>NC_135241.1:20224800-25224800 GCF_947623445.1 Clavelina lepadiformis
TCCACATAGATTACAGTGTGGTTAGTCTTTGTTATATGAGTGCGGATAAATTATGCTGACTGCAACTTTGCTTTCTCAGGTATTACTTCATCTATAGCTGCACAATTTACTCTGCGCGCTATATCGGCCTATTCCTATACAGGTATAACCTATTCAAACATGCGTTATATTCTTTGAATACGAAGTTTGATTCTCGGAGGACGATCCGCGCTTGTTCTTTGGGACCTAAGTTGTGAAATTCACCAAGTCAGTGACCATTGCGTTGCACTTGACGCAGATACATCTATGCGACGAGGTAGTGTGGGCAACTCTATATCTTCTATTCTCACGTGATTATAGAATTAATTATACATGAAAACTCACCTTACAAGATTGTTTTTTAAAAAATTACCTCCGTAGGAACGTTTGCTCATACATCACTAATCTCCGTTTTTCCACGGAGCTCATTTATCCGTATTAAGCGTAGACAAATTGATCTTTTCCTATTTCGTTCCCAAATGGAGCGAAAAAATTCAGTTTAATTTTGTTGTTAACTTTCCATAATGTAACTAACCACATACAATGGCATGGAGCCACATGTCGATGGAGACTTGATACTTTCGGCGGCAACCACGGTGTTGTGCCCTGAAAAATAATTTGTTGTGTAGTAACTCCTACCTGGTTTAGTTGGGGCGTGATTCCAAAGGAACCACCAAGACTGCAGCATGTTTTAACGGTGCACACTTTTGAGAGTGTATTACACGGAAAACACGTCACACAATCACAACGATACGCCATTTAAGAGTTACTAGGTAACAAATCAAGCAATCAGGATTACATTACACACTGCGATTTTAGCAATACAGTATAAGCAGGCATCCTGCAAAATTAAGGTTTTGATTAATTCAAAATTTTCTAATAAATATGCAAAGGTTATGAGAACCTACAGGTTAAATCGTTATGAAGCAAATTACAAAATTTGGATTCTGTGCAGATGAACAGCACGCGCGAGAAGAGAATGTTTAAGTAAGCACAAATTCATGATTAATTTGAACCTTGCATAAGGTTTACAGTGAACAAATTTCAAGAAAAACAACTATTTCAACAGTGATCGCGGTGGGAAAGAGTTCGTCTGCCAACGCCGTCTGGCAGTGCGTGAGAAGCCGCTATATAAGAAATGTTTTACTTGTTTAGATCGATGTGAAAGGATTCCTTTCCTACGATCAGCTTCAGCCGCTTAGTTTTGTAACTGTCTGACGTATGGTGAGTATGCTGGAACTTTGATGAATGGTTTCGCTTACGCAGTGTGAGCTTGGGTACTCCTCCAGGAGTTGTATCAATAAGTTGGGAATCGTATTTCAGTTGTGAAGGAGTGGATAGCACATGCTGTGGTAGTCCACTTCTGGTTTGTATCCGATCCTGGGTATCTAGATTAGAATACGATTTTGGAACAAATTTTTCCTTGGTGATCTTTCTTTGGAAATCTCTGTGGTTGTTGTTGTTTGTACACCATGGAACACTGCTAACTGGAATATTAACCCAGTTAAATACTCCGTATCCCACTTCATACTGGAAATCTTCGTCAACTTGTGCAAGATCATTATGATGGTTATTATCTTCAGCAAATACAGGAAGAATTTCAGTCCATAAACTACGATCCTGTCTGTCACAGGGAATAAAACTGGATGATTTGACGCTCTTGCTCGATGTTGTGCTGCCACTCCTTAGCTTCATAGAAAATGATTCTTTGCCATCTGACTTGTTATTATCTACAGTAGTGAGTGATGCTCTCCTGGAATAGTTTTGCGCAGTGCACCGAGAAGATGGTGTTTCCAGGATGTCAACAGCATCTTCTTGCAAATCCTGCACTGTGTTAAAAAGATAAAATAGAAAACTTGTCAGTCAATGCAGTAGTGCAAGTAGTAGTATTGTGAAATTAACAAAACTTCTTTAAAAAAACAAAAGCACACAATGGCTAAGTCATTTACCATTGTTATACTTTTCTTCAGAATTAAAACTAAATCGTGGACTTCGTCTAACAACGGCATCAGATGAGTGAGAGGCCCCAGGTTCACAAGTTTGGTGATGAAGTTGAATTAAACGTGTGGCCAGTGGTTCACATTTAATGCTTTTAGACACAAGTGTCACACCAGAGTGATTTTCTGAAGGCAACTTCACTGGCGCAGTTTTTTTCCGACGATGCATTGTATTTTGGCGCCTTAGTGGAAAGAAGGATTCTTTTTCGTCAGGAAAGTAGTATGGGTCAAAGAGGTTGGAGCAGGGTTGTTCAAGTTTAGTTCTTTTGCTGGGTCTTAAGTTGGATTCTTCTGCATTGTTCCTATGTTCAATTCTGTATGGTGACACAATATTATTAATCTTTTCTTCCAGTGTTGGCTTGTTACATCGGTTCAAAGATTCCAATGCTGTAATGTCCACTCGGTTCTTGATCTTCACACTATCCTCCGATGATAAGGATGTAACATCAGAATCAGCGTAGCTTCCCGATTCACTGTTGCAGGAGAAATATTCGGAACTCTCAACTGAACTGACAGAGAATTCACTCGAAGCAGGAGAGGATGCCCTTCCTTCATGGTCGCCAAGCAACAAACGTTTCTCTCGAAGTCTTCGTTTTTCCTTGGAATGTCGTCTGTTATACTGCACACAAGTATTATGCACTTATTATTACGTAGCATATAAATCAAATGTTGAAAGAATGCCATTTTTACACACTTTCTCTCTATTCTTGGCATTGTTTTTTCTTTGAAGACGGTGAAGTCGCTTGTCTGTTTCTCTCAATCCATACTTTTTATTGAAAGTCATTGGAATGTCAGAAGTTGTGCCTGAACTGTCTTTGGGACGAAAAGCACCAGTTTTCCTCCTATTAGCAAACATAAACAAACGTTCAACTAACAATGAAACTTTTTCATTGTGTTTACCTTTTTCCGTAAAGTTAAGTGAAACTCACCTCTCACATGTTTCACATTCACAGAAACAATTTTTATCTCCGAAAAAAGATTCACCATAGAAGCAGGTAATCTCTTCCCCTGGCTCTATATCTCGTAAAACTTTCACACATGCAGTATCTCGTCCAGTAGATACAAAACAACAATTTGGTCGACAATCTAAAAACATATTTTGATCATTAAGACACTTAATAACAACCAACAGAAAAACTGTTTTTGCAGAAGAATACTGTAAATGCCATTATCTACCATGGTTTATAAATGATGCAGGCCCAAGCCATAGCTGTGCACAATTTTTTCTGGTTGAAAACATGACACTAAAATCATTTTGGCCAAGAACTAGAAGTGTGGCTTCATCTTCTGGTTTTAATTCAGCAATACAGCCGACGAGTAAATTCATTTTTTCATGTTTAAACCTAAATGTTTAATTTTGACATCAAAAAATATTTCAACGTTCATACAAGAACCATTTACAACACCAATTAACAATTTACTTTTCATCAAAACATACCAAGATTTTGTGGCCACAATTTTTCCACCTCCATCTTCTAAGCTGTACCTTGTACAAGCTTTGATTTCGAAGCCACATTCAGGATCAAACATACCTAGATATCTAAAGATGTGATCTTTGAAAACTTTTTTCTGTTTATTGTTTTTCGTGGCAAAAAAGATCCTCGCCCAGTCACCAGATATTAATTTTTCGTAAGTCTTTTCATAGTTTAGAGCACTCAGAAAATCTTCAACAGCACGAAATAAATCTTCAACACGTCCTTTGACAGGTCGGAACCTAAATGAAAAACAAACCTAATCGTAACCCAGCAACAAAAAAGGCAATGCAAAAACAAGTTGCATAAGATTAATAAATTATACTTGAAATCTATTTCAGTATATACTATTTAAAACAAAACAAAACCTTGTATTCATTTTATGTGTTGTGAAACGAAGGTAAGGATCAAGCACAAGAGACGTTGCGAGATCATCGTTCTCGCACAATTCTCGTGCCGTCATGTTTGTTGACGGTGAGTAACGCGACGACACCGCCTTCAGCATTGTGCAATTATTCGTACACGTATGCGAAATAACCATAGTTTTATCTAAATAACACCTGCATGCAAAAAATGTAAATTAGAACTAGTGCACATTACTGATCTATCATTAAGCACTCTATAAAACTGATATTAGTAAAACCACATAATGAAGTTTGCACGCCATTGCTATTTGCTACTACTGTGTATAATTACGTTTGACATCACACAGATGTAAGATGCCACGAGAAATTGTTCCCACGTTATCGAAACAAGACATAGAACTATGCTACCAGTGTGTTGGCTCAAGATCTCAAGTGTACAAACGTGCTAACTTATGTTGTCAATGGGTAGCCAAGTGTACGACTATTTAATCTTTCCCCATTGCATTTCTTAGCTAACACAGTTTGTAACTATGTTAGACCTATAGATTTAGCCTATCAACCAATCTAGTCTCTGGCTATCTGTGGGCCGGTTGAATTTTCATCGATTCTAATCGAAATTCAGCTTTTTCTCTGCTGTGATATTGTTCTTCATTCGTGTCTTGTGCAAAGCGTTGTAACGATTTGATTTGCCTGCCAGTTGATAATATCCAAAGAGTTTTAACTGACTTACACCTGGAAACAAGTACGAACGTGTACTCTGATGAGCTGTGTAGACTTTGCGTTTGTGGTCCTTTTCAATTAAAACAGCGTTGTAGCGCCTCGCTTTTGAAGGTACCACAAATGCAAAGTCCCGGTAGAAGATTATATAACCGCGATAATTAAAATTTTCAGTGATTGTTTCATGGGCGGCTGTTTTGCTAAGTTGCTGAATGACAGTATGACGATCGGCAGATTTTCGCTCTGATGGGTTGGTTTATAACTCTCGTCTACGAGGGGAAGAAAGCAATGCGGTGGCGTAGTGGGTAAGGATGGGTCTCGGGTTCGAATCTTGCTAATGTTTGACTTTTTCGGCCAAATTTTTTTTCATGTAATTCTGTCATGCGAGGTGAGATTTTGGGTCATATTAGTATGACGCTTTCGGTTAAAAATTAGCATACATTTCAATTCACAGATCAGCGTAATTGCCTTTTACCATATTTCCCTACTTCGGTAAACGGTGACCGGTAAAATAAGTGACTACTTCACTGACTGCCGTTTACCGAAGTAGCTTTTTCCAAATTCGGCATCCGATGAAATAAACGCTGCCTAAAATTTATCTCGGGTGTGCAGCTGCCACGAAATACAGACCAGTGTACAGTGACCAACACCAAAAATTAACTTGTCAATCAACAGACTTCTCTAATGCCTCTCATAATGACGCGGTACGTCTATGCTGTATATGGCGATCGTGCTGAAGCTATTGTGTATCGCCTACAGCTCACATTCCCCTAACTCAATTGGTGCAGTTTCGGTACCGTTGTAGCAACTGAAACAAAACAACTACTTGACAGCTTGTGGACTTGACACTAAAGTGATAGCTACTAACAAACATTACTGCCTTAAAAGTTTATTGACAATGTCTTTATAAACAATTTTCACTTTGATCAAAATTCGGCCACGGCTCCTCAGTGCCTACCCAAGTCAGCTCTCTGACCGCACCCTTTAACATTTGTGACGTCAGTCCACTTTGGGCGGTTTGTTACAACGGTTTCCTTTGTTCAAAACAAGAGCAAGAATATGCTTTCTGCACAGTTTAGGAGCTAACTTAAGTTAAACTTTATCAGTCGTAAGGTGCACTGTTCGAAAGGCTAACTAAATTTGTTTTTTCTGGCGCAAAATTATAGCTGCTTTACCCTTCAAACCCGTTCTAGCTTTCTTTAGTCTTCGAGTTCTCCATTTTCGTTTGACGTGATAAATGGCGGTGAGGTGATACGTGTTTCCATTTTCGTCACGTGATTGTAATCCGCAAGAGTAAAGATGTCGAGATTTTAATTTTTGATATGTAAAATTTCTTATTACATAGCACTTATTTTAAAAATTTAAAAATTATTTCATTTTTCAATGTTTATTATTCTACTTTAAGGAAAACGATGTCGTAAAATTTAAAAATAATGCAAAAATATCAGCGCGGATGAATATTTAAGCTTAAACGTTATCACGTGATGGATAACGTCGAAGGGGACGTACATTAGTCACAAGTAAGGGGGAAAGGTCTGTGTCAATTTTTAACTCACAGTGTGATTGCGACAACTGTGCCAACAGTTCGAAAAATTTGCTAGATTGGACATTGTGTTAGCTGGTAAACAAGTCCAAACTAAACATTACCTTAATCTATACTTTAGCTATTTGCATTTTAGCTTTTGGCGGTGAGTGGTGACACATAAATCGTAACAGGAACAAGCATTGTACCATCCCCAATTCTTTGTGCTTTACTAGTAGCTTTACTATGCTACATAAGGTTAACTATATACTTCAACCTTATGTGATTGTAACCTTATGTATTATGTGTTGAGGTATATAGTTAACTTGATGTAGCGAAGTTTGCCACGAATATATACGTTATTTGTAATCGTCAATAATCGCCAATAAGTTTAACGAAAATTTTCAATTAAATCATCTATCATTAGTTTTGATCACGCGTGTATCCTTTTAAAAAATTACCTATTTTGAAAAAGCGTAATTTTGTTGTCTACTGAAATCTGAACCAGAGCACTTACGGAAAAAATTCTTTCAAGCGAATGTTAGCCTGAACTTTTGTTACACTACTAACATGAATTTGTATCTCTGTTTTAGCGTTAAAGATGCCCCAAAACGTTGAAATTAAAGCTAAAGTAAATGATTTATCTGCTGTGTTAAACAATGCAAAACGGCTAAGTAATGAAGAACCAACCGTTCTTCAGCAAAGAGACGTGTTCTATAATTGTCCAAATGGTAGACTAAAATTAAGATTTCTTAGCCAACAGGTAGGCCGATTAATTAATTATATGTTAATTTGTTATTGTACAACGGAGTACTTAGGTTCATTTTGTGACACGAGATTGAATACACTCACAATTTTGAAAGAAACTGTAGAGGCCTCTTTTTAAAAGCTCCAGTGTTGAACCACATATGAAATGTAAAAGAAAGAGATTCGTTTCGTCACCTCAATTTTTCTTTTGCACAATATTAAGATTTAAATAGATCGCATAGCTTGGGGTAGCGAAAGAGCATACTTATGGTCATCCTTGCGTGCTGTCCCAGAACTTGCCCAGAACCAGAAGAAACTTTTTGCGTTTGAGACATGAGCACTTTTTCTGTTGTGCATTGTGGTAGTTGCTGATAAATTAAATCGTTGTTAATCTCTTATCTGACAACTGCTATGCTTAAAAGAAACCTCTTGTTTTGATGGTATGGTATTACCACTAGCCTACAATTATTATCCTCGGACTGAGGATTGTCTTTGCTTGACTTAGACTAGTAATAACTAATAAGTTAAGCAACTCTCTAAGAAACCTATAGCCCTACTGTAAACCTTAAAGTCTTCGTAAACTCCGACTACAGGTTTCGTTAAAAAAGTGTGTGTTATTAATATTAGAAGTACGATAATAACGGTAGTTGAACGTTTGAAAAGTAAATGCCACTAATTACGGAGGGCGACTATGTTATTTAAAGTGTTAACAGATAGCCTGTAGTGATTAGTAGTGTAAAATAATCTGTTAAAGTAACGCGTTGCCGTAGATATCTTTGGTGTCTTAAAGTTTAGTTTCCTTTTAAAAGGTTTGCTGGGACTATGAATAATCTTTGGTGTACCACAATGGATGAAATCATTAAGTAATAACTTACAGCAGGCTAATTCTTTCATTCATTTTTATCATAATTGATTCCGCTGACTATTTAAAAAAAAACTATCAATATTAAATATTATTGTAACTCTAATGCGGTTGCGTGGTGGGTTTAATTTTTAAAACGCAAAAATCTTCCAGTTTGTTGCACAAATAATCATTTTAATCTCTGTGACAGGACGGCAGTCATCAAGGTCAACTCGTATTTTATCAGCGTCCGGACAAAACCGGTCCAAAGGTCTCAGACTACGTAGTTACGCCAGTTTCCGAACCCGAAGCAATGGACAGGATACTAACCGCGTCTCTGGGAAGCAAAGGTGTTGTGTGCAAACAGCGGTGCTTGTTTATGGTTGGTCAAACGCGAATTCACATCGACAAGGTGCAAGGGCTGGGAAATTACTTGGAACTGGAGGTGTGATACAGTTGAGGTTTTCAGACAAACTGATGGTTATGGTTTACTGTTTCATTAAAAGCTTGGTTCGAGGACGTATAACAAAAAACTTGCTGTTATAACGGCAAAATGGCGTTTATATAGTAACTAGTATATTTTACAGGTTGAAATCGAAGCGCATCAATCGCCGGAAGATGGCGCTGCTGTCGCGCATGCCTTGATGAAAGAACTTGAAATTGCAGAGTCGGACCTCGTGACTGGGGCTTATATGGATATGCTTTTAGCTAAACATTAGTCAGTGCTTTTTATGTGGTGTCGAGCCATTTTCTATTTTCGATTTACTGCCATATTCATGATTAATTCTTTGTTTTATTAGTAATTTTTGTTTAAATAAAACATGTACAAATCAAAACAATATGTAGGTATGAGATGGCGCTGAAATCTTTGCTTCGGCTTGATAAAACTGTTTGCAAGGTCTAAAGTAGTTCCTCGTTGTTTAATTTTACCGGTTTCCTCCGCAGTCTGCGGGCATTTTTCGTTAGAATCATTTTTATTTTTTGCTTTTTGTGTGATTTTGCCCAACTTTGTAATTGTTCACCAAGACAACAGAACAGGAGCAAGCGTTGTTAATGCCTTGCTCAGAGGAGTAACAACAGCAGCGCTGCTGAGTATTGAACACAGGTTCGCACCATCACACGCCGACTTCTGATTATTTCTCTTTCGAGCCAACAAAGTAAAGCACAACTTAACATTGAAACTCATTTGCTGATTTGAAATACCTGCAGAAAAGTTGGTATTAGTGGATTTACTGTAATAAGGTCAGGGCGATATTTTGCTAGGCTGCAGGCCTACCGTATTTTCTTGAATAGAAACTACGGCTACTATTTTTTTTTTTTGAACGTTTAGTGCGGGTTCTATTCGAGGGCGGCTTCTATTCGAAGGCGGCTTGTATTTTTATTACATGAACGTTTTTGTCTTCTAATTGGTGCTCAGTGGGCATTCGAGTTTATCTACCATAAGTACCGGTAACAAGAAAACGGAAACAGTAAGTCAGCTGCAATTTTATTGTCTCTTTTTGTAAAACCGCTAATCCGACAGCTGCTATTATTGTCGCATCTGTATAAAGCAAACGAAACCAAAAGGAAATACCGGTAGTGTTGATTAGGTGACAACAAAATTCCGCGCTCTCTTTTGACAAAAAGGTTTTATTCTATTACTATCCGACCACTATTGTTGTTTGCTTTGTTTTCTTACATCATTGTCTTCTTCGGCTTCTATTGTTTATTTATAATCCAATCGTGCGGTTTCTACTCGAGGGCGGTTTCTATTCAAGAAAATACGGTAAGCGCTTTTTACATATGTGACACAATCAAGAATAAGACTTTTTTTCGTTAGTTGTAAAATGCAAGCACCAATCAAAACACTTTAAGTTTAGTTTAACGTTTGACATTGCCAGTGTATAAACAGGACTTAGCCGGATAATAATGTTCTGGAATTTGTCAACGCGTCACACTGCTTTATCGGGGATATGACGTAACAGCTGTATGATGTCATTGCCCAAAAGATTCTTGCAGAAATACAAATCAGGCCTATAAGTAAAGACATATATGAAGCTATATGTCGCATCCATAAACGCAGAACGATATCAAGAGAATACAAATGAAAAAGCATTTTGAAGAGTTAGCCGTATTCTACGAAAAGCAGCGTACGAACTGATGATGACGATTGCTTGTCATCATTGGAAGCAAGCTTTCCAGCAGAGAATATTTAGACAATTATTAGTCCATTTAGTCTTCTGGCTAAATTAGACAATATGCAATAACTTGTAGGGTAATAACGATGCCAAGAGAGGGCGAGAAGGTCTTCATCCAACCCTATGATTTACCCAGTTAAAAAAAAACTGCCAAAGGATATCTAACTCGCTCTTTGCATTCGGATTTAATTCAATAACTCAGGCTAATTTGGGGCGTGTTTCAGCTACGAAGCGTTTTGTCGCAATGGTGACAAAACAACTGAGGAATTGCTCGTTTGCAGTTAAAGTTATTTATTGGTGATAACAGTGTATTTTGAATTAGTTATTTCGTGCAATAATTTGAAAGTTTATTATTTCTCGCTACGCTGCAATTAATGGATGGTTTAGTGCAGTCATGATATTAAAGACTTTCTAATTACTATGGCGTTATGTTACCATATACGCCAAGTTTTATGGAGCCGGTCCCGATGGGCTTCGGTTTGTATAGCTGTTTAATTGTCTTGTATATTTGTAAGCTATAAGTTTTTTGATTTGTTTGACGACTTGCAAAATATGTTCAACTTGTTGATTATGACCGTATATTTTAGCCAGCCTATTCCACTGTATTTATGGGGCTTCGATATTTTCATCGAACCCTTTCTTATGGCCCCAATTCCTATCTTTCAAAGGAAACTTTCTGGCGTCGCCATTTTTGTAGGGAAATTATACAGTTTTTTTAGCAAATTTCAATTTCTACGCAGGGTTGTACAGTTTTGAGTATTCAGACATATTTAGTTGTTTCAAGATTTGTTGAAGTAAACAGAAGAAGCCATACTAGTAAGCAAACGCATTGGAAGGTAGCGTGTTGCCTTGAAAACATGTTAATATTACCAACTCTAACTTTGAAACAAATTTATTCGCAGAAACGTAAACGCATAAAACGGGTAAAAATGTCTGAACAACGTCAAAGAAGCGAGCATCACATCAACATCACGCCGTACAGGCAGCAGGATCCTTTTCGTGGTAACAGCATGCACGACTGGCCGTCAACACGACTTTTCGATCAGGTAACTTTAAATGTTATACGTAACTATTATATCACCTAAAACGAATTTATGTTAAAATTGCAGCAAAATGAAGTAGTTTGCAGTGCCGAGCGCAAGATAAACTCAAGAGAATGCGATTTCACAGTAACAGTAATACTTTGCAATTAGCAGTATATATATACTATGTCGTCATGAATAAGGCCCAAATCTTTCATGAAGAATTTTGCGCACTATAAGCTGTCTACGTTAAAACTAAATTTCCAGACAAGAATCGCATACTTTAGAAACGACATCAATCGTCCCGACGTAATCAATCTCTCAAATACCAAAGTAACCTAAAAGTACAAATGTCAGATTTGATTTTAAATATCATGTATTTACAGAATTACCCAGGGCGACTTTAGAGTAATGCCATCCACTAACTTCATACGTATAAGCAGACGCTATAGAAACAAAATAGTTAAGAACGACCTTTTGTATTGTCAACGCATATCGTTACTATAGGAACTCTAAAGTAAAATTAATGCCAATTCAAGTCTGACCAGAAACGTTTAGTCCAACGGCGGAAAATCAGCAGGTTAACATACTCCATGTTCGCCTTCAGGATTTCGGAATGTCCATGACCGACCCGGAGTTTGACCAGGCAAGGCAAAGATTCTTTCGTGACCCCTGGGCGACCAGGCCCAGCCCAACAACGATGGTTATGCCCCCACGAACGGGCCCAGTATTAACCCGGCAACTTAGCGGCGGCCTTTCGCAGGTGAATCAGAAATATATTAGATTGATTTAACAAACATGGAAATAAAGTGACGCACATATTATAGGCCTGACGTCCCAAACAAAAAATTATCGTGAACACTCGGAGTAAGTTTAATTAGCCTACGTCACAGGTTACGACGGAAGATGATAAGTTCAAGGTCACACTTGACGTAAAGCATTTCACACCCGAGGAGATCTCAGTTAAAACCATTGGAAATTCGATCGAAGTTCACGGAAAACACGAAGAGAAGAAAGACGACCACGGCGTCATATCACGTGACTTCACACGAAAATATACGATTCCGCCCAGTGGGTTTACATTTAATAAAACACTTCCAAATTTTACTTTGAAGGGTTCGTGAAGCTGTTTTTATGATAAAAGTTTCAAACCGAACAGAAACGGTTTATACTCCTCATTGCGCGTTACGTAACAGATGTAATTCGTTAACGACCTTCTATGTATTATTAATTTTCCAGACGTGGATCCACTTACGGTGACGTCATCTCTGTCTCCTGATGGTTTTCTTACCGTCGAGGCGCCGGTTATCAAACAAGCCATCAAAGGTCCTGTCACTTTACAAGTTCAACACGAAAAAACCGACCGTAGTTCGTCTGAGCCTGCTCAGTCAGTTTCGTCAAAGTAGAGTAAATCCCTATACTATAGAGAACGCTACAGACATGTGCTTGAGACATATAATTAACTAACTTTGCTGACTTTGAGTATTATTGTAAAGTAAAAGCGAATGCTTGTATGTATGTAAGAAATTGTAAATACGTGAGCTTTATTCCACACCTACAATACGAGTACATGACGTAATAAAAGTTGCGTAAAGAAAACAGTATGGTGGCTGGGTAGGCTATCCGGGTGAGGCAAAATTTTCATATGACTAATCTCGGCGATAACTCCTCACCGCTCTTGCTCTGGTTACCAAGCTTGTCTGCGCTGAGTTTCAAAAACTGAGGCAATAGTTTTCTCTGTTTCATTAAAAACTATTGCCAAAGCTTATGAAGACTGTAAAAATTGTTTTGAAATTGAAATTACTGGCAAATTTTAATTTTTGCGTTATACTTTCTTTTGTGTAGAACTATAGTGGAATTATTCGGACAGAGTTCCTTCTATATTAGGCCTACGTGTAATCAATTTTGCTACGGTTTGTAATGATCTGAAAAGAAACCCTTTCCGAGTATCAATTGCTATTTTGTTAGAGTAACCATTTTTTTCTACTTTGTACGTCTCCAACCAACTAAACAATAAAAATTATCAAAACTAGTGAATTCTTTTTCGAGTTCAGTGAATTTTAATTTTGGCATAACACGTTAAAGATTCTGTACGCGTGTGGCGGAGCTAGTTGCTTTTAGACGGGATCAACAGAAAGATCTCTCGCGAGCTGCGGTGCTATGTTTGTATGACTATATAGACTTGCTGGCTCACACGGTTTAGTTATACAAACGTAATATGGGCCCACAAGCAAACTTTAGAACTGGTGCCTGTTAACGCCCCCCCAAACAGTTTCCCTAAGCCGCGTTCGAAACTTTTCTTGTTTTGATTGTGAGCAACTGGAATGCAGCGACTTAATCACTGTCACTGACAATATTCTATATACAGTATGTTTAACTGATACGTGCTTTTTTGACTTTTCGCTCAATACAGATCGATGTTTCACTTCTCAACTGTTCATATTTGCACATCTCTCAGTGTCTGGAAGGAAACAGTGTCTATTACTAACGTATGGTTAACAAGATTTTGACACCAAATAGTCCGTCTTTAACTCCTTTATTTTGCAAATGCCAAGTTATAATCACAAGTTCACCAAAAAGTCGGGTGAAAAACCGTTGCAATGTGACGGAACAATCCACACCAAAATCGGTTTCTTGTGTCTACTGTTGTGTGTTAATGTTAATGGTGTTGTGTTAATGCTTGCTTGCTACTGCACGTTCGGTAAAAAGTAAAATATTCCCAAGTATTTTGTTGCACCTTTTATCGCTACAGTGAGCACTGGAATGAGTAATAAAACAACAGAAAATAATTTTTATTGAGTTGTGTTCAATTTGTCGCCCTTTGTTCGTCAGGCCACCGCCCGCAAGAAATCACTGTATGAATCCATAGAACAAAAAAAACCGCGCGGAACCGTTGTTTTTAGTTTACTGTAAATATGAGGTTTTATCAGCAAATCAACCCAACGATTAACCAGCTTAAACTTCTTACTACTTACAGCAAACTGCAGGCGGCAATCCAGCAATTATCGGTACTAGAGTCGCAGGACCCCCACGCTTTACTGAATAATAATAATGTTTGTAAGTGTGACGGACAATGGTTTACTGAAATGTCGTTTATCTTAAACATTCAAACAGCCAATCACTGTAATAGCGTAACAGTAGAAAATCTTGATGTAGATATCCGCAGGAGAAAGCTGCAGTTAATATTTGTGGCGTATGTGCTTGGGATCACAAGCAGGTGTTTTTCGAGTGTCAAGGAACAAAACAAGGAAACATCATCTTCAAATAATATGAAGAAAGTGTTACCGTTATCCAAGTTTATTTGTTGAAATATAGATTTCAATACGAACCTACTGTAAATCTCTAGGTTCACAATATGATATTGCGAGAGACGTTTTAGTAGCATTTTTCTGCCAATTTTTGGGTAGATTTAAAATTAAACATTACCGATACTTGAACACTAATTCATTGACATGCGCTTAGAAAAGAGAAGCAATAGCGAAGTAAAATATGTTACCAAGCAGAAGTCATAGCACATACATAGATTACTAACTTACGAGCATATGCATAAGAAGGTGACGTTGCATAATCAGGTACATTGCTGCTTAGCGACTGCGCAGAAGCTGGTCTTGTAATTGGCGATTTAACCTGCAAGTTAAGAAGTTGTACCCATACAATCCAGACTATCTTCATAAATGCGCTTGTATGCCGCGGCATAACATACAAAAATTACCGTTCAATTAATACGTTATTAATTATGCTTATTTAAGATTTGAGCATACCAACTAAAACAAACCTTCCATGCGTGCAAACCAATAGCTTGCTCTAAATCTTTTCTCTTGCTTTGCCTTCTCTTATTGTTTTGAATGAGTGACACAAAAATTTGGGCTACAATAATAAGCTTTGATTATAAAAACTAGCTGAGATTTATTGAACGGTTTTCTGTTCAGGCTGAAAGTGAAAAAATTTTTGTGATGGACGGGAAAATATTATTCCATAAAATGAGGTAAGTTGGTTTGGTCAAAAGAAAACTTGGCATATGTTATAAATAATAATCAATTACATTAAACCATTGGTGACTGCAATACCACTCACTGATTGCACTTGAGTCTCCATTGAGTGAAACTAAATATTGTGGATTTGAAGAATAAGATGGATGGTTAATGCTGCCACCAGAAGACCCCACTGCTTGCCACTCACCGATTAAGTCATGATTGGAAATACTTGCTTCACATTCTAAATAAATTTCAGATTAAAAACATCAAGCGTGGTGCTATGTTGTCAAAAATGATTTGATATTTAAGGATCAGTATATCTTTACCGTTTCTAAACACCAACAGCATCACGATTCAGTGACAAAACCTGAGTTTACAAAGGCATAGCTCAGAATTTGTGTAATTCCTTTTGACTTAACAGCTTCATAAAAAGTTTAACATATCACATAAAGATCTTGTCTAACCATTAAACACTGCCTTCATTTTAGTTGTTGTAAAAGTGAGCACAGCTCTTTGACCAAATAACTGAGAAAGTGGTACTACAATAATTTGACCTTCGCCAAAAGTGCTTCTTTGTGGGTTCATCAGTTTCATCTAAAAAAGTTTTAATTGCAAACAACTATCAAACAGCATCAGGTTTTCAAAAGATTTTAAATAATACCTGTATAGCTAAATTACATTTGTTGCATTAAGTTCAAAAAGTGGCAACTAACCACAGTGTCTTCAGCATTTTCATGCACTCCGACAATAACATAATAATGAAGGTCTGTTGATTCTCGCCGGAATTGTTCATATTCTACGTACACAGAAACTACATAGAATAGCTATATCATTCACTATCTTAATTTCATAGTAATTGGCAGAATTACCACATTGATGTGTTGTTAACAAACATTATTATCTATTGATACATAATTATAAAGTGATGCAGTCGTTAACATCATGTCCCTATACTACAATGTGATAGCACCATATATTACCTTTAATACACAATACATCTGTGGCAACCAAACACCCCATTACATTTTTTTGCTGCAAAGTTCGTTCTAGTTGCTGTTTAACTATGGCGAGTTTGGTCACATCTAAGAGTTGTTTGCGCCAGCAGTAAGAACCAGTTAACAGCATGAATGCTTCAGATGCTCGGCCAGAAGACAGTGCTTCGTAACATCCATAAAATCTGCAATGCAATTAACTCTATGCAACAAAAATCCTAGGCTTAAGAAACAAAAAAGGTCATTACAAATTTCTTCATTTATGTGTGTAAATTTTTTGTTGGTAATTTGTATTTTTTTAGCTTCAAAGGCTGGTCTGTAATACCTAGCAAACTAACTTTGCACAAGCCTTCTCGAGCAATGGCAGCCAAAATACATCTCTGTCTTGATTAGAGCCAAACAAAAATCGTTTTTCTACTGTAGGTATTGTATCATCAATGATGACATCTGTCCATTCAGCTTTAGTTGAATCCCAGAGAGTAAATCTCCATGAGCCATCATAAGATTTATCACAAAAATTTGCTATAGTAGAATTAATAAAAACAAAACGTTAGCAACGTATTTTAGGTTTAATTTGTGCTACTTAGTAGTAGGTGTGTAACGTTTAATCAAGTATTATTTCTGCTCACAACTTATGAAAGATAGTGGTCACCCAAGCTGTAGAAACGGTCACATACACCAAGCTATAATACTTGCAATGAAGTGCAGAATTGAATACAGGACAGTTCTATAGTAAAGTCTAACAAAATTACTGAGTCGCTTGGCTGACTTTCTATTGGTTGTAATAGCCTAGACATTATGCTGACGGACAAAGGCAAAGCGCAAATTATGAAATTGTTCCAATGCTGGAAAGAAGAGGCTGGACTCCAATAAAATGCGGGACGCAAGGATCATCACGCGGTACAAGGACCAAGGGGGTTGCAGCATCTATAATAATCATCGTCGTTCTTTTTGTAGTCATAAAAAGAACATAAAGTAGACATAACCAACTTCAGGTTGAATACAACTTCTTGCCGGAAAGAACACATCATTAATGTCAAAGAAGAACAACCGGAATTAGAATCAGACTATTGGAAAAGAAAATTGCATTAGTGCATCATTGCAACAGAAATATCGCATCTTTCCATTTCAATGCAACATGCAATAATGTGATAACAATCAAAGAGACACTCTATTTTCCCCAGTTTATTCTGAGATTTATGCCAAATTTTGTTGCAATAATGGAAATGTCTTCTACAGCTATGTTGCAACAACAGTCTTAGCATTATGTACGATGAACATTCTTTTTCAACGCAGACATGTACACTATTACACCCGGCAGGGCCGTGTATAGCAAAATGTAGGCCCAGACTAGAAAGTAAATTTGGGCTCCTGCAAAAATTAGGTAAACTCTTAAATACATATTTAATAAACGGCCAGTTAACATCAATGCCAATTCAAACTCTATACAGATTTTAATGAAAACCCGTTTAAATTAAATTATGTTTTTTATACTCTGCAAAATGAGAGTTTATATATTAAACCAGAACACAGTTTGAAGGGCCACATCTTGTCCATATGGGCACAACAAATGCATAGCTATGGTGCGGTTGGAATTCGATAAAGACACAAAAATTTGTATTTCTTGTACAATACCTTCTAACTTTTGTGGTATCACTACATGCTTTCTTTGTGGAGGCATGGCAGTTAGTGTGATTCGCAAATAGTGTGATTTTTCGCAGTTAGTGTGATTTTTTTCAGTTAGTGTGATTCGCAGTTAGTGTGATTTTTTATTAAAAATGTAATCGCTAATAAGTGATATATTCAAAATAGTTTATTGTCTTGAAAATTCTCTTTGTAAAATAGCTTCTGTTATATTACATCAATTAAAAAGCACGTATAGCACGAGCACAGACTTCGAAGGAAGCCGTAGTATATCAGTAAAAAGCTTTCTGCCTTTACATATCAGTTTATTTGTTCGTATTATTATGACATCATAATTTCAGTCTTGAACGAGCTTTTAACATCATAATGAGCTTTTTTTCATAACCCTGATAATAACCTGTACACCAAAGATGAAGATATGAAGTAGTATGTACAAAACCATAAAATAAATTCACAACTTGCAAGAAAAGAGTGTTACTTCCAAGCTAAATCAAAAATAATGTGCCCACAAAGACTGCAATTAAAAGATTGATCTTTGTTGCGAAGGGTGCACTTCTTCAGCTTACCAGTTAGGTTTTTATTGTCAGCAATTACAACAAAATTGTAATTTTTGCATAATCATAATACCTTTGTTATTGGCAAATATCTTCTTGAGATTGAAGACATTTTCGCATAATGTATAGCAGACTGAAATGAACCAACAGTTTCCAAGCTGTCCTTGAAGTGGGAAGTTACCCAAATGTTCACCAAAAAGTTTTGGATTTTTACATAAATCCTAAACATTGATAGAGATACATGTATTTTTTAATATACAATAATACTCAAAATCAAATTAATCTCAGAATCTAAGCCGCATAACAGCTTTAATTTTTTATGGCATTTTTGATACTGTTCATCAGAACCACTGAACAGAAGGAATTATAGTTAAAGCCAGGTCGCAGTGCATGACAACACAGCAATGTCAAGTAGAGAACCCAGTTTGCATAACTGCGAGTATGACTCTCTAAACACTATACGAGATAAAATGTGTAAAAAATTTTAAACTTTTTTAGGACCTTTTAATGTAACTTGAGTTACATTAAAACAAAAATAAGCAAATACTGTCAAGAACAAAAATTAGCTACACGCAGAGCATTATAAATCCGATAAAAATAAAGAAAATTTATTCACAAATATTGTTGATACAAAAGGCAAATGTATTAAAAATTAAAACCTTGCAAAATGCATATGCTTACATGTGGTTTTATCCATTCCACTTTCGAGCAATCGATATCCAAAGCTGAGGATTCTGAAAAACAGATTGCAACATCATCTTTTGAGCTTACCAACATCGTTAGCACTCAAGTGCTAAGCACCAGTGTAGTATGTCATTTTTGTTGACAGATCAAAATATGCAACATGTTGTTTACTCTATACAGCCTAAACAACAAAAAAGCTTTTAAGTTGTATGACAGGAATATAGATAATCTATGAAACTGTCCAAAATAAAAACATTATGTTAACAAGCAACCTTTTATACTCAACAATTACATCAATCAATCGATTTGATTCTGGCCTTCCTGCAAACAGTGACCATGAAACTGCACTTACATGCAATCACACTCACGGGTGTAATTCAGAAGTGCTCTAACCATGGGAGCAGTTGCATCCACTTCCTTTTGCCATGCAAACAAAAAAGTGCCCTTTGTGACTTAATAATTAACTTGAAAATGGCTTTCTATGTTATCTAATTCCACCATGTTGTTAAATAAATTGTCTTATCACTTTTTCACATAACTACACATATTCGCATAAATCACATGTAATACGAGCCCATTATATTAATACCCTCTCTCTCCCTTTAAAACCCATTGTATATTCGGAAAAGGGATATGGCATGTGAGGCAGTAGCTTTAGGAGTTCCCTAAACAGTTTGCATCTTTATGCCATATCTGCTAGTTTGTTTAAAAAAATACCCAGGCGAGTCTAAGCCAGATCAGTGATGTAACTGTACTACCGGTAAGTAGCCCTTGGTCGATCTGTCAATCCTTTGTCAGTTGGTGTGGCATGCATCACTTGTTTTGCAAGCTCTTCCTGAAGCATTCCAGTGTTCGATTTGATTCCGATTTGGATTTCAGGGCTCTGCGTTTGATCTAATAACGTCATGCCTAGGAATGCACATACTACAATAACAAATCCTAAAGAACCGAATCTAATTTTCGTATTTTTCCAGATCCTAGGAACCAGTTTTATTCTATAATTGAAGGTTTTTATTGGCACAAGCAGGAGGAGTTGCTGTCATTTGTTATTTCACATTCCAATGCTTTCAACTGGGTGCGTTAATTGTCATGAATTAAACCATCTGTCATGTCAGTTTGACAAGTTTCAACTTGCTTGAACCAAAATAATTTCGTGAGCCTATTACAAAGGCAAAACAAAAGCACTCCAGTGCTTAGATTTTTTAACTTTTTTGCTATTCTAGAATAGAATTCGAAATTCTAGATTCTAGATTTGAAATAAATTATTCTAGATTATTCTAGTATAGTCAATTATTCTGTATTGTACGTCCCTAGTCATGCCGCGAACCATTTTTAAGATTGCAATTTCTAAAACCCGCTCCCATGAGTGCACTCTTTTTGTCATTATTCAAGACTCAAGAACATAGGTGAAAGTTGGAAGGAAGATTGAAGTCCTTGCTTCATGAAAACCAAATGATAAAGCTCACAACTAATCAAATTTGTTTTTCTAATTCAGGTGTCCAATGTTCTGCCTTCCATAAATCATGAACTGCCTTTCTAGTGTTCAATAAAACTTCTCCACCTGCTTCAGTGAGCCGGGATTCTGGAGAGGCAAGTTAGCTCAGTTTACTTTTTGTCTATTTTCATCCTGGTGTTATCACAAACAGTTGCAAAACGATAGAATGCATGCTGAAGATCAAGTTTAGAAGAAGCCAGGAAAACCAAGCCATCCGTGACCGCATACAATAAATGACTGATCATACTGTTTCAAACAATGAAACACTTTTCGCCAAAGCTGTACCTGTCCATTCAGTTCCTGAAATTACAAAGAGGAGATGTGATAACCCACACCCTTGGCAGAGTTCAACATCCATACTGAATGGTTTTGACTTCACACACTGTTTAAACAGACACAAGCTCCAGAGCAAGTGAACAGAGAGTGAATGGCTATGAGTAGGCTGTCATCAATACCGTACTCCTGCAGTACTCTTCAAAGCTTATCTCAAAATTGGCATATGTACGTTTTTAGAGGTCAACGAAGAAGGTGTATAGACATCTTTTTCATCTAATGTGGTCTAACCATGACAAAAGCCACAAAGTTTGTATGTCCTCAAACTGTAACTCAACCATCTCATGGCAATTGTTTTCAGAAATTTCAAGACATTTGACAAGCTAGGCTAAGTGGAGAGATAGGCAGTTGCTAAAATTTCCCCAGAAAAAAATTTTTTTTTTAATTAAGCATTTTTCCAACTACGTATTGTAGCTTAATTGACATTGGGTGTGATTCACTTCTGCACAAAACGCCAAAGCGATATTCCTTGTGGGCCTCGTGAAGTGTAATACTACTTAAATAATGCAGCCGTGTTACTGCCATACTTCCCACACATGATTTATGGTCATAGTAATAGTTACCAAAGGACGGTTATTATACGTCACATTAAAAAAATTCTATTCTGCTATTGCCCGGTTTCAGAAAATGGGCAATGTGGGCCAAGATCGAGGTGAAAAACATTGCATGCATTTCAAATCCATTTACATAGTGAGTGGAGATGGATAAAAAGCTGGTTGTTGATGTTTTGTGTGCATTAAATATAACAAAAAAAATAGGCTGCATAATAATATAATTTGTTCCAAACGTTCGTAATAGCAGCTCCGCTACATAATTTTCGTAATTATTGTTAATCACGTGCAACACTGGCTTGGTGTGAATGCAGCAAATTTTACTGCACCATAGGCAATATCAACTCTTACTTTTAACCTGACTGGACATAGGCTACCCAGGGTGCAGTTTGTGCGATGTGTTCGCCAAATACGTTATGCCAACTGCAATCTCTAAAAATACACACAGTGCTCTTTTTCATTCAAACAAAATAAAATTGGAGAGGAGCAAACTGAATTTGCAGTTTGTGCCAAGATGTGACATGGTCCATGACATGCCGAGGTTAAAACAAGTTCATGCCACTTGACTGTAGGTCACGCTGAAGATCTTCGGCACAACTCACATATAATGTACCCTTACTGGATACATACACATGTTCCCGACGGGAAAGTAGTGGTTTTCGCTGAGAAATTGTGCGTGCAACGACGTAAATTTGGCGTTGTATCCCAGATTGGAAAGTTTGCTAGGTGCGCAAGGGATTAATATTAATTGCGCATTTACTAGCTATTGTTTCATTTCATCTTGTTGTGCGGGGGATATTCCACGCAAAAAACAGCAAACTATTCAATCTGGGTTGTAGCTAAAGTAGGATTTTCCCAAATTTCCACCTCAAGGTGTATAAAATCGGCGTCTTAATGGAGAATACTTTTCTATTAACTTGGGGCAAAACTATCTGGCACATGGTTCTGTTTACGGGGAAGTACCAATTTCAATACTAATTTTCCTGTAAGTCTTTTGGGGGCGACAGTAGAGGTGCGTCGAATGGTCGAATTGGACTTTTTGGATTCGGTCCGAAACCGAACTTTTTGAAAAAGAAAACGAATTGTCTTCGCCAAACCATGTATTCAACTTTTGTAAATGTTGCCGTGTAGTAACAGTTTCCAACGAGTTTAACCAGCGAGCAAAATACAGTCGGCCTTGTACAACTAAGTCACGCTTGACAATTCACCCTAATTCTTGCCCCACATATATGGACTACAGTACTACACTGAGTTTGTATGCATACATGCATGCAATATTTTGTCTCTTTCAGAACTTACATCCATCCACAGAAGGATAATTTTTACGTACAAACATGCGTAAACCGTAAGTTAACCGGATACGTTAAAAACAACTTCCACCAGAGTTCACTTGGAACATACTTTTGAACAGGGCCGGATTAAGACGAAACTGGGCCTGATGCTGCAGCGCAAAAACAGGCCTATTTTTTCTAGGCATTGGTACATATGCATTCGACACTCTGACTCCACCGTACACGCGTAATCAGACCGACCAAAGAGCCTTTATTGCTTTCGACGCAGTCAGCCAAATTTTAATGAACATGAACAATAATAACGACGTGTTATCGTAAAAACTCGAGAGTAACATCAGGCTATGTAACACCAACACAATTCAATACCAATATTGCCTGAAAAGCGGAGTTAATGAAGAAAAGGCTAATCCATATCAACTTAACGTTGGCATATTGTCAATGCTGCGCTAGTGCTGCTTACTTATACTACTGTTTTTCGAGCCTTAGCAAGCGCGAAATCTTCGATCATGTCAGTGCAGTCAAGGCTGCTCAGCACCTCATGTTCAATGCTCATAAGCGCCAGCATGTTTAGCCTTTCCTCCCTCATCGAGGACCGCAGCTCTCCTTTGACTATTCCCAGTTTTGAGAAGCTCCGCTCGCCGGAGGCATTAGACACCATCAAGCACAGATAGAT
Organism: Clavelina lepadiformis; assembly: GCF_947623445.1. Classification (NCBI taxonomy): domain Eukaryota; kingdom Metazoa; phylum Chordata; class Ascidiacea; order Aplousobranchia; family Clavelinidae; genus Clavelina; species Clavelina lepadiformis. Next base: position 20,247,871 of record NC_135241.1, read on the forward strand.
GCGCAAAGCAATCTCGACGTTTGGAAATGTTTGAGAAAGGTTCAACGACGACAAAAGCTTGTACATGGTAAGCTCTGCTGACTCGTTCACACTCACCGATTTCTGGGTGCGCATAAATGCAGCAAACTGTATGAGCTCAGCCACCAGCGTGTCTTCCAAGTCATCTGGATACGAGGAAACGAGATTTTGAGCTTTATTCTCGATCTGCTTTATGCTCAATGACGTTAGCTCCGAAAGAAAGCCGAATGTTGTAGATATATCCTCATACGCCTTCATTCGCTTTTCCAGTTCAGCTAACAGTCTGTCGATCATGACCAGATATATATGGGTTTTGAATGTTTCCCTAGGGGTGAGGTTTTCTTCGTTTGCAGCTCCTTCATCAGGCATTCGCTTTCGCTTACGGCCTCGACGTTCTTCAGCCTTGTATTCGCCGTGAGGAACCTTTTCGATCGCCATCTGCTCATACACGTCAAATCTGTCCCGTGCAAATTGAATCGTGTCGACCAGTGATGCCAATAAACTAGTTGCCGTATTCAGACTGACTGTAGGGTCTTGGAGGCTAATGCTCGTACTGTTGAGACGGCATAGGATATCGTTCCAGGCAGTCGCCATAACTGCTGTCTCAAGTTCGTCCATCCTGCGCGAAAATCCGTCGGCCTGGTTTCTCGTATCGGCCTTCTGCTCCTTATCTGCCGCAAGCTCATCCAGGACTTCTTGAATGCTCTTCCACCCTTCTACTAGCGCTTTGACAGCATCTGCACGTTCACACCATCGGGTTCCAGACAAACCTTTGAGCGTTAATGTGCAGCGATTCTTCAGTTTCTGCCAGCGATATGTCGATTCAGACAGGAAAACGTATAGTCCATTGACAAAATGAAAAAACCTGGTACAGCCAGCGCAGCTATTAACAGCCTGGTCTCCTACCAGGTTTAAACTGTGGTTGCAGCATGGAATAAAAGCAGCATATTTACATTCTCGCTTCACAATTGCCTGGACACCGTTGTACCGTCCTGACATGTTTGACGCATTGTCATACGACTGGCCTCTGCAGTTAGTAACATCCAAGCCATTTTCCTTCAGAAAGTTCAGAAGTATGCTAGCCATGTGCGTAGCGGTGTGTCTCATCATAGGCAAGAATGTCAGGAACCGTTCAACTGGACCCAACGGCAGAACATATCGAATAACAATCGTTAGCTGGTCGAGGTGTGATACGTCAGGTGTAGAGTCAATCGAGACAGAGAAATACTTCGCCTTCTTGGCTTCTTTCAGGATGGTGTCCTGCACCTTTTGTCCCATGAGCTGCACCAGCTCCTCGCAAATTGTGGATGACAAATAAGAAATGTGACCTTTCCCGCAGTTCGCATATTTTCTAATATGGCTAGCCAGCAGAGTATCGTACTCCGCCAACAACTCAATGATGCCAAGGTAGTTACCATTATGAGGGGAACCTATGATCTCATCCGCGCCCCTTATAGCAAGGCCACGCTTAGCTAGGAATATCAGAACGTCGATGAGCCGCTTTACAATCTGGCGCCAGTAACACCGCTCTTCCTCGACCTGTTTAGCGGCTAGGTAGTCAACACGACCGGCCTCCCTCTGTCGGCTCGCAAAAGACAACATAGCCTTGCGATGACCATCGCTGCTTTCATGCATTTTTATTCTGGATTCGCCTGTCCTCCAATTGTCGAAACCGCCGGATACGAACTTGGTTGCTTGAACAGCATTACCACCGAACAACTTGCATGCAAAGCAGAACACCTTCCCGGTCGAAGGCGAGTAGCACAACCATTGTCTATAGGATTTTTCACCATTGAGCGGATGCGTACGCACGAAGAAGGTCTTAGTGCATCGACGTTGGAATGATTCACCTAGGTATTGTCTGGCGCTCTCTTCAAACATCGATTCAGTGTGTTGGCAGTGTTTTGAACCTTTCTTGGCCCAATATTCTCGAGTGTCAGCGTTGATTTTACCCCACTGTCCTAAATCATTGGTGATATCCTCCAGCGTTTGCGCCAGTGCTTCGCCAGTGATAGCGTCTCCTTTCACCTCTGCTCTCTCCGCTGAACTTTCCCGCTCTTTATCCTCTCTTTCCTCATCAGGTTCATCTTGCTTGGCCTGGTCTTCAGGAGCGCTCGAATTCGCAATCGCATCCGACGCAGGCAATTGAGACGAAGCTGCTCGCATTCCAAAGTATGAACTCAGTTTTGGAATTTTCGCCAGAAGCTTTTCTTGTTCTGCTGCTTCTTTCCTTTTCTTTTTCGCTTTATCCCATCCACTGAGTTGAGACGCCATAGCAAGCGTGCACAAAACGCAGCTAAATTTGTAAATTGTGGAACCGTAAAATTTATCGCATTAACTTGAAAGCTTCCGTTACAATAAACACAACGCCGTATATTTAGCCTACGTCACAGTGCAAAAAAAAAACATTAGCAATTGTCTTAGAATTAAGGCAGTCGCTAGCGTCCAAGTGAACCCCAATGCTTTCCATCATTTTTTGTTATAAACTGACACTGGTTTCCATCATTTTTTGTTGTGAACCGGCAGTTGTTTGCACGGTGTTAGCTTGTGAATCGGCAATGAAACAACATTGAACTCAACAATAATGATTGCTAACTCTTTTCCCAACCATAATGAGTACTAATCTTACTGCCTTAACCTAATCTATTCCTAAGGCTTAGCCTAACTCAGTGGTTCTCAACCGCCGGTCCGCGAAGTACCGTATCTTACTTTCTGCCAAGCTAATTTTAATCTGGAATCATAAGCATTGCAAAGTTGATACTTCCTGTAAAACTCATTTTACGCTTGGCCGATTCACAGCAGTAGGCTAAAACTGGCATAGCCTATCTCTCCTTCGTTGATACAGCAGAACTGTTTAATAATAAAGGTTAACCTTCCGATGACCTAGATTTTGTGCCGTTTATGATTGTTTCGTCATAAACTGCGTCTAGCTTTCAAAAAGTTTTGTAATACAAGGTCATTCTTCACTTTTCAGATGCTGCAATAGCTTGTCCTGTTAAACTACAGAAGGATTAATATGGAATCAACGAACCAACAAGTGTATTTTAACAAGAAGGAAAAAACTAAGACTTCTGAAACAAATAATTCTCAAAATGGAAATGAACCAAGTATCAGTAGGTGCAAATGTAAACTACGAAAAGGGCATATGCAGATAAGTTGAGTGTCACAGAGGGAAGTAAGAAACGAAAAGGGGAATTTGTCAGGCAATACAATAAAAATACTTGGAGCTTGGTTTTACAATAGTTCCGGGTAGTGAACAATCGTCACGGCCCTAATGTTTGGTGTGCTCCCAAATTCTGCCAAATGACGTTATGAAACCTTCTAAAGTTGTTCGTCACTTTCATTCAAAGCACAACAATCTTGAAGGCAAGCCACTTGAATATTTTGGACGAATATTCTCTGATATGAACGATTAAAAAAAGCAAATGAAAAGATGACGACTACCGAAAAATCCTTTCTTCATGAATCCTATCTAGTTTCTCTACGAATAGTTAAAACCAAAAAAAGCATACACGATTGGGGAAGAGTTAATAAAGCCGTGCATCTTATCTGCGGCTGAAGTAATGAAGGGCCCTGAAACAGCTCGAAAAGTGTTATAATTTTTCATCTTAAATAAGTAGTCTATGCCAAAATCTTGCTTTATCTTACGTGCCTAGGCGTAACACTGTGCCTAGGCGTGCGAAAGTCGGACTACAAATTTCATAATAAGAATTATTTGTGGGTTAATTAAGCAAAGGAAAACTGTTCAGCGTCCGGAAAATTCACGTCTGTTTTCGTCTGGGCCTATTTCAGGAATGGGCCTAATGCTGCAGCATCAATAGCATCCACCTTAATCCTGCACTGCTTTTGAACACTCGCGCTTGTCACCGTAATAAAGAGTACATTTATAATTAAGTTTGTTTAACCTTAATCCAAATATCCAATACTATGACCACTGAATACTAGTACCTAGTAGGCTTAGGGATGTCCAATACAGAATAATTGACTATAGGCCTACTCAGGGCCGGATTTAGACCATGAGAGGGCCTAGGCTATTCCATTTGTGAGGCCCCTTATTTTATTTTTGAAGTCAGATTCGACTGTGCGTGAAAGCAACCAATGTTCCTAAAAAAAAAAAAAAAAAAACAATACACTATTTGCATGTTCTTAATTTTGGGATGTCTTTGGTACAAAATGGTATACCAAAGGTGTCAAAATGCCCAAAAGACGAACCCCTGCCCTAAAAATAAGACGTAAGGTTCTCTAAAGCAATTAAAGCGGCATCAATCCCAAACTTCGAAATTGAATTTCGAGGCCGTAGCCTATTGGTAAATCCGGCACTGACTATACTAGAATAATCTAGAATAGTCTATTCCGGATCCAGAATTTTGAATCCTATTCTAGAATAGCATAAAAGTTAAAAAATCTAAGCACTGCAGTTCTTTTGTTTTGCCTTTGTAATAGGCTCACGAAATTATTTTGGTTCAAGCAAGTTGAAACTTGTCAAACTGACATGACAGATGGTTTAATTCATGACAATTAACGCATCCAGTTCATAGCATTGGAATGTGAAACAACAAATCTCCTGAACGTGCCAATGAAAACCTTCAATTATAAAATAAAACCAGTACAGTTATGTAAGCGCTCTGGTAAACAAGGTTTTAAAAATTGGAACCGAAGCAATCGCAACTGTTTGTGATAAACACGAATTGCGATTAAATACTAGTCAGGCAATCTTTTTACAGTCCAATTAGGAAAGCAATAACTTTCTCAGTTTTCTCATCACACGTCGTACTTTTTTCGTGACATAGCGTGCGTGGAAATACATGGATGGTTACAATAGAGATCTGCGATTCAAAACTGTTATACCAAATTTCGATTCCTGGGCTTCTTTTGAGCATCAATAAAGTTATAAGAAAATAGGAAAGGTATCCCGCATCAGATTTATACACTAAGTGTTCGCTTTAGTCAGCTATCACTTGGTAGTTCTGACATGATTCGCTCAAATTAAGACATTTTACATGTTATTATGTGCATACCGAGCCAGATTTTTTTTGCAAAAGAATAAACCTATGAAAGCTATAATTTTTCAAACGCGCACTAAAACAATGGGTAACACTGTTTAAGCAAAACAAGTATCAATCTGCCAAATACTTAAATCTGACCAACTATGGCACCATGCCCTGAGGTTTTACAATAATCTGAGTCCGCCTACGCGTTAACCGGCTAAAAACATACCGATGTCCAGATCTTACGTTTTGCGGCCTTGTGGCATAGCAAGTTATTTTATTCCGTATTTGCAACTCGAATAAAAATAAACAGAACAAAATACGTGCGTTGGGTTAGTAATGGTTATAATGAACCTTGATATCGGCATAGAAATGGCGCACACATGGTATACGCAGCACGTAAATTTTCAAAGATTTCATCGAAACTTGACTTCACGAAAAATGACGTCAACAAGACAAAAACGTCACCACAAAATACGGAACGCACAATGACCTAACATCTAAGGCAAAAAGGATATAATATACCACCGTATGTCACGTAACTGCTTGCAAGGAAAAAGTGACGGATGCTAAAACAGCAACCCTTGAAAAGCCATAAAGCCGAGAACGAACAAATATCTCGCACAAAAATTCGGAGCGTATTTGAAACAGGTAAAGAACTAAGATTTTTGAAGTCAATTGCAAAACGGATATTGGAACTCTAGCATATATTAATGCGGAATTTCTTGAAATGGGGCAAGCTGTTAATTTGTTGGTTCTGCAAACTTTGCTGGGTGCGCTTCATACATTGAGCTTCGAGGTTTTTACTCGGACTTTGTCTTCACGGAGTGCGAAGTCGAAAGACCACTGGCAGCCACATAATGGTTTAAAGGGGGGCGAAAGATAACGTACAAGCGGTAACAATGCATTATATACAGGATACAAACTGGCAACGAATATAAGCGACGATTATATCTACAGAACTTCTTTAAAACAAAACGCCTTCCATCAAGCATCAATAAAACACGAAGACGTAATCTCATACAACGGCCAGGGCGCAAATTGGAGAACTTTATGGCGCGGCCAAGAGGTGCATGTTGGTGCCACAAACATGATTCCACACATAGCGCGATTTGATTTAGTAACAAACACAAAAAACGCAGGAACTTGGCAGAGAGAAGAAAATCCATTAAATAGGCGCTGTTATATATAAACCGCCCGTTCAGCCAGCCTATGCTGTAAGCGTGGCAGTTTATGCAAAAATGGCACGTTTCGCCGCGACGCGCCAACTTCAACGTTATCAACTAGATGTATGACGTCACAAAGATATACCGCGCGAACAGGCACGCTCAGTTCGCCAGCCAAAGTTAACAGAATTGCCTGACGTCACGGACAACGACGTAACGATCAAGTGGTCCATCCCGGTGACGTACTAGGTCCCGCTTCTACTCTTTGCCTCTTGGTCGGGAGACGATCTCCGTTCTCTAGGAGCATGCTGTTTCGTTCGTCCATGTCGTAGGATGCCACAACTTCCATCGGAGATCTGCAGAAGATGGACTTGTACGGAGGATGGACAATACTAATTTACAAAATGAGGAAAGTGAAGAATAGCACATTGATTTAGTGACGTATTTAGCGAAAAACGTTCAGCTTTTGTACTGATTCATTTTGTAACCTACATGTCAAAGTAGGTAATCTTTGTAAGGCACAAAATGTAGAGTTTGTGCTGTTTCAAATTTTTCAGAAGAATCAGCAAAACACGACATTATCAGAGCAAAAGTTTAGGAAACATTGTGAAAATTACAGCCACGGTGAATCAGTTAAAAATTGCTGCCCAAATCAGTGCTTTTATTGTCAAAATGTTCCTAACCACGAGTTTTTTTCATGAAGCCAATATCACACCTGTTAGCTAACTTATTCACATCAATGCACCCACCTTCCTTCAACTGAGCGATTCATCGAGGCTTGGTCTGCCATTTTGTCTGGGGGTGACGCTGGTTCGCTTTTGATCGTTACCATGGGAACACCGTGATGAGCAAGAGAACTTTAAGAAAATACAAAAATGCAAGGTCAATGGTAATTGAATGCCAAGTGAAGCGAGGCACCGTATCAAACATCTGTTCCTTATGGGTGTTTATAGAAAATTGCATTGCGTCATGTTTAACGAGTTGAAAGATACAAGACAACGAAATACCTTTGAATTTGTGGTGTTCCCAGCTGGTGTTGGGGCCATTGGTGCAATATCGATCCCGGTGACGGGGAAAAACCTGGCAAATCACTGCCTGTCAAAATCGGATAATCACCTACTACAAAATTTAAAAAAAAATATTTACCAAGTGCACGTTCTTGGATTAAAAGACAAACAAGGCGTTAGCTGTATAAAGATTTTTCTACAGGACGAATACTTTCAAAACGTGTTAATTTTCATGCCATTTGTTAACTTACCAGCACTATAACCTTGCTGTACATAGGGCATCACACTGGGCGTAGCCAAGCTTACAACCGGCGTTGAAAGTTCATTTACACCATCCTAAAGAAGTAAACTTATAAAATTAGACCAACCAATGAAACTTGTGCAATAACCCTTTGGGATAAATCTAATAAGAAATCGCTGCTTGGGGTAGACATTCAATAAATGTGCGAGTCCATGTACATCTCACTAGGTACTTACCATCTGGGGATTGTGAGATTGGGGTATGACAACATGAAGATGGGATCGGTTGGGTGAAGGTGGGTTAATAATCTGTTTCCGGGGCATTGGGGAAGTGCGGTCCTGCTGTATGTGCATTGAAGGCGATGACCCCCTCTGCTGGCTGGGTCCGCTATATCCATTTCCTAAAGATTAAACAACATTTTATCAGCTATGCACAAAAACATATGCAAATATTAAGTAAGGTAAAATATACTTGTCAAGCTGACAGTTTTGTTTATAAAAATGTGCTAACTTTTGCAATCTTTTTTACTAAACCAAAACAACTGTAACAGAGTGCAAAATTACCGCAATTAATTATAGTAAGCACAATTAGTCTCACCGCCAGGTGAAGAAGCATCCGATACCATGCTCATTTCTGGGCTGTACATCGGACCTGTGTGAGTGGATGACAGTGTTAGTGGCATGCAGTAAACTAAACTAATGCAAGCAAGAAGTGTCCTTAGAAAATAAAAAGAGGAATTGAAGAAAATTAAATTGTATATTTTCCAAGGCTACATTTGCAGTTGGCTTCAACTTGCAGTTTGTGCTTGGTGATGGGTTAATTAAGTTTGTTTCAGTCTAGCGCATGCAACTGTTTTTTATTCCAGGGGCTTTGAAATTCGAATAGAAAAACAAAACAAAATTAACTGTGCACTTTTCAGGCGCTCATGGATGAGATTGTAAAATATGCTGATAATTATTCTACCAAAATCACAAGTTCTTTGTGTCTTATGTAGCGCAGCATCAGTTTAAATTTACAAAATAATCCCCATTCAAAATGTTATAATATAGGCAAGAGTGATTCGCATCAAATTAAAATTTTTAGGCTTCACAAAAACAAGCTATTTTCTCAGCTTAAAGAACTTATTGCATATTGACTTATACATACGTGAATTGATTAACTGCAAAAGTAATAGTTCTGTAAAGGATTACATTTAAGGCATGGACATTGTTATCAACAAGTAGGAATTTTAGCAAATTTCAATATAACAAAATTTAGCGATCATTTCAGGATATTTCAATTTCGAAAATCCTTAAAACAAAATCTACATCTACAAGGAAAAATCATGCACTAACGCGATTGCCACCTATGCCAATTACGTTCCACCAAAACTACGTCAGAGCACTCGGATCTTAACAAATGCTACTTTAATCAAATTTACTTAATTACCAGAGGGGGATCGACTGGGACTGTGTCCGCCGCCAGCTAAAGGGCTTCTTGGAAGAGGACTACTTCTGCGATGAGGATGCAGAAGATTAGGATCATGTTCCGGGTGAAGTCCATGAGGGTGAAGTCCAAATCCGCTTGTCGGGTAGGAGGGGATTCCTCGATCTGTGACTGGGAACGAAACGGGGTGAGAAGGAAAATCAGTTGCCTGAAAAAGAAAATACACATTTAAAATATAAAACCAGGGATACCAGAGCTAACCCACAGAAATTATATAAAGCATTGACATTTGCTATTATCACATGTTATGACACATAACAAGGTGCAAGGAAGGATAAATCAAGGAGTGCGATTTACTGCTGAAGAAACAGTCCAGACATTGGTGGAAATGGTGAAAACATACTTGCTGCGGACGGAGGGTGGTCATCATTTCATCGAATTGCTTATCAATCTGAGCATATCTCTGCATTGTTCCAGGAGTAGGAAGCTGGGGTTGGTGATCTACATCAGGGCTGTCACAATTCTTGTTGTCCTTCTTGTTCAGCATCTAAGAGAACGGTCATGATAAATGACATGGTGTATTTTCTATTAATTGTGCAGCTATAACAATGTCTCTTTCCACAACGAAAAGTAATTTTAAACTTAACATGAACAGTATAAGCGCAAGACATCAAATACTACAGTTTTATTTATTTGCATTAAAAATAAGAGTAATATAATATGTCTTTGGTATACTGTATAGTTGGCATATGTTAATTATTAATTTACAGTGGTTCATTCTGAGGATAGCTCTGGAAAGAAAAGCAGTGTGATAAATAATACGAGTTTGTGCTGAAGTTTACATTCACACTTCCATAATGTTTAATTTAAACAGGCTACTGCCGGTTTGAAGTACAGTATCAACATCAGTACTGTATATTACAATAAAACAGAATATTTCCATAAGTCATTTATTCTACCTCATTAAACCTTTATTGCAATAGTACGTATGATCGTTTTCTGTGATTGTACACAAGAGATATTTGACAAACAATAAATCATAAGCAAGGTAATTCTCATTTCCAAAATCAACGGAGTGAAATTAAATATGTCCCACGCCTGATTTAGATGAACGCTTTAAATACAGACGATTAAATAGCACCAAAGCATTAGTAGCTGGCCTTGATGTACACTGTACAGTAAAAACACTTTCCGAAGCCAGCACCAATGCTGAGCTGCCATTTAAGCCGTATTGACGTCATTGCTGACGCAAGTTGCGGTTTGTGGAGACGAAAAATAAAAGCGCTATGATGGAGAGTAATGATAGCGGGAACGAATAATAATAGTTCGAATGTGAGAGTGAGCTACTAAGAATAGAATGTCCGGGTGAAAAAAGGGGTAATTTATGCGGGTTGCAAAGCCAAATAGGATCTTGTCTTAGTAGGGGTAAATTTGCGTACGTTGTTGGTTCCGGCGGGAAAGCGGCAGCCTAAGGAAGCCGCACAATGCATTCGCGGAATGTTAAGTTGTGATACAAGGCTACCGCCAAGCGCCTCATGTTTCGTGACGTAGAGAAGTTGTCACGACCGAACGAGTTTGCTGTAACAGTACATTGCTTTCGGCAATCAATTTACCTTAATACCACTTCAATACCTGCTGTCGGAACGGTTTGAGCTACTCGCTTTGGCAAAGCAGCATTTTGCGAAAAAATTAATGGTCACGGCGCATTCGCTCGTTTTGAGAATCTGAACAAGCAAGAATTTGTTATTAGGATTTGTCTCAACGACAAATAAACTGGTAACTATTGAGGCGTTTCGGTCATTAATGGCTAAAAATAATCCAAGAAAAGTATTAAAAGCTGAGTACATGAGCTATGACTCAGGCAACGGCACGTCAGGGAAGTACAAACGCGACAGGTAAACTCGTCAACACGACCGTGACGTATGCGGGAGAAAGAGAGTTCTTCGGCGATAACAAAAAAACTTTCGTGGCTCTTAAATATTTGTTCACGGGTAGGAGCATATGTTTAAAAGCCAATATTCGCACGCAGTGTTCTGGGACGCATGCGAAGGGGCTGGTCTATGACTCCGTGGTGACTATTCTGCTACAAAGGAAGATTTTTGGAAAAAGTCTATTTTCCTCACCCTATCCAAGCGTTCGCCTGCACTTACAATTGTGTCAATAAGAAGACACGTAATATTATAAAAATGGCGCTATATAATATTTACGGTTATTTTCAAGTTTTAAAAATAATTAAAGAATTTATACCATCACAACAACGGCCACAGTTTGTTTGCCACCTGGTTTGTTGAAAACGCGCTTTGTCATTGAACACCAAGAGAAAAAAGAAACATTGGCCACTTTACATGAGGAAGACTAACGCGCTTATTTGTGGCAACGCTACGGACACAAAAATAAATCGTCATGGGAATACACCTTGACGCAACGCACGCACGAAATGGGAGATTTATATGCAGGGAAACCTTCCAGAGTCGGTGGCGATTACGACTTAACGTTAGTGTTTTTTGCACCATAACTACTAATTTTGATGTGATCGTTACCTTGCACAACATAATTATAGCATCAGAATTAGCATTCGACGACTTTGTTTCCATAATTATCGGAGGTTTTTCAAAAATATATACAGTTTCATAGATGCTACTGTAACTTTCCAAAAAAGGATAAAAAACCACGACTACGAATGTACGATGTCACTATTATGACATTTCCCGATATATACGTACAAAGTACCATTTTAGCGTCAGAAGTGGCAAAAATACTTTGACATATCTGAAAATAGTAGTAATATCCTAAAATTATCCGAATGTCACAAATTTAGTGAATGTGCGTCAAAGCGTGTTGTTCATATTGTAAACATGCGTTTATGTCTGGCATTTCAAGCCAAAAACGTGGCAAAAGCAGAACGATTCCGGGAAAGTTGCATGTTACTATGACGCAGTAAAGCCCCTGGCCTGCAGCCTAATTGTTTTCGTTTAATATCTTCACGGAAAAGAAAATTGAAAAATTTTGAAACACTGACATATCGAAAATAAACAAAGACGTTTTGTCGGATGTTAGTGTCAGCTTCGCAATGTGACCAAAAAAGGATTTCACTGGTCGAGAAATTCCCTAAACCGCAGTTAAACTGAAATTACCCCAGTTTTCCTGCAAGGTGCAAAAATGTACAGTACGACATGGCTTTTTGAAATATCCTGTTATTTGCTTAAGTTAAAAATTATAAGTAACTAAAAAGCATTTATTTGCCAATAAGCCATCACGCACTTCGAGCTCGTTCGGGAAAATTTAGGCTTATGTACGTATTTGAAACAATGGAAGTCCATAAATTAAGCAAAAACAAAATTTTTTATTGAGACACATGGATGAGTGAGTGTTAAGAATGTTTAGACTATTCTAAAGTTATTTTCACCGACCACAGTAACCATAGTAACCTGATTCAGAGCGGAAAAAATAGAAAACGTAAATAGTCAGTGGTCAATACAGAATAGGTTGAACATAATGCCAGAAACGTTTCATTTTGCATTGCTACTGATTACAACGCCCGGTGAAGGACGGAGAAGCCTTAAACCTTAGGAACCACACTAACACATTTAGAATCAGTTATAAGAATTTCTAGGAAACAATGTAAAAAAATCGTCAATTCCATCTGATCGTCTTGTTTTTTAAAGGACTTATTCGTTTTGTAACTTAGAATGGGCGGGTAATCCCCGTCAGTTTTGACTAAAAATAGCGGATTCCAAAAATACGCCGCACGAGGAAGATGAGTTTAGAACGAAAACGAAACGAGATACCCCACGCATGCTATTTTCTACGGAAGGTCCTCTTCTCAAAAAATGACGTCGATATCTTCGACGTAACCATACCGCGGTGGCTTGGGCGGGCAACCGCATTATTTTCTTAACAATCGGAATCCTATCGAAAAAGATATTATCGTTCTTCTATTTTTTCGGTTATGATTTAGTACCTGTCACTCTCATTATTTGTTGTATTGCGTGGAATAATTTCCATTTTTCTTGAAAACCACATTCTCCTTGTACTGTATATTAGGTGATACACAGAACACACAACAAGAGGGCTCATGAAGGGCAAAACTGGGGGAAATCCCTTTCTATTTTGGTTTTGGTTTTGCACCGCGCTCCATTGTTAACATCAGATAAGTTTGTGTCGAAACGAATGGTATCAACTGCGAGGTACACTTATACAACTATTTGGCACGGCGGCCACATTACACAGAAAAATTGCATGACGTAATGTCACGACAACAATTAAATTTCCATAGTGTCAAGGATATCGGAAATCATAAATGAAATTTCTGTGATCGCGGTTTAGAGTTAAGAACGGCTACGACAGAGGAGTCAGAAAAGCCAGGGCATATATAAAAATAAATACTGTTCCAATAACATGTTTCTACCGGCGATGAGCCACCTTCGCGTAACGACAAACATTTTTCTATATTTCTTCCTATGTCAACAGGATTAGACAGAGTTAAGCTTTAATAATAATTTAATTAATTAATTGACTAGACATTGTTAAGATTTGTTCTAGGTTTTACCTCAATAATGTCGGAGTTAGTCCGGCTTTCGTGGGGTTCGTTGTACTCAGTATATTTCAAAAGAACCTTGTCCATGTCTGTGCTGGCATACTGGAAAAGCTTGTTTGAGCTGTTAAAGATGATCAGGGCGATTTCGCAGTCACATAACACCGACAATTCGTAGGCTTTTTTCATCAGACCAAACTTGCGTTTCGTGAAGGTTACCTGAAAAAGAAGCTTTTTTAATGGATGTTCCAAACGCACTCTCATGTGATTTGCAGCTTGTGGGAGTTTTTACCTCTGGTTTGCAGACTTGGAAATGCGAGGAAAAAGACGGGAATTACGATAAAAAATTATTAACTGATAGGCAGCTGTAAGTGGGGAATTTCGGTTTCTGTGGAACTGTTTAACGATTGACGTCAACGCTTTCATCTCCATGACACAAAAAACGTTTTTTTATCACTTCGAGCAAAAAAACTATTCTAATCACGAAAAACAACGAGTTTACGGTTACTGGTGGTCGAGAAAGATGGCGTAAAATAGCTCGATGTTTCACATTTAGACGTTAAGTTGGCTGATGCAAAATACTTTGTTACCAGGATGCGTTATGTACACTGGTCACTTCTCTTAAAAAATCTACAAAACGTCAAGGCATTTTCCAAATTATCGGTTTGGTAAATAAATAATTTATGCGCCTGACGTCAACGTGAGATTAATGCGGACACAAGGGCAAGGTGACGAGAGCGGTGTCGACAACCATCGTCTTTACGTGCTGGGCTTTTCATTAACTAAAGGCCAGACAAATTGCTGATAATAAATTAATTTCTTGTCCAAGGGAAGATCAAGACGGCGGAAGAATAACTTTTACGACGCGTGCTTTATCGGATGTTATACTGTATATGTGGTAGCCATATTGCTCTGTTGGAAAATTTAATAGCACTGACAAATACATACCTAATTCACAGTATACAAAACGTAGTTTCATGTCTGTTCTCGAAAACGTACGTAAGGTTTTAAAAACACCTCGGGTGCATGAACGGGACAAATCATCCTCCCAATAGCGGTTTGTGCGATATGTGAATTGCGATTTGTGCAGTATGCGTTCGCTTAATATGATTAAGCGCATAGCATTAGTTAGTACTACCATGCATGCATGGCTGCAAATAATGCGTTAAACGTAGTTAACGCAACCACGCGGGCAAACTGGTTTCCTTGCATTGGAATCAAGTTACAAGCACACAGACCAAGAGCTGGTAAAGGCTAGGGAAATTACGCACACCAAAACACAATAGGCTAATATGCAAGGGATTGTTTGTGTGTCTTCCGACGTTTCTCTGTATATTTAAATGTTTTCTTTCCATCGAAAAAACAGCTATTTGATTTTTTTACTGCAAATTCTTTACCGATCGAACCATGTTGCTACTGTCTTCACGTTAGCAAACGTTAAACAACTAACAGAGCATACGACGTCATTTTTAAGGTATTTACATAAAACAACCATCTCAAAAGGTTGATATATGCTATTTACAAAACTGTCTTAACCTTCCTTAAAAGAGGAAGGGATAACGATTTTCTAAAGCCACAATTACTTTCCCCATAAGCAGTAAAATTGCCGATGACGTCAGTTAGCCCGTCACTACGTAAACTTGAGCATCTGTGTGCAATGGTGTAAGGCAAACAAGGTGATCTCTTTCAGGGAAAGAAGCATCCAAACTTCTATCATGCTGTTTTAAAAATAACCTAGAACGACGACACGAAAATAATTTTGCCACGTGGTATCTAAGCACGTGCTGCAGTTTGCGTTCCAATCAAGTTTTTTGGACCCATATTTGCCCGACTGTAAAAAGCGCACCCGAATCACTGTAAACCTTCAGCATGCGAAAAGACTGTATATTCCCTTTTAAAGGTGAAAGCATTTTTACGTCTTCTTTAACGATACACGAAAAGTAACCTAACGTTTTTTATTGGTATCACCGTAAGCGTAAATGTACTGCCTATGCTGTTTTGCCTGTAAGTAAGTCGGTGGTAGCCATATGCGTGGATTACGAAGTGCTTCAGCACCGTGCTCTGCACACGCCCGAAGCTAGTAACGCTTACCATGAGCTGGAAAAATTCGTACGGTGTAAAAACCCGTGAACGCATCACGGTATATGTCGATTCACAACCATAACTGTGCCCATTTCGAAAAGAACATATTTTCTAGCTTTTCCTCAGGATAAGTATGAAACGTTGTTGATTCCGAACAAGTACTTAACCCTTTGAAGCAAGATAGACGACTCTTAGCTGTGCTGTCTTGTCAGGCTGACATGTCAGAATTTACAAGTAATATTGAGACATTTAACGCTTGTCGAGCAGGTGTTAAATGTATAATACGCAAATAAACAGATGCGTAAAACTCTAAAATACCGAACCGTTGTTCAACTCACCTGTCGGTTTCTTTCATCTCCTATTCTTGAAATTTGAATCTTCTTGCGTCCCATTTTCAATCGGTATGGATATCAAGCAAAAGCAATGAAGGTTCAAACGTTTGAAAATTATTTTGTCTTTAATTTTACGATTGCAATTTTACTGTTTGTTTAAAAGATTGCCAAGCATACTTAACAAAACTAAATTTTAGGTTTTAACTTTTTCCGCGGCTTCGAGTTTGGACAAGTTTTGCGTTTGATTAGTTGCAAAATGAAAAGCTGAAAAACAAGAAAACAACTTGTAAATCGATTTTCGAATTATATTATACGAATGAAATGTATAACACCGCTTAGAGCAAGTGTTTATCTGCGTGTTTGCAGCACATCCTTGTATGGTTGGTTATTAATTCTGACAGAACTGCCACGTGAAGGGTTATTGAAGCCGTTTTTCCTAACACGACGGATGCCAATTTCAACAAAAGGTGTAAGATCAATCAACAGGTCGCTGCCTAACACACATAAGAAAAAACACCTTCGGCGAATCTTAGAAAAGTGGAAACGTCAATAAAATCGTTTAGGTTTGGGCTGGTGTGGAACTGTAAGCTGAGCATACATTATCACGCATTTGCATTACGGAAGCCAAACTGAACAGCTAAGCAAGCAAGCAAGACTTTTCTTTCAAAGGTTAAATGACCCCTCCAACTGACATATCCTGTCAGTCGTCCACCTGCTGTTTATTTTTATGCATTTTCCTATTCGTATTTTTACAGTCCACTATCAATCTGCCTGAACAGTTAGCAAGAACAACTTTAGCCTTATCTGTACAAGGGATCATAATGCGCTTTATTGTAAGTTTTCAGAAAACTAAAGCATTCACGCTAAACTTACGTCATCTTTCTACTTAATTCACTTTAATTACAACCCTGGTCTAATTCGTTCACAGAATGTACCAAGAACTTCAAAGTCGGAAAAAATTTCATATAAAAAATCGACGTACAACATTGATTAGACGATTATTTTTTAAACAACTCAACGTATAAAATGTAATTACTTTTGAAAACAAGACGTTTCCGTCCACACGCATTAGCACAACACGGGTATTAATAGTGACCAGCAGTCCACAAATAACGCTCACTTCTAAATCTGGCTCTCCGCTATACTGACGCGACTTAAAATACAACAGGACACGTTACGCATCGCTGCCGCGTAAGAATGACGTGACGTCAAAAAAACAGAAACAAGGCTTTTGCTCTTTAAACTCGTGTGAAGCGCAACATAGGAACGACGACAAACAAATAATACATGTTCCAAACATCATCGTCAAAAGTAAAGACTGGCAATAACTTTTAAGGAATTAGAATAACAACACGCAGTTGTTAACTAATCAACTTTTCACGAAGTTACAATTTAGTAGAATAAGGTTGCTTCTATAATTTCGCTTTGTTTCAAGTTCTACGCTCTTTTCAGACCGAAAAAACAGTTGTTTTAGTAATGTCAATTTTTTTTGAGTTTCTGCAAAAATTTCGAAAGCTTTATTTATTTTCCTTACCATATGCTTATAAGGCATTTTTAATAAGCGCGTAGTACACGTCACACCCGAATGCCAAGCGACCAAAGTTGGAGTCGGCTCCTACCTGCCTTGCCTGATTTATTTATAGAACTAAACCACTGTCATATCGGGCTCTATGCACAACAGCGGAATCACGCAGTTGAGTCGCGATACAGCATAAGATCGTGATTTAACCAGAACCGTCCTTAGGCCCTTTCCTGCCTCTGTTGTGACGTAGACTTCCGCTACGTAATAATATGCTCTGTGTTGCGTGAAGATCGTGCACGCACACAAACGACCACCTGCTGCCATAAAATTTTGCGACGTATAAAATTTTGCGTTTCATGTGTTTAAGGATCTCGGTAAGCAACCACAAAACGATCGTCACCATGAACACTGAAATCCCCTTGGCAGGGCCTGGCTTTACAGAGCAATCTTTAACCAAGATTACTGAATCAGCTGACGGGTATATGGCGGGATTTCACTACCACTTAAGAGTGCGCCACGGTACAAACAACTCCTTTTCTAGTCAAAAGTGCATAATCATCATATAAATTGCAACATGGTTTGCTGGTTATGCATCGATCACTCGCCATTCAACGTAAACATAGTTAAGGTTCATGTAGACATAACGCTGAAAAATACTGCACACCGACGCAGAGTGCACCTACTTAACAAATGGAGGTGCAAAGAACCATAAGGGTTGGCAGTGCTGTGGTTATTAGCATTATTGCATAATATAGCTTGGGGCAATGAAGTGGGGCCAACGTTGCAGCCCACAGTTGATAAACGATGTAAAGGAATCATATTCATAATAGGGCGTTTGAGCTAAAAAAAATCGACCCTCCTCAGTCACACCAGTGGCATAAAAGCCAGATTGTAAACAAGTTGTAATCTGAGACGCATTCACCCGAAGAAGGTTTAGAAAGAGTTTCTGTTTCATAACGAAACACACTACACAGGAATACGACCACTTTGTGGCTTAACAGAATACAATATGCAACGGGCACATGATAATTTGTCTTAAGTGAAACAAAAACGCACGTATTGTTGACAGTCAAGATGAAAATGACCACAGACCAAAGGCATGACAAAAGAACGTGTCAGCATTTTGGGGCGAAACTGATCAAAACTAAACAAACTATCAAACTTTTACTACGCATGAGCCACATCTTTTTATAGAAAGCAAAAAGGTCACAATTTACATGGATAATTGCTTTCATGGAGCATGGAACAAAAATGTGCAAAATCACTTTGGAAATCATTAACCTACAAGTAACTTGCCAAATGATATTTCTTGCATGTTTTTAGTCATCTTATTATAAGACGTGACAAAATGACCACATCTCTAATAAATCCGCACTCATGTTTTTAATCACTCTGAAACATGATGTGACAGCAGGGTTCTGATTTACATTTACACTTAATAAAAAACTTGCAGTTTACAATCAAACAATTGCTGTTCAATGGTAACCACAATCACATTGTTAACTACAATTCTTATAATGCCTGTTTGTCATTTGGAACAAGCTGATGTTAGGTGTCGACAAAACGAGAGACAAAAATTACCAACGTCACGCAGGACAGGAAAAATCAAACATACTCGGAAGAGAGGGAGGCAGGAGTATGTTGTAAAAATAGCTGATTAAGGAAATAATATTAGTTTACATGATCCCTTTATGGCACATTATGGCACACCTACACTTCCGACCAACTGACTTCAATGAATAACCATGTGTTCGACTTGGTGAAAGAAGTTCCAGCTATATCACCATCGTCGAAGCAGCTGAATATTTAGTCTAGGTAAAACCAGCAAGAAGATAGCCTGAGTAAAATCAGCATGAAAAGAACATAAAAGCAGCAATTCATAGAAAAATTTATCTGAATATATCATGTTCATTTCTTAACCTTAATACCAAAACTCCAAAAATGACAAGACGGCCCTCATATGATGCCAAGAAAAACAAAACAGCTGAATAGCACACGGTAGTAAGACTATTATTAATGGCACAAGCCCATAGCATTTACAAGAAACAGGTACCATCACCAAGCAAAAGTTACTACAGGACAATACACTGAACACGTCGTCAAATCAAAACATCAAAGTAGACTATACATATACATCATATTGCAATTAAGTTAATTTGTGTGCTGGACAAGACCCTGATATAATGAAGTATATAATTTTCATATTAACACAGCTACTTTTATACATATGTATACATAGCAATTTTGCTAATAATTTACTGATAAAACATTCACATACTTCAAAATACCCATAAAATGTGAAGTTCAAACTTAACTAATATGTCACTTTTATCAGGTCATCTGGTGGAAATACGGTTATACCTTACGCATTAAATAATATTTTTTTTATGATATTTATAGATATAAGTATATATAAAGATAAGACTTATCGTTCCAAGTAATAGCAAAATTTATATGTTTATCATATTCATAACCTACAACTATCACGCCAAATTCCTGCAGGTCCACATACAGAAAAACTCAAGCAACTATTTCATGGCACAACTACTGTTACAGTTTATAAGTGCACTGTAACTGTAACAATTGTCTATTGTATGCATTTGCTGTGTTTCTCAGATGAATGATTCAGTATTCAATGATTATTCAGACAACGTTTCAAAAAAATCTAAAGTAATGTGCACAAAGCTTTATGTTTTAACTACAAATATAAAGGGTCAAGTGCAGGAGTGCACAACCACAAGATGTCTTTGCATACTGGACCCTAGCTACTCAAATTGTGGCATCATCGGGTTGTGCACTTCTGCACTAGACCCAAAATAAATTTTACAAACTTTTATTAAACAAAATCTCACTAACTGACAAGCTCAACAGAGAGACTACAGAGCTTAGAAAGCCCAGGAAATAAGTGCAACATCACAACAGAGGAACTATGCCAAGCAATACTTTACAACACATCTGCTTTGTGGCTTGATACTTTCAATTTAGTGCGAAAGTACACAGCTACATGATGTAAGTTGTAAACGTCATTTGATTGTGTACTTCTGCCCTAAACCTATAGTTTAACATGATATAGTGCAAGCATAACACTCTAGCTTGAAGCATTGTGCACTGAAATAAATTATCACAGAATGATGACATCTATAGTTTGTTTTTGCAATAACTTATGCCACTGATCAACGACCTTTTTGCAGCCAAATTAAATGTATCATGACTATAGACCTTAGTTTTAATATCCCATAATTACCATAAGTGAAATACACTTAAAAATGTTTATTAAAGCAATCAAATTTAAACTTCACTGATATCCTGCACAGTACATTATAGCCTAGGTTATACTGTTTAAAGCTTATAGGCTAAAGAGTGTCTATTTCACGGTAAGTAGGTCACGCAGCCTGTAGTTTAAGATAGGCTGTTATGTTAGGGGAGGACCACGCAAAAAGTTGATATCCTATTCTATTCAAGGTTTTATTGGAGTTGATTTAGATTAGAAGGTAGATTTATGCTGCTATGTTATAGCATTTAAGGTTTACAAAAAGCTTTGAACGATTATTCTGGTGAAATAGTGGCAGCCACTGTAGATCGACAAAGCACAATTATCGTTACCGGTAGGCTTCTAGGCCTATTATGTTTAAAAATTGATTTCGTGATAAACTGCATCTTAAATTCCGACGCTGTTGGTATACCGTACAGTCAAACTAACACCCCGGGGACGTTTCTGCAATTCAAACTTACCGTGGCCTACCTATAAGCTATATACTACGTAGTCAACGCATTTTGAGTTCGACTTATAATAAATGTACCGTAGCCTATATTCTAAACCTGAAGCTTAACTCTCGTAAGAAATGTGCGCGATGGCTAATAATTGTCCGTTTATGGCCAATAAAAGATCACGCACTCGGAAAACTACATAAAAAATGTCACTATTCCATTACCCAAGACCTTCAAACAGCACGAGGAAATTTTATTTGAACCTAAGCAACGCCTTACAGATGCTTAAGACATTTGACCATAGTAAGGGCAAGGCTACAATAGGTTCATTTGGTTGACACAACGACAAATACTACATTTACTGCAGTGAAGTACCAAAATAAGACCTACCGTCGTCTAAATATGAAACAAAATTTAAAAATAGATTTCAATTGCAAGCAATCGCTTTTTGATACCATAGACCTTGCTATTTTTATCGCATGTAAACCGTGTAAAAACTCCTTCATCCAAAATACTTCTTGTTTTTTTCCTAGAGATTTTTAATCATCCATTAGAATAAGAAAGAGTGGGACTCTTCTTTCAAGTTGTGAAAAAAAAGTTTCATCAAGCTTGCCCGCCTATAGATTCGAAATCACTAGAGCATAGTCATTTTCTCTTTCTTATTGTGACGGGTGATATAATGGCTCTGCCTGTTTTTTTTTTTAACAGCTTCATCGCAGAACTAATGAATAATTCTAAAATCGATATTAAAATAAAACCGAGGTAATTTCGCGGCATATTAATTTGTTCTTTTACGTGTATACGTTTACGTAGAAAAGTCACTAACGTGTTCTGAAATGTGCACAAAAAATAATAGGTAGTTAGTAGATCATAGCTATTTTATACTCTTTTATAGTCTTTGGCTATACAGTAGATAGCCGCAGGAAATTAGGCTATTTGCACAAAAAACTTGCAACTTGTTTATGCAGTGGTAATATTTTGTTAAATTGAACTAAATACAACAAAGATTCTTATGTGCAGCGAAAACCATACAAATCTTGTTTTAAATTCAGTGCAAATCACTTAATCGATCTTTAATTAATGCATGGCTAAAATGGCAGTTGGGAACAATGTTTTTGAGCTTTGACAAAGACAGTAACAGACTCTTTTTTCTGGTCTCTATTCTATACCTTTGACATTACTACTTTAGAAAGTTGTAAAAAAAGACCTAGGTACTAAAGGTGTTATGCGATTTTACTTAGAAACAATGGTAGAACAGCAACTTAGCACAATTGACAAAGGAAACAGCACTTAGTAATTTGCAAGTTTTTGAAAACGTGAAGCAATTTTAATCTCACTCATTTTTATATTAGCCAAGCTAAGTTTAGGCGACTGGTATCTGTAATACTGTATACTTAAAAGTGAAAGGCCATGGCATATGAGCAATATCGGCAGACATGCACAATGAGAAATTTTTTAAAATGTCGTTTAGGAACCTACTAATAACATAGCTTGATGAATTGATAATTAAAACAATTTAGGCTAAATCATAAAAGAAGATTTGCTACTACTTTCACAAATTTACTAAAAATGTTTTATACATGATACCAAAAAATCTGGCACTTCTATTCTTTCATCCATATACGTTGCTAAAAATAATTTTTATCCCTCTAAAACCATTCTGCAGCCTTCCTAAATTTAGCTCTGGAGGCCAAGTAGTTCTCTATGGCACACAGGGATTTCAGTTTGCATCCTTCTTTGTGTAAGCAGCTGGCCTGACGTTCAAATCGAGTGACATAATAAGTATTGGCGCAATAACGTCATAACCATCTAGGCTTGATACGACGTACACCATCGCTTGAATTAAAGACATCCCAGCTTCCCACTAATCGCATTACTTGGTGTCTTGGTCGAACGCACAATTAATAGTAGTAGCATAACAGACTATATCATTGGTGGGCCATATACCACAATATTTCTGTTCGTATTTTGGCAACATACGCCATATATTTATATGCATTGCCTTTCTGGTTCTTCATCCAGTTTATAGTAACTGGATCATTCACGTTGGTTTTGTTATTCAAATTATCTCAGCTTTCCACAGTTAATTGCTCAATGTTGTTCTTTGACAAGTAGATTATGCAGTAGCACAAAGAAGATACATCCATAGGCCATTAAAGAACTTTTATGTTGGTAACAAATAACATTCAACGGTATGATGTATTAACTATACAAATGAACCAATTAAAAATGATTACCACAAAACAATTTATATTCATGAGTGCACTTAGGCATGGGTACAATGACGTGGTCTCAAAAGACATTTTTTGAAGTTAATGGTTTGTCAACTTACTTATCAAAACACAATGTGAAACAAAATCTTACGTTTTTCATATATGCTCTTGGAATTATTGAAAAACATTTTGAATTGTACGCTTCTAATGCAAGTTACAATATAGCTAATTTTATTGAGACATCATAGTCTTACCTTCCTTATACTAACGTTGCTTGTTACCACTTCATTAACGCATTGACGTCATATCAGTTGCCCAGACAACAATGACATCATACGCAGTTGCAGCAGCTGTCGTTCTCCCGCGCCGAGTTAAGCCATGTAAGCATGGAAATAGGAAATGCCGGTAGTGTTTGCAAATACTCCCAACCATACCACAAAACAGCAGCCTAAAACTTTATTGTTTTATTTTATATTTTAATTAGTTTCTGCTTTTGTGGTTATAGCTAGGCTACTGTAAATCCCCAAGATTTCAACGTGAATGGCTCAATAGCCACTACACACAATGTGCATTATGCATTGACTTATCGCGGCACTTACCGCTCCCCTGTTTGTGCAAAATGTGCCAACATGATTGGTAGCGCAATGTTTCAGATCGTAACATACCTAACTAGGGGTACCAAATTTTTATCGCTCGAAAGGAGAATACGTTTCACCGCCAATCTCTTGTACAGTTGCGTATTTAGGATTGTGTTGAGAGGATGGGACAAATGTTTTTAAAAGTATGATCAAAACTTCCCTCATTAAATACCCTGTCAAGGGGGCGCGGAGGGCGAACGATCTGAGTTTTTAAGCATCCACGGTCGCTTTAAAAGACCTCGAAATGAATCATATTTTTCTATTTTATGTGCAGTACAGTAGCAGTAATTAATAAAACTACAGTTTTGAAAAATCGTATAAAACGATTTTGTAACGCCGTATACAGCGATTTTGAAACGCCATTTACCCCTTTAGTGGCTCGGGTTCCAAATAGCGACTGTCAGAACAGCGACTATCAATAGAGCGACCACACGACAGCGATTCATTTAAAACAGTGACTGTCAATAGAGCGACTACACGACAGCGATTCATTTAAAACAGCGACTGCCACAACAGCGACCTCACTTCTTTTATTAAATCCAAGGCTTACGCGCACACGAACTTCCATCCCCCACACCTCTCTACACACGTATGCACGCAGAAACAGGCAAATACTGCGTAGTGAAAGATTGAAACCAAAAGGGACTTTAAAACAACATTTTATTTGGACTATCCATAGTCACATGAAGTCACATGATTTAAAAAGCAATAAAATAAAATAAAAATGCAATAAAAATGCAATAAAAATCAAGACACGTTTATTTCTAAATTGCGAGCAAGGGCTCGAAGGAACTGCCGCAGATCATACTGGCCTCGATTTTGCTGTACAACAGTGATTCGTGTGTTCATTGTCACGTATCTTTTCATTCGCTGAGTCAGGTCTCTGCCTTGTAGTAGCAATGATAAACAACAAAAAAATTTGGAAAAATGGAAAGCCTAGTTAAGTCGCTATCATAACAGTCGCTGTTTTAATGCGGTCGGCATTTAGACAATCGCTGTTTGGAATGTCGTTCACTTGATTACGTCGCTATTATGAAGTCGCCATTATGACAGTCGCTGTTTTGACAGTCGCTATCCTGCCTGGATGCCCCCTTTAGTATATGATTCCTTAATGATAGCTGATAAGGAGTCGTAAACAAGGAATGCGGTAAACAAAACTTAAAACGCCTAGGCCATCCTATAATCCAAAAAATCCGGCTTGTGAGAGGAACCATGGCCCCTTCCTAAATACGCTAGTGTACAATCAGCATTTATTGTTTGAAATGCGGGATATGGATTTAGCTTTTATGCATGTGAAATAAAAGTGTTATTGTCATGTTTTCACCAAACTAAGTTTTTGTTCTTTGTCGGCTGCATTTCTAAAATTAGAAAAAGTTTTGATGGATTTTTTGGAGTATTGTATCTCCGCAATAATTCAAGAAACGACTGATTAAATTAAAAAAGCAGAACATTTGTTCTGCTCCTTTCGATACTACTGTACAAGCAACCGTCGTCGAAGCTTTTTAACATTCAATTGTAACAGAATGTTTGTGACAACACCATGCGACGCAGACTATAATCCCTCATGCAGGGGCGATGAATTCATTTAATTCCTTTGGCGCCGATAGAGGTTTGTATTTTCTGAATACTTTTCGAATTCGACATGACAAAGCTGTAATATATCAAAAAAACACAACAAGCATCTAAATTTGTTGGCCAGATGCAGCAAATTCGACTTAAAAACACCAGTATGAAAACGTTATTACCAAAAAACAAGGACATTTTGGGATTTTAATGCGTTCTCGGAGGACAATTCAGTCGTCGTGAAAGGGAGGACAAATCGTTCAAAAAGATGACGGATGGTAGCCCTAGTATGTACATATCTATTCAAAATATGAAAACATCTGAATTCTTCGTTGCTTGATCTACACTACAGCAGTAAACGCCCGTCAGGCCGACTGACGCTGAAATGGTTCTCATGGGAGTTAAATTTTATGTGACTTGTGCCAAAATTTGCTTATATTTCTGATGTTTTGTAACTTATCGGCTATCGCCATGGTAACCTATACTGGCACCCAGAGGAACTAAAAAATACTTAACTGTTTAAAGAAAATAAAAATGTTCAAATTTCTACGCCAATTACAGCCAAGTTAGAAACAGGTATTTTGATAACATCGTAACGTAACGATAACGTCGGTAGAGACTTTTTGAAAAATATTGCCTAATTATCTTTGGTGTAGACCTGGGTGGACGATACGTGGCCTTAATTGCATGTAGTTATGACGTCAATATGCTACATGTTCCGAAATGCACTTTTCCATAAGGTGTTAAGGTCATTATCGGATTTACAATGTAGCAAAAGTACTATTTGCAACGAGTCCCGCAATTTTAGGGGCCCCGCGCTAAAGCCGTCTTCTTACAACAACAAAAAAAGAATTAAAAAAACAAAATTTTATGAGAAGAATATAGTAGCATTGACTGCAGTAACTTCTAAGTCCCAAACAGGGTTTCTTGAAAACGTTGCACGGGGGTGGGGGAAGGGGGTCTGTAATGAATTTTAGTAAAAATAATGGTAAAAGCTTACGTACGGTACACCTGATGAAGTCAGCTAAAGCTTGCAAAATCCCTTGTTGAATGATTAAAAGTTTACCCTTAAAATGATACAATATAACTTATTCTGCTTTCTTATTAGATAATGAAGTTAAGACGGTTCAGCCACCATCAACTTTAAATATGTAACTTTAGGCAGCGTATTACACAGCAGATGTTTCAACTTTTTTTTTGCATGTTTCAACTTGCACAAAGTAGGTTGCCAACTGTCAAGATAGCAAGCCGTGTTGTTTATCGTGGGCAGTCAGCATACATATATAGCGGTAGGCCGATATGTCATGATTCATTAACGCAAGTACAATATGATTGATCCTTTACAACAGTTTGACTGTGCAGTTAAACTCCTTTAAAAATAGCGACACAGGCATGTGAAGGTATCAAAAAATTCATTACACATTTGATATTGACGGTTGACTGCGGTTGCCGTCAAACTGACTTCCACTTTACGCAACACCACAGTGTTGGGTAGAAAATGACTTAAAATGCATTTTGAATTATTCAGCAAATGTTGCCCTTAGTTTTATTTGTAGTTTGTCTTCTTTGACTAAAATTTAGCACCAAATCAGAACAATTTGCCATCATGTCTTCGCACTATAACACCTCGTAATCCTCGCATAATGGAATAGCATATTAGACGAGAGTCGTTTCGTTTTTCCAATGTAAGTTCAGTTTTGCAAGGGTTTAATGCAATACGCATAAAGCGTATTTAAATATAGTATGTTTAAAATGTTTCTTGCTTTAATTTTTTCCTGTAGAAACTACAGCATAGCAAAGATGTGTAAAAGTTGTAACCTAATCAGTTTCAACCATTCCTTGGTGAGTTGAATGCCCAAGGTTGGTTCCGCAGAAGTAGCATATGACAAAAAATTATTTGCTCTTGTATAACCAATGTATTTTTTAAGCATAGCAATATATAGTAAGCTTGTCTACGAAAATTATAAGTAGCCGAAATAAGTTTTTGGGATTTTTTAGTTATAGAGGTCTCGGGGCTTTAAAAATGCTTGTAATAGTGTTTGTAAAAAAGAAAAAGATTGGAAAAGCCAGGCTGCCTGGACAAACGGCATTAAAACCGGCAAGGCAAGGCTATTAATTCTTGCATTGGTTCCAGCGCTTGCTAAGGCCGGCCCTGAGTTTAGTGCTATGCTTCAGCGCACTTGCTCGTAGGTGCATTTCCCAGATCACCTTACCTTAGTAGTTAAGTACTGTAAGCATAGACTACTAAAAGATATAGTAGTCTATGGGTAGTAGTAGTTGTCTATATAGTAGTTATAGTAGTCTACTATGCTGTATCATGGCACAGCTTAATCATAGAAATCTAACAACAGCTTTTGTAAGCATTCTATCATGGCCATAGACATCGGAAATATAAACATGTTTAAACCAAGGTATCTATGGTTTGGTTTAAACATGTTTATATTTCCGATGTCTATAACCATGGCTTAACTTCAAGAAATGTCACCATTAGCTGTCGCTCACGAGATTACGTACAGCAGAGCCGATCGAAGTGGTGATCAGGTCTAGCGAATGGCTAATACCTGATTTGACTTAAGTTTGCATATTATATGATACCTGATCCGAAGCAATATTTGAAAATGTAGATCTCCACACTAAGTATAGTTGGTGAATTAGTTAATATGCACTATAAGTCTTTCAGTTAAGCCTATTCTACAGCTTAGATGTCCATTAAAAACCCCTTTTATCGCTACTGGCTGACTGGAAAGATTGTGTGATGCAGCGGATTTATCCGGCGCAGAAAGTTTACTTTAGCGCCAATTTTCTGTCGAAAAATTGCCGTTTTTCCCCATATTCTTTATTATAAGTATTGCGTTGGTGTGGCCCAAATTTTTGCATAACGTTTATTGGCGCATTTATCCGGCGCACTGAAAGCAAACTTTCCAGTTGTGCTCTTTGTCATAGTTTTGTGCAACGTGGCCATGAACCGTATCACTGCGGAGTAAGTTATGTTAGTTTCTGCCAAGATCTTGAATGTACAGTAGCAAAGTTCCGGTGTGCAAGTGTGTTCCGAACGCAGTTGTGAATCGGAAGTCCTCACTAATTTTTTCCTGCTGTTTTACAAAATCTGGAAGTTAGGTTAGAACAAATTGCTGTTCTACATAATAAGGTTGTATGCTTGTGCAACTTGTAGTCTATAGCGGAAAGTGTGGCGCCTACCTGCCTGCACGCACGAGATTCATCATCGTGCACTCCAAACTTTTTTACCCGGTACTTCATAACGATTTATAATAAATAAACAAAGAATTAAGACTTCTTGCATGCCATTCCACTAAAATTTGTGTTTTGCACGCACAATTTGTTGTCGAAAATTGTTGTACTTTACAGTTAAGCTTGTAGCGTGTTGAATACTTACTATTTAAGCGTATGTACAGTAGTACCAAGCATAAATTTCTTTCATTTGAAAAGTTTCACCTAAAATAACAATTTATTTTGTGGTTTCATACCACAATTGAGGTGGGATTTTTCAAAACCACTTACAAGAATGCTTTAGTAATGACAATTCCAAAGCATGTGATTTTTTTTAACTATTTGTTTTTCTTCAAAGAAATGCACTTTTGTAAAGAAAAGAATTTCTAGCTTTGGCATATACACGCAAGTGAAATGTCTCCAGCATATGCTCGAGAGGTGCAAGATACCCAAGAAATTGTTCTTGAAAACAAAAAAGTTTTAGTTGAAAAAGTCCACCTTGCTGGATTGCAAAGGACGAAAGCAGATTACTTGGCTGAAGATGTAAAACCTCTATTTAAATGTGAATCATTTCTAGAGACCTATCAGCTGTCTTTGATATGCAAAAGGAAGCTTATGAAGAAGGGAATTTTCAAGGAGGTCGACGTACTCATAGATACAACAGCAGCATACAAAGATTCTTCTGATGAAGGGATTCAAGTCATTTTTAAAGTCAAAGAGCGTGGATCATTGTGTGGAGAGGCGAAGACAGAAATGTCAAATACAGAGAAACCACGCTGGTTAATGAGAATCATTTCTCCAAATTTGTTTGGTCGTGGAGAATCACTCAGTGCATCTTTCTCTCACTCCCTAAGTAGCTCATCTGTGTTATACCAGCCCACCGATTTCTCTATTGGTTTCACAAAACCTTACCAAAACGATGCAAACATGCAGCTTTTGTTACTGCAACAAAAAGAAGATTGCCCGTGGGCACAGTATGACCAAACTTTCAGGGGTTTTAAGACGGTTTTTGACTTCCCACTTCTTGGAAACCAGCACAGTCTTGAGTGGCAAGGAATGTGGAGAGAATTGGCTTGTTCCAACGTTGGCACTGCATTTGAGGTTCGGCAGCAGATGGGCCATTCCCTTAAATCATCTCTGCTTCATACTATGGTGCTGGATAGAACAGATGATGCGATCCTACCGAAGCGTGGATTTCACTTGAAACTGACTGAGGAGTTTGCTGGTTTAGGTGGTGATGTGAAGTTTATCAAGGAGAGGCTTGAATCAAGTCTTCATGCTACTCTCTTCCAAAAGATCACATTAGGACTTGGTTTTCAAGCTGGATTCTTGCTTCCATATGGCACCAATAATAAAACTTGCATTACTGACAAGTTTTTCATAGGTGGACCTCTAACGCTTCGTGGGTTTGAAACAAACTCAGTGGGTAATGAAACCTGTGGTAATTTTATTGGGTCCAATGCGTTTTGGATGGTTGGGGGACATATTTACACCCCGCTTCCATTTTATTGGTCTCGTTTTGGAAGAGGATCTTGGCTTGATAACTTTCGTTTTCATGGGTTTGTAAATGCTGGCAATGCGTTTGATATTGACTTCAAAGCTACCTTTGCTAGTAATGCTGAAAATGCCAAAAAAGATATTCGATTGTCGTATGGCTTTGGACTTGTGTACAAGTTTATGAATGCTGCACGCTTTGAACTTAACTTCTGTATACCTATTAAAGCACAATCTACGGACAGGCTGTGCGACGGAGTGCAATTTGGCATTGGTGTGAGCTCGGTTTAATATGCAACTTAAACTGAAAAAATCCTTTTGGTACAACCTCTCCATTTTTTCCTATCATGTATGTAAAGTGATTAAATTGTGTTTTAAAAAGCAAATTAAAATGAATGAAACTGCTTGTTCGTTTTTGTCTTTTCTTCTTATCTGTAGACAAAGATATAGTACAATGGCAATGTCAAACAACGATAAGTATGTTCATTGTTCATAACTTCATACAGCTTAAGTTAGCAAACTTTGCTTCCGCTAGACGGCGGCATTTAACGACAAAAAGTGGTCTACGTAATCGGCGTGGCAAGTTCCATGGCCATGGAACACCATCTCAGATGATACTTCCTTGTACCTGGCCTAATATAGCCGCGCTAGTTCTGAGAATGCGTTGTGTCATAGTAGTGCCGGTTTCTCAAATTTCACTGAAATTAAATAGCTTTGTTTTTGCTTCCCTATTTGGTGATGTTGACTAAAAATGAACGAAAACTGGCACTCCTCGGCCGCACTCCGATGATTTAATTCAACCAAAATCCCTTAAAGCGTTTTATCAACAAAACCTTTTAGCATAGTCATCTGATATAAACGCGTATAAAGCTTGAGACAGCCAGGTAAAGTGCCTGTCAATCACGTAGTCTCTTTAGTCTGAAAACGTATCATTCCGAGTTTCATATTCTCAGAAAGTATGCAAAATATGCGCATATTTGAAGTTCCTGTTCAAGATAACGGAACGCTTCCAGAGCATCAAGTATTTTGATAAGTAAAATTTTTCTTTCAATAATTTTCTTTGTTTTGTTTGACCTTAGCCTACCTCACGTTACGTAACTCAAGGGAGAAAAATTATGTATTTCTTAGGCCAAATTATCTCATATAGATCAAACCTATATTTCGGGTCCGTTTGGACATTATAAACTTCAAAAATCGGCTGATTTAGGAGTTTTAATCATTGAACTATAAATTTGATCTGGAAATGCTTCACCTGGAATTGCACTGAGGCATATGCTTATATACATAAGTATTCTATGTGAATTTAATTCATAACTGACGTGACGGAAGATGTTGCATTTAGACTACGAGGTATTTCATTTTAGATGTTTGGGGATTCAAATTTTGTTATGTTCAAGACGATTAAGTGTATAATAAAAATGGTTTATTATAAAAGCGGAAAAGAAAATAATATAAAAAGCGTAAACGTATATAAGATAAATACAGTATTAACTATACAGTAGTTAATTGGTGACTTCGCACAGTGCATGGGTCCAGTAGATGCTATTACAGGGCACATTGTAAAATCCGGCCGAAGCCCTGACACCCAAATCTGGGATTCCCGGTTTCCACAAAGACACAGCGATGCAGGTCGCCTCCCATCCAAATAAGGAAGATGTTGGCCAGCGAAAGAGCTTTCCAGTGTCTTTGTTGCGCGTCGACGTCATCCAGTGAGGGCGTTTATCAACTTTTCCGTTTCCGTAACGCAAATGGGTCGTGCCGGGGATCCAGTGTCCCTCCACCCATGCCGTAGGAACTCCTCCATCCCGTTCCTCTTCGGCGAATTTCTCGTGAAAGAAGTCGATGGTCGCTTTGAGCTTTCTCCTGCTATCTAGGACGGCGAGGCGTCCCCCCAAGTTGCGTTGGCAGTATGTCCGAGCATGGTCGTAGAGCAGCATGTTATCGGTAACGTATTTGAAGCAGGAGCGGCCAACGGAGTAATCAAAATTGTTAGGACATCTCACTATAACAAGGAAAATATATTAATTATATCGTTATTGACCGGTATATAGCCTACTTCGTTAATGTTGCTTTCCCTATATGCCTCTGTAGCAAAATATCATTATAGTAGAATTTTCTTTTTTTTTTATAAAATTACTATTTAAAACTTTGATTTGAAATTCGCGTTTTTTTAAAGTATCGCTGTTATTACGTCACTGTTTACCTGATGGATGAGCAACGGCGCCGCCAACAACCAAAAAAGCCAAAACAAGCATTTCCAACATTGTTTATAAATCGTGAAACTCAAGATATATATTCGCCTTAAAATCTGTGAAGACAAAATTCAATTAAATTTCTAAATATTATTTTTTGTAATAAGTTTATACAAATTATTTGAAATTAATTTCAAGTAAATTTGTCTTTTAAAAAATGCAGCTTTGTAGTATTACTTTTATTTCATTAAAGCGTAACAAAAATCTTGCCTGAGTTTTCTGCCGTTTTGCTTGTTATAAACAAAACTTATATAAAGATCAAAAGCTGTAAACTTTATGGCGACTAACAGTTATGCTGAGTGCCGCTTACGTAAGAGTCTTTGTCCTTGTTCAGTAGATCCGACTGAATTGACTTCAAATGTCCAATGACATGATATTCCAACTTGGCCGGCGTTTTATATAGTGGCGAGCTGTGACAACAACGGCACGTGGGACCTTATTTGGCGTCGCGTGAATCAAGTCGAAAAATTTGACGGATCTTCTTCTTTGAGGGAAAGTTCTTTACAGGTGACACGCCTACGTCATGCGACATAGCACGCATACTTTTAGAATGAGAGTATAATACTACGACAGCCACTGATTCGCGCTAATTCGCGTAATGTCGTAATCGCTTGGCTGTTTTCATAAATTTCTTTTTAATCATCGGTAACGTGCAATTTTTAATGCGTAAGATTACCTAATTCTCATCAACATTTCTTCTAACTATTGCTGTTTCCTGGAGATGCATTATGATTTACCAGATTTGTATTCGATCAGAATTGCAATGATGCAGCAAAAACAAAAGTATTAAATCAAAAACGTCAATGCGGTTACAACGGTTTCTTCTGTTATTTTGATCTGTTTTTGATTGAGTTTTTCAAAGATGACCAAGTTATGCAAATCCGCCATTTAATTTTTTCGAATTAAGGATTTATTACAATTGAAAAAGACCTAAAATTTATCGTAATAGCCACAAGTAAAAGATTTGCATTAGATATCTGTTTACAATTTATTTTATAACGATGTGACACTATATTATAATTAGCTCAGAATAGTTCACAATAGACGTCACCGGAATATTAAGGAATAACACTTGACGTCAATGTGACATATACAGTAGTATTATTAGCAGAAAAGCAGGCGAAAATATAAGCCTAGTAAAAAATTTATACAAAGCATGATACCAAATAACACCTACCCCAGGCTTAAGGTTGTCAACACACAGACACTTGAGTTCACTGTTGATTGACGGATGGTGAGCTTATCTTTGATTTAAGCAGGAAAAAACAATGTTTTTACCGAAAATCAATTTTCCACTTTGACCTTTCTTTGCGAATTATCTTAGAAAAGCGAATTTCTGAAAACACATTTATCGACAAAAACAAGCTTTCGATTTTGTATGTTGCAAATATCTGCAAGATAATATTTCAACTTTACTGCTTTTTTATAAAACAAGTACAATAAACCCATGTTTCAAACAAATACAAAAATTAAAAGACATCATAATTTGAAGATCCTAACAACATTTCATGCAGCGTCACCAGCACAACTCAAATGGTTATGTGAATGCGCAAGGTAACTCAAGCAGGGAAACCACTTTATCGATTTATTGGAGACAGCTAAATAACAAAAGTACTGCTCATGGTAGTTTGCTTTATAGTTCTCATCATTATTGAGCCTATTTTGGAAAGGTAAAGTCACTAAAACGTGATCTTTGGTAATGCTTATTTTATGATTGGTCTTTCTCAAGCAGTTGAAGAAATTTCTAAACGTGCCCTATGTTTTTATGTTATGTGCAAAAATATCACTGATCTTTAAAATTGACATTAAGGGCCAACTTCGTCTGGTAGTTTGTGTAAACGTGCGCAACTGCACGAATGCACGTACTGGTATAGGTATGTCTTACTTTATTTGTTTACAAATAAACATTTTTTTAGTCAGGGTCAAAACCAAATAAATCAAACACATGCAAAAATGCAGAAACGTGTTCGAAAACTTGCCACACGCACGGTTAGCAGCTATTAATATTTTGGAAACTGTCAAACTGATGACCTTATAAAGGTTGGAATGTCTTGTATTTTTGACACCCCACAAGAAAGTATTTGCGGAAGTTTACTGCAACTTAAAAATAGTTTTCTCACTACTTTAAATTGGACAGGAATAGACGTTAAATTCTTGCTCTGGCTTACTCCGACGCACCACAAATATTTTATCACCAACCATTTGGTATACCGGTAACGAAAGGAAAGAAGATCTTCCACGGATCGCTCGAAAACTTTACAAAAATAAACTGGCATTTCAACTGCGCATGCTCAGCTGTATTGAACCAATACGATTCGAGGGCCCCAAAGAATGAGGAGATGGTCCAGGTTTCCTGTAAATCGTTCATCTTTTCCAGCCGTGTTTATTTAGTTTATTTGGAGGACTGACGATTTGTGGTGATAGACACCACCACAAGACGTCCACTGAAAGAAGCTGTCGCATTCTTGTTTGGTGACAACATAGTTTCATGGAAACAGAGCTTTGGCGACGGCAAGACCTTCAGGTGAACGAAAATTCCGAAATGGGTAAAATTAGCGTCCGGGTATATGAAAATTATTGTCAGTTTATGGTTAGCGAGAGTTTCTTTTCAAGAAACCAACAATTTCGGTCCGAAAATGGAAACTTTTTAATTACAAGCGATTAATCCCGACTAACGCCAGACATATTTTAACCACAAAGATATCTGACAATGGCCTACGACCTTCGGTGTAATTTTTACGGCAACAAGACCAGACAAGGAGTCATTTCAGGCAAATTAAGCCGTCAGATTAGTGAAAAATTGATGGATGAATTTGGTCTTACTCGTAATTGCACAACCAGTCGTGCTAGTCCATATTTATATTGGCTTTATATGGGAAAGGTTTCGTTAGCTTTTGGGGATCAGACGTTGCGAAACAATGTGGTTCTCCTGTCGTAACAAAACGCTGGTTAGTCATTAAACATCCGGTAAGTGATGGATGGAAAAATTTGTCTGTTTGGTTTGGTGGGAAAATTCCTGTTTTATGCCTTCTCATTGTGAAAAGAATTTTGGGCTTGTAATCGCCTGCAATGCCGAATGACGTAGTTGATGAAACAATGTTCTATAGTGATGTCACATAGAAAACATGATAGTGACGCAAGCGGTTATTACAGGGAGGGAGAAATTCTAAGAGCAACTTTCTCGAAAGATCTCAGAATTTTGGTGTGGAGAGTTACACAAGGTCAATCACACTCTAATGTACAAGGTCATTGACGTCTTGAGCACAATTAAACATGTATTTATAGATTGCGTTTAACAGGATCGTCGACGTCGTTAAAAATTGAGTAATTATTTTAAGTCCAATGAACGTTGGTCATGATAATTAAGTGAAAAGTGGGCATTTCCACACGAGTAGGATTTCAATAAAAAGATCATTCTATCTAAGTCAGGCATGCCGACACGCCGATGGTTACAGTGATGTATGCAACGGTTCGAACCCAGGCTTTACGTATTCCCCGAATAGCTCACTGTTGCGAGGGCAACTTCAATGCATCATTACAAGCACAATTGTCAAATTTGAGTAGAAGTTAAGGCAAGACTTGGCAAATGTAAGACTTACTTTATGATTTTCTACAATGATCGTCAGTCACCAAGGTTCCTATAAAAACCCATTAACTACATAGTTTCGTCAATAAAACAAGTTATTTTACGTTGCAGCCTAAATAAAGCAACCTAGTATATTCTCATTTGATACTGACACGAATGGATTCGCAATTTGCTTATGACAAGGTGCTTCAATTTGCGTTTCTATAATCCCGAATGCGTGCTATGATATACCTGATGATGATTTTGACTCTTAATTCTGCATGAAAACCAAAACTTACGTGCTGTCTACTTTACTTAATTACACCACGATAGAAACCGCATCGATACGCTATGTACAAGTTGCAGGGCGAATTAAAATCGACCAAATTCAAACGCGCAAGTGGAGAAACAGACCGGAGTTACAGTTTGATGAGCGCATGATAAAACAAAACTAGAATTAAAAATCCCTTTAAAATAACGTCACGGCACCAAGGGAATTGAAATTAAACGCAATTAAAAACTAGATTGTCTCGCAAAATGCATATTCAAATGCGTGCGAAAATACATGCTGACATACACGATACATAACAATAATTATGACGTCACGTGCGACGTCGTCTCAATAAATTTATGATGTCACGTTCAACGGCGAATCGCGTTGCACAGGGGTGGGTACTCGGACGTGTCGATTGCGTAGTCTCTGCAGGTTGGACAAGTTCGGTTCCGTTCAAGCCACTTGGCCAAGCAGTCGTTGTGGAAACTATGTTGAAAGTAATATCCAGTTATTTGATTGAAAAACGTTACCGGGTTTCCGTGAGGTTTCTGCAGTTAACGCAACACTGAGCACTTACATATGTCCGCAAAGCAGCCGATGGACTTCCATAGATTTCAACGGGTCGTGGCATATCACGCAAGGTTCATCGTCGTTCACATTAGCAATGCCCTGGCGAAAAAAAAAGATTCTAAATGAAGCTCCAACACTTTGTATTACGTCATTCTTATCAAGCGGCGTAACACCATTCAATCAAGCATTGCCAGTGATTGGTAAATACACCGTAGTTGGCATGAACACAACAGAAAATATGCATTGAAGCGAATAAGAGTCGCGTCCACATTCTTACCCCAATTCGCGATTGCGCTCCTCTACTATGATACCAGGGAGCTATACTGGGCACTGGAGGACTGGCCGGCGGCATTGGCGGAATCGATTGAGATGTTGACATCACCGGCTGCGATGATGTCATTACCGACGGGGATGGCACATTTGGAGCTGATGACGAAATCTAAACACAAAATTGACAATACAGTGAGCAGGAAGGGTAAGGATGGTTAACGTTGCAGAATTGCAGACAGTGTTAAGGTGTCTGCGCAGTGCTTCGCCGCAAGGTAACGCAACCGCAAAACGAAATCGTACGGAAACGCATGCGAAGGACAGCCAGTCGTGGCAAACACACGCACTTGTCTGCTCACTGAATGCGCCAAGAATCCAATCCGCAGTTGACGCCAACTAGGCTATACGTATGTGATACAACGATGTGGTGGCCTGCAAAGCTGATTGTGCAGTCGAAATGTCGAAGTCTGTA
Source organism: Clavelina lepadiformis (assembly GCF_947623445.1). Taxonomy (NCBI): domain Eukaryota; kingdom Metazoa; phylum Chordata; class Ascidiacea; order Aplousobranchia; family Clavelinidae; genus Clavelina; species Clavelina lepadiformis. Next base: position 20,285,430 of record NC_135241.1, read on the forward strand.
ATAAGTTAGCCAACTTCGAAAGCTTCCAGTCGGGCTACATGCTAGCCTTAAGCTACTGCGATTTTTAACTCAACATATAGCCTACGTGACATAAACCTCTTTTGTTTGGCTATTTACTTACTCAAATAAAGGCTATAATGGGATACTTCATCATATACGTGCGAATGGTCATTTGCGATGGTTCGCGGTGACTAGCATTGATTTTGTCCGTACACCGAAATGCGATTGCCATCCGTCAAGGCACTCGCAAGCAATCGCACCAGATTAAACACGTTTGTTCGTTCACAAAACAGCACTAAATTTCTGAGTGGTAAGTCCAACAAATTGATTTGCATATAGGCTGCGTGTATGACCAAGTAAAAACTGCAATAACCTATTAACCTAGGACTAGGCTGTAACGCAACAGCCAATTACAAAACGTGTCATATTTACAAACTTTAAGGCCTCCTTATTCCGGTTGAACCACAACCTAGCATACAGGCTATATCCTTGTACGACAAATGAGTGTGCGCGCAACAACAAGCTGAACACCGCACGTGTTTACTTGCGAGTGCGTTGCCGCGTGGCCACGCAATCGCATTCGATGTGTGTAAGCAGCTTTAGTGCGAAAACTTACCGTCTTGCGGACGAGTCCCTTCTTGTGAACGATCTGTGACGCTTGCTGCACGATATCGTCCAGAGACAGACCAGTGAGCGAGTTGTTGTTGGTTTGTCTCACCTCTTTAATACACAATGCTAACTCCGTTCTGTATAATACGTTGAAGGAATTATGATCGATTTCTACAATTCAAGACATACTAAATTATTAGACTGGTCTTCAATTAAACTTCTTCACAAACCTAGTGACGTTTGGAAAGAGTTCTTGTAGTTGGTGCATGATCTTCTCGAAGCTTCCTTTTGAATGCGACGTAGTTGGGAGTTCTTTTGAAGGCGTCTAAAGTAATGATCAAGCCTTAAAATTCGAGCTATCTTATTGATAGTCCACGGTATAAGGGCTCCGGGTATTAGGATATCTTACATTTGTACTTCTCGCCGGAGGGGCACTTTGTTTTCCAGTCCCTATAGGAGGTTGCAGGGTACGTTGCGAAGTAGTAGATACCGGCTGGCTGTCCAGGGTGCTGCAAATACACAACGACCGCGTTAAGAACTACGCACTACTGCACCGGACTTAAAAGAACTAAATAACGAGCAATTTTTGTAAAAGCTTTGTTAAATCTCAACAAAGTATTAACACAACATTAACAGTGAATTTAAGAAGAACAAATCGACCATGACACAAGATTTGAAAATATTCCATTTAACAACAAAGAGACACTGATCGAAAAGATACTTCACTTTTTTTAGTTTTAATGAAGTTTGAATGGTTAACGACACAACAACAACAAACAATAAATAAACAGTAAAAGAAACTTCGCTCACGGTGGTGGGGGCGTAGGTGGTGGTGGTGGTGGTGCTACCAATCCGTTCAGTGAAAATGAAGTCAACGGCACTGGAGGTCCGCCTGGAGGTAAACGTATTGATTACAACTAACCAGCTGCAATTATTATAAACAAATTTACATTGAGAACTAATTTAAAAAGTCACTTTTGTCAAACCGGTACCCAAGTTACTTTTAAAAATCAAGTAACCGGTAATAGAACAACGAACGAAACTCACCGATGTTTGGGGCTCTCATGGCTGCTATGGCAACCTGTTGCAGACTGGGGCCGGGTGACGGTGGGGTTGGGACCCGGATCGCCGTTAGCTCGCTGAGGGTTTTCCCCTCTTTGATGCTTTCCGCGTGTTCAGCAAATTGTTTCTGAAACGACGTGTACAACACTTCAACACTAGTCTATCGTACGATGATAAAATGCAACATAGTCAACGACCACCGCACACCGCACACTTTTAATATGCTGCTGGGTATAATTAACACGACCCAAAATTTACTCACATTACAAAATAATAGTACAGTAGTTGCCTATTTGGTCATTTCAATTCCATTAAATAAGACAATAATGGCTGAAAATACATGGAGTTAAATTGACGTGAAAGCCAACGTAAAATAAATACCCTTGTTTGTTCAATCAATCTTGTGCACGTGTCTATGTTCGATTTCCACTTGAGGAAGGCGTTTAAAACTTCCCTCTGCGCAGAAGGGTTGTGCGCATGGGCGCGCCCAAGTTTCTCGAGCTCGGCTGTGATCCTTTCACACTCGGTTCGTGCTTTGGTCAGGATCTTTAGACCGAAGCACTCTTCCGTTGAAAGCGTTTGAAGCTGAAACGAAAATGTCGTGCTCGAAAGATTAAAAGAGCTGACTTAGGCAATCACAAGCTACTTTTCATCTCAATGAAATAGCTCCCGCTCTTCTAAATCTAAGGTATTTTTAATAATTAAATTTAGTTTGCTAACTACGAGAAAATCCTCGACTTATTACGTCACAAAAGCACTATCGTACGTCATAATACTCACTTCCGCCTCCATTGCCCTCTCCCTGGTTTGTTGGAGAAGTTCAAGGAGTTTCTCTCTCTCCCGTTCTCCGATCATCTTCTCATCTAACCAAGCGCTCCTCTGCTCTTGAAGGATGCGAGAGATCCGGTCGAACTCAACCTCCTTTCCGTTTAACTGCGTCTGGAGGTTGAAGACCTTCCCGTTTGCCTGGAATTGAGGGAAAGAGATTAACGTGGATTAAATATTTAACTAATTTTAATTACTAGTAGTAGGTTAACCTGAAAAGTGATGATGAAAAGTGAATATTAACTTGTATTTGAACGAATCTAAGCGCATAAGGACTACAGAGTAAAAGAAAAGCTTTTACGCAGAAAAGTCAGCAGTATTAAAATTGAACTTTAAATACAAGTTTAAAACATTAAAATGATCAAAGCATTCAACTAACATCTTGCAATTGAGCTTTCATGTTCTTCATGTTCTCGTTCCAGGTCGCACGGTCCTTGGCAATTTTCTTGAGTTCGTTCTCAGCCTGTTGCGTGGCGGCCAGAGCTCTCTTCTGGGTCGACATGAGGGCATCTTTCCCCTCTTTAAGCTCCTTCTTGGCCGCGGCTAGCTCGGTGCGCGATGTCGCCTTTAAACGCGTGAACTTGTCGTTGATTTCCTGAACATGGGAGCATTGATTACTTCGTTTAAGAAAACATTGGTAATAAAAACAGCAGAAGTATGTGACTGTATTAAATGTTTAGTTGCAGAATCTACAGTAGTTAATTTATAAACTTTTCTTCATCGAACCTCCAATCTTGTTTCCAGGAGTTCTTTCTCGTTTACCAGTTTCTGAATCTCTTCAACGTAGGATGGGATGAGCTCCGTTTGTACTCCGGTGGAAGTGATAATCTCTTCCTCATCATTGGCATCCTAAAAAAACGCAAAGAAAATACATAAAAGCTCCAGAGTGGGGAAAACGGGTGAAATCCCCAACATGAAAACAGTCTCACCTGTGAAGCGGATGCTATTGAAGACGTTTCTGCTTCAGACGACGCTCCTGTTGGAACCATAAATAATTAATCGATAATAACGCTGGAAACGATATTTAAACATCTGTTGGTTTGAGTAAACCTCGCTGTTCAATGTATTCTATTGATCTATTGACTATTCTATACCGTATTTACTTGATTGTAAGACGCGCTTGATTGTAAGCCGCCCTTGATTGTAAGCCGCATGTGACAGTGTTAAAAATTTAATGTAAGCAGCCCTTGATTATAAGCCGCATGTGATAGTGTTAAAAATTTAATGTGAGCCGCTCTTGAATGTAAGCCGCATATACCAACTGTTTACACGCAAAGCTGAAACTGTTTAAAGGTTTATTTTAACTTTCACGCTCGTTATTGTCATTGTCATCATCATCGATAATGTCACCGAGATTACGGACAATTTAAAATGCACGTCACAACTTCACAATTGTCGGTATCAGACAACGCAGTACGGCAAAACATCTATTTTATTGCAAAGTCGACAAGGAAAAAGGCAAAAAGAAAAAATGTAAGCCGTCTTTGATTGTAAGCCGCAAACATGATGGAAAAAAAAACTTTGTAAGCCGCGGCTTACAATCAAGTAAATACGGTAACCTACTGCATTTTAGCCGTGTCGCTTACCACCGCGTGAACTCTTTGATGAACTTGTCTCACTGAGCTGGCTCATCCGTCTGCCTTCACCAGCTGTTAAAAACAATAGCGTTCATAATGTGCCGCCATGCTTGCTATTGCCACGAACCCTTCTTACTAATTCACCTCGATTGACGTTTAAGAAGCTGTCAACTTGTTGCAACAGTTTCTCATCGTTTGTTGGCGGCGGCGTCGAAACAGGGGGCGTCGATTGCATTCTAGAAGAAAGCGCCACAACTTGACGTCCTGTGGCTCTTGCAATCCCTTCGGTCGGGGCAGGTTTATAAATATGTCCGCCCCTGCCCACCTCGTTCCAGCTGTCCGTTTGATACGCCGGGTCGCGGGATGACGTAATCGCCTGAACATCTTCAATTGGGACTTCCCCTATCTTGTAAAGGTCACGGGCGAAATCGGAAAGGTCACAAGGGTTGTCAAAGTTCATCTGGGGTCAAGAAAAATTTGTTGGGTCAGAGTAATTTTGCTTACAATTCTTATTTCAATGACGTCATGCTTACGTCAAGTGTATCGAGCGATGACGCGCTACGCTCCTGTTCCCTTTGAGTGTCAGACACAGAACGTGGCTGTAAAAAATAAAATAACAAAAGTTAAATACAGAAAATAAGTCATTTAATGAAGCAGAAAACGATTTTTGGTTGAGTGTCAGCAGTCACCTTCACTTCAATACTCTTCTGAAGATCCTTCCGAAGTTCTTCGATGATTTCTATTTGTCTCGTTAAACCGATATAAGGTGAAAGAAGGATAAATCTAAACACAAGTCAACCTTAATCATAGAACGTCGCATGATCAGTGGTAATTGGGAAGCTTTCACGTGCGGAGTCAAAAGTTAAACTCGAAAGCATGTTTTATAATTTTGTAAAAATACCATGCTTTGGCATTTGTTGGGTTAGTTTCGACAGCTTGGTATAAGCCAAGGGTACTTTTAAGTCGACATTGAATTTTCAGAACAGAGCGATTGAAGAACAAAATCAGAAATTTAGCTCGATCGAGTTTAGAAAGCTTACTTGTCCTTATTTTTGGTTAAAAAAGGAATGATTCCGTTTTTATTTACAATAATTTGCATTTCTTCGGGTAAAAGCAAAGATTGTTGAAGAAAGAGATCATCATGCACCAAAAAAGGTCCATTTTGTTCAAAAAAATGTTCAAAATACCTAAAATTGGAGTAAAACAAAAACAATAGTTTTATCTTCTGTGATGAAACCGTGAAAAGCATCAGCTTTCCAATGAAATACATTAAATTTGACAAAACAGCAAAATATATGCATGAGGATTTATACTGACTGATAAAGCATTGTTATCCTGAACATTTCCTCGGCCGATATCTCAGAGAAATTTTCCTCAAAGCTTTTGATCTCAGAACGCAATTCTTCCGGAATTAAAAACGGGGCATCTTCTGAGCAACTGGAGCAAAAAAATGGCAAATATTATCGCATCCATAAACATAATTCTCCAATATTGAAAAAAAGTTTCCCGAAAATAACTCGTTCAAAAAAACTTAATTCGATATTATTAACAGGCTTTTATAGATTGAAATTAACTGACCATTAAATACAGAAAATGCAAACAAAAAACTAACGAATAATCTTCAAACCTAGAAATTGCTTCTTCAACGTCGGCCATGCTTAACCCCCTCTTGAAGCCGCCTAGGAATTCCTGCAAGGACAAGGCATTCCTAGTTTTCTTTTTGGCCCTCGGTTTATGTTTACTTTTGATGGATAGGTCATCCTGAACGAAGGAGGAAGAAAAATATCAACGAGAAGTCGCAACGATTTGTTCGAAAGTAAAGCTCTGTTTGAAAGTTTAACCGACCAACTCCGCGTAAAGTAACCTACTAATTCCATTAAACTGTTAACAGAGGAGGGTAGGACGCTAAATTACCTCGTTTTCGTCTCTTTTTATTATTGTTGCGTTGGTGAGGTCTGACATTTCTGTGAAAACTGGAAACACCAAACAATTAATTAACGCTTCAAACACTTAGAGGCAGGAATAAAACAAATGGAATCTCCTTCTTACCTTGCACAGGTTTGACTGGTTTCTTCGTACTCGCTTCTTCCTGCTATATATTTAGTGATATTGCTGTGGTTTATAAACGGTAAACATCGGCATAAATATTCATAATTAATTAAATAAATACCAAATTATTACTACACATCTGACACCACTGTTTTCAAAGAATACCACAACCTTATAGCCCACCTTGCGTTTTGCTTGCATTCGATCCAGTTTATATTTTTCTTTCTTCAGTTTTGCTTGTCTGGTTTTCATTCGGCGTTTCTCAAGATTCAATTCGCTTTTCGACATTGGCACCGGTTTTTTCTTCGACTTTATGTTTTTTTCTTTTGTTTTTTCGACCGGTTTATCGGACTCGATCTAAAGAGCGGCGTGTTATACGAAAGACAACAGGTTCAAATACACACTCTAACAGTGCCACATTGAAATGCAAAACAATTGAAAATTAAAAAAATTAAATCGTAAGTTAAAACAGGGAGGGTGACAAAACTTTACGACATCACGTCGGCCACTTACATCCTTTTTGATACTATTCTCTTTGTCGAACATGACAATCCTGCAGATGTTTCCCATGCAACCGTCCGTCTTGCATGAGCGATCTAGCACATCCTAGTGAGAGGACAGTAAAGTTGTTAAGTCTGCTGTTAAGTCCAACTGATTAACAAGTAAATTAATGGATCCTAAAAAGACTTCATTCCACATTCAAGCTTTGATTTATTTTGTTTTTATGTTATCAGACGATTTCTAGGTGCGGTATTTCTTTTAAAACAGCCTCGGGGACCGTTGCATTAAGACTTTAAATTAAATTGCTTTACCTTGTCTCCAGACTTTTTAAAGATGCTATGCTTATATTTGCTCCAACATTTATAATGAAATGCACTCGCACAATTCCATGTACAAATGATCCTTACAAAACCCTAAAAATGTAAAGAAATATAGTTAAAATCGTGCTTTGAATATTTCTTTCAAAAATCGTATCAAATAATTTGCAACTGAGAAACTGAACACAGCAGAAAACGGCACAAGTTCTTCTACAATGTCTGAAACCTTTCCCACACAAAATCAAAGACGTCCAACTCAAAATAGACTTTCTTATCACCTCATAGTTGTAATCAGTGAAATATATCTCATTTCTGAACATATCTTTCTCGCACAGGAGGAAATCTTTGTTTTTCCTCTCGTCCTTTCCGCATCTTTTGAATGAGCAGACTGCATCCGGCCTCAGCACGCAGTACCTTGAATTGATTAAATCTTCTAACAACTTGAGGAGGATGTCAGACTTGGATTCGGAGACTTCTTCCTCAATTCCTGATTAAATAAATATTCAAGTTGAACGATAATGCAAACTAGTTGTTAACGAAAGCTGTAGAGAGCGTTGAAGAAAGGATTGACATCCCGAAACGTATTATCAAGGCCTACATTATACAAACCGGATTATACCGGATGCTGCTTTAGCCTATGTACCTGGCCATTTCAGAACTGGGAAGTTATTTTTCCGTTTCGTCAGTAATTTCAAACCCAATTGAGCAGGCTTGATCACCAAAGGAAAACTGCATTGAAAATTTATCCATTGTTATGTGAATGAAGAATAATTAATAATAAAATTTCACAATTGCAATACAGGGTTCATCATATACAAGCTTAGTATAATTAGTATCATTAACGAATACCACAGGGGTGCGTAACGTTTCTCTTTCTTACTTTCTACGACAGCTTTCAAAATCGCAATAACGTACTTATTAAGTAAATATTGGGCCTTGGACACCGCGTAATATGCCATCGGATGGAAGACTTCTTTCACTCTGAACGGGTCGGTCAAACGCTCGAACGAACTCATAGACATCATAGCACCGTACGAGTTTTCTTCTCGCAACGTGGACATACCGAGCGCATAGAATGCCATGAATTGTTCTGACATGGGCAGCTGCCAGGAAGGCTGTAGGCAAAATATGCCGTTTCAAAAGTGTCACTGCTTTTTTATAGATCTATGATGGTGCTAGTTATGTTTCATATTAAAGTAAACCCCTTGTAGTGACATAGGTTAAAAAACACGCGAAGAATTAAAAAAAAGAAAATCGTCCAGCTACCACAAACAAATAAAAGTTGAACATAAGGAGAAATCTTACGTCACGAAGCGCTTCGTCCATCGTCTTACAAGCGAACGAGTACATCTGATAAGCCATTTGGTAATCTCGGATCATCAGGGCCACAGACGCCTTGACCTTATATTCGTGGTAGAGCTCAGAAACTGTTTTTGGACGCGGCCGAGCATCGTCGTCTCCGTCGGGATTTCGGAAGATGTCACCAAACTGAAGAAAAAGTTGAGATTTTAGAAGACTATTACCACGTCATCAATCATCATGCGCCAACTACTTGGGAGGCTGACGACGCTCTGTGAGCTACAGCCAAGCCATTATAGCGATTGATGCAAACTCAACGCAAATATATTACGCGAGCTACAGTATTCGCAGTGACATGAGCGATCGTGGGCGCAGCAAGAAAAAATATTTGGAAAGGGCGAAAGTTTTTGGCAGTCAAAGATGATGTAACAGCCTTGTTTGACGACATATAAAGTATGCCGTAAATTTCAGTTAATAGTGCTGGATCAATTGATAAGCTGCCACTATTTGAATTGAATTCAATGGCTCTTCAAGTCCCCCATGTGGCTATGTGAAGAAAAATGTGTTGCCACTAGGAGGTATATGTTTAGAAGAGCTACTACTATCCTAACTTAATTGGCGGCGGTTAACTTTACGATCGATATTATGGGGCAAATTTCGAAACAGCATTTTTTTGTTTAGAAAACCATTATTATTATTAACACCACCATTAATTACAACATACAATGTATAATTTAAACATAAAGAAGCTTAAATCAAAGTATTATGTTTTGTGCTTGTTGTATACTAAATTAGTAGTAATTTCTTTTGCACAAAGGACATTCCGTAATTGAGAAATCTGAATAAAACCGTATGTTTTCTTTCAGTCATTTTCAGCAAGAGTAACTTATCTTACAGCAAACTTTTTTGTATCTTTTCCCATCTTAGGACCGTCTTCAGTGCTCTGCTTGCTCTGAAAAGAAAAAATGGAATAAAAGCGGTTACATTATTTCGACTATTGTGTACACATGAAAGTGAACATTCACGACCAATGTTGCCAGTTTAAAATTTTTTCATTCTGAATTAGATCTAGCTTTTTAAATCAAGATTTTCGACAGTAATACTGTCAATGATATAAATGAAACTGCGACGTAAATCCAGGTTTCAAATCTTTGCGCCAAAACCGTGTCCGAATTATCTATAGAATTGACAGAAAAGCCAAGCGGGCTATAATCCAACATCTTTTGAAGTTTCCAATGATTATGGACCACAAACCATAACTACAAGAGAATAAATGAGAGCAAACCCACACCGGATTTCCAAATTGAAATGCTGTTTTTTGATCGGACATTATCGTATTGATGGCGCGGAAATAAACAGATGCTTTCAGATCAAACAAACTTAAATTTAGCCATTTACTTAAACCACAATTGCACAAAGCATCACCTTATCTGCCTTTTTCTTTTTATCGTCGGTCAAATTGATCTTCTTCGAAGACTTTCCTTGGTTCTGTAAGTAAATAAATCCAGTTAATTCAAGTTCAAACCGAAACGGCATGTAGTTGCTCAGGTGTAGAAAGCAAAGCAGGTTTAGATAAAACAAATGCGGGTCGATAAACCCGGACCAAGCTTTTGATACGGCCAGGTATACACTTTCGCCGTCTTGTATTGAAACACATAATGTAGTTGAGTGAAATTGATCAGGATATTGTTATAACCCATTGTCTTGCCGCGCGGGGCCTAAACGTTTATCTACTCCGTTTTTTTGTGAAACTCGGTATAATCGACGGCGATGTTTGCTTAATATAGCGATAATCGGCATTTCGTCAAACAACAATAGATAGCTGTCGCGGAGCGTTCTCAGCAATCCAAATAAAAACCCGCCTAAGATGTAGAAGTTAAGACAATCATCGAAAACTTGGTAGAAGTAAAAAGCATAGATTATAGCGACGAACCTTTAGGTATAAATCACTGCTGAGGTGGTTAGGGTAGGTAACTGCCATGGCAAAATGCATTACGTAAGCGCCTGAGGTATTCAAAAACTGCTACATGAGGTCATGCAAAAAGCTAACGTACGCAGGTAAAAACTATTACGTCATGGATGAATAGTAATAGCTATGGTGGATAACTGGATCCAGCAAGCTTACGACCCCTGGGGCAAATCTTGACCCGTCATGCATGTCGCCCCACTGCTGGAAGGGAAACCCAACTTATAGCAAAATTTACGTAAATTGGAAAATGTGCTGTTAGTATTATAGTAATACTGTCATGAGTATTACGTAAGGACGTATTCACGTTTTTATTACTGTAGAATAATAGCCCTGCGAATTGGAGTAACAGATTACACGATAAGAGATACCACAGCACACGTTAAACTACGTAGAAAACGAACTATATGCTTCTTAACAATGCATAAACATTGAGGTACGAGCTTGGTATCCCATAAACAAGATTCTTAATCATCGTTTAAAAGAAAAAGGTCAAAAACGTAAACAAGGCATTTTTCTTAGAATAGCTTAACTGCGAAACGACGCGTTTTCAAAAACTATATTACCAACGCCCGAGGCCAGAAAAGAGTCCAAATGCATGTAAAGACGAGAATTAAGGCCTGTTGTTGAGATGTTTCGTCGTTTAAAAATAACAGGACTAAGGTCTAAGCCGGACCGGATTTCATTATACCTATACAATTAAGCACAAACATGCATGATTTTCAGTAAGACAAAGACCAGTATTCACTTCGTACTCATGCAGTCTGTCGCCAACACACTTCACAAGATTTCCACGACCCGACATTATAAGACAACTCAAGCAAGAAAGCCTTCCATTTTCAGACGCTTTGATTAATGTCTGGGATAACTTTTTGTAATTCGACTACTGGGCCGGTGCAAAAGCAGACCACCCACCTCATGCTATAGAATGAGCCCATGCGTGGCTGTGCTCCTGTAAATGGGTGAACGACTACGACAGTTGTGTATGAGCCGGAAGGTGAAATAAAATTCCATGACCCCGGGTTAAAGCCGCATTTTGGGGTTATTTCCACATATTTGATGTTCATTTAAACTTAAACCACAGAGAGTTTGAGATGTATCGTTAAAAATACAGTAAAATCGGTTCCGCAATGTCCTGGAAAAACACTCCTTTGAAAATAGAAGTGTTGTTTGACGTAGGCTTAATAGAGCGTTCACTTGAAGCGAAACATGCCAAGTTTCACTTCACAAACGAGAAAGATGAAACAAGCGACCAAAGATGCTCGTTTGGACGGAAGATGTACAACGTGCTCCTTCCATGCTAGCGGCTAAGAATGTGGTTTTAATCAATGCACCCGCTGTTTTAGCCGAAAAATGCTTAATTATTATTACTTCACGTTATATAGGACTATGCAAAGGTGCGGTTGATGATGTCAGAGCATGAAGTATACGTCATCGTGATTTAGACAACTTCCCAATAAGCTTAAAATACGTAACGCACCCCCAATTCTTCGCGGTGATAGGCATGCAAGGCATTCGATTATTGTCTTTGCGAAGAAACTTGGACGCCGGACCCCAGACTGTCAAGGTTCCCATTCCTGCTGAAGTATTCACAAGAACGGCAGGGTTCGTATTTCGGGGTTCAGTTCGCGATGATTAAGAAATCTCTAGCCCAGACGGATGAGTATAAGATTTCAGAAAGCAGTGACGCAGTGCAGAATTTATACACAAACACTGCAGGTAGTTTTCTGCCAGAACGGCCCAAATCACATCTTTTCCGCCGTGAGACATTTAAGAAATTTTCGTCAAAAGTGTTTTTAGATTGAGGTTTGAAAATATTCGCAAAATAAACACGCTTTTTAAAGAACAAGGTCTCGCAGATAATTAAGATACTTTAAAGGATCGCAGGAAAAGAGCAACAGGTGAAGCGGACGCGAGGATATGAATCTGACCTCAAATTCTCAGACAGATCTGACAAAGCAGCCAATTACAAGAAATTTTTAGGCCAAAGTAGCAGCAAAGGCTACAGAGTATACAGAACAACCAAATGCGATTTTAAGTGAAGGCGGTAATGCGCGTATTTTCAGTTCTGACAACTATCAAAGGAAAGGTGTAAATACCGTGACACCTTTATGAGCAGCTATAACTACGGCGTGTACGGTTACCACTATCAACGATATTGATAAAGTGGTATAATGACGGCAAATGTGGTGTCATGGTATGTTCCGAGGACAAGGTACCAAGGATATTTGGGCGGGATAAAAAGACCGCAAAGTTTCCGTGACCAATTTAACTCTAAAAAGCGTAACAAATCGAACATGTTAAGTACAAAGGTGATTATAGTATCAATCGCGCTAGGTCACGCAAAACTCAAATTTTCGCTCTTCAACGCCGTACCGAGACAAAATAAATGTCACGACGTCATTGTATAAAAACGAATTGACCGTGGAGGGGTTGCCCTGGCAAATGGTCATTCAAATGCGAGCGTAATCCAGTGTTTATGAGACGGGAATCGTGTGCTGTTTTTATTTTCACGGTTTGAATCCGGCGGTCCGTAAAATGAAGACAATACAAGGAATTTAAATGAATAGGAAATTCACGAAGCTAAATTTAAACGCGACAACCATGTCACGCAAGCAGAAAAAGCCAAGAGCTCATAAATTACCCAAAAAGGTGTTAAATATTTAGAAAAAAGCCTTTTGAGTTAAGTTTATTTAGAGATTAGCAGATACGGTGAAAAATATCAACGACAATTTTCAGTTCGTGTGTCAGTCAGCTGACTGAGTTTTGACGTGAAGCATGCAATTAACCCCCTAATCACGCATCGACGAAAACCTGCGAGGAAAAAATGCTTTTGGTGTGGGTTTTTGGAAGATTAACGCAATACCACCTGTCGTGCGAGCCCGTTATTAACAGGCAAATACTGCGGTAGATGTGGTCATTTATCATCACAAAAGCTATTGTTACGTCACAAAAAGCTTCCAAGGTTAAAGTAAGAAGGCCTTAAAATCGTAAACTGCCTTTAATGCTAATATCGGGTTACTGACCGAAATGGCTTAGCCGGCCTAGAAAATATACCAAGCGGGCATTTAACCCTACCCGCATTCGGTCTACCACTTTCATGACAAAAATGCAAACGGTATCTCCTTTTGGGCGATTATCGAAAGCCATTGCAAGACTTCAAAGACTTTGTGGCACGAATTTCAACAGATAATTGTATCCTGTCAGTCACTGCGCTTCTTCCATCCGTTTCGCACTTTATACATATTTTGACAAATAATGTTCCGATTCAAGCGAACGCATGTCAAATATATGTTGCGGTTATTGAGTTTCCATCTCCTTTGGTTAAAATTTGGTTTTTTATGACGTTTCTCAACTTTTGAAAGTCACGAGCGTTTATTATGTAAACAATGAATGACTTCACACCAGAAAGCTTTTTCGAAGAAAATGTCAAATTTGGGTTTTACGCCAATTGACCGCCTTTTCAAGCAACCACTTTCGTTCAATTTAGAATTTATGTTATTGCTGCATACGTTATCATTGCCACGGAGCTATCGTTATAGATTGGCCGCTTTATAACATAAATTGGCCGGTATAAACTGAAAACCGCAATGTAGCCAAGACAAAATTCCTCTTCTGATAAATCGACGACCGACAGGAAGCCTGGATGTATACCACGGACCTTAGACACTATGAACGCTTGTATATATATTTCAAGTAGCAACGCTTAATTATGCCAATTGTAAGGAGTTGAATAAACGATCGGTTTACAAGCTGGGGTCGTTTGAAAGAAAGCGGGTCGCCTAAATCCCCTTTTTAAATCGTAATGACGTCACAACAAGCGGAATATCGGAATATAACAACGAGCTTTCTAAAAAGCAAGCTGCCTTAAATCTATAATTGCGTCATACATCCATAACGAAAAACACACAAAAAGAAAATATCATACTAAGCGTTTTTAAAGCCCTACCCCTACGCCGGAACACAGACGTGTACTGTAGTCAGTTACAGTGTGCAACTGTGAAATATAAACAAGGGGGATTCAATATCCCCTTATGATGACATACTTGTCGTAATGGCGTCATCGAGTAGCAATAAAAGAAAAACAAAGAAATGAGCATCGTTGGGGGACGTCCTTGTGGTGCAAGTGACCGTGAAAAACTATTTTACGGCAGCGCGGACCTAGCCCCGCTGTTAGACCTATGTTGCGAGCAGAAGTCAATAAACGAATGAATTTTTACTGTGACCGCAAGCGCTTCGAACACTATATGGTACTGCTTCTTCTGAGAGCATTTGAAGGCTAGACTAACAGCAAGAAAAACTTGCATTGCATCATTATCTACATCTAAAGTTTAGAAGTTTGGTAAAACCTGCAGGGTAGATAAAGGCTGTGGGGCTTGCGGTTATCAAAATCGGCGGAGGTTTGATTAAAACTGGCGTTTGATTGAGTTTTGCAGACCACCCATGTTGCTTAGAAATCCGGACATTTTGCGCTGCTTGATCACAATTTCTGACATGACGTCATAGTTACGAATAATCGTCGGGTTTAATAAAAATATTAGCAGGTGTTAGTACTTTTAAGGCGAGATGTACATTTTATCGCAATTTGCCAAACTTTGAAATTTTGTTTGAATTTCAAATGAACGTACAACCTATGCACAGCTAAGCCTTATTTGTTCTGTAGATTATGTTCGTTTTGAACGCTTTTCTAGGTAAAACCACACGCCGCTTGAAAGATTAATTCGCATGCGAAAAGCTGTAAAAATGTCCGTAAACAAGGCGATATTGTTGACTTGAAAATGTGTTTACTGACTAATTGCGTTAAGAAAGACAGAGGCAGCAAAAATACAAATAGTGTAGACAATGTAAATATGTTATGATTTCTGGCTTGCATGTGTGCGACAGCGCTGGGGCGTTCTTGAAAACAGTTGCGTACTGGGCGACTTAGCCAGACACAGTTAACAATAGAAGTTTCGTTTTAATTCAAGATATGCCCGAGGGGATTTGGAGCGTCTAAGCATCAACAAACACGAGGAGTGATGCCTATTCTCTTTCAGGCCTGTTGAGTTTTACCAAACGACGCGTAACAAAATATCCCATCAGTTGGCAGCATAATGCTCACTTGAAATGTGTGACTATGTGCGGGTTAGACTGCTAGAACGCCGGTCTGCTTAAAGCGTGAAAATAATTAAGGCTCTTGATGAAACCTAAGCGGTTGCTAAAGATAGGTTAAGGTTGAAAGAAACGGTAAATTTTCAGCTTAAATTCCGAACCCACAAAGTCCCAATTATAGGATTTTCTTGGACGGGCACGGTGGTTTTTATGTCAGTACGACCAAGAAAAGGATTTTAGATTTCAAGCTACGGTAATTAAAGTTACAAACTTCCCAGAGACGAAATTTAATCTCTACCCGGAAATCGTAAGTACCAGAGATCGTTTCGCGTAGTCAGATGGCTGGGATTTTTAACTTGTGCACTCAGTCAGCCATGTACTCAGTGTTCAATGTCAGCTTTCAATGAGCGTAAGTGCTTCGATTCTAGAGAATTTCAATGAAGATTTTTAACAGCCCCTTAAAAGTTTATTGGTGGCCCAGGCCGAACTTACAGGTCTTAAAAATACGAATCAGGTAACTGCCCTAGTAAGGAATAGACCGCAGTACCTTAATTTAATTCCATGTTTGTTCGTTCTTATTTTGGAAAGAATTTAGGCGGCTTGAAAATGATTAAGTTGGGTTAAGAGTGAATGCAGTCATAGCCCGATACATGAAGGGACAATTTTGGTGATCGCGTGAACAATAGACCGTAAATGAACTAATAATCTGTAGTTTTGTCTGCCAATTTTTAGCAGCTGAAAAAATTTTCCCTGACCCCAGTGCACTGCAACAATGTTGACTACAGGACGAGATGGTTAATTGCGATAATCGCATGTCTGAACGCTTGGTCATTGCGACCAAACGACTATGTCCGATTGAGAAAGTGCCTTTTTGCGAAAACAGAAACGGTTGCAGTCACGATAAGAAATACGATAATTTTATCATAAAAATCGATACCAGGGGTTGACTTTATTTCCCAAATAACCAGAAGCTACGAGATCGGTGAAAAATCGCCTGGACGCGCGGTCATAATAATTTCAATAGAAATAAGGTTACAAAACAAAATAAATTGCTAGAATAAGACCAATAGCGACTCGAGCCAATTATCGCAAAGTTTATGAATTTATTACCATCATGATATTTACTCTGCTATGGATCCCTTACGGGTATGTGCACCCTCCACCGAGCATATACTCTGTATGTAGACGTAATTACCTTGGCTGTAATTGTGGGTGTGTAAAGGAAAATGTGGCTATTTACGAGGTTAGTGGACATGTTCCGTCAAAGACCCTGTGAAGCCTATGACAAAGGAAAAAGCCTTAACGTCATATGTAAGCTTTTAAGCTGTAGTATTAACAAAACGTGAAAAATGTGCAATATTGACAAAAACATGTTCTTCTTACGTCACTCGCACACTTGAGATTGGTAGGAAACAAAAGAGTTTGTGACGTCACTAAGGAAAACGACCAAAAATACCTGGGAATAATTCACCCCCTGGCCGCTGTAATTGAATAAGGAACGATCTTGGAGGTGCGGAAAGTTTACACAAGCGGATTAGTGACATAACAAATGCCTGTATATACATCAACCACAAACTGATTCGGTTCGTCTTATATTTAAACGTAATCGAATTCCCAAAGGTATACGGCCAGCTAACTCAATTCCAAACTAAGTGTATGATAAAGATACATGACTAACATTGCAAGCTTTTCGAAGCGTGACAATTCCAACCTGCAGGCTGAGTGCATAATAATCAAACTGTACAAGCAAATCATAATGTTGTTCATGTTCTTTTCAGAGAATACTATAAACAACAAATCGTCGACACATGTTTCTTTGTCCTGCGACTGGCACACCCATGTTGTGGACTAGAGATGGGTCGTCGTTGTTTATTGTTATTGACTTGTTAAACAATTAAGTGGAGAATTCCGATCATTTTTATTTGATATTTACGAGCGATGGATGAGTCAGACGGTGATATGCTTATCGATGGCGTGACATAGACCGCTCGTTTGGTACAGGAGCGTGTAGCAGCGCAACGAAGAAAGTAGAAAAAAACCGGAATAATTCCGACTGTCTTGAACAATCAGGACTTGATAACGACTCGAGATTGACTTTCGAAAGAATAAATGCACCTGGAGCTACAAGGTTTGAGATTATTCAGCCTGTCAGATGTAGCTTGAATGACTGGTTTATGAGAACTGTCATCGTCAGCCTTACGATTAAACGACAGCGTTTACTGGACGTGACATATTGCGCCGTTAAGTGCATTTGTTGAGACAGGGATAGCAACAGACAACAGATACGGATCAAGTGCAGATATGAGCTTTATAAACGAGCTAAAGGTGCAATTGGGTGGGATGAAATATCGTTTCTAAAGTAGATAAGGCGCCCGCCGTTCGATCATCCAGTGGGGGGATAAAATATCTGAAGCGCATTCAAGTGTGACCTTCTTGCGTGACTTGATTGATGCTCGACGTGAAAATGAAATAAACCAACCCCGCTCAGGTTAGAAAAAAGAAGATTTCCTTTTTTGATAACTTAATTGGAAAGAGAAAAGAACTTAAAACTCAGTTGTTACCACCGCGCCTTAAAAAAATGTAATTTCGACGAAGACGAATCAGTAGTCAGTAAACCAGCAATTACTTAGGTTTACTTACGTAGAACGCCAGCAAAAAGTTATTATTTCTCACGATAGAATATCAACTCAGCCGAAGCTAAATTACTGACCTCAAGACTACGTGATGAGTGGAACGTGTTGCATGAAATTTAGACAGATTAGTGACCAGATAACGTCCACGTAAATAATGCAAATACAGCGACTCGCTAATAGTGATAAGAAATCTACAACTTATGCTTTAAATATGGCGACTAGCAAGTTTAATTTGGTTTGTATGCTTCGTGTTTAGGTGAAATCGTTACGGTACAACCGGCGATTGGTGCAAAAGGTGTATGTATGTAAATAGAAAATAGGTATTATTGTTCTGCTGTTATGGATCAGTATACGGTAACGGGGAGTGAAATAATGACTATGTTAGAAGCTCATATGGAACTAGCAACGGCTGAGCATGTCAGTATCCTGCTCCTGTGCATTTGCGGGATGGTGCTCAACATCGGGATGTTGGTCATCTTCTTCACGAAAAAACAGGTAGGGAGACAGCTTCATGTGGAAGAAATATTAACGCAAATATCCACCGGATTTATCGATTGTACCCACGGCAACAAACTGCCCATACGCGGGTAAATTGGCAACGCTTTTTCGCTCCTTAACTATTTTATGGCGCGACAGATAGTTAATGCATTTGATTTTATAGTATTCAGAAGCATTGGACTGAATATTGGACGTTTTATATAAACCAAGAGTCCTGGAGCGTCGAATGGTATTGATTCGTCAGCCACATAAATAAACTTGAGTTTGCGTGATTTCTTCTTGCGGTTTTAGCCACGTTAAGTCGTGGCATAAACGATCACAACAATGGCCGTCCATTAGCGCATTAAGACATGGCAAAGACAGCTCTAGCAAAGATTACTCATCCTACTGGTTTTTAAACACGGCAAAAATAAGGCTGAAATCGTATGAAAATATTTAAATTAACAAGAAAACAATCCCGCAAGTTTTTTAGGCTTTGGTGATGCCGACGCGTGAGCGAAAGCGGCAAAATAAAAAAAATAGAAAAATTTAAGCTATTATCATGGATGTTTATGTACGTTACTACTCGGATTTAATTTCATGAGCACTCGGTAAAACGACAGACACGCTTTTGAAAACGTCTAAATGCGGTTTTTGACCATTAATCGCTTCAGAAATAGACGAAAATGTTGAATGCCGCAATGGAACCGCATGCAACGAAGCATTTGCACGCGCTCCTAATTAAAATCACCTCGCAAACTATTTCAAAAAACGGCATCGGCGAAATTAATATGTAAATTATGGGAACAGAGTGTCGGCGGATAAAACTGTAAATATTGGGTAAAGTCATGTGTTTTCATGAAAAGGACTAAATCAAAACATGGATGTGAAACATCATTTCAACAGGTTACAATCCTTATGTTAGAGCTAAACTGACAATTGGATTTATACTTAAGAAGTTACATCAGACCTCTGTTGCAAGTCTGAATCAGAATCTTATGCCATGCTGCGATTTTTTTTCAGGTTCGTGGCTCGATTTACACGACTTACATGATCCAGATAGCTATCACGGATCTCCTGGTTTGTTTGGTGTGGCTCATCATATCATCAGTTTACTTGGACGACCTTCCCAACAAAGCAGAGATCCCCGACCCTACCGGTAAGAATGCGGAAATGTGTTGCAGTGTGTGCTTATTGGTTGAGAACAAGCGACTGTTTGTAATTACTGTGACTGCGAGCATACGAAACGTTTACAAGGGAATTTTTCGAGCAACATATCGCCATTTTTTTATAATCTAAAATAACTGGAGTAAAATTACGTTATCAGCGCGACCTGAACCGAAGTACTTATCAATAAAGGTTAAACGAGCTTCAGTTGGTTAAACTGATTGCAGTTCTCAGGGCGAAGCATATCTAATCGAACTACGCATGTAACACGCATGAAAAAGTTTCTCACCAAGATAATTAAATAGTTGAACTTGGATTTTCTCAAGATTATCCACTTCGATTTTTGCGTCGATCTGCGCAACCCCTCAGGGCAACTCCTGCACTTGACAAGTGTATCAGCGCGTTGGAATTTGAGCGGGGCATTTAAGGAGAAGTTGTTACAGTTTGTGGCTATATGCGGCGCTACGGCGATCTTAAATGTGATTGTAAATACAACAGCAAAGGCCTCACGACCGACTAAAGATTTCACGATTTGTTTACAATGCCTGACACTTGATTTTGTGAAGTCACCACCATTTTGAAAATTAAAAACCGTTGAGGTTTGGTTGGTGCAGCTCTCTGGTGGAAAAGGAAGCAGAAACGCAATAAAAAATCGGGTCAAGATGAGGGTTACGCACCCTTATACAATGATTAGAGGTCATACTGCGCTGGAATATGACGCCCCTATTCTAAAATTAAACCCACGACACCTGCAGATTAAAGCAAGCGTAAGAAGCCAATAAAACCTGGATAGCCACAGTTTCTACCTTAAAATAAGAAGCAAACTTCGCTTGACACTTTCATTAAAATTGCTGCAACGAAAGTTTTGATTATGATTAAAACTTCAAACAAAACAAAGCTGGCGTTAATACCGGAGTATTAGGAGGTTACCGGGAGCATTCTTGGCAAATTCTTGTATTGTATCTTATATCAACATCAACAGGCAAACGAGAAAAGCGCAAAACATATTTTCTACATTCCCTACCATTTTGGTACCTCAAACAACCTGTTTATTGGAGCAGAAACTGAGAACTGTACTATGATGTCATAATGGGCAATTATCGGCTCATTTTACGAGTCCAACCTTGAATAAAGTTTCCACGGAACTATTCGCCGCAAGTCAAAGTCAAAGTTTCACAAAGTCAAAAAACAATGAGTTTCAGTTGTAATAAAAACGCGGTTTTTGTTATTTTTAGGTTCCCAAATTGTCGAATCGGTAGAAGATGTTGAGAAAAACTTACTGCTGCATCGGTTCACGTTGGCCGTCTACTACTTCCACTACTACAACAATATTTTTCTTCTGGCAACCATGAGCGTTGAGAGATGTGTGGCCGTGTGGAAATCGCTGCGTTGTCAGCGATACCAGTTCAACGTAAGATAATTTTGTGATTGCTGTGATTTGGCCAGATTTGATTTTTTCAACAGTACATTGATTTATTTTACATCGAGTATAAGAAGTGTGATATCATAGAAAACTGGATATTTTTAGGATCAAGATTGTTTGAAAAATTGTTTAAATATGCCAAGCACTTTCTACCATATCTCTAGAATGTAACGTTTTTGTATTGAACAGTGTATATGCGAAGCGCTGTTACAAATTTTGTATGAGGTATTTAGTAAGGAATTTTATCTTTAAGTATTTTGTATCGTTTTCAGCGAAAGTTCATCTACGGAGTTAGTGTCGCGATGTGGCTGATAGCGTTTTCCTGCGCACTTCCCAGCTTCATCAATCCGGACCTGATCACTCAGCATGAGCAGACTCACCTACTACTCGATCAGAGCATGTAAGGAATCTTTTGTCTGCCATTATTCGTCAATGTTTTCGGCCGACCGAAGATAAATACCAACCTGTCAGTGGACACCGATAATCCCTGTCTCTCGCAAGGGTCTTGCCATTTGCAGAAAAAACAGTTATGACAGGTTGTCTGCGTGAGGTTTTGAAACGAGTGTGCCGCTTCAAAATGATAGAATCAGCAAAATGCTTCCTGATTACTCAAACAATTGCTATTGTTTCATTACAGGCCAGAGGACACCTTCAAAATGCTTAAGTGCGCCGAACCCCTGGAACACGCTATCTACCATAACCAGACCTACGTGAGCGACTACAACAAAGTTTCGGTGAAGGACTGCATTAACATGATAATGGACTATAGCTACAGCTACTACGCCAGTCTAGGACAGTACCCGACAAATGTGGACAGCTATGAGGACGGAATAGATTACGAGCCGGAAGAGGAAGAACAGGTCGACGGGATCGTCTACTATCTTTCGGCTGACGACGAAAACCAGACGACTCCAGCTGTAAAACGTGAAACTTACGGCGAACTGTTTAAGATAGTCCTCGAGCTTATCACGGCCAAAACAAAAGACAACGATTTAAACGGAGTCTGTGATCCAGGCTTGTCAAGAGCGGCCAAAATCTACTACTTGGTCGTCAACTTGTCCATCGGATTTTTCCTGCCGTTCTTGGCGATTGTGATTAGCTACCTAGCCATCGCCTACATGATCGGAAAACGAGCTCGACAGCGATTGGAGAGCGACAACACCGACGATACGATCGAGGAAGCGCCGATCGGGCGCCGGATGTCCGACTTCATACGGCACTTCACTCCCGGCAAAAGCACTAGGTTCAAAGCGGCGAACGAACAGTACTCCAGGGATTCCCCGAATCTGCCGCCGAGGCTTCGTAAGGCGAAATCGCGACACCGAACGATGGAAGGATGTAGTTGTGACGTCATACACGATAACAACAATTCGGGTGAGAACGGAATAGAAGCAAAGAAAAAATTCCCGACGACGTTAATAACGGTACAACAGGCAAGCCCCGAGCACCGCGGGCAAGGTAGCCCGGGTCCGCACAGCCTTAGGGCGGGAGCTCGCGAGAGACGGCCGCGTTTGTCTTCCTTCTCAACCGTTGAAATGCGAAGAACCAGCGGCGGATCGGCGAGTTCGGCGGAGAGCTTTCCAACGGAACAAACTTCACTTCAGACGAGTCCTGGAGTCCGACTCTCAGCCCCGAACTTTTTAAGTCCGGACAAGGTAACCCGGGTTAAATAAAAATTAATTGTAACGGCGTGCTACATATCCGGTATTAGTATTGTAATCCAGTAGAAAAACGATTTAGCGGATCGACATCAAGTTAACGCTAAGAGCAATTATGTGCAGACCTTGATACAACGCGCGTGTTCGGCGGATAGCGGCACAAGTGGTCATTATTACAACTTGCAGCCGAACACTAGAAGGTGGTCAAGCGAAGTATTTCGAAGCAGTACGATTGTAACTGATGATGGAAGGTACCACCAGCGTGGAAGTAAAGGTAATTCGGAAATAGGATAAATATTTATCAACAATTAAAGCAATAATTATCATGAATCGGCAAACAGATCATTCATTATAGTGGAAAACGGAGCAAAATGTACAACTGATAACGTACGCTATTATTATTTTACTGACAAATGGCTGTCTGTTTAAGCAGACGTGGAATCGTGTTTTTCAAACCACGAAGACAAACCTTCATCGCCAGCTAGTGTCGAAAATAAAGCAAACGAATCGACGCAAGAGTTGCTACACAGCAGCCACGCCAGACTCTACAAGTCCAAACGGCAATACAGCAGACAATATTCGGGTCAATCTAACTGCAGAAACCGGGCCTATTCGGCGGCCTCAAGGGCAAGCGGAGGTGAGTGAAGACCGATTTGGACAAGCAGGTGTATAAGTATAAAACAGGATGCAAGCAAAACACGCAGTAAATACTGGGTCTAACAATAGCATACTTATAGATAACGGGTTAATGCTAAACTAGTTAAAGAACATAGTGATACTTCCTAGCGACACGGTAAATATTGTAACCTTGTCAATGATCGACGATGTGTTCATTAAAAATCTTTAACGACCGTTGTACAGGCGGCGGAACTCTCCGCAAGACGAGCTTACACAAGAATGCCGAACGAAATATGCGAGTGTCACGTACCGTAGTTGCGTATGTCGTAGCTTTCTCAATCTGCTGGCTGCCACAGAGAATCGCCAAACTTATCTACGTAACGGAGGTATGCTGCTACACGGAGTGCATGTTTTACGCGCAAGATTTTACGCTATTCTTAACAACTACTACGTTTAAAAACGTCCAGATTTTTATCCGTTGTAAAATTTTCATGTTTTGTTCAGGGTTTGATGGGAATGCCGGGTTACCACTGCCATCTAGTGATGAATGTCACCCGCGTTATCAGCTTCTTTAGCGTTCTTCTTAATCCGATCGTTTACGCGGTAACACAACGAGCAGTGCGTCACTTCGTACGTCACACCGTATGCAGACTATGCAAATGCTTGTGCCCGAGCAATATACGTCAAAAGCTGATGACGTCACCAAGGACAAACGGGGTGCAACATCAAAATGGCTTGAATGGAAACGAAAACGCCAATTTTTCGAATATCGTCATCAATAATGTTACCAGCGATGGACAGTCGCGACGCGAGCGACACGAGCGCAACAGGGAGATGCGATCGCGTCTAGTGCACAAGCTCGGGCGGAGAAACATGACGCGGTCATTCACCGGGAGCGGATTATCCAATCACGCGGACAAACATAGCGATGGAACCATAGACGAAGAGCATGACGAAGACAAGGCTTTAAACTTAAAGGGTCAAAGTTTATCAAACTCCACCTCTAAAAGTCATAGTTCGAGCAACTCGTTTAAACCAGCCACGGGCGGATGGGAGGACTGGAAGGAATTGATTGACATGGCGGCGGTTAAAACCCAACAAACTCAACCCCTGGTGGGGACTGTGGGTGAGTCGGTGATATGAAATCTCGTGTTCAGTATGGGCCTAGAATCTCCACCCCCAATTGTCTAAAACCAACAGGCCTTAGTACGAAGAGGATGTCAAGTGGAGCAGGACGAGAAACATTCCACAGCTGCCCACCAAAACAGCAACATTCTTTGTTCTTCGCTCGATACGAGTTCCATAGCAAATTTTAACATGAAGTTGTAACTTTCACTAACTGGTGTTACGTGTTCGATGTTGCCATTGTTGCGATTGGTTGTAAAATGGTACGTAATCGTTTAATTCCTTGCGTTTCTTTTATCTGCAATAGCTGATACAAAGGATACCTCTTATTACTGTACGTTCTAGTTTCTGAACGAACATTGATGGAGCAATGGTCCAGCTACCTTGTTGTTTCGCTTATTTCTTATTAATGAAAAGGTTCCAGATGTATATGTTTTGTTTTTGTTTTTTTTTTGTACCTTGTCGTCTAATAAAATGCAACATACATAGCAATGTGTGAAAACGAGTGAGGTCGCTTCCCACGACAGCGGTTGCTTAGTTGACTAGGCGCAACGACAGGAAGTCGGTAAAATAAGGGTTGTTGGGGACGTTGACTTACAGCACGAGCACGACAGTGACACAAGCCGAGGTTCAATCGTGACTGACTTGTAGCGTTATGAAGAACTCGCGGGACCTTAGAGTTATAGTCGGTCTGGAGAGTGATGGAATTAAAAACGCAAGCCCGTACGAAACACGTAAATGAATGTGCTTCCACACATTTTACTTCAGATCAGGAACCGAAAACTATTCAAATCACTGAAACAGGACTAATTTCCGGGTATGGCTGTGACACGTCCGCAGCCAAAAAAGAAACTAAATGGTTTAGATTGAGGCAAAGCCGTATGACTTATATATATGGGTTTAAAACATACCTGTTTCGACGCATTTTGCTTGGGCTTCGACGTTTTCTCTTCAGTCTTTTTGTCGGTCTGACTTAGCCGCTGTAGATATAATTCCCAAATTAATAAAATAAGCTTTTCATAGCATAACAAAATACCACAGAATCGAAATTGTTATTGTGTGAATCTATGTATGGCAGTGGTAACAAGTTCCACGGCACAAATGACTGGAAAGTCTATCAACATGTTTGCTAGGCGGCTAAAGACACTTCTTAATGTGAAATAGATCAAACGACAGTAACATCTAAAATAGAAGTTTATCCAAATAATTGTTAAGTGGGTGGAAAAAAACTAAGAAACCACAACTAGTTAAACCATACCAACACGTTTCACTGTTTGAAAGTTATGGGCATAAATCAGTAACTGAACGCAGTGTCACCCTTTCAGTCTTGTCTTGTTTCTTTCCCTTCTTCCCGTTCGTAGACTTTCCGTTCTTAGTTGAATCCACATTATTTTCAGGCTCGGAAACACCTGTTTGAAGTGCAACAAATTAATGTAATATTTCCAAATAAAATATTTCAATTATGATAAATAGACTGAGCATAGGATGAGTAGCAAGTATGATTAGAAAAAAAAACATCAATCACTTTTCACTGATTCGTCTTCTGAAACAGAAGCAGGTTGTTGCTGCTGAAAAACAAAAAACAAATTTATTTCAACATGAGTAACTGTCCCTTATAAACAAAATATTTTTTATCATGCTATAACAAGGACCGCCTGGTAATGGCAAGAGAACCGCGTGTGACTATTGGGCCAGTTTTTTGTGGCTTTTCCTCAAATAAACGCGATTCTTGTTTAAAAAAAAACGTGTTTAAAGACACTGTATTTAAACGAAAAAGTTTTTAATTTTATAACTGAAACAGATTGTGAAATTTAGAATACTTAGTTGACTTAAATATGCATGCTAAAAATATCTAATGTCCCTGTTGTATATGAAACGTATTGTTGAATTACAATTACTTAGAAGTTAAATACGCGTGACGTAATGCTAATATCCTACCGACTTTTAGTTTGAATAAAAATCATATTAAATGAGCAATACCGCATTTACGCTTGAAATGTACAAAGCAACACAATTCAACAGTACAGTAACCTCTGTTTAAAAAGCTCCATTTAGAACTTAAATTGAAGACAAAAATAAATTGAGTTATGAAATAGTCATTTAAGAATACAAACAACTTACATCTAGTTTAAAATCAAGTCTAACAGAGAAAATCTATTGCATTAAATTCCTCAAAAAAAAAAAGAAATTTTACGAAATTACCTCTGATTTCTTCTTTTTTCCCTTTTTAGATTTTTTTGCTTTCTTCGTTACAGGAGCTAGAGGAATCTTCTGCGTATCATCTGGAATTTCCCCGCGCTTCAGTTGTTCTGCAAAAAGCACAACGATTATAACAGAATACCTGAGATAAAATTTGTCTAACTACAAAAATAAAGTTTAGCTAAAAACAATAATCTTTTAACCAAACGTACAACCCTTTCTGAAATGTCTTCTTTTTCGGCTAAATCAATTGCAAAAACAACACAGCATCTTGATTTCATAACAAATTGCACTTTTCCTATAATTTGGCAAAAACAGCGATATTTCTGACGTCATATACCAAGCTTTTGCTTTTGTCTTTTCAAATCCTGTTTCTCAGAGGAATCAAAGCACATTTCAAGTCCAACTGCATTCACGTCAATGGCCACATCAATTTGATTGTCTCCTCTCAGAGCTTCAGCGTGCCGATAATATGCCTTGCCCCACCATGGGTTAAGCGCGATTGCCCTATAACCATCACTTATCGCAAACCTATGAACAAAATAAGATGGTAAAGATTAAGGTAAGGGATAAAGTATGGAGAAAATATACTATCGTTCAAATGCTGGAGGACATATGAAGGGAGCAGAAAACCTAAGTGAAATGTGGAATGCATTACGATTCATTAGAACGATGACCTCTCGCTTAGGTATGCCTCGTTTAAGTTCACATTCCGGAATATACAAATGAATAATGGATTAGTCAATAATTTTGATTCATGTTTCTAAGCAATTTATTTATAATCAAGACCAAAACAGATCAAACGGTATTCAAAAGAGATTATAAAACTGTGTTTCAGTTCCATACCATTACCATGTCATAAATTTTTTTGTATAGGTAGCTTAATACAATTGGTTTATGACAATACAATATATATATATATACATATAACATATTTGTAAAAGCAGTTGCAGAGCAAACCATCATGCCAACATTTTGCTAAGTATGCACCTTACCAAAGTACCACCTTACCTTACCAGTATGCTTTTAAAGACAAAAGCATCTCAAGAATAAGCAGAAATGGTTGAAGAGAAACTTTTGCATGTTTATTTATAAGGTAACAAATAAAGTCCATAACTAAATTCAGGGTCACAGGCTTGTTTTTTGATAGCCAGCTCTTTATTGTTTGGTGAAATAGATTACATAATATGCTAATGGTGTAGTAAGTGTACTTTCTAACGAGCCCTAAAAATCCACGCAGTATGCCAGTATTTGGTATGAACACCCTACATCAAACACCGCTCAATTTTTAAAGTATACACTGGCTGTAAGCACATGTCATATTCAATTATCGAAATGCTATCAAGAAAATTTCAAAACAATTCCTCAGTCACTGGGGAAAAACGAACTGCTGCAAATATAAACAACGATTGTATATAAGTTTGTTTTAACAATGGGACAATATTAATACAATTAACATTACAACGGCCAAATACTTAAGCTTACATCCAATTCCACAACAATTATAAAAATGAAAAACTCGCCAATAAATGACAAGTTTTTCTGCAGTACTGGCAAGGTTGAAACGCAGTAAACTTTGCATAACTTATATCAGCCTTCACACAAACACACGTGAAATTGTCAACCAATTTCAGCAGCAAGTGGACTACGTCACTGCTATTAAAACCAAACTTGTCAAAACCACAAAGTTGTGATCAATGCCACACGTTGAACATACGTGGAGAAATGTTAGGTGTGAGAAAGGCAATCATACATTACTGTGTGTAAGAAAATGTTTTATTCCAGTCTTTCTGTGCACTAGCAAAATTTGTTATGTAGAATAAAGAAATTTACCCACAGGGAATTGAAAAATGCTGTGATTAGCCACCTTAGATTTAAGTCAGGTATTTTAGTGGGAGCATACTGTGTATTAGCATCCAGTTTAGTTTTTAGTTACCTGTCTTGCCTCTGCTCTTACTTAATTGCATTGTTTGTGGAGTTTTTTGTTCCTCAAGTGAAAAACAAATTTACGAATTACTTTTGTGAAATGCAAAGTGCGCTTAACTCTGTATACAACGTGTTCTACTAAGTTAATTACCTCAAGCTTGTAGCTGAGTTCATCATGTCTGCTGCTACAATAATCTTACATTTGAGTAATTGAGTTTATATACTTAGTAAGTAAAATTCTGTTATAAGTTTGTTTAAACTTTAATAAAGTGTTTCGTCATCGTACACTTAAACGGTCATGTACCTAAATTGTTTCAGTTTCAGTGCAGTCTGACAGCGATTGCAATATAACACAGCACTGTATCTTGCGTTATCGATGGCTTGAGAATAAGTATTCAGTGCCAAATCAAATTCTTTTTGCTGAAATTGTTGATTGCCAGCTATCCTCAATATCGTAGCTTTACCCTATTGACATTTAAAATAAGAAAATTTTCTTTAATACAAAATCAGATCCACATTAAAACGCTACAGAAATGATTTTCTGTATCTTACCGATTCATGATAGAGCTGGTTTCGAGCTTTAATGACGTCTTGTCCTTCCAACAATGCTCGCGTCATTGTCTCCGAAAGGGCTCGGCCAACAAGAAGTGCAGCAAAAACCTTTCGTTCGTAAGATTTTGCAAATGCATACATGCTCATATCGAGCGATTTGTCGGGTTTCTCATCAGACGAATAATTCATTGAAATATCGGATAAAGAATCACTGTAATACAGGTGGAAGGGTCTATGCATTGTTGCATGATTATAAAAAATACGGGTATTGCGTGCCTACCTTAATCCAAAGGTCAGAATAAGTTGGTCAAGTAAAAATTTTAAATATACTAATTTCTTGAATTTTATTCAATACAATGCTATTTCCCAAAGAAACACAAATTCTTGAAAATTATCCTAACACATCGGAATTATTATCAAATAAATTTTATGATGCAATCTTTCGTATGTTAGGATTATTCCAGGGTATGGATATTTAGGTATTCTTAAAAATAGATTGTGCCAAGAATTAAGAGAAAACAAAAAATGCTCACCAAATCTGTTTTATCTGCTCCTGGCCTCTGGCTACGTTCAAGGCTCTGGTGAGGCTGGACTCTTCATACTAAAAAAGTGTAAGATTTCAATGTCTTTAACTCAGAAACAAGTGCTTACAAATGGTAAAAAATATTTCTAGTTTTACTGAAGGTAAAACCTAACTTATATTAGAAAAACAGTAAGTGTTTCTATTTTTTTGGCATTCTAACAAATGATTTCATGACATATTGAGGGAACAAACACAGTGTTGATAACCAATTTTGGCCACTACCTGCTTTTGTTAGGTCATCATCACGAATCGGCAGTCATAAGATTAAAATAGATCAACAAAGTGTGAGCAAAATTATTTCAAACAGTAAAATAGCTCGAACCACAACAGGCATGAGAATATAAAGAGACATTTTCTTTTATTCCATTATAGTGAGCCATGTAACACTAGCCAGCCATTTATAATGAAACGGAAGTACAGAAACATTACACCAGTTTTATTTTGATAGAAAAGTTTGATCTTTGCAAAACATACAACAGGTAGAACAATTTATTTGCCAAATATACAATCTAGTTTACCAATTGATTGGTTTACAAACCAACACAAAGTTGTTTGCATAACTATAAACCTATTGTTTGAAATATGGTAGTGTAGGGTGAGACACAAAGGCATAAAAGCAAGAACACTATCATTAATAACTGCTTTGATTGCTACAAGTAATTTGAAAAGCTTGGTTCCAGACGCCAACTTTGAATAACTACATTTCCTAAAAATTTAAGGGTATTTGAGACAATTTTTTTGAGAAAATATCATTGCGAGTTTACTCATTCTTGGCTTTCTCCTGAAGTCAGTTCTTTAGCCAAATATCAAAAACAATGTATCTGTTAGTGTTTCCATCTGTAGGTTTTTCATGAAATAATTTCCTTGTGACGACGCAGTTGATAAAATCAATCTCTTGAATTATATTGGAAAACACAAGTACCAGGAAGCTAAGAAGACGTTCTACTAAGAAAATTGTGCAACCAACAAAGGCACAGCTTGTGGTCCATAGCAACCTGGTACTTATGTGGGGTTTGCAAAAACGCCTCCTCTTTATGTACTTAAATGTTTTAAAAAGGTTTCATTCAGGCCAAGAACGTTTAGAAAACATGTGGTTAGCAGTGAAATATATCTTATTTTTTCTAGAAAACTATAACTGGCAGTTAACGTGTAAAAGATTGGTTCGCTTCAAAAACAGGGTAAGAACTACCAATATAAACAACGTCACTTACCATTTCGACCTGATTAATGAACTCAAGTAGGCCAATCAAATGATAACGATATTTGCCCAATTCCTGCATTTTGCTGTGGGCAGCGAAAAGCATTTTAATTACGATTATTTGATGTTCTGCCAGATAACCTTGTTGTAAGTGTTCGCTTCTTGCTCTGTATATATATATATAATTCATTTTTAGAAATTTTTAGAATTAAAGTTAGTGTCTTTCCTTCTTCTATTAAACTATTCCCCATCCAAATTTGAAAACCATTAACAACATTCTAGCTAGCAAACCTATGTAGAGTCTTTAAAGTAAAACTTACTCTTCTGGATCGCATTTTAATTCAATCATCTTCAGCCTGGATGCCCAACCCAGCCACTTTGGCGAGAGAGCAATTTGTGAGAACAAGAAGTCGGACATGAGGAGAACAAAAGAAATGTGAGTGACCTCTTCCTTGTAATCTTCTGATTTTCCAAGCCACAAGTCCACCAACTTCACTAAAATATTGCACGGAGATGATGTGTAAAAAAGCAACAAAAAAAGCAGCAAGGAAAAAAGCAAGTATTGTGGATTTTAAGTCAATTTAACTGAGTTAAATCTAACGAAAACTGATCAAGCATAAACCAACATTTCATTACAGCATAATTGCATTTTACGGGCTAAGGGTCATAAACATTTTTTATTGCTTATGGAAACACAGAAGGCTCACCAATTTCATGAGCTTGTTTTATTGTGCGATGAGGTTTACTTGTTTGTGATGCAGCTCTCTGGTCAAGTATAGCTTTCAGTGGCTTGGCTGACTAAATATCAAATAGCAATGCACTTTAAGAGGTCATGTAGCTCTTGATAAAACAATTACATGCTGTCTGGAATGACTTTTCTAGTGTTATATAATATAGGGTTGATATGCTTATACAGAGTTGGCAAATTATACTCATCAGCATGAAAGTATGAATAAATTATGTTACAACATACATCACTGAGAACATAAACATCGCCATTTGGCCCTTGCATACATTCAGAGTTACGTACATCATCTGTTTGAGATTTGCTGCTCACAGGCGACGTCTCTTCCTCATCCATCCCAAGCATTTGTTTTAAATCACACACAAGTATGACCCTGCATGACATTTCGGAATGTAAATAAGCAGCAGCGAAAAATATCACAATGCAATCGTGGAATTACAACCACAGTTTTATGTAATAAGCACCTAATAACAAGCATAGAGTGCACTGAAAGATCATTTTGGTTGTAATTCATCTTTGGGTTATAGAGATCAGGCCTTAAAAGGTCGAAAAGGAAAAACATATCACGGACAAAGAATTATTACAATATTTAAGCTTGGTGATTTGTAACTACACTTACATGATAATTTGTGGTTTTTGTTTTATACACACCTAGTTTGAGTTTGAGTTAACTATGCTACTATGTAACATTAGCTAAATTAAAAGGTACAAGGAAGTATGCTGTACAATTGGAAGATAACAATTTTATTAATATTTAACTAACGGAACTCTGCCATTGTTCATACATAAATAGGTAGATAGTTAACATTATCCTAAACATAAGCCATTTTGTTAATATGTATCGCTGACAAGCCACCAGTAGGGAAAGACCCAAGGTGATTCAACGGCAGAACTTTTAGCTATTCTGTTGAAGGGCATGTGACTCAAGCGAAAATTGGTAAGCTGATTGCTTTCAATTACAAAGTGGTTTGGACAAAAGTTGTAGCACAAATGGGTTGTATGATATATCATACTCAAATTACAAACAAGCCCCAATGCAATGAAACTGAAGTGTGTACGTACAAGTTGTAACAAGTACATCCAACAAACATTTAATATAACATATACTTAAGTGACAACACTTTTAAACTTTCACACATGATTATTATTCATCATGCAGACAAGAATTAATAAAGAAAAAAGAGTTTATTGCGTTGTTGAATTTAGTTCATTCAGCTCACGGTTTATTTCCTGCAACTCATCATCAAGTAATTTCTCTCGTTCAATTTTTTGAAGCTGTGTTTTCTCCAATTTCTCACCAGCCTTTAGACGAGTTTTAAGATTTTGAATATCAATTTTCTTCTTCTGCAACTTGTGCAACTTTTTCTCTAGAACTTGTGTGTGACTCTCTCTCAGAGTAGGAATTTCTTTACAGATACGTTCAAGTTTTGGAGATGGTTCTTTGGAAACAACAACATTTGTAGTTGCGTTTACAATGTGTTCTAGCTGTTCAGCTGAAACTTTAGAGTCGACACCAGCAGCAGCATCTTGTAGTAACCAAATGTTTTGTCTCAAAATATTTACAGTAGTGTGATCTTTCTCTGCTTTTGCTTTATCCATCTGCATTCGTAGAATATCTAATGGATTGTTGTTACAAAACCTGCTGTTAGAACTTGCATAGCTTTCCACGCTGTTTTGTTTAGCTTGTCGCTCCTTAGCTCTTATCCTTTGCTGCTTTCGCTTCGCACCTTTGCTGATTTCATGCTTACATTTTTCACTCATTTTTAAACAGTAAAATAATTAACTTAAATTTCACTATAAACTGAAAGAAAAAGCTACTTAGTGTAAAACAGCAGATTGAAACCAGTACACAGTTTACAGGTTGTCACTTATAAGCCTAGATAACTTGCTTTAAGCTGTTGAAGTCATGTAGTATTATAGTACAGGCAGTCAAACTTCTCCCCACTGTGGTGGACTCCCACAGGAAACAATCTGTGAGATTCAAACAACCTTATTCTTCATATTTCTGATACAACTATGTTACTCAAGAGCGGACGAAATTTTCCCAAAAAAAAACATCAAACCTTAAATTTATCATGTAGCAACTGCCTTATTCCCTTGAGTGATTACTAAGTGTTTGCTCTGGCTACAATACAACCAAAACCAACTAACTAACAGTAACAACAACCAAATATAGGTAAATGCCACTCTAGTTAAATATGAAAAGCACTACAAACACTTTACACTGGCTGCAATTGATATCTGGGTTTTGACAAACATGAAAAGTTCCCACTACAATTTCTATCTCCCTTTAGAACAGCAAATAGTGCATTCTAATTTATGAGTAGGCCTGCATCTAAAACAATGGTCATAATAAACTCTGATAATAAAACAATGATTTGAAAAAACCTGGATGGAAGGTTCCCAAACAGTGCCTTACTCAATAATTCCAGGGGCTTCTCCGCTTCCAACACATTTGTTTGATTTTGCTTTATAAGCACAACAAAACCAAGTGTGTACTCATATAAATAGTGCTAACTGCTAACCATAATACATGAATAGGGTACTATTTATACTACTATTTAAGTAAAATAAGTTTGTTCATCACACAGGCTACTTTCATCTTCATCTTCAAAACTTCAATTCGGTTCATGTCACTAACTGCTATTTAAAATGACATTCACATAACAGCATATGACATGGTTTGAGAATATTTATCTTCGGACTGAGGGAAGTTTTTGCACAACTTAAACTCGACAATGATTTCTCATAGCTCACGACACAGTTAGTCAGTCGCGACAGGCTTGTCTTTGTGCAACTTTCAACAGTCATACACTTTTTATTTGCTTTTTGTTTTCATATCACAATTCCCAAAAAATGGAACTAGAGTAAGCGTCGTCAACAAATGCTGATCTATAATGAAGATGGCATCTCTAATGATATTTATTGTCATATTACAACTTATATAATATTTTGTGTATTTTGTCTACTGTGTAGTCAATTTGCATACTGATATACGCAATAAGCTGCATACAAACAACACAGTGCATAGCATCTTTTACCAACAACTTTGCACAAAACAATGTCAAAACTACTGAATTATGTATCAAAACCAAAACTTTCTTATATATTACACATATAACATTGATATCGAAAAACTGATTACGCTATGTTATTTTCATGTATGAGCACAGTCAGAATTACAAAATGTCAAAAGTACAAAATTCAAAATCACCTTGGCGACTCAATTTTGATTGATTTTGTGCAACGACCTTCAATAAACTAGACTTCAAATTGTAAAATAGACTGAAGAAAACTTTTGTGGAACAACTTGTTGCAGATCAGGTAATCCAGTGTGCAGTTAAATCTGGTAGTTATAAAGGATAAAATTTTGACAAATAGCCTAAAAAACTATCCTATAACAAAAATTTAAAAATAAAACTTGGTGCTTTTGTCTGCTCTTACACACACCTTAAATGCACCAATGAAGCCTATGAAAAACCATATTGAGTGCACTAATGCCAAACTCTGCAGTTGAGTGCAGGCTTCGTTTAAATATACTATGTTAAAAAACATGTTGTATAACAATAAAAAACAATTTTTAAAGTATTTGTAATGCTTCATTCCATGTGCTATATGCTGAAGTGAGAATTCTAAGTGCATGTTCATTCAGCATCAATGCAAGGCAACTGTGTTAAATTCATTAAGCTATCGTTGCATTTTATGCAAATCCATAATATAATTGGCCGACTGTTGCCTACATCAGCAGACTTCAATCATCAGGTCACGAAAGGTTGCTACAGGGTCATGAGAATACAATCAAAATGGTGGTCCTTGGCCAACAACGAATGGTTAATCTTTATAAAATTTTATGTTTTGTTTCACTAGTATCATAGGCAAATACTATATTGCAAAAACAACTATACAAGAGGGTAAAGTATTTAAAAGCAAATCTGGCATTATGGTAGGACACCCCCAGTTAATTTGGAGTAGACAACTAGTTAGCAATCACACGTTAAAATAACTTTTGGGGTGGTCAATGAACACACGAGACTTTTAAAAACTGGTCGCGACGGTCACGTAGGTGGCCATTAATGCGCGTCCCTATTTCATAAATGAAGCCCAGTGCAAACTATTACATTCATCTGTTTGTGTATCTATCAATGTCATATCTATGCTACAAATATTCCTGAAAATGGTGCAAAAGAGTAAGAACAAAACTGTGCAGACAGTAATCGATCAATTACGGTGTGCAATTTGATGTAATGATATAACAAAGACACAGTATCATGATCTTACAAAAGCATGTGAGCGGATCACTCGTTACAATTCAATTACCAGTGTTACAATAGGGCAGGCGAGAGGCAATAAAGTTTCTTTGCATGCACAATGAGCAAGAACCAACTTTGCTATAGAAATAATGGATCTAGTATACAAATGCACAACCAACACAGGATACCTTTGTATACTAGGCTACATCCTTTATCTACTCAAATTGTGACCCATCTGGTTGTGCACTTGTATACTAAACACGAAATTTTTTGGTAGAAGTTAGATAAGAACAAATGAAAACACTAGTAATACAGTAGTACAAAGACAGCTACAGCAAACGAGAGAAAAGTAAGTTTTAACCGTTAGACAAACAATTATCAACAAATGGGAAGAAAGCGGCAAAGTCCTGAAGGCTTACAATGTGTCAATTACAGTG
Source organism: Clavelina lepadiformis (assembly GCF_947623445.1). Classification (NCBI taxonomy): domain Eukaryota; kingdom Metazoa; phylum Chordata; class Ascidiacea; order Aplousobranchia; family Clavelinidae; genus Clavelina; species Clavelina lepadiformis. Next base: position 20,321,717 of record NC_135241.1, read on the forward strand.
GTGCCACTACGATGGAAGGGTAGTGTAGCCACTAAACTCCAATTTTTTACATTTGAATCCTTTCGTTTTAGACCTATGAACGTATGATGTCAAATTCAGTTATTCATTGGTAGACTGGGGTAGGTCGAGTCTTTGGGTAACCACACATTTTTTATTTGATTATTTTATATTGCCCGAAAATAGCCCTAATAGCCTATGACTATTAACAATGCCAAACTGCTATAGCCCATCGTACGCTCACACGTTTTATTTTATAAACAGTTCAAGTTTGATTTCCCATTGAAATTCCCAAGCACTCGGCTAATTCAAACCGTAAAATACTTTGCATTCCTCATACTAATGGTGGCGGTTAGCGTTAGCGCCAATTGTCACACAGCGGTGCCATTGTGCGCTTTACCTTTAATAAGTTGTCCTATGACTTTCGGTACATGCTCATCAATTGTAAGTCAGTTAAAAATGCAAGATATTTTTGTCATGCACTTAAGTTATACCTATTTTGTCACCTATAAGCAGGGTTGCCATGCGTTCCTTATTTCTAAGATTTGTCCTTACAGTTCTTTGAAGGTCAGTTTCTTACAAAATATTTTTGTCTTATTTTTGGGGCAGAGGTTCCCAATATGGGCATTTCGACACCTTTAGTATACCATTTTGTACCAAAGAGATACTAAAATAAGGAACATGCAAATAGTGTCTCTTTTTTTCTTTTTTTAAGGAACATTGATGGCCTTCTCTTGTTGTGCACTGTTTAAGATAGTACGTAGCCTATTTATTCTTCTTTCGTTTCTTAGTCGTACTTATTTTTGAGTTCAGACGGATAGAAACCCTGCCAATCTCCGAGACCTCCAATTTTTAGTTGATCCTAACCAAAGTTTATCAAAAAACTACTAACTTAATTCAAACACTGATATCATGCACATGGAGTTCGCATAGTGACATCATAATTTTTACCACATATAGTACATCATAGCGATGTCTATTTGGTTGATTGTTTCATTCCTCTGTCTGTTTGCGTCAGTTAACTTTGTTCTATTTGACTTATAGGGAAGCGCATCCTTCTCTGTCGGCATAGATCGCAGACAAACATTGCTAGCAGCATAAAACTCAGCTAAAACGTTTATGGTGCAAACAGACAAAACGATGTAACATTGTCGGTGACGTGGTATACCGACAGCACAAGCGTTCACAAGCAAAACACTTGTGAAGAACTCTAATGTTAATTAATTGCGAGCAATGTGACGAGAATTGCGGGACTTCAAAAAAAGAATGCTATGTCGTACGTCTGTGCGGTGCAAAATAATCAAAACCACATCATAATTGACGGCATTTTTGAGACGTCTTTGGCACACGACACGTTTTTGGCAATAACTGCTTTAATAACAAAAGGTGCTCAGGTGGTGAATTAATTTTTTTATGAACCAACGATTTTTTATTCTGGTTCTTTGATTTTTTTTATAGTATTTCCCCTAGTTTAAAACTGTCTACCAAGTCCATTGAGCAGGAACAGGTGTCGTTAATGCCTTCCCCAACGCCCCGCTGGGTATCGAACACTGAATTTAAGCCGCATTTATTAAGAGAACTAGCGCTTGAACTAATCGGCTACATGAGCCGACAACAGGGTCCGTGGTGTGCCCAGCGGACTTACAGTTCTTACCAGCGTGGATGATGGCTCGATCATCTGCGAAAGCCAATTGTAGTGATGATATTTTATTGTCATTCATCTCTTTCACTTGATGTCAAATAGGCTGGGAGTCAAGATTGCGTCCTGAAAACGTCATTCTTGAGACCTCTGCGGCGGTTGACATGACCGTCGTTTGTTTTTAAGACGAATAACGAATGGTTTCCATGATAAACACTCCATAAAGTGGTCAAAGATACTTCGCAGAAGCTTCAAACGGTGTCCTTGTAGCTGTCCAGGATTGAAAGTCTTTTTTCTAACTTGGGTCAATTTGGGTTGCAACTGCAGTCAAGTCCGGTCAACGCCTAAGGCTTTAACTTCTGACGTCACACTTTGAGTACAATTGGTTATTAACTTATTAAGTTATTTCGTTATGGCAATTTCAGAATTAATCCGGTCCGTATGTCTTTTCAAGAAAGCGTAATTTTTAAGAAAAATAATCGATTTTTTTACTTAAAGCTCTATTTTTGCCGTCGTAACTGTCGTTACGTGATTCGAGTAATTTGAGACTTTGACTTGAGTGTAGTCGAGTCATTCAAGACCACTTTTACTTCTTTGAACTCAAACGAAAATCAACCATGACGTTTTGGTAAGGCAAAGGCCAGGTTTTACATTCATCAAAACCTCAAAGGTGCAATGGCATTGAGTTCGTTTGTCACAGTATCGCAATTAATTCTTCATGCAGTACTAAGTATAAAAAAAAAGCTGATGGTAAATATTTATAAACTTTCCGATCATTTACAAAATTTTATGTATATAACGGTAAAGGTTTGAAATTTTATTTTCTGTGTTGATTGTATAAAATATCATGACTTTACTCTTGATATAATCGTGTAGTTACATAAATATTGCATTACAGTATGTCTCTATGGTGTAATTAGTTGATGATGTTTTTGAACGCTTACCGTGATGAACTTAGTATCTTCAAAGGGTAATTCCTGATTTATCCAGCTTCTACGCTAATTTTTTACTGTAATAACATAACGTGCCGGCGGCCGCAACAGCGGTTACGACCGCACGCCACATACTTATGACATACAACGAATCCTTCTTTCGAGTTATAGTAGGCGTAACTATTTTTACTGTAGCCTTCAGTATGCTATAGGCGGAAAGGCTTACTTTGCACATGTACAGTAACAGAAATAAACAAAAAAATCACCTCGGAAAAGGACGTGAAAGTATATTTGGCAGACAGATAGCCTATGTGCATTTGCATACTTATAAGTGCACGTGTAAATAAATATGGCTCGCTACTATGCTCAGCATATGCATGGAACTTCACAAAAAGATAAAGCTTTTTATGCTTATAAAAACAAAACATGTATATACGTGTTATGACAAAGCTGTAGCCAAACAGGATGTCAATACATATTGAGACTTTATCTGGTTCCTAATAAAGTTGCATGTTCTTGTCGAGAAGCACAACTAAGTTACTTCTTCACAGAAGTATGTTGGTCAACGAATAAAAACTGACAAAACTTTATTTACAAACTGATAGACGTAACGAAAAGTAAGATACTGAACAAAGTTGAAAACGCAAGGGTATACTGGATAAAGAAAATCAACGAAGGTATGTAAATTAAGGAAAACAGGAACTTAAAGAAAAATGTCCAAATTGTGGCGTTTGCCGCCACAAAACTACACGTAGTCTAATAATTAATAATAGCGTAAAGACTATAATGAAGTTTATAGTCTACACGTGTAAGATGAATAACTGAAGAGAAAACAAATTTCGGTAACTTTGTTCACGACACTATTTTATGGATTCGTTAAGGTGTGGTCGAAATTGCTGTTGAAAATGTGTGCTTGGTTTATTTTGTTTCGGTAAGATTAGTTAACTTTTGCGTGTTCACGATTGGAATACAAAAAATATCCAAAATTGGTTTAGATAATACAGTATCGTATACATTTTGATGAACATTTTAATTCCCAGTGCGTTTTCGTTTCTTTGTATAGCCCTAAGGCTTCTTCACTTTACAAGTGGTGTTAAATGTTACAATATTGAACATTATCTTAATTAAAACGTCATAATCATGTGATCATATATCTGTTTCATTTTGCTGCAAAAAAGTTACGACTAATTTAGGACTATATAACTTAAATCCTAAAGTTAATACTTAAATATAAATGATATGTTTCTGTATAGCATTGCTTAATGTACTTTTATACAAAGTAAATAATTTTCACGCGAAATACACGCCACCATTTTATGATGTAACGTGCCACCTATTATGACGTGAAGTTATATCAGTATGGTGCGTAGGCTATGGCGCACAAAATTGATTAGCTTCGCAATAAGGTAAAGGCTTATTTATGGCCATGCTACAGTATCGTATGGTTTATGTTTTGCCATTAATTGTGGGAGCTAAAATTTTATTTGAATAAATCTGACAACTTTTAAGATATTTCAATGAGCTTCATAGTGTACAGTTTTGAAGTTGTCAAAACCCGTGTGTTTACCACAAACTGTGCTATACAATCGGGAACAATGAAAATCATCACACATAAACAGAGAAAACATTTCAAATAAGTTGTTTAGATTACTCTGCCAAAACAGCAACTTCAACTAGCACATTAATTAATTAATTATTGTGATATTAATATTGGCAGAATTATACAAATATTACAACTACCCATTGTATATTCTCCGATCGATTTTTTTGAGTGGTTGGGCGTAAATATGCAACACTTCGCAAGTAGGCTACTATGCTACACGAACTTTACATGCTAGTAGACTATACTTATGTTTCATAAATAAACGTATAATATCATAACCTACTACAGATAAAGCTGAATTTAAGAAACATTAATATGCAAAAGTAATATCTGTTATTTGTGGTAAAATAAGGTAAAAAGAAGGTGCGATAAGTGGATGCTAAAGTTGCATCAAAATCTTTTGGGCTGAAGGCGTCGTCATGTAAGCAAGCTAATTAGCGGTCTGCCTTCTTTTAAAAATACAAAACCATGTCTTGCCAAGAATTTATAGTTAATGCATAAACCGTCATAACGTTCAGCCCACGACAACAACTTTTAAAGGTAAAGGACCAGAATACAACAAGTTAAAGTATAAGTATGACAACTTGGAGCCTTACCTACCCTATCTTCCTCAATGCATGCATTTCATTGCATAGTGCATGCTGTTAATCACAGCCAAATAACAAATTTCAAACCTTTAAACACTTATAACAAAAAATGTTTGCATTAAAATTTTTATTAATTAAACATTACTGTATTTGAATTAACAGCTGCCATGATGTCACGAGCCATAGTTATGCTCCACTTGCACATAACTATGGCGCGTGGTTGTAACTGCATCTTCGTGTTAAGCCTACGGGGATCAAGAAAACTTAGAATATGTTAAAAATTTGTAAAGTCTGATATAAGATGTTTATAATCCTTCATTGTTTTGCATCCATTGTTGTTTTTTGCATGATGTCTTTGGTGTTAATGTCAGGGTTATTTACGCACATTTAAGGAAATTCGTGTGTAAGTATTTCATGAATTATGCCAGTTATGAATCTAAGAAGCTAAAAAATTAATGCATAAAACTTTTTGCATGTATGGTGGCAAGGTATGATAACGTTTATGTTTGGACTGAAGAAAGTCTTTTGCAAGACTTTAGCGCAGTGATAATTCCTCATCACCCAAAACCAGTAAACTTTCCAATGGGTTGGATTGTATCTATAGCAGAAATTCCCTAAATTGCCACCTGAAGGTGTATAAAATTGGCAACTTTGCCCACGTGCATTACAACGGTATGGCGCCACGGTAGGATTATATTCTACTGTAGGCTAACTTCTGGACTTGCTGTACACAACTTATATCTAAAAGGCTTTCAACAGCGTTTGCATAGGCAAATTACTGACAATTACGGTAAGTTAAAGTGGCCCACCATACTATAAGGATCACTTGGTTTGTAAAGAAATATCGACATGTTCAGCAAATTGGGGCCAATCGACGGCTACAATTATTATATTTCAAACGATAGTGATGAAGATGGTGGTAAAGCAACGGACAGCAGGTAAGGTAATTTTGAGTATACTCACACATTCGGGTCTGGTAAACAAGTGCATAACCAGGAGACGTCACAATTTTAGTAGCTGGGGTCTAGTATACATACAAAGGCATCCTATGGTTGCGCATTTGTATACTAGACCCACACATTCTTTATGGAAGTGATAAGCAAAAAAGTGAAGTGTTTTGTCATTTTGTAATAGAAGCTATAAAGTTTTGGTAAGTCATGGTTTGAAAACTGACTGACTGAACCTAAGGCGTTGAGTTTTGTATCAATTTCTGTTCTCTCTATACTTGTGTGAAATTCACTTAGTGTGAGAGCTAAAGGTGATGCATTTCATTTGCTTGGTTGATGTTATATGGAATGACCCAATGCCAATTTGAACTACACAGTACATTGCTACATTCTGATATAATTACTAGTTTTAAACAAGTTGCACTCTTCGGTATTGTTAGTGCACGCTGTGTTATCCACTTGACACGCTTGCATAAGCCCTGGCAGTTCTGACCATGAAACCAATGGGGTATACCTTGTACTCTACAGAAGAAGTTTCATGGTACTGGTGTCATCCAATTCAAATTTACGTTGATTTTGTAGCTCTGAAGACGAAAAGCAATTGGACGAAGTGAATGTTTTTCTGCATGGTACTCCTGATCAGAAAAGACGTGCGTTTCAAAGGCTAACTGGTACGTTACCACTTGATGTTATTTTATGACCGCAGTGCCATGAAGTCATAGCCAGTTTGTAACCAGTGTACTGAGACTAAACTATGATGATATATGATAAAATCAACTTTGATCTTGGGAAGTTTGACAAGTATTATGCCTACAAATTACTGAAGGCGCCCATATTTATTAAATATATATGCTTTTAGAAACTATTTTGTAGGTGATGAAGCATCATCATCTGAAGATGAGTTTGAGAAGACGATGAGGAAAGAACTTGATGCCACAATGTCCTCCATTGAGAAATCGTGGATAGAAAGAAGTGGAGTCAATTCAGGTAATCAAAAATGATTGCACCATTGGAACTACAAAACAGTAAGGCAAAATCACACACAAAAATAAATCCTGAAGAAATGTAATTTAAAATCAAAATTTTATAATTGCATTGCGATTACTTTTGCAGACTCCAATGAGCCATCCACGTCAAATACTTCCAAGAAAAAGAAAGAAGAGTATGATAATATATATTTCGACTCTGATGACGAAGAAGGTGAGATGTTAAAAACTCGACCAACATTCCAGTATTAAGACATGTATGAATTCAACAAGGTAGTCTATTTGTAGGGACAACAAGAAAATCTCAAAAGAAGCGTCTCACCAACGATCAATTGTTTTATGACCCTATGGCCGATGAGAGAAATCAGCAATGGGTCAACAGACAAAGACTAAGGTGATAGCAAATTAGTAAAATAATTTGTAACATATCTGTACTTTGCTACATTGATGGGGATACCCAGATAGCATGTAAAGAAATGGCTCATCAGGCAATGCTTCCATGAGTGTACAATCGGATTGTGCAGTGTGTGCCACACAACAGGAACAAAGGCAAACTAATAATTTTTTGACAAAAATTTAAATAAAAACATAAAAAAGTTGGCACAAGTGGCAGTAGTCACCCAATTTATGGAGTTACGTTATAAGTAGGGTTTTTATTAATGCGCAGTTTAATTAGCTCAAAGTTTTTCTTCCTTAACTTACCACATTTCCTTATTTATTTAGGGGATCTGCAAAAAGAAAACCAAATGAAACAAAAGACAACATTTCAAAGAAGTCCAGTAAGAGTACAAGCGATGCAATTCTTACTTGTCCTGCTTGTATGACCACACTCTGCGTTGATTGCCAAAGGTAAATTAATGGAAGTATACAAAATAAAGAATCATTAATCGCCGTGAAGTGATAGAATTTTTTGTGCAGGGGGATTTATTATAATATATCATTTAATCACCAGACACGAAGTTTATCAAGGGCAGTATCGTGCAATGTTTGTTCTAAATTGCAACGTCCAAACAGATGAAGTATTGCGATACAAAGAACCAAAAAAGAAAAAATTTAAGAGACACAGGAAACGGGAGCAATCAGCCATGGATGTTGGTTATACACAATCCAGCACTTCAGAAGTGGACTCGTCAGAGCAAGTGTATCATCCTGTCAAGTGCCGCACCTGTAGCACCGAAGTTGCTGTTTATGATAATGATGAAGTGTACCACTTTTTTAATGTTATTGCCGGCCATGCCTAATAAATTCAGTTTATTCTAAAATGCATCATTCTGTACATGCTGTCCATCTGAAGCTAAGATTAATGCATATTTTTTAGACATTGCCAGCACGTAAGAAAGACATTTTTATAATTTTTTTCTGCAGTCATTACTGTTTTAGTGTTAATTTATTTACCTATTACGAAATCTTATGACATCTTTCCAATTTCTATTACTTTCACAATTTTCATCATTTATTACTTCTGAAACACAATTGCTTTTTTAAATAGTCCACAACATCGGGCGCTGAAATATAATTGGTGCTATCTTTCTCCTTTTGCAAAATAACTTCCAACTTCGGCTCTGTATCCATAATGGTCTTACCAACTACTATTGTCACTGGGTAACCAACCAAATTAGCGTGCTTTGCTCTCCATCCAATTGTTCGATTGGTGCGATCGTCAATAATGACATCGTCAGTAAATTCAGTGGTATTGTGTAGCAAATCATACAACTCGTTTACAAGATCAGTGTTCATTGATTCCTCTCTGCTACCAGATTTCGGCGGGATGATACAGACTTTGTAAGGAGCTAGTGCAAGTGGCCACCTAAGAGCGTTCTCTGAAGACATCGCTTCTAAACAGGCTGCTATGATTCTGGATACACCAAGACCATAACACCCCATTTCACATGCGATGGTGTCTTGATTTTTATCGATGTAGTGCACATCCAGCTTCTTGGAATAATGACTGCCCAGCAGAAAAGTATGCCCAACTTCTATGCATTTGATTTCCTTGATGTACTCTGGATCTACAGGGAGTTCATCCAAGGTCATATTGCTTAAGTTCCAAGCCTGATGACTTTTTTCGCAAAATCCAACCTTATCCTCTCCGACATCACTTTTTATATGATATTCATGAGACATGACACCACCAATCACGCCAGTTCCTGCTGAAGCCTTAATCACTGCAACACCAAGGTCCCTGAAAATGTTGTCATACATGTTGCAGACACTTTGGTAAGTCGTCGCTGCACTTTGTTCATCAACATCAAATGTGTACAGATCATTCATGATAAACTCACGGCATCGTAACAATCCTGAATGTGGTTTTGCTTCCCCACGGTATTTTGTTGTTGTTTGATAAAGTCTGATGGGCAGATGCACATGTGACAACTGTTTAAGGTACTGTGACATGACGGAACATATTGCCTCTTCATGAGTTGGACTTAGACAATAATGTGACCCGCTGACTTGTGTTGTAAGAAGTTCGTCTCCAAACGTTGCCCATCTTCCTGTTTTATCCCAAATCCACTTTGGACCTAAGCTAGATAACTGTAATTTTTGCCCATCAATATCGAGCATGTGTTTGTCAATAAGTGCTTCCAACTTCTTTATTGAACGCAGCAGTGGAGGCAAAAAATGAAACATTCCGGCACATGAAGGTGAGATCAAACCAGTCTGTAGCAGTAAATTACTGCTTTTGCTCTCTGATGCTCTTGCAGAAGAAATTAGATTTTGCTGCAAATGTGTTCCACCAAGAGAAAATGGAAAACATTTTGACACAAGTTGCCTCATTACTGGATATTGCAATCTGACGATCTTGTCTTTAATCACAGACAAACTTTTCAGTAACTAAGTAGGTGAAGGAACCTTGGCGAGCAAAATCCCCTACTTCGCGAAAATATTGAAGTCAATCAAGGGTAACAGCAATAGTTATCACTTATCAAAAATAAACTGATTATGATCACCTTACAAGAATGCATTTCGACAAGAAAGAATTCTTTGTTAAAATTTGATACATTACCAGATAATTTCACCGATTCATCGTCACCTTATCACTGTTCCGCTGCAATACTGTTCCGCACTTTTTACTTTTAACATATCTTAAACTGCTGCTCACGATACAACACGACAGTTTGACAAGTTTTAACCCCGTGATCTCATCAAAATGTGCCATATAGTTTCCAATCCGGCCGTGTGGCGTAAAAGTACTCACAACTTAAACCATGTCTAAACCAAATAATCATTAAACACCCAATGTGAGAAATGTTTTGGACGCAGTTTTAGTAGCTGTGCTTTTTGATTACATGATTTAGTAATGTTTCTTTTCGCGCGAAATCTCCAATGTTTAGAAGTTCATGAAATTAGTAAGAACACTAGCTTTCCCCGACAAGAGAGCAGGGTACCGGTAGGTGCTGTGCTAGTGTGGTTGAATCACCATTTATGTAGGACCGTTTATTGCGTACCGAACTCCGGTTTGCAGAGTTAGGCAAGAGCGCAATCAAGAGCAGTTATGATTATATTCAGTAGCGCACTACAGGAGCATTAATGATCAAAATTATGTGCACTTAACTGAATTTTTATGCTTTTAATCAGTTGTGCACACAGTTATCATTTATTTTTACTTCATTTATAATTTCATAGCAATTTTTTTAGCGGATAGGCTGACTAAGGTTTGCTAAAAAGGCCAAAAAAGTAGTCTGGCCCACAGTCACTGATAAAAACTAAACATTGCTATTATTAAGCCTACACAGGAAAAAATAGTGACTGATAATAGTCCACAATTTTCATCATTGACTAATAAAATGCCACTTTCGTCCAAAAAAACACTCCCCACGCCTTATTTTGGTCCAAGTACCATAAACCTGCCTACATACAGTTCGCAACGCTTTTTCATGGCTAATTACGCACCACCGATGCATTGGAAACAATTATGGCTAAATAAAACCCAGTGTACGATGTGATTGGCGTTTACTTCCTTACAAGTGCAAAACAAGTGGCTTAATGTCATTCGTGTCACGTAATATATTCAGCCACTTGACACAGTCGGAGTTACCGGCTTAATAATTGCTGTTACCGCGATAAACACCACATTAATATTTAGATGGTGACATTTCGTCACTGTTTAAAACCTTTCTTATCCCTGCAATGCCATAATTTCATGAGTTTTTTTACTAAATGCAAGGTTGTAAAAGGACGAAGGAACTTAAAAGTTTTCCCACGTAAGTACAGTAGGCCAAGATTTTTTTACAAATTTCATTACCCAAATTATTTTCCCCAAATGGTAAAAGCTTTTTTTAATAAATCCGGAAATTTCAACGCACACAAGTGCTACGAATACTTCATTCACTTTTCTCAAAAAAATACGACATCTAGGCTAACAATCACAACAAAAATGTTCAAGGTAGGTTTGCTTGTTTGTGTTTTGGTGTTGAGGTAAAGCAAGTTTGATGCCATTTTGAGTTTGGGGTAGGGTCAATTACATAAACATAATCTCTGGGTTGAGGTTGTTTGCACCCAGACTTACTTTCCTTGGACAATTTTTATTTTTTAGGTTGTGCCAGGGAATTGGAATTTTTATCTCTTCCTGTAATTTTCAATTTGACAAGCGTAACGAAAACTAGAGTCGCGAACATGTTTCCGCAAATGGTTGTGGTAAAGTCGAATGGAATTGCATGCATAATTTGCATTCTGATAGCTGGTACAGTTTCTACAAATAAAGAGCTTCATGATTTAGCACACAAAACCAAGTTTTTGGAGAACTATGCATAAAGTATTGCGGCTAACGATTACATGCAGGCAAACTAACTGGCCACGAAAAAAGGAAGTTGAGAGAAGTGTGTAGACCTGGAGAATATTTAGACGGAAAGAAAAAAGTCTCAAAATAAGTTGGGAAGTATCCAACAATCCAACCAATGAAAGACAACTTTGCGGATGATGTCTTACACAAGTCTAGTAATACTTTCTTTTCAAACACCACACTGCAGAGATGGACCCTTGGTTACGAAATTTCGCTTTCAAGAACGGTTTGCATGAAGCTTTCATTAAAGGGATTGAAGGTTTGTTGGCAATTCTGTTGTTTTTCCAGGCATTACATATGTGGCATTTTGTTTTGCGGCAACCGATTATTCCATTTTTATTGTAAAACTTCATAACTTGTGGGAGCAAAGTTATTAAACTTAAAACTTCTATTGCTGTTCAAAACAACTTAGTTTCAAAAGCTTTCTGCTCCGTTTGCAAGACTTCCTTGTAACTAATTTCGCCTGCCGGTGGTGAGTTAAGCGCGTTACGTTTTTACTTCGCACTTGATCCCAGAGTGATTCCATGCGTAATCAATGATTCGTAGAAAAAACAAAAACAGAGGACGACGACGAAATTACACATAACGCAGTAATGCTTGAATTGCGTGCGATTGCTAATACAAAAAAAAGCTTTGTAATGTAGCCAAGACTGTTTTATTTTGCAACCATGAACCGTTGCGAACTATTTTCAAGCTTTGCGACATTGTTATGAAGGAGACCGGAGGGGCATATTTTTATGTAAAACACTGATCAGTAGCATTACCAAAGCTAGTTCAAAACGTTCAATATACTCCAATTGCACATATGTCTGGCTGTTGTCCGGCCAAAAATGAATCGATTTACATTCTGTTGTACGAACACGAGGAACGAGATTCGTGATATTAAATGATTAAACTTTTGGCAATAAATTGTCTATTGCATTGGTGATTGGTTACTTTATTATGTAAAAGTCGGTTTACGCAGCGTTAATTGGTGGTGTACAGAGTAAATTTTATTACAATAGATATAATATGCATTGTATTTGAGTACTGTATTAGAGATTTAATGCTAACGTAAACTTAGTAAATTTTGCAACTTGTTCCAAAATTATAGCCCTTAGTTTTACGGTCAAAAATGTAAACCTGTCTTTATTTTTAAAAAGCAAAGTTTGTGATTACCGCACTGCTTTTGCGTTATTATATTTCATTACGTTGGTAACTGCCATGGCTACTGTAATACATACTATAATAAAAATACATACCTATTATATATGTATTGTGTACAAGTTTGTAATTTGTATAGTGCTATATTTTGCGCAATTGAAATAATTTATCATAGTTTAAAAAAAAATATAGAGGATTTATAAGCGTTACCATTTTAACGAATAATTTACAATATGTGCACTTTGCAGTTGCCACAGTCACAGTACACGATCTGCCTTCATCTCTTCAAGAAGTTGGAACTAATATCAGTCCATTCAGTCTCAAAGACAGAAAACTTCTTGAAAGATTTTTTGGAACAGCGATGGAGCAGTTTTTGGTGGAGGTGAACAGTGGTTTGTTGTGAGTTAGGATCTAACAAACAAGATTTTGTATTTTCATTGTGGTAGTGAAGTCCTGTTCATTTGCCCATATCCGAAAGCGATTCAACAACCAAATGGCAGCCTTAAATAAGTTCACAATGACGCCACTTCTGAAAAAGAAAAATCAGGCAAACGAGGGGGAAGAAATATCATTAATAGCGATCAAGAGGAGGATGGAAGTTATCAAAAAATTTCCTGGTGAAGAACGCACTGCAAAGACTTTAGAAAAATACCCATCATACAAGTTGAAAGAAAAGGTAAGTGTGATATTAACTGATATTTCATTAACTTAAGCATAAAATTTAAACAACAGGCTCTGCTTTTTGTCGTTAGTAAACATAAGATACAAAATCGTGTCAACGTTATTGTTGTAACGTTTTCTCTATTTTTGCAGTGCATAACCGACATTGCTATATTCTTTGGATATTCCTCTAAAGAAAACATGGTGAACAAGTGCCGGTTGCGATTTTGTAATTTCATCGAGGGAAGGTCATTGTGCTGTGAAACAGGGTGTGTATGCCTAATGGAATTTTCCAAAGTTATGAACCAACTAGAAGCAGTTTCTTCTCCTAAAGAGCTATCTACTGTCATCAAGCTTATGAATGATGGAAGCGTAAAGCTCGTTAAAGATCGAAAACAGCCACATAATTTGTGTGCAGGTACTAAATGAGGTCCGGGACCCGGATCAGTTGTTGTTGACCAATTGCAATTTGTTGATTTAGGAAAATCTGAAATTTTTTGTGTCTATTATCTCTGCTTTGTGTACATTTTATCCTGGATTCTTGTCCGAATGTCTTTACTTGTTGCATCATATGCAATATACGGTTTTATTACATTAACCAAAATAATAATTTTAAATAATAATAATTTCGCTTGAATGTTTACATTACAGTATTTCGAAACGAGGAATGTTTGTTTGCCTTCTTTAAGTTTATTGTAAAAACTTTATAATTATTGCCTATATAGTTTTTAGTTGACTATATGCCATTTTCCTTAGTTTCGTTCTCGTAGCTTGTGGTAGACGGCATCAAGCCGATTGTGAAATTTGAAAGTAATCGCTTTTTCTTTTCTTTGACTTTTTTGGAAGGATACATAATTAAAATTTTGTCAGACTGGTAATTATGCATTTTGGTCACGTGATGTTCAAGTGCGACATTTCAATTGGCATGGATTAAGCCAGGGAATCCCAGGCTGGTCTAGGTTCTATATGGGCGAGTATTTAGCCAGGTTTACATTAACTAGGACGCTCGCGGCTGAATATGGGGATATTCATAACCAAACACGATTGGAAAGGATTTAGTCGTTTCAGACTAGTATTTAGCCGCAAGAAGGACTGTATTTATCCAGCTGGTAGTGGCTAAATACCGGGATATTCATAACCATTTTTTTGGAACGCATTCAGTCACTTTTTTTTCCTGTGTACATAGGCCTATATAAAGTATTGGCAATATAACAGTTTCCGAGATCATTCTTTTCCATACGATTATGGTACAGCTTTTCCTGTTTACCTTATTTTACAGCTGTATGTGTAGCATTTATGGTGTCTAGTGCAGAAGTGCACAACCAGATGATGTCACAATTTGAGTAGCTTGTGTCTAGCCTAGTATACAAATGCATCCTGTGGTTAAGCACTTCCGCAGTAGATCCCTTTTTTGGTCTTGTAGAATGTCCAGGTACATTCTATGCAATGTGTATGTCGCAAGTCAGTTTGTCGTACATTGCGAGCACACCAAAGATGCTATGCCAACTGTAATCTCTAAATAAGAAGCCACCATGCTCTTATTTTGTCTGAACAAAAGAAAATCAAAAGAACAAAGTGAATTTTCTGTTGCCATGGTATTTTTTTTTGCACCAAGACGTGTATTTACTTTGTGTCACGTCGCCATCAAACCAAATTTACGCAACTTGCTTATAGAAGTCATGCCAGAAATATTTGTAATGGAATGCACCCTGGGTAGTGTGGGCTTTAGGTTACTCAGTTTTCAAAAAGTGACTGTGTATGATAGGCTTTGGCTTGGTTTCACAAGATGTAGCCCTGTGGTGGAGCGGTTATGAAATCCAAGTTCAATGCCCAGTGGTGCTACCATTGTAATGCTCACAACAGTTTGAGCAAACCATGACCGTCATTTCCTCCTGTTCAGTGGTGCTGTTGAACAGTTGCAATGAGGAGCCATTTAAGTCTTACAAAGAACTTGTGGGTCTAGTATATACATGTACGCAACCAGATGATGTCACAATTTGAGTAGCTGGAGTCTAGTATACAAAGGCATTCTGTGGTTGTGCACTTGTATGCTAGACGCGAATTTCCTTAGCTCAGAAGAAGAAAGATAAAGATTGTGAATCTATACCAGTCCATTGCACCAATAAATATTGTAATGTCTGAAATATTGAACTCTTGCTTGGTCGTTTGATTTTCACCTAAAGATCTTTGGACTTTATGGCAGCCCATTCCAAGTTAGATTTATGCTTTGCTCATCTGACTGGAGAACTTCGGCCCAACAATACCAGTTTTATCAGACAATTTAAAAAAACATCCTTTACCTGCAAACACAGTCAGTCCATGCTTAAGCAGAGTTTGCATTTTTGTACACCCTGATTTAAGGTGTATCGACTTGTACTTTAATCTAGGACATCTGTCCATACCTGATTCGCATGTGTTAATAATTTGTTTTGATGTGTACATACTGCCACAGTTTTCGGTACTGCACTGGGATATGATACCATATCCAGTAACATATTGGCCTTAAGTAAAATAGTTG
The DNA here is from genome assembly GCF_947623445.1 of Clavelina lepadiformis. NCBI lineage: Eukaryota > Metazoa > Chordata > Ascidiacea > Aplousobranchia > Clavelinidae > Clavelina > Clavelina lepadiformis. The sequence continues at coordinate 20,337,509 of NC_135241.1, forward strand.
GTTACTCATAATGCTCTAATGATTATGATTATAACTACATTTCCCAAAGCCAACAATCTGAAAAAATTGTGGTTTTGTGCAATGAAAACAAATTATTATGGAATATAATGGGTATTAAAGTTCACTTGAATTTAAACTAATATGCTTTTATGAAGAAAATTATAAATTAATGGTTTTTAAATGCGAAACTTTGGTTATATGTAATAAAAAGCTTGTTATGTGCTGTTGAATGATTTGTGGCAACCTTTTACAATTGAGCAGCCAAATTGTTGTAATGATAAGTAAAGCTTCATCATTTATGTAAGTGGCGAGCACTATGGTGTATAATAGGCACTATAATTGACATAGACATCGTATATGAGATGTGTATGTTTGAAATATTTTAGCCTCATTCTTGACATGTATATATCTATTCTAATTAGTCATCTTTATGATAGTTAGCTATGGTCAAATTGTTTTTGGAGTTGTGGATTTTTTTCCTTAAAGAACCATTTGTGCATATTGCCATTTAAGTAGGATTAGAGTATTTGCCCGTATCTTCTACTCTTAGAATATCAATTATGTTTTTCAATATGCCAAGCTGGGGAAAATCTGTATTAAACACTACATAGATGATCCACCTAAATGCATCTATGTGTGCACAGAAAATCCTTTTCACTTTTTTCAATTTTTGTATTAATTTTATTGCATTTCATACGTAACTGTTTTTTACCACCAGATTATAACTAAATGAAAAGCTTCATAAGTTGTGTTACATTGTTGCTTAAAAACAATGAGAATTAAGTGTCAAATTGAAATCCTAAATCGGTGTGCAGCTTCCCAGGGATTAAGAGGAGGATGTGGGAAATCTGCTCAAGCAACGCTCTTTCTAGCCAGGAAGCCCGGAGACATTGTTTTTTTGATTTTTTGCACGGCAAAGGATAAGCAAGGAACCAAATATCGAGTGAATAAAAATATCCAGCAGATTTTTGGAAAGTTTGTGTGCGATGGTAAAGCAACCATTCGTCTTAAAGAACCTGTTGTAGATATGTGCATAAGCAAGGCAGATCCCGTTGAGCTCAAAAGGATTCTAAAAGCAATAAAATCGGCACATTTAGGCGAGACCTTATCGGGTCAGAGCATTTTGTCGTCAATGGCCCCAGCCAAAACGAAGCATGTTGAAAAACCAAAAACAAAGCTGGTAGTTACATCAAGAAAAGACTATCCAGTCACCTCGTCGTTTCCATTAATGTTGGAGAGATTGCACATTCATGATTGCAATTTGGCTCGTTTAGACTCACGCCTGTTTAACCTGAAACACCTTTACCTTTTGGATGTAAGTTCAAACAAAATAAAAACTTTACCTACTGCTTTGTCACAGATGGAGTCATTGTGTGAACTAAATGTGGCAAAGAATGAGATCTCAGAAATTCCAGCGGAACTATGTCAACCACAGGCACCTTGGTGCAAAACACTCAAATCTCTGAACTTAGGCAATAACAAGCTCACGTGTCTTCCAAGAAACTTTCACAATTTCTTCAATTTATGGCAGCTTCAATTATGCAACAATTCTATTACTAAATTACCAGAACAACTTGGAAAGCTTCATAATCTGAGAAGACTTGCTGCTTCTAACAACAGCATTAAGTATTTACCCCTTTCATTTACCAAGTTACATTTGGAAACATTAGATCTCTTTATGAATCCCTTTGTGAATGATACCCAGCTTCCGTCAAATGATGTAGTTTGTTGCTCACTGAAGATCCCATCCCTTAGAGAATTATCGGGACGAATCATTCGTAAACACCAAATCTTTTATGACAACTACGAGTATGTTCCATATTTACTGATTCAATATTTAAACTGTAGTCGACAGTGCCAATGTGGAAATTTCTGTTTTGAAACAAGGATTCGATTTCTAATGCAATTTGATTTAAGTAGAATATGTCAAAATTTGATTGGTTTGGACCACACAGGTCGAAAACATGCCCCTGTTGATGCAGTTCTATGTTCTTGTAATTGTTATAGAAGATATCAAAGCCATGGGATAATTATGCAGTAATTATTGGAGAAATGCATTGAGTTCACTAGTTCAGTAATACTCTACAAAACTCTAGTACTTGCATAACAGTTATTTGCAATCACACTTCTCGCTATTTATTGTTTTAATATTTTATCTGAAATACTTTTAAGTGTGATATTTCTGTTTATTTCAGAAATTAAAAGTCCTAAAAGTGCAAAACCTGCACTGGTGTATGTTTACAAGATCAGTCATGGCAGGAAATATTGGCATAAAAGAAAGTATTTTTCCTTCAATAATAATTATTATCAATGAACAGAGGGAAAGACGTGGTAGGTAGCGTAATATGCAAGAATATAACTTCGTTTCTTCATGTATGGATAGTGCAGTTAAATATTTAGTATTCTAAATTTACCTTTCACCCAAGGAACATTGTCAAATAGAAGCAAAAGAATAATGAAGACGAGGTGAATAACGAATGTTTTCCAAGCACCTTCTTTACGGGAGCTATTTAAAAAAAATATATAAAAACATACTATGAATTTTATACAAGAGCTACGTTTAGAAGTAATTGCAGAAGAAGAGTTTAGGATGTAACTAGATAGTAGGTTACAGTTTTACGTGATTACATAGTTAAGATGTGACGACGTGTAAAACAAGGGTGCAAAGTAAACGATGTGATGCACAAGGATATTTGCCTATAAAAGACGCAAGACGAGGTACAGAGTAGAAAATATGGATCTATAGTTCACAGAATAACGTGTCGGCGTAATAACATAGTAGGCAATGAGTCAATACTATTGATTACTTAAGTAGTAGGGACTACAGAATTTCTATAGCTAAAAGACAAGGGTTCTTAAACTTTTTCATCTTGTCTATCCCAAGCTTTCGACAGTACATTTACCGTACGAAATAAACGTAACCTCTATTGTTTCAAGACTATGAACCTTCAAGTAACTTAAAAGAATTCGATGACTTAATGCAAACCTTAAAAAGAACAATTTGATTTTGTGTCTTTTAACAGCTTGACTAACAAAATATAATAATTCTAGCTCCTTTGTATCGTTGGAGATGCTATTTCTAAATGTTAACTTAGTAAATTTGCTCCTTGGATATGTGAAATTTAGCCTAGGTTAAGAACTACTGCTGCAAAAGAATAATGCGAATAAAGTTTGACAAAATATTTTGTAAAACCTGGTATTTGCTATGATAAATCTTTATCCTTGGACTGAGGTAAGTCTTTGTACGACTAAAACCGGGCGATGATTTCTCATTGCTCGAGCCCTGGTTACCGAGCTAGACTTAGCGAAAGTTCCAAGTGTCACACGCTTTTTTAATTGTTTTTATTTTTTTCATGTATACTCGTGCGTAGCCTATGACCTGAATTTAGAACCAGATCCACTGAACAGGAGCAAACGTCATCAATGCCTTACCTAAGAGCATTACAACTGAAGCGCCCCGGGTATTGAACACAGACCGCGTTATTGCGAGCGCAGCGCTCCAACCACTTGGCCACCTAATCGATTTCATGCATTTAAGCCGACCAATAATTCTAAGATTTAACAGGATACATTTGCATTTGCTAAGTTTTAACTATGAGGTGAATTGAACTAATAAGTAATAGGAGAATAAGTTGTTCCCTGCATGAATGTTATGATTCTTCGGATATAATCCCCGGGCGTAGTCACAGGAATTTTATGGTTATGCAAAATATAAGAAACAAGCAAAAATGCATTTATTGGAAATATCAAAAATGCATCAATCGGAAAATGCACACAAACAAGTCCGGTAGCAGTGGTAAGGAATCATCGTGCAAAATTTTTTTCTCTTTCCAACAATAAAGATTCTTCTGCCATTTCATTACATTTGAAAACAAGATTGTAAACTAACGCAGCATGGCGCTAGAGCGCACGCTTTGAGCCACAAAATTATTTAACACTATATTGACACCACACAAAGTGGTAAAGTATATGGCCTGTAAATATTGACTGCAAGATGTAAAAATTCTTTTGCATAATTCTACTCATAACGGAACGTATTCCCGTTAGGCTCACGCTTTATTATAAACACCTCGCAACGAACGTGTCCAATTGCGTCGGCGTATTTTCTTTTACTTGATGAGGCGTGAGGTTCTGCTTTTCGAGCGGGTAAGGTCGAAAAAGTAGGTTGTTTCCGAAAATTCGTTTTGGCAAATATCTAACCATACAGTTCTTTCTAATAGCGGTGTAATATGCATCGAAGGCTAAAAATGTTTCTTTTAAAATTAAATTATGTCATGGGAGAAATAACGTTCTGTCGAAATTTCTCCAAATAAATGTATTGTAAACATCGCTTTATAACTCAGAAAACTCATCGTGCTACTATCACAAAAACAGCGTTTTAAGCCAATATGATCTTGGTAAAAAGTAGCTAGACAGGGTCTAATATAGCCTATTATATTGGTCATTACGGCTATGAACTGTCTTAAACTCTTCATGCCACTGCCTTAAAAACTTAATTACGAATTTTAGAGGAAAATACCGACCAGCTTAGGAGCATGAAAATTGCTTAAAGATTATTACCTTCAAAGCGATTTCAAGCTGTTTGCCGTATTCCGACGTTATCTGCAAAATCAGTGAGTAACCTCGAGCGGCTACAGGCAGGCGTCGACGTTCTTTCAACAATTCTTTAATATGCATTATAGGCTACACACTGTAATAGAAATTACGGCATGGGCACTGTATTTATTGCGCTTTTGTATTTCGTCTAATGCGATGATGGTTTAAACTGCTAGGCTACATTTCCAAACTGCATGTTCGTGACTACACTATACCCTGAAACGGCAATTTTCCGTCAAACATCGATCGTCGATTGGAAGCAACCTTGAAAGTGGTCTTCAACGAGACCGAGTAAACTCGTTTATTACGCCGGCGTTTGAGGTGTTTTTCACCGCAGGCGTCTACGACCGTCAATCTATAAGTATCATGTTGCATAAAGTGTGAAAATTCACGCCCAAGGTGGTATTAACCACTACCACTAAATAATCGACGCCATTTTATTATACCAACTCATTAATCCTGTTTGACTGCCTTGACTGAAAATAACTTTTTGAGAAATAGAAGTGTATAGTAAAACAATAAATATTATTTTATTGAAAGTTGAATAAGAAATCGTATGTAAATTGCCTATCTCAAAAATACAAGAATCTTTACAACACGTTACGCTGAATAGAATAAATTTATACATTTATTACTATCAAGCTTAATTATTGTGAAATCAAAGAATATAATAAACAGTTTTAATCGATAACTAGTTGCAATAATTATCATTGCCCAACACAGTGCAAAATTTCCATGTTACCATAATTTTTTTGCGAAACACATGATTTTTTGTCGTATACAAACATTTTCTTGTAACTTTTTGCAAACTACAGTGTTGTGCAAAAGCGATAGAAAACACAAACAGCAACGTATGAGGTCACAATTTTGCAGCAAAATTACACCAGGGTTATGTTTAAACAGATGCAATCTTAAGGCAATGCGTTTATAATCTGTAACTCAAAAATCAAGGCATCTTGCTGGTTCTGTACTATTAACATCTGGCATGGCGGTTTGGTGTAACGGTCCCAATTTCATGGCGTATTTTACACTATGCGAAGCGTGGCGCCACGGGTGGTCAACGTCGCTGCTTTTTCGCCACTTTCCTGTAAACAATGATGAAAATAGTCAATTGGAAACAATTACTAGTTACGCTTATTTCGATCAAAAACGCTTCCTAATCTCTTGTTTATAAACAAACAACTTTTCTGTTTATGACTTAGATCCCTGCTGTTAATAAATTTAATCTGCCGTGACAGAATAAATTTTGTAAATTGTTTTATGAAATATCTTTGGTAATATTGCGGAAAAATATACGTACGTAGCAGTTCTATAGGACTAAATCCCTCTCATAAATTTACAAATCACCCAACATTATATTTAGCATTTGCAAATTTCTTTTCCGTTCAATTATTTCAAGCTAATCTACCTGTAGATATGACTAATCTTAATGATCATTCACTTGCAGTAGAACCACTCTGACCTTTGTAACACATTAATCCCGACCACTTACAACGTTTGGCAATACGTATGTACTTTGCTTGCTGTTTACGTAAAATTTTCATTCGAGGTTTTCTAGTTTGGAAAAGTAAAATCCGATCGGATTGCGTGACAGCAAAGGCTGTGGTTTAGTTAAAAACAAGGTGATATGGTGACATTTTGTTTGTGCTTGTTCTTTGTAAGATAAGGATTTGCCTATGCTTTAAGCTGTACAAGAACACGCAGCTCAATGCATAGAATCTTTATCCACGATCTTTAACGACTTACAACGATAAAGGGAAAATTTTCATTGGTTGTACTTATTTCAAAAGCATTAGGTGAAAGTCTATGCTACGCCTGTTAGGAACGGGAAAAACCAAAACAAACAGAAGATCCTTGCCCGAATTCCAGGTGTTTGATAGGGACCGGTCCGGCGAGATCGGGCGAAAAAAAGGCCGCCGATTGCGCGCAGTCTCATCTCTGAGGTGGGCAGGAAATATGTCGCCAGCGAAGAAACGATTTCGATTTATTTTGATAAGTGTCATGTACACTCACTCGCTTGACGTTTGATTGATGAGTTTCGTCACGGTTTGTTATAACATCTCTACGTAATAAGGGCCGCGCGCGGACGAGATTGTTTCTTTTCCTTGTTACCTCCTAGGGTTTGATAAACTTAACTTTGATATTGACCTATACAGGAATTTTCCTCGCCCCCTATCTCTTTATCGTGATAGGCTTGCTCATAGACCCCTGGTGTTTTCACAGCGCTTGGTGTTGACCGGTAACAGCACTCAATGAAAGTCAGCTCTGAAACCGCGTGAACAATGTGCGGGCAGAAAACAGTGAAACATATTCATGAATTAAAAGATAAAGAACCGTAATTGTGTATAGACAGTAAACAGACCACCTTGTGAGGGCCATTTACCGGTCGAAACGCCTTTACTTTGCCGATTCCCTTAGTAGTTTATGGCAATGCCTATTGATAATTTGCTAGATAAACTTTTGATTATTTATGGCATCTCATATGAGGTTTCTTTTGAAGTGCCATTTCACTGCAGAACTCATACTTTTCCACGAATATAAATAAAATGGAAACGGAATTGTAGTGGAGTAAAAAATAAATATTTCTGCTTCATACAAAATGGGAAATCTACCTTAAATGCCGTTATTTGCATTTTCATCTAATCTAACCTGATCAATGCGCAGAGCATTGTCTAAATAAGGAAAAAATGCCCGTGCTTTAAGGTTTAGAAAATGATACAGGATCAATATCTGATGGCCATGCTTCAATTGTCACCCGCAACCGACTGAATTTTAGTGACGTTTTGGATTTCACAACAGATATATTTTTACGGTTAGAGGCAGGTGCAGAGTTGAGGGAGAAGACGATGGAAAGTACAATTTAACTTCAACACATCTGCCCCGAAAGTCTTCATTATTTATACTCATTTCATGACTTCTTTTAGGGTAGGCCTATAGGTAAGCGACAGTATTGTAATTACTGTATGCGTATACTAATAGAACTGCAGCATAAGTTCTTTCAAACTAAGAAATCCGTTCTAGCAATTTCCGGTGCTGCAGCGTTTTAATCGTAAATTGTGTGATATTTGTTTTGAGATATTTTGATGTTTGAAAAACATTGTGGTGTTTCAGGAATTTTAATTGTTTTTTTTTCTGTAAGAATTCGTAACGATAAAGGCAGATAGTTTGGTTGTTGTTTATGATATAGATGTATGGAGAAAGTTTTGTACGTGACTCGGCATGAAAAGTAAAAGCAAAAATTAGCAAACGTATACAGCGTTACGCCTATTTTTACAAGCACCTGCTGACATGCACTGTGAAATGCAAAGTGTCTGGAATAAAAAATGAGTTTGCCGATTAACTGGAGCTGATTAAGATCTCGCACTCTAATGACACAACAGGGTATGCTCTCTCTCTCAATAATTGGCCCCCACCTTTTTCATCGCTTGCATCTATTCCTGCAGATGACATTGTCACGTGATCGTTCCTCACTCCGCTTTTCTCCCTTTGAACCGGTTTGCTCTTTTTTGGGCGGTGTCTTAGGCGCGGAAACCAAAATCCGGGATGATGGAAGACGGAGAAATGGAGGATATCTTCGTCCCCATCTCTACTCCGCGGAGGAGCCGCGATCTTGACGCGCGATAAAGGTAGTTAGAGCCGATGGAACGTTAGCGCGTTTCAATCAGTACGTCATTTGAACGTCAAAGCTAAATCACCGTTGACACCTATGCTGCTTTATATTCTAATTTAGCCTAAAAAAGTGCCAAGTCGCCTAAATATTTATGTGTTTGGAGGAACAATGACGTCCGCGTGGTCTTTATTCAACAATTGGTGCGTTGTAAAAACTATATCTCCTCATTTCGAGTCTGTTCGTGCAACCCGCTGTAAAAATTTTTCATATCTGTATATAGTCTTTCACTAAACCAACTGTTGTGACTATTCCCGACCCTGCAGGGCGTTCGGTTTTCTTTTTTTTTGTATGTTGTCCGCTTTGTTGTAATATTAGCTGTCAAATGTAAACAACAAGGCACCAGTCTTCATTAATAATGGACAGTGGTATATTTCGACTACATTCTCAATGTTGAGCTGTTTTGCGTAGTCTTGTTAGCGTTCCTGTTTCTAATGCATATGCATTAAAATTACTGCAACCACAAATGTTTGAGGTAGTCGTTCTCAAACGTTTTAGCTTGTGGCACGCTAATAAAATGTAAGTTTTTTCGTGGAACATAACGCATTTAGAAATTGAAAACAAGAGAGCTGCTTTTATTTTTGTGCAATGCAACCGTAGACTGACACGTGACAAATAAAATATACAATTAATTATTGACCAAAATGTACGGTATAGTTTTTTCCAATACAACTTTATTGAGATTGATGTACATATTTTCAGATTGATGAAGCTTTCATGGCACACGTTTTGAGAGCCATATTCAGTAAACGTCATACGGAGCAAACACACACAAAAAAAATTTTTGAATGAATTTTCTAATTTGTTGTTCTTTGGTATGCATATGAATTATATATCTGTGGCCTTGTCAACTTAAACCAATAAAAAAAATTTTTTAATTTGCTTAATATGACATGATTTTACTTAATTTCTACAATTGAGATTAAGGATAAGCAAGGTAATATCTAAAAAAACATTGTCAATTTAGTTGTTATACTGTATACAAGGCATGTAGAGCGCAAATATACTGCAATCACATCATATCGTGCAATGTTTGGGTTATATCATTGATCAGGGTCATACCATTTTCTTGGATCAAAAAAATAAGCAAATTTGCGCCATAAATTATACGTATGCAGTCTTAAAACATAGGAATTGGGGAAAAATATTCATTTTGACGTCGTTTAATGTTCTGTAATGGTATTATTGTGGTATATTTATTAGAACGCATATTGTCCAATATCATCACCGTCACACCGTGCCATAACATCGTGATGTCCCGGTACTTGTTTAGCCCATTTGATATAACCAGTACTATGCGGTCTATGTTAAACTCAGTTGGTTACGTTTAAGGCAAACTTGTAGACACCCATGAAGTAACAAGTATCTTTAAACTTATAACCATTCATATTGAGCCGATTTACATAACTTTTGGGTATTAGAAATTTTTATAAACCTACACCGCATATGCAGAAGCAAGTAAAATTTTGTTGTCTTAATGGAAAGAATGTAGAATATAGGTCTAAGCACATACTAAAAAATAAGCAAAGAAATTGTTTTTATTTGTTTAAAGCCATGATTTGGGTTAGGTTTAGATTATGTTAATTATAACTTTTAAACAGAAGTTAACAAAAAACTGAGGAAAATAACTTTAAACAACAATTTTTCTGGTGAACTAGGGACTGTCTTGTTTTATTGGTTACTTGCCATTTTTAAAGTCACAAAGTTCAATTATTGCCTTGTTCCAAGTGGTAGTAATACTTATCATTAATCACCAATTGTATGACACAAAAAAATTAGATATTTTAAAGCTTTGATTTTTGTTGTGGCTTAGTCACGTTGACAATGTAGTTATTACAAATCAGAGTCGCTATATTTTGCTTAATTTATAATTTTATATTATTCGTTTAGGTTAAATCTAACACGACAAATTTTTCTTACGAAATCGGCACCTGGCTTCAGCACAAAAAATCAGCACCTGGCCGTCGCACAAAATGGAGGTGTTTAAAACCTAAAAACGGCGCGATCAAATTTCACGCTTAACACCTTGAGGCAATCACTTTGGCTAAATAACCCGACCAGATTAAAGGCTGCTGAATGAAATTGTGCTGTTATTTTTTACAAATTTTCTGTTACTCGTTTATCACAAATCAATTCAAAGTTCTTTGAGATAATTGACCAAACGAAATACTGTACTTACACATATTCAACCCTTTCAAAGATGTTTTGAACATGAAGTTTAACATTTCTTCTTCCACATTAATATGGTCTCCACAGGTAAACGAAAATGGTAGATTTTGCATTAGTGCTATGTATTGGGTGTGTGTGTTGCATGTGTTGCTAAGGTTTCCCTGTCTGAATCTAATAACCATAACACTAAAGCATTAAAATATCAAAAAGATTTCGTTATATTTTTTAGGTCATCAGAGTTCACTTGTCAAGGTACTTGTAATTTGATCCATACTGGGATTGTAATAATTTGCTTCATTATACTTGACAAAATCCAAACCAAGTCCAAAAGGTTTTCGTAACATTACCTTCATTGTGATGCAACGATCTCATTTAGTGTGACGCGTTGTTGAATTGATGTAGCCCTACGTGAGCTTTTCATGATCTCCTGTCTTCATTCGGCAACTTTTTTGCAAATTAAAGTTAATAGGATTGCAAACTATTGCGATTTTAAAGACGTCGATAAACAATGACAGTTAAACAAGTTCGTTTTCTAAAGAAATACAAATCTCTCGAAACCACATTAGCTTCACATTTTTCTGACCTTCATGCCCCCCATTTGTTATGAGATTTTTATTCAAAAAGCTTTTGCGGCCTCGTTTTTGATCGCTCTCATTCAAAATCTCTTTTCATTCTTTCGATTTTGACAAAATTCTCATGTAGCTAAAAGTGACGTGATTGAAAAATTTGACATCAACCGCTCGCAGTTGCTTCGGTTCATTACGTGACAGCGTTTTTAATCAAACCGAATTTTGTGGTGTTTCACAAGTCAAGTTTTTATTTTCAAACTGTTTAAGGAAAAACTTCAACGTTTTAATATTTGATTTTACTCAAGACATAATATTTACAAGAACAGTTTTATTACTTTATCCTTGAAGTTCATAAATAAAATTATGAAAACTATTTTTAGGTTTGACTTTGTAAAACAAACTTTGGAAAACTAATGCACGCAAGTTGTTTCTAAACGCCCGACATCCAGCAAAATATCAACCAATTAATTATATTCTAACAGAATCAAAGTCCTAGTCTTGGATCAGTGACGCGGGTGCTCACGTCGACACAGTTCTTTCAGGATTTATTACAGTCTTGCCTCACCGCCTCTGACAAATCTAATAAAATAACTTACAAGCGGTTCGGAGTCCGGTCAAAGGGTCACGGTAAGTTGACGGTACGCGCGCGTATTCCGTCGGAACTTGCGTGCGCAATGTCGCGACCTAGAAAGTCATTAAACCGATTTCGAAAACTTTCAGGATTCCCGATTTGTCTTAAGGTTTGTTAACGCTTCAGTTGTTGACGTTCGCGCGCCTCGTTAATGCTCGAGTTGATTTAAGTCAAATTATTTCTTGTCCGTTCGATCTTTTGCTCGTTAACGCGCAAACCAGTTGCTTGTTATAGTTGTTAATCGTTAACAATTGCTCTCGCACGGGCCGATTTTGCATTCTTAATCGGAAAGGAAATGCACGTCCAGTGGTGGCCATTATTTGTCGTTGAGCCAAGGTGAGGATGTGCGCCAATGGACGGACGAAAAAGTATGACAATGCTTATTCGGAAACACGCTTCCTTATGTGTTTAAGGTGATCTTGCGTTGTTCCGAATATGCACGCAACAATGGCTTGTTTGTGACATCACACAGAGATACGTACAGATGTGCTTTTGCACAATCGCGGTTGCGGCAGTGCGCCTGACTTATGAGAACGCGGCTAAAAAAGTGATCTATTGTCATAAAAGCGAAACATGTCACTAATATGTGGAATATTTCTCACGCTATCCGGCCGCAGTGCATGTTGGGCGTTCTCTTTTGAGTGCCACATGCCTGTAAGCCAGCACAATATTTCCATAAAAGCTTATTTCAGTTGCTACATGCCTTCCCACGGGTCCTTCGCAACAGCAACTAGCATCCAGCAGCGCGATGGAAAATTGCTTCTTTTTGCGACGCCATCCTGCTTGCTGTATTTTGGACTGTCACAAAAATGCGATTGAGACGTCACAAAAGAACATTATTCTAAAACGTTTATGTGTGCGGATTTTTTGAAAATTGTTTGCACCTGACTCAGTAACGCTGAATGACTATTTGTTATTGGAAATTTACCTAAATCTATTGAGACTTGATAGGATATGTCTTGCTTCGTGCGAATGAACGTTTTAACGCATATTAAGTTATGAATGGAATTTTATGACAAACTCATATATAATAATAAAAGTAATACACACTTGTCTTCCGTTTCAAATTAACCTACGTGATGCGATCGTTAGGATTCGAAAACCCTGAAAAACGCATAACTGCTTTTTCCACTTTGTTCTGCGCAGGATTTTTATTACCCTATTTAGCCAAGCGCACAGCATTAACAGCAGTGGGGTCATTCCCTAACACGAGCTAACAATACATATGATTAGTCATGCGAGATCCCGTATTGGAAAGCCAAGTAACGTTGACATTAGGCCTGTTAAATGCGTAAAATGGGTGTATCGTTGCGTTTTTAGAAGCAGGTCAAGTCACTGCTAATAGCTGTTATGTGTTGAGCGCCGCGAAACTCGTCCAGGGTTAATCGTCGACCTCGCAAACCTTTGCCTATACGGGTGACCCGTTTGTCTGCCGAACGGTTGTACATATTAACCCTACAAGCTTATATGCTAGCTGAGATTTTTAAGAAAAAACAGATGCGAATAACTTCATAAGCAACATGCGGTCTGTTGAGGGCTGTTTGGGATACGTCTTGCTATGTAACGATGCCAGCGTGTGCTGGCTTAATGGTGTTTTTCAGCATTTAAAAATTATTCACACCCTTGTCAAACAGTTTAACTGTTTTCTATTATTTTGAAACTGAACTTAGGCTTATTTTTTTGCAAAGTTGCACATCTGGTAGCATTAGCATAGGTGCAAAATCCAATAACACAATTAGTTAACTTGCTAAAATTTTAGTGAGCCATGTAGTATACACCTTTTTATATTAACATATATTATCTCTTCATCAATATCGCGTAGTAGCAATTAGAATTTTGTCTAAAGCGTGTAACAGATAGTATATCAATGACGTTATACTGTATAGCATATTTATTTCAAAGTATTTAATTACACACTTGCAATATTTTAACTGTATTAAAACGCATGAAATTACAGACCATTTAATCAACTTTAACCCAATGCAAATGCAAATAATAAAAATAATTTTTAACTTACCCATTTATTCATCTTCCAAAATTTCGTCGTTGGGTATTCCATGAGTGTTTGACTAAAAGTACTTTCAGTCTGTTTGCAACTTCAAAACTGCTCACGCTCAAGTTTATATAGCGTAGGTAGAACTATCAGATTTCATCTTTAAAACGATTATTTCTTGCAGCCAAGAATCGCTTTGACTAAAGAAAACAAGAAATAAATGCCCATTTTGGTATAAGGTGAGCTATCAAGGGATATCTCCGTGACAAATTGTTCGGACCAAATAATCGCTCCTAAACGCGCAAATATGCGATTTAATTTCAGGCCAGGTCTGTGTGCGATAGTCAGTTGCTGCACTTGAACAATTTTGTTGCGATTTTGAAGAATGTTTGAGGCTTTTTGGTGTTTTTTAAAGGTTTGAGTGGGAAATTTGTCTCAAACTATGCCGTAAAGTTTTTGTTCTGTGCTTTTCTGCAATGCCTATAAATGAGAATCCTTTTGCAATGAGCTGGTGAATTCGTTATATTCATTTGCTTGTAGCCTATATAGTATTTATAAAGGTTTTAGCTTTGTGGTATTTGTGTTATAACTTATTTAAACTGTCAAAATCGGCATGAAATGACCTGGTGTCAGTCATGCGTCAATCAAAAATTTTCTTTTTATTCTGATTCTAAAATTCTGATCACGAAAGATCATTCGGGTATCGATGCACCTGTCGATTTGCCCCGTGAAAATTATTCTTTTTAACTTAAATGAAAAACCCAGGCCTTGGGTTTTGTGAAGTTTCGTTCAGTCAAGACTTACCTTTGCCCAATCGCGTTTCATTGATTTCGCGGTAACTTTAACCGTGACACTTTTTATCTCTGCCATGTCAGTGAAAGGTGTTATAATCCAAAGATGTCATATATAGATATTATTTATTTGCAGTATGACTCAGTTTATAAGATGGCTTAGCTTCCTTTAGCGATACTTTATGGCTGTAATCATGATATTTGTCCAGTATTTTGAGAAAAAACTACCGACCGGAATTTCAGTTCTCGGTTTAGTTTTCAAACTTTTTGCGTCTCAAAGTTTTAAATTTTATAACAAAAATAATAAAAATACTTTTTTATTTTAAAACATCATATATATTTCACAACTATGTTTCAGAATCAATTGCCGTCTTCAGTGTAGATGTTTTCTACAATTTTTGATAAAATATTGATGAAAACATTCTGAAAGCAGATGTTTGATAATCTTGAACAAAAAAATTGAAAGTCATGTTCATGCGCCAATCAAAGAAACATAGCATATTCCCTCAACCTCATCTTTAAACTGACATTTCGTTTCGACTTTAATCAGTTTTGGAAAAGCTAAAAATTGTAAAATCAATACAAATTTGATGAAATTCACGAGGTCGACCAGTTGTGTAAATTTGTGTGAACTGCAAAGAGTGCCAGCGCCGATATACTTCCATGAACTTTTTATGACGACTTATTCCACCTCACAACGTACACAGAGTGTAGGGCGGTCGTATGTTCTATTGTCACAGGTGTAACTATTTGGTTACGCTTCGAGAGAATTAAATTTCTAAATAGCGTAAAAAATTGATAATTAGACGAGCTGGCCACCATTTTGTACGAATGCGCTCGTCAAAGAGCGGGTCTCAAGAGCGCAGTCTGCCGGAATTGATGTTTTCCATCCCGCTTTGTGACGAGTCAGTTATCTTGGTGCAAAGATTTCAACTCAAAAGATGTTCTAGCTAGAGTTTTAAGGGCATTGATATAACGGTTAATCTTAGTTTGTTAGTCTATATTTTTAATTTACGCTCTACTGTTTATCATCTTTCGAAATGTTACCCAAATTTTGAAAAAAAAACAGCAGTCTACTAAGTTATTTCGTATTCAATTCGGCCTATGGTTAATTTTATAATACCTGTAGCTTTTTAGTATTTCGATTAAGAGCTTTGTGTTTTTTACCATCGTTGGTATATGTTGGTCCCTTTGGATAGCTTAAAAGAGGAAGCACCTTGGCCTAGAGATCTTGTGCGGTAATTTGGCGGTCAATCTGTTATTCATGAGTCCAGTTCATGAGAGTGAGAGAGGGGGAAGGTATCAAGTCGACAAAAACAAAAAAAGGGCGACGAGAGAATCTTTACTTGTACGCGTTCATTTATTGACTTTATTTGCGTTCGTGTTGGGCTAATCATAACATAGATGGCGGACACGATTAAGACAACGAAGAAAGAGATCACGTTAAGTTAGAAATGAAATTTTTAGACAAAAAGTCAGAAAACAAATTACAACTGGCAGTTCTAGCTGACAGCTATGCGACGCTTTTCACAAAAGAAATCGTTAATTTTTTAAGGATAGGTATACTTAAGTTTTGAGCTTTGCAATTATTATCCTCGTAAAACTAACTCCAGTTTCGAGTTGTTCATATCCATTTACGATAGCCTACACGGTACGTGAAACGAAAAGTGAACTAAACGCATTCGGAACGATTGTGCTCCGAACAAGTTAAGTCTGTAAATGTTAATCCGAATGCATTTTTACGATTTTCTATAACTATAATGACTTGTCATATAGTTGGACCATCGCCTCAACCGTATCTCTGTAGCTGTTTTCGATAGTAGCATTGATGATGCTGTTACTGTACCCTTGGTTGTACATGTGTAATAGTGAAGGAAAGTTTAGTTATTTAAATTTCTTGGTGTTTTTCACACATATGCAATTTTCTGGTTATTCGGTCATGCTCAATACGACGTGGCGAGTCGTATCTGAGAAAATATACGCCCTGAATGCTTTAGTTAAATTATCCGTGAGGTTTTATCATCATTTAAGCCATATTTTATGTTTGTTTGACACAACTAAGGCTTGTCAGTTGCTGTTTTGCATGTATTTTATCATTTTCATTAATACTTTTCATGTTTATATTAAACATTTGAGATTTTGTAAGCTTTAAGTAATGTAACGAAGCATGCCAACAATAACACCTATAGATATCAAACTGGTATTTTTGAACCTTCAACCTTTGAATTATTCCCAACAGATCGTCAATTTTCAAATATTGTGTTAGACATTTACTGCCCCTTGTTCTTATACAGCTGTAGTGCTGGTTCGACTGCCGCCATTTTACGTGGCTTTTTTAAGCATTTATTTGCTTGAAGTGCTGTACTCTTGGATAAAAATGAAACAGAATTACCTCAACGAATTGTCAAAATGAAACAAAACGTTTCAATCATATAAAGTAAAGAAGAACAAGAAACAAAAGTTATAAAATTTAGAATTTTATTATGATAACTTCTCTAAACGAGAAACATTAGTTTAGCTTTGCTTTTTTTGACATCTTTACTAAAATTTATGATTTTATTATTTCTTGCAGCATGTCGGTTAAATTTATAGATAATTTTACTCAGATAAATTCATGATCGTGTCATAGAGAAGAAGCAAGCGTGATGCATCCGGCGACTAACTTTATGCCCACTTTTCCTCTGGAAGGTATTTGGCTGAATTAATTTGTATGTTATTAAATCGGTTAAAACAATTCTTATTCCAATTAACAACATGAATTTTCTGAGATTGTGACATCTTCATTAGAATCCTGTGACCGTACATTGTTTTATGAGAAAATTTTCTGTGAAGACATTCCATTGTTTTTATAAAAGTTTGCTGTTTTATCAAGGAAAAGCTTAAATTTTAAATTTCACTGATTTGATTTTGTTATTTATAAATAATGTTGACCTGATCATAAATGTGACGAAAATGCAATAAAATACGAAATGGTTTTTGAAAATGTTAAATCGATCTCGAACATCGATTAAACCTAAACGTTTAACTCAGCACCCGATCATACGCTGTAACCAATGCATTATTAATAGTGTCGAAAAAATATCGCCCTAAATGTAGAGCGGTTGTTTTTATTGATGGAAAACTTATGTGGTTAATCTTTATGCAAATTATATTCTTGAAAATATCGACTTATGTTTTTCAACATAGAAATCTTTTTTCTGAAAAATTTTATGCTAAATGGCTGAAACAGTTCTCCATTTTTAAGGTAAATTTTCTTACTTTAAATTTTATTTTGACTAAATTGCGATTATTATAAAAATGAATTACCTGATCCCATGTAGTTACTGGGTAATTAAGGGTACAGACGCTTTTCAGACGCTCTTTCCTATAAGTTTCCCACGGTTTTATCTCGATTTGCAATGTCTCGATTGCCATTGTGATGTCATAATGTTCGACTATGAGGCAATGGCTATTAAACTCCAATCACAACACGATTTGATTTTAATCACATTCCTTAGTTTTGTCGCGATACGAGAATTTAATTGCCGCTTATTTTGTTACGTAACAATGCATGAGTGTCCAGACAGAGCGACATTATAAGTGAAGATGAAGAACGTCTGTGTGTGCAGAGTGGGGGGCAATATTGTGGAAGAAATTTTCTTAAACGGCAGTCCGGGATGTTGTGGTGATATTACTCCTCCACACACACACCTTGTTTCGCGTGTCTGGTCACGTGCAAGTTTTTCTTTTTTTGGCCGAAAACACACAGAATCTTTAATTTTAGCTCACCTTGGTAGCATTCAGCGTGCTGGGTTTTCTCCTCATTTTATTGTAGACCTTGTAATATCTGTAATGTAACATCTTATGATGAAAATTGCAGACGTTTAAATAAATTGTAGTTTTAAAGAGAGATGTAGAACGATTGTAGAGACGGAAAGCAGGTTTGAAAAGTTTTTGTAAACTGAGAATGTTAGCATTATACTGTGTTTCGGTATGGTATTTATAGCTCTGTCATGAGATTTGTAAAAATATCCACTCGTAGTTGTTTATTTATTTGGATAAAACTTAATTACGTCATGAAGATGAGAATTTGAGCAATGGCGGTTAATATCAAACGATTTTTAATCATTTTATCTTTTTCTACATATTGTGACGTAAGCGTCGGTAATTGTGATGCAGCGTAGATTGTTTTAAGTAAGTTGTGTACATTTTTGTTAGATATCACAGGTGTATAAACCGGTGCAGGACGTGAGAAATGTTTATATTTAAAGTGTCGCTTTCAAAAGAGACAAAGACGCATTAACACTTTTGTTTAATCCTTTGTTTACGTCAGATAACGTCACAATTGTCACTTTTCGCCCTCTTCCAATCAAGAATCATTGCTTGCATTGGCTCGTGTCGTGCTTTTCCTCGGAATTATCTTGATCACCACAAACTAATCCTTAGGAGCGCAAAGTCGGGTCTTACTGATCTTGCCGAAATGTTTATATTTAGAACAACAATGTATTGACTGGTCTAAATGATTTCGGTTGAACGGATGTTATTACAACATTGCTTGCGGAAGTTGTTGGTGCACGAGTTACGGGCTTTCGAAACTTTTGACGACTTTTTTATTGTTTCATTTGTCGAGTTTTAACTTTTTCAGGGCAAGGCAGGGTGAACCAATTAGGGGGTATGTTCATCAACGGGCGACCCCTCCCCAACCACATACGTCATAAGATCGTGGAAATGGCAGCACATGGCGTCAGGCCTTGCGTCATCAGTCGTCAGCTGAGAGTTTCTCATGGTTGCGTCAGCAAAATCCTCTGCAGGTTGGAAATTGAAATTTTAATTTGGCAGTTTCGCTTAGAGAAGAGTTGAGATTCACGAACCTATTTTACCCTTACCGCTTCACCCACCAGATACCAGGAAACGGGCTCTATTAAACCGGGGGCGATTGGTGGAAACAAGCCCAAAGTCGCCAGCGTAGAAGTTGACAACAAGATAGAAGAATACAAGAGAGAAAACCCGAGCATTTTCAGCTGGGAAATTCGGGAAAGACTGATCAAGGCAAGTGCTGTCAGAATCTGCATCTTTTTGCTGAAACCAAGCTATGCTTTTGAGCGAATTTAGAGTTATCCTAAGAAGTGGATTCGGCAGCAAACGAAAAGAATGTGCGTAAAACGTTTTGAAAACAAGTGTTCCCGATACAGATGCTTCAAATAAGAAAACCACCGAGTATTGTAAAACGAGTTTAAAACTATATACCATGCCGGTGACGAAAAACTTCCTTACAAAACCTTATGTCATTTTTGTTACTGGAGAACGCATTTCCAAGGGCAAATAATGTAAGAAAAATCTGCTTTAGGATGGAATATGCGATCGTGGAACTGTTCCTTCTGTCAGTTCGATCAGCAGGACACTTCGGGCAAAAGGGTGTGACGTAGATAACGAAGTCGAACAAGCGGAAGCAGGTGAGCGAACAGAGCTATATGCTGTAACTGCACTTGCATGGTGTCTTTTGAATACTACAATGTCTTTGAAATTTGGCGGCGTAAGTCTCAATTACGTTTCAAACGATCCAATTCAAGTTTGCTGCCTTGTCAACTTTAGCATTTTTATTTTCTTACGTTATGGTCAAACTCGCGCATATATCCAGAAAGCCTGCTGCTCATTAAATGTTGCATTTTTCACGCAAAAGGGATTATATTCGGTTTGGTTGACCGACAAATGTTCTCCTTCGTGGTTGGTCGCCGTCTCTTTTGTTTTGTTTTGCAATTATGTTACGATGTTACATATTTAATGAACCTATCGCATATAGATGGACCTACTCTATCTAATTGAAGGCGCCCTCATTGGAATGCCCAGAGATAGTGGCGCGATGTGTGAAATAGTTTCTAAGCGGGGTGGTGCGACGCCAATACACTTTCTTCTTTTGTTATCAGTTATTAGCGCAGAGTCAACAACAGACCTCACGCTGCTTTAAAAACGGCTTCGAGCCGTTCGTAACGAATTCTGAGCCGCTTTTCGATGCCAGTAATAACCACTGCTGCTGTCTTGACTGTTAAAAATCAAGGAAAGGTCTCTGACGTAAAAAGGAAGGGCGTTCCTAGTTTTGTTGCTGTTGTTATGACGTGTTTTCCGAAAGGGTCAAAGGTAATTTGCATTGAAAAAAGCCCCGCTGTGAAGACCATTAGGTTGCGCTGTCACCACTTAATTAAATCTGTCTCTAACAGCCTTGGTGGAGTATCTTTACTTCACAGCTGGGTGCCTTGTTGCATATGGAAACGTGTTCGTTGTTTCTCATTACGTTTTAGTGCGGGATATTTTTGGCTTTGGGCGGGATATTATTATGACGAAAAAGTCGATGGTTTTCCGTTCTTAAATTCGAGAATAAACAAACTTACTTGCCTTGAAACTGACTATTTGCGCCTTTATGTGTTTGCTTTATCTGTTTACATTGCAACTTTTCAAACTTTACTGTTCGTATCAAAGGTAGCTTTTGCGAAAATCGGTGCATTTGCGAGCGAAAAATTCCGACTTTAAAGGATAAGAAGCGATACTATAAGTGTGATTTTTTTTCTGAGGTAGTTACGTTTGCCATCACTTGTTGTTTAAAGTTTGAAAATTATTATGTATTATTCCAATTATAATATAATTTTATTTGGAGGTGAAAATCTTCAAAGTGGTTTATTTCACCGCTTGATTTAAACTTGAAATAGTTTGCCTTTCATTCTTCCAGTAATTGTGGAACTATATTTTGGAATAATAATGTTCAACATGACATCATAATGTCGCTTGATGAGCTGTCAGTCGGGCTGTTTCTCCGCGTTCTTCGGGTTTCTTTCGCTGCGTCCAAGACCACCATATGTCGGACAAACCGTTCCTTGCTTATCGTTGATTTTACGCAGTCGTTCCACACCTTATGCCAGGAATTGAGCGCGCGCAGATTTCTGAGCTTGGCCAATTTTCCGCAGCTATAAACCCGATTTCGAATTGCCCGACTTGGAACGCGCGTGTAATAACCAATTACTTGCTGCGAGCGTGGCCTTTGCGTCGCTCACTTGCTAAAGGGAAATGTATACTTGATGGACAGCGGGTTGGTACGTTAGCTAAGCGCGTAATTTATAGCTAAAGTGATAAATGGAAGAGTTTTGTATAGTTTGCTTTGAAACCTTGGTGGTATCAGGTGTCTTACGCGTTTTAGATTTTGAAAATTTGTTTTTATTCCTTTTTGCTGGTAGTACTATAATTTGTCTTCAACTAACCGACTCAAAAAGGATCGAAAATTTAAGAATGTTTCCCTTACTAGACAAAATGGTGAGTTGGTTTATGAATAACTTCCGTAACCCCTAATTGCGTCAGCTACATATGTTAAAATTCAAATCGCTACGGTTAATTCCGTCTCGTAGTTTTATATTAAACTTTCTGGCCATTTTTGAACTACATCGAAGTGAGCATAATAAAGGCTGATATATACGTAATGACACATTTTCCCACACGGTCTAAATACCTGGTGTAGGTATTGCGCTTGCGCCCGGGGCGGCCATTTTGTCTCACAGGTGTCAAAAGTTAAGATTCTCATAGCGGGCAGTTCTTCCTGATGCACAGAAAGTGTTGATTCGCGCTATTAATTACAAGGGACAAATCGGCGGCAGATTTCGTATTATTTTCCACCGTCTTACGAATCTTTCGAAATATCTTTCATTTTGAAACGGAACATTCATAACGATTCGTTGCAATTTCGGCGGAAATGGACGAATGCGTCTCTACTTCGGATCCGAGGTGGTTTTTTTGCGAAGTAGTTTTTCCTATGTTACGTTTATTGCGAACATGAGACTTTTCATCCACAGCCGAACTTACCATAGAATGGGACTCCAACGTTAGTCTTAGTAGTATGGGAATCCCCTACAGCGACCCATTTCAGCAGCGTTATGATCAATTCAGGAACGTGCTTTAAAAAACGTGTTACATCAAAAACTTTGGTATATTTTGGTTCTCGTACGGTTTTATAAGTTTTGTAATTGACAACTCGCGATTTTTTGCGTCATAATGCCCAGTAAAATCTCTTTCAAAAGGGCGGGCGATAATTTTCTGATTGACAGTCAGGCACCGGAATGATGGTAGTGTACATCGAGGGTCAGAATCGCTTTTAATACTTGGCGTTTCCGACCACACATTTGTTTTGAAATGTTGGCTCGGAATTCAAAACTGATTTCCAGATGTTCCGCCGCTAACATCTCAACGGGACATCTTGTTTAACATTCGATCAAACGGTTTTTGAAGACCAATTCTCTTCGTTCATCGCGTCGTATAAGTCTAGGAGACTAAATCGGGATCGTAGTTCGAAATTGTCGGCCACTTGTAACACTCAAACCCGTTAAATCGCTTGACTCGGCTTTACTACCTAGCTCTAAACCGCTTTTCGGCTCAACCCATCACACGTTTTTCAGTGGCGTCCCGGTGCGCTATTGTGACATCATAAAGGTATGATTATTACCACACACGCGATATCTTATTCATAGCGCAGTCATCAAAACTGCTTCCTCCAACTTTCGTTTAGAATCTTTACATGATAAAATAAATCTATAGACATCGTATGATGTTCCCACTTTTCCGAAAGCGAACTGGAAAAGACTAAAGCTTAAAATTGATATTACCTCCTTTATGATAGAGTATTACTTGACCAAGTTTATTTATTAAACCTTTATTTACCTAAACATTACCCTCAATGCCCTTACTTTTGAATTTCGACTCTGGAATTTGCAAATATCTGTCGCCTTGAGCTCTGACCTTATGGTGAACTTATGAATTAATAATAACGACTTCTGGTATTTGCTCTCGGAAGTTGCTCTAGAGTCTAATTCCTCCTTAATCGGACTCTTCTCTCTTGGGACCTCGCTCTCGAAACTAATGTCATTCGTAAACAAGGAACATGGTGACGTCATAAGGTATTATGTCCACGCCATCAAGACATTTGTCAATGACGTGGAGAAGGCTAAGTTTGGTAGCACACTCGCCTACTGAGTATATAATTATAAAGGATAATTGCAGACCATGAAATGTTGAGCTGCTTAGCCATTGTATTGCCACAAATACCCACGATGCTATAATGTTTTTGTTATGGCCTTTTGTTGACCGCAGCTCGCGTTTTGCAGACTTTGTAACGCTAATTAGCTCGATGCTGTTTTCGTTTTACGTAGCGTAAACTGCGACGGCTGTGAGGGTAAAAGATGTCAAAATAGAGACGTCTGATGAACGAGTTGGTCTATCTTGGAACACGCAAAATGCTGTACAATACTTCTGTTGTATTAGTCTGTTTAGAAATGATGTGTTTAACCCAGGCCCTAAGCCTCGCAGACGATTTTACGATCATGTCCGACATTCGTAATAACAGGTTAATTGCGCATGACTTCAGTGCAGAGTAAACCGCTGGCAAATTATTCTATGGTTTTCAAATTACACGCCAGACTGTCTCGCAGTCAACAGGGTGCTGGGATGGTTGATATTCTCCCAACCTTTCGGAGCTAATTTCATGCGGTTAGTGTATACATGGATTTGATGCATATCTGTAAACGCTAACACGTTATTCATTCCGTAGCTTAGGCTTCTGCCTTTGTTTGCAATCTCTACACAACTTGCGTATGTCTCGTTATAGATTAACTTATCACCGCATTGGTAAGGCGCAAAGACCGTCAAAATGGCGACATTGAATTCTACTTTCGTGATAAACACATTAGACCTTGTAGGTAGATGATAATACGATAGCTCTTGATGCTTCGCTTGCTTGAAAAAATACCTTCATTGGGGTCGAAAGACCTTGTTGAGGAACACCTTAATGTCAAAATCTGGTATCAGATGACGTCTTTTTTCGTTTAAGCAGCGGTTGGTGTAAAGTCTGATCAACGGAGATGATAGATGATTAGATAAAAAATCTTTACTTTCTAGTGTGGTTGTACTCGCAACAAGGGATCGGGTCTGGCGCCAGTGCGGTCCGTTTGTGAAGATTTTCATCCTTGTACTTCAAATTCTGTCTGGCTTACGCAATAAAATTCGCTCCATATTATGTTTTTGTTTTGATAAAACCTGTATTATTTTCAGCAAAACAGTTTCTGATTTGAAACAAAAAAGCGTAACATGCAAAACGTGAGGTGACGGAACATTTCAAAATACTGTTTTGGGTCTGTTTATCATATACGTGGCATTTGCTCGCAAATAGGGCATATACGCCTGAGGCCAGTTGAAGCGAAAAGCTGTATTTGAAAAACTTTCTCTGTGTTTGTTGAGCAGCGATTCTATCTTATTTGACATTCTGATTCATACATCGCAATCAGTTCGCAGCGCCAGTCGAGTTTGTAACTGTTACCTCGGCACATATCACCGCCATCTAATTTTTATCTCTGTTTTGAAACTTCGATTAAAAAAGAAATTAAAATCAAAAAAATTTCTTTAAGGGAGCCGATCTACCTCTTCTGGCGGCGATCCCAACGACGGAGACGGTGGATCCGAGAGCGAGTCCGAACCGGATCTTCCGTTGAAGAGGAAGCAGCGGAGGAGCAGGACGACCTTTACTGCGGAGCAACTTGACGAGCTGGAAAGATGTTTTGAGCGGACCCACTATCCGGACATATACACGCGGGAGGAGCTCGCACAAAGAACGAGGCTGACAGAAGCCAGAGTGCAGGTTGTTTTGATGAGAAATGTTTGGGATACTTCTTGTTTGTTTAATTAGTTATTTTATTTATTTATTTATTTTTTAAGCTGTAGTTTTTTATTTTGCTTTTATCACTTCGATTTTTATAACATCCTGATGGGTGGGCATATTGGTTGGGTCGTGTTATGCGACTTATAACAGCAACTGAATATAACAACTAATATATATAACATGCATATACATATATATATATATATAATATAACAACTGAATATTCCCTGCATCAGTAGCAGAATCCATCGTAAGAAATGTATTTAACCCAGCAAACGTCCCAGATTTTGGGCGTGAAATTTTACCACATTAACAATAGTTTCCGTTTCCTATTTCACAACCTTTTAACCTTGCAGACAAATTGAATCCGGTATACCTACGTTTAGATTTCGTGATCTCTTTGTGAATCGTTTAATCTGTCAAGTAATTGGGTTTAAGCCTGTCACCGATTTTGTTAATCACAACAAACAAGTGACAATATTGGCCAGGACTGCTGACAACACCTGGTCCCGGACCTGTGATTGGCTGAATGAGGCCAATGTCGCCCTCCGGCCCAAATAAATTGAGTTATTGTAAATAGTTCTATTTTGGCTCTTTTCTTATTATTTCATACCGCACACGTTTTTTTAGACAAATGTTTGCTAACCCTTCATGGCTGTTAGGTTAGCATATGTCACAACGTATAGTTGCCCCCAACATGTAAATTTATAGTCAATTTGTACTGTATTATACATGTTAGCTCTACGTAAAACCATTGTTTTGACTTCTGCAATGTTTTTTTTAAAAAGTGTTTTAAACATTGTGCGTAATAATTAACGTGCATAAGATGAAGTGAAACCAGGCTCTCCTGCGAAAAAAAGTTTCTGAGTGAAATTGTTACATTTCTGCGATGGTTTGTTATAGATATGCGTAATCTATTTCCACAACAGCTATTATCCTCGTAACACGGCCGACGAAACCATCCGTACAGGTACAAAAAACGCGTTGATACAATATTGTCTCAACTTTGTATGTTTGTATTCGCATAAACAGACTAAAACCTCAGCCAAAAGACTCGCAACTTTAGGTCTCGAAACAGCCCAGAACATTCTGTACCTCGATTGCGTCAATCTAGCTTGTAAGAGTCAAAAAGAAAATAAGCAAAATGCGTGCGTGGTTGGCGTCACTACACAGTCGTTCGCTTGTCAGTTAGCCTGTCGCAATCTAGGTGGTCGACTGCCGGGGCACATGCAATGTGGGCGGCTGAAATACACAGAAGTGATGACTTTGGTTTAGGGTAAGAAACGTCAACGGCATTGTCTTTTACGATATTTATTTAAAAATTTGTGACGCTTACATACGAAAAGATTCCGTCCAAAATATTGAGCAGAAAAAATTCCCACTATATTTGTCCAATGTTCCTTGTTAACGTTATGTGTCGCCAGAATTCTTTAATTGCGGTCTCGGACATCTCAAAGGTCACACGGGTCACGATATTGCTGCGCGGAGGTGGATCGTCAGCATCAACAAAGAGACCGCTCTTGGTTGCCGGCAACAAACCAGGAAATCTTCTCCCAACTTAAGTTGAACGTATTCGCTGTAAAATTGCTACATTGCTTTGTTTCACGTAAATTTTTAAGCGAGATTTTTCACATTTTTTCACTAAATTCAACGTTTAGGTGATTTGTTTTTTCCAATATTGGCCATTTTTTAGCCTTATACATCACAGTGTGCGGTGCTGGCATGTTGCAGTTTACTTGATAGTAATCATCGTCATGAATATAGTTATATATTTAATGAGTTGGCATTCATCAAAACGTAAAAAGTGCTGTAATCTGAATAAAAAAGTTAATTTGTCTTATACACATACCCGTATGAAAAGAAAGCCGAAAAGGACTTTTGGTCGCTTTTTTACTTCTACTGCGCCACCTAGTGCACAACTATTGGTGCACAAAAATCATTGAGAATTAATTATCAAGTTCCGTACACAAAAGTTTTACATTCCATGCAAGCACATTTAAAACATGTTACAACCAAAACAACCAGCAAAAGCTACGCGAATACGAACATTTATTGCTAGATCTAAGAGTTTGACAAAAGGTAAAGGAAAGAAATCCACATCGCCCTTGTTTTAGACGCTTTGGTAATTATCCGGGGAATTATTTACGCTGTTTACAGAAATATTTGATGTGGCCGAAATAGCATATATTCTTCTCTTTCGTAAGGAAACCGCTAACGGAAAACGCTCATTTAGTAATATTTTGTAGCCTTAAGCAATGAAGTTGCCACTCGGCGGCCAACTAAACCCTAGGCAAGGTATGCTGCCATAATTCTTTAATTTGTAATAATCGATTGTTTATATGTAAATAGCCACAACGGACTATCAAAGCACCGCTGTCCGTCCTATGTCTTTGGTGGCCCTGGCGTCGCGAAGCTAAACGCCAATCAAAGCCAACTGACTCCTTGTTATGAACTCAGCCATCGATTGGTTTGATGTCGTATTTTGATAATTAAACTGTAACACTCGACCCCGTATGACTTCATAAATAAAACAGTCTTTGATTTTGGTCGAGGTTTTCGAAACATTTCCTTGGCGTCGTTTTAGCCTTAAGCGTCAACTGTCTAATATTTTTATTTCTTTACCCTAAACTTGACGATTTTACAAGTTTCATTTGGTACGGTTTTGCGTATAATTTCAGTCTTTCAAAGCTTTCTTTACCAATTTAGAAGCTTGTTAAAATTACAAAAATTTCGAACTTTGAAAATCTTCTTTGCTATATATGAAAAATTAAGGGTCCGCATCATCTATGTTCTATAAAATATTTATAAAATAATCACCTATAAAATATTTGGAAATGTTTTTAATATTATTTTTTGACCCCCTAAAACGTATCTTATCTTCTTTTGAAAATAATTTTTTCATTTACAGGTATGGTTCAGCAACAGAAGGGCAAGATGGCGAAAGCAGATGGCTGCCCAGCAATTTCACGGGATTCCGCCTCAACCCCACCATCTTTCGTCCCACATCAGTTACCCCCCAGTACCGGGAGCGATGGGGCATCACAATTACGTGCTTCCACCAACCGCCAGCCATCACGGTCAACCAATAAACGAATCGGTCTCCACCCACGGTACGATGACGTATATATGACGTTGATCGTTGTTTTTACGTCATTTATTCTAAAAGTGGCTCTTTGTGACTCTTATTAAACCGCTTTCATTTATGCGTATCTTTAGACCCCACTGGGTCTATTCACAGGCCCCACCCAACCGTCCTATCCCCACCTGTACCCCATCCGACCCAGCAGATGAGATACGAGAACGATTTAAATCAAAGTGCGGCTGCTGCTTACGGCCTTATGGGGGCATCAGCCGCGGCAGCCGCCGCCGCAGCCCGGTACAGCCAATATTCTTCTGCGGCCGCCTTCGGTGACGCTTATCCCATTCGCCCTTATCACCACTCCATGTCACCATCTAGCGGACCATCGGTGGGTTGTATGAATATCAGAATTTTATAAAGCTGTTTCAGGATTAATGTAAAGTTTGCGTTGTTATTACAAAAATGTATTAAACACATGGTTATTGATGGTTAATGGTTATTAACATAATCATTGATGGTTATTAACATAAACAATATTTTTTAGCATTGGTTTATTATTTTCTTAAAGAAGAGCGAATATCTTAAACATTGTTTTCCAGCAGTTTTTGAAATTCGATATCTTTCTTAGATTTTTGGATTTCCTTCAAGCGCCGTTTCAAGTCATCACCCTTCCAGCAATCAGACTTCAGTTAATCCAAACTCAGCGCATCCACCGTCACCCTCGGGCGCTGTCTCTCCATCCGACGGATCGTCTCATCGCTCCCACGCCCAAAGTCATTACAATCTTGGCCAGCATCACTCTTCTCGATCGCAACATCCTCCAAGACATCATCAAAATCAGGACGGGTCTGCCACTGCAAGTCATCAACATCAAGAAGCCAATCCTTCCGCTTCACCGCCATCAACTGGAGAACCGCATGGAAATTCAGGTATTTTGTTGTCTTAGTGACTCCTAGGCTTCATGACTGAGTTTTTCCAAGTCACTATAAGTGACGTTTAACAAAGTTTCGCTAACTTGACTAGCATCGTCAATGATTTCGTTTCACAGGCATGGACACTTCTTCACATTCCTATAGCGGATTGCAATCTAGGAACAGCTCCAATATTAACGCAGCATCGTCTCTACATCGCTCATCATCCGACCACTGCGGAAACTCATTCGGATCGCACAGGAATGGGTCTTCGTACAGTTTTACCCCTTCGGAAGCCCAATCCGCTTCCTCCTCACACACTTATGCTTCGTGCCAGTATTCTCCATACGGACAAGGTACAAGAGAAATGGATCGTTTCCATATTTAATTTAGGAGTTGTTTAAAGGTATTTTTTATTTAGTCAGCGGTAGCATTGTTTATTCGTGTTTCCTGCTGTTTTTGCTTTTATTGAGTTAAAGTTTAGGTTTATGCCGCATTCGCTTTGCTGATGTCCGCTCTCTTTTAGGAGCAACGGATTACAGCAACCCTGGTATAGCGGCATTGAGGATGAAATCAAGGGAGCACAGCGCCTCCTTGGGGTTGATCCCATCAGTAGGTGCCGGGCCCAGTGTACAGCACGCTTACTGACATAAATAGTATCCACACCGCGGCTGAAAATTATTTGTTAGATACAGCAGTGACCCTAATTGTCTGCTTGACTGGCCGCGAAGTTATTAAAAGCAAACGAAAATTATTTTTGCATGTTTTCGAAATTTGTTGCGGTAAAAGCCACCTTTTTTTATCTCCTAGCTGACCTAGCATTTTTGAATGCGCTCTCTACAAGCGCTTGTAGCGTTAGTTCTTTACTTCCACCTGCCTTGTGAATGATTTTATACTTTCAGTGCACTTTTTGCCAAATTTTCCAAAATTGGCGATTCACTACAATTAAGCAGGGATTTTTACGAATTAAACTTTTCCTACCAACTCCACTCGGAAAGACTCCAGATGAATCTAAAACTTTTGCCAGTTTGGAAAGTGTATCACGTTTGTTAAATTCAAAATGCCAAATCGCCTACTTTCGTTTTATCTTTGTCCGTATTTATTGCTTTTGCGATAATTTGTAACTCACGTACGAACAGAGATCATGCGATTGTTAAACATTTTCTACCTTGGTCGCATTGCGAGGTAATTTTTTCTGTTGCTGTCGTTTGTGATGTAAATGGCGTAATAAAAGATATGTTCTGATTTCAATTCATTTGATTTGGACATCATACGTTTAGCGAAACTTGGCTTAATCAAATAGCCTGGCTGTGGCCTGCTGAGGATATATAAGCCCTTGATGTTTCAAGGTGATCGGAAAAGATTGCTCACAAGTTGGTATAAGCTGATGTTACAACCAATGGCACCATGTGCTGTGTAGCGTTTGTTTCTTACCTGTTGTTGAAATGCTGGTTGAAATGTTGAAATGTGGTCATGTTTATCTTACATGAGTTCAACCTTATTAACTGCACAAACCGATTGTAATTATGTAATTTTGTCGGTTAACATAGATTGCATAATAAAGTTAAATTAATGAATCAAGCACGCGAAAAACAGCGGTTTATCCGCACAATTGGAAGTAATTTCAAACGTGACGATATTCTGACTTCAAATTTTTTATTGTCAGGTTAAGCCTGTTTAGCAGTAGGCTATGTTTGTTGAAAAGTATACATTTGCAAGGCTATAGCGTCGGTAAAATAACAATTCTACAAAACAATGTAACAAATACAAAATTTATGTACATTTTGGTGTTTGTGATGCCTCAAAACTTAGTGCGTGAGTCTTTTTCAACTACACATCTTGAATTGACGTAGCCTTCTGTTGAACTTTTAGACGTCATTATGACGCCATCAGCATTGCCGTTATCCCTAGCTTGATTTTGCCGTTTTCCTTGAGAACTACATCCCCCATTTCGATCCCGGCTTTCTTCGGTGCAAGAGACATTTCCAGAAAGAGAACTCACGTTTGTATAATTATTTTCACGTTCCAGTTTGGACCTATATGAAATAATTTTATTTTCAAATAAAATGAAGGCCTAGGCTTTTTATAACGTAATCAAATGCGTCACGTCTACTACAAAGAGGAATGTTTTCCATCTCGGTTTAAACCTTTCATACCTGCGGCACCATATAGAAACTGCAATGAGCGACACAATCATCGCACAGGTGAGTACGCCACCCAACACGGCATAAAGAACAACAAACTCAATTGACATCCATCGTTGAATGCCGGTGTTTTCCCTTAAACCATTGTCAGAGCTAATTATCGCAGATGGCAAGGTCTTGAACTAAATAAGATATTTCAAGCATCATAACGTTCATTGCGGAAAATCGTGGTTGAACTTTTCACTCTGCTGACTTTCTTATCAAGTGACTGTTTTACCCTGAAGCAGGTTTCTCTGACGTCATGCGACCCGTGAACGCTTGATGTCGTCTGTGTTGTGACACACGTCATATACGGAGTATCTGGTGTGAGATCAGTGATGTTGGTTTTTCTGCTCAACATATTTTGTTGGATTTAGTTGCTAGCTTATTTAACTTAATTGCAGCAAACTGTAAAACTTATGTTTTATTATATGAGCTTACCCCACTAAATGAGCAACTCCTACAAAAGTAAACACATTTTAAACAACAGAGTTTCAAAGAAAACCCCTATCTAAATTTCTTTATCACTTATGTAGCAAATTGTGTTTTGAAAACATAGTAACAATTGCAATTGCACATATGCAAGAATCCTTTTTTTACTTCTTATGAATATGGTACCTTTTGTGGGGATTCACCATGAAAGTTTTCTCTCTTCCGCCGTCTAACGGTATGTACGACACTTTATTGTGGACTTTCACATCGTCTGACGCCAACATTGCCACGTAAGGCAAAGTCAGAGTAGCTGATGTACAGGTAACGTATACAACGGCGCTAGCTACACAATGTCTAAAACAAATGTTAAAACTGACACAGCACAGTCGTTTTGATAGGAAAGTCAATAAGACAGTTGTAATTGAAAGTCACCTAAAATCTCCCAGTCTTAAGTAGTCAATTCTCTTTCCGGTTAGTGATGAAGGTGAAGTGCAGATTATTTTCTCCCTATCCTTGATTTCTATGGCAGCTCTCTCGCCATCTATTCCCAGGGCAAACCATTGCAACTCACAATCACATCGCCAAAGATTTTTCGCCAAGTACAAAGTTCTAATGAGGATAGAAAAAGGTAGGTGATTAAGAGCAATGATTTTTTGTTTGAGACTACATCGTGTTTCCCACGAAATGTCGATAGTAATTCCACTTCAAGCTTATTTTCCGTAAAATCCAAAGCTTTCTTCAAGTGCAATTAAGAATTTAAGTCAAGCCACGGTTAATCCAACGTATAGCACGTACTATTAAAAATATTACAACAGCTGAAGCGTTTGTGCTTAAGGGAGATTTACCTTAGAGCTGGAAGGGCTGGAAATAACTTGGTGACGTCATCGGTTTCAAGCTTCATGCCATCTAAACGCAGTTCTTGTAAGTTGTTGAGTCCTGTAAAATCCTTCAAGGAAATTTTATTGATGGGGTTTCCGGTTAGCTTTAGAATTTGAAGCTGCGGCATTTTCCTGACCTAAGTGAAAAGATATATAAACACGTTTATGAAAACTATAGTTAATTATAACATTACCAAGAAAACCACAAACCATTACCACTATAATGTTTCCACAAAAAAAAGCATCTTCAGGTAACATATATATCATTTACACTAAGGCCTTCATTCAACGCTAAAACGTAATCTCTATTGTCAACTTCATTATTTACCACGGATGGTACTGAAGTTAAGTTATTATCCATGGCAAGATGAAGGTGTTGTATCTTATCCATGTTTCCAAATACGCTCTCAGGAAGTTTTGTTAAGCCTAAACTTCTCAAAAGCACCATTTCCAAGCCTTCAGGTCCCTCAAATGCTCTGTCTGGTAAGTTTCCGATAGGATTATTGCATAAGCCCAAAACTCGAAGTAATGGATTCATTTCGACGTTTGGGGGTGCCTGCAAAACATTATAATGTATACAGGAAATGACTGCTTTAAATAGAACAATACTTCCACAGATTACATTAAATAAACTATCACTTGCCCTACTCACAGTCAACTGGTTGAAAATAAGCCACAGTTCTTCCAGGTTATGAAGCTTTGCAAAGGCTTTGCTGCAGATCCTTGTTATGTTATTGTTCTTGAGCGAGATGATTTTTAAATTCTTATTTGCTGAGAAGGTTATTTCGTCTATGGTTGCTATTTGATTGTGATCTGCAGTGAAAACTTCAAGCTGGGGAATTCTATGCAACAACAGACAATTTTTTAAGCCTATACAAGCATAAAACTCAGAGTTTAAATTATTTTAATGTTAGATTAATTACTGGTCTTACCGTCTCAATGCGTTGGGATTTATTTGCTTCAAGCTATTGTGACAAAGATGCAAATTTTCCAGGCCACTGACGTTTGCGAAAACGTCATCATCAATCTCTGTAACACTATTGCCACGGAGATTTAATGTAGTCAGTTTTGAAAGGCCTAAGATACAATATAGACAATTGCAAAAGATAAAACCGAAATGCAAAGGGTGCAAGTTTTTTCTAATGATTAAAAATATTCCCAAGCAGGTAAAATTCTTCATATAACCGGATAATGGTTGGAAAAAAAAACATTAGCAACAGGTTTTCATACATCGGTCAAAGCACCTGTAAAATCTTCCCTCTCCAACTGGGATATGTTATTAAATGAGATGTTTATAGATTGCAGGTTAACCATTGATGACAATTTGACGTCCGAAAGTTGCGTAAAGTTGTTACGAGAAAGCACCAATGACGAAAGGGAAGTAATATCTCCAAATTTTTCTTTGTCGACAACCGAAATCGAATTACCAGCAAAGTTAAGTTTTTGTAAGTTGATGCTTGGTAGTTTAGGAACCTCAGTCAATCTGCGAGTAAAATCAGTAACGCAACCATCAATAAAGTTTATAAGAATAAACTTTCTGGCAACAGTTTCTCAACCACAAAGAGAAGAAATCTCAGAAGCGTAAAAACTACCTGTTATCTTGCAAGTTTAATTCTGTCAGACCCGGTAAGTTAGAGAACACATCGTCATCGATATCAGAAATTTTATTTTTGCTGAGGTCGAGAGTTTTTAACATGGGAGTTCCCCTAAATGCATCACCTGTAAAAAAACCACAACTGGTTAGTCCAATGTTTTTCAAAATGTTTCAAAATGGAGGATGGGAATACTTCGGTCCGCAGCATGCGAATTAAGACTTAATGTAATATATCCTTTACAGCTTTTCATTTTTCAATCATACAAGAAACACAGTAAATCATTCGATGTATTTATAAGACAGTGGCAGTAGCCTAAAAAATGTTCTATAAGAATTCTTCGTCAAAGCTTTTATGGAGCATGCCCTCGAACCCCCTTACTTTGTTGCACGTCCGGTGCAAAATGCGCTTCAGCAAGTGATATCTCTTACACGGCTGCTTTTTTGAAGATAAGAGCAAGAAGACATAATATAATATTCTACTGAGTAACTTTGGGATATCGCAGTTAGTTGTTGTGTCAGAGCGCTTGTTGTACATGTGAGTGGCTGACCTACTCGATGTACAACAACCATTGACAATCAAGCTCTCCAGTATATAGAAATTTTACATTTTATTCTGTCGACGTTGAAGGGAACCATGGTTGGTCATAAAGGATAGCCTACTTTTGAAAATCAACGTGTTGCTTTAAAAATAAAAAACGTTTGGAAAACACTATGTTCGTCGATTTAGCAACAATGCGACATTGCTGATATATGTTTTCTTTTGTAATGCAACATAGATGAGATTGATAGGAAAAAGTTTACCTTGCAAATTTTCAATTTCATTATCGTTTATTGTTAGTTGAGTGAGGGTGGAGAAATTCATAGTTGTCATTGTCGATGCCCTAATTTTGTTTCGACCAGCATATAACTCTTCGAGATTGACAAGACCCGACATGCTGGACGGTAATTCGTCCAGACCAACGTTTGTCATCGAGAGAACCCGGAGATATTTGAAAGGAAGAAATTCATCTTGTCTGAATGCCTTGGTAAATATCACACTTTGACATAGGTTGCATTTCGTATATATAAAAAACTGGAATTACAACAAGATCTTTGCAACTATTAAAAGCAGTTATTAAATAAGTATCAAACCTCTAAATTTAGAAATTATTGATTCTACATAACATCATGCTAGCTACCATGTTTAGAGTACAACAGCAGCTCTACAAACGGGAAAGAACAATATAGTCAGTTACAGTCATTTTATAGGGAAACGTTGCGTTTGTGTGAGTTTGTATGTTTTTGGTCTTAAGGCACTTTGTACTTGGTACACCAGTGTGCCTTCTCACATAACTTTTGCCACTAATTAATAACAGTTTAAAGTTTGAACGCAATTTTTCCTATAAAGTAAGGTTTCTGTTTGTTTTGTTTTTTAAGGTATGCTTAATTCTTTTGATCCACAGTCTTAGACTAAATCAAGCTAAATTTGTACTGTAAGTACAATTTGATACACAGTATTAGAGGCCTTGTGTCTTTTGACCTGCCTTACCCGAAAAGGATTGTGGCAAATGCTCAGACTTGTTAACTGCGTCATCGCTTTCACCACCTCAGGTATTTCACGAAAATTGTTCGCGACGAGGTTTAAGGTGACGTAATTACTGACGTCATTTGGGAAAGCACCGCGGGGCAAAGATGAGAGCTTGTTTGCACTTAGTTTGAGTTCAGCGAGTTCATTATTTTCTGAAAATGAAAAAGTTTATTTTCAAAAAAGGGATGAAAGTAATTAAGAAGCATCCGGTAAGATGATGCCATATTGTTAGCCGTAATTGCCAAAATATTACCTTTAAAAGCTCCAGTCGGCACAGAATCGATTGTATTGTAGGAAATGCAAAACTTCTTCAATTTGGGATTGGATTGCAGCTTTGGCAATTCAGAGATTTTATTCTTGGCCAAATATAGTTCCTCAAGATTGGGAAGATCAGAAAAGACTTCATCCTCTATCATATATAGATTATTTTCTGGCATCGATAACTTACGAAGTTTGGGGCAACCCTGCATGTTACAGACGCTGCTGTTAATTGGATAAGAACTAAGTTACCTCGAGATTCAGGTAAAGTACAATAGAACGCGCAGATAATCAAAATGTGGTCGATACAATTTCACCGTTCATCAGTATTATGTGACTGTAAATCAATTGCGCAATCAAAGTTTTAACTTAACCTTAAATGCTCCGTTTTCAAGGAAGTAGATTTTGTTTCCATCCAAAATTAGTTCCTCCAAATGTGGGAAATGTTTAAGCGAGTTTGGTGGGATATTCAGTATGTTGTTCTCTAAATCGGCAAGTATACAAAACAGTGAAATATAGTCCATACAGCTGCTGATAATGTCTCATTGTAATGAAATACAAGATAATGCAACACCAAAGTTGTCAACCTTTTCGGTTGTCAATTGTTTTAAGTTGTCAAACATATTGCTCTCACAGAAATGTTTATTTTTTATAAGCGCTTTGAACAATATAAACTTAGGCATACGAACCTGATAGATCGAGAACTGTAAAGTTTGTTGTATGCTTCATTTGTGGAAAATTCCGAGCAGCTGGTATCTGGCAGGACATGATTGTTCCTTCGCATTTACATGCACTTGGACAATGAGCTTGACCTTTTCCAAAAATTGCAAACAGCAGAACCAACCGAAGGTATGACGTAATGTTATTACAGGTCATTGTAAGCTCTGTGGGCTTTCTATTTTTACCCCTAATTCTTTTGTAAAAAGTTTAGATATTTTTCTTTTTAATTTTACTTCGCATAAGAATCAAACCGTGCTTAAATCTCTTGTCTGTTCCTGTTTAATGTCAAATACCTTCACTATGCTCCAAACGTGGTTAGACCGAAATAAACTTGTCCTTTTCTGACTATTGTACATTATCAACACAAACCAACCAATTTTAGCGCATCTCATAAATCGCTTTTCAGCTCTTGCGTGGTAAGTCTCGATTAATCGCAAACAACATAGTAGGTGTCTATTAGAAAGTACAACTTAGTGTGAATGGTACCAGTTTTTCAAGGGAAATCTGCTCTACACTGGTTTTATCATTTTAGACAACAAGACCTTCTTCCTTCATTTTCTTCAATTTATGCTTTTCCAAGTCATTCTTTGAATGTTTTCAATTGAACGCAACCAACGCCGCAAGCTGAGCCTAAATACTTATCTTAGGAAACTATTTGTCCAGTTTATGGTTGAAGTACAGCCCAAATTTAACAAATTAAACGACATTCGTATAAAAGAAGCTTTTGAATTTACAAGCACCCTTGATGGATCCCATCCTCAAGGGCCCTCCTGCCTGGATGAGGCTGTGGTAAACTAGTTTTTGCTCTTAAATCACCGCTGTCAGAGAGGATTCCTTTTTGTTACATTCTGAGCGTTGAGATGACTCTTGTCGAAATATCTTTTCGATTATTTCATTTTTTGTTATTTATATGGAAAACGATGAAAAACTTTTAAAAACAGTGCATTTTAAAGTAAAAAGTCTAAGTTAGTATGATGCTCTAAAATAAACAAACGTTTACAATTGGTCTATTCACAGTGCAAGTGTGTTGTAAAAAAGCGTCCGAAATATTTTACAAGCAGCAGGTAAAGAGCAATACCAGTGAAACATATCAACCTATTGGGCAACTGAAGCCTATGCAATAATTGTTTAACTTATGACACGAAATGCTCAAAAGACGTAAGAAATGAAGAACTGAAACATATTGGGCAAAGGTAAATGGCACTCAGTGTTGTGCGCTGGTAAAGTAACGCTGGTGAACTTTTTCTCTACTTTCAACCATATCACTCGTGCCCGAACTTTCTTATCGCCGGCCTTCCATATCGTAAGATTGTCCGCCACCTGTTGTTGGATGACGTTTCGCTCGGCTGCGACTAGCAGTGGATATTTTACTCGCCGTACTTTCTCCGCCAGGTGACGCGCTATTGACGTTTTTGAGGTTTTCTCTAGAATCGGAAGGTGAAACTCTCTTATTGCTTGTAGTTGATTTCGCTGCACTCCTTCCAGCAACAGAGGATTCTAATGCATACAACACACTCAATCGTTTACTCTTTTAGAATGTAGATGACATCTGCTGTTAGAACAAAGTTTGAAATGTGATAATTTAGAAAGTTTTTGGCATGTATGTAATTTAAACACGATCCCACACTGACGTGATTGCTTGCGACGCTTGGCTGATTCCGACGATTTTTCTCGTGATAGATTTGATAATGCAGATGAAATTCCAGAGCCATTTGAATTGCGTACACCTTAAAAATTGTGAAACGCAGAAAAAACATTCATAATCACAATAGGCTATAATTCATGAAAACATTTTGAATTGAAAAATTCAAAAACTCCGGCGGAATTATCATTTGATCAGCCGGCGAGCTTATTACAGATGTGAGAGCCTACTACAAGCCTACTCAAACATTGCAACTACGTAGGCTTTATTTGATTTTATGCCTTTTGAGACAAACTGATACAATCTTTACCAACCTTGAGAAGAGCCGTTGTTACTTTTTGCCGAAGGTTTCGGCGCATTATCCATTGATTCGCCAACACTTTGTGTTCTAACGTCATCTGGTTGAAATAAAAAATGAAATAAATAATAAGTAGAGTTTATTAAAAAAGTGAGGGAAGTCCAGCTCTTCATGAAATTAACCGAGTTTGCCAAGATTCTAACCTCCGTCGGGGCGTTCCGAGTTCTCCTCTTGTTCACTTCTCCCATCTTTCTCGGGAACACCCGTCTTCCTCCCGCCATCTTCGATCACATTTTCCTGGTTATACCACGCCGCCTGTGGCTGCGAACTTGTCGGTTCACTCGTTGGTGTGACGTCATCAGTGATCACGTCAATATCTGATTCATCTTCGTGAAGAGAATGCTCTTCTTGTGGGGTCTTCGGCAAGTTATCCTTCGGCTCCTCTCTATCATCCATAGATGCGTTATCACCGTCAGAGATATTAGGGCGCTGAGGAAAAAAGGAATCAGTAAAATAAATGAACAAGCGAAAAGAGTTATCTTCACGCTTCTGCTGCGTAGTTTTGTGGAATTGTAAGATTGTAAGAATTGTAAGTTTTGTAGAATGTAATTGTAATTATAAGATGGCATTTGCATCATGAATTCATCGTATCTCGCTTGAAAAATATGTAGACTAGTCAGCGATACACGGACTTCCACCATAACTATGACAAAAACATTCCGAATACAAGTCGGAATTGATGTTTAAAAGCAGGAGTATAACCTCCTCCAGCTACCTCAGGGAGTTCAGCGTCCTGGGAGTGAGTCGGTACCCCTGCGCTTGGATTTGGGGATCCTTCATCAGGCGATGATTCTGTCGAATGAAAATCTTCCGATGGTGAAGATCTCACTTGTCGCTCTCTCTTTCTCCTCCTGTCTAGTAGACGGAGCCAACGCATCTTTATGTCGTGCCACCTGGTCGTTATACGGTCAGAATTACTCTAACAGAGGTCATTGTCTTTTCTCATTGTGTTATATGGTATACTATTGCGTGTTCGTGACGTAATGATGATGATAGAGAAATGCAAACATTTTAAAATCAGAATTTCATACAGAGCAAAACGCGTAGTACAATTTACTCATTATTAAACATTATCAAACTCATTATTATTATTCACTATCGGTGTGGGCCTACCTTGCACACTGATAAATCCCCCATTCATTAAGAAATGATGTTGGCGTCTTGACAAACGTTCGTCCAGTTGAATTATGTTGCCATAACAACGGTTGAACAGCTAACCTCAACTTCGCCAGATCTCGTTTAATCGAGCTGGTCTCTTCCATCCTCATCTTTGTCTCAGAATTAATGCGCACTCCGAGACTTCCGCGGATGTCATTTTGAAGACGTTCCAGCTATAAAACAAAGCGGTGTCACTCCTGTTTTAGGGCAACCGCACGACGAAAAAAGAGAGTTGATCATTAATACATCATAAATATGCTTTTATTGATATTATCTGGCTCAATGTGGACAGGTCTACAAATATCATTTAACAGTTAGCAAAGACGGTTTCACGCTTCGTACTCACCCAAACTCTATAGTAGAACTACCTCTAGTAACTATATAACAACAC
This sequence comes from Clavelina lepadiformis, assembly GCF_947623445.1. Classification (NCBI taxonomy): domain Eukaryota; kingdom Metazoa; phylum Chordata; class Ascidiacea; order Aplousobranchia; family Clavelinidae; genus Clavelina; species Clavelina lepadiformis. The sequence goes on from NC_135241.1 coordinate 20,377,759, forward strand.
AGTATTGCAAGGTGTTACAATTGCAAGGTTATTTTAACAAGGAAGCAACCTGCGCTAAACCAACAACTTAGCCAACCTGTGCCAGAGTTCCTTGCAGTTGGATCCAGTCTTGAGACAGCTTTTCAACTCTCGTTCTTTCTTTCACCGTGTTGGAATTCAATTCTTCCGTTTTCTGACCAAGCTGCCGAATATCTTTCTTTATTGCGTCACTATCTTTAACTCGAGATTGGCATTCGAGAATAAGTTGTGCTTCCAGATCAGCTTTAAAGAGTTGTAATCTCTCCTGGGTCTCTCTAACTTCCTGAGGCAATTCTGTATTCGAAAAAAAGAGTTGCGAGTTTAAAACTGTAAGTAGCCAATGACAATGCAGTTATGCTGAGAAATAGTCTAAACTAGCACATAGTCTTAAAATTCGACAGACAAACTAATACGGTAATGCAGACAATAATGCGTAATACAGCAACACAAAGAAAAACAGTGAAGTTTGTTTTGTACGCTACCCACCTTTCAACACTTCCTGTATGGCGGTAATGTCCTTGTTTGTGGCTTCACGCCACTCTGTTGCACTGCGGAGCAGTTCGTTATGTTTTTCCTGGAGTGACGTTTCGAAGTTTCCCATTTTGGTGTCGATGGTCGTGTCCTGGAATGTGAGAACGTATTTGAATAAAAAGTGTTTGCTTTCTAAAAAAATAACTTAGGTAGCGTCGCAAGTGATTTAGCATATCAAGCTGTTGCAATTATTTCAACAAAAGCATGATTGAAAGAATAACCTATATCGGTAGGACTATACAGATGAAATTCCAAGATAAAATACACTCCGGTTTATAGATTTTATATCTTACCTGTTGGGTTATCCTCATTGAAATGGAGGTCATCCTTGCATCTACATCGTTCAAGGATCTCTTAAGGGTTTCCTCTGCCTCCAGCAAACGAGCTTTGATCTGCGCAGTAAAATGCATACCGCGTTAGGAGTATGAGGAATCTATATGGTGTTTCAGGACTACTTTGTTGGACGAAACTTCTCTTAATAAATCTGACTACAGCATATCACAACTGTTTCCCTTGCCTCTTTCATTAGAATTTCTCTGTCGTTTGAAGCCTGGAACTGGACTCCACCGATGGCTTGCTGCAAGGTCGACAAAGCAATGCGCAGTTGTTCTTGTACGCCTTCTACCCGCGTGTCTGTCCGAGACGCCTGGTCCTCCCGCTTTGTAATTTCCGCCACAAGAACTTTCTCCAGTGCCTTCCTGTATGGACGAGATAAAGATTAGCTCAGTCCTGTTCGTTTATGGTTGCCGCTAAAATGTCACATTCAGAGATCTTGAACTGAAAACCACTCTTTGAAAGTGACAAGAAGAAATAGTTGCCATAGTTACGGTTGCATATGCCAGCAGCGAGTGTTGAAGTTAACCTGTCATTGTGTATTTTCTTGTCCAATAGAGAGAGACATTGGTCAATCTTTTTATACTCAGAAGTTTGTCTGCTTCGATCGTTTCTTCTCAAATCTTTCATCGCCTGAATCTCTTCCAAGTACAGCTTCTGCTGCATATTCCACCTAAATCAAGGGATTCCGTTGAAACCGCGGTGGGCTAAAGACAATCTGAAATTCTGCATCTCACCGATTCTCATTATCTTCCCGTGTTTGCTTCTCGAATTCGAGTCTTGCTGTCTCTTCCTTTTCGAAGAGCTTCTCAACATCTATAAACTTCTTCAGCGCTTCCTCGCGGAGTCGAACTTCCTTTTGCAATAATTTCTCGCTCATCTCTTCGACGACAATCTGAAGAAGAAAAACGTGTTTATGACAATTTTTGCAGCACTATATTGTATTATAAAAACATCTAAACACCGCCCAAAAACATGCCAGCCGGTTTTAATGAAATTACTTCAAGTCTCGTTTGTAAAATCTTTGTTGCATTACCTGGATTTTCTTCTGCAGTTTCATCCTCTCATTCTCTTCTAGGTGATGATGCTCCTTCCTCGACTCCTCCAGAGATTGCAACTCCTCCTGTCTGCGGTGGGAGATGTCGCTCATATTGGACTGAAGATCAGACAGTTTCAAAGCAACCTGTGGACATCGTTAATCTTAAAAGTGTTTCTGTACAAACAAACAAACAATTTTGATAAACACATTAAAATGAACACGGTCGATAGGACAGGATAGATAGATCTATAAAAAGCAATGCATTCCTTCATTAAATCAATCAAGATTGCAATCACACACCACACATGCGATTTTTCCCTCTTTTTCTTTTTATAATTTCTACCTGTTGAACTTGCGATCTTGCGTCAGCTTCCGTCTGCGAGATCCGGTTTCGAAGTTCAATTACAGCATCCCTGCTTTCAGCCATTCGAGCTTCTAACATGTGTCTACAAAAGTAGGAAAATGCAAACCATTTGACATGATCTTAGAGATATTAACGGACGTCAAAACCAAAGGCTGGAAGTTTAATTTGATCAAAAAAACTTCAAAAGCTTTTGGTGGGTAATTAAAAAGCAGCGCAAATCACGACTCTTGCAAATTCAATTTAAAGGCAGTGTTAAAATTCACTTTAATATCTCCAAACTTATTAATACAAATACACATATTCGGTATAGTCCACCTGAGCTGAAGGTTGTTCTGTTCGGTCATGCTGTTCGTATCCTTTTGAAACCTTGCCTGCTGCAATGTCTGTTTTATTTCTTCTTCCAGGCGTTTGGTTCGCTGCTTTGTCTCGCTTTGTAGATGCGAAAACTCCATCGTCTAAATCAAAAATGATTTTACTGTTTTAATCTTCAGGAAATTACAATATGGAGCTAAGCGCTGGAAATATTTTCCAATATTTAAAATTTTATTCTCGTGCTGATCTTATTCCTCTGATGACCCGAATTAACAACACCGACCTGCACTTCAACTTTGCCTTTCATTTGATGAAATTCGTCGACGATGCTCTGAGAGGTTCGATCGTTCTTCTCCGAGCGCCTTAGCAAGTCATCAACCCGGTGCCTCAAGTCGCCGGTTTTGGAGTTTACAGAGTCTCTCTGCGAGTCTGCTTCCTTTTGGGTGTTAAACAAAGCCTGGAAAAAAGAACTTCGCTATCGTGACAACGCAACACAAGAATTCTGCAACACTGGCACTTTCAAAAGCTCAACAAATTCACCTGTTCCAGTTTCTTTGTGTGAGCCGTTAAGTGCTGGACGTTTTCTCTTTCGCGATGTAGCTTTTCCTCGGCTTTGCGTAAACGGGACGTAAGTTGACTGATCACGTCATTGCTGGATCGGATTGTGTCCATAAGCTCGCGCTGAACTTTCTTTTCCTCTTTGACCATTTCCTTTTTGGAAAATTCTCCAGCCCTTATGCTACTCTGCAGCCTGTAGACCTGGTTCGAGACGAAAAAAAAATTAAAATGAACGCACGGTCAAACAATTACAGAAGATGAAATTTATTGATAAACAAGGTATGTGATAGAATTAGTTACTACCTCCTCGAGAATGGCTTTGTTTGCTTCTTCCAAAAGGCTTATGCGGGACACAACACCTTGCACGTGAGCACCAAGACTTTCTTCGCTATCACGTGATCTATAATGATGACAAAAATTTAAGTTTGACGGGTCTCTTTTGCGCTTGAAATATTTTGATGCGGTAAGCTCAAACCTCAGACAATTAATACGTCGTTTCAATTTTGTGGATGTCCATCGTCGGCATTTATATATCGTAAAACGTAGTGCTGCATATAGCCGTTATTTTAACTTTATGCATTGTGGTAACCAGAGGTGGGCAGTACCGCGGTAGTTTTTCGGTATCGATACCGGTACCGTGGGTACTTTTTTCTAAAAGTATCGAATCCCTGTACCGAATTACTTTTTTCAAGAATTACAAGTCAGTCCGGGTACTCGGTACCTTCGAAATGATTACTTCAAGGTTTTGAGAAGTATGTTGTTTGAAACTTCATTTAAATTAAAACTTAATGCCAATTTTAGCACTTTTTCTTTTTTTTTCAATCTAAAAATGTCTAATAAAGTCGGAAAGAGTGAGTTCACATATTTTTTGAGCTGAAGTGACCTTTAGCGAGGTCATAGTATCGGCAAAAACTGCACTTGCAACAGAACCCACCGTACAAAAAGTATCGATATCGAGTATGGACAAAGTACCGAACTGCTTTTTTGAAATATTACCGAATACCGGAACCGTCGGTACATTTTTGCCAAGTACCCATGCCGTTACCGACGGTACTTTCAAAGTACCGACTGCTCGCCTCTGGTGATATTACTTATACCTTAATGACGTTCCGGCCCAGGTGTGATTTCCGAATCCTCTCAAATTCAGTTTGTTATTGGACGCAGTGAGTGGCACAAGTTGTTTGTTATTACTGTCTTCATCCAAGGTAGCCATGGTTGTGGCTATGTCATTTCCTGCTACGCTCGCTGTACCAGGTCTGCTGCCAAGACCAGGAAGAACCGCTAGCCTATGTCGGGCTGGTAACTGTCCAGCCATGCCCGCGACGCTCATTTCAAAGACAACTCAAACCCTAATATTTAAAACGCTCTAAACTCACTAAATCAGGTGTAAATTAGGCAAAAATCTTTAAATTATGACATCACTAGAAGCTAAGTGTGTTGTTATAATCACGTGTGTGAAATCAGTATTCCTCTTTTCGAACTGTTAACATGGCCAAATACTTGTAACAAAGGGCTTGTGTAAACTGATAGGCCTACTCCCTTGTAATTTACCTTACTTTGATTGGCGAAGTAATACAATCTAGCTAGCCATCGTATATTTTCCGTTACTGTATTTATGCTACTGCGCTGGACCTCAAACGTTGTTGTAAATATAGAAGATTGTATTTGTGCTTATGACAATAAAACAAAGCTTATATTTACACTTTGCTGTAACATGGGGTTACCTAAGCCCTAAGCCTAAGGTTTCAAACTTTTGGCACAATCGCTATATTTTAATTCCTGTGCAGAAAAAGTAATTAATAACCGGCTTATCTAATTGCTATCACTAACGTTATTTCGTTGCCAACAGAAAAGTCAATATCAGAGTCATCAACGGCAATAAATTATAACAACTCCTGTTCTGTTTGTTTTCTTCGTTTTATCTCTGCTATTGCTTTTTCTTGACTAGCCCAGGAATTATTCTTTGCGTAACAATTAGCTCCTACACAGAAGCAAAAGCTGTTATGTTTGTAACACTACGTTTCACAGTTATATATGGGGTACAAATCGAGCTACAGCGCTTTCGATGGTCCTTGAAACGACGCAGACAAAGTAGCTCTTTCACGCGATATAACCCAAACACAATCGCCTTCAAACCTTCACCTACAAACGCTCGCCTTCGTTATTAGACTATTTCTGAAACAGATCCATCAGAAACATGGTACAGTATTTGTATTCTTTTGTTTCTAGAACCTAGCCTGTGCGCTTGGCTTTGTTTATTTACGACTTCGGCGACCTAATTAATTATTTACCTGAGCCAAATGGCACGACTATAACCGTCACTAGCAATAGACCACACTCACATCCAAGATTTCATGTTACCGGTATATTGATAATTTATTTTATTGGAATAATGTATGAAGAGTACAAATAAATTAAATGTTGTCATAAGAATAAATAAATTACGTAACTGAAAACTTAGAACTATAGACTTTGAAAACTTAAATTTTGTAATAATAAAAAGAAAATGTAAATGGTGCAAAATTACATGGTAATTTGACAGATTCTTTGTTAATGCCAATCTTGTGTTTAACTGAAGTTGCAGATGTCAGCGACTGCAGGTAGATAAAAATTTTGAAATAGTGCAGTGATGGAATGCGCTGGCGAAATACCATCGGGGCACAAGAACTCTGTAGTCAGTCATAATGATATACATTACAACAATTACGTATTCGAAATTTAACCTGATTAATTAGTTAACATATTTGTTGGCTTATATTTTTGCCTTATACACCTGTGCTTGAAACCGTAGTCGGCAAAGTGCATAAGCTATTACGACGCAATAAATTTGGTACTCCACTCTGATATTTTAATTTCCAAAAACAGTAAAAGATACATGTGGCATTTTGACGTGTTTCGTTTACATTTTACAATAACACTTTATCACATCTCTCGAGTACAATAAAAATACTGTAAAGCTAATAATCATTTAGGCCTTAGGGGATTACCCTTGTTTAATGTCAGCATATGCCAATCGCAGAAAGGTTTGCCACGCTGCAGGCCATGTTTCCAATTTCGATGTTTGCAACGTTCAATGTTGTTGAAACTATGTCATAATATAGGCCTAGCCTAGTATGAAAGTAAAACTTTGTAGAAAACCTAAGATAAACACGATCTGAGATCAAAATTGATCCGAGTTTTAGCAAACCGCCCTAAATATATCAACAAGATTAGGTACGGTAACGAACATGCAAACATGTGGAGAGTGACGTCTGTGATAATGTTTGAGTCAAATTGTTATTGTATTCACGAAATTGTTCATTAATGAAACTATGAGTTAATTCTTGTTATTTTATGTGATTTCCATGCTTAACTTTAATCATTTAATGCTATCATTTAATTTAAGTACCATTCGGCTATTCCCTTTAAGTTCGTGTGAAGTTAAGTTTGTCATTGGGATTAGCGAAGGAGGTCATTCTTCGATAGTAGAGAACGTGTTGTGTGTACGCTCTGTGTGAGCCGATATTACAAGCATCAACTTATTACAACGTCAAACCATAGATCACTATAAAATAAATAGTGGTGGTTTTACTGTAGCCTAGTATATGGTCAAACCCTCCCGGAAAGCTTGTATGATGCGCCGGAGAACTCACCGATTTTCTAGCGCAGAATTACGAATTACTGTATATTCTAAGTACCGGTATTAGGCCTGCATTCTGACATTAGCTTGGCCGTGGCGAAATTTTGGTATATGGTATGGTATGATAATCTTTTTCCTTGGCCTGAGAAAAGTCTTTGCACAACTTACACTCGGCGATGATTCCTCATTGCTCAAGCCCAGTTACCAAGCTGGCATTTGTGCAAGTTCCATATTGTTACACATTTTTTATTTTGTTTTTTATTGATTTTATTGCCCGAATTTAGAACTGTCCCCCAGATCCACTGAACAGGAGCAAGTGTCGTTAATGCTTTGCCCAAAGGCATTACAATGGCATGGCGTCACTGGGTGGTATCGAACATACGAACTCTGAGCCGCATTTATTATGAGGCCAGCGCTCGAACCACTCGACTACCGAGCCGACAATGGCATTGGCATTGCGTTATCGGCGCACTGAAAGCAAACTTTTCAGCAGTAGGGGCGTCAAAATATTGTTTGAAAGACTGTAAGGCTAAAGACTGGGTGCCAAACTCAAATCTGCCGCATTGGAAAATTTGAGTAAGATGCGTGCAGTACTAGTAGATCAAAGTTGAGCTTAGCCAAATCATTTCAAATAGGTTGTCCTTAATCTCTTGCGCAGTCCTGAGCAATGGACATGGCTAGGTCATTGTCCTCTAACGTTGGTATTGTGCTAGTGGCATTCTTTTCCGCCTTTTACTGACATTGAGGTAGCAATTAAGAAACAGTAATACAGGTACTCAAAAGTTTACATTAGAAAACTGCAATCGTTGAACACCATCCAAGTTCATTTGACATCAGGTTTATGGATGTGTAATTATAATGCACCACACAGTACTTTTACGTTGTTACAAATTCACATTGATTCTTGTGAAGTCACGATTATTGTGCCATTTGTATGCAAACAATTCAAGCTGCTTGCTGCTGCGGACCGTGCTCAAAGTCTCAGAGCACCTCTTGCCGCTCACAAGTTTGACACCTTTTTGGACTTTACTGTTAAACCTTTGCTGACCACATGGAATGACTTGGCGGACCACATTTGGCCCACAGGCCAGAAGATTGACACATAATATGCTGTAACGGCTATGGCCATAGTGGTAAGTGTGGTAGTTGCATGCACGAGGCTCATCAATGTGCACATAAACTTTTGTATACTTACGCCGGTTTATAATAAATAAACAAATAAAAACTGGTTGTTGCGCACTTTTATAAGTTAGAATTATCGATAAGATTTACCTGTGTTGTTTCAAAATTTACATGTGCATGGGTGAAAATTTTGTGGCACATCAGATTAAAATGAGTGGCTCATTAGTTAGCCACACATTGCAAAATTTCCCATGTGAGTAGTGTATATTTTAAGTTATTGGCCTACTCACCATGACTTGTCAGCTGGCGTTGCTTCCCTAAAAAGTATATTTATGTTCATTTAAAGATAGGGTCAGGTAGCCAACATAACAATTAAAAATAAATGATTTTGTAGGAGTGATTTGATTCTTTGTGTGTGTCCTGTTTTCTATTGTGATTTACCTTTTGTTTGTTTTATTGAACAGAATTATGTAAATATATTTTTCTGCTGATTGCAAACACTTCAGCTAAACAATAGTACTAAGGAGAGAAGTGATTTAGTGCACAACTGGACAAGATGACGCAGGAAAAAGGAACTGCAACAAAACTTTCTTTGAATCTTCGAAAAATGAAGTTTATGCAGCGATGTATGAGTGAAAATGAACGCCAGGAGTTGGAAGAAAGTGACAAGATCATCACGAGTGAACACTGGGAACTCGATCTTCCTGAGATGCTAGAACACGAAAGCAGATTTGTACATATTCCCAGCATAACACACTTTGAGCCTTGTCGGCATGGAAGATTGTCGTTTGGAGGATATAACAAAGCCATTGAAAAGTTAATGAAAGAGCTCGAACAACCTAAAGAAATTGATGACGATGGACACAACAGTGACCTTTCTATTTCTGACGATGAGATGGCAGAACGTTATTCATCACTCGTCGGCACCGTTGGTAATAAATTTAAAGCAAATTCAAAGCAAAGCACAAAGAAAGGGCGTAAATTAGAACCATTGGCTGAAGACAAGGAGCAAAGCTTACAAGTTAAAAGGACAAAATTAGATAAAAGAGGATTCATGAAACCTTCTGTTTAGCAATTCTTCACGTATTCATTTCTGTTTTTTATTTGTTTTTTTGCTGGATCCAATGCATAGAATACTTTTTAATGTAGAACATATTCATATTAAAATTTTAGGAGTCTTAACTTTTATTTTCATTGTTTTACGTATTTAAATTAAGTATATAATAAATCTAACTTCACAGACATCGCTAGTTGCTATTATATTAGGTTGCTTATTTTTAGGCTTAAACACCGTGCTATTTCTACATTGAGGGTTCTTGTCTATGTATACTATGGCCTAATCTTTACAATTGCAGTAGCTAATTAGCTGCTTCAATTAATTTTAACTTGATGCAAAAATTTTTTTTCAGATTTTCTATTATTATCTGTTATTTAAAAAAAAATTGACAAATATCCAGATGCGGCAACGCTTTTACACTGTGATTACCGCAAATCTATGATTCATGGGATGACTCAATACCATGGCAATTTGTTTTGCCATATCTCCCTGAAATGCGAGAACATGAAAGCATATGTGTACCCGTACCCACATAACAATTCAATGGTGGAATCTTGTGGATATGGAAGGCTATCTTTATAGTACTGTACTACAGCAGCAAAGTCAAACAAATTTTCTTTGGGTAGGTTGGGTTCAAGATATATAAAAGTTTATGACAATGTGTTTTCGAGATATATATTTTGCAGCATTGTAAATCAATATACAAGCCATATTACAAAATGACCAGGTTAATATGACCTGTCATTGGTGTTGTCAAGTGCAATTATACTTGACTAGATCGATAGTTTAAGTGTTTATGTAGCAATCCAAATGGCTTCAAGTTAAGCTACATCTCTGTTGTAACCACGTAATGATTTTTTGTGTATGGGACAACACTCAACTATTTACCATATTTATATGGTTATAAACAAGCTGTTATCCAGAAATCTTAAAGGGGCTAAAAAAACATTAAAACCCAGATTTTAATTATGTTTTCAAAAAAAAACAAAAAAACTTGAAACATTTTTCGAATTTAAACTTCAACAAAAACAGATTGAATATTTTTCAAATTATATACTTAAAATGATTGGGTAGTTTGTTAATGAATGAAAGTCTAGGTTAATATTAAGTATGTATATTTTATTTTGTATTTAATCATGGCAACTTATGATTCCATTTCATGCTGTATTCTTTAACTTCTCTTATTTTTGTGAAGCTTTTTGAAGTCATAAACAAACATTAAATTAAAAATTAATAATGTTTATTTTACCTTTCTGTGAACCGTTTAAAACGTCTAATGTAAAATGTTAAAATGCAGAGTTCATCGCAGTAAACAGTCTCATTTTTAGCAGCTTAACCTATCATTTTTTTAAATGTGCAATTAGTCAATCTATAGCATGTTTTTACTGATAAAAGTAAAAGCTTACATTGAAGTCATGAAATAGGAAGTCATGAATAACGTTTTCTGGCGGCTAAAAAAAATTGGAGGTTTGTCAGACTATCTATATATCTATCTGCACTAATGTAAGTGTGCTGTGCTGTGCTGACAGCATCATGCAGCTGTCTGTAAATGTGCTGAGCTGATAGGGCGGTGGCTTAATTTAAGACAACTAGGTGACCTATATTTTGTACTTGGAAATAAGTACAGAAAGATGATTTATAAGTAGTTTTAACATTTTGCTAATACAGTAGTGTGTCTAATAAACTGAAATTCTTATTATTGCTATATATCTTTCAAATTATCTGAATTTTGCCATTTTATGTTTTATTCTGTATTTACTAAAACTAGGTTAAATATTGCTGATATTTTTTTTATATTTTCAATGAATTTTGTGTTGAGTAATGATGATTTATGCAGTAACATCGTTTATGGTCTTCTTAGGTAGGAAGCCAAGCTTAACTTTTCTCATATCATAGGCTACTTATAGTACATTGCATGGAGTAGATAAATATCATATAAAGTAGTAATATGATTACAGCTGGATCTCATTACTGAGCTGTTAATCTTTACTTTCAGACAATCTGGCACAAATAATTAATTAGTGAACGATTTCCTCTTTTTACCTCACTTATATCCGACACCATGCTCCGGGGATAAAATGGTCCAGATTAACGAGATTCAACTGAGTATTATACAGAAAATCATATTTAGAAATAACATTGGCGTACAAAAAATTATGGCTGTTAAAGTGAGAAAATTTTAATTACGGTAGTTGAGGTCACTAATTAAAAAAATGAGGAAGTTTTTTTAGATTTGCTCTAGTTTTGACATATTTTACAATTTTAATTTTGTACATACTGTGCTTGCTTGTACATACTGTACCTATCACATTCCTATCTGTCATGTAAACATGTGAATACAAACGTTTTGAATCTTTGTCGTAAAGTGAAAATACAGACAAAATACTAAAACCTGCTTATGTTCAGTCATTTACATCTAAGAGCAACGGTTTAAGAAGGGACATTGGGAAAAGAGAATCCTAATACCGACCAATATACAACTATAATAAATGCTTACAAAAAGCAAATGATTATCCAATTATCGCCTCAAATATTTCTTATGTACAGCTGAAGCAATGAACATTTTTAATTAAACTTTGAGGAAATTATTTTTGCAACGCTGCTGAAGTTCAAAAATAAAGAGCTCTGTTTAAACGAGTTCTGCTAAAAAAAGTTTGGGGAGTAATACCCATAATTGATCAAACACAAATAATTTAGATAAGATCCCTTCATCGGAAAATATTTTTATGAATATATTTTTATGAATATATTTTTGCTTTAGATCAAAAAAATATACCTCGTCTGACTTCTGAAATTAGTGTAAACGCATTAAAAATAAGTGTCCTTTTTGGGTTTTGAACCCAAAATTTGGCACATCAACCACTTTAATGTTTCATGCCTATAATTTATTATTTATGGGCCTGTTTAATTTTAATGGGTTTAGGTTAAAACAAACAAGAACCCAAAAATTCAAGCAAGAATACTGCAATATTTTAAAGTAAATCTTAGTTATCTTATTGTTTTTAGGTTGGGGTATTTTTGTTGATGGACAAAACTTGGCCTCTCTTACGCTGACACCACCACTACAAACAGTTGGATCAACAGTTGTGGCCAATGCTCTTGTCACAGTTCCACCTTCAGCAATTACATTTTCATATTTTTGGAAATATAACGAGGTAAGATACTTAAAACTTGCAATGTATAAGTGCAATATTATGTCACATTCTACTTACATCTATTTTACAATTTATGACTTAAATAAAACCAAATATACTTGTAGAAATATTCAGTAACTGCTGAGTGGTAAAGCGTGTGTTATTTCATCGGTCTTGTAAATGTCAGTTTTTAACAAACTTAATTTTAGGTTTAATTTCTGCCATGTTCTTTTTTTATTTAACAGATTAATATTGCATTATTGGGTTATAATAGAAGTGAGGTTGCTACTAGAATACTTCTTTCAGTTCAATTTAGAGAACGTTTTGCTGTGAGGTATGTACTTGAATATGTGCCAACTTCCAGCTTTCATTTAAAATTTTTGTTTAAAAACCTTTTTAATTTTTTGATCAACATTTAATAATCATGAAGGCAAATGTTATAAAACACCTTTTTCTGTATTGTATTGTTTTGCAGTGCATCATCCATATTTGATAATGGGACCTTGTTGACCAGTTTAACCATCGAAAATGTTCAACTCAGCAGTGATGGATTTGCGATTCAAATTGTTCCAACAAGTGGGGAGTCAAGCGGTTATCCATCAGTTAATTTACAAGTGGTTCACGGTGTGTTTTGGTCTTGATATTCAAATGCAAACAAACAACAAAATTCATCTCATTTTTAGTTATTTTTTTAAAGTTATTTTTTTATACCGTTATGTTGGTATGTATTCCATACACCATGCTTGCATTTTTGTAATATGTTTTTGTAGATTTATATATACAGTATATTTTATATTAAATGCAGTGTATAGTTCCACCTTTCAGTTTACGGCCCGCAATGTTAACCTTAAAACCTTAATCTTGAAAGAGGGAAGTTACTTTGTAATTGCCCTCTTTCAAGAGTTATTTTGCAGTTCTGCTAAACTTACATAGATGCTCGAAAACTGTTGCCTATATTAATGTAGATTAATATTAATGATTATGCTGCAGAGCACAATACACCAACTTTGCATTATCTTTCGCATTATTACTCAGTTCCAAGTCCAGTTGTTATACATCGATCAGTAAATCAATCTGGAACTATTCAAGACGAAATAAGATGCGAATATGACGATGTTATTCCAAGTGGGACTTCTTCTAGATACTACATTGGTGATGAAGACCCAGTTACCTTAAACAAAGTAACTAAGTACTTCTTTTTTCTTAAAACAATGAAAATTATAACTTTTAAATCCAAGTACAGCTGCATTGTTTTGTTCCAAATTAAACTGAACAAATTTTAGGACGAATGGTACAAACTAAGTCCACGTGAAGATGGTCAAGAAGTGTTTTGTCAAGCTGTGACAGAAATAACGCAGGATTCAGACCTTGGTTTATCTCCACCAATACGACTAAACATAACTCGTAAGTTGTAAAAGTTTTATCCCGCTTTATTTATTTTATTTTGCAACAAACTTTGAGGTTTACTCAATGTTGCAGACTCTCCTCTCCTATGGAAGTCCATGTGTGTTGGAATCCTCGGCTTAAACAATATAAGAAATTGCAGGATAACGTTTTCATCCAACCCACGATCTGAGTTTGTTTCTCTTACCATGAACGGTAAATTTTTTGGCAGTCTCAGAAACTACCATCTAAAATTAAAGTTCTGATTTTGATGCTTGAAATTGCTAAGTTGAGATCATAAGAAAAAATATTAAAAATAAAAAATATACATAACCTGAAAGATTACTATTTATTTATTGTAATACAGTACTGACTTTTGGCTTAAATATAGCTGCACTAAGATAAACATAAAAGTATGAGCTCCTGACATTTTAGACATTACTCTCTGCTTGATGCAATTGGTTGGGATTACATGTTGTTTTAAGATAGAGTTTAGCAAGTTAAGTAACATTGCAAATCTCGAACTCACTAGATATTTTATGCAGATTTTTTGGCATTTCAATATAAATAGTCAATCAGTTTTGTAAGTTATATCGTTGAAATTTCAAATTCAAGTCACTACTTGGATTTCAGATAACTTCATTATTGTGCTAGATGATCTCGTTTTCTGATTTACAGGAAGGCAAATAAGAAATTCAGGTCGAAACCATTTGATAAATTCTGCCACAAACAATAATCAGACATTTAGGTTTCGAACAAGGGTATGTGATGATTTAGTTCTATATTTTGTAATTCTTGAAGTTGTTCAAATATAATCAATAAATATATATCAATATACCGGTATATCAAAATAATATATCAATAAATTTGTATATCATCAAACTTGTATCGTTGCAATACAAGTTGACAGTTGGAAAATATACAAATTTGATGATATACAAGTTTTGCAATCTCCAGAATGAACTTAAAAAAATTATTACGACATTTTTTGAAGAGTATTCAAAAATGAATGCACAATTGACATAAAGTTTTTTGCTTTGTAGTTTACCGAGGCTGACAATGGTACATACAATTTGACTGTAAGTTACCCTCCCGATGCAAGTCATTACAATCTTCAGTTTGACTACCTTATTGGTGAGATACAATTTTACAAAAATGATGAAAATTATCGATATACGTCCAACAATCAAAAAAAAAATTGTTCAGGCTGTCCAGTAATTCTGCCGCAACGCAAAGTGAAGATGAAAGTAATGGTAACAGTGAACGATGGCCGGGAATATGGTAAAGAAGGCATGTTTACGTGTCCTCATGGTGCCACTCTATTTTATTCAAACGGAACCCGTCCTTTGAAACGCAGCACTGTCTGTCAAGTTACATCAAAATGGACTGGACAGAACAACCTGGAGTGCTGGACAGGTTAGTTTAACAATTGTGACTTTAGCTATGATGGTTTTTGCAGTTTTTGCACCTTTTCCGTGACCTGTATTTTTTAGCTCCTAACGTTACACTCAGCCCAGTGATGAGCGATACTTCTGGTGCTGCTCAAATTAGCATATTATGTGAATATAATGACACTTTTCCTGTTGGAGATAAATCTATTTATTACTTCAGAGAAGGAAGCAAGGAATTGCCCAAGGTAGGTGTTGTGTGACGCCTGAGTTTGTATGTTGGTTTAATACAATGGCATGAAAAACTGTATAGCTTCTATGAATTCAAATAAAATAGTAAAGTAACAATAGTAACACACAAAGGTATTAAAAAATTAAATTAAATAATTAGTTATTAAATATTATTTATGAATAAAAAAAATATGTACAACAAGCTCACCAAGATGATGATGTCGACCTAGAACTGAAATAAAGTCTTAAACGATTTTACAAAAACTTGCTGCATAAAAATTTGTGCGGAAGACACAAAAACAAATACTTAAAAAACAAAAGCTTCATGCACAACGGGACGTAGGCCATAAGGGTTGTCAAACAATACAAAAACACCTGAGAGTGACAGTAAGTCAGATGTAGCAATTAAAATTTGCAGTTTATGGATTTAGGATGTAACAAGTTAATTTAGAGCAGGCCGAAGACAGAGTTTAAATTATATATCTGCAATGTTGTTAAGGAATAGGCAGTCATGCAGATTTTCATGATACAGAAAAAAAAATTTCGTTTAGTGACATCAGTTTCTACTCGTGTAAACACATACAAATTAATAAACAGAATTTGATTCAAGATTAAATTTCAATATACTGAGCATAAATCATAATCTATGACCAAATGCACTAAACATTATATTGTTAAATTGTAATAGCTAAAAATTTGTACAGGTTTTAAAAAATGGGTTTAAAAAAAAAAAAATAACTCTCCCAATCTTTGCAACTGATGTTATTACTCATTGTTTTGGTGACCAGCTATTTAACAACTGGCTGATATAAGCAAACAAGTCAAATTTTTTATTTTAGTACTGGTAATGTTGAATTTTTTTGTATTAAGCTTGGCTTATAAATAATCCACTTGTGTTTCATGATGTTCATTTAACCTTGGTAAGGTTAAAAGTTAGAACATGATCAGTTCGCCCAAAACTTACTATTTTTTTGCATTGATTATACGAAAACACACAACGATTGGTGTCACGAAAAATATTACATTGTTCATATATAACTATAACTTTGTTTCTTTAGGGTGAACCACTTGTCTTACAATCGGGAAATAACGACCATCACCAGAATGTGTCATGTCAGGCTGTCACACCTTACACCAAATTTTTCAATGAGTCTGGTAGATCATCTGTATCTGGTATCCACATACCTCGTGAGTATGACATTGGAATAGTATTTACACACTTAAATCTTTGCAAGTTGTACAGGCTTTATTTTTAGTCAACAAATGGTTACAGACAGAGTTTTAAACTGTTTTACCAGATGCACCATACCAAACTGAGAGGAAACCTTGCTCATGGATTGTTGGTCAGTCTGGATCATGCATTTTGAGCTTTTTGTCAAATCCTCCTGTTATGTTTGATAGCTTGACAAAAAACGGTAATTGTTTGCGAAGTTTGATTTTTTAAAAATAGATTATTTTTTTACCATGCTATAGTTTTTAATGTGTGTGTTTTCAGGATCTCCTGTGCAAAATGAGATGGTTAATCACATTAATACGTCCACTCAGTCCGTTTTCAATTATCAGACATTTGTGCTTTATAGATCTATGGTATGTATTCGCATCTAATATGAATTGAATAGGAATTATTCTTCCTCGTTTTAAGCCCTAGAGCTTTGCTTCTGTTTTACTGCTCATCGTTATGGTTAGCATTGTATTTTTCATTTTTCGACAGACAATGACGAGACATAAAAAATATGATACAATTTGTAAATTTTTGAACTTAATAAGTTGGAATTGTGTGAAGACTGTAGAGTGAAAACAAATTATTAAGTGGTAATTATCTAAATTTGTAATTATCTGAGTTATAATAATTTGTTTATGCTTCCACGTTGGTCACATGTTTTAGCAGCAGTTTGAGGTGAGGGTAAATGTTTAGTTTTACCTTCATAAGATTTTTTAAAAAAACTATACATTCTTTGTCGAAGATGCATTTTTTAATGTTTGTGTTAGGTGAAGTTGGCTGACAATGGCACATATAGTTTGAATGTTCAATCGTCAGAATCTTCACGAATTTATGCGATCTTCTTTGATGTCATTGCAATTGATCAATCAAAACCAACCATGCAACCAGACGAAACCCACGAGCCAGATGTAACACATCAACCAGATGTAACACACCAGTCAGGTGCAACATACCTACCAGACGTAAGGCACCTGCCAGACCCAACATACCAGCCAGATTTAACCACCCAATTAAATCAAACTGAGCGAGTTGATTATTCACCTGTGGTTGGAGTCAATTCTGATGTGATTATAGGCGTAACCACGGCTGTTATAATTGTGGTTGCCATTCTTTTGATCATTGTAATTGTGCTCTGCACAAAACGACAGCAAAAAATAGAGGAAAAAGGTAAGAAGCTTCAAAGAGTATTCTTAGTTAGAATAAAACGGGCTTAACTTTTGCTATTTACAACGAAGATAAACTTGTACAAGTTGACTGGGCTTCCTTGTTTTAAACTAGGTTTTAGTTTTTGTTTTGTTTGATATCAATATTTGCTTCAGAACAAGCAGGAAACCAAGCTATGGCTGCCTATGTAGAAGATGTCGAAAATGTACCACAGGTAATATGAAATTTTTAAACTCTTTAATTAGACTTCATGCAGTCAATAAAATTTGTTGGTATTTGTTTGAGAATAAACTACGGAATGATACCAATTGTTTTGTTTGTTTGATATCATAATGTCATTGTTTGAGTGTGAGATGACCTGATAAACTACATTAAGTTAAAACTGTTTTTTACACATTCTTAAAGTTTTACTACCCAATTAGCATAAGTACATTTTGTTTTAGGATGCCACGGAAATGAAGGAAGTAGCCTGACAACGAAGGCGCGAGCTTCTACCATGTTTTCTTGGTGATGGTTTATGTCCGATGTCCACCATCACTGTACATTCAATGCTTGCATCACTTACATTGTTTTACATGAAACTACTTTTCCTTTTATGACTCACAATGCAGTGTCATTGTTTAACGTTGCTCAGATATTATTAGTCACCTATCACTTTAGGTCTCTTATTGCATGATGCTACTGTGTATTGTATGTACCCACAGGCCACAGCTCTATAGTGCATTGAAGTGGTACCTGATAATTCATGAACCTATGGAGTGTAATAAGAGCAATGCACCATTTAATGACTGACACTCGTGTACCATGAAGCAAATTTTGCTTAAAGGCAAGTTTTGCGTTATAAAGTGTAGCAGACAACAAAATAAGTTTGAATTTGCGCATGATATTTTATTTTGTTGTAAAGTGTTTTTATGACTCTTTTTTTTCCTAAGTTTCGGATTCCGATTCCATATCAGGCTTTCAACATGTTTTCAAGTAATTGAAGATGTCTTTTTAACGCAAAATATAAATTTATGAAAAACAGAACTTTGTGATAGATTCGAAAACTTAAATGAATTTGTTATGAAGATATTGTTAAAACTTTTTGTCAAGCATAATACGTTTTGTTTATGTATGTTTATAATTTTTTATGAAGTTGCAGGTACTTTTATTGACAGTGGGAATAACCATAACAAATGAAAACACAAAGAAGAGGTTTAAATTAGAACCGTCGATTGCAGACATTAAAAGTAGCTTACAAGTTAAAAGGACAAAATTAGATAAAATGCGATTTATGAAACTTTCTGTTTAGCAAATCTTCACATTTATCCATTTTTGTTATATACCTGTTTTGCTGGGTCTATGGCATAAATAATTTTTTACATGTAGAACATATTCATGTTAAAATTTGAATATGATATACGTTATCTTCGTTGTTTGAAATATTCAAATTGACTAATTAATCTAACCTCACAGAGATTGCTAGTTGCCATCATAATGGGTTGCATATTTTTATTTTTAAACAATGATATTTTTTCAGTGAGTGTTTTGTCATTTATGTAAACTGCAGCTTATCTTTTACTATTAAAAAATATTTTGTCAGCCTTAATTCATTTTTAACTTGATACTCAAGTGTTTTTCTCAACTTTTCAACTATGTCCTGTATTTTTGTTTTTTAAAAATTGCCAAATACTGAGACAGGTACCAGGGCGCTTTATACCTTGGAAGACTTCGTGTGGCATGAGTATGTGACCGATATCAATCTCCATCAATAAACACAACAGATTACAGCTTCGTGCCTTGTGGGCTGTAAGCATGTTTTATGGCTAGTCATGTGTTTTGCTTCCCTTTACAGCATCCAACTAGTACCATGTGTTTCGTGCTCCCATACATAGATGTAATGTTGGCTATCGGGAGCTATAAAGCCTTTCTGGAAACCCTCTCCCTGGAAGGAAATGCTTTCCTGACTGGCTCCACGCTCGCAACCTTTCCAATTCAAGAGCTGGACACATAATGATGATGAAATACCCAGACACTGTCCTGTCACACCGCAATTATGAAAAATGTATTGAGTGATTCAATACTATGGCAGTTTGTTCATATCACACTTGACGTTGAATCTTGTGGATATGGAAGGTTATTTTTCTTAGTACCTGTACTACAACAAATTTATTTTCTGAAGAAGACTACAAATTTTCTGTGAGTAGGTTGGTTTGAAGATTTTTTAAAGTTTATTTTGTATACTATTCAGGCTATAGGTAATGTACTGGTATCTAGTGAAAAGTTGTTATATAGTCTTCACTTTATCGTTTCTTTACAGGTTTAAAGAAGATTGCACATGCATTGTTTTAATCAGCAATACTAAACTAAACATGGTAGAAATTGACCAGGTTGACATTACTTGTAACCAAGTCATAAACTTTTTAGCTAAAAAAATTTTTGTTGCTGTGTTATTGTCTTGGATTAGAAGTAGTGGCTTGTAATGTCTGCCTTGCAGCTTAATGTTGAAGTATATTGATTTTTATTGTATGCTTCTATACATTATAATTAGCCATAAAATTGTATTTTTTATAAAAATTTCTGTAGTTTCAATTGGATGGTAAACTATGCATAAAACCCAGGAATTAGACAAATTAAAAAATTACCTGTTATCAATTATTTGGATCGTCTAAGCCTACATTAAACTAAGTTATTAGTGACACTGATTTACCATTCACTTGAATAATTCACTTTTTTGACATGCTATAAAAGTATGATTTGAATCGTTTGTTTAGATTCAGTGGTTAAGATTCAGGAGTGGGTCACTAATGCACTTGCCATGTTGTAATAACCTTTGTGTGGCTGGGTGTTCAACATTTAGCTATTTCTTTTCTTGGAAAATTTGCACTTTTTATCATGTAAGTCTATATGCCCGAGTTCTAGTGTTTGCAAAACTCATTGCAGTAAAGTAAACAGTCTCGTTTTTCGCGGCATTAACCTTTCCTGTTTCAAAATGTGAAATTAGTCAAACTCCAGCATGCTGTTACTGAGAAAAAGAAAAGCATCCGTACAAAGGAAATAGGAAGTCATGAAATTCATCAGAATAATGTTTGTGGAGTTTAAATAAATTGGAGTTTTGCCAGACTATCTGCACAAACTAGAACATGCTGAACTGATAGCCACATACCTGCGTTGGATTAGTTTGAAATAATAGGATGTTCACATTGTTTGCTTCTTCTACAGTACTTGAAAAAAAGATAAAAATGTGATGCATTAAGTAACTGAAAGACGACTCCCTGTAAGCTGTCTGGCTCATGCGAAAAGTTACGCAGAAGAATGTTCAAATTAAAGGGAAATGTGTAGATGTATTTAATCCATACAAATAATTTTTAATGTGTGATATTTGCGTAGCACTCACCGCCAGAGCCACACAAGAATATAGTTTATAAGCAATTCACATTTTGATAATAACAGATAATAGACTACATTGAATGAAAGTCTAATTTAATTATTGCTCTTTGTTGTACAAAGTTTGTTAATATATCTTCGTTTTGTGTTGAATTTTTTAAACCAGAGTTAAGTATTGCTTATTCGTATATTTGTATTGGATAAGTTTGATGTTGAGTAATGATGCTTTATGCAGTAACGTCGTTTATGGCCTTATTAGGTAGGAAGCCAAGCTTAAAGTTCTTCATATTGTACATATTTTATATACATTAAAAATTGCATGATTATACCATATTACATAAACACCGATTTATATGAAATGTTAGCAGAAAATATTCCATGAATTCATATTTTTGGAATTGACTTGAAGTCATATTTTTCCAAATCATGAAAATCACCTGAGTCAAACCAGCGAACAGCGCATGGCAAAAACTTTGCGCTAGCTATACAAGTTAAGTGACATTTTTTGTGTTTTCACTTGGTCATTGGTTCACTTGGTCGTTGTTGTGTTCGCCAGACACTGTTCGCTAGCTTGACTCGGGTATAAAATTCCACCATGGCTAAGATATTTAACTAAAACGAATTAACAAAAGTTACAAATTCAATATGTAGAATGGCATTCTGGGGTTAAGTTTTATTTTTAATTGCTCTGCTGTGTATCCTGCATTTTTGTTTCACTATGTACTGATTATACTGGGTTAACACTGTTCAGCCACCATCAAATTAAAATTAAGTGTTTGTTCTGGGTTTTGCATCCCAAGTTTAACCTGAAGGCACTTTAACATAAGGGACCTTTGAGAATTTTATTTTTCGACCCGTGCGATTTTAAATTGGCTTATATTTCAAAACAAACTTGTAACAAGAACCCAAAAATCATAGCAAGAAAACTGCAATATTTTAAAGTAAATCTTAGTTATCTAATTGTTTTTAGGTTGGGGTATTTTTGTTGATGGACAAAACTTGGCCTCTCTTACGCTGACACCACCACAACAAACAGTTGGATCAACAGTTGTGGCCAATGCTCTTGTCACTGTTCCGCCTTCAGCAAAGGAATTTTCATATTTTTGGATGTATAATGAGGCAAGATACTCAAAACTTGCTACGCATGTGTAATATTAAGTCATATTCTACTTATAAATCAATCTATTTTACAACTTGTGAATTAAAAAACGCCAAAGATAATTGTAAAAATATCGAATGGTTGCTACATTGCAAAATATGTGTCATTTCATTGGTCTTGTACTGTCTGTTTGAACTTAATGTTAAGTTTAAATTCTCCCATGTTCTTTTTTCATTTACCAGGCTAATATTGCATTTTTGGGTTATAACGGAAGTGAGGTTGCTGACAATTACCTCTTTCCAGTTCCATTTGGAGAAAGTTTTTCCATGAGGTACTTGAAAATGTACCAGCTGTGATTTAAAATTTTAATTAAACATTTTTAGTCAATATCACTTTACCATGAAAGTAAAAGTTATGACACAATTATTTTGCTATTGTTCATTGTCCACTTGCAGTGCATCATCCGTGTTTGAAAACGGCACCGCGTCAACCAGCTTAACCATCAAAAATGTTCAACTCAGCAGTGATGGATTTGCAATTCAAATTGTTCCAACAAGTGGGGAGTCAAGCAGTTATCCATCAGTTAATTTGCAAGTGTTTCAGCGTGCGTTTCAGCTATGATATTTAAATGCAAAAAACAAATTCCATCTCATTTTTTAGAAATTTGCTTTAGATTACTTTTATTGCCATTGTATTGGTATGAACTTCATGCTCCTTTGCGTAGGCGCTTACTTCTGAAATTATGTCGGTAGCAAAAAGTTTATAGAATTAACTTTGTGACCACATTTAAAATTAATGCCCTCGCCTCCCTAAAGTAGGCACTTATTCTTATATGTGCAGTATATACTTGTATCTAATCTGTTTATGTAGAATTATATATTTTAGGCATTATAGTTCCAATTTTGAGTGTAAGGCTTTTACCATTCAATCTGAAAACTTGATGGCTGTGTTGGTGTTTGTACGTGTCATGTTGTATGGTTTGCAGGTTGTTCAGTTTTCTTATCAAACAATGTTGAAGTTCGATCTGTATCCTCACATTTCATGGACACTGGGAGGTTTGTTTGTGCAAATAACGGTTCTTTGTATTATTCTAATGGTACTGCGCGCACCTCAGCAAGCACGAGGTGCTTAAGCTCATCACTATGGGAAGGTGAACAAGATCTGCAATGCTGGTTAGGTGAGCAGGCCTCTGCTGAGTTAGTTTGAATAAATTCCATAATTTTTTTTTGCAATTTCTTGTAAGAAAATAAAATATACTGAGACTGCCATAGGGATCTGCAAAACTTGATGTGGGAGCTCAAAAAGTTTCATTTGCGTTAATGTGGTGCGTAATTATGCTACGGGTCGCAATAGATCTTTTTTCCGTAAATCTTTACACATTCTTGTACAGCTCCAAGTCCAGTTGTTATCGATCAGTCAGAAAATCAATCTGGAACCATTCAAAAAGCAATAAGATGCGAATATGACGATGTTATTCCAAGAGGTTTTTTTTCTACATACTACATTTCGAATGAAGACCCAGTTACCTTAAACAAAGTAACTAAGTACTTCTTTTTTCTCAAAACAATGAAAATTATAAGTTTTAAATCCAAGTACAGCTGCATTGTTTTGTTCCAAATTAAACTGAACAAATTTTAGGAAGACTGGTACAAACTAAGTCCACGTGATGATGGTCAAGAAGTGTTTTGTCAAGCTGTGACAGAATTAACGCAGGATTCAGATCTTGGCTTATCTCCACCCATACGACTAAACATAACTCGTAAGTTGTAAAAGTTTTATCCCACTTTATTTATTTTATTTTGCAACAAACTTTAAGGTATACTCAATGTTGCAGACTCTCCTCTCCTATGGAAGTCCATGTGTGTTGGAATCCTTGGCAGAACACACAAAATAAATAACTGCATTATAAAGTTTTCATCCAACCCACGATCTGAGTTTGTTTCTCTTACCATGAACGGTAATTTTTTTATCAATGTCAATAAACCACATGCTGAGGTTAGTTTTGCATGTTAGGAACAAATTTAAACTTTCTAGGTTGAGATTATAGGGTAAAAATCACAGGGTTTTTGGGATTATTAGCATAGGAAAAATATAAAATAACTGTTTAATTAATGCAAATGTGAGAACAAAACGACAAAGTTTCAACCATGAATATCTGCCATTATTTTGGAGATTGCACTGGTCCGGATATAAACGTCTGATACTGTAAATGGTTTAAAATAATATTAAGCCGCAAAAGGTACAGTGCAAGTTTCATACTCAGCAAACATATTATTGCTATCTTTGATTTCAATATGGATAGTTCATGAGTGTTGCAAAGGTAAGTTATAACCATAAGTTTAGGATTTAGCTCATCTCAAATTCAGCTTTATCATCTCACTTTTTAATTTGCAGGAAAAAATGTTACAAATTTGGGCAAAAATCGTTTGGTAAATTCTGTTGCAAGTAATAATCAGACATTTACATATAAAAGAAGGGTATGTGATGCTTTGATTTTACGTTTTATCATTCTTGAAGTTGCTAAATTATCATACAATATCACAATTGTTATCGTATTACTGCAATGCACGCAAGTTTATAGAATAGGTTTATTAATTTTGCAATCTCCTGGAGAATTTAGAACAAATGAAGATAAGATAATAATGAAGGAAGATAATCTTTTTAAAAGATTTTAAAAATGAAAGCACTGTTGATGTAAGGTTTTTTAATTTGTAGTTTACAGAGGCTGACAACGGTACATACATTTTGACTGTAAGGTACCCTCCCGATGCAAGTCTTTACAACCTCTACTTTGACTACCTTATTGGTGAGATATATCCATAGAAAATAGATAAAAATTATTGATGCACATCCTACAATAAAAAATTGTTTTGTCCAGGCTGTCCAGTAGTACTGCCACAACGGAAGGTCAAACAGAAGGTGAAAGTGGGAATAAAAAACGGTCGTGTATATGGCAGAAAAGGCATGTTTACTTGTCGTAAAGGTACAACTCTATTTTATTCAAATGGAACTCGTCCTTCGAAACGCCGCACTGTCTGTCAAGTTACATCACAATGGACTGGACAGGACAACCTCGAGTGCTGGACAGGTTAGTTTAACAATTGTGATTTTAGCTATGTTGGTTTTTGCAGTTTTTCCCACTTTTTCCGTGACTTGTATTTTGTAGCTCCTAACGTTACACTCAGCCCAGTGATGAGCGATACTTCTGGTGCTGCTCAAGTTGGCATATTATGTGAATATAATGACACTTTTCCTGTTGGAGAAAAATCTATTTATTACTTCAGAGAAGGAAGCAAGGAATTGCCCAAGGTAGGTGTTGTGTGACGCCTGAGTTCATATCCTGGTTTAGTCTGATTACAAGAAAAACTGTATAGTTTCTTTAAATCGCAAGAATAGGAAAAGCACATGAAATTTGAAAATTTCCAGCAATTACTTCAATTGCATCATGTAGAAAACGGTAGCTAAGTTATAATCTTTGAATGATTTCACTTCAAAGTAACCGCAACTTTTTAAAGATGAATACAAGTATTGATCAAAGATAAAAATTAATAGGCGCACAAAAGCATCATCATAATAAAAAACAAGTTCAACAAATTCACCAAGATCACATCAGATCCAATTTAATTTGATAAACTTCTCACAACTCTACAAATCTACCTCCATATAACTTTTTCGCGTAAATGAAGACACAGTAACGACGTTCATAACACTAAAACTTTTTTCACTGCAGGATGTAAGCCATAAGCACGGCCGATAGATAGATTTATGATTGGAAATGTTCATTTAAACTATAGGCAAAGTTTACTGAATATATACCATTGCAGCAACCTGATGTTAAAAGGTCAAATCAAACAGTCACGCACATTTTCTCGATACAAAAAAGTATTTTTTGGTCAGTGGCATCTTCCTTTTTCGTTTACATATTACATAAACAAACAAATAACTTTAGTTTAAACTTAAAATCTACTAAGCATAAATCACAGTCTTTGACCGAATTAAAACCTTAAAATACAAGATATAATACTATAAAAGTAGTAAAACGTAAAACAACCCCCTAACTTTAGCAAGCAGCTCTGATATAAGAAGACAGAGGCGCCAAATTAAGGATACAAATTACCTAACCTGCATATTTCGCAGCGGCTGGTTACTCGTGGTATAATTACCAGCTGATAATCAGACAGCTTTCTCTGGATGAGGCGGTGTCCTTTTCGACCGTGCCACCGGGACCGACCATTTTTTTAAAGTCTAGATATGAGTAGTAGATAGGCTTGCATTCTGCCTGCAACATTTATTTGACTATGGTCAAGCTGCTTCACAAAGATCTTTTGCAGTAATCATATGAAACATATAACAGTTCTGGCCACAAAATATATATACATGAATTTTTTTGTAGGGTGAACCACTTTTCTTGCAATCAAGAAATCACGACCATTACCAGAATGTGTCATGTCAGGCTGTCACACCTTACACCATATTTTTCAATGAGT
The DNA here is from genome assembly GCF_947623445.1 of Clavelina lepadiformis. Taxonomy (NCBI): domain Eukaryota; kingdom Metazoa; phylum Chordata; class Ascidiacea; order Aplousobranchia; family Clavelinidae; genus Clavelina; species Clavelina lepadiformis. The sequence continues at coordinate 20,404,186 of NC_135241.1, forward strand.
CTGGTAGATCATCTGCATCTGGTATCCACATACCTCGTGAGTATGATATTGGAATAGTCATACTTAATTGTTGCACTTAATCCTTTACAAGTTTTGCTGACTTTTTGACAAAGTTTTTATTGACAAGGTTTTGAACTGTTTTACCAGATGCACCATACCAAACTGAGAGGAAACCTTGCTCATGGATTGTTGGTCAGTCTGGATCATGCATTGTGAGCTTTTTGTCAAATCCTCCTGTTATGTTTGATAGCTTGACAAAAAACGGTAATTGTTGCAAAGTTTTATTTTTTCGAAACAGATTATTTTGTTACCATGCTATAGTTTTTAATGTGTGTGTTTTCAGGATCTCCTGTGCAAAATGAGATGGTTAATCACATTAATACGTCCACTCATTCCGTTTTCAATTATCAGACATTTATGCTTCATAGATCTATGGTATGTATTCGCATCTGATAAAAATAAGAGTTCATGCATATTCTTTGGTCTTTAATAATTAATAAGTTTAAATTGTGTGAAAACTGAAGGGACTTATCAACAGGTAATTGTATCTGTAAGTATGTGTTTTTTTAAATTTGTTTTGTCTTCCCATGTCGATTCCATTTTTTTACACCTGCTTGTAGTTAGCGTTAATTGCAGTTCTTTTTTTCATTTATTTTTAAACTATGTATGCTTTGTAAAAGATGCATTTTTTAATATTTGTTTTAGGTAAAGTTGATTGACAACGGCACATACAGTTTGAATGTCCGAACACCGGAATCTTCACAAATTTATACAATGTCTTTTGATGTAATTGCTATGGATCAATTAAATCCAACCATGCAACCAGACCAAACATACCAACCTGAGTCTACCAGCCAACCAGACTCCACACACCAACCAGACTCCACACACCAACCAGACTCCACACACCATCCAGACTCCACACACCAACCAGACTCCACACACCATCCAGACTCCACACACCAACCAGACTCCACACACCAACCAGACTCCACACACCAACCAGACTCCACACACCATCCAGACTCCACACACCAACCAGACTCCACACACCAACCAGACTCCACACACCATCCAGACTCCACACACCATCCAAACTCAACACACCAACCAGACATAACACGCCAGCCAGGTGGAAGATACCAACCAGATGCCAAGTATAAGCCATACATAACATACCAACCAGATCCAACACACCAGCAAGATCTAACAACCCAGCTAAACCAAACTGATGGAGTTGATTATTCACCTGTGGTTGGAACCAATTCCGATGTGATTATAGGCGTAACCACGGCTGTTGTAGTTGTATTTGTCGTTCTTTTAATAGTTTTGACTGTGCTCTGCAGAAAAATGCAGCATAAGGTTGAGGAAAAAGGTAAAAACTTTCTCGTGTATTCTTAGTTAAATTAAATTTGATTTAACTTCTGCAGTTTACGGCAAAGAAAAACCTGTACAATTTGCCTGGGCATCCTTGTTTTAAACTAGGTTTTAGTTTTAGAATTGTTTAATGTCAAATTTTTGCTTTAGAAGAAGAAGAAGAAAGCCAAGCTATGGCTGTCTATGTAGAAGCTGGAATCGAACCAAAGGTAAAATGAATTTTCAAACCTTTCACACAGTTATTAAAATTTGTTGGTTTTTGAAAATAAGCAGTGATATTGACTAATTTATTATTAATTTCATAATGTCATTTTTTCATTGTCAATAGACCTGATAAACTAAATTAAGTTAAAATTGTTTGTTATGCATTCTTAAAGTTTTACTACCCAATTAGCATAGGTACATTTTGTTTTAGGATGCCTTGGAAATGAAGGAAGTAGCCTGACAACAATGGCTTGAGCTTCTATCATGTTTTCTTGATGATGGTTTGTGTCCGATATCCATCATAACTGTACATTCAATGCTTGCATCACTCACATTGTTTTACATGAAATGAATTTTTACTTCAGTCATAGTGTGTGTCAGTATTGTGTGTACCACTACTCTAGAGTACATAAAGTACCTTATAGTACATGAACCCATTGAGTGTAATAAGAGCAATGATAAATCATAATAATTAACACTCAGCAAAGACTGAAGCAAAGTTTTGTTTAAATGCAAGTGTTATCTTGTAAAGAGGGACAAGTAACACACTCTAAAATATCTTCAAACTTGCACGTGATATTTTGCATTTTCGTGAAGCGCATATTTGACGTTTGTTAAGAGGCTTTGATGTTATTTTAATGTTTACTCATGTTGAAGTTACTTTTACAGATTGTAAAATGAATTATTCTGTATTGTCTTGTTTTTGATTTCAATCATGGGAGTTGTTAAAAAACTGTAAATGGATTTTGAAAACAACCCTATCTAATGACAATCTTTCCATAAAACATTGAGTGCTAAAGTTTAATGTAAATTTGAAGTGTGCTTTACAGTGTTTGGTGATTTTATATGTGTAACTTGTAATGTAAGAGATACAAAACGAAATGGCCGTTTATAAAGATATGGTTCAAACTTTTGTCAATCACAATACGTTTTGTTCATGTGTGTTTTCTGATTTTATTTGTTATAAAGTTGTATATTAGAAGTTGTTATGTTATGTTATAAAGTGTTATATGTTGATAATGTTATAAAGTTGTATATTCCTTTGCTAATAGCGGGAACAAGTGTAATAACGGTCACAAATCTAACATCTTGTTATTAAATAAGAAAACAATTTATTCAATAAAAGTGATGAAGATGAATTTAATGTTGTTTTTTTTCTATGGTGAAGTTTTTGTCCCTTAGCAGTTGAAGTGCTGCTTACATCCTACGTAAGTTTACGTATCATGGTTTTTCTACTTCCTCCTCACATGCTAATGGCTCTGCCATGATAAGTGGTATTAATTACGTGATAGCATGGGATAGTTTGTATAAACGTTCTTCCTTTGGGTGTCACCTGGACTAATTAATAACCTGATCAATTAAAGATTGATTAAAAACTCTCATGTTAAATAGAATATGCTGCGGATATGATGATATGCTTACGGGTATACCTTGTAACACAAACAAGACTCAACTTTTTCTTAAAGTGAGGGTGAAGATAAAATTCATTTTGTCTTTGCGAACAAGTCATATAGGCAGGAAGCAATTTTAGTTACTATATTTCGAGTAGTAACGACCATGTCATGTCACAAAAACTGCAGTGAACATGCAGAGAGAATATTGAAACCTGTAAGCTAAGTTTTGGATGCTCTCATATAGTTAATATCTCATATAATCAGAGGATGTAAAGTTTTCATACTAGCTTGAAAAAAACTTGGTGTTAGTTAGTATGTTGTTTTTGGTGATATTTCTGCTAGATTCGTATAACATGTGTTTAGCATAACAAAAAAAATTCGTGTTAATAAAAATAAAGAGAAGTAACTTTCTAGGTGTTTTTACAAGCTCAAGTAAATCTGACAACATAAACAGTGCAGCAAACAAACTGAAGAATTATATAATTAAACAGCAAAAACATATAAAAAGTCGTAATTGTACACTGATAATGGACCTGGCTGTGATACTTGGAGGTAAAAAGAGTTAATGTTCTGTAATGCTTGGGTTGAAATAACCATAGAAAATTTTTTGTGAAGTTAGTGAAGGAATAATGGTTGATTGCTTAATAAAGTAAATCCATCACTGCTTCTGCTTATTCAAGTCACCTTGAAACTTTATTTGTAGCTATTTTGCTTCTTCAACTTGAAGTGGAGTGTGGGAGCTCGGTAGAACTTTTTACACTATATAAGCAGCAAGCAACCAACTCCACTGTCTATATCAATGCAAAGTTATTGAATACTTCTGAAAACAATAATTGGACAATTTATTGGAATATCAATCAGGTATATATTCAACCATGGTTACAAAATTTAATAGAAGCTCAGAAAATGCTTTGTAATGGAGAAGAATAAACTCTTGGGACTTTTCTAGGTATTGGTTGCTCAGGTGCTTCATGATGCATCCTCTTGTGACAGTTGGGTTACTAATTCAAGTTATTCCCATGAAATCATTGTTACGTATGACACTTTTCAGTTATTATATTTTATAAGCAATGATGTAAATAATGTCTGATTGGCTTTTATTGTTTTATATGTGTCTAAATTTTCTATTTTTAGGAGACTCTGTACAAATGAAAGTTTCAGTACTACCCTTGTTATAAAGACTGTTCAACAGAAATTGAATGTTACCCTTGTTGGTGATTTCATTGATTTAACCAATTCAAGCCTTCTTCTAACTATCACAGGTATCTTTACTAAATGCAATACATACAAATTTACTGTATTATGACACGTTTAGTATAATTGTATATCTGCATTACTGTCATAAATGTAATAATGATGTATGGTTTCAGATTGTCCCACCAATTTTCACAATTGCCTTATTGTTGAGTTCTTGGTTGCAGAAAACAATGCAACTGGAAGCTTTAACTGCTCAAATGAGAAAGAGCTGTTTTACTACAATTCAGCAAAACCTGCGTTTAATGTCACAACTTGTCTTACTTCAGTCAAATGAAAGAATGCAAATGTTTTTCAGTTCTGGTCTGGTAATGATTTTTGTTTAGTGCTATTTGAAGTTACATTGATGCACCAATTAGTCGGCATTCTATAAAGTTCTTGTTCACCGAAAAACCTTTTCTCTCCCATAAATTTTGAATCATGAAATGCATAGAGTTTCTAAAGGTAAACTTTCTATTGCACTTAGCTCCAGATCCAGTTTCAATCAAAGGCAATTTAACTGCTATGAATGGCAGCAAGCTCTCTCTTACTTGTGAGTACAATGACACACTCCCAGTGGGAAATTCTTCCTTGTTTTATGTTGGAAAAAATCTTTTCAAAGAAGTGCTTAAGGTAAGGAAACTAAATGTGTTCTATGAAATGTTCTTACTTTTTTACATTGATTATGCTGGTATTCTGCTCTAGTTTAGCAAGAAAACATTTGAAATACTTGTTATTCTTATCAGAGTTTTGTTTTATGATAGAAAATACCAGATCAAAATACCAATATTAAGTAGTCTTAAATGTTTGATTTTTATTGCAAGAGTTTACATAAAAGTTTATGTAGCAATATAGACAAGTATGAAAATAATTCTAGAATGTTTTGCCAAACATGATACATTAGACTGACGTTTTAAATAGGGTAAACTGTTCACAAAAAACATTTCGGTGGACGACCACAACAAATCTATTTCTTGCCAGGCTGTTACCCCATTTACTAAGCTATATAATACCACTGGAAGGTCAAAACAGTATAGTTTGAATGTTTTGTGTAAGTATTGTCAGAATATGTCATTGCATAATTATGTTTGTTATATTTTCTTTGTGTTTATAAGATGCAATTCCTACATAACGTGCATTGACAATGCGTATATTATTTTTAATGGCACTACCTGTAATAAACAAGTATTTTTGATATCTAAGTGTCTTGCTTTGCATTATGTATTTTAGTTAATCCTTTCCAAAAACGCATTACCGAGTGCAACTGGTTTACTGAAAAGAATGAATCTTGTGCAGTTCCATTTTTGTCAAATCCAGATGCAAAATTTGTAGCTTTATTGAAAAATGGTATGAAAGTGTACAAAATTGCTGTAAATAATGAGTTTGTTTTAATTGGTTATCTAGACATAACAAAAAATACCATGAAATTATGAACATCAGACTCAAAACATTTTTAATGTTCAGACCAATTGATTAACAGAAGCTTTGGTAATTTGGAGTCGGAGGGTAATAAAAAACAAATTTTCCATTTTAACAAAGATGATGTAAGTGTTTTTGTTTATCATGTATAGCTGTATATATTAATAAATTTTAGAGAAATTTGAAATATATTATTTGCTATATGAAGTATACCAAAATATCATCTTCAAACTTTGTATTTTACATAAACTTTATGATTTGTTATTTGAATTCAAACTGGCTTATTTCATGTTTTTTTTAGGTTGTGCTGGATGATGAAGGAACTTATAAAGTGGAACTAAGACTTCCGGGATCGTCAGATGAAGTTTTTATTAAGTTTAAAATTATTCTGAAAACTGACAACACAAAACAACTTCTAATTATTGCTATTATTTGTGCCCTTTCCTCCATTATACTTTTTAGTTTTCTTGTAATCATTGTTTGCAAGCGAAGAAAGATAAATGAAATGGCATACCAAGGTAATGGCTGTTTCCTGATATTAACACAAGGTGTTGTAATTAGAGTTTTTGCTTGTGTTCATATAGTATTAAAGCATCTTTTTAAAACTGAAAATACTGGTAGTAGACTATTTTGTATGATTGTAAATGGCAGTCATACTGACGAGTTATAAGTAAAACTTGTTCGTTTGTTGCAGCTCAACTTGATGGATACAATAACAGCGCACTTGAAAAACAAGAAGGTCTGAATTTATATCAACAACTGTATAAACTATCTTAGTGTTATAATTCATTTAATAGAAAATTAGTATGCTGTCATACATTATTAAGAACAATTCCAACAACTGCTTTTACCGTTACAGAACCAGGTTATATTGATGCCAACGTACTTCCCAGTGCAATAGGATCAAGTCATCAAACTGTATGTCAGTCTGCATTTGAACCATGCAGATCTTATCGCATGTTTTTTACAAACTCAAAGTTCGCTTTTGAACAATATTGTTGCAATAGCATTATTACAGACAGCAATTATGAGAGGCATCACACAACTAAATGGATGAGGCAAACAAAATATCAATGTAATAATAAGTCATGTGGGATATGTTTGTCGCTTATCTTCAATGAAGACGCCAATTGTATTGCTTTTCAAGTGCTGAAGCACTGTCCGCTTTAAGCACTGTCTGCTGTAAATTGCAGTGTCTCGTTAAATTTATGGCCCTTATTTACTAAAGAAGCTTGTGTCAATAAAGTTTGATATCACAATCGCAGCAGTTTACTGCTATATATCAAATGATAATGTTTTTGCGTAATACGATTTGAGCGTCACTGTTCATTGCATTTCCACTTTGTTGTTGAAAAGAAACACTTTATGGCAGCACGATCTGTCAGATGTAGAAATGTTTCCCTCAGTTGACTTAGATTTTTTTGGTGGTCTCGGACCCTGTTTGTACCATACATACCTTTGACCATTATCAGGACGATCTTGTTTTTACATATTTTGTAAAGCAGGTAGATTTGCATATTTGACTTCAGAAATCACCTCTTGTAACAATTCATAAACACTGTTGATTATTGTAACCATCCCGATAAACATCAGTTTTCAGTGACCAGAAAACTCAAATTCAATGGTGTTTACTATCCAGTATATTTTTTTAGATTTTAAGAACAAACCTTTTTCCACATTATGAAAATCTTAGAGAAAATATTAGCATCACAAGAGGTTGGTTGGCAGTTACAGTAAAAAGCTTTGTTGATAAAATCTTACAGTGAAATGTGGAGCAGGTTTTGAATGTTTTATTTTAATGTAGAAATTTATTATGGCATATAATATGCACTGTTTCCTGTTCAAAATTGGTTCTAAGATCATCATACATCTTATAGCAAAAATCAGCCTCAATAAGGCTAACTATAAGTGCAGGTTATATGCCATTTAGTTCCGATAAACATATTGTCTTCACCTTATTACTTCTTTTAAAAGTTGTTTCTAACTTTGTTTTTACAGATGAGTCTGGATATATTGCCTTTACTACAGTTCCACCGCAACAAAAAATCAATTCATTTCTGCAAAATGTAATTTACTTTTGACTCATAGCAGTTACAATAATCATTTTATCGTTGTTAAACTTGATACCAAAAGTTTACACCAGTATGTGTTGTCAGAGTGGTTCGAGTGCTAGGCTCGCAATAAAGCGACCTATGTCCATATAAAGCAGCACTACTATTGTAATGCTCTTGGGAAAAGCAGCAATACTATACTAAAAACTAAACTAAAAAGACTAAAACTTCAACTAAAAACCGATGCTTACTCCCATTCGATGATCCACATGTACAGTACCCAATTTGTACAATACAAGATAAAACACTAAAAATAATAATATGGAATTATGTGTGTTTGGGACTCGAGTAATGAGGAATCATCTCCAATTTTAAGTTGAACGAAGACGTTTTTATTCCAAGAATAAAGATTATGATACCATACCATGTTGTCTTTTGAAATGTTTATAGTTTTAGTTGGGTTTGTGTAGGTTGGTGTGGTGTTGTGTTGGTTATGTTTATTCATTGCTATACAAATGGTAAGTACAAAAATGGTATCGTCAAAGCTTGATGGTGTTGCAGTACTTCCTTGATTATTCGGTTGCCTGTTAAAGCGGCTTTATGATGTAAGCATACAATAAACCAAACAAACTGTGAGGCCTCTTGCAGCTTTAGCTATACAGTGTCTGTTCTCATTAATAATATTGCACTTGCAGTTCATCGTTACAAACAAAATTCCCTGTTGTATTTAAATCTTTTGGGATTCATATTCGAAAGGCAACGTAAAACATAAAAGAACTGTTTTATGTCTTAAACATAGGAATGCAATTATCCGTTTTTTGCTTGTCTGTTCAAATTTCTAAAACTATTGTACCAACTAGACCGGATAATCGAGGATGCACTGTGGTGACTTCCTTATTATTAGTAACAGTATTGGTCACCATATTTTTAATACATACACCATATTTTACAAAATGTGTATTTTACTGGATCTATAGGTTGCTCAGTCATCTGGTGTAATGGATAATAATACTTCAGAGAATTGTGATAATCCTTTGAAAGGTTAGACAACTTACAAACGCGTTTTTTGTCATAGACTGATTGTTTTTAACAACTACGGCTTCATCTGGGTATAAATTAGTAAAATAATTGTTTTGCTGCAGAGGAACCTACTTATCTCTCGCTTAATCCACTCAAGGTTTCTGTCAAGGCAAGTGATTTATAACTAATTTGAAATTACAGCATACTTCCCATGTTTCCTGTACATTACGGTCTGTAATTACGTACCTTATATAATACATTACAGCACTTCTAAATTTAGCATAAAAGTGGCATAAATAAGATAAGCTATAGTTTTGCTTATGATTGTGATCAATCTGTCTACTTGGTTCTTTAAGAACTAATACTGTACAGTATAAAAATGTTTCTAAAGAACAACTGTGCATTGTAAAATTAATTACTAAACCTTTTAAAATTTGATATTAAGTGCTTCGTGATTTATACAGTTAAGAAGCCGTAATGCTATTACAATAATATAACCATGGTTTTACAGGAGGCAAGACTAGAAACAAAGGTTTAGGTACTGCTAAAAATACGACTGCAATAATTTGTCTGGAACAATCAACAATGGTGGTAGGCACAGGCCATTGGAAACTGCATTCAACATTTGGAAAACTAAGAAATTAAAAATTACTTCTAGTGTGCTGCAGTTTGTGAAAAAGGGATTTTTGCATCTGACAGAGCATAGAAGATAAACTTGTATGCTTAGATTGTAAATGTTTGTCTCGTATAGGTATAACCTTTACCAAATCAAGAGCTTTCCTCAAAGGCTCACAGAGGGTAGTTGAAGTCTTTATTGTTTTGCAGTCATACCGTTAAATTGTTGTGTTACATTAAATGCATTATTTCTTTACACCGCTCACAATTCTGTATCTCAGAGCTACTGTGAAAATTTGTAATTTTATATCTGCTGCATAATTCTGCCTTTCAAAGAGCTGTGTGCCAGTGTGTACATAAACCACAATGGAACCCTTATTACGGACTTTATTTAGTAGACTTAAACAGTGAAAACACAAAACAGTTAAAGCATGCTACCAAACTGTAAGTACATAAACTCAAAATGCATGCAGTTTGCTGTAAAAATGTCATTTGTTAGGTGTAGCACAAAGCAGCTATATCACATTTAGACCATTTAACCACATTTGAAATTGTAATAAAAAGTGATATACTGGTGTGAAAATTTCAGCCAATTATATAACATATAATTTCAAAAATGTAGCTTACAGCTTGGTTAGCACAGATTTTATGGGTATTACATTTAGACATCAAATTTTTTGCACCATGTCACCCTTAAAATGTATAGCAGTTTGTGTTATAAAGCGAACAAAATAGCAACAAAAACAACCTGGGTATACATTAGTATTCATGGCGCAACAACATAAAACGTTTTTCTTCGAAACGAACTAAAGCAATTGGATAGTATGAAATGAATATATCTACCAACAAATATTTTGCTAAGCATGAAACAAGTCTTTTAATTTGCCAAAAATCGAACCATTTTGTAGTTTCACAAAAATTAGGTTTTAAAAATTTAAACTTTTCAAAATTTGACGCATTTGCTAATGCAGTATACAAGTCAATACAACATGCAACAGACAGAGTTTATCCGGATTTGAAAAGCAAGACAGCAACTTGTCCAAGGTAAAAGTATATAAAATGCTTCGTTTCGTGTGTAACATAGCTTCCGAAATTTCTTCCAACTATACAATGCCAGGTTGGGTTGTACTTTTTGTCGAATTCCTTCTTTATATAAGCAGCGATATCTTTTTCAATATTGTACTTTTCCAAAGCCTGTGTCGCACAATCGACTGCATCTTGTTGCATGTCTTCAGCCATATCGGCATTTTTAATTACTGCTTTTCTGTCAGACATCGTTAAGATTTTGTTGTATTTTTAATACAAGCAACAGCGTCGACGAATCTTGAAGTTACTACAGAGCTTACGGACCTAACTGGTCTTTCCAACAATGATCCACCGAACACAGATTTCGAACCGCAACTAGGCAACAACGACCGGAATTCTTTTGTAATGGCGGCGTGAAGGAATATTAATTCATATAATTGCAAAAGCACTTCACAATTTGCTGATGTGGTTTTCCAATTTTAATGAAAATTAGTGTCAGTTTCAATTTTTAACAATTAAACTTAAATTTTTGTAAAATGAATTTTATTGTACATATTGCTATAATATTTTGCATAAAAAAACAGACAAATGGCAAAAATAAAAGAGCTTTAAATCGTATATTGGATTCTGTGATCTGTAAACAATCGGTGGTTAGTATGGTAACAGTCACTATAGATATCATTTTACAAACATTTACTTAACAGACTTTCTACAAACAATAGGTCACTACTCACTTTGCAAATATGGGTTAGGTCTTTCAAAACTTCCGATCCTAATACTACAACCTTTTCTTTTATTTCAACTTGTATAAATACGTCATACTTTTAGATAAACACAGTATATCGCGGGTAGATTTGACATGAACAGATTTTGCCTAGAACTTCCACGATCCCCAATAATGCGGTATGTTTATTTGCAGTTCTGCATGTATTTTTACATCACGCCATTTAGAATTGCAGAACAATTAATTAAATATAAAAAAATCAGATGATAATAATTAATCAATCAATGCCAGACACTTCAATCTCGCCACACCCCATATTCCGATAGCCGAAGAAAACGAAAGCTTAATTAGTGTAATTAATTAGCATAATTAACTAAATTCTTCTATAAACTACAGTTTTCGTCGTTTTATAATCCCACCATTTAGGCTTATCAAGTACCGCGAATGGGTTAATAAAGAGGTAAGTGATTTTTAGTCAATCTAGTTCATATATATACAGTATATAGTTTACGGCAAACAATACCCACTGACAACGATGAAGTTTATTGTTTTAATCAGTAACATTTATTAACATACAGCAATTTACTTTATTGCACGAAACCATGAAAAAGCGATCAACTCTAACGTAAAGTAACTGAACTTCCCAGGCAAAAAACTTGATCACAAAATAAATATGAATTCCTCTACTGTTTTACATGCGCTCCAACATATTTGATACCATCATGATCAAGAGAAGAAAAAATTGAAATTTTCATTTCCACAACACGTGTTACTAAATGCTAAAATTCCGGACATTAGAGCACTTTTTAGAATTATTACCAGACACAGATTCAAACGCCGAAATTCAGGACATGTGGGGGAAATTAGGAGCGTATGGCAATCCTAGTCTAGCATACACAGAATAAGCCTAGCGGTTACATAGCCTGTCAGTAAATGTTTTACATCTTAGGGCTTAGGCTATTTCAATATGCAGTTTGTAATCCGCACGTTTCTTCAAAGATACCCAAATTAGCTGTTAACTTCGTAAGTTTTTCCAGTCCTGCAAACAACGAAACACGTTAGTAAAATTGTTTTCAAAACACCTCCTGGTTAAAAATCATTTCAGTAGTAGCCTAGGGTACGGTACCGTGCGTAATTGTACCCCAGTTAACTGAGTAGAAACAAGGTCTACCACAGGCTAGTTAATAAAATAAAATTGCTCAAGAAACGTAATTCTCTATTTAAAAACTTTGGAACTTTCCCTAACTAGTTGAAGATTCTAAAAAACTTGAACGTTTACGAACTTTTCCTGGCTTTTGCACACTAGGCCTATCAGCTTTCCCGCGACGATTTTCTTTCACTGCAGCTGACACTGAAGTCGTTACAGCGAGATGAATGATGTGAACTCCGAATCCATGAATAATAGCCTACAAATGCTTCACGTGCGTGGTTGTGCAATTCTGCACTAGGCCTAGAACCGATGCTTGTTGAGCACAATTCACAAAAAAATAGCCCTTATAGACTCTTGCAACCCAAACAATTTGTGAACATGTTTAGGTTAGGCTAGACCTAAATAGCAATTAACTTAGCATTGCTAATTTAACAGAAGCTAATGTAACGATTTTTACCTTTAAGAAAATTGTTTGGGTTTGTGTGAACATGAATGTCTTAATGCAGTGTATACAGTTGGTTTGTATTGTTTATTTTTTGCCACTAAAACGTTGGTCAAGGACAAATTCCAAATCTGGTATGGGAACTAGCTTTTATTGTATTAGGTTATGTAAGTATAGATGTGGCGGTTACTACTAATAATTGACAGTAACTACCAAATTATGGAAAATTAATATATTGCTATCTGACTCTTAAGAACGATTAGAAGGTTGCGAATGCTGTCTAGAAATTCCTAAACTTCAGTTGAATGGTTTATATGAATTTTAAGCACTGAGAGTCTGATTAATATTGGGTTTAATATTCTTCATTATTACTTCAAATAAACACTAAAAAAAATTAAAACAATATTATTATATAAAAAGATTTTAAGAATTAATTAGCAATCAAGCGCATCACTCTACATTTCATTTTGATTTAAAAGAATTGTTCACAGAGTTATTACGATCTATATCTTCTCATTCATTGAACTTTAAAAAAACTCTAACTGTATACTGAAGAACTAGTTTTAAGACAAAACTAGAACCAATCTAATACTAATTCTGAATGCGTAAAAACATAGCATGCAACGATACATTTATACGCTGAAGGAGATAATAAAGAAACAGAATTCCAACTTGAGGCGCAATGTGTTATCAATTACAGTAAATGATTTGGACTTTTAAACTAGAAGTTTTACGGTCAGGTGATAATTACAATTTGAAAATTTTCAATAAAAGGAAGCAAATGTCAATCAATATTGTCTATTTTTATGTTAACAATGTTGTTAATACGAGGTCAATCGTGCAGTTAAACATTTTTACCGATTAAGTTGTCAATCACATAGGGGTTATTTCGAATTCGGCAAACTCATAATGCAATGTAAGTAACATGTTTACAAAATATGATGACAAGTATGGAGTTATCATAGCGCAATAAGTTCAAAAGTGCAATGTAGATAGCATGTTAACGGAACTGATTGTCAATCAACTATTCTTCGATAAGTTTGCAATTATACCGTGAACTGAGATTGAACTTATGACAAGTATGACATTATGTAATAGCGCGGTAAATATCAGAAATATAATTATAGTGACACAACTTGGAAGACAATGGAAACAGTGTCTTCCAGATGCATAAACTTGTTTTATTTAAATTTTTATATTTCCCAAATTTAGTTAATTGTTTATCAGGAACACTAAACGAAAGCAAGTGTCCTTCATACCTAGCTCAAGGGTATTATGACAGTAACGCCGCTGCATTTCGTGCCAGCTGCCCAACTGAAAAAATACAGCAGTTTCAAACGAGAAATCATATGTGCGAATACGAAAATTTTGCATGATAGCATTCACTGAAGCCTAAATTCTATGTTTATTTATTATAAATTGGCGTTCAAACGGCTAGTTCTTCGTTCTTTATTTGTTATAAATTGGAAATGACGAAAGTTTATTCGGCCCACAGGATTTTTTGTATGCTGCTAGATGAATCTATAAAACTGTAAGTGGTAGATATGCACTGGAGAAAGATTGAGTAGTGCACACTTCGCTATTCGTTATACTCGTCTGCACACCCAAGCTCTTGTCGAATCCTGCCATAAAATATAGTTCGCTAATGAGAATCGAACCCTGCTGGCATATTTATGAGCCAGGTCCTTTAACTATTTTGCCATCGAGGTGACAATCTATTTGTGTAGATTTTGCCAATATAAATGTTGCCCAATTTGGGATATAACATGACGTTAACGCTCATATAAAGTTCATCATAAGAATACGGTCACGGAAACGAAATGGAAAATATTGTCCAAATAAGACCAGGACCGTGTTTAAATAGTTAAGTAGGCCTATGGAATAGATCTGAGAACTTACTGATTTAATGGAATTATTCTGACCATGTTAGCTAAACAGTCGCGAATGAAAACCTAAAGTCATTAAGCAAATAAACTACATTATAAAGAATGCTCATCCTGCTGGGTTGTCATCTCTTACCAAATTCGAAGACACAAGTATGACAGGAGATGTGTCACAGTGTAACACAATTCTACTAAACGTACTTTTTTCTAATAAAGAAGACCTTTGCACTTTTGGTGCAAAGCATACAAACTGGAACACAACACACCTTGCACTATAAACTTACGTACTTTTAGATGGCAACAACTTAAAATATAACCAAACAATTATATACATCAAATTACTTTTTGAACATTCAACGAAAAATACAATAATTCTGTTTATTTTATTTAAAAAACACAAAGTTATTATTAAAATGAATAATAATATGTTTTTTGTATTCTCTATGTTTTTATTTGAGGGGTGCAACCAATTTTCCAATGTTTATAAGATTTTTTGTGATTTGAGGTTACATACAGAAGGTTACACTTACACCCATATAGAGTACTAAAACTGCTCAGAGTGTATTGGCCTCCAATTGCGGACAAACTTTGTATGTACAGTAGACTTCACATTTTGATTGCAATTTCTAGAAAGAGGGTCATAAGAACATAGGGACAAATAATGCTGTAATGTTAAGGACATTTATAGTTTTTAAGGTTGAGAATAACAAAGTTTGTGTCCACAAAAACACATAATTTTAGCTATTTTAGTATAAACTAAACATGTTTCATTTTGCTTTACCAGGCAATGACTCAGTCAATTGTTATTCAAGTTGGCCAGTGTGGAAATCAAATAGGATGTCGCTTTTGGGATTTATGTCTACATGAGCATGCTTTCTACAATGAAAAGGGCATCTACGATGATGCAGTTTCAAGTTTTTTTAGAAACACTGATCACGCATGCGATATTCCCACCAAAATAGGGACAAATCAAATCAAGAATTTAAAAGCAAGAGCTATTCTGGTTGATATGGAAGAAGGTGTGATAAATGAACTTTTGGATGGTGATCTGGGTGAAATTTTTGATAATAAACAACTCATCACAGATGTTTCTGGATCTGGAAATAATTGGGCAACTGGAAACAAGGAATATGGCACTCGTTATAAGGAAAAAATCTTAGATCAAGTACGCAAAGCTGCTGAGCTCTGTGACTGTCTGCAGTGTTTCTTTGTTCTTCATTCAATGGGTGGTGGAACTGGATCTGGTTTAGGTACTGCAATTTTATCTTTGCTAGCGGACGAATTTCCTTATGTCTATCGATTTGTCATTCCTGTTTATCCTTCTGGCGATGATGATGTCATCACATCTCCTTACAACTCTGTGCTTGCTACAAATGAACTTACTGAGCATGCTGACTGTGTATTGCCCATTAATAACCAATCATTGATTAACATGTGCGCTAAAATTCAGCAGGCTCTCCCTCAGAAAAAATTTTCAAAATCTGCCGGTGGTAGTGTCTCCAGTGGTTCAAAACGCATTGGTAGTGACAAACCCTTTGATCAAATGAATAACATTGTTGCTAATGTCATGCTAAACATGACCAGTTCGGCTAGATTTGAGGGTTCTTTGAATGTTGATTTAAATGAAATAGCGATGAACTTGGTTCCATATCCTAAACTGCATTACCTTGTATCTAGTATATCACCCTTATATGTTTCAAAAGATGTTGGACTTTATGCCCGACGACTTGACCAGGCATTTAATGATTTATTTTCTAAAGATCATCAATTGATGGTCTCTGATCCACAGCGTAGTTTGTATCTTGCTTGTGCATTGATGGTTCGTGGTAAAAATGTTCAAGTTTCTGACGTTCGTCATAATATTTCTCGACTCTCTTCCAATCTCTGTTTTGTTAACTGGAATCACGAAGGCTGGAAGACTGGATTGTGTAACATACCTCCTGTTGGACAACAATACTCCCTTTTGGCTCTTGCCAATAACACGTGTATCAGACATGCTTTTACCGATTTGCGAACTCGTTTCTCAAAACTTTATTCCAGGAAGGCACATCTTCACCATTATGAAAAAGTTGATGGGTTTGATAGAAATTTGTTTTCTGAAAGCTTAAGCTCACTTGATAACATTGTGGCCCAGTATGAAGAGTTAGAGCACAAGTCTGGTTCTGGTACGCCTCAGTGCTTGCCAAGAATAAAGGTATTGTAACTTGTGAAGTTGTGAGATTCTTTGAACATTTTAATTACATACAGTACATGAAGCTGCCAGTTTGCAGTTAACAAGAAAAAAAGTTAATAATGGAAGTGGAGATGTTGTAGTTATTTGTAATTGTTTTTCTTTCCATTTTTTTCATTGTTTATATTTTGCTACTTTTTTATCAATATAAATAATACGTATGTAATTTGCTCTTAGTTAGTAATTGCACACCTACAATTTTGACCACAGTTGTTTATTTTTATATAAAATAGCATAGTAGGGCCAATCAAATACTATAAAAGTTTGTGATGTTATCATTCTTTTTTTTTATACATTGCCAATGTCTTCATTCACTGTTTAGTTTCTTCTGTGCCTTTCCATATTAACTACAGTTGTAAATACAGTAAGCATAAGATATTATTGTGGGTTTTTTATACTGAAGTATTTTTTTCTAAAATTTCATAAATTTTTTGCTAAAGCTATCTGTTTTTGTAACTTAATAAGTTTCACAAACCAACTTCATAAAATTTAGTAAAATGTCTAAATTAACGTCAAATGAAAAACAGTTTAACTATATAGGCCTGTATCCTTACAGTTTTAGCACATCTTCACTGCATAAAAGCAACTGTGCAATTTTATAGATGCGCTTAATGTCGCTCTTGTTTGTGATGTCTTAAACCAATGTTGTTATGCTGATATCCACCCGTTTGTTTATACGCCCAAGCTGTTTTACTTTGGTTTTGAGAAAATCCACTGTGTCAGTAAATCGAAACATCTACCATGTGAGTAGATGTTGGTTTCCGGGTAGAAGACACTTCAGTGATGATAAGCCTGTATCACATGATGTGAAGACATCAGATACAACAAGAAATCAACACAGGCGTGAACAATTAGCATTTTTGGAAGCAACATTGCATCGCATTGCGAAATTTCAAAATGACTACACCTGGAGGGGAAAACTGATGGTAGCAAGCACAGTGATGCTGCTAATATGCGCAGGTAATTTACATCCAGTCTATTTCATTGTGCAGTGATTTAATTTGGTGTTAAATTATGTAATTAAGCTTTGATATGTATATAGGCTTGCGTCATGCAGTGCAACCAATAGCTTGTTTGATTGCCACTTTTGTTTTTGCTGCTAGCATCAATTTCCTGGTTTGCAAGGATTTTGTTTCATTTTTCTATTGTTTCATTTTTACACAGTTGTGTATTTATACTCCTACCGAGATGAAATGAGAATCATGATGGCGGATGAAGTCTCACATGTTGCGAGTCGATCACTAGAAGATGACAAATTACTGAGCAATGCTGAACAACTGTCAAAAGATGTTTTGAATAACATACTGCATGATGACTCCATGAAGGAATCCGCCGCTGTGTTTCTTACCGGTAAGCGTAGAAGATGCAGCTGAAATGCACCTCCTACTAGGCTGCTGGTAGCAACCTATTTCACTTTCACCTATTTGTGTATTGTTAAAATGGTTGATACGTTTATAAACTAGCATTAGTGTCTGGTTTAACTCTGGTATTATTGTACATTAAAGATGTTATCACAAGTGCTGGAACAAAAGAAGCTATTACTCTATTGCTCTTGTCGGTCTTGAATGATCAACGTATCTTCAACAAAGTTGCAGAAAAGCTAAGGGTTAGATACATTCAGTAGTTTGAAAGAGAGCATAGGTTTAGGGTGTATCATGTAAATTTTTTAATATTAGAGCATCTTGTTGGACATCTTACATTCTGATGACACAAGAGATGTTGTCAAGGTGCAAGTTGAGAAGATTCTAGAAGATGAGTCCGTCAAAAATGCGCTTGAGAATCTTTTGTCTGATGTAACTGCCACACCGAAGGTTAGACAAATAGATAATAACACAAGGGAACACAATTTTTGTTGACTTCGATCTAACAATTGTTTTTGACTAACTTTTGGGCGCTGATTCCAAAAATGACATCAGTTTTTCTCTATCACGTCAAGTTTTTGAGCTAGCCACCCACCGCTTTGTCTCATAACCCACAAAAAAGTACAACATTTAAGACATTTGCGTTCATTGTATAAATCATTTTAAGAACTACAAGCAACTGAAAGTAACTCAATGGTTTTCAAATAAACATTTGTAAAGCTCTATTCTGTTCCTTAAAACGGATATTGCTTCTGCAGGACAAATAAAGTGCGAGTTTTAGGGCAAAAATTTACGCTTGTAGCTTTTCCTGGCATGTTCAAGCTGTGGGCATTCTCGTTTAATACTCCAGCAATAGTCAGCCAGCATTTGTAAGTCCCATCTTCCCTGATATCTTTCCTCCATCACCTTCAGATCTTGGTGGAATCTTTCTCCTTACTTATCGCTAACCGCAGCAAGGTTTTCCCGGGAATTAGCAAAATGGCTATGCAAAAACTGCATCTTGATGCTCACGTTGCAGCCGAGTTCTCTGTAGCTTTCCAATAGCTTCAGAACAATTTCGATATAATTCTCTGCCCGTGCATTCCCGAGAAATCCCTTGACAAGGTTTTTATATGATAACCACGCATTTTCTTCCAATTCTGACATTGAACCTCTGAAACGTTCATCTTTGTTGAGTTGCCGTTGAGCTTTAATTTTTTGCATTGACAGGCCAAGAAAAGCCCAAACGAGGTAATTAAAACAGTTGCTTTCAGTTGTCAATGCTTTAAAGAATTGCCTCATTAGGCCGAGCTTTATATGCAGATGTGGGAAAATAAATTTCTCTCTGTCAACAAGTGTTTCATGTAGAATATTGGGATCACCAGGTTTAAGGTCAGATCTCGGAGGCCAGTTCCTCTCCACCCAGTGCTGATCTCGAGCTCTGCTGTCTCACATACACAAATAGCAGGGGTACTTTGTGTATCCGTGTTGCTGACCAAGAAGAAAACATAACATTTTAAGGTCAACACATATGATCCAATTGTGCTTGTGATATTGCAACAATTCAATGACTCTTTTTATGTTTCCGTATTCTTCACGAAGACTAACTGAATGTGCAATTGGTACTGCACCGTATAAATTGCTATTATAGAGAAGGACGCACTTTAAGATCCTCTTTGAGCTGTCAATGAACATTCGCCATTCAATTGAGTTGTAGATCGGAATTCCCAACTCCTCCAGTAAACCCTGTACCGGTATATTATGGCAATACACAAAGCTACTGTCACTTCGAAAGTATGGTAAAAACGCACTTTCTCTCGAACGAAAGTACGATACCTTCGCTCCTTTTCCAAAAAACATTCCACGCTTTTATGAAACTACAACTTCAAAACGAGGCAACTCGTGTTTTGAGCGCAGTTGACAAGCTTTTTAAACGTGTGGTGTAACCGAGTCGTCATTTTTTTAAAGGCATTTGACAGTTACTGATGCAAAATTGCACAATAGTGTGAAATGTTATGAACCAGGAACCACCACTCATCACTCAGCAAGGATAGGAACAGATATTATTTTATTGCTTGTCTGTTTTCCTGGAAAGTACGAGTACATACATGGTTGAAAGTGGAAAGCAACTAACTTCAATTTTACCATTCTTATCTAGTTTCGTTGGATGATTGCATCCTCCAACCAAAAATGGGGGAAAAGCATCGACCTAAATCGATGCCTGTGCCTTTTTTGCTTAATAATTCAGTTGATTCTTCTTGTATATAACTTACAATATGATTAGCCTGTGCATTCCTATTACAAATGGAAAAACAATACAGCTAAAGTCGTGAAAAGTTGCATATTTTGGATGTATGCTGTAGAGCAAAAACTTGACGTGATAGAAGAAAACTGGCGTCATTTTTGAATTCAGCACACCGGAATTAGCCTAAATCAAGTGCAAAATCAAAGTCAACAAATTTTTTGTTCAAAATTGTTCCCCAGTGTAATCATTATGAAATGTTCTGGTTATTGCATAATTTTAGATTTAATTTTTATTCTTCCAGGTACGGCAAACGCTATCAGACTTCTTCAGGGAGGTGCTTGCTTCCAAAACTGTCACAGAGCAGGGAAGCCAACTTGGCAAAGAAATAACTTCTAATGTTATTGGCGACAGAGCTGTCCAACAGCAGGCAGGGGACGCAATTTGGTCCGCTGTGAAATATTCAATAATTCCCAAACGTTTACAGTCTAACAACAATAATGATGAAAAGGAACCTATTCACGCTTTAAAAACATGAAGGTTGTAAAATCTGCGAAGCTGATCTTGATAACAGCGTGATAAACATTTCAATTTTCCTACCTCATTGTGCTTAGAATAATGATTTTCCGACATGCTGTGGCTATTCAGTTGTTGTTGTTTACTCAAAATATGTCCTGAAAGCGTTGTGGAGATTCTTTAATACTTAAGTTTTAACTTCTACTTTCCACTTCAGTTTAAAGGTTTTTTTTTAAATGTGCTGTTAGCTTTTAAGTCAGTTTGTTTGTTGAAATCAATGGTTGACTGTTACTATTGACACTGTTAATTTCTTTTGTTAGATTAATTCTTTTGTAAAGATGGTTAAGCATAAAAAAGATGAACTGAAATTGAAGCGTAAAGCGGATCGAAAACTGCACAAAGAAGAAAAGAAAATAAGAAAAATTGAAAAAGAATATGCAAAAAAGAAAAAATCATCTGAACAAAATAAGAAGACTGAGGTTGTTAATGAAGTGAAAAACGGAAATAGTACGGGAAGGGATTACACAGTCAGTGTTGCAATACCTGGCTCAATTCTTGACAATGCCCAGTCTCCAGAGCTTAGGACTTATCTGGCTGGACAAATAGGAAGAGCATGTGTAGTGTTTCAGGTTTGTAGACAATGATCAACTTCACGCTAACAGCTAATCACTTTTGTAAACCAGGTCATTTGAAATTTTATTTATGCATATGTAGTTGGTCTTGTATATTCTGTACACATACAATACATATCTAATTACTCATATATCATTTTCATTGTATTTATCTTCAGATTGATGAAATTGTGGTTTATGATGAATCTGCCAGTGCCACAGAAAGCAACTCGACTGAAGGAGACTTTGCTGGAGTCGGTAAAAAGGGTCAATGTAATGTCCAGCTAGCTCGCATTCTTCAATATCTTGAATGTCCGCAATACCTAAGGAAGGTATTCTTTCCAAAACACCATGATTTGCAATATGCAGGGATCTTGAACCCTCTAGATTGCCCTCACCATATGAGGGTTGACGATTTTATGCCATACAGGGAAGGTGTGGTAGTGGACAGGCCTGTTAAACCAGGCAAGGGCTCATTTGCAAACTGTGGCACTCACAAACTGGTGCAGATTGACAAGGTTCTTCAACCAAATATTAGAGTAACAGTTAAAATGCAGGCAGAAGGCGAAAAGCAGAAAAAATATCTTAAAGGCTGTGTAGTACCACCCGAGGCACCCAGGACTGATAAGGGCATATATTGGGGTTACGCCGTGAGATTAGCCAACTGTTTGAGCAGTGCCATCGTAGATTGTCCTTACAAAGATACGGGTAAGTATGATCTAACCGTCGGTACGTCCGAACGTGGTGACGGTATTGATGATTCAGAGCTGCCTAAATTTAAACACTGCTTGATTGTATTTGGCGGCGTTAAAGGACTAGAATCAGCACTAGAATCTGATGACGCTTTGTCTGGTATAGATGATCCTCGTCTGCTTTTTGATAAATACTTCAATACCTGCCCCATTCAAGGCAGTCGGACCATTCGAACGGAAGAAGCAATTCTGATATCAATGTCGGCTCTTAGGCCAAAAATTGGTGCTTGCTTTTCGTCTAAATAGATTTGACGTTCTCACAGGTTTTATGCGCTTGTCAAATGACATTCTTTTTGTTATGTAATTCTTAATATGGTTTAAGAATGAATATTAAAGACAAAAAACAAGCAATTGTTTTATTTGCAGACGTTTTGAGTTCTGCTTATCAATATTATTGTATTGGTGATGAGTAGGGCAACCAAAAGTCAATATGGTCAATTTTTTTTTACCTGCTCAGAATGCTATGAAACAAGCACAAAACAAATTTCAGCTTTGTACGACGTGTGGTATAGAAGTTATTAGGTCAGATAAAGTCAAAATGTTACGTTAGGTCAAAATACGGTCAAATTGTTTCGTTAGGTCTTTTTTTTAGGTCAAAATCTATTAAAATTGTAATTTTGTAATATTATTCTTCCGTTTTTCTCTTTTCTTGTACCGCAAACAATTCCAGTCCCGCAAATTTTACTTAGAACCAAAGCCACAAAGAGAGGGAAGGCTTTTCAGCGCGTTTGGTGACGTCACGATGTGACGGCATTGCATTTGAAACTGCAAGTTGTCAATCTTAATACGCAGAAACGAAAAAAAAGTCAACACTAGAAAAGCATTTTGTCATTTTTAAATGCAGCTTTAGATTAGAAAGTTGCTGTAGACATTGTAGAGACTATCAGTATAGCGTTTTTCAAAATGAGGTCAAAATTTAAACGTTTTAGGTCAAAATAAGGGCAAAATTTTGAACTTTTTAGGTCAAAATAAGGTCAATATTTAAACTTTTTAGGTCAAAATTTGCAAATTTTAAGGTCAAAATTTAAAATTTTTAGGTCAAAAAACTGGTTGTCCTAGTGATGAGTTACAACTCGAACGTCACTGTTAACAAAATGATTGCTAGCCTCCAATATTTATTCTTCGAATAACTGGTTCCCGACTCTATTCATTAAACATGAGTTGGTTTGTTGAGGATGTTTTCTGTGTCAGCTTTTCCGTAAAATGGCGGCTTAAATTTACTTCGTTGTGAGTGAACTCACTATTAGCAAACGCAAACTGAAAACCAGCAGTTGTTTTTCTCTTTCGTATTTGAGTAATTCAAAGCATCGCTTGCTGGTTAAATTTTATCGTGCAGATTGTAGTTGCAGGACTTGTTTTTTAATCGCTCACAAGTAATTTTTTTCACTTCCCTGCCTCAGATTTATGCAATTTTCATGAAGTTTGCTATCTCGTAATTTTTACGCGAAATAAAAAAGCTGCCAATGTTTGTTCGCTTCTGTATTTGTAAGAATATTGATAATTGTAAAGTGCCGTCTGGATTTGCATAGTTATTTCACCAATGCCACGATAGAATAGACGAGTAAATAGAGTCAGGGAAGTTTCAGTTCTCTAGCTTAATCCGTCTTAAGGCTTCAATGATGTTATGGGACAGAATACTACCATTCTGTACATTTTTGGCATGAAATTCTGCCACTTGCTGCCCGACCACTGACGCTTCGCTTTCGTAGAAATTCTTCAATTCCTCCACCCTTTTCACATCCAGGAAACATCCGGCAGGAGGTAAGGTGAGCTCGTTTTCCACTTCTCCCAAGTGCATGGGTGCGAAAAGTCCAAGTGTAAATTCAACCTTCAATCCTTTAAATTCTTTTATACCAAGACCGGCGAGGATTATTTGAGGGAAGGTCATGTTTTTTCTGAAAACATCAGACAATTCCGAAATTGTTATTCTACGTGGTTACGGGGTTTCGATATAAAAAAGTAATATCTGCTTAACAATAACACTACAGTAAGTCGCAAAATTATCACAATGACCGAATGTTTTTCTTGGCAAACGTGAAAAGCCTATAGGTCAAAGCATTACAATTATTTTATCTTTAGCGTCGCTTCCATCTTCACTATGTTATTAAGCTTTTTGTTACGCAAAACGAAAATAGCGAAACTCACCTATATTCAAAATGGCTTCTTGTTAGGAGTTGTTCGTAGCCATCCCCGTTACTCTCAAAAACGTACCTAAAAATATGCGCGTTGTTGTAACACCCTGGTCGTATTTGTCGATATTACAATGTCTTACTATTTAGTAATTACACGTAGCTTATCGGTTCCGCTTTTCATGCTGCACAAGATACGTATTTCATTACAACACCACTGCGTAATAACCTGCTGACGTGTTGTCAACGTACAGAAATAGTGAACGGTTGAGGGTAATGCTACCGTGGGGCTTTTGAAAAAAAATCGGTAAAAAGTTGAAAATGAATAAGGTGCTGTTTTACATTCGCGATGACAATAACCGACAAAAGCGTTCAAAAAATTAATGTCAACAATGAAGCCTAAAGTAACGTTTATGGGAAATTTCAGTAGCCTAAAGCTTTTTATATTTAAGCTTATCTCATTAAAAGAATGCATTTCAGCCCAAAGTCTTTAACAACGTCTTAAGTTAAACATGTACTTACCTTCTTAGGTATCTTTGAGAAATAGTCAACATGGTGTCGTAGTAAACGGAATCTTGTAAATTTCCAAGCATATCGTTATCTCTGTACCGCGTTGGAATCGGAGCAAAGTAGCTTTAAACAGAAAATTTTTTTTAAATTTATAACCCTTAATTTGGTCAAAAATTCGTAACAGAATATTTAAAAGTTGCAAGAAGGAATGGTAAAAGCGAAAAATTTCAGCAACTAAAACCGAGCAAAATTATTCCTGTTTAAGTATAAAGTTTCTGTTCTTCTCTCACGCATAAACCATATATTTTCGGTAAGAATTAATTATCTTTAAGAAGAGCGATGTAGTCTAGCCAATGTTTCATCAGCTGTCGTGAAATATTTCAAGTAGTTAATAGAATTTTACCTGTACTTTGTTATGTTCCATTCCGGAAGCTCTCGAATAGCGCACTGTCTTTGCAAGTTAATTATTGTGTCTTGGGCAAGTTTTTTAACTGCCATCGCCTATCTGAAACCGAACTAAGTGTAATAGACACTTTTCTTTCTTGGGGTTTTATACGACGTGAGGACGTTTTAGTTTGCGCGACGTCATAGCTTCATTAGCAAAGCATATTTTCGTCATAACATGAATGACTGGCAGAACACCCACATATGGGAAATACTATTAGAGCATACGTCGTGTGCGAAGTATTAATAAGTTATGTGTCACTTTAGTTTACGCCTCTACTACCTCAGTGTATGCGAGTATTTTAACGCCATGTTCTAGCACTTGCATTACTCTACGTATGCTTATACTTTAGACATCACAAGCGCGTAAGGTAAAGGTCATCTGTAGTGGTTCGTGGTACAACACGTGAAACCATTTTGCAATGAATTTCATATAAAGACAAATATAAACGAAAAATGGTAAAAAAGGGAAGTGTAAACATAATCGTGGGGAAAAAACAGAATATTGATAAGTAACAATAACGAATGCTCTTAGTACGCAAATGGCAGGCGACGGTTCTGGGAAAAATTAGTAAAGGGTAAGCCCCGTCGAGCACCAAACTGAAAAGGTCGCCCTACTTCTGAGCTCTTTATCACGCACAACATGATATAAAACAAAACGTGTCATTTGTATAAATGACCGTGGCTAATCACATGACTATCACGCTTATTTCTGTAACGTGCATATAAAGTAACTTTGGAATACTGGCGGGAATCAGTTAACGGACTTGTTTGTTTCTGATCAATTTCTGTCGTTTTCGTTGTAAAGCTTCCTGTCTTTTTCGCTCGATTTCTTCAGCCGTGCATTGAGATTTATTGCTGCATTGACTGCTGTTCTGGGAGCTCGGATTAGATCGATTTTTAGAATTCTCAGAGCCAACGTTCCTTGTAGCCGGTTTTGGCTTCGCAGCAAATGGATTAAATACATTTTGATTTGGGAGTTTATGTGTCTGATACGATCTTGAGGAATTTGAAACAGAGGCTTTGGCATTGCATGTCTGACCTGAAAAAAACTTCAGCACCTGTTTCTTGTCAGCTGGTTCATGAATGGCGGAGTAGGTTCGAGTTTGCGGTGGGCTTCGAGTCATAGAAACATTCTTTTGCAGAGGTTTCTGTGATGTTTGATGGCTCATAACACTTGAGTTTGTTTTGTGTTCTACACGACCAATGACACTATTTATTGTTGAATTTCCACTTGTTTTTGACTTAAGTTTTTGTATTGGAGCTGTTTGAGCGTTGGAGATTGTTGGAACATTTGTAAACATTGCAGGTGCCGATACAGTTGTTGGTGGCTTAGAAGTAGTAGTTTCTACCCAACTGTCATCCATAACAAGTTGTGACAAAATGTCATCATATATTCCAAAACTTTGTTCTTTAACTGTCATTGTAGGGGTGGTCCCTGACGTAGTTAGCACTAAAGTAGATTTGGACGTTGAGGTAGGTTTGCTAGAGGATGTACAAGGGAACGTTTGAAAATCACTAGTAGACGCTGATGGTTTCGGCGTTTGTTGAGTTTCCATCTTTGACTGGTAAGATAAAGCAGTAACAGGGAAAAACCCCGGAACATTATTGCATATTTCATGACCTGTTCCGAGTTTAGACTTTACAGTATTAGTTGTGTTTGTAGGGGACACCAATTTTTTAGGTTTTTTTTTCTGATTAGGTGTCTTTTGAAAAAGAGCTTTTGCCTTGCTTTGTCGTTTTAGGCTTAATCGACGACTTGGGGTCCCATAAGAAAGGAAAAATTCAGCGCAGGCATCAGTGCCAACAAATTCACCTGCGAATTCGTTGTTATCTACTCCAGTCTTATATCCAGGCTTTGGTCCTGAGGTGTTCAATGGAGCCACGCCAAGCAAACTGTCATTATCAGCATCTGACTTATGTTTACTGTCATTGAGTTCTGGCCCAGCTGTTACTGATGAGAATATTCTTGTTCTTCGCAGAGTTTTCTTCTTTAAACTTTTGTGCTTTTCACCAAGAATGTGATTACGTGGGGTACTTGTTGCTTTTGTTGGCACAGTGTCTGGCTGTTATTAATGCAATATATATACCAGTAAAACAATCAAAGTAATGTTTACATACACGGAATTGTTTCCACACTATCAATTAACATTAAAAAACCTCTGAACTGAGCAGTATATAGTTAAAAATAGGCTGCAGCCGACCTCAAATGAAAATAAATCATCGTCCCACGAATCTTCATCTCCATGAAGATAATTTTCTGTAAGATTTTGCACCGAGTGAATTAAAAGGAGAAGTGTATTTCATGTGACTTTAAAGCTAGCAATAATACCTGCAGCAGGAGTTTTATTTTTCTTGTTCATTGCAAAATTTATGGAAGTTCCAGGAAATTCTTCACTGCGTCCAGACATATCAAAGATTAAATCGAGAGAGCTTTCACATTTCTCTTCCTGATTTAAATCTAAACGTTTACAAACAAAAATAAGTCGAAGAAAAAAAATTCTAGATAGATATATAAAAACCAGAAACATATGCTACACAAAAATATTGCTGAGTGTCTAACTGGAAGTCAGATGTTGTTATTATACCTTTGTTATGAAATCTTGTCATCTGCTCAATAAACTTCGTGGCTTTATCATAACATTGGGTATTCATAAGAAACATATCTGGCTTAGATTTCTGGAAAAATGTATGGTCACATTTTCACTCAAGTTTATTCCATTGTACAATTAATGATGGAATCATTGATGATTTAAAGCATTTTCCTAATAAAAACACTCTCAACTTGTTGATAATACATACCTTAGATAAAATGTTATTGGGGGATGGTTCAACAGACGCCTTCTTTTTAAATACTTGCTTTTCACTAGAGCAAGGCACTACAAACGAAAGAATAAACTTGGAGTGAATTTTAAACAGAATTAATGTGAACAAAAAGTGAGGCTTCAAAGCACACTGTCACATCAAAACTTACATATCTGCATGCACAATTTCTCTTTGAAAACTGCCATATTTTGCAATCTGGGTTGCAGGAGCGTATAAAATATGCATATTTATCTGTATATATACCAATATATATGCATAACAGTAAAATATATAGGCTAATACAAAATTAGCACATAAACTTGAAAGCCTGTAACTAAACCAGCCAGTTTCTTATAGCTTTAGTGTAGGAAACAGATAACTTTCGCTTACTTTGGTATTGCTTCCAAGCTGTAGGTGTTGGAGAACCACAATCCCAATAAACTTCAACTTCAGACATGGACTGTGATGTATTTTCATCCATGAATATTAATATTTATTACCAGTGACTTCTATTTTAGTTTATGCACAAGTGCAGGCTTGCCTAACCGCTGGTGCAAAGGTAAAAGTTGATAAGCTAAAAATCAGATAGGCTAGTAGGGTTGGGTAGCCAGTGTACGAAAAAACACTCTTACTTGCTGATACAAACTCAAATAAAACAAGTTATACTTAACGTACAACAACAAAATTTATACCATCACATACACAATTTCATCCTGCACAACATACTTTTAAACTGCGTCATTTAGCAAAAACATTTTCAAGTAATTGCAACTTTTTTGCAGTGTACTCAGCTTTTCCTCTATGGAGCCAGTTTACCAAAGCAAAATTTCAAATTCAAAGTTTCACACGCACTCAATCTGAGTTCGCTGTTTTCTGATTGGCGGGTTTTTCAAACATAGACATAAAATGTTTTCAGTATTAAATTTTTGGACAATTTTTTATCAGTAAATTCACATTTAATCTGCAAAACTTTTCTTCAAACATCACCGGAAAATGTCAGGTAAACTTAACTAATTCTCTCTGTCACGCAGTGGTTAAAGACTTGGTCTACAATGCTTAGGAAATGCAAAAACGATCTGTATAATAGGAATTTGCGGGATACTTTAAATAAGCCAAACAAAATAATCGCGTCTAGGCTAAATTTGATTGGAAACACTTAAAGACCAACAGTACGTGCAAGCTGACTAGATGAGCAAGCTTTCTCTGCCTGTTTCCGTACAGACAACTAAGATTTATTCTAAATGGAAAAGATCATCGTCAAGACTCGAGCATGCGATCTCAATTCTTTCTGAATGCAAAAGTAAATAAGAGCAGGAAAGTAAATGTGCTTGCTAAATATTTTATTTTAATAAAATACATATATATTTATCATATAAATCGGTATATAAATATATTTTTTAACGTATCCGGTATCAAAGCCTACTTTCCATAGACATCGAGTAGACTTAATTTGCTATCGATAACAATGCATTTTGCCATAATCGATCCATTTTGTACACTGGCTCCGACAAAAAATTTAGACCCAAGCAGTTAAAAAAGAAATGTACAGAAAAGATAGCTCTGCGAAAATTTTAAGAGACATAGAGGAGGAATTATTGTGCAAGTGTGAGGAAAAAAGGTTCTCTAACTCCTTTATTTTGTGAGATATTACAGTTTTTGTACTGGACATCGAAATTTCGTTTTAGGCTTAAAAATCAGGTTTTTCCGAGGTGGGTGAGTTTGACGCGATGGAACTAAAAAAGTATTGTATGTAGAGACTTGAAAGTTGGTATACAGTTAGAAGGAGAATCTTGCTTACTACCTGTAAAAAATCCATTAAATTGGATCAAAATTTAATGTTAAAATAGCAATTTTTTGGTAAAATTCTACACTGGCTACCCGGCCCTATACCGAATCACTGTACGATAAGCTGGGCTACCAACATAACCTACCACTACCGCCAGAAAGCAGAATGTCCGCACATCTAGATATACATATCATTTATTTTCCGCTATTAACTGCAGAGAGTGAAACAGAATGGTGCTAACCTTGTTATAGACTTCGGCTTATATAGCATGGTAAATCAAGATACGCTCACAAAGAATCAACGAGCAGAACGTAATGCAACAAAGAAACGCAATTTTAATGTTACATCATCAGTACTCTATCATTTGCACTAAAAAATTCTTTTCAACTGTAGCGAGTACTTAATTTATTGCGCTTAAAATTAATCCAAACGACAATTGTACTGACAATTGTATAACAATTAACAAACATAAAAAGCAGCATTGTTTTCAAAATATTCAGGGGAAATCTCCCGTGGATAATCATAGACATCGTACAAAGAAAAAATCTTACAACAACTTCAGATTTTGGAAGGAAATTATGTCAAATGTCAAACTGACGTGAAAATGGTTATCGATTATCTTGTTATTATTTTCAGTTATCAACCCAAAATTGAACCTGGTTACTGGTCCTCTAGATACATATTTACTTACAGTTGAAGTGGTGTACTGGTTTCTTGATAAATTTTTCATTTATTTATTTCAGTTTAGATAGGTGAGCGCAAAGCTTTTCTGTTAGCATACCAAATAAATCATTTGGTATGCTAATAGAAAAAGTTTATGAGATGAGATGATGAAAATACATTTATGAGATAAAAAAACATGATTTGAAATGGAAATTATACGAAATTGTGTAAATTTAAATAATTTCTCACAAATTCATTCATGTTCAAAAACTTTAACAAAATCACTTAAATATAATACATTTATATAAATTCAAAGAAGCTTATATAAAATCAAATAACTTCTATACAAGGGAGTTGCTACCCCTGATACTCTTTGGTGTCGAAACGTTTAAGTATTTCCAAGTGCAGACAAACAAAGAGATAAAGTGCCGACAGTTAATTAGTTATTTGTTGTAAGGAAAATATCTCTGCTACCATGTTAGCACCATGACATTTCATGTTCAAAATAATTTTTATTGCTTTTTATGACCTAGTTCTATTTGATATGAACCAATTATATAAAAAACATTTTTTTAAAGGTGGCTATACTTTTACCTGCAGTCATAGTACCATATTAGCATATGGTTAGCGAACTGAGTAGGTATTTATCTTGACTAATTTTTACTAAGATAATTAACATAAACAAAAATATTACAAGCAAAGAATCTTTGCTGAAATTTCTTCCAAAAATCCGTGTCATCATCAAAAATTCAAAAACTAACAAAAACCTAAATTTAATGATTAAACTTTTAGGAACTGCAGCCTACAACTAACTTTAAAGAACTGCAGCATGTTGGATCATGACTGTTATAACTAGTGATTATATAGATAAGCCACTTAAATTGTAAATAGGCCTATATATCGATATAATTGAATAAGTAACCAGGAAACCGGTAACTAACGGAAACTAAATGATGACGATGTCAAATGTATAACTCAAAAATCGCATTTCTCAAAGTAAAAAAATGCAGAGCAATTAGTATTAAAAGCGCTATGTTACAGGTTTTTTTTTAAATATTTTACGCTTCAAACAAGCGACTATGGGACGTCCACATCGACTGCATCTTAGGCTAACATGTTGCACTACTGACTACTGGATCACGTCGTTTGACATGTAAAACCAGATTCATGAACGTTGCAATTTGCTGATATTTAGAATACTTTCTTATATAGTCTTACCACTCGTTGAGGTTATTGTTGCGTCTATCACAGCTTAATGGTATAGTACCGAAGTATTTTATTGGTGATGAAATTGTTTAAGAGATTATTTGTTTTTCAAATCAGCCTTATTAAACACGAGAACATTTTTAATAAATCAAAGTTAATTTTCTCATAATGAATATAGCCGCTAGCCTATACAGTTCAAAGCTTATGTAATTTAGTCAGATTTTCTGTTTTGGTTGCATATAAATTCGTATATAGCCTAGTGCCTAACCAGCTGTACTTTCAAATAAGTCGAAGAAGATAGGCTATATAATACTTGGAAATTGGGATATGCATATCCTGCAGTATCGTGTACTATTGGAGTTATTTCTTTGCAATGTTCACTGAACAATCAGTTTAGCATTAGATGGTTTATAAATACATTTCAATTGCTGGTAACTTGGTGGTAACCTAACTAACAGTAAACCATGTCTCAAATTATTTAGTTAGGACTTTGTAATTGTGCAAAAGTTTGCGAGATTCTCTTTACAGAAAAACAAAACAAAATTCATTGCTGTTGTAGGCTATAGGCCTAGTAGTTCCCAGTTATCTTTTTAAACTATAAATTATTTATTTATTGAAAAAAATGTATTGCACGGTACTATACGTTAAATTCAGTCAACATGATTTTAAATTATATAGCAAAAAATAAACAAAATTCACATTAAAATCAAAAACACAATGCAATGTAGTGGGCACAGCTTGCAAGGATTGGCACTAAAAAGTAAAAAAACGCTTGCTAAGTTGCATTGTGTGCTTTTGCATGGTTCCCATGAAGTTGCATCCACGCGTAATTGCGCCCAGCAAAATCATAATTCGTTGCTTGGTAACCATTTTCAGCTGGGTTAGTTAAAATCATTATGCTACAAGGCAGATGACTAACTAATTGATTCATTAACTAATTAAATAATCAAAATATGCTGTTTTCAAATAGTGTGCACACGTAAAGTTTGTCTGGGTGCAATTACGTGTGGGTGTATAATTCCTCAGGAAACCTTTTAGGCAGTTACTGAGTTCGGCCAAAATATTTTCAACGGTAATGAGAGAAGGTGTTTTGAATATCTGGGGAAATGCATTTTTCTAGTTGTCTCTTTGTGGTAACCTGGCGTCACGCACCGCGAAACTTCAAAACTGCAATTAAAATTTAATAGAATATAACATATTTTTCTTATTAATATATTTCTTCTTAATATAATTTACATGGTATTGATATTTATAAACTTTGTATTTATGAGAATGTTATGCTGTGTTAAAGAGCACCTAGCGCCATAACATGTGCCACATATCGCTGACCTTTTTATGTTGGTGTATATGAGATTGTGGTCAAGGCTGACAGTGAAAGTTCCTTGAACGGGTCGTACCACTTCTATCTTTGCTTCATTCACATTAAACTTAGTTCCATATTGTTCCGTATAGTCTTCTTCAACAGCGTTTCCCTAAATCACAAAGAGTTTCATGACATAAACAGTAAAGTGTACCAAACTACCAAAATCCCTTTACTTTCGGCACATGAAACTTACCTTTTGTAAGGCCCGTTTAATAAGTTTTTCTCTTTTATCGTTGTCTAGTGCGGTGATGTGCAGTCCATCCGCACCAGGGAACCTCACTTGATCTGAAAAAAAAAAGATTTCCCTGTCAGTTTGAAGGAAGTCGGCTTGATATTATAGCAAGTCAATGTCTCGAGTAATGGTCATGATTTACAGTAATTTTGTCATTGGATATACATTAACCATATAGCCTAAATACTTGTACACAAACGATTATAAGCTTACATAGTTGAGACGAGAGAACCAGTTTCAATCAAAACTAACCTCGACAATCGCTGTTGGAAAGCGCAATCGGCGCAATGCGAATCCTGTAGTAATGCTTGTCAGGAAGGGTTTGCTCAGAAACGAATGATCCGCTGATACCATACTGTAATATGCAGAAAAATATCAACGCTATATTCATACGCCTTTTGCAGAGACAGGAGATTTATGGACGGCTTTCGGTGTTATCTTTGTTGTGTGTTCTATTTTTTCATCTGCCCGAACTAAATGTCGAGATGGTAAAAGAGCAACCACTGGGTCGTGTTGTCATCAAAAACTCGCAGACCATATATTTCGTGGGAAAGACGGTAGATGAGACAACGCCAAGAAACGTTAAATACGTTTTGGTGTTAAGTTTTATGTCTTTTACTCTTTTACTTATGTCCTTAGGTTTACTTACTTTGCTGTAAGTAAAACTTGTATAAGCGGCCGGTGGCCCCGAGTCATCTGAGATGTCGACCAGCTTTCCTACTTTACCGAAGCGACCTGGTGGTAAAATTTTTGATTAAGATTTGCAAATGCAAATGACTTTATTTTATGATCAGCCTGGTTTTCTTCTTTCCATCCACACCGCCTAAGATAACGCACCAATAAAAGTGGCATTTTGATGAACGATATCATGATAGAATAAGATAATAGAACTTTGGAATACAGACTGTAACCGGTATCTAGTTATTTCCATTTTCTTATGTCTTAAAAAGGATATTAAACATCCAAACATAGCCTACCTGCTGCGATTGCTTGTTTATACGCAACGTAACCAATTTCCGCACGACAGCAAAATACTTCCGTGATTACGTCATCGCTACTGGACCGCATGGTGACCTGTATTGTCCGGAAAGGTCAGATATTGGAATATATGCACATAAAGCTATTTTCTTCGTTAGCTGTGTAGTTTATGCGAGGTTGCTTAATTCTTGCTATTTATGGTGAGGTTACTTCACATAGCTCTAATTGTGTTAAAAGTCTAGACTCTAGACTATAATCTGCAGTTTGAAATAACGATCATTTGTAACTAGGTTAAACAGCACCTTAAAGATTGGAATGTAGGCTGTGCGGATTGCGAAACGTAGGTATCCCGAAATACCACTCGCAAGAACCTGTTAATTGAGAGATCATAAAGTTGCGAGTTGCGGTCAAAACATGAATTGTGCTCGTATGCAGGAAAGGAAAACTTTTTCTCCGTATTTTGTCAATAATGACTTACGTTTTCCGGTGTTTGATCGATAGTATCCCATCGTTGGCTGCTTGGTTTGTTTTCGTCCGCGTTTTCGCAGGCAATATCGTCTTTATTAATCTAGAAGTAACGAATCACATTAACTCTCAAATGTATCATTGTTTTCACTCATTCTCCCGTCGATTTGACCTCCACTTACCGCCGGTATAACACGAACAACATTATTGGTTGCCATGGTTACCGTGTAACGGTACCAAGGGTCGATAGACCCCAGCATCTCGCCGATTTCTAAATCGAACGTTGAAGACCCGTCTACAAAAAGCAAAAGATTCAATATCAGTTACAGACTAAAATTATTTCTACTTCTGTGCGATAAGGTCTACTTTGTGTTGCTTTCGCTTCGTCATCAAATGCATTTTCGCCAACAGGGATGTAATACATTCGAAGGTCTATATGCTGAAGGAGCGGTGCTCTGGTGGCCTGGCGCCGCCTACAACGTATAACCACGTCAAAGTTGTTTACTTTTGCAGTAACTTTTACCTAACTTGGACTGTAAGCATGATTCTTACCTCAGTTCGTAATAAGCTCTGGCGACATCGCTTACGGTTTTGTCGTTACCAACGAAAGCGAGTTTGAGCACTTTTTTCCTCACTGTTCTCGCCGGAGGCTGACTCAGTGAAGATCGACTTATGAGGTTCCTCCTGAATCGACATCACACGATTACAACGTACAACTCACTGTACATGAAGCATCAGTCGCAGCCACCTACCTCACTGCTTGCTTCCGAGCGAATTTGACTCCGGCGACTCCGTTTTCCTCGCTGCTATCCTCGCCACTGTTTCCGCCAGGACCCGGAGACGATCTTAAGTGGCTCTCGTTTTGGTCCGGTACGATCCCGGAGTCCATTCTACAAAGAAGAGTCGGTTCATTCGTACACTTAGCAAATAAAATATGGGTGCAAGATAACGAGGGTGTTATAGATTTATACTCAACGCAATCTCTTACTTAAAGTACCTATTCCGAGATTCGTCGTTTTCCACAAACACTTTTAGTGTATCTGCGTTTAAAATACAAAATAATACTAGACATAAGCCTGAGGTATTGTTTATAACACTAACAAAGATATTTGAACCTCACACCTGTAATAACATCTTAAATGACTATTTTCTGAAAGTAGAAAAAATAGACGTTTGTAGACGAACCCTTGCCTATTACGTCCAACGTTACCTGATGACAACTTTCTTATATTTCTTCTTCGAATCGAATCCTCAGCATTAATTGTCAACTGAAGCGCCTCATGAGGCTGAACATGCAAGGCTTCTGCGGATCTAGACGTGCTGATGTGTCCCGGATCAAAAGAAAAACGGTTTGGCGCAGCAAGATAAACATTTTCTGAAGAAGTCGAAAGATTCCGAGCCCCGACTTGTAAGTTGTTTGCAGAATCACTGCTCGTTGAAGTGTCGTTTTTCGTGTCTTTTCCAACATCTCCTGTGCTAGCAAAGATATCTTTTATGTGCCTCCGGTTCATGCTCTTCTTCAGTCCTCTCAAGGAACCTTTCAGCGGAAGAGATGACGTTCGCCACCTTGACGTCGCTATCGTGTCGAAAATTGTATTGTGGTGGGACGGTAAGGTCGATAAACTAGCAGCACCTTTAACGTTTAAATTTCAATTATTGCATGTCCGAGGTAGAAACGTGTTTATGTTTGCAATCGAACAGCAGTTCATTTAATTTTATTACATTATGTTCTACTAATGCCATACTTGAGGTTTGTTGTATTTGCGAGTTCTCTTCCTCTGTTGAAGTTGATTCTTGGTGTTCCGCAAGGATTCGGAACGTCGCAGGAGGAAGATCATCCGGAGAAGGAGATCGTTGAATGTTCACGATCCGATTAGACGGCGTGCGGCGGATTCCACGCATCATTTTAATCCCCTTTCTCCCGAGGGTTTTGATGTTGTATTTCGACTTCCTTTGTCTTGGTTTATGCTCTTTCGTTGCCGGGTCGTCTGCATTTGACGTCGATGCCGATTTACTCTGAGTAAATGCTGTGGAAGTTGGTGGTTTCTTAAGTGGGTGATTTGTGTTCTGACTGTGGTTGTGGTTGGAAGTGTTTTTTGATTGTGTTGGGGTCGTTGCTTGCTCGTTGTGGTCGACGGATTCGTTAGACACTATGGATAATCTAAATGATTTTATCAGGTCGTCCAAATTTTCACTCTCGCGTTTTCCATTTTGGCTGAATCCTTTCTCGCTGAAGTTTTCCCAAAACTCTTTTGTTTGGTCTTCTATTTCCTTATTATTTGGCTGTAAAACAGATAACTTTCCTATCAGTATTAACATAAATTTCGAAGTACATTCAGACAACAGTTATTGAAACAAAGTCTCTAATTCGATTCTTAAATAAGACCTATCAGCTTACTGCTAGAAGATGAAGACTGTCGCTTTCCTTTTTGTTTCGTTCTTCGGAATAATCCTCAATCAATCCGCTGTCTCGCATCTCTCCGCTACTTCGGAAACCAGATCTACGTTTTTCTCGATCTGTTGTGCGAATACAATTTTGTTGATTGAGCTGTTGGGAATGTTGTGACCGATATTTGGAGCTTGAAACTTACTTCTTTGGTGGGCTGAGCTCCCGCTTCGTTTCTGCTGAAGGAAGGCTTTCGCAGTTGACCGAACCATTTCGAATATTTCGTCAGCAATTTGATCTCGATCAAAACATTTTATTTCCATCTTTAAATACAACTTTTTTCAGTACAAATCTAAGTTTAATAAATATAATAAAATTTATATCTGTGGCCAAAATACTGAAATCTTACCCTCGGATAGTCCATTTCGTTGGTACCGTAGCGCTCCGTTTGTGACGAAGAAGTTGAGGTAGATTCCGATTGTGACAAAACAGATGCAGACGAGATGGTGCGACTGAGGTAGGATTGGACTCTAGGAGGAGCGATAACTAGCGCTGGAGCAGATGACGATCCAGAAACGGACTTGCTGAGGATAATATTTGGCGTTGATCTTTCATTACTTTCATCTTCAGCGTGATTCACATCCTCAGTCACGTCTGCGCAAGGGAAGTAAAGGTTATGAGATGGGATGTTTTGAAAAGCAGTCATTGCACGATTTCCATAACGTGGCGTCATAACATGTCGCAAGAGATGTGCTGAAACTAGTGAAGTAGAACTACCATGATGTGCTGGTATGTTTGTAAAATACAATACTTTATTTAAATGCCTGTCTATGGCTGTTACTCGGCCTACCTTGTTCTTCTTGGAGTTTGTTTGACAGCGCTTCCAGTTGTTTTCTTATAAAGTCCTGAGCGGCGTCAGTGGATTCCATTGCTGCAGATTGTTCCATGATCTCTAACGCTTCAGCGCATGTGGTAGAAAGTCGAGTTGTGGAACAGTTCTGTGAGAACAATGAATAAATGTTACTTGTCTTTGAACAATGTCTGTTTTAATTATTTAGCCTAAATGCTAATACTAACCAAACTAACTTTCCAATATAGCTTGCGTTATAAGCACATATGGCAACTTGATTTTGTTAAGGTTTACAAGACATAGAGTAATTCACCAATGAGGCTCTGAATAAATCTTTTTGCGCACACCAATATGCCACTAAGCTAAAGCCCACTATCATAAGCCACAACATATAGTACCTGTAAAGCCTGCTGAAGTGTGAGTAAGTCAAGATTTTCCGGTCCAAACACAGACTTGTAAATTTGTTCTACCACAACTTTCTTTTGGTCTTCCTCAGTTTTATCGGAACTGACTTTGCTTCGAGTAGAAATTCTGGTTAATGCACTTTCCAGCGTTTCCCATTCCTTGCTTCTTTTGTCAACAAAGACGTGTGCCGATCTGGATAGGATATTACACTGTCATCATTATAGATCTGACTTTATTAAGCCTTTTGCTACAATCTGCTTAAGTTAAAGAGATGTTAATTTTGATAAGGACCAGTATGTTTTTAAACATATTTCTGCTAAGGAGATGCGGGGGCAATAACATCAACTTACGAAAAGTTAACGCTTAACTTCTGGGATAGATTCTTAGTTTCTTGCTCTTGAAAGTATATTGCACGTCGAAAATAGCCTGTGAAATGCACAGAGAACATTTGAAAATTTTGTTCAATGACTTGTTCAGATATTGAACGATATTACAATTAATTTTACTATATCATTTGTTAGTTCCATAATCTCGCTTTGATACTTTGTCAATTGAAATTTGTGTAAGTGCTGAATTAAGATATCAGATGTACCGGGTGATTTCATTTCCGCTTGAATAAGATCGAGAACTTCTTTAACAGCAGCTGAAATCGTTACTGGAAGCATATAAAGTAATTGAAAGGAGGAATATGCCTTCTGTAGAGTCGCCAGTGGTACGTAGGGTGCCTGAAACATTAAGTTGTAGCTTCAGTTTTCATTAGGTATTTATTTTAAGAATCTAACGAGCTGGCCTTTGCCTAGACGGAAGACGGACGTATGGAACGTGCAGAATGTTCTTACCAATATAACTGCTTCACAAAATACGTGCAACAGAGCCGCAATCTTCGTTTCTTCGTAATTGGCATGAACCTATTAATTTTGTAACGCAGAAGTTTACATCATTTTTCTTTCGACAAACGTATGTCACACAGGAAAAATCTTCTAATATGTGTGATGCTAAAATCTGTCAAGTCATGGTGTGTATATTGTTTGATGTCTCTGTTTACCGTCTCACAGCGTTTTGTTTACTAAACTGTCTGCCACTCCAACGTGGAAACAGTTCGGTTTTGAATGGCTGTTCACTTGGTCCTATAAGTATTACGTGCATGTGGAAAGCAATCTATGTACGGTAAATAAGGTACATGTAAAATAAGCTACAATTTCTAAAGACTTGCATTGGAGCATGGTATTAGTACAGTGTTAAGTTTTTTGAAAACTTACCTTTTCTAACAGCTGAATGATTGCATCAACCACGGCTGTGGTTGATGATGAAAGGTGTTGCGTTTTAAAGCGCAATATCCAGTACTTTATGCTGTTTCCAACTGAAAACACAGGACATCATTAAATAGTATAGTGTTGCTATTTTTAGAAGTCATATCACGCCAGGCACAAGTAAAGCTGTACGTCAACCCGTTACGGGGCTAAAGTAAAATCGTGCTTTAGCTCGGTAAGCAAAAAGTACCCTGTGTGCTACTGGCAGTCACGTGAAATGATCGCCTAACTTGCTTTCCACTCTTGTCTACGTAACTATAAACTTATGCCTGGCGTAACTGTGTTGCGTCCA
The DNA here is from genome assembly GCF_947623445.1 of Clavelina lepadiformis. NCBI lineage: Eukaryota > Metazoa > Chordata > Ascidiacea > Aplousobranchia > Clavelinidae > Clavelina > Clavelina lepadiformis. Next base: position 20,444,239 of record NC_135241.1, read on the forward strand.
CGCCTTAACATAGTTCTGATTTGTAAAAGGGTTTACCGGTTTCGTCATGCAAAGACGATGTATTTTCCCATTCTGTTTCCTTGTTAAAGCTTAGGAGGATTTCAGAGAAGTCATGGCACCATTTCTCAACATCATCAAATATCTCGGGCGGGCGAGAAAAACGCTTCATAATCTGAACAAATGTGTATAAGCTTAAGTCTTTTGCAAATTATCCAAGTTAAACTACGTCGGTTTATGTAATACATGTATGAGACAATGGTTAACCAAGTTTGTGTGTCCAAATCCAATAAAACCCAGATACTCATACTCACTGCAGTCTCAAATATGGATGCTGCTCGTTCCCAGCTTCGTGCTATAAAATTTTGATAATAAAACTACTGTATTGCCACTTTGAAGATATATTGTATAGGTTGAAACATTGTAGGTATGTTATTAAATTTTCAAAATATTTTGGACTGTAGTTTAAAAATACTGCTGTATGTCGGTTTTACCTTTGTTCCAAACGAGAAATACATCTCTCATTTTGTTGAAATCCCATTTATGCAGGTCACAAGAGTTTGCCACAAATGCGATTGTGTAGAGTAATTCTCTTAGTCTAGTGATAGTTTGACGATCTTCAACTAACGTAGTCAAATAAAATAAGTTATTACGGAACTTTTTCATACTGTTCCAGGTTTATGTCGTAGAAACGTATCATTCTTGTTCTTTAAGATCTGGACGACGGTGTCCAGCCTATGAAAATACTTTTCATGTATCGTCTTTAACGTTTCACATAAGATTACGGAAATTTAGATTAATTTATCAGCTACCCATACCGCGAAGCTAATATCTTCATTTCAACAATTTTCGTGGGAAATTCTAATGATAAGTTTGATTACAGTTTGCGTCTCGTTTACCTGAAAGCCCGGTTTGAAGGAAACTAATTCCCTCTTCAACCCCTTCGCTACTCTTCCTCTTTATTTTTCCAGGGGGAGTCGAACTTTCAGGTGGGGCAGGAGAAATCTTCATGGCTGCTTTAGGATCTCCACTTTTGCGGCGTCCAGGGTTGGTCAACGCCCTTCCACGCTTGAGTGGAGATAAGTCTAGCACTAACGAACCGTGACGAGTTGCAGTCACCTGTTGCGGTTTAAGGCTGGACACTGTACTCTTTTCAGTTGAAGATATGTTCTTTATCATTCGCATCGCTTCGCGCAAAGGTTTGTGGCCTACCAAAGAATTATTGCAAGATAGGCCAATACAACCACAATGCATAGAACACAGTTGAAAATCACGAAAACTACGGCTTATCAATGAGATTGGTAAGGTATAAGCACGTGCGTTTCAGTGAAACGTTTACTCACCCAGTCCATATGTAAAAGATATGTATTTGAAAATCAAACATTTTGCGAAACTAGAAAACAAGCAACATTGTTAGATTGGTATTTCTTTACACATGACGGGACGATATGGCAGATTCTTTCGCAGGTTCATCTCGAACATATCATACAAGCGCTATAAATAGGCTGCAGTCAGACTTTAATGAAATATCCTTTTTAGACTTTGAAGTTATGTTGCGTAATGGAAAATATCGTATCGAAAATTGCATGCAAATAACCCGACTTACTTTTGCTGAATGGTTGTATCGTTGAAAAGCCGCTTCCAAAATACACAGGGTATCTCTTTTGGTGTTTCAGTCGAGGAAGCGAAACTATCCACCAGATCGCACATCTGTTCAATACTCATTTCCATTCCTTCGTCGCTTGTTGGCATAAACATGTTTTTCACGATCAGCTCAATTTTTCCATGGTTGTTATTTATTTAAATTTATACTAGCACTAACACCAAGTAACTTCTAGATAGATAATGAACAGTGTTGTTCTATATTTAGCACTTGAAATCAATGCTGACGGTCAGCAATTCATTTATCTTCGATTGAGAAACAAACAATTTAACATACTGTCTTGGAACCTTGTTGTCCACACTCATCCGTTTAACAACAGTGCTTGGACTACGTCATACAAAGCAACCAGACGCGCCGTACACCTATTTGTTACATAAGAAACTGATGGAGGCCTGCTGATAGTTAGGGAACTCTTGTATTGGGTTAACCCGAAGTTAAGAAAGTCTTTCAGTTTGTTACTTAAGCACTCAGTTGTCTGTTAATTGTTCTTAATTCCGATATGTATGAAATAGCATGACTAATGGTTCCATTCAAAACTTTGCAGTATACTCCACTTCCGTTGTTTTTTTAACTGAAAACAGTTAATACGATCTTTGCTCAGTGAACTTGAGTTCGTTTTTGATAAATCAAGAAACTTCGTTAAAAAGTTACGCAACAAAATCTGCGACCAAACTTAATAAACTTCAAAGCTTAAGTTACTAAAAGCTCCAAACTAAAGTTGCTAATAACAAAGTAGTGTGCGAGCATAGTCATATAACCTAGATTCACCACCATTGAGGAAACGTTGTATCACATAGGCCCTCTTTAACCTGTTGATCATTGACGTAACAAAGCGGGTATTTCACAACATACTACGTTGCACGTTCGTCAAGCAACATACTGCGTTCGTTTCAAACACCATTGAAAACTAGTGTATCTCTAAGTTTTGTAAACGAGAAAGTCAATTGTGTGGCACTTGACCTACAGTAGCATCACGTTTTGTTTCCTTGTCGGTTCACACCAAGACAAGACAATATATAAGACAAGAAACAAGGTTTACGCAAGCAAGATGTACGAATATAACGCGGCCGCTTACGTTGAAGCTATTGCACTGGTACAGTAAAGTTGGTACATTCAGCGGTGCTTTTCTGTAATGGTAGGCTGCTTGTGTTATCTACCCTGTACGCAAATAGTTTAGTCGGACAATATGCTAAATACAGCCTGTCATTTTTTAGGTTGGCCTAAAATATACGCTGCAGTTGAATTAACCGCCGTTCGGCTTACCGTTAATTCGATCGAAGCGGCTTACTATGAAACAATAAAACGTTTGCCACGTCACTTCCTTCAAAACACAGTCGTCTGCCCTCGCTAAGTTGATGTGAACATAAAAAACATACAGACTTGTTTATACCCTGCTTTTACGTCTCTTCGCGACCTAAGAGTACCACAGACGGTAATCGTTGGGTCCTTCGTTCTTAACCACATTTGTTTTTAGATCAAATGTTTTCCATTTACAAGGAAGACTAATTAAGTGCCTAAATTTGGTCATTCTTCTTCGAAAACAACCCATGTGTTTTTACATTAACCACATATATTCCAAAAATAAAAACACAACTAACTTTTTGACATCTCCACCGTATACATACTACCCCATAAATAGGCTTTGTGCTATGGTTTCTAGTATTTCCGTATATCCTTGTCTCTTATGTTGACACGTTGACGTCACATCCTATTTTGGTATCATTAGTAGGGTCGTTTTCATTCATCACGCACAGAACTGCTGGCAAGGGGGTCCCAAAGAAATGTTGTGTAAATGGTTTTTAAAAGCCTTTAAAATGTACTGCATCGGCGTTGTTAACCGCTTGCTGGCATTGAAGTGCTTTGCAACAACTCAATAACGCAAATTGTGGTTTGTATAAGCTTACAGTATAATTGGTCCAAACAGTGTATTAGCCTGAAGATATACATACAGTCATCGTAAATGGAAACAATCATTTTAAACGACACCCTAAGAAAACGAGTTCAATACCACGTGTCAAAGTCTTTACCGAAAACATTTTCCAATGGAATGGTACCTGCAGTTGAAGTTTAATACGTAGGCCTACTAAAATCACTTCTCGCATTAGCCTGCACTGACTAAATTCATTTAAAGAGACAAAGTGTGCAAAACAAAACACTTTTGTACTTCCTGCATCAGTGAAATGTGACCCACAATCATTACAGGAGCGTCCTTACGAAGCTTAAACTCGCCACTTAATAAAAAGAAAGTTGCCTATAAAAGCATATATGGAACATTATTCAGCTTATGAGCAACTGCATGTTTCACTATGTCATGTTGTCTTCCGCTTTCAAACGTCACCACCTATTATGTCATACTTTTTTCCGAATGACCTCTTAAAGTGATAGTTTCAGCTTAAAACAATATAAGTTGTAAGCTATAGTCTTGCAATAGGCCTATAAGCCTATAAGCCTAAACATGATAGGATTTTAAATTTTCATCGTGGTCTCAGATATTTCATCTAGGTATGGCATAAATCATTTCGGTGGAAAAATCTTCAACTTTCTTTAAAGGTTTACAGGAAAATACTTTTTCCACTTTTTTATAAATTGCTATTGCTATAATTTGTTAGTTTTATCTTTCATTGAACTATGTGACTATAAATAACATACCGGTACAAGTTCATTACAAGATTATACGGAGTGACAAAGTAAAAGGAAATACGATCATCCGTTCGCGCCAGGCCGATTCCTCTTTTGCGATAAAATGTAGCTCCTAATACACTCATAGACAAAATTGTTGCTGCTTACAACCTTATATTTAAAACTGGAAAACGACTATGATTACACCCCCCCCCCCCCCTCAAACAATTACGCAATCATTATAAAAAGTGCGAATTGATTGAGCTACCAAACACATTAAAAACAAAAGCAAGTAAACGTATTGAAATGCGTAGCACAGTAAAACCCGAATATGACAATTCTGAGCCTTGGCAATTTTGTCGCAACAGATGCCATCAGTCAACTTTGTCGTATGATGTATAAGTTGTTCCACTCCCAAAAGGAAAAGAAATTGAAGATAACATTTATGTAGATTTATCACACTTTAATAAACAGAATGAAGTGTGTTTTTACTTTAAGAAATAAAACAAAATTTATCTGTTATAGCTAGGCTATAGTTGTTAAATATAGTGGTTACCAATTGTTTTGTCATTTACTAAAAATATTTTGACGATTTAAAATCAAAGTAGCCTATAAGATGTATGAGGTCCTAAAATTTAGGATGACCATTGACCACATAGGATAATTGCACATGCATATGCGCAATAGTTTATGATGTCTGATAACTGTTTCTACTATAGTTTCGTCCTATATACCATATTAAAATGATTATTTATTATTTGTTGTCAAAATGAAATTTTTTCCAATCGCGCACGATACTAAAAATCTTACAAGTGCAATGTCTATACGGTATACCATATCAATTAAGGCTTGCATTAGCATTGAAATTACGTTCCCTTCATAATGCAGTGACTCGGAAAGTGCACATTTATAGCAACATAAACCAACTTTATAAATTTAGCTCTTACCTAACTGTTAAAAATACAGAAGAGAAGTACGTGGTACTTGTATTTAAAACAATAGAATAATCCCAATACAGTATACAGTGCATACGCAAAAGATAGCAACGCATAAATTAAAACTTGTCAATAATTCCAAATTTCGGGAAATTTTTCGGAGTTTTGGTTAGTTTAGGCCTTAATTTTGAATAAATTGCCAAAACAATTTTTGGTTAGAAATTTTGCTACCACTTTGCAGTAATACCGGGGTATGTGGGATAAAGATATAATATATAGGGAGTAAGGACACGTACAAAAGTTGCCATACACGCGGTGTGCTAGCAAAAATCCACGTCATTTTATTGCGTAGGTAAAACAATAATGTAAAATAATTTGTTGGACGCGTTTAGTCATTTCCTGGTTTTCAAGCAAACGATTTGTTCTCGACTTTTCATTTTTCTTGTATGATACTATACAGTGAACATGTCACAATAGACATCAAATTTGCGACATTTATTTCGTTATTGTAACGTAATCATTGAAAATTGTTTCAAAAGTGTGTAAAGAAACTATATTTAATCAATAACACTCTTTGGTGATAAGTATAACTTACTTGTTTTTACGCTTTTCTTTAAAGTAAAAAGCTACCAACCTATACGAAAAGGCCGCATTTTTTTAATAACTATCCTGGAATAGCATAGGAGTTGTGGCTGACTTTAAGACTGGCCGTTTTTTCTAAACTCTATTACTTTCGGATTAGTACGTAACTACAAACATTTTTGTATCTTTTAACCAATAACTTTTGTATTCGAAGTATTTGCTGTCGTGCTCATCGGCTACCCCAAAATTGAGTCGTTATATGCGTCGCCTAAAAAGTTTAAAATAAGTTTATTTATTTAATCCATGCCCTGAGTTGCCCCTGTAGGTGCATTGCAGTATTTTAGTCACGGTTCTCTTTTAATCTTTTTTCCGTCCTGATTGCTATTTTTCTCCCTCCTTTTCTTTTTCGTCTCTTTTTTGTTTCTCTTTTTTCCTTCTGTAATGCCACGAAACATTCTTGCAGAGTCGCATTTCCACTTATACGCTAAATTAATCTCGACAAGCAAAACTATAAAGATATATTTTAGGTGTGCAAGTTGATGGACTGACTCATATGGCATCGTTCCATTATTTGGGTTAAGTTCTGTCACGCTTTCGCCCCCGTGTCTTCGACCGTTCAACATTTTAAGGTAGTGGACTATTGGCTGCATTGTTGGACTGCAAAGTTGGACGGTGATAGCTGAGATAAGTTCGTCCTTAGGCAAAATTTAATTGCTTTGTTTGCTTTGGAAGAACTTACGAAATGAAGTGTCGTGTCGCGTGCGGACCGCGAATTGTAAGCAAAGCAGCTTGTGATCCATCATTGCATTTGGTTTCTTATTTATATGTTTGGCAGAAATTTTATTAAAGAAATAATTTCCAATTTTGAGTTACAGACTCGGCAGTGTGAATATAAAAAAGTTGTTAAGCTTAAAAGTTACTCGTGCATCGAATAGAACATGTATCTCATTTAAAGTATACAATACATATATTATTGTCATTTTTGGTTTATCCGGCAAATCTTTATCCCATTTTTTCATATTAAATTTTTGACATAACCTACATGTATATACCTTCATGTAATGACTTTATGTGAGCAACACTTGATAAACTGCGGACATTACTGCCTTGACAAGTCAGTGTCAAACTTAGCAGCTATGGGAAACGTGCGGATAAAAGAAAATTTGATTATTTTAAAAATACTCTCCGATTTTGGCTCCTTGATCGAAATTCTGATTCTCGTACACCGCAAATTTTTTCTGTTCTTTTTCTGGTCATTACTGACAACAAATAGCTTGTTCTTCGACAGACAGTAAATGAAAACGATGCCTCACCGGTCCATAAACGATTTTCATTATCGACATGATGATTACAATGATGAAAATTTCTCTGATGATGAAGAAGTTTGTTTCTTTGTTGTGTTAGGACAAAACAGCTCCAATAATCAGTGAATGTACAAACAAATACGTTTCAGGATGTCTGTGTCATGCGGCATCCCGCTTTTCTCAATTTCCCTTGAAGCTATCAATTCGTGCTCCTCGAAAGATTTCTCTGACTAAGAAGTCGAATTTCTTAAAACGTGATCAGACGATTCGGACGCCCTCGTGTAGTTTATGCAACGTCAAGACCGGTTTGTCTCTTGTCTCATATCTTCAAAACATTAATACGCTATGAGACGTAGTGTTATTTCGACTTTGAAATAATTTTGCCTCGGGGCAGAGAGGGCAGCTCTGTCGACCTGTAAAATGAGCGCTTAAGAAGCGTGTTTGGCATTAACAGATTCGTTATTTAGTGTTAACATCGTACGTCAAGCTGATCTGGATGACGTACAGGCGCTTTTGTTAATCGTGAATTGCCTGAGGAATACGAAATCAATTTAACTGTTAAAATGTAACGCAAAGAGTTAATATATCATTAGACGCGGAATAGAAAATATGATGTGGTTCAGGTATCAATGTAGCGGTCGCAAAAGTGTGATTCCACCACAAGATCAAAAACCGTTTTTCTAGCAATCTCTTAATATAACGGCATAGGATGAGTTGGATTAAGCGTTACTAGTATGCAACCAAATTGTAGCAGCTATGTAAAGCATAAGCAACTCGTTGTAGTTAACCTAAAACATACTCATAAAAGTATTGTATTAGTTTTTTTATTGCAACATTTCACGGTTTTTGAAAGACGTGTAAAACAATGTGGAACGCTTGTAGTGTTACCAGGTTATTCGCCCTGGTTGCCTTGTCCGGAGCTTTAGGGATGCAAGTACCTCCGGAGTCGGGAGGTGATTCGTGCGAGGGATATCGTAGTCTCCTCACAAGAGTCCTTGTGCAATATTCAGCAACATATTTTGCCGACAATCCAAGAAACGAAGGAACAATAATTGATCCTAATCAAATATTTCCGCTCACTCCTCTTCAACTCTTTCGGGAGTTCTACGGTGACAGCGCTACTCCAGAACATTTCAAAGAAGCCATCTTGAAGACGTATTATTCTGATCCTGGACCATACGGACCCGCCCCTGAGGATGCTGACCGAATCATTTTACGTGATAACATTTACACTTACGCCCAAGCATCGAGTTACGATCTGGCCCGAGAAAAATTTGGTGTTTTGCTCTACCTCGGAATCACAGACTATGCTGTAAACTCTGCTGCCTGGTTAAACTCAAGATGCATTGAACCCCAGTTTATCGATGATGCTGAAGATGTGATAACCGCAGAACTGGAAAGGTAAGCAGCCGTCTTGAATAACTTTTAAGGCTTTAAAAGCCTAATATTGTGAGGTAAGGTTTTTTTTCAATCAAGCAGCACAACGCAGGTTAAAAGGTGTGAATGTCACACAAAACGTTGTTGCACAAAAGTCTGTGCAACGAATGATAAAATAAGTGTATTTTGGGAAAGGTTGAAGCAAACTACAGATATAAAGCAAAATCACGTCTCGGTGTTAATCACCATCTTTTTAAAATAACGAGAAAAGCGTTGGCGTTTCATTTCTTTGGTCCTTTTGATCCGTTCATCGTAATTTCATGCAATTAAAAGAATTATATTAATAAATAAAGCGAGGAATTCGTACGTCACGACCATAATACGTGCCACGAAATAATTTTTAAAAATATATCGACATGATTTGAGGCTAAACCGGTTATATTTTAAAAATTATTAGAAAAGTAATGAACTAATGATCTAAACCCGAAACCAATTTTTGTTTCTCTTTTCTCTTTCTTTATTCAACGTAGTAACATTCATTTCCAACACGCACATGGTTAAACTGTTTTCTAAATATTGTTTTATTTTTGTTCTTTTTTCTGATTAAAATGTTTTATTTGACGTTTTGACATTTCATTTCTCAAATCTTTTAACCCAGGGTTCGAAATGAAATTGGAGAATTTAAATTCGGGGCATTCATGGATTTGGGTTCGGGCACAACTTTGGCTTTTGCCATCGATGATACGGGAAGTATGTCCGGCGAAATTGCCGCAGCAAAAGTCAGAGTCAAAGTAAGAATTTTCAGCTTTTTTTTTCAATTTTTTCAATTTCAATTTTTCAATTTCTGCTAGAATTGTTTATATTGTGATATAAATTCTATTATACTGGAATAGAATAATCCTTTTTATAATGAAATTAATGTTTCGGGAATGGTATAACAATCTATAGAAAGTCAGACAATATGATTGTGAATGCGAAATGAGCATCGCCATTTCCAACACACGATTTGCATCAGTTACAGAAACTGTTTTGAAAAATAAATCAATTTATCTGCAGCAAATCATCGACGAGCGTCAAGGATCTTTGGACCAACCATCCGACTTCGTTCTGGTACCATTTAACGATCCCACTGTCGGTCCTGTGACAACCACTGGTAACCCTGATGTTTTCAAAGCAGCCATTGACAGGTAAGAAGAAAGTGTAGCAAAAAAACTGTGTGTAAAGGCGACTACATGATGTAAATATAGCAACAACTACACTGTGCACCGGCAGATTCTTCATCTGGAATTTCATTTGCGTATATTTTTGACAAAACTCGGTGGTCGCGAAATATTCTTCGTTGGATAAACACAACTTACGCTATAACATGCATCTTTATCAGCTAAATTAGAGTTGCAAGTCCTCAACGTATATAGGCTATTATTCCATTTGAGCGATTTGGTTGAGTGATTCGTATTTTATTGAAATAAACAACGGTTCAATATCCGGTCTTACCGCTGCTGTTGCTCGGACGAACTACGGGTTCATTGCTAACCAACATCATAACATATTGACTAACTTCATCACAGGGCTGATACGCACAAAACACGAACAACGGTTTTTTTGTAGATTACTGCCGGCAGCAACACTGCAGTTATATTTTTGTAAGGTCTTGACTCAAACTTGTTTTGATTTAGGTTATATGCTCATGGTGGAGGTGACGCTCCTGAACTCGCCCTCAGAGGAATCCTGCTTGCGATTGAAAACAGCAGAGAAGGTTCAACCGTATTTGTCATCACTGACATCGACGCAAAGGATGTCGAGCTTCAGGTAATTTTGCACTGGTTTGTGTAACGTTACATGTACTGTACAGTGTCATAGACAAAGGAAATATTTCTTTTTATGACTATCTGTATTAATACGTGCCAAAAAGTTTGTATGATTCACTGTCCGCTTTTTCCCGATTATCATAATTTAAGTCACGCGTCTTTTTTAACATTTGTTGGCTTGTTGACGATTAACTTTGCCGGCAGCTTATAACGAAAACGGTGGATTGTTTACGAAAAGTTTTCAGCAGAGCAATGAAATTCTGCTGTTTTTTTTCATAAACCGACGTCATGTATTTTTTTGACAAAGCATATAGCTTTTCTGACAGATTAAATCATTGTCTGGCCACTAATGCCGTGTTCAAAGAAATTGTATTAAAACCACATCACTTATAGTTGTCTTAAACGACACGTTTAACATAAATCCATGTCGAATATGCCACAGGGAAGCATTTATTTGTGTGTAACTCATATACTAAACAATTAATAGTCTCATAGAGCCGGTAAAAAGTTACTCTTTAAATGCATATTGCATATAACAGAAGTTGTTCGATAGCGATTATGCTACTCATATTACAGTCTTAATTTTATTAAACTTATTTTTAGAACTGCCCCCTCGTATGTCCGACTCCTGTTTGATTTTTATCTTCCAGCTTATGTAACGCTATGCTACGCTTATGTAGCCCTTAACGGCGTGGGCGTCGACATTTTTTACGGTTATGCGCACGAATTTATTGTTCACTTTCGCCCTTGAGCAAAATTAAGAGCCTCGGTGACATAAACCCGTTAAGTAAACCTTAATACACCGTAGTTGTCAGGATTTTGATAACGCGCAATAAGAATATTTAATACTCTTTGAGATCTACATATTTTAAGGATCAAGTTGTTGCCTCAGCTGTCCAGAAGAACATAAAAATCACATTTTTGCTTACCAACCGTATCAGGACAACAATGTGCAGATTCTACACCAGGTAATTCACTTTTGTGTACTGTCTATATAATGGACCATATTGTAAGTATGAAATTATATTAATATAGCCCACATGCTATGTGAAGCATTAAGCGACTACTAACCGCGACAAAAGTATAATCGTTTAGGCCTATAAGATGCGCAATTTTGTTAATATTTATAGGTAAGTAACATTATACGTAGCTACACATCCTCATTTTCTTGTAACAACAATAATGGATGATATGATGTATATACTTAAGTAATTCGTTGTATTAATTATATTCGTATGTCATGATTTTGTTGAACAAAAAGTGTAAATTTAATTTAATTTAAATCAAGGCATAGAAATTCTAATTTACTTATATTTTGTTTCCTCCGTTGCTTGCTGCTACATGCTCCTCACAATCCTTCCTGTAACTTCCTAACCTTCACTTTTGTGTAACAGATCACGGGATAATGCTTTGAATAAGAGGAGGTGCGAGACTCCTTCCTTCCGATTCGGATTTGAATTATTTCAATACATTGCCGACAGCACGGGAGGCAATCTTCTGGTCGTTTCGAAACGGGACATTTTCAGAGCGACTCAGGTCATTGACAGCAATGTCAAACAGGGTGTTGTGGATATTGCCTATCATGTGTTATCAGGTGAGTCATTCTAACTATTAACAAATCTATATATACCTGAACGAGTTGAATGAAACTTGCAGTCAAAGTGAATTAAAAACAAAAAGATCAGAATGATAGAATAACACGTAAACCTTGACTCATCTAGCAAAAAACATCACTGTTGCTATGTGGTATGTGCGTAAAACGGAAATAGATTATCATCAAAGTGATTAGCCCAAAATAGTTAATTATATTTGCAAACAAATGTACTCACACTAAAATTGCCAATAACATTATCTTACAGGTGGTCGGCAGAGGTTCACCTTCGATGTCGACTCCTCATCGCGAGAAATTTTCTTACAGCTTACCGGAAATTGTGATGACGTTGGCGTGACGTTTGAAGGATCTAGTTTAAAAATAGAGGTTATAGTTTATTGCCCTGAATATCCTAATAATTGTCATAACCTCTATTAATTGTTTTGTTTCGTTCTTCTTTCGTATTTGGGAAAGCTATCATATACCTTTTATTGCTCTTTAATATGTAAATACTAAATTCGAGAAATATGAAAATTATTAGTGGGATGTTGTGGGATGATGTCCGCAAAAGTTGGGAGCTTTGACTGCAACAAATTTTAACCTGTTGGTATATTTTGTTGCGCCTTCAGGACCCAATCAATGTTGGAGACTTATACGAAGGACGAGTTATGGTGGGAGATAACCACGGTCCATGGACCGTTTCGGTGAACGTTGGAGGCAGTTGTTCAGCTAAGGTGATTTCCTATAAACCGGTTAAACCGGAATTCATCTTAGATAGGCGTATTGCTGGAGAATTTGCCTTTTCAATATGTTCTATATCCCAGGCTATATATAACCTTGTTGATAAGGCCTCAAAGTGTAGGTGTTATTTGCCTAAAGCGGTTTCGTAACCTTTCTGCAGTTATTTGATATTTATTAATTTCTCGATGACAGGTCGTAGCCCGAAGCACTTTCGGTTTTGTTCAAACTTTGGCAACTGAAACAGCAAACGAAGTTGGAGAGGTGACAGTCACAAAGATCGATGGTAATTTTCAATAATTTATCTAAAGTGGTTTCATAATTAAGAATATAATTCTACAGTCTTTTTTTGGATCTACAGAGGTTGTTTATCTGTCACATATTCGCTAAGACATTTAACGAAGATTAATGTGCCATAAAAGATGAACAAGTGTATTTCCGTTCCAAAGATTTATTTATGAAAACACAGAATATCGAGCCGCATCTTTTACCTTTGATTACTTAGTAGGGACATAATGCACCGATGTAAATCAATTTACTAATGCACTTTTCGCTCTCTAAACATCCGTCGGTCGAATTCTACCTTGAGGACATGTTTTACTTAAGTATATTTTCTGTGAAATCATCCAGACCCGATCTTCTTTAAGTAGTTTTCGTTCGGTGACAATATCTACTTGAGATGATGTATTTTATCGTTTGTTATCTACGATTCAGGACAACCACTTATTTCTGAGGACACCGTCATATTGATCGACATTTTCGGTAAACAACCGGGTGATACAGTCACTTCTGTAGATTTCGTCTCACAAGCTACTGGTCAAGTTTTAGAAACTTTTAAGTAAGAACTATTTATCCATTACAGTACAATTAAATCAAACGCAACATCTTACAGTGAAATTTTAAATGTTGTTACTTTATTAAGTTTCAAATGAAATAAAAAGTCATGATTTCGCTTTCAGCATCAATGACTCGGGATTAAACGCATTTCGTGTGAGTCCAGATACAAATCCATCTTCTCCATTTTTTGCTGTTGTACGAGGAACAGATCGAAACGGATTCAGATTCAACAGAATTCACGTTTCTCCAATTGAATTTGTAAACGTTGCGCTAGACTGTGTTGACATCGACAACATTGTGTTCAGGTTAGAAACTACTTTATGAATAACAAATGCTGTACGTACAAGTAACCTCAAAGATTATGCTTATTAGCCTATTTTTTGTGTTGTTATTTATTTGTACCACTCGTGTGTACCAAGCTATCAGCCCTCTTCAATTTGACGCGCTTGTTTTAACCAACAGTTTTGGGAACTGTTTCTTATAATCAAATTTCGGAAATACTGCTTCTTAGGCCTGGAGATACGGTCGACGTCACCATATCAGTGGAAAATCGTGGCTCTCGAAGTGGATCATTCGAGCTTGGTGCCACCGACACTCAAGGATATGTCAGTTCTGCCGGAGTAAGCCCCAGTCTTATAAACGTGGATGGGAGTTCCACAGGGACCAGTCAGTTCCAAGTGACAGCGCCTGATAATGCAGTGGTTGGTACAACAAATGTCATCACCGTAACGGGTACGAATCGTCTATGTTTGATGATAAACTGTATACAGTAATTCTCGTTATTTATTTTTACATTAGTTTGGTTTTAAATAAGTTGCGTCATAATACTTTTTTTGACTTTTAACACCATCCGAAATACATACTTGCTTTTTCGACGCTAAATACATTCGATTGCACGCTTCTTCCTATAATTTATGCTTGGTGCGTTGTTGTTATAATGGATAGATACCTTGATAAAAAGTTGTGCACTACGCCTTGTCTAAGGAATTAACCGCAGATCTTCTCTTCACAGCCACAACAAGCTTATCGAGCTTCCTTTTGTACAAATCATGTCGAATAGTGGTTGGCCAACGACTTAGACCCAAGGTGGAATCTTTCATGGTCGACACCACGATCAGTTCTCGTTTTGCAGAAACTGCTTTGACTACGATTGTACATAATGAGTAAGTTATGGCCGTTCTGCTGTTTGCTTTATATCAATATTATTCATAAAAGGGTTTTTTATGAATTAGGCTATGACTTCTGCATTGTAGGAATTTATAACTTAAAAGCTAGCATATTTTTTACTACTGAAAATCCGTCGATTTCATTGGTCAGCGAGTCATAATCATGTCGTAAGTCATTTACCCATAATTACACCGGTTAGTATTTTGCTGTCATACCACAAAACGTCATTCAAATGTATCTTTATGTTTATCCATTTGCCCAGCGCTGCCGTAGGCAGGGAGGCAGAGTTTAGCGTTCTTCTGCCGCTCGATGCTTTCATCACCAGCTTTTCTATGACAATCGATGGCGTCACTTATGAGGGAACAATTCGCGAAAAGGAAGAAGCTCAACGAATATTTAATATTGCTAGGGTAAGATCACCATAGTCACACATGACATTGTTACTATACAATACGAAATCATTTGCTGTAAAATTAAGCAAAGACCCATAAATACCGCAGAAATAGAAATGATAAACGAAATTTGACAATGTACTTTCGGAATATAATACCGTAAATCATGAATCGCGGTCCACTGTTCCAAGGCATGAAATCCGTTACTTTTGTTAAGACATTCAGAAGGCAATCTTAGTTGCAAAACTATACCAACTGTTATAGGATCGACAACTATCCGCCGGTCATGTTGTTGCACGAGATGAATCGACCACAGTTTTTCAAACCTCTGTCAACTTGGAACCTTTCAAACGAGTGACGTTTGAGCTGAAATATCAAGAATTGCTCGTGAAAAAGAATGGAAAGTAAATAAGTTGTAATTTTTTAGTTTTTTTAACAATTACATTGATGTTTTTGGCTTTAAGTTATTAACCACCATTTGGGCTACATATCTCACAACTCCACTTCACGTGTGTTAGGCACTATCTGTAGCTCTAGGCTATACGTATAACCTATCAGGTTGTCTTTCGCTAAAACCTACTTTCTTCAAATGTTTAGAAAGCTTATCGTACATTCAGATTCAATTAAGATAGTCACCTTTTGAGCTTTTGTATCAAATTTAGATGTTTTGATCTTATTTTCCAAATCAGATATACTTATGGGGTGTCAGTTCAAATGCTTCAGCCTGTGCAAGAATTTCGAATCGATGTGTCAATATGCGAAGGAGAAGATCTTCTGTTTGTCAATGTACCAGGCTTTGAGACTGAACAAAGCAGCATTCCTGAACCAATCGCACTCCCAGGTGTCACAGTCACCAGACGAGCGTAAGTATACAACTTTTAACAGTCCTATTTGGCTTCAAATACATTGTCTTCGTTTCTCGACGAAATTTGCATGATATACACTGCAAATTATATTAATGAATTAATTTATGTGAATAAGATTTCAAAAATTTTTGTATGTATCACAAAGTATGTCAAAGAAACGATGCTTGGGTCGTGATAACATGTCGCGTTATTTTGCATCTTCTCGGACATGTTCTTTGATTTAAATTGTTATCCAATATGTTAAAAATTCTGTGCCGCTTGCATGGAAATAATCTGACATCTACTTCTTAACAAGCTAGTTATGACAAATAACGTTTGTTAACGCTAAAGAATGCGAATTTTTACGTGAAATTTAGAAATTCAGCTCAAGTGAGTTACGCTCCAACACGTGACCAGCAAACCATCTTCTCACCGCTTGGTTTAAGTGGGAGGTTTGTGGTTGAGTATGACGTAGTCAGGGAATCTGCCACAAGCGAACTTCTTATTGCTGGAGAGTAAGAAAATCTACATTATGGCTTTTGTTTCAACAAACGCTAATTTTTCTAACTGTTAAAAAAGTAACCATGTTTAAAATAACTTACTCTATTAAACAGCATCAATAAAAGTGAAAAAGTAGCTTGCATACTGCGCTTGTAACAATGGGTATTGTTCATAGTTGAAATATGCTTAACATATTATTTTTTGCATTTAATCAACACAAAAAAACTATTTTCAGATATTTTGTTCATTTTATTGAACCTTCGCTTGACCCGATGCCAAAACGTGTTGTCTTTGCACTCGATGTATCTGGGTCAATGTTTGGTCACAAACTTAAACAACTGAGACTTGCTATGTCAGATATTCTTGATCAATTTCGTCCAGATGTAAGTATATTGATGTTAATCTGTTTCGTTAATAATTAATTTATTATTTTCTGTTAAAGAAATAATAAATTTTTTTAAATATAAGGTACCTGTACCGAGTAAGGCCCACCTAACACTTTTTTGAAAATAACTCAAGAACCATAAATGAGAATAGACTGAAAAATCGTATTCTATTAGTGAGGGTATATGACTACAACATATTAAAGCCACAATACCTGACAACCCCTCAAAAAATTTTATAAAGAAATTAAAAATTCCAAAAAATGGGCCTTATTAGGAGCATAGGCTCCTAATAAAGCCCACCAATTTTGTGAGTATTTTGATTCAAAACATATTAATAGACAACATATAACATTATTAGAAATTTCACATTTTAAGTTGTACAAACATTTAAAAAGATTCCACTAGGCGCATCAAAGTAACTGCAACAATTTGCCAACTGATGACTGGAACCACTCTTGAAGTCTGGACATCAATTAGCCAAGCATCTTGTATGGGCCTTATTAGGCGCATGTGGCATCCACGAAAAAAATGTCACATTTTTATCATCAGAAAAATTTTAGCAAAAAAAGTGCATTATCCTTTTCAATACTAAGTTGGTTGTTACATGAAAACTTCAGCCGGCTGACAACAGTTCGTTTAACCGGACAAATTCTCACTTACTTTTTTTCTAAATAAACAAAACCACCTTAACTGCAAATATCAAAATTTTGTTGTGCTCTAGCGAATCGGTTGATCACGTGACAAGGATGAAATCTGGTAAACCATCATGAATTTATATTAGTTTTTATGTAGGGACAAAATCTTTCATTTATTTGCACGGGTTTGTGAAATATGAGCAATGGGCCTTATTAGGGACCGGGCCTTATTCGGTACAGGTACCTTATATGATTTTTGTGAGTTTTCATCTTCATGAAATTTAGTTTTTGGTATTGTTTTTATTTCACAGGATCAGTTCTCTATCATAGTGTTCAATAGTTCGGTGACGCGATGGGAACCGGAAGGACTTTCCACGACTTTAGCTCCTGCAACTCCTGCTTACTTAAGGCAAGCAAAATCTTTCCTTGATGAGGTGATGGCTCGCGGAGGAACTGACATCCTTCAAGCTGCTCAAGCCGCCATCAACATGTTGTCCGTGGCTGTTGAAGAGAGCCCAGATGGTATTGCTTGTGTTATACAATTACTTTCATTGTTTTCTTCAGTATTTGTTACATTTTAAACTTTATTTCAATACAGTTGCATTAAACTGAAAAAGAATTGTCGTAAGTTTAGTTTCGTTGTTTTTAGCTTCTTCATTGGGTGGACTTGAAGCATCCAATCCTGCCGCGGATTACATCATACTCCTAACTGACGGGCAATCCACGGAAGGGGTTATTAAACCCAGTGATATTGAAAAAGAAATCGCTGACGACAACGAGTATGTTTTTTATTGAAATTAAAAAGATCTTTTCTTCAACACTAAGTGACTGTTAATTTAAGGTATATAATAATATCTGCTATGAAAAAGAGGTAAAGTCATTGATTTTAAATGTTGATAGATATGTGAGAACTAAACATTTTCTATCTTATAGTGATCGGTTCGGAATTCACACGATCGGTTTTGGTTCGCTAGTGGATGCTAGAATGCTGAGGAGGATTGCGGCTCAAAATGTCGGAACCTCGATTCAAATTTTCATCGACATAGATACGCACGTTCAGGTATATAGAATCGTGTATAATTTCTTTTTTCTTGACAACAAGTGTGAAAACTGTGGTTACAGTTCTCATACTGTACAACGTATTTCATTTCTTGCTTAACAGTAGCACCGAACAGATTTATCATTGGACATTTACATTTGCAGATGGCCAGCTTCTTTTCAGGTATCTCAAGACCCGTGCTCCGTGACGTCGAAATTGAATACCCGCCTAGCACTGTTCGAAAAACGAGTGACACTTCGTTCCGAGCAAGTTTCATCGGATCAGAAATTATAGTCGCCGGAAGATTTAGTGCTGATTTCGTCATAGACAACGTGAGTCCCCGCAGGAGACGTGACGTTACTTTTGATTTCCTGGAATTTACTTTGAGAGGTATTTACCTTTATTAAACTTTTAAGAATTTGTTTTCAAGGTTAGATGTTAAACTCTGTTTCGCCCGGTTAAATGCCATAGTTGTTGAGAATTGTTGTGTATGCTATTGGACATGAAGGTTTCTTATATCTTACAATTTATTTGAAGATACCTAGAATAGTTGTGCAGTTATTAGGGTTTTCAAATACATTATGCCGATAGTTTTATTAAGCCGTTTTCAACATAGGCTAACAGCTGTATAAGTTCATGACGTGATATTTTTACCCAAAGGCAAAACCAGGAAAGACGACAGAATTATTCCTGAAAACGCCACACCTCGTGATTTGGCCGAGCTGTGCCTTGCAACCGAATTCCAGGTAATTGCTTCCCGCATATGACCCGTGAACATAACGTGAAATTTACCAGTTGCAGCAAATCTAAACGTGCAATTTGAAACGTTACTGCAGGTTCTTAATTTTGCCGAACGTTTGAACATCTTTTTGGAATTGAAAAACTTGTTAAGGCGCATTGATGCAACGACGAATAATACCGAAGAAGAAAGCCTTCGTGATGAAGCTCTCCAGCTTTCCTTAGAGTCAGTCTAATAAATAATCCTTAGAAACCTTGTTCTTTATTGACATTGCCAAAATTATAAAAACATATGTGTTTGATGCAGAAACGAATTTGTAACTCCTGGAATAACTGCACTCATCGTTGTAAAGCCCGATGATCTTAAAGAAATAGACGAAGCGATTGAAGAAGAGGACTCGACCACTACAACGGCAGCTCCCACCACAACTGCAAGACCGCCCATCGGTTTAACCTCCAGCGGTAGGGAGGAGGCCCTTGATAGTCGTCTCATTGGTGCTAGGCCAACGTTTACCACACCACCCAGAAGAATTGACATTTTTGGTGACCCTCACATAATTCTTGATCTTGAAGAGCAAGTGACGGTTTGCTTTACATGGCAAGGCGAAGATAGCCAGGTATAAGGCTTGTACAAATGGTAATAAAATGCATAAAAATAACGTATACCGTGTATACTCGTTAGTAACGCAAATATTACATCACTTTATGGAAAAATTAAAAAAATACAACAGGTCATCTCCCATTGAACATGTTTTTAAACCGTTCTTTTTACGTTAAACAAACTGCAAATTATAACAATATTTAACATATTTGTTATGGTGTCCTAATATTTATCCTTGTACCAAGTAAAATCTTTGCGCAACTTAAACTCGGTGATGAATGATGATTGTCTTTCGATCATTGTTTGGTGATTATTTTTTATTTATCTCATTTTTTTGTTGTTGTTGTAGATCTACAACATTTTACATGACGATGTAAACGGTATCACTGTCAACGCCAAGTTGTCGCATGGGCCGCTAAGTGTAAGGAACAATCAACACACGTACATTGACCACTTAGCCCTGATGTTTAGAAAGCAGAATGTGACAGCCGAGGTAAGTAGAACGCGTAGAAATTTGGTGTGGAAAATGATTTATAGGAATTAGTTATATGGTTATTATTGGTTTATAGTTGTTGTTGGTATAGTTGACTGTGATTGAAGTTGACCTAGCTTACACACATGGCTTAAATGCAAGATCAGGGTTTTGAGTTTGAAACCTTACACATTTAACGCTGTGGGCGTACTTTACATTTAAACATCATGTAACTTATTACGTGAAGTTACGAAACTTCTTCTATAAAAACTTTTTGCTTGCGTCGATGATTTTAACCCTTCTAGTTTTCATCAGTTCTATAAACACCATAGTAAACACCATAGTGTTGTATTGCAGCTTGATGTTTCCGGAATTGCAATTACTGCCGGGAATAATAAACCCATTCGACTAAATATAAATAAAAAAGTCACCATGAAAGTGCGAGGAATTAGATTTAAAACTGTTCCTCTCTCTGACAACATGGCTATGGTTATCATAATCGTCAACTCCAAAATACAGTTCAAGGTAAGCTATAGGAGCGTAGTTGGATCATTTTCGATACATACACCTATAGTTAGTTTTGATAAAAATGAAAAAGCGTTTTTTGCATGGGTTCTACTTTTGTCAGTCATAAAAAATGACTGTAAGCCTGATAACTAAAGTTTTGCGTACCAAACTGCATGAAAATAATATACTGAATCAATTAAAATGTATTCATGTATTTATAGATATTATCTCGGACTAACTCGGCAAACATCGACATCACAAATCACTTGGACTTCTCCATTCTTCGCGAGGATGGCCTTTCAAAGCGTTTGTCTGGATTGCTTGGTCAGTTTCCTCTCGATTTAAAAACAAACAAAAATAACTTCAAGATCACCTTTTTTGAAGATACAGACGACGCTCTTTTGGCTTACAAGTAAGAAAATTAGAAATAAATTCTATTTTAATATTTTATCAGAAAAAGATAAGAAATCAAAGTATGCAATGTCAGAAAATTTGTTTCAGTTAGCCTCGTCCGGACTCGTTGAGTTTATTTCCAAAGTTAACGAGATTAAATTATTCTTCATTACCATTCCTTCTAATAAAATACTTTTGGCATTTGTCACTTATCAATATATTTTATAAAAATAATATGTTTATTGCAAACTTTCGGGAGCTTTGCATAAAGTCTAAGTATAATTTTCTAGGCACACCATGGTGAAGGTTAAAAGCCGGGAAATGTTCGATAGCTACAGGCAGAGAGATGTCCAGTGCTGGTATTTGCAAGATCCAAGCGATTTGACTGGACAAAATAAAAACAATTATCTTCTGACTCAACTCTTTGAACAACCGATCTCTGTGGCCCCAAAATAAATGTTTAAGGTCTTTGTCGTAAATTTATCATCTTAATGGTATATATCAGGCTATGATAAATAAAAATCAATTAATCTTTGTCATTTGTGTGTGTTATTGAAAATCAGTTTTGCCAACCGTTCCAAAATAAATGTATAGTTATAAACAATTGTTTAAATTGCAATATACTCTATAAGTTTCTTTGCTTTTCCATTTTTTGTTTTCCTATTGCAGTCCATTGTTACCTGCTGTTCGGAGATTATAACATATTATATTATATAACATTCCGCTTGCAACTCTTATTGTATTTAAGCAAAGCTTATATTGATATATTCTGTGTTCAATGTTATAACTTAGCATTATACAACAACAAACACTTTTGTGTGTGAAAGTATTTATAATGAAGATGGTGTCTGTCGACATCAAAAAACCCAATTAGAATAAATCTACAGAAAAAAAGGATTTTGGCGGTGCGTTGTTATATGGGGTTTGTGGCTAGGATCACGATCTCGTAATTCGAATCGTTTTTCACCATTGTTTTTAAGCATATAAAGCCATCGTAAAGTTTTTTTATTTACTTTCCACAATATGTTTCAAAATCCGGTATTAATGAGTTGTGTGACTTGTATGATCTTTCTAATCGCAGATTGTTCGAGTAAATTGAAAACTTATTATCTATATAAGTTACGTGCTACATCCGGCAATGATGAGCACATAATGTTTATCATAAACGCCTGGATGTAGGGGCGTAGCAAGATAACTTGCCGCCTCTGGATTTCGATAAAAATGCCGTCCTCTTAAGTTCGGTGTAGGACTACTTCTGTAGAACAACATCACTGTAATGACATTGTTTTGAAGGTTCTCCACAGTACGTAAATCTGAATGCAGGTTATTTGAGATGATGAGAGAAATGTAACGTTGGAATCACTACTATACTTTATACTTTGAATGGTTTATTAGCTTTCTGAGGAACATGACATGCCATTAAATAAATAATAGCCTACCACATTTTGTATCTTCAGAGTGAAAGGATCTTACAACTGTGTTTTAGTCACTTCGACCGCAACACGACAAACGAGATCAAGCAGAAAATAATATGATCCACAACTACTTTTACTAGCCATTGAGCAGTTGCCCAATCAATGCCCATGTAGAATTACGTTTAGGGATGGGGGTCAGGGGACTCAAAAGTTTTCAAAAGCTAGTTTTAAAACCTTCGTGTTTGTTCACATCGCCCAACATGCAAAAACCGCAGAAAGTATATTTGTTTTCGACACTCAAAATTGTTTTATATCTAATTGGAATGTAGTGTTTTCTCATATTTATACCTAAAATAGCTACAAATTTATGGTGTAAACTCAAACACTTTTGAAACACCGTGTACATCCATTTTGCTGAGCTCTTTTCAGCAATTTTGAAAGGTCCAATACCCGCCTATTAGCCTGCATATGTGTTCTATAGATTATTGCTGTTAAAACGACAGACAACAAACGACAAACGACAAACGACACAAATAAGGCAGTGGGATAAAAAAAAAAACGTGGAAAGGCCTGTGACCAAAAAAAATCGGTTAATATAACTTAAAAGTACAAAATCAATTATAGTTTTATAAAACAATGATTAAAGGAAAAGTAGGTCTAAATAAAGACAGAAAGTTTGAAAGTACAACAAGAGTAGCGGATACTGTATGATTTTTACGGTATAATGCGTTGCGTTTTAAGTTTTGCCGCCTTTCTCGGAACCTGCCATCCCTGAATAAATCCAGAATATCTAGATGGCTGCTACGCCACTGCTTGGATGTAAAGTACATGCTATTTTTCGTATAGTATAATAGCTCTTGCTTACATAATTAGCCCTTAACAAAACTCCTAACCACTAAGAAAAATTTATAACGACACTTCAAAACTCCATTGCACAAAACTTTCTTTCTTTCGTTTTATTTGGAGTGATTATGCATGAAATCATTTGCGACAACTTTTAGGAAAATTTGTACAGTAATATTTAGATTTATCATTAACATGATTTTAGGGTAATATTGGAAAGTTGGAAATAATTACGACGACTTAGAAACTGGTTGGTCAAATAGTTTGGCGACTAAATACTCATTTTCTGTATGGCCGGTCAGATCACTGGGATGGTCCAAGTACCAACATTGGACGTGGCTCTGCACATAGCTGTCATACATATTCTTGTTCTTCACTTTCACTACATTGTGCCTACAAAACAGAAATCAGTTTAAAGTCAAAGCCCATCAGCATTGCTAAGCATTACATATCATTTTTATCGACGAAGTGTTATTGAATACATTGGTATATTACAACATAGTTCTATCATGAAGTAGGTTAAACGTTTTACTTCAAATATATTGGAGTGCGTTAAGTAAAATGGTTCGATAAAATCATTACCAGCAAGAAGAAATGCTGCAATAAAATCTCATCTTACTTGAAAGTGAGAAGACCTTTGCTGGTGTCCATAAATGACATCTTGAAACGCTTCTTATTTTTCTTTTCATCCAGAGGTAATTGCCCAAGCAAACCGGAGATGTGTCTTGAAAGACCTTCCATTCGTGTTATTGAGAAATCCAAGTGATTTGTAATGTCATTGTTTGCCGAATTTATTCGAGCCAATATCTGTTGAAGCAAGCATCTTGTCTCATAACTGTATTACCACAACAATTAGCTTATCCATTTTAAACCGAGGTTTTCACAAAGATATCACCAAATATTATTCAAATAAACTACATTTTTTAACATTGATTACCTTGAACTGAATTTTTGGATTGACAGTAATCTCAACTGAGCCCATGTTATCTGACAGCGGAGCAATGTCAAATCTTATTCCTCGAACTGAGATCGATCTTTTTTTATTCATGGGCAACCGACGAGGCTTGTTACGACCAGCAGTTATTTTAATTCCTTTGACGTCAATCTAAAAAAAAACGGAACAGCTGAGTTGATAGAAAGTTCCTAAAAATATTGAGTATACTGATTCTCTGTAACTTGCCGTAACTTACATCTACTGTCACATTTTGTTTTCTAAAGACAAGGCCTAGATGTTCAACGTATGTGTTATGCTTGAGACTGACGCTTGGTGGCACTTTCGCTAGTTTGGCGTTGACCGTAATGCCGGTACCGTTGTCGTAAAGAAGATTGTAGTACTACAATAAAAATGAAGTTCAATAATGCTTTGTAGCAAAGACTATATATGCTATATATAGGACTATATAACATATAAAGTTCAACTTTAAGAAAACAAATTATCTTTGGCATTAAGCGGAAATTTCAGGAATTTTGCATTTTTTTTTTCAGAAAACTCACTTGGTTATTACCGCCATGCCAGTTAAAGCAAATCGTCAACTCATCGTCAAGGTCAACGATGACGTGTGGATCGCCAAAGACATGAAAACGCCTTGGAGGTTGAGTAGGTCTTACTCTTCCACCACTGGAACCTCCCGAACTTGCTCTTGCAGTTGTCGGAACGGTAGTAGTTGGAGCAACAGTGCTGGTGGCTTCGATCGTGTCTTCTACTTCTTTCAGATCATCCGGTTTCAACACGATCAGTGCAGTTATACCAGGAGTAACAAACTTGTTGCTGTATGAAACACGAATAATGCTTAATCCAAATCACAGTTATTTTATTTTGGAGAAAGTAGATAATCTGTTACACGACTGAACTTATGCTAACATAACCAGCATATAAACATGATATAGCTTCGGGAGAGTTGAAAGCAAGAATTTTACAACTACACTATTAGTCGTATAGATTCCAGGATATTGAATATTTCTACAAACAACAGAAAAAGATCAAATACTTTTATACTGACGTGAGTGAAAGCTGGAGAGTTTCATTTCGAAGGATTTCTTCTTCCGTGCTATTTGTGGTCGCATCAATTCGTCTCAACAAGTTTTTCAATTCCAAAAAGGTGTTTAGACGTTGGGCAAAATTGAGAATCTGTTTGAAGTTACAATAGTATATAATACAATTATATAATAATACAATAATATGGATTATTAAATATTTCTACTTTAACATATAATGTGAGACTACATGTATTGTACACTTACTTGGAATTCGGCTGCTGTGCATAAGTCGGCCAGATTACGAGGAACGGAAGTTTCAGGAATACTTCTTCTGTCTTTCCTGTCTCGCCCTATGAAAAAGTACCAATTAATGAAAAGTAAAACATTTTTTCCATGAATCATTATCAGTTTGCAAGTGTAATGCGATTTTTCTCATATACATTCTCCAGTCAATTTGCATGATAGTCTATATATAAGGATTATATAGTAATTAAAAAGAAAACAAAGAAAACAATTGATGCCGTACCAGAAAAAGTAAACGCGAGTGATTCAAAAGAAAGATCCCGCCTCCTACGCGGTCTCGTATTTTCTATAACAAATTCAGCTCCAAATCTTCCGGCAATGATAATTTCGGAGTCAGTAAAAGTCGCATCAAAAAAGGTTTCGCTCGATTTCCGGACAGTGTCGACCGGATACTGAACTGTGACGTTTGTCAGTACAGGTCTGGAAATTGCTGAGAAGAAATCCACCATCTGGACATAGAGATTGTAACGTACTGTTAGATATAACATTATCAAGTTTGTCGTTATTTACGCAGTATCGTACAAGGCCTCTTATCGCCGAAATGAGAGGAATCAAATTGCTTAGGAATTGCATTTCGACCAAGAAAAGAAACAATGTATCATAACATAAAATAAGCCACTTATAAAGTTATAAAGAAAAAAAAACTATTTTCAACCATGATGATATGGTATGGTATGCTTTATCCTCGGACTGCACGAAAATCCTTGCACGACACCCGGCGGTGACTTCCATCACGCGAGCCCCAGTTACCGAGCTAGCCTTTGTGGAAGTTCCGATTGGCATACATTTTTCATTTTGTTTTTTGTTTGGATTTTTTTATATAATATAGCCTAAATTTAGAACTGTCCATCAGGTCCACTGAATGGGAGCAAATGTCGTTAATGCCTTACCCAAAGGCATTTCAACGTTATGGCGCCACTGAATATCGAACACAAGCCACATTTGTTTTCGAACCACTAAGCTACCGAGTCGAAAACTGATCTTTCCAACTTGCAACAGCAATAAACATATCCTGCGTAATCTACAGTTTTAGTGTGGTAATAAGTAAAGAATTGATAAACTAACTATGCACTGACTATTAGATACTCATATCAAAAATTTTATTGCTTTTTAGACTGATAGTTTGTGCTTTTTTACCTGTGTGTGCGTATCTATGTCAACGAAAATTTGAGCCGAAGTACCCTTATTTTGGGCAGCAATCTTTCTCAGCATTTTGGCATCAACTAAGGTACCAAACCCGACCGTGTGGATTCCGAATCGGCCCCTAAAATATCAGTTATTTGTTAAATCATTTCTTTCGCCAGTTTTTAATCGCAAACTAAGTAAACGTTGATAGTGATTATAACATTGAGCATTTAGAAAATATTTACTGATTGTCTTCAACGATTCCTGCTTGTATGTCTTTGGCTTCGCTCACTCCTTCGTTTGATCGTCCGTCAGTTAAAAGTATGACGTAATCGGCCGCTGGGTTGGAAGCTTCAAGTCCACCTAAAGCTGAATCTACAAAAACAAACAGTATAAATAAAAAAGGAACTAAAATGCCTTCAAATCTTTTTCAGTGGAAAAGATAACGCAAAAAAAATCTTTGACACAAATTAACAAAAAGTCGTCGGAAGTTACCGATGCATACGTTGCTGTAGCAGCCGAAAACTAGAGATAAAACCATGTTCTGTATCCAAAATCAGTTATAAGCTAGTTACAACCTATTCTATATTTTCTTTTGAAATGTAAATAAAATACCTGCTGAGCTCTCTTCAACAGCCACTGACAACATGTTGATGGCGGCTTGAGCAGCTTGAAGGATGTCAGTTCCTCCGCGAGCCATCACCTCATCAAGGAAGGATTTTGCTTGGCTTACGTAAGTGGGAGTTGCAGGAGCTAAAGTCGTGGAAAGTCCTTCCGGTTCCCATCGCGTCACCGAACTATTGAACACTATGATAGAGAACTGGTCCTGTGAAATAAAAACAATACCAAAAACTAAATTTCATGAAGATGAAAACTCACAAAAATCATATATATTTAAAAAAATTTATTATTTCTTTAACAGAAAATAATAAATTAGTTATTAACGAAACAGATTAATATCAATATACTTACATCTGGACGAAATTGATTGAGAATATTTGACATTGCCAGTCTCAGCTGTTTAAGTTTGTGACCAAACATTGACCCAGATACATCGAGTGCAAAGACAACACGTTTTGGCATCGGGTCAAGCGAAGGCTCAATGAAATGCACAAAATATCTGAAAACGTTGTCATCATAATAAAAAGTGGATTGCAATGCAATTTGACACATATTTCAATAATTAAGAAAGTTTTATCTAAGCAGAATAGGTCTTCTGATTTCGGCTTACGCTGCTAAACTAATTCACAGAAATTGTTAAAAGGCTTAGAAAGTATTAATATAAAACTTTAAAGTGTTGGTTTTCTTACTCTCCAGCAATAAGAAGTTCGCTTGTGGCAGATTCCCTGACTACGTCATACTCAACCACAAACCTCCCACTTAAACCAAGCGGTGAGAAGATGGTTTGCTGGTCACGTGTTGGAGCGTAACTCACTTGAGCTGTGTTTCTAAATTTCACATAACAATTTACTTAGTTTATTTTGGTTGAAAGGGTTATTTGTCATAACTAGCTTGTTAAGAAGTAAATGTACGATTATTTTCGGGCAGCGACACCGAGTTTTTTAACATAGTGGATAATAATTTAAGGCAAACAAACATATCAGAGAAGATGCAAAACAACAGTGTACACAAAAAGTCAATGTTTCTGAACTTACGCTTGTCTGGTGACTGCGACACCTGGGAGTGCGATTGGTTCAGGAATGCTGCTTTGTTCAGTTTCAAAGCCTGGTACATTGACAAACAGAAGATCTTCTCCTTCGCATATTGACACATCGATTCGAAATTCTTGCACAGGCTGAAGCATTTGAACTGACACCCCATACGTGTATCTTAAAGAACATATACTATAATATCAAACTCTTCGCTAATACCAACACATTGATGGAGTCTGTAATTACAGAATTTTTGATTTAACTGTTTTGGATGACATCCAAATTAAATTTAAGTTATCCAACATTAATAACATAGATTTTAATAAAAATATTTTATTAACAGTAACTCTATATGTTTTACTTACTATGTACAGCAAGTTACAATCAGAAATTTAGTATCACCATGAAGAACACCAAAATCTTGCAGCTATAAATACACTTACTTGTCATTCTTTTTTAAGAGCAATTCTTGATACTTCAGCTCAAATGTCACTCGTTTGAAAGGTTCCAAGTTGACAGAGGTTTGAAAAACTGTGGACGATTCATCTCGTGCAGCAACGTGGCCAGCCGAAAGATCAAGATCCTGAAAACAGTTAAAAGTTCTTCAAACCTGAAAATTTTTATCAAATTTTTAGCTATTCTGAAAAACGGAACCAATGAATAGCTTATAGCTATGATAAAACCAATGCTACTGCAAAAGTAGCGGAGCCACACCTTAGCAACGTTAAATATTCGTTGAGCTTCTTCCTTTTCGCGAATTGTTCCATCATAAGTGACGCCATCGATTGTCATAGAAAAGCTGGTGATGAAAGCATCGAGCGGCAGAAGAATGCTAAATTCTGCCTCCCTGCCTACGTCGGCGCTGCACACAAAGTAAATGTTTTGATGCATTTATTTGTTCGTTTGGCGAATATATTTTTATCTCCTATACCTGTATTCCATCTATTTAGCATGATACTATAAATGCATAAGTTTACAAGTTTCTCCGTTTTGTGTCATTAATCATGCACGTTTATCAGTTCCTTTGGACCCAGAAAATTTTTCTCTTTTCTTTTTTATCGTAATGTATATTGTAGTTCAACGTTTATTAGTGATTATGATGATATGGTGATAAGTCAATGATATTCTGAAAGTCATTCTTAGAGGTATTTTTAACTTACTCATTATGTACAATTGTAGTCAATGTAGTTTGGGCAAAACGGGAACTGATCGTGGTGTCGACCATGAAAGATTCCACCTTGGGTCTAAGTCGTTGGCCAACCACTATTCGACATGTTTTGTACAAAAGGAAGCTCGATAAGCTTGTTGTGGCTGTGAAGAGAAAGTTTTATGTTTACTAGAGAAAGGTTTAAACTTAAACGCATTTTTAAAAAACTTACAAAATTTCGCATAAACGCTTGTTTAATTGAAATGACAATTTCTTTTTTATAAGCGCGTCAATGCCGTTTTAGAACAAGCCATACAGAGTATCAGTCAAGTCACAACATCAACAGTCGAACTCACCAGTAACAGTGATGATGCTTGTGGTACCAACCACTATGTCATCTGGAGCGGTAACCTCAAACTTAGACCTTCCCGTGGACCCTCCACCAACTGTTATCTGTCTTGGATTTGGTCCCGCATTGCTCACATATTGTTGTGAGTCTGTAGCGCCAAGTACAAAGCTTCCGCTCTCCGAGCCACGATTTTCTACAGACACAGTGACCTCGGCTGTGTCTCCAGGTCTGGAAAGATAATGTTGCAAAATTTTGGAAAGTTTAGTTTATGTGGCCTTTGAAATTTCTTGAATACTTTTTAGAGGACTTGATGCTTATGATGTTTATAGGAAAACACGCTAATGAACTTTGCTTGTGTATTATACAGTAGCTTTTATCACTTTGTGTTCATGAGATGTAATTAAATGTCTAACCTAAACACAATGTTTTCGATGTCACCGCAATCCATTGCCACATTTACAAACTCAATTGGAGAAACATGGAATCTGCTAAAACTGAATCCGTTTCGATCTGTTCCTCGCACAGCGACTAAGAATGGAGTGGATGGGTTCGTATCTGGATTCACACGAAATGCGTTGGACCCCGAGTCATTGATGCTGCAAGTATAGAATGATGACCTCTTACAGAAGCGAAGAGTGAAACGACTTAATTTCTATATTCGATGGATGAAGCGATAAAAATAAGGAACGGTGCTTTGATGAAATTTCAAGGTATAACGTTTTTGTTTACTTAAATGTCTGTATCACTTGACCAGTAGCTTGTGAGACGAAATCTACAGAAGTGACTGTATCACCAGGTTGTTTACCGAACATGTCGATCAATACGACGGTGTCGTCAGATATAAGTGGTTGTCCTGAATAACATAACACTCCCTGAAATTAATTTGTGTACATAACAAGAAATTCGTCATCCGTATCACCAACACAAGACGTGATTAATATTGACTAAAGTTTTCAGGACAAAGAAAAAAAACAAATTTATTACAAGCAGAATTAGAAAGACATTTATTAAATGTCTCAGTTTTTCCAACGATTAAGGTGTTTGTGCTAAGTAAGCTATAAAACATTTGCTGAAAAATAATAAACAGTTTTTAGTGTTAACGTATAGTTACATTAATTATCGGTTTACAGGTGGTCTAACTTACTAGGTTGAATTTCTAATCATTTTTGAATAACATCTATGTGAAATCCAAAGCGACAATTACATACATTATCAAACAAAGAAAAATTATGCTGAATGTTTATAAAGTGTTTATTTACTGCAAAGTATAGTTTATATGATATTTCTTTAGAATTGAGCAAAAATTCTGTAAGTTTTATACACTGTTGGTATTATACGTTAGAAGTTACCTAACTATTAATTAATAAATATATATCTTATACCGAAACAACTCTTTTGCTTTAATCAAACTTTTTACTCTCCAGTAGAAATATTTAACTTGCGTGAAATTGGTTATCGGTTCAATATGGTTAATTTTTCAATATCGGTAACTATCCTTGTTTAAGAATAATTAATTAGATGAATAAGTAGGCTATATCTAACATGCTATATTAACTTGCAGACGCGTAATTGATTAAGAAATTACATGACATATAATGTTTTATGTTTTGAGTTGGCAACTTTTAATAAGTAACTAGGGAGCCGACAACAAGCTTCACGCTGTATGGTAATATTTATCACGTCCACTTCACATTAACAGTATATGTTCAGTGTGGTAAATGTAGCAGATTTTTGTCCAGAGAAAGAAAATTCTTACCATCAAATTTCGTAACTTCGACTTGTCCAAGAGCATCTACTCTTTGGCTTGCTAGAGTTTGAACAAAACCGAAAGTGCTTCGTGCAATTACCTTTCGTGAAACACAATAAAGGATTATAACAAGCAATCAGGGTTGGAAAGTGCTTGAGGCGCACGACACGTTAGCATTTCGACCTAACGAAACAGCTTTAAGCCATTTTCTTGGATTTTAGCCGGATGTTTCTACCTGAGATTAAATTATTGAAAAGTACCTTTGCAGTGCAACTGCCGCGTACGTTAACCGAAAGAGTCCATTGCCCGTGATTATTCTGAACCACTAGTCGACCTTCGAATAAATCGCCAATCTTGCTATCATCCTGAGGAAAGATAGATGATTTTATTACCATAAAGTAGCGTAAACATCAAGTAGCAAATATTTATATGAAAGTATCCAACTTACCATTATGGTCAAAGTCGTTTCTTCACGCATCACCGCCACATTATCGCAACCTCCAGTAAGGTGTAGAAAAATTTCTGTGGATGAGGAATCGACATCGAATGTGAATCTTTGCTGACCACCTGAAATACATTGCACAAATTAAAAGCAACATATTGATGGCAAAATATTGTGAGATGTATTGTTATCAAATTACAAGTTGAAAATGTTTTTAAAAAGTTGAAAATTTCGTTGAACAAAGTTATGGAATCTTTAAGTTTTCTTACTTGTGAGCTTTTTGTAAGCAATATCCACCACACCCTGCTTGACACTGCTGTCTATGACCTGAGTCGCCTTGAAAATGGTTCGTTTTGAAACGATCAATACGTTGCCGCCTGTGCTGTTTGCAATGTACTCATAAAGGTCGTATCCGAGGCGGAAAGAAGGAGTGTTGCATCTTCTTTGCTCCACAAGGGGATCAGGATCCCTATACCAAGGGCGATAAACAACATTATTTGCAATTCTTATTAAATTTTCAAAACAGCCATTAAGAAGTTACCGCGCATATTAATTAATCAAATATAACTAGTTATGCATCGTTTGACTAATCGTTATATGAGTGATTATTTTACATAACATAACGATTAATTAAGATGGAATTAGTTTATATTTTACTATTTTTGTTAAGTCTATGTGAATTAGATTAATCTAAAAAATCTTGCAAGGTGTATAGGCCTATGAATTCCATGTGACATCAATTTTATAGCTATTTTATATACTTTTACATACATCTTATGTATATATACATACTGTAGGTCTTTACATCTAAAGTTATTACAGTATTTTTGACGGAAGCAAAAACTCAATGTTTGCAGAAATCATACCTGACGTAATTTATGCACTGGGTTTGTACAACGCTGTTGGTTAGTAAAAACACAATCCGGATGTTTTTCTGAACAGCTGCAGCGACAATTTGGTCCTAAACAAGAAAGCGAACTTGTCACAGAGCTAGAAGGTAGAAAATATATACTTTTGACTTGATTGGTATAGCGTTCACGGTAGGTTGAACACGAGGTAACTTTAGGTCAAGTCTTACAGCTTTATTGTGCAAGACAGTTGTGTACGTGACTAATGTCGATCTGTTCGTTCACCAAAAAGTCCTTGAAAACCGTCGAAAGATGAGTCAAGCAGTATAAATAATTAATCAAGTTGTCATTTAAAGTACAAGCATCTTGTTTACAAAGCGTAAATAACTAATCTCGTGGTAGGAATGTGTCAGCAGTAAACTGATTAATGACAAATATATGTAAACATCTACTAAGCAATTTAAAAAGTGAATCATGAGATGATTTTAGCCTCAAAGGAAAAGAAACAAACACTTAATAAATTTTTATCACAGTAGAAATTTCCACGCCGTTACCTGCAGTTCGACGTCCTTGGCATCTACGTCAGTGATGACGAAAACAGTTGACCCTTCCCTACTGTTTTCAATAGCTAGCCAGATTCCTCTCATGGCAAGTTCTGGGATGTCGGGTCCACCGCCATGAGCATGTAATCTGCAAGATTAAAGCTTCATGAAAAACTTGTTTTACGTGTTTTAGGTCTTGTTTGCTACTAGGTGCTGGTTAATGACTTGTTTACAATCAATCACTTGCTTGTTGCTGTTGCTGTGGGCAATCGTGCGCATCATACGTCGTAAAATAAAAGGTTTCATGAATTGGTATAATAGCTTTAATTTTACGACTAACGGTCCCAGAGAAAAATAGTTATCTGATTTATACAAGACAGTTTTCAAATCCTGCTTATGTTTTCAAAAATTACATTGTTGATCAATGAAAATAAAATTCAAAGTTTTTAAACTTGTTTTTGTCATTAACGTGTTAACAAAAAGAAAGTTCGTATTAACAAAATATTTGTTTGCATACCGAAACTTGTACGATTTCAAATTTTCTACGCTTTTGGGTCGAACACACATACAACAACGTTAAGAAAGCGTACCTATATGCTGCTCGACCGTACATACAATAACGTCTAAAACAAACGCATTATGCGTATGATTAAGGAGAATAACACCGGCATCCGTACCTGTCAATTGCAGCTTTAAAAATGTCTGGATCTTGAGTGACAGTTATTGGCCCCCACGTCGGATGGTTGAACGGCACCAGAACAAAGTCAGAAGGTTTGTCTAAAGATCCTTGTCTTTCATCGATAATTTGCTGTTAATGTTTCCATTAAGTTTATACAAAGAACCAATGCTATAGCTCCGCTGTGTTGGAATATCTTTCAGCAAATATCCATACTCATACGCAGCAGTAACTTGCAGAAAAACATTTCCGCAATCACTAATTATCATAAGTAATTTTAGAAGCTGGCAAAGTCGATTCAAGATTGCATGAGCACTTTGCAAATGCAACGCTTTTCAATTGACCAATTTCACACGCGACCCTGTATATCGAGCGTCGAAGAATTGCCTTAAAGCAAGACCGGATAAAATCGATTAGCGCAGGATTTCATATGCTCTAGCACGTTTGTTTTGTATTTATGGTATAAGCCAGTCTCAATCGAAATCTTTCCAGTGAAAATGTATCAAAATTGAGAAAACTATTTATTTACCTTAGCTCTGATTTTTGCTGCGTCAATTTCGCCGGACATACTTCCGGTATCATCGATGGCAAAAGCCAAAGTTGTGCCCGAACCCAAATCCATGAATGCCCCGAATTTAAATTCTCCGAGTTCATTTCGAATTCTAAAAAATCAAATTTTTTATGCAAAGTATGTATTTTCAAAGCATTTTTCAATGCATAATTTTTGAAAAATTATAGAAAGCAAAAAGAAGATGTTAAAGTTACCTTTCCAGTTCTGCGGTTATCACATCTTCAGCTTCATCGATAAACTGGGGTTCAATGCATCTTGAGTTTAACCAGGCAGCAGAGTTTACAGCATAGTCTGTGATTCCGAGGTAGAGCAAAACACCAAATTTTTCTCGGGCCAGTTCGTAACTCGATGCTTGGGCGTAAGTGTAAATGTTATCACGTAAAATGATTCGGTCAGCATCCTCGGGGGCGGGTCCGTATGGTCCAGGATCAGAATAATACATCTTCAAGATGGCTTCTTTGAAATGTTCTGGAGTAGCGCTGTCACCGTAGAACTCCCGAAAGAGTTGAAGAGGAGTGAGAGGAAATATTTGATTAGGATCAATTATTGTTCCTTCGTTTCTTGGATTGTCGGCAAAATATGTTGCTGAATATTGCACAAGAACTCTTCTGAGGAGACTACGATATCCCTCGCATGAATCATCTCCCGACTCCGGTGGTACTTGCATCCCTAAAGCTCCAGATAAGGTAGCAAGTGCCAACAACTTAATGAAATTCCGCATGGTTGATGAGACAACGCCTGATCACTTTGTAGATGTTACGCTTTAAGTGAAAACTCACGGAGATTCTTTTCGAATCAATAGCGTTCAAAGTTCAAATATCTGCACGCAAATTGTAGCTGCTTATTCTTCAGAAAAATCCAAGCTACGAATTTGACTTTGCAGATATTTCCAACAAAGTACTTCTGTTATTGGTTTCTCACCAACAACAAATGATACAAGTTGCTTAGGCGCTGTCCTTTTTATTGAAGATGGACCAAAGGTGCAATGACGTCAGTCGGAGAACCAGCCAATCGCAGTTAGCCTTTATGTACTAGCCAGAATGTAAACTAAATTTGCCAATTGTGCCTTGAGCTGTTTCGGATGTGATTCTCAAAAACGTGATGCCACAAAAATATTTTTAGTAGTCGTTAAGATGGCACCTAATTGCTTTCGCGCAGATCATGGCGACTACTGTTATTCATGGAAACGCATTTTCAGCACGGATTTAGCCACCACTCAGTATACACAACACAATCAAATGAAGAAAATATAAAAAATCATTTCCTTTAAGCGAAATGTTAAAGTAGCAAGACAAAATACAGGTATAGTTGTAAGAAATCATTACCTGAGCCGATTACAGAATTGTCAACACGATAATAAATTTCGTTTTCATTCAGTTTTTGCTGAAAATAAACACCCTCAATTTTCGTTCCAATCGAGAAAGAAAAGTTACTTAAGAAACGTGATTATCACACTTTGTATTGAAATTGATAAAAGTTTGTTTCTTGCATTTACCTAAACTGTATTTTGACAGGTATGAACTAATCTTTTACTAAGAACTTTTTTAGGTAGAATATATACCACAATAAGCTATATATATATAAGTTTTTTTTATAGGTATGTTTTGTGGTTGCTTTTGCATCGATAACCAATTAAATCACCAACAATTATTTTACTGTAAACTTCAATGGCATATTGAAAGATTGTCATCTGCAGTATTTGAAAGTGAAAATGTGATTTTGCTTACCACGTGCTTTTAAGTTCTCTGGTAATAACAAAATCATTTTTTAATTTTTTGAAACTATTGAGATTGATGAATGACCTTGTCGAATATATTATTTTCAAACGGTAAAAATACCCTGACCGGTTACATTTCACTGAAGGTTTTCCAAGTGAAAATCATAAATGAAATTATTATAATGGCCAGACATTCACACTTGTTATTATACGATTTCAAAACCATAATGTGATATCAAATACGAAACTAACAATTACAAGATTAAGTTTAGGCACGTACTTGAGCCATATGCCCATATTGATTTATCTCTAGCCTGACAATAATCTTTGAGGAGTTGACGCTGTTTAAAAATTATTGCCTGTATAAAATTTAAAGTTACCCTTCATGTTTTGTTCACGCGCTACCTACACACTAAGCAAACGTTGTTGTCGCATGTTGTAGTTCATGTGGTGTAGAAGCATCTGCTGGTTTTTTGGCTGAGATTGCAAAAAACTCTTTGGTATACGCACTATGGAGGCTATAACGATTTGTTTGCAGTGCATACAATTGGAAAAGCAACAACATAAATAAGATAAAAACTTCAACTCATTTTTGCGGATCATTTTTTTGCCGGAAGGCAAGCTTACATTAAATGAGCATTTGTACGACAAATTTACCGTTAATAGCATGTATACTCGTACTGCAATAACTAAAATCAAATGCCAGCTTTCATTGTAGTTTTATCCACACTTGCATGCACAGCATCCACTTTTGTTCGGTTCTTGGTTCAAAATTACTACGTGTAAAACCTGTAAAAAGTCCCAAAATGTGAAAATTTTCTTAAGAAAGTTATGCAGCTTGTTGTTTAGTCTAAAATGAAATTTTGTATAAATTGGGCGATAATTTAAATATACAGTACAATAGCAATAAGCTTTTATGCAAGTTATGATAGCATAAGAGTTTACAGGTGTTTTCAAACAAACTGACCACATATTTAAGCTTATTTTCCTTAATTTAGGTTGTATGCCAATTGCCTATAACGGACATGACGCCTCTGAACCGGCACTGAGAGAAATTTTGCTTAAGCTTTGAAAACAGCAGAGAAAGTTCAACCTTATTTGTAGTCACTGATATCAAAGGATGTCAAACTGCAGGTAAATGTGCAACTTATCAACCAAAAAATAAGTGTTCTAAACTTTAATTATAGCCGGCAACTTAAATGCGGTTTATGAGAGAGTTCTCAAAGCAACAAATTTCATGTATTCAAGTAGATGAAGTTTTGTCCTGTGGTTAGACCACGTGTATATGTCGTCTCTCAAAGCGACCTCATCTCACCTTTGTCAAACAAACATGTTTACTATAAGTTTTTGCTGTATTCCTTTTAGTACAATTCGGAATCAACTATTTTAAAACATTAAAAATATAGTTCATTTGAACCTCCAAGGATCAATTGATGGCTTCAGTTATCCAAAACAACATCAAATCAGTTTTAACTCACCAGTCGTATTAGGACGACAATGAGAGTTGACAGCGGGTTATATATATAGCTGGATTCTACAATCTGGTCTATATTCTATGCAGGGATGAAAGCCAAAAAAGTTAGTTAAAAATCATAATCACTTGCACGTGAATGCGTTGTACAAAGCAATTACCGTGATAAAGATAACGCGCGATAGCTCACACTTGCGTACTAAGTGCCAAATTTGTGTCCGGCACACTATTATTTGTTAACTGGAATATTCACATGCGCACATGCTGCAGAAATGTAGTTTACAAGTTCTTTGTCTGTTCTATATAGTGGCAAGTTTATAAGAAAACCTAAATAAAGTATAAGAATTATATTCGATCACCAATCAAAATCGCGTAGAAAATTGTAAACAGTGTCAGCAGTCGGTCGGAATATCTATAATATCTTGCTGACTGTATATGTCATTATGATAATATACAGTATATTATTTTAGTTACCAGAACGTTGTTCTATTGTACATGCAAGAAGCAACACGACTCCCTCATTCCGATTTGGATTTCAACTATTCCATTACATTGTGGGTAACACAAGGTCAGGCAATTATTCTCCATGCCTTTGACATTACATCAGTGCCGGAAAGGTGATATACAATAAGTTGATTTCACACCGAAACCTTCGTCCAAAATTCATGAAAACGGTTTGAGGTTATTTCGCTTTAAAATACTAAGGTATCATATATGCCTTGCTTAAGGCGGTTTCGTAACCTTTCTGAGTTAAAACCTTGGCAAAGTTTCGCTATTTAATTTGTTGTTGTGGCGTCTGTAATTTTGTTCTGACCATGTATAGGCCTAGTTTGTTTTTTGCTTTGTTGTCATTTCTGCGTCACAATGATTTCTGTAACGCATTGCCACTGTGTGGATGACTATATATGGAATATACCGTGTCTTCTTCCTATTGGCTACCTAAAATACGTCACTTGTGTTCCGCTTATTTATCACGTAATGGCCGCGTTTGATACGCAAACTTAAAGTGGAGGTCTTTTTTGGAAATATGTTGCACAGGTGCACATTATGCCGAAAATTTTGTTCGAATTTTTATGTTAGTCAATCAGTATAAGTCCGACGGTGACTTTTGTCGTCATTTGATTACCGAGGTTTTATCAGGTGAAATGTGGCCGTGAGTTAAGTTAAGTTACGTGGTAAGAAGAAGCTCGAAGAGAGAACAAGCGTGCATCCTGCTGTAACAATGCAATTCGTTATTTTGTTTCACGTGACACTGTCGCCTGAAGCACTTTCGGTTTGCTCAAAACTATAGAATGGAAAACAACAGATGTTGCAGAACAAATCGAAGTTGCGAAACTTGATGGTACGAAACTTCTTTTCGGTCGTCCGAAATCTTCTGCGATTGTCCTGTTGAACATAATTACAGGGAATACGGTACAAAATTCTGACTAGGTTTCCAATAGTTGCTGATGCCGTTTGCAGGCGAAACATATGTATCTAGATCCAAAATAAATTAGTTGGCAGATTCGTGAAATATACCTCTGCTATGGAATAATTAGGTTTTCAATATTATTATTTTGATTGTAGAGTACATATTTCTAATATATAACGCAATTATTTGTGTGACTTTTAAATACATAAGCTTAATGATAATAAATACATTAACTACAAATTTGTTGGACCATGCGTTTCTGATAGCATACTGTATAAACTATTTTTCATAAAAAAAAGCTTTACGAACACGAAACGTATAGCATATAATTGATTAAAAATGCGTTTTCCAAAAATCTGATGACAAATGAGCTTTAGGTCCCAAAACATATTTTACGCGCCCATTTTGGGGGGTGGGAGTTTGCGAACGAGCATTTTTAGATCTATCTATCAAAACACTTTATCCCACTTTATACAATCCAAAATACGCCAGTGAAAAAGGCGATAGAATGAAAGAGAAAGTTTCGACACCAAAGCTGGGCCCGTGGGCACTCAACGTTGTAAATCGAATATGGTATCAAAAGGTTTGCGAATATGGTACCAAAACGAACAAGGTAATAGTAAATAGATGGATAGACGATCGCTCATATTGTATTGCAGTTATACTTTGATAAACCTATTCAAAACAGATTGATATACAATTACAAATAACCTATAAAAATTGATAAACAAATACCAAACCAACTATTTTAAAAACAATCAAGCACACCCGAGTGTTGGAAACTTAGTATTCGAATACTTTCGAGGGCTACAAAAATGGTACTCAAGTAGTACTCGAGTCAAGTACTTCACTCGAGTAAAGCAACTTTGCAAGAAACCGAGTGTTTCTTTCAGTTGCAAGTTTTGTGGAGAAACTATAGATATATATATATATGATATCTATTCAAAATACAAAAAAACTTCGAAAATTTACTGTTTTCCAAATTAAAAAAGCTAACATAAAAGAAATCTGCATTGTAAATGATAAGCAAATAGCTAAGTGTCTTCTAAAAGTATCACGTGACTTAAATTTAAATTCAAGCGCTTTTAGTATGCACAACGTTAGTTATATTGCAATTTTCTCTTGTATTGCGACATATTTGAGAACTTTATTACGTCATAATTAAACGTTTTTGATGCGTGACGACATTCACTTTGCTTGCAATCAGTGTTGGAGCAGCTGGTCTATTATAGCGTTAATGATGCTGCATGTACTGTTCAGTTTTGTGTTGTATGCAGACGCTAACAAGAATGTTGCCAAAGTTGCCATACATGGCTATTATAGGCCATATGAATGTGAATATATTATATGAATATACAGTACAGAGATAAAGGCTACTGGCGTTGCTGATATAGGATAGATATGGGTGTATACTGTATAGCGGGTGTAGCCTACAACGTTTAGACTGCTACTGCTACAGTATATGCTTTAGTGCTGGGAATTTAGTTGATTTTCTTAAGCCATTAGCCTCCAATTAGTCATAGAGCGTACTGTCGTTTTTCATTGTTAATTGCAGGTGAAACCACTATTTTGTCTTGAGACGTGGATGAAAAAATGTTGTGTTAGTGATGTATGAGCAGTTGAATATTGTTTTAAAAAGTTAGAAAGAAAAATGTAATTTTACCTCACTAAAGTAAAACTTTTCTGTGAATTTAAAACAATGTTTTTGAGATCGGCCAGTGTTTAAACTGTGGTATATTTACACGTAGAAACGTAAGCATAGATCTACATACTCAGCTCTCAATACCAGCTTCCAACTAGAAGTTTAAGAAAAGCTGACATTTTTTTGGATCTCGTAGGTTACATGGTCTATCTCATACGTGTCAAACTCCCGGCCCGCGGGCCACATCCGGCCCGCTTTACATGAAAACTTGGCCCGCAATGCTATTTTATACATAGAACTATTTCTGGC
Source organism: Clavelina lepadiformis (assembly GCF_947623445.1). Taxonomy (NCBI): domain Eukaryota; kingdom Metazoa; phylum Chordata; class Ascidiacea; order Aplousobranchia; family Clavelinidae; genus Clavelina; species Clavelina lepadiformis. The sequence goes on from NC_135241.1 coordinate 20,485,553, forward strand.
CCGCGAGATCATTGTATAGTAAAACTTACTTTTTTCAAGCAAGAAACAAGATTATAACAAATCGTAAAATACAGCAGCACAGCAGTTGCCCCACAATACGACAGAATAAATCGATTTATTCTAACGCTTGTAATCTGGGCTGCTTTTTTCTTTATTGTTTGTTAATTCTTTAATGCTTTTGCAAAGAGAAAAATGAAACATACCGATGTAAGAGAAGAATAATTAATCAAAAATAGCCAAGTCAAAAATCGTCAAAAACATCAAAAATTTGGTGTTGTTTCGCTGCCTGTTCCAACTCATGTTTCTTGTCACGAAATGTTTAATCAACTTTTATCCTTGACCGGCCCGCGGCGTTAAATAAGTTTTGAGTTTTGGCCCCTGGTGCGATTGAGTTTGACACCCCTGGTCTATCTCAAAGCCACTTGAGTTGGGTGAACTAAGAGATAAAAAACTAAATTTTACTTTTAATTATTTTTTCTTTAAATACTAAGGAAAAATTGAGTCTGCTAATATATTATCCCGACCAAGTAGCCTACACAATCTATACAACAAAAATACTCAAACTTTCTTTAGTAATTTAGTAAAAAATGAAAACAAGCTCTTTTGTACCATCGGTCCTACGTTTCCCCAAACGTTTTGAGGTGCCAAAATTAAGATCGAAAATAGCCTAGTTTAACTAAGCAAAATTATTACCTTTTCAAAAGACTCGAAACGATAGTCCGCAGGTGCGCGACATTACTATTTTAACTATGTGTGGCCGACATTGCACACAAGCTTTCAATCGTTAATTACTTGAAAACTGTACGTCGTAAACTGATTGGATTTTACAGGTTAGTAGAGAAAAAATCTGGCTTCCTGTATACATCCTAATTGTAAAACTAAAGAAAGTGCATTTAGTGTTAGTTAAGTATTTCTACAAGTGATATGTTTCTAGAAGTTTTTCTTGTTACGCCGCGCCCCCGCTGTGCGGAAAACCAACTGACCGCGAGGAGAGAACACAAGAGAACAAACAGTTAGTCGTGTTAGTTGTGCGTGGATGAGTAAACGAAAATGATACGCTTCAATGCGGAGAGAGAACAAAGTCATGAAAATATGACAATATTTCAAAAATTACAAAATCAAACTTTATAAAACAAATATGGAAAGATAACTGAACCTTCTCTAGAAAAAGTCACCCAATTTCAAGATTCTACAGCAAACAATGCAACTGTACGCCACGTTTTGCTGTGACTGTGTGCAGGGTCGGCCACACAAAGTGTAGATAGGGTTAATACTAGGGATGTGCCGCGAGGAAGATTATTCGGGTTCGTGCGAACCCAAATATCATGAAGGTCGACACGAACGAATCCCGAATCTATTCGTATTAGAACCAAACAATAAAATTTCATCCAAAAGTTGTCAAGTCTTGCTTGTAACATGATTTAATCGATAAACAAATCGCTTTCTTTCGAAAAAAAGTGTTTAAAAACGATTGAAAAAGCAAAATCGTTAGGAAAACGAACTTCATTGTAAGTACTGCATACTCTAGTTTAGCTTTGTCGTGAAACTAGATCATAATTTTTAACAAAAGTCAGTAAATTTATAAGTAATATTGTATTCGGTTTCGCCATTGTTGGTATTCCTGTTCGCCCGAATCTTCCATAAACGCGATATTCGGCGAATCTATTCGGGTTTGGGTTCGTATCGGCCCATCCCTAGTTAATACGATACCCACCCCTGAACTATAGGACTTAAAGTAACTTTGCTTACCACTGGAAACAGCAAAAAAGGTTCTATTCAGTTGTACTTTGTAGGGAAACCGCCGGTCCCCACTTTTCGACGGGGGATCGCGATCTGTTGCCTCATTTTGTTTCTTTTCCTGCGTTGTTGTTATTCAGGCAAAATTAAAAAACAAAATTTGCATATATGTGCAGCACAATGCACAAAGTATCTCGGTAATTTTAGCTCAAGTAATGACAAAGCATTGCAATTTTTTAAAAGGGCTTTCCCACTAGTCTGATAATAAACACTTCAATACAAAACGAAGTAAAGAATTGTTCGAAAGCGAAATCCCACTTTTATTTTAGAAGTAAACCACTGGCACTGGTGTTTGTAATCACAGTGGCACAGATGCCAGAGAAGAGACAGGAGAACGCATTCCAATGGCGCCACCTAATGACACATTCAGTAGTTGATTTTTGTTGTGCTACTTATCAGTTCAAATTTTTAAAGATATACATATTTTTTATAGTTTATGGTAAAAGAGAAACATTTTTTCACTCTAAAACAAGAATTGATGATATGTTTAACAGCATATATTCTTGCTGTGCTGATAAAGTGTTGTTTTTCTTGAGTTCTATTAAGATTGGTGAATTGTTCGAAGACTGAAATATGGCCGAAAATACCCACGGGCAATGGACTATTTCGGCTAACGTACAACGCAGTTTTACTGCTAAAGTAGTTTTCAATAATTCGGTTTCAAATAAAAAATTCCGACCAAAATCCATGAAAGCTGTTGACTGTGTTATTCAATTTAAAGCACAAAGGTCATTTGCCTTAAGCATTTTCGTATTGTGCCTTACGAGTTATTATTATTAAACTAAATGTCATAAGACCAGTTATTTCCCGAAGCAATTTCGGTTTTCTTCAAACTGCAGCACAGTGGTTTTTAACTTGGGTTTGACGGAGCGGTTTCAGAGCGTCGACGGAGGTCCTCAGAATTAAGAAATTTAACCGAAATTTTTAGCTATATTTTACTTAGGCCTATAATTAAACGTAAAAATGAAACAGTTTCAAGTTTCCTTGATTAAGATTGTTTAACTTGCTTAGCCGTCGTAAGTATATGTTAATGATACAGGATCTGGTGAAACCTGATGAAAGAGTTGAAGTCGAAGATTGCCCTTTTTGAAACAAAACCACCAATCTGCAAAATTCTCTCCAAAAAAACAAAAACAGAAGGTACTGTGACATAAAAATAATATAATTTTGTTGGTTGATTTCGTTTCAATAAGCTATTTTTGTTTTCTTGTAAACTTATTAATTTATCAAATATTTAGGGTTATTATTGTGTAGCAAGTCGAGGCGTTTGACACACGTTTGAAGAATGAAACTGAGTTCGACGTGTTTGTAAAGATTGCTTAAAAACTATTGCTCTAGCAAGACAAACGACTATAGTTTTGTACAAGTTGAAGTCAAAAAAATTGATATGGTAAGTGTTTTTGTCTCGGTGGTGTGTCTATTAAATAGAAATGTTAATAATTATTCGCAAAACTTTTCTCCAAGTGTCGATATCCGAATACAATAATCTAAATCCCAAAAATCAAACGACGTAATGTTGGTTCCCTGTTTTTATTTTTTTTAGTAAGTTGATCTCAATTTAAGTGGGTTTTCTGCTAACTCAGTTGGTAACTGTTGTAAAATTGTAAGTTTACGTATATAAATTGATAAAAATTTAGTGTAAATTTGATTAAAGTTATACAAATTAAAATAAACTCATGCAAATAAACATTTTGCGTGATGTATTGTGCCCAAGCACGAAAAATGCCTCATCCAAAACTTTGATGAGAAATGAGTGTGTTTCTTTGCTTTTTACACCCACTGTTTTCGCTATTTTTTTGGGCTTTGGCATCACTACTTTTGGACAAAAATGACAGACTACGGACTCATATTTGCATCACGATAAGCGTCGGACAAGTTCCAAGTGGTAAACCTTTTAGAAGTCAGGCTGTACTGGAGGAGTATTAACCCTACAACACAAAATGAACCATGTTATTATTTTGCTATAAAATATAGTATAAAGCGAAGTTTAAAATTCTAAAAGAAGGATAGCCCAGTAAGATTTAAACAGAAGAAAATTAAATTAAAATATTTTATGTCTGAAACTAACCCAAAACGGTACGATAGATACCGGGCTACCAGTAGAGGGTTATATAGGCTAGCGCTCGACTGGAAATTACGGCAGTTTTCGACTGTTCCCTAAGTTACTACTTTTATGGAGAAGCTATGTATGGTATCTATTCAAAATACAACAAAACTTCAAAAAGTTGATACTTCTCAAAATTGAAAATTTATAAGAAAAAGAAGTCTGTTTTGTAAAAGATAAGTGAAATAGCCTAGTGTCACAAAATGTATCATGTGACTTATATCACTTTTCATCTCTTATGTCTTTGGAAAATATAAACTGATGAGCGTACCTATTGGTTTCATCAGCAACCAATTAAAGAATCTCATCTATTGAAAACTATCTGTAAATTTTATATGGATTTGACTCGAATCAAATCGCGTCTGAAAAATAAGACTGAAGTCCAGTCAATTGATATTTGAAGCCAAGCCGTACAGAAAACAAAAACCGTTTCTGTCAATAGGAATCATTTTGAATTTTCGGAATTTTTTTGTGTTGCTGCCTTGCACACTTAGACAAATATTCTTCATTGCAAGTTAAAGCTATTGTGTGTGGACGCAAGAAAGAAGGATTTCTTTAACCTTAACGCTGAAAGCAAACAACATAAACCGATTGAAGTCGAATCTCTACAAAAATTGACCCGAGTCATCACGATTCAGCCAGACACCCAAGCGATAAATTACTTCAAAATTTTACTGCCCAGTTACTACAAGGTGAAGTACAAAAGAAAGGCTATACAGCTTTCTGCAGACACTCATACAGCAACTTGTTGGTATTTGAACAATCCCAGCTACCTGACCGGCCCTCCCGGAAACCAGTATATTTGATGGGAAAACTACTTGACCAACCGGTTTCTAAGTCGTCATGAATGATTCGATCCGTCGATGTAATCATATTTATAATACAACTGCTTGTAGGTTGCTTTTCCTCAACACAGATTGTCAAAAAAATATCAAACTTTAATTAAGATATTAATTTAAAGTTGCAGATATTGGTGGAAATGTAGTTTTGTCTCTTTTCTTGAATGTCAGAGGTCGTATTGTAATTTTTTGACTAGATTTTATAGGGTGTTTCATTTGTCTACCTTCTGTGGTTTTTGATGGAGGACTTTGTCAAATAAATGGGTATAGAATATATGGCAATTCAATCCTAAACAGTTTAAAAAATGGCAATTCAAACAGAATTATTTTCTAGCCTTTATGCAAATAGATGGTCGCCTCTTCCAGCGAGCTATTTTTTCTTGAATTTTGTTGATCGACAAGCAATTGGAATGGGGCTTATAGCAGGCGCTCTTGTTTAAACGAGACATATTTCGACTTTTATACAATATCGTGAGCTGCAAATGTTTTAACGCAGGATGTATAACATATATATAAATACCTAAGTGTTTGTGCTTGCTTAAATAAGTTTGCACAAATAACCGTTGATTTGATAGAATCATCTGGGTTTTGTTTCCTTTAGATTGTGGGCATGCACTCTTCGGTAATATTCGAGAGTGAACCGTGGCAAAAATCGTGGCACTCGAAGAAGGATTTACGTCATCTGAGGTGGCAGTAAGTAAGAAAACGAGAAAATGTTGAAGAATAAATAATTAGTAGTTGCTCAAACTATGCAAATCCGCTTTGGTATGTTGGTTTACAGCCTTTCTCTCCAGGAATGGTTAAACTCTGAACGCTACTTAAAAACTTGATAAGAAATGCATACACAAACTTTAACCAATGCTATAATTTGCACTCCTTCCGATAAGAGTAGAAATCATTATGTATAGAAGGCTACACAAATTTTAAATATGAATGAATGTTTGGAACCTTTCCTAAAATATATGTTGTGGAAGTGATCTGATCACAATCAACGTTAAGTGGAAGGGTTTGAACGATTAGAAGAGGATTCAGGAAAAATATTTGTTTAGCAAGTCAACCGATTGGGGCCGGAACTGAACGTGTCGGTTTATGAAAAATTGATGAATATAACAATGGAACCACTTTGCAAATGACACAAAAAAGCCAAACTACTGATCATATAATAACTCGATGCTCATCTTACAAACCTCCCAGTGCATGGAATACTCGAACTTAACACACTAGATGAGAACACCCGCACCTAGTTTAAGGAAATTTTACCCCGATATTTAACAGCACCAACTCACATACGAAAAGACAGCTGACCAATACCAAGAACAGCAGTACAAACAGCATTATGGATTATGTAAGAAACTAGCTAAAGAAAGTAAAAATACTTTGTTTAATTACAATCGTTAAATGTGTCAATACTATAATAATTTAATTTGTATATGTTTGTATATGCTGCAAGAAAATACAATAAAAACAATTATACGTACGTTCATTTCAGACATAACTCGGCACTTCCAAACATCAAGAAATTTTCTGCATGCAGTCCCAGGAAATATTCGAATATAATATCAAATGTATATACCGTACCGTCTTCAACCACAGCAGCAGTGCTTAAAGCTGAAGAACTTGACCCTACAAACTCAAAGCCCAAGACTCGCGTTTGGAGACCCAAAGTAACCAAGTAAATCACACAATAACTGAAATAGCAGTAATGCTAACCACAAAAGCCATGTGATGCTAATCTGCATATCAACGTTTGTTGCAGAGACGCCTAACATTAAAGTGTTTGAACTTAAGAACTACCATGGACTCGCTCACATGAGCATTAGCAATAATGGATTTTCACGTTACCGCTATTCTGTATGAAAACACTACGATCTGTTACTATTGAGATGCCGACCTGGACTTGGTAACTGACGTTGCAAATGAGTCAAAAACTATTAAAAATCATAATCCTGAGTCTCATGTTTATACAGTATAGTCTATAACTAAATTGAATGTTGGTTATTGCTTAGAGGTACGCTACAATTTGTTTCTCCTAACCTGATTTATTTTTTGTCAATGTAGAATTATTTGTATGATTTTTCGCAGGTGTGCAATCTTCTGGATCATTCTATAAGAATATGAACGAAAACTGTAAAGAAAACGACTAAAGCCAACTTCTGAAAAAACCTGAATTTGTTTTAGAAGAATCGACTTAATATTAATGGTCTGTTGTATACACATGAATGTTTACAGATAGTAAAACTCTATATATGCATTAAAAATGTAAAGGTTTTAAACACTTTTAGAAAAGAAAAACCTTTGCAGGCGGCCGTAGTTTATCATTTACAAACGTGTGGTACAAAATGATATTGTTGATATTGTAACTTTTATTTGGTTTCAACAGGAAAAATATATTTGCTGTTGCTTGTGAGGCGCGTTACAAGCAGTTTGAAGAAATGAACCCCACCAGCAAAAGCAAACGGTTGTTATGATGCAGATAAACGCCACACAAAGTGAGGTTTCTTTTCAAACGTGACCCTCTTATTGAATTTGATTTTTGTCGACGATCAACCGTAAAAAGAAAAAGAATTCAAACAAATACGAGACCACCAAATACTTGTCTTCCTCATTAGTCTCCATCACTCCCGACAACAACAACAAATTTAAAGTAATTTTTTGCATATGGCATGAGCACTTTAAAAAGATATAGATATTTTTCTAATTGCAAAATTTTTCTACTGTGCACAACACTCTTGTGTTAGATGTTTCTTTTTCCACCTTCTACCGATCATTGGATTTTTCTGTACTCCGTGACAAAGGTCTTTTTGCTGATGCAACGGAAATGATTGAACTTGAAGAGCACATCGCACTAAGAAAAAGCAAAGGAGCTAAGACGTTTTTCTTCAGAAGCAAACCCGGAAGATGTTTTTACTTCACAAGTGTGTATAGTCATATGTAGGGTGTATATCTTCTTGTCCAATTCAATGTGACAAAGCAAACGCTAGCAAGATAACATGGTTTGTTAACTGTGGGTTTGTGTTGCTGGCTAGATTAGGTTTTTTGTAGGTTTATTAGTAGCGTGAAACGTAGAAAGTGGTGGACTTCTGTCGTCTAAAAATATCGTGTGTTGGGATATTAAGAATTATTTGCAGGATATTGATTAATTATTAATTTTGTTTTGAATATCTTGCTGTTTCGATGATAAGCATATACCAATTTGGAATCATTAAAAATTTCTGAAAAGGGGCAGTTTCACGAAAATTGTTCGATATCCCCACCCCAAAAATCAGTATTTAATGAGCAACTACATTACAGTATCAATTTGCTGAGATTTTATGAAGCTATGCCAACAGAACATATTGTTTTCATACTTGCACTGCCCATAACTCACTAAACTCAAATTGTATAAAAGACTTATTTTCGAGTTTATAGAATTTAAAGTTCTGTTAGTGTTTGCAGCGCAATCCATACACAACTAATTGTCAATTTTGATCTGCAAGATACTATTAACTTTGTGAGGGATTAGTAATTCACTTTACAGTAGTAACAATTAAGTTAAAAATCTCGTACATAGCCGAAAGCACATTCCTGTTGGTAAAGATACAGTTCATAAATCTGCGGTTATTCCTATTAAATGTGGTGAATATCCTTGACAACATTAGAATGGTCAAATATTAATGCAGCTGATTGTCTTTGCGCTATAGTGTATATGATAGACTCAAATATGACCTAATGTGACCATGAATGCAGTTTAAACTTTGTAATCTGTATGGAATATAATTTACCTTACCCCATGTTAAGTTTTAATTACTAAAGAGATGCTCTGTATTTAACATACTGTAGATAATACCGAACATTACTAGAGGGTAAGCCTAAATGTACGATTAGCTCAATTATCGCTCATTATGTTTGCGGTAAACAGGTGCCTGGCGCTAAAGTCCTTCGGGGCTTGAACAATGTAGCATTATAGCGGATTGACTTTCAACAACTGGTTTTACTTGTCCGAAGGCTGTTATCATCTAAACCATCTCCGGCACTCTCTGCTTAGTTAAAGCAATAGGCAATATTATATTAAGTTTCACGTTTGCTTTATCTGAATAAACTCTTGAGGTATTTGCTGAGGGTTATGCCACCTTAGGCCTTTTCATTGCGGTTACGCAAGCAGTGAAAAAGTCTTTATTAACAAAAGTGCAGCTGAAACAAAGCCTTTTTCACAAAGGCATGTGGGAAAAAGTTTAGTCTCATGCAAAATAGCAAACAATTTGCCTAGACAAGCTATAGTAAAATCGTTGATGTTTGCCCAAAGCAATAACAACCGAAATGGCGAGAAGCAGCTGGCAAAACATCAAAATTATCTTGGACGTAGACCTTCCATTTGCAGTATAAATGTCATTTTTCTAAAAGTAGAAGTTTAAAAAGTTTTAGCTATAAGTCTATACTCATCAATCTTATACCTCTTTGTCTAATATAAAATAGCTTAAAGATTTTTATATTAGTAATCATAACGTTTTGGTCTTAAAGATATTATCTTTTTTCGAGAATTTGTGATGCCTGCAAATGAAATGCTATCTAGTAGCCTGGGGCTGCGAATGTTGGTAGTAAGTTACTATGTTTGCTTGACAACAGCTTATCTAATCCCGCCAGAGAACGGGGACGAAAGTTGCAAACCATATCGCTCCGTTTTAACAAAATCCTTGGTCAGATTTGCGGCGACGTATTTTATCGACAATCCTCCTGTTGGTCACCGAAAAGTGACCGAACTACTCGATCCCAACAGGCTGACCCACCACACCCCAATAGCTTTGTTCAAAGAAGTCTACGGAGAGTACGTAAGTCCTGTCGATTTCTCTGCCGCCATTCAACAGATCCTCTACTCCGATCCAGGCAGAAGACTGTCTCTTGACGATTTGGATAGGATCTCTCTCCGCAAAAACATCGTCCGTTTAGCGCAAAGTTCTAGTTACAATTTGGCGAGGGAAAAATTTGGTGCCCTCTTGTATCTGTCCATTACCGACCACGCTGCAAACTGTTCATCCTGGGCAAGCGAAAGATGCATAAAAGAGCACTACCAAGAGAAATCAGAGGATGCAATACATTTTGAATTGCAAAGGTGAGCTGCAAGCTGCAGAAGGTTAGACTAAATATATATATTGTGAAACAGAGACTTTAACCTGACAGTTGGTAAGGTTGGTAAGTTGGACAGTTGGTTTTTATTTACGTCACTAAAAAAGTAACGGCATTTCCTGCTTGCAATACTGGGAATAAACATGCAGCATTTAACGAAATAATAAAGCTTGCTTTTAACTCTAGTATTTATATTTTTAGAGTACGCGCTGAGATTAAAGACGAAAATTTTCGAAAGTTTCTTAACTTAGGAGTTGGAAGAACACTGGCTGTTGTGGTGGATCGTTCTAAGGATGTTGCTGGTGACGTCAACAAATTAAAAACGAAAATAGAAGTGGGTACAACTACTTCATAAAATTTATAGTTTACTTAAACTACATTAGACTAAAAGCAGACTACAATTTTTAAAAACGTGCTGTAGTCGTTTGATTTCAGCCCGGTAAAATTCATTTGTGTTAAAACGGACAGTGCCTAAATTTTAAGCTATTTTATATATGAACAGCAAACCTTGGTGCAAGATTTGAACGAAACCAAACACTTTCCCCAGGATTTTGTGTTGATTCCATTCGATGATAAAGGAATCGGTGATGTAACGATAACCAACAGTTCAACAATATTTTTGAAAAAACTAAAAATGTAATAAAGTCCCGCATTATCTGTTTTTTAAACTCATCAAGAGTTATTTTCTATTGTACTTATATGGTAAAGATATTCGCTTTTACAGGCTGCAACACAATGGACAAGAAGCAGACCATGTTTTTGCATTAAAAGGTTTGCTGCAAGCCATAGAAAATTCTAAGAAAGATTCCACTATCTTTGTCATGACTAATAACTTCACAAGAGAAGCCGAGTTAAGGGTACAATAGTTTATAATAGGAGTCATTACGTGTATTTAATGCATTACTATTCTAAGTTAAAAAAGCTTAATCAAACGCTATCCTTTCATTGCATGCACGATCTAACTGACGTTATATCATGGTAGCACCGAATAATGGCAGAGTGCAACCTAAAAAGAATTTCTGTTCATGTCATCGGGAATATTGGTGGAAACAGTCCGTGAGTTTACAGTTACAGTGTGATTAAGCTTATAATAATGTCTTGTTTTAATGATGAATTTTTGTCGTTGTAATAGTGGACTATATACTAGAAGCAATGCGTACGTACAAAAGGTTAATATGTCAAGATGAAATACTCACTATAATTTGTTTACGCTTTAGGCTTGGAATCGATAAAAGCTGGGAAATATTTTCAAATATCACACAAGAATGCGATGGAAGTCTCCGAGTGATCGGCCAAATTGACATCACCGATTCCATTAAAAGGAAGCTATCCACAGGGACGGTTGAAGTTCCAACCACACAAAAACGTGAAAAAATTGCCTACAGTTTTTTGTGTATACTTTGCGCAAAATTTCTACACATTTTCAAAATAATTCTGCGCTTTTACAGAAACTCCTTACTTTACCCGCTGCTTCCCCAAACAACGTTGCGAATTCATGTACAACGTAGATCCGTCCATAAACGAAATCAACATTACAGTTCGAGATGGCGACGATTTTCGACAAAAAACTATACAAATAGCCAACGGCGTCACCAGTGTACATACATTACAAAAACTTTGTATAACTTAAGGTTGCAATCAAAAACCGTGTAACTTATAGTACGTAGCGTATCTACAGGGTTTAATGTCACATGGTTCTGGACCAGATATATCTACGAGGGCAACTACAGCGACGACATTCGGTCAATGGAGTTCGGCATGGTGCGCGCCACGATGGGCGACCTGCATGATCAAAGTATATCATCTATGTTAATCTTCAAAGTTCTAATACAAAAATACCGTTGTAACAAGTCTATAATAATCTATGCACGTGCCAATCGCATTTTCCCTGCTGATTGCATTGGTAATTAAAAACGTTTAAAATGACTTTGAACTTGACGGGAAAAACGTTTTTGTTTGAAGGTAACTGCGCATAGCACGACCGGTTTTATTTCGACACTCGCCAGGGAACGTCGGACAGAAGAAAGCAACGCGGTATTAGAAAAGCTACCAGGTATTTTTAAGGTAAAGCAAACGAATACACAAAAAAAGAATTTCTAAAGATTCATCTTTCCACACTAAACGTTTATTACAAGGGCAAGGGATCCTGGACGATAACATCACGGTGATAATTGACGTGTACGGCATGCAGCCCGGAGACAGAGTGACGGACGTAGAACTGCTGTCAAAAATATTTAACGACCAAAGGTTAACTGAACTTTAAAATCGTTTCAAAAATTCTTAATCAGAAATAACTAAATTAACTGTTACAGGATTTTCTTTTTGTGGTGACCCAAGTTAATCAGAAGCGCTGACAATATAATGTTTTTAGACCCATTCCTCTCGAAAGAAGGTCAGCTTCATGGAGTAGTCTTCGAGTAACACCGAGCTCAAATTTGCCTTCCCATCTCAGTATTGTCGTTCACGGAATGCTTCAAAGCGGGGCTTTGTTTACGCGAACTACAGATGTGGAACTTGTGAATGTTGAGATTCGTTGCGCGAATGAGGTTGAAAATATAAGGTAGGGATAATGTATGAAAGGAATAATTTTATCGATTACTCCAAAGGAAGCCAACACTTGTACATAAGATGAAGAAAATGAAAACAAAAAGTGAAGGCATACTGTGCAGATCACAATCGTATATAATCCTAGAAATAGTATAAAAGGCTAACATTCAAACCCAAAGACAGTTCAAAGCAGTTTTAAACACATTTGCGTTATTGTGGCAAAAAATATATAATTTTTCATTTATACGGATACGATCATAGCCTAGTAAACTGATTCAAGTGTCCACTATGGTTTCAAAGCATATACACCTTAATCCGAGTTTGTTACAGGCAGGGTGAAAATTCAATAATCAAAATTACTTTGTGGAATCGCGGTGATGTAGACTATGACCTTGTAATGAACATATGGGATACTCACGGCTTTATTGATGCCCCCTCTTGGAACATCCCTCTTCGAGGTGGTGGTACACGGAATTTAAACATCAATGCGAATGTGCACTCAAATACACCACAAGGCATAATGAGCTATGTTACCATCACAGGAAAACCAAATAACTTTGGAAACAGTACGTTTTTCTTTTGTTCAAGCAATGTGTTCAGCGTTATTTATATTGGTTAGATTTGACAAAAAGTCTCAAGTTTTTAGAGATCTTGTTCGCTTCCTAATGCTTTGTATATAGACGCTATAGATTTACAGCAACAATTAAAACCGTTATCAAAACGCTCTCCCTGCTGCTATTTCAATAAATGTAACAAATGCCAGACATGTGCTTTACAACATGCTTATTGCACACATTTTTTCTCAGACATGATAAGTAAAGAAAGCTGCAGGATTTTTGTTGAGCGAGCAAGATTACCGATCGTTAAGTCCTTTCAAGTGGATACGTCTGTTGCCTTTTCTTTTGCAGAAACACAAATGACAGCTGTTATTTTCAACAAGTAAATTTTTGTAGAAGAGTGTTGTTTTGCTTAGGCTTTGGCTTTTTAATTTATGAGTCAAAATTTGTGCTCTTTTGTGTGACGTCAATTCGCAGCTCCCCTAAAGAAAGCGTGGCCTCTTTTCAATTTTATTTGCCTCTTCGTGATGCCTATCTAACCAACTTCACGGCAACATTCAGCGGGAGAACATACGTGGCAAGAATCGTACCTGCCACAAGAGAGCCCACGCCATCAGGGGCTGCAGTAAGTAGCCAATACGAGCAAAAAAATGTTGAATGGAAAAATTAATAAATTTCTTTTGGAAGTTTTCTTTTATACTGTATCTGCAATGCAAGCTTTTTAGTTTCTTTCATAACCACCATCTTGGCCGATTTGAATTAACTTTTGTGCTGAAAGTGTAACCATTATGAATACAAACTGAAACATTTGAAAAATAATCAAAATCTTCTTCAAAAAGTGTAAGAATTATATTTTGCTAAGTTACGTAAATCTAAAATAGCTGAGGAAAATACGTTTATAGGAAGTTTTCCATGTTGTTGATCGACCAAGGCGACGGTACCGTTTTGAGCAAGAAGATATTTCAGGAGAAAACATTTTTGTCGCAAATTCCACTCTCGACCCATTAGAAACAGTTGTTTACCAGCTAACCTACCAAGAACAGCTGCATAAACAGCACGGAAAGTAAAAATATTTTTCGCCAATTTAAAGTCTTTAGATTTAGTTGAATATTATGCTGTAAATCTTAATTGCATAAGATATATACATCATAACAATTAACATTTTAGATTCGAGTATGGTGTAGCAATCAGAATGGATCACCCGATCAAGGAGTTCGGAATTACAGTAGACATAATTGACACGAATGCTGTACAAAACGTCAATGTACTCGGCTTAGAAACAGATCTAAGCAGTACCAACCTAATACAAGCCAAAACTGCGAGCGTTGAATTACGGTTTGTAAAATACCTGAACAGTTAAAAGCATCATTTTTGTTGGTTGCAACGAAAGATGTGGTGTTATAAACACAAAAAAAACGTGTTTTGCGAAGTTGATGTAACTTTTTTCCAGCGATGGCGCGGCAACAGTTTATTATCAACCAAATATAAACCAGCAAACGACTTCTTCTCAATTTGGTTTAAACGGAAAATTTTTACTTCAGTACGAAGTTGAAAGCACCGTAGGCATTGGTAAAATGAAAGTGGCGGGGAGGTATATAGCTTTTTTTCGATGACATAGCAGACGGATCTTAATGCAAAAGATGTTAATCTTAAGTTTGTGCTTTAACTTCTAGAGATTTTGTGCATTTTGTGTCGTTGGCTGAACCACCAATGTCACGTCGAATGGTCTTTGTTTTGGACACGTCCGGCTCCATGTATGGCGCAAAGATGAAACTTCTTCAACTTGCAGTGCTGGACGAGATTAGCAAATTACGAGTAGAGGTAAACCAAGTTTTGAAGTTTCACAAATGCACCTTTTTAAGCAAAGTAAAATTTAGTTTTGAAGGAAGTTTTGTTTCTTGAAAATCTGATACTGTACTAGTGTTGTTTGTAAAACGTTATGCATGCATAGCCCTAGCTATACCTAGGTTTGCATACAACTAAAGGTTTATCACTTTGTCTTTCTTTTGTTCAGGATCAGTTTTTCATTCTAACTTTCAACAATTCCATAAACTTATGGTCTCCGGGTCGTGCTTGCCAAAACTCAAACGGCAATAGATACCCCGAATCGAGTTTGGTAGAAGCGAGTTCTTTTTGTAAAGAAGATGCAGGAAGATTTGTGAAAAACGAGTTAAAAACAAGAGGAGGCAGTGACATATTATCGGCAGTGCAAGGTGCTTTATCTATTTTGAGGCAAGCTGTTGGACATGATCATCATCCTGTAGCAGACTACATAATACTTTTGACGGACGGTCACCCTACAGATGGTGAAATTAACAGCGAAGCGATTATACGTTCAGTCCAGTAAGTATTGATGTTTTTTTACTCATACGTATGGTAGGCCTACTCTTAAAGTATGTTTATGTAAAATATCTTTTCTATGCCAGAGCTGAACATACTTGTTGGTAGGCTTTATCTGATATACTTTATATAATTGAACAATGTTTCAAAGATTGGGTGGTTTTGCAATCCATACCATCGGGTTTGGTGCGCTACTAGACGTGGATATGGTAGAGGAGATTGCTCAGAAGACTGGCGGAAACAGCTTAGTAGTTACCGGTACCGATGCTCTACTGAGGGTATAATATCTATGTATTTTATTGCGTGTGTACTGAATCTAAGCGTATTAACTTCTAAAGTATATTATAGACTTGCTGTCACTGAATATTTAATTTTTCAAAGATGACAGAATTTTTCGCTTCCATTTCCTCGCCATTAATGCACGACATAGAAGTGAAATATGACGGAGACATTGTCGAGAACTTTGCGCCCAAGAAATTCTTCGTGCTTTACGAGGGATCCCAACTGGTCATTTCTGGCAACTTTAAACCTGGTGTTACTTTTGGGGATGACTCCTCTGACTCAACTAGATTCAGACGAAACGTTAATCCGGTTAAAGTCACGGTAAAAGGTAGGGACATGATGTCTTAAATTGTTATATTGGATTTCTTATAAAATTATAACAACAAAATAACGGAAGTGGTGAAACAATCCTTTTAGGTAAAAAAAGAAGTTCCGCCTTAAGATTTCAACAAAATGCAGTTCCTGAAAATTTATCTCGGGGTTTACCTCAGGTAAATAAACGCAAGTAGGCCTTAAAAGATCACAACGATTTAACAACTAATATGCTCAGTGACTTAGGATTGTTTAGAAAGCTTGTTTTTTTCTTTCAGCTGAGTGAGATCACCCAGAAACTGCAAAAACATCAAGAAGCTCAGGAAATGCTTAAAAACTTAAGAATGACCGGAGGAGACGATGAAAAGCGAAAACTAACCAGCTTCGCTATAGAGTAAACGTTTTTTGCTTAAAAATTGGATTCATGACGGCTGTTAAGTTGGTTCCAGCTTGAAATTTTGTTTCGTTTGTAAATATTAAGAAAAAATTATCATCTAACGACGTCGGAAGAAAGAACCGGAAAACATTCATTGCATTTATTCCAGACATAACTTGGTTCTGCCAAACATCACCAAGTTTCGTGTTTGGAGACCCCGAATAGCAACGGAATTACCATCAAGTGAAGTGGAAGAGCCAATACCAGTAGAAACAGATTTGATGCCGACTTCAATTACACCAGTTGTTGCACGCAAGTTTGAAACTGAAGTTATTCCTCCAACAGTGGGAGCATCGTTCTCAGGGGTTATTGGGGACCCTCATGTTATTGCTGTTCTGAATGAAAACATTACGATTTGTTACTATTGGGATGGTGATCCAGAAAAGGTAACTGATTTTGCAAATGAAACTGGTCATGAAAGGTTCGCTTTAACTTTAATTCTTATCATCAAAAGCAACAATACGTCATAACCTCACAAACTTTATAATACTCACGACAACTTCTACTATAAAATAAATTGATATGTAATAAAACTGGATTCGATAAAATAACTATAATAATGCTTGAAATTTTATGCATCATACCCCGTAGGTTTACAACTTGTTAGATGATTTTATCGCCGGAATAAGCATATACGCCAAAACGGTGGAATTTAAGCCAACTTCAAAGAAGTACATCGGTCAAATGGAATTTGTTTTCAGAACAATCAATGCCAGCTTACTGGTATGGACATTTTGCACTTTAAACTTTTTGTGATGACAAACTATTACAGAATTTCACTAAGCCCGTGCACTGAGAGAAAAAAAACAGATTTATTGATGTTTATCGTTCATTATCATAATGATTATAATTATTTATTGGTAAAAAATACTGTTTTAACGTTTGTGTAAAATGAATTTCCTTTTTTTACCATAAGCCTACATTCTGACCTGTGAGGCATTTACTTACGGGCAGACAAAAGAATGCGTTTAAAAAAAACTGATAACTAAGCGTTATCTTATGCAGTTGAATGCTACGGGTTTGAGCCTTCTCATCAAAGATGGACCTCCACTGCGCTTTAATCTTCAAGGACAATCAACTATCAGCCAATCAGGAATTCAAATAGATATCAAACCACTTGATCCATATTGTTCTCAAGTCTTCATCACTCTCAAAAATGACGTCGTATTTAAAGTAAAATAATTCTTATTGTATATAGCAGGTTGTAACTACAAGCTAAGCGTATTGTTTTTTATAAGTTTTTTTCTAAAAGTGAGCTATTTGAATAAATTATTTGTATATTAGATGTTTAAATAAGCGTATAATATTGTGAGGCAGGCAACAGACGTAAGTGCACATCAGCAGGTCGTATCATTTTTCAGTTTGGCGAAACAAAAATCATAATGTTAGCGTTTTCATTTAAAGATCGTTGCATATTCCTTTCGGCGGCACTTACATTCCACCGATCACTTGGACTTTTCCATACTTCGTGATAACGGTCTTTCTTCAAAAGCAACGGGAATTATTGGCCAGCACATTGCTTTATCGAAATACAAAAGAGCTAAAAAGATTTTCTTCAAAAAAGAAACCCAAGAGACGTTTTTGCTCTACAAGTATGTATTGTATAGGCTATATAGCCATTGATAAAACCATGCTTACTGTTTGGTCTGGCTTGCTAACAAAACGTGTTATCTGTTTACAGTATTTGATGTTTATTGTCTGAATTGGTTTTCTTGTGTAGGAATAAAAGAGTGAAAGTTAGGCGGCGGGTGACATCTAAAAAACTTGACCGTAATAAAAAGATCGCGTGTTGGGATGTGCTCAACAAAGACTATTTGGATGCTGGAGAAACGAAAATGAAACAATTTTTTAACCTCTTACAGTTCGGATGACAGAAACAGCAACAACCAGCATGGGATACTTGAGCCAGCATTTCATATTAAAGTTGCTGAAAATTTGTTTTTAGATAACTGTTTTCACAAATACGATTTTACCCACTTTTTAATTCAAACAAGTGAAGTCAACATTTTGGTAGCAATTGTAGAATCAATTTGCGGTGAAATTATCGTCGTTGTGTGAAAAATGTTCATAACAAAAAACTTCGTATAGTTAGAGTATTAAACCTAGTTGTCCTAGTAGAGTAGCTTACCACACAAAAGTGTGATCATATTTGCACTGTATACTTACACAAAAGGCAAATGTTTATTGAATGATAAATTTTCAAATTTCATCGTTTAATGTTTGGTACAAAATATATAAGCAGCTTGTTTAAAGCAATCCAGCTTGCATTTGACTGCATAATAGCATTTTATAGATCAAAACTTGTATGCAATGGTGGTCAGTAACGAAGCAGTTTTACTTAAGTAGTCTACTTAAGTAAATTTCTTCTACTTTGGGTACTTACTTAAGTAGTTTTGTTCATGGGTACTTCTACTTTTGCTTAAGTAGCTTTCAGGACAAAATAACGTACTTGAGTAGTTTTACCAAATGCTGAAGTAGAAAGTAGTCAGTGTTTCAGTTGGAAGATGATTTGCAACCATTTTTATTAGCAATCGCATCTGCACCGAGCGTTTATATACGCAGTCTACACTTCGATTTTGACGTATTTTACGTAACGATTAATGCTTTGACGAAGTACAAAAGTACGTCTGAAACTTTTTAGCTTCATAAAATTATGCATTTCCCTGCAGTTGTATGGCTTTAAGCAAGCTCTTGGTAATTTGTGCTTTCACAGCCTCATATTTCAGATCGATAACTACTTCTTACTTAAATTGTTTAAACTGCTCTACTTCATACTTGAGTAGTTTTGAGCAACAATACTTCTACTTGTAGTGGAGTAGATTTTTTCGAGAGTAACAATAAGTTATTTCAACTTAAGTAACTCATGTGACCACCACTTAAAATCAGGGACTATGGCTACGCGAGTAGGCAGTACAGCACTCTTTCGAGGACCGAGAGCTGAAAAAGGCCCAGCACAAGCCATAACCATTAATCAGGTCCGATTTACACTCACATTATTTCATTATTGTATGAAGTTGGAACATAATGGTTTTGATATCATAATAGGACTTTATTTCATACAGACACGCGTCACCATCCATAAATCAAACCATATTTACAGTACAAATACTTTGTGACGATAAGAAGATATTAAACTGTGTTGTTTACGGAAACCGCTTTCATGAAACGTGACATAACAATTGTGCATGCCTATATTACGTGAGTCATTCAATCAATTCGTGTGTTAAGTTAATAACTGCAACATATTGGCAGCTACAGCAGCCTTGTGCTGTAGCTGCTGAGTCAATGTTTTATTTAAATGTAATCGTTCAAAGAAGCTTCAATATAATCAGAATATGCCGTTGTCATGGTGAACAATTAATTCTAAGTTTAAGAAAAGCAGAACAACGACCTTGAGGCTCATTTATCATCGAGGACAATAAACATTCAACAGACAAAACTTTGTAGTGAAATGGTCAACCTTACAGGTTAAGGTCGAAGAAACAACCATTTCATTACAACTTATATGTTGGTACTTGGTATCATGGTTCACTGCGAATAATAAGACGAGTTAATTGCCTCCTTAAACATCAGAAAGAGAGGAAGAATTGATCATTGCTGACAGTGATCAACAGTTTTAAATAAGATCACTGGATTTTGATAAGATTTACATGCATTAGGTCACGTGTCGGCAACCTTTGAAATTGAAAGAGCCATTTTGTCCCGTTTCCGTCATACTAAAACCTTCTGTGAGCCACAACACCTAATTGACTACTTGAAACAAAAAATCTAACGCTACCAAGTTGGTTACCTTCACAAATCTCTCACTACTACGATGACAAACAAAAAGTCAGCAGTCATGCGTATTATACCCGCGAAAATCAATGCGTGGTAATTATAAGTTATAAGATTTTTCACGTCGGAATAAACAATTTGAATAATAATAATCTGACAAACGCATTAAGTTATTACACTGTGACACTGATAAACACCATTATTTACTGACATTAAGTTTTCCTAAATGAGTTCACAGGCTCTGAGTCACGGGATCCAGAGCACAGAGACAAAAGAGCCGCGGGTTGCCCATCCAAATTTACACATCGACGCAGATGTTTCCTCAGAAAAATTCATTAAAAAATATAGTGTGTTATGTTTTGATTGATAACGTTGTGGTAACACTAACTGTTCGTTGCAATGCTGTTAAGAGGTTGGCTAAAAACTTTAATTTACTTTAATTTTAATAAAACTTTAAACGGCATTCATGCGCCAGGGGTTACCTCGTTAGTTGTGGAGCAACTGGATGAAGATACAAGCGCAGATTTTTTGGAAGTGAGAAAATCTAGCCATGATGATGCAGAAAACATCGCATCTTTGTCAGCACACGGTGATGCTCCATCGATATCCCCCAATTTTGCTGAAGCCCGGGGGCATCCCCATATCATAATCAACCTCGGACCACAGATAACATTGCGCTTCAACTGGTTGGGAAAACCAGGCAAGGTATTAAAAAAAAACAAAGAAAACATAATGAATAAATTCAAGCATTCTTATTCGACTACTCGTCTATTATTCATTTTCACTTTGACTGAGTGCCCACATGCACTAGCACGCTTACACTTTGTTATTTTTCCGTTACATTTATAACATGTTATATGATGAAGAGTTGGGAATTTCGGTTAATTCGAAAATCTCGGACAAGGTGCAACAACGAACTTTTATGGACAAACTGGGATTCGTTTTTGCTAAAAATAAGCTCACAGTGGAGGTAGAAAGACTTGGAAAGAATCTTAAAATTTACATGAAAGTGATCGGTGTACCGACACTTAATCACGCGACATTTAATCACGCGACACATAATAATCACTTGGATGCGACAGCACTTGGACAGTGCCTTTGTCTATAGCAGGGGTCGGCAACCTTTTGCTAGTCACAGGCCAAATGTCGAGTGTACAACTCTTTGGCGGGCCGGAACTTTCATTAATACTATAATTCACACTCACTTGAGTATATTACGCTACATTGCTGCAATCTCAATCATACCAATCACAAAAAGAGCAAAATATATGTATTCACACTTGAATAAGGTCCATTTGAAATTTTTCGGGAATGATATTGGCGTCCACATCAAAAGGAGTACTGAATAGCCTGAATTTATTTTGTAGATAACGAATGTCGGAAAAGCGTGAGGAAAATTCAGTAATTCAAGCTCGTGTGCATCTCTCTGTGGGGATGGCGATGTGGATTGCTTTTAAGGTTGGCCTAAAGCCAAAGGCTATTAGTCTTTCTTTTAGAACTCCCCGACAATTGTCTTTGACTCCGTTTCGCCGGCTTTCTCTATAATGTTTCTTTAAATCAACACCAGCTTCATAAAGTCTAATTGTTATATTGTCCGAAATAAGTTGTATCACATTAGAAACATTTTCATCATCTTTTCACATTTAAACAAAACTATAACTCCAATTCAGTAATGAACAGTCCAGAAGGTAAAACTGATATTATGTGTAGAGACAAGAAGAGGAGATTTTAACCAAACCTTAGTTTTTATAGAAACACATTAGCCAATCAGGAAATAACATGTCATTTTGCATTGCTACGTATAACCTATGTAATATGTAACATTATTCTATTGTCACCGAAGCTCTTGATCAAAGTACCATCAAAACGGTTCTGACGTGAAGAAAAAACTTTTTACCTATTACCTTTCTTAAAACAAAGTTTTGCAAAAGCGAAGTACACCACATATACGCATTCAGATACAAATTCAGAAAACATTGGTTTAAAGTTGACTTCCACCAGCTAGAAACTCTTTGTTATTTAGCCAGAAATATCACCAACACGATGACAGTCATCGTGTTGACACAGTAGACCGTTATCTGTCAAGCGAGATTTCCCATGCATACATTTCCCATGCATGACATTGTTACCTAGTGTGTACGGTAGCCGATACTGTAAATGTGTGATTAAATGTCGCGTGATTAAATGTCCTAGTGATTATGTGTCGCGTGATTAAGCGTCGCGTGATTAAGTGTCACCAAACCAAAGTGATCATCTTATTTTTTTGGCGTTTGGTTTTTCAATACATTACAAAAAACCGTAACGCAACTGCGTAGACATGTTTAGATGAATATAATCGGAATCACAGTCACTGTGGGTGTTGTTAAACCGAGAACAATATCGTGGAGCCAACCACTCAAATTAAAGGAAAAAGGAATTCTCTTTGAAATCGTTCCTGTTTCCGATGTGATGATCCGATGATACAGATGTGCTTAGCGCTATTACGATTAGCGTGACCTAAAATGTCCAATTCAAGGGATTTATAACCTGGCAAGTTTGTCCAATCTTTCACGTTCAGGAAAAAAGTATGACCTTCCTATATCCCTATTTGTAACATACTTACAGATTTTAGCTCGAACCCATACCCCAACAACGACGTTACAAGCCATTTAGATTTTTCGATTTCACAAAGAGGTTTATCAGTTTCAACAAGCGGTGTGCTCGGTCAATTTCTTTATGCAATTACAGATGAAAAAATCAAAATCGAGTTTCTAGAAGATCCCACTGAAGCGTTGCTAGCATACAAGTAAGCAAAGATTTGAATCGCTCCTTTATCACAGGGCTCAGGTCGGAAAAAACTCGCTTGAACCGGTAATGTTTAACCAAAAACTCAGCCGAGCCCTTCCCACAGCATTGGTGTGTAGCCCACGTCCTACAAGAATACCAGAAGTCCGAACCTTCAATGAATAACGGCAAGTATTTACATCACGCAGCATATAGTTTACCAAAGACACCGGTGGAGTTGGGCCATCGATTAAGGTCCAACCGTCTGGTAAACGTTTATATGGATGCATCAGATATTTTCAGCAGCATATTGCATGAGACCTGGGACTTTCATGCGCGTCATCGGCAAAAGTAATCCCCAGAGAAAGAAACATCAGCCTACGATTGGTTCAACTCATTTTTCACACTGCGACGCAAAACATACAATAAGCTTTTTCTTGCATTTTTTGGACCTGGAAAGCTGTCAGTTTGATACGACAGGCCTGGCACTATGCTTCGTTTCGCGGTGTGTTTTTTATTCGATTTGTCCACAACGGAAACGAAATTACTCACTACAGAAATAACTAGATCAGCTGAATTTCAGGCACAACGTCGTTAAAGTCACAGACCATATCATGTACGAGTCCTACCAACGTCGAATGCTGGTATGTTGAGAAAATGAACATGCTCACTGGAGACAACGGAGAAAAGTTTATGATGTCCAATTTATTGAGTCTTCCCAAATAAAAATACCAAGAACTCCTCCACTCGTTAATGTGGACAAAGCTCACTTTTGCTCGTAAATACAGTTGACTGTAAACTTTTTTATTTTAATTACTTACGTCGCGTTTGTGGCAATTTGGTAGCGTGGTTGCATCTGCTAACAAGAACTGGAAACTACGTTAAATGATATCGTGCGACTGAATGTTTGGTGAATTGAATAAAAAACGCTTGGGTCTATAATTACAAGATATTGTCAAGCCATTTGGTAAGCTGATTGACGAATAGCATAATGAACAGGTATAATTTATCGATAGATCAGTAAGGTAAGGATTACAATCTGCAAGAGATACATCTTTGGGAATAAAAACAGCGGTCACTTCTGCGTCTGCTATCCAAGCTGTAATAAGTTCAACAAACGTCAACTTCGTTATCCTTAATGTGACTCCCCTTTCTTTCCAGATACCTTAATTAAATAGAGCGTGGTTAATAGTAAAATACCTATAATTTACAACGTTCTGAGATTCAAGTTCATCTTTTCCAATTATTTCTTCAGGCTACTGCTGGTAGGATCATTTTAAAGTTATATGTGAGGTATTTCAAATATCATTTTATTCCATCACGTAAAGGCTAGTTTTAAAGCTAAGACTTCAAAGTCTGTTGCTGGTCAGATAAACGAGATTATTATAGGTTTCATTCCACAATAAAGGTCGTTATGTTTTTCAGACGAAATCTTAAAACTTTTAAACTAAACCAAATTTTTAACACTGGCAAAACATAAGCTCCTCAGCTGTATGAAGAGCAACACAACAAAATCATTTTACTAGAAAATTTACAAGCTATATCACAGGTTCTCGGCCTACCCTTTTAAAGTCGCCCATGTTTGTCCTGCTGACGGTTTTTCCATACAAAATAAGTCTCTCTATACACGTTGTTTCTTCATCGCCTTGATTATCAGGGAAAAATAGCTAAAAGAAATATATAAGGGTGAAAACCTGCCCTTAAACAGGTTTTGACCAACTTTATCCACAAACTAATGCACTTACTGTAATGTTATTAACAGTTTGCAGTTTAACGTATTTTAGACTTATGATATTTCCTTCGCTTGCATCTTCTGACGAGAGGCTGCAATAAAAACAAAAGAAGCTATGTAAATAACGTCAATAAAACAATTAATTTAATAAAAGGCTTATGGTTGAATTAAGGTAAAATAAAGACTATACTTATTCTACACACTTTAATTCCTGTAGAGGCACAGCATCTCGTGCTGAATCAAAATCCATTGCACTTGGTTGGTTGATAAATAACTTTATAGTTTTAGGAGCATGGCCATTGCTTGGACCTTGGCATTTTAGTGAATGCAGCTTGATAACTTGGTTGAAATTTAGCGAAATTAACAACTAGAAAATAGAGAAATGATTGATGGGTAGGCATTTGCAAAAATAAAACAGTAAGAAAAGTATTCAAAACGTACTTCTAAAACAGGCATCATAATTAATAACAAAAAAATACATATCAAAACCTCAGGATCACAATCAGACTCCAGATATAAGTCCTTGTTGTCCTCAAATACCCATTTAAAAGGATGATCTTCACTTTCATTAAGACAATTTTTCTCTACAATGTATGGTTCAAGATCAACCTTAAAAGCAAAAAACAACTTTCAGTCTTATCAAGCAATACAATTTCAGACATGCCATAGGAGCATAACAAAATGAGCTGCAAGAAAAATATCAACAAAACCTTAAAAAATGCATCAACACATACAGACAAAATCTGAAATGTAAATGGACGCTACGCTTTGACCAGTCTTCACTTCACATTTATATATGTTACAAATACATTCAGAATCATAAAATCCATTTCAATGTGCATCAAGAACTGGATTAATTCAAAACAAAATTAACAGTGAAGTACCATTCCTGGGACAGGTGATGGACCAGTGTCCTGTGGCTCAGACGAGGCAATAGATTGCGACAAATCAGCCAGTTTTTGTTCCAAAGTATTTGAATCAGCACCTCGAATTTTCGCCTTAACATTTCCACGATGCACAAAGACAAAAGTAGGCATGGCGGAAACTGAATATGCCTGTGCTGTATTCTACATATAAACATCAGAAAATTTAAATGCCAATTACTACATTTTAAAGCAAACTCTATACATGGAAATGTGAATAGAGTTGCAACGCGTAAAAGTAAATACATTTATGGATGATGGCAGTAAATGTATGCATAATAAGGTACTTGTGCAGTATATATACATACAGGCTACACACAAATTTTGTGCATGCACTTTTCAAACCAACAGCATCTAAAATGTCATACCGATACATACTGTATGGAAGCATATGCAAAAAAATACGAAATATATGTAATATGTATACTAGAACTTGGAAGAAAGGCTTACAAATATCATGTTTAGTTTACAGTAAAGGTTAGCTCAATGGTCTTGCAATTATGCAAGACTGGTTCAGTGTTCGGCAGCACTATGCTTTGTTGCAATGCTCTTGGACAAGACATTAACAATCCTTCCTTCTGTTTAGTGGTGCTCACTTCTCATGAAAAATTCCAAGTTTATGTAACACAACAAAAAAAACTAAAAACAAATAAAAAATTGTGACGACCGAAAAATGCAAAAAATCAGGCTTGACAGTTGAGACATTGAATTGAGCAGTGAAAAACCATCAACTAGTTTAGATTGTGTGAAAATTTTCTCAGTCCTAGGGTAAAAGTCTGATATCATACCTGACATTGATCAACATCTACTTTTAAGAAAAAGACATCAGGATACTGATTTGACAATTGCTTGAACTTTGGAGCAATCTTTTTGCATGGACCACACCTAACAAAACATTTGCGTATCGATTTTAGAACACATAAAACAAAATTGAATTAAAAATCTGTATCTTGTAATATTTTTCACAATTAATTGCCAAAATGTAGATGTAACAAAGTACACCACAAACTCAGAAGAGAATAGAGCAGAAGGATTTTCAAATTGTGATCTTCCTGTCCTTTGTTCAATACTCGATTATGCCTGAGGGCAAGGTATTAATAACTTAAAAACGCTTGTTCCTGTTTAGTGGTTTTGATAAACAGTTCTAAATTCAGGCTAGACCACAAAAATATAAAAAAATGCATCCATTGCAAAACGTCCAGAACAGAAAAGATCAGGTAGCCCGAGCTTGAGTGAGAGTTCACTGCCAATCAAACTTTCTTTGACGTTTCACTGTAAATTCTACCTTCAAAACTTTAAAGGGATGATGCATTTCTATATTTTAATGCGCAGTACCTGTGGCGACAAGGTGGCTTTTTTATAACATTAATTTATGTAAATGTATATACAAATATATACACAACTTAAAGAAAACAACACATCCAGAACCACATTGATGAAGTAAGAATGTTCAATAAAAATGAAGTAGTGGTTTTTTCCGCCAAACAATACTGAGCAAAAGTTAACCAAAAGTAACTAAGCACTGACTACCAAAGTGATTCAACAAATCAATGTCACCAATAAATGACTAAATATATTTCCAAAGTCAGATTAAAACATATTAGTCTGCAATCCTACATATTATGCTATATCAAAGCACAACTTTAATAGCAATTAGCAAATGGATTCAACTGCATACCAAGAAAAGATTTATATATATATATATATATATGTATACCAGGTAGCGTGAAAGTCAATGAGAACAAGTTTATTTCCTGCTGTTGTAATTTTCACTTGAAAATCTTCATCTGATTCCACATCATATACTTTATCCATATTGCAGTGAGAGTGTACTAAGCTTTTTTTCTATAGCCAATCAGAATTAAACTATTAAGAGAACAAACACAGCTTCAAAAATTACAGAACATGTTATACTGTGCAATCTCTATACTTGATTGTGCATATATTTGGTATGAACTTGTACAAGCATAAAACAAGTCAAAATAATGATAGATTCAGTTTTTTGTAATAATTTTCACAAGACATAGTTTAAAACTGATTGTTTTTGACAGCAAAATGCGTTTAATGTTTTATTTTCAAGTTTCATAATCATCCAATATTTGAATTTAACTTAACTATTACAACGTTTATCTATTTATTTACTATGATACCTTACTTAAAAGCCAGTGAACGTACGTACTAGCCTTAGTAGGTCTACTTATACAGACTAGGATTTAATAAAATCTAAATACAAAAGTAAGCCTTGTTGTCTGCAAACAAGAAATAAGTCAGAATATACTGTACATATTAGCGGTTTAAGTTAAACCACGGTTGACAGTCTTCTAATCTTATTTCATATTTTGTTAGGGTTCACGATTCGTAAACAAAAAGTTTGGCTTTTAGTTTTACCATGTTAAAAGTTTTATTATATGGTATTATTCAAAGTATTTAATAACCCTTGATTTACCATAGAACAATGCTTACTCATACCAAAGGTTTTCCGTCTGACTGTGCAGAGACGCCAGAGAGTAGTCTACATTAATCCTATTTCATTGTACCGGTACTTGGGTATTGCACTCACAGCCTGGCCAAGTGCTTAAACTGGTGAATAACATTTATGAGTAGTATCAAACCGGTGCATAAAAAATAAACCCGAAATCTTTCCCAAGTTTTTCAATTTTCTCACCCTAACACTTAACGTGTTAACGATAACTTAAGTCTTAAGATACCGGTAACCGACAAAAGGCGACGTTGTGAGCCATTGATGCAGAATAACAATTGCTGTTAGATTTCTATGAATTTGCATGATCAATTTTGCTGAAACAGCATGAGAAATCATTTGCCATAAACATCTTTTATTTAATGCCTTAAAAAGAAAACCTAGCTATATTTCAAAAACAGACGAAAGTTTGTCAACTTTGGTGTATTAAGCTGAGTTGTAATTAGTCAACCATGACTGGGTGAGAATCAGCTTAAATCAATTGCTCATGCTTACTCTAATAAAGCTGAGTCATTTAAGCTTATCAATTCGAGTCGATTTATTTATGACATACATTCTACATAATGTGTAATGTAATATCATCTATGTGCATCTATGTTTATAACCATGAATGCCAAACTGGACTATGAAAAACAATTTTATTCTCTTTTCAAAGTAATCAACTGAAACTGACTTTAAAATGCGGAATCGAACAACGAACAAAATGCTCATCGCCACTCATTTTTTGTAATTTATTTAAATCACTGAATCTACACATAAATCATCTACGTGTTTATTGTATAAATTTGGGCGCATAGTAACATTGCTTTGTGTGCTATCATCGTGTTTATATAATATGCTTATATAACATTTATAATGTCCCTTGGCACAGTATAGTAGGTACAGTAGGCGTATAATTAGTCATTGGATTGTATTGTATATTTTTCGCCATCATTCTTTGGGAGGATGTGTGCACCAACGTAGCTTTTTTGACGTACTTTGTGCGCCAGAAAACTATGTTGTACATAACCTTTTTACCATACGGGACCTTGAGGGCTTAACACTTGCAATGTGAAATTACAGTGCTGCCTCAAAGATTAGCGTGGCCACCAAACCCAGAATGTGTTTGCGTTAAAATTAACGAAATAACTATTGAACCGGCGTCTGTTTGCCGAAGTTGTTGAATAATTACAGTTGTTTCGGTAGCCGATTGGCTCGAAAGCTGGCCTCACAATACATGCGGTTCACGGTTCCATGTTCGAAACTCAGTGGCGCCTTGTGATTGTTATACCCTTGGGAAAGGCATATTAACGACATATGCTCCTGTTCAGTAGACCTGGTAGACGGTTTTAAATTCGCATAATACTATAAAAATAAAAAAAATAAAAAATAAAAATGTGCACAACGGTAAGCTCGGTAACTGGGACTCGAGCGATGAGGAATCATCGCCGTTGTGCAAAGACTCAGGCCGAAAATGACATTATCATACCTTACCATAATATGGTGGCCGGCAGATTTCTACTGTTGGGTTAGCCGGGGAGAAGAAAGCAATGCGGTAGCGTACTGGTTAACTATGGGCCTCGTATGCTGGAGATCTCGGTTTCTTGCTATTGTTTGACTTTTTTCTTGTTCAAATTTACTTTTGATCTCATTTAGCCATGAAAGGTGAGAGTTTGGGTTGCAGGGGGTTAATTTTAAATTAATTTAGACTTGGGAAAAAAAGTGATTTTACATTGAAAAATAGCGTTTATTTCAATTCGCAGCCTAACTCAAGACGTATGAGAAGTGAGAGTTTGGGTCAGAGGGTATTAGTTTTAGGTCAGTTAACACTTTGCAAAAATTAATCTAGGCTAGTAGGCTACGTCGTTTTACTGAAAATTTGCATACATTTTCATTCACTGACTAGCCTAGCGTAATTTTCGTTTATCTTATTCGTATTTTTCTTCCCAAAGTAAGAAAATGCCAATTGCAAAACTGGCTAGCCGTTTTAGTAAATTGCAAAACATTAGTTGATGGAATGTCAGAGCCTTAAAAATTGCGGATTGGAATGTTTTTCTTTTTTCAATCTCACGTATATTCCAGTTGATACTTATACTTGATATATATGATAGCCTGGTATTATGAGACACATCAATCGCTTTGTTAAGTTTAGGTTGAGAAATTGATATCCTTACAGAAGTTGAAAAACAAAACTGCAGTACTCTAGCAAAAAGCTTTATTATGAGTTTACAGCCCAGCAATTTTAATTGTTTTGTAAATGAAACAAAAACTTTTAAGGTACTAAATGGAACGCATTGAGATTTTACAATTTCCAATATTCCGTAAACCAGTATTAGTCAGTAACGTTACTGAGTACAATCAAGATTGGCTGGACAGTAAAACGTAAATTGGCATACCGGTATCGCCTGATAATATTTTAAGGGACTGACATAAAGTTATTTTGATATCGTTGTCAACTGTTGTAGATTTTTCAAACCTTTTTTGTCAGTAAGATTTTCCAGATGTTGGTAAATTGAAGAGCAGCTAGGTCTTGCATTCTTAAACCAGCTGACTAATGATAGAAGTGTATGATGTCGAATTACAAAGAGAATAAACTCAGATTTATTAGATTTGTCGCTGGACTGTAGAGTTTTATGTTCCTTTAATTACTGTATTGATAATGTCTAAAATGTTCCTTCTAATCATGGATTGTATGCATCAAACATCATTACATCAACTCCAATGATCCCTTAGATTAAACCCTGTAAATAAGCAAATATACGGTAGGACATAAGAGTGTGCTATGCCAGTCTGATCTACCACTCATTGACCGGCGATTCTTCCATGGATATTTCAGCATTGGAACAAGATGCTGCCAAATTCGCAACATCAGCAGTTGGATGTGACCAGGAAGGATGCATCAATGAAGCTATTTTCTATTACAAGGTAGCCGCATATGGGCTGTCATAACGTACTGATGTTCTATGATATGCAATTCACATATATATACAGCATCATCTGAAGCATTAGTTTACTGGGCAGTTAACCAATCTACAACCAGACAATTCATTAACTTTACCCTTTCGTCTTAAAGGAAGCAGCGCAAGCCTTAACTCATGCTGCTGTTGCTGGTTCAAAGATGGATTTGATGGAGAAGGCAAATGAATATACAAAACGAATTGAAGAGCTTATCAAACACCAAACACAGGTTGAATACTATTACAGATTAGTTTATTACGGTTTATTTAGGTAATTTTAAAAGAGCTTGGTAGCACTTAATAATATTGAGTTTTGAATTCATACTTGAAATTTGAACAGCAACAAGAAATCACAAAAAGAACTTCAACTGAGCAATCAGAGAAACGAGCTAAATTTATGGTTGTGGATGCCCTGGAGGAAGATGAATCTGGAAACAAGGATCAAGCGATGAATCTTTACATGGAAGCAGCTGATCTGTGTTTAAAATCGGTGAGTGCAATATATTTCCATGCACTTTTGAATCTTTTGCTGTTTGTGTTTATATCTATTTTGATCAAGTTTAGCATAAAGGGTGTGCTTAGAATTAGTATTTATTGATATATTATGATACATCTAAAACAAAGTTTCTTTTAACCCTTGTTGAAAAGTTTCCTTTACTGTTAGCCTTCTTGTTATTGTTGCTACTCTCAGACAATAATAAAGATTATATATTGTTTGGTTTTGTGTTGAGATGAACGAACCAGGGGTTAGTCCAACAACAAAAAAACAGCTTCAGAAAATAGCAAAGCAATCTCTTGACCGCGCTGAAGAAATTAAAGCCAGTAAACAACTTGCCTCACTCTCGAAGTTGGATAACTTGTTGTCATTTTCGAAAAAAGATGAGGCTTCTTCATCCGGAAAAAATGAAACGAATGCAACTCCCAGCAGACCCAGGCCTCAAACTCCAGAACCTTCTGGATATAGTAAATGTTATTTTACACAATATGCTAAATATTATTTGAAATGATTTTTTTTTAATTTAACAAGCTAAAACAGAAGCGTAGTCAGTAGAGTTTTTGGGAAGCATGCCCATGCAAAGCTTTCAGATGCCATTTTGTTTTAGATTTTTCAGTGAATGGCAACCCATCACCATCATCCTCAAATCGTCCGAAAGCCAGTGGTGGTTTATATACGAAGGAAGAAATTAATGTAATTATCAATTATGGATATAAATTGATCGTTTGTAATTGAGTGGAATGTTTCTGTGAGATTTAATTACAACTGTGTTCAGGTATTGAGATACACTTCTATGATCAATGGAAGAGAATACCTACCTTTCATCGCAGCTGATTTGCAAGAAAAGTTTTCATTTCGTGTCCCATTCAGGTATTTCTCTTCATAAGGTTTGGAAAATTGTTATTTGGTGTTATGACATCTGTTTTATGATGTCACTGTTGTTCAAGCTAACTTGATTAAGGTGCTTTAATGCAACTTTTGAAACGCCGCTACACAATGTACCACAGCGTAATTTTGTTACTTAAATGCATGGTATTGTTTTCATCAGCGACAAACATGGTATCCTTGGTCTGTCACAAAAACAGAAGGCTCGCCTCAGTGGATGGAAAAGACCAGATGAGTTTATGTCGGACCCCAAAATGATTATGGCCGTATCTAGTTTTAGCATTAAGCAAACTGTTGTGTCTGACTGTTCATTCGTGGCATCTCTTGCAATCAGTGCTGCTTATGAGAGAAAGTTTCACAAAAAGCTAATCACAAGGTAAGCAAAAATGTTACTCATAGAGTTAATTCCATTGCAAAGGGGTTCAAATGTACTGATGTGTGATTTCTTTTGTACAGCATAATTTACCCTCAAAATAAAAAAGGGGAGCCCGTGTACAATCCATGCGGTGAGTTAACTGCATACTTTCTCACATACCACCTTGCTGCTATCGGAGTCATATAATTGCAATTTACTTTATGCAGGCAAGTACATGGTGAAATTTCATTTGAATGGAGTTTTTCGTAAAGTTGTCATCGATGATCGGTTGCCAGTTGACCATAAGGGAAAACTTCTTTGTTCGTACTCGTCAAATGAGAACGAATTGTGGGTGTCACTGATTGAAAAGGCCTATATGAAGGTTATGGGAGGATATGATTTTCCAGGTTCAAATTCTGTAAGTATTTGCAACATGATTTCGCTGTAAGCTTCATTAACACTATTGAAATCAAAACGTTTGAGCAGAATATCGATTTGCATGCCCTCACTGGATGGATACCAGAGAGACAAAGCTTACGGGAGACAGACTTCGATTATGCTGCATTTTATGAAAAAATACGCGATCGCTTTAAGAGAGGACACTGCCTTGCAACCATATCAACTGGTAGTTTGAGTGAAGCAGAAGCGGACCGCGCAGGTAAGTGGTTTATTTGTGAATGAAGGATGAGAAATTTATATCTTCTTTTCAAACAACGTGCTTGTTTTAGGCCTTGTACCCACTCATGCATATGCAGTACTGGATGTTATGGTTGTCAATGGGATTAAGTTTCTTCAGTTAAAAAACCCTTGGAGTCATTTGAGATGGAAAGGAAAATTTTCTGCGCAGGTATCGGCATGGAAAATAATTAATTTGTTTACCTTTAAGTTGATATAGTTATTAACAGACGTTGAACTTTTTTCCTTGTTTTTGCAGGATGAAAGAAACTGGACTCCAGCATTGAAAAAAGCACTCAACTACGACAATAAATTTGCCCAGCAGTACGATAATGGTTAGCATGGCATTTATCAACCTATCGATAGTGGTTGATACTTCACTATTCCTACTGCACTCTGACATCACATTTCAACTTTAGGAGTTTTCTGGATAGATTGGGACTCCGCCATGCATTTTTATGATACAGTTTACATTAGCTGGGACCCAGAGCTCTTTCCAAAAACAATCTGCCGTCACGCTGCTTGGCTGGCCAGAGATGGGCCAAAGAAGGACACCTATTCACTGGGAAACAATCCACAATATAGGCTGGAAGTCAGGTGCATAGTGAATAGCGCTTGAAATCCTCTAGCACAATATACCATTGTTGTGCTATTTTATATAGTTAGGAGATACTTCTGTTATTTTGATTTAAAATGAAATCAACGGCGTTGATTTCGATCTGGTTATAGGATTTAAGACTTCTATTCTCTTTCCAATATAATTTCTTTTTGTATCTTCTTACCTGGGTGTTAAGAAACAAGAAGGCGACCGCTGTTTGGATACTTTTGACGAGACACATAACGGAAAAAGATGACTTTGCTGAGAACAAGGAATTTATAACTCTGCTTGTTTACAAGAACGACGGCAAGAAGGTCTATCATACATGTAAGTCTTTCAATGGTTAAGGGTTGCTTGGAACAACCCAGCCCTAAGCCAGTGGTTCCCAACCTTGGATCCGTCAAAGTGGCGCAGGGGTCCGCGATTATAACCCGTGCGGTTATATTTTAATTACTCATAAATATCCTTTCTAACAAAAATTTGGAAGTTAGGGGACCGTAATTAGAAAAGGGCTGGAAACCAAGCATTCACTTGAACAGTACAGTCATTTTTGGAAGTGATATTGTTTACAAAACTCTTTTATCTTCTTCTTAAGACTCTCCACCTCCGTTTATTGATGGCGTTCGGATTAACAGCCCGCATTACTTGACCAGGATACAAGTTCCGGATGGTGGGATGCAATACACACTCGTCGTGTCTCAGTACGAGAAAAGTAAAAACATTCGATACACGTTGAGGGTGTACTCTATATCGGACTTCAAGTTCTCAGAAATACCGGACGTCTACAAATGGAGGAAAAGGGTACATGCAATGTCTCTTATTAGCCCACGTATTTCTCTCCTTATTTGGAAATTACTACACGTGTTTGTAATTCAGATAAAAGGCGAGTGGACCAAGGATACGGCCGGGGGCTGCGCTAACAATAAAACCACTTACGGCTTAAATTCCATATACCAAGTTCACGTCGAGGTGGGTCCTGTTTCTAGGCTGTGTACTTGCCTTAGTTGTATATTAAGTTGTATTGCGATGTATTCAAAATTAGGATTTAGTTCCTGTTGAAACTATTGCTGTCAGTTTTGATGGACGTTAATTTTATGCTAAGGGTATTGGGAGTGAAAAATGTGAACTTTTGGTCGAATTACGCGCACCAAAAGAATACAGTAACGGCTTTGACGTGGTGTGTGTTGAAACGAACGCAGAAAAGCCTTTCTCCAAACAGTCATCTGGACCTTTCAGGTTTGCTCGTGAACAAGATCAAGACTATGTTGACATAGATATTTTATTTCTTTACAAACTTACCGTCTAGCTACTTGTTTAACCATAACCTGGTCACTTTTCTAGATCCGGTTACAGCCAGTTGGATCTGACTGTGCCTTGTGGTATCTATAACGTCATACCATGCACTTTCAGTCCTCAGCAATTGGCCGTGTTTTTTCTCGACATCGGTTCTTCAGCACAGTCGACGAAAGTCTCTCGGCTTAGATGACGAATTGTGCCTGTTTACCGCTATGCACTTATTTTATTATACATGACTCTACTACGTGCACTGGGTTTGACTTTTTATTAGGCTTCAACACGCGAAATATGTCGCAAGCGCTGCGGTGTAATTAAACAATAAAAACAAATCTTAATAGAAGCGGTTTTTGTTCCACAAATATATATACAAGAGACGAAAACAGTAAATTTCAACGCCGGTTTGGGCACCACAAAAATAATGTCATGGGTGGTAGTTGTTTGTGCAATGCATTAGATATTTTAGTTGGAGTATTTACTGATTAAATGATTATTTCATTGCGAAATAAAAACTTCACACCTTTTGGTACAAAAATATTGCTCTAAAGTCTGAAAGAATCAAAAAAATACGAAATACATTGAAATTGTAGCACGTTACGTCGTCTCGATTCCAACTGGGACGGATTTAATAACACTGTTACCTCAACAGGGCAAAGGCACTAAAACATGATTTGATTTTGAATGGCGAAAAGGCACATAGAATAGGATTGAAAATTACGTGATACTTTTCAAATTACGAAAGCCATGCAGCCAATTTCATTAAAAAAGCATTTTTGATACAACGCTCCATGGCTAGGAACTTTACACTCACAGTCGACTTTACGACAAGTCTCATGAAAAAACATGGTGATATGTGTAATTTGAAAACAGCCCGCACTTTACGTGACCTCCGCAAGAAATGATTTGGAACCGGGGGTTTTTACTAACTGGATGTCGCATCCAGAGCCATACCAAGTTGATCGGATTCTCATACGCATAGGGTGCTTTTCGTTTCAATAGGTACAATACCAAAAGCTTTATCTATCTCTTCCCCGTTAAATTCGGTTTGTTGAACGCTTTGACATGACGCGTCATCTTTGCTATCACGTAACAATAGCATGTTTATGTCATCAGACGATTTATACGAGTTTTCTTTCGCGGCCAAATTCGCCTCGCGGTTCGAATGGGTCGGTGCCTTGAAAGAATTCACCCTCCTGATGTCTTTTGGGTTCCTTGGAGGCGTTTCGCTAACATCGATCAGCATATGTTCGATTCCCGCTTTGGGCGCATCGCTTTTCGAAGCTTCTAGATCGTTTTGCGAGCTTGCGGACGACTGGATGTTGTCGTCGCTGTTGCTCTGCACGAGCAGCAAGTTGTTAGCTGGAGCGCTTTTTTTCTTTTTTCTCTCACTTTCGCTGTCCGACTCGTCCGAGAGTGATGTAGTCGACGTCATCTAACGGAAAACAAACCTGTTTACTTTCCAGAATTCAATTTCGGACTAATTTTTAACATGTTACCAACTATATTTGAACCAACACTTGTATACTAGCTAATCAAGGAACCTGAAATATACCGGTTTGTTTGCGTCAGCGATGACGGAGTGGTTGCTGTAGCCCCTGAGGTCCTCCACGGCGGTATACCCAGAATCGCGTCCATCTGAAGCACTGGATGGGTTGTGCTGGCTACTTCGTATCGAACTTCTAAATACGAGATAATGGATAAAATAAGCGATTCTTCAGTTTAATCAATATCTACGCGTCAATGACGATTAGTACTTTGCCAATTGCCTTCAAGAGGACACAAATGACTTAATTTCAGTCGCAACCAAAACCGTAGAGCACACTTTGTATTAAAAAATAACAAAGTGGCACTTCTAGTAAACCGCGTTCTATATTGGACAAATGTCGCATGAACTTCGCCTTAGGTTAAGCACAACACTTATAAAGAACCCGGTAATTTGCTAATCACACCTTGTACTAGAATTCGAGCTAATACTTTGGCGTGGCTTCTTCCCACGCATGGTGACGCTTGACTCAACCATCGAGTGTGTGTCGGAGTCCTTCGACTGGTAAAGTTCGCTGGCACTTTGGGTAGGCGCGTCAGCTGTAGGATTGGTCTGCAGGAGACAGCACATGTTAACATCACAACACTTGTTTGTTTTAATAATCTATGGTTATAGCTGAGACAACTGTAACATTTTGTCTTGGCTTCCTTTCAGAACAGGCGTTGAAGTAATAAGTTTTAATGGATAAAAGTTAATGACAGCACAAATAATGATGCATCAATATGAAAAATAGCATCCAAAGACTCACGACGTGAAATTTCTTGAAGTTGACCTTATAGGTGTTGTTACGGGTGAGAGAAATCATGTTGTGGAATCGGTGCCCCCAAAGTATCTCGCTGGGAAGGTAGGAGGCTCTCGCCTGGGTAGTCATACCAGTAGCTTCGACCATTCCTTCCAATATCACTATGATCTGTAAATATTGTGCCATGTTAACCAAATCGGTTGGAAATTTAATCAAATTGAAATCAATAAACCGCATGGTAGGCTTATTTGTGTGTAACTCTTGTATGGGAAGCGCATATAACGCAGAATAGCAGGTGAGTCTTTTGTGTCAGTTGTATTTTATCTTTACGAGTAGAATGCGCAAACTGTGCCGGTTATTCTGCGGTTGAAGAAAGACAGTAAAACATTCAGTAGTTATATATGGTCCAATCCAGGGCATACATTGGACCATAGAAAGCGCGTTTCGTTCAATTTATTGCGAGTTTTATTGATATATAGTGAGAACTCCGGTAAATGACACAATAAATCATTTCATCATAAAGCAGGCAGACCAGCATACATGCAGTAAAGATCATAACCGACTGAGGTGATCCCAAGAACGAAAGACTGTTGGTGGTGATAACATTCCGGTCTAATTTAATGGACCTACGTAGCGGCCCATTTAGATAAATATATCTAATCTGTCTACGCGTGCAACCGAATATTGTTTAACATGTTGTTCCAATACCTCAAAATTGGCCGTATGAAGGTCCTCTGGGTGCAGGTTCCACAAGGGACTAGTATCGTCTATTGGGTGACAAATGGTCTGTGGCGTCACTAAAAATAGCCGGTCCGAGTCGTTCTTCAAGTCGAGGTTAAGGTCAATCTGTTCCAACGGAATGAATTCACCTTCAATGGTTTCACGCGAGTACACGTACTGCATTCTGCGATGGTTCGAAAGAATTTTTGGTCATTTTTTTGCCGCAAAATCATGAGCGGGGTTTAAAGATAACAAACTTAGTTCTATTCGATAAAGCCAAGCTTTAAGTAGAGCGGAATGGAGTTACACTCGCCTTATAGTGGCTTCCACGAGGTGGCTTTTTCTTAAGTTTCCGACACGAAACATCAGACACAAGCGGCCGTCTCTCATGTTGATCACCGCGTTTCTGCTGAAAAGCAACGTCTCCGCACGTTTCTTGGGTCTGGAAAAAAACACGGCCGCCATGAATGCAGTTTTGAAAACTTAATTTCTAACTTATTTATAGCCGCGGGCGTTGGCAAAACCTCAAGCCGAGAAACAAACAAGATTTCCTCGATGACGAAAACATATTATGTTAATCTCCCGCATGCGCAAGCATAACGGAGTTACCGACGCAATAATTTCAATACAAAACACAGATCATTTAAATATGCATTAATGTGCATAAAAAACAATCCGCTATAATCTTGATTTTCGAGAGCAAACCGCAATTCCGCGTTCTGAGGACATTCTAGAATATTTGACATCACAGAAGCGAATATTAAACGCGGCCAGCGTTAACGAGATTTTTTTACAGCGGCGTTACTGAAACGATATTATTACCTTGATATTTTCGCCATTATGAGACCGATCATAAACGCGTCCAGTATGCAACCAAACACAGATTGTAGCACGACCATTAAAATAGTGACAGGACATTGCTCCGTCACCACTCGAAGTCCGTATCCTGGGTGAAAAACACAAAATTACATTGCAAGTCAAACAGAAACAGACGCCTCTTAATCAAACACCGATTGCTGTTGATTAAACTTAACACGTATTAAGCTATAGAAATTGTGTAATAAGCAGGCTAAAGACACACAAATTAGTGCAAATTCTACCAGGTGAAATATTTGCACATAGAACCCCTAAAACTTTCCGCAGAGGTACTAACCTATTGTTGTTTGAGTTTCCAAGGAAAACAGAAATGAAGACGTGAAAGGATGGTCTATGTCTAAATTCTTTATACAAGACTTGAAGGTTGAGTTTTCATGAGTATGGTGTTCCTCAAAATCCCCGTTGATGTAGGACACTAACCAGTAGATCAGTCCAAAAACAACCCAACTGAAAAGGTTTAATTTCAAATAAATAAATACGTGTGTGCACTGTGCACGACGAATTCTTGTTTCGAGCTCATCCCAAATTGGCCGCGCGTACTTGCAGCAGGGCTATACAGGAAATTGACCAATTTCAAGAAAATTCACGTGACATGTGTTAAAACGTTTACGTCAATGGTTGGTGTGTTGCACCAGGTCACGCACAGTCATTCTCCTGCGCAACATGCACCAGATCTTGCGGTGTTATGACAATATTTTCGCTATCAGACATTTAAAATGCTATTGTTTATAACCGAAGCGGTATGGTCCGGCAACATAGCATAAAGTTTACACCGAGAATCAAAGATATTTCCAGAGAAACACGCAAATATTAATGTTGCCTTTCTCTATTCAATTTACCTTATAACAAAGGCAGCGCTGAAAACAAATAAGTTCCACCGCCATTGCAGGTCGACTCCTGTTGTGAAGATGTCAGCAATGAAACGACGAGGTTTGTCACTCAGGTTGGTGTGACTCACGTTGCAGTGACCTGACTTTTTAATGAATCTGCAACGAATGACAACACACTAACATACTGGTTTACCTCATAATAACAGATCTCGTGTTATGTTTCATTATCAAAAATAACTCTATGAATTGAATTATAATTATAGTTTTGAATTATAGCCGTATATTGCAATTGTCACATCGAAGGGAGGCGCTTGGGCACTGACAAAATGCTAAAACGCCATCAAATAGACAACTTCAATTTCAGACAAATCAAGCACAGGTAAATTTCCTGCACCTGAGCGTGCATCGGTATGAAACAAGATACAAGCAAGCGTGGGAAAAATTTCGACAAACTTTAATTTATAATCATCAATAGGTGGTTATGATGCGGATGTGTCATTTGGAAAAACGCGCAGGTGCGATGGCAATAATCCACAGACCTACCGTACTCCTTTTTTCTGGATAGCGCAGCTGTCCATCAAACTACCGTTTAAGCAGTTACTTCCTTCTTCCAGCATGCTGTCAGTCATTATTCCCTGCTCGCTCAGATTATTGTTGTGGTTCTGGTTTCTCCTGCGGGGCGGATGTTGCCTGTAAGTGATTTAAAAGGCCTTATTTCATAGCTCCGCACGCTATTACGTGTTGCTTTCTTGCCGCGTGTACACCTGGAGTATGTCCGCAGCGCAGCAAAACTTAATTCGGTGTGTTTTTGAAATGTTCCATGAAAATAAAAATACTTTAGAATTTTTCCACGACAATCTACGTTCAAGCTGGTTTCATGACGTTTGAACTTACAGCGAAATAGGTCCAACTTGGCATTGACTTATACTTTGTTCCGCTATTTCAACTTTTGCGCGAAGCTGATCCGTGTTAAGTCAGGTGTAAACGCAGCTCTAAAGCGCGGTGAAACGAATTGAAAAATCTCGAAGTACTGACCTGCCGTTCCCAAAGTTTGAATGTCCGTCTGAAATTCCGTTCATTACCTCAACCTTTTTGCTGATCGAAGGTACTTCGTTGCGTCCTTTACAGGATCTAGTTGAATTAAATAAAAATGGAAATAAAATTGACTGTATATGAGGAATCCTTCAATTATAAAAATCGTCAAAAAGGAAAACACTGAAATTCCAAAACATCCTCACGAAAGTAAAATTCTGAGGATGGCAGTATTATTAGCTAAGGCGCATATGAGCACTATAGGTCGACAACAACAAATCTTTGTCACAACTACCAATTCCAGCTGCACGCAGCACAGTTTGGCTTTTTCGCCTGCGCTATAGATGGCCCTATAACACTGTATTACATATGCAATATGCGTACACAGTAAGCAGACGGTGTCACGACCTGGCTTGGAATGCCACGATAAAACTGCCTCCACGTTTCCTAAAGACTTGTTAGCCTCAAGTTCAGATAAGAATAAACAACAGACGCTAAGAACTGACACATTAAAGCACATATCGCTCATGCGATGATCCTCAGCTTATAGGATTTAAAAAAAACTATGAAATCACTGCCAACAAGGCAGACGAAAGCTTGTTTTTATATTCCGTTATTTAGCGGATTTTCACAGAAATCAGACAACGCCATGTGCGGTATTGAAACTACTGCTGGTGGTGAAAAGTTCGAAACGGCATTAGCGAAATCCACCAGTAAAAAAGTAT
The DNA here is from genome assembly GCF_947623445.1 of Clavelina lepadiformis. Lineage (NCBI taxonomy): Eukaryota > Metazoa > Chordata > Ascidiacea > Aplousobranchia > Clavelinidae > Clavelina > Clavelina lepadiformis. Next base: position 20,527,244 of record NC_135241.1, read on the forward strand.
ACAGTGTCGAAATGACTTACCACAATACACCGCAAAACACCACCTACATCTCAACGTAGAAAACAACGAATGGCGGCGATTAAGTTTCGCGTAATAAAAAACACTTATACGGTATATCAATAAAGCAATTACCTCGTTCCAAGAACCATAATTGCAGTGTTTCGCCTGCGGTCAATATTAACGGCAAATCTAGAGTTCTAACAGATACTTAACAACTTCTTAACTGTTTCAGTGTTTAGAAAAGAAAATAATGCAATAAATCTTCCAATTAAATTTCTTTTGTCTACCTGCTGGATGTTTGTAAACAATTTTTACGCTGCCGCAATTGATGCCTATGTCGCCCTGTTTTTGACATAAGATGAAAATAGTATTCAATGTAGACTCCAAATATGTGCACAGTAGAAATGCGACTAACTTGAGTTCTGAGTAACCGAAATCCTTGATAAGCGAACTAGCACCGGAAACAGCACTTCAGCTAAACCGTACATTAGAAACAACTTTCTTCACCAGATTTTACTTACTATGAGCTTACGTCATAACTTTGGTCTATTTGAATCCAACAATCACTTGGCAATCTGAACTTTCCGAAATCCATCAAAACAAACCGAGACGTTCGGGAGGAGCGAACCTTAGCACACTGCAATCGCGCTAATTTGCAACAATAAACCAAGCTAAATGTGCAAGGAATGTTGATTCAAGATGCTTGAAGAGAATTGCAGAAGTAAGTTTTCCGCAAATCTGGTCATGCGCCGGAGGATATACACAGTACAACAACTTAAAATGCTTTAATGCATGATGACGCTGGAAACCTGTTCTGCTTAAACGATTTTAGCGCCACTTGGTTCCAGCAAAATTTACCAACTCATATATAGTTTACCCTTTGTATTGAGAGGACCTGATATGGATACTGTTTTAGATTAGTTGAATCCTGAATTACCGCATGTTTTGCCGAATGCTTGAATTCAACCGAATTTTTGTCGCCTATAAGTATTGACAGTCGTCAGAATTTTAGTACCAACTACTTCAGAAAAGTCGCAGTGAATATGGCTTAACTAACAGTATCTGCCTGTGCGTTTCGGGTAAACGTAAACAATACGTGTAATGATCGTCGGTGTATGGTTAGGTATTATTAGAACTCCTAGTCGCCGTTTCATGGTAACATTAAAACCGTTGATCGGTTTTGACAGCCTGGAACTCATATTTCAGCGATCTAACGAACTGCCACCGTAGGCTTATGCGACTATTCTTGTTCGTTAACAAACGTCAGCGGTAAGTAGAAAAGTTTACTCATAAACTCACAGATGTTTTAAAAATGCTCATTTCACAGCAACTAGGGCACGTTCACACCACCCAGAATTTCCCGAGATGGAGACTTCCTTCCGGTGAACTACCGTATTCCTGCCATGACTAGCCTTTCACTCACAAAAAACTCAATTTTGAGGTAATGTTGAGCTTGCCTTGTAACTAGCCAGAATGGACTTTTACGTTAACTTGTTAAACTAAATACAACCACAATGAACTTTTTGTCGCCAAGGCAAATAGATTGCGAAACAACTCGTTCTTTGTCTGTTACAAAATGATTTCTATTGAAATCGGCTAAGGTAAGGCGTTATTATGTTAAATAAGGATCGTACGTCACAGTACATTCACGAGAAGATCGAACTTTAAACAAATCAAATTTTGCATTTTTCAAACGCAAAAAAGCATAACAAATGTAGTATTGCGTGCATTTACCTTTGTGAAAAATATGAGAGTGGACGAAAAAAGAAATAATTTCCAGACCTTTTAAATTTTCACTTATAATAATAGTGTCGAAAGTTTCGCGCGGGACCCATTGCTAACCTGGAATTACGTCACTGGGTTGTGTTGCATTATTTATGGGTTAAACACACTGCAAACGATTTCGCCTCGGCCTTAAATCAAACGATTGCGACGTTTGACCGAAAAGAAGCTATTTAAATTACTGCAAACTGATGAAAGTTTTACAGTAAGCATTGCTGACAGCATAACCGCACTTCAAGTAGAGAATATAACAACGTCTCTGCTAGCAAGCAAGATCATGCTAATACAGACACCTACAACCTGATCAGTCAAAGTAAAAATACAATAAAACTAACCCAAACCCTTCTTGGTCCATTCTCAATGCTTCAATGTGTTATTGAAGTGCAGAATAGTCGCAACTGCTCAGGACAAACTCACTTTTTCGGAGACCTAAGCGCCGATTTTCGTTTAGGAGTAGCAACCCAAATGCACTCGGTTAGAAAAGCTCACAGGTACGCCTGTAGCTGCTGATTAGCCCGATTAAAAGCCTCTGAATTTTATATTGTTACGACCACCAGGTTATGAGTCGTCAAATGTCGTTGGAAAATGCGCACACTGAATAGTAGCATTTTTAACGACAGAAATATAAAATTTTCCCCCCATAATTAAACACTATTATTCCAATTATGGAAATACTTGTATTTTGCTTCAAAATGGTCTTCTGAAGATTAGAGAGATCTTCAAAACAATTGCGTGGGTTCGTTCTTCCCGACTTACTTTGAAGATATCAAAAAATGGATGTTTTTATGGTGGACGTTAAAATATAATTCGCACGATATCGTCAGTCCTTCATTGTGGACTGGAATTGTTTATTACTTAACTTACTTTAATCATGGAAAAATTGATTCTTTTATGAATCTTTTATTGAAGAAAAATAGGAATAATAGATTATGGACAAACGGGACATTCTTTCATTCCTTTGATTACGCTGGATTACGAGCGTTATTATTAACACTTACTATTATTATTATTAACACTTATTTGAAAATGAAAAACATGGCGCATGCCTATAATACACAATATAAGCACTACTCTAGTTTTTGAGAATGCTTGATGTATTCTTGTAACAAATCATATTTATGAGGTAAAATGAGTTTGCGACCCAATTTGAGTCAAAGACGTTAGTTTACGAGTTTAGATCGACTTTTAAAGCAAGAGGACATCCCTTCTAACAATAACCTTAAATGGGTAGGTTATATAAATCATACTTGATTTCATTCGTAGCTAAATTGTTTTGACCCAGCTTTGTCGTTAGGAAACAGGCTTCAAACGCAACTTAACAGATGAAAGCTGAAAAATCTGAGTACCTATATCAATCCGGAAATAATATGGCACCGAAAAGTGGACGTTTATGTTATGTCAGAACTATGATGCACGTAAAAGAATATCAACTCTGTCACAAAACCTAATACATATCTGAAATCTTCAAACAATAAACTTACCACACTGCTTTCCTGCACTCAGATAAAATAACAAAAACCCGATTCGAAGCGATGTTACAAATATTTTGAAGCAAAACATTGTGGTAAAGTTTTTTAAGCAAATTAACCATAATTGACTTACCTTCGACGTCAAATGAATTAGCTTGTAGTTAACCTTCAGGTTTAAGCTTGTAGATCAAAGAACTGAGCAGGCTAATGACCGATAACGTGTTGCTTCTCTTGATGAATGTTATTTGCAGCCGTGCAACAGAGCAAATATAAGTACAGCGGTTGTGGAATTTGTGTTAATCTTTAACTGAGTTATGATGCAATCCTATAAATGTTTTAAACAGGTTTATAATATCGAAAAACACAATCGCAATGATCTCCGAAGCTTTCTAAAAAATTGAAAGCTTGTAAATAACACTCTGTGAAGTCTGCCTCATCAATGCTCTGCTGCATTTCGAATGCTAAAACTCAGTGAAAAAAACCTGTCCCTCGATTGATGTCAAAGAAATGAGCAAATATTAATGCAGCTGCTTTTCTAAGAACTATCAGCTTCGTCAAATAATGAAAAAGGTGTGACGTGGAGCAACGAATGTTACTGTCGTGTTCATCTTGGCTCTAGACATGAAAGAAACGCAGATTGACGACGGTCCGATGAAAGGTCGTTTTGATCAACACAGGTTTGCCAGGTGACCAAAGTTTCAATGGTTACCTGCTTTAATTCCAACGCAGGAATAACGTAATCGGCATAATTAGAAACCCAACGGGGACAGATTTCGGTATTTCTTCATTTGTTTAATTCTTCATAATTGTTGACTTTAATTGTTCTTTCTTCGTACTAATAATACCGAAATCCATCCAAATTTGTCAGAATCATTGACTAATTTTAACTTTTGCGCTGTTATACTTTATGTGGAGACTGGAGAGGCAGTTTCAACTTACATATAGTTACGTGTTCGCATTTTCATTTCAACACTGTACAGTTTTAAGCACGATGGGCCCCAGTGGAATGCCGTGATCAATGTTATGGAATTGTTGGTGGTCGGTCACGTATGCAACGCGATACCAAACCATATCAAACTCACCACACATATTACAATGCCGTTGATATCGCTCTAATCAATGGCTTTGGAATATTAATTGTACACAACCAACCACAAAGAGTTAATTATATCAACAGAAATCTGTTGCTTAACCTGCCCTGGATGAAAAGCCATGGTTCGAAGTAGAAAACTTTCCGATGCGGAAATAGTTGAACCCATGAACCCAAAATAGTTGGCTTTTGTGTCCAGACAAAAAGCTTGGAATTTTGTTTTCGAGCTAAGTTGTAGTGTATTTTTAAAGAACAAGATCGGCCACCAGCGGCTTCCTGGTATGAAGTTTGCTAGCTCTCTATCAGGCAACCAATCAAATTATTAAGCCAACAGGTTTGCCCCTTCGTGGAAGACAATGGAACGTCCACGCTAACGGATTTGTCTACTGCCATAAAATGCTTTAATTGTGACGCCAGCCAACAACAACAATACTCATTTTGACAACTGATGTCGTTCTATTCGTCGGCATTTCAAATTTGAATAATCCAATACATCGTAAACTATTCAACTTCAAGGTCTTGTTTCTTATACAAACAAAAGAAAAAGCAAAAAACACAAATGTTTTGAAATTTCAGCTTTGTAAGTGTGTGCTGTATAAACGCCTCGGCGATACCGTCACAAAGTAACGATACTGAATTAATTTTTTCATACATTGCTTCCATTGCGGCTATCCGAACAACAGGAAAAATGAAAAAGTTTACCACACCTAAACACAGTAACGGGAACAGACTGATATCCATAAACTGAAGTCATGTAATCAAAAATAGTTATAATGATTGCAACAGACTTTAGCATCGCGTTTGGCAGCTGGAAAAACGTGACCGAACAAAAGACAGCGCAATACACTGGCAGCTCAAAACTACTCAATGAAGAATTACAGCGTCATTTTCTGGACATAAGCAAGGTGTAGCATCGCCAAATTTTCCGATATCTCCAAACGAAATTCCAGTGGTCAACCTAAACCGACGAATCTATGGCTGGGAAAGAACCGTTGGTTTAACAGTTATGCCAAATTAAGTCAACTCGATTTGTGATATTGTTTAAACAGTACGCGAACGTTTTATGGTGTATCTGTTTTCAGAAAACTAACACAACCTCTAAGGAAATGACGTAATCTCTAATACGAGGTGCACTGCATTAAGGCGTAAACATTTAATGCACGTCGGTCGTCAATGTACTACAGATTTCACCAAGTACTATGTAAGTATTTGTAGTTTAGAAGTTACAATAAAAAGGTGGCACCTACGCGATTACTGTGGTTTTCTATGTCCGCGTATAACAACACAGCTTTCGAACAAGTATTTACAAGCGTAAGAATACTAAAGAACTTGTCGTTTCAAGTACCCCGCCTCCCGCGTTTATGTTAAAGCAAGGGCTTAGTTTAGCAACAAGCGGTTTTCTATGAATTTTGTGGCAAGTTTTAAATGGCGTAGCCCCAGGCAATTGTTGATCTTCAACCGCAAAGTTAAAAAAAGCTCCCAAAACAAAAGTATTGACATGCCAGTTACATATACGTAAAAATGTTTCGTCATCTGATGTTGCCACGGCGTCATTCGGAACCGGAGATTAGAGTCTGTGACGTAGTTGCACAAAAACTGTCAACAGCTGATTAAGACGGCTGTACTATGGTGCCCAGTGAAATAAGCTTCGACTTGAAATTTTCGATTTTGTATTTTGAAAACATAGTTACTAAGCATGAAATGATGACGTATACTACCTGAGTGAACTTTAAGCGACCTTGCGATGATATATTAGCGAAAATCACTGTTCGTTTCAGTAAAGTTATTTAGAACGACGTTTGTACATAAACACTACGTAAATTGCTCATAAACTGGTTTATGTTTAACATAGGATGCAACCGACATCTTTTACGGAAGTAAATGGCGCACGTCAAGTGATGGTTTCACAGTCACTGTGTTGTTTGACAAGACGTAGTAACACAGCGATAAAAGCATAAACGATGGTTAACTAACAATGAAGCTGTAAAGTAGAAAAATAAACAGCCTACTAAATGGTATCTTACTAGTCTACAAAAAGTTGTAACACTTCATAAACTAACCACAACATGTATTGTTGCAGACATAAGACCTTAATGTACTGGTAGCAGTAATAACTGCAAAACCACAACTGTTTGTCGTGTAGCATAAGGTACAAACTATCTATATCACACATATGTTACATGTTTTACAATGCTACAAATGAAAAGAAAATAATACGAAACTGTCTCTTGAAAGATTTAGTGAATTAAGCTAAAACAGGCTAACAACCTTTGCCCAAACTCAAACTGCACAATGTTCGAACATGTGTAGTTGTACACACAGTCTGAGTTTCAAAGGTATTTGCAAAAGTGCAGAATAAATGTATCTTGCAAAACAACTACTTCAATTAGAGAAAAATATATGACCTATAGCTGAAATAAATTCACAATTTAAATTTATTTTGTGATCGTCAGATGATAATTCCTTATATTTATTCCACAAACAAGCTTCAATTGCTTTTAATGGCAAAAAATATCAGAAGCAAATGTCAGCTGGTTGTAAATCCTGTTCAAAACCTGGTCATACATGTTCTGATGTTGTTCATGCTGGTGATTGTTTAAAATCTGATAAACAAGGGATGCATCAAATCAGCAGAAAAACGAGCAGGACAACAAAAACAAAATGCAGGACAAATCTATGTTTCAAATGAACAAAATGAAAATTTACACTTTTCCATCGATATTGATATGATGACTAACAACAAATAATAAATACTACTATAAATCTTTTAAATTTCAACAGGAAAATATTTTACCAACTTATGATAGCAAATGCTTGCAAATGTTTACTCGATACCTAATTACAATGCCAATATCTTAATACAGCTAAGATTCTCAAAACAACGGTCAAGACCAACTTTCACGAAACAAGTTTGAATATATACATAAACGTCAGATTATGAAACCAGTTTGGTGTGGTGGACAAGACCTATCAACTATGTCACTGCTGGCACCAAAGTTCAACAAAATTATGCAAGGCTAAGATAACGAAGACAATCCCAAAATGCAATGTCATTAAATAAACAATAAAGGTTAAAAATTGACTGCAACAAAGCAAACAAACCACACCTCCACAGAAATTGTTTATACAACCAATATAAATAAACCTTTAATGTCTCCAAGAAATTTTATTTATCTTTTTTGATCAATAACAGGTAAGTTTACAATAGCATAACATATTCAAGACAACCCTGACAGACTGAAAAGTTTGCTATGTGCAGCTGATTTATCAGCCACTCATTAAATCCCATTTTCAACGATATCCACATGTTTTAAACAAGAATTTCTTTCTTCCCACCAGCAACCATAAAATACTTTTAGCTACTACCTGGATAATTTCCAAGCCAGCAGCTCGATTTGCAAATTTCTCAGTCTGACGTTCCAAGGTGGAAACAGCATACGCCATACGTAAACTAACTGAGTAATTGAAGGTATATTAAACATTTATGAAGCAGCCTATTACAGACCGTAAGTTTACAAACCCAAACACCTACTGAGAAATATCAACAGAAATCCTTTGATTAATCTTATTTGGACCAGCATTTACAATCAGTGAAGGTGTAAAGTAGAACAAATTTTAATAGAGAGACAGTGTGTTGAGATCACTCACACTACACACACAGACATACAGAACATTTTCAAGAAACTAGCTGAAATAAATTGTAAAGAGGTCATTAACGGACAGTTTGCCATAAACTAATTAAGATTAGTAAATTTAGTTAAAAACAAACTCAGTCAAAAAATGTTTGGGCATGTGTACCAGTACACTGACAACTAAAACTGCCATAACAGTTATAAAAATTTAATACAACACTCCCGCGCGGTCAATCCCCACGTGTAATTGCGCTCAACAAATACTACGTTTGGCGTTTTAGAGCAAGTGTAATCGGAAAGCTATATAGTTTCTCTTGCAGAGACCTTGTCTCTACAGAAATGCTACCGTAACGTACACAGCTGCTACAATTAGCCTACACTGAATGCTACGTAAAAGTTACCTCAAGTCACATTACGTAGGCGGGCTATCACTTACCAGCACACACCCAACACATCACATTTGTCCTAAACAACGTTTCTTGCGGGCGAAGGTCATGCATAATTATATATGTAGTTAAGGGGCAAATACACTTCTTCTACACATACGTCAACCTCGGTACACAAGATGGTACAAGTCTGCCATCTAGCAAGAAAACTATTTTGTACCATGTAGGCCAATAACAAATAGAACCCGTGGCGGTAGAATGTTTTATTCCTCTTGCTTTAAACTTTGTGTAACTCTTGTCTAAAATTGCAAGTTTTGTTAAACTTCACGAATATTCCAATTGTAACCATTACACAAAGGTGGCTAAGGATGTATCATACGGTACCCGGAGAGAATGGAAAAGGACAACAATAACATTTTTGTCGAAATCACTGTTACAGCTAGTAGCAAACAAAAGTATTTCTGAATTTACAAGTTATGATTGCAATTTTGCTAAAGGAAAACTGTTGTAAGTATTTACAATGCTTCTCTTTGTATTAGGCCTAAATCGTTTTTCAGAAACCGGAATCAATTCAGGATATCTGACACTTAAGCTCAGCGGACCAGCAACTTTATTGCGACGTTGCTGGTGTTCTCTGTTAACTTTAAAGCTGCGCTAATCCAAAAGCGATCCATAAACTCATGTTTGCTTAGCATAGCAGACATAGCTGTAAAACCTAGCCTAATACGGGAAATTTTTCATCTTCGGTTAAACGCCCAATTCAAATGAACGAAGAACAAATTCGTCATTTATTGCTGGGAATTCCCCTGGTATGACCCACAGCTTCCAGCTGTTGGATAAACATAAGTGTTTAAAGTTCATGTTTAAATTTCTAATTACTAAAATCTAGAGGTTAAAACAATAGTGTTATTCTACCGACAAATATTTTAACTGCAGATACAATGACAAGTTTATTTTTGGTACGAATACCAGCCGTCGTCAGAGCAAGTTGGGGGTGTGTCCATCTGGCACAAACCTGTTGACACGAACCTGAACTCAAGTTAAACTACACTAAAACCACTCCTTATTCAGACAAATTCGAGTGTACTTACATTAACTTGAAGTAGCCAATATTCTAATTATAGCAGTAAAAGTCTATTGTAATGTTCGAATTACTAAAATTTGTTTAGGTAGCATGTAATGTATTAACTGCCAAGCTTTGTAAGCCTCTCTCTACAAGATCTCTTTTCTGATATGCTGCTGACATCTCGTTTACAGTGTCTTCTGCGTGGTACAATAAAATTTTTCTACATAAATTTCTCCCGTTTTATATAACCATCTCGTTTATCCCGTATTAAACGTCGCAAATCAAGTATTCAGCTTGAACAAATCGCTTTAAAGAAATTCGGAACACTGTTTAAGTTCTGGTATTTCATATATGGTTCAAACTTATTGCTAACTACTAACTTACACTTTAAAAAAATCAATGTGTCGATAAGGTTACGAATTACATGAACTTTTTAAACCTAAAAAGGTTTCAGACCATGTAACCCGAATGATTGTTAAGCATGTTATCATTTCGATATAAACGAAACGCGAGCAATAAAAAGTAAGTTTATAACGACCTTTAGCATTCTCGGTCGGTATCAAGCAAAAAGGTAAAAATGACAATACAAAAACGAGACAGAACGATACATTTCACGACAGAACCCATGACAACTTTAACAAAGACATGTTTTGAAATAAGTTGCTCTAATCAGTCTAATGGTACAACTTAATTAACGCAGAGGCTGACAAAAGCTTATAAAAAGTTGATGTGTAGCACCTAGGTCCTGAGTAAAACGAAATAATCCCACAACACAAAGATAGCGACGGAATAATTAAGATTCTATATTCTAAGATGATATCTATATTTTACAAAACTCTGTGTTTGGGTTGAAAGTAGTATTGACTAAAATTGAAAACATTTGGAAAAAAGGTCAAATGACGGAGTTAGGATTATACCGGCGTTGAGATTACAACAAGGACTTTACGGAACGACTTACACAAACTCTGATACCACCAAGTGACAATAATAAAGTCGCAAGCTATCCGTTAAAAAGCGCTAAAGACAACGAATCCATAAGAATAATTTCGGGCCAAGATTCTCACAGAGTTATATTGTATTAGAGCTATTAAAATAGAACAGTTTGTTATTAATTTATACAAGATAAATATTGTGACAACAACTCCACCCTAACCTTTCGATAGCAGACCAGCTGCGCGTTAACATTAACACTATGCAGTCTACAATTGATGAATTACAGAAATTTAGACTGTATTTTAAAAACACAGTAACTTCGAATTCTGTGGCCAACAGCTGTCATTCTTCAGTATAAAATCAGGTAACGAAAAACGTTAAAGAAGACAGCAGTAAGATAAATCAAAACTATTTTAGTGAAACAGGAAAAAGGAGAATGTTACTTTCGCTTTGGAATTATAAAGTTCCAATCAAAAGGCTTTTTTGAGTTTTTTGAAGTTTTTCTCCCCGCTTTTTGTTTCAATGCTGTCGTAAAAGTTTCCTGCTCTAGACCTGATGAAAAAGCTTCTTGTTTAACGTTTGAAGAATTTCTTCTGGACATTTTCTATTGAAAAATTGTAAAATGAAATTTTAAAAGACTCTAAAATATTTCACAATTATTTATGTTAGTAAATTTAGTTTGTACATGTCGTCACTGCATATGTGAGATCATAAGCATGTAATTCTCTGCTGGTGGATTATTATTGCTTAAAAAGTTAACAATTACTCTTTTTTTAAACTAACTAAGGCAATATGAAACATCAGTTAACATAGATGGCTTATTGAAATATAATGCTGTTGCAGCAGTTGACTAGGTAGTCATTATACAAATCAACAACAGATTGCAGAGAATTATTAATAGTGACTTGGAGAGATAATAATCCAGAGACAATAATGTTGCATTGATAATAACTTACAACTTGCTTAAGCTTTAACTGTAAATTATGGAATTAGCTTTAAATAAATACTAATGCCATACATTACATATATAGCAGGCTGCCAGATAAACTATGTACAGTATTATATGTTCGTAAACACTACATACACATAAAACACTACAACGAAAAACTTGCTTTTAAAATACTGTACTTTGCCTTTCTTTTTCTTTCCACTTTTGGATTGAGGAGGTAGCTCTTGACTTTCTTCTTCATTATTGAAGTCTTCAGGAGATTGCACTGTTTCTGCTGATCTGTTGTTGCTCTCAAGCTCTACTTCCTTTACCTGTTGTTAAGGTTCATTTGGATAGCATTACGATAAAGCCTCCATAACAAATACTATGAATTTATTATTAAGCTGACGGTTTTAGGATCACATTTCACTGCTTCATTTCACTGCTTTTCACATCACTGCTTCAAGCTACGTGGGAAAAGCTCACGCTAAAGCACCCAGAAAGAAAGGTTTTATGTTTAGTTGAATGTTCTTGGCGTTTTGTAAAAAAAAACATGCAAATTTTACAGAAATTAGTTTTATTAGTGTTTTCATAACTGCTAGTGCTCTAAAATTGGAAGATGTGCAATTGTCATGGAAGCGTTGGTTACTAGATTAAGCAAATGCAACTTACAGTGATGCAAGAAGCTACATGGAACACCTGTTTTTTGGGTTGTACGTTTTCTCTTTGAGAAAATTCTCGGTAAAACTAAATCATTGATCCAGATAAATAACCCATGTAACACTAACTTGAGAAAGCAACAAAAACCTAGAAATTAAACAACCTGTGCTTTTGAAAAAAAATAAATGCACATATCGCATGCATATGCAAAGAAACATAATACAAAGCAAACTGCTTCAGTATTTGTTAATGGGCTCCTTGAAAACTAATCTACCACTACCATAGCATTTAAAACATGTTATACCTTCAAAGAGTTATAAATTTCAAACAGTGTTGTAAAACCCCGGCTTTTTAAGAAAAAAAAACTAGATTGTTTTCACCTCCTATTAGTCTTTTAACAAGTCACCATAATATAAGGTGCTACAAATGAAACCAACAAAGTAATTCCACAAGGACCACAATATTATCTTATATAAGACACAGTAATGACACAAAAAGGACAAAAATATCCTTCAGCATGAAATAGATAATAACAAACCCATAAATCAAACCAACCCCTTTCATTTGTATTTTTATAATTTAACCTGTTTGCAGCTTGATAACAGAATCAAAATTACAAAGAATGATAACAAATTTATTCATGTACGGAGTACGGTATTAACTAATGCAGTATGATAGTACTTAATGTAACATAAAATAGCTTTTGCTGAGAACAAGTAAAGTTGTCCATTTAAGACTTCAACAAGGCATATAAGCTTCAACAGGGTAGAGGTAGCTTACAGGTTATGAATCAGGTAAATTTGAGTTTTAACAAAAAAGTTTAGGCTTCAGTTCAAAAGTTTCTATTTCTCGTTTGCAGTTGGAAATTTTGTTCTGTAGTTATTTTATGAAAGTCGGAAGTGCATACACATATTTTTAACTATAAAATAAAATGCACTTAAAACAACCTGAGTTTTTAAAAAACAAAACCCACACAATAGGGATAAACCGGAAAATACCCAGGTAGATACTTACCACAACCCACAACCTTGGTTTCAAACTGGGTCAAACATTTGTTATGAAGCTCATTAAAGAGCAATAAAAACATGTTTTTAAGTCAAGTCTATTTTGGATCATTTAATATTCTAAAAACATATCTCTCTTACCCTTGCACAGTGCTCATTAGTTTCGCAATGGTCAAGTGTAGAAGCTTCATCAAAGAAGAAGTCGCAACATATATCGCAGTAAAATCCCGCCACAGGGATAATGTACTTCTGATCTGAAAGCAAGCATATTAATAAACAAAAATTGCAACTAACGTTTAAATGTGATAAAGCACATAATATTTTCACCTTTTGCATGTTTTTTTGAAGAATCAAATGAAGTTGTATCTTCTTCCACTTCTTCCTGATATTGGTTTTCTGTGGATTGTGAAAAAAACACTTTGCAATCACGAACACTGCACAACAAGTTAAAAATGCAAGTAGACGACGAGTAGAGCCCAACCAACATAACGGTAGACTGAACAAATCAGCTTATATCAGTTTTTTCCATGTTATTATGTACCAGCAATTTTCAAAGATATTTATTAACAACTTATCAGCAATATTTTCTGCCACCTAAAAAGCTGCTTTGCTTACACGCAGGCAATGGCTGTGTTACTCCAGTAACTTACTAACAATGCAATCACTGTAATAGAAAAGTTTTTATAAAAGCATGAAGCACCAAAAAGATTTTTATATTCGCTTAACCTTCGATTTATGTTGATCTCTATAATTCATAAGGTTTTTAATGCAGTGAACAAAAATATCAGTTTATCTGCAAAAAATTGGCTATGTTGATCAGGCCTTAGTCATGAGTATAGATAAATGACAATACCTGTTGTTTTGTTTGTGTGTTCGGCTTGATTTTCTTCACCTTCCTCAGGAAATGGATCTGGAGATCTGCGCAAATAATATGCTAACAGAAAAGTGTCCAGTGTAATACATGGACAGATTAACTGAAAAACGTTTCCTAAAAAAATCTCAAGATAATTTAGCCATATATACATTGCAAAGTTCAAAAAATTATGTAACATGTTTGAAATTTGTTAACCCTTGATGTTATTTAGTGGTGAGTCTGGGTAAAATGACATGTTGACCATCCTTGGGAGTGAGAAAATACTACTCACATTACCAGAGAAGTTGAGATACTGGGATATGGTCCAAAGTAGGGACGGATAACTTGAGACTGAGTGCGGACATATGCTACTAAGATGCACAGACAGTGTTAGCAAATTTCACCTGGTACTAGTAACGCTAAAAGATGCAACTTTTAATATGTTTTTGAAATTAATCATTGATCTTAATTTTCAACTAGTATTCAGTAATGAATGTAGCGACTGGTCACATTAGCTTGATGAATTATTATTAGTCACAGTTACCTAACATTTGGGAGCACAAAAGCAATGGACATAGTAGTTCTTAAACCGAACGATCAATTCACTGGGAATCAATTACATGTAAAAATTTCAGAACCGGAAAAAAGTGGTCCCAAAAAAACGGTGATCTTGTTATTGGGATAGCTGTGAACTGAGATTCAACTGTATCGAATCGAATATCGAAACTTAAGCAAAGCAATGAGAGCGTTGTAGGTCAATCATGTATGCTTAATTGTAGGAGAGCAAATAGCAATGTCTTAAGCAGTATTAGAGTCTAGGCATCACTGTTCACTAAACACATTTTGTCATGCATGTATTCCAACTTACTCTTCCATTTTTATAGAAGCGTGCTTTACATTGGCTTTTTCTTTGTGTTCTGCAGACTTCATATGTTGAATTAGTTGTCTTGGTCGTCGAAACCAAACATCACAGACTAAACAATGGGGACGGTGCAGAAGCTTCTTGGCCTAAAATTCGAGTAAGTATTTCAGTGATACGGCTTTGATTGATTTACAAACAAATCTGAACTAAAATAAATTGTTTACATAAAGATAAACTATGTTATATAGAGCAGTGTATCTTCAAAATCTCGATATCCATACCAATTTGTATCATATTTATATATACAGTAGAATTCACCTATATCGACACCTCAAAGGGATGAAGAAAAAGTGTTGATATAGGGGAAGTATCGATAAAGACGAATCAATACAAATTGTTCCTAAATTCCGGTTTTAGTTCAATTTTAAGGGCCTGGTAAGGGGTAAATGTGTACTCTAATCAGCACTGCCGCTTAATTAACATGTTTTCGTGTACACTACGGCAAAGAAAACAAACAAGGTCGTGAAAAATAATAGTAGTTGTATTTACATGTAATACGCACGCAGACGGTACTGATGCGGAGCAATATGGCGTTACTACATTAAGGTGACAAAGTGACATCATAATTGCGTCAAATACGACATCCTAAACCGTCATACGATAATGTCATAAAGTCGTAAGTGGGATTACAGCCCGGAGTGAAAAGAGCTACAACTGTCACTATAAACAAACAAAATGCTCTGGGAGATCAAGTAAGGTGTCGATATAGCCGAAGTCAATATAGGCAAATTTTACTGTATAATAAATTCATTCAATCATTACTTATTACTCATTCAGTTTTCCTTTGTAGTATAGAGTAGTGTGCAAAAAAATTGCAGTTAAGCTATTAAGTTAAGTCAATCAAGATATTCTTTTATGACCTTGTGTTCTTCGTCACGATAATGTACTTTTTTCTCTTCGAACACCAGTTTTTCACACGCTGTACAAAACCATGAACTAGTTTTGTATGGGGCCCTTCAAAGCCAAATAAAATAACTTTAACTAATGCTAACACCTGAAATTTTGAAATGTAAATTCTATGAAAAGGCAAATCAAAACTCGGTGGGTAGGTTGTAAAATGCATGCAAGTAATACTTACCTTGAAGAAGAAATTTCAGTTTTAACAATGGTAAGATTTTCAACATTTATTTTATCTTCAGAAAAGTGCTGCAATAAAACACAACATGACAATATATACAGGATCATCTTTATATGACTAACTGTACATACAATCAAATACTCACAGTTGTAATGAGTAAATTATCCTCCTCTATACTGCCATCACGTTTTTCAACATGCCTCAAACAAGAAGCTGCCTCTTTGTCTGATGTAGGTTGGCTTTCCACAGGACACTTGGACGTGGTGTCATCTTCAGAGATGGTGAGATCGACGAAGAGGTTTCTTGATGACGAAGAGGGGTGAGGTACAGCATCATTAGAAAATTTCGCACTTTTGTTTAGTTTTCCCGATTCACTGTCAGATGATATTATGAACGCACTGTCACCTTTACTAAATTTTCTCTTTTTGTTAAACAAGTCGGAATCAGCGTCATAACTTGCAACAGATTCTTTTGCAGTGTTATTGATATCAGAATCTGTAATTAATTTCGGCCGTTTCTCTTTCAAAAATGATGAATTTTCAAGAAAATCGTCATCAATTATTTCCTGTTCAACCTGATGATCCTTTTCAGTCAGTGTAGAGTTTTGAACAAATTTGGAAGGATCTTCGAGAAAACTTTTCTTGTTTTCTTGGGAAGCGACAGGTTGATTTATTGCAATTACTTCGCGAGTGTCCTGGACAACAACATCAGCATTGCTTGGGGTATCAGTTTCTGAGTCTGATTTCTGTCCTTTCATTTGTAATAAATAGTTGGCTAGTTGAGATAAATCTTTTGTGTCCTCCTGTTTATCAGGTTCACTGTAAGATGGATCCTTTGAGAAGTAATCTTCCGCATCAATTTGATGTTGCTTGACATCAGTGCTTGCTTGCAACTTCCTTTTTCTCACGGATTTGCTCAATTTCTCCCGGTGTAGTCTGTAGGCCTCCTCCATGTCGTCATCATCAAACCCTCCTGCTTGTTTGTTGCTTCCAGTTTCACTGGTTGATTCTTGTTTATCGTTTAAATTGTTTTCAAGCAATTGATTTGGAAAATTTGAATCCTCACTGTGGTCAATACGAACAATTCTTGGCTGGAACTTTGCAGGAACATTTCGTTCTAGGTTCAAGAAGTGTAATTTAAAAGTTTACGAAGTTTACAAGTCATTAAGTGTAAGTGTTACAAACAAAATTGGACAGTTTTTACACTCACTTTGAGGTTTTTGTCTGTGCATGTGGTTTATTGGGGGCATCTGTAAGAGGAGTTGATTTCGTTTCTTTCCAAGCATAGGACTCAGGAGCAATGCATTAGGCCTCTTTGTACCCTGCAGTTATATACCACTACCAGTTATTTAACAATAATTACAAAGATAAATCATATACAGTAGTTATATTAGAAAATCACAATAACAGCAACATTAATGATACTATGTATAATATAAAATTTGTGTCTACACGTAGAAAAGCCTACACATGGATAATAATATAATTCTTCTTACACTCAATGTCTTAATGTCTAATTATTACTAAACCAGCAGTCACTTAAAGTTAATTAATAATCACGGGCTACATAATAATATTTTTATTGCAGTAAGTAGTACTACTGACACTGAAACACGGCGGAAAAGTATTTTCAAGGTCTGCAAGTTTATAGGCAATGGGGACAAGATGCATAGTCTATATTTACAAGGAACAATTGATGATACCAGGTGTGTAAATATTACAAATTAGGTATATTATAAAACAAATATGAAACAATTCAAATCAGCCTAAACTGTATACTTCTTTTGAATAACTGTTTACGATAACAATGTGTTGTTGACAAACTACTCTATAAGCAATAAACATCAAACACTACATGCAAGAGGCGGCCAACACTTACAGGCGGCTAACACTAAAACAGTAGCAGTCCTACTGCTATTGTTACTCAGTAAAAAGAGAGCAACTCCTGTAAGAGCTATTCAAAAACTAGCATGCTACTGCTATCACTACTCTGTCTGACTAGCTTGGATTAAAACTGAAAGGTATTGCCGGAAAACCCTACTTAAAGTTGTATAAAGTCTAAAGGGTCTTGTGAGAAACTCAAAGACTTATGCTGTTGCCTGGAAGCAGACAGTAATAAGCGTCATAACAGTTTCTTGTTTGGCTGAGTTTCAAGGCTGTTTGTTTCTCTTGAGATTTTCCATGCATAAAGAAAATATTTCGACTAAAAATAAGCATGGTTTCCTCAGCTTAACACTATAAAACTGCAAAGATTTTACTAACACTTGACTTACCAATTAACCGGTATGTTACAAACCATAGAGTTCATAATAGCGACAGAATGGGTAACTTTGTTGCCTGTAAGCCCCACTTTCTTGCATTAAAGTGATAAAAAAATAAATTATGCGACAAATTCTACCAAACCTCAATCCTTTTATAGATATACTGCTATTAACAAAACTTTGTATTAAAGGTCTATTGCCCAATATTAATTCATTAATGTAAATAGAGAGCCTAAAAAAGCAACAAACTTAAACTATTTGGTGGTAAATATATACATGATTGCATTGAAGACATCTTTAGTATGATTACAAGAATTTGCATATAGTTGCATTGTATGATCCACCACATGATTTTGTCGTAATAAATGCCAAGCAAAACCTAGATTGTGGAAAATCTTCAAAGGTCTTAAAAAATTGACATCGTTTGCATTTCATATTCAAAAAGGACTTTGATCTCAATGGTAGCTTTAAAAAGTATCATCCATGCTTATCACCATGTTTGGCAATTCTAATTAATTATGTAACTTGCAACTGCCCAGCTTTTACAGGTTACATTATTATATAAAATCTACAATATATCAAACACCTGTAAATAATTATATGAAAAGGCATACCAGAAATGGTGGACGATGCCCCAGATTTCCTATCTGATTTTGCATTGTCGGCACCCCAGGGAAAATTGATGAAGGTGTTGGCAAAAGACCATCTTGTTTGAAGCGATACCGAGGATGTGACATCATAGCTAAACCCAGTTAGTCCAAAGGCCTTTGCCTATAGGTTCTAGTAAAAGTATTTCTTCAAGTTCTAATTAAAAGCAGAAGTGGTGATGACAAGGTTTTCATTAACTTATTTCTGTTAACAGCACTTTTAAGTCAAAGCTTCTAGCAATTCAGATTTTTGCTTATTAAATTTTCTCACAATTCTAATATGATAATATATAACTTATCAAAACATGATCTTCTTGTTTTGCATCTAAGTACACTGAGTTTAAGTCAACCAGGTTATTTTAATTAGAAAAATGACAAAATGAATCTACCGTAATAAAGTTTTGAATAAAAGCAAGCAATTTTATGCTTGTTGTAGCATTTAAATCACTATGATATTATACATACAATAAAAATAAAAAAGTATTTTAAATTGTAGTACTTTAGACCGTGGCTAGCCGGTATAGGTAGTGGCTAAACCCTTACAATTCAACAATATACTGTATATCATGAAGAGAGAAATCTAAATGTTTTATGAATTAATAAATATGAGAATATATAACCTAGGCGAAATCATTGTGTTACAATAAAAGCCAGATTGGTTTTAATCATAATAATAACAAGTCGTGACACCGAAAATATAAACTAATATACTCAGAGGTCTTTCTATAATAAAACAACGACAACTGGTATATAAGTGCAAAACCACAGGATTGTATACTAAGCCTACATGCAATACAACTATAAAAACTCATGTGGTTAAAGTACAAAACATAGTATGGTATACAGCTTAACGGATACAAATAAATCACTAGAGTGCTAGACAGAGAGAAAAGCTTGTTTATCGAAACAGAATACTAAGGTGTCAGCACACAACAAATCTCTCTTCCTTTAAAAGTTTCAACCCTCGTTTCATGTTGGGCGTAAGGAAATTTTAGTCATTCCAAAGTTAAACCAACAGGAGGGACAAGAAAACGTGTATTTAAACAAATGCAGTGCGTGGAGACGGTGGAGGTTGTCCGAGATCTCGAGTGTGCAGGTGTGCAACGGCTAGCAAAGTGTGCACCTGTTCAATCTTTCTTCTTTTCATATCCAGGCTAATTCTTCTAATTTTAAATTGTAACTATAAATTTAACTATCCTAACGTAAGACCTTATGAAAACACCCTGTGGGCCCGATAAGGTTTTATCGATTCCCTATCGAAATGTGAAAGCAGGATGGTTTACCGAAAGTGCGGGTGCCATTGTTAAATGGTAACCTGCTGTTTTATGATGGCGCCCTGCTACTGCTTGCTGCATCAGTAACAGACAGGCTGCTGTTGGTAACCTGTTTGGAAGCAAATTAGTTTTTCAATAAAGTGAGCAGCTGACGAAGATAAGAATTTTTCTGAGAAAAATGTACATTGATTGTTAGAAAAAAATATTCTGTTGTACTGTTTATGTTAGCATATTTAAATACATCTATTCAAAAACTGCTTGTATGAGTGAGGATAGCGTAACTAATGTTCATGTCTTGATACTCTTGTTTTGCTATGTCCAGTTTTCCGCAGCAACCAATAACAGCAGGGCGCTATACGATCAATGATAGTTTGCTGTTCATTATATCATGAACATTCATTCAACATGTCATTTACTGAGCAATAAACAGCAAGGTGTTATTGGAAAACAACAGGCTGCTGTACAACAATAGCAGCCGTTCTTATGATAATGCCCCTACGGCCCTGCATCTTCACACTACTAATCAGCAACAGTACTTGACGCCACGAAGGCGCTACTCAAAAATAGTACGCTGCAATTGGTGACGTCACGAGAAAATTTTAACATGTTCTTAGTTCTTAGTTTGAAATTTGGCCTATCATTATGGGTAAATATTTCAAACTAGCCTTGCCCTTACGTCACGTTTCGATGATTCGAAATATCTTGCTAAATTTGCTTGGAAGTTCTTTCCTGCTACGATTATGGCTTTACTTTTTGTTTTATGCAAAGCATTATGGCCTCACGCTTTACTAGCCTTTGTACCACAAACACAAATTCTTATTTTACAATTAGGTCGCCAATTATTTAAGTGCGCAAAAACTTTTCTTGAAATTGATCTTGGGTGTGCAGCTGCCAAGAAATACAAAACGTGGTAGCACCAAGTGCTGGGTATCAAACAGGGAACACAAAAAACGCCACTTGCACACAACTAAATACCTCTCTACAAAGTATATAGCCTATTGCCTACACACAAGGCTAAATCTGTTTATGGTCAACGTGAGAAAGAATGCACTATGCATCATTCTTTTATTCTGAATCAATTTCGTGAAATGGTGTATTTGTGGCATATGTTTTATAAGGTGTTCATGACAGTTTATTACTTTATTTAAACCTTACAACAACGCCATCACAGCATATCGGCTTTCTTGACGTTGTCAAGAATCAAGATGTTTACAAAGCTGATGCACGCGAAATGCCTCGATTTTACAGGTTTCATCATAAACCTACAATAAACTTACAATAAAACTATAAAGCTGTTTGGTACATCAGAAATGTTGAAGCCTACAATGAGTTGGCCAACTTTCAAAATTTTCAGTTAGGCTACCCCCTTACACCAGACTAGTGCGCTATTTACCTCATCATATACCTAGCAGGGTTGGGGTAATCGTAATTGGTAATCTATTGTCAATCGTTAACATTTTATTGATAATAATCAAATTTTATTCAAATAAAGTCAGGATTCACCTTTAATATAATTAATCGGTTGATTATTCCATTGTTAAGCACCAAAGGCTTGGAGACCGATTGAATATTCGATTTTGGTGGTACCAAAGTGAAAACTAGTCGATATAGGCCTATTCGTAATAAATTAACTGTTAATTCAAATTGTAATCGATTTTCTTGTATGCTTGTGTTGACGGAATGACTTATGCTTCACGAGTTGAAATGCTAAACTTTTTAGTTTGAGTTTTATCTCACCGTATGTCTGTAATTAGTGCTGGCCGAGAAGGAAACGTAGCCTTCATGGAAGTCAAGTCAAGCGGAGTTTATCGACACAGATACGTCATCTATTAACTAGAGATGTTGCAGTTTGATTAACGTTCTAGAAATCACTTAAGCTTTAAAAAGTGTATGAAAGTAATGGATTTAATCGTCAAAAACAAACAGTGTAACTTATTCGAATTAATTAACCAAAATCTTAAAAAATCGAATATTGTCCGAGATAATAATTCTATTTATTCTTCACAATAGTTTAAAGACGCCCATTACAAAACGAATAAAACCATTCACCTTAACCTTTACTCGATTAGGCTACCTTTTCGATTACTTGGCAGACGTAATCGTCTCAACCCTGATACGTAGCCTAAGCTACGTGACCTAAATTAAAAATCTTTTTTTTTGTTATTTTGATATCCAAGAAAAGGCTAAACAGCCATATTTCCAACTTAAATCGCTTCACCCGGTACATTTTACTTCATCGTTGTTTTTAAAATTACAATTCAATTGTGACCATCGCCTACAATACCGTACCGGGATTTCAGGTGCATAACCAGTTACAAGGCTACCTTGAATCTCATGTGGTGATGCCAAAAAAACAAACATGTTTGTTTCGGTTAGACTTGGACAACTAGATTTTTTTAAACTTTTTGCAATTAAATTGGAAGTGGAATTATTACGTAGGCTACTAACCTGTTACTAATTAGATTAGAACTAAAACTAAGAATTTGATAAAACTAGAAATTGAACAAGAATTAGATTTATCACTAGGGTAATTCAAAGCGAAATTTGTTTCAAAAAGTCAATTTTTCTTTGCTTACTTTTCTGCAAATTGTTTTAACATGCCGTGTTCTTCACTTTCCTAGAAAGACATTCAGAACAAGGCTATAGTATATTGGTTCTACATTGACACAGGCACTTTGGCATGAGCCTATACCATTTTGATTTTGATCATTTTGTTCCATGAGGGAGCTTCTTGTTTCACTTACGAAAAAACTCCGCTGGACAACAAAATCAAAAATTAGATCAGAATTAGAATTACCGATATTTTGCTCGAATTCATTGAATTTGACAACTAAAATTATCTATAGTTGTCCAAGTCTGGCTTCGGTACGATTACTTACGAATGCGTTAACATGCAGCAATCATATTCAGTGTGCAGACAAAATTGTGTGTCATCGCAGCGCAAGCTGTCGCAAATGACGTTGTTCGTGCAAACCGCATTCAGTGTATAGGCATCTTTATATGAGTGGCTTTAGCCAGTAGCTGCCATATGTAGTCGCTAGTTGTTAATTCACATTGTTAATTGGAGGCAAATCTACTATTTGTTTGAAAACATTGAGATAAAAACATTATGTAGACCTATAAGCAAGGAATGCCATGCTGAACTCTATAAAGTTTGCTGTGGAAAGAAAAAAAATCAAAAATTAAAATAATCTGGAGAGGAGCGCATTTGCGTGGGCGGATGGATTACCAAAAATTTAGCTAATGTTTTTAGTCGCTAAGAGAAGTAGCCAACAAGCGACACCTAGCCTAGCGGTAGCAGTACGCTTATAAATTTCCCTAGCACTACTTTCAACAAAGGATACTTTTTGTAGCTTCTTAAATTTGCAAAAAAAATGAAACAAGATATGAATGAAAGCAAGCGTTAAAACTTGACAATGATTGCATGATAAAGTCAAAATTTTAAGCATTTTCTTGTTATACGAAAACAAGCTTTGTTAGGTGTAGGCTACATGATATTAGTGTAGGTAAAGATAACGATACGGATCAACTTAACTGTTCTGAAAACCTTGTGCGATCTACTCTAAGGTTTATAGCATGTTGTGAATTGGTCTTTAATTGTTAAGTTTTTCGATTCATTTAACTCAGTTCAAGTCAGGTTATTCATTCAGTTAAGCCGTTACATGTTATAAGCCATGTGATCAACAGTGAGAAACAGGGTAACTTGGATGGCTGTTTATTCGCCACAAGAAATAAGCAACTGCAACTAGCGCGGGCGCTTATGAAGTATTAAGTGACTATTTCACCACATGTTGGTGACGCAACTCATTGTTAAATATTGGCCATTAGGTTAAGAAAATGGGCTTGCAAAAGGTTGATTTTGAGCTTTAGGGTTTAATTGAAGTTAGATTTAGATCAGAAGGTTCATTTAGTGATTTAGGTTAGCTTTAGTTTAGTCTATGCCTATGGTCTAAACTGTTATGTTTTATATTAGCTTATAACATTTAAGTTAGGGTAACAAGAAACTGTGCCCCTAACGTACAATTTTTACCAGTGAAATAGTGACAACTTGAACTCTAAAGAAAAGGTATCCTAATCAACTTAAATAATGCAATGCACGTAAGCAATATATCAAAAGCAAAAATAAAAAACTGTTCTGGTGATGTATACACTATAGGTTAATACAGATATTTCATGCATGTCGATTTTAAAATTAGTTAAACCAATCGTTAAGCTTGCAAACAAACATAGTTGAAAAATGAAATAAAAACAAAATTTGTCAGGAAAAAGTTTGGTTTAACAGTTCACATGGCCCGACGGCCGCATGGTGGTAACAAATTAACTGCGAGTAACAAATATTACCAGTTTTTGGGCGATTGTTTTATGCTTTGGCCAGGGATCATGTCCTGTTTTTTTGCCTTGAGGCTAGTTGTTAACATCAAACAAAAATAATTAACATTCTTCTATAATCAATGTTGTTGGAAACAGTTTGCAATTAGAATTGATAACTTACAAAATATTTTTGTAATCGTCAAGTAACCAAAAACCGACCGTTTTAGTCCTTATTTTGAATATTTTTTCAACAGGCAAGGTGACGTTCATTACGTAAACTATGTTAATCGTAAGGATCCGTATATTCATCGTTGTTGTTTTGTTGTTGGTCACTGACGTTGTTCAAGGGCGAAGTACAGATGAAGGTAAGTTTGTTGAAAAAGTATAAGGTATTCCAAATTTCCTTCAAATATTTATTACATTTTAATATAAACATAAAAAAGAATATATTTGAAAGTTGAGCATTGAAAGCTTTAAAACAGAGTAGTTTTATAGCAATTAACCCTTCCTTTAAGCCAAAAGATGTTAAGCTACAGGTGGGCAATACAAGCAAACACGATGAAACAACAATAACAATTTTCTGCTTTCTTTGCAAATACATAACCTGAAAAATATTGTGACTTGGACTAGCTTTCAATTTGTGCATTTAAACTTAGTTCAAAATTTTCTTGACGCCGCTGCGAAAGTGTCAAATATGATTACGTCCGTCATACCAAGCTGGCATACATACGACTATGACGGTGAAGATGATTTTTCCATCAGGGATGGAGGAATTGATATGTTTGATGTTGGAAATAAGGTTCGGAAATGTCGCATTGTTTTGTTTTTAAATTATCTGCTATATCTATAAAACTTAAACTTATTAAATCTTAAACCATTATATCTATTAACACTTAAAATTCGAGTGCTTGTGTACCAAACTATAACAGTCTTGACTCTTTTTGTAGAAATTTGCAAATTACGTGTTTTTTCTGCTTTTTATACTCACCAACTTAATGCAGATCAGAATGTTTATTGATCAAGAAAGAGTGTTCCGCTACTTAACTTACAACGACACATACCGGTAAGGTTAAACCAGGCTGATGTCACGCTGCATTGACCTTCATAATCTGCTGGTTCAATTTGAATGCAGGTTTCCGGGCTTTGAGTACGGTACACTTGCAATTCAACCATTCTTTGCACTGGCATGGATCAGAAACTCTAGAAGAAGGACGCATAGCTATACCATGAGTGTGAGTAGTAATTTAAACCGTCGTATTGATATACAAGTTAGCTGAATTACCTACGCCTTTAGACTGTACAATTCAATTTGAATTGAACTTGTCAGTAACAGAGCCAAACGTTTCCGCATTAAATCGCTTGCAAGTTGATTAAGGAAATGAACAAGGTTTACAAATATAGTAATATAGTATGGTGTGAGCAAATGGCGAAAATAAGATAATAGCAAGAATTCTATGGCTATCCTTCACCACACAGGTGACGGGTGAAGCTGGTGCGGATGGGAGAGGGAGAATTGATCTGCAGAACGGTACTTTCTCTATGAAAGGAATCTCTACTTCTTACCAAGTTTTTCAAATTAGCAACGCCGGTGATCCAAGCATTGTTAATCTACATTTTTACATGAAAAGCTCGTCGGTAAGACAACGTTTTAATCATGAGAAAAATAGTAAATCATTCCGCTATAAATCAGAAGTTACGATAAATGGTAAATACAGCTCTGTTAGCTCATCATAATAATACTGCGTAATCACGCATATGTCTTGACTACTATTATGACCAGTACGCCAAGACTGTTAACGTTTTCTTGTGGTTTTGTTCTTGATTTTAAAATTTTGCTTTTAGCTATGGAAGTCTAAACCGGGTTCATTCGAGTTGGTTGACTTTTCTTCTACAACCGAATACGCCAACAGTACGGTTCGTTTATCAGGAAGACCAAGGAATGTTTTGATGGGTTATGTTTTACTTTCAAGGTAAATGTTTTTGTTGTTGTTTCAAGGTAAATACTTTGTTGTTGTTTCATTAATTATTGTTTAATAATTGTTTGACTGTTCTCAAGTTCACTTGTAGATTCATGAATCACCTGCAGAACATAAACTACAGCTTTTGTATGATCATAAAGCTTTGTTATGTTTTGAAATGCATGTATTGTCTCTTTTCAGGCGACCAGAAGATTTATTGGATTCATCGTTGGTCAAGCAGGTGTTGACTATTTTAATAAACGACTTTGCGCAATGTTAGTTCAAACTGAAATATTTTGAACAGTAAAGTGACATAAACTTTACATAAAACTGCAACAAATCATTGCTTATTTATTTGTACCACGCAGTAGAATTATAAACAATATGAGTAGTAATCATCAATAATTTTATTTTATTTTTTCAGTGGGTCCCATTTATCCAGGTAAGCATTTCTGATAAGGCAACAAGTACTACAACGCAATTTTTTGAAGTTCTAATAAATCCTTTAATGTTTTTACGGAATAAGTGCCAAGGAGAAATTGTGGACAGTTGAAGTTAGTTGCGGACGAATGTGAAAAGAAAGTTCTAGAGTCTCCCAATTATCCGCATCCGACAGATTTCGATTGCATTTGGAAAATTAAGGCACCAAAGGGCTACTACGTGCAATTTGAATTTACCGACGTTGAAAGCAACAAACTCCTCAAGGTAATCCAGTAATCGTCTTGACAAATAACATTGAAACATTTCTTTTGCACTAAAACAAGAGTATATTCTGCAGCACTTACTATAGACCCATAAAAGTGTCATGGTTTAAATTACTCGATAGAGTTAAAGGAACCCTTCTAATTTTTTTATAGCCATATAAAAACGTTTATGGCTATATGGCCGAGCTAATGAGCATGTAGAATTTTTGTAGCTTTATGAACGACCTTTGTCCACACTCAACATATCCAACATCAACCACAACCTGTTTTATTTGCGTGGCCCCTTGTATCCCTCACTGCTTTCCACCAGGAGCAATAAAGTATTTGTTGAATACCATGAGCCAACGACAGGTTTTAACAAAAGGTTTCGTCTCACCTATCAAGCCAAGAGTAAGAACGGAAAAGAGTAAAACCTCAAATATTTTTATCTAACTCATTGTCTGCTTGCTACTTATTATCCATACTTCAATGTTTAAAAGAGTGTTTAATTTAGTAAAATTTTAGGGACAGAAATATTTACTTTATAGCTGGGAACTAATTTACTGATGTTTTGAAAAAACTGGACACGTGACCCTTCGAATATGTTTACAGTCGCAACAGACATCATAAGCCTTCATTTGGAGGCTTTTCAAGGTTTTTCAGCAAGAATAAGAAATGCCGTGCCTGACTGGTTCAACTATAACTACGACGATTACACTCCGCCAATCAACACCATATTTGATTCCGGAATCGGACATTTTCCTTTTCTCAAAAATGGAAATAAAGTGACAAATTTTGTTTTCAGTCTATTCCTTATTTTGTGTAGTGTAACTCAACGTTAGCTCGTCTGTTACTTCTTCATTACACTCTCAACTTTGTAGATTCAATTTTCTATTGATCGGGAGGATAGCAACGCACATATAGCAACTTATAACGACATTTACCGGTAGGAAAGCAGGGATGTGACCGTTTGTAAAAATCTTATGCAAACGGAAAAGGCTACAATTAAACTCTAAAATGTTTACAAACGCATGCTATGAAAGTTGCATGCAAAATTAATAACCGTATTATATCTAAAAATGAACAGATCTTCACTTGTTGAAATTGGAACCACAACAAATCACCCTTTTACTGCCCTCATGTGGATAAAAAATCATGACAAGGAAGCGCACGAATACTATTTGAAGGTACAGTAATTGAGTTAGCTTTGCAGTTAATAATTTCTAAACCAGTTTTATTTTCGTCCTTTTCCACTTTTGTTATGTCTGCAAATTTTCTCAACAAAATGCTGCAATCTTAATGCAGTGGTTATACCGTGTGTTAATGATTACAGGAAGGTGCTAACGTATATCATCTTGGACTATTGGTTATGTTCTTATATCACTTTAGGTAAGTGGAGCTTACGCAGTGGCAGATGTTTTCGATTCAACAACATTTTCCTCAAGTTTATCCGGCAGTGGCCTGAAAATCGACTATACCGTCCATGAACTATGTTATAATGATAAAAGAGTAATAGAAGTTTTCTTTTACGTGGAAAGCGAAACGGTACAAGCTGTTTTTACAATTTATCTAACTTGGAGATTTTGTTTAATATTTGACATCAAGCGCCATTTTCGAATATTTTCCTCTCGTACATCACTACCTAAAACTTTTTTGGAGAGGCTTATTATCATTGTAGTAAAGGTTTATATAACTTTACTAAAGCGTTTCTTATTTTTTAGCTATGGAATTCAGAGCCTGGAAGCTTTGAAGATGTAAGCTTGTCCAACGTTGGCAGTGTCTACAATCATCTTGTTCGTGTTACAGGGAGGCCTAAGAACGTATTGCTAGGTTATATGCTCTTGGGGAGGTAGGCCATAATCTTCTCAAGTTGACAGCCCAAAGTCTAAATTAGGCTACTAAGCCTCAAACTAAGACGGTTTACAAACCTATCTTTAAAATTTAGAAGATCTGAATTTGCTACGCCTACGACAGTTTTTAAGGAAGTCATAAAAATTGTTCTAGCGGGGATACCCCTAAGTAAGTTTTGTTGAATTACTCTCAAAGTGCTTTACAGCATTAAGATTATTTTAAACTCTTTTTTTTCGACGGTGACAATCGACATACCTAACCTTACCCATAGCAGCGCGTACCTAAGTTATCCTTCCAATAAGTTGGTTGCCTTTGGGTTCTGCAGGTTTGACACGCGCAAAATCTAAAAGAACACCAGAGAAATGCAAGGAAGGTGAGCATTTGTGTCTTTCAATAACAACTTGAAACGTTAAAAACGCAGCCTATATAGTAGCAAAGTTACAAAGCGGAACCTGTCCAACTAATACTGCTTTGCAAATACGGAGAAATCGCATAACTGTATGTATGATTTAGCTGAAACATGTAAGCCGTTACTTTCCACTGCTCTGCTTAATCGGCTTTCCTTCTTATGCACCAATGAAAACAACATCGGATCTTTGTGTTATCTCTATTGTTCTTCTGGTCTTAACCTACGTGGAGATGCCGTAGTCCGATGCCAAAACAATGGGAAATGGACCGCTACATTAGCCCTTACAAAATGCGTCTCCGTACCAAATGGTATAGAAAAATGAACCTTTCTTGGTGCTGGCGCCGGGTTAAATAAAAGTTAATACCAATTTGAATACATTAATAGGTTTGTGCTTGCCTGGAAAAATTAAGGTGAACTGCCCTGTCCGGCCATGTGGGGCAGCGTCTTGCCCAGGGTTACCTGCGGCAAAATGTATGGACGACTACTGCGGCGGATGTTTTGCAATGTTTATTGATTCCTTTGGAAATAGGTTAAGTGATGAAGATTGCGATCCAAGTGAGTCTACCTAAACCTTGCATTAATGATATTTAAAATTCTGACAGCGTATTTGTACCGTGATAACATAATAGCAATTAGCATGAAAACTGAAGTACCTATCTAAGTTGGATGGCGGTTTATGAAATAAAGATGTTTATAACTTATGTATTAGAGATGGAAAAACATTGACATGGAGATTATCTTATAAACATTTGTGCAGACCGATGTCCGCCTGGCGTTAAGCCTGTCAAATGTGTAGTACCACCATGCAACGTGGCTTCATGTCCTACCTGGCCTGATGCCACGTGCACCAACGATAACTGTGGTGATTGCAGGGCGATTTTCACCGATTCGGTCGGGAATGTACTTTCCATGCAACAATGTAACGCATGTAAGTACTGTATAGCAGTTTTAAAGTATTATTGTTTTATCTGTACATTTACCTTTAAGTTAATTTTGTTGCTGTGACGCTTTGTTGGTTTACCTTTCCGGAGTGGCCACGTAATTGCACCCTCACGGGTTTGCACCCAAACAGAATGTCAACCACACAGGATTTTACCCACACGCAATTGCACACGTTCGGGCTTTGGGACTGCAAGAAACAATAATACTGCAAGTACTCTAATATGTAAGAAAATAGGTTACATAAGTAGGCCTACCATGGATAACAGTTAATTGATTTTTAAAAACATATTTAGCCTAACAGATCGGTTACAAGCATAGATATGATATAAACACCACATCGTTTATAAACGGAATTGTACCCACACAGAATAGCAACCACAAGCGATTAAAGCTATACAAAATTACACCCAAATGAGATTGCACCCACGTGGATTCAGTCTTGCACCTAGGGTTTTAGCGCCAATTAAGGCACAGAGGCAACGTTTGCTTCCCCACTTGTCAAAGTAGCCTAAATGAGAAAAACGAACACTGAAGAAGCGAACTACAATGGAATTTATTTAATTTCCACGTTTAACGATCCCGTCTCTCGTGCAAAAAGTGCAATGCGCAAGTTATGAAATGAATTCTAACATTCATTCACACAATAGAAGTTGGCTGGCCATTTATAGCGTACAATTTTGAAACGCCGTATAGAACGATTTTGATGCCGTGTAACCATGGATGTAGTATAAACTCGATTTATAAACGATATAGTGTTTATAGTATGTCTATGCGTGTAACCCACTTGTTAGGCTAAAGATGTTTTTCTAAATCCTTTAACTGTTATCCATAGTACGTACGTAACGTATTTTCTTACATATTACAATTCTTGTTTCCTGCAGTCCCAAAGCCCGAACGTGTGCAATTGCGTGTGGGTGCAATCCCATGTAGGTGCAGTTACGTTTCGGTGCAATTCCGAGTGGATGCAGTTTCGTGTGGGTGCAATCACTATGGAACCACTTTCTGAAGATAGAAAGCTTGCGCATTTTTTAATTCTTAATCTACCATGTAGTTCCAGGGTGCTCATCTCCAGTTCAAAGCAAGGTTCTTTTGAGTTATGCGCTCAGCTGTACCTACCCCGACTACAGAGTTGGAACGTCGTGTTATGCCACATGTCCCAATGGAACGACAAGACGAGGAACAGGATCCATCATTTGTCAAAGACGTGGTTTTTCCTATTCGTGGAGTGGCAGTTTTGCATCTACTCGCTGTGGAGTTTGCCTTTACCCGCCATTCTTTTGCTAAAGAGGAACTAGACTGTATTTTAACCTCCTTTTGCACAGACTCTTTATTCGTTAGTATCCGCTACATACCGAATATATATGGAATTTGAACATGTAAGGATCCAGCAATGAAGACCCTTTTTTCTGAATGCTAGTGTTCGCTTGGAAATAACTATATCGTTAATTAAATTATTCGCTGTTCACTGCGTGTTTCACAACCCTTTTTGTCTTTTCACTTATTTTTCCAGTTGTAAACAAAGGCAGCATATACAACATAGGCTACAAACCAGCTGCGCATGATGCATGCTTTCAATTGAACCAGTTCCATTTTCAGTAGAACTCCGAAGATATGGTTCCTTATAGTTAGAGTACAGTATAGTTGTAAAACATATACGCCGTCACAGGATTAGATTGCAAAAGGTAACACTATAGAAAAGGTTCCGCTACGTGACACCATTGCATCTTAGTATTGACGATGTGAATCACGTGATGATGGTACACGGAATGACGGAACGAATAAAATGGTACACAGCAGAAATTTTAAAAGGTTGATGCACGAAGAGGTTACTCGCGAACCGATGTTTCGTTTGAATGAATATAAAATATGGCGAAATCCTTTCGATAAACCCAGACCAAGATTTCTTTTCCACGTGCTACCGATTAAACTTGTCCATGGTGATCTAAGATATTATAAATTTGTGGTTATTTGAGTCTTTAAGCTTTTTGGTACAAACATAAGATTCTGGAGGTACGTATGACAAGGAGAGCTGTCGGCGTTCTTACGGATAATTAATCCAACTTCTTTTATCTTAAAAGCAATTATAATATCGCATAGGACAGGCAAATCTACTTGTTTCAGACATAGAGCATATCGCAACGCAAAACGCACGACCAAATTTCAACGAAGACTTGCAGGAACCTTTCACGAAAACATAACACGGATCTCAACAGGCATTCATCACGTGATTTAGAAAACATTTGCTGTCAGCGTGAGTCCAGCCTTTCTACGTAGGCGCTGACGTATTCTACACGCTGTGTGCCTTGAAGCGTTCACTATGTTAGTGTCTGTCAGTCGCGGCAACGTCGCGTAGTTTTGGTCCAATTAATCTGATGTGTAGATATGAACTCAGTACCCAGGGAAAATAGTAACTGAACTCTCAGTGAAAAGATTAGTGTCGTAGTTTGAAATTTGCAGAGAAATATTGCTGTCGGAACGAGGAGGCAATTGAAAAACCAGTATGTTTTTTGAGCTCGTTGCCTTGATTTTGCTTGTCATTTTTCTTAAAGCTTTTTGGGATTTCAACAGTAATCCACATGACGGCAATCATTACAATCATCCAGGTAAATATGATTCAGCCGCCGAGTGGTTTGTGCCGCTGTTTCATGAGCTAGTTCACTTTCAAAGTAATGTTTGCTTTGAAGTAAAATTTTGCTGAAATCTGATAAAGTGGTAAAAGTTTACAAATTTTTGTGAAAGTAAATTACGTTGGTTGTTACTTATTAAATCACAAGCCTATACAGTGATACGGGTATAACCACGCCGACCGAAACTGTACCTTAATACAGGTGTGTTGTTCGGACTCAAGAAATTTCTCACTAGAGCGTTCTTACAAAGCTACGAAACATGGACAAAGCGGAAAGCCCTACAACCTTTAAATGACCTAATTCATTTCCTTCATGAAGAAAATGTGGTTGAAATGTCAAGCATTTCCGATGTAAGTCCCATGAAGATTCTTCCGGACGAATGTTATTGCAGACATGTTTGCATAATTCGTGACATCGCGTTATCAAATATGTATTCCGTGTATGTTATATATGGTCTTATGTCATATAATATTGGTGTTTCATAACCAGTATGTACCTCCCAATATCAGCGTAACTATACCGTAACTGTTATGTATTGATCTATACAACGCATGTTTGGCGAAAGTCATGTAAAGTTTTTGCTATGGTTACCGTGTTCACGTAAATATTTTGACATCAGTGGTTTCCGTGGCGTTACGTTGAATTATCGTCGACGAAGCCGAATTTGTCGCATTGGACTTTTCATGTTCAACTGTCAATGTGACCATTTGTTCACGTGATTTGTTTCTTCCGTGAAATACAATCGGACACTGAACAAATGCAATGAACCAGACAAGTTAGAAATAACACATGATCCTTTTTTAAGAAGTTTGTCTTTTTCAGGGGCATGTCGTCATTTCTTTCGATGGTCTGATGGAAAATGGATCTGACGTAACTCAAAGCACGGTACTGAGTTTAAAACTGATCATGCGTTCAAAATCACAAGCTGACCTGGTTCTCTATTTACAAGTACCTGAACACGGATTTTTACAGGTACGCTATAACACAATCACGGTTAAGTATGGGTTTTTAAATCATGAGCAACCTGTTAAACCTGGCAGTGTTAAGCGATGCTTGATTCGCTTATAAGCTTTTGAAAGCTGTAAATCCACCGCACGAACAAACTGTTTAATAAGCCGCGATAAGTACGTCCACTTTCTCTTTACCGTTGTTTTTGACCTACGAAATGCATTTACATTACACGGTCTACTCTATACCATGGGCGATAACATATTGTTGTATTGTAGGCTATAAACTTATAAGCACCGAAACTAAACATATTATCATTATCAAACATATAGGACTGTTTTCTGTAATATTTTACGTCGTATGTGGGTTAATAAAATATAAGCTTAAAGTTACGTCACAAGCAATGTAACCTCAGCACTGTTACTAAATAATACTTACGTCTTTAGCTACCAAACCATCCGGACACTGTGACCTGTTATTCATCGGGAAATGATCGCTTCCATGCGGAAGGAGTCTCGCTGGAGATGTTGGAACCGATGCAAAGATGGAGGATTTCGTATCGAGGATTAATGAGGTCTGTGTTTGCTCCAATCTGCTAAAACAGCATGGCGAAGGATTTTTCTTTATATGAAATGAATTCCTACTAATTAGTTATAGCGGTTTAAAGAAGGTTATGCTGGTACTTTATGCGTCCTGTATAATTTTCGTATATGTTTGAGGTTTTATTTCCTAAATATTTCAACCATTACCTGCTAAGTGCTAACCCACGCAAAAACTTCCTTTCATAATGACAAGTTAACGTATAGATTGTAACTGGTATAGTGGCATTTGGTAAATCCATATATACGTTATACATAAGCAACAGTATTATGAGATCCGTTCTATCAAAAAGTTACGATTTGTTTACACTGGTGAATACAATATAGTAGACTTTATAGTAAGTGGCGCAACAATAATTGAGATACAATTTATGAGCAATCACTTGATCGTTACACTTGCACGTAATTTTCTTTTTGAGTTATTCTTTTCTCAGAATTGAAGTTAATTTTATGTCCTTTTAAAGTCAATATAAGAAATGACCGTAAGTGAACAGAGTTTATTTTGGCTGCATTTTGTCACAGAATGGTCGACACGAACAAAGACACATCACGATGGTCAGACGGAAAGAGTTTAGTCTTCGTTAAATTTAGATTTCTGTAAGTTTAATCGCTACGTAAGTATCCTTTTAGTCACTTCCTCCGCCTATATTAACTTTATTGTTTTAATGACGTCACTGACTTTCAAGGTGGACGTCATACTCCACTCCTCACTACTTCGTCAGTGATGCGGACGTTCGTCTTTTGTCGGACGCTATCGCTCGCGAGCCCTGGGGCGTCGATTTTTGGCCAAAAACAAAGAGGTTGTTAGATTATTAATTGGTCGCTTTTTGCGGTTGTTTTCGTTTTGGCTTTGTTGAAAGCCGTCTTTTCTGATAATCGCGTTCTCTTTTTTGTCTTTACCCACTTTGTTTATCGAAATTAGTTAACAATCAAAATTCCAGATTTTACGAAAGCAATCATTCGTACGAGCAATGGGGGCAGATGAGAGGCAACCTCTACATCGATGGGATGGAGGAAGGAGTTGCTGGGAGAGATATTTACATCCGAGGAACAAAATTCCTCTCCTGCGGATCGGATCATTTGTCTTTCTATCGCCGATATTTGCGCATCCGGGCGCGGTCAAATAACGGAGTCGATTTAAGTTTGGAGATTGTCAACACCAATAACTCTTTGACTCAGTGAGTAAATTAACTGAAAAAATATTTTTGCTATCCAGACGGAAATCGAAAAGAGGAAGTATTTCATCTTATAATAATCTTTACAACATATCTTTTTCACATTTTCTCAACACTTTCTTCCCTTCTTACTGATGCCGATGCATACTTTCAAAAATCCACTTAAGGCTTATTATAGAGTAACGTGAACTGATTGTAATAATCTTGTAGCGCCGTGGCTGGTTACGTTATATCAGATCGAAGAACTTACAGCATAACCTGGTTGGACTTGTGCCTTTGGGAACACGGCGAAAACGAAGAGATACCTGATGTCATTCAGTTCAACGTCGGCACAGGTATTGGGCTATGTGCATTGTAGCATAGACCATATCTTCTTAAGAAAACAACCATTTTTCATCCTTTGATTTTAGCTGATGTAAAGTTATTTTACAAAATTTTTCTTTTTTTCCGTTTTGTAGACCAAGAAAACTACAACGTTGTGTGCTTAATAAAAACGCGACCAATACATTACCACGGCGTGGATTGGAAGGGGAAGTCCCATACATGTTTATCTGACGTCTACATCGACTCGCGACCCGGGACCGGTTTTGTGGAATTTTATTACAGGTATAACATATCAACTTACTATACAGTTCATTATTTATTTATTTATGAAAGTACGTAAAAATAGATAAGTTACTTTTATCTTTGATGCTATAACTGTTCTATTTACTTTAGAAAAATATATCAAATACAGTAATGGATATAAAATATATACATCAGGTAAAATAAATTTAAAAAACATACTACATATTGTGCCGGGCATTAAAAAGTAATTGATTTTTTTCAAGCTACTATCAAATGCACAGCTTTAATCAATAATTTCAACTGTGTTAGTACTCCCAATGCCGTCTGCCCGATTGAAAGATCAATCCAGACCACCCTACTCGTGCCGCAGACGTACGTTGACAGCAAAAATAGATTAATAGCTTCTTTAATGGGAGAGGAAGCAAAAAATAAGCTCTTGGTCGGCAAGAAGGCTTGTTATTTGGCTTTCACCAATGTTTTCCTGGCAGAGTCGACGCTACCGGAGGTAAGTACCGCACTAAGAATAGTTCTGGGCGTGTGTACAGGAAATGCATTATAAGAGTGACTGGGGAAATTTCAGCTTGAGGGTTTAATATAATCAAGCCAGCTTGACTCTTTCAACTTTTACTTTGTTCGCAGTGCTATGTTCCAAACGGCTTTTGCGTAACCGCCAACGCATACAAGTTGCACCTGCAGGTAATGATTAAAAAAACCTGTTTTTACAAAATTGTGTTATTGGCTACCTCGTTAGAATGCTGCTTAGATTTAAACATTGCTCACCAGCAATCATCTGTTTTTCAGGAAAACCCGTATTTAAGAAAAATGATAGACCATTTGCAAGACGTTTTGAGGTAAAAAGAAATATTATCTTGTTACCTACCGTTGTGTTTGTTTTATAGTAACATATGATCGGTAATTATATCGCGTTCTGTGTCACAATAAACATTGTAATTTTTAGACGAACAACTCCTTTGACTGGTGTATATAATTGTTCGGATAAGTTGTTCATTAATTTCAAATAAATAGCGTAAATTTGTATAAATGTTTCAGTAATGAAGACAAAGAAGAAGTGTTCGACGTCAGCAAAAAGTAAGTTGTCAAAACGATGTGCTTTTATCACTGTCCAGACGACACAAGTTCCAAATATGCATCAAATGCTTGGCACGGTGGCTCGCCTATAAAATGAATACGCATTATACGAATATGTGGTATTTACCAAAGATTTATTGAACATGCAGCGTTAATGCAATTTTGAATTTTACTATTTCAGTGACGCATTATCCCTATTTGCAGGTGTTATGCAGCTTTTACAAATTCCATTCTTTCTTCCTCGCTCGTGTCACAAATACAGGAACATTTCTTCAAGTTGAAGAAGCAGAGAAACAGTAAAATAATAGTAGCTGTGAGATTCTCAAGCGTGGAAGAATATGACGAAAATCTCTCCTCACCTGCGTCCGTTGGCGTGAGCTGCATGAATCAGGTTTTGGCGGTTATAAGTTTTTGAATGTTTTGAAAACTTTTACACTCGTTTAGCGTTTATCCTTTACACGTCAAAGAATTGGAAGTTTACAAGTTGATTGTAAATGAACTTGCACCATGCAGCAATGAAAAACAAATCTGGATTCCCTATATAATTGATTTTTACAGGTTTTGAGCGCCATTTTAAAATGTTGGGCGTTTCAATTTTCTTACGAAGCTTTGCTGCATAGAAGGTATGTTTTAATAAATGGTTATGTGTTGATAAATAGATAAATAAATGTGTTCGTTATATATCCAAAACATTTATAATGAAAAACTTTAAACGTTTCATCAATTATTATCAAAAAGGCAGTTGACAAGTATTAGAACAAATTTCAGAAGTTCTGTATTTTCACAGAAAACACGGTCTTCCTTACGTTTCTGAAATGAGTGTCATCATACAACTAATGGTGGAACAGGAACGCATAGCCGGGGTGTTGTACACAAGCGAGCCTAATACTGGTGACCCCTTACAAAGTGTCATTGAGGTGTACAGTGACAATAAGAAAGTAAGGCTGTCAAAATTAATGTAAACATACTTAGTGTGAGGTATCATTTAATTCTAACTGTCCATTGTGCTGCGTCCCCAGAAGAGCAAAAAATGTGAGTCACTCACCGATAGATACGTTCTTAGGAAGCATAACAATGAATCTTATGTTGTTGTGGCGCATACTAGCAATAAGCCGACCCAAGCAAGTAAGTGGCCATAAGCAGTGAAACTACATACATTTTCATATATAACCATAATCTTGGTCTTTTTCGGGTTTCATCATAAGGATTCTGCCAAGGTATTTGAATAAATATTTAACAAACAAATCCACTTTTTAGGCAATCATGCGATCAAAAATTCCCTTTTACGTTTCCCAAAACATCAACGATGTTGTTTGAGTTACGACGATTTGGCAAAATTAAGCAAAGTAGCGGAAGCTTTGAAAACGTCTTTTCAAAGCGACCTGAAGATTAAGTGGTCTCTGAGTTCTACATCCGACGTAAGTTTAGCGGACATTTTTGCATCATGCGTCTATACGCAATATCTTATAAGTTTAATAAATCCTTTACGTTTCGCTATTTCCATATAAAATCCTAACATGTTTTAACTTGATGTATTGTTGCATAGGTATATATTTTACAAGCAAAGCCTTTGGTGATAGACCCACCAGAAAGTGACGACGAACTTTTGCATGAATTCGACACCGCTAAGATGGACGACCACAACCATACAGTAACATTCGAGCAGATGTACGTCATACGTATGTCGTGCCTAGCAATACTTGATTATGCAACCAAATCCAATCCAACTTATTATTAACTGAAGTAGTTTCCCACGCAAAGATCAAGTTTTGGAAATTCGTCATATTAAATGCACCCTTTCAATCTAAAATTGTTGAGTCCGACATTGACTTACGTGGACCCGCTGAGTATCTGGGTACCGTGCCACCTTGAAATATACTTGATTTTCTTCGAGAAACGTCCGCCTGAGATAAAAATTACCAACTTTATGATCAGATGGCTGTTTAATTCCATGGTGTTCTTACCATGAAGATATAAATTTAGAAGTTATATTTGATGAAATATTACGCCACTTTTGCAGGGGAATCTGTCCCGAAATGCCTACACCACTCACATTTTCAACTTTGTACCGGGCTGTAATTGAAGGTTTGCAGGTGTGCATTTTTTCCCCCATTCTTGGTTCTAGTAAGACTTTGCTTGTAGGCATGGTCGTACATGTTGTGGTGACGGAAAGAAATTGGTGGTGACTTTATTTTGGAAATGACTCGTAATATTTTTATATATTTTGTATTTCAGAGTTCAGATAAAGAATTGCGCAACAGAAAATCTTTCGACCTTCACGACGTCGCACTTAATATATTCGAAGGTCGCGTTTACGTAAACACTCAAGTGAGTCGAGTTCTGTGTTTCCTTGTTTTGTAATAATTAATTCAAGCGACATTGAACCGTGTCGACCGTAAATATAAAAGGTCACATC
Source organism: Clavelina lepadiformis (assembly GCF_947623445.1). Lineage (NCBI taxonomy): Eukaryota > Metazoa > Chordata > Ascidiacea > Aplousobranchia > Clavelinidae > Clavelina > Clavelina lepadiformis. The sequence continues at coordinate 20,566,803 of NC_135241.1, forward strand.
TGCGCAGTATATTTAGCAGAAACGTGATATTAGTGAACCGTAAACATGCGTCATGTTTTCCGCTCTATCTGCAGGATATCTCTATGCTGCGCTACGACGATTTATTTCGAGTTGACAGCCAAAGCATGCAGACATTCGACGAGCAACCGACCATGACATCTACGTCATTTTACTCGCGTCTGCGCTCTATTTTCAGAAGAACTATGGTAAGAAATGCACGATATTTGACGAGCAACGCGCACCAAGTTATAACGCTTCAACGCACGGTTCATCTAATCATTATCCAATATACATTCAATGTTTGTTATTTCCAAACAGGTCGTATTCAATGCATTCAGAAAGAACAGCGAACAGGAGCTGCTTGAATTTACGGAAACCGTCGAAAAAATTGACGTCACATCCGGTACAAGCATGGAACTGCACGAGAAAATATCAGAGGAAATCTTACCAGCTTTGACGAAACCGATCTTAATGCACGTGCAGTGTGCCACGAGGTTGAACTTCATTCGCAAGCTGGTGGAGGCCATCCTCCGTGCAAGTGGAACTGGTAAGTAAAGTTTAAGAGCTTTCATAAAAATTGTGTTGGGTTTTATGCGCCTTTAACCTCATTCGAATTGTGGAAATTTAGGTTACCAGAATGTACGTATGAACCTGTGTTTTATATAAGCGTCGTTACGAAAATTTTTTATCATTTACCTTGTTTCGGGTAAGACAAATACACTCTACTTTTGTTGCACAGCGCTTGCATAAGTGGCGGGTTTCGTGTAACGTAAAACGAGGGGTAGTCCGTAAGTTACAGCACATTCCTCGTGGTTTAAAATCGTATCTTTATTGAATACACCCGCTTTCACGCGCGTTGAGTCCGTCTGAGACACGCGAATTGACAAGGTCAAAACTGGGAGTGTGCTTCACACTTTGGCTGTTATCTTGATTGTAATTTAGTAGACAGATCACGTGTCGCTATAGGCATTTCGAGTCGGTAAACTTGTTATTTATGAACGTAGAGTTTACTGCAGCTTACAGCGATAATTATTTTGCCGCCAGCAAATTCAGAAAAATTATTGTCTTGTTTCTCAGTATTTTAGTGTTTTGTTTTAGCATCGTATACAAACCATCACATATAGCAGTTACCAGTTAATCGTTTTTTATTACTGAAAGAAAATTATTCTCCTTGCCATGTATCACTCTTCTTGTGCTTTGTTATAAAATGCTTTAAAGATGATTTATAAATATAGGCAAGAGTCTTCAGTGATGCAATTTTATTATTTTATTGTAGACCAGCCGACCTCACACGATGTGGATGTGCTCATGTTGATGGGTGACGTAGACGATGACGAAGATGAAAACATTCCTTGCTCGCTGCAGCGTTTAGTGACTGCACTGAAAGACCAAAAAGACGAATTTCAGGCCCTGAAACCTCTGGCTAGTATACAAAACAATTTTGCTTACTGTATATGTTAACGTCTGATACAAGGGTTGCAAACAGTGGAAAACAATTACGGCGAATAATGAAGTTAAAACCTTCTCATTTTTCACAAATAAAGGCGGTCTCTTTTGGCAAAGTATTGCACCGTGAAATGTTATAGAAGTTGTAACACCCACAGACAAATTATGCTTATGATATGCCAACAATTACGACTTCATCTATATTTAGTATTAGACTTAGCTAAAAATCAAAACTAAAAAAAACTGTTTGAACTATAACAGAAAGCTACCGATTGGCTGCAAAGCGATGCGAATGAGAAAGTGCAGGAACTTTACCAGGAGTTTATGACCAAATATGGTCATCGCAGCTTGGAAGAGACAGAATTACGAGAACTGTCGTGGTCGCAGGATACAACAAAAATAATTACAGCTATTAAGGTACTTCATGTGTTGCTGTGACACTATTTCTACTATAAATATATACTATAAATTTTATAAGCTACGTTTGTCAATCAATAAAAAGTTGTTTTTGAAGGGCGAAATATGGTAACCTACTGTATAAGCCTATACTTTGCTTAATGCAAGTTTTCGTAGGCTATTTTTAATCAACTAGAGATTTAAATTTAAGCTGTTATTATTCAAAATACTTCGAATTCATCAATGTATCGTTTACAACTCAGGCTCTGTTGGAAAATGACTGTATGTTGGAACAGAACGATGCAAAGAAGGAATCCATTGATACTACGGAAAAGCTTAAACTGCCACAAATTCATTGGTAAGTTTTGAAATAAGTTAAGCTAATCCAAAATCTCAATTAAGTTAATGCATACCACTGAATCACAACTAAACACTATTTTGCTCGTCAGCTATTTGCTAAAGACGCTACTGGCAAAAGCAAGACAAGCGATATCCCTGTGCAGACGCCTTCGTTCATTATATATGAGGAACGTTACTGTTTTCAAGAGGGGCTATTGGCACCTTGCTACGCAGCTAAAGAGAGAGGTAAATACTCCATTTGTAATAGACGTTTTGTAGTTTATAATTTGTCCGAGGATTACGTGTGAGTATAAAATTTTGAAATACCGTTTTAGATGAAGTTGCCGGATGAGGATCTCATGTACTTCCTTACTCACCGTGAGGTCATGATGTTGATAAAAAATTATTCTCCGAAACTTGTTGCGAAGTAAGCACGCGTTAATACTGAATTTGAAAGACTAACAAAATGGAGTTGTAACATAATAGAGCACAGCTTAGTCTTCAGTATGGACATTGGACACTTTAACAGCTATGGCTTTGAAATATCGTTTTGGTTTCGCTTCTAGCTTATGGCAGAGATGGTATAACTTAATGCATTGACTTGACTCTAATCAGGTTTTTGTAAAGACTGACTTGTCTTGTGTGTTATTTGTGTGTGTTAAAGACTTGACTGGTGTTAACATAGAAGTTTTGGGTAAATAGACTCAAGTCACAATCAAAATTAATTCAAGCTGTACTAGAGTCGGTTTTCATATTTATGGAATAATTTCTTCAAAAATCGCTAGGAAACGTATTCTGTTGAATGTGCAAAATCGTCAAAAATGGATAAATTTGATGTCATGCTCGTAATTAGGATTAGTCAGCACGAGTATCTACAGAAGAATGCCGCTTGTAGTATCAAAATATAACGAAAAGTAAATCGGAGTTAGTAACTTGGTATATTTTAAGATTTAGACATGAACATGAATGAATCGACTTGAAAAAAACAATTTAAATGACTTGACTTGTGTCATACAACCATAAAGACTTCTTTCCTTCACTGGCTTATGGTCTCGCCTTCTCGAGGATACGCTTATTTCAAAACTTTCGCCACCGAGTTAAAAGCATAGCACCATATCCATTCATTAAAGTTTTTCGTAACGCAGGTCAATAAATCGACGACACCTTTACTTTCGACATCAAAATTCGTGCTCAGAAGACACTGACACCTCTTCCATGAGCTCCTCCACCGGTTCTTTGGAGTATCGCGATTGTGTGTGCACAGGCATGACTGTGTTCCCAAAGAAAGTTCGTGGTCCAGCACGAGTTTTAACCGATATCACCGATGCTTTCTTGATCCAGGTAGGAATAATGAACTTGCTATGCGTTACATATTTTACAACACCACTTACGCTGGCAATGACATACATTTTATTCGTGTAAGAACCTACAGACATTTATTATACTGCAAGTTTCAGTGAGGTTTCTTTCAGGCCGGCGAGATACTTATCGTCAGGAGTCCTGATGTGGGCTGGACCCCATTCTATCCCGTTATCGCCGGCATTGTGTGTGAAGTTGGCGATATCATGTCCTGTGGAGCTAGTATCGCACGAGAATGGGGCGTCGCATGTATAATTCAAGCAAAAAACGCCACACGAAATTTCACAACAGGTAGCAAAGCAATAGTAGGCCTAATAGAGTGAAATTTATTACAGAAAGCAACATATGTGCCTTATAACAGCCTAAACATGAGCAAACGAACATAATTCTTGTTTACAGGCGAAATGGTCGTCTTGGATGGAGACAAAGGTACCATTAGACCAGCCTCGACTGCTGACAGGTAACAGCCCTGAAAGTGTAAACGAAGAACAGTGACTGTGCCCCTTGTACCGCGAAGTTGATTGAACAGGCCAACTGTTACGCTTCAATTCCGTTTTTCTTCGCTAAATTATTATTATCAACTGTTTGTTTATCGTTTCGTTTTAGGCCAGTTACTGAAACAAATGAACCGAAAACGCGACTTTTATACAACAATAGAACATTGCAGTAAAAATAAATCGATCCAATATCGCTATAGCGGTATACAAGAAAGATGTAATCTTAGTTTTCGAAACTTTACCTACTTATTCATAGAAGCAAATTAGACTCTGTCTCTAGCTGCCCACTTGTCCGAATTTTGCGGTAAAACTCTCGAAAAGTTTCAAATCACTTGAATTTACAGTCGGCTTGCTTGAGTGCAAACATGTTTTGAAGTCGTCCAGAGACAATGCACGGGTTTCAACGAATGCAGGTGGAAGATCTTTCAGGTTAGCCTCTATCGTGCCAATATCCTCTTGCGAGAAACATGGGCTAGTGGACAATCAAATAACATATAAGATTATTCGGAAACACATAAGCGGTTGTTGTCCTAGAAGACCTAGAACCTAGGTTCAAAGGGACTAGCTAGGGAACAAGCAATTCTTTTCATGTTCTTACCTATATCGTCCGTCTGGTGATATCTTCCAACGTTTTGCGCTATGCAACTCCCGCATGGGTTCAAAAAGTGCGGCATTTGCAAGGTTTGCTAAGTCACTGCCGCTATAACCATCTGTCTGTCGGCCTAATTTATAGGACAAAAAATAAAATACAAACCCACCTACATATGCAACTAGCCTGTATATGCATTGTCAATATGTGCACGATTTTTGATGCGTCACCTAATTCTGACCATTCACTTTGATTTAAAATACGTTCCTCGCCAGCGTGCAACTTTAAGATAGATATTCTGGATGGCTCGTCAGGAAGCGGAATGTAAACTCTCTTTTGAAAGCGCCTGCTTAAAACAATTTTATTGTGACAACAGACACCCAATAATGGTTGGTTGCAGTCTCACCTCAAAAAAGCCGAATCCAGCTCCCAGGGGCAGTTGGTAGCGCAAAGCAAAAACATTCCGTAGTTGCTTGTGATACCATCCATTTGGCGGAGTAATTCGGTCTGAAAAGTGTAACAATACCGAGTGAAATCACGGTTTTCGTAGACTGGTGCTATAAATTGGTCTCAGACCTTGATCCTCCTCACACCTTCCTCCTCGCCCTCTTTTCTCTTCCGACACAAGCTGTCTATTTCATCCATGAAAATAACAGATCTGCGAAAGTGTGCAAAAAAATGCTGCATAATGCCATATTGGCTGCTGAAAAACATCCAACAGAACGTTGGTTTGGAGGTAATTTTGCTTTCATTAACCTAATATTGACGTTTCTCGAGTGTTCGAACAGATCTCGAATCATCTTCTCACTTTCTCCAAACCAACTTGAAAGAAGATCCGAGCTCGATACAGAATAAAAAGCGAAGTCTATTTCGCTTGCTATTGCATGAGCGAGTCGGCTTTTTCCGGTACCTGGAGGTCCGTACAAGAGAATTCTCGTCCATGGCTTACGATTTCCTGTACATTGCAGTAAAAATTCACCATTCGTTACCCAGCATGCAGTACTCAAGCCATACCCATTTTGGTGGATTTAAGATGTGCGAGCCTACACGGACAAACTGTCAAAAACACTGTTCCAACGTATTGTAATGGAGTTCATAAAAACAGGAAAGAAAGAAAAAACTCTGCCTGAAAAAAGATGTGGATAAAGAAGTGGCATCACCACTGCTTCCTTCAAACTTCTTTTGGCTTCTTCCAATCCAACAACACTGTCAAATGTGACGTCATTGTTTCTAACCAGGGTCTCTTCAATAGCCTGCTGTCTTGCACTGCAACGCGTGTCGTTTTGGCACCTGTCAACAAAGTGAATTCATTTCAAGGGATTGTTCAACCTAACGCCCACATATGTAATTGAGTAAGGTCATTTTAGTGAAGGACTGAAAGGCTTCCCACAGAACTAAAATGTTGTGTCAGCAAGTTACCAAAAAGGCAGTTAGATCTGAGAAACATCTACAAAACTTTATTAGTTGTTAATTACACACTGTAATATTTTGCTGTTATCTGCTCACTCTGGTGCATGTAAAGTCTTTTCTGGCATTGGCAAAGAAATATCTTGTTCAATGAAAGATGTCTGATCATCAATCGAGGTTTCCGACGCTTCATCTGGACTGAAATTAAAGTTCAATGTGACTATCCATAATCTGGTTGGATCAGTAGGCCTACTTCACGAAGCATCGGTACTCTGATGAACTGAACGTTAAGCGATCGCTAATATCTAATCTTCGAACAGTAGGTAATTACCACCATCGAAGTGAATAACCTCTACCTAAGCAGACACTAAACTTGCTCACCTGCTCAAACTAACATTTCCAAGCTTTCCGCTAAGAAAGTTAACTGTTTCATATATCTCGTTAAGGACTTCCCGACGACTGTTGTTTTGATCACTGTGATAAAGCATCTGAAAACATATTGCGCAATGCACTGAACACTTTTTCTCGGTTTTCTTGGGTAAAAACTGTAGCCTGTGGAGCTTGGGTTAAATAGGTCAAAGGCTAGACGAATAGGCTGAAAGTCGATAAAAATATTTACCGCGACCAACGACGCGGCTTGTTCAGTGCACATTTGCACGAAAGATAGCTGGTTGTTTTCATCACTACGCAGTTCATTGCGAGCTCTTTCAAACCATTTCACGGCCTCTCTGTACTCGCTTAACAAATCTTTTTCGGTGTTCTGATCGGTTATTTCTGACTTATCACTACAGTTATCCACGTTTTCAGCTATTACTTGCTCCATGTACAATATCTATAAGTTTTCTTTGACAACAAGAATAACACTATCGGGTAGGTAACCAGCTTAAAGCAAAACCTGAATAAAGCAAATGCTAGTTTGCTGCCTTTTAAAACCTCAAGAGAAAAGAGAGTGGAATACTTAACGTTCGCTCAGAAGGTTGTTTCCTAATTTTCAAATGTTTTAATTTAATATGCCTTCAAAACGCTAGTCCCATTTTGAGTCACAGCACGCTATAGCCTTCCGTATGTAAACTAGGCTGACTTCACTGTCTACTGAAAGTGTAACCATTTTCTCAACATGGAAAGACGAAGCGGAAAATGCCTTTGTTACGCAATAATTGCAAGACAAGATCACCAACAATATTTGCCCGATTATAACCCTGCTTGGCTAGTAGCTTTATTGTGTACTGTAGTGTAACTGTAGTTAAATGTAGTAAATGTTAAATGTAGTTAATGTAGTGAAATGTGCAATTGTAGACTGTGTCAAAGGTCGGCGATTTTGCTTAATAGTCATAAGCTTTGCAAGGATATTAAAACTAGATTCCCTTTGCTTTAGTAAAACATTTTAAATCGTACTTTGCTACCCGCATCATTCAGTTTGTTCATGAAGATGGTGAACAGTGCGGTGGTTGTCTGTAATTCTGGGCTAGAATTCGAGGTTGCAGTTCATATAAGGGAAGGTTGTGCATGCAGGCAAAATGTCACATGTTTCTTTGGTGTGTAACTTTTAAACGTTTTTAGTGTTTTCGATATCTCTAAACCTTAATACAACATTACTGTACAACTGAAAATTCAGTTCCGCAATACTGCTAATTAATTCATAGTTATGCTGATTTATGCATATACATAGGCAACATAGTTAAGTTCCAAGATGCATTTTGAATTGCTTCCCGGGAGCATACTTTTGAGTTGAAAGTGAAATACGAGGACATAAAACACAGTTTGTTATGTTTAGGTTTGGGTCGGAAACTGTGACCATAAATGTGATTATGCTAGAAAATATTATCCCACTTAAGGTAGTTATGATGTCAAGTGCTGTTTCCTAACGACTTCTCTTCAGTGGGCGCTGGCCAGCTCACACGTAAAATATGCGTGTAAAAGTTATCCCTTGAATTCAATTATAAATTGTTTTTAAGAATGCGGTCGCCTAGAGATAATAGCGATCATTACTTTCTAATAACTCTTAAGTCATTCTGTGCATTCTGCTCGTTATTTCGTCAAGTGCTTCAAGAACCTTTTCTTGTAGTGCGTACAAAAATCCCATTGCGAAAAACTCACAAGTACACTTCAGAATGTGTTAACTTGATCATCAAACAGGCTCGCCTACCCTGCGAGCACAACTCTTAGGTAGACTGATTCGTTTGTTATAGAAGTGGATTTGACTACGAAAACTAATTTTTTGCTTACTGCTCTTTGTATAGAAAAGCATATTTTAGCCTAAATTTTGCTCGTGAAATGCAGTTTATAGAAATGAAAGCAGTTGTTTTTACATTAAACCACAATTTCACAATAAGGAAATAGGGTATAGTTTTTAGAACATAAAGTATGGTTTTTGTAAGTTAACAATTTTCGATATTTCATTGTGCTCAAAATTGGAACCTTGAGTTAAATGAAACGCATAAAAACCTTGAAGATGATTTTGGTCTTTTTCTTAGCTGTTCTTATATACGGACAGACTGCGTACACGGTAAGTTGAATTAGTAGAATTAATAAACAGCAATAAATGTTTTTCCTAGGCCAAAACAGGAATGGCACTTTCTATTTTATTTAATATATTCCGCTGTTTGTTTGACAAACCTATCTAGGCACGCAAAGTATTACTTTTACCAAACTGCAAGTTGCTTATGTTTTCTTCTATTTTATCTAAAAAGTTGGAAGTTCATGTCGATGAAATTACTGCTTCCAGCATAACGATCAGCTGGTCAGGAAGTGATTTCGTAGAGCATAGTCTCACCCTGGACGACAAGGTAATTTGATTGCTAGACACGCCTAACAAAAATTCACTTGTGAAATGTGTGTGGCACAAACTGTTATTAAACAATGGAGTTTTGATTGCTGTTTAAATTATTGTATTAGGCTGAATTTACCAATACCAGCGACACAACGATTCGACTTTCGGGCCTAAACAGTTCTGAAGCATATAACTTAACGTTGAGAAGTCGGTCTCAAACATGGTCAACAAATATTGTCACCGGTAATTTTTACTGTACGATACCACCCAATATTAAGTGTGTATTGTCTCTGGTAATTCTAAAAAATATTTATTTTTTTTAACCTAAATTGCATTGCAAAGGCTCATATTACATGTTTAGCCTATTATCATGTACTTGTAAGCAAATGTCTCAACAAAGCACTTGTTTCTCTTTTACTTTTTTCGAGGCGAGTGTCCAGGACCGCTTTGGCTCGGCTCCGAAAACGCTTGTTACGAGACTTCTGAAAAGTCCGTACTTTGGGCTCAAGCCAGGGATGAGTGCGTGAAAATTGGCAGTTCTCATCTCGCCGATCCTCATTCACGTTCTGAAATCAATTTCATTGAAGAAGTTTTCACCAAAAGTGAAATTTATTGGATTGGGATTAGCGACTTTGATGTGCGTATAGTTTGCAAGGGTATATTTATATGTTAACCACATAGGCGGAATAATTCAAATCGCACAATAGCGATCTGAACTGGGTGATTTGTTAAATTTTATTCGATGCTTTTCGCCATTGGCCAAACTTACTTCAACTTAAAGTTCATTTTAAAGTATTGAAATTATTGCGCTGCCACTTCTTATGTTGTGAGATTATTCCGGTGAAGAATGATTTTGTTAAAATCCTACTCTTTGCAGAACGATGGCCAGTACAGCTACAGCGATGCAAGCAAAATTGAATGGGACATTTGGTCATCCTGGCCGAAACGAAATGAAAAGAATTCAAGTCCAACAAGCGGAGAATGTATTAATTTCTGGCCATCTTCATTCACCAACACAAATCATTCAGAGTGGGGAGATGTTGACTGCAAAGTAAACTTCCCCTACATTTGCCAATATGATGGTATGCGTGTTTTCATTCTATTTGTGTTGGACAGTTTCGTTTAACTGCCTTCCATCTTGTAATACATCATGAAATATTTCTATAGTTTAAGTGATTGGAAATATTTTAGTTTTGAATTGAAATCTTGATTCTCTTTTTGCAGTACCGAGGACTCCAAAGAAATTAGATGTTACTACGAGTTCAAACACAGCTAATTTCTCCTGGGGTGACTTATCATCCGATGTAGAACTAGATGTAACTTCACCGGAAGGTATTACTCTTTCACTTCACGATGTATTGACTAACTTTGAAGTTTTATACAGCCCTCTGTTGCGATTATCCGTGAACATTTCAACTTCAGTTGATGCATTTTTTCTTTTGTTTCTTTCATTAGGGTATTTAGACCGCTAAGAGACTGTGCGGATATAAATAATGCTGTAGAAAGAGGCTACAATTTGAATTACTTTTGCGATCGAGTAGTGCAAAAACTGCACAAGTATAGTTGTACTTAATCGGATAGTTTTCTAGGTTTATTAAGCATCACATTATAATTCTTTAATGTGGTGATATTTTCATCTTTGTAGACGACAATCTAGTAATTTCCTCGTCGGTTATAAATCCGCATCAGTCTTCTTTCGACCTTGAAAACTTATCCAGTGGACGCTTATATTTTGCACGTGCTCATGCATTTCATGTGATCACGGACGGTGTCAGTGCTAAGAAAGTGTACGGAGCAAGTTATCCCGTGACATATTTTGTAACAAGTGGGTGTAGATTTTGCGATTACTGATGCTTTAATTTTGCGGTGTGTTTAGCTTTAACAGATAATTATATGTATTTGTAAGTACATTGTACAGTTACAAAACAACTTCTGATGAAAAGCAAATCATCCCAAATTACTCGGCATAGATTATGCTCTGTAAGTGGACGACTATTTTCAAGTTCGTTTTTTAATAATTTCGTTATATTTTTTCGTTACTTTAGATCCCCTTCCTCCTGAAAATGTAACTGTTCAAGAAGTTTCGCCCACTTCTGTTGAACTACATTGGGACGAACCAAACTTGCAACAACAATTAAAACATAATAATACCTATACCGGGTATGACATTTAACTAACTATGCTTGTAATTAGGAGTACTACTTTCTCATTTATCTTCTTAAGAATTAGATGGATAGAAAACGCTTTGCTTGACTATTCCTATTTTTTTGCAGGTTCCTATTGACTTACGAGCTTGAAAATAGACCGGATGATACGCCAGGCAATTTCACAAACATGGGCGAAATACTTCTCAATGAAACGGCTCGAAGTGTTCTGGTGGAAAACCTGGAACCGACGTCGAAATTTATTTTTCGGTTGTACAGTGTTAGCAGCCACCACACATCTGTAGGAGAAAAAAGGGCGCTTAGTAACTTGTTCCTGACAACATCGGTTCTCACAGGTTATAGTTTAGTTATGATTAGCCTTATAAGAATATCCAAAATGTAATAAAACTACTGTAAGTATATATCTGCGCTAAGTTTTTCAACTGCAGTCTGATATTTCGGTAAAATTCTTATTCAAGATTATTTCAAAATTTTTATATTAGAACTTGAGCGAAACTGTTAGATTAAACATTTTAGACGTCAGCCCGCCTTTGTCACTCGAAGTAAAACCGACCTCTATCAAAACGACAAGCTTTGAAGTAACCTGGACCCAAGCAGTTGGGAGGGTCGATGGTTATAACATTGTTGTTGACCCTGCGGAGTCGAAGAAACAGTTACGTTTTGTAGCAGTGCTTTGCGAAATGTTATCATATAGATTTATAGTTTATATCGTTTGCTTTTGATCTTCATGAAAACTTGTCCTAGCTACAGTGTTTTATTTCGATGTCTTAATGTTCTTGATTTTAAAGACAAGATTCCGCAAAGGATGCTTCCAGCGACAGTATATTACTGGAAGGTCTCACCCCAGGAGAGGAATACATTGTCGACGTGACAACGTTTTATGAAAGGAGAGGAAGCAAAGCGTTAGTGATAAGGCAACGAACACGTGAGATATATAGTATAGTTCTTTTGTGTCTTGCTATCTTAAGAAAAAAGTGTATAGCATTTATCTCATAATATTGTTTTGTTTTCATTGACGCTTTCCTTTCAACGAATATAAAGTGCTTGTGATGTTCTATAAAGTCTAAGTTGATTTAATTACGATTAGGGCATAACTCGCGTTATAATTTTATAAGGGAATGTATAAGATACCTGCAAACATCTTCTGCTCTATTGGCCTATAACGGTCCGTTGTTTTGGTAAACCATTATCCGGATTTAACTGACAAAAACAGGTCTGCCTGACTTTACAAACAAGGCACGTTGTAGAAAGGCCTTGATTACAAAATGCGGTGATATCCAATGATTCATTTTAAAACGGAGAAGGTATTTAAGTTGGAGTGCTCTCGATACATTTGTCCGTGTTGCACACAAATGAAAGACGCCACTCCAAACACACTTGTCACTATCTGCTAACCCTTTTTAAATCTTGTTTTGAAGCACGTTGGGATTTTTTCAAAACCGTTTATAGTTTGTTTTAGTCTTCAACAACCATATCCAGCAGTCTCCGATTACCACTATCCCTATAACTATTCAAAACTGTTTCAACATAAACTAAATTTGGGAGAAGTTAAAGTATCAATCAATTTAGTTTTGCCTGTTGGGACTTGACAAACGTTATTGAGATTCTTTTCATATATAGTTAAGGACAAGGTACAAAAGACCTAGTCGGAGACAATAACAAAAAAATTCAAATACATGTTTTTATTTAGGCCCGTTGTCAGTAGCACCACCGCAGGTGTATGCAGTTGCAGATAAAGCGACAGTGGACATCACCATCCATCCAACACGAGAAAAATCAGTTTTTGACGGCTACAATTTAACACTGGAAAGTATTAGTAAGCTATGTTGGTCATAATATCTTATTTCTACTTCTAACCACCAGTCATCGTTAATCTGAATTCAGCCTATCTATAAACATATATAGGTAGGGTATAATTTGTTTATAAAGCATACAATGTCTATGTGGATCCTTCAAATATCCAAACATAAAAATTATATCTGTGTTTAGATCCGCCTGAACTACTTTCCTACAGAATAGATGCAGGAGGTGATACCTGGGTCGAAGATACTTTGTATGGTGTGAGCCCAGGACGAACTTACACCCTCACTGTCTACACCACCAGTGGAAATGTCTTGAGTCATCCGGCCAGAATGGACACTACTATTACTGCAAGTAAGAAATATGTGAAATTTGAAAACAAATCTTTCTTTTTTACTGCACCCGCTGCAGAAAACTGTCAGCTGCAAAGTTTTGACGCTGGGTTTTTACTAATGCTTCATTTGGGTAATTAGCTATTCTTCCATGAAAGTGTTTACGCTGCATATTTGCCCTCATGTTAATGCAGATCACTTCTAAATGTGTTTAAAGTTACGGAAAATACGATCTGTCCTAATCATATCGGAAACTTTTAAAAAATTTAGAACTTGCTCCTCCATCAAAGTTTCGTCTAATGACTCGAAACACGACCAGCATCTCTTTGGCTTGGGATCCGGCTCCTGGTGACTTTGATCATTACCTCATCACTTGCGCTGGAGGAGCGGAGGAAGTGAAGTGTCCGAGTGAAGTCATCCAAGTTAGTTTCGACGAAGGTAACTCGCTCACAATCAATGGACTCATCCCAGGAGAACTTTATAGCTTTGACATAGAAGCTCGCCAAGAAGGAAGGAGCAGTCCGAAGGAATCATTGTCTCTACGACCGTGTAAGTTTCAATATTAGTAATCAGGTATTGGTAATATATAATAAATAAAGAGAAATCTCTACTAGCAAATCAATAACCAAAACGCATTGTGGTCACCGTTTCAATCATTCCAATATTTAACAATGCTTAGTTTGAAACGTTGATGCATTGATGATTTCCATGGAAAGCTTGCCGTTAAATTCATTCTGTTATTTTCTGAAAAAGATAAAAATTATAGTTTTCCATGACCGGAGAATGAATTAGGTTTTTACTAAAGCAAGTTTCATTTGAAAATATGGTATTTCTGACAACTATTTATTTTCGTTCAACAGTGCCTATTCCACCCGGAGATATACAAGTGATATCACGCGATGAAACATCCATCGGATTTAGCTGGGTGCCGAACACCCCGATATATTCTGGGTACAGGGTCTCATATGAACCAAGGTTGAATGTGATATTTGCTGGGGAACCCCCGGCCCACAATTCCACATTTTTCGTACGAGAAGAACTAAAATACGACTTGGTTCGAGAAGTGGCAATTCTCACGGGCCTTGTTTCGGGCACCGTTTATGACATTACAATTGAGTCGTCGGTGATGGGTGAAGTTCAAAGCGAAGCGATCCGAATAGAAAACGCCACAAGTAAAAAATAACACGACTGCTGTTTTTCTTGTGGGTCGTTAGCTACAAAAAATGCAATAATTTATCCTAATATCCTAATAGTGTGGGTAATTATTCAAATAATTAATTTATTCTCACGCAATTAATCTCTCGTTTCTAGAGCCACGTGTAGTGAAAACAGTGGATGTGGAAGAGTTTGGAGAAACCTGGGTCCACATCAGATTTAGTCCTAATGACGGTGGTTCTGTCGAATATCAGGTGCGCTATAGGCTATTTTTGATTAGGGAGCCGCAATTCGCAGCAGGCTAGTGCGTATTAGACGAAATGCAATTGGTGTGTCCTGAAACACTTGACACATTCATTATATGTGCAATGCCTGTCACTGATTTTGCAGGTCAGATTTCCTTTTGAAAATGGAGTAAAAACCGAGACGATTCCATCATCTGACAAGGACAAGCTTGAAGGTGTGGCTTTCAATATAACGGGGTTGGAACCATCTTCTGGGAATTATATCTCCGTTACAACCAATTCAATGTTTGACGTCAGCTTTTCAAAAGTCATCTTTGTTCAAACACGTAAGGTTACGACCAATCTCTATGCTTATACTTCGGTTATTATTCCTTGCGTATTTTTCACGATTTACAGTAAATTATGTTTTTGTCACTTTCTGCAGTAATACGAACCTCATGTTACTGTCTTATGTATGAGTTGCTGTACTTATGTTTAAAGTTCTTTGATCGCGCATTTTGCATGTTCACAAACCCAATTCGATCTGACCTCCGCAGGACCTTTGCGGCCAGTGCGTGTGGTGATAAAAGATATTTCCGAAACATCATTTGATCTATCCTGGACATCTCCGGCATCCGATGTGGATTATTACGAGATTCGACTGTACGCCTCCTTCACGAAGGACGAAGATGTCTTGCAGTACACTCGTACCACAAGCGCAACGTCCGTCAATATGGCTCGTCTGACTCCTGGAGGAAAGTATGAAGTGGTCGTTGAAAGTGTTTATAATGACACTCACAGCTTTCCTGTATCGCTTAATGTTACTGCATGTGAGTAATGAGATGGTTTATATTTCTTTTGCAGTCCATGTAAACCACGTGATAATTTTGATGATTTTACTGCAGTATTTGGTTTGAAAAAGTTGTTTATTATAATAATATGGGTCTGCGGTCCTCCCACATTATTGGCCCCACGAAGCGATCTTAATGTGCTTGTTTGTTAGACCCCAATTCTCCAACTAACCTAACATCAAAAGAAGTTACAGCAAATGCAATTTCGCTACGTTGGAACAATCCGGAAGAAGATGTCGGAGGCATCATCGTTGAATGGATGCCTAAGCACGGAAAGGTCTGAAATAGCATAATTATATAATACAAAGAATATTTCTCATTATGTAGCTATACGCTGTATCACGCTTATTACATACGCTGATAGTGTTTTTAGGAATAGAAAAAAAACGATATTAAATATATAACAATGTCTTGCTTGTTGTTGTTTAAAAAGCAGCTGTAGCAAACAGTGTAGTCAATATTGAAAGATTACTTACAGGTGGAATTGATAAACGAAAGTGCGATGTTAACGCATTTGACGCCTGGAATTGGATACGATATCAAAATCTACACGCTTAGTGCCGACAAAACGCTGAAGTGTCGACAACCTGCTAATATTCAAGTCTTAACCATGGAATCGCGTATGTACTTGCTTGTGTTTTGTCGCATCCGTAGAAAGCAGTTTTAGGATGTGAAATTCAAAAATCTTGTGATTTGAATTTACGCCGCACTCTCACCATCCCACTTTCGATTTTCTTGTAGTCTATAGTGCTTGTGAGATATCGCTTTTCGGAATACATTTTCACTCAATGAAATGATTTAGCAGTTCAATATTTATATCATGTACGACTTGTAAAGAGATGTTTTGCAGCTCCCGGAGCTCCCGCGGATTTCGCGTTGCAGACTCACGACATAACCTCAATAGATGCCTCGTGGAATCCTCCGAAGGATCCCAACGGTCGCGTCATATCGTACCTTTTACATTATCAACAGGTGAGCCGAATCATTTACCGCCTTGTATTTTGTGTAGAACCTCTTCTGATAAATCTGACAATTTTTTCTTCTCACAGCTTTATCCACACCCTCAAGTCGAGGTGCAGATCATCAGCATAGATTCCATCGATCGTGTATACAAGATTAAAAACCTTGAGCCGGGTGCGGGGTATTACGTCATGATAGCAGCTAAAAACTCGGCTGGTGTCGGAACATTCACTACAAGGCAATTGTTCGGACCTCTTGAGGACATTCCTGGTGAGATGATTAATGACCCATTTTCCTCCTAATATTTTTTGTTCGTTTAAGGCTAAGCAAACTTCTCATTTGTATGTAACATATCCAACTCCATGTGCATTATACTACACCAAAGTTAATTCTAAACATATTAGTTATTACCTTACCAAATTCACACCTGTATTCATTGTAACGGTTTGCTGTTTCGTTTACGTTAGGTCGTGTTCATGAACTCACGGCCGCTGCGAGTTCTTCATCATCAATTATTGTTGACTGGAAGCCTCCGAAATTTCCTAACGGTGTAATTGCCGGTTATGGTCTGACTGTCGCGGATGAAGAAGGAAACTTCGTTGATGGATTTGACTTTTACAAAAAGGAGGTAATTTAAACAAGATAACGTACTAACATATCATGCTTTTAATTTTCAGTGAGTTTTGTGTCAGTCTGCAAAATTTTGTTTTGATAACCTCACTACTGTATAGGCCACAAACTTCTACACTACAGTGCAAGTCACGAACTTATAATTTGAGTATTTATATCATTTCTTTGGTAGAATGCTAACCCCTACAGCTGTTTACTTGACGACGCTTCAAGCAACGTGATATCGGCATTGCTCTATCTGCACGTCTCACCTGCAGACAACGCGCTTTCAAACAAAGAAAGCAATAAGAGTCCAGTCGACGAAACTGTGAACCTGGATCAGTCTGAAATCATCGTATCTTCTAACAATTCGAGTGAAGATGTAAGCTGATTTTTGCGATCAGGTTATCGTCATGTTTCTAACTAACAATGTTTTAAATGCTTGGCCATTTTTCAGATCTCAGACGCAGACAACTCGCAGTTGACAGTTGGAAAGGAAAACACAAGTAATGTGATTAATTGGTTAACAAAACAGGGCTTGCGAGCTGAGATTAATACACTTGTCATACAAGCTGTATAGAGTGCGTATTAGCCTATGACTTATATGCAATGCCAGTCAATTTGGCGTCTTAAATTTGCAATTTTATTCCAGCTTGGAACGATGCGATTGAAGAGCGCAAAAGACGCTCTGTTCCAAATGAAGTCTACGTAAGTCTAAAACTTGGTGTGTGTGTATTTGTGTATGGTACTTTTAATGCCGCCAGGTTTCTGGATTCCTACGTATATGCCTATTTATATGTTATATAATGCTTAGAGATATTTGTATAAACATATACAATTGTAGAAGTTACATTTTACTTAAGGATTAAAACTCACTTTCCTTTTACTAATATATTTTTCAGACGCACAACGGCGAATTCGAGCCGTTTTGTCCAGTCAGTTTCAAAGTGCTTGGTCTGCAGCCCTACACATATTACAGCATATCAGTAAGCGCATGGACGTCAGTAGGAGAAGGGGAAATGTCCTATACCAGTGTCGTCACCATGCAGGAGCCGCCAGGGGACGCACCCAGAGCCCTAAGGGTACCTGAGGCTAACGCAAGGGATTTTACAATTGCTTGGTCTCCACCACTTGAATCAAATGGCCGTTTGACTTATACGTTTAAGCTGTTTGCCCAAGGTTTCTTACCTGTTGTTGATATTGTATTAATACAATATATTCTGCAGTTTTTTGCAAATTTGACCTCGCTAATTTTACTTTCGCATCCTTGGCTTTTACGGTTACATGCATTTACTTCTTTGTGCCCAGTTGTTTCGTTTTCTTACTACATTACAACATATTTCAGTTAATCGTTCAAGGTAATTCACTATGTGTGTAATACACTGACTTTAACAGCAATCTTTTTTAAGACAAAGACCTTGATCGCGTGCTAACAACAAATGCAACCCGCCTGCTCGTCCCAGACCTACAACCATACAATGCATATGCCGTGGCAGTACGCGCCAGTTCGGACGTGGGGCCTGGCCCCTGGTCCTCATTTTTTATTGCCCAGACTGGACAAGACGGTGAGTGTCACGACACGAAACTTTTCGTTTCGTGGCGTTTTGCTAGACGTATATTTGTTTAAATTTAAATTGTCTTTATATGGTCATTTTTGATCATTTCTAGCACCTGAAGCGGTAGAAAACTTGACGGCAGAAGTCACCAGTTCGAGAGCTGTTAAACTGACCTGGCTTCCACCTTCTCGTCCGCATGGTGTCCTTGCTGAGTATCACATCGAGGTTTTCGACGTTTCGCGAAATCTTCCATCCCGCCAGTTCAACTTACCCGCAGTAAGAGTCTACAAAGCCACATTGATATGACGTGATTATAATATTGTTAAGAAATCATTGGTATATTTTATTCGATTTCACTTGAAGTGTTTAGAACTTTAGATAGTGTTTATGTTATATTTATATTAGTAACTTGCTTGCAGCTCAACCTAATATCTTTATCAGGCTCAGTACGATCACCACGGGGAATCGTTTTCCCGGGTCTTGGAAGTTGAAGGCGAAGCTGGTGAATCGGACGATGAATTTCCAATTCTCCCGGACGCAGAACGCGAATCTCAGTTAGGAAGCCTCCTCCAGAATTACCAACAACGGCAAGTTACAGATGAGATCATGAATCTTCTTCCCTACACCATCTACAACATCTCCGTGTCCGCATCAACTGCTAAAGGACCTGGGATGAGTATCCGGAGGACAACTATGGCTCTTACCGACCAGGATGTTCCTGGATCTCCTCCTGTAAATCTCAAGTACACCAACATCTCTTCCTCTTCAGTTAACATCAGTTGGGATGAACCAGAAATGCCCAACGGTATCGTCACCAGATACACGATTGGAATATCCAGGGGCGTCATGTTTAAAAAGGAAACAAAAGGCAAAAATATTGTGGTTGATGATCTTGAAAAATACTCACCTTATGAGGTAAAAAATGACGTTAGTTATGATAATATAAGACAAACTAAATGTTCAGAAAATGAAATTATGTAACTTATCTTTGTAACGCTATGGAAAGGGGATTCTTTTAATAAAAAGCTCTTCATTTTTTGGACAGAAGGAAATATATTACGTTCAGTTTTTTATAAAACGGCATTTTGCTGTCGTTCGAACAAAATGGTGAAAGTTAGAGATCAATTCTGGTCACATATAATATATTCAGCCAATTACATCAACTCTTTTCAGTTAGGGTCATAACTATTTATAATTGCTTGTTTACAGGTTTACGTGTGGCCTTGGACAGTGGTCGGGGAAGGTCGTTCATCAGAGAAGATGTTGATCCATACAGATGAGGATAAACCCGATTCTCCTCCTCTTGACGTCGAATACAGAAACATCACTTCCTCTGTCATCAACGTGTCCTGGGTGCCACCGAAAATTCCAAACGGCGTTATCCTTCGTTACAACGTCTACTACAGTAATGACACCGTGTCCAACAGCCAAACAAGGTTTAGAATGTTTGTTGCTTCGTTGAACGTGTTTGATGGGTTATTCAAAACTGAAACCAAGTAGATATTGCTTTAATTACAGAAACTGTAGTTAACTACCGACGAATAGGCCTATCACCTACACTTTACGCTTGTAGTATGCATTTCTTGTTATTTACGGACACACTTAATAATATGTTCAACGATTTTTGTTTTTTCCAGCAACGAAACGTCCGTCGTCATACAGCGACTTAGACCTTACGGTTTGTACACCATACAAGTAACAGCTAGCACAAGGATTGGAGAGAGCAACCACAAAAGCGCTCCGTTAATTGCCAGAACTATGGAGGGACAGCCGGCCACGCCACCATACGATTTACGCCATGAAGACATGACGCCACGAAGCATCAAGTTGTGGTGGAAGAAGCCAGTATCTCCAAATGGAATCATACAGTATTATAATGTGAAGGTTGTGGAAGTTGTGCTCGGTCAAGAAACTGATGGTAGTAATGCAAGGTTGGATTGGTTTGATTTTTTTCCTTTTTTAAATAATGTTTTAAAACGTCCATTTTTTAAAGTTATAAGTTGATTTTTAAGGGATATTTTTCTTTAGCGTTTTTATGATAACCATACTTGACACAGAAACCTCCAAACTCCCGACCAAGAGCCGACACTGATTATTCCATCACTGAAACCCTATTCCACTTACAAAGTATGGGTACTTGCCCATACCAAATATGGCCATGGAGAGCAAGAATCAAAAGCACTAACCTTTCAAACAATGGAAGATAGTAAGTGCCAATGCATCGAGCAATTTCCGCCGAAAGTTACATTTATCTTGCTTCATTTGGTTCAGTAAACGCTTCGTGGTTACCACCTTGCTACTTTTAGTTCCTGAAACATCTCCACGCAACCTAAAGTATCGTAACATTACGTCAACCAGTATCCGAGTGATGTGGGTGCCACCTGACGTACCGAATGGTCGGGTTACTTACTACACCATCAAGTACACATTACGGGAAGGAACAAGTAAGTGCCGGTATCAGGATGTTACAATACACCGGATGAGTGAACGAGTTAAACTGACGTATTTGTTTCAGATCAAACTGAACAAGTGGACAGGACGCGTGGTGACGTAACCGAAATTGTCGTAAGGGACCTGGAGATGTATTCTCCGTACACATTTTCTGTGTCAGCTGAAACAAAAGCAGGAGAGGGCCCAGAAGCAGTTTTAAATGTGTTAACCAATGAAGACGGTATGTGTCTGCCCATGTCACGTTGGTAGAGCGTATACGTAACCTGCTACATCATCACAAACGACGTCATCCGATTTTCTTAGAGCCCTCCACACCCCCGTATGATGTGATCTACGAACAACTCTCATCAACCGACATCCTGTTGTCATGGAAACCACCAGTAACACCAAACGGAGTTATTCTCTCCTATTTAATCTTTTACAGGTATTGTTCAACAGAAACAATTATCTACAGAAATAACATGTTATCACAAATTTGTAAAGATTTATCCTTAGCGGGAATATTCTGACTCCTAACGTTTTCAAAATCCTATATTTTTGAAAAACAGCAATATTACCCAGTTTCTTAACGCGACCTCGTATGAACCAAACATCACTTTGGTCAACTTGAAAAAGTTTGGCGAATATGACGTTTACATCACAGCCCGGACACGCTTGGGTGACGGAAGGCAGCGAAGCTCTAAGACGACCTTTAAGACATTGGAAGATGGTAACTTTAGAAACAAGCTTATCCTTAATTCGAAATTTTAGTTAAGTTTTATGTTGCTATAGCATACCATATAACGGTATACTTTAGCACTTGGCCATCTACTCCTATACTAATACTAATGCATATTACTTTGCTAAGCAAAAATAATTCTGTCCTTCATACCCATGATACATGCTCGGACAATCTTAACATCGATATTATACCCATTGTGATTAAGCACTGCATAACCACACTCTGCGACAGCTTTTGCTGGCAAGAGTCGTGCGCTTATGAAATGTTACACAGTTCATACTTTATTTTTTTAGCCCCTTCAGATCCTCCTGAGCTTCTCTCTGTTGCTGCTCTCTCCTCCACTTCGGTGAGGGCAAGATGGTTGCCTCCTATGACGCCGAACGGAAGGATACAATTCTACACCATTTATTATAAATCTCAGGATGGAGTTACGCATTCGAAGCAGGTGAGCGAAGTTTTCGTTTTTTTTTTAATTTTGAAAAGAGGATATCAACCTCTCAAAAGCTACACGGTATTATTTTATGTACGTTACTAAAAGATTAATTAATTAAATAATTTACTTTATTTGTTAACAAGATCTTTGACGGAAACAATAAATTTTACCATTTTGAATTCAGTATTTAATATAGAAATAAATTTTGCGGGGTAGTTCAAATGCCTTGAGAATCAACCATTAGGGAAAATACAAGCAGAAAGAATACAGCGATAAATTCTGTGATAAATACTTTCATCAAGTACATCTATTCGTTATAGATAACCAACCAAACGTATGGCGATGTGAATGATTTAGCGAAATATTCCTTCTACGATGTGTGGGTGACTGCAAACACTGCTTTGGGTGATGGCGGCCACCGCAGTGACGCGCTGAACGTGCGAACACTGGAAGACAGTGAGTATTATTCCTTTGCTCTGTTGACAGCTTTTACGACAATTTTGAATCTATAAATTTCGTGTTATGTAGTAAGCAAAAGTTATAAGCAATAATAGGCTTAAAATAATAAGTTACTCCATAGTTAAGAAGCAAATTTAACTCGGCGAGTTATCGCAGGAATGGCAATCACCTCACTGCACTGTTGGTCATTGCAATATCATATATATACTTCAGCTTTATTGACCTATCGCCTCATTATCCTTAGATATTAGACTTATTAGGCCTAAGCTTGCAATTAGCTGCACTTTAACCCGTGATTTATACGTTGCTACATTCAGTTCATCATCATCATCATACGTCATCATCATCAAACGTCATCATCGCATTTATTGTAATGGAAAAAGCTTTAAAATCGTTCAGAAACGCGAAACAAACGTAACAAAACTTCAAATACAAATTAGTACCTGGGCCCCCTGTTATCGTCAAATGCAAGTCCGTGGACGATCAAGGCCTGGAAGCGACCTGGCAACGACCTGTCGATGGAAATGGAGTCCTCGTCCAGTACTCATTGCGCGTGTTCGATTTTCGTAAAGATTTGGTCGGAGAAAAACGTATAACGGAAAGCGGCGAAGAACATTATAGCCATATTGTATCTGGGCTTAAACCGTACAGCCTTTACTCCGTGGAAATTGCTGTTGCGACAAAGATTGGATTTGGTCCCTACACGAACTGCACAATACGAACGGACGAAGCAGGTAACGGGTTGTTCGTGTTTTAACCATTTTAAAGTAGTTAGCAGTTCAATTTCCTATGTATAAAGGTCACTTATTTTAGAATTATTTAGACAGCATGACTTGCTGAACTTTACATGATAACCGGTATTGTTTGTCTCCTTGTTAAAAAGTCTTCTATTTTTCTATAGTACCGGGACCTTCATATAACGTCAGTGTTGATGATTTCGGTGCTACCTCGGTTGACTTGAGCTGGAAGGCCCCTCAGGAACCAAATGGCGTTATTCTCGGCTACGAAATTCATTACGAGACGTCTGATGGCGTCACCTCAAAGGAAAAAGTACAATCGCAGCAGTCACTTGGCCTCATTCGATACAAGCTGACCAATCTGAGAAAGTACACTCGATATTTTGTAAAGGTTGCTGCCTTTAATTCGAAAGGTGCCAGCTATTCAAACACAATTGATCAGACGACCTTGCAAGGAAGTGAGTGGTGGGGAAAAAGACGTCTCAATCGTTTACGTTTCATTCATGTAGATTTCACTCGAACATTGATGCCCTGTTCTACGAGCAATCTATAACCTCCCGTTTAATAACATAACCGAGCTCTTGCTCTTTGTTTGTTAACTTTAAACGTAACGTTTCATTGCAAGTATCATTTTTGTTTTAATGTATATTTATTTTATTCTTGTACCTCCCCGATCGGAAGTCTTTCATTCATAGCCATCAACCATTGAGCACCATTTATCAGTTGTCATGCCTAACTCCAGCTGAAATATGTTGTAAAAATCTTCTGAAAAGCTGTAGTAATCCTACACTGCGCATATTGTTCGGACGAAGTTAACGACTTCAATACATTTCTAGTTCCGGATCATCCTGTCGTCACCTTATCGGCTTACCCTTTCAATTCAACCTCCGTCATGGTCACGTGGTCTGTTGCTCGACCAATCACTGGTCCAACATATTTCCTTGTCAGAATTGAGGTCGCTTCTTCCGATATCAGATTGCCGGATGATGTCCTTGAAACAGAAACATTCGATGAAAAGATGGTTATCAGCAATTTAGTTGTAAGTGTCCAACTGCTTAAGTTTACCGTGTTTTCCTCTTGCGTTTGTACATTACTTATTCTTATTCTTGATTATCTTAGTGCTAAAACAATAAAGTAGTAATTATATAACAGATAATATTAGACTCGCTTATAAAAAATCTAACAAATTTATAGGAAAAAAAAACTATATCAAACTTATCATCAGATTATCCCCCATGATCATGACAATGTTTTTATATATAACGTTTGGTCCTTTTCAGCCATTCACGAAATACCACGTCACGATAATTCCTCGAGTCACTGGCGTGGTTGGAAATGGCCCACAATCTTCCGTTGATGTTACTACCTTTCAGGATCGACCATTTTCTCCTGTGAGACGTCTTCGAACTTCGGATGTTGCCTCCACCAGCGTCCACATATCCTGGGAACGTCCGGAGAAGGCAAATGGCATCATCGTTGGTTATTCTCTTGCTTCAGAGATCATTTCAAAGAAGGTTCCAGGTTTGCAAAGCGTAAATAGAAACCACAAGTTAAAGGCCGCTAAGTAGTTAGAGAACTAATGCTGTACAAAAACTGTTTTAGTCTTAATTTTCTTGTTGCAAAAGTGTGTTAGTGCATGACCCTTTTCATTAAACACCTGCGTTTTGCGCAAACTCAGGTAACACAACCACCGCTGTCTTGACAAATCTTGATGAATTCACCGAGTACACAGTTTCCGTCGTCAGCGAAACTGTGAACGGATCTGGTCCTGCTGCTGAGGTAACCTTTACAACCCTGCAAGATGTACCCGGACCGCCGCAAGATATTGAGGTATGCATATTTGTATACATAATCAATGCGAACACTTATTGCAGTTATAATGTAGCTTAAGTACCCTCTACGTTAAATCATTTTTTATTATTTTCATTAGAAATGCACACTTTGACATGAGATGCATTGTTTGGGTTTTTTCGTTATGTAGGTCCGTGAAGTAAACGCAACAAGCGCTGTATTCTCATGGAAAGAACCTAGCGAGCCTAACGGTGTCATAACTAAATACACAATCTACTACGGAACTCCAGGCAATGTAAAAAGCATTGTCTTGCTGACTCCACGCACCTCTCATGCTGTCACAGATCTCATTCCGTTTACTGATTACCGAGTTTTCGTACATGCATCCACTTTAAAAGGAATGGGTCCAGCTAGCGACAAAGTGATGTTTGAAACTAAAGAAGGCGGTAAGTGTAGTATACAAACGCGGTTTTGTGTGCATTTCAAACATTTCCGAGAGACATCTAAACGATTCTTTTCCTTGAATTAAATTTTTTGAAACTATGACAAAACCTAAAAGTTATAGCGATCACTGATAGGAGCTTCCCCTTGGAATTGCAACCACGCGAAATTACATCCGTGTAAAATTTACTGCACATACTCACTTGATAAACTTTTAATCTTGATAATAAATCATAATCAGCTATATAAGATAACGCTTACAATTAAACTAGTTAACAAGAGCTACAACAAAACAAATTGTGATCTTGGGTGCAATTCTGTGATTATCCGGGTGGATTTGTATATACTATATAGACTGGACTATACCACTTAAACACTGAATAATTATTAATTATGCTTTTGACGATTGGCCAACTGCGAGAGGCTCTAATGACAGATTTACCTGTTTTGTTTGGTAAAGATTAAAGACGCATTACGAGATACCTCAGCAGTAAATTCTGTTTAAACTTGAAACCAAAACTGTAGAAAATTTTGCTGTGTTTATATGTTTGCGCTACTGTAACCAGCCCGCAAAATTTGCCGAAAAATCAATTTGAACTTTTTACGCCAAAAGTACATTTTTATCCGGCCAGTATGTCTGGTAAAAAACATATTAGTCTCTATTGAAGTAGTTTTCTTAGAAACTCTCGAATCTGAGAAAGAAATTTTTTCCGTATGATTCTTGGTTCTTATGCGAATACAGTATTACGACTTGCATAACGGTGCGTAACATAACGTATTTTCCTAGATCGGACGAGATGGGGTGTACTCAACGTGGTATGGTCGTAGGCGAAGAACCGACGCGAAAACGACGGTTTTATTGGGACACTCCTTGTTTTGGCAATAAAACGGTCGTTTTCGCTTAAGATCTTCGCCTACGACCATACCACGTTGAGTACACCCCATCTCGTCCGATCTGGGAAGTTAAGCAACGTCGGGCCCGGTTAGTACTTGGATGGGTGACCGCCTGGGAATACCGGGTGTTGTAGGCTTTTCGCTTTTTAAAAAATAAATCATTGATTTTGGGAAAAACAATACGACACTCATTTCTTGACAAATAGGCTAGAAACAATTTCAAAAAAATGATAATCTGCAATCTGTTATTATTGTTTAACAGCTGTTTATGTTTAAATAATTGCAGCATGCCATAAGAATTTTCACAGCTATTTATGCACAATTGGTTTGAGGTTCAATACATTGCAATATGAAAAAAACATTTGCTATTCATTGTAGGGCTACCTCTGACAATTGCAGTTAGGGTAACTTGGCATGATTTTAATTACACTATTAATATTACAAAAGCTTATATAGATAAATAATTAATTTTTAAGTTCCTAATTGGTAGTTCTTGTGTTTTAGCTCCATCTGTACCGACAAACGTAGAATGTTCTGCTGTAGACGATTTCACTGTACTGGTCACCTGGTCATCTCCACAAAATTCGAACGGTGTTTTAGGGAAATATTTAATCCAGTACAAAACCCTTGACAAGCCTGGTACTACACCCCATGAACTAGCTCCTGACACCACACTATACAGCCTTCAAGATTTGACGCCGTATACATTGTACCACATTGAGGTACAAGCAGTGACTGCTGGAGGTATTGGTCGTTCTGCTAGCTGTGACGTCACGACTTTGCAAGGGTGTAAGTTAAAAAATCATTAGACTTACATACAAAGTATTCTTTTAAGAGAAAAGAAGTAAACTTTTTCTTATTCTCCATGCAGTTTTGCAAAGGATGTTTACAGTGTGAGTTTTTTGTTAATATCAATCATTTGCTAAATGTAAAAGTAAAACAGTTGTTTTAACTTATCAAAGGCTGTTTCGCTTCCAGATCCGCTTTCTCCACAAGGCTTCATGGTTAAAAGCGTCTCTGATAGAATGATCAGCCTTGAATGGAAAGAACCTGCCGTTACAAACGGAATTATCCAAAGTTATTCATTGCAATATCAACCGCCAAGTTCATGTGAAGAAAACAATGGAACATTGCAAAATTCCAAAACTGAGGTCTGAGTTGGTGGCGATTTATAAGTTTGTATAGTTTGTGTTGTTCAAATAATCAGTTTCCTTTAAGTCCATATAAATGATAAAAGTTCGCACTTTTCCCCAATACAAATTAACAGTAGGCCTATGTAAAATTGACTTCAGGAAAAAATGATTTTGGTGTAGTGGCGCATCTGTTATTAAGCAAACAAACTTATGTTTAGTGTCTTGTTGACGTTGCCACTTCCAAAAGTGCCGAATTTTCGAGACTTGCCAAGTTTACCGAGTACTCAATCAGCGTAAGGGCGAGTACAGCGAGAGGTTTCGGGCCTTCGTCTTCATTAGAACGACGCACTGCTGTAGGAGGTGCGCGGGCCTAACTTTCGGGAATCATGAAATAACACCAACTTAT
Source organism: Clavelina lepadiformis (assembly GCF_947623445.1). Taxonomy (NCBI): domain Eukaryota; kingdom Metazoa; phylum Chordata; class Ascidiacea; order Aplousobranchia; family Clavelinidae; genus Clavelina; species Clavelina lepadiformis. The sequence goes on from NC_135241.1 coordinate 20,594,724, forward strand.
TTCATGATTGTGGAGCTGCTGCATCCGCTAACATTTCACTGAAATGTTTACTGTCATTCGCCATTACATTAAACCATAGATTCACGCTATCGGCAATCATTTTGCTTAAAGGATGTTCACAATTATTTGCAAGTTCTTATTCTTTTTCTATTTTAGAACCTGATGAACCTCCAAGCAATGTCCGCGTGATGACGCTTTCTTCCACTTTGATCAACGTTACGTGGTCAAAACCGGCGGTATTATCAGGAATCACAACTTATCGCGTGACCGCTGTCAACGTCATCACAAACGAGGTATTGTGACATCATCATTAAGGAACTTACTGCTAATTCTTCCCCTTTCGAAAAACGCCGTGTGTTTGCAATATGGTAATTGTTTAGAATGTTTACAGCCCTACTACTTGCTTAATACTGTCCCCTCATGCATAAAGTATTAATTATGCAAATGTATTTTGAAGTAGGTGTTCATGCTTTTTTCGACAACATGTAAATAGCCTACACACACAAATTGGAAATGAAGAAATAAAAAAACTTGCAAACAAATATTGGCTGATAAGCTACATTATAGCGTGATTAATGTTTATATCTGTTGTCATTTATAATTTAATAAAGCGTTATACAGTATCTTAATTATTTCTTTGGAATTTTGAGAAAAATTTATAATTGCGTAGGATTTGGCAGATTTAACTACAAGAAATAAGTTAAATTAATTAATGAAAATAAGTTAGATCACAGTTATTTGTATACCTTGTGGTGACACTTACGACTTATAAAATTTGTGGCGGAAAAGCTACCACTAAGGTTACCCACCAGACAAAAACAACAAAAGAAAAACGTTTTAGCATGGTTACAGCTTGTGCGCCAACTACTTTTTCCCAGCCCAGTGTCAAACTAACAATTTGTGCGCCATTTCTTGAACTTTTGTGTTCGTATATTTGAAGCTGTGCGCCATTGCAGTAATCGTTAACGCAGCAAGCTTTACATTGTGATATCCCAACGCCTTGTGCACAATACACGGCGCCGTTGGCAACAGCGTTTTGTCCAGCGGTGTTACGTAAGGGTTGCCTTTCTGTCCTATTTCCACTGCAGATGTATTCGCTTTGTCGGCCGCAACCACGATAATACATGATACGAACTTGTGGCTCGCATTTGATTGTTTGGATGGTCTGAAAATAAATATCGCTGAAATGTTTAAAACTTTTTTCTCACAGATATTTCTAAATAGACTAACACATAATTAATGTCGACGTTGATTAATGATAACATCTGGTTTTAACGTGATTGCACTATAAGAAATATACAATAAACGCCAAACAAGAATATCATTGAAATACCGACAAAATTCAGGTACAGTAGTTGTAGGGTAAAAACTCACAATCTATTTATAAAGTTTAAAAAATATAAACTATAGCAGTCTCACCCAACAGACATCGCCTTTATTGCAAGGTAATGCCCCATCTCTATGTTTAACTCTTGGTTCTTCACATTCTTGACCTGCGCATGCGTAGCAATATGGGCTGAATGCAAAAGTTTGTTGGTCGCTTTTCAGTACGTCTTCTGCTTGTGTTAACCTTTTCCATATGTTCACCGGTTTGTCCCCCTGCAGTTCAAACTCAGCGCCTAAAGAAGTAAGTTATCGATTTGAGTATGGGTAGTATATAGCAAACTCGAATATTTAAAGGCCAATAAATATTCAACGCATTTCCAAGAAAAGCATTATAAGTTATTTTTACGTTGTTAAAATAATGGCAAGCACATCTTATCCGTGGCTATAATATAACATTTTTCCTACCACATTTCTCAGTAATCCATATCGCAGTAACGAGTAGCAAGTTCACAGTACATCTGAAAGTTGATGTCATTTTTAACAACATTACTGTGCTCTTCGGCTTACACACGCAGTCGTTGGTTATGGTGGAGAAATATTAGTGAATACAGTATAGTTTATTCTTCACTTTTGGTTCGAACAAAGGTCGCAGTAAAGGGTTGCTTTGTTTTACGCCATTGCCCTATCCGTATTCAGTAATTAATTTGTTAATTAAACTAGAGATTACGTAAGTGTTAGTAAATTCTGTCAATTATTGTACATATTTAATAACTTGCCAACTCTTTTGCTAGTACCGTTAATAAAGTCCACAGTTGAATTGTCTTAACTATGCTCCGACGGCCATGCATACTGTAAAGCTTTACAGCCTTTGTGCTTAAACATACGACGAAACTTGAATTGTTAGAGCAGGAACAATTGGTATACGATCTGTTTGTCGCTTCTGGCTTATATACATTTCCTATATGAGATAACAGATGTGTCGTGAGACCGCAATCTGCCGTTGTCATTTCTTGATCACCTCTTTGCTTTTTGCACTAAATGCATAGGGCAATCGATCGTCAAATGAATTTGGTCTAAATAAAGTAATTCGTTAATCTAAATACCAAACAATGATGGTGCTGTTATACAGATGAAAAGAACTTTGTTGGTGTTTTTATAATTCTGTATGTGGCTGAATTGCAAGACCAGTTGTTGAATTTTGGCACTTTCGCATTTGTACACCCTTGCGTCATAATGCGATTTACTTCTCGAAAACTGGAAGACCTTAATTCCAAATTTCCGTCGTTAATCGCCCTCCATTCGTCACACATTTTGCATTATATGTAATTAAATGTTTCTCCTTCGTTCAATTTTACTTGTATTTTGCCATTGCCGTTGTGCATGCGAGCTGTAAATAGCATACCTCTATTTGCAAGAGCGAAAGTTGTAGCATAATTTTGCTAGCACCTCTTGTGCAAGAAGACAGCCCAGCAATATCTAAATTGTAGAAGCTAGGCAAAAGCATAGTTTATATAATGCTATACATACCAGTTGTACCATTACACATACTGCTGTTATATTGAACACTACTTTAGTAGTAACCAGAAGTAACAACAGTTTAACAAGAACTTTAACTTGATGGCAGAAAGTAGCTTTAGCAGGCATATACAAAGCTGAGGGTATGTTTGTTTTCCAGATGCATGAGAGCGCTGTTCTCGAAACGCACGTGCGTGATCATGTAATCTTAGGCTTGGATGAAGACGCGTCATACAACGTCACCGTGACAGCTATCACATCAGCTGGAGAGCTTTCGTCTAAGGCCGTATTGGCAACAACGCACGAAGATGGTATAGTGTTACTTCCGTTGACTGCAAAAACTAAAACCCTCTAGGAATATAATCTGCATATAAATGACTTAAGTACTTGTATAGGCCTATACTGGCTAGGGCTTCGCAATCTAGTCTTATTAGACGGTTGTAAATAAATCCCGGGACCCAGTCTTAGTCCTAATGGTAGAAATGTTTATGTTTTTGACATATAACGAGTGTCTAAGGTTACGCTTTTTTCTTTTGAATTCGTTGCGTGACACACGGAAAGGTGTCCAAAGAAATAATAACAAACGGTTATTGTACTCGTTCAAAGAAATCTTTAGCTTGGACGCCTTCAGAATAATTACCGTTACTTAACCGTTTCGTATACAGTTCCATCCGACTTCCCACAAGATATTGAAGTTGTCACAGTCGCCGGTAACTCCTCGGCAGTTCAAATTCTTTTTGAAGCTCCCAATGATCCAAACGGTCTTCTGATTTTTTACGAAATAGAACACAAACTGAAAGACGTAAGACCACACTGAATCTATACTGTAGTAAGCGTGAAAACTTGTGTGTTTGTCTGTTATCTCAAAAGCTCCTTTTTATCATGACATTATTGTGATCAATTAGCAAATTAACCTTACTGCACAATTAATGCTGAGTTTGTATTACTCATTTCAGAGCGACGTCGTTTCTAAAACTAGCATCACCGTAAGCGATCTAGATGATCCTGAGACATCGCTGGAGAAATTTTCTTGGAACATTGTTGATTTGTTGGGAGGTCGATCTTATTTCTTTAGAATGCGAGCTTATACCAAAGTTGGTCCAGGTCCATGGTCTGTTTGGTCGGATCCAGTTGAACTTCCAATAACAGGCAAAACCACTTAATTACTTTGTTGTTGACTTTGCAATCGCTTTTTGGCTATTTAACATAGCAGCATTGTGCAAACGTTAATATTTAGCAGTAAGCTCTTTGTGGCACTCACCTGCAAAGTACGTTCACATATCAAATAGCTTGTCTTGTAACCTAACCGAACTAATTTATGATGAAGTGGATGCAGTTTTTTTGTTTTGTTACTTTCGTGATTGTCCTGATGATGTCATCGTACATTTTTTCCTTTTTATAGTGTTTTGATTGGTTTTCTTTTACAGCCGCTCCCGTTCCTCCTGCCCGCCCTCTTCCGATGACGATGGAAGACGAAGAAAGTGGAAAGGCAAAACCGAAGGCGACCGCTACATCTATCACTGTGACATCACCTTGCGTGTTTTCTGACGTGAACGGACCACTCACTAGTCTCAGCGTCATCGTCGCTCAAGATGGCGGTGAGATCTTGAACTTGCAGATTTATCAGTTGTTCACTTTAAGATTTGAAAAGATTTCACACATATCACAACAGAAGAAAGAGACGCGGTCTTTTAAACCTACCCAAATCATATTTAAGGCTATGGTACCATGTGATTCTGTTGCTACTAATACAGGATATAGTTATTTAAAAATCGTTAAGACATCCACCGACAGCCCATTGCAGAGCGGTTAAGGCGCTCAAATGGTAATTGCCAAATCTAGATCCGAATACCGCGCTGTAGGTACTGTATTTCGTAAAAGATCGCTCACCACCACCTGGGCTAAAATAACATCGGTAGTCGTGAAGCCGAACACAGAAGGCGGTCCAGAGAAAAGAGCTGACCCATGACGACCCTACTCTCATTAATGCCCTTTGCCCAGAAAAACGAACACCATTTACCGTTTACCTAAGTGTATCTACATAGTGTTTTCATTATGTATTTTTGGTATAATCTATACAAATCGATGAGTGAAATACTGTATGTACAAATTTGCTTCTTCAACTTATACAGCTGACTTAGACCAGGACGCCAGCGACTGGTACAACTCTCATCCTCAGAATCCATCTTCACCCTACAAGGTCCTTGTCACTACAGATCCGGTTTCATACTGCATGGACGTGCTTATTGCTGCCGAAAATAAAGCAAACAAGAGACGCAAGAGAGCCACTAGCCCTACTGAAAAAGGTTTTGTGATCGGCGCAGACAATGCTTGCGACAACGGCTACAGAAAACCGTTTTGTAACGGTCCGCTTAAGCCAGACTCCGCCTATAGGTTTGTCATGGCCAAGCTTTATCAGTTTACTTGTGCTGTATACGTAAGTTTTTGTTTTGATCTAATATATCTTAAACTAAGCTTTAAAAGTGAGTACTTCTATTTTGCATTAGGGTGAAATACAGAGCTGAAACCGCAAACGGAGCCATAACTGACAGTCTATATTCGGAGCTGCTAAGTACAGAGCAGACTTTTCTTCAAGCCCACTTGACCATGTTAATTGCCGTCGCTGCAGCGGTGTTCGCTTTTTTTGTGATTCTCATTATCTCAATAGTGGTCATAAGGTGGGGTAAAAATAACGAAATTGGGTCACATGGAGTGAACATGAGTTTGAAACTACATAGCATTTGCAATGAATACACTTGCACAGACAAGTTTTTGCAGCTGTAATTCATACCTAACTAAATTCAAACTATATGTGTTAGACGAAAGAAGAGTAATTCGTCTCAGCGAAGCCCGGAGTCCGACTTTGTGCCTGTAAGTGTGCCCAACTCGCCACAGAAAGGCACAGTCGAGGAGAAACTGTCAGTAGAAAAAGCTCCAATTATGGAAACTTCGGTACACACAAACTCTGCATTTGTCTTGGAATCCGGTGATGACGACAAAGTGCGAGAAGTGCCAATGGCAAGGTTGGTTAGAAATATAATTATGTATAAACAATACGTTATGAACAAGTGTGAGTGTCACCACGCTGTCCAATGCAATGAATTTGTTTCTTAATCCGATTATTCAAGATCATCCGTTTGGCTAAACATCGTCGCTTCTTATTTATTGAGCTCTTTTTATGCAAATCCGGTATCGCAAGATTATTGTCGAAAGAAATCCGATGAAGGTGAATATTTTTCAGAGCATTACATCTGTTCGCTAGGTCGGTTCCGAAACTTGGATTTGGTCAGCATATCGCTCGTCTCTGTCTCAACAAACAGAAAGGTTTTAGTGACGAATTCGATGACATAAGGGGACTCCCCATAGCGGGTACGACGATGGCGGCAGAGAAATCTTGCAATCGAACGAAAAATCGTCACGCAAGGCTGGTTCCATGTGAGTTGCTTTTTTTTGTTCCTTTAACGTTTAACCATTGCCCTTCTAAATAAAATTTGAAATATATTTTCTTTTGACGTGTTTTTCTTTGATTGTGCAGACGATCATTCCCGAGTTAAGTTAGAAGGTGTTCCATCCATAGAAGGGTCGGATTACATCAACGCTAGCATTATTCCGGTTTGTTGTCGGAATCTTTTTAAGAAAATCTTTTACTGCTCTTACGCCAAAATAAGTTATAAACGAAACATAGACCTTGAAGAAGTTCCGTTTTTTAGTGCTCGTAATTTAACTTATTTCCAGGTGAATCATTCAGTGAATCAATTTATAGCATCCCAGGCTCCTCTTGATCATACAAAGAAAGACTTTTGGAAGATGCTGTGGGAGACAGGAGCATCCTCCTTCATAACTCTCTTCAATTCTGCTGATGAGGGAAAAGTAATATTCAACTTTGAAATTAATTTAACGACTATCTACTGCGTTTTAAAACACTATGTCATGTGTGTTTGATGCCACAGTGCGTATAGTATATCCTCAGTTCATTTACCGTATTTGTCAACTTACAGAAAATTTACTTTTTAATATTGTACAGTATACAACAAACAGTGCATAATTTTTGTCATGTTTCTCATATCACCAGAAACGCTGTTCAGAATTCTGGCCGCGAAAGCAACCCGAATATTTTGGCTCTCTCGCTGTGCAAATAAACCAGGAGGACACCCAACCAGAATGGACAATCAGAAAGTTCACGGTCAACTCGGTATCGCTTGTTTCTTTAAATTCTGACATAATCCTACAGGTACATCTGCAGTTTTACGCTGCGACGGCATCGTTGCTAAATTTTCTTATGTCATAGCGCGATGAGGTTCGTCAGGTGACGCAATTTCATCTTACGTCATGGCCGTCGATCGAGTCTCCCGGTGGTGTGCAGACTATTTTGAGATTTGTGCAGACTGTCAGAGCGAATAGGACCAGGGAAAGTGCCCCAGTGATTGTTATTTGCAGGTTCGTAGATAGAAGCATGAAAAATTAAACGTGCACCTGCCCTTTATAACTGCATGCTGCAGTGGGGACTCCACGATATACCTACAACGGAGTATTCCCACCACATAAGAGATATCCTGTTAAAAATTGAAACTTGTCGATACCGTCGAAGTTTTCGTATAATTTTGAGAATTTTGGTTAGTTTTAGTTTTAGCCTTGAAAAAAATTAAAAAATTTGCAAAAACGTTTTGTTAGTTTTCCCATTATGGATTTTGAATTGATCCAGCGTTGGAATTAAAACCCTTGCAGAGTGCAGACGCTATTTTGAGTGTTTGTAGTTTTGTTTATTTTGTTTAGACAATAAAAAGTAAATTGTTTATTTACAAGTAGTGCTTTTCTAAGCAGTAGCGGCTCAGGCAGGACTGGGGTGTTCATTGCTTTGGACCGACTACTGGAAGGCTTGCCCATGCAATCTTACGTCGATGTATTTGGCACAGTGGCAACACTACGGCGTTACAGGCCTTACATGATTCAGACTGTGGTTAGTTAAGCTTCGCCCGTTTTCATTTAAATTTTTTGTAACTTGGCAAATTTAGCCGAATATACTAACGTTTGAAAGTGAATTGAATGAAATTAAACGTCGTTCAAGATACGTATCTAATTTCAGGATGAATACGTCTTGGTTCATCGTTGCGTCTATGAAGCTATCAACGACAAGGGTTGTCGCAGGAGGTCGCCCACCGGTTAGTGTTGCGAAGTTTGTTTACAAAGTTTTTGCTTCAGGAGAAATTCTATCCGAGATTTTTGTAATTTCAAATGTTTCCTTCGATTTCATCTTATTCTTTTTTACAGGCGACGGAATGGAGGAAACGGTCTTTTAACGGTCGCAGAAATCACTTTGGCCTGCCAAGTTGCAAGCTCAAGCTTTCCTTGAGAGAGGAAACTTGTACATAGAGATATTTGTTTGTCACCGAATGAACAATTTGTGTACAAATTTGACAATTTTTAAAAAGTAGAAGAACGAGAATAGTAGGATTAATATTCTCTGTCATCTTAACCAGAAATGTTTGAGATTCGCAAGATAGCTGTTAGTTGATTCGTCTTTGACCTAGTCGTGTTTTTCTGTAAATACAAGCAACTCGTAGTACTATTTGTGTCACCTTATGGAAGCTGGGCCAACTACTGGTTGATCTAAAACTGCTGAAACAACAAGTGAAGTTAAGAGATTGCATATCTCAATGATCCTGTTAATTATGACGTGATCTGCTTCAGGGCTAAGTGCAAACTTTTTTAATAATGCTACCAACACGAATTTTATTAGAACGAGTTACTGTAAAACAAGTGCATTTACTTCATGCAAGTTCTTTGTTGCGAAAAGGGTGATTATGAAAAGCTTGTGTGCTAACACGGAAATGATATTTTGACCAACCAAGCACGAACTACCGCCGTCGCGATGTGTGCACGTGCAGTCTCTCATGAGCTAAATATAAATATTGCCTCAGCTGTAATCAGCAGCTATTATATAGCTATAATATAGCTGTAATCAGCTGTAATCTAACGGGCAACAGGAAATTACGTTGCAGCTGATTAATTGCAACGCATTAATATGCAAAAAGTATTTCTGAAAACAGCTAAGACAATGTTTCACGATATTGTTCATATCAATACTTTCAGTTGTAGTCTGAAGCAAAGTAAGAATTATGCATATGCTGACGATTTTAGGCGTGATTTTTGTCATTTTCTCTTTGACGCATGAAGGGAAACCTCTTTTATACCCAGGGTTACGAAAGATAAAAGGACAACTACCTGCGAAGATAGATGAAGGTAAATCTAACTAAGGGTGTATCAGCGATGCTGTGGTAAACTTTTAAGATTGCTGTTTGCAAGACTTGCTAGCCGATTTTATGTAAAATTGTAAGCAATACGCTGTTATAAAATGCGTACGTGAAACCTTGTCAAGGTATTGAAAAAGCTGGAAAGAAGATGACAGACCTAGAAAACCGCTTTGGAAGAAACTGGAACGACGTGCTTCAGGGAACACTTCACAGTATCGAACCTGATGATTTCGAGCCTGGCCAAATGACTTCCAGTGAAGACGATTTTAGCGAAGAAATTGACGTAAACACAAAAATGTCTTTTTCACAATAGCGATGAAAATTAGTTAAAGTTTAAACGTAATAATTTTCTCTTGTCAGGATTTCAAGAAACAATTGGGATGAAATGGTGAAAAGATACTAAAATATCATAATATTATGATATCAAGTATCACGATATCATAACATCATCATCATAAAATATCATTGGCCTTCTTTCAGTACACCTGTTAAAGCAAGCTTATGCTTTTGAGCGCTCTCGTAGAAGAATTAAAAATTAAAAATAAAAGTTAATCCTAGAGTGCCATCTTATATTCTGCTTTATTATTTTGCTATGTACTGGGGCGGTTCAATCACCATCAGCTTTGCATGAAATATCAAAATTTCTGTTGCTGGATGTGTCTGTCATATTCGTGTTGCATCTACCAATAAAACGGACCAGTATAAAGCTTGTCATGCATATCAGGCTATGAACTCTATATTCTAGACTCTAGAGATTATTAACTGTTCCAGGTATCGTGTCGTCAAAAATTCATGACTCATTAGTACGAACAAAACACGTTATATACTCTCGGTTCCGTGTTCGATACCCAGTGGCGCCACTGTTGTACTGCCTTTGGACAAGGTATTACCTACATTTGTTCCTACTCAGTGGGCCTGGTGAGCAGTTCTTTTTCTGGTGAACAACTGCATTCGGGCAATGCGACAAGAAAACAGAAAACAAAAAAATTTGTAACAATTGGAACAATTGGAACTTGCACAAAGGCAAGGCAACAGCTTAGCAACCGGGGTTCAAGCGATAAGGAATCATCGCCGGGTTGAAGTTATGTAAAGATTTTCCTCAGTCCGAGGATAGAGATTCTTATCATACCATATATCTTCACTGATATAACACCATGAGCTACGACAAGATTATGATAGATCAAGGGCAAAGTAGACAAATAGTTTAAAACAAAGAAAGCTCAAAATCTCAGCTATATAGGATCATATACGCGTTATCCTAGTGGCTCAACTTTTGTTGCTAAAAGTAAATGCAAATGTATACTTGATAAAGAAAAAATATAAAAGCATTTATCAGACATGGTGTAGGACATTATAGCAGGACCAGAAGTTCAAATATGTCAACGGATATTCGGCTGGCACTTTTTTGGGTTAATAAACTTTTTACTTAAATCTTACCTCCACATCTAAGTCTTGAATTAAAACACAACATGTAAAGCTAGTTTCTGTATTTTTACAAGACATGTAATTACGAATGAAGGAACTTGGAACGTTTTGTAGCAGATTATTCGACGAAGACTGGGTAGAACGTTGAAAACAATCATAAAATCAACGCGGACGTTGAAACATGACGCAATAACAACACGATTTTAGAAATGAGTCGTGTGGCTAACTACTTGATAAACTAACTCAAAGCAATGCTATGTGGTATAACCATAAGCAAGTAAAACTATAAAACATATTACAGTACTGTTCAAACAAAACGATAAATACAGTGTAATTAATGCACACACTTGAAATGTTATAAGTCGAAAGTGCACGCAGGGTACGAGATGTACCACAGATATTTTCTGCAACGCAATGTTTTTGAATTTATTTTTGTAGCAGTGTTCGCTAATGTTGCTAAAACTAAAAAATAATAACAAAAAGACGCCGCAGCCTCTCTTTATGTTTAAATTGAAGCTTAATGAAAACTACTGGATGAAACGATTAGAAAATAAAAGCATTGCACTTAATCACGTCGACTGGTAAAGCAGTAGAAATCCACACAATCGTTTTAACATATAGTTTCATTATTGCTGTTGTGTCGTATTGTATTTTTAAACATTTATATGCTGCGGCGTAATCCATATTCGTGGTCGTTATACGTAGCCAGTCCGTCGTTCATTAGGTGTGGGTAGTGTATGGCTTGGTAACCACATCTAAGGTATGATTACCGCTTCATTGTTTGACTCTTGCTTTGCGAATCCAAAAGCATCATATTCGCAATCGGCGCAAGAGCACGAAACGATGTGAGGAATAACTCGTGTTTCTCTGGAACCGCCTTCGCAAGTGAATGACACAGTTCTGTTTTCCACTTCAGCAGGCTTACAGCAGCGGCAGTTGGTCTGTCAATAACACCGAGTAATGCTAAATCCAAAAGCGCTTTTACTTCGCAATTAAAATAGAAATACGCAAATACAACCTACCTGAATGAACGGTGGTTCCGCAAGCATGGTTGTATTGGATTCGCAGCGACCCTGGCAAGTGGTTAGTTCTACTTCGCTGTCACTGATACAATTGCTCATTTCCAAAACATGTTGAACTTTCACTGGAGCACAATCTGATATCGGCGGAGGACGGGCAACTAAAAAACGATGCCAATCTCATGTTATAATAACCTTATAATTCAAATTCTCTATCATAATATGATAAACATGCTAAACAAATAGGATAAGCAGTTGTTCTGTAAATCAATTGTTAAGCCATGTTTAAAAAAATTGGACAAAATACGTGCACTAATATAACGCAGTTTTTCTTACCACATTGGGGACAGCATTGTCCTTCAACATGTTGCGCTATCTCTGTTTCCTTCTCGCAAACCTTGCAATCGTGCGTATTTGAACAAGTTACTCCAATACTGACGTTAATGCAGCTACAAGTCACGCAATCGTCTATTTCCCATGACTCTCCGAACTGCTTAAATTCACCTTCGTATTCACACACTGCAAAAAGAGCATTTTATTGAAAACAAAATTCTTGAAAGCAATAGCTTTTACTGGAAAAAAATGACAAATATGGCCTTCTTACTTTGTGCTACGCATTTGCAACATTCGTTTGAACTCGGATCATTGTATACAATTTCTCCGGCTCCACATGAGTTCTCACTTAAACGGCATACTTTTACGCATTGTTTGGTGTTGTTTACACATCGGCACATTTCGCAATCGCTCTCCCAAATATTGTCCGGCTGTAAAGATATCTAGGTTAATGTAAAACTATCCAAAGCATCATTACCAAATAGCAAGTCCTGCAAAAATTCTAAAAACACCTGGTTGTCATCTTTTAACCGTTTTACAAACAGGCCCTCAAGTTTAAAGTGATGCATGAAACAATCAACACTTTCTTGAACATACCGCCGGTTTGTTGTAATCCATTCCCTCGTAGAAGCACTCTTCCGGTTGTTTAGTAGTTGTTCCTTCGAACGGGTTAGTTGTTTCAATCACAACAGGCATAGTTGTGGATACAGAAGAACTCTCCGACGTCATTGTCGTCCATTCAATTGAAGTTGGCTGAAAAGATATAATATTGGCATGAAAACACGTACACTATTATTTTGAAGTTTTATTCTGATTGATAAACTTAGCCATATCCGTTGTACAATACAATAAAATGCATTTTAAATTAAATTAAATATGTTTTATTAAAAATTGAAACATGTTTCAAATAAAAACTAATTATTGATTTAGATGGTGTTGTTGTGATTTCAGCAACTTTAGTCACCGATGATGGTGGCGTTAAACAATTTTCTCGTTGTACGGTAATCACAGTTCCATTGTCGGCGCATTTCTTAGCATAACAAGTATTTCCTGGTTGAATTGCAATAACCACAGATCCTGAAAAATTGAAAACAAAACAAACCTGTTTTCTTTCATTCGTTCATATCGAGAATATTACAGTATTCATAGAAAAATATTTAATGAATAATACAAAAAGAAGCCATGAAGTGTTGATATTTATTTACCTGGTGTGAACACCTTTCCTTCGTATAGACATCCCTGCAGTGGAGTTGTGCTGACAGCATTTGGCTGTGAGGTTATTGTAGCCGGTGCAGTAGTTGTGGTAGCAACTGTCACGTTGTATGGAGCACAGTAGCAACATGTTCCTAATATGCAAGTAACATAGAATATTTATTGTGTCCACTAATGCTTCATCGAGTCCTGGATAACGAAGATCCCTATATAAAACAAACGTACCAGGGATATCAATGAATCTTTGTTCCAGTTCATCACAGTTATCTTGCGTCAAATTACATTCGTTGTTGTTACAACGTTCTTGTCCATCAAGACATTGGCAATGTATGCAGCTACCCTTCCAGTAGTCCTCTCCTTCCTAATTGCATAAAATTGTGAACACGTTACTCTAACTCTAACTATAGCTAACTCAAAAACTTAAATTTTGTGGAAAGTTGATTCAAATGCTTACTTCGTAAGTACGTCCGTTGTAGGTGCATTTTTCTTTGCAGTTTGTCTCGTACTTGACACATTTACGACTGGTGGGATCTTTCATGAAACCAGCTTTACAAGCGCATAAGTCACACCTAGAAGGATCTTCCTCCAAACATCGTATTGGCAGGTCACCTTTGAAAATAAGATAACCATAGTGTTTTAATTAGTGTTTTATTACAAATAAATTATTTCTCAGTGTGTTGAAATGTACTTAAACAAATACCGTATGGTAAAGGTAATCGACATAAATTATTCGTTTGAGATAGTTCACCTTCATCAAGCATAATCTGATCGGAGCAAGGAATGAAGCAATTGCAGTCCCAAGAACAATTTGTCGTTACTGCAGTTGTACTCACTGTTACCAAAGTAGTAGTGCTCACGGGCTGTTCAATAAAAAATTAGAAACAACATAATCAGTAAACAAAACTATCGGGAAATAACTAAAATGAATACATTATCATCATACTTTAGAGACAATAGCTGGTCCTGTTGTAGTAGTTTCTCCGACAACTGGTCCAGTGGCGGTAGTCTCGCCGACAACTGGTCCGGTGGTGGTAGTCTCGCCGACAACTGGTCCGGTGGTGGTAGTTTCTCTGACAACCGATCCAGTGGCGGTAGTCTCTCCGACAACTGGTCCGGTGGCGGTAGTCTCTCCGACAACTGGTCCGGTAGTGGTAGTCTCTCCGACAACTGGTCCGGTGGTGGTAGTCTCGCCGACAACTGGTCCGGTGGTGGTAGTTTCTCTGACAACCGATCCAGTGGCGGTAGTCTCACCGACAACTGGTCCGGTGGTGGTAGTCTCTCCGACAACTGGTCCGGTAGTGGTAGTCTCTCCGACAACTGGTCCGGTGGTGGTAGTTTCTCTCACAACTGATCCAGTGGCAGTGCTGGTTTCTGTAACAACTATTGCAGACGTCGTTGATTCTGCTTTCTCATCAGTGGAAGTTTGGATTGCTGCTGATGTTGTCGCAATACTGCCGGTTGTAGATATTATTTTCGGTGCACAATAGCAGCATGTGCCCACGTTCATAACAAGTTGATATCCCTAAATCGTTTCATGCAATAATATTAGTTTAAGTTGGGAATTATTTTAGTCCCGTTTTGGTAGTGAAGCTGTTTCAACGTACCGTATTGCATTTAAGGTGACAATAAGTCATGCACGAGTACTTTCCATCAATGCAAGTACACTCAAGGCATGAAGCCGGCTCCGTTTTCTTTTGGCCCTCCTATATTGGAAGAAAGGAATCTTAAAAACTCCCTAGTTATATGCTATACTTTATTAACAGTATTATGAACACCACCTACATGCTTATTTACATTACTTACAATGCAAGGCGCTCTGGTAGTAGAAACCTCCGTATGTTTTGTGGTTACAATTTCAGTACTAGTCATAGCTTTCTGCGTTGTGGTTTCCTTGACTCCTGAAGTAGTTGTAGCAACTATACATTGGTCTGCTGTTGGCTCGTTAGCGCATCGTCCATTCACACGTGTTTGATCACTAATCACGCACTTTTGTTAAATCTCACTCAGACAATGGACGGTTATGGGACTACTAAGATATGCTTTTGCAGCTTACTTTTTAGGACAATTGCAATACATGTTGCATCCAGCCCTAGGCCCACAATCAGCCTGCTCTCCCTTGCATCCCAGCTGACACACGCACGAATCCGAGCAAGTTGGTGACGTCGTCGTACCCATTGTTGTAGTTGCAACAGAGGTTGCCTCCGTAACAGATGGTGTACCATTGACGAACCTTTCCGTGGTTGTCACTGGAGCGGATTTCGGTGTAGTTGTAGTGGCCTCGGGTTCAACGCATCTACGAATCCAGATTTCAACATAATAAATTCTGCCAGTCAGTGCAGATGTATAAGAAGTGTCTTTTTTACATTTATAACGTTCTAAATCTAAACGTTGGACGACACAAAAGGAATTTCAAATGTATTTATTTTGTAAAAGCACGTTATCTCGTAAAAATGAGTTCACATACTTGCAACAACCATCGCTGGATTTTGAAAGTTCCTTGCCCTGACTGGCGCAATCTTCTTTCGTAGTATTGCAAAATGGCTCGCAATACTCTTTGCTCAACCCAAATTCATATATACATATACATACTTGACACTCACCGCGCGTGTAAGTTATGTTGAACTTGTGTATGGACATGGAATGAAGAAAATTTGTTTTAGACATCTTTCATTGTGTAATTTTTTATACTTTGTTAAGTTATTACTTACAGGATACACTATGTCGCCATCCTTGCAAGGTTCTTCGCAAGGTGCTTCAAGTCGCAAACACATTTCAGTTTGGTACAAGACGTCTTTCACACTTCCAACTTGGCAAGCACAAGCACTACAGTTGGAGTTAATCTCGAAAGGGGGCGAGCTTTCTTTGGGTGAGTAGTTCCTCTGAAAACAACAGCTGGGTGTAAAAAACAGAGCAATTTTGACATTCTTGAGCAATTATATTCTTTTTACTTTACCTGTTGCTTGCAACTAACATCCACCGTGCACATTTCATCGCAAACAGGACCGCTGTATGGTGTAGTTGTTTCCAGTGTCGTGGTAGTTGTGACTGTCGTTGTAGTGGGAAGTGCTTTGCAGTAGCAACATGACCCTTCCTCATTTACAAGTACCATGTTTTTCTGTTCCGTCAAAGAAGAGCATTTAAGGTAGGATGTAATTGGTGAAAAAGGTCGTTACCCTAGGCGTAGAGTGATCTTGCATAAAATACTTACGCGAGCGCAAGAGTAAGGCAGAAGGTTGCACAATGGATAACAGTGAGTTTGAGCAGCCCCGTCAACCATGCTACATTCACATTCTTCGCATGTTCCAGCTTTGAACTTGGTGCCAACCGGATACGTTTCGTTTTTGTAAACACATCCCTCGCATGTTTCAGGGTAGATCAAACACATGCCACTGCCAAACTCATCTGTTAAAAACCACAGGAAAAATAGGAATAAAAATACAAGACACGATGTGACCGAGTAGTCTTAATAAGCTCTTCGTTAAATAAGCTTTGTATTACTACCGATTAGCCACAAAACAACATACTGCAAACTTAAATTAAAGTTTTATATCAAACGCTTTTGGCATAAGTAAACAAGACAGAGAAAACAGGTCTTCATTCTACCTTTACTTGAGCCTTGCGGGCAAGGACACATCTCACAAACAAACGGATCAATATCGAGAGCAAAATCCGGCATATTGAAAGGATTTAGATCACGCATTTCTTCACATGTGAGTCGGTGAACACATTCCGATGCGCATGCTAAAATAATAATTTATGTCAAAATAACAATCTTCTGGGAAAGGGTTAAAGCACATTACAAGGTACTACATGAAGAGTTAGTAAAAGACAAACCATTTTGTTTTATTATAACTTACGGGTTGTTGTTGTTATGACCGGTGATGTTGTTGATTGAGTCGTCGCCAGGGTTGTTGATTCCTGTGTCGTAATGGGAGTTGTTGTTGACGGTCGTTTAGCCTTCGTTGTTGTCACAGAACACAGGAATGCGGGTGGAGCAAGAACACATCGCCAGTTAGCACGATCATAATTGTTAAATTCGCTGTTCGGGCACTCGCATCTATAAAATATTTGATCATTATAACGTTAAGATGTTTCCTTAAGTTTGCATTTAATATATTTATAATCTTACATATATCCAAGAACAGTCACTTACGCAGATGTGCATTGCGGTATAGATGAACAACCAACCGTGGCCCCGTCACAATCTGACAAACACAAACAGTCATTCGAACAAGTAGGTTTAGGTGTTGTTGTCTGTACTTGTGTTGTAGTTGATTCAAGGGTGGTTGTTGTCTCTGTAGTTGTTTCCGATGTTGTAGCAACTAAGTGACATGATACAGAAAAGTTTGGTTCAATACATTTTCATGAACAAATGGCAAAAACGCCGTGCAGCTCGATGTGTTAATTGGTGCAATACATTGAGAATGCAAGAAGCAAAATTTTTTCACCTGGACCATTGGTGGATACTTCGGTTGACGGAACACATCCGCAGCAAGCATCTAAAAAGTAAACAAAATTATTACCGTTTTACCCAGTAACCTTTTCATATATGTTTTTATATTATCTGTAGTATACAGTACATAGAATCCTTGACTGGTAGGTGAGTTCAATGAATTTACCTATTGGTTGCGATAAAACCATGCCCTGTTTGGTACAATCTTCCACAGTTAAGTTGCAAGCTATCGAGCAAACCTCTTGTCCATTTTCGGTGCAATTACATTGCCGGCAATCGCCTTCGGTCCACATGTTCGGTTCTAAAAGTATTTAGGAAAATGAAACGTTATATCAAGTTCGTGCTGCGTTTCCTATTTTATTGTTGTTACTTGATAGACTTGATCAAATCATGAGTTAAGCGATAAAAAGCTTCGTGATCTCACCGTCTATCATGAAAGCTATCTCGCTAATTTCCGGCTTCCTTCTTTCGACTCCATCAAATGATGATCCCGATTTAGGGGTTCCCTCCATCACCAAACGGAAAGTTTGAGCTTCCACTTTGAACGTCTCGCTTACTTCTCGAATAAACTTGGTGTCTGCTTTGCATCCAACAGTGGCAACTTCTACCCACTTGTATGCTCCAAACTGTTGTTTCACATAGGCCTAAACAGTAATTTGTTTAGGTTTGAAGGTGCTTTGGAAACACTCAACAACCTTATTAATTTCATTTACTATAAATTGTGATTTTAAACAGAAAGTTACATACCATAACTTTTGCAGCTTTGTCAACGTTTTCGGTTGCATCCGCTAAACGACAATCCATTCTGAAACCAACCACGTTATATATGTTTCCGAAGTCGAATTCAAGCTCCCGGTCAAAAATATCACCTGAAAATTTCGATGGCATTTAGGCTACATCTTTCATTTTCCAAAATTTCTACAAGATGCCATTTATTTAAAACCTTAGGAAAGATGTGCAAAGCATTATCATGAAAAAGGAATCAGTTTTTCGCGGTACATAGTTTTCGTCACGTATTCATAAACCATTCTTACCAACTGGATTAACCTCCCAGAATGTGGTAGGATCCTGATCTAATGCTAGGGTGCCATCTCGACTTGAAGTTTCATCCCGCTCATTAGAAGATTGGTCCAGTTTTTCGTTTATGCCATTTATCCATGTCTCTCCTGGCATATACATCGTTGTAGATAACCAACCGGGCTCCGTAACCCAACCTAGGAAAGATGATAAGGTCTGTTTGTTACTTACTGAATCGAGTTGATGAACGTCGCACACGTTTACAACATGAATATCTAATGAATAGTGTCATGAAAATAAAATGGAAGCTTTGTAGAAATTAACTATTGATTCACCTTTTCCCATTTTCTTTCCATCATTCTCGCACGGACAAAAGTCTGTGGGCTTCATGCATGCGTTTAATGTTGTACTCCATTGTGTTCCGACTGGGCAAGCACAACGTTTGGATGACTGGCAGGTTGATTCGCAGTGGCCAATTGGTTGGCCATCGCAGTCTGTTGGACATACACAGCTGCAAACTTGTGTTGTAGTTGATTCGGGAGTCGTTATTGTCTCTGTAGTTGTTTCCGATGTTGTGGCAACTATTTTAAATGATACAGAAAAGTTTAGTTCAATACAATATCTTAAACATATAGAAAAATCTAACATGCTTCTCTAAACGTTTATTGGTGCAGTACACTGAGAAAGCGAGAAACAAACTTTTTTCACCTGGACCCTTGGTGGATACTTCGGTTGACGGAACACATCCGCAGCAAGCATCTAAAAAGTAAACAAAATTATAACCGTTTTACCCAGTAACCTTTTCACACATGTTTTTATATTATCTGTAGTATACAGCACATAGAATCCTTGGCAAGTACGTGAGTTCAATGAATTTACCTATTGGTTGCGATAAAACCATGCCCTGTTTGGTACAATCTTCCACAGTTAAGTTGCAAGCTATCGAGCAAACCTCTTGTCCATTTTCGGTGCAATTACATTGCCGGCAATCGCCTTCGGTCCACATGTTCGGTTCTAAAAGTATTTAGGAAAATGAAACGTTATATCAAGTTCGTGCTGCGTTTCCTATTTTATTGTTGTTACTTGATAGACTTGATCAAATCATGAGTTAAGCGATAAAAAGCTTCGTGATCTCACCGTCTATCATGAAAGCTATCTCGCTAATTTCCGGCTTCCTTCTTTCGACTCCATCAAATGATGATCCCGATTTAGGAGTTCCCTCCATCACCAAACGGAAAGTTTGAGCTTCCACTTTGAACGTCTCGCTTACTTCTCGAATAAACTTGGTGTCTGCTTTGCATCCAACAGTGGCAACTTCTACCCACTTGTATGCTCCAAACTGTTGTTTCACATAGGCCTAAACAGTAATTTGTTTAGGTTTGAAGGTGCTTTGGAAACACTCAACAACCCTATTAATTTCATTTACTATAAATTGTGATTTTAAACAGAAAGTTACATACCATAACTTTTGCAGCTTTGTCAACGTTTTCGGTTGCATCCGCTAAACGACAATCCATTCTGAAACCAACCACGTTATATATGTTTCCGAAGTCGAGTTCAAGCTCCCGGTCGAAAATATCACCTGAAAATTTCGATGGTATTTAGGCTACATCTTTCATTTTCCAAAATTTCTACAAGATGCCATTTATTTAAAACCTTAGGAAAGATGTGCAAAGCATTATCATGAAAAAGGAATCAGTTTTTCGCGGTACATAGTTTTCGTCACGTATTCATAAACCATTCTTACCAACTGGATTAACCTCCCAGAATGTGGTAGGATCCTGATCTAATGCTAGGGTGCCATCTCGACTTGAAGTTTCATCCCGCTCATTAGAAGATTGGTCCAGTTTTTCGTTTATGCCATTTATCCATGTCTCTCCTGGCATATACATCGTTGTAGATAACCAACCGGGCTCCGTAACCCAACCTAGGAAAGATGATAAGGTCTGTTTGTTACTTACTGAATCGAGTTGATGAACGTCGCACACGTTTACAACATGAATATCTAATGAATAGTGTCATGAAAATAAAATGGAAGCTTTGTAGAAATTAACTATTGATTCACCTTTTCCCATTTTCTTTCCATCATTCTCGCACGGACAAAAGTCTGCGGGCTTCATGCATGCGTTTAGTGTTGTACTCCATTGTGTTCCAACTGGGCAAACACAACTTTTGGATGACTGGCAGGTTGATTCGCAGTGGCCAAGTGGTTGACCATCGCAGTTCGCTGGACATACACAGCTGCAAACTTGTGCTGTAGTTGATTCGGGAGTCGTTATTGTCTCTGTAGTTGTTTCCGATGTTGTAGAAACTAATTTAAATTATACAGAAAAGGTTGGTTCAATACAATATATTAAACATATAGAAAAACCTAACATGCTTCTCTAAACGTTTATTGGTGCAGTACACTGAGAAAGCGAGAAACAAACTTTTTTCACCTGGACCCTTGGTGGATACTTCGGTTGACGGAACACATCCGCAGCAAGCATCTAAAAAGTAAACAAAATTATAACCGTTTTACCCAGTAACCTTTTCACACATGTTTTTATATTATCTGTAGTATACAGCACATAGAATCCTTGGCAAGTACGTGAGTTCAATGAATTTACCTATTGGTTGCGATAAAACCATGCCCTGTTTGGTACAATCTTCCACAGTTAAGTTGCAAGCTATCGAGCAAACCTCTTGTCCATTTTCGGTGCAATTACATTGCCGGCAATCGCCTTCGGTCCACATGTTCGGTTCTAAAAGTATTTAGGAAAATGAAACGTTATATCAAGTTCGTGCTGCGTTTCCTATTTTATTGTTGTTACTTGATAGACTTGATCAAATCATGAGTTAAGCGATAAAAAGCTTCGTGATCTCACCGTCTATCATGAAAGCTATCTCGCTAATTTCCGGCTTCCTTCTTTCGACTCCATCAAATGATGATCCCGATTTAGGGGTTCCCTCCATCACCAAACGGAAAGTTTGAGCTTCCACTTTGAACGTCTCGCTTACTTCTCGAATAAACTTGGTGTCTGCTTTGCATCCAACAGTGGCAACTTCTACCCACTTGTATGCTCCAAACTGTTGTTTCACATAGGCCTAAACAGTAATTTGTTTAGGTTTGAAGGTGCTTTGGAAACACTCAACAACCCTATTAATTTCATTTACTATAAATTGTGATTTTAAACAGAAAGTTACATACCATAACTTTTGCAGCTTTGTCAACGTTTTCGGTTGCATCCGCTAAACGACAATCCATTCTGAAACCAACCACGTTATATATGTTTCCGAAGTCGAATTCAAGCTCCCGGTCAAAAATATCACCTGAAAATTTCGATGGCATTTAGGCTACATCTTTCATTTTCCAAAATTTCTACAAGATGCTATTTATTTAAAACCTTAGGAAAGATGTGCAAAGCATTATCATGAAAAAGGAATCAGTTTTTCGCGGTACATAGTTTTCGTCACGTATTCATAAACCATTCTTACCAACTGGATTAACCTCCCAGAATGTGGTAGGATCCTGATCTAATGCTAGGGTGCCATCTCGACTTGAAGTTTCATCCCGCTCATTAGAAGATTGGTCCAGTTTTTCGTTTATGCCATTTATCCATGTCTCTCCTGGCATATACATCGTTGTAGATAACCAACCGGGCTCCGTAACCCAACCTAGGAAAGATGATAAGGTCTGTTTGTTACTTACTGAATCGAGTTGATGAACGTCGCACACGTTTACAACATGAATATCTAATGAATAGTGTCATGAAAATAAAATGGAAGCTTTGTAGAAATTAACTATTGATTCACCTTTTCCCATTTTCTTTCCATCATTCTCGCACGGACAAAAGTCTGTGGGCTTCATGCATGCGTTTAATGTTGTACTCCATTGTGTTCCGACTGGGCAAGCACAACGTTTGGATGACTGGCAGGTTGATTCGCAGTGGCCAATTGGTTGGCCATCGCAGTCTGTTGGACATACACAGCTGCAAACTTGTGTTGTAGTTGATTCGGGAGTCGTTATTGTCTCTGTAGTTGTTTCCGATGTTGTGGCAACTATTTTAAATGATACAGAAAAGTTTAGTTCAATACAATATCTTAAACATATAGAAAAATCTAACATGCTTCTCTAAACGTTTATTGGTGCAGTACACTGAGAAAGCGAGAAACAAACTTTTTTCACCTGGACCCTTGGTGGATACTTCGGTTGACGGAACACATCCGCAGCAAGCATCTAAAAAGTAAACAAAATTATAACCGTTTTACCCAGTAACCTTTTCACACATGTTTTTATATTATCTGTAGTATACAGCACATAGAATCCTTGGCAAGTACGTGAGTTCAATGAATTTACCTATTGGTTGCGATAAAACCATGCCCTGTTTGGTACAATCTTCCACAGTTAAGTTGCAAGCTATCGAGCAAACCTCTTGTCCATTTTCGGTGCAATTACATTGCCGGCAATCGCCTTCGGTCCACATGTTCGGTTCTAAAAGTATTTAGGAAAATGAAACGTTATATCAAGTTCGTGCTGCGTTTCCTATTTTATTGTTGTTACTTGATAGACTTGATCAAATCATGAGTTAAGCGATAAAAAGCTTCGTGATCTCACCGTCTATCATGAAAGCTATCTCGCTAATTTCCGGCTTCCTTCTTTCGACTCCATCAAATGATGATCCCGATTTAGGAGTTCCCTCCATCACCAAACGGAAAGTTTGAGCTTCCACTTTGAACGTCTCGCTTACTTCTCGAATAAACTTGGTGTCTGCTTTGCATCCAACAGTGGCAACTTCTACCCACTTGTATGCTCCAAACTGTTGTTTCACATAGGCCTAAACAGTAATTTGTTTAGGTTTGAAGGTGCTTTGGAAACACTCAACAACCCTATTAATTTCATTTACTATAAATTGTGATTTTAAACAGAAAGTTACATACCATAACTTTTGCAGCTTTGTCAACGTTTTCGGTTGCATCCGCTAAACGACAATCCATTCTGAAACCAACCACGTTATATATGTTTCCGAAGTCGAATTCAAGCTCCCGGTCAAAAATATCACCTGAAAATTTCGATGGCATTTAGGCTACATCTTTCATTTTCCAAAATTTCTACAAGATGCTATTTATTTAAAACCTTAGGAAAGATGTGCAAAGCATTATCATGAAAAAGGAATCAGTTTTTCGCGGTACATAGTTTTCGTCACGTATTCATAAACCATTCTTACCAACTGGATTAACCTCCCAGAATGTGGTAGGATCCTGATCTAATGCTAGGGTGCCATCTCGACTTGAAGTTTCATCCCGCTCATTAGAAGATTGGTCCAGTTTTTCGTTTATGCCATTTATCCATGTCTCTCCTGGCATATACATCGTTGTAGATAACCAACCGGGCTCCGTAACCCAACCTAGGAAAGATGATAAGGTCTGTTTGTTACTTACTGAATCGAGTTGATGAACGTCGCACACGTTTACAACATGAATATCTAATGAATAGTGTCATGAAAATAAAATGGAAGCTTTGTAGAAATTAACTATTGATTCACCTTTTCCCATTTTCTTTCCATCATTCTCGCACGGACAAAAGTCTGTGGGCTTCATGCATGCGTTTAATGTTGTACTCCATTGTGTTCCGACTGGGCAAGCACAACGTTTGGATGACTGGCAGGTTGATTCGCAGTGGCCAATTGGTTGGCCATCGCAGTCTGTTGGACATACACAGCTGCAAACTTGTGTTGTAGTTGATTCGGGAGTCGTTATTGTCTCTGTAGTTGTTTCCGATGTTGTGGCAACTATTTTAAATGATACAGAAAAGTTTAGTTCAATACAATATCTTAAACATATAGAAAAACCTAACATGCTTCTCTAAACGTTTATTGGTGCAGTACACTGAGAAAGCGAGAAACAAACTTTTTTCACCTGGACCCTTGGTGGATACTTCGGTTGACGGAACACATCCGCAGCAAGCATCTAAAAAGTAAACAAAATTATAACCGTTTTACCCAGTAACCTTTTCACACATGTTTTTATATTATCTGTAGTATACAGCACATAGAATCCTTGGCAAGTACGTGAGTTCAATGAATTTACCTATTGGTTGCGATAAAACCATGCCCTGTTTGGTACAATCTTCCACAGTTAAGTTGCAAGCTATCGAGCAAACCTCTTGTCCATTTTCGGTGCAATTACATTGCCGGCAATCGCCTTCGGTCCACATGTTCGGTTCTAAAAGTATTTAGGAAAATGAAACGTTATATCAAGTTCGTGCTGCGTTTCCTATTTTATTGTTGTTACTTGATAGACTTGATCAAATCATGAGTTAAGCGATAAAAAGCTTCGTGATCTCACCGTCTATCATGAAAGCTATCTCGCTAATTTCCGGCTTCCTTCTTTCGACTCCATCAAATGATGATCCCGATTTAGGAGTTCCCTCCATCACCAAACGGAAAGTTTGAGCTTCCACTTTGAACGTCTCGCTTACTTCTCGAATAAACTTGGTGTCTGCTTTGCATCCAACAGTGGCAACTTCTACCCACTTGTATGCTCCAAACTGTTGTTTCACATAGGCCTAAACAGTAATTTGTTTAGGTTTGAAGGTGCTTTGGAAACACTCAACAACCCTATTAATTTCATTTACTATAAATTGTGATTTTAAACAGAAAGTTACATACCATAACTTTTGCAGCTTTGTCAACGTTTTCGGTTGCATCCGCTAAACGACAATCCATTCTGAAACCAACCACGTTATATATGTTTCCGAAGTCGAGTTCAAGCTCCCGGTCGAAAATATCACCTGAAAATTTCGATGGTATTTAGGCTACATCTTTCATTTTCCAAAATTTCTACAAGATGCCATTTATTTAAAACCTTAGGAAAGATGTGCAAAGCATTATCATGAAAAAGGAATCAGTTTTTCGCGGTACATAGTTTTCGTCACGTATTCATAAACCATTCTTACCAACTGGATTAACCTCCCAGAATGTGGTAGGATCCTGATCTAATGCTAGGGTGCCATCTCGACTTGAAGTTTCATCCCGCTCATTAGAAGATTGGTCCAGTTTTTCGTTTATGCCATTTATCCATGTCTCTCCTGGCATATACATCGTTGTAGATAACCAACCGGGCTCCGTAACCCAACCTAGGAAAGATGATAAGGTCTGTTTGTTACTTACTGAATCGAGTTGATGAACGTCGCACACGTTTACAACATGAATATCTAATGAATAGTGTCATGAAAATAAAATGGAAGCTTTGTAGAAATTAACTATTGATTCACCTTTTCCCATTTTCTTTCCATCATTCTCGCACGGACAAAAGTCTGCGGGCTTCATGCATGCGTTTAGTGTTGTACTCCATTGTGTTCCAACTGGGCAAACACAACTTTTGGATGACTGGCAGGTTGATTCGCAGTGGCCAAGTGGTTGACCATCGCAGTTCGCTGGACATACACAGCTGCAAACTTGTGCTGTAGTTGATTCGGGAGTCGTTATTGTCTCTGTAGTTGTTTCCGATGTTGTAGAAACTAATTTAAATTATACAGAAAAGGTTGGTTCAATACAATATATTAAACATATAGAAAAACCTAACATGCTTCTCTAAACGTTTATTGGTGCAGTACACTGAGAAAGCGAGAAACAAACTTTTTTCACCTGGACCCTTGGTGGATACTTCGGTTGACGGAACACATCCGCAGCAAGCATCTAAAAAGTAAACAAAATTATAACCGTTTTACCCAGTAACCTTTTCACACATGTTTTTATATTATCTGTAGTATACAGCACATAGAATCCTTGGCAAGTACGTGAGTTCAATGAATTTACCTATTGGTTGCGATAAAACCATGCCCTGTTTGGTACAATCTTCCACAGTTAAGTTGCAAGCTATCGAGCAAACCTCTTGTCCATTTTCGGTGCAATTACATTGCCGGCAATCGCCTTCGGTCCACATGTTCGGTTCTAAAAGTATTTAGGAAAATGAAACGTTATATCAAGTTCGTGCTGCGTTTCCTATTTTATTGTTGTTACTTGATAGACTTGATCAAATCATGAGTTAAGCGATAAAAAGCTTCGTGATCTCACCGTCTATCATGAAAGCTATCTCGCTAATTTCCGGCTTCCTTCTTTCGACTCCATCAAATGATGATCCCGATTTAGGGGTTCCCTCCATCACCAAACGGAAAGTTTGAGCTTCCACTTTGAACGTCTCGCTTACTTCTCGAATAAACTTGGTGTCTGCTTTGCATCCAACAGTGGCAACTTCTACCCACTTGTATGCTCCAAACTGTTGTTTCACATAGGCCTAAACAGTAATTTGTTTAGGTTTGAAGGTGCTTTGGAAACACTCAACAACCCTATTAATTTCATTTACTATAAATTGTGATTTTAAACAGAAAGTTACATACCATAACTTTTGCAGCTTTGTCAACGTTTTCGGTTGCATCCGCTAAACGACAATCCATTCTGAAACCAACCACGTTATATATGTTTCCGAAGTCGAATTCAAGCTCCCGGTCAAAAATATCACCTGAAAATTTCGATGGCATTTAGGCTACATCTTTCATTTTCCAAAATTTCTACAAGATGCTATTTATTTAAAACCTTAGGAAAGATGTGCAAAGCATTATCATGAAAAAGGAATCAGTTTTTCGCGGTACATAGTTTTCGTCACGTATTCATAAACCATTCTTACCAACTGGATTAACCTCCCAGAATGTGGTAGGATCCTGATCTAATGCTAGGGTGCCATCTCGACTTGAAGTTTCATCCCGCTCATTAGAAGATTGGTCCAGTTTTTCGTTTATGCCATTTATCCATGTCTCTCCTGGCATATACATCGTTGTAGATAACCAACCGGGCTCCGTAACCCAACCTAGGAAAGATGATAAGGTCTGTTTGTTACTTACTGAATCGAGTTGATGAACGTCGCACACGTTTACAACATGAATATCTAATGAATAGTGTCATGAAAATAAAATGGAAGCTTTGTAGAAATTAACTATTGATTCACCTTTTCCCATTTTCTTTCCATCATTCTCGCACGGACAAAAGTCTGCGGGCTTCATGCATGCGTTTAGTGTTGTACTCCATTGTGTTCCGACTGGGCAAGTACATCCTTTGGATGACTGGCAGGTTGATTCGCAGTTGCCAAGTGGTTGACCATCGCAGTTCGCTTGACATACACAGCTGCAAACTAAAATTACGAAGAAAACCCTCTTAACTCAATAGGCTTCAAAATATGATACTGCCGGATCTAATATTTGTCCAAATTTAAGTATAACAAAATCAAAAAAGAATAACTAATGGACGGATCATTACCAACTAATGGTTTTAGACTCGGGTATAGAGATATGTTTATTTTATTGATTCTGAAAATATTGAAACATTTAAAGCAACTAGCGTTTTGTGTTCTGTTTGTTCCTTCCACTAAATGTTTACAATGAGTGGTTTTGTTTTGTTCTTGATATATTCTTAGTGCATTTTGAATCGAAGAAACTTTAATAACGTTCGCTCAGTGGTAGAAATAGATTTAGTGTGGATTGTATTACAAAATAAACTTTTACTCTATAGAATTAAATTCAATAGACGTAGGTTTAAAAATTAATCTTGACCATAAAGGAAGACATGAAAATTATTTACCTCATACATAAGAGAAAACCTGTACATTACCAGTTTTCATATTTTGCTTTATTTATTACTATTATTTATTTATTATTTTGCTATATTTTGCTTTGAATGTACGTGTGTGTGAATTAGCGCAAACATGTAAGAAGGTTTGTTAAGCGCTGACTTATGTACAGTTTTTATCCACAACTACCAACCAGATGTGCATTCCGCTTCGTCTTTTCCGTTTGAACAGTGTACTTTTCCATCGCACACCAAGTCTTCGCTGGGGAGGCATTCGCCGTTACCGCAATCGAAGACACAAGGATTTGGTGTTGTTTCCACAGACGGCGTTGTCTAACGAATGATAATGAGCGTAATTTCCTCACAAATAGAAAAAATGTGTTTATACAAGTAATAACCTGTTGACCGAATCCGTCACCAGACTTACCTCCGTTGTCGGCTTTGTTCTTTCGGTAAGACCAGGAGTGGTTGTGGTGAAACAGTTTTCTGTACGATTCACAATTTCACCGTTGTTATTGCAGTAAATATAGAAACAACTTTTTCCTGGGATCACCGCCACAATTGTCGTTCCTAATGGTCAGTAACTTGTATAAATTACGAGCTACAGATAGAAAACACTTTGGAATACTTAAAAAATGAACAGAGATTGAACCTGGACTATGAACTTTTCCATTGAATATGCATCCTGAAGCTGTCGTTGTGGAGATCGGAGTGGTCGTGGTGGGACAATTATATTCATCACTTCCGTCTGCGCAATCTAATTTACCGTCGCACCTGGCATAACAAACAGCAAATAAAATTGTCGCATAGTCCTGCACATTCATAACATTTGTTATAAACCCACATCCATTCTTCTGGTATGCACTGATCCTTGTTGCATCTAACCATGTCAAAACCACATGGAGTAAGAGTTGTCTCTAAAATTAAACAAAGCAATAGTTGAAAGTTTGAAGCGATACGGGGGATTGCAGGCAAAGTACTTTACTTCGACATAGAACAAGATATTTCAAACCTTGCGTGACGGTAGATGTGACATTGGTCACGTATGGGGCTGTAGTCATGGTAACAGTGAAGGGGGTTGATGTGGTTTCTTGGGACTGTTCGCATATAGGGCAGCATTGTCCTGGAACTTTGGTAACAATTGTACCTTCGGAGCAAGGTGTGCATGCTTGTACGGTACAGACAATACTTTCATGGGATTCGCAAATGCAGGTTTCGCAATCTCCTATTTCCCACGTCTCTCCAACCTTAGCAGAAAACGTAAAAGGGTAAATGAAAATCGCAAATAAAAATTGTCAAACGAAATATAGTTTTCTCCTTGCACTCACAGCCATAAAAACATCTTTAGCTTTTGGATCTTCGCAATACGTATTTATTGGTCGGCAGCTACAGCAAATGCCATCATCCGCTTTGTGGTTGACCAGTTCATATCCTGGTTCACATTCTTCAGTGCAGTGTTCGCCACAGGACGAGGTTCCATCAGGATTGCATTTACACATCGTGCATTCGCCGGTGTACCATATTTCATCCAGCTGAAAAGTTGTGATGTTACTCAGTTATTATCGAAAGATATAAGCAGTTCAATCGCAAGACATCACATTAACAACACAACAAAAATTAAACAAAAAAGTCACGTCAGTTTTTTTTCTTTTAGCGGTTACTGCTTGAACCTGATAACTCGTTCCATTATGTAAGCATTCTCTTTCTGCACAATAGCAGCATTCTCCTGGTTTTTCTACTAATTCTTGATTAGCAGAGCACTTAGCATGGCACTCCATGGTGCATTTGAATCCCTCTGAAAGGCACATGCAGGTTTCACAATCACTTGTGTACATTTCGCCAAACTGAAAAGTATGTGAATGAATATATTGTGAAATGTTTCGAAAACAAAAGCACGGCTAGACCACAGACTCATGAATTTATTACTTTTTAAAAGCTTGATTGTTTTGATAATTAAGGCAAACGTCTCTTAAATGCACCTGATATATAGTATCTTCCTCATCATGGTAGCAAGGACACTTATCTGGTGTGACGCAAGTTGTTCCATTGACCAAGACTTGCTCATCAGGACAGACGCAGGCCACTTCACAAAGGTCACAAGTGCCTCCGTTTTCGCACGTCTTTTGACATCCACATGACGTCGGAAGCAAAGGTATTTCGCATGAAACTGTATTGAAATAAGAAAAAGAAATTTGTGATTATACCGTGAGCAGCCAAACAGAAGTCATGACATTACCTTCTGTGGTGGTAACTATTTCTGGCGTTCTGGTTGTTTTAATTGGTGTCCCGGGTGTAGTAGTTTCTCCAATAACTTTCGTTGTGGTTTCAACTGGTTCTCCAAGAGTGGTCGTAGTTTCTCCTATAACCTTCGTTGTGGTTTCAACTGGTTCTCCAAGAGTGGTCGTAGTTTCCCCAATCACTTTCGTTGTGGTTTCAACTGGTTCTCCAAGAGTGGTTGTAGTTTCTCCGATCACTTTCCTTGTGGTTTCAACTGGTTCTCCAAGAGTGGTCGTAGTTTCCCCGATCACTTTCCTTGTGGTTTCAACTGGTTCTCCAAGAGTGGTCGTAGTTTCCCCGATCACTTTCCTTGTGGTTTCAACTGGTTCTCCAAGAGTGGTCGTAGTTTCCCCGATCACTTTCGTTGTGGTTTCAACTGGTTCTCCAAGAGTGGTCGTAGTTTCCCCGATCACTTTCGTTGTGGTTTCAACTGGTTCTCCAAGAGTGGTCGTAGTTTCCCCGATAACCTTCGTTGTGGTTTCAACTGGTTCTCCAAGAGTGGTCGTAGTTTCCCCGATCACTTTCGTTGTGGTTTCAACTGGTTCTCCAAGAGTGGTCGTAGTTTCCCCGATAACCTTCCTTGTGGTTTCAACTGGTTCTCCAAGAGTGGTCGTAGTTTCCCCGATAACCTTCGTTGTGGTTTCAACTGGTTCTCCAAGAGTGGTCGTAGTTTCCCCGATCACTTTCGTTGTGGTTTCAACTGGTTCTCCAAGAGTGGTCGTAGTTTCTCCGATAACCTTTGTTGTGGTTTCAATTGGTGCTGTACTCGTCTTCGTTGCCGCAGTTGTACCTGCATGATAGGTAATTGGAAGCAATGCTGGTAGAAGCATAAAAATATACATGTAGATAATAAAGACATGTAAACTTGCCTTCTGGAGTAGACGTGATCACAATGGGCTTTGTGGTTGTTGACTGCTGCAATAAACGGAAGGTAATCAAAATTTCAAACCTATACCTGTACAGCTAAGTCTAACTTGTCTAACATTTGCCTCACGGCCGGACATAAATGCGAAAGTATTTAACTCACAAGGCAAGATCCTGATGCACCACAAATTACTTTGTTGTCAAAGCAAGAACATTTTGCGCACTCTCCAACTTTCCATGATTCTTTTGGTTTCCTCATAATGCCTGTTTAACGCAATAAGTTTATTTGTGGTTCTAGCGTGACCAATACTATCAACTTATAAAATTATTTCCAAACATTAAAGTATCTTACCATCATATACACATGGACATTGTACAGGTTTAACGCATTTTACACCATCAAACAGCATGTTTTCGTCGCATTCGCAACAAACACCTTCACCCTCGCTCTGAATAACTTCTTGCAAATCGCAGTAGTTGTAACTTTTGCGGTTGCTACAAACTCTTGTTCGACAAGATGAGCAGTTTGTTTGGACAAGAGGTGGCGTGCATTCTGTAACAGGAAAAGATAAAGTGTAAAATTGATTTAGATTGTGCAGTTGCAGGTTTGATTACATAAAACCGTATTTTACCTGGGAAAGGAGTGGTAGTCGTCGGCCGATCTGTTGTAGTAATGCCTAATGTAGTTGACGAAAACGTAGTGGAAGCAGTGGTTAATGGTGTTGGTGTAGTTGTTTCCATACAGTTGTATTCGTCCCTTCCATTGCTGCAGTCCTTTTTGCCGTCGCAAACCCAGTTAATTGGTATACAGTCAGTTTCATTGCAAGTGAATTCGCCAGGGCAGAGTTTATCTGTGTTAAATTTCAAATTTTATTCTCCAAGCATTGCGATAACGGATGGTTTACAAACTTGAAAAACTAACGTGATATGTTCTAAACACACTTACCGCAAATGGGGCAGCATATTCCTTCTACGTAAATCTCATGATATCCTGCCTCACAAGACAGGGGGGCGCAGGAATATACCATACACTCAGTACTACCGCGTTCGTTCTTGCAAGTACATTCCTCGCACGGATTTGGCTGCCAAGATTTGCCAACATCGACGCATCTAAAGGAGCGTTATCCATTTTGATACATACGTCATGACACTATAGCTATTTTTTGCGAATGACATAGCTTACTATTCCTAACAATACCACAAGTGCTGAGGTTTCATTGAACTCTAACAAAGAAATTCTTAGCTCAATTTGCAAAGATATACGAAATACAAAAAAGGTTTGAAATTATTGTGAAGAGCTTACAATTCAGTGCCTTCCACAACGCAGCCATTGCAAGGAAGTAAAGTAGTGGTTATTAATACTTCAGTTGTAGTTATGGCGGATGATGGGCTTGTTGTTTCCGTAACTGCAGTTGTTTTCACAGTTGGAGTAGTGCTCGGACCTACGTCATAAAGTAGTTTGGTGAACAAAAGTTAGCAATTGAAAACTTTGCGCTTGAGATGGCGTAAACAAATCGTCAACAAAAACAAGGAAATAATTTTTTCGAAGATTCACGAAGTAAAACAACTAACCGATCTTGCAATAACAGCAACCGCCATCTCTCGGGTTCAACACCAAGGTTTCGGTAGACAAGCAAGTGAGTTTACATTCTTTGTTGCATGCTGATTCACCGTTCTCACAGTTACATGTAATGCACTCAGTTGGATTCCATGTGCCACCATTTGGATACCTATACATAAAAAAGATTGCTACATGTATTCATTTCCGAACGAGAAGCAACATTTGTTTGTTTGATATTTTCATTTTAATGAAGTAAATGTAAAATTCGAATAAAAAAATGATCTGTGATTACCTCTGGCCGTTGACATAACAAGGGCAGTGAGTTTTTGGAACACATCTAGATCCGTCTTTATACATACCATCCGGACAGAAGCAGCCTGACCTGCAGTTTTCACAAGTAGCTTCCGAGTTTTCACAAGAGGTATTACATCCGCAAACCTTTGGTTCCAAAGGATATCGGCAAACTAAGAAATTAAACATTCTATTAAATTTTTACATCACGTCAATCTTGCTTTTTCGCAATAACGTAAATTCAAGTTATGTACAAGGATATAATCAAAATGTTAAACACACCTATCGGTGTAGTTGTTTCAACTGGACTGCGGGTTGTGGTACCTTTAGAGGTTGAACTTTCAGTCACCTAATAGGAAAAGACAGTGATCGACTTTAAGAATTTAATATTTGATTTATGCGTGAACAAAATTCAAAAGTGTAACAAGCGCTTGGTAGATTCAATACTGATGATTTGTAAAAAAATTATTAAAACTAATAGGTACATATTTAGTAGTTGGTTCCACTGCTGGAGATGTTTCAATATTTTGTGTTGTTTTTGTTACTTCAACTTCAGGTGTGGTGGAAATAGGTTCCGTTGTAGTAGCTGGAAAAGTAGTCATAAACGTAAAAATCATCTCAGGTTTTACACAGTAACAAGTGTTTTAATATCATTTCTGACAACACTTTGTGCTAAAATAATTGATAAGACGGTACGTACATGTGATAGGAGTTGTGGTGATGACCACGCGACAGCTGCAGCAACCTTCAGTGTCGTAAATCACGGAACCACCGCTTGACTTACAAGAGGGTTCAAGGGTGCATTTCTTGCTGCACGTAATTCCGGCATCAGTGCATTTGCATTCACTGCAGGATACGTTGGTATATCCCTTAACAACCTCTCCAAACTGGTTGTAAATGTACACGTAATGGTTATGGTTTAATTTTACCACAAAGCAAAAGGGCATATATCAGGAAAATGACACCACAAAAAAAAACTGCAGTTATAAGGAAAATTATTTACTAAAATGTTTGTAAGCAAAATCTGTAACCAGTAACCTCGTAGACTTTTTCGTCATAAAAACATGGACATTCGGTTGAAGGAATGCAATTTCCATTATGCTCAACAGTACCACTGGGGCATTGACATCCGGGTTCGCAGCTCGTCAAATTACAAACTTTGCCGTTGGCAACATCAGTGCACGTTGGATAACACGGACAGGGATGAAAGATCTTGCCATCAGTGCACGCTATTATACAAAGTTCTTAGATTTACATCTTGCGGAACAACATGATGATGTAGGCCTATTTGTATTTTTACGCGCTCTAATCATTGACGTACCTGGTGGTGTCGTTGTACTAGCTGCAGCCTTACTAGATGTACTGGTCGGTGGGGTGGTGGTGGTTTCGGTGGCTTTAGTGGTTGTAACCACAGCCTCTGTTTTTTCCCATGGACAGTTGGCCGGGTAAGCGCCACACCTGCCATTACTACGGTCAACATATGGACTGGAACAAGAGCACACCTAGATACAAGTCATTGCGTTGTATTAACTGTTGCAAAGTGTGTTATGCTACTTTGAATATTATTAAGGACTATATGAAATATTTACGTCAACGCTGCATTCCATCAACGGCAGACAGTCGCCTACGCCGTCACAAGTCCTATTGCAGTTACAGATTTCAGGACAAGAGTTTGGCGGGATTGTAACCGTCTCAAAAGTTGTGCTTTCCGACGGTGATGGAGTAGATGTTACATTACCACCTCCTGGAGCTATGATGTTTGAATAACAATAAGTAATGGTAGATACGCGTCATAACTTATTGACTAAAGCAACAAATGAAATTATTAAGAAGTTTATAAAAATAAACCTTCACCTGTTGTCTCCTCAGTTACTGCTATTGTTGACCATTGAGGCAAGCATTGTCTCGATTCGACTAAAAACGCGCATCGACCGTTTAACTTTATAGTCCCGTCGTTACATTCGCATTTGTATGGACAGTTATCAATTTGTGGACATCTAGATTCGTCCCTGTCGCAGCCGTACATACAATAACAATCCAGATCGCATTCTAAAGTATAAACAATAGCGTTAAATATTTGTTAATTTAAATCTTAAAATAGCTTTCGCAACAGGAATTACTTGGAGGTGCTTCAGTTGTATTCGGTGATTCTGGCGTTGAAGTTGATATTCCTGGTGAGGTTGTAACAGTTACTGCAGACGACGTAGCTGTTTCCACTGGTGTACATTTGGGGCAACATTCACCATCAGGCTATAAATAAATATAAGGCAAATATTTTTTGTTTTATCTAATTTTCCAAACTTTTGTTGGTTTTAGCTACCATTGTTAAAAGTATCAGAGCGTTAAAACGTAATGCTGAAATAAGCAACTACCATAATCATTTGTTCTGCCTCGCTACAAGTTGGAACTGCGCAATCCGGCTGGTGACAATGCACTTCTCCGCCAGCGCAAAAGCAGCGTTTACACATATCGTCTTGGTCACGCCATTCTTCCTCAGGCTAGAATGGCAAACGAGTATGTTTAGAAAATTTGAAGTTTTTGGCATTTTAATTTTTCTGTACCTATATGCAGTAATTATTTTACCTCAAAAAATTCGTCGTCAACAACACAAGGACAATTTCCAAGGGCGACACACTTTTCACCGTCATAGACAGTATTGTTTGGACACACGCATCCTGGCTTGCATGTTGCATCGCTTTCACAATAGGCTTGTAAGTGTGGACAAAGGTGATCACATTGTTTGCAGTCGTCATATTCCATGGGTTCCTTGCATACACTTTATTGAAAGTAAAGCATTAGTATATTAAGGCTTAAGAACAGAAGTTTGGAAGAAAGAGCTGTATAACCTTGTTGTCGTTGTCATGATTGTTGTCTTGGCCGTTGATACAGGATTCGGAGTTGTTGTGGAAACAATCACTACTTCAGTGGTAGTTTTGGTAGGAAAAACTGTGATTGTTACGGTTCCAACTGGAGTTGATGAAACTTCACCAGCCGTAGAGGTCGTGCCTCCACGTGGACCTGTAGTTGTGAATGTTGATGTGGAATTTGCTGTCGAGCCAACGCTTGAAGGTGAACTTGTTGGAGAGGTTATTGCTACGGAAGTGCTACTGGAAGTCACCGATGTTGTTGTTGGTTGCACGCGGGTTGTAGTTACAACTGTTTTAGGCGATGTTGCTGCACCTGTAACATTATACACTTGGCGCATGTGGCGATAATATGTGGTTTTATTTACAAAAATTGGTTAACGATATATACGTATTTGCTCATATTTCTTTACCTGTAGACGTTGTTTCAACCTTTCCAGGCATGGTACTGGAAATTACGGCTGGTGTAGTGGTTACCTCTTCTTTTGCTGTTGTCGTACTTACTCCTGGAGTTGGAGCTCCTGTTGTGGTTTTTATTTTTAGGACAGTTGTTGATACACCAGTTGGTGAAGTGCTAGAGCTCAATGACGTAGTCGTTGGGAATAGTCGTTTTGTAGTAACAACCACTTCATTTGTAATAGGTTCACCTGCAAAATTAATCGGATTAAGATCAATGTACTCGACACTCCGCACTCGAAACGTTGAAATATCTGATCATTCATTATTTGTTATTTTGAACCACCTTCTGTAGTCGTTTTGACGCTTTCTGTTGGAGTAGGAAGTGCAGATGTAGTTGTGGTTTCTGATTCCTTTTCGGTTGTAGTTTCCACTGTCGTCACTTCAATCGTTGAATAACAGCCAAGAAATTCAATTTGCATAGCTGGTTTATTAAACCACGCCTTCGGATGTAGCCTGATCGCCTAAAATTATAATTTATACTGTAAGTAATGGAATAGTTATGTAGAGTCGAAATGTTAGCAACATGTTATTGCTAACTGCTCGCATGCAATCAACAGTTATGTACCTTTATATCGATTGGTTTATCCAAATCAACTGTTACAATGCTCGTTGCATCTGTGTTTGCTTGAAATATTATCAGATCAGAGTCCTCGGTAACATCAGTCCATTTCCTTTCAGAGTCATCCTCGTCAAGTGTATACTGCACCGTAAACGACGAGACGAAAGCTGGTTCACCTGACGGCGTCAAACCACCGCGAAGCAAAACTGTGTTGACGGTGACAGTAGTTTCGAAGTCGACTTGAACGTATTCTTCGGTGCTTTCATCAATCGGGGTCCATGCTTGAACCATTGAATCCTGGTCTTCACGATGGAGTCGAGCGTTTTCGACATCCGCAGTGTTACTTGAAACACTAACTCGAGGGTTTCCGATTTTGTTTGTTTGTGCCACATTCACTCCCATCTCCTTATCACATAACCCTGCACAATACAAAATATAGTAATGTGTTGTTTTGCATGTTGCTTACTGCACAATATACGCTATAACCAAATAAACATAGGAACGTTTCATTGCTGACCTGGTGGAGTTGTAACTGACGTCGACGTTGTCTCAATCACGTTGGTTGTTGTGATGATCGACGCTTTGGTAGTCGTTCCTTCACTTAGCGGAGTGGACATCTTGATTTCCCTTGTCGTTGTTTCCACAACTGACCCTGAAGTTGTCTGAATTGTTTCTGTTGTCGTCTCGACAAAATATGGTGAGCTTGTAGTGACTTTTACTCCACAGCCATGGAATTCAACTCGTAAGCTAAGTTTTGCATCTAAACCACCGCGAATAGGCAAAATGCGAATAACTCGGACCACAACTGGTTCACGCAGGACGTTTTCCTTTATTTCGTTATCGTTTTCGTTGCCTACAAAGGTCTTCGGCATGTTTTCTTCTTCGGTTTGTCCGGTCGCAAGTTCACTCTCTTCAGTAATGAAAACAAGACTATCTTCCAGGTTGGAAGCATACTTAACGTTGAATTCACGGACCATTTCACCATTTCCACCACCCTGAGTTAAAATCGATGTGATCTTTACTTGATTTGGAAATTTAATTTCTAAATAAGGGTTTTCGTCCAAATCTTCTGGTGACCATGACTTTGGGCCGTTGACTCGTGCATTGTAAGGATAGCTTCCGGGTTTGGACGTTGATGCAGTGATAGCGCTGTCAGGTACAGTGTAACTTTCCATACCCATAGCTTCGTCGCAAAAGCCTAGAAAAGTACACTGGCTTGTTACTTGCTGCATGATTTCAGTTTACTATACATAGCTTACTGTATAACACAAACTGCGAAAAAATGATCTCCGCAAAAATGATCTTCGTAGAAATTCAGCTTTGCCTGTACACTGAACGCGATTGTCAACAGTCAAAAATGGAATTGCATGTAAAAGTAACTTTCGTTGGTTGTATCGTATTATTGCTTGAAATGTGAGATGCACTTGTGAACTCAAACACGTCTTACCCGTTCGGTGTGGAAAAGAGCATTGATTTATATATTTTTGAAAGTGTTTTGGCCAACAATCGACCCAATATTGCCCGCAAGATTTTCTGTACGTCATTACGTGTAACAAGTTGAGTAAAATTTATCAACTTGCGTATTAACAGTTTATGGCTACTTTAACATATTAAGTCTAGACAGATTAAGAAGCAATTGCATACGGTAACTGTGCCCGAACTGTTGGTGTTCAAACAAATTAAGTAGTTTAGCCTGCTAATGCAAAGGTACTTTATTCATAAATCAAAATGGGATAATTTTATATGGATTATAAAAGCATTATACGGTTCTGTTGCGTAGAACGTGTTGCGTGTTTGAGTGTTGCAC
Organism: Clavelina lepadiformis; assembly: GCF_947623445.1. NCBI lineage: Eukaryota > Metazoa > Chordata > Ascidiacea > Aplousobranchia > Clavelinidae > Clavelina > Clavelina lepadiformis. The sequence goes on from NC_135241.1 coordinate 20,633,559, forward strand.
AGTTTGACGCTTGCCGTGTAAAGACAAATACCAATGTGAGTGTACGCAGCAGAAAAGCTTTTATCACGTGCCTTATCAATATGCTAAAATGTAACCCCATGTTTCAAAAAGCCAAGTGTTTGAAACAGTACCTTCTGGAGTGGTCGTTATTTCTACTTCTTTAGTGGTGGTGATGGTCTTTGTGGTTTCATTCGGCGATCCTGGAGTCGTTGAAGGCCCGACATACACGGTTGTGGTGGTTACAACTGGTTGTGGTGTGGTGGTTACTACGCCGGTTGTCGAAACAGGAAAAGTGCTCATGGTCGTTGTTGTCTCTTCACCAGCTGGTGTGGTTGTTGACCCTACAACTGGTTTAGAAGTAGTTGAACCTTCTATAATTGCTGTGGTTGCAACCGTGGTGGTTACTGGAGGTGGGGAGGATGTGCTCTCAGTCACAACTTTCTCTGTGGTTGTTATGGCCGCCGAGGATGAAGGACTTGTAGACGACGATGTTGGCTTTGAGACTGTGGTAGTTTGTTCTACTTTGGTGGTGGTTGGTGAAATACTCTTAGTCGTAGTAATTTCAATAAGTGATGCAGTAGACGTCTGCAAAAAAACAATACGTATGAATAAAACAGAATATAATGATATAGAAGGACACCAACGTTTGAGACATTCCGCATTTTAAAAAATTAGCGTGCACACACCTCGGTTGGTGCCTCCGTTGTTGGAAGAATCTTTTCCGTTGTCTCTACGATTTCGCCGCTGGTTGTGGTTGTGACTGTCTTCACTGTAGTTACGGTAGGTTGTTCTTCGTAACAACCAATTACGTCCACTCTAAGAGCGGCGTCAGAACCAAGCGGAGTTCGTGGGAAAACTTTAACAGAAAGGACATCCGACAATGGAACCGGTAAGTCGGTGATTACTATGCCAGTGTCATCACTATTGCCTTCGAAGTGCTTGAAAGATGTTAAAAGAAATTTAGTTTTAATTACGAAGAGCTATGTATGAGTTTTTTTAATACATAATCTATTATTTAAGTTTGTAAGAAACTTCTGCTATTACTGTAAGATATGATTTTACTTTTGCTTCGCCAGTAGAATCATCGGTGATGAAAAGATAGTCTTTGCCATTGGTTGAATATTGCACAAAGAAAGATTTCGTCCATTTGTTTTCTCCTACGCTGCCTTGAGTCAGAAGTTTCATCACCGTGACCTGTTGAGCGAAGTTGATCTGTAAATATGCCCCCTTGTCATCTGGTTCTGGACTCCACGATGATAGATCGGCTGATTTTGACTGAAGGTTATTGAGGAAATTAGTGTCGACCTTTGCATTTCGAGCTAACTCTGCATTGCTTGAGGCTGTGTATGTTGATCCAGGTAGTCGAACACCTAAAAAAGTACAACAAGGATATTAGATTATTGAATACGTACATTTATAAAATGAGAAAGGATATTGATAAACATTTTGATGTTTTAAGGTTGATTACGGTAAAGCTACCAAAAATTTCTTATTCATATAAATATTCATGCACCTTTGTACTGAGTAAGAAGCATTTCTTCTTCACAAACCGCTGGAGTCGTTTTGGTTGTTTCTGGCGCAACCGTGATTGTTTTAAGTGTTGTTGTTTTCTCTACTTTTTCAGTTGTGACTTCAGTTGTAGAAACGGGAGTAGCTTCAAATGTCGCTTCACTTGGGGCAGTGGTCAAAAGTGGTTTCGTGCTTACAGTCTTTGTGGTAGTAATTTCCACATTATTAGTAGTAGTTGTTTCACCAGGACTTTTTGTTGTCGTAGGTGTTTCCGTCAAAGGTGAGGTGGTTTTTATTACTTCTTCTGTGGTAGTTTCTACTAACATTGGACCGGACGTAGTCTTGCCAATCGGAGTTGTTTCTACAAACGAAAAAAACGTTGCATGAGCTGACATCTTGTATAAAATGGAACACTTAATGACGAACGCTTATGAGATTAACAGAACATACCCGAGGTTGTAATTTCGGTTGAACCGGAAACTGAAGTTGTTGTTTTCACAATTACTGGTGTGGTTGTTCCCTCAACTACTTCCGTGGTAGTTGTTACAACAGGTGAAGAACTCACAACACCAGGCGATGATGTGCTGCTAATTTCATTGGGTGTTGTGGTAGTAACAGTAGCTGGAGTTGTCGACTCACCCTGGATTGTAGTACTAGAGCCTGAAGGTAGGACAACAGTCATAGTCTGCGTTGGTTCAGTGTTTGACGAAGTGGTAGATGACTGAGACGTTGTGGTTTCTCCGGTTGGTTTCACGCTTGTAACCACCATTTTGGTAGTAGTTGGCTGAGTTTCTTTAGTTGTTGTCACTTCCACCATGGTCTCGGTAGTGCTACCTGGAGAGGTTGTGGTGGGAATTGGAGTGGAACCTACAGGTTTCTTAGTAGTTGTAACTGTTTCTGTGGTAGTCTTCGATATAACGGTAGTCGTGATTCCAGTTGTTGAATAACACCCACGAAGATCCAATCGTAATGATGGAACAACACCATTCCAGTCTTCGGGTTTGATTTTAATACTTGAAACCAGAATTGGTTTGTTGAAATAATTGGTTTTCGTGGACACGCTATCGGAATTTCCATCAAATATACGTTCATTGTATTCATTCCTTGCCATTTGCCATTTCTCTGTTTCTGAGAAGGTGACGTACTCAACTTTGTACTCCTTTACATAATCGCCCTTGCCATCTCCTTGTGTTGTGATTCCAAACACGAAAACTTCTTCCGAGAAATCAATTTCGATCCAAGCGCCATCTTCATCGTTAACATCATCGTCTGTCGGTTGCCATGCTTTGGGAGAATTGAGTCTTCCAACTTCATCTTCAGGAACATTGCTCGATGCAGTGAAAGTTGGGTTGGCAATATGTTTGGCTTCTTGCCAAGCCAAACCCATCTTTTCGTCACACATCTTTTGGGCCGATGTTGTTGTAATCGGCTGGAGTGTAGTTGTGGTTTCATAAGTGCTTTCAGTTGTTGATCCCGATTCAGGAGTAGTTGTCGGCTGTGCGATAGTTGTTGACAAAAGTTCACCTTCGGTAGTTGATCCCGATACTTGTGAGGTTGTAGTTTCAATTACATTGGTTGTGGTAACTTCAAAGGAAGATGTCTGTGAGGCGGGGGATGAAGTTGATTCCTCGCTGACAGGAGTTGTTTTCTTTGTAATAATTGTTGTGGTTTCCTTTGTTAATGGAACTGGTGAACTTTCAGTTGTTGATTCTTCTGTGGGTTCCGTAATATTTGGGGCGATTGGAGTAGTTGTTGTCACAATTGTTTCAGTCGTGGTTACAATTTCAGTTGGTTGATCTGAAATACCTTGTAAATGATAAATTATTATCATTGTTTTTAACATCAACCATTCTCACTTTTTTTAAATAAACAAAATTTCCATCAAAAGCATTTCTTTTAGACAAAATATTTCAAAACGAAGCTTAAGATAAGATGAAAAGTTGCTACAACTTACCACTTGTGACAATTTCGCTGGTTACAACTTTGCTTGTAGTTTTTGTAACGGTAGCTTTTGTTGCTTCTGAAGCCGGTAAAGTTGTAGAAACAAAAGATGGACTAGTAGCAGTGCTCGTAATCTCCCCACCAGCTGGTGTGGTTGTTGACCCTACAACTGGTTTAGAAGTAGTTGAACCTTCTACAATTTCTGTGGTTGCAACCGTGGTGGTTACTGGGGGTGGGGAGGATGTGCTCTCAGTCACAACTTTCTCTGTGGTTGTTATGGCCGCCGAGGATGAAGGACTTGTAGACGACGATGTTGGTTTCGAGACTGTGGTAGTTTGTTCTACTTTGGTGGTGGTTGGTGAAACACTCTTTGTCGTAGTAACTTGTATATGCGGTGTAGTAGTTGTCTGTCAAACGCAATATTTAATAAAAATTCAATAATATTTAAAATGCCACCATCAACACATTTTTTTTCTGGAATTGTCCTTAATTAATTTTTGAATGGACAACTTCGCATTTAAGAATAACATTATGCGCATACTTCTGTCGGTGCCTCCGTTGTTGGCAGAATCTCTTCTGTGGTCTCTACGATTTCGCCGCTGGTTGTGGTTGTGACTGTCTTCACTGTAGTTACGATAGGTTGTTCTTCGTAACAACCAATTACGTCCACTCTAAGAGCGGCGTCAGAACCAAGCGGAGTTCGAGGGAAAACTTTAACAGAAAGGACATCCGACAATGGAACCGGTAAATTGGTGATTACTATGCCAGTGTCATCACTATTGCCCTCGAAACTCTGGAAAATGATATTTAAAACTTTTGAGTCTTTACTCGTTTCAATTTAATATATTGTAGGTTTTTTCCTGCGATTAATGTGCGAGAACAGGTCAAGTTTTAAAATAAAACATATCATGATTTTACTTTTGGCAAGTCGGAGTTGTCATCCTTGACGAAATGATAGTTTTCCCGATCAGTTGAATATTGAACAAAGAAAGTTTTTGTCCACTTGTTCTGTCCAACGCTGCCTTGTGTGAGAAGGTCCATGATAGTTACTGGCTGGTCGAAGTCGATCTGTAAGTTAGCTTCCTTATCGCCTGGCTCGGGACTCCACGATGATAGATCGTTTGATTTGTGTTCAAGCCCATTTGTGACGACATCAACATCCACCTTAGCGTTACGGGCTGATTCCACGTTACTCGAAGCAGTGTATGTTGATCTCGGTGTACGGATTCCTTATGTCATTCAAAATGTGAAAAAAATATACGGATTTTGGCGTTAGTCACGAAAGTTTCGTATAAATAATGTTTTCAATACTAATTCATTTGGGCATACTGTTTTCTGATCATTTCAATTACCTTTGTACTGAGTGAGAATAAATTTTTCTTCTTCACAAACCGTTGGAGTCGTTTTGGTTGTTTCTGGCCCAACCGTGATTGTTTTAAGTGTTGTTGTTTTCTCTACTTTTTCAGTTGTGACTTCAGTTGTAGAAACGGGAGTAGCTTCAAATGTCGTTTCATTTGGGGCAATGGTCAAAAGTGGTTTCGTGCTTACAGTCTTAGTTGATGTGATTTCCAAAGTTTTTGATGTTGTTGTTTCACCAGGAGTTATTGTAGACGAAGGTGTTTCCGTCAAAGGGGAGGTGGTTTTTATTACTTCTTCTGTAGTGGTTTCTACTACCGTAGGATTAGAAGCAGTACTGCCAATCGGGGATTCTGGGAAAAAATTAAAAGCTTTTAAGCATTTAGTTTTTAAGTTACTCAAGACAAAACACAACCGTTATTACATGTAATAATAGAAATTTGGTTTATCATACCAGAGGTTGTAATTTCCGCTATACTAGAAATTGAAGTTGTTGTTTTCACAATTACTGGTGTGGTTGTTCCCTCAACTTCTTCCGTAGTAGTTGTTATAACAGGTGAAGAACTCACAATACCAGACGATGATGTGCTGCTAATTTCATTGGGTGTTGTGGTAGTAACAGTAGCTGGAGTTGTCGACTCACCCTGGATTGTAGTACTAGAGCCTGAAGGCAGGACAACGGTCATAGTCTGCGTTGGTTCAGTGTTTGACGAGGTGATAGATGACTGAGAAGTTGTGGTTTCTCCTGTTGGTTTCACGCTTGTAATCACCACTTTGGTAGTAGTTGGCTGAATTTCTTTGGTTGTTGTCACTTCGACCATGGTCTCGGTAGTGCTACCTGGAGAGGTTGTGGTGGGAATTGGAGTGGAACCTACTGGTTTTTTAGTAGTTGTAACTGTTTCTGTGGTAGTCTTCGATATAACGGTAGTCGTGATTCCAGTTGTTGAATAACACCCTCGAAGATCCAATCGTAATGATGGGACATCACCATTCCAGTCTTCGGGTTTGATTTTAATACTTGAAACCAGAATTGGTTTGTTGAAATAATTGGTTTTCGTGGACACGCTATCGGAATTTCCATCAAATATACGTTCATTGTATTCATTCCTTGCCATTTGCCATTTCTCTGTTTTTGAGGAGGTGACGTACTCAACTTTGTACTCCTTTACATAATCGCCATTGCCATCTCCTTGTGTTGTGATTCCAAACACGAAAACTTCTTCCGAGAAATCAATTTCGATCCAAGCACCATCTTCATCGTTAGCATCATCGTCTGTCGGTTGCCATGCTTTGGGAGAATTGAGCCTTCCAACGTCATCTTCAGGAACATTGCTCGATGCAGTAAAAGTTGGGTTGGCGATCTGTTTTGCTTCTTGCCAAGCCAAACCCATCTTTTCGTCACACATCTTTTGGGCCGATGTTGTTGTAATCGGCTGGAGTGTAGTTGTGGTTTCATAAATGCTTTCAGTTGTTGATCCCGATTCAGGAGTAGTTGTCGGCAGTGCGATAGTTGTTGACAAATGTTCTCCTTCGGTAGTTGATCCCGATACTTGTGAGGTTGTAGTTTCAATTACATTGGTTGTGGTAACTTCAACAGAAGATGTCTGTGAGGCGGGGGATGAAGTTGATTCCTCGCTGACAGGAGTTGTTTTCTTTGTAACAATTGTTGTGGTTTCCTTTGTTGATGAAACTGGTGAACTTTTTGTTGTTGATTCTTCTGTGGGTTCGGTAATATTTGGGGCGATTGGAGTAGTTGTTGTCACAATTGTTTCAGTCGTGGTTTCAATTTCAGTTGGTTGAGCTGAAGTACCTTGTAAATGATAAATTATTATTATTGTTTTTAAAATCAATCATTCTCAATTTTTTTAAATAAACAAAATTTCCATCAAAAGCATTTCTTTTAGACAAAATATTTCAAAACGAAGCTTGAGACAAAATGAAAAGTTGCTACAACTTACCACTTGTGACAATTTCGCTGGTTACAACTTTGCTTGTAGTTTTTGTGACGGTAGCTTTTGTTGCCTCTGAAACCGGAAAAGTCGTAGATACAAAAGATGGACTAGTAGCAGTTGTCGTAATCTCCCCACCAGCTGGTGTGGTTGTTAATCCTACTACTGGTTTAGAAGTAGTTGAACCTTCTGCAATTGCTGTGGTTGCAACCGTGGTGGTTACTGGAGGTGGGGAGGATGTGCTCTCAGTCACAACTTTCTCTGTGGTTGTTATAGAAGGCGAGGTTGAAGGACTTGTAGACGACGATGTTGGCTTCGAGACTGTGCTAGTTTGTTCTACTTTGGTGGTGGTTGGTGAAACACTCTTTGTCGTAGTAACTTGTATATGCGGTGTAGTAGTTGTCTGTAAAACGCAATATTTAATAAAAAAAATTCAATAATATTTAAAATGCCACCACCAACACAATTTTTATGTCTAAAAGTGTGCTTTGTTAGGCTAATTGTTGTATAGATAATTTTGCATTTAAGAATAATTTTGTGCGCATACCTCTGTCGGTGATACCGTTGTTGGCAGAATCTCTTCTGTGGTCTCTACGATTTCGCCGCTGGTTGTGGTTGTGACTGTCTTCACTGTAGTTACGGTAGGTTGTTCTTCGTAACAACCAATTACGTCCACTCTAAGAGCGGCGTCAGAACCAAGCGGAGTTCGAGGGAAAACTTTAACAGTAAGGACATCCGACAATGGAACCGGTAAATTGGTGATTACTATGCCAGTGTCATCACTATTGCTCTCGAAACTCTGGAAAATGATATTTAAAACTTTTGAGTCTTTACTCGTTTCAATTTAAAATATTGTAGGTTTTCTTCATGCGATTAATGTGCGAGAACAAGTCGAGTTTTAAAATAAAACATATCATGATTTTACTTTTGGCAAGTCGGAGTTGTCATCCTTGACGAAATGATAGTTTTCTCGATCAGTTGAATATTGAACAAAGAAAGTTTTTGTCCACTTGTTCTGTCCAACGCTGCCTTGTGTGAGAAGGTCCATGATAGTTACTGGCTGGTCGAAGTCGATCTGTAAGTTAGCTTCCTTATCGCCTGGCTCGGGACTCCACGATGATAGATCGTTTGATTTGTGTTCAAGGCCATTTGTGACGACATTAACATCCACCTTAGCGTTGCGGGCTGATTCAATATTACTCGAAGCGGTGTATGTTGATCCCGGTGTGCGGATTCCTTTTGAAATTGAAACATGTTTTGATAAATACTGCATCTCAATAAAGTTGATTTACATATCGAGTTATTGACGTTCATAGAAATTTCATTTGGATACAAACCTTTTAAGAGTAATTTTTTCATCATAAAATACTTTAGTTATTTGTTTATTTATCTAATTTATTACGAACCTTTGTACTGAGTGAGAGGAAATTTTTCTTCACATGCTGTTGGAGTCGATGAAGTTGATTCTGGTAAGACAGTAGTTGTTTTCAGGGTTGTTGTTTCCTCCTCCATTACAGTTGTGACTTTGGTTGTAGAAACAGGAACCACTTCAGAAGTTGCTTCACTTGGAATAGTACTGGAAAGTGGTGTCGTTTTCACGGTTGTAGTGGTAGTGTCTTCTACAATTTTGGTTGTTGTTGTTTCCCCTGGGAATTTAGTAGTTGGAGATGTCTCAGTTAAAGGTATAGTAGTTTTTACCAGCTTTTCGGTAGTTGTTTCTACTTCAACTTGGCTGGATGTACTTCCTACAGAAGTTTCTGTAAACAAAAAGCTATCAGTTGGTATTGCCTGGTATTGAAAGAAGGACCAAAATTGACTTTAAAGCTCATCACCAAACAAGCATATGTATTTGGAAGAATATGACTATATTTTGATTGACTAAGTTATATTATAAGCCTGTCATCACTTACTTGGTGTTATAATTTCTGTTGAACTGGAAACTGAAGTTGTTGTTTTCACAATGACTGGTGTGGTTGTTCCCTCAATTACTTTCGCAGTAGTTGTTATAACAGGTGAAGAACTCACAATACCAGGCGATGATGTGCTGCTAATTTCATTGGGTGTTGTGGTAGTAACAGTAGCTGGAGTTGTCGACTCACCCTGGATTGTAGTACTAGAGCCTGAAGGCAGGACAACAGTCATGGTCTGAGTTGGTTCAGTGTTTGACGAGGTGGTAGATGACTGAGAAGTTGTGGTTTCTCCTGTTGGTTTAACGCTTGTAACCACCACTTTGGTAGTAGTTGGCTGAATTTCTTTGGTTGTTGTCACTTCGACCAAGGTTTCGGTTGTGCTACCTGGAGAGGTTGTGGTGGGAATTGGAGTGGAACCTACTGGTTTTTTAGTAGTTGTGACTGTTTCTGTGGTAGTCTTCGATATAACGGTAGTCGTGATTCCAGTTGTTGAATAACACCCTCGAAGATCCAATCGTAATGATGGAACAACACCACTCCAGTCTTCTGGTTTTATTTTAATACTTGAAACCAGAATTGGTTTATTGAAATAATTGGTTTTCGTGGACACGCCATCGGAATTTCCATCAAATATACGTTCATTGTTTTCATTTCTTGCCGTTTGCCATTTCTCTGTTTCTGCAAAATTGACGTACTCAACTTTGTACTCCTTTACATAACCGCCATTGCCATCTCCTTGTGTTGTGATTCCAAACACGAAAACTTCTTCCGAGAAATCAATTTCGATCCAAGCACCATCTTCATCGTTAGCATCATCGTCTGTCGGTTGCCATGCTTTGGGAGAATTGAGTCTTCCAACATCATCTTCAGGAACATTGCTCGATGCAGTAAAAGTTGGGTTGGCGATCTGTTTGGTTTCTTGCCAAGCCAAACCCATCTTTTCGTCACACATCTTTTGGACCGATGTTGTTGTAATCGGCTGGAGTGTAGTTGTGGTTTCATAAGTGCTTTCGGTGGTTGGTCCGGATTCAGGAGTAGTTGTCGGCTGTGCGATAGTTGTTGACAAATGTTCGCCTTCGGTAGTTGATCCCGATACTTGTGAGGTTGTAGTTTCAATTACATTGGTTGTGGTAACTTCAACAGAAGATGTCTGTGAGGCGGGGGATAAAGATGTTTCCTCGCTGACAGGAGTTGTTTTCTTTGTAACAATTGTTGTGGTTTCCTTTGTTGATGAAACTGGTGAACTTTTTGTTGTTGATTCTTTTGCGATTGTGCTGCTTGAAGTAAAAGGTGTAGTTGTTGTTACGATTTTTTCGGTGGTTGTTTCAACAATGACTGGTTGAGTTGTAATTTCTGAAGCTTCTTTACAACCAATGAACTCAACTCGAATAGAAAAGTATGCATCAGCATTATCTTGTGGTTCTATGCGAAGTAATCTCACTTTAAGAGTGTCAATTGTGTTTATTTTTCTCTTGCCATTCTTATCTGTGACATCAAACACCCTAGGGGTATCATCTACAGTAGATTCCTGGATGGCTTCAAATTCATTGTTTTCATCAGGTGATGTGGTGTACGAAACCGTAAATTGTACAGGCGCCTTTCCTTCCGATATGATGCCAGTAATGGTGACAGTTTTACCGAAATCAACTTGAAGATATGGTTTGGGATCTGTAGATGCAGGAGACCAATAAAGAACTTCGCTTTCATCCTCAGTTACAACTAATCTTGCGTTATTTGGTTGGGAATCCGGACTTGAAGAACTAGCGGTTATAGCATCATCAGAAATTTCTCTGGATTTCATTCCCATTAGTTCGTCGCATACAGCTGCAAACAGTTTATTGTAATTATAGTAAGTTAATATGTAATCTTGTGTGAATTAATTTTTCAACAGGAATTCTGTACATTTTTATGTTGCGTTTTAATGAATATTTCAGTGGTTTGGAACAATTTTTGAATTTTAAATAGATTTACTTTTTTCATGATAATACACTCTTCCAAATTTTGTCTGAAAGAAAACACCTGCTAGAGCACAAATTTTGAAAATAAAAATTCATGTATTTCATTACTTACACTTTGTGGTATACTCGGTAGTAACTTGTTTGCTTGTTGTTGTCGTGACCCAAGGTTTTGTTGTCTCTACAGTTGTTAATGATTTGGCGGAAGTGCTTGGATTAATCGTAGATTTTGGAACTTCAGTGGTAGTTGGGTTTGACATAATGGGTTTCGTCGTGGTTTCTTCTGTAAAATGCTTTGTAGTTGAAACTGTGGTAGGTGTTGTAGTGTCACTACTTGGTGCTTTGGTAGTTGTGATAGGTGATGTCGTGGTTGTTTGCACACCAGTCGATTCAGTGGTGCTTACAACAACCTCTGTAGTAGTTGGAAGGATTTCTTTACTTGTCGTTGTCTCGACCAGTTTTTTGGTTGTGCTTTCATAACCCATTGTTGTCGATGTTTCCTGTTAATCAGCACCCATCATATAATAAGTATCTTACTTACTTGAACTTTGTGTAAGAATTGGGTGTTATGTACACGTACCACTGGAGCATGAGTGGTTATTACCACTTCTTTGGTCGTTTCAGTCTTAGTTGTTGTCATAATCACTTGGAAACAGCCTTTTAAGTCAATTTTCATGCGAATGCTGTTGTGCCAAGCAATCGGAACTATTCGTATTTCAAGTACTTCAAGCGATAACATCAATACAAGCTGAATAAAAAGAATCAGAATAAGATTGAAACCTCAAAACCCAAATGAGAATACTGTTTTGAAACAATTAACCTGTTTAATGTCGAGGCCGTTGTCATTTCCACTAAACGTTAAAGGACTTCCACCAACAGCAAGTCCATTTTCGTTAACATCTTGCCATTCACCGCCATCTTTTCTTCCGCGGATGCTAAACTTTGTTACCCAACCATCATCTCCACCGCCTTGTATCAAGACTGAGGTTATTACAACAGGCTTTTCAAAAGTAACCTAGATAAACAAATTTAATGTCAGTGTTTAAAGAATTTCTTCTTAAAAAGTATCGTCAAATATCGATGAAAGATAATATTAACCAAACCTGTAAGTACTGCCCTCCAATATCTAGAAACGGTGCCCAAGACATATGGTCTGCATTGTCGTCGTAATTTATTCGACCGTCCTCGGTAGAGCTACCTTCTTTTGTCGACGATGCCGTTAGCACAGGCGATGCAATGGGGTTACCTGCTCCGACAGCCAAACCCATTTCATGGTCACACATGTCTGGCGTTGTTGGCGGCATTTCTTTTGTCGTTGTTGCAATAACTAAAGAAAAAAATGCCTTATGGTTATTTCATTACCGACTCAGACAGAAATGGACTGTTAAGACAGAAATGGACAAGTTGTTGCAATGTAATTTAATCAATCGCCTTTCATTCTAAACCTTTGGTGGTGGTTGATTGCTCTGTAGTTGTTGGCACTTCAGGTGTAGTTTTTTCGCCTGGAGCACTTGTCGTAGAAAGTGGTGTTGATTTCACTACCTCAGTGGTTGTAGTCTCAACGACTTCTGTTGTAAACCCTGGAAGGTAAATATCATATGCCAGTTGTTAGAAAATATGTTTTCCACCTAATAGGCTCAAATGCAATTTTTACCGGGTTCTTCTGTGACTTTAATAGGAGCAGTTGCTGTTACCACAACTGTAGTAGTTGTTTCCTTCACAAACGGAGTCGTGGTTTGAGGAGCTTTCGTAGAAGATGATGCGGTAGTTGATGTTATTAAACCTTTACCGCAGCCATGCAATTCGATACGTAGGCTCATCTCTTCGCCATCATTGATTGGCAATATGTAGAAATTTCTCGTTATAATTGGACTAGGCATTCGGTTTTTAACAACAGTGTGGTCGTCGTCGTTTGCTGCAAGATATTAAATTGTTTATATTTTGGAAGTACTTTTGTGATCATCATCTCATTTCGACTTTGCGAACTTACCTGTGAATATGACAGGTTCATCAGTTACTACACCGTCAGGTCCTTTGCTTTGTGCTGTTAAAGTCTTCAACTCTTCAGCTTCAGCATACTTAATCATGAATTTCCGAACAAAATGCCCGTCTTCACCACCTTGCGTCGACACAGCTGTGATCTCTGTTGGCTCAAGAAACGAAATTACTAGAAAAGGTTCATCATCAGATTCTTTTGGGGCCCAAGAGTGCATTTTTGCATCCGATTGTGTCCCTTCCGATCTAATTCTTGCCAACCAAGGCTCGCGACCCGGAAGGTTTGATGACGCAAATAATTGATCATTTTCAATCGCTCCAGATTCCATGCCAAGGGCAGTAACACATAAGCCTAAAACGTAGCAATAAAATGGAGTGAATTGTTTTCAAATGGTTTTGATACCCAAAATTATCAGCGTTCGAGTAGTATGAAAACACGTGTTTCGATCACAGCATTAGTCAGCAAAACAAAATGCACCTTCTGTTGAAACTTCTGTAGTTTTTGTAATAGTTTCGGTAGTTTCTGTCACTACCAGTGGCTTGCTGGTGGTTGTGAGCGATCCGGTTGTGCTTACGAGTGCAGATGTTGTTTCGGAAACTGGCAAGCACTCACAGCATCTAAAAAAGTTGTGGATAACCCAAGATTTAATTTTTGATATGATAAATGGCGTAATATTTTATGTTACTTCATACAAAAACGTATATTTGCTTAATTTAAAAGAACGCGGTATGGTGACAGTGTTTGAATTGACTTCAATATAACTGAAGTTACCTGCGGTCATCGTAAGTTTGGAGATAAAATCCCAATGCGCATTCTATGGAGCAATTTTTTATGCAAGTTGCCTGAGTATTATTGCAAGTGCAACTTTCGCATTCACTTGTAACCCAGGTTTCACCGTCCTGGAAATGAAGCGATAAAGGTGAGCAATAAACTAAATGTGCAAAAAATGATCTCCTTTCGCCCGTCAGTTATTCTAAGCAGATTTTTACAAGTAGAATTTGTTCCACTCACCAGTTTTGTTTCCCCTTTATACACACACGGGCAACGTTTTTCATCGGAACCATCTTGACATTGCTTCTCGCCATCACAACGATATTCGTCGCGAACACATTTCGTACATTCATCGCATTCAAAATATCCTTTTTTGCATGCGCACGAGATAGGAGCCTGATAAGGTAATTAATGAAACGAGATTTTCAAAACTGTGTTCATAGTCGATGATCTCAGTTTCAACCAGCAGTACTTACGGTGGTTGTGCCAACGACTTCAGTTGTAAAGTTAGTGAGAGCCGATGTGGTGACTGTTGGGATAGAGGTAGTGGTGTCCACTAAAAACAATTTATTTTAGATGCACAAATAAAATTGGAGCCAAAAGATGTGCAAATCTTTATCCATTAAATTTGATTCTTTTGATTTAAATCGATATTTGTTAAGTGAGGATGAATTTCAATGGAAACGTGTCAATATCACTTATCTACATCATCGCAAATTAAAACGTTTACTTTACTCCAGTCACCTTTTTTGCAATAACAGCAGCCTTCTTCGTCGTTTTCTAACACTTGCCCGACTGTGCAGCTGTTGATTGTGCAATAATTGTTGCATCTGAGCTCTCCATCTATGCACTGGCAATAGCCGCAACTTCCAACAAATATTTTTTCATTCGGCATAACAGGTCCTTAGTTCAAACAAACAAAATATTTGTTAAAATACGCTGCAACTTGAACTTATTAATATTACTGTCACGTAAACAATGATCCCATCATGCGTTTTGAATAACTAACAAGTACCAGAGTGTGTTTTGATTTTTATCAATCAAATTTACCGTCTTTAGTCACGCAAGGGCATTCCTCAACGGAAATACATTTTCCATTATCGTCATCTCGAACCATTCCTTCGTCACACGAACAGCACTTGCCATTCTGGTCAGTTTCGGGAACTTGGCATGTGACGTTGTTTTGCATTTGTGAACAAGTTGGCGCACATGTGCACGGTCCATAGATTTCATCTGATGCATACACGAAAGATATTCATGTGAGCAAAATGAACTTATATTGCAAGGGTTCGATATCGTACAATTTCATCATTACTTTGCAATTAAAAACTTCACTCGCATGGTTTTTGTACTGTTTACTACTCTTACCATCCCTGCAATTGACTGGGGTTGGTGTAACTTCGCTTGGAATAGTCGTCAATGATGCCGTTGTACTTTCTGTGGGGAATGTCGTGGTTGGAACACAAACCGGACAACATGATCCAGACACGGTAGCCAATGTCATTCCAGCACTTTCATTGCATGAAAGCATGGTACATTTCATTGGTTCACACTTTACTTCGTTGTTAAAGCAAGTGCATCGATCACATTGACCGCGTTTCCAACTGCTTCCGGGCTAAATAATTAGTTACAGCAACATTATCTGTAAGCGAAAATCTCATACTTTTTGACAATTTTGTTAAAAGTAAAGTTGACATCAACAAGCTCAAATTTAAAACGCGTTTAATTTACTTCGTGAATTTTGCCATCATCGTCACTACATTTGCAGTCCATCGGTTCCACGCATCTCCCATTATCATCGATCACTTTATTGATTGGACATTTGCAGCCAGGCTCGCAGGGATCTATTTCTTGGGGACACGACTCCTGGCTTGACAAATACTGACACTTTGTAGGACAATGGTTTGCACAATCGGTAGGCACCATGCCATCTTGGCAATCTTTTATGAAAAACACAATCGAGTTAAGCCACGTCATGTATATAACTTGGCCAAAAATATGTAAAAAAACGACATTATAGTGATCTGACGAAACTGAAAAAAGCTAAACTTAGAGCAATTACGGAAATACTTACAAGGAACAGTTGTCTGAATCTCTGTGGTGGCAGTGCTTGCAGGTTCTGTAGTCACAAAATTGAATGGGGTGGTTTGTACAGCACCGGTTGTCGTGACAATATTTCCTTCTGAGGTTGTTGTGATCGTCACTATGGCTGTTGTCTAATGAAAAATAAAAATATTTATAAACACTTGTTCACACAATGGTAGTAAATGTAAATGGTAAGTTTATTAAAACGTAGCCTTCTTGCGTTGGTTACCGTGCCGGTAGTTAGAGTTGTGGTTTCTTCAGTTACAGGCCTACTGGTTGTGGCTTCTCCGCCACATGGTGTTCCACTGCACCTCAGTTGATTATCGACGCACATACTGAACAACAACATATTAATTTGCAGGCAATATACATTACGATTACCGTTATTTCCCACTTGAGTATTATGTGTAGAATAATAGCAGTCATTGTCGTTTGAAAAAATAATGCTCACCAACTCATGCAGTTATATGGCAGAATTTGTCCGGGGGAGATGATGATATTGCCAACTTTGCATGGGCATTGTTGCCTTTCGATACACTGACCCTCATAAAGAACAGTTCCGTTTTTGCAATGGCAACCTTCAACGCAAGTATCGGTACAGCCCTCGTCATCGCTTTCGTTCCAACAAGTGGATGAACATGTGGTGCCACATTCCTGGTACTCCATACCTCTTTCGCATTGCAGACCTAACACCAGGAAAACAACATTTACCGGTGAAGAAAAAACAATTCCATGGCGTTTAACCTTTTTTGAGCTTACCACATGTTCCGGTTGACCTCCAACGAATATGAACGCCTTTGTCGTTGCATTCTCTGACGTATGCCGCAATCGCTGTGCAAAGACACTCGCAATCGCCGCCTCTGTCGCATCCACAAGAATCCCAGATACATGAATCATAGTAGGCTGTTGGATCAACCTGTGCGTGACATTCAGAGAAAGGGTTTTCCATGAGTATCCTACAGGAAAACTTGGCCCAGTCTGTCCTCTGGGGACTAACAGTACAAGGATGAATGGGTTCTTCTTCTGAACTTGGACATGAACTGTAAGCTTTCCAACTATCGCCAAACAGGTTTGAAGACGACTCAGTTTCACCTTTTTTAAAAAAGTTACGGCAATTTAAACTAGTTATGTTACGCGTATTTACACTATACTTAGCAGAGTTTATAAAGTTCGATGTAGATTACAGCCTAATAACCTTGTCTAGTGATGAAATCGTTAAGAGCATTTCCGTCAAAGTTACCGCACAATCCACAAACTTTGCCTTTGTATTTGGGCTCCAGTTTTACGTAAACACGGGTTCCAACATCCCATAAAATGGTGAGACCAATCTACAATTACAGCATAAACAATAAAGTGTTAAACAAAATGAAAAAAACGAAAACAAACAAAAGAAAACAAGCACCCGTCTCACCTTTGTTTTGACGATAAGAAACAAACCAGCTCGGGTAATTGTGTATTCAGCCTTCGGCATGCCATAGCGCGCAAATTGATTATTAGATACTATTGGCTCAGATCCTCGAATCATATGAATAACTTTGTCAAACAGAATCAGCTAAAAACATTCAAACTTATACTACAAACATGAAACTTTATAAATTGCATTTATGTTCAATTTATCGACCTAAGAGATTATAACATGGCTCTTAAAACATGTTACAGTAAACCAACAGTATATACAAGAAACAAAACGTGTCACCAAGAGGCTCCAAAAACAAAATTCAATAACATGGACTTTTACTCGATTATGCTGTTAATAGCAAATCGTTTTGAAAACTAAATCATACACAGTACCTTGACCGCCTTTGTGCAAGTCATGCCCCCTGTACTGCAAGGAACGTTTTCGACGGTGATTCGGAAAGACCCGACACTGTCTCCGCAAAAATCCTCAGCTAAGACGTAAGTGCAATCACCGTGAAATTCATATCGCTTCTTGTCAAATGTTTCGTAATGCGGATCTCCATAGGCGGAACATACACCGGGACATTCGCGTTCCGTGCACTTCCACTTGGTGTTTGTACAGCGACTGTGCAATACGAGTGTCATAATTAGAGCAAAAACTAAGAAACTGATCATCGTAATAGCAAATGATGAAGTAATTGCGGATAAATCTTTCGATTACCATGAGCAGATTTTATTAAGGAGGTAGTGAAACAATAGATGTGGTGGTTTCCACTTACCAAGAGTTACAATCTTGCTTTATCCACTTTCCTTCTCTGTAACTCTTTCCTCTGTGGTGGCAAGGACAACTTTCTTGCGCAATGCACTTTTCATTATCCAGAACAAGCCCGACAGGACAACCACAGCCTTCGTGGCATTGATCTTGCTCGCAGGCCATATCCATGTTGTCACAAGTCCGTTGGCACTCTGTGCAGTTGCTCCAAACCATGCCCTAGCGGTACAAGAATAAAAAACAGTTTCTGCAACGTAATTGACAAAACTGAAAAAATTTAACCACGTATTACTGCGTTCATGTTAGTGTAAACAAATTATAAACAATGTTTTACACGTTTCTGGGAAACCAAGTCCAAAAAGCGTTAAACCAATACCTCACTGCAGACTGTCGTTGGAGTACATTTTGCAATCGGGCTACATTTCCAGGCTCCATTGCGACAGGTACACATGTCACAAACCGATTGCCGTTTAACGCCCGGTGAGTAAGCAACGTTCCTAGTAAAGCAAACAGCTCATTAATTTCTTGTCGGAAGATTTATTGTGCTAGGTACAAAAAGGTTTGATGAACATTAAAGGTGTGCGATTGGCAACACCTACAACGCAAATCATTTATAATTATAAAGATTTAACCTGTGGTAACATGAGCACTGCGAAAATTGAACGCATGATTCGTTTGTTTCGTCATAGACCTGACCTTTCGGGCATCTGCAACCTTCAATGCATTCTGAGCTCTGAATGAGAAGAAACAAAATTCAAATTTTCTGTTTTCTAAATCGAGTAAAACAATTTCATGTGGATGTTAGGAAATAATTAGTCACGATAAGTAATTAATTTAATGTGCTATGTTTTTCTGAACGTTGAGATTTATCCTCTGCTAGTTTGTGCACCTGGCAAATAATATTTCTGGCGTTGGCCCAACAATAGTATTGCAATGCAATTAATACAAATAAAATTGTTAAATGAATGCACCACACCACCACAAACTTACAGCATTGCACTGGTTTTGAGTCCCACTACTGATCATTTGACAAGACAGCTCGCAGTCCGCTCCGGCACATTCGTCCCATACGCGTCCGTTGGAGCATTCTACTGAGCACTTATTTGCTTCGCGCCATGAGAGCAAACTTTTGACTGGGCTTCCAGCCCTTGCACACGCACGAGCATAAGCGCTGAAAATGGTGCACTTGTACTCATCGGGATTTGCGGCAAATTTGTGCAGTCCGTGACAGACGTCATGTTCGCACATTTTGACATAGGATGAAGGATTGACGATTGAATTGCACTTAAAAAAAGCACCTAAATTCCGAAAAGTTCAATTAGTGACACATTTTAATAACATGCTAAGGTATACCCCCGACCGTGATTTATCACTAATTCACTGGGTTTAGCACGATCACAGAAATAGAGCTTCCTACCAAGCTTCAACTTGGCACACATGATCTTGGCATGGGTGGCATATTCACTAGCTATTACACAGGCGTCGACAGCTACTCCTGTTACAGCTTCATTTGCGCTACATTTCACGTCGGTTTTCCAACTGTTTCCGAATTCGTCTGCCTTATTCGTGATGGCTCCGCTCGGTAACGTAAAATCATTAACTTGATTCAGGTCGTAAAGTCCACAAAGACCTTGAACCTACAAAAGACACAAAGATAAGCATTAGGTATAGTTGCTGTAATGAAAAATTTACCGGTAAACTAGTATTTCTTACAAATGAGGAACTTTGATTAAACTCTAATTTTCCTAGAAACGCAGAAACAGCGTACCTTGTGCTTAAAAGATGGATTTAGGGTTAGATAAACCCGATGATTACCATCCCACATCAGTGTCATCCCAAAGTCGGATTTCATCTTCAAATAAACTGAAGAGAGTCTTTCGAAGCGAAGAGCTTGCTCCTCATCTCTATATGGAAGGTCAACAACCGTATTTCCGCGAGTCACTTTTCCATGCACTGAAAGTCTGAAAGCGTGTATAAAGTTTAAACTTATGAAACCATACATGCATTTTTTAAATATAACTTCCTTTCCAGACAACCACTGTAACAACTCCACTAAAATAAAGACGAAAATTTGTTTAATACAAACTTGTAAATTTTTCCATTTCCAAATTTTATTGAAATAGTTTTTTGGCATGGTTCGTTGTCGTAAAATCCGCATCCTTTGTTTTGGACCCAGATGGCAAATTTTCGCTCAACACCAGGTTTTGTTTGCACCAAAACATATTCGCAACCGCCAGCAAACTGCAATACAGGAACAGCTATACTTTATATTCAGCTCCATGTTTTAAACGTTGGAGTATTTTAGGCTAAGTGTTTTGTCGTTACCTGAAAAGGTTTTCCATCGAAAGTAATGTAATGATCTTCGCCAATTGCAGAACACGTAACTGGACATTCCTTTGTTGTGCAATTCCAACGTCCTCCAGAACAAGTGCTGCGATTTGTAAAAAAATGTATGACAAATTTTGTATCACAGGGGATACATCCCCGACGTTTAATGTAGTTTCGTATATTCAACTTCTGCATCATTAACTGTACAGTTTACCAGTTATTGCAATCCTGTTGAATTATGTCGCCGTTATGGTAAGTCTCGCCGGCTCTGGTGCAAGGGCACATCTCCTGTCTCTTGCAAGTGTTTGTGGTTGTATCAAGTACCGTGCCTTGAAAACAAACGATTATTTATAACAAAACTCATTATACTTCATTTATCTTACTTATAGGTAACACAGGGGTCTTGAATTTGGTACCTTTTGGGCAATGACACCCGTCTACACAAGCATTGTTGCTGCATTCGTTTGCAAAGTTTGCAGTTTCACAGGTTGCCGGACAGCTTGAACCACATTCGCTGTAAATTTTTCCACCAGAACATTCCCGTTCTGTTACCAATGAGAAAAATGTGCAATAAAAGATCTGTTTCTTCAATACTTCAGTCATAAATTTTGTGGTATTGCATCAATACATTACATTAGTTTTATTGTTTCCTTCACGCGAGTGTGTATACAGTGTGTGGTAATTAAGTTTGGAACAGCTTTTATAAGATAGCTGTTCTTTGTAAGGCAGTAAGGTTGACTAAGTCTAATTTTTTGACGAATTTCTTTGTGTAAATATTGCTATTGAGCTTTTGGACACTAACCGCAAAGAATAACCGATCTCCATTCCAACACAGCACCCTTGTAAGCGCAGATTCTTGAATAGTGTGTAAACGATTGGCAAGCACATTTTTTGTAGTTTTCGATACCGCAAGCGCAGACGTCCATCACACAACGTTGCACGTATTCCTGCATGGAAGACATAGAACAGTTTTCAGTATTTGCTTTGAAACACCGAGGCTGTTTAATAAAGCCATTTTGACTTGGAAATTGCAGGAATACTAATTTGCTTGTTGTAATAACATGCAAAAGTCAGACGCGTAAGGTTTGTGTGTAAAGGTAAACCAAATGCTAAACACTTTTTAAAATGTTCCGGAAAGAAGTTATAACGCTGAACAATAAGAGTAAAATCACAAAATGTTTTCCACGTATACGATAAACAGTAAATTGTGAATAATAGAATAAAAGTTTATAACGAGGGACAAGCGTTAAGCAAACTATTCACCAGTGCATTAAAAACGTATAGATTGATATCAAAAGACGAGAAAAATGGATTAAAATTGACCATATAGCAGGCTTATGTCATCATACCTGTGGATCAATGACATCATGGCATTTTGAGAAAGTCTCACTAAGCAAGATCTCGCAATGTTTCTGGACCTCATCGATTTTGCCAGTCGAGTAACGGGAACAAGGATGAGGAAGATCAGAGGGAACCGGAGTACATTCGTTAAGTTCGTCTTGAATGTGGAAGAAATTCCCGAAGTCGTTCTGGTTATCGAACGTCTGTGCCGAAGAAGGATTACGTAGGAAAAACCCGACTATTGACAAACTATACAATATTTATAAAGGCCTATTTTACTTAACATGTAAGCTAAGCCCAAACTTTAAAACGTTTTTTACTTTTTCCTTGTTTGCGACAAAGTCGTTGTCTGCTGTATTGTCATAGTTTCCGCACAAACCGCACATCTCTCCTTTGTAACTGTCCGGAACTGCGACGTAAATTGAGTCTTCGTTGTCGAAAAAGACTCTGACACCTAAAGAATGTTAAAAATGTTATTTCTTAAGATGTTAGTAGGTCGTTGTTGCATCATTGATTTTAGGCAAAAACTTAAAATTAGAAGTATGATGGAATAAACAACACAAAGTAGTGATGAAACAAAACGGACCGTCTTCAATAATTCCACGACGCAGAGGGTAAAGTAGTTTTGTAAAATTTACCTGTTAGAAGACGAAGAACGGTATAGCCGCCTATTCTTTCAAGGCTCAAACTTTTGTCAACAGTTTTTGGCATTTTGATAAAACGGCCGTTGTATGTCGCTGTGGAGTTGGGATAGAGCATAACCTTGTGCTGCACACCCATTTCAACTTTCACCGCTTTCTTGCAAGCGTCTCCGAGGCACTCAAAACGATTGACAACCTAAATATCAGAAGTTGGGTAATTGTGGCCTCGCTTAGAAAAAGTTTTCACGTAACCCCCCCCCCCCCCCCATTATGTTTTTACTGTGTAAGCAAGTTACGTCATATAGCAAACAACACACACCATAACGCGAAAGACACCGCTGCACTCAAAGGCGAGATTGTAGGAACATTTGCCAGGAAAATAGAACTGCTTTCCGTCAAAGGACACGTAATGGTTCATTCCCCAGGCAGAACAGACTCCTTCGTATTTAGCTGATGCCAAGCTTCCGACGTCTACGATGGGAGGAGCATTCACGGACTCGTCCTTCTTTTCACAATGTGCTCCTGAGAAGCCGTCCTTGCACATGCAAGTATCGGGTTCAACGCACTGGCCATCGTTTTGACAATCAACAGAGCATATTGCTGGAAAAAAAACAGAAGGTTTGATTAACTTTTTTAGATCCCGGAATTCACCAGAAGTACAGTATGCTCACCATCTTCGCAGTGATCGCCTTCGTAGCCTTTCGGGCATTTGCAGGTGTCTTGAGCGATACAACTTCCCCCGTGTAAACATTTGCTACCGCAGTCAAAGTCGACTGAACATTAAAAATTCTTTTACAGCAAGAATAATGAATAGCCTATCACGCTTTTATTACATTTTAGCGCTTGTTGATTTTGTTTTTTATTGTTACTTATTATGGAATTTTCATAAAATGTATAAAGTAATGTAAATTGCAAACTTTTTACAAGATCAATAAGGAAAAAATGATGAAATACCTTTTTCGCAAATGTCACCAGACCAACCAAGTGAACAAGAACAGACATTCGGTCCAACGCAGCTCCCGCCGTTTTCGCACGATGGCGTACAAATGGCTGGAATTGAAAGTAAACGCTAGCGTTGTATGTGAGATGACTTAGGTTTTAAATGACTTAGATTTTTAAGCTTTATACGGTGCTATGTCATCCAAGATACGGTATCAATCCATTTTTTAATGTAACAAGAGCTTTATTCTCAATGTTGTTACCTGTTTGACATGTCGGACCTTTCCAGCCTTCAGCGCATTGACAGGTATTTGGTTCCGCACAAACTCCGTTGTTCAAGCACGGGGAGATACAAATCGCTGTGGACACAAATTTCGCCTTCGGTTATTACCAAAATGATTTTGAGAAGAATAAAAATATGCTACTTTGCAAGAAACAGACTGAAAATGCTATAACGAAATGGATAGCTTCCATACCGCCGAGTTGAGACGCACAGGGACAAGTTTAAATCCTTGTTTTTTTAAAGCTTAAGCCACACTGCTAAGTTAAACGTCTCAAGAGGATTTTTTGCGTGGCGTGTCCGGGTTGCCGTATCAGGTTGAAACTAACATCAAAACGGAAAAAGTGTTGGTTTAATCTAAAATCTTCGTCTTTTCGTTATATTTATCGGCAGACCCGAAATAACACCGACTGTTCCAATTGTCGTTCGCTGGAAAATCGTCTCGTACAAAAATAACAAAATTTTCTTTAAGTATATCTGACGTCATAAGAGCGAATTCGGGCCTAGTCGAGACGTGGAAATGATTTTCCATAAATGGATTAAAAACATAAGCCTTAGTGTGTCGACTTCGATTAAAAAATATTATGTGACTAATACCTCTATCAATAATGATAACGTCAATGCAGAGTAAAGTTTTTGAGAACCCCTCAATCGGATCAGGCATTCTAGGTCGCGATAATGGCGAAACGTTTTATTTTTTTGGCCGCTATGCTGTCTGGATGACTTTTTTAGGAATTTCTCAAAACATTTGGCAAAATTGTTAATGATTCGAAACGGGCTTCGTTCGATTTCCGGCACTTTTCTTTTATGTGAGCAACGCACACTTTGAATTTATAAGCAATAATAATCTTTAGCATTGTATATATATGCCATTGTATATTTCTCTTGTCATTTAGCCGCAAAGCAAAACGAGAAGTTAAATGTGTTAATGGTCGTAATATGAATATACGTCATATTTGTAATATTTTCATAGAAGTAGAACAGTGATGTTTTACAAGTAAAAGTAAATGATTATTTCGTTTTCGTCTGCATGTTATGTTTGTGAGCACGCACAAAACTTTCTCTGTTGTTTAAAACGGCATAGTCAATAATATTTTCCAGGATGTTTTATCGCTTCCACTGATACCCTTATAAAAACAAAGCGAGATGGACAAGGACCAATAATATAATTAATAAACAGTTGCCGCCAAGTATTGGGAAATGCATTGTTGAAAGACTTCTAAAATTTTCATTTTGTAGATGGCAAAATATTATGAACCAAGTTTGCGTTGGTTAAATACGTTTTCAGAAAGGATTCCTTTTTGTTTATTGCCGTCTTGGATAACAGAAAATGTGTCTATATTAGCGGTATAGGGGCTTTATTTAAAACCAAATCAGATTATTTTAAACTTAGATGGGTTTTAAAATTGTGTTCAAGGCTGATGTTATGAGTTAAGTAAAGATAATTAAATAGTTGTTCAGATTTCATTCAGCACGAGCGACGGTTATTTACGTGGAATGAGAAGATTTTTTCTTAAAAGCTCTTAATAAAACAAGCTGGTCCTATCTGGCATGATCACAATAATATGGTACCAAGCATTGACGGAAAGTATTCTATAACTAGACGAGCTTTTAGGCTTGCTTTTGCAAACAACGTCTGTGTATTGTCGGCTGAAACGTTTCTACACCATTGTTTACTTCATCCAATGATATGAATTCACTTACGTTTTTCACAGAAGTTACCACTATAGCCGATCCCCTCGCAGTCGCATATGTCCTTTCCTGCGCAAACACCACCGTGTTGGCATGGTTTGCGACAGACAGCTGATAAAATCAAACAGAACATATTAATATTAATAAGTTCCAATCGTCAAGTATGAATGAAAATAAAAGGAACAGGCGGGTTAAAAGACAATGAAAGGTCGCGTAAGGGATTATATTAACACATTACCACACCGCATAAGGTCAACACAATATCTCAAAGTCTATAAATGAGGCTTTGTCGGGGTTACAAAGAACTGCCGACACTAAGCATAACTGCATTCCGATTCATCATGCAACACACAGTGAAATTTTACGTTTTGCGTGTCAGAAAATTTAGCAAATTTTACAGGATGTATTGTTTTTACCTATTTCACAGCGATCGCCAACATAACCCTCACAACAAGCGTTTTGCTCTTTGGGTTCCTTAACTAACTTCTTCACGATGACCTTTTCAACGGCCGATCTAAAATGTTGCAAAATAAACATTTTAAAAACTGAATTTTTAGTTCCTTCAAGATTGCTGTCAATGTCATTCCAAAAATTTGAAAACATTGCAATCATTAGTATGAAAATAAGCTCGTTAACTGGGGATGATGACAACAAAGTTATGAAACCAACAAATGCTAACAAAAACTAAGTCGATTCGTAGAAATCGAAATAAATTCAAAGCTAAGCCCTTCGAAAATATAAATATATATTTAAAACGCTGTTTTAAAATCTAAACTTAAACCCAATCAAATATATAAAAAGCTCCAATAACCTACATCACAGATCTTCTATTACTTGCATGCTACAGTTGAAAAGTTTTGCATCCACAAGGCTTGCTTTAGCTGCCTATGAGGTATCACTTAACATAGCACAGCTGTTAGAAAACCTGATAGTTGCAAAAATCGTAACGTATATAGTTACAGATTTGAACATGAAATCTTGTTCTAACTCAGGCAATCGCCAAGAAATGAACTTAATCGCTTAAAAGCACCAACCATGTTGGACAAACCCAACGTCAACAGTCACTAAAATGTATTCTGAGGTGTCGGCATGTTTGACGCCCGTTGTATTTGGGTATGTGTGCTATTGGTCATTTCACGCTTTGAAAAATGACCCAAAACCTCGGACAGCTAAGCACAATATTTCCCGTAGAAATCTTAAACGCGCGATAGAAGCGATCATCAAAAATATTAACACGCCACCAAAATGTTTGAGAATTGTTGAATAAAATTTAAACAACATGCTTGATCTTACGCTCGCACGCGTTGCCTCTTTGGGCAGCCCAGTGAGCACAAGACGAACTCACCGATTGAAGTCACAATATTCTTTCCCATCCACGGTTTGCATTTTCAAAAGAACGTCAGAGTCCTTGCGGTTGTTGCAATCCTGATAATGAACCGTCCTCCAAACTATACGATCTTCTTCCACTTCCTTTAGCACTTCTACCATTCTTGTCACAGGACAAATGCTGTGACAATAAACGTATTAGCATTACACTAGTGCATTTACGATTGAAGTTCTTTTTAAAATATAAAACTATTTTTAAAACACAAGATGCATTATAAAGTAACAGCTATTGCTATAGGAACAATAACGATCATTACTGTACATTATGTTACAATTATATAATAACTCACTGCTCTTCTGCTAAACTCAAATCGAGAGCAAACCAGACGACGGCAAGCACCAACAGCATTGCTGTTCGCTCCATTGCGAAGCTGACTTGTAATTTTTTATTATTTATACTTTTATTTTGATGTTGATTGTTAGTCTTTAGAAACAAAAAACGCTAGTTTGATGCTCTAATTTGCTGGGAAATAGCTTTTATTTCCCAGAATAAAGTGTTCGATGCCAGGTTTGGACCCTTTTATAGGCAAACTGTTTTTTCTCTAGCTCTATTCTTTTTTCCTTTTTTGTTGTTGTTAGAAGGAATTTATATGCGTGAAGTTTGAACAAAAAAAGTATAAAATTCAATTCAAGTTCTTACCGTCGTACAAGGTGTTTGAAACTTATTTGAATAAACGTAAAAAAACATGTCATTTTTATTGAAGTTAGCAAACTAACATTGTTGAACTTCCCACACAACGCATTTACTGTACGGAGGTCATTGAAAAAAAAGACTTATACATTTAATGAATAGAACAAAATAAGAAAGCGTTTTACTGATTATTATCATGGAATATAGCGGAACAGTTTTCACACTTAGGAACTTCCTAATTAAAGCAAATTATCTAATCGTTACATGCCAGGACAATTGAAAATATATGCTGTTTTACCAATTTTAAATTAACTGTATACAATTTTGGTCGATGGGTTGGCGGTCGGAGGTTGATTTGGTTGATTTGGTTGATTTGGTCAATTGGTAGGTGGTCGATGCACGCGGTTTGTTTTTTCATAAACCATTTGAGTTGCTCATAAAAGTGACAAACATAAAGCTACCAGTAGGTATAATAATAATCATCAAATACCAGTTGTGCTTTGTATTTGATGCTTACAAACAAATGCTAAGTTTTTTGTATACTTGCAACTATAGCTACCGGATAGTTGAAGTGTGTTGCGTCTTTGTTCAAGATCTTACAATTGTTACGGCTTTCAATTGTAATAACATTATGGGCGAAGTATTTCATGTCCATTTTTTCCCTTGTGAATTTTTAACTCTTTTAAAATTTTTATTTATGCGCAAAATGAAGAAATAAGTAGTGTTATAAAAACATCCTGGTTCGAAGCTATTACGGCGATGAATTCGTTTGAAGGATGTTGTTATGTAAAAAAATTTGCTCTATACACTTTTTTTACAAAATACAATGGAAAAAAAATGAACGCTTTATCAAGTGATAATCTGTTATCAAAAACTGTTTTTCTAGTGTTTAGTCGCTTATAACAAAACAGCAATCAACCAAAATAACTTGCACTTCAGTACAAAATGGTTCCGGGTTTCTGTATACCGGATGTTGGTTTTTTTGAACGATTAAGAGAAAGATGTTTGATAATTGTCAAGACTTGCCCAGCATAATAACTACCAACGTAGAAGAAACTACCACATGCAAAAACAGTTTCTGACCGCACAACTACTGACATTGTTCAGGCGTTAAATGCTATGAACTAATTCGCCCGGAACCAGGCGAATTAGTTCAAATAAAAGCATTAAAAAAGAGATCGCGATATTAATCATAATGAACTTAGGCTAAATCAAGCAGTGAAAGAGATTTAGCACTTTAAAGCCATTTGTTGCACGCATTGAAGTCTACGATGTGCGTCATTGTCAAAAAGATGGATCATGACTTCAAATAAAACCTTTTTGTTATGCTAGGCACAAAAGGTTTACAAATGTATGAGTTCAAAGCTCATATTGACTTTGCGCTAGATTTTCTAAGGGTTAAGATGAACTTTTAAGGGCCATGTAGATAATTGCTATTGGTAGCAAAATGTTAACCCAACAAAAAACTTCACTATTTCGAAACTGGTGATTCGCTTATTCGACATTTAGAAACATTTTGTGAATCTCACGTAATCACGTCAAAAATGATTAATTGTTAATCTATTTTATACAGTTACCGAAAATGATAAATATACGAAGTAGTTTGAATCAATTTGAACGAACTATTTTGGTTACATTTAAGATGTCCATGCATCAACTGTCTTAACTTAAAAGCGGTAAAAAAAACAAGTCTGGCATAAACGTAATAAGATATTTTAAAAAATTGCAAGAAAAAGACCACAAAATTAATTTTGCTGATGATAAATAGGAGCGATTGGTAAAAGTTGGTTCAAGGAAACAGCATTTGCGATTTTGGTCTTTAAGAATTTCACAGTAATTAAACATCAACAATAATAGTTTAACAACAGCAAAGTATGAAAAAGTTATTTTCGGTCAGACTCTGGCAAATAATTTAATTGTTACACAGCTCTTATTGCAAAATATTTATGTTCTTATTGTCTTTCACAGTCTGACGTAAAACAAATAAGTAAAAGATCTGGTCGGATAGCTCGGGTACATCTGATGGCGTTCATCTGTAATCAATCAGTTTTAATCTATTAATCATAATCAGTAAACAATTGGGGGAAATATCGCTAGCTTCGCGTCTTCGCATTATTATTCAATGAACGACAAACTTAAATCAAAGCGTCGTAAGTACTCTGCTCAGTGTTTTTTTTTAAGGTGTTTTGGGGGACCGAAACGGTCCCCAAATTTCTCCAGCGGTTTCCCAAAATTTGGACTTGCAAATATGGCTATTTTTTGGTATTTAAATGAAACACTTGCGGTCTCTTAAAACTACTTAGCGGTCACCCAAACCAAACCTTAAAAAAAACCTGACTCTGCTTATTATTGCAAGTATCACTTCTTGTTTGTGTAAGCATGTATCTAATAACAAAAAAAACTCTTACGTTTAACGATAAGACTTGGACACCGCTGAAGATTTCTTGCCAAAGAAACGCTACATTTTAAGCAGGCAGCCTATTCCCTACATTTTAATTTTTATTTTTGGTTGGACACATTCATTGTCATCACATTCATTCATTCATTCATGCACATTTATTGTCGTTGTTCACGTTCAGAGAGAGAAGGAAAAGTAGTTTTCTTTGAAACTCGACAAGAGGCGTTCTTATTGGTCTTTCTTATTAGATCCTCCACACTCAAACGAAAACGACCAAGACTTGTATTAAATTTGGAACCATAAGATGTGGTATACATCGGCAGTGCTGGAAACATAGCGTCCATTTTAGAATTGTCATCGCCGCAAAAAATGGAACAAAAGCTTTTATCTACCTTACAAAAGACGGTATAGTCCTGCTCGGCCAGGAACTTTGTCACGCCTTGGAGTAGGAATTGCTATATGGAAAATTTCCAAAGTTAATTGCTTGGAAATCGAATGAAAATCAGCAATACCAAATTATCCAGGTTCATTTTTAATCTTTTTGGCAAAAATGTGATATGGCAACGACATTCATTCAATGCTATTGCGTTAATAACGATCCCATAACTTTTTTCCAACAGTGATTTCTTAAATGTCCATTTTTCATTACAAATTATAGTGTAATGTACTTAGCAGCAAGAGCCCGAGGTCGAACGTTCTGCACGAACGTAACAACTTTTAAGTTTTATGAGTAACTCGAACTTTAACCTTTGTTTTCCAGAACGTCAACTGTTTTGCCGAAATCAGCAAAACGAAAAAGATTTGCAAAAATGTTTTGCGCTTTGTTACAAGAAAATTCTTTGCAACATAACTGTGTATATGAACTATTAGTCTCAACCACAGAATAGTTCTTTCGAGGATCACAAATAACATCAGCAAATAGCGTTGCTGTTGATAACGCGATAAACGAAAATAGCCATTGGATTGAAATGTTTGTGGGCATAGTGCAGTTGATGTATACTTGGTGAATAGGTTTGATGCTTTATCGAACTAAATCACTATTATTTTAATAAAAACTTAATCTTTCATAGTTAACAGGAAGCAGTTGTTTTAAACGCGCTATAGCTTGCCTGCTGTTGTAGAATCATTGCAAAGAACGCAACGCGCTTTTCATACGTGATCCTTTGTTTCGTTTTCTTAACGCGACATCTACTGGCATTAAATTTTGTAGACATATACCATAAAAGTTAGTGACAAAAACATCTTACTTTGATTAAAACTTTTTGTTTTGACGTCATATCTTCGAGTTCGGTCTGGGTTACAATCTTAGTACTATTGCTGTGAAAAGTGAGGATATTCGTTAGGTCAGATGGGAATGGAGAGAAAAAATATACCGTATACATAACTTTGTCGCATACCTACTATATATGAACATATACTTGTCGCAACCATATGTGCGACATCTGTGATGTGAGTTTTCAATTGAATCAAGACTTAAAATAAAAATTGTATTGTGCTAACCTGCTTAATATGCTATTGGCAGCAAAATGCTTAAGCAACAAACACCATTCACTATTTGGAAACTGATAAACACCTTATTGGACATTTTGAAAAAGCATTAAACCTCCCGTATCAACGCAAAAAATTATAATCTGCGTTTCAAGGTTTTGTGAGATTATTTTTACGTAATCGCAGATCGTGCTTGGCAAATCTAAAAGATCACAAATTAGCTTCAAAATACAACCTTTACAAATTTCTCATTTTAATAGCTAAGCCGAAACCATTTTAAAGTAGCTGTACAATTTTAATTTTCAGTAATTTCCATGTTGTTAGAAGCAACAAAACAAAAACAGTTTTTAGAGAACAAGTTCTTAGAAAAAAATTGTTTTGCTTTCAAATTGATCTAATATGCTATGCTTTTAAGTGTGGAAAGTACGTGTATGGTATGTTATTGAAACATGGTGTGCTTAAGAAAAACTACTTTCTATGTAGCGACATCTTTAAGCACAGACGTATAAGTTATTGCTGTTGAAAGTTGCAGTAATATTGTACGATATCTTGATAATGCTAGTTTGAAATACTAACTTTAATTAAGCCATTTGCAAACGTTAACTCTATTAAACTTACTTGCAAATTACTTTATTTAACTTTACGTTAACATTTGAGAACTTAAACGTTACTGTTGTTACCGGCCTTTTTCTAGTGCCGGTTCGAAGAGACCTGTAGTTAACTATACGATTGTATTTCAAAACAGTTATAAAGCTAAACACGTCTACACAGCAGTACAGACATCGGTAAAATGTTCACTCGTTCAAGAACAGGCAAGGCGTAATCACATTTATCAGTGCATCTGGCGGAAGGCAGAAAATAAAAATACACCTCAAACCAAGCAGAAAACGGTGTACCGACACTTAATCACGCGACGCTTAATCACGCGACGCTTAATCACCGACACATAATCACTAGGACATTTAATCACGCCACATATAATCACTAGGACATTTAATCACGCGACACATAATCACTAGGACATTTAATCACGCGACTTGGATACTTATTCACGCGACATTTAATCACGCGACACATAATCACTTGGATGTCGGAAAAGCGTGAGGAAAATTCAGTAATTCAAGCTCATTTGCATCTCTCTGTGGGGATGACGATGTGGATTGCTTTTAAGGTTGGTCTAAAGCCAAAGGCTATTAGTCTTTCTTTTAGAACTACCCGACAATTGTCTTTGACTCCGTTGCGCCGGCTTTCTCTATAATGTTTCTTTAAAATCAACACCAGCTTCATAAAGTCTAATTGTTATATTGTCCGAAATAAGTTGTATCACATTAGAAACATTTTTATCATCTTTTCACATTTAAACAAAACTATAACTCCAATTCAGTAATGAACAGTCCAGAAGGTAAAACTGATATTATGTGTAGAGACAAGAAGAGGAGATTTTAACCAAACCTTAGTTTTTATAGAAACACACTAGCCAATCAGGAAATAACATGTCATTTTGCATTGCTACGTATAACCTATGTAATATGTAACATTATTCTATTTTTACCGAAGGTCTTGATCAAAGTACCGTCAAAACGGTTCTGACGAAAAACTTTTTACCTATTACCTTTCTTAAAACAAAGTTTTGCAAAAGCGAAGTACACCACATATACGCATAGATGGGTATCGCGACAATTCTAATGATAATTTAAATTAAACCGTCAAATTCAGAAAACATTGGTTTAAAGTTGACTTCCACCAGCTAGAAACTTTTTGTTATTTAGTCAGAAATATCACCAACACGATGACAGTAATCGTGTTGACACAGTTGACCGTTATCTGTCAAGCGAGATTTTAGTTTATCTTCGTGCAGTTGCTTACATTTCCCATGCATGACATTGTTACCTAGTGTGTACGGTAGCCGATACTGTAAATGTGTGATTAAATGTCGCGTGATTAAATGTCCTAGTGATTAGGTGTCGCGTGATTAAATGTCCTAGTGATTATGTGTCCCGTGATTAAGAGTCGCGTGATTAAATGTTCTAGTGATTATGTGTCGCGTGATTAAGAGTCGCGTGATTAAATGTTCTAGTGATTATGTGTCGGTGATTAAGCGTCGCGTGATTAAGTGTCGCGTGATTAAGTGTCACCAAACCGCAGAAAACAACGTAACACTCCTATACCCCTCCAGTAAATCTTGCTACGGCATTGCTTGAGCATCAATTAGCATAATTGGCTATAAGCTAGAGATGGTAAATACAACGACAAACTGCAATATAATCACGAAGCAACCATTACTACTTTTGTTACCCAGATGAATTTGTGATATTTGAAGAAACTTTTTCGACTACGTATATTATAGTGGGCCACATAAAAAAAAGGTTTACAAAAACGATTCTTTAAACGCAACAAAATGGTGCAATAGTGACAAAATTTCTGATTATCACACCAATAAAAACAAAAAAATCAAGGTACAACATTTATATGTAAATATTGCAAACATGTTTATACCAACAAAATAAAAATTATCAGTTATGAGTTACAAATCACGCTTCATGCTACTATCACTGCAAAAAGTCGAACATTGCAGACGATGATGGATGACTTGAAAGCTGTCCAGTCATCAAATCTGCTGGTAACCTCAATTCTCGTGCTGTCTGAAGGAAATGTGGAGAATCACCAGTCTCTTCGTGTCGACTGGCGTTATTGATCGCACAAATTGAGGATAAGGATTTATCCCAGGATAGTGGATCGCGCTGGACAGAATTCTGCATGATGTAAAGAATAGTTATGTTGGTCCTTTTAACCGCTCCGTTCCCAGAAGGAGGTGTGCTGTGGTTCTTGATTTCTTGCAGCCACAAAGATCAATAAGTTCTTTAACAACAACAACTGGCTCTCAAAGTTTCCTCCTCGGTTGCTGTGAATACGCTCCGGAACACCATGAATCGTCATCCAGTTATGATAGGGAACAAATGCTGTTTCTTGGGCTGTCTGTGATGGCATTGACCAAGCCTGCATATATTTAGTGTACATATCAGTGGCTACCAGTATGTAACAGTTTCTTGAATGTGTCACAGAAAGTCCTCCCAGGACGTCAATCTCTACTCTTTGCATCGGCTCCGACTCATCCGACTCCGATTTTTCCAGTGGCGGCAGTAATATCGTTTTTAAACTCTTTCAGCTGTTCTATCAACACCCATATGTCTCCCTTCATGTGAAGCAGCATGTAGGGCTCTCGGACGCATTTCTTTAGGAACCAGTAACTGAAGGTGTTTTCCTACCAATGTTTCTTCCAGACTGTGGCACAAGCACTGGTGTAATAAAAGTATCTCTCACTGCTCAATTTCTTTAATTTTTAAAAGGGGGCCTTGTGCCCTTGTTGGATCAAGAGTCCAACAAAAACCCTCAAGAAGATCAATACTTAAAACACTTCACGTCAAAGTAACAACGTAACACTGTTACTGTAAGTTATTAGAAGTTACTAAGCTTGCTAAAATTACTAAAGCTACTAAAGTTAATAAAGTTACTATATTATTGCAGTAGAAAGTTCGTTAGTATATTTTGATATTTTGATAATGTCAGTTAAAATACTGAATTTTTCTATACATTTCTGAAGTACGTCTTGAGTGAGTATGATGTTGTATGAATCGAATTTTGTGTTTAAAATATAATCAACGATTTAAATCTACGACAGCATAGATTTTATAGTTTTAAATAATGTACTTGGTTTTGCCTAGCTTACTGTAGTGTAACGTCGCAAGTTTTTTTTCCAAATGAATAAAAACTTTACAAAAACCCATTCTATTTTATTTTCTTGTCATAAACTTTCGGACGAAATTTGTTGATGTAAACCTTTGCAACCTGAATTTAATATTGGAAGCGTAAACTATTAATTTTGTTTGAACTTCTAATAAATTACTTTCACCATGCATGTAGTACTTATACTAATAAGTTAGATGGTTTGCTTGAATGTTCAATCCACAACTATGTAAGTTTTGACCACGACGTGAAATGCAACGCTAACTTCTGTATTTTTACAAGGAATATGTTACGAATAAGAAAACTTTGACGCCTGATATAGTAAGTTATTCGGCAAAGATTGGGTAGAATCCTATGATCTAAAAGAGGTTGAGAAAAATCATCACACCAATACAGAAATTGCATTAAGTAAGATTTTACAAGCCGTATCTTGAGATTAATTACACTTGATAAGCTAAACCAAAGCAATTCTATGTGGTATACAAACATAAGCGGATATTATAAGACTATACAAAACGTATTGCAGAAATGTTCAAACAAAACGACAAATACATCAAATACTGGTACGAACGCATTCTTGCAACGTTATACATATAAAATATGACGTACAACGCGCACCACAGATATCTGCAACACGATAATTTTTTATTTTTAATTTTCATGCAAAAGTGTTCAACGCTAATAATGCTAAATTTACAAAAAAGAAAACAAAAACAACGCCGCAGCAGCTTTATGTGCAAATTGAAACTTAAGAACTGGATGAAACGATTCGAATCTAAAAATAATTGCACTTAAATACGTCGACTGGTAAAGCACCACAATTTTCAAGAAAATCGATAAAACACTCTTTCATTAGTGTTGCTGATATTATTTTTTGTCTGGAAGTTGTGTATGCTGCGGCGTAATCTATGGTCGTGGTCGTTAGAGGATAGCCAGTCCATCAGTCAAGGTGCATAAATAGCCCGGTGCTTAAGATTGCTTACACATTTACATCAGTCAACCCGACGAACGCCTGGTTCTTCGCGAATCCAAAAGCATCATATTCGCAATCGGCGCAAGAGCACGAAACGATGTGAGGAATATCTCGTGTATATCTTGAACCTCCTTCGCATGTGAATGACACAGTTCTAGTTTCCACTTCAGCAGGTTTACAGCAGCGGCAGTTGGTCTGTGATTAATACCAAGTAATGCTAAATCCAAAAGCGCTTTTACTTCGCAAGTAAAATAGAAATACGCCAATGCAACCTACCTGAATGAACGGTGGTTCCGCAAGCATGGTTGTATTGGATTCGCAGCGACCCTGGCAAGTGGTTAGTTCTACTTCGCCGTCACTGGTACAATTGCTCATTTCCCAAACACGTTGAACTTTCACTGGAGCACAATCTGATATCGGCGGAGGACGGGCAACTAAAAAACGATGCCACTCGCGTGTTATAATAACCTTATAATTCAAATTTCATAACATAATATGATAAACATGCTAAACAAATAGGACAAATAGTTGTTCTGTAAATCAGTTGTTCAGACATGTTTAAAAGAATTGGACAAAACATGTGCACTAATATAACGCAGTTTTTCTTACCACATTGGGGACAGCATTGTCCTTCAACATGTTGTGCTATCTCTGTTTCCTTCTCGCAAACCTTGCAGTCGTGCGTATTTGAACAAGTTACTCCAATACTGGCGTTAATGCAGCTGCAAGTCATGCAATCGTCTATTTCCCATGACTCTCCGAACTGCTTAAATTCGCCTTCGTATTTACACACTGCAAAGAGAGCAAGTCATTGAAAACAAAATTGTTGAAAGCAATACCTTTCACTGGAAACAAAATGACAAATATAGCCTTCTTACTTTGTGCTACACATTTGCAACATTCGTTTGAACTCGGATCATTGTATACAATTTCTCCGGCTCCACATGAGTTCTCACTTAAACGGCATACTTTTACGCATTGTTTGGTGTTGTTTACACATCGGCACATTTCGCAATCGCTTTCCCATATATTGTCCGGCTGTTAAGATATCTAGGTTAATGTAAAACTATCCAAAGCATCATTAGTTCATTACCAAACAGCAAGTCCTGCAAAAAGTCTAAAAACACCTGGTTGTCATACAAGCAGGCCGTCAAGTTTAAAGTTATGCATGAAACAATCAACACTTTCTTGAACATACCGCCGGTTTGTTGTAATCCATTCCCTCGTAGAAGCATTCTTCCGGTTGTGTAGTAGTTGTTCCTTCGAACAGATTAGTTGTTTCAATCACAACAGGCATAGTTGTGGATACAGAAGAACTTTCCGCCGTCGTTGTCGTCCATTCAATTGAAGTTGGCTGAAAAGATATAATATCGGCATGAAAACACGTAAACTATTATTTTGAAGTTTTATTCTGAATGATAAACTCAGCCATATCCGTTGTACAATACAATAAAATGCATTTTAAATTTAATCAACTATGCTGTTTTATTAAAAATTGAAACATGTTTCCAATAAAAACTATTTATTGATTTAGTTATTGTTGTTGTGATTTCAGAAACTTTAGTCACCGATGATGGTGGCGTTAAACAATTTTCTCGTTGTACGGTAATCACAGTTCCATTGTCGGCGCATTTCTTAGCATAACAAGTATTTCCAGGTATAGCTTCAATAACCACAGATCCTAAAAAATTAAAAACGAAAAAAAATTGTCGTTAACCAGTTTTTTTTCATTCGTTCATCTCGAGAATTTTACAGTATTCATCGAGAAATATTTAATGAATAATACAAAAGGAAGCCATGAAGTGTTGATATTTATTTACCTGGTGTGAACACCTTTCCTTCGTATAGACATCCTTGCAGTGGAGTTGTGCTGACAGAATTTGGCTGTGAGGTTACTGTAGCCGGTGCAGTAGTTGTGGTAGCAACTGTCACGTTGTATGGAGCACAGTAGCAACATGTTCCTAATATGCAAGTAACATAGAATATTTATTGTGTCCACTAATGCTTCATCGAGTCCTGGATAACGAAGACCCCTTTATAAGACCAACATACCAGGGATATCAATGAATCTTTGTTCCATTTCATTACAGTCATCTTGCGTCAATCCACAATCGCTGTTGTCACAACTTTCTTGTCCATTAAGACATTGGCAATGTATGCAGCTACCCTTCCAGTAATCTTCTCCTTCCTAATTGGATAAAATTGTGAACACGTTACTCTAACTCTAACTATAGCTAACTCAAAAACTTAAATTTTGTGGAAAGTTGATTCAAATGCTTACTTCGTAAGTACGTCCGTTGTAGGTGCATTTTTCTTTGCAGTTTGTCTCGTACTTGACACATTTACGACTGGTGGGATCTTTCATGAAACCAGCTTTACAAGCGCATAAGTCACACCTAGAAGGATCTTCCTCCAAACATCGTATTGGCAGGTCACCTTTGAAAATAAGATAACCATAGTGTTTTAATTAGTGTTTTATTACAAATAAATTATTTCTCAGTGCGTTGAAATGTACTTAAACAAATATCGTATGGTAAAGGTAATCGACATAAATTATTCGTTTGAGATAGTTCACCTTCATCAAGCATAATCTGATTGGAGCAAGAAATGAAGCAATTGCAGTCCCAAGAGCAATTTGTCGTTACTGCAGTTGTACTCACTGTTACTAAAGTAGTAGTGCTGACGGGCTGTACAATAAAAACATAGAAACAACATAGTCAGTAAACAAAACTATCGGGAAATAACTAAAATGAATACATTATCATCGTACTTTAGTGGTGACAACTGATCCAGTGGTAGTGCTGGTTTCTGTAACAACTATTGCAGACGTCGTTGATTCTGCTTCCCCAGCAGTGGAAGTTTGGATTGCTGCTGATGTTGTCGCAATACTGCCGGTTGTAGATATTATTTTCGGTGCACAATAGCAGCATGTGCCCACTTTCATAACAAGTTGATATCCCTAAATCGTTTCATGCAATAATATTAGTTTAAGTTGGGAATTATTCTAGTCCCGTTTTGGTAGTGAAGCTGTTTCAACGTACCGTATTGCATTGACGATGACAATAAGTTTCGCACGAGTAGTTTCCACCAATACAAGTGCATTCAAGGCATGAAGACATGTCCCTTTTCTTTTCGTTTTCCTATATTGGAAAAAAACGAATCTTAAAAACTCCCTAGTTATATGCTATACTTAATTAACAGTATTATGAACACCACCTACATGCTTATTTACATTACTTACAATGCAAGGCGCTCTGGTGGTAGAAACCTCCGTATGTTTTGTGGTTAAAATTCCAGTAGTAGTCATGACTCTTGAAGTAGTTGTAGCAACTATACACTGGTCTGCTGTTGGCTCGTTAGCGCATCGTCCATTCACACGTGTTTGATCACTAATCACGCACTTTTGTAAATCTCATTCAGACAATGGACGGTTAT
The DNA here is from genome assembly GCF_947623445.1 of Clavelina lepadiformis. Taxonomy (NCBI): domain Eukaryota; kingdom Metazoa; phylum Chordata; class Ascidiacea; order Aplousobranchia; family Clavelinidae; genus Clavelina; species Clavelina lepadiformis. The sequence continues at coordinate 20,672,477 of NC_135241.1, forward strand.
GGGACTACTAAGATGTGCTTTTGCAGCTTACTTTTTAGGACAATTGCAATACATGTTGCATCCAGCCCTAGACACACAATCATCCTGCTCTCCATTGCATCCCAGCTGACACACGCACGAATCCGAGCAAGTTGGTGACGTCGTCGTACCCATTGTTGTAGTTGCAACAGATGTTGCCTCCGTAACAGATGGTGTACCATTGACGAACTTTTCCGTGGTTGTCACTGGAGCGAATGTCGGTGTAGTTGTAGTGGCCTCCGGTTCAACGCATCTACGAATCCAGATTTCAACATAATAAATTGTGCCAGTCAGTGCAGATGTGCAAGAAGTGTCTTTTTTACATTTATAACGTTCTAAATTTAAACGTTAGACGTCACAAAAAGAATTTCAAATGTATTTATTTTTCTAAAAGCACGTTATCTCGTAAAAAAGTGTTCACATACTTGCAACAACCATCGCTGGATTTTGAAAGCTCCTTGCCCTGACTGGCGCAATCTTCTTTCGTAGTACTGCAAAATGGCTCGCAATACTCTTTGCTCAACCCAGATTCATATACACATATGCATACTTGGCACTCACCGCGCGTGTAAGTTACGTTGAACTTGTGTATGGACATGGAATGAATACATTTTGTTTTAGACATCTTTCATTGTATAATTTTTTATACTTTGTTAAGTTACTACTTACAGGATACACTATGCCCTTATCCTCGCAAGGTTCTTTGCAAGGTGCTTCAATTCGCAAACACATTTCAGTTTCGTACAAGACGTCTTTCACACTTCCAACTTGGCAAGCACAATCACCACAGTTGGAGTTACTCTCGAAAGGAGGCGCGCTATCTAGGGGTATGTAGTTCCTCTGAAAACAACAGCTGGGTGTAAAAAAACAGAGCTATTTTGACATGCTTGAGCAATTACATTTGGTTTACTTTACCTGTTGCTTGCAACTAACATCCACCGTGCACGTTTCATCGCAAACAGGACCGCTGTATGGTGTAGTTGTTTCCAGTGTCGTGGTAGTTGCGACTGTCGTTGTAGTGGGAAGTGCTTTGCAGTAGCAACATGACCCTTCCTCATTTACAAGTACCATGTTTTTCTGCTCAGTCAAAGAAGAGCGTTTAAGGTAGGATGTAAATGGTGAAAAGGTCGTTGCTCTAGGCCTGTGATCTTGCATAAAATACTTACGCTAGCGCAAGTGTAAGACAGAATGTTGCAAAATTGATAACAGCGAGTTTGAGCAGCTCCGTCAACCATGCTACATTCACATTCTTCACATGTTCCAGCTTTGATCTTGCTGCCAATCGGATACGTTTTGTTTTTGTAAACACATCCCTCGCATGTTTCAGGGTAGATCAAACACATGCCACTACCAAAGTCATCTGTAAGAAACCACAGGAAAAATAGGAATAAAAATACACGACAATATGTGACCGAGTAGTCTTAATAAACTCTTCATTATGTAATTATATAAACTCTGCATTATTGCCACAAAACAACATACTGTAAACTTAAATTAAAGTTTTAAATCAAACGCTTTTGGCATGAGTAAACAAGACAGAGAAAACCGGTCTTCTTTTTACCTTTACTTGAGCCTTCCGGGCACGGACACATCTCACAAAGAAAAGGATTATCGTAAAGAGCATGATGCCACAACATATTGAAAGGATCTTGTTCACGCATTTCTTCACATGTGAGTTCGTGAACACATTCCAATGCACATGCTAATAATAAATGATGTCATAATAATAATTTTCCGGGAAAAGAATAAAGCACATTATAAGGTACTACACGTAGACTTAGTAAAAGACAAACCATTTTGTTTCATTATAACTTACGTGTTGTTGTTGTTATGACCGGTATTGTTGTTGATTGGGTCGTCGCCAGGGTTGTTGACTCCTGTGTCGTAGTGGGATTTGTTGTTGGTGGTTGTTTAGTCTTTGTTGTTGTCACAGAACACAGGAACGCGGGTGGAGTAAGAACACATCGCCAGTTAGAACGATCATAATTGTTAAATTCGCTGTTCGGGCACTCGCATCTATAAAATATTTGATCATAATGACGTTAAGATGTTTCATTAATTTTGCATTTAATGTATTTATAAGCTTACATATATCCAACAACATTCACTTACGCAGATGTGCATTGCAGTAACGATGAACAACCAATCGTGGACCCGTCACAATCTGACAAACACAAACAGTCATTCGAACAAGTAGGTTTAGGTGTTGTTGACTGTACTTGTGTTGTAGTTGATTCAAGGGTGGTTGTTGTCTCTGTGGTTGTTTCCGATGTTGTAGCAACTAAGTGAAATGACACAGAAAAGTTTGGTTTAATACATTTTCATGAACAAATGCAAAAAACGTCGTTCAGCTCTATGTGTTTATTGGTGGAGTACATTGAGAAAGCGAGAAACAAACTTTTTTCACCTGGACCATTGGTGGATACTTCGGTTGACGGAACACATCCGCAGCAAGCATCTAAAAAGTAAATAAAATTATAACCGTTTTACTGAGTAAGCGTTTCACACATGTTTTTATATTATCTGTAGTATACAGTACATAGAATCCTTGGCAAGTACGTGAGTTCAATGAAATTACCTATTGGTTGCGATAAAACCAAGCCCTGTTTGGTACAATCTTCCGCAGTTAAGTTGCAAGCTATCGAGCAAACCTCTTGTCCGGTTTCAGTGCAATTACATTGCCGGCAATCGCCTTCGGTCCACATGGTCGATTCTAAAAGTATTTAGGAAATAGAAACGTTATATCAAGTTCGTGCTGCGTTTCCTGCTTTATTGTTGTTACTTGATAGACTTGATCAAATCATGAGTTGAGCGATAAAAAAAACTTCTTGATCTCACCGTCTATCATGAAAGCTATCTCGCTAATTTCCGGCTTCCTTCTTTCGACTCCATCAAATGATGATCCCGATTTAGGGGTTCCCTCGATCACCAAACGGAAAGTTTGAGCTTCCACTTTGAACGTCTTGCTTACTTCTCGAATAAACTCGGTTTCTGCTTTGCATCCAACAGTGGCAACTTCTAACAACATGTATGCTCCAAACTGTTGTTTCACATAAGCCTAAAGAGTAATTTGTTTAGGTTTGAAGGTGCCTTGGAAACACTCAACAACCCTATTAATTTCATTTACAATAAGTTGTGATTTTAAACAGAAAGTTACATACCATAAGTCTTGCAACTTTGTCAACGTTTTCGGTTGCATCCGATAAACGACAATCCATTCTGAAACCAACCACGTTATATATGTGTACGAAGTTGAATTCAAGCTCCCGGTCGAAATTATCACCTGAAAATTTCGATGGAATTTAGGCTACATCTTTCATTTTCCCAAATTTCTACAAGATGGCATTTATTTAAAATCTTAGGAAAGATGTGCAAAACATTATCATGAAAAATGAATCAGTTTTTCGCGGTACACAGTTTTCGTCACGTATTCATAAACCATTCTTACCAACTGGATTAACCTCCCAGAATGTGGTAGAATCCTGATCTAATGCTAAGGTGCCATCTCGACTTGAAGTTTCATCCCGCTCATTAGTAGATTTGTCCATTTTTTCGTTTATGCCATTTATCCATGTCTCTCCTGGCATATACATCGTTGTAGATAACCAATCGGGCTCCGTAACCCAGCCTAGGAAAGATGATAAGGTATGTTTGTTACTTACTGAATCGAGTTGATGAACGTCGCACACGTTTAGAACATGAATATCCAATGAATAGTGTTATGAATATAAAATGGAAGATTTGTAGAAATTAACTATTGATTCACCTTTTCCCATTTTCTTTCCATCATTCTCGCACGGACAAAAGTCTGCGGGCTTCATGCATGCGTTTAGTGTTGTACTCCATTGTGTTCCGACTGGGCAAACACAACTTTTGGAAGACTGGCAGGTTGATTCGCAGTGGCCAAGTGGTTGACCATCGCAGTTCGCTTGACAAACACAGCTGCAAACTTGTGCTGTAGTTGATTCGGGATTCGTTATTGTCTCTGTAGTTGTTTCCGATGTTGTGGCAACTATTTTAAATGATACAGAAAAGTTTGGTTCAAGTTCGCTTGACATACACAGCTGCAAACTAAAATTACGAAGAAAACCCCCTAAACTCAATAGGCTTCAAAATATGATACTGTCGGATCTAATTCTTGTCCAAATTTAAGTAAAACAAAATCAAAAATTAATAACTAATGGACGGATGATTACCAACTAATGGTTTTAGACTCGGGTATAGAAATGTGTTTATTTTATTGATTCTGAAAACATTGAAACATTTAAAGCAACTAGCGTTTTGTGTTCTGTTTGTTTCTTCCACTAAATGTTTAGAATGATTGGTTTTGTTTAGTTCTTGGTATATTCTTATTGCATTTTGAAACGAAGAAGCTTTAATAACGTTCGCCCAGTGGTAGAATAGATTAGGTTTGGATTGTATTACAAAATAAACCTTTACCCCATAGAATTAAATTCAATAGAGGTAGATTTCAAAATTAATCCTGACCATAAAGGAAGACATGAAAATTATTTATCTCATACATGAGAAAAAAACCTGTACATTACCAATTTTTATATTTTACTTTATTTATTATTATTTTTATTTATTTATGACTTTGCTATATTTTGCTTTGAATGTACGTGTGTGTGAATTAGCGCAAGCGTGTAAGAAGGTTTGTTAGGCGCTGACTTATGAACGGTTTTAATCCACAACTACCAACCAGATGTGCATTCCGCTTCATCTTTTCCGTTTGAACAATGTATTGTTCCATCGCACACCAAGTCTTCGTTGGGAAGGCATTCGCCGTTACCGCAATCGAAGACACAAGGATTTGGTGTTGTTTCCAGAAACGGCGTTGTCTAACGAATGATAATGTGCATAATTTCCTCACAAATAGAAAAAAATGTTTTTTTCAATTAATAACCTGTTGACGGAAACCGTCACCAGACTTACCTCCGTTGTCGGCTTTGTTCTTGTGGTCGTGGTGGGACAATTTTCTTCATCACTTCTGTCTGCACAATCTGGATTTTCATCGCACCTGGCATAAATTATGACAATTAAGAGAGTATCGAAAGTAGCATGATCCAATGCAATCAAAATATTTCTCGTACACTCACCTCCATTTGGCTGGTATGCAATGACTGTTGTTGCACCTGAACATTTCTTTGGCACATGAAGTTACTAAAATGAAATGAATTGTTGCTTTGATGGCCGAAAATAACTTACTCCCTTATATCAAGCCAATTTGTGTCAATTTTTATGCAACAGTAGTGTTAGTACCTGTGGTCGCATTGGTGACGTAAGGAGTGGTAGTAGTTGCAACAGTGCTGGGTGTTGTCGTGGGTATGCATGCAGGACAACATTCTCCTTGAACTTTCGTCGCAATTGTACCCTCAGTACAATTGAGGCACGCTTGCGCAACACAAATAACATTCTCATGAGATTTACAGTAAAAGTGAAAACAAGTTAAAGTGGAATGCCCGAATGTCGTGACGCTGGGAACCACAGGATTTTCATTTTTTTTCATTTCATCACCACATTTTTCGTCACCACAAACAAGCAATTTATTTGATGTAGCAGAAAATAACCTACTCGGCTGTACTTTAATTGGCCGTGCAATAATAGCATCTGTTGTTTCACGTGTTTCACAGTTCGTTTCTTTACCCATTCAAGCAACTTACTTTCGTTGACGCATGTTGCAATACCTTTCGTGCAAGTACAATTTCTACATTCAATTGGATTCCAAGTGCCACCACTGGGATATCTAGAAATGATGTAAAATCGTTTCCCACCATTATTATTTTCTTAATGCAAGTCAACTATTCAGTTTTGCATTCCTTTCCAATGTTGCTTTCCATTAATATAATATTTTAGCTAAGGAAATGGCAACTCCCTGGGTTGCATATCCAACACCTAAATATATAACTGATGCCAGTAATTACCTTTGGTCGTCGACAAAACAAGGGCAGTCCGTGTTTTCTACGCATCTTAACCCATCTCTGAACATACCATCTGGACAGAAACAGCCTGGAACACAGCTTGTAGTCTGTATCTTGTCCTTACACGTAACATTCCTTCCGCACAATTTCGCTTGTAAGGGTCTGGTGCAAACTTTTAAAATATGACATTCTATTATTTTTAAGACACTGTCAACAATTTTACCATAAATTCTAATTAACTTCATAAACACGAGTACTAAAAATCCAGAGTATATAAACACACCTATAGGTGTAGTTGTTTCAATCGATACTGAAGTTGTCGACCTTGTCGAGGTTGTTTCCACTCCAGATGTAGTAACTGGAAACATATTGACTTTCAAAATTTCGTGCATGATTAATTATTTACTACTATTGTTAGGATTTGTAAAAAATACATTATTTTTCAATAAAGTTTGGTAGCAACAAACAAGGTAGCGTATTTTAACTCATGCTTTTTATTAAATAAAGTACCTGGTGGTGTCATTGCAGTAATCGGACCGCTTGTTGTCTGTGTATTAGAAGTAGTTTGTGTCGATATAGTGGTAGATGCTCCATTTGCATCACAACCTTTAGGGTAAGCGCCACACCTTCCACTGCCTCGGTCGATATAAGGAGGGGAGCAGGAGCATTTCTGGTTATAGGTCATTGCGTTATATTACCTGTGGCATAGAGATTTTGCTACTGTAGGATAAATATTCTTCCATAATACTAACGTCAATACTGCAATTTGTGAGTGGCTGACAATTTTCATTGCCCTCACAAGTCCAATTACAGTTACATGCAGGAGGGCAAGGGGTTGGCGGGATTGTCTCCGTCTCAAAGGTGATGGTTTCCGATGTTGATGTTACGTTACTACCTGTTGAAAAAATGCCGTAAAATAACCATTTAACCATGAAAGAAATTATTTTATCTAACAGCACACACTGTAAATCTATTTTCCAAAGACCATACAGTCAAAGACAAAAACGTTTACCAGGGGTTTGTGTAGGACGAGTTCCATCGTCGCACATCGACTGATCTAAAGACACGCACCGACCATTTACTCTTATTTTCCTTTTTCCACAATCACATGTCAACGGACAGTTACGAAGTGGATAACATTCAGATTCGTTCCTTTTGCAGCCAAAGGTACAGTCGCAAGCCAAATCGCATTCTAAAAATAAAATAAATAGCGTTAAAACTAAGGAATATTAAAAAAACTGGTTAGGGCAAAGCTTTCAATGGGTTTTGCAAGTTAACAAAGATTACCGTTAGATGCTTTAGTTGTAAGTGGTGATTCTGGTGTTGTGGTTGATGTCTCTGCTATACTTGTGGCGGTTTTTGTCGTTGTTATGGTTGTTGTCCTAGCTGTTGACACGGGCTTTGTAGCCGTTGAGGAAACTACTTCAGTGGTTGTTTTAGTTGGAAAAGTGATGATTGTCACATTTTTCGATGGAGTAGAGGAGAATTCGCCTGCAACAGATTATCATGCTTCTAAATATAAACCTATATGATCGTTAATGCAGTTGCAGCTGTTGTTGTTACGGTACCGGTTGTAGGCGGAGTTGTGTGAGAAAATATGGTGGAAGCCAAATTTGTTGTGCTGAAAGTCACCGGTGCTGTTGAGGTTGGTTGTATGCTTGTAGTGGTTGAGATTTCTACAGGTGAAACAGTTATACCTGCAACAATATATACATTTATAATTTCCAAATTTTACGATTCTGTTACCTAAATTATTGTGTTAATTTTATGTGCCAGTTTGCCTGGTTGCTTTTTTACACCTGTGGCGTTCGTTTCTAACTGCCCAGAAGTCGAGCTGAAAACAAAGTTTGATGTAAAGTTTTCCGATTTTGTTGTTGATGGAACTACAATTTCTGTTGTGATCGGTACGGTTGGTGACGTTTCGGTCGATGAAGTGCTGAAGCTCAAGGAAGTAGTTGTTGGATACACTCGTGTTGTTGTAGAAACAACTTCAATCGAAGTGGGCACAGCTGCAAACATTATGGGCGACCGATAAATCTTATGACACTCAAAACAGCGAAATATTTGATCGAAAGTACACTTGTCTTTTTTCACCACCTTCTGTAGTTGTTTCCGTGCTTTTTGTGGAAGTTGGAACAGCGGATGTGGTTGTGGTTTCGGTTGTAGTTTCCATTGTCGTCATTATGATTGTTGAGTAACAGCCAATTAATTCAATTTGCAAGGCTGGCCTAGTCGACCACTCTTTAGGGTATATCCTAATAGCCTAAAAAAATTAAATTTGTTTAATAGCAAAATAGTTGTGTAGAATAAAAATACTTGATCAAACCAATTTTTAATAGAACACTGAAAAGTAACCATTTACAAGCAGAGTGTGTCAAGCTCACACAAAATCACACACCTTTATATCGATTGGTTTATTCAAATCAACTGTCACAATGCTCTTTGCATCTGTGTTTGCTTGAAATATTATGGTATCAGAGTCGTCGGTAACATCAGTCCATATCCTTTCAGAGTCATCCTCGTCAAGTGTATACTGCATCGTAAACGATGAGACGAAAGCTGGTTCACCTGACGGCGTCAAACCACCACGAAGCAAAACTGTGGTGACGGTGACAGTAGTTTCGAAGTCGACTTGAACGTATTCTTCGGTGCCTTCATCAATCGGGGTCCATGCTTGAACCATTGAATCCTCGTCTTCACGATGGAGTCGAGCGTTTTCGACATCCGCAGTGTTGCTTGAAACACTAACTTGTGGGTTTCCGATTTTGTTTGTTTGTGCCACATTCACACCCATCTCCATGCCGCACAGCTCTACAAAATATCAGACAAGTCAGTGCTTAACTGATTATGGCACATCAGAAGTTATAGCCTTTTACCTAAATAAATAAATATACGAGCTTCTCATTTCTAACCTGGAGTCGTAACTGTCGCCGACGTTGTCTCAATCACGTTGGTTGTTGTGATGATCGACGCTTTGGTAGTCGTTCCTTCACTTAGCGGAGTGGACGTCTTGACTTCCCTCGTCGTTGTTTCCACAACTGACCCTGAAGTAGTCTGAATTGTTTCGGTTGTTGTCTCGACTGTATATGCCACGCTTGTGCTAAATTCGTTTACACAGCCATGGAATTCAACTCGTAAGCTCAGTTGTTCATCTAAACCACCGCGAATAGGCAAAATGTGAATAACTCGGACCACAACTGGTTCACGCAAGACGTGTTCCTTTATTTCGTTATCGTTTTCGTTGCCTACAAACGTCTTCGGCATGTTTTCTTCTTCGGTTTGTGTGGTCGCAAGTTTACTCTCTTCAGTAATGAAAACAAGACTATCTTCCAGGTTGGAAGCATACTTAACGTTGAATTCACGGACCATTTCACCATTTCCACCACCCTGAGTTAAAATCGATGTGATCTTTACTTGATTTGGAAACTTAATTTCTAAAAAGGGGTTTTCGTCGGAATCTTCTGGTGACCATGACTTTGGACCGTTGAGTCGAGCTTGGTGAGGATCGCTGCCGTCTTTTGACGTTGACGCGGTGATAGCACTGTCAGGTACAGTGTAGCTCTTCATACCCATTGGCTTGTCGCAGACTCCTATAAAAGTGCACTGGCGTGTTACTTGCTGCTTCATTTCAGTTTACTATACATAGCTATACATCTCATAAACTAACAAAAGGACGCCAGCACATTACTGTTGACTGTGTGCTAAGTAATTGCATGCAGTGAGCGGCTTTTAAAAATTTTAAAACAGTACCTGGTGGAGTGTTGGTAACTTCAATTTCTTTCGTAGTATTGACGGTTTTAGTAGTTTCTCCAGTTCCAGTTGTTGATGGTTCCACGTAAACTGATGTAGTAGTTACTGTTGGTTGTGTTTTGGAGCTTATGATGCCCGTTGTTGAAACTGGAAGACTAGTTATGGTCGTTGTCGTCCCTTCGCTAGATGGTGTGGTTGTTGATCCTACAACTGGCTTAGAAGTAGTTGAACTTTCTACAATTGCTGTGGTTGCAACCGTGGTGGTTACTGGGGGTGGGGAGGATGTGCTCTCAGTCACAACTTTCTCTGTGGTTGTTATTGCCGCCGAGGATGAAGGACTTGTAGACGACGTGGTTGGCTTTGAGACTATGGTAGTTTGTTCTACTTTGGTGGTGGTTGGTGAAATACTCTTTGTCGTAGTAACTTCAATATGCGGTGTAGGTGTTGCCTGTAAAAAATATTTTTTTAGTTTAAAAAATATAAAGTGATCTCAAAGGAAGCTTACACCATAATAAATAACCTAAAAGTTAATAAAATTATTAAATTAATGTGTTGTTTTTTTAGAATTTTAAAAACTTCGATTGGTGTTACCGTTGCAGAAACAGTATTTTCCGTAGTTTCTACCGTCTGGCCACTCGTAACAGTTGTGACTGTTCTGATTGAAGTTGTGGGCGAAGTGGGAAGTTGCTCTTCGTAGCAACCAATCACATCCATTCTAAGTGCTGCCTCAAAACCAAGAGGATTTTGAAGAAAAACTCTTATTGAAATAACGTCAGCCACTGGACTGGGCAATTGGAGACGTATTTCGTCATAATCGTCTATATTGCCATCAAAGAGCTACAAATTAATCAAAAAGATGCATGTATTAAAGAAAATTCATAAACCATAACCCCAACAGCGCTTTTATTTTAGTCAATTCGCTAATAGAACTTGTAAATTCATTGCATCTATTTGTTTATCGCGTGACTTTACCTTTGGTTCCCCGGTCGAACCAGAGGTGATATATCGATACTCTTCGCCATCAACTGAGTATTGCACAAAAAAATGTCTGGTCCATTTGTCTTCTCCTAAACTACCCTGAGTTGAAATTTCCATAACGGTCACCGGCTGGTCAAAGTTTACTTGCAGAAATGGCTTTAAATCTCCTTCCCCTGGAACCCAATGCGATAGAATAGGTGATTTCGTGAAATTTCGCCAGTAATTCAAGTCGACTTTCGCATTTCGGGCTAATTCCACATTACTCGAAGCTGTGTATGTTGAGCCGGGTATTGCGGCTCCTCCTAAACAACAATGTGTAAAAAAAAGTTTTCAAAAACATCAGTAAAGCGTCGAAATTGATTAGTGACAAAAATTGTGAATGAGCTTAATCTTGCTATTGGGTTGAAGTTGAAGATATGAACTGCGTCTAACCGCTGAATTGTTACAAACCTAAAGATTGAGTAAGAACACGTTTTTTGCAAACAACTGAAGTCGCTGTGGTTGAAGGTGGCTCAATTGTTTCAAATGTTGTCGTTGTTTCCGTAACTACACTCGTGACTGTTGTTGTAGAAGCTTGGCTGACTTCTTTCGTTGTGTTGAATTGGGAAATGGTAGGAATTGGTGTTGTTTTCACAGTCTTTGTGGATTCGTTTGTTACAATTTCAGTGATTGTTGAAGTCGGGGGTGTTTTAGGCAAAGGTGAGGTGGTTTTTGTTACTTCTTCAGTGGTTGTTTCCACTAGCATGGTGCTAGAAGCAGTATTGCTAATCAAAGCTTCTAAACGTAAAAAAAATCATTTATTTTAAATAACTCCCGCATAACATAGAACAAAGACCATTGCATGAAATAATGCATTATTTTTTTTCTTGACATACCAGGGCTTATAATTTCGGTTGAACTCGAAACCGAAGTGGTTGTTTTCACAATGACTGGTGTGGTTGTTCCCTCAACTACTTCCGTAGTAGTTGTTACAACAGGTGAAGAACTCACCATACCAGACGAAGATGTGCTGCTAACTTCAATGGGTGGTGTGGTAGTAACAGTAGCTGGAGTTGTCGACTCACCCTGGATTGTAGTACTAGACTCTGAAGGTAGGACAACAGTCATGGTCTGCGTTGGTTCAGTGTATAACGAGGTGGTAGATGACTGAGTAGTTGTGGTTTCTCCGGTTGGTTTCACGCTTGTAACCACTACTTCGGTAGTAGTTGGTTGAATTTCTTTGGTTGTTGTCACTTCGACCATGCTCTCGGTAGTGCTACCTGCAGAGGTTGTGGTGGGAATTAGAGTGGAACCTACAGGTTTCTTAGTAGTTGTAACTGTTTCTGTGGTAGTCTTCGATATAACGGTAGTCGTGCTTGTTGTTGTTGAATAACACCCTCGAAGATCCAATCGTAATGATGGGACAACACCATTCCAGTGGTCAGGTTTGATTCTAATACTTGAAACCAGAATTGGTTCATAGAAATAATTGGTTTTCGTGGACACGCTATCGGAGTTTCCATCAAATATGTGTCCATTGTCTTCATTTCTTGCAGTTTGCCAATTCTCTGTTTCGGCAAAGGTGAGGTACTCAACTTTGTACTCCATTACAAAACTTTCATTGCCATCTCCTTGTGTTGTGATTCCAAACACGAAAACTTCTTCCGAGAAATCAATTTCGATCCAAGCACCATCTTCATCGTTAGCATCATCGTCTGTCGGTTGCCATGCTTTGGGAGAATTGAGTCTTCCAACATCATCTTCAGGAACATTGCTCGATGCAGTAAAAGTTGGGTTGGCGATCTGTTTGGTTTCTTGCCAAGCCAAACCCATCTTTTCGTCACACATATTTTGGGCCGATGTTGTTGTAATCGGCTGGAGTGTAGTTGTGGTTTCATAAGTGCTTTCGGTTGTTGATCCCGATTCAGGAGTAGTTGTGGACGGAGCGATAGTTGTTGACAAAATTTCACCTTCGGTAGTTAATATCGATACTTGTGAGGTTGTGGTTTCAATTACATTGGTTGTGGTAACTTCAACAGAAGATGTCTGTGAAGCGGGAGATGAAGTTTTTTCCTCGATGACAGGAGTTGTTTTCTTTGTAACAATTGTTGTGGTTTCCTTTGTTGATGAAACTGGTGAACTTTCTGTTGTTGATTCTTCTGTGAGTTCGGTAATATTGGACGCGATTGGAGTAGTTGTTGTCACAATTGTTTCAGTCGTGGTTTCAATTTCAGTTGGTTGAGCTGAAGCACCTACTAAGTTGAAAATGAAATATTTAAAGAATACAAATTACATTCTATTTCATTTTAAATTTTAATGTATATATTCATTTATCACAAGTAGACAAAACATTTTGAAATAAAGTTTATTAAACAGATGAAAATAAAGTAAAGCGGCGTAAAACTGTTTCAACTTACCACTTGTGACAATTTCGCTGGTTACAACCTTGCTTGCGGTTGTTGTGACAGTAGCTGTTGTTGCAGTTGATTCTTTAGTAGGTGCAGTAGCTGCAGAAGTTGACGATGGTTCCTAAAATTAAACAGTATGATTCAAAAACGCTGCCTTGTATGTTGTAACATTTGATGTTTACACTTCGTAATTAACAATAAATTTTGAATACTTGTACCATTGCTTTCAAACAGCCTTTAAAATCTATCCGCATGCGAATAGATGCTTTCCATTTCCTTGGAACTATTTGTATTTGAAGTACTTCAAGTCGCTCAGTCAACAGACGCTAAATAAAGTATTAAAACAGAATATATTAGAAAAAATAGAATCAAATAATAGTGGGGTATAAATAGAATGTATAAAGAACCAAAGTTAAAATTGAAAACTTCTAAAGCCAAATTAGAAAATTGCTTCAAAATAATCAACCTGTACGATTTGAAAACCTTCCCCATTTCCAGAAAAATTCAAAGGACTTCCATATCTCATAACATATCGCCATTCACTGTCAACATCTTTTCTATAGCGTATGTTAAACTCAGTTACCCAACCATCATTACCACCTCCTTGTATCAAGACTGTAGTTATGACAACAAGCTTCTCAAAAGTAACCTAAATATACAAATATAGTGCAAAGCCTATTCCGTAAAAACTGCTTTGAACATAATATCAGACAAAGGTAAAATGAGATATTAACCAAACCTGTAAATACTGGTCTCCCATTTCTATTTCCGGTTCCCACGCTTGTGGCATTTGATCTGCATTTTCATTGTTATTCAATCGACCAAATTTGGCAGAACTACCTTGTTTTGTCGACGATGCCGTTATAACAGGCGATGCAATTGGGTTATCAGCTCCGACAGCCAAGCCCATTTCATGGTCACACATGTCTGGCGTTGTTGACGGCGTTTCGTTTGTTGTTGTGGCAACGGCTAAAAAAGAACTCTTATGGTTTGTTCGTTACCGGCTCAGACACAAATGGACAATTGTTGCAATGTTGTTTGTAGTTTTGAAGCCAGTTGTCGACTCACCCTGGATTGTAGTACTAGAGCCTGAAGGTAGGACAACAGTCATAGTCTGCGTTGGTTCAATGCTTGACGAGGTGGTAGATGACTGAGAAGTTGTGGTTTCTCCGGTTGGTTTCACGCTTGTAACCACCACTTTCGTAGTAGTTGGCTGAATTTCTTTGGTTGTTGTCACTTCGACCATGCTCTCAGTAGTGCTACCTGGAGAGGTTGTGGTTGTAATTGGGGTGGAGGCTACTGGTTTTTTAGTAGTTGTAACTGTTTCTGTGATAGTCTTCGATATAACGGTAGTCGTGATTCCAGTTGTTGAATAACACCCTCGAAGATCCAATCGTAATGATGGGACATCACTATTCCAGTCTTCGGGTTTGATTTTAATACTTGAAACCAAAATTGGTTCATTGAAATAATTGGTTTTCGTGGACACGCTATCGGAATTTCCATCAAATATACGTCTATTCTCATTATTTCTTGCAGTTTTCCAATTCTTTGCTTCGGCAAAGGTGAGGTACTCAACTTTGTACTCTTCTACATATCTTTCATTGCCATCTCCTTGTGTTGTGATTCCAAACACGAAAACTTCTTCCGAGAAATCAATTTCGATCCAAGCGCCATCTTCATCGTTAACATCATCGTCTGTCGGTTGCCATGCATTGGGAGAATTGAGTCTTCCAACGTCATCTTCAGGAACATTGCTCGATGCGTTAAAAGTTGGGTTGGCGATCTGTTTGGCTTCTTGCCAAGCCAAACCCATCTTTTCGTCACACATCTTTTGGACCGATGTTGTTGTAATCGGCTGGAGTGTAGTTGTGGTTTCATAAGTGCTTTCGGTTGTTGATCCCGATTCAGGAGTAGTTGTCGGCTGTGCGATAGTTGTTGACAAATGTTCGCCTTCTGTAGTTGATCCCGATACTTGTGAGGTTGTAGTTTCAATTACATTGGTTGTGGTAACTTCAACAGAAGATGTTTGTGAGGCGGGGGATGAAGTTGATTCCTCGCTGACAGGAGTTGTTTTCTTTGTAATAATTGTTGTGGTTTCCTTTGTTAATGGAACTGGTGAACTTTTTGTTGTTGATTCTTCTTTGGGTTCGGTAATATTTGGTGCGATTGGAGTAGTTGTTGTCACAATTATTTCAGTCGTGGTTTCAATTTCAGTTGGTTTAGCTGAAGTACCTAGTAAGTTGAAAATGAAATATTCAAAGAATACAAATTACACTCTATTTCTTTTTCAATTCAATTTCAAGTTTATAATCATTTGTCACAAGTAGGCAAACAAGTTTGAAATAAAGTTTATTAAACGGATGAAAATAAAGTAAAATGGCTTAAAAACTGTTTCAACTTACCACTGGTGAAAATTTCGCTCATTACAGCCTTGCTTGTGGTGGTTGTGACAGTAGCTGTGGTTGCAGTTGATTCTTTAGTAGGTGCAATAGCTGCAGAAGTGGACGATGGTTCCTAAAATTAAGCAATATGATTCCAAAACGATGCCTTGTATGTTGTAACATTTGATGTTTACACTTAGTAATTAACGATAAATTTTGAATACTTGTACCATTGCTTTCAAACAGCCTTTAAAATCTATCCGCATGCGAATAGATGTTTTCCATTTCCTTGGGACTATTTGTATTTGAAGTACTTCAAGCGGTTCAGACAAAACATGCTAAATAAAGTATTAAAACAGAATAAATTAGAAAAAATCGAATCAAATAATAGTGGGGTATAAACAGAACCAAAATATAAGTAAATATAGATATAATATATAAATCAGTATAAAGAACCATATATAAGTATAAAGAGCCATGTTATAAATATATCAGTATACAGAACCAAATAAAAATAGAAAACGTTTAAAATGAAAATAATTGGAAATAATCAACCTGTACGATTTTAAAACCCTCTTGATTTCCAGAAAATGCGAAATCAATTCCATTTCTCATAACGTATCGCCATTCCTCGTCAACAGCTTTTCTATAGCGTATGTTAAACTCAATTACCCAACCATAATCTCCACCTCCTTGTATCAAGACTGTGGTTATGACAACAAGCTTCTCAAAAGTAACCTAAATATAAGGTGCAAATTAAGCCTTTTCCGTAAAACTGCTTTGAACGAAATATCAGACAAAGGTAAAATAAAATATTAACCAAACCTGTAAATACTGGTCTCCCATTTCTATTTCCGGTTCCCATGCTTGTGGATGTGCATTTTCGTTTCTATTCAATCGACCGTCCTCGGTAGAGCTACCTTCTTTTGTCGACGATGCCGTTAGCATAGGCGATGCAATTGGGTTACTGGCTCCGACAGCCAAACCCATTTCATGGTCACACATGTCTGGCGTTGTTGGCGGCGTTGTTGGCGGCGTTTCTTTTGTCGTTGTTGCAATAGCTAAAAAAGGAAACCTTATGGTTAGGTAATTACCGGCTCAGACAGAAATGGACAATTGTTGCAATGTAGTTTTTAGTTTTGAAGGAATCAACTGTAGTAGTTGTTTCCTTCACAAACGGAGTGGTGGTTCGAGGAACTTTAGTAGAATATGATACGGTAGTTGATATTATTAAACCTTTACCGCAGCCATGCAATTCGATACGTAAGCTCATCTCTTCGCCATCATTGATTGGTAATATGTAGAAATTTCTCACTATAATTGGGCTAGGCAATAGGTGTTTAACAACAGTGTGGTCGTCGTCGTTTGCTGCAAGATATTAAATTGTTTATATTTTGGAAGTACTTTTGGTGATCATCATCTCATTTGGACTTTGCGAACTTACCTGTGAATATGACAGGTTCATCAGTTACTACACCGTCAGGTCCCTTGCTTTTTTTTGTTAAGGTATTAAACCAATTGTCAGGATCAAAATACTCAATCTTGAAACGCCGAACAAAACGCCCGTCTTCACCACCTTGCGTCGACACAGCTGTGATCTCCGTTGGCTCAAGAAAATTAACTGCTAGAAAAGGTTCAACGACAGATTTGTAATAATCAGGGGCCCAAGAATGCATTTTTGCATCCGATTGTGTCCCTTCCGATCTAATTCTAGCCAACCAAGGCTCGCGATCCGGAAGGTTTGATGACGCAAATATTTGATCATTTTCAATCTCTCCAGATTCCATGCCAAGGGCAGTAGCACATAAGCCTAAAACGTAGCAATGAAATGGAGTGAATTGTCTTCAAATGGCTTTAATACCCAAAATTACCAATGTATAAGTAGTATGATAACATGTGCTTTGATCACAGCATTAGTCAGAAAAACAAAATGCACCTTCTGTTGAAACTTCTGTAGTTTTTGTAATAGTTTCGGTAGCTTCTGTCACTACTAGTGGCTTGCTGGTGGTTGTGAGCGATCCGGTTGTGCTTACGAATGCAGATGTTGGTTCGGAAACTGGCAAGCACTCACAGCATCTAAAAAAGTTGTGGATAACCCAAGATTTAATTTTTGATAAATTAGCTAATATTTTATGTTACTTTATACAACAACGTGTATTGGTTTAATTTAAAAGAATGCGGTATGGTGACAGTGTTTAAATTGACTTAAATATAACTGAAGTTACCTGCTGTCATTGTAGGTTTGGAGATAAAATCCCAACGCGCATTCTATGGAACAATTTCTTATGCAAGTTGCCTGAGTATTATTGCAAGTGCAACTTTCGCATTCACTTGTGTCCCAGGTGTCACCGTCCTGGAAATGAAGCGATAAAGGTGAGCAATAAAGTAAATGTGCAAAAAATGATCTCCTTTCCCCGTCAGTTATTTTAAGCAGATTTTTACAAGTAGAATTTGTTTCACTTACCAGTTTTGTTTCCCCTTTATAATTACACGGGCAACGTTTTTCATCGGAACCATCTTGACATTGCTTCTCGCCATCACAACGAGTCTCGTTGCGAACGCATTTCGTACATTCATCACATTCAAAATATCCTTTTTGGCATGCGCACGAGATAGGAGCCTGATAAGGTAATTAATGAAACGAGGTTTTCAAAACTATGATCTAGGTCGATTATCTCAGTTTCAACCAGCAGTACTTACGGTGGTTGTGCCAACGACTTCAGTTGTAAAGTTAGTGAAAGCCGATGCGGTGACTGTTGGGATAGAAGTTGTGGTGGCCACTAAAAACAATTTATTTCAGGTACATAAATGAAATTCCAGCCAACAATGTGCAAACCTTTATCCATTAAATTTGATTCTTTTGATTTAAATTGATATTTGTTAAGTGAGGATGAATTTCAATGGAAATGTGTCAATATTACTAATCTACATCATCGCAAATTAAAACGTTTATTTTACTCCAGTCACCTTCTTTGCAATAACAGCAACCATCTTCATCGTTTTCTAACACTTGCCCGACTGTGCAGCTGCTGACTGAGCAATAATTGCTGCATCTGAGCTCTCCAGCCATGCACTGGCAAGCGACGCAGGTTTCAAACCGCATTGTTTTATTTGGCATAACAGTTTGCCCTTATAGTTCAAAGAAACAAAATATTTGTTAAATAACGCTGCAATGTGATTTTGAACTATTAATATTACTGTCACGTAAACAATGATTCCATCACGCATTTTGAATAACTAACAAGTACTAGAGTGTGTTTTGATTTTTATCAATTAAATTTACCGTCTTTAGTCACGCAAGGGCATTCCTCAACGGAAATACAGTTTCCATTATCGTCATCTCGAACCATTCCTTCGTCACACGAGCAGCACTTGCCATTCTGGTCAGTTTCGGGAACTTGGCATGTGACGTTGTTTTGCATTTGTGAACAAGTTAGTGCACATGTGCACAGTCCATAGTTTTCACCCACTGAAAAAAAAAAGGAACAGTAAAGTGAAAAGCTAATGTTCCCATCGCAAGCCGTGCGCTATTGTTATCACTGAAAACAATTATCAATTGCCGTTTCTTCGACTTTGAATAATCCTTTAACTTACCTTTTTTGCACGTCGATGGTACTGTTGTACTTTCTATGGGGAACGTCGTGGTTTGAACACAAACCGGACAACATGATCCAGATAAGGTAGCTGATGTCATTCCAGCACTTTCATGGCATGAAAGTATGGGGCATGTCATTGGTACACATTGTATTTCGTTGTTAAAGCAAGAGCATCGTTCACATTGACCGCGTTTCCAACTGGTTCCGGGCTAACAGTTAGTTACAGCAACAATTACAATTTATACTGTTAATGAGAAAATTGAGAATTGAAAAGTGCAATTGAGAAAAACGCAAATAATTAGACAATTTAAATAAACCAATAACTTATATATAAAAAGCTGTTCATTTTACTTCGTGAATTATGTCTTCATTGTCCCTACACTTGCAGTCCATCGATTCCACGCATCTCCCATTATAATCGATCACTTTATTGGTTGGACATTTGCAGCCAGGCTCGCAGGGATCTATTTCTTGGGGACACGACTCCTGGCTTGACAAATACTGACACTTTGTAGGACAATGGCTTGCACAATCGGTAGGCACCATGCCATCTTGGCAATCTTTTATGAAAAACACAATCGAGTTAAAAATTAGATTTAAACAACTTTCGATAAAATTATTTTATACACAGATATTTTTAAAATTTGCCAAATGTGAATTATTTCGCATAAATTATCATTTTCGATATAAATATAAACGAAACTTTTATATGGCAATATAGATAACTACTTACGGGGTGTAGTTGTTTGAATCTTTATGGTTGTGATCTCAGGCGTTGTTATAATGGTAGTTCCTTCTGTGGTTGTTGTACTTACAACTGTGGCTGTTGTCTATTGCACAATCAGAATATTTTGTAACAGTTGGTCACACAGTGGTAATAAACGTTTAATTTACAAAAGTAAATTTTGTTAAAACGTAGCCTCCTTGCGTTGGTTACCGTGCCGGTAGTCAGAGTTTTGGTTTCTTCAGTTTCGGGCCTACTGGTTGTGGTTTTTCCGCCACATGTTGTTCCATTGCACCTCAGTTGATTATCGACGCACATACTGAACAACAATATATTAATTTGCAGGCAATACACATTACGATTACCATTATTTCCCACTTGAGTATTATGTGTAGAATAATAGCAGTCGTTGTTGTTTGAAAAAATAATGCTCACCAACTCATGCAGTTATATGGCAGAATTTGTCCGGGGGAGATGATGATATTGCCAACTTTGCATGGGCATTGTTGCCTTTCGATACACTGACCGTCATAAAGAACAGTTCCGTTTTTGCAATGGCAACCTTCAACGCAAGTACCGGTACAGCCCTCGTCTTCGCTTTCGTTCCAACAAGTGGATGAACATGTGGTGCCACATTCCTGGTACTCCATACCACTTTCGCATTGCAGCCCTAAGACCAGGAAAACAACTGGTGAACAAAAAAAGTTCCATGACGTTTAACCTTTTTTGAGCTTACCACACGATCCGGTTGACCTCCAACGAATATGAACGTCTTGGTCGTTGCATTCTCTGACGTATGCCGCAACCGCTGTGCAATAACACTCGCAATCGCCGCCTCTGTCGCATCCACAAGAATCCCAGATGCATGAATCATAGTAGGCTGTTGGATCAACCTGTGCGTGACATTCAGAGAAAGGGTGTTCCATGAGTATCCTACAGGAAAACTTGGCCCAGTCTACCCTCTGGGGATTAACAGTACAAGGATGAATCGGTTCTTCTTCTGAACTTGGACATGTACTGAAAGCTTTCCAACTATCGCCAAACAGGTTCGCAGCAGACTCTATTTCACCTGTTCAAAAATTTCATGGGACAATAAGTTTTAGTGCTCATTGAATTAACCACAGTGTTTTAAGACAACTTTTTAATTACAATGCAGCCTAAAACGTAGAATAATACCTTGTCTTGTTTTGAAATCGTTATGAGCATTTCCGTCAAAGTTACCGCACAATCCACAAACTTCGTGTTTGTATTTGGGCTCCAGTTTTACGTAAACACGGGTTCCAACATCCCAGAATAAGGTGAGACCAATCTACAATTACAGCATAAACAATAAAGTGTTAAACAAAAAAGGAAAAAGAAAACAAGCACCCGCCTCACCTTTGTTTTGACGATAAGAAACAAACCAGCTTTTACAACTCTAAATTCAGCCTTCGGCATTCCATGGTTTGGAAATGGATTTTTAGATATAATTGGCTGAAATCCTCGAATCAAATGAATGACTGTGTCAAACAGAGTCAGCTAAAAAGGTTTAAACCAGTGTTACAAACCTTTAAAAAATGCTTCTTAAATACATTTTCGGATGGACAACAATACACAAACGACGGTTTTCGTCACCAAAAAAATTGAAAAACAACATTTTGTGACAAGAACTTTTCGTACTCGCTGCCTTAAGTGGAAATTGTTTTCTACACTAAGTCTATAAACCTTGACTGCCTTTGTGCAGGTCACGCCCCCTGAACTGCAAGGAACGTTTTCGACGGTGATTCGGAAAGAACCGACACCGTCTTCGCAAAAATCCTCAGCCAAGACGTAAGTGCAATCACCGTGAAATTCATATCGCTCTTTGTCAAATGTTTCGTAATGCGGATCTCCATACGCGGAACATACACCGGGACATTCGCGTTCCGTGCACTTCCACTTTGTGTTCTTGCATTGACTAAATTAAAACGTAAAAGAATTCTTTCAATAAGTTTTGCTGAAATCGAAAGAAATCGTCTTCAAAAACATTTGTTACGTAGATACGATATGGCAGTTGTAGAGTTGCGGTTTACCAATAGTTACAATCCCGTTTTATCCACTTTCCTTCACTGTAGCTCTTTCCTCTTTCAGTACAAGGGCAACTTTCTGGCGCAATGCACTTGTCATTATCCAGAACAAGCCCGACAGGACAACCACAGCCTTCGTGGCATTGATCTCGCTCGCAGGCCATATCCATGTTGTCACAAGTCCGCTGGCACTCTGTACAGTTGCTCCAAACCATGCCCTAGCGGTACAAAAATAAAAAACAGTTTCTGCAACGTAATTGACCAGACTAAGAAATTGTATTAACCAGGTATTACTATAAACAATGTTTTACACCGTTCTTGGAAACCAAGTACAAAAAAACGTTAAAATCGTACCTCTTCGCAAACTGTCTCGGGAGTACATTCTGGAATCGGTTCACATTTCCAGGCTCCATTGCGACAGGTACACATGTCACAAACCGATTGCCGTCGAATGCCCGGTGAGTAAGCAACGTTCCTAGTAAAGCAAACACCGTTTAGTCTTGTCAAATTCTTAAATAAAAGTTAAAAATTCAACCAGAACCAAATAAATAGCGTCGACGAGAAGAACAACCAATAAAGTAAGTTTCTTATTGTTAATTAACCTGTGGTAGCATGTGCAATGTGAAATTTCTACACATAACTCCTCTTTTTCGTCATAGACCTGACCTTTCGGGCATCTGCAACCCTCAATACATTCTGAGCTCTAAATTAGGAAAAAACATTTAAAATTTTTTATCAACTCGTTTCAATGCAATAACTATCTTGGAAAGGCATGTTGGCGAAAGATACATTCTGATTTAATAAATCGCTGCATCGCTTTTCATTGCATAATGAATGCAATGATACGCTCACCACAAACTTACAGCGTTGCATTGGTTTTGAGTCCCACTGCTGATCATTTGACAAGACCGCTCGCAATCCGCTCCGGCACATTCGTCCCATACGCGTCCGTTGGAGCATTCCACTGAGCACTTATTTGCTTCGCGCCATGAAGGAGAACTTATTACTGGGCTTCCAGCCCTTGCACACGCACGAGCATAAGCGCTGAAAATGGTGCACATGTACTCATCGGGATTTGCGGAAAATTTGTGCAGTCCGTGACAGACGTCATGTTTGCACATTTTGACAAAAATGAAAGGATTGACGATTGAATTGCAGTTGCTAAAAGCATCTAAATTTAATATGGCTGGTAAGAAGTAACATTCTACTAACAGATAAAAAAGATCATTCTTGTGATCTGAACCTAAAGCTGATCTTTTTCAAAAAAACTATTTACATAAAGCTCAAATGAAGTAAAGAGCTTCCTACCATGCTTCAACTTTGCACACAGTTCCTCTGCACGGGTGGCATATTCAGTAGCTATTACACAGGCGTCGACAGCTACGCCTGTTGCAGCTTCATTTGCGCTACATTTCACGTTGGTTTTCCAACTGTTTCCGAACTCATCTGCCTTATTCGTGATGGCTCCGCTGGGTAACGTAAAATCATTGATATGATTCAGGTCGTAAAGTCCACAAAGACCTTGAACCTACAAAAGACACAAAAATAAGCGTTAAATATAGTCGCAGTATTGATAAATTATACCGCTTAAATAATTAAATTATTTGTCATGTAACGCGAAAATTATAACAAATTGCAAACACATCCTACCTTTGTCTTAAATGATGGGTTTAGGGTCACATAAATGCGGAGATTACCATCCCACATCAGTGTCATCCCAAAGTCGGATTTCATCTTCAAATAAACTGAAGAGAGTCTTTCGAAGCGAAGAGCTTGCTTCTCATCTCTATATGGAAGCTCAACAACCGTATGTCCGCGAGTCACTTTTCCATGCGCTGAAAGTCTAAAAGCAGGGAAGCCCATTAAAGGTTGTGTAACCAGCATGGATGCAGTTTTAAGATACTGTATGGAATTGGCCAGCAGACGACGACCATGGTGACTCTGGATCAGAGGAAAATGAAGACGAAAAGATTGTCCAACACTAACTTGTAAGTTTTATCATTTCCAAATTTTATTGAAATAGTTTTTTGGCATTTTTCGTTGTCGTAAAATCCGCATCCTTTGTTTTGGACCCAGATGGCAAATTGTCGCTCAACACCAGGTTTTGTTTGCACCAAAACATATTCGCAACCGCCAGCAAACTGCAATACAGGAACAGCTATACTTTATAATCAGCTGCATGTTTTAAACGTTGGAGTATTTTAGGCTAAGACCGCTAAGTGTTTTGTCGTTACCTGAAAAGGTTTTCCATCGAACCTAATGTAATGATCTTCCCCTAATGCAGAACACGTAACTGGGCATTCCTTAGTTGTGCAATTCCAACGTCCTCCAGAACAAGTGCTGCGATTTGTAAAAAAATGTATGACAAATTTTGTATCACAGGGCATACATGCCCGACGTTTAATGTAGTTTCGTATATTCAACTTTGCATCATTAACTGTAAAGTTTACCAGTTATTGCAATCCTGTTGAATTATGTCGCCGTTATGGTAAGTCTCGCCGGCTCTGGTGCAAGGGCACACCTCCTGCCTCTTGCAAGTGTTTGTGGTTGTATCAAGTACCGTGCCTTGAAAACAAACGATCATTTATAACAAAACTCATTATACTTCATTTATCTTACTTATAGGCAACATATAAGGGGTCTTGAATTTGGTACCTTTTGGGCAATGACACCCGTCTATACAAACATTGTTGCTGCATTCGTTTGCAAAGTTTGCAGTTTCACAGGTTGCCGGACAGCTTGGACCACATTCGTCGTAGATCATTCCAGTCGGACATTTCCGCTCTGTAACCAATTTGAAATAGTTGCGTTCAGTATTTCAGCCACGAATTTTCTTGACAAAATGACAGCTTGGTTATACTAACCGCAAAGACCAACCGATCTCCAATTCAACTGGATACCGTTGTAAGCGCAGATTCTTGAATATTGTGTAAACGAGTCGCAAGCACATTTATTGTAGTTGTTCATACCACAAGTGCAGGCGTCCCTCAGACAACTACGTCTGTATTTCTGCATGGAAGACATAAAACAGTTTTCAATGTTTGATTTGAAACACCGAGGCTGTTTATCAAAGCCATTTTGACTTGGAGTTTACTAGAAAAACATTTGCTTCTAGATACCGCAAGCGCAAACGTCGATGACACAACGTTCTGCCTATTCATGCACAACAGACATTAAAAAGTTTTAAATATTTGATTTGAAAAAACTTAGACGGCTCAGTGCTATTTCAACACTGCGGTTAATTAAGGCTAGAGGTTGCAACAAACTAAAATAGATTCGCCGTTGTGACAAGCAAGCGTTGTTTGATGAGCGATGTGATGTGTCTGAATTTATTTAGTTACTAGGTTAATCTAACTTAGTTATCGAAGCCGTTTTCAAAAACCAATTAGAAATATACTTGGCAAAGAGTGCAGTGGTAAATACAGGATTTAATCAAAGTAAGCTTACATCGTAAATATGGAAAATAAAACAATAAAAAGTGTTTACGTTCACGCGTTGTATCCTGCTGCAAAAATAAAACTTTTTAAGTTTTTGACGTCATACCTCTGGGTCGATAGTACTATGGCATGCTGAAAAACCCGCACTCAATAATTCATGGCAACGTCTTTGAAACGTTTCAATCTCAGGAAGCTCGTAATAAGGTTCGCAAGGATGAGGAGGATCAGAGGGAACCGGAGAACATTTCTTAAGTTCGTCTTGAATGTGGAAATAATTACCGAACTCGATGGGGTCATTAAATTTCTGTGCAAAGAGGTGTTATACATATCCAATAACTGTGACAAACTTCACTGCATAATTTGTTAAATACAGAACTGAGCGTAAGTTCACACTATACGATTTTTTACTTTTTGGCTAAGCTAAGGCTAATTGTTGTTGTAGATTGTGCTAAGTTTAAGCTAAGGCTAAGTTTAGGCTAAGCTGTAAAACGTTTTTTACTTTTTCCTTGTTTACGACAAAGTCGTTCTTTACATTATCATCATAGTTTCCGCACAAACCGCACATATCACCCTTAAATTTGTCCGGTACCGCCACGTAAACTGATTCGTCGTTGTCGAAAAATACTCTGACACCTAAAAAATGTTGAAATGTTTACTTAAAACTTCGATAGAATTTTTACAAATAAAGTTTGAATGTTGATTGTAAATCTCTTTAATTTTGAAATATCTCGAACCCGGACGTCACCAAAAAATATTTTTATCACTACAAAATTATTGAAACTTTTTTATAAGATGTCGACAAAGATAACTACAAAAATTTTTAATTGGCTAAGAATTACAATCAATGGGGTCCAATGAAATAAAACAGCAGTTCAAAAAAACTATGTTTTACCTGATGAAAGACGAATAACGGTATAGAGGCCTATCCTTCCAAGAATCAAACTTTTGTCAACAGTTTTTGGCATCTTGATAAAACGGCCGTTGTATGTCGCTGTGGAGTTGGGATAGAGCATAACCTGGTGGTGCTCACCCATTTCAATTTTCACCGCTTTCTTGCAAGCGTTTTCGCGGCAATCAAAACGATTGACAACCTAAATATCATAAGTTTGGTAATCATTGTATAGATTATAAAAAGGCTTTTACGTCGTATATTTTTAATTGGCTTTTTACAGTTCTTGTAAGCAAGTTACGTCATATAGCAAACAACACACACCATAACGTGAAAGATACCGCTGCACTCAAATGCTAGATTGTAGGAACATTCGCCAGGAAAATAGAACTGCTTTCCGTCAAAGGACATGTAATGGTTCATTCCCCAGGCAGAACAGACTCCTTCGTGTTTAGCTGATGCCAAACTTCCGGAATCTACGATGGGAGGAGCATTCACGGATTCGTCCTTCTTTTCACAATGTGCTCCTGAGAAGCCTTCGCTGCACATGCAAGTGTCGGGTTTAACGCACTGGCCATCGTTTTGACATTCATCAGAGCATATTGCTGAAAAAACAGAAGGTTTGATTAACTTTTTGAGATCCCGGAATTCACCAGAAGTACATTATGCTCACCATCTTCGCAGTGATCGCCTTTGTAGCCTTTCGGGCAGTTGCAGGTGTCTTGAGCGATACAACTTCCCCCGTGTAAACACTTGCTACCGCAGTCAAATTTAACTGGGTGGAATAAAATATTTTATCAGAATAATTTAATGTCGCAAACTTGCATTACACTTAGGCGCTAAATGGTTTTGCTGGTTTCCATTGTAAGATTTCACTGAATTTACAAAACAAATATGTAGTTACGTAAACTAAAACAATTTATTTTAAAACGAAGAAATACCTTTTTCGCACACGTGACCAGAATAACCGAGCGGACAAGCACAATTATTCGGTGCTTCGCAGGTACCGCCGTTTCGACACGTTGACGTGCAAATGGCTGAAATCGAAAGTTAGTTTTAGTTTCGATTGCAAACTAGCTAGTAGTTTATATAGCTTTACTTCCTTTTAAGAAAATTTCGTTACCTTTATTGCAGGTAAGGCCTCCCCAGCCTTCATCACATAAACAGCTATCTGGTCCCGCACAAGTTCCGCCATTCAGACAACGAGAGTTACAAATGGCTGTAAAGGAAGTGTTTTTACTTGTTCAAAAAGTCAGAAACCAAGTGATTCACAGGGCATGGATTTAATACTCCATAAACCATATAATTTATTTCACATACTGTGTCAAAAATCGAAAATACAGCGGTAAGTAAAAATATCATGTTGTGTTTGATATAAAATTACTTTGCGACAACATAACCTAAATTGTTGGCATTACAAACAAATAAAAGTCTTGAGACACTGTTTGCCCATTTTCCTTAGCTGTGTGTTATAGCCAATGTTGTCATTGTATGATTTCGTATTTGTTGATACAAACTACATTATATGCATAAATATCATTTATCGCGTATCTACAGAATGTTATATTTAGCATCACGCCAAACTATGAGCATGTGTGAATAAAATTCAAAGTGTACGGTGTCCCTATACTTTTTGATGTTAAACTTGCATATATATAACATATAGATTTTGTTATAGAAAAACAAACAACATCTTTTTGAGGGGAACAAAACGCCAAAAAAGTTAAGTACATTTTTCTAGCTCAAATTTTAATTTTATTTCAGTATAGCCAATTTTAGGTTAGAACGTGAATTGGACGATGGACGCCTATCCTATTGACGTCGCTTTAACATTCCATCCGATGCAAGTAGGTGAGATCGGGATATCGGTTAAAAATAAACATATAAAAGGGGAAGTGTTTATCAAAACAAATGCCGATAAATAACACTAGACTCAAAATTTCACCGACTGTTTCAATTATTTTCACGTAAAAATGATTTCTTCGTCGCGTACCAAAGTCCAAAAAAATTGTTTTGAATTTTTAGACGACACAAGGATAAAGTCAAGTGCAGTCAAGATGTCGAAATGTAGCTCCACAAATGGATTACAAACAACAATCGTGGTCTGTTGGCTTGTATAGAAAAAAAAGTTTCGTGACTAATGGGTCTAACAACATCGATAACGTCAAAAGCAAAAATCTTTCTTTTTTTTGGAAACTTAAAAACAAGTCAGACATTGAAAAGAAACTTCATTTCAGCTATTTGTATGTTGTAATGGATCGCTCACTTACTGTTTTGGAATTTCCCAAACGTTTTGACGCAAATTTCAATGATCCAAAACGAACCGTTTTTACCACACTTCACCCAAGAAAATTACCTACTTCTAGGCTAATAATTACCCGATCTATATACGTACAAAAAATGTTTGTTAAAAAGTCTACGTTTCAATTTTTCAAGCTACTATATAACTTCCATTGATTTATCTTCCATCTTTAAAAAGACTATTAAATAGTTGCGACCTACATTTTCTCTTTGCTTTGCGGGAAGACCTTCAACTGTTAATTTTCTAAAAATCAAAATATCATAAACAGATAAACGACTGTTTTTTGTTTATTTCGTACCATGTCTTATTTTTGCTCGCAAATACAATTTGCTGACGCCAAATTTATGATCATAAAGTAAGACCATTCTACTCTGTGTGCTGTGACTTTACCAATACATAGACAACAGGTCTCTTCCCCAGTCCGACAATTAGAACCAGAAAGTCGTAGCATCAACGCACCAACATACGCAAAAACATTCATAAATTTTAGTCGAAATCAAAATCCCTTTAGGCTAAATTTATTGCCATTTAATTTTATCTTTCGCAATGCTATATCTAATACCTACGAATCGTGCAGCGATATATTGCACTAGTAAGGTTCGTCACTATAGGATTAGGAATTAATTAAGAAGAATTGGTTTTTAGTATATGTTTTCAAAATAGGTTTGAAGGAACATTTGATCTCACAAATGAAAAAAGTACAGTATAGAAATTTTAATAAACCCGTCTTTAAAATGTTCAATTTGAATTTAATTTCTATGTTAGCCTTCAACGTTTCAGCCACCATTAACTTTGCATTTAATCTGTCATAATTACGTTATGAACTCTGTAGATGGTATTAAAAAATTAAATTGAAACGGTATTATGGTAGTCGAATCGGTCGTCGTCTTCATAAAAAAAGACCGCCGAGTAGCAACCTAAGCAGTTTTGTAAACCGAAAAACCGCTTCAGGCCGTTTCAGACTGCTAATTTATACGGAAAATGAAACTACAGTTTTTATCGGCCGAAACACTCTCTTTACTAAATTAGCGAAATTCGGTCTCAGCGTGGCTAAACGAACAACCCCGGAATAAAACCGTCAATCATTATCTAGTAGGACGGTTTGTCTAGTATATTTTCTAAGACCAGATAAGAAGAATGTAAAATGAACACTACCTACGTTCCGTGCCTATCTACGTTACGTTCGGTGCGGTCAATAAATGAGTGAATATTCACATGAGATTTGTGATACTGCAATGCGTATATAAAAACAAAGAAACGTACAGTAATTTATTTAAAGTGAAATGAAAGTTGGTCATAATCAAAGAAAAGTAAACATACAGGCGAAAGGGCTTTTAATAATATGTCGTGGATACGCAATTTCTGCCAAAATTGTATCGCAAATTTGGCCTTCCACTATGACAAAGAGGAAGGGCATTATGACTGGAAATATAATGCTATTACGAATACACTAATGGTAAGCTAGTATAGGCTAGTTTAACGCAAACTATCCCTGTTATACACTTTAGGACAATATGATTACATGTATTACTATTTACTTGTCTGTCACAGGAAACATTTTGTTCGCACTTTACCCAAAAGCAATTATCCCTATTCTTCTTGTTATTGTGATGAAATCGCCATTTTCGTCATACTTAAGCGAAAAACTTTCGTTTTTTTCACTTATTTATGGCAGTAGCAGCTTAATTACTACATATTAGTACAAGTCCTTTTCTAGTATATTCACTGACAACTGCTCTTTAATGGCCAACTTGTACTTGGATTTTCCCTTCACTTTAACCGAGAAACTATAACACCTAAAATTGTGCAAACAACGTCTGTGTATTGTCGGTTGAAACGTTTCTACACTCTTGTTTACTTCATCCAATGATATGAATTCACTTACGTTTTTCACAGAAGTTACCAGTATAGCCGATCCCCTCGCAGTTGCATATGTCCCTTCCTGCGCAAACACCACCGTTTCGGCATGGTTTGCTACACATACCTGAGAAAATTAAACAAAACACGTTAAGACAAATAAGTTCCAATTTCCAAATGTAAAGGGTAATAAAAGAAACATATAGGCTAGATGGCAACTAAATACAAGATAGGGAGTTTTTATTAATGCATTGTCAAAACGTAGCAAGTTTAACACAAATGTCTTCCGGCAATGACTTTGCTTTGTATGTTCAGAGATTGCGAAACGACCACACGCATTACTGCATGCCCGATCATTAAACATTACACATCTAAAAAGTAATTAGTCAACAAGCGTACCCGAAAAATTCTTAGAAAATTTTGGTGAAATTGTATCTTACCTTTTTCACACCGAGCGCCTGTATAGCCCTTACAACAAACACTGACTTCTTCGAATTCTGTGACAGTTGTGGTGGTTGACCTTTAAAAATAGAAAATATGTTGTTTATTTACTTAATTTAAAATTATATGTACTTTACTTTATGAGCGTTTAAAATTGACAAGTAGCGTTAATTTTGTTTGAACGGATTAGCATTGCAGTATTTCCTGAAAAAGATTTCGTTTTATAAAATTCGCCATTTGCAAAAATTACAATTTAAGTGTGTAGATGTCTCAAAAATTCATTTATATTTGGCAATGAACTTATTAAGTAAACAAAATTTAGCAGCGAAACGCTGTATATCCGATATAAGGGTTGCTTTGAAACCCAACTAAGTAGGCCTAAACCACTTAAAAATCAACTTTAAGTAACAAATCATTTGTAACTTGTAAAGAACTTTTTTCACAAATTTAATTCGACTCGCAGACGAAAACCTTTGCATCTACGAGGCTTGCTTTAGCTGCCTATGAAATACCAGTTAACATAGCACAGCCATTGGAAAGCCTAATAGCTGCAAAATTATGAGTGTATAAACTATTAGATCAATGTAAGTGAGAAACCTTTATAATCAGCAATTACCGTTTAAAGTCACAGTATTCTTTGTCTTTATCCAAAAACTTGATTATAAGAATGTCGGATTTATTCATTTCTTCGCAACTTCGTTTGTAATAAGTTTTCCAGTTCACCTTCTCCTTTTCCACTTTCCTAGTCTCCGTGCAGATACTACGCAAAAAAAACGACAACATTACCAATTTGATCCACTAATTGGGAGGGCCGAGGTGATTACAAAAAATTAACAGTTATTTACTATTACCAGTAAAATATAGATGTTATAATTACATAATAACTCACTGCTCTACTCCCAAACTCAAATCCAGAGCAACCAAGACGATAGCAAGCACCAACAGCGTTGCAGTTTGCACCATTGCGAAGCTGCCTTGGGATGTTTTTATTGCTTATACCGTTATACGTTTATTTCGATGTTGATTTACAGTCGTTAAGAACAGAAAATCGTTCTTTCGATTTTCAAAAGCGCCGGAAAAATCGAGGTAATTTCCCAGAATGAAGTGATCGATGCCCCGATTTGAGACTTTTATCGACAGTTTTTTTTTTGCAAATTTTACTTTTTTCTACTTTTAAACAGTGTTTGTTGGTTAAAATATGTCAAACGTCAACGTCAAGTAAAACACCGTGAAATTCCAGTCAAGTCACCGCTCTTGAAACAAATAAATTTTGTCTGAGAGGATGGGAACGGAAAACAGACGAGTTTCATTTCGTCTAAAAGTAGCACGGGGGAAATACGCAGTTTGCAAATTTGCAAATTGCGTGTTTGCATGCTGTCTGTCTCTCGCGTGTATATTTAATACACGTCTTGCGTTGAAACCAAAAATGTTACAGAAACACAACAGAGTGAAATACACAAAAGTGTAACGAATTAAGACATAAGCAACTTATAAAAATACAAAGTTTAAAAATGCTTATACGCTACTTGTCACACATGTTTTTTTAGACACAAAGAATGTTTGCGTGACGTACAACTTGATGAGCCGTGACACAGCAAAGTGTGTTTAACATAAAACTTTGAATTATAACTTATGTTATCTTGGTTGTAAATTTACTTGTTCGTAGTTATTGCGACCTTGATGAAGTTCTCCTGATTTTTCCTATTTATTTCATTCGTACGTGTTTATATATATAGTGCCGACAACCGCTATCCCTATACGCGACGAATCAAAAGGGAAAAAAACGTTGTGATAAAGTACTATAAAATTTTGCAATAAAGAAATTCTTGTGTTGTTTATATGTTACAAAACAATATACTGCATTTATATACTTATCATTCTTACGGTCTAGCAAAGATTAAAATAAAATTAGGCAGAACGAAATCTAAAAAGCAAATTTCTGTTATGTTGCTCGCAATCTGAATCATGCACTTTTGTTTCAACCAAAACGGGACACATTATCAAATATCTCGTAAAGATGGCTGATCGATTTCGTTTTCAAACTGTGAGGCAACGACCTGTTTTTGTTTGCGTTCCGTGCGTTTGCGGTCGACCTGTATTCTTCGGTCTTATACATTCAGGGCAACCTGGCAACCACGCGTAACTTTTGCTAAATTTGGATCAAAGTGAAGGGGTTTTTGGGGTAAAGAATTTCATTATGTTCTTAACAACATCCGGCGCCCACGTTAAGATTATGAAACTTCGGAAAAAATGAAATCGTCTTGTGGCGCGATACCAAAATATTTAAACAAGATTAAAACATTTTTTATCAGTGCTGCGATGATATGGTTCTGATATTGGTATAAAACACACTTCTGTAAGCTGGCAAACTAAATTATGATAAAAAATGTACAGTGCATGTTTGGTTTTACCTAGTTAAGTACACAGTGTATAGAACCATAACTATAATTGGATGTTGCACATTAAATTATGTTGCTAGGATTAATATAAGCGGTTGAATGAAGATATAAAGCTTCGAAGTAGCTTACGCATAAAGGAATAAAAGTAAAACTATGTACGAATTTAATGAAACTGCCTGGATGTGAGCTCAATCATCGATTCCATCAAAGTTTGCTAACTTCGGCAGCTGCCAATGACTACTCAATATCGTCATGACGTTATTTGCGGATAAGTCATTAGCCTTTTCAAGGTTTCGAAACAAGTCTTCCATTGGCAGTCGTTTGGCCATGACGTTTGTTTTTTTGCTTCATTTAGTTGACGTACGCATGACAGTGACACAGCAAACATTTGCCAGTAATGGGGAAATGCCTTTTCCATATACCGTAAACTCGGTGACCCATGTTCTTCGCTTTTAATTAAGTTATCTAACCGCTGATGTTTTAACGTCTGATGTCATTTTGCGAAACATTGCATATGTTTGGCGATACTTACGCCAAGATTTTATACATCCACCTTCAATATGTAGCACGTACGTTTGTAGAGAAAAGACAATTCGTTTGTCTATATCTATTCAGTTCAACGAATCATTTTATTCTTCATCAAGAACGCAGTGGGTACGTAAAATTAAAGTTGTTACCACTAGCGTGCGCCAATGAACGGGAAAAGGTGACAGAGACATAAAGGCTTACAACGTCCTCAAAAATAATTAAGGTTGCTGCGGTAACAACTAGCACGGCCACTAAATCCACAATTAACTAAATCCATACAAAATAAGTTTGAAACAGCAAATTTAAGCAGACCAGCAAGTGATGTGTTCAAGCAACAGAATATTAAAATTGCTTCAATGCCGTATATCAGTGGATTGGAAAAGAAAACCCATCGTAAAAGAAACTCATTTATCATTTAGGCGTCTTATATACGATATCACATGCAACATAACTAAGTTTGATTCCATTGTTGAGGTGTACTCCCTAACAAGAGGTCACAAAAGCTGTAAGTTCTACAATGCTCAGTAAACTAAAAGTAAGCAACGACGTTTAATAAGTCAGTCGCTTGGTGAAAGACAAGACCTGCTATCACTAGCTTGTGAAAATCAGTATTTTTTTAACTTGATCACAAAGTAATTTTCGTGCACTGTAAACCTATTTTCGCCCGATTTAAAACTTTACACTCGTCTATACAACGAAAAATTTTGTATTTAATACAATTTTAAACGGGTGTAGTGTTGGACTGTACTTCTTAGTGGATTTCTGGGCCAGTTAATGCGACAAGAGACACGACGTCTTTGGTGACAATAACCGCAACTTGTCTTTGTATTATTCACCAATTTGGGATTTCCTTGTTCTTTTATTTAGCGCCAACAAACTAACCACATCTGGTGCTTGCGGTTGGTTATGTAACTGATTAAAAGAATATTTGCATTTCAGTTAATCATGTTGGGCGAGACCACGCAAAAAATAGAATATGAGCAATCTGAATTAACTTCAGTTTTGAGAAGAATCATCGACCGAGTTGTCATGCAAAAAAAATTCCGTGGTATGTATATACGCTCATGCGTGGATGGGTAATTCTAGCCCTGTCATTTAAACAATTGACTCAGGTAAAATTCCTCGTTGAAATCCCGAGTTTAAGACTGTATTTGCCCAAGGATTTTTCAAATAATATGCGAACTTCTGCTGCACGCGATTTCTCTAATTTGGTACAAACACAAACATAGTCTTGCTTGACAGCATAAGGCGAATGAATAACAACAAGTAAAAGAAACTTCAAAACCTGCGGCTTGTTAAAAAAGCATAAGATATCACGTTTGAACAAACACGTCAAAATTTGTGCATATATCGTGAAAGTATGCGCAATTTTGCTATATATACCCATCGTTCAAAGTGAACGCTTTTAGCCAGGTATCATGATAGAAACAACATAAATTTGAACCGAACCTAAAGAAATATAAAATTTGTTTCGAAATAATCGTAAAAATACCATTTGCTTACAAATAGACCTTAGAATTTATGCTGTTCACTCAAAATTCCAATCGGACTATATAATTTGCCAACCCATATACACCAGTTAAAATCGTTTTAAGCAATCTTTTGATAAATTTTGTCAAGAATATACACCATGTGTTTTGTAAGTATGATCTATATGCTTTGTACTTACACACTATTTAAGTTTATAGAGCAACTGTAAGACTTTCGTAGGTATATCGCAGACTCCATGCAGAAGCATATACGTGCTTGATTTCCTTTGTAATAGCGGTACATTTGTAATAAGAATGTGTGGTTTAAATTTAAAAGTTGGAGATTCTAAACTTGCAATGCATGATACAACAGCAAGATATGATAAAAAAAAACAGTGGAACGTGAAACATGCAGCGCTCGTGTAAATTCAAAGCGGCACAATCCCGTAAGTACAGTATATAACTTCAAGAAAGATAGAATAAGGTATTACGTAAAAATGCGGTGAAAATAAGTTATAATCCACAATTATCAGTAATAACTACATTATTTTTAAACATTCGACAGGATGTAAAATTTAACAGCATTACTTCGTGTGTGGAGAGGGAGATGTACGTCATTACGTACGTTTAATGTATTAACTTCATCCGACAAATGGATGAATAAAAATGGTCATGGTGCAATCCAGTCTTTTGAAAGGTTGTCTCATAAAACATCTGAGGTCGAAGGTTATGTGAAAGTATCGAAGGATATATAGAATTGACGGATTATATTGACCATGGACCGAAAATTGATGACGTCGCGATACCTTATACCCAGCAATTTAGGATTGTTGTAACGTGTGAGAAAAGACCATCCGCCGCTTAAAAATGCATTAAGCAAACCAAACCATGACAAAACAGAATTTCACTTGAATCTATTTTGGCAACGAAAGATATCCGAAAAGAAAAGAAGCTTTGCGATTGCGTGCACACACACAGCGATAATACTGTAGACAAAGAACAATTGTTGTTTTTAACGAAACCTGAAGTACCTAGACTGTATACGAGGTCAAGTTTGTAAAGAAAAGACGAGTGCTTTCAAACATTGCTTAATTCAACTAAATTGGTAAAAAGAACTTTAACGAAGGTTGAAGTTGAACCCCATGCGGTCATAAATGGCAAACTCGTTGAAAACAGACGTTAAAGAATTTGGGTTCGGCTTAGAAAAAACCTATCGCGTGTTCTTTTGACCCAAAAAGTCTGTTAAAACAAACACAAGGGCACGTTTAAGCAAAATATGTTTCTTACATAATTACATTTTACATATTTTTACATCAGCGTTTCGTTTGTTTAGTAATAGTTCGCCTTTTTTCTCTTTCAGTAAATGTAATATTCAAACGTAATCAAATATACTATACGTAATTTGGAAATATTCCCACTAAATTTGAGTTGGCAATTCAATCGACAATTCAGATATAGCATACGATAAAATGTTAGATATTGCACAAATTTAGGCTAGTTTTTGGAATAATTTTAAATATAATTAACAATCGTGTACTTTTAAAATCCTTTTTATTAGGTTGACTGATTTGTTGGTTTATTCCGTTTTTGAGACTAAATTAGGGTCCGAAACATATCGACAAAACGTAATTTCACAAAACATAGTTGCGGTTTGCACTGATTAAGCCTTTTGTACATACTGTAGCCAATACGATGATGTTTTGGCACTAAATATAATAAGGTGTTTCCATTACCATAATAGGCGTATAAAGTACTGATATTTTTAAAATGCGTAATGGATATACAGATATTTGTAATATGCAATGCAATAAGTACGTAACATAGATAGGTTACGCAACACATAGCATAAAAGTAATTTTTCTTGCACTGAATTTCTTTTCTACTCAGACGATTGTGCGTCACTTAGCGGCAAACATTTTATTCCAAATCGCCGCACTACGATGCAATTGCACAATATGGTTAGATGTGCTTCCTTCTCAGTAGGGGTTCTTACCAAAATCATTTTACCCATGGAATAAATTTTTTGCATCATTATAACTGTGGATCGTTCGCAGATACCTTTGGATGGCGGTATTATTGCCAACAGAAGTGACAAGCATCATGGGAGTAGCAGGTGGAATGTCGCAAACAGTGATCTTCGCATTTTACTTACTTATAATACAAGAACATTTTATCAAAAATTTACTTTCAAGTAATAGCCTATTTAAAGTTTTGAAAATACATTGAAAGTGTTTTATTTTGTTTATTATTTCGCATTGCAGATTTTGCGCGAAACCGTCCCTTTTTAATTATGGAATGCCATCAATTACAAACTAGCGTATGTAGTTAAAATTTTTGCATTGTTGATGCCTCCAATCTTGAAATAGCGCATACGTCCTACAGTAGTCATGTCTGATTGGTGGGCTGTGTGAAATGTTTTCGAAAACTTGCACGGCTATAAATGAGGAAAAACAAGCTGTGAAATTCGGGATTAATAAGACAAAATAATACAATGGGAATATGAAAGTGAAGCTTATCAAACTTTGATTCAAGTACAATTAGTGAGTTATTTGTCAAACTCATACATTAGAAATATACGCCACTTAACTTTTAACATATTTTAACTACAGTGATCTGACTGACATTTGGTGTCATTAAATCGTACTTAATACACGAACATGCAGGCTATAGTTAAAATGTTCAAAACGATAGCAAAATTATACAACAGCCAAGATTTTTGATAAATTTTGCAAGCTGTTCGGTAAACTACAAGCATGGTACAGGTAAAGCCTGCTGACACCAATGATCTTTTAATCTTTAAAATTTTTCTTGGACAAACACTGTTCTCCCATAACTTGGATTGACACACATTTTTGCTAATTATATCTGAAAGAGCTTTGATTGGTATATTCTATTCAAGTTAGGTCAGACTAACTTTGTACTAAATAACAATTTCCCATTGCGATTGGACAGGAGAAATTTTGGGTTGTTGAGAATGTAGGTACTCTATTACGGAATTTCCTGGACAACGTTGGACCTCTTTTTAGAGGCATTATTTTCGATTCTTTGTTTGCAAGTCGTAAAAGGGCCTTACGGGGCGCCGGGTTTTTGTATGGAATGAACCACTGGTACTGTACTTCCTCAATTCGGGTTTTAAAGTCGTTAAATGTAGAACAATAACCAACCCTGATATAGTTTTACATCCAAATCTTTCCACAATAGAACCTCTACACGAAAACCGAGTAAATACTTTGGATAAAAGCCATTCTGTGAATAATACGGATTTCAGCGTGAGTTAGGCATGCACGCCACATGTGCTGACGATTAAACAACAAATAGAAAGTGGCTTATTCCGCTTTCGTAGATACTTCATAAACGAGCGTTAGTACACAATGTAAATCATATCTTAAACAGGTTGAACGCTTTCGGCGTGTTCAGTCGCTCTGGGCTGGGCATTTTGTAATCAATCGAACAATGCCGCGGCTTTTAATGACCAGAATAACTTTAAAATTGCGATGATTGCGACAGAAATACACAGCGCGTGGGGGCAACGATATGAGATAAAACGTTGAAGTGAAAGCGGCTTTTAATGGAAAAACATTTCCCAACTGTAAAAGAACAGAGATCAAATTACGCACACAGCGACACGCAAACGAAAAGTACGGACCCACAGGGTCTTTTATTAGGTTACGGTCGGTGGCTTTGTTAAGATCAGATGTCGTTTGTTGATATGTCTCTGCTGTTTGCACAAACACGCGAGCCTGGCCCATCTATAGTAAGGACGTAGCAAAAGCGGCGTGCTGCGTATTTACACAACAAAATGCATAACATTTTTTTAAGGTAAGGCCTGGTAGTGCCTGTAAAATTTAACTGACAGTCACCCATCCATTTTCAAGGCTATAATTACCGTTATAAAATCAAACACAACAGTAGCATTTGGCTGTATTGCAAAGTACTTCTCCAGCATGCGGCAAATGCTATCATAACGCACAAATTTTTAAAAATGGGTAAAATATGCAATAATTGTTAAAACAGCATTAAAATTGCTGAGCTAAAATTGCAAAAAGGCGCTCTAAATATAGCGTTTGTAAAATTAAATGTCGATTATTTACGCAAAGTATTGGACGATTTGTTTAGGCGGGTTTTACTGCTGTTGCTGGCCAGTCGAGGAGTGGTGGACCACTGACCCTCAGGTATTTCTTGGTAAATATGTCCGGGCGGTGCTTCCGATCTACCGTCGCCAGGTGGTCGCTTTGGTGGAAACACATGAACGTATTCGCCGCCTTTTACGTTGTATGATGGGTCGTTGAACCTTTGGCCGCGACCAGGGCGCTTGGAAGCTTGATGAGCCACCGTGTCCATGGATACAACTTCAGGACTTCTGTATATGGGATCACTTCTCGTGGACTGCCATTCGCTGTAATATCCAGATTCCACTCTGTCACGAGGCGGGTGGGCAATCTTAGAACGTGGTATTGGCTTCACGCTGACGTAGTTATCGTGGCCCAAAGTAGATTTTCGCGGCCACCCAGAAGTAGAGCCAACTTTCAGCGTGTTCATGGGGTTTGTTATATCTCCACCAGTTGGCGATCTACGGGGACGGTTATTGTCTCTTGCGCCCGCGGCGGGGTATGAGTCTTGTGGTGGATAGCGTATCGCAGAATCGATAACTGATTGTTCAATGGAATCCTTTCCTTCATACAGAGTTAGGTCTTCGTTATCTTCTGTAAACTGAGGCACGTAGTTGCTGTAATCGTCAGCGCGACGACGGCTGCTACATTGGGTCGAACTGGGTATTGCGGAAGATGTGAAACGATGTTCCCAAGGAATGGCCGCTCTACTGCTTTCTCCGCCCTCCAAAGAGTGTTTCCTACCGAGAGTAACTTTACGCATTACTTTGTTTGATACATATTGGTTGGGAACTGCACCGGCTCTTTGCCAATCCGCACTGGGCGGCCTGGACGGTCTTTTGCTTGTGGCAGAGTTCAACGGAACAGTAGTCTCGCCCAGAAGTTGATTTCTTACATATGCGCTCTTTTTAGGCACCGCCGGTGAGCTGTGCCGCTTTGATAGTGTCTCATGCACGCTTGAAATAGCAGGTTTCGTGGCGGCTAAGTCCGTTTCGCTGTTGTTCAACGGAGATTGCTTTAATGATTGAGGAGCGTATAGCAGCGTATCCTCACCCTCGCTTGTATCCAAAATGCTTTCTACTTCAATGGAGCGTCCCGTCTGCGTTGAAGTCAAAGAGCATCTGACGTGAACCAAGAAAAAGTCCATTCCTGCCCTGGTCAAGGCGTCTTTCCAGGACCCTGTGGTGAGACTCTGTTGTTGAAACAGAAATGTTTGTTGCTTGTCGTGATAAATATATCCCAGTCTTTCCATTAGTTCTATCGCCACGGCATGCGGGAAGTTTCCATAGATTTCATGTTGAAAATGGCCGCTATAAGTCTGCAGGAAAAATAAACACGGGTCAACTTATCTGCCGACATGCAATCAACGCCAATCCGCAGAGGTCCGTAACAATTGGATTATGAGCAAAACATAACACAGTTCGAAGAGAAAGTCGTTCTCTCACCTTTATCCTGTGGTAGGATTTTCTCCAAGGCGCTCGAAGAACGCGAAGCGCATACCAGGTTAAAAGAAGAAAGACAGATGCTAACCCTCCCCATGTGTTCTTAATGTGTTGATCCCTGTTACTGAAACGAAGAAAAACGATTGAAAATTCCCGACAAAGTTCTCACATACTCTATAGAACTTAACATCCCAACTGCTACATGTTGACACGCGTAATCGCGAAGGGGATTTTTCGCCGAGATCGAGAAGAGATTGTTTTGGTGTTCATTCGTATGGGAAACGGAAGGAAAACGTAACACTCACAACACAATCAACACAACAATACGTTGGTCAATGCTATTGACTACACCA
Source organism: Clavelina lepadiformis (assembly GCF_947623445.1). Classification (NCBI taxonomy): domain Eukaryota; kingdom Metazoa; phylum Chordata; class Ascidiacea; order Aplousobranchia; family Clavelinidae; genus Clavelina; species Clavelina lepadiformis. The sequence continues at coordinate 20,713,506 of NC_135241.1, forward strand.
ACGAATATAATAATAGGCTTTCAAAACGACATAAGCAGGATGACTAATTCAAGGCCCCGGAAAAGTCCATTAATAAGCATACGATTACATACAACCACGTTGTCGGAAACCACTTACAATTATTCAGCTAAATACGTCTTCAGCCTATCAAATTATCCTCGCGTAGACATTTAATTAATGAGAAAAACCCCCTTGTCAAATATTTATATAGATATTACACTCTTGTACGGCCACATACGTCACATTACAACAATATAAACCAATGCTTATTATCAAGAAACAGCGCTTACCATAGGTACACTACACTGTAAAATTTGGTAGTTAATTGCTAGCAAAAAACCAAATTTTATACACGGTCCAAATACTTTTACACGCTGCATAGCATGAAACGGGAGCTCGTGGCGCTATTGAAAACGCAAAGCAATGTTTGTTGCCCATGTTTGGTAGAAGCAATGTATCTGTGTTTCTATAGGACACTTCATAGCAACAACGATTAGGTGTACACCAAGTTGATAATATCTTCACCATAGAAAAGCAATACAATGTACTCCATGTTACCAGTGACAACAGAAAATATTTTATCTATTGTACGTTTTCATTCAAGTTCAAGATAATAACGTTCTTTGTGCATCAGCTGTCAGTCAATAAACTATGTTTTTGAACCGAGCAAATACTTCTGGCTATAATTATCCTTAGTAAGATAGTCACATTAATCTGGCTTTGAATTGACAACTTACCATCAGCAAATGATAACAAAATATAATAGTGATGTTTAACAAATGGATTTAACTTAAACTTTCGTTTAACACAACTGTAAAATGGGTTGTCCTAGATAAGTTAGACACAGGTCTGGGCAGTCACTGGTTTGTGATTGCCTAGTTTTGAATGAAAAAAATGTCAGCATAACAGTCTAGGTTGCTCGGTGTACCGTTTAAATTTAGAAATGAAGACATTTTCAGAGTAATTTTTGCACTGCACCCTGCTGAGACAAGTTTGGTTACTTTTCAGTTCAGGGTTGTTTATTCATAATATCATCAATGTTGATGATACGGAAGATAATTGCTGCCAAATTCACTGACGCTGTTGTTTGTTTAAATGTGAAATACAATGAGCCTTTCAAAGTTGTCACCACTTTTTGATACTAGTACTACTTAAATTATCTGTTTAAAACATCACCATTTATCAACTTACCGTTTAACAAAAACATTGAAGTTGTGAAAAACAAAGTAATTGCTGTCTCCAGGGTTCTGATGTTGAACATTTTTCTGTTTTAAATATGTTTCAGCACAGCTAAATACTTGCTTGTACTCATCTGATCCTTGCATATAATCTTCATCAAGGCAACATACTCCGAGCCTTTATTTAAAAAATATGATTAACTATTCAGTAAAAGTTATATTCCAGTAACATTGATGGTATCAAGTGTTTTTAACTATGAAGCTAAACACAAAAAATGCTACATCGAAAAGCAAGAGATTTAAAAATTTTCTGTATCAAGAACACATAAACGAAATAGTATCATGGATGAATAAAGTTAAAGTTGTTCATTTTCAAACTTTGAAGCATTTTAATTAAAAAGTGCCTGAATGCATTTCAAATGCTAAGTAAACTAGTCATAATCATTTATAAAAGTTGCATACATACAGTGATACAGAGTACTTTACACGTTTTCCTTGCTGTACTGATAACTCACTGATATTCTTATCTTAAATATCTAAAACAGGGGTTCCCAACCTTTTTATGTTCTCCTACCACTTACCCACCACGGATTGTCAACACTACCACTATTTTCAAAACAACTAATTTGATCCAATATTCGCACAGCAGTATTGTATTAATAACAATGACAGCAGGGAGCAAGATCGACAAAAGTAGCTTACTGAGTGCAGAGAATTTAGTACGGAAAGAAATAAAAGTGTTGTTCGCATATTTTAGCAACTCAAAATTAAATTGTTATACTACTATACTGTATATATATATCATGCAACGGAGAGCTGCTCGCGTACCACCGGTTGGGAACCCCTGATCTAAAACTAAAACATTCATATTTACTTCACGCTCAACGTTTAATATAAGAGAATGAAAAAAATGAAGCTAACTGTGAAATTTTGAACAATGTAAGTTACATCTTTTTCTTTAAAAGCACCACTGTAAGAAATAAAAAAGCCAACTTCACTTAAAGCAAATATTAATTGACTCGGTACTGAACTATTTTTGTAATAAAATGAGTGAACAGCTACCGTGACTACCTAAATTATATTAGTGATATATAAACTCTCTATGAAAATATCTGTTATAAACATAGTAATAGGTACATAAAATTGTGTATATATTTTGCAAAAATTAATATTTGGATCAACTTGGTACATTGTTGAAGTTAATGTACAAGACACACAGTGGATATTATCCCACTTGACATGTAATAAAATATATTTTGTATAATGTTAAGCAGTCAGCATACACTCATTTGCTATAAAAAATAAACTTGGCATCTTTTCAGAGTGCTTCAGTTTTCTAGCAAGTTGATTTAAAGTAAATTTACGTGATAAGGAACTTTTACTTGGATAGTTGCATCCAAAATTCAAAAAAATATATAAAGGTTGAGTTTCTGGCTGGAAGCTTTATTCCAAAGTTTTGTAGAAAAAGGTTTGAATCTAATCAACACATGCACAGAAAATTTGCATAGACTTCAAGTTCTCATAAACAAAACTGTCATAAAAAAGGTTTTTGCAAGTTTTTGGTTTCTATTCAATCACACACTTTCACACACATTTTCCATCTACAAAAGATATTGTTTTCTTAGAGTGAAGGGTAAATTCAAACACAGTTCGCTCTCAAATCAAGAAATAGTTGTCAGTGAGCATATTGGACAAAGAAAGTCTCATTATGTAGTAGCTGCAGTTACTGCTGAAAACGTATGGAAAATTTGCTGCTAAATATAATGTCAGTGGAGTTTTGACCCAGGTTTAGAGTTTAGGACATCATAATTATCACTAAATATGTGTAAGTCGGTGCCACATTTTTGTTTAGCAGAAGCCGCTCAAGCTTAACCACTACGTATTACTAAACAATTTTTTTCTTAGATATACTTGCTGATAATGTTTGTTAATGTAATACTAACTTGTTTTTAGACTCACTCCTCCCTTTGATGGAAACATGTTAACATGTGGTGTGATCAGAGTTCCACCAATTTTACAAATATGTACAATGCACATATCAGTGTGTGTTACAACAAAAAATTCAAAACTTTAGATATGTTTTTCTGTTATCATTGCATCATAAAATTTATCAATTGCTACAATTATATATGTATCTTGTCACTCTGCCAGTAGTCCTTGGTAAGGAGCATAAGCACCAATCTGAGCATAAGCACCAAATTGATCAAACAATCACATGTTCACCCATGAACTAAACACACAGGTAAAAAGTATTTACGATTATATATGTATATGTATAGTTATAAATACATGTTTCTTTGTATATCATATTGGGGTAATGGTAATTGCTCCAGTGTCCAGAAGAGCTTTAAAATAAAAAAATCCATTTGATCACTGGGAAACTAATACATCAGAAATATTTATCACAAGAACCTAACTATAGACTAAGCTACGAACTTACTCAAAGTCTTTGTTTTTAACAAAGTGTTTCTTGTACATCATCTCATATTCGTTCCTCTCCATTTTACTGGTCCCATCATTTAGATGCAAGTAATTGCAAATACGTATATATATGCTACAATCTAGAAATTTACAGTTCCCAGGCCTCTAATAAATACATGATATATTTTGGTTCAACATATATGGCAATTCTGCAATATTTGGTTTGTGAGACAAATATATATAAGTAATAAAATGGGAAATGTTGGGTTAATATTTGAAGTGAAACGTAACTTAATGTGTAGATAAATATTGGCTCATGGCTCTTAGTAAATGTCAATGCAGCATGATGCAACCAACTGGATGTATTAAAATGCTGCTAAGTGCTGTATATATGCAATCGTATGGTAAATAAAATTTTCATACTCTGAATATACACACTGCTTCAAAAGTAGACGCATAAAAAGTTGAAAAACTTCCTACTAGGAGCTACCTTAATAAATGTAAAATAACAAATTAAGCGACTTCCAGTGAACTAACCTAAACCTTGTAAATCACTATAAGATTAGTAATGTGCCAATGCCGGAAAAAAGTATATCGAAAGCTCTGCGTACATATATTGTGGACACATGGCATTAAATGAGTAGATAAGCTAAAAGTTCTTAGTGGAGTACATAATAATCAGTTTACTAAACTTTTTAAGCCACCATGGGATAACTATTTTATATTTATGTAATAAAGATTGTAAATGCAGGCTATCTAAATATTTGCAAATGACTAAATAAAATAGATTGTAGACCATTAGACATAATTTGTAAATTAGATTGTAGACATAATCTCAACTTGTAAATGAAAACAATCTGACTTATATAGCAAAAAAGTATGATAATTGGTCATACCAAGAAATTTTGCACAATTAGCGATAAAAAAAAATCATTTTAATAAAATCTATGCATTAGTAGTTCAACTAATTAGATTTTTCTCTAAGCATGCATCAGTTTGCACTAATTATAAATCACTACTAAAAACCAGAGAGTGTGAAGTTCGTAAGTACAAATTACCAACAACAATGCAGGCAACAGTCCAACTAAGAGTAGGGCAGTTTTGAACAAGAAATTGTACATTACATGAAATAATACAAATTTCGGTGTAATGGGAGCCACCGAAGCCTTAATTCTTTGCTTATTTATTATAAATTGGCATGATGATAAAAAATTCAGCATTCATGCAGTTTCCACACTTTCCACTCCGAGATAAAACTCAAATTAACCATTAAATTTCTCGAACACCTTTTAAAAAGCGCTCTAAAATTTATAAAAAAAATAAACAGCAGGCAAAGCTGAGGGCAAGTGCTATGACTGTAACACAAGAGCTCTTGCAAACCAAGCCACTTCAAATTGTTATGAAACTGAACAATTTCTGTTTTGCAGACAACACTTTGCTATCATCTAGGGATGTGCTACATGGAATATTATTCAAGTTTGTCTGAACAAGAATGTTATGTTGACTGACATAAATAAATACTGAATCTGTTCGTAGAAGCATCAACCAATAAAATATCATTAATCGAATTGGACTGTTTGTGGTATACCGTCAATTAAGCACAATCGCTAAACTTTATGCTTTTTTAACTAATGATACTTAATGAATCTAATTATATATATAGTGTAGACTTGCGTCTCAACTATAATCTTGAATGTCTGACGATACAGTTTATCAAAAGATTTAAATTTTACAGGTTATACACAATAGCCCATTTGTACCTCTATCCAGGCCATACAGAGGTTCTGCTACACATCAATCGAGTTTTTGAACATTAAAATTTGACTAAAGATCAAAAAAGTTGTATTTTTCTGTTAATCTTGTAGGTGTTTAATAATTTCAAAAAAGTATATAGAAGTCAGTCTTAGGCATGAAAAGTTAAGCTAGGCCTAGAATAATTACCTAAATTTGAGTCATTTGTAGAGATGGAATTAACGAGCAAATCACTGAATCTGGTTAAACTTGATTAAAGTTGTTAACAACTTGTTTAAAGTTTAACGAAACCCTAAACCTATACCAACTGGCACTAGGCCTAGACCCGATACTTTCTGCTAAATAAATACATCACCACAGTAGATCAGGTACCCAGGTGTTAATACTGCATACAAGTGTAGCCTGTGATTAATAAGCAGCAAGCCTATATTTGTTACATTGTACTAGGCTATTTTATTATTATGACCAACATTTTGCAGAACTTCCTGTACAATTGTATAGGCCTACATAGGCTAATCCTAGCTTGCCTTATCCTATTGTTACATGATCAAACACCAAATTACGCCAAACCTAATGTAAGCTAATAAAAGCACACCCTGTCTAAATTCTTCAGAACAAAAGTGAACCAGGCTTTCCGCATAGGCCTAAGCTAACTTTCTGTAAATCATTCAGCAGTACCGCAGTTGACTTAAAGAACTCTGATGTTAGTTTAGCACCATACACAGATTATACCCTATCACAGCCTAGGCCGTGTGCTAAAATTACCCAACGCCAGCGAAATATCTTCGATATGGATGGTTCTAGATAGGCCTGGCGATGTAACCCACAGGCCAAAGCAAATCTGTTCTTTCGCACAAGAATAACCTTGCGCGATATCAAAGAAAAAAGTTCTCTAGCTTTGAAAAAAGCAGAGGAAAGCACCTACGCCACTTAAACGTTAGCTAATGGTCAAAAAAGTCCCTTCAATTTATAAGTATAAAATATCGTGAAGTGCGTCTGAAAGATGACTCGGGGTGTTCATAACTAAAATGAGCAACAGGCTATAGAAGGTAAGGCTAATAGCCTACATACCGTATATACACAAAGATCATAGCCGTATCCACAACAAACATGAAAGATCTTTTATTAATATTTTAAGTACTGTATCTTGTCAGACTAGACATATGATCTATTGTCTTTGACCTTTAATTTTTAATTCATGAATTGGCAACAAAGCAGAGACTATGACTCATTGTTTGACTAAAGTTATAACCTCATGTAACAATAGCAGATTTAGAATATGAAGCATTTTAAAACATTTGGATTGTTGGGAATAAAAGACTTTCGATTGTAAATACCTGCTGGGTATTAAAGGTTAGATCTGTATGTTAAAATTTTAATTTTAGTTTAGATTGTAACGTTGCTACAAGCTTTGGTATAGTCTCGTATAGAGGAACTTCACACTGTCAAGTACGTCACACGTCAACAAGTACGTCACACTGACATTAATCAAGTAAGATCGCAATTTTTAATTTGGTCGTAAAGCTATCATTCAGTAGGCCTACTTCAGGCTAGCTTATTTACGCTTTGAAATTGGTTTGGCACGGTGTAAAAGGTTTTGTCTACTTTTTCTCAAACGAAATATTTGATTTGGTGATTTGCAACATGATTCAGCTTACGACCGAATGTTGAGCAATATAGCACGTGATTTGCCTGACTAATGATATGGTAGACCAGCAACGCAACAAAAGTAAAATTCTTAACTTAACTTTAAACAAGCGAAGAGTTTTTTTCTTTCTTTCAATGATGAAGACTATGGTACTAGTCGTACTACCCTATAGCCTACTACTTTTGAGCCTGAAGTGTATCTTCTTCTGAGTGGATCGAATCGTAAAACTACTTTATACGAGGTTAATTGGGTCATCAGTCATCACCAAACAGTCTGCGACAACGTGAAAATTGTTTACTGGTGGGGTGGTCAGCACTGTGGCTTCGAATAATCAAAAGTTCAATGCTAAGTTTCTCAATGAAGCTAAACTATTAACGGAAGTTCCGGATTATTAACGTTACGGAACCTTCATTTGTATAGCGTAAGGTGTACATCTTCAGTCTATTTTTCTACTTAGTAATAATCGCAACCTCTTGTAAAGCAGTTGCTCGTTGAGTCGTTGATGTTTAACTGAATGACGTTTCTTATTTAGTTAAAACGTATGAATAACCCACAGGAAAGAAATAACTTTTGGAAATAAAATGAAATGCCACAAACTGAAACATTTTTTCTTGCATGACCAGAGCAAGCCAGTTTTGGCCTTGCAGCTAATTTGTAAGTTCGTTTTTGGGCTTTAAAGCGACATCGAGTGATGATACGTAGGCTACCACAAAAACTTGTCCAACTAGGGTACATCTGAAATTTTGTCCAATAAAAATTTGCGAGTTTAATGACATTTACAGATAGATTTTTAATATCCATAAAACTGCAGACAAACTTATACGATCTTTCAGTACGCTTAATTGGCATTATCCAATAGGTTACATCAAATATTGACAGTAGTCTAGGCCTAGAGTGCGCTGCCATAACATACGTTTCGTCTGGAGCGATCATTTGCAAACACAGTCCTTAAACTAATAACAAGAACTAGTTACGATAAGAAGAAATATTAAGTTACAAAAATTCTTACAACACAAGTTCTAAGAATACTATATAACGGAAGAAATGGGCATATTTCGTTTTACAAATATTCAAGCTTGCTGTAAGTATCCTACTATGTTTGCACATAGCTTCCTGTCAGCGAACAGTAATTACAAGAATTAATGATTGATTAAAATTTGTGTTGTAACTTTGCATTATAATAACTTATAACCCACTGTGAGAAATTTAAATTAAGATACAGTATACAAACAAAAGCAGTAAACAAAAACGTGGTGTTACGGTAGTTACGAAATTTTTTGTAATGCGTTTAACATTTTAAGTGCATTGCGTTTTATTTTAAAATAAAATACAGTAATATACAGAAATACTTAGTATAAAGATGGCGACTGGGCTCATTACCAAAATTTCATATCAATCTTGTCATATATAGCATTAGAACCTGCACATTATTATATAATAAAAATGTATCAAGTAGATGATTTATAACTTAAAGAAACAGCCTTCAAAATTATTGTTGCGTTTCTACAAAACGAAAAACGGGATATTTAGGCAAGAACAATTATGCATACGTTAATTTCACAATACAGTCGATCTCATAAATGATTAAATGACAAAGATAAATTGTTCTTATTAATAAAAACGGTCAAAAAGTCGAATTAACTAACAGTGAAACCTACATAATCCAATCCACAAGAAAACACATAGATATGTATAAATTGTATATCAGATCTTGTTGAGCAGGATAGCTCTGCGTGTTCATAAAAATAATGAAGTCATATTTAATTACACGCTGCAGTTGCTACGTTTAATACACAAAACGTGATATAAAACGACATCACAATCACGTCAGTTGTTGCGATCAAAATTCTATTTAAAGTTGCCATACAGGTCAAACGACTCAAGAAACTCGTTGACAGCCTGATAGCAATACTTGTAGAGCTCTATGTTGCCAATAGCGCCTTGACGCAAATCTCGGATATCCTTGACCGTTCTGAACACATCTACACAGTTCTCGTTTTTCAATCGCTCAACGAGGTTTGAAACGGCACAAAATACTCCGGCTTGACTAGATCCGTCTCTGTTGTAAAAAACGTTCAAACGAGTTATTATTACAGTATTACGTATTGAATAAAATTAAAACATTTCTGTCGGTGCTACAGTAAAACAACACAACATAATAATAAAGGTACTACTTCATGCATTTTTATAATTTATCATTTATTAACGTTTTCACCCCTGACATGAACAGCTTCTGCATAGTTATACCTGCAATGCACGAGTGCGAGAAATTTTTTCCCTCTGACCTCCCGTGCGTCGGTTCGACATTTTTCAACCACTGAAATTGTCTCTAGAAGCGTGTTTGTAGAAGGGGGAATTCCGTGGGCCGGCCAGTTCTTCAGTTCAATTTGCTTTACGACGTATGGGTCCTAAAAGATCGTATAAACTATAAACACGAAACTGAAATCCCGCTATAAACTGACTGCGTAAAACGGCGATGTTCGTTTCACACCTTTTCTTTAGCTTTTAGAACTTCAATGTTTCTTTCGACGCAACCCGAAAACTCTTCCATGTTCGTGGTTCTCACAGTGACGTCTTCAAATGTCTTGGCTTCATTGTAGTCCGTCCAGTACCTCGTGCCACCTCCACCCTGTTATGGTTTGTTTTGACAAGTAACTTTTACAAAATTGCATAAAAATGGCCAGAAAATTTAAGGGACTACCGCTGTTTTTAGCGTTATTACATTTTACATAATATCAAGTCCTAGAAACAGAGTTACTAGAACGTAAGCGGTAAAAATAAAGAACACGATGTAATGTCGATTTACCTCGTCCAACATGACAATGCATTTGATTTTGTTGTCAATCACACAACGCCAGAATAAGTGGATGTTGGCAGGAACAGGGTCTTGAGCGATTATGAAGTGATATCCAGCATTGTATGTCTGAAATGTAATTAACACATGTACTGGAGTCTGCTGAGACGCAGTTAACTCGGATGTTATATCTCGCATACCGGAATATTGGAACCATTGATGTATGGCACTTCCTTGTCGTCCGATGTCATCCCAACGAAAGCCAAATTGTTGTCATCTGCATAAAATAGACCGTGAGGTTGGACAATGTGCAATGACGTGTTGTACAGTGCAGTACTGTATATGGTGGCATGACTTTACCGCCTGATGGGTGTGACAGATACAGAGATATAATTGGTGGTGGCGCGTGCAATCACGGAACTTACATGGCAGAATACCAGGAAAAACATTTAAGTTCTTGTTTACTGGCTTGCTAGCTGATGACGTTTCAGTAAAAGATGGCGGAACCTCACCAAGACGACTGAACTGAATTTGCAATGCAGTAGTTCGTGTTGTACGATCCATACTACATATACGGAAGGTAAACTAATTAACGTAAACTCTCTAATAAGGTTTTGAACTCTTTTGTCGCATTTACATATTTAAGTTGGCTTCATATCGTGGAAAGTCCGAAACATCAACATTAGTATTTCCAAACATAGATATCTCAGCAAGCAGCTTGTGTATATAAACGTATTGAGCCTTAAAATAACAAATGAAATTGTAAGCTTGATGACTTATTTCTATTCAGTTATGTTAAACGATAAAAAGTTAACAATGAAATATATACAAAATCTGTGCTGTAATCTGCACATAACAGAATAGCTTGAAATGAATTTTTATGTTATTCTTACCAGGCTTTGAACCATTTCAGTTCTGCTCTGTCGCATCTCATAAACCGTTTCAAATACGTTTATTTTACCTTCGTGTTCCAGTTGTTCGCTTAATATATCAAGCGCAATAAATGTTCCCGTTCTACCCACACCAGCACTGCAAAATTGCAAGTGAAGAAAGAAAGTTCATAAAAAATATATAAGAAAGGGTGTGGACATTTACATAGGTTAAGAAATATGAAAAAAACATCATAAAACTACTTTCAAAATATCAAACTGTTTTCATCGTGCACAAAATACCCTAAATTCCTCGCGTTACCGATAGAAAACTTAATTTGTTTACACTTACAACCAATCATACCTGCAGTGCACAAGTAAGGGTCCTGCACTCCCCGTTTGTGCATTAATCGCCGCTTGATGGAGTCGAAGCAGACTTGTAGTTGTCGGTGGTATACCATGGTCTGGCCAAGTGACGTATTGAAAATGTGTAACTGCAATTACCTCCTAGAAAGGGAAAACATAATATCAAAATTATTACAGAGACTATAAGAGTGCCTTTCTTGCAAACAGTCAAATCTGCAAAATGCATGTTGGATTGTTGGTTGATTGCTAATTAATTGCATACCTTGGTTTTAATGGACTGGGCACTGAGATATCTACAGATGAAGTCGCCGTACGGTAACTCGTTGTTTGTTCGAACTAATATGTCACCAAATGTCTCATCTTCTCCTGGTTCGGGCCAGTATTTCTCACATTTGATCTAGTACAGAGAAAATTTAGCGCTAGTGAACTTAGACTTAACTTAAGACAAGATTGAAACCTTATACCACGATTAATGCGGTTGGTGAGGTTTTGCCCTCATATCTGTGAGCATTTAACCCCAAATCAAAATTTTGGCTTTATTAGCTCTATAATGAACATACAGGACAAAACGGTAAAAACGTTCACAAATATCGTAATTTACCATTGGTCCTTCCTTAAGCTGAGTGACCATCACGATAACTTTGCATCGTTGTTCAAACACCATCCTCCAGAAATCATTCACTGTGTTTGGTTTCGGACCTTGAGCCGCAATAAACTTGGCAGTTTGGGAATATCCCTAAAGAACGTAACATTGAACCAACAAAACACCTGACAAATATTGTATGGTTCAAACCGTCTGAAATCCGTGTTAGTAGCACACAAAATGTACTATGTCGCAAAACGAGTACGCCAAGATACTCACGTCAATAAAGGATGCATTTATGTAATCGGATTGTGGTTGATCTGGCAAAGGTGTCAATTTCACTCGAGCATCGTCAACTAAAATTCAAAAAGCATATATCTTTTGCTGTTTCGAAATATTTTTTTTGAATCACAGCAAAAAAGTACAGAATAGGTCAAGCTTACGCTTAAGTATGACTGAGTACGATAATCAGGGCGAACTATACAAGAAAAATCCCATTTCACAAGAGATAGCATGGTTAAGTTAAAATATTACAACGATTACGATATTTTAAAGATGTGGATTTTTCAATGGTACTAAATAAATCTGAATATTTGGTTGTAATTGCGCAGTTGTGAATCTTATAACATGGTTCCTGGCATTTAAATTACTGTATGTAGAGAACTATACTAATATCCTACTTGGAGAAATGTTCTTGAAGCGATTCTTCTTGATATTTTCAGCGCGTTTTGCGCAGGTTGTCGGCAGTGAGCGTTCTCGCACTTTTTTTGACAAACTTGTCTGAAAAAATAATCTACATATTCACCTCTTTCCGATACTTAGATACAAAAGATGACTTCACAAGGGAAATGTCCAATGTTTTACACCCACCTTAAACTCTTCCATGAATATGAAGTCATCACTCTTTCGTTTCGAAACGTAAACATCCAAGATATTCCTAGGCTGGATATCATACTTGGTGAGTCCGTCGTTCGCTTGGGCTGGATTTACGACAATGATGTCGCTGTCGCTTGAAAACGAGTCTTAGAAAACAAGTTTGAAAAAGGCATGATTGCTGCAAATGCCAATTTTTATTGCATCTCCTGATCAGACAGAGCATTTCGAAATAAGGAAAGAGGTTCATCTTTAGGCGTTTAAAATTTATACGTATTTAGACGAAGTAACGATGAATAACTACACAAGGCAGTTAAAACTGCAACCAAACTATAATAGTACATGCTTACATAGTAGCCCTGAACATAACTTACACGTAAAAATCAGGTTTAAACTACAAGCACATTAACATAAAATATTCTTATTATCGAACCGTTTTGCTGAACTGGTGCCGTAGAGCGCATAGGAAACGACAAAGGGTGGCTATTTTCTACATGCTTTTTGAAAATCCACATGCGTCTAAGAAAACCAATAATTTCATTATTTGACTTGCATAGTTACACTTTTTTCTACGTACGTTCGGCATAGAATTTCCCACATACACTCAAGGTACCTTCTGTACATGATATACAGCAAAATGAGGATCAGCAGAAAGAGAAAAATGGCAATGACAATTGCAGCGATGTAGCCCAAATCCTGTTGCTGTTGTTCTCCTGCAGGTTATAACGTAAATGTAAACTAAATTTATTGTAGTTGTCAGTAATACGCAGCCCGAAAACCATCTTTAATTTCTGGAATACGCCAAACACATGACTAAAAGTATGAGATCCTAAGACGTTAAAGATTAACTATTATATCAACATTCAATTTTCAATACTGTTGTTGTTCTAAGTTAAAGGGAAAGAAATGAAATTTGTCACAAAATCCAATTATCGCCACCACAAGTTGGTTCCGCATAAAATAAATTGAAAACTAAACAAAAAATGGAAATTAGCCATTAGCTTGCACTCACCTGATGGTACAACAATGGGACCTGACCGAGGGCTAGTTGTATAAAGTGCGTTGTTACCGTCTGGGGTGGATGTCAATGTGTAGTACGTGACATTGGTATCAGTGGGCAATGGCCTGTTTTGTGCACGAATTATTGTCGAAGTTTCTCGTCGTTTTCTACTTTCAATGCTTGCAGCGCAATCGACTTTTTCAAGACTTGCAACGTCACAGCAGGTTAAGCTTCCATCCCCGAGGTTAATTTCCATTTCTTCGTCAAATCTGAACCAAAAAATAAATCGACATACGTGCCAAAGTCACTACTACTGCTCTGTTACAACTCTTACCTCTGCAAAGCCATGGCGATGTAAGGCTGTCCATCCACGGGGTCACTATCTGCTTGAACTAGCTTACTGATGTCCGATTCCACAGTGACATTTTCCCCTGCCATTGTGGTTTGTACGACCACGAAGTAGCAGCTGAATGACAAATAACAGAAAAAAGAAAAAAATTTCACGAAAAATGGCTGAAAATTTAAGACATTAAACAAAGGTTGGAATGATCATACATTGAACGTTTAAAGACCAAAAGATATTAGAAAGAGATAAAATTCAAAAGATTTCAAATGAGAACAAAGAAAACATATGACGACCAACCTTACGTCGCCATTCCTTTCACTCACTGGAGCCAAAGTGACCATTACAAGGTTCCCATTTGTTGTGGGTGGTATCGATGACAACTCGACCTTGGTTGGAACTTCATAGAAATGTGTATGACAGCGATATTACAACAATGTACAGTTACAATTTTATCATTAACACGCAATGAAGCTTTTTTTAAAAAATACGCAACATACTTGAAGAACTGGTGACACAAGTTCCACGAACAGGATCAGACCAAGCAGTGGGAATGAGATCATTACATGGTGATGAAGCCACAACACCAACTTCTACTTGATAATCGGTGTTTGGATTAAGGTTACTGATGACGTAATTTGATCTTGATTTTTCGATGCTGGTGACGTTTACATATGCGGAATTTAAAGTGTTTGACCGAGCCGAGTTGATAAGTTGGGTTATTTTGATCTGTAGATAAATTCCTTCAATGATAAAGCAGCGATAACACATAAAGATCGCAAATTCATTTTCAACACCAATTTTCGACTGGACTATATTGTAGGAGTTGCAACATACAACGATAAATTAAATACATTTAAATATCCTATTTCTTCATCTTGGCCAGTTAGCGCCCAAGAAGGCCAAGACAATATACAGGTGTCGGCTGATTGATTGAAAGTAAGTTCAATTCTATGAGGAGCTGTTAAGTTTCCGCGACCAGTAATTGCATTTCTTCCACCACGTAGTGGCGCATTCTCACATCCCATGAATAAAGGAAGAATCTGGAACAGATGTTAAAAATTCAATTAAAGTACTGCAGTCATAAATTAAAGCTCGTGGCAACTAAGTAACGTTTACTTTACTACGACATGCATTTAATGTAAAGACAAGTTGTTCATTTTATGCAAACTCTACCTGTATAAAATATCCATTTCCAGGTTTCAGATCCATAATCAGAAAATTTTGTACTCCAGGTTGTACTTCATAGGCCTTGATCAAGCTGTTAAAACAAACGCTTTATAGTTGTAAAAAATGTGACAACACATCAAGAAATATTTATATGTTTGAGCACTTTTGACTTATAACGCTTTAATTTGCCGTTTTGCTGTGCGTTTCTTTGTTATACATTGAGTTTGAATTTTTTTCACGTTTTGTGGTTTGTACTTCTGTACTTTAGTTTCACAATGTGTTGATGTTGTTGTGTTCCTTACATATAGTACTGCGTTAATTTAGTTTTGATCATATTTGTTACCCGCACCGTGTAATTATGCCGCCAGCTTCGTCGCCTTTGCTGATTGTTGAATTGTTGCTGTTTTCGTGATATGTACTGTACGTTTAACTATGTCAAGGCAGTTCATTTGGAAGTGCTGGTTAAGCAACAGCTTTTCCTGATAATGCTGATAATCTTTCTTCTGGTAGATTAGCATGAAGTATGAGATGTGGCAGTGAATTAACAGTTTGACATCTACTTTCTTTTAACTACTGAATAGCGGTTTTATTTAATCAATTATCATGACTTTTTTGAGTGTTCTCATCTTTTCAATATACCAGCACTCATAGTGACTTGGGTGTGACGCTTCTAGGTAAGGGAGGCTGAGACCTGGCTATAACACCTGCGTTTTACGTAACATTGTCAACCTATTTTATTCACCTCTTCCATTACACATCAATTCCAGCAATTTCATTTGACGGTTGAGTTGAAGTTAGAGGTGTTTTCAAAATTGCTTTCGACAAATCGCAATATTTGGACTGAGTATTTACCTTGAAACGTCTGATAACAAGTACACTTGTATTTGATGAGGAAATGATGTTGCACCAGGCAGTATAGTCCAAGAAATATTGAGCTTTCTTCCATCACATACGACTGGATCAGCACCAATTGAAGGCTGAACAGCATACCGAGTTGCTGAGAAATTAAATGAAAATACTTACAATTTCCTTAATTCAACAACAAAGCGGATATTTTCAGCAAAACACAAAAAACATGTTGACCAGCCTTTCTAAAGTTTTAGGAATTTCAGGATAAAATGATGTGAAAATGAAACTACCTTCACAAAGCGGGCTCGAATTCACGTCTGTAAATCTTGACCACCGATTATCTCCGCGAAATATTCGGACACATCCATCAACATTTTGTGAAACTTCGCCGGGCCAGTAAAACGCAGATTTTGCAGATATCCAATAGTTTTGTCCTTTGGAAAATTATAGGACAAAAAATAAAAAATTACAAAAAATCTAAAAATTATTCAAATAATAAAAAACCAAATTTAAAAAACGTTTTTTCTTACTTGTTACGGCCCTTATTTTGTTCAAAACAGCTTGAGTTGATACAGCAACCAATTCACCATGTGATTTGCAAAATTTCACTGCATTTCTGCAGGATTTAGGATTACGATCGTAAGTTAGAGAATCATTACCTGTATAAATGAATGCTTATAAACTTTTCTAAAACAATTATGAAGTTGTATATCCTACTAATACATATTTGAGTAATATAACAACAGCACTATTCACCATTCATCTTAATTATCATTTACCAAACAAATAACCAACCTATGCCAACAGCAAACACATCACTTTGCGCAGAATTGCCAAGGTTGTATTCATTCATAGCAGAACATCTGTACGATAACAAGGAAGTTTCCTTGCATTGTGTTCCATACACTGTCAGTATTTTTGACACACGGTAACGACGAGACCCGTTAACGTTGTCAGAGACCTGATGAATAAAATTTAAATAACGTAATTAGTTGTGGTTGGTATCTACATGCAAGCAAATGTTAGAACAAAGGCGAGGGGGTGACTATACTAGGGTAAAGGAAGTAGTTTCTGGATGAGTTCAGAATAAAACGTTTGAAATATAATAACAAATCATTAATAAATGAGACGTAGATGACGTTGTGGTTACTGGCTTAGAATTACTTTTAAAGGTGACAAATTTCAAAAAAAAACAAATTACGTTTGCACGTTCCATCCCCAAAAACGTAAGTTTACTCACGTAAGTTCATGAAAATCAACAAAATACATTTAATTTTAAAATCAAGCTCCAATGCATGAGCTCTTTTTTTCACCTCAAACTGACTAGTTAATGGCAGTGATGACCCATCAGCAAATGACCACGTTACATTTGCTTGAGGATATCCATCAAAAGTGCATGTGAACTCCACTTTGTTGTTCTGAGGCAGGACAACGTATTCTACAGGATGATGAATTTCAGGAGCACCTAAAATCACGTTTTTTATACATGTACAATTTGTACATGCAATAAATAAATTATTTATTTAAATTATTTATGTTAGTTGTTAACACATACGGTATTCCACGAAGTTGTGGTGCTTGCTTCTCACAAAATTAGTAGAGCAACGAATTGCCGAGAATCTACCTACCGCCTCAACAATTATCCCAACGTCATTCGTTCTAGTCCTCTACTACAATGTTCTTAGCGTTTTCTTTTAGAACCTTAGTTGAGATACGTCTTTTTATCTTTGTTTAGTTGCTTTTTTACTGTTTTTATTTTCTCTGGTAGTATTCCCGAATTTACGCTTTGATCAATTATTCATTAGATAGGTATGAAACATGTTAATTTGAACAGTTTGAATTTGAACGAAAAAGCAGTAAAACGAATAGTCCGGTGTTAGTCGTCTTGTATCACAACAACTTGATACAAAAACAATAAAAAATAACAGTTTGATAGAAATGATACGTCTTGTTGGTAAAACTATTAGCCTGGGTTTAAAACTTACCCTTTACAGTTACCTCCAAATTCACGCTGTCTTTGCTCTCACCACTCTCACGCACGTTTGTTGCTGTGCAAGCGTATGTTCCTTTGTCACGATAACGCGCCTTTTAGTGCAACATTTACGTTAGTCAGGTCGAAAAGTATCATATAGCCAGCAGCGTGTGCACTGCGTATTAATTAGTAACGCATTTACAATTTGCATGTTATTTCAACATTTATACAAGGAATTTCAACATAAAATTCTCCATCAAACACAAACTTACTTTGGTTAGAATTAAGTCGCTGCCTGATGCTGTGTCATTAATTTCTGTCAATTCTTGGTAAATGAATTTACCACTTCTGTCACTGATAACCTTATCATTTTTCAGCCACATCACTGTTGGACGAGGATTACCATCAGATATACAAGAAACTACAACTGGAGTAGTAGAGTTCCGCATGACTTCAATGGATGATGCAGAAAGTTGTATATTTGCGGGAACTGAAGAAAAGTTTAAGTTAGAACGAAACAAAACATCAAAAAACCAATTAAACGACTTATTTACCTTGAACAGTTACAGTTGTTTGAAAATTCTTTCTGAACGTGTTACCATCTATAGTTAGAGCGCAGGAAAGCAAAAAAACAGCACTTCCGTCAGCATTTGGCATTGAGTAGTCTATGCTGGAATCAAAAAAATATCGTAATCTTTCTACTTTTGAGTATTTGTTGTCAGCAAATATGTACTTTTTCCTATGTTAACTATGAACAGTAAATAATTAGTTAAGCTTTGTACATGACTCTTCAGCGCTGTGAAATTCCAACACATGACGAATACATATGGCATTAGAAAGCACATTTCACTTTCACTGCAGTTAAAATTCACTTCCATATGTACAGTAATAGTAAATAAAACGCTATAACTAACTTAAATACAACAAACAAACACCTTCTTTGGCTGTTAAGGTTGAAAGTTTGCAAAGAATTTGATTTAGAAGTCAGTTCACAAGACACCCTATCTCTAACAAATGCAATATTATAAGAAAGATTTATGTTCTCTCCTTGGTCCACTGTCACAGCTGGTTCCGAATCGATTTCAATAATCCCTAAAACGAAAATAGAATGCATCAGCTCAAAACTTTGTCTTGAATAACGGTAAAAAATCATATAAAAGTTACCTGAAGCATCGCCGGGGCACAATGTATAAACTGTATTTGAAAAGTAACGAAACTGAATACATCTTGGCAAACAATTTGAAAACCCGACCACTTTCCGGAATTGCATTTTTTCTTGTTCACTAAATCTCCCCTATGATCGTTCACCCAATCATTATCACAGCAATAATTCGAGATTTATATTAAATTCTTAATTTTCAGCATAGCGTCATGTAGAAAAATGCAATTTACGGAGGTTGGTTTTAAGGAAAAGGTTAAAACCTACGCATCTGAGATAAAAAAAATGTTTCCACCAAATTTTTATGCAACCATCTGTTACCTAAATCGTGAAAGGCCAGCTCTTTGTTTTTGTGATTACTTAGCTGTTTTTTTGCCGCTTGTCAAAGACCATCTTTATGGCGTGTGTTTTCTGTATGTTTTGAGCATTGCTCAGGGGACTAATGTATAAGAATTCCGGTAAAACTAAACGAGCTCAGGATTTTTAAAAGTAACGAGTATTCCTTATGTTAAAGCGATTATATCACTAGATATTGGTGCTTAGTATAAAACTCAATTTCATCGAAAAACATTCGAGTTTTTTTTAAACAGAACAGTGAATGATTTCAAATACAATCACGTTGAAAAGGTTGTAGATACTGTGATTCGTTAGAAATAAAATGTAGCCACAAACTATCATCCAATAAAATTACAACACTAAATGAATTAATGCTTTAAGTCTTGCAGCCGTCTACTTTGAATATGAAAATGTGCAGCTTTCTTCATTGCTTAATAATAAAAATTTTATGACCCAGTTCCGTTATATTTCAGACACGCTTCACAAGAAATTTCACGTTTGTAACAATTTTATTTAATGTGATAAAAAACTTCAAAAACGTTCAAACCTGTACAATCAACGCCATTGCCAGTGTAACCTTGACGACATCGACAAGTGAAACTGCCTGCTGGTGAGTTAAGGCAATTAGCATATAGAGAACAATTGTGTCCATTTTGTGTACCTCGTGTTCGACATTCATCAATATCTGAAATTCAGCGACGTACATTAAATTGGACGAGACAAGGTTGAAAATTGGAAACAGTTTAATTACTTTAACACTAACATTTAAAGTGAGGGGCAAATACAAAACCAAGTTTGTCGTAATTCAAAGAATATTTGTCAGACATACAGTTTTTGGTAATATGCAGTGGTTAAGCAGCACAAGGGGGAAATTGAAAAGCTTAACACTGAAATCTGATTTTTACTTTCGGACTTGGGCTGCCGAAGAAAATTTTCAAAGATGGCTTTTAAGAAAAAGTACTTCAACATGAGGAAATCCATGAGATATATGCATTTCTCTTTTAACTCAACATACTTTTGTGACTCTGCCTTGCCTTTTATGAACCAAATTAAAACAAAATATCATTATCTATTGACCAATTCTCAACTGAGTGATTGTATAAACATCTGCTTATGGAAACATCAATTTAATTTCAAAAAACTTGAAAACTTGAATCAATGAACTGAGGCACACACTTCACATGATGGTTTATAAACAATAGCTAGAATTTAAAAAGAATTGAAAACAAAGACTATGCTGAATTTCGTAAAAAAAGCTGTCAGTGTAAGTCTTATAATCAAATGAAGAGAACAGTTAAAGCCAGAGATGTGTGAAAAAGAGAAGAGCAAGAGCCAAATTACATACTTAATGTCTAAACTGCACATTCAATTTAGTAATAATTACCAGCACAATTCCCTTCTCGGCCATTACCGGAGTAACCAGAATTACATGTACATCTGAAACTCCCTATTGTGTTGGAACACTTTGCATTTTCATCACAGTTGTCTAGACCTGTTGAACACTCATCGATATCTAAAACAGAAAGGTGAAGAATAAAATAAAAAAGTGCATGGTTAGCAGGATGACAAACCATGAATCCGCCTGGAAAAAAAGGAAAAGGAAGCAGCAGTGATAAGAGAAAACGCTACATTACTTCTGAAATTTTTTCGTTCAACTCAACTTAGAAACCACACGCATATGTACAAAGGATCCCATTATTATTGCAGACTTGGGTTGCTAATATAAACCAAAAAAGTTCAACTATGGCACGCAAGTTAACCTTTTAAACAAGATACAAAGTATGCACTATACAGTACTAGTACCTAATGTCACCAGCTTCTACAGGTTACTGACTACTTTGAAAATTTGGGACTCCATTCTTAATATTCTCTGTAAATCATTTAATTAATGATATTTTACAAAGGTCGGATGGTGTTAATATAGTGGCTATACCAGGAGTAATCTTGCACAAAATTCTAAACAATTATTATTAATTTTGCCTTTCTTATCATGAGCTGCTTTTGCAACACAAAATTTAAAACCACAGCTCAATTAAATTCACTCCAGGCTTGCACATTATAGTTAAGTATGCAATAATACCTATTGCTGATTGCACTATAAAATAATATTGGTTACAAAGTTGGATCAGCTATTGACTCAGTAATTACTTTGCCACCTCTGTTGGTTGGACATGGTTTTGACAAAAAAATGCCCCAAATGATTTAGGATTAAAGTAAATCACTCTTTTTTCGCGAGATGGGTTTTCTACGGTAAAACCCTTTTATAGGAAAGTACAAAACAGCTTTGATTGATTCCCAAATGTTACCTTAGATGGGTCATGATAAGAAGTATGACTTAATGTGAATTATTATCATTAATAGTTCAAGACTCTTTATACTGTGATCACCTCTGCAATTTACACCATTCCCAGTGTAACCAGCATTACAGGTACATGTAAAACTTCCTGGTGTATTGTTACATCTTGCATTTAAATTGCAGTTGTGTTGGTTCCTTGAACATTCATTAACATCTAAAATAAAAATATAATTGTTGCAGTGGGCGGGACGATAGATTATGATGATAGTTTATTAATCATATGTAATCATAAGTATTCATACCTCTGCAATTTCCTCTTCTGCCATCACCACTGTAACCAGAAATACATCTGCATAGAAAACTCCCCATTGCGTTGGTACATCTGGCGTTCCTGCCACAGTTGTGGCTGCTAGTTTCACATTCATCAATATCTAAAGAAAAGCAGTGTTTATTGGAAAAAGAGAAAACAAAAACCTAAGCACAGTAATCTCCCATTTAGGTACCCTGATCTTAAATGTTATAAGTTAGAACAGGGGTGGCCAAACTGCGGCTCTCCAGCCGCATGCCGCTCTTTGAGCCTTTGATTGCGGCTCTTTAATGAATTAGCATTGTTGAACTAGACATGCAATTTTCCCGGTCTAGACGAGTTGTTTGATCAGATTATGAAACAATGCGTTCTATCACATTTATTAACAATGGACTACTTGTTAGCAATAATCAAATTACACTCCAAAAAGTACATTATTGTGCAGAAGTGTGCTAACTTGTATACTGTAGTTAAGTAAACTGTCAGATTGAAGCTGTAGGTCAGGGCTGACCTAGTT
Source organism: Clavelina lepadiformis (assembly GCF_947623445.1). NCBI lineage: Eukaryota > Metazoa > Chordata > Ascidiacea > Aplousobranchia > Clavelinidae > Clavelina > Clavelina lepadiformis. Next base: position 20,735,939 of record NC_135241.1, read on the forward strand.
TTAAGTCTTGGTTAGGGTTATACTAATAATAATTGCAAAAAGAGTTGGTGAAGCCCAGTTGGAGACTCATAGTATCACCACGCAGCACTAATGTTAATCAATAGCTACACTTCTTTGTGAGTGAATAAATTCGTGTTTTTTATTGTGTTTGTGTTGTGGCTCTTTTAAAACCGGAATATGTTATATGCGGCTCGAGCATGAAGCAGGTCTGGCCATCCCTGAGTTAGAAGTTAGTTAGAAGCACCTTATCTTGTAAGTGTGTACTTAGCAATTTTAATAGATTTTTTTTGTAATACTCAAACATGCAAACTTATCTGAAAATGTTGGAACTGTAGGTTTTAATTTTGCCTTGGTATCTCATGTGTAATGAAAATATTCCAATGTAAGTAACTTTACGCATTATCACTTGAAAGTACCACATGTTCTTATTACAATTACGCCTACTACTGAGCAGTGTGTCATTTTATATAATGCATTTGGTTACAGGTAAGTAAAATTTGTAGCGAATGGTAGAGCATTGCAGGTTGCAGTTTTTTTGCTTGGTGTCAAGAAAATCGCGATTTGTCTATTTTTGTATAACCATTTGATCTGTTTGGATTCTCGAAATAAGTTCATTCTTACCATGAAGCTGTCATATATTTTTTCATCACCCATCCCACTGCTTTTTATAGTAACTTGGAGTAAAAGCTCCTTAGTAATCTGAACTTTTCAGAAATAAACAGCTTACAAGGAACAAATAGGAATGAGAGTTTATAGATATACTACTGTACACAACAAATGATGTTTTCAGCATTGTAGTATGTATCAGTAAAACTGTAAAACAACAATCAATGATGAAATTCTTAATGATTTCAGTATGAAATTTCCAAACTCCTACTTCAAGTCCAGCTTTTCATCATAATTCAATGATGTGTAACTAACTTTAACTGGCAGCAATTATAGGTTACAAAAGAAGATTTAAAAACATAAAAAAATTTACGCAAAATTTTTTCATCCATACATCCATATGTTATACACTAAATGCCTCTTTAACTTTGTGTGAACAAGCAAGGTAGCAACAAATTTAAAATTGCTTATATTATTAAAAAGAGTTACCTGTACAACTTCTACCATCACCACTAAATCCAGATTTACATGAACATGTAAAACTTCCTTCGTTATTATTACAAATTCCATTTTTGTGGCAATTATTTTCAGTGTTTCTGCACTCGTTAACATCTACATAAAATATAAGTTTTTTTTAAAAACAAATGAAATGGTAAAAACTATCAAAATTTCTAATGATCCAAGATACATTTAAAAAAGCAAAGCTCACATGAATATCAAACTGACTTTTATAGTGTACATATGTATGAAGTTCACTTCAATGGTAACAGAGCTAGTGAGTCTAACTGAGTTTAAATAAACTCAAACATAGTTGCTGTATAGTAAACTATGCATTGTCACACCTTGTCAACCAGAAGTACTGGTTATAAAATATAATTACTTCCTAAAGCCAGACCCAAACTATTACAATGCAAGAGAATGAAAACACACCAACAATTTAATAAAAATTGCATTTCGTTAGAAATAAAGGGCTGACAAAAATTATATCAGCACAAGTAAACGCAAACAATATGTTTAAACTACTAGTACTATAGCAATATAATCAAAAACGATTATATACGATCAACCGATTTTGTCTTTATGGCAATATAATCAAAAAACAACATACAGCAAAAAACAATAATTTTGAAAATTCTGGTCAGACAACAGTCGACAGGCGTGTTATAGGTTTGAAAAAATATTACTACAATTTTAAAAAACAATAAATATTAAAAAAAATATCAAAATGTATCAAACATAGGCAACTTAAGAAATTACAAATAAAAGAAGATTGGGAAAAAGTTTTTACCTGTGCAAGTTCCACGAACTTCAACATAACCACTGTTGCATGGACAACGATAACTCCCAACAGTATTAAGGCATTTTGAATTTTGCCGACAACCGTTTTGGCCGGTTAAACACTCGTTGATGTCTAATTAAAAAATATATCTAAACTCTATGAATGCAAGCATTTTAAATAAAAAAATATATCCATTCACAAAATATCTTGCAAGAATGGTATTTAGCAATAAAACTTTGTCTTCCAAATATTAAAAAGCTTTTATACTTTTCATTATTTGATCCTGGAAATACTGAATAGAAGTAGACACTTAAAAAGACTATTTGCATGTTTTTAAATTATTTTTTTAAATGCTTTTTAGTTTTTTTAAGAATTAGTCAATATCATGTCAATTGCTAATTTAGACTGAGTTTTGATTGATTTAATGTTTCTTTTGACAAAAAAGATTAAGAAACATTAAATTATACGGCCAAGTTTTTGTTGGGTCAATGAAAACTTGACCAAGTCATGATATAAAAAAGATTACCATCTCATGATGAAAAAATTACGAAATATAAGCAGTCAAAAGTTGTGGCATGGAAAAACCACAAGCACTAACTTATGGTCATGTGATCGGCAGGAAATTGTTTTATTCTTTTGCATTTTCTTGTTTGCAGGTAAAATGCTAGCTGCAGTGTGTCACAGCACATAAAAATATATACAAACATGAACATGGAGAGACTTGAAACAAGAAGTATTATTATGATTATTTAACATCCAAGGCCGCATGTGATCGACATGCAGGTATTTTTACTTGCATGCTTTGAAATATCTTGTGTTGATACTTTGCAGTAATTCGCTGGAAATTCTAAATGGAACTAATAAAAAAATTTAATAAACAATTAAAATGGCAGTTTTTTTTAATCTTGAAAAGAGTATTTGAGGCATCAAACTAAAGTTTGCCGATCACTCTTCCAAATAATCTAATTTGCCATCAAACAACAGTCAATATACTGCAATACTGCACTGTATTAATAACACACTAAGAAAAGTATGGCAAACATTACAAAATAATTTTAGATGTATTGAAATGGTTGAGTTTTCTTCATAAATTACAAAAAATATATTAAACCAGAACAGTTTCCTAAAAAGTTTACCTGTACAACTACCATTTCTTCCATCACCAGTGTAACCAGGATTGCATGAGCAACTGAAACTCCCTATTGTGTTGGTACATTGTGCATTATTGTCACAATCATGTCGTCTCCATCTGATTTTAGTTGTACATTCATCGACATCTGGCCAAAAAACATTTTTAATCTAAACTGTGACAAAAGCCAGAATAAATAAAAAAATGTATTTACCAAACACTTTAATGGTAGACAAATAGTTCCTTTTAGTGCCGAAATAAGTTACAATACACAGTATGATCGTTGTCCAGCTATTTCAATAAGTATGATCACATAATCGCAGAAAATACTGAACAGTATTGAATATTTATCAAAATTAAGTTTCCCATATGCTTTGCACTAAGTTCCACTATTGTAGGATCAAGTAAAAAGCTAAAAAAATATCATAATGGTATAATTTCAAAATAATTAATTTATTACAAGTTCAATACCTGTGCATTTCTTTGAATTTCGATAATATCCACGTTTGCATAAACATCTGTGACTTCCTATTTCATTAATACATCGTTCATTCTCATCACAACCATGCTGATTGTTTGTACATTCATTAATATCTAAAATAAAATATTTTACTAAATAATATTGAGTAATATTTTACTAAAATAAAAACAATTCAAATTCTTTGTGTAAACACTTAACAAAGCAATAATGCATGCAACAAATGAGGAATGTGGTTGAATGCAAATCAATAAATGCTGAAAAATTTGTAATCGATTAATTATTATCAACATAATTTCATGTAAAAGTACTCAAAGAAAATTGAAACAAACAGCACAAAAATGCAAAAGTTTACCTGAAAACAATTCATTTGATCTGGCTTATAAATTGACTGTAAATGAGTTATATTATTATAATAAATTGGTATCACTATCTCATGAGCAGACAAGTTGATATTTATCAATGTTAACTTAAATGGGAGGAAAAATTCTTAAAATAAATTTGAATAACTTTCGGTGCTCTTAGTTTTCTTCCCAAGCACCGTTTCACTCAGGTTATTTAACTTTTGTTTATTTATTCTTGTCTGCTTTACTGAGTTTCTACAAGTTAACAAAACCTATTTACAAGATGCTAATTCCCAATCTGTTTAAAAAAGCATGCATACTTTCTTCTGTTTATTCAATTGCGTCAACCATATGAAGTTCTGTACTTTAGTAACACAATAAATAAACATGAAAAGAGTGTGGACACCTTTAAACAAATCAAACTACTGATGCTAAATCACTAATTACTAGCATTAGAAAAGCCCAAAAGCAGCAAGAAACAAGAGATTGAGTCAATCTTCATATCGATCGAAATCGAAGAAAAAGTAACAAAACATGAAAACTAATAAATTTTGGTAAATTTTATAAAATCCTTCCCAATAAACAAACAATCATTCTACCAGTGCTACCACAAAACACTAAACAAAAACAATTTATCACAAAATGCAAAACGACAGTCTCGGTAACCAAGAGTTTGTGCAATGTGAAATCATTGCCAATTTGAAATTGTGTGCAGCTTCACAGTAAAGCAATTGTATACAAGTCTGTTAATCCAAATTACCAACATAACAATAAGGAAAAAATTACTCAATACTTTGGCAAGAAAAAACAGTCACTTTCATGATGAAAGCAGGAAAAATCAATACAAAAACTTTTCATACCTTCACAGTTTCCACTTTTACCATCTCCACTATAACCAGAGTTACATTCACATCTAAAACTCCCTTGTTCATTTATACATGTGGAATTTCCATCACAATTGTGGCTGTTAGTATCACACTCATTGATGTCTACAGAAAAAACAGTGTTTATTGTCACAATAGAAAAAAAATCATTCAAAATATAACTATGACTGATATAACTGGAGAAGACAGAAGAGCAAAGAGGTTATAAGAATTACAATTTTGGATTCAACCTCATCAACCTACTCGTACATAATAGGCCCAATTGTGTTTGCACTAATCTATATCATTTTTCTTCTATATTCCTCCCTATAGTTTACATTATTTTCTAGTTTCCTTTGAGTTTGCCTTGCTTGTCTTGCTCATAAAACGTTGGAGTCAAGAATAATCTTAACTAGAGTAGACTTAGCAGGCTACTCTTAAAATACTTTTTTTAAATGTTTCTGTTCACAATTTCTGACATTTTCATCTTTCGAGTCAGTTTGCGACATTTGTTATGTTGTGATACTTTCCTTCCAGTTTGTCAATAGACCTACACCAAATGTTACTCACCTAATTCAGCTCAGCTGCTGCGAAATAAACACTGTTCATTGTAAATCACCAAACCATGATGAATTTCATTTCCTGGTGAGATGACATACATTGGCAATTCAGTTATACTGGCACAATTTCTTTAGTTGTAGCAAAATTCTTACACTTAAATTTGTTCACACTTGAATCATATATACTGACATAGTTTTGTTTCCTTGAGTATTTTTTACCAAAAAGGGGCAATTATTCTACCAGTGCTACCACAAAACATTGAACAACAATTTATCACAAAATGCAAAACGACAGTCTCGGTAACCAAGAGTGTGTGCAATGTGAAATCATTGCCAAATTGAATTTGTGCGCAGCTTGACAGTCAAACAATTTTATACAAGTCTGTTAATCCTAATTACCAGCATAACAATAAGGAAAAATTTACTCAAGACTTTGGCAAGAGAAACAGTCACTTTCATGATGAAAACAGGAAAAATTAATAAAAAAATTTTAAACAAGTTTTCATACCTTCACAGTTTCCACTTTTACCATCTCCACTGTAACCAGAGTTACATTCACATCTAAAACCCCCTTGATCATTTATACATGTGGAATTTCCATCACAATTAAGGCTGTTAGTATCACACTCATTGATGTCTACAGAAAAAAGAGTGTTTATTGTCTCAAAAGTAAAAAACGTTTAAATATAACCATACGTAGCATTTACTTGGAGACAATGCTTTTGTAATTTAGATACTAAAACACTCAATGTCAAGTAGTATGTGCATGATAAAGTTTTAATAAAAAAATAGAAATATTTCAATAACTGATATGTATTTCACTATATAACAACTAATAAAAACAAAACAGAAGTATAATACAGTCAAAAGAAATTCTACATCTTTTTAACACATAGCTACATTACTTACGCCTTCAGTTTTAATTGATTTAAAATATTTAAGTGTGGAGTTTGTACTGATACAAGTGAATCTTATGTCAAAGAAGCCTTGTCAGTAAGCAAATTAAAAAAAATGTTAGTAAGCGGAGGTAAAATAATTATTGCCAAAAAAATGTAGCAAATTACAACATCAACCCTCAATGGTCACTACTAACTAACTCGTGACACCAATTCAAAACAATCCAATGAAGCGTTCGAGCTTCTAAAAGGTCAACTTGAACTGTAAAACCTCTTACACACCTTCCTTTGTGTGTCTCCAGATAAAGTTTCTAACAAATCCAACAATCTGCTCGAAAAGCCAGAGCAGTGAATAGAATCTGTAACCACTCGAACTTCTCACACTCAAGTTGCCAGGCTGGGAGTTTCTTAAACAACCTTTCCTGCTGCTAAGTTCACTCGCCTCACATCTGCCTTTTCCCTTTCAAAACTATAGCTTCCCCATTCCCGACTGAAGAAGCATCTGACTTGAGGAAAAGCAGAAATACTTGACGACGAAAACAGTTCTATCGATTTTCCCTCATATAAGCTTGTTGTCACAGTCTGGCAAACAAAGCTAGGTAAGAATTTGGGTCCAGATAACATCTGCATGGAGCTCATATTCCTTACAAGATCTGAAATGAAGTCTTGGCTATGTAGCTTCCTGTCACCCTGCGTAATCTGGAAAAAACCTTTGTAGTTGCAATCACAAAGCTTCGGCCTATTACTTCATATAGATACAGCAGCTTAAATTGTAGTCCTTTTCTGTGTATATACTGTGTAATCGTTTGAATTTTTATCCCAATATTGTTGCAATTTTTTAAAGCAAGTGTTTTGTAAAAAGTAGCATGAAATATTTGACCATCATCAAATTTAGAGTCAGCGCAAAAATCTAAGACAGCTGTTTTGTGCTTTCGTTCACAATTTTTAAACTAGACTTATCTAGTTTTATATACTGGGGATATTTTTACACAACTTAAACTCGACAAAGATTTGTCAACGCTGAAGACCCAATGTGCTAGCCATTGTGCAAGTTCCTATAGATGCACACATTTTTGTAGTTGGCTTACTGGTTTACTCCTCAAACGCCTGCAGTTTGCTAAACTAGACATTCCCTTGATTGTATTCCAAGTGAGTTACGTAGTCTCACGACGCAATCTCGGGTTGAACTCGGCGTGACAGGACAACCATTGCAACTACAAGTTCACTTTTGTCTTTCTTTTTTCTCTGGTTCACACTTCTGGTTTTTTTATTCTTTTTGTGGAAATGGCAGTCGGCAAATTGTCTTTTGCGTGATCGTAATGTATGCTAAACTAACCTTCGGCGTAACCATCGCATGGAATGCAACCTGGATCTTGGCTCTGCAGGCATGTCATATTCAATCAAGGTATCCTGTAACTGGGTAATCCCCTTTATTATTGCTTTTACTAAAAGTCATAGAAGTCTCATAGAGTTAATATAAATCATGAATCACAGAATTATTGGAATGACTTTGGCTTTTGCAGTGTTCTATCACGCCAACGGATTTTTATATTGATTTTTATAATGGAAATACAGTAAGAATTTTATTGTTTTAGGCTTTTCTAAATTTTCACATTTCTTTTAGTACATGGAAATTTGGAAACAGTGCGTGTGTTTTTGCATTGTTGTCCATGTCCAGTCGACGAAGGTTATAGGCAAAAAGGTTGCCCGCAATATTTGTTTTAATTTGCAAATTGAAAGTTTGTAAAATTTAATGCTACTCACCATCGCCACTGACTTGGGCTTCAACGCCGTTCACATCAGGCTTATATAAGAAAAGCAACAGAACTAGAGCCCCGCATATCAAATACATCAGCTGTGTCATTGTATCAACTCAAGATTTCATTATACGAAAATAACTTTAGTATTACTTTTATTAAATATTAAACTCTAAACACTTAAGTAAAAGTACGGTAATATGTTCAACTTTAGGTTATATTTACTGTAAAATTTGTAATAGTCTGTACAATCGTATAGGCTAATGATTGACCTGACTTTGACTTCCAAAGTTTTTGGGCTAATTTAATCATGAAAAGTGAGAGTTTGGGCTAGAGGGGATTATTTTTATTTTAATTGACTCTTTGGAAAAATTATTACGTCGCTTTAAGTTTAAAATTAGCATACTTTCCTATTCACTGACTAGCGTAATTGCCGTTTACCGTATTACTATTTTCTTATTTCGATAAACGGCGGCCGGTAAAATAAGTGCCTACTTCACTGGCCTCCGTTTGCAGAAGTAAAACAATGCCAATTGCGTAACCGGCTAGTCATTACCGAAGTAACTTTTTCCAAATTCAGTAAACGGCAACCGATGAAATAGACGCTGCCAAACTTTTGGTTTAAACTTCTTACAACTTATTAGGGGAGACCGAAAAAGGGAGACCGGCTAACGAAAGTCACAGATGTTGATTATCTTAAGGCCAGTTGCTGCATAACGAAGATGTTTTTGTGAAAGTGCGACTTTGCTATGTTTTTTGAAATTATAATTTAACACGTTTGCTGTTTGCAATATTCTAGATTTTGTATTTTTCGGATAAAAAATATTTTTTAAGTTTCCTTTCTTTAATGTTGAAATCAATTAAAAGGTTAATACCATACTCCCGAAATACTGCAGAAAGAATTTTTTGTTCAACACCTTAGTTTGTGTGAACATGTCAACAAAAGGCAAAGTGTAACGCGTTCATGATGTCACGCATGCTAGCTAACTTCGGAAAACGTAAATTGACCAACCAAAGTTGACTCTTGTCACGGGTATGAGCATGCTGTAGAAACTGCATGGTGCATTATCAGGTGAAAGTCGTTGTAATAATACATATCAATATGTTAGTCGGGAAAAGTTTAAACGATAGGTAAAGGTTGGCAAAAACAACATCTATTCTAAGAAAACTTACATAACAGGAACAGACATTCAAAAGATTCCTGTTCAAACACTATCGAAATTTGTGTAATAAACTAATAACCATAACTCAAGTGAACACGGAAACTGAAAAAAAAAATAATCCTGACACTTTCTAGGGTTTGCCAATCTTTTTAATCGACATACTCCAAATTTTTTTTCATGTGTTGTCGCATCTCTTGTTTCCATGAAATGCAACCTTTAATTAACAAAGGTTTAGTGTACACATTGGGATCCAAATAATTGGTTTACCCTAGGTTTCGCACCTTTAAAATGTTTTCTCGCATATCCGAGTGTGCGAGCATTCGCAATGGTGAAACCGTGCTCTAGACCTTTCAAGTTTTTTAATTTAAGCCAATGCTATGGCGGTGAGTTAATTTCATAGCATATTGCGCAACTGCTAAAAGTTAAGTTACTGCGGGTGTAAACACCTGTGTGTTGCGATGCAGTACGATGCAGTGTAAACGTAATTTTAGAGAATTGTTTTTTGTAGAAAGTGGCGAATACAAAATTAACTGCAAAGTTTTATAACAAGACCCTGCAATCACAATGCATGTCGCATTTAAACCCAACCCATTTGTGTTTGCCCGATTAATTTCGCTGCAAAGCTGTTTGCTTTTCCGTAGACTCCTTCATAGTCTTGAACAGAAACACGGGTGTACTTTTTGAAGTAAAATTTGCCGCAAACTCCATGTATTTACCACAAATACCTTTTCTTTTCCGTTGCTGAAAAACCTAATTGATCGCCGCCTGATACTGGCTAATTATAACTGACGACACGCCTATACTAACTAATGTTTTGCAGGAGTCTTTCTAATACTTCGTCTCAATTCTGCTTAACTTCCTTGTCATTGCGCCCGTCGGTTTTGCATCCGATGTCCGGGTGCTCTAATGAGATGACGTAAAAGTAATATCGCTGATCTGTTATCTATAACGAACAGTTACCTTTAATAAGCGTTTTAACAAAGCCATAAAGCATGTTACAAAACTATATATCACTCGGCCGCATTAGAAGACTAAATAAGCCTATACAGCACATATGATATTATTGCTTTGTTTTAAAGCGTATAACTAAACTGCAGAATACTTACTACAAATGTCGCTTGAATGCGCTCTACGCTTCCTGGTATTTGCGACAAACAAATTTGTTAGGCTTTCAATTTTTTTTAAATCAAGGAAACGGGCCTGTGAGGAAAGTTTTGCTATAATTAGACAACAACGTGCAAATCTGTGACTAATTGCATGCATGCTGTGTCACGTCTACTGACAGCATAAAAAGAAGGATCGAGTTTCAATATTTCCATATTTATGAATAAACTGAAAAGATAAATATATCGTCATTTAAATCCTCTTTTTTGGGCATGCAATTAGTATATCATTTCATATGCGACCGCGTGCATGTATTTGCATTTCAGACCGAAATAATGCTACTATATAAAAGACAGTTCCTCAAACATTGAAATTTTTCCATAATTTCATTACTTCCGTTTAAATTTTCTGTGAATACTATCAAATAACGTTTAAAAAATTACGGAAATTGTGTATAGAATTCTTATCGCATGGACAAGGTTATTCTGGTGTTGAAATTGAAAACAAGAACTAATTTAAAGAGCTAAAATTTGTGAGTCTTACACAAATGTTGATTGTTCGCATAAAATTCTAGATTTTATAATTTATAGGGTGCAATTTTTGAGCCGTAACTTTACGTTACTATATTACCCTCCAATTTGTTTCGCCAAATGAAAAACGGACAACGAACAGTAATGAAAGAGTGAACTAGTAGTGCCGAAATCACATCACGGAACAGATCTGTTTCCTCTATTCTGTCATATTTCATGCGTAATGATAAATCATTATTTGATGAAAGTTATCACCACTGTGGAAATCTACCAACATTCTCAACACATACATTGTTTCAAACCTTTGTTGATATTTGAAAATTCAAACCTCCATTGATTATGGTGGTATCAGCGATCTATTTCCAGCAAAACTGTGAAGAAGGCTAACGACCGTATCTTCACATATCGTGTCTTTTGATTCACGTTATAAAGAAGACGACACATGAGTACAACACAAGCTCACTCTGGTTCAGTTTAAGTAAGATTTTTTATTTCAAAAATGCCATCTATATGTCCAATTGTTTCCATAGCAAACGACCAAATTGGGTTGTATCCATACAAAGTCTGAATGATTGCACGTTAGAAGCAGAACTACAACAATTTAAGTTCCGTCAATTTAAACCAGCATTTTGTTCTGCTGATTAAAAACTTGAAATGCTCGAGGTAATATTTGCAGCGATCAACAAGGAAACCGTTACATCATTCAAAATCAACTGTTAAAAAATCAGGGAATAAGGAAATAAACTTGTAAATTCAGTTTTTAAAATGCAAAGCTAACATCTATTCGTAAGGCGAAATACGAAAAAACACATCCATACCGTTGCGTTGGACAGTAGTGGTTGTTCGAAACTGTTGTTTTTGTTTACCTTTCACTCACTTTGCTGTACTTTGCCTGTCTGTGACGTATAGAAACGATTTATGCAAGTCTAAGCAAAAGCAGGTTGGTACGTCATAGGTCGTGTCTCTACTTCTGAAATTAACTTGGTTAATGACTTCGTTGTGGAAACTCAGTAATGTTTAAATGCACGAAGCATATATAATGAGGAAATCAGCGATAGGGTTGAATTATGATTCTACATTATAATGAATTGTGTTGCGTGCCAACATCAATTAGTGGTCTGTAATTCAAAAATATGGTTCGCAGATTAAGTAGAAAGAACGCAAGTACGACGTCATATGAAACATTCCAGCATCTAACCATGGAGAAACGCTACCTATACTAATCACATAACAATGCAATAGGATGAAATTGTGTTGAAAGCAGAATTTTATTCTAGGCGTTTTGATCTTTTGACGACCTGAATCTCATAATAGTAAATTGGCGTTGTGCAGTGTTACTAACTAACACGAGGTCTAATCATGTTCATTGCACACTGTTTTAAGATATAACACTGTTTATCAATCTGTGTGATGTAATACCGCGTTTGGACCAGGTCCGGATTAGGTTGGCGTGGGGCCCGTAGCATGAAAATTAAACGGGACTATGACACTTCTAAATTGATTTAAACTCTGTGCTAATTCTATAGTCAAATGCCCATGTTTTTAATTGTATAAACTGGTATGCCGGTATACACTACGGTATGCGTCGTCATCACCAACAATTCCGAATTTGCTCATTGCTAATGTTGAAAGAATCAATGCAGTAAGAATTTTGTCTTTCGACATCGGGAAAATTGTGCATGTGGAAATCGGACGGGTTCTATAGGAGAGTATGTTCAATTTGTTCAATTTCTCTCCATGACTTTCGCTGAACTGAAAACTCGATGGGTTGTGGGCTCGGCTCTTCATTTAATTTTTTTCATTTTCACAAACGCTTTTAACATGTTTTAAAGTCTATGTAATCATAATTGAAGCCCTTGTTGTCGTATGCAGCAACTGTAACGCAAAACCAATTCTGTCAATAATATACGTATTGCATTAGCCACACATTAATACAGAAGCTTGCAATCGCTTTATCTCATTTACCAGATATTTTAGAAACAGTTACAAATTGATCAAAGCCCATCCATTAAAATAAGTGATCATAAATAATGGCACCATGCAGATAAGACTTAAAATAGCTAGTTTTTAAACGCAATTTACGTCAAAATCTCCTTTGAATTTGTTTGCTGCTTATTCGAAAGATCTGAAAGATTAGCGCGTTCTGTATATGATTTTAAAATGCAGGTACCTGACAGTAACCTAATGGGTGTGTCTAATGTGGTCAAACTGCAAAAAATTAATACTATTGCTGACAAAAAAATTACGCCCCTGTGCAAAGCTTTATTTGGTAAATCGTTCTCGTAATTTGCATGATAAGGAAACAAAACTATGGCAACCTTGACATCATTCAGCTCAAGGAAACCATTACCTATATTTAACAGCAGTCAATATCAGTCGCATGTTGAATATAGTTATCATCATCATCGTTGACTGTAGTTATCATGACAAGGAATTTTCTACAAGCAGTTTAATCTTCCACAAGTTTGTAGAAATGAACTCACATCCAAGGTTTAATTGCTTTGTACATGCAATAATAAATCATGGCTTTTTATGGGCTTACTTGTATGCCTACGACAAACTTACAAAGTGCCTTGGAAGTTTGGCAATTTTATTTGTGCCGCAGATTGAAAAAAGTGAAACCGAACCATAATACCTGAAGCAACCATCTTTCGCTACTTCGTAAATCCGGCACTGGCTTAGACAGGTGGTTAATACAGGCTACCACAGTAAGCACTAAGGTGTTAATATTGGCTAAGTATTCATAACTCAGCTAAGCAGACTAAAAATCAATATCAAAAGACAACCATTAAATTAAAAACAACCTAATAACAAAAATCGCAATGTTTATCCTAAGACAATGCATTACAGAGCTAGAACTGCCAACCATATATAGTACTGACAGAAATGGTATCAGATGACCACTAAGAAGATTCTGTAAGCGACAACGATTATTTTCTTGACACAATTGCCTAAACCGTCATACGATTGTAGTTATATTGTACAAAGCATGTTATAATGAATATAATGCTCATATCGAAACCAACAATCCATTCTACTCCAGTCATTACAATCCGTTTTTGATGAAATTGTTGTGTTTGCCAGTAAACCAGAATTTAGTTCCAGCAACAATTGTAATTGCAAAAAGATACGAATACGAAACACACTTTTACTAAAACATGATTACATCAGGAACTTCCCACCAGTGTCATTCAAAAATTCTATACAAGTCACATTGCAATATCATTTATCAATTAGAGCATGACTCATGGTTCTCAACCATGACGATGACCTTTCAAGAAGGTGGTCAGAAAAGAAGTGTTTAATATGAGTCGAACGAAAATTTAAAAATATTTGGTAACTTACAAGTTGAGAAGTGTACAACGCATTATTGGTCACAATTTCATACACAAATCAATACTACAGTACGACAAGTAGGCTACTGATCAATATAATCTGCTACAAACAGGTCTAAATGTCAAGCAGTTCATTGTACTGCTAACGAAAGGATGACAGAGATGAATTCGCAAAAAGAAATATTATCTCTTATGCTAAAGCAAAGTCTCAAAATCAAATGTTAGTTTACTTAATGAACGCCTGCCGAGTATAATGTTAGTCTTTATCAACAATCAAACTTTGCAATAAACAAAGACAATACACAAATCACGCTTGCTAACCAATCAATCAATCAATCAATCATGATCATCAATCAAAAAAAGACAATGCTTGCTAAGCGAGATACTGAAAAATTTAATAAAAATCAAACAATAGAATTGTTTTTACGCAAAAAAAACGATTATAACAGGAAAAATATAACCTACTTGCTTTAAACATTTTAAACACAATCAACTAAACATAAAAATGTAATTTAAAAAATGAAAATTTGTTAATCTGCAAGCGAGAGTATAGTGAAACGGCACAAAAACACAAAGCAGAAATTTCCACATCATACCTACTAATAAAGAGTTGGTCTATTTAAAATTTGCGTACAAGTCGAACGATGCAAGAAACTCGTTGACAGCCTGATAGCAATACTTGTAGAGCTCTATGTTGCCAACAGCGCCTTGACGCAAATCTCGGATATCCTTGACCGTCCTGAACACATCTACACAGTTCTCGTTTTTCAATCGATCAACGAGGTTTGAAATGGCACAGAATGTGCCAGCCTGGCTAGATCCGTCCCTGTACAGTACAACAAACATTTGGACTTAGCACATAAATACAATTCATTTTTTCTAGTTTTCCTTTTCTAGGTGGGGTCAGCCAACAGCTATAAAACACAATGCATATGAAAGGCACATGAAGCCTACACATGCGCGTGAAATCAGAGACCATACAACTGATGCAATGGAAATACTACCTGCAATGCACGAGTGCGAGAATTTTTTTCCCTTTGACTTCTTGTGCGTTAGTTTGACATTTTTCAACAACTGAAATTGTCTCTAGAAGCGAGTTTGTAGAAGGGGGAATTCCGTTGGCCGGCCAGTCCTTCAGTTCTATTTGCTTTACGACGCGGGGTACCTTCCAATATTGTACCAGTAAACATTAAAATTTGGAAAGCAACAAACCTGTGAAATTCCATAAAGTACTTGCGTAGTATATAAAAGCGCACGATGTAATTAGATACCATATTATCCTTGGATACTTCGAATGTTCTTTCCACGCAATACGAAGACTGTGTGGTGCCGGTGGTTTTCACTTTAATATTTTCGAAGGTAACGGTTGCATTAATTTCTGGCCAGTATTTTACACAGCTTTCGTCCTATAAAGTATAGACTTAGGATCATTTATCAGATATGACATCAAAGCTACTGATAACATTCGCTAAGGCATGTCGCTTACATTTTAGCACAGTTTTAAGTCATCAAGGTGAAATTCTCATAAAATACTACTACAACAACGTCCGTATATCCTAACGCATTATGGCAATATCCTCTTGAAACGACTTGCAGAAACTATGATGTTGATGATTTGACTGTATTTAATGTAAAGAACGCACGAAATATAATCGTACCTCGTCCAAATTAACAATGCATGCGATGCAGTTATCAACCACACAACGCCAAAATATGTCAATGTTGGTAGGAACAGGGTCTTGGGCTACGATAAAGTAGCAACCGGCATTGTATGTCTGAAACACAATATGCAAACATATGAAGTTGTCCTATTTATTTTTTAAAAATTCAATGCTTAAAACGTAGAGGTTATGTATACCGAAATATTTGAAGCATTAATGTATGGCACATCCTTATCCTTTGACGTCATTTCCAAACACGCCAAGTTTTTGTCATCTTCAAAAACACATTTGCGGATTGTTGTAAAAAAAGTTTGCGATAATAGCAAGAACGTCTTTAGCAGCTTACATTACGAGACTATGTTTGGTCATACAAAGCTCTGCAACCGAAACTTACATGGTAGAATACCAGGAACAAGATTCAAATTCTTGTTCACTTGTTTTCTGGCTGATGACATTTCAGCAAACGACGGCGGAACAGAGTTTAGCCAATTGAACTGAATTTGCATTCCAGTAGTTCGTGTTGAGTGGTCCATGCTGATGAAGCACCGAAATAAAAAAATTGAAAGGTTGACATTAAAAAAAATTCATGCGAAGAACAGCAATACAGTAATAGCATTACCAGTTAGTCGAATCTCTTAAAACTACAAAAGCAATATTTTTTATAAAACAGCCAGCAAACGCAAGCATTTAAACTCAATCAATGTTAAGCATAAAGCAAGATTACACATTCAAGCAGGCTTCATGCTGCGAAAACGCCGAAACATCAACATCAGTATTTTCAAACATGGATATCTCAGTAAGCAGCTTGTGTATATAAACGTATTGAGCCTGAACAACAAACATGCTTAATGGACTTTAATATGACATATCTCAGTAATCGACTTTTTGCAAGACTGATAGTTTTTACCAGACTTTGAACCATTTCGGTTCTCTTCATTCGCATCTGATAGACCGTTGCAAATACATTGACTTTACCCTCACGTTCCAGTTGTTCGCTTAGAATATCAAGCGCAATAAACGTGCCCGTTCTGCCCACACCAGCGCTACAACAAATACCGAAAATTTAACCAATGTCCTGGTTGAAAACTGTTCTATAGTTACACAAATGAAAGTTTGATAAATGTTGAAGGAGAAAATCTGGATAATTAAGATAAAAAAAAAACAAGTCAAATCCGTCTGGGACGTAAATTCTGTCACCTGCAGTGAACAAGCAACGGACATTTATTATCCATCTGAGCATGCAATGCAGCTCGATGGAGTCGAAGCAGACTGGATGTTGTGGGTGGTATACCGTGGTCTGGCCAACTCAAATATTGAAAATGTGTTACAGCCAATGTTTCCTTCATAACATGTGTTTTAATTTAAAAAGGATATTTGAATACAAAATGCAAGACTAAAGCCGAACTGCATAGCACTCGTAGAAGCTGTATTACCTACCTCAGATGAAGTACATTTAACACTGAAATATCTACAGATGTAGTCACCATAGAATATCTCGTTGTTTGTGCGAACCAATATGTTACCAAAGGCCATTTCTTCGCCAGGGTCATGCCAGTATTTTTCACATTTAGTCTAACAATATAAAACGATAATGACTCTGTTAAAAAACGTTGTGCATCGATAGAAAGATGAATTTATTCATAATAATTCTTTTCGAACAACTTTTTCACATATCTTATCATCTATTTTGAAACGAACCAATTTATATGTGACCTATATTCTTAACCTTTTCGCAAAGTAATTGTGCGCTAAAATGTTTATTACCTTGTTGCCTTCCCTCAACTGAGTGACCATCACGATGACTTTGCATCGTTGTTCAAAGACCATCCTCCAGAAATCATTCAATGTGTTCTCTTTTGGACCTTGAGTCGCAATAAACTTGGCAGTTTGGGAATATCCCTGTAAAAGCACCGACAACCAGTAAAATTAGACGTGTAAAGTATCCGGATAAAAGAAACATGAGATGATTTGGAACTCACGTCAATAAAGGATGCATTTATGTAATCGGTATGTGGCTGATCTGCCAAGAGTACCAACTTCACACGAGCATCGTCAACTAAATATTAAAAACACTGAAAAACTTAAATATTAAATTCATGAATTAAAAAATTTAGAAATCGTCAGTTAATTTCGAGAATTCCGCAGTAAGATGTATTACGATTTACGAGTACCTGTGGAAAACGAATACGAGAAACTGAAGCAGCCACCAAACGTAAAATAAGCCGTCAAACTGACCGATTTATAATTATAGGCCGTTCTTAATTTTGGGTATTCAAATAAAGCCGAACCCTATCGTAGTACTACCTTTCATCATTAGTTTTTTACCCGACACTATAATTACAGTAAACTTTAGCTTTAATGCAAAACTTGTCTTACTCGGGGCAATATTCTTGAAGCGGTTCTTCTGGACATTCTCAGTGTGCTTTGCGCTGGTTGTTGGTAGCGACTGTTCAGCGACCAATGTTTTCAAGTTTGTCTGGAAACGATATAAATTTAGAAAAACATGTCGTCGGCGAATTGAAAATCTAAAAGCAAACAGTGTTTATACGAAAAAACCGTTGGAACTTCAAGACATCAACTACTTGCGCGAAATCATTTCAAACTATGCTAAAACCTGAAATTCTTCCAAAAATATAAAATCATCGTTTCTTCGTTTCGACAGATAAACTTTTAACAAATTGTCAGACTGGATGTCGAATTCCCTAAATGGACCAGCAAGTTGCACCGGATTCGCAACGATGACTTCATCGTCATCTGAAAATGAATCTACAATGACAATTGCTGTTGTGCTGGTAAAACTGTGCTCATTGCCAAATAACATTCTTTAGACTATGTTTTAAAGAATATGGAGAATCGAAAACATACTCAAGTATCTTACCGCTGTTTTGCGCTGGAGTTCGACGTTGCATAGATATACAGTTCGGGGTGTCACGACGAACGCTCTTCTTACATATTCGCCTGCAAAAACTGGGTAATGACATAAAAGTAATACATGGCCCATGTCTAAAAAGATATGTAAGAAAAACCATGACGAATCGGACCACCTCTTGTACATGACGATTGCCACGATAATCACAATCACAATGATCAACCCCACTACGATAGCAATGATATAGCCAAAATCTGCTGATATCTCTGCGAAAACAACAAGCAATGTTGAATCTATTAATGAATTTGATGATGCAACTATAATATGTACAACAGTCTAACATACTTCTATACACATACATGATATTCATACATTTCTTTTCTGAATTTACATTCTGGGTTTACTCAGTTTTGTCATATTTTATTAATTAATTTTCCTCACCCACTGACCATTGCTAACCAACCATTTGTTAATAATTAATCGAAAACGTTATACTTCTATGAAAAGTGCACCCCAGTTTCATTAATGAAGACTAGTACAGCACACGGATTTCGAGCGAGCGTATTCGCGTGTGATTCACATTTAATTCAACCGACTGGGCAGCTGACAACCTGGTTTACTTAAGGAAACGCAAAACAGTCATCTCTGTGCAGACTCAGTCTTACCTTGGAGTTGCCAAGATAGTTTCAAAGCGAATGCCTCGATCTGTTCATTGTTAACATCACAACTAACCAACACCATAGGGTAACAAACGAAGCCAAACAAACATACCCGGCCGTACGACGATTGGACCAGATCGGGGGCTGGCTGTATAAAGTTTCCCAGTCTTCGACAAGGTAGAAGTGACTGCGTAATATGTAAAGTTAGTCTCGGCTGGCAATGGTCTATTTTGTGCCCGAATTATTGTTGAAGTTTCTCGTCGTTTTCTCCTTTCACTGCTTGCGGCGCAATCGACCTTTTCAAGACTTTCAACATCACAGCAGGTTAAGCTTCCATCCCCGAGGTTAATTTCCATTTCTTCGTCAAATCTAGGAAAAAAAAATTTTTGCTTCAACTATAGCTTGCAAAAACAACAACTGAGAACTTTTAAAACATTTAACTTGACAAAGGTTGCAATCACAAAATCACAAAGGAAAAAAGCTGTCATGTGACCATATCACTATACAAAATTACCTTTCCAGTGCCATGGCAACATAGGGCTGATCGTCAACGGGTTCATCTGCTTGTGCTAAGTTATCAATGCTTGCTTCAACGAAATTGTTTTTCTTTGGCATTCCGATTTGTACAACAACGAAGTAGCAACTGATAATAATTGATACATTCGATAATGATTAGATTTATTGGTAAGTGGCCAGGACATGGGCAATTATAATTGGATTAAAAATTTAAATTGTAACAAAATTTCCAAACATTCCACAAGGTAGCCTGCAACCTACCTGATAATACCGTTTCTCTCACTCACAGGGGTCAAGATAATAGATACAAGACCTCTGCTAGTGGGGGAGGAAGTCGATGATAACTTCAATTCAATTTTGGGTGGACCTTGGTAGAAATGAAATACTTAAAATTATTGTTCAATTTTGACAGCATACAAGCTTTGCTAGTTACTATATATAGTACGATAAAAAAGGATGGAGTTTGAATATATACAATCATTCGACCATACTTGAAGGACTGGTGACACAAGTTCCACGAACAGGATCAGACCAGGCAGTGGGAATGAGACCACGACATGGTGATGAAGGCACGACACCAACTTCTACTTGATAATCGGTGTTTGGATTAAGGTTACTGATGACGTAATTTGATGTTGATTTTTCAACTCTGGTGACGTTTACATCAGCGGAATTTGAAGTGTTTGACCGAGCCGAGTTAATAAATTCGGTTATTTTGATCTGTAGATAAATTCCTTCAATAAAAAAGCGGTGATAACACACAAAGATCGCAAATTCATTTTCAACACCAATTTTCGACATTATTTGACTATATTGTAGGAGTAGCAACATACAAAGATAAATTACATACATCAAAATATCCTATTTCTTCATCTTGGTTCGTTAGCGTCAAGGAAGGCCAAGACAATATACAGGTTTCGGCAGATTGATTAAAAGTAAGTTCAATTCTATGAGGAGCTGTTAAGTTTCCGCGGCCAGTAATTGCATTTTTTCCACCACGTAGTGGCGCATTCTCGCATCCCAGGAATAAAGGAAGAATCTGATAAAAAGTTTCCATTTTGAACAATTGCAAACATTTCCTAAATCAACACACTGTCAGGTTACAATTTACGATATATACAACGTGACAGATGTTATGAAATTAATACCTTTATATGATAGTGCACACGAGGTTGTAAGTTTGTCAACATCAATGATCGCTCTCCAGTTGGCGCTTCCACAATGTTTAACGGTCTAACTCCACAAAAAATTTTTATACTAAAATTTAAACTTGGATCTCTTGGATGGTTGTCATTTCAGCAATGATTGGCAACATTTACCAATCAGAATTCAGCAAATTCAAAATGAGCCACAAAAACATGGTTTTTAGTAATTTACATGACAGTCACCCACTTTGCATTAATGCCCTTACTTTCTGAAACTGATTCTGATTCTGAAACACTTGAACTCGATGAGCAAAAGATATCGCTCCAGGAAGAATTTCCCATGAAATATTGAGCTTTCTACCATCGCATGTAATTGGATCAGCAGTAATTGATGTTTGGGGAGCGTAATGAAGTACTGCAACAAGGTGTTAAGCCTTGGTTTTAAAATACTTTATACAGATAAATTTTGTAGTAACAGATACCCAGTACTTCGTAGAAAATTTCAACAACATAAGTAGTAATGTAAAACATTAAATTAAGCCTTCAATGAAACGTGTTTTGAGCGGTAAAGTTCTAGCAAATTAATTTTTATCAATTACTTCTTCGGCTGTTAATTTCACCTATATCTCGACTCCGTAAAGACGAAACAAACCTAAGATGTCTCTGGCTTTAAAAAATGGCACCAAACATTTGGGAAGTATGTGAGCATGTGAACTGTGAATTTCAAAACAATATTGTACACCCTAATCGTCCCATTCCTAATTTGTTCTTAACGCTATGTCAAGTATTATTGAATCAGTTAATATTCAAGTTATAGCTCCTTTTCCAGTTGGCCACAACATCCTCAGTACACCCCTTCAGAACGCCGTGGTACTCTGTGATTAGCCCAGAAAACTGTTGGACTCTAACATGAAAAATTTGCTGTGATCTCTGGTTGAGAGATCACGTGTCTGTCGTCATCTATCAAACTCCATATGACCTAACTTTCATGAAGGCTGCTGCTGCGTGTCGCTCCTCTGCCAGCAAAATTTACAGACAAACATCTCCCACAGGATACAAATTCAGCAAAACAAAATATAAGACTTTTTGTGATATTCTGTCTCGTGCAGTACAGCACAAGCACTTATAAAACTAGCCATTAGTAATTAAATGCACTGAGGATTGCACTGAGAGGTACTAAAATTTAACGGTAGAGTGCTATGTGACATGATGCGTGGCATTAAATGCCATATAGCACTGCACGACGCTAAACGGAATTTAAAACATAAATATAATAATTGAATATTAACGAATAAAACGGAATTTAAACAAACATATTGATTGGAGTCGAATTTCTTATCAAATCAGTAAAACTAATAAAACTTTATCGCTGATCAAAATTCACAAAATATCAAACAATACCTCTACATAAAGGGAAAGAATTTCTGCTCTGATATTTCGAAACAACAAGATCTGCTCCAGTTTGGTATATACGTATGCAACCATCTACATTTTGTACGATGTTTTCTTTCAATGTAACGTTAGATTTGGCTGATATCCAGTAATAGTAAAAGTGGCTGTAATGGATGTAATAGCTTTTCTCTATCAAAACAAAAATAATCACCTATGACCTTAAAAACTTAAATAAATCTGTCTTTATTATTTCGGATGTATGAAGTCAAGACTAAGTTAACAACTGTACAGTGTAAATGATTACCAGCATTACCCACTACCCACAGCGTCTACCATAGAAAAACTATTGATTTGGGATTAACACGTTAAAATAATATTCGACTTCGAATATTTCAACTGAACAACAAGTTATGGGAAAACATCCTTTTTAAAGCCCTGCTATGAAGTTTCACATACAACAACAAAAATTATAATTTAACCCATAAAGCAAGCTCAAATTCCTACTTAGTAAAGAGTTTATTTCATTCCGGGATGTTTTATTGGATACTACAGCCAAATCTCCATAAGATTTGCAAAAATCCAAAGCATCTTTACAAGACATTTCTCTTTCGTTGGAAGTGTAAGTACGTTGGTTTGTAACTAGGAGTAATCAAAAGCAAATAAAAATAGTCAATAAATCAATACCTATTATACATTTTTAATCTATAGTAAGATAAAATAAATAAATCACACCCAACCTGTGTGAAATACACCACTTTGAACAGGATTGGCTTGATTGTATTCATTTGTAGCAGAACATTTAAATAATAATAAGGAAGTTTCCTTGCATTTTACTCCATACACTCTCAGTTTTTTTGATACACGATAAGGATGAGATGCATTAATAGCAAACTAAAATTTAAATTTGTAAAAATTACACCAGTACGGATCAAAACTTTGACCAGAAACGGTAAGTTATCGATTTCAGTCTTGAGATATGACGGATCGACTAACATTGTTAAGGTACACAAGCATTCATCATCATCTTGTGTACGGAAAGGTTAATGGAAGAGAAGTGATAATTCCATTAACCCTACATTTTCTCGTTATATTTCATGTTCGGTTTACATTGTAATATATTTTTGATTTCACCTGAAACTGGCTGGTCACCGGGAGCGATGATCCATTTGCAAAAGTCCATTGTACATCTGGTGTAGGATATCCATCAAATGTGCAGGAAAACTCCACCTCGTTGTTTTTGGGTGATACAGTGTACTTTTTGGAATGACGGAGTTCGGGAACACCTGTTGTTTGATTATTATCATTTTGTAATTGTCATAGACGTTTGTTTGAACAAATAAATGGTTTAGTACCAAGTGTTTAATGTGATGTTGCCAAATGTACAGCATTTAAAAGCTGAACTAACTACGCATTAAACAGCACCATATCAAACAGTTAGAAAAGATACATTCATTTTCCAGCGTACTGTAACATTTACCTTTTACGATTACTTGAAGATGTGCCCAGCCTTCAGTCTCTCCACTCTCATGAACATTTTGCACCTTGCAATCGTACGTTCCTGCGTCATTGTACTGAGCCTTTCAATATTTAAAATATATTAAGTAGCTGACATATAATACCATTTATTTATGAAAAAACCCAACCTACCTTTGTCAGAATTAGGTCACTGTTTGCAGTTGACTGATTAACGTGTTTTGTGGTTTGGTAAACCGAAGTTGATCTATCAGTAACAAGAATTTCATTCTTGTACCACATCACTGTAGGACGAGGATTGCCAACCGAACTGCAAGAAACTACAACTGGAGTAGTAGAGTTCCGCATGACTTCGACGGATATGTTAGACAGTTGTATATTTGCAGGAACTATTAAACGAATTTTAAATCAAGTAACAAACGAGAAAAAATACTACAAATACCAAAACCTGATACTGTATTGACATTACCAAGCTATTTACCTTGAACATTTACATATTTGTGATGCTTTTCATAAAATGTGTGACCATCAATAGCAAGTGTACACGAAATCAAATACCACGCACTGTTTTCAGCATTTGTGATTGAGTATGTTATGCTAAAAACAAAGGTAAGTATCTAATACCTACATGATGTTTTTTCTTACACATTTATTCGGCATTTTGCCAATTTAGACAGAGACTAATACTCGGAGAAATCAAGCGGAAGTGTAAAAGGGGAGAATACCAATGTAATAAAAGGTCATCTAGAGTAAATCTCGAAATTTTCAATCGTGCAAAAATATCATTGTATTCATTGTTGCTAAATAGTCATAAACTGTCTGCAGTAAAACTGATACTTCAATTAAATCGACTACCTATAATTCTAGAAAATTTGCTTTATCTACTATTTTAACTTTTTGACAGTAAAGCAGAGATAAAACATAAGATTCGTAACAATACAATATTTCATTACCAAGTTTTTTCGAGAAACACAATGTTGTGACATAGGCGATCGGGAAACACCATAATCTGTCGTTTTTTCTAACCTTATAAACAGAATACAATCAATCATGTGTAGATGACTTCAATCAGTTACAAAAACCTTAATGTCAATGGGTTTTCGTGCATTGTTCAGTTCCGCATTAAGAATTGATTCTAATCGATTACTTTAAAGGTTAGATAAAATCAGCTATTTGGGTGCAGTTCAAAGTACTTAATGACAACTTTATTTTAGAAATTAAAAACCGCTTTGTTGATTGCAACTCGATTTTATGGGGACACCAGGCACCGTGTGCACAATAGGTATAAGGTCTCCGCATATACAGATACTAGATATAATTACTAAAGTCATTAACATTAGCAGTAAATATTACCAAAAGCAGATAACTTCTGGCTTTTCTTTTAACTGAGCAGTTAGCATCTACAACGATCAACCAAAACAAGTAAAGACACAGCAATTCTAACCAACCTTTTGCTGTTTACAAGGGTAAAAGTGTGCAAATCCTTTGACTGACTGGACAGAGTGCATGTAACGCTATCTTTCACAAAATAAATATCATAAGAAAGAGTGACTTCTTCTCCCTTTTCCACATTAATTTCGGATTTCGAAATGATGCTAATAATTCCTGTAATGTAAAATTCCAGCTATCATTTTATATTGCTAAATACCCCGAATGTGTGCATAAAAAACTTTCAACAAAAAACACTAATGTAAGTTATAATAGTAAGAATAAATAAGAATAAATTGATATGTCATTATTCTAAATTTTGCATTTCTGTTTTGTAATGAACATTGTCATAACATATAAAATAAGATTTCAAAGATCAACTCGAATAATCTTTGACGAATTAATTGTAACCACTAAATAAAGAAACATCATGATCAGCAAAGAAAACGAGCAGTAGCAACAGTAGTTTTTAAAATAACCAGCAACTTTCCCACCATGAAAATAAACTCGAAACAAAAAGATACAACTCAAGTTGTAAAATATCACTAATAAAACATAAACATTAGTTTTATATTTGTACCAAGTGCAATTGGCATATTAGTAAGGAATAATGCTAACTAGCATCATAACTTACCTTTCATTTATAAATTTTACTAACCTGTGCAATATGTCCCATTACCACTATAGCCTAAGGGACATTGGCAATTAAAACTGCCTGGAGTGTTTTGACATATGGCATAAGGAGAACATTTGTGTAATTTTTGTCCACTTTGAACTAAACATTCATTAATATCTGAAATGATAATAAAAAGAAGTAACAAGAGCTGAACAAGAAAATATTTTAACTTTTTAAATATTAGGCATTAACATTTTATGTGAGAGCATTGATTTTTCCACTCATGACTCATAAAACTTTATTAACTAGAACTAATTTTATCTCAATGGACCCAACATGAAAAGTACAGTCAAATAAAACTACAATGACAAACAACACGGCCATAGCGCTTAGATACGTCATGTATGCTCTCACTTAAAGCATAAACTGCAACAGTCGAATGCAAAATTAGTACTCTTAATTAGTAAACATGAAAATACTTATAGTTCCGTGCTCATGTGCCTAATGTATTTAAAAACTGTTATACAAGTCTCATATAATATTGATTGTATTTGAATAGAAATGTTACACAGATTCTGCACCTTGACAGCTTCCTTCCGCACCATTCCCAATGTAACCATCTTTGCATGAACAGCTATAACTCCCGTGTGTGTTGATACAGTTCGCATTATCATCACAGTTGTGTTGGTTGGTCGTACATTCATTGACGTCTGAATCCAAAATAAAACAATTAGTGTCAGTAGGAAAACAATCTAAAGATATTCATTTAAAATGGTTGGTTTTTAAATTAATCAAGCTCTTTCAAAACTTTGAATGCAATGAAAAATATTTGCTAACTTCTACACACACACAAGAAAATAATCATGCATCAGGATCCCTAATCATACATAACATGAGTTATGCATAAATAACAATTATTCTATAAAGAAAATGTTTTCTAACATTTACGCTTTTAAATTATCTTATTGTGCTTTTTTTTAATTTTCAACAGTTCTATTGTCACCTTGACAGTTTTTATTTCTGCCAGTTCCACGGTAACCTGCACCACAGGAACATGTGTAACCTCCATCGGTGTTATCACATTTTGCATTCACATCACAATAGTGAAGACTGCATTCATCAACATCTGAAAGATATTAAAATATTATTCTGAATACATAGCAGACTTGACAGTCACACATAAATTCTGCATTAAAATCACTGACAATACTTTCAAAGAAGTGCCGATAATTAATAAGAAGTATGCTGATTGCAGAGTTTATAACATCTCACTTAAAAAATTAATTTATAAATAAAAAGATGCTGTAATTTCTTGATTACAAGCCAAGTCGAATTATCATTTTTTACAGTTTCTGTATCAGGGGCAGCATGTAATTATTTTTAATATCTACCTTGTATCCACAACAACCATCAAATTTGAACATACCTAACCTCAAATCTCAATTGACCTATAATTCTTTATCCCAGCTTACCTACACATTTTTGTTAACATGTTTTTTCAGTGCCTTTAAGCTTCGTGATAAATGAGAAACCCAACCTTAATCTCAAAGTCAAAATAAAAATAGTCGAGGAGTTTCCATGATCATTATAATCAATGCAATGCATTCAAAAAACATCTAGTGTTTTCATTAAATGGTTGAATAATAAATTAGGACAAGTAACAATCTCATAGCAACGCATTTTTCTGTGAAAACTACTCACCTGAGCACATTATTATTCCATCACCAATGTAACCGCTTTTGCATAAGCATTTAAAGCTGCCAACATTATTATAACAAAATGCATCTTGATGACAATTTCCAATATTGGTTGAACATTCATTGATGTCTAAACAGCAATTAAGGTCAAAAAAACATAAAAATTTAAAACCAGATTTTAACAATCAATAACATTCCACTGTAACAATAAGTATTTAAACCAACATTTTTTCACAAATTTTACTATGTTTATCTTGTTTTCCCTCAAAGCAAAAATAAATATAAAAAATGAATTATACTGTCTAAAAATATATATGATTTACAATTAATATTTTAATTGAGCACAAAAACATTTGAAAAGTCATTTGGCAATGTAACTTGTTCAAGTACAAGCTTGTGTTTACGTTAAATAAAACTAAATTACCTTAATGTTGCTACCTACCTGCTGTTATAAAAACAATATAATTGGTAATAGTGTAGAATTTCTAGATCATATTTTCTAAAAGAGTTAGTAATTCATTTAAAATTAACAATCACAGCTGCGCATAACCAAATTTAACGCTAAATAGAAAGTGTAAGGTTTAACAATGTAGTTAATGCAAATCTTCCACGATAACATCATCAGAATTTTTCTCTGAACAACACTGACCACTGCAAGAATGGCCGCTGCCTGTGTAGCCTTGCTTGCAAAGACATGTGAAACTTCCATGTGTATTCTTACACTCCGCGTGTGGGGAACAATGATGTCTACTTCTTTCACTTCGACTGGCACATTCATTGATATCTAAGATTAAGCAAGCATAAAAACAGTCAACATAAACAGTAAAAAACAACTCTAATTCTAATAAAAGTAAGTGGGAAGGAAATAGGAGAGTTACAAGTAAGTTTTGTTCGTGTCATGCCAGAAATAACTATCAATAACCCGAATATTACTCTTGCAAATACATTGATACCAGATGTGTTAAGATTGAATACCATTTTAAAACATTTTTAAACAGAATTTTCAGGGATTCAAACTAGTTAGGTCAAAAAGTTGTGTTAAAAGTTGATACTTAAGAAAAACTGTATAAAATAACTCAATACATACCCATACAACTTCCTGTCATACCACTCTCTTGATAACCATCATTGCATGGACAAACAAAACTGCCTGGATTATTCACACAGTGACTATTACTATCACAAGGATTGTCTTCACATTCATTGATATCTAAAGTTTTATTTAACATTTTAAGGAACTTAATTTACACAAATCTGAATTGATTTTTCCCTGCAGTTTTATCACTGTCTGACAATTTATAAATATATATATATATATATATATATATATATGTATATGTTGGTTCATAAAAATCAAGTAAAGTACAGTGATATGTCAGAACTTAAACGCTATTAAAACTCAAATAGTTTAATAGTCAATAGCTAAACAAATTTTGCGAAAAAAATAATTAATGTATGTTGGTCTTTCCAAAAACATTGTGCTGCAGTGCACCATTTCATCAAGAAACTTGAACATAATAACTACAATAACTTACTGTATGACTTATTCTCTTTTTTGTCTTCTGCTTACTGTTCTAGATTTTACCTTACTAGTCTATCAACCTGCAAGATCTTCTTCCTCGGAAGTTCTTACATTGCTAATTTTTTACGTTAGGCAGAAATTATGACATTTGTCTTTGGTTTTCTTGCCTGAAATCAAGGTTTTTTAAACAAGTACCCTTAAAACTAGATATGGATAAAAGAAAATGTGCTACTAAACTTGAGAAAAAGGAATGAACTGAAATAAATCAAACATTAAACACATTAGGTAATGCATGTAATGTTTACTTATTTGTCAGCGCATTGCATATGCAAGTAAGGTCAAGGATATTTTGGACCTTCAGGCTTTGGTACCCAGAGGAATAGGCGTCGATTTCCCAAGGGGGGCCAAGGAACACGCCCCGCTCCCCCAAGTTGTGAATTGTAGGGGGGCAGAATCTAGGTTTACCTCTGGGCCAGATGTGAGCCAACTTTTTCCACACCACTGTTATCATTGTTATTTGACTGACACTTTTTTGCATGTTGACCATGAATTGGTATCTAACATCACAAATCATTAGCAACTAGTGATTATTACCAGCTGCAATAAATAGCTGACTGCCGCGTGTTAGTTATTGTACAGATTCATAAAAAATGACCAAAGATCAATCTGATAGATATAACTATATTAAAAAAAGTAAATAAATAATGAAGCATTTTTTACAAGCAAGATCAAAAAAGACAGTGTCATCATCTGAGCCACTGTCCAACATTTTGTAAAGTCCTTGAACACTATAAAAGTAACTGGAAAAAAATTATAGGCTTCAATGCAGTCTTAACAATTTTGACAAAAAGCGGTTCATCTTCAGTGCCGTCCATTTAATTGGAAATACTGAATTGCTTGAAAACCTTTGTCACCATGTCAGATGGGATGCTGTCTGAAGCCTAGATCTTTCACCCATTGCACAAAACTTTCTAACTCCAAGAGCTAATCTCAGAATAAAAAAAATCAGGAATGTTTGTATCGTATAAGCAAAAACTGTCTATGTTCAGTTGATCATTATGTCGCAACGTAATTGTGCTATTTAACTAAAGTAATATGGACCTCACATTGACAAATACTCAAATAAGTTCACTCCAGGCTTGTATATTATAGTTAGGTACGCAACAATATCTATTGGTGATTGCACTATAAAATAATATAGGTCACAAAGTTGGATCAGCTGGCACACAATTTAACCCTTTGAACAAGATACAAAGTACCCACTATACTAGTAGCTAATGTCACCAGCTTCTACAGGTTACTGACTTCTTAAAAATTTGGGACTCCACCTTTAAAATTCTCAGTAAATCATTTAATTATTGATATTTGCAAAGGTCGGATGGCGTTAATATAGTGGCTATATCAGGAGTAATCTTGCGCAAAATCCTAAACAATTATTATTAATTTTACTTTTCTTATCATGAGCTGCTTTTGCAACACAAAATTTAAAACCACCGCTCAATTAAATTCACTCCAGGCTTGCACATTATAGTTAGGTATGCAACAATACCTATTGCTGATTGCACTATAAAATAATATTGGTCACAAAGTTGGATCAGCTATTGATTCAGTAATTACTTTGCCACCTTTGTTGGCTGGACATGGTTTTTACAAAAAATGCCTCAAATGATTTAGGATTAAAGTAAATCACTATTTTTTCGCCAAATGGGTTTTCTACGGTAAAACCCTTTCATAGGAAAGTAAGAAACAGCTTTTATTGATTCCCCAATGTTACCTTAGATGGGTCATGACAGGAGTATCACTTAATGTGAATTATCATTAACGCTACAGTTTCTTTATACTGTG
Organism: Clavelina lepadiformis; assembly: GCF_947623445.1. Lineage (NCBI taxonomy): Eukaryota > Metazoa > Chordata > Ascidiacea > Aplousobranchia > Clavelinidae > Clavelina > Clavelina lepadiformis. Next base: position 20,766,806 of record NC_135241.1, read on the forward strand.
GTCACCTCCGCAATTTACACCATTCCCCGTGTAACCAGCATTACAGGTACATGTAAAACTTCCTGGTGTATTGTCACATCTTGCATTTAAATTGCAGCTGCGTTGGTTCCTTGAACATTCATCAACATCTAAAATAAAAATATAATTGTTGCAGTGGGCGGAACGATAGATCATGATAACAATTTATTAGTCATATGTAATCATAAGTATTGATACCTCTGCAATTTCCTCTTCTGCCATCACCACTGTAACCAGAAATACATCTGCATAGAAAACTCCCCAATGTGTTGGTACATCTGGCGTTCCTGTCACAATTGTGGCTGCTAGTTTCACATTCATCAATATCTAAAGAAAAGCAGTGTTTATTGACAAAAGAGAGAACAAATATTAAATATAGACCAAAGCGCGGTAATCTCCCGTTTAGGTGACCTTAACTTAAATGTTATAAGTTAGAAGTTAATTAGAAGCACCTTATCTGGTAAGTGTGTACTTAGATTTTTAATAGATTTTTTTGTAATACACAAACATGGAAACTTATCTGAAAATATTGGAACTGTAGGTTTTAATTTTGCCTTGGTATCTCATGTGTAATGAAATTATTCCCATGTAAGTAACTTTACGCATTCCCACTTGAAAATACCACATGTTCTTATTACAATTCTATCTACTGCTGAACAGTGTGTCATTTTATATAATGCATTTGGTTACAGGTAAGTTAAATTTGTAGCGAACAGTAGAGCATTGCAGGTTGCAGTTTTTTAGCGTAGTGTCAAGAAAAATGCGATTTTTCAATTTTTGTATGACCATTTCATCTGTTTGGATGCTCGAATGAAGTTCATTCTTAGCATGAAGCTGTCATATATTGTTTCATCACCTATCCCACTGCTTTTTATGGTAACTTGGAGTAAAAGCTCCTTAGTAATCTTAACTTTTCAGAAATAAACAGCTTACAAGGAACAAATAGCAAGAAAGTTTATAGATATGTGACTTTACACAACAAATAATCAGCAATAATGATCGGCAGGAAATTGTTTTATTCTTTGCATTATCTTGTTTGCAGGTAAAATGCTAGCTGCAGTGTTTCACACCAAATACAAATATATACGTACATGAACATTGAGAGACTTGAGTGAAGAAGTATTATTATTATCATTATTATTAATATTTAACATCCAAGGTCGCATGTGATTGATAAACAAGTCTTTTTACTTGCATGCTTTGAAATATTTTATGTTGATACTTTGCAGTAATTCAAGGGAAAATTAATGTGAAACTAACAAAAAAAATTTAAAAAACCATTAAAATGACAGTTTTTTGCGCAACAACCATTGATGCACATCATGTTCTACACTCCATAGAAAAGCTTGAAAGATTAACCGCAGACCAGTTTTTCATGTTTTAGTAAAGTTTATAATCAAAGAAGTATGACTGTAGTAACTGGTAGGACTAATAGTTATCTTTGATTTATCATCAAATTTTATAGCGGAAAGCGTTTTAGACATGCAGTAAGGTGGTACAGCACATCAATGTTTTGTGTTGTATTGTACAACATCCCATATTTTTTTACATACAATGATCAGTTTTTTAGCAACAGTTTGTGGAAGTATGTATTAATCCTGATGTGACACTAGCCTTCAATTAATCTTGAAAAGAGAACATGGAACATCGTACTAAAGTTTGCCGATCACTGTTCGAAATAATCTAATTTGCCATCAAGCAACAGTCAATGTACTGCAATACTGCACCAGTATTAAGTACACACTAAGAAAAGTATGGCAAACACTACAAAATGATTTTAGATGTATTGAAATGGTTTAGTTTTCTTCATAAATTACAAAAAATATACCAAACCTGAACAGTTTCCTGAAAATTTTACATACCTGTACAATTACCATTTCTTCCATCACCAGTGTAACCAGGATTGCATGAGCAACTGAAACTCCCTATTGTGTTGGTACATTGTGCCTCACTTTCACAGTCATGTCGTCTCCAACTGATTGTAGTTCTACATTCATCGATATCTGGTCAAAAAGTAGGCCAAAAAGGATTAAAGTACAGTCGAATCCGCTTAATTCGGACACCGGATAACCCGGACAACCGCTTTATTCGGCCAAAATGCTCGGGAACGGAACAAAAGTAAAAATTAAACGTAAAAAAACTCCTGTTAATTTGGACAATTCTCCGCTTAATTCGGACACAGGTTCGCAATTCCATCGTTAGGTTATGATACAATAAACAGTACTTCGTTCGTTTTAAGACAAGATTCAATTGCATTATGAGTGATTATGGTGAAATAATGACGATCGATGCAGTAACAATCGACAATGAACTCATATAAGGCCGTGCCAGCTTCATAGTCGCTTTTACTTCGGTACAATTGCGTCCATCTTGTAGGACAAAATTGTACGGAAAAGTTTAGCACAAAAAGTGAAATTGCTCACTAAAGTAAACGAAGACGTTTTATGCGATCAGTGCCAGTTACTGCAGTATAGCGCAGCTGCAATTCATTTATTATGCAACAGTACAGTATTTTAAATGCATTTTTTGCCTTTATGCATGACCATGAAACGAACAATTGATTTTCCGCTTAATTCGGACAAAGCCGTTTTTCCGCTTAATTCGGCCAAAAGTGAGCGGAACCAAAGTGTCCGAATTAAGCGGAGTCGACGGTATATCATTTTTTTTTCGCTAGATGGGTTTTCTACGGTAAAACCCTTTTATAGGAAAGTAAAAAACAGCTTTTATTGATTCCCCGATGTTACCTTAGATGGGTCATGACAAGAAGTATCACTTAATGTGAATTATCATTAATAGTTCAAGACTCTTTATTCTGTGATCACCTCTACAATTTACACCATTCCCAGTGTAACCAGCATTACAGGTACATGTAAAACTTCCTGGCGTATTGTGACATCTTGCATTTAAATGGCAGCTGCGTTGGTTCCTTAAACATTCATCAACATCTAAAATAAAAATATAATTGTTGCAGTGGGCGGAACGATAGATTAATTATTATCAATATACAAACAAGTAAAAATTTGGATGGCAAACCATTAAACCGTTCGGAAAAAAAATGAACCAGCAGTCTACAAACAATACCAAAAGGTTTGTGACAATAATAATACATTCAATGATCAGAGAAAATGCTACCGTACATTACTTTTGAAATTTTTTCGTTCAACTCATCTTACAAACTACATGCATACGTAAAAAGGATCCCATTAGTATTGCAGACTTGTATTGCTAATATAGGCAGGAAAACTTTCAACTAGGGTACACAATTTAACCCTTTGAACAACTTACAAAGTATGCACTATATTAGTAGCTAATGTCACCAACTTCTACAGGTTACAAACTACTTTAAAATTTGGGACTTCATCAAAAAATCCAAAAAAATTAGAAATGTTTGTATAGTATTAGCAAAAACTGCCCATGTTCAGTTGTCCATCATGGAACAACGTAATGGTGTTATTTAACTAAAGTAATATGGACCTCACATTGTCCTTAAAATAAATTGAGTTGCACAAACAAGTAAACAATAAAATCAAAAAAACAATTCTTTTGATAACCAACTGTTTTTATAGCATCTGGTATAAAGGTAAATAAATAAACAACAACAATGACATAATCTTCTGTTCCTTCAATGACTTACAGCCAATGAAATGCTTGGATAAACTACACATAGTATTTGACGAATAAAGGAATCTGTCAGCAAGATCTAAATATACGTTATAGAAAAATATACTTTGCTTAAGATGGCATCTTTGCTCAAGATGGTTTGTATGTAAAATAAACTGCAAATGCACTGAAAACAAACAGACATCTCAAGTAAACAACTTATTTGTGTAACTGTGACAACTAAAAACCAAAAAAGCTAATACTTGCGACAAAACTTTAAATTCTAAGAATGAAAAAACTATGAGATTTCTAAAATTTCTACTATGAGGTTTCTAAAATTCATGTTTCTAGGTTTCATCTACGCTTAAAATATGAGCTAGCAAAAACAAAATGGAAACTTATAATTGAATATCTCTGTTATTACTCCACCAATTTTAAAAAATTAGCATTTTCTTTGTCAGTTGAAAAACGCTTTCAAACAAGTTACTCTTAAAACTTGCGAAATGGTCGAATGCAAAATTGGAGGATATTGGAGTAGCAGCAACATTATCAGAATGAAGAACTGATCTCTGTTTGTTAATATCCACACATATTATAAAGTCATGACACAAGATATGACATCTTTTGACAGATGCTAAAACACTTGCCACTAAATTGCAAACATTGCAAGTAGAGTTCAAAGTTCACAGGATAGTTAAAGGAGACTGTAAATGACTATAAGTATATGGAAAATTCTTTTCCAATCTCGAGTGTGCTCTAGACATCCCATGTATTTAGTCTCGTTACTGTTGTGACACACAATATTTGATGCTTTTTTATAAAAATGGAAATTGAATTTACTAGAACTACAATGAATATCCAGTAATATGCTCATGGCATCCGAGTTATTAGACTGAATTTATCTATGATTATGAGTAGAAAAGCTAAGTAACTGCTCTTTTAAAAAGAGTGGCGCTCCAGCTATTTGATGGAAAAAAAGCACCACTCTCATCTTTCTTGCCACCTTTAGCAAGTTAAGGTTATTGTCCTTATAGCACAATCGATTTAATTAAAATCTAAAACCATTAAAAATCAAATAAAAATTTAAAAAATTAAAAATCAATTGCATTTGCATGTTGTGATGAAAAACTTATTTCAAACTTATGTACTCATAATTTTTTTATGAAAATTCTTCGAACTCATAACTTTCTTCACAAACCAGCCAAAAATGTAAGTTTAGTTATTTCTAATCCAATGCTACATGCATTCACAACGTCTTCTGAGCCAAGAAAAAATGTGAGATAACATAAAAAAAGCCGCTGCTAGTTCCACTCATAAAATGAGCGCCTCTCTCAAGACTGATCTTAAATAAGAGCACGCTCAAGTCCAGCTCCATAAAGCAAGTAAACTACAAAAAAAGATAAGCTTCTGTAAACTCTTCAGTCTTCACAAACCTTCACAGGATGGTAAGTCCGGGCTCCAGACACCCTTTTTGATTGTTTCATTGAAAGTACATTTGACTTCTCCATGTCCCTTCAAACTATATCCAATGTTACATGATATTGTACACTTGGAATTAAATTTTTTCCCCTTTGTACAGCTCACAGGATTTTTCTCGTTTGGAATATTGATCTTGTCACATTTTATTTCTGCACCAAATAGAAACAAAACAAACTGTAAAAGTTGATGGTCACAGATACAATAAGTACCAAGTTTCCTGGTCAGCACATTAAAGTATACCAAACAGTTGCAACATGTAACACTAAGATAAATATATTAGATATTCTACCTTGATTAAAATTATTAACTAACAATTAACTTGACGGTCTTACATGCTAACAATCTTGATGATTTATAACCTCTTAATTTCAGAAAAGCTAGGTCTAAAGCTAGGTTTTTTCTAAAATATCTTTAAACCTGTATACTATTTTGTGGCATGATAATAGTTTGTAAACAACATGTAATTACATTTGCATTTGATTACATATTAAATAAAATAACCTTCGGTTTCGTTAATCTTGTCTTAGTAGCAGGCAAAAATTCGTTTAAAGTTCTTTTTGTGAACTCATTTTGCAAAAGTCTTTCGCAGTACATGCTTGCAGGCTTAATGCAAAACTTAAATAATTTAGAGCATTATAGCAGCCTATCTGATATTACCGCAACAGCAAATGTGAATTACAACAGATATCAGACACACACTGATTGCCTCCGCCCATTGCTAAATTATGTCACTCAGTAGTGAGTAACTAGATTTTGCAGAGCTTAGCCTGAGTGTTGCATGATGCTATTTCAGTGTTCAGTTGCTACGTTTAGACTATATTTTATAAGCAGTTTATTAGTACTGAGTACGCTGGAATATCAGTCCACTTTTCAAGTTGTAAACACAAGCTCAAAAATAGCAGTGGACATATACACCAAACCTAATTCAATACTGATATATAATACAAAACACAGTCAAAAAACTTTTTTAGTCTTACGGTCGCATTTTGGAGTTTCTGGTTTCCACACTGCTCTGCCGCTTTCTTCTTTTTCACATGTTCGAGTATTTTTTCCATTTATATGATATCCACTATTGCATCCAAATTTACATGTTTCACCAACACGTGTATTATTACATTCATTGTTAGTTCGACTTCCCCCTACAATACGAGTGTCTATGATGCAGAAATCTGTCACAACAACAACCAATAAATATTTAATAACTAAGCCGAATAAATTTCAATTTACCAATTTAATAACTGCTTAAAAAGATACCAAAAAAATGTCCATGAACTAACCATAACTCTTGTCAAAATTTGGGTCGCACACTATATTACATATAAACACAGCATGATCAAGTTTAACAAAAGGCAGAACACACTAAAAAATTGAAACAATTGATACTGGTGACGTCACCAAACCATAAAAGTAAAATATTTATATAATTGTTATCTTTTATGCATTTGCCAAGTTTCACTTTAAATATCAAACAATACAAAACACCTCCCAAACTATCACTTTTGAAATGAAAATAATTTCAAAATGTGATGTAAAACACCTTACAAATAAAAACCATCACAAAACTGTGACAAAATATCTTCTCCATAATATATTAACATCAATAATATCCACAAAAAGCAAGTAAACAGCTGCAGATTAATTCTTGGACGTTTAATAATAAAAGTTATAATTTCGCTACATAACTGTTTTTTGTGATTATAAAAGCAAACTGTTTAAAATCAGCAACCTCAAAAAAGACTAGAATGTTTTTGCAGCAATGCAAACAGTTTATAGTTTTTGGCATTTGTAAAACAAACAATAAAAATCACTGAAATAAGGCTGTTCTACATTGGTTAGAAAAAAATGCAATTATGAATTGGTGATTGCAGTGTTATATCAGCTAAACTGAATGATGCATATCAATCACCAAAAGCTAAAAACTACATTGCCTAACTTATATATTTCAAATAACCCGAATATTGTGCAGTGTTCTCATTATTCTTTTTTAAGAACATATGTTCTAAAATTTCTAAAAAATAGGACACTTTTGAAAACGATATAAACCAATTGTAAAATAAACAAAGTTTGTTACATTTAATTCTGGACTAGAGATTGAGCGCTACTGTATACTAATGCATTTGTCTCTTTCAAAAAGCATCTTTTGGTTTCACACAGCAAGTCCATCTTACAAGCCAAAGACGAAAAGATACATTAACTGTGAATCTTGTGAGAGAGCATTGAATGCAAGCTCAAATGAAAGCAGGGTTAGATTTTAATCGGTCTCTGACCATGGTCTAATTTTGTTGCGAGCTCATATTTATATCATAATGTCATTTCACAAAAATTAAATGGACATGAAAATCTTATTTTTTGTTTGGTTGTTTTTTTTGACTTTCTCATCGTCACAAAGCTATGAACTAAAGTGAACACGTTCAATTTTAATAATGCAAAAAAATGTAAACAATAAATACCAACAGGTTTCAGACAGCGTAAGAATAAAAAAATAGGTTTTTTGCAATCATCGTGTATCATTGAAGTAGCACTAATAAGATTTTGTGCTGTATTATCCTTTCTTATCTCAGTGAAAGTATAAAAAAGCTTGTTTTCAATATATGTATAGTTAGTTAACTTGTTACCTTTGTATGATAGTCACCATTACACCTGTGATCAACTCAATGCGTTTTAATAAAAGTTTATGGGCATTTTTGGCTTCACACCAGCACGCTAGCAATTGTGTATAGTGTTGTGGAATATGCCCCTAGTCACCTAGTGCCAATGCAAAAAAAACTGGATGTGAGCTTCAATGAAACCATATGAATTATCACTATGTATTTACAACCAATTCCAGCCGTCTCATCGTGTGTTTCCAGGAAACACCGGGTGAGCATAAAGACTCACATCTCATCAATTTCCAAATTTTCCATTCCTCTTTCCTCTACATTCAGCATCACTATAGTACAGTATTCCCAGTTTAACGTCATGGAAACATGGACGAACCTGCGTCTTCGACTTACTGAGTTTGGTGTTTCACCTGCAGACTGTCTCCCACTTGGGTCAGACCTGGTAATAAGTAAGTGAGCTACACTGAACATGAAAATCATGTTGGGACCTGAAAACATCACCCTGTTGTAATTGTCGCGCAAAAGAACAAACCGCCGACCACATCACTGACTACTTTTGCAATCTAGTCCCAAGTGGAAACTTGGGTATCAGCTAGGTCTTCGAGCGTACATGAAGATGGTTTCAATGACTCCCATCTTTTGATTTTTTCATACAAACAACGACTTTTATGCTAAAACTTACTCTCATCATGAGACAATGGACACCCATTGCTGCATGTTTCCACTTCTGTTTATTGACTTATATGCAGTGGTGGGATTCAAATATTTTAACATCCGGTTCTCTCACTACCAGCATGCCATATTTACCCGGGGCCAATATACACATAGGCCTATACATACGCTTGTTAACAACCGGTTCATAGAGGTCATTAAAAATCCAAAAACTGAATCCTGAAATCCCACCACTGCTTGTATGCTCTTATCATAAAAATAAGCGGGTGAGCGCTTTCCATAGATATCTTATATATAATAACGTGTTATTATATATAAGATATCTATGGCGCTTTCCCACTCCGAGTTTTCTACTCGGGAATTCCCCTATCATGTTTTTCAAATTGTTTTTTTGACAAAAGATACGGATTTTAAGCATGTAAACTTGATATGAAAAAACATACGTTTATGACCTCTTTGTGTACTCGAGGACTGTTGCAAAATACAAGCGGTGAAAAAAAAAAAACAATGACTTTGTAGTAAATGAACGTGGTATTCTCTTATTTTCCTTTTTTAGAGGTCTGTTCGCCAGCAAAATAACACCTATGAATACAGTTACCAGCGAGTGTAATACCGCAGTTACCAGAAATACAGTGTCAAATTTCGAAATTTTCTCACAGCATATCGTATGTCTATTGCTCACTATTAACTGTGAGAAGTATTATCTTAGCACTAGTAGAATACTTTTTTTTTGTGGACGGCAAAAGCCGCCAAAGTCCTCACTGCCCAGTGCTTAGAGACGCATGATGACTAGGCTTACCATACGTCCCGTTTTAGCCGGGACAGTCCCGCTTTTAAAGGCTTTGTCCCAGCGTCCCGGTAAGTCAACTAAAAGTCCCGCTTTGGCATTTACTGAGCCAGCATTGCCCTACACTACACGAATAATAGCATGATGTCATTGGTCTGTTTAACCAACTTGCTGAAAAGCAATACTCGATGCGTGTTCTTGTTTCGTTGTGTTAAATGTGAAAGTAATTGTTACGTCATTGTAGCGGGTAATTGGTCCAGTAGTGAGTTGATTGTTAGCGCATTCGCTTGTTCAGTAATAGTAGGCTAGGAGGAGGAGATGATCTTTTTGCAGTTAGGTTATAGAATGAACTTATTTGGTACGGTTCCGGTACTTGTATGCATTTTCTTCTGCAATGAAATCAAAACCAATTGAATGTGAAAGCCCTTATCACCTGCAAAATTAAAACTGACTTTTCCTGCTGTGATTTTTATGAGAAAATAAAGTCGAATATAGACTTCTGGAAGAAAGTATTGTCTACAGAAAAGTATGATTGGACGATTATATAAATTTACAAATGCTTGAACATTGTTTTGTTTCCTAGTAAAATCCATTATTTTAGTTTTTCTTGGTGTCTTACTACTTCAGTTGTCCCTGACGATAGGAATCCAAAATAGTCTCATACTTCTAGTAAAATATGAACCACATTTATCTGATAGGGCTCGTTGTTCTGAAGGGTCCCGCTTTTCAATCACAAAAATATGGTAAGCCTAATGATGACGATACTCAAAACTGCAAATTCAGTTTGTGGTCGGCGCTGGTCGTACGCACTATTCACGGTTGAGCAAAGTTTGTAATAACTAAGTAAACTTACATCACTAATACATTGACGCTACAAACACTAAAGGTCGTGTTTGCGGCTTTTGAAGTTTGAACTAGAAAATATTTTTCGTTATGTAGGCTACATAGAAATCATCGTTAACCAGGTTATATCCTACGAGAAGCTGTAATTTAATAGATAAAAACAGGTTTTTCCACAACAAGGGCACTACAGACAGATTTAATCAAAAAATAATCGAAGCCAAGCCAAGCCAAGAACCCTGTGCTAGCAAGGTTTTATGTTTTACTCACATCACAACAATTTTTCATTCTCCTTTATAAAAGTTTTTTTGTAAAAAATCAAATAACATCTACTTGGACAGGAAGTTACTGATGTTGACTGTCAACAAATGGACTCTTGAATTATTAAGTATAGCATACTGTATAGGCCTATGCGGAAGTGTACTTATTCATTTTACAATTAAAAGATAAATGAGGCGTAGTAGGCCTATAACATTGCACGCCCATACAAATCCATTTCACAAGAGAGTGAAAGAGTTATGACGTAATGATCTCTTAACACTCAATTCTGATATATGCGTGCATTTGTATACTTGATCAAACAAATAGATGCCCTTCCTTACCTGCGTCTTGTGCCCTTATTTCGGTCTTCCCCATAACCAACAGTAGAAGAAAAGCATCGGCAACATAATGCGTTAACCGAGTCATGATCCAACTCTTGCTACAATGCACTCGTAGTACAGCAGCATCAGTCATTCAACTTAAATTGTAACATCTGAAAACTATAAAAATAATATTTAGTTTATACTGCCAATTTATCAATTGTTTAACAATCCATCCAGGGATTATAACAGCTGGTGTGCAGTAATGAGAAACATTTGCACTATACAGTCTGTAATTTTTAAAATTATTTTATCGTCGTCCTCATTCGACTGTTAATCACCACAAATTTAGTAAACAATTTAATGTAATCGTTTTGCTGAACTGGAGAAGTTTAAGTAATATATCTCACCGACAAATAATAGGCTAACTTAAAAGAGGCTGCTTACCACACAGTAGCTTATTATGTTATAAATATTACATATATCCTCTTCCACATAGCACTAGAAAGCAATCACCGCTATATAATGACAGCGAAACCACGATATAAGAAAATAGACTAAATGCGAAAAAGCCCAGTACTTCCTGCTAATTCCAAAAAAAACTTCGATGAGCCTCATACAAGCGGTAAACAATGAAACTCGCCTAGGAAGCAAGTTTCACTCATTATTGTCCGCTTCTGCCATGGAAAACCCAAGACGTCGACTATTTGTTCTTACAGTATAATAAAAGTATTTGCCAGCAATTTTGATGCCAAGTTTAAAACTTATGACAGTGGAGTTTAAGACTGGAAAAGTTGTTCATAAATTTAGGCGTCATTGATAACCATATTTTCATTGTAACTTTGTAATTAAAATAACAGCTGTCATAATAATGTTAATAGGCTGCCGTACGCCATTCTAAGACTCACCCAGTTACCGCAGAGAAAGCTCATGATTATCAACGAACAGTAACTACTAGTTTGGTGCCGCATTTTATTTTTATTTCTGCGGGAGAATAACGCGGTTCTGCCCACAAAACTCAATCTTTCTGTCTCCTTCCGTTTGGACCAAGATATGTAGGAATACGCATTCTTGGTAACAAGTATAAAAGAATCCACAAGATAATTCAGTTTACTACATTGTAAGCTAATAGAAAAATAATGATATTTCTTATCTACAATAACAGTTACCTTAAAGGTCAATATTTCAAATCAGAAAAAGGTAAGCAAAACGATATAAATTTCATCACAGCGCTACAAATAATGACATAAAAGTAAAACTTCACACACAATGCTACGTCACTGTACAACAACCCATACTTTGTTTCCGCAATGTAAAACTAATGTTGCATGAACGCTTTTTAGCAAGTATTAACGGTAACAAAACACGATACAAAATATCATGTAAAAGTACAGCAAGTCGATTTTCAACCTACATGAAAATAATGAGCAGAAAAAACACGACGTAATAGATTAAGTTCATCAACAGCCACGCAACCGTTAAAACAATTGAACAGTTAAACTCAAAATATACACACAACTACAGACAATTATTGAACGCGATACCCTAATTTATTGGCTCAATAGATGTCAAACTCGAGGAATATTACTCTTGCATATGCCGCATGCATGAAAGTTCTGGGTCGCGAGTAGAATGTGTCAGAAAACGTTCAGAAAAATAAACTAAATGTGTAATTTAAACCCAAACATTTCAATCTACACTTGGAGACACAAAATTTTGTTCATAATTCGTTGAATATAATGGCTTAAGGTCAGTTAAGGCGGTGAAAACGATTAGAGTGAAATTCCAAGCCACAAAGTACATTTTGCCTATGGTCGATACGCGGCTTACGAGGCAGTGATTTGCGTATGGGAAACCTACACAAGTGAATCATACCATAAACACAATATTTATCAATTGCGTCTTGCCAATTACAATACTTGGTATGCTAAAATCACGGCAAGATAATCGCAAAGTGTACGAAGTTTAAAAGAACAACCTTGCGAACAATTTTAGAAATAGGGAACTTCATTAGATTTTTGTTTAAATATTATGCAAGAAAAAATTGATTTTATGTAAAATTTACTTATGCAAACACATGCATGAGTTCAGTAAAGGATACTAATCAACATAAATTTCACAAAAGGCTATATGTAACCGCCTATGCGTCTATTTAAAGTTGCCATACAGGTCAAACGACTCAAGAAACTCGTTGACAGCCTGATAGCAATACTTGTAGAGCTCAATGTTGCCAACAGCGCCTTGACGCAAATCTCGGATATCCTTGACCGTTCTGAACACATCTACACAGTTTTCGTTTTTCAGTCTCTCAACGAGGTTTATGATCGCGCAAAATGCTCCAGCTTGACTCGAACCGTCTCTGGAAAAAACAAAAAAGTTTTCACATTTTATTGTTTTAAACAAGTTGCAAATTAGAAGCCAATAATCTTAATCTTCCATCACAAAATGAAGGAAATAAGAGAGGACTGCATACCGAAGCGTTCGATAAAACTTTGATCGAAAACAATCAAGCAAAGATTGTGTAGAAAGGAAATGCAAGGTGTTAACCAATCTCCCCATAGAACGACTATAATACCTGCAATGTACGAGTGCAAGAAATTTCTTTCCTCTGACTTCCTCTACATTGGCTCGACATCTTTCAACAACTGATATTGTCTCCAGAAGCGTGTTTGTAGAAGGAGGAATACCCTTGGCCGGCCAGTTCGTCAATTCAATTTGTTTTACGACGTACGGTTCCTGTGAAATAGTTTAAAAGGAAACGGCAAAAGTAGAATAACGCAAATTTTTTAGTACTATATACGTTATTTTCATGGACTTTGTTAATCTCCATAAAACTTCCAAAACAATCAAGCGGTTACCGTTTGTATATCTTTACAAACTTCAAGGCCTCGTTCGATGCAACACGAAAACTTTTCCATGTACCTGATCCTAACTGTGACGTCGTTAAAAGTGGTTGAGCCATTGTTTTCAGCCCAGTAATTGGCGCAACTTCCATCCTGTATCAAGTTTGATAAATGACATTATTTTAGAGCTTTTCATGGAATTTACTTCGACATTGCGATCAACTTTATTTCTAATGAGCAAAAAAAAAACTGCCAATAATTGCAATAAGTAAAATGAAGCAAACATTACTTACTTCGTCCAACATAACAACACATTTGACGCCGTTATTTATCACGCTACGCCAGAACAAGTGAATATTGGCGGGGACAGGATCTTGAGCGATTATGAAAGAGTATCCCGCATTATAGGCCTAAAACACAAGATATAGACGTCCAGAAAATTCTTTAAAAATTTAATTAAAAACCTTTAATATATAACAGGAACAAGCATACAGGGATGTTAGAAGCATTTAAGTAAGGCACTTCCTTGTCTTCTGATGTCATCCCAACGTAAGCTAGATTGTGGTCATCTGCATAAATCAGCAAAGCAAAGTGTCTTAATGCAAGCAACTAACCGCAAGAACCTCATATATGGTGCGGGAAACCTGTTTCGAAACTTACATGGCAGAATACCCGGAACAAGATTTAAGTTCTTGTTTGCTGGCTTCTTGGCCTTAGACGTCTCAGTGAAAGATGGCGGAACCTCACCAAGCAGAGCAAACTGAGTTTGCATTACAGTCGTTTGTTCTGAATGTTCCATGCTGAAAAACAAATTGTAAAACGTTAAAATCTGTCAGCAATGCAGGAATCAAGAATATAAAAATATTAAATGTTTTATTTTGCGTATATCTATTACCACTTATTCAAGTTGGTTTGATATATCGAAAACTCCGAGACGTCAACGTCAGTTTTTCCAAACAAAAATACCTCAGCAAGTAGCTTGTGTATATAAACGTATTGAGCCTTAAAACAACAAAAATGCAATGAATGTTAAAACTCCAAGGAAGTACAACCCACATAGGAAACAAGTTAAACGACAATGTGTACAAAATTACTTCAAGCAGCGTTGAATCAATACTCAAACTCTCACCAGACTTTGAACCATTTCAGTTCTCTTCATTCGCATTTCATAGATCGTTCGGAAAACGTTAATTTTTTCTTCGTGTTCCATTTGTTCACTTAATATATCAAGCGCAATAAATGTGCCTGTTCTGCCCACACCAGCACTGCAACAAGATATCACACAGTTAAAGCTTTGGTAACAGGAAAATACGTTTGACAGCTGTTATACACAATTGTTAATTCATCAGTATTAATTAGCTAAACTTTAATTACAGCGCAAGTAGATTGCAAAAAATAAACCAACCTGCAGTGTACAAGTAATGGTCCTGAATCTCTGGTCTGTGCATTTATTGCAGCTCGATGGAGTCGAAGCAGACTGGATGTTGTGGGTGGTATACCGTGGTCTGGCCAATTCACGTATTGAAACTGAGTTATTTCCATTACATCCTTTGCAGAAGACAATAAAATACTGAGATTAAAGATCAGAAGTAAGCAATTATTATCGTTCAACAGCACTGATATGTCAGAATTGCAATCTACAAATTATGTCGAACGCTTACCTTGGATGCAATCGATTTAGCGCAGAGATGTCTGCAAATGTAGTCTCCGAAGAATACTTCGTTGTTTGTGCGAACAATAATGTCACCAAATGTTTTTTCTTCACCGGGATTGGGCCAATATTGCTCACATTTGTTCTGACAGCGTGAAATAGTACGCCAAACACAAGCAAAAAACTCGTAGTTTACAAACAGTTCTCTTTAAAACCAACAGTAATTATACGTGATTGTTTTACGACTTTGTATTTGTTGCAAGTTAATTTTGTATTGCAGGTTTTTAATTTATCTTGGACAAAGTCAAAGCCTGGCAAAACTGGCATGAGCAGTCGTTGTAGGAAGACCTTAGCATACCTTGTAGCCTTCCTTTAACTGGGTGACCATCACGATGACTTTGCATCGTTGTTCAAAGACCATCCTCCAGAAATCATTCATTGTGTTCTCTTTCGGACCTTGAGCCGCAATAAACTTGGCAGTTTGGGAATATCCCTGCGAAAAAAATGCAAACGTCATGAAGGTTCCAAAATCAAATATTTGAACAACGAATTTAATGAGAATAAGACTCACGTCAATAAAAGATGCATTTATGTAATCGGACTGTGGCTGATCTGGCAAGAGCGACAACTTCACTCTGGCATCATCGACTAAATATGCAAAATATTTTGGATATTTCATACAGCGGCTCAAAAGAACACAACTTGATATGAAAAAGACCAGGACCTAATATCTTCGCGTTTGACTAATTTATCAAACACCATCGATTGTGATCTGAACTTACTTGGAGAAATATTCTTGAAACGATTCTTCTTAATATTCTCAGTGTGTTTAGCGATATTGGTTGACAAAGGTTGTTCTCTAACCAATTCCACTAAACTTGTCTACAAACGAAACTTTACTTACTTTAAGTGCGACAATTTAAGTTAAGAAATGATCATTGGTTAACAGCGAATTATGAAATAAATATTAAAATTCACTCATCTTCTTATTTTAATTAAACGGCCACCTGAAATTCGTCCAAAAACATTAAGTCATCATTCCTTCTTTTTGACGCGTAAATATTCAAAATAACTCGACCCGGAATATCATACTTTGCAAATCCGTCTTCCACTTGGTTTTGGTTTACGTATATGACTTCATTAGAACTTGTGAAAACATCTAAAATAAAAATATTGCATAAACGTTTATAGTTAGTACATATCGTCGTACTTGAACACGATACAGGTTCATTTAAAATAAAAAATAACAACTGGAGAAACAGTACACCACGCTTTTGAAAATTAGTCAAGTGTAGAGATTTGGGTCGCATACCGTTGCGTGGAAATGATAGTCTTCGTTGAGTTGATAAAGATGTTGGGCGTACATTGCTATCACGTGCAAAGTTAAAATCTAGTATGGGCTTCTTAAAAATCCATACACGCCTGTATGCAAAGTTTTACAACAACACAACAACAATTGGTAGTAAAACTCTAAATCTGCATTGCAGAGACGTACTGTATATTGTGTATAATGGTGTAGCCATACCTTCTGTACATAAGGAAAAGTGTAACAACGATTACGATCAAAATGATGACAATACCAGGAACATATCCTAGGTTGGGGGATGCCCCACCAGAGGAAACTGTAAAGTAAGTGAGTGCGTTCAACTTATCATACATTCGACTTAGTCAGATATCAAAAGTTAGTTTTGTTTAAGGATGACTGTTTCCCACACAGTGCAGTTGTTCATACGACCAACAGTACTCGAAATCGAAGTAATTCATGATTTGTGTTAGTCCTGACGTCATTCTATAAGCCAGATTAGTGTATTTATAGTAGAGTCAAAATGGTCGCAGTCAACAAGGTTGATAAAAACGTACCCGGTGTAACAGCAAATGCCTCAGACCGACGGCTAGCTGCATAAAGTACGTCGTTGTCGCTCGGAGTGGCCGTTATCAGGTAGTAAGTGACAGAAATACGATTGGGTAAAGGCCTGTTTCGCGCCATTATAGTGTTCGATGATGACGAATCACGCCGGTTTCGACTTGCATTGCTTGAGACACAAGCGACCTTTTTAAGACTTGCAGCGTCACAGCAGGTTAAACTTTCATCTCCGAGGTTAATTTCCACTTCCTTGTCAATTCTGAAACAAAACATTACGTAACAGTATAACAGGTAAACTGTTCATTTTGTTACATCACTAAAGCAAGGAAAATAGAAGTATTTAATGAATAACAACTAACACTACCTTTGCAAAGCCATGGCAATATAGGGCTGACCATCAGTGAGTTTGTCATCTGCTTGTGCCAGTTTACTGATGTCCGTTTCTACTGTGTCGTTTTCTCCAACCATTCCTTTTTGTGCGATGACCAAATAGCAACTGAAATTTTTTTTCTAGCGTAATACCACAAGACTCGTATGACAAACATCAGCAGTTTAAGTAAAATAGTTCTAAATTTCTAATCAAACTTAGTTTAGAAGACGGCAAATTTCACTCTAATCTGAAATTATCCAGCCCAATAATATAATCAACGGTATGTTTAGAAAATTAGATCAAAATTTTCCTCCAACCTGACGACACCATTCCTCTCGCTCACTGGAGTTAAAATGACCGATACAAATTTCTCATTTTCGCTGGGAGACTTCGATGATAACTCGATCGTGGATGGACCTTTAAAGAAGTTTACAAAACATCTTTACAAATATTGAATTTAATTGAAGCTGAAACAATTCACAATATACAATACTACACGAAGTAAAAGCGTACAGCGAGGATCTTACTTGAAGGACTGGTGACACATGTTCCACGAACAGGATCAGACCAAACAGTGGGAATGAGATCATAACATGGTGATGTAGCCACAACACCGATTTCTACTTGATAATCGGTGTTTGGATTAAGGTTGCTGATGATGTAATTTGACGCAAACTTTGAAATTTCGCTGACATCGATTTCATTTATCCACGAAGCGTTAGAACGCTTTTGATTGATAAGTTGTGTTGTCCTAATCTAAATGTTTAAAATGGCCATTTATGCACCAGCTTGCCGGTTTCAAAATGTATTTTCAAGGATTACGTTATAAGTAATATCAGCAGCAACTGTATGGTACTGAAATCTTTAACATTGGACTGAGGGAAATTGTCGGACAAATGAACTCGGCAATGAATCAAATTCGTAGTAGAGAATCTCTCGACAATGCTAACTGAACGCTTGACTCAGCTCATAAGTTAGAGCACCCTATTTACACTAGGTGTGGCCGACCTTGCACACAGCCACAGCAAAACGTGGCGTCCAATTGCATTGTTTGCTGCCGAAACTTGAAAATTGGTGACTTTTCCTAAAAAATGTTCAGCTATCTGTCCATGATTGTTTTATAAAGTTGGATTTTGCAATTTTTGAGATATTGTCATGTTTTCATAATTTTGCTCTCTCTCCGCATTGAAGCGTATCGTTTTCGTTTATTCATTTATGCACCACTAACTCGACTAGCTTTTCTCTTGTGTTCTCTTCTAGCAGTCAGCTGGTTTTCCGCACAGCAGAGGCGGATAAACTGTAGATATCACTTGTAGAAATACTTAATTTACACTAAATGCACTTTCCTTAATTTTGCAATTATGATGTATACAGGAAGCCAGATGTTTTTGCTACTAACCTGTAAATATCCGATCAGTTTTTGACATAGGCCTATAGTTTTCAAGGAATTAACGATCGAAAATTTGTGTGCAGTGTCGGCCACACCTAGTTAAAATAGTAATGTCGCGAGCCCGGTTTGGATAAGGGGAGATACTTCGGTCTTGTTGATAATTTTGTCATTTTGTTTGGAAATTATCTGTGTGCAATACTTCTCCCACCTTTATTCAAACATTAACCTCATACGAAATATTTGATGTGCCGGAAGCTTGCTGATGACACTTATTAAGATTTAGCTAGTTACACTTGAATAAGGCAATATAAAAATACATACGTATAAAACCCTGATGTCTTCCTCACGGTTTGACAGCAAAGCAGATGACCAAGATATATTGCAAATTCCTTGAAATTTATTGAAAACTAGTTTGGTTTCAGCAACAGCAGTTAAGTTTTCACGACCAGTTGTTATGTTTATTCTGCTATTTAACGGTGCTTTCTCACACCCCAAAAATAGGGGAAGAATCTGCAACAAATTTATTAAATTTAGTTCAATTTCTGAACCATTTCCAAACCTATTGCAGGTTGACACAAATAGCTTTCCACTACATTATGCTAGAAATAGAAGTTAAAAACGTTACCTCTACATAATAGGTTGTACGAGGTTGCAAGTCTGTAATCATTAAAAATTGTTGGCCAGGTATCGTTTCAAAAGTTTTTGTTGAACTGCGACAAGTAAAACTTTATTAGATTCCGAAAATATTGCGAATAAAAACAATTGTAAAACGTAAAGTTTCGCTTTTATTTTATCGTCGGACATAAGAAAGTTATAACGCTACCTAAACACAGGAATGATTCTTCATAACTCGTGACCTGATAAAAGAGCTTGCCTGTGGGCAGTTTATCATCAACGCATTCTTATTTTCCTATGTCTTAATTTTAAGTTTTATAATCTTGCTCGAGTAGAGTTTTGTTCGTCAAAACTACTCAAGAGAAGTAATAAACAATACATCTACGTTGTCGGCTTCAAACCTCGGTCGCATAATTACAGGATGTACATTACTTTAGAACTCCTAAACCATCAATCTCGCAAAGCAAACAAAATAAATTGGCCAAAACATTCATAAATGGATATATACATCAATAGATATATCTAAAAATACAGTTAGGTTCAAATACACAGGTAAATCGGTTGGTCTTACTTCAAATCATCAGACAGACAATAAATTTGTATTCGATGGGCAAGAGACTCGGAACCAGGCACAATATCCCAGGAAATGTTGAGATATCTACCATCACATACAACTGGATTAGCAATAATTGGAATATCGACGACATAACGAGTTGCTAAAATATAAAAAAGTTTAATTTGATGTATTTTATTAAATCTATGACATATCAAACACTATTGAAATTTGAATAGATTTGCAAGAATGTTCTCGGTATTATATTAAATGTTACAATGTATGCAAATCTCAAACAACTAGCCTTCACAGAGCGTGTTAGCATCCTTGTTTTGAGATACAGCCCAAAGATTAGATCCTGTTTTCCTCGAAAAAATTCGTATGCATCCATCCTTATTTTGTGAAACATTTTCCATCCAATACATTGCAGATTTAGTGGAGATCCAATAATTTCTGTCTTAAAATTGGAAAAAGCAGTGCAAATGAGCAAAATCAGAAAATTTGATAATGAAAATAATTCCATTAAGTCAGATCTTAGTAGTATTGTATCTTTGATATTTCATGATTTTATTTTGGTTCAAATTAGCAGAATAATAGGTTTTTACCTTGTCCAGAGTTAATTTCATTGAGGACAGCCTGAGTGGACACAACAACTAACTCTCCGTGAGATTTGCAAAAAGAAACAGCATTCTTGCAGGATTCCCAGTCATTTACAATCAACGACGTGCTATCTAAGTTAAAGAATAATGCTTGATGGCTAGTAATAATGATTAATGGTTTTTAAGGTTTCTGTTATGAAACCAACCTATTCCAGCGGCAAATACTTCGCTTTCAACCGGGTTATCCTGGTTATAATCATTTATAGCAGAACATTTGTAAGAAAAAAGGGAAGTTTCCTTGCATTGTACTCCGTAGACAGTTAATATTTTGGATACACGATAAGAAATTGCCACTTTAGTATTATTTGTGACCTGAAAAATAAAACAAACATTGCACATTACTAACAGTCAATTTTGTTAACATAAGATAAAAAACAACTGTATTGACATCAGCAGAGGTTTCTGAAGAAAGTAAACAGTTTGTTGAAAGGATAGTACTTTGGCAATACAACAAAAAGTTGTACTGTGATACACACTATATTGCGACACTTCAAATTATTTAACAGATAATTTTGTTAGCTCTGGAGATTAAGTTTTGGATTTAAAATGAACTAAAGAATATGGTAGAAAAGGCGTTGAAGCAATGTACTCTGACTGAGAGAAGGGAATACTGAGAAAAAATTTAAAATTATTCAGTCTACAAATTCACCTTCTGCAAATTTAATATCTAACTCTGCAAATAACAAGACTCTAAATCTCACAATGGTATTTTTAATAAACAGTATTGCATATGCTCCAACAAAATATTAAATGCGTAACTAAATATAAAATTAATAACGTATAATGATACTTCACACAATAAATTATTATGCTAAATTGCTCAGAACAAAATGCTGTCATGATAACAGCATCGACAATCAATGAATGCTGCTTTACAAAAGATTTTGTAAACAGAAAAAGAAAACAAGAAACGTGCCATAAAGATCAAGCCAAAGTTGTATTACAAGTAAAAAATTCACAACGTTTGCTTAAGTTACACACACAAGTGATAAATATAAATCCGATTTTGAAATCACCTGAAACTGACTGGTTGCTGGAAGTGATGATCCATTGGCAAAAGTCCATTGTACATCTGGTACAGGATATCCATCAAACGTGCATGAAAACTCTGCTTTGTTGTTTTGAGAAAGTACAACGTATTCAACAGGTTCAAGAATTTCTGGGGCACCTTTTTACGTAAAACTGCATTTATGTACAACTGCAAATTATACATATAATTTTTTAAGCATAATTGCATTTTTAAACGAGAAAAAGTTCTCATGTATACACTCATTAATTTACTTTACTTCCAAACATTATAAATAAACAGAGATTAAAAATCTAAATTAGTGCAGTAAGTAACTTTATTGTAAAAATGTTTTCTTACTTGAGCCAAGGCTGCCAAACTAGATCACTTTAACTATCGAAGTTTACAACAATAATATTGTGTTCGGGTAAGCCAATGTTAGTATTCGTGGTAATATACGCCCAGGTGAGATTTTGCAAATATGTATAGGTTTGGGTTTGTGTCAACTGATCCCAAATGTATATAGTGCATAAATAATATATCTAATACCAGAATAATAGTTTATAGTACATTTTATAACGCTATAAATTTTGACAAAATGTTGTACACGAAATGTTTGTTGGTATTTTTTATTTCATTGAAGTTCATGACATCATAATATATTTACTGTTATTTTACAATTTACCATTTACAATCAAATCCAAAACAGCGCTGATTTCACTTACAACATCGTTAATTGTGTTTGTTGCTTTACATATATAACTTCCCCCATTTTGGTAGTCAACCTATAATGCATAACTTAGGTTAATTCATTCTTAGATATTGTTTTATCCATTAAGAAATGTCTTTCCATTCATTTTAGCCTATTTATCTTTGTGATAAAGCAGTTAGTGACAACATCACTTTCTTCTCTTTTCCAGATAAAATACCGTACTTAGTGAAAAAATTGCACAAGTATAAACAATACTGACCCTTTTTAGGATCAAGTCACTTCTTGATGTTGTTGCATTAATTTCAGTCATGTCTTGATAAACAACACCAGCTGACGTTGTGATGCTTGTATTATTTTTAAGCCAGATGACTGTTGGGGGTGGAATACCATTTGAAATGCAAGTAATTGTAATTTCATCGTCCGAGTTGCGCATAACTTCCATCACTGAGTGAGAGACTTGTACATTAGCTGGAACTAGAAAGAATTTCAAAGTATGATGATTTAAGAATATGAACTAAATTATAGTACCAACAATCTTTGATTATTTACACAACGTTTTGTTGTACTTCTATTTATACTTATAATTATGATCAATAAATTTACCTTTGCATTGTACTATCGTACCATCCATACTGTAACTACCATTGTGTATACATCTAAAGCCTCTTGCTTTATTAATACATTGAGCGTTGACTCTACAGTTATGACAAGTCGCAGAACATTCATCAATATCAAAAAAGACACTTGTATTTTCAAAAGTTATATAGATGTGTAGAAAAAGTTTCAAAATAGTTTCTAAGTTTTTTTGTATTATTTACTGGCATTTTGAAAAAAAAACAGATATAGCCAGATAACTAACTATTAATCGCCAGTGGACAAAATAAAAGTTCGGCATAAAATTTTTAGATATGTCGTTTTGTTCAGCCAAGCTATCCTTGTATACAATCGATTGGATACAGAATTGAAATTGGTGTAAAAATGTTCACATAAATGTTTTTAATACTTAGTGATCACCAGGGCTAGATAACCGCTGTTTTAAAAAGAATGTCGCTAGTCAATAAAAACGTTGACGTTGTTTGATATGGTCATACCTGCCACAAATGATTAGTAGTGACATCTCCACTCATCTATGTGAGTATCTCTGTCGTCTCATATATCATCAGTCTCATTGACAACTGTCAGGAGCTTAAAAACTATTCGTTTATTTTGAACTACCTTCACATGGTTTCGGCGAGCTTAGTGTTGCCTGGTAAATTGTTTAATTTTCGCCAATAACTCTACAGAGCTAAAATTGTGCCTAACGTTAGTCTCAAAAGAGGTCAATTTTTGCATTCACTATACAAAATTACAGTTTTCAACCAATCCAAAAACGTAACCATTTTTATCTATTTTTTGCATTCACAGCATTGTTTGCACAAAAAAGAGGTGACAAGTGGATGACCCTTAAAAAAGCGCTAAAAAAGTTATTAAAACAAACGGCTCTCATGGTGACCATCATGCAGCATAAGTTTTGTTGTACAACCCAAGACCAGCAAAAAGTAACTATGCAGCTGTTTGGGTAGAATGCAGTACCTCATATCTACATATCCTCATATCTGTGTTTATATCAATAAATGTTCATTTATCTGATGTTTATAAGTCGAGAAGCTGATTTCATTACTGGAGTTCAAAGCTCCTTTATGTGTTTTGTTGCATGTGTGTGCTTGTGCTATAACTACAATGGTTAGTATCCTAACTTTCACTCCGCACAGTTAATGGCGAAAAATAAACAATACAGTACAATAATGATGTTACAATTCAGTAATTTTGAGGTGGTTGTGCACTAACATTCCAGACCCAAAGTAACACCCCACACACAAAAACATCATGCCAATGATTGGAATTCCTATTGTGTAGCAAAGTAAGGACACAATATTATGATCATCAAGTACACGTCAAGTTGCTTTTACGGTAAATAAGATACCGCCTGTAGGTAACAAGCTAAGCAACAAGTGTTGACTGGGGATGCATTTTCATACTAGACTCAAGCTTTCTAGCTTTTGCTACAATGATAAATTGACCACACGTAACAAGAGATCTATGAGATGCTTTTTCACTTCTGATTTATTTAATCCTATAATGTTTTATATTTGACTGCGACCGACACCTGAAAAAAAGGAACCTCTGGAGCCAACCATATGCAGAGTTTGATTCTCCAACATATAGTTTAGTTTACATATAGCCCCTTCTTTAAAATCTAAGTGGTGGTACGCTCGCCATACTATTTGCATAGTGACTTTTAGGTAGACAAGATGTGCAATTTGATTTTCATATGTTCAACGTCAATGCCCGGTGGCTAATCTGGTCATGCAGTGCTTGGGCCAGGTGTTTTCCCTTTTATTGTCCAACTAACGTTTTTGACAGGGTGGTAATATCAAAGCAGGGAATTCCCCGTTTTAAGTCGTAGCGTTTTTACACAAAAAATAATTTGGTGTTTCTTGATTTGTTAAGATTTGCTGGTTTTGTACCGGTTTCCTCCGCTACACTATGAAAGAAACAAAATAAATCACATTTTTACTTACATGCCACTATTTCATTTTTCATCAACAGCGCTTGTAGAAGAAACAATTTGCATATCAATTGGGTTGATTGCGTCATATCAGCAACTGACAATTTAAGTAAATTTATAGAAAAAACAACAGCATTTGCAAATGTATTCTAACATCTCAGTCTTAAAATAAACCTAATTTATTGAACATAAAAAACGCTTCACGCTAATTAAGAACGATAACGTTAACAAAATCATCCGTTTATTAAGTACTAGGCCTACCTTTGATCACTTTGCAACAAAATAACATTTCCGAATGTCTAAGTCCTATTCTTGCATCACACTCAAGTAATATCACCACCACCACAAGATTTACTCACCCACATACTAAAACAGCAAACAGCATGTATCATTTCTACAAATAAATCATCAACTTATTACCGTTATCGGCACTTACTTCTCAGTCCTCTGCTTGTAATTGTTAATTGTCTGTTTTGACAAATCGTTATGGTTTGTTGGTTGACACTTAAACTCATTTTAAATTAATCGAGATATAGATATAATTTGCCATTCCCACATTTTTCATCACTATCGCCGTACCTATTATTCAATTCAATAATTACGTGCAAAAACTATGAGTTGTAGGCGACAACATAAAAGTAGTTGTTAGTTATTTGGCCGGGTTTTCTGTTAAATCTTATTAATAAAGAAAAAAATGAGCACCGATACTAATAATGTAAATAAGGTTGTTGTCTTTAAAGTATCTTAACATGTTGGAAGCAGGCTTTAGGACAAACCTTTACCATCTGCACAAGTCACACATAACGATGCTATCCTTGACGTCATTTTGTGTGAGTCATTTATTTCAGAACATCTGCATTCAAGAGTTGAAAAGGTAACCTACACTACAGCTAGCAAATAGCATATGCATCAACACTTAGAAATACAACCTATGTAAACTATTTACCATAATCTCGAATGAAGCAGTAATTTCTCTTCACAGCCACTACCGATTTGGACAGACATAATTCAAGAATAATATAGCTAATAATAATCTAACATAGCCTCACTTAAAAAGATTTACGAGCAAAAACGAGTTTTCTTATTTCTTTGGATTGTCAACTTATGCTAAACATACAAGTAATATTATCCAGACACGTGTTAGAAGTTAACATTTTTATTAGTCCAGCTATTCATGTAATAACAAAGTAGGCCTACAATAAAAAAGTACGGCTGATCGCAAACCTCCATCAATTCAGCTACACTTTTCTTGTATGTACGGCGCCTCGGGAATTGACCCCATAATGTAACCAGTTTATTCTTTGTATCATTGCCAAGATATGATTAAATTATTTTCAAGATGCATCAACATTTTTTAAGTTGATATCACCAACAAACAAACTAATGCCGTTGAAAAATGAGTTTTTTGGTGAAAATAAGCAACAGCTAAAGATCAAGTGAAGTACAGAAAATTCAGACCTGACTAATAAACTGGAAAAGTATATGAACAGAATGTGAAATATAAACAAATGAACTCAGCTTTGGGCGTTTCAGAAACGTAAAAGTCCATAGCAACACATAAATTTGACAATATACAAATAAAAGGATCACAGAAAACGAAAACAACATTAGCTTTCACTGCTCTTTTACAGATTTGGGTGTATATTATATCAAAGAATTTGCAGAGCACACTGCAACAATTCGATGATGTTGTCATAAACTTATTTAATACTGTCATACAAATGAGATGTGTCGAGATACTCGCAAACTGCCTCGTAACAATACTTGTAGAGCTCAATGTTGCCAACTGCGCCTTGACGCAAATCTCGGATATCCTTGACCGTTCTGAACACATCGACTTTACTCTCGTATTTCAACCGATCGAGGAGGTTTGCGATCGCACAGAATGTGCCAGCTTGACTGGAACCATCTCTGAAAAAGGCAAGTAACTTGGAAACTTTGTTTATATATGTACAGTAAAACAAGTAAGTTATTATGCACATAATTTTAAACCATCACCTGCAATGAACAAGACTGACGAATTTTTTCCCTCTAATCTCTACAGCTTCTTTGCTACATTTCTCCGCCAACGAGATCATTTCAAACAGTGCATTTGTAGACGGTGGAAATCCATTCTTTGGCCATTTTTTAAGATGAATTTGTGTGACAACGTAAGGTTCCTTTGCAGAAATATATGCAATTTCTGGTCACTCATTTATTTCACCGATTCACCTATATGCAAATCAGTCAAATACCGGTGCGTTCTCTTTAATAATTTCAATGCTTCTTTTAATGAAGCCGGAAAGACGCTCCATGTAGGTAGTCCTAACTGTGAGATCTTGGAAGATTGCCTCATCCATTCCGTCTGGTGCCCAGTAGTTGGTGAGACATTTATCCTGTGGCAGAATCAACCAGCACATGAATATAAGCACGATAAACAAAAAGCAGGCTACAATTGAAGAAAGGGTGTTTGTTTTGACTCAACTACCTACAGCTGGCTACGAGAAACTGACGCATTGTAAAGTACTAAAGCATGACTAGATAATTAATAGATACACTCTATTTACTTCTTCCAGCATTACAACGCATTTGATGCCGTTATCAATGATACAGCGCCAGAATAAATGAACGTTTCCAGGAACAGGATCTTGAGCGATTATGAAATGAAAACCGAAACTGTAGGCCTTGAAAGCAAAAGAAAGTATAAAAAAAAAGCTTGACAGTTACAAAAGAAAGCTTTTATCTGAAGCATACTGGTATGTAGGAAGCGTTGATGTAAGGCTCTTCTTTGTCGCTTGATTTCATTCCCACACAGGCCAAATTGTGGTCATCTAAGAAGAAAACAATTTGTGAAAATCTAAACAGCACAAATATTACCCAGCAACGAACTTCTATCGCTTTTCATCGTCGAACTTACATGGCACAATGCCAGCAATTGTATTTGCATCTTTGCTGATTGACTTAGCAGCTACTAACGTTTCGATGAAAAATGGAGGCACAACTTCAAGACGGCTGAACTGATTTTGCATGCCGGTGAACGAAGTAAGCTGGTTTGCTCTAGTTTATAAAGATACAAAAAGTTAAGCACAGATGCGACCACATAGAGCAAACCAAAAAAGCAAACGTCTTACCCCGATCATTCTGTCATGCATTATATGAAAGCAATATAATTATCGTTTCACCCACGAGTTAGATATCAGAAATATATTTAGATCTATGTTTTCTTATTGTTGGTTTTATCTCGTCTTAAGACCTGTGATAAAGTTTGACAACTAAGACTTACATGTTAAGGGAATTTCGATATTGGTGAAATGCCGCCATGTCAACATCAGTGTTTCCAAATTGACAAACCTCGGCTAGAAGCTTGTGCAAATAAATGTACTGGGCCTTGAAACATTAAACAATAACTCATCCACAATAAACCATCGTGAAATATCTTAGCGCATTTAACTGAAACAATTTTTTAACTTACAACATTTTGAATCATTTCAGTTCTTTCCATTCGCATCTTGTAGACAGTCTCAAATATGTTTACTTTCGTTTCACTTGCGAACTGTTTGCTTAAACAATCCAAAGCGATAAATATTCCAGTTCTTCCAGCGCCCTCGCTACGAAGCAGATTAATTAAAATTATTTATTGAGTCAAAACTACGAACTACTACAACTAGGTGGCTTAACACAATGTTGATTGTTACCAGCAATGCACAAGCACAGAAGCAGAACTCTGTTTGCTCATGACAGCTTGATGAAACCGAAACAGCGAAGAGGTTGTGGATGGAACACCATGTTCTGGCCAGTCAAGATATTGGAAGTGATTTATTTCCACAACATCCTAGTCCATACAATGTTTGGTAAGCATAGTCTGCTGCTATAGTTTTGAGCCGCTTTCTGTAATATGATGACTAATTTGTAATTAGAAGCTACTAACCTGAGAGTTAAGACGTTGGACTGTTAATTTTCGAAAAACGTATCCACCAAACGAGGTTTCACTTTTGGTTTTAACAGCAAACTTTCCATATATTTTTTCTTCTTCTAGGTCAGGCCAATATTTCTCGCACCTGACCTAAAGCAACGAAGAGGTTTTAAAAATTTTAACGACAATCTTGATTTACATCCATTATTGTTACTCCGATGAGGTGTTTCCAATAACCAGTTTTTGATGTTAAAATTGATACTTTGTCAAGGTATTTTCAGGTGTTTCAAAAGGAGTCATTAATGCATTAACTGTATGTACGTGTTATGTGTTAAAAATAACGAAAGACAAAGCCAGTTTATCACCATGTAATTTTCTTCTAAACGAGTGAGCATGGCAATCACTGAACAGCGCTGTTCAACAATCATTCTCCAAAAATCTTGTATCGTATTTTGTTTTGGGCTTTGAGCTGCTATGAACTGATAACTTTTGGAAAAACCCTACAGAAATCAATGGTGTAAAACTAAAGGCTGGTTAATTAAAAACCATCAATACTAAATTGCTAAATCTAATTATAACGGGAAATCAGGCATCTTACACACATTCATTCTTTTGTCAAGAAAAAATATTGACCACATTCTTTAAATGCTTGCACAATAAAAACATGATAAAGATATTTGTGATGCTATTAAAGGTGACAATTTCTACTAAACGACACTTTCAAACTCAACTACTCGAGATTTTGATAACCTACGTTAATGAACGATGCATTTATGTAGTCCGTGGAACGATCGTTTTGAAGAATTGTTAATTTGACCCGAGCGATGTCACCTAAACACAGAAGGAGCAATCATATTTCAGGATAATTATGATTTAAATTCCATAGCCTTTGAGTCACAAAGAACGTGGAATGCTAACTTGGTAATATGCTGTCAATTCTGTTCTTGCTTTGGTTTTGAACAAGTTCTGCATCTTTCGTACGGACCCCTTGTTTTGTTACCTTGTTACGTAAGGTGTTCTGAAACATAATATCCTGTATAACTACTCGATAAATCCTCTAACGCACGTTACTACCACATTATAATTTGACTACAAATAATGGAAAAATTTTGAACTATTACTTCAAATTCTTCAACAAACATGGCATCTTTGTTCAATCTTTTTCTCTTGTAACAAGCAAGTATATCATGGGTGCTGATGTTGAACTGGACAAAGGCGTTTTCATCAGCAGGACAATATTCTTCATATTCCTGATCGGCAGGGATGTTTGCAACAACATTTTCTGACAAAAAACTGAGTTATATAAAGGTACATGTTCTTTCACCAGCCTGTTGCAAGCACAATCTCATATATTGCACCGTAGTTGTGATGTTCAATTGCGATATTTTCCATGGGAACGGGTGCCGGAAGAGGGCACTCGTAATGAGCATTTGGTTTTCTGAAAGCTCTAGTTCGTCGTCTAAAAAACGTTGGGTCGTTGGATATAATTTTTACTACCAATCTCTTCATTTGGAAATAGCTTTTAACAATAGCAGGATAGTAAACTAAACAAATTTTGTTAGTACTGACAAACCTACCTCCTGTAAATCATGACAACTGCAAGAACAACACCAACGAGCAGCACTACGACCACAATCACAACGATTATTACAGTGTTGCTGTTGGCATTGACATTGGAATCTAAAAAAACGTAATTTATTTACAATCAGTATGACACAGTTTACAAAAACTTTCTACAAGTAGCGACCACCTACTGTTAAGGGTTTGTGTCACAATAAATGGACCAGATCGAGAGCTTGCTCCAAAGAGCGCTTCTTCCCCGTTTGGTGTGGATGTCAACACGTAGTATGTGAAAGAGGTATCAGCCGGCAATGGCCTGTTTTGTGCGCGAATTATTGTTGAAACTTCTCTTCGCTTTCTACTTTTACTGCTTGCAGTGCAATCGACTTTTTCAAGACTTGCAACGTCACAGCAGGTTAAGTTTCCATCCCCGAGGTTAATTTCCAATTCTTCGTCAAATCTGAACCAAAAAAAAATAGATAAATCGACATACGTTCCAAAGTCACTACTACTGCTCTGTTACAACTCTTACCTCTGCAAAGCCATGGCGATGTAAGGCTGTCCATCCACGGGGTCACTATCTGCTTGAACTAGCTTACTGATGTCCGATTCCACAGTGTCATTTCCCCCTGCCATTGTTTTTTGTACGACCACAAAGTAGCAGCTGAATGACAAATAACATGAAACAGATAAAAATTGCACGAAAAATGGTTGAAAATTTAAGACATTAAGCAAAGGTTGGAATGATCTTACATTGAACGTTTAAAGACGAAAAGATATTTCAAAGAGATAAAATTCAAAAGATTTCAAATGAGAACAAAGGTAAACATATGACAACCAACCTTACGTCGCCATTCCTTTCACTCACTGGAGCCAAAGTGACCATTACAAGGTTCCCATCTGTGGTGGGTGGTATCAATGACAACTCGACCTTGGTTGGAACTTCATAGAAATTTGTATGACAGCGATATTACAACAATGTATAGTTATAATTTCATCATTAACGCACAATGGAGCTTTGTCAAAAATACGCA
This sequence comes from Clavelina lepadiformis, assembly GCF_947623445.1. NCBI lineage: Eukaryota > Metazoa > Chordata > Ascidiacea > Aplousobranchia > Clavelinidae > Clavelina > Clavelina lepadiformis. The sequence goes on from NC_135241.1 coordinate 20,798,080, forward strand.
ACATACTTGAAGGACTGGTCACACATGTTCCACGAACAGGATCAGACCAAGCAGTGGGAATGAGATCATGACATGGTGATGAAGCCACAACACCAACTTCTACTTGATAATCGGTGTTTGGATTAAGGTTACTGATGACGTAATTTGATCTTGATTTTTCGACTCTGGTGACGTTTGCATCAGCGGAATTTAAAGTGTTTGACCGAGCCGAGTTAATAAGTTGGGTTATTTTGATCTGTTGATAAATTTCTTCAATGATAAAGCAGCGATAACACATAAATATCGAGAATTCATTTTCAACACCAATTTTCTACATTACTTGATTATATTGTAGGAGTAGCAACATACAAAGATAAATTAAATACATCAAAATATCCTATTTCTTCATCTTGGCCAGTTAGCTCCAAGGAAGGCCAAGACAATATACAAGTGTCAGCTGATTGATTGAAAGTAAGTTTAATTCTATCAGGAGCTATTAAGTTTCCGCGACCAGTAATTGCATTTCTCCCACCACGTAGTGGCGCATTCTCACATCCCATGAATAAAGGAAGAATCTGGAACAGATGTTAAAAACTTCAATTAAAATACTTCAGTCATAAATTGAAGTTCATGGCAACTAAGTAACGTTTGCTTTACTACGCAATGCATTTAATGTAAAACAAGCTGTTCATTTTATGCAAACTCTACCTGTATAAAATATCCATTTCGAGGTTTCAGATCCATAATCAGCAAATTTTGTACTCCAGGTTGTACTTCATAGGCTTTGATCAAGCTGTTAAAACAAACGCTTTATAGTTGTAACAAATGTGACAACACATCAAGAAATATTTATATGTTTGAACAATTTTGACTTATTACGCTTTACTTCGCCGTTTTGCTGTGCGTTTCTTTGTTACACATTGAGTTTGATTTGTTTTCACGCTTTGTGGTTTGTACTTTTTCTGTACTTTTGTTTCAAAATGTGCTGATGTTGTAGTGTTCCTTACATATAGTATTGTGCTAATTTAGTTTTGTTTTAATCATATTTGTTACACGTGCCGTGTATCTTGTATTGTGGCTTTATCGAGTGTTCTTATCTTTTCAATATACCAGCACTCATAGTGACTTGGGTGTGATGGTTTGAGGTAAGGGAGGCTGAGACCTGGCTTAAATACCTGCGTTTTACGTAATATTGTCAATCTATTTTCTTCACATCTTCTATCAAACGTCAGTCCAAACATTTTCTTTTGACAGTTGGATTGAAGTTGGAAGTGTTTTCAGAAAGGCTTTGGACAAATAGCAATATTTTGGCTAAGAAGTTACCTTGAAACGTCTGATAACAAGTACACTTGTATTTGATGAGGAAATGATGTTGCACCAGGCAGTATAGTCCAAGAAATATTGAGCTTTCTTCCATCACATACGACCGGATCAGCACCAATTGAAGGCTGAACAGCATAACGAGTTGCTGAAAAATTGAATAAAAATAGTTACAATTTCCTTAATTCAACAACAAAGCGGACATTTTCCGCAAAACACAAAAACATGTTGACCAGCATTTCTAAAGTTTTGAAAATTTCAGGATAAAATGGTGTGAAAATGAAGCTACCTTCACAAAGCGGGTCCGAATCCATGTCTGTAATTCTTGACCATCGATTATCTCCGCGAAATATTCGAACGCATCCATCCACATTTTGTGAAACTTCGTCGGGCCAGTAAAACGCAGATTTTGCAGATATCCAATAGTTTTGTCCTTTGGGGGTTATAGGACAAAATATAAAAAATTATTAAAAAATAAGTGAAATAATAAAAATCGAAATTTCAAAAACGTTTTTTCTTACTTGTTACGGCCCTTATTTTGTTTAAAACAACTTGAGTTGATACAGCAACCAATTCGCCATGTGATTTGCAAAATTCCACTGCATTTCTGCAGGATTTAGCATTACGATCGTAAGTTAGAGAATCAAGACCTGTATAAATGAATGCTTATAAATTTTTCTATAACAATTATGAAGTTGTATATCCTACAATTTTACTCCTACTAATAAATATTTGAGTAATATAACAACAGCACTATTCACCATTGATCTTAATTATCATTTACCAAACAAATAACCAACCTATGCCAACAGCAAACACATCACTTTGCGCAGAATTGCCAAGGTTATATGCATTCATAGCAGAACATCTGTACGATAACAAGGAAGTTTCCTTGCATTGTGTTCCATACACTGTCAGTATTTTTGACACACGATAACGACGAGATCCGTTAGCGTTGTCAGAGACCTGATGAATAAATTTTAATTAACTAATTAGTTGTGGTTGGTATCTACTTGCAAGCAAATATAAGAACAAACGCGAGGTGGTGACTATACTACGATAAAAGAAGTAGTTTCTGGATGAGTTCAGAATAAAACGTTTGAAATATGATAATAAATCACCAATAAATGAAACGTAGACGACGTTGGGGTTCTTAAAGGTTTAGAATTGCTATTAAAGGCGACAAATTTTAAAAATGCTAGTTACGTTTGTACGTTCTATCCCCACAAAACTACACTCACATAAGTTCATGAAAATCAACAAAATACATTTAATTTTGAAATTAAGCTCCAATGCATGAGCTCTTTTTCTTTCACCTCAAACTGACTAGTTAGCGGCAGTGATGACCCATCAGCAAAGGACCACGTTACATTTGCTTGGGGATATCCATCAAAAGTGCATGTAAACTCCACTTTGTTGTTCTGAGGCAGGACAACGTACTCTACAGGATGATGAATTTCAGGAGCACCTAAAATCACGTTTGTTATACATGTACACTCAATAAATAATATAATTATTTATTTAAATTATTTATGTTAGTTGTTAACACATACGGTATTCCACTAAGTTGTGCTGCTTACTATTAACAAAATTAGTAGAGCAACGAATTGCCGAGAATCTACCTACACCCTCAACAATTATCCCAACGTCATTCGTTCTAATCCTCTACTACAATGTTCTTATCGTTTTGTTTTAGAACCTTAGCTAAGATACGTTTTTTGTCTTTGTCTAGTTGCTTTTTTATTTTTTTTTCTCTGGTAGTATTTCCGAATTTACGCTTTGATCAATTCATTAGATATGTATGAAACATGTCAATTTGAACAGTTTGAATTTGAACGAAAAAGCAGTAAAACGAATAGTCCGGTGTTAGTCGTATTGTTTTACAACAACTTGATACAAAAACAATAAAAAATAACAGTTTGATAGAAATGATACGTTTTGTTGGTAAAACTATTAGCCTGGGTTTAAAACTTACCCTTTACAGTTACCTCCAAATTCACGCTGTCTTTGCTTTCACCACTCTCACGCACGTTTGTTGCTGTGCAAGCGTATGTTCCTTTGTCACGATAACGCGCCTTTTAGTGCAACATTTATGTTAGTCAGGTTGAAAAATATGAGATAGCCAGCGGCACGTGCATTGAGTATTAATTAGTAACGCATTTACAACTTGCATATTATTTCAACATTTTTTGAAGGAATTTCAACATAACTTCTCCATCAAATACAAACTTACTTTGGTTAGAATTAAGTCGCTGCCTGATGCTGTGTCATTAATTTCTGTCAATTCTTGGTAAATGAATTTACCACTTCTGTCACTGATAACCTTATCACTTTTCAGCCACATCACTGTAGGACGAGGATTACCATTCGACATACAAGAAACTACAACTGGAGTAGTAGAGTTCCGCATGACTTCAATGGATGATGCAGAAAGTTGTATATTTGCAGGAACTGGAGAAAAGTTTAAGTTAGAACGAAAGAATACGTCAGAAAACAAATTAAACGATTTATTTACCTTGAACAGTTACATTTGTTTGAAAATTCTTTCTGAACGTGTTACTATCTATAGTTAGAGTGCAGGAAAGCAAAAAAATAGCACTTCCATCAGCATTTGGCATTGAGTAGTCTATGCTGGAATCAAAAAAATATCGTAATCTTTCTACTTTTGAGTATTTGTTGTCAGCAAATATGTACTTTTTCCTATGTTAACTATTAACAGTAAATAATTAGTTAAGCTTTGTACATGACTCTTCAGCGCTGTGGAAATTCCAACAGATGAAGAATACATATGGCATATGAAAGCACATTTCACTTTCACTGCAGTTAAAATTTACTTCCATCAGATGTAAAGTAATAGTAAATAAAACGCTAAAACTAATTTAAATACAACAAACAAACACCTTCTTTGGCTGTTAAGGATGAAAGTTTTCAAAGAATTTGATTTAGAAGTCAGTTTGCAAGACACCCTATCTCTAACAAATGCAATATTATAAGAAAGATTTATGTTTTCTCCTTGGTCCACTGTCACAGCTGGTTCCGAATCGATTTCAATAAACCCTAAAACGAAAATAGAATGCATCAGCTCAAAACTTTGTCTTGAATAACGGTAAAAAATCATATAAAAGTTACCTGAAGCATCGCCCGTGTACAATGTATAAACTGTATTTGAAAAGTAACGAAACTGAATACATCTTGGCAAACGATTTGAAAACTCGACCACTTTCCGGATTTGCATTTTTTCCTATTCACCAAATCTCGCCTATGGTCGTTCACTCAATCATTAGCACAACAATAATTCGAGATTTACATTAAATTTTTAATTTCCAGCATAGCGTCATGTAGAAAAACTTATGGAGGTTGTTTTTGGGAAAAGGTTAAAACCTACTCATCTAAAGATTTATAAAAAATGTTTCCACCAAATTTTTAAGCAACCATCTGTTACCTAAATCGTGAAAGGCCAGCTTTTCGTTTTTGTGATTACTTAGCTGTTTTTTGCCGCTTGTCAAAGACCGTCTTTATGGCGAGTGTTCTCTGTATGCTTTGAGCATTTCTCAGGGGACTAATGTATAGGAATTCCGGTGAAACTATAAGCGAAATCCCATCGGGATTTTTAAAAGTAACGAGTATTCCTTATGTTAAAGCGATTATATCACTAGGTATTGGCGCTTAGTATAAATTTAATTTCATCAAAAAACATTTTAGTTTGTTAAACAGGGCAGCGCATGATTTCAAATACCATCACGTTGAAAAGATTGTAGATACTGTTATTGGTTAGAAATAAAATGTAGCCACAAACTATCATCCAATAAAATTACAACACTAAATGAATTAATGCTCTAAGTCTTGCAGCTGTCTACTTTGAATATGAAAATGTGCAGCTTTCTTCATTTCTTAATAATAAAACTTTTTCGACCCAGTTCCGTTATATTTCAGACACGCTTCACAAGAAATTTCACGTTTGTAACAATTTTATTTAATGTGATAAAAACTTTCAAAAACGTTCAAACCTGTACAATCAACGCCATTGCCAGTGTAACCTTGACGACATCGACAAGTGAAACTGCCTGCTGGTGAGTTAAGGCAATTAGCATATGGAGAACAATTGTGTCCACTTTGTGTACCTCGTGTTCGACATTCATCAATATCTGAAATTCAGCGACGTACATCAAATTGGACGAGACAAGGTTGAAAATGGGAAACAGTTCAATTACTGTAGCACTAACATTAAAGTGAGGGGCAAATACAAAACCAAGTTTGTTGTAAATCCAAGAGTATTTGTCAGACATACAATTTTTGGTAATATGCAGTGGTTATGCAGCATAAGGGGGAAATTGAAAAGCTTAACACTGAAATCTGATGTTTACTTTCGGACTCGGGCTGCCGAAGAAAATTTTCAAAGAAGGCTTTTGAGAAAAAAGTACTCCAGCTTGAGGAAATCCATGTGATATATGCATTTCTCTTTTAACTCAACATACTTTTGAGTACACTGCCTTGCCTTTTATGAACCAAATTAAAACAAAATATCATTATCTATTGACCAATTCTTAACTGAGTGATTGTATAAACAATTAAACATCTGCTTATGGAAACATCAATTTAATTTCAAAAAACTTGAAAACTTGAAAACTTGAATCAATGAACTGGGACACACACTTCACATGATGGTTTATAAACAATAGGTAGAATTTAAAAAGAATTGAAAACAAAGACTATGCTGAATTTCGTAAAAAAACTGTCAGTGTAAGTCTTATATAATCAAATGAAGAGAAAAGTTAAAGCCAGAGATTGTGAAAAAGAGAAGAGCAAAATTACATACTTAATGTCTAAACTGCACATTCAATTTAGTAATAATTACCAGCACAATTCCCTTCTCGGCCATTACCGGAGTAACCAGAATTACATGTACATCTGAAACTCCCTCTTGTGTTGGAACACTTTGCATTTTCATCACAGTTGTCTAGACCTGTTGAACACTCATTGATATCTAAAACAGAAAAGTGAAGAATAAAATAAAAAAGTGCATGGTTAGCAGAATGACAAACCATGAAACCGCCTGAAAAAAAGGAAAAATGAAGCAGCAGTGATAAGAGAAAACGCTACATTACTTCTGAAATTTTTTCGTTCAACAAAACTTAGAAACCGTACGCATATGTACAAAGGATCCCATTATTATTGCAGACTTGTATTGCAAAAATAAGCAAAAAAATTCAACTATGGCACGCAATTTAACTTTTTAAACAAGATACAAAGTATGCACTATGCTAGTACCTAAAGTCACCAGCTTCTACAGGTTACTGACTACTTTAAAAATTTGGAACTACATCCTTAAAATTCTCGGTAAATCATTTAATTAATGATATTTACAAAGGTTGCATGGCGTTAAGATAGTGGCTATACCAGGAGTAATCTTGCACAAAATTCGAAACAATTATTATTAATTTTACCTTTCTGATCATCTGCTGCTTTGCAACACAAAATTTAAAACCACCGCTCAATTAAATTCACTCCAGGCTTGGACATTATAGTTAGGTATGCAATAATACCTATTGGTGATTGCACTATTAAACAATATTGGTCACAAAGTTGGATCAGCTATTGACTCAGTAATTACTTTGCCACCTTAGTTGGCTGAACATGGTTTTTACAAAAAATGCCTCAAATGATTTAGGATTAAAGTAAATCACTCTTTTTTCGCTAGATGGGTTTTCTACGGTAAAACCCTTTTATAGGAAAGTAAAAAACAGCTTTTATTGATTCCCCCATGTTACCTTAGATGGGTCATGATAAGAAGTATCACTTTATGTGATTTATTATTAATAGTTCAAGACTCTATATACTGTGATCACCTCTGCAATTTACACCATTCCCAGTGTAACCAGCGTTACAGGTACATGTAAAACTTCCTGGTGTATTGTCACATATTGCATTTAAATTGCAGCTGCGTTGGTTCCTTGAACATTCATCAACATCTAAAATAAAAATATAATTGTTGCAGTGGGCGGAACGATAGATTATGATAATAGTTTATTAATCATATGTAATCATAAGTATTGATACCTCTGCAATTTCCTCTTCTGCCATTACCACTGTAACCAGAAATACATCTGCATAGAAAACTCCCCAATGTGTTGATACATCTGGCGTTCCTGTCACAATTGTGGCTGCTAGTTTCACATTCATCAATATCTGAAGAAAAGCAGTGTTTACTGACAAAAGAGAGAACGAATACTATATATAGACCAAAGCGCGGTAATCTCTAATTTAGGTGAACTTAACTTAAATGTTAGAAGTTAGTTAGAAGCACCTTATCTGGTAAGTGTGTACTTAGCTTTTTAATGGATTTTTTTTGTTATACTCAAACATGAAAACTTATCTGAAAATGTTGGAACTGTAGGTTTTAATTTTGTCTTGGTATCTCATGTGTAATACAATTATTCCAACGTAAGTAGCTTTACGCCAGTGGTGTCCAACCCGAGGCCGGCGGGCAACATTTGGCCCGCGGGAAGGTTCTGAGTGGCCCGCACGGTATTTGTTGAAATGACTTATATTATCAACTCAATAGCCTAAGTAATTTATGGCGAAATTACATTCCGAGAAATTGGCATTTATTGTTTGTTTACTAATTTCTGACAGCCATATGGAAAACTCGCTTCGCATTGCTACATTGTCCATCTCACCGAATATTGTCAAACTTGTTAGAGGAAAACAGTGCCAAACTTCACATTGAAATGTCAACGTGTAGTAAAAACTTTGTTGAATTTACTATATCGTCGTATGTTTGTTGTTCTTATAATTGTAAAAGAGGATAATACCTATTTTTCAGATTAGAATTTTGGGGTGAGGGTTTTAATTAGAAATTAGCAGTAAACACTTAAGTGGCCCGCACAATCATTTGTAAATCGCATGTGGCCTTTTGGCCAAAAAAGGTTGGACACCCCTGCTTTACGCATTCCCACTTGAAAATACTAAATGTTCTTATTACAATTACGTCTACTGCTGAACAGTGTGTCATCTTATATAATACATTTGGTTACAGGTAAGTAAAATTTGTAGCGAACAGTAGAGCATTGCAGGTTGCAGTTTTTTTGCGTGGTGTCAAGAAAAACGCGATTTTTCAATTTTTGTATAACCATTTCATCTGTTTGGATGCTCGAATGAAGTTCATTTTTAGCATGAAGCTGTCCTATATTATTTCATCACCCATTCCACTGCTTTTTATGGTAACTTGGAGTAAAAGCTCCTTAGTAATCTTAACTTTTCAGAAATAAACAGCTTAGAAGGAACAAATAGGAATGAAAGTTTATGGATATACTACTGTACGATGTTACCTTATCAATTAATGTGAATCATTATTAACGTTACAGTTTCTTTATACTGTGATCACCTCTGCAATTTACACCATTCCCAGTGTAACCAGCATTACAGGTACATTTAAAACTTCCTGGTGTATTGTTACATCTTGCATTTAAATGGCAGCTGCGTTGGTTCCTTGAACATTCATCGACATCTAGAATAAAAATATAATTGTTGCAGTGGGCGGAACGATAGATTATGATAATAGTTTATTAATCATATGTAATCATAAGTATTGATACCTCTGCAATTTCCTCTTCTGCCATTACCACTGTAACCAGAAATACATCTGCATAGAAAACTCCCCAATATGTTGGTACATCTGGCTTTCCTGTCACAATTGTGGCTGCTAGTTTCACATTCATCAATATCTGAAGAAAAGCAGTGTTTATTGACAAAAGAGAGAACGAATATTAAATATAGACCAAAGCATGGTAATCTCCCATTTAGGTGACCTTAACTTAAATGTTATAAGTTAGAAGTTAGTTAGAAGCACCTTATCTGGTGAGTGTGTACTTAGCTTTTTAATAAATTTTTTTGTAATACACAAACATGCAAACTTATCTGAAAATATTGGAACTGTAGGTTTTAATTTTGCCTTGGTATCTCATGTGTAATGAAATTATTCTAACGTAAGTAACTTTTCGCATTCCCACTTGAAAATACCACATGTTCTTATTACAATTCTGTCTACTGCTGAACAGTGTGTCATTTTATATAATGCATTTGGTTACAGGTAAGTAAAATTTGTAGCGAACAGTAGAGCATTGCAGGTTGCAGTTTTTTAGCGTGGCGTCAAGAAAAACGCGATTTTTCAATTTTTGTATAACCATTTCATCTGTTTGGATGCTCGAATGAAGTTCATTTTTAGCATGAAGCTGTCATATATTATTTCATCACCCATTCAACTGCTTTTTATGGTAACTTGGAGTAAAGCTCCTTAGTAATTTTAACTTTTCAGAAATAAACAGCTTACAAGGAACAAATAGCAAGAAAGTTTATAGATATGTGACTGTACACAACAAATAATCAGCAATAATGATCGGCAGGAAATTGTTTTATTCTTTGCATTATCTTGTTTGCAGGTAAAATGCTAGCTGCAGTGTTTCACACCACATACAAATATATACGTACATGAACATTGAGAGACTTGAGTCAAGAAGTATTATTATTATCATTATTATTAATATTTAACATCCAAGGTCGCGTGTGGTTGATAAACAAGTATTTTTACTTGCATGCTTTGAAATACTTTATGTTGATACTTTGCAGTAATTCAAGGGAAAATTAATGTGAAACTAATAAAAAAAATTTTAAAAACCATTAAAATGGCAATTTTTTGCGCAACAACCATTGATGCACATCATGTTCTACACTTCAAAGTATAGCTTGAAAGATTAACCGCAGACCAGTTTTTCATGTTTTAGTAAAGTTTATAATCAAAGAAGTATGACTGTAGTAACTGGTAGGACTAATAGTTATCTTTGATTTATCATCAAATTTTATAGCGGAAAGCGTTTTAGACATGCAGTAAGGTGGTACAGCACATCAATGTTTTGTGTTGTATTGTACAACATCCCATATTTTTTTACATACAATGATCAGTTTTTTAGCAACAGTTTGTGCAAGTATGTATTAACCCTGATGTGACACTAGCCTTCAATTAATCTTGAAAAGATTTTGGGCCATCGCACCTTTGTTAAGTGTTAATTCAAATTCTTTGTGTTAACACTTAACAAAGCAATAATACATGCAATAAATGAGGAATGTGGTTAAATGCAAATCATCAAATGCTGAAAAATTAGTAATCGATTAATTAATTATTAAAGTGACACAAACAGCACAAAAAAGCGAAAGTTTATCTGAAAATAATTCATTTGATCTGGCTTATAAATTGACTGTACATGAGTTATATTATTATAATAAATTGGTATCACTATCTCATGAGCAAACAAGTTGATGTTGATCAATGTTAACTTAAATGGGAGGAAAAATTCTTAAAATAAATTTGAAATAACTTGTGGTGCTCTTAGTTTTCTTCCCAAGCACCGTTTTACTCAGGTTATTTAACTTCTGTTTACTTCATCTTGTCTTCTTGACTGAGTTTCAACAAGTTGACAAAACCTATTTACCAGATGCTAATTCCTAGCCTGGTTCTGTTTAAAAAGGCATGGATACTTTCTTCTGTTTATTTAATTGCGTAAACTATATCAATTGTAGTTTAGCAACACAATAAATAAACATGAAAGAGTGTGGACACCTTTAAACAAAGCAAATTACTGATACTAAATCACTAATTACTAGAATTAGAAAAGCTCAAAAACAACTAGAAACAAGAGATTGAGTCAATCTTCATATCGATCGAAATCGAAGAAAAAGCAACAAAACATGAAAACTAATACATTTTGGTAAATTTTATAAAATCCTTCCCAATAAATAAACAATCATTCTACCAGTGCTACCAGAAAACACTAAACAACAACAATTTATCACAAAATGCAAAACGACAGTCTCTGTAACCAAGAGTGTGTGCAATGTGATATCATTGCAAATTAAAATTGAGTGTTTATTGTCACAAAAGAAAAAAAATCATTCAAAATATAACTATGACTAATATAACTGGACAAGACAGAAGAGCAAAGAGGGTATAAGAATTACAATTTTGGATTCGACCTCATCAACCTACTCGTACATAATAGGCCTAATTGTGTTTGCACTAACCTATATGATTTTTCTTCTGTTACCTCCCTATAGTTTACATTATTTTCTATTTTCCTTTGAGTTTGCCTTGCTTGTCATGCTCATAAAACGTTGGAGTCAAGAATAATCTTAACTAGAGTAGACTTAGCAGGCTACTCTTAAAATACTTTTTTTAAATGTTTCTGTTCACAATTTCTGATATTTTCATCTTTCGAGTCAGTTTGCGACATTTGTTATGTTGTGATACTTTCCTTCCAGTTTGTCAATAGACCTACACCAAATGTTACTCACCTAATTCAGCTCAGCTGCTGCGAAATAAACACTGTTCATTGTAAATCACCATACCATGATGAATTTCATTTCATGGTGAGATGACATACATTGGCAATTCAGTTATACTGGCACAATTTCTTTAGTTGTAGCAAAATTCTTACACTTAAATTTGTTCACACTTGCATTATATATATTGACATAGTTTTGTTTCCTTGAGTATTTTTTACCAAAAAGGGGAAATTATTCTACCAGTGCTACCACAAAACATTGAACAACAATTTATCACAAAATGCAAAACGACAGTCTCGGTAACCAAGAGTGTGTGCAATGTGAAATCATTGCCAAATTGAATTTGTGTGCAGCTTGACAGTCAAACAATTTTATACAAGTCTGTTAATCCTAATTACCAACATAACAATAAGAAAAAATTTACTCAATACTTTGAAAAGAAAAACAGTCGCTTTTATGATGAAAACATGACAAACCATTAAAAAAATTTTAAACAAGTTTTCATACGTTCACAGTTTCCACTTTTACCATCGCCACTGTAACCAGAGTTACATTCACATCTAAAACTCCCTTGTTCATTTATACATTAGGCACTATCATCACAATCGTGGCTGTTAGTATCACACTCATTGATGTCTACAGAAAAACAGTGTTTATTTTCACGATAGAAAAAAAATTTTCAAAATGTAACGACACGTAGCATTTACTCTGTAACAATGCTTTTGTAATGTAGGTACTAAAACACTCAGTGTCTAGTAGTGTGTGCATGATAAAATTTTAATAAATGTCATGTATTTCATTATAGAACAATTAATAAAAACAAAATTGAAGTATAATACGTTCAAAAGCAATTCTACATCTTTTTAACACAAAGCTGCATTACTTACGCCTTCAGTTTTAATTAATTTAAAATATTTAAGTGTGGAGCTTGTACTGATACAAGTGAATCTTATGTCAAAGAAGCCTTGTCAGTAAGCAAAGTAAAAAACGAATTGTTGTAAGATGTAAGAATTGTTAATATGTGGAGGCAAAATATTTATTGCCAAAAAAATGTAGCAAATTACAACATCAAGCCTCGTTGATAACTACTAACTAACTCGTGACACCAATTCAAAACAATCCAGTGAAGCGGTGGAGCTTCTAAAAGGTCAACTTGAACTGTAAAACCTCTTGCACACCTTCCTTTGTGTGTCTCCAGGTAAAGTTTCTAACAGAGCCAACAATCTGCTTGAGAAGCTAGAGAAGTGAATTAGAATCTGTAAACACTCGAACTTCTAACACTCAAGTTGCCAGGCTGGGAGTTTCTTAAACAACCTTTCCTGCTGCTAAGTTCACTCGCCTCACATCTGCCTTTTCCCTTTCAAAACTATAGCTTCCCAACTCCCGACTGAAGAAGCATCTGACTTGAGGAAAAGCAGAAATACTTGACGACAAAAACAGTTCTAGGCCTATCAATTTTCCCTCATATAAGCTTGTAGTCACAGTCTAGCAAACAAAGCTAGGTAAGAATTTGGGTCCAGATAACATCTGCATGGAGCTCATATTCCTTGCAAGACCTGAAATGAAGTCTTGGCTATGTATCTTCCTGTCACCCTGCTTAATCTGGTAAAAACCTTTGTAGTTGCAATCACAAAGCTTCAGTCTATTACAGTACTTCATATAGATACAGCATCTTAAATTGCAGTCCTTTTCTGTGTATATACTGTGTAATCGTTTGAATTTTTATCCCAATGTTGTTGCAATTTTTTAAAGCAAGTGTTTTGTAAAAAGTAGCATGAAAGATTTGACCATTATCAAAATTAGAGTCAGCGCAAAAGTCTAAGACAGCTGTTTTGTGCTTTCGTTCACAATTTTTAAACTAGACTTATCTAGTTTTATATGCTGGGGATATTTTTGCACAACTTAAACTCGACAAAGATTTGTCATCGCTGAAGACCCAATGTGCAAGTTCCTATAGATGTGTTACACTTGTTTTGCCCTGTATCTGTTACGTTTCTCCCTTGCGGCCGATTGCGCGTTTCCGTGGTTAATTAAGCACATGTGTCTTTTTATCGAGGTGTGTCCGACAAGTAGTTGCACTGACAGTTTTGTATTGGAGCTCCTAAAATGAGCTGTGTGAACGAAGACTTGACCTAACTGCTTTTAAATAAAACATGTGCCTGTAATTCTAAGAGTGAGAACAACAAAACGTAACAGATGCACACATTTTTGTAGTTGGCTTACTGGTTTACTCCTCAAACGCCTGCAGTTTGCCAAACTAGACATTCCCTTGATTGCATTCCAAGTGAGTTACGTAGTCTCACGACGCAATCTCGGGTTGAACTCGGCGTGACAGGACAACCATTGCAACTACAATTTCACTTTTGTCTTTCTTTTTTCTCTGGTTCACACCAAAAAAAGCAAAGTGACCTCTTTTTTATTCTTTTTGTGAAATGGCAGTCGGCAAATTGTCTTTTGCGTGATCGTAATGTATGCTAAACTAACCTTCGGCGTAACCATCGCATAGAATGGAACCTGGACCTTGGCTTTGCATGCATGTCACATTCAATCAAGGTATCCTGTAACTGGGTAATCCCCTTTGTTATTGCTTTTACTAAAAGTCATAGAAGTCTCATAGAGTTAATATAAATCATGAATCACAGAATTATTGGAATGACTTTGGCTTTTGCAGTGTTCTATCACGCCAACGGATTTTTATATTGATTTTTATAATGGAAATACAGTAAGAATTTTATTGTTTTAGGCTTTTCTAAATTTTCACATTTCTTTTAGGACATGGAAATTTGGAAACAGTGCGTGTGTTTTTGCATTGTTGTCCATGTTTTACAAGCAAGTCGACGAAGGTTATAAGTAAAAAGGTTGCCCGCAATATTTGTTTTAATTTGCAAATTGAAAGTTTGTAAAATTTAATGCTACTCACCATCGCCACTGACTTGGGCTTCAACGCCGTTCACATCAGGCTTACATAAGAAAAGCAACAGAACTAGAGCCCCGCATATCAAATACATCAGCTGTGTCATTGTATCAACTCAAGATTTCATTATACGAAAATAACTTTAGTATTACTTTTATTAAATATTAAACTCTAAACACTTAAGTAAAAGTACGGTAATATGTTCAACTTTAGGTTATATTTACTGTAAAATTTGTAATAGTCTGTACAATCGTATAGACTAATGATTGACCTGACTTTGACTTCCAAAGTTTTTGGGCTAATTTAATCATGAAAAGTGAGAGTTTGGGCTAGAGGGGATTATTTTTATTTTAATTGACTCTTTGGAAAAATTATTACGTCGCTTTAAGTTTAAAATTAGCATACTTTCCTATTCACTGACTAGCGTAATTGCCGTTTACCGTATTCCTATTTTCTTACTTCGATAAACGGCGGCCGGTAAAATAAGTGCCTACTTCACTGGCCTCCGTTTGCAGAAGTAAAACAATGCCAATTGCGTAACCGGCTAGTCATTACCGAAGTAACTTTTTCCAAATTCAGTAAACGGCAACCGATGAAATAGACGCTGCCAAACTTTTGGTTTAAACTTCTTACAACTTATTAGGGGAGACCGAAAAAGGGAGACCGGCTAACGAAAGTCACACTCTAAAAAATCTTGAGTCAGTTTTTCCACTCGTTTCAAAGAGAGAACAGATTCTGACTCTTTCATGAGTCGATTCTACTTTTTCTGCCTTCTCTCGTTTTTTTTTGCTTGTGCGACACTTTATTTGAGTGGTGTATTCACGGTTGGCTTGCGGCGTATTACGTAATGGAAATTTTTACCAATTTGTTGCATCTAGATTCTAGGACCTAGGTTGTCTGTCTGTCGCACGTGGCGTGGTATGCTGTGGTATTCGGTTGGGCCTGCGCCAGTTAAACTGTGGTGAAGAAATAGGTGAACAGCAAATTGGTTTAGCCTATGGGCATAATGATTACAGTTCACTAAACTAAGTCATTTAACTTTAAAGATAAATTAAAGCTAACAGCAAGCGTTGATGAAAACCTAGCTATTTGAAAAATAGGTAGGCTAGGCCTATTTGTGTGTAGCGTAGAAATTAAGTACAAGGCCTACTAACCAGACAGGAAGCTACCGTAACTTTTCACCAGAAATCGTGCTGCAAAGGCCTCAAGCTAGCCAGAGTTTTTTGTTGGTTTTAGAAGCTAGGCCCATAAAGTTTTCAAAGAAAATCTTTATCTGTACTTTATTGCCAGATGGAGTTTGACGGTTTTGACGTACAATTTTCAGTTGTGCAACTAGGGTCTATCGGCGGTATTGCGGCCACATTTTTTCTTTGCGATTTAAATCTCATGTTAAATACATTTGCCTGGGGCTAGCGAAAAATTTTTTTCACCATATTGTGCAAAATTTAATCTACTTTTTTACTATAAATTTATATTATTTTCTGTTGATGCAAAAACGGAGCAAAACGATTTCTTCCAAGACTACTTTTTCCGGGTAATTGCGGACACTCCTTGCAAATGCGGCCACACATCTCCATAAATGCGTCCGCATTTCCCTGCTTTTGCGGACGTATTTTTATGAAGAATTTAGCCTTTTACAGTATTGCCGTTTGTTGTGTGCAAGACTGAAGAAGAACATTGGAGTTACAAGCAATGCAAAATAAATTGTTTTTATTCATTGATTCATCGAATTACTGCATAATAAATATATGTATGTATAAATATTGTAAGAATAAGGGAGAAGAATATTCAGGTAACTTGGTTGGTGTAAAACGATGCGTAACCACTACGATTCGTTTTTACTTTTGCGTTTGTATAATGGACGGGCCAAGTTTTAAACGTTTTTAGTATACCTCACATATCCTATAAGCGTAACTTAACCGTAACGATTATCGTATGTTTACAGTGTAATGCAAAATAAAAAGCGAGTCATTACGCTTAGCCTGCATCGAGTACAAGAAAAATTCCAAAGGAATAAGGCGGCAAGCTTATACTCGTGTAGCCTACATGTTAAAACTTTATGGTACAACATGTTTTTTGATAATGTATTTGTTTATTTCATGCGACACGAAACAATTCAAGAAAATACCACTTGAGAGTCGATGCTAATGAAAAAAGAACCGAAAAATTTTATCAGCACCATTTTCACACAAACATATCACAATACCACTGCACGCTTTCAATTTCATTAACCTCGATATTGAGGTTGGTGCATTTGGTATGGTCCCAGAAATCACAAGCTACCCATGACGGTTCAACCGGACCTCTTTTCCACTTTAGCAAATAGCTGAAAGAGCTGCATTTAGCATTACTTGATCGTAAGAGTTCCTTGATTTCTTACTTGGTAACTCCATATTGCGCAAGTAGACCAAAGTAAGCAAATAATCACGTGCAAACAAAGCATTTGATAAACTAGAATAACCACGTTATGCTGTCCGCATTTAGGGGGTTGTTTTGTAATTGGGATGAAACACAGAAAAATAAAAAAAAAACATTGAAAAAAGAGACATAGACATCTCAAATTTTGTACATACACAGAAGAAGGATACAGCTACTCGTGTGCGAAAAAAGAATGAAAAAAGAGCAACATTTGGTGGAGAAACAGCAGTTTAGTTTGCAGAGTGAAAAAAAATTTTTGGCTGTTTTTCATATTGTTCTGGTCTCTGTTTGAGGTAGTCACGTTCTAAGGGTAATAACAAACGTTTTACTTGAAGTAACTTCCTGAAATTTGCTGGAGTTGTTTGTTAGGAATATTAGATGAGGCTAATTTAAAAAAAAAATTTTTCGTTGTAAAATTTTTCGGTAATTTCAGAAAGAAATTTACCGGCCGCAAAAGCACCGTGGCCGCAATAGGGCCGATTGACCCTGTGAGTACTTAACGAAAAATTTTAACATATCTGAAGATTTTGTACATTTGCTGCAAGGTAGGCAAATTTGTATTACGTATATTTTGGTCTGTTTATAGGTTTAACTACTAGGCGTATTGCTTGCAGTGTAAAATGTTGTATCTTTTTGTACTAAATTTAACAGTAAAGTGGAAAAAGTGACTAGCTGAAACATTATGTCTCAAAAAGTTTGATTTATTATCTCACCAAAGACCGTATAACTCAAAAAATCCTTATGGTTGTGTTGAAAATGTTGAATGTATAATATTAAGGCCTTAAAATTTTAGGTACTTTCATTTTGCAAATGCAAACAAGACTGTTTTATTGCATTGCCTGTACATATAACTTATGCGTACAGTTTTTGTTAGTTGAACAGGTTGATGCCAGAACTTTACTTGATTTAGACGATAGTGGACTGCAAAAGGTTCACGATACAATGAGAATACCGAGAAAATTTCATGTAAGTTTATGCATGTATATTGCAGTCACGAATATTAAGAGCAGTGTAGCTAGCTTTTGTACTTATCACTTAAAACTTGATACGATGTATAAATATACTTCATTGTCAATCATGTGCTGTTTCTATAAGTGAATACTGTTGTCTCTTTAGTTTCAAGATCTTGCTGATTTGGTAGAAAAAGATGATGCTGGGAAGGAAGCCTTATCTCAGCTAGAAAATGATGGGTTTTTAACACAGTAAATAAACAGTTATTTGTCAATGGATGCACAGATATTTTAGTGGAAAAGGGTATTGAAATGGGGTTCGCAAGGAAGTATGTGTCTGAACAAAATCTGGTAGTCTATTTCTATAAAATTTATAGGTATATACAATACTAAGGCTTAACATGTTGACTACCAACACGACTTAATATGTTGTTGGAATTTATCTCGTGTTTATCCTTCCGCCACTAAAGGTAAATTCACAAGTTTGCTTGTTTTTTCACTCTCTTTGTACTTGTGCACTGTGTCTGGGACAAGAACAGAAAAACAAATTTAGCAACAAGAACTGATATTTTGAGAAACGTATTGAAAATATAGAATACACCAAATATTGCTTGGCACCTGGAACCAGATAAGCAAATCAGGCCTTGGCAGTTAAATTTTACAAGCAAAATGTTTTTGTGAAATAAATTTAATGTAGCACTTTTGTTTACCTTCTATGGTGATTGTCTTTATAACTATCCTTAATTTATGTTGCAGTTATCCTACAAAGGAAATGAAAATAAAGATGGCAGAGAACATTGTCCAATCATTTCCTCAATTGAAATACAACAGGGATGGATCAGCTGGCTTCGTAAGTTTCCTGGTTAGTTTTTTCTATACGTGATGTGCTGTTGTTGCAAATTGCTTACATCTGGTGTTTGTAGTTACAAAATATTCCATATGGTCAATTAATTATATATTGATTAATTCATGAAGCTATACCACCTTGATAATTTTATTGTGCTCATGTTCTTCTGCACTAAACTTGAAAGTGTTTATTTTCTATGCAGACAAACTTCACACAATTCAGATGCTGGAAAAGTTGCTTCCGCCATTAAACCTTCGCGGAAAGGGTTATCAGTATCACTCACAATCACATGCTATTTATCAATTTGCTGGGGTAAGTGATAGTGGCGGTTTGTGTTTGCATGACAACTTGTAATTTTTAACACCTTGCTGTTTTGAAATAATTTTTGAACTTTAAATTTTAGGCTGGCACGGATCCAACAAACTTTGCCGTCCACAAAGATCCTGGACTGACTCAACCATTCCTTTTAGCGGTGAGCAACAACAGCCAACCTGATCAATACACCATTCTACAATCTTCTTGAAGTGCTGGTTATAAACAAAACCCCAGCGTGCTCAGTTAAAACTGTTCTTGCTGCCATCAATGCTGTGCAAAACACTGCATGTATTGGTGATACTGTAGATTGAGTTTTCAAAGTGCATTTTTAAGTGAAGTAAATTTAATATTCGCTGAAGTCATGTGAGTAATAAATTCCACTGCGTAAAATTTGGAAGCTGGCTGCTATTTTACCTTTTATATAGAGTGAACGTCACTTATTGTGCTAGTGAAGTTTTGTTACTTTGAAAAGAGTTAGATGTCGTTCACTCTTTCAAAGAGAGGGTGGATCTTTGAGTCACCAAAGAGTCAGTTGTGTGTCACTTGTTATAAGAGTGACCGTCACTCTTATCACGAGTGAGCAAGTGTTACTTTGAAAAGAGTCAGACACGTCGACTCTTTCAAAGTAAGGGAGGATCTTTGAGTCACCAAAGAGTCAGTTTTTTTTTAGAGTAAAGAATTTTATGTCCAACACCTTAATTTGTGTAAACATGTCAACAAAAGGCAAAGTGTAACGCGTTCATGATGTCACGCATGCTAGCTAACTTCGGAAAACGTAAATTGACCAACCAAAGTTGACTCTTGTCACGGGTATGAGCATGCTGTAGAAACTGCATGGAGCGTTATCAGGTGAAAGTCGTGGTAATAATACATATCAATATGTTAGTCGGGAAAAGTTTAAACGATAGGTAAAGGTTGGCAAAAACAACATCTATTCTAAGAAAACTTACATAACAGGAACAGACATTCAAAAGATTCCTGTTCAAACGCTATCGAGATTTAATTGTGTAATAACCATAACTCAAGTGAACACGGAAACTGAAAAAAAAAATAATCCTGACACTTTCTAGGGTTTGCCAATCTTTTTTAATCGACATACTCCAAATTTTTTTTCATGTGTTGTCGCATCTCTTGTTTCCATGAAATGCAACCTTTAATTAACAAAGGTTTAGTGTACACTTTGGGATCCAAATAATTGGTTTAGGCCTACCCTAGGTTTCGCACCTTTAAAATGTTATCTCGCAAGTCCAGGTGTACGAGCATTCGTAATGGTGAAACCGTGCTCTAGACCTTTCAAGTTTTTAAATTCAAGCCAATACTACGGCGGTGAGTTAATTTAATAGCATATTGCGCAACTGCCAAAAGTTAAGTTACTGCGGATGTAAACACCTGTGTGTTGCGGTGCAGTACGATGCGGTGCGGTGCAGAGTAAACGTAATTTTAGAGAATTGTTTTTTGTAGAAAGTGGCGAATACAAAATTAACTGCAAAGTTTTATAACAAGACCCTGCAATCACAATGCATGTCGCATTTAAACCCAACCCATTTGTGTTTACCCGATTATTTTCGCTGCAAAGCTGTTTGCTTTTCCGTAGACACCTTCATAGTCTTGAACAGAAACACGGGTGTACTTTTTGAAGTAAAATTTGCCGCAAACTCCATGTATTTACCACAAATACCTTTTCTTTTCCGTTGCTGAAAAACCTAATTGATCGCCGCCTGATACTGGCTAATTATAACTGACGACACGCCTATACCAACTAATGTTTTGCAGGAGTCTTTCTAATACTTCGTCTCAATTCTGCTTAACTTCCTTGTCATTGCGCCCGTCGGTTTTGCATCCGATGTCCGGGTGCTCTAATGAGATGACGTAAAAGTAATATCGCTGATCTGTTATCTATAACGAACAGTTACCTTTAATAAGCGTTTTAACAAAGCCATAAAGCATGTTACAAAACTATATATCACTCGGCCGCATTAGAAGACTGTATAAACCTATACAGCACATATGATATTATTGCTTTGTTTTAAAGCCTATAACTAAACTGCAGAATACTTACTACAAATGTAGCTTGAATGCGTTCTACGCTTCCTGGTATTTGCGACAAACAAATTTGTTAGACTTTCAATTTTTTTTAAATCAAGGAAACGGGCCTGTGAGGAAAGTTTCGCTATAATTAGACAACAACGTGCAAATCCGTGACTAATTGCATGCATGCTGTGTCACGTCTACTGACAGCACGAAAAGAAGGATCGCGCCGAGTTTCAATGTTTCCATATTTACGAATTAACTGAAAAGATAAATATGTCGTCATTTAAATCCTCTTTTTTGGGCATGCAATTAGTATATCATTTCATATGCGACCGCGTGCATGTATTTGCATTTCAGACCGGAATAATGCTACTATATGAAAGACAGTTCCTCAAACATTGCAATTTGTCCATAATTTCATTACTTCCGTTTAAACTTTCTGTGAATACTATCAAATAACGTTCAAAAAATTACGGAAATTGTGTATAGAATTCTTATCGCATGGACAAGGTTATTCTGGTGTTGAAATTGAAAACAGGGGCCAATTTAAAGGGCTAAAAAGTGTGAGTCTTACACAAATGTTGCTTGTTCACATAAAATTATAGATTTTATAATTTATAGGGTGCAAAGTTTGAGCCGTAACTTTACGTTACTATATTAGCCTCCAATTTTGTTTGCCAAATGAAAAACGGACAGCGAATAGTAATGGAAGAGTGAACTAGTAGTGCCGAAATCACATCACGGAAGAGATCTGTTTCCTCTATTCTGTCATGTTTCATGCGTAATGATAAATTATTATTTGATGAAAGTTATCCTCAATGTGAAAATCTACCAACATTCTCAACACATACATTGTTTCAAACCTTCGTTGATATTTGAAAATTCAAACCTCTATTGATTATGGTGGTATCAGTGATCTATTTCCAGCAAGATTGTGAAGAAGGCTATGTGACCGTATCTTCACATATCGTGTCTTTTGATTCACGTTATAAAGAAGACGACACATGAGTACAACACAAGCTCACTCTGGTTCGGTCTAAGTGAAATTTTTTATTTCAATAAAGCCATCTATATGTCCAAGTGTTTCCATAGCAAACGACTAAATTGGGTTGTATCCATACAAAGTCTGAATGGTTGCACGTTAGAAGTAGAACTACAGCAATTTAAGTTCCGTCAATTTAAACCAGCATTTTGTTCTGCTGAATAAAACCTTGAAATGCTCGAGGTAATATTTGCAGTGATCAATGAGGAAACCGTTACATCATCCAAAATCAACTGTTAAAAAATCAGGGAATAAGGAAATAAACTTGTATTTTCAGTTTTTAAAATACAAAGCTAACATCTATTCGTAAGGCGAAATACGAAAAAAATATCCATACCGTTGCGTTGGACAGTAGTGGTTGTTCGAAACTGTTGTTTTTGTTTACCTTTCACTCACTTTGCTGTACTTTGCCTGTCTGTGACGTATAGAAACGATTTATGCAAGTCTAAGCAAAAGCAGGTTGGTGCGTCATAGGTCGTGTGTCTACTTCTGAAATTAACTTGGTTAATGACTTCGTTGTGGAAACTCAGTAATGTTTAAATGAACGAAGCATATATAATGAGGAAATCAGCGATAGGGTTGAATTATGATTCTACATTATAATGAATCGTGTTGTTTGCCAAAATCAAGTGGTCTGTAATTCAAAAATATGGTTTGCAGATTAAGTAGATACAACGCAAGTACGACGTCATATGAAACATTCCAGCATCTAACCATGGAGAAACGCTACCTATACTAATCACATAACAATGCGATAGGATGAAATTGTGTTGAAAGCAGAATTTTATTCTAGGCGTTTTGATCTTTTGACGACCTGAATCTCATAATAGTAAATTGGCGTTGTGCAGTGTTACTAACTAACACGAGGTCTAATCATGTTCATTGCACACTGTTTTAAGATATAACACTGTTTATCAATCTGTGTGATGTAATACCGCGTTTGGACCAGGGCCGGATTAGGTTGACGTGGGGCCCGTAGCATGAAAATTAAACGGGACTATGACACTTCTAAATTGATTTAAACTCTGTGCTAATTCTATAGTCAAATGCCCATGTTTTTAATTGTATAAACTGGTATGCCGGTATACACTACGGTATGCGTCGTCATCACCAACAATTCCGAATTTGCTCATTGCTAATGTTGAAAGAATCAATGCAGTAAGAATTTTGTCTTTCGACATCGGGAAAATTGTGCATGTGGAAATCGGGCGGGTTCTATAGGAGAGTATGTTCAATTTGTTCAACTTCTCTCCATGACTTTCGCTGAACTGAAAACTCGATGGGTTGTGGGCTCGGCTCTTCATTTAATTTTTTTCATTTTCACAAACGCTTTTAACATGTTTTAAAGTCTATGTAATCATAATTGAAGCCCTTGTTGTCGTATGCAGCAACTGTAACGCAAAACCAATCCTGTCAATAATATACGTATTGCATTAGCCACACATTAATACAGAAGCTTGCAATCGCTTTATCTCATTTACCAGATATTTTAGAAACAGTTACAAATTGATCAATGCCCATCCATTAAAATAAGTGATCATAAATAATGGCACCATGCAGATATGACTTAAAATAGCTAGTTTTTAAACGCAATTTACGTCAAAATCTCCTTTGAATTTGTTTGCTGCTTATTCGAAAGATCTGAAAGATTAGCGCGTTCTGTATATGATTTTAAAATGCAGGTACCTGACAGTAACCTAATGGGTGTGTCTAATGTGGTCAAACTGCAAAAAATTAATACTATTGCTGACAAAAAAATTACGCCCCTGTGCAAAGCTTTATTTGGTAAATCGTTCTCGTAATTTGCATGATAAGGAAACAAAACTATGGCAACCTTGACATCATTCAGCTCAAGGAAACCATTACCTATATTTAACAGCAGTCAATATCAGTCGCATGTTGAATATAGTTATCATCATCATCGTTGACTGTAGTTATCATGACAAGGAATTTTCTACAAGCAGTTTAATCTTCCACAAGTTTGTAGAAATGAACTCACATCCAAGGTTTAATTGCTTTGTACATGCAATAATAAATCATGGCTTTTTATGGGCTTACTTGTATGCCTACGATAAACTTACAAAGTGCCTTGGAAGTTTGGCAATTTTATTTGTGCCGCAGATTGAAAAAAGTGAAACCGAACCATAATACCTGAAGCAACCATCTTTCGCTACTTCGTAAATCCGGCACTGGCTTAGACAGGTGGTTAATACAGGCTACCACAGTAAGCACTAAGGTGTTAATATTGGCTAAATATTCATAACTCAGCTAAGCAGACTAAAAATCAATATCAAAAGACAACCATTAAATTAAAAACAACCTAATAACAAAAATCGCAATGTTTATCCTAAGACGATGCACTACAGAGCTAGAACTGACGACCATATATAGTACTGACAGAAATGGTATCAGATGACCACTAAGAAGATTCTGTAAGCGACAACGATTATTTTCTTGACACAATTGCCTAAACCGTCATACGATTGTAGTTATATTGTACAAAGCATGTTATAATGAATATAATGCTCATATCGAAACCAACAATCCATTCTACTCCAGTCATTACAATCCGTTTTTGATGAAATTGTTGTGTTTGCCAGTAAACCAGAATTTAGTTCCAGCAACAATTGTAATTGCAAAAAGATACGAATACGAAACAAACTTTTACTAAAACATGATTACATCAGGAACTTCCCACCAGTGTCATTCAAAATTTCTATCTAAGTCACATTACAATATCATTTATCAATTAGAGCATGACTCATGGTTCTCAACCATGACGATGACCTTTCAAGAAGGTGGTCAGAAAAGAAGTGTTTAATATGAGTCGAACGAAAATTTAAAAATATTTGGTAACTTACAAGTTGAGAAGTGTACAACGCATTATTGGTCACAATTTCATACACAAATCAATACTACAGTACGACAAGTAGGCTACTGATCAATATAATCTGCTACAAACAGGTCTAAATGTCAAGCAGTTCATTGTACTGCTAACGAAAGGATGGCAGAGATGAATTCGCAAAAAGAAATATTATCTCTTATGCTAAAGCAAAGTCTCAAAATCAAATGTTAGTTTACTTCAGGCATGCACAACATACGGCCCGCGGGCCGCATGCGGCCCGCGAAACCTTTTCGTGCGGCCCACGAGATATTCCGTGATTTCGCTCATTCAGGTATTTTCTCCACGGTTACAGTTACATAATCAACAAATCCGATGCTTTACCGCCGATAAGCGTTAAAAACAACTACATACTGTAGTGCGAGAGGCAACCGTCTCTTGACAGTAACCATCTTCTCAATAATATCTCTTATTCGACGGTTAATCGGTCACATTATATAAAGTAGGCTACACGTTAGTTACAACAATGTTAGCACGCGGCCCGCGAAAATTTTTTTTCCCTAAAACGGCCCGTGTACTGTTTTGAGTTGTGCATGCCTGGTTTACTTAATGAACGCCTGCCGAGTATAATGTTAGTCTTTATCAACAATCAAACTTTGCAATAAACAAAGACAATACACAAATCACGCTTGCTAACCAATCAATCAATCAATCAATCATGATCATCAATCAAAAAAAGACAATGCTTGCTAAGCGAGATACTGAAAAATTTAATAAAAATCAAACAATAGAATTGTTTTTACGCAAAAAAAAAACGATTATAACAGGAAAAATATAACCTACTTGCTTTAAACATTTTAAACACAATCAACTAAACATAAAAATGTAATTTAAAAAATGAAAATTTGTTAATCTTCAAGCGAGAGTATAATTAAACGGCACAAAAACACAAAGCAGAAATTTCCACATCATACCTACTAATAAAGAGTTGGTCTATTTAAAATTTGCGTACAAGTCGAACGACTCAAGAAACTCGTTGACAGCCTGATAGCAATACTTGTAGAGCTCAATGTTGCCAACAGCGCCTTGACGCAAATCTCGGATATCCTTGACCGTTCTGAACACATCTACACAGTTCTCGTTTTTCAATCGATCAACGAGGTTTGAAATGGCACAGAATGTGCCAGCCTGACTAGATCCGTCCCTGTACAACAAACATTTGGACTTAACACATAAATACAATTCATTTTTTCTAGTTTTCCTTTTCTAGGTCGGGTCAGCCAACAGCTATAAAACACAATGCATATGAAAGGCACATGAAGCCTACACAAGCGCGTGAAATCAGAGACCATACAACTGATGCAATGGAAATACTACCTGCAATGCACGAGTGCGAGAATTTTTTTCCCTTTGACTTCTTGTGCGTTAGTTTGACATTTTTCAACAGCTGAAATTGTCTCTAGAAGCGAGTTTGTAGAAGGGGGAATTCCGTTGGCCGGCCAGTCCTTCAGTTCTATTTGCTTTACGACGCGGGGTACCTTCCAATATTGTATCAGTAAACATTAAAAGTCGGAAAGCAACTAACCTGTGAAATTCTATAAAGTACGTGCGTAGTATGTAAAAGCGCACGATGTAATTAGATACCAGATTAGCCTTGGATACTTCCAATGTTCTTTTCACGCAATACGAGGACTGTGTGATGCCGGTTGTTTTTACTTTAATGTTTTCGAAGGTGACGGTTGCATTATTTTCTGGCCAGTATTTTACGCAGCTTTCGTCCTATAAACAGGGTTGCCATACCGTCCTTATTTCTAAGATTTGTCCTTATTTTGAAGGTCCGTGTCTTAGAAAATATTTTTGTCCTTTTTTCTAAGAAA
Organism: Clavelina lepadiformis; assembly: GCF_947623445.1. Taxonomy (NCBI): domain Eukaryota; kingdom Metazoa; phylum Chordata; class Ascidiacea; order Aplousobranchia; family Clavelinidae; genus Clavelina; species Clavelina lepadiformis. The sequence goes on from NC_135241.1 coordinate 20,824,950, forward strand.
TGTCCTTATTTTCACTTGCGTCCTTATTTTCGTCTTATTTTTAGGGCAGAGGTTCCTATTTTGGGCATTTTGACACCTTTAGTATATCATTTTGTGCCAAAGAGATACAAAAATTGAGAACATGCAAATAGTATCTCGTTTTTTCATTTTTGGGACATTGATTGCCTTCTCCTGTTGTGCACCGTTTAAGGTAGTATTCTTCTTTTGTTTCCTGTTCGTCCTTATTTTTGAGTCCAGACCGATGGCAACCCTGCCTATAAAGTATAGACTTAGGATCATTTATCAGATATGACATCAAAACTACTGATAACATTCGCTAAGGCATGTCGCTTACATTTTAGCACAGTTTTAAGTCATCAAGGTGAAATTCTCATAAAATACTACTACTACAACGTCCGTATATCCTAACGCATTACGGCAATATCCTCTTGAAACGACTTGCAGAAACTATGATGTTGATGATTTGACTGTATTTAATGTAAAGAACGCACGAAATATAATCGTACCTCGTCCAACGTAACAATGCATGCGATGCAGTTATCAACCACACAACGCCAAAATATGTCAATGTTGGTAGGAACAGGGTCTTGGGCTACGATAAAGTAGCAACCGGCATTGTATGTCTGAAACACAATATGCAAACATGTGAAGTTATCCTATTTATTTTCTAAAAATTAAATGCTTAAAACGTAGAGGCTATGAATACCGAAATAATTGAAGCATTAATGTATGGCACATCCTTATCCTTAGACGTCATTTCCACACACGCCAAATTGTTGTCATCTTCAAAAACACATTTGCGGATTGTTGTAAAAAAAGTTGGCAATGATAGCAAGCACGTCTTTAGCAGCGTACATTACGAGACTATGTTTGGTCATACAAAGCTCTGCAACCGAAACTTACATGGTAGAATACCAGGAACAAGATTCAAATTCTTGTTCACTTCTTTTCTGGCTGATGACATTTCAGCAAACGACGGCGGAACAGTGTTTAGCCAATTGAACTGAATTTGCATTCCAGTAGTTCGTGTTGAGTGGTTCATGCTGATGAAGCACCGAAATAAAAAATTGAAAAGTTGACAATAAAAAAAATTTCATGCGAAGAACAGCAATACAGTAATAGCATTACCAGTTAGTCGAATCTCTTAAAAATACAAAAGCAATATTTTTTATAAAACAGCCAGCAAACGCAAGCATTTAAACTCAATCAATGTTAAGCATAAAGCAAGATTACACATTCAAGCAGCCTTCGTGCTGCGAAAACGCCGAAACATCGACATCAGTATTTTCAAACATGGATATCTCAGTAAGCAGCTTGTGTATATAAACGTATTGAGCCTGAACAACAAACATGCTTAATGGACTTTAACAGACATATCTCAGCAATCGACTTTTTGCAAGACTGATAGTTTTTACCAGACTTTGAACCATTTCGGTTCTCTTCATTCGCATCTGATAGACCGTTGCAAATACATTGACTTTACCCTCACGTTCCAGTTGTTCGCTTAGAATATCAAGCGAAATAAACGTGCCCGTTCTGCCCACACCAGCGCTACAACAAATAACGAAAATTTAACCAATTTCCTGGTTGAAAATTGTTCTATAGTTACACAAATGAAAGTTTCATAAATGTTGAAAGAGAAAACCTGCAAAATTAAGATAAAAAAAAAACAAGACAAATCCGTCTGGGACGTAAATTCTGTCACCTGCTGTGAACAAGCAACGGACTTTTATTATCCATCTGAGCATGCAATGCAGCTCGATGGAGTCGATGTAGACTGGATGTTGTGGGTGGTATACCGTGGTCTGGCCAACTCAAATATTGAAAATGTGTTACAGCCAATGTTTCCTTCATAACATTTGGTTTAATTTAAAAAGGATATTTGAATACAAAATGCAATGCTAAAGCCGAAATGCAAAGCACTCGTAGGAACTGTATTACCTACCTCAGATGAAGTACATTTAACACAGAGATATCTACAGATGTAGCCACCGTAGAATATTTCGTTGTTTGTGCGAACCAATATGTTACCAAAGGCCATTTCTTTGCCAGGGTCATGCCAGTATTTTTCACATTTAGTCTAACAATATAAAACGATAATGACTCCGTCTAAAAACGTTTTGCATCGATAGAAAGATCAATTTATTCATAATCATTCTTTTCGAACAACTTTTTCACATATCTTATCATCTATTTTGAAATGAACCAATTTATATGCGACTTATATTCTTAACCTTTTCGCAAAATAATTGTGCACTAAAATGTTTATTACCTTGTGGCCTTCCCTCAACTGAGTGACCATCACGATGACTTAGCATCGTTGTTCAAACACCTTCCTCCAGAAATCATTCAATGTGTTCTCTTTCGGATCTTGAGTCGCAATAAACTTGGTAGTTTGGGAATATCCCTGTAAAAGCACCGACAACCAGTAAAATTAGACGTGTAAAGTATCCGGATAAATTTAAAGAAACATGGGATGATTTGGAACTCACGTCAATGAAGGATGCGGAATATCGGAATATCGGAATATTTCGGAATATCCCTAAAGAACGTAACATTGTACCAACAAAACACCTGACAAATATTGTATGATTCAAACCGTCTGAAATCCGTGTTTGTAGCACACAAAATGTACTATGTCGCATAACGAATACACAAAGATACTCACGTCAATAAAAGATGCATTTATGTAATCGAATTGTGGCTGATCTGGCAAGAGTGACAACTTCACTCTGGCATCATCGACTAAATATGCAAAGTATTTTGGATATTTCATAAATCGGCTCACAAGATCACAACTTGATATAAAAGAACAGGACCTAATATCTTCGCGTTTAACTAATTTATCAAACACGATCGATTGTGATCTGAACTTACTTGGAGAAATATTCTTGAAACGGTTCTTCTTAATATTCTCAGTGTGTTTAGCGATGTTGGTTGACAGAGGCTGTTCTCTAACCAATTTCACTAAAATTGTCTACAAACGAAACTTTACTTGCTTTAAGTGCGACAATTTAAGTTAAGAATTGATCATTGGTTAACAACGCATTACGAAATAAATATTAAAATTCACTCATCTTCTTATTTTATTTAAACGGCCACCTGAAATTCTTCCAAAAACATTAAGTCATCATTCCTTCTTTTCGACGTGTAAATATTCACAATAATTCGACCCGGAATATCATACTTTGCAAATCGGTCTCTCACTTAGTTTTGGTTTACGTATATGACGTCATTAGAACTTGTAAAAACATCTAAAATAAAAATGTTGCATAAACATTTATAGTTAGTTCATATCGTCGTACTTGAACACGATATACGTTCATTTAAAATAAAAAATAACAACTGGAGAAACAGTACACCACGTTTTTGAAAACGAGTCAAGTGTAGAGATTTGGGCCTCATACCGTTGCGTGGAAATTATAGTCTTCGTTGAGTCGGTAAAGATGTTGGGCGTACATTGCTATCACGTGCAAAGTTAAAATCTAGTATGGGCTTCTTAAAAATCTATACACGCCTGTATGCAAAGTTTTACAACAACACAACACCAATTGGTAGTACAACTCTAAATCTGCATTGCAGAGACTTACATACTGTAGCCATACCTTCTGTACATAAGGAAAAGTGAAACAACGATTACATTCAAAATGATGACAATACCAGGAACATATCCTAGGTTTGGGGATGCCCCACCAGAGGAAGCTGTAAAGTGTAAAGTGAGTGAGTGCGTTCAATTAATCATACATTCCGCTAATTCAAATATCAAAAAGTTAGTTCTGCTTAAGGTTGACTGTTTCCCACGCTGTGCAGTTGCTCATACAACCAACAGTACTCGAAATCGAAGTAATTCATGATTCGCGTTAATCTTGACGCCATTCAATAAGCCTGATTAATGTATTACAGTAGAACAATATTCCATTTAACTTAAAAATCCCAAATCTACAACGAAAATTTTGTTAAGATTTAATACATCTGTAAACAAAAAAAAGAAATACAAAACAAAAATTCTTGCAGCAGTCGATAAAAACGTATCCGGTGTAACAGCAAGTGCCTCAGACCGACGGCTAGCTGCAAAAAAGTACATCGTCGTCGATCGGAGTGGCCGTTATCAGGTAGTAAGTGGCAGAAATACGATCTGGTAAAGGCCTTTTTCGCACCATTATAGTGTTCGATGATGACGTATCACGTCGGTTTCGACTTGCATTGCTTGAGACACAAGCGACTTTTTTAAGCCCTGCAGCGTTACAGCAGGTTAAACTTTTATCTCCGAGGTTAATTTCCATTTTCTTATCAATTCTGAAACAAAACATTACGTAACAACAAAACAGGTAAACTGCTCATGTTGTTACATCACTAAAGCAAGGAAAATAGAAATATTTAATGAATAACAACTAACACTACCTTTGCAAAGCCATGGCAATATAGGGCTGACCATCAGTGAGTTCGTCATCTGCTTGTGCCAGTTTACTGATGTCCGTTTCTACTGTGTCGTTTTCTCCAACCGTTCCTTTTTGTGCGATGACCAATGTTTTTTCTAGCGTAATTCCACAAGACCCGTATGACAAACATCAGCGCTTTAAGTAAAATAGTTCTAAACCTCTAATCAAACTTAGTTTAGAAGACAGTAAATTTCACTCTAATCTGAAATTATCGAGCCCAATAATATAACCAACGCTATGTTTAGAAAATTAGGTCAAAATTTTCCTCCAACCTGACGACACCATTCCTCTCGCTCACTGGAGTTTAGACGACCGATACAAATTTCCCATTTTCGACTTAGCGAAAAACTTCGATGACAACTCGATCGTGGATGGACTTTTAAAGAAGTTTACAAAACATTTTTACAAATATTGAATTTAATTGAAGCTGAAAAAATTCACAATATACAATACTACATGAAGTAAAAGTGCATAGCGAGGATCTTACTTGAAGGACTGGTGACACATGTTCCACGAACAGGATCCGACCAAGCAGTGGGAATGAGACCACGACATGGTGATGAAGCCACAACACGAACTTCATAAGGAAGTTGGACATAAGGAAGTTATAACGCGACCTAAACACAAGAATGATTCTTCATAACTCGTGACCTGATAAAAGAGCTTGCCTATGGGCAGTTTATCATCAACGCATTCTTATTTTACTATATACTAACTTTAAGTTTTATGATCTTGCTACAGAATTACCTGAAAAAAGGGAACCTCTGGAGTCAACCATATGCAGAGTTTGGTTGTCCAACATATGCTTTAATGAGGCCCCTTCTTTAAAATCTAAGTGGTGGTACGCTCGCCATACTATTTGCATAGTGACTTTTAGGTAGCCAAGATGTGCAAGTTGATTTTCATATGTTCAACGTCAATGGCTAGTGGCTAATCTGGTCATGCAGTGCTTGGGTCAGATGTTTTACCTTTTATTGTCCAACTAACGTTTTTGACAGGGTGGTAATATCAAAGCAGGGAATTCCTCGTTTTAAATCGTAGTGTGTTTTGATATAAAATAAATTTGGTGTTTCTCGATTTGTTAAGATTTGCTGGTTTTGTACAGGTTTCCTCCGCCACACTATAAAAGAAACAAAATAAATCACATTTTTACTTACTTGCCACTATTTCATTTTTCATCTAATGAAATGGGTTGATTGCGTCATATCAGCAACTGACAAGTTAAGTAAATTTATAGAAAATACAACAGCATTTGCAAATGTATTCTAAGGTCTTAGTCTTAAAATAAACCTAATTTATTGAATATAAAAAACGCTTCACGCTAATTAAGAACGATATAAAGTTAACAAAATCATCCGTTTATTAAGCACTACCTTTGATCACACTACAATAAAACAACATTTCCGAATGTCTAAGTCCTATTCTTGCATTACACTCAAGTAATATCACCACCACCACAAGATTTACTCATCCACATACTAAAACAGCAAATGTATCACTTCTACAAATAAATCATCAATTTATTACGGTTTTCCGCACTTACTCCTCAGTTTTCTGCTTGTAATTGTTAATGGTCTGTTTTGACAAATCGTTGTGGTTCGTTGATTTACACTTAAACTCATTTTAAATTAATCGAGATATAGATATAATTTGCCATTCCCACATTTTACATCACTATCGCCGTACTTATTGTTCAATTCAATAGTTACGTGCAAAAACTATGAGTTATAGGCAACAACATAAAAGTAGTTGTTAGTTATTTGGCAGGGTTTTATTTTGAATTTCATTAATAAAGAAAAAAATGAGCACCGATACTAATAATATAAATAAGGTTGTCGTCTTTAAAGTATCCTAACATGTTGGAAGCAGGCTTTAGGCCAAACCTTTACCATCTGCACAAGTCACACATAACGATGCTATCCTTGACGTCATTTTGTGTGAGTCATTTACTTCAGAACATCTGCATTCAACAGTTGAAAAGGTAACCTACAATACAGCTAGCAAACAACGCATGCATCAACACTTTAAAATATAACCTATGTAAAATATTTTGCCATGATCTCGAATGTAGCAATAATTTTCCTTCACAGCCACTAGCGAGTTGGATAGACATAATTCAAGAATAATATAGCTAATAATCTAACATAGCATCACTTAAAAAGATTTACAAACAAAAACGAGTTTTCTTATTTCTTCGGATTGTCAATTTATGCTAAACATACAAGTGATATTATCCAGACACGTGTTAGAAGTTAACATCTTTATTAGTCCAGCTATTCATGTAATAACAAAATACGTTAAAAAAGTACGGGCGATCGCAAACCTCCACCAATTCAGCTCACAGTTTTGTTGTATGTACGGCGTCTTGGGAGTTGACCCCATAATGTAACCATTTTATTCCTTGTATTATTGTCAAGATATGAATTATTTTCAAAATGCATCAACATTTTTTGAGTTGTTATCACCGACAAACAAACTAATGCCGTTAAAAAATGAGTGTTTTGGTGAAAATAAGCAACAACTTAATATGAAGTGAAGTACAGAAATTTCAGACCTGACTAATAAACTGGAAAAGTATATGAACAAAACGTGAAATATAAACAAATGAATTCAGCTTTGGGCGTTTCAGTAACATGAAATCCATAGCAAAACATAAATTCGACAACATACAAATAAAAGGACCACAGAAAACAAAAACAACATTAACTTTCACTGCTCTTTTACAGACTTGGGTGTACTCTATATAAAAGAATTTTGCAGAGCATGCTGTTACAATTCGATGATGTTGCCATAAACTTATTTAATGCTGTCATACAAATGAGATGTGTCGAGATACTCGCAAACTGCCTCATAACAATAGTTGTAGAGCTCAATGTTGCCAACTGCGCCTTGACGCAAATCCCGGATGTCCTTGACTGTTCTGAACACATCGACTTTACTCTCACATTTCAACCGATCAAGGAGGTTTGCGATCGCGCAGAATATACCAGCTTGACTGGAACCATCTCTGAAAAAGGCAAGTAACTTGGAAACTTTGCTTAAATTCTATATTTTTTATATTTGTAACATGTACTTTTGTTTATATGTACAGTAAAACAAGTAAGTTATTATACACATAATTTTAAACCATCACCTGCAGTGAACAAGACTGACGAATTTTTTCCCTCTAATCTCTACAGCTTCTTTGCTACATTTCTCCGCCAACGAGATCATTTCAAACAGTGCATTTGTAGACGGTGGAAATCCATTCTTTGGCCATTTTTTAAGATGAATTTGTGTGACAACGTAAGGTTCCTTTGCAGAAATATATGCAATTTCTGGTCACTCATTTTTTTCACCGATTCATCTATATGCAAATCAGTCAAATACCGGTGCGTTCTCTTTTATAACTTCAATGCTTCTTTTAATGAAGCTGGAAAGACGCTCCATGTAGGTAGTCCTAACTGTGACATCTTGAAAGATTGCCTCATCCATTCCATCTGGCGCCCAGTAGTTGGTGAGACATTTATCCTGAGGCAGAGTCAACCAGCACATGAATATAAGCACGACAAACAAAAAGCAGGCTACAATTGAAGAAAGGGTGTTTGTTTTGACTCAACTACCTATAGCTGGCTACGAGAAACTGACACATTATAAAGTACTAAAGCATGACTAGGTAATAGATACACTCTATTTACTTCTTCCAACATTACAACGCATTTGATGCCGTTTTCAATGATACAACGCCAGAATAAATGAACGTTTCCAGGAACAGGATCTTGAGCAATTATGAAATGGAAACCGGAACTGTAGGCCTTAAAAGCAAAAGAAAGTATAAAAAGTAAAAAAAGGTTGACAGTTACAAAAGAAAGCATATGTCTGAAGCATACTGGTATGTTGGAAGCGTTGATGTAAGGCTCTTTTTCGTCGCTTGATGTCATTCCCACAGAGGCCAAATTGTGGTCATCTAAGAAGAGAACAATTTGTTAAAAATCTAAACAGCACAAATATTACCAAGCAACGAACTTCTATCGCTTTTCATCGTCGAACTTACATGGCACAATGCCAGTAATTGTATTTGCATCTTTGCTGATTGACTTAGCAGCTACTAACGTTTTGATGAAAAATGGAGGCACAACTTCAAGACGGCTGAACTGATTCTGCATGCCGGTGAACGAAGTAAGCTGATTTGGTCTAGTTTATAAAGACACGAAAAGTTAAACACAGAGTGATGCGAGCACATAGAGCAAATCAAAAAAGCAAACGTCTTACCCCGATCATTCTGTCATGCATTATATGAAAGCAATATAATTATCGTTTCACCCACGACTTAGATATCAGAAATATATTTAGATCTATGTTTTCTTATTGTTGGTTTTATCTCGTCTTAAGACCTGTGATAAAGTTTGACAACTAAGACTTACACGTTAAGGGAATTTCGATATTGGTGAAATGCCGCCATGTCAACATCAGTGTTTCCAAATTGACAAACCTCGGCTAGAAGCTTGTGCAAATAAATGTACTGGGCCTTGAAACATTAAACAATAACTCATCCACAATAAACCATCGTGAAATATCTTAGCGCATTTAACTGATACAATTTTTTAACTTACAACATTTTGAATCATTTCAGTTCTTTCCATTCGCATCTTGTAGACAGTCTCAAATATGTTTACTTTCGTTTCACTTGCGAACTGTTTGCTTAAACAATCCAAAGCGATAAATATTCCAGTTCTTCCAGCGCCCTCGCTACGAAGCAGATTAATTATTTATTGAGCCAAAACTACGAACTACTACAACTAGGTGGCTTAACACAATGTTGATTGTTACCAGCAATGCACAAGCACAGAAGCAGAAGTCTGTTTGCTCATGACAGCTTGATGAAACCGAAACAGCGAAGAGGTTGTGGATGGAACACCATGTTCTGGCCAGTCAAGATATTGGAAGTGATTTATTTCCACAACATCCTAGTCCATACAATGTTTGGTAAGCATAGTCTGCTGCTATAGTTTTGAGCCGCTTTCTGTAATATGATGACTAATTTGTAATTAGAAGCTACTAACCTGAGAGTTAAGACGTTGGACTGTTAATTTTCGAAAAACGTATCCACCAAATGAGGTTTCACTTTTGGTTTTAACAGCAAACTTTCCATATATTTTTTCTTCTTCTAGGTCAGGCCAATATTTCTCGCACCTGACCTAAAGCAACGAAGAGGTTTCAAAAATTTTAACGACAATCTTGATTTACATCCATTATTGTTACTCCGATGAAGTGTTTCCAATAACCAGTTTTTGATGTTAAAATTGATACTTTGTCAAGGTATTTTCAGGTGTTTCAAAAGGAGTCATTAATGCATTAACTGTATGTAAGTGTTATGTGTTAAAAATAACGAAAGACAAAAGCCAGTTTATCACCATGTAATTTTCTTCTAAACGAGTGAGCATGGCAACCACTGAACAGCGCTGTTCAACAATCATTCTCCAAAAATCTTGTATCGTATTTTGTTTTGGGCTTTGAGCTGCTATGAACTGATAACTTTTGGAAAAACCCTACAGAAATCAATGGTGTAAAACTAAAGGCTGGTTAATTAAAAGCCATCAATACTAAATTGCTAAATCTAATTATAACGGGAAATCAGGCATCTTGCAGACATTCACTCTTTTGTCAAGAAAAAACATTGACCACATTCTTTAAATGCTTGCACAATAAAAATATGATAAAGATATTTGTGATGCTATTAAAGGTGACAATTTCTACTAAACGACACTTTCAAACTCAACTACTCGAGATTTTGATAACCTACGTTAATGAACGATGCATTTATGTAGTCCGTGGAACGATCGTTTTGAACAATTGTTAATTTGACCCGAGCGATGTCACCTAAACACAGAAGGAGCAATCATATTTCAGGATAATTATGATTTAAATTGCATAGCCTTTGAGTCACAAAGAACGTAGAATGCTAACTTGGTAATATGCTGTCAATTCTGTTCTTGCTTTGGTTTTGAACAAGTTCTGCATCTTTCGTACGGACCCCTTGTTTTGTTACCTCGTTACGTAAGGTGTTCTGAAACATAAAATCCTGTATAATTACTCGATGAATCCTCTAACGCACGTTACTACCACATTATAATTTGACTACAAATAATGGAAAAAATTTGAACTATTACTTCAAATTCTTCAACAAACATGGCATCTTTGTTCAATCTTTTTCTTTTGTAACAAGCAAGTATATCATGGGCGCTGATGTTGAACTGGACAAAGGCGTTTTCATCAGCAGGACAATATTCTTCATATTCCTGATCGACAGGGATGTTTGCAACAACATTTTCTGACAAAAAACTGAGTTATTTAAAGATACATATCCTTTCACCGGCATGTTGCATGCACAATCTCATATATTGTACCGTAGTTGTGATGTTCAATTGCGATATTTTCCATGGGAACGGGTACTGGAAGAGGGCACTCGTAATGAGCATTTGTTTTTCTGAAAGCTCTACTTCGTCGTCTAAAACACGTTGGGTCATTGGATATAATTTTTACTACCAATCTCTTCATTTGGAAATAGCTTTTAACAATAACAGGGTAGTAAACTAAACGAGTTGTGTTAGTACTGACAAACCTACCTCCTGTAAATCATGACAACTGCAAGAACAACACCAACGAGCAGCACTACGACCACAATCACAACGATTATTACAGTGTTGCTGTTGGCATTGACATTGGAATCTAAAAAAACGTAATTTATTTACAATCAGTATGACACAGTTCACACAAACTTTCTACAAGTAGCGACCACCTACTGTTAAGGGTTTGTGTCACAATAAATGGACCAGATCGAGAGCTTGCTCCATAGAGCGCTTCTTCTCCGTTTGGTGTGGATGTCAACACGTAGTATGTGAAAGAGGTATTAGCCGGCAATGGCCTGTTTTGTGCGCGAATTATTGTTGAAACTTCTCTTCGCTTTCTACTTTTACTGTTTGCAGTGCAATCGACTTCTTCAAGACTTGCAACGTCACAGCAGGTTAAGCTTCCATCTCCGAGGTTAATTTCCATTTCTTCGTCAAATCTGAATAAAAAAAACCCAGATAAATCGACATACGTGCCAAAGTCACTACTACTGCTCTGTTACAACTCTTACCTCTGCAAAGCCATGGCGATGTAAGGCTGCCCATCCACGGGTTCACTATCTGCTTGAACTAGCTTACTGATGTCCGATTCCACAGTGACATTTTCCCCTGCCATTGTGGTCTGTACGACCACGAAGTAGCAGCTGAATGACAAATAACATAAAACAGAAAAAAATTGCACAAAAAATGGCTGAAAATTTAAGACATTAAGCAAACATTGGAATGATCTTACATTGAACGTTTAAAGACGAAAAGATATTACAAAGAGATAAAATTCAAAAGATTTCAAATGAGAACAAAGGAAAACATATGACAACCAACCTTACGTCGCCATTCCTTTCACTCACTGGAGCCAAAGTGACCATTACAAGGTTCCCATTTGTGGTGGGTGGTATCGATGACAACTCGACCTTGGTTGGAACTTCATACAAATTTGTATGACAGCGATAGTACAACAATGTACAGTTATAATTTCATCTTTAACGCACAGTGGGGCTTTGTCAAAAAATACGTAACATACTTGAAGGACTGGTGACACAAGTTCCACGAACAGGATCCGACCAAGCAGTGGGAATGAGATCATTACATGGTGATGAAGCCACAACACCAACTTCTACTTGATAATCGGTGTTTGGATTAAGGTTACTGATGACGTAATTTGATCTTGATTTTTCGACTCTGGTGACGTTTACATCAGCGGAATTTAAAGTGTTTGACCGAGCCGAGTTGATAAATTCGGTTATTTTGATCTGTAGATAAATTCCTTCAATAAAAAGCGGTGATAACACATGAAGATCGCAAATTCATTTTCAACACCAATTTTCGACACTACTTGACTATATTGTAGGAGTAGCAACATACAAAGATAAATTAAATACATCAACATATCCTATTTCTTCATCTTGGCCAGTTTTCACCACGGAAGGCCAAGCCAATGTACAGGTGTCGGCTGATTGATTGAAAGTAAGTTCAATTCTATCAGGAGCTGTTAAGTTTCCGCGACCAGTAATTGCATTTCTTCCACCACGTAGTGGTGCGTTCCCACATCCCATGAATAAAGGAAGAATCTGGAACAAATGTTAAAAATTCAATTAAAATACTGCAGTCATAAATTAAAGTTCCTGGCAACTAAGTAACGTTTGCTTTACTACGACATGCATTTAATGTAAAGACAAGTTGTTCATTTTATGCAAACTCTACCTGTATAAAATATCCATTTTGAGGTTTCAGATCCATAATCAGCAAATTTTGTACTCCAGGTTGTACTTCATAAGCCTTGATCAAGCTGTTAAAACAAACGCTTTATAGTTGTAACAAATGTGACAACACATCAAGAAATATTTATATGTTTGAGCACTTTTGACTTATAACGCTTTAATTTGCCGTTTTGCTGTGCGTTTCTTTGTTATACATTGAGTTTGAATTTTTTTCACGTTTTGTGGTTTGTACTTCTGTACCTTAGTTTCACAATGTGTTGATGTTGTTGTGTTCCTTACATATAGTACTGCGTTAATTTAGTTTTGATCATATTTGTTACCCGCGCCGTGTAATTATGCCGCCAGCTTCGTCGCCTTTGCTGATTGTTGAATTGTTGCTGTTTTCGTGATAGGTACTGTACGTTTAACTATGTGAAGGCAGTTCATTTGGAAGTGTTGGTTAAACAACAGCTTTTCCTGATAATGCTGATAATCTTTCTTCTGGTAGATTAGCATGAAGTATGAGATGTGGCAGTGATTTAACAGTTTGACATCTACTTTCTTTTAACTACTGAATAGCGTTTTTATTTAATCAATTATCATGCCTTTTTCGAATGTTCTCATCTTTTCAATATACCAGCACTCATAGTGACTTGGGTGTGACGCTTCTAGGTAAGGGAGTCTGAGACCTGGCTTAAACACCTGCGTTTTACGTAACATTGTCAACCTATTTTCTTCACCTCTTCCATTACACATCAATTCAAGCAATTTCATTTGACGGTTGAGTTGAAGTTAGAGGTGTTTTCAAAATTGCTTTCGACAAATCGCAATATTTGGACTGAGTATTTACCTTGAAACGTCTGATAACAAGTACACTTGTATTTGATGAGGAAATGATGTTGCACCAGGCAGTATAGTCCAAGAAATATTGAGCTTTCTTCCATCACATACGACTGGATCAGCACCAATTGAAGGCTGAACAGCATACCGAGTTGCTGAGAAATTAAATGAAAATACTTACAATTTCCTTAATTCAACAACAAAGCGGATATTTTCAGCAAAACACAAAAAACATGTTGACCAGCCTTTCTAAAGTTTTAGGAATTTCAGGATAAAATGATGTGAAAATGAAACTACCTTCACAAAGCGGGCTCGAATTCACGTCTGTAAATCTTGACCACCGATTATCTCCGCGAAATATTCGGACACATCCATCAACATTTTGTGAAACTTCGCCGGGCCAGTAAAACGCAGATTTTGCAGATATCCAATAGTTTTGTCCTTTGGAAAATTATAGGACAAAAAATAAAAAATTACAAAAAATATAAAAATTATTCAAATAATAAAAAACCAAATTTAAAAAACGTTTTTTCTTACTTGTTACGGCCCTTATTTTGTTCAAAACAGCTTGAGTTGATACAGCAACCAATTCACCATGTGATTTGCAAAATTTCACTGCATTTCTGCAGGATTTAAGATTACGATCGTAAGTTAGAGAATCATTACCTGTATAAATGAATGCTTATAAACTTTTCTAAAACAATTATGAAGTTGTATATCCTACTAATACATATTTGAGTAATATAACAACTGTGCTATTCACCATTCATCTTAATTATCATTTACCAAACAAATAACCAACCTATGCCAACAGCAAACACATCACTTTGCGCAGAATTGCCAAGGTTGTATTCATTCATAGCAGAACATCTGTACGATAACAAGGAAGTTTCCTTGCATTGTGTTCCATACACTGTCAGTATTTTTGACACACGGTAACGACGAGACCCGTTAACGTTGTCAGAGACCTGATGAATAAAATTTAAATAACGTAATTAGTTGTGGTTGGTATCTACATGCAAGCAAATGTTAGAACAAAGGCGAGGGGGTGACTATACTAGGGTAAAGGAAGTAGTTTCTGGATGAGTTCAGAATAAAACGTTTGAAATATAATAACAAATCATTAATAAATGAGACGTAGATGACGTTGTGGTTACTGGCTTAGAATTACTTTTAAAGGTGACAAATTTCAAAAAAAAACAAATTACGTTTGCACGTTCCATCCCCAAAAACGTAAGTTTACTCACGTAAGTTCATGAAAATCAACAAAATACATTTAATTTTAAAATCAAGCTCCAATGCATGAGCTCTTTTTTTCACCTCAAACTGACTAGTTAATGGCAGTGATGACCCATCAGCAAATGACCACGTTACATTTGCTTGAGGATATCCATCAAAAGTGCATGTGAACTCCACTTTGTTGTTCTGAGGCAGGACAACGTATTCTACAGGATGATGAATTTCAGGAGCACCTAAAATCACGTTTTTTATACATGTACAATTTGTACATGCAATAAATAAATTATTTATTTAAATTATTTATGTTAGTTGTTAACACATACGGTATTCCACGAAGTTGTGGTGCTTGCTTCTCACAAAATTAGTAGAGCAACGAATTGCCGAGAATCTACCTACCGCCTCAACAATTATCCCAACGTCATTCGTTCTAATCCTCTACTACAATGTTCTTAGCGTTTTCTTTTAGAACCTTAGTTGAGATACGTCTTTTTATCTTTGTTTAGTTGCTTTTTTACTGTTTTTATTTTCTCTGGTAGTATTCCCGAATTTACGCTTTGATCAATTATTCATTAGATAGGTATGAAACATGTTAATTTGAACAGTTTGAATTTGAACGAAAAAGCAGTAAGACGAATAGTCCGGTGTTAGTCGTCTTGTATCACAACAACTTGATACAAAAACAATAAAAAATAACAGTTTGATAGAAATGATACGTCTTGTTGGTAAAACTATTAACCTGGGTTTAAAACTTACCCTTTACAGTTACCTCCAAATTCACGCTGTCTTTGCTTTCACCACTCTCACGCACGTTTGTTGCTGTGCAAGTGTATGTTCCTTTGTCACGATAACGCGCCTTTTAGTGCAACATTTATGTTAGTCAGGTTGAAAAATATCAGATAGCCAGCGGCACGTGCATTGAGTATTAATTAGTAACGCATTTACAACTTGCATATTATTTCAACATTTTTCAAAGAAATTTTAACATAACATCTCCATCAAACACAAACTTACTTTGGTTAGAATCAATTCGCTGCCTGATGCTGTGTCATTAATTTCTGTCAATTCTTGGTAAATGAATTTACCACTTCTGTCACTGATAACCTTATCATTTTTCAGCCACATCACTGTAGGACGAGGATTACTATCCGATATGCAAGAAACTACAACTGGAGTAGTAGAGTTCCGCATGACTTCAATGGATGATGCAGAAAGTTGTATATTTGCAGGAACTGAAGAAAAGTTTAAGTTAGAATGAAACAAAACAGCAAAAGACCAATTAAATGATTTATTTACCTTGAACAGTTACATATGTTTGGAAGTTCTTTCTGAACGTGTTACCATCAATAGTTAGAGCGCAGGAAAGCAAAAAAACAGCACTTCCATCAGCATTTGGAATTGAGTAGTCTATGCTGGAAATAAAAAAAATAATGTAATCTTTCTTCTATAGGGTATTGGTTGTAAGCAAATACGTACTTTTTCCTACGTTAACTATAAACAGTAAATATTTATTAAGCTTTGTACATGACTCTTCAGCGCTGTGAAATTCCAACACATGACGAATACATATGGCATATGAAAGCACATTTCACTTTCACTGCAGTTAAAATTCACTTCCATATGTACAGTAATAGTAAATAAAACGCTATAACTAACTTAAATACAACAAACAAACACCTTCTTCTGCTGTTAAGGTTGAAAGTTTGCAAAGAAATTGATTTAGAAGTCGGTTCACAAGACACCCTATCTCTAACAAATGCAATATTATAAGAAAGATTTATGTTCTCTCCTTGGTCCACTGTCACAGCTGGTTCCGAATCGATTTCAATAATCCCTAAAACGAAAATAGAATGCATCAGCTCAAAACTTTGTCTTGAATAACGGTAAAAATCATATAAAAGTTACCTGAAGCATCGCCGGGGTACAATGTATAAACTGTATTTGAAAAGTAACGAAACTGAATACATCTTGGCAAACAATTTGAAAACCCGACCACTTTCCGGAATTGCATTTTTTCTTGTTCACTAAATCTCCCCTATGATCGTTCACCCAATCATTATCACAGCAATAATTCGAGATTTATATTAAATTCTTAATTTTCAGCATAGCGTCATGTAGAAAAATGCAATTTACGGAGGTTGGTTTTAAGGAAAAGGTTAAAACCTACGCATCTGAGATAAAAAAAATGTTTCCACCAAATTTTTATGCAACCATCTGTTACCTAAATCGTGAAAGGCCAGCTCTTTGTTTTTGTGATTACTTAGCTGTTTTTTTGCCGCTTGTCAAAGACCATCTTTATGGCGTGTGTTTTCTGTATGTTTTGAGCATTGCTCAGGGGACTAATGTATAAGAATTCCGGTAAAACTAAACGAGCTCAAGATTTTTAAAAGTAACGAGTATTCCTTATGTTAAAGCGATTATATCACTAGATATTGGTGCTTAGTATAAAACTCAATTTCATCGAAAAACATTCGAGTTTTTTTTAAACAGAACAGTGAATGATTTCAAATACAATCACGTTGAAAAGGTTGTAGATACTGTGATTCGTTAGAAATAAAATGTAGCCACAAACTATCATCCAATAAAATTACAACACTAAATGAATTAATGCTTTAAGTCTTGCAGCCGTCTACTTTGAATATGAAAATGTGCAGCTTTCTTCATTGCTTAATAATAAAAATTTTATGACCCAGTTCCGTTATATTTCAGACACGCTTCACAAGAAATTTCACGTTTGTAACAATTTTATTTAATGTGATAAAAAACTTCAAAAACGTTCAAACCTGTACAATCAACGCCATTGCCAGTGTAACCTTGACGACATCGACAAGTGAAACTGCCTGCTGGTGAGTTAAGGCAATTAGCATATAGAGAACAATTGTGTCCATTTTGTGTACCTCGTGTTCGACATTCATCAATATCTGAAATTCAGCGACGTACATTAAATTGGACGAGACAAGGTTGAAAATTGGAAACAGTTTAATTACTTTAACACTAACATTTAAAGTGAGGGGCAAATACAAAACCAAGTTTGTCGTAATTCAAAGAATATTTGTCAGACATACAGTTTTTGGTAATATGCAGTGGTTAAGCAGCACAAGGGGGAAATTGAGAAGCTTAACACTGAAATCTGATTTTTACTTTCGGACTTGGGCTGCCGAAGAAAATTTTCAAAGATGGCTTTTAAGAAAAAGTACTTCAACATGAGGAAATCCATGAGATATATGCATTTCTCTTTTAACTCAACATACTTTTGTGACTCTGCCTTGCCTTTTATGAACCAAATTAAAACAAAATATCATTATCTATTGACCAATTCTCAACTGAGTGATTGTATAAACATCTGCTTATGGAAACATCAATTTAATTTCAAAAAACTTGAAAACTTGAATCAATGAACTGAGGCACACACTTCACATGATGGTTTATAAACAATAGCTAGAATTTAAAAAGAATTGAAAACAAAGACTATGCTGAATTTCGTAAAAAAAGCTGTCAGTGTAAGTCTTATAATCAAATGAAGAGAACAGTTAAAGCCAGAGATGTGTGAAAAAGAGAAGAGCAAGAGCCAAATTACATACTTAATGTCTAAACTGCACATTCAATTTAGTAATAATTACCAGCACAATTCCCTTCTCGGCCATTACCGGAGTAACCAGAATTACATGTACATCTGAAACTCCCTATTGTGTTGGAACACTTTGCATTTTCATCACAGTTGTCTAGACCTGTTGAACACTCATCGATATCTAAAACAGAAAGGTGAAGAATAAAATAAAAAAGTGCATGGTTAGCAGGATGACAAACCATGAATCCGCCTGGAAAAAAAGGAAAAAGGAAGCAGCAGTGATAAGAGAAAACGCTACATTACTTCTGAAATTTTTTCGTTCAACTCAACTTAGAAACCACACGCATATGTACAAAGGATCCCATTATTATTGCAGACTTGTGTTGCTAATATAAACCAAAAAAGTTCAACTATGGCACGCAAGTTAACCTTTTAAACAAGATACAAAGTATGCACTATACAGTACTAGTACCTAATGTCACCAGCTTCTACAGGTTACTGACTACTTTGAAAATTTGGGACTCCATTCTTAATATTCTCTGTAAATCATTTAATTAATGATATTTTACAAAGGTCGGATGGTGTTAATATAGTGGCTATACCAGGAGTAATCTTGCACAAAATTCTAAACAATTATTATTAATTTTGCCTTTCTTATCATGAGCTGCTTTTGCAACACAAAATTTAAAACCACAGCTCAATTAAATTCACTCCAGGCTTGCACATTATAGTTAAGTATGCAATAATACCTATTGCTGATTGCACTATAAAATAATATTGGTTACAAAGTTGGATCAGCTATTGACTCAGTAATTACTTTGCCACCTCTGTTGGTTGGACATGGTTTTGACAAAAAAATGCCCCAAATGATTTAGGATTAAAGTAAATCACTCTTTTTTCGCTAGATGGGTTTTCTACGGTAAAACCCTTTTATAGGAAAGTAAAAAACAGCTTTGATTGATTCCCAAATGTTACCTTAGATGGGTCATGATAAGAAGTATGACTTAATGTGAATTATTATTATTAATAGTTCAAGACTCTTTATACTGTGATCACCTCTGCAATTTACACCATTCCCAGTGTAACCAGCATTACAGGTACATGTAAAACTTCCTGGTGTATTGTTACATCTTGCATTTAAATTGCAGTTGTGTTGGTTCCTTGAACATTCATTAACATCTAAAATAAAAATATAATTGTTGCAGTGGGCGGGACGATAGATTATGATGATAGTTTATTAATCATATGTAATCATAAGTATTCATACCTCTGCAATTTCCTCTTCTGCCATCACCACTGTAACCAGAAATACATCTGCATAGAAAACTCCCCATTGCGTTGGTACATCTGGCGTTCCTGCCACAGTTGTGGCTGCTAGTTTCACATTCATCAATATCTAAAGAAAAGCAGTGTTTATTGGAAAAAGAGAAAACAAAAACCTAAGCACAGTAATCTCCCATTTAGGTACCCTGATCTTAAATGTTATAAGTTAGAACAGGGGTGGCCAAACTGCGGCTCTCCAGCCGCATGCCGCTCTTTGAGCCTTTGATTGCGGCTCTTTAATGAATTAGCATTGTTGAACTAGACATGCAATTTTCCCGGTCTAGACGAGTTGTTTGATCAGATTATGAAACAATGCGTTCTATCACATTTATTAACAATGGACTACTTGTTAGCAATAATCAAATTACACTCCAAAAAGTACATTATTGTACAGAAGTGTGCTAACTTGTATACTGTAGTTAAGTAAACTGTCAGATTGAAGCTGTAGGTCAGGGCTGACCTAGTTTTAAGTCTTGGTTAGGGTTATACTAATAATAATTGCAAAAAGAGTTGGTGAAGCCCAGTTGGAGACTCATAGTATCACCACGCAGCACTAATGTTAATCAATAGCTACACTTCTTTGTGAGTGAATAAATTCGTGTTTTTTATTGTGTTTGTGTTGTGGCTCTTTTAAAACCGGAATATGTTATATGCGGCTCGAGCATGAAGCAGGTCTGGCCATCCCTGAGTTAGAAGTTAGTTAGAAGCACCTTATCTTGTAAGTGTGTACTTAGCAATTTTAATAGATTTTTTTTGTAATACTCAAACATGCAAACTTATCTGAAAATGTTGGAACTGTAGGTTTTAATTTTGCCTTGGTATCTCATGTGTAATAAAAATATTCCAATGTAAGTAACTTTACGCATTATCACTTGAAAGTACCACATGTTCTTATTACAATTACGCCTACTGCTGAGCAGTGTGTCATTTTATATAATGCATTTGGTTACAGGTAAGTAAAATTTGTAGCGAATGGTAGAGCATTGCAGGTTGCAGTTTTTTTGCTTGGTGTCAAGAAAATCGCGATTTGTCTATTTTTGTATAACCATTTGATCTGTTTGGATTCTCGAAATAAGTTCATTCTTACCATGAAGCTGTCATATATTTTTTCATCACCCATCCCACTGCTTTTTATAGTAACTTGGAGTAAAAGCTCCTTAGTAATCTGAACTTTTCAGAAATAAACAGCTTACAAGGAACAAATAGGAATGAGAGTTTATAGATATACTACTGTACACAACAAATGATGTTTTCAGCATTGTAGTATGTATCAGTAAAACTGTAAAACAACAATCAATGATGAAATTCTTAATGATTTCAGTATGAAATTTCCAAACTCCTACTTCAAGTCCAGCTTTTCATCATAATTCAATGATGTGTAACTAACTTTAACTGGCAGCAATTATAGGTTACAAAAGAAGATTTAAAAACATAAAAAAATGTACGCAAAATTTTTTCATCCATACATCCATATGTTATACACTAAATGCCTCTTTAACTTTGTGTGAACAAGCAAGGTAGCAACAAATTTAAAATTGCTTATATTATTAAAAAGAGTTACCTGTACAACTTCTACCATCACCACTAAATCCAGATTTACATGAACATGTAAAACTTCCTTCGTTATTATTACAAATTCCATTTTTGTGGCAATTATTTTCAGTGTTTCTGCACTCGTTAACATCTACATAAAATATAAGTTTTTTTTAAAAACAAATGAAATGGTAAAAACTATCAAAATTTCTAATGATCCAAGATACATTTAAAAAAGCAAAGCTCACATGAATATCAAACTGACTTTTATAGTGTACATATGTATGAAGTTCACTTCAATGGTAACAGAGCTAGTGAGTCTAACTGAGTTTAAATAAACTCAAACATAGTTGCTGTATAGTAAACTATGCATTGTCACACCTTGTCAACCAGAAGTACTGGTTATAAAATATAATTACTTCCTAAAGCCAGACCCAAACTATTACAATGCAAGAGAATGAAAACACACCAACAATTTAATAAAAATTGCATTTCGTTAGAAATAAAGGGCTGACAAAAATCATATCAGCACAAGTAAACGCAAACAATATGTTTAAACTACTAGTACTATAGCAATATAATCAAAAACGATTATATACGATCAACCGATTTTGTCTTTACGGCAATATAATCAAAAAACAACATACAGCAAAAAACAATAATTTTGAAAATTCTGGTCAGACAACAGTCGACAGGCGTGTTATAGGTTTGAAAAAATATTACTACAATTTTAAAAAACAATAAATATTAAAAAAAATATCAAAATGTATCAAACATAGGCAACTTAAGAAATTACAAATAAAAGAAGATTGGGAAAAAGTTTTTACCTGTGCAAGTTCCACGAACTTCAACATAACCACCGTTGCATGGACAACGATAACTCCCAACAGTATTAAGGCATTTTGAATTTTGCCGACAACCGTTTTGGCCGGTTAAACACTCGTTGATGTCTAATTAAAAAATATATCTAAACTCTATGAATGCAAGCATTTTAAATAAAAAAATATATCCATTCACAAAATATCTTGCAAGAATGGTATTTAGCAATAAAACTTTGTCTTCCAAATATTAAAAAGCTTTTATACTTTTCATTATTTGATCCTGGAAATACTGAATAGAAGTAGACACTTAAAAAGACTATTTGCATGTTTTTAAATTATTTTTTTAAATGCTTTTTAGTTTTTTTAAGAATTAGTCAATATCATGTCAATTGCTAATTTAGACTGAGTTTTGATTGATTTAATGTTTCTTTTGACAAAAAAGATTAAGAAACATTAAATTATATGGCCAAGTTTTTGTTGGGTCAATGAAAACTTGACCAAGTCATGATATAAAAAAGATTACCATCTCATGATGAAAAAATTACGAAATATAAGCAGTCAAAAGTTGTGGCATGGAAAAACCACAAGCGCTAACTTATGGTCATGTGATCGGCAGGAAATTGTTTTATTCTTTTGCATTTTCTTGTTTGCAGGTAAAATGCTAGCTGCAGTGTGTCACAGCACATAAAAATATATACAAACATGAACATGGAGAGACTTGAAACAAGAAGTATTATTATGATTATTTAACATCCAAGGCCGCATGTGATCGACATGCAGGTATTTTTACTTGCATGCTTTGAAATATCTTGTGTTGATACTTTGCAGTAATTCGCTGGAAATTCTAAATGGAACTAATAAAAAAATTTAATAAACAATTAAAATGGCAGTTTTTTTTAATCTTGAAAAGAGTATTTGAGGCATCAAACTAAAGTTTGCCGATCACTCTTCCAAATAATCTAATTTGCCATCAAACAACAGTCAATATACTGCAATACTGCACTGTATTAATAACACACTAAGAAAAGTACAGCAAACATTACAAAATAATTTTAGATGTATTGAAATGGTTGAGTTTTCTTCATAAATTACAAAAAATATATTAAACCAGAACAGTTTCCTAAAAAGTTTACCTGTACAACTACCATTTCTTCCATCACCAGTGTAACCAGGATTGCATGAGCAACTGAAACTCCCTATTGTGTTGGTACATTGTGCATTATTGTCACAATCATGTCGTCTCCATCTGATTGTAGTTGTACATTCATCGACATCTGGCCAAAAAACATTTTTAATCTAAACTGTGACAAAAGCCAGAATAAATAAAAAAATGTATTTACCAAACACTTTAATGGTAGACAAATAGTTCCTTTTAGTGCCGAAATAAGTTACAATACACAGTATGATCGTTGTCCAGCTATTTCAATAAGTATGATCACATAATCGCAGAAAATAATGAACAGTATTGAATATTTATCAAAATTAAGTTTCCCATATGCTTTGCACTAAGTTCCACTATTGTAGGATCAAGTAAAAAGCTAAAAAAATATCATAATGGTATAATTTCAAAATAATTAATTTATTACAAGTTCAATACCTGTGCATTTCTTTGAATTTCGATAATATCCATGTTTGCATAAACATCTGTGACTTCCTATTTCATTAATACATCGTTCATTCTCATCACAACCATGCTGATTGTTTGTACATTCATTAATATCTAAAATAAAATATTTTACTAAATAATATTGAGTAATATTTTACTAAAATAAAAACAATTCAAATTCTTTGTGTTAACACTTAACAAAGCAATAATGCATGCAACAAATGAGGAATGTGGTTGAATGCAAATCAATAAATGCTGAAAAATTTGTAATCGATTAATTATTATCAACATAATTTCACGTAAAAGTACTCAAAGAAAATTGAAACAAACAGCACAAACTGTAAATGAGTTATATTATTATAATAAATCGGTATCACTATCTCATGAGCAGACAAGTTGATATTTATCAATGTTAACTTAAATGGGAGGAAAAATTCTTAAAATAAATTTGAATAACTTTCGGTGCTCTTAGTTTTCTTCCCAAGCACCGTTTCACTCAGGTTATTTAACTTTTGTTTATTTATTCTTGTCTGCTTTACTGAGTTTCTACAAGTTAACAAAACCTATTTACAAGATGCTAATTCCCAATCTGTTTAAAAAAGCATGCATACTTTCTTCTGTTTATTCAATTGCGTCAACCATATGAAGTTCTGTACTTTAGTAACACAATAAATAAACATGAAAAGAGTGTGGACACCTTTAAACAAATCAAATTACTGATACTAAATCACTAATTACTAGCATTAGAAAAGCCCAAAAACAGCAAGAAACAAGAGATTGAGTCAATCTTCATATCGATCGAAATCGAAGAAAAAGTAACAAAACATGAAAACTAATAAATTTTGGTAAATTTTATAAAATCCTTCCCAATAAACAAACAATCATTCTACCAGTGCTACCAGAAAACACTAAACAAAAACAATTTATCACAAAATGCAAAACGACAGTCTCGGTAACCAAGAGTTTGTGCAATGTGAAATCAGTGCAATTTGAAGTTATGCGCAGCTTGTTAGTCAAGCAATGTTATACAAGTCTGTTAATCCAAATTACCAACATAGCAATAAGAAAAAATTTACGCAGTATTTTGGCAAGAAAAACAGTCGCTTTCATGATGAAAACATGACAAATCAATACAAAAAGTATTAAACAAGTTTTCATACCTTCACAGTTTCCACTTTTACCATCTCCAGTGTAACCAGAGTTACATTCACATCTAAAACTCCCTTGTTCATTTATGCATTTGGCACTATCATCACAATCGTGGCTGTTAGTACCACACTCATTGATGTCTACAGAAAAACAGTGTTTATTGTCACGAAAGCAAAATATTTTCAAAATATAACTACACTTAGTATTTGCTCTGTAATATTGCTTTTTGTAATGTAGGTACTAAGACACTCAGTGTCTAGTAGTAGGCTATGTGTATGTCTAGTAGTAGTATGTAGAACTTCCTTCGGTATTGTTACAAACTCCAATTTTATAGCGTTATATCTAGATAAAATATAAGTTTTTTTAAAAACAAATGAAATGGTAAAAAACTATCAAAATTTTTAATGATCCAAGATACATTTAAAAAAGCAAAGCTCACAAGAATATCAAACTGACTTTTATAATGTAAATATGTATGAAGTTTACTTCAATGGTAACAGAGCTAGTGAGGAGAACTGAGTTTAAATAAACTCATGTTATTAGTTTAATACCTACGCATTTCCTTAAATTTTGAAAATATCCAAGTTTGCATAAACATATGTAAGCTTCAAATATGGTAAAACATCGTTCATTCTCATCACAATCATGCTGACTTGTACATTCATTAATATCTAAAATAAAATGATTAAGTAATACTTTTCAAAAAAAAAATTAATTCAATGTCTTTGCATAAATACTTAACAAAGCAATAAATATTAAATGAAAGTTGACAAAGTTACTTAACAAAGCAATAGTATTAAATGAAGAACATGGTTAAGGAGGCGTCAAACACCTAAAACTAAGATCTTTATGTATTTGTTGTACCTCTTACGTAGGGCTTTAAAAAACCTACTTAGACCAATCAGAAGGCAGCATGGTTGATGTTGTTTTCTAGCCTGGGAATTACCCTAACAGTTGGCGTGCTTCAATGTCCCAGGTTGCGTTCACAATTAAGTTAAAAATTAGCATGAAAGTAGCTAAAATTGGGTTTTTAGACCAAAAATTCTAACTTAGTGTGTATTTTGCGCCTCTGTAAAAAAAGTTTAAATCATGGTTTTTTGATGACATTTTATGGAATGGTTTAAAGCATACTAAATTGACATGCAAAATTTCAGAGAGTTCTATGGAGGATTTTTCGAGTAATCAGTCTTTTAATAAATTTAGGGGAGATCGGGGCTAGTTGGAAAACGGGCTTAGTTGAAAAACCGCTGTTTTAGTAATCTCCGAACATCTTTGTAAATGTTCATTAGTCTATATTGACCGTAGGTGCCATGGTACCAGAAAAGACAGAGGCAATTAAATTACCTGGTTTAGTGGCTACATACAAAGTAAGAATATTGAGGAACAACAACGACTATTTATGACATCCCTGATATGGTAGGGAGAGGTTTCCCCAGAGCATTCACTCCAGTAAACATACAATCAGGGTTCAAGGTTGCTGGGATCTATCCATTGGACAGTGACATTTTTACTGATGCAGAATTTCTGCCTTCAGATGTGAATGACAGGTCTATCCCGATGGATGTTGCTGACAGTGCCAGCACACAACCAACAGACCAGCAAGCAACCAGCCAACAACACCAAATATCAGATAGGTCTTCATCATCAACAATTGATTGTCTTATGAATGTTACACTTGAAAGCATAAAGCCATTTACAAAAGCTGCTCCCAGAAAGAGGAAATCCAACATAAATCGTGGAAGAACCAGAATTTTAACTGACACCTCTGAAAAACAGGAACTTATGGCACAGATTGAAAAAAAGAAAAAGACAAGTAAGAAAATTTGTAAATGCTTGATAAATGCTTCAAAGTCTGACTCTGACAAAGCACCGCCGCCACTCTTATCAGATGAAAAGGAGAGCTCAGTCGAGACTCGAGAGTACAACAGACGATGAAGAAATGACAGAGGTTAATCAACCAAGTGACATTAAAGAACGTGAATTTGCACTAGTCAAATTTTCTGCAAGAAAAAGTGTGTAGTACTACGTTGGACAAGTAAGTGATGTTTTTGAAGATGGGGATGTAACCTTCAAATTTTTGAAGCGCTCCAGTCACTCTAAATTAGTGAGTGAACGCCCCTCATTTATTTTTCCTATGGACACTGACGAATCGGAATTCACTCAAAATTTAAAAGACATTGTGTTCAAATTGCCTGTTCCTTTGAACAGAAGAGGAAGGAAACGCTCTCAGCAGAAATTTGTCTTCCCTGTTGACTTGTCGGGCTACAATCCACAAAAGATTGATTGACATTCAAAGAACAGACACTTTTGAATACTGTACAGTGTATGACAAATCGATGTATGTTCTAACTAACTCCATGTGGTTTTCCTACAAGCCCCGGCGTCGGGGTTAGTTGAAACACGTCACTGATGTCTGAAAAATTAAAGTTTGTGCGTAAACCTATAACAATTTCTGGTCAGTCTTTTGTAATAAGTTGTAGATCAGGGTAGTCATTAATTATGCCAGACTGGATAAAGGTTTCGAAGATCATTCTGAACTTTGGTGGTTTAAATTTTCCAAAAATTTTTTCCAACTAACCCCGGTATAATAATAAAATAATAATGTCATAATAAAACAAACAAAAATTTTATGGCATTTTATGGTGTTTGACGCCACCTTAAATGCAAATCATCATCATAATTTTACATAAAAGTACTCGAATAAAACAAATACAAACAGCACAAAAAAGAGAAAGTGTAGCCTATCTAAAAATAATTCCTTTGATCTGACTTAAAAATTACCTTTAAATGAGTTATATTATTGTAATAAATTGGTATTAAAATCTTATGAGCAAACAGGTTGATCTTGGTCAATGTTAACTTAAATGAGAGAAAAAAATTGTCAAAATTAATTTCAATTTAGGCCTACCTGTTGTGCTCTAAGTTTTCTTACCAAAGGTTATTTAACTTTTGTTTACTTATTCTTGTCTGCTTGACTGAGTTTCAACAACTTAACTAAACCTATTGACTAGATGCAAATTCCTAGCTTGATTCCGTTTAGAAAGGTATGGACACTTTACTTCTGTTTATTTAATTGCTTCGCCATATCAACTGTAGTTTAGTAACACAATAAAGTAACATAAAGTCAATAAAGGTACCCTTAGACAAAGCAAACTACTAATACTGAATTACTAATTGTTAGCACTGGAAAAACCCAAAACCCAAATACAACAGATGTTTAAGCCCAGTACCTTCAAATTTGCCTAACCCTGTAGTTGTTTGAGTGGTATTTTTTAATACCATTACATCATTTCATTTCATTACACTTCGTGTGAACACTCTTTTCAGTACGTTTACATATTGTTATATTGATAAGAAGGTTTTATTGGAAATGACCGATTCTTAACTCTAACACTTATTATTACTTATCTATGTCCCAATGTGTGAGCTTTAGCTAGGGATGGGCCGATACGAACCCAAACCCGAATAGATTCGCCGAATATCGCCTTTATGGAAGATTCGGGCGAACACGAATACCAACAATGGCGAAACCGAATACAATATTACTTATAAATTTACTTATTTTTGTTAAAAATGATGATCTAGTTTCCCGACGAAGCTAGAATAGAGTCAGCAATACTTACAATGAAGGTCGTTTTCCTAACGATTTTGCTTTTTCAATCGTTTTTTAACACTATTTTTCGAAAGAAAGCGAGTTGTTTATCGATTACGTCATTTTACAAGCAAGACTTGACAACTATTGGATGAAATTTTATTGTTTGGTTCTAATACGAATAGATTCGGGATTCGTTCGTGTCGACCTTCATGATATTCCGGTTCGCACGAACCAGAATAATTTTCTTCGGGGCACATCCCTAGCTTTAGCTATATGTATCTCACATTGTCAAAACATCGTTTCCTTTGCTGCAGCTGCTACGACTTGCAGTGATTTTCATGTCGAACATTTTAACTCCTATCGCTTTCATGTTTTACAAGCTCGCACTTCTACCAGAGAGCAGAGAGTTACCTAAGTGAATCATCGAAATCAACAGATGAATTGTCTAAGCTTGTCAAGGTGATTGCAACTCAATAGATCTTTTTATAAGCGGTACCACTACTTATGTTCTTGATTATTTATTCGTATTATTGAGAAAGTGTACAGTACCTACAATAAAAACCTTTTCTTGTGAACTATTTTTGTTGTAATATTAAAACCTTTCGGTTGACAAAAAGTTAGAGTATTCTAACCGCACGCAACAATAAAGTCAGATAATTCAACAGGTATATTAAGATACCCTCATAAGATAAAGCAGTTCTTCAGCTCCAGGATCAAACAATGTTATCTGCAGCCCTTTAGATCATTCTATTGGGCTCCAGCAACAATTTTAATGAGAACAATAAGAAACAAGATATTAAGTCAATCTCTATATGAACTGAAATTGAAGAAAAAGTAACAAAACATGAAAACATTTAGATTTTGACGTAAAATAAAATTCTTGCCCAATGAAATTACCTGCAAGATAAGAAAAACTCATGCTCTTAAAATATTCTATTAAAACACGTTTATTTTATAAAATACTTTCTTGCTTCTAAAGGACATTATTTACAGCTAGCAGTAGACTTCATGTATCGAGTTCCTTTCAAGCACCAACATCAATTTAACTATATTCAATTCGAAAACAAACTATTTAATTTAAAGGTAGCCTATGCCTGAATTTTAATTTTGCTCACAAGAGAGCAAACTAATAAACATCTCTGAAAATGCCCCAAAATTGTCAAGGATCTTGCTTCTAAGCTTAAATGTGCAAAGCTTTAAAGTCATCCATGCAAAAATGTTACTTTAAAAATAACTCTAAAAAATTGATCTCGTTAGGGAGCTTCTATTTGCAAAATTTCACGGTCATATATATAATGTAAATTCAAAGATATTCAAAAATTCAGTTTTTGACACTAGAGTGCGATAGAGTATAACAGCACAATACAGTAATAAACTTAACTTAATAAAATCGAAAAGAAGTTTAATAACATGCCTGACCAACAAAGCATGGCGAATTTGTTCGAGTAATAGTCTCTTTCATTTGTAGAAGTCCATAACTTACGGATACTTTTTTAGAGAAATAATAGTTACACTATGAAGTTATTTGATAAAATCTTTGAACACTTCCTACTCAACAAAAATTTTGAAAATCTGTATAACGATGAAGATTTGAAAGACCAAATTTTCAAACAAAGAAACAAAACCACCTGTCATTTTAAAAGTACCTTTTGCAGAAAATTTATGAGTTGTTTTAGCAAGAAAAATTATGCAACCTGATCTTGTGAAATTATGCACAAAAGAAAAAAACTTCAACATGAAAATGTTATCAAAAGTTGTGACAAAAAGCGAAAGACAGGCTTTCAGACCAAAGATAACTTGGCGTAAAATAAATATTAAATATAACACTCGTTGAAAAGGAAACACTGCTGGTGAGCTATTTCGGTCGGCGGTCAGATTAATTTGTTTTTTTTACGTCTAAAAACGCTTGGAAATGAATTGTAGTTTTATTATTACTTTCTCGCGACATACAGAAGTGAGCATTCGGTACCGATACTTGGCAAAAAAGGACCGACAGTACCAGTATTCAGTAGTATTTTTAAAAAATAGTTCGGTACTTTGTCGATACTCGGTACCGGTACTTTTTGTGTAAAAGATACTGCTGGAAATGCAGTGTTTGCCGCTATTATATTCCATGTAAAGGTTACTCCAGGTCAAAACATATTTGAGGTTAATTGCTTTCCATTTTACTTGACATTTCTAGTTCAAAAAAGAACAACAGATGCTAACACTGGTATAAAGAGTTAATTAAAAAGAATTTTGGAAAACATACTTGATAAAATTTTGAAGTTATCACATGAAAAGTACCGAGTACCGGAACGGACCGAAATTTCTTGAAATTAGTAATTCGGTTCAGAGATTTGGTGCTTTTTTCCAAAAGTACCGCGGTACAGTAATTCGGTATCATAGTAACGCGGTACTGTCCACTTATAGAGATATGTTATTATTACTAAAGTCAAGGTCACCTTAACATATGTACACAACGTAATTTCATAAACAAACAGTTGTCACGTCAACATGCAAACAGTTTTATACAGAGTAAAAGGAAATTAAAGACGTTAATGAAATAGCATAGCAAAGTTATTTACAGCGTTTTACACAACAGGGGACGCAACAAAACAAGAAATAATAATGTGACGTTACATAAAACCTAGACATCGATTCTTTTCACCAAACTCGCAATGACATTGTCGTAATTTAATGCCAGATTACGATGACTGTGCAAAGAAGCGAGAAAATTTAAACGAATCACGCCCATATGAGAAGCCGTAAATAATTATTAATATACTTTAAAGTACTAAAGGAACGTTCATTTGAAGCAGGGGTAACCGGAAATGTTGCAAATATTTGCAAAAAATTGCTATACAAGGAATAGTAAGCGGAAGATCGCCTTTTTTAGAACGTCAACTGGTCGAATGAGAAAGCTTTCTGACGTTCAATTTTCATTGCATATTTGTTCAGTGCAAATCAGTGTTTTCCATTTCCACATTCCATTATTATATTATTTTATCGACCTCATATATTCTACATCCGTTGACTCCTTACTACACGGTAAATAAACCCCAAATTGTTCAACAGCGGACTCAATACTATTACAAAAGAGCTTGATGCAATACTGAAGTAACAACGAGGGCAAAAAAAGACCTGCTTCTGTTTGAGAACTAAACCGTTCTGTTGAGACACGACGCTATACAGAAAGCAATAAAACACTGCTCTACTGTAACAAGTAAAGGTTGTATCAGCAAGAACATTTTCTGATAAAGTTGGCGGGTTTATTTCCTGGGCGACAAGGTCGCCAGAGAATTGCGAAAATACGAAGAAGAATAAGACGCAAAAATGCCTATGTCTCCCCCCCCCCCAAACACTTGGGGTCGTGGGAGGGTCGTGCCCCACCTCCTTTAATACGCTAGTGAGCATAGGGGATCACCAACTACTGGCGTCACAACACATTAGCTTTTTTGAGCCGTTGACAGCTGCTGGCATTACTTGTAAAATAATTTTTGCCTATTTCAATGATGTTATCGTTTTTACACACCTACCAAAATCAAACTTAGAGTAATATTGAAATTAAAATAATCCCCGAAAATCTATGGGACCAATTAAACGGCAATACAACAAAAAATAAGAGAGAGGTTAGCTTTGGGCATTTGCATAGTTTATAGAGTATATGTTGGCTACTTATCACAAAGAGCTAATTGTCCCAAAGCCCATTGAGAAAATGGCGCATTTATATAATTTCTATACTTTTATTACAAATGCCTTGTCATCATCTGCTGTATATAAAAGCCCAAGTCTCGATAAAAACAAAGTTTTATTTCCTCAAGGTTGTTAAGCTATATTCACTTGCAGCTATCGATGAAATATCGATGTTCTTCAAAAGCGTCATTCTACAGCAAAACAATTGTATGGGCGTCTAGTATTTGGTTTCAGCTTAAAATGAGTCTAGCAGGGTTTATGTTGTTCACTGATAAACCCCCTCTATATATACAGTAGCTACCTGAATTAAATAGCAGAAGCTGAAGCTGAAATGAACAAAATGAATTTTCATATCGCAACGTTTTCGGTTAAACCTTGCGATTAAAACGCAAAGTCGTAACCAAGTCGTCTAACTCAGGTCGCAAATCAAACTATTCCCCGTTAGTTCAAATCAAATAGAGTCATTTGATAGAGTGACTCGGGTCAAGTCAATACATTTAACAAATGAAACTCGAATCAAATAGAGTCATCTGATAATCCTGAAGTCAAGCCATACAGAAACGTTTAGACGTTTTACTTCGTTTTGCTGTCTCGTACACGTTCATAAACAAACAAACTTCATTTCAAGTTAAGCAATAATGTGTTTCTGGCCGAAAACATAATATTGATTTTACCTTAATGCTAAAATCTAATCAAAAAAACGATTCGGGTCTAGTCGAGTTTTTTATTTGATTTTTAGAAAAGAAGGCACGGCTTTGCCAAAAAGTGGTTTCGCTTGCTTAATTTCCAATCGGTTTCGATTCGAGTCACTGATTAGAGTCATTTCTACTTTGGTGCAAAGTTTCAAAAATCGTAATAATTAAGATTAAATCACAAACAATCCATAAAAGAGAGGAATCGCGAACCCCATTCAAAAAATGTTTTAGAACGACGGTTTCTAGCAATCTCACTCCAATACATTGGTCGTTATTGAACTTTTACTCACCATAGCTTTGTGCTTTCACTTCTGGCTTCCACAGCAATATCAACAGCACTAACGTTATGTAGACCAAATATATCAGCTGGGCCATTTGCATCAGCTTTACACTGTGTAAAAGTAGCATTTATAACTTTAGGTTGCGAGTATGATTACAGTATAATCCTTAATGTTAATGAAATAAATGATAAAGTTGATGATTTTCTCAGTGACCCGAGTCACTCTGAGAATACCAGTGCTGTTGGTTTATTTTAGGCTAAAGTTGAGGCATCGATGTCATTCTAACTACACATATACCGGCTATCCTTTTTAGTAAATCAATTTGTGCAGTTTTTATATCGATAACGATATGTTTCAAACATCTAGATTCTAGGTAGACTGGAAAGTCTCGGCTCCTTCATCACCACCACAACTTACTATAGCTCCTTCAAATATTCTACTGCATATATCAAACAAATTTGACCAAAACTAATTATTACGATATTACTATCATATATCGGATTGTCAACAGAAAGGTTGATGACAAGAAAAGATGTTGAGAAAATTTTTCCACGAAAACGCGGAAACGAAGCGTTTAATTAAAGTCACCGTTTGATTATTTTTAAAAAGAGCAAGTGGGTTAAAAATATTGATGCGATAACTTACAACTGACAAATGCAGTATAAAAATCCATAAGAAAAGTATTGTGGAAAGTTTGATTTTTTAATCTAGGCTCTAGTGAACGAATCCCTAAATCTGTCCAATGCTTTAATCTTTAGGCTTCTCAAACAATGTTGGCTTCCCAACAATGGGCTTTAATTTATTGGTAGTTATATAAATCCTTGCAATCAGCATTTTGTTCTTTTACTTAGTCAGAAACCTTCGTCAAGGAAACAAATTTATTAGAAAACTGCACAATTAGTTGCAGTATTGCCGATAGCAGCTTTCTTGGCTCGTTTGCTCGTTTGCACGTTTGCTGGCTCCAGCGTGTAAAAGCATTTTTCCATATCAGTATAGTTATATGATTGCATGATTTGCATTCGAGACGTTTCCTTTTATTTTCAACAATTTAATATCGCGCTGTTTTCGTTTCATTTCTAACACTGCAAACAATTTTTTAAGTCATCATCAATCATCATTACAGTACATTGGACAAAGTTTTATGCTTAAAACTTTTTATCGCCGCTTTTTGTCGGCGTAAATTGAATGATGTAACGATAACAAACAAATGCATAACTTTTAATTTAGATGTGAATTACGAAAACCAATCAAAAACCAAAATTTATTCTCCTAAAGTAACCAATTCTCATCTGCAACTGGCTACTTGACCAGTACTTAAAATCAAATGCCATTTCCACTTTCAAATCTCATTTGATGTCAGTTACTGCTCATTAAACAATTGCTTCAAATATTTAAATGTGGTAGAAATTATAATTTTCCTGATCTGTAGTCATATTGCTTTGGACTGACTTGCCATCGGTTTGCAATCCCCGAAAATGTCTTCCTAATTATAGCTAGTTATTCGACTGCCGTCTCATCCGTGATCAGACAAAAAGCAACGCCGTTATGTGCCAAATATAAAAATCGAGAAAAACAGATGGTGGCAAGAGTTCAATGCACGTTTCTTTTACTATAGGCCGATGTCTAATCTGCTTCCTGGTAAGTAAGAACAAGAAATGAACAAAATTTTTATATTTATCAAAAGCAAACCACTTTTTAAAGCACAAATTAATAGAGCCAATCACCTTTAAATAAATAAAGTATCCAAACATACAAACAGCATGAAACATGGTGTACTTGCAAAATAAAAGAAAAACGAACAATAACCAAATAGGAATTTACAGTTTTCCTTATGCGTGAAATCTTCCTTATACAAACAAGTAATGCGCCAGAAAAGACAGAAGTTTGGCATATAAGACAACTAGAATATCAATTAATATATCTAAGCATTTCTTTAGGAGAAATTTTCTATTAGCTGTGCCTTTCTTTTCGCCATTGATATCGTAGTTATGTAAGCAAAGTGGCATAAGCAATTGAAATAAAATGCAACTGTAGGAATTGTTTAATAACGAAATGTTTGTTATTGGTTTGTTTTAATATTTTATGAAGTATAGTTGTGTTTGCGATTGATTAATAGGTTTAAAGATTTTAAACATGTTGGTCGCTGTGCCTTGATTAAACAAACATGTATTTTGCTAAGCAATATGTTCTGCTTTAAATATTTTTCTTTTTAAATTGTAATGATTCACTGTACTCACTCGAGCGTAAAAGGCCATCACGCGGTCTCAATTTCTCATCTCTAACAGTCACAGAGCTCACATGCCAGGAAAGCACGTAGTGTGGTATAGTGTTTCGTCTAACTCTAACCTAACTCTTGTTTCTTAAGCTTTTGGTACGGTTATGAACAGTTGCAACGCCGCATCCAATTCTTTCTGAACTAAATACGAATAAATTTTACTATTTTGTTAGCTACTTTTTCTGGGCTACGCTGTTCTATGCCATACTTTCACATTTTGTTGTAATTTGGACCTATATGACTGCTCGTTGTCGGTTTGCTTGTTGAAAAAGGTTTGGTTATTTGTGGCGTCTTTGAAAACGTTTTCTGTTCATTTTTGCCTTTGTTAGTTTGAAACTATTGTGTTTGAATTCTATTTACGTACAGTGGGTTTGTTAGCTAAATT
Source organism: Clavelina lepadiformis (assembly GCF_947623445.1). Taxonomy (NCBI): domain Eukaryota; kingdom Metazoa; phylum Chordata; class Ascidiacea; order Aplousobranchia; family Clavelinidae; genus Clavelina; species Clavelina lepadiformis. Next base: position 20,860,676 of record NC_135241.1, read on the forward strand.
TTTTCCTCTCTAGACTTTTATAAAAGTCTACTTTCATTATGGTTTTTTAACGTTATTTTTACTGATTGCAGAACCATGTTTTGATATTACGACTCGCCAATATTGCAGTCATTTAACCTGTGTTTTATTGTTACACAAAGCAAACGCCGTTCTCGCTAAATGTGCTTTAAATTAGGTGTAAGCAAGTTATACAGCACGTAAGTTAATACTACGAAAAAAAGATGCTTCTCAATGTAAAAAACGTAAAAGAATATTCCTAGATGTGGGATATTTCTTATTACAATGAAGTTTACTTCCGCTATTTTGTATTCATAAAAGACCACATTAAGAATACAAAATGCTCAATCCTGCTTGTTGGCGCATCTTTCGTGAAAAGTACCAAACAATGTGGTCACAATTTTAAAGTACGTAAACGAGAACTTGGTTTTATTCTTGCTGCATTCTTTTGACATTCATCCATTTGCGTTTGTCGTTTTATTTCAAAAATTGTTTCACTTTTTTGAGGTTTCGTTCAAGTAAACATGGCTAACTACATTCTAATACTCATGCACGGTTCCACGACATATGGCCGCGGGAAAGTGGCCGCGAACAAACTCACCGGGGTCAACTGAACGTGACGTAAATTGACCGCGGACAAACTGACTGTGACATAAACTGGCCGGCGATCAAATTAACCGTCGATAAATTGGCCGGCGATCAAATTAACCGACGACAAATCGGCCGTCAAAAGGTCAAAATTCTAATTCACTATCTAGTCACTTCTGTTTATTTCAATAAACGTTTCAATGTGTATTGAAATAAAAAACAATTTTGTTAAAAACAAAGGAAATAGTTACAAACAAATATTTACTTTACATATCATATACTACCGAGTTTAAAATTTTGACCTTTTGACGGCCAATTTGTCGCCGGTTAATTTGATCGCCGGCCAATTTATCGACGGTTAATTTGATCGCCGGCCAGTTTATGTCACAGTCAGTTTGTCTGCGGTCAATTTACGTCACGTTCAGTTGACCCCGGTGAGTTTGTTCGCGGCCACTTTCCCGCGGCCATATGTCGTGCTCCCCTCATGCACGCAACATTAAAATGTTTTATTTTAGCAATGATTTAAAATTTATTGTTGGCTTGATTATTCAATTAAACACTTAATACGTACCACCATGCTTCCCACAATCATGATTTATGACTTGACTGAAATTTCTTAAAATGTTTTTGTACAAATGCCAGCCGACAATAAACTTGTTTGCCGCCCTCCAGCAATATTTTTAGACCTAAATATTGCGATTGCCTGATATCATTGATCGTTCTGAACACATCGGTTTTAATCTTTCATTTCAGCCGCTCTAGAAGGTTTGCGTTAGCGCAGAATGTACAGAATTGACTCGATCCGCCTCTGCAAAATTAGAAACAAAAGGGGAGCACGACATATGGCCGCGGGAAAGTGGCCGCGAACAAACTCACCGGGGTCAACTGAACGTGACGTAAATTGACCGCAGACAAACTGACTGTGACATAAACTGGCCGGCGATCAAATTAACCGTCGATAAATTGGCCGGCGATCAAATTAACCGGCGACAAATTGGCCGTCAAAAGGTCAAAATTTTAAACTCGGTAGTATATGATATGTAAAGTAAATATTTGTTTGTAACTATTTCCTTTGTTTTTAACAAAATTGTTTTTTATTTCAATACACATTGAAACGTTTATTGAAATAAACAGAAATATTTCCGGAAATACGAGAAATACGAGTAACAACATTAAAAGACGTTCACTGCAAAACACATATGACACTACATAATATGGGCACTAAAATTTACACAAGCTGTTATTTGACAAACAAGGAAGTTTATTGCGCAAATTGTAGGTTGTGGGCGATGCCTCTGAGAAAATCTAATATGTCACGGTTTGCAAAATCTTCAACGATGGTTATTGCAATAAGTCCATTGTTACAACATGAGATAGGCTACAACGCATTGTTTCATAATCTCATCAAACAACTCGTCTAGACTGGGAAAATGTATGTAACAATAAGAAATCTATGAATATGGGTCACCGTACAAGGGGCCAAAAAACTCTACGAGTGGCAACCTTGACTGCAATACACATACTGGATAGTGACTAGATAGTGAATTAGAATTTTGACCTTTTGACGGCCAATTTGTCGTCGGTTAATTTGATCGCCGGCCAATTTATCGACGGTTAATTTGATCGCCGGCCAGTTTATGTCACAGTCAGTTTGTCTGCGGTCAATTTACGTCACGTTCAGTTGACCCCGGTGAGTTTGTTCGCGGCCACTTTCCCGCGGCCATATGTCGTGGAACCAAACAAAAGATATCAACTAAGTTCTTGTACTTAGTCCTGACCGTAACTAATCGTCATACATAATTTTCATTTAGATTTCGACGCTATTTCACCTGGGCTTCTTTCAAAAATTTGCGTTGTTTTTTTATTCTTGCAAACAAAAAAGGCTGATTTTGCGCTTCTCTTATGAGCATAATGGCAAGAGATTGTACTGCAACTTTTTTAAGTTCTTTAAAGTTAACATTTACAATTGATGTTACAAATGGTGATAAATTGATAAAACAAATGTATACTAAAGTAGTGTTGCTCAAATTAAATGCTACAAGCTGAGTAAATAAAATTTCATGCCAAACTTTGTTTGAAAATGATGGCAATAAAAGTTGAGTTTTAGAGTTTGCATATGATTATATATATTGCAATACTTAATTGTTTTCAAGATACAGTTTACTTGCAAATAGAGATGTGCCACGAGGACGGTTATTCACGTTCATGCGAATCCGAATATGATAAAGGTCGACTCGTTTAGTTTATCCAACAAAATGGATAATCATTTCTAACCGAAGTTGATAAATTTATAAGTAGGCTAATGTTATATTCGGGTTTGCTTATGTTAATATTCGTATTCGCCCGAGTCTTCCGCATAGGCGATATTCTTCGAATCTATTCGAGTTTGGATTCGTATTGGCCCATCCCACTTGCAAGGGAAGAGATTTTTGTAAGTAATTCTTTCTTCTATTTTCTACAGCTTTGTTGCTACATTTATCTACCAGTGACATTATTTAAGATATTACAATTATTGACAGAGAAGTTTCATTTTTGGTTCTTTCCTGGATGAAGTTCTTTGACAGACAGAAGTTTCCATTTTGTGATAAATCAATTTTTGACCTTGAAAAACTGCTTTATTATAAAACAGAATTGGTGTTTCTTGTTTTATAATAAAGCAGTTTGTTCACATGTAAGCTATTTTCTTATCGTTTCTTCATGTTTTTCTTGTAAGGTTTATTTTAATTATTACGTTTTTGCTATTAATTGTGGAAAGCTAAAATGGGGTGCTGAAATTCTAACCAGAATAAAATACACCATTAAACAAAAAAAATGAAAAAAACTCCCATGGGTTTAAAACTTGTTTGTATTAACTGGTTATGGTGCATAGAAAACCTAGCATTATTTCGAAATGTACTGTATTGTAAGGTCTCAGTCTTGAATTTAAGTTAATTTATGAAACAAAAAACGCTTTAGGCATATTGAAAACGATTTACTGTAAAGATAATATAACCATTATTTTTAAAAAAACAACTAAAGTTGATTACGCCTGATCAAAGCAAATGTCTTTTTCTATTCTATGTCTTTTTCTAAATATTTACTCATATCTATAACCAGAATGTTAGTAATTAAATTTTTTATGGAAGAATATGCAAATTTTTGTTACAAATTGTTTGGTGTTTAAAATATCAACCTCTGCTTTTTTTTGTTTTTTATTGATTGACAAAATCCCGCTGATTAACTGTTCTTATGTATTTTTTATGTACTTACCAAATTGATGTAAGTGCCGACGTATCGTCATGATAAGCTTCCGACTTCCTCTTCCGGTTTAATTCAACATTTTTATTTTAAACTCCAAGACCCCTGGGTGTATTAAAATAGACAATATCAAAAAAGAAGGAAGGGGTTATGTGAAGGAGACGGACACAATGGACATCTTTTTTGCAAGAATCGTTGCAATTTTTGTGCTCACAAAACAGTTATTGTGTTACATTAGAGGTTTTGCATAATGTGCTATGCAAGCGGTAACTGAGAACACTAAACAATGTGCTTTTGCATTAGGTTATAAAACGTATAAGCCATGTGCCGATGAGTAGAAAAGATAAGCTGCCGACTTGGGGTAAAAACTGGTTATAAGTTAACGTTGCTGCAACCCACTTCCTTCATATGATATGAATCATATCCGAAAACCTGTTAACGAAGTGTCGTGGAACTTGTAGGTTCAACTTAAATTAAACTTGTAGCTTTATACGGTACTGACATAACATTTTCAATCAGAAGCGCAAAGCCGCGACAAATACATTGCCTCATCACATCTTTACGCTGCAGTATGAAGATGACACGACGCTCGTTAAATATGGCTATGTTGGGCTACAAAAGTCTTGGATCACATGTCAAATGCATACTGCAGAGACATGTCGACTTTACGGCTTAACTTAGCAATCAATACGAAAAAGACAGAAGTCTTCCAACAACCATGTGCCGGCCTCGCTAGGCCATGTAGCCATGCTCTTTTCATGCCGTATATGCTACACTTGCTCTTAATCTTGGTCAATTCACATAACCTATCTGGGCTTGATCCTTCACAATCACAACACCTTGAACTTTATCACTTGACAGACTATATTGAATAGTGAATTCGTCTTGTCTCCGCTACGGTCGGCTAAGCACAGTCGTCCTCCATGAAACAATCAGCAATTGACTAAAGATAGCCATCTACAATGTTGTTCGTCTCGTAATACTGCTCCTACATGGCTATGAAACTGGCGTATATTTTACCGGCACCTTACGTCAGGATCTTGGAACGGTTCCACGTCTCCCGCCCGCAGTAATTCCTTGGCCTGGAGAGGTGGAACGAGGTCCCCATGCAAAGATACGAAAATGTGCAAAGACCTTCTGCTTGAAGTAATTGCTACGCACCAGTTGAGATGGGCACCGAGCGGAAAACGTTATTCAAACAGACACAAAGCGCCTACCTCGTCTTGTTGTAGCCTGTAGGCTTAAATGGCAAACTTGAAGATGGCAGACACTCTGTCGGTGGTCAATAGCCTACAAACGATACAAAGATCATCTAATTTGAAAGGCAACACTAAAAAAGTGTCCCACAACCAATATTTCAAATTGGCCCGAGAACCGGTATCGACGGTACATTTTAGACTATACAATACATTCCAGGCGATTTTAGAAATCATTGGCGCTGCATGAATGATGAAATGGCAAGCGATTTTATGTCCGACTCATTCATCTACATGAATAGCAGCCTGTCAGCAGTTAATAATAATACAAGTACGTTGCAAGCAGAGGAAATTACAACATTTATTTTGATAGATAAATAATTACAAAAAGATACAATTTAGCAAAAGAAAAACAGAAACAAGACAGCATTTTATAACTAATTGAAGTAATATAAAACAGTCATTAATTAATTAAATGTTTTATAATAATTGATGCAAAAAATAGTAATAATGTTTAGTGCTAGTACCTTAAAACACTGCAGAGGGGCTTGAAAGTACCAAGCAAGGTGACTTTCAGCTTGCGCAATTGATAGTAAATTACTAAAAAGATTTGAAAACAAAATTCATTTGGTGACAGCATGGAGGTTTTTGGCATAAAATTTCATTAAATGAAAAAAGAAATTGGTTGGCATAATATCGTAACCATAAACTGATTTCATTACGTATTTTATTACGTTCTCAATGTACACAAAACAAACTTCAAAATGGCACCCATTCAGTTGGCATGCTTGAACGTCCTGGTTTGCGAGCATAATTAGCCTAAAATTTCTATGAAAGTAGCTAAATTTGTTTTTTAGAACAAAAAGTCTGGTGTCGAATTTTCACTTTTGTGAAGAAATTTTGAATCATGTTTTTTTGGTGGCATTTTATCGAATTTTAATCCAAAGCTAAACTAAAGTGACATGCAAAATTTCAGAGAACCCGAGGATGACGATTGTTCGAGTAAACAGTGTTTTAATAAATTTGCTGTATAATAAATCAAACAAAAATTTTATGGCATTTTTGGTGTTATCTCCTTAAAAGCTAAATTCATTTTATGAATATAAAAGTTCATAAAAAGATTGAATTATAGTTTGCAACATAACAAAATGTCCTATTTATTTCTTCACATTGAAGAACTAACTTAAGCTCAAAATTTTTCCACTTGGTCCGTTTCATTTTCCTGAATATATGCTGCGTTATCCATGTTCTTTTCTAAACTGTCTTCACTGTCTTTCTTGCATTTGTCAGCAAGCAAACGTTTATACTCAGTTCGGAAGAAGATGGTATAAATGAGCACTATCAAGCCACCATATCCAGCCATAACATAAACTGGAACTGTAAAGCAAAAACAGTGGTCATACAAAAGGGGATGAAAATACACATAACAAAACATAGCTGCATATTAAAAAACAGACTTATAGAACTATCACCCTCTTTATGGTGCATGGCTTATTCATACCTGACATGTCCTGGACTGGTATGTCCCCGAGGTTCTCACTGGTACATTGATCAGTGGTAGGCTTTGGATCCAAATTAGTTCCAATGGATTGAAGAAGTAAAATCAATATGAGCCCTTGAAGTTGACTGCAAATTATTTGAATTACTTAAATTATTGCCGGGTTTAAGTAGTATAGTAGTTTAAGACTTTGCTCAGTCTGAGGATAAAGATTATACCACACCATGTACTGTATACTAATACTGCAAGGCCATGCTTCTACTCAATTCAGTGAAGTTGGTCAATATTAATCAAAAAACGTAATTGAGTTAATTTGGTTTGCCAAAATTAAAATGAAACGAGGTCCAGGTATGTAAAGAAACTGGATAAATGAGCATGATTTTTGAGAGTTCTGGTTTTAAAAAATTATATTTGCAAATTTCAAATAAATTGCAATAATTACAATGCCGTATACAATTCCTTTTACATGTTCAAGACCACTTCAATGTGTTGAATGACAGTTCCCTAGGAGCAGCACCCATGTGAAATTTACAAGTATACTCACTTGATAAATCATTTAAAAAGAATAACCTCACAAGAAATTATGCCCATGGGTGCAATACCGTAGTTACGAAATAGAGTATAGATCCTGTGATATATGCAGTATGTTTTTGAACCAAAAAATACAAATTGCATTATTTTGAACATACCCAGACATAAAAACTATTCCAGAACTAGTGGCTTCTCCTACAGGATATGTTGTTTCCACAGCAAGTTCATTCCCAATGGGGTAAACAGGTAAACTAAAGAAACCAAATAAGCCACACATGCATGTAAGAACGACCCACTGGTTAGCTTGATTGTGCATCTAGTGAAAAAAGAAATTTCCAAGTAACTGTATTGGTTATTTATGAGATACCACAGTTTTGTTAACTTCCTGAAACATACCACAGCGAACACAATCAATGCAACAACAGCCAGAGCGTAGCACACTTTTGTAACTTCAGTGAACCTCTTTGTCTTATCCACGATGACACCGGCTATGGCTGATCCAACAAAACCGGCTCCTATTAAAGCTGATCCACAAGCAACTCCAACGTAAGTCTATGAGGAATGAAACGCTAGTCATACAACACAAGTAACAAAACACTACTCAATAGTAGAATTATTAAAGCACAAACACCGCCATGACTTTTCCAGAAGAATTATTATTACTGAAAAAACAATTTTTATTTAAAATACAACTCGTATTTCAAAAAACATTCCAAAATTGACCTCACCATGCACAACATTACAAGCTAATATCTAAATTCAATATTGCTACATTCGACAATCCATGAAACTGCTATTCAGGTGCAGTGAGATACAAAACAGCTGACCAATACAACATTGACTTTATCATCAACTTACATCTGTATATCCCCAAGGGCACAAAATTTGCGAGAGCAGAGTGGTAAGAACACTGAACAGAGCTATTCCACCACCAATTGCCCATGCCAGGAGATAATACCGGCGGTTCCTTGCCAATGCTTTCAAGCCAACCAAGAATGGTTGTGATTCAGCATCGGCACTTGACGAAGGAGGAGATGGGGGTAAACTCGACCACCAACCAAATGTTGCCATGATTACTGCAACACCAGCTGGAATGCACTGGATAGCAAGCTAAGACAAGGAAAAATTAAGATTTATGGACTCATTCTCGATCTATGGATACGTAATTAAGATTTCTGTAGAACAGGACCATTCATCTGCAACATGACGGACTAAAAGTATGTATAGGAATAGGGCTTGTATTAATCTATGGTATAGCGGTCGATGATCCCCTTTTTAAGTTAAAAAACATTTTGTTATTTAATGTTTATGACAGCGTCTTCAGTAAATTCTTTGTTTACAGTTTGTGAGTCGTTTTGTTTAAGCAGTGCTAAAATGGGTTTATATGTATGGTATTACTTGTAGTCAGTCATTACATTATTGCTAATCTTCTATTTTTAGGCTGGTTGCAAAAAAACGTTTTTGAATCTTTGTTTGTGCCACTCTGCTTGAAATCTGTACTTGAAACTTATTTTGGATATCTGTGTTAGGAAGCTGTGGTTCTACTTGTGTGTAAAACTTTATTAAACAAAGCATTTAATTTGTAACCAGTCTCAGAAATCCTAGTAGACAGACTCTACACAGGAGATAATTATCTAATAATCACAACAAAATTTATGTACATTATCCAAAACTTATAGTACTGTACATGCATTTGAACATAGTACAGTAAACAAGTGACTCCATTCAAATGTACATACCATGTAAAGCATATCTGTTGGTTTATTAGTAAGTATTGGTGATATTATGTTTGCAATCATCATTCCAAGAGGATTACCTGTAATAGTTTATCAAATAAATATGCAGGAGTAATAAACACAAAATTGATTCACATATAGAACAACTATAGACAAGTGGTCTTATTTACGTACATTAGCTCACTGTAGCCTATGCTGTGGCAGTGGCTACTACATTTGTAGGCATTTTAACTGTCATTGTTTATCACACTGGCATCATATCATAGTTCTGCAAAGATTCTTGAAAGTTAGTACTTATTAGGGATGGGCCAATATGAACCCAAAAATGAATAGATTTTCTAAATAAAAGACTTGAGCGAACTTGAATACCAACGTTGGAAAACCCAAATTCAAGATTATTCATAAATTTATAAAATTTAACAAATAATGGTGTAGTTTATAGTGATGCTCAAGTCTGGGAAAATATCTTTTTAAACGAGAGGTCATTATACCTGTGACTTACAATTTTAAATCACAAATCAGCATATTTGCATTCACTCGTGACTCGTTTCACATTGCTGTTTGGATTTTGCACTTTGTCCACATAACATGATTTTAGATTAAAGTGCTTACTCATGAGAAAAGAAAATGAAACCATACAAAGGTCAATACCATATCAATACGGTTTAAATGGAGAAAAGTTGGACAGATGAAAAACAAAAGTAAACAATATTATTGTACCTGTTGTCGCCAACATGTTTGAAATTGCCCTTTGGTCCTCTTTGAACCACAAAGCAGACAACTTCGTTGGTGCAAACAGAACAAATGGTTGTGCAAGAGCAGCAACTATTTGACCAGTAAATACCAACGGAAGTTTAGCAGATGGTGCAATTCCATCAATTGCACTGATCACTCTTATAACACAGCCAATACCATTCAACCAAGCACTTAAAATCACAGAAAATCTAAGTCCAACTGTATCGATTAGCCATGTTGCTACGATTCCACAAGGAATTCCAGTTATCATAAACACAACAGAGAGCCAGTTTATTGTGTCAAGGCTTGGGGGATCCGTGTAAAACTCAGCAGCTTTGTAAGCAACAGGAGCAAATGCAAGCCACGCCTGAAAGAAAATGGTAAAATGTGCCACAATATTACAAGCAATGTGTTAAATAGTGTAGTTAAAGTTGACAAATTTATAGTTTATTTGGTGTTGCTACTTTATCATGTCAATAACTGTAATATGCACTTTCAAAATTTACATAATTCCAGCAGCAAATGAAAACTTCTACAGCAGTGATATTTACTTGTTACATAAACGCAAAGAAAGTTTACAAGACATACCATTGCATTTGAAATGTTCAGCACAAAAAGTGTTGCCAACAGAAACCATCTTCGGCGGTACACTTTATAATCGTTAGTAGAAGCCGAATCAACTTTATAGGTCTCTCTTGAAGAAGTCATATTTTTCAATTTCATGTTTATCCCACTATTTAAAAATGAGGCCTGATGAAAGTATGCTATATAAAAAAGCACAGAAAGAAAGTTGGCATCTATAGATGCGTCCTGTCACACTGAAAGAAACCCTGGAGGCATTATGGGTTCAATTAAACAGTTCCAGGGTGAAAATATCTTGATTATGCTATTGTTGCAGACCGTGTGATCAGCAGACTACTGATATTTCATCTTGTCCAGCTTAAAAAATTCTTTTGGCTTGAATTCAAATTTGTCATGATGATGAAAACAATGACCTATTTTAAAGTGAAAGAACAGTTTTTCATTTTTGATGCTCGCTACCCAAACTTTTGTTATACCGTATCACAAGTTACTGAACTGTAATTAACTGTGATTTCTCAAACACTCATAAAAATGTTACACTGCTCAGCACTGAACTACATTTTTATGAGTCGCTATTATGTAATAACGACATATTTATCCTTTGAACTTGCTGAAGCAAAGCATTTTTTAAATGTACCATTCTTCAAAAAGGTATAATTTTTTGGTGTTTCATCTTATAACGTAATACAAGACAACAAACTCCTATTAAAAATGTTATAAATTGTTTAACAATGGTTATGCCTTTGCTGATTGATGACTAAGAAATGTATATTTGCTGTTTTAAGCATGCTAAATCAAAAACAAAACTAAGTAGTCATGTAACTCATGTAAGAAACGTCTGGTGATCTAAATATGGGTCGAAATGACAAGATTAAGCAACCTAATGGAAAATGCAAGCAACCCAACTTTGAGTCGCTACCCATAGGTTGAGAACTCAAGTTGAGTTATAATTCCCTTATCAAATACTCATGACTGAATAACACAAGTTTTTACAGTTTAGTTTTTGGCAACCAGTGAGGATTAACTAACTGCAAAAACTGATATCCTGATAAACGAAAATGAAAGTTGGACAGGCCGATTAAGCATTTTACTTCACTATGTTTTAGCCTAAAATAATAATAAAACGAAAATGCTTAAATTTTTCAGCTAATAGTGCCTTGTGTTGGTGCTAGGCTAGTAGGTAAGCTGGTATTATCTAAATTCAGAAAGGGGAGTAATGGAAAGACATTGGGCAGCAACATTATCATATAGACTACAAATAAAAATCAATTAGAAACAGCTTCACCTTAGGAACCATCCTAAACCATTAAATACATGTAATTGATGTGATAGCTTAACCAAAGTATGTGCATTAGCAGAGATAAAGAGCTAAATTATGATTATGGTGCATAACTCATAAACATTTTTGTACGATATATATGTGTATACTAAGCGTGTCTGAGTATCAGGTAACACTGCCATTTGTCTGTCAACTATATTTTATTTTACGCGAAATAAAAGATTTGGCCCAAGTTTGTGCACAATTATTTCTTAAATAACTTGAATTTATGCATAATATAACTATTCAGAGTTGTGTTCGATTCAACACATTTAAAGTGCACATCAGTGTAACAGTGTTACTGATAGGATTGCGAAATATGCTTAACAATGAATTCGATAACGCTACTCATATAGTCAATACAATCGTAAAAGTAAAGTAGGACAATTCTGTTAATAACTGTACATTGTTTGCAAAGCAATAAACACAATGCAAGTGAAGCGTTGCCATATGAAATAAAGACTATGTTGGTAATGAGCAAAATCAACATTTCAAGTCTTCCTACTGTATTAATTAAGCAACCAAATACACCATTATTATAAGTGTACTCACGCTTCTGTGAAGAACTCCTCTTAAGAAACTGTAAAGGGCGCTTTCTGAACGTCAAAAACAGCAGCATTGAGCCAACTAAAGGTTAATAAGTAACTTTTTCCTCTTTTTACTGGCACAATCAGTGTTTGTTTTGCTCATTTTAATGTGATAACTTATAACTAGGGCCCGCAAAAGTCAATAAAGTCAAAAATTTTTAAGGACTTCGTCTGACCACGAATCAAAGAATAAAGTTGTTTTCAGCAACTAGGGGGTTGTTTCTAAGAAGTTTATAGGTCATAATAAATTCAAAATTTACAATAAAGTCAAAATTTTCAATAAAGTCAAAATTTGTCAAATTATGGGTTTTGACAAAGTTTTTGTGTTTCTTGAGAGTAATTTTTGTAAAAATCCTCGTGGAAGCATTTTAAATCAGGAACTGCGACACAATTAAACCATATTAACCCATAAAAGCAGGAAATAAGTCATAATGCCCACTTGGATCAGCAGTAACTTTTATCGCAAATTGTCCATTGTTTATTCATTGTTACGTATTTAAATAATCCTTATGCCGCGTGAAGGTTACATTACATTACAGTTACAAGTTACATTACTTCTTCCCTGTTTAATTTTCTGTTTATTAGAATTTACCATGCGGAGAAAATCGAGGCAAAGTGCCCTTTTCACAAGGACAAAATAACACAAGCTACCTAAATCTATCGCCAAAAAACACGACGCACTTTTTATAATCCATAAAACACCTTGACTTTTCGACAAAATGTTACGTTTGGGTCTGAAATCGACAAAATATTATGTTTGAGTAACTGGAGGAAGAACTGTGGCCTCTACAAATAAGCAATTTCGTTAGGTCAAAATAAAGTCAAAATTTGATAAAAATAAAGTCAAAAAAATTTGTTTAGGTCAAAATAAAAATGGCCCTACTTATAACCAAGTCAAACAGAGTTGCTAACCCATAAATTAACGTAAGTAAATTGCAAGTACCGCTGAATGATGCTGTAAGTAACCAATCCATTATTGTTTCCTGAAAACCCAGTGCTCACAAGCTTAGGACTGGAGTAGGCCATGTTGGAGTGGGTGTTTACTTGTCTGCAGAAATGAACACATCATTTTTGATGAGATATCTGGTGTGTAGAAACAGTCATCTAGGCCTGCCAATGCGCAAAAAATATGTGTCAGCTGAGCAACAATGTTAAAATTTTACTGTACTTTCAAAATTTGGGACTTTGTAGGCTAACCTGCTGATAAAGTAATGTATTATTTATTTTTCGCTATTGACAGTGGGAGGCAAAAAAGAATGTTCCTACATTTGTTGTAGCATGTTAAAACAAGAATGAGATGCTCACAAACAACCAATGAGCAGAAATAAGTCACAAACCTAGGGCTTAAAATGTGTAAGTTGTTAACTGCAGTGGTGCTATAATGACATAGGGGAACCACCCAACTGAAAAAGTGTTCACAACAAAACCAACCTTGGTTTAAAGCCTTAACAACTTTTTTTAATTCTTCTAAAAGTGAAGCAAGAATTTATCACGATTAATGAAACCTAGTTTTCAGCCAAATCAAAGACTAATCTGTGTTCTGTCGATGGTTACAACTTTTTTAAATTCCAGAATTAGCTGTAAAGTAGTTGGCATTGGTATTTACATAAAGCACACTATCCAAAATTTTGTTAAAAATGAATTAACTAAATTGCGAAAAAAAAGTTTTCAACAAACTTTTGTTGATATTAACCTAAATTGTATTTGAAGTGTTAACATGTGAAACTATATACTTACAGGGCACCAAAATTAGATGATGAATCCAAATCAAAGTTTTTAAAAATATTCTTTTCATCACAGCACAAAATCTCCAAAGCCATGTGGCAATAAATTTACCTTAATTATATCGGTGATTTTGACTACATTTGTCTGATATCAACAATGCAAGAACTGTTGATATACAGTGAGGTGTTTGAGCATGCTTTCTATCCCTTGGTAAACAGACCCAATCAATTTTCCAGCTGATCTGCAAAATATTTGAATCATATTTGGATTAACTCGTATACTAATATTTACTTGAAAAGTGCAATAGCAGACTCTTGTTCATGTTGTTTCTGGTGACCATCGGCATGACTGTAACAAAGCATTATTCAGGAACTATGTTAGCAAACATGCCTTGGAAATGCTTTATCGCAGCTTGAACATTGAAATAAACGAAACAATTCAAGAAATTGACATTGACAAAGCACAAGAACTCATCATCAGAGCATTACAAATTAATACAAACTTTTTTTGCTAAAAGATTTTTCTTGATAAACACAAAAAAAAGGTTAAACTTTATAAATGTTACTATTGATAAAATCAAGGGGGTCAAACTTATAACTGGTTATGAGAAAATTTATGCGAAATTATCCTAGAAAAAGGAAAATGCTTCTGAAGAACTAAGAAACAAAATGACCAAAGGATAAAAATGCGAAGCAGGATTATTACGAAACTGCCTCATGAAGAAGAATGAAGTGAACATAAAAAAATTTTGAATGAACTGTTTGGAAGAAGGAAAAGCAATTTCAATTCATTAACCAACCTTCGTTTTCAACAACTTGCTAATAGTAAAAGCATGGCAAGTGCAGGCTCGAGAATTTGTAAAACTGTGCTTGCTGCACTTGAATGCCAATCTTAGAGAAAGGCCCGATCTTCAAAACAAGGAGTTGCATACCACATTTGCTCATCCATAGGAAAAGATTCCTTATTTTAAAAATTGCATATTTACCGCTAAAAAAACACGTTCCACAGATCATTACATTTAGGCTAGGTTTCATTGCAGACTGGAATATGCATCTACTGCACAGTGCATCTTAATTTTCAAAACTCTGCACACCCTAGATCACGTCGAAAAGTATCATAACAATCTTTTCATTTAAAGTTTTCCATTATTGCAGGTAAGCTGGTAAAGAAATTGCTTCTTTCATCTAATTGGTTTCAACTTGCTTACCCTCCTTTCAGACCAAAAACTATGGAAGTTTTTTATAAACAATTGTGCGTATGACGACAGACATTTTTAGCATGCGGTGAAGCCACAATTTTTTTTTATTTATTGTAAATTGTCTAACGCCCTCTTCCACCTCAAAAATTCATCATACAGGAATCCCACTGGCACCACTGAAATTTGTATCGTGTAGTTTATTTTCGTCATTGTCTGTGGGGGAACAAAAACTAAAATGGTAACCATTATAGTGTGATAAAAAAACAATTCTACCAGCAAGCAATGAGCGTGAAAAAGCAATGAACTTCAAAGGTTGAAAACGTGCGTGAATAATGTAACCAAATGATACGGATGAATAACGGTTAGCAAGGCCACTAAACTTAACATACAATAAATAAGTTTAAAAACGTTAAAGCAATAAAATAATGCTCACAAACATACCTGTATATAACGAGTTATACGAAGTTAGATACTGAAGCAGTGCGGTAACTAAATAATAAACAATTTAATTACGGAACAAAGGAAACAAACATCAAGCGCTAGTTTAGATGAAATATCATCCAAAGTCTTAAAACTATGTCCTAATAATGTTTTATTGTGCAGGCGGCTGGTACATGTTTTTAATCACTGTCGAAACTCATGTGTAAATTAACTTCATTGATAAGTTTAAAAAGTCATTTAGGTACTTCCCCCATTTAAAAACAAAAACAAAACTGAACATTGATTCATTAAATCATTTTTCGTCAAAAGCGCAGTGCGGATGAAAAATCAAGCAGGTTGTTACTAACACGCGCAAATGAACAGGAAAAAGTGTAAAAGCCGAAAACGCTTTTAACGTGCTCAAGAAAAATAACATTAATAATTGCTGGTAACTACTATCATGGCCACAAAACCTATAGGCCTACCACGCAAACCCGTGCACGTTTTACGAAATTCCATGGATTGGGTTCGGACATTCTGTGGATTGTGTTTTAAAATTCTGCTGATTGGGTTCTGAAATTCTGTGGGTTTGGTTTTGAATTGTTTGCGGATTGGATTCAAAATTCTCGCGGCTTGGGCTTTGAAAATCTGCTGGTTGAGTTCTAAAATTCTGTGGTCTGATACCAACTGCGGTATATAACTACAGCGATTTAAAGTCAATGTTTCTGTTGTTAGGACAAGTTTTTGTTGTTAGATCAATTTACGCTTTCGCACAGGTTGTGCACAATTTTAAAATTGTTGCCTAAAATATTTTAACACTTTTACTTTTTAGTATTCCAGAAAAAATGATAAAAACAGGCTGTACACTGCAAATGATTATAATTTAAGTACTAATTAAAGTGAATTTTCTGTTTTTTCTTGTTCTTTTTTATATATTGTTGAATAAAGTCAATTTTTTGTAAAAACAACGTCAACACTTTAAGTTTTTTTACTTTAACAAAGAATCACCCTATAGTTATAACTGCTGGTGTAAATTCAGTGCAGCGTGTAAATTACAGCAATGCTACAATGATGAAAAGTTAGCATGGTCGCCAAACCTAGAATGCGTTTATATTAAAATTATATGAAACGTAACAAACCAGATAAAACACAAGTTACGACTAATTGAACCAAAATTAAACAAGCACAATAACATGTAAACAAATGAAACCAGGGTGTCGAACCGAATCGAATTGTTCAGTTTGTTTAACTTCTTGGCTGAATGTATAAATTTGTAGCAATTTGGAAAGGTACGTATTCGTAGAAGGAACAGAATCAATCCTGTAAAGGTTGCGATAAAACAGGGTTACTTCAATCATCTCAAGAAACAAGTAACTACGAAGAAGGTATTTAAAAATTATAACACAAACAATGCTTAGTACCATGTCTTAATCCACTTTCAACAACAGCCCAATCCTCTTCTTGCAGCACTATTTGTTGTTTTTATCAGATAACAATTTCCGTATTTTTCCTGCAATTATCCTGCATTATCCTGAAAAAAAATGCAACATATAAATATGAAAAACGAAGTCAGTCTATTCATATTTTTTACGAATGACTAGTTTATAATACTTAATATCCTTTTCCGTCAAGGTTCGCTTCACTCGAGATGACAATGAATGATTTAAATTGATTTTCCGTAAATTTTTTTCGCCAACATTTTTCGCATGTTTTTTCCGTTCATGTGTGCTTTTGAAACATGCATTTTCAAGTTGTTGGCAGGTGTCACATCTACTTTTCGTGAATGTTTGAAAATATTACAGGAATGAAATCTGCTAATTAATTTACAACACATGTCGTTTACAGACATAGATATATTATTATTAGGGCAACCAAAAGTCAATATGGTCAATTTTTTTTTACCTGCTCAGAATGCTATGAAACAAGCACAAAACAAATTTCAGCTTTGTACGACGTGTGGTATAGAAGTTATTAGGTCAGATAAAGTCAAAATGTTACGTTAGGTCAAAATACGGTCAAATTGTTTCGTTAGGTCTTTTTTTTAGGTCAAAATCTATTAAACTTGTAATTTTGTAACCATTTTGTAATATTATTCTTCCGTTTTTCTCTTTTCTTGTACCGCAAACAATTCCAGTCCCGCAAATTTTACTTAGAACCCAAGCCACAAAGAGAGGGAAGGCTTTTCAGCGCGTTTGGTGACGTCACGATGTGACGTCATTGCATTTGAAACTGCAAGTTGTCAATCTTAATACGCAGAAACGAAAAAAAAGTCAACACTAGAAAAGCATTTTGTCATTTTTAAATGCAGCTTTAGATTAGAAAGTTGCTGTAGACAGTGTAGAGACTATCAGTATAGCGTTTTTCAAAATGAGGTCAAAATTTAAACTTTTTAGGTCAAAATAAGGTCAAAATGTAAACTTTTTAGGTCAAAATAAGGTCAAAATGTAGACTTTTTAGGTCAAAATGAGGTCAAAATTTGCAAATTTTAAGGTCAAAATTTAAAATTTTTAGGTCAAAAAACTGGTTATTATATGTTCAAATTATTATATGTTCAAAGACCTAAAAAGTCATTAGGGCCTACCAAATTTATTTTAATATGAAAATGCTTCAAAATGTATAAAAGACAATCTCAGGCTTCAAATGACAATCATGCTAAAATACTAACCTGGTAGCTGAAATTATTAAACAAGGAAACTTATTTTGACCAAATAGAGCAGGTGGGTTTGTTACGGTGTGATGAATAAATTTCTTAACTTCTTGATTTTTTGGCAAGCTATGCTCTTTTGACAAACCTTCACTCATACGCACATTTTCAATGAAGTTAAGCAGATCCAAAATGCCACTTTTCTCAATCCGAAAATTTGACAACAATGTGTTGGATTAAATCCACCCAAAGTACTGCCCACTGCTTGTAGCTTGTACATATTATTTATATAAACTTTGTATTTTGACTGGTAGTATTCTGACGAGTACTGCAAGATTAGCTGTCTGTCAGTCGCTAATTCACTCTTCCAAAACTGAAGTCTTTTTCCTGATTGCATAGCTTCTATCACAAAATCATGAAAACCTTTGTAAAAAGTGTCTTGTCTTTCTAGGTTTACGAGAGGGACACTTTTTTGATGTAACAGATTTTTCTAGAAAATTAAAAATGGCTCCAACACATAACTCCAATCTTGAATTATCTGCGTTTAACATAAAATATCCATAATAACATGTTCTTACTTGGATCTGTACCATGAATTAAACCTCAATATTCTTGGAAAGTGACGTTTTTTCACCATAATACAGCAGGCTAGCTTAACAAGCCTTGAGTAGGGCATGGGCTACAATATTGGCCTACAGACAATAATAATAATTAATCATTACTCTATAACAGTGGTTCCCAACCGCGGCTCTTAGAGCCGCATGCGGCTCCAAGGTAGCTTTCTTGCGGCTCTCAATGACCCCTGAAAATCCCACAAAAAAATAAAAAATCTATTTATAATAATTAGGGCGATTATTTTTTGACTTGTCAAAAAAAATCAAAAATTGGTCAGAATTTATAGCGTTAGGTCAAAATTGTTTACAAATTTTTCATTTTACATCTTACAGTTACACCTTCTAGCCTACTTTATACTGTTGTGAACGGCCCATTGTCTACTCATTGTGAATCATAAACCGCCTCCTGAATCCTAAACCACAATTGCGCCTCGCTTTGACAAAGTTGTTAAAGCTCAAAGCCAAGGCCAAGTTGGACATTAAATTTATTTGTGTTATTTTTCTAGTTAGTGTTGCTATTCGTTGGTACATGATTTCATGCTTTAAACTTTTCGTTATAATTACTTGAGTGTTTTCATGCGGCTCCATACGTACTCTGAAGTTTGAAATTCGGCCCCGACACCAAAAAAGGTTGGGAACCACTGCTCTATAATATAATGCAGAAAAACTTACCTTTAACAAAATCCTTTTCTTCAAAATATCTTGCACAAATTCTTATACTGTACTATCTCTTACATATAGCGACTTTATGCCAAAATCTGCTCTAAGACCCAACATAATCTTCTCCGGACTCTCTGCCCACATTCTTTTTTCACCAGAACAAATTTTATTAGCCGGTACACGAAACAGGGGATCTGGTCTTTTAGAATCACATATTGGAATGCAGCAGTGGTTACTCATAGTCAGTGGTGTATTTGTGATAATTATATCAATTAATGTAATATAAGATTGTATAAGACATAGAATTCTCGTGTCTCGAATCAGCGGAGCATAACACTGCGTGACGTAATCGATTGCTTCTCGGGTATTGTGCGTGCAGTACGAGTTATCACTTATCAGTCTCTTCTTGCTATTACGTTCAACGCCGCAACATGTCTTTATGCTGTTGCTGTGACAATGTTTTATCTGAATGTATTCGTTTAAAGACGCTTCAATATAATCAGAATATACAGTTGTCGAGGTGAACAATTAATTCTAAGATTAAGAAAAGCAGAACAACGACCTTGAGGCTCATTTATCATCGAGGATAACAAACAATTCAACAGACAAGCATTGTAATTGAAGTGGCCGCCCTTACAGGATAAGGAACGATAAACAACCATTTCATTACAAATTCATGAAAAAGAAGAGAGAGTTCAACAATTACCAAAAAGATTTGCTTAATAAAGCGGAAAATCATTCCTAGAAATGGAAAAAAGCGGAATAACTCATTTAAAAGTAGGAACTCACGATCCCCCATCAAACAAAAGTTAGGGGACGGCGATCCCCAAGATGCAAAACACTACTGCTCATAGCTTACTTTACGAACCTTTAACTTTTCTAATCCCATTTTGGTATTATTTACCAAGTACTACAAAGTTTTACAGAACCGAAACTAAAAGCCTTTAACACGCACATTCTCCTAACAGCCAAGTAGCTTAGGCCTACGCCAAGCAGCCTACACCGTGGACATGCAAAATCGTACCCATAGTCAATTCCAATCACTGTTTTATTTTAAACGCATGAGCCGTGACGGCGGCAGAAAGATCTGATTGGCTAGAGCCTTTATGTCCATGCATGTATTATAAAGGCATTGGTCTGATAGTGACGACGTGTCACGGTTGGGTGCTTCTAATTTTTTCCACCCGGCGCTCCAACCTTTTCCTCCAATAAATAATACAATCCATATTGTCAAGGCTCACACTTTTGAAGTGATACAAGCAGATGAACTTGTGCTAGCCTTGGGCGTGGTGTACCATGCTGTGGTTTTTTGCCAAGTAGGCAATTGGTCTTCAAAATTGTTTAGCTAAGGCAGTAGAGGATAGACCTGTTTATAAAGGTGACTTTTTATATATATTATAGGTAGGTCACGCGGTCAGTTGTTGTATTGGCCTATAGGCGGTTAGATTGTAAAAGGTGCACTGATATGTTCAGGCTTTAAAATGTTACCGTACCGTTATACTGGTGTTTGTTGTAGGCCTAGCTAAAAATATTTCTGTTACCGTGACATGTTAATTCTATTGAGTCTTCCATCTACAAAAAACAGCACTTGAGTAATATGGTCTGGTATATACGAAGACACAATCAGATGACGTCAAAATTTGAGTAGGCCTAGCTGGTCTAGGCTAGTATACAAAAGCACCCTGTGGTTGTGTACTTGTATATTATACCCGAAAAGTATTTTAAAAGGCTGAAGCCTACTTACTTAAATTTTCTCCTGTCAACATACTATACAATCTACAATTCATATTACTCTCATAACTTATAACATGCTTTATGATGTAGTGGATTAGAAGTCATCTCGAGTTACTATTCCAATAGACCGGCATGAATTTTGGATTAGTACCGGTACATGTGTGATTTTTCTTTGTTTTATCATGTTGTAGTTTCAAAATCTATGATTGTTTTTTAATTACAGCTATACTGTTAGGTGGTAACTGTTTTGGAAGCACGCACTGTACATATTTTAAGCAAACTGCATCTGAATGGTATAATAAATATGAAAATGGAAAATTTGACTTCTTCAAGTGAGAATTCTCAGGTTACTCTGGCTTCCCCAAACCAGTATAAAGTTTATTCCCGAAGATGGTTTCTTTTGGCAACACTGTTTGTGTTAAGTCTTTCCAATGCAATGGTAAGTGTTAATTACTGTTTTTACATGAATATAACAAATTGTGCACAACCACAGGATGCATTTGTATACTAGACCCCAGCTACATAAGTTGTAACTTCATTTGGTTGCGCACTTCTGCACTAGACCCAAAATTTGTAAGGTAAAATAAAATATCGCTGCTAGACCACAGTGGATAGCATGACAGCTGAACCCTCAAGGTGTTTCAAGACTGTGCTGGGTGCATCCGAATGTTACTTTAACTTGAATGTTTTGTTAAAGATCGCACAGTTACTGCCAAAAAAGAGAGCCCACAGGCTTTGTGTTTAAGCTAGTGTCGACTGCAAAATCCACCATTTTGCACTCGGTGCATCCTGATTTTTGCCATCCTGCACCTGGTCACCCCGATTTCGGCCACCCTGCATCTCCGAGGACATGTCAAAAAGTGCTTGCAAAAAAGACTTTTCAGCCTGGCTGCTAGACTTGTATGAAAATCTTCGATGAAATGACATCAACACAGCCAACTGTTGTATGATAAGCTAGCAACACTAAGCCTTTCATAGATTTGTCAACTTTAACTACGCTGTTAAACACATTGCTTATAACGTTGTCTTTCAGGCGTGGCTTACATTTGCTCCTGTTGCTTACAAAGCTGCTGAGTTTTACACGGATCCTCCCAACACTGATACTATAAACTGGCTCTCTGTTGTGTTTATGATAACTGGAATTCCTTGTGGAATCGTAGCAACATGGCTAATCGATACAGTTGGACTTAGATTTTCTGTGATTTTAAGTGCTTGGTTGAATGGTATTGGCTGTGTTATAAGAGTGATCAGTGCAATTGATGGAATTGCACCATCTGCTAAACTTCCATTGGTATTTATTGGTCAAATAATTGCTGCATTTGCACAACCATTTGTTCTGTTTGCACCAACGAAGTTGTCTGCTTTGTGGTTCAAAGAGGACCAAAGGGCCATTTCAAACATGTTGGCAACAACAGGTACAATAATATTGTTTACTTGTGTTTGTCATATGTCCAACTTATATTTAAGCCGTATTGATACTGTATTGACTTTTTGTTTGGTTGCATTTTCTTTTCTCATTAGTAAGCACTTTAATCTAAGACCATATCATGTGGATAAAGTGCAAAATCCAAACGGCAAAATTGTTACGATTCAACACGATAATGCTAGTTTTGATTCAACTCTGCAAGCAATTGTTAAAGATTGACTTCTAACAAATAAACCTAAATCAGATTTCTTAACACATCATCAGCATAGTGAGGTGTGAGTTTGATTATAATTGTTGACACGCAAAACAGTTATATAAGAATAAGCAAAAGAAAGTGTGATGTCCGTGTGATAGACAATGACAATTGAAATGCCTACTTATATGGCTTATGATACTATAAGCGAATGTATTACAGACAATACACAGCTGTTCGATATGTGATTCACTAATATTTATTCAATTATTAAATTGTTGCAGCAAATCCTCTTGGAATTATGGTGACAAACATAATATCACCAATACTGGCAACTAAGCCATCAGACATGCTTTACATGGTATGTACCCTTTTCTGTAATACCTGCAAATGTTTGTATTACGTTTTGATTAATGTACATAAATTTTGTTGTGACCATTACTTGATCTTGTGGTGTAACACTAAGCTGTAATTTGTCTTGAATATGTGATGGTTATTTTTGTTGCAAAAAGCCGGAACAGATTTTCTTTGCTACTTTTAACTGAGAAGATTTTGATTGAATATTTAAGATTAATTGCCATAAAATATAAATTTTTCCTTGTCGTAGCTTGCTATCCAGTGCATTCCAGCTGGTGTTGGAGTAATCATGGCAACATTTGGTTGGTGGTCGAGTTTACCCCCATCTCCTCCTTCGTCAAGTGCCGATGCTGAGTCACAACCATTCTTGGTTGGCTTGAAAGCATTGGCAAGGAATCGCCAGTATTATCTCCTGGCATGGGCAATTGGTGGTGGAATAGCTCTGTTCAGTGTTCTTACCACTCTGCTCTCGCAAATTTTGTGCCCTTGGGGATATACAGATGTAAGTTGATGATGAAGTCAATGCTGTATTGGTCACTGTATTGTTGTGCACTGCAAAGTCAAGTACTTTATGTTTTTGATGTGTGGTATTTTATACAAGAACTGTTTCTGTAATTACAGTGGTTTTACATTCTGGTATAAAACTCACAGTGGTATGTATTACCACTTCTACTATTTTGTTAATTCACCAGTCCATTTTGAACTTGTGTTGTATGACCAGCTTTTCATTCCTCCTAGACTTACGTTGGAGTTGCTTGTGGATCAGCTTTAATAGGAGCCGGTTTTGTTGGATCAGCCATAGCCGGAGTCTTCGTGGATAAGACAAAGAGGTTCACTGAAGTTACAAAAGTGTGCTACGCTCTGGCTGTTGTTGCATTGGTCGTTTTTGCTGTGGTATGTTTCATGAATTTGGCAAAAAAAGTTTGTATTTCATTAATTACTAGTATACTGATTAATTTTATTTTTGTAATTGAAATTTATTTTGTAACCAGATGCACAATAAGCCATACCAGTGGGTACTTCTTGCTTGCATGTGTGGCTTATTTGGTTTCTTTGGTATTCCAATTTATCCCATTGGGAATGAACTTGCTGTGGAAACAACATATCCTGTAGGAGAAGCCACTAGTTCTGGAATAGTTTTTATGTCTGGGTAGGTACAAAATAATGCAGTTTCTGTTTTTTAAGTTTAAAAAAATGTTAACGTATAAGTTGCAGTTATAGGATACATACAATCATACTTTATTCCATGTATACTGGAATAGTTTTGAACATATAAAACAAATAGCATAAATCCATTAAATCCTCATAGTTATAGCAATTTACTGAAACTTTATTAATATGATTTTTTTCAATTTTTTTCCAAAACTTCCTATTGCTATATCATGAAACTTCTTACTGCACACTGTACATTTGACATACGCAGAATAATATCTTTTGTAGTACTATGTAGTGTGGTGTGCCCAGTGTCCATGCAACAAACGTTCTAGAACACTTATTTTGTAATTTATTAGTCAACTTCATGGCATTGGAATAGCATTGTTGTATTATTATTATTATACACACTATTGCTATGTTGTGTTGTATTCGGCAGAAAATATGGTCATTCCCGTCTTTAGCTAAATTCAGTAATTTTATTGCAGTCAACTTCAAGGAATCGTTTTGGTTTTACTTCTTCAGTCTATAGGAGCTGATTTAAAGCAACCACCCTCAACTAACAAATGTACAAGTGAAAACCTTGGCAACATACCAGTCCAGGACATGTCAGGTATGCACCATAAAAGGATTGATGGTTTGGCTGTTTAGTAATTTGCTGCTGTACTAAAAATGCAGTTTGTTTTCGTAATTTGCAGTTTTTCGTATTATTTTTCAACGTTGTTCTGTTTTATTCTTGTCCCATTTTGCATGACTATTGCATTTGCTTTACAGTTCCAGTTTACATTATGGTTGGATATGCTGCTTTGATAGCTCTCGTTTATATCATCTTCTTTCGGACTGCGTATAAACGTTTGCATGCTGAAAGACACGGCAGTGGAAGTGAAGAAAGTTCAGAAAATGACATCGATAATGCAGTATATACTCAGGGAAACCAGACAGACCAGATAGAAAAACTTTGAGTTTGGTTTTATTTCTTAATGTGAAACAATAAATAGAAATAGAACAACTTTTTATATTTCTAATGTTCTACAAGCTAGAATTTAACCTTTTAATGAACTCTTATCTTCATGGAATTGGTTTAGCTTCATTTGAGTATTCCTGTTATATTGTATCATTTTATCAGTTTTTTTTTTGTATCTTGAGCGATATTATAGAAATCCATTGCAGTGCACGAAAAGACTTAATTGATTTTGCTGCTACTAAATCGTTTATTTAATATCTTAGCGTATGACAACGTTCAGCAAATGACAATTTTGACAATTTTCAGCAAGAAATCCATTAAATTTCTACACGTTTCAGTAAACTTCTGATTACACAATATTTTTGTCTACTCTTCTATCTTTTTGTGTACAGAGTACGTTTAGTAGCTACTGTACATGATGAAATAAGTTTTAAAATGAAAGAATTTTACTGTTTATTATGTTATGCTAAGAATTTTCCAATTAATGAAGTTTTTCTGCCAAACTTTTTGTTACCACAAACATTGAATTCTGTATACAATTCTTCTTAGCAATTAACTATCAATTGCACAAGCTGAATGTCACCGTGTTTGGTACTTTCAAGCCTCCCTATCCAGTGTTTTGAGGTACCAGCTCTAAAATTTATTACTATTTTTATATCAGTGATTGTTAGATCTTTATCTGAGTAATCACTGTTATATTTTGTTCCGTTTTGTTAAGACCTAAATTTTTTTTTGAATACCTCTGTGTGAAATTTATGAAAAATATGTTTATGTGAGTTTTTTGTTGTAAATTCAAAAGTAACGTGATTGTATCCAAGAAAAAACTAATGAATTACTGGAGCTGTTGCTATTCAATTTGACGATCAATTGATCATGCATTCTGGAGCAGCCAAGAATTTTTTACTTTTCAAATATGTTTTACAAGCAATGTATCATTTCTTGCAATTACTTTCTATTTCCTTATGTTTGAATTTCCTCTGCATGCAGCATGACTAAATTGTTATCATTAACTGCTGGCAGAATGCTCTTAATGTAGATGAACGAATAACTTGCCCTTTTTTCGGTGTATGCAGTACATTTGTATGCCAATGATTTCTAAAACTGCCTAGTACTCAGTAGCCTAGTCTGGCTTCTGTGGATTACTAACTCTTTTCCTGAGTTTGAGTTATTTGCAATATGAAAATTATGTATATAATTGGTTTTTGATTCGATTTATGAAATAATGGAAGAAATGTTATTTCTTTCACACCAGTTTGTGTAATAAATGTTGACTGTGAACTGCAAAGTATCTTTCAGTAGATTTTGTCACGCTATGAATTTGTTACTGTGTCAGTAGATTCGAAGAAACGTCTCGAACAGAAAGTATGCGTGAGTTTATGATCATCATAATCCAATGAACTTGTAATACAGCCAAAAACCATAAAAAAACTTTGTTCTGGTGCCACGATTTTGCTGTTTACTGTTCAAATCAGAAGAACTTTAATCAGTTGATTGAATTAAAGAACTTCTATTTCCATTGCCTAAAATTTCTGCCAATCTTTCATGAAAAATGGTGATTAAGCAACTAGGCTACTAAATGCAATTATATGTTTACATGGTTACTGATTGGTCAAAATATCTGGATTACCTATGACTGCTTAAAAGTCTGTACAAAAGGAATTAGATATGATTTATTGTCACAAGGACTTACAACTTATAGGCACTTTGTGTAAAACTTAAAAAATTTTCGGTACTAATTCCATGGCTACCCTTGGCTGACTTTCAAACACCCCCAAGTACATCATCCGCCAACGCAGGCATGAAGTCGAAACCTTTTCTACAGAAATTGAAAGTTTTATATATTCGCATGGGCGCAGTTAGTGCAACATATAGTGCGGTTTCCACACTTTTACTGCAATTTATCTGTCCATGGGGATACTCAGATGTAAGTTGAACTTATTGGTTGGACTGCAAAATATACGGAGTTCTGTCTGGAGTCGTAGTATTTTTAACATTCAGTTTCATTATGTAGCAACCAATTTCCCAAGTTAATGTGTTATTTTGCAGCTCGCTTCTAATTAATGGTTTTTAATTAACATTACCAAATTCGCCACAAACAAAAAGTAAAATGAAGTTTGTCTACAAACGCGTACGAGGGAATAAAACAAACAACTCCCAAAAACTTTAAACGAGTCAAGTAGTCTAAACAGAAGCAGCCTTTTTGGTTTGTTATAACTAAGGGATCAAGGAAAGAGGGAAACATTAGGACTAATTGCCGCAAACTAAGCACCCTAAACAGTGAAAACTAAGCTATTCTGTAGTGTATTCCCATTATTTGGAAATAATTAGTTCACAGACAACCGTACAATCAATGTTAATATCTTGTTTAAACACCTAAAAATCCTTCCAAATAGGTTCAAGTAAAAACTGTGCTTGAGCAATTATAAAATTTTCTAGTTACACAAACGGTAGGTCATTTGCGTCCAATGAACACGGTGAGCCTGAGGCGCAGTCACATCGTTCTTTTGTAAAACCAAACGTTTATTTCAAGTTCATTTTTAATACTTAATTACAGAAGCAAGCCACTATTTTTAATACAGATTAACAAACGCACTTCAATACATTGACAGTTTTTATCAAAAAGTATCGCTATTCAATGGAAGTTCACGACAAATTCAAAGAAGTTGAACCTTGGATAGTTAAATTGTTCTTTCGAAACCATAGAGATCAACTTTTAAGGGCAGAACTAGCTTCGCGCTATAATAAGCATACTACAATTTGTTGGAAAACACAATGCTATAGACAAAACAAGTGCACTTGTAGAATAATAAGAATTCATTTCAATTAAACAACTGCAAACCAAGAGTAAAAGCAAATACAAACTCATGTGCAACCACTCATTCAAATACCAATGTCTTACATGGATTTACTCAAAAATTCCAAAAACTTGGCATTTAGAAAATAACCATCCAAATAACTATTCGTTTGAAAATGGTTCAGCAACATGATAGTGGATTAAAACAGTTTCAAACAAAGGCTCCTGTTGCACATATTTAATGTAGAAAATGATTTGCTCTGTCCAATTATTCTATTATATAATAACAAATTATATAATACAAAATTCGCAAACGAAGCCTGATATAATTTACAATGTTTGTGTGCGATTCGACTCATGACAGTCACAGGGCTTTCTGTGTTTAATTGCAAAACTTTTTAAAACTCAAGGCACCATAATACAAATAAATAGCCCTCTCAAACTTTGTCAAATGCAACAAAAGGCAACGGAGCAGATCTAAGGAATTGTAGCTATTATAAAACGTACCTCATTATAAGAAAAACGGCAATTCAATCAAATAATACTTTCAGCAAGTTACAAAAGGCACATCAAATGATGCATATTTATCAACAGCACTATTTCTATAAAAAGCTGCACAAACAGTACCAGAATCGCTATGTTTATATATTCGAGTAGTACCGTTTCGTTAAAAAAACTATCAAGGTTAATTTCAAAATACTTTGTGCTTCATTATAACTACCAGCAGAGATACAGCACAAACTGTGTGTGTGCCATCAAATGCAAAAAATGGTCAGCGTGACCCAGTATAGTGACATGTTTTTACAATACCTCCCATTCCCAAATAAAGTCATTTTGTCCAGTGTATTCGAGTCGGGCAGTATGAAAGTCTAAAATGCAAAAGACGATTTACACAAATGCTTCAGAGCCACTTGTTCCAGTTGTTAGGGAACGGTGCTCATCATAATCGTCATCACCAGGAACATTGTTATACTTCATCGACTTGAATCTAAAAACACAAGACACAAACTATTGGCTTTTGTGATCCATACTAACACTGCTGTTGACGAGATAAACTAAGGTTTCCACTAATCCATTAAATTCTACTTTTTGTGCTTGTAAAAATGACTACAAACTGAAGCAGGTGATATACAATATTAAATACTGTTTTATGCATTATAAATAAATATTAAAAGCAACGTTACTTCTAAGTATATGTAAAGCCTTTAAAGTTTTTTGCGTGT
This sequence comes from Clavelina lepadiformis, assembly GCF_947623445.1. NCBI lineage: Eukaryota > Metazoa > Chordata > Ascidiacea > Aplousobranchia > Clavelinidae > Clavelina > Clavelina lepadiformis. The sequence continues at coordinate 20,889,785 of NC_135241.1, forward strand.
TAATATTGAATTCCAAAAACATCAGCAAACTGTGGTTTATGTGCCAGAATGGGTTGCTTACCCAAGTTTGTAGCCACGTCGCCTCCAGAAGAAAAATCCAATAGCACAGATGAGCACACCGAGGATGAGGCCACCAAACCAAAGGCCAGACATAGCACCAGACGAAGGAGGGTCGTTCTCCACCTTCACATCCACCTTTGTATAACCTATAAAATGTTTACTCTGTCAGTGAATCATGTTAAATACAGAGGGAAGCTGTAATAACAATATGATAATATGATTGAAACATATTGTGACTAGAAAACTATGTAATTAATTCTTTCCCAGCTCTATGTACATGAAAATTAAATGACTAACATAAATTCATGCACTTACTACCGGTTTCACAGACACCCCACATCTGGTCGTTAGGGTAATCAGCAGTGGTGGCACACCATGGTGATGAATGGTCATCAGTAATGCAAGTTCTGTACGTCTTTCCACGGTATTCAAACGGAAAATGACAAGGTGCGCCGTTCGCATTGCCGCCGTGGGTATAAAAGGCTGAACAGATGAGTAACAAGTTAAAATTCTTACACAGAGCGCAGCCATCATCACCACCAAGTTGTGAGTTGCGATTTTTTTGGAACTAAGCGGTTTTGTTTGGGAAAATTGCCAATCAAACAAGTTATCGTCATGTTGCCAGCTAACGAATTACTTCGCAACTTTTGCTCAAACGTAGGCCCTTAAAAAATTCAAATTTCAAACTATATTCCTTCTTTCAACAAGAAAACATTGTTTCTTATTGAGACAAAAGGAATTGCAAGTTGAGAGTTCAAAAGTGAGAAAGGTTGTGATCAAAACCTTGTCTAACAACTAATACCAAATATAGCTGTGGTTGGCGCTTGGTAGCAGAAAAAAATCAACTCTTTACGAGAAAAGATTGGTGGCAATCAACATAAAATTTTACAAAGGTTTGTTACGTTAAACATAATTAGTTGCACGAATGCAGTGAAATAATAAAACCCAAAGTATAATAAACAGTAGAAAACACACTCCAGGTAGATGTCTCATTGCATTTGATTTCTTCCGTTTTCAATTCTTGCAAGAATCTACCATCCAAGTCGGGAGGATAACTGCAACTGTTAACATAAACGCTTAGTGTAACCTATTATTAAATCTCAGTAACTACTTTGAGGCTAAGTGATGCAAAAAATGTCTCTATAATAGAACGGTATTTGTAAAAAGAAATGTTCACTGGATATTTTTGTGTTACAACAATTTTATTGGCACAAATTTGTTGCATGCTCTTACTAACGTTAAAGTATGTATTTAAATTATATATAAATGTTTTTACCTGATGCCATCTCCGAACAACATTTTCCATTCGGCTTCGTTGGTTTTTAGATAATCGTGTAATTTAGCCATTCGACAATCACAGTAAAACTTATTCTGACTCACAAAAACTTTTTGGATTTTTACACTTGACCCAGTCTGAAAATGATAACACAAAACAATGCATGTTGAAAATAATAACATATCACTACTGCGACAGCTTAGAGGTTAAGCAACAATTATTATAGATCTTCGCAAGATCAGAATTGACTAAATTCATTTCCAGGAAAACAAAACCACTATTACCACATGGTAACAAACACTTACTGGCTCAGTCAAAGCTTTCACAGCTGCAACATCCAAATTGGGCAAATCGTTATTCTCCATGTGAATGTATCTTAAGCAATTGCAAAATGCATATTAATATCATTGTAACATCAAAGAAAAACTATATACAAATAACAATAGAAACTATAGAAAACATTTATGGGGTTTTAAAAGCATTTCACTTTTCAATCTGGCATCACCTAATTTCTGCAAGTGGAGAAAATGCTTTCTCTCCAATAATTGTTAACTTGTTGTTACGAATGTACAACCACTTCAGACTTTTCAAGCCCTGAAAATATAATACAAAACACCTTTCAAATAATGTTTTGGGTACAGACTGTGGTAATGTAATCACATAACTTACAGTAAATGTGCTATCAGATATTGTTGTAAGTTCATTGTGGTCCAAAACGAGGATTGAAAGTTTTTTCAGATTCTTGAAAAGTTTCCCAGGAAGCTTCATAATCCTGTTATCTCGCATAGTAAGTGTGGTTAAATTTCCAAGATCGTTGAAAGCCTGAAAATTAGAAGATCCTTGAAATATGAATGTGAGATCTACAGAGACAAAGTAATATTTGCAAATACTGCACAAAGTGATGTATGGTATGGAAACAAAATTACAACTTCTTTCATTCTATAAACTTGATAAGTACATTATAAGAGTAAGTTTTTAAATGGCCTGGATATAGATGCTTTAAATCTCTAAAACAAATATTTGGCTTTATTCTAAAATTTTCAACTTTGTAGAATAACCAACATAACTTCATTATCTTTAAGACATGCACAAGTTGAATGTAGCTTAAAGAACGATATGTTACAGGTTTGTCTAATAGATTAATTCATTTAGTACTGACGTGTGGAGTAATCTCAGTAATCTGATTGTCATCCATACGTAGTTCCGTTAAATGAATGAACGGGCGAAACTTAGGAATTGTTGTAATTTTGTTGGATGCCAAACTAATTGTGGAGGCGTCGGTAGGAAGTTTCTTCATCGGAACATCTGCAGCAGCAAAACATATAAAATACCACAATATTTCGATTTGTGGTATTTAAAATTAATTTGGCTTGTAATATCAAAGGTAAACATTTTCTGCCAACTTTTTAGCGCCACTGAGTTGTTTGTCTTACTAATGTTCTATTATTCTTAGTCAAACATCTGCCCTGTCATGCAATAGGCAATCACATATGCTTACAATCTATTTCTTGAATACAACCATTCGCAATTACATAAACATCTCTCATGGAGATAAATAAGTGTTTTCTGTCAAGGTCCTACCTGTGAAAGCGTTTCTAAAAATACACTACCTTGGCTACATAACAAGCAAGCAATATTTTCAAAGAAGCAAGTGCAGCATATATGCCTGGTATACCCTCACTTGGATATTGAAGTCGTGTTGTAGTGCTTAAAGTCTACCATGCATCTTACTTTCTTTTAGAAAACCAAATGTTGTTTAACTAATTGCTTGCATACTCACATGTTCCATATGAGCCTGAACTGCCTAACTTTCTGTTTTTCAATTCTACCTCACCATTTCCATTCACAGGCTATAAAACAAGGTTGATTCATGTGCAGCAGGTGCTCAGTGATATCTCAAAACCAACGAGCTTTGTCAGTGATTTGCAAAATATAACGCACATGTGCCCTTGCTCAAAACAGGTGGATTTTACAAGCGCATGAAATATTAGCAAGCTCATTTGACAGTAGAAACAGGTTTTATTTAACAAATTTTGGCCCCTAGTTGATCATCTACATCCAAAAACAGATAAGTGAGCCGTCTATTATTATCATTTGATCACTGATCTGAGCACCTGCATTGATTGGCACAAATAACGCAAACAATAAGATCAACACAAGAAACAGTACCAGAGTATAACTCAGATTATCTTTTTTTGCTTAGTAAGTAAATAAGTAAGTTGAAGGCATGTTATACTGCATAGTACAGATGCTCGAACTTGTGCCCTACCACATTGTCAATTCGGCGCCTAAACACAAAGAATGTGTTGTTTATAAAGATGATATTACAGCAAGAAGACCACTAACCTGTCAGCTGCACATCTTCGCCAGTACAATCAACCCGCTGCATGATGCAACTGCAATTACTAGGACATAATTCGTTGTGTTTTGTATATTTTTCATTTTCAACGTTGTTATTCTGAAAAATTGCAAGATTGTTACGACACATTCAACTTCTGAAAATCTAAAATGTCATACAAGACTGAGTCTGATCAAGTCAAGGTTCACTGTCAACTGCCAGCAAACGCAATATTTACTATGTTAAGTTGGCCTTTGCCTAAGACAGAATTAAAAACCTGCTAATAGAAATTAGTGAACCAAGCTACGGGTGTACCAAGACATGTTTTTTGGATTCAGTTTAAAACCAAATTTTTAGAAAAAATAAACCGCACTATTTCTGCTGAACCATACAATCTAGTATTACAAGTATTGATATCATAAAAGTGAGTGAAACACTGCCTATAAGCTGAAGTTTAGATAGCTGTGGAATAACAGCAGTTGAACTCACATGTACTTAGTTTAGTTTGGAACAGGACTCGGCAATAAAACTTGACATGTGTTAAATCCAACTTATCATTATCTTAACTGCAGATGCCATGTTTATCTGTTGTTGCAGAGTTTCTCGATGAGGACAAGAACTAGTACATGATGAAGGGAATCCAACCACAAGAGAACCGATGCAAGAAGTGTGTGGACCTTAGAGTCAGGAGCATTCCACGTGAGTTAACGAACACGAACAAGCGGCATAAACTCAGATTGACCTCGGCATGACACGGAGCCGATTCACGTCTTGGTGCAACTATGGCAACTGCAAATTCACTTTGCTCTTCCAGTTTTATTTTGTTTAGACGAAGAAGAGCACAGTGTCTTAATATTTTCGCTTTTGTAAAGTAGGCCAAACTGACCTTCAGTGTAGGCATCATATGAAATGCAACCTGGCCTCGAAAGGAAAATATGTTGGGAAATAAATTACAATTTATCAAATCCAATCACTGCAATTTTCAGCCCACCCTTGCAATACTGCTCTAAACACTGCCACCATCACTACTTACCCCTGTCTAATGGCCCAATCGGATCTTGCCAACCATGAGAATACATGTTAATGAGGCACTGATTTATATTAGATGGGCATTGAGCGTCGAACTAATTTTATCAACTTTAATGCGCAAATCAATTATTTTGATATTTATGGTATGAATTACAAAACTTATGGTAGTTTTGTTGATTTTTATTCTGTTAAGGTTACAAATTTGTATGCGCTTGTTTTTAAAGTCACCATCAAGTTTGTTGCAGTGTTACAACACCAATTTTAAATATTTCCTTAATAACATGAGCCCCATGCATAGGCACTGCTTTATCACGCTTCCATAATAATTATTTAAAATACTAGATTGTACGATTTAATCCTTTTTCCAAAAATTTGAATTTAGACCGAATCCAAAAACATGATTTGATACACCACCAGTCCCAACTGTTATTTTTTGGTGTTTGGCAAAAAAATAAGAAAGAATTGATTTTAAAACACCCTTCGTCTTTTAGGTATTATTTATTATTTAGGCAATTGCTATGTGACAGTTAAAATGTACATTTTTGATGGGATTAATCAATACTATTTTTTACTTCAAAATTGGAGTCTATTTTGGTACGACCTGTTCATCTCGTTATTGTAGTTTTTGTGGTTCATAGGCTAAAAAATTATAGACTGTGATGGAACATATTGCATACACACCTCTTCAGCATCGATCGTTTTCTTGCTATGATCAGGCCTTTTCCCTTCTTTCAATGTCAGTAACGTTTGGGCTTGAACAGAACCCACAAAGTTGGTAGCAACACATGTGTAGTTTCCAACATCATCTTTGGTAAAATTGCGTAGAATCATGGTGCCATCCTGATCAACTTCAATCCCTTCAAATTTGTCTGCTTTCTGCATGCTATAGTGGTCGCTGTTTGGTGCTATCCATTGTATGCTGGCATGGGGCAAACTTGCTGCAGAGCAAAACAGAAAAAATCAATTATAATACGTCATGAAAATCATTGCAATAGTTATATTTTAGCAATAAAGAGTTATTTCGCTTACTCTTGGAAACGACGCAGTCCAGTTCGACGTTTTGACCGGCAAATAAAGAAGTTTCCTCAGAGATTCCAGTGATGTCTGGTTTATTGCATTCAGACATTTCATCCTTACTAACTTCTAAAACACTACGATTTTGTAATGTTGTCGGTCTGCAAAAACAAATTATACATTTACGACGGCTTATTTGCCTAAAGAATAAGACAAAAATTCTATAAATCTATCAATGCTGCTGATATCAAGTTTTACTACAAACTAAGACAAACTAAAAAAAAGTATTTAAATTTCTACTAGTTTTCCATTCACTTACTCATGGCAAATTAACTCGCTACCAGATGAAGAGAGAATTTTTCGAAACCAACTACTTTTCTTATCATTTAGCCAAGTCAATTGTTTTTGCATTGCACAGTCACACGCCCATGGGTTGTCTTGCAGGTGAATTTGCTGTCAAATGTATGAGTGTTATTCTAACAGATACAAGGATTCCGGTTTATACTTCATATTAAACTATTACAGTAGAAACCATTAAATGGCAGGGGCGGGCAACTTCTTCGGTCGGCGGGCCTGATATGAGAAAATGAAGTACTTGGCGGGCCGGATTCCTGAATAGATTGGAACGCAGCTTTGTCTTATTAATGTTCATGGTCGAAAATGTTTGCTCATAAATGTATGTAGACCCGAACAGAACAAGTAGATTTATGGCCATCTTTCTCAGGTTGGCAAACTTGGACTTATTCAGTGACGCAATACAGAGATTGCGGCAGAATGTGGCCGCAGGCCACATTATCATGTAAGACCGGAAACTGTCTGCGGGCCGCTCAAAATCCCGTCACGGGCCGTATGTTGCCCACCCCTGGCTTACGGTCATCACAATATGATGCAATCTCACCTGAAACATATTTGCTTTAAGACCTTTATACCATTTATTGTCAAATGTATGGAGTTTGTTTCCATCAAGGCGTAATGTAACCAGTTTCTTGAGTTGAAGAAAAGCATGTGGATGAATGAATGTTATGTGGTTACGACTAAGATCCAGATCAGTCAGAGATTCCAAGTCATAGAAGAGAAAGTGCTGAACAAACTGAAGCTTATTTCCATCCAACATCAGTTTCTGTCAAAAAAGATTTTCTTTTAGTTTGAAGGTTAGTACCAAAGTTGAATCAAACACTACCGACCCTCCATATAAAAATGTATACCTGAAAATTATATTAAAAATCTAAACGAACTCCTGAAACTCATTTACAAAGTTATGGTTTAACGAAAAGCGAGTACAACAAACCTCTCCAAACAAACATTACACATTTAAACCGCAAGTCCTTTAGCAAACGAAAGAACTAATTATATAATATGTAATAACATATCCCATAATCTTCTGATTTTGAACAAAACTGATGGTATGACAAACATATACTGCATATGCAACAGTGTCAGTGCAAAACTAAAAAAAAATTATCCAAAAATGAAGTACTAAACCTGTACTATTTATACTTAGTATTAAACAAAAACCTTTTTAGTTATCTGAAATAAATTTTAAACCATTTCAAAATTTGTCCAATCTCCACAAGAACGGCCAGGTACTTCCCCGTAGAAATAGAACCAGTCAGGCTAAAGGCTACTGATTTCTTACTTTTTAGTATATACATGTTTTTTGGAATGTTAACAGTTTGCAATTTACTTAACCGTGTATTCATAATGAAACTAAGTATTCATAACTAGTGTTAGACAGTAGGCTAAGGAGGACTAACAGTACAGGGTATACAATAAACTAAGAACCATCTTATCTGCATGTTGTTAAATGGCACAGAACAAATGTGTTATCAAATTCTGGCATTCTGTTTAGACCTCTCACTACCCAAGATGCCAATAATATGTAGTTAGTTCCTGGACGTTGGCCCCCACACGTGTTATTTGTGTGTAGAAAAACTTGAGCTGTGTCAGCTTTTCTGCAGTTTCTATGCGGCGATTTCCAACAAAAACCTGAGTGTTTATTATGAAAGTGAGGCAAGTTGTAAAAAGTAGACAGTCAAGTTAGGTGAAATTTTTCAGGTAATTCAAAATAACACCGTATAAGGTTAGATTTGAGTGACCAATACGACAAATTTTTGTCCGTTGTCATTGTTATATGTTTAAACCATTTTGCCAGTTTGCACAACAATTAGTATGCATTAATCCGGTCCATGGCACGAAAAAGGTTGGAGTTCACTGGCCTATAACATTTCCCAGTAGCAGTGATGATTGGGTGGTGTGGCCACCCTGTAAGGCTGTAACCCCTTAAGTTGGCACATGATCTAATATGCTAAAAGCTTTTTAATATGCTGACTGTCAAGGCCTGATTCTCCTATCTGGTCTCAGATGCCAAGCAACATACCTCACATATTGCCTCATTTCTAGGCTCTAAATTTTCAATACATTCCCCTCAAAAACATTTCCAGTTCATGTTCCAAACGCCTTGCACGGCTTCAATGCTTGCAAAAAGACAAGAAAACTTGTGGTTTTAACTTCAAGGCGATAAACACGAGATAATTCGTGGTTGGCTGTGAAGGTCAGTAGTCCCAACCAGGAGTCATCTCAGTGTTAGTAATCAGAAATGTTAAACAAACTTATTTTAGTGATGTGCTTGCAACTTTTTTTATCATTTTAAGCATTCCTTGTCTCTACTATAACCTAAAGCAGTGGTTCCCAAAGTGGGCGCCAGCGCCCCCCTGTGGGCGTTGGCGCCTCTCAAGGGGGCGCTGGCTACCAAATGGGCGATTGGGGGGCGCTAACAATAAAGTGGGCAGTAACAAGAACAGTGCCGAAGTAAACATTTGCGCTGTTTATATTATAGACATATGCTTCGATTTACTTATTTTACTTTCCTGTGTTCGGTTTCATAGTCTGAGAATTTTCGATTAATCCTGAAATAAAATACATTTATTGGTCTCACTATTCTCATTGTTATGTTAATAGACGAATTCCAACAGTATTGCGTCATGATAATCTTGCGTTTTTTCTCAAGTTGCATATGCGAAAGGGTATTTAAGCCACGAGGAAGCTAGTGTGATTGTGAATAGCAATATTCTTAGATTTTAGTTAGTGAGCCGGTACCTAGGAAAAGTAATTTTATTCAATCAAGAGTGCTAAACAATGAGTTCAGTCAAACGAAAATGCAGGCAATACAGTTCAAGTTATCTCCAGTATGGATTAATTCCAGCCCCAAATTCCGAATGACAGCCAATGTGTTTGCTGTGCTCTAAAGTGTTTTCTAATGAATCGATGAAGCTGTCCAGACTTTCCGAGCATTTAACGAAAATTCACCCAGATTAAGTAGCCAAGAGTGCAACATTTTTTCAAATGGTCCGGGACAATTTCAAAAAACGGAAAACTGTTGGCACGATGTTTTCAAACCTTTCCCATACAAGTAATGATGGATAATGTGCGTCTTACAATTTGTCTTTGATGCTTGCAAGATGAGGCAAGCCGCACACGATCGGCGAAGAATTGATCTTGCCATCAGTGAAGGAAGTTTTAGACACCGTTGAAGGAATACAGAATTGAGTTTACAACTGGATGAGTCAACTTTGCCAGGAAATGAGTCTCTCTTTTTCTTGGGTATGTTCGTTTTGTGACTGATGGAGTTTTACATGAAGAGTTGGCAATAGCTTTAGCACTGGAATCAGATACTCGGGGTGAGACAGTATTTCAAGAAGTTAAAACATATTTCAAAAAAAAAACAAATTCCACTTACCAATATCATAGTGTGTGCAACTGACGGCGCCCCATCTATGATGGGCCGTTACCGTGGCTTCATGGCATTCCTAAAAGCAGCGAATCCAAACGTGCTTACAATTCATTGTGTGATTCATCCGCAGCATTTGGTGGCCAAGAATATGAGTGGTCGTCTTAACGTCTCATTGAAGACTGTCATTAAGGCAGTAAATAAGTTTAAAGGTCATGGACTTTACACAATTGCTTAAACAAGCTTAATTGCTTAAGAGAACGACGAGGCCCTTGAGCGCTTACTTCTACACACGGAAGTAAGATGGCTCTCCAAAGAAAACTGCCTTGCACGATTGTACACACTGATAGATACTGTTGTGGAATTCTTGGAAAGCTGTCACCCTGGCCTTGCCAAAGAAATCATTGCTATGAAATGATATCGCATACTTGTCAGATACATTTTCCAAATTTAACGAATTAAACCTATTCTTTCAAGGTAACGAGGTAAATCTAATCAAGGTAAAATCAGCACTGTGTTGATTCAAAAATAAGCTTGCGTTGTATGGACGAAATTTAGCTAGACGCAATTCTTCCAGTTTTCCAGCTTGCAAAAATTTGCTATCAGCGACAAAGGTATTTCTAATGTTGATGTTGAGACATACAGCAAGTATATTCAGGAATTGCATGAAGACATGGAAGTTCGGTTTCAGGATGTAATGCAATTGGAGATTCCTGACTGGATAATCGACCTATTCATTGACATTTCCGAGCAAGGGATTCTTGCAAAATGATTTTGAACTCAAACCAAAGTTCCGTATCTCGTATCAATCATTTTGGCTGCAACGCAAAATTAAAGTGAAGTATCCTCACGTGTGGGACCGGGTAAAAATGTTGTCATTGCATTTCCCAGCTCATACTTATTAGAGCGTACGTTCAGTGTCGTCACAATGCTTCTGGACAACAGAATGTACCGCCTGGACATAGTGAGACGAGGAGATTTGCGAGTGTTTTGTGACAACATGTTTATGATGTAACAAAAGCTTTGTTTGACTTGAATAGTGGATGATGTAATAATCCCTGCTTTCTAGTTTTGATGGCTGGAGCTAGGCTTGTAAACGTTCAATTTATTTGCTTATCGATGTAGTTAAAGAAAAGCGATTACACAGTTCGAAAGAGGAATGTCCTGCCGTGTCAGAAATGTTTTAGTTGTCAAAATTGACCCATCGTACGTCGAGTAATTGTAAAAATTTCAGGCTAATTTTAGTGCTGGTTTTGCAAGCGTGCATGTGCTTTTTTCTTGCTTCTCGAATGGATAGTAAATTTGTTGTTACTTTTTTGTTAAATGGGCGTTTGATAGTCAGTAAATTGTCCAGGGGGGCGTTATCGGAAAAAAGTTTGGGAAACACTGACCTAAAGTAAATATTGTGATACATTCATAAAAAGAATCACTATGTTGGTAAAAAAATGACATTAAATGATATAAAAACATGAAGTTATGCTCTTCCACTGACCTCAAGCTTCAATGGATTCCATTCAAAAATGTCATCAGTAATTCTTTCAAGGGAGTTGTTGCTCAGGATCAACGTTGCCAGTTCATCCAAGTTGTCAAATGCATCATATGAGAGAGCATTAATTTTATTATTGGCCAAGTTAAGATATTGCAAGCCAGCTGCTTCAGGTATCTGGATAAAAACCAATTAATTTGAAAATGTATAAAAGATGAAACTGCTTATAATATTCTAGTAAAATAGCTGCAAAAAAGAGTGTTGGGGAAAGAGCAAATTGATGAAAATACATAACGGTACAAATTGTACACAATTATAATTAGCGGTGGACCTCTACATTGATCATCCCTAGTTACAGCTCTTAAACAATTATTAACAGCATGGTTGTGACAGCAGTAGCAAATTAATGGCAACGAACTTGAACATCAGAGATTATGCTAACTTGACAACATCATGCCAGGAAGCATAAAAACACTACATAAAGCACTATAAGGTAATACACTACGTTAAAAGCAAGTCCAACTTATTTTTATTTTAATGAATGATAAAATTTTTCATGTTTATGTGAAATAGTGATGAACATTTTAAAATCTAACTTCAATGATTAGAACATCACAAAATAGGGTGGTCCAACTTAGTTTTACCATGGGCCATAAATAAAAGTCAGCCTATAGGTAGGGTTAAATTATATTGAATATTTGAAGCTTAAAACCGCTGAAAGAACGATGATAAATACAATGCCGTCGAATAGCCAAATGAAATTTACTTTGATTGTTTAAACTGGTGTTTGTTTCTATTTGTTTCCCGATGTAATTGCTAGTGTTAATGTTTCATCACTGGGTCTTGTGTGGCTTAACAACTGTAGTTGTAACTAATGGTACCAACAATTTCCAGAACAACCACACAATTAAGAAGTGAGTATTTCAACGAAAGTTGATCAAACAGTCAGATATTGAGTTTAAATTTAGATTAGGAGGTAGGTTAGGGGTAGGCTTGACTAATACAATGTAGCATTTAATTAGGTGAACAGAACAAGAAGCTATAAAATAATGACGACTTTGAATAATGCATGATTTTTCCTGTGAAAGATGGACATTCAAAATTTAAACACAAAAGGAAATGTGTCAATCGGAACATAAACCAGATAAGCTCTTTAATTGGGTTTTAAATGAAAACAAGTCATTGTCTAGTTTAAGCACTTTTTCCAAGGCTAAACAATACAATATATGACATGACTTGGTATTAAATTTGGGTTTTAATTGTTATGATTGCTGTCTGACATAGTTTGCCTAAGGTAAACAATTGTTTTGCCAGCTTTTACTAAAGTCAAGCAAGCAAACAAGTTTAAATTAAAATAGGCAGTTATAGGAAAAGTTATAGTCATAGTAAAAGTGTAAATAACGATATAATTTGGAAGTAATAAAATTTTCTTCCTCTTTGTTGTCATCTTACTACAGTTTATAAAAGCTATAAAGTTACACAAGTATTTGTTACGACTAGGCGGTACAGTTACTTCAAACGTTATTGTGATGTGCACAATCTGTAGGTTACTGAAAGTATTAAACCTCTTCTTTGTTCATATTTACAACTCAGCCTTATGTAGCAGTTGCACCGCATTGTCACAGAATATAACAAACTTAAAGAACTTCTGGTATGTAAATATATAGGTACTAATAAAACAAATAAAAATATTACCGTAGTGACATTTTCTATTAAATTTCCACTTAAATCGATGCTTCTGATGTCATCTTCTATTATTTTCATTATTTTTGTGTGCTTTTGTACACGACAGTCATACAATCCCGGTGAACATGTGCATTTGCTGATATAAAAAGGTAAAATTCAATACATCAAATAGAAAAGTTCGTCAATGGCAGTTCAAAATTACAATATCACAAACCGAGCTGCAGTTTGTTTTGACATTTAAAATGTCACAAAATATATTGACCACTAAGATGTTAAACTAAACTTAACACAAATTTTGACAGTCAATATTGTGTATGTTGTCATATACAATGTGCACGACTGAACGTATCTGTCACATAAAACAAGATGTAAGGCAGTGTGATGTGTACACAATACCATAGGTAGGCCTACTCTTCATAAAATGACATAACCTGACTTGAAGTTTCTTTCTACATGCAAAAAGCAATAGTAGCACTCATAATAAATTTATATGATATGATACATACTGTGTACATAAAAAGCCTTCTTTATAAAAAAGGAAACTTGCATTGGGCTTGCATGTTAAAGGAAGCTCATAGCTTCCAGATTATTAGATTCGTTGACTTAACTTGAATTAGCGTGAAAAACTTTAAGTTCTTATCCCTATGCTTGAAACCATGGCTTTGGAGCCGGAGCCTGGAGCCAGGCATTTTCAACGGAGCTGGAGCCGGAGCTCTACGTGAAATTCAAATGGAGCTGGAGCCAGTTGTTTGAAAAATAGCTCTGGCTCTGATGTATTTCATAAGATGCTATGCTACTAGCCTACTACTATTGGCTAAATTCACATAATTTAACAGCAACCCTTCACAAAATTAAGAATTGTTGCCTCTTTGGCGCCATCTTTTCTAACTAACCACGTTGCTGGGGATTTGACAGCAGAGCCAGGGATTTGTTTTGTTTGTGATTATTTTGAAACGCTAGATATTCCAAATTAAGCGTTCATCCTTAAACTTCAGTTTTTGACGTAACGGAGTCGGAGCAGTGGTATCAATGAGCTCCGGAGCTGGAGCCATTTAACATTTACGCCTGCTCCAAAGCCCTGCTTGAAACCAAGCTAGGGACCCAGCTTTACTTTACTTTCACAAAAATTTTAAAACATGAAAAATTCTGCAATATTGAAAACAGCTGTATATCATCTGAGTGACAGTTCATTTGAGTGACAGTATTTGAGTGACATAATTATGACATAAATTACACTGGTCGACATGATTTTTATTTTCTAGCAAAAATGGTGACTTCTACGATAATAATTTGCTCACGCTGATTACGAATATGAAGTCGCTTTTTTTCTATCACGTCAAGATTTTTTATAATTTGTGATTTAAAATTTTGCACTTCACTACTAATAACAGCCTGTTCTATGAAGTATTCCTCGTTGTTGGGTCATAGTTACTATTGTCATAGCCATTATACATCATTGTGACGTCATAATAATTTTATTGTGAGTAAACCAGGCTATATACAAGCACATGTACAGTACATTATGCCAGCTTGTGCGTATCAAAGTCAAGCATAAAAGCTGTATTGTTGCACAATACAAATCAATTTGCTTCTATCCCTGTAGCTCATTGAACTAGCATGAAGGAGTCTTACGAAAATATGAAACTTTTTCTTTCGAAGTTGCAATATAGCACTCATACATGGAAAGTTTGCGTTGATTTTAAAGTCCTAAATATGCTACTGGGTCAACAATCTGGATTTACAAAGTACCCTTGTTTTATGTGTGAATGGGACAGCCGAGACAGGAGAAATCATAGGATTAAACGTGAGTTGCCGTTGAGGGAGTATCTTACACCAGGCTTTAAAAATTTTTACAGCTTGCTCTTATCGACAGATCTAATGTTATACTTCCACCATTACATATTAAACTGGGTCTCATGAAACAGTTTGTAAAAGCTCTCAACAAAGAAGGTGCATGTTTTAAATACATTCGGGAAAAGTTTCCTCACTTGAGTGCCGAGAAAGTTAAAGAGGGTGTATTTGTTGGACCTCAAATCAGAACACTCACCAAAGACCCCCAATTTCTTATTACCATGACGGATGTGGAAAAAAAAGCATGGCTTTTTTTCACCGAAGTTGTATCTGAATTTCTTGGAAATACTAAAGATCCGGATTACCAAAATATTGTAGAAAACATGTTGGTTTCTTATCAAGCACTTGGATGTCTAATGAGTTTAAAGGTTCATTTTCTACGCGCACATTTGGACAATTTTCCTAAAATTTTGGGTGACATGAGGAGCATGGTGAACGTTTTCACCAGGACATCAAAGCCATGGAAACGCGGTATCAAGGGCGATGGGATGTAACGATGATGGCGGACTACTGTTGGTGCCTGAAACGCGACTGCGAGAATAGTGAGGCTGCAAGAAAAGCTAAAAGAAGAAAATTCATGCCAAACACCTATAAGAAATAAGAAAGAAAAGTTGTTTGAATCAAAAGTTTATTGAGCAAATGAACATAATTATTATCTACTACTGGGGTCTAGGGTTTGAGTTTAGAGGGTTAAGGTTTAAGCTAACAAAATCTCAAATCCAATTGAGTAAGTTAAGCGCCTTGTAGGCTGTGTTTCGTTTCACGTACGGAGCTCTTGACCTGTAATAGGGCACAAGCGCCCTTAATACAACCGTTTTTGAGTAAAATTTTCATTCAATTTTTGCACAAAAGTGTGACGTGATGGGTGAATTCTTACTGCAAATTCGGAATCAGCATAGTCAAATTAGGTAAACTCAATTAATTGTTTGAAAAAAATTAAAAAAAAGTTGAAAAATGTCGCCTAGTGTTATTCATTCGAGTGACATAATTAACCCTAACCCTAACCCATTACTGTAGTTTGAACAGTACTTACCAATGTGTCACTCAAATGACCTGTCACTCAGTTGATCAACTATCATTGAAAACATATGCTATGCTACGAGCAAACGTGATAACTTCAACACGCGATTCCTTTTTACACTTCTTACCATTCTAGACATATCACTAATTTCGTCGATTTTATTTAACAGGTGGAGTATAGGCATATTAGTAGCTACCAACCTCTGAAGGCCTAAAGAGACATCACGAAATAACAGCACTACCTTATTAATATCATATATAAGAACAGATACAAAAGAAAAGCAGATTTATTGAACATACTTGCATGTTTAACATATGTGTACACGGATCAAAAGCGTTAAAATACAAGTTAGTTATCAATCTACCACAGCAATTGGTTTGTTAATGTTCCAATAAGTTGGTAGATGATCCATAGTTTAAAAAAAAAGATTGTAAAAAGACTTATGCAGTGCACAGAAAGTAATAGTACGAAAGGAGAAAAAGCAAATGAGAAAGGAGAAAAAATCACTAACCAAGGCTAATAACGAAAAAAAATTAAAGATCTTCCTGTGGCAAGGTCTATGGTATCCATTGCAAACACTTGGCACAATTGCAAATTAGAAAATGACATCATAAAAATTGACGACGGCATGTTTTGTGAAAAGTCAGTGCCTACGTAGACCACTTCAAGCAGTATTAAAATGTATATATTCCGAGAGTGATAACTCGATCAAATAATTTAAACAAATAGTTTAATCAAGCTCGCAATACTTACTCAGGGCAGGCTGCATGCACCAAGATTTCACAAAAAGTAATTAAGACAAGAAAGCCAAGAACAAAACTTTCTTTCATTGCTTCCTTTTTTCTAAATTCAGTATTTATGCTAGCACCAGGTAAATCTATTAATAATAGAAAAAATCATATGTTAACCATCATAGAGCACTTTCTAGTAATCAGTAGAAAATAATATTGTATATAATTCATATATCTCCAACATGTTACACCAAAAAAAATTTATAGAACACATACAAGACACAACTGACATGATTTCAATGATTCTATCCAACATCTTAAACTTTTCGATAATACCCGATCTACTGCTGGTCTGTTTATCTCCACAACTTCGTCAAAATGACCAAAAAAAAGGTTTGGTAACATTCAAATATATCCTGTTAATGACGACAGATGCTTTGGAGAATCAAATTTTAACAACAGAATTCAAAAACCAAACTATTTCTCATTTAATGAAATGGCACATTAAATATTTGAGAAAAGGTTGCAAGTGTGTACAACTGTGCACTCAAACGTGTGTGTGTATGCTGAATGGTTCAGGTTCGAATCTTGTCAATGTTTCTGTTTTAGTTTTGAGGTTATTTAGACATAAGAAGTGAGAGTTTGGGCCAAAGGGAATTAGTTTTAAAATAAATTAAAACTTTGGAAAAAAGAACATTATTTTAAGTTGAAAATCAGCATTTATATCAATCTGCAGCCTAGCTTAATAGTTTAATTATGCAAAGCGGAAGTTTAGATGAGAGAGAAATTTAGTTTTACATTAATTTATACTTTGGAAAAATTTGTATATTCAACTTTAAGTTGAAAATTAGCAAATATTTTAATTTAAAGACTAACCTAATTGCCATTCACTTTACCGTACATTCGTATTTTCCTATAGGTACTCCCGAATGGAAAGTATGGCAGATCAATTCTTTGTTTAGTTAATATAAATTGGATTTCTAAAAACCAGCTTTTTTGTTTAATTATTATAAATTCGTGCAAGCATAAAAAAGTTTGGCGTGCACGTTGATACAGCTCGTGGTGGAGTTCTGTCCGGTTCACAACATGGCTATCTAGTTGACAAAATAGATCAATTTGATTACTACAAGTAATTCCTAAACAGCGACAACTGGTGCACACATGAGAGCATAGGCCTATACCGGTGAACACTGGTGCTTTTTGTTGCCTACTGGTGCACACCGTTCTTTGAAAATCACTCGGGCCAGTGCACAAAATAGTTACATTACGTACTGTCGAACAGGTGCCACACTTTCCACTTCTGCCAGTACTTCGGTAAAAAGTGACTGATAAAATAAATGCCTAGTTCACCGGCTGACGAAGTAGAAAAGCACCAAGTGCGTAACAGAAATCAGCTTTTTCCAATTCGGTAACCGGCTACCTGGCAGCTGATGAAACAGACCTTGATGATAGTTGTGATGTCTGATAATGTTGATAGGTTACCAGTGATATCGTACCGAAACCACTATTGAAAAAGCGTATCGATATCCAGATTTCACTGGTAACTGTCTTGATAGACCCGACTGCAAAGTTAATTTTTTTCTTTTTTTTGTGTCTTTGATGATAACTTAGGAAATCGTGCGTGCAAAGATGCAAATGCCTTTGTATAACAGACCCCAGCTACTCAAATCGTGACATCATCTCCTTGAGCACTTGCATGCTAGACCCAAAATTCGGTGTGTTACATTTTTGTATTGTATTATTAATTTTTCGCCATTAACTGTGTGGAGCAAAAGTTAGGATGCTAACCATTGTAGTTATAGCACAATAAAACACATGCTCGTGAAGAATTAATGAGCAGAAAAAAGTGGCAAGCTCAAAGACTTAAAACATGCAAAATAGCAATAATAGAATTGTGCTCTAAGATGGTAGGTTACCATGGCCACCAAATCTACAAAATAACTCCAAGTTTAACAAATTTAAGAACAAAAGAAGACAAACAATGAAACAACTACACTGTTGGAAGATGTAGAGGACATGTTCCCTAACATTATGCATTATGCACTTGTATTGTACATTGCTGCATTATGTACTGTACATTACTATATGACATTTTAATGTATTATGGACTTCGGTTATTGACTGTAGGTAACATTTAGTAGTACTGGAACTGTAATCATATTGACGAGGTTTCACTGAATTTTTAAAACCCATTCACTTGCTGTATCTTTCTTTTAACTACAAAATAGTTAAAGCTTTTCTCAGCCACTTGCCACCAAATAAGCAATAAGCATTCACTACGTGCACGAAAAGTATGTACCTTTTGATAAGATGATGGTATAGTATTGGAAATTTCAAATCGGTTTAATAGAATGAATATATTAATAGAACGTATAGAAAACTATACGTCAGTCTGTTTATTTATTAAGTAACTTGAAAATTTTCAACACTCATTACACGACTATTTCGGATATTAACTGCAATTACTGCGGATCACTTTAACATATTTTCAAGATAAAAGAACGGAACCAGTTACTAGATTGAAACGTCACCACCAGTGCCACTCTAGTCTTCAGTTTCGGATCAGGAAGGGTCAGCACTACCATCCATTGGACAGTATTGGCATCTTTTTCCGTACATCACTGTTGATGTACCAGAGAATATTTCATCTTGCAACGAGCAGTATTGTTATCACATCTTCCAAAGATCATCAATGGTGTGCTATACAAACTCGAACTAATCAACAACGCCCTTCTTTAGTGCAGCTATAGCCACCAGAAACCGGGTTCTTGCCCGGGATGAGGTTTCTTTTCCCATCCACTGATGTACTGCATTGAAGTAATTTTCATTCATTAGTTGCTTTAACACACCATCTGCTCGTCTGCTTAATCTTCGCTTTTTCAACTTATGTTTTATGGATTTAACAAATTATAGGTTTAGTGGCCGTGCTAGTTGTTGTTAGCAAATATTAACGTTATTTCTATTGAGCACGTGTTAAGCCTTTTCTACTTTATCACGTTTTCCTGTTCATTGGCGCGTGTTAGTAACAACTGGCTTGATTTTTCGTCACCACCGCGCTTTTGACGAAAAAATACAATGATTGATTGACTAAAAACACGGACATTAATAGCCGAGATAAATTAATCAGATACTAATAAAATAAAACGGGTAGTAATAGCCGAAATAAAGAAATGAATAAAATAAAAAATAAGATGAATCTCCTGCGTGCAGCTACCGCACACTTTCCTCTATGATAGATACTGGTGCTGATCAGTTATAACATGCTACCGATATCAAAAAAGTTTCGAAATAAATTTAGTCATTTCGCTGCGTAATTGACAGAAACTCTATCTCTATGTCTATGTCTATGTCAGTAAGTTTATCCGCAACGACTACAGGTATCTTGTGACTAGTCTGCCAATCGAAAAAGGAAACGTGCGACACTACAATGAGACAAGAACAACACCTTCGGAAACCGGAACGGTGAGACAACAATTGACGGAAATTTGAAAAGAGCGGATACCGAATTCGCCCATTTTTATGAAGGGATTAAAACCAACTTGATTATATGAACCGAGATGTTGGAACAAGGCTACCAGCTTTCACTAGATGGAATAGGACCAAAACCCTATTCAATTTAAGTAGGCAAAAAAGGTACAAGAACGTATTGTTTTGATGGAATTATCCAGGCTGTTTTAAACTAATTTCTTATACTGCTTTGTTCTTGATATAAAAACGAGTTTTAAAGAATTTAATTACAGTCGAATCAGCTTAATTCGGACACCGGATAACCCGGACAACCGCTTTATTCGGCCAAAATGCTCGGGAACGGAACAAAAGTAAAAATTGAACGTAAAAAACTCCGCTTAATTCGGACACAGGTTCGCAATTCCATCGTTAGGTTATGACACAATAAACAGTACTTCGTTCGTTTTAAGACAAGATTCAATTGCATTATGAGTGATTATGGTGAAACAATGACGATCGATGCAGTAACAATCGACAATGAACTCATATAACGCCTTGCCAGCTTCATAGTCGCTTTTACTTCGGTACAATTGCGTCCATCTTGTAGGACAAAATTGTACAGAAAAGTTTAGCACAAAAAGTGAAATTGCTCACTAAAGTAAACGAAGACGTTTTATGCGATCAGTGCCAGTTACTGCAGTATAGCGCAGCTGCAATTCATTTATTACGCAACACTACAGTATTTTAAATGCGTTTTTTGCCTTTACCCATGACCATGAAACGAACAATTGATTTTCCGCTTAATTCGGACAAAGCCGTTTCTCCGCTTAATTCGGCCAAAAGTGAGCGGAACCAAAGTGTCCGAATTAAGCGGAGTCGACTGTATTACATTTTGTATTGGTGATTACTTAAAAAATTATCCCTCCAGGATAAAAAGTATTTAGCATAGTTTAATTATATTTATTTGTAGTGACTCGTAACAGTTGTTATTCAGCCCCTCCAGAAAACTCAGCTTTCACTGTTGCTCCAAGCGAGTTACGGCTTAAGAGCCAGGATAAAAGACAAAAAGTTCAGAGCTTTAACTGTTACGCTAGTACATGATGACAATAAATGGCCAAAATCGATGACAAAAGAAGCAGGCAATTAACTACACTGTAACACGCATCAGGGAATTAAACAAATCATTCCAACATTTTGATTCTGACTCATACAAAATACACCCATACATGCAGATAACATAAACACGCATGTCTTGTAAGAACAGCGAAATAACATTGTTGTTAATTGGTGATGTATTACAAATCACAACCAGTGTTACACGTAAGACCCACGAAAGGAAAAACAAATCACTTGACGTGAAAGGTTAATCACAATTTAATAAGGATGTAATGCAAATAATTTTGGCCCAATGACCACTCCACAAGCAGCAGTTCGCTAAGCTACAACTACATTAGGCATCTATAACATAGACCCCACAGCGTTTTATCGTGTCAAGTCTGCAGTAGTAGTACCTCTGTGGTAGAGACGGTAGCTTACGACTAACCACTTAGGTAGATGTTAACGTTATTTCACAACTAATTCAAAGTATTACGTTGTTTATTTTTCTCCATTAACTGTGCAGAGTGAAAGTTAGGATGCTATGGCTAACCATAGGATGCTAATGGATATTGTTATAGGCCTAGCCCAATAAAACACTTGCTCAATAACAATAAACGAGGAAAAAACGGCTATAGCCCGAAGGCTTAAAACAACCAAGATAACAGTAATTAATAGAATTTGGCTATAAGATGGTAGATTAGTATGTCCACCAAATCAAAAAATAGTTCCTGATTTTAACGAATTTATAACCAACATAACAGAAAGTTCAGGGTATTGTTGGACGTTGACCTTTTTTTTATAAATGAATGTCTAAAGTTTAGACTCTAAACAAACAAATGGAAAATCTCCAAGCAGCTTTTTTTTCAAAATCGCGCACTGACCCCATAAACTGGAATAAAACAAGAGCAACTTCAGATCTGGAAAGGGAACAAACTTCAACTCAAACGCCCGAAGCAAGTACCTCTCATGGATCCTTTAACCAGAGAACAGAAGAAAAGGAAGAAAGCCAACAACAAGGAGGCCACACAAATGAAGACCAAATGCGGTCCCAAAACTATGTGCCACAACAGAAAGTGGAACTATTAGGTACTTCAGAAATTTTTACCTCCGTGGTTTGTAAAATTTTTCCAAAAAATATTAAGAAATCACTGGATCATCAACATTATTATCATCATCAACCCTCGGCAACTTGGCCTATATTCAAAATATATTGTTTAAGTTACCTGTGGTAAGAATTACCACATACCTTTCACCAAACAAGTTTCATTTTAGACAAAAATCTTTCAAAGAAAAATTCAGAAAAAGAAAACGAAGATTCAGGTCAAAAAAAATCTGATCAAGGCGAAGATGTTAAAGTCATTAAAAGAAGGGTTCAAGGAGAATTGCAAAAGTTGCAGTAAGAAGATTCGTTGTTCGTCTGTAGTTTTCGTTGTTGAACTTTTTGAGATGTTTCATAATTATGTGCATTTCTTTTATATTATAGGGCAGCTCTTCGAATGGAGTAGGGTAGACCCCTCTTATATCAAAAATATTAACGTTACAAAATGCTTGATCCGATTAGCGAACCAGTAGGTTGGCCACACGCCTATGTGACTGTCTTATAAAATCAATATGCAAATCTGTTTCAACCACTTTAAGTTATACGTGTGCAAAAGGTACAAATCACAAACTCAGCTAAGCATAAACATCTAAAATGAAATCATCAATATAATTTTTTTCCCACGCCATGAGTCATGATTTCTTAAAGAAAACGTCATAGGCTAGGTTGATAAGTAAATCAGCACTCAACACACGTAAACGGTAAACCTAAACAAGTAAGATGATAATCAGGCAAAAATGCACGCTCATACTCGAATGTGAAACACATTTTAGAACGCCCACATACAGAATAAGCTACATAAAAATTCCAGTAATTATAGTAACTTTCCATTTAGGAACATTCAGTAATTGTATAGTGAAATCAGTGAAAAAAAAAAATTTTTAATTTAAATTAATTAGAGTAAGGTTTGTTGTTCGCATTGGTGTAAACTTTACATGATTTCATCATTCTCAGGTCGCGCAAACTGGTGAAGTCTTACTGCTTTGAGAAGGTGGCGTCAAACAATGTTAATGACGTCAATGTGCTTTTTTCGCTTGACAACTCGGACTTCAGGGAAGAGCTAGTCGACTTTCGTAACCGACATGGGGCAAGAGCACTCAAGATTGCGATCAAAAAGGAAAACGTCAACATGTGTGAAACGTTACTAGACCATGGGGTAAACCTTTCTTTACTACGTTTTATGTCGATCAGTGTATACTGATTACTGAACAATATACAATAAGGTTCTATAAACAATTGCCAAAGATAAGGATAACCATTGTAAAAGATAGCCCAATGTGTTTAAATTTGAGTTTTGAGTTGGTTACTACTGGGGTTTATTTTTGTGCAGGTAGACATAGGCGATAACCTCTTCTACGCAATCAAGCGAAATTTTTTGGGCGGTGTGGAGACGATTTTGAAACGCGATGCATGTGTGGAGGCAAAAATAGAAGGCAAAAAGGCTAAATTTCCTGCTGGCACTACACCAACATTATTGGCAGCATTAAATAATAACTATGAAATATTGAAACTGCTTCATGAATATAAGCACAACGAGTTAAAGGTATCCGACGGTTGGTAGCTTCATGGTCAAATGCACTTATTCAAAACATTAAACACAGTATCTTGGCAAAACCTTTTTCACATTTAGGAACCAGAATGTAAAAGAATGTACATCAAATGGGAAGAAGCCAACTTATGGCGTTTAACGTGGGAAGCAAAAACTAATAAAGAGTACATTGTCTTCATATGTGAGGTAAAAAATGGCTGTATACTGTACTGGTTTTATACAAAGACTAAATAATGACATTATAAAAAAATATTATCGATTGCTATGAACCCAAGTTCTTGCTATTAAGTTTCTACTTATGCTTTTTTACTTAGTTTCATAATTTGCAGGCTTCTGACAAAAACCAGTTAGATTACTGCATGGATCAAATGGAACAACTGAGGAAATGTGCAGAAGGCAGACAAGAATTCAGAAATTTTTGCAAAGATCGCGAAACGAAGTTGGAAAATTTTATGTGCTCTTTGCTGGATGAGGTAAAATTAAAAACATGGCACCAAAAAGACCTGCTTAGAAAAAACATGGCAATAAAAATTGTAAAACAGTTAGGGGAGGGTATAATTACGGAAGAGTTGTATGTCTGTGGTTTTCGGGTCCGGTCGGGTAAGGATTCGGGCCTGAGACAGAAAAAAATTCAGACCCAAATTCAAATTTAAACTGTGCCACCCTTTGCGTCGGATTTTGACTTTCTTTGCACGAATGTGTATGCGCGCAGCGAGTGCTAAAAACCTTCCGCGCAGAGCAAAGCGCAACTTGGAAAGTCAAAGGATGACTTTGATTAATTCAATAAACCTAACTTTCGGGCCTAATTCGGATTTCAAATAACTTTTTGGGTTCGGACCGTGTTAAAAATATACGTTTCGTTTACAACTCTGATCTATGGGGCAAAACGGGCGTAAAAACCAATGCGCTTATCTAGATGATTATTTTGTATTAAGCCATCTCTTTTGAACATATTATTGCAGGATCTTTATACTGTTAAAATCTACTCCAATTTCAGTTTGCAAGGTAATGTCGCTGGTGTATCAAGTAAAAAACGGGTCGAATCCTGTATGCTGCTACCACAAGTGAAGTCCATGTAACTGTAAAATGTAGATTTGTTAACGCGCGCGACGCACAAAATCGATGCGCACTACTATGCAATTACTTCATAATTATCTTGCACGCGAAAGTAAACTTCTTAAAGCTAAAACAAATTTCCTGACAGGTAGCAGGGCACGCCGAAAACTATATGTGGTCTAGTTTCACCCGTGCGCATATGCCGTCTTCGGCCCGAATTACCGCGATATAAAATTGGGCGATTTCTTAAAGTTTTGACGTTGGTTTTCAACTATACCTACACCTTTCCGTCTGAAAGATACAATTGCATGATTAGACAATATAGCCTACTGTCTTTTTGTTGAATCGTCGTCGTATTGCAACAGGTACGCTCGTCTGAAGAGCTCGCTAAATTATTTGATATTGCCGACGATAAAGATGACGGGGATCGTAAACGCCTTCCTGAGCCTCAGCGTTTTCTGGAGAAAGCCAGCAAGCTAAAGCTGAAGAAGTTTGTCACACACCCTTTTTCACAAGTATGCAGACCTTTTGCATTTCTGCTCTATATATACGACATACGCTTACTCTAGATATACTCTATGCTATACTATATGCTTATCCTTTGAAACGTTTAATCTTTTCTTCATATCAGAAGCTTGCATTGCGTGTGAGTGTAGTCTACGTATGCAATATCACGCTATAGGCAAACAATCTGCTATCTGTGGCGTACAGCCTATTTACGATGAGGTTAAGGGTCAGGCCCATATTTTTCACCGCTGGGTCTAAAACTTCAGTGTCTGCTCATTTTCTTCAAAACAAACGGAGCTAAAAGAATTTGCGTTTTTTTCGCGTTAAAACCCGTTTAAGAGCGTCCAAAAATAAGAAGTATTTTCATATTCATCATATTATTACAAGCCATGCAGGAAAATAAAATTGGCGGTTTATGACTTTGATACTTCCGTACACAACGATTTTTTAGCGTAAGACCCTCTTATATGTTGCATGTTTTGCAAGAATTGGTCACGTTTCCTGAGAAACAAAATTTGTATTGGTGCAGGGGGCGTAACCAAAATCTACTCACGTCATAATAGGTTTCGCAACACATTGTTTCAAAATATCTATGTCTTGGAAAATATGGATATACCCTAAGTTTAGGTTTATCAATTGACAAAATAGCAAGAAACTTCGTCTCATTTCTGCAGCTTGCCTTGGATAATATCCGATATGGACATTTTGATGAATTTCACAGCCATCCGTTTTTCACAAATTTTTTTGGCAAACGTTTGCTCGGTTTGTGCTTTCCATTCCTTGCAATTATTCATCTCGTTGCTCCAAAGAATAAATTTGGAAGTAAGTATTTTGCTTGATGATAATCAACATCTTATAACTTTATACGATAGCTAGAACTCAGTCTTAATTTATTATCTTATTTTTTAAAAGTAGATCAACATTATTGTTTTATCCATCGCAGAAATTATTACTCTGCCCCAAATTTTGCATGAATGTCATTTGATGTCTGACTTATCATTTTTGGCAATTTTGATAACAATCCTCATTACGAAGACGGCTTCAATGGATTATTTAGGTAGAAATATATCGCCTGAAAAACACGAAGATCTTCGCATATTTTATTTGTATTGCAATGTTAATTTCTCGTCAGTGTCTGTGGGGAGCGAAAAATAAAATTCTAACCATTATAGCGTGTTAAAATAAAAACATTTTTATTTATTTTCACATGTTTAAAAGAATTATACGTCAAATAAAGCTCAAACCACTTAATGCTTTCTCTGGTTTCATTAATAGACTTCATATCAACAATCTAATTATTATGCGTAATAGTTTACTTTTCAGTTTACTTCGTATTTATTATATTGCGCAAACAATTACTGTATACGGGTTACGTACGTATTACGTATATTAGGTGCACCCCCAACCACTCTGGAAAAACTCGCACTTATTTGGTTTCCGGGTCGAGTGATACAGGAAATAGAAGAGTGCGTTAATTATGGCTGGAAAAACTATGTTGAAGAATGGTGGAATTATAATGACATTCTTCAGCTTGTACTGTTTTCGATTACCATTGCATTTAGGTAAGTTAACTGGCGAAAGTTGTCATAAGTTTGTGCTTTATATGTTTTCCTGTCTTGGTAAATTGTCCTGTAAATCTATCGCCTTTACAAGCTCACTAACAGTTAACTTGTGGTAAAGGTGCGTGGATTACTACGCTTACGCGCACTATGATGTAATTCCGGAAAATGAAAGAATTTATCGTGCTGATTGGAAGCCGTGGGAGCCAAGGTTACTTGCATCCGGGTTCTTAGCCTGGACGTACGTGTTTGTCTTTTTGCGAACACTTCGCCTCGTCAAACCAAACCGGATTTTGGGTCCATTGCAGGTTTCTCTAAGTCGAATGATGGTCAATGCCATTGAATTTCTTCTTTTTTTCTGCTTGGTCATATTTGCCTTTGGTCTGGGATTAACAGAAGTGTATTGGTACGACGGTACAGCTGAGGCGATAGCAGCACGTTGCGGTAATGCGACCACGATCGACCACTGCAATGATCCGTTTTTCGGCAATCTAGTGAAGTCACTTCTCGAGTTGTATTGGACACTATTTGGTTATGTTGATCCCTATCAAATTGACCTTAATACGAGCTACAACTTTACTCAATGGGTCGCAAGCAGTCTCTTTGCAATGTACCACGTTGTCGCCATCATCATCATGCTCAACATGCTCATTGCAATGATGAGCAAGTCTTATGACGTGATCAGTGAAAACAAGGAAGTGGAATGGAAATTTCAAAGCTCCATCACTTGGATTCATTACAGTCGTGGGCAGTTCATACTTCCACCGCCAATGAATATCGTTCCGCATTTCTTTGCAATATATGAGTTTTGCCGGAAACATTCGCAAAAGCGCAACACGTGCAGGAAAGAAGTGGACATAGAAAAGACTGAAGGAACCTTACGACCCTCTGGAAGACATTCAGACATTATAACACACGATACAACGTTGCCGCCAGAACCACCACCCAGATCCCCGCTTCATCAAACCTCACACATATCCAACGAGGACGTCATTTATCGAAGTAATCCAGGAGCGAAACCCTCAAGGCCTGGCGTTGGCACCAGACAAAAAGCATTTACACCAATTCCTCAGGACTCTATATACACTTTTGATGATTATGATGAGTACGGCGATGATATATACTACCAGCCGGCATATAACTTTTCCCGAGATTTAAGTTCCAGTATCACGCGAAGACCATCCCTTTATTCGTATTCCGCTCCCACTGCTTCCTCAAGACCACAATCCGTCTTCAATAATTTGGTCCCCGTAACGCAATGGAACCGAAAAAGGCCCTCCCAAAAGTTCCTCAGTCACTTGGAAGAAGATAACGAAAACGACTCATCAAAGGACTTAGTTCATACCCTCGCCAAAAGACACTTAGCATCCGAATATCAACAAACCTACATTGATTTCAGTCCGAAGTTATATTATTAAAACTTTGTCACCTTCTCGCATATTTGTATACAATGATATCATTTGCAGTAGAGCTTCAAGGTGTCATACTTGTTAACTTTTTGTCTTGTGGTTAGTCATTGCGTAGCATTTGCCTGTAACTACCTTTCATAGTTTTTTAAGGGGTGGCACTAAAGCGAGAAAGTATATCAGTTAATAGTTTTAAGCTAATTGGTTTATTGAATAGTAGATTTCCATGCGTTCTATATTACAAACCCTATATAAACAACTATAATTTATGCAGAATTTAAACTACAACCATGCATTCAACTTAGCTTAATTGTCATTTTCATATTTACCAATACCGATAGGCCTATGTTCTGTGGTGTTCGATTGCCATCTCGTTGTGTATATTGTAAACAGCCTATATACCTATATAAAAAGTGTATTACTTTAAGAGTAAATACAAAACACACACAATCATTATGTGTTAATGAGTAAATAATAATATACGGTGGCCAAAAGTAGAAAATCTGCAAACATTCTATCGGTTGTGCTATCTATAGCTACAAAGTTTTTAAATTAGTCGCACAAACTTTGAATTGGTTGCGTATGTCTTTAAATTAGTTGCAAAATCTTTACAATATATAGTAGTGATTTAGAGCAATACCGTTAATTAAATGTAGCCTACGTAAAAATTTTTAGCCTGTAGCCTACCCCTTTTTTTCAATGACATTTTTAATGTAGCCTACCCCTTTTTTTCAATGACATTTTTTACTAAGTTTTTCAGCCTATCCAAATTAAAGTTTGTCATAGGCAGGAAACGGTAAAAATAGCATGTACGGTATCGCTATTCTACAGCTTTTGCTTAAATGCTTTTCGGGATTTGGTTGTCTTCCAAACTGCCGATTTGCCTCGGTCCTGCTTAATTACAGTACCGGTACCTATATGTATTTCGACCTCGTGCCATTGCTACACGGTAACCATTTTAGTGTGTTTTTTGAAAATGAGGTTATTTTTGAAGAAAGCAGTTTTTCTGTTATGATCGTAAAAATGGTTTACAAATCGTAAATACATACGCAAATATTTAATATACGTTTTTTACAACGGATTACTTTTTATTAGTTTTATAATTATAATTTATTAGTTTTATATTAGTAGTATTATATTAGTATTATATTATATCTTAGTTTTATTTTACTAGTTTTATATTATATAATTCTGTTTTTTTTGTTTTAAGCGGCAGCAATATGAAAATCGTAGCTTCGTATAATGAAGCATGGTAGCCTAGTCTAGTTAGATAATACTCACGGTATATCATTCTTTAATCGAAACGTTTTCTTAATACTTGTTCCGTTGCGGTGAAACGAAACTTGTAAACAAAAATAACCAAGAACTTATATGTTTTATCAATGGCAGAATTTGTTCGTCGTTTAAGACTTCAGCTTTGGAAGAATGACAATTTTTGTCTTTCTTACAGATTTTACAGAGTCGGACGTAAAGCAACGCGCCAGTTGCCAGTATAAACAAATTTAGTATTTGCAGTACAATAAACGCTTAATGTTATCGAATAGTCGAAACCGCAGTAAGTCACAGTAAAGTGTATAAATACAAAAGCACAAACAAAGTCGTGAGGAAAACACAAGTTTGAAGAAGCATAAAAAAGAAAATAGTTAAAAAGTATCATAAGATTAGATTTTACTTCAATAAACTATAATATAATAGTAATTCAATTCAACTAAGAAGACGTATTAGCAAAATGTTTTAACACGCCTAAAAACAGTAGCGTTTGTCATTCAGTATATTCTCTCGTAAATACAGCACGGGCTTCAGAAATCTTCTTATGTGGGCTATTCGCATCGACCATAACTTCCAGTAGCGCATACTTAACTGAAGATTTGAAATAACAGCTTTATTTTGGTATGGGCAAATTTGAAACACTGATGTCATCTGTGAGTATAACAACGGCTGATTATGCAAAACATTTAGATGCTGAAATACAAGTGGGCAAAAACACGACACCAAGCGAATTGTAATTGTTCGATCGTGCCCTACAAGAAAAAGAAAACACTTGGAGGAATACTTGAAATCGATCGATACCCTGCCCGCGGCCTACTTCAACTTGCCTTGAACTTTACGTAGAAAACTGCTTTGTCTGGTTTTAATCTCAGTTTTTATTTCCGGTACCTCTGTTACATCCGGAACGTCAAAATCGTCGATGTTTCGAACAGCGCTTATGACGGGGTTACTTTTGGGTACAGACCAAGTGTACCGGTACTGTGGCGCACTTGACGAGTAAGCGCCAGTAGGGCTGTGATCCTTTGTGACCGTACCGAGATTGCGGATTTGATTTGTGGTCCGCTTTTGGCGGGGAGGGGTGAAGACAGATGGGTTCTTTTGGTTTGGCGACTTCTGCATCCGCATTGGATCTTTCACCGACCGTTTTTGTAAAGGGTCGTCTTTGGGTTTAACGGGGGAAGCACCTGGGCTTTTGAGCGAATAAACTTGGTTCTCACGTGTGCCAATTCCTTGATCATTAAATATTACTGAATGAGTTTCACTGACTTGGCTTCGGCCAGTGCCACTACTACTGGTGTTACTTGAAGACAGACTGTCAGAGCTACTGCTCACGTCGGAATTGTTCTTTTTTGCGACCTGCACAGCTTTACGATAACTGTTACTACGTTGTGTGCCGGATGATTGAGTAGAATCCGGGGAGTCTGCAACAGAATACGGAATGAAACAATTAAAACATGCTAAGGTAAATGAGTTTGGCAGTTACATGGAAACCGACATGGACAATCGAATTTCATAACATTTAAAGATGCAAGAAATTTGCAGGAAAGTTTAGCAATAAGTAAATAAACTTACCTTGATGTGTGTGAAGTTCTGGACTCTTTTGGAAGTGTTTAGCTGATCTTCGATCATTCGCGTGACTGACTTTAAACTTTAAGGTTCCGCTAGGTGCTGTCGTTCCTTGTTGTGCTTCATGAATAACCACTCGCTTCGGGCTACCACCGTTTATGAAATTATTTACAGGGCTGTTCATTGCAGCGTTCATAGTGGCTGGTTTAGCTTCATGTACGGACTGATAATATTTTTGCTGAATGGCTGACTGGATGTCAATTTTTTTCGGCGAGTGTTGAGCTTTGACCGGCGCAAGGGCGGCTGATTTCCCGGTTGTTCTGCCAAGATGGCCTGGCTGATTGAGGTTTGTTCGAAACACAGACGTATTTATGTTCCTTTTGGGGTGGATGGCTGATTTCAAAGGCTGCTGCCCAAGTATTTCTTGGGCTTTGTCTCTGGTTTTTTCAACCAGGAACCAACGACTGGCCGCGGCCATCCTCTCCCTGAGAAGGTAAAACAAACCACATGAATTATTTTCCAATGAGTTTGAAAACAATAAAACGCTGTTATTACTATTTGCAAGCAACGCGTTGAATACATTAAAATGTGTTACCTCATCACTTCTACCGGTTCCATCGTGGAATCTTCTGTACACAAGGAGATGGACGGCGAAGGCTGATACCGGATGTCTCGTACCATCCGTAGCATTTCGTCCATTGTTAACTTCTCCCATGGTTTGCGAACTGGTTCTTGAAAGTCTACCCAATGTAAGATATACTTGTAAGTTCACAGCTGAGCAAGGTCTAGTTTAGTCAGCCCAACATGCGGAGTAAGGTCTCCATAAAGTTTAGTTCACATCGGTGTACTGTGGTCGGTTATGAGCACAGTAGCAATGACTGTAATGCGTCTAACCTTTTGTAATGGATTCAACTTCATTGTTGACATTTTCCACGTTGTTCTGAGTGTGTAATTGTCTTGTCTCGTTTTTTCTTTCGGAAACAAGTTCGTTTTCGTCAGGATCAAATCCTATCGGAGTTCCGGGTCCGTTTAGGGCAGCTTTTATTCGTTCACTGATTGTCGGCCTTTTATCACAAGAGGTTGCCGGTTGTGACGAACTCTGAGGCTTGGGTTTCACCTCCGGTTTGATGAAGAGCTTAGGAGGCGGAGGTTGCTCTTGGAGAATGCGGCGTTTCTGTTGTTTCCTGTGATTCGCAGGAGGACCGTCCATGGTAGTTTCTGGAGAAAGAAAAGGCTTCTACATTTAAATATAAATGAGCTACCTCATTTCTCGCATATTTTGCACCAATCGATAAACTAATCAAAATAACAGTTCAGAATCAAGCGCTTCATACCGTGTATAACTTCTTGTTCGTGTATTCCGTTGACGATAGTGACGTCATTGGTGGTCTCGTCGTTCTTGTGTATGTTGGCACACTTTGTAACTAACTCATTTTTAGCTCGTGAGGTGCACTGCGTCACTAGATCATTGCGCAATTTTTCATTCTCAGACTTTAACCTAAAATGATGAAACATTTGATGCAAACGTTGCTAGTTTATTCCAACAATTTGCCACTTGGAATCAAGTATAGGTTACCAGCAACTTAAATTACATAACATAACAGGCGCAAAAATATCTTTGTAATATCAACATTTAAGAAATCTATCTTGCATTGTTAAAGAATGCATAACATCGTTAACATTGTTATCCTTGAAAACAACATGTTGAAAACCTTATCCTCTTCAGGCTCAACAATGTGTTTTACAAGTTGCCAATTTATAACTTAACTATATACACTAATTTAAATCCAATTATGCTGCTACAATGCAGATGAACGCAGTGTGATAAAGAAATACACTTACGAATCCATTTCGTTTCGTAACCCTACAATCTGTTGCGCCAATGATACACAGGTTTCGACCACGACAAGATATCCAACACAAGTATCGTGGCCATGCTTCTTTGCGGCCTGACCTGGCGTATCGCCATCTGAATTGACAACAGTGACAGACGCGCCACGGCCGACCAACGTCTAAACAGAAATTAAAACAGATATTCTCACTCAGGCCTTTCCAAACGTATCACAATCACAGAATAACAAAACTGTACGGCAGGTTGAGGCAGATTCATCCGGTTGTGACCGGTTGGTTGTTTTACCTGTATGCAAGGAAGGTGACCTTGGCGGGCTGCTTCGTGGACCGGAGTATTGCTGCAGTGATCAGCGGTGTCGATCGCAACATCTCCTTTGACCATTTCTTCGCAGATCCAGTCGAGAATTGCGTTCTTGTTGTAACGGGCAGCGACGTGAGCTATCGGTGGACGAGTGCTGGACCCGTCAATAGACGAAGGTCGCTGCGAGATGGTCAATTCAGCGTGTGCTGACGTACGTAAAATTAACCACTGGACGCATTCCAAATGTCCGCCCTGCAAGCAAATTAACGGATGTGGTGTAACGCGAAATACTGTGAGATCGTACTTACAGTAAATTGCAAACTTTGCATTGGGACAAATAGCGACGATATGGTCGTTTACGTACAAGAAGTCCACTATAATATATATATATATATATATATGTGATAGATATATGTTGCATTGGGGAGATATGGCGCTATAGCGGTCTTTGGCGAATGAATATCAAGAAGTGTAAACATATGGGAAGATGTGAAGTGGTAATGAGACTAATTTTCAATGCAATGCCGAGGCCAAACCTGGTACAATGCGAGAAAGGCGTTCCTTGCTTCAAGCAAAGAGCAATCTTATTGTTATAGGCAGGAAATGTTCTTCATGTTGGATTACTTTTCTGTTTGTATAAGGCCTATAATTGCCCAAGATTCTTTTGTGGACTTCTGCTTTTATGAAAGCGGATCATTCAAAACCATTGAAATATTACTGCTCATGATTCAAATTATCATGACCGTTATAAAGCTTCCATAAACTATTATGTAGAATGTTTCACTAGAATCCCAACGCGTCAAGTGTACAGGCTTTTGCAGACACTTCGTGTAACCAAAGCAAATCCAAAACAGTGTGTCTTGTCGTAAATTAGTCACTTGATGACGTATTGCGCGGGGAATGTAAAGCTTTCATCACGAAATCTTTTAGTTCTTGAAAAACTGGCGGTTTAGATTTAAAAAATAATACTATCATGAAGAAATATAAATCGTGTCTAGGATTCATTGAGCGCTAATTCATTTTAACTGTCATTGTATTTATCAAATACTTTTAAACTTGTTGTTCATGCAAATGTATAGTTTCTTCTTGGTATTTGATCTGCCGCCATAATTTTTATTATTCCGTTTTGAAATGATTACAAGTTACAACCAATTATGGAAATCGAGCTTTCGTCACAAAAGAATTCCTGACGTCAGTGTAATAAAAGTTATTTAAGATAAACACTTCCAATCATGTCTGAACGCGCCAGCGACTTGAGAATAAGAAACGATATAGATATTTATCTCGGTTTGTTATACAAGCAACGAAGCAAGCACTAATATTTGAAAACGAGTGCGTTATAAGTGCCACCAAGGAAAACTATTGTATTTTAATAAATTTACCACCGAGTCGATAGAACATAAAAAGTCACTCGTAGAGGCTGATATGCGTTCAACTTCAAACTATTAATGTCCTATATACAGACTGCTTATGTTCTCTAAGTTGCAAATGTTTTCAAGTTTGTCTGAAGAACTTTTTTGCGCTTGGATTATCGTAACTTTCGATAAGAATCTGTTATGCCGCAAGCTTGCCTTTTTATGGTTCCTCGCTTTAGAAAGTAAATATTTACCAAATATATCTGTCATTCGGATTTTATTTAACTAGAATCGGCCAAAGATTCCTGTTGGCCTCTTTTGAGTCAAATTACAAGGTGCAAATCTCTAATATCAGTTGCTTGAAACGTAGGCTAAAAACAAAACCGCTTTACTGATTTTGTGCGAGGGAGCTTAGAACTTGTAAAAATCGTCTTTAATGCAATAAACCAACCTTAATACTTAGATAATGTCCGTAATTGCATGCCCGTCACTTTTTATCAAAAAACAGAAATTTTGCATCCTCTACCCACTTATCGGTACAATGTTAACCAACTTGAACTTAACACTGACCATTGACGAAGTGTACCGCATATCACAATCATAGCCTGAATGTTTCCATAATACATTTGTAAGCATGAAACTTAGATGAGGATGCATTTTTGCAGCTTTCAAAAACATACTATACAGAAAATTACTGACATGCCTCACAGAAGGCATCGTCTGCTAAAACGAAAACAAGCAAACCACTATTCGACTTACTTTTACAGCCAACGCTGTTGGAGTCATGAGGTCATCGTTGGGTAAAGTGACCATCTGCGGTGATGACGTAGAAACCAGTTTTTTGACGCAAGCAAGGTGACCGTGTTCGGCAGCGATGTGTAAAGCGGTGTTGCCGTTCTCGTCAACCGTGTCGTTAAGTTCGCTTGTTGGGAAAGTTTCCTGCAAGCGACAGGTCATACAGCAATGAAACCTCTGCATGACGTCACTAACTAAGAAACCAATGGACTGTACAAATGACGGCCACTCTAAGGGCCATTGACAACTTTCTAACTTTTCCTGACGCTCTCTGCAACACTTACAGTTATAACAAGTCATAAATAGCCCTCCTCCCACAGAAAAGTCATTTGTAGAAACATTTCTACAATTTTAAGCGCGGCATTATAAATAATTTACAAACCAAGGCATTCAAGTTGCCCTCTCTGGCGGCCTGGAACATGTCAGTGATGGTGGCTGGTGGAAGTTCTTCCTTTGACGTCGAATGCTCCTCCAAAACGACTGCCACCTGTCTGGTGACTTGATCTCTCTTCGGTGTGAGGCATTTTGCGTAAACGATTTTCTGCTGAGCAAGTGGATCGACCGCACCTGGATAAAAAATAAACCGATTTTTTTGAACTACCAACGGTGAAAAATAAGAGAAAGCCCAAAATCAATAGGAAATCCTTTAATCCTCCGTAGCAACGACTACGGTGAGTGGGCCGGTTATTATGGTAAATGAGCATAAAGCCCTTGAGAGGATATGCAGTAAAAAAAATATATGCTGTTAATGCTTGTAAATAGGTGTAATAATTACATACAGTAGATTTTATTAATCTTATGGCTTATTCGAAGTAATATGCCTTACCCTCGACTTCTTGCAGCCTTTCCGTACTATTCGTGATCAACAAGCTGTTATTTGTATAACCGTCTAAGTATGAAGTGTCGTTTGAAAAGTGTCGTTTTGATTCGTTACCATCAGAACCGGACGTTGCAAAATCGTTCCAAAAATGCGGCGTTGAGGAGCTGCTCATGCTTGAGTGAGATCCATCTCCATCGCTTCCGCGTGTTGTGTCATCGGATCCGGAGCTAATCCGTTGCCAGGCTTGCTTCACTTGTGAGCTGTTCCTCCTTGATGAAATACTTCTCTCATCTTCGGAATCAAGAATAGACGACTCTTCCGCGATCGTTTCCAAATCGCTGTCAGGATAATAATAGTGATCTATGACGTTGGGATGTCCTCTTCTGTCGAAAAAGTCTCGGTGCGTATTGCCTATCATGTGTAACTGAGGAGTTTCGTTATCATAGTGATGGAAAGGTGTCCTTTTTATGCCCACGGCATGATAAGGAGTTGTTTCCACTCCGCCGACATTGTGCATATTTCGTTTTGGTTAAAAAAGGGCCTGGTGTCGAAATAATACTGATTCCTATATCAATACTTTAAGTGCAATGTTATTTTACCACCACTTCCGTTATGTTATTGCTGACAAAACAAAAAATTGTTGCCTATAATAATTTCAAAGAAAAGTAGCAGACATTCAATCAAATGTCGTGTTGTATTCTTAACGACAACAATTTAGCGAAGTTAAAAGCGTTTAATCAATGCTTTGACCAAGTCAACATGACTGTTTTTTATGAAGCAGACAATCACTAAAGAAAATAATAAAAACGTGTAAATACTAGAAGTAAACTGAAAGCAAACAACAGACATTTCTCTTGCTTTGTTATTTGCTTTTGCAGTTGTAAAATTAAAATTACATTCAGGCTAAAAATGCTGAATGTAGAAAACATGCGACCTCAACTCCATTAACCTAACCTCACTCCACTGTCTGAGGAGTTTAGTTGCTCGAAGAAAACCTTTCAATGAAGATTAATTTGCAGCTTGTTCGCGGTGTAAGTGCCCGCTAAGAACTAGGCTGTTGACAAAGTTAGCTGGTAGCGCTTTACATAAATCTACTGGAACTACATTTATCAAGCTATAAATATTCTGCATTTACATCCGTATCAGTTGTCTGGCCAGTGAATTTTTGCCGAACTAATCATGTAGTCTGCCACATCATATGTCAAGGACCCTTTTGAAAAGTATTTTATACCCGTTTCTTGTCCAATAAGTGGCCTGGGAATATCTAACGATTATGTTATTTGCTTATAACAACAATAATATCAGTTGTTAGTTTAAACGATGCGATGTAAACGCTGCGTTTGCAAAATACTAATTTGCCTGTTTCCACATCAATTAGTCAGAAATGGTAATAAAGAAGCTATTAGATGCTTGCGCACATACTAACCATAATTGGTAACGCATTAAGGTAAACAGTAGGCATCATAACTTTATAGGCCTAATCGATGCTTGAAGTGCAATTACTCTATATTTGGAATAACTTCCATAACATATTAGGCAGAAGTATGATTGATAGAAACGATTTGAACTGTCAAAGCTTTCCAGTAGCTACAATTTTGGGAAAATCTGCAGCAATTGAAAGAAATCCTACACCTACCAATTCCCAAGTTATTTACACGCCGATGAACGATGATCGCTTCCCTGCGGCTCTTTCTTGCACTTTAATGTAATAATACAACCTATATTTGCTCTTGTCTTTAAAGCTACTTTGTTCCTCATCGTCTCACTGTATTTTAAAAATTCACTGAAGCAAAAAGACAAAAGATTATCGCTTATTATTTGCGAGAACAAAGAGCTACGGTAAACAATTAAACGCGACGGAAATTATTTCATGAAAAATTCCGCTTCGATAATGCTACAAGCGCCAAGGATATCAATTTGTCCATGAATAATCGCCCTATACCATTTCGCCATAGTGGTAACTGAAGAAGCTCGCCTATAACATGAACAACAAATGAAAAAATGTTCGTCTACTCAACTCGGAGATGCTCTAGCCCAACAACTTGTATTGTAAGAGAGTTTAGTTCTTTCAAACCCGAAGCGGCTCGAATAAGCTTCTTCTCTTTCATGCTCTTTCTAGTGTTTACCGTGCGCGGGCTAGTAACAGTGAATTATGTTTATTCAACTCTCTATGTCCGCACAGGCCGCTGAGTAGTAGATAAACTACTCCGCTCAAACAATGTAATATTTCACACGCGACCGATTTTGTGGGCTTTAAGTTTGAATGAAAGGATTTTCTTAATCTGCCCCATTTCGACTCTGACGACTAGTTTTTTCGACATCTGTGACGTAATCGCGTCACAATAACATAGCATTAACGTCAGCAAAGCCATGACGCGGTATATGTAATTATTTGAACATCGTAGTCACTTATTAATTGGACAGAAATATGGGACTTCGGAGAAATTTATCACTCTTACATTGACGTAGATACCGGCGGTTGTAAGTTGGGAGTCAGGAAGATGCACAATGCTTTGAAAATCATACGAAACGGAGAATATCGTTTGTATAAACAGTCAGAAAACTGTCGCATATCTAATATCAGCGAAAACTCCGCAAGTTACACCGCTGACAAACTAAATATATATTAAACTTGTGGCCGCACAGTCGCTAATGTTTGGTTTATTTCAATAACCACCAATTCATTCAACGATAAAAGCGCGCCCGTCGCCACTCAAAAACATGCTGCAGCGTCTGATGCAGATGAGAAGCGCCGTCTAGCGGATCGAAATTCTGCACACACAGAGACGCTAAGAGTTTCACTTACAATGGTTCACAAAACACGACAAATAGTGAAAGCATAGACTAAAGAGAACTTTCAGACAAGAACAATTAAATCATCTTGAAGCGCTTACAGCGCCGCATTGGCAAAGCGTTTAATTGTATCAGGAAAAGGATTTTTCAATATCCGAGGGAAGTGCGAACCGTCTTGAAACGACTCTTTTTGACGGA
This sequence comes from Clavelina lepadiformis, assembly GCF_947623445.1. Lineage (NCBI taxonomy): Eukaryota > Metazoa > Chordata > Ascidiacea > Aplousobranchia > Clavelinidae > Clavelina > Clavelina lepadiformis. Next base: position 20,928,673 of record NC_135241.1, read on the forward strand.
AAATCCACAAAAAATATACATTAGATTTGCACGTAGTTCGTTTACGACGTCATGCACAAAAAACAGCTTGAAACGAAGACGTCACTTAACTGCGCAACAGTGAAAGAACAACAGCGAAAGGAGATCAAATAAAAAATTTATAAGGGGAACGAACTCTTGCGCCAACTGACGACCGTATCTTGCAGACAGCAACAACCAGCTAGTGGCGGGCTTCATAAAATAAATTTTCAAGGGCAACGGTGAAGGCTTCTTTAGCAATTTCTTAAATTTGCGATACAATTTAATAAGCACAGTTTCAGGACAAGCGAAATAGGGGTATTTAAAGCTTAAAGGTATTGATGTGATGTGACATATAGAATAGTTTGAGCGTGCTTTCGGATTTTAATAATGCCAGTTTTACAAGCATTGTACAAGATCGACTGCAAAGCCAGGTATTGCACAGATTTACAAGCTACATTGAAATGAAACAAGAAAACAGAGACCTGCTGTGAGAAGAAGCTCAAACACTTTTCCGGAACGATGTCATTCTGGAACTATTAAATGATTTAAAAGTAAAGTTCCCACAACGATTGGATCAGCCGAAAACACATGCACAAGGCACATATGTATCGCTCAATGTGAAAACTACACTAAATCTGGGGGACAAAGACCTTGTGAAAAGTACAAGAGTTAAACTTAAGGAGAGCGGGAAGGTGCCGGTCTTTACAATAACAAACTGATGTGAGCGTATAAGCGAACAACAGAGACAAGTAAAAAATCAAACAAACAAACAGAACTAAAACACCAGAAAATAATGGGAAAATCACGCCAGCAGGGTAAACGTTTGTTTTTTTGCAGCTTTCGGAATTGGAGAATAGCCGAGGGAAAGCCCCATCACGGCCAGGTACTGACACTGACATCAGCAGCTTGCAATCGGTCCAAACCGGTTATCGAATTCCAGATACTTGCAGATACATAAAAATGCATATGAAAATCAAGTCTGGAAAACTGCGACCAGCCGAGCCGGGTCATAAATTTTAGACACAAATTTTCCATAATAGGGCCAGGCGGTCGACAAACAACAAATGCAGTCACACAAACGTGAATAAAAACTAAAATCTCCGTTGTAAAATCGACCAAATAGCACTGGGTTCATTGCCATGGCGGGAGCCAAAAAAAAACGACCAATGTGACCTGCTCTTAGAGGTGTAAGCAGCACGGGAATATCGACGCTGTTGTGTAGAAACTTCTAGAATCCAAATAACGGTCCGGGCTTCATCGCTGGTAAGCGGCATTGCTCTGCTTTCCAAGCCGGTAACAAAGTGCCGATGTGGTGCGCGGTTAAAACAATCGAAAAGCATTGAACAATGATCGCCGCCGAGTCCAGCACGCAGTGGAGAATGCGTGCGGGTGTATTACGTCACACTTTATGTTGTTATGTCACGACATGGTGGTGTGATTAAGATATTGTCCTTCTGCGGCGTGTGATTGGCGGAAAGGAACGGTGACGTGTTACCAAGCGAAAACCAATTAAATGTCTAGGAAATCTTGGATGCTCATCTATCGACGCACTGTGCCTGGTCTTCGTCTTCGTTTCTTGAAACAACAACATCTGAAGAAAGAATAATGACAAAAATTGAAGCGGTGGATTGAAATATTCAAATGACGACTTGACTACTCGCGGGGGACATTTTTCTACTTCCGTGAATTCTTGTTTTATTTTTGGCTATACTGCTCTGCTATCAACATAATGTTGCTTAGATATAATAAAAGGCTTTCTCAACACACGCTTCGCTGATAGATAACAATGATTTTTGTTCCTGTGTTTTTTGGTTATACGGTGAGGTATTTAAGTTACGGAAAGCAACTTGCACAACGCGGAATAATCGCTTATTCCACCACAAGAAATTCATTATAGGACCAGTAGGAGTACAAGTGGGTAAATAGATAGAATACCGAACAGAAATTAAACTCTGGGCACTTACTTCACTTCTGTAATGACGTCGACGTCTGCGTGTTGAGGTGTGATTGGTGCATTTGAATGCGCGGCTGCGGCATCATCCGCAATTCGATCCGTTTGGGGATGTGGAAAGGGCACGTTCTGAAAGCGGACAAAACAGACGACTTACTGACGGGATATTACTGGAAACTGGAATCACCTTTATATAGATCATTAATGGGTTTGCCCTAAGGCAAGTAAAATGAGCAAGACGACAGTATGCAAAAAGAAAAAACTATGTAAACAGCCGCTAGCAAACATTACTACGTCAATCGTAAAATCAACGACATGACAAGACAGAAATCGTGAAAAATGTTAGTTTGTTCCATGCCTTTGTCTCGAGGTGACACCGCACAGACTAGATGGCATAGACCTGGTGTTGTATATTGTGGATCAGAACAGGATGTGTGTATGTTAATTATTAAATATTAATGACATAAGCTACGACTCCATAGCCCATAGCATTACCAACTGATCTAATGCTTGTAAAAGGCGCTAAACGCACCACTTGCAAAAATGTCACAATGAAATGCAAACATACATACCCTTATTGGCTGTGGGTTTCTAGCAATATCAGTGGTAACCTGCGATGAAGATTGCTGCAAAAGTAAAATTATAAAATATAACTGTACATAATAAAAACTACTAACACTACACTAGTGCACTAAACTCTTCATACCAGCTAAGTGCAAATCAACAGGGTGAGCTACATTTACAACAAACACAAGACTCATATAGAAAGAATACACTTGTGGGCATAGCTGAGTTTAGTTGTGTACTGCAAGTTGCTTTTACTTTTAAAGTCACTGGCAAACACTGCAAAACCATATGCTGTATGTATACTACATGCTGTGTATGCATGGAATCATAAATTAAACATATCCATACATAAATGTATTACACACTATTTAGAAAAATAGGTGCCTGGTTCATAATTAAATTTGGCCAATTATTACAGTGATAGCTGCCACCATAGATTAAACTGATTAATGTTGTTTTCTAGATGTTGCTAGGGAATCTCCGAGAAATAAAAAGCGCCTTTTACAGCCAAAGACATGACTAAAAATTTTCATGACTAAAAGTAACAACTAGCATGGAATACATCATGTTGCTTTGCATAGACCACACAGGAAGCAAAACGTGCTTTTAAAAGAACTGAGGCTTTTGAAAATTTTAAATAGAAAAATTTCTCACAGTATATCATATGACCTTATCAAGTTATGACAAAGCATTTCACCACAAATATTATGAACTTCCTAACAGAAAATTTGATATATAACAACACAACAGACACAAGCAGGGACTTGAGTAAAAACAAAGCAACATATGGCAAGATAGACAGGCAAAGATAGTGCTTGTCACATGGTATTCCTTGGCGTGTTGTTGCCTGGTGATTGGCATCCTAATGGTATTGTCTGTTTTTTTTGTTAAAATTCGTTTTTGATTTGATTTGATCGCCTTCCCATACCAACTACTAACAATGACTGAAGCTTCCTACATGCACATATAATTATACAGTAACATTACAATTAACAAATCAACTTAGTGGCAGAGACAGGAAGGTATTAATAGTTTTACCAGTTGTCTGTGTGAAAAGTAAACTAAACACAGTTTTAAAAATGGAAAGTTATCCACCCCCCAGTCATGTAGAAGACATATATGCACAGGAAGTTACAGTATTTAAGCAACCTCAAGACTATTACAATGAAACAAAGCGGAGTATAAAACAAGACCACCACCACCAAACAAAGCATTACTTTCTATTTGACACAGATATATATCACACTGTAAATCAGGGCAGTCAGCTGTCTGCAATTTATCAGCTTAGAATCACCAATAAAAAAACCTTAGGTGTGCTATAGTTGGCTACTAGACAAACAGGAGACTGGAAACCAAGGCAAACAAAGCCCATTCAAGTTTTACTAAAGAAATAAGGGACTGTCAAACAACAATCAAATGCCGTTCATTTCGTGAAATTAATTGTAAGTACACATGGTTTATTACATAGGGATGATAATAATAATATCTATTAGAAGAATTCTTTACTGTATAATTCCGAATATTCTCACCTACGTCATATGAACCAACTCAAAACATTACAAAACAAAATTTCCATGAACAAATATGATAACGCATCAAAAATATATTTATAAAAATAAACAACTCTTAATATAGATTACAAGATTTTTCAAATTTGCCTGATATTATTACTTCCAAAATATTCCATATGTATACGATCATTGTCAAATCCAGATGTGACACATCAGTAATCTTATGTTACAATGTAGAAAAAATTCATGAGAGCTTCATAAACAGAGCAAAACATTTCAAAAGATTAAAACAACTATTGAGCCCCATAGTTTAAAGCGCTCACATCAAAGTAAACAGCAAAAATGTGAGCCTTACTTATTAAAATGTTTTACTGCTTACCAGTTGCTTGCCAGACCAGTCAAACTCAGAATCATGTGGATAGCCTTTTCGGTCATATAAATCAGAAAATAGTTTGCGCAAATAGTCATAATCTGGAGTTTCAAAGAAATCAAGATGGCGCACATACCGAAGATAAGTTGCCATTTCCTCTGCAAAGAAAAGTTAAATTAGGTGTGTGTGACACAATATACACACAATCGAAGCAATAGATATAATCACTTTAAATCATACTCATCTTAGAGTAAATCTCAGTATCTGTATATATATCTATAGGTAATGGTAATTGCAGTGGGCAAAACGCTTGTACAACACATGAAATGTGGCAAGCCTTACTGCATGGTTTAAACAACGATGCAATAAGAAAAATGAAGCAGAGAAGTAGCCTACTAGTGTCCAATAAATGTCTATGGTATAAACAGTCGTAAAAAAATGACACAATCGACATATGAAAGCAAAAGAATACAGAAATAACCTGGATGATTTTCACAAAGCACTTCAATAGGAGTGGATCTTTTTGTATCTCCTATTTTTTGATAGCGCTCTTTTAAAGTGTCAGCCTATTTGAGAAATGGAAAGTTTTTTAAAACATATAAACAACTTTAACAACAACATGCTATACCTATTACCCAGGTTACATCATTTTCATGTCACAATGTATGTATGACATCAGCAAGCTTATGAAATTACACCCATAATATTACAAAGTATTCACAACACATCATATATGCTAGTATGATGTAATCAGTCAAGTTAACCTACAGTCTCAATTGGTACACACCTTCCCAAACAAATCAATATGTCAGGTGAATAGAAAATGTAAATGACATAACACAAACTGCGTAGAATGGTAAAAACTGACAGGGCAAATAGTGCTGTGAAAGATGTCTAAGCGACTTACCTTTAAACCTTGCCAAGGCAAACTTCCTCGTAAGAAGTACATAAACATGTGGCCAAGTGCTTCTAAATCATCTCTCCTACTCTGCTCTGTTGTTACAAACATTAGTAAGTAAATAGAAAAATTAGCTCTATCTCAACATTAGGTGCCTGTGTGTATTTATCCTTCTGTAAGCCAGTACATAAATGAAGAATCACAGGGAGCGCCACTTCACAAAAATTCTACTTCAAGAAAGAATACATTTATTTATAAGATAGAACCGTGGAAATGTGCATTTATCTGCAGCAATTTGAAATTAGTTTAATGTCTGATATTACTTGGTCTGGTTCAATACCAGTACTGCATGCTTAAAAGTCAGGACCAATACTACGAGTTTTACCTTTCCCGAGGTGAGTATTGATACTCATATAACGAGCCGTCCCAGTGAGACTTTTGTGTTCCCTGTACGGAATGTGTTTCTTGGTCTCAGGATCAATATATTCCTTGGCAAGGCCGTAATCAATAATATTAATGACAGTTTGATTAGGAGTGCCAATACGACCAATTAGGAAATTTTCAGGTTTCACATCACGGTAGATGAGGTGTTTGGAGTGAACATATTCGATTCTGTTTATCTACGCAGAAAACATTCCGTAAAAAAGATCAATATGTAAACAAAAAACATGTTTAAATCCAGCAAAACACATACAAATTGAAAATTTATGATCATACACTAGAAATATCGCTTGATATTGCAAGCAGTTTGTGTTGTACATCACTCCCTACACAACCATCACGGCAACCATAATAAGTAAACTAAACCTGGGGTAACTAACATCTCAACAAACGACCACAATGAATCATCACCTGGCTAAGATAAGAAAAGGTCTTCCATGGAAGGTTTGAAGCAGGCATTATATATTAGATATATACGATAAGTAGCTTTATTTTCACAGTTCTTTTTATGGTTAGTTTTCAAATCATTTAAGCAAACTCTTCATGATAGCATGAGTTAGACAATTACATTAAATACTGCACATAACTTAAGAATTATAATAGCCTTCTGCACATAAAACTTGGACGTTTATTGAAGACAAGCAGTTTAATTGTACTGTATGTATATACCATTTGTAAACCTTAAAGAACGAAAAATGCCACCAAAATAAGAAAGTGCAGCACATTATAACCTATTATATCATCAAAAATTAGCAGCTTTGACGAACATAATTAATAGCCAATAATAAATTAAATTTGAACATACCAGCTGCATGGCAATCATTAGCACAGTTTTCAAGGAAAAAGTTCTGTCACAGATGTCAAATAAATCTTCTAAACTTGGACCAAGCAACTCCATAACCATTGCATTGTACTTTCCACATGGTCCAAAGTAGTAAACTTGAGGTATACCTTCTGCAGGGGAAATAGCACACAAAGTGGTGGTAACTAATTATATTCTTCAAAACTGTTTTCAAAGCAACACATGCCTATGTCATGAATGTGGTAGTAAAAACACATTTTGAGTTTAAACACAAGAAAAATATTTACGTATAAACAATTGTAAGAGTATGGTTACAAAGAAGTGATGTTTAGCATCAAACATTAATTATACATTTTCATTAACGCCACCATTATAATAAACAGGAAACAACATCAATGTTAAACCGCTTACCGACATTTCCTAGTTGTTTGTAATACCTATACTCCAAGTGAAGCTGTGGTGCACGTGACTTCATTGGTTCCTAAAGTTTGAAAGATACACAGTTAAGTTCCATAAGTTAAAGCGGTTCAAATATATAATCGCACTGACAATAATTACATAGATCGACAGTGTATGAAAGGAAATATATATATATATATATATAATAACAATTAGCACCTACCAATTTAATAGCAACATGTTCATTGTTGTAAAGATTTTTCCCTGAAATAAGCATATTGCACAGTTAAAATACAATATGTGCATGAAAATAGCTCATTTACAAAACTTATGCTCTGAAGCAAATAAAATGCAGAATGAGTGTTATTGAAAAAATCTACAGGCATTGATATTACACACCAATACGTATGACAATAAAAACAAGCCCCTAAAAATTGTACTTACCCAGTCTGAGTTCTCCGAAATTCCCACATCCGATTTTTTTCCCTACACGAAAGTTAGGTCCAACCATGAGCATCCCTGAATTAGGAGTTGTGGTCCGACGACTTCCATCGGCATGCCCTGACCTTCCATGGCCCCTCTCCCCTGGGTGCCTGTTGGTACCAGCACCCCTGCGATCACCGTTACCTCGACCCTGCATGATTGTCAGATAGTGGCCAACCTCTTGGTTATAAACCAATTACCGATCACACATAACTTGGTAAAATCCCAATATATTGCAGGCAGTAGGTAACAGATATCAGTAAATAAATATGCTTGAAATAATTGGCTAATCTGCTTGAAGTATTTTCATATTAACTATTAAATTTCTGAACAGATGGTTTACTAAAATCTATGCACATATACACAAAACCATATCAAAACAATAGAACCCATTTTAGCCATGTAAATGGAATTTGAACGAAAAACACTTTTTCATTGAAATAATCAAAACCTCATGACGTTGTTTACAGACGAGATGCTTAGACAAAACCATAATCTGAAAGTGACTTACTCACTGCAAGATAGCATTATTCTAGTTAATTCTATTATTCTACTTAAGGAAAGTGTTTTGAACAAAAAACTGTACCGATAATAATACTGTAACCTACTTGCGCTAACAAATCTGTTAAAATTAATGATGGATTGAACAGGCCGTATCTTGTAGTCAGAGTAATTGGCAAGTTTGGTTAAAGCCATTCTAAATTTAGCTTACAGCCCAGTTACAGTATTAGAAATGTACAGTTTACAGTTGTATTACCGATACATACTTGATCACTGCTACTGTGAAAGGTGAATACCTGATCCCAAAAGCTTCACTACGGCAACTAACATGAGACACTTAACATATTCTTGGTGTTTATTATAACATACTGTTCTTAACATACTGGTTGCTTGGTGTTTATGCATAACCCAAATTGATTTAAAACTCAGCAAAAATAACCTAATGCGCTGTATTGCAACAAACCATCTTGTTGACACATATAACTTTATACTATGATATCACAAACATTGTTGATCGAATAAAGATGGACGTTAATGATAACAGTGATGAATGCACTGAAACTTCAGTTCCTTGTTAATCTAATTTAAAGCAACAAGGCAAAATAGCTATACAAAAAAACAACATGCTCTCATAGAACCAATGAATGAGAGAAAATTGGCAAAAGCCCAAGGCATTAAATAAAACATGATAAACACAATGCTGCTGTTAACAAGCTACCAGTATTCCTAATCAATATCTTTTCTGAAAAACAGAGCTGGCCCAAGCTTCAGACTGATATATAAGCAGTTTTTAAAATGAAGATAACAAGGAAAGATGCAAAGTTTGCCTGGAACGTTGGCTTGGACAGCTTAGATTGTTTATGGACCACTTGAAACCACTTGTACTATAGGTTATATTTTTACCATAACTGTAACCTGTTTTACTTAATTAACAGAGTTGTTAGCTCTTATAAAATTGACTCTATTGTAAAAATGGGCAAAAAGGAACTTAAAAAAATTATATAAGATTTAAAAAGCTTGACTCATTTAAGGCTTGGTAAAACATTGAGGCTATTTCTGAACACATAAATGAGTTAAATATGATATATTCCTTTGAAGAATTTGAGCACCTCCACAAAACAATCACATGCAATTGTTCAAAACTACATTACAAACTAACCTCCTCATGAAGAGGCATTTTATACTACCGCTTGTCATATTGAAGTAGATGCGCCAATATGGCTCTCACCCATCTTTAACAACAGTTTTGTCAATTGCAAAATGCTCACTAGTCGAATTACAAATACTTTTTACTTGGTGTGTAATAAAGCTTTTGGGCCAGCCTAAAAACTTACGTGTTTTATAGTACTTTATATACAACCTATGCAAGCTTGAAAAAAAAATGTAATCTACACTTTACAAGAACCAAGCATAGTTATGGCGTGTCGGTGTTTCGAGAGAAGTGTTCAGAAAGTGGTGACACAAATTAATCAGTGTTTAAAATTTTTTAAATGTTTGTAAATAGCTGACTTCTTTTGAAGCCTAGTAACTTGAATTTTTTCCTGTCGTTTCACAAACATAGCAAAGCTATTTTTCTTGTTTTTCTAAAATAAAAATTATATTTTCTTAAATAAATTGGCGCAACACACTTGTCAAAAAATCCAAGTTCATCCTATAGGAATCAGTCCAGCCAAAAGATATTCACAACTGTTTATCTATGGACAAAGTGTTGTACTCTTATCAGGGTAGGGTAATCGTAATTTCTAATCGACGCCAATCGATAGCGTTTCTTAGATAATTGAACTATATCTGAAAAATTTTAGGATTCACCTTTTGTAATCGATTGATTATTTAATGTTTTTGAAACCAAGAACAAAAACGATTTATTCAATCAAAATGCTAAGTTTTATCAAATTAACTAACTAAAAACTCAAAAATTGGTTCTTGAATCAAATAAATTTTAAAGTGAGCGGCAAGTCCAAGGTTTCAGTACATGTGATTACACCTACACTGCAGAGTTTGGCATAGGTGCACTCAATATACTGCTTTTCATGAGATTCAGTGTCACACGTAAGGTGCGTTATTTTGCACTTAATGACTTGAACAGGACTTCAGTGCACTCAATTTTCAATTGATTTAAAGATTGAAGGAGTAAGTCAAACTGTGAATATTGTTGTATAAATGCAGTATATGTGTACTAAATGGGCACTTCCATAGCGTCCGAGCATTTTTGTGCACCGCACTTGTCATTTTTGGCTGTTTGGCACACCCAAGATCTTGCTGAAAGCGGCCATACACTGCAGTCCGGAATCACACCAAAAATTGTTATTTTGCACGCACAGTTTCTCATCGAAAACTGCCGTACTTTCCAGCGGGGAGCAGACCTACCACCTAGATGTCGTGTAACCTAGTAGGTTAAGTTTACCGTCCGACCGTATCGCCCAGAATGACTCACTACGCCTTCTCTTATTGTCATATAGCTTATAGCTCGGCTATACAACCAAAAAAAGGATATTTTGCCAAAATATACTTTTTAACGCCCGTTACTGAAAGACAACCTAGGTTATAGACAAGTCGATTAGGCCTACAAACCTCTGTTTATGGCTAAGCTTTTGACAACTAAGCCCAATCTTGTCCATTGTCGTGCAAAACTTTAACAGCCCAGACAATTCTGGGATTTCTTATCTGAAATATTTGATTTATAGAGAGATTGTGTTTTCCATCATATTTTGAGAAAATAGTGATTAACAATTTAATATAAAAACAGCAAAAGCAAAGCATAAAAAACTTGGAATATTGCAATTTAAATTTTTTTTTATAATTATAGCAAATCTACCATCAAAGCGGATATCTTTTAAAACAGTTTTGAATGTTATTACTAAGTATGCGAATTATTTTATCCCAAAAAAGGACTTGCCTTGTAAGGAAATGAGGTCATCACACCATCAATTAAAATCGTCGACGTTACCTCTCATTGTTGTCGAATATTTGACTGGATACGATCCAGGGTGAAATGTATAAGAAGAAATTTTTGGAGCATGTGCAGAATGACTAAATTATCATAAGTACATAACAATATAAAGAATTCCAGTACGTTGTTTAGTAAGTTATGTGTCCGTTTGAGTGACAAGATATCCATTATGAGCCTGGACACTCGTTTCTCTCGAGCGGCATTTTGAGCATTTGTTTAAAAACCCCCGAGCTAAGAGGGCTATAAAAAGGTATTTTAAAATTTAACTAAGCTACTTGCATAAAGTTATCAACTTCAAATAGCTTTGAAAAACTAAATCGATACAAAAATAGCTGTAAAATCAAAATTACCGAAGTCCTTTGGGAGATGAATGGTATCGAAACCTTTATCTTCGGACTTAGAAAAGTAATTGCATAAATTAAACTCGGTGATGTTTTTTAATGATTTTTCACCGATTGAGCTTCTGCGCATTTTGTTATTTTTTTCTTTGTTTTTTTATGTGACAGAGCTGTAATAAGTCAATGACTTTACTTCATTTGAGTCAAATGTCCAAAATTGCTCGAATGGACTCGAGCCACGTAATAACAGATATGATAGCAAACAAAATAAAGCTTTAGGACAAGTAATAGAAATACATATTTTTTTAAATATTGCACTTCACTGAAATTAAAGCATCAACCGGTCAAAATTTGAGACAGACAAGACGCATGATAACAATGTGACTGTTGGCGTCAAGCCAAACAAAACACCCAACACATTTTTGAAATTTTGAATTTTGACCTTACAAAATTGCGGTGGTTCATGTTCCAGGTAGGCTATACGCTGATCGCCGCAACGGAAATACGAAAGCAGGACAGTAAAATAACCTTTAGCTGCCCTACGGAACGGGCAATTAAGTAGTAAGTTAGTGTGACTTTGAGTGAGCTGATCTTTATTAATTCAATTCTTGCATTTATAATAATTTTTGCTGTTCACTGTATGATCGTAAATAAATTCAGTTTTTAATTGTTCCACGTGCGCTAAGCTTTTGAAATACGTCCTGACATGCGGTTCCCTTCAGTCGCTTTCACTTGGAGGCAGGTATTGGTGACCCCTTTTTTAGTTTTTAAACCCACACCGGTGACCCCAAAACATTTAGACGTTTTATCTTTAAAGCCTTACCATACCTTAAAATATGTGAGGTTGAAAACATTTTTAGGAAAGGTTAATACGTCCGATTCATAAGCTATTTTACATAATTTGCCAAACCATCCATTTCAACGGATCGATTAGTAATTGGTTTAAATCTAAAGTGAAGTTTTCCCTGCACCAAAACTGAGGAAACTGTTTTGCATTGTCAAATTTGACCTCGACTTATCTCAAACACTTGAAAGTAGTTAAATGAAATAGGTTTATTAGGGGCTTGCTTACGCCAATTCAAAAACTTTGTGAAATTAGAGAAGGGTCATATTTGAACCAAATTACTTACCTCTTTCCCAAAATACACTTTTCCGATGAAAAAATCCTGCATGTCAATATCCGTACTATACGTTCGTATTCTTGTCATACAGGATGGATATTGTCATTAATGGAAATTCTTTTTCAGGAAAATGGTGTAGTTCTGGCGCAGTTGTTTTTATGGTCAGACGACCTTAGCAAGTGCGGGGCCCAACGCAAGAACTGGTGACGGGGTTCCTGCCGATTTTAATACTGTAATAACGTATAAAAGAAATATCAACTCTTTGCTAATCAACTCCTATCAAAGCTTAGCTTCTTGATACATTTCCGCCAAAACATTTTCTCTCAAAAAAAATGTAGAATAACACTGTTAGTTGCGCGAAATAAAAGCTAAATTGTTATTTTTGTTTTGATGCCAAGCAGCGCGGGGTCCAACGTAGTCGCATTGGCCTAAAGTCTGGTCTAGTCTAGTCTGTAGTCTGCTTATAGTCTATTGTTTATTTGCAGTTATAGGGGTTTGGAATCGTTTTCTGTTCAGAAACAATTCAACAGATTTTCGGTCTTGGTCCCTGTTCTGCGTTAAACATCCTTAGCTCGAACCGACTAAAGATTCCGAATTAAAGTTGTCTTATAACATAGGTTACGCAAATTCGTTTCAACCAGCGCAAAGTTCGCTTGGAGCGGAGCTTAATTACAATTTGAAGAAAGCAATTGATTTTAAGTTATAAAGTTTAATGTAGGCAGTCATTCTATTGATGTAAACAAAAATACCTTATATCTTATTTGGTGGCGTTTTTAAGCATAAAAGTGCAAACGTGGGCAAATCTTGATTTTGGAGGGAAATCTTAAGGGGATACCTGCGCACCTCCACCTTTAAAATACATCCTTTGCAAAAATAAGCACAAGTAAAAACGTGCAGTCGTACACACCTAAACCTTTTTCTTGGGCCAAACAAGCGGTGAAGTGCTTTGTCCACTACCGCTCTTAGCTGTCAGGGTGGCGAAATCTATATTCACCGATAAATTCAACCCAACCATGAGATAAGTTTACTTCGGAATGAAGAATGTATTTAATGACTTGTAAACTCGGCAAATACTTTTCGCTCAAACTCCAGTTCCCGGAATAATATGGGAAGGGTGAAACCTTCGATCAAGTCGGATGTTTTTATTAGTCATAGCTATTTATTTCTAACCAAAATTTTGAAAATTTTAATATGGTTTGAAACGTTACCTGAAATACTATCTACGTTCAAATTAACGTAGGTTTTTAAGAACTTTAATTTGGAATCATAGGCTCCACACTCTGGGACCAATGAGCCAGAGGTATGGGGTCTATGATCCATTTCATGTCCTAACTAGGTAAACACTAACAACACTCGTCTCATGACAAAACAATATTTTTTAACGAAAAAAATACGTGCATCGATCAAACAAACAAAATATAGTAAACCTTTCGACTATTTATGGATTATTCTCTGCGTGATAAATCCACAGTAAACCTTACGACTTAGGACAACTTTTGTATAGTTGCAACTGGGTTAGGTGCAGATAAAGTCTTAAGGATTTCTTGATTTGCGACGCATGTAATATCTTCATTTGTAGGAGAGATAAAGAGCAAGATGTCTAGTAATTAAGAATTAAGCCTAAAGTACAAAAAAGGGGTCTCATGAGCCAACATGGCTCAAAGATAGGCTGCCACTGGCAACCATTTTTCTTCGAAACCCTCCGTTTCTGGTCATCTAATAAGTAGCTTAACACAACTTAACCTATTCTATTCCTTAGTTGCTATGCTTATTTCCTGCAAAATTTTATTATTTTAAAACTATTTTCATTGATCGAAATTAAATTTCTTGTGTTTTCTGAAAAACTTACTTTTTGCCCATATTTTGAAGAAAATGCTACCACTTTCTTGGCTAAGACATAAACACACTTCATTGTAGTGTAATGAAAGGCTTATAACACATGTCGTTTTCAAATTGCAAACAAGTGACTTAGAACTACCAGGTTGTAAAATATGTCTCTGTCTCACTGGTCCCCCTGGTTCATACAGTAGATCCCACCTTTCCCCCAATAAATATATGTCTATTACCAATCTATGTTTATTTGCGAGAATTTTTGGTCGGACACATGTTGTGCTTTAATTCTTTTTTATATTCATATTGTCTAGGCTATAATTCGCCATTGACTGGGTGATCGACAAAGAATGGTGTTAATCTTGTTGTATCTTGCTAAAACAGGATGTACGACTAAAACATGTTTCTTTAAATTTTTTAGGTGATTTCCGTTGGTTACTTTTGCCCGAAAATAGTAATCAAGTTTGCGTTGTATATTAGGGAACTATATTACAAAGTATAGATCAGTTATGTTGAATTTAATTTTAGTGTGCTAGATTTATAAAAACTCTTCTTTCCTTAATTATTCCAAACTAATTCTGTTTTGCTGGATTTCCGTGCCGTGGATTGTATTAAAGGTATTAAAAACAGTTGCCTAAAAGATTTCGATCATATCTGTCATATAATTTGCTTTACATGGTGGTAAATTTTTGAATTTTCGTTAAAGTTTTAACTAAATATTAAATAAAATCTGGTATTAACCTGAAGTTTTGTTTTTGGTTTTGAGATGTACACTTGGAATAAGAAATTAAAATATCCTTTATTAACCGCTCCGCATTTCTTTAGACAATGCGTTCTTTTCAACGGTCCTGAAATATCTGGCCGAGCTGGTCGGTGTCGCTCGATTCTGGAATTTTAGTTTTCTTTTTTAGTGAAGTCGTTTGCAGACTGACGTCAGTGACGTGCGCGATAGAGGATTCATTTGTATTATTGCCGGAATAAACGCAGATGAAAACTTCCATGCACAAACGCATAATTTGATGGGTATACCGGTGCTGGGCTAGCCCTATGGGCCTAGTGCCCTTATAGTGTGTGAAAGGCTATTTGTTGGTTATTGCGATAAGCCGGGCTGCATTATTTGGCCTTTTTTTACAAGATCTTGGGTGCTTCAATTGTGCACTCACAGACTGTCAGGTGCAAGTTTTGATGCTTTAGTAATTATAGACCTAGTCTTTGTCAGCCTGACCGCTAAAAAATTGCAATGGCCTGAAGCATGTTAAAATGCATAAAAACAGTGTCCACAATAGACCTTTTCCAAGTTACACCCACCATTTTTTGTGGTGGCAAGATATTTTCGATTGCTTATACCTAACAATGGAAAAGATCAACCCACTTTGATTCTGTTTTAAATTACAATTGTTCAGAGCATTGGATTGTAAAGATTTCGCCCAGGTGAGTTGCATATGAATTCCTTTACACAATAAAAAATGAATTTTGAAAATATGTTGCCTAGGCTAGATCTTATTTTACAGCGGTTTGAATCCTACGCACTAGACTTGTCTGATATGACGTGTAGATACGTGGTCAGTGAAGAATGTGACATACCTTGTAAACTCTTACGTATTTTACATCGCATGCTATGCTAAGTCCAAAATTATCACATGGCATTAGAACGAAACGTCTGCCGTCAGTGAAAAGCAAAGAATTACACAGCACGTAAGGAAAAAGAAAGAAACAAAAACCAAGAGGAAGTGGAGAAAAAGAAAAAATCTTGTACCGAAACAACTATTGAAAAAGCATACCAGTATCAATTAGTACTGATATCACTGGTAACTGCATGTTATTACACCTCCTTTGTGTAGACGCGACACTTTCTACTATGAGGTTTGGGTACCCAGTATTCAATCTAGTAGACCTACCCAGTGTCTGAATTTTACCAAAAAATCGCTATTTTAATAATAATTGTTGGTTTAATTTAATGGAGTTTCTGCAGGTAGTAAACGTAATTCTTCTTATAACTGTATAGCAAATTTCAAGTCTTTATATACAATACTTTGTAAGTTCCATCACATCAAACTCACCTCAGAAAAACCTGATTTTCAAGCCTAAAATGAAAATTTGAAGACCAGCGCAAAAACTGTAATATCTCATGAAAGAAGCAAGCTAGAGAGCCGTTGTTTGCATAATTGCACATTAATTCCTCTATGTTTCTTTAAATTTTTGTTAAGCTGCCTTTCTGTAAGTTTCCTTTTGTACCATAGTTGCAACTGTGCGCATGAGACTAATCAACATGCCAATTGCCTGTACACAGTCACGCTGGTCTACAATAAAGAAACCAAACATAGCTGGTGGCGTGAATGCCAATTTATAATAAGTAAAGGATTGTAAAAGGCTTTAATGCCGCCATCATGCCCAGACTGATTGTGTGTAAAGTTTACATTTTGGCACAGGGACATTTACGCCACGCTAATATTAAGACTGTAATAGTATTTTCCGTTGCAATAAGACCTAATTTAATTCTTAGTTTTGTGAATGGAGCAGATTGGAAAGTCGTTGGCTTGCACTTGAAATTTTTGTATGCTTGTTTCTTGTGACACAACTTTGTCATACATCAGAAAGGCTGAAGCTGATATTTGTGTCAGTGGCGTAACAATATTTATTTCTTTGCCACCATCATACAAACTTTCCATACAGGCCAGCACAGTATGACAGGAGCACAACCGAAATTTTTTAGCCGAAGAACGAGTGTACGGAAGTACCCAATGTCCGAATTTTATCAAAAAATTGATGCTTTAATATTAAATTTTGGTGTAGGGTAGGGTTGCCATAAGTCAGGATTTTCCCTGGCATGTCAGAGAATTTAGGGTTCAAATCTGCTTCAGGGAGAAATGCTAAAATGTACTTAAAAGTCCGGGATTTTTAAATATTGTATTTTAATCCAAGTTTTTCTCGGTTGCCACTATTTTTCAAAGTTTTTCTAGGTTGCCACCTTTCTCAGCTTGTCAAAACTGTCTGCAACTCTTTTATGACGTTAGTTGTTTACTACCTTTTAAGATAAAATTTGAGATTTTTAAGAAAGAAATAAGATGACCGTTGAGAGAATGAAAGGAATTTTAACACTTCAGTTCAAAGCATGTCTTGTGGAGAATTTTATGTGTTTTTGAAGTCCAACAAGAGCTTGTTGAAAAAAATCAGATCTTCGAAAAAGTACGATTGGTATGAGGGAGAGTAGAATATTATTGTATTGTTGAGTAAACCGTTATACGTTCATCGCTTGTAATTACTTTTCAGCGTATTTTGTAAAAATTTTGTGCTAATTTTTGTTTTCATAAATGTTACTGTATAGAAGAAAACTTGCATTCCTGAATTACAATGCAACATTTCTTTGCTGTTTTTTGTATTGTTTCGTGTTTATCCTTCTTTCACAAAAAAGCAATGGCGGCAATGTACTTTGATAATATTCTAAAGTTGGTCAATGCAACTGAGGTAAATTTGTCAGGGATTGTGCATTATTGAATATGGTAACCTTAGTCTAGAGTAGCTTCTCGACCCTATTGAACACCGGGAAACAAGTACAACAGTGCAAATTAGGCTAGCGTGTTTAAACGCCAAAGTAAATAAACATAGAATCGAAACTTCAATGCTTCATGGTGGAAAACAATAATCATGGCAACAGCACCCTTGCGATTTTTGAAGACTCCATGTGCTTGCTGCACCCAAATGTAACTTGAGATACTGTCGAAAAGAAAATTGTGCAGAATTTGCTGTGTTTTGAATGAGTTAAATGCTATTCTATAATAAATGTAAATATCAAGGTTCGTTAATTGTCATTTAAAGGCACGGTTTTATTATAAATGTAATTGATTAAACCAGGGTTGTCCAAACTTTTTCACTGTGGGCTATGTGCTGAATAGTAAACCAGTGCCCAGGCCACTCACTATGTGTGAAAAATGCTGCTTTGCCTACAATACAATAAAAATCGTAAAAACCATTCACAAAGGTATGGGCGGCAAGATTCATTTTCTAACTGAAAATGTTAAATAGGAAGCTGAGAAAAATATCGCCTAAAGCAATACAAAATCACACAAATGTAGCAACTCGCTTGCCCCTACAACTCTAACAGGTACTATAAACGCAAAGTTGCTGCTGCCCAGCGCTATGTAAAATAAAATACTGTAGAAGAATTAATCTAATGATTTGATTGCAAAATTAGCAGATAAAGGATGGCAGTGTTTCAACTTTCTTCGGGGAACAGTGATGCGATGCAAAATACGTCACATAAATGCTTTTCACAGTCCATCTGAAGAAGCAAACTTATGCTTGCGAAAGCTTGTGTTGAAAAATATAAAGTTAATCGTAAGAGTGCCAAACTATATCCTGTTTCTTATTTTAATCTAAAATTTGGTTAACATGGTTCAGACAACATCAACATAAATGGTTGTCAGACATTCTGTTTCTCTTCATATTTTAGTTAAGATTTTTGCTTTATGTACCTGCATTCGAAAAGTTCCCTTGGTTCTGCCATATTTGATGTAACACATAACAGCACTTAACAGTTAACTGCACTGTACAGGCACTACGGGATCTCTTGACAGGTGGTACCATAAGAAATTACAGTATTATGTAGTTCTTGTGATACATTACATCTAAATAATTACCCAATATCTGCTCAGTGTCGTACCGTCATGTAGGTCACCTTACAATATTAACAAATGCAAGTTAATAATTACTGCTAAATGCTTGGAAAAATAATTTGCACCTGAACAGTTTGAAGTTGAACAATTTTATGTAAGCCATATTAAAATAAAGTTTGTTAGACTTAAACTTCAAACGTTTGTTTTGTATTTCTTTAACTTTGGTATGAAATTACATGTGAACTCGATGATGGCCGCAGACCATTAATAAATAGGTGCCGGGCCGCAGTTGACCCCCGTGTCTTAGTTTTGACAGCCCTGAATTAAACCATAACATAGTCTCTAGGCTAATGTTGAGAGCTGGGCTGTCGCTCTTTTTAAAAGAGCATCTCTCTCGCTCATCAATGGAAAAAGGCTGTTGTTTATGCTTTCACACATCTATTGAAAGAAGAACACGCTCGTTTTGCCTCTCATGCTTTCAGTCTTTTCGGCCATAATTAATAGTTAACCCGATGCATTTTTGAAAACCAACCGAGTTCGTATGTTGCGAGTTTGCTTTATAGGCTTAGAGTCCAAACGTTGCCCCACGCCAACATATTGCTTGTAATGCGTTGTAGAATATACCTCAAAATGGCTGTTTTTTTTACTTAAAGCCCTATATTTGCCTTCACAACTGTCATAACATGACTTTGATATGAGCCAAGTCCAGTCATTTAAATTATTTGCTTAAGTCAATCACTCGAATCATTAAATAACTGCCAGCAATCTTCAGCCCAGTTGGACGTATTCTTATGTATGCCCATTTACATATTTTTCACAAACCGTTTTTACCTAGACCAAGGTAACGATTTGGCTTGCCTATGGTTTGATAATAACATTCATAGAAATGTGGCCAACTTACATTTTTATACTTGTTATGAGCTGTTGAGTGTTATATATTACTAAGCTGTGTATACTTTGTGTTTGTGATACTTTTTAGAGTTGTTTTACTTCTCAACTTTTGCGCAATCTAAAGTTTTTCAATTAAGAGAGATGATTTTTTTACTTATACTTTGTGTTAAACTTAATCAAGTTTTATTTTACAAATTTTACTAATACAGTATTGATAATATTTTTTGCCCAGAAAAGTGATTCAGTTGGACATATCTAGCCTAGCTTATATAATGTAATAAATACAAATTGAACCTGCAGTTAACGTAATTGCAGTTAAAGTAATTACAAAAGTTATAGAGCTATTGTCATTTACATGCAACCGTCGTTACTACTGTAGTAGCTCCAACTCAAGGTTTTTGTAAAAAATGTTTGTTTCCAATACAATTTTTTTAACACCTAGCCTGTTTCATTTTATTTCGGTTTCTTTTTGGTATGTGTCTTGCACAAACACTTGCAATCAGTTATAATAACTGCTTAGTGCTTATAATTTGTTTATTAGCTACCAATTTTAACGTGAAGCCAAAATACCCATAAAATAGTTTCAATAAATCTAATGCTTGGATCTGTTTTCAAGTTTTCATATAATATATGGTATGGTAAAATTTCAAAAATAATGATCAAATATTTGTTTTCTGTGTATAACTTTTAGTTGATCAGCCATCCTGAAGGGATTTTACCACAATTGACTAAAACGCAGTCAACAGGAAGTTTGTTAAATGTATTCACTATGCCCAGCTGCTGGTAGCAAATTATATACAACATTTGCAACATTGTGTTGCTTTATGTGCAAAACGTACCACTTTTTGTTAAAACATGAAAACTCAGCTGGTATCAAAACTTTGCTACCACTACCAGTAAATTTAACTAAGTGGAAATTATTAGCCAATTGTTATTTGAATGAAAACTAGTCAATATGAAGTTGTTTGCTAAAACATTTTACTGTTGCAGTTTGCATGAGTATTTATAAGTATATACTAGTAAACTTGGCAATGATGCTATAGGTATATATGCTGAAAAGTTGCTACTATAAAGAAGCGATACTCTGACTTCCTGAAGAAAAAATATTGCGTCGCTACTGCAAGTGTAATTCAGATTAAAAACTTGTGCACTCTATGAAGCTCATTACTTCTGTCTCACCTACTTCAGTTAACCGTTTTCAATCTGAAATAAATGGGAGGTAATTCGATTATAGTTGCTTTAACCCCTTTGTATCTTTTGATTGAATATACATGATGAGCTGGAGTTTACCTGCTTGTTGGTGTGGTTTTGCAGTAAATTTAATGTAAGCACAAACCTTTCTTACTATTATTTAGTTATCAGAAATATGCTAAAATCTTTATTTTCTAGTACAGTCGTGTGGATTCTACACATTGGAGAGTTTTGATTTTATACAAACAATAAAAATGGCGTTTTTGGTGAAACAAAAAGCCGGGCAACCAATCTTTTAAAAAGAGCCCCACCCATGCAACTTGATAAAAAATAGAGCATTGCTCATGCTCTTCGCTCTTCTATAAAACAAGGTGCGTGCTCGTTCTGTCCAACTCTCGCTCGTCTTAACAATTCAAAGATATTTTCACTCCGGCACTCTTTCGAAAACCAATCGCATTCATGTGTTGCAAATTTGCCTTATAGAACTTGCTTCTAACCGTAGCTTAATAAATGTTGTGAAATGTTTGTGCAAACCGATGTTTTTGTTTTGGTCACACCTGCCACAAATAACAACAATCAATACAAAAGTAGAGTGTTAAGGACCTTCTAGAATTATAGATGCCCTTGTTCGCTAAATTAACTACAAAGCTTATACTGCTTTAGTTATAAAAATAACGTCAACATGAAGCAACTTATCGGTGCTAGTAAAATGTCTAACGATTGTTGTAACAAATATAATGATTAGTTTCAAAGAAGTCAAAAACTTCTTTTTTTTATTCAACCACTTTTATCCATTTTGTGCGTCCGCAGCATTGTTTTTGCAAAAAAAGAGCACGCTTATGTTTTTGCTCCTAGTTTGAAAGAGTAGTGTCGCTCTTAAAATGTCTTATCTTGTCTTAAAATCTTTCTATTGGTTTTTCACTATGACTCGTTGCGAGGTTACACTTTGAGTTTGATATTTTTCTTAAAAGAATGTAACTTTACAACTATATGCTGCATTTCGTTTTTATTGGTAGCCTAATTATATAAAATACTTGTAATTACTATTAAATTTACTGATTACTGTACATTTAGTTTTCTCCCTTGTCTAATGTATAGCAATTTGGTGTAAATTAAATCTGCATATATATATATAACTTGTATGTAAATACCTATACATGTATCAGTATGGATTAGCTACTGAAGTTAAATATATATTAAATAAATTAAAAGAATGTAATTAATGTATATAGTGTCAAATGTGCAACTGCTTGTATTCTACTCTACTGGGTATATAGGCCGTTGATGTAGTAATTTTTATCAGCAAACAGGCTACTTTGTGTATCTGTGTGTACTACTTTTTTTAAAATGACTTGATAGGAGCCTATATTCAGTTGTTTTACAGGCCAGAATAATTCTTTATACTAGGTTGAATAACGTAATATGCTATCCTATATGTATACATGTATATACATAACTTTCTGTATTTAACTGTGTAGTATAGACACTTGAAATGTTGTGTGACATGTAGCCATGGGCCATAGGGTGATTAGTGTTTTGTTTTTTGTTTTACTATGTCCAGTGCAGTTTAATTTGCTGTAGTTTACTGAGTAATGTTATCATGTTATTTATATTATTAAGTATCGATTTATGTGTTTTATGGTTTATTATTATAAGTATTTTACTTTTGTCACAGGGAATAGTGAAATTTCAATTTAATAATAATTTTAGAGGTCTAGTAATATTGTTTTAGCTTTAGCTTTAGCTTATACTAAGCTTATAAACGTGATTTCATTCATCAAAGACTGTAATGAGTTGTTATTGAAATATTGAGTCAGTTATATATTTAGATGTAAATAAGGTAATTGCTAAATAAAAACAGGAAAATTGCAGATTTTAATACATTAAGCAGATTTTGCATTGGCCCTTGTCTTGAAATAATTGATTATGATAACAGACTTTTGTATAAACTTGGCTTATTTTTAGTCTGTTCCAAGTTCAACCTGCATTTTATATTGATTTAATTAAGTTGTTTAGCACTGGGGGCTGAGCATGACAAATGTGAACTTTTACCTGTTGCCAATTTTTTGACATTTGGGTTTTGTTTTGACTTTTTTTCTTGCTTCTGAATGTATCTTGTGCATTGAATTTTTGTCATATTTGCTTGACAGACTTCTTTGTAATCTTTCGTTGCAGATATTCTATTTATAGCTCGGCATTTTAGCGCGTATTTTGTTAATTAATCTTTAAATGTGATGTAATGGATGATCCTTACACTAATATATATATTTTTTTATGTTTTACATCTTTCAAGATATGGTAGACCCACTATGTATAGTATATAATATTGACAATAGGCAGTGTTTTACTTTTTCTTGTAATATGGCATAGACTACTATATACATATATATACTATACTGACATAATATGCATCTACTGGCATAATATGCAATATGAGTATCATTAGATAACCTTTTGCAATATGAGTATCGATAGATAACAAATTTTGTACTGAGATATTGAGACATGTGTGTATATATATCATATATGCTATTCGAAAGATATCACTGGCATTTACTTTAACTTCATCTATGCAGAAGGTATAAGGATATATATGATTAATCTGAGTTATATGCTATGTGTGTTTCTTATGGATAGTTTTTAATATGAGTTCGAATGTTCCTTGGAATAATCAATTTGAAGGGTTATACTCTGGCACTGCTTTGAGCCAATCAGAAGGATCCTGGAATAGGCCCGCTGTAAACACTCCGCAGACCAATCCGGCTAGTTGGCCACAGTTAGGCTCGGCGCCTGCAGAACCTGAACAGCCTCCTCAGTCCATGTCACAAACACCGATGCAGAACCTTTCATCTCAAGATGATACCTCCACGTGGAATGCTGGTCCACAAAACAGTGCTACCACCAATTCCGAAACTGATTCAAACGGGACAAACGTTTGGGGTCGAATGCCAGATAACAATAACAAAAATGGTGCTTCGGCAACAGGTTGGGGGGTCCCTAGCAATTCTTGGGGTCAGCATCAATCAACAGTTGATGATGGTACGGCAGTTTGGGGAAAATCAAGTGCAAGTCAACAGCCCCAAGGGAACTGGGGTGGCCAGGTGATGCAAGGAAACGAGTCAAGTTCATCTGGATGGGGAGTGAGTGAGCCTACTCCTCCTCCCCCTCCCACAAACAGCCATGGCCAAGAAGTATCACCTCCGCTGTCAAACAGTCAGCAGACCCCATTGCCAAACTCTAGCCAATCGAACAGTTCAAATCAACCTGTGTCATGGGCAAAAGCTGCTTCGGCTGGTTTGCCCACAAATAATAACGGAAATGAAGCTTCAACAACAGAAAAAGAGCCAGAAATCCCCGAACCACCTTCCACTCCAGTGCCACCACCTACTACTGAGCCTGACCCGGTGCAGAAGTTAGTTAATTCTCATGAAGGTTGGGGTAAAAAGCCAATTCAACAAGGTACAAGCTGGAATGTCAGTGATGTTGGTATTGGCAGATCGTCAAATCAAGTAAGCAATGGCACTGAGGCATGGGGCAAGCCGACTGGTGGTCAGATGCCACCCGCAGGAGGGTGGACTGATGCGGCTCCAGCTCAAAAGCCAGCTGCTGGTGGTTGGGGTGGTAATTACAATCAACCCACTGCCCAAAGTCAAAGTTGGGGCACACCATCACAGAAACAACCTCCGCGTCCCTTTATGTCAAATAACCCATCTAGTACACCTGCTTGGGGTGACCCCCCATCACAACAGTCATCTGTGAACAATGGAAGATGGGGTGACATGCCAAGTCAAGCCCCAGTTGCACAGGCAGGAGGTTGGGGAGCCCCTCCAGTTCCGCAACATCCTCCAGGTGGCGCAGGTTGGGGAGGCATGCAGCCAACAGGTGACAGCAATCCCAACCCTGGTTGGGGTACTGCCCCACCTTCAAGGGCAGGTCAATCTGGCTCAAGTTGGAGTTCAAATATGGTACCACAGTCACCAATGAATGACCAAGCACCATGGGGCACTGCAAATCAAGCACGGCGTCACAGCACAGTGGATGACGGGACTGCAGCTTGGGGAGATCCAGGAACCTATTCGAAGGTTAACATGTGGGACAAGCGCGGAAAAGGGGGAAACGAAGGTGTTGCGGGACAGATGCCAAACCCCAACCCGAGTGCAGAGGCGAAGGGTTGGGGCGTTCCTACACAACCAAATCAACCCACAAACCGTCCCCCATCTCCGAAAAGTTGGGGTGAATTATCACAGTCCTCTCGTCCTGTTGCGGATAATGGAACGTCAGGTTGGGGTTCAAAATCTGTTCAGGGCGAAAAGTGGGATAAATCAGGAAACGGACTCAGCGGTAACTGGAACCAACCGAAACCATCTGCAGCTGGTTGGGGACAGTCTAATGACCAGCAATGGAGTCAATCTGACAGTGGTTCAGGTTGGGGCCAACCCATTGGAAAGGTGAAAAAATGATATTGTGTATGCATATTTGTCAACAAGTTTTATCAATCTCTAGTTGTTTTTAAAGAAGAAGTTATAAAAAATAGTGATGTGAAATATCAAGACTTAAGAGTGAAGTGGAATATTTTTCATGTTGATTTAATGTTGTTTTTAAGTATTTAAACCATATAACACTTAAGGAATTTAGAATTTTTAAGTGTTGTAAGATAGTTTTAAACTAGATCAAGGCTTCGTACAGGATGATTTATATCTTTTGTATTTCAGAATGATAATATGCTGAAAAGCAACATGGACTTTGGTGAGTGGAAAGTTTTGTTTTGTGGCACTTTCAGAACATGTTAATTCTGTTAGTAAGATTTTGTCAGTAGTGAAACCAATCTTAAACATCATGTATATGCTTCATATATTTTTTAAACTGCCTTTGTAGTATTTGCTATTTGATGACATTCATACAAACACCAAATGAAGTTTCATTGAGTAAATTCCTTTGTCATAAAGACTAATACCATAAGTCACATTTTTTTCTTAAAAATTTGTAGAGTACAATCAATTAAAATAAAGTGAAATAAAAATCCGGATATAGTTTGGCAATCTGAAGGTTAACTTTATATTTTTCTACACGAGCTTTCAGCAAGCTTATGCTTGCTTCTTTAGGTGTACTGCGAAAACTTCAGGGATACTATTTAAAATAAAGTTAACGTTAAAGTTTCAAGCTTGTCATGCTATACTGAAAATCAATTTTTGAATTTTTGTGTATTTCTAGTGTTAAATTTGTATATACAGTACATGTTTGTTTTTATACGTTTAGGTCCAAGGGGTATGATACAGCCACAACCAAATATCAATCAGCAATCAATGCCTCGCAATCAAATGCCAAATGTCTTGCCACCCCAGCTTCAGAATCAGTTCAACCAGGTGTGTGGAGCTGCAAATGTGTTGGACATAAGTAGGCCTAAAAATGCTTCTAATTTGTAGTAGTTATTAAGTTTTGCCTTGTCCACGTACTGCAACTCACTATTAGTTTAATGTGATTTATGTGGTTTTATAATCTGTTTGAGAGTATTGTATGTTAGTTCAGATACCACAATGTCACAGTATTTCAGGCAAAGCCACTTAGAAATATGGGAAGTCGTATAACATACTTATGTGGTCTTGTTCTAGGAAATCAACGACTACCATTAATGAATGGTTACCATAAATAAAGTTTCAAAACTTTCTATAAAATGTGTAGACATAATTTGTGTGCTGACAGACTGTGACGTAATATGTATGCTTTATTACTATGATTTTAACCCTGTTATTATGCAGATAAGATTAAGATTGAACGTAAATTGTAAATCCATTATTCAGATACGCCATGCTGTTATGAACGGTGTTATTCCTCCACATGTCCTTAATCCTCAACTAATGACGCCACAGCATATGCACACCCTTCTTCAGCTTGTGAACAAAGCAGCAGAATATCAACGGTTGCAAATGCAAATGAACCTTACCATGCAAAATAAGGTGTTACTCTACATTTGTTTTCTTATACTATTTATTTAAAAAAAATTATAGCTCTATGTCACAGCAGTCTTATGTTTAACTTGTTCTTTGACGCTTCATTATTTCATGTTCAGAATATTGCACCAATTGTCAGACAGCAGCAAATTGAACAATATAACAGAGTTATAAGACAGGTCCAGCAGCAAATAGAGGTATGCTTGGTGTGTAATACTTACTATATTGCTGTCTAGGCAGACAATTTGTTATATTTTAGTTTGACTAGTTTGTTGACTGTAGTGCACATGTATTGGCAAAATAGTTCATTAATTTGTGACGATATCAATTGCAATTTATCACGTGAGGAAACAGCTGGCAGTTACAGACGTTGACGTTTATTGCTGATAACAACTTGCCAATGTCTATCCATTTTTCCTTGCATTCAGGCTCAACGGGCTGCTATTATGCAAAACGTGCTTCAAAAAGCCCCAAACATAGGCAAAAGCAATGGTCCAGTGGGAGGCATGGATTTAGGAATGAGAAGTGGAGGTCAATCTATGATGTCACCTTTAAACAATATGGGCTCCCTTGCTCAAGGCTTACCTTCTTCCATGCCAACGCCTACACCAAATTTATCATCACCTACCATGCGGTAATTTATTATGAAGCTGCTGGTATAGTTTTAGTTGTTATTTTAAAAGTCGGCGATTTTTAGTGTGTTTAGTAAGAATTTAGGCGATTATTGAACTTCCTTGATAAGTTTAGTCTATGTCATGATTGAGGCAACTGTGTTGTGGATGTTGATGCAGAATTCTATAACTGTTAGTTTGTTTCGACAATTACAGAATTTAACTGATAAATCTTTTACAGTGAACCCCAGTCACGACTTTTAAACAGCTGGAAACAGCCCAATCAATTTGGTGGTATCGGAGATAACTTGCAACCGCCTAACCCATCCGTCTTCAATAATGTGGGTCCTGGTGGTGATGCCATGTACAATGGGGTAGGATTTAGGCATCCTCAGGAGGATGGTCCTGGGGTAAACCTGGGTCCTATGAAAGCTGCAGCAAGTATGAAATCATTTACCGTCCACTGCACAAACATCTTATGGGGTTGTTGAAATCCATCCCTAGCTATAGTATTGCTTATAGAGTTTCTAAAAATTCACATTTGTATTTATTGCAGTTGTTCAGTCTGCTTCACAATCTGCTCCTGGATCCGCCGCTGCTGATCCAAACCTGTGAGATGTCTTGATTGTTTTTTACAACCTTGTCTTTGTAAAATTATCCCTTACTTCTAAGAAAATATCTTGTCTTTTTTACTGTAGCATACCTAACCCATGTTGTTACAGTGCACTGGCTGACATTGGTCCTCCTGAGTTCACTCCCGGTGTGCCATGGAAGGGATTACAGCACATCGATCCTGAAACTGATCCAGACATAACACCCGGAAGCGTTGCAATGGCCAAAGCTATGTCCCTAAACACTGTGAAGGACGCAGACCAGGTGAGAAACTGAAAAACCAAAGCATAAATCCTGTGCTTTTGCTAATTTTCCACTACTATTATCTTATTGCAGTGTTAAGTCAATAATGTTTTATTTGTTGATAAAAGGTCCTCAAGAGGGAACGTAATGCACATTCAGAGTCGTCTACTGGTGCCCAAACAACAAGTGCAGATGACACAACAATAAATGCTATTAGCACTGATACCAACACTCCAACCGATTCAGGTCCACCTTCTGCCTGGTCTTCTAGTAAGTTGTCAATTTCATGGCATTTTGAGCAATTGTAGTACTACTCAATCTTAACTCGTTAATAGTAATAAAATGGCACGTCAAATTTAATATGTATATTATATTTTGGTGGTTTGTGTGTTACCGCTATAATGATTAAGAAATCTATTGATTAGTGATCATCATAATTGTTCCGCCCTTCCATTGTTGCTTAACGATGCCTTTCATGCAGTGGTTTTCGTTAACTTAATACTTAATGCACTAATTGGACTTTTTCCACTCTTTCAGGCTCAAACAACACTGCCATCCCAAGCACTGTCAGCAACATGCCGTCTTCATTGCCTCAAGATCTATGGAGAACGCCCCCATCCTCAACTGCGAATCAACGCTCTGCATTTCGCTCCGGGAAAGAGCAAATTCCTCAAGGCTGGGATCAACCCCCCGCGAACTCTCCATGGGATCAATCTCAGTCTTCTCGCTCTCAACAAGGTTTAATGAAAGATAAAATAACGGTTACGGAAAAACTCCTCTTTAACTGACTTTGAATGTAATGTACGACGTACTTCTCATGAGATATTGTAACTGAAGCTCAATTTTCACGCCGTTCCTGTTGTGATGTAACAATCCCTTTTCTTTTACCAGGTGCTTCATGGAGTAGCCCCAACCCAGACAATCGGGGATCTTGGATAGTATTGACAAACTTTAATAACCAAGTAAATTTCCCCCAAAAAAGTTGTGCTTAGTCATTTGTCAACTCATTAATAGAGGTTTAGTGCTTCAAATGCCTGACAACTGGCTTTCAACTGCTGTGAAAGCTGAAATCGCTAACTTAATTTTCATTGACTTTTAACTTCGTTTGACTCAATTCGGTTTAACAAGTTTGAGCAAGATGCTTCTATATGCTTGTAAAAGCTTCGCAATGTATGAGTCTCAATGAATAGATGGCTCTCTTTATCCTATATTTAATGAGCTTTTACTGTATTTTTTGACAATAATAAATCTCAGCGTGGCCAGAAATATGGTATTTTGGAAATTATCTGTTGCTTGGTTGTGTGCTAAGGATCCTTTTATTTTCTAAGGTGGATGTTGGAAGTGTGAGGCAGCTGTGTATGCAACAAGGAGCAATGATCTCGTTTCAACCTCACTATCCAATGGAGGGGATGGCTCTTGTCCGTTACTCATCACCCGATGATGCTGCTAACGCCAAAAAGGCGCTCAACATGTGCATGGCTGGTTCTACTATGCTTGTCGCAACCGTGGCAACAGATCAAGAGGTAGGAGAATCGGCAGCACAATTACTGCTTTTTCATCTAGTTCAGGGGTTCCCAACCGGTGGTACGCGGGAGCTTTCAGGTGGTACGCGAGCAGCTCTCCGTTGCATGCGATATACAGTATAGTAGTATAACAATTTAATTTTGAGTTGCTAAAATATGCGAACAACACTTTTATTTCTTTCCGTACTAAATTCTCTGCACTCAGTAAGCTACTTTTGTCGATCTTGCTCCCTGCTGTCATTGTTATTAATACAATGCTGCTGTGCGAATATTGGATCAAATTAGTTGTTTTTAAAATAGTGGTACGTGTTGACAATCCGTGGTGGCTAAGTGGTACGAGAACATAAAAAGGTTGGGAACCCCTGATCTAGTTCATTAGGTCTGAATTTTTCAGAGCATTGTATTTTCTTTTCGTGTCTATTGAAGTCCTTGGATTTTTAGT
Source organism: Clavelina lepadiformis (assembly GCF_947623445.1). NCBI lineage: Eukaryota > Metazoa > Chordata > Ascidiacea > Aplousobranchia > Clavelinidae > Clavelina > Clavelina lepadiformis. The sequence goes on from NC_135241.1 coordinate 20,958,909, forward strand.
TGCATGTAGTATAGCTGGAGTGGATAGTACCGTCCATTACCAGATAACTGGTGTATAGAAGCCAGATAGCAGCAGCAAAACATCCTTGAACAAATGGTCGTAGTTTTTCCACAAAGTAACCTAAATGATTAATCTTGCCGTAAATGATTGCCAAAATTTTTGCCCATCTACCAAAAAGTTGTCATTCAAGAGTAATAACATCTCGTGGTTTTAAATTTTTAACTTTCCAGAAGCTCGGTTTCATTCAGTTGTATTATAATGCAGGTGAATAACTTCGTGACTGCCACGGCTGGTGGCTCCTGGGGATCGTCATCAAGTGGAGGCAGCAATCGATTCATGTCAAGTGGAGCCGGCTCCACTGGAGGATTCATGTCACATCCTTCCCAGCGCCCGAACATGGGAGGGATGCCAAATATGAACAGGATGACATCATCCGGAGCTACTGGCCAACAATGGAGTAATGCATCCTCTAGCAATGTTCCTGTCGGCACCTCTTGGGCAAACAATGGCTCGCCCAATGTGGCCTGGTCCGGAGCCACTGGTGAAGACATGTCTCGCATCATGAGTCCAATCTACAACCTCCTTCCAGAGAATCTTCTGGGAGGAGAGACAATGTAATAAGCGGATGGTCGCTCAACAAGCCGCTTGTAGACTTACTTGTTATATTCTTAGCGCTCGGTTGTGTTTCACAATACGATGCTAGTCGTCCTCTGTTAACATATTTGACCCTAACGTGCTGTTTGGTCTTTTGCGTATATTGTATAATGTATATGTTTTAGATTGTTACGTTGCGCATTTACGGGCGTTCTGTGACTCCACAATTGATTGTGTGTTCTTTGCTCCTCCGCCGTTTACTTTATGATTTGTGAAAATACTGTTTTATGTTTTTGGAAGTTATATCCTACTTGTGGCTTCACGCCACGTTGTCACCATGCCTACTAACACACAAGCCAGGTCGCGTAAGCAATTTTTTTAAGCATGTTAGTTTGAAACTCGTACTGTGTCGTTTGTTTCTTCCAGTTACGTACGAAGTGGGTGCTTTTATGCTAACGTATTTTTTTCACTGAGGCTACCCACACCGACTTGCTTATAGCTCAAGCGCCACACCATCAATGAACGAACAGCCTATGTATCGTTGTGTCATTTTTATGCCCATCTTGACTCTCGCCTATGCTGAACTTTGTAGCTCTTCACCGGCTTGCTGAAGTGCCGCCATTTTAAATCGTCCTTTCTACCCTTTAGACTGCTGTACTGTGGTTATCTTTTAAATCAGCGTTTTAACTTTGACACTATTTGTTGTTCGCCACTGATTAACACGTTGCAAAGTATTTCTTTCGGTTGGTTCATTTTTTTATTTATTAACTTTTTGCGCGTCAACGTTTTTAACCAGCTACGGTATCATCGACACTTACCTATATACGATAGAAAACGTTGAAGTCGTTGCATCTTTTGCTTGATAAGATACTGTAGTACCTATTACTTTGTACGCGCACCCTTTTGTGTTATTAACAGTATTTCTACGTCAAACGCACATTGACATCTTAAATAACGCGCACAGAGATATCTTTTAAACTCACTCGCTTGTTCAAATCGCGATATAACCTTGAAAGAAAAAGTCTGCAGTCTACGTCATTAACTTCGCCTTACTGCCGCGTCAAGGACGTTTTTAAAACTCCTTTATCTTTATTCTAAGCATTCGCCGCTGCTGAGCAGTTTAAGTGTAACCTCTCACTAACGACTGGCATGCAGCATCGTGTAAAACTTGTTCATTTTTCTTTAAAATACCGACGAAATTTATAGTTGTAGAAGGTGTATAAAAGCGAGTCTGAATCGCATTTTGTTCATGTATTCTGTGCGTTGATTTTACTCGGGGTTATAAAATTCAAAATGATTTAAATCCGCTGCCGCCTTTGCACATTTAAAATTCTGTAATACTTTCTCCGCTAAGCTCAAGTTATTCCTTAAGCACTGAGGTGGCGGTTTATTTGTTAAAAGGCTGAAATAGAAAAAAATTCAAAGCATTATTGTTTAATATCATTATCGGTTCATCATTATGTCTTATCACAATATATATAGATACCATTATCTGTATTCCTGTCTTCAATCTACAGTGCTTAATCTGTCGAGACCCCTCTTGTGTCTCAAAATTGTCAGTGCACGACTATCGACCATGTCAATCGTCGCCTTTGTCAAAATTGATTTTTTGAATTTTACCGTTGTTTTTATTGCACGTGATGTCAAATGGAGAACAAACGCCAAAATTCTCTGGTTCTTGTAAATTAATTCCATTCATTAAGTTATCGTTCCTTCAGTAACCACTAGTGCTGTTAAAGCTGCATCCGTTTATCTCGGTGCCCGTTCATTACGTGCTCTCCATATGACGTCACGTATACGTCACCAGTGTCAGCAAGTCGGTGGGAGTTGTGTAGTGATGTCCATATTGCCGATATATGCTTCTACCTTGGTCCATACCACAAGCCTGTGCAATGTATGGTTCGCTTTTGCTCAAGAGTTTGAGCGTTTCCCCGTTTTAACGGCCTTTATTGATAGTGACGTCATTTTATTACGCAACCGATGATGACGCCGGCAAAATGGATCGCAAGATGAACATTTGCGTAAAGTCTTGCGAAAAAAATACAATGTGGCATTTTCGAATTTCGTTTGCGACCAAATGACAAAGATAGAGTCAGGCTGACAATCCCACAAAATCATCAAATGCAATTTTGCCCATTGTTCGCTTATAGTACAGTTGTCTTTGTTTTATGTCGTGAAAACATTATTGCTACTACTACCTTATTAATTACGTTTTATAGGTGCGCTCAATGTTAGTTTTGTGGAAACGTCGGTGTTTCAGGTTCGGTTTTGTTTGTTTTTGGGAAGTTGAGTGCACTGCTTTCTCGTTGGTGTCTTTAAATGAATGGCCACGTAATGTGTTTTTCGCCGCCGAGTAATTGCAATTTATGGCCACTTTTAACCGCAAAAGTGACGAAGTGTTTCTTGGCTTTGATATATAAGTAGGCCGTGCTAGAGAGATTTGTCTTTACTGTTGCTACGCACACAAACACACGTACATCACTATTGTTACTACGATTATTGCTATACAGTAGTAAAATCAATAGAACGCAAACCATTTGACCTGTACTTAATTTGCACATATTTTCCCTTTAATTTCTAAATCTTTAAGTCAGTCTTCACGTTGCTTGAAACAGCATTTAAAGGACCATTTAACTTGTCTATTGCCTTCTTCGAAATCATCTCAACGCAAAGAATTTTTTTCTACATTACCAACCGCTAGATCGCGCTGTTGATTACCACTTTGCAATTCTAATGTGTTCCCTCACAACACAACTTGTAACGTTTTAGCTTTGTGGTGTTCATGCCAATTTACCTTTTGGCCAGTGATTAGCTCAATCGCTTTTGACGAGGGCTCTTCACTCTAACCTCGGCAGCTGTTTGCATTTCTAAACCTTTCTGTTTTTTAATGTGAGATAGAACTCTAAATTAATTTTTAAATTAAATGAGTTCCTTTTGTTTTCTGTGATAATTTTTATATTTAAAAGCAGAGCGTTATCCTATAATGTGAGATTTGCTATTAATTTTATTTATCCTTTTGCTGGTACCAGTGCTACAAGCTTCTCCTTTGCGGCCAAAATGATTGCCTACTTCTCCTTTGCAATTTGGCTGATATGTAATTGTTTTTGGAATGACAATGAACTTTGTAAATTTCTGAAACGTCAATTTCTTATGTTGCTGTGCTATGCCGTCAAGTAATGGACCCCTTCTTAATAGTTGTTACTGTATTAGATTTAGATGACCTGTCTTTTTTGTTTTCCTGTGACGACCACACCCAGTTTGTGTTTTTCCGTTTTTGATTTTATGCCTGTAGCGTTTTTGCCTCCAATCACTTACCGCTAGAGTGCGCAAAGCAAACAGTCGCAAAGAAAAGAGCCCAACAACCTAAAGTTTTTCAAACGATTTTCGTGTTTTGTCGTCATTGTTGATGTTGTTATTACCATTATTTTGTTTCCGTTTGGCAAGTGTACGTTGTACCCGTTTTACTACTATTTTCTCTAGCGCCAACGTGCGAGTGTAGAATTTTGCGTGCGTGACTCCCCCTCGTGCTTGCTGTGCATCGAAAATTTTGATTCTGCTCTCCACGACTTTGTATTTTTCAAGTGCTTTTAACGCGGTTTCCTTTTATCGCCAATCTTATTATTCTTATTATCACGATTATTACAAGTCGTCTGCGTTGCATTCACCCGATCAACCATGTCCTAGTTGTGAAATACGAGGTCCAGCGGTTGGTTGCCGGTCTCACAGAAAACCAGACTGTAAGGAACTTAATCTAAGAACACAATGTGTTTTTATTGCATTCGAAATTTCTTTATTCAAAGGAAGGAAAGCAGATATCTTGAAACGACAAACGACGCCATAAAACCAGTTGTTAAAGAAAAGTCCGGGCTCGGAATGATCGCTGCAATACTGTATACTAGCTTGCAGCTCTTGACTTTGCGAAACAGTCACAGTCGGAGAGCCTTCGGAAATGTCGGCCACTTGTTCGATTTTCAAGAGTGACCCGAATAATTAGTGCTGCCACTTATAGGTGCTTAACATAGGCTATTTCTTCTATTTAATAATTTTGTCCTTTACGAAGAATGTTTTAGACTATAGGTTATGCCAAAAATATAACAGCAATTTAATTACGGTTTATTTGGCACACTTTGACCAGCAGTAATCCCAAAAAAGCTTTTTCGTACAAGTATTACTTTAAGGAAAAGTAACGTTACGACTAAGATGCGCTGGTTAAAGTAAAAATTCTTACACAACAAATATCCTGAGGTTATAATTGTTGCGTATGGCAAAGCACGACACAATTTTCAATATAAGTTAGCATTCTGGTCGCTAAACTTATGCACGTATTACAGAATAGTCCATTTTCTTTCTTCGAGATGGCTTTATGATCTGTCTTAAATTGATGTACAAGTCTGGAGACTCTTTTCTAGAGCAACGGCGATTACATTCTCGCTATACGACCACAAATCGGTCGCAAGTTTGCGATCAAACGCGTTCGGGCAGGATTTGCTCGGACGACAAGATACAAAATATCCGCCACTTTGCTTTTCCAATCCCCGCGCAATCGCCAAATGTATCTGAGTTTGAGCGCCCTCTTCTGGGAGGTAGAGGAACAGATAAAAGAAGGGAAAGGCAACCAGTTTTAAAAAGAACGGAAAATCACGGAAAAGCGCGGTAAATGTCCAACCTAAACAAAAGAAAAGTGCTATACTGTAGGTCCCATAATACATAAGATATTCTTCACGGTTTTGAACCGCTTATGTTATAATAGAAGTAAGTTTAAATACAAAGAATAAGTTATACGTATAAAGACGCAATCCTGTGGTTCTCCAAGTTGGTTCGGTGAAGGTTTGCCAAAGATTCAGCAAGAAAATTAAAAATATTACTGCAATCATGTATTAGTATAGCATAAAAATTTACAATAATTCAATCACCTATATTTACAATGATTCAATCACCTATTGCTAAGTTACAACATGTGTATAGTTGGCCAAGTTGTGATAAGCGAAAATTATTGCAGTAAGTTACTACAATTTATTTACTGAAAAATTTACGTTATGTTTCGCAGTTTCTTTTTAAAGTTTAAGCAATCTTGAAGGACTTCACCGCGTTAAACCATTTAGAAACCACAGGCACAGGCAAGCATATTGCCACTCATGAGTTTTGTAAAGTAGGTTAAAGATTTTATATCAATGAGAACATTCGTTACACCACGAGAGTAAGTTACAAAATTATTCTTGCCTGGATGGGCGACGTATGTCGTAATCCTGTTATTTTTCTCCCGTCTATGCAATTCCTTGGCAAACAAGACGTTGGCCAGCTTGCTTCTAGAGTAAGCTTGAAATTGAGATCTCACCGAGCACCCATCCAACTCGTGCAGGGTGCCGAAGTCTATGTTACCCCACAAATGTGCGACCGAAGACACAAAAACGACCCGCGCTGACCCCGACCTTCTAAAAAGTGTTTCAATTTATTTTATCTATAACCCACAAAGCAAAAATAAATACAAAAAACGGGTTATACATACTCGGCTCTCTACCATTTTGCATACCCACGGGGTTTGGCCGACATTTTGTTCGTACCTGAGTAAGTCGAGTAGCTGGGTAGTAAAAAGAAAAGGTCCTAAATGATTAACTCCGAATATATTGGGTAAACCGTCCTTTGTTGCGCCGACTCCGTGTCCTACGCCTTGAAGGAGTGGCATTTTGGAAGTTACAAAAACCAATAGTTTAAATCATTATTTTCAGAAATTATAAATAAACTTATAACGAAAAGAAAAAAGTTAAAGACTGAATGTCTAATGTTAAACACTTCTTTGTGAAAAAATAACACAATTTACAAATATTGACTAATATAGGCTTTACCTGCATTATTGACAAGAATATCTATTTTAGTTGTAATCTTTTTAATTTCGTCCGAACACCGTTTGACCGATCTTAGATTTCTGAAGTCGAGATACAAAATTTTCACCTTTTTATTCCCGGTTTTCTTGAAAATTTCGTTTGCAACTTTTTCGCCTAAATTCAACATATATAATTGCTTACTTGAAGCTATACACAATTCAGTGACTGATAAGCAGTGAAGCATGACATAATTAACCTGGTTAAAAAGGAGTTGATTTACGCAAATTAATTTGCGGCGGGTTAACTTTAACTTTTAAATTATAAATGTATTACCTTTTTTAAGATCCCTGCAAGGAAGAATTATTTCTGCACCCAGGTTTGCGAGCTTAATCGCTGTTACTTTTCCAACTCCGTCACTGCCACCTAAAGGTGAATAAGAAGTGACATCAAAACATACGAGTTCAACAAACCGTTAATTTATTGTAAATAAAATCAAATAAGATAATCAAAACATATTCATTTCGGCTAATATTTTAATTCCGTTCAATACTCAGATCATTTTATTTCAGTTTTTGAATTTGATCTTGTAAAATGTTTTAACCGCTTTATGATTAAAAAAGCGTACAAGGAAAAACTTTGCAAGTGAAACATACCTTGCTAGCAACGTAACAATTTAGCCAATCGCTAAAATAAATATTCAATTTTAGTATTAGTGTATTATAATCAACAGGACCTCTAAAAACATTCTAAGAACAAAAATACCACCTACAAAACGAAATGTATTTTTCATTACGTACATTTATATCCGACAAAGTTCTCCATTTATAAAGCGATTACTTTCACTTTTTCTGTGGTATACTGCCGTACTCTGTTACCTGTAATAACAACTACTTTTTCATCCAGTCTTGTCTGGCATTTGCAGTAAGGTTTCGGTGCCAGGACGACAAGAAATATATAAGCCCAAAGGCAAATTCCAGTCCAGAATATGGTGGAGCTATTCATGAGTATAACGGAGAAGCTGTCCATCACAGCTTCCTCCGCTCCGAAATTCATGGTCCCAGAATTGTGGTGAAGCAGAGAAAATGAGTCCATGTCTGAAATATTGCTCATTTCGAAGCCTTTCGACAGGTTCGTCATCATATTAGCAAACTGTTGTCAGCAGATGGCCAAACAAACGATCGAGATCTAAAATTTGGAAGTGTATTATTATTAACAGAACGTCATAGGCTATATATGTTCTTTCTCTTTTAATTTTCTTCATTGTAATAGTTTGCTTATAAAAGCTTTATGACCGCATAAAACGTTTATTACTGCGTCAAGTTTCAAAAACCTTTCACAACCAGTTAACCAAAAATGTTATAAAATTAAACGTTTTTCCGTCAATACATCTATATATATATATACATATATAGGCCTATATACCATATAAATGGCCTATATAAAGAAGCAAGCAAGATCAGCTGCACCAAAAATCACAAACAAGACTGGCAAAAATCCTACGCATTTACAAATATTTCAAACGATTTCATATCTTAAAAATTATATGCAGCGATACGTTCCGTTCTCATCAAAGTTATAAATGACGTGTACCTGATGGCTCTTATCCGACATATGTAGCCCTATAGTGGGCGTGCGTTTTAACAAACAATTTCTTTTTTCTGTATTTGCGTGCACTCTAATGTTTTACGATTTTCTATCGTAAAATGCAAAAAAATCTCCCGGTCTTTTAACGAATCACAAAAACAGAATTCGTCCACTCATTCCGTAGCGTGAGAGAGTCGGTCGTAAAGTGCATGCAATTTTTTTCTCACGAAATACTACTCTCTCGTTCTGGTCGTATTATCGTTATAACACGGTGTCTTTTATTCGAGCGCACGATTAATGGGTTGAAAAATCCTTTACTACAGTTCGATTGACCATAATTGAATATTTGCATTCTTCATACAACAAAAGCAAAGTAGGATTTTATCTCTGTCGGACCAGTTCAACAAAAAGGAAAGTATCACATATTTATAAAGTTTATTATACATCATTGCTGGGAATGTTAAGTCTAACTTCGTGCGCATATTCACTCTAAAATAAGCCATTGTTATTATCGTTTTACGCAGGGTCAGTTGCATCTAAACTTGTCCTTGTTTCAACTTCGAGATTCATTAAATTAAGTTTTATCAGATTATCCGCTCTAGAACGTCAACGGATGCACGCGGGGTCGGGTTTCGTTTTCCCCATGCTTGTCATCAGTGTACGCAATTTCAACTTTGTCAAGTCTCTTTATCTTGCGGTTTTCTTGTTAATTCGGCAGCAATTCATTTTGGGTGAGTATCAAGTTAAAAGAAAAAGCTGTAGGTTAGAAATTCAATCAAGGCGGTGCGTTTGATGCACTGCAGGCGTAATGGGTAGCGTGTGAGAGCTATAGGTTCATTAGAGACAGGCTCCTGCACACGGTATTGTATTGTTGTTATCGTCGTCAGAAGCCGTTGTCGGTAAACAAACTTATCATTCCAACGCTACCAGCTAGGTTTTGTTTTAACCTAAAATCGAAAAGCGCCACCACGTGCCTTTCGCAGGCCGAGAAATGAGTCACACACCGCGGGCAATCTAGCCCCGCTCTTGAGTAAATTACTCTCCATGCAGTCACGCGAACTTCGGACTATAAACAACACTCTACTCGCACGCGAGAGGTTATAAATCTGCATCGCTGTAGGCGGATGGAAAACTGCTGAAGTCTTGACAATAATTACGGCGTTTCATAAGGAATTTAAGCCTTTCAACTATTTTGATTTTTTCTTTATTCTTTTTGACATTTAAAGCTATTATGATGAAACTTCGGGAATTCCTTGATTATCTTTCAATTTATGTCGGGATTAGTTGAGATGTCCGTGCTAAGACCAATTTAAGTGACTCGTAAACATTTTCCACGAAGGTGATTTTTCTAGCAGACTTGACGAAAAATATCGTGTTGCTAGTAATATCTTTCGCACAAAAATTATTTCCACGGCGTGAAAAATCAAGCAAACTTCTGGGAACTTTATGGCGGCCGACCTTTTACTAAGCCGACTTCTTTTGACAAGCGTCAATGACGCGACAACGAGCGTTTGAAAAATAATTGTTTCATCGCGTGTGGTTGGGACTCCATTGCCGTCAAACATGAACCACTCGCGTGCGACTGGCCAGGAATCTGATACGCTTATATCGGCTTTGAAAGGGGCTAAGCGAAAGCTTAAAGATTGATTGAAAAGACCAAAATACTTCTAAACGCGTAAACGCATGAAAATTGCCCTGAACAATTTTGAAAAGGAATGTCTTGGCACTTTTTCAGTGATGTTTATTCTGACTTGTCAAGGTCTTCGTTCAAAATTCTATCGGTGAAAGGGACTCATTTGTAAGTATATACTCAAGTAAGTATGAAAGTATAGATTGAAATCATCATGTTGTGTTAAATTCGTGCAAGTTTGTAAATCACCGTTAAATGGATCCCGGATAATGGAAAATAAGTAAATCTTATTCGATCTCTATTTGCGTTTTATAATAAAAAACTATTCAGATTAGTTTTTGGAATGAATTTTGTTCAATTAATTTTGCTCACTAAGTTTGAAAACATCGTGAATAAGCCTCGATACCAGTTCGAAAATCTTTATCTTTATCATCTTTAAACTATGTGATGATTTTGTCATTAAAACACTGTAAAATTTGGCATTAACTGTCTTAGGAGATCCGTCGAAAATTGCATAAAAAGAATTATTGATAATTGAATAATTTTTGGCCACAAAATCGAGCGCCAACCGCATTGCCGCTGTATTTCAAATCGCAAAATAGCTTTAACAGTTTCTCACGCAATGGATGGTCTGGCGCTTTCCTATCGCACGCGATTCTTCTCTTGTGGCACGCGACGGTCGATGGCCGACCGACCATTCATACATTTTACGCTACTACGACACCACAACGCCGTACACGCTGACCTGTCGGAGCACGCAATCCTGTAACACTACATGCGTGTTTGGCTAGATAAGATAAGATGAAAGACCTTTGTATTTGTTGCGGGAACGTAGTAGTAGTTGGGGGGGCGTGACGGTGCCCGACAAAACGGGGTCGCCTGGTCTCTTTGACTCAAAGACAACTTTGACGACTCTCGGCGTTAATGAGGCAGCTTTGAAAAGTAAAAGCTGTCAACAATAGCTAGTCCACTCGTGCGATGACGTAACATGTTTGTCGTCTTTTTGAAAATGGGTCTGTAAAAAATAGAGTGAATCAAAAAACTGTCTATGTAAAAATAAAATTTCCAAACAAACAAGAAGTAAACTGTTTATGAGCACGAATGATATATTAAATGAATGAGACATTGTATGTTGCCATCGTAGACATCAAAACAAATGCGGATGATTTTTAAAGCTCTTCATGAATCAGAGATCCAAAATACCACGCCTTTCACGTTTTTTTCATTTAATTGATAAACCGACATTAAAAACACTTAAAAGTAATAAAATAAAACATATAATAACGTGTGTGGCATTTAAAAATGTTTTTGCTAAAGTATAGTCGATAAAGTTCAACTTCGGATAATGACCTTGTTAATCTGTCAGAATACTTCCGCAAGTGTGAATTCTTACGAGCTCTAAAACGTATTTTGAACTATTTCATTACATTTCGTCAACTTCACCTGAGGGACGGTGAAAAACGTCTTGGAAAATTCATAAAACCCATCTTATATTGGTTCGCGGTTAAGCCCATCGACTGACAGTAAGAATAGCAAATATAGCTTTTAATAAAGTGATTTGTACAGTTTAAATTGGTGAGAAAATGTTTGACCTGTAGTGCTCAAAATGTTCGGTGCTAATTATACGCTGCAGCTAATAATAACCTGATGGTAAAATTTTAAAATTAAAGTTTTTGACAAGATCGCACAAATAATAACTTTAGATTTAAATTTACGCGAAATGACGCCACTTTGACCAATTTATCGCCCTTCACGAATCTGCAAGGTTTCCTTTGTGGATTCTGCGAAAGGTTTTAAGTGGAAGAGATTCAGATGTTGTACTTACATGCTCTCAAGCGCAGATTTTTAGACACGCCCGTGACGTATGAATTGTCGTCGTGATCAGCTGACAGTCACGATGTTCAACGGAGCGTGAAGCGAGATAAAGGCGTGAGTCGTTTGAAATTTGAGAAATTAGATCAAGAAACACGGCTGAAGGAAATATAGTAAATGTCAGTTAAGAACTTTCAACGGTCATGTAGAATTGATCCAAATATCAAATTTCTTGAAATGAATTACCGTAAAGTTCAACTATGGCAATTTTATTCATCGAACACTTTATTTGGAAGTTAATTTCATTAAATTTTTTTTTAATGCTAGAAAAGAAAAGACGGACTATGTCTGTGTTTACCAAATCGGCATTCGAAACGCTGTAGTTGGTTTTCATGTCAAAACCAACGCCTCAATTGACCGCAAAAAATAATAGTCTTTCCTTTAAACTTCTACACGCTGCTCTTTTTATTAGCATACTCAGCCAGATTTTTCTTGCAATGATCAACATATGCTAAGCATGATAACTAATAATGTTTATTCAGATGCATGCTATTACATATCATCATTTATGCAAATGCACATACTTATTTTCACATCTTTTTAAGTAAGTATTAATGTTGTTAACAACTGACAATTTGAGCATGTTAAGATAAGTATGTTTTAAGGATAACTTGAGCTTTAAAATTGCAGAATGGTAACCATAACCCAGTCTCTATCGCCTAATTTCATATGCTTGTAAAATATCATATAAGCACTGAGCTTCCTCTGTTTTTAAGTTCAAAGTTAGGTACACGAATTTGGTGCATTTCATTAATAAATAAGTTGATGGTGATAACTTTGAAATTTTTGGTTTAACCTTGACGAAAAGTTAACAACACTAAGTGAGTTGTTTCTTAACACCGCTTAGCGGTAGAAAATTAAGACGATTCAATCCTTGTGGTGACGAAAAGATTTTTTTATCAATACAGTACCGCATTCACCTTGATTCTAGACCAGCGGTTCCCAAACTTTTCTAAAAATTTTGCCCGGCGGACCCTTTGCAATTATTTTGATATTTCGCGGTTCTATAAAAATCAAAGAATGCTATAGGAAAAAATGCAAAAACCACACCAATGAAAGAAAAAACTAACAAATACGGTAAGCGTTTAATGGGATGGGTGCACTTGTTTTGCTGCAATTAACTCATCAATGTTTGGTTTTGGATAGCGCAACTCTCATGTCGTGTACTACATCCACCCTCTGAAACTGCTTTAAAGCTTTAAGGACTAATTCTTATTGCGGACCCTCTGAAACTGCTTTACGGACCCCAGTTTGGGAACCGCTGTTCTAGACGCTCTGGAATTGAAGACGCACGAAACACTTTTAAAAAATTGGAGGGCGTACAAGATGTTGCTAAAAATTTACCATTCAAAAAAATTTGCCGCGGATGACTTGAAAGTTTGTAAACGTTTTCTTATCAAGTAAGGAGGAACAAGATAAGCAGCACAGTAATTTTAGTGCGTGCGGTACAGTCCAATTAAATTTGTTCAAATTGTGCAAAAAAACGGAAGTCGAATGAAAAGTATAAAACCACAACAAAAACGGAAAACTTTTTCATGAACACGGTACCGTAAATATCGTATTTGCCAGATTTAGTAGAGTATTTACCTTCAATACTAGGCACAAGAAATGATTTTAAGAAATTGGAGTAATTATTAACAAGATAAGAATTGCAATAATTATTAACAAGATAAGCGACACAGCAACTTGAATGCACAGGGCACGGTCCAAACAAATTTGCTCGTATTGTGGCAAAAATAAGCAGCCTTGGTTTGATTTAAAACGCTTTTGAAGAAAGCTAGAAGCCAGCCGCGCCTTCTATTCGAATATCTGCGATGGTTACAGTTTTAAGATTTCACACTCTAAAATTTCTTTGTCTTTTTCAAGTGTTGTGATGAATTTTCGTTGCTAGCATGATCGCGCCAACAACACTCATCAATGTAGAAGAAAACACCAACCATTACAACATGCAATGCCTACAATCGTAAAATCTCAACAATTGAGATTTGTAACGGAACATGAAACCTATACTGGTAACGAAATGTAAATTTAAGGATAAAGACATCACGACATTTAACCAATAACAGAACAGTTGTGAAAATTTTAGGTAAAATTGATCGACAAAACCTCATGCTCTATTCGTGGTAAGTTGCGCTAAATTTTCAGTCATATAGCAGTTAATAAATTAGAAAAACGGAATTTTTTGGAGTGAAATTCTCAAATTAATAACACTGCTAGTTAAGGACACATAGATCAAGTGAATGAGAAAAAACACCGTCTCCAGACAATCGATAATACTGAAACGTTGGCAGAGTGCCAAGAAACACCTTCAGCAAAGACACAATTGCTTTCTAACATAAATTCTTCTTGGAAAATCTCGACGTGCCAGCTCTACAGCGGCGGAATATGACAAAGCGACCAGTGTGAGTCGGTTTAATGGTCACAGAATGACGCATTTACTGTCACTCTGTCTTTGTTCGGATCTGGGATTGCGTAGATGCACGTGATCGACACGTTCTCCTTGCGAGTGCACAGCTGCAGCAGCTTGCTGATCGTATTGCTCTTGTAATCGCTGGGCTAACTTGCGACTGTAAAGAAGTCAAGATGTGAAGTTAAATTCGTGAAGTTAACGCTGTTCGCGGTTAACTGCAAAAACATCCCAAAAATAACAACAATGAAAAAAAACTAATTTCACAAAGAACCAGCAAGCTTCAAATCATCATCAAACGTTTTGTAGTGCATGGTGCCCGACATAAAATTTCCTAAATTTGGTTTCAATAACAACTAACAATATATGAGGTAAACATATAAAACCAATTAAGGATTTTAGGTGGGGCGCCATGTATTTGTAGAGTGTACTGCTTGACACGTACTCAGCTTCCTCTGTACTTTCACTCATGCAACTGCTCGTGTGGGCCGGCGAAGTTGAACTCGATCCCTCATCCTGCAAGGACAGCGCCACCTGGAGGTCCTGTAAGAGGTGGAAAGACTGCAAAATTGATCAGATAGAAATGGCACTCTATAATTTCCTGCTTTCATTACATAGTATCTTTCACTTAATCAAAACTTTTTTGCGCTCTACTCACATGTTCCATTTGTTGTTCAGGACTTAAATTCTGATCAGGAGAACTTATTGGAGTTTCCAGAGGAGTGCTGAGGAAATTGCCGTCCGTGAATTCAGTGTCTCCCTGCACGCTTGATAAGGTCTCCCATACAATGTTGTGCTTTGTTAGAAACCCCTGGTCAGTGACCAAGGTAAATAATTCATTCTGAAACCAAACAGTAGTCATAATATGATGTCTTTGAAACAAGCTGGTAAAAACAAAATTAAATCTTAACACGCAAATATGAAAATCGTTTAAAACAACATTTGTTTTCTTGTAATACAACAAAGAGCTACGTTAAGGATCACCCCGATTTTTAAATGAACTAAATCAATACCACTGTCAAAAAACTGTGTTTTTGAAGGGTCCTTGGTTAAAAAAAACTTTCATAATGATTATAAAAATGCAAAGTAGTTTGCAAATGACGTTTGTTATTGCGAGTGTTTGTAAGTCGGAGACTGCCCAAATAAATTGGTTTTCAACCATTACATTTAGCAGTAAAAGTACGTCTGAAATCAAGACTCATCTACAAGGTTACCTGCTTCTTATAAAGTGTAGCAAAATGATTGTTTCGAAAAAAGACGGCCAACTGACTGTCTTTCATTGTCTCCAAAATTTTAACCACCCCATGGCATGTGAGTTGAGATGCGGTAGCAGTGAGATACTGTTCTGCCACCAAACCTGCAGTAAGTGATGGGAACAATTGCGTTAATAATACTTTAATGTTTCATACTTGACAAAACAGCAAACCATATTGTAGCCAACTACCAGCTCTTATTACTGTCTCGTCGTTTGATTCTTTGCTGGAGATGATTCTGTCAACCAACTGATTGTAACTGCAGTTTTTCGTAATGGAACAAGTATCTTTGTCCTAGTATAAAACGTTTTTAATGTAAGTAGCTCGCATGACAAAACAAAAAGGTTTTCATCATAAAAAGCACATATGCAGAAAAGGGAATGTGTATGGTGGGGTCAGAACCTATATAATGTATAGTCAAAAACCAACAGTTTGATACCAATCAATAAAACAATAGATGCCTAGCAGTACACTGGCGTTGTCATCATAATGTCAACACAAGAAAACTAAATAAGCAAATCTTTCGTGAGGTTAATCAGACGTAAATATACCTGTGGATCCGGTAACCAGCCATGATACAAGGGA
Organism: Clavelina lepadiformis; assembly: GCF_947623445.1. Classification (NCBI taxonomy): domain Eukaryota; kingdom Metazoa; phylum Chordata; class Ascidiacea; order Aplousobranchia; family Clavelinidae; genus Clavelina; species Clavelina lepadiformis. The sequence continues at coordinate 20,974,656 of NC_135241.1, forward strand.
ATACGTAGAATATCGAACACAGCAAGCTCTGAAGTGCATTCGAAACTCGTAACATCTTTGAACTGCACATTCACATCGATTCCAGTTTGAAGCTTGGCAAACACGGCAATAGCATCAGACATATTTTGTTCATAATTAAGTCTATCTGGCTCTGGTAAATCACTGGGCATGTCCTCAAACATTAAAGTTCCTGCAAAACTTACAGTTTGTCAACGAAATTGGACAATATAAAGTTTCTCCTCAAACTGTTTATATTAACTGACCTACGTAATCCATAATTTGTCTTGAAGAAATCATTTCAAGCACGCTGGATAAAGTCACCTGCACATAAAAAATCTTATTGATAAAATACGAGTTAAAGAAAAAAATAATGTGTGGGTTTCACAAAATGTGTTTTTCTGGGCAAAAATAAAATTAAAAGCACTTTAAAATACATTGTTAGAAACTACAGTAAGACAGAAAGTGACTTCTTGTGAGAAATAAATAAATAGGTTCACTCACTCTTTTTGAAAGCAGAAGTACATTGAATATTGCCAAGAGTGGACAGGGTCCATTTCTATTCTGTGTAATCACTGGAGCCTTTTCATTCATCCAGTTAATCCACTTTATGTGATAAACACAGGGATCTTCAGCCGGTTCATCTACTACTGTTTGGTTGTTGCTAACAGGAGTTGTGATTGGAACTGCATCAACCGTATCACTAGAACCTTCCTGGTTTGGCATGGCTTCACTTTAAAGGTAGTCAAACACTGCCCACTATTATATGGTTATATAGCACACACAACCTGCAGAGATTAACAAGGCATGAGACAGGTTTATGGGTGAGTAATAACAATTGAAAAGAAGACAAACGATGTAAAACATGTGCTTAGGAATGAATAGAAAGAATAAATAATATAATATCACTCAAGTTAGCTGATGTTACTGCAAGGAAGTAAAGACCAAAGAGCGACCGAGGTCATAACTAAAGTGTGCGCAAGACCATGTAAACAGTAAACACATAACTGTATTAAAACTTGAAAGAATAAAAATGCAAAAAAAATTTAAAATGAATTATAGCCTACAGAATAAAATTTTTAATTGGTAAATAACATTTACGAGTTAGCCTAATATCATATCGGCAAAGAAACAATAAACCTAAAACTTTTAACTATTCCCTATTTCCTCCCTTGGCTAAATTTCCCCCAACAAATATTAAAATTATTCCCTTGGTGACCAAAGTAGTTCCCATTTACTGCTCTTGAGGACAATAGCAACAGTAGTTTTTATACATAATTCACAAACAGGAAAATGCATTATCTTGTATCTTAAGTATTGATATATTGCACCAATGACAATCAAATGCAAGCCAATAGGCTGCATTTTAATGCAATGGCACAGTGTCAGTATATCCATCCAGTTATTAATACGTTTTGGAAAAAAACCTGTTGGGGTAAACCCATTGCATATAAAACTGATATTCACAAATCACAACACACCAGTTACTAACATTTAGTCAACGCTTTGTTGTTTTAATCTTCTGCTTCCGAATGGTGTTGATTTTACAGGCGGTTGAGTCATTTTGCTGCAGATGCTTATAAAAGGTTCTGCCAACAATTTTCTGTTCGATGTCGAAGTTTCAAAAAGTTTTACTTTCTCTTTTGATGCCCAACTAAGCGCGTTCGATGTCTCCACTTGTCTCTCCGATTGCAAGTCGCACTTGTTGCCGACAACAACAATTGTAATGTCCTTCTTTTCTCTCGTCTTCTCAATTTCCTTTTTAATACTTTCCATACATTTAAACGATTCTTTACTTGTGACACTATACACCAGAATAAACCCATCTCCAAAATGGAAGTAATGTTTTATCGTATTCGCGGCATTTGCCTCGATCCCAGGTGTGTCCTGGATCCTGACAGTCTCCTTTACACCTCGATCAGTGTCAATCTGCGCCAGGTAAGTATCTTCAATGGTTTTGAATAACGTATCACAGGCATGCTCACCATATAACAAGTTTTCCAATATTGAAGTTTTTCCAGTGCTACTTGCTCCGCATATGACAAGCTTGGTTATTTTACCCATTGTAACAAAGGAAACTGAGAAGACAATTTTCAGGCTTTAAAACGATCCAGTTGATGCAAAGGCAATTCAATGTCCTTTCTTTAAACCTTACGCTTTGGTAACCACCTCTTGTTTAATGTATAAAAAAATGACATAGACGAAGGCCAGACGCAAATGCCAGAGAGAAACAGAAAATATAGTTAAGCAACTTATTTCTATATTAAAAGTAGGTCGGTCATTGTAAGAAACGCTAAAAGCTACAAAAATGTAATTTGCAGTTTTAAACCTAAGTGGCTTGCAAAATCTCCAATCTTTAGCAACTGGGAATTTTGTTGTTTTCAGCCTAAGATTTTACAGTGTGAGAAGAAATTATTCTACAAAAACTAAGTCTTTTGAAGGGCGTATAATGCTGCCTCACTTTGATGTTATGTGTGTATTGTATAGGACTATAGGCCCATGTTAATAAGTGAAGAAAAAAGACAAGAATTAATTAAAATCAAATCTTTTTTGACGACGACGACTTCCACATTAGCAGGCATGCAACACCACAAATTGCGCCACGCAAATGCAATAGCCTCACAGGCTAGGCTTACATATAATTTACATTTACACTATAAATAGAATAGCCCTATAGGTATCAAGGTTACCAAGGCCTATCAAGGCTATCACTGACGCTGTCGCTGTATCATAACAAAACTGTTGCGTTGAAAGTTTGGCGCACATAAAGGCCAGCTTTTTGAGCCGGAGAAATCTAGCATACTTTCCGCTTGAGCTGCAACACGTCTACCAAGTACCGACAAAATCAAGAATTACAAAAAATATGTAAATGAATTTGAAATGTTATTGTTGAAAATCTAAACCATTTTGCAAAACTACTTTCTCTGCTTTTTTTTCAAGATGGGCTAAGGCAATTTGGTAAAACGGTTAATACGATATGATTTCTTTCCGCTAGGCCAAGATAACCATATAACAACACAGCACTAAAAAGAGGACAGTACTAAAATATACTCCAACCTATATATTTTAGCACTTAAACTGTTTTTTTTCACTATGTTTTATACACTATATTTTACCATTCCACCACTCGAACCTGTATGTTTTAGTAGTATTCTTAAAATGACGCAGATTGCCACCAGTACAACCAAAGAATATAGAACTCTCACATCTTAGAGTTTATAGAGAGACTTTGAGTTACACTCGTAAAGTAAATGATGATTCACTCAATTTCGAAATCGTTGTGCTAAGTAGCATATTGCGTGGACTTAAGTCGGGGTGCCGTTTAGTAAACCAGCGCACAACCAGATGACGTCACAATTTGAGTAGTTTGGGTCTAGTATACAAAGGCAACCTGTGGTTGTGCACTGACTTACATTCTAAACCCGATAAATGTATTTACAATTACAAGCATTAGGCTTGTAATGAATTTAATTTGAACTAAAAAAAGATTAAATAGATGCACATTTGATTTTCAATTACACACTTGAGTCACCGTATCTGCACATCTGCGATCTAGGCGAATCCTGCTATGAAATACAAGCAGGCGGCTAGCGAAGTATGCACCTGTTTAATCTTTTTCCAACGCAGATCTGTTCTGTAACTTACTATATAGAACACTTGTAATTATAGATTTAGCTAACACCTAGTAGCTGATACTGTGGGCCAGATAATTTTCATCGATTCTTATCGAAATTTGGCCAATCCTTACAGCTAAATGGTTGAAGCCATCGGTGTTCATTAGTTACGCTTAGATGATTACAAACATTTTTCATAGTGTTGCTTGTGACCTTTTCCCTGGTATGACTATGTTCTTTTTGGTGTTTTGTGCAAACGATTGGGCACGCTTGCCACTTGTTGAGTTGTTGCCGACCCACACCTCAAAATAAATCCAATATATTTTAATAAGCTGTGTAGGCTTTTCGTTTGTGTTCCCTTCTTCAAGCAGTAGCGGTATGCTGTTACTACTTATTACAGCGTTCTGGGTAGCATTTCGTTTTGATAGTTAACACAATCGCAGAGTCCCAGCGTAGAATTATATGCAATCTTATTGTGAAGGTAAATTTAGACTATTAAACATCTGTTTACGTGGCTTCTACATCAGGGCATACATAGTTTGCTAAAAGTTAAGATAAAATTTATTTTAGGTATGCAACTGCCAAGACCAGCAAACAATCGTACTTGGTTCTTAATATTTATTTTATTTAGCCCGTGCATTGAAAGAATTGATATTTATTTTGGCAAGTTATGTGCATACTTCCCAGTGTGGCTCACTATTTAAGCAGAAATAACTGTGATTGCTGTATGTGGGACACACACAAACACATTTTTGTTTATGGAAAATACCTTGCCTTTTAAATAATACTCTGCTGTATTATCTAAAATTTCTAGAAAGTTCGGTTGCAGTATATTTGTTACAACTTTTGAATGTAACCTGATGGATGATGAACAAGCAGTTTTAGAGGTTGTTCACATTGTCAGTGAAATAAGATTTGCTGTGAAAGACGTTGAAGTTGCAAAGGAGGACCCACTTACCTTCCATGTTACAACTCATGAAACTTTCACTTATCAGCTGCAGCTAAGTAACAGAGGATTGCATGTGTTGTCTGTTAAAAATTGTCTCGATGAATCATTAAATGATTGTGTGATTGGTCAAATCTTTGAAACCATTTACTCTTTTTTGGACCAAGTGAGCCCACAATACAGATTCCTGTTTGCGGAAAGCATCTCTAAAAAACTGAGCGGTGAACTGGGTGATATCTAGAAGGTGGCAAAGCATAGCTATCTAAATATAGTACTTTTATGTCAACTATGGCTGAAAGTAAAGACTCTCATTCAAATCGTAAAAGTTGGTTTAAAATACTAGGACTAGGATCAAGCAAAAATCAAAGCCCTAATGTCAGCGAATCACAGACCACTAACATCCTTACTGAGGATTTTTGGGTAGCTCTTTCTACCAGCTCTTCGCTAGAATCGAGGGTAAACAAGCTTCATCAGTTTGGAAATCTACTTGAAACAAAGCAACTGGAACGTAGAGACATCGAAAAAATTTGGGTGGAAACTAAGGACTTATTAAAAGCAAGCATTCCACCAAATGTTCGGAAAACATACTTTGAATTCTTAAGGCGCCTAATAACCTGCCAATACCGGCAATTAGGAATGCTTGTTCCAATGTTTTATCATGAATTGAAAATGCATTCGTACATGGCAGAAGAAGACATTGCAAACCACATGTTGATAGTTAACGCTCTTACCGATCACGGCAAAAATATCTACATGTTGGAGCAAGAGGTGGGTGCTTTTTATCTTTTGAATTTTGTAAATTAAATTGTAGATGTCCTGTATATGATTGAAGAGCATTTTAAGTGGCACAGATCACGGTGCCTCATTTGTTTCCAGTAGGTTGTTTTATAGGGAAATCTCATTACAGTTGATGACTCATTTATAAATAGGTTTGGCTTTTGTATTGAACAGCCTTCACGGTTAATGTAAAGACATAAAGTTATGTATATATATAAATATATATATACTGACTGGTCTATAATATGTATACAGTTAATATACACACAATTTAACGAAAATTAGTTAGGCTGAAATGTATTTTTGAACACAGTATAAAATATATGTAATATTTGATTTTTGAATATGTGTGCATGTATTAATCAAGCTTTTGCCAACTGCATTCGTTCAACTTTTTAAGTATTATGTATAATGATGTTTTTGAAAATATGATGATTTTTATTTGTTGAATTTTTCATGACTATGGCTGTTTTAATACCTCAGATTGGACCACATTTAGTTCAGTGGATGGACCAATTGGGTGGCGACGAAGTATATTTGTCTCTTCTGTTAAACATAATTAAGTTTAATTCAAGCCATCTTGGTCGTGAGATAGTTAAAGGTATTGTGCAGCATCTTTGTGACCATGCCAATTCGCCTTCATCAATCAAGGAATTGCAGTCCCTTTTGAAGGTGCTGTGTTGGAATATATATAACTGATAGAGTACACAAATAACTTTGATTTAGTATATATATTAATTGTTAAAGTTAATAATTGACTTTAAAAGACTTTAGTAAGTTTGCTCTTTTTTATAAGTGACATTTTTAGGTGCTTGATGCAATTATCTGCTATAATTCCCTACCGCAAGAATGTCTGCAAGGTGTTATATTCACTATGTGCAGAGCTGTCAGTCTCAAAGAGATGTGTGACCAAAGCTGGAAGCTTATGAGGAACCTTTTAGGAACTCACTTGGGCCACAGCTGCATCGGTATTATGTGTCAAATCCTGGAAAGTGAACCGTATGAAGATTTTTCCGTGTCACGTAGTGCAGTGTTTTTCATCGGGATGGGTCTTTGGGGTTCCAAATGCGTTACGTCACTGATGTACAAACCACAGTCAATTTTACCATCGTTTCAGTATTCTCTTAAAAGCAGAAATGCAGTCGTAGGATTTGAAATTGCTTTGACCTGTCAAAGGCTTGTGAAAAAGTTTGGTCATGATCTCCACGTGTCTGCCTGGGACAATATTTTAATAATTATTCCAATGCTTTTAGAAATTTGTGTCGATGGAACCCATAAATTGCAAAAGTTAGTCAGTAAAACGACTCATGATCTTCTGACATTAATTGAACAACTCTACGAAACGCAGGCATTTAATGGTTCTGTTGAAAAACTTTTTGAAATCACCAGCAGTTGTCTCAAAGACAGACCAACCGAATCAATTCTGTTACTGCTCACCCACCAGTCCCAGTCTATAAGGCCTGGTAGAGAGAATTGGATCACAGGATTAAATTCTTTGATGGAAAAATACTACAAAGCAAGTATGGACACAGCCATAAGACTGAACACGCTTGAGATTTTATCCACCATTGTACTGAACAACATGGATGTTTATGAAAAAGACCTACTGGACGTTATTGTTCTGCCATTGCTACAGAATGTTTCATTAGAAAGTGAAAGTGCTGTCCTTGACAATGCCATTGAATTTTTGTTACAAGTTAGTTTAAAATGCAAAACAAGTCGTTGTATTCATTTACTTCAACTGCTGAAGTCATTTGTGCAATTGCGTTTCAATTTTGACAGTTTAAATGCCTTCTCTGCGGTAGAATGTGCACTCCAGGGCATTGTGAAAGTGTTTTTAGTGAAGCTACACAGTCCGCACTCATCTCATGCTATAGAGGCTTATCACTGGTTAATTGATTTTCTTGACCATTATTACGAAAATGATAACTTGCTGAAACAACCAGCGACACTGTGGAGTGTACGCAAGGAAGTCTTGGCAGCACTGTTTCAAATTCGTGCAAATTCAAAGCTGCTGGTCAGACTCAGTAATTCAAGTGTGATGAGCTCTGTTACTTGTTTTAACGCTGAAGCCAGTCTTGAGAACGATTTTCTGAGCAAATTACCTCAAGTTAGGCCAAGTTCTGGCAACCTTATGTCAGTTTATCTCCCGTTTTGTGATGCGTTTTCGTGCTTTGTGCAATGTCTTGAGAAAGAAAGATACTGGCCTGTTCTGGAAGTGACCTTAAATGGCCTGTTCACCCTGCTTGATAACAGAATTCTCATTTTAAGTGTTGGAGCAGATGCACTGGACCATTTAGCTGAAGCATTAACTGGTCTCATATCAAATGCTACCAGGATGTCAACGCTTATTTGTGCCCCTAAAGGTTTCAAAAGATCCGATTTACAAGCAAGTACTCTTTATCCTCTCACTGTTTTAACTTCGTTTCATGAATACCTGCACATTTCAAGACAGCGTCAGATACTACGTTGCTTGGAGTCGGGCTTTACCACAAGATGTGCTAAGCAGTGTATATGTGCTATATCCTTGTGTATGATTGGAATGACTTCTGATGCATTGGTCCGTGTTCTTCCCTCTATTTTGCTGCATCTATCACAGATGTCGGCCACTACTCACTTGGCACCAGCTGTCCTGGAATTACTCTCCTCATTGTCACAACTGCCAACTTTGTATGCGAATTTCGTGGAAGACCAATACATGAGTGTATTTGCCATTGCCTTGCAACATGCAAATCCTGCCAAATATTCACTTTACATTGTGTCACTCGCGCACCATGTTATCAGTATGTGGTTCGTGAAATGCAGGCTTAGCTTTCGGCCAGACTTCATTCAATATATTGCTCGAAATTTACAAAATGTCAATCGTACGAAATCCAGTGACTCCCTTCAGCACAGTCTCATTGAATCCTGCATTGATGTGATGGCACGTTATGCTTTTTCTGATAGTATGCCTGTGGCCAAACAACCCACACAAATGAAGTGTTTTGCTGTGAATGGTCAGAGTGCCACTTGGCTATTTGGCAATCGCATTATCACCATCAAGACCGGTAGATGCAACGATCATTCAACTATCCCAAACCAACTTCCTCAGATTGGAGATTTTCCCCCTTTAACAAACAACAGTAGTATTGCTTCTGACCCAGCATCTAACGATGCAAATGATCGAAAAATGTCCATTGAAGCACCTGCCAAGTTGCAGACTACCATGAATAGTAATGTTGTGTCCATGAGACACCGTCATAGGTCGAGTGGCGCAGTGTTGAAGCGCAGCAGTGGTATTGAGTTTCCAGTAAGTGTGAAAGAACCTATTGTTGATTCCATACCAGAACAAAACATCACGGCAGACAGGGAAAGTGCTTTAACCCCAACAAAGGTAGGAACAAGCTGGGCTGAGATCAATATTAGGAGACCATCTGGAAATACATCATTTTTGTTGTTTGGCCATCAGTTGAATTTGGTCTCTTCGCTTGCTGAAAGTGATATTAGCGATGTTGCTGCAGTATCCACTTTTCCTGCATCAGCATCGGACCTTCAAGTTTCTCAACAGGAGAAGATAAACGGACTCCCAGCTCTTTCCAAAAGTCTAGCAAAGGATGGAGACAGCGATGACAGTACAAAACAAGGTTCTCCTCTCACTCGTAATCGCAGCCATACAGTGTCGTCATCACAGGATTATGTCCAGGGAGCAGCTGCACGAGCCAGAGCGAAGAGCCGTGGCGTGGCCTCACCTAAAAGCCGGGGAAGGTTGTCAGGCCCGGTTGCATCTCCGATGAATGATCAGAGTAACCGAAACGATGCTAACCTCACTCCAGGGTTTGTATTTCTGCAAATGTTTCAAACTGCCATGGTGCCAGAGAGCTTGCAACGACCACTACTCCTGCCTAATACTGCTACGATAGATCGCGCTGTGCACGTCCTTGACATGATCCCACCGTATGACACTTGGGGCACTGGAGTGGTGTACGTACGTCCTGGACAAGGCGAGGTTGGCCGGGACATTTTGTGCAATCAACACGGTTCGAAAAGGTATCAGCAATTCCTGGACTCTTTGGGTTGTCTTGTTTCGCTTCCTGATTGTGACATGTCGCACACATACTTGGGCGGCTTGGACCAAGGCGGTGACGATGGCCAGTTTACTTACGTGTGGCAGGAAAATATCATGCAGATGGTCTTCCACATTGCCACCCTGATGCCAAACCATGAAAATGAGGATTCATCGAAAGTACGCCACATTGGAAACGACTATGTCACAGTGGTTTATGATGACAATGACTCGCCGCAATACGTTCCCGGTTCCATTTATCAAGGGCAATTTTTGTCAGTTGAGATTATTATCACCCCTCTAGACCTCGGCTTCAACTCGGTTCGTGTCGTTTATCATAAGGAAGAGATCAAAGATATGATGCAGATACGTGAAAAGAGAACAGTTTCTGATGAAAGACTTGGCTTGTTAGTTAGACAATTATCACTGCACGCCAACATGGCGGCTTCCGCCTATCTGCACCAGAAAAAACCCGAATATTTTATATCGAAACCGCTGTCACGCTTGAAGCAAATCAAACGCATTCGATCAAGAGCAATACAGGAACTGGCTTGTAAGAATGAATCCAGTGCGGCACGTTATAGCTCTCTAGATGAATCCTCTGCGTATCCGCTTGAAGAGTTTTCAGATTACGTTTAATACCGGCGATGTTGTAGGATTATATTTCCCTTAAGACATGCGAAGTTTTAGTTGTGCCTGTTACACTCTACCTTACCCATTGCTTTTGTTCTGTAAATTTATCGGTATTTTCTCTACTGCCTGGTTGATACTGTATTTGCGACTGTCGTGTTTATGTCATCATGTTCAATTCATTTGTTATGGGGAAGCGGTTCTGTTTTAAAAATTGCCTTTGACATCAAACTTGAAGTGATTGATAATAATGATTGACGTTCCCAGAATAAACTGTTATCGATACATGTCGTAGACCTCTACATGCAAAACGAATTGAACTTGTGAACAGTGCTAACGTTTTAAAACAAACTTTGTGTCCGCTTTAAATTGCTATCCAGTGCTTCTCATTGCAGTTTGGCATATCATGGTCATAAAGTGTCTTGTATGTGGGTACGGTTCACCATAAGATTCTTTCTTTCTTGTGCTATAATCGTGCATGCAAACAACAAACGAGCAGTGAGTGCTATTACCATACCACAATGTAATACTGAAATCATTTTCAAATCGGCGCTACCGGATAGGATTTCAATGAACCCTATACAGAGTTCACTTTTTCTTGACTCGTTTGCATTGGCATTTCAGCTGATTAATATAGGGATACAGCGAAACAAAGGGGTATGGTTCGGAGAAATCCCAGTTAGGCTATATTTTAGTGTAAGATTTACATGGATGTAAAAATTACCAACAGGGACGCGTACTTGCTGCAAGTGATGTCTTGTAGATTTGCTTACTTGTATGCTAAAGAAATGAAAGAAATTAATTGCAACGTTTATTGCAAACGAGAGTATAATGGCGTGAAAACCTGACTGCCAATTTCTGCTTCAACAACAAACAGCATGTAAATATATGGTTTAGAATCACAATCAAAAAGATAGTTTTTAAACACGATTTGAAGAGAATTGTTGTTTTACAGCGTTGATAGACGCCAAATTTACAATCAATCCAAATGAATAACACTATCAGGGACGTAGCCAGAAAGTATATATTTGGAGAGAGCAAGATTTTTTGGTGTCATAAATAACGTCATAAACTTGCTGAATCATGCGGGAGATCGCGCTTTAAGACCATCATTTCTTCATAAAGAACTTCAAGAAATATTTTTTCAAAAAATGATGACAAATTTTAACATTAATAGATTGACGAAGCAAAGAAATTTATGCAAATACCATTACTGTACAGTATAATGGTTTATTATGACAGATGGTATCAACAAGTTGAACAAAACGTCGTTGCGACCACCCGTGGTCACAGTTGTTCAAGTATGGCCATTTCTTTAAAACGTTAATTACGATGTAGCCTAATTGCCTTCAAACTAACAAATAAGACTAATATGGATTTAACCGAAATTTCCGCCAATTAAGATAACGTAGATTCCATGATGAAGTAAAACAACACACAACGACTAAAAATGCCGGCAAGCACTGTAAATTTATGACTAATGATATCCACTGAGATTCGTATACATGTTAAGTAAGGTACATCTCAGTTGGGACTCAGATGAACGAACTTGCATCGACCATGTCAGATCAACTACTATGGTGCAACAATGGTTTTACAAACAGTTTCAGAAGCAGGCGCTACAATGTCAACATAAACGGTTAGAAATAATCTTTTAAGGGGTCTTTTGCCCTCCAACTTGAAGGCCTGAATGATAAGGAGTGAAAATGTAAAACAAAAACAATTATGACGTAAGAATTTCTCGATCCTGATATGATAATAAAAAAAAGGAAACCGATTTTAAGTATTTTTTAAAGATTTGCTATTAGCTGAAGTCTAATAACACGAATTATTAAACCAAACTCTTCCAAAAATCCTTTCCGCTGGCAAAAATCTGAGGGCAAAGGCGCCTCTCGTCCCCCCCACCTACGCTCTTCCACTCTACTAAGCCACGTGATCCAAAACATTCTCAACCAATTACCGTGGAGTCTGCGTGCACATTGCATTTCGTTCATACGTCATAATTCAGATTGAAACCTATACGTTGAGATTTTACAAATTAGCTTTGGGTGTCAGCGGCTTAAACACGAGATGCATAGATGCAATGCTTGCATCGGCAAATATTCTTTCACCGGTACTCTCATCTTCATAATCCGACATCTTCATTTCATGTACTAAGTTGAAGCCATATTTTTCGGCAATGTGTTTTGATTCTGGAGCAGTAGCAATTCCCACTACGGAATTAAACTGTCCACTGATGGTGTTCCGTTTAATAGATCTTTTGATGAAAAAAACACAATTTGTATACTGTACCATCACAATGATTCTATGTATATATGCGTACTATCATAGCACTTCTAATATTTTAATAATAGAAAAAGTGTCACAAGTGACCAAGTTATATTGATAACACAAATGACAGAATGAAATAATTTACATACAATTTATGCAAATTTCTGTTCTCACCTCACCACCAACTGTTGAGCTACTCCTCTACCAGAGTAAGCTGCATCCACAGACACCCAATAGCCTGCAATGTAATTTTTGCCACAAAATTTGTCAATCACTTTTTGCAAAAAGTCGTCAAACTGAAAAGTAATGCAATCGTTATTGCACAATCAGAAGAAACTATTATGAATGACTATTGTAAGGGGATTCATTTGAAGAACACTTTTATGATTTAAATTGAGTTCATAAAAATGCTTAGATCTATATCCGATTTATTTAAGAGAATGTAAAACGATCATTATAGGTGTAAGTTTAGTAATGCGATTTTAATAAAATTCACAAGCATGTCATGGAAAAATGCAATTACGATGCTTGACAATAAACAAATGTCATTACCCTGATAAAGTACTTGGTCTTTGGTGACACAGATTGCAAATATTTTTCCACATTTACAACAGAGGCGTAATGACTGGAGCAGTTGATTTGAACTCCGCAAAGTTGGTCATCATTGTCACCGTCAAAAGCTCCCATACTCGTGTTGTCGGCTAAAAACATCTGATATCAGATATCAGCGTTGAAAACTCATCTTTCTGTAATTTTATTATCTTTAAGCAGGTTACCCGGTATTCAGTATAATTTTTATGAATTAATTATCAACTTGAAGTTGTTTATGTTACGTAACATACGAGGTTTGGCCAAAAAGTACCCGGTCTTATTTCCTCCCCTTAAAGACAATACTATGCCAGGGAGATTGTTTCGGCATATTGTGATATAACTATCAATATCCATTCTAGAATGTTTCAAGCCAAGAAGTGGTGTCTCTTCTTTTTATGAAGCATTCAGTACAGTCTTATACTGCACGATTTTCATTTGTTAATCACAAGCAAAATGACAAGGCGTCTCGAACAAGGTATTGCATCAAGTTTTGCCAAACGCTTGGTATAAAAATCAAACTGAAACAATTCAAAAGATTCAACAAGCTTTTGGAGAGAGAAGAGGCGTTAAGCTAAACTCAAATAAATCAAACCAATTCAATATTGAGAATGGAAGCATCCGGATTTAGGAGCATGAGCATTCCAGAGGAGGAGCTCAAGAGATGTTTTCAAAAGTGGAAGTGGCGCTGGGAAAAGTGTTTGTACTTGCAAAAAGAGTATTTTGATGAAGATTAATAAAAATGTTTTAAATTTCTTGTGTTGTGTTTTTATGCTTTAAAGTAGGATACTTGTTGGCCAGACTTCGTATAACTAACTTAACGCAGGTTAAAAGTTACAGTATGCAGCGATTTCCTTCATTGTCAGACATTGATTGCACTGTACTTACAGCAGCGTAGGTTGCATACTCATATCTTTCTTTCTCCGAAAATTTCAGACTTATGCAAAGGGGATCCATCATGCAGAAATGGTTTGCTACAGATTCTATGACGTCATTTTTGTCATTAACAGTGAGAAGTCGATAGTAAATACCGGATGTTTCAATTGGCATTTTGTAAATCTTATCCAAACAACAGGTGGCTCATTGAAATCACAAAGAATATCTGAAAAGTTACATTTAATTCAAAGGATTTACGGTTTTAATGCGAAGGGCTACGAAAAATATATTTAGGTTCATATATTAATAAGCATTCATTTAAATTGTACTTGGTGTTGTAATCTAAGTTTTAAAACCTATTCTTGTAGCTTACACAACTCTACCACCTTGGCATACCTCTAACTTTTCAGTTGGACAACACATATAGCATAGCTCTAACCTTGGACTCTTTTTACCTCATCATACAGGCAGCTAAAACAAAATCCTTTTATTTGACTGTATTTAGTTACTAAATGAAACACTATTTCGCCATACAGCAGCTTGAGTGCTTTCGTTCTGCACAGTTCTTCTTTGCCGACAGAACCACTATCCATTAAATATTATACAGGGTATTATCAAAGCGCACTCTCTCTCGTATCATAGGCTGGCTGAAAACAGAAAAGAAAAAAAGAGTTTTCCAATAAAATGAATGAAAAGCATTAAACCGTAACGTTGGTAGCCTGTACGCATGAATGGTTCTGTAGCGGTCGTTGGATGTTTCTTTTTGTTTGTCGCTTGTTGGCGCCCTCGGGATGCTCCCAGCACGTCGGAGTCACCAGAATATATGGCGAAGGTAAATTGTTGTTGAGTTGTTACGTTGCTGCGTTGTTGACTCCTTGTCTCAGAAGGTTGCTGTTTAAGTTGTATGCCAACTTCGCTCATATATTAAAGTAAATGCACAGGGCCTTCTTAATTCAACCTTTATTCAATCTTGCGTCCTGTGCTCAAGCAGTGCAAAACGGAATGGGACGGTAAAACGAACGAGCAGTGCCGAAATGAACACGTGCTGGGAGCATTCCGGGGGCGCCAACAAGCGACAAACTAAAGAAACATCCAACGGCCGCTACAGTTTTAACTAATTTCTTCCAAGCGTAAAGTTTCAATAAATGCCTGAATTATGTATAAATCTTGACCTTGCAAAGGAATAATGCATTCACAATATCCAGGAAGAATACAATACTATACCTCAGCTGCAGCGTTGCTTATTATTGGCTGCAGTTTTACAGTTAGACAAAATACTTGCAGCTGGTTGGTTGTGTTGAGATCAAACCTGTATTGAACCACTTTGTCACGGCCACCAGGTATAAAGTTACAGCACTTGACTGATAGTCAGCCCCGGACAATATCAATGAAATCCAATCGTAAATGCTTTTCACATCTAAGACCCAGAAAACCTTATGAGTAGTACTGTAATAGCCTACGCAGTCAACAGAGTCGCAATGACTCGAGTTACTTTTACCATTGAAGAACTCTTTGACTTATCTTATCTTAATTTACCTGTTGAATTATTTGACTCTATTGTTGCGTACGGTTAGAATACTCTAACTTTTTTCAACTGAAAAGTTTTAATATTACTACAGAAATAGTTTACAAGAAAATGGTTTTATTATAAGTGCTGTACACTTTCTCAATATTACAAATAACCAAAAAGATAAGTAATACTGCTGTTTTTAAGATGTCCATGGCATGAGTTGCAAGCACCTTGACTAGCTCAGACCAACGATATAAAGAAGATATAAGTTCTTTATATCGTTGCTCAGACAATTGGTCTGTTTATTTCGTTGATTAAACCAATTAACACTTTCTATCTCGACGATTCACTCGACTTACTCTCGATCTCTTCTCGCTGGTAGAAGTGCGAGCTTATAACTCCAATCGTGAAAGCGATGGGAGTGAAAATGATCAACAAAGAAAACGCTGCGAGTCGTTGCAGGTGCAAAGGGTTAAACAATGTTTACACAATGTGAGATACATATAGCTAAAGCTAACACATTAAAAGATAGATTGATAATTATTAATCAGTGTTAAGGTTAAGAAACGAGCTTTTCCAATAAAGACTTTTTATCAGCATGGATGCTGGAAAACAACCTGGGAACAAAGTAAAAGGAATGTTTACACGAAGTTATTCAGAACAAGTTTCCAAATATAAAACGACAGTTGAAGTATTTATCAAAAAAAATTTCATAAACTTCAGTCAATAACCAGAAAACACTTTTGCAAGAAATGATATAATGGTATTAAAAAGTACCACCCAGGCCGCTACAGACTAAACCTGTTAACAGACTATATCGCAGTAAGGCTACAAAATACACCGTTCGTTGGAGCAAGTTTTCTAGATAAAATTTGGAGTGTGATCGAACGCAGTATACAGCTGTGTGGGAAAATTAAGAGCTTTTATACCTACCAGAAGAGGAGAAATATGATAATAAATTAAAGACAAGGGTGGTGTAGAGGGCACGGCATAAATACAAGTCAGGAAGTCGTGTGAAATTACTTAGAATACGTCGTCTCGCGACGTCTAAAACTGCTTGTGCCCTGTAGTTAATGCAAGCACGCATTGGAGTTATAAAACTTCAATTGAATTTGAGGGTTGGTTTATTGTCTATATGCCGGATTCCATACCATTGTGTTCGTCATAAACTGTTTAGTTATTATACTCAACCTCACATCAGGCCTAAACGTCAAGGAAAATGCGGTCACAAGAAAATGCAAACAGAGCAAACTTAACTTAAATTTTTCCAATTTCTACTTAAGAAAAAAAATTTCTTAAACACAGACTTCCAGCTTGTAAAAACAGCAACAGGATATACGAAAGTCTTCAAACACGGTTTTGGAAAATACTTTTAGAATTAACGGGCGGCAGAAGATCCGTCCCAAGCGGCAAACAAAGTATATGTAATACAGTGTCATTTTACTTACGAACCAGTACATAGCGTTTTATTCATTTCTTTAAAATAAACTGCAACACATATTATGGAATTCAGGGATGGAATTTTACAGGTTTGATTTGGCAACATTCAGCGGTTTTAACATGAGGTATATGAAAGTAACTCCTGCATTGGCAAATATTCTTTCACCAGTTTTTCTCATCTTTGTACTCCGATAACTTCATTTCATAAGTTGACTTGAAGCCAATTTTTTCAGTAATGTGTTTCGACTCCAGTGCCGTAGTTACCGCCACCAATGAATCAAAGTCTTTGACATTGGAATTCAGTGATTTCATATCCCTGTTGATAAAACACAAAATTTAGTTTGCTTGCCTTGTGTGTGCCATCATAGTAATTCTAATATTGTTCAAGTGTTATGACGCAAGTATGTACTATATCATAGATAATAATTTTGCAAACACTTTATACAAAACTGTTTTATGCCTTGTCATCAATTGATGAGCAACACCTCTTCCAGAATAAGCTGCATTTACAGATAACTAATTGGCTTCCATAAAATTGTTGCCGCAAAATTTGTTCATCATTTCTTTTTGTAAAAAGAGGTTAAACTGAAAAACAATGCAAATGACGTTGCCCAATAACAGGGAACTACTATTTGTTTTTTCAAGAGAAGCTTTTTGGAAAAGAATTTAAAAATTTACGGTAATGCGATTCATGATAAAAAAAGACTTCAGGCAATTTCAACTTTGATTGAAAGAATGTAAGAATCTTTGGCATTCTTCTTGGTATGTGCAATGATTTTTCAGTTTCTAGGATAAATGTTGTAGTTATAGTCTTCAATTTATTGGCGTCGTTAATTTTTTATTCATCTGGGTTAACTTTATGATTCAAGCATACTTTAAAATTTTTATTATGAATTCTTAGTAGCATAAAGTCTAATTTTAATAAATCCGTTAAAATAAAAGTTCATAAACACATTAAGCAAAAAGCTCAATAAAGATGCGTCACAAATGTCATTACTCATTAGTCATTACCCTTATAAGACATTGGGTCTTTTGTGAAAGAGACAGTAAATATTTTTCCAAATCTATATCAGGTAAGAAATAACTGGAGCAGTTGATTTGAACTCTCATTTAAATTGTGGTGGGTGTTGCCACCTTGTAGTTTTCCTATAGTCAAGATATTTTTGCTTTCTCAAACAGCGTAGGCCTATATGCAATACAGTGTCACTTTTCTTGCGATAGCGATAGCGTTAGACAAGAGAGTAAGAGTATAGACTGCAGTTCTACAGTTAGACAAAATACTTACGATAGCGTTACTTACAGTACATAGCGTTGTATTCATTTCATTATTTTTTTGTGTTTTTGTCTCAGGTTGGATTGAAAATTTACGTCAGACCGACGTCGCTCTCTCTGATTCGATCGAACTTCATGAGAAGGCGCTGACTGAGTACAGGAAACTCCATAGAAATCTCACCGTTATTTCCGACAGTGTAAAATTTGATTTTAATACAATTAAACTTACAACATATTCTACAAGGTAATTATAGTTGCAATTTTTATATCAACTGGTAGCGTATTACATATTACATGCACGTTAATTAATCATCAGCTATTAATTGATTGCGACCAGTAGACTTTGTAACTGGACTACAGTAGAACCTCGGCAAGCTGATTTTCCACAAGACCGTTGTTAGATGGTCATGGTGGCGAGGTTGTCGCGTTAGTTAAACAGACTGCTATACACTGCTACATACGATGTTTAAGTAGTCGTGATACTGGAGCGGTCGTGTCATCGGGTCGGTCGTTAACCGGGGTTCTATGCTGTACGTCCTACAGTTGGCAGCCGCCAGAGTCGTCATTGCCCGTTTTTCTCACCCTCTTCTCTTTCTCTTCCAGGTCAAAGAAGTTACCCATGAGCACGGTGAAGCCCTGGACACGGTACAGGATGTTGTAAATCAGATCAATGAGTCTTTAACCGAGGAGAAACAGCACATCAACGAGCACATAACCTATATGTATAAAACGTAACCAAATGCTGTGTTGACGTCCAATGCTATAACGTAGTAATAATGAAAAAGTTATAAACAAGTGTCTATTTTTATCTTTTCCAATTATCCCTATTGTATGACATTAATGGTGTATTACAACAATTGCAATACAAACAACGCTGCGTTTTGTGAACTTATCTCCATTCCAAATCGAAATGTTAACCGCTTTGTAACTTGACTTCTGCATTTTGCTCTATTACAACAAGAACTTTTGATTAGGTGTATTTAACAAATAAAAAAATATTTTCACTACTCATAGATTTTTATAATCGATCCGATATTCTGTGACGGACACCCTTAACTTGCACGCCCGTAATTGTTACTGTATGCCCGTCATATGGTCACAATCATTATGACGTCATTATGCCCTTTATTGTTTTATAGTTGTCCATGTTTATGATTTAGAGAATATGAACCTACAGGATACTCTTTTTGAAAATCTTGCAGGCTCTAACATGGGGCAATATTAAAGTTAAGAATTTGTCCGTTTATTGCGTAAACAGTCAGTTGTTTTTTTTTCTCAGTGGTCGTTGCTAAAGGTATAAAACTGAATGAATGTCTTCAGACGAATTTTTATTGTGTTGGTTTGTTATAACTTATAAGTGAAAACGGCCAATTCGACCTCCACTCAAAGAAGGTCCATTTAAAGCCAAGTTAACTTTCTTGAAAATTAAGAAACACTGTAAGAAAACAACAACAAACAACAAGAAACCAACTATTTCAAAATTTTTACGATTTAAAATTAAAAATTAGCGCAGTGTACAGGCACGTGCAAAGACCTAAAACACCACAAAGTATTTACAATGACCTCCCAAATGTGTTATCGCGGATAAGATTAAAAAGTTACATTTTTGGGGAGGTTAGCAAAAACAAGTCTTTGTGGCTCTAATTGTGTAATGTTTGATATTTTTTGGAATTTAATAATTTGTTAAAGCGTGACAAAAAATTATTAAAAATTCATAGAGAAGAATATTGAGTTTTAATTAAATCATTGTTGGGAAAAGTTGTCTTACATAGTTCACCTTTTAAAATGCAAGGGTTTCGATGCAAATTTTCAGTGACGTGAGTGAGGTACGTCGTCACAATAACATCACAATGCCGTCTCTTTTTGTGTGCATAGCTTTCATAAGTCGTTCGATCTCCCACCAGCTCACCTGTCGCGATTTCCTCAGCTCATTATTTATCTTCAGACTTAAGTCACCTACACCTGCGCTTGGCACGCGTCCATCGATGACGCTGCGTGATGTCACAATGGGCGCGAAAGTACAAATTATTTGCTCATGAACATGCACGTTCAAATCAAGCAACACGTAATATTGTAATCACGCGTTCATATCAATTTCACAAAAACAATATTTCAACCACGTGGGAAATAATGAGAAGTATACTTGAGTATATATATATCCAATATATTGGAATAAGTTCTTCGAAAGATTAAATAAGACTGTAATTGTGTTTATTTATGCATTGACAAGGTATTAAGGACTCGTTGCTTGGTGCAACATTTTAGGTCATTTTGAAATTTTTCGGGTGATGAATGCGTCCTTTTCTTCATACAGAAACGCGTCCATGTTTGAAAACAGGTTACAACGTCATCAGATTCAATTTTTAAATTTGAATTTTTACTCAAGTATTAATTAATTGTACGGTTATTTCCTGAAATTAGATGCGAAAAAATATTGAAATAAAAAAATCACACTGTTAAAACATAGCAATATTAAAACTAGGAGAGAATTAAAAGAAAAATAACACAACAAGAAACTTCATACTTCAACGCAATTTACCTGGTGAAATTTTGGCAGTTTAATATTTAATGTGTGGGATGGAATATTTCGATAACTGAATTTCTAAAGAATTGGTCGCTGTTTGCTTATGGGTGATATTACGCTTTTTGAAAAGAAAAATTTGAAGCCAAGCAGATTTGTATTCCGTAAATTTGATTTTCAAATCATATGAAAATAAAACGCTTTAAATCATTCCAAGAACTGAAGGCTGCTATAAATAATTTCTATAACTTCAGCAATCAGCTCAACTTGATATACATGACGTAATTACCGGGTTCAGAAGTTTTCATTTATCGTCATAATTGGCATGATTACTTGCTTCCCACATCTTACAGAACTTGGCTTGACAGTATAGAGGATTATCACTGCTGGTGGCTGCTCTATTTCTAAGTCACAACCGGTATTTTGCAGCTGGTGGAGTGAGCTTTTGTCTGCTCGTGCGACCCAATGTGCCCCGTGTAAATCTGGCTTTGCCTCTTTTGTTTATGCTTTTAACGTAAAAACGTTTTTATATAAAAATTATTCAAAGTACATTTCCAATTTTGCGGTAAATCCATAACAATAACAATCTTTAGTTTAAATAGTTTGGTCGGGTAAAGAACTCTACACGTTTGTTATTGACAAACAAAAGACGAAGAGCGAAAAGATTCTTCTAACTTCTGGAAAATAAAGCCGTTGTTGTGATAAAACATTTGAAAGCCAAGGAATTGCTTATTAGTCATACAGAGTAAAATTTCTTGGCCGATTTTGCTTGAAATACTCACATTTTTCAGAATTCAGTTTTCAGAATACAAATATTATAATGTTATTTTGCCAAATGTTATGAAGATGTTCATTAATGGTGTTGCGGTACCAATTAGTCTCCAGTACATTCTCAGATTTTTCGTCATAACAAAGTCGCACGGACCACATTTTTTACATTTTTTTTAACTTCCATTCGTCGATCGCCTTCCCACCAGGTCACTTGCTGAGATTCATTTAATTCATTATTTACCTCGTTATCGGGCCTGCAGAGTCATTTACACCTGCGGTTGGCACGCGTCCACGACGACGTTGCGTGATATCACCATCGGAAGTCGAAAATATTTGCACATGCGGGACTGGATTGTGTACGAGACGTGCTGCCCTAAGTAAGGTACGAAGTTTAAATTTTCGTTCAACAATTTTTTTCGAAACTGTGACTGTGAAAGACCCGTTAATGCTCACCGTAAAAACATTGTCCATAAAATGATTAAACTAGAATATTTCAAGTCCTAGCTGATAAAGTCTCATACAAGCCCTTCTGGATAAAGAAACTTTAAAGAAATGAATTTCTACAAAGTATAAAATTTTTCCAACCATTGCAGGGTCATTAGACGATTTCATAATTCTAAGTCGATTTCAAAATTGTTTTACAAATGTTTCATTTAGGTAATATTGTCAGACCTTCCAAAAACCAGGCTTTACTCGGCTCTGGTCATTACGATGTAACAATAGGGTAATCACCAAAAGCGATAATAGAGTTTGAATGGACGAAGTTGTAAGACAACAAGGAAGCGAATAATTACGGTATTTATGGCGTCGTTTCTGTTTGGGAAATTTTAGGAAGCAATTATGGAATGGGGCATGAGATTTTTTTTTAACGTTAATTAATAATCGACAAAAGTTTTTCCATTATTTGAACAAACGTCTTATTAAAAATATAATCAAACACATTGCTGCACACTTTGAAAGATTATCTTTTTTGAACATAAATAAAAAATATTTTTTTAATTCCCTTTAACATTTTTCTTCGTTAAATCAATTAATTAATTAATAAATTGAATCAAATTCGCAACAGCCGGTAACAAAGAAGCGATCACTACACGTTCTGAAATATAACTACAATAAAAACAAAAATTCAACTTGCAGATCATATATACAGTATTACAACAAGAACATATTTCAAATTGAGCATTGATGAGCACCATCAGTTTCATTCAAATAAATTCTTTTTAACAAAACAATGAATTAGCTTGAACACGAAAACGGGTTGTTTGTCTGAAGCGTTTTCTTAAATATAGTATGTTGTGAAAATCGTACAATTATCCAAAACACTTTCTCAATTGATTCCCAACTGGACCTGAATATTTTAAAGTTTGTTTCAGAAATCTTAATAAAAGATCTAAGACAAAATTTTTAATTTCGATTAGTATTGTTGTTTAAACTGACTGAAATTTTCAAAAATATCCAAAATCGTTCAAATTAAAGAAACAAAAAGTTTTAAAATCTGCTTCGTGATATTTTGTACAGTGAAAATAATCCAGTGTAAAAATATATATTTACAAGCCCAAACATTTTGAAATTTCGCGCCCATTGTGATATCACGCAACGTCATCCATGACGCGTGCTGAGTGCCATTGCAGACTAGATAAAGAGCGGTTGAAGACAAATAATGAGTTGTGGAAATCGCGGCGCACATGAGCTCGTGGGAAAGCGATCGTTGGTCGGAAGTTTAAGAAACGATTGCGGGACGTCATTGTGATGACGACACAATGCAGAATCTTGTATAAAAAAAAATTTAAACTGTAAATTGAAAAACTGGTTTGTTTGAAGCAAAAGTCGAGGTGGACTTTACAATGCAGCAAAACCAACAAAGTAAGCTAATATCTAAACTCCTATTGTTTTTACATTTCTTTTCATATATTTTCCATTCTTGAGAACATTTCAACGTGAACAATTTTTGTTTTGATAAACGTGGAAATATTTTAAACTAAAAAGTATATTTATTTTAAAAGCATATTTTAAAAGTACATAGAAAAAGCTGAAAACATTTCCGGTTACATTTGCAACGAAAACTAGAGTGTACCGAAATATTTTGAAAAGCTTTTCGTGCGTAAACTTTCTAAACAAAAAATCAAGTAAAAGTCAAATTTATTGTTTAGTGACCACCCCGCAATCAAATAAACAACCGTTATCTCGATGCCCGGATAACATTGATTGTGACGTGACAATAGGCTAATTGCCCATGTAGCGATAACTGTCTTCCGTGAAGCCAAATTTCGGAAGGTGTGAGACAAAGAAAAGCGAATAATTACACCATTAATGAAGATAATTAAACATTTCCATCGACATCAACTACCATTGAATGAGTTTAACGACGTTCAATGGAATTTGAAATAAAATATTTTCTACGCACCGACCAAAAGAAACAGAGCAAAGATAAAAGTGAAAATTGTGTAAAAAGTATTTTATATTTTTTGCAAGTTGAATTGTAAGTTTAATTGAAATTTTGTAAACTGTTTTGTCTGTTATTTCCAAACAAAAATACCGCATACAAGTGTATATTTTAACATTTTAATCACAAGACACAAGAATAAAAATTGGGCTTCATTTAGCTGGTAATGGGTAAAATAACATAGCTGATACCGAAATGTACTTTTGCGTTAGTTGCGTCTCATTTTTCAGTTTCGTTCATCTTTCACCTGGTTTGAAAGAAACAAATGAGAATTAAAATTTTTAAGTTTATCTCAAAAACTGCTCAAAACATTGCCTTCCTTCGGTTAATCCTGCAAGTGCAAATATTTTCAACTTTGACGTCCGTTGTGACATCATGCAACGTCATCGATGGACGCGTGCTGCGTCCTGGCATTATCTTCGTTGTAGACTCGATAACTAGCGACTGAAGGTAAATAATGAGTTTGGGATCGCAGCACGTGACCTGGTGGGAAAGCGATCTCCAACGATCGGAAGTTAAACAAACAAAGATTGATTGTGACGTTGTGATAAGAAAAAAGCAAAGCCAGATCAGGCCAGGTATAAATGACCAGGACCCAGCTACATTTGTCCAGTAGCTGATCAATGTTCGACAGGTAACACTTGAAGCAGAAGTAATCGGAAAAGTTTTTACAACCTGGTATGGGTTGAAAAGTCTGTCAGAGATATGTATCTTTCGGCATTTATATGATTAGATAATCTCGAAATTTTTTATCTGTTTTTATGTTTTCAGATTTTTATGAAAAGAATCAAGCCAATGCATTCAACAGCCTTTACCAACCGTCCGTGTGATCTTTATGACCAAAGTGTTAACCCGAACTCTCATAATTCATTCTCGTCTGCTCACCAACAATCGTTCAACTATCAGGTCCGTCCTTACCCGACATTCTTTGTACAACAACAGTCAACCATACCACAACAGCAATCAATCGCCCTACAACAATCGTCAGTCTTTCTAGAAGAAGCTTTTTCCAACCAACTTTCGAAACCGACTCAGTGCGAATGGATGATCCCGAGCCAGGAGGGCAGCAGAGTGTGCGGATTAATCTTCGAAGACATGCAAGCGTTTGTCCACCACATCACTTGTCATCACGTCGGAGGACCGGAGCAAAGCGACCACACTTGCTACTGGCGTAAATGCAAACGTCATTTGAAAGCTTTCAAGGCCAAGTACAAGCTGGTTAACCACATCCGAGTTCACACTGGAGAGAAACCGTCCAAATGCTCCTACTGCGGAAAGCGCTTTGGTCGTAGGGAAAATCTCAAAATCCATAAAAGAACTCACACAGGTAAGAAAATACTTTAGTCAAAGGGGCATTTCTGCCATTCTCTGCACTTTCATTAACGAAATACTAGCTTTCAAGTTTGCATTGTTCTATTTTAGGCGAAAAACCATTTCCATGCAAATATCCTGGGTGTAATCGACTATTTGCCAACAGTTCTGATCGGAAAAAGCACAGCTACATGCACAATGAAGGAAAGTTATATGTTTGCAAGGTAAGCAACATTCCCAGTTTCCCTTTCATATGTTTTCATTTAAAGATTTTTTTGTAAACAAAGTCAGGTAAAATTTTAATTCTAAAATTTGATCATTGCCTTTTACGTTGAAGTACAAAGGATGTGATCGCAGCTACACCCACCCCAGTTCGTTACGTAAGCACATACGTATGCACAAAGCAAACGGTGACGTCATGAGTGGCGATAACTCGCCAATCATCTTTTATCGACCCCTGTCGACAGAAAGCGCAAGTCACTCAACTGCTGTTGAAGATCCTGACGTCACATCGATCCTCCAATTGCTCATGTCTTCTCCGGAACCGGCGCAATCAGGCATCGACTACGTGTCAAATGACGTCGGTCAAGAATTTGGGTTGAGCGAAATGCTGTCCGGCGAGGTGGATCCTCTATGGCCCCTGGAGGAGGGCTTCACTCAACAGGCAGATTTCTCCCAGGATTATTCTTCCGACTGCATTCAGCCACCCAACCAGTCATTTTCCTCATTTGACCCCATATTCGGCATTTAATTTTTTGAAATTTGAATTAACTTGGATATGTTAAACCTGGTGCCTTTTCTACATACGTGTAAATATCACGCGTGTTATGTCAAAATAAAGATCACTTTGACAGGCATTTGCTGCCATTTCTGTGATTGAATTTTTCAAGAGAATGAGTGTTTAAGACTTTAAGTTATCAAACTCTTTCAATAACTTTTCCTTTTCAAAAAGACACAACATTTTTCGAGTTCTAATCCCTATTAGGTAACTGGATTCGAATCGATTCTGATTCGCACGAAACGACTCACTCGTGTCACTATGCGGAGATGTGCTAAGGCCGTGGTACTTTTTCTGCACTCTAAAAGCGATTCCACACGTTAACGCATTCACACAAGATTAAATTTTTTCTCACACGTCATGTGATTCGGCCTGCTGGGCATTGCGTGCGGCAGGTTGGTCTAGGTATAGGCTACGCTACGTCACACAATGTCTACGATTACATTTGAATTGTGGTTCCAAACAATGCTTTTATTGTATTTTACCGATTTTCCAGTGGTCTGGTTATACGTCTGCCACCAAAGCAAAAGAATTAGCAATTAGTCTTAAAAAAGGCTTTGAAGACTTTTCAGCAGTCGGCAAAGTGAGACCTTTGAAAATATACTGACTTTGTCGACAACAAAGAACTAAAGAGCTAAACCCAAGCATATTACGTTGAAATATGGCGTATTGGCAATTTTTATTGGTAAGTAAATGGTCAAAAAGCCATTACATTCAGGTATCTTCTACATTATGGTAAAACTTGTACCATAGCCCAGAGCTTGAACTTAACTGAAGTGAAAAGTGTAACAAGTCGCTTACTAACAGACTTGTATGCTACGGATAGGCTTCAATATTTCGCTTGTACCACCAACGCTACAAGCCGTATTGTTATATGACAAAGTTTATCACCTATGGCTGACGTGTTCAATGTACAGACAGGTGCGAATACTTGTCCGTATCGAGTCAGGTTAAATACCGTATACACAGTCTTGCGATTTCGTGCTGAGACTGCGTTACCCTGCGTGAAGCAATCGAACTCGGTGGACAGCATCTTTTACTTTGGCAAACAGGATTTTTTTAACGGATTATCAAGTGATATCTCAGGTGTAAATGCAGCAACTATTTTGTATGCTTGCATTAGCTGACTCTATATCGGCTACTATTTCTCACATAAAGCAGATAGGATTGTTTATCCAATAAAACAAGTTTTGTGTTAATAGATGCCTTAATAACAAGCTTAGTCGATTGTTTTTGTTTTTTATACAGAAACGAAAATCATATTCGTTGATTGGATGTCACTTCTATCATTTAGCGGACAAAGTTTCAATCCTAAATGTCATCGTTTTCTGTCAACGCGCTGATCTCGATGAACTTGAAAAGTTTTCTGAATCAAATCGTGAACTGATGTACAGTTTCGCCGAATCCCTAACGTTACGACAGGAGGTCAGTTGTTAACTGTATCTAACTTTGAAATGTAAATTAGTTAATACGAAGGATTTAGATTAAAGCTTGAACAGGTGTATTTTTATGTTAAAATTGAATATATATATATTTCAAGGTTTAATTTATGAAAATGATCGAATGAGATTGGTAAACCCGATTTGTATAGCGTGGATCTTCGAAAAGTTCTTTACGAATATTTACCCACCCATTACGTTCATTGAAGTAATCATTTTCGGCAGTGCGATCGTTGTAATGCCCTTGGACAAGGCAATAACCACGCTTGCTCCACTGATCTATACTCAGGGTTGCCATCAGTCTCAACTCAAAAATAAGCACGACTAGGAAACGAAAGACAAATACCACCTTAAACAGTGCACAACAGGAGAAAGCAACCAATGTTGCTAAAAAAACGAGACACTATCTGCATGTTCTTAATTTTGGTATCTCTTTGGTACAAAATAATATACTAAAGGTGTCAAAATCCCCAAATTACGAAACTTTGACCTAAAAATAAGACGAAAATAAGGACGCAAGTGAAAATAAGGACATTTCTCAGAAAAAAGGACGGTATGGCAACCCTGGCTATACTACTGTATATGGAAAATCAAGAAACGAAATAAAAAATATGCGACAATGGAAACTTGCTATTGACTAATTTGATCTAGAAGAAATCTGCTCGGTATTCAAAATCTAACAGTTCTGTCAAAAGTGTTAAACTTCGCCAATTGCTCTGGTTAATCTGGAGAACCGTATAATATTTACAACTTATACTGAAGCACAAGGTCAGCAGTTACAGGAGCCCTAGGCCCATTTTCTCAAGGTCATTTTAATTTTTCCATCATTTGGGCGTAGCGGACTATCTTCAAATTAACGTTTTTGCTATTTCTTGGTTGGCGACGCTTCGGTACTGCCTGCAAGTATAAATGCAGGGTGAGTAACTTCACTGCGAAGAAATATATGACATTTTTGACAAGTCGCATAATAATTCAGAATTGATAAAACACTTCTGTGTGAAAAACTGTCATTGACAATGATCACGGTGTGAAAATAATTGCAGCCAATTGAAAGTACAAAAGATATATATAATGTAGTATAATATAGTCTACCTTAGCGGTCAGGGGACATGTTTCCAGGCAATATTTTGGATTTAGAAGGTGTACAGTAGAATGCATAAAATTTTGCTTTTCTTTCCAGAAAAGAGATTTCCTCGAGATTGATTTACTAAAGTTCGCAACATTTGTTTTGCACGAATTGATTAGGCCTCTTTAAATATTCTAGATTCTAGAATATATGACATGTTATGCCAACATATGTCAAAAATATGACATATATTTGATACCTTTAAATATCTGACGGTCATATGAAATACATTACGATTGGTAACTCTTAGCCTTTGGCAGTGATCAAAAATTTTTACACCAAGCATAAACCAGTTGCATACACAAAAAAATCTTGCGCCGACTCGTAATAATGGTTCAAGCGTATAACAAAAGAGCAAGCTGTTTCACCAACTTTCCAAGCATTTTCCAGATTAATTGGCATTTCAAGGCTATATTTTATGCTCAACTCAAGTCTACTCTATAGCTGGGCTTGAGAATTACAGCACTTTTTTTAACGAACTATTATTAGATTCAAACGACGACAGCAACCAAATTGCCAAACTTACTTCAGGTGTTTCATAATGCTCGTATTATTAACTTGTAATATTAACTTTCGCCAAAGCAACTCAACCCGCCCACATCGTGGTGTTGTGAGATATGGAACATTGTGTTACCACAAACCTTTAGTTTCGATTAATGTAAATGGTAGTTCCGCGTTTGGAACAAACGGCGATTTGTGCCAAAATTTATAATAATTTATATAACAATACCGAAACGAAAGGGAGAATTGATATAGGAAGAACATCTTTTATCAAGATGTTTGAATTCAGTCCTTTGACCAATCTTTGAAATCGTTTGAAGAGACAGCAAAAAGCAATTACATTTTTAATTTTCTTTGAGCTTTACAACTTTTCATCTTGGTTTTAACCGTACTTTCAAGAGATTGTGAAACGGCACATACAAGAATGAGACTTGCACCCACAAATCCGTAAATGGTCGGTCCAACTCCCAGTATGAGGTATTCCAGTAAAAAACCAAAGACGAGTTGCGAAGTACCAATGGACGCAATTGGTCCTGCGCGCTCTCGCTGCAAGGCCAACGTAAATAGAATTTGTCCAAGGTACATGAGACTGGCAGATAGAAACAATATTAGCAAGTGTTGCCTACAGGGAATGATAGGTTTACCGGACAGACTAAGCTGTAGCAGGACAATTAGTAATCCCTCGAGTGATGTATAAATGAGAGAATGGCTGAAATGGATTCCCGGCCCAAGATATCTGATCATCACTGTGCAGACTGCTGCAAATACGGCGGAGGAGAGGGAATAAACGATCCCAAGAAAACGTGTTCCAGAGCTTTCTCTGTCGTCTTCATAAGATCCTCCAAATATAAACGAAGGTTGAGACACGAAAACGAGTCCTACAAATGTCAGCAGTGTCAGAATTCCTCTCACTTTACTGTACTTTTCTAAAAATATAGAAAGGATGTTTACGTGGTTGTAATAATTGTAAGTAGGCCTACCATAAAAGATTTAGGCTACAGATAGTGACACTATTAATAATTATGTGATATGGTAAGTTTAATTTGTCAATTAAATTAATGAAAATTCCATACCTTTTAAGCAGATGCACGCAAGAAAGCCCACCAACGCAGGGTGCACGTAATAAATTGATAATGTGCTTCCCAGGGACAGGTTTTCAAGAGCCATTGCAAAAAGCAGACCAGATAATGATCCAGTAGCACCACGTGCCACTAAGATGCTCACGGTTTTTAGATCTGGACCGAATAAGTTAATTTTCTTGTATTGCAAGAGCGGAACAAGAAATAAGCATTGCATGATGTAGCGCAAAACAAGCATTTGTGTTTTTTCCGCGCCGAAAGCAAGTTTTAGGCAAATTCCCGACGAAGCATTGGCTAAAGCAGAAAGTGCTGCTAAGAAATAGCCAAGCAGTTGCGATCTGGTAACTTTTTGTTTTGGTTTGATGTTGCCATCCTGAAGTTTGATCGAAGATTGCGACGTGTTTCTTTCCCTCATTGTTGGATGGCTTCGAGTTTGGAAGCCTCTCTGTCTAAGTTAACCAATCGATGACAAGATGAGTACAATTGCCAGATCACCTAATACCCGTCACTCATTCAGTTAGATGCTTAAAGAATACTTTAATGATCACAGAATGAATCAAAGATAAGGGTCTTGGGACAGCGCTATTTCTAAAGGATGCTTTAGAACTAATGCTCAATAACCAATACCATTGACGACTTTTGGCTTATTTAATTGCGCCATGCATGTCTATATAAGACCAAGTTGTAGCCTATGCTAGGCTATTATACAGTATTTGAATTTGTGACTAATACATACCTATAATGCCTTGAGATAAAGATAAATTCTTGTCATTGACGTTGATAAAAGTGGCAATAAATTCCTAGAAAATCTTGCTGAGTAAAGCATCTCACCGTTGCTAAGCAAAAATGCATTCACAATATTCATTTAGAATAGCCTACCTAAGCTCCAGAAAGTTCTGAACCCTGGCTGCTCAAAACAGCTTGTTGACGACTACCCAATATGATGTGAAAAAGAGCTACCGAGTGAGTGTAGGAAATGCAAACAAAGCATTCTGTCTGTGTTTACTTTAGACTGCCATAAAGGGAATTATAGAAGCAGGTTTAGCGTGTGTTATAACTCTATGAATTATTTTACAACTTGCTGAAGTTCATGTAAGAGTAAAACTTTACAACGATGGTTCCCAACCTGGGGAACGCATACCCCCAAGTTGTTTGAAGCAACAGTTGAAGTGGGGAATGGAAACATTTTTAACAAAAGGTATTATTTTTCCCTGCGTTTTTCTTTTGACTGAAAATACAAAACCTTTATCACTTTAAACATTTAAGAGATCAAATAAACTTTTCTAATGCTATTTCTTTCATTTCTACTTATTAGGACAAGAGTACGTTGGATGGTTGTTTTTGTGAAAATAAACTCAACATAAACTAATATGATTCTGGATCAGTTGATCCGCAATCTGAGATTAAATTTGATACAATATTCAGCATACCTACTCTCGATAAAACTTCGGTATTATGAAAACAGGAGGTTGGTAAAGACTAGAAATTTCCACATGAACTACTCAATTTCCATGATAAATCCATGACTGAAATTATATCATAAAAGTGTTGTTCAAATGGTTCTTCTTCAAGTGGTTCTTAATGGAATACTCTTTTATCATTGAAGTTTTCAATCTACCTATCATACGAGAGAGTCTGTGCTCATTAGATAATAATTAATAGGTAGTGGTCCTGTGCACAATCAGGAACTGCGCAGAGCGAATCCGCTGAACCTCTTGTATGGCAAAATAGCGTTTCATTTAGTAACTAAATACAGTCGAAAAAAAATGTTTTGTTTTAGTTGGATGTACAATGAGGTAACAAGAGCGCCTATCTAAGGTTACGGCTATGCAGTAGGTGCAGTCCACGTAAAAAGTTTGTGGTATGCTAAGCTTATAGAGTTGTACTTGACTACTTGTATAAGCTACAAGAATTAGTTTTAAAACTTTCATTGCCACACCAGCCACAATTTCATGAATGCTTATTATATGAACGTAAATATAGTTTTCTTAGCTCTTGTTATTAAAACCTTTAACCCTTTGAATTATATATATGTTTACAGATATTCTTCGTGATTTCATTAAGTCAAGTGTTATTTGAATGAGTTTTACAGAATGCCAACTGAAACATCGGGTATTTACTGTCGACCTCTCACTGTTAAAGACAAAAATGACGTCATAGAATCTATAGCAAACAGTTTCTGCATGAGGAATCCCCTTTTGAAAAGTCTGAAATTGTCAAAGAAAGAGAGATACGAGTATGCGACCTACGCTGCTGTAAGTACATTACAATCGATGTCTGGCAATAAGAAGAGAAATCGCTACGTACTGTAACTGTTAATCTGGGTGGTCGGACGATTTAACCGCGGGCGAATCAACCCAGGACCTTTCAACCTACAACGATTCAACCCACGGACGATTCAACCCACGGACGATTCAACTCACGGACGATTCAACCCGCTAACGATTCAACCCACGGACCTTCCAACCCACGGACCTTTCAACCCACGGACGATTCAACCTACGGACCTTTAAACCCGCGGACGATTCAACCCACGGACCTTCCAACCCACGGACCTTTCAACCCACGGACGATTCAACCTACGGACCTTTAAACCCACTGACGATTTAACCCGTTTACAAAAACGTCTACGCAGTTTTTTACCAGGCGTTTGTTATCGTACTCTATAGCACAATTGAAATGCTTTCATGAGCTCATACAAGCTAGCCTACTGTGATAGAATACAATGACCACCCATTACATCTTGGATAGCCTAGCCATACTAGATTATGCAATGCCAGTACAGCAATATAATACACCTATACCACTGTTTACAAGTCCACACTGCCACAAGAATACTCTGTTCGTCAGTCAGTTGATTCGTCCGTGGGTTGAATAGTCCGTGGTTTGAAAGGTCCGTAGGTTGGAAGGTCCTGGGTTGAAAGGTCCTGGGTTGAATCGTCCGTGGGTTGAATCATCCGTTGGTTGAATAGTCCGTGGTTTAAAAGGTCCGTGGATTGGAAGGTCCATGGGTGGAATCGTCCGCGGGTTGAATCGTCCTGGGTTGAAAGGTCCTGGGTTGAATCGCCCGCAGGTTGAATCGTCTGGATTTCAATCGTCCGTGGGTTGAATCGACCTGGAACCGTTAATCTGCGTTAAGTTAGTTATATGAGATATTACACAAACAACTTCATGTTAATAATTAATTATTTCATAAAAAAACAAACAAACCAGGTAACCTATACTTAAAGCCAGTAGAATTACCGAAAGGTGAGTTTTCAACGCTCATATTTCGCAGATGTTTTTAGCCGACAACAAAAGCTTGGGAGCTTTCGATGATGACAATGATGACCAACTCTGCGGAGTTCAAATCAACTGCTCCAGTTATTTCGTACCTGACATAGATTTGGAAAAATATTTACTGTCTCTTTCACAAAAGACCCAATATCTCATAAGGGTAATGACATTTGTGATGCATCTTTATTGAGCTGTTTGCTTTATGTGTTTATGAACTTTATTTTAACAGATTTACTAAAATTAGACTTTATACTACTAACAATTCATAATAGAAATCTTAAAGTATGCTTGAATCCTAAAGTTATCCCAGATGAATAAACAATTAACGACGCCAATAAATTGAAGACTATAACTACAACATTTATCCCAGAAATTGAGAAACCATTGCACAAACCAAGAAGAATGTCAAGAATTTTTACATTCTTTCAATCAAAGTTCAAAATGCCTGAAGTTTTTTTTTATCATGAATCGCATTTCCGTAAATTATTAAAATCTTTTCCAAAAAGCTTCTCTTGAAAAAGCAAAATTTAGTTCCCTGTAATTGGGCAACGTCAATTGCGTTGTTTTTCAGTTCGACCTCTTTTTACAAAAAGAAATGATGAACAAATTTTGCGGCAACAATTTTATGGAAGCCAATTGGTTATCTGTGAATGCAGGTTATTCTGGAAGAGGAGTTGCTCATCAATTGATGACAAGGCATAAAACGGTTTTGTATAAAGTGTTTGCAAAATTATTATCTTTGGTATAGTGTATATTTGCGTCATAACACTTAAGTAATAATAAAATTACTATGATGGCACACACAAGCCAAGCAAACTAAATTTTGTGTTTTATCAACAGAGATATGAAATCACTGACTACCAATGCCAGTGAGTTTGATTCATTGGTGGCGGTAACAACGGCACCGGAGTCGAAACACATTGCTGAAAAAATTGGCTTCAAAGCAACGTATGAAATGAAGATGTCTGAGTACAAAGATGAGAAAACTGGTGAAAGAATATTTGCCAATGCAGGAGTTCCTTTCATGTACTTCTTCTTTAAACCGCTGAATGTTGCCAAATCAAACCTGTAAAATTTCATCCCTGAATTCCATAATATGTGTTGCAGTTTATTTTAAAGAAATGAATACAACGCTATGTGTACTAGTAAGTAAAGTGACACTGTATTGCATATAGGCTACGTTTGCCGCTTGGGACGAATTGTAAAACTGGTTCCTGTCAATTCTAAAAAAAATTTCCCAAACCGTGTTTGAAGACTTTCGTATTTCCTGTTGCTGTTTTTACAAGCTGGAATTTTGTGTTTAAGAAAAATTTGTTTCTGAAGTAGAAGTTGGAAAGTTTCAAGTTAAATTTGCTTTGTTTGCATTTTCTTGTAACCAAATGTAACCCCATTTTCCTTCACGTTTAGGCTAGATGTGAGATTGAGTATAATTGCTGCAAGTAAACAAAATTTTGATTTTATTTACCAATTTTTGATTACCAACTATGTCCAGACGAGAAAATTGGTAGGAATCAATAAAATTTACCAACATAATTGGTTGCATTAATGTCAATTTTAACATTCAATTTTACCAACCACCATGGTTGTTTGAACCTACAAAATCGACCAAAAATACTCTTTAGAATTTAGATTGTACATTGTACGCTCATCATTGATCGTTTTAACCAATCGCCATGGTCGCAACTGCCTGAGTAAATGTAAGCTTCACTGGCATTTTTCTGGTAGTCTATGATATACTTTTTGCAAAAAGCACACTGTTCAGTGATTATACGAAAGTTTGTATTTGACATGCCACATGTGATGATGCAACACTAAACAAGTTTATGGCTTAGTCAATTTGCTTATCAGATAGTGCACCTTGGTTTGGCGCCTTACTTTACCATTATAACAACTATTAATTCCATAAAGGTATTTTTGGAAGCAATACCATACATTTTCGGCACATGCCGGGAACGCTGCATTAAACACAATAAATGATTTAAAGCAGAGCACCACCGCCCTGCTTACAGATGGGAAATCATAAGACTACACAAAACCATTCCATCTTTTTCTAAATTTATTTTATGATTTACCTACCTTTAAATGTACCAATGAAATCCTCAAAGCCCCATTCCATTAACTGGTTGCAAACAAATTCATCCATGTTATTTAAATTTGCATTTGCTGTAGGCTATCCTCGCTAAGAATAAATCACCACGTTGTAGACCTAATGTGCTGTCGACGGTCGTCTGCTTTATGATTGGCTACAGCGCTACATTAATGCCAAACTAAATTGCACAACATTAATTATTATAATTCTCTGATAACTTGAGTTGTAACCACGTCATCATATTTGGGTCACAAGTCAAGTAAAGTCGATAATTTATTGAATGACTCGGGCCAGTTGAAGCTTTTTGATAAATAAGTTTCAAGTTAAGTCAAGTCAGTGGATAGCTAAATGTAAAACACCATTTCGGTCAACAAGAAAAGCTTAGAAATTTTACAAAATTCGTGTGGTTTTGCTGCAACATAATCGTTTGTAGATAAATAAACTCATTTTAAGCCACACTTTAATGTCAGAACTTCTGACAAAAATTTTAAGATATTCATTATAGGCCTATCTTTATAATGTTGGAACGTTACGAAAAGGAACCAATTCGAGTCAAATAACTTGAAACATTGTCTCAGTCAAACCTAGTGTTTTATGTAATTTCCAGTCGACTGCGTCCAGTTGACTGCGTAGGCTACCGCACTACTATTTATAAGGCTTTCTGGGTCTTAGTTGTGAAAAGCATTTACTATTGGATCTCATTGATATTGCCCGGAGCTGACTATCAGTCAAGTGCTGTAACTTTATACCTGGTGGCCGTGACAAAGTGGTTCAATACAGGTGTGATCTCAACACAATCAACCAGTTGCAAGTATTTTGTGTAACTGTAGAACTGCAGTCAATAATAAGCAACGCTGCAGCTGAGGTATAGGAATGTATTCTTCCTGGATATTGTGAATGCATTATTCCTTTGCAAGGTTAAAAGTATTTATTTATTTATTTATTATTTCAAGCATTTACTCAAGCTTTACGCTTGCAAGAAATTAGTTAGAGCCAGTCATGCGTGCAGGCTACCTTCGTTACAACTGAATAATTGCCATTGATTTTAATGGAAAACTCCTTTTTTCTTTTATGTTTTCAGCCTGCCTGTGATACAATAGAGTCTGTGTTGATTAGTTAATAATTAATTATAATTATTAATAGATAGTGATTCTGCCTGCAAAGAAGAACTGTGCAGAACGAAGGCACTCAAGCTGCTGTATGGCAAAATAGCGTTTTATTTAGTAACTAAATACAGTCAAATAAAAGGATTTTGTTTTAGCTGCTTGTAGGACAAGGTAAAATTAGCGCTAATGTAAGCTTAGTGCTATGCAGTAGGTGCAGTCTACATGTAAAGTTTGAGGTATGCCAAGCTTATAGAGTTAAACTTGACTACTTGTATAGGCTACAGGAATTTCATTGCTACATTAAACACAATTTAAATGAATGCTTATTAAATTTATATGAACATAAATATATTTTTCGTATCCCTTTGCATTAAAAACGTAAATCCTTTAAATTAAAAGTATATTTATAGATATCCTTTGTGATTTCATACAGCCACCTGTTGTTTGGATAAGATTTGCAAGATGCCTACTGACAAATCCGGTATTTACTATCGCCTTCTCACTATTAATGACAAAAATGATGTCATAAAATCTATAGCAAATAATTTCTGCATAAGAGATCCCCTTTGCAAAAGTTTGATACTTTCGGAGAAAGACAGATACGAGTATGCGACCTACGCTGCTGTAAGTACAGCACAATGAGGAGGGAAATCGCTACATACTCTAACTTTTAACCTGCGTTAAGTTAGCTACATGTGACATTACACAAACAATTTCACGTTAATAATTATTTCATAAAAAAACAAACAGATACCGGGTTACTTATACTCAAAGCCAGTACAATTACCAAAAGATAAGTTTTCAACGCTCTTATTCCGCAGATGTTTTTAACCGACAACAAAAGCTTGGGAGCTTTCGATGGTGACAATGATGACCAACTCTGCGGAGTTCAAATCAACTCCTCCAGTTATTTCGTACCTGACATAGATTTGGAAAAATATTTACAGTCTGTTTCACAAAAGACCCAAAATCTCATAAGGGTAATAACATTTGTGATGCATCTTTATTGAGCTGTTTGCTTTATGTGTTTATGAACTTTATTTTAATAAATTTACTAAAATTAGACTTTATACTACTAACAATTCATAATAGAAATCTTAAAGATGCTTGAATCATAAAGTTAACCCAGATGAATAAACAATTAACGACGCCAATAAATTGAAGACTATAACTAAAACATTTATCCCAGAAATTGAGAAACCATTGCACAAACTAAGAAGAATATCAAGAATTTTTACATTCTTTCAATCAAAGTTGAAATTGCCTGAATTTTTTTTTATCATGAATCGCATTTTCGTAAATTATTAAATTCTTTTCCAAAAAACTTGTATTGTAAAAGCAAAATGTAGTTCCATGTTATTGGGCAACGTCATTTGCGTTGTTTTTCAGTTCGACCACTTTTTACAAAAAGAAATGATGAACAAATTTTGCGGCAACAATTACATAGGAGGATATTGGATATCTGTGAATGCAGGTTATTCTGGAAGAGGTGTCGGTCATCAATTGGTGATAAGGAAAAAAACAGTTTTGTATAAAGTGTTGAAAAGTTATTTTCATTGATGTAAAATTATTATCTTTGATATAGTGTATATTTGCGTCATAACACTTAAACAATAATAAAATCACCATAACACACCGACCAAGCAAACTAAATTTTATTTTTATTAACAGGTGTATGAAGTGGCTCACTACCAATTTCAGAGACTTTGATTCATTGGTGGCGGTCACTACGGCACCGGAGTCGAAACACATTACTGAAAAAATTGGCTTCAAGTCAACCTATGAAATGAAGATGTCTGAGTACAAAGATGAGAAAACTGGTGAAAGAATATTTGCCAATGCAGGAGTTCCTTTCGTGTATCTCATGGTTAAACTGCGGAACGTAACCAAATCAAACCTGTAGAATTTCATCCCTGAGATATCTTCTGTGTTGCGGTTCGTTTAAAAGAAATGAATACAACGTTATGTTACGAGGTCATATGTAAAATGACACTGTTTTGCATATACGCTATTTGCCGCTTAGGCCTGATATGAGATTGAGTATAATTAAGCAGTTTATGACGAACACCATGGTATGTCATCCGGCATATAGACAATAAACCAATCCTCAAATTCAATTGAAGTTTTGTAACTCCAATGCGTGTTTGCATTAAGGAGGCGTCAAATACTTAAAACTAAGGTCTCTAAGATTTTGTTGGACGTCTTACGTAGAGCTATAAAAAACCTGTTTAGACCAATCAGAAAGCAGTATGGTTGGGGTTGTTTTCTTGCCTGGGAATTTTAGGTAATTCCCAGTCAGGAGTCGCTGCAGCTGAGGTACAGGCAGGTTTTTTTTTAAGGTTTGGTTTGGGTGACCGCTAAGTAGTTTTAAGAGACCGCAAGTGTTTCATTTAAATACCAAAAAATAGCCATATTTGCTTGTCCAGTCTTGCAAGTCCAAATTTTGGGAAACCGCTGGAGAAATTTGGGGGACCGTTTCGGTCCCCCAAAACACCTTAAAAAAACACTGGGTAGAGGAATGTATTCTTGCTGGATATTGTGAACGCACTGTAGAAATATTGCAACATTTGTAGAAACCCTAATGATCAAAACTTTTGTTAATCATTAGCAAAATAGTGTGTAGGTTAACAAGTTGCAGGCTAACAGTTTATTATTTAGGTTAATTTGGAAGTGGAGATGGTCAAGTTACTACCAAACCTATTAGCAACGTGATGGTTTGAGTGGTTAATAATCCCAAGTTACTCTCTTCATGTAAGACATTTATACAGTAGAAAGGCCTATTAGCAATAACGTACAATAAAGTTCATGAAATGTTTTTATGTACGCACATGCCTATCGCATTGACCCAACAGGTCCAAAGTCACCAACCATATTGACTGCATAACGATTTGAACGTTGTCGTGAACAATTCTGCTGTCTCAACAAATCCTTAATAACTTGTTGTGTTGTGTTTGTATAGTATATGGCTATATGCTATCGCCTGTAGGCATCTATAAAAATAGTTACCGAAAATGTGATGTTCTTGGACTTGAACTTGTTTTTGGAGTATAGCCTACTTGGGTAGATTGTGCCAAAATCGTGAAGATGGTTAGTCTACAATGAGGGTAAGAAGAAGATCACCGTCTTCCAACACAACTTAGGATGACAACATCAAGCCAAAACAAATAGTTACCAGATCGCAACTGCTTGGCTATTTTTTTATAGCGCTTCAAGCCTTAGCTTATGCTATGTCGGGCATTTGCCTATAATAATTTGCTTACGGCGCGGAAAAAGCGCAAATGCTTGTTTTGCGCTACATCATGCAATGTTTGTTTCTTGTTCCGCTTTTGCAATACAAGAAAGTTAACGTATTCGGTCCAGATCTAAAAACCGTGTGCATCTCAGTACCACTTGGTGCTACTGGATCATTATCTGGTCTGTTATTAGCAATAGTTCTTGAAAACCTGTCCCTGGAAAGCACATTATCAATTTATTACGTGTTAGTTACGTATTAGCCTACGTATAATTTCTTACGTAACACATTTGTAACCTGCCATTTGGAGTGGCTGAATACAAAACAGTTGAAACGTTGCAGTTCTTTTATGTAATGTCAAAGATTGTGAAGATATAAGTAGATACCGTATGATTGCAATTAATGCAGCAAATTTCAGATATTTACTTATCGATTATTGTCACATGCTTCGGACGTAAACGTTTTCGTAATGAGAATATTTAAATGAATAAATGGTATACCTAAATTCAAGATAAGATTTTATTTTAATAATTTAAACGTACGAGCTTATTTTTTTTGTGTTTTCGAAGCGTAATTGAAACAGCATTGATGAATTTTTAGAAAGTCAAAGTTTTAGATGAATTATCTGAGTAATTGTGTTTGAAATAAGGTTCAGTCGTAGGCTATTGCTGATTGATGTAATTTAAATTTATACCACGATGCCTGACTTTGAGTAGGTCTAACTACTGACTCAGTTACTCCATTGTGTATAGGCCCAGAGCAGGACTAACCAACTGCGTGGCCCGTGGTAAGCATTTTTTTTTAAATTGACAAGTACACCAGGAGTTTAACTATTATCTTTTTGCAAATGTGTACTTGCAAAATGTTTGCCTAAAAAATTGCCCAAGTGTTACAAAAATCTTATCTCGGAGAATCCACATCGTATCATGAAAATTTGTTCAGCTGATATTAGCTTGCGCGGGGGTCCGTGGCAACTGCCACACTTGCCACTATGTTAATCCGACCCTGTATGGGTTTACGTGAAAGACAGAGTGTAACCAATCCTCACAAATACGAAATAAATTGGACCGTGGCTTTTTATCGTTTTGTATAGTAGCGACGCAACTGAAATAGATGCCATGAAGCTATTGGGACCATTACAAAAGCGCTTCGTTGGGTCCCGTTTAATATTTCAAGCTGTTGATTAGTGGTTTCACACTATGTCACAATGTTTTGCACTATTTTTTTTTTTATTGTGTGAATACGCACTGTGTAAATCAGCACTCCAGCACCAAGCACTTTCATATACTTTATTGCACCAAACGCTTGTTTTTCTTTATATTATGTATATATTTTCGTTTGTATTTTACTACTGGCTGTTTGCTGGCTTTGAGTCACATTCCGTGTTATTGAGTGTAGGCAACATTTAGTAATACTGTAACAGTAATTAAGTCGATGTGTAGGTTTCATAGAATTTTTAATACACATTCATTTGCTGGATCTGTCTTTCAACTTTAAAATAGTTAATGCTTTTCTCAACCACCTGTCACCAAATTTGTTGTTGTCGAACTTTAGACATAGGTAGTGTAATGTTCTGATTAAAATGACTCAGGCTTTGAGGCCATTAACAACATACGAAAGCGAATAGTGAACAAACGTGTAAAACAGATAATGTGGAATAAATACGTACCGGCATGTTGGCACGTTGGCAAGCAACCTGAGGAATTATGGGTAGAGATTAACCACAA
Organism: Clavelina lepadiformis; assembly: GCF_947623445.1. Lineage (NCBI taxonomy): Eukaryota > Metazoa > Chordata > Ascidiacea > Aplousobranchia > Clavelinidae > Clavelina > Clavelina lepadiformis. The sequence continues at coordinate 21,016,018 of NC_135241.1, forward strand.
TTGGCGCTAGTTACAGTTAGCAACAATCTAACAATAAGCTTCTTAATACGTCTGTTACAGGTAGTAAGCATCCAGCATGCGCATGACTAGATTTGATAAAGCACTTTGATAAGATGATGGTGCAAGAAAAATTTGAATCAGACTTAGAAAATTATACGTGATTCTGTTCCATTATTAAATAGATTTTCACTTTTCTACACTCATGTCATAACTATTTTGGAAAATTTACTGCAGACTACTTTTACATATTTTCGAGATGTAAACAGGAACTAGTTACTGGATTAAGAAGTTACCACCAGCGCCATTAGAGTCTTCAGCTTCGGAATAAGAAAGGTTTTCTTTTAGCACTACTACCTGTTGGACAGCTTGCTGTCTGCATTAATTTCGTTTTTTACAACATTTTGTTTTAGGATTTAACTAATTATGGGTTTAGTTGCCGTGCTAGTTGTTACCAGCGATTAATTATTATCTTGATTATATTTAGCACGTTTTAAGCCTTTTCGGCTTTGTCACTTTTTTCTGTTTATTGGCGCGTACTACTAGCAACTTGCTTCATTTTTCGTCTTCACCGCGCTTTTGACAAGAAATAAAATGATTGATTTATTGATTGGTTTGTACGAGTGTGTTTCATCAACTCTGCAACATTTATGCATCGCCTATGTGATAACCTACAAATTGCTTGGAGGCAGTTTTACATCTCTATAGGAAACGGCTATGATGAAAAGTATAAGTTAATACGCTACAATTTAAAATATACACTTAATAAAAGGTTTATATTTCTCTTTATTTCTTCAAAGAAAAATTTATATGATCTTTGTTAAAATTTGTTGCTTTGACAATTAGGTGATTCCCCCAAAACAACTCCTTGCCAAATGCTCCCAAATTCATAAGGTTGTATTGGTAGCAAACTGTAGTTTATAGGTATATGTAGGCCTACTTGTTAATCCACTTGTCTGGTTATATGCACCTTCGTATATTACCTGGACGTCGGCGTTGGTAGCGTATGAACTGGTAACAGTGCAACAACGCTGTGTGCTTAGCGAAATAATGGGCTGTGGCGCCAGCGCGCACATGGATATTTCTTCACCAGATGATGCATTTGTAGAACCTTCAGCAGGGCAGCCAGAAGTCGAAAGCGTGCATCCCACGAACGGTGAGTTAAGCTACCTTGTTGGGCTAATTATATCACTTCGATTATTTTAAATTATTAGTGATTTCAATACAAAATGATACATGGATAGGCCTAGCTGGTTGGTTACTAGTTGCCGAGTTTCCTGCTCGGTAGCCGAGTGGTTCGAGCACTGGCCTCGAAATAAATGCGGTCCAGGCTCCATGTTTGATACCTAGTGACGCCATACCGTTGTAATGCCCTTGGGCAAGGCATTAACGACACTTGCTCTTGACCTGTTCAGTGGACCTGGTGGCTGGTGGACTGTTTTAAATTAGGACAATACTATAAAAATCAAAATAAAAATGTTTCACAAACTGAACTTACATAAAGACTACCTCGGTAACTGGGGCTTGAGCTATTAGGGATCATCGCTGGGTTTGAGTTGCGCAAAAACTTTCTCAGTCCGAGGCTAAAAATCATCGTACCACACACTTTTTAACAGAGGTTTTCCTGCTTTCCTAGGCTATGATACTATAATCTTTATCCTCGAACTGAGACAAGTCTTTGCACGACTTAAATCCGGCGAGGATTTCACGTTGCTTGAGCCCTGAGCAATGAAGAATCCTTTTTTAAAGATTTTTTTTCTATCCTTCTCCATTTTTTTTGTTTCTTTCTCTCTCCTCAAGTGTAGGTCGATTTGTTTATATAATAAATGGGACTTGAGTCATGAAAAATTATTGCTTAGTTTACGTTGCGAAAATCTTTTCTCAGTCTGGGAATAAGATTTCTGGTATGATACCACTTATCAAGGTATCCTTTACTTTGCACTCCCATATCAGAAGAGAACACTGGGAAATTATTACGTCACAATTTCTTATTTATTACCTCATAACCAGTGTGCATTTTGTGTGATGGATATGCTGAAGATCTGTTTGGTATAACTAATGTGAAATGTACCCTGGCCTCATAACACCTTCTCATTGAGGTCCAGAAGGCAGAGTGAAAAGGTACAATTACAAAGCTTCCTTACTTTACCAATAAAATGATAATGAATGCATTGTGTAAAAAACCATGGTTCAAAAAATATGTCATTTATTTTTATTTCTCTCAGAAGATTTGATAAGTTTGTAATTCTTTTTCGTTTACAAACTTCAATAATAAAGGTTTTATTTAAAAAAAGCCTCGTCAATCATCATGCCCTTGGCAGCTTGGCGCACTGCTTGAGAATCGGTGACTTAGCATAAAGTTTTACACACACCACATCCAATTAAATTTTAGGTTAATTGGGAATGAGGAAATCTACACCAAATGTTTAATTCTTCAGTTCTTTTGAAACCCATAAAATGGTAGATAAATGCAAGAAGATTTTGTTATTTCCTACAGCCGAAGAATAGGTTGTTTGCTATTTTTAGTTTTAGATGAAATAAGTTTCAGCATAATTTGCTTGCCTGATAGTTACATTACTTTTACCTTATTAGGCAATTTGGATTATCCAAATATCAAAATTTATCCACAGCTTTATAGTTTAAAAAAATTTCAAATCGATTTTTATTTGGAACATCCAAAATATTGATCTAAATAATTTTTTTGTTGTTCTTGTTTTATGGTTCTTCTAAAACTTTATTTTGTTGTGGAACTGCAAAAGTTTAAAATAAATTTAAATGTTATGCCAAAAATTTATTTGAAAAATACTGCGTGGTGCCCTCAGTACTATGTCGTATTAACTCATTAACCGAGTAAGATATCATATATACATAAACCTATTTTTCAATACTGCTTGCGATATCTTTTTTATATGTCTGTAAAAAAGAACAAGTAGCGCAAATATAGGTTTTGCACTTGTGCAAAAATAGGCCTTGTTCTTTATTTACTAAACTAGACCCACTACCACAACCATTTAAATTAAATACATAAGGCACTCTTGCCCAAATCTGGACTCTTAACACAATAATGATGACAGATTTTTCAACTTTGTATTTGTTTTTGTTTGGGAAAATTAGTAACATGGGAAGAGTGAAGTTTGTTTTTGTTTAAATGAAAGCGATGTGAAAGTTGTATGCTACAATATAAAATCTAGAAATTATAGATTTTTATGGTGTCATAAACATTTGTAAAAAAACTGATGTCAGTATTCACCCGAATTGAATTAGGCCACAGAATTATCCAGTTTTTCTTATGCCTTGAGGCAAAGTAAACTGAGTAATATCTACTGGATATTTATGTTGTTTTATGTTAATTTAAAATTTGAGCTAAATATAACTAAAGTGAGGGAAATTTTAAAAACAAGTGAGCCTAAAGTCAAAGAGTTGTTGCCAGTAAATATATTAGAAAAAGGATTTGTACTAATATGTAGTGGTTACTTAAGCAGTTATTGTTATAAATTATCAGATTGTTCAATAGGCTACCATATAATAAGCTCATTTGTGATTCAGTGAGGCCAAATTAACAAATTAATGTTGCTGGCCGGATTTGGCCCGCAGGCCATAGTTTGTTGACCCCTGAGTGCAGTCAGGGCTACTGGCTCTAGCCTAGTCCGATAACTGTGGTAAAAACAAGAGTGTTTTACTAGTTTATGTCATCTGTGACATTCCTATGCTGAAATTAAGCATTACCTGCTGCTACTAATCACACTTATCTGTAGAGACGTGTTCCATCCAAAATGCGTTAGCTAACCCACTATTACTACAAGCCTACTCGTACAGCCAGAATTATCGAACAAGTTGTTTTTACATTGTGACGTCATAATGCCCGCCATCTCTGTCATAATAGGAGACCAAATTTGTGATGCAATTTTGGCAATAACGGCTTAACCATTGCATGTTATAAAAATCCATTCAGCACTATCCAGTATATTTACTGGCAACTACACTTTGATTTAAAGCCAACTTGTTGTTGGAATTGTCCCTCACTTTAACTAGGTGTTTCTGTGTAGAATACAGGAACTGATAATAAGATTGCATTAAAAGCCATTCATAAATACATCTTTCTAACATAAAAATCCCTGGCAATTTAAATGGAAATAAAGGAAACGACAATGTAACAACAATAAAAGAAACCGTTGAAGAAGTTGAAAATGAACACGCATCTTCAGAAGATAATTCTGCAGCAGAAAATGAGAAAAATGACGGGACAATTGTAAATCCAAAAAAATTAACTGATGAAGAAATTTTACTAAGAGTTAAGGTATTTGATTTCCTGTGCTTAGCTAAAGGGAAAATATTGTATTTGTCGACGAAACTTGTTGAATGAAAATTTGGCTGGGCAGCGTTGCACACAAAATAAAGGAAAATGTAAATATTGCAGTCAAAGCTGGAAATACTGAGGTCTCTCGAGTGGCCATGGAATGATGAAGGAAAAGCTGTGCAGGATTACCTTTTCAAGGTATAACTTGTGCAGCGCTTAATTTGTGATTCTTCTTTGTTGTAACCTCCTGTATTCAATATTCTCATTGCCTACTGTGAGAGTGTTTTAAAATATTCTTTGATTTTAGAAATTTTTAAGGAAAAGGAGGAAGAAAATTGTCCGTTCAATCGCAGATCTCATGATTGAAAACGGTTATCTTGATGTCTGTGTAAAGATTTGGGATTTTTGTCATACTACTGAAGACGAAGAGCTATCTTATAATCATAGCAAATCATATTATGTCGTAAGTCTTAACGTAAGGATTCTGATTTTAGATATACAAGTAGGCAATGCTCCCTCTAATTTCTGCAAAGCTATAAAAATCTCTGAACTATGCTTCTAACAATTTGATTTTTAATTTCACAAAAGTATTTTTAAAATTCAACTGTAAGAACACAGCATTTGTTATTGAGCTTAGTTTTAATGGCAAATATTTTTTTTGCCCAGGCGTGTTGTGCATTGAAACAGGTTTGCAATGTTAAGGCTTTTATCAAACTATGCAAAGCCGATTTTACAATCCATGACGTTTTTGGTCCAGATGTTTTTGGTCTAGGCACACCAACCAACATAACTGTTATACGGGACACGCCATCCTGATCTTACCATTTGTCTCAAAGGCTTTATAAAATAAACTTTTATAAACTTTTTGTTATGTCAGAATGGAGAGGATAAATTAACTTGAAAGTGGCATTATAGCCGGTTTAGACAAGAAAACAGATTACTTCACATACATTAAGATATAGGGCTAGATAAATTGGCCATTTGATTTCTGATTGATAGCGTTTTACAATTGAAAGATTTCTGGTATAAATTGCTAAAAATTTAGTTACACAGTTTTGATCGTTGCAAAGCATAAAAATTATATAATGGGTATAATTTATAGTTGCATGTTAGCACTGTACATGATGTCTAATTGTCTAACACTGGCAACAAAAATGGGGGTGTGGAGGCGCCGAACCCATAACTTTAAGAGTGAAAGATGCGGCACCCTTTGCCAAAATGAAAGAAGTGCCTAAAGATAAAAGGAAAGTAAGGCGCACATCACTGAGCAGTTGCTTGTTATCACACCTATAACGTCTCTTTTCTTTGTATGCATGACCTCAAATTTTTTCGAAAATTGCTGTGTTGAATAAACAAAAAACAAAAATCCTCAACAAAATAGATGAATACCTGGGCTCGGCTATAAAATCAGGGTTTGCTGTTTAAAACATCAAAATAGTTGTTTAAATCTTCCTGTATAAAATATTAACATAAGAAAATAAACAAGATGTGGCAAGAACAATAGAGGTTATCGCAATGATATCACTAACCTCATGACATCATACCTTGCCGCACCCCCACGATTTGCAAAAGTTTGCGCCTAGGTTGTCTAACTACACAGTGTATAGGTCTAATTACATTTTGTCAAAAATGATATACTAAGCTAAATTTTATTTGGACTTTGCTTCTTATTTTTGTATGCATATATTTGTATGTTCCTCAAACAAAAAAGTAAAACCCATTGTGCTTGACCTGTCTCATTGATGTGCTCATGCATTATTCAGTTTCTTATAAGTACAGCCACAAAAGTGAAGTGCGTGCCACACGTCAGCCTACATTGATTGAAGAAAACATTTTCTGTTACTAAGTTATGCGGGTAATCATGTTTGAATGAAAACAATCGATGACATATTTATATGACACAAGCAATGTTGTATTCAAAGTTCAATCATGCGGCCACTACACAGTGTAGTGAGATTCATATACATATATTACAATTGTAAGATGATATCAGTCAATTATTTGCCAAAAAATCAAATTTTGCAAATTGATTTATGGTGTTCAGAATGCGCGTTAAAATAAGGCTGGTGGCATTAATAAAATAAACCAAGGTGTATATGGTAAAACCTGAGTGCAGCTTGGTGGGAGCTTTGCTGGTAAGTGGTAAAATGATTTGTAATTTTCGTGCATGTATGAACTATTCATGACATCATTTGTGTTCTTGTTGAGTCACTTAACTAGAGGTCATATACTATTCTATATAATTGCATTACATTTTATATCAACTACACTTCTGAATGATTTGAATCTGATTTCTAATAAATGATTTAAATGCAGGAGTATCATTAACATGTATGTAGGAATACTTACTTACAAAATATAAATAAAGGTTAATTGATTAAATTATATACAAATGAACAAATCTTTGTTACGGTATGTATAGATGAAAATTAATCTGTGGAATTATTCGGACAAATGTCGTAATTTGGCCCAAGCTTGTTATGAGCACAAAGAGCTTGTGAAACGCTGTATGAGGGAATTTACACTACCCGATCGAGACATTGCTAGTTTAAAAAATAACAGAAAGCGTTATGCTTTGAAAGTAAGTGGTTGTGATTGTAAGCGAATATGATAAATGATTAGATATTTTTCTTGTTTAATTGTGGACTGTATCATAGTTTTATTTTGTTAAAAAAGGTAAATATAATTATGTAATTCATTGTTATTACAAATATGCTCAACAATCACAAATTGAAACATGACTCTAATGTTTTCTTTTACAAATATTTTAAGGCCTCGTTGGGATTCCTCATGAATATAGTTCGTTTGTATAGTCCAAACGTTGAACTCATAAGAGCAAATGACGGCATCCAAACGATTTTCAAATTCTATGAATCAACATATCTCATTATTAAAGCAAAGGTCATGATGCTTCTGTCATTTTGTATTAATGAGGAAGAAAATGAAAAGATAATGGCAGGTGAAATAGCCTTAAATGACTTGGGCATATCTTTGGTGCACCATAGTTCAAACCTTCTTCAGCTTTATATCTTGTTAAAATGTTTGGTTAATGAAATTAGTTTGTTTAATGTGCTTTGCATAAAAAGTTTTTTTAAGGTATGATATTTTGTACAAAATGCGCTTATAAACCTGACACTATCTGACAATATGTTGTATTTGACAGGAACTGGTGTTATAAATTTTATCGTCAAACTGCTGAAAAATGCCTTGGATTCTGCCAACCATATTGGCAAAACCTATGCATTCTCTGCAGCTGAAACTGTAATGGGATTAGACAAGTTGGCCGCCAATGATAACAATAAGGTAGAATTTAAGATTTATATTTATTGGTTATTCGAAGTTGGTGTTATTAAAACTACTTAAAAAAATATTATAATTAAAACAATGTGAAAATGTCGTACAAATACCTTTTTCCAGTCCGTTATGCAGTGTATATTATGTTAATCTATTTCTTCTCAGAAACAAATAGTTGAAGCTGGGGTTCTACCGTTATTGGTGAGCATGTTGAATGAAAAATGTAGGGCTGAGGAACATAACGTTGCTACACACTGCATATGGACATTATCTTTCCATCCAAGCAACAGAGAAAATATCCGAGAGGTTTTTGTATAGCACAGCTTTTATTTTTCCATTTACAGTCCTTTGGCTGCATGGTTTTGTTGCTGGAATTTTCAACATTTATCGTATTTATTTTAGTTAACTACACTTTGCATTTTGTCACTAAAATCTATAATTTTTTTGTGATATGTTTCACATTGCAATGTTTACAGGAACCAGGACTTCTCGAAGCTGTTCACCGTATCCTTCAAAATAAAGACAGTGAGCCAGGCACAAAGTGTTCCTGTGATGGGATTGTTTTCCTCATTGAAGGAGTCGAACCAAAACTGGGAGATGCGGAGGTTGAACAAAAACATGATATGCACATCATGATCAGTTATCAATGGGATATGCAGGCCACTATTTTGCAAGTGAGGAAGACTTTGATATTTACTGTTAATGGTGGTATGTTAAAGCTTTGTTTGTGTTTGAATTTCTCATGTAACCAGCGACATTTGTTTATAAGATTTTACTTTGTTATTCTGCTGTGAATTGACATTTCATTATGTATTTATCAACTCTTCCTTTAGTTACGAGACAATTTGCGAGAAAGAGGATATAAGATCTGGATAGATGTTGACCAGTTGCAAGGATCAATCCTCACAGAGATGGCATCCGCAGTAGAGAATGCGATTGTTGTTATAGTGGCCATGACTGAAAACTACAAGAACAGCAATCCCTGCCGAACAGGTAGTTAAAGTACAGAAATAGCCTGTGGCATGACAGAGTTCAACCGGTGCAATGGCGCGTGTATGATATAATTTGTGGCTGAGATCCTGAATAATTTCATTGCTCAAGCAATGTAACATTACAATGAGCTGTTACAAAGATAATTTTTTGTTAGTACATGAATTCGAACAAAGAAAATCTTTCGTTTTTTGCAGAAGCTGAATATGCTTATAAGCTGTCCAAACCTATTGTACCACTGCTACTCCAACCGCATTACAAACCAGATGGATGGCTTGGTGCATTGCTTGGCATGCAGCTTTATGTAGATTTGAGCAATAGCGAGATAGTGGAGCAAAAGTTTGCTGATGTAGATAGATTGATTGCCTCCAAAACAAAAACCCAAGCTCTCAATCAAGAATCATTTGTTGCTCCTATATCAGAAACAGGTAGAAACTATTCAGGGCAAGACTACTTAGAGTCTGTATTGTCCATAAACCCCCTTCCATCTCTATATTTTAATGTTTTAGTTGTTGATGCACGACCTCTTCACGCATTGCCACGTCAAGTAAGTGCAAATACTTCCACTCATGCAGTTGCCGGTATCTGTACCAAGTGGTCACGCGATGATGTCTTGGAGTGGGGAGAGAAAAATGACATTGGTAAGTTTGAAGTTACGGAGTTATTATCACAACTAATCAGATGCTTACCATTGCAATCAAAGCTTTTTTAATTAAGGCATCTTTAAAAGTAAAAGTATTTAGACAGAAAATGTGCCATGCATTCGACTTTACAAAGAAATATGTTTTCCAGTCAGTGCCGTAACTACTCTTTGTGATTTTGATGGAATCGGACTCATGCAGCTGGTACAACTGCTCAAGCGAAGTCCGGATGTTTACTATAGTGCGCTTAAAAACGATTTCAAAATGGAGTGGTTGCAGATCTTTCACCTGACCAATGCTTTGGAACATTTACCTTAGAAGTTTTTTACAAGTTGTTCTAGAAAGTGGAATAAATTCCTTTAACGAAAATCGTAATTTGTAAGAAATTTTTTGTAATTACAGTTTGTAACATTTTGAAACCGGTGTCTTGTAAAAATTATTCATTTTTGCATAATAGATGAACATGGCTTTAACGTTTATTTTTGCCTTAACTTTTTGTATGTGATATGCATGTTTTGAAGTCTCACCTTGCTTAAAAAAAAGCATGGGGAACTTTTATGTCTGTAAGATTTACCTATACAAGAGAAGCAGTTTTTTATGCAGCATTTTAAAGTTTTCACTTTAGTCTTTTTGTCATGGTTCTTCAAAGCTTTTCGCAACTTATTCGTTTTTTTTCTATCGTAACATCCGTAGGCCTAATTACCGTCCATCACTGTAGCGTAGCATAGCAAATAGGATTGATTGATAGCAAAGATTGATGTAATTTTGTTGTAACCGCACTTATTTTTCTGGTAAGTTATAAGTTTGTTTGTCACATTGGAATAGAATGATAAATTTTCACCTGTGCATCCTATGCTGTCTGCCTTGATAACAAAGCTGTTTTGATGACTGTAGGAATGAGAGAGAGAGTTTATTTCACCATAACATAACAAACCAAAAAGTATCATAACACAAGTTAATTGGTGTGGGGCAGCGAAAAGACTTCACGGTCATTAAGGTCAGCTGCCCCAGATTCTATTGCAAAAAAGAAAGAAACGGATAGAAAACTGAAGCTCAATTAATTAAAACAACACTGCAAAAACAAAGCAGAGACACACGACAGAAACAGCAGCAAAAAATTTTTTTTTAACCAAATCAAAACTCAATCAATCAATGGATTATTGCACAAATTATTTCCAATCTTCATAAACATCTTGTTATCATATCATAACTTAGGCTGTACCACACGAGCTCACATATGCGTGCCGTTGTTGAAATTGTTTGTCCATTTGATGAAAGTCTGTATTGTTCGGTGTTTCAAAGCGCTGAGTTAATGTTTTAAACAAAGTTTTCAAAATGCTTCGCCAAAGATCACGTAAGAAACGATAACGTTTTGATACCAGCTGTCGTTGAGTTAAAGTTTTTATGAAATGTAGCTTATTAAGTTGGACTCGGCTTGGAGGCAGTTGATTCGATTCTTACAAATCTTTCAGAATGTTAGTTCGATTAGTAGTCTCGGGCCTACTGCATAGCCATGTAAAATGTCTTCCAAATTTACAATGTTCTAAACCAGGGGTGTCAAACTCAATCGCACCGGAGGCCAAAACTAAAAACTTATTTAGCGCCGCGGGCCGCCTGGGGCAACTGCTGTGCTGCTGTATTGCTGTATTGCGCGACTTGCTATAATCTTGTTTCTTGCGTGAAAAAAGTAAGTTATAGGCTACTGTACAATGATCTCGCGGGCCGGAAATAGTTCAATGTATAAAATAACTATGTGGGCCAAGTTTTATTGTAAAGCGGGCCGGATGTGGCGCGCGGGCCGGGAGTTTGACACGTATGTTTTAAAGAATCTAAACCATAATAAAACCGACAGATCTTCTTCAAATCAAATTCCAATTCGTTTCAGGTGTTGTTTAGTTTCCCTGAAATAATAAATATGGCAGGCCTACAACGACAGTAGGTTACGTGTGATCCGTGATCAGCATCATCATCACCATCTCATATATACAATACATATATATCCTCTGATTGAAGAAGCTTCACTCTTTGCACAGCTCACCTGGGCGACTATTTTTCTCTGTTTGAGCCCGGTTGCTGAGCTTATCTCTGTTCATTTGACCACGGACGCAGTTTTTATTTGTTTTTCGTTGTGTTGTCAGAATTTGGTATCGTTTACCGGTACTATTGAACAGTCTTTAATGTTCTTCCCCAAAACTGTAAATTTTCCGATCAGTAGTGTAGTCTGTAGTGTGTTCCGGGTATCAAACCTAGATACCACATTTCTTTAATTGTGGTGAACAAACACGTTGCTGGGAATACGTTCGTGGATGACGACCATGTGCTTCAACAAACGTTTCGTTGACCAATGGCATTACGAAATACAAAATAAAAGAATGGCTAATGTAATGCTTATTAAAAAGCATTCACTAACGTGACCAACTGATTTCGTTGTAGTCACGGTCGAATTGATTTTTAGTTTGTATCGGGTACCACATTTTTTGTTTCAACCAATCAGGTTGCGTCCTAAATTTGCCACGCGCTTTAAATTTCCCAAAACTTAAAGACAAAGGTGACGTTTGCATTAGTTTAGTTAGCCTATTTGGTAGATAAGATTTGCTGCTTATAGGTTTGGTCTATACTCTATGGCAGCTATGTCCAACCCGTGGCCCTGATGTTGTTATCGGTGCTTTATATGTAAAGTGTAAGCTGTGAAAGTGTGCAATTGATTATTATTTTATTCATGTACAGATTGCTTGAGTGTCATAACTCATAACATCCATTATTGTGCGCGTTGTTACTACTGCAGCGATATCTAGGCTAGTGCTGTGTTGGTGTGGTTAGTATTGTAAGTTATTCATCGTGGCAATGTGCGGCCGGAATAAAACTAGTGACGTTATTTTTACTCACTAATGTATTTCAATTGGGCATGTAGCTGCTCTATTGTACAGTTTGGCAAGGTTGATCTTATATACATTCAAGCTACTTTGTTAATTTTTTTTTAGAAAAACGTTCCCAAGTTATTTTTGTTTTTCATTCTCTGTAGTTGATATCTGTGGTGATATTGTTGATAACTAGATCTGAAGAAATGTCTGCGGCAAATCCACAACCTAGACAATCCTATTACAAAAACCGACACAACACAAATGAGGTACAGTTTTTTCAGCTTTAACTGTAGATCATGAAAATTAACATTGTGTGACCTGGTCTGCAGACTTGGACAAGGATGCACTAAATGACTAAAGCGTGATTTTCAAAAGAAGCATTAGCACACTTTAGGTGCATTAATGCCCTCAAATACCAGTAACTTAAATGTGGGTTTAATTAAATTTTGCATTCATAGAATCAATTGGATGCAGTTTTCATGTACATTTTTACAAGATTCAAGTGTTTTATTACCAGTTTTTTAGCAGAAGTCTCAAACTCCAATTGCCTATTTTTGGGGTCAAATTAATACCTTAAATTTAACCCCATGCCCACAAAATAAACTAAAGTTACACAATAAGGACATATGCTATTTCTTTTATTGTTAACATAATTGGAGTGGACATGTCTTCTCAAAAAAAAAATTGAGTTTGATATAAGTGAAACAAAAAGAAAATTTCTTTGCGTGAAAATAAAAACAAAATGAGAGAGACTTAGGGAAAAGGAGAAGTCTCCTAAACTGATTACTGAAACCACTGTTGAAAAAGCGATCGATATCTCTGGCAATCTTGCTAAAGCACCACATCTGTTTTTAGTCCTTGCCGTAGCCACTTTTTCCTGCTTATTAACTGTACAGCCGCTGATTTGATCCAACATTTTGTTAAAAAGACTAAAAACTACTGTTGGTGTAAGACCACATACATTGCTGCTGTTACAATATATAGTTATGGTTTAGCCTATTTGAAATTGAGTATATAATTGTTTAAACGTGGAATTAACGGTGTGTATATTGATTATTTTCATGTGCTTGCCCCCTTACCATGTTAATACTATTTAACTTCGTTGAGTAACATTATATTTATATTTTTTACAATTACTACACTTGTACCAGTTTTATGCCCAAGTTTCTGACAAATACGCCATAGGTTATGCTTTTGCCAACACATATTGGTTGTTCTAATTTAATCTTAAAATCATAATATGTTGGTTGCATGTCAATAAATTCTTAAATTCGTATTGTAGCACTTGAGGAAAAAGAGACAGGAGAGCAATGTACAGCTTCGCAAAGGAAAAAGAGAGGAGCAAATGCTCAAGCGAAGAAATATTACCATGGAGGACTTGAACACCAGTCCATTAAAAGAAATGAATTTTCAGGTATTGCATTTAATTATAACAAGCTGTCCACCACATACATTAATTGTAAAACTAGCTTGAATTTAAAACATCTGTTTCCCATAAAGGATGTTGGTGGTGTAATGATGAAGTTTGAGGACATAATCGTTGGCATTGTCGACAATTCTGACCCACAAAAGCAATTTGATTGCACACAAAGTGCCAGAAAAATCCTCTCTAGGGAAAGACATCCACCTATTGGGAAAATGGTGGAAGCCGGAATTGTCTGTAAACTTGTTGAATTTCTAAGCTGGGACCATAAGTAAGTTGGTTTGTCGCACGACTCGTATGATTACTGTTATTTGAAGTTATATTTTTTTTTCAAGCCGTATATGCTTCATAAATAATGCTATTAGTTTGAAATATGTACATTTGGGCAGTTGCTATAAAATTAATGTTATTTTCAGTTCATTAATGCAATTTGAAGCTGCTTGGGCTTTAACCAACATTGCTTCCGGCACCAACGAACAAACTTTGGCTGTTGTTCATGCTGGTGCTGTGCCCAGCCTCATCAAGCTTCTATCTAATGCCAACAAAAACGTTGTTGAACAGGTAAAATGGGGTGTATGATGAAGACGGGTGCTTCAAAATGTCCGACTTGGGTTTGTCCATATTATATAGTATGTACACTTAAGATCTGTCCTGTTTTTAGGCAATGTGGGCACTGGGAAACATTGCAGGTGATGGGGCATCAATGAGAGACTATGTCCTAGAAAAGGGCATTGTAAAACCACTTGTGGCGCTCACTACTGACCAAGCTGGTGTAAGTGTTGGCATAAATACAGTTTTCCTTGTTTTACTCACAAATTGATTCTTAATAGAATTGTTTTGGTATCTCCTGTTTTAGGGCTCGTTTTTGCAAAATCTTACCTGGACAATCTCTAATCTGTGTCGAAATAAGAACCCACACACTTCTCTTCCATACATTGTGCAACTGCTCCCCACCATTGTCAAGTTGGTCAACGTGGATGACACTCAGGTGAAAATTAATACCGGCATTTATGTGTTTTAGCTTTTCAACCTATTTTATAGTGCGAATTTTCATCACATTATACATCTAGAATAACATTGTTAAAGATTGTTGCTGTTGGTATACAGGTGAAAACTGATGTTTGCTGGGCCCTGAGTTACATCACAGATGGTCCTAATGATCGCATTGAACTCGTTTTAAATACAGGTGTTCTAGAAACACTTGTTCGACTTCTAAGCACAGAATCTGAAGGCATGTTGCTCACACCAGTGTTGCGAGTTATTGGGAATGTAGTAACTGGCACTGACCTTCAAACACAGGTATAACCATTTAAAGTCCTACGCAGTCCTCTCATGAAACTCTAGATAACTAACAGTTTATTTTGTTATTTGTGGAATGAACATGTAAGGTTTCATATTAGTTGTATTAATCTTTCAGAGGGTAATTGATCTTGGTGCTCTGGTCGCTTTCAAGAAGTTGCTAATAAACGATAAAGCTACCATTCAAAAAGAAGCGGCCTGGACAATCAGCAACATCACGGCAGGCACACAAAGCCAGATTCAGGCCGTCATTGACGCCGACATTGTCCCGATTCTCATTCACCTTCTTACAAATGTAGACTATCAAAATTTTCTTTAGAAATATTTGTGTGCACATAATTACAAGTAAATGTGTAGTGATTGAATAGAGGTTAGAAGAATAGGAGTTGAATGAAATAATTTTTCTTGCAGGGAGACTTCAAAACACAAAAAGAAGCTTGTTGGGCTGTCACCAACTTCACTTCCGGCGCTTCTTTGGAACAGATGGTTTTCTTGGCTCAGAATAGAGTGATCGAGGGCTTGTGCAAAATGCTTACTATTAAGGATCCAAAGATTTTACAGGTCGGTGTTAAGATCTTCAGTTGCGCAAACAAGATCTTGCACTACCAGACCCTCACCACATAAAATGCAGTCTAAGCTTTAACTTTGCAGAGTTTAGTTGTTTGTTCAAACTGAAACTTAAATTTGTAAGTGCTGGTTCTATTTTGTGGATACCAGGCCATGAGTAATACTTCAGGTGTAACTAGATATACAGTGGATGCTCATTAGCTCAAAGCTGCAGCATATTGAATATTGCTGAATGTTATCTGAAGTTGTGGTTGCACCAATATAACGTTAAAGTTATGTTATCCGGTTTGATTAATTTCATGAAACTGCACAGGTTTGTATGGACGGGCTATCCAATATGCTGGTCACTGCTAAGAAACTCGGACAACTAAATGCGATGTGTTGTGTCGTCGAGGCTTGTGGAGGTGTTGATGCCCTTGAGGACCTTCAGAAGCATGACAATGAAACCGTCTACAACATGTCTTTGCACATCATTGATAATTTCTTCAACGATGAGGTATAACTTAATATAAAGAAGCATGCAAATCATTTACTTATCTCGGACGCAGCATTGCTCTAAATAATTGTACATCTCCGCTCACTGTGAATATGCTCATCGATTGCATTGGTTGACTTTTTAGGATGATGATATTGAGAATGTTGCTCCGGAGACAACCGAGGATGGAGATTACTTCCAGTTCAACCAATCCAAGAGCAAAGCACCAGACGGAGGTTTTCACCTTTGAACATGTTACGCACTGCCTTGAACCACAAATAATATTTTTCGTTATTACGATGTTTTTTCAGCTGCGTCGGTTATTTTGGCAATTACTTGTTTTTGCTGAATTATGTTTCTTCCATTTGACTGTCTGTATGACTTTCTGTGGTAAATGAATTCGATTTTTGTAAGATCACTTCCTCTGCCAAAAGTTTTTGCTTTGCTTCTGTCGCTTTCCATGCTGACTGCCTGGTAAGGAAGTGACTTGCTTTACTTGAATAGTTTACTTCCATTGTTGCTCTAAAAATCGGTTTGAAACGCAATACAGTATAGTGGCTTGTGATAAGATCTTCGTTTCAATGGTACTGTACTTCAGCTTATTAAACCCTAGATGGACAAAACAGCGCTGCGTTATTCCTGTCCAACAGTCGTGTTCTGTGCATTTACTTGAAGACAAAATTGATCGAACCCTATTTCTTCAAGATTACTTAGAATGTATGATAAACAGCGAGCCTTGGAAAAGCAGAATCGCATTTAGATTTTCTACTAGTTGCCTTACGATCTGAGTCGAGACATTTTTGGACCAGCCCGTGTTTCAAACATCGGTTTTATTTTGAGTAATTTAATACAGACAGATAAATGTTACTGTAACTTAAATCAGCAAACTCCGTTGGAAAGGTTTACGAGATAATTTCTCGAAGCTTTTTACCATTACAAATCAGACAACTTGAAGATGAGCCAAAAACCCGCGTCCTTGCACCACGTCATCCGATTGGAAGAGCAGCACAAAATTCTTCTTTGCCTCAAACGATGACGTGAGCGTTTCGTAACCGCACAACTCTACCACGTCACTTGACGTCATGTTCTTTTTGTCGAAATCGCTGTAAATCAGGATTCGGTCTCGGAAGCATGCGTCCTCTAAATCCAACCTTTATAGCGAAGAAAAACGATTTTAAGACCAGCCGAATCATAAGTATTATGTATAGGCTCTATACAACTTCCGTTGTAC
The DNA here is from genome assembly GCF_947623445.1 of Clavelina lepadiformis. Lineage (NCBI taxonomy): Eukaryota > Metazoa > Chordata > Ascidiacea > Aplousobranchia > Clavelinidae > Clavelina > Clavelina lepadiformis. The sequence goes on from NC_135241.1 coordinate 21,033,093, forward strand.
ATTACTTGGAAAATGTCATTCTCATTTTCGGATCGGTTCTCTCGATTTCGCCACCGCTTCCAAATTCATCCAACAATGTAATTTGCCATATGCATTGACTGTTTTCTGGATATAAACCTATGACCATAGAACATAAATGCCATGAATAAAAACAATAGCGTAGGATTTAAAATAGTTGCCATTAAGTTGCAAATGTATGACCGAAAATAATTGCAAATTCTTAGTTGAATGAATGTCTATGCAAGAATAACCATTAAAAACGTTGTCAGACAAACTAACCTGGAAATCTTGGCGACGAGATGTTTTTTGCGGACTGCAAAATTATATTTTCACCACAAGATGTTTTAAGTTCAAATGGATCAGCTGGTATTGGTTTTTTGCTAGGTGCCGCAGTTTCTATACAATGGCAGAGTTAACTTTGTATGTTTACGATTTTTATTGCCGCATTCATACGTACTACTGTAGCCGACTGATTTGAATGTGTACAGATTATAATTCCGAGGACATAGGCCTACTGTTTAAATTGAAAGTCAATTCCAAAAACAAGGTGGCCTTCAACAAAATAACAGTTTCCAGTAAACATACTGGTGAAAGGATTTTTAATAATATGCAGTGGTTAAGCAATTATTGCCACAGTTATCCTAATAGGACGAAGAGGGCGGTTACAAAGACGTCACCATGTAAAAACAATAAGCTTGTTGACTGGGGTATGTATGAGATATGATAGTAGTGGCAGGCTAGCTAACGCGTTTTGATGGAATACGTCTCCACAGGCAGGTGAATAGTGGCAGATGACGTTTGTTTTCCACATAGGAATGTCACAAATATCAACACATGAAGTGGTAAAGTATTCTTGTTTTTCCCACATTTTCCAGTAGGCCTACCAGATGCTGGCTGCAGCCAGCAGCCGAGACTGTACAGTAGGTTAGCGTATACGTTGACCAGTATAAATACACAAACGGTAAACAAGATTCTGCTTATTTAACGCAAAATGTTGTTGTACACTTAAGTACGCTTTTATTATACCTATTAATAGTTATTTTTCGGCCACACAAAACGTTCTATTCATACTTGATCCAAATACTGTACCTGAGTCATCCTTATTGTTTCTTCTATGGTGACGTAAAAAGAGCGGTAATTTACGTCATAAATAAGCCATGAATTTACGTTTTTTACCACGTATCTATGGCAATAACTGCTTGACCACTATAAACTACATGTTAGAATATTCTTCAGTATATTTATTCACCACTACTCTTTGAGTTCAGGCCAACCTGTTTTTGAACTTCCCCCCAGTGGAGGGATTCAGCCGGTTCGCACCGGTTCTTGGAATTTTAATGACTTTCGCGAACCGGTTGTTAACAAGCATATGCATAGGTCGTGAGAGAACAGGATGTTAAAATATTTGAATCTCACCACTGCTTGCCCTTCACTTTAACATAACAATCTTTGAAAAACAAAAATTACTTCTCTAATTTAGTATAGAATAAAAACGAGATATAGGTTGGCACTCTGAAGGTTAACTTTATTTTTGATTTTTCTGCACGAACTTTTACAAACATAATCTTGCTTCCTCAGGCGTACTAAGAATTATTATTTTTATATACTGGGTTAACACGATTCTGCCACCATCAACTTCTCGAATTTAGTAATTTTCAAGAAAATAAGCTACACATGGGGTAGTTGTGGCTGAGCTGCAGACAACTATCATTCGTTCACAAAATCATCAACCATATGCGAAATGTAAGCTTTAGACGTCTTAGATTTATAGCTTAAACACCTTTCATATAAATAGGTTGCATGCAGCTCATTATTTAGTGTATTAAATCTTCCTTTATATTTATACACAATGGTTTTTGTAACCAACCTGTTGGTGGCGGCTGCCACCTGGTGGTCGTTGTATAAACTGGTGGCGTTGTGGCCGCTGCTATTGCTCTGCCACCCACGATTCTTCCTGGAATGAAAATCCAAAGTTTACAACAATATTTTGTTCGCAAAATATTCTAAATGCGTTTTCATTGTTAGCAAACAATTACCGTACCCCCGCCATAACCGAAGTAACTAGAAGCCGGTAAAGACTGCAGCGAGAGACCTGCGAAATAAAACATATAGTATAGAATATAGATGCTTCCATGTCTGTTGCATATAATCGCAACAAGTAGCCTACAAGTTACTTTAAAAAAATGAATTATAACGTATTGTAGGTATGCAATTTGTATAATATGAAGCGGTTCTGTGCAAACGTTCAACTTGGTTTATTTGATGTTAGAAAAGTGATGAAAATAATGGTAACTTGAAAAAATATATTGAGATGTTTTTACTTACTTCTTCCAGGTGACTGTGGTTGTAATAATCTACGTGCTTGAACGTTACCATAAGTTCCATAGGGTAACGGAGGCCGAGGGAACGGAATAGGATATGTCGGTGTCGGTTTTGGTGGTGGTGGTATTGCGTCACCATCCGGTTTCGTAACTACCAATGACGTTAGCGGAGTGACGAAGTTGTATTTTAGCGACAGCTGAAGTACTTTGGAATCAATTTCAGAAACAACATCCTACGAAAAAATTTTACCGTACGTCAAGGGAAAGAGGATTTAATTACAAGATTTTTTTGCGTTACACTTTCCAGCACTCGTTACCATATCTGGTACAATCTTTTAATAAGACAAAATCTATCGTTTGGGACAAAATACGTTAAAAGAAAAGAAAAATAGAATTATAAAAAGAAGACTTTTGCGCTCCATGAAGTGGGTGCTTTACAGTGTAAATGATGTAAAGTTTGCATCAAAGCCAATTGTTACCTTATTACCAGCTGTTTCTGTCTTATTCTTAAGCAAATCTTTGATGGTCAGGTAAGCCCACAGTTTCTCCATGTCAAATCCATCTTTGGAAAATGTTCTCTCAAACTTCTTGCCCCTGGATGTGAGCATCAATTTTCCTCCGACAGATTCTCCTTCCACCACACCGATTAATCCTAAAACAATGAAATTATATTTAACATAACTTATCATAACATTGTATGCTCGAATCCAAGAAATACAAGTCCGTTAGTTATCAATTTAGGGCCCGCAAAAGTCAATAAAGTCAAAAATTTTTAAGGACCTCGTCTGACCACGAATCAAAGAATAAAGTTGTTTTCAGCACCTAGGGGATTGTTTCTAAGAAGTTTATAGGTCAAAATAAAGTCAAAATTTACAATAAAGTCAAAATTTTCAATAAAGTCAAAATTTGTCAAAATATGGCTTTTTACAAAGTTTTTGTGTTTCTTGAGAGTAATTCTTGTAAAAATCCTCGTGGAAGCATTGTAAATCAGGAACTGCGACACAATTAAACCATATTAACCCATAAAAGCAGGAAATAAGTCACAATGCCCACTTGGATCAGCAGTAACTTTTATCGCAAATTGTCCATTGTTTATTCATAGTTACGTATTTAAATAATTCTTATAAAACAGTTCCTCTTCATAAACGTGGTATTTTCGAAGATCAACAGTTTGGATTTTAGGAATAGCCTACTGACATTCTGTAATACAAAAATGCCTAAGCAAGCTAAATCGTCTTCAGCAAAAGTTAGACAGATTTGTCGAGATTTTTCTGATGAATTTAATGCAACTCCCGAGAGTGATTTAAGGTGAAATTTTTGCGAGGTTACAGTGAAGTGCAATAAAAAGTATTTTGTTGAAAGCTACAGGAAAAGTAAACGCCATCAAGCTGGATTAGAGCAACAACAAGCATTCCCTGTTTAATTTGCTGTTTATTAGAATTTACCATGCGGAGAAAATCGAGGCAAAGTGCCCTTTTCACAAGGACAAAATAACACAAGCTACCTAAATCTATCGCCAAAAAACACGACGCACTTTTTATAATCCATAAAACACCTTGACTTTTCGACAAAATATTACGTTTGGGTCTGAAATCGACAAAATATTATGTTTGGGTAACTGAATGGAGGAAGAACTGTGGCCTCTACAAATAAGCAATTTCGTTAGGTCAAAATAAAGTCAAAATTTGATAAAAATAAAGTCAAAAAATTTTTTTTTCAGGTCAAAATAAAAATGGCCCTAGTTATCATATCATTCATATGTATGTGACGGACTCATATGCAATACATGGAATCTAGAGCAAAATCTTTTTTACCTGGCTCCCGACTATCCGGTATCCCGACAGTGTCAATCTGTCCAGCAATCAAGAACTCCGCTCCGTCAAAAAAGTTGTCAAACCTAAATGAATAACGAATAGAAAACGCACGTTTATAGCAGTTCAAGCTTTTTGTGTCATAGTGGTATGCTTTTTGCTTTTTTGATAAAAAGTACAAGCGTGACCACATCGACGCAAAATAAAAGAAAATAAAAATTTACTGGGTCTTGGTCAAGTTGCCGACCGTTGCCCCTCCATATCTGACGATGACGTGTGCAAGTAAAGGAGATGCAACTTCGTCATAGAAATTCTTCAGTTGTAACGAGGAGTCGGCGTCCACGTAAATCCGGCTGCGAGTGATAAAATAAAAGCAATTAAACCAATCATCGCGGGGAGTGCTACGTTTTCAAGAACGAAATCTCACTGCTTGGTTCAGGTTACCGAGATAAACCTTTGTTTTCTAGCGCCAGTTTTTCCAAAAAGGTGTGATCCACGTCATTTCCGAATCCCAAGCAGAAAAGCGAATATTTTCCGGCGATGCGTTTCTTAACTATGCTCCGTATTTGCTCCGTATTTGTAACAGGACCTTTTGTTCGCAATTAAATAACTTGATTAAGCATCGATAAAACAAAATACAGTTTTAAGATGACGACGTTTAACATCGTGACATTAATGACATAGAAGTTATATCAGAACTCTAAACATAATCTTTAAAAAGTCAGAAAATAAATACGTTTTATACGAAACAAGAACATAGAACGACGGCTTTCTTTTATAATTACGTTGTATGAAACGCCAAGAATCAATAAATAACGGAAATCTTTAGATGAATTTCAATAGAAATCAAATATCTTCACCTGACGTAGGTTGGCCATCGGTCAGCAAAATTATCATGGAAGCTTCCTTCAATGTATTGGTCTGGTTGCGAGTGATCAATTCCAGCAGAGATACTGCTTGCATGGTCGCATCGAACAAGTTTGTCCCTAAGAACAAAGTCCCATGAAGATTTACGAACTAAAAATGGGAACTTGGTATGCTGTAAATTTATGGTTATTCGGCCTACCGCCATTGGCATAAATCCTTGAAACGAAATTTTTCGCATTGCGTATGTTGTCAGGGTTGACGTCAAGCATTTCATTGTTTTGCCAGGTGTGCGCTCGAGAATTGAACGTGATTAAATTGAACCTGAAAATGGTAGATAAAAATCATGAAAAATCCCCAAATTTATTACTGTAATGTCGATACAAATGGAATTTTATACGATCTCACGGAATAACAATAACACTAACACACGGACACTATATGATTTCTATGAAAATCTTATTATACGATCTCTATGTCGATTCCAACCTTGCTCTATGACGATTTACTTACTTATCGTGATCTGCAAGATCGTCGAGGATCACGTCGAGAGCTTCTTTGGTTTGTCGGATCTTCCTCCCGGACATAGAACCGCTCTGGTCGATGACAAAAACGACGTTCTTCGGGATGACAGGAAGATCGGTCGGAGCGAAAAAGTGGACAAAGTATCCGTCCTTTATAAGGATCTCTCCGCCCAACTCTTCCCGAGTGACGTCATAGGTGACAGTGAAGGTGACGTCACTACGATGAAGGGATCGTTGTTTTTCAACTGATGGTTCGTATCTGGAAAAATGTAAGTTGTAAAGAATTGTTTGCTTACTACGTTAACAGATTAGATATAATTGGCTATGAGGAGTCATAAACTTAATGGTCATAACCGATATATCGCTACGAAAGGCATAAACGGAAATATTTGTGCAAAAAAATTTACGTTAAGCCACACAAAAATGCTTGTCAGGGCGTGGTTAAAAGCTAAAAAGTTGTCTGCTTATTATTTTTTTATGTTTTTTATTTAAATCATATTTTCCAAAAATTTATAATGAACAATTATAACGTTTTAAGTAAAAAATACGAGAAATGCGAGTCGGAGGTAGTCGCATAACAAATTACATCATCTGTTGTCATTATTCATCAATAGCCCATGACCGTAAAAATTCCCTCTTTAAGAAACACAACGCAATATTTAAACATTGTTAAAAGTTTTCGTAAACACCTTCTTATATGTCGTTACACTAATTTCAAAAATAAATCATTAAAAGTGTTCGTCTTAAACGAAGCCTGTGGGCTATAGGCTATAACCTATCACTGTGACTGAATTACCCACATCACGTAAGCTTGACTTCCACTTCGCCGAACTATCAAACCCTCATTATCTGGAATTCGCGGTTTGTAGCGTCCTCTGCCTTTTCCATCGGGCATTGGCGGGTGAGCTTCTATTGACTCAATACCGGATGGTTCGCTGATGTGGACTTCTATTTTCAAGTCTTCAACAATCTTTTTTGGAAAAAATACGTTACAGGTTTGCAAACAGTAGCAGATCTTCTGTTGATTAATTGATTGTAACAATGAGATAATATATACTGCAACAGAATTATAGAATTGGAGTATCTGTTCATTTGTTATTTTCAAATCAGTTTGATTGTTGTTGACATTATATAGTTAATACCTGTCCCGGGTTGACGTAGATCTCGTGATTGTACACACCCAGTGTCCGTTTGAGTAGTTCCTGGTAATCAAGTTTAAACGTCACCACTCCGCCCGATTCAACGTTGACTGAAACATCAAACGTTTGTGAGTCTCTTTCGTCAGCCGTCACCAAACCAGCTGATTGTCCCTATAAGGTAAGAGCAGAAAGACGTTATTCGTGACGCAAAATGCAATAAATAAAGCACAGGTAGTTACAAAAATAAAAAATCAAAGTTTCACATGTGAATGATATTTATTTCCTTATCTCACCTGGGCAACCGCCTGGTTGTATCGTTTTCTGGCTTTGTTTTTTTCGTCTACGATTCCCACGTAAGTGACTAAATCAATCTCCCTAAACGAAAAAGGTAATATTGAAATCTACAAAATATGCATTCGGCCTAATTAAACAATCGGCCTAAATCAAAAGATATGGACAAATATGCATCATTTTAAACAAAACTGTTACATAGAAAAGTTGGATATAAATGCGGATTTCGGGAGCCTGAGGACAACAGAGACTTCTTGAGCGATGGGAGCGTTATTTCTCACAACGCTCACCACCACGGCTTTGCTGTAACGAGAGGTAACGAAGGATAAAACATGAAACTTTTCGATAGTTGCTTCGGAAGATGTCGTGCGACGGAAACGACGAAAGGGCATTGCGTTTCCCTGGAAACGTAAAGTAAAATTGTTGTTTAAGAAGTTGTAATTTCTTACAAGAAAGTTAAGAATTGATTTCTATTATTATAGACCTATATAGCTCTATATACAATTTTACCAACAAATGCCGTAGAAATTATTTAACGGAGAATAATGATAGCTTGTATACCTGCTTTGATCTTGCCATGACGAACGACATGTCCCGGGTATCGCCGAAACAAATTCCTGTCGTTTGCAACAGGGTCAGTAAAATGCAGACAAAACCTAGTCGTGCCATTTTATCTAAGAAAATACATGTAAAATAATTTATAACAAAAGCGAAACAAAGCGATTTTTCAAAATTTTTGCTTCACCCAAAGCAGTGACCGAACAGTTTTGAACAACAATAAACCTATGCAGTTACGCTGAAACTGTCACTTGATTGATTTCAGCTCTAACTTCTATCAAACAGCTAATCTTTTATATATAACATTGCGTTATGTCGCCTTTGGCTGTGTGTCGCGCAGGAGTGAGGACTAAATTAATTTCGCAAATGCGCTCCAGGCCGATTCGAAGTATTCTTGAAATGGTTTATTTTGTCTTCAAGCAAATATACCCTGAAGCACCACTTTAGCAAGAATTAAACTTAAGCAGATCTTTTTGTTGTCTCCTATGAAATGAAGGCACACTATCTTTCATAATCATCAATTGCCTACGCCGCTGTCAATCAATCTGCAATCCTTCTTTGTAGTTTCATGCGCCTTTTCAGATATACATTGATATTGATATATTAATATTGATATCAGATATACATTCTGGCACCCATATACTTGGACGCCTACTTATTTGGATCTAACTTTACGGTAAAACAACCACAAGCATATTCATGCCCACACGGTATGCTGTATACGTAGCACTATATATAGCCATACGGCCTTTGGGTAAGCATTTGAGGTCTTGCGCTATAAATCACAGAAAAAAAACAAAAAGATTTAAGTACGTTCTTTCATCGAAAGGGAAAGTTTAACAATTAGGCGGTAAAATTAAATTACCAGTTAAACAAAAATAGAAAAAAGTAAGAATTCTGTGTCGATAAAGTATTACGCGCCGCAAGCGTATCTTTACTCTCGACGTTTTCCGAGGATTGTTTGTCGTTGCAAAACCAACCACATTTGCTTTACTTAGCCTATATATGGTTATACGTGCTACCAATAGCGTACAACCTTGAAGTTAAATTTCAAGGTTTTCAGTATGGCAGCTGATATTGCCAACTAAATTATACGGCGTATAAGCTCATATGCAATGTTTGGATTAAAAAAAATTAGCAACCGGTTCTTTGAATATAAAGGGACTAAACATTTTCGGCTCAAAACTAGGGTTAGGCCAAAATTACATATCCAAAAATCGATTAAATAATTTGTCCGCAAACTGAAATACTTATGTTGACTGTAGAATTACAAATTTATATCAGTGAAATTTGTTAGCTCTATCTTTCTCTTCGTTTGTATATGGGAATACGAGTGGGGTCTGTGCCTAAGAGTTTTCTTTTTTAGAGTTTCTTGTTAACCAAACTTAAATGTTATAACATAATAACCTAAACCTAACCTAAGTCTATCTTCTAATCTAAAACTCACTCCAATAAAACTTAAAATAGCTTAAATCGAATTTGCATATCTATTTTCCTAACCTAACCATGTGACCTACTTTTGGTAAAATAGTCACTCTCTGTTAAAAATCTGTGGAGAAGTAATAAAATGTAGTCTGAAAGACAATAGGCAAAGTAAAATCAATAAAAACTTTTCTGATTTTCCACTTGCACATTCCATTTAGCCTATTTTCATACTTATACAATATGGCAGCAATACAATAGCTTCGGCAATTTACTGTAGCCCACAGTGTAGTGTAAAACGTTAAAACGTTGTAGCCTATAACCAGCTTATTGTAGACTTTCCTGTAGCCTTCAGTTTCCATAAAAATCTGGGTTCGCGATTTACATAGCCTAGCCCAAAAAGGTAGGTTCTTTTAAAAACACTGCAGCCCATATTAATTTCATTCTTTATGGTATGGTATGATATGATTATGTTTATCCTCGGACTGAGGAAAGTCTTCGCACGACTTAAACCTGGCGATGGTTCCTCATCGGTCGAGTCCCGGTTATCGTGCTAGCGTTTGTGTAAGTTCCGATTGCCATACATTTTTTATTTTGTTTTTTTATTTTTTTATAATATTGCCCGAATTTTGCACTGTTCACCAGGTCCACTGAACAAGAACAGGTGTCGTTAATGCTTTGTCAAGGGCGTTACTGTAACGCTTGCCGCCCTGTCCGCTAGCTAACGGCAGGACAACACGTCAAATTACCGAAAGAGTTATTGTGTTTTTTTCTTTATTCACTATTCGCTTTTCGAGTCAGTTGACTAACTTGACTTTAAGGCAAGAAGGCACACAGACGCTTTTGGAGACGACTCTCAGCGTCAAGTTATGCCTGTGCTTTGACACATGATATTTGCATACAATAAAAAAATATAAAGTTAGACGCAGTCGTGAATCAGGAACAGCTCAACAGCATGTATATGGCGTAATGTTCTTTGTTGCGCTATATTACTACGGTATGGCGCTACTGGGTATCGAACACGGAGCCTGAGTCGCATGTGTTGCGAGGCCAGCGCTTATTAAAAGTATAAGGCCAACGCAGAAAACACAAAAGTATCGGATTGATTAAATCTAACCATTCCGCTCGAAGTACCTGCATCATTCACCTGTATGAACATTTGGCTTTTAAGTAACAAATAATTTCCTAATAAACCCATCCTCATGGCAAAACGACAACGCTATGTTCAGGGTACGTTAGGAACAATAGATGTAAGCTTTTATTAAGTCATGGTTGTTGGTTCTTGGTTGGTAGTTTCAGCTTGTGGAACGAAATGCAATTATAAATTTGAAAACAGCGTGCTTGGCATCGAAAGTAAAGATTTTATTTTGCTTTATAATACTGTAGTACTAATTGTAAATAAGATAATGATAGTTGTATACGATATTGTACTACTACTGCACTAAGAAAGCAATTTCGCTGTTTCACCACCAGATCACTGTGCCGGTGCACACAGTCCACATGCATGGTAGACTTGTATATCCTATGGAAAACCTAAAAAGTGTGCTGCTTTTTCTTAAAAATGCGAGTTATTATTATAGATAACTATTCCACCAGTATATGGAATGTAAATTTTTGTGCACCGGACAAAAATTGTCGTGTCATTTTCATAGACTGGTGTGCACCCAGATTGCATTTCGTTGATATTGGGAAATATATTCCCCGCGCAAAACGTTTGGATTTCAGCCGTATCCGCGCAAAACCACGCTGAAATCTCAGCCAGTCAAACTAATGAGCGTCTTGGTCTCACACGTCGTATGTGCCGTCGAGGTTTTGTGCTTCTGTTTAGTTTTCTCTGATGTTACTCAACTGGAATTTGAGAAAATACCACATAAAAGTAAGCCTATTAAAAATATGTTGGAAGTAGACTAAGTCGTAACCACACAGTTTTGTTCCGACACTGATAAGGAAATTAATCAATCATGCGTTACAGAAGTGCGAAAATTATGTCTGCCGCTCAGTATGCAAAGAATGCAGTCTGGGTGTACACCAGTCTGCCAGTGGCAAAAAAGTATGTACCAAATATCACTGTTTGAAAATTACTTAGCTTACAAAGAAGCTTTTTTCACCCATTTTGTGCACCAGATTTCCGGTGACATTTCCAGTGCACAACGCTTTTTTTTCCATATGAGCTATTCCGTGCTAACAGGCCTTTAATACAGTTACACTGACAAAAGGCAAAAGTGTGCACTGACGTACGACGATGTCGATGTACTCCTCATGTGTGTGTGTGTGTGCAAAGATACAATTTTTTTGTGTGATGATGTGCACTGAAGCTTTAATTTTTTGTGTGCTGCACTTTCCACTATAGTCGCTTGCAATGAATACGGTAGCAGTACCTCAGCGTTCATAGTCATGATTCTATAGTGAAAACTGAAACACCCTCAAGATTCACGCTTCGGTGCATTGAATTCTTTTTTTCTCGTGAAAACTGCCAGAGCGATAGTTTTAGTCTGTTGCACTACCAGTTGGTTGTGTGGCATTCTATTGCACAATTAACATTGCCTGACTACCCTAAGCTAAATAGATATTAGTATATTGCATATATAATACTGTATTTAGATAAATCCTTATCAACTATTTTTTTTAATTGAATTATTTAAGCTCTCAAATAAGTTTAATCTCATGATCAATGTGTGTTGAGCTTGGAATGGCGAAATGGGTGAAGTAAGAGACTGGTGGAAAGAACTGCCAACTCTTAAGAAGATTGGTTATGGTTTAACAGGCACTCTTATCGTATTGACTATCGGATTGCATTTATATAACGAGCGAAGATATATCTATGATCCCTCGAAGAAAAACAAAGTAAAAACTTCAAAGTGGGAGCAATAAGCCAGTATAATATTTTCAGTAACCTGAGACAAGTGTTTGTGCCGGTCAATCATGGCTACTTCTGTTGAAATTCCACTTCGGGATACAGATGAGGTGATGTTTAACTTAGCATCCTACTGTACAAAATCATTTTATTAATATATATGTAATTAATAATTAATATAGTAGTCTTTTGATGCTGTTTTACGTCCACTCCTTTATGAAACAGGTTGAGGCTTGTGTTGTCATTATGACAGCTTAATATCATTATATTAATAACATAATTTATGTTGAAAATATCTTTTGAAATTATGCACATGTTAAACCAAGCCTTCAACTATATATAATGCTTTATATAATTTTGTTTAATAGAAAAATGCAAACCTAACAGAAAACTGTTTGTTAACTGTTGCCGCAAGAATGCTTGCTTGAATAACATAGATTATTTTAACGGGTCCAATGTAATCAGCGCAAATTTGCCAAACATTTTCTGCTCAATTAAACCTAAAAGAAAAAATTTTACTTAAAGTACAAGAGAAAATTTTGTATCACCAAAAGCCGAAATTCAGTTTCCATAACAGTATTTTTCATTTGTTTTTTGCTCAAGAGACACCAACTATTCGCCGTAATCATTTACTTTTATGAGATTTATTTATTTCTTTTACAACAGGTTATTGAGCTCGATCTCACACAACTTCCTGAAGGTGATGAAGTTCTGGGAATTTTAAAGCAGGAAAACACAACCTTAAACATCTGGCTTACTTTAGCCGTAAGTTAATAGGATTTTAATGTAAAACATTCTAGCAAATAACAAGCACAGATGGAATAACAAAGTGTACATAATTTCTATACTTTGTTTGACTTGTTTTCGTAATTGCAGCTGGAATATTACAAGCAAGGCAAAGTCCCAGATTTTGTCCAAATACTTGAAGCCGCTCGAACAGGCGCAAATTTGGACTACAAAAATCATGAAAAAGATCAGGTACCGTAATGGTAGTGCACCTTGAAAAGGGGTGGTGCTTTGAAGTTGGTGCTAAACTGACATTCTGTGCTGTTTTCAGATGACATGTTTGGACACTTTAGCCGCCTACTATGTGCAGCAAGCTCGCTCAGAGAAAAATAAAGATCGTAGAACGGAATTATTTATGCAAGCAACTCAACTTTATACAATGGCCGATAAAATCATTATGTATGACCAGGTAAATCGCACATTAAAACATTACATTACATCACTGTGTTGTCTATGCATAGATGTAAAGCAGACTACGTCATTGAGGTGTCACTGGCTAGCTCATTCAATTTTATGTTTATAGCAATTTCATTGGGAATCATTGTCTGGTTAAAGATTGTTCCAGCAAGTTGGTTGGAAATATATTATCTGATGGTTTGTAAATAAAAGTAATCAATTTTTTGTCTTTTTTAGAACCATCTATTGGGCCGTGCTTGCTTTTGCTTGCTGGAAGGAGACAAGATGGACCAAGCAGATGCCCAGTTTAATTTTGTGATGAATCAGTCTCCTGATAACATTCCGTCGCTTTTGGGGAAAGCTTGTATTTCGTTCAACAAAAAGGATTACAAAGGGGCCCTAGCTTACTACAAGAAAGCTTTGCGAACCAATCCTAATTGCCCAGGTGCTAATTAAAACTATATGCATGACTTTTGTTTATAGCATTGCAATTATTGGTATATAGAGTTGCAGTTTTCTTATTGCTCTCCTGTTAAAAGCTTTTATTTATTAAATGGCTTGCATTTTATTGAATTTATCACTTGGAAGTTATGTATGATATTCTTGAAACAATGGGCAGACTTACTAGGCTATAGTACATATATATATATATATGATATATATTTTTTTGTGTAGATTAAGTTGCTGTTAAAAATAGGTAATTTCAAAAATGTTGCTGGTGAAAAAGGTTTCGAATCCCTGATTCAAAACTTGTTACATTGTTAAATAATCCTGGTTCTTGTTATGTTCCCTTTATTAGCCGATGTTAGACTTGGAATGGCTCATTGTTTTTACAAACTCAACAAACCTGAGCGTGCCAGACAAGCTTTTCAAAGAACGTTGGATCTTAACCCATCTTCTGTTGGAGCATTAGTTGGAATTGCGCTGCTTGATTTGAATAACAAGGACGTAAGATACAGTTGACATTTTGGCTGATGTACACAACCTAAATATCATTGACATGTTGTTAATTTTGTGTCCGTGTTACATTTCAGTATGTAGTAGCTTCTAGCTATTATTTTTCTTGTCAGGTTGACTCCATTCGGAACGGAATAAAACTATTATCAAAAGGTTATCAAATTGATCCAAGTAATCCGATGGTTTTAAACCACCTTGCCAATCATTTTTTCTTTAAAAAGGTTTGTGATGAAGTTTTCTTAACATACGTTTCTGAGATAAATTTAAACTTCATGGCCAAGTAACTCGCATTTGCTCTAAGTAGAATCTTTTTACTGTTACAAAACATGATAACTGTATTTTGTAAAGGATTATGAAAAAGTTCAACATCTTGCATTACATGCATTCCACAACACGGAGAATGAAGCCATACAAGCAGAGAGCTGTTATCAGCTTGCAAGAAGCTTTCATATCCAGGTGGGAAATCTCTTTTTTGACATCAACAGACATTTGTTTAGTTGAAATCTTCTATTCCTTTATATACTACCTGTGTGACAGGAAACAAAAGCGGTGGTGTTTCATTAAGTGTTATGCATTTCAGGGTGATTTTGACCAAGCATTCCAGTATTACTATCAGTCAACGCAATTTGCCTCAGCCACCTTTGTGTTGCCGTATTATGGACTTGGGCAGATGTACATTTATAAAGGAGATGAACAGGATAGAGAACGGGTATCATATCGTTTGGTTTCATTACAGAATTCATTTCTCAATAGTTTGAGCTTGTGTCACTTTGCTCTTTAGGCTGCCGAATGTTTCGAGAAGGTCCTGAAAGCTTATCCTAATAACTACGAGACGATGAAGATTTTGGGATCCCTTTATGCCCAGTCAGATCATCCAGATAAACAGGATCTTGCGAAAAAGCATTTAAAAAGGGTAAGATTTTTGTCACTCTATTGCCATAAGATCCAAAAGTTAGTAGAACACCAACAAAGTTCTTCAAACAATGATTATCAGGGAAGGTTTAAACCAGAGATGTCCAATCTGCGGCCCGCCTGAGATTTTTGTGCGGCCCGCTAGTCATTTTCACTCCAAAAGTATGTACTTCATGTACCCATTTTTCTTGAAATTTAATAGGTTTTGCGGCCCATTCAATTATTTCAAGTGACAATGCGGCCCACTATAATAAAAGGTTGGACATCCCTGGTTTAAACCAAATTGCATTTGTGGTTTGCACCAGATTGCAAAATTTTCAAAATTCTTTACGCAGGTTACGGATCAGTATCCAGACGATGTGGAGGCCTGGATAGAGTTGGCTCAGTTGCTGGAACGTCAACAGATTTCCTCAGCAACCACTTCATCATCAGATGGGGTTCAGGGAGCACTCTCTGCATACGGCACGGCGACATCTCTTGTCCGAGATCGAGTGCAAGCAGACGTTCCTCCTGAGATCCTCAACAACATCGCCGCTCTTCATTTTAGGCTCGGGAATCTCAATGAAGCCAAGGTTTGTACTTCTTGGATTATTTTCTTTTTTTGAAGTACTGTAGTTTAACTATTGATGTAATTCTTAACCTATTTTATTAAGTAAACTTTTTACCCTAAACCAACATTTCTTGTCAATAGTTTCAAAAATATTTATCAAAATTCAAATAAAATTTATTAAGAAAATCCATTTTTATCGTAATCTCTAACAATTTATACCAGCTATCATCTAGCTTTATAGTAACTAAATGTCTAACTAAAGACCAACTATTTTAACAAAGTGGCTGTTAACTTGTTTCATAGAAATATTATGAAGTGGCGTTAAAGCGTTGCGAGGAGGAGTCAAACCACGATGCTCTTTACTATCGATCCATCATGGTCACGATGCAGTACAACCTGGGAAGGCTGAGTGAGGAAATGTACCAGTTTGAAGATGCTGTTGGCTTTTACAAAAACATCCTCAGGCAGCATCCAAACTACATTGACTGTAAATCTTTTTGGTTTCATATGTTTCACGGACCTTCTTTGCTTTGTCACAGTATCATGCAACACTGCAAACCCAAAGTTCTAGTTTTCATAGTTTTTCTTATCTTTAGGTTATCTGAGACTCGGGTGTATGGCCAGGGATCGTGGCCAAATATACGAGGCCTCGGAGTGGTTTAAAGAAGCGTTACAGATTAATCAGGTTGCTTGTTGGAAAACTATCAAAATTTTTTGAAATATTTTGTAGGCTTACTTTGGTTTTATATCATAATTGACCAAAACGTTTAACTAGATTAGTATTCATTTGAAATAAGGCATAATACTCAAAATCCACAAAATAAATTTCAAAAATCCAAAACTGAAAAAAATCCTTACCACCGTGCTTGTTCCTCAGGAACATCCTGACGCTTGGTCCTTGATTGGAAATCTGCATCTCGCAAAACAGGAATGGGGGCCGGGGCAGAAAAAGTTCGAACGAATTTTGAAGCACGAGCAGACACAAAATGATGCTTATTCCATGCTTGCCCTGGGAAACGTCTGGTTACAAACACTTCACAACCCAACCAGAGACAAAGAAAAGGTTTGGCTAAAACGTCAATGTATTTAGTCAAGCTGAAAATACTAGCACCAGTCTGACATAGCTTTGTAAATATGAATTATGCTAAATTTTATGAAGTATAAATATTTTGCATCGGTAATGTTTTTAGGGATATCTTACGAAACTGACTTTCTTGGCTATACAAGTCTTGTTAATGAGATGATATTAAGCACATATTTGTTAAGTAGACGCTTAATTTTAAGTCGTTTTTATATTCACATTGACAGGAAAAGAGACACCAGGACAGGGCACTCGCAATGTACAAGCAAGTGTTAAGAAACGACCCCAAGAACATTTACGCTGCTAACGGAATAGGATCTGTTCTAGCACATAAGGGATATATTCGTGAAGCTAGGGATATATTTGCCCAGGTAGAATTTGAAAGGTAGACGTCATTCATGCAGTTATGGCATCAATCTCATTCTTGTCTGCTTATAAAGCTGCTGATAATTAATTAATTTGTGTATTTAGGTTCGTGAAGCTACGGCAGATGTTTCCGACGTTTGGCTAAACCTCGCGCATGTGTACATCGAACAACGGCAGTACATTAGCGCTGTGCAAATGTACGAGAACTGCGCGAGAAAATTCAAAAGAAGACGTGACCCGGAGCTCCTGCTTTACCTCGCACGGGCTTATTTCAAATGCGGCAAGTTACAGGAATGTCGAAAAACACTTCTTCGGGTAAATAAAGAAGGAGATTATAGATTAGAGCTACGTTCATATTTGATGAGAGCTAACCTTCATTTAAATTACCCCTTGATATGATACAGGCGCGGCACGTAGCTCCTCATGATACAGCTGTTCTTTACAACACGTCGATTGTCTTGCAACAACTTGCCACTTCTGCTCTTCAGGATGAGAAGAGTGATCTGAGAACCGTGCTAAGGGCAGTTGCTGAGCTGGAGCTCGCTCAGGGGTGATGTTTGAATATTTGTTGAGGGTTGATATTTAAACCATGAAAATATTTTTATTGCCATATTTATTCATGGTTCATCAGCTGTGATAATTATATTTGTTGAAATGATTTAAATGTTAATGTCATTTGGTCAAAAGTCTGCTTTGCCCAAGAAGAGCATATCTGTAGCTGAACTCCTTTTTTTCTTAAGGTATTTTCAATACTTGAGTAAGAATGGAGACCGGATGAGATTTGATCTTAATCAAGCAGCAAAAGAAGCCAGGTTAGTTCAAACTTATCACGAGGAAGAATTTTTGTTTGCACATGAACACAACATTGCTGTTGTCCAGATGTGTTTTATTCTCTGTTGGTGTGTATAAGTAATAAGTATATGTTGGCCTTATATAAGCTGCATTTACAATCTAGCAAGTGTCGGGATCTTCTGTCACAAGCTCAGTATCATGTGTCGAGAGCCCGTCGCCAAGATGAGGAGGAAAGAAAAATGAAAGAAGAGCAAGATAGAGAAAAGGCTCTGCTCCGTGAAAAACAACTGGAGGAAGAAGTATTATCATTACGCACACAGCTCGTGTTAAAAACTTATTTTTCTAAACGCATAGGACGCAATTGTGGAGCTTCATAAATGTAATTCTTTTTCAGCGCAATCGCATCCGTGCTCAAGAAGAGAAGATGCGAGCGCTCATAGAGCAGAGAGCACAGATCCAAGACAAGAATAAAGCTCTCATGCAGATGGCTGAACAAATGGAAGAGGAAACTCCAAAGAAGAAGTCAAGCGGAAAGGTAAATTGACAGACGGAATAACTTCATAAGATGTTTATTGTTTCCGTAGTGTGATGTTAAAACATGAATAATACGAGTATGTATTCCTCACGCAAAAAAAACAAAGTCAAAAAAAGTCGACCTTGAGAAAATATTTTGAGCATGAATTGACTTCACTATTTTTAGTCAGTTTGTCCAGATTTAGTCCCAAGTCAGTTTTCAGTCATACTTTTCACATGAATTTATACCCAGTAAAATTGCAGAGTTTTAACCAGATAGCATTTAGTCACAGTTTGCTTTAAAGGGCAGTTGATCTGTCATATTTTACGCAACACAGAAACGTCAGTCACGCAGGAAAGGAACGAAAAAGGGGAAAGGAAAGAACAAAAACAGAAAAGTGAGCAGCTGTCAGATTTCTAGTTGCATAGACATCTGTCAACTAGCATCTGCCCTAAAGTCTGACGTTATTTTTATCATATTTATGTTTTTATAGCTTTCATCATTTGCAGATACAGGTATTCATATTTTTTTACTGAATGTTATCTCTTATTCAGAGGAAACAACCAAAAGTCATCGATGGTTTTGTCAACGATGGCAGCAGCAGTGATGCTGTAACGTCAGCCAAAAAGAAGAAGCTTGACGGCTCCCAAAACAAAAAGAAGAAAAAATTGAAGAGCAAGAAAGAGCGGGGCGGAGACAGATCACTTTCCAACGTACGTAGTTTACAAACTTCAAAACTTCACCCTTATTGGCTGGATTCTCAAAAAGCATTTTTGATGTCGTGACAGGACGAAAGTGATTCTGAAAATGATGCCAGTTCATCAAAGCGTCCAAAGAAATCAGCCGCTAAGAAGCAAGAGAATCTAAGCGCAAAGCAAAAGATGAAGATAAAATCGAGAGCATATATCTCTGACTCCGATTCATCTCTTTCCTCAGACAATGAACAACTTGCGGAAGCGTAAATAACCATTTCACTCAACAATTTTCATTTTCAAAACCAGCTTCTAAATTTTTTTGTTTATGTTGCAGTGACGATGCCCCGAGTCATAACCAGACCAGAATCGCATCTTCATCATCAGAAGATGATATGCGAGTGGAGGAGGAACCAGCAGCAGAAGGAGCTTCATCTGATGATGAGAAGCCAGAACCAGAAACCCAACAAGGTACAGTGCAGATAAATGGCTTAGTGCATGTCTTGAAGTGAATTGCACGGATGAAATCGGTCACATTAAAACTAATTAATTATTATCATTAATAATGGTGCAGGCTTTTTATTTTTTGGGGGTTTGCATGATTCATAGCAACAGTTTATCTTCAATTTTTTTTCTGACTTTTATTATGTTGTATCAATTTGAATCAGTTTTTGTCACCCTTGAAGCAAAGACTACTTGGCAAGATCTCAAGATAAATTCTAAAGTAGACATTATGGAGTGATGTAAATCTATTCATATGTCTTTAGGTGGAAGTGAAGAAGAAAGTGATGCACAATCCAATTCAGGATCAGATGCTGAATCCGAGGAGCAAGAGGCTGTTGCATCTGATGATGCTCACTCTGATAAGGAAGAACCACGTCCGGATTCAAGCAGTGACGCTGCTTCAGACTTGGAATGAAAATTTGCACAAAATATCGAATACGGTTGATCTCAATCACATCTTCTGCAAGTTTCAATCAAAGTCCTTTATCGTTGAGGGAATCATCTGGGGTTATTTGTGCCAGTAAAAGAACAATTTGTATTCTGCCATTGTTAATGACTACAGATAGCCTTCGATTAATGATTAAGCTGCAGTTTGATATATAGGACACTTCTGAGAAAGTAAAGATAGAGCTGTGAATTCCTACCAATAAATACCAAGTGGGCAAATCTGAATGTATGAGGTTCTGTTGTTTGTTCTCTATATTTTGTTGCCATTGACTGAGAAGAGCGAGAAGTATGGCCCCGAAGGCTTACAACTCAC
Source organism: Clavelina lepadiformis (assembly GCF_947623445.1). NCBI lineage: Eukaryota > Metazoa > Chordata > Ascidiacea > Aplousobranchia > Clavelinidae > Clavelina > Clavelina lepadiformis. The sequence continues at coordinate 21,053,187 of NC_135241.1, forward strand.
AAAATTCTAACTAAGGTGGTGTGATATAAAAGTTGATGAAAGGTTAGCATTGCCACAAAATTTACAAACACGTTAATGTTGGAACTAGAAAGTTAATATAATATAATCAAAAACTAGACGAGGATAGGCACAAAAAGGTAACACATGGGACTATCAATATGTCAGTTAAAATGTACAGAAGCCTGGAAGATATACTCATGGGTTGTAAAGGTAAAACCTCACCAAAAGAAAAACAATTACATTTGACTACAAATCTGAATGGTAGTGTACCATAAACCTAAAGTTAACGCAGTTCAACAAACGTTTTTCGTGGGATATCAATTAGGATGGGAATTTGGCCGATTTTCTTTAGCCGTTAGCTGCCACTGAAGAAAAGCGACAAGTAACATAGTTAAATGCAGGCAAAAGTGAAGTACAGTAATGTTCATTCTTAAGAAACGTGGTGAAAAGTGTTGCGTTAGCAACGTATGTCATGCTACACTCCAAAATTTATAAAGGAAACAAACTGTTCAAACACTAAAATGATTAAGCAATTATTTTATTTTTCGTTAAAAGCGCGGTGGGGCGAAAAAATCAAAGTAGCATTTCCAAGAATCGATGGTTTGCCAAACATTTTGCTCCAAATTCGTTTTTATATGTCAATTCCAGCTAACGTTTAGTCGCTAGCCGGATATATTTTTCCAGCTCTAGCTTTAAACCCTTAACAGGCAGTGCGCTATTGTACCGCAACCTGATCCGAAACATAATTAAGATTTTATATTTTGTTATTATTTCAATAATAGGTTTATTTTTTATTGCAACTACTGTAGGCCTACTAGACAAAAATACAGCAAATTCAATGTTGATTGTATTTCCATCTTCAATGTAGTAATTTTCGCCAAACATTCTTTAAAAATACTTGAAACACAAAATAATGAAATTTCACACAAAAGACATTGTGAAGTCTTTGCCAACCGCTAAATAACGGTAGAGCGCCATGATCATTGCCGAAAATAGTCACGTATTGTTCCCAGATCATATTCAGCAACAGTTGCTTTGTAGATTCGGAGGCGCACACACTCTTCAGAGACGTCTCTCCACATCAAGTTATATCTGTGCTTCGGCGCATGTTGTCTTTCGATACCAGGCAAGCCAGATAAAGTTTCCCATCTAACAGAATGCTTAACCAGCCCGAATACGAGTCTAAATTTTGATCGCAATATGGAATTTCATTGCTTCAAAGAACACTGGAAGCTATTTAACTTGAAATTGAAGGGAGCCCATAAACTATCTCATATCATCAAAAATGTTTTTTTAAGCAAAGTTGGGTACACAAGCATCAACAGCCCCTACTCCCTTTCATCTTATTCATCTCGTCGTTTATTTCCTGCCAACAAAATTGGACACTTGATTTTGTACCGAACCTATTTCGGAAACATGCTTAAATATCATTGGATTTTTCTATAATCTAAATCGAAGTTACGTGGCGAGAGAAACGTAATACCTAGTCAAACTTTTTTAGATCTCTGTCCTTGCTGAATTCCATACCTTCTTGTAAACACGACATAAAGAAGAATTTGCCTTGAATGATCCGAGTGATACACATTATACAGAAATTAAAGGTTCAGTTCTAATTGCAGCGGATCTCTGTTGCAGTCAGCTTAAAACTAGGAACATTTATTTTTTCTGTACTCACAACTGCATTAGAATTTTGACACAAAAAACAAACACAGGAATACCAGTTGTACGCGTAAGAAGTGATTGGTAGCAAGACGAGTTTGCAATTAATACAGTCTTACCACCAATTGTATCGACGAAAGAGTGTTTCGCGTTCGTCTGGTGAAGACGATTATTCGGGTAAATACTGCTTTAACGTATGAAACTATAGTACGAAGTGTGCAACTACAGAAATTACATCAAGTGCAAGTCGAGGGAAAAGTTACCACACCTTCCGCAAAAAATCTCCGCATCCGGGTTCCTTTTACGCAGATTGGTTGGGAACTTTTGATCTGTTAAGAAAACATATTGTTAAGAACAAAGCCGTAAGAGTAATCACATGAATAAGTGTTATCACATTAAGTACTCTGCTTCGGACTAAGTCGGTAAATTGTTGAGTAAAAGTCGTCGTTGATTGGCTTGGCCTTACCATAGACGCCAGGTTAATCTGCACTAGGTCACTGTTAGCAAAAAAGCCAGCTTTTTTAATCACACCCACTATGTTATTGGAATATCCACCTCGTTAAATAAATGGCTGTGCTTCAGTTAGCAAGCGTAGAATCCTGTCATGCAGGGCAAATGTTTGCCAGTTCCGGGTGACAAATCTTGCCGACGTAGCCTGCATGCACATGCAATTTTTGCACAATGCGGTAATGAATGTATCAAGAGTGTGATGTCATACAGCCAGAGCTGGGTCGGGCTCTTTTTTATAGAAGAGCGAAAACATGAACGACGCTCTTTTCTTATTGACGAGTAAGATCGACGCTCTTTTTAAAAGAGCGGTTGCCCAGCTCTGCATACAGTCCGCTTGCACGATGGCAGCTAAGTTATTAGGTTAAGTCCCGTACGTGACTGAAATTTGAGCTGTCAGTGGGACTATGTTGGTGTAGATGATATCAACATGCAAAGGTTAGATTTTAGATTTTAAGCAGCAAAAACATTTTGGCCATGGCCCAAAGCAAAATGCAATTCCTGTGCTGTACCTGTGCTGACAACGTCTTAGGAATCGCTGAATTTTTCTTGCTGCTTGGTGTTGAGTCTTTTTACTCATATGACCTCTGAAAAGGTTGATTTGAAGTTCAGTTGATTGAAACGACTCGAATATCACTCAACCAAATAGGTTCGTGTAATTCTTTAAAAGTAACGAATTGCTAGACTCATCCTGAAAGCCTGGAGCGAGGACATGTACCCATTGCTGTGTCCCTGGTTACTGAATGTTATCCAAACTGTCACAATAGTGACATACGCGTATATATCCTAGTACCTCAAGGCATCTTCTATGAGTCTCACTGCTCGCTTGGACGTTCGTTCGCCGGCGCGAGTGTACTTGTAGCTCCGATAGAACGACTGAATGAGAATTGCCGCGTGACGACTCTTCTGGAAACGTTTCTGTTCTTGATAAGAACGAAACTTGCTTTGGATCAAAACAGCCGCTTCGTTCATCTTCTTACTGAGGGCGAACTTTCAATAAAAAATTTCTTATAATTATCTGTGGCTCTTTTGCCCGTGGTGGATAGCGAATCGACAGTGCACTGTGGTCGACAGATTGTTGATTACAAATTACTACCATGCAGCTAAAATCGAAGGTGACACGTCGATTAAAGTAAACAAGAAATATACATAGAGTTCGTTACCCAGTCTGAGTCCATAGTACGCTTAAAATAAACACAATTGCTGAAGTTACTTGCCTGGCATACAAAGCGTAATACTGTAGCTAATACTTCAACAGTTCCTACGAAAGAAAATTTTCAATAGAAAATTATACCTTTCTGTATTTTCGGTAACATCTTTGAATGAACATGGACGCCTTGACGACATCTCCAGGAAGTGGTAAATCCTGTCGGAAAAGGATATTTAGTTTTCGTTACAGTACCGACAAAGCAGTGGAAATAAACATATAATTGCCAAGACAGTTTAGAAGAAAGATATACTGAAGCAACATACAGTGATACATGACCATTACCTCGTGGTGATAATACGAGTTCAAGATCGTCCTACCAGCTCGATAAAGCTCACGCTGCTCAAGCTCGGTCAAACGAAGGGAGTCGAACTCAAAATCGCTCGGACTCTGATACCTGGCGTCGGTGACCTGGCGTGGTGGAAGCTGAAGAAAGTCCCTCCAATTCATCCTCGATACCACCGGGACGTCTCGATGAAAGAGATTCTGGAGATAAAAAAAGGTTTCAAAAAGTGGAAAAAACTGTGAACAGTGGTTTGAACGGCTAGCTTACCTCGCCTATGCTGTACGGCTGAAAGCTGGTGGCACCACAACGAGAATTTACATAAAATGGAAGAGAACGTAAAGTCAGATCTAGGAAATGATAAATGTTCATTAAGTTCAGAGCACCTTTCTTTTATCTGCAAGATTGCTATTTTTACCTTCTTCTTCGTGACGTTCTCCTTCCTCTTTGATGTGATCCGGAACAGCCTCTATAATCTGCTCTGCCAGCATTGCCAAGCTATCTGGTTCATCTGGAAAAATGGGACTTATTCGGACAACGAGTAACCAGACAAATCTTTCGACTAGTATTGATTTAATCGTCCTCACCTCCTTGAAGAAAGCCATCACTTATAAACAGTTGAGGGAGTGAGTTTTCTTTTCTGCACCAATTTGGACGAAATGGAGGCAGACTAATAGAAGAGCCACTTCCGGCCTGTAAAACCGAAGCCAAGATTGCACAACAAAACTAGCTAAATGACACAAAAAAGCGTTCATCACCTAACTTGAATAGCTTTTGAAATAATTAATCAATTCTTTTTATTTTTCAAATTTACCAAGAAGAATTAATGTTCTAAAAATTTAGGAAATTTCAACTTAAAGATGCCATGGACTACTGAACAAAAGACATTTATATTTGAGGCCTATTTTCGGCTGAATTCTATCCACGCGGCATGTCTGGTTTTCCGATGAGGCACATTTTCTGCTGTCAGGTCATGTGAACTCTAACAACAACATCTTCTGGGGTAGCACACCCACTGAGTATACTGTCTGCAAAGGCCATTGCACTCTGTCAAGTGCACTGCATGGGTCGCCATCTCCAAACATGGCATCATTGGACCATTCTGGTTGGAGGACGACAACGAGCGGTCTGTGACAATCAACACCGAGCGATATGTTCAAGTGCTTGGCAAATTCTGGACAGCACTTGGTCGACGAAAAGGAAGGTCAGGGACTTCTAGCAATTCCAGCAGGATGGTGCCACCCCCCACACCTCAAACGAATCATTGGCATGGCTACAGCAGCGTTTCTCTGACCGACTGATCAGCCGCAGGTGTGACCCGGAATGGTCACTGCATTCACCTGACTTGAACGCCCCAGATTTTTATCTGTGGGGATACCTTAAGGACAGGGTGTATGGCAACAACCCCCAGACTATCACTGATCTGAAGGCAGTAATCACAGCAGCAATAAAAGCGATCCCAAGGGAAGAATGTGGGAAGGCAATCGAGAACTTTGCCCGCCGGATTCAAATGTGCTTGCAGCAACGGGGGGGGCTCATTTAGAGCACGTTTTTGGGCGCCAATTAAACAAAGAGTTTTTGTGGTACAGACTTGAAACTTTGGAAATATCTGCTACATAGACTTAACCTAATGTAGCTGAATTTTTGTGTTAATCTAAATAAAATTTTAGAACTTATTCGATTTTTATTGATGAAGGCTTTTTGTGTCACCCTGTATCAAACAATGAACATGCTCTTCCACGTACCCCTTGTGAGTTATCCAGTTCATTATCGAAGTTACTCGGAGCGACTGAGAAGCGGCTGCTAGGAGCTCGATTTGGAGCAAAAGGCAGAAACTCTGATTCAAATGATAAATTATCATCTGTTTCCATGGAATCTTCACCGGAGTCTGCAGTATCCACCACACTTGATATCGTCGTATCTCCTTCGGGAAGAAAATTATTATAAAAAAATGGGAAGTGCTACAAGCATTAGTGGCATACTTGAAAGCATGACATATTCAATGTTGGCATTAACACAAATATTTACCAATTGAACTGGATTCAAGGTCCTCAATTTCATCTTGCAGTAGCTGAACGTTGTTTGTTGAGTTTGCCCTGGATCTTTCAAGCCTGAGGTACAGGTAATGTCATGTATATAGTTCAGCATAATTTAAAAAATGTCAAAACTAAGTGTGTCATGCGTCATATCAGGTCATGGATGCTGTTACAGTGCACTTCCTGTTGTCAGATAATACCTGTTAAAAATATCTAAATGCCCGTTAAGTTGCGCCACTGCAACAGGGGAACGCCCAAGCACATCTAGTGACTGGAGGACAAGTGGATTCCATTCTACCAAAATATCTACGCAGGTCGATTGCCCTATAGCACAGGCCCACGTCTAAAAATATACATATTGCTTGTTGACTTGTAGTTCTCAGCTTCCCGATGCAAGCAACTGCATTTCATGGGAGTTGTGACACAAAAGATACTACAAACAATTGGACATGCTCACCAGGGGAGTGCAGCCGAATCTATCAGTATTACATGGATTGCATTCGGCAAGAAGGAATTGATTCTCAGATGCATTACTGTGTCATAGAACAATGTTAAACAACAGTAGTGATGCCTGTTACGGCATGCTACATAAAAATCTATCTAAATATAGATCAAAACTAAAAATCCTGACTACAATACAGCCACAGCGAGAAAAGATAAATGGTTTTTGGTGTAAATGAGGTCTAACCTTAAGTAGCGAAGCTTTCCAATCAGCCGAGAATACCCGAGAGCAGTCGCATAATGAAGAATTGTTAAGCTGTTAAAATTGTCCTGTTCATTGCCATTTTCCTGAATATTTAAAAAGTTCACCTTAAGATCTATCTACGACAATAAAGATCGCATTGTACAATAATTCTCTCAAGACATACAAGTATTTTGCAGTCTGCCGTGTGCTGACTGAATGCCAAACTTATTTGAGAACATAAGATTGAGACACGTTCTTCATAGTCCAGTCCAGCTTTCGACGTGGATGGTTTTTCTTTGTCAGTTACGCCTATGCAAAATTTGCTGTGTGTAAGGTTACGGGGGCAAGATGGGGTTACGATTTAACAAACAATGATGATAATAACCAAGCAGATTTTACCCAATAAAATTGAAGTTTTAATATTGAGTGGTATTAAGTTTACTTTGATACAAAGCCTGGTGACCATTATGCAGCCCTCCAGAGAGAGTTTTTCCACCAGAATAGCAGGTGCTTCCACTGTTCGAACCCATTGAATTTAATCTTTCTTCCATTCGTTCCAAGCGTTCCAAAATCGACATTTTAAATTCATCTTCTGTCAATAATAAGTGACCGTTTTTAAAAAAGAAGAGTATATCAAGCTTCAAAGCATATAGATAAGCTATAATGCAGGTACACAAAAAAGAAAACGAAACATCACGCTGTCAGGAAGTGTGCATTAAAAATTAAAACTTGACATCTGACATTTAACCATGACATTTCCTGGCAAGAAAATGAATTTACCCAGGATATTTTACAAAAGAAAAAACCAATACCCGAAAATTATACTTCTAAAACTTTGTTGGCACAAATTCATTAATAATAAATGAAAGACACCATTAAATAATTTAAGTGAGGAAAGTTACCTTTAAGCTGTAGCCAACGTGTCTTGAAATCATGATATGGGCCAGGCACAGGCTTATACTCAAACTTCACAGAATGAGAGACAATTCTTCGGTCTCGTTTAATGAACAAATTGACATGCCCAGCACTATGCGCTGCAAGAGATAACAAATTTCATCATAAAAAGTTGTTAATAATGAAAGGTATTACGCGATTACAGCCTTTGCAGGTTATGGCCTATAATATCCTACAGGAAGTAAATAGTTCAATTGCTAACATTAATATTTAATTACATGTTTATACAACCACAAAACAATTGTTACAAAATAAACTGTATTGAAACCTTACAAAAACTTTAATGTTCAGTTCATATCGCCATCTACCTGGACAGTAACAGCGAAGGACACCAGACTGCAAGGGTGTGGCTGGAACAGAGATATCATTAAACAAACAGGTGTATTCGCCATGCGCTGTCCAAGTTCCGGTCAGCAAAACCTTTACACCACCCTAAGCATGATTAAATGTAGCTGGCATTAATCTTTGACATAACATGGAACCAATTTGATACTAGAATGTTTCATCTTGATGAAGCAAGTACAAAAGCTAGAGTAAAACAGAACAATCTCCTATTAAGGAGTTCATTAAATGCATGATTTCGCTGCAAATTCATTGCCTCAAGCAAAAACTGATATTCAGTAGATTTAATGTTTGTTATCTTTACTTTGAAAAGTTCAAAGAAAAAAACAATTTCGTTTCACAATTTATGTAAAGCAGCTGTAACTATTGTAAAATGATTCTCACAGCTCAAAAATTGCAAATACCACAATTTTTGCCCCTGGGAGTAAAATATTTCTAGATGACATTTACCAGTCATACCAATAATACCAGTAAAATTCCTAGCAATCCATGCTACCTTATTCATGGTACACTGCACCGTAAAGCAAGGTAAGGCTAACCTCTGTGTATGACCAATCTGGCGAGTAGTCAGTTATTGAGTCTAGAGGGGTCATCTGGTCAGAGGGTGCACATGGCAATGCAGGACAAACGTCTGCCGTCTCAGTCAAATCGTTGTCAAGACAACTATTTGCAGACTGAAGTCCCAACTGCTGTGGTACTCGAAAGACCGAAGAACCTGTGTTTGAAAACCAAACAATGCCAATTGCCCAAGCTTTTGTTAAATTTTTTAAGTAAGACTTTCTATTTACTAAGCATACACTGTGTATACTCAGTAGTTTAGTCTTGGCTGATAATGACTTTCAAAACACATAATTATTTATTGTATGTAGAATTTACGGATGATTACAGTAAACAGATGAACAACACAACTTTAAAGCTTTTCAACCGCCATATTACACAGTACTGCTATGTTTACATACATTTAACAGAGAACTATTACATAGTCTATGTGCCATGACCATAGACATGGTTTCCACTGATCTATAATGTATGAAACTATCCACAATTCAAAGTACCAAACTTTACAGTCAGTAATGCACGATGGCAAGTTATGCATATATCACAGAACTAACCAGTTTCAAACAGTTGATTAGGGAAAAAATCATCCACAGCACTTTCAGTTGAAGAAGTTGCCTAGCAATAGATATTCTGTTAGGCCGAACAACCACAAAGTTTTCAAAACAGCCAAGCGAACATTGACACTTTAAGCAAGATATTATCAACTTAACAAAACATACCCAACAGTTAGCATCATTGTCAATATTTAACGAAAATGTCACTTGTGGCATTAGTTCATTAGATTTTGATCGAAAATATAATCGTAATCCATCAAAAACAATTTATGTGCGTCTTACTTGATCTGATGTGGAATCTACGGATGTGCTGGTATTAAAAAGGCAATCAACGTCAAAATCATCAAATAAGACTGATGGGGAACTGGCCGTTGGATCAACAAAAGGTGATAACTCTGGCTGAAGAGAATTTCTGCAGTTTGGGACCATCACATCTTTCATTTCTTTGTTCCGAGAGATGATTTTAAAGCAAAAAGACAATACCATAACCATAAATTACATAACAATAGATGTTCAAATACAGAGATGGGTAAACAAAATGATTCAGGAATGGAATCACCAATAGTCATTACAAACTGTATATATACTGATTACATACAATGAAACTCACCATAATTGTAATAAAGATTGCTATGAGTCAGAATAGGATCATTGTGAAAATTGGCGGATGTGTTCCCTTTAATATTTCCTACATCGTTTGATACATGTGGCAGCAGAGAGCTCATCATCGGCAACTTGGAAACGTTGTCGTTTTTGTTAAAAATTTTCAACATATTCTGCATCTCATTGTGAGATTTGCTTTCGATTAATGAGCCAGAGGTGATGTCTTGGCTGGGCTGGCACTTGGTACTCTGTATCTGATTCAAACTTGCTTGATCAATAATTTGCTGGTACTGGTGAGCATTAGGTTCAGTTTTAGATATTGAGGAGTCATTTGCATTTTGATTTGCTGCTGATTCTGAGTAAGTGCTGTTGCTTTGCAAACTAGCATCTGTTGTAAAAGAGGGTAAAAAGAAATTGGATGCATTTTCATTCATTGCACTTCCACCGCTTGACATATGCTCCAACTGTATTGCTGGTACGTCCTGGTGAAATGAAATTGCAACCGGGGTGGAAACTTCTGATGGCTCTGAAACAAGTGCATTACCAGGGCAGGCAGCAGCCACTGTGGGTTGTTTGAAATCCTCATTTTGCCTGGTTGGCTGACTTAAAAAGATTAACGTATTCCCGCTGTGTAACAAGTGAGTTTGCAGTGGAGAGTTAACCCCTGTGTAGTTTGCATCGGTGTTGTTTGTATTGCTTAATTGTGGATAGTTATCCGCTGTAGATTCAGTGCTGATATGTCTTGATGGATAAATGGAAAACGTTGATGTGCTTATGTCGGTTGGTTTTGGCTGAATCGTTCTCAACTGTCCATTACATCTAGAAATAACAACTCCTATTGTTACATATACACAAAACCATAAGCATAATGACTACAGTAGTTCCTGGTACAAATACACCTACAAAAAACTAAAGCCCTTCACGACATTTATTCATAAATTTCAAAATCTTTTCAATGTAATTGATACCTGTCGGTCAATTTCTTGTAAACCTGACTTCGTAGTGTTTCAAAATGCTTTTCTACCAATTTGTTTGTTATGATTTCCATGGATCTGTCAGTCTGAAAGTTTCCACAAGTTTGTTTTAGATAATTGAGAAAAACAATGCAAAGATTTAAGTTAGTAGACTCTAGGCCGCAAATGACAATATACCAGCTAACTATCAAATCCACCAAAAAATGAAATCTGCCAACTTACCAATGGGGGATCAGAGATTCTTGGCCAAGGCATTTTAGAAACTGCTCAAAAAAATTGACAAATTAAAGTCACAAACTAAAGAATATTTTAGAAGTATGTTGCTATGTGCATATGATTACATGATGTAGGAGTAGTTTAACTAACTAACCGTTGTGTTAACTTTTAAACATAAATGCTTTTAAACTGGACTTACACATTGGTTGAATTTGCTGCAATATATCTTGTTTGGTTAAGTCCTGCCATTGCTGACATTGCTGATTGAGTGAGAAGTCTTTATTCAAATGGACATCATCATCCAAGTAGGGATAGTTGAGATAATGTACAAGGACTACGTCAGGATTCTTTGAAAAATCAAATTACAATTGTTAAGGAGAAATGGGTGACTTCAGAAGCTTGACAAAAAATGCTTTCATCCTGTGTTGAACTTAAATTTACGAGTTAGCAATGAACTTGATTTGGAATCAAGACTGTGTTTTACTGGGTTTGTTTTAAAGCTGACAGCTTTAAACATAAATTGCACTACGAGACTTTTATTTTGCTGTTTTTGAAACAATTCACTTCCGGTACAGAAAGCAATACAATATTGCTGCACATAATAACAAATCGGCTGTTTAAATAATTTACACACAGCAGGGACATTGCTGTTTATTAAGTGAAGTAAGTGTCAGTTATAGTATTGGACACTGGGGGAACAATAAAGATATATGAACATTTGCAATGAAACTGTTTCACTGGACTTGTTTTTAATTTATTAAATTAGGCATATATATTTGAAATTTTGAAAAAAAATGAAAATTATTTATTTATTGTTTTTTCACAACCTCAGATTGGATATTGTGTTCTGAAGGTTAGAGAAGATAACTATATACAGTTTTTACCTGAATAAACCAATAACATCTACGATGAAATGTAGGTAACACATCTGAATGAACGTAAATTGCAGCTATACATGGGATGCTTTCAACCTATAAAGGAAAGTGTAAATGTGAATAGGAAACCTTGAGTAAATATCATTCAATTTCCAGCATATAAATATTGATTGAGAGCAATAAATATTGATTGGCAATCTCGTCCATTTCACACGGCTACAGGCACAATACAAGGTATTTCACATTCACCAACCCTACAGTTGAAAATTTGTATGATTCTTTGCTTTTTTATTCACACAGCTATATTCTTAGCGAACTAACGGCATGTCAGAATGACACTGTTGAAACATTTCCTAATTCACATGGAGCTCATGATGCTAACTCGACTTTGCTTAAAGTATCAGTAAGCCTATCAGATTATCCTGTGATTGTCTCTGAAATCTTGGCAGGGCTAAATTAAAATCACTCATCCTAAGAATTTTATTAATGGTGATTATTTATAGCTTGTAATTAATCTCAACGAATTCCCAAAGGAAAATTTTACTACCTATAGACATTAAATATATGCTAACCATAATGCAAAACAAATTATACAAAGCAGGCAGGCAAAAGTGCCCAACACTTGCAGCTGTGGGTTGCATGTTTAACCACCAACCTGATGAAACAAGGGTTGCATCACTTGTCATAATTTACAGTGCAGTTATATTGTTACAAGGTATTGGTTGTTTTGGCATTTTTCAGACACATTTGATCAACAAACCAGTGAAATATCCAGACATAACATTCACGTATAGGATATACATTTTAAGACTATAAAAACTAATGCTATTTTATACTGGATAACAAGGCTGAAACTAAACCTTTGAAAAATTATATAATGATGGTGTTCGCTTGAGTGATTTCTCATAGCAGTCCAGGTCTGTGTGGCAAATCATTATTATTAGTAAATGAATATGTCTTCTAATTCTAAATATTGTGTCAGTTGCTTAGTGAAATAAATAAGTAAATGATGAAAGAGCTTCAATAAGGTTATACAAGTGAGATAAAGCCACATGCACTGCTATCAAAACACACTGCAGTTTGCCTTTCAGCTAGTGGTGGGATTCGAATATTTTAACATCTGGTTCTCTCACTAGCAGCATGCCATATTGACCCGGGGCTCATATAACATAGGCCTATACATACGCTTGTTAACGACCGGTTCGTGGAGATCATTAAACTTCCAAGAACCGATTTGCACGAACCGGCTGAATCCCACCACTGCTTATGCTAGCTAGTGCAGCTCGAGATTAACATGCCTGATATAAACAGAAAAACAAAATAACTCTTTAAATAACAAGTTAAAAGTAATGAAATGCCATACTATGGCAGTAACATGAAACTAATTGAATTCCAAAAATCACAGCAGTACAGTTTAACACTAATTCATTAGCTCAATTTCATAACGTCAACTAGTCACATTTAATAGGCTACCTTAAGTTTAACATGGTCTTCCCTTGGCCATTTGCTTTTCCTTTTAGTCTTCCAAATGTACATGTCCTGTCTATACTTAACCTTTTTCCTGTTAAACATCAACAATCGGCCATTTTCTGGTCTGAAAAATGAAAATAAAATCTTACAACTAGCCATTAAAATTTTACACTAGCCAATCAGGTATCCATAGGCGTCAGGCATTTGCTAATTAGACACTGCCAAATGCCGGAAGCACACTGAAAATTTAAAGAAATTGGCATGTATTAACTTACCTATGCATCCTGGTTGATGTCATCCACCCTGCATGCTTTGGAAAATTTACTAGGATTGAAGCAATTTCTTCATTGGAAAGCCATGTATATCTTCTTTGTGGAAAGTCTGCTATCCAAGGTTGAATCTTCTTTAGGTGGACTGGTAGCATAACATCCCCAGTCATCACCATTTTGTTATGTGTTTCAATAAGTTACAAAACTAATCTCATGAGCAATTTTAAAGTCCTAACATTTCACTAAAAAATATCCAACTTACCAAGCTTTAATTGGTTATCAGAAGCTAACTTAAATCTGTGTAATTCTTAAAGTGCTCGAATGTAACTCTTAGACCTGCACTTGCTTCTTAGGTTACTAAGCTAAACACTTTGAGCAATTTTCCCATCGGTGTAGTATAAGCTAGGCCTATGTTTATTATAATTTATCCAATAGGTTATAGCTTATATATAGTCATATACATGGTACAAGTTATATTTAAATTTGAAATTATTTACCAAGTTCACTGACCAGAAGCAAGCATCGTTAGCAACTTGTTCTTAATCAAGGGCATTAACTGCGTATAAGCTAGGCTATGGTCCGGTGGTACACCGGGACGCCGTTAGGTCTATACGCTTGTAAACGCGTTAATTTGGATAGCATAGGTATATTGAACCCTTAGGTAGGTAGGTCTAGGTCTAGCTTTGCTTTACTTTACTTTACTTTACTTGAGTGTGTAGCCTTAAATTTGAGCAACTGCAGCGAAGACTACTGCCATAGCCTGCTGTAAGCTGTACCTGATCGCTCAAAAATGTTCAAGTTAATTGTAAGAAAACATAAATGTTTGTGTACAAATTATGTCATCTCACTCTTTCCCCACCTTGCGGTGGGTTACTTTTTCTGTGTAGTATGATTGCTTTGCTATGATGCTAAGTTTTACAATCATTGTAAAAACAATTTTAGTTCCTATTTACCACCGGTTGTCTTATGCTGTCTATAGCACTTAATTTGATTGAAAAAAATGTTGATGAGAAAATTAGGAGAGAAAGCCGATGTTGTTGACTATGGATGACTTCATTGCTGTTTTAACTTAACTTGTCTGTCGTTAGTGGATGCCACACACCAAAACCCCACACAGAAATGTTAAAACACCACTGCGATTTTTAAATTCATAGTTATTGTGCGTCATTTTATTGGCTGCCTTAACTAAAAATTGTTCGACAGGAAGGTCACCACATTCTGGTTCTGCGCATTTTACTTGTGACACTGTCACAGACGACTATGTTTATTTTGAGAAAACTCGTGCAAATGCAGGTTTTTATTTCTGAGTCAACATTTTTATATGCTATTATTTAGGCAACAAAATAGTGCTGCCTAGAAAAGACACCTTCCTTCTGAAAAAGAGTCAAAACCGTTTCATCAGATGTCGTTTACTATAACCTACTGATATGACGGGCAACTATACGCCTCTCTAGGACTCTAGTTAACCAAAAGCCCTCAGATGTTTGGTTTGTCGCTATGTTGTATGATAGTAGTTTTCCTAAAGGTGTCCCATCATGGGTGACCTTTCCATACGTTTAGTTTAGTTTAAATTTTAAAGTGTCTGAAAAAAAGGTTCAGGGCTGCAAGCAATTGTAAAACAACCCAACAGCAAGTATAAATTAAAATTGATATGCCCGTAAGTTTTATCAGAAGCTAGAGAATTAAGTTTTGTAGTACTTTGCTTAAAAAAAATAGAAAAAAACTGAAGTATCACCAGGTATAAGTATTTTGTACTTACATTTAAAGAGGTTCATCTAATTTTGAATATTTGATAAAATTAATGTTATTTTCAGGTTTAATATTGTTTGTTTTTCCATTATAGCCTAATTGTAAAGGAGCACCAAATTTTGTAGCGCTTTAGGCCTTCAAGGGTCCTAATTAAACCAGGCATATCCATAGTATATTTTCCATTCAAGTCCATTATAATTGTACTCTACGGATAATTATCTTTTCCTTCCCTTTGGAATACAAAAATGCAGAAGCCCCCATACGTCATCCACCACGGGCCCATTTATCAGTGCAGTGCAACTGAAATCGTTTTCTTGAAAAGATTACAAACCTGCTGTTATTCAACAGCTCTTACGAACACTTACCTATACGCTGCGGCACGTTTCAGCTTGACCGACTTGGTCACATCTTTCTGGCTATACGGTTGCCTGGTTTTTAGTTGTAATTTGTACATTGCGTCATAGTTGTTGACGTTTTGCCCAATGGCGTTAACGTTGAATAGTTTCAGTGTTAGATTGCCGATAGGTGAATAACGTGTCGTAGTCGGACATCGTGAAGATTGTTGTTTTAATTCAAAACGATAGGAAATTGTTTATCGTTTGGAAGTTTAGGATTGCCAGCTGTTGATATGATGTTTTTCGCAACAACCGCTCCGAGTTCTTTCAATCATTAACTTCTGTTACGATAAAGAGAAAAATTACACCCTGCACAAACAAAGACTATCTGGCTATAATTGTAGACAGAAACGAAGTAAGTCTGTTTAGCTGTCAGACACTGTCGACTGCACTTTCTAAATCGAGGGACATTCTCTTCTGCGAAAGCGTATATGTTTTGGCTTATACGTGACTTCAGAAAGAACACAAGTTATGTATCACGTGCGAACATGTGATGTCTGATGTTAAAGACCAGCATTGAATATGATAATTACATCAGTTTTTGTCATAACGTCAATACTGCTGCTGACGATGATGTTCTGTATGTTGTGGGCCTGTAGAGGATTTTACAGCGGAAAAGAAAACAGTGTAAAATTTTAATGTTAACGCTCGTTTACGAATTACGGTATATTACCCATTTATCTAAATAATATGTTGTTGACATCTCGCTCACCGGCGTACCAGCTGCACGTTCGTCTGTTGCGAGCAAGTTAGGAAATTGCTTTACAGATACATGTTAAGCTCAGTCAGCATAAATAGATTCGACTGCTTGATAGTAGGGTCGGCTTGTAGTAGTAGTAGTGATATTGCAACTAGCACTACCAGTACCTGTAGTGGTTCAGTCGGGAATTGGTTGAATTTGTGCTAGATAATTCTATGACGTTTAACTACTTTACTTTAAAGTTTGGTTTAAAGTTTACAATGTCATGATCTTTTTTGTAAGTCATACTTTTTAGAATGCAAAAAGTTGCTAACTAAAAGGTGGGAGCTCGTGATTTTTACAACAGAACTTGACGTAAGACAAAGAATGCATTATGCACAGTAATTGTCGTAGCGGGATACGCATGACCGCCAGAGTTGATTGATACGATCATGAGTTGTAAGCAGCGGCCGTGTTTAAGCTGGAATATAACGGTTTCATTATATGCGTACTCAATAGATTTTTTTCAGCCCTTTGGGATATAGCTGGAAAGACGTCAATTGCAATTAAAGTTGATGTAATGGAATTTAATTGTGTGAAACGGTGGGCAGTTAGTTCAACCAGGTTTCCCAGTTTGAACTGTTGAAAAGTGAAAAAAAATGATATAACAGGTTTGATAAGCAGAGGTTTTTAATCAGAAATTATAAAATGAAAAATTGAGAATTACTGTTTGCGGCCAGCCAAGTCACAAGAATAGTGTAGTGTTAACCATACACTTAAAACTCCGGGCACCCTTGGTGAGTAGCAATAACTTTCAAAATAGCAATGTAGCAATAACTTTGCTACAGTGTATAACACGTTTATTCATTTGTGGTCTCTCCTTAGCTGTCTACTCATTTTATGCAAGGCATATTCTATTTCGTGTAGGAGGTGACATAACGACGCACATATACAGTTGTTCACGTATTTGCGTGGATGACTGTATTGCATTATGTGCTTACGGTGTTGTGCGTTATTTTATTATACCATCACAGTACGTGTATGAGCTCATATTTCAAACCGTTATTTTCCTGTAGTCGCTTCCTCATTTTCATGCGTATTTATTATATATGTAGCTTCCAAGCAGGGCAAGTCTATTTGGCACGACAAAGGTAATGACAACCATACTGAGTTCGTTACCGGTATTTGTGCTAAATATGATCAGTCAGTCAACTATTTTTGACCTTAAGCTATAATAATTATTTTAACTTGCAAAAATTTTATAAAAAGCCAGTCAGTGTTTCAGTATATGTTACTAAGCAGTGTTTTTTGGGACCTACACGGTCTCTTAAAATTTATACAGTACTTCTGCAGCACAACAGGAAATAAGCATATGATTAGTCTTTAAAAACCGCGGTCGCTTAAAATTTATTACAGCGGTCACCAAACATAAACCTTTAAAAAACTGCTATTAAGCATTAAATAATCAAGAGCTAGTTAACAAAATAACTTTAGATTGAAATAGTTTTTACTGGAAACGGCAAAACAACTGGCCAGTAAGGTCAATTTGGCATATTACAGCAGCGCAGTGATAACAAAGTTCTTCAAACGTCGTGGAGGCAAAAGCTGCGACCAAATGTTCTTTTTACAATTATGGATACATTTTGCGAGGCAGATTAGTTTATAAAATCGTATAAATTGTTTTTCTGGTTAATGAATTTAATAATAACTCAGTAAATTCTGACCTAACGTATTAATTTGACACAATTTATATTTGGTCGCCCTGTTAGTAATATCGACTTGTTACAGTCGTATCGCTTTGTGCTGATCCTGTTAGTTACACGATGAAATGCTTATTATATTCAAACTATGCTGTTACTGTGTACATGTGTTTTTTCAATCACTCTTTTGCTTTGTTTAGATCGAAATTTGAAATGTAAATTGTTTACGGAACATTACTAAAGATTTGTTTTTTGCGTTAAACTTTCGCACGACATGGCAGAAAAACAACCGCTTTCTGGGAATGCTCCACCCCCGGATGTGTTGGCTACCGCACCCCCGCCATACGTAGAAAGCGTAGCCCCCGGAAATTATGGGCAACCTCCCGCCCCGTACCCGTATTACCAACAGGGTCCACCCCCTCCAGCCCAGCCGTACCCCGTCGGGATGCAAGCCCCACCGCCCCCTCCGCCTGGCGTGGGCGTTGTTATGCCTCCACAGACGACGGTGATTGTGCATCAGCAACGCCTCGGACGTATCCCTGCCACCTGTACCTGCCCCAACTGTCATCAGGCGGTGGTGACGCAAACCATGTATGACGTAGGCCTCATGACATGGCTCATTTGTGGAGCGATCGTATTATTCGGAGGGTGGATCTTCTGTCTTTGCCTGATCCCATTTTGCATCAACGACCTCAAAGATGTACGTCATATCTGTCCAAATTGCAAGTACAACATTCACCTCTCTAAAGCGCTCAACTGATTAATTATTATCAGTTATCAGTTATCACCCTTCATTGAAAGATATTTGGCGACTTCAGATTTGTAGTACTGAACTTTCTTTGGTGATTTGATTGACATTTTAAGCTAGAAGATTGTTTGTTATGCTCTGTACTTGCTAGATATAGATGTAGATTTTTTAGTTGCGTATACACTCCACATATGATCCGTTTGCAAATTCTCCGCTATTAATTGAGACAAAAGGTTACATTTGTTAAGTCATGGTATGTAATATGTATTTCTGTTTTGTTTTGCCTTGTGCTCTGCAGAAGGATACTTCTCTTTTCGACGCATATCATTGCCCTTTGTTTTTGTATATTTTGAGGTGTTGGTTTTATTGTAATTACTTGTCTCTATTGTAGGAATGTACGCTACTAGTTTTTCATAGTAAAATACATTATCATTTAGGTTAGTTTTAATGGCAAAGTAACCGTTTCAATAATATATTTATCAGAGTAGTGTGGAAAGGTAATCTTAATTCTCGGCCTGAGAAAAGTCTTTGCACGACTACCTGTCGACGATATCTCATCGCTTCAGGCGCGGCTACCGAGCTAGCCGTTGTGCAAGTTCCGATTTGAGTTGTGAGTGTTTTATATTGCATTGCCCGAATTCGGAAGTTTTTACCAGGTCCACTGAACAGAAGCAAAGGC
The DNA here is from genome assembly GCF_947623445.1 of Clavelina lepadiformis. Taxonomy (NCBI): domain Eukaryota; kingdom Metazoa; phylum Chordata; class Ascidiacea; order Aplousobranchia; family Clavelinidae; genus Clavelina; species Clavelina lepadiformis. The sequence goes on from NC_135241.1 coordinate 21,072,329, forward strand.
CATTTACGCCTTGCTGCCTAAGGGCATTACCGCGGTAGCGCCAACGGGTATCGAGCATTCACGCGTTTTTGCAATATTTCTGCAATTAAGCGGTACTTTCTATAAAGCTTTTCCTTTTTAGTAAAAAACATATTATCGCTTGTAATTTTTTGGAATCAAAGGAGCATGAATCTTGCCACAGTGGAGGGTGGCAATGCAACTTAATATATGATCAAAAGCATTGGAAAAGTTTTCAAACAAAGTAAATGTTCCACGGTTATTAAAATTAAATTTTTTACAAAACAAAAATAAGCTACTTTTTGTCATCCAATGAAAGTCTTGTTATTCCATGACATGTGTATAGTTCCTGAATTTGATCTACCAATCTGGTACCGGCTTGAAGTACGCATCCCGCCCGTGATAAAGTTAAGTGAGTAGCAGGTACAGTATACCACTGGTGATGGCATAATTGGTGATAATTAAGGCCTAAGTTAAAATCTTGCTTTGACATATATTTCAATCATATTACTTGTACTCAGTATCGAACAAGACTGCAATCTATACAAAATGCTGAGTCGCTGTTAGTAGTTAGAACTCATTAAGGAAGTAGCCTACTTCCAATACTTTTTTTGAACGTGACCCAAATCTTGATTTTGGTGAACTCTCGCGACCAAAACCTCAAACAGCGTGTTGAAGCACAATTTTTAACCTTTTAATGTCTCAAATTAAGTAACATTTTGACAAAACACAGTAAAAACAGCAAAAACTTTACTCCAAGATAATACCGTAATCAACTAAACTTGACTTGTACATGTACACAGTAAACCCACTTTATCTTTTACCTTTACCACGCAGCTGTCATCAGCATCGTCGTATGGTCTTCACACGTAGGCTACACCATCATATTGTCAATCCAGTTTTTGAAGTTTTGAAACCACGTTTTGAACCACGCAGTTATTAAAACTCTCAGATGAAATGCCAATGATGCAATTATTGTTAGTGTCACTATGTTACCTATTTTTGACCTTGGAGACCAGAGGTTTGCATCGTCATTCTTTTACCCGATTTTTTAACCCTTCGCGACTTCGGTAATGTTGTTACTCAGCGCATGTACAGGCAAGATGTAACTTAAAACTGATGATTGGAAATAAATTGTTTTATCAACTAGAATTAGACAAGCAACTTGGTTCAATTGCTTGTTATATGTGTGCCTAGCCTTGATCTTCTTACATTTCTAACCATGCATTTTTACCTTGCTTAGATAAATATTTCAAACCTAGTCTGCATAACTGAATAGAAAATATTGATCAGTTAACAGGAAAAGTCTAATGACAACTAACATGCCAAAGCAGACGACAGTGACAGTCTATCAACCAATGCAGTTTTAGCGATCGCCGACTTTCTGTACTTGCCCTCACCGTCATAAGGAAGTGAGGACGTAAATCTTTTATGAATCGGGTGTCAAGACGTGGCTTTGCTGTGCAGTGGTATTTTTATTAGGAAGCATGATTTGTTGCCTGTATTTGATCCCGTTCTGCAGCAATGGTTGGAAATACGTGAACCACATCTGGTGGTAGTGTTGGTGCTGGTGCAACCATGATGCTTCCAAGCGCACCATTTACACTTCTAAGTAATTTCATGCAATGATTTTGTTGTCAAGTTAGGAAGGACTGCTTTATATTACCAAATATCTTATGGGCTTTTCGACATATTTTTTTTGATTATTATTTGAATGTGTAACACTGTTAATGGTTGTAATGCTTGTTGCCGTATGTTTTCTAAATAAGATTTATAACATCTTTAATCTTTGTGCAATAGCCCATTTCTACAGATATTTTTTTTGGTAAAAACTTCCCGACGATGTATCTTCAATTACTTCCATTTACCTGACTTCTTGAAGGGTTATTCCCCTGCATCACAGGCGGTTAATTAATTATATAAAATTTTGTATTTACCAAACACCTTTATAACGATAGACGTGGCTACTCAATTTAACTTATAAGTCAGACAAGCAATAGTGAAAGTGAAGCTGAAATGAAAGCAGCTCGTACGCTTGTCAAGCGGAGCTATGATTGAATCACAAATGAACGCTGCATGAAAGCGCAGTCGAAACACAAAACACTGAAATCGCTGTAGCGTCAAATATTTGACATTACACAAAAAGAAGATCAAAAGCCACGTGAAGCGTAGCGGCCACAATATAAACCAAAGTGCTGTAAAGTAAATTGATTTGTAATAATAATCAAATTCGTTGCAAACATAGAAATTTAGTTAAAGTGTACAACCGGCAAAACTGCTTTGAAAGTTTTCTGCAAGAATGCGTTTACTTCAATTTTGAAAGTCAATCATTTAGCAAGCAACATGTCTACATAGGTTTCGCGCGCAAATATGCCAAACATGTTGCTGAAGGTTAAATAAAAGAGGGAATTATTATTGGAAACCAACCTATTAGTGAACGCAGAAATGAGCTATACCCCTATCTAGTTACAGCGCTTTTGCACGCTACTCTGAAACGGTTCTGACCCAGCACATTTCTTTGGCAGCATCAAACCGAAACGATCTACGTTTAGGGCATTGCTCAATGAGGCAAAGCGACGAAAGGATGGACAAAAGGATAGGAGAGACTATGTTGCATCGCCTCCGTATGGCTAAACCAATAAGCCTATAGTTTTTGTTTTTGGCCAAAGCATAAATGAAGAAACGAATATAACTCGTTATTGGCTACCTAGGCTATTGGCATCGGCACGTGACCTGTAACACTATAAACCAGATTAACAAGTAGCAACCAATCGGAACGCATGGAAAGTCTATCTGCGGAGCCTATCTATCGCGATTAAAGAAATTGTTGAAACTCAAGTTGTTAAGTTTTGAAATTTTTTAAACCCCTGCTTTCATCGTTTGTTGTACTTATGCATTGCAGCCTTCATTTTAGTCACGATCGAAGGGATAAGACTTCTTTTTCGTTTTAACTAACATCCTTGTTCAATATGTTAGGCCTGTATACCTATCGTATATAGGCTGCACCTCATCTGTCAGTGTTACTAGAATGGCGAGATGTTTTATATAACGGCGTGTTGTCACTAACTTTTAAAAATATGTTAAAGAATTATTGTACTATGTATTGCCAAGCGATATAGCTCTATCAACTTTTGAAGTCCGCAGTAGAATCACACAGTCATTATAGCAATAACGATTCACGCGTTGGTGTTACAGTTCACTGGAAGGCAAATATACCTCTTGTTTACCCGCTTCTCAGTCCCACAGTAGAGTTGAATGATTAAGGTAAAAAACAAGATCTTAAGCAGATAATTTAACCAAGGTTTTTAATTCTTTAAAATTACCAGAACAGTTTATGCGCATACCAAGTCCGTAGCCAGAGTAAAATTTTAATCGAGGCAAATATGTCTAGTTCGGTACGGTCCCGGTTAAGTAATAAACATGTTGTTAAATGTAGTCTTAAGCACTAAAAATATTTTGTGCCTGAATTCCACGAAACTTAGGGCGGAGAGTGCTTTATTTATCTCAGTGTAGCTACGACCTAGCCTATGCTAAACATGGACATCAATGTAAAAGATAATGACGTGACCCAAAAGTCATCCTCTTCCGAAGTTAGCTCAAGTGAACAGGTTGGAACAATAAACTTAATTTCCGGCTCCAATAAAGAATCATTTCGTAACAGCAAAAACTTGCTCTACGGCATAGATGATATTCCGCCCTGGTACATGTGTATATTCCTGGGATTTCAGGTATGATACCGTAATGTAAATGTAGCCTATACGTTATGAATTTAAATTTGTACTTTTCAAGCTGTAGTGTAGTATAGTGGCATTTATAGGCTGTGTTGAAAATCCATGTCTTGCGAGCGTCGAATTACAAGTTTTGGCAGCATGATGCATATTTTAATAGTAGACGATAGAGCTAAATGCGCAAAATACGCTACAGTTTTTTTCAAGCATGTTTTGTGTATTTTCCTACTCGTTGAAAACTGCCCTCTCAAAAAGTGGCAAATGATTTTCAGGAAGTCGTTTATATAAAGCGTATAAAAACAATAAAATAAAAAAGCGTGTAGGCCTACTTAATTTTATGGAATATTAGCGGGATTGCCTGTTCTTGATCCCTGTGCTTTACTACTTGAAACGAAAAGTGACCACTTTGCCAATTGTTAATTCATTTACTAAATCTACGTTACATGCCACGATTTGTAATGAAATTATAACAAATCATCACTTCGGAAGATGTACATTGGTAATGCAATTTCCAGCAAGTATAGGCTTATCGCAATATGCAAGCGTGCTTCACAGATCCGGTAACATCCTTTTTTCAACTGTGAATTAACATCCTCTCGAGAACATTAAAATATATTTATAGAAACGAACTGGATGCCCACCGAGTTGCATATGCACTAACACTTAGCCTCGTAACCCACATCTATATCAGATTATGAGCTTGTGTCTGTTACAGCACTACTTGACAATGTTCGGGTCGACAGTAGCAATCCCGTTGATTCTAGCTGGACCTCTCGGAATAGAAAACGACAATCTTGCAAAAGGCCAGATAATCAGCACAATTTTCTTCGCTTCCGGTATTTGCACACTCCTTCAAACAACGCTCGGAAACAGGTAGATTATGATGAAGGCCAAAGTAACGATGTTCAACTTATTCATGAAAAAAACACAAGAACAAAAACACTTTCTAACGTGCTCGTGCACTAAACTAGAAATTCCCATAAACATTTGGGAGCGAATTCTGTACAAAGATGCCTGAATATTATGAATATTATGAAAATATTATGCATTGTTGTGACAAGTTAGCATTTTCCTTTCGGTCTTACACGTAAAATCGTTTCAACAGGCTTCCGATTGTTCAAGGTGGAGCAGCTGCTTTTCTGACCCCAGCTATAGCTATTATGACGTCCATTCCCAACCCTCCAATAAGTGTTGGAAATTCTACGAATGGAACTACGTCGCCCAACGTTCAAAGCGACTTTTGGAAAGTCAGAATGCTGCAGGTGAGAAAGACATTTCATTCATGGCTTCGTTTATGATGCCTAAAACTTTTACCTATAAAGTTATTATTTTCGTTCTAGGTGCAAGGAGCAATCATGGTTGCTTCATGCACTCAAGTACTGCTAGGTGCCACTGGTTTGATTGGAATCATGATGGCACACATAGGACCACTCACTATTGCACCCACAGTCGCCATGGTAGGATTTGGTCTGTTTGGTGTGGCTGGAGATTTTGCTGGACGTCATTGGGGAATTTCAAGCTTGTAAGAAAAACTAGAAGCATCAAATTTATGAGTTAAGACTGATATCAGTAAATAAAAACAAACTGCTCAATTATGCCTGTTTAAGTTGGATGATATGTTCAAAACAAATAATGTATAACAAACAGTAAACACGTCAGTTTTCACAGGACAATGTTCCTAATCATCTTATTTTCTCAACACCTGAGGAACGTGGAAATTCCCATACCTCTCTGTTGCAAGAAAGGCGAACGAGGGGCTTTAAAAATTAAACTCTTCAGCCTTTTCCCGGCAAGTGACGTCGTCAAATCCTGGTTGTTTGTTAATGTGTTTTATCTCGTAAATAATTGTTGCTTTAAATGACGTACAGGTAATATTCGCGATGCTGCTTGCCTGGTCTTTCTGTGCCATTCTTACCGCGGCCGGAGTTTTCCCATCAGACCGCAATGTTTATGGTTATTTGGCCAGAACTGACATCAGATTAGGAGTTTTAAACCAATCTCCGTGGTTCCGAGTGCCTTATCCAGGTATAACCTGTATAAGCTACACGATCTGGTGCGCTATGATAGGCGGAGGCTTCATTCCTTGTGAACCAAATGCAAACGAAATTGTTGTGAAATCTTGGAATCTTGTTTTACAGGACAGTGGGGCGTGCCGGTTGTCACTTTATCTGGGGTTCTTGGAATGATCAGCGGTGTTCTGGCTTCTATCATAGAATCAGTTGGTGATTACTACGCATGCGCAAGGTTGTGCTATATACCGTCGCCTCCAAGCCACGCTATGAACAGGTGTGTGTAAATCTTTGACAGCACTGTTCATGGTTTATAGCTATGTACTTATAGTTGTTTTAAATTAATTTACGTCATAAACAATGCGTCTGCTCAGGGGCATTTTCACGGAAGGCATTGGTACTCTAATAGCGGGCTCGCTAGGTTCAGGAAACGGTACAACTTCATACAGCGAAAATATTGGCGCCATTGGGATCACCAAGGTACAGATTTTTATGTTTCAATTGGAGGCATAGGCTATAGCTATAGATTTTAACTTTTCATAAACAAGATTGTGGCATGATTTGCGCAGGAAAGTTGTTTTAATTCAAGTTATTTCTATCTAATAGGTTGGTAGTCGACGAGTAATTCAGACAGGCGCATGCATCATGTTGATTCTAGCGGTTATTGGAAAATTCGGTGCTCTTTTTACTACAATTCCTGATCCTGTGGTTGGTGAGTGAAACTTTTGTGTGCTATGTTACTATAAGGCGGTACGTAAAGAATAATTGGTTTGTTAGCGCTGAAACTTTGATACTATGTAGGTGGATTATTCTGTGTAATGTTTGGAATGATAACCGCTGTTGGAATTTCAAGTCTGCAGTTTGTGGATTTAAATTCATCAAGAAATCTTCTGATCATGGGATTTTCAACCTTCATGGGAATCACGGTTCCTAATTGGATAAGCGCAAACAAAAGTTTAATTTCGACAGGTATTTGGTGGTATTTCAACGCAGTTAGGTTTAAAGAAAACTTTTCATTGATTTGGTTTAGAAAATGCAATTTGTCAATTTTCATAGGTTCTGTTGAAGTGGATCAGATAATATTGGTTCTCTTGCAAACCGGAATGTTTATTTCTGGTGTGTTGGGCTTCATGTTGGACAACACAATCCCAGGTAATTTACAGTACTTCTGGTTTTTAACTTTACGAAGTTTATGTAAAAATGAAAGCTTGTATATACTATATATTTTACATATAGATAGTAATATGATTAAAGCTTTTTCAAACTCCTAAGTATAGCCCAATCTGTAATTTTTATCACGTCGTTTTTGCAGCTGACAACGTTTACTAGTATTGGTTATTTTTAATTGCAGGCACACCCGAAGAACGTGGTTTAATTGCATGGAGAAGGAGCAAGTTTGCTTCAGATGGTAACGGTGAAAACGAGCAGAATAAACACTACATGTTTCCAAGTACGCAAGCTCTCTGTTAAATGTTACAATTATCAATTATAAGCGCTCTTCTTTTACACATTAATTTGTTCAACGCTTCCAGAATCGATGCAAAATGGCATTGACAAAGTAAACTTTTTCAAATACATTCCTATCTGCCCAACCTTCCATGGACGAAATATTGGAAAACTTGTCAGGAGAGGGCGAGACAAAGCAAAGAAACAAACCGTGTCAGAAAACATTCCGATGTAAAAACAGCTGCCAAAGAGTAATGTTAACACCAACTTTTTTTAATTCAACCTGAAACTGGTAGAATTAGCTTGCGGTATTGAGCAACCGGGCCGCATTTAATCGTGGTTATAGTTCTTTGTATGGCCACTGATTTGTTATGTTTCATGACTTTCCATCAATTCCCTGTGTTACAACTTAGAAGAGTGACAACGTTTGTTGCTGTAGGAAATATAACTTTCGGACGTTTTTCAATTCATCAAGTTAATTTTTTCGGTGGATTGTTTTTATGCTTTTCTAAACTTTTCGGTGCGCGTCTTTTTTGATTATTTGCAATAAACACTAAGCATATTATTTTGACCTTGAGCAGTGGGTTCGGGAAAGACAATTTCGAACGTTTTCGCAATTGTATCGCAATGCTACACGGAAGACCACTCCACAATCCATAACTCAAACTACATTTTTTATAGAAAAATTGTTTTTTTTACAATGTTGGATTTACTGGTAATAAAAAATAAATTTTAACCGAGGAAATTAGTTGTTTTATTTGTAAAGCTTTGCTTACTATAGGTTATTTTTTCTTCTGACATAATTCTTAAATTCTTTTTTATTAAATTTAACAGTTAAGACTTATTTACAAAAAAGACTGCAAACACAATATGAAACGACATTCCTATAAGTATCATGAATCTTCGCCAAAATATGTGCTGTTTTTCGAATTGACGTAATATAGAGTTGTAGACAACTCTAACCAAGCCATTGACCAAAACTTTATCCTAACCCATTAGAACTGTAAGGCGCGGTGTGCGACGAATCTGGTCGAAGTCCATTTACTTGATAGGAGCGGGCACAACAGCAAGACAATATACATGTTAACATTGCGATAGCACAATCTGTTATCACATTGTTAAAATTGTTGTGGGAGTATTTCACACAACTATCTACATATATAATTAAGACAAGTGATGCAGATTTAATTACTTAGCATCCACAAAATATGCGCAGTCTAGCACGTAGCTATCTGTGTGCTGCTAAACACTGATAATGCTAGAAGGGACTGCAGGGCTCTCACAAATGCAAACAAGAAAATCCCTAAAGCTATGCCAAAAAATCCCTAGATGGTATGAAAAATCCTTAAACCATAATTAGCGCGTTATACTATTATTTTATCACTAGGGCGATTATTTTTTGACCTAAAAACGAAAGTTTTTGACCTAAACATTGAAAATTTTGACAAATTGTCACATTAAAAAACTTTTTTTTGACAAATTTTCACGTATGAAGAACTCAAGTAGGTAATTGACTACGTAGGTAATTAACTACGGTTAATTGTCGTAGAACCGTAATCCTCTACTCTACAGTCTACACCTATGTTCCCTCTAATTTTTTACGAATCTGAGCAAACACACTAACTCCCTGAGCGGTCCCTTGGACCACTGTGAGCAACATCAGATGTGCTTACTGTGGCCATTATTTTGCATTTATTTTATTTTCAATTCAGGTTGGATTTTTTTCTTGTGCGCAGGCGCAGCACAGATTTTCCGTGCGTGAAGACCGTGTCAGTAGTGCGCATTTGCGCATGCGCGCAGCTTAGAGGGAACATTGCTCTACACTCTAATCGCAATGCAGAATGCACACCAAGGATTCCTTGGCAAGGAAGCACATGGCGGAAGCATGACTAACATTGAAGTCTTAATAAGTACTTTATACGTATCAACAATTTCAAAAATCCCCAAAAAATCCCTAAATCATCAAAATCCCTAAACTTGTCCCTAAAAGGGGCTAAAAGTTCCAATTTGGAACTAAATCCCTAAAAGTGAGAGCGCTGGAAGGAAGGAAAAGAATTGGGTCAACCTTTCAGTAAACTTCAAAATATCTATCTAATTGCTTTCAGTCGCGTTGCGTTTGCATATGTTTTAGTTTAAAACGGTTACAATTGACATTCTTTTCAAAATACCGATCAGAAAGCAATTGGAGCCAGCATATAAACAGTTGGAAATACAGTACATAAAATGATTATATTGAAATATAAGACAGCATAACTTCCATAGACAAGAACCTATGGATAGTTTTTGTTTGCAACACTGTGAAGAAGAAAAGCTTTACGGTTAGTACAGGTAGGTACCTACGCAAATTATTATGTCGCTTAATTTCAAGGATGCCAGCAGAATGTAAGCCGCCTATATATATATTCATCGCCGAATGATATAGGTTAGAAGGTTAACTAAAAGTATACGCTGAAAGGTTATAAAATACGAATATCTGCTGACTAAAATAGGTCATTACTCATTACTAATCAAAATCTGGGTGGTGCTCTTTACGTTAACGCCAGAAGGTTCATATTTTCTGGGAGAGGCTTGGTCTGGTGTTTATGTATACCGGGTTTTGTATTTTTGGAAGACCATTAAACCCCTTATTAATGATTTATTATTAATTATTCATTATTGAAGACGATATAGTTGTGAGAAACAAATTAACCTAAAAATTAAAAGTAAGCTTAAATTTATCTAACATTAGGGCAAGTTAAATATTATTCACTGGTTGGATATGAAGTGCCCCAAACAGGAGACCGCGATGACCACTTAGAGCCACAAGTGGCGCAAAACTAAGTTTGGTTTTTGGTCTTCTGCCACATAAGCGCCATCATCATGACATGACAACAAATGACTAGATTGGAGTGTGTTTTGAGCAATCTTAATCAGTTCTTTGGGGATAAACGTAAGGGGCCATGAACGAATTGGCTTTACACAGTTTTAAAAGATCTTCCAGCGATCTTTTGTTGTTTGTTTTTTCGACCATGCTAATGTTTTAGTTGCTTTTTGATTTTTAACAGATCAAAGTGAGGTCCAATCCAAATCATGCTTCAAACTTTCTTGCCGATTTTATTTTAAAGTTGTATTTTTCAAACTTTAGAAATAGTTCACTCACTTCATTGCAGTTAAAATTATTTACCAGTTGGCTCATCCCTGTCAAAAAGTGTCAGGGTAGCACCTTTAATTTTATCTGTTTTTATTTCCGCTTCCTCAAAACTACAGCAAGTGCTCTGAGAGTATATACGTACTCGTTTAAGTTTCAATTATTTCCGGCCTTTTAGCAAAAGTAGTTTTGAGATCGTCAGATTTTCCTTGTTGTCACAGCCGCTTGGGCTAAGTTTTTGCGAATCTCGAGGTCTTTGGCATATCAGCCTGAGTTATCTTAGACGCTGATATAAGGTTTGCTATATTAGTGTGCGGCCACATTCAGGTTACCTTGAAGTATAAGCAAAAAAAGTTCACAATGTATTGGCTGTTATTTTAATTGATGAAACAGACGGACACTGCTATATTGTTTCAATATTTTACCGGAGTGTTTACGCACGTAGCCTACTACCTATCCACCGTGATCGTGATTGCACTTTGATGATATATATTAATTATTATATAACTATACATAAAGGACACTAGGAAGTGGAACACAGCAATCTATATATGACTTCCTGGGTTGTTTTGATGTTTCTTTGATTTTCTAAACTTTTCGGTGCGCGTCTTTTTTTGATTATTTGCAATAAACCCTAAGCATTTTATTTTTACCTTGAGCAATGGGCGAAAGGCAATTTCGGACGTTTTCGCAATTGCATCGCAATGCTACACGAAAGACCACTCCACAATCCATAACTCAAACTACGTTTTTTATAGAAAAAATGTTTTTTTTCACAATGTTGGTTTTAACAGTAATAAAAAATAAATTTTAACTGGGAAATTAGTTGTTTTATTTGTAAAGCTTTGCCTAATATAACTTAGATTATTTTTTCTTTTGACATCATTCGTAAATTCTTTTCTATTAAATTGAACACTTAAGATTTATTTACAAAAAAGACTGCAAACACAATGTGAAACGACATTCCTGTAAGTATCATGAATCTTCGCCAAAATATGTGGCCTTTTTCGAATTGGCGTAATGTAGAGTTGTTGAGAACTCTAAACAAGCCAATGATCAAACTTTACCCTAAAGGCCTAACCCATTAGAACCGTAAGGCGCGGTAGGCGATGGACCTGGTCGAAGTCCATTTGCTTGATATGAGCGAGTACAACAGCAAGACAATACACATGTTAACATTGCGATAACACAATCTGTTTTCACATTGTTAGAAATGTTGTGGGAGTATTCTACACTACTATCTACATATATAATTAAGACAAGTGATGCAGATTTATTTACTTCACATGCACAAAGTATGCGCAGTCTAGCGCATAGCTATGTGTGCGGCTAAACAATGATAGTGATAGAAGGGAGGAAAAGAATTGGGTCAACCTTTTAGTAAACTTCAAAATATCTATCTAATTGCTTCCAGTCGCGTTGCGTTTGCATATATTTTAGTTTAAAACGGTTACAATTGACATACTCTTACAAATGCCGATCAGAAAGCAAATGGAGCCAGAATATGTATTATCTTGTTTTACGCTTGACTTGTAATTCCGCAGTCTTGTCTGCCTCCAGGCGGAAGCGCTTGTCGATTCGGTTGCCCTTTGTTTGTTGTTACGAGTGATGATAACATTCTACCGATGCCTGTACTGCGGTGTAGACGTGCCTAGTTTGACCGTTTTTGAAATACAATCCTATAGTTAACTACATGTCTCTTCGAACCAGCACTAGAAAAAGGCCGGTAACATATAAAGTGTTGAATGTGCATAAAAATAATTATATTGAAATATAAGACAGCATAACGTCCATAGACAAGAACCTATAGATAGTTTTTGATTGCAACACTGTGAAGAAGATAAGTTTTACGGTTAGTACAGGTAGGTACCTACGCAAATTATTACGTCGCTTAATTTCAAGGATGCCAGCAGAATGTAAGCCACCTATATATATATATATTAAACTCCGAATAATATGGGTTAGAAGGTTAACAAATAGTAGGCTGAAAGGTTATAAAATACGTATACCTGCTGACTAAAATAGGTCATTACTAATCAAAATCTGGATGGTGCTCTTTACGTTAATGCCAGGAGGTTCGTATTTGCTGGGAGTGGCTTGTTCTGGGGTTTAATTATACCGGGTTTTTTTTTTGGAAGACCATTAAACCGCTTATTAATATTTTATTATTAATTATTCATTATTGAAAACGATGTAGTTGTCAGAAACAAATTAACCTAAAAATTAAAAGTAAGCTTAAATTTATCTAACATTAGGACAAGTTAAGTATTATTCACTGGTTGGAAGAAGTGCCCCAAACAGGAGACCGCGATAACCACTTAAAGCCACAACTGGTGCAAAATTAAGTTTCGTTTTGGTCTACTGCCATACAAGCGCTATCATTATGATATGACAACAAATGACGAGATTGGAGTATGTTTTGAGCAATCTTAATCAGTTCTCTGGGGATAAACGTAAGGGGCCATGAACGAATTGGCTTTACACAGTTTTAAAAGATCTTCCAGCGATCTATTGATTGTTTGTTTTTTCGACCATGCTAATGTTTTAGTTGCTTTTTGATTTTTAACAGATCACAGTGAGGTCCAATCCAACTCATGCTTCAAACTTTCTTGCCGATTTTATTTTAAAGTTGTATTTTTTCAAACTTTAGGAATAGTTCACTCACTTCATTGCAGTTAAAATTATTTACCAGTTGGCTCATCCCTGTCAAAAACGTGTCAGGGAAGCACCTTTAATTTTATCTGATTTTTATTTCCGCTTCCTCAAAACTACAGCAAGTGCGCTGAGAGTATATACGTGCTCGTTTAAGTTTCAATTATTTCCGGCCTATTAGCAAAAGTAGTTTTGAGATCGTCAGAATTTCGTTGTTGTCACAGCCGCTTGGGCTAAGTTTTTGCGAATCTCGAGATCTTTGGCATATCAGCCTGAGTTATCTTAGACGCTGATATAAGGTTCGCTACATTCGTGTGCGGCCACATTCAGGTTACCATAAAGTTTAAGCGAAAAAAGTTCACAATGTTTTGGCTGTTGTTTTGTTTGGTGAAACAGACGGTCACTGCTATATTGTTTCAATATTTCACCGGAGTGTTTACGCACGTAGCCTACTAACTACCCACCGTGATCGTGATTGCACTTTGATGATATACAGTGAGACCTCGTTAATCCGGACCACTTCGTTTCGTCAAAAAATGTCGGTTTAGCGGGGTATCCGGATTATTGGAAAGTAAAAAATCAATCAATCTTGCAAATGCAGCACCGTGTTCAAAACGCAGTATGCACCTTACTCCAATTCTAAGTACCGAGTTTCTGGCTGGACAGCAACTAAAATAAAATTATATTTTTTGTATGATCCGACCCAGTGTCGAACCCCAGAACCACCGTATTAAACACGAATGCTCTAAGCCAGAAGTGACGAACATGCGGCCGCAAATCGGTTTGACAACCGCTCTTGCATGGCGAAGCATTCCGGCGGGACCAGCAGTCTAGAACTTTCTTAGGCCTGTTTCCAATTTTTGCGCAATGCGATATCAAAAGCTGATAGCACGATTGAGTCGCAGCAGTATGTCTTCAATAGATTGCCGCACTCAACCTACGTAATGTACGTATTTTTTTGCGACCGCGGAAGCGTTGTTTGTTAGTGTTGATGAACAATTTATTTTTTCGTTTCTGAAATACTGTACAGTATTTCATAGTACGACTAAAAAGCTGTGCGACTTACGCAGCTGTAACTGACAAAGTGGCTTGCCACAACGAATAGGACCGTCACCGCTGCTATAACGTCATTATGCAACGCAACGTAATTATGCGTAGATAATAATCGGCAATTGTTTCGTCAACAAACTAACATACTGTATTAGGACAATCGTGAATCATTTTCGCTTAACTGTTAATAATCCGGTTTATCGGATTTTATTGCTATTGATTTAGCACATTTGTTCCAAAACTTTTGTGTCGGAGTCGGACAGCGGGGTTTCCGGATTAAAGGGGTAAAATGCATAGGAAGAAATCCGTTCCCGGCAGTTTTGTGTCGGATAGCGGGGATTCCGGTTCATCGGGGTACGGATTAACGAGGTCCCACTGTATATTATATAACTATACATAAAGGACACTTGGAAGTGGAACACAGCAAAATATATATGACTTCCTGAAGCAATCGCCATAAAAAGGTCTTCGGGTCGGTTTCTTTTCAAGACTTCGTATTTAAAAATTTGGCAGAACTTGCTGCTGGCTGCAGCAATATAACTGATCCAATAACAAGTAATTGACAACGTATTTGAGCACTTTTCGATCTGGTCGAAATAGCTTTGATTACGCCGTTGATTTTTATCATACGATCGCATTAAAAATTTTGCAAGTACTGTACAATCCAAAACAATTTGCTTAGTTCAGGAAAACATGTGACGACAACAATTATATGGTGACATTTACTTTTCCAAATGTCCTCAAAATAAAACGGTTCGACGGAAAAAAGGGAAATTTCTTTTTTAGCTCAGGTGCATAAGAAAGTAATGAAGTAGCTTAATCTGATCCCTCATTTCCGCATTGCTATACACTAAAAGTTTTCTTTTTGCGTATATAGCCTAGTTGCCTTTTCTTCGATGAAAAAAACACGTTATGCATGGTCTCACGTTGTATTACGCTTGGCGAAAGACGTCATACGACAACGAGCTATTGTTGGCTGGCTTTGTGAGTTAAGCCAACATTTTAGTTGAAACCTTTACCCTACGTTGCATCCAATATAAGTTGCCGCTTGGTCGACAAAACCTCTGCCACGTATTGGCAACGACTTCCTTATCACGCTCGATCAAAATCATATCAAAACGAAATTTGCCTCTAACTCTTTCTAAAGGACTGTCATTCTCATTACCCATTTTAAAGTGCACAAGCGGGCAGAGAGCAGCTTGAAACTTGGCGTTTGCAACGTTGATGTCTGCAGTGGAAACCTCTCTAAGATACGTACGGACTTTTAGAACCTGTGCCATGCAGTTGGCTGGAACAAATTTTACAGCAGTTTGTTTTGTCATGTAGAGCAAGTTGTTTGCAGACGACCCCATAGTAAATTTCCGTCTCCTGTAACCGAAACGCACGTACGCAAAAGAAGTGCGTAATCTCGTTCATTGACACAGAACAAATTTTTTTGTTTACCCGCTGAGCATCGTTATGGTGAGGACAATAGCGCATAACTACAGTTAGTTTTATCCCTGTCGACTGGTCGGTCTCGCTAGCTGTTAACATATGGCATTGAGTTTTCTTCCTGTTTTACATGTTTTAAGCCTTGAAGACTTTCGCGTTTGCTGATCCTAACGCAAAAGTCTTTAATAATAATCAATATAAGGCGAGGCTATAAGCAAGGAACTGTGACGTAGGACAGGCGTATGTCATTTTCGTACTTGGCATTTTTGTATAAACCAAAATAAAGAACACAAAAGGTTGAAAGAGCAAGACTATAAACGAAAGATTTTAAGCAGCTTTTTTCAATTTTTCAGTTTTATTATTTCACGCGTAAAAAGTAAACCTATCTAAAAATGGATGAAAATGTAATTGATGTAGAAGCTACACTAAAACCACAATCAGCTAGAGAAAGCTCAACCGAGGAGGGGTCTGGAACTAATCACGTTATTATTTCCACCAGTGAAAATTCATCGTTTGACAACGAAGACAAAAAGTTGTTGTACGGCTTGGAAGATGTACCGCCATGGTACATGTGTATTTTGCTGGGGTTCCAGGTATGTTCATTGCGTTGTTTTTTTAAACTTATCGTATTTGTACGATATTGAGCAGGGTATGTAACGATCGGTTTGTGTACACAATACAGCACTACTTGACAATGTTCGGGTCGACAGTAGCAGTCCCGTTGATTCTAGCTGGACCTCTCGGAATAGAAAACGACAATCTTGCAAAAGGCCAGATAATCAGCACAATTTTCTTCGCTTCCGGTATTTGCACACTCCTTCAAACAACGCTCGGAAACAGGCAAGTTACAAAGAATGTCGAAGTCTCACTGATCAACTTGTGCGCTGCAGCAGCAGATTAACGCGTCATTGTCTGGTACACGAAGTTTTATTTATTTACCAAATTAATTTAACCACTTCCCCTCTGCAGGCTTCCAATTGTTCAAGGTGCCGCATTTTCTTTTCTGACCCCAGCTATAGCTATTATGACGTCCATTCCCAACCCTCCAATAAGTGTTGGAAATTCTACGAATGGAACTACGTCGCCCAACGTTCAAAGCGACTTTTGGAAAGTCAGAATGCTGCAGGTGAGAAAATTTGCTTGATAGTCCTACCACAAAGTCAGAATTTACATTGATGGCTTCGTGTATGATGCTTACAACTTTTACCTATGAAGTTATTTTTTTCGTTCTAGGTGCAAGGAGCAATCATGGTTGCCTCATGCACTCAAGTACTGCTAGGTGCCACTGGTTTGATTGGATTCATGATGGCACACATAGGACCACTCACTATTGCACCCACAGTCGCCATGGTAGGATTAAGTTTATACGGCCCTGCTGGAGATTTTGCTGGACGTCATTGGGGAATTTCTGTTCTGTAAGTAAATATAGAAAGTAGACACTTTTATAAATATTATCAGTATTGGAGGTATATGTATATAATATTATATGTACATTATTATCAGTATTTATCAGTATATGTTTGTTGACAAGATAACTGCTTCTTTCGAGTATATATATTCAAATCAACAAGAGACAATTTTAAGGATCCTGCTTGGTAAAACAAATAAACCCTTGAAATATTTTAACTGCGTTTATACTATAGTAAATGTTTCATAGCAAATTTTATTGAAAATGGCTATATCACCGTATAAGCAGCTCACGCACACAGCCCGTTGTCAATAGGCGTTTATAGGTTAGCAAAATAGGTATGTAAAAAGTTGGTTTTAGCTAGAAGATTTAATAGAAGGAAGATTTAGGTTAGGGCAATAGGTTATACTTTCCTAAATATGTTATAAAATTTAAGTTAGTTTAAAAAGAAATTATGACAAAATAGCGTCAAACTTTGTATTCTTTTTGCTGAAGTAGTGACAGAGAATGTTTTAGGCTGATTATCGTGACGCATTCAACAAAACGAGTTCAATAACCTCTATGATTCACGCGTTGCTACAACGTCATGCGTCGTGCCCCAGTTCAATTAAATAGGATAAGGAGGCGTTCTCGTAACACCGGCGCTAAATATTTACAAAGCACGTTTTCAACACTGCATTTAGGCCTGCTCGCATACATTTCGAGTAAGAGATGAAATAATAACCCTTTTCTATTGCTATTGACAAACTACCTCAACAAGAAGACTGGGCAATAAATAACTTATTTTTTTGATGATTCAAAGTTATTTTTAAGGTTTTACTACGTCAGATTTACACTGGATAACAAATAAGTATGTCTTCACAGGACAATGTTCTTAATCATCTTATTTTCTCAACACCTGAGGAACGTGGAAATTCCCATACCTCTCTGTTGCAAGAAAGGCGAACGAGGGGCTTTAAAAATTAAACTCTTCAGCCTTTTCCCGGCAAGTGACGTCGTCAATTCCTGGTTGTTTGTTAATGTGTTTTATCTCGTAAATAATTGTTGCTTTAAATGACGTACAGGTAATATTCGCGGTGCTGCTTGCCTGGTCTTTCTGTGCCATTCTTACCGCGGCGGGGGCTTTCCCATCAGACCGCAACGTTTATGGTTATTTGGCCAGAACCGATATCAGATTGGGAGTCTTAAACCAATCTCCGTGGTTCCGAGTGCCTTATCCTGGTATAACTTTTATGAACTGATGCGCGTTGATAAAAAAATGAGAGCTAAAGAAACGGCAACATCCTTACAAGCTAAAAACTTCATATACGTCTTGTCCAACATATACACCAAGCCAAATTAAATTTATTTTACAGGACAGTGGGGCGTACCGGTTGTCACTTTATCTGGGGTTCTTGGAATGATCAGCGGTGTTCTGGCTTCTATCATAGAATCAGTTGGTGATTACTACGCATGCGCAAGATTGTGCTATATACCGTCGCCTCCTAGCCACGCTATGAACAGGTCCGATCGGCGCATTTCATTGCACCTTTCATGGTGTATTGCTTTAAACCTTTTTTATGGAAGGGTTTTGTGTGATAAAAACTGTATTGGTTTCAGGGGCATTTTCACGGAAGGCATTGGTACTCTAATAGCAGGCTCGCTAGGTTCAGGTAACGGTACAACTTCATACAGCGAAAATATTGGCGCCATTGGGATCACCAAGGTACAGATTTTTATGTTTCATTTACAGGTATAGGTTGTAGTTATAGATTTTATCTTTTTATAAACAAGAGCGTGACATGATTTGCGCAGGAATTTTGTTTTGATTCAAGTTATTTCTATCTAATAGGTTGGTAGTCGACGTGTAATTCAGACAGGCGCATGCATCATGTTAATTCTAGCGGTTATTGGAAAATTCGGTGCTCTTTTTACCACAATACCAGACCCAGTAGTAGGTGAGTGCATGTTTTCACGTTTTTCAATTTATTAATACAGTAATTGTGAATTTTTACCAAACTCTTTTGGCCTTGGAGTCTTATGAGGAAAGTTGAATTAACTTGATCCCGAATTAAGTACGTCACTCATGGATGCTGTACAGTGGGTCCAGCTGCTTTTGTGACGTAATTTTGACGTAGTCAAGCTTTGTGATCAATAATGGTATTTCGATTCACAGTCATATAGCATAGGTTTTATTTGTTGGTACGTTCTTAAAGGTTTTAGCGTAAATCACCATAACATAGTCCAACGTTTTTACACCACGCGAACATTGGCAAAAGTAAAATGGCGCTTGTACGGACTCCTTTCATAAAGCTAACAAAAACAAGTTAAGCAAGATTAAAGTATGTATAGGGGACAAGTCATAGCTTATACTTTTTGTTTTAAGCTAATTTAATCGAAAGAAAAAGGACATCTGGTTTTCTATTATTTGTCTGCTTGTAACTTATAGCCTACTGTTTAACTAAAAAATCAGCAGAACTCTTGACGGAAATATTGTTTTATTCAAAGTTGTGATAGGACTATTTTTAAAGGTAAAACAGGTAGCCGTTTTAAAGTGCGTAATACCAACGCTGAAAGCACGTCATTATGCTACCAGCAGCAGCTCATATCAACACGCTTTGCTTTGATAGGAGAGGTAAAGTTTTTGTCGGATTTTTAACGCTTCAACTTTGATACTATGTAGGTGGATTATTCTGTGTAATGTTTGGAATGATAACCGCTGTTGGAATTTCAAGTCTGCAGTTTGTGGATTTAAATTCATCAAGAAATCTTCTGATTATGGGATTTTCAACCTTCATGGGAATCACGGTTCCTAATTGGATAAGCGCTAACAAAAATTTAATTTCGACAGGTGCAATTGACAATCAAACACAGAACATATTTTATTCTATAATTAACTACTTTGTCGTTTGGGATAACAATGACTTCAAGTTCCTTTTATCTATGCTTCGTTTACAAGGTTCCGTAGAGGGAGATCAGATATTATTTGTCCTCCTGCAGACCGGAATGTTTATTTCTGGCGTTTTGGGTTTTATATTGGACAACACAATCCCAGGTCAATCTTTATTTATATTTCTTAGGTCAACGGATAAATTTGCGGAAATGAAAACCTGGATTTTTAAGAGTTTTTCCAATAGGTTTCAAACCTTTTAGATCGACATTTGTTTTACTTCAGGTTTACGATATTTTTTTATTTTTTTATCACTTAATTGACAAAAACTAACAATTAGTTGTCATTTGCTTCAGGTACTCTCGAAGAGCGTGGTTTAATTAGATGGAGGGCGACAAAGCTTGCTTCAGACGGTGACCATGAAAATGACCAAAATAAATTCTACGAATTTCCGAGTAAGCAATTTTTCAGTTTACAAGTAAAAGTCCTTTTGTGTTGTTCGTCGAACAATAGGATAGCCTAAACCTAATTATAGGCCTACTAACGTTGGTTGTTTGTGGCCCGTCAATTTGCTTTAGATTCCATGTTATGACATGCGACTAAATACGCCTCTATACTCATCATTGCTTCACAATCGTTGGTTTTTAAATTAGAAGTAGCCTATAAATAGTTGTCTACGAATTGCGCACAGTTTCAAACTTTTTAACAATTGTTTCAGGACTAATGCAAAAGGGTATTGACAAAGTAAACTTTTTCAAATACATTCCGGTCTGTACAACCTTCCACGGACGATATGTTGCCAATCTCGTCAAGAGAGTACACAGTCAAAACGAGACCAAAGCCGGACCTGAATCCATTGCAATGGAAAAATCACTGTAAAGGAGTGTTTGTGAACCCATTCAGACAGGAATATTAACCTCATTTACAGAAGCAGTTTTAACCTACTGTAAGAACATGGAATTTCGTTACCATAAGCTGGGAAAAGTTACCAGCTTTTGACCTATTAGTGTTTTATCAGATTTGTTTTCTTTTGAGATATTACCACATTTATAGCTCACAATTATTCTTTACTGCTGCCATCCGTGCCTGTTTAATTTTGCTATTGTCATTTTGTGGGATCGTTTTACTGTAATCATTATCATGATAATTAATTATCAATGTGAATGTCTGCTTAATATACTGTAGGCCTATCTCTAATATCAGTTTTCGTGATCGTCAACTTTGCTTTAACAAAACTTGTTCATGTCGTGAGGGTGGAAATTCAGAGTTAGAGCAAAATGTTCAAAATTTTGAAACTCTATGTGAAAATTACTGTTTTTTTATTAACTATAATTATACGCCTCAGTGTTATAAAATTTATTTTGCGAATACAAAGCCAAGGATTTATACAGTAGATACTAACAGCCCGTGAAAATATGTGTAGGCTCTATCTATATGTCATACATAAGACTATACCCAAAGATGCTGTGGTGGCCACCTCGTTAAACAATTTTACCTTAACTTGTTTTCTCGTTTAATTTAAATTGTTTTCTTGATTATCTGCCTCTATAAGCGTTTTCATTTTTAACCAGATGGCATTTGTTACATTGTGATTATCAGTTCGGTTAGGTTGAGGCTAGTTTGTATATATTTTTGTCAATACAGTTTTTATGCGTTTGCTGTTCTGCTAAGCAAGCGCAATGCCGAGATGTTAATAGGCCTACACGCAATGTTCAACACCATGTGGTGTCAGATATACGTCATTTCGGGCATCTTCATCTCGCAGACAGCCACGATGCTATGAGAATGCTGTGGCGTTTGTAGTGATGTATTGAATTAGAAATTGTGCATATTATTAAGAAAGCGTCTTGGGCTAGGATCATTTCATTCACTTGTTTTAGAAAATGTTAAACGCTTAATTTCTTCTAATGTAATTAGCAGTACGGCTACATTGGAATATAAGAATTTGGACGTTTATAAATGTTGTGCTGATTGGAAGAAAATAATAAGCGATAGCATAAACAACGGAGTCAAGAGTTAAATAGACAAAAAAGTTCTCAAGGACAAATAAAGCCTTTGGTTTTTCATGATTCAACATATTAATATAGCTCCAACATACGCTATAATGCTAATGGTATTTCGAAAAAATTGAGTTATACTTTAATATAACTTGAATACTTTAAAATATGAACCAAACTGATGCGTTCCTTGTGACATCGTTTATTAGCGGACTGCCATTATTCGAGGTTACGTGGAATAACCAGCTTGGTTGCAAGTATTTCACAGTTTGGCATGTTTAGTATGGGACCAGTGGTGGTCCACTTTACCCCGACGTTAACTCTTTCTTGTTTATAGTTTCATGACCGAATTAGGTGATGTTTATCTTGTAATCTTATTTTGTAGTGTGGCGGTCGTGATAGTAAATTGTAATAATTTATATTAATTGGCATTCTAAAAAATGCATTGGTGTGTCTCTAGCTAGATTCAGTTTTATTCAATATATGAAGTGTACTTTTCGTAGTTTAATCCATTATTCAGACATAATTCCAAATCGACGTATAACGTAGTGAAGTGTGTTAAGTGGGTTTTTGTGTTTCCCGGTGCAAATCGATAGTTCTTTGTGAAAAAGCTTATATAAAGTACAACATGGACACGTGTATACGTGTCATGGTAAAAAGTAGCATAGTATTGTATCGTGTGTATCGTTAGATGGTACTTGTGATAAAAAAAGCTTTGGTGACATAGTACGATGCAAAATGACGTGTTATTTGATGATTGGCTAATGGTTTTTGGATAAAAGCTTAGGCTTGGTTCAAACCGCTCTCTTCTCTTCTCTCTTTTGATAATATCAGTTTTACCTTCTGGACTGTTGATTATTGAATTGAAGTTATAGCTTATTTTAAATGTGAAAGGATGATGAAAATGTTTCTGGTGTGATACAACAATATTTCGGACAATATAACATTTAGACTTTATGAAAGTTGTGTCACCACAGTAGAATGCCTCGTAACCGCCAAAGGACATCAACTCAACAATCTTGGACCGAAGAGGCTATGACTATCGCCATTCGGGCAGTAAATGGAAAGAGAATGGGCTACCATAAAGCAAGCAAAGAGTATGGAGTTCCCAAAACGACACTCATAAGAAGGGTCCAAGGAGATAATATTAATTCTACTGGGAGCAAAAAGGGACTTGTAAGGTTTCATTCCACATTTTCCGAAGCCCAAGAAAAATAGTTAGTTGCACATGTGCTCGAACTTGAGCGGCGATTCTTTGGGGTCAGTAGGAAACATCTCCAATCACTTGCATTTGAATTGGCAGAAAAAAATTATATTAAGCACAGGTTCAACATGGAAAAGAGACTTGCTGGTGCTGATTGGGTAAGTGGATTTCTTCAACGCAATCCACAATTAAGCATTCGCACCCCAGGGCCTACATCTGCTGCTCGTGCTAGAGGGTTTAATCGTGTGAGCGTCGGCAAGTTTTTTGCTCTTCTGGGAGAAGTGATGGACTTGCATCATTTTAAGCATCACAATGTGTTCAACGTCGACGAAACTGGAATTACGACAGTTCGACGACGACGACGAAGTATTACCTCAGCAGAAAGAGGCACTTTGTGCACTGCAGTGATTTGCATGTCTGCTGGAGGAAGTTACGTTCCACCTTATCTCATATTTCCACGACAGCGTATGAAGCCAGAATTGCTTGATGGAACTCCCCCTGGCACTGGTTATTTATGCCACCCTTCTGGGTGGATGCAGCTTGATATTCTTACTTCTTGGTTTAAGCACTTTTTATCCTTTGTTAAACCATCTGAAGAAGATCCTCTTCTCCTGATCCTCGAAGCCTGCTCTGGGTGTAATGAAGAGGATGACAACTTTATTTGTGAATTATGTTTTTAAAAATTGATGATGAACTGCGATTACTTTCATAACTACTTCGCTTATGATGACAATTTGTAAATAAATTGATTGTGATGTGGAACAAATTGCCTTGTTTACTCAAAACTTACGGTGGTTCACTTTACCCCACACATGTGGGGTAAAGTGGACTATTGGAGGTGCTTTTAAATCAAAAGAAATTTTATGTAAGAAAGCAAGCAATCTGTAATGAAATGGTTGTATGTCGTACCTTATCCTGTAAGGGCGACCAAATCACTACAACGTTTGTCGGTTGAAATGTTTATTGTCTTCGATGATATATGAGTCTCAAGGTCGTTGTTTCGCTTTTCTTAATCTTAGAATTAATTGTTCACCTTGACAACTTTATATTCTGATTATATTGAAGCTTCTTACAACGAATACATTTAGATAGAACATTGGTACAGCAACAGCATAAACACGAACATGTTGCGGCGTCGATCGTAATAACAAGAAAGAATGAATAACTCACGTAATATAGGCATGCACAATTGTTATGTCACGTTTCATGAAAGCGGTTTCCGTAAACAAGTATTCTATGCGGCATTCGATTTGCAAGCTATTTTATAATGTAATCACATAACCTCCCCCCAGAAAATTGCTTAAAAATGCAATTTTAAAGCAAATTTATGATCAACATAGTGTATATCGGCGTTAGCCTCGGGTATTTTTCAACCTTCCGAAAACAATCGCTATGTTTAAAGCATAACAAAATAACACAAAGAAATATTTCTCTACGGCATGACTCAACCGTTTAGAGAGTATGGCAATTAAGCCACCATCAATTAAGCGTAATCTGCACAAAAACGCTATTATAAACGTAATATCATATTGTCAGAGATTCCTACCACAGGTGCTTTTAAACCCTTGAGAGGCCCGACAAATTGACAGCGAGACAAATGGACAATATCCTAGGCATAAGACTCAAGTTATGCTTTATAGGCTTGACCAAAACATACAGCAAACAAACAACACGCTATGATATATAGAGAATAAACAAACAAAAAATCATTACTGAATGTCCAAATACCGACAAAGTTTCTACACTGGCCTGCCACGTCTAGTGGATGGTTCAGCGTGCTTTGTTTTTCGGCCATTTTTGCATTCAAAGTTGACTGAATTCAACGAGTCTTCGTTGAGCACTTGCATACGATGTAGATAAGACATATCTTCGAAACTTGTAGTCTGAGATCACTAGACTTTTCTCAACCTCAAATTGAATTGTTCATAGGTTTCTTGATGAATGAAAAGCGTAGTTCTCACCGAACTCGTTGGCACCATAAACAGTTGTAATGCTTTTCTTGATCTTAGAATTAATTGTACACCTTGACAACTGTATATTCTGATTATATTGAAGCTTCTTACAACGAATACATTTAGATAGAACATTGGTACAGCAACAGCATAAACACGAACATGTTGCGGCGTCGATCGTAATAACAAGAAAGAATGAATAACTCACGTAATATAGGCATGCACAATTGTTATGTCACGTTTCATGAAAGCGGTTTCCGTAAACAAGTATTCTATGCGGCATTCGATTTGCAAGCTATTTTATAATATAATCACAAATCAATAAAAGGGCACTTCAAAAATTAGCGAAATACCTTAGAGTTAACTCTCAAAACAAGCAAGTCAAATGTTTTGGTGAAATCAGTGAATTGTAACGATTTAAGCCTTAGGTGGTCCGCTTTACCCCACCCTCCCCTATAGGCCTAAACTGTTTGGTTCACTCGCAGTTTTGCATAATTGGAAATTTATAAAATAAAAAATTTACTATGTTAAAAAAAAAAATTCAAAAGGCGAAATTGATGGAATCCATGATTTTTTATTTGCTTGAAACTTAAACTTGTTCTGTGATGATGATTAGTGAATGTAAACACGAAATGTGACATAAGCTACATAAAAGCAGTGCAGGTTATGATATGGCTGGTACTGAATAACGCTGGGTGATGAACCTGTTTAGGAAACAGTGCTGACATTACAGTGAAAATTGCCACTCGTTCTTAACACCAGTGAATACGTCGCAATGCGAACAAAGATACAATTTCAAAAACTGTATATACAGTAAAACGGTTTAAAAAAACGTAACATTTTAATTTTTCAGTAAGAAGTGAAGAGTTGGAATTAATTTGGGGACTTCCCGGTTTCACTAGGGCTGTTCTGGTAGTTTTATGGATCATCATTATTCGCAATTTGGCCCATTAAAAAATTAGCAAAGTTCCAAAGAAAGTAGCTGTTTTACCGATTAATTATTGTAAAGAAGACAGACGTTGTTTTTTGTTTTAAAAAGCTGGTTGTTAGCAACGGTATCTAAACCGTTGAAATGAATGGAGTGGTTTTGATATAGCACAGTTTTGTTCCCAAGTACAACTCTGGGCTGTTGGAAGCAAGTTGAGCTTCAACAAACAAAAAATCGGAAAAGTAGTTTAGCTTATTTCAAAAAATAAATAAATAAAAATGCAAGGCCAGATGTTTTTCATAACTTCATCAAATATAGGCCTAGAAAGCATCTAAGCATTTTAAAAGATAACGAAAATGGCTTCCATTATTTTAGAAGCTGAGTTGGTATAATAATCAGGCCTCATACCGGTACTTTTGTACTGCAATATGAAGGCTTAAATAGAAAGGAGCTATAAGCCTGAATAGAGAAAGCTATGGTATAATAATCTCAAAATACTCGATTGTAATAAAGGAGTACAAAAGAAAAAGAAATCTTGGTAGTTTTTATTCTCAGATTGAGGAAATGTTTGCATGGCTTAAACTTGGCAATAATTGTTCATCACTCAAGACCTAGTTACAGATTACCGAGAGTTTTTCAAAGTCAGCAGAAATTGTCAATTTTGTTAGTTTCTGGCACATTTGTACCCCAAGACAAAACTTGGAAACATTATTTTTGCATTTAGGCTCTGTTAATCAATATTGTTACTGCAATAAACGGACCTTGTTTTGCTTTATTAGAAAATGTGTTAATATTGGCTTACAATAGGAAATCACAGTAGAATTATAGTCAGGGTTGCCATACCGTCCTTATTTCTAAGATTTGTCCTTATTTTAAAGGTCCGTGTCTTAGAAAATATGTTTGTCCTTTTTTCTAAGAAATGTCCTTATTTTCACTTTCGTCCTTATTTTTAGGGCAGAGGTGGGCACTTTTGTCCTTATTTTGGGCATTTTGTCACCTTTACGATACCATTTTGTACCAAAGAGATACCAAAATTATGAACATGCAGATAGTGTCTTTTTTTTTTT
The DNA here is from genome assembly GCF_947623445.1 of Clavelina lepadiformis. Classification (NCBI taxonomy): domain Eukaryota; kingdom Metazoa; phylum Chordata; class Ascidiacea; order Aplousobranchia; family Clavelinidae; genus Clavelina; species Clavelina lepadiformis. The sequence goes on from NC_135241.1 coordinate 21,099,194, forward strand.
TTTTTTTTTTTAGGAACATTGGTTGCTTTCTCCTGTTGTACACTGTTTAAGGTGGTATTCCTCGTTCATTTTCTAGTCGTCCTTATTTTTGAGTTGAGACTGATGGCAACCCTGATTATAGTCCTCATAAGCGGACAAAACATTTCACTGGAACAATGAAATCCCAGAATTTTTATACTTTAATATAATAACACTTAGATTTCCTTTGTCCGCATCAGCAGTAGGTTATAGTGTATGCTGTTCGCTTGCAATTAAAAGTCACAATAGAAGCTTTTATTCTTTACCATGTATGATTATGATGTCATTGTGGTTGGTGCTGGTGTCATAGGATTGTCAACTGCATATTACCTTTCAAAACAAGGGCATAAGACTTTGGTTCTCGAGCAGGTATGTACTGTGGTATATGAAAGTGAAGCAAAAGGTTGAGCGAATATTTTTAGTTTCTACTGCTGTCTGCCTGGCTCGCCTTGAATGAAGTGCAACTGTGTAACCTATCTCTTCCATATTTTTAACATTTCATTGCAATAGCAAAGTGTTTGATGGAAGATTTACAAATTATTCTATTTCGTGCCATATATAGCTAAGGGACACATTTGAAAATATAATTCTTCGGTCATTCAATTGTTTGTTTGGAAAGTGACTATTTTATCAGCAGAGTACATTGTTTTGCAACTAACCTCAAGTTTTCTAAAAGTTGTCAGACACTGTATTTGTTATATGTAGCCGGGCTACAACTTCAATATAAGAAAAAGAAAAAAGTTCACCGAGAACCATCATATATGGTTTTGTTTGTTGGTGATTAATAAATATTGATTAATTGTTTATTAATACAATTAGAAGATCATAGTCTTTGTTTTTAGAACATTGACCATCAGTAAAGTATTTTTTTATAATTATTATACCATTTGATGTTGTTTCTCAGTGCTTTTTTCTTTCTTTGGAATCATAGAATCATGCCTTAATCCCTCAGCTACACACTAAAAAAATTCTACAGTATTGGCTTGACATTGCATCTCAATGAGATAGATGATAGTCTGAAAGGAGCTGTTTGACGTAATGTAGTTTAACTTTGCTCAGTGAAATAATCAATTATTTAGAGGTAAATTTCGCACATGGACAAGGCACTTTGAGTGTAATAAGAAAATAATAAAACCTATGTTACACTAAATGTAATGTAACTTTTACATATATATTCTTTTGTTTATCCAAACTAAGGTCTGAATGAGTTTCTTGTACATACATAAAAGTACAAAGATACATAAAGATTGATTTGTATATGTAGATACATATGTATATAAGCTTAAGTATGAAAATTAAAATGTCACACGTCAATAATTCTCTAAATAAATGTGTATTTCCTCATAATTATTGATTCTCTTTATGCAGCACCAAATAGAAGTTTATATGTTTTTTAGTTTCCCATACCTAATGCCCGTGGAAGTTCATATGGACATTCCAGGCTTGGTAAAATATCACACCGACTTTGGGCTATGTCTGAGTTGACACCAGAAAGCTTAGCAATGTGGAGACAACTACAAAAAGATTCCAAAATTCCATTTTTAGTGTAAGGTTTATTAATTAAGTTGGCCCTCAGTTATATTTGACACGTCTCCTATTTCACTGACTGTGACATACTGGTGTATATATATTTATCTCTTTTAGTAATACTGGGCATTTATCAATGGCTGAAGATTCTGTTAAACACAAAACTCTGGATCCTATCATGCAAAATCTCTTCCAACGTGGCATTGAATGCCATTACTATAAGGGCAATGAGATTATGAAAAAATTTCCAGGAATAAAGTGTGATGAAGATTTCCATGGATTTTATGAGCCAAATGGAATTGTGCTTAAAGCAGACAAATGCCTTCTTGCTTTAAGGGTACTCTTTGTAGCTGAGGCCATATCTATACCATCATTTACTGGAAAGTTAAAGTTACATACCGTAATAATGATACTCTTGCCAATGTATTCTTTCTTTTTCAATGTTTTTTTTTATTTCTGCACTTTGGTTACATATATCTGTAGAATGAGATTTTAAGATATGGTGGAGAAATTCATGATGAGGAAAAAGTTCTGAAAATTCAACGGATCTCTGACTCTTTAGTTACTATCAGCACCTACAAATGCACTTATTCAGCAAAATCAACTGTGCTTGCTTGTGGACCATGGGCAAAAAAGAGTTTGGCTTTGTTAGGGACTGATTTGCCTACTCAGGTATTTAGGCATTGTAGACATGGGAAAATCTAAGTAAACATTAACTGCATTGCTGACCTCAGCACCTAGTGTTTGAAAGTTTTCTATTAGCAATTCATCAAACACCATACAAAGTAGAAGAAATTGTATGTTTATTGTGTCTCATAATGTTCATGAAGATTCTGCTTATTTAAAAGCAAAGGTTTTGTAGTGTTATCAACTGAAATTACGCATAATATTTCTTTTTCAAGGCAGTGCGTGTGATTGCTTATTACTGGAAAGAAAAAAAGCCTGGAATGTTCAGTGCCAGCAACAGCTTTCCGCCTTTCATGATTTATTTCTCTCATTATCATCTCTACTCAACCCCATCAATTGAATATCCTGGCCTTATAAAGGTTAGAAGTCGAGTTGCTTGGACAAAATATTCATATTTGCAAGCATGTAAATAGTATCATGAGCATTAAAATCGAGCCGTAAGCCATGAATAATTAAATCTTGCATGATTAAAATACATCTATGGAATAGTGCAAAAAAATAGTTGCAAGTTTTATGCAGTCGGAATACAATACAGGTCAAGGTCAATATGTGTTTTGTCATGAGAAGTAAGTGTAAATTTATTTAGGCTGATCTAAATACCTTTCATGCAACAGATCTGTTATCATTATCGAAGCCCAGTGGATCCAGACCGCCCTGCTGTTGTTCAGGAGGAAGATGAAGTTTGTGAACAGAAACGAGCAACTTTTCTGAAATCCTTAATTCAAAAGCACTTTCCCAACCTTGAGCCGGTGCCAGCAATGACAGAAACTTACCTGCAAACGGTAATAGAAGTTGAATAAAAACATGAACCTTTATGATAGCAATCTCTTCAATTCTGTTACTATACAGTTTAAATTATTTTGTTTGACTTTTTTTTCAGATCACCCCAAATGTTGTGCCGATTGTTGACAGACACCCGAAATACAAAAATGTTGTTGTTGGAGCAGGATGTTCTGGTACTTTATTTAAATGGGGTCGTCATTACAACATCTTTATTATTATCTTTATTGCTGTCAATGTGTTGGTTTGTTGCAATGCTCATGTTTCAATAGGTTATGGATTTACAATTGCAATGTCGTTTGGAAAGATACTTGGTCACCTTGCAACAACAGATGAGCGACCTTATTTGCAAAATCACTTTCCATTCCAAAGTAATTTGGTGAAACCTGCACTTTGATGAGACCTATTTTTGCAACATTGTTATGAAATTTTAATTTGCAATACTTTGAATGTTAGAAAGCTTTTATCGCAATAACGAGCTATGCAAAATTTTTTGTAATTATTATTTATTTACCAGTTTTCAAATTCGCGTGTTTTGGTCATAATTGCTTTCCCTGCTGCCTGATATTAAGTAACTGAGACGTGCACGCTAAGATGCTATTGACTTCATATTGTGGTGTCATTCATTTTCGTCATCTGCAGCCAAATGAATACTAGCAGTAGATGTAGATAATACATGGTAGCACAGCGCAGTTTTTCTCCCCGAAACTAGTTATGCTAACTAATCAGAAGCAAGAGATTTTAAGTTTGTCTGCTTACAACACATCGAGGACGATAATGAACGTAACGTAAAGTGTATAAAGTATGAAATAGTAATGGTAGATTGTTTTTTATGTTTAACACCGAGTTGTAGCAGCATTTGAGGATCGTCTCAGGCTAAAAAGTTTCAGAAAAAGATATCCAATCCTGGTTTGAAATGACCTATTAACCGGAAGCAAAAGAAGTAGTTTTGTAATAAAAATTATGTCAAGCGGGGAAGCATCACTGCCGAGTTTTCAAGCTTTAAAGACTTTTTAAGACCACGGGTAAATATTCCGATTCTTTTATTTCATCTGCTTGGTAGTCGAGTGGTTAGAAAGCTGGCGTCGCAATAAATGTAGCTTGTGTTCGATAGCCAGTGGTGCCGTATCGTTGTAATGCCCTTAGGCAAGGCATTAACGACACTTGCTCCTATTCAGTGAACCTGGTGCACAGTTCTAAATTCGGGCAATATCATATGTATATAAAAAAAAAAAAATGTATGACAATCGAAACTTGCACAAAAGCTAGCTTGGTAACGGGGTTCAAGCGATGAGGAATTATCACCGTGTTTAAGTCGCGCAAAGACTTTCCTCAGTCCAAGGATAAAGATGATCATAATATGCAATGTGTTGTCTAATGTCTATTATAGACGGCTTATATTTAGATGTCTATTTTATTCTGCAAGGCGCTGGAGGCGCATGCAAGTAATTTTGTGATGCTATACAGCTATAGGGCCGGATTGGGGTCAGAGTTTTTTTTATTACCCAAAACATATGTACACGTTTGTCGTGTAGGACATTAGGGCACTGTAAACTACTTTCGTAATAAAATTTTAGATTGTTTGCTGCGCCTTAGTGTTATGTTATTGTTAGCGATGATGTACATTGAGTTGAGATTTCGAAATTTCTTCAACACAGCATTATCTGTTTGCGCCTGCTGCATGCGGCATGAATTTGTATCGCCATTCGATCTAGATTAAGTTAAAGTTAGTTAGGTAAAGTAAAACCGTAACTTCTTGTAATCAATAAAGTAAAAGCGAATGGAAATCAGGGTAGATCTATAGGACATACTCCACTGACCTTGGTATCTCTAATTTCTATCTCTCTTGACCAGTCCACAACGAAGTGCGGTTCTAGTGCAGAAGTACATTACCAAATGACGTCACAATTTGAGTAGTTGGGTCTAGTATACAATGTATCCTGTTGTTGTGCACTTCTGAACTAAACCCCAGGTTAACACCATACTTTTCGCTCCCCGCCGTCAATAGTGAAAAATAGACGATGCGACGCTAGATTTGTAAATGATTCGCCTATTCCGTAGGCTGGTGTAGGTAGACGGTCCAGCCAGTAAGCGCGAAACGTCTGAGTTGATTAGCGACTGCAGACTGCATTCTTTGTCCAGTTTGGAGGATATTTCATCTGCGCGAAATTGCTTATTTTGGGTATAAACTCAAGATTCTTGAAGAGCTGAAACCAGAAATCTAATTTTTAGATGCAGTAATGCAAGGAACTCCTGGGTAATGTAGTATGACAAGAATAAATAAGTTGTATCTTTTCTATTTTAATGTTTTTCAGGTGCAAAGAGAGGTAGTTGCCTGTATTTCAGGCGTTTCTATCCAAACCTCATGGAGAGACGTGCTAACCAAGCACCAGCATTTATTCATCCTTCACGTGCCCATTTGTTTCAAAAATCGACGCTCACTGACGCTGGTGGAAGCTATGCTAAGCCTGGATCAGTTAAGGTGCGTTTCTTGAAGCTCATCTTTTAAAATGCATTTTTTCATGATCTGAGGATCTACATCATGTATACAAAAGATAACTAAGTGTAATTTATTTTACTATGGTAGCTTTATTAAATCAATTCTTTAATAACACACTGTTTGCATAGTATGTGTAAAAACGGTCGTTGATATGCTTGACTTAACTTGATTCAATGTAGATTCAAATTCCATAGCCCACTGGTACTGTTACTATTTTGTTAGTCAAATAATTCACACATAGTTTCCAATTTTTGTTGCAGTGCAGATGGCTTTCTTCCTAGTTTGAAATTTGATTTATGTAAAACTTTTGTTTAGATTCAACATGTTTCTCGAACTTGGAACAATCGACGGGACAGAGCTCGAGAAACTCAGTCTGAAGATGAACTTTTAGTTTTTGGCTATGCCTGCAAAATTTTTCCACCAAATGAACAGTCTGCTGCTATAGCAAAAAATCGTCATCTTATAAAGTGGAATGAAGACAACGAACTTAATCTGCTAATTGACAGGTTTGTGGTGCTTTGATGCCAGTAATGTATCTGTTTCATGCGCTTTTCTGTGTGCTCGCTTGTCGGGCCTTGTTATGTATGAGAAGTCATCAAATTTTGACCGGATCTGCAATAAAATTTGGAATAAAGGAAACATCATGCTACGGTAAGTGTAAAGGTTAATGGTCTGTTCGTTTGATCCGTTTACAAGTGTACCTGATGCAACAATACAATGAAAGTAAGTCAGCAGAACTGAAGTCGATTTATACAAGTTTTAAATTGTTGGTGAAATTAATAGAAGTTTGTATAAAAAGAAAAGAAACATTGCATTTAATTATGTGAAATGAATTTCAATATTACCTTATATAAAATATTGTGTGTACGGTATCAATTTTCATAATATCTTCTTCACACCTATATCACCTTGACAAAACTCTTTTAATCGGCCATTCACACATCAACTTCATATCTTTACACAGGCAAACAGTTTTAAATACATTATAACTATATTACATTTGTGACTTTTTTCACAAGCATACATTAAAGATGTAACATTAGAAATATTTACATTTCTACATAAATCAACAGTTTATTAGTCTTTCCGTAAACATTTGTACGTTATTTGTTAGTCTTTTGGTTATTTACTTGGCCTCAAAAGTTGGCTTAAGTAGGATGAAGGTAAAATGTATCAACAAAGTGTATAAAAAGTGCTAATTTTGTACTTTGGTAAGTATCTGCAGTTACCAAGTTTAATGATTTTGTACTAACTGTGACTATTTTTTTGTTTTTTGGTGTTTGTTCTGTGCCATGGCTGACATCAGATATGACTGTCGCGCTTCATTGCACAACTTATCCGAATTTGATGGAGACTCCTGGAATAAAGATTACAAGGTTTGTCAGTGTAGCTGAGAATTTCTGATTTTGATTTTTTTTCCAATTATAACTGTTCATTTGAAAATATTTTCACCAAACTCATTGAAGTTTGGGGTGAGCTGTACAACTAAGTTTGGCAACAGAGTTAAGGGAATGCTACAGTATATTCCAATTAACGATTAGAAATTATTCTCATGGTGACTGATATGACTTAATTTGAACCAGTATGATACTTGTACAATGCTTTTCATTTGATCCAATCTTCTGTTATATTGTTTCTGCAAAGTCATTAAAATGAAGCCTGAAAATGTATCAGAAGAATTGTTTAAATACTCAGTCAATAAGTAAAGGAGAACATTTTGTCTTGATCTCGATGTGGTTATAAGTTAAGTTTCATGTTGAAAGATCTGATTAAGGCCAGTGCTCATTCCTGGAATACGAATGAAGTGAAGCATTGTGTTAAGTACCTTGCTCCATGCAAGTCATATGTTAGTCAAAATTGATTTCTTTCAATAACGTTGTCAATCAAACATTTTTTTCAACTGCCAATTCTGCTTAAGTATATTTATAATTATGTAAATAATGTGAATTAATTTTGTCCGAAAGCACCTTGTTATTATATAGCATCAATGAGGCATTCAAAAACATTCCAATAACCCACCTGTTCACTTCATGTGAAAGTATTGTAGTGTTTTAGTGAAATGTGTGGACTTTCATTAAGCTTTCAGAGGAAGAATCCAAGCTCGAAGAACATATAAATGAAGAGCGTTATCGTGCCATCTATGTAGAGGAGCTTGAAGAAAATATAAGACAAGGTATTAGAAGCAATTTCCGTGTTGTGTTTTTCTTGGTATGCCTATATGTATGCTAAGAATTAGATTCGTAGTTTTACCGAAAACCTGACATATGTCCTGCAGAGGAAGAGCTAAAGAGGTTGCACGCTTCCATTGCTGGAAATGAGCAAGAGAATTTTGGAGAAGTCGCCTACAGCTACGACGAACAACATCAGCAGGAGGATCAGTATGATCCTTGTGATCCCACCAATGATGAGGAGGAGATCCACAAACCTTTTATTGCTCCAAACTGTCTTGCAGTTCCAAACGAAATGGAAATAGTAAACACCTTCTGACTATTGTTTTTCTCTTTTGTCTCTTGAGATACGATAATAAGCATGGGGATTAGTTGGAAATGTTAAAGCAATTTCGCCACGATTATTTTATTTTTTAGCCTCCTACAGAGAAGATGCACGCGATAATTGAGAAAACAGCAACATTTGTCAGCAAACAAGGAGCACAGATGGAAATTGTCTTGAAAGCAAAGCAAGCTAACAACACTCAGTTCCAATTTTTGCAGTTTGATCACTATTTAAACCCCTATTACAAACACATGGTAAACTTGGTTAAATATATTTAATAGATACATTTATTTATACAAAATTGCATTGAGTAATGTCTGAAAAAGAAAACAGTACGAGTAGAGTCATCACATGTGACTGAATAATGTACATTAAAGCCAACTGTAAAGGTACTTGATGATATCAAAGCAAAAATGATTTTTCCCAACTCACAGGTCAAACGAATGAAGGAAGGAAAATACACTCCAGGGCAAGCACGAGAGGAAAAACAACAAAATTCTGATGAAGTCAGTAGCACACCGCTCAAATTTAAACATCAAATAAGAGAGATATTTTCTTGATGTTTGTTTTGCAGGACACTGACTCCAGCGACGATGATGGCAACTATTTACATCCCAGCTTGTTTGCTGCACCTCGCAAGAAAGATGAAGAAAAAGTGGAAGACAAAACAAAGGTATATGTTTGTTACGATTTCTTCTACAGTATGTTTGTGTAGTACACATTTGCTATCTATTGCACATAGTCATTTATTCAATTTATTATTTTGTAGTCCAGATTGCCTTTAAGTTCCAACAGAAGTTCCAGTTACGTTTTTTGCATTATTATTTATTATAATATGTTTTAAACTTTATGCTAGGCGATCAGGACAATTGATCCTGACCACCCTCTTGCCAAGTTAATTGAAAAGGGTCGACAGGCAAATGCAATCAAGCAGTACCAACAAATGGCCCAAGCAGTTTATGGTTATTACCAGCAACAGCAGAACACATCAAGTACAGGTATTTAAAACGAGTTTGCGGCAACCCAATTAAAACTTGTTGTGGATCCAATTACTGGAATCATATTTAATCAAATCTGGTTGATTATAATATTTTTGTATATTACAAATATAAAATCTGGTACTTATTCGAAAATGTTATACATGCTTTTTTGAACGTAAGAGATGACACAAGCATCTTCAAAACTGGTTGTCTTCAAATTTTTGTCAATTGATATCCACATGATTTGAATACAGTGCCTTCCACTGATAATTCACTCGGGAATGTTGAGCCACCTCCTCTTCCTACATTCATGTCAATGGATGTTGATTACTCCTCGATGAACCAGATGTACGGCGGTGATTTCCAAGCCAACGCACCTCCACCACCTCCTGTAGAAGAAACTCCTCATGCAAACTCTTCTCTAGGATCTACTGGAAGCATGGGAATGGATTCATGGGCTGGAGGAGATATGTCCGGGATGACTCCCTTCATGGTACCTCCACCTCCAGATCTTCAGTCAGTGGTGGAGGAAATTGCACAGTAAGTTGTTTATATGAAACTGGTCATCATTACTTTTGAATCATTTTTCTTTGTATATTTTATAAAACATCTGAACAAACTTAAGAGTAATGGGTATTTAAAGGCACCAGGTAAAATAAACTCACAACCCAAGTGAAGTTTTATAAAACTGTAGATGTTTTCGAACTACGATATGACTTTTTAAAAGATTTTTTGCCAGATGAACAAATATGTCTTTCATCGTTAAATTTGCGCGTTTGTCTTATCTGTTCTTAGAAAAATTGCAGTGGGTGGAGATGAAACAGAAAAAGCACTCGTTGCCGAAAGCAATCCAAAGTACTTATTTCTTCTTCCTTGGCATGAGCTACATCCTTACTATCAGTTTAGGAAAATGTCATGGAAACAAGCCTTACATCCACCTCCACCCGTTGCAGAAAAAACCTCTGACACTGATAGCCAAGGTATAATGACAATAGGCAAGCCAAACAAAACCTCAACCAACCGAAGTATAAAGTATTTAGTTTTGACATCATATGTATCTTGTATGTTTTGTTAGACCACGAAGGGCCACCAGAAGATGATGCTGTTTCCGAAACCAAAGAGTTATCTCCACCTGGGGAAGAACCTGTAGTGAGTGTTACTGCTTCTTAGAACTTCATTAAACATTTACTGGGTTGAATAATGATAGTTCTATGTTCAACTTAAACAGCACAAAGTTTTTCTTAAATATAATAGACATCATTTAAATATCAACAAAAATTTCCGGACTTCTTTGTCTCATTTCCAGGAACAAGAAGATGATGATGCTAAAGCTCTCCAAGCTGCAGCTCCAATATCCTTTTCTATAAAACCTCGGAAAGATGGAAGCAAGAAAGCGAAACCCATCTTGTCTTCCACCACCAGCTCCGTTCTTGGGGATGTTGATTCCGATGAGGGGGAGGCGGTTGAGGACACAGCAAACTCAGGTTGGTTGTTATTGTGCTGGTGACTTTCATTTTTGTGTTTTAAAAGTGCTCGATTTGGTGGATTGCTAACTGCCATTTTGAAAATGATTCTTTGCTTTTACATATGTACCATATACAATTGTACATAGTTTGAAAACGCTTAAATTTAATGTAAGTGGTTTTCATTTCTTTGCAAAGTTTCATCTTCTAAACCAGCTGTGGAAGAAAATGTTAAAACTAAAGCAGCAAGAAGAAGATTTTCGGACAAACCGCCAGATTCACTTCCTGTTAAAATTCAGATCAAATCAGGTAATGACAAGTGTTTGTTTTACTTTTGACATGACAATTTCAAGCTGTTTTAAAGTTTTAATTTTTTTCTTTAACCACTGTGAGCTGTAGGATGACCAAAACTGTATACGCTATACCATATTTTTAAAACATGGTTACTTCGCAAATCCGACGCAACAAGATACACACACTGTGTCTAAGCACATGTGCAAGTGTGGCAGCCAAACCAGAGAAGTGTTATGTATGTTTATTTGCATGGCATTGCACTAGTTAATTTTCAAAAATATTTCGAAAAAAATAGACCATGCATCCTGCCCATTTGATTGATCGTTATCGGTGTATTTACTCTTCCTTCTGATTTGTTGGGCTCGTATGTGCCTGGCCCTGGTACTTTGGTGTGTGAGTTGTTAAACCGGGCCGTGGCTGATCTAAAACACGACGACATAGCGTAGCGGGTCACTGGCATGCAAGGGTTGTATGTCCCTGGTGGGGGTCCTTTCCGTTCGTAAAACCTGGTTGAAGCTAAGCGCGATGATTGACTCCTTAAAATAAAAACATCTTCAGTTCAAAGTTGTCCGTTAAGAAGTGGTGTATGCATAAATATTGAAATAAACGTCTTTGTATAATTAACAATGATAAAAAAATATCCTTTCACCTGAAGGCACTGGTCGTTTGTTTGGTTCCTTTTCTAACTGGCACCTCATTTGTGATATTATATTGCCAGGGTGGCACATTTGCATCTTTGTCCTTTACAATATTGCAATTTAATGAAAGCCGAAACAAGTGTACATTGTTGAATAAATCCAAATCATTGGGATAACTCAGTTCATACTCGATTATCAGCTACAATCTTTTAAAACTTTTTTGCATTTTCATTTTTCTAACCTGAAAACCAGATGGTATTCGTGATCTATCACAACTTTTGAAGGAGTACGTGGCTGGACGTCGCTTAATCTCTTGTATGAAGTCGTTATATTGATAAAGCCCAGGCATCAGGAATTCACCTTTGTGAGTGACACCTGGCTCTTTCCGCCGTCCTTGACCTGATTAAATGACACACAGGCCAGAAGATTACTCTTCATGATAAGAGTTTCTTTTCATACTTTTTGCATATCTCGGTAATCTATTTTTGTCTCACAATGTTGTCAGAACCTTTGAACATCACTGTAGAGTCAGTGGTTCTCAACCGGGGTGCCGCGGCACCCTAAGGTGCCATTTACGTTTCGCAAGTTATTGCGCACTAATTAGTAGTCCAGGAAAATGGTTGCGAAAATTGTTTTTATTTAATGCAGAAACTTTTTGGTTTGACTGTGGGTGCCGCGAAGTCTTTTGGTTGTTTGCAGGGTGCCAAAAGCCAAAAAAGGTTGAGAACCACTGAGTGTAGACTGTAGACCCTTTCTGAGTTACGGCCGCCATCTTGTTTGGGGTGGCAAGATTTGTTCGATCACCTATAGCCCTCTACTTAACAATGGAAATTGTCAACCTACTTTGATTCTTTTTTTAATTGCAAACGTTTTGGGCATCGGCTTGCAAGTATTTCGCTCAGGTTGGTAGCATATGCACAGTAAAGAATAACTACCGAAAAACGGTTGCTTAGTTTTTATTTTACAGTGCTTTGAATCCTACGCATAGGTTTTGTTCGACATGACGTCTCGTTACATGGTCAGCATAGCATGTGAAATACATAAAAGTTTGCATGGCATTTGCGGCTCGTTATACATGTAATTTTGCCTTGAATTTCAAGCAAAGTATAAAAAATAGATTAGCGGTAAATATAAACTGAAATGAACACACGTCGCAGATACCACGCAAACCCTCATGCATTTCATGTTGCATGCTTCGCTGATCACGTATCTAGATATCATTATTACACAAAACCAAGGGATAGGATTCAAACCGTTGTAAAACATGAACTAGGAAACATATTTTCAATACTTTTTCTTTATCGTGTAAAGGAATTCATATGTTATTTACCTGAGTGAAATCGTTATATTCCGATGCCTAAAACGTCAGCTATCTAAAAAAGGATCAAAGTGGGTCGACAATTTCCATTGTTAAGTACGTAGAAGCGATTGTGATCCCTATCTTGCCACCCAGACAGAAACTCGGAAAGGACCTGTTATCATCATGAATTAAATAATGTAAACCATTATAATGTTTTTTGCCATTACTGGTAAAATTGTATGTTGCCGGTGTTGGATTCTTCCTTCCATCATTTACAAAATCCCTGTGTTCGTAATGGCCTGGCACTGGGGTTTCTTTTATAAATACTCTCCACCACTCCCTATTTGACACTGTTTCCTCATAATCCTCACTTGGGTCCTTAAGAGAATTTTTAGGTGTTAAACTGTGTTGTAACATTTCGCACTTATTGTTTATAGGCAAATATAGTCTGCAGTAGTATACATGTAACAATCGTCGTATAACATAGGATAGAAGAAAGCTTTTCTTGAAATCGTAACAAGTTGTTGCTCATATACCTTTCTTCCTCTTGCATATGCTGAATACACCCGAGATTGAAGTAGATTTTCAATCCTTGTTGGCTGCTTAAACTTGACACAGCTTTTCTTTTTCATTTGTCCAGTACTTCTTCTTGAAAACAGTCTGATTTGTCTGCTGTCATACATTGCACTATTTTCATTGGAGATCAGTTGTCTGCTCCCGGTGTATATTTGAAGGATGGGTTTCACACAAGTCATTTTGATGCATTAACTGCATACCACTTCTTGTAAAATGGCCAAAAGGCTTGAAAATTTAATTTTTGCCACAATTTGATGATAATAGTGTGTGTGATGTCATAATAAACATATTGTATTCAGTACACATCAGGGTGAAATGCTTATTAAAGCTTCAGTCAATGCTACAGTTTACTTACAGCAGAAACAGGTGTGGTGATAAAAACTACATGAAATGTTTTAGTCCTTCAGCTTTATATGTCCGCTCTATGCTTCACCACCATTGGGTTTATGATGTCATAAAGGCACTACTTTGATTTCTAAGAAAAGTTAAAAAGAGCTTAACCCTACAAACTTTTTTCTTCTTATCCATGCAGTGATATGTTTTCTTAAAACAAAATGATTTTCACAGTTTCTCAGCCTACAATTGATGTGATCAAGCCCAAAGTTCCCACTTCTCAGACTGCTGTTGAATCAACCGAGCCCAAAGACGCACTTTCTTCATCAAAGATGCCGCAAGTCCAGGTGATAAAAGCTACTGCCAAGCTGACGCCGACACCATCCAACTTCACTGCAGTGACGCCAACCGGAGAGTCTGCTTCGATTTCTGATCTTAGACAGAAGCAAGCCGCTCGTCGTCAGAAGGCTCTGCTGTTCTTGAAAGCTAAGCAGGAGCAGGTAACATACGTATTTAAATAGCTTTTGCCATGTTTGCTAGTTACAGCTTCTGTTGGACAAAGGTCGGAAAACCGAGGCTATAATCAAGTCAATGTAGGAATAACACTGAGTCCCTTATTCTATTTATTCAAATTAGCAAAGAATTAAGTCTATGCCGACAATACATTTAGGGAATTTTCATCCACAAAAACAAGAAAGGAAGATAATGTTTAGTTGTAGTAGTATTAAAGCATGTATTGTTGAAAGGTTAAATTCTTTGATTAAAGTATTGGTGTTGTCCTCGTGAAGCTAACTCATAAGGGTGAAACATCGGCAGAAACTAAATAATTTTCTTTTCTTGAGAAGAACTTTTGTATCACTGGACTTGATCTCATTTCAACCTTAGTTCCTCATTTCCATCTTACGTTGGCAATTTTCATTATTTTCGATGAGTCATAATGAGCATACGACGTGTTGTTTGCAATATACAGGAGGCTGCTAAAGCTAAGGCAGCTGAAAAATTAGTGGAAGAGAAGAAAGATGTTGCCGTTGCTTTTGAAGACATCTTTGATCTTTCGGAGGCGGATACATCAGCTTCTGCTCGTGCCAAAGACCAAAATCCTCCAACAATCCAGGTATCATATATAATCTACAAATGAAAAGATATCGAAAAAAAGTAGTACTGTTCGTATTATAGGTGTGTTGAATAACTCACCCAATCATGATACTCTTGTGGAGCATATTGGCATAAGCCTCTAATTGACACGCGTAGTTATTTTTTATCACAAGCTCTCAGATATTTCCTAAGATCGCAATTTTTGCATTCAAAACAGAAAGTTCATGAACCCTCTCCACTGGCTGATACTTCTTCAAAGTCTTCCATTTCAAAACTTGAAGTTCTGCAGAAGCTTGCATCTGCATCCCCACCAAGATCTACTACTCCTTTGTCATCATCAGGAAGGCAGAAAAGAAGGTGAGTCTTGATTATGTTTCTATGGATGTTGGATGGTTTTATTTTTGGGTGAATTTGTAAATGTGTCAAGTGTACTCAATCTAGTCGTAATTATAATTCAGGTAATTAGTTAGTGGATTTATTTATAAAGGTTTCAATTCATGTGATGTTAACCTAATTATCATAATTGTACTTGAAAACCCTGGTAAAAGCATTATGTCTTGCTTACAGCCGATCACGCTCACAAAGTCGGTCACGGTTAAGTGACTCTCGTTATCATGAATCAGGAGATGTCCCTTCATCGTATGGCAAATCAAGGTACAGCAGTTGTGGTGTGAAATCCTTGATGCGTTAATGTTCGCATTCAGGAGCGGTTACAACTGAGAGCATAGTAGCATAATATCTACTGATTACTGTTACAGCGGTAACGCAGGTAAACGAATAACAGCATTACCGAAAGTATTTGATTTTAATATTTCAGACGCTCGTTGTCGCCACTAGATGGCGATGGCGATAAAGCAGTGCCAAGCGCATATCGATTTGAGAATATTGCTTCCGCTAGAGGGAGCAGGTCATCAAACAGCGACAAGAAAAGGTTAGAAACATGACAACTGTTCTTTTCCACCAAATCGTATAAACTTTGAAACACTTTTTTGACGTATATGCAAAAATCCTACACATAATGAATATCCACAAAATACTGCCTTATCAAACGGAAAGGAGTTCCATCTAGTATTGTTATTCAAAAGAAGCCGTGTACAAAGTTCATATATGTTCTGTGCGTAGGAATAGTCTGGAATTATCCCACAACGTAAAAATCGGCGTTTTTGCTTTTACGTCGCTTGTTCAGAATTGGCTTTAGAGTCGCTGGCCATCTAGAAATTGATATTGAAAGTCTGGTTATTATTCGTCTCCGGTACGATTGCTATTACATGATTGATTAAATACATTGGTCTTGAGATAAAGATAGGAAACCGTTCGATTAAATTTAGTAACTGCTAATTTTCAATAGTTTAAAAATGAATTTGCAATCCAAACTTCGTCTGATTTGAAATCGATGTTTTTGTCTTCTTGCTTTTGTTTTATTTTGTATTTTCCATGGAGAAAAACGCATTCATAACTTTGCTATTTTAGTTTGCTTGTTAATTGTGTAGCAATGCTCATTATTACCGAGAAAAAGATGAACATCGACAACGCGAAAGCAAGCGCAATTCGCATGATCGAAAGTCGGCTCGATCTAGCAAAGACAGGTGAGTGAAAATATATTTTTGTTTTTGTGGAGAAACTTGAAATGTGAAACCACTAATGCGTTAAAAGCATAAATAGTGAGTATTTTACTTTTCCTTGTGATGTGTGGCGTCCACCTTTATTTATTTTAAGAAAAAAAATCCGCTTTTGCTTGAATTAATGAAATTACCAACTAACGCTTGTAGGCGTTCCCATAAACACAACGAGAGAAAAAAGAAACGAGAGAAAAAAAGAAAAAAGAAACGATCGAAGCGATCCAGGTGAGATGTGCAAGAAGCTTTAAGACTTTAAGTTTAAATAGAATAATTTTTCAATTTTCAATCAAACTTGGGCTGTTTTTCTGTTATCGACAGAAATATCTTTATCAAAGAGTAAACACGGGATTTTAAATAAATTACAAATTGTTGCGCAGCCATTATCAAAATTTTTTGCTGGTTTAATCAGTGATTTTGCTCGAATGTTTTATTGAATTGATTAAACCTGCATCCAACTTAAACAATTTTCACGCCTCATTACCGCTTGAATCTTAATTTTTGTCGGTGACGTTCTAAAATCTCAGTACAATGTTTTATACTAAAAGTTCAAAGTAAAAATTTGTATAGCAGTCAAGGCGAAAAGTTTTAAATTTTCAAGATTGAAAATCTCTGTCTTAGTAATTAGTCTCCTGGGAGGAAGCGGAAAGTCTAATGTAAACAATCTGGATGCAAGCAAACAGAATTTGTCATGATTAATGGCTTAAAACTCCTATATCTGACAGAATACTTTTCCTGTTTTTCTGTCGCACCTGAAAATCAATTTCTTTCAAATACGAAGGCGTTTTAGACTTGGCAATGGCACAATTCTTGGAATTTAGAAAATCAAATTTTCATACGTCGTTCGTTTACGTAGAAGAGAGGTTTCTGCGTCATATGCCCGTTATTTTAGATTTACTCAGTGACTTCATCCATAGTTTTCACTGTAGACTCTTAAAATGCTACAAAACTGCAACAGTAACTTTTACAATTTTTTATTTGATCGTGAAAGAAAACAGTGACGGGTTACAAGTGAGTTGAGGCTGCGCCCGACGCAAGTTAATCCAACATCCGGGAATGCAATTTAAATTTTGCATTGATAGTGACGTCACATTTGCATGACATCACACTATTAACATCTGTCCGTTAACAGATGACATTGATAGCGGTTGATCGAGTGAAAGCATATTCATGTGTCTTTGACCTGGTCTTATTCTTCATCTCGGAATCCATCTTAACACCTACGTGTAATTAGATGCTTTCACACGCTTCGAAATTGTCAATAGGCGATGTCCAGTATAGGACCCACTTGTCTTTGAAACTATCGATCTGTCCGCTGTACGGTCACAGGTCACGGTGTTGTTTCGCGCGGTTATTAGGAATATTAATAATCCCATTAAAATTACATATTCGCGTTTTGCGCGTCGGGAATTTCTTCCATTTGTTCGTCAATTGATCGATTTCTCACTCTCTGATGTCACAATATCTTGCTGCTTGGAATGTTACGTAATTTTTGAAGGCACTTTTGACTATACCAGTGTTATAAAGGTTGCTTATAACTGCTTTTCAAAGCAATAGTTTAAAAACACATAGCAAAGTTACAAATCGCATCGTCTATTTGTTCTTCGTGCATTACTAAAATCTTTGAAACTGCTCTCAAAAAATTTTCTTCATATGCGAATTTTCTGCTCTCATGGGTTAAACAAACCATTACTCTCATAAACTTTGGTGGTTTCTATCTTGTCCACGCAGATCGGCCCTGCATGGGCCATGTTGTCTTTTATTAACAGAAGAAAGAAGTATGCCAAAGTTAAAATTTGGTGGTGGCATATTACGCGATATGAACGTCTTATTAAACTGGTTGTTTAAGGTGTTGAATTATTTTTTTTT
The DNA here is from genome assembly GCF_947623445.1 of Clavelina lepadiformis. NCBI lineage: Eukaryota > Metazoa > Chordata > Ascidiacea > Aplousobranchia > Clavelinidae > Clavelina > Clavelina lepadiformis. The sequence goes on from NC_135241.1 coordinate 21,117,363, forward strand.
TAAATCTGGTTATGGAAATTTTACCAACACGCTGTTGCTTTCGGGACAAATACTGCGAAGAAAGTTTAAAAGAAGTTTTTTGTTGGTCATTTCTGTGGGAACTATTGCCCGGTGTCTAATAAGCGCGTAAAAGAACTACGGTAACAACTTGGTCAATAACGTCTTCAATTTTTGCAGCTCTTCTTCCGAACAGGAAGAAATGGGGAAAGAAGACGAAGCCAGCGATCATGACCAGGTCTGCTTTATTAGTTTTAAATACAAAATGTTTGAGTTGTTTTAACCCCAGTTATAACGTAACTAGGTCTCAATTAACGATTGCTTACGTAGTTTCATTCTATATTGAGGTTAAACGAAATATATTCACGTGCGAACAGTTTCATTACATGTGTATATTTTCGTCATACAGGGCGACGAAAAATCGAAGCAACGTTCTCTTGTCACGAATGGTAAGTGCTGTGGTGTTTGAGTGACATCGTGGCTTTTACGGGATTTCTCTCTGCTATTATGTGGCATGGTTTCATGTTTAACACAGTCGTGGTTCCTAAATAGCGCACGATGTTGCTACCATACGATTCACGATGATATTGCCCATGTACAGTGTTGCATGAAACTTTAATGACTAAAACATCTGTAATAAATTACTGTCCGGTTTGTATTGACCCATCAGGGCCGGTTGTAAGTTCAAATGCAGCAGTAAAATAATCGAATTCACTAAAACGGCAATTTTCTGCTTAAACCTAACACCGCCAAGAGAGTATTTTGGTGTCGCATATCATCAGTACATGGCGTGTCATTTGTCGCAATACGATCTTAACATGTCAGAAGCTAAAGATGAATTGCTCCTTCACTCACCTCATAAATTTTTTTCGTTACATTTGCTAGGTGCTAACGCTGGCAGCGGATCGAACAGCGATGGACGCAGTGAGGGAGAAATCGTCAGTGATTAATTTAAAACAAATGCTGCAGTACAAGGTTTGTTGATTCCAGGTCTATTGGGCAATGACGAAATGCGAAACCAGCTTAAATTAGACTGCACTATTTTCTTCACAATTGCATGGACTGTGGTTATTTCAAGTCTTTTGACGTTAATTAATAATGCAAAACGTCGTTTCTGCATAGGAAAACGAGTGAAGTTTTCACAGCGCCATCTTTTTCAGTGTTGATCATCATGATCTTACACGTTTGACATCTGTCTGGTAATAACCTCAAAGTCGATTAATTTTTAGTATTACTTTGAATGATTTGATTAAAGTACTTACACCGGAAAATATTACTCTACACGGTGGGTGGCATTGCGAACGTTCCAACTTGACGATAATTGCGATTTTTAAAAATTGTTCCAACGTTTCAGGGAAATGGCATTAAATGGGTTGCTGAAATTCTGTGGTTTCGATTATCCCGGGTTAGTTATCATGGAAGGGACCACCGCGTGTACACTGTACACAAGCCATACATCCTTCTATGTCTATAATCCACACTGTTATGATTCGACTTAAAGTTGATTTGTAATCTTTTAGGTGTTCCGTTTATTTTTGACGTGGCGAGATACTGAACACCTACTGCTGTCAAAGCATGGTTGCTTCGATGACGTTCCAAGCTCTTCAGGAGGTGACGGACATATTTGTGCACTTGGATGAATTATCCGGTTCATGTTCGTTGGGACGCAACATTATCATTCTCATTTTGTCGTTTCATGCTTTTTCTGTTTTTTGCCGGATTTAATATGCTGTTGAGAACGCGAACGCGAATGCTTGCTTGGTCTAATACAACCAAGAAACTACGTAATCTATTTGAAATTTGTTTTATTTTGTATATCAACAACTCAACATACAGCAAGATTTGTACAACAGTAAACTCAGTATGATCTGACAATAATGATTTTGTGAACAACCACAGCAATATACAATTAATAATTTTACTCAAGTACAAGTATTTACTTTAGTTTAAAAAAAAATTCCAGTACAAATACCAGGCCAGGTGGTAAGTAGGCTATACCAAATACTCAGTATAGGCACTCGAGTACTTCAATCCTTTATCAGCAATTTTAGCGGACGATGAAGGCCTTCGCATTCCTACTTCATTACATTTACATTTTTAAACATAGTAATAATGATAAAATGTAAAATAGCATTAAAAAAACTGAGTATAGACAACCGGTCATACGGTTTTGTAGTTGTTATATAGTTGATAAATCTATTTCAGAAAGATTAATATGCATAACAGATCGGCCAAGTTAAATTAAAAATTGATAAACCAGTACAAGTATTTCAAAAATAATCAAGTCCACCCGAGTACTGGGAAATCATTGCTCGACTCAAGTACTTAACTGGGGTAAAGGAACTCGAGCCAGTGTTATACACTCACTTGCCGAGGTTAAATTAATGCCGAAAAATTTTTTTACACGAAACATTTATCCTTTAAATAAGCAGATCCACAGCAACATGGCATTAGGGCTTTTTCTCTTGCCGTTTAAATAGAATTGGGAAGCTTGGTCTCTTGAACAAGAACTGCATTCTTCCCCGTTTGAAAAGATACGGTGCTTGTCTGCTAATGTGGGAAAGACTTTTCTTAGCACCCATCGGTTCACTGGCTAAGACTGGATCTTTTTTGAAAAGCAAGGGCATGATTCTGGGGAGTACTTTATCTTTCCTGTTTTCTCTTTTGTAAGATGTCGAATCATCACTCCCACTCATGCCCAGATTTGATCCAGCGTTGAACGATGCTTTGTTTAGCTGTGTTGGGTCAAAGCTGTTTCCTTGGCCAGTGACTTTCTTCAGAGAGTTCTCAGATTCTTCGACTGCCACTTGACCTGAGAAAAACTATTTCTGCGTAAGCACTAAAAAGGAGAAGAGTGTGCGGTATAGGTCGTAGTTACAAGAACCCTAGAAGCACAACGTATAAGTGAAATTTTGTTCGTTTTTTAAACAATTCAAGCCGGAATTTCAAGATTTTGATCACCTGTCAAGGAATTCAAAAGATTAAGCAGTGACTCTCGTTCGTCATCAACATTAAAGTTGTCTTGCCAATCGTAGTAGAGCTGTTCTAGGATGTCCTCGACTGGCTTGTTGGATTTATCCTGAGAACAAAATTAAAATGAGGAAAAACTTTGTTAATAAGATTTTCTATATATGGTTAAAGATTTTCAAAATTGAAAACGTATACGTCCGGAATTTTCAGGATTGCTAAACGAAGATGCGTTTTAAAAATTGAGCATTACCTTGCTTACCACAGGCTCCGTGCCAATATTTAAAGCACGATTTTGTAGTTCTGCCCCTGTAGAAAGTACAAAATGCAATTTTCGTTACAAATTCATGTAATTTTCATTTGTTTAGCTAAAAATACGATAAAAATCTCAAAAACTTCAACATGATTTTATTTTTGGCCCATGCCGCGTAAACAAAATTAATATTTTGTGCAAATGGGAACTCGCGACAAATGTAACTGCATTTAGTTGTCGACTCTTGAGTGGCATAACTTGGCAATTTTGCACAGGCATCATTAAAACTGGCGAAAGTCAAAATTTTATTTAGAACGAAAAGGCAACTGTCATGCATTAATAATTGGGTGGAAAATCCATTCAACACGCGGATATAAGCTAGCTGTTGTGTAATTAGTTTTGGTCTGCGGTTGCTCAACAACATTCATATTTTAAAGAAATTGTATAAAAAAAAATCTTCCTCTCCAATTGAATTTAATAGAAGAAAAAAGAAATGAATTTGTTTATTGGCAATCTAAATATAGCCTATTCTCAGCAAAAGTTTCCCGTTTCATGATTTAATGAGACTAAATGTTTTACGGTATAAATTACTCACCATAAGCAACCTGTAGCAAGAGAAGTGCAAAAAGACGTAGCAGACACCGGCGAGGATTTCCAGCGATTCTCATATCTTATGAATTGTAAGGAGATTTCACTTTTTATTCTCAAACGCTTGCAGAAAATGATCAAAGACCTAAAGTCTGAAATAGATCTACGTAAATCGAAGCAAAGCCTGAAAAGTGAAAAATCAATGAAAATCTTCACTGAAAATCTTTTGGTGGCACAATCACAGCTATCGGGGATAACGACGACACTTACAGCTCCTGGCTCCAGGTATTACAACTTTTTATTTCTCCGGTTTTGGTCAGCATCTGATTGCAAACAAGGGTTTGCATTTGATTTTATAGCTTCAGCGATGACATAAGTAGAAAGAATGTCCGAGTTTGGACGAAAAAAGGGAAAATAGAAATTAGCTTCTTTGTACGTTGCTTGCATGTGACGTAAAAAGCGAGTTGTTACGTCACACATTTTCCGAATGCGATCCAAGACAGGGTGGGAGTTAATTGCTGTTAACAGATATTTCTATGAAATAGAACTAGTTTTTAAAGTCAAGCTGTGAAGCCGTCTCCTGCGTGTGTGCAATTTGCAATGCTACAAGAGTTGTTGAAACAATTAAGTTATTTTTGAAATTTTCCATTTAACCAAAGTAAGCAAACGTCTTTTCCTAATTCAAATTTTCTGCGTACTGTTATTAACACTCGGTCTGCGAGCCAATACACCTATAGGCTGCGGGTGGTCGGACGATTCAATCAATGTACGAGTCAACTTCCATTTTTGCCGAGCGTCCTGCAGGTAAGACACCTAATTAAACGCGGATAACTTAATTTCCGCAAGAAATATTGATATAAAAACCAATTAGTGTATGACGGCAAATATGTTTCATGCAAGTTTGAAATAATTTTATCAACATTGACTTTTTTGTTGAGAAATTGGACATTGGCATTAATTTCAAAATGCCCGATATCCTGCTTCAAACGTTTTCGGGGGGAATCGTTATCCTCGAACCACTACTTAAACCACTTAAGCATAGCTGCCATAGCATGACGTACCACTCTGCTGTGTGCCCATCGAGAATAGATAAAACGTTGATCCAGTTGCTGTAAGGTAAAACTCGCCGTTAGTGCTCCCGCTGCAGAAGTTTGAAACTATTTTATTTTTCAAGATTACTCAGTTAATGAACTCGGATTCGATCGATTTTTTTCGTGTTCGAGTTCAGCAAAATAATCGAGTTCTTTCGAGTTCAACTTCGAGTTCGAGTTCGCAGCCCTGGTTTAAACCCGACGTCACAATGTAGTGTTTTTCAAAGCGGGAACGGTGAGCTCAATCCTGCCTGCAAAAATTTTGGAACTTTCGAATACTGAATTGTAAAGTTTATTTTTCGCCATTGACTGTAGGGAGCTAAAAAAGTATGGTTATAGCGCAACGAAAAGCATTACGCTATACATGTTGTTGTTGGACTGTTCCAGATCCACGACTGCGGTTAACTTGATATTATTTGATTGGCAAATAGCCTACCATATGCCGAAGCACAAGCATAACTTAACGCGGAGAGACGTCTCAAAAAGCGTATGTGTGCCTCCTTGTCTGAAAGACGACTGACTTGAAATGCAAACTGTGAAATAGAGAAAAAACACAAAGACTCTTTTGGCAAATAAATGTGGTGTCCTGCCGCCGTCTAGCGGACTGGGTGGCAAAGGCTACATGGTGCTATCCTTGTTGTAGCATGCTAAAACTAGAATAATACACTTACAAACAAAAACAATCAACGGCTTTCATTTGATTTAATTCCATACGGTGTTTGGTCCAATTCCTGCCTTGACCTTATTACAACCTTGGTTTACCGGTGTTTGCTCCTCCGCAACGTCTTTTCATATTTGAATTGTTTCGATTGCCTTTGTTATGAATCCATAATAGGGGAATAACCTAAAAGAAAACCACAAAAGCTTTTCTTGTGACATTACAACAGGGTGTATTATAGGGTTCCACGACATATGGCCGCGGGAAAGTGGCCGCGAACAAACTCATCGGGGTCAACTGAACGTGACGTAAATTGACCGCGAACAAACTGACTGTGACATAAACTGGCCGGCGATGAAATTAACCGGGAACAGACTTACCGGAATGAAAATTGACCGGGAGGTAAATTGATCGTGCAAGTGCTGAATTATTGTGTTTAAGTTGATGGTAGTATATGATATGTAAATATTTGTCTGTAACTATTTCCTTTGTTTTTAACAAAAGTTTTTTTTATTTCAATACACATTGAAACATTTATTGAAATTAACAGAAATATATTCTCTTTGTGAGATTACTTCTGCCATTTTCAGACCTTAAAAATCGGTTTTATTCTAAAAGTGTCGGCATCTAGTCTGCAAAAGTATCTCAATTTAGTATCTCAATCACATGGCTATAGGCATTACACCGGGTTTACTGGCAACTCACTTAAACAACACAAAGTCGTAAATGTACAAACAAGATCACTTGATTCCTGTCTGTTCAATCTGCTGATTCTGCTCATCTGCTGTCTCACTCTCCAGTCTCCACCTGCTGGGCTTCTCCAACTCTTTTTGCAATTTACAATTATTAGTATAACCATAACCAAGACTTAAAACTAGGGGAGTCCTGACGTACAGCTTCAATCTGACAATTTACTTAACTAAAGTGTCCATTGTTATTGCAATGAGTCCATTGTTACAACGTGAGATAGGCTACAACGCATTGTTTTATAATCTCATCAAACAACTCGTCTAGACCGGGAAAATGCATGTAACAATAAGAAATCTATGAATATGGGTCACGCTACAAGGGGCCAAAAAACTCTACGAGTGGCAACCTTGACTGCAATACACATACTGGATAGTGACTAGATAGTGAATTAGAATTTTGACCTTTTGACGGCCAATTTGTCGACGGTTAATTTGATCGCCGGCCAATTTATCGACGGTTAATTTCATCGCCGGCCAATTTGTTGCCGGTCAGTTGTCGACGTTCAGTTGTCGCCGGCGAGTTTGTTCACGGCCATATGTCGTGATCCCGTATTTTACATGAGTTACACCAAAGATCTTCGGTGTGAGCCCCGGCCAAGCCGCGTAAACTCGATTTAACGATGACAATTGTAAATTCTTTTAGCTTTTCCGTTTTTCTCTTATTCAAAAGAGCACAGTGTCTTCTTATTTCTTAGAGATCGTGTTGGCATAACATCTTTGGCGCATTCGTAATGTAGCCTACGCCCAACTGACCTTCGGCGTACACATCGTATGGAATGCACTGTGGCATTACAGTAAGTATGATACAATACAAAGTTAGTACAGTGGTTTAGCATATCATATTGTAGACTTTTAAGCGTTCACTATTTTACTGGAAAAATTCCACGTTTGAAAATATTTTCCCGGTTTCTTGCTAACCTAATTTAAATGTTATAATGGCAGAGAAACTTACCTAAACCTTCCTTCTTAATCTTAATCTAACTTCTGTAGACGCTTTCCGAGTTACTGTCTGGGCGGCAAGATGTTTTTCGATCGCCTATGCTTAACAATTGACACTGTCAACTCATTTTGATTCTTTTTTGTATTGCAAACGTTTTAGGCAGTTTCACTCAGGTAAATAGCATATGAATTCCATTTCACAAAAAAGAAAAAATATTGAAAATTTGTGTCTTAGATCTTATTTTACATCGGTTTGAATCCTACGCGCTGGACTTGTTCGATGTAACGTCTAGGTGCGTGATCAGCGAAGCATGCAACATGAAATGTGTAAGAGTTTGCGTGGTATCTGCGACGTGTGTAATTGAAGTATTTGATATTACTACTAGTCTATTTTTCAAAACTTTGCTTGAAATGCAAGGCAAAATTACATATGTAACATGCTGAGATAAACGCTGCTGCAAACGTTTACGCATTCACGTCACATGCTACGTTGACCACTTATTCACCACAAAATCTTAAATTTTAACATTATTTTAACCAACAAAGTTAAAATTCATGCTTGTAGTCAATGCTTATTGAATAAAAACGTTAAAAGTTACCAGTCGTATGAAAATGTACTTTCGTTTAAACAGTAAACACCTCACCTACTTCATGAAGTTTGAAGTTTTCAAAGTGGCGGGCCAGTGGCAGAGTTGGAACAAGTGGCTTTTGAAATTGGAGTGGTTAGGTCAAAAGTGGAAGTGCGTTCTGAAAAGAGAGAAACAGTTTAAATGTTTGGTGAGCACTCTGAGCTCTGTACGATTGTAGTAAAAGTAAGTGTATTTATCATAAACATAAATTTGTCTGTGTAGCAACAGTTTTAAGCCTTTAACAATTGCAATCGTGAACAGTTATTGAGGAAAGGTTTTGTTAATCTGAACAGATTTATTGAGTATGTAATTACTATTAACATTATCAAGTGATGAAAATACATCAATAAGTAATGAAGAAAATGTGTTATAATTGTTTTTTAAGCATAAGCTGAATTATTATTGTTGTTTTCAAACAGTTAAAATATTATTATTTACAATCTGTTATTTTCCTGTAACATTCAGTGAATGCTTTCAATGTCCCTGAATTGTGACTAAAATGCCCGGTTTAAAGGCTTGTTTGTTTCTGTTATGTCTACTTTACCATGAATGTTGTGCTGTTTATTTGGAAGGAAGGCTGCATACATCCCAGGTATGTTAAATCTAAAAACTATTTTTAACATGTATATAATTTACAGCAAAATTAAAAGTAAGTGAAATTGTTAAGTGCAGTTAAATTGTATTAATTTTTATGTTGTTTTTGACTGGGACTGTTACAGGACTGGGCATTTCTAGGAAGATTTTGCTTTCTCTCTGACATAGGACGTATGCAATTTAAATTCACTTATCCATTGGTGAGATATGTTATATATTTTGCTATCTTAATACAATAATGAGCCCTTGATGATTGTTGAATACTATTATTGATACGATAATAATTTTCACAGTTTTAATGATTGTTGTTATTATAGTTTTGCATGTGTTTATTTTTTACTGATTAAGTGCTATGAAGCATAGAACCAAGTACGAAAATCTTGCTTAAGCAAAAAGATATTATCATCAATTAACTGAAATTTTTGCTTGAATACAGGAAGAATGCTGCCATAATGTTCTGCTATACTTTGATGACGGGAAGCAATGGCCACAAGTCTATAAAAATGATTCAAAGGTTTGTTCTTTCTAATGTTTGTGCTGTTGTTAATCATTGTACGAGTATACAGTGTACTCGTAGTATACAAACCGTTGAACATGGACAAAGTGTACCGTACTTATGTGTCAGCAAGTGCATTGAAATGTTGAAAACTTGCCACAAGTACCTTTAGTGGTTAACAAAGGGTGTTAACCTTTGTTTTTCGCCGTTTTAAGAGGGTTGGCAAGTGCCATTTTGAATGAAACTTTCACTTTAGCAAAATTTTCAAACTTCCGACACTGTGCGTAACTTGAATATTGACACAGCTCTTTGCTTTTGTTTTTACAGAATTGCTTTCTAAAAGAAGCAGTGTTGGAATCAGCACACAATCAAATTATTAACCTCACCACAAGATATTCATGGAGTGGCTGTGTTGTAAGAAAATTAAACCAATCCTTTTTCTGCATATTTTTATGTTGTTCTACTGCTACATACATTGAATTTTGTGTAACAGGGATCAAAATTACGAAAGTAAAGAAATACTTTTTAAAAGAATTAAATTCACTTCTTTCACACACACAAAAATTCATTTTACTAGTTTTAAGCAATCAATTGGCAAAATACCTACTTATTCTAACATACTGTTGAAGTTTGTGATAACTGAACATGTTAAAATAACTGCTAAATTGAAAAAATTGATACAAGCGAACTATAAGCAATGAGCAATGATGTAAGCTGCTTTCATTTTAGGTGACAAATCATAGCAGTCAGAAGTACTTGCATTGTGAAGGGGGAAGGAGTTTTCGATCGATGCGTGAAAGATGGTGGTATATTGCAATCAGCCACTGCAAGGGTACATCATTTTCATTTATTAAAAAATACGAAGGAAAAAAGTTGGGTATGTTATGGTGTACCTGCAGCTTTTTTATCTTCTTAGCTATCCTTGTATGTAAACCTTGCTGTGAAATGATAGAAAATGTAATTTTGACATGGAGTGTATTCTTTGCAGAAGCATTAGGTAATAATGGTATTGACCTAACATATGAAATGAAACTCACAAATGGGCATTCATACTGGACGGAGCATTTTTCAGCCGATGAATGTGGTAAATAATTTTACAAACAATAAACTTTGCTTTACAATTAGTAGTTCTTGAAAGGGTTCTTGAAAGGGAAAAAATCTTAACTCATGCAATTTAAATGAAAGGCACTAGTCATAAATCTACAGCTGAATGTGATGCATCGGAATATCAGTTAACTTGTACAATGTGATCCTTACAATAATGTCGGCAGAAATAGTCCAAACTCCATAATAAGAATCTTAACTAAACTGTTTGACAATGTTTGTTGTTAGAAATGATCTTGTGATATTTCTTCAATTTTATTGAATAGCGTTGTCAAAACTAACTTAAACTTTCAAAATTATCAGAAAGTATCGAAATTATTTTTGACCTAGGTCCTGTGGTGGGATTATTTTTGTGTAAGTATATCTACGCATTCTCCAACGAATGTCATCAAACCTTGAAATGTTGTTTTTATATTTCAGGAATCTTAGAAACTGACATATTTTTTCTGATACTTTTTACTATGATGTTTGGGGTGTCTATATATTTTGCAGGTAAATCTGAAAAACGTTTTCAGGAAACTTAAAAGAAGTACAATACTTACAATATTTTTAAACTTCTTTTTATTAGTTTGCCTTTTTAATCGTCAATTATTTCATGCAACATACAAGCTTTTCATGGTTTGTTTAGCCTTGGAAGGTATGAGAGTTTGTGCGTTAATTTATTTCAATGTAATTGATGTAATTTTATCTTAAGTATTTTGTTTTATTTTTGTGTTTGTACTTTCTACATTTTAATTTAAAGTCTTCAAACCAACATATATAAAAACAGGTAAATAGCGTTAAATAATAAAATTACTCTTCATAAATCTCTAAAATCTAGTGATATGTTGAGTAAACTGTCAATATTACTTTAGTTTTTGGTTTTCTCACGTTGTGTGTTGCACTTGGCACATTTGCATCTGCTGGTATTGAAAACAAAGGTTTGAAGCTGATTGGTACGTACAAAATAAATTATCTTTTTACTGAATACTTAACGGTTTAATTAAAGGTTTTATAATTTCATAGTGCTGCTGACAAAAGTGGCTTTTATCAAGCACAAGGCATCAAAACCTCTATGTAAAATATTTCGAAATAAAAGCACCTTTTGTTTATAAATCCAGGTGAAGTGTTTGGTGCAATTGCAGAATTGCTATTTCTGCTATTGCTTTTGTTACTCGGAAAAGGTTTTACCATAACACGTGGAAAATTAACATATACAGGAACCGTCAGAATGTCAGTTTTTATTACAATATACGGTGTCATTGGTGTTGTGCTTTTCCTGTATGAGTATGTGGTAAGTCAAACGAAGTATATCTTTATTTCAGTGTTGTTCAGAATTTATCACTGGTCACTAATCAACATTGATTTTTAGTGTGGGAGAGATTTTTTGTTTATTTTGAAACTAAATTTTGTTGACTTTTGCAGCTTTTTGATCCAGGCTTGGTTTTATACGTTTACGAATCCCCTGCCGGATATGGCAACATTGCTTTAAGATTAACGGCGTGGGTCTGGTTTACATATGGTATCATATTTACTCTGAAGCGTTATCCCGAGAAAAGTGACTTTTACTATCCATTTTATGTTTTTTACACATTATGGTGAGTTTATTGCCTCAACTGAATAATGCAAGTAGAGCTCGTTAAATCAAATTCATTTTACCAATAACTCAAAAAACTTGACTGATGCTGGCAAAAGTCTTGTAGCAATGTCAGTTGTTCCAGCTTTTGATGATTTAAACTTTGGATTGCTCGAGGTAGTTTAAGGTGTTCCTCCCAGTTTTAAGTTAATGAGTTTCCGCTGTATTTCATGATACTTCATGTTAATGTTGTTAAATTAGTAAACTTAATGCTGGTATGTTTATTAAGCTAATACTTTTAAACATATAGGATTGATAATTTGTAACTAGAATTTTTTGAACAGTTTAGTGGCAACAATTTAATTCATTGTGTATGACAGGTTTTTTGCCATACCGATAATGGCACTGGTGGCTGCCTACGCAATTCCACGATACATGCGCGCTAAAGTCGTGAATGGTCTTCAAAGATGCATCGATTTTGCTGCCTATTCAGTGTTTTTGGTGAGATATTGTTCCGTTCCCTAATGAAATACCTTCTATATAATTTTTGAACCAGTTAAATAAGCATTTTTATACAACTCTAAGTTATTACTACATTTATAATTTTCATTGTACTCTTTATATACAGTACATATTACATTTTCAGTGAAACGTGTTTTTACTGCAAATAGACATTGACGAGGCCAAGTGCAGCAAACAGCAACTTTCCTTATCATGTTAGGACGTCCCAGATTGGAGTGGCTGATACAAATGGCAGAATGCAGAGTGCTCCTAATTTCCCACACAGTGTTTATGCCGAACCGGAACCGGATATTGTAGAAAATTCAAACGCTTTTGACCTGTTTGTGGTGAATTCGAATGTGAAAAATAATACTGTGTCTTATATGGTAGCAAACGGAAATACGGAGAATGCACAATGCAGCAGCCGTTATCCTAAACAATTAGTAAGCAAACAATTCTTGTTGTAACACTATTATTTTAACTTTAAACAATACTCCCTGCTTTTATTTAGCATCGGTTAAAGGCGAACACATTGAACTGAACCAATGTTATCACCACATAAATCTTTAAGTTAAACACAACTTGCGTTGTTTTCTTGTAGATGCTCAATCCTCCACCGTATGAAAGCCTGACCGCAAGTCCCAAAGTTAACAGTTGAGCCACGCCGATAAATATACATTTTTTGAAACTGGTAAATACGATCTCGTTGTATGCTCATTCCGTGTTGTTGAAACCGAGTTTTATGGACACACATTCAGCAGCTTTGCTACAATGCATTGGACTTTGCATGGCTGGTTTATAGTGTTCATGTCTTAACAAGCATTTTGTTTCTTTTCCTTTTAATGTAATGCAGTAGTTAGTGTTTATGGCTATTTCCAAGTTATTTCGTTAATGCTTAAATTGTACGAGACAGTGGTGGCATCTGTCTGGATCAGCAATCGAATCCCAAACCTGCTTGATCGCCTTTTCATTACAAACCCACCAAACAGCACCCATATAAACAACATAGAACGCACTCCAAGTTTTTTTTGTACAACCTGGTTTGAATGCATTAGCTTTGATAAGTCATCTTAAATAATAAAACGCCTCGAAATCAACAAAAGCTGTTAATAGGCTCGCACTAGTCTGTCAACGATCACCGTATATTGTTAAAACGTTTTGTCACAAAATATGTGAAGTGCCTCGCCTCGAATATGCCTCGAAGTCAAACTCCCGGCCCGTGGGCCACATTTGGCCTGCCTGCCTGCTGCCTGTTCCAATTCATGTACTTGTGTCGCGAAACGTTCAATCAAGTCACGTCAAGTTACGAAACGTTCAATCAGTTATCATACTTACGGCCCGCGGCGTTAAATAAGTTTTGAGATTTGGCCCCTGGTGCGATTGAGTTTGACAACCCTGCAGTATATTGTTAAAACGTTTTGTCACAAAATATCGCAAATTAGTAAACGTACCTTGAAGTTTATTTGTGTTGCACAGTGTTATTTTGGTGCGCCTTAACTTTTCCACAAAATCGCCACAAATGGACGCACCTTGGCCGATTTCGGCTCAGTTCTAATTTTGGGCAACTTATAACTTAAATATCTCCGCACTTGAACAAATATCATGGTAGATTATTTTCCAATGATATTTCTTACTGCTATCACGTGGTCAATTGGGATCCTCCGCGGGAATTTCTTTTTTTTTGGATTTGTCTAGAAACTAGGTGCTTTCTCTTCGTCACGTGATCAATTAAAATTCCCCGTGGGAGTTTTCCTATTTTCATTTCCTGTCGAGAAATTAGGTGCTTTCTCTTCGTCACGTGATCAATTAAAATTCCCCGTGGGAGTTTTCCTATTTTCATTTCCTGTCGAGAAATTAGGTGCTTTCTCTTTACAGTTACGGATCAAAACACTGCATAATAAACAAAACGATGTATTTGAAAATTCGTGTTAAAGCAAATGACTGGCTTCAAACAACCACTTCTTATGGTGATTGCGATTCTTAGGACAAGCAAACTTACCAGTGAACAAACGCGTCACGCCTGGCCTGGCTGTTTTGTCTTTTAAAATTATGGGATTCTACATCGCATCATGTTTCGAATCATGCAATCGAACCGTCACCTCGCATTCTCACTCATGTAGTTCAGCAAGTGGTCATTTTTTGTGGATGAAAAAGAAATTTTATTTGAAAAAAATTTCACAATGAACGGAAATCCGTGAATAAAGTAGAAAATTGTGAAATGATAGAAGTAATATAACATATCAAGAAAAACGTCATCACGAAAATGAAAGCAGCGCCATTAATTATTTGGCGCACATTTCAAAAAAACACAAAGAACATGATTTCGTCCAGACCATAGTCCAAGTCCATTGTGACACACAATGCCCCATCAGTGGGGGTGCTTAAGGCAGCATGCGGCCATTAAAGGTGGCTGTGGTACCCAGGTTTGCCCAACAGAGGTGGAGTTTGCCATAAAACGTTGGTTGGACGGAAATCCAGTTGGGGTGAGGGGTCTAGAAATACCGGGCAATAGACGGGAGTTACAACATTGGCACTGGCAGGGCTGGTCCAAGTAGCTCATGGCAGTGTAGCAATACCGAAAAGGAGACGGTTGCACGGTGGGGGCAATCGTTGTTTGATGTCCACAGGGATTCAGTGAGACCGTTTTTGGGCCTAGCGGGTTTATAACAGCAATGTTGTTTGCTGGAAAAGTGCTCTGGGTAGGCTGAAATGGAGGCGATCTTGCGTTGAGGAAACTGAAAAAAAAAACATCACTACGAAAAAGCAAATGATGAAAAGTAAAATAAACCGAACAAATTATATTAAAATTAACTGAAAAATTCTCTATTTTTTTCAAATCTGTTGCTCAAAGTCACCTTTTCATTGCTGTCACATTGTCGGACTTTGGAGCGAAGATGTTTTCAAGTGGTTGCGCATTATCATGCTCAGGAATCACGCCCATGCTCTCTACAACCTCGTCATCAACACGATTATTGTAGGTTTCATGGCTTTCATTTGCTTTTCTACTCAAATTGGCCTTTTTGCAAGCTTTGAAAGCAAATAAAACACATTCTTATCCATAGCAAATTAAGTGCAGTTTTTTATACTCTATTCGCATAAAAAGGAAATGCGGTAACGAATATCTATGGGCAGTAATAGGAGAAATAAGAAGTAATCATAGTGCACAAAGATTACATAATGTATTGGTATTGGGCAGCGCTGCAAACTCAACCAATTTTTAAGTGAGTTCCTGTTCAAATGCTGACTTTATCAAAGTTTTACAAGTTGATTTCAAGTTTTGCATATTGAATTATTCGAGTTGAAGTTGAAATTCACCTACATGTCAATTTTTTTGATCAATCTTGGATGTTTATTGCAATGCAAGTTGCAAAAACTTGATAAAATTTACTGCAATTGTTATAACAAACTACTCAAAACTATTTTTTTGAGTTTAAGTCTGCAGCCCTAATATTAGGTTCTAGAACAGTCCTTCACAACCTTTTATCAAGTGCAGAACACTTAAATAGTTTCAAAAGTTAGGCGGTAAACCTCAACTAAAAATGTACACAAAAATATAGGAAATACAAAAAACACCTTCTGATTTATTTAAAAGAAGCATTTGTGCTTGTTTGAATAGGCGCAATTGCTGTATGTTATTATTTTGGATTTTTTTCTTTTCCCTTGTTCTCACCATCTACTGGCTTACTTTGCTAGATAAAGAAACAACCAACGACATGTAAGAAACACGGTTCGAGTAAAGACAAAAGATTTTACTGTTGTGCTCCGGTTTGTCAATCGCCTTGTTTTGCACCGAAACTGCCAAAAGGGCATGATATTTAACATTTTAAAAAATACTATGTTGAGATTACACAGTTACACATCTACCTTCATATCGTGACACAAATGGTTGCAAAGCACTGTTTTAGAAGAACTCTTGTTGTCTTATAAAAATAAATTTTTAAGCTTTAGCAGACATACTAGCGACTATAAATCACTTTCAACTGCTTTGTTGCGAATGATACATCAGTAATAATATATAACAACCATGTTTTTTTTAAATGTGTTTTAAAAGAACACTTTCAAAGTCAGAATAAACAACAAACCGTCATTTGGACCTGAGGTTGTTTCGTTTTCTCTTTTCTCGTATAAATTTAATTTTCGAATTAAACATTCTAATTCATTAAAAAGATGAGTCGATGGCTCCTTCACCAGTCTGTCCAACAAAGTGTCCCTAAACACAAAACCAGAAACAGTCACACCATCAAAATGTGAGATATCGTTAAAATGATGGTGTTGTTATGTATATATTTGGGGATCTCAAAAAACTCTGTTTTAGTGGCAAATGCAATGTCAAAAACTCTTAAAAAGTGCTGGCTATCCAGTATCCACGTTTAAATTGCCTCAATCAAACCTCTGTTTAATTAATGATTGTTGCCCAGCGCCGTTTGAAGAATGTTCATAAACTTCAGTCCTTGAACAACTTGGTTCAATGCTCTGTTTGCGTGACTCATCAACTACACCAAAGCAAATACAATACACACAACATCAACCTATTATCACCACTACATACAGCACATAAAGATATAATGCACCTATAAATTAAAATGTCTAATTGCAAAAGATGTAAGATTAACAAAATGGAAAATCATTGCACTATAAAAAGTAGACTACTGCATTCACCATCTTTCACCATGCCTGGAAACTCTTGAAGTGATGTTTTCATCACTTCACTGCAACACTTGGTGTGGTTTTTAGGCTCCACCATAAGTTGAGAGTCATCTCTGATGCATTCAGATGATACATCAATTTTACTGCACATTTCCACTGAAGTACTTTCGTCGGTTAAAACACACCTCCCTACAATGCCTGTTGCCAAAATATACAATGTTAATTAGGAGTGAAAGAAAACCCAGAACATCATCAGAAATGACCAACAATAAACAATTAATTGCTGTGTTAGCTAATATTCAGTACTTTGTGTTTGGACATCATCAGGCAAATCAGCCTTATCACAGAACCAGTAACTTTCATCAGGAACAAACGTGTGGAAAAGATGTTGGAATGCTTTGATCAGTATAGCACTGTGGTTGTGACCCAACTCTTCAATTATCATGGGAACATCAGAGAGTCGGAAAAGTGAGACAAGGGACTTTAAACCTTGCTTTGAAAATGTTCCCTTCACCTTGAAGTTAATAGCAGCAAACTTATTTTTAAACTCCAGATATTGTACAGTTACAGAACAGCAAATAGTTAAACATTCGCTTAAAAATCTTGGCTACATCTATTAATTTCAATTTGTAATTTATAGCAAAAATTTTGCAAAGTAGTTGTTTTTCAAATAAAGTTCAACTAAACCACATAATTCTTTCAGTAAATATAAGCAATGTTCAGAAACATCTTACTTTCCAAACAACTTTTATTTTATAACCCATTACATCATGGTAATAAGCAAACCTTTGCTTGGTTAAACTCAGCAAAGAGATGTCTGTGTTTTTCATCGTTGGAGAGGACAAGTTCAGGAAATGAAAGACTCTTCACCAACAGAAGAGGAGCAAGAAGATCGCCGGACAACGGCCGAAACAAATGAGAAATTTCACCACTAGAGAGCAGAGCATTCCCCTCATAATTTATTACATGTATAGTGTGATCATCTGTATCAATAAATAGGAAATTCTCGTTCAAGTTACTTGAAAAGAATTGTAGAATGTTCACTACAATTAAAGTTTTGTCTGTATTAGCTTATCTGTAGTTGTGGTCGATTTACCAGCAAGTTTGTATTGTCGTAAAAATCTTTTCTGTTTTTTCTTTTCTGGTAATTTCTTTTTAATCATTTTGTTCTGTTTTTGAGAGAAGTCCACAGTCTCTGCAAAAATAAAGGATAAAGTGTTTGGATAGGTTATTGATAAGTATTAGATATATACCATACAACTTAATATGCAGTATGTGTTCTATTTCTTTCCCAAACTAGGTCTGATAAGGTGATCACAGGACTTTTCAGACTAAGCCTTCCAATATTAGCATCAGTAAATTAGACATAATAATCACAGATACTAGGACAAATCCTGACCCAAATGCCAAATTAATGTTACAGCAAAAATATCAGCTGCCATCAGTAGTCACGTACAGTGTGCTCTTGACTGTCCATTTATAATTCATAACAAGATGTACCTGGCCAGTTTGGACGAGTTTCAACCGGTTTCATCTGGTTAAAGTCTGAGTAGACATTACTAACTTCATCTGGGTTTAGGTGGTTGAAACCAGGGGGTGGAGGGACTATCTTTAAAAGGTTGGAGTAAGATTGGATATGAGGATTGGACCCTGATCTCACACCCGAATATAAATTGTGAGCTTGAGAAAAGCAAATGACCGGAAAAAATGTATGTTAAGCTTTCACCTCATAAAAATAAGCTTAAAATGTTTATCATCCTAAACCTTCCTAAACTCTTTGCTTGGTCTGTTACCAATGTTTCTCTATGCTGGATACATTCAAATTTAGCACATCATGTATTAAGGAGAAGTTTTAACTAAGTTATTCCAAATCCTAAATCCTGTATTTCTTACACTTAGTGTTTAGCGGCACAATACTTCAGCTACTGGAAATAAACTGCAAAACATCACTTACACACAATCTACTAAAATGTACCAGGAACATATCTAAAGCACACATGAAATCAAACTCATCAGTCTCCATAGTTCCAATGCATTGGTCAAAAACTACTTAAAATGAATTCATTTACCAGCACTTGTCTCTGACTTCCCATCACAAAGTTCAGGCTCTGTGGCTTGGTAGGGCGGGGGGAGATCTAATGGAAGTTGAGCCAGATAATTTTGATTGTGATCTGGGGTTGCTAACTCAGGCTTTTTTTTCTGAGATTACAATTGACACTTTGGTTAAAAATCAAACACTTTCAAGTTCTGAAACACAAAAAACATTGGACATTTAAACCTGAAGTTTTTCTTGAACCGATCTTCGAATCTCTTCGCGCTCGTCGAGGATTGCATCATCCCTCACCAGAGTTGCAAGTTCTTTCTCAATCAAAACATCGTTAACAAAGACGTCGATGGTTGCAGATTGCGATGTGTCACACAGAAGCAGAGACACAACATTAAGACTGTCTACATCTGTATTCAAACATTACAAGTAGAAGTAGTCTAAATAAAATTTTTCTATTGCCTTATTCAAACAACAGATGCGTACATTATAACTATTTGGGAAAACAGGAGAGGTACAAACTACGCAAGACTCGTGTCTTAGCTCCCTTGTACTCAAGTCATTACTTCTATTCATAACATGTCTGTGTTTAATGTTACTGTCACATTAAGCAACCACTAATCAAACCTGTAACAGAGGCAACAAGTGCTTTATCACGGCAAATATCTAACATGACTTTCTTTGCCTCAAAGTCCCACGTCTCCATGTCGGCTGGCTTCAGATGAGCGAGACGGGCTCGGATCATGATTGCGGGAAGATCAAGAAATTTTGATTTCAAGAGAAATAGAGAATTAACTGGAACCGATGCCATATCGCCGTAATCAACAAATAAGACCTTTACAAATCCACCCTGTCATGACAATGTTATTACAGATAAGAATAGTTTGCAATATCTTAGTACTCCATAAAGCACACTTCTATGTTTGCAACATAAAGAGTACATAATAAGCAAACTGAAATAATTATTTATGTATGTTGTGTTGGCTTCATACCCTTGGTTCCTCTGTAATTATTGCTCTGTTCCAATTGTTATCTCCGTGAAAAATTGTTGCACAAACTTGACCAATATGAGCCAAATGCGATGGCATCCTTAAGATAAAAATGGCATGATTCAGATAAAACTAGACATCGGTGTCAACTTAAACATGACAATCCATCACCCACTTGTAACTTCTCGCTATTGGGTGAGTATAAACTCTTTCCAGCTCATCCATCAACTCATCAAGAGCACATGTTGTCTCTTCCCCAATGACTTGGATCATAAACGATCCTGGAGACGCAACGTAAGAGACAAAGCAGTCAAAGTAGCCCCAGTCTTGAGTCGGTATCGTGGGGGGTTTGTAGCAAACCCCGCTGCCAACCGCGTCTATAGGGGTGATCTCGTTACTCGGTGCGGCCGGAGTTTTCTGCTCTGATGCAGATGAAGATTGCAGACATATGTCACCTAAAAAACAGAGACCTGGCGATGGTTAAGTAGTTCTAATACTTAAAGAAATACCAAACGACAATCTGATGAGCTTGCAATGCACAGCCGCAAGATGTAACGGAGACTAAAAAGTGATATTGATGATGACAAACCATTTGCAAGAACAAGTTTATCAGCAACTCGACATATCAAGCTTTCGATTGAAGGTAATCCAAGTTTTTTATAAGGAAAGTTTCGACTATAGTGCATCTGGTAGATATCCTCGAGGCTCTTGAGGACAATCCCACCCTTGAAACGTTTTAAAAGTTCCTTCAGATCATTTTCAACTTTCTTCAAGTTTGCATCAAATCGATTATCCGTCTCCGGTTGTTCGTCTGTATTGTCACCATTTTCTATAGAACATTTCATAAATAATTGTGTTAGTAATCAAATTAACAAGCAACGAGCAGAAAGGCTTAAATTACAATGTAAATTACATAGTCAATGTTGTATCAATACAATTTCATATGGATGAAAAAGATACCAACCACTGTCATTCATGAAACATCGTAATTTAAGGATCCAATCTCCGCTTCGATGAACTCTGCACATGCTCACACGATCAGACATCGTTGATACAAACTCAATGACACTGAAATATCCATACTTATGCAAATCCAACTCTTTGTTGTACTTCATTTTATACAACGTTGGGAGCTGTACAACGCACATTCCAGTCTTGTTGTCAGCTAAGAGATCAACTATCTCTTCCTGAAGTAACCTGGAGGATGGGGTGTTGTCAGCTTCAAAAATACCCAAATCACTTAAGGTGGGTGATGGTGTCTTCCTCTCTGTGCGGTTTGATTTCTTGATGAAAGAGTTGGCAGAACATGACTTGTTACTGGGATTTGAAGTGGATGTGGTTTTTCTATTCGAGGCATTTACTTTGAAAGGTTTAAAAGCTTTTTCTGAAGACTGAGCATGCAGTCCTATTTCAGAAGTTTTAGTTACTGATACATTTGTTTCGTCAAGTTTTACATTCTCTGAAGACTTCGACGTCAACTTCTCAGCAGTATCATGCTTTGTTGCCTTTTCTGCATGACACCTTGAAGTAGCATTTTGTCGCTGCATTTGAGGTCGATTTTTTTGATCTGATCTTTTGTGGGAATTGCTTTGTTGTCGTCTTAAAGGGATCAGTATCTCTCTGTTTGACACAGTAGCAGTTTTTTTGATCTTATCAGCTTTGTCTGACCAGTCAACGTTTTCAAGTGCTTGAAAATTTGAGACAGAGCTACCATGTGTGGCCGGCAGCACTTCATTCTTAACAGAAGTGCTGCATACTGTTGTTGTCGAATTTTTGCAAGTTGTAGTTATTGGTGAACCAGATGATCCTGATGAGATAGCAGTAGTTATTGTTTTAATTGCCATGGTCGGTCTTATAGCAGTTGTTGTACACAGAAAATTGGATGAACAAGTGTTATTTTCTTGACAAGATGCTAACGTTGCAGCCGACTGTTTAAGAATGACTTTATTCTCAACAAGGTTTTTATACATAAGGACACTCTTCGCAGGATAAATATAAAGATTATTCCCATTTCTCTCTTTTCTTCCATACTCCAACCTTGCAACATCTGGCATCTTTAAAATGTACGCCTGAATGTTTTTCAATTCCTCTGGTTCAAGATTCGATTGGTTAGCATCTTTATAGAGATCAGGTAGCTTGGTCAAAGAGATGCCGTCAGGATGAGCTTTAACCAATCGTAGGATTCCATTCTTTAAAAATGCTGATGGCCAAACATTTTGACGTGGTCTTTGCTTTGATGATGATGCCTTACCTCTAGGAGCAGGAGCAAGCAAACTGGGACACTGTTTCGAATTCTTCTGTTTTTGAACCATTTTCAAGATGTGCTTTGTAGAATTGTTTGCAATTGGGTGAAATACAAGCTGATTGTTATTTAGCGCAATGTACAAGACGTCTGTAAGACTTCGTGCAAAATCCATTACGTTGAAAAACCCAAACTTTCGATACGGGATTGGGTTTGACATCATTGCCTTATAATCGCTCTCCAATTGCGACGGTGTCAGACCTAAAATAAATTATAAATAGGAAAGGTATGGGCAAGCGTTAAAAAAGTTAAACTTAAATCCAAAAATAGTTGTCAGCAAGTGGATATAGTGATAAAGCAGATACTGTCGAAAATGTACGAAAAATTTGTCGCTAATTACGATGGAGGTCGCAGCGACTGTTTCATCAGTTTGAAGCCAAGCTGATGACTGGCATTTCAATGAAGTGTAGTAGAAGTCATAGGTTGGCTCTGGATGAAATATGACTTTGCAAACAGGCAACCAGTTGCAAGCGTTACTTATTTTCAGCAAAATAATGTCACAAGATGGAAAATGACAGTTGCTAGATGTCTAATGCTTTGTCTTAATGGCAAATATTTGTGTTTAGCGGCTGTGCTACATGTTATCATCATGTTTACTTCTATTATTCACCATTAAAAAAATTCTTACAGGCAGGCCTGTTATTACCATCGCATGATATGTTTTAAAATTTGTCTTGAATATATACAGTCAGACCTTGTTAATCCGGATCCCGAAAAACTGAAATCCCTGTTATCCGACAAAAAACTGCCGGAAACGGATTTCTTCCTATGCATTTTACCCTTTTAATCCGAAAACCCAGCTGTCTGACCCGACAAAAAAGTTTTGGAACAAATGTGCTAAATCAATAGCAGTAAAATCCGATAAACTGGATTTTTAAGAGTGAAGCGAAAATGATCACGATTGTCCTAGATAGAGCAGTTAGTTAACGAAAAGAATAGCCGACTGTCTAAGCATAATAATGTTGCAATTTCACTCTTTAATCTCCTACGCACAATAGTTAACGAAAACAATAGCCGATACAAAACAAAATCATAATTTTATTTTAGTTGCTGTCCAGCCAGAAAGTCAGTACTTTGAAGTGGAGTAAGGTGCATACCAATTTTTGAACAATGTGCTGCATTTGCAAGATTGATTGATTTTTCGCTTTCCGATAATCCGGATACCCCGCTACACCGAAATGTTGTGGTCCAGATGAACGATGTCTGACTGTACATTTATACATTTAATGACAAAAAAGTGTAATTTGTGGTCAACTATTTCTAGCATTTGACCCTCAATCGATGTGAAACAAAATCAGTACAACATGCCACAACATGTCAAAGAGAATGTAATGTACCAACCAACAACAAATTAAGATTTTACATAACTCAAAGCAAAATAACAACATCATACAAAGTAACTACTCACCATTCGGAGCAGAAATGAGCAAACTCCGAATCACTTTTCTCACTTCCTCTTTCTCCGCAACCAAATCAGACATTTTAAGATATAAGTGTAAGTTTCACGTAAGTGTAATATTTCAAAGAAATTTCTTGAGCCGAACACCCCTTTTACTTATCACGAACTCTCTATTGCATAAAACATCAAATCTGAAGGTAAATTATATAACATAAGCAAAGAACCAGCTTAAAATTCAAACTATACAAACATGAAATGTAGCTGTTGAAAAGCCCAGACTAATTAAAAGCAAAGCTTAGCAAAATTAAGTATCCAATTCCTAGTTGGCCACTTGGGTTGGGACGAGTGGAATCTGAGGCCGAATATTGGCCTACTTTCTATCGTACCAAGCCCGAGTAATTGTCTGCGTATTCAGCAAAAGCCATTTAAATAAATACAATTTAAAACCTGTATTTACTCACATATAAGCACCCTTTTCAAGACAAAAATATCAGGCCAAACAAAGGGAGGGACTTATAAGCCAGATATAAAGTCTGGTCAAAACCGAAACCGTCTCATTAGCCGAATTACGATTAGTGCAATAAACAGTGCACCTCTGCGTCTTTAAAATTTCAAATTAAAGTCGGTTTTTCATGTTGTTGACCGCCAACATAATTGAAATGCTTTTGGCTGACTTTAAAGTTCCCTTATTTAAAACGCAGCGTTCTTACCATATTAATGTTTAGGTTTGGCACATTGTAAATATTGATGAAAGTTTTTTGCAACTTTACGATTTAACTTATCTACTTTGCGAAAAAATGTAGATGGTTTATTATGGTTACTTATTCACGCTTAGAAGTGTCTCGCTCGGTAGATGTTTCGTCCTTGTTTAAAACGAACATTGTAATATAAACAATACCTCCGTGGGAATGCAGTTCAATCTTTCCCGGTACAAAGCGTCTTGTGTTGGCTATACTAGGCCCTGCTTGTCATTTCACTATGGATGTTATAGAAAAGAACAACCACAATGCATTGCATAATGGCAATGGAAAACATATTCTGCTGTTTGTGCAGCTTAACGATTTGCAACTGTGCCAAATTACCTTGTCTTTAAAAGCGAAGTAAATCAGAGGAAATAAAACCAGATGTGATAAATCGTATTTTACCACACGGTTATCTGGTTAATAGGGCATCTCATCGGAACGCTATACAGCACTAAGATAATACCTCAAGAGGGCTAGACTAATGACCGACCAAACGTAATAAGTCTTGTGTAAAAATGGCAATACAGTACAGATTTTTTGGTTTACTTTAGTCATGAGAGGTGAGAGTTTAAAATAATTTAGTCTTAAGCAAAAAATGCGATTTTAAGTTGAAAAATAGCATTTATTTCATTTCAAAGCTTAGCTTAGTAATTTAATCCTAAGAAGTGAGAGTTTGGGTAAGAGGAGATTAGTTTTAGGTTAATTTAGACTTTGGAAAAATTAGTACGCCATTATAAGTCGAAAATTAGCATACAATTCAATTTATGGGGTATAAAGGTATGAAAAATTGCAAATCAACAGTGAAACATAATATCACATAAGTTAATGTGACCTCATTAACAAGCACAGGGTGGTATAAATCCTGGCACACGGGCCGCATGTGGCCCGCGAACTGATGTTATGCGGATCGCAAATACTTCTGGAATTTTGGTATGCTGTATTTTCCAGTGCAAAACCCACAGTTGTTAAAATACACTCAAGTTTTACTTAAATAGGTTACATTAGCCACAGCTTGAGATAAGTCGCACATCGCAAGTCAATACGTGATTGTGGGATGATAAAGCCTTTTTACGGCTAACACAGTATAATGTGGCAAAACATAGCCTACATGCGACGATTTTAACCTTTTAATACTTCAATAAACGGCGGCCGGTAAAGTAAGCGTCTACGCCTACTTCACTTCAAATAAGCGTCTACTTCAGCCACCGTTTACCAAAGTAAGAAAAGACCAATTGTGTAACCGGCAGCCGGTGAAATAGATGTGTAATGGAATGAGTTGTATATGGTAGCTGAACTTGACAGTTTGACCCACTTCACTACAATGTTTGCTTGTTGAAATGTTTATTGCGGGTGATGATAGGCTATACGAGTCTCATAAGGTCGTTGTCTGCTTTTCTCACCCACAGACTTAATTGTTCACCTTAACGAATTATTGTCTTGTGAAGATGACAACAAAGTTGTCTATCTTGACACTGAACTTCTTCAAATTGGATTCACAATTGTTACACAGGAATGACAACTGTATATACTGATTATATTGAACCTTCTTTGAACGATTACATTTTAACAGAACATTGGCACAGCAAAAGCATAAAAACCTCCATGTTACAGCGTTGATCGTAATAGCAATAATGAATGAAAAACTCACGCAGTATAGGCAGGCACAACATTTATGTCACGACTTTAGAACAGAAAACATGATGTCATTTGCACAACATGCGCCGATCATCACAGATGCTACCTTAATTTAAATTCCCAATACCGGTATCCTAGAAGGAAAAGTTGACAATGTCCAAACGCTCATTTTTATTCTAGGCTATAACAAAATGGGCCAAATTCACATTATCTGCACACGCATTTTAGAAATGTCGCAATGCAGACTACAGCAGCACTAGCCTAGACAAAGGTTAACCATTAGGCTACAGCCTATCGCGTCATCGGAAGGCTGGTAGTTTTAAGTTACCGTAGCCTGCCAAGGCCAACTGGCGCAGGACTCAGACTCAGACACTGGCATGCTTTAGTCTCACAAAGACACAAACCACACAAAAGAGCTTCAACTCCCCAAGGACCCAAGGAATGTTCATTACGTCCCCTCGCGCGCCAAATTGTTTCGAACTACCAGGTTTTCTTTAGACATCTTATCATCCGGTTTATCAATGGGTTAGTTAAAAGAATACAAAATGTCTATCAATTTTGATTTGTCGGTTACCATTATCTTTTGCAAGACTTACACAAGCTTTATTATGTTATCACATAAATTTTTACATCACATGGAGGTCCAGGTAATATTTTTTATTGCGCCACCTCAGCTAAAAATAAGAATATTATTATTATGATGATTATTCCAATGTTATACTGTGATAGTGTAGCTTATAATTTTTAAACCAGAGAATGCTAAAAGCTTTGAGTGGAAACTATATTGTGACCTCTTGTTTGACTGGCAATAATGCTTTTTCAGTTAGCAGATAGTAGCTTTACCTAACTCTATATCTAGTGTTGAAGTTTCTCACCAGGAGTGCGAGTTAACTTTTTAAGAGGTGCGAAACCTAGGGAGAGGTAGTTATTTGGATCCCAAAATGTTAAAGTTTTGTTAGCCGAAAGCCACAATTAATACAGGCAAGGAGTACGACAAGACATCAAACTTTGTAGAGGTGCGAGTAAAAAAGGTGGGAAACGGTATTAGTGGTATAGTTTATCAGAGATGGAGAGACTCGAGTATGACTGAAGTCAGGTTTTTGTGGAGACTTGACTTGTGTTAATGCATAAATTTCAGTTGACTTGGCTCTAATCACAATCCAAATTACTTTAACTTGTCATAGAATGGGTTGGTTAATCGTGAATTGCTTTAAAAAAAATACAGTTGTGACGAATAACTCAGTGCATCACATGACCAGTACATTACATCACCGGAGGATGTTCAGAGTTCAGACAGCCGCATGTCGATAATGTCAAACCCTTAAGGCTGGTTTACACTGAAGGCAACGAAAGCGACACAAACTTTATTCCGTCAGATGCGCGAATAAAGATGGTTTACAATACGTGCGAAAGACGCAAACAAAATACTTATTTGTTGTTAAACGTAAGCGGCGTAAATCATAAGCCAAGTACCATACTGTAGGCTACAGTGGTAGACACAGGAAATGTATGAACTTTATAAAACTTCGAAATAAACGGCTTTGCGGAAAATATATAAACAAAGAAGGGATATTGTTTGCACTGCGGTTTATTTAAGCTAAGCTTAAACAGTAAAGTCAATTTGAGTTTATCCAATTTCGGTAAGGTGAGATAAATTTGATGTGGCAGTATGACACAAGTTGTAGTATTGCCATAAAGGGGGTAGCTTTGTCTATATATCCAGACCGTGTACAGTCGTGCATTGTGTGTCACAGTCTTTTGTGACTGCTTGTTAGTTGCTACTCCATTCTGTTGCCAGAAAGAATAGCTACGTCGTCCATTTTATCTCAGCATGTGAATATAAGCTGTGATACTAGCTCTAGCACATCATTCATCAAATTGCAAAACACAAAACCACCCACATGCTGACAAGAAGGAAATTGATTGCAACAGCCAAGGTCTTGACTTTGCCTATCTATATAAACTAGGTCAGGATGTCTATCACTGTCTTTTTGTGATAACTATCATATCCCACTAATATTACTATATTGCGAAATAAAATAGCTTTCTTCTGTTCATTTTCTGCGTAGGAATATAATCGGGTCTAATGCACAACCAAATGACGTCACAATTTGAGTAGCTGGGGTCTAAAATACAGATGCATCCTGTGCTTGTGCACTTCTACACTAGACCGACATAATCTACAGAGGTGGGCAGTCGGTACTTTGAAAGTACAGTCGGTAACGGCACCGGTACTTGGCAAAAAATATACCGACGGTTCCGATATTCGATACTATTTTTAAAAAGTAGTTCGGTACTCGGTACTTTTTGTGTAAAAGATGCTGCTGCAAATACCATGTTTGCTGCTAGTATGCCCCCGGCGAAGGTTACTCCAGGTCAAAACATATGTGACGTTAATCGCTTGCAATTGGACTTGACATTTCTAGATTAAAAAAGATCAACAGAAGCTAAAATTAGTATTAAGGATTAATTACTTTAACATTTTTATTTGAAAATGTACCTGTTAAAATTTTGAAGTTATCACGTAAAAAGTACCGAGTATCGGGACCGACTGAAATTTCTTGAAAAAAGTAATACGGTACAGAGATTCGGTTCTTTTTCTCAAAAATACCAACAGTATCGGTAGCGAAATAGTACCGCGGTACAGTAATTCGGTACTATATGACCGCGGTACTGCCTACCTATGATAATCTATATACGACACCCTGCTTCGGAAGCCTATAGAACTATTTAATCCAACTTCGCCCTCTGAAATATAGGCTATTAGTCCTAAAATATAGTTGTAATTGCAAAACATTAGAATAATAACTGTGCATATAAAATGAAAACGCCTTGGCGGTCACATCGCTACGGCCTAATAGCTTTCGATTTTCGCGCGAATCCGATCTCTGTTGCTCCTCCATCAACCCAGACGCGAAGCTCGTGAAGGCCAACGCGAAGTTTTGGGGAAGCTTCAACGTTTCTTAAACAAACAAAGAAATTTCGCGTCGCTTGCTTCGATCGTGCTCAGTGTAAACGGGCCTTTATGCTACAGAAATAATCAAGCAAACAACACGGCAATTACCTTGCTCTTACGCGATCTGGTAACTAACACCAAGACAGCAAGACATTTTTTCTAAGACGCTGCAGTATTCCAAGACCAAAAATGCGGTTGCTCTTTGAAAGTGAAAAATGGTATTCAATAGACGCCCTATGTGACTGGCGCCAGTAACAAGAGATAATCTGCAAGAATCCGCTTCTGGAAAGGCATCGCTCTATCCGTCAGAAAGGGAAGAAGAACAAACGTTATACATACTGAATATGTTATGGTGCTATGCTAGTATAGGCTAGAGATACTATCGTGGGAACCTGAAAAGACTGTCCTTGCATTGGATTGCAAGCTGAAGGACTTGAGTAAATGACTTAGTAATTGAACAACTCTATGAGTGAACAGTAATTGTTAACTGAAACGTTATCGTAATTATTGCTTACAGATATCAATGCCAAGTGACGAGTGTATGTGAGCGTAAACAATATATCTTATACATTTGCTGCTGGCCGTATTCGTTTGTTCCAAAAGTCAGTAGGTTGCTGTAAGCGAAATTATACATTAAAACCCACGAAATAATGCTCTTCCTAAATGAGCCCATATCGCGCTAATTAGTCATCGTCGAGGCAATCAATTGTGACAAAGACTTCAATCAACAACCAACAAAACAACTTGTAGTCACACAACCACACATTCTGTTGAATGTGCAGAAATGTTATAAATGGGATAAGACTAAATGTAAGGGCCTATGCCTATAATTACGACACAAGTAATTCGACTGCCGTTTAGTATTAACATATAAATAAAGGTTAATCGTTATGTAAATTGTCACTTGGTAGGCCTTTGCTTTAAGAAATTAAGAATTGAACTTGACTTGATAAAAAATACATGACTCGACCCGACTAGCTTGGCTTTTCTTGGTAATAAATTTAAAGCGACTATTAGTTACTCGACTTGTGTTATAACCTTTAAGACTTGTTTCCATTAAAAAGAAACTAAAACTTGGACTTGATCAAAAATACATGACTCGACTACCTTGGGAATAAATTTAAAGTGGCTGTTAGTGACTCCACTTGTGTTACAACCTTTAAGACTTGTTTCCATTACTATACTCTCAACTATACTGGAGTTATTTGAATAGAGGTCGCGACTGGTATTCTTTCTTTTAAAGAATTTTGTGGTACTTCTAAACGTGAGGAACTGTTTACGTAAGTAAGTATGTCTACGGCATTTTTTTCTTTTTGCAATCTGGGTCAGACAAACGCTGCAATGCAGGTTAATCTTGTGCAAAGCTGTAGCCAAGGGAGATGGGATCATGTCCTCTTCAAATCTTTAAATTACAGATTCCTATTTAAGTTTAAATTTTTGATAGAAAAGTGGTCATACGTTTCTATTATTACCAATATATTCCATAAAGGAAATAACTTGCCTAGTGGTCGAAAAAAGGAATACGCGGTATAGGCTTTAGGCTAGCCTATACTCTTAAAATCTTCTCAGATTATTTCCAATGATGGATTTGATTGGATAGGCTACCATATAGCAAAATATGTGCAAATTACGTGCACCAATGTAATTGGGTTTTAACAACTATCGTGGACTTGAACTTTTCGTTTTATCTAACAAAGGAATAATATTAGTAGCGCCCATTTTGAGTCTCATAAATATTTCTCATATCAATTGAGAAGTGGACTTGTGCAAGGGAAGTGCTGTTCGGATATTTGTGAATAGGGTGATGGATGTATGGTTGTTGATTTCTTTTGCATCATATTATTATTGATCTTTGAATTGGTTAAAAGACAATTTTCTGCTCTTGGTTCTGTGGTGTGTCTCTGTTTTAATTGAGTTTAATTGTTTTAATTGAATCAATTAATTGTTAATTAATTGAGTTTTAGTTTTTTTTCTATCCGTTGTACTTTTTTTGTAATAAAATCTGGGGCAACTGACCTGGATGACCGTGAGGTCTTTTCGCTGCCCCACACCAATCAATTGTGTTAAATTGTATTGTAATACTTTAGTTTTTACTTTGAATTGTGAAATAAATTCTCTCTCTCTCTCTTTTGTCGTTCGCTGCAACTATAATCGTTCGCTGCAACTATAACTACTATATAAACGAAAAGTTACTTCCAAAGATCACTACGTAAACGCACGGTTACTTACCACCTTTGTGGTGCGAATTGGCTACACCTCTTTTTTTGTTGTATAATTATAGCTCGCGGCAGCTGGCGAGAACTGATGTTGTTCATCTCCGCTACCATATCACAAAACTTGTGCTTTCGGTGTAAAAGCGTTTGTCTGTTATACTGGCAAGCTGCTTACTGAAAAAGTTACTCTATTATTGACGTCAAACATTCTGGAGATTGTGTGTAAAATTTCTGTCGGCTCGGTACCAGAGTAGTTGGAGTGCTGGCCTTCAACATTGGGGGCTTTGGTCGATACCCAGTTTTGCTACCGTAGTAATAACTTTGAGCATGGCATAAACGGGGCTTGTTTTCATTCATTAGGTTTTATAAACAATTTGGATTTTCGGCAATAAAGTTAAAAAAGTTAAAAAACAAATAAAAAATATAAATCAATCGAAACTTGCACAACGACAAGCTGGATAACCCGGACTCGACCCGTCGGGCGATTAGGAATCATCAAGTTCTGCAATGTGCCAAAGACTCTCAGGCGTTCGAGTTTAAACATATTATGATACCATATCAGTAACACTATACTTGTGTATTATGGCCCAATGCCATTGCATGGCACACTCCGCAAAATAGCCATAGATAACAGCAGTCAAATACAGAGTGGTAACTTGCTTTCGATCATTGCACTAATAAAAAAATCCTTGGTATGTATTTTTTTAACTTTTCATCTTCAGCAGGCAACAGTTTACAAAAATGAATTCAAAATTTTAAGAAACAAGGAAGCGCTAGTGTTGCATGCATTTAAGTGCTTCGATATAGGCAACTGCATGGAGATAAAAACCATAGCATCTCGCCAAGATTTGTCCAACCGAGTAATTAAGTTTTAACTGTCCAACACAGCCGTGCACTCTGGTAGGCTAGCTGTGTTGTGACACGTTTTTTGATCGGTTTTGGGAACTTAAATAAACTAAAAGGTAAAAACTAATTGCAAAACTCTAAACGGGCAATTAACAATCTAACTTACTTATAATTTAAACTTACAGTTGCATAATTTCTCCAATAAACATTTTTATTTAATTTTTTTGTGGCTGTTCTGACGGATGTGTTCCCTGTGTGATGATATTGTAATTAATGTGGTGTACAGATTAAATAAGATATAAAATTCTCGTCTTTAGATATCGAATCAGCGAAGCATAACACTGCGTGACGTAATCCATTACTTCCTGCCTATATATTGCCTGAATTATTCGTTCTTCATTATTCGTTCATTATTTGGCTTGCTAAGAGAATGCAATATGGAAACTCTATGCTGTTGATATGCCAATGTTTTGTCTAAATGTAATCGTTCAAAGAAGTTACAATATAATCAGTTTATATAGTTGTCATTCCTGTGAAACTATTATTGAATTCGATTTGAAGAAGTTCAGTATCAAATTAGACAATTTTGTTATCAGTTTCATAATCATAAGACAATAAGCCGTTAAGGTGAATAATTAAATCCGAGGTTGAAAACGCAGACAACGACCCTATGAGACTCGTATACCATCGACCGCAATAAACAATTCAACTAGCAAACATTGTAGTGAAGTGGATCGACGTGTCAAGTTCAACGTCACATACATCACCTTTTCATTACACCTGCCTTAGAACGTATATCGTTATTACGACTCCTTAAATTAAAAATTTGTTGAATGGTTGCATAACGTAAGGACACTTATTCCGTGTCGAATGCGGCGAAACTCGTAGCTAGCCTGCATTTCTCAAGCAATGCTTAACCAAATCTAAGAGGAGCTAAATTTCGAAAATACTTTTTTGTAGGAAAAAGTTTTGATAAGTTTTTGGCAATGGCAAATTTTGATCATATTTATTATCCACATAACAAGAGGCTATAAATCAATTTTTACTATATTCAAGTAAAGCAAACCTAACTTTAACTTTGTGATGTTTCAAATACGATAATAATAATTATCAATCAATTGATTAAATTATAATCAATTGGTTGTTAAATCGTCCGTATCATTATCGTTCTTCTTATGATTTTTATGACTTGAAGTAGCGCCATGTAACTTCAGAATGTGTTAGCTTGTACGCAGCGGTGCTAATTGGTTGCGTTACTTGATGTTGAGCATTTTGACTGTGAGATTGTGAAAGATAACGGCCAGAACTTAATTCCCATGGAAAGCAATCTCCAACTCGTCGGTGCTGTTGATCAAGGTACAAGCAGTACAAGGTTCTTGGTAAGGGCTTATATTTTGGTGGTACTAATTTACCTGTCGAAAATTATAGGCTACAGAGTGGTTTATTGACTGAACAAAGAAAATCTTAGCAATTTACATAACTTTGGGTCTAGTCTGCTAGTACAGAAGTGCACAACGAAGTGATACATTTGTATATTAGACTCATATACCTTTGCTACCCAAATTGTGATGACATTTGGTTTCGAACTAGACCTCTAAATCTTGTGTTGCTTAAACATATCACTGCTAAGTCTGTAAGTGTTAATGTTTTAACAATACCTGGACTGTCAGCCTAAGTTAGAAAAGTGCATGCTTCACAGAATAGAGGTTATGCATATTTATAACTACCTGTTTCGAAGGTCTTCTGTAACAAGTAAAAGTATGGCCGTTTTTAACGAGAAATTATGTGTGCAAAGATGCAAATTTTGGTGTGATGGTGTGCACTGAAGCCTTTATTTTTTGTTTATTTATTATAATTTGATCTTCAAACAACCAGTTTTTGTTTCTTTATTTATTATAAATTGGCATGAAGATAAAAAATTTTGGTGCACGTTTGCAGCACGTTGATAAATCTCGTGCATGCAGCCGCCACTCTTTCCACTCTGGCTATAGCATTAGATAAACGTGCATAGTCAAATAGTGAAACATATTCTTCTCTTCAAAGTTAGCAGTCTGGGAATTAACTTTTTGTTTAGTTGTATCTTAAACTGAATGGCAGAATGTGTTTGTTGTTTGTACGATTTGTAGTTGGTAAGAATTTACTTTCACAGTTGTTTTTATCTGCAGGTGTTCAACGCTAAAACAGCAGAGCTATTATGCTACCATCAAGTGGAAGTGGAGCAATTATTTCCTAATGAAGGGTATATACATAAATATATATATATCTCTGCTTATATTTGTCCATTTAGCTTCTGGTAGCCAATTTATCGCTGTCAGTTTACAACGTTTTTTGTTATGTTAAATACATATAGAACATTAAGATATGTGCAAATTGAACTTTTATAACTATTTATTTGAGCAACGTATTAAACGCATGACATACAATTGTTTTGATTAATTATGCTAAGATGGGTTGAAGAAGATCCTATGGAAATCCTTCGCACTGTATACGAATGTATTGATGCAACTACCTCAAATTTAACTCAAATGAAGATTTCAACTAAATGCATCAAAGGTTCAATACAGTTTAATTTGCTTTTTCAACTATTCATAGTTGTAGGTTTAAATCCAATTCATGTCAATTTGTTATTGTTACCTGTTTAGCAATTGGTATCACAAATCAACGTGAAACTACGGTTATTTGGGACAAGCATACAGGAAAACCTCTGCACAATGCCATTGGTGAAGTGTACATAACGATTATTTAAAGTTTTATTATATTACAGTATGTGTGTAGATTTATGCAGTCACTTTCATGATTCGCTACTGTGTTTATGTTGTTAGGCTTTATAATTAGTTACCAGTATTGGTCTTTTTTAATAGTTTGGTGTGACAATAGAACACAGTCCACTGTGGAGCAATTAGTCGCTAAAACACCAAACAAAAGCCAAGACTACCTTAAGGTGAAGAACAAATATCAACAAGAACTATTCCCATGAGAATTTTAAAATGCAATGATGTAGCTTCTGCTTTGATGCAGCATTTTTTTGTAGGCTATGACTTTATTGAAATGTTAATTTATCTGTTCAGAAATACTGCGGGCTTCCAATTAGCACATACTTTTCTGCTGTTAAAATTCGCTGGTTGCTGGACAACGTACCAGAAGTTAGAGAAGCGGTTAACGATGGCACTGCTCTTTTTGGAACGGTTGATACGTGGCTTATATGGGTTAGTTTTGCGAATGTTATTGTTACCAACTTTTAATTAAGGATTGCGCAGAATCGGAAGTAGCATGGTTACAATTTAAGTGTGAAAACTAGAAAGAGTAGAAAAAGTTTAAATGAACAGCTTTTTATGAAATTAAGAAATGTAGAGTCTTACAGAATATATTTCAATTCACAAGACTAGAGACAGTACTTTCCAATACAGATTAGAGACAGGAAACTTATTTTTTACTTTAATTGTTTAGGTCTGAAGTAGTTAATTTTAGTGATGCTGGATAAGTTTGGTAAAATGTAGGAGTTAGGATGAAAGTATTTGAGGGCATTTGATGATTGTTTTATGATTAATTTAGGATTTTAAAATAACACATAGTAGCCTGCTGTACATGATTTTTAAAAGTTATCTATATTATCTAAAACATAATTTATATTCTTTGAGCAGAATATGACAGGCGGTGCATCAAATGGAGGTCAGCATGTGACTGACATTACAAATGCTTCTCGCACAATGTTATGTAACATACGCTCTCAGGAATGGGATGAAGAATTGTTGAAATTTTTCGAAATTCCCATGTCTGTTCTCCCTGAAATTAAAAGCTCTGCCGAACACTATGGATATATGGTTTGTCGTTTTATGCGTAATATTTTTCATTTTTTGTTTAAATGTATTTAATGTTTCTCATATCTAATACCTGGATTTGTTCTCCATAAAATTTTTTACAGACAGAAAGCTCACTTCAGGGTGTGTCACTATGTGGGGTAAGTAACCTTCAGGAATGTTTGCAGAACATTTATTTAGCCATAGATTACAGTTTACATCAACACAAGAAGCAGCTGTGCAATTTATGTTTTTTTTTCTAACTGAAAAAAAAATTTCAAATAATATTTTACCTTCACTTGAAAATCTGTACATTATGGATACGTGTTACGATATAAAAGTGCTTTTTATATTTATTTGTGATACATTTTCATTTATATTCAGTGTCTAGGTGACCAACAAGCTGCTTTAGTGGGCCAAACCTGCTTTTCTCCTGGAGACGCAAAAAACACATATGGTATGTTGTGCGGCTGCTGTCGTTGCTTCTTGTCGTACTTCCAATAGAACACATTTCTTTTATTCAACAATGTTGCCTCTGACGAAATCATGTCATCTAGGTGAATTATTTTGGCAGGTACTGGTTGCTTCTTGTTGCAAAACACAGGCAAAAATCCAGTCATGTCAAGACACGGCTTGCTAACAACTGTAGCTTATAAACTTGGGAAAGATGAACCAACTTATTACGCACTGGAGGTATTGTATTCATAATATTAACCCTGTGATAGCCATTATAGAAACGTTGGCTTGTAGGTATCTTAGTATCTATTTTTTATTTCTGTAATTTACTTACTATTTTGCTAGGGTTCAATAGCAGTCACTGGAGGTTTAGTGAGATGGTTACGTGACAACCTGGGCATTATCAAGGAGAGTTCCGACATAGGTAAGCTTAGCTTATTTTACACAACTATTGTTCTTGCACCATTTCTATATTTGGAATTGTTTTCACTCGAGTAACTCATTGTTTGCAACAGAGGACTTGGCTCGAACAGTTCCCGGGTCCGGTGACGTTGTTTTTGTTCCCGCTTTCTCGGGGTTGTACGCCCCCTACTGGCGATCTGATGCTCGAGGTACGGTCTGTGGAATCACCCAGTGGACTACCAAAGCCCACATCGCTTACGCTGCACTTGAGGCTGTCTGCTTTCAGACAAGAGAGGTTTTATTACTCACAAACCAGTCTTTCTCTTTCGAATGCCAAGTTTCTCTGACACAGTTGTTGTTTTGTCAGATTATCGAAGCGATGCAGCAAGATGCATGTGATCTGGAGGACGACAAAGCCAAAATGAAACGCCTCCAAGTGGATGGCGGGATGACAGCCAACCATCTGCTTATGCAACTTCAAGCTGACATACTCGGCTGCACAGTCCGTAAGTGAAAACCGTGTCAGTGTTCTGCTACCTACGTCTTAGGTCCATGCTCCTGTTACCATAGTACATATGCCACAGATCGGGTGTTAGGAATACGGGGAAATACTAACTGGTAACTGTCTAACTGACAGCATCTTAACTCTTGTTAGTGAGACCTTCTATGCCAGAAACCACAGCACTAGGCGCCGCGATGGCCGCCGGCAAAGCTTGTGGGATTTGGAGCTTGGACCCTGGCGACCTGACGTCGGTCACCTTTGAACGATTTGAACCAACAACCTTCGACGAACGTGAGTTCTTCGTACAAATGTAGTGCGCGCACGGTCGTTTGGACAATTTAAGTGCGTGCTACATTCATGCGCTGACCTTGGCGTTAAAATACCCAGATGGTATGCTGAGTCTTGAGAGAATTTTTGTGGAATGCAAAGTTACGTCATTTGTTTCAGGTCGTTTTCAAAAATGGAAACTAGCTGTGCAGAAATCAATGGGTTGGCATTACGGCGACAACCTTGAATCCCATCAGACCGAAGCAGGTAACGCAAGGAACAATTATTCCCCTGTAAACCAAGCTCAGATCCT
Source organism: Clavelina lepadiformis (assembly GCF_947623445.1). NCBI lineage: Eukaryota > Metazoa > Chordata > Ascidiacea > Aplousobranchia > Clavelinidae > Clavelina > Clavelina lepadiformis. The sequence continues at coordinate 21,154,995 of NC_135241.1, forward strand.
ACCAGGAACGTTTTTTATAATATCAACGATTTCCGTGGCAATACTTGGTCGCATTAATTTTTAAGTTAAGCAAAGCTCTGCGCGTGTTACCTTTTTAGAAAATCACTTGCTTTACTCAGCACTCTTGCATGCTGGCAAAGTGTTTATGTTGTTGATCAAACCAACGTTTTGCGACATCAGTATTATGCAAACATTTTTTGCCACTTTTTTCTTCACCATTTAAAAATGCAAACATCTAACGATACCCTTAGACAATTTTCGCAGTCATGGTGTTCTATTTGTTCCTGAATATGCTATTTTTTACTATTTTGAAACCTATCTTGCGTGCAGTCAGGGATGCAGAACGTGACATCGCAGTGACAGAAATGTCAAAGCTTAAACTGTTTGTTTTTCCAGAAAATGTAAGTTGAAGGCTTATCATGGGCGGACGTACTCCAACATCTAAAATCTCAAAATCGCGTTTTCATTAATTATATTAACCTATAATTAATTAAACTAAACAATGCTGCGCAACAAGCGTGTGTTATATTAATCACTCGATTACTAATCTTAGCTGCGATAATTCTAGCTTCATTCAATGAATCCTGTCGCAATTTATGCCCGACGACCTTTTAGTACATTAAAGGAAATGATGTTGCAAAAACTAACGTCACATCCTCCGAATGAAGGTGCATGCTTCTTAGTAGCAAAAATGAACATTGTCGACTTATTATAACCTGTAGTAACTTATCATCCATGCACCCACCCTTAACCCTGTCCTGCACGAATAGTACGTCACTTTTGATAGGTCTTGAACTAATTGTTTGGACCTGATTTTGTAATTTGTGCTTTGCTCACTTCGTTAATTAATTATCTGTTATATTATACCCTGCCGAAGAAATGCAATAAAATGGTTTTTACTGGTTATGTCAATTGGTTTGATGATGGGAGTCAGCATTAGAAAAAATAGAATTCTTATTTCAACGCAAATTATACTGAATGTAAATCGACGAAAAACGTTCAAGTTAGACGGTTTCAGAAGCTGCTGGTTCGACTTCAACTTCTTTAGGCTTGCTCGGGAGGTTTGCTTTAGGAGTTGACCTTGACTCTCCGTATTGTGAGGATCGATGAAAACCCTTTTCCAACTTGATAAAAATATCCCAAGAAATTTCACGAATGCAAACATTCAGGTTGCTAGTTACTTTTGTAAGCATTAGGGCACTCCGCGGTCATAGCATAAAAATATATCAAAACATTAAATGTTGTCATAAACTTACCGCTAGTTCGAGCACTCTGTCGCTTCTTATCTTGATCTCAATTGGATCTGTGAGCGTTTTTTCTAGGATTTCAACCTCCTTGATCGCCTTTCTTCTCTCCTTATGAAACTTCAAGATGTCATCATGTGCAGCCATCTCCGACCTTAAAGCGCAAAGCAGTTTCTCATAAATTCTGTGGTAGCTTGCTTATTTTTGCACACAGCATTTTACTCAATTGAAAATCAGTTATCTGTTTGTTAACTCAAGACTTTTCAGCAAATTGGTGATAAATTTAGTGAATAATTTGACTAACTTACTTTTCGCGCTGTAATCTTAAGCTTTTTACTGTTCTCTTTGATTTCTTAATGACGTCTTGAAACGTCATATCTGACGACGTAATCATATGGCGATGATAAACATGATCAAGGAAAACAAGGTAGCAAATGGCAAAACAATATTTCAAGGGCACAAACAACTTATGAATTAATTGCTGATCCGTAAGCTCTGGAGAAATTCACTGCTTACAGAAACGCGCGAAAAAGTTTGATGGCATCTTTTGCACGCAATGTTTAGTCAGTTAACGTTTAAGCAATATTTATTCAGCCTCCCAGGTCATTTATAAAAAAGGGCGAAGCCGCCAAACACAGAATACTAAAGACATCTAACGTGCAATAAGCGGAAAATGGGCACGTTGGTGCTTAAAACTTTGTGTGGGCGATTTAAATCATTCCTTATTCGAAAAAAGAAACTTGTGATGCTGGAATTAAACCCCGGAAACCACCTACCTTGCGTAGAATAGTTGGGAGAAAATTTCTACCTAGGGACCAGGTGGCGGACAATAACGTCACGTGTTCATTTCACGTGACTTGATGTCACGACCGCGGAAATCTATTGTGGAATAGAATAGAGAACCATTTCCCACATGTCAGGCTAACCTGTGTTGGTTTGACTACAGTAAACGGATGACGATAGTATTACGTCAAAACTAGATGGTTACACATTAACAGGAGCAATTACCCTGTTAAATTTATGTTAAAGCGCAGTAATGATCCGTTACGAGGGCTTATGGCATCACTTCAGGTATTGGGTGTGGGGCCATTAATCTTTTTTCACGTGAAGACGACGTCTATACGTCACAAAACTCTAAACAGCCTTAGACCGCTCTAACCCGGTTTGAAAGCGAAAGAACTGACAGAAGCTGTTCGTATCAAAAGGATATGATTGCTGTAACACTTCTGTTCTTTTCATTGTCCTTCCGATCTGTTGCTTATCCCGAAGATGCTTCATGTACAGATGATGCGTCACTAGCGGGCTCTTACCGCCAAGATTGAACAAGACACGTTCGTAGTCTGGGCCTGGGCCAGCCGGCGCAGAATCTGAAAAAAGGACCCTTGTTTTATTTGTTGGTTTTTGGTGTTGGTTGGTTTGTATTCATTTCTTTCTGGTTGAAACTTTAATACTTTTCTCGGAAGAACTTAACTTTGGATGAAAAGTTTGACTCATAATTTGGGTCAGAATTACGTCTGGATTACTCACCGTCAGGAAACAAATGCTTTTTATCACGCGGCGCTATACTGATCGATTTTGAACAAACAGTCCGGGACGCTGATGAACTAACGGATTTCTTTGAAGGCCTGTGAGAAATAGAAGTTTCGTTTTAGACCCTACGTGGGTTACGGGATCAAGTAAAATCATGAGATTTTAGTGGCATTTTAAGAAATATCTGTAGTCAAACAAAAGTGCCATTTATCGCAGTTGGAACACTTCACCGTACGCCAAATCCGTGCCAACCTGATTTGCCCGCTTTCGTCAGTAAGCTTAACCGACACCAGAGGCATTGTGCCGCTAGACGACGCGCCAGTATCACCGGCGTTGTTGCCCAAGTCCAGTTCAAAATTTACTGGAAAAAAATGCATGTCGATTAGATTGAAATGTCATTAGAAATATGAAAATTACATATTGATAAGTTTGTGGTGTTGGTACTTCCGTTAGCAGAGCTTAGTTCGAAAAGGCGTTCGCATAGACAGCGCTCAAAAGGTGTAATTAAGCAGTTATTAAGCAATTAAATTCTCACGTAAAGTGAGTTATCAAGCATAATTTATAAGCCAAAAGAATCTTTACAGCTGAAGGATTTTAGCTTGAATGAAGCAATTCTTTGTGAGATGCGTTAGGCCAGGACAAGATTTTGTGCAGTTCTCATTTTCGTCAATTTTCTTCCGAACCAACCTAAGAAAAAATCTGTGACGCATAGTACAGTATTGTGACGTAGGTGCACTTGAAGCCTCTGCCTATTAGAATGACAGGAATTTCACCAGCACGCGAGATCGACATCGCTTGGTACCGTACACTGGTCATGCAGGAAATTAAATTTAATGCCATGTTATAATTGCGGAAAGCAAAGAGTTAATTAGGCTGTAAAGAGCTGCTATTACACTTGATCATTTGTCCGCGCTGTATCAGGACATGGTTAGACGCATGTCAATTGCGTCGTAAATTTTGAAATTCCTCAAAATTGTCACATTCTTCAGGGTATGACATTATCGTACAACCAAGGCAATACCGTGTTTACCGGAAACATACCGAAAACCACGAGACTATTTCCATAACTACAACAACATTACAACGACGACTTAAACAACAAAAATCCCCCAACTTGCCTAAAAAAGCGCCCTAAAAATAGGGGGTTGTCAAATTCCGCGCAAACCCAGTTTAGTTCGTTGTGTAAAGTGATGTGAAAAAATTTTCTGTTGACATTTGCGATTATCATGGCAACAGATGATAAACAAAGCTAATGCCCAAGTAAAAACTGCAGAAGAATCAACCGAAAAATTGCACAGGTGTTCTGGTTTTAAGGAAGGGATATTGCAACTAAACAATGCCTGGCTCGAACCTTGGAAAGTGTGCAGTGCTGTAGAAACGGCCTAAATGTCAGCAGAGATTTTCCGTAAATAATGCCAAGTTCTATTTTTCCTCACTTCCTGCTAAAAATAGGTAATCTTGGCCGACTATCGCATTAAGCGCAACGAAACCAGTGGTTTGATTACAGACAACGTGACCAGATTGCAAATGTGAAAATAACAACACTGCTACTCGCCATAGCAACTTGGCAGAGAGAGAAAACCCGATAGTACCCGATTTCTGACTGACAGCGTAAAATAACTGGTTTTGGAGCGACGTTCCCAAACAGAACTTGCCTAGCCGTTGGTATACGTGACACAAAGCAGGTGTAGGGTGTTAAAAAATTGTAGGAAATCGTTATACGAAGACATAGGGAACAAAACCAATGACAAGGGCGTAACGTAACCATTAAACTCAACTGCAATATATTCCGCAAAAATTGGACACCACATGATGCCAATCAAAGGCATAACGGCAAAATTACAATTCTTGAACAGTTTTTATCACAACGTACACAATCTACATATCAGACGATGACTCATCACATCGAGAACTTGCCCACTGCTTCTTACCACGCAGCAAAACTCGACTAGCAAAAAAACGAGATACGAAACGCTCATGTTTTGTCATGTGTCAGTAGACCTGACAATCTGATATCAACCAAAAGCCGACCTGCGTCATATTGCACTTGAACCAAACGTGAACCGTTACGCAATATAAAAAGGGTCAGATCAACTAACATGCCTTAACGACTCAACATGACGTTTCACCGTAAGAGAGGTCACGAGTTTTGGCAAAGCGACAAAAATGACTAAATCAACGTGAAACGTTGAAGGTCACATAAAACCTGACATGGGGTTGTGGCATTGGCACAAAATTCTAAGTCGAAAAGTGCACACTCCGACGACCTGGCTTACAAAACCATGTCATTTTGGACACGCTTAAGTACTAATTTTCAAGTCAGGCGTGGGATCGCCCAGGTAAATAAAAAAGCCATAAAATAACCATTTGCATAGCAAATATGCACCAGAGTGGCGATTTACAGTAAGTCAAAGAACCTTTCGAGCCCGCTGACCAGTAGTTAGAATTAATTGAGCCCGAATTAGATATTACTTAAAAACCCCTATTTGGAACTGGTCTAATGGTTGCTTTAGGGGCATGTGCCATTCTGCAAGGCGGAAAAAGGCACAGCAAAATGTCAAATACTTTTCAATTATAACAGAAAAATGTCACCATTCAAGGGAAAAAAATTGAAATTTGGCCCTGACATCCATGAGAAAACTGGTCACTTTAACAAAGCGATTAAGGTCGATTGCCTTGTTGCGGTCGCTCGCACGGGAATGAGTCACGTGATGAAGCCGTGAGCAAATGATTTTTTCGTTTGGCGGCCGGTTACTGCAATCGCTTGTGCTGCTATAGGCGTGCAAATAAAAATAAAGTAAAAATAAGTCTAACTGGATAATTAAACCACAAACAAAAAAATATTCCGAATCAAAAAATGTAATTAACCATTCAGAAAAAACGTGTCAGTGCAATTAAAGCTTGTTCCTGTCGGCGTTAAAAGCCAAACAATATGAAGCCCTACGAATTTTATGGGTGGCATCGGTGGCATGATTGCATGCAAAGGAATAATTTATTCTTGCACGGTCGGTAGTTAAACACAGTAAGCGCGGACCACTCCTAAAAATTCAGCGACCATAGCCAGCTAGCCTCTATTCAAGCAAGTTTAAAGCGGCCATTTCGCACGCAACCGTCAACGAAGTTTTTGCATATCAAGCTGCAAATAGGATCCAGATAAAAAGAGTTCTTCTTGCAGCGCGGAGACAATTCGATTTATCACAATTAAGCAAGCAACATGAAGCGATTCGAGCCTTGAAAATGGGCTAAATTTACGGCAGCGTTAATCAAAATATTACGGCCGTCGTTGACTGATGCTCGTGGGAATTTTTTCTCAACGCGCCAAGGTAGAAAAGCAAAAAACAGCGCGCTCCACATCAAATTCGAAACACCTATGACTGTTTGAATTCTCACGGTAGGCAATTAAGGTGAGAATTCAGGTGGTCTTAAGGCGATGACGCAGTTTGGACGTCAAACGAAGCGTGACCACCGTGCAGAGAGCAGATAACCTTCGACGGACATTTTTGTTTCTCGATGCAGAAGACACACGAAAACGTGGGCACCGTATGCGGTAACTTCGTGCTGTTTGTGCCCACCGAGATATTAGCGACGCTCCCATTGAGAAAAATGATGACTTCTCACTTAGATTAATCCTCAAAGGGGGCTGTTTTGTGCAAACAAATGATGAGTAACTACCCCGGATCGAAAACGTCACGCAGTGCACCAGCTAGAAAAAATCGCACAGATTTGCACACCTGTTGCCAACAGGAAAGGTAAACGATGGTTCATCTGCATTGACATGAAACTAATGAACTACCCCATGAAATTGCGTTTGTGCGCCAAAGACCCCTGATGTTCACCGCAAAACTGACGCGACATCACGCCATTGAAAGTCGACAACATCGGTGTTTAATACGTATCACAGGAGGCTGTTTGATGAGGCGTGTAACGTGACAAAAAGATTGATACCGCTTGGCTAAAAAGTGGAGGCTAACGACCGACTACGGCGATATAATACAAGTAACTGCATGGCTTAATTTCGGCCATTTTGTGAGCTTGGACTTGTTTGCGGGTAATCCGGCCCAACCCCACATTTGGGTGGCGAGTGACGTTAACTGGTTGCGAGCTGACAGAAATGACTGACAGCGAGTGCTCTCTGACGTCAGAGACTTCATTGGCCGCGACAATCTGTTCATATCAGAATGGAGGTTACCGTTTCAGTTGACCTACAAATTTTTTCCAACATATCGACCGCAAAGGATCACCCTGCAAAAGGTCTTTGCCACCATAATGGATCATTCAGCGGGTCGTTAAGGATGGGACCCTGAGCGCGGTTTTGCCGTAAATTTAGCGAATGGCGCACACACGTATTCTGATACCGATAAAATGACTCTGCCCTACACCACACGTCCGACGACCTTCTGCAGAGGGCCAATCTCGTGCCGTTCCCGCGCTCCGAACCAATGGAAACTGACCGCACCTATGACGTAGCGACGAATGGGAAAACCGCGTCGACTGATTTTTTATTTCGTCACCGACAATTAAGAAAAACAATCGACAATAGTGGGTATGGAAAAATAATGAACCATGATTTGATCTTTGTAACGAGCCAAAATAGAGATGTGCGTCATTTAGTCAACGCAAGGAAACTGTAACCTATGTGAGCCGGCAGCAGTGTTGGTGGTCGGCTGCCTTAAGTAATGCTCGCCGCGTGATCAAACGTAGCTGGGCGACAAGTTGATCAGTTCAGTCTATACCGCGATCAATTTGGAAATCAGTCAACGTTTTAGAATTACACTCCTCCGGCATTGAAGGAGCCAAATCCGGTGAGCCTACCTTCTTATACCCGAAGCCGCTGAATTATACTAACACAAATGGTTCAACACGCGTCTAAGCTTTCTTTACGTCAGCCTGACAGAACAAAATACAAATCTACCAGCGGTAATTAGTGCAATTGACGTGTCATGTATTTAAACTGAACGTATGCAATAGGACACAAAGTGTTTTATAAAAGTGCTAAAATATTGTTTATGGCAACAAGGTTAGCGGGGATTATAAAAAAACATGTCGAAACCAGGACATCATATGACACAAATTTCTCAGATAACGCTCGAAGATGTCTTGAATGTCGAAATTTTACTCCAGCAAGCCGGGACCAGACTTTTTTTCAGGAAAGTATAACAAATCCACGCAATAATGAGGGAAGAAAAAAACTTATCTGCAAGCAGAGAAGTGAACGATTTCTTCGTCAAATTGTGCCGGGTTCAGAACGCTGTGTGGCTTCTCCTACACTTTTTCCAACGATTTCAGCAAAGAGGGACTCCGTGTCTTACAAATGAGGCCAATACCAAGGCAAATCTTCCCATGTCAATCATTGCAAGAAAAAAGTCAAACGTTGTTTTAGACATTTATCTGCGTAATTAGATCTTTTTCTTTGATTGCGAAAGCGGTAGTTTTTCAAGGTAATGCTTTCGAAGAAGGAGACCACACAAAACACTATTGCATTCACTTTGTCAGCCATCAAACTAAAAAACTCTACTTGTGAAATATCAAGCAAGCTGGCCTTTCAAAGTGGGACGCTAAGTAAGTCAAAAACCCTCATTCGACCGAAGGTTGAAGATAGTGGCCTAACCTGTAAAAGGAATATGGCCGGGGCGCGCCAACACCCAAACTTGACACAGGCAATTTATCACCTGTCTTCGGCTTTCAAACGATCCAGCAAACAAAATTAATCTTGTTATTACAAGCTTTTCAATACAATCATTTCCCGCCCAAACGTCAAGCCTTGACGTTGAATAGGGTGCTTTTGCCGACCCCAAGGGGTTGGGGTGGGGCCGTATTAAGATAACGACAATGACAGGTTTAATATGTTACTGCTAGCACACATCGTCAGGGAGCGGGTGGAGAAAATCTCACGCATCGGAGCAGTCACCCATTAGCAGAGCCACCGCAGGTGCAGTGGTGTTTGTGTTTGTCACAACACCGAGTTCTACTTATTTTATTGATGGTCTTATTGCTTACCGTGATGCGACATGTACAGAATATCTTGCAGGCGCACATCGCTTTAAAGTACGGGTACTTTTGTTTTCCTGTTTTCTTCTTGTTTTCATTAAAAGTTTTACGATCATTGTACGTATCGCGTGATCATGTTACTCTCGACACCTTATAATAACCCTTTTCAATTTATTTTTCTTTTATCTTTCATAATTAGGCGATTTTACGTGCGCTTGTTATCCGCAATTATAACAGGTTCAAATTTAATCATTGTAACGAGAGACGCAGATTCGCTTTATTCTGAGAAAGTAGACGACTTAAAATACATCAATTGCAGCACGGCAAACTTTCCAGCTCATGGGAAAATGACACGATCCACGCCATGTAATATACAACATCTGTGCAAACTGCAAAGTCAAAGGAATGCTGTCAACTGCTGACCGTGAATGACGTCGGCAAAAAAGTTCATCGCGGGCGCCACACACCGCGGAATCGCGCAAATTAAAACCCCTTTGGAGTGAGATGTCAGCGTATAATTACCGTTATTAATAGGTTACAGGCATTTAGTGACTATTTCCAAGCCAAGCCGACTCGAAGAACACAATTAACCACCTATATAGCACGGCGTCAAAATAACCGGATCAACGCAAATCGTCTTAGAAACGATAAAGTACTGGTGTCCATAACGCGAAGTGAATTTCCATAACAGAGCGATTGTATGTAAGTTCAATGCAAGTACCAGCAACAAAGTACAATGTGTGTAACGTAGTTCGCTGGGCGCATCGATTAGGAGAATGGACTTTTAGCATTACAACATTTCGGCGATAAACGGCTTATAGTGATTGGCCAATTTAGGAGTAATTATAAGATAACATACGGACGTATACATGTACTTATATATAACCATAGCTTATAAGTTGGCAAAAGTACTGTTTGCATGCTTGGCGAAGGACCTGTAATTGTAAAGAACCGCTTTTAAATTCTGTTCGATCAAATCAGCTTTAGGTACCGAGTAGTTGTGAAGTTCAGATTACCTCCTGTTACTAACAAAGTTAATTAGGCATTAGGTACGCCTAACTAACCAAACGATTTAGACTATGCTACTGTAATCTTGCCCTAGGCCGAAAACTTCTCAGTAGAATCATTCGGATGATAAAAATGAGATGTTTCGGACATTGGACCAAAACAAAGCTTTCTTAAAGCTTTTTTAACAAATGCAATGTTTCCATGCAATTTCAGTTTAACACAAAATCTTCACCGACAGAAAAACAAGGAACGGAGAAAATACGATGTGAGCCATTTACTCAAAAGATTGCAACCCAGCTCTTGATTGCAGTCATGAATAAATGTCAACAATCTCGGTTCCTGTTGACAGACGGAAGGTTCGATGTTTATAAATTGATGTCTTGCGGGAAAGGCAAAAACAAAACCTGTAGAGACCCCACACAGATATGAAAGCAGCTAGAAATCTGTTAACTTCCGCGCAAATCCAAGTTTTAACGATAAGGCGTTCTCGGCAAAAAAAATTAAAAACACCGATCTCAAACCGTATAAACATCAAACGGAAATCGCACGTTGAAAGCAGAGGAAAATGTTTTAACGAATTCCATTTTATGCGAAAACAACAACACATTCATTGGGATTTTCATCACAATCTCGTAGTGTGGTATTAAAGCGCTAATCCTCTGGCAAATAAAACCAGCTGCTTGCTATATCGAGTTTCCCGAACAAACCGTGCTTCGTTTGTGATGACGTCACTGCTTCCAACAAAAATATAAGATGGTTACCGCCAAAAAAACAGACTAATCGTTTTTTTGCAGAAATTCCAAAAAAAATCATACACGGCGTTTTTTAAAACGCCACTGAGTACCCATTGTTTCATGAAAACACAAGGAAAAGGTTAATATTGATACTACGTACGTAACGATATCAGTTAACATAAAGCCGGTGACAAATATTCCTTTGTTTTCGAGATCAAACATGCAATTACGTCGTCACTCTTACATTAGCGACGCGCCATGAAAAGACTACAGATGTATGGAATTTTGAACTTTTTAAAGTGTTGTATATGTACACTTAAGACATAACAATGACTCCTTGGTCTTAGTGGAGTAATGGATTCGATGGGAAATTTTTAAGAGATTTCATAAACAACAAGGGTCTAAGTGTCAAGGCAAGCAAAACATAGGCAAATAAGTTCTGTCTAAGATGATCAGACGATAATGACAAGTCAAACAAATGTTAATGAAATTTACAAGAGTGGATCACTTTCGTATTCGACCCACGGCCCATGTAGCCGGTACCTCACAAAGCGGCCCCTTGTGGGCGTTTTGAGGAAAACGGGTTAGCCCCAATTATTGCAAACGTGACTTTGGGTAAAACGGAGGCGGGGTTGTTCCGTTTGATCAAGAATGACGTAGCTTTTCCTCCAACAGATTACGCCGTGACCCTTGACATAGTAATAAGACGAAAGTTTTAAAACGTCAGAAAATTGGACAACAAGGTCGTAACTTGGCAAGGCAACCCCATTTCGAGCCACCAGGGTCTGTTTGCGGCCCCGTCGGGCGCATTAAGGCAGCCTGGGAAAATTTTTAAGGCATGTCGTCCTGCCAAAAGGAAAAGCGAAATAAAGTGATAATCCCAGACTCCTGGGTTAACGGGCGGTCGAAAGCAAGCGAAATGAGTGGCACCGTTTCACCAAACACACCCTAATGCAAACAGCGAAATGTAAACATAATGACAAAATCCTAACAGCCCACCTAAGCTCTACTTCAACTAATAAGCGATTGTAGTTCAAAGCGCGGGAAGTAAATCCTTCCTTTATTGTGGCGCTCTTTGGAAGAAAATGTGACGAAAACTTGACCGATAACTCACGATTACAAACCCCGTTTTGGAGTGAATCATCCCGAAAAAAAGAAAACCGTTGAAAAACGCGCAGCCGACAGTCGGCGGGCATAACTCCTCCGGCAAAAGTTACGCGAAACGAAACAAGCGAATGCACAAAGTTAACCGTCATAGCAAGGATCAAACGAGGGAAGTCACTAATTTAAAATGAGTCACAAGTCTGAGATCAGAGGGTCCTGGTACGCTTGAAAGGGTGACCACAATCACGACCCCGACTAAATATATTTTGGCTACCTCTGAAGTTTACAATGTTAAAGTCCCAACGACCGAAATTACTGGGAGAGGTTTAACGGTAATTTCTTTCCGATGCCGGGTACAATAATCTTTTCCTAAATATCTTGTTTACGCTATCCCCATCCTCTGAAGGGTAAAATCACAAAAAAGGGTGTTTTCTTTACTTTATATATACATTCAATGTAAGGCTTGAACGTCGCACAAGTCATAACAAATCAATGTAATGTTAATGGCCAAAAATCAGAAGCAAAATTAACGGGGAGAATTTGTTGAAAATTTTGTTATGCAACAATTATAGTAGCATTTGTAATGAGTAAGATAATTTACAGCTTAAATTTTTTGACAAGAGATTTTAACCTACCGTCATGCCCCATTAGGAAAATAAAACAAGCTTTTTCTTTCTGAATAGACTTCACATATGGGCTGGAAAAATAGAGAAATGGAATTTTCTTCAGCTATGTCACACAGTACCGCCTTTCCTGTATCGTTAACACAAAGTTCCCAGACGCATATAACACTAAAGTTGTAAACAATTTATGATTTACTACATTTTTTAAAAACTTGACATCATTGAACAATACAACGAAAACAAATTCGAAGCAAATTATTACATCTACACGAAATAGAAAAAAGATTAAAAGAGAAACAATTCATACAAAAACTGACTAAAGAAAACGGTTGTGACGACAAAGAAGAAGAAAAAGTCTCCCTCGTCGCCATCGGTTGACAACTTTACGTAACCTGATAAGGACACGTCTCAACACAGATTGTTGTGATAACAACTGTTTGCAAAACTTTTCCGGGATACTCATTGTTCTTCGTGTGCCTTAGATGCCCAATCCGCATGTCCAAGCCGCCCACTGAGCCGTCCTTTTGCAGTTTATTAGCAACCGAGGACAACATTGTCGTTGTGCGGGCGCAAAACAGCGTAAAAAGTCGTCGGGGGAAGCAAAATAGCAGTGCTTCGTTTTTGCAACAACATCAAATTTGAAGGGCGTATGCTGCAAATTGACCTCGTAAACGTGGTATGACGTCACTGGTATATTTTTAGCTGCTAAACCTTATAACAATAACGAAAAAATCGCGAGCGTTAGGGAGGTGGCCGATGTTGAAAACAGGTTAAACGAATAAGGGTTGTAATGTGATAGCCTTCAGCTACCCGAAGTGAACTCAAACGAAACTTAAAAAACAAGTGATGTGATTAAAGTAAGTGTTTACTAGCGAGGCAAGTTGCAACCCATAACTATAGCTGCAAAAAGCCATCGAATGACATTTCTTATCAAGTGGGGGGAGCCCAAGTCCAGTGCAAGGCAGTTTCTAGGAATCAAGGGTCCGGTTATGTTTTTCAAGTGCAAAGTTCAATGGCGTCAATATTACCGCAGAGGCGACAGAATAAAGTAAGCTTGTTGCAACAGGGGTAAAATATTTACCTTTCTGGGTGTCATGTGTGAAGTAACCCTTTACCCACCTTTTTAGAAAAAACCTGACCCATGACGACAGTGTAGGGTTTACTTTACATTCCAGTCACCTATTAAACAGGGTTCAGCTTACAAGTATTGCCTCAAAATGGGGCAAAATGGCACACTTGCTCCCAAGTAAGACCAAACTTTCTGCCTTGATCGGGATTTCTAGTTGAACAAACGCGACAAATTGGCCAGTTTAATAGCACATGGCGAAGTAATTGCGGGTAAAACGTGTTGCCGTGCCAGCAAAAAAGGCAACAATTTGCAAGCAACGTTAAATAAGGTCCAACAACGTTGACGACTGCTGGCTAAATGAGCCAAAACTTGTCGGTCAGGCGCGTGTAGATAATTATAAAATCGCAAAAGTGTGTAATAGCCCGTTGATAACTTGTACTTTTCGCACCAGTATTTCCTTCAATGATTACTGGACTACTCTTCTTCACATACTAGAAAGCTTGTTAAACCTAATAATATGGGTTAATGTTACCTTAAATGAACGTGGTTAAGACTAATTCAGCTGTGATAAGTAGGACTTATTATAATGTTGAGTATATAAAGCAGCATCAAACAAGTTTAAACCGGTTTGAAAGCGGTAAATGCTTAAAGTCAAGGACGAAAGGAAATGGACAAGACTGATCACGAGATTGAAAAATAAACGATTCTAAGAAGGATAAATTAGTGGCGAGTGTATATCCCCGGCAAATGTCCTTATTTGGTTAACTACGCTCAAAATAATCGGACCTTAAGATCAGGGAAGACGTGTTAGGGGCGTTACAAGTAGGTAGTGGGCACGGAAACTTCAAACCAAACCGATAATTTCCAAGCTCGAGACAGCAAGTAATTGAAAGCTAGGAACTTCCCAATGAGACGACTTGCCTATAACGCAGGTGCTGGCGAAATTGCAGAAGTCACCTCTTGTGGCAGACGCGAACAACGAACATCGTGTAAACAAGTTCACCAACTTTTCGCAAAATGTCAATGCGTAAAATTTGGCTTCGTATCGTCCCATACTGGTTCCATACTGGCAATGACACCAATATTGCCGTTTTGATCTACAATTAACCTCAAAACAAGCGTATTGCGCAAAAGAGTTACAATACGGGCAAGAAAACTATTTGCGTGCACTTCTGCGTTGAATTGATTGGTTCTCATACTGCAAGTAATCATATACCAGTTAATTTATAGCAAACGGAAAGGAGGCAATTACATCAGTGTTCAATTAAATTCAATGCTGTACACATATGCGTTGAAGTATTGAGAATTTGACCAGAAACACGTGCTTGAAAACTACGATCCTCTGCAGCACACTGGCTGTAGTCACTAATACATGTTAAGCTGGTTATGTATTTGATATCGGTGTAAACGTAACTATGAGGAGTAAGATAAGGATCAATAGTTATCATTAATGCGCAATTGCATCCACAAACGATTTGCCTATACGACCATAGGCCTGATGCTGGTCAGAAACGAAATTGCCAAAATCAGAAACGGGCATTGCCAAACGTACATTTTCCTAATAAACCTATACGCGTGCGAACACGTCTTGAACGACATAGCGAAGGCTAATAAAGTACTTCAGATGTATTAATTATAGTCTTACTTGTATACCTGCAGCAATAAATGCCCGGTGTTTGACAGAAAAAAAGGAAGACGAATTTACCTGTTCCGTGGGGAATTTTGGCAAATAGTAATTATACAGCGAGCCTCCTTGATTTAGCTTTAAATTGCGACAAAACGTAAAGTTTCAGTTGGATTTACAGAACTTCGCATGCACAAGAGCATATCTAAGCGGCATGCAGCAATATGCACAAAGCGACCACTAGGTGTACCTTTCACGAGATACGAGATCCATGTAGTTTTTAAACGGTCAATCATGATGACGGTCATTTCATGATGACGCACGCAAGTTAGAGTAAACTTTTAGAAAATGCTGTTTTAGTTTTTTTAGTCAGCAGTAAGGTACAGTATTCAGTAATAAGCTTGTTTATGAAGTTACCGGTTAAGTCACCTAGCAATAATTAACATATCTTTGATGAGAAAATGTCAAAGTTGTCGAGTGTTAAGCGACAAATTATTTCCGATTACGTAGTATATGAGGTTAAGAGATAAAGCAGTCGAGCTATCAAAAGCGTTCTTGTTTACGGAAACAAGAAACAATGCATAAACGACAAAGCCATCGTCATATTCTCTTTTAATCCACTGTATAGCGTATTGTTGCAAAGACGCAATGTATAACGTTGATGAGATAAAGCTAATACACCATTCTAGATGTAACTCGCTATGCCTAAAGCCGATGTAAGTAAGACGAAAATGTACACAAGAAAAATGCCCGCACGGCCGCTACAATGCACGTAGTTATAGTTTGGCGACGAAGGTAATCTCTGAGGCTTAACGGGTTGTGTAGGCATCGGAGGCGGCTATCAAGGCTTGCATTTTACTAATTTAATTACACGTGCCCAAGGGGAGAAAAGGCTAACACAACAATCCGGGCGTACAGAAGCAGGTAGAAACTTGCTTATATGGACTTTGATTGTTTTCTTCAGACGTGTAAATGTACAAGCCTGGCTATAAAAACACTGAATAGCAAGTGTGCGGGTCACTGGCTGCGTTTAATGGTTTGTGGAAATAACAGCGGGAACGCATAGTTATTTCTGCAATCGGTTTATTGATCACCCATTGACCACACGAAAGCGTTTACATCTCGGCCGAGAGATAGAAGTTTACCGTATAAAAACACCAGTAACGCAGTAAACGCCTCCATGATTTATCGGAAGCTTTCCCAACCACAACACAGCGGGAAGATCAATATTTTTGACAGTTGAGGTATCGAAGTTCCGGTAGATGATTAAAAACCGCCTCCCGTTCGCCCTGTGGCCAACTGATGTGAGTTTTTAGACGATTGGAAGAGATGAAAGTTGTTTTTGTTTGGAATTCTCACAGTAAATAAAGAAAAGAAATCATCACTTGAATTAACCAGCTCTAAGAACGGTATATATATACATTCAAAGACTGTGTGCTTGAAGTTAAGGTACTAGACGTTGCTTGAGCAAACCTAGTATAATAAGTATATAGAGATAATTCGGTCAAGTTTCCTGCACAATATCTCTAATCACAAAAAGTTGCACGTGAAATCACTGGCGATGTTCTGGTATTCAACTTACACCACTCCTAGTAAGACACCATCGTATCGTTGAGAAAGCCTGTAGAAATTATAGGTTTCGCACGAAATAGGGGGAAAGCGAAGCTTCGCGTCTCGTAATAAAAAAAAATGTCAAAAAACGCCCGCCTTATATATATATATAAGGACATGCGTAACCTTCATCAAACAAGTTTAGGTTAATAAAGCGGGTATGATGTTTGCGAATGTAAACGTAAGGAATTACATCGAGGTTTTTAAAATGTTTCGCCGCGGTGAAACACTCCGATGTTAGGCGGGATGACAAATTTTTTCCAGCCTATCGATTTATGTATCAGGTTATTTTCATGATATCAAGGACTTTCACAAGAGATGAAATAAAAATAAAAACTCATCTCGGCGCTAAAACGTAACACTTAGTCGCATCTCGAAGTTGTTTTTAAGTTGTGACGCATTTTAAGGTAACGTTACGCCTATACTCAAACTAAAAAGGCGAAAGTTGGAAGGAGATTTTCCGAATTACTGAGGCACCAAATTCGGCGAGTTATTAACCATCGTTTAGCTTGCAACACGCAACGGTAGCCCGCAATACTTCACAACCTTCACCCAGTTAAAAGGTTACGAAAAAATACAAGGCATAGGGTGGAACGCACCAGCAACAATTCTGAGGGATTTAGGGTTAGATCGCACAGAATGGCAGGGAAGAGCAGCTTAAACTTCAAGTAGAAACTTCACAAACGTGAAAATTATTTTGGCAGCTCGGTATTAACAGCCACAGAGTCTTGAAAAGGCTGCCACACACAGATGACGGATTTTGCAAAATAACTGAAGCGATTGGACATTTGAGGATTAGCGATGATAGCTGAGTGGGGTCCAGACTGGGTCCAATTTTTGAAGAAACGCGAAAGAAAGATTTTATATCCAAACAGCACCTCTGCATACAGCATCCTTTTATTCTGGGATGCCTTTATACATCACAATTTACCTAGTGCTTTAAGCGTTTGTTCTCGCTATATGCGTTATTAGTTTTAGAAATTACGTACTATTTAGTTGCGATGGTTCAATAACACGAGAGACAGATAGGTGGTTAGCCACGCTTCTCGCTGTCAAGCAAAATTAGTCGAAATTCTGATAAGTTTGTGAAAAATAACAAAAAATTCATGTCAGACGCAACAACCAACTTAAATTAGATTTTTCATTTAACAACGTTCTTTGTTTGTGCAGTTTTCAAGGACAGCCGAGGTATTTAAAGTACAAATGCTTTGATGAAGTTGATAAGCATATTGAAGTGACAATGTACGATCAAAGCGACATGTCTAAGACAGTTACGTTTTCAAGAGTAGGCGGGGTTTCAAGGAAAAAAAATCAGCTGTAC
The DNA here is from genome assembly GCF_947623445.1 of Clavelina lepadiformis. Lineage (NCBI taxonomy): Eukaryota > Metazoa > Chordata > Ascidiacea > Aplousobranchia > Clavelinidae > Clavelina > Clavelina lepadiformis. The sequence goes on from NC_135241.1 coordinate 21,172,851, forward strand.
TGTCATCATTCGACGACGAAGGGAGAAAAGATGCCAAGTGGCGGAAGTCCGTCAGATAGAAAAGCGGATGACTCCATCTGTTCCCTTGACCCTTCATTCACTGAAGAAGTGCAGAAAGATGTGATTCAGATACGCTTCGCATCGGAAGAAGTAGACGAGAAAATGAAAAGATTATTGTGCTTCGACATCCGCTTCCTGCAACCGAACAAACTGTTCTTTTCAACCGGTCATACTGACCGGAATTATACGCGGATAACTTCAGTCAGCAATTCTATCCGCGGGTTCGCTCCGATGCAAAACTGTGTATCGTTGACTTACAGCCTCATATTCTCCTTGCTACTGGTCACCAGCACGATAGCGTCTCCTTTAACGGGGATATCTGGCTCTGATTCCGGCTACCAAGCCACGCAAAGCCCGGGTATTATATCTTCACGGTCGCAAGTCAATTATATCACAGCCACCAACAATAACGCAACCGGTAACAAACTTCATGTACGGGTGCAACGCGACGCCCTAACCCCTGATGCCCGGGACGCGGGAACATCCCCGCAAAAAAGGGACGCAAGTACCTATATGTTACACGACGGGTACCTTAGCCTGTTCGGAAAATACGGATTCTATCTGGAAATTAAAAAGAATGGAAAAGTCCGGAGCACATTGCGAAAGAATTCAAACAGTAAGTGCTTTGTACATGTGGCTACAACATATCGTAACGTGGTAACATTTGTTCGTAAATAACGTATATGTTTCCACCCAGCCCGACCTGTATTCTGACGTGTACCAAACCGCACATGATTGAATAAGTTAACGAGGGCGCCGGACAAGACAAATCAAGGGAAATGACGTTAAAATGAACGCTTATGCCACCACTACTACACCCATTAACAATTCTTACTCATTATGCCCAACGGAAGGGGTATCATAATTAGACAGACGTCTGTCAGAACGTCAGTTATGTCATACTTAGTAAAGGATGTGGTGGATAAAAAGACATGTCGGGGCTAATAACCGCCTTGTTTTACGGTTGTCACAATTACGTTTTATTAACTCAAAATGAATCCGGCAATATCTGACGGAATTTTTGCGCCAGCAAACATCAGAACGTTGCTGGCTTTTGTCAATTTTTTGGAAACAAATATGTAGACACAATAACAGCACGAGTAACGTAAACGTGCTTTGTCATTACAACAACAAGTAAATACATTACCGAGAGTCTTCATAGGCCGTACAAACCGCAAAATTTTCAATAACACGCTCAAACTATCAATTAAAACATAAATGTGCGGCACCGAAACACGCCACGCCTCGCTAACGCAAACGTCATTCGTTGGTTAGGTTTCCTTCTACACATACAAGCGTCTCTATGGCAAGAGTTATCCTTATACCACGCTAAATTGTGGTAGGTGCAACCGCTCTCCATGACTACAATCGTAATTTTTCGCGATAAAGTTAACTTTAATTGCGGCTAGATCAAAAATAGTGGTGAGAAATCAAGAATGTTCGCTGGTTTATTCCTAAGTACCGTTACTACAAGCGATCAATACACAACGAAAAAACGAAGCGTTGTTTGGTAGTCGTTGTTACCACGTCGCCGTGCCTCGCTCCTCTAGGGAGTTGCCAGAGACTCCTAGGAGGCCCATTTAACCACATAAAGGTTAATAGCCTCGTATCTCCCAACAATAACAAACTGTGTGGTCATGGCAATCCTCTGACGTCGACACACGTTCTCGTCTTCAACTTGTGACGGCCGGTCACGTGACCGTTTTAAAAATCGTAACTACTAGCGTTCGGCGAACATTACATCGATTTATACTTTGTTGCAGAAGGGACCCTTTTGATCATCTGCTAGCTTAATACCGTTCTACGAGCGTTTAACAGGCACTTGGGCCGCAATTAGGCTGACAACTCGAGCACGCCAAACCATGGCTCGTGTTAGCACTTGTCTGATGTAAACTAATGTTTTTTAAACAAGATCCCGCGAATTGCCCAAATAAGTTGAACAGGCAATTCAGCCTTAAAACCTCATCTGTAGCAATTGAAACATGGCAACGTATTCACACGTGACTTTTGCAGACGACACTTACGCCATAGCTTTGTGGTAAAAGATGAAGTTCGAAATTCAGGTTGAAACGTTTAATCCAATGTCAAACGGCCGCGTAAGGGACTTTCACAGAAAAAATCGTAATCGAAATGGCATCTGTTCTTAGATAAAGCTGGCAAAAAATGCAAAAACTTAACAGCTTTCCGCTTTGAAATACAGATGAACGCATCCTATCCTATAAATAATTGCCAGGTAGCAAACCGTTAAGCAGGTTTACAAATTGAACTCGATCGGTGTCAATCTCTACTGCGACACGCAATTAAGATTTATGGAAAGCTAACGACAGTGGATCGACAACAAACTGGACAAAGATTGCATGCCACTTCCCTTCCAAAACTTAATCTTAAACGTTGAAAAATTTTGGCGATCGGTACTATGATTGCCGCATTTGGATAAAGGGCGATTATTCCCCCTGGTAAAATTGAAATGGATTACCGAATTCAATTTCGTAAAAGAACGACAAATCGTACGATGTAAATTGATAATTCGATACCACCTAATGACTGGTTCTATATTAAACCTAAACTAAGTATAGATGACGAAGGCAACGTAGCCCGGCAAAAAGGTGGCACTTACATCCTGCGTCAAAGTGGTTCCCAAAGACAGCATTCTACGTAGTTTCTTACACTTGTGCAACATGTTTTATCAAACAAACAAAAAACGCTTGTTAACAAATCGATAGACAAAGCGACAGAAGTGTAGAAGAAAAACGTGCTTCCGTAATTTAAACATTCCCAAGTCACGTGACTCCGTTGTGGGCAGCCTCAGGTAGACGCATAGTCTATAAATAAATCAATGGGCTTTGTTATGGTTAGAGTTGGGATTAGTGGAAATTATACCATCGATAAATCCACGGATTTTCACCTTGCCCGATCCGCGTAAGCAACCGCGTCGTTGAACAATAAACCTTACCTAATAAATGACGTCAAGGGCTTAGAAATATAATAAACAGCCTGTTTTAGTTTTCCATCCATTTCCTGATATTAGACATTGTCCGATGGAACAGCTGACAACTTACAAGCGGCGGCAAACTTCATTAATTCTGCGATTATATTAAGGTCTATTTAAGGCGAGTTTAGGCGTTAAGCTGAGCAGATATTCGAATGAAAACGAGTAATTTTAAGACGTAAAAAAATCCCCGTTGAAGCACCTAAAAACCGATTCTGGGTCTGCAAGCGCGAAAAAAATATACTAAGAACAACTTTAACGTGTCCATTGACGAGATTTTCACCCAAAAAAAACTAACTTAACCTCAACTCTAAATTAATCCGAATTCTGCAATGGCACAAAAAAACCTAACTAAGAGGTTTTTGCAAATATTGATGCCCCTAATCGACCCGAACCCGAACCCGAACCCGAACCAGCATTATTCGAAAACTTTGGAAATGTGGACACATTTCTATTTTCAGCCTACTATTTCTTATATAGTGGGATTATTCCGACGCAGGTATATCGCTGGTTCCCGCAAAAACAAATGTCAAGATCTTCAGAAGACCTTAATGCGACTAAGCAGCTCCGCACTGCCGTAATCTATAAATTTCGTTTCGTATAAGTCATGAGTGGTTTCAAGCGAGATCTTGTAATAACGGTCCTTAATCAAAATAAGGCATAACAGAACAATAACAGTAATCAACGGAACAGAATACAACTTCCTGAAGGGAGTGATAGAACGGGTTTTGCAAACGTGATGCACGAACATAACTTTCATGGTTGCTATTTGCCGAACAACAAAGGCGAAACCGCTTTTTCCAGTTCTTATCGAGCGAAAACTTGCCAGCACACGCTGGTGTATCTCCATTGCTACTTCCAATACATGAAGGGCCCGCAGGCTGATCTTTTTGCCGAGATTTCCTGTCAATTTTCCGGCCGTAAATATTAATTGTGGTCGAAAGGAAGTCATTATATTTAAAAGGGTCTGAAGAAACAAATACTTGCACCAAACCAAGCAGGGCGGACCACCCATGTTTTAACCGGCTCGTAAATGAGTTGATTTTCGCGAACCGCTCTTCACTTGCTTACAAATGTGGAACTGTAATTCCGGGTTAAATGGAGAAGCGAAAACATGAGAAAACCATTGCCAGAAATCTTATCAAACGTAAACAGGAACTAAAAGATACAATAGGTGCAGACGTTCAAAACTAAAGTAAAATTAATATCGACAAAAAAAAGTAAACTCACGTGAAAGGTTACATAACTGATAACGCAAGTGGTCTAAAAAAGAATATCAACGGATATATACAAAGAAGGCGTATGTTCCGCAATTTAATGCGAATCCGAGTCTAATTTCAACCTGAAAGTAAATACAAAGCCTTTTGGGGAAAAACAAGCCTTCATTTTGGGCGTAACGATGACATTTCCACTTTCCAACAACGTTAGGTTGGTAAGGCAGCCAACACCGTTAACGCATAAAGTACCCCTAAGTAGGATATGATATAAGTGGGTCCTCGAAACCATGTCATTTTTCGCTTTTTCGCCGGGTGGAGGACAAAATTGAACGATTATACCGATCAAATTTCGGTCTTTGTAAACGGTTCGTGCAGGGCCCGCTCAAAAACGCCCATACAAGGAATCCGGGTGTCCCTGGGTTATTATATAAAGGGGTTCGTGAAATTAGCATGGGACTGTCGTGTTGTTACTGCACCCCTATCACGCTAAAGTTAGGTGTGGTTAATGAAAGATGTGCAGGCAGTAAACCTGGGGGTTTGTTTAGGGTATTTTGTGGAATTCCGCAAATCTCGTTGCGCCATTGCCTTGCAAACTGCAGTAGGATATCCAAAAACAAAGTTTTAGAGAACGATCGATTTTCACAAGGGGTGTAACAAAAGTACTTTTTAATAAATAGCATGGCTTAATCTCACTGTTTTCAGCGAGTATATTCTAGTCAGATCGTTAAACCAAAATTTCTGGTTTGTTTTAATTCCATAGACTTAAAACGCGTTTAAAAAGCAGTAGAAATTCCATGCTATGCAGTGCGGGTTCGTCGTGATTGATACCAGTTGACATGGTGTGGTAAACAGATTAGATTTTAACGCGAATCGGGGATAATTTCTGGGCGTAATCATTTAAGCGATTGCTAGAACGCCCATACAAGAATGGTTCTGATGACGCAAGCGACCTCAACTGGTCACGCTTGATCTGTCAGGGAGACTGAGCCAATTGTGTGTGGAGTACAGAAGCAGAACTGTACTCATCAAAGCAACGACGAGGTTTTTTGTTGTTGATCGGTTAAATAAGAGCATGTGTGCCATTTCTGAGCCATGGCTTTTAAAACCAGCAGGCGCACGACCTGCCACGTGATGGCGCGAAACAAACGTCGCAATTAAGAAGTCTGTTTTGGCATTTAACTTCGGTGTGAAACTGGGTCGGTTGGGTACCATAATAATTGCAAGAGGAGACGTCAATCTTCTTTGGGACTAAAGATCTTATAGTTGTCTAGACAGTTTACGATTTTTAGTTAGTTTGTGTCGTCCTGGCAATGGTACTGCAATAATCAAATTAACTCATGTAGTTTAGCCGGGTTTTTATTAAACGGGACCTCGGCGTTCAGCGCGCTAAACTCCGCGGTCGCGTGACTACCAGAATAACTCACCACTTAGTCAGATTAAACATCGATTAAATAGGAGATGCTTCTGCCGACAAATACACAAATGTCAAAATCTGTAACCCGACTCTCAAACCGCCTTTGAAGTTGAATAAGAGCTAGTTTGTCATTATCCCCAAAACAGAACCCCAATGCGGGTTTGGGGTCCCTTGCGTGTTACAGTAATCTCTAATAATGTCGATAATTTACGTCACGCAAGTATAATTTGGGTGATACATTCATTTCCAGACAAAATCGCGTGCAAGACGTGTTTTCTCGCCTGTCGTTTTCGACAGCAAGATTTAGATAAATATACCCCGGCAAATATTAACGTTACTTTTTTTCACAGGCGTCCTGGTGATGTATTCGATCCGTACCGGTGTCGTCGCCATAAAAGGAAAAAAGAGCAAGCGATACCTGGCAATGGACAAGTCCGGCAAACTAATTGGAATGGTAAGTCGATAAAATATGTAATTTTAAAAGTCTGAACGGTTAATAAATTAAAGAGCAAATAAAGGCAAAACGTGAAGGGCGTACCAAACCGCTTGCAGGCAACCATCAAATGGAAACCCGAATCCTCAAAATCTGACTAAAACAAAACGATCTAAATTTGTAATTTTTTCTGATATAATCGCACCGCAGACCGTGTGGATAAAAAATCTTAAACTAGCAGCTAGGTGGCTGTTTTTCGTTTGCAAGCCAAATCCCATTAAGGTCCATGTAGACTAGTTGCGTGCAAACCCAAAACCACGATTGATTGAAAGGCGCCCATAAATTGAGGTTAATTCTGGCCGATCCTAAGATGCCACCGACACACAGACAAGCATTAAAAGTACAAAAAGTATAAAAGGCAATAAAAAGACGCCATCACACTCCAATTTCTTTTATAGCGTTTAACGATTATAGGATTTGTAAATAATGGTCATGGATTTGCCGCGTGTCAGCATTCCAGCGTTTTCATTGTGGTTATGGCGGTTGATCATGTTTTAAAAAAACTTAATAAGCATAACGCACGATCGACCCGCAGATATTTCGGGTTCAAAGCCCAGGTTAACGCGGCTATATATTCACAGCACCTTTCATTAACAAAAAGTGTCCAGTAATGCAAAGTTATAGATTCTCACAATTTGTCAAATTCTATATGCTTTGTAATTGCAGAAAAATTACTCGGACTTATGTAACTTCCACGAAGAACTAGTGGAGAATCTTTACTTCATTTTCTACCAACGCGCGACTGTGGGAAAAAAGAAGAAATATGTCAAAGAAAACTTCATTGCATTCGACAAGCGTGGAAGACCGAAGCGAAAGAAGGTGACACGAAACGACAGCGCGGCACACTTCCTCAAGACACCGGCAAAGAAGATGAAGAAAAAGAAGAAGAAGACTGTAAGACGCCGCAGACCCCCGGGAGCTCGGAGGCCCGCCGGTGCAAAACGAAGATCCAGAAAAGGAAGAAAAAGATCAAGAAACCCGTCAAAGTCAAGGAGACCAAAACCGTAATTGTTTCCTACGGTGGTCATCCTTGACTTTAACAATTAAATCCTACGCTTTAGCCATTTTATTTAGTTCGAGTTCAGTCAGAATAGCACTGGACCGGCGATCGTCGCGATCAAATCACAAGCGTACCAGGGCGTCCAATGCTCCGATAAGTCACGTAAAACGACTTCGAAGAATCGAATGGATTCACCGTCACTCTTACGTCACCGACCAGTTGTCGCTATCTTTGGTCAATAAAGATTGACGCAGTTTTGAAACTTTCTCAAGCAATCTAATCAAATGCCACCTGCCAATATATGGCCAAAATAATCGTCTCAGCACATTTGTAAGCGAACTTCAAACCATTAAGCAGCAAAGCGTGATGTATTGCCCGCCGCATTGCGCAAAGCAAACGACGAGAAGCTAGCAAAAATTCAAAACCAAATTTGAAATCGGGACGCGAATTTAATTTCGATCTTTACCTTTGAAATATTTATATTTCTGTGTCCTTTTTACTTATGCAAATATCTTATTTATCTCGACTTACGTTTCGCGTCTTTTCAGGCGTTTTCTTGTTTCGCAATCGAGTCGGCCCGCTTTAAACCGGTGTTAATACCATTCCGTAACTTTACGGGTGGTTTCTTCGCTGCAAAGAAATTTTTAAACGGTGACCAGTTTATGCAAAATATTGCGGTCGATTGTGGTGCGTTTCAGTTTTTATCTATTTATATTAGAGTTTCTCTCCTACCCCGAACTACAGTTCTTCAAAGCTTCGCATTTTCATGACCCTGCTTGCCAGATTTAAACTTCAATCTATATTGGAAGAAAGCTTTACCCAGTTGATCTGGAGCTAAATTTTTTCGGGCAAAATCGTCTTTCCCGTTTTCTTTTTATATTGATTTCTATGTCGATTCGTTTCCCATTACATCAGCAAACCATGTTTCGTGATATGAACGGGACAATGAATGCGCCTGTACAGTGATGATTATTTTTTTGCAAAAAAGCGCTGGGCTAATATACCAAGGTAATATTTTGAGTTTTTTTGCGATAAATTACTGATATTTGTATTTTCGTAATCGAATTTAAATACAGTCTATTTGCACTTGTCATCTAAACAATCGACTCCATTTCATATTTCTTTGACTTTGTTTTTTCGCCTTATTGTCTTGTTTGCACCGGGCCTTCAAATACGTGTAGTGACTTTGCGTGTGTCCGTGTGCGTGCTTGAAATGTAAATATGATTATACGTGTTTTTATAATTACCGCAATTCCAACGACGTCACATTCTTAACGTGAAATATAAGCACATCAGTCAATTTTGTCGCTCGCACTTTTTAACAGCTGGTTCAGGCAGACCAACTCTGCAAATGACAAAACCAAGTCGCCTATTCAAATCATGTTATGGGACATAACGGCCGTCATAAAGTATCCACTACGACTACATTGGCGAGCCACCGAGTCGTAAAAAGAGACAGCTGACGACCGACTTCGTTCTAAAATAAGCAAGATCAAGGCACCGTAGTTGGAGACGGATACGAGTGTGTGGTAGTTTAAGCGGGAAAGTCAAATGTCGTCTTTTGTTCATCTGAAGCTTAAATGAGTTAAACGTTGACAATAGACGCGATTTTATGGTTAACAAACACGTCAAAATATGACCAACGTCAATGCAAGAAACATGTCGACGCATTTTCAGGGAAAGCGTGATACGAAGGCGACGTCGCGTACGTATAATGCAAATAATCTTACGTCACATGAGATATATTAAGTAATAATTGGACCACTTTTCTCCTTCGCCGAGTGCTTCGCAATGACGTCATAAAATTTAAAAAGAAAGTAATCTGGTTGCCAAAGCCAGACAAAAACAACCCGGGCTGCGCTGTCCCTCACAGCTACAAGTTTTCGCTTTTACTTACGTTCTTTTGCAGGCTTTGATTGTGGACGTAACCCTAGCGTCACCCCGCGGTCAATATTGAGTACGTTGTCGTCCGCTTGTTCTCCAGGGCGGGCACAGAGCTTTCTCCACGGCCATTTCTTCCATTGACCAACCGGAGGCTTGACACCTGACAAAATACAACAAATCGATTTTGCGAATTTAAGCATTTTAATTTATTAGATGACTATAATATTGCACAATAGCAAACATAACAACAGTGAAAAAGTGTCAGGACGAACGAATAGAAGTGTTGGCCTCTGCTGCGAAACGCCTTTGGAGGTAACAGAATCAGAGGCGATTGTCCTGGCGATAAGCATGTGGCATGATAAGGCAAAGTTGCTCTTCTTATGGAGCGAAGTGGTTTTCTCATTGGCTGTCAGACTCAGAAACATGATCACCCACCTGTTATCCACTCCGACACAAGAGAGAAAAGTTCAGAGACAAATTCTTCTGTAAATTGGTCAGTGGATTCCGGAAAAGCTTCACAGAAAGCGAGATAAACACACTGGGCTAGACAGCGGGGATATTCCTGACAACAGCAAAAATCAGCCAATATGTTTTTATTAAGCCAATTCTTTGTTAAATTAAAATCCTCGTGAGTGTTTAAAGATTTCGGCAACAGTATTTTTCAACTGGTATCTTGGTTCTAGTGCTATTAAACTTAAAGATAAATTTTTTTTTCCTAATTAGTGTTTTCAGTTTTTCAAACTACAGTATAAATGTAAACTACATTTAAATATAAACAAGCGTGGTAAACATAAATACATATTACAACCTGATCTTATCAGCTTGTAATAGCATAACTACCTTAAAGAATTTGTCTCTTATATCCGGATGGGCGCTGAAGAAAAGTGCAATGTAGCTATCAGCAATTCGGGTAAAAATCTTGTCTTGAGCAGCAGGGTGATGCTACAAAAGAATCACAAATTGTCACCAAATTTACCTCAAAACCTTGCAACATGCAATTGAATTTCAAGCTGCACAACACCTCAAATGTCTCCAGAAAGAACCACCAAAATGTATCTTGTAATAAGGCAACCGATGCTTCGGATAAAAATAACTTTTTCCAGAATTGGTAAAATCCTCTCTGTTTAAAAATAAGTTAAGACTTTAAAGTTTACTGTACATACTGCCGATATTGTTAAAACAAAGTTTTCATCATCCCATTTGGAGTGTAAACACGTTTTCTAAAGAAACGGCAAAAGAAAAACTGTTTGTAGCTGAAACAAACAAACTACAATTTACTGAAAAGGTTTGAGCGTCTGTAACATGGTTGAGCAGTTGAGGGGCTTCCAACTGGCTGGGCAACTCTGTCAGTTCTTTGAGGCGAAAGCCAGGAAAGCTCACATACTTAAAAGAAACAAAACGGGCCATTTAACAAGTAGGCCGATATTAACGGAGAATATATAAATTGCAGTCTGTAAACTAAGTTGACAACATTATACTCGAAGATAATTATCAACAGCAAAGAATAAAAGCCGAGTGCATGTGTTGCACAACATCACTTTCATTTCCGTATTAATGTTGATAATAATGTTGACAATATTTTATTGTTCTTATCATGTTCACATCTTACATTAATATTTCTTGTTCTTGAGGCCTGTGCTGCCTCTTTCATGGTCTGTTTCATGTCTTTTTTCTTCTTTTTTCTGCTATGGTGCAATTTGACCGCATCGAATTCTGCAGCTTTGTCCAAAATTTCTGTAAAAATCCATTAAGATATGGACTGGAAAGAAATTCTGACTGCTGACTGAAACTCCAACCCAAATTCAAATTAAACTTAGCAACGTGTTGATATTGTTCTATTTTCACATTGAATAGTAGCCATGCTCAAAAGTAAAGCATACATCAGTGTCAGCAAAGTTAATGCACATCATGTCACCTTTTCTTGGGGCATGAAACAGTTTATCTGGGATTCGTGATGGTCTCTCTTCAGCACTGGACAAATGAAAAGCAAAGGATTCAAGCTGATTGGAAAAGTCATTCAAATAATTCTCCAGATCATCGAAGCATTCGAAACCATAAGCTATGTTGCAAACAACAAAGCAGCAAGTTGAAGTTATATTGCAACTGGAATTACAGACGAAAGTAAATGTTGTCAAGGAGAAGGATTAAAAATAGTAGCACTACCTGTCAGATGCAATGATGATATCAAAGAATAAATGACGCAAAGAATGTATTTAACTTATTAATTCATCATCATTACATTAATGTCACATTCATCATTAATTTGATTTAGATGATTAATTTATATCTCTATCCAAGTATTGTAATACAGTAGAATCCACTTAATATGACCACCTGCTTTATAAAACCATTTCATAAAACTACTGTGGTCCTGAATTGTGCCAGATAAAACTCTCCATTTACTATGTCCAGTCTTAGGATATTATGACCACCTTCTCCATCTTTTCAGATTTTTCTATCAATTTTTTGCATCAATTAAGCAACTGACAGCAACTATTGTGTCATTTGTATTCTCAGTTCACCTACTGAAATTTATTTTAATGTTATAGCTTAATTTTAATGACAAAAAGGATGAATTTGACATATTCCGTCTATTTATGCCTAATACCTAATAGTATTGATCTTGGTGTGGTAAAACTGTACGGTAGCAGTTTCGGTTATGGTGACCATTCAGAAATTACGACCAAAATGGTTTGGTACCAAGTTGGTGATAATAAGCGAAGTCTACTGTAACAAATTGATAAATAGTATTCATAGGTATGCACTATGTTGTTGAAATCATAGTTAACATACGTGCGTTTTTTGTTAATTCTTCAATGATATCATCATGGGTCCATATCTTTGGGCTTTCACTCAAATCCAATATTCCTTCAGATGTCAGACGTTGGGGCCATTCTTTCTATACAATGACATAGTTTCAGCATAAATATACAGGGTGGTTTTCAAAAAATAAGGGCATTAATCAATTAACTATATTTCTTCAACTTAAGCTTAATTTTTCTAAAACACATTTTTAGAAAACACTCACAATATTTTCTGCCTTTAAATATTCTTCATAGTTAATTGGAGGATGGGCAATATGCTGCTTTGGTTTAGCTTTTCTCTTTTCAGAATTTATGCCAATGCTTGCCATCAATGCAGCAATTTTTGGATCCTTGAGAGGATCATGGCCAGTTGGTAAAGCCATGTAATTATGTCAGTTGAGCAGATTGTTTAGATTACCTATAAAAATGGTTACACGGTACAAATGTACAATTTTACTCTACATGTGCAAAAAGGTGAAATGGTAAAAAATTGACAAAAATACAAATTGAAAACTGGCCAACCAATATCTGTATCTTTACCACAGCTAAAAGGCTGACTTTGTTTTAGTTTAGCAAGACTGTCTGTTGACTTTCTTTTCATACCAGCCAAGATTGTAAGCAAAACAAATAAAAAATGTATCTTTTCTTTCAGAAAAAAACAGATATATTGATAACATTACGTACTGAATGGGGGGATACAAAATGGGAGCATACATCATCGACGTACCGATTGGGGGGGAGGGATTTACGAGAAAAGTAATCATCACTAACGACCAATCATAGACAATAAATTAAACTGTATCAAAAAAAGAAAACAAAGCCACATGGTCATTTCTAAGTTTGTGTTTACTTATTCTATTTATAGTTATTTATTTATGTAGTAACATTAGTTGTTAATAATTTACTTGATTAACGTTTATGTTTTAACATATAAACAAACCCTTTGTTTGCAAGCTAAACCTTTACATCAGTGTTGATAGTTTACGTTTGGTTATTACTATTAGTTTTAAACAGTCCTAGCATTGAAATAACTAAATAAATATTTCAATGCTAGGTCTGTTTAAAACTAACAAGTAAACGTTCAGTTTCAAAGCTGAAACTTCACTGACATTGCTGACATCAGTAATGTATGCCTCCATTCAGTAAATCAGCTATTTCAATGCTAGGACTGCTTAAAAGTAATAAATGTAAACACTCAATGCTGACGTTCTGTATTATTTGTGCGTGAGTAACATATGCCCCATGGTATGTCATGTCACATCAGTTATTTCAATGCTGGGACTGTTCAAAACTAATAAACAAACGTGAACTATCAACACTGATGTAAAGGTTTAAGCGTTACTACATAAATAAATAGCTATGTAAATGAAATAAGTAAACACGAACTGAGAATTGACCATGTGGCTTTGTGTTCTTTTGATGATACAGTTAAACTTAATGTGTATAATTGGTCATTAGTGAGGATTCTCCTTCTTGGTATATTGATGACGTTTGGCCCCATTTCGTATTCTCCCATTTGGTGTGTAACATTACCAAACCTACTCGGAAAAACAAACACATCAGAAGCTTGGTTACAGCCTGGTCTGTATTTAATGGCAGGATTCGCAGAGATCTTGGGTGCACAAACCTGCTAACTTAGGAGTGCAACAACTAACCAAGTGTGCACCTTCCCGACTGGAAAGTGTGACAGTTTTCGATGAGAAATCGTGCACGCAAAAACGAAAATTTGGCATGATGATTTGCACTGAAGCCATCTTTGTTTTTTTATTATAAATTGGCGTTCACACAACTAGTTTTCTTTGTTTGCTTATTATAACTTTGCGTGAAGATAAAAACGTTCAGCATGCATGTTGATGAATCTCACGTCTGCAGTTGCCAATCAGCATCTTCCTGAAATCTAATTTTACAGTTCTTAATTTTCATTGCTTTGAAGAATTTAAAACTGTAAAAACGTTGCAAATTACGGGAATATAAAGCTGTGGAGGTTCTAAAATATAAAAGTTGAATTTTTTTGCAATGCAATACAATTTAGACTATCGAGATTTTTGGCTTTTGCTAACAAGTTGAGTACAAACAACGTCAGTGTAACTGAATATATCAGGCAGTCTAAATCTCTAAAACGTAGGAACAACTTACATCAGTCAACAGGTAGCACTGCTGCCAGCAGGTATTCAACTCTCAAATCAAAAACAGATGGGTATTAAATTAAGGGAATCCCCGTTGTTATGACGCCAAAAGGCACAAGGTGGTGCTCCGGAATTATCATTTGTTTAAAATGTTTTTTGGGTAATTCGAGTGGATCAAACAATTTATTTTTTGTTCCTGTGGCGTTTAACGCCAATCACCATATTCTTTAAAGTTTTCTTTTTGGCGTATAATTTTCATTTTTTTGTTAATTAGTTTTCTCTATCTCTGTTCATTATCATAAGTTTTACGATTACGTTCGTTTAGTTTCAATTTGTTTCGGGTTGTGATGATAAAGGGATATTATAAAATACAAATCGAATACAATATAGGATTCTTATTTTCAGACGTCTGCTTTACGAGACATGACGTCAATGATTGATAACTTTGCGTACCGATAACTTTCTGTTTCCGTTTTAAGTCGTGACATAAATATCGCGCCTGCCTATCTTATGTGAGTTATGCACAGCTGTTCAATGCATTCATTCTACTAAGATCAACCCTATAACATGGACGTCTTTATGCTGTTGCAATGTTTTGTCTAAGTAGTGTAATTATTCAAAGAAACTTCAGTATAATCAGTATATACAGTTGTTATTCCTATGTAGCAATTGTTGAATTCTATTTGAATAAGTTTAGTGTTAAGATAGACAGCTTCATTGTCATCTTCACAAAGTAACAAGGACTATGGTCCTATAATATAGCAGTGGAAAACAAATCATTATAATATTGATCACTGCTAATTGAAGCTAGTCTTCAGACAATAACCCATCAAGGTGAACAATTAAATCTGTGGGTGAGAAAAGTAGACAACGACTTCATGAGATTCATATATTAATTATCACTCGCAATAAACATTTCAACAAGTACTTATTGTAGTGAAGTGGGTCAACCTCTCAAGTTTTGCCTAGCAGTTTCCTATCATGTTTTTTATTTCGTTGGTCAGACTACTGCACTACTTCTTTTTTGCTGAGTCAAAACCGTAATTAAATTTTAAAATAGACGTCACAATAGGGATGGAGACATTTTTTGGCACGACACCGGGAATGACCCGACTTTTACATTTTCTGCTTTTGATCAGATCATCAGCAATTAATTATTTTTTTCAGATCAGATCATCAGCAGTTATTTACAGATTCAAACTGCAGTAAGACTACGAAAAAAATTTTTAATACTTTTTTCATCGTGTAAAGGAACTCGTATGTTATTTACCTGAGGGAGATCGTTACAATCTGATGCCTAAAACGCTTGCAATTTGAAAAAGAATCAAAGTGAGAGGACGATTTCCTTTGTCGTCACCGAGCTACCCTTTGTGCAGTTTTTGATAGATACACACATTTTTTATTCGTTTTTTTATTCTATGTTGGGCAAGCTACTTTAATCTAATATTTAGTGTAGCTTTTACATTTGTTATTCTTACACTATGCTCTTGTTAGGTGTGGTATTTTTATGCAAGAGCCTACCACTTTTAACATGGTTTCTAGGTTGAAGTTAATCAGTAATTCTGTTATTGAATCCACACTGACTTACAAAGAGTTGGTCCCGGCAATAGAAAAATGCTTGGCAAACTTTTCGGCTGGTAAAGTTGTGCAGCCTCTACGAAGTGTTGTACCTGTAGAACCACATAATGGGTAATTTTGTGCAGTATTTTTGCATTTGCTTTGTACTTACTGCATACAAATTAAATTTTGATTAAATTCCATTGTAAAATTGTAAACCATTGTAAAATCGTTTTTAGATTACTTTTCTCTATGTGTGCTCATGATACAAGTGAAGACGTACTTGCATTGAAAAATGTTGCTCTTTATCCAGATAACCACAAACAAGGTCTTTCTTCACATCTTACTCAAGTGCTTTATTTTCAACCGTCAACTGGAGCTCTGCTTGCGGTAAAGCATTATATTGTGTTGGTATATATTACCGTCAATGAATGAATTATATTTTATAAACCTTTTTTGCCTAGTGTCCATAAATTGCTGGTGCTAATATACTATGCAAAACTTTGTTTGGATTATTAATATTCACTCTATTAAAACTTGAAAGTATCAGTTAACTGTATACATGAATTCTACTTTTTATTTTTCATCTCTAAAGTAGCGGAAAACAAAATTATAACAAAATATATCTTTAGGAACTTTCAGAGGAAAATTCTAATCCAGGTTTCTATAGCTATATATCGAAATAAAACCTGCTGTTTGATTAAATTTTGCAACAATTAAGATCACTTAATTGAATTGTTTAATTAATTTCTCGTGTAATTTAATAGAAACAACAAACACGTTTAATTGAATTGTTTAATTTAATCGTTTTCTTTCTTCCAATCTTTGAAAATTTGTGTGTGAATATTTATCGTGATGAAATTAATACAGCTGCTTAATTACAGTTGATTCTAAATAAATTCGGTTCAATCAATCAATCAACAAATCAATCTCCTAGACAGAATCATTTATGAATATCATTGATCTGCATGTAAATCTAAAATATTGTTGCAAAATTATCATGTGTGCCGATAATTGAGTTTCAATCTTCAGACATACATAAAAAAGCTTTACAAAATATAGAGAAAATTTGTTTTTGATGCTTTTACAGGTTATGGATGGGGAAAGTATTACCGCCATGAGGACGGCAGCTGCATCAGTAGTCGCGACAAAGGTAATTTAACCTTACTGGGCTTGTGATATTCATTGGCTCTAATTCTGACTGCAAAATGTTGTCATCGGGTTATTGTCGTCATAACAAAATACACTAATATTTTGTTTGTACATGTTTTATTTAAATTGTAGGTGTAACAATTGTTGAAAACTCTGTATACAGTGTATACATGCCTTGTTTATATTGTCAATTAGTTAGTTAAGGAGGAAGTGTAATACATTAACTCATATGCAGTACTTGGCGAAGGAGGACTCAAAAGTTTTGTCGATTTTGGGAGCCGGTGTACAAGCCTATAGTCATGCCAAAGCACTAACAAGTTCTTTCAAATTTGACAAAGTAAGTTTATACTGTATCTCAAGGTACTATGCTAGTTTATACTGTATAAATACTCACCTACATTCAACGAATGTGTAGTGTAACTATGGTTAATTTTACAATGTTTACCGGTACTTTTAATAACAATCTTTAAGTTGATATTATATTGCTCATACTTTTCATATAATTTCGTAGATTTTTATTTGGAATAGAACACAATCAACTGGAGAAAAGTTTTGTGAAGAAATTAAACATTTAGCTAAAGTTGTGAAGTTTTGTCCAAGCACCAAGGAAGCTGTTTGTGATGCTGATGTAATTGTAACTGCAACTTTTTCTTCTACACCTATTTTACATGGACAGGATTTAAAAGAGAGTGTCCATATTAACAGTAAGTCACACACTCACACGGCCTATTAATTACTGAATTATTTGTAAGTCAGGCAACACATATCGAGGAAACAGTTCCTTGTTATGCACCGCTCAGAAACTCAGGTTTTCCTCAGTTAAGTTGTATCCAGTGAAGGATTATTGTATTGCAGGTGTGGGAGCATGTACACCACATTTGAGAGAACTAGATGATAGGTGTATGGAACTTTGTGCTGTTATCGCAGACAGTCGAGTTTCTGCATTGGCTGAATCGGGTGACATCATTTCAGCTAAGGTTTAAATTTTTGCATAAAATGGAATCCTAAACTGTATCTTCTGCTACTACATTTTTAACACCAAATTAATGTTAATTGTGCATCTTTGTTATTTGTTCGTTATGTCTCATGAAGCAATTCAGCATTATACTTTAATCATATTTCTAAACAATATTGAATAAATTTCAATAAACTTTATGATTCATGTTTTAACAGAAGGAAGTGCTATGTGAAGTCGGCAACATTATTAATGGCGAAGTGGAGGTAAACAGAACAAGACGAACTCTTTTCAAGTCTTTAGGTAAGCACACTACAAGGGTTGGTACAAATACTGTGCATATACAGTTATTAATATTAGTACAGTATACAGTAAGGAGTATAGACGATGTGATTGCAAATTCTCCACATTTCCTAGATATTTTTCTTGCGGTATGTTTTAAAAATTCCAATTAACTTATCTGACAGGAATTGCTGTTGAAGATGTGACAGCGGCAAACTTGGTTTGGGAAAAGGTTGGCAAACAACAACCTGTAGGGTTTTGAGCACTATGCTAAGGTTATTTCTTGTACCCAGACATGTATTAACTGGTGTATACACAGTCAGTTATCTGTTGATGCTTATTTATATTTTATGGTCTTCATGTAAGCTATTGTGTAGATATTGCACACACAGTACACAGATAAACCAACACTACTCTATGCAGTTCGAACGCTTGTGCTATGTTGGGTATAGTCATAGTCATAGTCTGTATGCAGATGTTGATCATTGTATCAACTGCATGTTGCATTATATTCTTTCTGCTAAACAGCATTTTCCGCATTGCTGAAGTATCATTGTGAAGCCGGTTATTATACTCTCAATTTTGATATTTTATTGCGTTGCAAAAACAGCTTGTTACACGTCATATGCAATTGCTTCCTGTGCAACTGTTTGCTGATGTGTTACTGCATTCATCATGACAGAGTAAGACTTATAATAAGCCCTTTAAGATTTCTTTTCTTAATGATGAATATTTGTTTATTTCGTTTATGAGGGAATGCAGTTTTTGTAACTAGCAGCTTTGTTATGTTCTGGCATTGATTAAAAATTATTATAGATGATGTCAAAAAAATACAACAGATAGTAGCTGAACCAACAATTTTTAAAGGGAAAAGTTAAACGTGCAATAAACGACCTTTGTTAAAGGACACTTATTAACTACATACACATCTTAAAATAGATGCTGATACTACGCATTGGGTGATAATATCAAAGATTACTAAGAATTGTAATCTTGGACAATACCATCATCACATTAGCTGGAATTGAAATAACAAAATATTAAAAACCACTGCTTCGTCCAACCAGTTTAAATGAGCTTTCATCACACATAAATATTTGCTTTAGTTAAAGTATAACGAATTGGTCCAAAAAACACAGCCAGTTGGATTGATCAGGGCCAGCTTTATTTGCACTTCTAAACCAGTATGTTCCTACTGACAGTGACAAGATAAGCTTAAGCTAAGCTGGCAAAAATAAATATAAGCTTTAGATCTGCTAGAATTGTTTTCCAAGACACATATCATGCAAGTTAAGAAGTTAGAGTGAAAGTTTAAAAAAAATAAAACACTAACGTGAATTGCTTCTAAAATACAAGCAGATAAGTGCCAAAAACAGTGTACAATTGTAGTAAAGCATCAATTCGCATATACCATCTCTGATACATAATATTAGGTAAAATTACTAATAATATACAACATTAAATAACAACCAACCATGATTTTAACAAAAAATATCTAAGAAATAATATTAAGCTGAAGAGTTCTACAACTGGTTTGCACAGCCCAGTTTAGGAGGGAAATAATATATCAACCTGCATATGATTGCAGCCTACCACAAACTACACAGTGCCATTGCGCACCCGAGCAAGTTGAGGCATGTGATGAAGATGATATTTTAAAGTCAAGTCCTGGTTATCAAACATGCAAGTCTATGACTCTATGATAATGATATCAACATTTTACATGATTGTCAGTGTGAAGAGCACAATTTCTAGAGTGAAAATGAAGAATTCATGAGCAAGCACCGATGTCGTTCTCACACGAGAGTACATTTTTAAGAATCAGTTGAACTGTAAAACGTCATTGTTGTTGAATTTTGTTTTAACAACTTCAGTTTACAACAGTTCAGAGGCATTGACCAATCATTAAGCAGGGTAAAGTTTTTCATTTAAATACTTTTTAGTTAATCCCCATTACAGAAAAATCATCAAACTGCAAACAGCAATATTAAAACACTAAGTCATATAAAACCTATCATAGAAATGATAAAACATGTAAAAGTGTATGATTTTATCTTGAAAAGTAATCAATGATATGTATGGGAAAACACCAACACTTTGTGGTTATAGCAACAAAAAATCATTTCATCTCAGCTAAAAGTAGTAGAGTGTTGAAACACATACAGAGAATATTCTGTACAAATAACACTTATGACGAGGTTATACTGTGAAAACATAACTCAATATTCAGTTTGATTTCATACATTTGTTTACTAATCAACCAAAAGGATATCAACGAAGGATGCATAACTTACATACTTATGTTATCAGTGTATGTAGCAATATTCTTCAAAATGATCCTGAACTTGTAAACCAGAGCAATCCCTTGCAGAAGTCTTAAGCCATAGCTGCACACTTCAAATGCAATCTTCAAGCCTACCTACGGCTTCAACTGCAACCCTTCAAGACTTTTATTTGCAGCTTCTGCATCAAAGTCTTTATCGGTGAACAACTCAACCCAAACAGGACAGTGATCGGAAGCCACACCACCCCACCTCCAACCATCAGGAATCCACGGGTTCGTTAATCCATTACGTACAACTTGATATGCTCCAGTGTATAACTTTGCGGCACTGTCACTCAGCCATATATTATCATAGCACCGTGATCCTTTCATGTTTTTGGAACTAATGTTGGTTGGAACAGTTTCACGGACAATGGATTTGAACGATTGATTTCTCAAGATATCAAAATCGGCCTTGTTTGGTTCTAGATTAAAATCGCCCAAAATCACCAGGTCTTTTTCTTCTGGAACCTTCTTCTTTAAAGCTTCTACTAACAATTGTAGATTGCGTATTTCTTTATTTAACCGTTCCAAATCAGTCTCAGACCCAACATGACCCACTGCTTTAAGATGAACACTTACAAGTACAACATCCATTTTCAAAATCTGCAAACAATATAACAGCTACATTACTATTTGCATCGTAGCATTTGGACAAATTAAATGTAACAGTTCAAAACTCTGTGCAATAATTCTGATTTAAATGCTAAAATTGCTACTATAGATATACCTTAAAATATCCCAGAAAAGGACATCTTACGAAATCTCTTCCATTTGCTGTTTTCTCTAGTAAGCTGCTGCTGTATAAGTTTATGCTGGCTGCTGAATCCCAGATAAATCCATTGTACTCTGCAGACTGATACATCCTTCCCGCAGGCTTTCTTGATGCCATGCACCGCCATAAACCAGAGTTTCCTTTTAGCCTGCAAAAAAACTGCAAATTGATGAGTCAAATTTACAACATATCTTATATACCACTTTTAACTTATGTTATAGTTAATTTTTCAAAACCCGAACCACAGAGCATAACTCCTTATAAACATGCCTTTGAATGTTGGGTAAAGTTGGACTGTTTAATTCATCAACAATTTCTTGAAGGGCCTCTGCATCAGACAATTCCTGTACCACAAGAATCTTAATCCCAGTTTCCAGAATGGTTGCACAAACTACTTCACGCACTCCAGGATTTTGAACTTTTTCAAGGCCAAACTGTTGAAGATTCCAAGTTCCAATACGAATGATAGGGCGACCGCTCTTGGTGCTGTTAAATGACTCAACTCTTGCACGATGCGACTCAATTGACTCTGGGCCTATTCCAAAAGAAATATTAGATGCAGTATTCCTGACAATTGATGAAGCCGAACTTGCATTTCTTGAATGCTTTCCAGAGTTTTTACTGATAGCCAAAAATCCCTTAATTTTAAGAAGAGTGTGAACATCAATAAGACCAGAAGGTTCAACCAAATCATTTATGTGATGAAATGAACCATTTGTATTTCTATAGTTAACAATTTTGGCAGCCAGCTCATCAGAAATCCCTTCAATATTAGAGAATTGAGCAGCCGAAGCAGAGTTGATATCAACAATCACACTGGAATTAGATTCACTGTTGTGCAACAAGGACTTGGCAGCATTTGCAGTACTGGTGGAAACATGAATTTCTTTTCTTAATTTTTCAAGTTTGGTGGCTCCAATGCCGCTGACAAGAGCCAAATCTTCAACTCTCCGAAAACAACCAATTTGTTTCCGATATTCCACAATATTGTGTGCTATAACTCTTCCGATCATTGGAAGTGTCATCAAATCTTCTTCCGTGGCTGTATTGATATCTAACGTGCTGAAAATTGTTGGCAGTGGTGTGGCATGAGTTTTAGATAGAGGCACAACTTCAGATGGATTGTTCGGTTCATAACTAAATGCTGCACTGATACTTGTACGTCGATGCAAGATACTTCCATGATGTTTGATGGTTGAGTTTCGATCTTTTGGAACTTGTGGTCGACAGCAAGTGCACAGCCCCCCCATTTTGACCTGAATTATCTGATGGTGTTTAAGACATTATACTATACTTTGGTTGGCTATGAAAAACACAAAATGCAATTATGGATGCTGTTATGCAGTAAATAAATTAAACAAGTACATGGCCCAAATAAACTTTAAATGCAACAAAGTGAAATAGATCAACAAACTTCAACAGCCTAAGCTGTTTTTGAAATTATCGACTAACTATTTGTACTCTTTCT
Source organism: Clavelina lepadiformis (assembly GCF_947623445.1). NCBI lineage: Eukaryota > Metazoa > Chordata > Ascidiacea > Aplousobranchia > Clavelinidae > Clavelina > Clavelina lepadiformis. Next base: position 21,195,350 of record NC_135241.1, read on the forward strand.
TGTCTAATAAACAGAAAATGGAAGAGGAAAGTAAATGTCTCCTTGTTTAGCGATTGCACATTTTCCCAAAGTTGACATTCGGTTGTACAGCACAGTTTTTAAAAGCCTTGAGGGTGCAGTTGCCATGCTTCACACTATGGCTACGGGACCCTATATGACTGGCTGTGGCTTCACTACTTCATGCTTAAGGAAGTATGAACATAAATCAACGAAACTAAAAAATACAGCATGAAATGGTTACATACCTTTTACGCCTTGTTCAAACGTATTACAAATTTCGATGGTCAGATGGTAGCAGCAATTGTGGGTATCTAACAGTAATCAAAGTTAAGTTAAACGTGCACGTTTATGAGCCTCCCGACTGGAAAGTATGGCAATTTTTGACGAGAATTCATGCAAGTAGAGACGCAAACTTTTGGTCGATAGCGTGCACTGAAGCCTCAATTCTTTGCTTATTTATTATAAATTGACATTCAAACAACCAGCTTAGCTCAGTTCAAACAATTGACCTTAGTGACCTAGGCTATGGTTTTGATTGACACTCACCCTACTGGATAAAAATTTTTCTTTTCAAGACAAGTTTTCGACAAGAAATCATGCGTGCAACAATGCAAAGTTTGGCCTTTAGACTGATGCGTCAAATCTATATTTATTTATTACAAATTGGCGTTCAAAGGACCAGCTTTTGTTTAATTTTTATAATTCGGCATGAAGATAAAATAAGTTCAGTGTGTACATTGATGAATCTGGTGCTTGCAGTTGCCACACTTTGCACTATGGAGACGACGACACTACGCAATTCAAAAACACTTTCGTTTCTAATATTTAACGATCCCTACACTGCAAAAAAAAATGCCTTATTGTTAGGTTGAAAAAAAAGTGGCTATTTTGTCCTCGTTTTTCGGCTGTATGTTATCCACAATCGAGGCTAGTTATAAGCCGTTAAAAGATTGCTAATAGTAAGCGCCTTTCGTTTGCCTAACAGTTAGTTTAAAAACTGGCTGACCCGTAGTTCTGCTAATGCTGTCCTTAAGCCAAAAATATCCTAATAGCAATCCATAATTTTCTTTTCTTAGCGCTTAGGTAAATACACTTTTTAATAATAAGCCAGTTTTATTTTGCAGTACGTTTTCAAAATGAGAATATGCAATGGCCAGAAACAACTTTTAAACAAACATCAATCAAAAAGATTTTGATACACTTTCTGAGTTGGCCGTTTTCCAATGCCAAAAACGTGAAACTCAAGCAAACGATACAAAGATGAAGCTTGTGTTGGATACTCATAATCAAATACAAAGTACACAGAAAACAACATCAAAATACATTCAAAGCATGAAACTTTACCGATTGGAATGTACGATTGATTATTGATCATTAAACAACAGTTACCAGGAAATTCTGGAACACCCATACACATTATAAATGGTTGTTGACGAGATTTATCTTTTATGTCTAGTAAACATCCATTACTGTCAAACACAATGACATACTTTGAGCCTGCAGAACAGACTTTCTCTGCCAGCCTTTGAAAAACGACATAGCTCCCCTTTTCTAAGCCTTCTTCTACAAACGAGACGCCAAGAGATGATAGAAAGCTGGACCATCGAAAGGAACAGTTGGAACGGAACTCTTCGTAGCCCTGACTAACTAAAGCAGCGTATTCCTTGATACACTGCAGAGTAAAATAAAGCAATCAATGAGTAAGATATAAAATTCTTCAACACCTTACTGCCACGTGTAACACATCTTATGCCAATTTACCTCAATCGGATGAACGCAATATTGCGAGTATTTTTGAAAGATAACATCAACGTCATTTCTCTTCGCCAGATGACGAATTTCCATCAGTCGATGCTCACGATTGGATTCCCAATCATCGGCAGCTCTCTTTCTCTTTCTGCTCTTGCCAAGTTGTACTTGCAGTACCCGATTCATCATCGCTTTTTGATTGTCCGCTCTTTTGCGGACGGCTAAATCAAGAGCTACCCACGGCTTCTCTCCACCGCATCCCAAAACCGGATACTCCTTTACAATGTTTTTTGATATTAATTTTCGCTCAGCCCTCTCTGTTTTGCGGCCCAAAGTAACAGATATTATTTCTTCAATACGTTTCACAAGGTATATAAACTGAGAGGCCTGGAGGTTATTTTTGGTTACAGTGTTAAGAAATTCTTTTTCCACGCCTGAGAACGGAAATTCACTTCCTAGCCCTCCTGGATAAGGTACCAATTGATAGGGTGGAATGGAACAGCAGCTTGAAGACACCTTGTTAAACGCATGGGAGCCAGTCGGTGCATGAGAGATGGATTGGTTGGAAGACACGTCTTCGCTATTGGTGGATACATTCAAGCTTATATCACTATCGTTTGCTGACGCGAACGAAAAGGATGTGGACGGTTCATCGGTGTCATCTTCAAGAAGGGTAGGCATACCTTCAGAAATTGCACATGGTATGCTGTCAAGATCTTGAGTTTCGGTCTGGATAAAACAAACAGTTAACCGTTATTAACCAGCTGTATTTATACAAAAAACTATGTCACTGCATCGTAAAACATTAATTAAAAATATTATACGCACCGAATGAAATAACATTTCAGCAAGGAAATTCATTAATCGTGTTCTTTCTCCAAAAGATAATGTGACAAACTCTTCTTTAACGATAGCATGTGTGAGTGGCAAGTCAGCAACTTGTAATCCACTCTCTAAAAAATAGTCGCCATTTGTTAAAAACACCTGACATACAGGAAACTAACATCATAGGCTAAATACATCGAAATAACCCTTTCAAATTAGATATAGTTCGCTAAAAATTGAAACTTGGCGAAATTCGGAAAAGTTTTAAAGTTTTATTTAATCAAAAAATAAATTATTACCAAAAATTTGTAATTATAATTATATATTCCTATAGGAATTTTTGGCGTTGGGTTATGGCAAAGAAACGTAAATAATAAGCCGCAAGCCTATTCCAAAGCACTTAAGACACTACATTATGTTCTAAAATTAACACCACGGGAGGTCAAAGTATAGCTCTGTTTCCTTTCGAAACTAAGCAAAGGTTAGATAACTTGTAAAACCTAACATTTTATACCAAACGCGGGAAAAAGGTTTAAAATAAAAATGCACGTCATTGCATTGGAGTTGGGCACCGCCATTGATGTAACGCGCATTGAAAATAAGTCCAGATGCTTTCTTGTATCGTAACCTAACCGCGTGAAAGTTTACATCGTAGAACTGTTATAATACATAGTAGCTCGTTTTAAAAGTAAATTGTGGAATTTGCACAGTTGGCAGTATGCTATGCTTAAAAATCCTTAGAAATAGCCGAAGATGCCTTACTGGTAGTGCCACATGTTGATCTGATGCCAAGACATTGTCACGCAACAATATAAGGAAACCAGCGTTTTAGAGCGAAAATGACATTTCATAAAGCTGGCGTTAAAGGGCATCAATGCAATAGGAGTTATTTTACGCAATTATTAGGCTATAAATTATACAATTATTATAAATCGAAACAACCAACAAAAGCTAAATCAAAGTGGTTTGGATATACGTAACATTTCATTCAAGAACAGCCTATGTTTCATATCTATACTTTCTCATTTTGTTCATAATAGCATACAGGAGGGTTTCAATTGCAGCATACCTTTCAAAGCATCCACAATATTTTCAGATAAGCCATACTTGGCCGCTTCTTCTGCAAGATAACCCATCACCCGACTTGTACAGTGGCGAAGATAAAAAGACAGAGACAAGTGCGGACATGACAAATAATACCACAATCTTTTTTCTTAGCCATTATGACGTTTGAATGCATAAGTCTCGGTTCTCTTTTTCCGGCAATAACTGAAATGAGCTTTGGTAAAAAAGAAAAGAAAATGAACCGTGCTAGCGTTGCTAAACTGAAAGGTATTGGACCTTAGACCACACTGTAGTAAAGTGTAGAAAGAATTATAGTAAAATATGTTCTTGTGCCATGTTTGTCGCGGCAAAGGTTCTTGCGAATTCGCTTTTGAAAGTAGCACCCTATACATGCGACACATAAGAAGAGCACATAAAGACATCACTGATAGCTGTTTCCGGATTATTTGCCAAATTGACGGTTGTCCTAAAGAGTTTCACAGTTATGCTGGTTATGTGAAACACCGATGGCGCAATCACAAAAGTCAAAGTTCTGCTGCTGAGGAACCCATTTTGTCAGAAACAGATCCCTTGTTATTCCAGAGCACAAACAACTGCGAACCTAATGACCACAACTCTTTAGAAGAAGAGTTAGTGCAGCAGCATGTACCTGAAGCCACCAAGGAAAGTGACGACTTGGAAACATTACAGACTGAAAGTGAGCTTCAAGTATTCCATTTGCAATCGCGACACAATTTAACGCAGGTAAGGAAAATAATTTATACCAAACCTACCATATATGTATGTATATATATATATACATATATATACTGTATATAAATGCATATACTGTATATATAAAAGCAAATTTAACTTCAAGTTCGTTCCTAGATGTATGTTTTTGGCAATTTTGTCAGGGTTATTTTAGTGGTTGAAATTTCAATGCTAAGTACAGTACTTTCACATATTATGTGGCTTTGTTGTAACTTAATGCGATAAGTTGGAACGCAGTGGATTGTGGATTGCCATTGGGTAATTAGGCTGCTTTCTTCACTGAATGATGATTGAAAGCAAATTGCTGTCGACGTTAAGTTTCTGTTATTTAAGTTAACATTAACTCCAACCAAAATTTTCATATAAAAAGTGGTTAATAGCCTATTGGAGATTGCAGTAGTAGCCTATGTCCGAGACATTTACTAATGGTACACTCTAAAAAAAAACTGACTCTTTGGTGACTCAAAGATCCTCCCTTACTTTGAAAGAGTCGACGTATCTGACTCTTTTGAAAGTAACACTTGCTCACTCGTGATAAGAGTGACGGTCACTCTTATAACAAGTGACACACAACTGACTCTTTGGTGACTCAAAGATCCACCCTCTCTTTGAAAGAGTGAACGACATCTGACTCTTTTCAAAGTAACAAAACTTCACTGACGTTCACTCTATATAAAAGGTAGAATAGCAGCCAGCTTCCAAATTTTATGCAGTGGAATTTATTACTCACATGACTTCAGCGAATTTTAATTTCACTTCACTTAAAAATGCACTTTGAAAACTCAATCTACAGTATCACCAATACATGCAGTGTTTTGCACACCATTGATGGCAGCAAGAACAGTTTTAACTGAGCACACTGGGGTTTTGTTTATAACCAGCACTTCAAGAAGATTGTAGAATGGTGCAAGTCTGGGGTAGTAGGAGATATTACATACCCAAAACGAAGAGAACAAGCGGTACAAAGCACGCACCACGTCATTTCCAACATAAATGACAGAAAAATCGGCAACAATGTAATATTGATCAGGTTGGGTGCTGTTGCCCACGGCTAAAAGAAATGGTCGAGTCAGTCCAGAATCTTTGTGGACGGCAAAGTTTGTTGGGTCCGTGCCGGCCTAAAATTTAAAGTTCAAAAATTATTTCAATACAGCAAGGTGTTAAAAATTACACGTTGTCATGCGAACACAAACCGCCACTATCACTTACCCCAGCAAATTGAAAAATAGCATGCGATTGTGACTGACAACCCTTTCTGCGGAAGTTTAATGGCGGAAGCAACTTTTCCAGCATGTGAATTGTGTGAAGTTTGTCTGCATAGAAAATAAAAACTGAAGCCAGTGAAAAAGCAAACGACTTACTTACACAACAATCAGAAAAGGAAATCGTGTTTAGTGCAGAAGAACATGAGCACAATAAAATTATCAAGGTTGTATAGCTTCGTGAATTAATCAATATATAATTAATTGACCATATGGAATATAATGTAACCAAAAAACCAGATGTAAGCAATTTGCAACAACAGTACATGACGTATAGAAAGCCATGACTCCAGAACTGTCATCTTTTTGTTGAGAGTCAGTTTCAAAATCCTAGCACGTTAACCTTACGCCAAAGTAGAAAGTTGCTTGCTTACTCTCAGTTATGTTGCTTGATGTTATATTCTTCAGACGTTGTTGAGATCATTGCTTTTCCAGTTACAGTCAAAAGAACAGGAAAACATATCAAATAGCTATAATATAAATCCAACAAATGCAGGAGCTAAAATGATGCTGTGAAAAATTGAAAAATTAATGATCATTAAATTGTAATTTTGAATTGAAAAATAGCGTTTCATTTCAATTGGCGGCCTAGCTTAGTAATTTAATCATGAAAAGTAAGACTTTGGGTGAGAAGGGATTAGTTTTAGGTTAATTTACGGACAAATTAGTGCGTTGTTTTAAGTTGAAAATTAGCGTATATTTCAATTTACTGAATAGCGAAATTCCAGTTAACCATGTTCGTCTTTTTTAACTTCGGTAAACGGCGGCCGGTAAAATACGTCTCTACTGCACAGGCTGCCATTTACTAAGTAGGAAAACACTAATTGCGTAACCGGCTAGCTATTCACCAATATGGCTTTTTCAAAACTCGGCAACCTGCAGCGAAACATTAACGCTATGTTAACAAGAAGCTGCGATAATTAACTTTGAACTATTAATTTTTTCTGGTGAAATAGTGGCAGCCAAAGTAAAATCTGCTAACGTCAGCTAGTCACTTTTTCCACATTACTACCAAATTTAGTACAAAAAGATACAACATTTTATATTGCAAGCAATGAGCCTGTAAGACTATAAGTAGTTAAAACCTATAAACAGACCAAAATAGACTTAATACAAATTTGCCTACCTTGCAGCAAATGTTCAGTTTCTTCAGATATGTTTAAATTTTTCGTTAAATACTCACATAGCCTAGTTGCACAACTGAAAATTGTATGTCAAAACCGTCAAACTCCATCTAGCAATAAAGTACAGATAAAGATTTTCTTTTAAAACTTTATGGGCCTAGCTTCCAAAACAACAAAAAACTCTGTTTAGCTTGAGGCCTTTGCAGCACGATTTCTGGTGAAAAGTTACGGTAGTTTCCTGTCTGGTTGGTAGGCCTATACTTCATTTTTAGGCTACACACAAATAGGGCTACCTATTTTTCAAATAGCTATATAAGCTAGGTTTTCATCAACGCTTGCTGTTAGTTTTAATTTATCTTCAAAGTTAAATGACCTAGCTCAGTCTACTGAAATCATTATGCCCAGAGGTTAAACCTATTTGCGGTTCGCCTATTCGTTCACCACACGTTAACTTGCACAGGCCCAACGGTATACCATACCATACCAGGCCACGTGCAACAGACAGACAACCTAGGTCCTAGATGTAACAATTTGGTAAAAATTTCCATTGCGTAATACGCTGCAAGCCATCCGTGACGACACCACTCAAATAAAGAGTCACACAAGCAAAAAAATACGAGAGAAGGCAGAAAAAGTAGAATCGACTCTTGAAAGAGTCAGAATCCGTTCTCTCTTTCAAACGAGTGGAAAAACTGACTCAAGTTTTTTTAGAGTGTAATCACGTCACAGTTATTTAAAATCCACTATCGTAATTATAGTATCCTTTCTGCAAGCTTTACATCTTTTACTTTTTCGCAGGTAGCGGTGGATGATATTGTACAAATGATGAAAAGGCATGAAGAGGAAATGTGGACAAGGATAAAAACTCTAGTATCTGATTCGTCACTTCTTCACAATTTGTCCGCCAAAATTTATCCCTTTCAGCATCGTTTTGATAGACTGGGAAATGCATATAGCAGAAGGCAGGTTTTTGAACAAAATATAGATTTTTGTCAGCCTCAGGAAGTAATTGTTGGATTTACTACCAAAACCCAAGGATGTCGTGATAACCGAAGCCTTGAACGTCATCCAAGATCCATTCAATACATTTCTTTACGGAACACAATCAGACTTTTAATTAACAATATATCGTTCTGTAAAATGGTGAAAAACTATGACGGCATGAAAACGTCAATGACACGAGATAACCGGGATCAATATTTAAGAGATTTCTGTGATGGCCAAGTTCTTCAAAATCACCCTTTGTTTACTTCTTCGCCCACAGCTTTGCAGCTGTTACTTTACTTTGACGATCTGGAATTGTGCAATCCACTTGGTAGCAAATCCCGAAAACATAAAATATCAGTTTTTTATGTTTCATTTGGAAATATAAATCCTATTTATCGCTCACGGTTGGCCAATATCTTTTTGTTAGCAATAGCTCATACATCAGACGTGGTGAAGTTCGGAATAGACAAAGTTTTATCAACATTTTATGAAGAATTGGAAATTTTATCTGACAAGGGTTTTGAAGTTCAATTAAAAAAAGGTGGAGTCATAAATGTGAAAGGATCGTTGCTTGCAGTTATCAGCGACACCCTCGCAGCGCACCAAATTACAGGTTTTAAAGAAGGTGTAGGGTTTGCAAAACAGAAATGTCGGCATTGTTTGTGCAATTTTGATGACATGCAGCGGATGTTTTTTGAAAGCAATTTTAAGTTACGGTCCTTGCAAACTCACGTAAATATTCACTGCAAAAATATCTGCAGAAAATCCTCCACTGAATTTGGAGTAAATAGATTGTCATCTTTGTTTAAGGTGCCGTATTTCAATCCGTTCCATTGCGTTCCACAAGATCCGATGCACGTAATTCTTGAGGGTTGCTTACCTTATGTCATGAAACATCTTCTGAATTATTACGTTAATATCAAAAAATATTTCACCATCGAACAGTTCAATGAAAAACTTGAGAAGTTTCCATACTCATACATGGACAGACGCAAGAAACCAAGCAATCTGGATAGTAGTCATCTCGAGAAAGATGGAAGTTTGAGACAATCTGCTTCTCAGATGTGGCTTCTCGGCCGCCTTCTTCCTTTTTTTGTTTATGAGTGGGTGGATATGACATCTGTGCATTGGGGGTGTTTTGTGACATTACTTGAAATCATGTCTACAGTTTTTTCACCATGTGTATCTCAATCTCAAATAGCTCTTCTGCGTTGGAAAATTGCTTATCACTTAGATTTATTTAGGCAAAGCTTCCCTGGGGTAAACATAATACCAAAGCAACACTATCTTCTTCATTTACCATCGGACATATCCAGGCTTGGACCAAGTATGCATTTTTGGTGCATGAGATATGAAGGAAAACATTCTTTTTTAAAACAATTAACCAAGATTGCTAATTTTAAAAACATATGTAAATACATGCAGGGCCGGATTAAGACGAAACTGGGCCTGATGCTGCAGCGCAAAAACAGGCCTATTTTTTCTAGGCATTGGTACATATGCATTCGACACTCTGACTCCACCGTACACGCGTAATCAGACCGACCAAAGAGCCTTTATTGCTTTCGACGCAGTCAGCCAAATTTTAATGAACATGAACAATAATAACGACGTGTTATCGTAAAAACTCGAGAGTAACATCAGGCTATGTAACACCAACACAATTCAATACCAATATTGCCTGAAAAGCGGAGTTAATGAAGAAAAGGCTAATCCAGATCAACTTAACGTTGGCATATTGTCAATGCTGCGCTAGTGCTGCTTACTTATACTACTGTTTTTCGAGCCTTAGCAAGCGCGAAATCTTCGATCATGTCAGTGCAGTCAAGGCTGCTCAGCACCTCATGTTCAATGCTCATAAGCGCCAGCATGTTTAGCCTTTCCTCCCTCATCGAGGACCGCAGCTCTCCTTTGACTATTCCCAGTTTTGAGAAGCTCCGCTCGCCGGAGGCATTAGACACCATCAAGCACAGATAGATGCGCAAAGCAATCTCGACGTTTGGAAATGTTTGAGAAAGGTTCAACGACGACAAAAGCTTGTACATGGTAAGCTCTGCTGACTCGTTCACACTCACCGATTTCTGGGTGCGCATAAATGCAGCAAACTGTATGAGCTCAGCCACCAGCGTGTCTTCCAAGTCATCTGGATACGAGGAAACGAGATTTTGAGCTTTATTCTCGATCTGCTTTATGCTCAATGACGTTAGCTCCGAAAGAAATCCGAATGTTGTAGATATATCCTCATACGCCTTCATTCGCTTTTCCAGTTCAGCTAACAGTCTGTCGATCATGACCAGATATATATGGGTTTTGAATGTTTCCCTAGGGGTGAGGTTTTCTTCGTTTGCAGCTCCTTCATCAGGCATTCGCTTTCGCTTACGGCCTCGACGTTCTTCAGCCTTGTATTCGCCGTGAGGAACCTTTTCGATCGCCATCTGCTCATACACGTCAAATCTGTCCCGTGCAAATTGAATCGTGTCGACCAGTGATGCCAATAAACTAGTTGCCGTATTCAGACTGACTGTAGGGTCTTGGAGGCTAATGCTCGTACTGTTGAGACGGCATAGGATATCGTTCCAGGCAGTCGCCATAACTGCTGTCTCAAGTTCGTCCATCCTGCGCGAAAATCCGTCGGCCTGGTTTCTCGTATCGGCCTTCTGCTCCTTATCTGCCGCAAGCTCATCCAGGACTTCTTGAATGCTCTTCCACCCTTCTACTAGCGCTTTGACAGCATCTGCACGTTCACACCATCGGGTTCCAGACAAACCTTTGAGCGTTAATGTGCAGCGATTCTTCAGTTTCTGCCAGCGATATGTCGATTCAGACAGGAAAACGTATAGTCCATTGACAAAATGAAAAAACCTGGTACAGCCAGCGCAGCTATTAACAGCCTGGTCTCCTACCAGGTTTAAACTGTGGTTGCAGCATGGAATAAAAGCAGCATATTTACATTCTCGCTTCACAATTGCCTGGACACCGTTGTACCGTCCTGACATGTTTGACGCATTGTCATACGACTGGCCTCTGCAGTTAGTAACATCCAAGCCATTTTCCTTCAGAAAGTTCAGAAGTATGCTAGCCATGTGCGTAGCGGTGTGTCTCATCATAGGCAAGAATGTCAGGAACCGTTCAACTGGACCCAACGGCAGAACATATCGAATAACAATCGTTAGCTGGTCGAGGTGTGATACGTCAGGTGTAGAGTCAATCGAGACAGAGAAATACTTCGCCTTCTTGGCTTCTTTCAGGATGGTGTCCTGCACCTTTTGTCCCATGAGCTGCACCAGCTCCTCGCAAATTGTGGATGACAAATAAGAAATGTGACCTTTCCCGCAGTTCGCATATTTTCTAATATGGCTAGCCAGCAGAGTATCGTACTCCGCCAACAACTCAATGATGCCAAGGTAGTTACCATTATGAGGGGAACCTATGATCTCATCCGCGCCCCTTATAGCAAGGCCACGCTTAGCTAGGAATATCAGAACGTCGATGAGCCGCTTTACAATCTGGCGCCAGTAACACCGCTCTTCCTCGACCTGTTTAGCGGCTAGGTAGTCAACACGACCGGCCTCCCTCTGTCGGCTCGCAAAAGACAACATAGCCTTGCGATGACCATCGCTTGGTTTTACAATAGTTCCGGGTAGTGAACAATCGTCACGGCCCTAATGTTTGGTGTGCTCCCAAATTCTGCCAAATGACGTTATGAAACCTTCTAAAGTTGTTCGTCACTTTCATTCAAAGCACAACAATCTTGAAGGCAAGCCACTTGAATATTTTGGACGAATATTCTCTGATATGAACGATTAAAAAAAGCAAATGAAAAGATGACGACTACCGAAAAATCCTTTCTTCATGAATCCTATCTAGTTTCTCTACGAATAGTTAAAACCAAAAAAAGCATACACGATTGGGGAAGAGTTAATAAAGCCGTGCATCTTATCTGCGGCTGAAGTAATGAAGGGCCCTGAAACAGCTCGAAAAGTGTTATAATTTTTCATCTTAAATAAGTAGTCTATGCCAAAATCTTGCTTTATCTTACGTGCCTAGGCGTAACACTGTGCCTAGGCGCAGGGCCGGATTAAGACGAAACTGGGCCTGATGCTGCAGCGCAAAAACAGGCCTATTTTTTCTAGGCATTGGTACATATGCATTCGACACTCTGACTCCACCGTACACGCGTAATCAGACCGACCAAAGAGCCTTTATTGCTTTCGACGCAGTCAGCCAAATTTTAATGAACATGAACAATAATAACGACGTGTTATCGTAAAAACTCGAGAGTAACATCAGGCTATGTAACACCAACACAATTCAATACCAATATTGCCTGAAAAGCGGAGTTAATGAAGAAAAGGCTAATCCAGATCAACTTAACGTTGGCATATTGTCAATGCTGCGCTAGTGCTGCTTACTTATACTACTGTTTTTCGAGCCTTAGCAAGCGCGAAATCTTCGATCATGTCAGTGCAGTCAAGGCTGCTCAGCACCTCATGTTCAATGCTCATAAGCGCCAGCATGTTTAGCCTTTCCTCCCTCATCGAGGACCGCAGCTCTCCTTTGACTATTCCCAGTTTTGAGAAGCTCCGCTCGCCGGAGGCATTAGACACCATCAAGCACAGATAGATGCGCAAAGCAATCTCGACGTTTGGAAATGTTTGAGAAAGGTTCAACGACGACAAAAGCTTGTACATGGTAAGCTCTGCTGACTCGTTCACACTCACCGATTTCTGGGTGCGCATAAATGCAGCAAACTGTATGAGCTCAGCCACCAGCGTGTCTTCCAAGTCATCTGGATACGAGGAAACGAGATTTTGAGCTTTATTCTCGATCTGCTTTATGCTCAATGACGTTAGCTCCGAAAGAAATCCGAATGTTGTAGATATATCCTCATACGCCTTCATTCGCTTTTCCAGTTCAGCTAACAGTCTGTCGATCATGACCAGATATATATGGGTTTTGAATGTTTCCCTAGGGGTGAGGTTTTCTTCGTTTGCAGCTCCTTCATCAGGCATTCGCTTTCGCTTACGGCCTCGACGTTCTTCAGCCTTGTATTCGCCGTGAGGAACCTTTTCGATCGCCATCTGCTCATACACGTCAAATCTGTCCCGTGCAAATTGAATCGTGTCGACCAGTGATGCCAATAAACTAGTTGCCGTATTCAGACTGACTGTAGGGTCTTGGAGGCTAATGCTCGTACTGTTGAGACGGCATAGGATATCGTTCCAGGCAGTCGCCATAACTGCTGTCTCAAGTTCGTCCATCCTGCGCGAAAATCCGTCGGCCTGGTTTCTCGTATCGGCCTTCTGCTCCTTATCTGCCGCAAGCTCATCCAGGACTTCTTGAATGCTCTTCCACCCTTCTACTAGCGCTTTGACAGCATCTGCACGTTCACACCATCGGGTTCCAGACAAACCTTTGAGCGTTAATGTGCAGCGATTCTTCAGTTTCTGCCAGCGATATGTCGATTCAGACAGGAAAACGTATAGTCCATTGACAAAATGAAAAAACCTGGTACAGCCAGCGCAGCTATTAACAGCCTGGTCTCCTACCAGGTTTAAACTGTGGTTGCAGCATGGAATAAAAGCAGCATATTTACATTCTCGCTTCACAATTGCCTGGACACCGTTGTACCGTCCTGACATGTTTGACGCATTGTCATACGACTGGCCTCTGCAGTTAGTAACATCCAAGCCATTTTCCTTCAGAAAGTTCAGAAGTATGCTAGCCATGTGCGTAGCGGTGTGTCTCATCATAGGCAAGAATGTCAGGAACCGTTCAACTGGACCCAACGGCAGAACATATCGAATAACAATCGTTAGCTGGTCGAGGTGTGATACGTCAGGTGTAGAGTCAATCGAGACAGAGAAATACTTCGCCTTCTTGGCTTCTTTCAGGATGGTGTCCTGCACCTTTTGTCCCATGAGCTGCACCAGCTCCTCGCAAATTGTGGATGACAAATAAGAAATGTGACCTTTCCCGCAGTTCGCATATTTTCTAATATGGCTAGCCAGCAGAGTATCGTACTCCGCCAACAACTCAATGATGCCAAGGTAGTTACCATTATGAGGGGAACCTATGATCTCATCCGCGCCCCTTATAGCAAGGCCACGCTTAGCTAGGAATATCAGAACGTCGATGAGCCGCTTTACAATCTGGCGCCAGTAACACCGCTCTTCCTCGACCTGTTTAGCGGCTAGGTAGTCAACACGACCGGCCTCCCTCTGTCGGCTCGCAAAAGACAACATAGCCTTGCGATGACCATCGCTTGGTTTTACAATAGTTCCGGGTAGTGAACAATCGTCACGGCCCTAATGTTTGGTGTGCTCCCAAATTCTGCCAAATGACGTTATGAAACCTTCTAAAGTTGTTCGTCACTTTCATTCAAAGCACAACAATCTTGAAGGCAAGCCACTTGAATATTTTGGACGAATATTCTCTGATATGAACGATTAAAAAAAGCAAATGAAAAGATGACGACTACCGAAAAATCCTTTCTTCATGAATCCTATCTAGTTTCTCTACGAATAGTTAAAACCAAAAAAAGCATACACGATTGGGGAAGAGTTAATAAAGCCGTGCATCTTATCTGCGGCTGAAGTAATGAAGGGCCCTGAAACAGCTCGAAAAGTGTTATAATTTTTCATCTTAAATAAGTAGTCTATGCCAAAATCTTGCTTTATCTTACGTGCCTAGGCGTAACACTGTGCCTAGGCGTGCGAAAGTCGGACTACAAATTTCATAATAAGAATTATTTGTGGGTTAATTAAGCAAAGGAAAACTGTTCAGCGTCCGGAAAATTCACGTCTGTTTTCGTCTGGGCCTATTTCAGGAATGGGCCTAATGCTGCAGCATCAATAGCATCCACCTTAATCCTGCACTGCCTAGGCGTGCGAAAGTCGGACTACAAATTTCATAATAAGAATTATTTGTGGGTTAATTAAGCAAAGGAAAACTGTTCAGCGTCCGGAAAATTCACGTCTGTTTTCGTCTGGGCCTATTTCAGGAATGGGCCTAATGCTGCAGCATCAATAGCATCCACCTTAATCCTGCACTGAATACATGGCTACACGTTTTCAAAAGGCTTTATCTTTGGAGCTGCAAGATGGGTCTATGTTTAATGACCAGATTACGTATGGTGTTGCAAAGGAAGCTTCCAGCGATTTGAAACTACGTCTAGAGTTGCCCAATAACCATGCTGAAATTACCACATATTCTTGGGTGTGTATAAATGGTCAAACGTTTAAGCCCGGTTGCTTTATTTGTTGTGGAGTTGAAGTGGAGCTGCCAATTTTTTGGCGTGTGATTAATATATTGAGTATTCAAGGCAAGATCTTATTTGATGCTATGAGATATAAAACACTTGGGTTTAACTGTGGTTACTGTTCATTTGCAATTCAGGAATCTAGTGTCATAAAATTACTTTCGTTTAATAACCTGTTGCATTATGAGCCACTTTGCTGTTACTTGTGTGGACAAGAGTGCTTTTTAGCGTCTAAAATTGATTTTTATGCATTGATATAGATATGGAATTTAAGTGTGTACGTAACAATTGATTTGTTACGTATTGATTTGATTTGAAAGTGAAAAAATTAATGTTATAGATCCAATTCAATTAAAAACGAGTTTGCTGCAGAATTAATTAATGTAAGCACAAGTATGCGCTATACAGCGGCTGCGATTCAGACAAAATATACCTGTCCTATAGGTTCATATAAAATCATTTTTGTATATTGGAAGAATGACGATTTCAACAGAAAATTATGTTAACTTGTAACATTTTAGTGATGTAACACTAAGTACTGTAATAAATTGTTTCTCGCTTACAATTAGAAGCCGGTGCACACTTTGGATTACACTACAATAAGTTTTGCGGCGAAAGGGCAGCGGCCAAACAGGAATCATAACGGCATGGTGTTAATCAGACAATATTACGTTGTTGGCTCTTGCAAACTGACTAAGTTTTCTTTCAACTAAATGTTAGCCAAGAAATTCAAAATGTCTAGTAATAAGGCCGCAATAACGGTAGGTTTCTCAATAATAGGTCATTAGTTAGCAATCCTACATATTAGGCTGAGAATTACTAACAACAAGGAAGGAAACTTGGAAATATACTAACAATGAGACTTAATTGTTAAATGCACTAAGAATAAGCCAAAATTCGAGTTCATCAAACAACTGCACTAAATATAAGCCTTTTGAACTAACAATAAGGCATTATTTTTTGCAGTGTACACGGTACACCTGTATCCCAGTCTGTATTTCATGAAAGGATTCGCTAAGATCTTGGATGCACAGACTCGCTAACTCAAGTGTGCTCTGTCCAGGTGTTCAACGGCTTTTTAAGTACCAGTAATCTATAGTAAGAAGTTTGGAATAGCACGCACGAGATTCATCAACGTACAAGTCTGCATCTAGGCTAGGCTACTTACGATAAACAAACAAAGAAACATTAGTTGTTTGAATTCCAACTTATAATAAACAAACAAAGAACTAAAGCTTCAGTGCACCCCATCACGCCAAAACTTGTGTCTTAGCGCGCACGATTTCACGTCGAAAACTGCCGTACTTTCCAGTTGTGCCAGCAATCAAGCAAAAGCAAGCCAACCGCAGTAACAGTAAACCATGTCATACGATTGAAGTGCATTCTCTCAAGTAAATTTCTGCAGAAAAAGTTATAGACATCTAATAAAGTAAAAATGTATATTTTCTTTGTTGTATTAATTCATTAAACTTGAATCTTTCTTACATACTATGTTGTTTGCAGGGTTGTAACCAAATCATTTTTTCCTACTTGAGTCAAGTCAAGTTGAGTTGAGACTTGAGTCAAGCTTGTGGCGGCTTGGCTCGCTTTTGTAAAATCCTTACGTCTTTCGTAGAAATGTGTTTTCCAGAACAATTGGAGTTTTTAAACTTTCAGTCCCGCCACATCATTCTTATGAAAGAGTTTTCCAGCTAGTAAATGGAGTTTAAAACTTGCCTTTTCAGAACACTGCAAACTACCGTTGGTATATTTGAAAACTTGCTACGAATAACTTCGTGTGAAAGCTCCTTATTTAGTACGTTACCAGGTCGCTTCCAAGTAACTGTTTCCAACTTAACCAAATTTAATTTGCATTGCAAACACACCGATTTTCACGTTCACACGCTTTGAAATGTTCATGCCTTTTTTGTCATATATTTCCGCCACATCGCAGCACGTTTTATAAGCTTGAACTTTTGTGTGAGACTCCCTCAGAGCCTCAGAACCTCAGTCACAGACGCGAAGTTATAGACATATGTAATACCGTACTACTGTAGTTGTGGTGATTGAATCAGTAGACATCGTGTAAACAGTCACATGACTTGTGTTCTCGGTTATTTGTAATATTGAGAAAGTGTACAGCACCTACAATAAAAGCCTTTTCTGGCAAACGGTATTTGTTATAATATAATACGAACGTTCGGCTATCAGAAAGGTTAGAGAATTCTAACCGCACGCAACAATAGAGTCAGATACTAATGTAGTAGGTTAACTAAGTCAATAACGTAACGTAAGCTAAGACCGATAAACTCTGCATCTGTATCTGCATCTGTCGGCATCAACCTCTACATCCTAAAACGACCCCAACCTCTACATTTCTGATGACCCCGACGTTCTAGTGACCACCGACATTTCTGGTGACAACCCGACGTTCTACTGACAACCCGACGCTTCGACGTTCTAATAAACCACCGACGTTCTAGTGATCACTGACGATCTTGTGTCAAAAACGACGCGTTTCAATTCTCACACTCTCGCAATTCGCACAACCGTTCTTCACTGGTAAGTGGATTTTTCACTTTTTATACAACTACTTGCAACCATAGCTTGTAAATGCATGCTCATCGGCTTGTACCTTATTAAATTAGCTTAAGCTATTCTTATTGTGCTGCATTGTGCTGCAGTTTGAAATAAAAGTTTCTTGTTGTAAAGTATTTTTTGGTTCAATTGTGAACAATTTTTGCGGTGCGCCGCCTAAAACATTTTCTATCGGTTTTGATAAATGTCACAACCTGTGCCGACACAACGAAAAGTTACTTCGGTGCCTGGCAAAGCTAAGACAGAATACCACATGAGCACACGATCAACCGACCGTTCCAACGAGTCAATTAATAATACAACTATGTCGAACGAAAACGGGGAGGGATCTGCAAATACTCCCGATAATGGCATTGCTGGTCCGTCTGGTCTGGGTACTAGTAACCAATTACCAACAAACGCGCAACCACAGAACAATACTTTACGAAACGATTTGTTTTCACACGTTAAACTTCCTACCTTTTGGAAATTTAATCCCGAAGCGTGGATTTCTCACCTTGAACATAAATTTTCTCTTTATCAAATCACTTCTCAAACTAATCGTTACTTGTTGGCGGTAGAGGCAATTCCTGCGAAAGACCTCGCGCTCCTTCGGTTACCTTCGGCGTCAGCACAGAACTGCTACGACATATTGATCAATGAAATCTTGAGAAACTTTGATAAACGTGAGGACCATTTAGATTTTTTGTTGGCGGACCTGACGCTGCACGATCAGTCCCCGAAACATTTAATGCGCGAATTAATGAGCGCAGTAGGTCAAGAGAATCTTACTCCGCCAGTCGTCAAACTAATTCGTGCTAAATTCCTTAAAGCGTTACCACCAGACGTCGCAATTGCGTTAGCCAGCGTGGAACATCACGATCTCCAGAACCTTGCAAGCAGAGCCCACGAAATCTTGCTGCTTAAACAACCAAAAACTTCTTCGCACAACCTTTCCCTTGCCATCACTGATACGGATGACATTGACTACCCAATGCAACCGCAAATACAGCAAATTCAATTGTCTAAACCACCGCGCTATACACGATCTAACGCTAACAACGAATCTAAGAGTTCCGGGCAAAGAAATACGAATTTCACAAATCAAAATACGCCAAACCAACGCAATTCATTTAACTCAGCATGGCAACAACGATCACCACGCACAAACAATGGACAGTTTCACAAATCATACAGCAACAACGGGTTTAATCGAGATAATCGCCGACAAAATGGTTCTTCTTTTGCAAACCAACGCAAATATAATTTTTTACATTCATCCCCCACATTTCAGAAACCAGACTACCAACGTAGCAATTACCCTTGCGCGTCTGATGCTTCTAATGGCTTATGTTATTACCACGCCCGCTTCGGTAGGGATGCGCGCCGCTGTCACCCAAGTTGTAGCATGTGGGAGAACCAATCCCGCCCAACAAAAAACGCGTGGCGATCGACGCAACATTAACCCCGTCAGTCCCGTCGATCGCATCAACAATAAAAAGAGGCTGCCCCTTGTTAACTGTATATGATCACGCCAATAGTATTCACTTTTATGTAGATAGCGCGGCAGCAACTTCTCTTTTGTCCGCTAGTTTAGCTGACGTATCAAACCGCAAACCGCAAACACCGCTTTTCGCTGCTAACAGCACGCCAATTACTACGTATGGCACTACACAACTTAATGTTTCCCTTCATCCTCGTTTTTCTTATCCCTTTGAATTTGTGCTTGCGGACACACCTTTTTGCATATTGGGGCTGGATTTCCTCACTGAATACAACTTTGTTTTGGATCTTAAAGCCAAGCATCTCATAGATGTACCGAACCAACAGCAATATACGTTAGAGCCTGTTGAAAGTGATCCTGTTCGCATATCCATTCTCAGCCAGATAGATCCTGTTGCAGACCTTTTACATCAATTTCCAGACTTGCAAAAACCCATGTCAGCTGTTAAACCAGTGAAGCATTCCATCGTTCACCACATCCATACCACAGGTTCTCCTGTACGTGCACGTCCACGTCGATATAGCCCAGAAACAATGCAGATCTTGAAGAAAGAAATTGACAGCTTGCTGGAGCGAGAAATTATCCGATACAGTGATTCTCCTTATGGAAGTCCGGCCTTGCTCGTTCCTAAAGGCTCTTCTGGCAATAAATATCGTCTTGTCGTTGATTATAAATTAGTCAACAAACAAACAATCGACAGCTGTTACCCTCTTCCGTTCTTACATAGTTTTTCCGAGGTTTTGTATGGTAAAACTGTCTTCTCTAAATGCGATCTCCAAAACGCCTTTCATCAAATAAAAGTGGCTCCAGAAGATGTCCATAAAACGGCGTTTGTTTGCCCCCTAGGACAATTTGAATACACAAGACTCCCATTCGGTTTATCGGGCGCCCCACGGACCTTTTCCAGACTAATAGGGGAAGTAGTACGTCCCCTTCAGCACCTTGGAATCTTTGCTTACCTCGATGATATCATCATTGGAAGTAGTAACCTATCAGAACATCTTGAACACCTTAAGTTGCTTTTTCAACGACTTGAGGAATTTGGCTTAACGCTCAATTTAGACAAAAGTGAATTCAACCGCGAGTCTCTTGACTACCTTGGCCATCACATAAATTCTGAGGGTATACGACCAACTCAAGAAAAAGTGCAGGCCATTCTTGATTACCCACAGCCACAAACCTGCAAACAGCTGAAACGTTACTTGGGAATTTATTGCTATTATTTTCGCTTTCTGAAGCATTGTTCCACAACCTTACAACCGCTTTACAAGCTAGTTCCGAACAGTCGCAGCAAACGCGCGGCCCCTTTAACATGGAATGTCGAAGCCGAATGCGCCTTCGCCAGCAGCAAACAAGCTATTGCAAATGCTAGCACTTTAGCGTTTCCGAAACTCCATGCTCCAACTTATCTAACAGTTGACGCTTCGTTGACCGGTATTGGAGCGACATTAGAGCAATTGCAAGGAAATCAACTTGTTCCTTTGGCCTTCTTTTCAAGACAGCTGAGCGCTAGTCAACGTAAATACAGTTGCTTTGACCGAGAGCTGTTGGCCGCTTACAAGTCAATACGTCATTTCCGCTACTTCTTGACAGGCCGACAATTCACTTTGCGTACAGACCATCTCCCTCTGGTTTCAAGTCTCAGTAAGCTCTCCGAACATTACTCTCCAAGACAGTTCCGGCAATTGTTGTTTGTTTCAGAATATACAACAACCATTGAGCACATCAAAGGCTCTGCCAATGTTGTGGCGGACCTCTTGTCAAGGTCTCAACCTTCGGCACCCAACATTAATACTCTTTCGGACGTTCCGCCTCCTTTAGAGTATGAGAAAATAGCACAAGCTCAAGCCAATGATCCTGCTATTCAAAGACTACGCACCGCAACAACATCACTCAAACTCCAGGACTGCAAGCTGCCCAATAAGGACCTTACCATCCTTTGTGACGTGTCCACTGACACAGAGCGTGTTCTAGTTCCTTCCTCCTTCCAACGTCAAGTATTCCTGCACTTACATAATTTATCGCATCCTGGAAAAAAAGCCACAATTAAGCTCATCAAGGAAAGATTTATATGGATAGGGATGTGTAAACAAATCGCTACCTGGGTTCAACAATGCCCAAACTGCCAGGAAGGAAAAATTTTCCGCCACACTAAAACCGCACCGGGGAAATTTAAAATTCCCTACGGACGATTTTCTGATGTTGCAATTGACTTGATTGGACCACTACCAACCTCCCATGGTTACAAATACATCCTTACGTGTATCGACCGATATACGCGTTTCGTTCAAGCGATACCAATCCCTGATGCCACCACGGAAACCGTTGCTGCTTACTTTGTAAATCACTGGTGTTCCTTGGTCGGTGTTCCAATCATCCTCACAAGTGATCGTGGACCATGTTTCATAAGTTCCGCTTGGGCAGAAATTATGCGCTCGCTTGGTATTCAACATAATCTGACTACAGCTTACCACCCCACTTCCAATGGAATTACAGAACGCGCAAATGCAGAAATCAAGCGCGCCATCAAGTGTTCAGACGAACCTGAACGTTGGTTTCACAAATTGGGTTTTATTGTCTTGGCTCTGCGTAATCGCTATCTCCAGGATTTGAAATGTACACCTGCTGAGTTAGCTTTTGGACACACCTTACGGCTCCCAGGTGGTTTCTTTTCTGATTCCAAGCTTACCTCTGCAGTTCCTACATCCAGCTACCTCGGTGCCTACCGAGACTTCATCAACGACCTTCAGTTTACTCCAACGACCGCTCATACAAAATTCATGCAGTCCTACGTGCATCCGGATTTGAAACATTGTGACCGCGTTTATGTTAGATGCGATCATGTCAAACGTGCGTTAGAACGCCCTTATGTTGGTCCTTTTCCAGTATTGGAAAGATACGAAAAATATTTTGTAATATCCCGTCATGGCAAACCGGATCGCGTCTCACTCGACCGTCTCAAACCTAGCTATACAATTGATATTGATGCTCCCTCACCATCATCCTCCTCGCATCAACAAAATTTTTCTTTGCAGACTCGACACCCTGCTCCTCAGTCAGTCTCCGCTACTTCAGCGAAACAGCAAACGACACCACCTACTGTCACTGCTCCTGCTTCTATAAAACCGCCTGAAGTTGTAAAGACTTCTCGGACTGGTCGCAAAATCATTCCACCGAAACGGTTCTCTGACTAAACAACACAACATGTTCGTTTGTCTGCTGCTTACATGTTTCTTTTTGTTCACATCCGCCGCTCAGACGAATCTTCATCCGGATACACAGAAATTTCTGTTATGTCAGCGTTCGCATTCTCTCGGGTTATATACCTTTGATGACGACATACATTGTCAAACGCAGACACCCTTCTCCATACACAACTGCTCTGCTACCGTGTTTGCTCCAGATCTGCATCTCCAGAAGATTCCTGCAACAGTTTGCACTTCACAGATTACTTCCTGGAGCACTACTTACTTCTTTTTTGGGAGTTATCAAATCGGCCAACACCTTTGACGCACACCCACCGTACAACCCAGAATGTTCGTCGTGGAATAAAACCAACGTTTCATCACATGGACCGCTGATCCTGTCTAATCCTGCGGCGTACTCAACACGCAATGCAGTCCATTATAAGTTTGTCTGGCCGACTTCAGCTTCTGGAACAGTAACAAACGACTTCTTGTTTCACACTACAATTTACTACGATTACGTCACGGACACAATGACGTCGTCTCTTGGATCTCTTGCATCGTGCTCAATCGGGCGTGGATACTGCTTAACGGGCAATCGTATGTTTATATGGCGAGTACCTTCGCATATCAACTGCCCACCAACCAAGCCTCTCGGGACTCACAAGATGCTCCTCCATTACAACTCTACGTCCTTATATAGAGTTTCCTTACCTGATCTCGGGATCTCGGTACATCACTGGAGGAAATGCTCCTCTCGTGCGAAAAACTGCTATGGCAAACATATTCACTGCGACAACAACAACTTTATCTTTCGCTACCAACAATGTACAGAGCTCGACAGACTCGCTCTTTTTCGTCCTCACCGGCTAAGGCGTGCCCCTTTTCGAACGCCATACTCTCAATTCGAGCGACTTTTTGCAACCTTCGACACACAACAGGACGACCTTATTTCAGAAGTTCTCACTACCTTCAACGAAGAGAACAAGTTCCTACATTGCCAACTCACGAAGCTAATTGGCACACTCTACAAAGCAATTGGGAAGATCTTCCCTACTGAGATACTCACTACTACTCTTGGACATCAAACCATGGGTTCCAGCCTTGGAGATTTTATGTCCAGAGCAGCATGTCACTCTATCAACGGTACCGTCTTACCGTCACTTGCGTACCGAAACGCATTCAGCCAACGTCCTCTCATCAAATATCGCGATCAAAACGGCCACAGTCAATACGGCCAACTCATTTCAGACAACATTGTCCTACCGGGAGTGCACCTGCTGGAATCGTATCGACCAGCAAGAAGTTTTGTCTTCCGAGTTCTGGGACACACTGTCCTGTATCACAACTATACTTTATCGCACGAACATGTGCAGGTGCATCAACTCAACTTACCTTTGTCGCCTATACACGTCAACTACAAGGCACCCGACTACGAGAAAATTCTCAACGAGCTACCTGACTCTGACTCGTTTACTGATCTACAATCGCTGCTCAGCTCTATGTCTGAAGCCAACCTTCTCAAGGAACAAATGCGACATGTCATGACAAGCCTTACTACTACTACTGATGAAACTATGATCAACGGATCCTACGTCGCAGACACATTCGCACACGCCGCGAAACAAACGTTACTCCTTGCTCTGTCGCAAATTACGAATCCATTTCTCTCAGCCCTTATATTCATCCTGCAACTCCTTGCCATGATGTGGGCCCTCTTCCATACCATCGGGTTTATCCGATCGTCTCCGCACCATTTGCAGTATGCCAGATCCCTTGTATCCCGTGTCCGCGCTTGGCGCCACCAACAGCAGGCGCCGGTTGCAAGACCTCAACTACCACAACCGCTGCCCTTGCCTCGGCGTTCTCGTGATGAACCGTCTCCGTCCGGATCTGCTGATGACGCACCGCCCGCTTCATCTTCTCGTGATAATTTCGCGAGCACCCACACACTTTAAGTTTCACTATGTGTATCACCTTGCTTCAATACCGATAATGTCCTTTGCATGTACAATTTTGCCGTTTTCCCTTGTCGCCGCTTTCGATTTTGTAACCGTTTTGCTTCGTTGCATGCTTAGTAGCTTATTCTTGTGCTAGTATCGTTTTCACTTTTCCCGCCTTATTGCATGCTAACTATTCCTGTGCATGAGTTTAGCTGTTTCAACCCACCTCAATAGGGGGAGGTGCAGTTGCAAAAAATTTACCCTCTACCCCTTTAGTTTCTCCACAGACTTTGCTGCCACTACCATTGCTGCCAAAACCACTTCAGTATGTCGACGGTATCTGATTCCTCCGCTGACGTTCAAATTGACGAAATCACTTCAGTTACTGAGATGATTCCCGACTCACCCGATTCACCGGTTCAACAATCATCTCCCGCGCCGTATGTGCCGATCGTCAGACCTGGGGAGCAAGGCGCTCCTGCCCCCATGCCCCAGAGCGCTGATCTAGCAGATATACAAGCTACGGTGTTACAACCAGTACATAGACTATTTCGGCCGTTTAAAACAACCGTTACAATGCCGACCCTTGCGGTTCCTGCGCCGCCAACCACTTCGGCTGAGGATCTACTACTTTGGTTCCAGCAGCTGGATGAACTGTTCCAGCTGGTTCCTGATTTTGAGTTTATGAGCAAAATCCTTACCATGGTAGCAGCCACACCTGCTTTCCACATGGCCCCCTTGATGAAGTATATATCCAACGGGGTTACGGACAAAACCCTGGAATACGAACAGTTCAAACAATTTTTGCATGCCCGGTTAATCTTGGAGATACCCTCCAACATGTAGCTATATTACCATCAGTTATTTTAAGCATATGTTACAGTTCATTCATTTGTATATAACTTCAGTTTTTTGTTTGTGCTTGCTCGCCATTGCCACCTTCAGTACGTTACATGTTAATTGTCATCTTTTTCCTTCCGTAGCGGGGGAGGAATGTGGCGGCTTGGCTCGCTTTTGTAAAATCCTTACGTCTTTCGTAGAAATGTGTTTTCCAGAACAATTGGAGTTTTTAAACTTTCAGTCCCGCCACATCATTCTTATGAAAGAGTTTTCCAGCTAGTAAATGGAGTTTAAAACTTGCCTTTTCAGAACACTGCAAACTACCGTTGGTATATTTGAAAACTTGCTACGAATAACTTCGTGTGAAAGCTCCTTATTTAGTACGTTACCAGGTCGCTTCCAAGTAACTGTTTCCAACTTAACCAAATTTAATTTGCATTGCAAACACACCGATTTTCACGTTCACACGCTTTGAAATGTTCATGCCTTTTTTGTCATATATTTCCGCCACATCGCAGCACGTTTTATAAGCTTGAACTTTTGTGTGAGACTCCCTCAGAGCCTCAGAACCTCAGTCACAGACGCGAAGTTATAGACATATGTAATACCGTACTACTGTAGTTGTGGTGATTGAATCAGTAGACATCGTGTAAACAGTCACATGACTTGTGTTCTCGGTTATTTGTAATATTGAGAAAGTGTACAGCACCTACAATAAAAGCCTTTTCTGGCAAACGGTATTTGTTATAATATAATACGAACGTTCGGCTATCAGAAAGGTTAGAGAATTCTAACCGCACGCAACAATAGAGTCAGATACTAATGTAGTAGGTTAACTAAGTCAATAACGTAACGTAAGCTAAGACCGATAAACTCTGCATCTGTATCTGCATCTGTCGGCATCAACCTCTACATCCTAAAACGACCCCAACCTCCAATGCCTAACTTATGATGTGTATGTGAATTTCCCAGCAGTGCATTTGCAGAATTAATTTACTGTACTGGCTTTTAGTCTTCATTACATAAAATGCTTTAGACTTAGAGTCTAGAACAGAGGTGATGAACATGAGGCCCGCAAAAGAACTTTGTGCGGTCCGCAAATCGGTTTGAAATCAATCGCTCTTGCATGGCGAAACATTCCGGTGAGACCAGCAGTCTTGAACTTTCTTTGACCTGTTTCTAATCTTTGCGCAATGCGATATCAAAAGCTGATAGCACGATTGAGTCGCAGCAGGATGTCATCAATAGATTGCCGCACTCAACCAATGTATTTTTTGCGGCCGCGGGAGCAGCTAAAAATCAGCCGAATGAAATGGTTGCGCTTGAATGTTAATTTTTATGCAAAATTTTACAGGTTACTAAAAAGTTGTGCGGCCCGCTTACTCAGTTGTTAGTGACAAAGTGTCCCGCAACAGCGGATATGTTCGTCACCCTGGTCTGGAAATAGATGTCTTTAAAGCTAACAAGATACTCCAGCAATATTTTAATATATTTAAAAGGCGTATTACTGTAGCAGAGATGCTTCGATGACCAGCGTCAGGAGAGAGAAACTGAAACAATAATGATTATTTAAATTATCTTCCTTTATCAGCATCAGCCTTTCCTATGTTTATTCCAACTTGAAGTCACCACTGTAGCGTAGATAGTCCTCGCCTGCTGCTAATATATTAAATACAAGGAATTGTGGCCAACTCTCACCTCAATGGTTTCAAACAGCAATGCGTTTATAAACTGATCTGTGGAAGTAACTTCTTGTTTGTGGTACCAATTAGAATTGTAGCGAGAAGCAGGAAACTACATTACAAATATACAACGATTATGTTAATACAAGTTTCTGCCACATTTAACCTTTTCTTAACATTTTGGAAGTTTCATCCGTTCCACAGTTTTACTTTTACAGTCACATAGTTTATCACAGCAGGTTTTTGATACTCTGAAATTGTAGATTTGAGGCTATTGTTTTAGACAACACCATTTTCCACTTACTGCATTGTAACTATCTTCTTGTTGATTTTATTGCAAAATAAGAATTGCCATTCCTGGGAAAACATTATTTTTACACATAAAACTCCCCGAGAACACTTACATTTATTACCATTGTGAAAAATAGTTTAGATCGTTAGTTCTGCATTTAACAATAAAGATCCTGAAATATTGCAACCTCTATCAATTCTCATAGTACAAACTATTTTCAACTACACCAAACAAATGTTGACTGAATATAACCGTCCTGTTCAAAAGAAAACCGAAATGAAAAATCCAAAAATCATCTACTACTCATAAAACGCAACGCAAACACACACACAAACCATCATAAATCACTTTTACTTACAATGATGGTATTTTTATGCAGAAGGAAGCAATGTAACAATGCTAAGTGAAAATTTTAGTAATAGTAATAATACCCGCACTGGTCCAAAATGCGACGTACAAAGATCATACATCAGCAAGATAAAATCTACCCACTACTGAGCTGTAAAAAAACCTACTGACACTTCAATAAAATCCATTTTAAAGCATTTACCGGAACTAAAAACTATTGAAGTGAAATCACTGAAGGCGCCTAGATAAATAGTTCATATTTGATAAAATTAAGAATGTGAAGTACTGCATAAAAACGAAGCTAATAGTTTAAGGAAACATTCATGGCAAGGTCTGGGCGGCAGACAAAATGTTTATACTGTGAAATTGCAGCAGTGTTAAATTATGGTATCAATCAATCTAGTGTGCAAATTATCAACTGAAGGCAGGTTAAATTTGGCAGCAATTTGAAGCAACAAGATATCTTTAAAAAAGCAATATGATACACATATAACGTACACAGATATTTTAGCAGAGGCTTTTAATATTTAAAAGTATTCACTAAATATCTTCACCAAGGTTCAGTTAACTGGAATGATATTATTTCCTGAAAATAGCATGAGTTGATCCCACTGCATCTTAAACAGTGGAAACTTTGACAGACTTCACTGATGTGTCAGAATCTGTGCTTTTAGTTTCTTTTAATTCTGTGTGCAGTTTTACAGATGGGGAGGCAGATTTTCTCTGTTGCAATAATCGAATTTGTTTTGAAAACGCCATCAGACGAGGAGATTTCACATCCACTTTACAACTTCGTGTTATTCTATCTGGAAGACTGACATGGCTAATAGATTTGTTGTTGCCAGTGGAGTGCTTTATATTAGCACCTAAAGATACTGTATCAGCATTGCAGTCATTCAAGAGATCAGGCTTTGGTAACTTTCCATACTTTATCCGATCTGGTAGTGCATCATCCCCAGGTTGTGGAAAACGTTGATATGAATCATTTGAAGAGGTAGCACCCTGAGATGTCTTTTTACGTAAAATGCCACTAAAGGTTTTGTTTCGTTTGCGTGGTTTGTTCTGATACTTTAGAACCTGCTGGTGCTTTGAGAAATTTTTAACCATCTTTTTTTTCTTTGAAGAATTGGGCATATTGCTGACTTGATCAAATAGTTCACTGATTGCTTCCTCCGTATTGGCACGGGTTTTTTCACCGTAACGCAACCTTTCACTTGCAGTACGTTTAACAGCACTAGATGGCGCAACAAGCTGAGTCGTGCTTACTTGCGGCGACATCATTTGCTGGTTAATTGTTTCTTTGTAGTATGCACTGGCAGCGTCTCTAATATACGAAGGTGCAAGAAATATTTTCTGGGAGTGTCTTATCATGAAGGCGACATGGTCATTCAAGCCAGCAATGCTGTTGTGGATATCAGATGCTTTAGCAGTACGAGGCCAAATTAAGTGTGGAGTGACCATAGCAGAGAGATTGGCAGCATTCATCTTGTTTTCATTTTGATGCTTAGCGGTTTGGTACAATAAGCCAAAAATTCCTCTAAGCACTTTCCGATAAGCTGTTGGCAACAGCAATAAGAGCAACTGTAATGTCTCAATGCGCTTGGCTTTGTTTGCTGTAATATTTCCAGATTTCGAGTCAGTACAATTCATGTTTGATATTTGTACATGAGCATCGAAATGTTTCGATGGCAACAGAAGTGGTTCGGTAAGCTGGCCAAGTAAAGTTTTCAGAACACTTGCAACATCATGAGGTTGAAACCGGCTTTTCTCAAAGTTTATACAAGCCCCTGTGCCTAATGCCGTCATCAGCTGGTTTTGTCTTATGGAGTTTCCAGGTTTCCTGAAAATGCCTTCAATAGAAAGATTTCTACCAAGGAAGTCAGTCAGTTGTTCAATTTGTGATAAACTTTCTTCCGACAAGACCGGTTTGCTTTTAAGGTCTTTCTTTTTCAAGGGATTCCACGATTTCTTTCCACTCTGAGACAACTTGTTGCTTTTATCTTTCAATGCATTTTCATCATGGCCCCTTAAAACTTCAAGTTGTGCACCAGGCAAGTCCAACAATCTTGTCAAATGACTGAAGATCAATTCCGTGAATTCATCCCATTTCTCATACTTCATTTTAATTACATAATGGTCAGGGTCATAAAAGTGAGGCTTCACAGGACTTGATTTTGTTGGTGAAGTCATTATTAAATCACAAGTCATAAAAACAGCATTTGACCCTAGGCATTACTCGTACTGTGTCGCAAAAAATATGATGTATGATATGATATTATGTTTGTAAAATTTGAAACAAAGTACCAGTACTAGCATGTAAACTAGACTAGTTAACCATGCAATAAGTTAGCAAGTACAGTTTCCATGATGGGATAATCTATTTGGCTAGGCTATATAAACAAACCGCTTAAAACATGCTGTAACCAAAGTCAATTTTTCTGATTTGAGTCAAGTCGAGTCGTTTTGAGTTGTAACTCCACTAACGTCGAGTCAGTTTAAAGCGTGACTTGAGTCAAGTCAAGTTAACGCCTTCAACGTAAAAACTGTTTTGAGGTCATATTATGCGTTGCGTTAAATAAACTATAACTGTCTACAAATCAGTCTGGTTGATATTTGTTAAAGAGATTTGTAATTTTTTTTAAAGTATCCAAAAAATATTTGTTGCATTTCTAGGCTGAAACTTCAATAATCGAATCATATGTGGGTCAGACAGATTTTCATCGATTCGTATCGGGATTTGGTTAACCGTTATGGCTCAATAGGTGAAGCAGGCCTTACTCATTAGTCACGCTTCGATGATTCTAAGCATTTTTCAAAGTGTTGCTTCTGACGTTTTATCTCCTATAATTAAATCCCTACTTTGTGTTTTGTTTAAAGCGATGCAGCGATTGAACATATCTGGGGTTTGATAGTATTCAAAGAGTTGTGACCGGCTTAACATTTCAAAAGAACTACCGAAATAAATATATTAATAAACCGCGTAGATGTTACGTTTGTGGTCTCAACTTAAAGTGGTGGCGGCAAGCTAGTTGCTACAGACTACACAATTTTGAAGGTATGGCGTCTTATTTCTGGATAAGATTATATAGGCCTACCATTGGAACGAAGGTAAAGTGGAAGGTTTGATAAGAGCAAATTTAAACCGGAAGATAAACCTTTATGTTACAAACTCAAGCGTGCAGAAAGTTTATTTATAATTTATCTCAGGGGCGCAGCAGGACTACGAAATACAGTCCGGGCTACGGGTAGGCAATAAAACATTTAAGCTTGCAGTTTTTGATGAGGAATTGAGCATACAAAGATGTATACAGCATATGTAAACAGCATACATTTCAGGCACAATTTCGGGATTATGTAGGCTAATTCTAGTTTTGCATGACACTAACGACAGACTTATTTGTGCCACTGTTGAACAATGCTAGGCCTATAGGCAGGGTTGCCATCAGTCTCAACTCAAAAATAAGGACGACTAGAAAACGAAGGAGGAATACCACCTTAAACAGTGCACAACAGGAGAAAGCAACCAATGTTCCTAAAAAAAAAAAAAAAAAAAAAAAAAAAAAAAAACAAGACACTATCTGCATGTTCATAATTTTGGTATCTCTTTGGTACAAAATGGTATCGTAAAGGTGACCAAAATGCCCAAAATAAGGACAAAAGTGCCCACCTCCGCCCTAAAAATAACGACGAAAGTGAAAATAAGGACATTTCTTAGAAATAAGGACAAACATATTTTCTAAGACACGGACCTTTAAAATAAGGACAAATCTTAGAAATAAGGACGGTATGGCAACCCTGCCTATAGGATTATCCGTTTTTCTGTTTTTGTTGTTCCCTTTTATTTTTGTTTTAGCTTAACACGTTTGAGTTTAGTAGCCGGTCTAACCTTTCATGGCTGTTGCACTGCTGTTACATAGCGTACTTCTTGCATCATTTACCCCTCAGAACTTAATTGCCACTTTTTCCCGTTCCTTGTTTGTTTGTGAGTGTATTTCATCTTTAACCAGTTTACAATGAGGTTACCACCATACTTTTCGCTTCGCACAGTTAATGGCGAAAAATAAACAATACTATACATAAGCTTGCTAAGCTTGCATGCTGTTATGTCTGCATATCCATCTATATGTCTCAACTCTCAAGCTAGCCTAGCCTAATTTAAACAATTTCAAAAACAAACGTTTGTGGCGCCGTTGCGAAACATTATATCATAGAAATCTAACAACTGAAGGAAACTCACAGGTATTTCATCACGATCGGTTGCTTCCATTCTGTTTTTCATTTGCAGTGATTCAGTAACACCTCCGACAGCAGTGAGTTCATGGAATTGACTTAGCGACTCGTATATCAATAAATTTTTTGATTTAGTTGCTGTTGATTTATTATCGATGCGTTGGAAAACATTGTTGCATAAGCTAAAGTTATTGCAATTTTTGTAATGCCGTAGAAAATGTAAAATAAGATAGAAATGTTGTGTAGCCAGAGGATCCATTGAAAAGATAACTCAGCCAACTGGTTATATCGTATTCCTTAGAATATAAACTGCAGTTATTTCTTCTTTTTTGCGCCTTATATTCAAGGTGATTTATAAACAAAAGTGGTTCATATTGTTTTCTATAATAAAATACATTTACATTTATACAATTCTTTTGTAAAGTAACTGGAACAGTGATTTTTTAACTACATTACGATGCCCGAATTTGGTTGCAAATGTTAGTAATTACATAACATTTACTCTCGGGCAGGTCGTGTTTAAAGCTGATTTTACAGCGTATTTTTGCTATACACACTACGTCATAGCCAAATTCAAAAGGAGCGTATCTCTGTCTGGACACACCTAGTTTCTTGAAACAGTTAACCTATAGTTCACTCAGGATATAGTATTTTTAATACTAGCATTAAAATTTTTTCCATTGACTGTGAGGAGCAAAAAGTATTGTGCTAACCTCGTTGTATACTTAGTACTTGAATTGATTACGTTTAAAATGTCAAGCTATTTCTAACTTTGACCATGAAACTAATAAAACTATAGGATAATAAAATGACCTTATTTGACCATATGCAAGTCATCCTTAAGAAAACTACTAATCAGCAATAAATACGCCTTGAAATGAGATTTGTCAGTATTGAGGAATAGCTGTACACATTGTGACGATTACGTCACGAATCACGAGTTGTTTTAGAAATAACCGAAACCGCCAAAGCGGCATGTTTTTTGTCATACGTCCAGTAGCGCAGTCGATCGTTAATTGTTATATTTTATACAGCGAAGTGCATGGCCTAATCACGGTGAAAGGCTTACTTTGTCAAAGCTTAAGTTCCATTAATAATACTTTTGGTTGTCACCTTTATCCTAGGACGGCTTGCATTATATTTTTTCGTCCTGTCTGCGAGGCGTATATTCAAGGAAAGCTTACATTTGAGTATTGCAACCAGCATCACGGTTTTAAAACAACGCGAGCCACATAGTTTACGTTCCATTTTTAGAGCAAAACGCCCGACAGTGTTTTATTATTATTTTAATAAGGTCTATACCTTATGGGTTCACCTTTCGTTATAATGTGATGAACAGCATTCATTATAGGACGCTTAGAGTAAGTTGACACATCACAAAAAACTCTGGGATAACTATTATCCAAATATGCAAGCAAACGATTCGATGTGACGTCAACATTTGCAGGATGTGAAGAAGGCATAGCTTCCTGACAAAATTTTGAGGAAGAAGTCAACTTCGGCGTGGTGTCAGTGTCAGCTGGGACGTGTTCATTTTCACGTGACTGTATCAAACGTTTAGCAGTGAAATCAACATTCAGACCAAAATGAATCAAAAAATCGGAACCAATTATAGAATAAGCTTTATCATTACTCAATTCAAAATGCCACGAAAATGTGTTTTTCAAGTTTAATGAAACCTTCATAGGTTTACTGCCTTTTATCACAATACGTGAGCCGTTAATAGTATTATAAATCTTTTGCTATTCTTTTCGTTTCTTCGCTCAAAATTATTGACGATAAAGCAAAAATTATAATAGATGAGCGTAAATTTTTTGTATTTTTAATAGGACAAATGAGAGGCTGAAAAATAGTCGAGAGTTAGGTATGTGGGTTGAAGTTTCTGTGGCACGGAATGAAAAGCACATCGGTGAAAAAGATGGTCTTAAGTCAGTACTTGAAATAAATATGTGGGAATATCAGGATGAGAATACTGGTGAAAGAATATTTGCCAATGCCCAAATTCCATTATTACAAATTCTTCTCAATGCGGTGAAAAGCACCAAAGCAAATTTGTGAATCAAATCGATTTATTCTATATGTTATAAATTCCATAATTAACATTGTGATACGTCTTGCCGTGTGAATCTGTTATTTTGCAAACCTGTTAATAACTGTAAACTAAGTTTCCAATCGTAAAACACTTTTTTCGAAATATATTTGCTCTCAAACGAAGTAAAGCCAGCTTTTCAAACTTCACAATGCGTAGAAATATGGAGATCTTTTGTGATCATTAAAAAGGGTCAAAAAAGATCAATACCAGATTAGACATCATAGCCCTATTTGGACCGGGAAATGATTGATCGATTGATTCTTTTTCCTGCACCCAAAAGATTCCTTAATCAAATCCCAAAGTATGATTGGTGATAGCTCAACCCGCATCTGACGTCATGTTACGTCCGAAATGATAAAATGTAAATTGCTTTCAGGTGTAATTTGCAAATAATATATTTAGACCAAGCCTTATGCATACAGACAAACATACAGTTAAGACTATACAGATAAGCTCCTCAATCATGCTACACCAATGACCAAAAATATCTTTGCAAAAATATGGTGAACGCCAGGCGTTCATAATCCCGTCAAGTGGCGCGCACCATCGACAAACAAACATGTTCCCGTGATCATTTTTGCACGATCTGAAGCCAAAAACATAATTGCGTTTATGACATCATCAACCTTGACGTTCTTCCTGCCCAGGGGGACGAGTTTGGCACGTCCTTGCACCAATTCTTCAACTTCTTCAGCGCTGTTGAGCCAACTTTGGAATATATTCGTCTTCATAAACGCTGGGCTGAAAGAAATATGTATTTGATTGAATCTGTCGCCAGGATCCGATGAAAAACGATATTGGTCACTCACTTGACTGCGTTTATTCTTATTCCTTTCTTGGCTAGTTCTGGAAACAACCATGAATACATCAGTATAGCAGTTACAAATAGCTTTAGGTAAAGCAAGTCAAAAGTTCAAGCGTGATATCTACTTCAGTTTAATGCTGTTTTACCCAAGGCGGCAATTTTTGTGAAATGATCAACAGAAGACTTGCTCATGCAGTAAATCATCTGAGATGCGGCGGTATATTCCTTGGTCACAACGCTTGAAATATTGACGATACTCCCTGAAAACGTTTGTAGTTCATACATTTTAAAGAGCTCAATCTCAATTTCAAGTCATTTTAGGACCAAAAATAGCCTGGAAAGCGATAAGTACTAAATTGTTTACCCTTCGTCTTCTCCAGATATGATATAGCAAGTTGAGTGAGAAATAGAGGCGCCCTTACATTAATGTTGTAGGTATCGTCGAAATCTTTAAAGCTTGCCTGTCAGAAGAAATCTATACTGTATATGAGTGTCATACCGAAAATTGAATTAACTAAGTATCCGATTAACAACGTCACCCTTGCACTTGTTGTAAAGTAGCCCACTGAGCTATACTGGCTGGATGTTTGCAATTGTTTTATTTGTAGGCTAAATCATATTGGTTATTACTTATTAGTAATTTATGAAAACGGTAAATACTTTGATTGATGACAGATTTTATTTGCCTGGAATTATTCTAAACCGTTTTAAAGAAGGCAATCCCTCAACAACAGTAACGTGCAATACTGTAGCCTTATAGCCTACTGCTGTTGATCTGTCACATTCAGCTCGTATGACGTATATAGTTTAATTCAGAATTAAGTTAATCTAACTTTCTGCTTATCAGAACTATAAAATTTAAATGGATCACGTTTCAACCAAACTTAAATTCTTACGATTTCTATGGGCGCTTTCAAGCATATCCCGGCAATATTAAGAAGGATGTCAAGCTCAGAGAACTCTTCGATGGTTTTCTGAATAACTCTTTTCAAATCTTCATATTTTGTAAGATCGGCGACAATGGTAAGAACCTGTTTTCCCAAATAACAGCTGAAATGTTTAATTTTCTTTACTTGGATCACTAATAGTCTTCATGCAGTCTTTTAATATGTGTGAATTGAATGTTGGATCAACCTAGGATCTAAAATGATGCTTGTTGTAACAGTGATATTGCAAACTACAATGCAAGTGATGCAATTGAAACGTGGTAGCTTATAGCTATTTTTAAATAACTTGATAATATTCCCATTTAGCTGAATATAGGAGTTTTGTTTGCAACTGTTTCTTTCATAAAAGTGAAGTCGGCTTATTTCGCCAATATAATTTTAGTTTAGTTAGGCAAAGCTTGTTACATCTTCGATAGCTAGTTTCGTTAATGCTTCTTTCCTACTTTTTCTGCTCCAACATTTTCACATTCTGTCTCAGTCTTTGCAAGGTTTTCTTCGTCACGGTCCACCAAGCACAAACGTGTTCCATGCTTCGCAAAAGCTTTGGCAGTTCCGGCCCCAACACCACTTGCTGCACCTATGTAATGCAAAAAGTAAGCAGTGATATGCAAGCTACTTCAAGTATATCTAATTATTTATAGTTTTTACCATGTAGTTAAATTATGTTCAATTATACGCTTCCAGTGTTTATTGCAATGTGTAGGCCAATTTATTGCAATAGCACTTTTCCAGTAATTCTGCATTACGGTTTTAGCACTTGATTACAGGTTGTTCTGTGTACAGTACGTAAAGACGCTAAAACTAACTTTGCCTGCATTTCAATTTGTTCAATATTATGAAGAAAATTGATATAGAATACGTTCTTTTTCATTAATTTACTTAGAAATCACGTACATGCCCTAATATTAATACAATCTCTCATTAAATTTTAAAATAGAGGTTATATACCTGTAACCAGAACGACTTTTGAAGCAAATTCAACCATACTTCTGTGACGTCTGTCTCACTTGCTATGAAAATGAACGAAGCGCTTTCTTTCAGCACATAGGCTACAGTGCACAGTGTACATAGATTAGATGGATGTTATTATTAATACGGCTTATACCAGAACGTCGACAAACGACATCCTGAGGGGTGTGTGGTGACATTTTGTATTTTCTTTGATGCAAACGAAATATCATTTCCGTTCTTTCGTCGTCATCACTTCCTAAGGAAAACTACTTATAGTCTTACTTACTACTTGTAGTCTAGTTATAGCGTTTCTGTGTTTTAAACCAATGCACCTATCTGGTAAGGTGCCGATAAAACATAGAAATGTCGAATATAACGACGAAAAACAGCCAGAAACATATAAATCATTAACTCAAAACGAGATGAAACCTGAAATCAGCGAACCGTAATTTGCCGAAGGACATTGGCCAAAGCCAGATAAAGAGGGAGTGTTCAATCCATGTATAGTAAAGAGCTTGCTGGTTTCACGTTTAATTACTGTAGATTTCGTATAGAAAGATGTGTTATCCTTGCCTTTGTAAAGTTTGATCTTTATAGTGGTGTTGCTTACTCATTTTTTTTCTGAAAAACATGCTTATACAAACAACTAATCAAATATTCACATTTTACAAGGTATTGTCTCTCTTTAAAGAATCATGTCAAGTGTTTATCTTGGGAAATTCATTGTTATAAGTTTTTTTGTCAGAAAAACTTCTATATCGAATTTCTCATTATATAAGTGATGCAGTATTATTCGGTCCTTTTTAACCACAATTTCGAATATATTTCTGTGATAGGTCGACAACTTCTTGCATAAAATAATTAAGGAGATAACCAAAGATGGTCATTTTTTGCATGCAATTGGTTATCTATGGATGCAGCTGGATTTCGACACGGAAGATCGACCGCGGACCAAGTTACTCTCTTGACTCAAGAAATCGAGGACAGCTCTTCGGCTAAGAAAAAAGCAGGTGCTGTGTTTATCGACCTCACAGCCGCCTACGATACGGTTTGGCATCGCGGCGTCACCTGCAAGCTCTTGCGCCTACTGCCCGACAGGCACATGGTCTCTCTAATCATGGAACTTGTCCGAAACCGCAGCTTCACCCTCACCACCGGTGATGGCGCAAAAAGCAGATTGCGACGCCTGCGAAATGGTGTCCCACAAGGATCAGTCCTGGCTCCCCTCCTTTTCAACATCTACACGCACGACCTGCCAGAAACAATTGCCAAAAAGTTTGCTTACGCTGATGATTTGGCAATTATGCATAGAGCAGAAAACTGGTAGGAGTTGGAGGGGTCCCTAACCCAGGATATGGCAACCATATCCACTTATCTCCAGAAATGGAAGCTGAAGCTCAGTGTAACCAAAACGGTGACGGCTGCAGTAGTATAGTGTTGACACCTCAGGACTCTTACCGCCATTCGCCGCCATTTCGCCGCCGCTATTTCGCCGCCGGTGCGCCATCCGCCGGTCGAGTTTTTCAAATGTATCAGCTTTTGCAACCGAGTTTTTAGAAATGTATGAGTTTTTTGTGACATCAGAAACTTGAATATCTTTTATGTAATGGAAAAGGTACATCATAGTTTCAAAAGCGTAATACTGTGTGTTGCATCACAAGAAAAGTGAAATAATGAAAGTTGTTATTTCTAAAGTGATATTTCTTGGTTTTTTGTGGATATACAAGTAATGAAAGAATCAGTTATGTCATAGTGTATGATAGAAAAGAAAAGTGATGTCATAGTGATACAAATTATTTCTAAAGGGTGAACATCTTTGGTGAATATCTAATGAAAAGTTAGTTACGTCATAGTTTCAGAAGCATAATACCATGTGAACCAATTGGATTCATCTAGAGAATGTGAACATTCTATTAACAAGTCCTGACTTACCCGCGTAATCTATCCTAATTTGTTTTAGTTATAGCAAAACAGCTTGTTGGCAACAGTTGGTTATAAAATCTGTCACGTTTTTGAGCTAGTGACAGGAAGTCACTAGCATTCGGATACATATTTTACTTGAGTGACAGGTTAAAAAGTAAATGATTACACAGTTGTGATGCAATAAGGTGATTCGGGTACGTTACAATGCGAAATAAACCGGATATAATACTGACCCGAGTACTATCACGTTTCGAGAAAAAGCTGGTGTCGGGATATAATTGAACAGGCAAGCTAGCATATGTTACTATTGTTATAATCAGGGTTACCATACCGTCCTTATTTATAAGATTTGTCCTTATTTTAAAGGTCCGTGTCTTGGAAAATATGTTTATCCTTATTTCTAAGAAATGTCCTTCTTTTCACTTTCGTCCTTATTTTTAGGGCGGAGGTGGGCACTTTTGTCCTTATTTTGGGTATTTTGTCAACTTACGATACCATTTTGTACCAAAGAGATTCCTAATTTGTTTTGGTTATAGCAAAACAGCTTGTTGACAACAGTTGGTTATAAAATCTGTCACGTTTTTGAGCTAGTGACAGGAAGTCACTTGCATCCAGATACATATTTTACTTGAGTGACAGGTTAAAAAGTGAATGATTACACAGTTGTGATGCAATAAGGTGATTCGGGTACGTTACAATGCGAAATAAACCGGATATAATACTATCCCGAGTACTATCACGTTTCGAAAAAAAGCTGGTGTCGCGATATAATTGAACAGGCAAGCTAGCATATGTTACTATTATTATAATTTTATGGTGTAATCAGTTA
Source organism: Clavelina lepadiformis (assembly GCF_947623445.1). NCBI lineage: Eukaryota > Metazoa > Chordata > Ascidiacea > Aplousobranchia > Clavelinidae > Clavelina > Clavelina lepadiformis. Next base: position 21,234,503 of record NC_135241.1, read on the forward strand.
AAATCAGGGTGAGCAAACTTAATTCACATCAATAATGAATAATATTGGATCTTACTATATTATATTACTATTACTTCTATTCTATATTACTATGCTAGAACAGTCTATATTTATATAGGATAGGTTGCTTAGGGAAATACCTTGTGTTACGTATCAATGTAATGTTTGCGATAAACAATTTATTACATTCTATATCTATAACTTCAACAGACACAGAAAGAATCACAATAACATTCGATTTCTCTGTAAACTATATGATAAAATAATAGAGTTTGAGATATAAATCTATACTGAACACGTGTAATTGGTTAATGCGAAGAAATCTTAAAGCATATGGAATAAAACTAAGACTGTGTTTCGTTAGGTATAGAAAAAACTATAAAAATTTTCTTACTTTGGTTGAATTAATTAAGTCATTTAAACTTATTCCACTGATCATATTCATACATTCTCGACTTTCGAAAAGAATGCATTCAAACCGAAAGAAATGATTTCTACTCATTTTTCCTAAGTCAACTTAACTTATAAGTTGTGTTTTAACAAAAATCATTAAAATAAACATACTTTTCCTAAACAATATTTGTTATGATACATTTTATAATCTTTGATGTTAAAATTTTATCAAATCAAATCCTAAATGAATATGAAAAGTTTCACAGTTTATCGTGTTTACACCGTAAAATGTTAAAATTTTATCAAATTAACAAATTCTATACATCAAAGTGAAAAATGAAATACTTCAATACGTTAAAACTCATTGAAAATAAAGATATATTTCCTAAACACTGTTTGGTTTGATACATTTTATAATCTTTGTGTTCTATGTTTAACAATTTAAACGTTAAATCCACAAGAGAAAAGTATAGAGCAGACATAAATCAACATGAAACGTGTCACGTTTTGTCGTATTAACACCATAAATTATTAAAATTTTATCAAATTAACAAATTCTACACACCAAAAGGAAAAATGAAACACTTCAACACGTTAAAACACATTAAAAATAAACATATATTTCCTAAACACTGTTTGGTATGAAACAATTCATAATCTTTTTTATTCTGTGTAATTTAAACGTTAAATCCAAGGAAAAAGTATAAAATAGACATAAATCAATAGGAAGCGTGTCATGGTTTGTCGTATTTACACCATAAAATGTTAAAATTTTGTAAAAATAACAAATTCTATTCACCAAAGTAAAAAATAAAATACTTCAACATGTTAAAACACATTAACAATAAAGATATTTTACCTAAACACTATTTGGTTTGATACATTTTATAATCTTTGTGTTATATATTTAACAATTTAAATGTTAAAACCATAAGGAAAAAGTGTAGAACCGACATAAATTAATATGAAATGTGTCACGGTTTATCGTGTTTACACCATAAAATGTTAAAATTCCGTCAAAATTAATAAATTCTATCACCAAAGTACAAAATGAAACACTTCAATATGTTAAAACTCATTAAAAATAAACATATTTTTCCTAAACACCTTTTGGTATGATACATTTTATAATCGTTGTGTTCTATGTTTAAACGTTAAATCCAAGGAAAAAAGTGTAGAATAGACATAAATCAACATGAAACGTGTCATGGTTTGTCGTATTTACACCATAAAATGTTAAAATTTTGTCAAATCGAATCCAATTAAATTAATATAAATCTATTTGGATTAATTTTTTACAATTTTCTTTTAAAATAATGGTTTAAAGCAGATAGAAAGTAATTATATGAGTAAGCCATGTGAATAAGTAACCCCAGAAGTAATCAGGGTACCGGTAACCAGCTTCACACCAGTCAAACAGATAACCTATAAAGAAAACTTTAACAAAAGTGATAGTTGTGAACTGTTTTATCACTTTCTTATCAACTTTTCTCTTGATATACACTGTTCTTAATCTGTAAGCAATAAAACTCATTGATAATTTTCAACAAAGCAGAAACCGGTTTATCTATGGGCCGTTTTACAATGCAAATTGAACCATGAAATAATTATGTTAGCTTTTTTGTTATTTTCCTTGATACCACTTCGAGGTAAACTTTTCACTATACGAATACAACAAATCATTATAAAGTAAAGGTTTTTAATCAGTAACAAAAGAATAAGTGTGTTGACACCCGCAATGTAAATAACGTAAGCAAAACGTTGTGTACAACCCACACATTTGAAAACACCTATATACGCAATCACTGGGTAAGGAAAACATTGCAACTTCTGAAACATGTAAAACTTACTTTAAAAATATTTCATTTTCTTCCTAACTATATACAAAATATGTTATAAAATTAATGTATATAAAATCAAGAACACAAAGCTCACTCAAAAAATGCAATACGAAAGGATTTTGATGTGTTTATAAAGGTCTATATCCTTTACACAAAATGGTATGGTATGGGATCTTGTATGGACAGGGTTATCCAGGGGAAACGTTTTCTTTTCCATGATCATATTATTGTAGTTTGTATATCTACCCAATTTTGTTTTTGTTACGTGACGTCAATAATAATAAATATTCTTATACATGTGAATCAAAATGCAAATGTAACGTAGCAAAGTTTTCTAATTCAAATGTGTTATTATGTAAAAAAAATGAACTATCCAGCATGGAACATGGCACAAATCACAAGTTGGAATTCCTTGGATAACCCTGTGTATCAAAGTATTTACCTTTGGACTGATGGTTCTTCAGTCCTCACCGCTGAAGCTCGTTTCATCGAAAAAATGTTTGGAATGTTATTCCACTAATACTTCTTTATTTGATTTCTTGAACTATTATTATGGTATTGCACGACATGGAAACTGTCTATTGGAATCAATAAATAGGAAGAAACGTCGTTAATACCTTGCCCAAGAGCATTACATGGTTTCATGGCTGACGTTTTTAACCCTGACTACACTTCATTTTCTTTTGACTGTTTGTTTTATAAAGTCATGTATAAACAAATATACTGCATTTCACATAAGTAATATTTTTTACAAAAATAGCTATAGATGATAAAACACCCACTTATGAACTGAAGAGTTACCTAATTAATAACCTATATCAATACAATCATAGTTTTCGAGTTGATACATTTTTATGTCAACTATGAATATTATAAAATATGGAAGAGATAAAGGTACCATTTGACCCTATACCTTTTCCCATATCACATCCGTGATCATAAAACTATAGAAAATATCTCGTATAGAAAAAAATCATTTGAAAACCTTAGTCATGTGCTTGAAAAAATTTTATTTTATCAGATACTTAATTGTTACAAGAAAGGATGCACATGCATGACCTATGTATTATTATTGCTGTTATGGTATACTTACCTTGACTGTATAGTTTACATCTATCAAGTTATACAGAAATAGCATTAGGGCATTTACCATCTCAAGATATAGCGCGATAACATATTCCCAAATGTTATGGGACATATGATTCATGAGCTTCTGACCACGTAAATACATAATACACAATAAATGAATAACATGAAAAACTTTTTTACAGCAAGTTATACTCTTCTAGTTTCTTGACAGTGATTCAGCGATATTTTGATGCTTCCAGTAGTTATGTTACTTAATTTCTGACTTAAGTTGTTTCATATTATTTTTTAGATTACGCACAACACAAAACTTGTTGTGTTTATTGCTTTGATTTCTAGTGATTCTCATCTTTAGATTCGTAAAGAACGTTTTCATTACACTGAAATACGTATTTTTATTTGGTATCACTTTAATTGTATCGTATAGTTTTGTATTGTTTTACAAATTGTTTTATCGTAGTATTTATTTTTCGGTTGAAGTTTTTATTTGTACTGTGTTATTTTACTTCCACTCTTTCCATTTGTTTGAGCCTAAGCCTTTTCCCCTTCATTCCACTTTATTCCAATTCCCCGCTGGTCCATAATTGATTTTGTGTTTCACGGAGTGACGTATTAATTGCGGAGTATATGGCGAGTTTATTGTTTGAGGTACGATTCATTCTATATATTTGGCCGGGTGGGGGACAATTGTTTTATCTTTTGATTGAAAATAAGTACTTTTAGTGAACCCCTGGCTAGTTTTGATTTTGTTTATATTTTAATGCTTTTCAATATATAAAACATCCGGATAGTTTGTGCGAGTCACGGAATTGCAGTCATAATTTAGTCAACCATTCTCTATAGAGCCAGGTAATAGCTGACAAACTTATTTGTATCACTTATAAAAAAAAATACATTACAATGTGAATGATCTTAGAAGATGTTCATTTTATTTTTTGAATTAATGATTCTATAAAACTGGACGATAAATTTATTCAGATACATCAAAAAACTTGCCTTGTAGTATTTTCTGGAATTTTCCAAAGGTTCTTCTCATGTTTTGAGCATGTATTCACATTGCTATCAAATTATAATTCGTACCATAACCATTTATTTTATCACCATTGCGCAATATGCGTTTCGCGATCGTCATACTCTGAAATCTTTTGCCTCTGGCTACTTTCCAAGCTTTCAAGGAAAAGTATGAAACGAAAACTTATATTCACAATCGATCAGCATGATGATAGTATAAAAAATAGACATTCATTTCTATTGGAACTATACTCACAAATATATCAAATTGAAACGTTGAGGTCTGTAAACACACGCACACACACACACAAATCCAGTATACTTGTGATTTTTTTTTTTAACAAGTTCAGTGATAATACAACACACTGATTTGGATATTTTAGTATAGTGCTCCCCCCTACGAGTCCCACCTTCATTTACCTTCAACCTTCAACCGGCGAGTTTCACCGCCACCGCCATTCACCGTCAACCGTGAACCGCCAACCGCCAACCGCCAACCGCCAACCGCCAAGTGTCATTCTCACTTTTCTTGTACATATGCCTCTTGCGTGGTGGTGCTATGAAACGAAAAACTATGACGTCACTTTGACACTTGGCGGTTGGCGGTTGGCGGTTCACGGTTGACGGTGAATGGCGGTGGCGGTGAAACTCGCCGGTTGAAGGTTGAAGGTAAATGAAGGTGGGACTCGTAGGGGGGAGCACTATACTAAAATATCCAAATCAGTGTGTTGTATTATCACTGAACCTGTTAAAAAAAAAAAATCACAAGTATACTGGATTTGTGTGTGTGTGGGTGCGTGTGTTTACAGACCTCAACGTTTCAATTTGATATATTTGTGAGTATAGTTCCAATAGAAATGAATGTCTATTTTTTATACTATCATCATGCTGATCGATTGTGAATATAAGTTTTCGTTTCATACTTTTCCTTGAAAGCTTGGAAAGTAGCCAGAGGCAAAAGATTTCAGGGTATGACGATCGCGAAACGCATATTGCGCAATGGTGATAAAATAAATGGTTATGGTACGAATTATAATTTGATAGCAATGTGAATACATGCTCAAAACATGAGAAGAACCTTTGGAAAATTCCAGAAAATACTACAAGGCAAGTTTTTTGATGTATCTGAATAAATTTATCGTCCAGTTTTATAGAATCATTAATTCAAAAAATAAAATGAACATCTTCTAAGACCATTCACATTGAAATGTAGTTTTTTTTTTATAAGTGATACAAATAAGTTTGTCAGCTATTACCTGGCTCTATAGAGAATGGTTGACTAAATTATGACTGCAATTCCGTGACTCGCACAAACTATCCGGATGTTTTATATATTGAAAAGCATTAAAATATAAACAAAATCAAAACTAGCCAGGGGTTCACTAAAAGTACTTATTTTCAGTCAAAAGATAAAACAATTGTCCCCCACCCGGCCAAATATATAGAATGAATCGTACCTCAAACAATAAACTCGCCATATACTCCGCAATTAATACGTCACTCCGTGAAACACAAAATCAATTATGGACCAGCGGGGAATTGGAATAAAGTGGAATGAAGGGGAAAAGGCTTAGGCTCAAACAAATGGAAAGAGTGGAAGTAAAATAACACAGTACAAATAAAAACTTCAACCGAAAAATAAATACTACGATAAAACAATTTGTAAAACAATACAAAACTATACGATACAATTAAAGTGATACCAAATAAAAATACGTATTTCAGTGTAATGAAAACGTTCTTTACGAATCTAAAGATGAGAATCACTAGAAATCAAAGCAATAAACACAACAAGTTTTGTGTTGTGCGTAATCTAAAAAATAATATGAAACAACTTAAGTCAGAAATTAAGTAACATAACTACTGGAAGCATCAAAATATCGCTGAATCACTGTCAAGAAACTAGAAGAGTATAACTTGCTGTAAAAAAGTTTTTCATGTTATTCATTTATTGTGTATTATGTATTTACGTGGTCAGAAGCTCATGAATCATATGTCCCATAACATTTGGGAATATGTTATCGCGCTATATCTTGAGATGGTAAATGCCCTAATGCTATTTCTGTATAACTTGATAGATGTAAACTATACAGTCAAGGTAAGTATACCATAACAGCAATAATAATACATAGGTCATGCATGTGCATCCTTTCTTGTAACAATTAAGTATCTGATAAAATAAAAATTTTTCAAGCACATGACTAAGGTTTTCAAATGATTTTTTTCTATACGAGATATTTTCTATAGTTTTATGATCACGGATGTGATATGGGAAAAGGTATAGGGTCAAATGGTACCTTTATCTCTTCCATATTTTATAATATTCATAGTTGACATAAAAATGTATCAACTCGAAAACTATGATTGTATTGATATAGGTTATTAATTAGGTAACTCTTCAGTTCATAAGTGGGTGTTTTATCATCTATAGCTATTTTTGTAAAAAATATTACTTATGTGAAATGCAGTATATTTGTTTATACATGACTTTATAAAACAAACAGTCAAAAGAAAATGAAGTGTAGTCAGGGTTAAAAACGTCAGCCATGAAACCATGTAATGCTCTTGGGCAAGGTATTAACGACGTTTCTTCCTATTTATTGATTCCAATAGACAGTTTCCATGTCGTGCAATACCATAATAATAGTTCAAGAAATCAAATAAAGAAGTATTAGTGGAATCACATTCCAAACATTTTTTCGATGAAACGAGCTTCAGCGGTGAGGACTGAAGAACCATCAGTCCAAAGGTAAATACTTTGATACACAGGGTTATCCAAGGAATTCCAACTTGTGATTTGTGCCATGTTCCATGCTGGATAGTTCATTTTTTTTACATAATAACACATTTGAATTAGAAAACTTTGCTACGTTACATTTGCATTTTGATTCACATGTATAAGAATATTTATTATTATTGACGTCACGTAGCAAAAACAAAATTGGGTAGATATACAAACTACAATAATATGATCATGGAAAAGAAAACGTTTCCCCTGGATAACCCTGTCCATACAAGATCCCATACCATACCATTTTGTGTAAAGGATATAGACCTTTATAAACACATCAAAATCCTTTCGTATTGCATTTTTTGAGTGAGCTTTGTGTTCTTGATTTTATATACATTAATTTTATAACATATTTTGTATATAGTTAGGAAGAAAATGAAATATTTTTAAAGTAAGTTTTACATGTTTCAGAAGTTGCAATGTTTTCCCTACCCAGTGATTGCGTATATAGGTGTTTTCAAATGTGTGGGTTGTACACAACGTTTTGCTTACGTTATTTACATTGCGGGTGTCAACACACTTATTCTTTTGTTACTGATTAAAAACCTTTACTTTATAATGATTTGTTGTATTCGTATAGTGAAAAGTTTACCTCGAAGTGGTATCAAGGAAAATAACAAAAAAGCTAACATAATTATTTCATGGTTCAATTTGCATTGTAAAACGGCCCATAGATAAACCGGTTTCTGCTTTGTTGAAAATTATCAATGAGTTTTATTGCTTACAGATTAAGAACAGTGTATATCAAGAGAAAAGTTGATAAGAAAGTGATAAAACAGTTCACAACTATCACTTTTGTTAAAGTTTTCTTTATAGGTTATCTGTTTGACTGGTGTGAAGCTGGTTACCGGTACCCTGATTACTTCTGGGGTTACTTATTCACATGGCTTACTCATATAATTACTTTCTATCTGCTTTAAACCATTATTTTAAAAGAAAATTGTAAAAAATTAATCCAAATAGATTTATATTAATTTAATTGGATTCGATTTGACAAAATTTTAACATTTTATGGTGTAAATACGACAAACCATGACACGTTTCATGTTGATTTATGTCTATTCTACACTTTTTTCCTTGGATTTAACGTTTAAACATAGAACACAACGATTATAAAATGTATCATACCAAAAGGTGTTTAGGAAAAATATGTTTATTTTTAATGAGTTTTAACATATTGAAGTGTTTCATTTTGTACTTTGGTGATAGAATTTATTAATTTTGACGGAATTTTAACATTTTATGGTGTAAACACGATAAACCGTGACACATTTCATATTAATTTATGTCGGTTCTACACTTTTTCCTTATGGTTTTAACATTTAAATTGTTAAATATATAACACAAAGATTATAAAATGTATCAAACCAAATAGTGTTTAGGTAAAATATCTTTATTGTTAATGTGTTTTAACATGTTGAAGTATTTTATTTTTTACTTTGGTGAATAGAATTTGTTATTTTTACAAAATTTTAACATTTTATGGTGTAAATACGACAAACCATGACACGCTTCCTATTGATTTATGTCTATTTTATACTTTTTCCTTGGATTTAACGTTTAAATTACACAGAATAAAAAAGATTATGAATTGTTTCATACCAAACAGTGTTTAGGAAATATATGTTTATTTTTAATGTGTTTTAACGTGTTGAAGTGTTTCATTTTTCCTTTTGGTGTGTAGAATTTGTTAATTTGATAAAATTTTAATAATTTATGGTGTTAATACGACAAAACGTGACACGTTTCATGTTGATTTATGTCTGCTCTATACTTTTCTCTTGTGGATTTAACGTTTAAATTGTTAAACATAGAACACAAAGATTATAAAATGTATCAAACCAAACAGTGTTTAGGAAATATATCTTTATTTTCAATGAGTTTTAACGTATTGAAGTATTTCATTTTTCACTTTGATGTATAGAATTTGTTAATTTGATAAAATTTTAACATTTTACGGTGTAAACACGATAAACTGTGAAACTTTTCATATTCATTTAGGATTTGATTTGATAAAATTTTAACATCAAAGATTATAAAATGTATCATAACAAATATTGTTTAGGAAAAGTATGTTTATTTTAATGATTTTTGTTAAAACACAACTTATAAGTTAAGTTGACTTAGGAAAAATGAGTAGAAATCATTTCTTTCGGTTTGAATGCATTCTTTTCGAAAGTCGAGAATGTATGAATATGATCAGTGGAATAAGTTTAAATGACTTAATTAATTCAACCAAAGTAAGAAAATTTTTATAGTTTTTTCTATACCTAACGAAACACAGTCTTAGTTTTATTCCATATGCTTTAAGATTTCTTCGCATTAACCAATTACACGTGTTCAGTATAGATTTATATCTCAAACTCTATTATTTTATCATATAGTTTACAGAGAAATCGAATGTTATTGTGATTCTTTCTGTGTCTGTTGAAGTTATAGATATAGAATGTAATAAATTGTTTATCGCAAACATTACATTGATACGTAACACAAGGTATTTCCCTAAGCAACCTATCCTATATAAATATAGACTGTTCTAGCATAGTAATATAGAATAGAAGTAATAGTAATATAATATAGTAAGATCCAATATTATTCATTATTGATGTGAATTAAGTTTGCTCACCCTGATTTTAACTGATTACACCATAAAATTATAATAATAGTAACATATGCTAGCTTGCCTGTTCAATTATATCGCGACACCAGCTTTTTTTCGAAACGTGATAGTACTCGGGATAGTATTATATCCGGTTTATTTCGCATTGTAACGTACCCGAATCACCTTATTGCATCACAACTGTGTAATCATTCACTTTTTAACCTGTCACTCAAGTAAAATATGTATCTGGATGCAAGTGACTTCCTGTCACTAGCTCAAAAACGTGACAGATTTTATAACCAACTGTTGTCAACAAGCTGTTTTGCTATAACCAAAACAAATTAGGAATCTCTTTGGTACAAAATGGTATCGTAAGTTGACAAAATACCCAAAATAAGGACAAAAGTGCCCACCTCCGCCCTAAAAATAAGGACGAAAGTGAAAAGAAGGACATTTCTTAGAAATAAGGATAAACATATTTTCCAAGACACGGACCTTTAAAATAAGGACAAATCTTATAAATAAGGACGGTATGGTAACCCTGATTATAACAATAGTAACATATGCTAGCTTGCCTGTTCAATTATATCCCGACACCAGCTTTTTCTCGAAACGTGATAGTACTCGGGTCAGTATTATATCCGGTTTATTTCGCATTGTAACGTACCCGAATCACCTTATTGCATCACAACTGTGTAATCATTTACTTTTTAACCTGTCACTCAAGTAAAATATGTATCCGAATGCTAGTGACTTCCTGTCACTAGCTCAAAAACGTGACAGATTTTATAACCAACTGTTGCCAACAAGCTGTTTTGCTATAACTAAAACAAATTAGGATAGATTACGCGGGTAAGTCAGGACTTGTTAATAGAATGTTCACATTCTCTAGATGAATCCAATTGGTTCACATGGTATTATGCTTCTGAAACTATGACGTAACTAACTTTTCATTAGATATTCACCAAAGATGTTCACCCTTTAGAAATAATTTGTATCACTATGACATCACTTTTCTTTTCTATCATACACTATGACATAACTGATTCTTTCATTACTTGTATATCCACAAAAAACCAAGAAATATCACTTTAGAAATAACAACTTTCATTATTTCACTTTTCTTGTGATGCAACACACAGTATTACGCTTTTGAAACTATGATGTACCTTTTCCATTACATAAAAGATATTCAAGTTTCTGATGTCACAAAAAACTCATACATTTCTAAAAACTCGGTTGCAAAAGCTGATACATTTGAAAAACTCGACCGGCGGATGGCGCACCGGCGGCGAAATAGCGGCGGCGAAATGGCGGCGAATGGCGGTAAGAGTCCTGAGGTGTCAACACTATACTACTGGCTGCCTTCCACCTGTACAACAAGGAGGTACAACGTGAGATCAACATCACTGTTGATGGACGTCCTCTCCCTTTCACTGCCGAACCAACATACCTTGGCTTAAAGCTGGACAGGGCACTCACGTTTCGTCGACACCTGGAGTCACTTCGCAAAAAATTAACAACACGCGTTGGGCTTTTGAGACGACTGGCAGGATCTAGCCAGGGTGCTGGATGCATAACACTTCGCATAGCCACCCTGGCTTTGGTCCATTCTTCAGCCGAGTACTGCACACCTGTTTGGTGTCGTAGTGCTCACACTCGTCTCATAGACAAGCCGATTAATGACGCTCTTCGCTTAGTGACTGGATGCCTACGCCCCACACCAACAGACAACTTGTTTGTCCTAGCAGGTATCCATCCATCTGAGCTTCGCCGCAAGAGAGCCACACTGTCTCTAGCACGCCGAGCACTGGAGCCTGGGCATCTTCTGCATGACCGGCTCCTGTCTCCTCCACTTAGAGGACATCGGCAGCTTAAGTCGAGGCACCCATTTTTCCCTGCTGCTTTAGACTTACTGGATGACTTCAACCAGTCAAGCACCAATGTGGCAAGCTGGGCGGATTACAAATGGAGCATGGAGTGGCAAGAAAATCCCTCCAGACTCCATGGTTTTATTCCGGAGGCCAGCACATCACCACCGGGAATGCATTTTCCCAGGTGTGCTTGGACTAAACTCAATCACCTTCGAACTGGCGTTGGCCTCTTCCGCTCAACCATGCACAAATGGGGCATGGCTCCATCTTCGGCCTGTGAGTGTGGTGCAGAAGAGCAGACTGCAGACCACGTCATAACATCTTGTCCGACATACCGCCATCCTTGTGGGAACCGTGGTCTGACAACAATGGATGAAAACCTGGTCAGCTGGCTGACAAACACCTGCCCCACAATATGAGGTCTTTGTTCTCTCTCTGAAACTAAAGAACCATCTACTCCACACGAAGAAGAAGAAGATGCAGCTTATTTTGGAAAAGGGATTGCAAAAAATTTGACACTTAGGTAGAAGATTTTTGTTAAACTTTTCTGCATGTATAAATCTGTGAGGATAAAGGTATACTAAAATAAACAAATCGAATACAATATAGAATTCTTATTTGCAGACATCTGCTTTACGAAACATGACGTTAATGATAGATAACATTGCGTACCGATAACTTCCTGTTTTCCGTTTTAAGTCGTGACATGAAAATCGCGCCTGCCCATCTTGCGTTTAATATACACAGTTGTTCAATGCATTAAGTCTACTAAGATCAACACTGTAACATGGACGTCTTTATGCTGTTGCTGTGCTAATGATTTGTGAAAATGTAATCGTTCAATAACACCAAGTTCTAGTAACTTGTTGATCTTTTGCTTGAGTATTTTTTCTTTCTCCGGGGACATTCGATAAGGTCTACACCTTATGGGTTCACCTTTCGTTATAATGTGATGAACAGCATTCTTTATAGGACACTTAGAGTAAATAGACACATCAAAAACACTGGGATAACTATTAGCAAAATATGCAAGCAAGCGATCCGATGTGACGTCAACATTTGCAGGATTTGAAAAAGAAAGCACAGCATCATGACAAAATTTTGAAGAAGAAAGCAACTCAGGCGTGATGTCAGCTGTGACGTGATCATTTTCACGTGATTGAATCAAAAGTTTAGCAGTGAGACCAACACTCAGACCAAAATGAATCAAAAAATCGGAACCAATGATAGAATAAGCTATATCACTATACTCAATTCAAAATGCCACGAAAATGTGTTATTCAGGTTTAATGAAACCTTCATAGGCTTATTGCCTTTTATCACAATACGTGAGCGAATAATTGCATTATAAATCTTTTGCTATTCTTTTCGTTTCTTCACTCAAAATTATTGACGATAAAGCAAAAATGATAATAGATGAGCGTAAAACTTTTGTATTTTTAATAGGACAAATGAATGGCTGAAAAACAGTCGACAGTTTGATATGTGGGTTGGAGTTTCTGTGGCGCCGAATGCAAAGCACATCGGTGAAAAAGATGGCCTTAAGTCAGTACTTGAAATAAATGTGTCGGAATATCAGGATGAGAAGACTGGTGAAAGAATATTTGCCAATGCCCAAATTCCGTTATTGCATATTCTTATCAAGGCGGTGAAAAGCACCAAATCAAATTTGTGAAGCAAATCGATTTATTCTATATGTTATAAAATCCGTAATTAACATTGTGATACGCCTTGCCGCGTGAATCTGTTATTTTGCAAACCTGTTAATAACTGTAAACTAAGTTTCTAATCGTAAAAAACTTTTTTTGAAATTTTGAAATATATGTGCTCTCAAACGAAGTAAAGCCAACTTTTCAAACTTCACAATGCTTAGAATTATGGAGATCTTTTGTGACCTTTTTTCGACCAGGAAGTGATTGATCGATTGATTCTTTTTTCTGCACCCAAAAGATTCCTTAATCAAATCCCAAAGTATAATGGGTGATAGCTCAATCCGCATCTGACGTCATGTTACGTCCGAAATGATAAGAGGTAAATTGCTTTCAGGTGTAAATTGCAAATAATATATTTATACCACGACTTGGACATACAGTTGAGACTATACAGATAAGCTGCTCAATCATGCTACACCAATAACCAAAATATCTTTGCAAAAATATGGTGAACGCCAAGCATTCACATTCCTGTCAAGTGGCGCGCACCATCGACAAACAAACATGTTCCTGTGATCATTTTTGCACGATCTGAAGCCAAAAACATAATTGCGTCTATGACATCATCAACCTTGACGTTCTTCCTGCCCAGGGGGACGAGTTTGGCACGTTCTTGCACCAATTCTTCAACTTCTTCGTCGCTTTTGAGCCAACGTTGGAATAAATTCGTCTTCATAAACGCTGGGCTGAAAGAAATATGTATTTGATTGAATCTGTCGCCAGAATCCGATGAAAAACGATATTTGTCACTCACTTGACAGCGTTTATTCTTATTCCTTTCTTGGCTAGTTCTAGAAAAAAACATGAATACATCAGTATAGCAGTTACAGATAGCTTTAGGTAAAGCTATAAGCCAAAATTTATGCGTAACATCTACTTCAGTTTAATGCTGTTTTACCCAAGGCGGCAATTTTTGTGAAATGATCAACGGAAGATTTGCTCATGCTGTAAATCATCTGAGATGCTTCGGTATATTTCTTGCTCGCAATGCTTGAAATATTGACGATACTCCCTGAAAACGATGGCAGATCATAAATTTTAAAGAGCTCAATCTCAATTTCAAGTCATTTTAGGACCAAAAATAGCCCGGAAAGCGATAAGTACTAAGTTGTTTACCCTTCGTCTTCTCCAGATATGGTATAGCAAGTTGAGTGAGAAATAGAGGCGCCCTTACATTAATGTTGTAGGCAGCGTCAAAATCCTTGAAACTGACCTGTCAGAAGAAATCTATACTGTATATCAGTGTTATGCCGAAAATTGATTTAACTAAATATCCGATTAACAGCTTCACTCTTGCACTTGCTGTAAAAAAACCCACTGATCTATACCGGCTGGAGGTTAGTGCCTGTTTAATTTGTAGGCTATATCATATTGGTTGTTATCAATTTATGAAAATGGTAAATACTTTGACTGCAATTGTCGACAGATTTTATTTGCCTGGAATTATTCTAAATCGTTTTAAAGAAGGCAATCCCTCAACAACAGTAACGTGCAATACTGTAGCCTTATAGCCTACTGCAGCTGATCAGTCACATTCAGCTCGTATGACGTATACAGTTTAATTCAGAATTAAGTTAATCTCACTTTCTGCTTATCAGCACTTTAAAACTTAAATGGTTCACGTTTCAACCAAACTTAAATTCTTACGATTTCCATGGGCGCTTTGAAGCATATCCCGGCAATATTAAGAAGAACGTCAAGCTCAGTGAACTCTTCGATAGTTTTCTGAATAACTCTTTTCAAATCTTCATATTTTGTAAGATCGGCGACAATGGTAAGAACCTGTTTTCCCAAATAACAGCTGAAATGTTTAATTTTGTTTACTAGGATCACTAATAGTCTTCATGCAGTCTTTTAATATGTGTTAATTGAATGTTGGACCAACATAAGATGTCCCAAAGTGATGCTTGTTGTAACAGTAATATTGCAAACTATAATGCAAGTAGTGCAATTGAAACGTGGTAGTTTATGGCTATTTTTAAAAAACTTGATACTGTTCCCATTTAGCTTAATATACGAATTTTGTTTGCAACTGTTTCTTCCATAAAAGTGAAGCCGGCTTATTTTGCCAATATAATTTTAGTTGAGTTAGGCAAAGCTTGTTACATCTTCGATAGTTAGTTTCGTTAATGCTTTTTCGCTACCTTTTCTGCTCCAACATTTTCACATTTTGTCTCAGTCTTTGCAAGGTTTTCTTCGTCACGGTCCACCAGGCACAAACGTGTTCCATGCTTCGCAAAAGTTTTGGCAGTTCCCGCCCCAACACCACTTGCTGCACCTATGTAATGCAAAAGGGAAGCAGTGATACGCAAGCTACTTCAAGTATATCTAATACTTTATGGGTTTTATCATGTAGTTAAATTATGTTCAATTATACGCTTCCAGTGTTTATTGCAATGTGTAGGCCAATTTTTCGCAATACTACTTTTCCAGTAATTCTGCTTTACGGTTTTAGCAGTTGATTACCGGTTGTTCTGTGTACAGTATGTAAATGACGCTAAAACTAACTTTGCCTGCATTTCCATCTGTCCAATATTATGAAGAAAATTGATATAGACAAGTTAGACAACGTTCTTTTTCATTAACCTACTTAGGAATCACGTATATGCTCTAATATTAATAGAATATCTCATAAAGTTTTAAAATAGAGGTTATATACCTGTAACCAGAACGACTTTTGAAGAAAATTCAACCATAGTTCTGTGACGTCTGTCTCACTTGCTATGAAAATGAATGAAGCGCTTTCTTTCAGCACATACAGTGTACAATGTACATAGATAAGACGGATGTTATTATTAGTACGGCTTATACCAGAATGTCGACAAACGTGCTATCCTGAGAGTGTGTGGTGACATTTTGTATTTTCTTTGATGCAAACGAAATATCATTTCCGTTTTTTCGTCGTCATCACTTCCTAAGGAAAACTACTTGTATTCTTACTTACTACTTGTAGTCTAGTTATAGCGTTTCTGTGCTTTACACCAATGCACCTGTCTGGTATGGTGCCGATAAAACATCGAAATGTGGAATATAACTACTAAAAACAGCCAGAAACATATAATTCAATAACTCAAAACGAGATGAAACCGGAAATGAGCAAACCGTAATTTGCCGAAAGACATTGGCCAAAGCCAGGTAAAGAGAGAGTGTTCAATCGATGTATAGTAAAGAGCTTGCTGGTTTCACGCCTAATTACTGTAGATTTCGTATAGAAAGATGTGTTATCCTTGCCTTTGTAAAGTTTGATCTTTATAGTGGTGTTGCTTACTCATTTTTTTTCTAAAAAACTTGCTTATACAAACAACTAATCAAATATTCACATTTTACAAGGTATTGTCTCTCTTTAAAGAATCATGTCAAGTGTTTATCATGGGAAATTCATTGTTATAAGTTTTTTTGTCAGAAAAACTTCTAACTTATATCGAATTTCTCATTATATAAGTGATGCAGTATTATTCGGTCCTTTTTAACCACAATTTCGAATATGTTTCTGTGTTAGGTCGACAAATTCTTGCATAAAAGAATTAAGGAGTTAACCAAAGATGGTCATTTTTGCATGCAATTGGTTATCTATGTGTTACAGATTTTCTTTTGCCAGATCGTTTTCTACCGCTTTCACGGCCCACTCAAAGCCAACGAACGTTTTTCAATGTAGTTCGATTGTATTTCATATGAGATTAAAAACACTCCTCTCCGTTTGGGGCTTAACTTTCGGGACACACGTTCAAAACAATTCGATAAAATATAATAAAAGCAACAAGACAGATCTGAGGGACCAAGAAAAACGACAGGTCCTCGTCTTGAACGCTCGGATCCTTACTGACCTCGAAGGCCACGTTTTTCTAGGAAGGCAACCACTCCCGCCTGAAGCCCATGCGTGACACCAAGCGAAAAAGAACAGGTAATGATTCCGCGTTCGACCACATCCGAACACTTGAGGCGGCAAAGAAAACAACATGAAATAAAGCAGTGGACAAGAGAAATCATGGTGATAAACACTATAAAAGCTAACTGATAACTAACAAAAATAAAGCGTGGAAAAACACACGAAAAACAAACAAACAATTGTGCGAATTATTATTTTGCCACATATGGATGCAGCTTACTTTGGAAAAGGGATTGCAAAAAAATTGACGTTTAGGTAAAATATTTTTGTTAACCTTTTCTGCATGTATAAATCTGTGATGATAAAGGGATGTTATGATATACAAATCGAATACAATACAGAATTCTTATTTTTAGACATCTGCTTAACGAAACGTGACGTTAATGATAGATAAAAATGTGTACCAATAACTTCCTGTTTTCCGTTTTAAGTCGTGACAGGAGTATCGCGCCTGCCTATCCTGCGTTTATTATACACAGTTATTCGATGCATTAAGTCTACTAAGATCAACACTGTAACATGGACGTCTTTATGCTGTTGCTGTGCTAATGATTTGTGAAAATGTAATCGTTCAATAACGCCAAGTTCTAGTAACTTGTTGAGCTCTTGTTTGAGTATTTTTTATTTCTCTGGAGACATTCGATAAGGTCTACACCTTATGGGTTCACCTTTGGTTATAATGTGATGAACAGCATTCTTTATAGGACGCTTAGAGTAAATAGACACATCAAAAACACTGGGATAACTATTAGCCAAAAATGCAAGCAAGCGATCCGATGTGACGTCAACATTTGCAGGATTTGAAAATGACAAAATTTTGAGTAAGAAGGCAACTCAGGCGTGATGTCAGCTGTGACGTGATCATTTTCACGTGATTGAATCAAACGTTTAGCAGTGAGACCAACACTCAGACCAAAATGAATCAAAAAATCGGAACCAATGATAGAATAAGCTATATCACTATACTCAATTCAAAATGCCACGAAAATGTGTTTTTCAAGTTTAATGAAACCTTCATAGGCTTACTGCCTTTTATCACAATACGTGAGCCGTTAATAGCATTATAAATCTTTTGCTATTCTTTTCGTTTCTTCACTCAAAATTATTGACGATAAAGCAAAAATGATAATAGATGAGCGTAAGTTTTTTGTATTTTTAATAGGACAAATAAGAGGCTGAAAAATAGTCGAGAGTTAGATATGTGGGTTGGAGTTTCTGTGGCACGGAATGAAAAGCACAGCGGTGAAAAAGACGGTCTTAAGTCAGTACTTGAAATAAATATGTGGGAATATCAGGATGATAAGATTGGTGAAAGAATATTTGCCAATGCCCAAATTCCATTATTACAAATTCTTCTCAATGCGGTGAAAAGCACCAAAGCAAATCTGTGAATCAAATCGATTTATTCTATATGTTATAAATTCCATAATTAACATTGTGATACGTCTTGCCGCGTGAATCTGTTATTTTACAAACCTGTTAATAACTGTAAACTAAGTTTCCAATCGTAAAATACTTTTTTCGAAATATATGTGCTCTCAAACGAAGTAAAGCCAACTTTTCAAACTTCACAATGCGTAGAATTATGGAGATCTTTTGTGATCATTAAAAAGGGTCAAAAACCATCCATAACAGATTAGACATCATAGCCCTATTTGGACCGGGAAATGATTGATCGATTGATTCTTTTTCCTGCACCCAAAAGATTCCTTAATCAAATCCCAAAGTATGATTGGTGATAGCTCAACCCGCATCTGACGTCATGTTACGTCCGAAATGATAAAATGTAAATTGCTTTCAGGTGTAAATTGCAAATAATATATTTAGACCAAGCCTTATGCATACAGACAAACATACAGTTAAGACTATACAGATAAGCTCCTCAATCATGCTACACCAATGACCAAAAATATCTTTGCAAAAATATGGTGCACGCCAGGCGTTCATAATCCCGTCAAGTGGCGCGCACCATCGACAAACAAACATGTTCCCGTGATCATTTTTGCACGATCTGAAGCCAAAAACATAATTGCGTTTATGACATCATCAACCTTGACGTTCTTCCTGCCCAGGGGGATGAGTTTGGCACGTCCTTGCACCAATTCTTCAACTTCTTCGGCGCTGTTGAACCAACTTTGGAATATATTCGTCTTCATAAACGCTGGGCTGAAATGAATGTGTATTTGATTGAATCTGTCGCCAGGATCCGATGAAAAACGATATTTGTCACTCACTTGACTGCGTTTATTCTTATTCCTTTCTTGGCTAGTTCTGGAAACAACCATGAATACATCAGTATAGCAGTTACAAATAGCTTTAGGTAAAGCAAGCCAAAAGTTCAAGCGTGATATCTACTTCAGTTTAATGCTGTTTTACCCAAGGCGGCAATTTTTGTGAAATGATCAACAGAAGACTTGCTCATGCAGTAAATCATCTGAGATGCGGCGGTATATTCCTTGGTCACAACGCTTGAAATATTGACGATACTCCCTGAAAAAGTTTGCAGATCATAAATTTTAAAAAGCTCAATTTCAATTTCAAGTCAGTTTAGGACCACAAATAGCCTGGAAAGCGATAAGTACTAAATTGTTTACCCTTCGTCTTCTCCAGATATGGTATAGCAAGTTGAGTGAGAAATAAAGGCGCCCTTACATTAATGTTGTAAGTATCGTCGAAATCTTTGAAGCTTGCCTTTCAGAAGAAATCTATAACTTACTGTATATCAGTGTTATACCGAAAATTGAATTTACAAAATATCCGATTAATAACGTAACCCTTGCACTTGCTGTAAAGTAGCCCACTGAGCTATACCGGCTGGAGGTTAGTGCCTGTTTTATTTGTAGGCTACATCACATTGATTATTTGCAATTTATGAAAACGGTAAATATTTTGTTTGATGACAGATTTTATTTGACTGGAATTATTCTAAATCGTTTTAAAGAAGGCAATCCCTCAACAACAGTAACGTGCAATATTGTAGCCTTATAGCCTACTGCTGCTGATCAATCACATTCAGCTCGTATGACGTATGTATTTTATTTCAGAATTAAGTTGATCTAACTTTCTGTTTATCAGAACTATGAAATTTAAATGGATCACGTTTCAACCAAACTTAAATTCTTACGATTTCTATGGGCGCTTTCAAACATATCCCGGCAATATTAAGAAGGATGTCAAGCTCAGAGAACTCTTCGATGGTTTTCTGCATAACTCTTTTCAAATCTTCATCTTTTGTAAGGTCGGCGACAATGGTAAGAACCTATTTTCCCAAATAACAGCTGAAATGTTTAATTTTCTTTACTTGGATCACTAATAGTCTTCATGCAGTCTTATAAAATGTGTGAATAGAATGTTGAACCAACATAGGATGTAAAGTAATGCTTGTTGTAACAGTGATATTGCAAACTATAATGCAAGTGGTGCAATTGAAACGTGGTAGCTTATAGCTATCATAAATGTGAAGTCGGCTTATTTTACCAATATAATTTCAGTTTCGTTAGGCAAAGCTTGTTACATCTTCGGTAGCTAGTTTCGTAAATGCTTTTTCGCTACCTTTTCTGCTCCAACATTTTCACATTCAGTCTCAGTCTTTGCAAGGTTTTCTTCGTCACGGTCCACCAGGCATAAACGTGTTCTATGCTTCGCAAAAGCTTTGGCAGTTCCGGCCCCAACACCACTTGCTGCACCTATGTAATGCAAAAAGGAAGCAGTGATACGCAAGCTACTTCAAGTATATCTAATACTTTATAGTTTTTATCATGTAGTTAAATTATGTTCAATTATACGCTTCCAGTGTTTATTGCAATATGTAGGTCAATTTATTGCAATACCACTTTTCCAGTAATTCTGCATCGCGGTTTTAGCACTTCATTACAGGTTGTTCTGTGTACAGTATGTAAATGACGCTAAAACTAACTTTGCCTGCATTTCAATTTGTTCAATATTATGAAGAAAATTGATATAGAATACGTTCTTTTTTAATTAATCTACTTAAGAATCACGTATAAGTTTTATTCTTGATACAATCTCTCAAAAAGTTTTAAAATAGAGGTTATATACCTGTAACCAGAACGACTTTTGAAGCAAATTCAACCATAGTTCTGTGACGTCTGTCTCACTTGCTATGAAAATGAACGAAGCGCTATCTTTCAGCATGTACTACTATACAGTGTACAGTGTACATAGATTAGACTGATGTTATTATTAGTACGGCTAATACCAGAACGTGCCCAAGCAAAACACTTCTGCAACGTGGTGACATTTTGTATTTTCTTTGATGCAAACGAAATATCATTTCCGTTCTTTCGTTGTCGTCATTTCCTGAGGAAAACTGTTTGTAGTCTTACTTACTACTTGTAGTCTAATTATAGCGTTTCTGTGTTTTACACTGGTGCACCTGTCTGGTAAGGTGCCAATAAAATATCGAAATGTCGAATGTAACTGGAATGTAACAGCCAGAAATATATAATTCAATAACTCAAAACGAGAAGAAACCTGAAATCAGCGAACCGTAATTAATAATTAATCAAAGCATCAATGCACTTTTTGCGGCCAGGCTTTCCGTAATCGAAAAGGTCGCCCTACCCGAGAGTCATTTTGTTACTCATGCAACAAAAAGGAGCATTTTACACGTGTATGCCGCTCTAAATATTGAAATTCCACTCACAAGAAAACCTTCCGGAATGTCACGTTGGGCTGCACTCTCTCCCTCGTTATGCACAATCTCTGCCGCATCTTAGTAAAATCAGGTATTTCGGTTAAAGTAAACGACCGGAATGTGACAGCATTGATTGGTTCTTAAAGTACGGAGAGTTACATCAACCCTTCTGTCTGCACAAAGATCAAGTTCAAAATTTATCCTTCGAGTCACCACGTCCAAACGGCATCGTCTGCCGTGAAAGTCAAATCGTTTGGATTCTGTTTGTCAGGTATTTGCATAGAAGATCACAATTACCCATCCGTAAGATTGAACGTTCTTGAGAAGTTATGCTGTGACATGCTACTTGGCTTGGGCTTGCAAAGTCAACACAGACGTTTGATCATTGAGTTTGATGGGGAACTTTCAGAGATTGTGGTGTCTAATCAGCGTAGATGTGTGCTAACAACAGCCGATAGAAAGGAAGCATCGTTACTGGCAAACCTTCTTCTAGATGTTAAACCTATTGCCTCGAAGTCTCGCCGGTTTAGTTAGGAAAATCGTATCTTCATTCCAGGAAGCGTCGAGAAACTGTTGAAAGAATGAATAAATCGGCCCAGTTTTTCACCATGGCGAGCCCAAGTGGTTGTTGTTTAAGGGCCTGTAGGCCTATCCGAAGCCCTATCTAAAACAATACAAAGTACCATATTTCAATTTGAATTTGCTTCTAAACAAGCCCGGTCACCTGGCTGAGTTTTTGTATCCGCCGAGATGTAGGACAAAAGGACTTAACGCAGTATTTTGAGCAAATTCTCGTATCTGAAATTCTCACACCAAATGCTTCAACTTTTTAACAACTTTTTTCCTTGTATTTTTCCAAAAAATCAGCCAAAAAGCCTTAACTTTGAACCAACACAAAACGTTAACTTTAGCCTGAATTTACACTCCGCACACGCCATAACAACAGCAAACATTCACAATTTGAGGTCGCGTGCGCACTGGACCGGAACCATTGATACTTTTTCTTTAGTGACGTCTTGCATGCGACCTTCGTCACAATCGCCGGGTTGCCGTTTCAAAACTGTTGAAAATAGTACTACAGGCCCAAGGAAGAAGCAAATCGCCAAAGAAGCGAATGTGCGTAGATTATTCGCAAATCATTAATCTTTACACTGAATTAGACGGTTTTCCCTTGCCTCGTATAGAAGACATGGGCAATGAACTGGTAGGTTACAAGGTGTTTCGACGTTTGATTTACGTAGCGCGTATCACCAAATTGCAATCAAAGAATCAGTACACAGGTTTGGCAGACGCAACCTGAGAAATCGGTCGGAAAATTATGGAAAACAGTCCAATTGACTTTAAAGACTCATGATTTGCAAATATCACATAGGAAAGTTTTCCTCGACGAAGTTCTGCATGCCCTACGTTCGTTGTTGTGCACAACGACCAATGCGTCGCCTCATGAGCGCTTTTTCAATTTCCAACGTCGCTCTTGTACAGGGGTGACTTTGCTTTCCTAGATGTCAACATCAGGGAAGGGGCACCTCAGGAGATTTGTGAAAATTAGCAAAAGTGACCCATTATTAGACGAAGTTAAACTGATTGATGTTAATCCCGCTTACGCAAGTGTGCGATATGCAAATGGACGCGAAGCCGCTGTATCCCTGCGCGAAATTGAACCTTGCCCTGTACAAAGCACACACTCTGTTGAAAAGATCTCTGAGTTCAATCCCGCTAATGCCGTTGAAAATAGCGAATCAGCTAATTCGGACGACATTTCTGAAATTGACGGTGTAGCTAATGACAATATTGAACGTTCTGTAAATAATGGTGTTTGTGAAATGAAATTGACATGTGAAATTGACAAACTTGCTCGTAGATATTCTACCCGTTATAACAAAGGGGTACTTCTTCTACGATATGGTTTTGATGTTTAGCGTCGATGTGTTCTTAAAATTTATGAGGGGTGAATGTAGTGAATCTTTATGTAATTGTATTTGTGGAAAATATGTAGCGTTTTGGTGGTGGGCCTCGGGCACATTGATTGCACGTAGAGCGTGGAGCGCACCTTGTTTACTTTTGTGGTTTTGTACGTCATCTCGACCTTAAATGTGTTGGTCTGTCCTGCTGTAATGGGCACAACTTTGTTCTTTTGAAGTTGCAAATATTTTGTTATATGTTTATTATTTGATCTTTTATTATAGGTTATCTCCGTTATAAGTGTGTTTAAACTTAATTAAAGTATTGTGTTATGATATAGTAGATAGCCTATCAAAATAGAAGTAAAAACAAAACTAAAACTAAAATTGAAATAAAAATTAAAAGTAAAATGAAAATAAATTTAAAGAAAAACGAAATCAATTTAAAGGTAAAATAAAAAAATTCAAATTCAATTTTGCAACGTGGCCTATAGGCGCCAGTTCCTAATTTTCTTGCACTAGAAATTAACTTTTAAAAGTTAAACCTTACAATCTTGTATTTGAAAATCTTGCAATTTAATGAGGTAAAAACTGACTTAAATGTTTTTGTATATTCTTTGTTGCTGTTTAATGTGACTACAAAGCAGGTAGCCTACATCCAAAAATAAAAATAACTAATTTTCAAACTTGGTGCATGCTTTTGCCCTGTTTCTCGTTACCCTAAAACAGACTTAATTTCTAGTATCCCGGTACTCACCTAGTCGTCCGAAGGTGAAAGAGTTTTTTAAGTCGAATATGGATATGACGTCAAGCTTATGTTGAAGCCGTCTGCTCTTACTTTTTCTTTCGTAACCTATCACGAACGCAGGACCTCGCGCAAGTTTTCAGGCTATAATCCGGAGCTCTGCATGGTCGTGCAGCGTATTCGTGACAGTTTAAGAGCATAACAGATCGGTGTTTTAATCCTGCTGCAAAATCGTTACCATTTATGGTTTGCGTGTCGCACGTTGAAATTTTTTTGCTGTCGAGCAAAGTGTTATTGCATCTTGTCTAACCAGTCGCTCATTCGCTCGTTTGGCGCACCTTCGAGATTATAGGGCTAGGATGTAATACTGTTTAGTACAGTCGAATCCGCTTAATTCGGACACCGGATAACCCGGACAACCGCTTTATTCGGCCAAAATGCTCGGGAACGGAACAAAAGTAAAAATTGAACGTAAAAAACTCCCGTTAATTCGGACAATTCTCCGCTTAGTTCGGACACAGGTTCGCAATTCCTATCGTCAATCAATTGCATTATGAGTGATTATGGTGAAACAATGACGATCGATGCAGTAACAATCGACAATGAACTCATATAAGGCCGTGCCAGCTCCATAGTCGCTTTTACTTCGGTACAATTAAATACAATTAATACAATTAACTTCGGTACAATTAAATTCCAAATACTGCACAATACAACTAACCTGAAGGTATAACTCTTGTGCGTTTTATGCGATCAGTGCCAATTACTGCAGTATAACGCAGCTGCAATTCATTTATTACGCAACAGTACAGTATTTTAAATGCGTTGTCTGCCTTTACGCATGACCATGAATCGAACAATTCATTTACCGCTTAATTCGGACAAAGCCGTTTCTCCGCTTAATTCGGCCAAAAGTGAGCGGAACCAAAGTGTCCGAATTAAGCGGAGTCGACTGTATTTACTTCATTGTATATTTTTACGGAAAGTGTTTCGAAATATAGGTAAATGTTTGATCGATTTCAAGAGGACCGCGAAGCATGCCAAAATGTTACAGTACAAGAAGTGAATAACGTCAAGTGGGGCCTATAAGGACCCAGGGGCTAATGTAAACACGTTTTGAAAAAGATTGTTTTTAATATAACTCGTTTGTATTACGTGACTAAAAGTTGTGGTCAGTAAAATTTAGTCTAGATTAGTGTGTCTCCAAATAAAAATTTAAAGTAAAAGTGGCCGCTAGTTGAAAAAGATTACGAGGCTTTGGTTCAGTACATTGTTTCAGGCTTTGTGCAGTTTATACGGTGATTATAGTGTGTATAACTGAGTGCTTGTGTGTTGTAAAGTGGCTATTAATTGCCATTGCACCTTCTGAAAACATTTGAAGATGAGTGATTTTAAAGGAAAAGTCGTCATAGTGACAGGTAACCTATATTGTACTGTATGTGGATTGATATAAGATGCTACGTTACAACACCGTCGAAACCACTTGGTTCACTCAATATAGGTGCTTCCAGTGGAGTTTGTATAGAAGTGGTATTTTATCACAAACAGGTGCTTCCAGTGGAATTGGAGCAGAAATTGCGAGAGCCTTTGCCAAGCATCAAGCTCGTGTAAGCATTTCTGGAAGAAATAAAGAAAAATTGAGCGAAGTGGCTGAGGAGTGTAGAAAGCTTGGCGCTGCTGAGGTAGAGCAATTCTCAACAAAATTTATAGAACTCTAAAACCTGACGATAGGCATTTAAAGGCATTTCGAATTGTGCGAAAAATTTTCATTCTTCCTATTCTGTTTTTTCCACACGCCAAGGTGTTGGAAGTAGTTGCGGATCTCAGTAAAGAAAATGACGTGGATAAATTAGTAAAGGAAACAATGGAAAGATTTGAAAACCTTGACATACTTATCAACAACGCCGCTACAGCGCCTTTGGCATCATTGGAAACTGTAAGTAAGCTTTGCGTTCTCTGGCGTTTGGCACTTGCCAAAATACCATTAACTCAATGGTCCTAGCACCCAAGTATGGTCGTTAACCCTAATATATTAAGGCTACAAGGGAATTATTTGATGAGATATTTGATGTCAATATAAAAGCAACCGTTTTCCTGACACAAAAAGCAATTCCATATTTGGAGAAAACAAAAGGTATGCAGGAGCAGCATCATGCTTATATTTATTTGACTAAAACTTTGTATGACTTCATGAGGGCTGTTTTATGATTTGTTTCTTGTATACAGGCAACATCGTCAACATTTCAGGCTTAATAACCAAACTACTTCATCTTCGATTCTGGTTGTTGTATTCAATGAGCAAAGCGGCGCTTGATCAATTTACAAAAACCGTCGCTTTGGGTGAAATCAGCTGGATTTCAATGATGTAGTCTATACTTATGCATCAAGCGTTTAAAAACGTAGATTGATATAGATATATTTTTACTTTTCAGAGGTGGCAGAAAAGGGAATTAGGGTGAATTCTGTTAGGTAGGTCACTTAATTTGCTTAAACGGCAACTGCAACGTCAAAAGAAATTGACCTTAAAGTAATAATTGTGTAATTTTTCAAAAGCATACTTCTGTCGTCTGTCGCTTTTGGTACGGGGAAGTACCTCGTCCATTTCAGTACCGGTCATTTTTTAACATGGCCGGGATGCAAAAATTGCGAAATTAAAAATTTAATTTCTTTTCGCTGGAAGAGTTTGGGGCTGAATGACTTATGCAAACGTTAATTACGTAATTATTACTTTATTTTAAGACCAACTTGTTTTAGCGTTGCAGTTGCGCTTTAAGTTACGAGGCCTACATCAGGCTCTTTCTGATGCGATTATTATTTTTAAGGAAACTCAATTCACTAAATTACAAACTGTAATTTTTGCTAAATTTTTAGTCCTGGCTATTGCCCCACGAGCCTCATAAAATCTGTGATAACAACGTCGCAAGAGCAAGAGGTATTTAATACTAATCAAGCTGCTTGTCATCCTCTTGGAAAACAGAATCTTTCCGTGGAAGAGATCGCTGATTCTGTGCTTTATCTGGCGTCGGAGAGAACAAAGATGATCACTGGCATTCGTTTGGAAGTGGACAGAGGACGAGCTTTGTCTAGAAAGTGATGAAGGCGATTTTTGGACTTATACTTACATTATTCAAAAATACATCATCTGCTATTTAATTGCCAACAACGTATATGCAAATTTGCTCTCTGAATACCGGATTTGTTGCTGTTGAATTGTGCCGCTGTGCTGTATGTGTGTATGTACAATTGAATTCTCAAGCTACCTGTCTTATAGGCTGCATTCTTCTAGGCTGAAGACATGAGTGTCTGGCGTGGTAATTCGTTATAACTTACATATTAAGTAGCACATTGGCAATATTGATATTCTATGTCTATGAATATTGTCTGGAAGAAAAGAAATGGTAAATGTAGTGTACATTGCGTGATTTACAACAAACCGTTTCAGCTGTTTTTGAGTCTCGTTCTGGCAAAGATGCATAAAGCTGGTCATGCTTGCAGTTACAATCGAAAATTGGTATATTAATATATCGGCACCGCATGCTTTAAAACTACTACTAATTTGCTCTTTTGCGTGTTAGCTGAAGCGCGGTTGTACATAAAATAACCTTTATACCTATCTTTCGTTTGGGTGTTACTATGCACCGTACAGTGCATGAAGCAACCTACCTTTTCATTCTCAGATTGCTAAGATATTTCGCGATGTCCAGTAACAAATATCACGTTTCTTTTGAATATTTTTACAATTCTAACTAGTTGAAAGACTTTACGCTATATCTGTGATATTTTATTGCAGTGGTTTTTAACCGTTTTCTGACACATACTCTTCTTCACTTCTCAACAGAAGCAACATTTCTACCTTGCTATTCTGTCTGATTTCATGCATATAGTGTTAAACAAGCGGTTAAAAGTTCTATTTGTAAATGTATCTACTAGACTTGTATTAGTTGAATTTATGTACCATAAGGCCCCCACCACTTTTTTGGCCAGCTGCTTTTTAACACAAATGAGCAAAAAATACAGTGATGTACAGCAGGGGTCGGCAACCTTTTTGAGCCGCGGGCCAATTTGATAAAATAAAATATACTGGCGGGCCGTAACTGCCGGGACAGCTTTTCTGAAACGCGAATATCTTACCCTTAAATCAGGGGTCGGCAACCTTTTGCTAGTCACGGGCCAAATGTCGAGCGTACAACTCTTTGGCGGGCCGGAATTTTCATTAATACTATAATTGCTAAATGCTGATGTCACGAGATTTATTTTAGGCACCCGTTTTATAGCAATCTCAATGTGCACTGTTTTTCTGAACCCCTTTGTATTGATTGATTTAGTCGGACGTGTTCTTTTTGTTGTATCATTTTTATGTTTGTCTGGTTACGTAGTCTATATTTGTTTTATTTCACTGTTGTTCACATCAGTCATTTTTATGCATGTTCACGTTCTGCTATATTTTACATGTTTAAGTGTACACGTATTTTTTCACTAGTGACGTTTCGTCTCGCTACCCCGAGCGCCTAATTAGTATTCAGCGTCCCACGTTGATTCTTTGATTACGTGGAATTTGTGTTTTGTGAGGTGTCGCGCTCGGCTGGGCGAGGGTGGTCAGTCTACGTTTGGTTTTAATAAAGGAAGACGTTTGTTTTTATCTAAGGAAGACTCGTAGAAATAAGACAGTCTGGCTAATTGACTAGCCGTTAAGCGGGGAGCTTACCTGATCAGAAAAAGTTTGGTTACACTAACACTACAGTTTGAAACTCAATAAGACACGGCGGGCCGTATTCTTATGATAACTAATTAATATGTCTCGGGCCGGACGATTTCGCATGGCGGGCCGGATCCGGCCCGCGGGCCGTAGGTTGCCGACCCCTGATGTACAGTATAACGCAAAAATGTTTATCAAAAAATTTTGTGTCTTAATTTTTATCCGTTAGTTTTCCAAGCAGGTTAAAGGTCTTCATTTTGCTGTATTTTCTTGTTTGCGACTCCTTATCGGCTATAACCATTGCAGTATCAAATAAAGTAGACCTACTATAAAGATGGTAGGTACGAGGTAACACCACTCAAGGTGTTGCAGTTCGAAATACAAGAAAAATACGTTAAGGATTATTTACTTTTTCAGCCGAAAAGTTGGAACCAAAAATGTAAAAGTTTATGTTGTCGCTGTATATTCACAACACCTCTGTCACAATGGTAAGACAAATGTTTGGCAGACGGCTAAACCCAGGTTGTCGAATTTGAATCAAACGTGATCGAAAGTGAACCGGAACAAGAACCCAATATATTAAATTTGTATGAACCCAAACCGAGCTTTAACCGTTGATGACAGAAGAAAGGAAGTCGGACCTTTTTCAATCGTAACCACTTTACCCAAGAGTTACTGTTTAGAAAAAGTGTTTTCTGTGCCTGTTTTAAATGCAGAAGAAATCCTAAACTAAAAAATACCCATTCCTGAAATTCCTTGAGCCAACAAATTGCTACTTGGGCAATGTAATTGACGAAGTTAAAAAAAGCAATTAGCAGGAGCGAACTGTACATTAACAAGCTTGCTGATCCTATACCCGGAGCGGACTGAATATGTACATCCGATGCAAACCGGAACCGGAGTAGAACCGGTTAAATAAAATTTTGTAAAACCTGAACCGGAGTTAAACCATTTTCAACTGCGGTACGACTCTCTGCTTACAACGTTTTTATTTTTAGTCAAACGTGGTGGCACAAGATTCAGTTTATTGACGGAAATATTTCGAACTTGTAGGCCGCAATACAGGCCTATGTACTGTATTCGATTCCTGTAGTGCTGCTAATTACCGGTACTGTATTTGTTATTTTCATGCTGACGTTGTTTTGACCTTTTGCCCAACTCTTTATCGTATTGTGACAACAGCCAGGCTCGAATTTATTATAAAATGTTTTGATGAAGTTTATACAGCTCGACTTGGCAAATATATGCTTTAATAATAGGCCCCATCTCACATATAAACCCGTAAGCCTCTGACTATTTTGTAATAAAATTCGTGTACCGATTTCTTGCTTGGCCATTCTGCGTTTGTGCTTGAAGCTTAGTTCATGCGTGATATACGCTTCGCGGCGGCCCGCGTGCTGCTACAATCTAGCTTTTCTGTGGTACTGGACACTTGTCAATAAATCATTATACTTGGTAATAAACTTGTGACACAACAGTAGTCTGTGGAATAGACGTTTTACTTGATTTAAAATTACATGCATTATGAGAAGTGTGTAACTGCATACAGTGTGCCATCGCCTTTAAAAGGCAACCTTTGCTTCTATTACTTTGTCAACTTAAACCAAGGCAGCTGAATAAAGGGGTATACACCAAATGTATAGCCTAAGCCGCGTACGGCGTGCCTCCTTAATGTAGCCTATACGTTGTCAGTCTCCGGTCTATGTTTGATAAAGGTGCGATCGTTTGTCTATGCCAAAGTTGAATAAACCGTTCGACAGCATCAACCATGCCGTTTAAAGGGCATTTCAGGTGCAGGACATATTTCTCTAGGTTCACATTAGTCATTAATCGCACACATTAGTTCTGAAGAACACTTTTTGACTTATCTTAACTTATGAGGGTGTCTTCACTTAATTTACCTTATTCAAATAGAATTATCTGACTCTATTGTTGCGTGCGGTTAGAATACTCTAACCTTTTGTCAGCCGAAAGGTTTTAACATTACAACAGAAATAGTTTGCAAGAAAAGATTTTTATTGTAGGTGCTGTACACTTTCTCAATATTACAAATAACTAAGAACATGAATAATACTACTGCTTATAAGATGTCTAATATATGAGTTGCAATCACCATGACTAGCTCAGAAAGTCGTCTGTTGATTTCAGGGATTCACGAAGTTAACGCTTTCTACCTCGATGATTCAGTCTCCGCTCTATCCGCTTCTATCTCCGCTCGCTGGTAGAAGTGGGAGCTAATATAACGTGAAAGCGATGGGAGTGAAAATGTTCGACATGAAAAAAGCTGTGAGTCGTAACAGGTGCAACGGGCAAAACAATATTTTGACATTGTGAGATATACATAGCTAGGTACTATGACACCTTATCGAAAGACACTTTATCGAAAGACACTTTATCGAACGACACCTGATCGAAACGACAGCTGATCGAAAGACACTTTATCGAACGACAGTTAATCGAGCCGACAGTTGATCGAACGACACTTTATCGAACCGACAGCTGATCGAACGACACTTTATCGAACCGACAGTTAATCAAAACGACAGTTGATCGAACGACACTTTATCGAACCGACAGTTCAAGCAAGATTTTTGCGTGTTGTTTCTCAAACATTGAAACAATGAGCCATTGTGATGTGCGGTCTTTGTAATGGTGTGCATTAATGAATTGTGATGTATATATCATAAAGTTGACGATTTATATTTTATATCTATATTTTATATTTGTATCATAAAGTGTTCGATTTCGCATGGCGGCCGGCCCGCCCACATATTAATAAGATATCACAAGAATACGCACGAGAATTACTAAGTACGAGATTGTCTGTACAGTAGACCAGACTAGTCATTATAGATACAAAGAGTAAGGAATTGAAGGCAAAATTTAATAGCAAGGGGCATGTCGCTGCCTGACTTTTACACAAAGTAGCTTCTTGAAAGTGGTCTTTATCCCAGCTTGACCGACAGCGCAAAACAAACGGCTTCGATGCTTGGTAGCACGTACACATGTGAACAAATATTTTCAACAATGAAATTCACGAAAAGCAAGCTAAGATCACGCGCTACGACGCTGTCAACCAACGGCTGAAGAGCATAGTCGAAAATTATGACTCAACGAATATGGACATAAAAAGTTATCTTCGAGCAATTGCACACAACTTGTAATTAAATGAATGCGATTGAAATGTGCACTTCGTCAGTTGTCGTGCTTTTAACAGTGCATGTTGTCAGTTCTTTTAATAAATTGTCGTTCTTTTAACAGTGCATATCGTCAGTTGTTTCGATAAATTGTGGATCTTTTAACCCTATCCTAACCAAGCTCGCGAGTTTACTAAAAAAACTAGGTGTGGCCAACCCCGCACACACATTTGCAATCGTTAATTACTAGAAACCTATGCGTCGTAGACTGATGAGATTATTACAGGTTAGTAGAAACATCATCTGGATTCCTGTATACATCATAATTGTAAAACTAAAGAAAGTGAATTTAGTGTAAATTAGGTATTTCTAAAAGTGACACATTTCTAGAAATTCTTCTTGTTACGCCGCGCCCCCGCTGTGAAAAGAGAACGAAATAGAATAGTTTGTCAAGTTATTGGTGCGTAAATGAGTAATACGCTTCAATGCGGAGTGAGAGCAAAATTATATAAATATCACAATATCTCAAAAATTACAAAATCCAACTTTATCAAACAAACATGGACAGATAGCTGAACATTTTTTATGAAAAGTCACCAAATTTTAATTTTCTACAGCAAACAATGCAACGGTACGCCACGTTTTGCTATGACTGTGTGCGGGAGAAGCAACAGTCGATTCGATCAACTGTCGCTTTGATCAGTTGTCGTTTCGATAAAGTGTCGTTTGATCAACTGTCGGTTCGATAAAGTGTCGTTCGATCAACTGTCGTTTCGATCAGGTGTCGTTTCGATCAGCTGTCGTTCGATTAAGTGTCTTTCGATAAACTGTCGTTCGATTAAGTGTCGTTCGATAAAGTGTCTTTCGATCAGGTGTCGCGTCACGATATAGCTAAAGCTGACACACTGACACATAGACAAATAATCAGTGTTAAAATTGAGAAGTGGGCATTTCCAATAAATATTTCTTATCAGCACTTATGCTGGAAAACAACATGGGAACGTACTAAAAGGAGTGTTCACACGAAGTTATTCCGAGCAAGTTTCCAAATATCAAACGACAGTTGAAGTGTTTTACCAAAAAACATATTCATAAACTTCAATCAATAACTTCAAAACACTTTTGCAAGAAATGATGTAAAGGTATTAAAAATACCATCCAGGCCGCTACAGTTAAAGATGATCATAAATTTGTGAAAAAGCTCGTCTTAGTATCAGTTTACTTTAGAATAAGCGTTGATTGGCCAATTAAATAAAACTCAGCTCCACGAACCACAATTGCAAGACAGTCCCGTAACTACAGCTTGGAGCAGCAGAGAAAGTCAAGAGTTTCCTGGACGTGGGCTGAAAAATAATTATTACATATCTGTTACTTATAAACGCCGGAACCATATCATTTACTTTAATAACTAATGTAAGTAGAATGTAATGTTTTTATGCATCATGTAACCAAACGGTGATAGCCAACAAAGTGTACATGCTTCGATTTTTAGTAACAAAGAAGCCGGTGACAAAGATGGTTGCTTGTCACAGGTTTGCTTGCATTTAAGAGTCAACTATGTTTGTAGATTCTGTATGTATGGATAAATTTATTGTTTGTTCGTGTATTTAAGTCTGATGAAAACTGTGCACCACAAACGTTTTTGCATATAGGATGAGAAGTGACATATACGGTAGAGCCTGATACCCAATACACAGAATATGAAAGAGAGGGTATCTCTTACAAAATTGTTGAAAGAAGATCAGTCAGGGGCATTGGGCCCTAGATTCAACAAAACTCGAGCATAACCATTTTCTTTTTCATTCTAAATGATAATTAGAAGGGTTTACCGAAATGCATAGGTTGGACACACCTTGTGGGCTTGTATATAAAGTGCGCTTCTCGCTAAACGATTGTTCGCTCGCACATTGCATCGCACTCGCACTGTTCTCAAGACATTGTTAACTTTTGTTAATCAGATAACAGCGCCAACTTTTCCAGTATATGCTCACATGTTTACGATCCAACACTGCTATTTTATTCGATGAGTGAAGCGACTCGACCAGTTTACGAAGTTTACGACAGTTTACTCTTGACCAGTTTACGAAGACCGTCGGGTTGGGTAAATGTAGGCGCTATAACATATTTTAAAGCATAACCTACTTTATTTTTTCCACATTACAAACTAATTTTATTCGGTTACTCATTGCAGAGGTGGATGAAAAAGGAATAAGAGTAAATTCCATAAAGTAAGTTTGAATGATAATTCTTTCCCCAGCAAATGGTTGACATAACAAACAGATTTCAACATTTGCCAATTGGAATGACTAAAAATCAATCTATTACTTTCATTAATCACCATATCTTCATTTTGCCGTCCTGGTTATGCTTCGACAAATATCTTGCGATTAGTGTATAATACGTCAGAAGAGAAAGAATAACTTGATAAATATTTATCCACTCGGAAAACAAAATCTCACTGTGGAAGAGATCGCTGATTCTGTACTTTACCTGGCATCGGTGAGAGCAAAGATGGTCACTGGAGTCTGTTTGCTCGTTCACTGACTGGACTCAAACTCATTGCACTGTAAGATAGAAATTAATGAATCATCAGAAGGAACAAAGCAGTTTATGCTGTCTTCCAGCTTTGCTAAAATGGCAAGTTCTTCTTCATCTCCATTGCATTTAAGTTAACGCAGAATATATCCTCAAACATACTCGAGAATACTAATTTCATCAGGAGTGAGGTTACTTGATGGCAATTCTGTTGTATTTTCTGCGTGTATTTTCCTAGAGAAAACAATCCAACTTATTGCAATTGATTTTAGAAAGTTGGAACATATTACCACACCATTCAATATCAATATAATACAACATTTGTATTTTATCACATTAAATGTTAAGCTGAATCATAAAAATAGATACCTGAGAAAAAGATCATACATTTTTCTTGTGGCTTCAAGTGTTTTGCATCGATCTGCATTCGGGCCAAAAATATGAAGAATTCTAGATATGCCATCTACACTAATCGTTGTCAACAACTCAGATCCATTTGGTTTGGTGGCGAAAATGTTCATAAAGTAATCAATGGCTTCTGTCGTCAAATCATCTGGTGATGCACATACCTCAACCCACATACTTTTAATTGTTTTGCAAGAACACTTCTTAGAGGAAAAGCTTTAAAAAATAATGTTAGCTGGTGAAAAACCCTGTATTTGGCATACACACAAATTTAACTTGCTAAACATGTAAACTTATAAAAATATACAAAACCTTAAGGCAGCAGGACTTACTAAATAACCACGATGCTTAACCTTTTGATGAACTTCAAAACCTCGCTGACTTTTAAATTTTTCATCACAGTATTTACATCTAGCCAGTAACATGCAAAAGTAAACTCATTAAGTGCATCCAACCTTCTATTTTCCTGGTGTGAGAGAGAGTTTCTAAATCATATAAAGCTATAAGCACCATATACTTAAAAGGTCTCTGCTTGTAGCCTCAGCCTATCTTAATTCTTAACTTACTGAAAGAGATCATTAGCTTGCAAAGCAGAAGATGATACAGGCTTGATTCTACACTCTTCATCGTCGACAACGAATTCAATTAAATATTCTGCAGTAAGTGCTGGTGCAGACGACATGTTGGCAACTGATAGGCTACACACGTTTAAATGGTCAAAACAACGTAAACAGCAACCTCACTTCTCAGTAATCGATAAACGAACCATGCAAATGCGTAAAACTTTTCGCCACGACTGGCGAAGTGTGAGCCAGTAAGTGTACGCAACCATTCGTGACGCGGGCGAAACAAAACCTTCTCTTCTCATAAAAAAGAAACAAACGAGGAGGATGTAGTTTCCCATCATGTTCTTTATATCGTTGGTTCAACCGCGTCAGATATGCTGGTTGTCGAATACAGGGCACTTTAGGTCATGCTCCAAGACGTTTTTTGTCATAGTCATGCACACGTTAGTTAAAGATGATTGAATGTTTAAAAAAGGACGTTATTGCAACAAATTAGTGACTGCGTTCATGCTTAACAAAGGTTGGCCTAAGTCCGACGATACCTGATATGCGGAACGTAGTGGAGTTATGTAACAGTGCACGTTGCAGAAATCGCAAGCCATGCTTTTACCGAATATAAAAAGCAGTGCTATTTACTGCAGTCGAAATAAATTCTATATTGGATCGAATTTATTTGTTTATAATACCTAGCAAATTGTTAAAGGCAGCTTTAACAATCCCAATAAATCAATTGTATCTGCAATGGATTGTAGGATGCTTGAAAATTGATTGATTATAATGGATTACAAATGCCAGAAAGTTTTTATTTAGCGATTGCTTAAGAAACGCAAACGATTGATCAATAAATAATCGACTACTATTACTGGAGCCTTGCCACAAGAATGCAAGCACCGCTCTCAGTTGTACACGCTTGGGCTTAAGTTGTGAAAGGAATAAAGATGAATTGAAGGGCGCTGAACAACGACTATTACAAATAAGTTACTTTATAAAGTATGCTAAACAAATGTTCTTGAAGAAAAAAGCAATCTTTTTCCAGGTGAGGCCGCCCTAGCTACAGGCTTGTTGCAAAGTCGATCATGTTTTTGTAATACATACCGCTTGGCAAGATCGTAACTGTTTTTACACGGAACGGAAAAATAGCTTGGTAGCAAAGATATGTTTGCTAGTAAGGATCAAGCACAACTTACCCTGAGGGTAAATGTTGAAGCTTACATTACGATTCAGAATTTGGTCGTTACCTAGCTGCAACGATTGAATGTAGACATTCGTCAAGTGATTAATGCAATCATTGTGATGGTTACGTTACATAAGGTTGAACAAGGTTTTTATGCGATTTTACTTTAGCCAGTTTTGTTGTAGGCTTGTTGTTTTTGTGGTGCTTTGTTGATGAAAGATGGATGAATTCAAAGGAAAAGTTGTTCTTGTAACGGGTTAGTTACTCTGTAAACCTTTAATGCTGGTCAACAATAATCCCGAAGATGCAAGATATCTATTAGGCTAGAGTTTTATTATCACGCAGGTGCTTCCAGTGGTATTGGAGCAGAAATTGCCAGAGCCTTTGCCAAGCATCAAGCTCGTCTGAGCATTACTGGAAGAAATGAAGAGAATCTTAAGAAAGTGGCTGAGGAGTGTAGGAAGCTTGGTGCAAAAGAGGCAAGCAATTTTGGAAATGTCTTCAACAGATCTAGTGATTTCTTATTTCATCTTTGTCGATGTTTTGTTTTTATCAGGTGCTTGAAATAATTGCTGATCTCAGTAAAGACAATGAAGCAGAAAAAATTGTGGAAGAAACGATCAAAATGTTTCAAAACATGGACATACTTATCAACAACGCCGGCACCTTATCTTTGTCATTAATATCCAAAGTAAGAAGAATGCAAGTTAATATTTTTATGCATCAAGCAACCAAATGGAGAACTCAAATGTCGTTATTAGGCATCATCTAATCTGGAGTAGAAAATAATGATATAAACAATAACGTACACTGAAACTACAACAAATATACATGGGAGAAAGGGTGGAGTCCTACAAAAGGTACATGCAAACATTTTTAGCACCAAAAAAGTCGGTGATAAAGATGGTTGCTTGTCAGGTGTTAGTTTGCAATGCTGGGTTATCTATATAGCTGATGTATGTACAGTATGTATGCAAATGCTTTATCGTTTTTCCGTGTGTTTATACTTTTATTGTAATCTGTGCCCAACAAATGTTAGTGTGTATAAATTATAAAGTAAAATATTGAAGTTGTATCCACTTTGTGCGCTACAGAATTTTGTGCGCTTCTAGAAAAACAATTGTGCGCTTGCACATTACCACTGTTAGAGGTAAACGAACACGTTGGTTAGCACGAACATCCATCATTAGTTAAACAATGATTAATTGCAGGCTACAAGAAAAGAATTTGATGAAACGTTTGATGTCAATGTAAAGGCGGTCGTTTTTGTAACACAACAAGCAATTCCATATTTGGAAAAGACGAGAGGAAAGTGCCAAAAAAAGTTGTTGAAAAAGCTTGTAATTATTTCCACCAAAAAAGTCGGTGATAAAGATGGTTGCTTGTCAGGTGTTAGTTTGCAATGCTGGGTTAACTATATAGCTGATGTATGTACAGTATGTATGCACAAAACTTAATAGTATTTTCGTGTGTTTATACTTGTATTGTAATCTGTGCCCAACAAATGTTTGTGTACAAAAACTACAAAGTAAAATATTCAAGTGGTATCCACTTCGTGCGCTAAAGCATTTTGTGCGCTCGCACATTACCACTGTTAGAGGTAAACCTTGTTGGTTAGCACG
Organism: Clavelina lepadiformis; assembly: GCF_947623445.1. Taxonomy (NCBI): domain Eukaryota; kingdom Metazoa; phylum Chordata; class Ascidiacea; order Aplousobranchia; family Clavelinidae; genus Clavelina; species Clavelina lepadiformis. The sequence continues at coordinate 21,273,137 of NC_135241.1, forward strand.
AACATCCACCATTAGTTAAACAATGATTAATTGCAGGCTACAAGAGAAGAATTTGATGAAACGTTTGATGTCAATGTAAAAGCGGTCGTTTTTCTAACACAACAAGCAATTCCATATTTGGAGAAGACGAAAGGTAACTTCCAAAAACGTTGTTAAAAAACCTTATAACTATTTCTCAAGACTTTGTTAACTTGTGTTAATTAGGTAACATCGTCAACATTTCCAGTATAGCCTCTCATTTTTACGATCCAAAAGTGCTACTTTATTCGATGAGTAAAGCGGCTCTTGACCAGTTTACGAGGACCGTCGCGTTGGGTAAATGTGTAAAAAAGTTTTCAGTTACTATTTTATTTTTTACACATTACAAACTAATATTATTTGGTTACTCATTGCAGAGGTGGCTGAAAAAGGAATAAGAGTCAATTCTGTAAAGTAAGTTTGAATGATAATTCTTTCGCCAGCAAATGGTTGACATAATACAAACTTCAACATTTGAAATTGCTAAGCCAAAAATCAATGTATGTTACTTGATTTTACAGTCCTGGTGCTGTTCCGACAAACATCTTGCGATTAATCTGTGATACGTCAGAAGAAAAAGAAGATTTTCAAAAGCTTTCATCCACACTTCATCCACTTGGAAAACAAAATCTCACTGTGGAAGAGATCGCTGATTCTGTACTTTACCTGGCATCGGAGAGAGCAAAGATGGTCACTGGAGTCTGTTTGGATGTGGACAGAGGTCGTTCGCTGACTGGACAATGATTGACGTTTTCAATCGAGGAACAACAAATGTATCTCCTCATTGTAATTTCATAATAACCTCACATAGTCAGAAGAATACTTCGTTTTATGTTTACTACAATTAGAAATTACGAGAATGACTGTATAGACTCTATAGAGTCTCAAAGTAAACCCTTGTACGTTTATAAAAGCTATAACTAGCTCCTTCGACGGTTTTGACACTTTAATATTATGAATTCTGTTACGTTATTCATACAGTAATAGCAAGATAGTTTGACAGTACTGCGGCCAGGCGTACCTATTTCTTACAACCATGACTTGTAGGCACTATATGTCTTGTTCCAACATACAACAAAGAGCATATGCGGCGGGATAGCTTAGAGCAGAAATGGTTTCTAGCAGCAATGAAGGAAGCCATGTCCAGCGCGGATTCGTTATGTAAATAACCTTGACTTAAGCTATATAGTTAACAACGTAGACGTTCTTATGAATGCTGTTTGGAAGCCGTTGTAGTTATTGTTTCGTTTTTGTAAGTCTCTCGTTTGCAAAACCTTAATTGATAATTATTGGCCTGTATTCTACCTGTAAATCAGTGCTTTTCAACCAATGTGATGACAGTCATCACATTTTAGTGTCACGAAAATCTCATCCGCACGTGATACGTCAAACGAATCCACGACTAACATCGGTCCCTACCATTTTATTGATGATGGGTCCATAGAAAAGATGCATCGAGAGTTGAAAATTGGCAGGGAAGTTAAATTAAATGTATACATTTAACAACATGCAAGAATCACCATTAGAAAATCATGAGAGCTACATTTAATCATTTCAAGACGATACGGAGTTAATGGTCGGATCGCGCAAAACTAACAAAATATATTTCAACAAATTCTACTCCAGTTATTAACTCCAGCTCACTCATAATTTCCTATTCTACGTCGATACAAGAAAAGCGCCTTGAGTCTAAAACACCACGCGACTATAGTTTTTAACTAAACAAAACGCTTTACTGTGGTGTGATATCAACATGCTTCGTTGCTTTGCTGCTGTTTTGTAACCTGTCTTGTTTTATTGAAGTCACGTTCACATAGAATAAGTCAGTATTATTCATCAACTTTTCGGCCGTTAACTAAAATTTAAATTACCTATATGCTCCATACCGAACAGCAGGTGCGAGTATAGGTGCTGTGCTTACCAACACGCCGAGGTGCCCAAGGATTGTGTTGAGGACGACGTACAGTACTCTCGCCAACAAACGGCAATCTTTTTTTCTAACTTTGTCAACTGAGACCGACTTGTTAATGTTTAACTAAGATGTAAACACCAAGTGTTAAGGCTACATACATTGTTGGTCTCCGGCCAATGTTTTATCAAAGTACGGCAGTTTCAGGAATGTTAAAAGTTTATGGTGTAAGGTAAGATTAATCAATGCTATGTTCGCCACCAGGCATAATTTCAACAACAAAAGGTGCTCAACTGGTGATGGAATTCTTAAACCAATAAAGAATTCCATCACCAGTTGAACAGCATTTGTTGTAAGATTAATCTGTTTCTCGTCAAGTTAATTGTGCCAGAGCGTAATAAACGGTGTCATTGCCAACTATATACTCAAAACAGAACGCTAAGATTGTGCTGCAACTTCGTTCTGCTGCAAAAACACTTTCAATACTTAAGCTCAAGATGACAGAATTTAAAGGAAAAGTTGTTCTTGTAACAGGTAAATTAAATTAACAGGTAAATTATGTTAAAAGCCCAACGATTAGACGATGACACGTGATTGGTATAGAAGTAGTGTTTTATCACAAACAGGTGCTTCCAGTGGTATTGGAGCAGAAATCGCCAGAGCTTTTGCCAAGCATCAAGCTCGTCTGAGCATTACTGGAAGAAATGAAGAGAATCTTAGGAAGGTGGCTGAGGAGTGTAGGAAACTTGGTGCGGAAGAGGTGAAAGCTATGAACTATAACTCAGGCAACTGCAACTACTGTTAAAACCTATTAACTCACTGAAGATGGCGATGAGTTAGAAGACATTCAAATTTTGTTAACACACTGATGGTTTCGGTAAAAATTGTGTTTCTCTTGTAAGGTATTAGAAATAATCGCGGAGCTGAGTGAAGAAAACGAAGCAGACAAAGTCGTTAAAGAAACGATTGAGAAGTTTAAAAACCTGGACATACTTGTCAACAACGCTGGTACTGCGGTACGCTCAACATTAGCAACGGTGGGTATTACTTTAACTATTGCTGAGAAAGATAGATCCAGAACTTTTGATCGAACCTTCTTTTCAGGCCACAAGGAAAGAATTTGATGATATTTTTGATGTCAATGTGAAAGCAGTCGTCTTTTTAACACAACAAGCAATTCCATATTTGGAGAAGACGAAAGGTAAGTGATAAAACACACAATAACTTTTTCATATATTTCGATCATTTTCAACTTTTTGTCTTGCTCAGGGAACATTGTCAACATATCAAGTGTATCGTCTTGTCTTTATAACCAACACATACTACTTTATTCCATGAGCAAAGCGGCCCTTGACCAGTTTACGAAGACCGTCGCTTTGGGTAACTACAGTACAATGCTCCAGCTGTACAGTACAATGCCCTTCTAAGTGTTTGATATAGTTTTGCGACATTTTCATATTTACTGTATGTTTGCTTACACTCTTGTTTCAGAGATGGCTGAAAAAGGAATAAGAGTCAATTCTGTAAAGTAAGTTAAGACATTTTTATGAAGAAACAATAAATCCAAATACACTAAATACTTTATCTATAATTAATCATATATATTAGGCTCAATAAATTGATATATTTTGATTCGATAGTCCCGGTTATGTTCCGACGAATATTTTGCGATTTATCTCCGCTACGTCAGAAAAGAAAAAGGAGTCAGATGCGACCAAATCCAAAGTTTATCCTCTCGGAAAGCAAAATCTCACCGTTGAAGATATCGCCGACGCTGTACTTTACTTGGCATCAGAGAGGGCAAAGATGATCACTGGAGTTTGTTTGTGTGTTGACAGAGGAAGAGTTTTGGTCGGAACGAAAGTCTGACTTGAAAATATAATTGGTACTATATCAATACAATGCTGTTGCCCACGCGGTAAGTTATACAACTGGGGTAGATTCATTGTGACATTGGTGTATTCTTAATGATTTCTGACATGTTTTGCAATATATTTTCTCTGAATAGCTGCGGTTTATAGCTCCCTCCAAACAGCAACACAATCGGAACTTATGCAGCTTTAGGGAACTTGCGGAGTTGCTGTCATCTAAGAGTTCCTTTCCTTTCTTGAAACTTGTACGAACATTATTACTTTTTATATTTTCATTCTTAAACACAGCAGCTAAATAATTGCAGTGTAAATTTCTTTCTCGTATATTCTTGACCGCAATAAAATACACGGAGCCGTAAATTACAAAGAATAAAATCTGGATTAAAAACAGAAGTGGGAAACGGAGTACAATACAATATTTACTATAACTGCGAAACACAAGTTCACCAAACAGGTATTTTGATTGGTTTGGTGTAGGCTATATATGTAGGGCAGACAGTGCACAAAACATTGGTAATTTGTTAAACAAGCGTGAGAGATTGTTGTTTCTTGGAAGTAACGGATACGTAAACAGATTTGACGGAGTCGTTGCCGCTGTCAAACGGCGAAATGGTCCTCCCGGAGTGTTCCATATCGCCCTCTTCTTCCTTGGAGGCAGGGTCCTTCTGCCTGGAGGACTCTAGGCTTGTTGACCCATCCGACGAACATGATGCCGATAGAGACATGGATCGTGGCCTAGTAGACCGCCCTCCGTGCAGGAAATCCTCGGAGTTTACCGTGGAAGCAGATATTGCTTCTTTCCTCATCGATTGAATAGCAGGAGGTGCACGGCAATGTGGGATAACGCTCTCGGCGCATACGTAATTGGGGATTCCCGGACGATACGTGTCGTCATAAAGAATTCCAGAATATCCAGTGTAAACCATACCAACTGGCGCTTGTGGTGGAATAGGGGGTTTTCCAGGGGGCATGTGGGGCAAGCTAGTATGTGTTGCAAACTGCAGTATGGCTTGCTCTTGCATGTGGCGTGCCATATCTCGTCGAATACTCGCAAGTCTAGCCGGGCAAGGTAACGTCGATCCTCGGCCGACATCGTTGTAATTACTCAAGGTCATATTCTTCGCTGGACTAGTAGCTTTTCCTGGTGATGCCAATGGAACTGATTGTACGTTTTGCTCGTTTTTCTTGGGCCCTTTGGCAGTATGTCCCGAATTGTCTCCAGTGGTTTCGAGCGATTCGTTTTCAACTATTTCGATGCTGGATCCATCCACTTCACTAGAACTCTGAAACTGCTTTGAGGGCGATCGAGTAAAATTCGGATCTCGGGAGGTTCTGTGACAAAGCAAATAATTACGAGCTTGTAGCAAAGTTAAGGCTTAATAAAGCATTCACTTGAGCCTACTTTCAGCCAGTTAATTGCTGCCGTAACATTTTACCTGAGGCAGGAGCCAGGTGTCTTTTGAGTCGAGGTTGTAATGCTCTCCACACAGCCAGCAGGCGACTTACAATCCGCGTATCTCACGTCCCGAATTGTTGATTTGTTAAACCTGGATCTAAGAACAGTAGCACATAGCAAGCGATTTTGTAAGGATATTGCAATTATAACACACCAACAACGAAGTGTCAGGTGCAACCTCACACAGTGCTGGTAAAGACGACCATTAAGAAATCCCTGGTGCATTGTAACAACTAAAGACTAAGAAAAAACTTTCCTGTAGAAGTTTTAAATATAAATCTGGATTCGATTAAGTATGTTACTTGAAAATTTCTCGCTCACGCAACCGTGCCAGGTCTGTGGTACTGTAACGTGATGTGTGCAGAAATTCAGCTCCGTTAAAATTGGAAGAAAGAGCCCCGCTGGATGGTGGCTCCGAGTATTGAAGGTACCGCTTAAAAGCCCTGTTACCAGCAATGTTAGCAAAGCTCACTCACGGAAGCATACAGCTCAGTTACGCGTTAAAAAATTTGTCATTCATTTATGACTTAGTGAAATAGGACAGTTTGGCACACGGTGATACAAGCAAAATTTGTGAAATGTGTTGTTTGTGCCTTGCAAACGGCAGTTCTACCAAACGTACTCATCAGCAGTCATCCTCGCACACTTTCTCATCTTCTGTCGTCTGTTGGTGATCACCACCAAGATTGCTGCAAGCACGATCGCAATGACAACGCCCATCACAACAACTACTATAAAGTGGTTTACTGCTAGTGCCCCGATCCTCGCTGAAAGTAACGAAAGAAAGGTCTTACAAAATTTGATGTACCGTGCAATTTTATGTATGAAATATATAATCCGACGTTTTATTGTATACTTTCCTAACTGACCTTCTTTCGGGGGCAGCAGGACATAGCTTGTTTTGGCGGTTTTGCCAAGATTGTTGTGGACGTGACATTCGTAGGTCAAAGGCCGATCAACAGCCATCGAAGACAGTTTTAACAGGGAACTGCTTCCAAACAATCTGGTTCCTGCATTGAATAATTATAAATGATTATCGCAATATCCCAACGACAATCGGACCGTTGTTATGTTTTTGTTCTACTTACGGTTTGGTAGCATCCAGGTGAAGATAGGAGGAGGAACACTATCGGCGATGCATTTCAGGTGGTTCCCGGAGGATCCCAAAACCACGAACACTTTGGTTGGTGGGTAATGAACTTCGACCGCCATGCTATCTTGAGAACTTCCGGGTACGTAATTGTAAGCAATACAACGATACTCTCCGGCGTCGGTACGGTTTATTCGCTGTATTACAAGATTTTGACCGCTCGATATCTTCTTTTCTGCAAAAGGTATAAATACAACAACAAATATATAAAGCAATAGGTCTTGCTTGGTTGCATATGTTTTGCTTGATTCGAATGATCAAATTCTTTCCTCTTATTCGTAATTTCAATGAAGATTTAGGTACTTTAAACCAACAATACAACTTACCCCTGAAGTACCATTCATAGATGCTGCTAGGCTTCGAATGAGCGGAGCAGATCAATCTGAGCGGTTCGCCTTCAGCTACAAAACCGTCCTTGGGGAAGTCCATAAAGATCTTCGCACTTTCTGGAGCATCTGATCAGAATATCAGTGAAATCAGATGAAATGATAAATGGCAAAAAAGGATAAACCTTCGTTTTTCAGACGTGGTCTAAGATGCACGTACTGTAGAATATACGCTATTAAGAGCAACACTGCGGGACAATAAAAAAGATAAGACGTCTATGAATATTAATGAGATAAAGTTTATTAAAATTGTAGAGAACGCAAAAAATTCCACTACAACATCGCCTTGTCAAGCTTATTTCATGACGATTACAATCAGCCAAAATTCCACCGGTATGAGACTATTCACTGGACACGGAAAATGACCAAACATCACGATGATGTCACAATATGTGAAGTAATCATTTGTAATTATCGCAGATACTTTCATTAAAAACACGACAGCCTTCAACAATTCTTTACAATCGCAACATAACTCATTAATACTGAATGAGACTTACAATCCACCGAAATTCGGACCGATCGCTCGACAGCAGTGATGAATCCAGTCGCCAGAGATGTGTTAACCAGACGACATTCGAACGTGGCATCGTCACGATCTCTGACCACATTGGGGAAAATCAGGGTCGAGTTTAACCGTACGCCTTTTTCTCCGATCCTCTCCATACTTGACGATACTGTTACATCATATTGGATTATATATTATACTGTTTAAATGATCTAGTATCCCTGTAATTCAATTTTAGTCGACATGGTTGACTTCCATACAACGTTAGCAACCGAACCGAAGTTTAGTGAGCTCCAGTGAAGATTTACTGAAGATTAACGCACAAGTTTTGAAAGTAACATCACTTTACTTACTATTGTATAGGCCGTTTGTTATAAATCGTCCGTTTTTGCTCCAACGAAAATACATACGACTGTAGAAATTAGCGTCATCTGGCGGTGAGTCTACTTCAACAGAACATTGAATTTGGTAACCAGACGCAGTTGTGGGAAGAGAAATGTCCACGTGATTAAGAGTTCGGAATAACGTTGCTGACAAAAACATAACATTACACTTACGCTTCAGTTAGCCAATAGCTCTTCAATGTGGTTTCGTTAACCGTCTTGAGATGAGGGTGAACCCACTGCGCGCGATTAAGCGAAGGTTACTGCATATATAGAGGCAGCTATGTGCTGACTACAAAAATGAAGTATTAAGTCTTACGCAAGTCCTTCGCTTTCTGTACAATCAAGGTGCTGAAGCCATCTGGTTTTAAATCGCTGGAAGCTCGGCAGACATAACGGCCTATTCCTGTGGAGCGTTGGTCAACGTAAACCGAAGGCTGGTTCTGTAAGATGTCACCATTTGGAAGAAGCCACGTCAATGATGGTGGCGGGTTTCCCTCTGCCACGCAGGTGAGTTGGTTGGCGATAAGAGATATTCGCGCCATTGGAGAATCTACAGAAATCATTTCACTGCTAAGCTTTGTGTATTAAAGTGGAGAAAAATCTTGGAGAAAAAATTGATATATTTTACTTTGCGATTATACTAAATGATATGGCAGACGAAGACACTCGCAGGAAGAGGCCATATTTAAAGAACAATCACTGAAAGTGCATCAGCGAGTGTCTATGACTTCTGATATTAATTATAATCCTAAGAAAATTCCTATCTGACGCCCAAAATGCTTCAAATATGTCTCAGTGTGCAGAGGTTTCTAAACTGCAGGCCGTGGATTGCAAGGTTTGTTTTTCCAATTACATAGCTTGATTAAAGATTTCGAGCAAATTTGCAGTTTTATAGATTTTGGCTTAAAAGTTTAAAAATTTGCATGAATAACTATAAAACAGTTATTTGAAACATGATAAAGTGAGCCGCTAATACTCAGTCATTAAAAATTTGGGTCGCTCCAAAAAAATGGACCATAGCCTTACACAGAAGATTGACATCCACTTGTCGAGTGTTGTACTTTGGGTTGGGCAAGTTCCTATGGACCACGTGACAAGCAAATGTCTGTGTCTTGTCCTCGTCGACAATAGGAAGTGATGTCACGTTTCCGTTATGTCGCAGCAGTCCAGGCTTCAACAGTAAATGAGATTCGACGTTGGCCGACTTATCTTCTGCTAGAGTGGTCGAATCACGTGATTCTTGTACCTGCAGCGAAAACATATTGGCTTGAAAGGGTTGGGCAAAAACGTTGGGCTTTTGTTATGATCCACACGCAACGAAAAAAGTCAAATATTTAGAGATTAAATTATTTCCGCTGGTTTTTTAAATTATGCACGCTCTTTATAACGACCTCTTCTGTACTTTCAACGATTATGCTTTCAAATCCTAATGTGACTGGATTTACCTTTTAATAATTCATGCACAGCTTAATGAAACCGCAAAATAGTTATTTTAGGAGAGTAACTTACAGCGCGAAGGTGGTTAACATGTAGGTCTAAGTTAACCGTTACTCGTTAACCTTTCGAAAAAGGTACCCCGTTGCGGAAAAATGAGTGATCCGCAATAAAAAATTTATATTTTTTAACATTTTCCACATTTCGCTTGCCTCTCCACGCTGATTTGTCCATTGGATTTTTGCTTTAGGTTTCCCCGCGTTTGCGTAACAAGTTGCCGCCACATAAGTGCCATCAGAGTCGATCCTTGGTGAAGTAACCACACTGGCGCTTACGTCAGGTGCAGCTGTATGATATAAAACAAGCTTGTTCAGTGTTTAACTATACGATCAAGTTGCGCCTTCATAAGGCAATTGATAGCACGTTTCACTTTTAATTCTACAACATCAACCTGTTACTGTCAGAACTATAGGTGTCTCTGTATCATCCAGAACCCCAGTCATTGTGACGATGCATGTGTAGCTGCCCTCGTCGGATATAACAAGCGAGGCGATGGTGACGTTGGTACCGTCCAATTTTACACGAGCTCGATATGCGTCCCTGCAAAATAAATTGTTGAAACCGAAACCAAACCTAATCGTTAAAAAGTTAAAACGTGTTTTAGATCTCGTTTCTTCTTTAAAGTTATTAAATTTATTATTACAAAGTTTTTTACTTACCTGACCGCTACATCTTTAGGAGAGAACGAGAAGCGAGCAATAGTATCTGTCTTCTTCAATGATATACTCGAAATATCTTTATGTAGTCCTTGCAGAAGACACGGAATAACCGCCGAGCCCCCGCGTTCACCGGTGACTGGTATGGGGACGCCCGGGTTCGCTTGTGTGGTGTTGAAAACTATGATCAAGACGTAGAGCACGACCCCACTGAAGGTTAACATTGTCGCGACGACAACTTTCACAGACGTTAATGATCAGCGTATTTTTTTGTTTTTTTGCCTATGTCTTATACTCAAATCGTGCAAACCTGACCACAAAGCAAAGTTAGTCAGAGGTTTTTCCATCAGAGGTAAGACATCAGCCGTATGTTATGTGGAAATTGATTGAAAGATGTAAATATCAATCACATTCCTCTTCGTATATCGGGTTTTTATCTGAACAAATATCACAAGTTCCGATAAGTATCGTAAAACACTTTGGTTAATATTATTGCCCTGACCTAAACTATATTAAAACCTCAGTAACTAGATAGAGCAACAGACAAAGAGATGAACATCTCTTATTAAAACGACTTATACTAAATACCAATCAATATAATAATATACTTGCAGCATGTATATGAGTATACTTGAAAAGGAAAATGATACAGCCGATAATTTAATTATATAAGGCCCGGTTTATACAAGGTAGACGGTCAAATCTGCAATATATTGCGTCACATGGAAGCAGTAGTATTAAACATACGTATACCTTTGCAAATTACCAGTTTATAACCACAGTATATCGTCTAAGACATTTCGTTAAGCAATGAAAAAATAGTCTATCCGTTGGGAAGTAAATTGCGATTTTTAACCTGGGGTTAAAATGCCTTGTAAGCACTGTTAGTCCTTATTAATCCATTGCAGTAGCTTGCCTGACATATGTTAACGAAGACTCGATGACACTGATAACCGTTGCCTTTCCTTCCTTAAAACTGTCTATATCGAAGCATGCGGGCACACGGTATCGTTCATTTACCAGTTTGACGAAGGCCTGTACATCGATTCAATTTTGATCAAAATCGCTGCTTCCGTAAAAACTTTGGACTTCCTACTGCGTATTTTGCCATTTGCCCTCCACTGATCATATTTAAAGGGATGTTTTACAATTTTACAGGCCATCCGTTCTGTGTTACTAAAGCCAGCACGTGTTATGATTACGGCAACATTTAGTAAAGATTAATGTTAAGTTAACTCAGCTAAAAGTTTCAACGCTTTTCTACTTCAAACCATCTGGTAGCAATTCACAATACCTGATATAAAAACCTTACATACTTATACTTTAGCCGATATAGAACCAAAACGCATTACAAAAGAAGATAAGAACCGAACAGCATTTTCTTTAAATTTTAAAATAAAGAGATCCACTCAATAGGCTCGATAAAACGCAACTAAAGCGCCGAAGAATTTCGCACAGATCCTGGAGAAAATTTCCTGAAGCAAGCAGCGCATTTCGCTGCTGATTGGTTCCCAATTGACATTGTAGGAAAGGGTTGCATTTTTTAATGAATCGACGAGGCGGCTGTAATAAATAATTAAGCGGCTCTTTCGAATTCGTATAAACTTTAGTGATACAAATATTTGAGCCCCCTTGCCTTATTTGCATTAAACTCAATTGCTTGTAGGCAAGTTATGCGTCGGTGAATGTAAATATCTATTGTTGGTCTATTCGTTTAGCTGTAACTCTGTCGCATTGATGTCGAAGCTTCACAAGACAGCAAAATTATATACAAGTACTAAGCATTCTGTGCTGAGTAAAGCACCCTTACTGGCATCTGATTTTGATTTGCGATTTCTTTTTCGTACAATTACGTTATTATTGGATAGTTTATCATCGTGTATTATGCTATAACTGGCATAAGCGAAAAGCTTATCTATCGACAACGAATTTTGTATTATCGTTGGTAAGAAAAATAACGCCTATTACGAATTCCAATGGATAACATACACCATAAGCTGGAAATAGGAGTAGACTTTTCTTTAATGAAACGTTATCTGGGTATCGCGCATTCAGTTCGATTTTTTTGCTTGTTGTATATAGACTTACCACTTGCATAGCAAATCTATGTTAATGTCGGATTTTGGTGTCGCATTGCGATGCGTATATCTGGTCCGTAATTCTTTCTCGTATGAATGCGCAAATCGCCGCGCTTACAACGCATGGATTGACTAATCCCAAGATTAGCCGCCACGTTAACCAGATTAACAGCGAAACGCAAAATATGATCGCTTCCATTTTTTCCTTGCAAGTACACAACATATACAATTTTTTTTTACCGCCACCTTGATCAAGCAGAAGCCCTGTATTTATTTACCTTTAAAGGAGAGTAATAACTTTGTTAACGTCAAAAATACCAGCTTCATATCTTATTTCATTCAACATAAAAGCGTGTATGCGCAGAGGTTTGTCTTTTTAATTAATAGATTGTTTGAAATTTAGTCTTCTTCTTATCACAATCTTCAATGGTCTACAATTGGCTTTGGTGGATTTCGATGACAAACAAACAGGACATCTTAAAGAACGTTAATTGGCAGATGGTTACAGGACGAGTATCACTTTTTCCAGGCTAAGACATCTTTTTCATTTAACACTTAAGCAGACGAGTGGCCTTCATGACCAAAGAATAATATTACTGCAAAGCACTTTTCATTACAAGGAGTTTAAGTAGGCCATTAGGCAAATAACAAATGTATCTCCTTTTGTACAATTTTGTGTGCTGTTTGGAAGGTTTAAATTGTTTAACTCTGGCTAAATCATTTAAAAACGATTACTTTCAAAGTGAATTACGATTAAAACACGATTTTTAGTAGTGGATTACCGTTGATTTATTGTTGGATTGTTGGGCTTTGTGCTTTAATTTATATCTTTAGTTTGTCACAAGAACGTAAAAATGTAAACAACTGTTGAAAAGTTATGACATGTTGGTTATGCAACTTACATTTGAGTGCCTTCTAGAAAGTTTTCTTAATTTGCATTGTTGGTTTCCGTAAAACCAAAACGCTAAATGACTTAAAGTTTTCGATCAATTTAATGGCCAAGTTACCTTGAAAATCCTAATACAGGCAAGCTTGGATTACTGATGCACACTCAATTCGACGTGAAATTCTTCATGTAAAAGAATTTAAATTTGCCTTTAATTAATGGATGAATCTAATCCTTATTGAACTATGTCCTGCGACTGCAAACATGCCTATTGATCAATAATTCATAGCATCGATTGTAACGATAAGTTTTACTCTGACATGTCCACAAATCAATGCCGCACTTCGTAACTTTGGTACAGAACCCTTTAAAATTGCACTTAAAACTGACGAAAGAAGTGTTTTTTTAAGACCTGACATGGTGTAGTTAAAAAGTGCGGTTAGGTGCGCTGAAATTAGCCTTTTCGTAGGGCTATTTTTCTCTTTGGGGATTTAATGTATAGGCTATGTTTTCTGTAACCAGACGAAACCAGTAAAATCCTTGACTATGATATTATTGGAATTAACAATAAAGTATGTTAATATGATGGTATAACGGTGATTAACTGGCTATCAATTGGCGGCCCCATATATACGTTTGATATTAAACTGAGATACCAACAGAAGAAAGTAATCATGAAGTTTGTGATAAGACTTTCAAACGAAGAAGCAAAACAGATAATATTTGAAGGCAACAACTATAAACTTTTAATTCAAGCAAAATTTGCGGAAAAGGTTATTAGGTCGTTTCGTTGCATTACGTAAGGTAGATAATGTCCGTTACGTACGCACAGGCGTATTTTGAATGGCGTTAACCCTATCCTAACCAGGCTCGCGAGTTTACTAAAAAACTAGGTGTGGCCGACCCCGCACACACATTTTCAATCGTTAATTACTAGAAAACTATACGTCGTAAACTGATCGGATTTTGACAGGTTAGTAGAAAAATCATCTGGCTTCCTGTATACATCATAATTGTAAAACTAAAGAAAGTGAATTTAGTGTAAATTAAGTATTTCTAAAAGTGACACATTTCTAGAAATTCTTCTTGTTACGCCGCGCCCCCGCTGTGCGGTAAACCAGCTGACTGCGAGAAGAGAACGCAAGAGAATAGTTAGTCGAGTTATTGGTGCGTAAATGAGTAATACGCTTCAATGCGGAGAGCAGAGCAAAGCAGAGGAAAGTTATGAAAATATCGCAATATCTTAAAAATTACAAAATCCAACTTTATCAAACAAACATGGACAGATAGCTGAACATTTTTTAGGAAAAGTCACCAAATTTCAAGTTTCTACAGCAAACAATGCAACTGTACGCCACGTTTTGCTATGACAGTGTGCGGGAGAAGCCAAGCCTAGTTAGAATAGGGTTAAGGGAGCTGGGTCTAAAATTAAAAGCTTAACAGCTGGGTTTAAAATTCCCGTGTTTCATCTCACCAAAATTGTTTTGTTTTTTTTATGCTTCAAAAACCGCGTTTTAAACGCCTTGAAATGAATTGGCTACCCTTCTCGTATTTATACGTACAATAGCTGCCAATCTATGGTGTACATTTTTGAGACATGTGTGCAACGATTTTGGTAAGGCCGCACACAACGATTAGGCCTGTGACCGAAAAGATTGGGTTCGTGATGGGGACCATGGCCCAACGGTCTCCCTCCTAAATACGTCAGTGTACATACGTTAGGTTATTTTCATCTCGTTTTCTCGCATTCGTTTCGCGATCTGCTTTGAAGACGTTTATTCACATTTAAAAGAAAACTATCGTTGATAAGCAGATGCAAAAAGGTTTTTTAATCAATAAATCTTTCTCAAAAGCCATTGTCAAGCAATGATAGCATCAATTTCGATTTTTTTTTCAATGCACATGGCGCTGAAATAACATTGTAGCCTGTAAGTTAATACGTATGTTTACCATTGGTCGCGTGTTAGTTTGCTTTCTCCTGAGGGCCACCGCGCGGATAGAAACAGAAAGGAAACGAAGACTTTTTTTCAAAAATACTTGCGGTTTTTGAATTTTTTCTAACTACTACGTAAACTTATGTCACTAAAATAGTTTATCTTTCAAATGCAAGCTATAGGTCTTATGTTTTTTGTTCACTTCACGTATTTTTCAAATAATGCGCTTAAAGTAGGAAAAAAAAGCACCAAGCCCAGTTATGGCCTTCTTCTAAGCAATTTCTGTTACAGAGTGTATAGTAAATAATAGTGAGTAAATTAATGCAGTAAAATGGAATAGATGTTTACGTGTAGGTGCAACGTTATAAGCAGTTTCGCGAAATCTTTTCTTTTTCTATTCTCTGCCCTCGTTGCTTGTGTAAAAGATTGATAACCGCTTCTCTTTTAGAAGCCAAGTATCTGTATCTTTCCCGTTCTTCAAATCTCTCTTGTTCCCTCGCTTTATTTAAAAACAATTCGTTTTCCAAGGTTGGAATGTCGTTTTTGCTTCGCCGCTGGACTTTCGATGGAGACGGTGCCACTTTTAAGCGTTGCCGGATATCGGCGGATACTAAACGAGATTCCAACGGCGGATGTAGGGTCAAGGATTTCCAGAAACTTTTTGCATGTTCTATATCCTCAGGCGATGATCCTTGAAATATAGTGACTGGAGTTGGTTCTTCATCTTTGTTATCTTTTGGTGGTCCTTGGTTATCTTTTACACCTTTGTCTTGTTTCATTGTAAATCACGTTCTCAAATTAATAGGTGCCTGTAACATACTTGCAATGATAAAAAAGGTTTCAAAGGAAACATATGTTAACAGCTTCATGACTGCACAGCACATGAGTTATTGTGATAAGCATTGCAGCGGCACACTCAAATTTCAAGTAAAATTGTTGGTTGTATGCTCTAACCAAATGATACACCTTTAGTTCAGGTCAAACTATGTCAAAACATTCTACTTTTAATGGCTTGAACAAAACCAATCACTTCAGTTTTGACAAATCCCTCAATCAATGATACATGAAAGGTTACTAGCTTATACCATTTTGGTGGTAAGTGCCATACACAGCCAACATTTTTTATATATTGTTTTTAAATTATATTTGTTTGTCCTTTCATTTTTCGCCAAATCATCTCTTCAATTTACGCTAGTTAAAGTTTGATTGAACATTTATCTTTTGTAAAGTTAGCAAATATTCTTATTCAAACGTTGCTTGCTGACTTGATTTACTATTGTCACTATTGATTAATTAAGATTAGTAACATCTATTGAATATAATAACTGTTATTATTAAAATAATATTTTTCTGTGAAAAAAATTGGATATTGTCTTTTCAGTCTTGGATATTGGCAACAATTAATAACAGTTGCTTATTACATTTTTACATATCTTCACCTTTGTCATTTTGCGAGTCTTTTATCAACTCCACCTAATTCATAATAAACTTATACTCGCCAGAATGAAGTTTTTGCAGCATGTTTGTTGTTCGAAAATAAAAAGCAGTTTTTGAGAAGTCGAATGGCTTATAGTTCACAAATTTTCAATATTTCAGCTATTTCCGCATTACTTTAGATGTGCACCCAGCTATTGCAAGTATTACCCTATTGCACTCTGGTGATATCATGAAAAACTGAAGCTTTTTTCAAATGGGCAAGAGTATCAAGTTTAGAAGGACATGATTAACAGTATGGACCAGTACTTTGTAGAATGCGCAAATAAATTCAGCTGCTATAATGAAAGTTATTTGTTCAAAATGTAAAAATTTCCATTTTTCTGATGCTCCAGATTGAAAAGTTTGCTGTTTTAGAGTGAGAAATCCCCTGTGCAAAAAGATGAAACAGTAGCCATTATACATGCAATTAATTTTAATCTCTCGTGCAATTAACAAACTTTCCAATCTAGCCTACACTATGAGATAATCTTTCTGGCTATAGCTACATACTCGCTAGAATGATTAAAATAGACTACAATTTACCTAAAACTGGAACGGAACTATGGGTTATGCTGATTGTGGCTGATTAGCACTAATTCCTAACAAAATTATTGTGCAGATTTAATAATGGTACCATGTTGATCAATGTTGCACAGCAACAAGCTCGGTAACCTGGGCTCGAGCAATGAGGAATCATCGCCGAGTTTAAGAAGTGCAGAGACAATCCTCAGTCCGAGAATAAAGATTAAAATGCCATACCACCATACATACAGACATACCATTTTGAACAAATACTAGCCTATTCCTTAAATTTTGACTTGAATTAATAGGGTAAAACAGGCTACTGAAACAATTCTCTGTATTGTGAATTTCTTTAAAACTAGAGTGAAAATTATGCAATAACGTTTTCGCAAAGGGATCAAATAAGCAATCTACTGGTACAACCCCACAACCAACTTTAAACTTGTTATAAAGTTAGCTCGGGCTATCGTCTGTGGGGTTATTACTAACTGGCGTTACTGACATTGTTCAAACTTCTGTTTAACCCTGATTTCATTTAAAATGAATAAATTTACGCTGCAATAAGTACAAAAAATGCAGCTAGATCGCTAACTTTTGCCTATGTTTTTATGCAATGCTGTCATAAGCTGAATATTAACCAACCAGGCAACAACAGCAGCAATAATAAAAAATCCCCTTGCTAATAGTTGTTATGGATACTTAACACGCTGTTGGTTTCATAGAAATCAATCAATTGAAAAAGCTCTAACAACTAAATCGGTTAAAAATACTTACAAAGTTTTTTTTTGCCATAGGTCTATGTGCCAGTACACCTGATGAAGCAAGTTGATGCTTGCGAAACCTTTGGTGGAGGAATTAAAAATAAAAGTTAACCCTAGAGTGCCATCAATGATATAAAGAACTTCAAATGGTTAAAAAATTGTATTCCATTTTACTGCATTAATTTACTCACTATTATTTACTATACACTCTGTAACAGAAATTGCTTAGAAGAAGGCCATAATTGGGCTTGGTGCTTTTTTTTCCTACTTTAAGCGCATTATTTGAAAAATACGTAAAGTGAACAAAAAACATAAGACCTATAGCTTGCATTTGAAAGATAAATTATTTTAGTGACATAAGTTTACGTAGTAGTTAAAAAAAATTCAAAAATCGCAAGTATTTTTGAAAAAAAGTCTTCGTTTCCTTTCTGTTTCTATCCGCGCGGTGGCCCTCCGGAGAAAGCAAACAAACACGAGACCAATGGTAAATATACGTGTTAACTTATTCAATGTTATTTCAGCGCCGTGTGCATTGAAAAAAACATCGAAATTGATACTATCATTGCTTGACAATGGCTTTTGAGAAAGATTTATTGATTAAAAAAACTTTTTGCATCTGCTTACCAACGTGACAGCTTTGTGCTGTAGGTGCTGTGCCAATGTTTTATCTAAATGTATTCGTTCAAAGAAGCTTCAATATAATCAGTATATACAGTTGTCATTGTTGTGAAACTACTGTTGAATTCAATT
The DNA here is from genome assembly GCF_947623445.1 of Clavelina lepadiformis. NCBI lineage: Eukaryota > Metazoa > Chordata > Ascidiacea > Aplousobranchia > Clavelinidae > Clavelina > Clavelina lepadiformis. Next base: position 21,291,378 of record NC_135241.1, read on the forward strand.
TAAAGAAGTTCAGTGTCAAGTTAGTCAACTTTGTTGTCGCTATCACAAGACAATAATTCGTTAAGGTGAACAATTAAGTCTGTGGGTGAGAAAAGCAGACAACGACCTTATGAGACTCATACATCATCACCCACAATAAACAATTCAACAAACAAACATTGTAGCCTAGTGAAGTGGATCAACCTTACAGGTAAAGGTACCATATATCCACTTTTCATTACAAGCCTATTTCAACAACCGTCCAAGGACGATTAAGCGGAAACGTCGGTTTTGCGTAAACTGATTTAAGCCTTTTTCAACAGCCGTCCATGGACGATTAAGCGAAAACGTCGGTTTTGCGTAAAATCGTCCATTTTCAACCGTCCATGGACGATCCGCGGATTGCATCGTGTCCAGTTTTACCCGGTGCCTAGTGCAGAAGCACACAACTACAGGATGCATTTTTATAGGCAACTGGACCCCAGCCACTCAAATCGTGACGTCATTTGGTTGCGTACTTTTGCATTTGACTTGATTAATTATATTATCGTTCCAGCCATTTTGCAAAGAATTTTCTAAGCGGGAACTTCCCTTCTGTGAGTCCAGTTTAAACTAAATCTAATCAACAAGTTAATCTAATTTTAACACTGATCTCTATAAATGTTTGTTGAGAAACGTCACAGGAGTCGCTGTACAGCGTTATAACTCCTTTGTTAGAGCCAACCCTGTTGCTTACTGTAAAAAATTCAAAATTTATCGAGATGAGTACCGATGCACGAATGGCAAATGATTCTTGTTTAAATACATAGACTACCAACAGAGGTGGGCAGTAGGCACTTTGAAAGTGCCGTCGGTAACGGTACCGGTAGCCTACTCGGCGAAAAATGTACCGACGGTTCCGGTATTCAGTACTGTTTTGAAAAAGTAGTTCGGTACTTTTTCTGTAAAAAATGTTGCTGCAAATGCAATGTGTGCCGCAATTATGTCCCCGCTAAAAGTTACCCCAGGTCAAAACATATGTGATGTTAATCGCTTGCAATTTTACTTGACATATCAAGACAAAAAGATCAACAGAAGATTAAATTAGTATTAAGGATTAATTAACAGGTATTTTTGAAAACATACTTGTTAAAAATTTTGAAATTATCATGTGAAAAGTAACGAGTATTGGGACCGACTGAAACGTCTTGAAAAAAGCAGGTACCGGTATCGTTACAGAAAAAGTCGCGCGGTACAGTAATTCGGAACTATAGTACCGCGATACTGCCGGTGACGGCTACCAATGAAATAAAAAATTCATGTCTGCTTGAAGCGGTTGGGCCGAGGTGTTTCTGAAAATTTGGTTTGTCTCACCTGTGACCCATCCATCACTAACCTGTTACCTGTAACAAAAAAGAAATGGCAGCATTCGAGATATTTTTTTATTTACACAATACAAATCGTATTCAGTGTTAGCAACCTCATTTGAATGACTTTTCTTATCTTTACTATTTAACCATAGAGACATAATACACTTTCGGCGTTCTCACTCTACGATTTAACAATTCTGTCACCAAATATACGTTTAAATTCAGAATTTCTGCTGAGATATCAAAACACAGTAGCAAACAGGTGCATCGCATTTAGTAGTAAAACAGTGAAAAATACTATCGTAAAATCTTGCTATTTACTTGTTTAGCAACAATATATGCTGTGCATCAACGTTAGTATGTATAACCACAGTGTTATAATGAAGCATCGGTACATGCGCACGACACTAATCACATTAAGCCACACTTACTGAGAAATGAACAAAATCACTCAACACCCTTAATTGGCATCATCCAATTTAGCGCCTACTTGGTGAACATAAACGACGTAGTTTCGCAGTCGTCATCGGTTCTTTCAAATGATCTGTCGTGAGGATGATCCTTGCTTTTCTGCCGAAACATTTTCCGAGACGGGCTTCTCCCTCTCCTCAAGCGAAAGTTGACTGGACTTTTCTCTGTTGTCAATGTGGTTTGGGAGTCCGGAAATAAATCTGGGTTCAGAGTGAGGCATTCTTAGTGTAGCCTACAGTAGGCAGCGACATGAACCGCGGCACAAAAATGAATGCAGTTGTGAGCGATAAATATTAATGCTCTTATTCCCGTCACGCCCGAAGCAAAGTATGTTTTGAATTACATTCCAAACCCATAGTGCGCTTTACCGTAATTTTTCATACTATTTCAAGTGGTTGTAAAATAATGTTAATTGAATTAATACTTGACTCGACTGAGTCGTTCGATTTGGTGCGACGTAGTTCAAGTTCGTCGTTCTCCTTGTTGATATTCTTCACTTTCAAACTATCACAGATGAGCACTTTTAGTACGCAATAAGTAGCTTACAAATAACGAAAAATCTGAAGCGATAATTGCGATATTGATGCACACGTCACGTACCTCTTATTTGTCCTGCTGCTTAATGGACTCTCGTAAGCGTCGACTTTTATGTTGGGTATGGGCATCTGTTCGCTCCTAAACAACATTGTCTCAAAAAATCAGATAGTTATTCAGAAACAACAGGTAATTGGTGTGAAAATGAAGAGATATTGTCATGTTGATGTTCCTTTCAGTTCCACAACGTCTTTTTACTCACCTGCCAATTGATTTTCCAGTTGCCTTTGAGGTCGGAATTAAGCCGATGTCTTCAAAACTACTTCCCTTGATAGACTTCTTGCTCTGCAAAAAAATTGGTCAAATAGCAGCAAATAGAGAAAAGAGACTTATTTTTATTATCAATCTTCGAAAATACAAAGTTCTGACAAGCTTGTTTGAAAACGTACAAGTTGTCTCCAATGAGTGTTGAGGGAAGGGGATTTAGTTTGAATTGACGTTCTACGAGAATCCCCGCGTCTGTGAAACAACGTTTATAAGATGTTGATGGAAAAGCGTAAAAACACAGCATTGACTTTGATAAAAAGCAAGAAAACGTACGAGATAGTCGCCGGTGATCCAGCTCGCGATTCGTTGCGACTGCTTGCTTCCTCCATGGGAGACATCGCCTGGCGGAAGGATCCGATGCGAGATCTCTCCTTTAGAGCCTCTTTGCTTGCGTTCGGGGACTTTGGAGCCATAAAACAACCGCGTGTCGTCAAAGGGGTCAACTCACCTGAGATCAAGAATCACGACGTGTTATTTCCGAAAATCTTATTTGCCTACATTTGAAAGACTTATTGCGATATCCTAATCGGCAAATAACAGAAAGTTTGAAATCTTAAAGCATTTCAAGCAAAATGCAAAGGTTCCTAATTTATTTGTAAACGTCGAGTATCATAGGGTGGTTGGTGATTGAATAGGCCTACTATAGGTACAGTGTAGGGCGTAGAGTGCTTTAATATTGCAAAATGGGGAAATTTAGTAAGTCGTTGAATTACATGAAGCGATAAAGAATCGATGAATTAACTATGACGTGGTAAGCTAAATTCAAAACTCAAGTTTCAAGGTCAAAGTCATTTCCAGCGACCTTTATCCGACTGAAGTTGTTGCCTTAAGTTTCGAGCTTCGGCGACAAACTCTCCAATCATGGACGAGAGCTGCATAAACTTGTGGCTTCCAACTGCTAAGACATAGCCAAGTTCGTCTTTGAACCTCGCCTCTGGTCCTTCGTCCTTCAATCGATTCACAAACTGAAAACGGGTGATGTCATTATTGAAAATGCATGAAACCAAACACAGAAAAATCGACAGAAATGAGTCGCACCTGTCGAACAACAAATGGTTTCAGGTGCACTAGAAGCGGAGTCCTGTATCGAAGCACAAACAGCATGAACGAACAGAGAGCAGAGCCATCTGCAGAAGACAAATTATTGTTGATGGTTCACTGAAGTCATAAGCAGCAGACAACATGTGTTGCAATATGTAGTGTTACTGAGGCGGACGGAATATTTAAATTCTAAAAGATTGTGAGATGTAAACTTCCTTCAAAAAACTTCCTTCCTTCCTTCCTTCCTTTTATTTTGTTATATTTTATCAATCAAAAACCGTTTTCAACATCCATTTCAAATGATATTTAAAACAGTTTTCTGCCAACCGGGACATACTTTCATTCTTTAGCGCAAAAACTTTAATTTTTCTTGCCAGAGAAGTCCACTCTCCCTGGAGCTGATCATGGAAGCAGGCAATGATTATTTTTAAAGTAAGGAATAGGACAGCTTGGCGAAGGGCATGGTTTCGGAAAAGGACTGGAAAAAATACAAAATAATGTTCAAAAAAGGATTCACCAATTGAATACGCTTTCGCTACACACCTGCTGGCGACATGGCTTGAAGCAATGGGGTTAATCTGTCTTCAGGACGAGCTGGATTTTTACCCAATAATAACGAATTGAGACATAATTCGGTTAAATAATTGACGTCGTTTTTCGATAGTTCGACGTCCAATTTGGCTAAAAATCAAAGCAAAAATGGTGTAAATTTTCTAATCTCCGTCCTATCTATAGCCAAAAGTAGAAAAAATACACATTAGGCACTAATGTTACTTATAATAACTAATATTATAACCTAATATACACTTTTGAAAACTCAAAGAAAAAGTAACTTTTTAAAAATAAACTCGGAAGTTCGATTGACTTTAATAATCTCACATTGTCTCGCACATCTTGTGTGCTTATTGTTCGCCAAACTCTCTGTGCAGGAACACAAGCAGATTGGAATGATCAAGTTCAGATAAAGATTTTCAATTTTTTCCGATTTAAGCAGTGGCCCAAGGATTTCTCGCAGCCCCTCGCCGGCCCCTTTGCTTTGCAAAACTGGAAAGCAAATTTTCAATTACTGCACGATTGAAGACTTGTTTTTATCCTGGATCTTATGATTCGCTTTCATCTCTTGATCACGTGCCCTCACCTATACGCCTAACTCGAACCAATTTAATCAGTTCCTTCCCTTCAATTTCGAGCTTAGGAGCTTTTACCTCGCACTGCATAGTAATGAGAATTGCTAATCTTCTTTTTTTGTAACTTCAAAGCGGCCAAAGTCTAACTCAGCCAAAAAGGTTTATTTTTCATGAATCGAGGAATAGCCGGTTGCTTTCGTTGTATAAGCACTGCATTGACTTCAGAGTTACATTGCAAAACGAAAGTTTTCAAAATTACTGAATACGTTTATTAAACTTACTCATTATTTTAGTGACAAGTGGGGTCAAAATGGGGGATATGTTGGTCTTTAAATTGCATTGACAACTCACAGTGGGGTCACCAGAGTACGTTTTCAGGTAATTCGAACCGACCTGCATTGTGGCGCTCATCTAAAAAATACAAGTTAGGCGACATTTTGGCGACATTCAGACGCATAAACATTTTCCTATATTTGGTATTTTTTATGTTCATCCACTGTACATTTGATGATTGATTATATAAAAATACTTAAATATACGTGAGTGAATATTAATATATATTTATTAATCATGCTTGATGCAGCAAGTTTTGTATTCCTACATGTTTATGTACAAATATGTAGAAATCGTATATATATACTATGTATATAAACCAGCACTACATGTTAGTTATGGTTGATAAATTCTCATACATTTACAAACGTGCGCAGGTGTGGCACATGCGCAATAGCTGGCTGCCTTGCCAACAAGTCACACAACCCGCCAACGATCATGGAAACTCTTCGCCAATCCAAGCCACGTCTGTAAAACCCGTTAGTTATGAGATGATTATGAGAATGTTGAATCTCAAAATCGGAAAAGTTTGCGTGAAATAAAAATATTTAGCTAAACAATGCACAAATTGTTTGATCTTCTGTACTTTTGTTATTTACGAAAAACGGAAATTTAAAGCTCCAAAAAGTTCTCATTTTCGATAAAGTTTAACATTGACCGCTTTAGTGAGTTTTACGCCAAACAACCTGAAAGAATAAACTTTGCTGATTTTTCCAAAAAACCGATCGAGTCTTTTCAAGACGATGAAGAGAGCTGGTCTGGTCGCTTCGACTGACCAGTCCACGATGGGCAGCACGTATTTGACGTAACAAGCCAGACCGATGCTCACGGTAGGTACAGACTCGTCTGTCAGAAGCTGAATAAGTAATAGAAACGGTTTTAAAACCCTCTTGCGCCCCTTGCTCCATGTTTTTGTCAAGCACAACTGAAATCACGGTATAAGTTATCATCATAATTGCTGTATTTGTTAAGGAGCGGTGTTATATCTAAAACCATAAATTTTAATTCTTGGACCTTTAGCAAAGAATGAGCGACTTCCGCGAGTCTGACGTGGGACTTTGTGTTAAATACGTCATCGGGTTGATCAGGTCGATGCTTGATCAATCTAAGATCGCGAGAGTGGAAAGAGAAATTGTGGAGATTTTAGATAAAATCATAAAGTAATTGCTCGTTAAATCTCGCTTAAATTATTATCTAATACTAAGCACGTCATCACTTTGACACACGTCATAAGCAGGTTACGTCACAAGCAAGCAGGAGGACCTGTTTGATGCATTTTGGTAGAACGTTGTGCACAGCTGCAGGAGGACATCTCTCGGAGCGACAAACTCTTCTGCGGACTGACATTGCTCCGAGTCGTCTTCTTCAACCGCTCTGCCTTCTTCCATTTTTCTAAATTGAAAAATTTTAAATCTTGAACTGTTTTGGAATTTTATTTTGGGCGCGAAAATGAGCTATTTGAAGCTATAGTAGTAACAATGCTTTGGCGTACTATACTTACTGACTTATTATAACAAACTACTTGGAACAGGTTAAAAACCAATGTCTCGGAATATTGGTCAAATTCAAAATGAAAGGTTAAAATTTGAAAATGCTTTTCAAACTCAAATACCTCTCAGCATGTTGTATGTTGGTGCTGACGTCACTTTGAGCTCTTTGTATAAACTGCAGTTGCGATTGTTGTTGAGCTTGTTGCGTTGTCGAGTTGATCGACCTCGTCAACATTTCAACACTCGAAAGCAGAGAGAGAATGGTAACAGTTAAGTCGGATATCTGCGACAACTCTGCACATAGAAAATAATAATACTGATAATTATTAATAACGAATAAAAATGTCACATTCGATCATCAATTAGAGTCTTCCCAAGGGGTAGGAGCACACCAGGTTGTGAACCAATGAGATAAAACAACATTGAGTAGTACCTTCCGATTCGGACATGGTCTTTATGTGTTCAAAATAACAGGGTAATATGCTGTTCATGATAATCAGCATCTCCAGAGTCCTGGTGCTCTCAGTCTGATATGCGATCACCGTGACACAAAGCCTATCAATTTGAAGTGTGTTTAAAGGAGGCGCAACTGCTATATTAAATATACTGTATTATCATGCGCTTGTTATGTCTGTACGTCATTTACCTGAAGTAGCTGCCGAAAGTGACCGACGTATCACTCGTATCAACGCAAACATCAGCTACTTTTAATGGCTTTTCTGCTTGAACAAGGTCCATCACCTATATAGACATATTTGGATTAAATTTTCTAACTCCAGACATGCAGTTTATTAAAACTTTACTAAAATGAAATATGTATTTAGTAAAACACGTCATATCAGCTTTCCCCTGCTTAAGTAAAATTCAATATTTACATGCAAGTGGTCGATCACTGCAGGGTTCAAAAGTGCCAGAAGCAGTTGGAAATAATTTGAATTCGATACCTGATCTTCGATACCAGGCTTGCCAGCAGACGCTTGAGATCCGTACTGCTGTAAAAAACAAAATTTTTATTGGTACAAAGTCATGTGTTGCATTTTTTGTAAAAAGTGGTTGAACAGTCTGCAACCGAACTTCGTATATAAAAAACTTCATCTTCATGATTTCCAACCAAACCAAAGATAAAACTTACGGTTAGTAATGGAGCTGCACTGGCAAAAAGTTGCAACAGAAATGGTTCCCTGTGAACTTTTAACATCTTACTGAAGACCAATTCAAGACAGTTTCGAATAGTTTTGTTGCTGTACTGCTTGCTGTAGATCTAAAACATTTACATGACATTTTGAATGCATACATTTTGAATGTATTTATTTACCCATAGAATTTTTTGTCTTGTCATGCACAGTAACGGGCACTGATATATTTACCAAGTAAGGTGTTTTCTATATGATACAGACGCGTATACACGCGGTTTCGCTAATCACGTTTGTTTAATCACTGTTGACTTAGTCAACAGTTCATGGCAATACACGCAAGCACTTACTCGTAGCATTGTTGGCAAAATCAAGTCGTAACCATTCAGAGTGAAGCTGTGGCTGAAATGCACGACCAGGTCGATCACAGCAGCGGAAAATCTCCTGAGAAGAGAGGCGTGCTCGCAATGAACTACCAGAGCTCCGCTCCACACGTGCATGAAGAAAACAAAGGTTGTTTCCCAAGGGTATTCCCCTAAATCGCAGATATACAAGCGATTCGTCACGAATTTCTAAAGCGTCCAACGGTCAGAGTTTAATTGTGAACCTTAGATATAAAACTTGAGACTACTGAAAGAAATACAGTTGTCGGTTTACGGCGTAAAGCCAGAGTTATATTTAAACAGCACAATTTGATGATTAAAGGGTCGAGCTCTTGACAGCACATAACTCACTTGACAGAGACAACAAGGTGAAATATATGAGTTCGACCCAATAATATTTCTGTATGACGTCTAAACCTCGAACTTCTTTCCCGTATTCGGTTTCAAAAAGAAAAAACTCGGCATCCATTGCCTGAAACATTTAAAAGTGATAACTACACGTAAAAAGTTAAAATTGAAATAATTTAAAAATAGAAATAAGCAAAGAAATGTATTAACTTGAAGCTACTTTGATTTAAAAGTGATTTTTTTATTTGTAGAAGACATTTCCACATGATAATTACCTTCCTTGGAAACGACCACAACTTCTTCAGTTCTTCAAGAACAAAAGTCGCGTTTAGTTCTTTGTCGACCGGGTTACAGTGGCTCTGTAGCGCCGCTATCGACAGTTGTAGCTTTCCGATGTCGACAAGTTTGTGGTCGACCACACGCCGGGCTAAAAGTCTGATTCCCTCTTCTGGGGCCATCTTAACCAAAGCCAGCTAAAACAGCGTTGTGAAGAGAGCGCTTTAATTCTAGGTAACCACGTATCACAAACTTACATGGCTGATGATTTACTATTGCTCTAGTATTAGCAAAAAATCTTGCATCTGAAACATCTATCTTACAAAATTACAAAACATCTTACAAAAGGTTAAACATAAAATGAAAAGAACGAAAAGCTTTCCCTGTAGTTAGACAAACACGTTTAAATCTCTCGCGTTTATTCCAAGTTTCGAGATCATCTTTGCCTTATATACATACCGTCGGACACTCAGCTTTGCGGAAAATGTACAAATCCCTCACGTGACAATGAGGGCATAGTATGTCATCGTTTTGCCGGTCGATTAGCTGATATTGAGATTGCTCATTGGCTGGAATGCTATAAAACGAGACCACTTCTTGCAAAACACTTTTGAAGTTGCTCCTGTCGCTGACCTCAAACTAAATTCAAGCAAGAAACATTTATCAGCAAAAATCGATCAACTGTTTTCAATCCAGCAAAGGCATTCTAAACAATAAATATTCTTTAAGTTTACAGATTGTAACAGTATTTAATTCTAATTTGTAAATAGTGTAACTACCTGATTCGGCATGTAATAATCTTGATTCCAAATGGTCAGCTTCTTGGTGCCCGGCATACCAGAAGTCACTAAGAGCTGCATATTTTTCAATATCGTGTTGTTATTTGTTCAAATGTAATATGGGTTGTTGTTAAGCACATTGATATAAAACGTGTATGCCAGCTATGAAATGAAGCAAACGTCGGTAGAAGTATGAGCAAAATCTACCTGCAAGTCGATTTGTTCTTTTCTGAGTGATTGCTTTAAAGTTTTTAATTCCACGGCGTTTGCAAACGGAAGTATTGACGAAATAGCAAATATGCAGGGAGCCAATATTTTCTCGCGACACCTTGACATCCTGTAATAGTGCAAAACCGTCTCGACCTGTGTAGGAAAAAGAAACAAGTTCTCCAGTGTCTGTGTTGAAGAACTAAGAGCAAATAGAAAAGCAAAGGCTCTTTGCGAGACTGTTGTAGAAAGAGTTTTCAAACATTTTGCAAAACTTAATTAAACGTTGAAGGTTAGCCAGCCTATCAATTTTCAGCAACAGGCTAAGTGTTGACTTTGCAGATTGCGGAACTTTCAGCAGTGGTGGGCAAAACACATTCACACACTCAAAACACTTGGTCACATTCACGACTGTTTGAGATAACTCAGCGACTGTCAATCAACCTTATTTACTGACCAGTTGATTGAAGACGGCGTGTGCGACATTAAGGCCAACCTCGTTCAAGATCAAAGGCAATTCTCGAAGAACAAAGGCAGCGAAAGCTGTTTCATCTCTGTTCATCAACTTATCCACGATATTCCGCAGAAAAAGTCCCGTGTCTTCGGTCAGACAGCTCATTGTGACGTATCTCGCTGCATCTCCCACTAACGATACGTCACAACAAGACCAAGATTAGCATTGTAATTAAATCATGATAATCACTGTTATGTCATGTTTAAATGTTTCCCGCCTACCAGACAAGCCTCGTTTGGTAGCAGCAACATCTAGAGTGGATTGGAGGATGGCGGGAACACAACCAGCGATGCAAGGAGGAAATACGGCAAAGTTAGGAGGAGCATGGTGCTCAGTGGTTCGTGATACGTTCTCTTGACTGCCTATCGTATAAAAAGCAATATCAAATAAAGTTTATGGGTTTAACTTTTTATGATGGGATGTTATGGTGAGGGAGGGTGGTAGTGGTTGAAATAATTTTTTTGAGTAAAATCTTCAGTTTGTTACAGCTATTTAACGTGGCATAATTACATTTAAATAGTAATAAAAGCAGGAAAAGTTTAACAAGTTTTAGCGAATTTAAAACTTTCGGATCTGGAAGCCTATCCATCGATCTGAAAACTAATACCCACTCCCGTCCACGTGGTGCAGCCGAGAGCCTAAAATTGATCGAGTTTGGTTCTTTGTTTCTTCCTTCTTCTGATCAATGTTGGACACAAAAGATGTTCCGACGTTGGAAACTCGCCAAGAGAGACGACGCGCAGTCGAGCTTGTTTCTGCACAATTTAGAACACTCAAACACAGGACCATTATTACTGATAATTGGCCCAATTAAAGCATCTAAGCCAGTTACAACTAAAAGAAATCGACTACAATGCCGGACCCCAACATTAACAGTAAGAAGCAGTTAAAATGAGATGACGAAGACTGTGAGTGATTTTACCTTCTTCAACGTCATCATTCATTTTCTTTCTCAGTTCGCACGTGATCTGTTGGATCACTGGAACTCCGGTCAGCCGAAATGTTCTTCTGGCAATGGCTCGCTCCTCTTTTTCACGCCGGAGTAAATTCTTCATTTCTTTCTCCTTGTAATGTGACCTGCATGGCAGCAAAAGCACGATCATTTGAAAATATAACCAACTATAAAATTATCTTCAACGGGGTCGCGTTTTCTTAAAACTAAACACAGCCATTAGTGAGAATTTTCACACACGTAATCTTAATCATTACATGATTAATGGTTATAATTGGTAGGCTGTAATCACAACCTCCACATACAATGTATCAGTGGCAAAGATTGCGGAACTTTGGATCGATGAGCCGCTCTGAGCAAGGATCTCGTCGATGTTGATGATGTGAGGTACCCAGGGAGGATCCGGGAGCACAGATTGACCGAGTCCGAGTGATGTGGGAGACAAAGTTAAGTTGGTGTTCGGGACTTGTGTCTGCGAAGAAGACAATTCCTTCGATATCAACTCGATATACCTCGTCAAACAAATTTGCAGCATTCGATTCAAACGTCGGAAAGACAAGTTTCTAGTTTTCAAATTTCAGCGAAAAAACCTTTTACGGTTTCATATTTATAACTTGTGTTTGATTCAAATTCAAAGACATTACACTTGTCTCCAAGTTACTTAAAGATTCACCCTAAACGATTTCCTTGCTTTGTGCTCAGCATTTTTCCACACCAAATTACGATTTTCCCACAAAATTCTGATCTTCCTGAGAGCTCTGATTCGATGCGCTGGGTTCGTATGGCCAAGTTCAGCCATAATGCAGGTATGGATCTCCTCCGGCATTTTGATGGCGCATAAAAGGAACAAGCAAGCTACAGCATAAACAAGCTATTGTTTGGTTTATGTCATGGTTAAGCTTGAATAGGGAAGTAAAATGATTTAGTTACACTAAGCCGTCGTGGACTCGAACCTGCAGCCTCGGTGTTTGCCTTATTAGTGTTCAGTAAAATCTCCCAACACAATGTGTGCAGATCAGTTAGCATGTCTTCAGATAGAAGTGTTGCTGATTTCAATAAAACAGAAAAAGGCATTCGGGTGAAACCAGTGCCTCGAGTCTTCAGGTATCTTTAATAAGAATTGAAAAAGTTGTTATAAGTGCTTCATCGTGTATAAGCTGCATAACAGATTGAGTTATCAACTGACGAAAAGACGTTACATACTTTGTAAGCTGAATCCCTCTTGTGTTTACTTCGTCTTGAATTTCTGTGAAATCGCTCTGCAAATTTTAAATCATTAACAGAAGAATAAAAGGAATGAAGGAATGGAACCATCTTATGACTACTTCTTAGCCAGTCAGCTAAAAGCATACTCTTTGTGCTGTAGCCATTTATGTAAGTTGTATGCAAACATGCTTGATCTTTATTCTAAATCACCTCGTCCTGGACAGAGAGTGAATTACAAATTCCTTGAATAAGTCGATCGCACGAACGATCTCTTCTTTTGTAGCAGAAGGGATGGCAGGATCCGGCATGATCACAGATGAAATTTTGATGGTTGGCAAGTCGAAGTATCACCTATGTTATACATGTTGTTATTCTGGATTTATCTGTCGAAATCATGGGATGTGATGATAGGACTGATGATAGCGACAACACTAACGCATGCCCTAAGAGTGCCACAACTCATAAGCATTTTTTTCTGCACAGTAACGTTTACCAGCCTTCACTCTTTATATGCGGTGTGTTAAGGCAACGGTTTAGACATGTGTGTGTGATGATGTACCTTTAACCAGGGCAAGTCTTCCGTCCAAGAAGAGAGCTCTTCTTTTGAGGGCCCGGGAGAAGCTGTCATGTAGGTGATAGAGGCTGCACTATTTCCGGGGTCTTTGCACGGGTACTCGGATATCACAGAACTGGCACTTAACGAGAGGGTGCTTCCGTACGATATGCCCTCGCATGAGCTGGACGGCGAAAAGACTCCGCCACTGTGTACATCGGATGAGGGCACGGCGAGTGTGTTGCTGCTTGAGTGTCCTAATGGGAATGCGTGGTCGCCTGTAGTTTGAGGTATGGAATGTTTTTCGTCTTGCACCGCGCTGTTAATCGAATAAGAACTCTGTCGACTCGGATGGGGTTTTGCATCGTCTGTGAATCGGAATAGAATTGAGCATTTGTGATTTAAACCAGGTTTTAGATAGTTTCCCGACTCAGTATTCCATAATTATATACTCACTCACCATTCTGTGCAATCGATACTCTTCTTGTAGAAGATACGGAAGAGAAACTCAAGCTGATGCGTGGGACTTCGGATCTGTCAAATGTCTTCTGTGTCCTCTTGCTGGGAGAGTCGAGGACTTTTCCGGATGGAACATGAAGAGAAGCGCTGCTGCTGCTCTCAGGACCTAATACGAGAGAGGTTGATAATGACTTGGAAAAAGGCTTCTTTTTCCTCCTTTAAATTTCTTTGAATTAAGTTATCTATTACACAATTTAATATAAGAACAAACGGACATGGCAAGTCAACCTATAAACGAAGACATCGTTAAATGGCATTTGATGAAAAGCAGAAGGATGGATGATACACTTATAATCGCAAACTTTACACTGTTCTTTGCCGCCAGTACGCTCATACAGCGGCAATTGAGGGAACACGTCCCGTAAGAAGTTAGTGATCTGATAAAGCAAATCCGACGCCGCCATTTGAAGAGCTATTGGGCAATCCCTTCCACTTTCGTTGACGTGAACTGTAACATACAAAGCAAAGGAAAGTTGTAGCCTGTAGGTTAGTCAATATTGATTGCTAAAGATAGAAATGGACTCGGTTATATTTTTGCTTAAAAGCAAAAACTCTTGCGGCAAAATGTTTGGTCTTTGAAGTATTTTTAGCAGGTGGCTCACTGTCTTTCAAAAAATCCTCGTTGATTTCTTCATTCTTACGCGGTTTTGATTTGTCATCTGGATTGATCTCACCAAGAACAATCGAAGGTTTGTTGGAAAATAAAATCACCTTGTCAAGATATGTGGACAGCGCCTGGATCCACGAAAGGAATTTTAATTTTATGTTTTGAGAATGTTTACATGTGGTAAGTTTAATTAACAGATAGCTACTGAGATAGTAGAGTGCAAACGTTTTACGTAAAAATCAAATAAAAGCCTTTTTCTAGAGCCTGGACATTATGCCGACTGTCTTAAAATGAAGCAAAAATAAAGCATCAGTGACTGTTTTACGTCCTAGTGTACATCCTTCTCACCTCTCCCCAACTTTTAAACAACTTTCCAGCGTTTACGTAAAATTTGGCGTTGACGTAAAATCTTTGGCTCTGACGAGATTGCTCCATCATCCAGTGCGGCCAGCAACCCGCTGCGCAGCGATCCACAAACTGCGCGCACTGAAGCAGAACCACGGCACGTGATATTACTGGAGAAGTCTGAAAACGAAACAAATTAGTTACTGCAATTATCCCAGTGATTATGCGTACGGTCCAATTCTACGTCATTGTCGACGTGTATGCACTTACCAGACCCATGACCGAGCGCAGGATCGAAGGTTCTGGTACTGTGCCCGGAGGGCAACAGTCCATCAGAAATTCAAGAATCTTCAGACCGTTATAAAGATCTTCGGAATCAACTTCGAAGTCTGTCTTTACATTCATCTCGGGGGTTTGCATTTCAATAAAAGGGACAAAAGTGATTTCTGCATCGACAAAGAGTCGAAAATCAGCTCCAAAAACAGCGTGTAAATTAACAGGACAGCATGGCGCTTATACGGCGTAAAGATTACTTTATGACATAAGAATGACTGATTGCGATAAAGGTGAAGTCGTTGGATTTATAATACTTAAATCGTATAAACTCGTTCTGCCAAGGTTAATATTTAGTCAAAAAAGATTATCAGTGAAATTTGAAAAGATTTGTAAACTACTCACTGGATGCGATCGTTCCAGTATCGCTCGAATGATCGCGGAAGACTCTCCTTCTCATTATCCTCGTGAGAAAAGTCTCCGAGTGCTCGCATCCGCTAGTCTCGCCGCAGTCTAAGCTATCATCATCCAAATAAGTCTGCTTCGGCTGAAAATACAAATTAAATAGGAGAGATGAAGATGTGAAACAATTTTTGTAAAACGTTTTTTATCACTTTCAGTGTTATAGTTACAAGTTGGTGTATAATAAACATATAGGCGGATTACTTCACCGGGAGCTCGCTGGGCGAGTGGATCGCTTGATTGAGGCATTATATCAGTAGGGTACGCTCAAATGACGTGTTTTAAATGCAATCGACTAAGTTTTGTTTAAAAGCAATAGACTATTATTATTATTATTACGAAATCAACGTATTTAAAATCGACAGGGAGTTCCGCTATTGTAGTCCTTGTAGACGCAATTTCTTATTTAATGAAATTTTATCCCATTCAACGAATGTTTCTTTAACATGGAATCAAATGTCTGGTGCAGTAAGGTTCCGCAAGCATTACTCTTCCAGTCAGAACTGGAAATAAAAAAGGCCTGCCGTCAAGCTATCCTTTTGTATTTTTGAACACTGTTACTTTAAGAAGCCGTACATGCTGAAATCTTGCGATTACCATGGTTTTGGTGGAAATAATACGTAATGGTTAAAAAAGTGTGTTAGACCAATCAGAGGCCAACATGGCCGGTGTTGTTTTTCAGTTCCGGATTACCCTAGCATATGGTGCGTAAACAACTTGTAGGTGAAAATCGATGAAATTTGATTTTGTGGCCCAATTTGACTTTGTCTAAGAGTTAGAGATATGTGATTTTATTAAGGGCAATGGTTCCCAAGTCTTGCACTATTAGAACTAGTTTTGAGTTTGCTGGAGTTTGCGTAAGAAAGAAGTTAGTAAGGTCGTAACTGGGCCTGTTCCACCTGATCACGAGCACTACAAGGAACGAAAAATTGTATGAAATCCAAAGGCAAAATGAAATGGACTATCTCCATAGCAGACTGTGAGACCAAGTAGAAACCGTTATTTACTCCCTCGACGGCTAGGTTCAGGACCAAAGTAAAAACAGCAGCCCACTAACTACGCGGCATGCTTCGGAAATCGCCAAACAGGCGAACGAAAAAGAAATCGTTACTAACTGATTTGAGTAGCTAAATGCGGCCAACAAGGTAAGTAAAAACAAAACCATTTAATACTGCCTAGAGCCCTAGACGGAAACCTTGGAAACCTACCTATTGCAGACTAGGTAAAACTATATAAAAGAAAGCAGAGTGATCTGCGTAAACAAGAGAGCCTCCGCAACAGAGTTCGATATGAGCTCAAAATACAAACCGAAACTTTGCTGACTAGACGGCAGAGTTTAGGACCTATAAATTACAAATTAGGCTAATGCAAACAAAGAAAACCGGGTGGAATGCCTCCACGACAAGGTTCAGGACCATATGCAAACGGAAATTTTATTGCTGACGATAAAGTTATTGCCGATTACAACAAACCAAGACATAGGACTCTATTGCCTCCACGGCGGGGTTCATAAGCAAGAGGAAACCGGAATGAACCGGAATGTACTGCTTCCACGACAGGATTCGGGACTAAACACAAACTAGAATGCGTAGGTAACATGGCAGGGTTCACGGCGGTGGTTTGGAACTTCACTAGTGCCGACTAAGCCGAATGAAACAAAGCGTTATGCTACCTCCAAGGCAGCTTTCATAAATAAATGAAAAAGGGAATCTATTGCTTCTAAGGCAGGGTTTGGAACCTAAAAGTTGTTGATGGATTAGCCTGTCTCCACGACTGGGGTCGGGATCACCAAAGGCAAGGTTCTGAACTAACAAACTGGAATTTACTGCACACACGGCAGGGTTTGTAATCCAACTATTGCCGAATAGGCTTAACTAAAAAATGAAACTGGAGTCGACTGCAACCACTGCAGGGTTGAAAACACAAACTGGACCTTTACACGGTACTGTTTGAAATGTACCTACTGGTGACTACGCTACTAAACCAATAAAGAATTAGATTATTATATGTTTTTTATTTATTATATATTAGAATAAGAAGATATTAGAAAAATTAGATATTGCCAGCTAAGCGATCAAAAAACAAAGCGGAATCAGCTGGCTTCAGGACATTGTGAAAACCGAATCTAATGCATCAATGGCAGGGTTTTGAACCTAAGTTTTGCTAATTAGGCCAAATCAAAAAAGAAACCGTAGTCTCAACCGCATCCACGTTAGGGTTCAGGACCAAATGCCTACACGGCAGAGTTTCGAACCTAACTATCGAAGGTTTGGCACTTACTATTACCGACTAGGTCACTAGGCCAAACCAATAAAGCGGAATCTACTGCCTCCACGGCAGGGTTCAGGACCAAGTGAAAACGGTATCTATATTGCCTCCACGGCCAAGGCTAAGAACCTAACTATGCAACGATTGAGAAAATAGGCCCAAAAACAAATAACGCGTATTCGGCACTTTCTTGGACACAAACCAATGAGCAACAAATGTAGGCTTAATAATGCCACCAAGGAGCAAATATTGCAAGAATGCGACCAAGCCAGCTTAACCAATGAGCATAAATTGCTCGTGCTGTTGTTAAAAACGCCCGTGGCGAGAGTCGACTGTCTACGCTGGGCCGGTTTAACAGCACTTAGGCTAGATGCAAAAATCGATACCGCGCCCTACAATTTGCGTTGACCCTTGCTCACCTACAATGCAACCTTTAAGAGGATAATGATTTATTAAGCAACCAAGGGGCAAGTCCAATACAAACGAGGAAGTGATTACGATTCATGTGTGCTCCTTAGCCGGTAATTTGCCAACTAAATTGGGATTAGTCATAAAACAATGATAGTAAGTAATTACGTACGTCATACTTGCAGTGAAACGCGCCACACTTAAAGGTGGTTAGGCCACAGTTTAAAACGAACATTTTAAGTAATAGGCGGGGGAACAATTTTAGGGCTAGAATTCTACATTTCCTCTCCGGTTTGGCCTTTGCACTGGGCCCGTTGCCGATTTTAAATAAATTAAAGTAATAATTTTAAATAAGAACAACGTAAACCTAATATCAACTCTTTGTAAGGCAATTCCTGTTAAAGCTTTGCTTTGTGATATATTTTGACCTTTAGAACATTTTCTTTCGAGAAGAGAACAAATTGAGAAATTACACTGTGATTTGCTCAAATTACGCTTAGCAGGGCAGGGTGCAATGACGAAGTTGCACCGTTCACATTTGCCTAAGGCTAGCCCTGCCTCCTGTTATATATTTTAAGGATGTAACTATAAAGACTTACTCCTGATCTTTTAAAAAGCTCACTGAAGTTCAATCTACTGAAGATCGATCCACTTCTCTCCTCGGATTGCTTACTCATAGACATCTCCTCATCTTCCAAGAAGTCCTGAGCGCATCTGGATGTTAAAGTAAGATGTGATCAAATTTAAAATGATATTCATACCCACAGACTTCATTCGTTTGACCTACTTCGGTTAAATTAATGTCGTTTGTTTGATTGTTTTAAATACGCGGGAGGTTGAAGTTATTAAAAAGAAATTTAGCGGAAAAATCTGAACTCATTTTCGAAAATAGCCTATAAGACGGTAGAAATAGACAAGAATGTCCATTGAAACCACTATTACCACACAGCACTCCATTCACAACTCACTTTGAACTTTTCGGAAAGAGGAAGCTGGTTTCGACCATGGGAGTTCCCCGATCGCTCAAATAATCCATTCCCCTCTTCATAAACGATGAGGTTGGTCTAGCGCTGCCTGGCGATTTTCCTCCTATTTTTGTCGAAGCAATTGGACTGGACGAAAAGTCAACGGCGCCGCGTCTGCAAGATGGCAACAAGAGGTTACAACTTTTCTGAGTTTGCAAGGTTGTTGATGAATCGGATGAGAGTGCGCGATATGCAACGACCTTTGACCTCTCTTGCATCGAGAAGAAAAAGTTTGGCTTCGGAATCTGTCCTGCTTTAATTTGGTCTTCTGAAAAACAGCATTTAGTAAAGTTGAAACACTCCTTGTAACTTATTAGTTAAACTACACACTTCCACAATACTGCTTTTGATATCCATGTCTTATTTTGCAGCCATATGACACATGCAGTAGATAAAGAGCAAAAAGTGTAGCCTATGGACTAATGCAGTGGTTCCCTACCTTTCTACATCGGGGAACCGGTAAAGATTTAAAACAATGTTCACGGACCGGCAACAAAAGATGGCAGTGAATAGAACAGATATTTCTAATCTTTTTGTTAACCAAAGTTGTCGTCGCGTAACATAATGCAAGATTTTGGCATAAGCTACTTATTTAAGACGAAAAATTAGAGCAAAACGGCAACCAAATCACCTCAAAAAACAAAACGTCAATCTATTTACATACAAAATCAACGTTAGTGGAAAATTTGTATTAGTAAACTTTTTGAAAGCTAGACGCAGTTTATGACGAACAAATTACAAACAGCACAAAATCTAAAAAATCTAAGTCATCGGAAGAGTAACCTTTAATGTAAAACAATTTTGCAAACTATCAACGAAGGCGAGAGACGCCAGTTTTGCTGCTGTGAATCGGCCAAGCGTAAAATGAGTTTGACAAGGAGTAACAACTTTGCAGTGCTTATGATTCCATATTAAAACCAGCTTGGCAGAAAGAAAGATACTTTGCGGACTGGCAAATAAATTACGCTGTCCGGCGGTTGGGAACATCTAGTCTAGACTAATAAAAGCCCATTTCGCATAAAGAAATTACAAAGTTCATGAAATTACCAGGGTTGCCAACTGGTATATTTATATACCAAATTCCAGAAATCTGGAATATTTCAAACCTGTTTGGTATGCGATTTTTTCGTTTGGTATATTTTGGAAAACTGGTATATTCTTGGTATATTTTTGAAATTAAAAAAACTGTTTCTGAATTTCTACCACAGATTTACTTTACAATCTGGCAACCCTGCAGTAACAGACTAACAGTAGAGTGTAGGACTGAATTTACTGAAACTGAACTGCTGAGTGCTGACTGTCACTCACTGTTCTCAGCCGTCTTGAGAAAACGGTAGCTGGGCGCTAAATTTAGTTGGTTTATAAGGCGTTATACGATTAATTCAAAATTGAATAATAATGGCATCAAGGAAATGGAAACCACGTTATGATGGTCAACAAAAATTTCGTTCAGAATGGTCTCATGAATTTCCTTGGATCTCTAAATCTAGTGATGGAGGAGATGCACCTTATTGCAAACTTTGCAGATGATGAAACTAATGCTAATCCAGAACCAATTTATGTGGGCTAGAACTGATCTGCAGTGTTTTGCGTTAACAATAGTCACTAATCAATAAAACTAGTCATATTATGAATTAAACAGTCAAAGTAACGTTTTTCTGTAAGTTAGATAGCTTTCAAAAATTACTCCTAAAGTTGGTGTGTGTGTAAAAAGTGTTTTTACATTAACGTTTCATTTGCTTTTTCAGATCTGTTTGGTATAAATTTGGTATATATTTTTGCAGATTCGTTTGGTATACATTTGGTATATAATTTTTTGATATTTGGTATATATTGCTCTGCAAAATCTGGCAACCCTGGAAATTACCTCAACGGCGGAGAAACCTTTAAATTTCAGTTCAGACACTTAAAAATTTCTCGATCACTCACTTGTTCTTTCTCCCATTTATCTCGTTTCATGCGAGGAATGAGCATAACGCGGAGCAAAACCTGATTGAAAGTCGAAGGGTGCTTGAGCCGGACGAATTGCACGAGGTTTCGCATCTCGTTGTATAGATCCTGAAATTTAAGCAACCGGCGTGTAAGCTGGGATAGGGCAGGTTCATAATTTAACTTTCTTTTATGAATATTGACGATCAAACTTAACACAAACATACACGTATATAAGTAAGTTAAAATAGCATCATTTGGTCACGTATATAGTAATAGGTGTGGGTGACAAAAACGGAAATGGATATAAATTTTCTCTGTTTTATTTTTACCTTATTTTTATCTTTGTGTAATTCATGGCGCTGTTTAATACATTTCTGCACGAGCTTGCCGAAAGTAAGTTTGACCAGTTTATCTTCAAAGGCGTTCACGCTTTCCGCATGGACACGAAGTGTCTCGTCAGAGATTTCTGAAGAAAATTATCACGATGTATATTTGCTGACGGCAAATAATTTCAAACCTGATAGAATCCTTGACGTAAAAGTTAATTTAGTCTTTCACAAAGCTTGCAGTTGAATAGAAATTCCTATACGGCTCTGCCCGAACGAAATTATAAAACGCTCTTGATGTAACGATACGATGGTAATTTTTCTAATTTATAAAAGATATGAGAAAAATATCATCAACTTACCGTTCACCACAATGCTGTTGACGTCAACACTACAAAAAGAAATCAATGGGTGGAGAAAGTCAAGCGTGGCGCTCAGAGAGTGCGATTGGACGACTTCTCTGACGTAGTCTTCGAAAACTTTGCAGTGCGTCGAAAACAGTGACGTAATCATTGATCTTGTCTATTGAAAAGTTTTCCCCAAGTCAAAGTCAATTAAAACAGAGTTCCGTAGAGCAAACGAACAAGCAAGTAACCAAGTGATATGAAAGAATTAAGGTGGAAAAGACTAAGCGATTTTAATTTGTCGACCTACCGTGGAACGCATTCTATCACTTGCTTTGTTGCGGTGACCCGACTTTCCACAACCGCTCGGACACCCGAGAATCCTGACAAGACCGTGCAAGGTCTTTAGGAACATTCCCATGGTTTTGTTCTAAAACAAGCAAGTTATACTGCATCGTATGTCAATGCACGAGGTCAATTTGTAAGACAAAGAAAGAAACATCTTTTCAGGAGATTACTGTTATCTCGGGGAACTACCAACTTACTTCTTCTTGAGACTTATCCTTTTTACTTGCTGCCGATGTCTGTATAAAACAGAAAAAAGACAATTGTGAAAATCATCAAAGGGAAGTAACAAACTAAAGATACAGATAAAGTATTAATCAAGGTTTTAAAGGTCTAAGTTTAAACTGCTTCAATTTTGTAATAAGAAATCTCAAGGGAAATCTTTTTGCTCTACAAATTCTTACCATTTCTACTGGTTCGCTTCGAGCGGCTGATTTCATTTGCAAGAGACAGTTTAGAACCTGGACACAAACATCTGTCACGCGAACACCTGGATTCTTGTCGATTATGACGTCGACTATGGACAGTATGGCATCTTCGCGTAAGTTACCGTCACCATCGACGTACTTACATGACGTCATAGTGACGTTTCCTTCCTCGGGCGGGATATAGGTTAGGCAAGTATCTGAGGTCCATCGCCTGTTCTTTGTCAGCTGCAAATTGTGATAGAAAGAGGGTGGAATTAAATTTTGCGAAAATTTAAATAAGAAGTTACCAACTGCTGGCAGCGAATATGCTGTGCTGAATTTGGTCATTTTATTTGAATTCAAAGAACTATTTTATGGCAAAAACATATAACAAAGTTTTCACAAAAGCTCATTCAAGGACAAGTTGTTTGACAGAGAAAGAAGAAAGACAAAAGAAAAGGGCAAACGAATGAGAGAGAGAGAGAGACAGACAGAGGGCTCACCGGGCTTTGGCTGAAAGTCTCCTCTGCATTTTCCTCAGTCCTGGAGCATTCTCCAGTGGTTTGCATGGTTTCAGGACCACCTTTTAATACAGAAAAAGATGTAGCAATGGCATCAGACAAAACGTACCTCTACATATCTGTGATACTGACATGAGTAAAGGATTTGTATTTCATCTTCTGTGTTCTGGCAGATTAAGCTGTTATATCCAGGAGGTAAATGACTTGCAATGCTCACTCGCTTCGGATTTTTCTTCTGATCCGAGAATACAGGATGTGACGAAGATCCGACAACATCGCTCTGTGATTTCTTCCGGTTCGACTGATGTCGAGAATAGGGAGAAGTGCTGGTGGACTTAACAAAGTCGTAAGGTGGCGGCTCGTCTGAAGTCATCGCCTAAAAATGTTGAGATGATACTAAGCGAAAATCCACGCGATGCAAACGACGTTAAAAATCGTTTGAAATTGGATTTACTTTAACCCCATTATGAACCCAACATAAAAGGCATGCTATAATTTCACTGCAAAATCCAGCAGATAAGTTTCTTTTTGTTTGCGTTTGTAAAAGAAAACTTAAGCCAAATCATTTCATAACGAACTTACTTATAACTAAGTTAAATCAATTTTCTAGAGCATTTCCAACGAAATAAAACCTGTCCCACTTGGAAACGTTTCCGAAACGCTACATGCTTCTTAAGATACTTAGATGACATTGAAAATCGTCGAACTGACTGGGAGGCAAAATTTCTTAATTTGTTTTTATTCTTTGTTATCGGTGACATGAAAGGCGTCCCACGTTTTAGAATGCCTTGCTCTGATGTTTGTCTCTGTAAAAAGTAATTTGTAACGATTTTGCAGCTTCAGACCAGGGTTTTGATGTAGGCCTAATGCGCAATACATGTGTGTCATAGCTCTTTTTCATGTTGATTGCAAGACTGTGATAAAACAATCAACCAATAGGTAGAAAGTTTTTTATTGTCAAACAAACTTGAAATTTCTTGAGGGCTGGCATTTTCCCCGAGCTAATCGATAGATCTTGCTCATCTTCTGTTACGCTGTTATCGTCTTCATTATCTGGTAAACGCTTTGGATATCAAGTAAAAGCTTCAAGAACTTTAGGATTTAAGACAAAATGAAACAACGTATTGCATATTTTATAACTTCACGAAGAAAAGCTGCAAAGAACGAGCATCATCACTATAGTTTCAATAATCTTAACGGCTGTAAAGAAAATTGTAATGTAGATGGCTCGGAGATTGCAAGATACGAGTATAATTGACATATCCAGTTGTCTCTGATGCGTCAGGTGATATTTAAAAATCCAAACCTACCTTCCAGAGACTTTGCATCTTCTTTTGAAGATTCTGTTTGTGGTGGAAGAATTTTCATTGTTTTGGAATTCCTCAAGGTTGTTTTCCGATTTATCAGTGAACGGCAACGCCTGTGACGAACCCTAGAAGGAAAACGATTTTAGTGAAATTAAGATTAAGAGCAGGGTGCGTCTTTTACCATTTCTTGATAGTTAAAAACTCCACTAAGCACCAAACTTTTTTAACATAAAAGACGGCAATTTTCAAACTATGAGGTCATAATTTGATTTTCAAAGACGGTTGAAAATTACCGAGATGCGTCGTCTTGTTTATTCTTTATAGAAGACTGCAACTTTTTCAGGAGGTAAGTGATTCCCCATAAGATGCCATCTTCCGGCCACCGGTAATAAAGCAGACAATTGATAACCGCAACGTCACAAACCGTTACACGTAGAGATTTCAAATTGGGCCGGTCACTGGAACAGCTGGGTGAGGATATGGACAAAAATATAGAAAAACAAATATGCGATTACATTAAACATAAATGAAACTATGACAGACATGCTATTTGTATAGCAAATAAACTAACGTACTTCAAAATTTTATTATCTAAAAGTTCAGTTCGACACCGGGAATTGCATACCTTGTTCGCGTCGGATCGACCGCATGGTGACAGTCGCCACCAGGTGGTATTATGTTCGCAACAAACGACGGAATATTGGGTTGTTCTTGCTTCCACATCGATCGCCATATTTGTTGTCCGCTGAATGGAATCAAAAGAATCATGTAAAAACAGTAACGTACATGTTTATAATTAATAGGTGTAGCTGCTAACTTTGTGGGCATTTAGCCGCTAAGACGTAGAGGAATTTAAAAATGTTAAGCGTTGCATCAACTGGTGCATGTCAATGAGTAGATACGAGAAAGAACACAAACGCATGCGTTGGACGGGTTTTTGTTGATTTGTCATTAACAAGTTCTAACAACCCTGGTTTGAATTCACCTGGAGAGCCGAAATGTGAGATCGGATTCTTTTATGTTGTTAACAACAGGAGCAAAGAGGTAGATGAAGATTCTCGCATTCTCGTGGGAGATCGTGCAAGGAACTCCGGGGCTCTTGCAAATCTTTGTTGATTCCAGGAAGATCCAATGCAATGTGAGAAGAAGTTTCGTGGCGGGCACTCCAAGCTTATCCGCCTGCCCTTTAAAGGAAATATTTCTCGATAAATTAAAAAAAATAGTGGGTTGATTGGACTCATTCGCGTAAGAAAAAAGAGAGCCAATACCACCACAAGCACATTTAACAACAGCAGACGTATCCGGTTGAGAAATATATAAAACCATTTTATGGAAAGTTTGGGAAAATAATTTTACTTGAAAAATTACTATTTCTTTACTTCAGCAAAATTGCAGAAAAAAACGACTTAGAAAGCATAAAATCAAAGCAGCAATAACCTACTTAAGTATAAGTAAGTCCCGAAAAATTTTGACACCAGTCGGGTAACAGGTGGCGAGATTACAACACGTATGCGATGAAAAATTAATGCGCAATAGGCATGTAACCTGAGCAGCGGACCAACCGCATTAATCATCGCATTCAGGTGAAATTAGTTGTTCGACCTATCGCACAAAGTATTTTACAATCCGCTTTGTGCCCAAAGAATCGATATGAAAAGTTTAAGATAGATGATTTTTAAGGACCAGGAGAAAACTTGCATAGCTGATGAGCATTTTATGCTGATAAGTTTTACGAGCTTTTCTTTTCACGGCGCAGAATTCATCATAAAATTTCGGACACCATTGTCGTATAATTTAAATCAATTCATTTTTGCCAGATAATCGATATTCAGTCACCAAGCATTAAAGTGATGCCACACTTTCCACTACAGCCATAGTGGAAAGTTTGGTACCTAGCTGCACGCACGAGATTCATCAACACACACGCTGAACATTTTACTCACCACGCCGATTTATAATAAATAAAGAAAAAATTGAGGCTTTAGTGCACGCCATCACTTCAAAATTCCTCGTCGAAAACCGCCGCACTTTCCAGTCTGGTACCAAGGGGTCTGTGGCAAGGCAATATATGCCATTGCAACCGCAGGAAAAAATGAACTTAAATGTAAACGCTGAATTAATTATCACCGTTTCACCAAGTTAACACAAGAGTTATTACCCAATTTGTCTCTATTCATGAGTAACAAGGCAGCGCATTGCATGACATGGGGCAGGCATGCGTCGATCAGCTGCCATCTTGTTATGCTTTCAATAGCGCCGCTTAGTGACGGTGGTAATCCTCGCAGTTTATTTTCAACCAAAACATGCTCGAATGACTGAAATTAAAGTAATAATATTTTTTTTAAGAAAACCAGTTGGATAGAAACATGTTCGAGATTCAAATCAAAGTTTATATTTCGAAAACACCAGCAAAGAATGTGACTTACTGTCGCAAAAGCTTAAATATAAGTTTATAATAAATACCGTTGATAAAACTGGTTGATTTAATCCGAGAAGGCGCGCGCGAGTTGATCCATTCAAATTAAAGGCGTTTTACAAGCCGAAGGGCTGATGCATATCGTGCATAATTAATAATTAAAAAAGATGACTCACCACACACGAAACTTCGTAGAGTTTTCCAATTTTCTTTCGTAAAAACGGACTGTAAAACGAAATAGATACACAGCATATTTTGTACCATATAGATTACACATAGTGTACACATTTTGTATTACAAAACACAAGATAAAATCCTCATAAAACATCTTAGATACTTTCGTGAACGCAGGGCGAAGCGGCATAGCTTGAGGTCACACTGAACGAGAATAAAAAAGCAATACTACATGATGATCCGTGTACGCTTTTGATGTTCTATTGCTCGTCATGTCGCTATGTGTCGTAAGTGACTTGTAGATCGTCTCACCGGCCGCCAAATGTAACGCTATAAAGGATCAATACCAACTCACTCAGTTTGTCTCCACAGGAAAGTTTGTATTGGTGGGGGAATTCCCTTTGGTTTGCTTGCTTTTTCCGCTTCTTCTTCTTTCGTCATCACACTACTCTTGACGTCAGGTTTACAGTTATTCCAATTACCATCTGTTTTTGTCAAACAATAAGAATTTGCCGTTTTTCGGCACCATATGCAAAATGCACAACAGCGACATCTTGACAAGCAAATGTTTAAAGGGCGAAAAAAACATAAAATCAATACAAGCCAAACCCCGTTGTTTTTACAGAAGGCAGCAAATTCTGTTCGTCATTATGATAAAAGAAACAGAATTTTCACATCTCGCGTCTGATTACTTTGCGTGGATATTAAATTTATCACCTACGATTTCGAAAATTTAGGAATAAAACAGGTTTTAGCTGCGCATTTACTGCTGCCAGCTGGGATCGTGAACTGCCTTCGCGCGTCACCTTGTATTTATCGATCTGATAAATTACTGCCAGCTTTCACGCTAAATTGAATCTCGAAAGAAAATTTAATACAGTCCCAGAGGATTACGCACAAAATCAACTGCAATTGTCACGTGATTTTTAACCGATTTTTGTCAGTTTTTATACTTCAACTTATCACACCCAGCTTAGCCATGATCAAAATTAATACCGTGTTCAAACCCTGTTCAAGCTGACCGATTACAAAAGTCTGTAAACATCTTTAAAATTGTTTCCACTTGACACATATACGACTGTTTGTGCAATTTAATTCCAAAACTGCCCACGAATCTTTCAGGTTTTATGTTGTCCAGGTTATATGTTGCTTTGTCCTTTTACTACAAAAATAAACAATACGCAACGAGCGAGTTGATATAACAACGGTTTATAAATCCTGTCTTCACTACACAGTGTGTTGTAATAAAAATCTTATATATTCTCAGAATGCGCCAAAATAACTCTAAATATAGAAAAAAGAAAATGTTTCTTTTAAATATGTTTCTTCTTAAAATAAAGAAAAAAATATATAACATGGCATTCTACAGGGTTATCTTTGATTTTCGATTTTTCTACACCAGCTTTTGCAAACATCTTCACTGCATGGCTGACTTCATTAGGTGTATATTAAGAGAACTCAGAACAAGCGAGCGCATGTTTGCGAAATCTTTGTGCTGCTATACAAAAATAAAAACTTTATCCAAAAACATCTCTAGCTACCTTATCGAGTCACATTTGGCGTAAACGCCCCTCAATGTGAGACCGATTTCTTTCAAGACTGCGACCTCGCTCAGCCCAAATTTGATTGCAGTAAAACGATCAATAAACAGGCGTCCTGTGCTCGGTTTTAAAAACGATTGATCGTGTCCCTTGTGGTCACATATAGTTGGCTGCGTTAGTCGAGAAAAAGTCTTGTTCTTATTCTGTTTAAATCTGAAATTTTAATCAAAGACGAGATGGTAACTAGCTTGTAAACAACTATTTAGAACTGCATAACAGAACGAGAAACGCATAACGGTAACCGAATTCTCGACTTAAATTCGTAACTGAAGAGATATCCCTATGTAACGAAGCGGTAATTGACTTCTCCCGGGTTTGGCAAGACAGTGACACCTGAAGGCAAAAGTTTGCGGCTTGATATTCCGGTACCTGATCCTGTGGGCATTATAAGCAAGCAGATTTTAAATGACGCTATTTAGGCATTTCTAGCAGCAGCCTGGTTACCCTCTTTGTTCAAAATTGTGGATGTTGTATCCCAAGCAAACTTCCACTTCGTCTGTTGAATCCATTTCAATAGTACCCGATGAATGAGGGATTGGTACAGGAATTCCATTGCCAGCATCATGCTCTGCTGGTTTTACAGCGGACTCACATGTCGGGTAGATGATTTTCGACTTATTTTTAGACGAAAATCCAGCAATATTTGTTGTGCAAAAATAACAATCCGATGTATGGTTTTTAGGTTCTCGCCAAATCATAGGTACCGCAAACGGCATGAATTTCTTCTTTCCATTAAGCCATTGGATTATATTGGCATAGCAGATGGTACAGCAGATGTGAGGTGCCCAGTTCTTGTCTTGGTCACCAACTTTGCAACCAAGGTAATACTTGTAGCCAATCTTGACACAATTGGCAATGTTTCTTCGCTTGGACTTCGGCGTAAATTTTCCACAAAAATAGCAGAAGTTATTTGGGTGGTTCGTGCATTGTCTTCATCGTAAACAAAAAGCTTAATTCACAATCAGTTACAAACTAGAAATTCTGCAAAACAGTGATGTTGTTGGTTTATCGATACAGCCTACAATCCACTCCGCAAGTAGGCTAAAGATTTGGAATCAGCATCCCAAAGTTAGTCTAGGTAACATATTTTCATTTGAAGAATAATTTTGATGTTGCCCAGTGAATTATAGAAGTAGACCATGTCATGCCCAATTGCTCTATCGGACACGTCTCCAACGAAATCTTGCAGAGTGTAGCAACTAGCAATGCATAACATTGATAGAAGCTAAAGCGTAAGTTAAAATTTGTGAAAACTAACAAAAATTGGAATTGATGTGGTCATCGCCGTTCGATTTGGAGCGTAATGTCCTGGGACTGTATGAAATTTTCTTTCGAGATTCAATTTAGCATGAAAGCTGGCAGTAATTTATCAGATCGATAAATACAAGGTGACGCGCGAAGGCAGTTCACGATGCCAGCTGGCAGCAGTAAATGTGCAGCTAAAACCTGTTCGTAAGACATGAGTAACACTATCTGCCTGAAGTGAAACTAATATTACATCACATTTTTTCCCAGTAATGAAGGACACAAGTAAAAGTTATCTCATTTTATTCAAGCAAGTGTGCGCATTTTAGCAGCTACTTGTCCAGCAATTCGGTCCAAGTCCCTCTGCCCTTGTGGAGTAATTCTGCGGCCTCTGTGCAAAAATCATGCAAAGATTAAAAGTCTATGCTACAACATAACTGACATTTGTGAAAATAGAATTGTAGTAAAATGCCGGCTAAACCAAATCTTTACTATTGTCATGTAAGCACAAAAGGTTCTTGAAATAAGTGAACACTCGATATAGTATCAACACCGCATCAGTGAACACAAGTTCAGTGTATATTCCCAATAAGCAAAGTTTTGTTACTGATCAAGATTACCCAATTTCATCCTTGCTAACCAGCTTCACACCTTCCAAAGACTGAAGGGCTTTTCTGGCAACTGATGAACCTCCGGGGCAAAAATGAGCGGGTTTCGTTCCTCGTCTCTTACGACCTGTTTAACAGAAAAATTGGTAATTAAGTCTAGAAAGTCGCAACCTAATTATAACAATACATGGTATAACTTGATTAGAAGGTCAATTCACATTCAACACATCAAGTTAGGAGAAATTTGACATATAAAACAAGGCATGGCATGGTGCAGTGTGTGTAACGTTCAAAATTATGAAAAAAGTGATCAGCATATTTATGAAATCACCTCCGTAGATCTTTCGGAAAGTTTTCACGCCAACACCACCGCGAATGTACAAGTGTCGCATGATTGATGCACACCTAACGTAATACCAATCTGGGTTGTAGGGTGCAAGTTCTTTGTGTTTGCCTGTCTTCACAAGATCTACCCATTCCGGAACCTTTAGCTTTCCAGACCTAGATAGAAACAGATCAGGAATTTAGTAACACAAAATCTTGCTTGCCAAGGTAAGACATTACCTTGATAATATGATGTTGAAGAATTGCAACGACAATTATATAACCATGTTATAAATCTGCAGTGCTACGCTATTGTTTTTACGCAAGGTTATGTAATAATTAATGAATTACAGGTGAACCTGGTAACTGTTGACAAAGTGGAGAGAAATGAACAACACAAGAAAACTTTTTCAGCCTTATGATAAAAATTTCAATGCCACACCAGCACTATGTAACATTTGCAAGTCATGGTTTGATAGGTTCTTTGAGAACTGAATTTGTGCTCATGCATGTTACTTTGTCACATACTGCTCTTCCTGTTTAATATTCAAAGTAATGATTTTCACTAGAAATATTACAATTATCTAGTTTAGTTGCTCTTTGACCTATGGAAATATCAATCAGATTCTATGCTGCAATCTCATGACCACAGACATCCTATTTACAAATGTGCTTTACGATTTACTAAACAGTGCAGTTGTTCTGTGAAAGCTTCAGACACATAACTCTTATTATGAAATGTCATGTGCCAGTTTTACAGACTAATTCAAACAAAAAGAAATACGAAATGACTTATTTCACCACAAGTTAAGGTCATGCAATTAACATAAATAATTGTACCACGCCAAAAGACTACCTATTTCCTGATTGTAAAAATTGCTCTTTAAAGGGAGAAACAGGCCACACAAAACAGATCAAAAGCATAGTACAAAATAAAGCGTTATTAAAAATCTCCTGCGCAGTTTGCAAACTTTCGAACATGGCCCATCAAATAAGCTATGTAACAAAATGGTAATTTTAAACAAAAAATGAATGGAAGCCGATTGTCAACATCATAGCAATTTCAGTGTGTTGTGCTAACTTATTAGCAGGATGATAACCTGAAAAGTAGCACAGTTTTTCAGAGACATAAATTTTGATTTGACGGCATGTATTGATATCTTAAATTTGTTTTATGTTTACAAATTAGATTTCAAACAACCAGCTTTTCCTTGTTTGTTTATTATAAATCAGCGTGACCGATAAAATTTCAACATGTAGTCTAACGAGTCATGTGCTGAAGTTAGGCAAAAAAGTTAGGATTCTTGGATTCGCATTGCGTCACATCTGGTTACGCTTGATTAAAAAACTCCCGTGCAGTTAACAAACTTTCCAATCTATAAATGCAGCAGGTATACTTCTGAGTTAGTCTAACAAACCGTTCATAACTACCTAGTTTCAATTCTTTTACACCAGGGGTTCCCAACCGGTGGTACGCGGGGCTTTTCAGGTGGTACGCGAGCAGCTCTCTGTTGCATGTGATATATAGTAGTATAACAATTTAATTTTGAGTTCCTAAAATATGCGAACAACACTTTTATTTCTTTCCGTACTAAATTCCCTGCACTCAGTAAGCTACTTTTGTCGATCTTGCTCCCTGCTGTCATTGTTATTAATACAATGCTGCTGTGCGAACTTAATGGTGTCTGTGACGAAACTATTATGCGTGCAATGTGAATGGTGTCTGTGACAAAACTATTACGTGTGCAATGTGGTCTGTGCAAATGCAGAATTGCGTTTATTCTGATGTTGGTTGGTTGTTGTTGGTTGCTTCTTCATACCCTACGCTAGCTTCCCATGCTGTTCCACAACTACTGATTTTGAATAGTAAAAAGAGTGTAAATTAAAAATAGTGGTACGTGTTGGCAATCCGTGGTGGCTAAGTGGTACGAGAACATAAGGTTGGGAACCCCTGTTTTACACCAACAAGCACCTAGTTCAACCAGATCAAAGCAAAGCAAAGCAATCCATTGCTGTTAAAAGAAATGACCTCAGAATCTTCATCTTCCAGCTGACAATCTTAGGCCTATCGTACTTGTGCAGGCTTTCTGTACTCGATACCAACTTTTTTATTGAATTTCGCCAAGAGTAATTATTTCGAAGAATCGAATCTTCCATGACGTTGAAAAACGTAATCGTTCAGCCAGAAACAACAGGCAATTACACAGTAGTAAAACATGTTTAGTTATAAAGTTACCTTTTTTAAATTAAGCAATTACTCCCCTACAGAAAAATATTCGAGTCCACCAACTATTTCCTTGTCTACATAAAAAACCTTGTTATTTTCCTATCTTCCACATGCAATTTGTGGATTACCTGACGCTCAGTTCAGTGTAACCGGATGTGACGCAATGCAGATCCAAGAATTATTAGTTAAATCCATAAAATATAAGTTGAAAAATCGAATATTAAGCAGTTGGGTTAGGAGTTTAAAACTCTTCTGAATCTTTTGAACTAAACCTAACAATGACAAAACACATTGTGCCTAACCTAAAACCACCAGATTGGAAAGTTTACTGTTTTTGAGTGAAAAATCCCCTCGTAATCGAAATGAAACAATAACCATTTTACATTTTAATTCTTATTTTCCGGTCACTTAGCAAAGTTCAATCTGGTAAAGCTGTAATTTCCACAAAATACCGTTAATATGAAACAAAATTTAAATGTTTTCTATCTCTCTAAAACCCGATACTTTGTACCGGCGAACAGATATTTGCATAATTCCTAAACCTGACAGCAGCAGTAAATACAAGACACAGTCGGGTATCGGGTTTTAAGGAGATTCAGATTTTAGACTTACTTTTTCAAGTGAGCTGCAAAGGCAACCACAAAGTCTTGCTGATTGACGTCCTTAACCGTGACTGCAGCCATCTATATTGAAAAATGTGTATGGTAACAACAACCCACAATCGTCAACCGGGTGTTAGTCGAGATAGTAGAAGAAAATTTAACAAATATAAACTTGAG
Organism: Clavelina lepadiformis; assembly: GCF_947623445.1. Lineage (NCBI taxonomy): Eukaryota > Metazoa > Chordata > Ascidiacea > Aplousobranchia > Clavelinidae > Clavelina > Clavelina lepadiformis. Next base: position 21,324,843 of record NC_135241.1, read on the forward strand.
CAGAAACCAACACCTCACCTCAGCGTGTCCAGATCGAAAAGAATTGGCTCACTGGAACAAGTTACCATATAGAAATCGAACTTTGTGCACTAAGTAGGCTGTGCACGTTTGAAGCGAAATTGCTTTTGGTTAGCTTATTTTTTGTTAAATTCTATAACAAATTATTATTAATATTGTAATTTATTTTTTTTACGGTTTGAATAAAACAATTGCTTTTGATTAATTTTTCCAAATTAAGGCCCATCAAATTAAAATATTTTAGAAGAAAACATGTAAAAAGTATACTCATAGAAATCACATAATGCTGAATCAGGCAGGAGCCAACTGGACAATTTTTGCAAATTTTACCAAATATTACGTACAATTCTCAATAATTTTTTATTTTACGTTAAACTTGAAGGAGCTATGTTGACCCAGCTTAATCAAGCGTACGAGATAGCTAGGTAAAATTGATTTGCGAGAGATTTCAGTGTGGTCTCAACTGTCCCTCACAGGAATGGCGAAAAATTAAATGAATGACAAAATGTCTCTCAAACTTTTAAAAAATACGTAGTAAACATCACTTGCGTTAACTACAAGCGTAATAACATTTAAATGAAACCTTAAAAATTGACTTGCCAATGTGAGTAAAACTATTTTTAAAATCATAAATGGCTGCAGTTTCGGAACATAAATGGAGCCTTTGGTATGGTATAATCTTTATCCTTGAATTGAGAGGTCTTTGCACGACGGTAACCCGGCGATGATTTGTCATCGCTCAAGCCCTGGTTTGCCGAGCTAACCTTTGTGCAAGTTCTTGATTGTCATGCAAGCACTTGATTTTTGTTTTTTTAATTATTTATATGGAATTGCCCGAATCTACAACTATTCACCAGGACCACTGAACAGAAGCGTCGATAACACCCTGCTCAAAGACATTATAACAGTAGCGGTACCGGATACCCAACACAGGCCGCATTGTTACAAGCCCAGCTGACATAGCCTTAAGACTCACAGGATACCTTTCTTTCTAAATTAATTTTTGATTCACGAGCTTCTGGTACCAGCCTCCTGTACTACAGCAATAATAATGGCAAAGTCGGTCCAATAACTTGTTGACAAGCAAGATAAACAATTTACTATAATAAATACGACATACTAAGCAAAAAACATAAAGTATTTGAATTTTCAATAATAACAATGCAATATGACATTTCAACCATAGCATGGAGATTTGCGGATGAAAGTAAGCAACTGAACTTTTTGCAAATTTCATCAAAACTTGAACTAAAGCAAAAACATCATAAATGAGTTGTGTATAAATTTGTTGAATAAAAACTAAAATTTTATCATTTTGTTATGAGTTTGTCTAAAATTCTCTGTGCAATGAAAATGTACTGTCCAGTTATGAAATTAACAAAGCAACCTTTATTTCCAAAACAATGATCCAACATAAATTTAAAATTCCGCCAGAATTGATGTCACAAGCAATATTTACAGAAGCATCTTTGTTGGGTTTTCCAAGTACTTTTTGAAATGTTGTAACCATTGCGCGCCAACAGCACCATCAACTACTCTATGATCACAGCTAAGTGTAACTGACATCAAAGTTGCAGGACGTAATCTGTTAAAATAGAACAAGATCTGTAAGCGCCAATAACATCAAAAAACAATACACAATATTATTTCTGAGACCAATTCGGATCATGAAATATCAGACAACATCAGTTCGAAGTCTAATTTTAAAACTTTGTTAATCAGGAAGCTCAATGACAAAGGTAAGCGGTCGGGTTGGGATAAAGGACATGGCAAATGTTGGTTAATGTTTTAAAAGATTTTAGCGATTAGATAAGTCTAGAAGAGTAAAAGATGGATCTGGTTACATCTAGTGCAAGACTACTTTGACTAATGTTGAAAGACATGAAAACAGTTTCAAACAATCAAAATTTTTTCGGTGAAATGGTGACAGCTTTTCTAAAATTATTGCATAAGGTTTGCAAGAATCTGCAATTATCTTACCCATTTTCTGCATTTGCATCTGGCAGCAATTCTCTCCTAGCGGCACCAACTGCCAATATGCAGGCTTGTGGAGGATTGATTATAGCACTGAAGTGTTTAACACCAAACATACCAAGGTTGCTTATAGTGAAGGTTCCACCCTTTATTTAAACACAACGTTGCAATGAAAATGTCGGCAAGTATCAAGGTCGTATGGAAAATAAAAGTAACGTGATAATTAACGCGATATGAAAGCAGTGGTGGGATTCAGCCGATTCGTTCGAACCGGTTCTTGGAATTTTAATGACCTCTGCGAACCGTCAGTTAACAAGTGTAAGTATAGGCCTATGTCTATATATAGGCACCGAGTCAAGAAAAATGCTGCTAGTGAGAGAACCGGATGTTAAAATATTTGAATCCCACCACTGCTTGAAATTGAATTAAAGCATTGTAGACGAAATGAATGTATCATATGATAAAATTTCACAAAATCCAGCCTTGGGACTTTTGTAAGTAATAATCTTTCACTCCTACCAACAAACCAATACCTGGAACTCTTGTGGTTTCAATTTCCCATCACGAGCTTTGGCTGCTAAAGTCATCACATCATCCGATATTGAGGTCAGACCCTTCGCATGAGCATCAAAAACAATCGGAGTTATGAGACCAGAATCAGTGCTAACAGCAATGCTCATATCAACTTTATTGAACCTGGTTAAAAAGAAATATTTCAATGAGTATGAAAAGTAAAAGAAATTACACAGAAATTAACTAATGTTATTTTTGCAACGACTGTTGATGTGCTTACTAATTTTATCATGAGCTTACTTCCTAATAAAAGTCTCTCTCCAGGAAGAATTTGCTTCTGGTACTTTGATGCAAGACAATGCGGCTGCCTTGATGATAAAATCGTTCACCGACAATTTAATACCTGACATGAACAAAAAAATAACCTGTAGCAGACAACTAATATAATGAAATTATTGAGCTCTTATGAAGTAACAACAAAAATATCCATCAATTTGTTAACTTTTGCATAAGGCTAAGGATAGCTGATATGCACCTTCCCAGTTATATTACCTTCTTTTTCCAGGTCTGAATTAAAAGATTTTCTTAATGATAGAGTGCTGTCCATTTCTATATCTATTGTGAGGTAATAGTGTGGTATTGTTGATTTTGACTCATGAAGACGTTGAGCAGTTACCTATGGTTTGCAGGTGAAAATGTTCATGGAAATAATATTAAAAAATGTAACAAAGCTGTTTGCAAAAGCTCAGTACTTTCCATAAGTGCATTGTGCTAAGGCTACATAAACATATGAATTTATTTAACTATTACAATAGTTAACATATGAGCACTGAACACAGTATGTATATCACCCAACAGTCATCTACCTTTCTAATGTTGGAGAGTGGTGTATCAACATAGCCTTCCTCTGTTAATGTTGGCGCAGCAGAAGCAGCTGCTGCAGGCGTAACTACAGGCTGGACAGGCACAGCTGGCAACTCGGCAGCTTTTGAAAGATCTTGAGCTCGTATTCTACCACCAGGACCAGAGCCAAGACCTTGAAAAGAGAATAAGCTTGACAGCGAGTCAAACATTAGGTAAACAAAGTGTATTATGCTGTGCAATTTCAACTCACAACTATTCTAGCAACAAGCAGAAAAATATGTACATCCCACTAATAAAACGATATTTATTAATTATATACACAAATATTTAAAAATTGAAAATATCGTGGAGAAGGCAACATACCTGCTAACTGTGCCAGATTTATACCCTTTTCAGCTGCCAACTTTCTTGCAAGAGGACTGACAAAAATTCTATCTCCCGCTGGTGTACTTGATGTCACAGGGGACTGTGCTACCGGGATAGGAGGGGAAACTCCCTGAGGTTCAGTTGGTGCTGAAAGGGTAGAAGTTGGGGCAGCAACCGGTGATCCACCTAGACAAAGAAGCAAGCATTTGAGTAGCATTATGGATCTGGTGGCAGAGTTTAAGCCCATTACAAATAAAACTACTATGAAATCACCTGTATCGACATAATTAGCAAATGCAGGGATATCCTCCTTGTTAGTGACCACAATGCAAAGTGGAGTTCCTAACGGAATATCTTTCGAACCTTCAGGAAGCAAAATCTTTGCAAGATAACCTTCAATGCAAGAGATCAAGTAATTAGCAAAAACTTCATGAAACAATATCATCTGTCTTTACCGTTCATTTCTAGTTGATGATTTCAATAGAAATACCGATTTAAGAAAACTTAATGTTCCAGAAAATAAAAGCAATCGAAAACTCATACCTTCTTCAAGGATTTCCATTTCCATGGATGCTTTATCTGTCTCAATCATGGCAATCGAGTCTCCCTCCTCTATTTTATCCCCTTCCTGCTTCTCCCAGCTATTAAAAAACCAAAGCATAAAATTGAAGATGATGAACTTTTTATCAGTATACTAAAACCACATTTGAAATACAAATTTATCACAGGATGGGAATTTGTAAATATTTCTTGATAACATCAACTGCTAATGTTAGTACATCACTGCTAGATTACTCTAGCATTAATGTGGTCTGGTATTTATAATCAACATACGAGACTATGGTTCCGGTTGTCATAGTTGGAGAAAGAGCAGGAAGTGTAACTGTTTCATGGGGTGGATAGTCAACATTACTTGCCACACTAGGCGCTGCAGCATCAGAAGATGGAGCTGAAGTTTGTTCTACAGTTGAACTTGCACTATCTTTCAATTTATCTGTCCAATTAATAACAAGAGGAGGTTGAAGACAACAATTACATAATAAAGATGTTTGTAGTGCATTTTCATTGCAACTAAATTTTATTACTGCCAGGAAGATCAATAAGTTATATTTATCAGCGTAGGTTTACTTTGTAGTTAATACAACATTAAAAATAGCACTCACAAGTATCCATAATAATCCATACTAGTACCTACAGTTTTTACAGAAAATCCAAAAACCTGTAAGTCACAACAAAAAGCTAAAAAGCATAAACTAACCAACGCTAACATCCTTGAAAGCGGCAATGTCTTCATCACTGTCAACTGAAATAGCAACCAATGTTCCAACAGGAATATCTTTGGTACCTTCTGGTAAAATAATTTTAGCTATGAAGCCTTCATCGGCAGCTTCAAAGCCCATTGTTGCTTTATCAGTTTCAATATCTGCAAGCAAGTCTCCAGCAGAGAAGCTGTCTCCTTCTTTTATTTCCCAGCGAACTATGGTGCCAGTCTCCATTGTCGGAGAGAGTGCGGGAAGCAACATCTTTGTGTGAGGTGGGAGGGAGTAAAGTCGATATTGTGGCTTATGATTACTCTTCGCTTGCAACATAAAGTTTTTTTGGCAATTTGGAGCTAAAAAACTGAATTTCTTTGTGACATCATTAAAGTTGCTTGGTTTAGAATGAAATCCAACTGAAAACGCTGTCAGGACTCGGCCATTTTGATGATGGACAACAAACTTTGCCCCAGCTTTAAGCGAAGCACAGTGGTTGCCAATTTGATGCGACAGGGCACACCTCAACATTGTTACAAGGTTTTTAAGATCAATATTACTGCATTAACCTTGCAGAGCCTAGGCCTATCATATAAAAATAGTATCATTACCATACGCCAACCTGCACTGCAGTATAGGCCTATATGTCTGTTCATAAAACTAGGGATCTAGTAAGTGCAGCACAACCATAGGATGCCTTTGTATACTAGACCTCACCTACTCAAATTATGACGTCATCCATAATTTTGCACTTGTATACTAGACCCAAAACTAGCAAATTTAAAATAGTGGCACTGTGGCAGTAGGCTATAGCTGTGGTCTTTTGGAGTAGGCCTAGTGGTGTTACTGGTGTGCAGACTTATCAGCCAAAGTTGCCGTCTATATTACTCCAGACAAACTCATCTTCTGCCTTACGTCGTTCATCTTACACCTTACTGTGGTTTGTGCTTGCACACTGAATACGAGTCATGAATCAAGACCGGCGCAAATCAAGCAACATAGCCCACCATAGCAAGTTCGAAAAAAGTCAAAAACCCATACAGATACAGTGGGTTATGACTTACACAAATAGATGTGGGTTTGCAAGATGCTACTAGGCCTAGCACGACCTTTAGTCCGGTAGGTCGTAGAGTACACGCCTTCACAGAGAAAACAAGCAATAAGTAATGAGCTCCAGTTGAAGAGGGCTTCGAAATAATTTCATGCAGTATAGGCTATACGACAAAGCCTTCACAGTAAAGAAATTGGATACCAATGGAAACTCGATTTTGGCAAGCAGCAACCAAATAAGCAATTAAGGTATGCAAGGGACCTGTCTACACAACCGGAATAAAGTTTGATGGGGGCGATTGTGCAAAAGCAAATTTATCTAAAATCAGAAAGCAATGTCAACTGAATAAAATGGTCAAAATGTTAAGAAAAGTAAATTAAAAGCATGTTTATTTTTTTAATCAATGAATAATTAATAAGCCAACTTGGTGATTTTAATGTAGCATATTCAATGTAAAATCCTTTAAAACGGTCAAATATCAGCCATAAATCGACGTTTTATTGATCTCTGAGAATGACAGGCAAAAGCATCGTCACGTTTAATTGACCAAGAGCAGTCAACTAGCATGATAGCATTCCGCCTCCCTTGATATCTGCATTCCATTTCACTGATGTCCTGATGGAACCAGCGCTCCCTTTGCTAATCGCTCAGGTCACCGAGGTTTTCTGGGAAGCGGTCTACGTGGCTGTATAGAAAATGGAGCTTGATGCTCATGTTAACACCAACATCCTGTAAACTGCTCAGTAAATTAATCACAATCTCTTTGTAGTTGCAAGCTTTCCTATTTCCTAAAAAATTTTTGACAACTTTCACATTTACAGTTAGCACTCCATGCACGGGATTATTTTCATTCATGGATATTGAAAAGTTAGAATCATACATTAGTTTTCTGATCTGAAGGCCATCAAAAATGCCAGCTTTTAATTTTTCTATTGTGGATCCTGTAAATGTGGTGCAAATATATCTAAAACAGCCACCATCCTTGTTGAGTGCTTTAACAAGCTGTTTCATAATAGCCAGCTTGATATGAAGAGGCGGTAAAACTATTTTAGATCTTTCCGCCAGAGGATGAGCTCGGACATTTTTCATGCCAGGTACCAATTGTTCTTTCACAGACCAATTTTGTTTTTTCCAATGGTGGGCCCTAGCTCTGCTATCCCACAAGCACAAAAAGCATGGGAACTTCGTATAACCACACTGCAGCCCTGACAGGAACAGGCAGTTCTTCGCTGTGTGGAGCTGGCCTGATTGCAGAGCATAAGTTTGTATATGTCACGCAAATTCTATTTTTCCTGTTGATATCTTTAGTTTTCACTACACAAAAATACCAGTCGTTGCAGTGGTCTTTTGGTTCTCACCATACCATTGCAACTGCAAACCTTAAGCTTTTTCTACTGTTTTTTGTCCAATGCCGTAAGTGTTCAGCGCAAGTTTTACACACGATGTGCGGTGCCCAAAGCTTGTTTTGATCAACTAGCATTACTTTGAAGTAAGCAAGATAAGCACGCTTTACAAAATCACTGATTGCATGAAACATAACGTTGTGTAACCGTATAAACGATATTATGATGTCACATACAACCAATTGTCAATTAAGGCATGCAACACAGAGCATATGAATTAGGATTTGTGATGCCACACGGAAGTCATAGAGCATTGCTAATTTATTCATTTCGGTCATCACACGAAACGAAATTTTAAATAACTTAAAAAATTGACCTGACAGAGAAAAATCGACTGCAGTTTTGAAATCAGCAACCCAAATTTAGTTTAGAACAGCCCTAGCTCAGCATGCCAAATAGCGTTAAGTTTTTACCTTGTGAAATTGCATTGTCTGCTGTAAAGTGCCAAATTTTTGGATTTTGCATTACGTCAATTGTTTCTGTAAACCGTTAAACAGCAAGTTGCTTTTATCATGACTTTGATCTTTGTAGGGTATTGGCGTTGCTTTGTAACAATCACTTATCATCACTTATAACAACGTACTGTTTTAAATAAGATTACGAATTCCAATGACTAGCTATCAATCAAGTCAGATTAATGTTGAAGTAATAAAGTAAGTCAAGTTTAACGTATTACGAATTGACCTTGTTAAAAAGATTTGAAGTTATTTGTTATATTATTAGTTATTACTAATTGATTGTTGAATTGAACTAATTTGTCACCAAAGTTTCCATTTTTTTTAATTGGAAATCTTGCTGATTTGTGCATATACTGTACATATATCATATTGTGCTGCTGATTATTTTGGCTGACAGAAATTATTTCCTTTCAAAGTTATTCCTTGAACAATTTTAAAAGTTTTCACAATACTTTTTACAGCAGATTTCTTTGTTTTATTCATTCGTTTTCATCAAATTCCATATATCGTACAATTTCAAAAATTTTGTTCTTGATGTTGGGAAGTAAATGCCCTGCAAAATGAAATATTTGTTTTTAAAAGCAGTTTTTAATGCATTGCATCAATAAGAATATCATTTCTTGGAAAAAACAACACTATAAAATAAATAACTCACATAAAGAATAAATATCGCAGGAAACGGAATGACAGTACGCTTTGTTTCAAACAAAAATAACAAATTAGCTAGAAACTAACAAAAACGGAACAAACCTTAATCAGTTGTCATAAAGCTGTCTTCAGCTCGCTATAAACCAACTTCGCCAGCGTCAATCACATCATCTGTACGTTGAATGATGAAATATTTAGCAAAAGTTTAGAAAATTAAAGCGGTTAGATAAAATTAATTATGAATGATAAATAATTATGAATACTTATTCAATAATAGAATTATTCTTGATCAACGTTACGCATGACGATGACGTCACGCATGATGATTGTATTAAATTTTTGTCCAACAAATATTGTCTTGCGCTCAATTATAGGTAGGCCGTATTCTTTTTGTATAGCTATAAACACAAGGTATTATTAGAACTTACCGTCATCGTCCATTAACCTGAAAAAAATGCAAAAAAATCAATAAAATACAAACTAATAGCAAGATCGCACTTATAAATGCATCGTGTTTGTCAGCAAACCAATTACGCTTAAGATCTAAAGTTTCAGTTTAGAAAGTTTTACTTAAAATTACGTAAAATTACGTCATTCTTACTTGTTTTCACCTAGCAGAGGCCCATTCTCTTCAACGCTTCTTTTCACTATCTTCAAACCAGCTCTTCTTCTTCTCCAACCTTCAGTGCTCGTGGTAAGCAAAAGACACACCAGCAAAGCGACGATGATAACTTTGTTCATTTTTATTTTCATTCGTTACAATATATTTACGTCTTCTAAAATAGTATCCGTAATATAGTAATTTTGTCCGTTTAAATAAGTTATAGTAAAAGGTCGTCATTTAAGTATAGAATAATTTAAATATAAACTTTTTAAACGAAAGACTACTTTTAAAATTCCTGACCTCCTCACATATGAATATGTTTGAAGTGATGTGAAACGAATACCGTGATCGACATTTAACAGCAATCTGCCGAACTCATACAAAGAAAGAAATCGTCTTACGGATACCGGAAGCTGAGCGGAAAGAAGTCCATTTCATGATAATTGCATCTGTGGTGTCTTGCTTGATAGAGCGGTCAAATAGCCAAGTAATACTTAGCTGTAAAACTGATACTTACACATAATTAAAAGCATCTGCATTTTGTTGTTGAATATGTATGGTAGCAACTAGCAACATACGATGGTTTACAAAAGTGCCATCAACGTGGGCAAAGTTTGCAGTGGTTATACTTTCATACACATCTTAATTGCTTTTCTTGCTTTAGCAAACAATGAAATAATAATTAATAGGGCCTACTGATTGTTTCTAAGCTAAAAAATTGCTAATATTTTAGTTCATACAAATGAAACGTTGTAACTTTGTTTTCCATGTTTATATATCTTGTTGCATAACTTATTATAAAATCTTAAGCAAGATATCCCAAGGAAATGTTTATCCGAAGACTTCAAAACGTGATTCCTGTCGCAAACACGCTGCCATGTAAACTGATGAATGATGAGTTAAAAACGGAAACTGTCGAACAAAGAAAATTTACGACTGAGCGTAGAATTTTTCTCGCGTTAACAGCTGCCTTACTGTTGATATCATCGCAGACTTTAACCCCAAAAGTTTTAGTTTGATATTATGACTGCTTTTTATAATGCTGTTTTAGCAGCCATCGATTGAACATAGTTTTCGAATTTCCAAAATAGTTTCACATTACCGTTTCGTGTCCTTATTTCCACGCATTACCAGTGTCACAGCAAGTTGGAGACCCACGATGACGTCATCTCTTCCTCTCGTGCGGTCTTTGAAGTTTTTGACCCAGCAACTCAGCTGATCTGCTTTTTCAGTGATCAGTGAGTTGTCTTTCGCCAGAATAGAAGGGCAAATTTCTTACAAGCAGGACCAGAAGCTTGCTTTATGCTTTCACACATGCCATCGTTATATTGCTGATACCTCGGCCAAATCCTGATGTTTTCAACTTAAAGAGAATGTTCCAGTTGTTAACTATTGGTCTCTGAAGAGCTTCATCGACGGATAATTAAAAAAGGGTTTAGTTCTCTACTAAGCTTGACAGCGCTTCAAGTATACTTTCACGATGCAACCATATGCGTTATTTCAAGCACTATCTCTGGCGGCTTGGTATAAGTATATTCGACACGCCATATAGTTTGGGTAACGTTGTAGCCGACATTTGTAAGGAAAACTTTTTTATAGCAAAGTTTATAACCAGATTATGACACTTAAACAGCTTTTTCCAGACCATCGGTTGACTTTGATAATCCTACTCAGCTTTGCACGAACAGTCGACCACTTACACTGGTCTACAAAAACAAAACAATTTTTAGTTGCATGAACTTTGATGATTGATTTAGGATAAGTTTTGGTTGCTGAATCCAATTCTGAGCTCAGAATTGCTCTATCACATCAGGTTTTTTCGCTGCGCATTTTCCCCAATTTCATAAATTGATCAAATTTTGACTTTCATTAGCGACGGTACGGTGAGCGTATAACAGCAACAGATCAAATATTGTTATTGAAATCACCTATGATGAAACCTCGGCTGAAAGTTTTGTTGTAGTACTGAATGACAGAGATTTCGGTTAACTTTAATCCAATGGTTCTCAATCTTTTTCAATCACGGACCTCTTTTCGAATTTCGAAAATATATGTGGACGCATTCATTTTTCTTTGGTAGTTCATTACTTAGTTACCATCTTTATCTTTATACATCTGCCCTGCAGACTTAATCGGCTTTATAAATGCTTTTTATGACAGCACCTTGCTCTTTAGTAAAACATAAACATTGTAAACGATAAACATAACATTGTTCGTACAAGGTAAAATAACATTATGCGCTTTGGCAAATAACCCAAATGTGTGGTCATATAAGCTTGTTTTGAAACATTAAAAGACACAGGATGTCTGCTTATCCAAAGAACCAAACTGCTTATCGTGCTTATCATGCTTAATCTGCTTATCATGCTTAATGTGCTTATCATGCTAATTCTGCTTACTCTGCTAACTTGAAACCAAACGAAAGACAGAGTATAATTTTCGCAGTATACTTTCATTGACTTTATGGAGTCAGTTTGTGTTATTGAGCTGTAATTTTGGATTGTATTAAATACTATGTCAGCTGTCAAAAAGCGTACATGCGCCAATGACCCCAGTATTTTTTGCTACATTTGTGGTTGCTTCACTGTCTCTTCTCAACGACATGAAATTACCGATTTTGTGAAAAGGTCTTATTTTGCTTACTTTAAGGTGAAGTTTGGGGACCAAGATAAAAGTTGGGCCCCTCATAAAGTATGCAGAAGTTGCGTGGAGAGTTTGAGATCTTGGTCTCAGGGCAAGGACAAACATCTGAAGTTTGGTATACCAATGATCTGGCCAGAACAAAAAAATCATCTCGATGATTGCTACTTTTGTCGTGTCAGTGTGAAAGGTTACAACAAGAGGAACAAGCACAAGCTGCAATATCCAAATCTTGCCTCTGCTTTGCGTCCTATTGCACACAGTGACGAAATACCTGTGCCTACCTTTACTCATCTGCCCGAAAGTAGTGAAGAAGAGCTTAGTTTATCCTCTGATTCTTCACAAACTGATAAAGAAGTTTCAGATTTAGATTTTCAACCCTTGAGCTCCTTTTCTGAGCAACCCTTATTGTTCAATCAGTCGGAACTGAACGATTTAATCTGTGATTTAAATCTTTCCAAACAGGCCTCAGAACTGCTAGCTTCACGGCTCCAGGAAAAAAACCTTCTCCAGCTTGGATGTTCTGTCACGTTTTACCGGAATCGAGAAAAGCTATTTCTGAACTATTTTTCTTCTAAAAGATCTTTGGTTTATTGCCATGATATTGAAGGTCTTCTTTTGCAATTAGGAATAGCCAAATATCAACCAGATGAGTGGAGACTGTTTATTGACAGCTCAAAACGAAGCCTGAAGTGCGTGTTACTTCACAATGGAAATAAATATGCATCGATTCCAGTAGGAAATTCTGTGACACTCAAAGAGACGTATGAAAACATTAAGAATGTGCTGGAAACACTGAAGTACAGTGATCATGGCTGGAGATTATGTGTAGACATAAAAATGATGAACTTTCTGTTAGGACAGCAAGGTGGTTACACCAAATACCCTTGTTTTCTCTGCTACTGGGATAGCAGAGCTAAAGATGAGCATTGGATAAAAGATAAGTGGCCAGAAAGGAGCAGTTTAACACTTGGAGAAAAAAATATCATTCATAACCCGTTAGTGGATACCAAGAAGATCATCCTGCCGCCACTTCACATTAAACTTGGCGTAATGAAACAGTATGTTAAAGCCCTTGATCACAATGGAGATTGCTTTAAGTACATATGCCAAGCCTTCCCAAGTCTTAGTGAAGAAAAAAAAAGCTGGAGTTTTTAACGGCCCACAAATAAGGCAGTTGCTCAGAGATCCAAATTTTGCAGCATCAATGAACACATTAGAAGCAAGGGCATGGAATGCTTTTTCTTTAGTTGTTAGTAACTTCTTTGGCAACAGAAAGGCAGAGAACTATCGAGACCTCGTAAAAGAAATGTTGTCCAGCATGCAAGAGATGAAATGCAATACGAGCATAAAGCCACATTTTCTAAAAAATCATTTAGATTACTTTCCTGAAAACCTTGGGGACGTCAGTGAAGAATAAGGTGAGCGCTTCCACCAAGATATTAGAGTTATGCAAGAGCGCTACCAGGGCCGATGGGATTGCCACATGATGGCAGATTACTGCTGGAATTTGAAGAGAGAAATTTACACTACTACCCACAAACGAAAGCCATTAAAACGAAAATTTTCGAGTTCTTAAAGATTGTGGCATTACACTGAATGTTCAACGGTCAATTTCTAGTGATGTTTTTTAACTGAACACGAGGCTTTGTGTTCGTGTTTTGCATGATTAAACGTTCCAGCAGTTCTGATTAAAACAACCTCTACATTTCAAGGCGGTCTCTGATTTGCAGTATTATTTCATAATGAACATATACAAATTATATATTATCTCAAAAACGTGATGTGATAGAAACAAAATAACGCCAGATTCGGATTCAGCGCCCCCAAATTAGGTAAAAAAGACCCAAACACAATCTGCAACAAAAATCGTGTTGACCAGTGTTATAGGTGGCAGCCTATATGAAAGAAAATTCTGTTACATTTAAAGGAGGATATGTAATTATTTTAAAGCATTATGGAATCTACTTAATGGCTTGAGTGCAGGTTTGTGATGAATTTCATTTTTTTCCTTATCATTGGCACAATGGTATTCAAATAAGTTATGTAGTGGTTGGGCGTGCCTAGCAGTCACCAAATACAACCAAAGAGATTTTGCTATTTTGCACCTCAGTAGCAATATATACAGAGCTTTGATTGTTTATATACCAAATATGTATATATATTTATATATATATTCAAATATGAGTAACAAGCGGAACTCGTAAGTTTTCATGTAGTTTAGAAACCACTGTTGCAAGCTCTGCTGCAGATTATCTGCCTGCTATTCTGGCGAAAGACAACTCACTGATCACTGAAAAGGCAGATCAGCTGATTTGCTGGGTCAAACACTTTTAAGATCGCACAAAACGAAGAGATGACGTCATGGTGATCTCCAACTGACTGTGATAACTGGTAATGCGTGAAAATGTGAGCACTGTGGCCGTCGGTGCCGCTCTCAAATATAAATCTATAAACCAGTGATTCCCAAACTGTGTGCCGCGAATCTTTTTGGAATTTTGGAAAAGAACTGTATAAATATTTAAAATAAGGCATGCAGACAAGCATATGCGACTTAAAAGCTTTCTAGCTGCTTCAATAGCTGAGAAATAAGCACATGTGACGATGAAACCAATTATGGCATTGTCGATAGAGTAGGGTAATTTTTTAAAGCAACATTTCTTCTCTTGTAAGTATGCCGCGAGCGTTTTCTAATTTTTCTAGTGAAGATAAGCATTGTTTAGATTTAAGTAAGATCGTCCAGAGGAACGCAAACAGATTTGTATGCCTAATTTTGTGAAGTAAATAATATGTCGTCACCTTTTCTTCGCGCTAAATCATGCATATTGGCTAAAGGCAACTTTACAGTATTTGAAATTATTTTGAGCATTGATAAACTATTCAACCAAGATTGGGTGTCAAAACAATCTTTGTAAAGAACAGTCGTAATATCAAACTAAAACTTTTGGGGTTAAAGTCTGCGATGATATCAACAGTAAGGCAGCTGTTAACGTGAGAAAAATTCTATGCTCAGTCGTAAATTTCCTTTGCTCTACAGTTTCCGTTTTTAACTCATCATTCATCAGTTTACATGGCAGTGTGTTTGCGACAGGAATCACGTTTTGAAGTCTTCGGATAAAAATTTCCTTGGGATATCTTGCTCAAGATTTTATAATAAGTTATGCAAAAAGTTATATATACACGGAAAACAAAGCTACAAAGTTTCATTTGTATGAACTGAAAGAGCAGCAATTTTTTTAGCTTAGAAAGAATCAATATTAATTATTATTTTATTGTTTGCTAAAGCAAGAAAAGCAATTAAGATGTGTATGAAAGTATAACCACAGGAAACTTTGCCCACGTTGATGGCACTTTTGTAAACGATCGTATGTTGCTACCATACATATTCAACAACAAAATGCAGATGCTTTTAATTATGTTTAAGTATCAGTTTTACAGCTAAGCATTACTTGGCTATTCGTCCGCTCTATCAATCAAGACATCACAGATGCAATTATCAGGAAATGGACTTCTTTCCGCTCAGCTTCCGGTATCGGTCCGGTATAATTATTCATCATTCATAATTAATTTTATCTAACCGTTTTAATTTTCTAAACTTTTACTAAATACTTCATCACTCAACGTACAGATGATGTGATTGACGCTGGCGAAGTTGGTTTGTAGCGGGCTGAAGACAGCTTTATGACAACTGATTAAGGTTTGTTCCGTTTTTGTTAGTTTCTAGGTAATTTGTTATTTTTTTTTAAACAAAGCGTACTGTCATTCCGCTTCCTGCGATATTTATTCTTTATGTGAGTTATTTATTTTATAGTGTTGTTTTTTCCAAGAAATGATATTCTTATTGATGCAATGCATTAAAAACTGCTTTTAAAAACAAATATTTCATTTTGCAGGGCATTTACTTCCCAACATCAAGAACAAAATGTTTGAAATTGTATGATATATGGAATTTGATGAAAACGAATAAATAAAACAAAGAAATCTGCTGTAAAAATTATTGTGAAAACTTTTAAAATTGTTGAAGGAATAACTATGAAAGCAAACAATTTCTGTCAGCCAAAATAATCAGCAGCAAAATATGATATTTGTACAGTATATGCACAAATCAGCAAGATTTCCAATTAAAGAAAATGGGAACTTTGGGGACAAATTAGTTCAATTCAACAAATATTTAGTAATAATATAACAAATAACTTTAAATATTTTAAAACAAGGTCAAATCGTAATAGGTTAAACTTGACTTACTTTATTACTTCAACATTAATCTGACTTGATTGATAGCTAGTCATTGGAATTCTTAATTTTATTTAAAACAGCACGTTGTTATAATTGATGATAAGTGATTGTTACAAAAAAACGCCAATATCCTACAAAGGATCAAAGTCATGATAAAAGCAACTTGCTGTTTAACGGTTTACAGAAACAATTGACGTCATGCAAAATCCAAAAATTTGGCACTTTACAGCAGATAATGCAATTGCACGAAGTAAAAATTTAACGCCTGTTGGCATGCTGAGCTAGGGCTGTTCTAAACTAAATTTGGGTCGCTGATTTCATAAATGCAGTCGATTTTTCTCTGTCAGGTCAATTTTTTAAGTTATTCAAAATTTCGTTTCGTGTGATGACCGAAATGAATAGGCTAAATTAGCCATGCTCTTTGACTTCCATATGGCATTACAAATCCTAATTCATATGCTCTGTGTTGCATGCCTTAATTGACAATTGGTTGTAGGTGACATCATTATATCGTTTATACGGTTACACAACGTTATGTTTCATGCAATCAGCGATTTTGTAAAGCGTGCTTATCTTGCTTACTTCAAAGTAATGCTAGTTGATCAAGACAAGCTTTGGGCACCGCACATCGTGTGTAAACATTGCGTTGAACACTTACGGCATCGGACAAAGAACAGTAGAAAAAGCCTAAGATTTGCAGTTCCAATGGTATGGCGGGAACCAAACGACCACTGCAACGACTGGTATTTTTGTGTAGTGAAAACTAAAGATATCAACAGGAAAAATAGAAATTGCGTGACATATACAAACTTATGCACAGCAATCAGGCCAGCTTCACACAGCGAAGAACTGCCTGTTTCTGTCTTCCTGCTTACCATAACTAGAATCTTCTTTTTCCAGTGAAGAAGAGGATGTTTCAACTGACAATGATAACATTCTTGCAGATAACGATTTTCTCCCGTCTCTTTTATCTCCGCAACAGTTTTCTCAGGAAGAGCTCAATGACTTGACAAGAGGTCTGAATCTTTCTAAGTAATCTTCTGAGCTGCTCGCTTCAAAGCTTAAAGAAAAAAACTTTTTACAACCATGCACTCTCATCAGTTTTTATCGCAAACGTCATTCTAAATTCTTGTCATATTTCCCACAAAAAATGAGATGGTGTTCTGTAACAATGATGAAATTCTTCTAAAAAGCTTGGCGTCTCATAATATAATCCCAACGATTGGCGACTTTTCACTGACAGCTGCAAAAGAAGCTTGAAATATGTTCTTCTGCTTAATGGTAACGCTTTTGGATCTATTTCTCTAGGACATCCAACAACTCTCAAAGAAAAGTATATTGAAATTAAATTTGTACTAGAAAAAGTTACATACTATCAACACAACTGGAATATTTGTGATGATTTAAAAATGCAGGGGTTTGTACTTGGGCTGCAGTGTGGTTATGCGAAGTTCCCATGCTTTTTGTGCTTGTGGGATAGTAGGACACGAAACGGTAATGTGAAACTATTTTGGAAATTCGATAACTATGTTCAATCGATGGCTGCTAAAACAGCATTATAAAAAGCAGTCATAATATCAAACTAAAACTTTTGGGGTTAAAGTCTGCGATGATATCAACAGTAAGGCAGCTGTTAACGCGAGAAAAATTCTACGCTCAGTCGTAAATTTTCTTTGTTCGACAGTTTCCGCTTTTAACTCATCATTCATCAGTTTACATGGCAGCGTGTTTGCGACAGGAATCACGTTTTGAAGTCTTCGGATAAACATTTCCTTGGGATATCTTGCTTAAGATTTTATAATAAGTTATGCAACAAGATATATAAACTTGGAAAACAAAGTTACAACGTTTCATTTGTATGAACTAAAATAGTAGCAATTTTTTAGCATAGAAACAATCAGTAGGCCCTATTAATTATTATTTCATTGTTTGCTAAAGCAAGAAAAGCAATTAAGATGTGTATGAAAGTATAACCACTGCAAACTTTGCCCACGTTGATGGCACTTTTGTAAACCATCGTATGTTGCTAGTTGCTACCATACATATTCAACAACAAAATGCAGATGCTTTTAATTATGTTTAAGTATCAGTTTTACAGCTAAGTATTACTTGGCTATTTGACCGCTCTATCAATCAAGACACCACAGATGCAATTCTCAGGAAATGGACTTCTTTCCGCTCAGCTTCCGGTATCCGTAAGACGATTTCTTTCTTTGTATGAGTTCGGCAGATTGCTGTTAAATGTCGATCACGGTATTCGTTTCACATCACTTCAAACATATTCATATGTGAGGAGGTCAGGAATTTTAAAAGTAGTCTTTCGTTTAAAAAGTTTATATTTAAATTATTCTATACTTAAATGACCACCTTTTACTATTAATTATTTAAACGTACAAAATGACGATATTACAGATAAAATTTTAGAAGACGTAAATAGATTGTAGCGAATGAAAATAAAAATGAACAAAGTTATCATCGTCGCTTTGCTGGTGTGTCTTTTGCTTACCACGAGCACTGAAGGTTGGAGAAGAAGAAGAGCTGGTTTGAAGATAGTGAAAAGAAGCGTTGAAGAGAATGGGCCTCTGCTAGGTGAAAACAAGTAAGAATGACGTAATTTTACGTAATTTTAAGTAAAACTTTCTAAACTGAAACTTTAGATTTTAAGCGTAATTGGTTTGCTGACAAACACGATGCATTTATAAGTGCGATCTTGCTATTAGTTTGTATTTTATTGATTTTTTTGCATTTTATTCAGGTTAATGGACGATGACGGTAAGTACTAATAATACCTTGTGTTTATAGCTACAAAAAGAATACGGTCTACCTATAATTGAGCGCAAGACAATATTTGTTGGACAAAATTTAATACAATCATGATGCGTGAAGTCATCGTCATGCGTAACGTTGATCAAGAATAATTTTATTATTTAATAAGTATTCATGATTATTCATCATTCATAATTAATTTTATCTAACCGTTTTAATTTTCTAAACTTTTGCTAAATATTTCATCATTTAACGTACAGATGATGTGATTGACGCTGGCGAAGTTGGTTTATAGCGAGCTGAAGACTGCTTTATGACAACTGATTAAGGTTTGTTCCGTTTTTGTTAGTTTCTAGCTAATTTGTTATTTTTTGAAACAAAGCGTTCTATCATTCCGTTTCCTGCAATATTTATTCTTTATGTGAGTTATTTATTTTATAGTGTTGTTTTTGCCAAGAAATGATTTTTTATTTATGCAATGCATTAAAAACTGCTTTTGAAAGCAAATATTTCATTTGCAGGGCATTTACTTCCCAACATCAAGAACAAAATTTTTGAAATTGTATGATATATGGAATTTGATGAAAACGAATGAATAAAACAAAGAAATCTGCTGTAAAAATTATTGTGAAAGCTTTTAAAATCGTTGAAGGAATAACTATGAAAGCAACTAATTTCTGTCAGCCAAAATAATCAGCAGCAAAATATGATATTTGTACAGTATATGCACAAATCAGCAAGATTTCCAATTAAAGAAAATGGGAACTTTGAGGAACAATTAGTTAAATTCAACAAATATTTAGTAATAATATAACAAATAGCTTCAAATATTTTAAAACAAGGTCAAATCGTAATAGGTTAAACTTGACTTACTTTATTACTTCAACATTAATCTGACTTGATTGATAGCTAATCATTGGAATTCGTAATCTTATTTAAAACAGTACGTTGTTATAATTGATGATAAGTGATTGTTACAAAGCAACGCCAATACCCTACAAAGGATCAAAGTCATGATAAAAACAACTTGCTGTTTAACGGTTTGGTAAAAGACGGTAAAAACTTAACGCCTTTTGGTATGCTACTATAACACTCTAAAACAACTTTACACGTTCAGTCGTTATAAACGTTTGTTGCATTCTTTTGGCCACCAGTTTTAAAGGCAGGCAAAAATGAATATAGCAAGTAACACAAAAATCGATAAGAACTAAATATTTGAAGATTTGTGCTAAAGTTGAGTAAAAAGCTACTAAGCAAAGTTTGTATACATATGACAAATATGTGTAACAAGTTGTTGTTTTAAGCAATTTGTCCTTTGGTGCTATCTGTAACAATGATAGAAATAAGAAAAATCAATTTGGTGACAACTATAATAGCAAAATCAAAACGCTGACCCTTAAACATGAGGCGTGAATTTCTACCATATACACCAAACGTCACCTATTTGACGTAATTGTTATGTTGCCGGTATTTCTGCTTCAAAACCATTTCATTCGTCACTATTGGAATCCATGGCGAGAGTATTTCGACACCAACTAACTGGTACTACAGAGGAAAAATTGGATTTATCTGTTGTAACAAACCATCGCAGTTAATGTGTTCCGGAAATCATTACTTAAAAAACCTTTGCAACACCGGCAGGCTAAAATGACATTCCTGTTTTTCAGTGTACAGAAAAAAGATTCTCTAAAAAAAGGAAAACACCATTTTTTCTTTCGTTTTCTAATATAAATAGTCGCGCCTTCCCTTCGGAAATCACGATCGAGTGCACACCGCACACCAGAATTTTGCTATTGCACCCGCAAGATCTCAGCGAAAACTGTCGTACCCTGCAGTCTAGAATATATGCATATACGAACATATAACAAGATTGGCAAAGAGCAAATAAAACAGATGGTTGTACACAATGCTTTCACATATACAAAGTATCTCCGGCCAGTAGGACTTAATGTAAACACCAGCTGAAAGATTTCATTGCAAAACATTTGAGCTTGTTCCCTGTTGATTGCCCATAGGCCTACTGTTATACCATAACTCTTCATTGCAAGTTGTTGGGCTAATCTACATAGATGACACCGTCTTCAATATGAAGCAATGATTCTTGTAAATGTGTTCTTGTGCTTATTGTACATTCCTTATAAGGTACCTGTACCGAATAAGGCCCACCTAACACTTTTTTGAAAATAACTCAAGAACCATAAATGAGAATAGACTGAAAAATCGTATTCTATTAGTGAGGGTATATGACTACAACATATTCAAACCACAATACCTGACAACCCCCCAAAAAATTTTTATAAAGAAATTAAAAATTCCAAAAAATGGGCCTTATTAGGAGCATAGGCTCCTAATAAGGCCCACCAATTTTGTGAGTATTTTGATTCAAAACATAGTAATAGACAACATATAACATTATTAGAAATTTCACATTTTAAGTTGTACAAACATTTAAAAAGATTCCACTAGGCGCATCAAAGTAATTGCAACAATTTGCCAACTGATGACTGGAACCACTCTTGAAGTCTGCATGGACATCAATTAGCCAAGCATCTTGTATGGGCCTTATTAGGCGCATGTGGCATCCACGAAAAAAATATCACATTTTTATCATCAGAAAAATTTTAGCAAAAAAAAGTGCATTATCCTTTTCAATACTAAGTTGGTTGTTACATGAAAACTTCAGCCGGCTGACAACAGTTCATTTAACCGGCCAAATTCTCACTTACTTTTTTTCTAAATTAACAAAACCACCTTAACTGCAAATATCAAATTTTTGTTGTGCTCTAGCGAATCGGTTGATCACGTGACAAGGATGAAATCTGGTAAACCATCATGAATTTATATTAGTTTTTATATAGGGACAAAATCTTTCATTTATTTGCACGGGTTTGCGAAATATGAGCAATGGGCCTTATTAGGGACCGGGCCTTATTCGGTACAGGTACCTTACATACAAACAATTATTTGTGCATTCATTTCTGCACTTTGGTTTTGGAAAGAATATACTTTATATTAGGCAGAACATTTCATTATCTTTGCATCCGGACACGCCCAATGAATTTCCTCCTAGAAATGATAGACAGGTGCATTCATGGCAACATCAGCATCTTTGTACATTTCCTTAAAATGTTCCACAGTGCCGCCAGTGGTGAGTATTTTCTTCCAATAATTCTCATCATATTGAAAGTGTTCATCATAATCATAAACTGTGCATCCAAGCTCAGTAAGAGCGGCATTCATAGTCTTTGTGCCGGTTTTAGAATCACCAGCCAATAAAATTTTCATCTTTGCAGTGTATTTGAACAGTTAGTAAAAAGCTAAACAGAACCTTCACAATATTTTCTTGAAATCCCTATTCCAGTATTTAAATTTTTATGAAGATATTTGGTGCAGTGGTGGCACAGCGTAGAAGTAAAACTTATTTAAACATCTACATTTCAAACCGTAATCAAATTTTCAAATTTGGGTTTAGAATAATTCCAATTAACAGATTTTTTAATTAAGCCAAGGTAGCTTTTGTAAAATTAATGGTTAGCTGAGTCTAACAAATGTTATAAATTTTAAATTCTGGATAGTTTGTTGACTTGCGGTAAGCCACTATACAAAACTTTGTTTTTGATCCATGATACTGGCTTGTATTTAGTCGTTCTTTAATTTAAATGCATTCTGCCGTATATAAGTGACTTGGATGGTAATAATTATTATTACAAAGCGTGAATTATCTTAAGTAACTTGTTATAACGATCAATTAAACTAAACAGACACGGTACAACATTTTGTTAACAGTTTTGTGAAGGTTAGCAAAATATGATTGAATAAATAACGAGAACTAATTCATTATTAATGCCACGCTTCTCGGACCTAATATATTTTGCATTAGATAATGAGACGGGTGCCAATTGTAAGAAACGAAAAAGATTACAACACTAACAGGTGCTTTGGTTTAGAGCTGTCAAAATTAGTTCGTTTGCTATCAGCTTTAGTCGATTTTTGCTTGGTTTGAATAATCAATTGGAACTTAAGCTCTCAACAAGCATTTTCCGTGATATCAGTAAGAAATCTATCACAAGCAAAATGCCGGTCAACGACTCTCGACCTTTAAATGGATCTTATGGAACTGAAACAATAAAGCCAGGAAACAGCTCCAAAATGAAAGGTTATCTGCAACAGAGCTTTCAACAGTGGTTTCTAAACTACACGAAAACTTATGAGTTCTGCTTGCTACTTATATTTGCATTGATAAGTTTTTACATCTTTATTGCTTTGTGTGTTTATGAGAAGAAAGCAGGAAAACTTAAAAACAAGAGCCAGAAGTTTTTCCGAAAGAGATGTTTGACTGAGTTCGCTTATAATCAGTTTCCCAGAATCTTTTGCCTACTTGCGTCAGCTTTTCTGTTTATTAAAATTGCCTACAGGTGGTTGCCACTAAAAGTGCTAGTTCGAGAAATAAAATGGAATATTTGTCCTTTGGTAGGTAGTATTGAAATTTGGTTGATATCAGGATTTTGTTCTTCGTTTTATTTTTCACTCTGGGCAAGACAGAGAACATTCAACATTAAAAAGACGACCTATCACCTCACGACATCAACTACTCGTTTTTTCAGCGCTTTTACATTTTTTTGGATGTGTGCAAATGAGATTGGAGGTCAATTAATTTTTCAAACAAGTATAACTTTTGAAAAGGTCGATGGAAAACTAGAATGTGGTACTGTCATCGACAAAATATTCTTTCGTGTTGTCATGATGCTGTCCATTGTGTCGGTGCTTGCTTTAAACTTGTCTATAGCTTTTCTTTTTGCTCATCCAATTTGGAAAAATTGCCGGACAATGACTGCAATGGGAGCGCGGGTCATAACACGTAATACTAAAAACAACGACAAGTTATTAAACATGAAAAAAAAGATATTTCATCACCACAGTTCTTATTATTATTGTTGATGTAGCTGTTATTGCTGTCCATGCTTTCTTTGAAGATTTTCCAAGACTTGTTCTGCACTCAGCATTGTCTTTAATCCAACTTTTATTAAGCGTGGTTGGCTTTCGCGATTGGAGAGAAAGATTAGCGCTGTGGCGACACCAAGCGTCCGATGTTCGAAGTCTTTCAACTGTTGCTTCGACTTAGGCAAGAACGAAAATAAACACCGTCTCCGCGTAAAAATAAAGGAGAATCTGATGTTGGAAGAAGTAGGTTGATGGAAAGTTTCTTTTTGAATCTGCCATCTCTGTATTTGACTTCATTCCTAACCAAAACTTGAGCGACAGTGCAAGACTCGGTAAATGCTTCATTTCTTGGCAAATATTGATCGTTATTGTCATGTTTTTGTCGTTTTCTTGTATTTGTTTTGACCAAACATGTTTATGTCGCAAAATTTTGACAGTTTTTGCATTTCACCTAAAGCTTTGAATAAATTATTTGTATTACCTTAAATCAAATCTGTGCTCTTGAAGATTGTTGTTAAAATTTTTGCCAGAGTATAAGGGGCCGATGCCTCACGGTTGCACATTGCTAGAACTACATAAAAAGCCAATAATATATTTAGGTGTGGCGATTTGCATGCGTTGCAGTTTTAACTAATTAGGCTTGTTGCGTCACTCACAAAATAATGCAAAATGCAATTCATCATCAGGCTTTTCTTGAAACTACAGAAAGCGTTTCATGAGAACTTGGGTGCAATATGCGCCACCTCGCGTTCAGCAAACCAAAGATTAAGTGACTTTTCGGTGGCGCTATTAATCTTTACTTAAAAGCTATGTTACCTGCAAGATTCAAGGTGGTAACTTTCCCTGCCTTAAAAATCGTTTAAATAAAAATCAATAACCTTTGCTGGAAATCATTCGATAAAAAAGGTATAACAACACTTGGCTCACCTAAAAAACATCCAAGCTTCAAAATGCAAAAAAATAGAATCGAGTTGATTAAACAAACCTTCCAATAATTAATCAAATAATTTCACGAGCTATTGCAAACCTTGCCAATGAATTTCTTAAATATTTTCATGTAAACCCTACTTTGACGTCATGAAGTATAAACATCCTTGCCTTCACGATTTAACGACCATGTATACCTACAAGATGGCTGCTTAATGTTGTCGGACGTGAATATCATCATGCAGTGCTCATGGAAGAGTCTTGCTTCAGGAAATGACTACTACGACTCTGTATCCTCCCACAACTATTAATGGCAAGATAATTGAAACAATATAAGACTTTTACCATAATTAAACTTCATTTTTAATATAATGTTAAGGTGATAAGCATCTAATCAAAGGTACTTATATATATAAGTTAGTCAACGCTAAGGTAATAGTTTAGAATTTGTTTCAAAACAGAATAGTAGTAGCCTTTACAACCAGCACAACAGCGTCTCACCTAAAAATATAATCAATTAATCACACACAAAGAAAAGTTTCCTGCAGCATAGGCTGTACATTCTAACAATTTACCGATGGAACGATTGTTATAAAACAATGTACAATTATGCATGGAATAGATACAAACGCATGCAGTGGTAAGCAAGAGATATGTAAAACAATTGGTTGCCTTAAGGCAGTGGTTCTCAAACTGTGGTACGCGTACCACTAGTGGTACGCGAGAGCTTTTTAAGTGGTACCGCGTACCGCTGAACATGATTTTCGATGTGCTGTGAGTAATGTGTTGCCCCGGATAGACAAGCTTGTGCAGAAGAAACAGTTGCTTCTATCAAATTAAATTGTGTTTTCTTGCTATTCATTGGTGTTATGGTATAGTAATAACGGTAATAACTAATAAATACCGGTACATTTAAGTAAAATAAGTCATTCAGGAGCCAGGTGGTACGCAGTGTAGCAAAAAAAACGAACGAGTGGTACGCGATCGCAAAAAGTTTGAGAAACACTGCCTTAAGGCAAACGTCTACAACCCAATACAAGCGAAAAAAAATCACAGTGGAGTCGACACCTATATGCAGTTATAATGGTTATTTAGACATCATCCTGGTTACGAATTCTTCGTAGTTTACTTGTCCGTCGCCATCTACGTCGGCGTTTCTGATCATCTCGTCCACTTCCTCATCAGTTAAAGCCTCTCCGGTCGTGGTTAGGATCTGTCGGAGTTCAGCGGAGGAGAGGAATCCGTTGGAGGCTTTGTCGAAAACACGGAAGGCGGCCCGGATGTCGTCTTCTGTCTCCGCCGGTTTCTTGACGATCTTCGCCATCAGGTTAAGGAAGTCAGCAATGTCGATCCACCCCATTCCTTCCGCGTCTCCCTCTTCAATCATCTCCGCAATCTCCGCTTCTGTTGGATAAAATCCGAGGGATCTCACCACGGTGCCCATGTCTTTATTTAGCACAGGACTCTCGTCGTCTTTTGCGTGAGCCTTGTAGGCGTTCTTGAATTCAGCGATCTGTTCCTCTGTTAACTGGTCAGCCATTAATTTGTGTAAGAAGCAGAGATGGCGATAGGGTTTGAGAAAAACTTCTTTGTGATCGAAGTTAAATAGGACTGGCTGGTTGGTTCTGGTTCAACTCGTTAGATTCTTTTCTTTGATATATAGACCACGGACTGCAGCAATAACACAAAGCAATTTTCTTACGGACTGGCTAGGTAAATTACTTCCTTGAAACAGACGCAATGAGTCGAAGACTGGTACATAAGCCGATACTATAGCAAACTATCTTTTACATAAACAATAAAATAACAACTACTGCCCAATTTATGAATATGCGCCGTTCATAGATATAGTTATAGTTGTAAATATACCGCCTGCAAACAACGCTAAAAGTTACGCGCCGTGAATCCTGTCAGTTTGCTAGCATTTCCCTTTAAATTGGAGTCAATAGAAGATCAATAGAAGATCGACGAGCTGATACAAACTGACTTTTATTTTCTGAAATCTCAATCTCCCATCAACTTAAGAACCTCTCACTTACCACGGAGGGCTAAGCGACCAAGCAGTGCGGTCGTCCCTTACAAACTAATTTCAGTTACTTGTCCCGTTTTCACGGTATCGACCATGTATAGCTACAAAGTATGAGAGTTATTTTATCGGACTTGTAATAAGATAGCAGATGAAAACATCGCTGAGATGAAAACGTTTTGTGCGTCCGTTGATTGATCCTAAAGCATTGTATAAACGTACAAGCTATTGTGATAGCTATTGTAAAGCGCTACTCCGACGCATTTGTTCTTTAAAACGCCAGTGATGTTATTATGGGGTCAGAACGTATAAAAACACGGTCGCAGTACAAACAATAAAAATACGGCGCTTTACGTATGTTACAAACCGAGTTTTTTCACAGGCTTAGCGAAAACGACCGTAAAATTCCACAGAAAACTTGAAAAAATCTGTGTAGTGCTGCTGCAATGAAAATAATAACTCAGCCGGACAGTTACAGACTAATTTTTCAAAGTATTAATTGGGGTGCCACGTGCTATGCAATTACTGCGCGGCGCCAGTAACCCAACACCCAAACTATCTCTAAACGCCGAAAAATGATTAACTACACTGCAGAAAATCTATTTTTCCAGGCAATAAGGAAAAGACCCGGCACTATAAGGCATAATCAACTAATGCGTGACACATGACACCAATGTTAGATGCCTGGCTGCCAGACAGGCGACAAACGTAGTGTTTTTGCGCCTGAAACTCATCAATTTGTTGGCAATTTGAAGCAAGTCGATGCAAAGCAAGTTTTCAAAAGTAAGCAAAGGTTATGCTGGCTGATCACGCGATTTGTTGCATTATTTGCACACTCCTACTTATGCCCCGTAAACAGGAATGTCACAGGGCGAGTAGTTTTACGAGGCAGCAGGCTGTGAGTAGGTTCCATACATAAGTGATGTAATGGTACTGTGGAAACGGTCGGCACATGTCGAAAGCCTTTGTAAAAACGGAACAAATGTTAGAATAAAGAAAGAAAAAACCTAAGACAAAAGGGTGGAATGCGACGTGGAATTCCGGTCGCCAAAAAGACACGATTAGGGAGCCGATTATTTCGTAACACAGGTTGTCCGTTTCATTTAGCGTACGATGCTAGTTCTATCGGTAGATTTCAGATTTCATTGCACGTGATTACATGTGAAGTTTTAGTAGCGTTGCGAGACTTTGATGGTATTCAATAGGCTTGATTTCATCATGAGGAACTTGAATGCAATCGAAAGACTGCCAAAATGCAACTGCAGTCTGTCTACCCTGTAGCTCCTGTTACTGGAATTGTTTTGCAATGAACAGCTCAAACTTAACAGGACCAATGAAACCAGTAAAATGCATGTTTATTTGAAAAATATTTTCTCACCAGAAAGCGAGTTTAAGCAAAGGTACTCGTTAATTATTATCGTCGTATAAAGCGAAACTAAGAGCCACAAGTTGTTGTAAAAACGTAAATCACTGTAAAGCTGCTGCGGTTTATGAGTTATTAACTTGCGTTCCATGGGGCGCATTGCTCCACAAATAAATATTAAGGAACGCTGCCGATGGAATGCGCTCGTTTAAATGCATGCACCGGACAGTCTGCTAAGTGGCTATAGCATAAAAAAGAAGATTACAGAAGCGTGGCATAGTGCATAAATGCGGATATTCAGCCTACATGAAATTTTTGAAGTAGATGCAAATAAACTAAAATTGTCTTTATCAAAAAGCAGGTATCATAATTTAAGGCTACAATGAAATCTATAGAGTTATAATAAAATTACATTAAGATTATAAACCTTTTTGTTATTTTCGCGAGATCAATATGTTACATACTTATCAGGTTACTATTTAGAAAGAAATTGCTGTACAGCTAGTTGTTACCAAAGTGTCGTATTAGGTCGATGTGTTACAATAAAGAGACAGTAGACAATTTTTCTTACCAATTAAAGCACAGTATAATAATTGATCGGCACGTTATCGTTAAAAAAGTAACGCGAAACGAAACGCACGTTAAGAAAGGTGAGCCGTTGCGGTAAAACGAAACCAAGCCCCCTTTTTCCTTTTTTCGCCCGACACAAGACGAACAGTTTTCCACCCGGTGTCTAGATTTGTCTGACCAAGAGTACAAAACTCACAGGATCGATAAACGACAGGGTTCAGTCGAAGGGGGCGGATGCAAAGGAAACATCGCTTGGAAAGACGAAGCGAACTTTTGTTGTTGGCGTGTATTATACAAGATATTTGACAAACGTTCTCAAGACGTCTTATACAAACTTAGATCGGATATTTGATATTATTTTTTCTTTTCGCGTCTTACGCAGTTGTAACCACTACGAGAGGTTAATTTTTTGTGGCTTAGGTAAACTTGAAAATAAGAAAAATTTGCTGAAATAGCACTAAATTTTGGGGGAAAAATTGTGGAAATAAAAGCGTAGAACAAGCTGAGGAACATTTATTCCTTAAACTCTGGAAGCAAGATGTTTATTCGTGAAATCTGCAAAAGATTCTCATCCTTAAAATCATCCCAACTCCTCTTGCTGGTGCTTCTGCTGGCGCTGATAATTTGCGCGGACTTTGCAGATGCCGGGCGGAGAAGGGATCGAAATCGGCGGAGAAACAAACACAACCCGAAGTTGGAAAACCCGCGGAAAAGAGCGGATACGAGAAAACATGAGGGTCGTTCAAGGTCAAGGGGTCATCGAAATATACACAACTCCCCTGAATACCCCTTCAACATCGTGGAAAGTGGACATGGCAAACACAGGACCGGTGTCAGGACGGACGTGATAAAGAGTGATATGCTTTCTGAATCGGCGATTAGGCGTCTCATCAACGCGCCTATGACCTACGATTTTGACCATACGCAGTGGCAACGAACGGTCAGAAGGCAAAGGTTATACTGTAGGGGCGCAAATAACATGGGCTACAGATTGGAAATAGACAAACAGGGCAGAGTCAAAGCAACGCTAAATGAAACCGACGACGGTGAGTTTGAAAAGTTCGCAAATTTACGTTTAAAAGTGCCTAACAACTATTAATAGTGAAGCTAATTTTGTCGTTTTATTTATACACGCACGTGCTCACTATACAAAATAGTACGCATCAACTTTAGTGGCTAGTCCCCGTGTGTTTGTTTATAGTCCACGATCAGTCATCCAAGCGTGCATATACGCGTTGAACTTGTTCGTTTTGACGGGATAAGGTGACGTAACATGCGGCTTAATGGTTGAGGGGCTGCGTTTTTATGAGTTGTTTCTTTTTTGCACACACAGCTTTTTTGCAAGCTTCTAAAAAGAGACCCCGGATGTGTAGGTAATTTATATCTCTTCGGAAATTAACCGTTTTAGCTAAAACTTATTTTTAACAAATCTGAAAAAAAACTGTCGACAAGTTTATTATTTCCTTTCGGCTTTAATTTTACGCAGAAGATTACGTAATCGCTAAAATAACTCGACAAGTGTGAATCTGCACCATCAAAATGCTTACGTATTCCTGTATTAATTTGGTAATGTATATCTATGGTTCTTCAATTTCTGTATTCTGAAAAGATCGTATTGTTTTCTAAGCATTTAAAATGATTATAATATCTTAATGTATTTCTTGATCATATACACATCTTAATTATTTTATTGTTTACATATAATCAAAGTTTTCTATGGTTTCGGGGGCAGTTAAAACTAATTAAGGAACACGGTTTCATATTTACCCAGTACAGAGATTTCAGAATAATTAGAGCTAAACTTTTGTACGAATATGAGTAAAAGATACAAACGGGTTGACATGAAATCTTTACGCCGAGATTCAAAATAACAATTGAAAGACAATTGACCCGTCACCATGAGCAGGCCAAGCTCTGAATGGGCATATCAGAAGGCGGATTCATTACATAGCAATTCGCCAGTTATGTGAGCACCCAATACAATTCACATAATAATCTGTCGTGACAGGTGTAGAAATTAGGGAAAATTGTCTTTAGTTTAAGGAAGGGGCGGCACTTTGCTTTCAAGAGACGCCTTTCGGGTAAAACGTAACATTCAGCTCGACTATATAACACACCTGGCTACTCGAAGGTCGTTATGAAATGTGCGCCAGTTAACTTTAGCATACTTCAAAAGAAAAGGGGCAATTGAAGTTACAACTAACTATTAGCCGGTGATAATTTCATTGTTTGGTTTTCGTTAACATTTTCGGTTGCTACGACTGTATCGAATACCATTGTCGGCATTACAAAGCGTTTATCAGCTTTAATACGTAAAAAAGTCACATTGTTCCGTCATAATCCCCATTTCTCTTACGTCCTTGATACGCACGGGCATCGCGTGGCTGAAATTGCCCGACTCTTTAGTCAGAATTACCTAGGAGGGATGTAGATATAATAGAATGAATTTCACCAAACATTTGTTTCCGAGGGGCACAAGGCAAATCGGACAGTGAGTTTGAAACGGAAACCCAAATCAAAGACCAAAAATACGACAATAAAATCTATGTAACCCGATGCGAGTAACACAGTGGCAAACAAGATCCACAGACCATCGTTATTTTAATAACTGCCGATAAGTTTCAGCTGTTTTAAGCCCAAATTAGCAAAGGAACACGACTTCGTACACCTCCTTAACAATGCGCAGACGACCGAGATCAAAATTCGGCTACCTAGCAACACTTACGTCATTCCTATGTTTCGTGACGTCATCTATTTATAGATCCGTGTAATTGTCAAAGAAAGTCGCTTTGAGCGGCGGAAGGACCTTGTAATAAGAACTCAGTGGCACGCAGTTACATGACCACTGTTATTAACAGTGACGTGAAGAACAGCGACAACCGTTCACATCCACATAGTCTCGCTTAGTTTCATGCCGCAATTAAAATGGTCCTAAATCGAATTTGCAATAAAAATACTAAAATATTAGAAGCCATACAAAAAAAACGGAGGGCAATTTTTGCGTTTTGGGGGAAAAAAATACCACAAGTTCTCACGTTCGTACTACCCAAAGCGCGCTTTAACATTCCCCCAAAAATTGCATTTATTTCTCAGAAAAACAAATCGTTGTACTTACTACACAGTTGGGCGAGAGTTTACACGGTGTATGAGCATTTCGTGTCTGTGACAATGGACGGCGGTCGCTTGTCAAGTTAAAAATCTGACAGTTGCCGAAAACATCACTTTACTTGTGTCTATATTTAGCATCAGCTGAAGTAAGTTAGGCTGAATATTTCTTTTCGGGACTGGATCGAAAATATATCTGTTGCTTTAGCACTTTTCAAATTCCCTGGTTACAGTTACTGCCCGCTTTTTCTCTGGACTGAGGTTATTAATAGCTCCAGTACACAAAAAACATGAGATAACAATCTGTTAAAGATACCGGACGTGCATGTGCTAACTTGTGTCGGTTTTATCATGACAACTGTTTTAACAACGCTCACTTCATTAAAGCAACAAGATGTTGTAATTTATGCTGGTTTGTAACATTTAAAGTACCAAATGCAACACACTGCAAAATTTTCCATTTTTTGCGTGATGGCGGAACAGGTAAATATACTTACAACGAAGTAATCTCACTTTACAAGAAACAGCATCGTAAAAACTGAAACGGGACAATAATTCCGATTGTTTCTGAATAATTTAGAACGTTTAGGTTAGCTGTTGGAATATTATTAATAAATTTCAAAAAATTGCAACAATTGTCTATTTAAAATCGTCATAAAGTGGTTAGGACTGTTCCAACGTCAGATTACGATATTAACTAAAGTACTTACCCTCAGACGATGAAACAAACGCGGCAAACCACAACTGCGCTGCGCATTCAACAAAGCTTGGCGCGCTTGCGCTAAAACAGAAAGTGACTAAATTAAGAAGATACTGAAACTAGAGGCGGCGTCAAAGTTATACTAGACTAATATTGACTTAACCCAGTGTGACCGGTATATATCATTTCTCTTATGCTTTTTCAGGAATTTTGGAGATCTACAGCGTGGCTAACAGCGTGGTCGGAATACGGAGTTGGACCCGGAAATATTATCTCTGCATGAACGCAAGGGGGAAGGTGTACACGCGGGTAAGTGCAAGGGGCTGGCAATACGTTACCATATTGTGTGAGTGCTGGGTGCATGGACGGGCACACCCGGAAGGTATAATTGTGCGCCAATAATTGTTTTTGACGATATTCCGTTTCTAACAAAGCTGATTTATTGCTTATGATTAGTTTGAAAGGTTATACAAGATCAAAGTCACGCGGGTAATCGGACATCTTAACTTACGCCGAAAGAATTCGAATTTGTCCTAAAACGTCTTAACATTATCCACGTTATGACGGTATTCAATAAGTGAAATATAAATATACATAAGACACGTAATGTAAGAAATGTCAAACGTATGCAAATATATGTAATCTACCGCTTTATAACTGCGACTGACTCGCCATGCTAGACAAATAAGGTAATAATGTATCGTCACCAAAACATGACCACGCACCTGGCCTGGTCGTTTAAATCAGCGATTGTTAGAGAAAGTTGGATGCGGCTGACCGTAGTGACGCATAACGATGTTTTTATAATGCTCTAATGACACAGAGCTCGTGCATCGTGAGAAAGCTGGGTTGAACCGAGAATTTTCACCAAAAAGTAATCAATTAAATAATCGAAGACCACCCGGTATAACGGCGAGATAGGTGAACATTTTACAGAACAGGTAGTGTACGTGACATGCTGTGCCCGATTTTCGTTCGACCAATTAGTAACGCCTGAAAATATGAAAATGTCCACACATTTGGTACAGCTGCCCATGTGTTTACCGACTTCAGACTTTTCGGTAGATTTACTATAAGCAAACGTATTGGTAAATTTTAGGTGACATGTCTTTCACATTCTGCTTTCACTTTGTCGCCTGGCTTCAAGCGCTAGCACGCACCCAGCGTAAAATGTCGTTGGCAGAATAGAGACCTCAAAGCTGTCGCCGTGTGTCGGGTAAATAGGAAATTACAAGCTAAACGACTTCGTATAGTTCCGTCCAATTACTTTCTGTAAATAGCTTGCTCATCGTGAACGATTAATGGGAACAATGGCACTAGAAAAGTTTTGGTCGCGTGACCAGACATGCCAACTCTGTATAGTTTACGGCGTGATAAGTATGGCCATGCAGCCATTGCACACAGAACTTGCTTCATAAGCTGCAAATGCGGCATATAATAAAAACGGTAAATTTATTGTCCGTTGTATTATTAGCAATTCGCGTGATTCAATAGCGCGACTTAAAAAAGATTTTGAGGAAAAGAAATAAGCTTTCGAAAGAGTAATTAACCGGTGAAATTAATAAAGTACCTAAAATAAAAACGGATATCCTTTTAAAACAAATATAGTTTCGTTTACAACCGGTTAAGAACAATATACCGTACAGTACAAAAGCTTGTATTGCACGCAATCTCTATTTATATAAACAAACGTTTATTTAATGCAAGAGTTGCCATTTTTAATGTGGCACAAGAAAATACAGAACTTTCTCTAACTAACAACAACTTCCCTTAACTTCAGTAACAAACACCGCAAACGTGTATACGGATAAAGCTTTCAACGGAAGTTAACAAACCGACGTCACAGGGTCACATTATCTGTCTCCTTCCAAACATAGAAAACAAGAGTTCCGTTTTTCCGCCTAAAGCATCCGACATTCGCACACGGCGCCAACCTCGCCACAAAAATAGACATGTTTTGTAAATCAAGCCGGCCGGAAGATATGACTTTCTATGGTGAAAGTATAGGTGCGTTTTACTGCAAAGTTTATCGTTGTAAACTATTACATGACCAAAGTTGAAGGGGCCCGACGTCAAAGATTATTACAAAGAGGGCTGACAATGACATGTCGATGAAAATATTTACACGGACAGCAAGAATTAGAAAAGCCCGCCTGGCGTACAGGTATTCCACGAGACGGGGCGGTACGCTACACAGAGGCAAGCTTGCTCGTTAGAAAGCTGATACCGCGGATGTTTATCCAGGCTGCAAAATGGTACATTTACGACTGTAAATGCCCGAACCAGGACCCATAAATTGTTGTCCACTGAATCACGTACAAGTAAACAGGACACTGCTGTTCTCGGCAAGTCACAACGCGTGTATTGATACGCTGGAAGTCACCACAAGGGTAGGCTATAAACGGGGGAAGGTCCTTTTGGGTGGAGAAGTTTGAACAACAAACGATTTAGATTTTCGGAGCTAGATTCATTGAAAAAGCTTTGGGAAGACAACGCCAAACGCGTGGGAGATTTCTCCAAAATCATCTTACCTCACGCCGAGATCAATTCAAACTTCAAAAAATGTGTGATAGGCAAGATACAATAGCGAAAGCATTACAACTTATAAAACATACCTCCCTTAGTTGTTTAAATACAAACGCCGCCAAATCCGATATAGCACTATCGCGGTGCCTTAGATAAAGGTTTAAAACCATTCGTCAGTGAAAAATTGTATAGCGCTTTATAACAGGTCATAAAACACGTCTGCGACAAAGATGTTCTTGATTGAAAAACCTGGATCATTGGCCAAAGCCCGAATGGTTTGTTGTCATTGCTGACAGCTCAATAAAAACAAATATGTCGCTCCAAATACATTTTTCCACTAATGTATGGGCCATAAAAGTTGTTCTCTTTAAATATCGGGCCTTTTATGTCAAACATGTTCGTGCAATTTGTGCGTCACTAGCTTTGATACAACAAACATCCAAAAACGGCTCAAATATTAGCGCTGGAATGCCGCCTTTTACCGAAAGACTATGGTAACCGTTGTTCGAAAGTCACCTGCTTATAGATCAAAACCGATTTCGTAAATCAACACAATAATGTGCCTGTTACATAATTTTAAGCCGAAGTTACCGGTAACCGTTGCGCAACTTTTTCGTAGGCATGTATAAGAAATTCTGAAACACTCGCTGTGCGCTCTTTTTGTACTCAGGTGCAGGAATCAGTTTACCAAGCACTTCGTAATCATAATGTCACAAAATTGCTGGCACGTAGTACCATTACTTCACTAGCAAAATGTACAGTTTGGTACGATACTACGGTACTTAACAGACCTACTACACCATTTCTGCTGAAAGGTGTCACCACTTTATTACTTTTTCGAGCTGATGGTTGCAAAATTTGTCTATCCTGAGGAAATTTTCACACCATATAGTCCCAGCAACGACCAATTTAAGGCCAATGCTAGTTAGACCTATGATAACTAATCTTCTAAGGCTAAGCAGCCGTCCAGTTTTGAAGCAATCGTTCTTATGTCAGTAAGAATGATGTCGTCTCACAAACATTGTGACGAAACAAAGCTTTATTACCAAGCGGGCAAATAAGAAAATTCTGGCAC
Source organism: Clavelina lepadiformis (assembly GCF_947623445.1). NCBI lineage: Eukaryota > Metazoa > Chordata > Ascidiacea > Aplousobranchia > Clavelinidae > Clavelina > Clavelina lepadiformis. Next base: position 21,360,870 of record NC_135241.1, read on the forward strand.
ACACCCTTAACAAACGCCTGAACAACTACAAACCACTCGAAAGTCAAGTAGCATATAACATGGGATAGGCTGTAAATACCGGATCAATTAGGACGGAAGATTTTCGCAAAAAAAAATTAGAGTAATTAATTTTTATGTGAAAGGGAAAGTTAAATTATCCTTATCAGAACATGAAATTAAAGATAACGTGGGTTTTCTAGCTGGTAGTACAACTTGGAAGACACTTTTCGAAGTACACACCCAGTTCGCTATCGTTGTAAGACAAGAACTTAAATTTTAAAATAAATCCTTTTGTCCAAAATGAAACCGATCTTGCTCAACTTTCTAAAACTACGCAACAGCTGGTCTCATACGAATTGATTCTCTCTAAAACCTCCTTTGTAGCTACAAATTTTTGGTGTCTGCAGATGGGCTCGATCGTTTTGTTAGCTGGACTTATAAAGCAAGAGTTCTTCATTTGATATCCATCCGACGAAAGTGTGTGGTTTAAAACAATTAGTTAAAACGTGCGTAAGATTGCATTCTAAGACGAGACGTCGCCAGTTGGTTATTGTCTTTATCGGAAAGTCGTGATTTCGGCTCCAAAATGATTTCGCAATTTGGTCATTACGCTACCGTCCAGTTCAAATCAACAACAAAAACAACGTGATAAAATGTTACAAATTACCTATAAATTACAAATACACATTCTTAGTAGCATATAATTCATAATGGCAGCCTATACTTTGTTGTTTAAAAGATTTGTGTTCATGTTCATGAATTTTTACATTTTTTCACAGAAAAAAACGCATGGTGATTGCCAATTTAGAGAGACGTACGAAAGCAACAATTACAACACGTACGCTTCGGAACGCTACAGTAATCACAAATTACGAAAAGGATACTACTTAGCCATCTCAAAGAAAGGAAAAGTCAAACGTGGCAAGAAATTTTCCTCCTACAAACATAGAAATGCACAATGGCTTGCCTTGAATGTGCGAACTCCGACACAATGACTGACTCTAAAAGTCCCAGAAGAAAAAGAAACGTCTGATCACTCCTAATGTGTTGGAGGTGGATGATAAAGTGGAGAAAGCGTTCTCAAGGAGGCACTGAGAGATGGCACAAGGAATGAAATGCAGTCTTGTTGTAAAAGTTTGTACTGGCTACTGTATAGCCTTGGGACCCATTTTCTTTGGCAAGGCTTTTCAGTTCCGAAAGCAGTCAGTCGTGTGACGCCAGCGTGGCAGAGATGTAGAAATCAATACGATTATTTTTTACAACACCATTCCATTCGCTTTTACACACTAAAATCAATTGGATTTACACTGCCTAAAGTTTTGTGCACAGTCTTAACCTCTTTTTCATTGATATTAAAGATAATTGAGCACTTTCAAGTTATAACAAATCCAGCAAAAAGTTTCTGTTTTGTTTGTTCGTTGTTGTTTTATTTTCTTCAGCCTTACAGCATTTCCATTTAATATCAGTTGCACATAATTTGTGTTGTAGTCTATGAATAACGTTCTCTACAGTGCGCTGCTTCTGTTAATTGTAAATAGTAAACTGTAAATTATATTGTAATTAATTAAATTATTATTTTCTTGTAAATAATTCTTCTTCTTTTGAATTTGCCAACTTTAAATGATTTCTTCAGTTTTTTCGCTTTTCACTGTGTTTCACCATTGTGTTATAACAATTTTGTTAAGTTCTTTTCGCCAAGATACTAAACTATAAGATTAATTAATTATTGAAAAAATATTATTTTGTAAAAAACGAGTTTTACCGGACACTTCTATAGTTTATATGACAGTTTCATTACAAACAATATTTATTTACGTATATATAAAGTTTATATACAGACAACAATTTTCCTATTTGTCGGTTGTTAAAACTTTCTTTGTTAAAACTTTAATTTGTTATCATATTTTTTGAAAAGTTCTAAGATGTTTGAAATACCGCATAATATTAAAACGAGTTTGAAAACACCAATTAAATTATATCCATGACATCATTCGGTCTACGGTTAAATGTTGATTAAAATACTGGCAAAGAAGTTGTGATCAAGATGACTTGAAATGACGTCATAGGTCCATGCACTTTCGTATAGCAAACAAGCATCTTTCGCATTTCATCACCACGACAGATTGTCATTTAGAATGTCAAGTTTGCTACCAAATCATAATACCTTAAGAAAATTGTTTTGGGAATGCGGTTTTAACATTGATTGCGAAACACAGACCAGTGCCGGAGTAAGTAATAAAGTATAATCCAAATAACAATGTCGAATTCTTAAAATTTGCCAGTAATTGTAAAACAGTTATCTTAACAGCACATATAGGCTTCGCTACTAGAACGCAGTTGTATCTACAAACGAAGCATCAAAATTCTTGCGGCAAAAATTGAAATATTTGAGTCAACTGATGGATAGAAATCCAACGATGTCGACAAATTCCATTTGAAAATGGAGGAAGCAAACGATTAAAGTATTCAAGACATTTCAATGTAAAAAGAGTCGTTTTCATTTACACCTGTCCCGAGACTAAATTGTGTGGATCAAAGCGACCGCATGTAATAAAACCAGGGCTTTGAGTGTTCAGTTCTTTACGGACTGGCAGAGGTGAAAAGGAAAAAATGTTGTCAGGGCGCGTATTGGGTCATCAAAACTCGCTTGTCAAAACGCGAAACAAAAACAAATTGACCAAGGAAAACATTTCGTCCTTTTCGATCGACACTGGCAAGTTATATTCAGGCCTAGTTGTACCCACAAACAAGCATTATTACAACCGCAAAATGTTTGCCGAAATTTAGCAATTTTCTTAAACCTTTTTTGACGTCAAAAGGCATTGCCAACGTGTTCTATTATACCGTCATAAGGGAAATGTTGTTTACGCTGGTAGAGTTCAATTAGGTCCGGCACGTTGTCCGAAGATGTTAGTCATAAACGTTTAAGTTTCTAATTTCCAGACAATACTGTGGCAACTTGCCGACAACAATCGAGGAGCGCGTCAATCGTGGTCAGCAAAAACAACAAACTATGAGCTATTTAATTTAAGAATCCCTACAATTTGAAATCAGAGCGGGAATGCGCCCTTTTGCAACCAATGGCAACACACGTCATATACATCACACAGCAATTAGTTAAAAACTCGCCACGCAAATCTGTCTGTACAAGAGTTTCTTACAATTTCATGGACAAGTGTAAGGCGCATACAATTTATAGGCCCTGGAAAAATAGCAAATACAAAACCTGCCAAAAATTTATAACTAACAAAATGTAAATGCACATATCCTAAAATATTATCTTTTCCATAAAGATTTTTTTACAGCTTCGAGCTGTAAAGAGTAAACAATAATAACATTTCGGAGATTCAGTCTCCTTTTCCCACGTTTAAATGATCATAAAACAGAGGAAAAGTGACGTTTCTGTTGTTTGCACATCTTGATTTTTCAAAATAGGATTTTAAAACGTATTTAACATTGCCAAGTAGGGAATTTAGTTGACGGCACCTCAGAAATTGAGCTATCACACGGAACACTGGACAAGCAGATGGCCGCTAAATGGTCTAGAGCGAGCTCTGCAGCACAGGTGTTCGTCGGGCTTTATAGGCCACTGGGACACCGAGAAAGTAAAGCAACTGTTTACCAAACACAGCTAATGTGCTGGCTGAGTGTTAACAGTAATTTGACATTTAGACGCCCAAATTCTATAATTTTAGTGTCGTATCACAGTAGGTAATCCACGAATTTAAGTAATTGATAGAACGCGTTTGCAGATTGATTGAAAAGATTTTCAAATTAACAGAAGTGGAGAAAATGTAGCGAATTTTGGGATTAAATGATCGAGACAGGATAATTTGACCGTTATTAAAAACTCAATTCCGTAACCGCTTAAAGCCTTTAATCCATTACGATGAGAAAAGGATGCGGAGGCGTTGGCGAGATGGAGGATCGCTCCTTTATTTTCACAACACCTCCAACATCCGGAAAGAGACGATGAGGAACATAACAGGAAGTCTCTTCACAATCACCATTATGACGTTCGATTTTGACAAGCAAGCTAAAATTAATCGTTTACTAAATACAGAAAAATATACTTTCTGAAAAAAGTCATTTTACGTCGGGAAAATTAGCGGGTTTCAGTGAGCTGGTAATAAATTTACGTGTAAGAACTACGAGACCGATAAACCACCCAGAGACAATGCCACATTGGAACCGGTATCTATTCTACATACTTCTGAAGAGATGGCCTATACTTCCAGAGATATATCGCTTCATAATTTGCTCTATTATGTCAGTTGTCGTGGTTACAGCTGAATATGGTATTTAGTGGCAAAACAACAACGATTTCGAAAACGTTTTTTCAACAATATATCTTTGCAATTATTTGCACGAAAATACAATGATTTAAAATAGCTGCAGAATTGATGAGAGGATTGCACGTGAATTCCGGACAAAGTACATCAAAACATAAACAAACATTTCACATGCATCGCAAACAGAAATTGATTAATTTTTGAATTGAGATGTTCGTGGACCGTAGGATCATCTCCCGAATTAAACTTAAACGTTGAATTCAGTGCTCGTTTGCAGCCAAAGCTGCGCCATAAGCGGCATCAGCGTTGCGGTCAAATGACACAGTCACGTGATTGAACACCTGATTTTCGAGCTCTTCACGAAACAAACGATTTTTCGCGAAGGCGCCCCCACACGCCCACAGGTGACGAATTCCGTCCAAAGCGACGCCGGCCTCAAACATAGATCGAAGATTTTCTAAAATTCCGCGGGCAAGAGAGCGCGCGATTGTCGGAAAATTTAGACCTGATCGCTTGATACTATTGAGAGACGCGGTCGCTTCAGGTTGGTGACGTTCTCCGTTCAAAGTTGGAACAAAATTCATGATGGAACCTGTGTTTTTAGTATTTTTTTTGAGAAATTTCTGCTGCTGCAATAAGGTCATTGCTTTTGTGAAAAACTGATTAAAAGTGTAAATTATATGAATATGAATTTGCCAAATAATATTGACTTAGTACGTAAAAAGAAGTTTGTTGAAAGCGTAGGTTTCCAAAAATTTTATAACTTCTTAAAAATTTGTAAACCATTCATTGCAAAAATTTATAGATTTGGTAAAAATAGTTTAAAAACTTAATCAACTTTAAGAAATGCAAATATGCAAGTAACATAAATGTTCTGTAATAGCCAGCATGCCTTAGTAAACTTAAAATATATTAAAAAATTCATAAAACATTAAGTTGCGTTACCGATAAGCTTTACCGTTTCACAACATCTCAAAAACTTCTACATTATTCGTATGAATGTAACAATATAATTTAATGAATAATAATCTAAAAATATATTATACCTTGCAGGTTTGGGTCGGGGTTGTTGTTTAGCAAGTGCTGGTAAATCTCATCTACAGTTACATCAGGTTTAAATTGTCGAGTCCAGTTCATTAACATTTCAACAAAATTAGCAAATACAGCTCCACCATTTAAAGATGCAGATGCCATTAAATCATAATTGCCAAAGTAAGGAACTTTAATTACAGGATTTGGCAACCTTCCAATTTCTGATAAACAAAACATGAAATATTAACCTGATGATACCATGACTACATATGTGGATCAATGGTTAAAATAACAGATGTCAATTTCATCAACAATTAAAATTTTCTGACCTGTCTTCAAGGATTAAAACAAAAAATGTAAAAGAGAAACAAATGACTTAGATAAATCACCTTCCTTATCCGGCTTGACTCGAGACTGGTCGCTTTGCTTTAGTACGGTGGAAAGCTGGGCCGATGTGCTCAGGTTAATCACTTTAAAATTTCAACAACACTTTGATCATACGTCAACAGATAGCAAGTACAAAGCAAACAATAAATAGCATAAAAACCAAAAACAATCAAGGAAACATAAAAAATAATACTAAGAAATAATATTACAACATAACACAGGTTACACAAGGTAGGTATAAAATTTTGTATAAATCCTTTAATTATATTACCATGTAAGCTCTTACAAAACTAAGTATAAACAATGCTTATTTAATAACCTGCTTCACCAGGTACTATTCTACACGACATCACTGAGCATTGCATGTCTCCCATGGCAACCATCACAGTCGCATTGTCACTGATTCCATGCAAACAATTCTTCAGCTGTCCAATTGTTGTGCAAGGGGTTATGACCTTTGGAAGAAAATGCATTGGAAAATTTGCCAGTTCCATGCTAAATGGATTAAAACAAAAGTATTAATAAGAGGCACATGATAAAATATCAGAGTGACAGCATGTAATACTTTACAGAAGAGTATAAAAACTACTACGCAGGTAAAAGTTTTCACGATTGCTCGTAGTGAAAACCTACTTGAAAATAAAAAAAAACCTACACTTTTCGATCCCACGTTTTAGCATGGGAATCAAAATAGCCCCAGCTGGCAGCATTCTGGGTAGACATGATCGGTTCCGCTAAGTGGCAAAGTCGACTGACCACATAATCTGCTATAGTCCCAGAGCAGTCGTATTTCATTAAAAACTCTGGCCTGTTCTTCTTAAGCCATAAAATGGTGGCACATCCGAAACCTATTTCCATGTAAGAAAGTAGCAAAGACTTTAACTTGTACGTAACATATTATAATCAAAAAATTTGTTGATAAAAGTGTAATTTTGATGCAAAACTAAAACCATTACCTGTACTTAGTGACATGGGTGAGGTTTTAGAAATAGGAAGAGACGCAATGAAGTTAACATCACACCGAGCATCCAACCATGTTATAAGGTTTGACACATCATCTGGTTCGATGAACGTGCTAAAAGAAGCTGATATATGATCTTTCTTCCAAAACAAACAGCCATGCATCTGACCACAAATGCCTATGATGAAGAGATGGAAACTGCACAATTTTATCGTGAAAAAACATTGTACAAACATTGTACTTTATAAGAATTCAATCAAAGGAAACAAGGACAATACAGAACTAAAATTTCTCAGAATCAGCCATATTTTAAAAGCTTACCAATTTTAGATATCTGAGCCATTTTATCAGTACCAAGATCTAAACTTATTTTCTTCAGAACTTCATTAATGGATGCCACAATCTTGTTAACATCTTGTTCATTGTAATTGGCATGTTTCTCTATATCAATTTGAGCATCAGCATAGCAAGAGTGACAGGTGAGTATCTGTCAAAGATTGTATTGCTTTGTATTGTTTCATCATTAACTGTAGAAAACATTAACCGAAGCGAAAGTTAGGATGCTAACTGTTGTAGTTATAGCACAATGAAACACATGCTCACGAACAGTTAACCAGCAGGAAAAAGCGGCAAAGCCCAATAGCTTAAAACATGCAAGATAGCAATAAAAGAATTGTGTTGAAAAGATGGTAGGTACACTATTGGAAGATGTAGAGAGCATGTTCCCTAACATTGAAAACATGTATATTAACAGTCGAAGTAATTATATGAAGTGACATGGTTTGATTAAAGTGACAATGAATATTTCAAGTGCACAAGAATTGGGTGGTTAAAGAAAATCGCAAAAAAACTCCATTCTAGGGACATCAATTGAAAAAGGTTCATTGTTGTTTTTCCCAGCCAGAACAAACATTATTTTTTTACTACAGCAATATGGTGAGTCCCTTTGTACCTTAGTGTTTGCAAACTGAGTAGTCTGCTCTTTGTTTTTTTTTTTTAATAAAAAGCAATGAGAATAGCACCATATAGCACAAATATGTGAATCCATTTATCAAATATAGACACAATTTGGCTTTTCTACAAAATGTGTTTGCCAAGCAGCTAATGTTGTAGCGTATATATATATATATATGTAGTGAATACATTCTACACACAACTTTCCAATAAAATTCAAAGAGGTTGACAAATGGAGTGCATATTCTGTAATGTAGTTTACAAACTTAGCAGGTTGGTGTGTGTATGATGTTTGTGGTTATGGCTCTAGGTGAGATTAAAATGAGTGGTTAGATTAAATAAATTAGAATGCATAAAATTTAAAAGATAAAGAGACAAAGACCCTAGAGGTTAAAGAGTGGTCTACGGTCAACGGTTTAAAGTAGTGAAATGTACTAAAATATATATAACTTTCAATTTTTATGCCGTTCAGTCATTGGTGGCTACCAAAAGTTTGTCTTGTACGTCAGTGTTAAAGACATGGCAAACGTTTACTAACCTCACTTGCGTGCGATTCATCTATAACTAGGGCTTTCGTTGAGGTGGTGCCAATGTCAATTCCTAGCAAGTATCCCATCTTAATTTGCAAAACCAATCGCGCTGATAAACTATTTCGTCCAAAACGATAACTATGTGTGAGTCTTCAGGTTGGGTAACCCCCAGTTACGAAACACTACTCCAAATGAAGATAATTTTATCTTGAGGCCGATCTAAGTTTTATGCTTTTATTTGGATGTAAGTAATACTGTAGCAATAAACGCTATGTTTGTAAATTTGCATATTGTTTCTGCAACAAAAACAGAAAATATTTTGCAAAGAGAAAAACAAGCGTAAAAACTATCCAAATTTGTAGCTTCCAAATTCCTTAAATTTAGCGCCGTTAAAATGATATTGGATGAAACCAAATAATTATTTTAAAACAAAATAATTTTAGGAAATGTAAATTTGCTTTTGTTGAGAAAACGCTTATCAAATTCTCATATTATAATTTATAAGTCTTGTACTTTGTAATAAGATGTCGATAGAATAGGGATATTTGATATGTAAGCGGAAAGGGGAAATTTCGTTTCCGAAACGTAAGCTAGTCAGCTTGTGTCAACTCAGTTTAGCTTGTAGTTTTGTTGTTGCTGTTTTATGTAGCCTATGTGGTGGTACGATGTATTGTGGAATATATGTAATTATAGAAGGGTTATAAGTAATTTACTAGTTTGTTTTATGTACTCTTTTTATTCTGTTCAAGAGCTTGTATTTTTTCACTGAAAGTCTGGAAGACAGTGACGGTGATTTAGAATGGATAAAGTAGTAGCAGTATCAGCATCAAAAGATGTTGAAATTGTGTCCAAAGCTGGCGAAGAAGAAACGAAGACTCGCCCAAAGAAGAAAGTTTTGGACGAGGAGACATATACTGAGGTACCCATGGTACCTAGATATAGGATTTAAATGAAAATATGTTGCGTAATTGAGCAAGATGTATAATAATGATTTTTAATTTTCCGACTTCGGCTTTAAATGATTATCAAGATGAATGTATGTTACTAAAATATTTTTGAATAACGTGGTGAGCAAATTGTAAGACTATCTGTTGCGCAGAATGTGGAACGAATAATTGTTCGTGATTTCTTCCCCGATCATGAGCAACTTAAAGATCAGCAGGAATACCTGGCTGCTGAAGAGAAAAAAGATTTTGAGAGAATGAGGCAAATCGCCCTCAAATACGCTGCTGGTGGACCTCGTGGTGATACTCCAGCAACTTTCATCAGTAAAACGTTTTCTGTTTTGAACTGTATTAAACAATGCGGGTCGTAGATTTCCTACTTACTTTTCTTTGTTGCTTACTCAGTTTTGCAGCCAGTTAAAGCATATGATGTACTGTACAATGATACAAACTCATGTTCAATAGCCAGTAATTCTGCCTTTGTAACGCTCTTGATCACGGCAACGCTTGCTCCAGTTTAATTCTGAATAGACCCAAGTCAGGCAATGCCGCAATATCATATAAAAGTAGAAAAACAAATAAAAATGCACAAAAACAAGTATCGCCTAGTTTTAGTTCATCATCAACTTTTGATCATGCAAAGACTTTCCTCAGTGCGAAGATAAAAGTTCTGCGAGTTGCCATCCATACCATGATACTTCTTCGATAGTCTTTCTAAACACTCAATAACTGGCAGTGATTACCTGTAGAAGTCAAAAATTGACAATATTCACTAATATACCAACTTTTCTTGTACATTGTAGCATATCTGTGCTTCATTAACGTTACAATTTGTAACATTTGCAGGAAATACTCCTCTACCATCTCCTGCTTCATTTGAAACTCCACTCACAAATGCACCTCATCCTTCGATGAGTAGAAAAGAAAAGAAATTTGAAGATGATGTTGACAATAACTTGGGGTAATAATGTGATAAGGTCAATGCTTTTTTAATCTATACTAAAATGTTTTGCATTAAAATGCTAAGTAAGTCATTAATGTATAAAATTGTAAATCATATGCTTGAATTTGCACGTGCTTAAAAAATTGACGATGTCTAATGAGCAAAATACATAGTTCTTAACAAAGTTGCTCAGTAAATTTCTTAACATTGTGATTGACTTGTGAATTTATTTACATTCTCTCTTGGTTTGCCGGAACTGGTCTTACAGATACAAGAAAAAAGCATATGAGCCCGAGTCTGAGGAAGATGTAAAGAAAAATGACAAAAAAGTTTCACTGGACAAGTTTCTGTCAAAATACACCAGCGAGGATAATGAATCATTTGAGACCATCATGGTGAAGTAAGAGCATATTTTCTCGTAATTACTGCGTTGGTTCCTGAGTTCTGGCGTGTCACTATCTCATGTTGATGTCAACTTCATAATCACAGAACAGATGAAGCTAGGCGTGAGAAGCACGCCTGGTTATATGAAGCAGAAAAAACACATGCGGAAACAACAAAAGAAATTTTGCAACTTGAAGACAGCTCAAAACCTCTCGCCATTACAGATGGTTGTGATTCATCGGAAATTAAAGTAAGGAGGCATATACTAAAGCGTTGGCGCTGTCAAACAACTTGGCAGTCATTACCTTTACCTAAACAATAAAGACAAGCATCGTATTTATTCTCTCTAAATTTTGTGGTGTTTGTGTGTCGTAGGACACTAGAGCTCTAAATAAGGAACGTGCAACGGTTCCTATCCATACGTGGGAATACAAGACTAAAAATCCTCTCATGTATTATCCTGAAGGTATGAATTAACCAGTTTTTGTGATGAATATCCAATCTATACAGAGAAATCATAGTTGTAATGCAGGTTGATCTACTACTGTACATGACTACAAACAAGCATACTTACTGATAATAAGTTTCTTGAATGTGATATTGCTGTGATAGTTTAAGTCATTTGAAAAGGTGGAAATTCGATGTAGTAGCCTTATGTAGCCGCAAAAGCTCATGCTAGAGAAAACTTTACCAACTAGTCTAATAAAGTTCATACCATTACTGTCATATGCTAATAAATGTCTTGTTTATTTTCAAGGAATTGAAAACGAAGATGATGGAGTATTCAAAAAGCCACGCTTGATTAACCACGAAAATACCCGATTTCACGACGACCCATTTAAGAACACTCTACATCAAGCAAAGTTGGCGCAGTCTGCTAAAGAACAGAATAACTTGATGGGTGAACGAGTGGGGCATGATGGCAAATCAGTTATACCCCAGGAGTCTCCAAGGGTGGGTGGATACGGTTTTGTGGCCACACCATCCCCCATGCCAGGTACAGTGTATACAACACAGCTACACACATACATACACACATTACCTGATATAAAGTCTGTTACATTTTGCAAATGTGGTTGTTGTGTACTTTATAGTCATAATTAGTGATGGAACGATTTCCAAATTTTTACCGGTTCCAATCGCAATTAAAAATTGTAATTTTGCTGCAAATTTCGACTCTTAGTGTTTAAAAGAGTAAGAATTGGTTCGTAGATAAAGTCGATGCAATACTTTTTGTTTTGTTTTTCTCATCAACCTAATCAAACAGATTTTTAAAAGAATAAGCACATTTTGATCTTGAAAATGAAACTTTAAAGTCTGTCTTTGAAGAGACACAGACTGAGTTTGATTGTAAACTTAGGCATTTATAGAGAAAAAAATCACTTTAAGGAATGGTAAATCTTACAAACATATATTTTTAAAAATGCCCAATTTTTTAATTCTTGGTCTACTAATAATAATTAATTGTCCCATTAATTGTCACAATCATTGATAAACTTAGATTCGAGCAATTTGTTTGCATTGTTGTCGATGTTATGCATTCATTATTTGGTCATAGGCGTGAACGATTCCCCACTGATGACTTGGGGTGAAATTGGCAGCACTCCAGCAAGGTTAGAAGGGGGGGTCACCCCCGGTCCAGCATTTCGATTTCCTGAAGATAGCGAAAGGGATAAGCTAACTTACCAAATGGTGGACGCCAATACAAAAAAGAACAGGTGGGTGTTGGTGTATTACCTGAGTTTATGGTGAAGTTAAAATGCTCAAAGTAATGTGGGCCATTGGTAGAATCAATGGTGGGCTATATCATGAAAATTACTTACACAATGATTTACAATTTAGTTCATAATCAGTATAGTTTAAAATAAGTGTGACATATATTAATCAACAAGTGTTACGTAATGGTATAAAATTAAACTTGATTCAATTGACTTTGTGTCCAATATATAATACTAAAACTATGTATTGACCAAGTACCGCTTAAAAATTGCCTTAAAATTGTTTGGTTGTTTCAGGGCAAAAAAACAAGCTGCTCTTAAACAAATGAAGGCAAGTTTCCTGGGAACACCGAACAGAATGGGTTCTGTCATGAGGTCGGAGAGATTAAACACACTCTCTCCAGCTGCAAGACGCCTTGTCAGCAAAAAGTTCAACCTTGGTAAGAAAATTCTTAATATACAGCTGGTGTCTCATGTTTGCTTGTTTATTTGTGTCATTTCATTGTTTTATGGCTTGAAGGCACTGATAAAGCTTTAAAAGCGAGTTACACACCAACGCCGCCGCAACGAAGACTTGCTGGAGATGACACTCCATTGGCAAAGACTCCCACTCCAAGATTGCGAACAACTCCAAAGGTATTTATTCAAGTTCTTCACTTTTGTAAATGCAGCTTTGTTGCTATCATATATGTTATATGGCAAGTTATGGTCACTGCTAATTGACTGCACCACATTCAAAACCCTGAGCATGTGATATACAGTAGATTGTGAAGTTTTGCGAATTGGCTATTTATTTGTAAACAGAATACTCCAAGTCAAGGTGACATCACAGACAACCTGCTGAACATCCCAAGCAAAAAAAGGAAATTGGCCGCCGACTTCTTCTAGGTTGACATTACGAGAAATTGTTTTCAAGTCACACTCACTATTCATCTTAAGAGTTTCTCGGTGATGTACAAGCTTGGGATTTACCCAAGGGATGATGGATATAGAAGATGTAGTGGCACGTGGAGTGGCCTGAGGTGTTGTCAGACCATGGGCAAGAGTTTACAACAAACTTTGATTTTGCAAAATGTTCAGCCAAAGACTTAGTGATTGTGAACCCGTTGCTGTTTCAAACTTGCCGCAGAATTTTTTTACAAGATTCTGATTTCAGTGCAATTACGAGTTGCGATGTGTCATATCAAGAGATCATGCATTCCTGCCAGTAAATTGCTAGGAAAACAATAAACCTTTGTATTCTTTTATTAAATATAAGAAAATAATACGCCCCTACTCTTATACAATGGATTCCAGCATAGGAACTTCTGTAAATTCAACTTTAAGCACATTTAAGTCGGGACAGTTAAACACATTCCTTTACGGTAAGGCCAATAAAATGGCTGGGTAGTGGTATTCAACCAGTGTAAAAGCTTTAAACTGTTGCTATTGTTTCTGATGATGATTCAGATTACAGTAATTCAGGTGGGATAGAAATGCTTACAAACGGATCAATGTATTTTTAAGGAGGGATTGGAAAAGAGTGTAAATGACACAATATTCGATAGAGAGTTTTGCTTTGTAATTTACAATAAAAGTTTATAAACAGATTTCAAGTAATCAAATACAACGCAGCTTGTTTGAAATAAATCACTTCTTCTTTTTCTTTCCCTTCCCGCCTTTACCTTTTCCACCTTTCTTGGCTTTTGATTTGAGAGATTTTCGGACTTTGTAAGCTCGAAAAAATGCTTGGATGGTGATGGCGGCCTATAAAAATGAGTCAAACAGTTTGAAGCTAAAGTAAATGTATTTTTTTATCTTAAGAACTTTAAACTTCAAGTAAGTGCAAGAAAATAAATTTCATTAATTTATCATTCATGTGCAAGAAAATTACTTTATTTTGCGGGACAGAACAGTTGACACAAAAACCAATGCACAAGTTTACAGTCATTCAATACAATTACCTTCATCATGTGAGCAAGTTCAAGTTCTTTTGCTTCTTTCTCTTCTCGAGCGATCCTTCTTTCTTCCATGATCTTGTCATACTCCTCTTCAAGCACTTTGAACTTTTCCTCCAGTTCACTGGAAATTTGAATTATTATTTGCTAAATGAAACGGTAATAAAAATGGTAAACAAAAGCTTTAAATCACTTCAATTAGCACAGTACAAGTAAATGAAAGTGAAAAAATTAAACATCATGATATTATGAAAGTTTAAAAGTTGCATCGTATAACCATTAAGAAATGGATTGCTGGTACCTTCTGGGAATATTTAACTGTAACAGAATTAAACTAGCCACTACATTCATATACACTGTTGCTCCAACAATGTAAACAAAAGTACAGCAATACCTGCTTAACATAACCATGTATCTTTTAACTAGCTGCATTTTATATATAACTTGGTGCGGCCCTGAGTTTTTCCATTGGATTTACAAAAATCTCCCTTCAACCAAAGTTCATATATTATGACCACATTATCGTTTCCGTTTCGTACAATTTTTAATCTGCATGCACTGCTTTGTTACATCTGGGCATTACCATTATTTTCACAGGTAACACCCTTCAAGCCATATTGCATATGTGTGTTTTTTGCTTGGGTGACAGTTGATGTCAATCCATACCGGTAGCATGACCAACTAATTTCACCCTGGTGATGTAACTCTTGAGTGAGGTTCTTGGCATAAAACCTGCAGCTAAGAACCAAAATTGGTTTTTTGGTTCCTTTGTAGCTTACCATACTGTGTCGGCCCCTATCTGGCTATAGCGGCTTTGGGTGTTACAAGGTAGTTAAATTGAGCGGCTTCTACTGTATTGGTTAATTTATTCCTGCTACAAATTATGATTCGTTTCACATGTTACTGAAATTCCCAACCTGAGTTGTTTCTTTTCTTCCGTATAAACCTCATCGATTTGTTCGTATTCATCCTGCTTCTCGCCCATATCCTGATCATATTTGCTGATCCAGTTCTCCACTTCAGTTTCTATTTTGAATTTACGCTAAACAAAAACATGTGTAAAATTTTGTCTGGTGTGCTGGTAAAAAAGTTAGTAAATATACTAAGCTATTCCGTTCTACACTATAGTAATATCACCGAGATTTTAAATTATTAAATGAATACTGCCATTGTTGAAACAAATCCTGTTTATTATGTTATTGTTAAATATGTTGCCTGTAGTTTTTTTTAAAGTAACTATAACTGTAACTTGTCCCAAAACTCGAGCTTTAATTTTGGTTCATATTCAATTTTCAATTTGATTCTCACCTTTCTTAATGATTGTTCAGTTTCTCTGTCTTCTTGCACCATTCTGTTCAGCCGATCACGAAGTTGATCAATTTCTGTTTGCATTTTAGACTGTTTGCTTTCACAACTTCGAATATCTGCTGACTAGACACATGGAATACGTTTGTTTAATAAATCAAATAAAAGTATCAAATACAAATGCGAATTGCTGTAATTTCAGAATAATTTTACAATAACCTGTTGCTTGTCGGCTTCAGTTTTTGTTCGTCTGATATGTTCTTCAGAAAATTGCTCTATTTGGTGTAAATCATTTTTCAAACGTCGAATTGTTTCATTTCTTTTTCCCATTTCTTGTTCTTTATCCTATTGAAAAGACAACAGTTGCAAGATTAATAGAAACACTAACACGACAGAAATATAAATGAATCAAGCAAAAAAAATAAAATCAATAAAAAAGTAGCCAGAGCTTCTATTATTATCCAAGCATAAGATTTATTGTAAATGATGAACCCACATCGATTGCTGCATCAAGCTGAGATTGAAGTTTGTCAATGATTGTGGCATTGTTCTTTTCACGCTCAGTTACTTGCCGTAAATATCTTCCTCGATCTTTTTCTTCAGTTGGTGTCGTTAAAAGACGTTCAAGCATCATGGCGCGGATTTCTGAATATTACATTGTTTTCATTAACAACTGCCAATTAATTATTATCTACAAATTAACAGGAAATCATTTTTTTACACAATTTTCTCTACATTCTGATGGAAAACTGATAAAAAAGGGTTTTTGTCCGTATCAAATATTAACAGAGGTTACCATTTAACTTCTTTATCATTTCAAGAGCATCTTTTAGCGGCTTTCCGGCGAGTTTTGCATATTCACCAACCAGTTCATTCCTTATTGATGTCGCTGCTGATGGATTTTCACGGAACATACGAAGAATATTTTTGCAGGAATTGGAAACTTCAACCTGGAGTGCTTTCAATCTTTCTTCATTTGGATTTATAAAAGCTTCATCCAGAAGCCGACATAAAGTTCTGTCAGTTTGGCATTTAAAAGAAGTGTCAGAACGTATTTACAATATTCACAGGTTTACTTTTGAAGCTCTTGATAAATAGTTTAAAAGAAACTTTTATAAACTAATCTCATAAAAATTATTACATGGCATAGTAAATGATTTAAAAAGATGATGCATACCATAATCATATTAATTATGATAGATAAATTGAAAATGATTTACATTACAAGATATTTATCCAATATTTAGTTGTTGGTTTACCTGTGTGATTTTAAAGCAGTAAGTATTTCAACTCCAAGTCCCAAGCTAAATTGTTCCAGTCTTTCATCATTGGGCATAACAATTAATAGAAGTGCAGATGATAATTCTTGTCTACGAATGCACTCATCCAAACACTCAATAATTCGTTGAGTTTCAACGGTTGCTAGTTTCTTTCTAGCTGGTTCCAATATCCTCAATGCGGCAGACGCACCCTAAAACAGCAAAAAATATTAAAAGTTTGTAATACTTCCACACGTTAAGCCACTACATTCACATCTGGTATTGGTTTAAGTACAGCATCCAAAAAAGCCATCAACTACTCTACTAGGGTATTAATTGTCAAAAATAGTTTAGTTTTCAGAATTGCCAAAATAAGCTGAACATAATGACAAAACCAGACCAGAGGTGCAAGGTGTTTATATATAGGATAAAATCTTACGAAATCAGGTTATTTGATGTTTACTAATTCACTGCTCATACAGTTATATATGTGCTAGTCTTTACATTTAGCCTACCTGTTGGCTGTTTGCACTGTTACTTCTTGCCATTTCTTTTCCTTTCTTTGAATTAAAAGGAGAAATTTCGTTACGTGCTTGCAAAAGTTCTGTCATCTTTTCCTATTTTAATTCTGGTTCAATTTGAAAAACTTCTTTTATGTTAGCGTTGTTAGCATATCTGCACCAGTCTTTGATCTAGCAATTTTCAAGTGGTTTCACTAGCATTATTCAAATTGCTATTTCACCAAAACAGATAAAAAATTTTCGTCATTCAAATAAATAATAATTAAATTTTACAAATTAACAAATATTAACAGTTGCTTGGAGTGGGGTGGCGAAGGACCTTGAAGGCATCGAAGTCTGCTGCCACCAAGAAAACGAAATGCTTAAAATGCATTATATGGATAGAATGTACGACAAGGTACAAATAACACTAAGAACAGACATATGACAATTTTTTTATAAATTTGTTGCATTTCATTCTTATTCACTATTAAGGTCTCTGGTTTTGCCTAAAAACTGCAACTACCTAAAAACAAGCTACTGTAGGCTAGCCAATTTATGATTTGGTTAGTGATAAAATATTCGCTTTCAACTTAATATAAAATTAAACCGTTCTGTTTTATTTTTTTGTTTTTGTAATACTTAATAAGCTTAAGATCCCCTTTAAATTATAACCTTTGCAGCTTAGGGTATTAGAATGATGGTGTTGCACAGGTTTCCTTGGAAACTTATTGTAGCGCTATTAGTGGTTATCTTAGGTTTGGGACATGAAAATCTTGTAAATAAAATTATGAAATACTATTGGAAAAGGTCTAGGTCAAGTAACTCTTGTTTTGCTTTCTACTTCAAAATTATCAATAAATTTAAACATTTTTTAAATATCCTAACGATAATTTTGCATATTTATTTTATCATATATCTTCTTTTATCCCAAATTACAACGTTATTATTGCATAAAAGGCAAATGTAACGCAAAGTTACGTTTTAATTAAAAAAATGTAGTAGCCTTGTTTACTTTAAAACGATTTTACTTTTATCTCTATAATACCTTAAAAAAACATTTTTATTTTAAAGTGGGATAATATAGTGCAATAATCTATATATTTGTAGAATTTTAGAAATATTCGGATATAACTTTGCTCTCTACCGTCATTTAACGTCAAATTTCTTCCCTTAGCTACAGAACGCTAATGGCATTCGTTTGTCAAGACAGTTTTGATGGCAGTTTTAATATCGTCAAATGTGGTAACTTCAATAGATTTTTTCCCGGTTATGGATAATTACTGCTTTGTAGCTTGACTTTAAAATAAAATTGTGTGACATTGTAGATTGAAGTACCTTACACAGTACAATTTACAGGGAACGATGACACCATAACTCTCATTTTTTTGCAATAAATTATGGTACAAATCATGGGTCTAGTATACAAGTGCACAACCAAATGACGTCACAATTTGAATAGCTTGGATCTAGTATACAAAGATATCCTGTGGTTATTTACTTGAAATCTTGTTTACTAGACCTCAGTTCAATGTTGCTGCTCTTCAATCAATGTTTGCTCATATTTCAATTTATTGCAGCTTATTCAGTTATTATAGAGTTCATGTTTATGACAATGAAATGACCCATTAACCTTACCTCTTTTTAACCAAGCTTGGTGTAGGCTAACGGAATAAGCTTAACTATTGGCTAATGCTCATACTGCAGTAGGCTACTGTTAGTTTTATAAAGTCACTTTTTTAATTCTAAAATGTAAAGTATACCTAAAAATGTTGGGTAAATGATTTAAAATTTCAGATAGAGGCCAAACTGGAAAGTGTGACAGTTTTTGATAAGAAATCAAACGTGCGCAAAACTTTTGGTGTGACAGTGTGCTCTAAAACTGCAATTCTTCTTTGTTTATTATAAATTGGCATGAACACAAAGAAGTTCAATATGTACATTGTTGAGTGTCATGCTTTTGTGCACCATGCCTTCTACTATAGAATAGCAGTTAAATATATCACAAGCATAAGTTCTAAACAAAGTTTAACCTATAAAAGTTACCCTATTTTCGGTAGTTTTATTGTGATAAGAATTACTGGGTATTGAACAAAGCACTTAAAAGCTTGTTACTTTAGTTAACAGTTTCTAGTTTCCCAAACCGTAATCTTGCTAACTGGGTTGCAAATAGCTGATTAGGTCCATTGTGGCAGAATGAATGGTGGAGAACCATCTCAGATTGATGGTTCTGATGTGATAGTTTTGGGAGATGGCAAGTTAAATACTGGAAATGTTAATGTTGAAGCTGCTCTCCAACAACTCGAAGAGCTGGGTTAGTTCTACTCAGTGTACAAAATTATTTGCCTGGATAGTTTACAGATAATGTCATGTTTTGTTATGTAATGTGCTATTTTAACCTAAATTTACTTTGTGATGGTCTCAAAATTTTTGTTTCAGCTTATCAAACCATGAAAGAAAGTGGAGCTATGGATGAAGAACAATTAAAAGAATTTCTCATTCTTTCAGAAAATATATCTGAGCTTGTATGTTTAAACTATTTTATGTTTCGTTTGATTGCGACATCCATTGTCCTATGCTATATTTGTTTAAGTATTTTTTACCAAACGACATACCTGTTGCTATGTTATTGCAAAATCGTTGAAAAGGCTTTCTTATAACCTCTTTTTTTCAGGCGATAGAGCGACAGGCTTTACAAGATGAACTGGAGATTGAAACAATTGCAGGAAGTAAAAAACGGCATGCTCTTCAAATACTACCTGGAAGATATACCAAGGAGATGGAAGGTTGTTAGCTATGGCTACTCATCATTTGATTTTCAATTAACGCATCCTTAATCAATGCCTTCTTTGTGTATTCTTAATATTTCAAAGGTGCTTGCTTTGTTGGTTTGAAAAGTTATAATGCTTTTATGTAGATGCTGTTCTTGCTGCGAGGATGGGAAACCATTCTGAAATGACATCATTGCAGAGGCGTTTAAAGTTAGCCACGGAAAAAACAGAAAAATCTGACAAAACATATGAGACTCTTACTAAAGAGAATGTCAAACTTCAACCTGAATGCAACCGAATTCGCAAGGAACATGATCAGATAATCGCACAGTTAAACCAACGAATGTCAGATAAGGCAAAGTATGTTTCCATTCGGTGGAAAAAATTTCATAATAATAAAGACTTGGTGAGATAAAATTTAAGCCTTACATCAAGCGTCATTGACTGACACATGAATAAGCTTGGTGTTAACCTGCAGTATTTCTTTGAAATTTTAGCAAGAAAATTTCGTTGAATGAGAGTCGTGATGCTTACCGTGATCTCAAGCAACAAACTTCAGAAATTGATGTTGGTCTTGAAAATTTGGCAGAAGATCTGGAAAATGAAAAACAGGAAGCTGCAGCAACAAAAGAAGACCTCTTGTCTCAAGCGGTAAGATCCGAACCACTAAAATATTTATCTTGTGAAGATATTTTAAGTGTACCAAAAAGGCATTAACTAGAATACAGTAGTGTCTGCTGATTTAGAGAGTTATTTCAATCAACAGGGCGAAACAGACGTTGCCATCAAAGTCCAAAAGGAGAGAAATGTTGAAGAAAAACGGTGAAGATGAATTAGCTGCTTTGAATAGTTTGTTTTTAATACGATTTTATGAAGACACAAAATGTTATGATGTTTGTCATAGGGTTACTGACACAATTTTGGATAAAACAATGGAAATGAGTGTAAAGATAGATGATGAACAGAAGGTAATGTATATTATGTTTATTCCACTGAAATCATTTGCATTTTCAACCTGTTACAAACATCATTTATTATAGGAATTTGTAACATATGATTTGTTCATGTTAATACCAAATTTCTGTATAGATCGTTCGCCGTTTGGAAAATTCCCATGCTAGACTGGAAATGCAGGCTTTAAAACTCTCCAACAAAATTGATCGAGAAAAACTTGCAAACAAAAAATTATTTAATGAAAAGTAAGCACTCGATTGCTGATCTTTAAACGGACTCTTGTTACATACATTTCAAAAAAAGCTTCTTAAAATATATTCTGCTTCCTTTAAATTCTTTTAAAAGAATTTTTTTACTTATGTGTTGCTTGGTTCACTGATTTTTGCACTAATTGTAGGGAGGTTTTAGAAGGAATAAAGAACAAACAAGAAAAAGAATATCAAGGAAAGATTGAAGAGCTTGAGAAGAAGCTGAAAGTGGTACACTTACTTACATTTGTCTGTTAATTTTTTACTCCTAACTCCTACATTGTTAATTACTTACTTACTTAAGCATCCCACTTACTTAAAATATTGTTGTTCCCAGCTGTGCAAAATATCAATCACGCTTTTAAACTTTTATCATGAAGCATATTTATCATAATATCATATCATATATTTATCATATTTATGAAGGTACAAGACCAAATTATTGAAGCTCGAGAAGAAAATAAAAAAATCTCAAAAGAAAAGGATGTCATGTTTAATAAAACAGAAGAAGTTGGGAGAATGAAAAACAGGAACTCTTCGAAAGTGAAGGAAGCCAGCCTTGTGTAAGATTTTATTATATTCTTTGCTGTTAATTAATTATATATGGTTTATGTATGCGACAATTATCAGTTACTTAATGCTTCTTTACTCATCTTTATTGTCCTTGGCATGCTACTTTTAAAGTATTTTGGTCAATGATCATTGTTATACCTAAACTACCACATTCTTCTTATTTCAGTTTGGAATCAATCAGGAAAAAGACAACTGCTTTTGTTGAGAGATCAGCTGAACTTGCACAAAGTAATGCTTATTACAGAGAACAAATTATTGTTCTTGAAGAAAACCACAAGTAAGTCACTGTAAAAGCTGAATTACGTAAGAAATAACTTTCATACAACAGTTCAAATTAAACACCATTGTAATATATCAAACGTTGCTTTAAATTTCATATCAATTTATTTCAGAGCAACCGTGGACACCTACAATAGCCAGATAGATGATTATAATGAAAATCTGAACCAAGAAAGACAAGAAAAGTGAGTTACACATTTGTTTTGTTAAAATTCCATCAATAGAGGAAGTAAAACTCTTTGCTTATGCCGAATGGTTGTTGTGTTCTTAGAGTAAAGGTCCAAGAAATGAGAGATGTATCTGAAAAAGTTCTGGAGACGTTTAGAACGGAACAGCTTATGTTCATGAATGAAATGTCAAAGAGTATCGAAGACGCACAAATAGAACATCAAAAATTAACCGATAAGGTTTTCTATCAAACACTGCATCTTGTTTTATATCAAATTTTTCTTCAGCAACTTTTAATTACTGGTTAATTGTTATGACTGTTAATCAAATAATATATTACTTAGTGTTACTTTCCTATTTGTTGGCAAGTAAAACCATTTTTAGGGACTCTTTTTAGTCCGAGACACAGATAAGAACAAGAGAAATATAAAAAATCTGGAAGTTCGCCTTGAGGTTGCACAGAGCGGTTTTCGTACAATGAAGTCGGCTCTGCAGATGGACCTCGAACGACTCAAAAGCAGCGTCAACTTACTTGAGTCTGAGACAACTCGCAAGGCAGAATACTTTGAAGGCAAGTTAAAGAAACTGTGTCAGTTATTCTGCTGTGCTGACAACTTTCGCACCAAATGTGTTTTATTTTTAATTAAACAAAATGAATTACTGGTTTCAGCTGGTTAACTAGTCATTGCATTGATGACTGAATTCTTATTGATACTTTATACAGAGAAGCAGCCTGTGGTGAAGCGTTTGTATGAGGAACTGGATGAACATGGCAAGGAATACTCCGAACTGAAGAACGAAGTGGTGGCCATTAGGAATCAAGAAAAAAGTGTGAATGAACAAATTAAACGGGCCAAAACGCAAATAGAAAAATTATCTCAACCGATGGTATGCCGCTCATTAGCTATGATGTCATATGTAAAAAGATAACCTTTCACTATTCTGATTTCATTATGGCATTCTATGACACAGATCAAAAATTGAATACTTCAATAAATGTTTCTTGCAGGAAAAATTTAAAGAAGAAATGAAGGAAGTTCGTGCACAAGATTTGCAGCAACTAAGTTCTCATGCTGAGGAACGAAAAGCTTTGGAAGCCGATATTTATCACACTGCAGCCAAGTTGGAGCAAGTGACGAACAGTAGAAACAAATTCGACGGGGTAAAATAATTTTATCATTATTTTTAATTTCAAAAATTAATAAAGACAAAAATGGAGACTAAAATGTCGATTTCGTCCACAGCGAGATGTAATGAGTTGTTTTAAAACAGTTGAAAGATACGCCTCACATGAAATTTTTATTGAAATATTGAAGCAGCAAATTAAGGTTGTATTGGGGAGGAGTGCTCACGTAGTCTCTTTT
Organism: Clavelina lepadiformis; assembly: GCF_947623445.1. Classification (NCBI taxonomy): domain Eukaryota; kingdom Metazoa; phylum Chordata; class Ascidiacea; order Aplousobranchia; family Clavelinidae; genus Clavelina; species Clavelina lepadiformis. The sequence goes on from NC_135241.1 coordinate 21,384,373, forward strand.
TCCAGGCGTGTGCGGAGCTGCAGGAAGACATTGATACTTTGCAAGCAGACATGGAATCTCATTCTCATCACCAACATCGCCTCTGCGATAAACTCGTGGAACTGGAGGAGGAATTCTCTCAGGCATGGGAGGTCTGCATCAACATGGAGAAGAAATCTGCTGATCAGGTTGGAAAGTTAAAAACTGCATCTTTGATCAATTTTTCTCTCATTTTTCAATACTGTTTTGTTAGTTGTAGTGAACTAAGTGCGAGATCTGCTACAGACATTGGTGATCATTGATATCCAAGCCTTTGTTACTGGACATGTGATTTTAGTGTTTTTTTTGCTTTTTCCATCTGTCGTCCGTTTATTCAGACGTAATTCTTAATTTGTCGGACCACTGAGATATGTCAAACTTTGTCGTCCTGTGCTTTCTTTTTCTTTCATGAAACCTAAAAGTGTCACTTTCTCCAGATATCAATTTCTACGGATATGTCTTATGATCTACAGTTGCCGTTGTCTGATCTATGTTGTTTTAGTTCTCTCCGTTAGTGTTAATTTCAGTGTTTCTTTACTGTTTCACTTTTCCTTCCATCAATCTGCAGCATTATTCACTTCATTATCTGCAGCTTAGGAACCACCAGCGACTGGCACTGGAACCTTTTGTAGTTTTTTCATACTTTAAAGTTTATTATTATAATTCAAAGTGAATTTTTGACATCTCTTGTAACTATGGATAAAAATATCAAAAATTGATAGTTTAATTTTGAAACTCGATATTATAATTTTGACCTATTTCTATTGTAACATTTTATTAAAAATAATCTTGAAAATCCATCAGGATCAAGAGATCTTGGATGGAATTGCGGAGGTCCAAAAGGAGACCAGGGAGCGCTCGGTCGTCTTAAACGGCATCGCCACCAGCTTGAGAGAAGAACTTCACTCTCTCACTGGGTTTGTGGATAATGTTTCCAGCAGAAGACCGAAAGGTGATGCGGCATGTCACAATATCTTGAGTTTACTTTTTTGCATAAGAAGTTTTTCTATATTTCGACTATACTTTGGTAGTAGTAGTTTTTTGTATGCTAAACTTGTTTTAAAAGCAAGTCATCATACTACTTATTTCTCAATTCACAGACACACGCCAATCAAAGAGAAAATCTCTTACCGCTGGAGTTAACCCTTCGTCAAGTCGACCACTTACACAACGTCGGCCAACAGCTCGTCGTATCTCCCGGCCACCGATATCAGCTTTACAAGTGAATGAACTCAATTCACCTCTCGCCCCAGAAGCCGCCTCAAGACGGAGAAGCAGTGGTAGACGTAGAAGCAGTGGTAAAGCGAAGCTTCTGGAAGCCAGGCCTGTGATTGCTGCGGTTGGGACTGCTTGATTCTGCCTGGAGTGGGATAGATTCTGCACGTTGTGGTATTTCAGCTCTAACCTCTTCAATTGTGAGTAGTTAGGAAGAGTTTTTCTTTGAATGTCACAGGTTGATTTTGAGCGCTAGATGACTTGAATTTGTAGCAGTACTGATTCTATGCTGATATTTTTATAACATCTTTATTTCACTGTGATGAATATAGTTAGCGTAATTAATCCGTTTTCCTGTTTTTTAATTTTCTTAATTTCGTTCATTTTATTTATCTTTCTATATTTTTTATAAGTTACCTTACCGGATAGTCAACTACCTTCGTTTTGGCATTTAGTAATTAATTTTGGTTTCTTCTTATCTGACTACTCTAATTTTTATTTTACCCGTTCCCCAAATCCTCAACACTCGGCCGTAATTTACCTTAAACATTCCTAAGTAGTATTTTTTTGCATGGCTGAGATCATTTTGTGTTATTTGTAAGTTAAACGATGTCATTCCTAATTCTTTGAGAACCCCTATTTTCAGTTTATACTGCAAATTGTTCCTATGGTGTCAAGTATTTTTTAAGTTGAGTCCTGTTCCAATCCTGCCTATGTGTGTTCTTGTTCTTCATCGCATTCCTTCTTGGTCAACTGTCCTTTGTCATGATGTGTGTAAACATAAATCGGCATTACGAGTCATTGTTAATGAATACTTATTGTACACAGTATTACTCATTTTATGAGACCTGCGAAGAAAGCGAGTCCTAGAAAAATGTTCGGTTACTGCTAACTGTTATATGCGGACTATATGGCAATTTCCTCAGTTAACCTAGCGATTTACGCGAAATATGTTAATGTTCAACTGCATTAGGCCTACTCCATCTAATTGCTCACTCGGGTTGAAGACGTGTAACGAGTTAAGATTGAGTTATCTGGTAGAGTTATTTGAGAAGGCGATTTATAGGTAGCTTCATACAGCTGGACTCTACAAACTGTTAAGGATATTTCATCGTTTTGGTTACGTCAGCCAATAACACGCAAGCAGAGCTTAGATTGGAAAGACGTCTCATACCAGCCCGTGTCTACATCGATGCTTGACTATGCTTTGAATACTCTTAGTGTTATTCTGTTTGGCAAATATCACCTTAATTGTATGACCTAAGTAAAAACAAAACACAAGAGTAAAATTATTTCATACAGAAGTCACCAAAATCGCAAAAAAAAAATAGCAAAAACTGAACCAAAAATTTTATGATTTGTTAAATGTTGACGACCTTCCACGAAAAAAGCGCCTGATTAAAAGAGCATAATTAGTAAAGATCCGTATTATAAGGTTAATCAGTGACATATGTCGAATAGTAACATCGTGTCCAATATTAATGATATGCTGAAAGCAAATTAAAACGTTGTGGTAGTTTCTACAAATATAAAAACCCACCAGAAATACGCTGGAAGGTAGTAGGCTAACTGTACCACTATAGGCCTATAGTAACTAAACATGGAATGGTGCCTTCCAGCCTTCTTTCACTTTTAAATATGCCAAAATACTTTTAATACTATTTTTACTTATACTGCATTACTCGTGTATAAGCATGCTACTACGGTATACTTCCTTTCCTCCCTGATTGTTCACCAAAGATAAACCAGAACATTGTCGCCTAATTAAAGACCTAACTAAAATTACTGACCTTAAACCGATAATAACTTAAATCCTAGAAACACTGCTGGTGCATAAAGAAAATAACTGTAATATGAGAAATGAAGAGACCACAAGATAAGTAACCATGCAAAATTCACATAAGGCGACTAAAATGATAAAGTACAATGATTATAATCACTTGATTTCTCACGGGCAAGCTGGTTTAAAAACCATGATTGATAAAATCCGTTGCGTAAAGTTCCGAGCTTGATGTGCAAGAACTTAATGTTGTTTCTCGACTTTTTCAATCTTTGACATGCGCCCTGGAACAAATAAAGTAACGATTACCAAATCAAGCAAATTCAATAAAAGCGGCAAAAAAGTTGGCAAAGTTGTTTGAGATGAAATCCACCAAAAATCTTCAACAAGACAAGGTTGACAAAATATCACTACATACTTGACTTTCTTCTACTCTTAGTCTCTGCTGAAACGAAGCGTCCGAATCTCTGCACTAGATCAAGCATTTGTCTGGTGGCCTTATACACCACACTACCACGAGCTTGTGCATTGGCCTGCATATTAAATGTTCATCGTGCAAGTTCAGCCCCATCAGATAATTATAAACATAAAAGATGCGTGTGCAATATTTACCTTAATACCGGCCAACTGACTTAGGTCTCCTGAATTTTGCAAAGATGCATCGGCCATAAGTTTTAATTCTTCCTCCACGAGCTTTAGGAGTCGTTCTCTAATGGAATAAACTTGCGTTGTATTTTTCTGGATGAGCTCATCCGCACTTGAGATATCTTTTCTCTCATCTTTAAGCAAAGAAATAAGCTTAGATTTTCTGATGACAAGGCAAAGTAAACATATTCCCTTCTCCAAGAATCTATCAGTGATTTCTTTACAATGCTATATTATTATTACGTCAGTATGATTCTTACCTGCAACCTGACGCTGCAAGAGGTCACATGCATGGCGAATGACACTATTGTTATCATACAACGTCTCAATATGTTTGGAAACCATGTAAATATCATAACCAGATTCGTAAAGATCCTTCTTATGACGTTTAATGCACTCTAGCATATTTTTTCGTGCTTCACTTAGCATCACTTTCATATCTTCTCTTGGCTGATAAAGTCCTGTAACACCAAGGGTGAAGCAGACCGGAAGATGAGCGTTTTCAGAAATTTTATATTTCTTGAAGACAAACCTTTAAATTTAATATTTTTGAGTTCAATTGCATTTGTAAGCTCCTTTTCTGTTCTTTTCAATAGAATCAAATCATCCTTCAATGACTTATAGCTGCTGCTCCTTCTTTCAAATTCCTCACGAACAATACCATATCCGGGTTTCAGTTTATCTTTCAAAGCCTGCAGTTCTTTTATATTTTCCTATACAAATTTTGTTTTTGCAACATAAATAAAATTTTAACTTGCTTTTATAAGTTATTTTTAGGATTTTTCAAAAAATTTAGAAAACATCTGTAGGGTGTCGCATGTTACCGTTTTTTCTTTTATGCTCTCCTTTAGCAAGAAAATATCATCAGACAGAGTCTTCTTTGTCTTCTTGAATAGTTGTTTTCCTTCCTCTATTTGCAGCCTTAGTCCTGATTCTCTAATCTTCATCCCTTCTAGCTGGCTCCTTAAAACGTCATTCTCCTCCTTATAGGCTTTTCCACGGCGTCTGTTGTTGATTCGAACATTTTTAACAATTTTATTAGTTTTATTTTATAAGACATACAAGGGTAAAGGATTTTGAACAAACACAAAAAACCTGTTCTCTTCAATTGAGTTTTTTGATGATTCAAAAAACGAGACCATTTTTTCGTTCCAACTGTTGAGCAAGTCAAGCGATTTTACCCACGCCTCTCTCGCGTTTTCTCTAAAGAAAGAAAAAAATAAACATGGAGCAGTAAAAACGTATGGAATACGTAACACAGCTTGCTCAATGGGATTTTATGAGTTTCATTTCCGGTATCATACCTATAGGCCTACGTAGCGTAATATCGGACTATGCATTTATTTATCAAAGATTGGCCAAGTTTCTCACCTTTTCATAATCTCTTCTTCTAAATCTAATTTCATCTCCTTTATATTTTTTGCAAAAACCTTCTGCGTCTCTTCGCTGTTTTCAATGACAAGAGCCGTCATTTCTTGGAACTTCGATCTTTCAGATCTGTTGGCGGTCAGATCGGAAACTACAAGATTCAACTAGAAGGATGGAAAAATGGGCACGGTGAGAAACTGCTTGACATAAATGCAGCAACGCCTTTACTTTGAAATCGTTTATTTCCTTCACTGACTGTGGAAGGAGGGGGCTGGGGGATGGGAGCGAAACAATGGTGCTAACCTTGTTACGTCATACTAAAGCAAGAACAAGTTTCTTCTCACCATACTATTAACTTGTAGTAGAGCGTTCCTTTTGCCTTTTTTTTCGTCTTTGATAGTCTCAAGTTGAAAGCGCTTCGCCTCAACATCCAAAGATATAGTGTCTTTTTGAATGCTCAGCTCCTCTTTTTCTCGAAAAGCCTCCCTTGCTTGTTGCAATATTTTTTGGTGCGACTCGGTCAGCGATTCCATTTTTTCCTGTATGCAAAAGCATTGCTTTCTGTTAAAAGTTGTAAATCAATAGGGACTTTAGCCGTTTTAGGTCCTATCGGTTTTAACATTTTTAGCTTTATAGTTTTATATTTTAGCACTCTATTAGTAACTATTAATTAATTAATTATTAGTTTTTGTTATTTCTGTATTTCTCGTAGACACGGATGTATGCCCGCTAGGCGAAAGATATGTATATCTAATAACACACTGAAGTTGACTGATCCGTAAACTGCCTCCGCAAATATTGCAAATAAGTATTATAATAGAATGAATAAAATCTAGAATTCAGTTGACTTTTTCGTTGAACCAATCTTTGTTAAGGAACCGAGAAAAATCTACCTCGTAGTTCTCTGTAGTTTGAGCAATTTGTTGTTTCAGAACTTTCAAAGCTTTTTCTTCTTGAGATTTTTCTTTTTCAGTTTGTTTGATTTTTCGTTGCAAGTATTTAGTCTGTATTAATTATTTATTTTCTTTTATATTACACATTTAAATATTTTGCTATAATCTACAACTATTTTCAATAAAAATTCACAATTGCACTTTCTTAAAACATAGAAAGCTCACGGAAAAGAAACAAAAACTAAAAGGACAAAATACCCGTCTGCGGAGGTGTGTAAGTTTGCCTTCTTCCTTCTTCAGTTGCTCTGATGCTTTTACGTTTCTCAACTGCGACCAACTTATGTCTTCTTCCAAATCAATGAAGTCTTTCTTTGCCTGAAGAGTGACATTGTCCTGAGCAGCTATCTGCAAAACAAGAAGGTTTTACAGCCCATAATGGAAGATCATAAGGGACCTCGCTGCTTGTCTACCTCTTCCTTCCACGTTTCACCTTCTTTATTAACCTTGTCGATCTGAGCACGGCAAACTTCCCAGCAATCTACTATGTCTAACTCAATAGCTTCGGTTTCTTCACAAAACGAAATTGCTTTTTCGTGCACATCAATGGTTTTACATCTGTTTCAACCATTGCGTCATAAAAATTGCTTTACCGTATGTTTGACAATATTCTAAGGGATAAAAAAGAAAGGACAAACAAAAGAAATACAAGTTGCAGACCTGGTTTCGTTTACGTTCATCTGCAACTGAGCTTTTGTTTTCATTGTGTCACTAATTATCTGACACAGGGCGGGCCACATCTCGTTCGCCTTTTCCGCTTTAGGCAAAAGAACTTCATTTTCAAGATTTAAACGTTTATGTTTCTGCAAAAAGTGCAACCATGTTGAAAGTGCAAACCATCAACACTGAAACAACTAGAATATACAAATTTAACCTGTTCACTTTCGACCATTTTTTTGTTTACGTCTGCAATGTTTTGTTTTATTGTTTCGATTGTGTCTTTGTTTTGCTGTTTGGCTCCTTCTACAACTGTCTTCTGCAAGCAAATATCTTATACTGTACTGTAAAAAAACAACTGAATTTACAAAGCCAAAAATATAACAATAACTTTATACCAGGTCATTTTCCTGCTTCATTTCCAACATCTTGTAGCGACTTTTTAGCTCACTGGCTTTTATAGTGGTTTCCTCAAAACTTTGTACAAGCTCTTGACGACTTTCTGTTAGATCTTTGATGCATTTTATAAGGCTTTCAAGATGCTCTTGTGCACCCGTCGCTACAAAAATTGTTCTTGATACTACTTGAGTAATTTTAATTGTATTGGAACCAACTGCAAGGCACTATAGCTATTGTGAAATACGAACGTCTTTTAACGCTAAAAACCATTTCAAAAAAAAAATTATTTAAAGCTTACAAGTATCTACCCTGCAATACAAACGCTGAAAACAATTACATTTTTCAGAGCAAATATTCTTCTTCAGAATGTCTTGTAATTCTTTGATGCTGTTCCTCCAATCATCTACCATTCTTTTGTTACTGATTAAAGCAGATGTTATCTCCGAAAAAAAAATATACTACAAGAATCACAAAAAAACTTTTTATCTCGTTTACTCAATGAGCTTTTGATAAATTCTTACGTAATAATGCAAATTTAGAAGACAATTCACGCAAATGCGCAACAGTTCTTGTTGGAGAAATGCAAAAAAACCTAATTTGATACAATTTGATTAAATCATTTTTTAGTCTGTCAATTACATGAAGATAATGCAGTGTTTTATGGTATCATCTATTAATTGTAACCATCATAGCACACAGCCCATGAACTCGATTTGAATTTTAGTAAATACGTATAAAATACCCGTAATGGCTTCATCTACCACCACTCATAGTAAACAAAGTCAACAGACCGTGCAAAAGTCAACACGCGCATCAGCCGGGTAATGGTTAGTAACATGACACATTATGTCTTTTCCGTTGATATGTGTAGACGTTGTAATGGATCTTCTGAAGTCTTAAAATGGTTAATTAGTGTTAACCATTACGTTATATAATTTGTTTAAAACATTAAACGATCTGATTTATTTATGACCAAAAGCTGTAGAATGTTAGTATCTTACGCATTTTGAAAGTTCAAAGACATGAGTTGTGAGAATATTAGAGCAGCGCAAATTGGCCAACACTATTTTATATAACATTGTGAGTCGAGTTGTTAATTTTATCAAAGAAATCATGAGATTATTTGGAACAAAATAAATTTAAAAACTGAACCAACATGGGATTGAGGTAACAATGGAAACTATACATGAAGTTATTTGTCTGATGGAATAGCTCAGACCATTTTGAACCTCTTTCATTGATGAAATTATTTTTTCATCGACATAAAAACGTGTCTCTGCAGCCTACAGAGCGATGGGGAGTTTTCATGACGATGGAGCATAACTGTAAAAATATCAAGTATAAAATGATATCAGCCTGTGTTTTTAGTGAAGTATTGACCAGGACGTCAGCAGTCACTCAGTAAGTTATATGTTTATGACTAAGTCATGAGGTTTGTCTCGAAGTAAAATGTATAATTACTATTTTTCTTTTTAAAAAGTTACTTTTTTTATTGGAATAACTTTTCATTTGATTTTTCAAGGTTACTAATCATAAAACAAGGTTTCTAAAACAGAATTTGGTTCTAAACGAGCTGCTTGACTTAGGTGCATGCTCAATGTTTTTTTTGGCACAAGCAAAGTGAATGAACCTTATAGCACACCAGTTAAATCATGGAGAAACAAACCGATGTGAAAAAATTGCCATCTCAACCTAAAGTTGACCCATCAGAACTTACTCTAGATCATATCCATGACATCAGAACAGCAGTTGTGTGCCTCTTGGATGTAATTGCATCAATAATCAATAAAAGACACGATGAAGTTTGTGATTCTTATAAGAGTTTAACACAGGATGCAAAGGCTTTGGTTGGTTCCTTCTTTTGTTGTATTTCATAAATTTCATGACCATAATTTTCCTTAGATGATATTTGTATCGGTACAGTAGCCTAAGCATTGCTAACAATTTACACAAAAAAATCGATAACCAACTTGAATTAATTTGTCAAATGATGTTTACAAGGCATCTGATTTGTTTGTTTTGTCTATCTTCTAGAATGAAACTGTGTTTGCTCAAATTCGAGATCGTTATTTATGGTGGTGTTCGGGAATTACTGATGAAAAAAGTATGAAAAGACCGAGTACGCAGAGGAATCCTAATAAGCCAATGCTCAGATCTGTGAGCATGTATGGGCAACTTACCTTTAGGTAAACAAATGGTTTATCCATTAATTACCTTTGAAAGTTTGATTACATAAAAACATATATTGTTAGCGGCATAGTTTACCTAAACCAGGGATGTCCAACCTGCGGCCTGCGGGCCACAGTGCGGCCCACCTGAGATTTTTGTGCGGCCCGCTAGTCATTTTCACTCCAAAAGTATGTACTTCATGTACCCATTTTTCTTGAAATTTAATAGGTTTTGCGGCCCATTCAATTATTTCAAGTGACAATGCGGCCCACCATAATAAAAGGTTGGACATCCCTGACCTAAACGTTCACAACAACCGGTCGTTTTTATATCTTTAATATACTTGTAATCACATAGAGAACACATTAGCTGTATGTTAATATATTTTTAACTTTTAATTTCCAGAATGGGGATATACTGCATATTTTAAATCTAAATCATTCATATTTCCTTCATGTCTGTGCAGGTACAGTCGTGTTGAAGCCGATAGATTTTTACGAACTTTGATATCAGCATTTGAAGCTTGTAGAACTGTTTTGCTTCAATCACTTAAACGTCGATCACAACGTGAAACTAATTTATATGAGCAGCTACTTCAGCTCAAAGGTTTGTTTATATTGCAACAACAATATAATGACATGGGAGTTTTTTCAGTTGCCTTAAATGATTTGAGTCGTGCATGAAAATTCGGTAGATTTTTGCATAAAGTTATGAAATAACAATCATATGCTTTCAATGCCTAAGTCTGCAATTATAACAAGGTGACCTTAAGCAAAAGAGCGATGAGTTATCTCTGGCAAATATAAAACTTGATTATGGAAGAAGAGAAAGAGACTCATGGAACTTGCAGTTAGATGATCTGAAGCAAAAACTGGACGCTGCTGAAAAGAAAATATTACAGTAAATGATGTTCTGAAATATTAAAGTTAAATTATGTGCGCTCCACATGTTTCTTGGAACTTAAAGTTGTTAAAAAACAATCAAGAGTTATACAGCAAAACAGCAAGTGTTTGTTTAATTTGAAAGACTGGAGAAGTCAGCAAATGTTATGTTGTGGCAAAACAAGTTGAAAGAAGTGGAAGGAGAGAATCAATCGGAAATTGAAAAACTGAAAGAAGCCGCTAAATCTGAGAAAAATAATTATGAGGAGACATGCACAAAGTTAAGAGCAAAGATTAAAGTATGTTTGTTATTTAAGGAACCTAATGCCATCTGTCAATTTGTTTTGTTTGTTGCGGCCTGACTAAACATGCAATTTTTTAGAGACTTGAAAATGATGTTGGTCGTCTCAAGTTGAAACAAGAGCTTCCTTTGATTCCTTCCTCCAGCGGACTTGTTGAAAAACTTGACCACAAAAAACGTCAGTTGTTTTTAAGAGACCAGGTTTGTATATTAGTGTTGTCGCCTTACACTTATTCATTTACTCACACAACTTATTTATTCATTTAGCATGGTGGTTTTATTTTACTATGTCATTGAATGTGGTTATATGTTGATTTAGTAAAAATGAACTTAAATGTAGGAGATCTACATGCTTAAAAAGGAACTAACAGAGCAAAGAAAACTGATGTCCGCTTGTATCAACGGATTGCAAGAGGATTTCAAGTAGGTTCATATTAAAATGTCATCTTCAATAATATGTGATATCATTAACTGCCAAAGCTTAGATATGTGTCTGACTTTGAACAAACACTAAAGATAAACAGCATAGAAAAACATGTCTGAGGTGAAGTTTTAAAACTGTTTTCTAGCTCGTTTGACTGATCAACATTCCATGATGATATTCTATTTGTGTTTGCTTTTTGTAAAAATTTTACTTTACAGTCAATTTGTTATTTCATCTCAATCTCAGGCATCTTTTGAAGTCTTGGGAGTACGAAGCTCCTGGAAAAAAATTCAGCCCGGATTCTTCGAATGTGAAGTATCAGGTCTATTTTTTAAGAAAGTATTTCTCAGTCTTGTATTTCGAAAGTGTTTTGGTAATAATTACGATTTGCCGCATCAATGCAGGCAATGCTGCGTTTTATTGATGATGCTTGCACGAAAGGAACTTGGGAAGTTCTTCAGGAAAATTTGCCCTCCCACTACAAATCCAAAGAAATGACGGAGAAAAACAACTTGCCAAAACCCAAGCATCTCACAGTCACAAACATGTAAATGCAGTTTGCCCGTCTTGTACTTTCTAGAATAGAACAAAGCCAAAGCTTAACACAATAGATCATAAAAAGACTTGAAGTAGAATTATTAAGTGGAATAAAAGGTTATTATTTTCATCAACAGACATGTTCGACCGTCTTCATCCAATGTGTATAAAAGTCCATCCACTTCACCGCTTTTGGAACGTCGGCCACAGAGTGCACAGTGCATTCCCCTTTCAGGTAAAAAAAGCAAAGAGTATTCTATGCTACAAATGTTTTTAAACCATGTTATTTTAACTCTTATTTTGTGACCGTGTTGACATTTGCGCTTTGTCTCTGCATTTACCAATGCCGTCACCCATTCTACTTACTATGCTAGTATTTTCTTACAAAGAAAACAATAAATGTGTTTTTTTTAAGCTTACCAAATCATATACATTGATATGGAATATTTATCATATGATTTGTACACCATATGATATATACAGTGCTATGTGTACAATATGTATTGTAATTAATTGCAGTGTAATGATTAAATATTGGTAATTGATATCAGGTGGAAGTCAGAACAAACCGATTCCTTCTCATCCCCAGCTTGTTAGTAAAGTTACCGGCCGTGCCAACTTGGTCCAAATCATGAAACATTTTCCTTATCTCACGGTTGAACAGGTAATTACTGTTGTTTGCTGAAAAGATAGCAGCTTGTAGGCTAATATTTGCACAGTGATTTGATTCTTATCTCCTCAGGTTACTAGACAATGGGAGAATTTCAGAAAATACGATAAGAACAATGACTTCAGTTTGGATTTGCCTGAGGTACACATGCCTTTATGTTACCTCCCTGTAACATTGTTTGTCCAATGATACGTTTGTTGTTTGGTTAGAGGAGTATGATTTTATAGGTGCTCCAACCTGTACTTAAGTATTATTTAATGATTGCCACAATCACCACATGGCACTTATCCATTCTTTTGGACTTTGTGGTAATACGTGTTTGTGAATTGATGTATCAAGTTGTCAACACTGTGTTCAAATGTAACCCTTAGCTGATGAATCATCGCTATAAAAAACATGGCTGCTTTTCGTAAAGTTGAAGATTTACAAAATTTGATTGAGACATGTTTTGAACTGTCCAATTGCTTTTCAGCTTTATGAGGTCATAACCCAAGTTCTGGGATTAAACATCTCAGTGCAGGAAATGAAGGAAGCGTTGCATGAAGTTGATCGGGATAAATCGAACAACATTGATTTCTATGAATATTTAAAAATTGCGGAAATGATCTTCAAAAAACAAGGTCCAAAAAGCACCTGATTTTATTCATTTAAACATTTTGCTAATTTTGACTCTCATTTATTGACATTTTGCATTACGTTTTTTGTTAGTAGTTTGATACAAAAATCCTATTGTTTGCCTAAGCACATACATTAATTACAACGTGTTTAAAAAATTTGGACTACTTGGATTTTTTTTGATTTACTTGTAACCAAAGATTTATGTTTTATAGGTGATTCTGCAATTTTTAAATCCGACATGTTGCTAGAAAAAGGTATATCAACGTCAAAAGAATGCATTGTGCAATGATATTGTCTATTAGTTGCTGAAGCTATTTAGTTGTGTATATTGTTGCTATCCGGTACTCTAGCATGCTAGCTGTGTTTACACATTTTTCGCAGGTGAATGCGTTTCTACAGTATCTTTGCAATGGTTTAGTTTGGCAATAGTCTTACTACAATTGTGCTGTGTTTTAAGGTGACTTATACAAGTATTTTATAAGAAATCTTGTTTTTAAACAAATTACTCATAGTTATAGATATTGGTGCAATGTTTACCGTTTGTTTTAACCTATCTTTCCTTTGAATCATGTTGGAAGTTTCCTGTAACGTACAGCTCCAACAATAGGTCCGAAATGGCAAAAAACGATTTTTGTTAATATTTTATAATTGTGATTCTATAATGGCGGTAGTCATACTTAAAAAAACTGCATAACAAAATAACACCATTCTATTCCTAGATCAAATTTTCGTTATTTGTACCCATGCCATGTGGCCGTGGGTAATCTTGCTTTGCACTTCAAAAACTTTGCACTAGCACCTTATTGTTTATATTTTTGTATGTTTTGATAAAGTGCTTTCATATTCTTATTTTGTATTTCGTTGTTATCCACTGTAAGCCATAAGTAATATTTATAAAGAACTTGTATAGTAGTTGGTGTCTATCTCCATTCATATCTTTTTTATAAAAGGTGGTTTTCTTTACTTTTATAACTCTATTTTGCTACTTACTCGCAAGTCATATCATACAACCATGTCCGTCAATTAAATTAATTTGCTTCTAACATATACGTAATTGCATGTGATCTAATAACTACGCACCTCGTATGTTTGCATTTCAGTATTTTATTGCAGTGATTCCAACCACTGTTGGAACGTGCAGTGTCTAAAAAAATAATAGGGAAACACCGACATAAGCTATATATGCCATGTGCGGATAGACATGCAAATAGTTGCTGTGAAAAACAAAAACTGGTAAGCAATTTAGGGTGCCGTGGAATTTTTTTCTGAAAAAGGGTGCCACAAACCAAAAATTGTTGGGAACCACTGTTTTAATGGAATTACTACTCACCCGATAGAAACCAACAAGGTTTCAAAAATTCCTTTGCTTTTGACTGGCATGGAGTGGGTGTGTTTAACAAAATTAATAACTTCTGCATTGGCGACATTAATGAATTGTAATGATGTCAAATATTTTTAATGGAATTTTTATTTAATTTAAGATACAATAATCTAAAGCAAGTTAGCTGAGTGAGTCCCTTTAGGCGTGTTTTGTTGCTGAAACGGGTGATCTTTAACACCTTAACGATCACCCGTTTCAGCTGGTTAACAATTGTAAAGGGCGATTTAATAAATTTTTGTTCTTTTCATTTAGCTAATATACTGTGATATGGCGCTGAAAAATATTAAACTGCAATGGTTCTTTTGAATATTGTATTTATCAAATGCTTCTTAGTACTACTTTATGGTATACTTTAGAAGACCATTTTCATACACATCAACAAGTACAAATGCTGTTATAAAAATAAAAGTTGGAAGATCTGTGTAAAATTTGCAAAACTTTTTTAGCAAGGCAGATACTACTAACCATAAGAATTTTGTCTTCTGAATTAATTTGGAGCAACTGATACATCGCAACTGGCACAAGCACACAGTTTGAACTCCACAGACAAGAGCAGGTTCAAAGACCACAACTTACCAATGTTGACAATAATTTTATACTAGATTTAAAGCTGGTTTCAGGGTACCTGGACTCTTTCATTTTCTTACAGGGTCATATGCATAGTAATGTTATGCATGCTATGCTAGTCACGCATTCAGTGCATATTAGTTGTTCAAAACAAAACAGTTTTACAATAAACAGCAAACCACACAAAGGCACGATAGATAATAATTAACCGAAGGCAAATAGAAATAGGCAAAGTAAGACGTTAACTTAGTGCAGTATAAGTTAACTAACCACAACACTGGCTAAACGGGCAAAGACGATGAAATTGTGCAGAAAGTAGGAACATAACTTAACCTAAAAGTTTGCACTAATTAGTGTAAATTAGTAGAACATAAATAAATGGAACTATAAGCTTAAAAAAATACAACACTAGCAATCTGCATTTACTTTATCGTTGGAAGACATTGGCATTTAGCAATTTCTCTCTTAAAGATTTGGCTAAACTTTGCAAAACGCCGTCGTTGTCATTTGTATACTGATCTTTAATGCATTTTCTACAATATCTAAAGAAGAGATCATTAGCCTTTTCATGTACATGTTGCAAGTTCAAAGTGCCTCGGATGTTGCATGCGATGTTGAACACTTCTGCCGCATCTTTGCACGCAAGGAATTCCTGTCGTTTTAGCATTATCACAGAGACACATACAAATACATCAAGCGTGAACTTTGCATTTGTGTTGTTGATCACTTTCTTGATAGGTGTTCCTTGCCGTTTCTCAATCTGGCAAGGGACATTTACGTGAAAAACTATCGTAGAATAATTGAAATCGATAAGATTAATTATTGCCCTATGAGAGACTAGATAAAACATATGTGGAATGTAGTAGTAAATGAAGATTACAACATCAAATTATTATATGACTCATTTATCTTCTGGTGATTAACTGCTCACTTCTTGCCGATACTGATCAGCTTGTGTGATTTGGACAGCCGCTGAATCAAATTTTAAGTGTCGCGAATGCACGATTTCGAAATAACGAATCGATTCTTCGTAATCGAATTCTCTCTTGAATGAAACAAGGAGCCATCGGTGACAAAAAACCAGGTCAGGAACTGAACAGTTTTGAAAATGACTGCAACAAAAAAACTCATTATCTCAAACTAAACATCAGATTACGAACTTCAATTCAAATTTTAAGTAAAAAATATGCACATGAACATGTAGCAGATATCACTGAACTAGGATGACATGTGGTAACACCTGTGCATTCAGAATTAACAGTTCAAACACTGGTGCTTTAGGGAAATGGGTTGTGTTACTTGTGTAAAAACTTAGTATATAATATCGTGCTAATGCATTTCCTGTTTCCATACCACGCATATCATATAATCTATATATATACAGTATAAATATGTATACACTTTAAGGTTGTTGACTTGATTTTGCTTAATATGAAATTTCAAATAATCCAAATCACTTTTACTGGTCCCAACGATAATAGTTAATAGTTGTCCTCAACTTTGAGTTTGCACTGTACATAAATAAAGAGATATCTATGATAGCTGTGTGTGTACACCAAAGTTATGGTACTGGAAAATTAATAAAATGCTTTTTTATAAATAGTGAGCTCGTTATTTCAATATTGTCTTGTGTAGGTAGCACAGTATTTTGTTGTATATTTTTTGGAAAAGAAATAAACAGTTATAAGTCATGTAGTTCCTAAAAGAAACTATTAAAAAAATATTAATTATTTAATAAATAAAATAAATAATTAATAAAATAAATAATTAATTTAACAAATAAATAAAATCAGCTATATGTAATGTTGACTGATATCCTTGTACTATTGGTTGGCTCTGCAGCCCCTGTATCATGACAACGTATGTTGAACAAGTGAATTAAAATTCTTTGGAAACAAAGATAAGAATACGTTGGGTACTTTTAAAATGAATGGACTTTTCCTATAAGCCAATGGTTCAAAAGTCAGTAACAATTAGTTTTTATTCTTATTCCCAATAATTCTTATCAATTCTTTATATATAATTAATAACATTTACAACAAAGAGAAGGCTTTGAGAGAAAATACATTGTAAGGATTGCTTTCATAATTGTTTTTATAGTTTCAATGACTATTGACGATGGAATAAATTAATTACCTATACAAGTTTGGTTCTAAGTCTTGGAGCAATTTGCATACAAGTTCAATTTTTTCAATCATGCCATCTTCATCAAAATCTTTCTCAACACTCTCCATGTATCTGGAAAAGCACCAGTAAGCATCAACCTCTGAGTCGAGAACAATCATAAAACGCGTCAGGATGTCATTCATACCCTGCGATGAGAAAAAAGAAATTCTAAGAAATGATCGCTAGACAATTTCCATAACATTTTCTTTCTAATATTAATACCTGATGAGAAAATTTTACACTTTTAAGATTACTTGTAAACATTTTTATTGACTAAAAAAAACATCTCAAGAAAACTAACACAAACAAGGCATAAAGTGCTAAGGTATAAGTATAAGGTATAACGTCTACTAACCTGCACATAGCCTATTTTGGGATGAAAAAAGCCAAAAACAACTAAAATGCTTTGCATTTTTGCAAGGCATTTTTCCCTTGATTGATGAAAATATGGATGATCAATGTCTGTCCTCGGAATGTCCTTTGCAATCACCTTATACCAATCTTCCACAGTGGCAAGATCTACCGTTTGTTCCTTGGCAAAATCTTCTGCCTCCAATTTTTGCTTTTTAAACTCCTCTTGTGACATATTGGCATAATCTTTAATATCTTGATGGTTCCCTTCAACCCAAGAAAAATGATTTGATTCATCTTCGTGCTCCTGAAAATAACTGGCACATAACTGTTCAAAGCATTTCTTTTTAAGAGCATAATATCGAAAGTTGTTTGAAATCTTGATTAATTCCTGTTCTTTGAATGTAGAAGTCATTGGATAAAGTTCAAAGAGCAATGACCACACAACTTTGCGGGTGTTAGGTTCACAACCTCCATTGAATACCGCTTCTCGTAAAGCCGATTCATTTACGACACCGTCAGCGTTAAACAGGGACTTCAACTTTTTCGCACTGAGTGGAATAAAGCAAGGTTTTTCATGCTGGCACGTTTCCTCTTCAAATTTGTTGTTTATATCGTTGGTAATGATTTCATATGAGCTTTGTTTTCTTGGCTTATACTCGAATACATCTTGCAGAGGATTTTCTGGAATTTCAACACATTCAAAACTCCCAGTTGATAAAGATTTTGAGTATGTAACAGGTTTGCTCATAACTTCATACAGTAGCCTACAACAACAAATATTTACACTACACCTGTAGGTGAAAAAAAACAAAAAGTTGGTATTGACATTTGAACATTCTGACATTGATGTAATTTATAATAATCTATTCATTAAAATTAATTTCAAATTTTATGTGTGTTTTATTGCAAATGCGTTTTAATCGTCAGCTAACCCAGGAATTTCGCAAAGCATGCTAGGTTTTACACAATTAACAGTAAACCAGTGAGTGGACACTGTACAAATATACAAAACTGAACGAACTCAAAAGTTCCTGAAAAGAACTTAGAACTTGTGCTTGATGCCTTCATTTTGGTTTCACTTACAGCTGAGGTACACTTCACCAGTTTCACCACATACTCATTTTAAACTTTTCAAGTGATTTTAAGGAAAATTTTTTTATTATATTATATGTCTTCCAAGCCCAATTACTGTGAGTTTTTACCACACCATCAGATAGTTTATTTTTCATCATGGTCCGTGAGGGAACAAAAAATGAAATACTAACTATCATAGCATAACAAAACAACAACTTTGTCAGCAAAAATGAGCGGGAAAAAACAGGAAGGCCCAAGCACTTAAATCATGCAAGAATAATGTGACTAAAAGAATAAAAAGAATAATGGCTAGCACGGCTACTAAAGCCAACATACAAATAAACAAGATGAAAAAATACATAACAAAGTTATCTGAACTTGGATACTGAGACACTGACAATTACATACAAATAAGCTGATAAACCGACATGGAAAAACATATGTGACATAATAATTAACAACAAACACTTAAGTCAATTAAAATAAATAACTAATTAGAGCATCATATGCATATGCTGGGCAACATTAAATGCCAGATTGTAAAAGCAGCAAAGCTAATTTTCAACTATCTTTGGATTTCTGTAATTTATCACGCACCTGT
Organism: Clavelina lepadiformis; assembly: GCF_947623445.1. NCBI lineage: Eukaryota > Metazoa > Chordata > Ascidiacea > Aplousobranchia > Clavelinidae > Clavelina > Clavelina lepadiformis. The sequence goes on from NC_135241.1 coordinate 21,403,148, forward strand.
TAAATGCGCTTATACTTAAACGTTACAGCCGAATTAGCAAGCAGTCATTCTGTTCACCGATTTGCACTCTTTCTTTCTCCAGTACAGTGATCCAGATTCTTGCTTTTCATTGAGTAAAAGTCGGGTTAACTCAAAAAACTATACCTGTGCTTCATACATTTTAACACAAACTATTGAAAACAACTGATAAAGTCATTACTGTGAGCATTATAATAGTTATTGTACCAAATTTCTTCTTTTTATACCATGGTTAGCTTGTATACGTCAATGAATCACAAGGTTGATGCTGTTCCGGTTTGTTTACTGATTGATCACGTGCCAAGACGTCACAAAAGTGTGCACAGAACGAGATCAGCTGATTTACGACATAAAAATCAAACAATGTTCCATGACCACCAGGATGCAGATACCAAATTAACTTATTGTGTAGAATATTGATTAAATTCAATGTAAAATTGTCTTTTCGAATTTGCATCAACATCTTTCTTAGATTATATTTTTAACACAGCAAAAATATTATGAAAAAGTGTGTAAAAAAGATTAGGTTTCTAATTCTATGCTGGAATGTTAAAGCAAAAGGTTACGGTATAGTTGTTGCTTGTTTGCCAAGGCATTTTTTTGCAGTTAGGCTATCAATTGAGCTTAAAGTTACAGTACATTCGGCTTACAGGATTTCTATTTAACTATTGCCAAATTACGATTAACGTATTTGCTGCGTAACAAATATTCTTATTGTTTCATTGGCAAGCATAACGAAAAAATGACATGTAACATAGACCTCTATCAAACTGTGGGTTTAGTGGCCATGCTAACCAACCAGTTACCATGTTACACCACAATTCTATTGTTGCTATCTTGCATGTTTTAAGCCCTTGGGCCTTGCCACTTTTTCCAGCTCGTTAGTTGTTCGTGAGCATGTGTTTTATTGTGTTATAATAACAATGATTAACATCGTATTTTTCGCTCCGCACAGTAAATGGCGATAAATAAACAACACAATACAATCGCTAACTCACGCAAGAAGTTCTATGACCTCATTAAATTTTTTTGAGGTCAGTTTGCAGTTGGTAGCTTACATACACGGTGTGGGTTCTTTGCGGTGATTGCGTTGTGGTTGGCACTTCAGTACTGGAGTGAGTTTATAACCTATTTCTTATATTTAGTTTTGTCAGACCAGAAATGACAAAGGAATGAATGTGGTCGTTGGATAAAATAAAAACAAAGCTGTGTTACAAGGGATGAAACACTAGACTTAGTAGACCAAAGGTTGTTAAACGGCTAACTTTTAGTACCTATACGCAAAAATAAACAAATCAGCATGTGATAGTCTTGGACTCAAATCATCTCATCATGTGGTGACTGTCTAACTGAAAAATGGTCAGCAGTCAATAATTGTATACTGATATCAGTATTATTTTACTTAAGGGCAGTAGGCTTACGGGGTGCTGTTTCGAAGATGCACCCAAAATATTACAAAACATTATTTGCGCGTGTTGTGCAGAAGTAAACAGCAAAATGAGGTCACAACTTGTGTAGCCTACTCTAGTCTAGTCTAGTCTAGAACGGTTGCTAGCATGCATGGTTCTGCAGTTTTGCAAGAGGCCAATTTTTTTATAGTGCCAGTCATTTTGGGACATTACTTTAATTGTAAGTAAGTTAAGTTACCATTTTTGCCAATTTAACCATTCGCATAATGTGAAGTGATTATTTCACCATATGTAGGTCACTTAACCTGTTGTCAAAGGGAGGCGGTGTGGTTGGGACGGATGCCAGTCTGGTCGTACCACAATGCTCGTACTCTGTTAGAATTCAAAAAAAAGTTCGGCGCTACGGCATTATGCTGACTGTTATTTTGGCCGTTGTTAGCAACTGATTACGGTTGCAACCCACAAAGTTGTCCAATTTATAAAGATAGCATTGACTGATACACTCAGATACGGTTGTTTGTAACAAATTAGTGCAAGTGCCTGTGGAACAAGAAAGTAAAGCATCAGGAGTGAAAAAAGATCACAAACGTGCACAAGGCAAAAAATTTAAAAGCTGAAGATAGCTCGATAACAGGAAGACAAGTGCTTCAAAATTATTTGGTATTTGCTCCAAACTAAATAAGCCTTGTTTCTAACAAACAACTTGCAATTTGCTTTGTTGTTGTTATCAAAAAATAAAAATATATATGTTCAGCTCAATGGTTGTGAGCTTGTGATGTTGTGTATAAGGTGAAAATATCTTAAAATTCTCATGATTATAATGATGCATTTACTAATAATAACAAAATAATCAGCACAATGCCATAGCACTTTTTATCCATCTTTATCAGGGTAAGATCGTTATGGTTTTAAAATTAGTGTGTTATTCAATGTTATTAAAAAGCATGGCAAGTGAAACCGAATAAATTTCGCAAACGTTACATACATGTAAATGCTTTAATTTAGAGCAGAATTTAAAATGTTTATTGATCAAGAAAATACTTTCTTCTTGCCTCAATTGGCCAAAGTTATGCTGGTTGTAATAATCCAAGAACCAAGTTATCGTGTTGGTGTTTTGAAGATAAAAGTAACGTTTTTGTACAAGGCTTGGAAAAAACAAGTACAAAAAAGCTTAATATAGAATTCTTTATTTAATTTCAAATCATAAAACGCAATGTGTCAGTTGTTTGATATCCACCATTTAATTATTATTAAATGTTTTGGTGAACTCAGTTCATTTAGTTGATGTTGTGTCTTCAAATCTTTGGAAAATATTTAACACACTTGAAAAAAGTTTACCTGTTTTTGCAAGATTTATACCCTCATTTTACTTTTACCTATATTACTCCACCAAATCACACATTGTATTTGGTGACAATTTTTCCTTTAAAATGCTGCTTTGCTTTTAATACTTTACGCTATTTTGTTTCAATAAAGGCAGAAATTTTCTGAAAAGCCACCACAGATAAAAAATAATGCATGAATCGATTGTGATAGATTGATCCCTTATGATTATTATCTGTACTGTAAAAATATCTTGTAGTTTAGATATCAAAGTAGGTAAGTTATGGCGTATTAGCAGGCTCAATTTAATTATTTATGTGCATTCAAAGTCAACAACATTTCTTGCATCCATGTTATTAACGATTAACAAACCTTCAGGTTGTTAATGTCATACTGATAAATATATGATTTGTGGTTGTATTTTCAACCATTATTTGATGAACGAGGTCTAGCTCACAATGCATCGAAGTGATAGCGGAGATAGTGAGCCGTTGCTGAGCCAACCAACATCAGAGCCTGCTGTTTTACCTCCACCCATTACAGGAACTTTTTATCCAGTGAATAACACATATGAAGATCAACCACCACCTTATACTCCGACACCAACTACGCCTATGACTCCAACTTTCTCTGGGAGCAATGTAACTGTTTCTTCTGAAGTCCCCGTCATAAATTGCAGGGTGTGCCACACAATGATGAATATTGAAGGGCGCCTTCATCTACATGTTATAAAGTGTCAGTTGTGCGGTGAAGCGACACCTATCAGACCTGCTCCTGTCATGAAGAAATACGTTCGATGCCCTTGCAACTGTTTACTTATTTGTAAAGCGTCGTCTCAGCGAATTGTATGCCCACGGCCAAATTGCAAGCGAGTTATCAGTCTTGGTCCTGCTCCCCCGAACGAAAACTTAATGGAAGATCACAGCATGACCACCAGAGTGATATGCGCTTACTGCAATTATCCGTTTCGGTGGAGACGTCCGAGAAACTCTCGCCAAAAATGTCCCAACTGTAATCGGCGTTCGTTTCCAGGTGAAACATACAAACGCAATCGGACTTGTTGTTCAGGACTGATATTTACAGCGGCGCTCATTCTTTCAGCTATTATGTCCTATCTCTCATTTAATCCCAAAATTAACCAAAATCAAGCACTCTTTTTCACTATACTTGCAGTTGTTTATTGTTTTTCTGTGATTTCGTTTGTAGTATGCATGTACTATTCCATTCTGAAAGTAAGCAGAGTAGAAAGAGTGTCCTCTTTACGGTACACTTAAGTATATGTATATAACTTAAGTATAACACATTAAAAAAGGAATTTGAGTTACATGTAAGTATATCATGTTAATATCTTACCTCCAATCCGCAAGTTTTGCATGGATGCGCAGTGTTATAAAAGAGGATTTAAGTAACCTCAGATATATTTTTTAGAAAAAAAGAATACAATATAATACATATTTATTTCTTTATATGACAGCCTGTTACTAGGCTATATCTTCTGAAAATTTGAATATGTCACAAGTATGACTAATTGTTATTAGCTTTATTATGAGACATGTGACATGTTGTGTGCAATCAAGTATAAAGTCAATAACATGATTTCATGTTGTGATGTTGAAAACGAAGTATGTATCAATACCAGTAACTAATTTATCTTTTCTTTGCTGAAAATCTCTTGAAGAATGAGAGTTATTTTTTTGGTGTCAGTGGCTATTTTGTAGTGGCAGCATAGTGTCAGTGGCATTGCTTGCATTTTGCTAAATTTTCACATAGCTGTCAAATTTACATTGAAAACATGAAATTGACAATTAAATGTAACTAATTGCACCTGTAAAAGCTTTTTTATGCACCTCTTAACCCACTTGCAGCTCAGGTTAATTTAAAGTGTTCAAATAGAAATGGTATGAACAATAATACTTTAACGTATAATAGAACATAAAAGTCCTGTCATTCTACAAGCATTTGATTTTGTTATGTATTTCATACGTACTGAGTTACATTATTGCGAATGCACCGATACAGCTTATTTTCATCCTTAAATACAAGTGCAATTGTGTAGCATTCCTGCTTGTAAATAACCTTAGATATATATTCTAGACCACAATCTGACTTTCTCGTCCATTTTCTGGCACCACAATTGTTGATGCCAAACAGTATCAAGTAGTTATATAAAACGCCGTAAAACTGCAAATATGCATTGTAGAGTGTAATGTGTAGCATTATGGGTTGTGTTTAGCAAGGGATTTTGTGTTAAAACGAAGCATATGCATGTATGTAATTTCACATAACTGATAAATCAATTTTTTGTTTTTTAAACGGTGTTGTTTTTTCAAATTATTATTTTTGTTATGTGAAGAACAAAAATACTGTATTTTTCACAAATGTGTTTGTTATTTTGTGCACTGCAGGTGATTGTGTTGCATTTATCGTCAGTTGTAGTATGTTTTTCTTTATAAGCTTTGTTAAATACTCAAACAATTACTAACATCTTAATAGCAACTACTAAAATTTCTTTCATATTTTAATACTGTGGGCATATATTTCTATTGATTGCAAATGTGTTCGCCTAATGCTTTGTTTTGTTCACAAGGTTTACTGTTACAATAAAATACGGATGTTTTTTGTATCAATCAGGTACATGTGAAAGCGTTTACTTGAAGTCGCCATTTCTGCGAGAAATGCGCTCAAGTATATATGTATGTAGTTAAAACACTGAAATTTTTGGAATAAATTTGTCAAGATGGCATCAATATTAGACCAATATGAGGCGACTATATCACGAACCACAACCAGCAGCCGAACTATGCGTTCATCGAGCAATATGAATAACAACGAACCTGTATCGAGTGGTTATATAAACACAAGAGTTGAAGACGAAATTCCAATCTTTAGTAAGAGTAAGGTTAGTACACAAACTTCATATTATTTGATTCAAAATATTATTCTTTAAAGTGCCCAGTCTGCATTGGTATACATGACAGTTGTTTGAACCTTTCTGCAATTGTGTTGCACAATGTGCATTTTTATTATAAATGTATTTATTGCGTATGCAATACTATTACCATCATTATTGTCTGACGCGCAAAATGCATAACAACCTTATTACATTTTCTCCATTGCGTGTACTTTTTCTTCTAGTTGTTTTGACTAATTACGTTGTTTATCATATGGTAGTTTAACTGTTGTTTTGTATCTACCGGTTAGATAGTTAAAAGCACATATTATGCCCATGGCATTTTAGAAATTTATACTATAATTGTCATGAATCGTTTGTATAGAATGTGGTGCATGAAAAAACTACGCCCGCGGTGTAGTGGACTAGTGGTACGTTTTAGTGCACGTAAGCACATGCAAAATTGTTATCATTGATATGGTTATAATTTATTGTAAATAGTTGCTCTAATGCAATGATGTCCGCGTATTTACTTCAGATCAATTTCAAACCCCAAGAACCAATCACTCATCTATGTATATGCAACAACATGTTATGTATGGTGATGTCAAGAAGGCTGCTTCTTCGGATTAACCTCCTTGATCCTGATAATGTTGATGAGGTAGACAACGTTTATGCAAATTAAATTTCTACCATTAAGTATTGACAACTGACATGGATAGCTGTTCAATTCATCCCTAGTCAGTTCAATCCTCTTAACTTAAATAATATTGTATATAGTTACCAGCCAAGTTGAAAAATGTTGAATTGGCCAGGTTTGGCTTATCGCCGCTGTCATGATCCTATCATCATAAGCTCATTTTTTCACAATTAAAGCAACTATACCATGCAGCAGTATATACTGCTTTCACCGTCAGTGCTTTTCCAGGTTGATTTGTTTCGTGGCGATGATGAAGTTTACAAAATCTATCTGGATCCAACTGGGCAATATCTCTTGGTTTCTCTTAAATCTGAGGAGACACTTTTTCTGTCTGCAAATTCAAGAAGACCGAAAGCTCTTAATAAATTTAAAGGTAAAAAGCAAACACATATATGCTTAATTATGAAACAGGTTTCGTTTATTTTGACTCAAAAATGGTCTGTTGAATTGCACTTACAATAATATTGTTCTCATATAACTTCGAAATTTCTGAATAAAGTTAATGCCGCTTGTACTCATAGGCCATAAAGTTGAAAGCGTGGGTTGGTGTCGAACAGCAAGCGAAAACACCACTGGCCCAGTCCTGGTTGGAACCAGTCGTGGTCTCATTATGGAATGTTCCATCGAGGCCGGTGAAGAGACAAAGTTCTTTGGCGGGAGCGTTGACCAATACTTTAAGCAAGTTTTCAACTTTGGCAAAAGTGACAACCAAAGTAAGCCCCCAGACTGCCAACAATCTTGTCATAATAACATATGTAATATAATTAGCAAATGTGAAATTAGTGCGTTCTATCATTTCGCATTTCTTGTATCAGTGTAATTTCAAATAGCTACGTTTTCAATTTTTTGCGGTTGAATGTTTTTAGGCTCAGCAGTGATGGGATTGGAGTATTTTTCCACCGCTACAAGGAGCAATGGCAAAAGTGATTATTGCATATTTGCGATCACACCAAGCCGCTTGTTTCAATTCAATGGCTCAATTTATAACAATAGTGGAGATGTTCCTGTATTCCAGGTGAAGAAATTTCTGTATAATTGAATTTGTTTGACATAATGTTTGCTTGGAAGTGACATATACAGTTGTAACCTGTAATATATGGTATTGGTTACAGTCCATAACACAAAATCTTATTTCTGATAGTAATAAGGGTGTTGTACAAAACAACAGGATGTCTGTTTTCTAGGGTTTATGAGTAACAGCACATGCCAGTATGTCACATGCCATATTTCTAACATAAGAATCATGTGACTTGTAACCATATACTTTGAACAATGCTTACAATGGTTCATGCCCACTGGATGGCAACCATTATGTTTATTTTGTAGGTTGAACAATAAACTTGTCTGTGCTCACACTGCTATGTGTTGAGTGTTATATGTATGCAAGTTAAAACATATCAAATTCTTTTTTCAGACCATTTTTGCTCCATATGAAAATATCCCACCAAGATATATTGACTTGCCGGGCTTTATTGATAATAGCCAGTTAATCTTTTTGTACAGTTCAAAGGGAAACACTAGTAAGCCAACATTTTTTTGATCACAGTTAACACATTAGTACTTAATGTTGTAGTTTCACAACATGGAAAAAACTAAAGCTATGCTTATTTAGTGCAAGTTCCCACACAATTTGCATGGTTGGCTGCACCGGGCATCTACGTTGGAGATGTAAAGTCGTCACAAGCGATGGATGAATCTGCTCTGCAACAGCGATCTCTTGTGGCAAATCCAAAGCTTATTTCTTATCCAGGTGCGGACATGTTGTATGTGACAGTTTCCAGACACCCATTACAACAGAACATGCTTAAATTCATAGCAAAGTAATCACCGTTGCAATAAGTCCAAAATGGCCTGAATAATTCTATTAAAGGCTGAGTTCACGTATCTTTTTATAGTTTACTGTAACTTAACATGCTGTTGGTTTTATTTTAATATCAATAGTTTTGTTCTCGTGATGAAATCATTTGTTTGAATTGCTATCAAAAAGTGCAGTTCTATACATTTTTAGCTTATTTGTTTTAACAGCTGCGGAAAACAACAATCCATTCGCGGAAGAAAACACAAACGTCCTCAACATAGTTCTCACCGAATTCCATATTCTTCTCCTTTACTCCGACAGATTGAAAGCAGTTTGTTCACTGAATGAACAAGTTATCTGTGAAGATGTCTACACTTCAAGGTAAACATATCTTCATATTGTTTCACCACAGCAAGTAACTATCTCTTCCATTTCACTTATATTGTGTTAGACCAGTGGTTTTCAATTCGGGGTTTGCGAGAAATAACTGATTGCAGCTAAGGGTCCCCAAGTAGGAAAACGTTGGGAACCTTTATATTAGACAGTGGGATAAGATCACATACAGTACAAGAATTTTACTACATACTAGGGATGGGCCGATACGAACCCAAACCCGAATAGATTTGCCGAATATCGCCTTTATGGAAGATTCGGGCGAACACGAATACCAACAATGGCGAACCCGAATACAATATTACTTATAAATTTACTGACTTTCGTAAAAAATGATGATCTAGTTTTCCGACAAAGCTGAACTAGAGTCAGCAGTACTTACATTGAAGGTCGTTTTCCTAACGATTTTGCTTTTTTGATCGTTTTTTAAACACTATTTTTCGAAAGAAAGCGCTTTGTTTATCGAATACGTCATTTTAGAAGCAAGACTTGACAACTTTTGGAGGAAATTTTATTGTTTGGTTCTAATACAAATATATTCGGGATTCGTTCGTGTCGACCTTTATGATATTCGGGTTCGCACGAACCCGAATAATCTTCCTCGCGGCACGTCCCTACTACATACCACAAGACACTCCTGCAAATTCAAATGAACTGGAAGAGCACGACCATGTTTAAGAGTCCCATTCTATAGTGACACCTATAACCATGCCCTTATTTCTCATTGTGAATTCGTTCTTTGACCAAATGCTGTAAAAAAGTTTCATTTCAAGATTTTTGGTAGTGATTGAAAATTTGTGACTTCAATCATCACATTAATGCAATGGTTTAAGGCCTTTACGGTTCTTGGCAAGTTGTTGCTGTCATTATTTTACCAGAAAAAAAGCGTGCATTGGAAGCTATATACGTACTTTCCCCGTTTTTGTTAAATAAACTTTATAACATAGTTACTTACACCAAAATCTGCGTAATAATCTAAATCTAGTTTAGTTTAACTCACAAACATAAATGCTTTATGTCATCGGTCAAAACATCTTCGTAATAAACAAATTGAAATTTAAGTTAGAATTAATCTTTTCAATAGACATTTAACACTGCATTTTGCCTATTCAGTGCTGTGATCTTAATCTCAAATGTTTAAATGATTAATATGCTCCGTGCTTGGTATTTCCTTCATAAACCAATAGGACCTGTTCAAAATGCAATGACCTCACATGTAACATGATATATTAGGAAAAAATTATTTAAATGCATTTCGACGCACATGCTAGTTCTCACAGCGTTGTTGAGCTTTGGGACAGCTCTGTATAATGCTTGTTTGTGGGTACCTTGGTATATTTTGCATTATGATGTTTTTTTAATTGTATTATAATATTCCCAACATATGTGGGAATTCTTTTACTTTTGCTATTGATCTTAACACTGTTTATGAAAGTTACAGTTCAGCTCATAGCTGACTGATTGCAGGTGCCTTGTCGTCGTTAGGGAAGTTGCAAGATGTATTAAATAAGAATATAAGCTTCTGAAAATACATCTTAAATGCCAAATAATTTTTGGTATTTTGCACCAGAACCTCACCTTAGCTGATTCATTTGCTTTTTTCTTTCAGATATGGACAACTTGTGGGCTTAATTAGAGATCCCATTCTAAACACAATCTGGGCCTATACAGAGCGTGCCATTTTCAAATATAAGGTGAATGGTGTAAGGCACCTTTTATGTATTCCGCCAGTAGTTTTTGACTGTGAACTAAATACAACTACTAAGGTAGATTTTGATCACTTGTGTTGTGTCGAAGGTTGTAAAAGAGTCACGGGACGTTTGGCAGATGTATCTTGATATGGGAAAATTTGATTTAGCTCGAGAGTATTGTAGGGATAACCCTGCCAATCTAGATCAGGTATGTGGATGCTAATGGTCAAACAGTAGTCATAGCCATGCATTGAACACCATAATATTTCTATGTTGCTCTATGTCATTTTGCAAGTTGTAGTTGTCGTCACAATCATGTTATAGCACAATTTAAATATATTCATGATTAATTTTGTGGATTCTGTCGTGTAAAAATATTTTCGTGGTGTAGGTTTGTACAAAACAAGCTGAACATGCATTTGAGAAGGGCCAGTATCAGGAGAGTGCACTTTATTACGCGATTACACAGAACTCATTTGAAGATGTTGCATTAAAGTTTATTCGTGCCGATAAAGAAAATGCTCTGAGAGCATTTTTACAAAAGAAACTCAGTGGTTTAAAGGTAGAGTCAATCGCAAAGATGTTCTTTATTTAAAAACTTTACTAGTAAATTGTCTTTAGTTTTTAATGCTAAGTGAATAAATAAAGTTTAAACTAAACTTCGTTAACAGTCATGTTTAAGCTTCACCAAAGCAACATTACCTATTAGATTACTGTTAATTATACAGTTAATTACTGTTTATTACGGTTTAGATAAAAACTTTTTGTTTGTCGATACTGAGATTAGTCTCTACAGTTTTACAAGTCAAAAGTTCTTGATTGTTTGAATTTGAAGGAAAATGAAACAGTCCAGATGACAATGCTGTCAACTTGGCTTGTTGAACTTTACCTCAACCACCTTGGAAGATTGAGGGAGAATGAGGAAAGGGATCCGGAATCTCTGCAGAAATGCCAGGAGAATCTGCGCAAACTGCTAGCCCAGGTCCATCATCACAACTTCGTGAATCTACGAACGTTGGCATAAGACTATTTTGACCATTTTGTTACTTTGTAATTTCCAGGGCCGACTGAAAGACTGTTTCCAGCAAAATTGCGCAACAATCTATGACCTTCTTATTAGTCATGGGGATATTGAGGATTACGTCTTCTTTGCAGTTCTAATGCAGGTGGGCATTGTTTGTAGTCAGTCTACCACCGAAATATATCTTTCTGAACTATAAGGAGTTCAGAACCATGGAAATGAGTAATTTGTTAACACATTACCTTTATCGTATTATATAGTGACTGAATACCTACATATCAATTACATGCAAAACATAGTAATACTTGATTTTACTTGATGTTTCATCGCTTAACCCATATAAGACTGGCTCAATAATGCAGTGTATGATTTAGTTACACGAACACAAAAACTTTCACAGAATTTATCTTTCCTAATTAGGATTACGAACGAGTTGTGAATCATCATGTCCAAAATGAAGCGTATACTGCAGCCCTTGAAGCGCTCAGGAAACAAAATGACATAAGTTTGTATTATAAATTCTCTCCAGTGCTAATGCAGGTAAGCAGACTAATTTACTGTCAGATTCCAGCGCACAAGTGCGGTTTGAGGGTAAAGCTTCGTAAACGTTTGTATCTTTTTCAAGCACATACCAACAGCAACTGTGGATTCGTGGATTGATTTGAAAGACAGAATTGATCCGAAACATTTAATCCCATCTCTCATCAATTGCACTCAGGTTTTGATGAAAGTTGTTTGTTTCGTATCAAACCTTTTCGTGTCTGAATTTTCTCAATCTGTGGCTTCTTTTTACAAAATTGCACTATGAATTGGCAGAGCGGTCATCGAGAACAGTGGATGGAAGCAGTGCGTTACCTCGAATATTGCACGACAGACTTACATTGCACAGACCCAGCAATACATAACTACCTACTATCCCTCTATGTCAAATATCAACCAGAATCAGTGACTAAGTATGCTAAAAAAGAAAAACTTTCCTTTTGCTCATAATTTGATAAAATGAACCACAAACTTTGCTTTTGTAAACTGTGCACAAGTAGTTGATGATTCAACCCCTGTTTTTAAAGGTTTTTAGTTTGCAATTAATTTCTTTTGTTTTTTCCAGTTATCTTAAAGATCAGGGGGAGGACCAAGCTGAAATTCATTACGATGTCAAATACGCCTTGAGACTTTGTCTGGGTGACGGTGACGAAAAAGCTAAACCATTGTTACGTAGAGCGTGTGTCACAATCTACACTGTCATGTGTTTGTATGAAGAAGCTGTGTCCATGGCGCTACAGGTACTACCAAGTATGCTGGCCACTGGTTAACGACGCATATAGCTGAAGATATACTTTAGTTTAAAATTATTTAATCATTTTTATCGTTAACATTTCCGTTGTTACATTGTTAAACAGCTGTTGTTGCACTTTGTTCCTTGAAACGAACAAATTCCACGCTAAGTTACTCTATTGGAACATTTTTCAGCCAAAATGTTTTCAACACTAAAACTTTTCCCCAAACAGTTCAACACAATGTCTGCAACTCAATATATAATCAGTTAATCACTTATCTGGTTAGTTGACATAAGAACCAGTGCATGCTTATGAGCAAAATGTACCCCTTGGTTTTGTGAAATGCAGTCCTATACTTTGCACCAAATAAAGTTATTAACTTCTCAAGGTGGATGTCGAACTTGCAAAATCGATTGCAGATCGGCGAGAGCTGGAGGAAGAAGATGAGGAATTAAGAAAGAAATTGTGGTTGCAAATCGCCAAGCACGTTGTCCAGGAGGACAAGGACATTTCGAGAGCAATGAAGTTTCTCCAGGTATGAATAATTAAATACGTACAATGTGGTAACCACTGTATTGCACCCATGAGCATAATTTGCTTCGTGGTCACTATTTTAGTTGTAAAGTTGGTTATGATTTATTATCAAAAGTTTTTCGAGTGTTGCGATTCCAAGGGAATCGTCCCCATTATCAAGCATGTTTTACCTGCACATGATATCGGGGAATGTCTTGTATTACGTTAAAGTTACCAGAATTTATTCCGCTGACTTTACCTCTAGGATCTTTGCAGAACTTGGCCATAAAATACATTCATTCATAGGAATCTGGAGATCTCTTGAAAATAGAAGACATTCTTCCATTTTTTCCGGACTTTGTCACAATTGATCACTTTAAAGATGCCCTTTGTGAATCGCTTGCTGAATATAACAAGCACATCGATGAACTGAAAGTGAGGTTTGAAATTTTAATTTAAGCTTTGACGTGACATCCATTATCTTCATTTTATCTTTGCAGGAAGAGATGGATGATGCAACAACAAGTGCTCATTCCATCCGTGGCAACATCCAGGATACAAGGTAGGAATTTTGTCAGTCGTATAATAAACACAGTATCTCGGTGTTTCTAAAATTCTGACATTGGTGCAGAAATCGCCATCTAGTTGTGGGTGAAACAGACAGGTGCTGGTCATGTGGTAGGCAGCTCCTCACGAGGGGATTTTACCTGTTTCCATGCCAACACGCTTTTCACAGTGATTGTTTGTGGATAGAGGCAAAGCCCTTGCTAATTGATACAAAGCGCGAAATCGCAGAACAACTGCATAGAGTAGGTTATTAAAACTGGTTAGGGTAATAATTATTTATATTGTTATAATTATCGCACATTGTCACGATGTTTTAGTTTTCAATCTGCATAATTCTTTTGCTTTGGAGCAGGAGTTGGCTGCATTGAACCAATCACAGTCGGGCCAGTCTGATGATGCGATGAAAGAAAGGCGTTTGCGTCGTCAAAAGTTGGTTTTGCAACTTGATGAGACGATAGCGAATGAATGCATTTTATGTGGCGAAATTGCTGTCCGTGCTATCGACAAGCCGTTCTTTATTGACGAAACTGATGATTGGTCATGAAATGATATTTCATATTTATTGCAAACTCACTCACTTATTGGTGCATTTTGTTATTCTTCAAATGTTCATAAAAAGCACTAAACAGGTGCTGCAGAGATTAATCGCCATGATTTGTTTGATTGAAGTCATCCTCCTGATCTTATCTAGAATTCATATCATTGTGCAATAAAATGCAAAACTTAAACAAAAACGTGTATTTCAGAAATTTATGGCACTCCAGCAAAACAAAATTCAGGAGCAGCTTTTTGTCAATAAATTACACACATAAATATTGAAATCATCCTATAGTAGCATTAATCGGCTCCCAAGGATCCTTATTATCAGTTCCCTCATCAGGAAACGTTGAGTTCTGGATCAAAGCAATGTAATCTATCTCCAGTTGAAAAGGTCCTTCGATACCATCCTGTAGCTTGAAGCGAAAGTTTTCCAACTGATAACACAGACCATAGTGACATTTAACTAACAGACTGGACATAGCCCCAGATTGAATGACCACATGGACATAGCCCCAGATTGAATGACCACAAACTACTCACCATGGCGTATCCCATTCCCCTCTGTCTGACCAGTAAGTATCCACCGTCTTCCATCTTGGCCATAAATTTTACATAAGGAATCTAAACGTTTAAACAGATCAGTGTTATAAATAAACTCACACAGCACCACAGTTGTGTGAACATGCTTCTGCAGTTTGGAGGATTGCTTCAATACCTCTATCTCTTGCCAAAGTGGTCCACCTCGTGTATATATTGGCACCACATAAGCAATTCTTTTCTCAAAACCACAGTCGCACACCATCTCAAAATCGTACTTCCGACCATCTCCCCGTAAGCGCAACTTAACAGCGTTGAATCCTGTCAAACTCATGTATTCTCTCTTGTCCAGAATCGTCTACAAAAGATTTTCTTGCAATGTTTTATGTCGTTAAAAATTTGGATCCCTTTCTAAATCCTAATCAAAGAAAAATTAACCAGTAAAAAGATTCTCAGATGCAACTTCGCTATTTTTCAACTCTTGCTTAAACTTAAAATAATTCAAAAACATTGGAATTTATGACAAATATTAATTTTGTGGTTGGCATGTTTTGTGGAGATTATTCTGCTCCCAAGTACAGTTATGTTCTCTCAGCCATGTTTGTAACTGGTTTGCATCCTGACTTACAAGAAATGGTCTTGTTTCCAAATAGACCATCCCATGGTACGGTGGTTGGGGTTGAAGGGGGTCAGTTGTCGGGAGTAGATCTCGAGGTCTTTTTTCACTCAAATATCCCCTGAACATGGCCGTCATTTCATTCAGACCCTGTCGAAGTTCTGCCCAACTGTGCCCCCCATAATCTTCGTCCGTCATCACGTACCAATACGATAGGTCTTCGGAGTTACGGAAATAGTACATCACGTGATCTTTTTTAAATAATCGTGCGGTACTTTCGTTCTCTGTAACACTACTGAACATTGATCGAACTGTCTTGAGTACATATTTCCAAGATCTTTTCATCCCCAGCCAGTCCATTCGTACTTGGCGGGGACGATAAATGACTTCCTCCTGCTGTACAACCATCTGATTTTCTGTTTCTTGATGGCGTGTGCCTCCAACTTTAGGCAAGAATCGGCGTGGACAATTTATAGGAGTAGCCACTGCTTTTAAAAGTGGTCTGCTGTCTTTTCCTCCATAAGCAAGCCATCTTCTGATTACGGGCGTCATAACAGTTAGCCTCGAATGGCAAGGTCCTACTGCAGTGGTTGCCATGCTGTGGAATACTTCTTGACCGAATTTGCTTGATAGCAACACAAATTGCCTACATTGTCGTTTATGATATATCTGTTTCCCTTACAAAATTCTGCATAGAAATAAAATTAAAGGATAAAAATCAAAAGAAATTGCATAAACGCAAACAAAAATTATGAAGATATGCATCTCATTAGAAATTATAAGCATCAAGTCTCGAAGCAATGGCTCAAAACAAGTCGACTACTTGAATCGGTTAGGACAGTCTCATTCATGAACGAGCAATAACAAAAACACCAGCGAGAGCTTCACTTTATAACTAACAGACTGTAATGATTCCACGTTACCATAACCAGGGGAAGATTAAAACTATTTATATCTATTTCACAATGAGCAGGTTTAGCTGAAAACCATCGAATAAACTGCAACATTTACGCATATGTTTAACAGTAAACATGAAAACATGTGTTAATTGGTACGGCAAAACACATTTGATAAATGACTTGAGAGCAATCACAACAAAGAGTTATTAAACCCAATTAAAAGGATAAAAGCAGGATAACTGAATCACATCGCTTCATCGACAATGACCTATGCTATTCCACTTTAAATGATGGGGACTTTGGGTAGTTTGCAAACTGCTCTCGATAAGCTTTCAAGGTTGCCAACATCTGCTCTGCTTTCCTTATCTCCTCGCTATTGTCTGGGAGAATTTTCTTGTAAACTGCTATAGTCTTATTAAGGAACACTTTTGCTTCCCCTGGCATGTTGGCGTTGAAGTAAAGAGTCGCAACTTTGAACGACTCCCGTGCTGCTTCCATGCTCATGGTCCCAAATCTCATCGATGTTGTCTTCAAACTCTCTTTAACATGCTTTGCAGCTGATTTGTAGTCTCGCAAGTGACTGGAGATGTTACAAACACGAAGGTGATTATACGCCAACAGTGACATCGGCTCTAAAGGATAAATGGCTTACGTGTAGCAATAAGCAAGTTGGTCGTGGATGTTCGATTTTGACTGATGGTTCTTGTACAGAATCTCATCCATTCCACTTAAGCATCTCTTCAGCATTCCTAGCCCTTCATTATACTGTCGCTTGTAAAGTCTTTGAGCTATGACTTGAGTGATGTGCTGTCAATAAATGAAAAATTGAAAATATACAATCCTGGGTATGATTTCAGAAACTGCTTCCAAGAAGTATAAAAAAAACTTGTAAAAAAGCTAAAGTTAAATCGACAAACATTTTTTAACTGTTTTGTGTAGCGTCATGTTGAACTTCTTGTATTCTTACCACAATATTATTGTATCTTGTTGATGCCTCTGTGAGATCTTGTATGGTCTCACACTCAACATTAAGACACTTTCCCATAATTACTTCATTTTTAAAAGAGCCTTCCATTATAACGGCAGGCCCTTCGCATTTTTTGCACTTGTATGCGGTGAACTGTTGGAGAAAGGCCCGCTCGTCTGAATCACCTGAAAGTGAAAATAATGAACTTGCAAGTGCTGTTATAGGCAATAACTTCCTGTTTACTAACCGAATAACTAACTCTATTTACTAAACCATAGGAAACATGTTTGTTCTTTATGCAACTTACCTTGTTCATATTTCAAACACGAATCACAATGGCAAGTGAAGAAATATTGCTTGCTTAGTATTTCTTGCCTGTCTTCATAGCAATGTCTGCTGATGCATGGACCATAGGAATGGCTGATCTCATCCCCAACATTGAGAGTTCGAGTCGATCGAATCTGAAACAAGAGACAGTTAATACAGCATTAGACTTGTCATCTGACCTAACATGATGGACTAGATGAGCAAACATTGGCCATGAGAGCTCTAGTTTTCACAGTTCAATATTTCGTGTTTTGCATACAAGTGTTTTTCTTCCTTTGAAAGTGATCACGGTATTGGCACTGCATGAGTGATTGAGTAAGCTTGTGGTTGGAAATAATGCTGTGGCAATTCTCTGCTGCTGAAGAGTAGACACTTCTGAAAAGAGCAAAGTCAAAGTTTTAAGTTCAACCTTCCAGCATAACATTAGAATCCGTTATTTAGAATGTTGCCGTAACATGTGAAATTCTTTCCATTACTTAACAAAATATCTAACTTGGTATAAGAAAGAGCAAATGATTTAAATAATTTGGTAAAACTTTGTCAAGTAATAAGGTCAACCTTCATCTTTGTGCATATTGTCCCTGATAACATTAAATATTGCCTGGGAGTTGGTATAAAGCTGAAGTATATGGTGTCTAAGCAGATATGAGATGATGCTTTGGAAAGTCTGAGGTAATTCTGAAAGAAATAATGGTATTAATATGTTGGAAGATATTTCATCTTTAAGACATGACACAATTTAAGATGTCTACGATTTATTCTAAAGGACAATTGAAAACACTTTTCAAGGCCTTTTAAAGAAATATTCTCTACGTCGAATATAATAAAAATAAAGAAATGTTTACCCTTGGACATGAAGAGATTGCGTTGTTTCACGCTGGGATTAGGGGCATTCACCGCCATTTGCTCACATACACCTTCAATTCTCTTCTTTAGAGGTTCAATTTCAAAGAAAGAATGTCTACCACAGTTGGCTTGCATCTCCTTAAAACTTAACCTCATAAAAGTAGACCTTATAACATTTGCTGTTTCAGCTACCTTGGTGCTACAACCGTTCGGGGGATTTTTTGAACTATTTAATTGCTTTTTCCCTCTCCCTGGAAAGCATTGGTTTAAAACTTTGGCAATGTAGTTTGCATACAGTGTGCTTTTTGCTAATACGGTTTTAAGGTGTTCATTTGCATGGGTCTGAAGGCAATAGATACTCCAATAGTCGCCATTGTACACTCGACTTTCAGGATCAATTCCATTCTTATTAACAGTAGGGGGAGGAGTGGCCGCTTGTTGCTGTTTAATTTTCCCTTTCTTCTTGTTTTTTGTAGCTTTGATCACAACCGGTGGGTAAAGTTTATGCATATCTGCTGCAATACACAGGAAAGGATACGGCTCCGTATCTTTTTCACAATCAGATTCTTTCAGGTTTTTATTTTTCAATGAAAATTCATATGCTCCGTGTAGAATGACCCTCAACGCAACATGTGCAAATGCATCAACCTATTGCAATCATTTGAACATATATCACATCAAATTTTCAATCCGTATTTCCTTGCAACCATAAGTAAATTAATCAAGAATTCTTCCAAACCTGTTGTAATATCGGCCACATAGAGCATTCCAACCAGTGATAAACGTTCCAAGCCTTCAGCCTGCACTTTTCATTGCAGTACAACGCTTTCGAACAGCCATGGCAGGGTATGCCATGTAATGCACATTCCTAAAATCATGCAGGGGCAAAATTACATGTTTATCCCCTTTTACAATCTTGCAAGCTTCACGTAAAATAACTTTGAAAGCAAGACTTGAAGCAAGACTTTGAAGCCAGACTTTGAAAGCAAGTGGCCGTATAACAACAGCAAAAATTATCACAACAGAGCATTTTAAATTGTCACCGTGAAACAGTAATTGCAATACTGCCCAATATATTTCCGGTTTAGCACACCGCAGTAAGTTTCTTCACTGATTATACCATCACCAGGAAGTAGACCGTATTTTGTTTTCAAAAATCGACCTAAAATGGACGTGGTTGGACTGTATTTATATGAGCGTGAGGTTTCTTACACATACACTGGCACATTACCTTTCTCTGGTTCATAACTCAACTGAACATTTGAAGAAGCTCCATTTAACTGCTTGTTGTCAAATGTATATTCTGAAATAATTTATTTCAGACATTAAGCAGCGTATACTCTGTTAAAAACTTTGAAAAGCATTGTATAAAGAAAACATTCAACATAAACATTCACTAAACAAAACCTTATATATCTTATATGTATATAATTATATATCCTTATATTCTTCAGGCCTCGTAAAAAGTAATACGTTTGTTTACTAAAGGCCCAACCTATTTTAACAATTCTACTTTCAATTCTGGTACCAATGAAAAACAACAAATCCAATTCCAATTTTGAACACTTTAACTATAAGACTTTCCTCAAGGGTACAACGTATTCATTTTGAAAGTTTCTTTTAACAACTAATTTAAAAATTTGTTGTTACAAAAAAAAAGTGCTTTTAAATCTTGTAAAATCTTGGTTTGTGAATGATATGTCGACAGACATAGTAATACTCACCTTTTTCAAAAACTTCTTCACCAATTGGTTCACTTTTGAGATAAAGGTTGTCATTTTTGTCAACGTTTCTTTCCAGAAGAGCTTTCAAAACATCAACTTCCTGCATATGAGTAAAAAATAAAATAACAAGTTAAATATGAATAAAAAGCCCATACCAGTATTGAGAATATCAGTATAAGGTACCTTATATTTCTTTCCATTCTGTTGCTTTAGAAGTCTGTCTACTACTCCAGCACACCTTTTAAATTGCTTTAGATGCCAATAAGCCCATGCCAGTCTACATAAAAGCTTAATTTCCCTTGAAAATGATGCAAAGGTTTTATTTTGTACATTGCTGATGGCAACTACTTATTTAGTAATAGTAACCCATAAACTGATTATACCCACATAACTCTAAATAGACTAAAATGACAAAATCATTATACTTATAGCAGCCATAGTGGAAAGTGTGGCAGCTACACGCAGCAGCTTCATGAATGTGCAAAAAGAATTTTTTATTTTCACGCTTATTTATAATAGGTCAATTCCAGTGTGACTGACGGGACAAAAGATGGAATTTTTAAAATTATAAATGCATTATTATCAGTTTTATATAAGATTGGAAAAAAAAGAAATGTGTTTTCAGTTAATGGTAGTTGCACGTTATTTATTTAAATAGGTTGTTTGAACGCCAACTTATAATAAAAAAAAAGAATTGGGGCATCAGTGCACACCATTACTACAAAATTTGCATCTTTGCATGCATGTTTTCTCAAAAACTGGAATACTTTCTCGTCGAAAACAGCAGTTCTTCCCAGTCGGATATAGCAGCAACCATTAACAGTCATAGGCAGATTTTCTTAAAAAGCACAAAATAAAATGCTATTTAAATACAAAATTGCTCACCTTGCATGGCCATGTTCGCCATTTGCAAAAGCTCTATCCACATCTAGTATGCATTGCTCATATTCCTTGATACGAAAGCATGAAGCTGATCGATTTGAGTATAATATAGCAAGAGGGTATTCTGCAATAAAAATTAATAAATCATGCTGCTTACAACAGCTCATAAAGCAAATTATTTGATGTGGTTAATTTAGGATTTCACTATAAATATGATATCACAGCAAATAAACATTACAAATTTTAATGCTAATTACGGTAGATAGGCTACTAAACAAACAATTCTAGCCTATTACCTGTTACATGCTCGCCCTTTTCACTTTCTTTTACACAGTACGTGGGTGCATTAATTATTCCCTGTGTATAATGCTCCAACGAAGCTTTAAAGTCGTTGCTTTTGAAGCATTCATTTCCACGTTGTTTCAACAGCGCATAAGTCTCCATTGACTTATGGTTGTTAATGCAATCATCTTCAGCAGTAGGCATGATTATATTTGGGATTTTTACTAACCTAATATCTTGCGTACAACAATTTCCCAGTGCTTTGAAATTTCAACTAGCACCAACCGCCAAATTCCAAACCTCGTTTTCTAATACTGCAGCGTTAGAAACATGACTGCAAGATCGTAAAATGCGTATTAGTAAAAGGGGAAATCCCAAAGGGAAAAGCAACACATTGAAATCACATCATGTAGTTCTTATTAATGGCTATGAAGAAACGCTATAAGAGTTTTTTTACATATGTACCTAAATATATTTGCTTTTATTAATTTTTTAAATGAACTTTAACAACGTTTAATATTATTTTTTGTTGTTTTGAGCTTGAGAAAACTGATCTTAAAGATAAACACCAATGCGACCCTTATGAGGTGCGCAAGGTGCTGCTGGTATTCGTGATGGTTCTGTTGTTTACGACAAGAAGAGGCCGCACTAAAAAGTTCGAAATAACAAACTTGCTGTTGAAATGACACCGAACAATTTTAATTTCCCAATATTACATTCTCAAAGAAGAGTAACTGATGGAAGACCTTGGTTCGAGTTTTTGCACCAAAGAATTTTCATCAGATTTGGACTGGGCGAGACTTCCTGTAGAAATTTGGCTGCAAATTTTTGGTGATTTACCTCAGTCTACTCTACTCTTTGTTGTTCGTTATGTTTGTCGATTTTTCAAATCATTGACGTTTGATCCTTCCTTGTGGAGAAAAATTGACCTGAACAAATGGAAAGAAAACACAACATTGTCGTTTTTGCAAATAAAAGACAGTGTCTTGCTTGCAGAAGATGAGGAAATTGATGCCGATATGAGGAACATTGTTGCTAAACTCTTAAAATATGGTGACCTTTCTTCTACCGACCTCTTCACACCAGTGATAAGCCGAGTGTCCAAAAGTCTGCTTTCAATGTCATTCAGTCGATATACAGGAGATTTTGTTTTTGGATCACAAGAACGATCATTGTTATATGAATGTTCTAACATTGTCTGCTTGGATTTGGCTTTTTGTGACAATATAACTACTCCCATTTTAGATGAAATTAGTCTTAACTGTGAGAAAATTGAAACTCTTATACTTCAAGGATGCAGGTAATGTTTAAAAAATCAGTTAGCTGTGGAAATGTGTTTTTGTTGCTATCCCAAAATAAGCCAAGTTTTAAAGTGAACAGTAGTGTTGTTATTAGGCCTATATGCTTTTCAGCTTTTAGTCTTTGTTGTGGGGGCATTTCTACTGTAGGCTACCTTGAAATTGGAGGTTTAATATGTAAGTGCACAACCAGATGACATCACAATTTGAGTAGCTGGGATCTTGTATACAAAGTTTTAAAGTGGTTGTGCAAGGCCTGAAATTGGCACGTTTTTCAATGTAACGTATTTGTTAATCTAACGTGAAACATAACACACACTTATAAACCTCGACCTAGCCCTACTAAACTAGCTTGATGCTTAACTTTTAGAACCAATATTAAGATAATGTAATGATTTCTTTGTGTTAATGCAGCTGCTCATCTCAGACCAAGTAATGTTCTTATGAAATAGTCAGTTCGATTACAGTTACCGTAGTATAGAGCAATATGACTTTTAAAAGTGAAGCTCTTCATACCAACATTTAAAATGTTATTGCATTCAAATCACTAAATAAGAAATTTTGCTAATTTGTGCATAGAACTTTTTCAGCTAATTTTGTGCAGTTACAGCATGGTTGTGACAAAAGGACTGTTTTAAATTTGTGTAATATTGCAGTGAAGTCAATGACGATGCCATGAAGGCAGTCAGCACGTTTAAACATCTGACTAAGCTGGACATATCGCACTGTGCGGCTGTTACTGATGTCGGAATTAATTTTCTTGCTGGAATGCCATGCCGGATCCTGCATTTCCTTAGTGACGGTGTCTTGCATTTAAGTGACTGGTAAAAAAATTTTTGTTTATTGTTTAAATTGGAGGTAGATAATTAATCAGCAACGTTAAGTTTTTCTTCTTTGGTTTGACGAGTAACTTAGGTTATGCTGGAAAGAGTTGGTTACCAGTTCATACGTCTTGCATCATATGGATCTTATAAATATTATGTTGATGAAAGTTCAGATGACTATTAAGTTGATGTTCATAGATATCACAAAATGGTGTCAAGAACCTACTAAAATATTTTTTATGTTTCAAGGGGTGTGCTTAACCTTGTTTCCCACCAAACCGAAATTGAATGTCTGGTGCTTGATGGAGAAGATTTGACAGACATATCTGTGATTGTTTCCTGTAGGCACCTTGCCAATTTACAAAAATTTCAGATGTCTTTTTGCAGCAAACTCACAGACCAAAGCATACTTGCATTATGTGGGAAAGTAAGGTAATGAATTGCTGTAGTTGACAGCGCTATTGGCTTACTATCCTATAACAAAGCATGGTTACTACTGTGGCTTAGCAGAAATATATAACTAGCGGGCTTTATCTGGCTTGCAGTTGATGTATAAACTTGAGCTGAGCATATATCATATTAATATTTCACTCACTCAAGCACATGCAATTAATCTAGACTACAGCGCTTGCATCTGAGGAAAATCTCATCAGAAGTATCCACCCAAGCCCTTGTTCGTTTGTTCCAAGAGGAACCTCTTGGAAATCTCAGAGATTTAGCCATCTGTGATACAGAGCACGTCAATGACGATGTTATCAACACTATTTCATCTGGGTATGAATCTTTTTCACCTTGAGATTAGTTGTCTTCTGATGTAGTATTGGTTATTGATAAGTAGATCTTTTCCAGAAGCATCATCATTGTATAGAATAGAATTTATAAGAAAGCTGGAGATGTTTTTAATATCACAAAGAATGAATTGTAATTTACTTTTTGACAACAAAGTCCCTTAGCTGTGAATTTTACACCAGATGCCCACTTCTACAGAGAATCCATCTTGATTGGTGTTGTGAAGCCTCTGACAAGTCGATAAGTGAACTCTTCCAGCTATGCAGGTACATTTTTTCTATATAAATCTATTTTTAGAAGCTTATGTTTTGGTCCGCAATCTACTAACCTTATCTTATAATTTAGCCATAATACCCACAACCGGTGCAAATTTGCCTGGCGTGAGTTTTTTTTGTGATATAACTTGTCAATGTCTCACTTTGTTAATGTTGGCGATTAACATTTAATCAACTGACTTTTTTCTCGACATTGTTGAAATAAACTACCATGCTAACCTTCTGAACTGTGCAAGGCCCCAGGCAGGGCCAATTGGCCAGACACCAGTTATTTTTACAATATTAAATAACCATCAGTGGTTGCCAAAGCTTTGTATGTTATCATGTTTGAATCGTTATAGCGAGACTGAGTGAAGTCTTCATGTAAACCTGACCTAAACTTGACAATGATTCTTCATCCCTTTAGCCCTGTTTACAAGGCTTGTCTATATGCAATTGTGCATTTTCCGATGAATGCATTTTTTATTTGCTTTAATTTTTTGTGGCTTGAATTTGGAACTGTTCATCAGCACTGTTGGACAGATCCAAGCATACTTAGCTACCTGAGGAAGAGCATTGCAACGATAGTGTACCACCGAGTGTCGAACCAGAAAAATAGTTTTTGCTATGTTTTTCAAATATAAGTGAATAAAACCACATATGCTTATGCTAGAGTGCGTTTTCTACTTTAGTATGGCTGGTATGAAAGTTTTTAAATTTGTTACATTGATGTATGTAGAGAATTAGAACATGTTAGTTTGGTGGGAATGGTTAGATTGAAAGGCCCGTGGCTGATTAACGTTGATCATCATTTACCCAAACTTCGTCATCTTGACCTATCACTGTGTAATGATATTCCTGATGCCCAACTTTACAAGCTTGTGCTACGGTAGGTCTTTGTTTTATGTTAATAACTTATAGCACAGTTAGTGTAAAGGAGTATGTATGCCATGGTCTAAGTGGTTGCTTATTTATATCAAGTTCTGCCCTAACCATTGGGTCCAGTTATTTTTTAACCTTTCATCAAAACTGTTTAAGGAATCAAGTTGATGTTGATATTTGAAGTAGGGATTAGAGGAGTTAATTTATTTTAATTATTAATCGCAAAGTTCATCTTGAGGTTGGAATGGTTGTACTATAACTTAATTAAACAAATATGAGATTGAGATGACGTTATAGTCTGACATTGGCACATAAGTACAGACACTCGGCTTTATAAATGTTTGAAAGCACAGCAGGTAGTCACAGTTTTTGGGTCAATTAAATAAAACAGTAACTAACATTCACAAAGTTATCATCATTTTTTGTGGTAACTGTTAGGATGGAACGTTGCTTCTGGCTTTCGCTGTGTTTTTAACTTGATTTTATATTATCTTTTACATCGCACTATCTAGTAGCAATCATAATAACCGCGTCTGTATGTTTGATAGAAAACGCGATATAGTCGCATACACCTACTTCCATGAGCGGATAACTTTTGAGAACGTTCTGGAGCATGTTGATGAGGAGCACGAGCGTTCCTCCAAGGAACCGCATCCCAATCCTGTTGAAGAAGAATGCCCGGGATCCCGAGGAGCAACGGTTGAATTTTGATTGCTTTTTTCCTCCTTTCCTTTTTTCATTACATCGTGAGCTGTGATTTTCTTTTTTGGGTCCTAATAAATGCTGAAAGTTCGCGATAACTGCGTTGGTTTGTCTCGTGCAGTGATTGGCAAGAAATCGTATATCAGGTAGTGACGTAATTTTGTGGCAGTCTGTTGCGACAAAACCGACGTAATTGTGGCCTCTTTTTACACAGTTTTAAGTTGTGAGCCCCAGGGTATAGTAGTAGTTGTACTGCGTCAGACATCGCAGGCGTGAGTAAAGTTTGGTCTCATTATTTTCAATAGACTTATAGTGTTTTCTGGACTTAGCTACAGTGTAATGACATCGTTTTTGCTCTGGGATCTATTGCAGTGGTAATGTCGCAGTAGAAGGAGCAAAGACACCTACAGAAGGGACTAACTTTATTTTTACAAATACGCAGAATATAGCTATAGGTGAGCAAATGAATTCGGTTTGTGTAGAACTATATGGCTGCTTCTAAACTTTTTAACAGAGTGGTTTTTCATTGCGTTGTCAAAACACGAAGCAGTCTTTTTGTAAGCACAATCTAGTTTACATAACTTTGGTAATATTATTGTCAGATTCGTAATTCGCGAAATAATTTCAGTTTTGGTTCAGAACCTTTCAGAAGTGCTTAATTGAAAGATGTTACGGACGTTTTGCGTTTTGACGTTGCTCAGTTCTTGTTTGGGTGAGATCAAAATCGAGCCTATTGTTGAGATGAGATGGGATTTCACAGACTGCGGCCTAGCTGGACGATTTGGTCCCTCACAGGTAATTTACCTAAGACGTAATTATTTAAAACAGTTAATTTAGTTTAGTTTGTTTTTACCAAGAAGCTATTGCAAGACCGAAGAAAGTTTCACTCGTAAGTAGGCTAATTGTAAGGCATGAAATTTCATTTGAAAACTTTTAGCGTTTTTGTAATCACAGGAAGATTGCGACGTTGCGTACAAAGGCACCAATCTTGAGGGAGATGTTACGTTGAGCTACGGGATTCAAACATGGACGGTCCCTGCCTCTGGTCTTTACCTCATAACAGGTGATGGAATATTTGTTACATGTAGCCTACAGTAGGCTACATGGTACATATCCTATCCTTCATAAACAAATGATAACGATTTTAACTATTGATTTAATCGTAAATAGAAGATTTATTTCGATCTGGTCCATTTTACTCAGGTACAATTGGACTGAAAATCGTTTTATTTCTTCTTGATAAATGGCTAAAGTTTTCCCTTTTGTCTTAGCTCGAGCACCATCGGGTTTGGTAAGGCCCAGCCAAGATGGGGGTGAAGGGGCAATTCTCTCGTCCAACTTCAGGCTAAATGAAGGTGAACAGCTTCGAATATTAGTAGGTAAGTTGACCTTAGCATTAGATCAAGACCGTAACTATATATGTTTAACTCAAATCACGGTTTCAAACATAAATAAAGCATTAAAGCAGATTTAATCAGTATTTTTGTGAGAATAATTGGCTTAAATTCTTTGTATATACGCGAGTAGTTAATCCAGTAATTGCTGCTTTCTTACGATTAATCGGTCATGTGTTGCTACGGTTAAACATAGCGACTTTGTTAAAAATTACAAAGAAGTACACGAAGAAGCTCAATTGTTACGACACAATTTATAGGACAGCAAAGCGATTATTCAGCAATAGGACCATCCCAAAGAGGATCTGGCGGTTCGGGAGGAACATTCATCACTCGAGTCAGGGATGATTTCATTCTTCTCATCGCTGGCGGGGGAAGCTGCGGAGCTGGATCATCACCAGGAGACTCCGGACGCTCTCAAGCGAGCGCCAATTATTTTCCGGAAGGCAAAAACGCCTCCGAGGTGTCGGAATTGCTTGGCAGCGGAGGCAGGAACGGATCGGGCGGATTTCGAGGGATGGAATTAGCTGACGGGATCAGCTCCTCAGGTGGAGGTTCTGGTTACTATGGCGACGGCGAGCTTGCGTTTTTACGCGTCGGAGAGCAGTTGGATGCAGATGGTCCACGTCCAGCCAAGAGCTACAGATCACTTGGTGCCTCGGATAACGCCGCTGGTGTAGGGGGGTTTTTTATGTTTATTAGCGGGAACGGACTTCTTACGGAAAACAACGGAGGATTTGGAGGTGGCGGGTCTGGTAGCTTAGATGGTGGTGCCGGAGGTGGCGGGGGTTATTCCGGCGGAGGTGGAGGTCCTCCGAAAGGATGGGGAGGAGGTGGAGGCAGTTTAAATAACGGTGAAAATCCGGAGAAAACTGAATACCACAGGGGACCCGGTTCGGCGACAATTACCTTTATGGGTAAGTTGCACAAAAAGTTTTGCTTGGTCGGTTTTATGTTAAAATAGTTTTTTGCCGCATAAAAGTTTTGTCCGTGCTTTTCCGCAAATTCATGAAAGCATCCCCCTCCTAGAATCACACTTGTCATAATTTTTTCCAGGTTACTCGTGCTGTGGTCCGATAGTTGTATACATAGCTATGTGTTTCGTTGCCGGAATCATTTGCGCGGTTCTTTTCGTCTGCCTTGCCTATTACATATGGAAGGGTTGCCAGCAATGCTGTGATAATCCTGAGTCGGAAGGGATTTGGCAGCGGA
This sequence comes from Clavelina lepadiformis, assembly GCF_947623445.1. Lineage (NCBI taxonomy): Eukaryota > Metazoa > Chordata > Ascidiacea > Aplousobranchia > Clavelinidae > Clavelina > Clavelina lepadiformis. The sequence continues at coordinate 21,431,720 of NC_135241.1, forward strand.
GCGGAGCAAAAATCCGCTCGTTGTTTAGAAAAGACTCGGAACAGGGAGTTAAACCGTTCGTATCTCCACGGAAATACATCCATTCAAACAATCGCAGCTACTCCTACGATCGCAATTACCGGTCGCGACCTGATAGACGGAACCGTTATGAAGACTGATGCGGAAGCGGTTGATTATATAAACAAAGTAAAATCTGTTTTTGCCTCATGTTGTTGAATTGACGGTTTTTGTTTACATAAACACACTTCAAGTTTTCTTGTACGATATTAGTGTCATTTGGTAGCCGGTTATAACAATTTGCAACATCAGGTGGTTAATGTACAAACGCTGGAATACATTGCAGGAAAACTAATAAAGTTTAAAGTCTTGGTCCACGCAATAACTGAATAAACAAACTTGGTAGTGATCCGGCTTTATAAGCAACCATTTTGTAAACATTTAAAGACAAAGGCAAGTACAAGACATAAATACAAAAAGTCACATCATGGCAAGTGCAGATATGGTGCTCCTTAGTCGGGTATAGCCCCCATTGTTTGGTTTCATAGTGGTCTGTATATAGTACATGTCTGTATAAAATCATGCAAATCATTTAGTTTATAGTTGAATTTGGTTTTGTTTATAATTATATCAACGACAACGATGTTTTGGAAGAAGTCATAGCAGAATAGCAACTGCTACTACAGCTACCCTATTTAGCAAGACCGTTATGGAAACGTGCGCGCTATTCTTCTATTATTACTTCATCGTCACTTCCTGGTACGTAATCGACAATATTTCCATCGGCATCTAGGTAATTTCCATCTTCATCCATGTAAATGATTTCCTCCTCGTCGCTACCAGAGATGTATTCGACCTCTTCATCATCGGAATCTGTGACGTAAATGATTTGGTTTCCGTCCTCGTCGTATTCGACTTCGCCCTGATTGATCTCTACTTCGTTGCCATCTTCATCAACGTAGACATAAGTGACGTCTTCGGTTTGTTCTTCCTCTTCATTAGAGTCCTCTTCTTCAACCTCAATGTACTCTACTTCTTCATCGTTTTCCTCATCGTTACTTTCGTAAATGTATTCCACAATCAGTTCTCCTTCATCCGTGGACAACTCTTCGTCATCTAAAGATTGATGAGACTTTTCGTCAACCGTTTCCTCAGACTCCTGGTGGCCTTCCTCCGTTTCTTTTTTTTGCTTAATTTCTCGATCGTCTTCTGTGTTTGAAACAGTCTCCTGTGCTTTCATTTCACCCATCTTTGCTGCATCGCTAGAATCGGGAGCTCGATTCACGTTAGTTGTTGTACTTGTTTTGTCTTCAGCGCTCTTCGTTTCTGTCTCTCTGCTCTCGGGTTCCGGATTTGCATCATTTGGCATTTGTTCTAGTTTTTCTTCAGCAACCGTGGTCTCTACATCACTAATGGTAGGTTTCTCGTAATTATCCGGTTGTGACTTTTCGCTTTCTCCTGAAATGACTTCAAGCGCTATATTCTTGATGCTTTCACTTTCATTGATGCTTTTTTCTAACTCAAGTGTTGAATCCAATTGATTAGGTGATGCGTTTTGTAGCTGAGGTTTTGTTGCTGTCCCCGCATTTGAACCCAAAATATCTTCCTCGGCCGATTCGGCTTGTCCATCTTTGCAGGAGGTATTGCTCTGGATGTGTGCTGCTACATTTTGTTTTTCAGTATCATTTTGTAAATCTTCTACCTTCTCAACTGATGCAGATTCGTTGCCTTCAGGATCTTCCAATGTAGCTTCCGGGTGCTCTTCAGCAGTATTTATCTGATCGTCGTCAGACGATGTAGTTTTAGCAACGAATCCATCACCGGTTTCAGATAATGTCTCTGGAACGATTTCCAATTCCGCTTTTACTTTATCCACATCTATTGGTTCATGTCCTGCGGCAATATAGGCTTCAATGTATTTTTCTCGATACTTACGCCTAAATTCTTCGTCTACTACAAGATTTCCAGGTAAATTAGCGTACTTCAAAAAATCAGCATAAATCGTATCACTGCTTGCATCGCTTGGCTCTCTCAAAACAAAAGTACCTGTAAATCCGGCTGAAAAGTCATAGGTTGTTTTATCGCCTTCGAATGCGGCCGATATAGCACTGGAAAGATTTTCTTTTGCATCATCGTCACGCGTATGATCATCTGCACTCTGTACAGCTTGCATCGCCATGAGAAGATTGCTCCGTGAGTGATCTTCATTGTAGTTCACGGATGCGGTAGATTGCATTTCGTCATCTTTTATTTGTACCATTGTAATATCTTCATCCTTGTACTCACGAATCCCGTCTGCTGAAGAATTTTCTAAATCTTTGTCATTGATTTCTTCAATAATAGGACTTTTGTCCTCCCTTGCTGCATCATCTTTTGATGAAGTCATGTTTACGTCAGTCTCATCTAGATGGGCATTTGATTCATCTTTCGACTCACCGTCTTCCTTTTCAGTAGCTGCCGGAAGTTCTTCTTTAACATTTTCATCCACTCCAGCTTCCATGGGTGCGTCATTTTGCACGTCATCCTGCGTGTGCTCTACGTGACGAGCGCCTTCTTTGTTAGATCTTTCCTCATCTTCATCTGAAGAAGAGCTCGAGAGAACCACGTAGTCCCCAGTCAGTTTCGTCGGTTTCCGTTTTATTGCTTCCTCAGCCTCTTCGATCCGTTTGTTTTGCATTTCCCGAAGATTACCGGACGCTTCTTCAGATGACTCCTGGAGCTGTCGGGTTCGAGAGGAGAGATTAGGAACTCCTCTACAAGACACCCGGACGATGCGCTTCCTATTGCTGTTCTTTTTGCGATTTGGATCATCTTCCGGTGTGTCTGCTCCGGCGTTTTCTTCATAGTTTTGCAGGTACATATCCCGATAGCTTTTCTGCCTTTCTTCCACGTCCTGTTTAAGGTTTTCTATTCGATTTGTTATTCCTTCGTTGTGTCTCATGGACGCACGGATAACCCGTTTTACAGATTTATGTTTCTTTCCATCGAATCGATTGATTTTTGACAGACGAAGTTTCCGCGGTTTGTGGACCTCAACCGAATTTTCTTCCCCGACGTCCACCTCTTGGGCTTCGTTGCCAGGAACAGGCAACAATGACTCCGTGGGCAGTTGTAAAGAGTTTGTTTTTTTGTTTCCTGGAACGGCATTCCTTTCATTGAATCTGGCAATACGTGAAACGCGCAATTTACATGGCTTGATTCCCAGTGTCTCAGCACTGTTGTCGTTCTCCTTAAGTGTTCTCGAGCTTTGATCTTCGTTTAAAGTGGACGTTTCAGCGTCTGTGAGAAATTAAGCGTTATTTATGCAAGTTTAACCCTATACATAAACTGCTGTCACTCATAAATTCTATTCCTAGGCGATTTCCTGTAACTTACTTACAACAGAATCTAACCTTGCTTTGTAATTGCCCGCCTTGCTGACCCTCGTACTCGAGCTCGGGGTTTCGGCTTCGGTACCAACACCTCATCCTGCGTGACTTTGCTCGCAGCTTGGGGACTCGAAAACCTAGTAATTCGAGACACTCGAAGTTTTCTGGGCCTGATTGCGAGTTGAGATGTGTCTCGCTCTTCAGCATCATCATCGTATGATGACGTGCCGAGATTGGAAGCTTGCCCGTCTTCGGCCGTCGTCGTGGTCGTATCAGTTTCTCTTGTTCTTCTAATACTTTTAACTTTCACTCTTCGAGAGAGTCGTTTTGGTGTAACTTCCTGCGTTCCTTCCTCTTTGGTCGGTTCTTCAGAAGCTTTTTGAGCTGCCAGAAAAGCTTTTCTTCTTGTTGATATTGACGTTTTGATATTTCGGACCGATTCCCGGTGTCTTCCGCTGCCTTCTGCATCTACCACCAGGCTGTTTCCTTTTCAAGGAATGAATTGTCTATTACTTTTGATAACAACCAACAATTTACCATAAATATAACTTCAGATAGTTGTAGAGTTACCTGTTGCGCTTTTTCCGTGTTCAGCGAACTTTTCGCTCATTTCCTGGTTGAGAGCTCCACGTTTTGATATTCTCACTGTTCTCTTTTTTCGTCTTACTGCTGTTGGCGTAACATTTTCCCCGTCATCTTTATTCGCTTGAAATTGATTTATTCTGCCTTGCAAAACATCCCTTTGCCGCGCAGACGCTCGAATTCGATGTCTTTTCTACACAACAGAGAAACTTAGCTTACAAACAAAACACAAGAAAAAATCACAAAGATGTTGTTTTTAAACGTTTTCAAGTTACAATCAACAAGGAAGCTGGCACTTTGTCAACGTTTGATGATGATTTGATTATAAAAGATTTCATTTGATAGATTTCTGAGTTAAGGTCAACCATTTCTGCAATGCATTGTTGCTTGCGTAATTAAAGTGGGCCTATAGCTTCCATGATAAAGATTATGACGGTGATCAAACCTCAATTAACTTGTGCTTTTCCTCCTCGTCTTCAAGATCGTCATGTTCGATCATGCCTGGGGACTTTTGCATGGCTTTCAGTCGTCGTGAAAGTTGTCGCGCTTTATCCGACACCTTTTTGGTTCTTTTCTCGCTCGCGGTATCGTCTACAATCCAAAATAAATCTCATAAGTTGCTTGTTGATATGTGTTTTAGCTACTTTTGATTGCTTTGAGTAACATTTATGCCTTTTTGTGTGTCTCTCAACGACAGAGCACGAACACTCGACTGACGTTTCGGGCTTGTGTTGTGAGACTAGACATTACTGTCAACGAACGTGCAGTGCTAAACGTGCAGTAACCGCAAGGCATAAGGCAGTAATTTAGAGTTTCTTTGGAAACGAAAAACTTGTCCGGTGTCACATCAGAACAATTGTGACTAAAAGCACGAAAACAAAATCACAAACGGTGCAACGACGTAGAGTAGCCTCGCTAGTGAGTTGGTTACGACGTCGCCACTTAGAGTAAAGCTATAACCTGACTATTTGTCTGCCGGTATATGTTACTCTAACTGGCGTTGTGTAGTTGTATATTCTAAATTGTAAAATTAGACTTTAAACATATAACATATAGTTGTAGCTCAATGAGTTAAATGCACCGGTATTGGCTATTCAAAATCAGAATAATTGGCTGTTTATAAACTGCATCGGTTAGCCTATGATTGCAGTTGTCAACGCCAGTAGTGTTAACTGTTAATATATCGTCACGTATGTAAGCTACATGGGCTTAGTATCACTAATTAGCATATTAACGGGAAGTGAAGCCCCTCGGTTCTTCTTGTTGTAAGTTGCTCTTAACCTGTTTATCTTACCGATAACTAACTTGGCAAGGTGTTAGTTTTACGCTTTGGTTTACCACGATGTTTCGCTACAGCATTTTGTTGCCACCAACATGCGTACTCACAGGAGTTGGCAATGTTCAGTCTTAACTGCAAGCTGTCGGCAGGGTTACACTGCTGGCTGCTGTATGTGCTAGCAGTGCTAGTTCGACAATAAGGTTTGTATGGAATCGTCTCAATTGGCGTGGGCGCAATGTTTATCATGAGTAAATATACATTGCGCCCACGTCATGCAGTAATGCATTTCCTAATTGCTAGTAGGCCTACCGTGCATTACAAAAAAAAAAACAAAGACAAACCAAAATAAATTTTGTATTCCAAATATATCTGTTTTGTTTTCAAATTTATAGTTTTGCATTGTGCGATACTGTATATGTAAACGGGCAAACACTATTTAATAACGCAAGATTCCAATGGTTTCAAGAAAGTAGGTTACAGGAAATAGAACCCCGTAGGTCTTCGGAACAAGACCATATCCATCAAAAACTGAATCAGAGCGATAAAGAATCGAAGTTATTCTGTGAGAGATTAATTATCAGGGTCTATGATGCATTGATGTAGTCATTTCTCTTCGGGTTTATTTCCTATTTCTATCCAATGCTCATTCTTATTGTCATTCTCATGTTGGTCTTACTTTATTTGACCATGTCCGATCTTTGATCTTTATGATTTAGGCACTCATATGAACTTCTGGTTAGAGTGGTTATTTCAGCCCAAGTAGGCCACGCACCACGTTGCTAAAGATGGACAGTCAGATTAGGAGAATGGGTATGCAAAAAACTAATTTTAGTTAATTAGCTTTAAACTGGATGGAAGATTTAGACTGGTTTGTTATAATATTTAATTTAAGTTAACAAGAAACTGTTAAAAAGGTTGATTTTTGCCATTTGAGGTTTAATTGATTTAAGATTTAGATTAGAAGGTAGATTTAAGTTATGTGATAGTATTTAACACTTTACTGCTTGCCCTGGTGTACGACACCATTCATACCAATTTTGCTCCCCTGTCTGTTTGCAAAATAAATTGGGCTGCTAGCGCCATCTATCCTCGGATCAACTCAATACGCAGACCCATTCTCCTACAATCTAAACACCGTCTTTAGCAATGGGCTGCATGACCTATTTGATGAATACTCAGACCTACTGCTAAGGTGATTAATTATTTCACTCTTTTTTGTACTGTAGGTCATATAGGCGTTCGGGTTGGTGGAAAGGACATATGCAAAAAGTCGATATTTGTTATATCGCGATAAACTGAGGTTAGGTGTAAGTTCTGGGTTAACCCTATTTACCCTAACGTGGCGTCAGCTGGTTTTCCGAACAGCGGGGGCGCGGCGTAACAAGAAAAACTTCTAGAAATGTATCACTTGTGGAAATACTTAGTTTACAGTAATTGCACTTTCTTTAGTTTTACAATTATGATGTATACAGGAAGCCAGATGTTTTTGCTACTAACCTGTAAAAATCTGATCAGTTTACGACGTATAGTTTTCGAGTAATTAACAAATGAAAAATTGTGTACAAAGTCGGCCACACCTAGTTAAACTAGTAATGTCGCACACCCGGTTTGGATATAGGGTGACAAGTTTGCCATTGAACTAAAGTTATATCAAAAACAGAAAAAAACAATAGCTTGCGGTTTGAAACTAAAACAGTTTCCGGTAAAATTGTGATTAGAAAACCGACTACAAACGGGTGATATTGATATTTACACATTATTCATATCGACTGTGGTCGTCATTTATGCCCTAAACTTTATCGCACATTCATTCTGATTGTCACCACAAATTCAATTTGGAAATATATCTTTTACAATATCGGTATAAAGTTGCATTCACCTTGTTCTTCCATGGTCTAGTTCCGCTTCACTAGCATCAAGACTTCTCTTATTCCGCTTTAAAAACTCTCAATCGCTTATTCTACTGGGATCCAGGATAAATCTGTAAGCAGTACAAGCCGGCAAGCTTCTAGCGCAACACACGCCTGAAAACTTTGCATAAGAAAGTCTCTTAATTATTATAACAACGCCTGAGTATATAAAGAGAGAACAATGTGTCGAAAATAATCGACGCCTTCGATTCTTCCTGTTTGTCTCATTATGCGCCCATTGAGTCATGTCTTCCTGAAAACGCCTGATAAGTCGTTATAAGCCTGTATATTTACCTTTTTGCGAGTATTTTTGTAGCACTTGTATGGGGCGGTGTTCAGTGGCGTGATTAGGGTTGTCAATTGGAGGAACAAAGCTTTTTAAAGGCTGGATTTAAAACTATCAGTTTCGACCCCTTCAAAAATATGCCGAGCGCAAAAGTTTTTAGTGTTTACGCTTCCAAAGGAAGTCTTTTTTCATATTTATTTGTACAATAACTGGCAATGTAAAGACAATATTTTACAATTTTGAAACGCTGTGTACAAAGATTTTGAAAAGCTGTCATAATCTGTCCGCATTTTTTTCCCGGATTATTACGGTCGAAATTATAGTCGCAAAAAAGAAAGTGTAGCGAACATCAAGATGTAAAAACGCTTTTGGTCCCAAACAATGGGTTTACGAGGAGAGCCTTGACCCAATGTTCCCCAATACGCTAGTATGGTGGTGATGCGTAAAGTTGGTTGTTTTGCCTTTGCACAGTTCCTAACAAATGATTGTAAGTTTCTTTGGATGTCCAAAAATTTAATAACTTAACTTATAAGGTTTGGATTAGAACATTTCATTCAAGTTTATTTTGACTGTGTGTATAAGTTTTGTGTTGATCCTTTTTACTGAAACGAAACTCCAGATACATGTTGTTCATCACAATTTTATTGCCACAGTCTTTATTGCACATGTCATGCTTGCGGAAAGCTTAAAAGTAATACAAAACGCAAGCTGCTGTTCAGCTGCTGCTATGAGACTATTGCTGTGAGAGCTTCCCGAGTATTAAGACAAGTAACCTCTTTCAACAGCAACCACTTGCTGCTGGTCTGAAACTTGTACAGCAATTGCGCATAAATTTATGTCCGAAATACACAAGGAAAAGTGCTTTTATCCTCGCTTTTTGAATCAACCTGGTAAAGGTGTCAAGTCAACGCGTCTCAGCTGCGCAAGGTAACGGTGACCCAATCGGTCCACCGCTGTTGATCCTTATTATGGACATTTCGGGAGCGTTAAGATGGCCGCCAGTGGGCGTTGGTGGGCAAGAATGTGACTTGCCTTGATGGGTGATGAACGCCTGAAATAAATGTGTATTCGATAGCTTTCTTTGTTCCGTACCGATACACCTGTTGCTTGAAGTACTATTTTGACTTTTTTGTTGTGTGTTGCCGAGGCTATTGCTCTCCTCAGCTAAGCTTGGAAAGCTCTGTACTTTGCCCGCAAGCATCTCGTCCATAGATTCGTCTTCGTCGTCCGAACTCATATGGACTTTGATCTGGATTTTTGTTGGTTTAACGTCGTTATTGGTCGCGGTAGTTTCGGCGAGCGTAACCGTTGCTTGAATTCCTTAACAGAAGAGATACAAGTTAAACACAGGCTGTTTGAGGGAAGTAGTTTACGTTTGACTTGTTACTATTTCTTTTGCGGAAGTCCGTACCATCTTCACAGTTTTTATCATTGTCTGGAAAAATGTCTTCTGCCATTGAAGAACTGCCGGAGTCGCTCCTGCTTTTCTCATCACGTGCGCCATCGTCGAGGTTGGACGAGGACACTAAGTTACTGTCATCCACATCCATTCCCGCTTGGTTTCCTAAGCTCGTTTCATCAGCAATCACAACCAGTTGGTCGTCCGTCTGGTAAGCTTCCACGCTTCGGTTTCCTGTTTTGTTGGCAAAGGACACAAAGTTCATCGAAGAAGCTGTCAGCTGATTGGGACTGTGATCATCCTCCGTGTAATCGGATGCATTATCTTCCTTATACTCCTTCTGGAAGCGCTTGAATCGCAACTTTATCGGCATCAGATGGCTCGGACTTGAGGGAAGAGAGGAACTCTCATGGCGGAGGCTGTTCTTGATCCTTGAGTAAGGAGACTTCAGTTCCCTTTTCTCAAAATCTGGAAGAGTGATATACGGTGATTTTCGTTCCATTTCAAGAGTTTTAATGTGTGACTCGCTCTTGCAGTTAAAACGTCCAAGCTTGGGGAAAACCGACAATTCCTCCTCAAATTCGTCGATATCAGTACCGGCCATGTCGATCGATGACGTAGACAGAGCGTCGCGAAGGCCTCCTTGTCGTTTACGCCGTGGACTGGTCGATGGCACGGGACTCGATGAGTCTGAGAGACGGAGATTCCTGAGAGGCGACAGGGTGTCTAGGAAAGCTTTCGACGGGGATCGGAGTGTTGAGGGTTCGGCGACAGTGAGAAAAGTGCTCGATGTTCTGTAACCAGCGGGCGTTGAGTTGAAGTTTTTGTCTTCCGACTTGCGTCTATCTTTGCTTCTTGTGGTTGAAACTATTTAAAGATAAATTGCAATGGAATTATTTTTGTGACCTAGACAGTAAAAATAGATCATCATAAGTTCGAATTAAACGAAGTAGGCATTTGGCAAACTTTTCTTTCGTTTGCTATTTTAATCTTTTTAACAGTCTGCGTCAGTCACGTTAACCACACACACTTACCACAGAAGTTGCAAACAAAACAAGTTTTTAGAGAATTTTATCATACGTGACGTTATTACAAGAAAGAAGTGATACGAATTAAATTTCGCAAAAAGCAAAACGTATTTTCATGCCATGACTCTACTCGAGTAATTCAAACCAGCCAAAGAAAAAGTTTAATTAAAGTTGCCTAAGCCTTAATCAGTATCACGTGAAAAAATGTCTCACACAAAATCGTAATTAACTTAAACAACGTAGGTATCTAGTGTCTGAATGAACTGTGTTTGTGTATGTACTGTGTTTGTATTGTAATGTATTCGGTATTGGGCATAAAAATATTGTATCGGGGAAAGGAAAAAGTTTAGTAAGAGATACTTAACACTTAATCATTACCACGTGAAAAAATATCTCATGTTATATTAGAATCGGAATTAATTTAAAAGGCATTAGTGAAACAGCGACTTTTTATGGAGAAAAACTTGTCTTTAGCAAACGAAAGTTTGCGCATTGTTCGTTCTCTTGTAACGTCATCACTTCTAGGAAGGGAGCTGGATTTCCTCTAGAAATGATGACTTAATTGCTCGAGCTCCAAAATTTTGTGTCGTTTTATGTCGGGTTTTTATAAGGCAAAGAGCGTAAATCTTTACATCTGCATAATCTTTACATGTGCCCTCTTTTACAACATACCTTCTTTCCTGTCATTCCTGGAACAACTGAGATTGAGAGGTTCCGTCTGTTCGTCTTCCACTGGTCGTAGGTCGAAATTATTTCTTGAAGGTTTTTGGTTGTTATTTACCGTTTGCTCTGCGTTGTTTAAAATATGTAGAATGAGATTTATAGTTTCCAATGTAGTTAATTGACCTGAGAGTGTGTGAGTACATTAAATGAAGATAATAGCAATTTAAACTTACCCTTCTTTAGTGGCCAATAACCAGGTTTGCGGGTGGAGAGATCCGTGGGTTGTTGATTTATGGTTTCATTTGTAATTTTTCTGTACAAATGTTTCCTTGAATCGCATTCCGGTCTCTTCAATTCAATGTATTTTGTGGTTTCGGGTCCGCTAGGTGCGGGAACGCGGGAGGCGGCATTTTCCAAGACTGTTTACAGATGTTGTGAATTCATTAGATTTTCGAAGCAAAACGTTTAGTCAATCATGGGTTGTTGCAAATGTATTCTATGTACAAGAAACGTTAACTGTTGTTGTTACAACACATTAAATACAAGATAACTGTCACCAAATTTTTCTTTACACCTTACCTTTTGCTTCTTGCCTTGGCGAACTGACCGACCTAAGCTGTTCACGAGTCGGCTTGTGGAGCACAACCATGCGCATTCCGCTGTTTTCTTTTCCCTTGTAGTGTTCCGCAGCGGCTGAGCGAGTGCCTTGTTGGGTCTGACCTGTGTCAAATAAGTCACAGACGTGTGTCAAGGCATTTTTCAGATTTCTTGTCATATTTTTAGCTCCATTAATCATCGTTCACCTTTCTTTCTTCTGTCAAAGGTCGTAAATGATTCAGATGCACATCGGCGATGATGGTTGCTGCTGCTGCTGGTAGCATTTGCTTCCTGCTGGTAAGCCTGGAAGGAAAAACAGAAATCATTGGCTAAGCTCTTAAGTAAGCTTTGCAGATAGCTTTTGTTTAAAAAGTTTACTTCTTCGTACCAGCTAATTGTTTTTTGTTGCAATCTTCAATTGAACGTTAGAGATATTGGACAGCTCAATGACACAATGAATTTTCGTGCAATTGTCAACGACTTTGAATTTCTCAATGGACTTAAATTCCCAATTATACAATATGTTACAAAATGAAATATTACACACTTAAATTGCTATATAATGTTTGATTCCGCGTAGTCCGAGAAGTCGATTTCCGGATAATGTAGTCTATCTGTTCACGTCACGATAGATAGTTAACCCGTGACCACACGAAGTTCCGGTGCAACACAATATGCCGAAGACATTTCGAAGCCATTTGATTCGGATGTGCAATGTACCGATGACATTAAAGGACGCGCGCATAGGAAATGTTCTGACGACTTTAGCAGTTTTAAACTTATTTTTCCCAAAACTTGCTATTTTTTTTGTGCAAAACGTTCCATGGCTATAAGTTTTCATATTCCATTTATGGATACCACAATGGAATTATGCTTTATTTTAAGCAGTTCAGTTCCTTAAATATTCCCAAAACTCTCTTGGGTTATTTTTGTTGGGAAGTTGTGGCCGATGGAAAACCCTTTTTTATGAATTGTGTGAAATGACTCGGAAATGGCGTGCGCTTCTGTGTTCTTTTTATGGAAAATTCAACGGTATTCAAGAAGGTTGGCGTCATTTCCTGTTTTAAACGCGATGCGTTTGTGTATAATGCGCAACAATTGCACTGTAATATGTAGGCGCTTGAATCTCATTCTTCCTTCATTGTGCTGTCAATCGATTGTTGTTTGGCATTTTTTTAAAAAATCAAAAGCAATCAATTTGAATAAGTTTTACCTCAATTTCTTGCACATTAAACGAAAACAATCTTCCCGAATCTGTAGACGCCGCTGACTGAACGTGATCATAGTTGCCCGTGTGATTTCTGTTATTCTTCTTAGGTGAAGCCCCTGTTTTAATGCCAAGGAAAATCAATTAGGCCAAGTTTTTCACTCGGTAAATTCTACGAGCATGCTGGTATCAAACAATGAATAAATTGTAAATGAATTAGGCTACAAATAATACGACGGGAGGAAGGCGATTATTTGCCGCCAACGCCACAATCAAAATGTTTTGCAACAAAAGTGAAACAGAAGTTTAAACAATCTACCTGCACCGGCAGATTGAATATGGTAAGGTGATGGGTGCTGTAATGCGCTAAGAAAGTTTGCAGAAAAGTTCCGGTGACGTAAATCAATTTGATTTCGAGACGTCGAATCTGCATATAATAGCGGGTAAGACGTCGCGTAACGCTTCTAAAACCGTCATTTAACTCCTAAACGAGCCTCACGTCTTTCGTGAAGCCCAGATCATAAATCCGGAAGCTATCAGACTTACAAAAAAATCCCATGTTATGTTCAGGCCCGGATTTTTTTTGGTTTTTAGATTCAGGTCTTAGCGTTAAATTTGGATTTCACAAGTAGCGTGCGTTATATCACAAATTTTACAAAATCAATACTCGATTCACGAACAGATTCAAACAAGTACCAGCATGCCAAGTCAACATCGGGTCGTAATGATAAGGATGACGTCTGGGTGATGAGCTTGATGACGCAGGCAGGTGACGAGGATGCACAGACACTGAAAACGATCGTTTGTGGGAAGGATTCTCCAACGTGTGACGTAATTGATCTCTTGTGTCGTTCTTTTTCTTCTTTTCCTGTGTCACGTGATATCAATCTTTGAGCGATTTTCGTGGTATTTGCAGTAACATAAGACGTAAACAGTATTGGCAAAGTTACGCTATTTGAACGTTGCTGAGTACGAGCTGTCACGGCAGCTAAAAGTATGCCTACTTTGAACAAAAATTCCCTTAAAAATACAGAGTCTTAAGCAGGAGCAACGAGAACACGAAAAGCTTCCCACCAATTCATTTAAAGCCGACAGCCAGACACAAGTACGTTAAACTGCTGAAACCCCAACTTACCAATTCCGGCATGTGAGGATATCTGTTTAGCGCGTCCTTATGAAGGTTATTGCTTGTGCGCCAGTAACGTGTAAACACGTTGCTATTGTCCTGCACACCTTGACCTTGTTTGGTGACATAACGGCTGCCTACCAGTTTCAAGTCGGACCGAGGAAGATAGCGGCGATGAACTGGAGATAACGGAACTGACGTCAGTGGACTTCCTCCCGGCGATGGTGGTGGCGGAGGTGGCGGATAAATTATCCCTTTTTCCTCCGCGTATGCTCCGTAGTAAATGTCGGTCCTTTTTACTGGAATTGGCCGCACAGGCATCTTCACTCGATTCATATTTTCGTTGTAATTGTTTTCTTCACTTTTATCGGATTTCTTGGGATACTCTGATTTAACCATCACCGATGACTTATTATCTGACACAGTGCCGTCGTCAGACATCACATAGCCCGTTTGCTCATCTGGAGAATTAGCTTCGAATGATTCCGACTCTACACATGTAAAACAGTTAAAAATACAAAATAAAGCTTTATAACCTATGTTAAGCCTTTTCTTCTAACCTCACGTCCTATCTAAAGACAAATCTCTAACCTAATACGCCTTCACCGCCATAATTTTCTGTACAAGTAACATAACCCGTACACTTCGCTTTAAACTTTTGCAACGTCTTAATTACTTTCAATTTAGTATAGTGCAAGATTGCCCTTCAACCTTATTTCGCGTGTCAAGAATGCGCTTTGTCTTCGGCCTAAAAACGGTACACTGCCCGGAGATACAGTCATAGCGACTACGCGCGTTGTGCATAACCAAACAACACTCATCGAACGGAAATTACGTCAATATTTCATCTTGTCTGGCGTAGTCCATCACACTGATACTACATGATGATTGTACATTTTAGGTTGATTGAAGGCTTAAAACAATTAGCACGTCTCGTGGAAGCAAGAAAACCTGCAGTACAATGCAAGCTGCCACCCTATAACTATAGAATAAAGATCTTTGATTGTTGCAGGTTAAAATGCATAAACCGTTAGAAAATCTTTCCGTTTTCAAACTATGGAAATTTAAACGCTAACCTTTTGTTTTGCGTCCCGGCTTCCGCTTAAGCATTGATTCCAGTGCAACCGCATTGAATTGATAGGCGTATCGTTTCCCCTTCGATTTATACAGTATTCTCTTGTCGTAGTAATACCTATCATTTCAACATAGGCTACATATTAGCGTGTGCCTCACACAGTAAGCTTACCACACAGATTACTGCCGTATAAGTAATTGCCGACTTGTCTGCACGAAAATTAAACATTTCGTCACAAGTTTGCAAGAATGAGTCTCGGTATGTTGGGGTCGTACAAATCAGGTTTCTGAATAGTTTGGTAATAGTTTGGTTTGAATAGTTGTTGTATACCTTAGAGCTCTGCTCAGCTTTTCATAGTTCATCGCTGGTTTTCGTTTTCTCTCGCCCCACATTCTTGCCACCTCGTTCGGTTCCTTGAAATGCAAAGAACGTTATCGACAACTGTTGTTGCACTTGGACAATAAATCCTAAAATCTAAACGATCTATTGTTAGCTTAGAGCTGAAAGTTCGGTTGGAAAGTATCTGTTATTTTTATTAATTACTGTAAAAATTCGTGTCGTTATAAAGTGATTTTTATACCAACAGCTTGTATAAGGAGATGGGGTAACTGTTGTGATTTTGCTTTTTGCTGGGTTGTTAAACAAATTACACTTTAATTCCTCTGTTTACTCTTCAATGCAGACGGGAAAAAAATTAGAAATAAAACAAATTTACCTTTATCAAAAATTCCCCATTTTCTCCGTCCCAGGTGATGATTTCACAATAAGCATTATTTTGCAATAGTTCAAGGATGAAATGCCACAACTGGATTTGCCGATTTCCTCCACAAACTTCGCTCTGCCAAGGAGGAGAAGACGCATCATCCCCATCAGAAGATAATTCTAATTAAATTCCGAAAATGGAATCGTTTGAACGCGCGTAAGGATTGAAATTGTATTTTATATTAGAAATGATTTCCTTATTTTGACGTTTGAGAATACTGTAACCTGTTTACAAATCATCTTTCGGACTTGGCACGAAATTGTTTTTTGAAGCTATAGATAACTATAGTTATTTACAAATAATGCGTCATAGGTAATCCGTTACAATTTCCAACACACCGTTAGGTCGGCTCATATTTTGATCAGACGTAGTCATCATCTTCCTCTATAAGTCTCTTAATGTTGATTAATTACACAACAAGCAAAGTTATTGGTTTTGGGACATTTGAACAGGTATTTAAACATATAAAGTTTTAAATTAATTTGTAATCAAAAAGGGTCAATTTTAACACTAGAAGACAACATATAGTTTACGTTTTTTAATAGATATTGATGATAATAAGATAATAGCAGTATAAAGATGTCAAAAACCTGCTCTTTGACAATTTATATAATTAAATAGTCATTTTAATGAACGCTGATTGTATTAGTTGCAAGACTGTTGCCTGTCCTTTTCCTTTAAACCTACTGTAATTAAACTCTTGTCCATGATTGTACTGCACCTGTCTTTGAATTTGTCTTATCAACGCCTGCCCAGTGCCCACCTGTACCGGCTGAGTGCATAACAGCAAGTGCTTCCAACAGCACTAAGCTCGGTTATAAGTTTCTATGAAGACGTAAAGGAAGTTTTGTTGTAACGTCACATAGAGATATCCGGAAATCCGAAAAGTCCTGTGAACACGCAATCACACCCAGGAGCATAAAAGAAACAAGATTGCGCACTCGGGGTGCCTCTGCATCATCGTTTGTGCGCTTAATTATTATTTTTGATATCACTCGTGATGCTATCTGCAATTTTGCGTTCCTTGATATTTTGCGCCACAGGAAATGCTAATTTACATTTAATGCTTTAGTCTTACAATTTCTGTCAAACATTTTCAGTTTTGTTTTTACTTTGCACACGTGCATATCTTAGAAATTTTAACACAAGTTTTACACACGTTTGCTTGGAAGTCAAAACGACGTTGGTCGAAGTGAGGCAGTTTCCTGCTTGGTGAAACTCTCTTAATTAGGAACGACTCAGCATTTTTCTGCCACATCCTTCCTTGTTGCTTGCTTTGTCTTTTGCGTTAAACTGTGGCGGAAACGGTTACTTAAGTGAACCCATTGTCACATTTGGTGGAAATATCGTTTACGGTGAAAAAGCTGAGCAAGAAGCGGTGAATTGCTTCTTAGGGTGTCCACATATCTAAAGACTATCCTGTGTCTTTTCGGTTGACTTTTGAACGACAGGTCTATTTCCAATTTCTGATACAGTACATGGACCTTTTTTCACAGTGACACGTTTCTGCCTTGTGTTAACATCCCGGCATTAAGCCTAAGACTTTGCGCGGTAATTTCCGCTTTTGTACAATACAACGAGATAATTAGTTTATTGCTCCGAACTAACATAAATCTTGTATTTTGGAATATGATTTGCAAGTAATCAAACGTTTCTGTCGTGGTTAATATTGTTGTTATGAGTATAGTGCTGTTAACACTGCAGATTAGAAGTTAGCCAGGATGTGCAAAAACTTCAAGTCTAACATTTTGCAGAACGCAGCGTATTGCCGGCAATAGCAGCATTATGTCATTTGTAAAATTGGCAAAAATTCATGACTTGGCAAAATATTACAACGTGCACAAACTGCACATCTGTTGCTGTAAGGGCGGCCAAGAAAAAGCATTACTATGAACAAAGCAGAAACCAAGCAATTTCGCAGAATGAACTGGATTCGTATACAGGCCTTGTATAGAGCTTATGCAACAAACACGTATTTTGATTTTAAATTTTGAAACGGTTAGCCCTTTTACACCTAAACGGTAACACTTGCAACTGCAATCTCATAAAATAAAATTAATGTTACAAAATATTTTTAGGGCGTAGCCTACGTGCGCTTTGGAAAAACTTCCGGCAAACAATCAATTAAAAATGGCGAAGTGCTTATAGAACTGTTGTATGGAATCTCAAAACGGCAACTTCCGTCCATTCCAATCCACTCCACACCATGCATCCACTGTTATTGTTCTTCTCAGACCTTCTTTCCAATCTCGCTGTTTCCTGGTTAACACGAGGGTTGTCATATTTCGAACCTTGGGAAGACTCATACTAAGTATTACGCCTTGGACAATAAATAAACAATGATAGTTTCCAGTACGTGATGTTAGAGTTTTTTCTTTAAACGCGCTCTTCTTCGTTGTGAAGAGGCTTTACTTCGGTGACAAGTGCTGCGTTATCGTTTTCCTCCTGGAGTTGTCTTTCGTGCCTCCTGGAAGGAATTATTTTATCACAAAACAAGTTCTTTCGCGTGACGCCGATATTTTGCTTTTAGAAGCCTCACTACGTCATCGCTATGCTTGTCACGCAACAGGAACATACAGAGACTGGAAAAATTACGATTTTTAGTTATAAAGAACCTTTTTCTCTTGAAGAATCCACATTTTATCAATATCAATATGACCAGCAGGTAGAGGAGGAGAGCCAGTATGACTCCGATGAGGATGTACCACCACGGGAAGATCGAGTCCGCTTCCTCATCGAAGAAAGCGTGGTCTACAGTGGTTCGAATCTAAAGTTAAAACACAACATCATTCATTATATTAGTCGTCAATAGGCAAAGTTATCTTAAGTGCGAAACCTACATAACCCTGTGACACGACACAAACCTAACCCATTACATTTTTATACCGTGACTTTGTACTTCATCAGCTTACCGTTTGCGACGAATTTCCCACAATTCTGACGTTCTCTTCGGCGTGACCGAGTTCTGCTTCTGTAATGATGCTGATCAAGTCAGTCCGGACAAATTCCTCGATAAACGTAGAATTCCATAACCTCAACTGTGCAGAAAATGTCATCGTTATCATCACGTCATCATCATCATCACGTCACACGACTTATAACAGTCAAACCTGAAACGTCACAGAAGCGGTTGAGCCGGGCTGTATGGTGTCAACGGGACAGTTAAGAGTGACACAGTGTGCTGTTTTTTTCCTGTTGCAGTCCAGTGTCAAGTGGAGACGATATTCACCGACGCCGTACAATGCTCTTGGTATGGGCAGCTCCTCGGGTTGCACCTGCAAGAGATTGTCAATGATCTTTTGATGTCAGTTGTCTTACACCAGCCGGCTCAAGTTTACTTATCGAGATAGCTTTTTAGGCAAATGATTTGTTTCACAAGTGGCTACTGCGTATATATGCTGCTAGCTAAAAGTCGCCGGCTTTTAGAAATATTCCTGGTATGAATGCAATGTCATAATGAGTGAGTCTACTTACAAACAATACCATACATTCTACAGTTAGCAACCTACGTCTCGCTTTATTCTTGATGTAGCTGAAAGCGGCAATCTGATTTGGAGAGGGTTAACAGAGTCTTCCGCGCATTCACGGGGCACACTTTGCCCGGAGCTGCTGACCAGCGCCCTGACCGGATACAGAAGCCATTTTCCATTTTTGATCTCGTGGGGTAGGTTGACACGTAACACTACATTTTCTACAGTTCTTCGCGCTAAATAATCAAACTGTTTAAGATACGATCCTTTTTCTGTACAGTTTTTTACGCTTAGTTCGGTCAACGCATCGTTGCGGACCGAAACATTACCGTCGTTTTTGATGATGAATGTTTGTTTAATTTCAGGACCGATCAGATCTGTGCTTGTCATTGCAGATTCCCCGATAGGTGGAACTTCGTAATACCGAACCTTTACAACAACGTGATGATGTTGCAATGATTAGCAGCAAGTTGTGCTGCTGATTACGCGTCTAATTTCCTCGTTAACGAGCTTAAGTTACCTGCTGGGGTTTTCCATAAGCGGACAAGGACAATTGCAGTTCTATGATCACTTTTGACTGGAGTTGTTGCGGTGGTCTTTCACGGTTCTTGCTGGTCGTGGTGGTCGTAAGTTCTACCTTAATCTGTGATATCGGCGCTAGGGTAGTTAGTGCATGGAAGTGCCTTTATTGCTGGCCTATGTATAAGACTAACTTCTTTCGTTTCTGGTGGAAGACGTCCAACATCAAGTAGCACCTCAACTGTGTCCTTGCTGCCTGCGGCGTAGGGGTTTCCCGCGTGACACCTGACGTACGTTGCTGCATCTTGAAGCGAGTTATCTGTGAGAAAGATTCATAACTTCTGTTTTATTGGTCAATGTTTTGGTCTTTACTTTGCACGTATTGCCAACCTTGCTTATTTGTTTAGGTTTAGGCTGATAATGTTAAAAAGTCTCCAACGTCCTTCAATTCGATTATCATCAATTGTAGAAGTTCTTACCGCGATAGAAGCAAGTTATGTTTGCTCCCGAGCTCTTGGAAACTGAGAAGCTGTCATAGAAGACGAGAGGTGGAAGTTTAATCACAACCCAGGCTTGATGAGCCTCCTCCAGATTGTTGGAAACATCCATAATCAAAGCGATGGTTTCGGTGCGGCCTGTCGTAATGGATAACCCATGTACACTTCTTGTGAAGAATTAGATACTTTGCGTCCGGGTTAACGTGCCATGGTTCATATCGTTTCAAAGATGACAAAAGTTTGTACCTCAATCAAAATCACAACTTCACTTACCCACGACTATCTCAGGCGGCAGTTCGCCTTTCACTTGGAAGTCGCTCAGGCATCCGTTTGTGCCGCAATTATTCTTAAGCTTCACCGTAGCCTTCCTCTCGTTTACGAAATCAGCATCTAAGATGGGATCATCCATCATCCGGAAGACTGGGTCATCCGCTTCCTCAGGAACAATAGGGACTCCACTCGGGAGAGAAAATTCTACAGGAAACAGATAGGCCTATTAGTTGTCAATTCTGGTAATTGAAAGAAAAATTCGTCACCAGCATTTTCCCTTTTAGCTTACTAAAGTCAATATCGATCGGGCTGAGCTTGTCTCTGACGTTGTCTCCAAAATAAATCTTGTTTAACTCGCCTGGGCAAAAGTTCGCTCCTGAGAACATGCAATGCACGTTTAAAGCGATATTGCAAAATAATAGCAACAATACATGCAAAGTTACACGGGTTCTTCTCAGCAATAAATCTCACTGGGCCTGGGAATGCTTGCCACGTCAGTCTGGATCGCTTCAGAATCGGCAAAGAAGACTCTGGGCGCCAAACCTTCATTTTGTAAAGTGCTGTCCAACACTATTGTGTAGTTGATCGATAAATCCCTGGCAAATTCTTCATGTCGCGCTGTGAAGCTGCAAAGACGATTACCACTAACTCATATAGTTATTAATCAAACGAGTTTAAAACGAAAATTAATGCAAACAGACGATGCACACATCAGTAATTCACCTGAAGCAAAACTGAACATCAAAGCATGCGGTTTTCTTTCCGTTCACGTCGCACTTTTGGATTCGCCAGTCAAAAATCTTGGTGCTTACTTCAAGGGATGAATTAACGCTGACAACTGGACGCGACCTACATGCAACAATCAACGCAAAACTTTATGTCCTTCCGTTTCCATGACAACGCTTTGCCACTTTGCTCTTGACAAAACTGATCTTGTCGCGATTATGAAACAAAGATTATTCTAGAACTGTTTTATTGCTAGAACTATTGAAGTACAGCTAGTCTATGATAACCAAGACGTGTAAAGGATTTTTTATACCTGAACAGAATTACTTCGTCCCTCAATGTTCCAACCAGCAGATCTGGATACCCGTTGTTGTCAACATCAACGTTGCTTGAAAGCGAGATGCCAAACCCTTTCATATCGGTGTGGGGTGGATATACGACGTAACTGGAACCTTCTATAACCTGCGATTTTTTCACGATACCGTCTGCAGAACCTGAGAACAGACCAGAGATAACCGGATAAAACAAGAACTAATAAATCCTTTCCCTTCTCCTTTATATCTAACCTGGTTACAACTACCTTCTAGATCAGGGGTTCCCAACCGGTGGTACGCGTACCACTACGCGGGAGCTTTTCAGGTGGTACGCGAGCAGCTCTCCGTTGAATGCGATATACAGTATAGTAGTATAACAATTTAATTTTGAGTTGCTAAAATATGCGAACAACACTTTTATTTCTTTCCGTACTAAATTCTCTGCACTCAGTAAGCTACTTTTGTCGATCTTGTTCCCTGCTGTCATTGTTATTAATACAATGCTGCTGTGCGAATATTGGATCAAATTAGTTGTTTTGAAAATAGTGGTACGTGTTGACAATCCGTGGTGGCTAAGTGGTACGAGAACATAAAAAGGTTGGGAACCCCTGTTCTAGATATAGCTACCATATGACTAGACAATAACTACGATGCAACTATATAGATGTACTAATAGATAATAACTACCATATACGCTGATCTACTGATTTATATTTATGACGTAACAAACTTTACTTTGTTACCGACATTCAGTAATAATCATACATCGCTTTTAACTAGATATCATTTACCTCGAAAAATGTGAACTTTACCAGTGCTTGTTTCGTATGGAGCCCCAACAGCAAAATCGTTGTAGCCGTCCTGATCTACGTCACCAAGTGGCGCTATGGAGTAACCAAAAAAAGAATCGAGCGGTCCAACAAATTTCTGAGGCTTTATTTTGCTGAAAAAAAATATATTTTGCTTTAACCGCTGTCTGTCAGCTTGATTATAGGGTGATTTGCTAAACAAGGTTATTACGGTTTACTTTATCGGTTGTTCGGTTCGATTTACACGACTATTGCACGACTTTACACGCAGTTGCGCACGTGAAACCACGGTTTAAGTTTTTGAAAGGTTTATGCTTTGCTAATTACTGCTGTGCTAAAAACTTTGATATGTTGTATAAAATCTGGTTCAAGATCAAAATCGGCACGTAAGGTGGCGATAGGCTGACAACAACAAAGACTTCTTACATGCTTACAAACGACAGATTTATAGCGTTAACTTAACAGCAAAAAATGGATGTTTCACTCCAAGAGCTATGTCTGTTATTTCTTCTTCATAATTTACGTGTAGGCTATGTTGTGTTTGCAAGTAAGAACTCGCTTTACTAATGCACCCAGACTAAACTGCTGAGTGCTGTTGCTGCTATGGTCTCACCTAAACCGTTGCAGGTTTTTATTGATGTAGACGTAGACAGCGCCTCCGTATTTTCCTTCGGATGAATACTGATAATACTGAGGCGAACCCACTATGAGATCATCCAAACCGTCTCCGTTTAGATCGGACACAGCTACCGAGAATCCAAAGCTGGAGCCAATGTGCTCGCCGAAAAGCATGTCTTGTAAAATTGGAGAGAGAGTTCGTCCACCTCCGTTGCTTACTAGTACGTAACAAAGAGGCCTCATTAAGGACATATACTCTAGTTTCACTGAGGAGAGTTTGACGTCGAAAAAACAAAAAAATAAGTCAATTCTAACTTACCTTTTTGGTAAAACACGACGGC
The DNA here is from genome assembly GCF_947623445.1 of Clavelina lepadiformis. Lineage (NCBI taxonomy): Eukaryota > Metazoa > Chordata > Ascidiacea > Aplousobranchia > Clavelinidae > Clavelina > Clavelina lepadiformis. The sequence goes on from NC_135241.1 coordinate 21,454,564, forward strand.
CCCGGTAAAATCCCCGTTAGGGGCTCCAGCAAAATAAATGGTCTCAGTATCTCTTAAGGATCCAAGAGCGTTGCTTTGGTCGAGAGAAAATCCGATGTAAGCGTCTCTTCTTAACGGGATGCTAAAGTACATCAGGTAAAACGGGGCGTAGCGAATATCTGACGCTTAAATTGGAGACTGCACATGGCAAATAGCACATGTGTACCAAGAGATCAAAGCAACCAATCCATTAAAAGACTAATCAGATTTAGAGATGCTTCCACTGTGTCCCTGTTTTTTCAGCACAAGCACGCTCAGCGTCCCTTAGAATTTACCCACTTACTTGTCACATTTTATACTTTGCTCTCTTATTTCTTTCTGCGAGCATTCAGTGGTCTCGAATCTCTTTATCGAAGCATTCGTCGGCACGCTCCTCACGTCATAACCGAAGACGGACCCAGAAAATCGCCATGAACCCGGCGCTCCTGCACAAATTTCAGGCTAAACTAATAGATGAGGAACCTCATTAATTTACGTCTTATCGAAATCTGCAGAGAACTTAGGATAGGATCGTTCCATTAGGTGGAGATAAATAGACCAATTTTTACCAATGTATTTTGATCACATTAGTTCTTTTCCAAACGCTACCTTACCTAACAAATACTCGGAGTCGGAGATTGATATCGAGGTGCCGGCCTGTGCATATGCGTAGTACTGGAAGTATCTTGAGGCCACCGAGTTGTAGTTTCTGTCGTCACAGATTTCGTCATCAGCAACGTCGCAAACCGAGCCTAAGACAAGAAAACAAAGTTTTTTTGTTGAAAAGTTTGGTCTGCTTTTGTCTATGATGACGTCGAACCTTGTACATTTCATTGGCAGATATTATTTTAAAAACTTTGCGTTTACCGCAAAATCATTTACTTATAAAGCCCATTGTCTTAGCTTCGTCCGCTGGTATTTCTTCGACTCTGTTCGCCGTTGTTCCTATTGTAAACAACGCAAGTTCAGTTTCTTATGACGCCCTTTGCTAAAAACCGCTTAATATGTTTTAAAACTTTACCATTCAAGAGGAAACACTTTCCGCACATTCGTTCAAATTCTCTTTCGTGTTTTGGCGCGGAACCGGGACAAATGTACCGAGCCGCAAAACGATGTGCGCACGTGATAAGAAACTTTCCTGGGCCTAAAAATATTAACCATAATTATATGTTGTTGTTGACAGCGTATATGTCACCCGATGCTTTAACTAAAGTCTTAATTTTACCGTAAATGTATGTAGTACAGCAATAGTTAATATGGTAAATAATACAATTTAGTTAATCGTAAATCTATAGTATACGTTGTAAGGTCAAAGTAAATTTAAATTTTCACTTCTACTTTACCTTGACTTTTCAGACTGACTCCAAGCCATTGTCCGGTTTTGTTGTGTAGATAATTTGATGCACCTAACGGAGTATATCAAATTCGACGTTTTAGACAAAATTTCGATTATTTCCACTAGATTTAGAGCTTGATCGTATACCTTCGTCCATCTGGACTCTTCTGCAATCTTCTCTGTTCGTTGTTATGGGGCAGTAGTAAATTCCTCCGGGTTTGATTGTGTTCTTCTGGCTCCTGAGGGAAGAGGCGGTTGGACTTCCAACGACCATCAGAGCATTTGCAAGGTCATCTACATATGAATGCAGAAAAGTTTTTGACTTTTATTTTGGCGTCAATGACTCTTTTATTTCGTGCAACAGAGTGTCAAATCGTTTTTCTCTAACAGCTTCATGTCGTGGTTAACACTTTGTTAAAACTTGCAATGGCGCAATGTGTTAAAGAACGTAATAAATTTAATGCAATTTATGTGTGGATTTTAATTCATTGTCACACTGTAAGTGATCCTTAACACATTATTATCTATTTTAAAACACTGTTTATCTCTTATTGCCGAGTGAAATAGTTTTACACGTTTTTTTTTCTTGTCCGTATTAAATTGCATGTAGTCTTACACAATAATTGGCTTAAAGACGTAAATGACAACAATAGTTTAGGCGGCCTAGTTCGTAACGACGCCAAGTATTCCGGTAATATGTTGTAGAAGTTTATACATATTATACAACAATCAAGACATCCAAAAGCGTTTGAAAAGTCGTAATATCTAAGATGCCCAATGATGCGCCGAACATATGAAAACGCCGTTTTAACGCACAAAAGTTCAACCACATTTCGAATCCTGACATTTCACTTGATCCACAAAACCTTTACAACGGTTATTTCATGCCGTGATCTTACTTCAGACGTTAAAGGGTTAAACTAACATGTCAAATATAGCCTACATCTGTCGCAAATGTTACGGCGTGTACGTTTATGGGAGGAATCAGGTCTTAATAGGTCAACCCTGATTTTAATTGCTTTTCAAGTTGTAGCTAAATTTGGAAAGCGCCGGTCTTAGACTGTGCGCTAGAAATTCGAGACATCAATATCGAAAGGATACCCGATACAGCGCGTGACGTTAAAGTACTTGATCGCGTACCACCCGCTAGAATTACTTTTGCTACAGGTTTGTTTTGTGGCACTTCTGATAACTCTTCGAGTGACGGGACTTGTACTGCGCTGACTACAATCGGAAACACAGAAATGTCAACCTACTTGATGTATCACTTGTCTTGTGCAGAGCCACGCTGAATCCAAACGTACCATCCGCCTCACCTTCTTTGTAGAGCGGTAAGCGCCCCTCCAAGTTATACCCAGTAACCACATTTGCAAGAGTCAGAAATGTTACAGTCAAATACCAGAACATCATATTTCGCGGAGTCCAACCAGTCATTAATCGACGGTCGTTCTTAACTTCAGAGCGTTGACGTTGATTGCAATTTCGTATTCAGACAATTTTCTCTTTTCTCCACTTTGTTTTGAATTATTCCACTGGGAACGCGAACAGTGACTTACGCAAGCAATTATACACTATGATTCATGGTTTGGTTGTCTGTGGTAAGTAAGGCAGTTGGCGTGAAGTTAAGTCGATCAAACGAGCATTCTAGAATTTAAAAAACACTCTTCGCATTGGTGCGCTCAAAGAAGCTAAGAAACAACACAAAAAGGAGTTTGTTTTAGCAAATGTCATATCGATTGTAATGCTCACGTGAAATCTTTACTTGCTAATATCCTAGCCCCCGGCGGGCAACACAAATGCCATAGTTTAATATTAAATGCCGCATAATCCGACCTCATGCGTGTCATTGTAAACAACCCAGCAAGATCGCAAATGCCATGATTAATTTTCCACTCACGATTGATGATAATAATTAATAATATAATATACAGGGCGACAGCTTTGAGGCCTGGTCTTCTTATGTTTATTTTGACGTCGACATTCTGTTTACCACAAATATTTCACTACAGCAAAAACGTTTGTCGTTTTGACTATAACTTTATCGGCCTGGCGACTAAAATTTAGCCTTGCCGTATTAAGAAGGAAATTAACTCGTAAAGGAAACTTCGAGTGGAAATGCATACACCTTCATTTGGCATTGATTCAGTGTCTACAACCTGGTTGTTACGCTCGAAATGTTTGCTTTATTTCTAAATACGCCAACTGCCTTTCTTAATGCCCATTCACACTTAAATGCCTTTTGTTAAAGCATGTTGTGTCCATCTTTGAAAGGTTAGATCAAATCCTGTGTTTTGGAATTTCAAAAGCTCAAAATCTATCGCTTTGTACTGACGAAAACTCATCGTTTTGTATGAGCTTACACAGCCTTTAACAACACTGCCTGGTATTACGCCCTCGCACTACAGCGTTCGTGCTTCCTACGTTTATGGTGAACGACTGTAAATACGAGACGAATAATTTGAATTTGCGAAATCATTTCAATCTACCTCAAGTTATTACCCTCCCACGCAACCCGATGAGATAAATGAAACCTGACATATTTTATCTTAGGCTGACCTTTTCAGCAATGATCCAGTTACTGCTGAGTATTTGGCCTATCTCGTCTCTTGGATAAGGTGCCTTGACGTGCGTATATTAGATCAATGCCAAGCAAACTGGCCTAGCTGTGTTATAAGGTAAAGACATGAACAAACGAATACAAGCCTTTCCACTACATTAAAGTCAACAGCACTTAACAGAAACGGTGTTGTGTACTGTACTGGATAAGTAGTCGGTTAAACGCAGCGAGAGAAGCCTTCGACATTTCACTGTCTACAACCAAAAGTTTGATAATGGCAATCTTTCTATTGTATTCGCTTACTCAAAAAAGAACTATTCAACGACAATTGCGCCCTAAATATAACCGTGAACTCACAACAGCTCCAAGATCCCAAGCTAGAAAAGTGCGATGATAAGCACAGCTGTTGGCGCACGTCGAACCGCTCAGATAAGCGACTGACGTCATACTTAGTATCATATCGTAATGGCAAATGAGATTGCTCTTCCACATTGAAAAATTTACATAACTTTCAAAAGCCGCCGCATATACTGCATAACCTAAATGTTTACGTTCAAACATAGCTTTATTATGTGGGGCTGCTGGCTCCCCATTGTAACTTTCTTATATGAATTAGATTGTAGCTACATACTGTTTGCTTAATAGCGACGCCGGCTAAGTACAAATATTCGTGCGTATAAAAATTTTACTTGATTGTCACCATAGGGCAGTGGTTCTCAAACTGTGGTACGCGTACCACTAGTGGTACGCGAGAGCTTTTTAAGTGGTACCGCGTACCGCTGAACATGATTTTCGATGTGCTGTGAGTAATGTGTTGCCCCGGATAGACAAGCTTGTGCAGAAGAAACAGTTGCTTCTATCAAATTAAATTGTGTTTTCTTGCTATTCATTGGTGTTATGGTATAGTAATAACGGTAATAACTAATAAATACCGGTACATTTGAGTAAAATAAGTCATTCAGGAGCCAGGTGGTACGCAGTGTAGCAAAAAAAACGAATGAGTGGTACGCGATCGCAAAAAGTTTGAGAAACACTGCCATAGGGCGACGTTAAGTGTTATGCTACTAAATACGAAAAGTACGCAATGCCCTGCCAATACTGGTCAATCTATGCCGAAACTCACAGAAAACGCCGTGTAATGCGAAACAATGACATCAACTGCAATAATAAACATTGGTAAGTGCTGTGACAATATGTAAGCAATTTTTAGCGAGGTTATAAAAAATGTAAGAAAATAGATCAGGAAACTGGCTTGTTACAGACAAGAGAAACAACGAAGCAAAGCTAAAACAATGCAATACGATTTAATGTTGAGTTTGGGAAAATGTAGTTATTGTAATCTCAAAAAAAACATTTAGTTCTGACACGTTTGAGAAAGAAAAAAAATTGACACTCTGCTGCCAGCTAGCGATACAAAACACTCTATCAATTAAGTAATTCCGTTGCTTGCAGAGAGCTTGGATATAGATGCTGTGGCAGTAATATAAAATATCTGAAGGAAACGGGTAATCAATTGACTTAAATTTTCTCTTCATCGATTTGCGACTGGTCTTCTTTTACCAAAGATCCTCTGTCGCTGTCTCTTTCTTGATGGAATCTGTTGAGTCGCGTAGTTAAATACAACAATATTTACTTCAATAAACGCTGCTATTGCGTTTGCATTTAACATATTGGTCATTAAGACTGTGTTTCATACATTTCTATTCAAATAGGCTCCAGAAAAACAATAACGATAACTTGAATTGTGACACAAAAACGTCACGTTTCTACTTTTTACTTCACGAAACCAACGGAATTAAATTTAAACTTACTTTTTACGCTTAAAAAATCCGCACTTAATTAGAAGATAAACGACGATGCAGTAGAAGAGTAAGGCAGCAATTATTCCGATGAGGATATACCACCATGGAAAAACTGGTCCCTGGTCTTCGTCGAAAAATGCGTGGTCGACCGTAGTGCGAATCTGTATTACCCCTCGTTACTCAGAAAATGACACATAACACTTATAATGCTAAAACATATGACTTAGCGAAGAAAAGTTTCTGGGTAATTGCTCGCGTCAGAAATTCATTAATACCGTCTGTGGCGTGGCGTGGTCTCCCATCACAACATTGCTATCGACGTTGGTGAGGTTGGCTTCGGTTATGACGTAGATGAGATCGTGGTGAATAAATTCTTCAAGAATAGTATAATTCCATACTCGAGACTGCAAATGCGAGTACGAGGCGGTCAGTTATTACAGCAGCCCTATACAGCACCGTGCTTTTTGTGACGAGTGCTATTCCAGATACAAGCGATCTTGGTCCTTCAAACTGCACGAAGCTTGTTCCCTGGTTACTTATTCATTATATCGGAAACTAACTTTATCTCCAAACCACATTCAGAGTTTAAATAAATTTACCAAATTCACGTTTAGAATAAGTAACCGATAAACGACTTCACGCCACTGATGCTTCATCCAGCAGTTTGTCTGTATGTATTGTAATTGTAACTTATGACCTCAATAGCGTACCTGGATATGGACAGATACAGTTGCGCCAGGTTGGATTGGGTCGACATAGCACTTGACGTTGCTACATCTGGCTGTGCCGCTTTTACAGGATAGAGTCGCGTGGTAGATGAACTCTGCCGCCTTTCCATCTAACAACGGTTGTTGATCTGGAAGTTCTTCTGATGCTGTGGCCTGAAATGAGTCAGTTACTCTGCATAATTTGCTTCAATCTATTTGGTTTGTCTTGAGCCTACCTATTAGTCTCATACTTATACGTAAATAGTGATTGGTTTCTTTGCACGGAGGTAGCGTTATTGCAATGGAAAATTAGGTTTCCTCGTTTGACCATACCTCTCTTTTCTTCCTAGCGACTGCAGACTGACCACTCACAGAGAGGTCAAGTGGGTTGACAAGATCTTGGGAACAGTTTCCCGCCTTTCTTTCGGCCCCAGCGTGAACTTTTGTATGTTCAGGGTAAAGGAGCCACTTTCCATTCTTTATCTCATACGGGATATTCACGTTCAGAATAACTCCAGTTGCCGCCTTGTAGCCTGCGGAAATATTTAAATCAATTAAATACTCACAAACCACAGTACACGGGAATCACTTTGCTGCTGTGCTTGGTGATACTTTGCACAGAACCAACAACAAAGCCAAAACCCTTGTTTATCTTTACTCTGTTGAAGTTGTAACTACGTGTTACTGTTTCCTTAATTCTTGTACCTACCGTCGTTTTTGATGATGTAAGTGAAACTAATCTGGGGTCCTATTTCGTCCGTAGAGCGCATGGCCGATTCTCCTTTGACGGGAACGTTGTGAAAACGAACCTGCGATTATACGTCGTGTAAATTTCAACAAGTGTTTTTATGCTTAACAATGATCAAACATTTGGTCAAAACGTTTTTTCTCTTTGGTTAATTCCACCTGTTGGGGATTTCCGTAGCTGGATAGCAACAATTCCTGGTGAAGCAGGACCTTGGACTTGAGGGGCAGCAAGGGAATTTCAGGATTAATGCTCGATGTTTCTGCAGTGACGTCAACTTCAATCTAAAAACACAAGAGTTTCAGCTGCAGCAAAGAGCCACTAGAAATGGTCACAGCTATTTGAAAGCGACGTCTTTGACCGCTGTAACTTGGTTAATGTGAGATGTTTTACCTCTTTCGTGTCAGCAGTCAACGCGGATACGTTGAGATGAATTTCAAGGTTATCTTTGCTTTTACCCTCGTACGGGTTTCCCAAAGCGCAGTCCACAAATGTTGATGCGCCTGCAATAGACATCAAATTACTATCACACATCATCGCTACGTATAAAACTCCGTCGAAAACGTAAAATTAATAGCTACCAATATACAGTTGTAATGATTCGAGTCAAGGCTTGGACTCAAGACGGTTCATATCACACAACTTTTAGCAAACAATCAAAAAGAATTTGTCTTTCGTTCAAGCAGCCGTATTTCAGTGAAATTTGCCTTAGATCATTATGTCAATCTAAGAACTTTGCCGTTTAATACAAATTAAAGTTATTTGTCTACAAACGTTCACTGCTTGGCTTATGTATGAAGCAAATTTTATTTCTTCTGTCAAAAACAATAATTTTCTTTTCTGTATATAACTTGATTTATTTTGGTTTAAGAATATTGATCAACTTAATTCTTCCAACAGGCTCGATTCGACTTGAGTTTTAAACTGTTAATGACTTGACTTGTGGCTCGAGTAGAAAGACCAGTCGGTGCGTTCCGGTTTAAACGGTTTACAGTTGCAAATTAAACCGTAAAATAACTTGCCTCGCTTTGTTGTAAAGCACGAGATATCAGCTCCGGAAGATTCCGTGACCACGAAATGTTCGTAAATAACTCGCGGCGGAAGCTTGATCGAAAGCTTGGCTTGATGCGCTTCCTCGGCGTCGTTGGAGACGCTCACTTTAAGGATAACAACTTCATGGCCGCCTTCATTTGAAATGAACATCACAATTAATTCGCTCTTCTCAATCGCGCCTCTGATACTTTATAATGCAGTGGTTTTCCCGAATAAATTGGACCAACATGCAATGTAAATATTTGTTTCTAAAATGTTACATAAAATGGCGCCCATTTGCAGCTTATATGATCTGTAAACAGAGTATAGGTTAAAAGTTTAACTATACTTTAATAACCCAACGTTGCATTGATACGTCGTATGACAATACGAGTGCATATGAAGTAAGTGTTTTATGACCCGGTTGTACGTGACGAGGTGTGTGTCGGGCTCACCAACAAGGATTTCCGGAGGTAAACTGCCGCTGATTTGCAAGTTGCTTTGGCAACCGTCGTCTCCACATCCGTTTGCTATAGCCACTGTCGCTATTTTTAAGCTCTGATAATCAGCATCCAAGATAGGATCGTTTATCATTTGAAATACGGGATCGCCCGGTTCTTCTGGTGTTACATCGTCGCCATCTTGTTCTAAGGAGAACTCTGTCAACGCAAGTTAAGTTTTATCAGGTTATATTCACGAACTTTCCGATGACAGGCTTGTGAGTTGCTTTAGAACGTTTAATAGTAGGCTATGAGGTAACTGTCACATTACCAAACTTAATTTCCATGGCTGTGAGTTGATCTTTGGAACTTCCGTGAAAGAAAACCTGATGACCTCCGGCAGGGCAGTAAGCTTCACCTGCGAGGAGGAAATCTCAATTTTAATCTACCACGAATTGAACTGGCATTCATTTTTGTTAAGACGGTTTGAATAACGACGTTCTTTTTTGTATATATTTTATAACTACCACAGTACTCCATTTGTTTGTTTGCTGTGTTGCAATCGGCAATGATCGCTCTCACCTGCCCGAGGGACGATAACTACGTCTGTGATTGTCGATTCTCCTTGTGGTGATGAAAATCTTATCCTGGACATTAGGTTGCTTTCCTGTCGTTCGCTATCCAGCACGATCGAGTATCGCAGTCGAATTTCTTCTGTGAATTCTTCGTGTCTTGAGTGATAACTGCAGGGCAATAGTCATAGACAACGCTTTTAAACCAATATTTCGGAACCGGTTGTTGTCATTGAAACCTATAGATGGTGGTTTTTGTTTGTACATCAAGCTTACATAAAGCAATATCTTAGGTTGAAACATGAAACAACTTTTCCTTCGTAATCACAGTTCGGATTCCTCAGGTCCAGCAGCTGTGTGCTAGTTGTCAGTGTTGCATTGACAGTTATAATAGGCCTAGCTCTGTAAAACATTTTAAAAGACGGAAACGATTATTTACCAAACTCCAAACGCTAAACTTTTAATCCACTGCCATAATTGTTATGATAATCATAATGTAAAAGAGTGTATGTTTTTGTAGAGATACTCTGTAGATAAAAAGTCGTGTAAAATTTACCTAAATAGTATAACTTCATCTTGCAGAGTTCCCACCAATAAATCCGGGTATCTGTTATTATCTATATCCATGTTGCTTGAAAGGGAGATGCCGAAACCTGTCATGCCGCCAGTTAAATTGGTGTAGTCGGCACCGTCAATCTTTTGCGATTCTTCTACGACACCTCGTTCGGAACCTAAATTACGATAAGAAAATAAACTATGTGTGAGTGAGAGAAGTTTATTCGCCTTTAATGAAATAAATACATAAAACTTATCAAGAAGTACTATACTTTAAAACGCGCTGGTAATGAAAAATATTGGATAATTTTGATGATATACGATATCTATGCTTTAGTCTGTCTGGTGAAGTTCCGAAACAACCCACCTCTGTAAATGTGGATTTTTCCATTCGGTTTGTCGTACGGTGCACTGACGGCAAAATCGTTATAACCATCTTGATCGATGTCACCGAGCGGGGTTACCGTATAACCAAAGAAAGAATCGAGTGGTCCAACCAACTTCTGTGGCTCGATCGCGCTGAAAGAAAGAAAAACGCACACATGGGTTTAATCCGCAGTCGGCTTGCTACAAAACTCCGCGTTGGCTTGTCACCATTTTACGGGTCCTGCACAAGTGATTATGATCTAATAGGCGAAACAAACCTGAAACGCGTGAACTTCTTATTGATGTAGACGTACACAGCGCCCCCGTACTTTCCTTCGGATGAATACTGATAATACTGAGGAGAACCCACTATGAGATCATCCAAACCGTCTCCGTTTAGATCGGACACTGCTACCGAGAATCCAAAGCTGGAGCCAATATGTTCACCATATACGACATCTTGAAGTATGGGTGTAAGCACGCTACTGCCAGCACTATCTAAGAAAGCAAACACAAAACAACTGAAAATCGAGCGAGAGCAGCTGAAAATTCATGTGTAGTTCCATGCTTACCTTTTTTTGTATACAAAACAACAGCTCCTTTTTGATTTCCGTTTGGAGCTCCGGCGATATAAATACTTTCTCCGCCTCTTAGGCTTCCCATTGCCCGGCTGATGGTGACTGAGAACCCCATGTAACTGTCTCTTCTGAGCGGAATGCTGCCACAAAATGTTCAGTATTTGAAATAATAGTAAAGAATTTAAATGCCGGTAAGCATATGCTTTTCGAAATAAAGCAACGCCATAAACATATTCAAACTGAGAAAACTTTGAAAATGTGAACACGCACAAGTAAAAATGTTACATCACTGTTCAAGTATGAATATTACTTTTCGCATTTCACCACTTCTCTTGCCAGTTCAACGCTGCTGCATCCCTGTGTTTTGACCATTGTAGTACTGCTGTCTTCGCCAAAGTAATCTAATATAGCGTCGGTTTTTTCCAGTTTAAATGGAAATTCAAACATTGCCCCGGCCCAAGACCAGGCACCAGGACCACCTGTAAAACATTTTTTTGCCAGTTTTAAGACAGCTTTTGAGTTTTAAAACTAGTAGATGCAAAGTTTCGTTAAATTTCTTTGCAGGTATAAGGTCTATAGATGTAGGTCTAAACAAAGAATCATCATGTTTGAAAATAGGATGAAAATACTATGGTTGAGTCTCTAGTAAGCTGCACAGACCAAGGAGATATTCGTCATCATTGATTGAAACAGATGTCCCGGCCTGAGTATAAGCAAATGTTGACTTCTCTGTCGTATCATCTGAGTGCATTGAATCACAAGGTGACGCTGAAAAACAAGAAAGTTGAGTGGAAACTTGCCGTAATTGAGACCAAAGAAGTGAATCTGCCTATCGGCGACAGTAGCCAGGTGTAAACACAAATTAATAGACAAGTATATATTTTTCATTAAAGAGATTTGTATCACCTGTAAATATATCACTTATATCCTCGTGAGGTAATTCTTGCAATTCATTTCTGTCGGTCCCTGCTCAAAGAAAACGCGTAAATCGCGTAAACGAACTTGAACGGAAAGTAAAAAAACTCTCAAATTCATTAAATCATCTTCAGTGAACTTTCACGAACATAACACTAATTGTATTCACCGTTCAATAAAAAGCATTTTCCACATAAACGTTCCGTCTCACTCTGCCCGGTATCGGCCCTCACTGTATGACGGTGAGCGCATGTCAATATCAACTTTCCTTCGCCTGAAAACAAGTCCTTGCCCTTTATGTCACATTTCGACTCACGTGGTCTTATAAATAAATATTTTACTAAGTTGATGTTGTCTGAACCGTGTTAACTAAATTTTAAAGTAAAATAAGAAACAGGATATAGGTTGGCACTCTTAAGGTTAACTTTATATTTTTCGACACGAGCTTTCGCAAGCATTAGCTTGCTTCTTCAGGTGTACTGTGAAATGGCCATAATAAATATTCGCAATATCTATGACAGGGGTTTCCAACCGGTGGTACGCGGGAGCTTTTCAGGTGGTACGCGAGCAGCTCTCCGTTGCATGCGATATACAGTATAGTAGCATAACAATTTAATTTTGAGTTGCTAAAATATGCGAACAACACTTTTATTTCTTTCTGTACTAAATTCTCTGCACTCATTAAGCTACTTTTGTCGATCTTGCTCCCTGCTGTCATTGTTATTAATACAATGCTGCTGTGCGAATATTGGATCAAATTAGTTGTTTTGAAAATAGTGGTACGTGTTGAAAATCCGTGGTGGCTAAGTGGTACGAGAACATAAAAAGGTTGGGAACCCCTGATCTATGACAATGGTCTTAACTTCCTTATTAACGGTATGTGTTTTCTGTGAAGACATGATTGTTGCGTAATGAATGAGCTTAACATGCTACGTTTCTCTATGGGTCAATACCTTGGCTTTTTAAACTCACGCCCAACCATTGGCCAGTTTTGTTGTCTGACTTCACGGATTCCCCTGAAAAAAACGAGTAAGATTTTAGTCAAATTGAACTAAACAGCAACAATTGTGAATAAAACGGTCATTATTAGATCAGACCGAATTCATCGACTTTCTGCTGTTAAATTGATAACAATGCTGTGTTTATGGGCAGATTTCGGTCCACCGCAATCGGCTTAACAGGAAGTATTAACTATTTAAAAGTTACCTCTATCCATGTCGACCCTACTGCAATCGTTGTGGTTTGTTGTGATAGGACAGTAGAAGATGCCACCTGGATTTACAGTGTTCGGTTGGCTGTCTAGCGCAGCAGCAGTTGGACTTCCCACAACCAGTAAACTATTTTCAAGGGTACCTGTGTTATGTTGACACAGCACGCGCTTAAGTAACGTCTAAGCTAATAACTTAGTAGCTTAGGGCGTTTAAGTAAACGTGTACAGGCGTCAAATACAAGTAAAATATGTGGTCGGAAAATGTTCGTCAAAAACGCGAAGATATGACTTATGATCAACTACTTACTTTTATGTTGACTTCTAGTTTTGTGTAGCGCCACGCTAAATCCGAACGTACTTCCATCCACACCTTGCTTGTAAAGAGGTAGCCTAGTTTCCAGATTATAACCATTTACCAGACCCGTCAGTAAGCTGGTTGTAAGCAGTAATTTCCAGAACATGGTTTTTTGGCACCAAATGCTTGCTTTTAAGTCAAATGCCTTATATTGCAACTCCAGTCTTTAGCCTTTTTCTGTGTTTTTTTTTAACTAGTTATGTGCATTCGAGAAATATCAGTTATCATAAACCATATTCAAGAGTTTTTAATCCAAAGAGCAACATGTATATATTATTCCATTCCTAGTGTAAATTCAAATAGTCAAATAAATCAACTTTAATTTGACTACTAATTCTCTGTAACAGCTTAAAGCTTAATACCTCCTTAGTCCTTAACCAGCGCAAATAGCAATCACTTCAAACACCCTTACAGATGTTTTAAAAGGGTTAGTAACACTTTCTTGGAACACTTCGCCGCCCCTAATAATAATCAATCGTCTCATCAATCTGCGTATCAGTAACCTGCATCTGGTATTACATGTACATTAATTATTTCGCAAGGCAAACCGCGTTGCTGATCGTAAAGTAGTGCCAACAAAGCCATATGTGAGAACGTATGATACGCCCATATGCGTAAAGCGAATGTTTGAACAGAACTTCGCAAAACGTTAGGTTAAAAACTTCTGCGGTTTAGCAAATTATTTCAGTCAGCGTATATCTCACATACAGTAAAATATCAACCTATAACTGCTAGTTTTACCAATATCGCTTTTTCCGCCCCTGACATTTTGCCCCAAACCTATTTGTAAATTTTTGCAAAACATGACGTTTTTCGCCTGAAGGGTGACAGCATATTTTGTCGCGTTTTTTCATGCTAGAGTTGACTAAACCAAGTTGGTACAAAAGAAAATCGTCCAAGCGCATCAATGACGTCAACATGAAAACATTCAACATTTCACATTTTAAGAGTGGACACAGCACATTATAGGCTAAGATGAAGACACGTCATGTAGACGTTGCTTTTGCCATTAGTATTGACTGTCATAAGATAGCACGTAGCGCTTAGAATCTTCAAATCGTTGTGAGTGGCAGGGCATGCTTTGGAATGGAATAGAAGTTTTCCATATCCTGCCAAGTCTACCATTCCATACCTAAATGTATTCCATTTCATTGTAAAAATATTCCATTCCATATTCCATACTTTTTACGATAGTAACACCTTCGAAAATGGAAGAAACTACACTTTTACATATTTAAAAATTTGTGGTGAACGCTCTTGATTGTGTGAATGAACGTGTTCGTATGCTGCTTCGGAAATGCATGAACTTAGTTCAGTTGTGTGAAGGCGCATTCAAATTTAGTTTGGAAAATGTAAGGAAAGTGTGGAAGTCTCGTTGCATTCCATAAATGAAATTTTCCACTCCACTCCATACTTCAACAATTCCATATTCCACACTGAACTTATCGTTCCATTTCATCCCATTTCATTGCATTGCCCTGGTGAGTGGATCAGGTACTTCGATTCAGGAGGATAAAATTCGCATTTATTAATTTGCGGCTTGTCGTGGACACTAGCTTGTCCACCATAGGACTTCATTTGATGGCCATCTTGGCACACCGTCCACCTAGCCCATTTTTTCAAAAAGGGCAGAAAAGTGTGTATTGTGTAGGCCAGGGGTGGTATATCAGTGTGGAAAAACAAACTGATATCAAACAAAACAATCTTTAAACCATTTGCATGCCTCCCCCAAAAATATATCAAGAACAAAAAATAACCTTTCTAATGTTTTGTTTAAGAGTTGCGACCAACTGACTCCCAGGTAACTGAAATGCGGCCTTCAACTAAGAAGATTTTCCCCACTTCTGGTAGCTTATAGGGCTATAGGCTAACTACTATATTGAACTGGCGGAATGCATGTTCGTTTGGTTAATAACTGATTTAAATTAACTGGTTTTCAATAGTTAAAAATGTTTTGTCCGGGGTTGCACCTAAGCCAAACTATTGTAAGTAAACTTAAATGAATCGTGAAATTTGACTCGATTCAGCATGAGAAAATGATTTGAGTCAACTTAAGTAAATCATATTTTTCAAATCATAAATTGAGCTGGAATTTCACATGCACGAATTTCTTTTTTTGGCTTACTTATCCATACGAATCGTCGGGGTTAAGTCTATTCACAACCGCAATAAGTAAACCTTGGCGACACCACACGGACTGCAGACTCTAAATTATATTTAACCAAGTAGCAACTACATTGCAATACACGTTACAATAACGAAACGCTAAATAAGGTCGTATGGTGGAATACAAAGAAAATTCCACCTTGTACGTCATGTATAAAGGCAGTTTGGCATTGGGCCCAAACATAAAAGATTGGTCGTACAAGGTTCCAGAATCAAGTAACTTTTGTGTTTGTCTTAAAAAGTTCGAAAAAAATATAATTTCTTCAGAAATTGGTCCATGCATGAAACGTGATTCACCAAACGATAAATAATATTGATCTACAAACAACACCTTGGATTAAAGAAGGATTAAGTTCCAGTGAAGCGATTTTAAATGTTATCTTTTCTAATAAACATTAAGCTGAAGCCAGACGGCAGGCAAGACCGAAAGACATAAATAATGCACAGAGATGATATTGTTGTTTGCAACTATAGAACAACTTCATCACTTCAAGACGAAAAGGTGCAAAATACAGGGGGGACAACAAAAGACAAAATACTTCTAAATACAAAATAGTTATATTCGGAATCGCAAGCACAATTATCAGCGCACGTATAAAAATTAACCAGAAACAAAAGATTTGCCTCATTGGTATGATTGCCACCACTATGATAGCTGTTGGAAAATTCATCTATGATAATTTAAATGGAAAATTACAAAGTTTAGCGACCAAATTATCAAAAGTATTCTTGCAAAACTACAGGAAAGTGTGTTGTGAACTATGATCTACGTCAACAAAATTTGTAAAATTGACATGGGAAAATATCTATCCTATTCGCACCCAAAAAGCACCAAGCAAATGTTATAAAGACGAAACACTCATTTTCTAACTCACAAAATGGGAATGAACGTTATATTTCAGTGGCTTATCAGCATTATTCGCTTTGGCAAAAAGATACAGGTTTCACTCAATTGTGATGCTGCATAAAATTAACCATTTCTCTACAGCATACAACTTTTAGCACAAAAATATGCATTTGCAAATCTAAAGGAGTAAGTGTTGCACATCTACATAAATATCTACAACTTTCGCAAATATAATGCTCAAATAACCACTACGCGTCGTCATACAATGCCGTGCAAACTATGTATAATATTAGTAATGTAACTGCACGCACAGGCATATCATCATCATAACTGCGTTATAAATTAAACACTATGTTTCTAATACTACATCACACACATATACAGCTCTGCATGATTCAACTTGACTATTAGAGGTTTGCACAATATTATGTAAACAAAAATTACAACTATGATAAAAGTAAGTAGAACTAGAAGCAAAGTTACTGCACAGAGGTCAATACAACACGTTAAAAAGTTTGGAAGCTTCTGTCAAAAATGGTATGAATGTACAGTTTTGAAGATAGTAACATAAGCTGTTAGCATTAAAAAAGCAAAAACAAAAAGTGTTTTAGAATAATGGTAAAAAAATACTGCCGAATGAGTTTAAAACCCCCTGCTGCATTACAGTCTTGTCTTTCACTTTAGACCTGTGCAAATTGCAAACTGTTAGCTATTAGCGAAGCTAATAAAAGCTAACAAGCACACCCTGAAGATTTTGATTCTTCTGTTTCATTTGCTCCTTGAAGTTCAGTTTTTCCACCACCGCCGTATTGTGCCGGTAAAAGAGTCTTATCCACAACTTCTTCCATTCTAAGATCAGGTTAAAAAATCTTACGTATTTAATACGTATTTACTAATTAATACGTATACAATAATAATCTTACGCCGGCTGTATTTAATATTAAGACTCTTAAATTGAAAGGCAACTCATAATATTGTCCAAATAGGTTTACACTAAGTTGGTAATTATGTGAAGACTTTTACATTGCATCGTTAAAAATTTACAAAACTAGCCTTCTCATCTTTCAGATTATATATCTGAGACTCTGAGTGATATACACCAGAAAACACGTTCCTATAATCATGGTTCGATGAAAGTTTAAAAAAAAACAAAAGTAATCAATACTACCTTTTCATTACGAGGTCGAGCAGCATTGAGACTGCTTTATTAACATTATGACCGGTTGCGGCACTTGTTTCAAGATAGGGTAGTCTGTCAAATGAATAAATAAAATTTATCCTGTTTTTAAAACTACATATAAATTTCAGGAGCCAATTGCCTAGCAAGCGCAAATCAAACTAGCAGGGTGGAACAACGCTGAATATAAAATGTACATCAATGGTAATTCACATATTTTAAAGCAAAACAGAGTAACTGCATGTCACAAAGCATTAGCTTACAAGAAAATAAGATTGCAAATTACTGCATATGGTAACGAAACTAAATACATTAATTATTTACTAGCACACAATAACCCTAAAGAAAGTGCTATTCCATTGTAAATTAAGCCATTTCAAACAACAAGGTAATAAATGATGAATGATCTAATCAAAGTTAAGCCGGTCATACAGGTCAAAAGAAATAAATTTTAAATCAGGTTATTTACCCATAAGTTTCAGCACATTCTCTTGCCCGCTCTTCCGAAACGACACGCATGTCATCAAGATCACATTTATTTCCACAGAGAATTATATCCGGTGTCTCGCAGTAAGAATGCTGCTTCAATTGATCTAATCATGACGCAAAGAACGATACTGACATGCTAATAGCATTTTAATTTAGCAAATCAGACTTAGGACTAGGCAAGGTACCGAGCCAATTTCTTATGTTGAGAAAGCTCTGTTCGTTGGCGAGATCAAAAAACAAGAAGAAACCCATGGCATCACGAAAGAAAGCAGTGGTCAAGCTTCGAAATCTGGAAAATATCATATTCACTGATCAGAACAAGATATATGATACTGTGGAAGTAGAATGTAAAATAATAAGTTATTATAATTCCATTGATTATTATAGCATAATGTGCTTTTTAATAAATAAATTTAGGATGGCGGTTACTGGCTAGCCGTACTCTTAAAATCTGTTGAAATTCTCATAATACTTTGGATCGCGTTGCTGGCACTTGGCAGTAGATAAATACACACAGTGCCAAAACAAACAAACGACAACATGAAACCACGACGCCCATTAGGTAAATAAAAGAAAAATTCTAAAGAGGGTCCTCAAATACTCAAGAGATATTCCGACTAAGCAGTAAGACAAGATAAAAATTACTTCACACAACAAATAAACAGGACCAATATATATGCAGTATTGCAAATGGTTCATATAGCACTAGGCCTAAGAAAAAATAACACTATATAATCAAACCTTTCCTGTCCTGCTGTGTCCCACAGTTGTAAATGTACTCTTTGCGCTCTACTGGAATCCACACCAGATGGTTTATAACTCTGCAAATTCAAAGCAAAATCATAAACTGTATGGACTAAAATAAAGCAAAATTTCCAACTCAGTATTGTAAAAAGTCTAGTTAAAGAATGCATTGGCACCATAACCGCACTACAATGCAAGGTGTAGTATGAGGTAATTTGAGATGTATGATCTGAATGGAATGTACACACACTTTAACAATTCGTAAGACAGTTATATTGAACACTTGTGCTAACGACTCAGTAGCTATGAGGTGGTCACAGTTTCTTTAAAGCGAATTGGTACTCACCACTCTTTTTTCTCTGAAGTCTATGCCCACTGTGGTGACAAATTTACTTTCAAACGAACCATCTGTATACTGAAACAGGAAGGATGTTTTTCCCACACCTGCAAAATAAAACTTTATATCTTCTTGCAATACAGTATAGTGGAAACCTGTTAATTTGAAACCAATAAACTGCTTCGATTAATCGAAGCTTGAGTTATCAAATCATAATTGATCATATAATTGATATCAGTATATATATAAGGATGTCGCCAAATTCTGGTTAATTATTCGGACTTATCCGAAAGATTGAGGAAACGAACGTCCATAAAATTAACGTTTGTTTGCAAAAGGTCTTCCTAAGATTACTACTCCAAGCGTCATCACAGCATGATGTTATTCAATAAACAACTGTAGTCGTGTTACCTGAATCTCCCAATGCTAAAAACTTGATGAGATAATCATATTCAGTATTATTTAACTGATCAGTTCCATTTGACATATTTGTGGCTTTAAATTTGTAATTTCAACAACTTACAAATTATAAGGAACCTAAAAGAGCAAAAATAATTGAAATAACTGAATGCAATATTCATTATCATAAATCATACAAATCAAACTCCTTTTCAAAAAGTCTTGAACGTTAATGTGTTAAATAATTAAATTGTCTTACGCTTTAAATGTAGCAGCTTTCCTGTGCGTTACCCAAAATCTGTTATGTGTTTTACCGAACATTGATTTACATTACGGCAATTCTAGCAAACGGTTCACTTAACATTACATACCAAGTCACATTTTGATAAAAACAGAGCAAAGAAATAATACGTTGTAAATTACACGGCCATAATTGGGGTAATCGTAATCGAACGTCGATGGTTGGCATTTTTTGTTTATCAAGTTTTATTTGAACAAATGCTGGCATCACTTTTAGTAATGGGCCGATCATGTGCTTTTTGTAGATACAGATCGTTTAAATAATTCATTTATATACACTTAATTTATCCTTAAATTGATTATTAGTTTATTTCTTGGCATTAAACAACTTTATTAAACAAGTAAGTTTTACCAAGATAAGGTAGAATTAAGTTCAATCACCATACATTAAATTTCCAGAGTCAACAGTAGATAGTCTTGTTGTAATCAAAGCACATCACACACCATTCATGATAATTTTGCAAAAAATTGGCTTTATATTTTGAAACTTGAGCCGGTTGGTTAATGCAAGAAATGGACTATTTTTTTACCCTGATAGTAGCAAACACTTTCCCCAAAAATTTTGAAATATTTATGAAAATAATCGGTAATTTTCCAAAAATTCGTTTGGATTGATTTCGACAAACTTGAAGAAATCGAAAATTCAAGCATATAATAATGCAATAAAGATTTGAATGATCATTCATGGCAACAGATACTGATGACCTCAGGTGAATATTTTGTTGTCATGCACCAATTGCATGTAATTAGTAATACTGTTATCTTGAAATACTAACGGTATCGCTATAAAAGCAACATAAACTACAATAATGCTATCTTTATGTATATTTGTGAGAAAATATATGAATCTATTTGCAACAATAAATCAAAAAATTCCAACAAAAATTCAATGGCTTTACAATACCATTTAATCAATTATTTGGTAAACATAATTTCCAAAGTTCTGTGGAAAGGGTTTAAAGTTGGCACACAAGCCTACTTAGCTATGGTTTTTCATGCATACAGTGTATCCAAAATAGCTAACTTTTTAAGTACCGGTAGTCGATCTTGCAACAACAAAAAAACTAGAAATAAGAAAACATAAAATTTTTCTGAATTAGGCTTTCACTTACACGTATTTCTACACAATTAGGTAGGCCTATCTCTGCAAGCTGCAACATGATGGAAAATGCAACATGGGCATAAACATTGCAAAGTAAATATTTCCCCAACAGATTGTATTGATCATAATTGACTAAAGGGTTAGGATAAAAAAAACGCACAAACAATTAAATTTTACATATGATGGTTAGATAGGGGTTCTCTTACTCTTACTTTTGCACTTCAACTTGGAGAGACAAATGGCAAAAAATTACAAAGTAAGAGCCTAGAAAAGAAATTTTGACATGTAATAATTCCTTCAATACTTGCTTATGACTTGGAAATACTAAAGTAAATGAGACCCAGTTTTACAAAGTAAGATTTGGTCTCATGAAACTTGAGTTAGTTTAGGTCCCATAGTGGAAAGTATGGCATAGTTTGAAAGTTTTAGTTTACACACGATTAATCGATGTGTAAACTAAAATTTTTAACGTTGGGTCTAGCACAAAAGTGTACAACCAAATGATGTCACACTTTGAGTAGCTGGGGTCCAGTAAACAAAGGCATTCTGTGGCTATACTAGACCCGTCTATCTTCTAGTTCTATTGTACTCGTGTTAACTTATTTTGCTAATACACTTGATGGAGGGTCTCTTTTACTTCTGCACTCCAACATAAGGGCCTGAATAAGAAAGTTTAATGAAGTAATAAAAAGAAAACGATGACGTAATAATTCCTCAATATTCGATCCTGATAAAGGAGTGTAAAAGTAAAGAAAACCCAACTCGGCCTGGCCGTAGAGGCCTAGACTTAGAAGTTTAGAACTGTTCAATGAACAAGAAAGTTATATCTGTGTCCTGTGATGGGCGGAAGCCTTTAAATCTGAGTGGCGCACATTATGGGTGGCGGCTACGCATATCTTAAAATTTTGGAAAGCTTAAAACACTCTGGCCAAAATCAAAATTATTTACGTCTAAAAATTTACGCCAGACCAGTGGATTCTGCAAAAATGCAGACCAATATGAAAAGAAACGCTGAAAACAGCGGTAACAACAATGATGATAGTGGACAATCACGGTAATGACAACGGCGTTCTTTTCATTTACAAATTTTTAGCCAAGTGGACTTCTAGAATCAAATTCTAAACTGTTCGGACACAGTCGTACACAAAAATACTGGGTGCCTCCAAAATGTACAGGTTCGATTGCATAACACCCAAGATCGCTTGGGTTACTTGCGCAAAAATCGAACAAAATTTAAACGCGACGAGAATAATTGTTTCATGATGCAACGAAGTTGTAGAACCCCGCATTTCGCTGTCAGACTTCATAAACTAACTTTTTCTTATCACATATCTTCAGTCATCACTCTAAAGTCAGCAGCCTTGGAAGACCGAGTGCCATCACAACTTATAAAACACATCTATACTACGCGGTCTGATGCAAAAGCAATATAGCAACTTAAATATTTTGTCAGTTTGTTGGCCAAGCTAAGTACTAACCTACCATCTTATAACACAGTTATGTTATTGCTTTCATGCATGTTTTAAGCCATTGGGCTTTGAACTTTTCCCTGTTCATTAATTGTTTTTGAACATGTTCTTTATTATGCTATAACTATAACGGTTAGCATCGTAATTTTCGCTCCGCACAATTAATGATAAAAAGTAAAAGATACTATGTGATTCAAATTTTATTTTCTTCTGGTTTCATAACTGAGAAAAATAAATCAAAATACCAAATTTTCCTTGCGGACCGCCAGAATATCAAACTAAATCGCTACCGATCCGCAGACTTGCAGTTGAAACCCATTGGTTTATAATACGCAGGCCTATACTGTACTACTATAAGTTAAGTGTTTAAGGGCAAGTGCAAAATATAGCTAACATATTCAAAGTTTACGGAGGCCATAAAAATGGTTGGGCTCGCGGCTTTGCACACCTCTGGCTGAGAGCGCTAATAAAAATTTTATGACAACATGCATTGTTACGCAAATCATCGTAAAAATTGCTTGTTTTTTTTAATACAACAATATGGAATTTGCCCAAAATGGTTCAAAAAACTTCACAAGTATGTGGTAGCCTCCGCCTATTAAGCTATAAAAGAAGCCAAAAATAACTCCATTCATTATCTACACTTTAACAGCCTTATGTAACATAAATAATTACTTTACATATAGGCCTACTCAAATTCGCAATTCAGCTTATTCATATCCAAAGCTGTGTTGTCATTTCTGAACAATAACTGCTGTAAATCATCTTACTCATACCACTTGTTGTCGTTTACAAAAAAATCTGCAAACAAATCTAGAGCTGTAAAACTATTTATGGCAGATTTATGAGACATGGCAGCAGTTGTAGCTTATCTGCGTGTATTGTTTACAATATAATACACCTCATGCAAATAATACAATTAAAAGTTTTAAATAAGCGAACGATTACGTCACGTACAAATACAATTCTTCTTATATAGTCACTTAATTACACGCAAGAAATTTCTTTATAAACATTACTATATGTCACTTTGTTTAAAAGGTGAGATTTTACGCAGATCGTCTTTCAAAGGACGTCAATCGAAACATTTGGGGCATATAGCTTATACGCCAGGTAATTTGGGTTGCTTGTTCATACTTGCTGAAGGTGAAGCTGGGTTATGCGGAGCCAGGCATTTGGTTTACTTTTAAAACGTCGAAAGCAATCGACTTCCATTAGGTGAAAGATGTCAGTTTGGGCTGCGTCAAACATGTCTTTTCGGGCGTCTTTTACACAATCTTCTACACGCTTTCGGACAGAACAGGACAGATTAACCTGAATAGCAAGAAACAACATCTACATGCACTATTGTATAATTGCTACAGTTATGCTAAGCTTTTAGCCTATGTGTAACATATCAGCCCTTCTTTAAAAACGAAACTTGTTAACCTGCTTTTCAGAAAACTCGCCGACGTACGTCGAGACAATTTTTCGGGCTAGCTCTTTTCGTTTTAAGGAATTTTGCTTCCGAAAAGTATTGACTTCGCACCAAAATTCAAGGTTTTCTTCATTGTGCTCTGCTTCCATAAATTCTTTGAAAACTTTCAAGCTCTCTGCATATATTTCAGTAAATTGCCTGTTAATGTTATTTTCTCGCGTAAACGTATAGAGCTCCATCAAGTCACTAATACATCAAGACATTTACAGCCGATATATAAAATTGTGCAACCTATGCAGCATTTTGTTCCATGAAACTTTAGGCTATAGGCTATAGGCTATAGGCTATAGGCCTATGATACTGCATATAAGTCGACATGATTAGTTTGAGAATTAACGTTAATATTATAAAATATATTTGCAAATAGCCTCATATAAAATATATCAAACTCTTCACCGTCCTCTTGAAGAACACCTTGTAATTTGATTTTGTTGGTTGCCGGTCGCAATCTGTTCAAGCAAACACCAATACAATTCCATGGAAGTATAAAACACTTAAGTTAGTTCTCTACCAATACAGTACAGGATGAGTAGATTATCTAAACATGAAGTTTTTCTCCAAAGAAACAGCAGATGCTATGCTCCCTGAATCATATTAGCTTAACTTTAATTTTCTTCAACTTTAAATCAGGTAAAAAGTATTGATTACCGCAAAATTGGTTGGGAGTTTTTTACTTCACTCAACACAGGTGACCAGAAACGCTTTGGCATATACGAAGGTCTTGGGATTATCTTTTCCATGGCGGATGCCACCGCCAACAAGCAAGAAAACTGCTTCCTCTGAGCCTGACCTAAATCTTTGTTGCGTGCCTACAAAATTTGACGTCAATGTTTAACAACTTGTAATTATAGGGCTTTGATTTTATATTACTGTACGTGATTGTATAAGAATACTTTATAATAACTTTTACATAAAACAACGTTACCTTTGCCTCTTGAGCAAGTTGAATTTTGGAGTTTGACTTTTTTTCACTTTCCATTGCAAAGTATTCAGAATGAGCTAACTATGCAGAATCCACTGAAATACTGTACCTGGAAATGTACTTTTTCATGCAAGCAAATAAGTATCACATATGTCCCTGATGCTCCTTGCTTTTTATACAACAATTTCTCTTTTTATTGTGCTTTGCTAAACCTAGCTATTGCATTTGCAAACCTGGTCGAACAAAGCATCTACACCTGGTGTTGCGTTCTTAAGTGTTATTTATCGCTAAATCCATAGTCAGCTATGGTACATATCTTTTTTCAAATGACATCATGCGTTTACGCAGAGTAATAAGCTATTGGTCATGAATCATATCAAACTATACGTTTGGTAACCTCTTTGACATTGCGTATAGGTACAATTTCCACAACAAGGTCAAGTGTATTCATGTTGATGCAGCGTTTTTCAAACCATATAGGTTAGGTTGCAACCCTAACGTGCGTCGCCGGAAGAAACCTACATCGATGGGTCGCGAGTAGTTTAGATCTTTATGTTTATCGTATCGTGAAAAATGTCACTGAGCAACCCTGTGTTATTGTTAAGAACAAGCCGAGTGAATTTAGATAACAATTGTGGTTATATTTCGCGCCATTGTACGCACAGATGTATAGGCTCTGTCAATGTCTTGCGCAAGCAAACAAAGTTTAATACGGTAATTAGACAAATCAGTTACGTGGTGTTAATTGCTTGGCATATTAATCATCATGCAGGCTGCCTATAGCAAGTATCGCTTGCAACTATGGTTCACAATCTTGCTCATTTTCGCCATTAGGCGTTTAGAAGTACTTTAATCGGGGCATAAAATCTAGTACTGTAATTAGTAAAAAATACTGTATGCATGAAATAATTATAAAATAAATTATAATAAAAATGAAATTACAAAACATACTCGATAAGAAATTGATGAAATTAAGACTTATTGCCTATATGCTAAAAAATAGCCTACTTAATAACGACCGACATAACCAGCCTAGCAATGTGGTTTTTACAAGTTTATGTGTAAAATATGATCTAACCTATATTTGTATCCAAGTTTGCCTGGGCCAAACGCTTCCATAACATTGGAACGACACTTGCGATAATGAGCTAGATTTTAGATTTGGTTATTCACAAGCGAAAATATTTTTAAATTGGCGATGGGGGAAAGTTGTTCGTTTGTTCCTAAGAAGCAGTCCATTCATCAAATTAATTTTTCCACTAATGACTAGTGAGGGTTGCAAATCGAAGGCGAGTTTGAATTAATACAAACTGACTTGCGTAATTTCTATGTAAAATTTCTATCTTCGATTGAAGTAGCAAGATTCAGGCCTATTATATCGGTGCTTCCTTTCCCGTCTTCGACCAGGACCCTACATAAATAAACTGCGATACTTTATAAGCTTCTGAGGAAGCGTAAACAGTTGATTGTACGGGGTTTCAACACCTAAACATCGTTTGTTACTTTTAATGTTTCCCAAATTTAGTGACTGTTGTCCACCAGAATCAACAGGACGAAGAAGAATGTAGAGATTGCGGCGTCCGCGAGTCGCTGAAGTCTGCAAGTTTCTTTTGGCAAACAGTAGGCCTATAGCGCCGTGGCGCGTCATGATTCCAAATCGAGACGAGTGTTTTAGAAGCAAATCGGCCAACACGTACATTCGTACAAACAGGTAAAACTCTATTAAACGAATGATGTAACCAATGGTCGTTTTACGTCGCTATTTGTTATAGCTTAGAAGTATGCAGAATTGCAGATATACAAGGTATAGCTAAGTAACGCAAGCTAGTTAACGGTGTCATGCCGAATTTGTTCCGAGCATTGTGACGTAGAAGTTTGGCATGACTCAGCGCAAGTTTTCTGCTCTAAAATCTCCGAGATTGCTATCGGAATCAAGAAAAACTTATAAGGTTACAAACTTAACCTACAAACAAGAAAATAAAACGTACTGCGGCACTCAGAAAGTTTTGACCGTGATATCGATTAAGGAAGGTTGCGTTTCTTCGCAGTGAGCACGAGCTGTCCCGAGCGTAGCCTACTTGAACAATCTAGAGTCTAGACTCTTAAAACCCAACTTGTATTTTTGATCTCGTCTGCTCCAAGGACAAGTACGCACACGCATATATATAACGAGCAAACATCACGCATATCAGTAATCAACGTAGACATGAAATAAAGTAATATGTCCAAACGACAGAATTACCGCGAGGTGGCACCGTGGCCGCCACAGTACAAACTTAGTGAGAAATAAAAATACAAGGTTTTTCATCAAAAAAACTTGCGCTGAGTCGTGTGACAATTTTGGCAACACAACGGAAAGGACAAAATAAAGTATCAGGCAAAACAAAGAATCAATGAAAAATGTATCCACCCTGGAATTTGGTGCCAGTGTGGCACTAAATTTATCAAACCATCTGTTAAATTGTTTAAATAATATGTTAGTAATTTGGGTTTGGTGGCCGTGCTGAGGCTAAAAACTTTTTACATTCTCTTATTGGTCTGCAATGCAAGTTTTTTTCCCCGAGGCCTCGCCACATTTGCCCGTCCAATTTGTGAAAATTATTGTCAGTAACTACTAGCCTAATATGTTTGCGACCACCTTCATCAGTACAATTTTTTCGTCCCCCCCCCCCATTGAAGAGCAAAAAAATAAAATGAATGAACGAAACGCCACAATGTTTTTTAACCAAACGGCAATGAATTCCACCAAATGAGTAAAATATTGGTGTCTGAGATAAAAGTTAAACTCAGCATGCAAGTTAATGAGTTGTTTTGCAAGTTTGTGCTACACTGTTTACAACTATGTGGCGTATACCCAGTGGTGGGATCCAAATATTTTAAAATCCGGTTCTCTCACTGGCAGCATGACATATTGACCCGGGGCGGATATACACATAGGCCTGTACATATGCTTGTTAACGACCGGTTTGTGGAGGTCATTAAAATTCCAAGAACCGACTGAATCCCACCACTGCATATACCACTCCAAACACTTTTACCAAGACATAAAGCGTGTAATATAAATGCCATCGGTTATCTTGGCAAATTTTGCCATGAAATTTCCATCAGCACCAACCTGCTGTTGCTGAAATGATAACTATTTACCAAATATTGATTGTTTCACCACTCAATCAGACAATTAGGCCTATTGCGTTGACAGAATACATAAAAAAGATATAAAGCAGCTCTTTACCCCAATTGGAAAGTTTGCTTTCATTGTGTTGGATAAATACGCCAAGAAATGTAATGCTGAAATTTGTACCACGCCAATGTAATACTAATGATATATATATACCCTCTATATATAGAGAGAGGGTAAAACAGCAATTCTGCACCAGAAAATTTGCATAAAAGCCAACTTTCGGCAGAATGCAAACTTTCCAGTAGGGCTCTTTACAGTTTGCAGAAATTAACTACCAAAATACATATGTTGTAGGATTTTATTTTATGTTTTTTAAATGTATTTGTAGGATAGACAAAATGTTGGTACAGTTTGTATTCACTGCCTTTGCGGCCATTATTTTTACTGCAGTACTTTTGGAAGTAGTCACAAGATACATTACGAAGAAGTCAAATACAAATCCACAGTTCCTAGCTTTCCAGAGACTTTATTTCCTTGCATATTATCCAGTATTATTTGGTGATTGGTTAAATGCTCCCTATTTGTATAAACTCTACAACAGCTATGGATTTATGGAAGAACAAATTGCTATTATCTATGTCTGCGGCTTTGCATCTGCGGTTGTATTTGGAATCACTTCAAGCTATGCAGTCCAAAAGTTTGGTCGCTGCCGCACGTTTGTGTTTGCAACCTTTGCTTATGCCATTACATGTTTGATGAAGCTTTCCTCGAGCTATAGTGTCCTAATTCTCAGTAGAATTATTTCTGGGGCTGCCACCTCCTTACTTTTTACGGCACAGGAAATGTGGTATATGAGTGAGCATTTACAAACGCATGACTTTCCACCAGAGTGGATCAACTACACACTGATACATTCATCAAAGGGAAATGGAATAATAGCAATCGTTGCTGGAGTCATTGCTTACTTGATGTCAGAAGTGTATGGGTTTGGCCCGGTTGCCCCATCTGTCCTATCTGTTGTGTTTCTACTAGGATCCTGTTTGATTGTAGTCACCAAATGGAAAGAAGGTGCAAAAGAAAGCACTGATCACCCAAGGTTAGTTGTTCGCAGCAACAGCACAATAAATAAAGCAGGTGGTTCCTCAAGCAAGAAGAAATTTTTTAAGGAATGTGGTGAAGGTTTAAGGAAGATTGCTCAAAACAGCGACCTACTGCAGGTCGGGATCATACAGGCACTATTTGAGAGTGTGCTCTGTCTATTTGTTTTCCTTTGGACTCCTGTTTTAGATCATCATAATCCTCCGCTTGGGATCGTCTTTTCTTCTCTAATGGCTGCAACTCTAGTGGGAGGAGCATTGTATAGGATTTCAAAGTCCATTTTTAAAAACTTGTACCCGGCATATTCGTTGCTGTTTATTTTACTTTCAGCCGGTGCTGCAGTACTTGCATGTGTTTTGTCAACACATCCATCACGAGAATTCCCTGTTGTATCATTTACTGCTTTTCTTATGTTTGAGGTCATGTCCGGTGTCTATTTTCCAGTCATGGTTGACTTAAAACATAAGATAGAGCTGGATAAGTTAGATCTTGCAGTAACAACTTGGTTTAGAGTTCCGCTAAATCTGCTTGCTTGTGCTGGCTTAATATTTTTGCATAGCAGTTCTAATGCAAATGGAACACGAAATCTATTTGCTTGTTGTGTTGTTATTATTGCCTTTGCAGTTGCTTTCTCGTTGAAATTTACAAAATCATCTCGAGGTCACAAAATACAATCGACTGAAACTGAAGAACTATTGACCTAGGTCTGCCTTATCTTTTGTAGAGTATTTAGACCAGTGGTGGGCAAACTGTGGCTCGCCGGCCTGTTTTTTGTGGCTCTTCTAGTCGAATCGTAAAATTCCAAAAAAATTGTAAAGGCTACCAAGAGTACTATTTATGAACGTTTCTCTCTTTTTCTTTTCTTTAGGTCAGCATTTCGTTTATGACGTAACACCAGACATAGAATCCGAAGAGTTAGTTAACTGCAAGTCAACGCAATTTCATTGCAAAGACAGTTAGGTTTAGCTCAGTTTAGTCTACTTAAATACACTGCAAAACGAAAACGATGACATCTAATGCTAATGCATTATTTACCGTTTTTGTATTGAAATAATTTTGAGGCTCTCCATTGAATACATTGAATACATTTGCCCACCTCTGATTTAGACTATGAAATCATATAATGATTTAATTTCTTTTTGGGATGTGATAACTCTTACTAAAAGATAGTCCTGGTGTTCAATTGGAATTATTGTTTGTTATGTATGTTTTTTAAACCACAATGGCTAAGATATCTCTTTACGTATACTATGACCATATCCACGCTGCTATGTTATGGTTTTGATGTTATATATACATATATACTTTGTCAGCTATAAGCGGCCCGGTTGAATTGTATTCTGACTGAGTTAGTTTTGTCATCTGGTTTGAAGTATCAATTTATTTTATTTATTTTTCTAGATGTTAGAATTGCACTTATATGTATTTACATGATACGTTTGTTTTCTGATTGTATATTTCATAGGCATTTTACATTAATCTGCAAAAGGCATTCATAGAATTGTTATAAAAGTAAACAGCCGCAATTTGTTTTCTTTTCCTCAAACATGCTTTACATTGTTCCAAGGAAGAATTCAAAATTTTAAATTGTCTGAAATGTTTGGGTTTTTATGATTCGGACATTTCACAGCAGCATGTTCACTCGAATTACCTATTTTATTTGTGTGCAGAGTTGCTTTGTATTTGCGAAAGCCCTAATCAGCTGTTTGTAAAGAGAACCTTATTATCGTATTCATGTTTGTGGTGTAATGCGTACTAATGTAATGTAAACATTGCAGAACTGGGTTAGGTTATTATGTCACAAAAACTGCGATTCATCAAGCAACAACAACCAAAATTCATTCAGCAGTTCAAGGAGAGAGTTGGTCTCAAGCAGGACCCCACACTTGATGATAAGGTATGAAAGGTTATGATTACTTGCAGGTTGCATGGTGGGTTTTGGTGTATTGTGCGAGTCTTGTTTTTGATATGCTGAGTGCGTGTTTCATTAAGTATGACTTCTATTATAAATCTGGTACAGAAAGAGAACGAAATAGTGAAACCTGCTTTTGACGAGAGATCGGACGACGAAGATGAAAAGCCAGTGGTTGTTGTTCTCAACCAAGGAGACTTAACCAGAGAAGAGGCAGAAGAAGGTCTACTTTAGAGACAAACTCATTGCTAATTTATCAGCTAATTGGACATAAACGTTACCAATCGTGTGTACTTTGACTGTTTATAGCGCCAGCACATGTCAAAGACAAGAAGATGGTGTATAGGAAGCCTGAAAACAAGAGATCTGCAAACACTCCATTAACTACTTCCACAAAGAAGCCAAAGTTGAGTGAACAATCAGAGGAGAGAAAAAGTGAGGGCACTGGTGAGAAGAACAAAGGTAATAAAAGTAAGAAATCCAAGAAAACGAAGCCAACCAGTTCTCTGCTATCTTTCAACAATGATGACGAGGAAGAGAGTTGAGATGACTCCTCCTAACTTACAATTATGCTGAAATTGTTGACTCCTGCTGCAATAGGATTAAAATTGATTTGGATAAAGGTCATTTCTCGTCCAAAGAACAAGTGAAGCAAATTCATAGGACTGCTATGGAGATTAAACTTGACAGGGATTATTGTCGCGATGTTTTTTCAGTCAGCGACTTGTGAAACTCCATTTTTAAAAGCATTCTATGGTTTACTGTGAATCATTTCAAGCAGAAATAATTTGTAAGGTTTGTACTGAAGCCATGTTCCACATCGGAGGTGAATCAATGTTGCCATTCTTGAATTAATATTTCTTGGAATTGAAATTGACTGTTGTAAGCTGTTTGCTCATACCTTGATGCATGGATCCTTTTAGCACAAAATATGTTCCAACAGAGCATTGCAAATATATTTTTTACTTCAGTTATATACTATTATAGAATTTATTTTAAAGTTAAATTAAAATATATAAATCTTTGAAAATATGACTAATGATAGCAATATTTGCAAATTAATAAACAATGTACTGGAATAGAAAAAAGTCACAGTGCAGTTTATAAAAATACTAACCAACATACTGCTTTTACAAGGTAAATAAAAAAATACGTGAGAAAATTGCACCAGTTCAAGCGCTTTTTGGCAAAGAAATTCCTTTAATTGCCAGCAATACACATTTCTTAGATATTTTCTAGGCATTTCAGTCAATGCAATATATAACTCCATCGGTGTAAGTCCAAAGAAAAAACGGGTGCAATCTACTGTATAAGTGATGGCGGGAAATGCTTTCAAGTGATATAAACCTTCAGTTCCTTCAGATTGCTCAGTTCTAAATGTGTAAGATGACGTTGTAAGCGTATGTCGTAGCAGTGAGCACGCAACACAGACTGAAATTAGTAGACTAAAACACTTCAACTTACCAGAAGAGGGTCATTCCTAGCATTTGCCCCAGATGTGCGGAGAATACCATTTCGATGTTCTTGTAAGCGTACTGTCAATTCATGTTTTTCTTTCGCCCAAGATCTGGCATTGTGGTCCAGCTGTCCTTCAAGAGAAGCAACTCTGCTTTCAGCTCTCTCCAAACGATCATGAAGTTCTGTTTTCTCTGCATTGTGCTGTTGCTGCCTTATCTGTTGCCCAAAAAAAGAATTAAACTTGACTCACAACTAATCTAAAAAATTATTTAAGAGTTACGTTCATCCCAGTTTGTTACCCTCAGTTCACTGAGCTCATGTTGGAGGTTTGCATTTTCTTGACTAAGGAGTGTGATAGTTCCTTGTTGATCTGGAAATGCAAAGTATTTAATTTTATAACGCCGCCTATAAAATGTAATGAGGAGTGATCATGCTAAAAGTCTTGAGAGCTTTTCATTCACCTCCTAACTCGTTCTTGGGAGGAGCAGTTGTGTTCTTCATATATTTGTTCAGCAGTTTTTCCATCTTCTGGATCACCTTCTCCTGCTGGACACAAGTATCTTCTAACTTCTTGCTCTTCTTCAGCTTGTCCTGAAGATATTGCACTGTCTCTTCCAGTTCCTTGCGCGAAGCGTTTTGCATCAGATATCGCTTTTCACGTTCATTTGCCTGTGTAATGTTTGTGTTAGTCCAATTGTATACTTGTGCTGAATATTGCTGGGTCAGTGGATCAATTCCTACTTAACATACGTTTAGGTGCAAGTTTACCTTTATCATTTGGTTTTGCAGAAGTTGGACTTTTGTCTTGTATTTGCTCAAATCCTCACTTTCTTTTGCAAGTTTATGTCTGGTTGCCACTAAAGTCAGTAAAATATCAAAAATTGAAATGGAAAATGCCAGAAGCATCTTACGTGATTATCCTTCTGTCAGTGTGTGATGTAAAAATTGTACACCAGTTACCAAATTTGTCTGCCACTTCCGTTGATGTTATTACTCCCTTATGAAGATCATCCATCACAGTCTGCCCAACCTCTTTTGTCAGCAGAAGCTCCCTTCTTAGTTGAGCATTTTCCTCCTTTAAACGATTACTAGTAAACTTTTTTCATTTTTTTGCTGGTGTTTGCTACATCTATCTGTGTTTCAATAAAATGTTGAAATTCTGAGTTCTTATTTTAAATTATAAAAATACCTACTTGTAACTGAGCATTGCTTCTACGAAGAGCCACTATATCTGCAGTCATTCTTTTAACAGCTTCACGATATTTAGAAAGTTCCTGAAGTAGATGTTAGAAAACAACAATTAACTTTGAGAAATCTCTATAAAAGGAGGTTTAAAAACAACGACAGACCTGTGCATGATGATCCAGAAGTGACTTTGTGTGACTGTCAGATGATCTTTCACTTTTTTGCGGCGGCTGAACATTTCTATTACACAAAATGTATTGAATAAAAAGATAGAAATCGACGACTAAAAAACGACATCGTTAGTCTTCTACCTGCTTGTTGTATCCATTTTCAGCATGGTAGGATCATTTACTGTTAAGACGTAATCAGGCAAAATGGTTTCTAAAGCATCACTTGGTGGATATTCATCCTCTTTCATAAGCTGTTTGTGAGAAAAAGCATTTATAGTGACACACAAAAACTATAGAATTGATTAATTGCTTTTCTATTATAAGCTATACGTTAATAGGACAATAAAACAAACTAGTGCTTGACGATATCTACTATCTAAAATAACTACTGACAGTGAAAACTATTTTGAAGTTGATGCTTATTATTAATTTCAACTTACTTTTCCTGAAATAGGTCTATGGTAATACACAGACATGTATCTCAGTAAAAATATTACATTTATGTAATTATTTCTGCAGTTTAACTAGAATTTCAAGGAAAGTAACTATGATTTTTATTCCGTCAAATCCTGAAAATCACCCTCAAGACTGCAGGTTATAGCAACTGTTTGAAATATCAATTGTCTGAAATTGCAGTTACGTCACTTTGTTCCACTAATGTGGTTCACACTCAATTAACTCTCTTTGTAAGAGAGATATTATTACCTTAAATCATGGCACAAGCTGTATTTTAAAACCATATATTTTTTAACCCTAGTCACTGTTATTACTCCACCAATACAGCTGGCATTTGATTACTTGTTCATAGGCTGCAATTTTAAAACCCTTTCACCGGTGGTGGTATTGTAACACGAGATTGCCGTCCACTATTCAAAGTATGGTATTAGTCATAGAGAATAAATATTAAAATAATAGGGGCTGGGGTGTTACAATAGGCTTATACAAATAAAATGCCAACCATCAAGTAATGTAATTTCAACAGGAATGAACAACCGACCCTCAACTGAGCAAACAAGCCATAATAGAACACTTATTAAGAGAAACTGATTAAAGCACTCCTCGATATGAAAAAGTGAAAGCTGTTTGCTCTTGTAGCACTTTTGTTCCCTCCTATAAGCCACTTCATAAGCGGAAGTATATAATAGGTTTTTAAGGGTTAACTCATCGTTCTGAGCGGGATGTATGATTTCGACAATACTTGTACTCACTTCCTTTCTAAGTTTCTTTGAAATTTTATTTCGTAGTTATACATGTAAACTTGTTAATGATTTACTTTTACGTCCAACCAGCTTTTTTTTCATGTGTACCTATAGAAAACTATAGGCCACGTTAATTTTACTACACTATAACATGCTTGTTTTAACTAAATTTGCTGAAGTTTGCCTTTACTACCAACTGTCCATAGATCTTTGTGCATTTTAATTAATTAGAGTATTGGCACTACCTTACAACAGGTCTTTTTTTTCATAACACAACAGTTTATGAGCATAACAACAGGATTTACTTAACACATGCACCAATGCGTATTTCAAAGATTCAAAGATTGCAGATTGGGTTCGGTGGCCGTGCTCACGCTAAAACTCTATCTTACTCATATTGTATCATTTTGCCATCAAGGCCTTGCCACAGTTGCCTGTCTTGGTTGTGCTACTGTAATTATTACCATCACTGCTAATACGTTCGCATCCAGCTGGGTCAGCACAATTTTTTGTCCACAACAATTAAAGCGAAAAATAAAAGAAACAAGTAATTCAGACGACTTACCACTCTTGTTTTTTTCCTCTCGTATCGAGGACCACCGATAGCGGTGTCGTCTCTTGCAATGATCCGCGGTTGAATTTCTTCTTCTGGCTCGCTGAGATACAACTGCGCGATGTCGTTGCTCATCTCCGCCGGCCTCTGTGGTCCAGCTGCAGTAGTTGGAACCGAATCAAGTGTTGGAAGAACTCCTGGGTCCGAGGCAACCACCAATGTATCTGGTCTCTGCAGGATATGATGAATCATGTAAATTTTTGTTTCAGTAACTACAGTGGTGATTTTCATTATTTGTTGATAATCGTAATTGTGATGATTTGATAATGACAATGATAAAATGATAATTAATTATTTTTCATTGTTTGATAACACCTGCATACTCAATAGTAATGAAACTTTAGACAAATTTAAATAATGATGTATCAAAACCAGTTAGAGATCATATCAAAATAAACTTTTTATCACCTCCGTGGTAATAAGCCGTAGAAGCAATCTTATGCTGGGGAAAGACCCGTCGACTGTTTCAAATCTCGATCCCTGCACAATGAGATCATCGATGCGAACTCCCATGCGACCAGCATCCGATGTCAGAGCTGAATACATCATAACCCAGTTTTTATGAAGTCATAATACATAGGACTTACGTGGGAGACAGTTTGCTGGTACTGATAGGATTTTAATTTAAAGAAAGATTTAAAAATGTGATGAACATTATTCTTTGAATACCACCTTGGAAAATCTCTCCATCTAAGAGCAGAGTAGAAAATCCAATCGGGCTTCTTATAGTCCATGTAACAGATGTCATTGCTGAAGAAAAAAATTAATCTTTTAAGGAGCTTAAGTGTAGTAAAAAAAGTTCCTAAATTTCCAGTTTTGGAGCAATCAAATTCACTTAATTATCATCAAATATCCGTTACACAGATATCTCACTGCTAGAAGAAGGATAAAACTCCACCACCAATGCAGAATTATGAGCAAAGGTTGTAGCGGCATCTTTGTTACAAAACATAAAGGTGTGATTCCAGGTTGGTCTTGACGTTTCTTTGCTAATTGTGGTCAACTGTAAATGTAAAAACATACCCTCTTGAATAGATTAAAAACTAAACATAATCAAATGCAGAACCCTCCATCACTGTAAACATTTCAGTACGGGCGTCTGCACATTTTTCAAATGTACAACCTGGGGATATCCCTGCTGGTCTACTTTCGCAACCTCGAAAGCAGAAGGGTTCGGTGAAGGAAAAGTGAGCGTTGTAGAGGTGATGCCAGCTGGACACGGGTAGCGTGTAAGCATTGTCTCTCTGAATAATGTGAAAAAAGCAATATGATTAAACCGCACAAGCTGCAAATGAAGTTCACCCAGGTGCAAACGATCAAACACCTTCTAAATACCCTTACTTGTATGAAGTGTAGTCCGGCACTATCCGAGCTATTGCGATAAGCGACCCAGATGAATTTGACAGTTCTTGTTGAAAGTCACGTAAGGTCACTTCTAGTCCACAGAAGCCAAAGTCCTGTTAAAAAGTGATTATGAGTTTTTTAGAAAATTTAACCTGTAAGTTCAATCATTTTATTTTTTGTTAAAAGCACGATGGGGCCGAAAAATCAAGTCGTTGTTATTAGCATGCACTAATTAAATACGGGCCAAGAAGGTTTTGAGTTTCACTAAAACATCCTTTTCATAGTATGATGTAATTCAATTTAAATTGCCAGTACATTAACATAGCAACTGTAACTTCTCTCACTTCCAATCTGGGTAAATGACTTTGTTTCCTTAAAACTGTAACATAAACACGAATCCCAGATGGAATAGATTTGGTAGGCTATAAAAATGAAGAAAAAAAGTGATTTAGTTTTGGCATTTTCATACATGAGCAGATCGCCACAAAAATCAGCATGTAGCAACATTTTTTAAATCTTAAAACAGATAAACAGATGTTAGAAATACCTTGACCAATTCAAAATGGTAGGGGTGAAACGGCTCCAGGTTAATGATGGGTAAATTATAAGTAACCAACTTCTCCTTTGAAACACTATCAGCCACTGTGAGGACGATTTCTTCTTCTTCAACCCTACCTTCTGGGATCTACCGAGAGCAAGCAGAGTTTCAAAACTCTGACAAAATGCTTGACTTAAAATGAGCATTGTTTTATCCTTAGTATGTTATGGTATGGTATAATAATCTTTATTCTCGAATTGAAAAAAGACTTAAAATTGGTGATGATTCCTCATCTCTTGAGCCCCAATTACCGAGCTAGCCTAGCTTTTTTATATCATATTTTCCTGATTTAGAACTGATCGCCACGTCCTGGTTATAAATGAATTAGTTAGATTTTGGAATTGGTCAGTGTTGTGTAAAGATGTCAGCCTGTCTTCACCTCCATTGTGAGGACTTCCTCCCAAGCAGGAGAATGCGTTGGACTGAGAGATGCGTGTGTTGATCCCTGGGCAGCTCTTCCACCCTGTTCTTCATACAAACTCTTCCTGGAGATAGACAAAAGAATTGGTAGATTAGACTTAAAATGAATTGGCAGTGGGAAATGATGGCTACATATTCTTGCATGTTATTATTCTTGTACATACTATGGCACTATAGCACAGCATAAAACAACACCTATGCTGAACGTGCAACTTAATTCCAAGACCTGGTATAGTTCCAGCCATCTCTAGTGATATAAACCTTATATTATAAGTACAATATAAGTTTTTTGGTGCAACAAAAAATAAGGACCTGGTCTCTTTTACGAAAAAAGGACATATCGTTATTATTTTTAATCTTACACAGTTGCAAAAGGGATGGGATCAGCTCCATCCGATCTTGATGGAAGACTCGTTGCTCCGTGGATGATGACATAGATCTCCTCAAATCCTGGTTTTGCTACGTGTCTGTTGCTGGAGTCAGACTTATTAGCCGGCTTGGGGCTGGTTACAGTCGGGGACCTGCTTGTTCTGCGCGACGTTCTTCCCTTTTTTGGCGAAGTGGATTTAGTGGCTGGTCTTGCTTCATTTGCCGGTGAATCCATAGTTTTCTAAAATAAATAAACATTAAGTGAAAAATTTTGCTTATATCTGTGAGTGATAACAGTGTATTATTATATGTACTGTATGATTCTAAATCATGCATGAGAAAAGCAAGTAAAAGAAACAACCTTATATAATCAAAGAATATAACTCGCTGACTGCCATAACTAACTTTCGCATTTATAATGCATACGGTGGCCACGTGTGTATTAATAATGAAAATGTTATAAAACAGCACATCAGTGTACTGACGTTATCCCATGAAAATTGCATTTGATGATGTTAATATTTAATGTGATTAAAACTCAGTTAGTTTTCCAGTGTAGCAGTCCTGCTAAGCATTTATAAACAGCCAACAGGTGA
This sequence comes from Clavelina lepadiformis, assembly GCF_947623445.1. Taxonomy (NCBI): domain Eukaryota; kingdom Metazoa; phylum Chordata; class Ascidiacea; order Aplousobranchia; family Clavelinidae; genus Clavelina; species Clavelina lepadiformis. The sequence goes on from NC_135241.1 coordinate 21,493,264, forward strand.
AGTAAAATAGAACGTGATGAAGAAACAACGGTGTATGCTCCATGCATTAACCTCACGAAAAATGGGTATGAGTAGAAGCAAAGGAAAAAATCGTGCAAGTTCATCTAAAGCCAGCAGCCCTTTATCTGCCGTTTCAAGTCGATCATCATCAGCGTCGCGCAGTACACCAACTTTTGTAAGCAAAATGTGGCACGTTTATATCTTATTAAAAGCGTATATAATTGTCATAAGCAGGCAATTATGGTTAACATCAGCTGCAAATTGAGGGATACAAAGTATAAGATTCTTTGCAAACGTTTATAAGAGAAGCTTGGTTGAGTTTACCAAACAGCAAACCACTGAGTGCATGTAGTTTCATATTCTGCTGGCTTAAGACTATGAAATAAATAAGTCTACTTTATTTCAAAGTATCACATTAGTTTAATTTTCAACAATATTTTCATATTACCATATAACCTAATATTTTCGATCGATAATTTAATAGTCTCTTTATATGGTTATTAATTACTTGCAGCGTAAAGATGAAGAAATAATTACAGATGTGGCTGGAACACTCGTCAATGAATTTAAAAAGCAGATGATAGCTGATATTGAGGTTTGGGCAAATGTTTTTAAATACCTAATGCCGTAATCTCTTGAAAATTTTTACATCATCTACTGGTAACTAAGTTAGAAAGAGATTTCAAGTTAAATATGCAGCAAAATTTGTATGAAAATATTTTCTTATTAGCATTAATTGCAGGAAAAGATTAAAAAATCGTTCAGTGAAATCAGTCAGCCGCCAAAAAAATACAACGGGAACCTGAATGAAGTCATTCAAACCACTTATGAGAAGGAAACAAATAAACTGACACAGGCAGCAAAGCAGGAAAGCGAAAAAGCAATGTCGAAGCACATCAACAAAAACACATTTTCTAAAGCTAAAGCAGACATTTCAGTCGAAGTTAAAAAAGTAAGTAAACCAACAAGAATATAAAACGTTATGAATTTGAAATGTAGCATTAGCAAATTTCTCATGACAATTCATGCGAGGCTAATTGTTTTGCACCAAATTCACCCCAGTTTGTACCTGCTTTACTTATTTACTTTGGTCTTAGACAATAAATGAAAACTTTGCTGGTGAATGGCAAGATACAGCAATGGGGCATTTAGATAACGCAACTGAAGATTTAGAAAACAACCTATGGCGTGAGATGAGTGATACCCTCGGCAAAGTTTTTCGACTTTATAGAAACACTGGAAATACTCTTACAATACAAAAGCAGGTGGGAAAAATATAGTAGAGGTTATGAACAACAATTAACCCAAACTTCTGTTTTGTTTTGTTATTTAAATTTCCCAAAAATATTGATAAAACTTTAAACTGATGTGTTAATGTCATAGGGAGCATGACATAATTTATATTTTTATTTTACATATAAACAGGTTTTACTCAACTTAATTGCGTGTGACATTGCAGCCTCCACTTTTTTGTTGCTAGACAAACATAGCCCTGATGGGGGACCGCCTTGAATCCCAACTAACTCAATTAGAGTTTAACAATGAGGAGAGAATATGCTACCTTACTTCTACCACTCAAGATTATCTGACATCAAAACTTGAAGAGAAGGAAAACGAGCTCAAATTAAAACTGGAACTCAACGTTAAGACGATCAATCGAGAAATTGCCCAACTAAAAGCCTTTGCCAAACAGCAGCGACAATTACACAGTGAACGCCAACAAACTAAGTCTTCTTTATGTAATATTCTATAAAACATGAACAAGCTTTGTGCTTGGTAGATGCTTCGACTTTGAAACGTATCAAGATTATCTTACCAAATTGCAACATTAAAGTTCAACACAACTTTGTTATTATTCCAAGATCGGTTACTCTCGTAAGCACAACATTCAGTTAAGCGTTCAAAAAGCAAACAATGCACTGTATGTTGTAAAATAAAAGCAATAGTCTAAAACTCACCAAGTCCTTAGTGATCTTGCTTTAACCTACAGCTTCTATTAAGAATACCCAAGAGCCTTAGCACTTAAAAAAAGCATATAAACCTAAGTGCTATACACACTTAGAAAATTCAAAGCTATAATGCCCACACTACAATACAGGGCCTGCTTTCTTCATCGATAAGAACATGGTCAACAATGCCTAAATACACAAACGTCATTCTTCAAGCAACAAATAAAATTTCTCAACCCTTTTATAGAGGGCTGTAAATTTGATACACTAAACAAAAGAATGAGACAAAACCAGTAATAAAAGAGGGCACACTTCCAAATTAAGTGGCAAAGAGAGACTCTCTATTGCCACACTCCACCAACTTAATTAAATTTCTAACTCTCGTGAGTAGCCAAATTGCTTATTATCTGTAGAGCAAGGCAAGCATGATAAAACGTTGTCATGCTCAGTGAGCGTGAAATATATAAACAGAGCAGTTTTAAGCATAAAACGCCATGGAGAAACATGCTATGATTGACAGTCAAGCAAAAATGGCAAGGAAATTACTTACATATGTTTTGTGTCAAAAATTCTTTATTATTTCAAACAAGTGGCTGTTAGCATATTTTATATTCGTTTGAATTGCCTATGAATTTGCGGTGTGTATACAATTTATTCCATAAATTATTAAATAGAATGGTCCATCAGTGATAGAAGTACCAATTGTTTGCTAAATGGTACTTGCTGTAATAAAAAAGCGTTGTAAATAATTCATCTTCATCTCACTGTCAAAGGTAAAAAACTTCTAGACTCTTTAATCTTTTTAGACTGAACAGTTATCAGATGTCCACTATGTTGTTTTTGTTTGAAGAAGCCAACATGATAAAATTTAATTTAAGAATTACATTTCAAAAAATATTGACGTGATACTTTCAAAAGTTAAACATTAACTAATCTCAGTAGACCTTCTTAACTTTCTGAAGCAGACAACATGATCTTTTGCCAAGTAAGCCTTAAAAGGAATAGTATCGATTGCTTTAACAATATATTTTTAATAACTTTAACATTCATTTAAAAAAATAGTAACAATATAATTCACTGTGAAGTGTAAAGAATAGAAAAAGTGAGCAATTTCCTCAGGGTGGGTGAGGGTGTACTTTACTAAGTACTTAAATCTATTTAGTAGATAAATTACATTCCTTTCTACATTTAATGATTTCAGAAAAACGTGGAATATTTTGCTGAGATGGTCAAATATAGTTGGGAAAAATGATCATGAACACAACTATCAAAAAGGAATAATCTATTCACTTAAAGAAAGCTGTAACAATCAACAGTTGGATCACAATCAACTTCCTTATTCAAGTGAAATGGGGTTTGTTTTCTTTTGTTCCCTATGTCAACCAGCCATTATTTTATCATAATAAAAAGTAAGTTTGCCTTGGGTTGGACCAAACAATGCCTAGTTTAAGCTTTGTTGCGTATGGAGGCGTTTATGCGGGGCTCTATGGGAATAAATTCCTGTTTGATCTAATTCATCACAGTAATAATTTTTGTAAAGCAATATGTTATCAATATTTTATAGTACAGCTTTTTGCTATTTAATTCAATTCAGTTTCAAGTTTTTGTTTGCTTGTTAAATTTAAGCTTCTGCCTTAAACACACAACATCCCCATAACGGTCACTGCTTACATAGACTAATAAAATAAAAACATGATATAAATTGGCACTCTGAAGGTTACCTTTGTTTTTGATTTTTCTACACGAGCTTTCGCAAACATAAGCTTGCTACTTCACGTGTACTACGAAAATAATCAACAAAGTTAACCTTCAAAGTGCCAATTTATATCTTGTTTTTATTTTGCTATAAACTTGGGTTAACACGGTTCAGCCACCATCAACAAACTATGAAACAATCTTTTTTTAGCTGTGAATATGCTTTAAGTATACCTGTTTTCCTGAAGGGGATATGTCTGGAGGCGGGGTTGATGCAATACTGATATGAAAAGAACCTTCTGATTCCAATTCAGGGCTAATGATTACAGTTTCTTCTTTGAATGGAAAAGGTAAAGATTCGTTGGAAGCTATAAAAATTTGCTATATTAACATACTGGTTGGTGATGAAATCAATGAAAACCATAACAGGCAATGTTTATACAATGTCAAAAAACATAAAGTTAACATTCAGAGTGCCAAACTATATCCTGTTTTTTATTTTAATGTTTGAACAGCTTCCTACATGTGCAAATTACAAATTTTTGACTTAAATCTTGTCTTACTGCTTTCTTTGGAGACCTCTTTGACCATCTGCTGTTCTTTTCCATTCTTAAGTGCAGTTCGATGTTTCACTGGAATATAAATAAAAATATCCTCGCTGAATTCAGCTACATATTTTCTCCCATTAAATCTGGTGCACTAAAAATAAGCGAATTTAATATTTTCATATTTATCATACACCACAAAAACTTGATATTACCAGTGTTAGGAGACAATGTGGGTTTGACAATTGATTCTCGGACCACCGGGAGTCTTTCTTTTTGTGGGGTTGGTGCAGGTGGTGGGGGACTTGGTAAAAGCTCCTGGACATCAGTGGAAAAAGTGGAAACAATTTCGAGATAAAACAAAAAAAAAACAGGGGATATAAACAAACAACGAAGATGCAAAGAAAAGCGTGTTTGACCACTTTAAAAAATGAAGTAAGACAAAGTTTGGATTTGAGAATAATTATCATATAAAACACAGTTGGTATTCCCACTGGAGTTTGCATATTTTCCTCATCATCCTCATCCTCATAGATCGCTTGACGATTGGAATCAACATGCTCTCTCAAAGCTACTCCATAGGAGAGTCTCCCACAGTGCATTGAGGTCGAGGCTTTAGATCGAGGCCTTAGAAGTGTTAAGATTCCTGCATATTTGTAATAATCTTCTCCTTTTCTGTAAAAAGCCCAAGATATCAGATAATTTGTATCAAATTAAACCAAATTACCAGCACTGGTGGTAAAAAGAAGCAAAAATGCAGATTTTGGCAAAATTAAGGTGGCAGACGGCGTTTAAGCAACGAATACAAAGCAAATCAAAGTAGAACATTCTTTACTTGACATTTAATTTGGCCCGTGGTGATTCTGTTCGAGGGTAGATTGCAAACAGTGCCTCACCGACACGTTTAGTTGGTTGAGTGTCTTGGTAAGCCTCAATGAGCAAATAAACATCATAATTTTTGTCATTCTTGCAAAATCCTGATGAAAATAATATCTGATTATATACCAATTATGCAAAGTCATGTGAGTAGCCTACATATCTTGTACTGCGTTTTAGCATAGGCAGCAATTGCGAAAAGGCACAGAATTCTAAAATACAATGCACGTGTGTTTTACCAAGCATTTTAACTTGATTTCTAACATACCATACTAAGTGATCTCAAAAGAAAAACCTCAAATAGATGTATATATATATACTGTAATAGTTTTGTAATTTTGATATAAGTAGAAAATTGATTACTTATTATTGGCTTTACCTTTGGGCAAAATAAACCTGAAGCGTCTTTGGTTAAAAGAAACTGAGTCTACTTTACTCTCCCATGTCACAGAATCAGTCTTGATGGCGGCTTGAGAAACACAATTCCCTGAGTTATTGACCTCAAGCAAAACCTATAACAGAGCGCATATCACCAACCACAACACCATAAAAATAGTTCAAACTACAATGAGGTAGGTAAATACATAGTACATATGTGTTCCATGTTCAGACTATGCTATAGCTTTTGCAGATTATAAATCTGAAAATTTACAGTTAAAAAAAAGTACATAGAGTGACTGCCAACACAATTAAGTTACACACGCCACATATGTATTCGTAAGCTTTGGTGTAAGGCATATGTGCGTTAGATACAAGTATTGTTGTTATGTTTTTATTTAAATCCAAAAAAATACCATGTAGGTTATCACACCGTTTATTTTGCATTATTGTCTGTCATGTCAACTACTCATTTAGTGAAATTCCCCGACTGGATGGAACTGATATAGTACAAGATTTAAAAGGTTGCTAATAAAATATTACCATACAAACATATCAAATTTTACTAACCTGAGGCAATAAGTCAGTTCTGTGACCATGCTGTATTGATATTTTTAAGTAGTAAACACCGTTTTTGTTAAATTGGACTTGTGCAATTTCAAATATAAAATCTAACACTTTCTCTTCTAGTTTTACTTGTTTACCTCTGTCAGACATCCTACTAAAAAGTTATGACATACATCAAGTAGGTATGATACTAACTGATATCTACTTTCGGCATGCTGAGATGAAAAACTTTAAAATTCTACTGTTTGGCATTTTCACAGTAAACAAGATCAGCAGCAACACTTAATAGCTCAAAACGTATTGGCTATGTTACAAACATAGGCATAGGCTACATATCTATTATTCTACCATATTTAACATTTTAAACCGGTAGAAATGAACGCCATCAAACGTTTTATTTTCTATCAGAAATACGGTGGCCAGTGGGGAAAAAAAGCTCAAGCTAGTTGTTATCAGCATACGTTAATGAACGGGAGAATGTGACAAAGTCAAAGTGGCTTAAATATTGCTCAAAAATATTTAAGGTAATAATAGCTAGTAACAACTAGCGCGGCCAGTAAACCTATGAATATACCTTAATTAGGTTAAACGCAAAAGACCTTCAACAATTTACGGGAGAATAGTACATAATGTTGGAAAGGCAGAGATATTACGCAATTAAAAATTCCTATAGCTAGAACAAATCCGAGATATGCTAAACAGCTACCGGTATTTCAGCCAGCAAAACACTAGGCTAACAGGCTTAATAAAAGTTACGGTAATATTTTAAGCGTTAACAATCGCTTTAGAAGCAGCTTAAAATTCTTTGGCTTGCAGTACTTTACTTCAAGAAATGAATAAAAACAAGTCGAATTTTTCTTGACTCATCGTAATTCGCGCGAGTTCAAAATGTTTGTTTACAATGTTACGCATTATTTCATCTTCTGCAGACTCACCAATCACCAGACAGTCAGCTGAGATAAAACGCGACAAAACGACCCAATCAAAAGAGATATAATGGTGGCCGCTTAGGGGAATAACCGAAATGTAGGCGCAAGCAATGACAAAAATAGTTTTTTGCTATGATTTTGACTTTTGTCTGCATTGTTTTTTTTTTAGGTTTCGACGACTGCTTTGGAAAAGCAACAAACAGAATATTTGTAAAATGTTAATTTTTTTTTCTTTTTTACGAATGTATCGGTTCACTGTTAAAAGTAAAAATGATTGCACTTTCAGAAATGTCGCGAATTAAGTTTGCAGAGTTTTATGAAATGTTTGAAAATACGACGTCAATAAATGCATTAATATTGAGTTGATCTGCAGTTTCATTCAATTCATAGTTGAAACTTGAAACTTAGACAAGAATAATAGCATTATCATCATTTAGGCCCACAATTATTAAGTTATACAGAAAAAAACTAAGTTACCTGGAGATCAGTGTTGTAGTAGTTCAGTTCAGACTTTCAGAAATTGAAAGGAAATACTTCTGGTTTTGTGTTCACAGGATGAATTTAATAGTAGTGACGTGTAGATTCTAGCTACTCTATAAAAAAATCACGGTGTTGTATAAGTTGCAAAAATCTGAACATGTTTTGTTGAATTGCCTCTGCCAAGCTGCAACCAAAGTTCTCTTCCTTCTCTGAGGTAGGGTGAGTACCCCGGAAATGACAATGAAGGGATGAATTGATTTTTAGCACATTGTGATTGATGATGGCAGAGGTAGGCCAATAGTCTAGTTGCGTATATGTGTCAATATTTCGAAAAGCATTAAATTAAAATTAATGAAAAAAATTAAATTTAATGAAGCAAATATGAGTCAAGTGCTGGGGAATTACTCCAAATTGTTACCGAATTCCAATACAGTCCTACGTTCCAACGTTAAGAAGTGCCCTTTTAAATCAATGTGTGTCAAATAGACACGAGTCTGGCATGCATCAAGTTAAACAAAGTTTCCTTTTGCCAACGCTCTACCACACCTCATCATATTCTAAAATCAAGTTTTTTGATTTAGTTAAGTCAATCGAGTGGCCCAAATAAGAAATTTCTGAGAAGTGATTAGGCCTATTGAATCGTTTTATAAATTGATTGCGTAACGTTCTTCAAGGTGCTTTGAACACGTTACATCGAATAAGCTATGATGAGCGAAAGCGGATGTTGCGGCGCGTTTTCAACTATGACGTTCTTTTGTTTTGTAAACATGTCGTTGGAACCCATTTATCACAAAATAGCGCCAGTCACTGACAAAGTTTACCTAAAGCCGCAAAAAAACGGACTAGACGTGGTCGGAGGGTAGTGCTTTGAACAACCAGGTAGAGACTTAAGCAAACTTAAGCCCAACAGGTATTCAGTTATTTTATAGCTTTCTGCATGTAATGCTAGCTTACAGATCACTGCAGTATAGTTAGGGTCCTGAATACCAGAAAAAGCAACAGCACATTTCCAGCCGTGAAAGGTTTAAATCAATTGAAGTAAGTTAGCCTGTATCTAAATTGGAATTTCTTAGTTAGTTGGCCTAGCGTTGAAAGAGGAGTTTGGTCTGTAATGGTAACGACTGAGCTTGCTTGCCACGGGCCAGTCATAATCAAAAACATGTGGCCAACTTACACATCGGACTTTGCGTTTGTGATATCCATAAGAGTTGTAGTGACAAATGAGACTTCTTCTTGCAAGAAGCATGAATGATCGGCCCAAGTTATTACCATTGGGATGTTTGTAGTACGTGGGCGTAACTCAGGCATCAGACGATGTAGAAAACTATATTTTGGTATACGTCTATATGACGTCACAACCCTTATTTTCGGACAGAAGAAGAAATTCTTTGCACGACTTAAACCCGGCGATGATTCCTCACACCTCGAGCCCTGGTTACCGAGCTCGTCTTTTGTACGAGTTCCAGTAGACACCTTTATCATTTTTTTTTCATTTCAACTCACGCCTCATCGGGCTTAAAGAACCATATGACTTACAGTATATATACTTTAATGGCGCAGAAAAAGTTGTAACACCTAGCGAGTAACTGCATATAATATTATAGTTAGAAGATTTTATTTCAAAATTTTGATTTTTACTAAAAAGCAACTTTAGAAAACTTTTTATTTTTTGTAAATGTATAACATTTTTGTTAGGAAGGCCATGTTTTTGATCAAATATCTATAGCATGTATAATGGAAAACGATTGTCGATAAAATATCATTCCTTATATTTCAAATTGACAAAACTACTAAAATATGCTGCCTACCGGCATAACAAGTCCGGACACTGAGAAACAATCGACAGATAACTTTGAAAATGTAATTGAAACCCCCCTGATGTTGGGAGTTATAATCGTCGTTATTCTGCTGTGCTGTATTGCTTATCACTGGATTTACAAAAAGTTTTGTTTCAACGAGCGACGATTAGAGCGTTTTGGGCGAAACGAAAGACAACTGAGTGCTGCCGTTACTGCCTTTCTTAGCCAAGCCGCTCAAACAGGTAAGGTATACGGTATCCCGATCAAAGAAGGCGATTTCTGTAATCTGTATAGAAATCATTCACTAGCCGATACTTTTTGAGGGTGTCTTCAAGGCCCATTATAGCTGTGGTTTTCTACTTCAGCCAACCAGCAAGACCGAGTGTCTTCCGGCAGCAGTAGCTTGCCTACTTACGACGATCTTCCACCCAGCTATCATGTTGTTGCCAGTAACGAGACGTCTGGTAAAAGGGAAACTGCCAGCCAGGTAGGCTAATTATTGTTTTCAATTTAGGTAGGCAATTTGTTTTCTGCTTCGAGTTCCGTCTATTATTATTATCGATTTCAACTTCCAGTTTTCTTCTTTGGCTCATGCTTTTGTAAACTTAATGTGTTCAGCTTAGCAACCATTTTGTACCATAACCGGGTCAAGTTCAGTTTCCGCATTTTTGCAGACGGAAGATGTATTTTGCTCGCCTCCGCCATATGAGCTATTCAAGAAAAATTGTCAGCATGTTCAAACGGCTGTCTGATGTTTCTATGGAAGAATTCGTTTGTTATGCATCATTCGGCTAGTTTGCTCCTAAGAATTCAAAAAATTTCATCACTTCTATTGCTGCAAGCTGTATTGAGATTATAAGGCTTTAATGGTTATTTAATGCTTTGGACTGACATGCTTTGTCATGTCATTGTGCTATGACATGTCACTGTTATGCCATGTCATGCTTTTTGTTAGCACATTTTATGTATAAAGGAGATACACTACACTTTTGAGTTTTGCATGTGTTTACAAATGTAGTAGCCAATGTATTGCAAAAAAGTCTACTTTTATGTCTATTTAAAAAAAGCAAAATCTGGCCCCTACAGTTATTTTTCATCTCGTCTTGAACTGTGAAATGCAAAATTTTGCTCGTTGTTCTATGTTCATGATAGCAGTAACGCGTACAAGTGTTTCTTGTATTATAGAATATATTCATAGTTAGTAGTTGAGACAAATTTCTACCATCGATTTAGTTAAATAAAATTTATAAGTACCACCATATTGAAAAATATTGTTTTTGTTTACAAGAAAAACCTTCATCCTTGCAGTCTATAAAACAGGCACACAGGACACTGTAAACAAGACAGGGTACGGTTTAACAGAACATTTTATCATCGCTAGGCTAGCGCTGCGATTGTTTATGTTTTATTGTCGACATCTGCACGCCTTCACCTATGCAATGCTAGCTGCACACCAGCACGATTTGCGACCCAGATTACGTCATTTGTAACTAAGTACCCCGTTGACAAATGAAACGTGAGCTCACAAGTAATACGCAGGAGATGTAAACATTGCAGGTAACTGTGTCGCAGCGGACAGAGGAAATAAGTGAGCTGTCGTCAGTGCAGATTGCATTATGATATGGTTAAGGAAGGTTCGCAGATAATTGTTATTGTTTCTTTTAATTATGACTCGATTGAGCTGTTTAGAAATAGTAAAGTTATGAATTGAAAGTGGTAGCCTACATATTACAGGAAGTAACTACAATAACCACTGTCTTTCAAATTAATGATAAATTGATAACGTTTGTTGCGAAATTACAATAAGGTGATAAATTGCAGATGTTTTTATGCATTTAAATTACAGTTTTATGGAGGCAATTCAAGACTCTGTTCTGTATAGAAAAGAACACTTGTAGTGAGATAAAAGATTTTGGCCGCAATGGATAACAATTCGACATCAGTTCAAATTTATGATGGATCTTTTTTTGGCAAAGATTCCATAAACCCGTTGGCCGCGTTAGCATGTGCTGTTGCCCTGTTATTAGGCTTCTTCGTAGTATACGTTACCATCGGACAAAAATGGTGCCCTACACGTTACAGGTGGCATCGAGTTCATCGACAAGATCGACTTCCGTCAGAACTTCGGCGGGTTAGGAACCCGTCCGGCCTCGCACACACCCGTAAGTTGACCGTAAAGTTATGTGTAGAAAACCTTCTTTCTTTGGGTAATAACTTCTTCATCCTTTCTGTAACATAAATATTTACCTAAACATATAAAGACTAAACATTAAAAGACTTGACTTGAGTCACTTTTTGAAAAAACTCGACTTAATTCGAGTCGGTCCTTGTTGATTATACTTATAGGTTTCAGTATTTCGATACAGATTTTTTCTTTCTTTCGTCGAAACTATTAAGGTGTAACTTGAAATGGAGTTTATGTTTGTCTAGGAACGCGTTCGTGGAAGCAAAATGAAGCAGATTTTCAAACATTTTAAGCTATACATGTTGACAGAAACGATGTGTTTCCTTTTTGTATGACTTAATTTCAGATACTAATTGACTTGACGTGACTCAAGTCTTATTTGCCAAACGACTCAACATGTGTCAAGGATAAATGACTTGATTTCGACTCTGATAATCCCAATATCTACAGTCTAGCCTGTCGCAAGCTCGCGCTCGGCTAGACTGTACTTATGAAAACAATTTTTAACTCAGATTCGGGAGCTTTTTTATGCGAAGTTTTTGCTAAATTTTTTCAGGAGGTAATTCCCAACGGTTCCGTACTGAATGCCGGCGGTGGAGGGAGCCAGCAATCTTCCACGACTCGCCTCCTACTTATGCCCAAGTAATATCAGGTAACATTTCAAAAACTAAGAACGTAAGCTATGACAATTAGGCCTTTAAGAAGAAGAGAAGTGCTTTAAGGAACTCAAATTGAAAGAATTTTATCCTCGGTTTCAACATAGGTCACTTCCCAACTCCGAGAAAAGATGAAGAATTGTTTAAGGACGTGGAGGTCCAAACTGAAATCTTGTAACGAGCAAAAATGAAGAGAAAGCATTATCCGCATGACGTATACACCAGTATTTTATCCGTACTGAAGCAGTTTAATGTCATAACATTTCGTGCAAATTTAACTTTTTTTGGCGTACTAATGTTCTTGATGCATTTCAAGCAAATCAAGTGTTAATGATCATTGTGTTAGAACACCACACACTGCCAATGTACAAGATTTTCCAGAACATTCGTGTTGTGCCTCGAAATACTGCACAGGTTTGGAGTTGAAACGAACAATTTAACACAATTCACTGCTTACGTTTTAATTAAGCAAAGGCTTTAGCAAGGAGTAACTTTCAACAGTCGGAAGTATAACTTAAAAACCTGTAAAAAGTAAGGCCTAATAAAACGGTTTCATAAGTGAAGAGTTTAACTAACAATGAGCTTAGGTGTTCCAACGCCTCAATGAGACAAGACATTTCAAAGCAGTGATGAGACTAATTTATTAAACGTGAAAAAAATCAGACGGTTAAAATTGCAGAAAATTATATGAAAAAGCAGATTTAAAGCACACCTATATTGCACGCGGAATGTACGTTAAGACAAAAAAAAATGACAAATACAACAAACGATATGTCCGAGTTAACAATATATGATATATAAATTTCATTGAGGCTGATATAATGGTGTATAGACCACGAAAAATTGAATGAGTAATTAGAGGTACTGCTTATAACAGTAAGTGCATACCGTACCAAAAACATTACAAAAAATGATAAAAATACATTTGTGTTTTTTTACAACTATGCATTTTAAATGCACCGACACTGCGTATTGCCGGCAACGCAAACTGCATTTAGATTATAATTAACTATAAAAAATTAAAGCGGTTAGCAAATTCATTCTGAAACGAAAGTAGATTACAAACTTGTATGTTATGAGAAATAGAAAAGTAAATTCTCAGCTAAGTAATCATGATAACGAAGGCATTGGAGAACCACCGATAAATATGACGAAAAGCAATTCCAATAATCGTATAAAAATCAAACACTTGCAACCATTCATCTATCCCGTGGTTGTTGGTTGTTGATGAATGGAAATAAGTAATCAGTGTGGCCAAACACACTTGGCCAGATTTGACTTGACGGCATCCAAACACTTTCCAATTTTTTCACAACCGTTCGGGGCCCAGTTCTAAAACGACAATCATGGGTGTATAAAAACAACTGTTTGAACCCTATAATTCCAAATAACATAAAGACGCGTATATAATAATAATAATAATAATAGCAACGATATGAATACAACAAGCAAATATGTCCTTATGCAAAGCAACATGACAATGTGTAAGAAATCTTACCATTACCGCATCATCGCACCAATCAAATTGGGGTGTCCCTGGTTTCAAGGTGGAAACATGTTGCTCAACAATTTTATTGATTGTTTTTACGGCTTCGTTATACTCTAAATTTGACCTAATTGCGTCGCAAGAAAGACGAAAGTTATGTATCTATTTATATGTTTTGATACATATTTGGAGTGACTAGAAAGTTGCAGCAGAAATAAAACAAGCAAGACATTCCGGTAAAAGCGTGAGTCAAGATTTTTCCTTTGTCACTTACGTTTTAAAACATCATTAGAGCTTGATGATGCCTCAAGTGAAAAATGAAACGTACGCTCATACGTTTTACCTCAACGTCTTGGTTGTTCTGTTTTTGCAGAAAGATTTATTACTAATTAAATGATAACTTGATGTGATAATTAATTATTAAATGTTGATTAAGTTATTAATATTAATAATTAAGTAATTACGATATACTTAACAGTAAAAGTAAGATATTAAAGATGCTCAAAGTACTTTAACAACAAATATTTTAGCAGTCATTGTTTACGTCATCGGGTGTCTCTCTCCAGGATCTCGACCCAGTTGAAAAACGACCGGGTTCAAAGTTCGATTCATCTGATCGTGAGTTGTGACGTTTTCAACTTCTTGCCCTCGGCAAAACGTGATACCCTAGAATGGAAAAATTGGCCTTCATAATAGCGATTGGTATTAATTACATAAACTACGTAACCTTGCAAGCCGATGGATTTGATTTGCAACCTTCACGTAGGTGTATATTTAAACACATACAGAATTGTACTCCTTCCATGAATTGGTCCATGTCCAATAGTGTGCTTTGTGTAGCCCATATCGCACCGCAAATAGTGTATTGCCACGGTAGTGAAATATTGGCCTGGCACACAAACATAATTTGCAGAATACAAAATGGAACAGATAAGATGTGCTTCTTAATTTGCAAGCAATAGAGAGTTTTGCCACTAAAAATTAAAGTACTCTACCAAAACTATAGTAGGGAATAACATTAGCTATTACTTATTTGAACACTACAAGAGCAATGCTTGGCAATACAAATGAGCTGGTTTTCAGTCACAGATAGCAGAATGTCCAGGGTTAACGTCACAGAACACGCATGTCACCTGTCAAATTCAGGTCCACCAGCAAGAACAGAGGTGAGACTCATTCCATCAATGACTCGTTCATCGGGAACTTTGACTCCACCTAACTCGAGAGCGGTACTAAACCAGTCCATTAAACTTCCCACCTGATGGCTTACCTTTAGAAATTCGTTGTAGAACAACTGTCATTTTACGGTATTGTACATTTCACTACAATCTAATCATTAATGCGTTGGTATTTGATGAATTTCTAATACATCATTTTGTTTATTTTTAGTAGTGGTTATGGGGAGTAAATAGTGTCGTTGACAACGTCACAATTTTGCTTAATTACCGATTGTTAAAATTTAGCAATTCTTACTTTTCCTGGAGACACAAAACTAGGACCCCAAGCAATAGTTGGTTCCCTTATCCCTCCTTCAAATGTTGTTTGCTTTCCACACAAGAAAGGGCCATTACTCCCGTCATCTAAAATTGCAACACTTTGTTGATTAACGAAACCTGGTTTTGCGTGATTTTTCAGATATAAATCATACTCAAAATAACAACAAGCTAATAAAACATATAATGTTGACATTCAATAAATGTTGTGTCTATGTTACATACTGAATGCAGTGTCAACTTCAGCTGCTCCATTATCCGAAGAGAACAAAACAAGAGTATTTTTATCTAAGCCCAAGGCCTTTAACTCTTTCAGAAAAGCACCAACCCCAAAGTCCAGTTCCATGACTGCATCGCCATATCTGCACACAATATTTCAAAATTGAAAAAGCAGGAATCGCAGGAAAGCAGGAAGTTGGAAGTGCTTTATACAGCTGCCCAGTATGTCAAAAATAACCAAAAAAAAAACAAAAATGTAATAGAATGAATGAAATTATGAAAGGTATGAGTAAAAATAGACATACGGTCCCCTTCTACTTTTGCCTTTAAACGTTAAGGAGGAATAAACAGGAGCATGAGTGGCATCAGGAGCCCAGTAGAGGAAGAAAGGTTGTTCGTTTGCTGTCATCCGTTTTATAAACTTAATCGCTTCCTGTTAAAAAAATACATATTACCGCTTTTTGCAAGCCATAAAAATATTTCAAAATCATTATTTATCATTGTTAGTTATTTCACTTATTCATATCACACTGTACACTTCTCCAAAACTAGAGAAAAGTGTGATTTCAAGTTAAAAGAAGTTTGATGAACATTAAACTGTCCTATCTAGTCAATATCTCCACCCAGCCCACCTGAATGTATAACTGAGTCATGTTTGAAAGATGTTTCTTGCGATCAATTGCAAAATTCTCATAATATCTGCAGCAGCCAACGGTTATAATAATATTTATTATAAATAGTCTATGAATAGCACTTGGAGTTGGAATAAATATACGCTCAATTTGAAAACTCACAACCGTCCAATTGCTAAAATTATACCTTCCAACCATTTCAGAATTATTGTAGACAGGAATATTTGGAGTTGTTTTGTCATCGTAAGGTCCAAAATGGCAGTTCGGCGAACCAAACCATTCATCAAAGCCATGCTTTAATGGAAGATACTGAGGTTGGTGACCAAGATGCCTGAAAATATTAACCTAATTGTAGCATTACATGGAGAAACGTAATCTAAGTAAAACTGGTGGTAATAACTTTACAATAGCATCAAGTTTTGTTTTGTAAACATTATAATTCTGTAATAATAGTTAAAAGGGCAGAGTATTTATTTGCGAACGGCTAACTTACCATTTTCCAACTAACTTGTTGGTATAACCTGCGTGCTTGAGCAACTCTGGTATGAGGATTTCAGTATCAGCGATGCCTCCCACGATATTCTGAGGGGTGTAACCTACATTAAACAGGTTTCGATGAATAACGATATAGATAAAACATCAAGTAACACTTACCAGTTCTAGGCAAAAATGTTTTTGATGTACATGCAAACAACTCTACCACACACACACTACACATTATCTACCATTATGACCATGATAATTGCTGGTGTAAAAACCATTTCGAATTGGCAGTCTTCCAGTAAGTAATGCAGCACGAGCTGGAAAACAAAAGCTAATCAATAGTAAGAACATTACATAACTAACATATGATTAGAGGATCATTGTTACATCACAAATCCAAAAAAAAGTATAAGAAAAGCTACGGGAAGAAATATTACTTACATGGAGAGCAAAGCGGGTTAGCACTGTAGAAGTCAGTGAAGAGCATTCCTTCTTTTGCCATCTGGTCAAGATTTGGCGTCTCCATCGATGGTTCACCAAAGACTCCCAGGTCTCCCCAACCCATCTAAATTATAATAAAGGGGTCATAACAAACCACAATTAAGAACAACTTAAGGGTGTCCAAATACCTTAACAGTAAAATATAACTAGGACGAAAACAAAATAGAAGAAAGCATTTTATCAAAGTTTAGACCATTCCGTCGATACTGCAACCTGATTAATAAAATGTTTTCTAAAATTTTGGATCTTGTTTCCATTAGTATGAGCCCAACACTTTGCTTCCAAATGTAAACAGAGCTAAACTACCACAATTTAATTAATTCAACTGAACCTAAAACCGTAACTTTTATGATTTTATCAGCAATGAAAACCAAAGGGGCAATATTGGTTAGATTTATTTTATTTCATTCGCATAGTTTAACTTGATCCTGTACTCACATCATCCATCAGCATAAAAATAAAATTTGGCTTCTTCATGCTCACGCAGTGGATTGACTGAGTCATCACTATTATGACAATGACGACAAAAGCATGTCGGACTGAAACCTCAAACGCAGACATTTTATTTTCTAAACATCAACATAATAAAAATATTAATAATGTTACTGTAATACAAATTTCACAGCTTGGCTTCATGTAATTTTTTTTGAAAGGTTTAAAGCAATTTATTCGTTTCTTTCCGTGTAACAATACTTGCTGACTTACACAACAGCCCTGACTGTCTCTGCATTGAACATATTTTGAAGATATATCTAAATCTTGGGTAAGCGGTGAAGATTTTATGAACACGGGTGGGAAACAAACATCTTTGTCAAAACGCTCTTTCTTTAACCTGACCGTTTTTTATGATACTTTTACGATACTTGACTTTACCACCGTTTTCTACCTGATACAGTATCCTATCATATGACAAAAAAAACAACATTATAAAGTAGGTGGTTCCCCTTTTCAAAACTGTTTCTAGGGGGGGGTTATGTGATAATATTGTGATTATAACCAAAACTAATATACAGATTATGTGAGATTTCAATTCTAGTACTTGTGTGTCGTTTTAGCTAAGAGTAACACGAGCCACAATCACTTCCTGTACCATTGTTGTGACGTAATACTTTCGCCTTTTTCGTATGCGTTCAGTTTATCGAAAATAAGTTTGTTAGCGTATGGCAGTACGAATTAACAAGTCTGGGAATAATCAGCAATCAACAATTTAATGCAGTTGAATATAGCTAAGCCAAAATGCTATTACATTGACTGTTGAATGAAGTGCTGTTGATGTGCCAATGTTCTGTCAATTTGTAATCGTATAACGAAGAATCAATATAACCAGTTTATACAATCAACAAATTTGTGCAAACTACTGAACAGTACAATCTAAGATAAGCTCAGTGTTAAGTCAGACAACTCTGCTTGTCGGCTTCACAAGACAATCAGCTTTTAGCTGAACAATCGAGTCTAGGATTGAATAAGCAAACAACGGCCTTGAGACTCATTATATCGAAGACAATAAACATTCAGACAATCAAAGATTGTATTGGAGTGACTGGTACAGTCAAGTTCAACAACAATAACCAATCATTCCATTACAACGTGGTGCCCCGCGAATCGGTGGAAACTTCGCTTTTCAATCCTGGAATCTCGGAATCTTGGAACGCCTTCTCATCATCGAAGGACATCTACAACTTAGAAGACAACTGGAACGTTCTCAACGTCGCGGGACTTCAACGGACTTCAAGACATCCTCTTTCAGACAATCGGTACATGGATTTTTTATTTTAATGTGTTGTGTATTTTCTTTCCTTAATGAATTCTAAGTATAATCTTCTTAATTCTCTTTCTGGTCCCTATCGTAAATTTATTGATCGAAGACGTAATTTACGCCCTTCGAATTTAAGCACAATTAAGCGTGATTTGTTTGATTCAGGTTATCCTGAACATAGTGGTCTTGATATGGCTGATAGCTCTAACATAAATGCTGATACCTTGGATTTTGATACTGAAATAGAAATGGATAATTTTTCACGTAGGCGAGCGATGGCTGGTACTGGTGAGGGTTCTGTACGGTTTGCAAATGATAATACCACTGCTAGTGATGACAATCCTTTTTCTATTAAGTTTGGTAACCCTAATTCTTCCAAACGTAAATCTGATAGAATTTTTTCTCCTCCCAATTTACCCCCGTTCTCAGCGCACAATGCGAAACTGTGGTTTGGCATTGCGGAGAGTATTTTTAGACAACATCATATAACATCAGAAATTGAACGGTTTGATTTATGCATAGCTAATTTGGGACCACGTCACTTAGAGAGTGTTGAATATGTCATTTTCAATCGTCCTGAGAATAGACCTTATTCATTTCTTAAAAATGCATTGTTAAGTGAACATGAGGTCAGCGAACACGATCGCTTAAATCGTTTACTACATCATACGAGCCTAGGTGACCAGAAACCGTCTGAAATGCTTCGGGATATGAGGAAATTTATGGGCACTCAGAACAGATCTATTCCCCAGATTGAATCACTTTTACGTAATTTGTTTCTTGACAAAATGCCTTCTGATATACGTAAAATCTTGGTTGGCTATTTAGAGGATGACTTGGACAATTTGGCTTTACGAGCGGACGAAATCATGTCCCAGTCGCGTAGACCAGAATTCAATGATCACTCCAACTTTGCTCATAACGATCGACAGGCTGTCGTCAATAGACTTTTGGAAAGTCAAATTTGCTCCCTGACTGATAAATTTAATAAGCTAGCTTCAGATGACACTGCATATGGCGATAGAAACCCGAGGTCTAGATATCAATCTGCAAATTTTTCACGTCCAGAAAGCCGTGAGACTTTCAATCGGCAATTTTCCGGTCCCACAAACCGTTTTGTTCGGTCTGATTTTAGACCAAGGATACCAGAACAACGTCGACCCGCGTTCAACCATGGCTTTGACGACCGCAGACCCCGTCGCTTTGAAAGAGCCATACCAAATCGTACACAGGGCAATTATTCCAGAAGGGAAAATCATTTTGACAGTCGCCCAAGATTTTGCTATTTTCATCAGAAATTTGGTCGTGACGCCTACAAATGTGTTCCACCTTGTGCGTGGACAGGGCCACGTCCAAAAAACGCCTAGAACCAACAGTTCGTTCTAGGTTGCGAACTGTTGGTGGACTTTTATCATCACACCTATTTTTTATTACTGATAAATTAACTGGGATTAAATTTTTGGTAGACACAGGGTCCCCAGTCAGTATGATAAAAGTACATAGTGATTACTTTTTGCATGGTTTTAAGCAGAAATTTTATAATGCTATCAATGGCTCACGTATTGTAATCAAGGGCAATGAGCCCTTGAAGGTTTCATTAAACCTCAAAAGGACATTTTTGTGGCATTTTGAAATGAGTAGTGACATAGCTTATTCTATCATTGGTTCTGATTTCTTGATACATTTTGGTCTGAATATTGATCTCACTGCTAAGCGTTTGACACTGCCACGTGCCAAAAATGACGTCACAGATTTTACCACACCCAAACGGCCTTTTTCTGCAAGCTGCTGTCAGGAAATTAAGCCTTCTTCTATTTCGCAGGCTGCAGAAGCTGACATGACGTCAGATGGATTGCTTGCAGATTTGACTAAAACTTATCCCAATGTTTTTGATGTTTCAGCTTATTCGAAGCACCCAATAAACAATGCTGTTCATCACATTATAACCACAGGTGAACCCATACGTTGCAGACCTTATCGGATGTCTCCTGAGAAAGAAAAGATACTCAAACAAGAGCTCAACAAATTACTTGAACTTAGTGTCATCGAAAGAAGTAACTCGCCGTTTTCGTCGCCGGTAATGTTAATACAGAAAAAAGATGCTGGTCAATATCGGATTGTTAACAACTATAAAATTTTGAACCAACAAACGCAATTTGACACTTACAACTTGCCACTGATCAGTAATTTTCCAAATGCAATGGCAGGTTCTAAAATTTTCTCTGTTTTGGACTTGTTAAAAGGTTTTCACCAAATTAGAATTGCAGATCAAGACATTCCAAAAACAGCTTTTACCACCTCAAGTGGCACTTACCAATATGTCAGACTTCCCATGGGATTGTGCAACAGTTCACAAACTTTTCAACGTTGCATAGATAATGTTTTACGAGGACTGTCAGATTACACTTTCAATTATATTGATGATGTCATTGTATTTAGTTCCACACCTGAAGAACACAAGAAGCATCTTGAAACTGTTTTGCAACGCTTTCAGGAACACAACATCATTGTTAACAAAAAAAAATGTGTGTTTAATGCTACAGAAGTGAAATTTCTTGGCTTTACTGTAAATAAAGATGGTGCCAGTCCAATCAAATCCAAAGTTGAAGCTGTTGAAAAATACCCACTACCTGTGACAATCAAGGAGCTTCGTCGCTTTTTAGGTATGGTGAATTTTTATAGACGGTTCTTGCCCAATGCTGCAGGAATCCAAGATCCGCTTAACAAGCTTTTAGGCACTGGTTCGGGCAGAAGACGCATCATATGGACTCCGATTGCCAGGCAAGCATTTCAGGAAACAAAGCAGGCGCTATGCGAAGCCACACAATTGGCATTTCCGGTGCACGACGCGGAAGTCAGACTTTCTGTTGATGCTTCAGACGTAAGCTGTGCTGGAGTGTTAGAACAAGTAATAGATGGCTGTCCGCAGCCACTTGCATTTTTTTCAAAATCTTTTACCAAAGCACAACGTAAATATAGTGTGTATGATCGCGAATTACTTGGTTTATACCTTAGCATCAAATATTTTCGATATTTTTTGGATGGTCGACAATTCCGTCTGTTCACTGACCATAAAGCATTGGTCACGGGCATTCATTCTAAATTAGACAATGCCACAGCACAGCAGTTCAGATATTTGTCGTATATTGCACAGTTTTGTCCAGTAATTGAACATATTTCAGGTGAATCCAATATAGTTTCTGATGCCCTTTCACGAATAACAGTGGCTGGTATAAATTATGACTTGCCTTCCATAGATTATTTGCAGATGGCCAGTCATCAACATACAGATCGCACGTTGGATGCAATACTCCATGGAGAAAGCTCGCTGCAATTGAAACGGGTGACGTTACCGGATCATGGCGTTAGCATTTTATGCGATATGTCAACCAAGCAAGCACGACCAGTTGTGCCAGCTTCCTTCCGAAAACAAATCTTTGACACGATTCATTCGTTAAGTCACGCAGGAATAAAGGTAACTCAAAAACTCATAGCAGAACGTTTTGTTTGGCCTAAAATGATGATTGAAATTAGGGACATGTGCAAATCTTGCATTCCTTGTCAACAAACAAAGGTGCGTAGACATACTGTTGCACCATTGAAAACATTTAAGAAACCAGACGAGAGATTTTCGCATGTCCACGTTGACATTGTTGGACCACTTACTGTATCTAATGGTTATTCTTATCTGTTGACAGTGATTGATAGATACACAAGATATCCAGTTGCAATTCCACTAAAAGACATTACTGCAAAGACATGTGCCGACGCCTTTATATTGAATTGGGTAGCAAACTTTGGCGTCCCAAAGATCATAACTTCTGACAGAGGTCGACAGTTTACCTCTCAGCTATGGCACGAAATGGCAAAGTTCATGGGCACTAAGTTGATACACACAACATCGCATCATCCGCAAAGCGATGGAATGCTAGAACGTGCTCACAGAACCCTCAAGACAGCCTTGAAAGCTTACTCATGTAGCCACGATTGGTATTCTCATTTAGGTTGGGTCATGCTAGGCATTCGTGCAAGCGTAAAGGAGGATATTGAATGCGCCCCAAGTCAATTAGTTTTTGGTACTTCAATAAGGTTGCCCGGTGAATTTTTTGAAACACCGAGCTTGGACATAATCCCACAGTCAAAATATGTAGAACAGCTGACTCAATTTATGGCCACGTTAAGATATGTTCCACCGCATGAACCATACCCAATCAAAACATTTGTTGATCCAGAACTCAAAACTTGTTCACATGTCTTTATAAGGCATGACGGTGTTCGCACAGGTATGCAGCGACCCTATAGTGGACCATATACTGTTATTGACCGTCAAGAAAAATTTTTCACAATTGATTTGAATAGTAGAATCGATAATATCAGCATAAATCGCTTGAAAGCTGGACATATACCTGTACCAAATTCTGCTGAAAGTTTTTTGACAAACACAAGCAGTCAAAATAATTCATGTAACGATGATGAAAACTTAATTTTGCAATCTGACTTACCATTTTCTGTTGCAGAAGAGGAAATTGACTCACATCCTGTGTCACAAAACATAAACACTGACGAAGAACCTGTTCCTCAGTATACCACGAGAACTGGACGTGTCATCACTAAGCCTGCACGTTTCCGATAGGATGCGTTCTCCAAACATCTCATTGTGTATTGTAAGCATTTTTGTTTTTTCTTGCATAAGCGGAACACGGCTGCATTTAAGGCTGTGTCATGATAATATTCATACTGGAGAATATCTGATTCCCAAACCTCATAAGTGTGTGAGACAGAATGCAACACTAATTCAGAAATGCGGAGTGTCGATCTATGATCCTGTTCCAAAGAGGAAAATCATACCCATATTCAAATGTTCAGTTATTTCTACGACTCTTAAGACTACTTATTTCTTTTTTGGGGCCAAAACGTGTGATGAGAAATCACTCATTAATCCTGCACCAAGCGTGGAAGCTTGTGCAGATTGGGTCAGAACGAAACATGCTTCTGGCTATGGTCCGTTACTCAGCTCTAATGATTTCACATGGAGTACTCATAATTCTAATTCCGTCAAGTATGTCTGGCCACACGGCTACACACATACAGCTTATAACGCCATTCTGATTAAATCTACTGCACTTTATGATCATGCTACAGACCAGTTATCAAGTGCAATTGGAGCCATGACGAACTGCAAGCTTATTCAAGGTAGCTGCACTCTGTCGACAAATACCTTTGTGTGGCAGGTTTCGAAAATAAAAGCCAGGTGTCCTTACAAACGTATAGGTCAAAAGCACGAAGAACTTTTAATGCATTATAACAAGAACCACAAGCTCATTCGTCTGGAGATAAAATCTCTAGGCATCAGCATTCATCAACGAAGTCGCTGTCCAGGTCCCGTACAAAAATGTTATGGGTCAGACGCCATTTGTACACCAGGGGGTTTGATTTTAAGACCCTACAGCTGCAATGGTTTTGATGGCATAAAATTGGGCAAAATCGCAGATGAAAATGATATACCTTTTCCTTCCTTTTCTTTTCACACAGCTGAAACATATTTTTTGAATGAAGTCAATGACATAACAAGCGATTCATTTCATTTTTTGACGTCTGATATACACTTTCTTGAATGTCAAATACAAGAGTATCTGACAAATATGTATTTTTTAGTGGGACGATTGTTTCCAAGTGAAGTCCTAACACAACTTTTGGGTCGTCCTGCCACTGGCGTGGCATTGGGCGATTTACTGATTGAAGTAGCATGCCAAAATATCACAGCTAGTCTACTGCATAATTTGAAACATGGGGAGTTTTTTGCCTCTCGACCTCTCGTCGAATTTAGTGACAATAATGGGACGAAATATATTGGCCAGGTTGGCACGAATGATGTTGTTTATAAGGGAGTTAAGTATGTAGAGAAATATACTCCTGGCAAAATCATGACTTTTCTTATTAATGATGCTTATTATGTGTTTGATAATTATACACTCTCTATGCGCCATGAGAACGTCCAGCAACTTTTACCTGCTCTAATTACTGTACAAGCACCCTACTCTGAAATAGATTTTTCTAACTTTGTTCATTTGTTTCCTAGCAATGGTAACGACTTTGACGACTTATCAGGTATTTTACAAGCTGTCAGTCGCGCACGTTTGATGCATGACCAATTATACCATTTTATTGGAAGTAGAACGAATCCAGAAAATACAGCAGATATGTTATATGTACAGAAAAATATTGATAACACCTTAACTAATGTGTTTTTACAGATGATTTCTAGCATAACATCGCCGATACTTAGTGGCTTTTGTTTTATTCTGTTGATTTTGAGCTATATTTGGAGCATTGTTTTCACTTTCTGGTTTTTCAAGTTAACCTTGCCTATGTTGGTTTCCGTTATTCGTCATAAAATATATGCTTATCGAAATCATTCTGTCATAGTTCATGCTAGCCGATCTGACTTAAACAATGATAATCAAAATGTCTCTGAAGATAGTGACTCAGCAGAAAGTGACGCTCGTTAACAATTAACCTCTGACCTTTCATAAATATCATAATTGGTTTGACTTGTTGCACTAACTTTGCACAATGACTTAAAAGCATACATGTGAACGCCTTATTACTGATATATAACCAATATGAACTGTATTATACTTGTGTTTTAACATTTGTTGTGATTTGCTTTGTGTTAACCGCACTATATGGATTTTGTTATTATTACTTTGTGTTAATTATGGCTTATCGGGACTTTATTTCTATTTTGTTTCGAAATTGCTTTAAAATTTCATTTTAAAACAATTTCTAGGGGGGGGGTTATGTGATAATATTGTGATTATAACCAAAACTAATATACAGATTATGTGAGATTTCAATTCTAGTACTTGTGTGTCGTTTTAGCTAAGAGTAACACGAGCCACAATCACTTCCTGTACCATTGTTGTGACGTAATACTTTCGCCTTTTTCGTATGCGTTCAGTTTATCGAAAATAAGTTTGTTAGCGTATGGCAGTACGAATTAACAAGTCTGGGAATAATCAGCAATCAACAATTTAATGCAGTTGAATATAGCTAAGCCAAAATGCTATTACATTGACTGTTGAATGAAGTGCTGTTGATGTGCCAATGTTCTGTCAATTTGTAATCGTATAACGAAGAATCAATATAACCAGTTTATACAATCAACAAATTTGTGCAAACTACTGAACAGTACAATCTAAGATAAGCTCAGTGTTAAGTCAGACAACTCTGCTTGTCGGCTTCACAAGACAATCAGCTTTTAGCTGAACAATCGAGTCTAGGATTGAATAAGCAAACAACGGCCTTGAGACTCATTATATCGAAGACAATAAACATTCAGACAATCAAAGATTGTATTGGAGTGACTGGTACAGTCAAGTTCAACAACAATAACCAATCATTCCATTACATACTGCATATTTCTATGATATTTTGTGTTTACGTTAATACATTTGGTAATTGACTGGTATGTTAATAATTTTAAAAATATAGCTTTTCATAATTCGTTGATGTGATGTACTGTGCATGATTTAAACTTTATTCAGTGCAAAGTTGTAAGCGCGGCATCTCACAATCACAGGCAAAAATTGTAATTAATACAACACTTTTTAAAACATACTTAAAAATAAAAATTAATGAAAATATTTAAAGATATTTACAAATAGTATTTATGATTTGCATAAAATATGAGTACAAAAATGCGTAATATAATTCGCCCTTACATCAATCGTTTACAAATGAACAGCACAAATATAAAAAAGTATAAAAGTTATAAAAAGTTTGCGAGTTTCTATGCAAAAAGTTACAATGCTCCGTGAAAATGTTGTATTTTATCAGATTATTAATTAATAGTTATACACGAACCTATTCGCGAAAAGAACTTTTTGCAAATATTCCGGGATAAAAATACAGCTTTTTGCACAAACTGCTGCGAAATTCTGGAGTTTCATGCCAGTCACTTTGAACTTCCTGCTCCAATGACTTTGAACGCAGAAAACCGTTGACCAAAGTCAGCATCTCAGCGAAGTCTTTGTCCTTTGCATGTTTAGATATTATTTTAACAAGCGCTTGAATATACCAGCTTCCGTGCACAGTGTTACGTGTCGCGGTGCGTCCTGTAGAAGATAGGCCTAGTGAAATATCACACATATTGCACATTCGAAAAAAAAATTTTACTACTTTAATGTCACGTATTTTATTCGAGCGAAATTGGCTTAGTTGTCTGTCGGATTACTTCTCAACAATTTACCTGGTAAAGCGGAAAATCCAATTACCACATCAGAACAAGTGGGCAGTCGACGTCTGTCATTAGCTTCAGACAAACTGTGATCGATAGCCTCACAGCAGTCCTGAGACAAGGGCGGTCCATCCGTGACGACATGAGCGATATTGGAAGCGATCTCGTCATCTCTACAACCTTGAATTAAAAATATTTTTGGCTTGTTTCGCAGTGCAGGACAATGTGCATTGTCAAAGTTTTGGACGAGGGTATCCACACGGACCTTTCCACCGTCACTCCCGTACAAAAAATTTCCCTTTCCGTGGCTCAGTAGAATGACGACAACACAGTCAGCATCATGAAGTTTGTCCTTTTTCGAAAACTCCTTTACAGCACTTTGCATCTCGTCAGCAGTGCAGTTGTCGACGTGAACAATAGAAAATTCCAACTGGTTCAGTAGGGAAGTTAAATTTTTTCTGTCCGTGTCACTTCCGAGACGATCTGATATGCCAAGTTCGCTCTTGAACCGACTTACACAAACAATCAAAGCGCTGCCTCGCGGTCTTGATGTCATTTTATAAGATTCATGTTTCGTCTGTTGGTAAAACTCTATGGTAGTGTTTTCAACAAATAGTCTGCCTATCGGGCCGTCGTGGGCGTCTTTTTCTACTAATTTTAAGTCGGTATTGACGTTGTAATTATTGATACTCTGCTGATATTGAAGCTCCGTGTGCTGTATTTCAAGGTCGGTTTTGCACTTCTTGGAAGCAGCTTGGAATGTATTTATTAACTGACTTTTGTAACTTTCCAACATGTCCGCTAAATTGCATTGCTGTGATTCTCGGAGGCCTTGGATAAACACTTCATACGCTCTGGGTCCCCGAGTTGGAATCAAAGATAGCAAAGCGACGTTTCTTGAGAACCTTGTCCGCTTTGATTCGATTCTTTCTGCCACTTCGTCAGAAATTATGGCTTTCGCGACGAGGAACTGCAAAATTTCTTCTAAACATAAACTTCTGGCTAATTCTAATCGATTCCCGATCAGCGTTCTTTTGTGAATTTCCTTCATTTTCCACTTACAATCATTCATATTTCTTGTCATAAAAAGAAACTTGGTTTAATAAACTTTATACAACCATGTCGTTACTCGTTAACAAATACATTGCTTTGTAAATATTTCATTCGTACTAACGGCTATCCGGATTTTGTTTGGTCTTGCCTCACTTGCCGTTTCAAAAGTGTGTGAAAATGTTTTCAATCTTGTTGTAAAGTTAATTCCCATGATGTAAACATAACTTGCACATACAAATACAAAGATATAAATTGACATAAAAAAATTAATTACGAATTAACTTTCCTTTGAAAAGCATAAACACGGAAGACTGTAGGCACAATTTTTCACAATAAACGGTTAAATATATTTGAATTTTTCTGAAACAAGTTGTGGCGATCATAATAGTGTGAATCCCATTTTTTAATTAAACGTACAAATTTTTCAAAATAAAACATCAATTTGGGAAAAATAAAAATGCATTTACTTTGTTGGAATTGGCAAGACCTAATGTTCACAGTTTATTCACGTCAATTTAAATTCAATAAACGATGCAGACACGGTTCAATGCCTTTTACAAACAAGCGCTAAGAATCCCCTTTTTACAAAGCAGCACAAGTTTTTGTTTTTGCACGTGATTGTGTTTTGGATGTCATAAACCCATGTCATAAACTGTCATAACCATGTCGTAGACTCAGTTTTTGACGTAAGTGATTAAGGAACAATTCACGAAGGGCTACTTTAGTGTACTGGTATTATTTCTGACAAAGAGCGTGATGCCAAATGGCGAAAAATATACGATACGATAGCCTACGATTGTACGATTTTGCATCTCCAGTCTATCTATCTCCAGAGTCTGCATGAGTCTCAGTATACAATTGCATCACGACACGTGTTTATGCACTTGTGCAGTATAGTCCTACTAGCACTACGTCACCTTCCACAGCGCCTCAACATCACAAACTGCAGAATATGGTAGAAGATTTTTTGGCAGAAACGGCCAGACTGCAAGGTTTGGCATAGGCGCACTCAGTACTGCTTTTCATGAGCTTCAATGCTGCACTTAAGGTGAATTATTTTGCACTTAATGACTTGGACAGAACTTCTGTGCAATCAGTTTTCAATTTATTTAAATATTGAATCAGTTGAACTGTGAATATTACTGTGTGATTGTGCACATAAGTGCGCACTTCCATTGTGTCTGAGCATTTTTGCGCACAACACTTGTCATTTTTGTTTGTTTAGTACACCTAAGATCATGCTGAAAGCAGTCATAGGCTACTCTGCAGTCCAGCGAAACGGTATCACAAACTGGCAAACCACCAGGCTAAAATGTCATGCTGGTTTTTCACTGAAAAAGGAGTGATCTCGCTTTTAAAAAATTAGACACTCCTTTTTTCTCTCTCTGTTCTTGTATAAAAGGCCCCTGCTTCCCTATAATCAACCCAGGGAGCATTCGATGCGTACGCCGAAAGTAAGTTTGGAGTACATTACGAATCCACGAAAGACGCTATGCGAACTGCTATCTGTAAAAAAAGGAGACACTTTGCTCCTTTTCATGTAATAAAAGGAAAAAGAAAAACAAAGTGAATTTAAATCAATGAAGATCTTCAGTGTAAACTAGGTTTCACCTTGACACGGCACGGAGCCAATCATATCTTGGACAACTATTCGTATTGAAACCATGGCAACTGCGAATTCCTTTATCTCTTCCATATTCTTCTTGTTTAGATGAAAAAGAACACAGTGTCTCCTTTTTTTCTTCCAGGATATCAGTATGACGCTTGACAGTTTTTTTACTTTAATCATTTTTTAACTTAGTGTTGTCCAAAGCATTTCAGATTTATCTATGTACACAATAATATTGCAATGTACTGTTGCACTGCAAAAAATCTCAAGGTAGGTGAAAGGTCTATCAAATGCACTCTTTCCCAAATTTGCAACTTACCTTAATTTCGACTAATTGTTAAGATTAGCATCAAGCTTTGCCAAAATGTTGATTACTAAAATTTCTCAAGGTTTAAGCTATCCAAACAGATCCTCATCTGTATTGTTGTGCTAAAGTTTTTATTATATATACATGAAAAAACAATGAAACTTAAAAAAATATCATAAAGAGTTGTTCTTGTGTTGGCTTTATTTTTTTGTTTCATTTGCGCTTTTGACAAAAAGCAAGAATAAGGATTATGATGGTAACTTTAAGGCTTTTTGTTCTGTCTCTACAGGTTATTTTGGTAAGGATCATTTATATTTTTATACAGTCTTCAAATGATATGAATGGCCGTATTCTTGAAGATTTACCAATTGCTGTTGATCGTTTTCTTCAGAAAGATCTGCACTGGGTCAAATTACATTTTTTAACCCACATGCACAGTGACCACACCTGTGGCCTTAGTTCATCATGGAAACGGCCAATCTACTGCACTCACATCACATCAAAACTGCTGAAGCATAAGTTTAACATATCTCCTACTTTCATCAAAGCACTTGAAGAAAATGAAACTCATTTTATTGAGAATGGACATTTTTCAGTGACGGTATCAGTGATACCAGCTAATCACTGCATGGGGTCGTGTATGTTTTTGTTCCAGACAGATAACAAACAAATCCTTTACACAGGAGATTTCAGATTTGACGAAGAACTTCCTCAGTCCTTGGAAAAGTTTTTAAAGGGGCCGCCAATTGATACTTTGTACCTTGACAATACCTACTGTGAGCCTGTGTGCTCCCATCCATCTAGAGAAGAAGCGATTGAAATGATGGCAAACATCTGTAAAGAACATTCTGAGTCAAGGATAATGATTGGTGTGTCTTGGGTTGGTCACGAGGAGATGCTCATAAAGTTATCTGAGAAGTTAAATGATTTCATATCTGTTGACGAGAGTGTTATTAAGCGGCTGGAGATTATGGAATTAACTGATCACTTTCAAAGTAACATTTCAGCTCGTTTAAATGCGCTTCCCAACCATTTATTAACTTGTGAATATGTAAAGGCATGGAATAAAGATTTGTATGCAATTCCGACAATTGGCATAAAGCCTACAGCTATGTATGGAAGTGAAATGCGCATTGCACATAATTCAAATGGTTCGCTTTACATGGTACCTTACAGCAATCATTGCAATTATCAAGAGATATGCGATTTTGTGAAGTTGGTATGTCCAGCAAACATTAGGCCAATAGTATCTGGCAGACATGGTCGTGCTGGCATGGAAAGTTTCTTCCGAGCAGACATGCGTCAGTTTGATCGTTACTTGAACCGTGATTCATCTGTTTTGTCAAAACCCAAGTCACCAGCTGATGCTGCAGCAGTATTTGAAGTCGATAATATTTGTTCAGCTGACATTTCTGATGATGATTATTATCTGAATAATGATAAACGAAGCAAAATGGCACAGAACAGACGAAAGCAGCTAAAAAAAATAAATCGGAACAAAATGAATCTGAAACGTGGTGTAGTTTTTCACGAGTCACCTGAAGATGGTGGTTTATTAAAAAATCAGAAAAATTTTAACGACAATATCGGTAAAGTAACAGTTTGTCGGGATAAAAACTCAGATAATTGTGAGTTAAGATTTATTTCAACAGAGCGTCAGAGAGAGGTGGAAAATGAAATCCTGCATAATATTGATAAATTATTTTAAAGAACAAATATGATGTTTTTCCCTCTATTTTTTATTTTATACATTTTCAATTTTTTTGGGGGGCTTATTGATATACATTCACAGTTTAATTATTTGCTTAATTGTTTACTGTGGAGTTGATTAATTTTTTTTCCGAGTAAATTCTTCTCTTTCATTTCTGGATTTCCTCATTCATGGATGCCTTAGAAATTGTGCTTCATGTTTTATTTTTTGAAAAGTATTATGCATGTTACTAAATGATATTTTTATTGTAGACATGTAGGTAACATATATTTATTGTAGGAAAGAATGGCTGTTGAACTAGAAAGTAGACTGAAAGAAATATTTGAGAGTGCAACTGTAAGTCTGTGTCAATTAATTAGGAATATGCTGGTGTCACTAGAGTTGGCATAAATCAAATTTTTAGAAAATTTTTCAAAATATTCGGAAATTATTTGTCAACATTACTTATGTAATGGCATAAAAGTGACCTCTAGCATGCAACTGTAACTCAGTAAATTTTCAGTTATGTCTATAATTGCGGAGTAATATATTTAATTATGTCCGGCTCAAAGTGCCATGCTATGCTGTTCACTTGTTTCATGTTTTGTAACAAATAACGTTGAACATTTCTCATCCACAGCGAACTGATATTCTTGTTGAAGTCTTCAGCAAATTTATAGACCATAATGACAATGAACACAATGAAAGAATGGAAAAATGCATCACTCAGTTCAAGTCCTTATACACATCCCTTTCGACAGATGACCAGGCGACCTCTGTTGTAGTTAGTCATATCTGTAACCAATATGGATATCAACTAGATACTGATTACTGAGTAGCTATACTTTTAATTATTTCATATTTTTTCACAATGAAAATTGTCCAGCATGTCTAAATTTTTTGCAGTTACTGATCAGGTACATCCACTCAATGCGTGCAGCAAGAAGGGTTCTGTTTCTCTTTGACTTTTTGGAAACTTGTCTTGAAGATGGTTTTATAAATGCCAAGTAAATTTGCCTGTTTTGATAAGTGTGTATTCGTGCCGATGTTGTTTATGTTCAGCATAACGTCTATCATTTTCTGAACACAACTTTCTATCTACCTGTATGTTATGAAATGTAATTAAAATATTCTTTAGAACAGTCTTGGATAATCTGCAGTGCAATGAATTGACATATAACAAGAAAGTTCATTGGTGCAAAACCTATGCAATGATAAAGAAACATATTCACTTCATTGATTACAAAGTGTGTATGGTTA
Source organism: Clavelina lepadiformis (assembly GCF_947623445.1). Classification (NCBI taxonomy): domain Eukaryota; kingdom Metazoa; phylum Chordata; class Ascidiacea; order Aplousobranchia; family Clavelinidae; genus Clavelina; species Clavelina lepadiformis. The sequence goes on from NC_135241.1 coordinate 21,526,051, forward strand.
AATGTAAAATTATCATATAACTTTTGAGCCTATAGAAACTTAACATATATTTTCATGAAATCCAACTTTTCTAATCTATTGGTTGAATAAAGGGTTGTCGAAATTTGCTTCATACAATGATGGTAAAAATGCGTGAGATTCCACCTACTGTATGGAGCGTTGCAACTCAACAAGTATGTCTCGCTTTTTGCACCATATTATATTGGATTTTATTTCATAGATCTTTTAGTTTGGAATATATTGATCCCAGCCTGAAGACAAATCAGAGATATGTACATATTATATACCGTGAAAATCCCTTTTGAACAAATGAAAAAAGAATCCTGTTTTAGGTAAAAGCCGTTTGTGATGCAATTGAGCACTTGATTGATCCTGGATCCTATCTTCTCCCTGGATACTTGGCACAGGATGAAATCAGACAGAACATCCCGGAAGAACAACCTCTAGCCCCATGGGTACTTGATACAATTGTCATGTGGACGATGTACTTCCAAAGAATGCTTTTCCAAAGCAGTTATTAAAAATGATCATTTCAAGTTTTAAGTCTCATTCTGTAGAGAAAATAGTTATGTTTTTTTGGTAATGTGTAATTAACTAGCTCAATATGCATTTTTACAGCCACTTAATGAAAAGCTGACGAGATTTATGGACCGATTTCGGGCCACGGCAACAATGGTATCGACGACTGGTAGATGGATGCTTCTCCCTGTTGTAGATCATGCTTTTTACCAGACAACCAGCAGTTGGAGGCTGGAGCCTGACAGTTTGAAGTTTTCATTGAAACCAAAGCTTCCATACAGCAAGGTAGACTTATCGTGCTGTCTAAAATATGCCGCTAGAATAATTTACAAGCGTAAACAAAATTGCTCATTTTTTCATCAAATTTGGAAAAGTTAACGTTACAGTTTTATTTTAACAGGAGATGTGCCGCAGACAGGGAAGGTTACTCAGATATATTCTTCGGCAAACATATTCCCGTGATATGGTCCTCCAAGTTCTCGGTTTTCAACGGCACGTAAAACAACGTTGCATTTCTTTGGAAGTGGTATGGTTGTTGGAGTCTGTTGTATAATGTTGTCTCATACGAACGTTAGTAGGCCATTGTTTTATAGAATTTTTATGTTTCATTAAGTTATCTCTTAAAGAGAAATTAGAAGCAAAAAGCTGTTTATATTAATGTATTTCAAAAATATTTCTTTGTGCAAATATTTACCATTTCATTCCTTTATTTAACTTTTCTGACCTTATACATTAGGAGCTGGTGGATTTGATCCTTGTCGCCATGCAAACAGTTTTTGAGGAATCTGATGACAACACTGGTGACACGGCAGATCAAACGCATTTAATGTGGCAACACATCTCATCTCAAGTTATTTTTATCGCGCTGTATCAGTTTGGAAATTTTTCGCAAATGGTGGAGTTGATATACTCTAAAGTAAGGGAACCAATTTCTTTCAATGTTGTCTTCTACTTCCTAGATACAGAAAAATATCCTTTATGACTACTTTGGTTGATATTCTTACGCAAAAGACGCTGTAGTTTAGTATAACGCCGTCATTAGTTTTAGCTATTATTTTTGCTCTTCATACTTCTAGCTATGTTCACTCAAGCAAGATGGAGATATTTGCAGGGGAAGAGAGCATCTGATGTGGTGTCTTCTCCAGTTCATCTCGGGAAGCATCCAGAAAAATTCTTTTGCTGATTTTGCTCCAGTTGATAAACTTATTCACCTTCTCTATCCCGAGAACGAGGTTTGTTTCAAAACTGGATTGACTTGTTGTTAAGATTTGTTTTTAAAGCGGTTGAGTAAAAAGTGTTGCAAAGTTCTATTTACTAACTGATGGTGGCTGAACTGTGTTAACTCAGTATACAGTATAGTAAAATATAAAAACAGAATATAAGATGACACTCTATAGGGTTAACTTGTATTTTTAATTTTTAATTCTCCTACATGAGCTTTTGCAAGAATAAGCTTGTTTCATCAAGTGTATACTAAGAGTTTTATTTGTCAACATTTGTATCTTTGCTTGTTGAGAAATATCAGTCAGTTTTTCTTAAAATCAAGTGCAAAAATGTCTATAAATCCATTGTGTACAATAGATGCGTTAAGCTTTGAGTTGCATGATTAATATCGTTCACTTGTTATTTTCAATTACATATTGCAGCCACTACCACTTCCTGACATGTCAAAGCCTTCGAGTATTTGGCATTTCTCCGCAATGTGCATTTTAATGCACATAAATCGGAAAGCGCAGAGCCTAGCTCAAACAGATTCAAGCCAAGGTATTATCAATGTAATCCATACTTGTGAAAATTCAACAAAATCTGTTTGTAGTTTAGGTGTGAAATTATTGACCGAAAATTACAATTTTTTTATCGATAAGGCGGAGGCTTCAATTTGGAAGCAAACCAACAATGGGTTATTCCTGTAACTCTCCAAAAACAAAATCAATTCTTACTGAAATGTTTGCAGGTTTGTTTTGAAAAAACCTTTATCTGAACTAATTTCTAAATCAAATTTATAAATGACTTTTGCTCTCAGTGTGAGTTCAATTGAATGTACCTTTTGTTTCAGAACAAGAATGCAAGCTCACAAGATTATCAGACTGCATTGTTGTGTAATGCTTGTAACACAACAACAGGTTAGCTGAGACGATTTTTGTATAAATGGACAAAGTTTCACAGAAAGTATCTTTATGTGCTATTTTGTGTACATCATTTTTTACAATTTTTACCGATAAAGTCAGTGCAGATGTTTTTGTAAAGACGGTGTCTTTCATTTTGTAAATGAATTGATCTAAACGTTATTAAGGTATAAACTAGCTCAGTCATAGCCATTATCTGATATCCATCACCGTCTTAAAATTCAGATTATAACCCCTCGTTTACACTGCTGGTGGAGAACGTTTACGGTGAATCTGGCTCAGCCATCCAGCTGCCAGGATCTAACTGTGTCGCATTTAACAAAACTGCCCCGCTTAAAATGCAGTTGCTTGACTCTCTGACAGCTCATACTAAAATGAGGTAGATAAGTTGCAACTTTGTGTGTACAAAAATTAATGAATAATGTCTTTCTCGTTCGTTTTTAGAAGAGTTTTTACATCTCGGTATTGCTTTTTCAAAGACATACTTTGTGTGTTCTGTTCATCACATGCTCATTTACGTTGCAGTATGCTACACAGCATTACAAGCAAAATAACAAAATTAGCCCAGACAAAGTCAATCTGCGCTCTCTCCCCCGCCCTGGTCGAAACTTACAGCAGACTGATGGTCTACACAGAAATTGAATCACTCGGAATAAAAGGATTAGTCAGTATGTCCATACCTTCACAAACCTATGAATATATTTTATTTTGTGGCAGAAATAGAACATTTCTTACAGACATGGGAGTTGATAATAATATGTTTTTGTCGAAAAAATGTGATGAATATTATATTCCTGCTGTGCCTTGTCATCTATTGAAAATACTTTGCCTGGAATTCTTTCATTCTTTGAACAGTGCAGGCACAACATTAATGTCAATATTTTAGAAATTATTCCTGTGATTTCAGCTCAAGTGTTTCCTAAAATCTGTGAATCTCGTTCCTGGGGCATCTTAAACACGCTACTGGAAATTATCAACTACAGAATGCATCACATTCAGCCTGCCTTCCGTATTCAATTGCTCAACACCTTGCACAACCAAACAAGCATGCAACTGCCCATGCATAATCAGTTGCTTTTCGGGTAAGTATGGGTTCAAATACTATGTAATATGCACTTATTGCTTATACCTTAGTTTTGTAAACTTGATAATTGTGTCTTGAAACATGATCGTTGCTTTTTTAGGGTTGAGAGTACAGCGTTAAGACTTATCATGGGCCTTGACAACTTTGACATTAAACCACAACTGGTGCGTTCATTCAGTGACCAAAAGCAGATTGTCTCTCAAAAATCAGAAGAATTAAACAGAGTGTTGGTGTTGACACTGGCCCGATCAATTCACATAACAGGTATATGTTATATCAACTCTTATGAATTATGAGTAAGAAAATTGTGATACTGGTAAAGAATAAAAAGTCACAGTCAATTATTCCATTCTTATGGTAAAATTGTATGTGATATGATATCTGAGTCTTTGAATCACTCTCAGACCGAGAAAAACTTATTTCCATGTATTCAGGTTCCGAAAGCATATCAGGGTCGTGGTGCATTGACATTTTAGAAGCTATAATGGCTGCCACACCTCACAGATGGCCGCAGCAAACTTTGAAGTGCTTCCCTCACAGTGTACAAGAATACTTTCAACGGCAGACTGGTGAGTAATGAGGCAACAAATATGTCTACTTTAGAAATCACCCAAATACAAATGATGCTCTGCGTGGCATGCATTATGGTGACTAAACAACAGATAATGTGTCTTTACGCAAACCAGTGCACAAGGAAAGCTTTTTATTAGCTCATTTTCAAATCAACTTTCATGTTAAAACGTGATTGTGTGTTTGTGCAGTTGGGTGTGTTAATAAGAAGCTTTTAAAGTCAAACATTGAGAAGGAGTATGTCAAGTGGAATGCTTTGTTGATTGCGTCGACCCAAGATTCCTCAAGCGGTCTTGATGAAACCGACGCACTTGCTTATTTTTCCCTCCCCACAACCCCACCTTATTTCATCTGTCTTTTGTGGAAAGTATTTTTTGAAGGGAAGACCCCTTCACCACTAGCGTACAAGTGAGTTTTTGCTGCAGATGCTTTGTGTGTATGCTGTTGAATGTTGTTGGTCATTTAAAAAAATTTTCTATTTTGTGCGTTGACATTATCAATATTTGTCACCCGGTTCTACAACGTAAAACTCTTTTCAACACTTTTCATTCCACAGGGTCCTAGATGGCGTCAACGCAAACCAGCTCTCTGATCAAGTCCGCACATTTTCCGATTTTCTTGTCTATGAATTTTCTGTTGGGGACGGGAGTAGCGAGCATGTTAAGATGTGAGCATTATGTTTCTTCTAACCGCAAAACATGATTCATTGAAGCATAATTCGCCATCACCGCCCAAATCAAACAGACTACAGATGATTTTGTTGCCGTTTCTGTGTAGTTAATTAGTTGCACAAAACACCGCTGCTGGGCACAGTTTTATTGATGAATGTTTTGCTCACAGTTGTGCAAATGTGTTACGGGACATGGTGTGGAAATACAACATCGTCTTCATCGATCGTCTTATCCTGTGTCTTGCTCTTCGCTCGAGTGAAACAAGCGACGTGCAGGTTGTGGCAGCGAATATTCTTCAATCTGTTTTAATTGGAACTCTGATAGCTGAATGCAATAGGATTTTTTCTGCAATATGACGTATTTTTTAATAAATGGTAATTTTTAAAAAACTTTCTGAAGTTTTATTTTACAAGGCAAATGTTTATCTAAGACCTTAAACAACGTTACCTTCTCAGGTGGCAAACTTCATAATACAGTATCTCTTGATCAAACCCGATGACTTCCGCAATCGAGTTCGCAGCTTTGTACAAGAGGTGGAGAGCACTGATCACTGGAACCAGAGCGATTGGTATTCCAAGCACATGGCTTTCCACCAGGTGGTGATAGTGTGCTAACTAAACGCTAAACTTGTGAAATCCATTATTGCACTGTTTCGCCGTGCTGACTTGGAGTGTGAACGTCATAATATAAACAGAACTATAACAGGAGAAATTTACTGTGCTTGGGCAATAGTTGTCATTTGAAATCGTAGTAAAACTTTATTTTGCTGATTCATATGCTTCCAAGTCAAATTTTGTAGGTTTTCGGCTAATATCATTATGTTGGTGTTGCCTAGAATTAACTAATGACCTTCTACTTAAGTAGTTATACCTTTATTTGCGCAGAAATATCCTGAGATGTATTATTTCGAAGGTCTGCTCAAGCATTGTTCTGGTGGTGATCAAGTGAACTCAACAGGTGACGTTTTTGGAGAATCTTGCACATAATTGTCATCTTATTTTTATCGAATTGTGATTTGATGTAAGCTTGGATCAAATAAGAGTAAGACAATAATTGAAAGGAAGAACAAAACAGCAATGAAATAAGATTAAAATGAATTTTCGACAACGTTCCCCGGTGTCTTACTTGTAGTTGACTGTGTTCGCAGTTGTTTGATTTTTTAACACTCGGTAACTTATTAACTTAACTATTAACTATTATTAACTTATTAACAGCTGAAAACCCATCATCCAATCACCAGTATCTGCCGTCGTACTTCAGCAACATAACCTTGAGGTTTCTTCCAGTGCTTGACATTGTCATTCACAGATGCCTCGAATCGACCACCACTAAATCGCTGGAAACTTGCCTGGATGTGATCGGAATGCTTTATAAGTTTCATGGTCAGTGTCTGTGTGTGCTGGAGCTTTAACAGAAGATCATTGCCGACTTATTTTTGTATAAATAAGCAACTCTTCCTGGATGTCTTGGAGTGATATTTCCGGAACTTAAATAATATCTTGTTATATGACAATCAAATAATACCACCACATGGGTTTCATAGCAAAGTTAATGCCCAAATGACTAATCGCAGAGTGTTTGTAGCATTCGGGTAATGTGTTCGCGTACTTATGTAATGTTTTAGTGGAAGGCATTTTTGTCGCGTTTTCTTAGCTATTATCGTCGTGCTGAAACGAACGCCAGACCGGGTAGCTCATCATGATTTTCAGAAACGTTTTTCTTCGTTGCCTCATATACGCGAAATTGACTTATAAAACGATTTGCTTGTTTCCACAGATCAGCCAATCACATACCTGTTCAACACCCTCCATTATTATGAATACAACCTTCGCGAGCGTCCTTCCTTGAAGAAGAAACTTGTGTCAACCATCGTCGGCGCCGTGACGGTATTGGCGTTTTGTCCTTGCCTGACCCCTTTGACTTTTGGTTATCGTCTTCGTATTAATCATTCGCGAAAATAACAAGTTTCTGGAAAACTTATTTTGGCCTTAAAACTTGACTTAAACTACCAGCTTTACGTTCTTAATACCGCTGTAAAGTCATCCATAACGGTCGTACAATAGTGTAATAACAGATTTGCTGGAAACGCAATTGACTGAAGCATTGTTTCAACAGGAGAATAAGCCAGCAGATTGGGCCTTGTCTCATGATTTCATGAAATACGTCAAATATTCGGGCGAAAATCCATGGGTTCCGAAGAATGCGTATTTCAGCACATTAGTGCAAAGATTAGTGGACAATATCCTTTTTACAATCGTAAATCGCTTTAAGAATTTCTTCCTATGTTAGTTACACAGCGGTGAAGACGTCGCATCAAAGTCTCATTAACCATAGTAATGAATATTTTATGAGCATATGAGTCCTTACCTTTGATTACCTATGGGAGGAAAAGATCCGCCTCCGTTCACTCCCCGCGATTGGCGCTTTAATGAATTTCCCAATGCATCAGCGTACGCTCTACACGTCACCTGCGTTGAGATACTGGCCTTGCCTTTGCCCGGAGACCAGGTCGGCCAAGCGCTCATTGATGTTGTTTTGAAGATGTGAGTGATTGGTTGGTTTTTTATTATTTCTATTATTTGGAGCTGAGACTTAGGCGAGAAATGTTTTTCAATATTGAACGTAAGTATTTTCCTGTAATTCTTAGTATTAACAAATTGAAATTGTTTATTTCGCATCTTTGCCCACGTACGGGATAATATTGTTAAGAAATAGCAACGAAAACCATTCATTGTTAGATTAATTAAATAATCTTCAAAAACATCTTTCTAAAATACCAGAAATTGAATTCATCGTTTTTGTTCATCTGTGCACAACATTACCGTTTATTTTCTTTCCAACCGCATTACCCACCTCTACCCCTCATTTAAATAGGCATCCAGTCGTGTCTCGTGACGACATCTTTTCCTGGATGAATTCCGTCGCTCTCATCCTCACTGCACTTCCGGTGAGTAGCGGAAGTCCATCGCGACTCTAAACAACCAGATCGCCCGTAGATGAAGCAGCGTTTCTCAAACCAAGGGTCACGATCCAAATTCCGGTCGCTAGGATTGTGCTAATAGGGTCGCGAATGCATTCTGCTTATAAGCATCCGCAGTTGTGGTAGTTGCCTGACACGTCACAGATGACATGTTAGTTGGTTAATTAATCGTTGTGATTTTAGCGAATTGTTTTGTGTCGCGAAACATTTGTTTGAGAAACGCTGCTGAAGATTCTATAGATTTGCTCGGCAGCTACTTTAATCGTCCATTTGACATCTGACCTCTGACCTCCAATGATTCCACGCAGGAAATTTTCTGGAAACCTCTTCATCGTCGACTCTTCTCCACGATCACATGCGATACCTTGAAGAACAGCGTACCTAGTAGGACCTACAACCTTGCTTTCACTTTTTCGTTAAGTTACTGTACTCATTGTGTCATGAGATATTGGCACAAAAAAGCTGTTTCGGCTCGGACTATGTGGCAACTATCGTAATTATGAAGTGAATGTCCAGCTCTTTTTTGAAGCGACGGCGCACAATTTTATGTTTTGTTATTCTTGTAAAATTTTGCCGCTTGTCGTAAACAAGTGGTTTTCGTGACGTCATTTAGTTCAAACAGATCACTTGATGCAGAAAAACATTTTTGTTTGTGTCGTCAGTGATGAATGAACACGAAAACGTATTCGAATAATGGGTCGACATACCAACAACATGAATCATTTTGTTCAAAAACAGATCATTTTTCAAAACAAATAATTTTACAAAAATTTAATGTTTTCCGCTCGTTTTCTCTCTGATTAAAACCTTGATATTTTCCTATGTATTCGGCTTACCACTCATACGGTTTTATATTTGTTTAAAGGTGACTCATCGTATCCATACCACATACTCTCCTACTCCAAACAACAGCTGGCGTATACGGATCTACCATGCACTCGTCTCCTGGCTCTTAGCCACATTGTCTGGTACCACATGAGCATCGGACAGTTGTCTTTGGTGTCCCAGTAAGTACCATTTATCGATCGCAGATAGCTGCTTTAGTAAACCATCATCCGTCGCGTTTTTTAACGTTCTCATTGAATCACTCCTTATTCTCCTTACTCGAGTTATTGATGTGTTTGCTTAGTGCTTTGGTTCCAGTTTTGTGTTTCTCAGTGCCATAGTAAATTGGATCTGGAATATACTATGGTTGCCACCAGGCATAACAATCATCAAGTATAAGCCTTAACTGAACCGAATGGGTTAATGAAATGTCGGCAGACAATAATGAATAAAGTTTTGTTTTTTAACAGTTGTGCTTTCTATTTGCTGATTGGATCTATAATGTTGAACGCTATGCCAGCCCCACAGTCGTTGCAAAACACAACTGTGTTAGAAACATGTATCGAAGATGTCATAAATTAGAGCTTTTCACTCAAAATGCTCGTAAAAGAATGGATGATAAAGTCTAGAAACAGTTATCCAGTACAATTCCACATACTGGACTCAAGGGTTATAAGGCTTAGCTTTAAGGGTTCTTATTACGTAAACGTCAATGAAAAACGTGCCGTTAATTCGTCAAAAGGTTCTTAAAAGAAGAGATGCGTCCATTGATTGAGACCGAACTTCAACTTCTTTACGTCTTCCATCTCATTGGACCTTACTTCCACCGGTTTCGGGCGGAAAGAACCAGATGCCTGATGGACGTGGCATCTGTTCTCTACGACATGCTGTTGAACGTCAGCAACTGCACCAAAGAGATTTGCTTCGTTGACGAAATCTCCGATTTTCTGTTAGTTTATTTATTTTCAACCTACTTGTTATTTGTGCTATAGTTAGTTAGTTGGTTATCAAGGTGGCGTCAAACACCAAAAAATGTCTTAAAATCTTTGTTTGTTTTATTATACAGTAATTTTACTAAAAGACTGATTACTCGAAAAATCCTCCACGGGGGCTCTCTGAAATTGTGCATGTCAATTTAGTACGCTTTGAACTACCATTCCATAAAATGCCACCAAAAAATCATGATTCAAACTTTTTTTACAGAGACGCAAAATAAACACTAGAATTTTGGTCTAAAAAACCCAATTTTAGCTACTTTCATGCTAATTTTTAGTCTAATTCTGCACGCAATCTGGGACATTGAAGCACGCCAACTGCTCGGGTAATTCCCAGGCTAGAAAACAACACCAACCATGCTGCCTTCTGATTGGTTTAAATAGGCTTTTTAAAGCCCTACATAGGACGTCCAACAAATTCATAAAAACCTGAGTTTTAGGTGTTTGACGCCTCCTTAATACTCTGCTACCACCAAACTTATTAAAGAATTTTCGTCTGGTGAAATTGTCATATATGCTTTTCTTCAAAAAACTTTCATTGCGTAACATATGCAACTTAAGTTATTTGTTTTTCTTAACCGCGCATTATACGCAAAGGTACCACGTGAAGTACATGCACATCGGCACCGCTCTGAATGAAAAGGTGGAGGAGGTCGTGGGAAAGCTACAGCCGACACTCAAGAAGCGACTCCAGTTCATCACACAAGCTTCGTCCGCAACCGCTGGGCGGCAACACCAACAGGTCCTAAGGTTTCGTTCAGTTGAGAATTTCAGACTGTGACGTGGCCTCCATTAGTTTCTTTTTCCGGTTCGCTGGAGCTCTATTATGGTAGTTATTGGAATTTCAAGATATCTACTACTGTACTAGAAATTGGCGAACTGTCAGCCTTAATTGCCCTAGTCTATAATGCTGCAAGCTTTCTGGAAAATTCTACAAACGAATACGGTATTCACGAAGTTATTTAGTATTGTACTGAAGTTTTGCAACAATAACATCGACAGTGCAGCAACAAATACGACTGTTACAGAATTTCAAAACTTAATCGAGTTAAAAAAAATATTTCACAGAAATACACAAAATTAATACGACGTTATATTGTTTAGCTGATCTATCAATCCTCAAACCCGCCGACCTAGAGTTCATAGGGTCGACTACGTCATCATCTTACAGTTGTTCTGTGAGAACTGCCTTCGATGTTGGCCAGCGATACGGAGAACCGCGAAACTTGTTTACGCTGCTTCAAGATCGATTGCACTTGGAAGAATTTTTCAACGTAGTAGTAAAATGGCGCGCGTTATATTGCCTTCTGTTGATTGACGTAAACCAGAGCACCGTGATGAAATATAAAAACATATTGCTTGGATGTGCTCCGCGAAAGCGTTAATTCTACGTTGCTGGGTCCAAAATAAGTGGAGAAATTTCGACAATGTTTTGTAATCTTTGGCAACCTGATTGTTATCAAGTCTGTCGAAGGTAGGTAACTGCGGATGGTAAAACATCCCTGAACACAATCACAGGCCCTCGGGCGTATCATTTAACAGACAAAAATCTCGGCCCCTTTTAAAGCTTGCAGGTGAATTTTAACCAAGCGTATTTCAGAAGTAGATAATATTCCATCCTAAATTTTGGATTTGCAATGACGTAAATGAACGGGTTGACACAGCTGTTTAACCACGTGATATTGGAAGCAGCCATGTGTATCCGAAAGTCTAACGACGACCTAAACAGAAATTGGACTTGTTACACCGTACATTAAATACACCTCTTAAGTCTAATTAGCATAAATAAGATAACATGATGAAATATAAATAAATAGGCCCATAAAACCATTCAGGTGTCTGAAATCAAAACGAATAGAAATCACCAATAAATGCCCAACTCAGAACTGAAACTACTGTATATTGCCTAACCCTATGCTACCATTACCTGTTCGGTAATAAGTTGATTATTAGACTCGGCAGAAACAAAATTGAGAAGACGATGCAGATTGCCAGGCTTACCACCAAAAGCTGTCTCTCGTTGTCGCGTTTCGTGTTTGAAGTCATATTTTGCGCTATTTTCATTTCCTCTTCGTTCAAATTTAACTCGGTGTTATTCTGATAAATTCCGTGCAAGTATTAATGCTGAGTTGCAACGTCATACTGGCACAAAATATTATAAGTGGATATACGCCCAATGTAGGCCCACAGGTCAGTCCTAACCTGTGGTGAGTTTAGGCGAAAGCAAGCTTACTTACTTGGCTTGGCCGGCATTTAAAAATTTCATGAAAGGTTGACCGGTAAAATAGCCTTAGTTGTTATTATGCCTCGGAAGGCCTTTCTCACAAACGAAATAACTTTCTAATCATAGCTTGTGAGAGAAGATAGGCCTACAGGTGTCAAAGAATAGCCTACAACGGGACAATTATGACAATAACGACACCATAGCATAATTCTATCGAAGGTATGATATGATCCAATGGTCGACCAATGTGACATCGCGGATTATATGTGATATACCGAGGAACAAGGCCTACTTACCATGTTTATTAAGTTATTCGCCTCTGGTCCCGTTGAGTTCTTATTTTGTTCCCACGGAAGCTGAGAGGTCAAAGGTTTGTTCTTCTTCACTCGCCAAAACATGGCCGAGTAAAGCACAGCCATGATGACGATCGGTAAAAATTGGAATAAAACTCGCAAAATCTGGAAAAAAATATTTCAAACATCCAATTGGTCTTGTCTTTGGTCAAAAACGCAACTTCGGGCATCAGAGCCGTGTTGATACTTTCGATTTTTAATAACAGTGACGGAATATTGGTAACTTTTACAGGCCGAAAAGGATTGTAGATGTAAATACTTAACCCGGGTATTTTAAAACACCCGATGTCAGTTTCTGCCAGTTCATCTTTCGTATTTATTCTATAACTGGGCTTATTATAAAAGGGTATATGGCTGTCTCATAACAACATGCATTTATATTTATGAAGTTAAATGCATGAGAATATATTTATAACGATGGTATATGATTCACTCATTACGAAATAAGAGCATTACATGGCTCTATAAAACACTAATTCAATGTATGTATTGCTACATCTGAAGGCTTTATGTTGTGCGGCTATAAAACACGTATCTATTGTATTGTGTTGTTGTTACCAACTTGATATACAGTATGTAGATTATAAGCGGCGCAACCAACAGAGATAAACACCGGTAGCTGTGTTGATGTTTCCAATCATTTTTTATCCTTTTCATATCTATGGTACTGGAGGTGAATTTTTCAAAAACACGGTATCGAAATTAATTGCTAACTAAATTTCCGTTTTCTTATGATTTTTCATGGAACAGCAAAGCGTGTTTTAGTGTGAGAAGCGGAGATATTTTCATATGTTCTCCGCAAAGACAAGATAAGTTTTTATATATAGGTTGAAAAAATGTTTCTTTATAAACTTTTCAGAGAATCCAAAGCATGTAAAATTTATTTCCTTTTTGCGTAAAGACCTCGAAGCTGCAATCTCCAGCGAGATTAAAAATAACCAAAACCTGACACATGCAGTAAGTTATAAACATAAACAGGAAAAAACGTTTGCCAAAACACCATACAAGAAACTAAATAAATCCCAAGTTGCGTATCATATAATTACCTGCATATAAGCCTGCCATGACTCAGGTAACGAGATAAAAGTGCATAAGAACTGTCTCTTATTCCAGCCCAGGATTTTCTTTTCATCAGTAAGCGATTCAACCAGGAGCGGAAGCAAAAAACTGGGCGCAAAAATCCAAGAACCGACAATTACCACCAAGACACGTGTCTTGCTAAACAAGGTCCTGCAAAAAGAATTCGCGGGAATCAGCTCGGTAAAAACGCAAATCGTGGCGTGGCTTGTCCAGTTAATATTATTTATATTCTAACAAGTTTTTGAAACTGGAAGTGACGTCACTCAAAAAACGTTCGTGAGCAAGACGGCTTCCATTGATAGCGTGTTCGACTTTTATGAGTGACGTATACGACGGCGGAAATTTGGTTGAAAATTCTAAATTAAAAAGCGATATTTTTGGAGCATAACTTCTGCACTTACTGGTAGGAATCTGGAAACCGTATGCTTATAAATCGATTCACTGTGATCACAACCAAACACACGATTGAAGTATAGCCGCAGCAGAAGTACACAAATGCTTGTATGGGCGTTGTAAAGCTTGTAGACCCACCTAGAGGCCTGTAAATAAAACAGTGGGTTGATCACGAAACTTATTGCATATTTTCATCGAGATGTTTTAAGTGCTGAATTTGTTCACAGTCATGCTACTACTGTCATGCTGCTTTGGCATTAATATAGTTTAAATTTGGATTACTGATTAGTGATTACTATATTTCATGCGTGTAATAACATGTAGCAACCGTTTCCTTTAGTTTAAAAATATTTTGACAAATGACGACTATAAACCCCATTGGGCAAAACAATTACTTATAGTAGCACGCAAAGAAACGACTGCCACCGTGACAACCGCAGATTGAACGCTTTATTGGCCTCGCAAGGTTTTTTCTATTTGAGGAAAAGAAATCGCAAGAAATCGGGCAAATAAATGCACGGGAAATTTAGTGTTAGTATACTTTGGCATCAAACAGCGATGCGCTTTAAGCCACTTATATAGCTGATAAGTGTTAATATCTGTAGCAACCACCAACAAGTATTTAAGGATGCAATCAATTTCAACTACGAAGTCGAAGCTAATATCAAGGGAATACTTGACAGCAACCTACTTAATCTATTTTAAACACATGGATATATAACCGCAAATAGCAGCGTCCGTTTAATTACTAAAGCCCAAAAGAGATTTCGGATAGGAATCGATGCCCAAATATGCCAAGATAAATATCACTTTCATCTGTGTAATGGCCTGAAGAAATTTGAATCATTCTTATCCTTACCAGTCCATTTTCACGTAACCAGCCACGTTGAAAGGCATCATAAATGTAGCAGTTAAGAAGTCTATGGCTGCCAAACTTATAATGAAACAGTTGAACGAGGATTGCAGTCCGGCGTTTCGAGCAAAGACGACAATCGTCAGCAAATTTCCGATCGATCCGCATATGATGTCAATGATACCGATTGTGATTCCCAGAAATCTGCGTCATATATATTTAAACACCGTAAACTTGCGTAAAGAAATCTAAAAGTAGGCTTAAGTTATGATTATGTGATAAAATCTGCTCTAGGTGTGTCTGATGTGGCTACAGACCATACAAGCAGTGGACTGTTGTAGCTGATAACACTTATGCTTTATCGCATTATGTGGCTGAAGTATGTTCTTTGTACACTTGTTCCTTTCTCCTCCAATTTGTAGGCATTTTGCAAGTTGCTAATGTAATCAGTTGTAGCAAAGTTTGGTGCTGTAACTTACCACAGGAATGTTAAGAACGCATTTACACGAAAACTTATTGTCTGCGCAAAAGATTTGTTCCAATTCCACTGACCAACAAGGAAGCTACATTCAAAACCAACCTTGAATTTCAATAAGCTCAACCGCAACACTCAAGCTAGACCGAATTAGGTTATATAATTATACATCAATAATACAAGCACGTACAGTAGGCCTATGTGAGAAATTACACATCCTTCGTAGACGATTCAGACACGCAATCGAATTGTTACAGCAGGAAAAAGATTCGTTTTTACGACAACAGCTGCATAGCTTGAAAATATTATCGACATATTACCCTCTAGTATCGACGTCGACATTATATTTCTGTACCAGTGTGACCTCTAGTTTTGCGAGAACGACAACCTCAGGTGACGTCATAATAACCTGGTTTATCATCACAGACATTTCCAAATAAAAATAAAACATTTCTCAAACTATAGCTAGAAAACATTGAACCCAGCAGAATATGTTTATGCGTTGGCGTACGAACGTAGTATGAGATGACGCACATAACGGAGTTTTGACCGTACCACAACTTAGCAATATTAATATAATTAGTCACTCCATAAACAAAACATGTTTTACGGGCTTTCATAATTATCATTATTTCGTACAGAAAACGTGAATACAAACTAACACAAATATGTAAGCACGCACAAGCAGTTAAAATAAAAGAACAAACATTAACTTACATGCGAATATTTGCATTATATAGTGACCAAAACTCTCAGGGAAAATGACTATACTACAAACGGTCAGACATTAACGCCGTCCGACATTTTCTGATTGTGCAGTGTGCTATTTTACCAGGACAGCACACCGGCATAGTACATGAAAAAACATACTACGTGGTATGCAGTTTGCGGGCTTCCGCAGTAACAGAGTTAAATGTTTGATAATCCGATTTTCATAATCATGATTATGCTCTCATAAACGTGAGCACATAAATGGTGTTTTCGTCATAAGCAATTAGTTTATCAATTAGCTATGCAATAACATTTATGCTTCTAGATAGGTACCATTATAACATTTACCTGAAATCTTCCCCGACAAAACCCGTGGTATTGTTCATTCTCCTATCCTGTCCGCGGTTGCTACAACAATTCTGTCTTCACTCTTCAAAGTTTAATTCATAGAACATTGCCCGTCGGAGTTGGGAAATTATTATAAAAGTATATTCCTTTGTTAACACGCAAACACAAACGATGTCAGAAAATAACAGACGCGTTTTCGTAATATTCTGCGAAAAATTATTTAAAACTTTTATGAGCAATAGTGATGTAAATCACCACTTTTCTCAAGCGGCAAGCCCATATAGATCCCTTACAAGGCTAAACAGTATTCTTTAGGCTTGCTGCCTAAAAATAGAACGATGTACATTGTACAGTGATTCTACTAAAACTCATCATGTGCTGGCTGCTGTCATAAAACCGTAAATAAATTGGTCAACACAGTACACAAAGAATAGCCTTGGGAAAGAGCAATAACGCCTAGAAATAAATTTTTCGCTGTTCTAAGCTTGGCTGTGTCAATAATTTCCACGGTTTGTGTCGTTCGGTAGCACCCTAAATAGAGTTATTAAAACAGCGAGAAAATCGTGGCTCAGCAACCTACCTGTCTATCGCTACTAGCGCGTCTAAAGTGTGCCTAATATTTCTGGCTGGAAGAAGCGGTTCTGAGACTGCACGCTTCGCTTGATTCGTCATTATGGCCTTCTGGTGGAACTACTCGAGTTTGCGAAAGCTATTTTTGGCGATACGTCACATACAAACATTTTCAGTGCTAACCACACGCTTTGTTTGAAAAAGTAAGACTTCATACAACAGCTTCCAATACCACTCGTTGTTTTTGCAGCGTTAGGAAAGCTTTTCAAGGTTCGATTAATATTTTATTAATACAACAAAGTGTCACACTCGAAACGGCAAAAACCGAATTTTTTAAAACAGAATACAGACGCAGGTTCAAATTGAGCAACCAATAGTTAACTTTCGTCAATGAATGAGCAAAAATGGAAGGATTTCTCTATACTCCCGTTCACCCAACCCTGTTTGCTACCTTACGTATTATAAGAAGTTGCGTGATTTTTAGCTACGTAGGCTACGACGAAATTGCGCTGACGTTCACCTGTTCGCACGTAATACGCTTAGGTATGTCACCTACGCATTATACCATTCTGTATGTTGCTTACAAGTTTAGGTTTACGCAAATGAATTATAGAAGTTAAAATTACCACAATTTACTATTCTTTCATCTCGGTTATTATTAACAGTTTCGAACGATGTAAAGTATTTTCAGCTGTTTTATCAATCACAGTTCCTACACTGAGTTTCTTTTCCGCTTTTAGAGGAGATTCCATAGACGGACGCAGTGAGTTGGATTCGCTTGTAGGTACTGAAAGGTTTTTCGTCGTAACTTTAATAGGTTCCAGGCCTGTCAATTTCAGTAGAATGTTTGCATAATTTCGTGAAAACCCAGTCCATTTCGATTGTGACGCGTTCCGGATGCTTTCATGGATAACTGTGTCTTTCTTTATCACTTGCAGACTTCGGATGTTGTCTAAAACCAAGCAATATAGGCAATACACCGCCCATAACTGCAGGGCGTCGTCGGATTTGACGATTATGTCTCCTACTAACAGCAACAAGCCCTCTGTAAAACATTCGTTCTGGTGATCTGCGTGATTAATTGTAATGTTGCCCAGCGATTTAAGGATGGCTAGCTTTAAATCCGCCCTTAAGCCCGCCCGATTCAACAGCTCGGCGTACTTTGGAATGAAAGCACCAGCACATTTGTTTGCCGGCGGTCCACCGGTATAGGCTAAGTAACCTATCTTTTCAATGGCTTTCGCCAAAGTCGCAGGAGAAATTAGATCTTCGTCAAAGAGTTCAAAATTCTTGGCAGCCCGTGATATATCACGTTTGTAAAGATTTTTTTCTGCATCAAAAAGCGTGTCATCCTCCTCTTCAGATGAGAGAAACTTGAGAACGTTTCCGAGTCTCCGAGACAAACGTCTAGCGAAGGAATTAAACATTTTAAAAAGGGAATGTTTCCACTACTGGGACAAAAATATAATTCGTAATGAGTTGACTTTATCTCAATTTCTAATCTTGCAAATAAAACATTTTGTTGTTATTGACGGATATCACTTTTCTATGACGTCATAATAGCTTACATTACTACTGATGATACGTTAAAATATTGATCGAAAATTGTGATAATTTTCAAGATTTTTTAAAAGGCACAGGACAAAAAAAAGAAAACTACGCCTGGACGCCATGTCCCTGTGGTTATTAATTTCTATTGTTGCACTGCCAGCTAGTGGTAAGTTTATTAGATATTATGCTGCCACTATTTTTCTATAATGTATCATTGAGTAGAATAAGACATATTTCTTGATTAAGCGTATTTGCAATACCAATATACGCATATAGAGAAAGGTTGTCACTATGTCATCGGAAAAATCTTACGTTTGAAGCTTTCTTTTCAGATTTTTGTTAATCTAATTAAAATATTGCGGTATAGTCATCTAAATCTCATCTAAATTTACCTTTTAACATAATTTTAAGTTTATTTAAACCTTCAGTAGCTAAAACCAAACTTCTACATAGGCTACAATACATTCTGCTAACTAAATCACTTATCTTAAACAACACGCTGCGTAAACTAATTAGGAAGAAATATTTAGTTTAGTAACGAAAACACAAATATTGTATCCTTTGTTCTTAGCTTTCACCCCCGTGCTTTCTCCTGTTACCTGGTTATCCATCACGCTGAAGAACTCAGCAATAAACTTTGAGACAAAAGTTGACACAAATACAAGTGGTGGACATCTGAATGTAGATTTGATAAAGGACAAGGTATATCTTATTACCGGTGAAACTGATGGCGAAGGCGTCAAATGGTTTTGGGTGGAAAATGTCTCGAAAATAGAAGTAGATAAAAATGTCTTTTATTTGCAAGTGGGCGACAATAATGGTCAAAAGGATTTTAACATAACTTTAAGCAACACAGTTTCAACGTTCAAAGCGACTTTATCAGTGAAAAATGTTGATTTTATTAAAAAAGTTGGAAATGATTTGCTGGAAGAGGTCGCATTGTTCAATGATAACCCCCAAAAAGTTAACGAGAAAGTTAGTTTTGTGGCGATTGTTCACAGCAGTGAAGAAGCTATTTTAAGTCAAGCCAGCAACATAACATTTGAAATCTTCTTAGAAGCAAACAACGTGGTTATAGATAATCTGTCAAAGCAGGGATCGCAATTAGATTGTTTCAGAAGTATTGAGCGAGATCCTCATTCTTTAATTTCGAAAAGTGAAAATCCAATCGAAAGCTTTGAAAAGACAAAGGAAAAGGCAGAATTTCCCTATTATTGTACTGTCGCTTTTGACTACACTTTTCCCAATCCTGGCCTTATTTCTGCTTCCATCGACGTTTGGCAAAAGGTAAGGCAAATTTTTAGTTGTTGTTTTACAAAAAGTTTGTTTATTTATAATTTCCGCTTTCTTGAGTAACTCCTCGTTGATACAGACATCAATCAACAAAGTTTCCAATAACCATTGGCAATAATTAGTTAGGCACTGTTTCGTTCCAAATTTAATAATAACATCAGATTTGGTTTACGTTGTTGAGAGGTTTGAAATATTATGCTAATTTTCAACCTGAATTGACATGCTATTTTTTCCAAACCCCAAATCGATTTAAAAATGAATTCACTAATTCAGTCAAACCCAAGCTCTCACTTTTCATGAATAAAAGTAAATTTTGTTAACTTTTAATAAATCAAACCAAAATTGTTGGAAATAGGCGTAACTCGCATTTTAAAGTTGGGGTTGATTTGTTTGATTGTAGTGTTTCTAGTGTAGGACTATAGGCAGGGTTGCCATACCGTCCTTATTTATAAGATTTGTCCTTATTTTAAAGGTCCGTGTCTTAGAAAATAAGTTTGTCCTTATTTCTAAGAAATGTCCTTATTTTCACTTTCGTCCTTATTTTTAGGGCGGATGTGGGCACTTTTGTCCTTATTTTGGGCATTTTGTCACCTTACGATACCATTTTGTACCAAAGAGATACCAAAATTATGAACATGCAGATAGTGTCTTGTTTTTTTTTTTTTTTTTTTAGGAACATTGCTTGCTTTCTCTTGTTGTACACTGTTTAAGGTGTTATTCTTCGTTCGTTTTCTAGTCGTCCTTATTTTTGAGTTGAGACTGATGGCAACCCTGACTATAGGGTATGGTTAGTCCATGGTTAGCCTATGCTAATTTGGAACAAAATTTTGTTCCCAAAATTGTTTCATGAAACAAATTTTTGTTCCGAAAACGGAAAAATTGTTTCTGAAACAATATTTGTTCTGAAAATTGTTTCGATATTCATTTCATGAATGGTAATTAAAAGCAAATTTTGTTCCAAGAAAAAATATACCATAAATATACCACAAGATACGTCATAACCACTAAGAGGCGTTAAAAGCGTTGACAACGGTCGTCTGCTTCTTGGTCAAAAGATGGTAGCCTACTGGTAACCTATGTCGCAGATGTACCGCGAACCGGTAAGCTACTAATGTTTGGGGGAAAATAGAAGTTTTCAAAGGAAACAATCTTATAACTACATGGAAACTCTTAAATCTGAGGGAAAAAAGCGTTATAACGAAAAACTATTCATTTCTGGCCTGAAAGAATGTCCGTACAAAATACCTGCAGATTGCTTTAAAAATGACATGAATGAATGGCCAAACTTGGAGTATGCCGATATTTATGATCACTTAATTCAGAAAAATGCAAAGACTGCAGATGATGATACTTTTTGCCTAATTTCATGCTACTGCAACCTGGCCTCTACATAATGTGTTGGCAGCGTGATCAGCTTCTATTTCACCTGGTGCCAGTCACCGAATTTAGAAAAACTATATCGGTAGACGGCTTGCTGGTTATGGAGTTGGTGTTTGCTTACTTCGGTAAACGGCAACCGGTGACGTAGATAGGCCTACTTGCTTTTCCGGCTGCAGTTTACTGACATAGAAAAATATTAATATGGTAAACGGCAATTATAATACCGGTAGTCAGTGAATTAAAATGTTTGCTAATTTTCAACTTAAAACAACGTATTAATTTTTCCAAAGAGTAATTTAACTTAAAACTAATCTCCTCTGACCCAAATTGTTACTTTTAATGATTAAATTAATAGCTAGGCTGCGAATTGAAATAGACACTATTTTCAAACTTAAAATCACCGTTTTCCAATGTCTAAATTAACTAAAAACTAATTCTCTCCGATCCAAACTCTCACTTCTAATGACTAATTCATATATATAAAAGATGAATTTGAATAAAAGAGAAAAAAGTCAAACATTAGCAAGATTCAAACCGAAGACCTCCAGGCTCCAGTATTTGAGCCCCGTCGTTAACCACTACGTTACCACATTGCTTTCTTCCCCTCATCTAAATTGAGAGTGATGAACCCATCAGCATCAGTATGTTGTTAAGACTTTCCTCAGTTTGAGGATAAAGATTGTGATACCATATCGTACTTATGAAGTTGGAAAAATAAAAGTATTGTTTTCAATTTTCATGTATTCAAAATATTCACTACTATCTACATAGTTTTTAACTCTTATCCAACTATTGGTATATTTTTATTAGACTACAAAGGTGAAAGGAAAGAGTGCAGTATGCATCACTGCTAATTCACTATGTCCACCACCATCTATAAAGATAAGTGGCATAGCCAAACACACTGTGATACCAAGTCAGTCATCAGTCTTAACATACAAAGTAAATGATGAGATCCAGCTGAATGCAATTGTCAATCGCAATGAGTGTTTGGATCAAGGTTCTAATGTTCTATCTGCTTTGCATGTCATCCAAATGAAGGAGCTCCAATTAAAATTGAATTCTCCCATAGCATACTGGCTATTAAAAGGCAAGCAAGATGTTTAAAAAGTTGCTTAATATTGTAAAATTGATCCTTATTGTTGGGTTTTACAAGCAAACTAGCTTAAATATATTCAACAGTTTGCTTGTAATGGTTTTAGTATGACCATCATGTTGCAGTTAAAAAACAATAACTGTTTGAAATATGTTTGAACATACTTTTCTAGGTGTAACAACTGTCCACATTCCATTCATTTCCAATCCAGCATTCGGCTCAAGCAGTCTTTATTTGCCTTCTGGCAGCTTGGATCCAGGGAGTTATTTTGCTGTGTTCTCCTTAACGGAGCAACCATACTGTGGTCCTGATTCCTACTTTGTTGCTGATGTGGTGAAACTCCAGATTAATCCGAATCCCTTGAACGCAATCATAGGTACAACAGCTTAGTGGCTATGGTTTTGAATCGACTATGTGGTCTTTGCTTAGAGTTTGTTTTTGCCATTAACAATTACTCCTTTTTTGCTGTATCTCTTACAGTCGGAGGATCGTTTGTGGAATGGCCAATATTGCAACTGAATGCTTTTAAGCTGAATGGTTTAAAATCTCTTGAATTTTGGAGTCCATTTAGTGGTATAGTGATCAAATGGTTATGCCATCGTCCATGGCAAGCAGAGGATTTTAGGAGAATGTTACAGGAATTAAATGAAAAGAAATCTTTAACTGGTATTGTATATTGCTAAATAACTGAATTAAAACTGGATGAAGACAGAGAACTGGAACCACTTGACTACCTGACCTATCAACATAAAACAATTTTTATTTCACAGTAATTCAGTCTAATAAAGGAGGCTGTTTCAAAAAAGGCTTTTTACTTAGAGATGAAGATTTAGAAACAAATCCACTAGAGGCCTGGGATTTACGTGTTATTTATTTAAACAAAACACAGTTTTTACGTGATGATGGAGATTACATTATTACTATATTACTGTTACGTGATTCCACAAGCGATGTCGCCCTTTTTCATCAAACGGTGAAGGTTACCTTTCGTATCGGCCCAGGTAACCCTGGCTAAACATTTTGCTCTTAATGGTCTTCATGATTTGGTCTACTTTACTTTATGGCATTTTTCCTGGTTTCTAGCTGTTTATGTCTTTCTCACCTTTGATTCCACCAGGCGTGACCGCTGGAATTGAATGCGTTGAAAACTGTGGTAAGCCTGTTGTTAGAAGTAGACTTTTACGCTTGCGTGTTCTGTGTGGAGGTTGCAAGCGTTTAAAACTGAAAACACATCAGAATCTTGTGTACAAATGGTTGCTGACAACACCTAGTGGTGAAATCTTAGCAAAGGTAAAGTGTACATTTTTATATAGTTTCCAATTTTACTGTGTTAATTCAATTTCTTCCGTCACCACAATCTTTTGTCGCTCTGTCTTTCCAGTATTGCTCTATTTTGTCATTTTATGTTTGCAGTGATAGTTATTTTGTTATAGAGCAAGGTTGAAAGATACAGAAATAATTCTGATAACACATATGTGGTTGTTCCGAGTGATTTTAAACATGTTGGTCAGATTAGTGCAGAGCTAGAAATGATGATCGATGGAAACCCTGGTCAAAGTTAGTATTGTTATAATGGTACGCCAACACTGTCTTGCTATTGTAACGTAGATTCTGTATAGTTTCCATTGGGATTTCAAATTTATACACAAATTTATGACTTTATCTTGGAACGTATTTAATGCAGCTTTATCTTCTGCACACTACATATTTGAGCTAGCCCCAGGACCATCAACTGGACTTTGTAATATTCAACCAACCTCCGGTGTTGCGATGAAAACAACGTTTTCAATCCAGTGCTTTAACTTTGGTGACAATGAATATGTTACATATAAAGTTTACTTATCTGATGATGTGCTACCAGGCCTTAGTTCAGACTTGCAAGAAACTGTTGTTTATGATGGAGCAGATAACACAATTAAAGGTCCTTTTTTCTAACGTTTAATGTTATGTATTTTAAAAGTGGATAGTCACAGACTCACAGGTAAATCATGTTAATATTCAAATATTCAAATATATTCAGAAAATGGCCATGTCTTCATCGATTCTACTACTTCAACATTAATGCAGTAATGCATGTACTTTTTATCACAATATGAAGCAATTTGTAATCGTTTGTAAAATATGAACTGTTATTGTTTGAATTTTAAGATTTATTGCTTCCTCCTGGGAGGAGTGAGTTTGGCTATCGATTAAAAATTCGCATTGTTGCTACAAACACTCACGGAGATGCTTCATTTACTGTTGTTTATTGCCAAGTAGCTCAACCAGCTTCAGAAGATATCTTGTCACTGTTAGGTTCTGGTGTACTGGGTGGGTTACATTTACGATTATTGAAAGAATGTAAATTTTTGGTCTTGTTCCCTGCAAACCTGTTGATTTCATTAACGGAAAGGTCTCGATTTGTTTATTTACCTATTTTAGTTTTATTAGAATGCATATTTTACTTTTTTTTTCAGAAAAGAATTCACTGCTTAAACAGTTGATAAAAACTGGTTACATAAACGGACCAATTCCATTCATTACTTCTGCGACTGCTGTGATGAAAGCAAGCCCACCTGATTTAAGTGAGGTTCGGTACAATGGTTAACATTCATATAATGTTAACTTCAGCTTCAGGAAATCTCTGCAGTATTCATAAAGTATACAAAATGTAGAGTATAGATACCAGATAGACAATGACAATTCCAAGATAGGAATCATTTGTGGGAATTATTGACTTATTATGATGTAAATTATAGTATTTGATATTTCAGACATCTCTGCGTCAGTTTATGTGATAGCCGGTGTGACCATGGCGGAAGAACTGAAGAAGCTAAAGCCAAATAGTCTAAGTGATGCAGCGCGAATCTTTCATGCTGTTGCAGATATATGTGAATGCATGAAAGGTTTCGCTCCGTTTGTAGAAGGATTACATGCTGAGTCCATAATAAATTCAACTAGATGGATTGTTGAGTCTTTGACTGCCAGTATAAGAGATGTGCCAGTAGCTTACATCTCCATAAACTACCCTCATGTAAAAACACTTCTAGTGTCAGCCATGAATGTTTTCTCTGAATTAACTCAGCTTGCCAGTGAAACTCCATCAGTCAGTGTAGCTGAGCAAATGGAATCCTTTAAACAACGAGAGAAAGTTTTACGGATGATGGACAAGCTGAACAAAATCAGTAAAAATTTTAAAGAAGTGTCAGTCACTGAAAATGAGTTAGTAGAGATAATACATCCTGTCCACAATAATTCAAACATGAATCCGAAATCTACCACCAACAAAGGCCTGGTCGTTACGAATTCTTTTGTGAACGATACTGAAGATGAAAAATCAGTAGCTGTGTCAACGTTTTATTACAACCCATTCAAAGCTAAGATTGCTCAAAGGAGCGTAAGGAATTCCAGTGAAATTAATCTTCCTGTAGTTGGCATGTCAGTGCTCAGGATGGGAAATGGATCAACAAACGCATCCTCGACCACGAGTCCGAAACTTCATCAGAAAGCCCCTAGCGATTTCAAATTGTTTCTTCCCCTGAAAGCATTAGCCGGACAGCATGATGATGTCATAGAAACCGAAGCAATTACCTCAATTTACCTTCCCCCACCCTGTCATAAAAATACATTGGACTTGAAAGAGATAATTGAGTCGCGGGAAAATTCGCATCAGCACATAGCAAACTTTCAAAAAAAATGTGGTTCAGCTTTATTAGAAATTAATTTGGATTCAGGAAAACTTGAAGTTGAGAGCAGAAAAAGATCACTTTCTGCGAAGAAGCGATCTGCAGATGACGAACCTGTGGCATTCCTTGTGTTTCGTGTAAAGCGTCCTTGCCGTTTCCCAAATCTTCCCTGCATTGGAGTCAATTTTGTCAAGTCAACAAAGCCCTCTTCATCCTGCTCTGGTGGAAATTGTGACGATGAATACGAAGTGATTCATTTTGTCGCTCTTCCGAAACAGAGATTTGTTGACGAAGGCGTTGCTGAAGACCCATGGAGCATTCCAATCACTAATAATCTTCTTAAACATAATACAGAAGATAAACATTCGACCGTTGTCCTACTTGTTGAAGACTTGCAAGGAGATCCCCTCTATGAAAAAAGGAATACTTTTGATGTGGAAAATCATCAAAAAGTATGAAAATTTACAATTTTCACCACTGTTGAAAATTATTTCCTTGGAATAGTTAGAGATGCCTGGCTACCGTGAATATGCATGAGTTTTATGTATGTTCTCTCTTTAGGGATCACGAGAAGTGACCGTGAACAAACTCACCGGCGACAACTGGTAGTGGACAACTGACCGGCAACAAATTGGCTGGCGATCAAATTAACCGGCGACAAATTGGCCGTCAAAAGGTCAAAATTCTAATTCACTATCTAGTCGCTATCTAGTCACTATCCAATTTAGTATGTGTATTGCAGTCAAGGTTGCCACTCGTAGAGTTTTTTGGCCCCTTGTAGGGTGTAGGGTGACCCTACGGGTTTTTCACCTTTATTCATAGATTTCCTATTGTTACATGCATTTTCCCGGTCTAGACGAGTTGTTTGATGAGATTATGAAACAATGCGTTGTAGCCTATCTCATGTTGTAACAATGGACTCATTGCAATAACAATGGACACTTTAGTTAAGTAAATTGTCAGATTGAAGCTGTACGTATCATACGTATCATTACATATCATATACTACCATCAACTTAAACACAATAATTCAGCACTTGCACGGTCAATTTACCTCCCGGTCAATTTTCATTCCGGTAAGTCTGTTCCCGGTTAGTTTGTTCGCGGTCAATTTACATCACAGTCAGTTTGTTCGCGGTCAATTTACGTCACGTTCAGTTGTCCCCGGTGAGTTTGTTCGCGGTCATATGTCGTGGAACCCTCTCTTTAGCAATACTACTACTAGTTTTCTACTTTGTTCACTTATTACTTGGTAGGTTATTATAAACATGTTGCGAGCTGATTGCTTTGCTTGGATCAACAATCTTGAGGAATGGAATTCCGCCAATTGCAGCGCCGGAACTTTTGTAACAAATGGAAGGTTATTGTGCAAATGTAAACAAGACTTACCAGATGGACTTGAGGTAAAGAGTAAAATTAAACAAATGTTGTAAGTGTATGCATAACTGTTATCTACAGCATTTATAATGAAAGTATTTTGATGGGATGCTTTACGGCATTATTTTACAAAAGTTTTCCCACCACAAATTCTTTTGAAAATATTTGTGGTCTCCACAAGCACAGAACACTCTACGAAAAATTCCTCCAAAAAGACCTTCACAAATATTCTTCTAAAAGAAATTTTGAGACTTATTAAATTTAAAATTTGTATGAGTTGTACGCTATAATATCGCCCAGCTACACATGTAAAACTTACACCAGTTTTGCTCCCCTATTTAACCTTAGGCAATCATGTGCTGTAACAAAAAAACGTCTTTGTGCCTTACAATGCATTTGATAACTCAACCGTACTTGTATTGTTATGTTGCAATAACCATGAAGTAAAAGCCATGCTGATTTGTCTCATCAACTGGCTGTGATAAAAAATATTTGCACCAATAAACAGTTTGCACTAAACTTTCTTCATACTAAAGGGCATTCCATAGCAAAATGATTAATAACATATATATGTATTTGTTTGAAGAACATAGTGTCTACTGTCTGAGCTAATTTCGTTATTTGTTTGTTATTTTTTGAGATAACAAGTACTAGTTATGCTTTGGCGACCACAAAAACACTTTGAGTAAACAAAAATTTCAAATTAAAAAGTTTCGAGTTAGTGTTAGTTATTTGCATGCATTTCATTGGGTGGTTCATGGGACCAGTGAAGTTATGTTGAGCCAAATATGTCAAGTTAAACCAAATGCAGTTATCAAAACTTTTCTCTACAATGAAAAGGCTTAGTAAGATCTCACAGACGAAACACAACCACATTGTGTAATGTTGCAATTTATATTTTCAGATTCCGCTGATGTTTGCTGCCAGCTTGATAATTTTACCCAATGCAATTAACTTCTTAGACATGGGTTCATTACTCTCAAAGCTCTACAACAATGCCTACATTGTTCTTACTGTTATGATTTGGTGGTTTGTCTTCCTTCCCGCCTTTGCGTGGTCTCGGAGGTGAAGATGTTTAACATCACTTTTGTTCCATGCAACAGTTTTCTTTGCTGTCATTTTTTTGCCAATCAAACCATAGGATCCTTGGTAGCTTTCGTTCGTTTTTTTGGGCAATAATTATGCATATTATTATGCTTAAAGATGGTGGAAACACTTTTTAAGTTTTGTTGTCCATAGACAGGACAAATTGGACCAACTCAAGAGGAAAATTGTAATCCCTTCTGATAGTGATCCTCGAGATAGTTTTTTGTATGAGGTTGTTGTGTTCACTGGTGTCATGAAAACTGCTGGGACATCGGCGAATGTCACAATTGTTCTTGAGGGTGAGAATGGCGTATGTAGCTTGCCACATGTCATCAGCAATTTGTCGTCAGGATTACTGCAACGCGGTTCGGTCGATACTTTCCTTATAACGTCAAGTAACAACCTTGGCCAAGTTGCATCTGTCAAACTATGGCACGACAACAAGGGTACCTTCATTTTTGTGTGGATGTATTATTTGTGAATGTCATTTTTTAACGTTTGATTTTTTCGAGCGAAAACTCAAATTGTCTAAATGCAGTAGGTCAGCTCTAAAGGCCACGTGGTAATTATGTGTATATAAATGAAGAATGTCTTGTTGAAGGCTCCAATCCAGCCTGGTATTTGGAGCGGGTAGCAGTGTATGATCTTCAGGCCAAAACAAAACCATCCTCCTGCTCATTTTTCGTTGGATGGCGCTGGTTGGCACTGGATGTTTTCCCCTTTTCTTGTGAGCTGAAGATGAATAGAGCTACTAGGGAAGATTTAATCTCTTTCCAGACTCTTTGGAGAATCGGCTTTGTGAAGGAGGTTCAAGATGCCAACATCTGGACCTCTGCGTTTCACAGGTAAATGTCACCATTTCAGTGCTATCGAATATAAGTTAAGTTAACATAATCAGTGTCTTCTAGCGATATGTGTAATATATAACTTGTAACTACCTTATTTACAATTACAAGAATTTGTAGGCCTGCATGCAGCACTTTCTCGTGCACTCAGCGCATTGCATGTTGCTCAGTGGCTGTGTTTGGTTTTATGTTGGTGAGTATCATGTTTTATGGCTCAACTGGAGTGGATACTTATCGTGCTTCTGTGGGCTATGTTACGCTTGATCTATCCACAGCTGTATCAAGCGCCGAAGCTGCCGTACTCATGATGCCCGTCAATTATTTTGTTAACTATGTTTTTAGGTAATTAACGCCTGGCGTTGGACGATTTGATCCATGATAATCAAATAGAGTCTATGCTGCTGTAGAATAGCTTTGAAAAAGTTCATATAACAATCAATAATAATGAATATTGTAGTAGAGTGTTTACATATTCAAAACAACTTATAAAAATTATTTTATATAATTTCCTAAAGACTTTGTGTTCAGTGTTTGTTTAAATTTACATAGACATCTTCCGCCAGACGAGTTATCGCATCAAAGCCGTTCATCAGTTGAGATCACAAAGAAAGATACCACAGATAAAAGCAATGTATCGATTGTCATTGAAGACTGTAATGAGTGGCCTCATCCTTCAGGAATAGGCACAATGGATTTGACTGTACATCACATACATGCCAAACCAAGTTGGTTGAAAACACCAAATATGTATCTCAACCATCCTTCTGAAAGAAGCATAATAACTGGATTGAATGTGGAGGAACAGCACAACTCTCGCAGCGAAAATAGTGAGGAAATTATTCCTGCAGTACTTTCCAGGGAAGATTCTTCTCCTGTTTCTTCAGATCAGAGTGATACAGAAGTATGGTATGATGCAGTGACAGACTTACAGGAATCAAGAGACGTTTTTGCTCATGTGCTTGTGGATTTGTCAAAAATTCGAAATTTTGCTGCCAAGAATCTTAGTAGCTTTAGGTAAATGTCGTAAATGAACAATGGTAGTCTCAAATCAACGTCTGTTAGTGTTACACCGACTGTTCTAGTACAGTCTTCACTGCGTAACTGTTGCTTGAGTCTATATATTGACAATTTGTCATACAATATGCAGACAAGCAGAAGAATTCAAACATGAAGAACCTTCGGATTTTTCTCAGACGAACGTGTCGGTTCATTCAACCTGTATACCAAAAAGTGTTTTAAATACGAAGAGTGATGAAATGTGTGGAGTCCTCCTCTGTGAAGTAACATCATCTCATTATCCTCTGTATGGGTCCACCACCGGCTTAGATGAAGAAGAGGAACCTTGTAGTTCTGTAACTCTTCCGACAGTATCTAAGCCTTTAACCTTAATCAAGGAACCATTAATAACATTGGAGTTCGAAGAGGAACCAAACCAAGAAGTGAAACTCGTTGGGAATGATGAAGACGCAAATATCGGCAGCAGTTTTTTGAGTGAAAACAAGGACCAGATAATCACAGATTACAAGCTTCAGCTGAAGGAAAGCTTGAATTATCTTTTAGATACAGCCGGTTATCACCTCCCTAGTTGGACAAAGTGGTTGGCGTGGGGGGCCGTCCTAGTGCACTGGCTAGCAAGCTCCATTTTAACAGCTTTATATGGTTTGCAGGTAAATATTAATGCATTTTTAAGTAATAACGATATGAATTATTTGGTTAGTCACAGGTACTGTAGTTGCAGTTTTTTATGCAACCAGTTTATATCTGAGTATTGATCAGTTTGCTTTCACCCTTAAACTCACCGTAATGATGTCACTAAATTTTTACATTATTAACTTTTACTAGTTTGGTAACGAGAAGTTTCTTCACTGGCTGCTGACTTTCGCACTGTCCATGGTTCAGAACATGTTCATCATGACTCCATTACGGATGGTGTTTGTTGCCATATTGGGAGCATTCACTCATGGTGGAAAAGTTCAAATTGAAGACTGGATTGGATTCAGGGAGAGATGGGCGAGAGAAGAGGCCGTTGCAAGGTGGCAGAGGATGCAGGAAGAATATAATGATCGAGTTTTTGTGGACGCAACTTCCCGACTGGATGTTAAAGCTTACAAGATCCATCCTTTGGCATCTCTTCGTATGATCGAGATTCGGAAGTTGCCGTGGTGTTACAGGGAACCGACTTTCGATGAGTTGGAGAAAGCTGGACAGTTGAGGCTCACTGTTGCCCAAGTTCGGAGGTTTTGGTGGGAGGCTGTGTCTTGGATTCTTATGATGTTCTTCCTCACTTTCCTGGTCTTCATCCAGCGTGATTCAAGGCTGGTTGCTCTGGAGCAGGAAGTAAGATCCAACTTTGTCAACGAATTCGACTCCATACAGACGTACAATGATGTGTTCGACTTTCTGGAACATTCTCTCACTCCTTCTTTGTACAAGAAATTTGAAGAAACTGATTCGGAACAGTTTCATCTTCTCGGAGCTTTCCGTCTTCGTCAGCACCGCCTGATGCCCACCGAGTGTCCATCTTCGATCATGTCATCAAGTAGGAAATGTAAAAAACATGACGGCGATCCATTTTTGTCATCTAGCTATGACGTTGCCAGTTACCTTCCAAACTGGAAGGTCCATGACACGAATTCGTCACTAATTGACGACGTCAACGATTACATGCGATCAAATCCGTGGGAGTACTCGCAGCAGAAATATTACTTGGATACCGGTTACCCGTTGGGGAATTCCCTTAGGCGCTCATACTACCCCACAGGTGGGTACATGATCGACCTGGGTTATAGTTCAGAGGAAGTAACTGCCGTGATAAAGGGATTGAGAAATACGCAATGGATCAACCGGGATTCCGCCGCCGTTTTCGTCGATTTTTCAATTTTAAATCCGCAACTAAACTTGCTCACCAGCGTATCACTGGTCGTTGAAATATTGGCTCAAAGTGGATTTAACCATTACCACGATATAAATAGCTACAGGCCTCCGTATCTGTACAAAATGAGCGATGTCGGCGTGGCTTTGGTTCAGCTTCTGCACTTCGTCATCAACGGATTTCTCATCGCCGATCTTGTAAGTCAGTGCAAAAACTTGAGATGGAAAAGGAAAGCGGTCCTTAACTTCTTACTAGATGTTTGGAACGCTCTTACTATTATCACAGTCTTGTTATCACTGGCTGTGTATGTATTGTTTACCTTGCATGTTGTCAGTGCGTTTGTGATGTCACAAAGTCATCGTCAGGACCGATCCAGATTCTCTCCCTTCTTTGTCCCAGCAAGATATTCCAGGACCTATTTTTTCCTCCTGGCATTCCTAACTTTCTTCAGTTACATCCGCGTCTTGAAATTATTCCGTGGCAGCCACATCGTTTCTGTTATGCTGGACGCTTTGCACCATGCGTTTCACGAATTAATCGGCGTGACTTTTGTGACAGTTGTCGCTGTCCTCGCGTTCGGCCACGCCGCAAATTACATCTTTGGTACCCGTAAAGGCCCGTTTCGAAATGTCATGGCATCGGCGGAAACTCTTTATAGTTTGGTCGCCGGACTGGACGCCACTCATCCCGAACAAGGTGTCCACAGTGACATCTTGTGGGCATTTTTCTTCGCTATTTTTATGATAGTCGCTGTTTCAGTCTTTGTTAATCTTCACGCTGCTGTCATGGAGATAGCCTACCGGGACATTCACCGCTCTAGGCGTGAGCACAGGGAATATCCGGTCGAATCTCTTGCTCTTGTCTGGCTGTACGAGCAGGTCTTGTTGCTACTCGGTTTAACCACTTCTGCTTTCAAAAGAAAGCT
Organism: Clavelina lepadiformis; assembly: GCF_947623445.1. Taxonomy (NCBI): domain Eukaryota; kingdom Metazoa; phylum Chordata; class Ascidiacea; order Aplousobranchia; family Clavelinidae; genus Clavelina; species Clavelina lepadiformis. Next base: position 21,558,918 of record NC_135241.1, read on the forward strand.
AAAAAAGGTATTTAAAAGTTTCACCGCCTTAACCTCAATTTTTTGGTAGGACTTTATTGCACCAGTCATCTTTCTTACAGGCGTAGTCAGTAATCACAGTTTTTATGTTAATTTTTTTATCATTCAGGGGAGGTATTTGACTTCAAACAATTCAACGTCAGATGTTACATTTCATTCGGTGAACGAAAATAGAGACCAAACTTCTCAAACCAATTCCAGAAAATATGAAGCCGAAAGCCCATCGCCCCCTCCGAAACCCCCGTTAGTGAGAGCTCTTCAAGGACTAATAGAAAGACACGAAAAACGAACCAAGTTCAATCACATAACAGACCTACTAGAAAAGAGAATAAAAAGGTTTACGTAACTGGGTTATTTATAAACAGTCGTTGCGTTCGCCAATCAGGCCGGTATTTTCACATCTTTGAAGGTTATCTATCTGCCGGCTTCCTTGCGTGCTCTGCAATGAACGCAATGTCTGGGCCTCGTCTTTCAAGCTGTCAGAGATTAGGCGTTGCATACGAGCCAGAAAGTTTGAATCAGTTTGTATTAAAGGGGAACTTTAGACATAAAGGAAGCGAACTTGTTGCATAAATAACTTTCAGGAAATAACGATTTTTACTGCGACAAGTACATACTGAAAGAAGCTAGAGTTGTCGTAGAATATGAAAATTAGTGCGCATACGATTAATGGTCGACCAGAAAGTTACTTGCAAAGCAAATCTGCACATTACAAAGTAACGTGAAAGCTGTTTTATGTCAGTGTCGTCGACTACATAAAAATTACAAATAATTTCAAATGCCCAACAGAGAGAGCTGTTTGCATGAGGTTGACGCCTTGCCGCCACACAAGTAGGCTTGACATTTTCTTTAATCGGCCATAAAGCATTATTTTCTGAAGCTCACATTTACGCACCGGCTAGATTAGATTGATGAGCTTTCGATAGGGTGATAAATATGATCGTAGCAGGCACAAACAGACGTAGCTACGTCGTTTATATGCCAACGATTGCGTCGCTGATGTTTGAACTTACGCACAACTAGAAAGCGTGTTTGATTTACGACGATTTCCCAAGGGTGAAGGCATGGTGAACTTTATCAGCTGTCAAGCAAAGTGCCGGTTGGTATGCGTTAACTATTTCAACCACATATTTTAGTTCATATTAAACAACGAAAGCGTAGCTGAAGTTGTAATTAAATTCCATTCAAATCATTCAGAGAATTTTTAGAAAAGTAGGCTAAGTTATTTCAAGTCGGTTTCTACAAAGTTATAGGCCTGACTTAAGTGCCATTTTATCGTTTACATCTATAAATAACTGATTTGATTTCTGTGGTAAACAGATAGAATGCGAGATACCGAGTTAAGGTGGTAATGGAACTAAGGACGTGGCTGTGCATTGCTTTTGCTTTGCCCGTAGTAGTAGCTCAAGGAAGTGGTCAAAGCCGTGAATTAAGTACCTCATCTTCGCTCAGGAACGGAATTCAGAACGAGACAACAATGAAGAGCACTCCTCGACTTTACCGAAGGCATTTTACATTAGCTGGAAACAGGTCATGCCAGGATACGGGATGTGGAAAATTATCCAGGATGCTCTTGAGAAAACCACCTCGCAGAAAGCTAACATCCTTGGACGTTCCGATGGCTCTTCTTTCGCGGATGTTGGAAAAAGCTGAAGCTGAAGATCGGCAAGCAAGAATAATAAAGAACAGGCAGATGCTGGACAGATTAGGAAGATAAAACTCACCAGATGATATGCCCGCTTTATAGGTTTATTCCAAAATTCGAAGTTGCCGGCTCAGAGAAATTGAAGCCATTCCTTTTATTGTATTGTCACGGTTTTAGAAAAGTGCATTATTTTTGTTTTCAAAATAGTCCAACTAAGGTTTGGTTTGACTGCAAAATTACTTCTTATCTTGGGCGTTTGTAACTTTCCTTTCACCGCATGATATCATGTTTGTGTATAGGCTAGTCTGCAAATGCAATGCAAATTCATAGGGTTTGGACCTAACAAAACTTTAACACATTTTAAAGGAAAAAACGTCCGTATAGTTAAGCATCGAATAAGGGCAATGACATTTAAAGCGACAAAACGCGAAGAACAAATGAAAATCAATTTTTATGTTGCGTTTAATCTCGTGCTCGCTTAAAAGTATTGACGACTTGAACATTCCATTTGTCTGGACGGGAAGGTTTGTTTACTAACCAGATTTCTTTGCTCTTTCTTTGTTTTTGACCCTCATATGGTGTCAATGGTCGGAAGTGTGTCATGATAAGCTAAAATAAGGGCAACCTAATCGTAGCAATTCGATCGTATTATTACCAATATTGCCTTTTATGTCTGTTTGCCTTATAAGAGGGATAATTTTAATTAGGAACCTATCTATAATTGAGCGTGCAAATGAGCAAATTAATTAGGCAGGGAGCACTAGCTTCCTACGTTAAAAAGTCCGCCGTTATTATTTTCTTGTCTCGAAAATATCACAATGATTAAAATTGACCTTCCCTTGACGTCATTATTGTTTTCGTCTGACACCTGGTCATCCCCCGTGCTCTCCGTCGCCACCACGCCGTCGATTATTTTGAAACTTTGTTACTTCTTACGTCATAGGAAAAATTGTTATACATGTTTCATCTGATGCATTCTTATACTAATACGAAATGTCATGTTAGGAACTTGGGACCGCAGAAAAAATGTTGTCACTGCCATTTTCCTATAAAATTGAAGAAATACAAGACACAATTAAACGTTTGTATACTCATAAGAAATGTTTAATATACTCATTATAAAGAACGGCATAAAATCATGAAGACGTGTACGCAAAAGCTTCACGCTTTCGATAAACTTCTGTAATCCGGTCATACTGACTTTATAACCAAGTTGAAAATTCAAAATACTCACCGTAGGATGGTGCGTACCACTTTAAAACACGTTGTAGGCGTAATTGATGCTCAACACTGACAGGTATCGCATCGTTCGTTTTCACCGTTGACTGTGGGAAGCAAAGAGTGAGGTGCCGACCTCGTTATAAATTAACAAGGTAAGAAATATTCTCACAGTCCAATAACGAACAGGGAAAAGGCAACAGGGTCGCCAGCTAGAGTTTAAACAAGGATTGACTGCAAAGATGCTATGACAATGGAAGTTTATAGCAAGGCTGCTAAAACCAGGAAACGTTTACGTTCACACAAATAAAATAAAAATGAAAACGTTGAAAACATACAAGACTATCGATGCTTTTTGGAAGTTGCATCCTCCCACTTGCCCTTTACCTATTCAGTATCTGACCCTGTTTAACTGTAGCTTATCGCCTCATATTATAGTAACTTCCTCTATTATTTTTTAAAGGTCTGGTAATTTGGCGTTAAAGTTAACTTACACCATCCTACGCAACTATCACGCCATATAGCCTATAAAGACGGGCATTATATGTACGTTGTTCATATCGCATTAGTAATGACTCAATGTGAAAAGTAACCTTCAACTTAAAGCGTCCGGTATAATAAAATTATTGCTACAGTTTCTTGGCTTTAGTATACTGTATACTGTATTTATTATTTCCAAATAACCGCGGTACCCAAAGCTTTGCCTCTAAAATTCACAAAGAAACAGGTAAAAAAGGAAAACGAGAAAATACAACAAAACACTTTTCTGGCCGTAAAAAGCAATCCAGTGACATAGTTAATTGTCATCGCGGCACCAAAAATCAACATTTAGAGGAACTGGGTCTCATTAAAACATTGAAGTCCAACGATATAAAATAAACCGAGAGATTTTTGATCTTATTCAATATTTTCGCAAAGGATCTTACAATCCCGCCCAGATACCCAATGCCTGACCCATAACCCACATTTGTATAAAGGAACGTTTTGTTGGTAACTGGGCGCGTTTTGTTTGACGTTGTCCACTTCATCTAGAGGTTCGCCTTTTTGTAATGTCACCTTGGCAAACAAAGGCCTGGATTGAAAATTATCAGAAATATGAAATGGGGCAAACAAGATATATCTTTGGTGTTTGCCCAACGCAGTACTGAGGTAACGGCTAGATTAAAGTTAATATAAGTTAGCACGATATCCATTCGACGGTTTGTACAACAAACCACCAAGATACAATCACAGAAGGATTTAGGCAAAGAAAAAACAATGTTTTCAGGAAAAACCGAAATAGAGTGTAGCAGCCATAGAAAACAGCTACATGACAGTATGTGGACCACACAACTGAGCACTTGTTTCAATGTTTGATAAGATGGAGTAAAAATAAGTGGGGTAAGATGAAGTAAAAATAACTCACTGTATTTTGCAAATGTAAAATGCTTACGTTGCTTATTGACGTATGAGGCTAAGACCCCATACACCCTTCTATAGCCTGCTAAGGCACGTGAAAGGCGGATAGAGTTGTTTGTTTCATAACTTATGACAAGCTTGGCTGATTCCGTGCGAGGTCAAAAAATGACCTTAAATTATCCGTTGTGTCGCATAGAAGGCTAACTTTAATAAAACAATTAGCCAAATTGCTATTATAACCAATCTTAATCGTAACCTAACGATTAAGATTGGTCAAAGTCAAGTCAAGTCAAAAGTTGCATACTTTATTGTATCAAATGTTTGCGTTAGATAAGTTTCTTTTCATATGATGAACGCAGTTGGTTATATATGTATATATATATATCTTTACCATTTTATAGGTCTAAATACAAAATTTATTAGAGCCACATTTTGTTGAATTACCTATAACATAATATGTTTACCGTAATACTTCTCATTGTGCTAACCGCCATATAAAAACGTTATCGTATGTGTTTCATTGCCATATTTTCACATGATGTCACAATTTCCTAATTTTTGCCTAAAATGTAGACCCACCTAATTAGATTAAAGTCATGCTGCGTAATTCGTTTTCAATGACTTTATTATATTGATTTTGATGCTAATTTTATTTGTCCGGGCTCGTTAATGACCCTATGACAGGGGTCGGCAACCTACGGCCCGCGGGCCGGATCCGGCCCGCCATGCGAAATCGTCCGGCCCGAGACATATTAATTAGTTATCACAAGAATACGGCCCGCCGTGTCTTATTGAGTTTCAAACTGTAGTGTTAGCATTTAGCAATTATAGTATTAATGAAAATTCCGGCCCGCCAAAGAGTTGTACGCTCGACATTTGGCCCGTGACTAGCAAAAGGTTGCCGACCCCTGATTTAAGGGTAAGATATTCGCGTTTCAGAAAAGCTGTCCCGGCAGTTACGGCCCGCCAGTATATTTTATTTTATCAAATTGGCCCGCGGCTCAAAAAGGTTGCCGACCCCTGCCCTATGACTTAATATGTTATTGCAAAACAGGATCGCCAATATCGGGCTACGACTTAGCAAACGATTCAACATTTCACTAAAGAATTTCAGTTGTTATAACTTAGGCCTAATTTGCAATGGACTAGGGCACTAGGCTATATTCTGGTTATATTTTGGGAATAATATGTATCTTATACAGTATGTGAGTGTTCTTACGCAAGAGCCATAATCTCCAAAATATTATAATTGTTTTAAACCTTTGCTTTTGTTTTTAGAAAAGCGAAACATTTACCTTTTGAAAAATGGGCGTAAAGCTTTACCATTTCGGCCTAAGCCCGTTTAGCAGAGCGGTCCAAATGACCCTCACAGCTCTAGGTGTAAAATACAGCATTGAAACAATTGATTTGATGAAGGGGGAACAGAGAACTGACGAATACAAAAAGATCAATCCTCGTGGGAAAGTACCAGCCCTTGTCGACGGAAAACTGTCACTGGGGGAAAGGTAAAAGCATAGCAGCCCGTCAAGTGCTGCAACCTAAAATTTCGGTTTTACCTTTTTACCTCTCAGTAATAGTTTGCTTTGTTTAGCCGAGCTATTGCGTGTTACCTATGTAACAAATACGCGAGTGGGTCGAAGAAGACGCTGTACCCCAGCGCACCAGAACTTAGGGCAAAGGTTGACATGTTGCTCTATGTTGGGGAGTGGATCGCAGATACAATAGTAGAGTATTTGGTAAGAGCATCTCGTCTACATACACTGTGGCCTGTTACCGTCATCTCAATACATATCACTGAATGAATAAAACAATCTAGTCCAGTGTTTCTCAACCCCGAGTCCGCGGACTCATTTGAGTCCGCGTAAGGTTTTTGTGAGTCCGCAAGCCCATTAATTAATTATCGTATATAATTAGGCATAGGTCATAATTTTCGTGACGGTTTTTCACCTCAAAAAGTAGGGGTCGCAAGAGATACCTTGATGTGTTGGATATTTCAGAATAGTCTGACAAAGAAGAGCCTTGCTTATTTCTCTTGTTACGCTGGTGGCAATCCAAATCCTTAATTCTTTTGTTATCTCCTCCTTCCAACTCCTGGCGCTCGAATCACCTTCTTTTTTCTCTTTTTTAAAAGGAGTCAGGGCTTTTTTTGTTTCTTCCCAGATATCGGGAATGATGCACAGCTCATGGTTTTTGTGCGTTATATTGACACAAATGGCTATGAGGAGCAGTTTTTGCTTTGCCGTGCACTTGCCAAAAATACCACTGGAGAACAAATATTTAAGAAAGTGGATTCGTTCTTTAAAGAACATCAGCTTGAGTGGTCTGACTATGTGTCTGTTTGCGCTGATGGCGCTCCGTCCATGATGGGAAGTAAAAAGGGTTTTAAAAAAGTCGACAGATGTGTAGAGACAAGTTCAAAATTGCTTCTCTGAGTCAATTTTGGACGAATGTTCTGTCGAAGAAACCTAATCTAACTGACCTCTGCAAACAAACAACAATAGCTCTTTTGCCTTTTCCGACTACATACTTGTGTGAAGCTGGATTTTCAACTTTGGCTATGGTTAAAACCAAGTACCAGAACCAACTTCAACCGGAAGATGATATCAGATGTGCATTAACGACCATAATTCCTGATTTCGACAAATTTGCGAAACAAGTTTAACTTCAAGAACAAGATTTGTAGTGCATCTGTGCCCAATATACAAATCGCTTCTGCTTTTTTATCTTACTGTTTAGTGTTGAACTAACTTATTTTTGTTCCTATTACCTGAGTCCGCGAATACTTATGCTAATGGGAAAATAGTCCGTGGGCAAAAAAGGTTGAGAAACACTGATCTAGTCATTAATTTAAAATTTGCCGTCTGAGAAATGGTGGCATTTCATTGCTAAAGCAAGTCATCGGAGGTTTATTGTGTTGTTTTATTTGAAGTAGACAGTTTTTGAATTGACTAAAATAAATTATTGCTATGACAGTTTAATTCTGAATTTTGGGTTAATAACCGATTTTCTTACCAACAAAATTCACCACTTAATAATACGACTTGTTCAGAATATCGCAGGCGTGTTGTTTAGAGGGGAAAAGCCCAAAGATGAGAAACTCGCTGACGTCAAATCTTGCCTTCAGTATTTGGAAGATTGTCTTAAAGGCCAAAATTATATCGCCGGGGACAACCTCACGATCGCTGGTAAGTGCTGACTGCTGAGACTAATTCAGCTTAGTAAGAGAACAGTTGATTTTGAAAGATCATCATTCTACTGCAGTTGTAATGTCGATACAAAAACCTTTCTGGCTTCAACCCATATTTGAGGGTGTAGAATTCAAAGCAGTATGTCGTTAGTTTAATCTTTTAAAAAAATTGTAAACAAACAAACAAGTTTGACGAATTTTTTCATATTAAGCTTAATTTTGCATTAATAATAGGCTACGTTTTAATACTCCTTCAGCACACGCTTACTTGATACATACTGCTGCTTGCAGCAAAATCACTTTACGTCATTTTATTCAGATTTCTTTGCGGTCTGTCCTTTGCTTCTTCTTGAAAACGTCGATTTCAACGACTACGATCCCTACCCAAAGTTGAAGAAGTGGATCAACACTATGAAGAGTTTGAAATACTTCGATGAGATAAATAAGGAGCCGATGAAAATGTTCAAAGCAGCTTTTAACGAAAAGCTCAATCTTCCAGCCGCAAAACAAACCGGGTTTTAAGCTCGACAACGTTAGTTTAACGCATGCGTAGCACTCATGCATTTGATATACTTGTTTGCTAATTTTATGTACACTCACGCCGTATGGCTTAAAGGTTCGAAGCTTCTTTATTTAGCGTAACGTAAACCAAATTACTTCAGCAAAATTTGAGATTAAGTTGTTCCCAGAACTAATGTTAATAATTAATTAATCAACTGATAGCATAATTCATCGTTGTCTTTGCGTAATTTCGTGTGAGAACAAAAAAAATAATAGTGAAAAATAAAATGTTCTTAAGAAAACCATAATAATATATGGTTGGTAAGATAATACCGACGCCTTTTGATGTGGTTACAATTTCTAATTTGAAATGGTTGAAATGTGTAAGTTATACCCCACTATCTAAGCTGTCTCGATGATTGTGTAATCCTTAACATCAACATAGATAGAAAAGAATTATGAGATGTAGGACAGCTTTTAATGTCAAACATGTAACACTTTTCATAACGAACGAACACAAAACAACATGCAAGGAGATACCGAGTATATCGACCGACCAACGAGTTACAACAGAAACGAACATTTGGATCGAATAAAAATGCTCAGGACCACGCGTCTCTGGTGAATTGCGTCATGATATAGACTGACTACTATGTCACAGGACAACTGATAGCGCCATTTGAAAAAAAAAACGCTAATTGCATGATGGCACGGAAATAGTTTAAGAGCCAGTCGTCAGCAATTACCAGTTGTAACAGACGCGACGTAATACGAGGGAAGACCTAATGTACAATACGATAGGCTTGATTAACACGATTGCAATTCAGCCTTTAAACTGGGGAAATGTAGGCTGGGTAGTAAAGCAGTCACAGTAAGCAATGTTCAAAACCCAACCGGCGACACACGGTACACAACAGAGCGGATGTTGGTATAATTCTCTGGTGCTTGATGTGCGAAAACACTTGGGTAACTTCAGCGTGTGTGTGTATGTGCGTGCGTGGGTGATCGGATTGCAATAATACGCCGAAACGCAAACAATACTGGAGTAGGGTTAAACATTTCCGCGCAGAAATTCGGTACAGATTAACAAAGCAGCCCCTCTGCAGATATGACAATATCATCACCTACGTCATCAGGGCAGTAGCACCGACGGTGACCTTTGAAACCTTCCGCAATGAAAACACGTCATCAGCAGCAAAACGAAAATAGTGCGAGGAAGTTACTATTAAATTGCAATGGCAAAGACATGGACAGATTGCTATAGACGCAAACGCATCCTATCATGGCAATGTGGTGTTGACGATTGATGGACCAGGAAATTACAAATTAACTTACTACAAGAATCAATAAAGGGACAATCGACTCATGTCTACAAAAGTTGGCCCAGCAGCAAGCAAGATTAAGGCAGCGATTTCACAGGTCTCACCGTCACACATATATATGATCTCGTATTGACTATACTTCAAGAATGATCAACTACGTAAGAAAACTTTAACACATACGTGACGTTACGTTTAAAAAAAATCAGCAATAGACATTAACACGATTTCCTAGCAAAAAGCAAGCAAGATTATAAAAAAACGAAAAAAATCAATCAGGTCTGAAGCTATCTTGAATGGAGAAAACAATTCAATTAACAGCAATGGCAAATCGTGAACAAACTGAGTAGGAGGAAGCCCAGCGTATGAGGTCACGCTGTCGCGGGCAATTAATTGCACATATTATCTCATAAGGAAATGCTTGGTAATATGTCACCTTTAACCAGCCTATAACTAAAATCTTAACAAAGGTTGAAGGAATAGCATGGGCTATGTTTTAGTAGAATAAAATGGACTTTTCTCTGATTAGTTACTCACGCTCGACCACTATTTAAAAAAGTGGGAATAACGTCTTGAGATAGTTTCTCCAATCCATTAATCCCTGCAAAAAATTTTTCATTTGTTTATAAATTGACCAGAGCTATCGATCATGACCATAATAATCAAACTAAATGAAGTAAATATATTAAGAGCACAACCACAAACTAACATAGTATTACCAGCACAGCTAGCAATTTCTTTAACTTGCATAATATAGGACGAAAGTACCATAAAATTAGTGTGTTCTTAAAAAAAGACATACTGATGTATTAGACATCCTACAAAGGGTGGATGACAAGAAAATAAATGACATTTCGACCTCACCTTTTCTTTCCATTTTGCACGACTGACTTTGTTAGATTCTTACTATCCAACTCACGTGTGTCGTCCACCTCGCTGACTTGCTTGGTGACTACTTTATAGGCCATGACCACTATGAACTGAAAAATAGTTTTCAGTCACTTCTAATCCTCGTTCACATGAATTTAACTGTAAGACTTAGCAATGATAATGTTCAATAACTGCAAGCGGCCCGTTAACAAACAAAGTTATAGCATACAATGCGTTCTGGAAAGCAGTAAGTATCAGAATGCAAATTGTGCTACTTTTGTAGATGTATGGTCTGTTTCAGTAAACAAAGTCAAGTGACAGATGATCTAGTTCATTCTGATGTGATTCATCAAAAATGTGGCCAACTAAATTTACTTTAAACACTACCCTACTGATTCTTCTAATGCCTTGCAGTGATCTGAAGTCATTAGAAAACAGACAAAATAAAATATTTTTTTAAAGTTTAGATCATAAATTATTTAAGATTTTATTTGATTAACATCTGGCCACGATCGGCATAATGAACACAGTTGACTACTTTGCATGTAATCCTGCCACTGGTATATGTGGCTTTGCTAATACAACGATGTGAGATAATAAATATTTTATAAACTTCACTCATCCCCACTGTATCACAAGCAATGGCTATGTACTAGATATGGTGTACTCCCAAGCTCTTTCAATAATCAATTGCATATACAGTTAATAATGCACATGTGGCATTACTGCAGCCATAACTGCCAAGGCACAATGCTTACCGTGAACCAGTATATATTCATTGCAAGCAAGATCCAAAGTAAAGCATTGAAGAAATGGTAGAAGACAAGGTCTTGTGAAACTGCTAGACTGACATGTCCGGCTGCATACATTGCTTTCAATGGAAACCAATACAAGCGAAAGATATACCTGTGAGATCAGTGTAAATTACATTTAAATAATACAACGCTGTGCACCATTAGCTTTCCCTAGCCACGTCAAAGTTAAAAAAAATTGTGTATGCAGTTCTGTATTGAATGAAATCTTATATATCACCGGGCCAGAAAATGCACAACAATCTATCATCAACCTAGAAAAAAGCTAAAAATTACACAGCTCAGAATTGTATAATACTCCAGATCACACGTTTGAGTCCCTAGGGATAAAATATCATAATTACCCTTGATTTACAGCATATGTTTCTTTCGATGAATGATAGCATGGATAACATAAAAACTCTTAAAAACAAGCATACAGGGACCAGGTTTACTCTCACCATGCCACTCCAAATAGAATAAAGCCAACAGTGGATAAGAAATCACAAACGGAATGCCACTTCCCTCCCTTTGTTTTGTAATAAACCGCCAGCTTTGTTCCCTCGAGTAAAATATCAGTTATATCATGAAGAAATAATATTAAGATGCCCACGTTGGTATATCTGAAATTGAAACAGGAACCTATTTATAACAAGCGAGTTTAACCAAATTATAAAACTCAGAAAATGTGTTATGTGCTTTCTATTGCCTTACATAAACTAAGTTGTAAGCTGAACAAAAAATTCAGATTGGTGCATACAATTGCTATGTCAAATGCTTCTGCACCCAATGAACCCAATTTAATGTAAATGTTGAAAACAAAGTGCTGATGCTAGTTGGTTCAAAGGGCATTTCCTGATTTCAAAATTAGAAAACACATTACCACAGACCGTGACGCTTGTGTGTTAAAGTACACACTGTGTGTAATTTCTACCCATGCAATGCAAACAAATCAGTTTGACAAAATCAGCAAGTTAAGAACAAAATGTTGACACCACTAAAATGTTTTGTTAGCTCTCTATTGAAGTTTTCTACTCTCAAGTAAACGTCAACAACTGCATCATTGAAATGATGCTGCAAATGTTTTTTTTGGTTCCCTGTTTACCAAAATCTACCTCTGGGCAGTATAAAACAAAACTAATAACATTTTAAACTTAATGTCCACTGAACCAGCAAACATTCTGTAACTTCAATAATAAGCACTAAGATTTCACAATTATAGACACAATTGATTGATGTTAATTGATGATCATGTTTGAGCGCTTTTATGAATGGACTTACCTAAATGCATATGAGAAGCCAATAAGAAGCAATGTAACAAAATGATGCGCTAGCATTACTTTTGAGTCTTTTCTCCATACATCCATAAACAGTGTTCCGTAAACAGAATGTGCATAAAAACTGAACTGAACCAAATACGCAATATAGATTTTGGTTGGTACAGGTGATTGTGGCTTCCAACCTTCGATACAAGTTGTCAGTTTTCACATTTTATTTCAACTTATTCACTACATGCAAAATTGCTTGCAAATTCACTTACCGTAAAATGAAGAAGGCGCATCATAGAAGAAATTATGTTCCGTGAAAAACAAAATATAAATAGAATAAGCCCACGTGCAAGAGTAGAACAGAAGCTTCCAAACACTTTCTGGGGCCTTTCGTGTGGATTGGGCATCGAGGCCAGCATTATTTACAATGGGCTGTAAATGAAAGCATGTCATTAAATGATATGCTACAAAAATCAAACGTACACATTATTTTTTAGAACAACATTACGTATATTTTTGAGAAACAGGTTACATGTAAGTGTATCAATGAAACTGCTCTAAAAACAAACCATAGACATAAAAAATTTTAAACCAAAAAAGAATTATTAGATATAAATTCAACTTATTTTAAAGGGTTGTGTGACTTGTTACCTTATAGATGAAATCTGTTATTATTATTCGCAGAAGTGTCCAAAAGACAGTCAACATCAGGGTGTAATAAATATCTTGTTGTGTCACCCCACCATATTTCAACATCAGATTCCACCATCCTGTTGGGGTTTTATATTTTGTTTCTAAATCAAACCAAGACTCTGTCGCAGTTCCATAGACATCCCGCACGAAGGTTGCATAGGATGGATATGAGAAATTGAACTTGGAAGCCACTTTGATCATTGTATAAACAATTCAATTCAATAAAGCATTTTTCAGTAACACTGAGCTTTAACCAGTGGACTTGACCTAATTCAATTACAATTCATAAAACAGATAAAAAGCTTTTCTGGCTCAAAGACTAAAATCGATTGCTAAGGTTTTACTATTACAAACTGCAAAAGTTATGTTAGTAGTTTGATTTGATTCTTAAGTTTCCTATTGATGTTTTAAGTATTTATTCTACATTAATTCGGTAAATCAAAGAGATGAGCTGGAAAAAAGCAACCTTAAAGCTTTTGCACGAGCCAATCGCTTGACAGTTCAAAGACAGTAAGACTTTACACACTATTGGCGGTTTAAAATATTAGAATACTAACTGTACAGTATATTTCTAAGGACTTTCATGAAGACCTTGGCATTATAACTCTTGGTTACTTGTACCCTTACTTGTGTATTTCCAATCACAATTCTCGTCAAAAACTGCCATACTTTTCAGTCCAGCTGCAGTTAGCCTGTAGGCCAAGGCTACATACTTGTATGTTATACCTATTTCTTAAGCTTTTTCGTCATACAGGATATAAATCATTTTTAAAGTTATTATGCGACATACTTGAGCTTAACAATCGCGAGCGTCTTTACGCTTCACTTGCCGGTGTTCAACGCGTACCGATCACGTCAAGCAGGACGCTTAATAAAGCGTTTTGAAACAATCGTGTTTTTTGCATCTCTAGCTAGTCATGGTCTGGTGCGTTTACACAATTAAGCGTTTTTAAACATAGACATCTTATTATCAATCACAAAATCTTCGGCATGGAAAGAAGTCCAAACACAGCGAACCATTACAGAATCGCTAACATTTGTCGTTTTTTCCGAGTGGCGTGACACTGTGACAATTGTTTCAGTATTCAGGTTCAGACTGCCAGTTTCTGGTTTTGAACTTTTGATGCTTTAGCAAGCCTCTGTCAGACTATCTTCTAAAAAAACTTGCTATAAATTATAATTTGAATAAATGTAAAAAAAATTATACATTTATACATTACATTTATATATTGAAATAATTATAGGTAAATCTAAAAATGCAAAAAATTCTGTCTACAATTAATTAAACGCATACAAAATTCAGCTAAATGCACATTTTTGTGCTCATTAAGGCACCTGCAGTGCGCCACTGCGTGTAATTATATTAGCACCTGAGTGCGCTTTTGCCTAACTCTGCAGACCGGACGCAAACCTTAGCATTATGACTCCTTCTCTTAGCTACTGTACCCTTTCAGCCCATTGTAAAGAAAAAGCTTACTCTCTCTAATGACGTACTGACATACAGCAGGCTTTAATTAAGCGATGAAGCCAAGGCACCTTTTGACTGCAGTATATGCGCCTTTCAGTAAGACAACTCATAGTGTGAAGCTTCTCATCTTCATTGCACGAACGAGACTTTAAAGTGCCAAGATTCTCGTTCAATATTTACTTTTCAGTTTAGCTGCAAAAGCTATCACTAAATAGAGGTCATTTGTTTCTAGTTTTATACAAGACTGAGTGTGAATGAAATCCAGTCTACCAATTTTCAAATATAAACGCTTTGGAGTGAAACTTCATTTACTTAAAAGGCAAGTTTCATGATATCATTACAACAGAGTGGTAACAAAGCCATCAAACTCGAATGAGTCGAGTTTCAAGTACACACTTCATTTTAAGTTAAACTTTAATGCATTTTGATGAAAGAAAAAAAAATTGTTTTACTCTAATACCCAAACCTAATCAACCAGAAATGAAGTTACATAAAGTCATTTTCATTTATGTAATTTTTTAGAAAGGCACTCGAGTCAAGTCTTTGCAAAAAGTGACTCAAGACATTAATATCTTGCATTTTTGCAGTACTGAGAACCATTGTGTTTATAACAATCATTGATGCGTATAGGTATAGCCTACATGCTAGACCTAGGAACTAAGAGTTAAAACTTAGGACTCATTCGCAAAACAAACCCTAGAGTCAATACAATAACTTATTGAAAACAAAAAACATGCAGCTGATATCTTTGTTTTTGTTTTATTCGCATAACCACACTTTTTCAAGAAAAAATGTACACGCAAATAAATATTAATAATCACACGAAAAAATTATTATAACACTAATATAACCATCAGAATGAGCGTAACATTTACTGCATTTACTTCAACTGTTGCTAGTAGTCTGTTCGGTAAATGTAATGTGTAGGTTTCACTTTGCTAATAACAAGAGCGGTGACGATAATCAAATTACACATATAATAATTCAGCACTTTCATTGTCAGTGTCATGTTTTTGTTTTGTTCTCATAACACGCTTCTCATAGGAAATGTACACAAGAATAAATTTTTGTAAGGCTCGCGAAAAATTTCAGTAACACCAATAATACGATCAGATTGACGTAATAATTACTGCATTTACTTCAACTGTTTCTATAGTCTGTTCGGTAAATGTAACGTGTAAAATTTACTTGCAAAATAAAAGGA
The DNA here is from genome assembly GCF_947623445.1 of Clavelina lepadiformis. Classification (NCBI taxonomy): domain Eukaryota; kingdom Metazoa; phylum Chordata; class Ascidiacea; order Aplousobranchia; family Clavelinidae; genus Clavelina; species Clavelina lepadiformis. The sequence goes on from NC_135241.1 coordinate 21,574,498, forward strand.
ATGGTGGCGACAATCGAATTCCTGCAATCAAGAAAACACAATTACCCGTGTTTGCATTGTTTGGGCTGTAGTTTAAGTCATTATACTCATTATATTTGGGTGGTCTTGTCGTATTGCGTTTATTCGAAAATTACAGGCCTTGTTTACATCCTTTCTTAATTTATCCAGTGAAAAAGCTTGGTTATCTATGACGCATTTTAATCTTGTTTTCCAAATTTGATGTTTGGTCGCCGTGATTAGGGTGGTGAGCAGTTGGTCTTTGTTTGGGTGTCGATCGTTGTTGTACATTAGCTGGCAAAGGCTTTCTACGTTTTCGTTCTGCAGATTAATTTGCAGGAGTTTTTTCTGCGTCCTTGATTGTTTGTTTCCATTGTTTGTTGGTTTGTGGGCATTTGAAAAAAACATGATAAGCAGCGTCGGGTCCTACTTTGCAAAAGGGGCAACTGTTTTTTGACGAAGGCGTACAGTTTCCCGTTTCGTTGCAAAATGGCAAGAGGTTCCAGGCACATTTGTAATTAAATGTGCGTAGGTAGCTTGGCAGTATTTTCAGGTGTGTTCTTTCCCATATTTTACCAAGATCGCTTATAGCTTTTAACTTTTTTGTTTGTATGATGCGTTCATACGTTTTTTTGATTTTCCTTTCGATTAAGTCATTTCGTTTTAGGTTGTATTTGTTTATGATTTGCATTATTGTTTCATAGTACGGAGAACGAGTTTCAGTGTGCGGTATATTATTTAGTCTGACTACTTCCAACACGTCCGCAATTGCATGGCCTATCTGATATTCTATGTAGGTCGTATGGACGTTCAGCGGTTCGTTTTGGACCCTCGCTTGGCAGTATTTGAGTATCGATCGTATATATATTATATCGGCGTATATTTCAAAATTTGGGAAATTGAGTCCGCCGTCTAGCTTGGGTAGTTGGAGCGTGTTTATATCTGCGTGTTCATATTTTCCCACTGCATATCTAACTATTCTTTCGTTGATTTTTTTTATTTTTTCGGTTGGCGCAAGGTAAGTTTGCGCCGCGTAGTTACTGACGGGAAGTAGTCTCGCTTTTATTAAAACCTCTTTGGCATCAAGAGTGGCGTATGTACTGTCTATTTCGTTTATCACTGATTTGATTTTTCCATCAATTTCTTGCCAGATTTGGTTTAGGTTAATTTTTCCAATTTTTGTTCCGAGGAGGTTAAAATTTTCGTGATGCCATTTTATATCGGGTAGCAGGATTTCGGGGAAACTATTTTTTGTTCTTAACCCTTGCGTTTTTTGTTTGTTTAATTTTAGACCCGAGGCCATTTGAAAACGATCCACGGTGTCAATTGCGAGGTTTACCGAATGTGCGTCTCTTAGCGTCAGTGTTACATCATCAGCGTAATTTACACTTTTAATTTCGCGTTTTCCACTCAGTCTTATTCCTTTTATCTCGCTATTATTGTTCATTTTTTCTGCCATCGGTTCCACGGCTAGGAGGAAGAGAACGAAACTTAGAGGGTCCCCTTGTCTTACTCCCCGTTTGAGTTCGATTTCTGGCGATTTGAAACCATTGACCATAACCGACGCATAGCTATCTTTATACAAATTTTCTACTATTCCGATTAGCTCAGCTGGAAAGCGCATTGATTTTAAAGTTTCTATAAGCCAATCGTGTTCAATGGAATCAAAAGCTTTTTCGAAGTCTAATGAAATAAATAACGCTGGGTTGTTTCTGCGGCACGAGTGGTCGTATAGGTCTCTGATTACTGTTGTTCCTTCGCCTATTGTTTTCCCTACCGTTGCGTATTGATGTTCTCCTATTAATTCGGGCATTACTTGTCTGATTCTATTGGCTAAGATTTTCGTGAAGATCTTATATTCCGTATTTAGCAGCGTTATGGGTCTGTAGTTTCCTAGATTTGCATCGTCCCCTTTTTTATATATTAATGTGATGGAGCCTTTTTTTACGTCTTTTGGCACCGTTTTGGACTCTAGCCAGGAATCCATTAGCTTGCGAATTTCTTTCTTAATTATCGGCCAAAAGGTTTTATAGAATTCCACCGAGATCCCGTCTGGACCTGGTGCTTTACCATTTTTCATTGTTTTTACTGCGTTCTCTAGTTCTTCTACCTTGATGGGTTGTTTCAAAAGTGCCGATGCTTCTGGGTTTATTTTGCGTTTAATCTCTTTCAAAAATGCGTTTCTTGCGCTAGTGTTTGTTGTTGTGCTGGCGTAGAGTTTGGCGTAAAAAGACGCGGCGGCTTTAAGCATTTCTTTCGGAATAGAATTCGGTAAAAATTGTTCATCGTACAGTTCTTTTATGTACGTTTGCTCTTGTTTGCTTTTGAAGTTTGCAAAAAATTCTTTGCTACCTATTTTTTCGGATTGTTCTTTATTTTTTGCAATTCTCGCTATAATTTTTTTTCTTTTAAATTTTCGCAGATTTCTTTTTGCGTCGAGGTATTCGCTAAATTCTATTTGGTCGTTTTTAAGCGCTGTTATTGCGTTTTCGTATTTCTTTTTGAGTTGGGTTTCCATTTCGTTACTTTTTTGATTCATTTCCTTTGTGTGGTCAAGGATGAGTTGTTTTAATCTACCTTTAATTTTTATCCACCATTCGCTCGGGGTTTTGTATAAGTCGGGCGTTAAAGTTGACCATAAAGGCCATTTTTCTTTCAGAACGTTTGCGAAGGGTTCGTATTCATACACTTGCACGTTATTTCTCCAATTTCCTTTCCCCTTTGGGGGTGGCGCTATTACATCAAGTTGTATTTTTACCATTTGGTGGTCCGAGAATTGCGTCATATGGTGTGTTATTTCGATGGCTTTAATATTATTTGACACGTAAAATCTGTCGATGCGTGATTTGCGTTCCCCGTTCTGCCAGGAGAATTGTTTTACATTTCCTTTTAATTGACGGAACTGGTCTTTAAGGCCGTGCGTTTCGCAGAGAATTTTTAACTCATTTTTCCCAGCGTATAAGTGCGATGGTGGTTCTCTGTCTATTTGCGGATCATCTACTATATTAAAATCTCCGGCTAATATGGTTGGTATGTTTGTCGTAAAATATTGATGGGCCGCTCGGAAAAAATTGTTGTTTTCTTTGGTATTCTGATCGACATTTGGGGCGTATACATTTACTATTTTAACTTTTTGTCCGATGATGTCGATCGTCGCCGAGATCAACCTGCCTTCTACATCGAGGTCGTATTCTATAAAACTTATCGATGGGTGGTTTATCAGAATCGCGGCTCCCTTGGCAGCTCGGATTTTTTTGGGCGCAGAGTTGAAAATCGCTTTATCTTTGTGCCATTCTTTTTGCCAATTATCCTGGTTGTGCGCTTCGCTTTTCGTTTCTTGCAGGAGAAAAATGTGGGCGTTATCTCTCTTCAAATTGCTAAATAGTTCGGTGCGCTTTGCCTTATCGTTTAGGCCTTGGCAATTAAGTGTACAAATTTTTAGATAAGTTACCATGGAATGTTGGGTTGGACTGGAGAGTTTGTGCAAACGGGTTGGGGGCAAATAAATTGAGCAATTCACAAAATTTGGTCGTTTGTCTAATACGTAATACAACACAAAAAAACTATAAGAATATACTATACTATATGCGCGTTTAAGCGGTCAGATTTAAGAATTTTCCATCCGGGACGTAAGTGTATTCACATAAGTTACAACGCTGCTGCCGGTATTTATTTGCTATTTTAACGTTCTCGTTTGGGCAGTTGCATCTATAAACCATGCTATTACAGTATGTACAAGGTATTTGCTCGTTCATTTTAGGAACGGCGATTTCTCCTTTACAAGCACAAGTCATTGTACCTTCGTCTGATTCCATTGTTTTCTCAAAAACTGTTTCTGTGTCGTCTCCGTTGTCTTCGTTGTCTTCATTTCCTTCGTTGTCTTCTGATGATGTGTATGAGTATGAGGATGCGTCTTTGTGTTTTTGTATGGGTTGTCCTGGGTTCTGGTCTGAGTCATTTGGAGATCGTTCTTTTCTTTTCCTTGACTCGATGGTCTTTTGTTGGTTCTGCATCGTTTCGGCCTCTGTTTCAGAGCGTTCCGGTTTTTCTAAAAAGGTGCCGTCGTAATGATCAATTAGGTTTTGTTTTTCGTTTTTACCTTTGGGTTTCTCTCTGTCTTGGACTGGCGTCGAGTGTTGTGGACCTTTTTTTGCTTCGTTATGGGCGTCATTACCTATTGCTGGGAACTGTTCTTCATCGGGTTTGTATGGTCCTGAGAAGATGTTCGCTTGTTTGTCGATTGACCTTCCTTCCGATGATGTGCTCGAGTAAAAATGTTGTTCTGGGAACTCTCGATACGGACAGTCGCGGTTGATATGTCCTGCCTCCGAACAGTAGCTGCACGTTTGTTCTTGCCCGGTATACTCTATTGTGAATCGTTCGTGCCCGAAATTGATATAAGATGGTGGTTTAACTTCTAATAGGGTTTGCTTTTTGACTGTATATATTCTTCTCCCGTCTTGCTTGCCCGCGATGCGGTCTCTGGCAGTGACTGCAAACTTTAGAATTCCTAGACATCTGAGGGCATCGTCGAGAGCTTTCTGGGGAAAGTCTATCGGCACCCATCCCACTATTAGCTTTGCATATGCGTCACCATGTGCTATGACGTTGGATACTTCTTTTCGGTTTTTCAATTTTTCTGCTGTTTTTATGGCTGATTCTTTGCTCCTGCACGTTAATTCGACAATTTTTCCGGGCTTTTGTATGATGCCTTCTATGACATCATATTTGACATGCGCTTTACTTAAGATCTCGTAGATTTCTATTCTTTTCGAGTGGTTTGTTAGTTTAAAAGACACTTCTCTGTCTTTACTGTAGTCTGGTGGGATCTGGAAGTTCCAGACTCCTTGCCTTTTCACCCTTTCTGCGTAAGTCAGGGGCATTATCTTGTTTGAAGGAGGTAGTCCTAAAAAGGACTCCTTACGGTTTACCTCAGTAGCTTCTTTGGGGTGGGGGTTCTAATGGGCGGAGGTAGTCCTAATAAGGACTCTTTTCAGTTTTCCTCGCGCTTAGCTGTGTGAAGGGCGGCTGAATACTCTAAATTCTCACTTTCCAAGACCTTTACCTCCTTTACCACGGCCGGACATGATGAAGTTATTGTATTGTTTTGAAAGAATCGAAATGCAGCTGATATCTGATTTATAATCGTCTGATTAATAAATAGGCCCCTGCTTCTTACTGTCTTGTCTCTAGTGTTGGTTCTGCGTATAAATACGTCAGTAATGTCTACAGCGCTCCGCTTGGTGCTCCATATAGTGTACACACATCAGTATGATGTTAATTTTTCATATATCATGAAATTTGTATGGTAATCCATAATAAGAAGTGTTCACCAAGAAGATTTGTTAACTGACCATTGTTAGTAGGTGGTTAAAAACACAGATGCATATTTACTAACATTGTAGCTTATTTGATTGCACATACACTGTTGTATAGAATAAAGGATATCACTGCACTTGCTAAAGCGATTGACAAGTTAACATATAACATGAGAATGCGTTGAAATATAACACACAAAATCAATGGTATCACCGCACTCGACAAATCTAATGTGCGATAGTAGGCTATATTCACTTAAAGTAATTGCATCGCCCGCTGTTCAAAATATTATTTGTCGATGAAAGAAATAGACGCAGATAATGACCTAGCATGCGGTGGCATTAAGTGTGCAACACAGAATGCAAAAATATGTGTATAAAATCAATCATGTTCAGAGATTTAATCATCTGTAAGTATATGATCTGGCAGCTTACAAAAGTATAATTTTATTCTAATTTAGAATCCCACTTGGCTTCAAACTATTTCATGCTTATGGTTATTTAATAATAAAGTAAGTTTTTTAATGTTTACATTAATTTACATAAAGTACAGCTTTTAATGTCCCAATAAACCAGAGGTGACGAACCTGCGGCCCGCCAAACAATTTTGTGCGGCCCACCAAACGATTTGACAAACGCCCATACATGCAAGGCATATAGGACTTATAGGAAAGGGTTGCCATACCGTCCGGAAAATTCCGGACATGTCCGGAATTTAGGGTTAAATTTTGCGTCCGGGAGACCAGCAGTCTTGAACGAAGCGTCCGGTGAGACCAGCAGTCTTGAACTTTCTTTCACCTGTTTCTAATCTTTGCGCAATGCGATATCAAAAGCTGATAGCACAATTGAGTCGCAGCAGTATGTCTTCAATAGATTGCCGCACTCAATCGATGTATTTTTTGCGGCCGCGGGAGCAGCTAAAAATCTGCCAAATGAAGCGGTTGTGCTTGAATGCTAATTATTATGCAAAATGTTAAAAAAATTGTGCGGCCCGCTTGCTCAGCCGTAACTGACAAAGTGGCCCGCGTCATCGAATAGGTTCGTCACCCCTGCAATAAACCGTTGACAAAGCATATAATCACGTGTTACCAAGAGTATCCTTTTAAATCTTTTAATATCCCAACTCTAACTGGGATTTGCACGACAGGAAGATGCGCGGAGACTTTGTATTTACTTTGCTTTATTGCCTATCTTTTCCAATGTTGAGAAAAAGTAACTTTTTCAAACTTGTTCATATGCCATATACCATCATTAGATACCACCTATTGAATTCGTTCACAAAATTTTTAACTAACAGAAACAGTCGCATGGTCTATAACAGGGGTGGGCAAACTTGTTCAATGAAAGAGTCACTTGCGGAAAACTATAAACACCAGCGAGCCGCAAAAGCAGTAATGATTGTCAATTTTGTTATTATATTATTATTAGTAGTCATTTTGGAATATTACTTTTCAGCTAGAAGATCCATAAAAATCATGTCGGCGAGGCGCACTTTGACCACCTCTGCCATAGAGTATATAATCTATACCTGTAAACAATGTCGGATTCTATGTCTAGTGTTACGTCATAAACGAAATGCTGGACTAAATAAAGAAAAAATTAGACAGAAACGTTGATAAACGGTACTCTTGGTAGCCTTTACAATTTTTTTGGAATTTTACCATTCGACTAGATTAGGGTTGCCATACGTCCGGATTTCCCCGGACATGTCTGGAATTTTAGTGTTCAAAGTGCGTCCGGGGGGAAATGCTAAAATATGCTTAAATGTCCGGAATTTCATCCCATTCGTCTACTTTCCGCCCATTAAAATGGTCCAGAGTACGGGAATTTCTTCCCATGGTAATGGTTAAAAGTATGCCTTTTTAACCCTAGAGTAAGATATATGCCTTTGGAATGGGGAGAATTTTACTTCGGCACAAGTATGGTTTGTGAACGCCATTAGTCTATTTTTCCGCCCATTAAAATGGACCTGCTTTCAGCAACGGGGTTTCCCACAAACGATATTTCTCCCGAATTAAACATCTCCCCATTCCAAATGCACATTTCTTACTCTATACTTTCTATAGTAAGAAAGGCATACTTCCTGCCATTCGAATGGGAGAATATTACCGCATTTCCACCCATTTTAATGGGCGGAGAGCAGACGAATCGGGTTGGAATTTTTTTAATTTGTTTGTTGCGTTACGGGTAATAATTTCATTGTTACGTCATAAAGGACAATACAGCGCTCTTTTTGGGATACAATCATACATGGATGAGTGGAGCTGGGCTAGTAGCTGAAGGCCTTATATCTTGGTCGATATTGCAAAATTTAGAACATGTCTGAAACGATAAGAGCGTATATTCGCTGAAGAAAATTATAAAGCAGTGAAAGCAGTAGAAAAATAGCTCAGCAAGAAGTCTGTTGCAGACTAAATTAGAATACCAAGGAAATTGTCGTTTGTTTAATTCTTAATGATTTCGAAGTGGGCCGCGGGTTTTGTTCGCACCGACAAGGTGGGGCATTGCTACTGTGACGTCATATTGACAGATAATGTGTTCATAACTCATTTTAAAAACCGCTAGTGGACAACAAAGAGTGTCCGGATTTTAGGCCCCGAAAATATGGTAACCCTAGACTAGAAGAGCCACAAAAAACATGCCGGCGAGCCGCAGTTTGCCCACCCCTGGTCTATAATATATGACCGGTCCAGTATTTTCGGTACCGTACCTGAGAATTCAAAGCCTGCAATAGGTCTACTTGAATTTAACTTTCTTATACCCTCGTTTAGCAACTTTTAATTTCGTTTCCTAATATGGCAAAATAATCATCTTGTTCCCTTGTTTGTCGTAAGCTTATAGGTGTGCTCTTCCTATGGGCTACAGCAGTGGTTCCCAAACTATTTCAGCTTGTGGCACACTAGAAAAATTATAAAACGCTCGCGGCACACTTACAAGAGAAGAAAAGTGGCTTTAAAAAATTTATTTTCACGTGTTAATGCGATGGATGTGCCGTTTGGATGAAAATGTGCTTAATTATCAGCTATGGAAACAGCTAGAGCGCTTTTAAGTCACATAGGCTTGTCTGCATGCCTTATTTTAAATATCTATGCAGTTCTTTTCCAAAATTCCACAAAGATTCGCGGCACACCTGAGAATCTGTGGTGGCACACTAATGTGCCGCGGCACACAGTTTGGGGATCACTGGGCTACAGCCTGACTTTTGAATGGTTTACAGCTCAGGACTTACCCGACGTTAAATGTAATGCATGTATGAGCACGTGGTTTATAACTTTTGTTAAAAGATAGTGATGTCAATGCCTAAAAGTAACAAAAAAGGAGCATGTAAAAAATGCGTTGCGGAATTTTACAGCCTTGCTCTCCAGGAAGTTGCTGTGTTTTTTGCAAAGGACGGTATTGAACATATGACCCAGGGCTTTATAAAACAAGTCGAAGACAACAGGCCCGGATTCACCGTGAACCGACGACTGGTGGAAGATGTCGGACCCAAGCTAGATTGAGATGCCACGTCATATATCATAAACATATTCTTCTGTCCAGCATTAGTATGTTAATTATCATGTCGCATATCTTAACTGTAATACTATATACAGTTATACAAGCATCACGCACAATCAGTGGTTGGCAGCCGGTACTTTAAAGGTACTGTCGGTAACGATACTTGGCAAAAATGGTACTATGACACTTTATCGAAAGACACTTTATCGAACGACACTTAATCGAACGACAGTTAATCGAATCGACAGATGATCGAACCGACAGTTGATCGAACGACACTTTATCGAACCGACAGTTGATCGAACGACAAACTTTGACAATAGCTTCAAGCAAGATTTTTGCGTGTTTCTCAAACATTGAGACAATAAGCCATTGTGACGTGCGGTCTTTGTAATGGTGTGCATTAATGAATTGTGATGTATATATCATAAAGTTGACGATTTATATTTTATATCTATATTTTATATTTGTATCATAAAGTTGACGATTTCGCATGGCGGCCGGCCCGCCATGCGAAATCGTCCGGCCCGAAACATATTAATAAGTTATCACAAGAATACGGCCCGCCGTTTCTTATTGAGTTTCAAACTGCAGTGTTAGCTCTGTTTGAAAAAATTGTGGTATTGTTACGCCATAAGTACGTCGTACTAGTCTATTGTTACGCCATAAAACTGGTGCGAAGGCGGTAGACCACTATCTCGTACTAAGTACGAGATTGTCTGTACAGTAGACTAGACTAGTCGTTATAGATACAAAGAGTAAGGAATAGAAGGCAAAATTTCATAGCAAGGGGCATATCGCTGCCTGACTTTTACACAAAGTAGCTTCTTGAAAGTGGTCTTTATCCCAGCTTTTTCAATTCTTGTTGTACAACGGTTCGAGGACTTCCTGGCCACGTTCAGTGACGACGATCAGCAGCACTTGTCTGAATACATTGAAAATTTCGAAACTACTTGGATTGGACGATTGCGTCGCAGGAATCGTGGTCAACTTCTATTTCCTATCCGGTGTTGAAATGTCTTCCAACGGGTTCAAGATGACCTTCCACGAACGAATAATAGCATTGAAGGATGGCACAATGCGTTCAGCAAGCGTGTCTCAATATCCCATCCGACGCTTCGCAGACTCGTCAAAAAAATTAAGCGGGAACAAGGTTCCAACGAAATGTTTATTGAGCAATTGAGTGCTGGAATTGCTGGCCCACCTCGGAAGAAGCGCTACGACGCTGTCAACTAACGGCTAAAGAGCATAGTCGAAAATTATGACTCAACGAATATTGACATAAAAAGTTATCTTCCAGCAATTGCACACAACTTGTAATTAAATGAATGCGATTGAAATGTGTACTTCGTCAGTTGTCGTGCTTTTAACAGTGCATATCGTCAGTTGTTTCGATAAATTGTGGTTCTTTTAACAGTGCATATCGTCAGTTGTTTCCTTAAATTGTGGATCTTTTAACCCTATCCTAACCAGGCTCGCGAGTTTACTAAAAAACTAGGTGTGGCCGACCCCGCGGCCCGCACACACATTTGCAATCGTTAATTACAAGAAAACTATGCGTCGTAGACTGATGAGATTTTTACAGGTTAGTAGAAACATCATCTGGCTTCCTGTATACATCATAATTGTAAATCTAAAGAAAGTGAATTTAGTGTAAATTAGGTATTTCTAAAAGTGATACATTTCTAGAAATTCTTCTTGTTACGCCGCCGAGAATAGTTAGTCAAGTTATTGGTGCGTAAATGAGTAATACGCTTCAATGCGGAGAGAGAGCAAAATTATATAAATATCACAATATCTCAAAAATTACAAAATCCAACTTCATCAAACAAACATGGACAGATAGCTGAACATTTTTTATGAAAAGTCACCAAATTTCAATTTTCTACAGCAAACAATGCAACTGTACGCCACGTTTTGCTATGACTGTGTGCGGGAGAAGCAACAGTCGATTCGATCAACTGTCGCTTTGATCAACTGTCGGTTCGATAAAGTGTCGTTCGATAAAGTGTCTTTCGATTAAGTGTCGCGTCACGGGCAAAAATGTACAGAAGGTTCTGGGATTCGGTACTATTTCGAAAAAGTAGCTCGGTACCAGTATTTTTGTAAAGCGGATCCTGTTGCAAGTGCAATTTTTCTGCCGATATTATGACTCCCACTAAGGATTACTTCAGGTCAAAAAACATGTGAACTCACTCTTTGCGATTTTAATAGATATTTGTAGATTAAAAACAAACAAAAAGCGCTAAAATTGGCATTAAGTTTTAATTATAATGAAGTTTTAAAAACATACTTTTCAAAACTTTGAAGTTATCACTTTAAAAGTACAGGGACCGACTTACACGTGACGCGACACCTGATCGAAAGACACTTTATCGAACGACACTTAATCGAACGACAGTTTATCGAAAGACACTTAATCGAACGACAGCTGATCGAAACGACACCTGATCGAAACGACAGTTGATCGAACGACACTTTATCGAACCGACAGTTGATCAAACGACACTTTATCGAACCGACAGCTGATCAAAGCGACAGTTGATCGAATCGACTGTTGATTCTCCCGCACACAGTCATAGCAAAACCTGGCGTACCGTTGCATTGTTTGCTGTAGAAAATTAAAATTTGGTGACTTTTCATAAAAAATGTTCAGCTATCTGTCCATGTTTGTTTGATAAAGTTGGATTTTGTAATTTTTGAGATATTGTGATATTTATATAATTTTGCTCTCTTTCCGCATTGAAGCGTATTACTCATTTACGCACCAATAACTTGACCAACTATTCTCTTTCGTTCTCTTCTCACAGCGGGGGCGCGGCGTAACAAGAAGAATTTCTAGAAATGTGTCACTTTTAGAAATACCTAATTTACACTAAATTCACTTTCTTTAGTTTTACAATTATGATGTATACAGGAAGCCAGATGATGTTTCTACTAACCTGTAAAAATCTCATCAGTCTACGACGCATAGTTTTCTAGTAATTAACGATTGCAAATGTGTGTGCGGGGTTGGCCACACCTAGTTTTTTTAGTAAACTCGCGAGCCTGGTTAGGATAGGGTTAAAAGATCCACAATTTATCGAAACAACTGACGATATGCACTGTTAAAAGAACGACAATTTATTAAAAGAACCACAATTTATCAAAACAACTGACGATGTGCACTGTTAAAAGAACGACAACTGACGAAGTGCACATTTCAATCGCATTCATTTAATTACAAGTTGTGTGCAATTGCTCGAAGATAACTTTTTATGTCAATATTTGTTGAGTCATAATTTTCGACTATGCTCTTCAGCCGTTGGTTGACAGCGTCGTAGCGCTTCTTCCGAGGTGGGCCAGCAATTCCAGCACTCCATTGCTCAATAAACATTTCGTTGGAACCTTGTTCCTGATTAATTTTTTTGACGAGTCTGCGAAGCGTCGGATGGGATATTGAGACACGCTTGCTGAACGCATTGTGCCATCCTTCAATGCTATTATTCGTTCGTGGAAGGTCATCTTGAACCCGGTGGAAGACATTCCAACACCGGATAGGAAATAGAGGTTGACGACGATTCCTGCGACACAAACGTCCAATCCAAGTAGTTTCGAAATATTCAATGTATTCAGACAAGTGCTGCTCATCGTCGTCACTGAACGTGGCCAGGAAGTCCTCGAACCGTTGTACAACAAGAATTGAAAAAGCTGGGATAAAGACCACTTTCAAGAAGCTACTTTGTGTAAAAGTCAGGCAGCGATATGCCCCTTGCTATGAAATTTAGCCTTCAATTCCTTACTCTTTGTATCTATAACGACTAGTCTAGTCTACTGTACAGACAATCTCGTACTTAGTACGAGATACTGGTCTACCGCCTTCGCACCAGTTTTATGGCGTAACAATAGACTAGTACGACGTACTTATGGCGTAACAATACCACAATTTTTTCAAACAGAGCTAACACTGCAGTTTAAAACTCAATAAGAAACGGCGGGCCGTATTCTTGTGATAACTTATTAATATGTTTCGGGCTGGTCGCCATGCGAAATCGTCAACTTTATGATACAAATATAAAATATAGATAAAAAATATAAATCGTCAACTTCATGATACAAATCTAAAATATAGATATAAAATATAAATCGTCAACTTTATGATATATACATCACAATTCATTAATGTACACCATTACAAAGACTGCACATCACAATGGCTTATTGTTTCAATGTTTGAGAAACACGCAAAAATCTTGCTTGAACTGTCGGTTCGATAAAGTGTCGTTCGATCAACTGTCGGTTTGATCAAATGTCGGTTCGATAAAGTGTCGTTCGATCAGCTGTCGGTTCGATAAAGTGTCGTTCGATCAACTGTCTGCTCGATTAACTGTCGTTCGATAAAGTGTCTTTCGATCAGGTGTCGTTTCGATCAGCTGTCGTTCGATAAAGTGTCGTTCGATAAAGTGTCTTTCGATAAGGTGTCATAGTACCGACTTACATTACTTGAAAAAAGTAATTCGGTACTTTTTTTCTAAAGGTACCGACGGTACCGGTATTGGTACTGAAAAAATACAACGGTACAATTCAGTACTATAGTACTGCCCACCTCTGCACACAATTATAACTTACTTATAGTTTCATTTCTATCAATCGAGAACATCCGCAATGTATTTCCAAATAGGGAATAAAATAAATTCCTTATGGCAATAACACTATAGAGTATGTATACGTAAACGATTATCCACGAATGCATTGTCAAATTATTGCGGAATTTTCAAAAACATTGTAAACAGTGTGTTTTTCGTTGTTCGGTTCCCTTTAGAGAATGTAAAAGCGTGGAAGTGAAAACTCACGATAGGAATGGATTGGATCACGATTCGAAGCTTCCAATCTTATAATAATTAATTACAGATATTCAATCAAGTGCAAACAAATAAACATTGTCGTGCTAAAGTAATAAAACCATGTAAAACTGAAAACATGGTTGATAAGAACAATATTTACACATGTAGCAAAATGACAAAAGCCTTAAGGGGAATGTCCTGATCCTTGAATAACTTGTATTGCTAGATTATAGTTTGAATTAGTGTGTAATGACAAAAAAACATGTTAATCGCTATTTCAATAACAATAGTAGTAGTAACCTATCATAAAAGCAAAAACACTGACAATTACAGTGACTGAAATGACCATTTCTCTCATTATCTTGCCCAAGAGTGGGCGTTTATGAAGATCCTTAAGAAATAAGCTCGCATTTTTATTCAGATGAGGATAAGGCTCATCTGGGATTTCTTTTCCCAAATATTCACACAAAGGTTTCCATCCATCTTTCACGTTATGCTCAAGCATAGCATCAGAACTTACAGTTTGGTGAACAAAAGCATTGTGCATGCGATATTTCATCTTATATAGCCTTTCATTTGCACACCAGTTCATCTTGATTACACTGAACGTTTCAATACCTTGGAGAAAGCCAACTAAACGAATAAATGTAAAAGAATGCTAAAAGACAAAAAGTATGATACCGATAGTTTGGTAGATATCTAAAAATCAACATACCGGTACAAACTATAATACAGGCATGGTAAAAGCTTTACCAAGTTTAAAGTATAGTAAAAATATCATATAAAAGTTACCATGCACTAAACAGAAACAAGAAAACTAATTAATGTTTGGCATTAATAAAATGCAACAACATGACATGATAACATAGAAACTTACAGATTTTATTTGCAAATTGCAATAAAGAATATCCGGTGGGGGTCAACAGAAGAGCGAATTTTAACTGGGACTTTTCAAAGAATTTATCCTGCATGTTTTTGAAGCTTCTCCACCAACTGTCTTCATCACGAACGGTGAAAATTATCTACGTCATATTTATACAGTGGTGGGATTCAGCCGGTTCGCACCAGTTTGTGCGAACCTATTCTTGGAATTTTAATGACTTTCATGAACCGGTTATTAACAAGCGTATGTATATGCCTATGTGCATATCAACCCAGGGTCAATATGGCATGCTGCTAGTGAGAGAACCGGATGTTAAAATATTTGAATCCCATCACTGTATTTATATTGTTTAATAATGAACAAAAATTAATTATTAATTCATGTCACTGACACTAACTATCATTGACAACATTTAAGCATTTCACTACATGATCAACTAATTTAGCAGTTGTGACTTTAATTCAAACAAGGGTATCAATTGGGCTTGAGTACATTTTCTGGATGCCTGAATTGTATAAAACAAATAACATACTTACATTATATCAATATATTTAATTTAACACTGATCACATAAAAGGCTAGTATAACACTACACAACATTTTAATGAGAAGCGTGGCAGATGCAATCCAGAGATTTTTTAACTTTTGCTTAAAAGGCATCATCAAAATGTACCATTCTTTCCAGCTTGACAAAAGAACTCACCTTTGCTTCAGGAAAAACTTTGTAAATTTCACTCCAAAAGGCAACAGTGGGGCCATCGATAATAACATCGACATCTTTAAAGGCTTCGTAGATATCTTGGTCTGTCACTGTTCCATCAAAGAATTTGTCCCACAAATGCTTCAAGTACATAATTTGCTCCTCAAAATCATACACGTTATAGCCCAGTGTAGTTAGAGCTTTAGTCATGCTCTTTGTACCAGTTTTCCAGTATCCCACACATATAATCTTCATGATTGTGACAAAAATACAAACTTCAACGTGAAATAGACTGGTGAGATTTGATTCAGCCCTATGTGCAATAGCAAAAACAAATGCAAAAATTTGCAGTTTTCCCTTTAGGGCCAAAATGGAAAAATTATTTTACAGGCAAGCCGAAGTCTGTAAGTCTGCAAATAAATATACTGTACAACTTGTTTTTAACAGTAAATTAATATTTGCCAATCCTGACGACTGCAGTACCGAAGCTAAAATCATTCTGCCATTAAATTCGCCGATTCTTGAATGATCATTAACACCTTTATCAGTAACCCGATCTACTGGATACTAGGCTAGTTCTGCCCGGCGGATAGGCCTAGGCATTTGAGCGTAAAGGCTGTCCTACAAGATGGGTAAGAAACAAAATGTCTGCTAAAAATTGTGCCTGGGAGTTCCCCAGTTTATGTTTTATGAGCGTGTTGATAGGTTTATGTCCTATAACTGAAGCAGAATGTGCTACAAAAATCTGAACGTCTAATCATAATGTCTATGTAATTGAGTTGAGAATTAAGAAATATCTTTACTTTCAAATATGAAATAATTATATCAAAGTAGGCCTCGATGGGCTAGGTAGTGTGATGGTTAAAACATCCGACTTGCAAATAAACCACTTTTGTGATTTTGCTTGCAACTCTATGATGCTGAATTTTATGAAGTTAAATAGTTTCAGACATACTTTTGTCTTTCTTCGGAGTATTGTTACAAGAAATATGTGAAAATCAAGTTTTAAACGGTGTATACATCCTTTGTGCAGATGTGATTGCAAATGAAAATTATCACAAATTATCTTCAAATTACAACACTAACTACTTTCTATTTTTGCATTTGGTAAATCCTACTCAAGTACGTTACTTTGCTTAAAAACTACTTCAGTAAAACTTGTAAAAGTAGAAGTACCCATGAACAAAACTAATTAAGTAAGTAACCAAAGTAGAGGAAATCTATTTAAATGTATTATTTAAGTAAAACTACTTCGTTGCTGACCATCACTGGTAGTGGTAAACAAGAAACGACGGTAGACGAAAAAGATTTAAGACGTAAAAGTGCTTGTTGTCCAAAAAAGTTTGGTGCGTTAGGTATTCATTTCGGTCAGGGCCAAATAGACCCCTAAAATGCTAGTGTATCGTGGTAATGCTTGAGAGTAGACCATAAAAGTTACTACAAAAAAATTATAACTAGTAGGCCTACAACTTTATAAATTTCAATATAACTGAACTTCAAGTTATAACTTTTATTGTGAACTATGGCAAGACGCTGATGAGCTATATAAAATTCAGAAGGCACTTAAGAAAGAAATTGCAAAATTTTGTAAAAAATCTTAATGAATAATATTATTAAAAATACCAAAAAGTTTCTAATAATACAACTTAAAGGTTGTATTATTAGTTGCTTTAGTCTAAAGCAGAAAGCCTCATAAGATTCATAACTTATGTAAAACCAAAACAAAAACAACAAAACCATTAACCAGTTTTGGAATAACATGGTCCTTTATCAGAATAATAATATGGTGAACACAAAACGTATTTAAATATATACGTCATTTTTTTACGTTACTTGACAATTCTTTGGCTTGGCGCCTAGTCAAATAATTGCTAGTATAACAATCAAAACAAACATTTTAAAAGTGAAGTGGTTGCTAACACTGGCACGCTTAGCTATTATATCTACGGTGTTGTATTGACTCAAGTGATCGACTTGACTCGAGTTTTGATTAAAATGCTTATAAATTCTTTCTCAGTTACTGTCTGGGTGGCAAGATTTTTTTGGTCACCTATACTTAACAATGGAAATTATCAAACCACTCTGATTCTTTTTTTAAATTACAGTCCTTCCGGTCATTGGATTGTAAAGATTTCACTCAGGTAATATAGGTAGCATATGAATTCCTTTATAAAAAAATTTGAATTTTAAAATATATAGCTTAGGGTAGCTCTTATTTTTCAGCAGTTTGAATCTGAATCAGTAGTACCTGTAGCGTGTTTGAATGTAATAATTTGGTTTGTATTTAATTCTAGTTCTAGACCTAGTTGATTATTTTAAACTTTGCTTAACATGCAAAAAAATTATCCTATGTAACGCGCCGCAGGTAGCATGCAATTTCTTACACATTTTACGTTGCATGCTTCGCTGACCATGTATCGAGACGTCATACCGAACCAGTCCAGTGCGTAGGATTCAAACCGCTGTAAAGTAAGAACTAGACAATATATTTTCAAACTTTTTTCTTTATTGTGCAAAGGAATGAAATCATTATAATCCGATGCTTGATACGTTTGCCATTAAAAAACAAATCAAAGTGGGTCGAGAATTTCCATTGTTAGGTATAGGCCATACGTGTCAAACTCCCGGCCCGCGGGCCACATCCGGCCCGCTTTACATTAAAACTTGGCCCGCAATGCTATTTTATACATAGAACTATTTCTGGCCCGCGATATCATTGTATAGTAAGACTTACTTTTTTCAAGCAAGAAACAAGATTATAACAAATCGTAAAATACAGCAGCACAGCAGTTGCCCCACAATACGACAGAATAAATCGATTTATTCTAACGCTTCTGATCTGGGCTGCTTTTTTCTTTATTGTTTGTTAATTATTTAATGCTTTTGCAAAGAGAAAAATGAAACATACCGATGTAAGAGAAGAATAATCAAAAATAGCCCAGTCAAGAATCGTCAAAAACATCAAAAATTTGGTGTTGTTTCGCTGCCTGTTCCAACTCATGTTTCTTGTCACGAAATGTTCAATCAAGTTTTATCCTTGACCGGCCCGCGGCGTTAAATAAGTTTTGAGTTTTGGCCCCTGGTGCGATTGAGTTTGACACCCCTGGTATAGGCAGTCAAAAAAATCTTGCCACCCAAACAAATGACAGCTATAACTCGTAAAGGGTTTTTTCTCAGCAATGTACTTTTGTGTTTGATTTAGTTGTGTTAATGTAGTGCCTGCGTAAATCTTTGAAAATGGAAGAACCTCTGATGGTCCTTGGAGACAGCACTGCTAATGTTATGAAACGGCTGAAGCAAGCTGAAGTCAATCGGAAAAGGTCAAAGACTAAAGAAGAACTTACAGCAATTACTACAAGAATCCAAAATGTAATTACAAATTTTGTTAACCCTGAATTCTGGATTAAATTTGGCTGATTGTTGACATGTTTAATCATGCTAGGCTATCCCACCATAGAAAATGTATGTTTATTATTATTGAACAATTAAACTGACAATTGAATTATTGAACAAACGTAATCAAACAAATATATTACTAAATTAAATTGAAATAAACGGTGCGACAACTACTGACCCAATTGAAATTTCAAACTTGCTAAATGAACATTTTATAAGCATAAGCATTGGCCACAGAATAGCTTATGAATTTAAAGACAATGAAAAAACCCCAGGACTGTACTCACTATGTTAAAAAGATTTATTCGAAAAAATTGGAATTTATTGAAACAGATAAGACAACTGCTTTTTCTGCTGTTTATAAATGATCTACCCAAGACCATTCCCTTGGAACAAGACTATTTGCTGATGATACAGTATTATACAACTCGTATTGAAATATTGCAGAAATTGAAAAAGAAATAACAGTCGAACTTGATCAAGTAAATAATTGGCTAAAAATAACAAGGTTTCTTTGAATCATATTAAGACTTTTTTCATTATAACAACACCTAAAATCTGCAAATGGCGAAAAGTAAACCTGGCCTTAAATGGCAAGAAAATAGAAAGGGCTACCAAAGTTAAATATCTAGGCATAATACTAGAATGTAGATGAACAATTTAAATGGAATTATCATGTTGAAGATCTTTGCAAAACACTGTCAAGAATCTGTGCTGTCTTGTACAAAATTCTATAACTTACTAATAAAAAAGTTCGGATGATGTTATACTATAGTTTAGTTTACAGTTCTTTACAATATGGTATATTGGCTTGGGGATCTACATCAAATAGTGTTTTAAAACCATTAAGTATAATTCACAATAAAATAGCAAGACTAATTACCGATAGTAACAAATATACCAAACTAACTACACTTTATAGAACAAATGATATTCTAAATATATCTCAAATTTATCAATTACAGACAGGCAAATTCATGCATAACTATTACACAAATCTTCTTCCCCAAGTATTTAATGACTATTTCAGAAAAATGTAAATGATACATAAATACAATACTAGATCATCACAGGACAACTTATTCTTGCCCCGAACCAAAACAGTAAAAGGTAAAAAAAAGTTAACATTTTGGGGACCTAATTGTTGGAATAAACTACCAAACGATATAAAAAAAATTAAGTCTCATAAATATTTCTCATGTCAATTGAGAAGTGGACTTGTGCAAGGGAAGTGCTGTTCGGATAATTGTGAATAGGATGATGGATGTGTGGTTGCTGATTTCTTTTACATCATATTGTTATTGATCTTTGATTTGGTTAAAAAAATGTTTTGCTGTTGGTTCTGTGGTGTGTCTCTGTTTTTTTGTTTTGCAGTGTTGTTTTAATTAATTGAGTTTCAGTTTTTTCTCTCTGTTTTAATTGCTTTTCTTTGCAGTAGAATCTGGGACAGATGACCTAGATGACCATGAGGTCTTTTCGCTGCCCCAAACCAATCATCAATAGAATTTTGTTACGATCCTTTTTAGTTTTGTTTTAAATGGTGAAAAAAATTCTCTCACTATCATTACCCCATCAGACTGCTGTGTTTTAAAATTGTGAATATCAATTTTTTTATTTGTGTACCTAGAATCATGTCAATCATGTGAGATTTTCAGACAAACTCAAAACTATACTGTTTTTGCGACTAACTTAAACTATTCGAGGTCTAGTGCAGAAGTGCACAATCTGCTGAAGATGCTTTCATATACTAGACCAGGGGTGGCCAACCAGTCAGAGACTAAGAGCCTCACTTCTTACTGTGTTAACCGCAAAGAGCCACATTATGATTTATGACGTTTTTTCTTATTTCGTCATAATACTGCATCAGATATTGTTTCAGTTGCATCATCTTTATTCTGGGTCGAAATCTGAAGTAATCAGTCATTATTGAGCAAATATCAATTGAACATTAGCCAGTAAATATTACTTTTCTGTTTATCTGCCTAAAATGGGTAAAATGTGCTCTCTTTCGGAGATTCAATATGAACGAAAGAGCCGCATGCGGCTTGCGCAGGTTGGCCAGTCCTGTACTAGACCCTTGCTACGCAAGTTGTGACGTCATTTGGTTGTGCACTTTTACAGTAGACCAACGATTTGATAGAAATCTATACCAAATGGCACTAAACTGTTTTGATGCACGTTCCAAAGTCTAAAATGCAAGTGAAACATCTTCTGCGCACACTGCAAACTTAGCAGTCTGGTCATAATCTGTTACAGTAGTATGGTACTTAAATATGGAATTTGCTGTATCAAAAGTGTTACTGGTCATATTACAGTATTAAGCCATTACTACGCATTATTTAATCTTGAAAGCTTGTTGTGAAGTATCTTAAATGTAATAAAATACCCTACGAACAGACACTAGATGACTATGATGACTCCAATAGACAATGTTCTGGATCATCAACCGGGAACGTTGAGCTCGTCACAGACATGGTACAATGCTAACTTTAAGTTACTAACAATTTTTTGTGATACATACTCATTAACAGGAATATATTTTTGAAATCTTTTTTATTTTAATATAATTATCACGGAAATTGGGTTGTAAAGAATTAACTATATAATTGTGCAAATTAAGAAGTGTGTAACATAATCTTCCAGGATCAAATTGAAACAATACTAAAAGATGACATCTTGAAAAACAAATATCAACAGAAAATGACGATATTCATTGTTGGATACAAAGATGCTTGCTTAAAGCGTTTAGATATTCTTGGACAGCTGTCTGAGGTGTATGGTTAACTTACATATTTTGCTTTTTTCTGATTAAAATGCTATTAGGTCTATAGGTCAGCAAACATTATAATAAAGAATTTAAGCCATGTTCTTTGTTTTCTAATGACTCCTATATTTTCGATCTTAGTTTTTCAACACATATGCGCCGAGTCATGATGATGAGGAAGATATATTTGCCACAGAAAACTACGCCGAGTCCTTGAATTTGAGCATCCAGGACACACTTGGTACGATGGAAAATGCGCTCTCACATTTAGATGATGTTGGTCGTGATGTTCTTAAATATATGGGCCATCTTCATCACCAAACCACAGGCAAAAGCATGAAGTATGTCTCTGCTTTCTTAGCTATTAACTAATGCCTTTCAAACCTTTGTGATATATGTTTATGTATTTTACATTGCTTGTATATATGCACTTTGTGATCTCTGCTGCATTTTTTCCTGTGGTGATATTAATGTTGACTTGATGTTTATAAAATGTGACATTTTAAAGTTTTCTTTCTTACATAGAAATAAAAAGAAATTGGAGAAGGCGCTGCAAAGTGCAAAAGACGAACTTATAAAAATGACAGACAAAATTACTCGATTTCAGCAAGGTAGTGTAACATACGATATTGGAGAAATAACTGAAACTGTTTTGTTGACAATGTCATTTGATTCTACCCATAACTGTTAAGAACTAAATGCTGTCTCAAATAAACTAGGATCGATTCATAAAGTTCATTAAATGTTTTTCACCAGACATTGGTCTGAAGGACGATCGATTGCAACAGTTGAATATGCACTTAGATGCAAAGAGAGTGGAAATAATGCATATGAAGAAAGAAGCCGATGCACTGAAGGTATTTTAGAGTCATCTGCTTCTCTGCTTATTTATCCAATTTACCTTGGAATTTGTTAAAAAGTTGACAAGCTACCTAGAAAAATATGACTAATTTGTTTTTTATGGCTTAAATTTTATCATTGCTATGACGTGACATCATTCTCTGTAGAAAAATTATGAGACAGTTCAAGATGGTTTAAAGCAGGAAAGAAATACTCTTCAGCTCGAAGTGGATTCGTTGCAAGAAACAGTTGAAAATCTTCAAACTCAACAAACTGATTGCTCAGTTACAAATACTGTTTCCTCAGATGTTCGTCAGAAACACATTGAGGCAAAATTGCAAGAAATACGCGATGCTGCATTGGTGAGGTTATTTATCTTATAAAACGTCTTTTACTGATGTCTCTTCGCTCTTCAACTTATGGTGTGCGTTTATTTTTCAAAATATTTTGCAGATTGAACTTGAGAGCATTAAGGAAAGAACTATCGCTCAGCAATTATCTCCTCCTGTTATTGAAAGAGGTAGGCGGTTATGCTATTTAAAACATTATTGAAATCTTAATGAGATTAACAGAAATAAGTAGTTGTATTTTTTTCGAAAAGTTTTTTTGATACAAATCCTAAAATATTTTCCAATATTATTGTCAGGATAGAGTCAGTAGGTTATGATATCACCCTAAGTTAAACATTAGTCTAGTTTTGTGGTATTTAAATGGAAGTCAGGCAGTTATCACTGCTTTGCACTTAATATTCTGGTATAACTTTTTCAAGGTCATCAGGGGATTCGTCCAAACATGTAAATTTTAAACTTTTGTGTTTGTTATTTTGCATGGCTGTGTTAAAATCGTGTATGTGCCATAAACATCTAGTAATTAAGGTTTAACGCTTGAACCAGCTTATCATACTCTGAATCTTATTTTGTTCTTAATTAACTTATAGACATTAATCGACTTGAAACTTTTGTTGTGTTTTACATTAATTTTCTAATTATTGTTTATACATTGGTTTGCACTAACAACAACAAATCTTAACTTTGAATCATGGTGTTTGTAAGAAACCTTTTTTATAATTAAGTTACCAGTTTTAAAAAACTGCATTTAATGATTTAATTTTTCTGCAATAATAGTGGTTATGTTCTCTTTCGAATCATAACTATATATTGGAAATAATTGGCAATTTCACTTTTTCCAAACAAATTGTTATTTTCTCGTCACAGAAATAGCAGAGCACTTCCAAGTACAACTGGAGCAAATCAATCAAGTCCACGAGGAGGAAGTAGAAATGTGGACCCAAGAGTGCAGAACCCACATATACAATATACTTGTAAGATACGAAATTTTCTTTTTTTTAGGTATTTCTATTTTGGATCATTTGCTAAAAGACAAAAAGCTATTTTTTAGTAACTCTTTTATTTTCTAGACAGTGGTAGACATCATATTTTATTTATTCTGGATGGAAACACATGATTTCCAAGATAGTCGTAGTTATAGTTTGACTAAAGGTGTGGATGTCTCGTCTTAAGTAAATAGAAAGTAAATGAGAGCTGTGTGTGTTTTTCATTTTGAAACCTGACACTTTTCTTTCAATGCAGCCTAGTAACAGGCAGTGGTATGTGATGGCCTTAAGGAGAGAATCACTTGGGACAGTTTATGGAGCTTTCAGGTTGTCATTTGTGCTGATGTAATATTTGGACCACTATTTTCTCATGCCGAGCACATAACAAAATGACATACAACAGTGAAATTGGATTAGTTGAAGCTGCGAGAATTGAGATATAAGTCTGAGTCATGTTCTGTAGTTTGAAAATGATGTTGACAAATGTCACTTTATTACCAGGTTAGCTTCAACTTTGGACAGTTTTAAGATTTTAGCTTAAGCTCTGTTTCTGTTTGTGGTTTACACAGTCAGTTGAGTGATTGATAGATAGTGCTAGGAAAGATGTTTTTCCGTGACGTTTAAAATGAATGCAATAACAGTAGCCATTAACATGTTCCATTAAATAATTGATGGTTATATGCAGTAAGGAGGCATTGTTTTAAGAATGTCATCAATTTGTAATTAAAAGTTAGTTACATATAATGTTTGCCAACTATAACTTCACTAAATTTAATAACAACTAGCTATCTGTTAATTAGGTGGGTTAGTTCTATTTATTTAAAAATTTGTAGCTCAAACTAGATATTTTGTCTTCTAGCTTATCTTTGGCAAGTTCTGGCCAGCTGTTGTTCGAACATAAAATCTCAGTTTTTAATCAAACATGTTAATAGATAAAATCTAATGAGTAAGTTTAATTTAGTTTTCACTCTTGAAATTGAACAATACTATTTGCGCTTAAATTCAATATTTGCCTTGAATTAAGTTACTTCAAACAAGTTCCGCAATTTTAATTCAACCAGTGTAGGTTGTGGGATAGAGATTGAGTGCATATTAGTAGTTTTGAGTTTATATCTCAGGATAAGTCGTTCAGTTTGTATTTTATTGTATTTCTGAAAAGCAAACTTTTTAAAACCCAATGTGATTATTGTTCTACTGCCATGGCATCTGTGTCCACTGTATCTACTGTAGATTTTCAACAAATGAAAGCGGTAAGTAATTTACCTTCCAAGAATCAGGGAAGCTGTTTTGCTGTAGTAAATAGTAATACATTGATTGCTAAACGACGAATTTTATTGTGGTAAGGTTAAAGTAATTGCAGTAATTATCAATTTAAAACAGGAGATGGAGTTAACTGAAGAAGACACACAGAAGTGGATGCATCCTAAGAATAATGCCTATCCCCGCGTGTCTTCCATCTCCACTAAAGGTATGTTAATCGTATTAATTTTATGGCTTACTTTGGTGTTAAAGTTTTGTCAAATACTTTTTCATTTTCCAGATAAACCTTTTTCTCCATACCAGACGTCAAGTGTGTATTCCGATGTAAAACCTTCATCACCTGAAGATCAAGCATTTGCAGTTATAGATGAGGCCAAAACTGATGAACTTGCATTGGTGGGTGATCATGAACATGAAGCTGCTCATTTCTTTATTATTTACCCTTATTCACAGCACTCAATTGGTCTAATAATTTCTCCTGTTTCTAATGTCAAATAATTGTTTTGTTAGGATGACATCTCTCTTGGTGAGCTGAAGTCAAAGTTTCAGGAATATCGGGATAAGACCGAACAGGAAATGTCACACTTGAAGGAGAGGATCTTCTCACTGGAAGCAATGCAGCAGAACATGACAAACGAGGCGATGAAGTGGCAAGAGGAAAGAGCACAACTTCTCATTCACGTCGAAGAACTGAAGATGCTTCAGGCATGAGACAATCTTATATTTGACAAAATATTTTCCTGGTTATTATTACAATATTTTATTGACGATGTAGAGAGATTCTTAGAGCTGGTTTTTGCTGGCCTATCATATCTCGTATGGCAAGGAGTAACCCTTTGTGATATTTATGACATTGTGCGAACTTTCTTCTGCTTTTTAATGGAATTTATCTTCAGGAGGCTGCTGAAGCTGACGCGGAGGAAGCAATGAGGAACTTGGAAGAGTTTGCTGAGCAACAGGAGCAA
This sequence comes from Clavelina lepadiformis, assembly GCF_947623445.1. Classification (NCBI taxonomy): domain Eukaryota; kingdom Metazoa; phylum Chordata; class Ascidiacea; order Aplousobranchia; family Clavelinidae; genus Clavelina; species Clavelina lepadiformis. The sequence continues at coordinate 21,600,275 of NC_135241.1, forward strand.
CGTGGTATATAATTCTTTATCTTATATTTCAATTATATTTGTCAGTAAATATGCTTACTGATGATTATTGATTGCCAGCAGAAGCAACTGAATAAAATTCTGCTAGTTGCTGACGCCGAATGTGTTAAATGAATTTTTTCAGCTATGTAGTTATTTGCCATGGTATTCAGTCAATTCAACCTATGGACGCTTTCAACCCAGGACTATTCAACCTACAGATGTTAGTTGGGTTGTTTTGGTTTTAGCCGTTCTAGGTTGGATCGTCCGTGGTTTGAATCAACCTGGAGCCTTTTCCCATATCAATGAATTTTTATGTGAAATATTCCAGAATCACAAGGTGGGGGTAGTGAGAGTCAGAAAGCTGCTGAGGATACCAGCTCTTCACAACTTACAGAGAACAATGTTGAAGTATGAAAATATTAAAATTTGAACTCACACGTGCTATCATTTTAGCATAAAGTTTAAGTTGTGTCGACAAGGATAATAATGACACACTGCCTGGTCAAATGGAATTAGAAAAGCTTTTTAAAAATATTGCATAAAACAGTGGGATTTAACCGTGATTTTCCAAATATTATGCGATTCTCCAAAGATATTATTATGCGTGAATATGTGAACTTCTCATTTATAACTCACCGTCATCTTCTCACAGAACTTGGCGGTCGAGCCGCAACCCAGTTCGCCGTCGACATTTTCAAAACCAGAGTCGCCCGCCACCAGTCGATCTCTCGCCAGCGCATATCGTCAGAAGATCGCTGAAAGAAGAGAGGCGATAAACAAAAGAAAAAGGGAAGGTCTTGCCAGCCGTGGAGCCCCTGATACGCCACAGCTTAAAGTACGTGACGCCATTTCATTAATACTCTAAAGTTGTACTAATTGGGCGATGCGTTGATGGAAATATTTATATCTGCAGGGCATGTTCGATACTGGCCTCCTCGAAGAATTCTTGCGATCATATCGCGCTGTCGTGGAGTTTAAAGACTGGGTAATGTTAAACAAAGTGCCCTTTTTTGAGCTGCTACTTTTTTGCCGTGGTTGTTTGTGAATCAGATAGCAACTATGCCATCTATTCAAGTGAACATTTTCACTTCGCAAAGTTTTCGGAAAATGTGTAATATACTCCTAAGTTTCCACCATTACTGTATATAAAACTTAACTCATATTTCTTCTCTGTTATAAGCTTAATTAATCGGTATTTCTATTGTCAGATTGCTCAAGAAATGTCTCGATATTCAGCACTCCAAGGCAAGGCTCATACCATAAACGCCGTTCACACGACCGACTTTGACGCAACCAACGATCAAGTAAGTCGAATTGTGTTACAGCAAGACGTCGTATTGCGATCAGAAAAAACCTGCCATTTACACCCAGGTTCAACTTTACGTTTCGAACATGAGTACGTCAATTGAACAGAGCTTGACCGTCATCAAAGAAGGTGTGTCCTCTGCTATCAAGGAGACTCAACCGCCACTAGATTCTGAGAGCGAGCAACTTCGGCAAAATAACCTTGCCCTGCAGGTTAGATGGATATCTGTTGTTTCTTCTTAGGTAAACAAATTTCGGGAAGGAGCAGCCGTCGCTTGCCTATCCGACCGGTGTTTACATAAATATAAGTTCAGACATGGAATGTGCGTTCCAAGTTAACAACCCACGTCAACTAATTCGCTCTTCTGTCATACTCGCGGAGCGGACCGATAAAGGGCGCCTGTGATAATCAATTCAGCATGTTATGATGTTAAACAGCGCAAACCTTGTGTTGACATTCATAGGAAGAACTCGTCAACCTTCGCAGTGAATACGAGAAACGCACCCAGCATGATGCGGCTGTGATAATGCATATGCAGAACACCATCAGTGAAACGCAAAGGGGAAATACCACGGCAGCAGGGGTAAGTTAGCGCCAAAACCTTTAGCTTTTGGGGAAAAGTTCTTAATGCAGTCACTCTGTAGACTTCTGGGTCGGGTTTTCCGTCCTCACCAGCTGGTCCCGTGATGGGGAAAACCCCAGGGTCTTCACATCGGCCAGCAACTGATGATTCTGACCTCACCATTGTCTTCAGTCGTCGTGATGCTGACCAGAACACTAAAGCGTTGAAAAAATCGGTCGCTGTTGGAAAACTTGCTCAGGTTTATTGCCGCTGTTATCTCTATCACATGTACCACTTAGTAACAAACTCCAAGTTTTTGGAAATTTCTGCGATAAAAATGCAAGTGTTCCATTAAGCAGTATAGAGCGTTTTATGTCCCGAAGAAAATGCGTTTGTGTTTGTAACGGCACGAATACCTGTTCTGTGATAAAGTTTTTATTGCTTTTACCGATAAAGATCGTTATTTTTGTTAAACACGGGTCCCTACACGGTTGTGAGTTGCTGTGAGTTCGTTATTAGTTACAAGTTCCTTGATCTCCAGGCGACCGTGGACTCGGTAGTTGTAGCCATGGAGGCTTATAACTCTATTCCGGCCCGTCGGATCCAGCATCTGGCCGACAAGTTGATGCATCACACCAAGATGAAAGTGATTGAAACGAACGTGAGAAATAGCAACTTGCTCACTTCTGAAGTGTTCTCGATTTTAGGTGGGTTATTGTTTTTGTCTTATTGCTGCCTGTAGGCTTACAATCGTTTTAAATATAGTTTAGTTTGAAAACAGTTTCGCTCTACTTGGACTTAAATGGATGACCATACTAATTTCAACGAAGGTCATCACGGAAACCAAAGCGAAATACTGTGATAAGTCTCACTGTAAAATATGGACTTCAATTTTTTGATGGATTCATTTTGAACGTTTTAAGCTCATCGTAGCGATGATGTTATTCTGTTATTGATACAAATGCACGTCTCCTAATACTCGTATAATTATATTAGAATTTATATAAAAATATTCTTTTTTTTTGCTGCCTTAACTTCAGAGGGAGTTTTTGGGTACCTGCTGGTTCGATGGACTGTTCACGTTTTTTTTTTCAATTTGTTACAGTTGTTCGCCAAAGTCTGAGTTTCTTTGAATGATTTTTTTTCACATTTTATATAAACAAGCACGTTAACTTTGTTATTTTTTGATTTATACCTTAAACTTACCCTTAATTCCGTGCATTTTATTCTAAAAATTGTGCTTTTCTCCATGCACTTGTAGAACGCCTCGAACTTGCAGCGCTTGGTACAGTAACAAAATTTAGGCATTAACATTATGTCTTGCAACGTGTGTTCATATATTTTTGTTGGCTTGCAGAGAAAATGGAAACCTTACAACACCGTCGTGCCCAGGAATGGGGTCGCCAGATGGACGAGATGACGTCAGAACGAAGACGGCTTGGCGCTTTGCTTACGAACGCCTTCCAGCGGTTAGAATCAATCACAGGCGTCTTCCTCATAAAACCGATCATTTCTTACAGAGGAAAAGGTTTTCCGAGAAAGTAAGACTTTGCCAGTTCTTTCAACTGGCTAAAAGCCCAAGGCATCAGTGAAACTTTCTAAACTAACCACGTACAGTTTGATCTCATCTACTTGTTAGAAATGACAAAAATACAAATCTGACCGCGTCGTTATCCGTTGTCAAAACGGTAATTTTTCTATATACAGGTACGCGGGAAAAATCAGCACCCGCTTTAATAAGTACCAGGCTGAGGCGATGTTGCAGAAAATGCAGCTGAAGCAAACCGCCTTTAACGGTTCTGGCCCCAGCGATGTGATGCAGGGTAAGTGAAGTAAAGCGCGCCTAGTCTATATATTGCAGTAGCGTCGACCCATTACACAAACTGCAGGTGGGTAGTACTGTATTGGCGATCATACAAAGTAGCGTTATAATTTTCATTGTCATAGACAATAAACTGATGGTATGTTGTAATCATTTTATGTTTATGCAAAGTATTAGTGTTTACTTCATACTTAATGGTGCAGTGTTGTCAAATGCAAATGTTTCTTCGTAGTGAGCGTTTTAAAGTCGCCGTCTGCAGAAAAACTCCCCTCAACGAGATCGCAGCAAGGTTGCACTGTGACGTCGCCGATGACGCAAAAAAATACCGAACCTCTTAACGTGTCAGGTAGGTAATTACTTAATTAAAATGCCAGATCTAGGTTTGTCATTCTAGTCGTTGTGTTTCATAGATGGTTTTTTCAGCAGCAAATATCACGAATGAGCTAAAAAAGTCGCAAAACGAGAAGGATTCTCTTATATGGCATACGTGAAGAGAATGTAGAGACAGAATATATGTTTTAGTATGTTATCTGTCATCGCTATCTATGCTGATATGCAGGCTACAGCTTTGTCAAGTTGTCACGTTTGGCACTCTGTGTCTTTTGCGATTCTGACTTAGACAATTAGCTAATGGATACGAGGTGACATAATCGACAAAGCTGCAAGCAGCTAAATAACTTATCATGGTTCCTATTTGCGTCTTGTCAATCAATCTTATAAATGCTCCCTGTCGCTTCGAATTACATTTCAGTCTGTTTCCTGCTGCATTGTCTGCTCTGTAACTCAATCCCTGCGAGATACAGCTCTGACTTGAAGAACCAATTGTATTGGCATTTTCTGACATGCCGTGTTGCTAAATTCTTCTTATTGCAACATATTTAACGCAATCTATACCAGTATCAGCATTTTGCGATTGTTATCAGCTTAAATACATCTGTGTTAAACGTACAGGCTTAAGAAAGGAGCAGTCCCCGGCGATGTGGAATGCAGGTTCGTCGCTAGCACACAGCATGCCCACCTCGCGCATGAGGAAGGACGGCAGAAGGTAAATGATGTCGCCCGATTGCGGAGTGACATATCCCGCATGTATCTGTCTACGTGTCCGTATTATTAACTCTTCCTTACCGTTTAACCGCTCTATAATTATCACTGTTGGTTGATAGGAACGTACGTTAGATCCGTTTTTGTTAAAGGGTTTGCGGTAACATGCGTCCAAATACATTCCTTGTGTAAAGTAGACGTCGGATATTTAAATGGAGTGAATGTGCAGTTACCTGGTGAAATTCGATGCGTCGCCTATACTTTAAAGAACAGAATAATAAATCCACGTTTATTTTTTTATGTTCAACGCAATACACTGTCACGCTTTGCCCACTAATTATAGTATTCTTCCTATGATGATCATGATTCATTAACGGAGTTCATGTGTGCTTCCAAACTCGAAACGTTGGTTAGAAGCACGAGCTTGAATCCATTGAAATCAACTTTTGATTTAGGTCTCCGGTACCGGTCCAAATTCAGCCGTCCACCGTGCCCAGGATGCTAGAGATGGACATCGGTCGTTACCAGCACGATCTCACCAGCGTCCACTCCTTCATTCCTCCTGGAGTTAGAGAAGATGTTGGCCACGATCGAATCCGGAGCATGGAGCTTCTGCAACGACGATTCCATGCAAGCAAGTTCATTTTGATAAAATTTTAGTATTTTTGAGTGATTTTAAACGCCTTTCACTGCGTTTTACATCCATTTTTTTAAAAGACAATTCTTGGTTATAACCTGTAACGTTTGCAATTCTCCAGTATTCTGGCAGTGCCCATTGTTCTGGCTTGTTTCTAAAGATCTGGTGTTTATTTAAAGGATATATCGTTACTTAGCTAACAGCATTGGATTAGATCTCAATGTCTTGCGACAGGTGTATCAAGGACTGGGTTGGATGTTACGGGAAGCAAGGACCCGGCAAGGATACAGGAGCGAGCAACGAAAGGATCTCCGGATTTCAAATCAATGGCTCCACCCACCACGCCCACCTCTCAGTCTCAACAGGTCTTAAAAGATAATCGCGTCTAATATGTTACCCGGTTTTTTAACGTTTATTCAACATTTTAGAAGTGGTTGTGTTGATCTTTTGGTAAGACTTGGAGCTTAACCATTTTTATAACGAAAATTCGTTAAATAACTGAGGTTGAGTTGTGCAGATATTTCCTGTCCAGTGCGAACTCTTTTTTTCAATGACGTCATAATCTTTCAGTTTCCCCACCGAAGTGGGGGTTCCGGACTTCGGATGAGATCTTCCGATGACGTATTTGTTGTGAATGCTGACGTCGCAATGACGTCACCAAAGCCACTTCCTCCAATCAGGACGACGTCTACCCACTCAACTATGTCATCAGCTGCATCAAGCAGGGTCTTTTCCCCAACCAAATCGGCTCATTCGAGGTAAAACGTATGGCATATTTGTTATGATATTGTAGGCAAAGAGGGTTCTATTCATGGGTCTTTCTATGACCTTAATTTGGCCTTTGGGAGATGCCAATTACCGTTGTTTTTCTGGCGCTCTGTTGTCGTTTGCCAAGTATTATTCTTTCACGTGTTCACCACCCTTTGTGACGTTATAGATCAATGCCTGATATGAGCGCGCTTGAAGAGAGCAGTCAAGCGTCAACTCCCTTCGCAAGTAAGAAAGAAATCTGAGTTTAACTTCAGTTGAACCTTAAATACCAAGAACTGCTTTTTTGTTACCCATTCAATCTAATTTAATCACCTATCTTTAACAGTGAGTTGCGTGACCTACATACGGTGAAATAGCAACTGTCTAAGCTTATTCATATATTGTGGTGTTTCTCTTCTTTCAGACAATTTTTTTGGGTGTTTTTCTGTAATTATTAATGGGTATGCCGCTGTATTAATTCTAGGCGCCAGAAAAGACATGGCCACCTCCCCAGTCAACAATGATTGAGTTTCTTTTCATCCGTTGTGACGTCTCTGTATCGTCGAATTTAGTCTTAGTCTTTTTATTTTTTGATAGTTTACCTACTTTTAGTGGTATGACGTTTTTAATGTTATTTTTGGACAGTTTAATAATATCTTTTAAACCTCGAGAAATTTCACTATATGTTGCACTTTTTTTTATACTTACTCAATGGAAGACCATTGCCTAGTGTTTCTAATATTTTGATACTTTCCTGAGAACACTGTATTTTCTGTTATATTTTGCCTAATCTACATTGATCAGCTACGTGTAGACGTACGAACCAACTGACTCAACCCATCAAATATATTTTAACGAGCGGTTATTTTCTTCTATAGTTAAGGAACCATCCTGATTATAGATAACACATCACCCGTTACTGTCGTCACTAAACAACAAAGTAATTTCGGTCAGTTTATTTCTAGTTATAATTCCTTTAAATAAAATAAAACGAATAATCGATAATTTATTGCGTCTTAATGCATCGGAAGGAATGTATACGTCATTGGCGCTGCAAAATATTTAATGCAACGGCTCCACCGTCAAGATCCAGGTACTAACAATTACTCTTGTTGTGTACTTTCCGCTCATTCGTCCTAAGGTCGGTGGTATTTAAACTGGAATTGTCATCAATCGGTCTTGTTGTGTAATCCATTACTGCGGAGAAAAACCCGGTTCATTACTAGCTAAATAGTCCAAAAGTTATGCAGTTCTTAAGTACAGACTACAACACCTAGGTTTCAGCGAAAACAATTTTTTAAATGTCTACTAAAAGCCACACGTGGAAGGTTAGGTAGGATTTACCGGACAGCCGTTTTGACGTTCTTGTCGTTTCCTCCATTCTGATATTCGCGTTCGTCGCTCACTTCTTTTGCGGCACCGGTTACCACTTTATACGCCATAACCAGGATGAACTGTCGAGTGACATACAAGTCAATTTAGTCAATGCCGATCTAAGTTGCCGTTGGCAGCATTCTAGCAACTACATCGACTCAGCTATTATTAAAGTTCTGCGTGACGTCATGCTTAGACCAATCAATTTTTGGTCATATATCAAGCACAATTTGACCTAAAAACTTTCTGAACTACTAGAAAACAAATTATCGTGATTCGATGGTACTTGCTCCAAGCATTAAGTAATCATGAGTTAGTAAACCGAAATAGCATTTATATAATTATAGTGAATACCGAAGTTAACTCTTAAACAACAGGCCAGTATGGTCAATAGCGTACTAAATTAGTGCACGCAGTGGTTAGAAAGCTATGGGATAAAAGCTGCGACCAAACGTGATTCGAGAGGTACTGGTTCGTTTTCGTAGAAATATAGTTTCTAGTAGGCCTATGTCATACACGAAAAATATAACCCATGTGGCAACTAAAGCGATAAAAAATTTACATCGGTAGTAAGTTTAATTACAACTTTGGGTAAGTAAGCCTGAAAAGATTTTAACCTAACGTAGTTTAATTGTTTGCCCAACTCATAACGTACGTAATAAAAGGTTGGTTTTCGTCACACATCGTTTGACGTGTTCTGAACGTGAGATTATCAGAATCGTCACAAATATTCATTTTTCTGAATATCTCGCTTAAGTAAAAAGTAAAGACACTCTATAGTTTGCCTGATGGCGTTACATTGCGAGTAGTCCCATAGTATATGGGGTAGGTTTATATAATTGCCTCACCTTAAACCAATATATGTGCAGAATAAATAATGTCAAAAGCAATCCATTTGTGAAAAAATAAAACGGCGGAATCTCTTCGTGATACATCTCTCTGCTGACGTAGGCGCTGACGTAAATAACTTTCAATGGGAACCAATATAAACGAAATACAAACCTGGAAAATTGAAGTGATGAACACAAACATTACCAAAGCTGTAATAAAACTGTACAGTGTACATTCAAAGGCTATATTCAACTCACCAGGATGTCCCAAACAGTACAAAGCCGACACTTGAAAGGACATCACACACTGTGGCCCACGTCCCGCCTTTGCTTTTGTAATAGACAGCTAGCTTAGTCGCTTGTAGAAATACGTCATTGAGATCGTGTAAAAATAGCACAAGCATGCCGAGATGAACGTATCTGGAACACGAAAACAAATCGTGCTTTTGCATAGCGTTATGAAAATAAATGTTACTCAGAACGCGCATCATAACGTCGCAAAACATGAATCAAAAGGTTGTTCAAGCAAAAAGGACTGCAGTAATCTTAGTCAAACTTGTTTCATTCACCTAAACAAATATGAATTCACTATTAAGATTATTGAAACAAGATGGTGGATAAGCATCACAACCGAGTCTTTTCGCCATTCATCCAGCACTAAAGTTGCGTAGATGCAATGTATGTAATGGCTTATTTGAAACATGTAGATACAATAGATGTCCCAATTAACGACCGAATGCAGCTGCCAATCTGCAATAAAAAATATCTTAACTATTTTTAGATGAAATCTACTCAAGGCGTTCTTGGGCAGAGATATGCATCGAACACAATGAAAGGCGTTACTACTTTGGCCAATATCTTGCCTAAAGAAAGTCCCATTATTCATAATTACTTTTAAAGAAATATGGACATTTAGTACTGCACTTTTATGAACACCATTAACGCTGAATAGTCTTCACTACACGTTTACCAGTGATTGTGCGTACAGGGTTACTGAAAAGGTCATATTTATGCAACACAAGATAGGCGGCCGGTATCCAAGCCATTAAAGAGAAAGTAAGATTCCATAAACACTCAGGTACACCCTTTTCTGCCTTTTTGCTTAGACGAGAACGTCTGATTATCTCCTGCAAAAGTCAAGACACTCTTATACAGTGAAATGGCGAAATGGGTAAAGTAGTGTTTAGGATTTATGCAGCGGTTAGTTAATTGCTTTACAAATTAAGCTGTATTTTTGCGTACACTTCTGACTGCAGTACCTGAAAGAAGTATTTCGTTATGAGAGATCGCAGAACGGTCCAGGTCACGGCACACAACACTATCCAAAAACCGTCATTCCAGTGACAAGACCCATGTGTCTTTAGTGAATGAAACCAGCCGGCTGGCGTCAAATCGTTCCTTTCCAATTGACTCCAAGACTTTCGCAGTGCATAGCTGACATCAGTAACAAAGCTGGCATAGGTTGGCATTAGAAAACCTTCTTGGACTACCATCCTGACTAAATTTCCGGTCTTGACACCGATTAATTGTTAACTGATAGTGGCAACATATAAAAAAGATGTACTCTAATCTGCAATCAGCCTACATACAAAACAACGATAAGTCGTATATAAAGTACAGTTAGGGCAAAATGAGTAAAAGTTATTGAACCAAAACAAACTCTTTCAATATGAGATAAGTCTTAATGAAATGGGACTGGTGGGCATTGATAAGGATCTTGACACAGACAATAAACCTAACATTCTAACTGCAAATCCGTTTTACTAACCAATACCACACACTTATCCAAACGTGACCTGAAACTAACTGCTTAAAATAACAAGGAGATACCAACAGCAAGCGCGTACATTACGTACGGTTGTTGACTGTTGCCAAAGGCTACCGATAAATGTAGTGCACGGTATGGGCCGTTTCCAGCACCAGAATTTAAATTTTGTACATGCTACATACCAAAACATAGCTATTGTAACTAGTAAAACTCAGTAACAAAAATAATGTAACTACGATTACCTACGTTAGTTACATAAGCTACATTTTGGCTACGAAATCTACATTTTCATTTAGAATGTACAAAAGCTATATTTTGGTGTTTAGAACGGCATATGCAAATGGTAATGCATAGTATGGGGCATTCTCAACAACAAAATATAGCTATCGTACAAGTTAGATACCAAAATGTAGCTATTGTAACTACAGTAAATAATACATTTCAGTAGCAAAAATTAGGTAACTACGACTAGTTACATTAGCCCAGTCGCACTTTGGTATTTAAAGCGGCCGGTAATGTATCAGTCTGAACAGCGTACTCGATAAACCTTACTTCAACAGTTCTTTAACTGACCTATAACGAAGCTAATTGCACAGCATGATTTCTCACCGATTTGAGTCAGTAACTCTGGCTCACATTTATATCACATTTGTGGTAAACAACACAATCTTACAAAAATAATCCTCGAAGGAAGCTGTCATACAAAATGGTTTATGACTAAACAACTTTAACAGTTTAGCCACATTTAGTTCACCAACTGTTTGTTTTAGCCAAAAATTATGCCAACGATATCATGAACAGGAAGTGAATCTAAACGGGCTGCCGCCATTTCTGCTCACGGGTAAAAAAGTGGATTTTTTTCTCACAACTTTTCAGAAAGTGACGAAAGACTTTACTTCACTGTAAGTAATTACGCGGCTTGTTATCAAAGATAATAAGTAGTTAACTCGGGGTTAAACTGAAGTTAATTTACATTAGAACTTAAATTTAGGTTAGGTATACTTACACTATTATGTCGAAGCATTCAAGTTATGTTAACAAATAACAAACAAACATACACTTTTTCCGGTGCATGAAACTTAAGCTTTTGAAGCGCATAGCATTAGTAAAACGCAACTGACGAACTTTACTTCTAAAGCAGAATAACTGAACAGTCATGGTTTGTTTTAATCACGCACGCCCTGAGGACCTAGCGTTCATTACCATCACGGCTGACTGAAAATCTTCAGTGTTATATCTGTTATCCATTGCCTTTCGCGTTTCGTCTCAAACACGTGTATGGGAAAGAAAAAGGGCGCGTGAAAGTGATCTGATCTGGAACACGACAAACCAACATAGTGAACACCTAACCAATATTCGTCTCTATGACGTTCGCTTCCTCTCACAATGGGGTTCTATCTGCGATTTCTTGCCCAGACCACTCACAGAAAGGAACACGACGTAAGCAAAACCATAAAACAACTGTGGTCTACAATTACAAATCATGTAATTTCATACGGACTACCAGCGGCAGCTGAAAGACGACATTATATTATAAATTCATTTACTTCTGTGCTTTAAGCACCGGGTGCAGTAACTACGCCCTAAGGCCGAACAACAATTATTATTTTGCAAATCTTGTTTAAAGAATTATAGAGCTTTTGTGTGTAGTGTGATTGTTTTTGCATCAGTAAGCTACTCAGTTACCAGTTTGCAGCAGCTTAAGTGGTGCACCATCTCGTGCAATGTGTTTTCCAACTTGTGATTGACAATTATGAATATGCTTTTTTGGGAAACGCTTGTTTCATCTCCCCATCTTCACATAATAAAAGCTCGCACTTTTATTAGCGACCAGAGAGACAGAGACAGTCGATCGAATCATCAGAACGAACGTCAGTCAGGCTTGGTGAAAATGAACTTTTCTAAAACTTGGAAAACGGCAGTTTTCAAGATGTGACTCGCTCAATTATCGTCTGTTAAAACGTGTACAGAATTTGAAATAAACGGCTTCACTTGCAAGCACATTCGTTGCAATTTGTATCCAATTGACAGCCACAGAGTTATTCTAACAATCTAACAGCATGCAAGAACTGTAGACTTTAGATCGTTTACCAGGATATTTTAGTGAAGAAACTGTTTGTGCCCCAAAATATCTTCAAATCTTAAAGTTAAAGTTAATCTTGTTTAAACAGTTACAGAGCGTTTGTATAGTGCTGTTGGTTTTGCAACAGCAAGCTACTCAGTTACCAGTTAACTTTAAAGTTAAAGCAGCATTCACTTGAAACACCAGCGGATTACAGTATTGGAAACTTTTTTCTTCATCTTCACAATTTACTGCTACTTATAGCAGCAATTTTATTAGGCTGCTTCATGCTGGTTTAGACAATTTCGACTGTGTTAAAGCATTAACAAATTTAAGCCGCCTTCCTACAAAAACTGGCAATCATCAATCACGCACTAGTTGTAATTACAAATGCTTGTATTAATAAGAGCTTTTTCAACTATTTTACGCCGCAACCTATCATTTTGTACTTTTTAATCCTTAAAATGTCAGTCTGTTAACTAACATAGTGTAAAATATATGTTCCACAAAATCCCTTTTGACCTGAGTGCTTGGTTAATTTACATTTCTTAAACTTAACTCTTTTCTGCTCTGTATTGGTAACTCTGTCCTGGTTAAATGTATTTACATCGCATTTTTGCCAAGCATAAATCTCATTGCATTGCTTTACAGTTTACACCATACGCGTAGCGCTTTTTCAATTTAACGTATACGCTATAATGGAACACCATAAATTTAGTTGACAGGGATATGGCTCGATGTGGCAGACGAAGCGCTCGATTTTCGAGATGATTGTGATTAACCAGAGGAATTCTAATACAAATTGACGGAAGTCATTTACTTCAATGCGATTAAGCAGCGTTACGTTGAGCTCTTCTTGCATGGGCCATCGATTTCAATGCGCTTTGCCGTTCATCAGGGGACGTTTACTTTGATTTCAGTGGAAGAATAATATGAAAACGCTCAAGTCGCCTGAATAAATTCATCAAAAGGTCACGTATCTTACGCATAGTTAAATCTACATTCTGTTGTTATGATTCCAATATTTATGACACTATTCCCGTAATGATTTTACTCGTTTGATGGAATTTCCTAACACCAGCAGATTTGTTCGACCGTAGTATAGTACTTGACAAGTTTTATGGTACTCTAAATTACTCTAATATTAATTTATCAATTTTCATGTGTTTTTGATTGTGTTTTTAAGAACCTGAACTAGGACTCAAACTGGTCAAATTAGGACTCATCTGGTCAAAGTTTGTTTTTCTAAACTGTATCTGAAATTTTCTTTAATAAGAGTTTAATGAAGCGACAAGTTTATTCGTCTGTACATCTGTCTAAACGCTAAAATCGATAGCACTAACATTTTGTCATTTTACCAAGTAATACATTTTTACATGTTTACGTATGTTAGCCGAAATATGCCGGGAATGTGAGACTCTCAGCGATTTAACGGCATAGAATGCTTTTTCACTATTTCTGTCTGAGTGTCTGTAAGAGATCGACGTACTCTGGTGTACTGATGTCAAGTATTTGGTACTTGATGCCACCTGGCTGGGCCAGTTATTATAATAAACCTACTTGTGCTTAAGTTTGTCGATGAACAGCATTGCCTATACTTCTAAACGATACAAAAACGTTACTTATATACAGGCCAGGCACCTTTCAACTCTACACACATTGCAGTAATCAAAGATTAAAAGTCAATTTACGAAAGAAAAGAATTAACTACTGGATACAATGAAATACTGTACCTCTAACTATATCGTTCTTTTGTATCACATCATTCGATAAGAAGGTAGTGCTGAAGCACTGTACTTAAGCGGAAAGAAAACCCGAAAAAAGCGAAGGATGGAGAAATGGCGAATGTATACCTTCAAAGTTTTGGTCTACAGACAACAAAAATATGGAGAAAAGCTATAACCTGTACAACGTGAACTTTTACGCCAGTTTGTCAAAGTCCGAATTGTGCACGGCATTAGAAAAAGAAAAAAGTAATTATTAAGGCTCCTCTGAAGACAGTAACGTGAAATTTCTTGAAGAAATTATAAGAAAAGTTACCGGCTATCCAACTTTGCTCGTTTATTTGATAAATTTTATCAGCATCTGCTTTTCATGATAATAATGCATTTGTACAATTTATCCTCTGCTGCCATCTACAGGAATGTATTTGAAATTCAACTCATCACTACAGCCGTGAAATCGTTATACCGACTCCTTGCGACACGATTACTTAATGGTAGTTTTCAAATGAATTACTTATTAAATCTCCCGTTATCTGTTTAAAAATGATTCAAAGTAAGATCAAACGCATTCGTGCGAGCTTGAACAAATTCATACAAATTGGTTTAAATTCATCTTGATTGAAATAAATTCATACTAATTCAAATAAAGTCAACAAACTGTTGTAAACAGTGAACAGTAATTATAAATTTCAAATGCATTTATGCAAATTTAAAATGTTAGTTCAAAAAATTCATGATAAATAAAATTGGTGAGCGTATATATAACCTAGACCGTAGCATACTTGAATTTGTAGAAATTTATTTGAATTTAATATGAATTTAACTTGTTTAAAGTAGTAAGTTATCACTTTTAAAAATTTTATGAGTTTACTTGAATATGTATAAATTTGTTTGATTTTACACAAGTTTATTTAAAATTTTATAGAAGTAGCCTATTTTAATTTTTAGAAATAGTATTTGATTTGATAGGTCATATCTCATTAATATGTGAGCAATGTACAGGTAAAAATAAAATGAAGGGCAACTTCAGGAGATTTAAACATCAACGGCTTGCTATTGAAGTTGTTTAAGAGCTGAGCTCATAAAAATGCCACCAGGATTCGATACTCATTGGCGCTACTACAATAAGATCCCGGTTAAATTTACAACATAAATCTGATCAGTTTGTGTCTTAGGTGCGAACTTAGCAATTATGGTTCTATAAATACAGTAGCTACTGTATGTACAACAAAAGCAATTTGTAAACAATATGCGCAAATGTTTGCATCACCTTACAAATCGTGAAGTTTAGGAAAGTTACTTGTTTAACTTTTCTTTTGATGACAAATTGACATGTTTGATTGACTGTACGTACCAACAAACTTCTGAAAAAGTTGAATTTAGATTCTTTGATAAATTTTTTCAAACTTAGCTGGGATATTAATGTAAATACCGTATTCAGTTGAGCAAGCCAAGAACAACATTTCCTCCTGTCTATTGGTTTTGTGAATTCGTAAACAGTTCCAAATTCAGTCAATGTTACATATTGTAAAAATCATTAAACTAAATAAAAAATACGTATAGGTTTACTGTGTGTCTAGAATTGGGACCGGCATATCAAAAACAAGCTATTATAATAGCCTAACTGTGGACTTGAGCGGTGATAAAGGATCTATGAGTTTGAAGAGTGTTTAGAATTTCCATAGTCAATGAAGGATTTTTCTTTCATATCATATAAACGTTTAACCGACTTCTCTTTGCACGATTTATCCAAAACACTTATAATAAAAGCCTCAGGAATTAAATGATTTTTCTTCATAGCTTTAGGCTAATGCTATTGCAATTTGCAATACGAGTTGCCTTACAACTGTGGTTGTGGGCGGAGCCACGACACATAAATGGAATATAGGCTATTTTGAATTGCTTTCATTTAATTCATGTTTTCTGGGCAGTTAAATAGCTATGTTTTCAGCAATTTTACATGATAAATTTAACACAGTTTTGCAACTTAACGTAAGCATAACTGCCAAGGCCAGCATTACAAAAACATGAGCCTGTCTGGCATCTTTTTGCACCGGCAGCCGGCGCAAGTGGCTTATGTTATTTAAGATTACAAGACATCAAACATGCTTACTGATGTGGTAGATTTTCAAATGAGTTCATGAAATACAAATAGAAGTATTTCGTTTCATGTAGTTACACACAAAAACTTGTTTACTTTAGTCTGTCTATAAGTGCAAAAATGCAAATTTTTACACGTTTGCGGAGAAAAGTTTCACAGTCACCGTATCTCTGTCGAAGATGCCAAAGCAAAGCTTTTCGTTCTTAGTTTTAGTAATGTAGTAAAAGCAGTACCTTTTTCAGCAACAAAAGATATTTGTCGGTTAGTAAAATGTCGAAAGCTGATGCAATAATCACCGCCTGAAATCCAAAAGTAACCTGGAATAAAATCAAAACCCTTCTATAAGCTACCAAACGATTTTATCTCACTTTAAACTTTTTTAACTATTTTGTGGGAATAGTTTATTGAAAATTTATATTTGCCATATTTTGAACAATGACTTTTCACATCGGCAAAACCTGAAACTATATATGCCCACGAGGGTGTGCCAAATCACCAAGTTAATATCATTCTCAGTTGCTAGAATTAAGAAAAACTGCACGTTTTAAAGTAATCAAGATTTTTAAACTGGCAAAAACATTTTTTACATTGTATTTTTAGCAGAAATTAGTGGTGGTTAAACGTGTATACTTTATTAAAACCATCGTTTTTACAAGTTGACACTTTCTTGTTGCTCCCCTTCCAATCAAAAACAATGTGCAAAAATTATCATGTGATTCGCCCGTGACTAACGTTCCGCATGAATTACTCTCAAAACAGATTGCAAATTTGCTGACGCCTGAACGTTGAAAGTTGAGGAGTGAGTTACGAATTGATGTAGCCTTTGTTTAGGCATTTCCAAGCTAAAACTTAATTACGTGTTTGATTATCAGTTTATTGCCAGTACTTAAAACATTATGCTAGGTATGCGCAACAGACTTTACCCAACAAATCAAAAATAAACAATACAAATTTCATCATGCGCACTTCAATTTGCGGTTCTAGTATACAAGTGCGCAACCAGATGACAACACACTTTGAGTAGCTGGGGTCTAGTATACAAGTGCATCCTGTGGTTGTGCACTTGTATACTAGACCCCAAGTTTCGACGTTCACAGTATAGCAGTAGAGAGCACTAGAACAAAACGGCATTAAATTCTATTTGAGGCAGTAGGCTAACTTTTCAAACAAGGAAGCTTTTTGCCAAAACGTTTACTTAAAACGATTTAAGAAACTGCGAATAATTATCATTCCCCGTGAAATTTGTGCAACGCTGCCGTTGTAATGTCCTTAATAAGTTAATTGAGCAAAGTATGAACAATATTTGCTTTTGTTAAAAAGTTTAAATTTATGCAATAATGTAAATGATTAAGATCATGTTTGTATGAAAACTTGCATGAACACAAGCTCAGTAGCCGAGGCATGAGAAATGAGTGACCGTAGCTAATTTTAAGTCATGCAAAGACTTTCCAATCCAAAAATAAAGATCTTGGTTTCATCATATATATATATAGATCATATAGCCTATACTAGTTTAAAACACTTAACTATACATTTTCGACTAATGTTGTCACATAATTACATGCATGTGCTTGCGTAATAGATTGTAGTTGATTTAAGTTGTCTGTCATCTGAAAGAGAGTCATGAAGCAAGACTTTAGCAAACTACCAAAGATTCGAGATGCTGAAAAGGAGAGTATGTTGGGAACCGTGTTTGGTGTTTCTGGGCCGGGTAAGAACTTGTTATATACTTTACATTTTAACAAGCAAAATGTGTACATGTAATGTATATGGTATCTATGACCTGAGTTATATTTGCATGGCAAAGGTTCAACAGTTTTAT
The DNA here is from genome assembly GCF_947623445.1 of Clavelina lepadiformis. Lineage (NCBI taxonomy): Eukaryota > Metazoa > Chordata > Ascidiacea > Aplousobranchia > Clavelinidae > Clavelina > Clavelina lepadiformis. The sequence goes on from NC_135241.1 coordinate 21,618,074, forward strand.
TTGTAGGCTGGAACATGTTTTAACCAATAGGTTTCTATCAAAGTTATGATTTTTTATTTCCTAATTTTTACATTGGTTTTATGTTTTTGTGGTAGTTGTTTCTGCTCAACACATGTCTGGTTCTGCCATGTACGAGCTTGTGAGAGTCGGACATGCAGAGCTTGTCGGAGAGATCATTCGTCTTGATGGGGATAGGGCAACTATTCAAGTCTACGAGGAAACCTGTATGTTGAATACATTGACTACTATCTAAAGATAGCTTTATACCATTCTGCCATATAGTTGGTAACTTTTTTGGTTTAACTTAGGGATATACCATATCATGGCCTCAGATTTTTATAGCTCAGTCATAAAGTTTTTTTCACTGCATAACAGCTGGTGTAACTGTGGGAGACCCAGTACTAAGAACAGGAAAACCATTGTCTGTTGAATTAGGCCCAGGAATATTAAGTAAGTGAAAAACAGAAATTTTGCATGAGTTTGACTGTTATTAGACTGCTTTTAGTGTTAGGTTTGTTGAGTAAGGATACTATCATGCCATTGTCTGAAATAGAAGCTTTATAGATCACTTGAAATGTGCTTTTGCAGACAACACATACGATGGTATTCAACGCCCTTTGGAAGACATCCAGATGCTAACAAAATCTATTTACATTCCAAGAGGAATTAACACAACAGCACTGAGCCGTGAATCACAATGGCATTTTCAACCAGTGAAATCATTCCAGGTAAGTTAATATGCTGATAGCAAGACATGAATAAACCCTATAAAGACTTCTGTTTAAATATTGCAGCTTTTTTACTTTTTTTTGAAGTGATTTTCTCACTATTTTGAGAAAGGGAGTGTTTAACTTCATTTAAAAGTTTATATTCAATTAAAAACTATTGCCAACTTTCAGTTCTCACCATTTCTTTGTCTTTCTACAAAAAAGGCCAATGAAGCAGATATAATTGAACTCACATATGGACCTGTTTTGACCTGGAATAATTTGTAACTGTAGCTATGCCGATGCGTTCATTCGACTGATATATGGTTAAAGTATGCAAATGCTTAACCGAGAGCTGCCTCCACAGTAAAACTCTCAGCTGAACTTTCATTTGACTGATAAGCATGTTGTGAGGCTCTTGTTGTATCCACTTGAGTTATTCCCACATGTGACATCATAGAAAGTCTTCTTAGTGTTATTGCGGAAGAATGAGTGATGCTGCGATTCGCAACTTTAAACAATGCAGTTGTTCAAATGTTTTAATTTGCATTTTACAGCCACTTTAAATGAGCACCGATTGTTGCTAGGTTGGCAGCCACATCACAGGAGGAGATGTGTATGCAACTGTCCAAGAGAATACTCTTATTCAGCATAGGCTCATGTTACCCCCGAAGAATCATGGAAGGGTTACTTACATTGCAGAACCAGGGAGCTATAACATTAATGTAGGTGATCGGTTACATATTTCAGTACTCACGTAAATTATACTGCAATTTAAACTACAGACTTTCAATTATGTACGTGGTACATAAGCTGGTCTTAAAAGTTCTGGTTTTGTCAAAATTTGTGTTATGCTTTGCAGGATACAGTGCTTGAAGTTGATTTCGATGGCTCAGTGAAGAAGTACTCGATGGTGCAAATTTGGCCAGTTCGTCAACCTCGGCCTTGTGTTGAAAAACTTCCAGCCAACCATCCCTTGCTAACCGGCCAACGTGTTCTGGATGCACTCTTCCCGTACGCTTCAGTATATACGATAAAATGTGAAATATATTATTACGTAATGTCTCTTTAAAATATTTTTAACTTCTTTCAGTGCCGTACAAGGTGGTACAACCGCAATACCCGGAGCTTTCGGATGTGGTAAGACTGTCATTTCTCAGTCGCTGTCAAAGTTTTCCAACAGTGATGTCATTGTGTATGTGGGATGTGGAGAGCGTGGAAATGAAATGTCTGAAGTACTGAGAGACTTTCCCGAGGTACCTTGTAGCGTCCCATCATTCATACTGTAATTGCAGTTATCTTTAATACCCAGATATTGCAAAGTTAGTAACTAGTGTTTTATTTCATCATTTCTTTTGACGATAATGTAATTTATTCAGCTCACAGTGGAGCTCAATGGTCAAACAGAGTCGATCATGAAACGTACAACATTGGTGGCTAACACGTCAAATATGCCAGTGGCTGCAAGAGAAGCTTCCATTTACACTGGTGGGTACAGAAACATGGTAGAAATAAGCTGGACTTTATTATTGTTTTCTTTGTACATTGAGGTAGCTTTAAAGATTTATCTTGTCTCCTAAAGGTATCACATTATCGGAATACTTCAGAGATATGGGTTACAATGTTTCAATGATGGCTGACTCGACTTCTAGGTTGGCATTTTTTTGTAAACCACCTGTTTTGTACAAAAAGTAGATTAGGCATAATTAATAAATAATAAATTTACTTTCAGGTGGGCTGAAGCACTTCGTGAAATTTCCGGTCGTTTGGCAGAAATGCCGGCAGACTCTGGATACCCGGCTTACCTCGGTGCTCGTCTTGCCTCATTTTATGAGAGAGCCGGTCGTGTGACGTGTCTTGGAAGCCCATTGCGTGAAGGAAGTGTATCGCTTGTTGGAGCGTGAGTATTGTTTGGGAACTGTGCTGTAGCATTTGCTTAAAATGCAACGTTTTGCTGTAAAAGTACAATGATAAGCATTTTATTAGTTTGTATTAGTAGTTGCACAAATCTACAACTTGCTAAATCAGTCCTATCTCTTACATGATTAAGCGGTTATCTCTCTATAATTAATTGATAACAAGTCTAAACTTCTACTTGGCAGTGTGTCGCCTCCTGGTGGAGACTTTTCTGACCCAGTGACGTCAGCCACCCTCGGCATTGTGCAAGTGTTCTGGGGGTTGGACAAGAAGCTGGCCCAGCGCAAACACTTCCCGTCGGTGAACTGGCTGATCAGCTACTCAAACTACACAAGGTGTGGAGATAATATCATTTTATGTGTTTATGATTGAAAAATCAGCCCCGATAAAAGCTAAGATTTTACATTGAAAATATGCAGAGCACTTGACGAATTTTATGAGAAGAACTTCCCAGACTTTGTGCCACTTCGAACGAAAGTAAAGGAGATCTTGCAAGAGGAAGAAGAGTTATCGGAGATTGTCCAACTCGTTGGAAAGGTGAGTTATTGAATGTGGAATAGGTAAGAAGACAGAAATGACTGCAAGCCACCCATCTCTGTGTTTATATTAACCTATCTACTGGGTCTTGTTTCAGAGCTCTTTGGCTGAATCTGACAAAATCACCCTTGAAGTGGCCAAATTGCTTAAAGATGACTTCCTGCAGCAGAATGGCTTTTCACCATATGACAGGTATGAAAGTGTAAGCGTTGTCCAATTCAAATCCTTAAACAAATCTAGATGTTGAAATTTTCGATTGAGCTTGCGCCTTTGCGGAAGAAGAAATAGCAGCGAAAACCTTGCGAAAAAATTACCTGTCGCCACCTTTCAGATATTGCCCTTTCTACAAGACGGTCGGTATGATTCGAAACATTATTGCATTCTACGATATGGCCAAGACCGCAGTGGAGTCCACAGCTCAGTCTGACAACAAGATCACGTGGGCAATCATCCGCGAGAACCTGGGTGACATCATGTACCGGTTATCGTCCATGAAATTCAAGGATCCGGTCAAAGATGGTGAAAAGAACATCATTCAGGATTACGAGAAATTGAACGACGATATGCAGACCATGTTCAGAAGCCTCGAAGAATAAAATTTGACATTGCACAGAACAATTTTCCCTGTCTGTCTTGTGGTACTTGTCGCAGTCCCGCAATTCACGGCATGCTGAACTGTTTATTTATACAGAACTGTGCTGTGTAGCTTCATGTTTAGGCAAATCATGCAAAGTTACGGTATTTGATAACTGCGTTATGTCTTTCGACTGGTAATGTGTTGTGCAATATTGTGTCCTGTGCCATCTATAGATTTCCTCAAGTTAAAAAATCACGTCTTTGTAGTGGAAGCTGAGGATTGTGAAATCACTCCGATATTTTTGAGCATCGATGTCGGCTGCAAATTTCTCAATGAATTTACCATGGCCAGTGCTTCAGGAATTACTGTAGTTAAAGTCGTGTGCAAAGCCGTGTAATTCACCTTCATTTCGGTCCAAAAAACTTAGTTCATCTTCGCTAAGTATGTTGTGATTACGTTTACATGGCGTAATTTTAACGGACCAAATTTACAGTTTTAAATCATTTGTTGTAAATAGATATTTATGTGAGATGAAATAAAACACAAAACTTTCCGTGGGATGAGCTCAATTAATGATAAAACCAGAGATAATGTTGTTCTCCAACCTTACGGGGGCGGCGAAGGCGATTCAAGCGAATAAAAAAGTGTCACGCGAGAGTGCTTCAGCAGAATGCCTTATTATGACGTATATATAAAGCTCGAGGCGACAGCAGAGCGCAGCGTGTAAAGTTCAGAAGCAAATTGAGCCAACTCAAAAGGCTAAATTCTATCTAAAGCTCGTTGATCAATGCAAGAGTGTATCACTAAGCAAATAATATCCATTATACCCAGGTTACTAGCTTAGAGCTTTGTGCTGAGACGGGTTTTCCGAGAAATTTAGGTGGTTTGTCATGCCTTAACCGCAAGTTAAACATTGCCCAGGCATTAACTTCACTGCTTTTCACGTGCCGTGGTATTAGGGGGAAGGTTTAGCTGTTGTGTACTTTATCGGTAAAAATGTCACACTCACAATGAATGACCATCAACGTTGTATCGAAGCAAACAATTATGCCAGTAGAAGCTACCTTGCCCTGTATTTACTAAGATATCGAGTATGTCGGTTTCAAGTCTTTCAGTGATAATTAGGAAATTAGAACTTGTAAACAAACGTTACAGGAAATACTGAACTACAGTACACTCTAGTAAAGAAAATAGTATGACAGAATAAGGGTGATATCATGGAATAGTAAGCTGCGCCATCTTCTATTCAAAGTAGTACTGTTTGGATCAAAAGTAGAAAATGACGTCACATGAGCGAACAACTGTTGTTGCTTACGTAAATGTCATTCAGCTCGTCGATAGTTGAAGTGCTGTGGAAAGCATTGATTAAGATTTTAGAGCAGCTTATTGTAGTTTGTGAGTATGACTGCACTCAACTGTATCAAGCGCTTTGAATAAGATTCGAGCTACAGTATTTACGCAGACCAGGGAACAATAAGCGCAAGAGATTTACGACCATACTCAAACATAACGGACATAGGCTAGTTTGAACTTTGAAGTATGCATAAGCTGCACATGCTTTAATAAGTTTCTGTCGCAGAGAAATCTAAGCTACCTTCGAGCGGTAGGGCGTTGGGACAATGGCCAAAGAGGTCATAGTCGATATATCGTGGCTTCGGCCGCTCAAACTGATTGGTCTGGCAAATCTTCTGTGTGGAATAATAGCTTTCATCCTCTCGATGGCGCTAGAAGATTGGGTGATCAGTGACGAGCACGAGGAATTCAAATATTACATGAGCCTCTGGAAGAAATGCCAGAAAGGAGGAGAAAAAGACGATCAGACGGGAGATGTCGCTGTCACCACACCGGCAGACCAGCATGAAGACACATGGACTTGCACGGGCGCCACTGAGAACGCAGGTTGTTGTTTGGATACGTTGTGATTATGTTTGCGTACCATGGTAAAAACTCTTCCGTTACAAGCCAACGTTTAGGATAGAGAATGCGGGGAGTTTTACGTGGATGCTTTCAGTGTCCACTATAACCAAAACAAATTATCCAAATAGCCTACATTTAATAAGAAAATAACTCATTTGTTTATTTTGCGCATTTGTGGTAGTTTACGGGGATGATTCATAGCTAAATCTGTACTTAACTAAACTGAATTTGACTTTTTGCTGCCATTTTCAACGGGTTTTAAGCATATTACGAGTTTTGTTCTGCATAACCACCCAGTCGTTGGTCTTGAAATATCTTGCCCAATTCCAGAAAGATTCTGTAACTTTCTCAAGCTTTTCTTTCAAGCCCTAACTGAAACGGCTTTGTAAACTTTTGAATTGTAAAGATCTGATAAGCTTAACCCACCGATAGCTTTCAAAACGATAGCGTCAACCAATTCGCTTTAAACATATCGGTCCCCTTTGCCCGTATGCTGGACATCATTACAGCTACAAATAAGCCTGTAATCGCGTGCTGTGTGACGATGTTTTTGTCAAGTTTTCCGAAGGAATTTTGTTATTTGGAAAGTTCCCACGATACCGTATTCGCGAACTACTTTGTCCTCGAAAGCTTTCATGATGTAATACTTCTGTTGTTGCTCTGAATAATGTATTGAACATTTAATCGACTATTGCACAGGTTACATGTCGGTAGTTCAGGCGTTCATCGTGATTCCGTTTATCATCGCAATCCTCGCCTTTGTCATCGGATGCATTGCTTACTGCAAGAGGGAATGGAGAAGACTTTATAGGATCGCTGGAATTATTCTCATCGTTGCCGGTGAGAGACGATATAAAGGATCCTGAAATAACTAACTAATATATACGGTCTCGTGGACGGGCGTTGATCTTTTATAAGAGTGCTCGTAATTACCCGCTCGCCCAGTGACGTTATTGTCACAAGCGTTTAACCCGACGCTCTATTCATGCAATACGTCGACACACTTCATGTAATTGCAACCTATAGCCCCATTTGAAAGTTGCTTGTTCAGTTTCAAAGGGCGATATGTAGTTCAGGCTGTTAATCAGGTCAGTATGAACCGCACTGCATAATCCGAAACGGCACATTTTACAAAAACTTATTTTTCGTAAGTCTCATTACCCAAAAATCAGCAAATCTTTGAGTTTATGTCACTGCAACAGCCGAACGATCGTTCAACGCAATGAAGTTACGCTTAACTGTAAAGCTTGTTGTCTTTAGTCTTTTATATTTTATAAGTTATTTTTAGCTTTATCTGTTGACTGTGAAGCGCCTTTGAGCGTTTTTTTAACGAGTACAGGGCCCTGTACAAATGTTTATTATTATTATTATTAATAAGACGTTTTCTTTCCAGCTGTCTTGGTCCTCCTAGCAGTGATCATCTTCCCGTGTATGTTCCTCCAGGAACTTCCCTTCTACGCCTTCTTCTGGTTCGGATGGGGATACGGGATTGCTTGGGCGGCTATGTGCTTCATCCTGACCGCTGCTGTTCTCTTCCTGATCAGCCAGGACAAGAAAGAGATCTACCACACTCAGAAGACGATGAACATTTAGAGTCGTCGATCAAGAACCTGCAACAATTGAAAACAAACATTTGTTACGTCACAATCACATCATTATGTGTGTGACATCGGTAAAAAAACACAAACTTTTCCAGCGTTATTTGTTGTAGCAGTGACCCGGTACAAACTTGTCAAGCCGCGCATACATGTGTTATAGGTTAGCTCGTTATTTTGTTTTGCTTTCTCAAAACGTCAAACTTACCGCGTTAAAAGCGCTTGCACTTGATACACAGAGTGGTAGCCTTTCAAGGGCGTTAATAAATGTGGGAAGCATGCTTTAAATTTTTAAAGCAACTGTTCAGCATTTGCTGAGGCAACGATTGTTTTCGCTTTATCTGTTTAACGATTTTAATTGTTGTACAGCATTGTCATTTAACATCTTTATACACTAAGCTTGCACTTAGAATAGCTACGATTCTTGTCCTAATTCATAACTATGTTAACGATGGCAAAAGCTTGATTTATGGTCTTGGAAACAACTACGCGCTCTTTACAATGCTGCGGTCTATTTACATTTTTTCTTTTGTTCTTTTGAAAGCGCCAATTAATTAATGAGATGCTCCTGGCTTCAGTTTTATGATAACGCGGCGGTAATCTTTCTTTAAATCCCGGCTTCATGTTCCAATTTTCTCGACGCGAAGGTCATAAATTGGCGAAAGTACGCGTTATCTGCCAGCACATAAAGTGTTTATTTAATCGCCTGGTTATCTCCATTGTCCTTCGCCGCTTCACATCGCCGTCGTCATGGCAACGAACATTTCAGACTAGTTCGTTGAAATGTCCTTAACACGATTGAAATCCATGTTGCACCAACAACATCGTAACTTTGCTGCCAGTGGCAGGTGAATTCTGGTTTAAATGGATTGCAGCCGAGTGTGTATATGCTTGTATGAGAATGTATAGAAAACGTGAGGCGTTGTATGGGAGTTGTTCTCTTAAGGGCAGCCCTACACGATACGAGAATCATGAAATATATATAACTCAATATATATACTGTAGTCAATATATACAATATATATATATTATAGTCAAACTTGAAACGGTTTAATATAGGCTTTGACGCGTTTTTGGCACAGAGACAAAAAATTTCAAAAGACACAGGAGAGGAAATTAGAATTTTTAAGTCTACAAAGAAAAGGTTTCTGAAAGCTTCAAGAACTGAAACATAAGCCTATCTTTATGTCGGTAATCATAACATTTCGATTTTCGTGGTTACATGATATTATTATTTAATAAAAGGCATATGGCGAGTTGTTACAGACGACGTTGTACACATTCCTGGCTTTGACGGGATAATTCAAGTTCCTAAACAGCTTAACTTGTCTGTCATTGTCAATGTCATTATCAAATGGCGGCTGTTTTTATTGGAATCAAAATGAAGAAAACGACATATGTGCGGCTTTTCTTTGACTGAGGAGTTTATTCGACAGTTCAAAGAAACCCTAAATATTTTATGAAACTGCCGAAAACAAATTCCTCAAGATTTTCGAATTTTAAGATTTCAACCAAAAATCGGGCAATTTTACGTCGAATTATGCAATAAAAATCGAAGCTTTTATGTAGATAAAAGCCTTTTAAACTTATATAAACGTTTAAATGTTTTCGCATATCATACAGGGGTTTATAAACCGTTTACATTTCCAAATTTCTTGCCAACGTGTTTATCGCTTTGTAAATGATTTATAACATTTATTGTTGTGATCGTTTCCTACCGGGAGAAGAATTAAAGCAACACCCCTTTTATTTTTCCACGTGGGATAGCGGTAGTTTGCTATTATTAGGCGATATTGTTACAATAGCTGTGGTCAAGCTTGGTTTAACATGTGTTTGACAATTGTAATCATTAGCGATTCTAAATAACCAATTCGTTTAATGAACGGAATAAAGACGAGATCCATTGAATTAATGTTGGCTTTCCTTCACTTCTCACTTAGAGTAAGCATTATAAAATATTTATGGAAATATCTGAAGAGGTTTGGCTTTTAGCGCAAAACACAGAATTCGTAACAAAAGAAAAAAGAAATAAACAAAATATTGCAATAGTGCAACGGCTGTGCAGGGTCATTTTAGCAAGACGAAGTGATGTATACAATAATAGAAAAATCTCCATTACAATGATTTTGCGGTATGCCGCAGAAAGCTGCTTAAGTAAAAACTGTTACCGAGTTCTGCAAATTGAAACGTATTCCAACTCAATCTACGAAACTGAAAAGTGAACGTTTATTAATTTCTTGGAAGAAAATTAAAAAAATTTCTCTTCAGACGTAAGCTAAGTGTGCTAAGTGGCGTCGGTATCTCTGCTAATATGCATATGACAAGTTATAACAGGTATAGTTTACAACACTTGGAGCCCAATGGAATGTTTCGTTTAGTTGGTTTTTGGAACGGCTTGTAAATAACAGTTAACAAGCCTACCTCCTATCTCCGAGTTTTGCTCCTTTCTTTTTGCTCTCACTCTCTCACTCGCTCTCGGCACTCAACGCTTACTCGCCCATTCATCGTTCACGTCAAGTATTTTGAAATCTAGCGAAAGAGCATCCGAGTAATAAGCTTTCGGCAACGCTGCTGAGCTCTTACCGGTCCAAGGATGAACCGTTATAAAGCAAACAAGGTGTAATATTGATAGGCTGCGCGTTGATTCTTGTTTAAGGAGTCGTATGAGAGGCTGATTACATCAAGCTGAGATTATAAAGCAGAAAAAAGTTTCTTGGCTACTGTTGCGCAAAATCTGGGTCTGGCTTCAGATTAACTGAATCTCTTTGGATGATACGGGATTCTTGACAGCCAGAGTTATTTGAATCAGGGACAAATTAGAAAATCGTTGAAGGAGATCTTTGCAACGGGCAGCAGATGGGTTAATCTTTAGAGCATGTGCCGAATCTACATGTTTTTGGGTAATATGCAATTTCTTGCTTCAGCATTGTAGACTCATAGGCTGGTAACTGAATAGAGATTAGACCAGGTAGTACAAGTAGGGTCCATAGAGTTGGCTGATTATTTACTGAAAAGTTCCACATGAGTCGGCGATACTCAAGAAGCGGAAGTATAACAAGCGATTCACAAAGAGATATTTCATTAGAAGAAGTTATACAGGTATTCCAATGTTATTTTTACATGCTGTTTTCAATAGCTTATTATTCTTGTACTTTGCCTGTTACGTCGTCGGTTGGAGAAGCAATTGTTCAAATTTCCCGCTGCGATGTGAGCGAACGATGACAATAGATTAAAGTGAATGGTCCATAAAGAGGGCCAATAATATTCATTGTCGATGTGATCAGGCGATGGTAGTTGTGTGTGAGCGGACGTCGAGGGCCTTTAAGTTTAATGAGAGTTTCTTTATTATTGCGTAACTGCTTATTGTAATCTGATTGTGGAGCAATCACTAAGACAATTATGTAGTGAGGTTCTAAAGAAATACAGTTGCAGGGTATTATTTGCACGATTTGTCGATTATATTCGTAAATGTATCAAGCTATTAAGCTTTTAACTTCAGTAAATCTCGTTGGAAGCTATTTATTTACCCAGGGAAAATCATTCGGGCGTTGAGCACGTGGGTTAGACAACGTCATCAATGACTGTTACGATTCCAAACAGGTTTTTCTTTTTACAACTATCAATTTTGGTTAATGCTGAAACCGGTTGCTTTGTATTCTTGTAGACTACAAAAGACATCGTTGTATTGAATTTCTAGTAGGGGCATACCCTCGTCTAAAGTCACTTTTTGAATGCGATATTCATATCTGTTCGGTTCGCGCAAAACATAACGTAAAACGATTCAAGAAATTTGCGCAAAATTGTAATCCTCGAGTGCTGATATTACGATATGATTATTATCGAATAAACTTTGCGGTGTTTTGTCTCACTCGAATTCAAGAATTTATTTCAGTTTGAAAATTTCAAATCGGAAAACGGTTGGACGACAAACGGAGAACAAACACAGGAGCAAGTCGCTGCCTGCCCGGACCGGTTCTAAGAAAGATCCAACTTTGTTCTGTCACATCAACATGACGGGATATTATCGCAATATGTCAAATATATAAAACGTTTAAGAATTACGCAGCGTTGCGGTGAAGCGCCGTTAAGCAAACGCCAGCTCATAACATTGGAATTGCTTCTCCTCGCACTTTTCTTGGAAGTATTGACACGTTGAGATACGGGTTGCTGTTGGGAACGTTATATTCGTCATAAGACAAAATACGCAAACTACGGGGGCTGTCTTAAGATGGGGCAAAGTTACGATCAAGCAAATGAAATCCTTTGTCCCAACTACGATTGTATAATCACAGAACAAAATAGCGGAGCGAGTTGAGAAGTTGAAGTCTGTTGTAAATATCGTTACATATAAGTGTCGGCATTCAATTTTTGGAAAATATAGATTTATATTATACACTACCAACACTGGCACATTTAGCATTGCATTAAAGGGGCAAACGTCTTTAAAAGGTAGGTCTAAAATTTCTATGTTTTTTTACCCCGCCTAAAATGTGCGAATGGAAAAACATTGAGTTTTTACGCCAAAAACGCCTAGAAATTTAATGTATTGGAATATTTATTCCAACAATATAGCTGTTAATTTATGGTGTGTACTTTAGAAAAGCCGCGTGCACCGATTTTCTAAGACCGTATACAGTGACTTTGAAACGCCGTACCCCTACCTATTTAATGTTTTCCTCTATGTTATAGCCGATAAGTACTGTAGTCGCAAAGAAGGAAATGCAATAAACACAAAATATGTAAAAAGGCCCGTGACCCAAAAACGTTGGGTTCGTGAGGGGGGCATGGCCCAATGTTACCCTCATAAATACGCTAGCGACAGCGAATTAATGGAAACCACCGAATCGAAATGCTAACTGTAAAACCTGAATGTAGCTAATATAACGATGTGCACTCTCTAACACACTAAAACTTTTCTCGTGTTTGGAATGGTAAGTTTTTGACTCATCTTCTGTTTACCGGATATTTTCGCATTGCCATAACAACGCGTTTCATTAATCTTAATCACTAATGCAGTCACAAGCTATTAACGTTCAAATGATGTCACGTGATTTAAGTTTTGGCGGGAAGTTAACCATTAGCCTGTAAAGTTGCTCATCTATCCACACAAGGAGTGTTTGCTCGAAAAACAAACACTCAAAGGCCTCAACAACTATGTGAAAGTGCCAACGTATAACAGAATCATTAACACGACATTAACACCGCAAGCAAAGTTCGTTGAATTTTGTTCTGTTTTAAAATTCTGCAAGTTTGAGTTAAATTTCAACAAAAATCAAAAACTTTTTTACGTTAAATTCTAACAAGGTATTTTAAAGCAGAGCTTTTTGGTCTGCGACAACATTAAAGTTAATTTCATTTGTCTTTAACATGACTGACAGTTCGTAGGCTACTGTGTTAATTTTTTAACAGCTTTTCATAAAACGTTTTGAAAGAGCCCTGTCAAATAAGAATATAGACAATTAGACACTTGGCTATATCACTTATTTAAACAGAATTTTTGTTTCAAAATGCGGGCAATAATTCATACAAGTTTTCGATTTAAAGTTTACATAATTTAAACCCACCGGTAATACAACGTCTGTCAATAAAGACAAAATGTTTGAAAACCACCCACAGCAAACAACTTGGCCGGTGTAGAATCAATCAAATAACACGTGTTTGCCTTTTCTTTGATGCCTTTTTCCTCAATCATGTCTTGCAGCTCAACAATGAATTATCGACGTATTGGGAAGAGAAAGTAAACGAAAAGGACGCGTTAAAAATGGCACAATTAACCTCACGACATTAGATGGGGTTGGAACAAACGAGAGAGTTGGGAGATGTTGTATAATCTGAGGCAGTATTCGTGTAGTCAGTGGCATGATTGGCGACCAGGCTCTGTGTACGTTCTTGATGATCATGAACGGAGCTTTTTAAAGATCCATTCTTTTCAACTTATCGGGGAGTGCATATATGCTAACTAGGTCCTTCTGCTAAGTCATTCAGAGCACGACGGGGTCAGCGACATTAGCAACAGTAGTAGAGGCAGAGCGCACTTCTGAATAAACTAGACGATGGACATACCGGGTGCTCCACGAGAAAACTGTTTATTTGAGATACATTTGGATTGCGGTTGTTCACGTTATTATCATAAAATAAAATACTTACGTGTTCAAGTGGTTACAAGGAGTTTTTATATTTGTGAGATTTGAGAATATTGTCCCAGGCGCCCTTAATGTTCATAAATTTTTTTTACAATGTTGTTAAAAGACTAATAACACACGATTTCGTTTTGTACAGAACTTAGAAGACACTGTACTGGGAGACAGAGAAGGATCTAGATCGGTAGGGGCAAGAGTAAGAGAGATTATTACTGAAAATCTCCGGGAACCGGATAGAAGTAACCAAACCGGGGAAGATACGATGGCGAAATCGCTTCAGGTAATTTTGCAACTCATCCATCCAACAAAAAAGATGCTAGTTATAAATTGTTCAGATATGTTGAATTATGCTGTGATAAAATTTTGGATAATTTGTTGAGATAAAATACCATTTCGTGGAAAGCTCCCGATTAAAAGTAACAATTCTCAATTCTGGCTAAACGCATTACATTATTTATTACTGTTTGTCTTACGACAACTACGTTTATGACATATTGGAGGATATGAGACATTATGAGTACGATGACAGTGAATAAGCCTTTTTCTCACACACCAGGAGGAGAATCGAGTCCTCCAAGCCGAATTGAATCGGACTGAAGACCTTTTGGCCCAGACGCGGGCGGATCGCGATGAGATAGCGATCAAATACAATGCCGTCAGTGAACGGGTACGTACGGGGCCAAGGCTCTTGTTGATAACAAAATTTAACGGATATAGGAAATAAGGTTAAAGGTCATGTAAAAGGTCGGATAGCAAGAGAGTGAATTGTTAGTATAATGCTTCACGTTACGACGTCGGTTGGATTGACGTTTCTAATAACTTCATTGCTTAGAACGAAAGTATTTGAATTGTATGTCATTTATTTATGTATTATCATTTCTGCATCAAATGTAATCGCATTTTGTTTGACCTTTTAGTGGTTAAAGTTTCATTGTTAACAAAGCCGGTAGGTAGCGCTAAATACCATGGATTCTTTAGAGTAGACTGTAAATTACATCTAATATTTACAAAACGTACAAAGAATAACACCTTTTTAAGTTTATATCTATCCTATTACAATAGTTTTCGATATGATAAACATTTTAGTTTGCTTTATATTGACAAACCACATAATAATGCCTGTAATTCATTGACTTATAAAAGATATTGTTTAGTGAACGTTTAAGATGCTCTTAGTGTTATGTTTATTTTCATTTGCGCATTTCGAAACACCAATGACGTACTACGATTATGAAAACTGAATTAAAATAACAATTTAAATTAGCAACGGTTGCTACGGAACTAGATAATAACAAAACTTAATTCTTTTCAAATATTTTCCATATGTTAACAAGCCGTTCGCTTGAATTAACTTGTCTTTTACCGGATACAAAACAAAGAACATATGTTTACTATTTGTTTTAATAATAACTTATAGGGAATATGATGCGATATTTGATAAGCTTTTATAAATTTCAGTACTCTGTTACCGGTGCGGCTCACCATGCATAACCACAGGTGATTCGTAAATATTCATCGCCGGTGAATAACTTGTGGAGAAAAAAATTGCTGTACTTTAATGTTTGCGCATACTATTCGCACATACGCGTTTTATTGTTACGTGATAAAAATGCTCTTCAAACGTCCTTGTGACGCCACATTACTCAAGTGGCATCCATGGAAGTGCCAAGCTGTAAACCAATCAGATCGCGACCGTGCCGGTTTCTTAGCGTCGGTGCGGGTATTCATTTACATTTGGGCTACGGTTCTGTTCTACAATGGACCCCAGCAACAAACTATTATTTGTTTTATTAACCGTGCTATTCGGCGTATTTCTAAATACCTTCTATTCCATTGTCCACAACCATATTTCGCGTTCTTTACACTTGTTCACTTAGAAATTCAACTAAGCAAAACGGGGTTTTAATTGCGACATACAATCGATTTGCTAACGCCAATCATAATCAACTACGATACTCGCTACGTTGCCAATTACACGCGAGTCATTTCATACAGGTTCATTAAACCGCTAATCGCGGAGAACGCATTGGTTGTTACTATTGAACTTTTTTAACTTTGCCCTGTTTGCCGCAATCGGATGCATCTGTTTACACTGAGCGAGCGTGTTTGGTGTTACTACAGCAGAAGTTTAAATGCTGGTTACGAGATTACGATGATCAATATAAGTGAAAATATGCTACAGGACGGAGTCAGGTTAATATAGCTAAAGCTAGGAGCATTCTCCGGGTCAATTGAAATGAAAGAATGACACCAACACCATCACCTATTACACGCGTCAGGGCTGGAATTTATCATATTAAGTAACCACGCTAATAGTCAGCAACTATGTCGTT
Organism: Clavelina lepadiformis; assembly: GCF_947623445.1. Taxonomy (NCBI): domain Eukaryota; kingdom Metazoa; phylum Chordata; class Ascidiacea; order Aplousobranchia; family Clavelinidae; genus Clavelina; species Clavelina lepadiformis. The sequence continues at coordinate 21,633,797 of NC_135241.1, forward strand.
AATTCGCAATGAACTCTCAGCTGTTGAGCAGAGCAAGAGTGGCGCAAGGATGAAAACGTGATTCACGTTGAACCAGGTGGTCCTGTTATTGCGGGCAAGAATAATGTCAGCAACGCTTTACTGGTAAACATTATGCTGATCAGGGTACCAGTTAAAGGTCAAAGAAGTTGTTGAGCAAGTAAAATCTCCCAACCTCCAGTTAAGTTTTTATGTTTAACCTATTAGTCATTTTCAAGAGAATTATTCGCATCAGGATTCATTGCAAAAGTCGCCGTGATATGTTGCAAGGTCGCGTGTCTAATAATTCTATCAAATAGGTCTTACTAGAGTACAAAGAGAAAGAAAGCTAAAAAAGATATTTCAAGGTATTCTGAGAAAACAGCAATTACGTTTTAAACACAACTGTAAGATGTTGTAAGTATAGGTGAGTTGCTTTGCATATGCTTGGTGTTATACATAAATCACTTTTGAGGGCATATATCGCGAGATATGATAAAATATGTTTGGAAAGGAAACAGTTATGTCACCTACAAGTCGTGGTGTTTTCCTACAACGCACCAAATTATCCTGACATTCGTTTGCCTATGTCAAAATATATGGGCAGGCAGAGAAGTCTCAAGTGTCTTCGTTGACACAATAGCCAGGTACAAATGTATGGTTTGCCCCAATCCTATCAGTGCCCGACTTTTTGTTTCCTTTTCAAGGTTACTTGGGCAAAAAACGAGCTTGGCGGCGACATACTTGGGCATAAGCAATAGCATGCTGTATCGGTCATAGATAGCAAATATACAATGAATGGGTCAAGTGGATTGTTTAAAGGTAGGGTCGCTGGTGTAGGCTGATTAACAGCAAGAGAGAAAATTTAACTCAAGGCAACAAGATTACTTTGTAAATTTGAGTAACAGGGAAAGGATGGTAAGCGAAAATGGTTGAGAAAATGCGGTTTTATTATTCAGAGAACTCTCGTTGAAATGATTAACGTTTGTTTGCATTCTTATGATGAACAGTATAAAGAACATGCGCTTTGTTACGATCTGGATTAGCCGTTTCTGTTTTTGTTCAGTCTTAGAAGGAAATCCGAGCCCCTTAACAGCAGTATTTTAAATGCGGTGTTATTTCGTCAAAGCTGTGGAAAAATTAAGGGAAAGTTCAATGAATGGGGTCGTGTGGGCAATGACATGCTATTACCAATAATACGTTCTTTGCTCCGACAAGGCGGTTATTTTCTTTTTTATTCAGGTTGGTCCTATCTGGCATTGTACATATGTCTAATAGAGCACATAGTTCGCTCTAATAGAGTGATAATGGAACAACGCGCAGGTGCCAGGATTTAGAGTAGCTAAGCCATAAAAACAGATTATCGTCAGGCATAACAGAAATACCCATCAAAATACGATGTTAAATGTTGGAGCTCCTGGCTACAGTTATTTATATTTCATTTTTGTTCTTATTTCTGCTCAATCTTCGAATCTTGTTGTACAACTTGGCTGTAGTAGTTAAGGGTTATTTTGTTGGTGGCGGTTATCGATTGCAAGATAAAATGTCTGACGAACCAGAAGAGGCCCCGGAGTCGGTCAGGTCTAAAGTGGAGCGAGTAAGCTTAATAACCACATACTGCAGGACTTAAGCCTGACATATGTGATGTGTGCAAAGTTGGTTGAATTTGGGAACAAGAGTTGTTTCTCCCGGAACATTTCTATTTTGATAACCAGTTGAGTTGAATTTTATAGGGGTTTAGTTTAAATTTGTGACTTCTTTTTCAGCTAGAGCAAGCCTTGAGGCTTGAGAAGGGAGAACGGGACAAGGGTGCTGTTGAAAACAAGTCGTTGGCAATGCAGGTACTTTAATTTGGACATTTCCTTTAAGATTGCCGCAATCTTCCAACAAGAAGATTTTACTTTAATTCTGCATTTACACCTTTGAAACTTTCCTTAATGTAAATGTACTTTAAAGCACAAAATAACCGATTTCGTGATTAACCTGCCCTTAAACGCAAATACACCCTTTAACAAATCACCAGTTAAAATGTAGTATTGTAGTCGATCAAAAAAAGATTAACCAGTGTTGGCACTTAGCTCGACTAACAATGGTGCATTTTGGTACGATTTTGTATTGTTCTGATTCAAGAAAACAGAGCTGAGATGCCTATCTTCAGCGTAGGTGGGTGTGAAGCAGTTTACTTTTCATTATAAAATTATTGCGATTATGTATGGTGGCATGATGAAGGCCTTGAAAAGCTTTCATTTTATTGTTACCAATGTGGTCGCAGAATAACGGAATTAGAAGCCAAAATTTTGTAACCTCTAATTACATTCGTGACCGAACTTGATCAAAGAGCTTTTAAACAAACAAATCAAATTCGCTTTTTGTCACCAATTAGTCCAAGCAGATTCCATTACATGACTTGGTGAAACTAATTATCGCTCGAAAAAGCGTTTTCACACTTTAAAATTTCCAACTGTTTGTTCATAGAAGCTTTTGTGATGTTGGTGTTGGTGAATTCGTGATCCAGATGCCGTTTTGATGAAAAAATTTGTTTTTACGTCAAGTAGCGTTTAAAGCAGCCTGTTTCCAAATTTTGCAGAACTCTGTTCTTCGCCAGAAACTGGAAGAAGAACAGGCCTCGTATAAAAGGAAGTTGCAAGCCTACCAGGAGGGCCAGCAAAGACAGGCTCAACTCGTGCAAAAACTTCAGAGCAAAGTAAGTGTTTGAAAGAACTTACTACTTCATGGCTTGCCGCTCTGGTCATACGTTTGTGTGGATCGATTAAAGGCATTTGTCCATATACCGACGGTCGGTGATAGGAACGATATGTTAATTATCTGTCAATTGCGCATCATACTTCGATCGATAACATAAATATATCATATCCGGATCAACTAACCCTTGGTCGGGTGCCAATCGATGACGTAAATCATCCGTCATTCCGGGTGAGTTTGTTGTACCTGAGGAAATTTCGCGTCCCCTTTTCGCGCTTCAATTGTGACAAAAGCGAGTTTAGAATGTGGTAACTAAGGGTGATAGTTAGGGCTATTGTTCATTAGCCTCTGGTTGGCGTAAGTGAAACAATAATTCCTTGGTTAATGCTTCTTTGTTGTTTGATTCTTAAAAGACCTTCTTCTTCTATTGTGACCTGATAATAAATACCATAGAACAGGGGTTGGGAAGGCGGTACTCTCTCCTTTTGCTTGAAAATAACACAGAACGTTTTACGTTTCCGCTTGTGTTCGGTCTGGCTTAGTTTCCGTTTACAAAAGTACTTTTTGTGTGATTCGTTTTATGGTATAAGTTATTGCTTCATAACCTCTTGGCATATTGCTCTTTTGCATGCACAAGGCTGTCGAATCGTCAAGCAACTTTTAAAATGACTGAAATAAGCGTAGAAATAGTATGTTTAAATAAGTTTATTATGTAACAAAATAATGCATTTGATCTGAAGTCATGGCGTGTTGGTGGACCTTTATCATGGAATTAGTATGGTACTCAGGAAAATATCTTTGGTGTCGGCTTAGTGTGGCAAAAGATACAAAACACATCATTTTATCCCCTTTCAAGAAAATCGGCAGTTATTTTAAGTGTGCGTTACATTAAAGGTCTTATCTGTTATCGGCTGTAGTTGTCTATTGTTAAATATTTTCACTTCTGACAAAATACAATGCGCAATATTGATTGCCAACGCTTGATAAAAACCACATACGCGCTTAGTTTTGCGCCCTTTCCTTGTTTTCATTATACTTTGGTATATTCGGCGCTAGATACAAGATTCAACTTGTTGTGGACACGCAAGACGCATAAGTATGTGCTGAGGTTTATGTGATAATGGCAGGAAAGGATTGATCTAAACTACAGCGTTTGTGTTTGCTGGCTCTCTTCATATAAAATATGTAGTAGATTCAGAAAGCACTTAAAAGAATTGTTCGTGAGTTTCGCCAGTTAGATATATCACCGGATGTCGATATAAAGCATAGACTAAGCAAGGTCTGAGTATTGAAAACGTGTATACAATCTGAGTTTAATGATGTTATACTTTTTGAAGCGTACTGATTTGATATAAACTAATTAAAGGTATATTGTTATGGATTACAAGAAGGAGTACGATAGACTGTCGGTTCAGGTGGCTTGTCTTATAATTATTTACTGATTGACTTAGACTAACATGTGGCAATGCTGAAATGTATACCCATCTTATGCAGGTGCTTCAATACAAGAAGAAATGCACAGACTTAGAACAAGAACTCGAAACTCTTAGAGCCGAATCGGACCGATCGAAAGTTGCGGTAAATGCTGATAGAGATGACATTATCGAGGCAAAGCCCACGACTTGCAACGTGAAAGGCCGGGTTATCTAATTACGATTTTGCTTTGTGTAGTTGTCCGAGACCACGGATAACCTTCAACATAGACTGGACTCGACCGAAGCTCGTCTGCGTCGCACTGAAGAGTCTCACACCACGGATCTGGAGGATGCTCTCATTAAGCTTGAGGAAGAGAAGCAGAGGTGAGAAACGTTGGAAAAATTATTGTATAAATGAGTTGAAAGTTGTGTATAATACACCATTCAAGCCAACCTTTACTTTAGCTGAGTTGTGATGTGACGATGCTCATGATAAATTGGCAAGATTCATGGCGAAAATCTCCCGTTTCCTTGTGCAAGTCATTGCGACGTGGAACACTTGTAATGTTGTTTTAACAAACGGAGCGTAGCGGCTTTTAGCCAATAGGGTTTCGAATTGTAGCGTCATGTCAATTGTTCGAAAATCTTTTATGAAATGTGCCGGCTAAAACTTCCCTATAAGGTTGTGGAGTATGTAAAATTTTCCCCGGGCAGTATTTGTTGGTTTTCTCCATTGAGCCGAGCGTCACTTTGGTAAATATTTGATTCCAACGGCTCAACATTCAAGAAAGCGATATTACAAATGGATGTTTAGGAACGAGTTAAAAGTTTTCGTTTACTCACCAACGTGTGCAAACAGAACAGGTTTAAATACTCTAAGCCAAGATGTTGATAGAAATATGTAATAACAAGTATAAGATGGCAAAATCGCCACATCGTGCCGAACATGGATGCCATTGTTGTGTTAGCGTAAATCATACCTTCGTAACAAACAATATCTAAGCAGTTTAATTGAACAAGTGTAGCAGCGTTAGCATCTACTTCATTTCAATTATGACCACATGATAGCTTTAGCACTTGCAATATGCTGTGTAAACCTTAACACGTTCAATCAATAATAAATTTGTCGCTTTTGATTCTTTTCAGGTGTGAGAGTCTGGCCGAAGTTAACTCGATGCTCCGAGAACAACTGAACAGTGCAAATGATTCGAACTCCGCTCTGGCTGATGACCTTGGCAAGGTGACCGAGGACTGGAACAATGTCAAGGAAGAGTTGAAGACGAAGGAGACACAATGGCGTGACGAACAGGAGGTCTGTCTCAACAAACATTACAAACTGTTTATAGGCTTATAGTTTCTGCAATCCCGTCGGTTTTTTGTGATACCGCTTGAGCCAAGCCCGACAATTCTCTGGTCAATCCTGTATAATTTCAAACTTATTCTGATATAATTATTAACTGACGTTTATTGCCGTTTTGCAGAACTTCAGTTCCTACTTCGGAGACGAGCACAGCAGACTGCTTGCTCTCTGGCGCGCAATCGTCCAAATTCGACGAGGTTTCGGTGACTTGAAATCGGTGACACAACGCGACCTTGGCCAAGCAATGAACGATGTTCAGGTAAATATGTTACACGATCAAAGAGTGTGTTTATATTAGGGCTGGTTGTCTTGAAAACTATAGCAGTTATGACACTTACACTTTTCTTAGCGCGGTGCCCGACAACTCCATGCGGCTTGTCTCAACCTTAGCGCCAACCAAAGCGTTCAAGATACCTCCGCCAAGGTGTCGCTAGAGCGCGAAAAGGGTGAAAAGACCGATGTTGAAGATCAGCTTCGGGCAAAGGTCAGTTCGCTTTAACGTACTAGATGTGCTTTGGCCACACTTTACACGAAGCAAAAGTCGCATTAAAACACCACATTCCGTGTGATATATCATAACGTTTGAGTAGTCATTATTTCGCATACTTTTGGCAATATAAGTGAATAATTGTTCACTAAAATGATTCTAGGACGATCAATTCGGTATTTTTACTTTTGCAGGTTAAGGAAATGTTGCAGATGCAGGCTGACTTCGACGCCGACAAGGCCAAATTGAATGCAAAGATCAACGAACTCACGGTTACTCTGGATAGATCCAAGTCTCAACTTGTTGACAGGGATCAAACCATCCGCGATCTGAGCACACCTTCGCGTCCAATGGTTAGAATCCGCTACAAATCACTAGTTTGAAGCAATGTTGTTCAAAGTGTTTTTAAGATGGATTTCTAACTTATCTATTTGCAATCTTTTGTTTATGTCATTGAAACAATTTTCGCTGATTTATTCAGGAAAGCACTCGGGTTGATGGACCTGGAGAGCCCGACGACGAAGAATCGGCAGCAACGGTTGCAGCAGAGAAGGTTGCTCTCGAACAAGCTCTACGAGATATCGCGCAATCGGTAATTGCTGATGCTGATATGGCGATGGCTCTTTCTGATAGCCCTCGAGCATCAGCCGTGGATGACCTCACGGAATCGATGGCGGACCTCGGAATTGGACGTTCTCCGAGGTATGAACACGTTTGTGACGTAACAAAACTTTCCGCGATAGAAAGTAGATTAGGTGGGGTTACACTTACTGAAGTACCAGGCCGGTACAAGGGTCGATAATCACCAGAACAATCTCCGTGTTATTACATAAAACAGAAAAAGGTCGCGGTAGATGTCGCAAACAACAACAGATAGATCAGAGATAAAGACATTTCAGGACGTATAAGGCACTCCACTGTCGGCTTCATGGTTTAAATCAACGCACAACCGTACTGATGAAAGCCTTTTCTGTTATGTGATTTTTAAACAAGGTCCATTTAATGGTCAAATTCGCTGTCTCATTCACAAACATTGCAAATTTGTTCTTCAATCCGTGGGCTGGCGACACTTAAACCGTGGCTGTATTGTCCTATACAATGTATGTGGCGCAGATCCCATTCCAAATAGGATACAAATCACGACCTTTGTAAAGAAAAGCATAATGTGACTTTCGTTTTCATTTTTTCGTTCTAATCGCTTTTATAGCGACAATCGAACAAATAAGGCAAAATCAACAAGGAATGCACTTCACATTATTTCCAAAACTATACGCCACTGTGTAACAGGCACTTCGGGGCAGCGGATTTCGTAAAACCAAGTTGCACATTTCACCTTGGTTACTTTTTAATTTTAAACCTCGCTCGAGTACGAGTTGAAGAGGCAGTAATTGAGGTACTCAGATACATTCCAATATCCAAAAGCTGCACGAAACCTGCTTTAAACCACATTAAGGCAATGAGTGTCGAGTATACAAGGCACGAGAATATACTCGCACAGCTGATTAGGACCAAGCACGGTCGAATATGTTTGTTATGAAAGTTATTATCAATTTTTGCATTCTAATAATAATATGAATTTTTGGCACTGAACGCAGGAGTTAGGATTGCAGAATTTAGCAATTTGCAAAATAGATTTGAAAAGTATGAGTGGTAAAGTGGCAGACATAGTCAGAATATTTCAGTCTCCGACATCAAACGGGAGACACAGACGAGATGATTCGCTTGTCAATCAAATGAGTCCGACGACGCCAAATGGATCGGACGACAGCGGTTTTTGCTCGCCACGACGACAAAGCCGAATCGATGTTTCATTGGACAGGTCAGAAAGCAGTAATAGCGCGGAAGAAAACGACTCTTTGTCCCCTCTAAAAAATATCGAAAAAATTCGAAAAGGGAGTCACAAATCATCCGGTGCAAAACATCTGTCGCGAAATCGCATGGGACACAAGATAGATTTAGGAAAGGGAAACTCGCATCATGATAAGGACCAGAGCAAAATGAACGATTCCTGCGATTACTCGTCCACTTATCTAACAACCTTTGTCCGAGTTTGGCCTAAAGAATCCACAGGGTTCGCAAGTTACATAACAGTCTTGACGTCAAATTATTAGTTACATTACATATTATATTAGTCTTAACGTCAAAAGCTTTTGTGAAAAGTGACAATAATCTGTTAATGAAACAAATAAAAACGTAGCCGCAAGATAAATTTCACCAAATGCAAAAAAATACCAAATTCATGTATGTTTTTCCTCCTTTTTTAAACCAAGTCTAATTAGTTAATTTTTTTATCACAGACATTACTCGCCACTGCGATCGCCATCACCAGGTAGGCGATCACCAAGAAGAGCACGATCGCCTGGAATGCGTGGCATCTCTCCATCGTTCGCCGATTCGACTTACAACGCGGTACAAGCAGCTCTGCAGAAGAGACAACTGCAAGTGCAGGTAAAAACACTCCTAAACATTCTTATTTGAGTTTTTACATGCGAAAAGCAAACACAGCTTATACTAACTCTTTAAGCAAAAGGTTTTCACCAATGACGTTTTTTGTAAGGAACTCCGAGCGAAATTGGAAGCAGCACGAGACGCTGCTACCTCTCTCAAGAAACAAATGACAGACAATGACACCGATAAGAAGAATTTGGAAAACCAGGTCCATTCGCTCAAGCAGGAGCTGGATAGCATAACAAGGGCTAAAGATGACGCAAAGAGAGACGCCTACCGGTACAAGTCCAGCGCCGAAGTGGTGGGAAGGTAAAGAGATTCAATTATTTGCACAACCTACTAAAACAAGAGCTGATGCCTTTGGCCATGCGTTCTAATCCGAAAGTTTTCTATTCCAGCGAAAAACAAGAAATGGGTAAGGAACGCGCTGGTCTCCAAAGCCGAGTCGACGCTCTCGTTCTAGAGAAGGAGAGGCTTCAAGCAGCCAACGCTGATCTCCAACGACAGAGAGACAACGTGGAGGACGAAAAGGAAGATCTGCTCAAGGATCTTTCCCGAAAGGAGAAAGAACTTGCCCGAGGGTGAGCAAACCTTCCCAGTTGTGTTTAAAGTCTAGTGATTTTAAGTTGGGTGGTTCGTCTAAGTCTTGCAACACAATGTGTAAAATGAAGGGAAATGTAACTATTGGCCGTCCTGTTTGTACACTATGGTACTACTTTTTCTGCAGAAAATCTGCTGTCGATACCATGGATGGCAAACAATCGTCTCTGCGTGAGCAACTGGTAACTGTAAAGGAGGCTTTGAACAGAGCTGTCCTTGAAAAAGAAATCATGGAAGCCGAGAAGGCTGAAGTCGTGGAAGCGCTTGCTAAGGTAAGACAAAAGCACGTAAACACTACTTAAAAAAGCAATTTCTCATCGTGTTTTCCAACATAACACTTCTTGGTTCAATCCAGGTTGAGCGTGCCAACGCTGAAATCGAGCTCTCCTTGAACAAGTTGAAGACAGAGGAGGCGTCATTGAGAGATCAACTGGCCAAGATGCAAGCCTTAAATGAAGGACTTGCCCAGGACAAGGTGGATCTGCACAAAGTGATTGCGGAGGTTCGTAATGAAAAATCGCATGAATTCTAACAAGGTATAAAACTTAATTACAGAGTTTTGAAATCATTAACCTTTTGCATGAAATTATCACCAGATGGAAGAGAAGTTTGCGGCATTGGGAGCCGCTAAGTACGATCTGGCATTGGAGAAGGATTCGATCCGCGCTGAACTGATCAAGACCGAGCAGGAGAAGATGGATCTCCATAATGAGAAAACTGGACTCGATCACAGCTTGATTCTGACCGAACAGAGCCGCGAGAAGCTTGAACAAGATCTGATGCTGTTGCACCGCGAGAAGGCCGAACTCTGCGACAGTCTGACACAGGTGTGATCAAATAAGTCAAACTTTGATATTTTAGTATAATCGGAAAAATAGCTTTGAGAGATTAATCCTGATCACGCAAAAGAATACAAGATTTTAAAAATCTCCGTCTACAGTGCACAAGACAGAAAGCCAACTTGGAGGAAGATCTTGCAAGATGCCAGGAGGACATTAACCGCTTGAACGACTTCAACGCTAAACTGGCCAAAGAGAAAGAAGAATTGACCAATGAGAAAGCAAATCTCATTGTGCAGCTTACCGCCACTGAAAGGGAGAACAGAACTCTCTCCGAAGAAATGGCTGGGCTTAGGTAAGGACGTGCGTAAACGCAGTCAAAAATGACATTATCTGTCCAAGGATGACTAACTGATTATACATTAAGCATACTTCGTGATGTGACCCAATACGTTGGTTTATGCTTCCAGGGCTGATAGGGAGGCTCTAGAAGGTAACCTCTTCGACTCACAGAGCATTGCCGCAACTTTGGAGGCAAAGAAGGAACAATTGGAAGAGGTCAACCAGAACTCCATGATTAAAAACGAAGCCCTACAAGGTACAAAGGTGTTCCCCAAAAATAACATCCATACCTTAAAAGCAAACAATTCCCTCCCTATCCATACCTTGGTATTTAAACAAAGGCATTAAAACGTTTTTACTATTTTTTAGTTGAAATCGGACGGGTGCGCAAAGAAATGGAAGTTGAGACCGCGAAGCTTCAACGCGAGATTCAGTTGCTCAACCAACAGATTATCCAGCATGAAAGAGAAGCTCAAGTTGCTCTGAAGACCGAGCAACAATCGCACGAGGAAGATATAGATAAGGCAGCTAGAGCGAAGGTAAGTTCAGGATGATAAAGTGGTTCTACATCAACAACATGGTAATCATATGATGTTAGGATACAAGTCTAACGCTATACGGAGTGCACCTTAGTATGGCACAGTTTTTACTTTTTAGGACACCCTTAGACTTGAATTAGAAGCCGAAAAAGAAGAAATGTGGCACAAAGCAACGCTCGAAAAGGAGGAGATTATGGCCAAATATGAAGCCGAGAAACAAGAAATGCAGGAAGAAATGGAAGCAATTAACCAGGTCTGTACATGAATTATATTGTACAATTTATTTTCTAGGCCTAGAAATGCAACGGCAATATCTTGAGTACGGCTAAACTGCAGCTTCAAATTCTAGTTGTCTTAGCTGCAACGGCATGGTACGATGTTTGCCACTAGATGTTGCCTTAAGGCGGTTTTCTTTGCAAAATTCCATAATCTGCGTTAGCCATATCACCCCATCATCTCAAAGCTGTCCTAGTTAAAATCTTATTTTGTGACGTGCGCTGTAGTATTCCGTTCCATTCAAATTTTACAACAAACAACGGGCAAAATTTAGAATTACACCACAAAACGAAAACTTAGGTGATGGAGTTATTTCAATTGAATCAATTCGTGGAATGTATGTTTATAAAATGTTACTAGACAAGGAAAAGCAGGAACAAGGCAAGCAAGTGAGTATCGAATTCTCGCCGATCTTTTCACGAGTGTCCTTGAAACCAATAATAGGAAAGGGAAGACAAACCAGTCGAGTTGAAACATAATTCATAACAGTCATATCACAGTGCCAGGTGAAAGCGTGGGTTCGTGACACTACATCAGTATTCCTGCACATTTTGAAATTATTTTCATCACACAGGGCGCCTGTTATCAAAGAAAGGTTAAGGCAGTTATACAAACATGCCAACGTGCTCCAAACACGAAAGCTGTTGGAAAGAGAAGGTTAATGTGTCATTTTTATGCCAGATGAACTCAGTCGATTGTACCGTACGAATGAAAGTAAAGATAGCATTGCAAAATGAGCGGCTATTTAGAAAACGCAAGAATACAGCGGCAAGGTTTTAAGCCCACGTCATAACAGCCTAACGTACCTCGAACAGCAAAATTAATTAGTTCTGGAGCTTTCTTAGATTTTATCTGATGCAGCTTATTAAGGTATTGCAGTTAAGATGTAAGCAAGTTTTCTTCGAAACTGACGAAAAAGTTTTCATTCATCAATCATAGCCATCTAGTGGTCTTTTATCACCTGGCGGAAGAAAACTGCTAAAAGATCAAAATGAATCGGCATGACAGTGACGTACAATTCCGTCTAAACAGATGGCATGCATGGGATAAATACAAAGCCAGTCTAAATCAGATTACAAAGGTCAGTCGCAAATCAGTCAAAATGTGTCGTCTTCGGATGTAGATAAGCAATTACCGTAACGTTTCTTGCGCACAAGTAATGCACCATAGCATTCAACAATGTTTTGACAGTACAGAATGCTTGTTTATCTAACCATAATTAACCGAAATTAATATTGCAGTTGTCGCAAATATAAAGCCTTCTTAATTGTTTCCGCCCCGAATTATTGAGACCCTGTCCCCTGCTAAAGCTTCATGGCAAAGCCATTTTATAAAAGCTTTATCTGAGGAATAAATGTTTACAAGTGTAAAACCGCTTAAGAGAAATTTAGCATTGTTGACTGAGATACTGCATCAGCGTACAAATAATGTGTTAACGTTATATAAGTCATGCAAGTTTAAGCGGTAAAAGAAACGAAAGAAGCAAGCGAGTTTTAATCTTTGTATCATCAACAGGCGGGACCATGGTAATTGATTATAATTGTTGTTCAAAGTCCAACGGAGCAAATAGTTCGAAAATCTGTTAAAATATTACCAACGGTTGCAGCCATGTTTTTCGAAAGTAGTCGCATAGGATATTTTGTAAAAATTAGTTTTCCTGAATCTGATCAAAGTAATGTCAAACAATTTCCGCTACTCTTCTTAACGCATGCATTACAGGATGGTAACCGCCACGCCGAATTACATGTTCTTATCGAACAATGTAAGCGACTACCGAAACATTTTATTTATACAGCAATCTTATGTAAACAGGACGTCGTTAGTCATACAAATTACAAAGATGCATGATTACATGAATGACGTGGAACCTTGAATGTAACCAAAATAACTATGAATCACAACCAGACGTTTTTTAGGATTAATTCAGCAAATAATATACAGGTTTTGTTTATTTTTTCAGGAGCACAACGAGACGCTCATCATGGCCGAAGCAGAAAAGCAGCAAGTTCTTCTGATGAAGGAAACTGAGAAGAACGCTCTGCAAGAGAAATTCAACAACGCCCAGCAATCGATCCAGGACAGAGAAGTGGATTACGAAAAACTGAAGAGACAAACCAACTCTAACAAAGAGAAGGATAGGGTAGGGTTACCACGACTTGACTATGATATGCTACATGATATCTAGATATAAGTCATACTATGGGCACAACATTAAAAACGTGTTCCACTTTGCAGGCAACTATCAACCAAATAACCCAAGAATTAAAGGACTTCCGCACCCAATTCGAGCTTGCAACCGAGGCCCACGAACGCGAAGTAAAGGGCTTGAACGATGCATGCAAGCAAGTACACACCATGAGAGATGGCGCCCTCAAAGAGGTAATAAGATAATATACGATAATAAGGTGTTGCTGTGATTTCTTCGAAAGTAAAAATGAAATGAAAAAACGTTTCATAATATTGCTGTAGTGTTACCACTGATGAACTGTTTTCAGGTTGAAGAGCTCAAACTTCAGCTACGCATGGTAGAAGATGCACGAGATGGCGTTAGACGCGACTTGATTGAAGCACAAAGGAAGGTTGGTTTCCACTGTACTTAAACACCATCTTGGTATCCAATTGCTAAATTGGCAACGATACCATTCCATTACGTTCTCGCCATTTTCAGGTACGTGAAACCGAAGAAGCACGTGACCGTCAACGCAAAGAAAATCTCGAACTGAAACGCGGTGTCAATGATGAAGTTCACGAAAAGCAAACTTTGAATAAAGCCAACGATCAACTGCGTGGTCAAGTGAAGAAGGCTGAGCAAGAAAGGATAGCTCTTAAAGTGAGTGTCCTTCAAAATAAATATTGTCGGTGACTCCGTTGTTTGCGAGATTCCGTGAGTCACGCCATGCACAGGTTGATTTGTTTTTGAACAAATAATTGTAGAAGAGCCGAGCTGTTTGTATGTGATCGTATCGGGCGATATAATCGATACACACCTGAAATTTTTGACTGACTTGATCAGCGTAGAACCTGTCAAAATTTTCAGGTTACATAACATTAAATTCAAGCAATTACGTCCATGACCCCACCGGTAAATTTCCTGGCATTTTTGAAACGAATACCATTCCTCTTTGTGAGTATAGTCATCGTACTTTGTACCGCGGCGAACTTTGTACGTCATAATCAACCAATCGCGTGACGCCAGACGATATTCTTAGAATAAAAATGAGTCAAAGGGATCTTTTTCCAAGTCCTACTACATTTATCCAAAATGTAAACAGTGATTTTATAAGGTTTAAGTTACAAGACAAACAATTCCTGAAATCGTCCTGTATTGAATTCATGTATTGCGCCCAACTGCAGGACACCTGATGTGCATAGGCTACTTAGCATACAAAAATACGAATACATTTAAGCAAACCGCTTTTCATTTCACAGCGAGCCAACGAAGAAAAGGAACAGAAGATCGCAGTCTTGGAAGAGGGCCGCAGCAACACACAAAAAGAAAATGGCGACCTCCGCGCCAGCCTCAGGGAAGTCGAACGAAGCAGACTCGAAGCAAGAAGGGAACTTCAAGAACTCAGACGTCAAGTATAACCTTTCATGATCATTTTCTGTTATGGGGCATAGCACATAACTGATGTTTTGCGTAATATTCGACAAACACCTGAGAACTAAGCGGAAAATTTACACACATTAAGCGCATTACACAGAACTGAAAATATGTGTTTTGATTTCCGAGTAGAAATGCCAAAGCGGTTTGCTCGGCAACTAATCACGCATAATTGCTTTAAAGGTCAAAATGCTGGATAGCGAAAACACAAAGAAATCGAAAGAAGTGGAAGACCTTCAAGGCCGTGTGGCTGACGACGAACAGCGAGAAGAAGAAGCGAGACGCGAATCTTTCGGTCTCAAACAAAAGATTGTTGCAACCGAAGCTAGCAAAGAACAAGCGCTCAAGGAGGTAATGGTTTTGTGCAAATCCTAATTCCTTAATTCCAAACAACACACGTTTCTTTTTCAAGCACATTTGCTTGAACAAGTGTTTATATTCATTGCTTTCTATTCATCTAGAACTCGCTATTGCAACGAAAACTGGCCGAACTCGAAGACGACAGCCGCGCTAAGGAACGCGATTATTTGGGACAATTGGCTGAATTCCACGCCACTGGTAAGAAGCAGAAGGACGACATACGTAATCTCATTGTGAAGTTGGAAGGTGTCGATGAAGAGTTGGCGGAGAACAAACTAAAGTTGTCAGCATCCGAAGGAAGAGTTACTGGACTTGAAAATGAAATCGTGAGAATTGAAGGTAAGTGTCAAGCTCTCGAAACGTATCTAAATCACATTTTTCTAGTTTGTTAATTGTGAGGATATTCAGCCGTTTTTTGTTGCGAAGTTAGAAAAGTAGCATCTTATGCCAAAGCAATCAATTTCAGGACAAAACGAATCAAATAAAATAATAAGTCTTTTTATAAGATTTGATCGTGTCTCTCTTCGTACGTAGGAAACAAACGCGACGTTGAATTCAAGCTGGGCAGCCTTCATAGCGCGCTACGACGAACTCTCGGCATATCGAGACTCGGCAGAACAATGAGTCCGATGCGAGGAGGTTACAGATCATCCAGTCCATCACCCAGCAGGTATGAAGTTGCAGGTCGTGAACGGTGATACAAAAACTTAACATATACGGGACAACATCATCTCATGATGTCTCATGCAACGTTGTAACAACACATCGACTGCATTGCATAACTTTTAACCCTGTTCATTCACCAACTATACAACAAAATAAAATAAAGCTAAACCGCTTAAATGTTTGTTTAAGGTCTTACGATTAGTTTACTAATACGTCTCGCACACAGGCGTTCCCCATCACCTGGCAAAGGTTTCGATAACACCTTCACCACCACTACGGGAGGTAAAGGCACCCCGATACCAACCACTGGATCACCGCACAGAAACCGTAGCCTTTCTCCAAGTTATAGGAGATCTGGCTCCCCAACGTATGTGTTTTATTTGATGAAAAATCTTTGTAGATATTTCATGACACATTAATAAAACATGATTCGATTTTTAGTCGAACTGAACAACTGGTTCAAGATATTGATCCAGAAGTGGTGCGTGCATCTCTCCGTGATTTCCTCCAAGAGCTCAAAGACACACAACGTGAGAAGGATGACGCAAAGATAGAAGTTTCAAACCTCACCAGACAGGTAAAGAATGAAATTAATTATCATTGAACCTTGGGTTAATTTTCACTAAAAAAAAATCAAAACTAATCATTTTCACAATTCTGGTTTTCAGCTTATGGAAATGGAAGCCGATCGTGATCGTGTAAACCAACGTTTGCAACAGCTTCAGAAATCGCTTGGAGAAGCGGAAGAAGGGAAGAGAGGAGCCCATGGACGCCTTGCATCCGCTCAAACCGCACTCATGCTTCAGGAAGAAACAATCAGAAGAAATGAAAGAGAACAGAAGAGCTTGGCTGAAAAACTGGCACAATTGGAGCGCGCTCAACAGAATTCGGAAGGCGACCGAAGAGGGTTGCAGGTAACGGAATCATACATAGCTTCAAGCTGACCGTCGTACGACGATACATATTACTTTCTTAGTTTTACGCAGTTCATTAAATTTTTCTGCACTCATTTTCAGGATAAGATAAACAAGATGAAAGCTCAGCAAGCAAAATGTGAGGCCGACAAACGTAAGCTGAAGGAGGCATTTGACATGTCAGAACAACGCGCAACAAAACTTGAACTTGCACGAAGGGCACTGGAAGGCGACCTGCAGAGAAATAAACTCGCTTTAACAGACAAGGAAACCGGGAACCAGGTTAATTTTAATCAAACTGTGCTGATACAACGATGTGTGTGTTTCCCAATATAGACGCCGAACACTGTTATGGCCCACCAAAAATAGACTAACCGGATTTGCAAGGTAGTAAATCGCCGGATATATCAGCTTGTACGCGTTAATTACCCCTAAATATAGTAAATTCTAATCATGGGGATTAAGGAATAATCTGTTTACGACATGCGACAGGTACAACAAGAGCGCATTGCGAATCTCACAAGCCAGATACAGGACCTAGAAGGAAAATGCACTTCTCTACAGCTCACCATCGACAGGCTAAGTACTGCCCTTGCTAAAACCGAAGAAGGCGAAAGTCATCTTAAAGATAAGGTATATTTCTTCTGTACATCTTCCGTATAATTTACGCCCAAGTATCCGTTTTGTGATTTTGCAAATAATCCGTTTCTTGTTTAGGTCCAATCCCTCTCATTGTCCGTATCGGAAAAAGACGCTGCAACCAGTTCTTTGAATGAAAAAATCAGTCAACTTCAGAAAATGTTAACCGCTTCCGAGCATGATCGACGCGTTCTACAGGTAATTCTTATTTTACCATATCTGATCGTTAAGCGTTTCTCAAAAACTGTGCAAACATACCGGTGTTGCAATACAGGAACGCTTACAAGCAGCGCGCCAAGCCGTTGCTGATTTGAAAAAGCAAAACAGCGCTCTGCAAGAACGACTTCACAATATCACCCATGAAATGGAGGATGGGGATGTAAGAAAATCGGAATTGGAAAATCAACTGAAAAGCTTACAACAGGTTAGTGAGTTCGTTAAGTAACAAGAATTGCCGGAACAAATCGATGTTAACAGACTTTTCGAAGGTAATCACACAACACCAAGATTCGGAGGCAACAGGATTGGAAAGAATACAAAAACTTCAAGAAGAAAAACGCATTCTGCAAGAGAGAATCACCGGATTGCAAAGAGCTATTGCTCAGTTAGACTCTGAGAAAAGAGAAACACAAAGAGGAGCAGTTCGCCTTGAGAAGGACAAGTCCGCATTACAGAAAACTTTGGACAAAGTATGCAAAGATTAAATTAAACCAGCCTGATAGAAATCTCAAAGCGCCATTTTTTTCTAAGAAAAAACATTGTTTTCTTTTAAGGTGGAACGCGAGAGACTGAAGACTGAAGAGGAGACAATACGTTTGACTGAAAACCGAGGACATCTGGACAGATCATTGCGGGATACGGAAGTTGAACTGGAAGATTGCAGGAAAACAGTGCAGGTGCCTCAAGAACTTTGTAGATAACCTTGCAGGCACCAATATTAGTGATTATATCAATGTTGCTAAAGATAAGGGTAATCGCACTTACATAACATGAAATAGTTGCTGATTGCAATGTTGATAGCCTCCAATGTGGTTGGCCATCAAACAGAGTCAATGCGCCAATGTGCAATTCTCCGTTAGGTTTGTTGTGAAACATTCTCCTGACATGTTCTCAGTCATGCTACTGTTCAGAAAACTATGCGTTCGGATATCACCACCACAACTTTGACATTTCAGAACCTTACAACTTTCACAAAAGCGCCATGACGCAACACACGATTAAAAAGCAACTGAAATAATTAATGTACCGGCAGTACGAGGGCAATTCCAGAAATGACAAAAGCTATTGTAAACCTTGTGTTTATCCAATACAGGCTTTGCAAGCACAACTGGCCGAGACGGAACAGAGCAACGCACAACGATTGATCGAAGTAACGAATCGTCATCGCCAAGAATCGGAATTAGAAGTTGAAAGACTTCGCACTGCCCAAGTTCAATCAGAACGAACGCTTGAGGCACGCGAGAGAGCACATAGACAGAGAGTAAAGGGGCTAGAAGAACAGGTAACGACAGCGTGATTTTTAATCATTGACTTAATTAACCGGACCTAAAACGTTTTCGGTTAATAACAAATACCAATCAAAAGTTGGTTTTATAACAACAAACATGGTAGTGAAAAAAACAGGAAAACTGCTTTGGTACTTAGCCTGTCGTTCTATTAACAGAGGGCTTTATATAGAAGCAGGCACCGATATCGTTCTGGAAGTCGAGGTGAAAGTAGACAATCTCATGACCCAAGCATTTATATACGATTATAAGCATATAGAATTTGCAGCTTATTCACAAAAAAGAATGACTGCATAACGCTGCATCTAGAAAACGTTTTTTTTTAAATTCATTCTAGAAGCGTAGACTTGTAGTCAAAATTAAATCAACTTATTTTCGGAAAAGCAAAAACTTTAACATACATATATTTATTATAGATCGCTACACTTAAAGACCAGTTGACCCAGGAAATTCGAAGGAGGCAACCGTACACGTCACACCGCTCCAAGTCCTAAATATGCGCTCCGAATATGACGTCATCCGCCACCTAACATAAATGTGTGCATGGGCAAAACGTTGTACAAGTGAAGCAGAATTTTTACTGTCCTGTCTTTTGTCAATAGTAAATATTGTTGTATTCTGACAATTTAATCTACGTTTTTGCATTTTATTTTAACTTAGAAGTGTGTCTTGTCTAAATTCACAATTTAAAACTATACTGTGGCACTGCTTCTTTCAAATTAAATAACCAAAACATTGATTAGTTGGTTATTTTATGGTTGCCTTAAAAAGTTTTGCAGAACATTCAAAATTTGTTATTTGTCAATTTTGTCTAAAAGTGATTGAAAGCTGTGTTATTTTTTTTGTAAAATTTTAATAAACGTTTAGATAATTATTCCCTACTGTAATTCCAGTTGTAGTTGCTTACCGGTATGTAAAAATCACTGTCTGATAATAATAAATATGATCTAATGTAGACACTTTGTATATACATATATTTTAATAGACATTTTGTTTTCAAATGTGTAAAATTTTGTAAATATCTTCAACAATAATTTTTCTTCAAAAATATCCACACAGTGACTGACAAACTAATTGTTATTTTTGTAAAACATATTTCATTATTTTTATGCTTGCGTATACATTTTTGTACATTGGCGTGAACAGTGTATATTACATAACAAAATAGAGAATCTATTTTTACATTATTGTTGTTCAGCAATAGAAACAGTAGACTATAGATTATAAACGTTGTAAAGGATAAATCTGCATACAAAGCGATGGCATTTTCCGTCCGCAAACTTTTTATATAATCTCGGTGAACCTTGAAGCGTTTCGTTTTGCATCGTTATCAAATTGCATAACAAATGGCGCCAGTATTAGCGACGATTTTTGATGTTCACATTGTAAGAGTACAAATAAAAGCATTTTGTTAAGACAATTGTAAAACTCATTCAGTCTAAAAGCCAGATTACGTAATTAAGCAGTGCTATTTTAGCTATGATTAAAATGGTATTTATTATGAACGGTAACCTCATCAAAAAAAGTGATTAAAGGCAAAATATAGTTTCTAATGGTAGAATTGCGTACAAGTTTAACCAAAAATATTTTCTGTATAAGCGCTAACTATCGGTAATTTGCAGAAAATACTTGACGAGCTTTGCGGTGGATTTATGACCTTGTGCTGGCCTGGAGTGTAAGATGCATTGCAACTTATCGTGACACCATCGTTGTATTTGAGTAAATATCGAAACAACATTTCGTGTGGAAGAATCAATGTATAAGAAATTTAAAATCTACAAAAACACGGCTCTACGCACGCTATAGGATAAAATGGTAATATAAGAAAGTAGAAAGTGTTATGTGCAAATACTTTAAAGTGCAAATTCCTGGACGTTTTACTCCTTTATGCATTACCAGGCAATCGCAACTTGGTTGACACCTGAGAGCGGCGAAAATGGTGGATAACTCAATAGATAAGGACACGCAAAACTCCCTTCGCAGTAACATTGACCTCTCTAGGCGACAAAAGCTCAGTAATGCAATGCGTTCTAACTATAATCATTACATTTAATTAATTACGTTCATTCTTGGAATTTTCGATAAGAAAGTAAAAACAAATTTTCTGAACTTTCAATTTAAGCTGAGTTGTTTTCAAAATTTAAGTAATCTCCGATCGCAGACTCAATGACACATTTGAGCGTCGCCATGAATATGATTGTGATAAATGACAAAATCCGTTTGAGGTCTTTACTTCCACTTACTAAGCGGATCATTTCCCGTAACACCAGAACATGCACGTGGACAACTTCTTACGCTCGTCAGATCCGCGTTTAGCGCATCATATTAATAATACAACAACGCACCTGGTATCACAACAAAATTAATTAGTAAACAACCACAAGTCGGGATTGATTGTTAAGTCATAGAATTATATTATTCTACGACATAAACTTTTTCAGTGTGAAAAGGAATCGAAGCAATTGAAATTTAGATTTTGCCAGTACTGTTATGATGTATTAGTAAAATCAGAATCGTTAATCGCAAAATACAAAAAAGTTTCAGACAAGGTTACACGCAGTCTGTCAGCATCGTCTGTGAAATGCAGAGCAAAGTTTAGGAAGTCCTAAAAAACAAGACCGGCGAGTCTTGCGCCATCGGCCGATAAGGCAGACTAGTTATGGCGAATTTTATGATTGAACTCCATGAACGCAATGAGGAAAATACCAATGTTAACCAAGAGTTAATGTAGCGAAACCTTGATAACAAAGAAGTTACAAACTTACGATTTTTTCCAAAATCCCGCTCAAGAAACAAATCTTGTTTAAAACAACGACAAGATACGTTTTACTTCAACATTTCATGGTAAATATTACACCAATAAAATCTATAGGTATCATGTTGAGTATATTTTGTAAATATACTTAATCTAAATTGATCTTTTCAATTCAAAAAAAAATCAGTCAAATCAGGGGTCAAATAGCGTCGAAGCTTCATCTTAGCGGGATTGATAACAGATTTAAAACAAAAAATCTTTTAAAACACTCTAGCGCGGCCTGGCACATTAATCGACAGCTGTTTATGGCTAAATGTGAGAATCCAAGAAAGTGACGTTGGCGTTTCTTGTAACTGGAAAATATGACAACTTTGACGCCTTTCGTAAATATTATTATAAAACCACACGACCTGGTCAGGTGACCTGTGTCAAAGCAGTACCCCCCCAACACAGCTGCTTAGCTCATCGACTAAAGCCGTGAAGACAACTACTGTACTGAACAAAAGAAAACAAAATTTTGGAAAACCTCCTCTGTTAACCAAATTAGTA
The DNA here is from genome assembly GCF_947623445.1 of Clavelina lepadiformis. Lineage (NCBI taxonomy): Eukaryota > Metazoa > Chordata > Ascidiacea > Aplousobranchia > Clavelinidae > Clavelina > Clavelina lepadiformis. The sequence continues at coordinate 21,655,735 of NC_135241.1, forward strand.
GCAATATAAACCACTGCCTATGACCAGAGAATCAAAAATAAAATTACCAGGAAAGTCCCTTATGCGATCTGACCCGGGATAAAGCAGGAGACAGCTAGGACAATCAAGTGATATAACTTTTCACGAGACTAGCATTCTTATCTAGTGATCAAATAATTGCTTAACAATAGAATCATGTACCTAAAATAACCAAGTAAAAATTCTACCCTTGGATATCTATTATAGCATTAAGAAAATGTGCACGCAAGACATCCAGTAAGTTTACGAAATTTCTCCCTTCGCAGTGGTGCATATCCTAAGAGCACTTCAACTAAGTCCATAAAGAATTTCTATTAAAAAGATTACGTTTAACTAAACTTGAATGAATACAGTAAGAACAGAAATAACACTGCAAAGGAGAAGGTCTACCCACGCACATTTCTCCTTCACAGGAAGCCCATTGATTTATAAAGAAACGACAAAAAGATTGAATATAAAGGTAACTGTCAAACTGCCCATTACACGCAATGATTTCTAAATTCCGAAAACTATGAGCGATAAATAACGCAATTTTCATAATTTTTGCGAACAACTAGACCAAAATTTGATTTTCAACTTACGGCACGAATTTCTAAGTTATAAGTGGTATTTTGTTTGCGGTTATTCGCGTAAAGTAATTGCATGGATAATTAATTAGCACAGTTATGTTATGATTACAAGATGTGATCTTGCATAGTTCATTCCACTTTCAATGCCAAATTTCGGAGCAAAGAAATAAGACCTTACTACAAGAAGATCCAAGTTTTGATTCCTCTATACAATGTACGTTGCATTCAATTACAGCCAATATTGTGATCGGAATAAAGGGGATGAGACTGTACATAGACGTTAATCGAAAATGAAAGCGTTCTTGCAAATAACACTCGGTGGTGCATTGAAGAAGAAAGTTAAACAAAGAAATGTTACATGCAGAGTTGCAGGCGGAAAACACAAATAAAAATCGAAAGAAAGATCAATAAATCGCAACACGTGTTATATTACAAAATTCCTAACGAGCGTAGACCATGGGTATTTTTAAACGTTATTTTTCAAATTTAGCGATAGATCTAGGCCAATGAAGCAAGTATGATAACAAACACTGACATTTTTGGTTTAGTAGCTTTTCTGTGGTTAAGATTGTCATACTACTGTTGTAAATTGAACGCGATTATCATTTATTTGGACAAAGAGAAATTGAAACATGCTGAAAACGTTTATTTTGTCAATAAAATAACTGGGATACGCCCCATATACTTTCAGGCAAATTTTAAATTTATATGTATTGACAAAGTCATGTTCAAAATTTAAGTTACGTCTCACAAATAACATTTTCCCATGGTATACATCTGTTTGTGTTTTCGTACTGAATAGTGTATACCACAGTGCATAAAGCGGATGTTGATTGTTGATGCCACACAGTTCGCGAAGACGGAATAACAACGTTATGTGTTTATCAGTCATCGAAGTTTGTAGTTGAAAATGGGGTGAATGTACGTTAAACCACGACTGATCAAATGTCTCAACAAATTTAGATAATTTGCAATGTGTGTAAGAAAGCACGTCATTGCCCCGCTGAACAAGCTAAGTAAGATTGGGGTTCTGTCAGGCGGTTTCATGGTTTGACTAAACCTTTTTAAGAAACAATATGTGATTAACAACGTTCTCAGAACAGCGCGCACAAAAAGTAAAAAATATTTATTACTTGACTAATGCTTTGCATAGCGTTTACTTCGAAATATTATCAAAAGTTGCCCCTAATGCTTAAGAAAACCTGTTAAATAACCAGTTAATTCCAGTTAAATAAGCCTAGCGAAGAAAACATGTCAGTAATATCGACCTCTGATTTAAATCAGTATCTTGAAAAGCCAAAACTTCTCTTAATTCCATCCGAGTTCAGTAAAGCCAGAATCAATGCTCGGTGACAGCTGAGATACAAGATAAAAGGAAAACCCCTTCATCGTAGAAGGTATCGGAAATTTCTGTTGGTTATATAAAATAGTTGTCATTTGTTTGCTGAATAATACTTATAAACACTTGTGACGGTGAAGGGCATATTGCTACCTATCCAACCGATAAATTAGAAACGCCCTTTTGATAACAGCGTTTGCCAACTAATACAAAATTCCAACAACAGCATCACACGTAAACAACTACTACTCCCAAACTGTCTAAAGTACGAGACCGAAATGTTTCTGACGAAACTGAAATTATAATTTTGGTGGAAGTATAACAATGCGTATTTTTGGAGAAGTTCTTCAAGTACAAAAATCTTAATTGGTAAATAAACACAAAATTTCCTTCGTGGTTTGTCCTGAAATAATACCAGACACATTCACTAATAAACTGATCATTTAACCAGTTAACCAAATAAAGCCACATTCGAATAAATACAACTGAAACTGAAAATTCCTGCGCTCACGTATTTTAAGTAGACATCAATCTTGTGTAGCAAGGACCAAGAAACCAAAATTACGTTGTAATGTAGACATTACTATGACGTTAACAGCGTTAATACCATCGAACGAAAGGTGATGAACTGATGATATATAACGAAAAACTTTATAAAGCGTGACATAATACTTTGTTGTACATCAAATTTGCACTAATAATTTTTATGCTCAATGTCTGGAGTGCTATATTTAAAATCGCTTTACTTTAATTTGCTTGCATAAAATGACGAGGAATTAATAGCACGGATAATGATGTAATTACCACATGATGACTTTGCAGTTTAAAAATATATTTCGTTGTACTAAATTTAAACCCACAAAAAAATTACGTTGAAAATCTGATATTGCACAAGAATTTCAGAGTTTTGCATTTATACCTTGTCGTGCAAGTGGCGCTTCTTTATTTTGTGTAACGGTGGGTGCAACGCACGCCGTTACGCAGTAACGCTTACTACGTCGCAGTGTTTACTGAAATACGTCATAGCGTACGTGTTTGGTAGCCAGGTAGGTATACGTTAGAGGCAAAAAAGCTCGGTGGCATTTTACGCAAATGATATTGGGTAGATTCACAAAATAAACAATCACAATAATAACGTGAACTTTGGGAAACTTTATAAACCAAAACAGTTTAAAGACTGGCGGGCGCTAATCCTCACCTATATTCAGGTGAGATGTCACAAAATTAGTGGGGATTTCTGTAGGTAAAAAAAAGGTTTTAGAGTGATTTATGAACTGCAATAGGAAGGTTGTGACAAAGCTAAATTATCTAAAATGATATGCTTTATCTCGGAAATTTGTCAAGAGAAAAAAAAACATTCCTTTATCTTTGAAAATTATTTGATTCGTCATAAAAATTTTCGTACAATTATTTCCGAAATCAGATCGTGGCGTATTGTCACGACTAGATATCAAAAAACTATTTCAATGATTTTCAAGAAATTAACCAGTATCAAAATGGTTTCTTGAATTACATATGCTTGAATTAATAGTGCTTTACGTGAAACATAAAAGCCTATTCAACAAAGTGTGCTGAAAATCATACGTTGTTAAGTAACACCCAGCCGGTTATAAATGGAAAAACGGTTTTGCTCTGAACTTTATTTGTTGATTTAACAATGGCTTTGAACAAGTTTTCCGGTTGACCGGACGGTAATGTGACACATCATTAACTTCAACAACGCCGAACGTAAAAAACGTGATGTGCAGCTAAAATTAACCTCCAAATAGCAAATGATCAACCAAGCATGTACTATTGTAAACTGTTTAATCGCTATTACATTAATTGCTAAAAATAGACTACAATATAATGGCTTAACTCATTATGAACACGAAGAATTACGAGAAATCCTGTTTCTCCATCAGTTTAAACTGGCCCAAGATATATCATCTCTATAAAAGTAAAACATGTCCAAAAACGTGAGCAATGCAAGCAGCGAAAGCGCCAGACCAAGAACCCCAGAGTTTATTATACTGGACACAGCGTCTTGTGAAGCATTACGCCCTAAATGAGCATGTCATCGCGTGCTTCTGATTGAACATAAAGGCATCTAGATATTAGATTGCTGATTTGATTGGAATGAATAAGTCTGATGTGGTTTAAATGGGGAAAGTTCAGTTGGCATTGTAAACAGATTTTGCACGCCGGGAAACCGTTAAGACGTTCCTGTGAAGTCACTATCAGATGAGTGACATGTTATCATAAAGTTAGTCATATCGACATTATACTCCGGATAAATCCCCAAGTCGTCACAATCCACCCCAAAAATCGCTTTTTAGTCGACGTCAGTGAAGTTTACGAAGTAAACCACATGGGGTTTTGCTCAACATTTATATAATGTGTATCAGACTACGCAACATACACAAACATGCCGACGTGTAATGGTGCTTGTGGTGGTTAAATAAATGTCAATAAAACATGAGTCTGCCCGCGGCCAAAGCAAGGGCGATTGGGCTTTCTAAATAACAATAATGAGTTATGATGAAATGAAATTGTTTACCCTGTCGGCGATTTTAATAATGGCGGCCTCCACATGCAACATATACGACAACGGACAATTACTTTAAAGCAATAATACCTTAAATGGAAAGGCAACGACGACATTGCCGTATAAAACATGCCTAAACAAACTCAAAAGACAGCTATAACAGCCGGAGAATTTACTATACACAACATAAAACTGTTCATGTTTTGTGAATTTTAATTGGCACGGGCCTCATGCAGTGTTTCTCGTTTATGGTGTGAAGGCCGTCCCACGCACACATTCGTGAGGTGTTGGTGATCCACGTTTCTTGTAAGCTCACCTTAATGCATTTTCTGTAATGTTCCAGTTAGCGTTAATCACCCAGCAACGTCTATTTTGATCGCAATCAGAGCATGTAGGATAGAAATAAGGAGCTGTTTTTAGGCATCCTATGCCTCAAAAGCCAACTTTATTCGTACCTGCGTTAAACGTGATATGCAGACAGTAATTATCGGATTTACGATATTACAGGTTTCGCGTGCAAAGGTGCTAGTTGTTGGTTGATAACCATTTCGTGCGATTGGAGAGAATTTCGTGCGACTGGACAGACTTCACAACGTCGGGCAAGTCAGGTACGATTTAACACCTGTATCTTTAACAACAATTACCATACAAACAACATCGTGAGGGATTGCGCAGGCAACCTATAAATTATTCCAGCACGATTTAGTTATGCAACAAAAATTCCAGGCCAATAGACAGTTTTGAAACATGGGAACAAATGGAAATAATTTAAGTATGGTGTTTTAATACCTGTCGCCTACACACGCGAGGGAACTTTTGACATCCTCGTTTTGAATGTTGTGCAATATTTATCTTAGCAACGCTTTCCGTTTACACGCTCCACCTTCACATGCCTTCATAGAAAACGTCTGTTCTATAAAACTGGATGGCCCTCTGTAGCAATTATCTATTATAAAATGATTTTCGGGCAATGGTTATGCAACTCCTGAATTTTTACCAAATACAAATAACATAGTTTGTCATTAGTGCCAAATCCAAACATCACCTTGCATTATTTGTTCAGTGGATATATGCGGTCATAAAATGTCATCGAAATTATAAAAAAGCTGTCACAGTTTATCCAAACATGTCGACGAAAGTGTAACAAAGCTTACAAAAACATTTCTAATAAATTAACTTATTTTTAGCTCAGAAATAGAGTCTTTGAATAATAAATACGCTGAAATGCATTAAAAAGAAAAATGCCTCCGAACGGAAATAGATTATTTATAAAAAAGTATTTTTTTCTAAGAAATGGCCAATTTTTGAAATAGTCCACCAACTTGCAAAAAGTCTGAGATTGTTCGACAAATTGGTTTAAATCTTTAAAGAGTCCAAGCGTGTAATGTAGCGCCATAATGTTTACAGCAAATAGTATCAACTTTGTCGCAGGTAACAAAACTATTTTAATATTGTCGTATGCAAAGGGAATCACAATAATACGTTCCGATACAAAGCAAACTTTATAATTAACTGACTTTCTAATTCTTACTTTCATCAAAAATATTTACGGAAATCGTACGAATCAGGTTTGAGTAATAGTTACGCAAATGATTACGAAGGATTCCTAATTATTGAACAAGATGCGATTGTTAAAAGAGAAATTCTCAAAATCAAAAATTTCCCCACAACAAACTCGCGCGACGCGTGACGTCAACTATGTGCGACCAACAGAGCTATTAACACCAAACAAGATTGCTGTGGTCAGTTTCAATCGCTACCATTGCGCGGTTGCTACTTTTAGATGATTCATAAAAACCATTGAGATTAGACCGGCTTATATAATAGTTAACCGACATAAAGATTTTGTTGAAACTAAACAGGTTGCGATTTTTTCCTTTATTTCTTTTGAATCGAAATCAAGTTGGTCCGGTTGAGCAAGTTATTTAACTTAACCCTAAGATTAATAAGTCGAAATAAATACGGAACTGATGGCGCTACATCTGTCCAAAGGATTAAGAAATAAGTTCAAGGCAAAATTTTGTCAAGCTGGATAGAATTTACACCTATATGATGGTCAATGTTTCACTCCCTTGAGCTTATGTACTCATCAAACAAAGTCTTAATTACTCGGGAAATACGTCACGAAAGATACAACCAACACGAGGACGTTAAGATTTTTGTATAAATTCTCACAGAAAACTCGCAAAAGCGTTTGTGATGATTGATTACAGCGGCTGAATAATATCAAGGAATCTGCGTCAATCAACAGTTGACGACCACCATGATACATGGGAAAAACATTAGATTTTATTCTGGTTCAAGGTTTGGCGTTCTTTAATTACGTTGTAATCTTCGGCCAACAAGCAAGTTAACCTGTGCAAATCCTTGATGACCATGTGACCTTTCTTTTTGCGGAGGTCGCCGCTTTTATATGTAATCTCGGGCTCAACATCTACGTAATCTTACATGTTAACGTGCGGTAGGTAGTAATATATATGTAAACTTTGATGACATTGGTAACCGACGCTATACGTCTGTGCATTGATAGGCCTACGAGCCAGCTAGCATTGTTGCAACTCACAAACACGACAATATTCTCATCATAAATACTGTATTAACATATGTGGTATGCCTGAAATTATTCAAAAATCGTCTTCAGATAAATTGGATTAATTATTTAGGGTTCATTCCCTCGCAAAACTGGAATAATGTGAATCAAATCGACAAGAATTCTTCAACCAGGCGCAAGTCTCACCATTTCTTGTACCGATATTAAAATGTATGAATATTTCGTATCATTTTCAATACCAAATATTTAAAAATATGTCAAAGTATCAGAATACGTACATCCCTAACTTTTAATTTTTGCATGCCTTGGATTTACCGACACGTAGATTATTTCGGCATAGGAATATGTTCAGTTCGTACTACGGCTAATTACATTTCACTGACTATAAAAGGAGATCATGTAATTAAACTTATACCTTCAACAAAATAATCTTCTACACAAGACATATGAAAGTGCAAATATACAATTTTTTGGCAAGTTCGATATTTATAGATTACTTTGTAAGTTCAATTTATGGTAGAAGCACTCAATAAAGTTTAAAGCATTGACACAATTGTGTTGTTGGGACTCTTATTACATGACTTGAAGCCTTCCGTCTTTGGGGTTTAAGATACAGGTACCCTGCAACGAGTATAGTTTGCTAAAGTAGCGCTGAAAACAAAAAATCCCATCAAAGACAACCCTGGAAGAAATGCTAAGTATGCCTTTATTAAGTACGTTCTTTCCAGAACGTCAAGAAACAATTGGATTTCAAACCAATGCCGATTGCCAACTTTACTGTCTACGTGACCTTTCAAAACGATTAAGATTATGGGTTTTAACTGCAATGAAAATCGTTCTGCTATAATTACTCCACTTTGTACGTACTTAGGCTTTCTAAGTAGGCGCTAAATCAGTCTGATTAATCACAGGTTACTCTAACACCATCGCACTTGTAGTACAGGTATATGTGACTAAAAAAGGTTGCTTGCAATTTTTTTCTAAAAGTACAGCACACACACAGCAATTAAACAATTTCTCGTGAGTGATACCGAAAGCTTTCATGACCACAAAGTTGCCATTTTGTTTGTCAAGCAAAACGTTTCAATTTATTTTCACCCTGTAGGTAATGAAGTCCAGGGAATGCTTATGATTTCTCAAGTAAAATGAAAATATTACCTTTGTAAGTGCAAACTATGCGAAGTACGTTAAATAGAAATAGGGAAACAATTGCCACTTGTATCATAATTCTACGTGTCAAGACAAAGCCGACAAAACATAAACGTTATCGTGTCATGCTGCCGCAACAAACAAACCAACGCAAAACATTGCGCTTTTTATTTCGCTGCCAACTTTGTGTAAGGTTATTAATTTTTGTTGTTTACTTTGTTGTTTATGATTGTGTTATGTTTTCAAAGCAAAACACTCACAACCTTATCATGTGCTTCTCATAATAAATAAGGAAGCGAGGTAACAAACTTTCTTAGAACAATATATTTCCAAAAAACCTTGGTTCTGCAAAAGCCGAAGTGGTAAAAGAAGTATACGGAAAACGGGCTTTACATTTTGGTTTTTCACCTCAGTTGCAAACTACTGAAATTCTGGAAAATGGTATCTTAAAATAATGTCAACTGGACACATTTTAAACGTCTTGCATAATGCAAGGTAAGCATGAATAGCTTTCAACCAACACGTTCCCAGGAATTTTGGTGCAAACAAACAAACAAACGTTATAACGGTACACTACATAGCAACACCTCTTCGCAGCAGGTTCGCCTTCTTAAAGCAACTTGTTCAATTTATTTACATTTCCTTGCATTAAAATGGCACTTTTCGGTAAATTCTCGTTGGTTAAAATTTACAGGAGGGACAAGTGTTCTTGCTATGAAGTACGTCACTTGTCAAAGAAAAAGCTTGCCGACAATTAAGCGATGTGCAAAATGGTCAAAGATCTTATCAAATGCCTGGCAGAGACTTTATATTTTGGTTAACCCGCCCTATATCATGTTGGGTAAACGAAAATAACACGTCGCCAACCGCAATTCAGCCCTGGATTCGCTATTATTTGTTTCGTCACCCACGATCTTGCTAAGTATAGCTTTAACGTCATTTTTCTAAATGCATGCTCAGAGAAAATATTATACAACAAAAACGTTATCGTAAATATAAAAACTTTTTTCATCTTTCACCAATTTTGAACACCAAAAATCGCATCAATTAACCTATTACATAATAAAAAAATCTTCTGACGAAAATCCTACGTACAGGCAAAGGTGTGACTTATTTTGTTATACGCAAAAGTGCATCAAAATTTTCGATATCTTGATGATGTTTCGTTAAAAACACGAAAATGAAGATCAGTGATAGGCATTGAACGACTTGACAGCATTCGTGCGTGGGTTTACATCAGAGCTATTAATAAAAATGTCGCACCCTGCCATTCCCATATCGTGCAGAAGTGTAAGTTAAGATATAGGTCATACAGAAGCAACGCCCACAATAATTATGAAAAGATGGACTTGATGTAGTACCAAATATAGCCACGTTTCATAAGACGTTACCAAAATCACAGTGAAGATCTGCTAGAACACACGAAACGAAAAACCAAACCCGAAGGAAGCAGTTATGGTACGAACCTGACAATGCAAATTACGTCAACTGACAAGTTCTTTCACGCCCATCATTGTTGGACGTTATGTAACTTTTAACAACATTCCCAAGCTTCATAGAATGTAAACACTTGCTGATTCAGTATTAGTCACACGTTCTTTGGCGACAGAACAAAACAAATGCAAAACGGCAATGTTTAAAAGATTAAATAAGGGTATTTATTTAACTTCGCATTCTTGGAATATAAACACTTTCTTGCTTTGGTCTGGCACGCTTAATTGAAATCGTATCATCTGCTATCTCCGGGAAAATTTTAGTGAGTAAGTTTTTTATCCAGTCGTTTAAAATTCCGTTTACAGAGACTATCTTGACTCTGTGTTATGCGCTAGGATAAACAAACAAATACCAAGGTTTCTATTCCCCAATGTACGTGAAAAACAAACAAACAACTAGAATTATGCGAAAAATTTCCCATGGTGAAGTATCTATCCGATCAGGTTAATCGGAAATAGTTGAGTCGAGCAAAGTGCGATACATGCCCCTTCTCCTCGGAACAACATTATTTAGGCGCGATGGTTACACAAATAAATAGTTATGCAACTTGGGACTTGGCAATAAAACCAAAAAAAATTTCACTTGGCGCTAAAAATGCGGATATGTTTTACGTATTGGTATACGAAAATAAAATTTAAAAATTAAATCACGGACGAGAATATTTTGAACAGGAAATCTGTTTTCCAATATTTTTGTTACTATGACCAGCGCCAACCAATAGATAAATATTTTAAGTAACTGTATGATATAAAAATGAGCAAACTACGGACAGATATAAATGAAAGTAAACAAGGAAATAATATCATAAAAAGATTCATCATATAGTTCAATCGGGTTCTGTTTATAACTGTAAAGAAAAATTAAAAGCGTATTCTCAATAACTACGTCCTTTAAATGCCAATAACTAGTAAAATATGGCAAGTCTAAAAAATAATACCCACAATCTATAAAAAAGTGTAATATACAAAGTTGCTTGGAGTAAAACCTGCAACACGTGCAAAAAGCTAGTGAAAAAATGCTTTTGTTGCTTTTCGTGTTTGGGTTATCAATGTGTGTATGTAAATAACACAAACCCATCTTATATAACTTACTGTACACCACACGTCACACAGAATTCATGTAACAGTTTGCAAAATGACCTAATACGTTGCCTTTTGACGGCATTGTTACACGGTTTACTGCTCTCGAATGTAAAACACGTCCATGGTGTTTACAAATAAACTGCACACGAACGTCATGACGCAAATGAAAGGACAATGTCAAAGGACATAAGAATGCCATCGCAAACTTAATCTCATGAAGGATGACATATTTTGGAGGACGGGACAATGAAACATACAAGTGCCCATTGTTATTGCCATAACTGACTTTCTTCAAAACAACACAGCGGGTAAAATGCAAGAAGCCTGCTATGATCGAAAAGATATGAAATCAGAAAGCGAAAATCTGACTTTAAGAATTAAACGCTGAACTTCTTATTCAAAGTTAATTAAAAAACAGCCCGAATTTGTTTCTTAAAGCTGCGTTTAAATATATGCGGTTAGTTTAAAACAAATGATAGGATGAGATATGTTGGAATGTGGTGAAAGTACTATTAATCATAAGCGCTCAATTCCGATGGATTTGTCAAAGCCACTTCACACGTCGCTTGTGCAGTGTGACATATGAACTTAGCAAGACCTTTGCCACAGGCGGCTAGCCCGCCAGGAAATAAGAAGAAACGCCAATCAAGCAAAGTCGAAAGTTACGCGCGATGCTTGCAAAAAATCTTATGTAACGAGCGTTAACACCAAAAAACGCGGTTTAGGGCTGAGTGACAAGATTCCAAGTACGTCAAGTCTTATAGTTTTTAATTTTTCGGGCACAAGAAATTGATTTTCGAAGCGGAAAAAAACACGAAGCAGATAAACACGTGTCATCACATGTGCGCCATGACCAATGACGTCATAGCCATCAAAAAATTATACGCCGAGTCAAATAAGCGATAGCAAGTGTAAGATCCTGAAAAATAACGCTTTCATAAACAGTACTTTTGTACCAATCCCAAATTCATGTCGAAGAGAATGTTTTAAGCAACAGAACAATCACGCCAAATAAGGGTCCCTTATAGCTGATTCGCACATTAATTATTTCGCCGGTGCATACGACCCATCGGTAACCGCTTCAAAGCAAGAAGGCGACTATTTTCACAGAAGTTTATAATTAATGCTATGACAATAGATCGTGTGCTTCTGCCTCTAGGGCTCGTCACTTTCCTACTGGCGAAATTCATGAATAATCACATACATTGATTAGGCAAGCTATAAGTTTACTATATACACCTATGGTAGCAAAAGGTTTGCAATTATACACAAGCTCTAAAGAAAAAAGTCATTAGAAAAAACAGTCAGGCGTAGTCTGGGGAAATATGTTATTAAAAGACAAAAAATAAGATCATCATTAAATGTGCCACAGTATACACGCAAATTGTAATAAGTTTCAATAAAATCTATCTTTTGCGCTTAGTAAGTCCGTTAATTATACCAGTCGGATATATAGGATCAAATTACAGGTGAGAGTATATATATTATCAGAACAAAGATTGCGATCACAAAATAGTTTCCAAGATAGGCTACGTACCTCCGAGGCAAAGTTATGTAACTTTTTAGGTACGTAACGAAAAACAAGGCAGAAAATACTCCTCGGGTAGCATAAATGGAGAAGGACGGCGCCGTGCTCTTACATTTCGATGCAGCAATCTCAGGTGATACACCAGAGAAGGTGACACCTTGTAGTAAACTTTCCGAGGAAAGTTACGTGCACTTACCACAGAAAAGTAAGTGCTTAGCGTTCTTAAGCCAAACCAATGGTTGACAGTTACCGCAGAGCGAATTTAAGTACTTTTTTGTATTTAGACCTACGAGTACCATTAGGTTACTATACAGAGCAATAGAAAAAACAAATTGCTGAATTTTGCTGAAAATTTACTGATTGTAAAATTACATGGAAAACGCTAAGACAACTACAATGCCAGTGGTCCGATGTTATAACTGTTCATTAAAACACCAAACAACCTGCGGGTCTCACAGGAAACAGAATATTTCAAGCTATGTCCGCTGCGCTTGTATAGAAGACAATTCATCACCCATCTGCCCACAAGATCAATGCATCGCACCAAGAAGGCAGATGGAAGAGCTGACCGCGACCAATTCAGTATCTCACTGTGCGCATCTGCGAGTTAACACTCGTAAGGAAAACCAAAACTCGAAGTCTTCACATCAACTGACAAAGCATTGTCATTTCCTTCAAAATCCGACAACGAAGCTTGTCAACGTACCTGCCCTCTTCAAAATAGGTAAGCAAAACACAGCTAAAGTTACCACAATAAGCAAAGAAACGTAGCCATTTGTTAATTCCGGCTTAACAGCCTCAATCTGAGCAATGACTTCCTTGTCGGTAATAATCGGGCGTATTATTTACGCAAGGACTCGGTGTAGTGGATGACTAATTAACTTAAAACCAAAGTATCCAGCCAGCTTATGACAAATTAAATAATAAGTGTGGGCGCAGTGTCATTCAAGAAGAAAGTCTTCACAATGCGCATTATGTGATTACAAGAGAAAATGGGATGGTTTTGGCGAAAGATAAATTTAAATCAAACGTAATAGGTCATTAACCGAAACCATCACGAGAAAAAAATTTGCGTTTTACAAAAAAAATTATAATCACTGCTCAAACAATTTCTATTTCATTCGTAAATATCATCAAAAAACGTGATATTATTGCAAAGGATAGTTCACAAGCGACAAACTTAATCAACCTAAATGGTGTATTTCGCGATATAAATGATTATTAAATATCATATAAGCTTACCGAGATACTCGTCAATGGCGCATTTTACCGGAAGAATGTATAATCCATTACGTGACAATTTTTCGCGGTCTACTACTTAACGTTATATAATTTTATTCACTCACGGAAATATCCCACCTATGGCGAAAAGGCTATCCCATGTGATAAATTTGGCCAACTGGTAATAAAAATAGCCTCGGATAATGCGCTAAGTTGCAAAAATAGCTATAGAGAAGTAATGACATACTACCAACGGCCATTTATTCATTACTAGCATGTCAAAAGTGAACGGAGTAAAGAAAAGCGGTGCCAAAATCGTGACGAGACGGAGACGCTATAATTCGTGTCTAACAAATGTTATTGAAGAATTCCCGCTTTCAATATAAAATAATTATGACCAAACTATCTGTTGCATAAGCCCACGTGTAGCTAGAACAATCTCACATGCGCAGCAAGTTCTAATACACAAAGAGAGAAGCGAAAAATTGTAGATATTATCACAAATGGACTTCGAACATCGGGTGTCTATTGTCCATAATACTAACCTTTAGCGCCTACAAGTGTCAATTACTTTTTCTAAACAAGTTTCCTTTTTTCGCAGTGGTCATATTCTTCGCAATGTTGGATTTCACTGTTACGTCGGCTTCACCGCTGATGAAAAGATTAAGTCCTCAAAATAATCTTCAAGAATCTCCAGCATCGTTGAAAGCCAGTCATTTCGAAAATTCTCTAAAGTCAAGCGGCTTGGCCGCAGTTTTACTGCAAGCTCGCATAAAAATGGGAAAAATCGATTCGCGAAGAAAGAGATCCATTCACTGTTCAGGAGGATTACAAGTTGTCGAAGGATTATCAAGATATGCTCTAAAGCAAGCGGTAAGCATTTTACAAACGCATAGCAGGGTAGTTTTTAATGGTTAACATAGGTGGCTGTAAAAAAAGCTTAGTTTAATGACGACATTAATATAAGAATTTCTATTTAATAGACGGTAGGACACGAAAACCAAAGAAAAAGATCCGCCAGGATACACTCAGCGGAAGAACCAAGCCATCGGGTATACGCGAAAATGCACAAACGCCTTTTCGACATGCACTGTACTTTGGAGCAAATGCCAACTGCATTCGGCGCACAGAGAGAGGAAGTGCTAAAATCCATAGAAGCGATGAAAACTTTTTTCCAAGAAGAGGTGAGCATCACTGACTATCACGTCACAATGCAAACAGTTCAAATTTGTAAAAATGCCCCGTAACCTGTAAATCACATACATTACATGAATACTAAAAAAATACGATTTGATATCTTTGACTAAAAATGGCTATTTTGCAGTTGAACAAGGCAAACAACAACGAATGCAGCGGGATCATTATAAACGGCAACACCGCAACTGCAGAAAAAGAAATAATAAACCGTTTGTATGAGATTCGAAGGGAACTGAAGAGCATTTGCAAAAACTAACCGGTTCTTTGTTGATTTTCGCATGATAATGTCTTGTGATTTACCTAAAGTCTTCAGCTATCTTTATTGCGCACAACTTCCTTATTTATTGAGAATAGCGTTTTGCAACACAAAGCCGTTCGATAACAACAAATTAGCTGAAAAGCGCGAGTCGCTTTCTTTACACATTAAGAGTAAATTAATTAAGAGCAAAAATGTAATAATTTTCAAGAAATTGTGGCTTAAATTTAATGATTTGCACAAACGGATTTTATTGTATCTCTATTTATTCTTTCATTCTTGCCATTTGCATATCATTAATCGCATATATTCACATTTGATAGCAAGCTTATTTTATTTGTTGCATCACAATCGTATGTAGGATTTATTTGTAGTAGTAGCTGCTTTATTTCTGATTTATACATGAGGTACTTTGTAATCACGTCAGTCTAGTATTTAATGTGTAAAAGTTTCCGTCTATTTGAAACTTTTTTCAATGTTCGTTTCCACATTAAACCACTGTAATAAGAAACCTGTCTTATTTGCATTACCAGGACATCAAAACCTAAAGTTTTTAAGTGATAAATCTATCAATATTATCAATTTGAAGAAGAAATAGCTTCATCAAATAAATTCTCGTGTATACTACTACAAATGAACTAGCAATAATCTGATGAAGCTTAAAGCAGAAAATTTGTTTTAATCTTTGCCTTGTGCGACAGAGATTCTCGTGTTTTGTCGACATGAGCTTTACACTGCACGGCACAAGAATGACTGTTTTCAGGAAAATGCCGTCTCAAGTCGGTACCGTTTCATACAAAACGGCTTTAATTCAGAGAAGTATATTTAATTCCTGGTAAGCCTTATGCAACAATCTCAATTCTTCAGTGAAACGTGGCAATAATTGAAGCATATACGTCAAAATCTTATGGTCGAGACATTCTTTCGAGAGCGCGCATTTGAGGCGTTTATGCTCGTTGTCAACAATCATGCTTAAACATCGGGCTGCCCGCGCGTTAATCTTGCAGACATTTTAACAACAATTTTAATCTGCACAGTCTACGTATTTTCTGGGGAAAACAATAAGCTGTCGATGATCATCCAAAACTTACATAAATCTTTCAACACCATATCGCTGATTACTAAGAGTCGGTTTAAACTCCTTGCCCACAGATTCGTCGCCGTGCTTCGTGCTCCTTGATTTTCACCAATAAATGTGATGTCTACAATTCCAGCGTCAGCGCTTTCTTAGGTATACAGATGAAGCATGCCTCCAAAGTTTATAACAAAGCTTGCAGCACCTTAATGTTGTTGTGTAGTTAAAGATCTCTATTCGTTTTTATACTTCAATGTTTGTACTATCTCCGACTTTCGGAATCATAACTGCGAAACCGAAAAATAAATTTATTTATTAAAGATGGATGTTGAAAAGATTCAGTCTGTTGATCCAAGTTTACTATGGGTTCGAAAACTCCCCGTCACACTGTAGCTTGCCTACGTCTAACACGCTTGTTTGCATAACAAAATTATCGACAGCGCCTTAAATAAACACATCTCTGCGGATGAAAACCGGATCACGAATTGAAATTTATAACTAAATACAATGTATTACATAAGCGACCAAAAACCCTTTACTTTAAATAATGCAACTTAAGCTTTGTGACAAAACTAGAGAAAGTTTATTGTTGTTTCAACAAACTATGGTTTACGTATGTTGAATTTGTTTAGGATGGCAACATGTACAAATTCCGGACCAATATTGAAAACCACGCCACTTGACAGGTTTTAAGCCAAAAGCCTAAGATTGACAGGCATGTTTGAATGCAAGAATTTACCTGATAAGTGTGTAAACTCGCACGATTGCTTTAAGCGCTTATAGTCTGAAAACCATGCCAAGCTTTAATTTGTAAACAAAGGGAAAATTCTGTAATGAAACAATCCTTCTCAATACACAACACACAAACCAACAGCGGCCTCTTACGTCCGCCAGTGACATATTACTCTGCCTATCGCCATTTTTCAGTCAATTTCCATATTACAACAACACTGGTACAAACTTGTATACCATTCCGAGGTATTGTATAAAGAACAATACATTATCTTTATTAGCCTATAAATATTACCAATCTTGTCAACCCAACCAATTAACGTTTGCACATTTTGCATGTGTTTAATTTCAGTAATAAACCATAAACTTTGCTGACTGAAAACTGTTATCAGAAAAAGGCTTAAAACCATAGATATATACAGCCACACCTCAAACTTTCCAAACAACATATACGGCGTAGCAACGGTATCTGTACTAATAACTGTACCTGTACTACTAAACTTTTCAAGGCTACCATTGCTTGAAGTCCTTACAGAAAAATTCATAAAGTCTACAACAATGAGCTTTTGCCAAAGAGTTTAACTGAAACCTTACTAGCATACAGACTAACTCCAAAAGCTGACAAGCCAAACTTTCATCGGGATGCTTTATTATAGCATAGGTCTAGTCTACTGTATAACGGTTAATAGTATAAAATATTGATGCAATAAGTCACCATTTAACGTCTCTCTGCATCCATTAAACATTTTAAATACTGCAACTAACGCTACCACGTCCAATTTTTCAATCTCAACTATCAAGATTGTAAGTCTCACGCAAAAACTATCCTGGCCTGAAAGCAGGCGGCACTTTCACCGGTATCAAAATGGCCAAGTTATTGCGAATGTTAGCAAAATGTCCAATCGTATTCCAAGCATGGATTTCATTTATGATGTAACAATGATGTTATCAATTAAACTCGTGGAATTAAAAAATGAATTTAAAAGCGAGAAGCAAAACGAACAAAACTTATAAATGTCCCAAAGAAGGTCAAAACCTCCTCGATGAAAGCTGTTTATTTCACTAGGGTTGCTGGCCAGACTGGAACCAAAATTTGGCTAATCTGTGCTACCATTCTTAAGGTACAGAAAACCAGGCCATTTTGTTTGTTGAGTAGTCTCCAAATTTTTCTAGACTGTACAAAACTATTTGCCAGCAAGTACTAAATTTACTTTTTCAGTTAGGGAAAATTTTGTAAAAGAATTGTTAGAAACAGCCTTCAATATTTCAAGTTTGATATTGCTTTAATTGATGGTGGTTAAGGCGAAGTCATAATATTTAGTTCCAAGTGATGCAGGTCGAACAGTTCCTGACAACCCAAAACAAATAAATATCAAAAGCAACTTTGTTTAGGTCCATACTTAAGGATGCCGCACTTAAGCATATAAGGTTTCTAACATGCTTACCGGTATGTTTTAGCCATTAATTGCACTTTTAAAAAACAGTAGGTTTGTTCTTAGGGCAATGTAGTCTAAGTAAGTTATACAAAAAACGTCAAAACAGTGTAATACAAAAGCTTAACCTTTCAAACTGTCCAGTAATGTACTGTATAGGTTATTACTACAAACAGAGCCCGGACAACTTTTGACTTTAACGAAGACCATGGTATACCCAAATAACCACGCAAAAAATTATAATTCAACCCAAAAAATGAAGATAAACGCCATTTTGGTTTCGGAAGGCAAAATGTGATACTCACAAAAAACACTCTACGACCAACGAGGCAAAAAATATAATCACATGGTCACACCGATGAATCAACGAAAGCTAGATGGTTCGTTATTTGTATGCTGGCATAAGTACGAATGGAGAACGTAGGCCTAGTTATTGTTTTCCAGAAGTTGCTGAACAGTTACAATGAGCCTATGAAATGCCAACGCGGTAACTTTGACCTCAAACTTCGTCAATTCAGATTTTAATACGTGATTAAACATTCGAACAAAATTTAACTTATGTTGGATGAATAACGTATGATCATCAAGGTTACATCAATTACGTAATGGTGACGGGCTTGATTTGTTTTGCTCAGAGGCGCAATACAGGCGTCTGCCATCAAGAAGAAGCAAATGCTTGTGAAAAGGTCTAATAAAAATACCACGGTGCGTTAAGCGTTACCTCGAGGACAAGTTCGAAATTCTTGAACGTGATTACAACAAGACGAAATTTGAACAATATTTTTTGCGACTCGTTAGGTAACAATGAGTCAGAGAAAAGGCCTACGTGCAGTGTTCACAAATTCAAAATGGTTTTGCATCATAAACAGTTTATGCCCGCGTTTGTCCTTCTACCTCAACACACCTCATAAAACAAATACGCTATAACATAAAACAAATATTCTTAAGTTCAAAAGAAGTTACGGCTATTATTAATTGTATAGGATTTCAGCGATAGTTATGATATATCAGTGCAAGGAATATTTTTGTTATATTCGTAGTGTTACTCATGTTTAGTCATGGGTTAATTCCTAAATAGCAACTATAGGCGAAAGTTAGTGTTTGTTATGAGCTTAGTATGCAGCAAGAAGTTTTACTCACTACCGATAGTTTAATGTCTCTTGTGACGTCTGCACGACGCGCCATTTTGTTTGTAACATGCATAAATGAGTAATGGATTGCACGATGTTTGTTACTCTCTGCTGCCACCTTTTAAAAAACGAAAACACGCCAAAAGATCTGAAAGAACGAACATATATTGAAATTAAAATATGCTGATGTAAAATCAACATCTTACCAGAATAAACCAGTGTATTACAACAACTTTAATATACTGTCAAATGTAAGTCTTACCAACGTAACTACAAGAAAACGTTCATAAATAGAAAAGGTTTACGCAATCGTAGATAACCTCCTTTATGCGTATTTTGTTATACTTTCAGAAAGGGCGTTTGACATGAAATTAGTGGCTTTTTTACGGCCGCTCATCACTTTCCCGAGTTGAAGTAAATTTTGGCCCAATATTGCTGAGCAAATAAGCCGAAGTGGAGAGAACTGATCGATATTTGACAACGTAGCAAAACGTAAATTAGTTTGTACCGTTTCGTGTTTTTACATGATCGATGTTTGGATCGCTTTCAGCAAAACACACAACTGAAGCATTGCCGAAACCACAAAAAAGATTTATGTTTTTTAGGAAGTTCGACGTCAGATTT
The DNA here is from genome assembly GCF_947623445.1 of Clavelina lepadiformis. Taxonomy (NCBI): domain Eukaryota; kingdom Metazoa; phylum Chordata; class Ascidiacea; order Aplousobranchia; family Clavelinidae; genus Clavelina; species Clavelina lepadiformis. The sequence goes on from NC_135241.1 coordinate 21,675,660, forward strand.
AAACTTTTAATCTGCTTGTGCCTATCATTTATAATATGTTTTACTTTCCACAAAGGCATCAATTTTTCTTGTATAAGTCATTTGCAAACGTTATACCATAGAATTGGTGATAGTTTCAAATCGCTTTTCTAGTAGTCTGCTATTGCTTGGTGTTCTTTTCCCAAGATTTTAAAATCGATCTTCAAAGACTTGAAGTCGGATCTCGAAAATAATCGATATCCCTTCATAAAACTAAAATAAACTTTGTAGACTTTCTCTCGACAGGTTCATTACATATTTCAAGTGCTATTCTTGCGAGCACTTGAGGATCAACAAACAGCAGCGGTGACACGCGGTAAGCACCTCTTTTGGTGCTCATCTTCACCAAACTCGTCATTACCAGCCAAAAAATGGAAATATGTTAAGGTTGCAAGTAACGTTTCTGCGTATTCTAAAGTCTGTAAAAGTGGTAAGAATGAAAGAAGTTATTATGAGAATTTTTATGCTTTGGCAACTACTCTAAGGTTTGATAATAGCTAATTTTTTTTTATAAAAAACGATCTTCTCGACCTACTCAGCAAGTTTAAGAGAGATTTTCAGGATTAGATAGTCTTCGACATTTGAAGAGGATTTTTAACATCTTGCGGTCACACAACACGTAAGCATAAGTCACTTCTGCGACGGTTGTCATGGAAATAAATAAACACTTGAAACCAAAGAAAAATGTCCAAACCTAATATATAAGTTAGGTTTCGACTTCATGTTTGCAAATTTTATCAATTGCTACCAAGTGTATGGAAGAAAGTGTAATGAGATCCGACTTATGTAATAACAAAATCACTTTAAATTAACAAAAAAGTGTTTCAACGAAAATATTTTGCTAGGTAAGAAGATTTCAGGCAAAGGTTCAGTGCTATGTGACAGTAATTTCCACAAAGTATGTATCCTGTTTCTAAACTTGGAAAATCCCCACGCGCAGTTGGAAAGTTAAAAGAAGATAACATGTTCAGAAAGCGGATTATTTTCTACACCAATCTCTTTATGATCAGCATACTGTGCAACGCTTGTGTTGCTTATTCTGACAGAGCGGACGTCCAATCGACACATTCGCGGTATAAGTGTAATTTTGTATTAAGAAAATAAGAAGAAATTAATAATTCATTTGCGCTCTATTTATTTATTAATTTTGTTCTCCAGTTATAAGCGTTCCCTTCCTAGCCCAGAGGAAGCAAAGGTGGCCCTAGATAAACACAATGAATTCCGGGCGATGATAGGCGATGAGGGAGAGGAGCCGATTCCATCAGACATGAGATTTATGGTGTATTTTTTTATTTATTTTTATATAGGATGTTTGTATATTCAAAGTTATACTAACTTATAAAATATTTTGTGCATGATGTGAGCAAATATCTTGTATGATCAACCCATGACTATCACACTGTATATGGTTGAAAAATATATGGATTGAAAAATATACCCATTTATTACCGAAGTAGATTATATTGTATGCTATTAATAAAATATGCACTGCAATAAACAAACAAAAATATCTGGAATTAAAAGCAGAAAATCAATTTCTTCATTTGTGATTATTATTTTGAATATAACTGTGGCTATAATGCGACTATAGACAGAGACAGTCTTCAAGAATCTCTGCATTTAGGTAACTTGCATGGAGTAAACTATATCTTCCAAACTTTCTTTTTCTTTGTTCAGCACCTTGTAACCAAGATCAATCGGTAAAATATTTTTTCAGACTTGGGATGACGGCTTAGCGCTTACTTCACTTACCTATGCGAAAAAGTGTATTTGGAAACACAGCCATTTGTCAGAGCGAAAGACTGCAGCCCTTAGCGTAATACTTTTATTGTAGAATTGTGTATAGTGGGTACAGACATTTGAAAAACGCCAGTAATCATAAGTTCATTGTATCACATTTATACTATAGACAGTGTTAACGATTATTCATTGAGTAATAAAATAAGCTCATAGCATAACATACAGACAAATGCTATAATGTTAATTTGTGACAAAGTTTTTATCGTATTCAGACGAACAACGGAGAAAATTTATGGACGGGATTCGGAGATCTTGCCATAAACTTTGACCCAGCGCACGGCATCACAACCTGGTTTAATGAATATAAAGACTATGATTTTTATAACAAAACCTGCACGCCGGGAAAGAAATGTGGACATTACACTCAAGTAAAAACCGACTAAACAATCTATAACGTTCCGTACGTCTGATAGCAAGTGTTACGCAGAGCAAAAGATCGCAGCGATTGATTAGCGCGCGTTAAGGTTGTATGTAAGGTTAAAAGATTGTATCTGTTTGTTTTACAGGTAGTTTGGGCAAAGTCATACAAACTGGGTTGTGCTTGGCATTTGTGTTCAACGTTGGTGGCAGAAGGAGACGTCCTTAAGGATGCAATGTTTATGGTTTGCCATTATGCACCCGGGTAAGTCGGTGAACATGCTAGAAGAGTGCGAAGAAAAACTCGTCTTCCACTGTGACCCTTTTATGAAACTTTCAGAGGAAATGTGGAAGACGAGGAAATGTATCAAGTCGGAGAAAGATGTTCTAAATGCCTATCGCTTGACACTTGTCCAGATGACAGATTGTGCCGTAAGCATTATTCGATTCTATTTAGAGATTGAGTACGTGATAATGGTTACTGGTTACTTATGCTTACGTTTTATTTCGACTTGACCAAAATGTTGTCGTTGTTTGGAAGGTTTCCTTGTGAATAGAGTTGAAAAAAATTCTCTTTTTAAAAGTCCTATCTGTTTTTAAATATAGTGTTCTGTTTTTAATCTATCCATCATCGCACGTATTTCTAGATAACGAAAAACGAGACAAAATTATACCCCTCCCAAGTAATCCAGGTAAATACATTTCACACCAGAAAAAAATGAGTTCTAATGTTTTTAATAAGAGTCTAATAAGACTTTTCTAATGAGTTTCCTTTTGTGTTTCCAGGCATAGTCGCTGGAGGGCTGGTAGCAGTGATATTGATGCTGGCCTTATTTGGGGGGCTCGGATATTACGTTCATCTCAAATATGGAATTTCTAAGTCCAAGTTGTTACTTGCAGTAAGAAAAAGCAGAAGAGTGTCTTCGTCAGTGGCACTGTAAGCATAAACAACTACAAGCAACTAATTTTTGTTTTAAAGATGTTGTTCCGTTTGGGTTATTGTCAGCTCTGTTATGACGTTACTTGTGAAAATGAATGTCATTTTAAACTCGAAGGTGGTATATTGCGCTTTAAATTTAAGTGATAAATAACTTTCGTCTAATTAGCATAATACGGTGTCCGAAACAGCACCAATAAACGTGTAAAAAATCAGACGCACGTCACTTTATGTACTAAAGCCTTCATATCGTACACAATATTGACCAAGACATTCCAAGATGCAATTAAAAAAGTCTTATGCCGTGACGAGAAACGTGAACAGCACATAAAAGCGCTTGAGATAGAAAGTATAAGTTTTGGCAGGCCAGCATGGACCTCCCATTCATAGGTCAATAAAATATTGAATTTCAAGGGGTCACTAGTGTAGTCTATAATAGAGCTGTACAACAATATATTACCATAAACCAACTTAAACTCGATGATGTGCGGTAGATCGCGTAAGAAAGTCAACAAAGTTGTATTTCGGTTTCAAAATTGATATACTGTAGTTTAACAAAACTTACGACGTACTCATCTTGCAAAGCGTCAAATAATACAGCGACCTTATTTTTGTACTAAAGAGTGTTTAGGCTACAACACTTACCTTTTCGTGTACATTGCTTTTCAGAAATGAAAACGACGTCACAACGTCAACGATTACGAAAGCAGATCGATCAACTAGCGTTTCCGATGCCTTGTCGTGTGCTGCTGACAGTGATAGAATAGCTGCAGCCAAAACGAACGGTACTCGGCTCTCAACGATTAACATTGACACCGCGTCACCAGATTAACCAAGACTATCACTGACAACGTTGCCTTGCGTAGCCGCTAAATTTCACTCTGTTGTCTTGTCAAAACTGCTTAAGAATCCGGGCAAGTGTTTGCTTACGGCTTCAGACAAGCATATTGTCCTGCACTTGCGAATCCAACCACTGCAGCTGCCATTATTTGCTTTCGGCATTTTGCGGTCTTGTAACACTGTTTACTTGTGTAATTTGAAGATACGGTCCTCTATTAGTGATCCAACGCCATTCCTTGTACAAAATTACATCCAGAATCACGCGTTAAACATAGTTTTGCTGAGTGTTTGCAGTTATATTTCTTTAAGTTTTGTAGAATCGATTACAAACTATAGAAAACTTGCCTTCTTTTCTGAACTAAAAATGGGCTGTCCGTTAAAGTAAACCTCATATGATAACCTATGATAAATATCAAATTTTATCAACAAGGAAAGATAGGATTGGTCAGCAAATGTTAAAATATTGGTTAAAGTCACGCCCCACGGCGTTGCCTCCGTCATGTTTGCGTAATATTTGTACCCAATATAGCAACGTTTTACGTAAGTTGTCTTAATTGCATGCTTCGGTGTAAAATAGGCACACTTCTCTCGACAAAACAAGCATACGACGAAAGTTTTGTAAGCGCTTAAATGACGTAATGATCATATTGTTGTCAATTTCATCGCGTTGTTTCCTTCTGGCACAAATAAACCTGATTATTAACACGTTTGCCTTGATATTAGATTGTAAGAAGGTTCTAGTTTCATCGCGAGGATTAGGACGGTTGTTTTTATTCAGATAAAGAGATAAGACTTAAAGTAAACCTTATCATAGCCTCTAACTTATCTGTATGTTGCAAGGCCTACAGCTTATTTGTGTGCAAAACAAGAAGAACAACCAAGTATAAGATGTCAATGACGAAACAAGCAAACATCGGGAAACTGGAACGAAAAATATCGGTTTGCCATAAAGTCAACGTAGGTATTTCGACTTAATACTGTGCTGCAAGAGAAAAAACAGTTGTGGGAATAACGCAAAACTTCAGTGACATTGAGATCAAATCGATATAGACTTGAAGTTATTCTAGCATATTTGTAGGCGCACAATACTGTATAATATCTATTTAAACAAAACATGTTCAATTCATATAGTAGGATATATTATATAACTTATCCAGTATGTTGATCCTACTTTGGCTGTATTTCTTTCTTGATCTTTAGATTGGAATCCAAACAAACTTTACCATGTATAAGCTAAGGCGGCTACATTCTCTCATTTGAAATGATATTAAAGTAAATACGTAGTGGGACTGCATTTTTTGTAATTTTTTTCAACTTTTGCAATGTCCCTTTCTTACATTAAAATTTAACCTGCCACAACTTACAAAGAGCATAGCATTTTGAAAATCAAAAGTTAGGTTGAATGTAGCTGATGCTACAAAATTTCACCAAAGATTTTAGCAAGCATAGGCGTGATTGATCCCCTTCTTCAATTGAGCAGGCACGTTTTTCGAGTTTTGTGTCAGCTATGGTTAGTCCTGTTACTTTAAAAAACCACATACTGTAAGCAAAAAAAATTCGTGCACTGTTATAATATAAGATTAATCATTCTTTCATAAAAAATCTCAGCCTACGAACATTTTTTGCCATTTTAATCTTCTTATTATAGACCTAATCCTATGTAATTTTAGCCATCGCGGTTTTCCAAAATCAACTTAGAGGAAAACAGAACCAATATACAAAGTAGAACTTATAACTTTAAGTGTAGTGTATACACAAATTGTATAAATCATTCCCCGCTATTTGTTTCCACAAAAATATTTGCCACCAAACGATGTCATCGGACCCGTAAAAAACTTCGGGGGACAAGGAATCCAAGAGTTTTCTGTAGGGAGCTGAACAAAAATAACTACTAAAAATGTGTTACTTACAAATTATGCTATAAAACATTTTCCCCAAGATCGGGAGGAGCGATCTTTTCCCAGGAGGCCTGAACTCTCCTGGGCATTCACCTAGTGACGGGTCTGGATCTGATTACCATCAATAAAAATCCAAATTTTTTTACTAATGACTTAATTTACGTTAAGTTATGGCATGATCGGGTAAGGTAAGGTCTTGATGTTCCCCAGCATTTGGCAAAATAACAAGGAAATGCAAAATACAGAAAATGATAAGATGTTTATGACCGAGTTCTCTTACGCCACCGGTAGAAAAATGACAACATATGGCTGCAGGGTATTTCCCTTGCACTGCTTGGGTGTTTATGGCGAAGTTAAATTACAAAATTTCTCTTGCATCTTAAATACGATTTTCGAAGGCAAGTAGTTTTAAAATTTTGTTTTATTTTCTTATAGTACCTTTAGTACTTATAGTACGAAGATACTTAGGTAATGCTACTATAGTATTATATACTACTATACTAAGGTAATACTAAGGTTTCTTATACTATTACTCCTTATTTTTTGTTAACCTTTTGTTTTTTATTTTGCAGTTTAGGTGTCTTGTTTTTGTATTACGTCCTGTGGTCGTTGAACGTTGTAGTCTTAAGTCTACAATTCTTGAAGTACCCTGTCGCCTGTTTAACACAAGTTAACAAGCTGACTAGTCACTAGTGTAGTTATTTCCTATGCAAAGTAGAAATAGACAAAACCGCAGTGCATGGTGTTGGTCGTGCCATTTAGGAATTTTCATGCAAGCCTCTAGGGCCGGAGTACACGAGAAGAGCCTTACAGTATTTAATTGTTTTTAAAACGCAACTTTAACAGCAAAAGATGATATCACCAGAAGATAATGACCTGCTGGATAATCCAAAATACAGACAATATATCAACTCCATTGAAAAAGCATTAAAAAGTTTTGAATCGTCAAGTGAATGGGCTGATCTTATTGCAGCTCTTGGAAAATTAAATAAGGTATATTGTCAGATTAATTTTTTGATATAATCTGGTACCATATATGCTGGCATATAGTATTTATTTTTATTCTGGCCTTGCTTGAATTTATTCCTGATCACTGGCCCCAATCACCAATGGACAAAACCAAGTGTCATTAACAGCTGTGCCCAAGAATATTGTAATGGCAATATAACTCAGGTGTCATAGGTTTGAGACTAACACTCAAATAACTAACACATTAAAGAAATGGCAGCTGGGCAAGTCAATGAGAAGCTAAGAACACTAAAAATCTAAATCAGTTTAAATGCTGGTAACAACAGACTGATTGATTATTATCTTGTACCAGTGCTCTGTTTATACCATAGCATAGTCATAGTAACCATAACTACTCTATGTGCATTCAGGTTTTGAACCCAAAGTTTAAAGTAATTCCCAGGAAAATTACAATTGGTAAAAGGCTTGCACAATGCATGCATCCAGCATTGCCTGGTGGAGTTCATCTCAAGGCACTTGATGTTTATGAGTCAATTTTTAAAATCATTGAAACCAAGCGCCTGCAAACCGATCTCTATGTGTATAGGTATGCTGCTCTTTTTTGTTGCTTGTTTGTAAGTTTACGTCTGGTACAAAAGCTATGTTTATATTTCAACATAGTTAATGTTTTTTAATGTTAATGATTCTACAGTTACAGTGCAGTTTATTTTTACCAATTAAAGTGGACTGCAATATCTGATATATACCTGTACTTATATATTTATGTATACGTTGTACAAATCTACACTACATTTATTGAAGTGTTGTTGGTGTTGTGTTTGATTTCAGCATGGGCATATTTCCTTTGCTTGTAAATGCTTCCATGCAAGTGCGACCTGTTTTGTTAAACATGTATGAAACTTATTTCTTACCACTGGGAAAGTCTCTACAACATTGCATTGATGGAATGCTCCTTGCTTTGTTGCCAGGTGATGAAAAAATGAATTTTAACGAGCAAAACGTATTACATTTGCTGTATATCTATATTTTTATTCTTGTTGCATTTTGGTACACATGTTAAAATTGAATTTTATATTTCAGGTTTAGAAGAAGGTACAGAGCTGTTTGAACGCACAGATATTCTTCTTGTTCGAGTTTGTGAAAAAACTGGTGATTTAGAATTTTATGGAGCACTATGGCGATGCATATTGTCATCATCTGCAACTCGCTTATATGCTGTGCAGCTAATTTTAAGAAGATTTGATCGCAGAAAAACTACTGATGATCAGCTTTTCATAATCGGATCAGATATTGAAATAATGGTGGGTAAATTTTTGAAATTTGTACATAGTTATTGTTTTATTCCCAGCACTAGTGTCAGCTTAAACTATTTATTTTGAAGTTATAATAATAATATTAAAAATATTCATATATGTATATACCTGTATATACAATATTTATATTCATATATTATAAATAATAATGATAATAACAAATCTAGGTCTTGGTGTTTTTTGCAGTTATGATTTCAGTATTGCCTGAAACATTAAAGCGAATAGTTTAATGGCAATTTTCACGACATATAAGTTCGCTTTTCAAATAGGTTCGTGCATTGTGTGAATCGCTTCAAGACAACAGCGTTCTCACTCAACGAGCTTCTCTTGATATCCTTACACTTTGTTGTCCTCTTTCTCATATTCCTATTTCACGGGCTGATTGCTGTGAGTTGCTCCAGGCTGCTCTCTTGTGCTTACTGAGGAGAGATATGTCTTTGAATCGAAGAATTTATTCCTGGCTTTTAGGTAAGGGAGCAACAAGCATGGCATATATGCGCATATTGCCCAAATTCAAATATTTGCTTAATGACTTGTAAAAAACTGCAAGCAATGAACCCAAAATCCCCTTCATTTCCTCATTTCTCGCCTAAAGATTTAAATTCTATCCGGGATGAATTAATTGGCTCCTGTTGAAAATCCCAGATCTGATCCACTTTTCTGAAAATCATTTCTCATCTTGAGAATATGTGTTTTTTATGTTGGATTTGTATCATTTGCAGGTCACGACCAAACCAAGATGAGATCAAGCACAAGTAGCTTGGAGCAAGAAGAAAATGTATACTTTGACACTTATGCCAAAGCTTTATTAACAGAGGCTTTGGCTCTTATGTTGGGGAGGCAAATTAATAAACTCACCAAGTTTGACACAAGTTTTCAAGTATGTATATGAAGCAATCTAGTTTAGTTGTTTATAATGTCACATGTACATTTCAGTGCGGAGATTAATCTTCAAAGTGTCAATTCACAATCAACGCTGCATCTGTCCACTTGTACTATTGATCTTTTAAGATATGTACAAGCAAGTCTAATCATTTTTTTAAGATTTCTGCAAGCGATGAGTTGTTTCCACTCAGACTTTTGGTCAGCCTGTTGGACAAGCAAGAAATTGGCCCTATGATAATTGAAGATGTTTTAGTGGAGGTTTTTAGGTATGTCATGACTATCTAGTTCATTATGGGTACCACCATTTCTTAAGTCGCTGTGCAGTATGAATGTGTTTAATAGAGGTATAGAAATTGATATAGTGAAACGAACAAAAGAATAAAAATAAACAAAAACATCTGTCACGCCTTTATTTCACCACATGACAAGCTTAATTTTTATTGGTTTGGTTCTTAATTTTTGACAGCCATTTTCCATAAGCAGCAATTAATCATTGAGTTCAAAAACTCCCAATTTTCAATTTGAAATGTAACACTGTTTTTTACTAAGCCTAATGTAATCGAAATCCAGTCTCCTCAGACCCAAATTTGACATTATATGGCTAAATCTCCACCTAAAGTTAAGTACTCTAAGTCCTAACAAAAATGGTTTATCGTAACTTGAGTTTTAATCCTCTGAGCCCAAATAAATCAAGACCCGGCTTTGCTTATTCTAGAAAATATAACTAATACAAACCATTCTTGACCATAAAATGCCACCGATGGGGTTTAAACTACACTAGTCCAAAGTGGTGCCTGCTGAAGCTAACCCACAAAACCACCTGCTGTCCACTGACAGTACTAAAGAATGGAATGACTGGACACTGGACAGACTGACAATTAGTACTACGAGTATATACCAAGAAGCAAAAATCGCCCGGTTTTGAAATTTTTTACTCTCGGTAAACAGAAGCTGGTGAAAATAGTTTTTCTGTCAAACTTCAACATTTTACTTCGGCGATACTACACGTAGTTATGTCACTGATTTTAAGAAATATGAGTTGTTTTGTTTCTGTCGCTCGTGTAATCTTACAACCACAAAATCCATGTTTATCATATTTCCAGGCTGTTGCAAGCTGCTGTGCATTTCGTGGACAAGAAATATGACAGTGAGAAGTAAGTGCTGCTTTTACTGGTCACACTTCGTCTTATTGCATCATGTACATTATACATATGTGTTTGTTTATTAAATACTGCTTCGCTTTGCTTTAAATCGTCCCATCGTAATTTTAACATTTGTTGCTTGATAGCTTTGTAGAAGATGATGTTGACAAGGCAACAAGGATATCAGAGATTTCCAAAACAGCAAATCTGTTGCTTGGTGTGTTTGAGCCTGGATATTTATGGCAGTTTCTTTCTCAACAAATCGCTCAAGCAAGAAAACACAAGAGGTCTGTGAACTAAATCTAAAGTCATGATTTAGAGCTAACCGAATAATAATAACCATAGCTGTGTATTGCTGGTAAGAGCGTTATTTGAAACGATTGTTTTTGTAAATTTATAGACGTGATGAAAAAGTCGCGATACCTTTCAGGGAATCGTGCGGCTTCATCCAGCTTCTGCTTGTAATTTCCAGTGTAGAAAGTTACCAAGAGGTTGGTTGCTGTTAGCTACTATTTTTTTATATAAACTTTCCTTTGCTTTGGAGTGTTTGGAATAAAGGAATTTCAAAGAACATTTTATTTTAAAACTCACTTATTATTTATTAAGGTTCAAACACATCACCTTCCCAACCTTCTCTTTCAAATGATAATCCTGTTCTCTGAAAATGTCACTAAGTTGAGTGCAGCAGAACTTAAACAAGGTTTGGAAACATGTAGCACATTGTTGGAACTTACACAGCCAGTGCAACCTCCTAATTCTGGGTCTTTACCAGACGTAAGAATTCTGTATAGTTATAGTACATTATTGAATTTATTTGGATAATTTATCTGTTTCCATATAACAGGAAAACAACTATATCGTTGGACAATCATCACCAGTTCATTATAGCACCGTACCTCGTGATAATGGTTATGGTCACGACATAACACAATGCTTCCAAGTGTTTCAGGAATTTTTTTGCAACTTTGTGAAACATAGATTAGAGGGAAACAGGTATTACAATGTTTCTAGTATAGTAACTTAATCAAATTTTAATAACCAGTCCATCTATGCGCAACTACAAAACAATGTGTTTGTTGCAATAGTATGTTTACCTAACTATATTTTCCCTTTGCAGGTCTGATGTTGAATGTTGTCTGCGAAACCTGGAGAGTGTTGGTGCCCAAAGGGATATAACCCAGGACCACAATTTCAAAAGTTCTAAAAACACACCTCCATCGTCTGTCGTGTTTCATGTGTCTGGTAAATGCTTAAGGCTTCATCTGTTTTAGTGTATGAATGATCATTACTATGTAGCAGTAGACTAGATTATGGTATCATCATCAGTAGACCAAAGATTACCTTGGGGTTATAGAAGATCCTTACAATACCTATGTTATTATATTTAATCATGATCATTACGATGTTTGCTTTTTCTTTAGAGAGCGTTTAGTAGGAAAGTACTTGTTAAGGATATCTCGTTTCTATGTTCAAGTTGTATGCTTTTTTTAGGAAGTATTGGCAGCAAAGGAACTCTGAAAGATGTGGAGCTGGTTGATATATTTCAGCTTACGTGCCAAATGATGGTTGATTTTTCATGTTTTCCTCTCTACTGCAATGGTCACTTGAACAGACATACACAAAAACTAGAAATAACCTGTGACAGGTACGATGTGTTTTACGGTCTTCACATCTCAACGGATCAACACCTTACTCTTGAAATGACCTCATGCTTAACAATGTAAAATCTTACTCAGCTTCCCTCACTGGCTCAAGACCTTACTGTGGTGTATCTGTGACTGCTCCATAAATGCTTCGTTCGAAATTTGTACAATTTCAATCTCTGCTTTATTAGACATGATGTCGCTGACCAATAGTGCTAGGTGTGGCAACAGCTCAGGTATCATTGACTTTTTATTGTAAACGTTTGCGCTGTGTGCTAAATGTGGTGAAAGCTTCTTAACGCTGTCTATTTATTTAAATTTTAGATAACACCAGCATTGGCCCTGGTATGAATTGTGCAGGAATGGTGTCGGTTGTTGTTCTGTCACCTATGACCTCCGATCACGTGACTGCTTTAACCAATCAGAGTAGTTTTTATCAGAAGATTACTAGAAGGTTATGGAAGGTATGATTTGCCACATACCAGGCAACACTGACATTACAAGTCGTCTACCATGACTCTTATTGTATGAAAACTCAAATCCGTGGGTTTCAGCAGTGTAACGCTTTGCTATGATACCTTTAGGAGTTTAGAAATACTGTACAGTATTACTAAATGTCATCGTATAAGTTGTTATGATAATAACCTGTTATGTAGCGAAAATCATCCCAAAAACATCACAAGTGGACAACACACCAGACGTTTGTTTCATATTTACTAAAACATTTTCACTGTTTATATTTGTCGACTGCCTCGTAATTGACTAATGAGAATATTTCCAGAGATTAATGAAATATCTGCTGCTACGATCCACCATAAAACTTTTATACTGTCTTTTAAACGATAACGCATTATAAGGTGCTTGGAGATGACGACCAATATGAACATCACTTATCAGCCGTTCATTTACTTCTTCGACTTCATGCTGTTTGTCCGGACAGGAGATGTGAGGAGGTGTTACTAACGGATATGCTTCACTGCAATAAGGTGATTTATATTTCTATTGTGTGCAAATTGAGTTTGATTATAAAACAGTGTTCAGCGGTTAAGCCCCCAACCTGAAATCATGTTATTGTTTATTGAATTAAGGATACTCGATTGAAAGCGCTCGAGAAATTCACTCGCCTGTGGCATTTAACAAGAACTCTGTCCACTAAAAAAGTTTCATTACAAAATGGTGTCAACTTTAAGCATTTTTTTAGGTGAGTGCCATGAAAAAAATGTGTGTGGTTGCTATTTTTACTCTCGTTAACGCATTAAATTAAACTGTATTTTGTTGCGCAAAAGGTACTGTTAAATCAAACCTTAAAATTGTATTTTTAAAGACCTCAAAAGTACTTATGTTTTCCAGGTGTTTATTTGCGATTTTGGATAGTTTAAACCCTTCGCTGCAATCAACCCAAACTTCATCTCTGTTCGAACTGGACTGCGGTGGTCGTTCAGTTGCCCAGGCAACAGCATCGTCATGGTTACAGCAATGCCTGGAAGAGAGAGACTTGGTGCGTGTGTTGGAGCCTCTTCTCACAGTGCTCCTGCATCCATCGACACACAGCAAGTATCTCGATTCCAAAGATGTATTTAAAGATGAACATAATATACCAAACTCCTCCGGACCCTCTAAAGTCATCCAATCACAAGATGCGAGGGATAAAAACGACGGACCCCATGTTAATGAATCCGAAGTGATAAATGATATCGTTAAAGGAAAGATGCATTATAGGTATCAGTCATTTTTAATTTTCTCTACCTTATGAGAATTTACAGCCAAGCTATATAACGAACAGCTTCATGTTTGTAATATGAATAATTAACTATGTATTATGAATTACGTAATATGCCATGCTTCATCGTATTGAATTCCTTTCTTCAGCGATCTGATACTCAGCTTAACGGCAAGAAGTTTCGTGGAAAAATCAGACGAGCTGGAAGCCAAGGCCGAACAAATAGTTAAAGAAGTTCTTGAAAGTGTTCTAAAGAAATTGTAAGATCTTTTACAGGTTATAACTTTGTGCCTGGCTACAGATAATTGTAAGAAATCGTTTAATATACAACAATGTACTGAGGAGTATTAAACGATGTTTAACTGAGCATAAGATTACATAATTTTCTAATAAATTATCACTGCAATTAGGCAAGAAGAAGAGTTGCCATGTGAGACAGACCCAAACACAACAAAATTCGAAGTCGGTCCGGCTGCAGGTAAAACTTTCGACTGGAAGTATTATGGTTAGTGTACTGGCCTCACTTGGTCGAAAAGGTATCTTACTTTCTGTATTCTGTGAAACGTTTTAAATATTTAATGGTTCATAGGTTCATCGCTACGTAAAACATCAGATGATGTCTCGAGAAAGTGTTCAAGTGTTAATACATTCGCACTTCTCTATCAGGTAGCAATGTTTTGTTCAATTAGCAACAGTTCCGTCATTTTAAATGTTTTATTTTTAAACGGGCTAAACGTGTGGTTCCACGGTATATTAGCGGTTTCCAAACAGAAGTGATAGCATTACGGTTTGCACTTCCTTCATTGTGCAGTTCACATTGTATTAATTTTGGCTTGCGTGCTATCTTTCATCAGTTGGTATCGTGTTTTGCATCATGGCCTGCAAGTTGTGTTACGCCCATATGCTTGATAAGCATTTTTCGCAATTACCGATTAGATGCAATCTTAGAATGCTGCAAGGCCCTTTCATATTCACTGCTTCCTCTTTAAATTGTCTTCTCGCTCCACACTAACTGATACATTGTGAATTTTGACAAATAGGAAAACTTTGATGCGTCACGTGTTCTCTATTCTCTGCGTTCTATTCTCACAATGCTTCAAACTCACCCCAGGCTCTTTACGTATACGGCAGTGACGTCACAATTGTCAGCGTATACGTCACAATCTGTTGGGGGTGTGTTGATACAGGTTTGAGATATAGACTATCTTAACTCCACTGTACAAGAGCTTTTACCAGGCATTATATTTTGTACTGGGATCTCGTTGTTTTTAGGATTTACTGTCTCGTCACATGCAAGCATTGTCTGGTCGTTCATTTTATGCGGAAGTGATGTCACGATCCCACAACGTCATGGTCGTTGACTTGTTATTCGTCGTATGTCTGCATTACATAAGGTTTGAAAATGTTAAACGTTCAATCATTTGAGGATCCTTACGGATTTAAGGATGAGAATTTCGGGATCCAAAGATACCTTAATCCGTGTAAAAGTTTCTGACTTTCTCCTTCATAGATCGTGGCATCCGGATGACGTCATAGATCCAGACACCCTACACGACATAAGGTTTGCTTCTAGCAAACTCCTTTTGTCATTGCTGGAACACATGACTGATCTGGCGCGTGAAAACGTCGCTGCGTCATCAAACATGACGTCACCTATTGCGTCATCGTCGATAGCAATGTCGTCACAGCAGTTTACCCCGTTCGTGCGTTCTATTCTTAACAAGTATGACGTCAGTAAAGTGGTTTTGGAATCGCTGTTTGCCACAGTACAAGCACTCCATGTAGGTCAAGCAGTATTTTGCAAGTTACTGACTGTGGCTTAATTATTATATCAATTCTAATCACACATCTCTTATCAGTGTGTTCACCTACCCAGTAAATTTTTTTATCCAACTTTGTGAAAGTGGTTGAAACAACTGTTTGAAAGATGTCTCTCTTTTTATACCAAGGTTTCGAGCGGAGAAGATGTCAAAAGGCCAGTTACAGTTACGAGGTTTGTTCTTGAATCGATTAACGATCGTGTGCATAAATCTCGCTTGTACGATGTGGATTATTGCTCGGTTTTTGTGTTGATAAAAACGAATTTTCAATTATTTTTGTTAAACTGCAAAATTTAAGGTTTATAACATTATGCTTGTATTTGCAGATCCACCCTTGGTTCGTTGAATGATGAAGAATTGTATTTTTGGTGGTCTGGCAACAACCTCGCAAGGATTAAAAGCTTTCAGGCTCATTTGCTCACTCTAGTGCGCGCCCTTCTCACTTTAGACTACCACTTGATGGAGACAGATGATTATTCCTCAAACGGTAAGTAATTCCTGGGTACTGCAGTGATACAGCTGTACCTGGTGCTAAAATTTGCTATATTAACGTGTTTTGAAAGTTTCTAGTGTCAGGACATGTCTTACACCGTAATGACTCATGGATATTGAATTCATACAATTTGGGCTTATGGATGTGCTTTTTTCAATCTAAAATTTCCGATCGATATTATGGCACAGTATAAGGTCTAACTAATTTGAAATGTTTATGGTTAAACGTGTTTAATGTATAATGCATTACATTAAAAATGCCAAAATTAGGCACTTTCTCTAGAGTGTTTAAATTCCAGTTTAAAGCTTTGAGCAACCGAAACTGACAAGAAGAAACTAGGATTTGGGTTTCGTTTCTAAATTTATGCTCACCGAAAGTATTGCTATTTTCGATCGCTATTATTCGACGCAACGTTAAAAAGTTTTCACCAAAAAGCGCCACGTTTTTTAATATTGATTCTGCCTGTGTATTTTCGTAAACTTCCATGAACTGATATTCCAAATTTCAACAAACTCTTAGCCCCGATAACGTTCGCTTCCAAGTAACTAAAACTAGTCCAAACTGAAAAATAAATTATGACGTCATGTTCAAGGTGGCGCCTGCGCAAGGACCATCACCTACGTCATATCACGCGAAATCTTCGTTGTTGATCGAGGTGGTTGGTCAATTTGTTTTGAAATTTGAAACAGTCTCCTTCTCTTTTTTCTTATAATCATGGTAAATTTGAAACTTAAAATATTGTGGAAAATCAATTGAAACTGTTATAAAAAAGACGTTGATAGCAATAGGTAACTTGACTGAAAACATTTGTTATGGATCAGATTGCATGATAGGTAGGTGTCTCTTTGATTGTACTGTGGACGCCATAAGGCATTTGGTATACCACTTGAATAATAATATATTTGCATAATGTGCTGCGTTAAGCATGACGCTGACAACGGACGATATTTGATATTCGACTGACATATTTCACCGCAATTTTCAATGCGCGTAAGTTAGCTTACCTTGTAAAATATTGATGGATCCAATCCGTGGAAAGTTACTGCCGAGAAAACTGTCTTCTAAATGTTAAGGCGAAGTTTCGTGCTCTGAGCTGTAACCTTAACTTCTCAAACACACCACTTGGCTCTGTTATATGATGTTGTTTTTCTTCGCACTGCTGATATCAAAACTTCAAAAATTTTACAAAAACTTCTTCGACCAATTCATTTTCTTTGACTTGTCCCGGAAAACTGTGGTGAATGGAAAAGGGGGAATTGGGAACCCTGTGTGGCCGGTGGTGCATTGATTGTACCTAAGACTTGGAGAAAATTCAAGCTGGCTTTGTGAATTCAACATTGGGCGCTTGTTTCAGCATTCATTTTTCGTAGCATGTGTATGACTATGAGAGTTGACTCGGAAGGTTGCTTAAGGTTATAACAGACGTTACAGGTTTAGTAAGCTATCAAATAACCTTATCTTGTCCGCTTTAACCAGAACACTCCTGTTGTTGGTTATGTTGACGGCAATTTCAAGTGTAGAGCCTTATCGCAGTGACCGCAACGTCATATACACGGTCTTGCTAGAATCTGGGCTTTAACAAGGAATTTGCAAAAATTAGGCGCAAAACACAAAGGTTATGTTTTGTTTCTAATGATTTAAATAATTTATATACTATAGGGAACAGGTGCCACATAAACTTCTCCTGCTGTGCTGTCAAAGTGCGGTTTTCCTCTGGTTAGTTTAGGAGTTTAGGTGTTTCGTAAACGTTCAGCGTAAGGCCGCCATATTTAACATTTACTACATATTTTGGCAACTCTGTTGTCTATTGCATGTTGCATTGTCTTTTGAAAAATCTCAGTAATTGTAATTTTTTCAATGACGATTAGCAATTTTTAAAATGCACGTTATGTAATGAAGCGTATACTATATATACGCTAAACGGATAACAACCAAAAGTCATTGTAACTACAGCGGACGTTTTCCAAATATCTTCGACTTGGAATATTAGTCAACATTGTGTATATCACCAAAATGTACCAGACGACATACTTCTCTTTAAAACATTTTCATTAGTTTATGTAAATGTTTACGAGTTTTAATTAAACAAATCATCTAAATGACGTTGTTGCTGTACGTCCGTCGTCAAACTCATAGCACGCTATCTTGAAGCAGAAATATTGTCATGGCACTGGACACTGTAAATACTTTAATCCATAAATAGATGCAATGACGGAGCATACCAAATACTTTACGGGACGGATAATCTTTTTGGCTGTCGTTTCCAACTCTGTTTGCCAAGGTGTGTTTAAGATTATCCACGCAGTACTACAAAGCCAATGTTTTGCAGAACTTGCGATTGTAGTTTTTATATGGGTGGTCGTTATCGTGTCGAACTTCGACCTAAACTAAGCAAATGGCAACAAGCGTTTTAAGAGACTTAAAATATGTTTAATTGATTTATTACATTATTATCCGCATAAGTGGCAGTGCAAACACACGTAATAAATAATAAGACAGGAAATTAGAAAAGTAAATCGCTTGCGGCGAAATAGTGATCCTTTAACAAACACGCAAAAAAGTTGACCGGTATCAGCACAGAAATGTCACGAACTGCGATAAAAACGGCAAGAGGAACAATTTAAATGAGGAAAGTGATATGTAGAGAGATGAGACCATACTTCCATGACTCCGTCATTAGCGATGCTATTGGACCAAAATATGAACTCTCCGTACATGTACTGTAATTATTATAGGTTGTCGCAGGTTCGCCGCGTCACAGTGTTGCCTGCTATACAAGAAAAATTGCGTCTTTGCTGTCAGCTTTTACAAAAGTATCAAGGGAGCGACAACATCAATTTCTTGTGTTGTCTGCTGTTTCTTTTTCTCTGCTTTGGTCGGCTCGGGCTTCTGGCTGCAATGTTTGTCGTAGCAGTGCAGGCAAAACACTGTGACAATCACTCGTAGACGCTGCTTGGCTTTGTTTTGCGATTTGGGAACTGGAAAATATGAAACAAATCTAGTTGTAAGATTTTAGCCTCGTCAATTAAAATTTGAAGAATTTGATCATGATAATGATGTCTTTACCTAAGTTAAAGCAATGGAGTTTGCTCGTAATGTTCTCGCAAGTCTTTTCCGGGTCGCATCTGTTGCCCAGGCTTTTGTTTATGTTAACCGATTTGGAAGGAGATGCAGACTTTTTGAATACTGGTTCCTCCGTCCCTTCTTCCTCTTCTTGCGAACTAAAGAAGCTGGATTCAGTTTCGCTTCCTTCTTCTCTTTTCGACAAAAAGTCTCCCAGTGTTTTGTTTCCAAAAGCGTTAACTATAGAATCGGCCTGAAAATGTCAACAAAAAAACACGGTTAGACCTACCATGAAACGAGTCTCAAAACAACAAAAAATTCTTTTAATTGCACCCAGTTTAAGATTTCGGCGCATTAAGAGCGACAAGAACTCTCACCAGCTGATAACTGGCATCGCAGTCCGGCAAATATCCACTCCATTTTCCATCCTCTTCGCAACGGAGGGTGGCCTGTCTTCCGGGACGAAGGTCGAGGGGGCAAGAATAGGAATAAGTGCACTGTGTTCCCACTTTGGCAGATTTGACCAGATCATCTATCGGGTTGAACACCTTGTCGTCCACGCATGTGATGTCGGCTTCGAAAGGCCACAACAGCATTGGAGTTGTGAGGTCTCGCATCTGACATGTTCTGGCCTTGTCTGTAGAAAAGTATTTCACGGTTATTGTTTTTTATCGCAAGACCATATTAATCTGCCGTAAACATCAGTACACTGAATTGAACTTAAAGCCTATGCGTTTGTTCAATTCGCACGAACTTTCGTAGTCGTAATGCGGTTTAAATCGTTTCTAAGTAAAATCTTAGCCACAGGATCTTTAACGCTTTGAACGTGCTGTAATCTCCAGTGACTTAAGTCATGCCCACTAAGTGGATGAAGCTGCTGTTTCGTTAAGTTAACTGCCTTGATCTGGTCGATCAGCAGCAGGTGCAACGTCAGTCTTTAAGTTTTGCGTCGTCATTGTATGGCGAAATTTCTGTGAAATCCGACGTCAAAGTTGGGTGTGGTTAGTGCGGGTTCAAACAGAGGTAGACTGATTCCTAAGTAAGTCCCATTTTCTTGCCAAACACGAAATGCTTTTGGATTTACTGGAATCATTTAAAAAATCTGTTCGCTTATCACGTTTCACGCAACATGTTAATGTAGAGCCTGGAAATAAGTTTTTACAGAACGTGTTTGTCGTTAATTAAAACTACTGTAGACTGGTTACGATTTGCCAATAGTGCAGTATATGCGTAACACCCGACCATTTATGCATCGTCTTGAATAGAAATCTCAGCCACGTTTGTGTTCACTTTTACTAAAGCGTGCATCGCAAATCACGCCGCAGACATTTGTCTTGAAAAATGCAAATGCCTAGTTCGGTAATCGGAAATATGTTTAGACGGATGAACTGTATCAACAACTCATGCACACGATTTTAACTTTCGTTGTGCTTTTAAAAAATGATGATTCTTAAACGGTTATAATTCGTGGCTGAGATTCCATGTGTCTTAGATCATGAAATCCATATTCGCAATTGTTTATCGTTGATTTACATTCAGCGATTTGCCAATGTAGTTACAAAGTCGTAATTCCGTAAAAATTCACGCCTCATCTTCTTTCTATACGAGGTTAATTACTTATAACTGATTACGTAATCATCATGATGACCCGTTAAGTTAGCACGAAACGTTAATTATAGATTAATGAATTCCATGCTAATTCTGTAACAGCGTGCTGCCGTATGCACGCGATGGTGTTGCGGAAGCATGGTCGCCGGATGTTTAATAAAGATAAATTGTTCTAGTTTTAGATCCTCAGGTTAACATGAAACGTAATCTCATTTTTATCTAAAGAACTTTGCATTCTACATGAGTTCTTGTTGGCAACTTAGTAACTCATCGCCGAGCGTCGGATTAATGGGTTTAGTCATTCGCGTCCAAAAGCTTAAAACGTTCTGACGTAGTTGGAAGTTTTGGAATTTTCTTGCCACAGCCAAAATGTTATTAAAATTGCAATTTTCCGCAGTTGCCGACTTCCTTTCTGGCTTCAGATATCGAATCTACATTAAATCGCTAATATAAGACAAACGTGATATTCGCAAAGCACGCACGTCATTTATGGAGAAACGTGGCACTTTTACGCGATAATTGTAAACTATTGCAATCGAGAATGCGGAATATTATGCCGCGCAAAATGAGAAAATTGACCCTTGCAAAAAATCGATTTTTCCTCTTGGACTCCACTATCCAAAAAAGTAATATTTTTGCATCGCGAAATACATTTCAGTTGCAACGATGTCGACATTTTCCTACTAACGACTGTCGTTTTTTTAAATTTATACCTTTGTGTTGTCTTAGTCTCCACTGGTAATACCGTGCATCGGTTAAGCAGATAAAAATGAGTAGGATCGTCGTGGAAAGTTGGAACTTCATCTTTTTGCGGATATGGTTTTAATAAGTTAATTATAAATAAGTAAAAATACGAAAACGGTTTCTAAACACCTGAGAAGACGTTTAGAGGAATTGAATTACATCGAGAAATATTTCTTTCATTAAAATGCAAAACCACCTTTCATCGCCTGCCTTATACATTTTTCTACAAAATGAACATTTTTAAAAAGTATTTTCTAATCGCTCATTTTTGGTTTCTTCATTTGATGCCATCTAACATAATTTTTTAGACTTGCATCTCTGCAAACTGGACACATTCTTCTGTTTGTCATTCTACTCGAATCGCCATCGTTTATATACAGAAACACTTTTTTTCTCATGTCGCTATTTTGGGGTACGTAATCGATTTTAAAAATATGTCTAGTCGTGAATGTTATCACACAAATGTCTTAAAAGGTTTCCTTTTTATCCTAAACTTTCTGCACTGGTTTTAAAGTTTTACAGAATTTTTAAAGTCTATTCTGAGCTTTATATTCTTTATCGTTCTAAGTTGTATTAAGTCACTTTTCTTCATTTTATATCCAAATAAAATAAACCAACCACACCTTCAGGCCGGGCCCAGATATCGTTAAAATCCGAGTCTCTTTCTCAGGATGTTAAATTACGTTAAAAAAGGAGAACTTTAATTTACTAAAATTATATCCTTTCGAGATCGGTTAAAAATAATTAAGTTTTGGGTTCCTCTGATCTTTGCAATACTACATTTTCTACAGAACTGGTTCTTGATGTTTGGCGAGTTCGATGGTGAAGTTTAATTGGTTTTTTGCCTTAATTTTCTTTGCTTTACTAGCGATTTGTGCTAACTTTTCATGAAGTCTTTCAGGCTTAAGTTCATAACCAGAGACAATTCATGCAGTTCATTGGGAGGTTTTTTACGAGCAGCATCAGCATGAAATTTTATGTAGTTTTCGATGTGTATTTAGACCGAGACCGGCTATGGGTTATGTTACCAGAGCACGAAAATACATGATTTACATCGCAAGCACTGCGCTCACGGGTTGACTTACCCCAAAACCCAAGTGGGGAAAAAAAGGAAAATGTTTCGGGTTCCGCAGCGATGCCAAAATATGTTATGAGTCGCTGGCAGGAATCCTTGAAAATGTTGTTTAACGATTCGTGCGTGAGTCTTGTTATGTCAGAATATTACGTAACAATTTCTGGCGAAACTGTACGTAATAGAAATATAACAAAGCCTCGCCCCTTTCGAAAATATATCGTCCGTCATTCTGTTCTTACCCAATACTGAAGCCAATTAGCTGTGAACGCCTTTTGTGTTATTTATAGAGGAATTATTTCACAATCTATTTGAATTAACGTTATGTTCTACTTTTTGATTATGCATATACCCGTTGTGCTAATTTTCGCGCTTCGTCGTCGCACGCGAGTATTCCTTATATGACGTCATCTCCTTCGTTTATAGTTGCAACATGTTTTGATGAATTGGAGTATCTAAGCATAGCGGGTTCCTATCATGAATTTCACTTGACATGACTAAATGATTTACATCAATTTACATCGAAAGCATTTTTACTGCGGATTCATATTCTCGTTTTTTTTTTTGCATTAAAAACTGTTTCCGTAGAATGCCATACTAGGAAATAATGATTATTTCACAATATGGAAATATTTCAGCGAAATTGAGTCATATGTATGAAATTGTTACGAAATTCGAGTTGCTAAAATTACACGTTCCGAAGATTATGTTTTTAACAATTTACTGGAAAACATTAAAAAAATCGCTGACTTGGCGTGAGAAGAAACGTTGAAGGCTTGGGCTGGTTATGCTACAGGGGCCGCGCAATGACGTAAAGGTTTTGAAGCGTACCAGGCGGATAGGTCGCTTACATCTTCGTTGCTTTAATAAGAACGAGCTTCTCTATAATGACGGACATTTATCGTCCGATTACCTAACGGACGATTTGCGAATAATTTTTCGGTTATCGATAATTTTATGTTAACTTCCACCTCAAGATTTCTTCGATTTTGGACCTATCATGGGTTTGCGATAATTTTCCTCGTTAAAAATATTCGAATCACGACAAACTTCTGCATGTCTGTCAACCCAATTTTACGTTTTTCTGTGGGGTTTAGCTTGAAGCGTGCATCCTTTTATAACGCGGAGTTTACTATCATATCATTACTATCATATTTACGTATCAACTTCCTTTTGCATGAAACAATTTTGGGTATTTTTTGCCTGTTTGTTCTATGGTTCACGATTATATCGCCAAAACTTTCCGACATGCGACAAAAACACGCAAACAGCCTTGTCAGGAAAGTCGTTTCGTATATACGAATTTTAAAATGGTGGTTTTATGATCATCAAAGCAAGTAGCGGTAATTTGGTTGTTTGAATGGGGAAAGGTAAATTAGCATGAAAGATGAAAAAATAAATTTGGAAAACTGTTACTTTGCCATGGCGACTTGCCGCGACTTTGTGACATTGTCATATGAGGTGTAACATTTATATTCTCTTGAAAACTTATACCGGAAATTTGACTCCAAATGTCACAGAATGTTTATGTCGTTACCTAAATGCGCTACAATTTCACGAATATTCTGTAAGATTTTTAACGTTGCCCAAGTCGATTATTTCTCAGCATCGATTTTAATATGATTTCATGTTTCACGTAAAAAAAAATCAAAAAAGAAATCTTTAATCAAACTGCGTATCACCATCATACACCGATTGTAAAACGTTAAAAATAATTTTTTAATATTTTTATTTATTCGTTGATGCAACTGCAATCACATGCTATTCTACTCACCTTCAGCAACCGATGTGAAGTAGATAAGGAAAAGTTTTTGTATGAAGTTCATCTCGAATTTCCTTGATCTATTGCACAGTCGTTGATAACGAAATTATGGCACAGTTGTTTTCTATATACACTTCCGACGCCTGCATAGTGTTAAAAATATCAAATTTAGTCTGGTTGAGGTTTTTTTTCAGTATAAGCTACTTTTCTGTCGTAATTTTTGTAACATGATCGATTTAGGTGCAGTTGTTAGGCTTGTTCACTTGAGGCTATACCCTTCAATTGCGTCATAATCGATCTATATATTAAATTTAGCCTCGAAACTTAAGCCGGCCGACGTGTTTGATTTTCGACAAAAATATTGCTTTAACCTTTCGTAGAAACTTCGTCTATCAACGTATTTCTATATACTGTACATTTACATATACTTGTAGAATAAGTCAATAAGCAAACGTCAATAGTTTCGCCTAACATGGTATGCATTTTCAAAATTGCTCCGGCTATCGTAAATTTTTCTGCTAATTTATTTCTAACGCATTATCTTCCAGCGGCGAGTTATTTTATACCTTGTTTGTCATACCCGTGGGGCAGGCAGATTATTGACTCAAAGCAAAGGTGAAAAACGAGCGAATGCGGCGATTGAAACGCTCTAGCTCTATCTACCTCGCATATGAAATAATAATCAAGTTTTTGCCTGGTCCGATTCTGAGTACTGGGTACTTAGAACTAGTACTTAGTACGGGTTTATATTAAATGTGTTTGTGTTTGCTTTCTATGTAACTTGAAGCTTTAAAAATTTAGTGAGACTTATCATACACGTCCGTGAAAGAAAAATATTGACACTCTTCTTTGTGGCTGCTGCAGCAACTTGCAGTGTTATGAACGATACAGTGTTAAGTTTCACAAATTTTTTATGTAGTGTATCTTTGAGGTCTCATAGCTAGGGTGAAAAATACTCTTTGTTGTTTATGGCGCCATTATTTTTATCACAAGTCGCTATCTTCCCGAGTTAGACATTACCAGTTCCACAGCAACTTGGTGCTACAAAAACGGAAAGCGCCCAACAGTCCAACTGTTTTGACTGTTTTTTTTAAACCAAAATCTTTAAATGCATGGTTATTAGTAAGCTGAGCCACGTTACTCCGTATAACCAAAAATCCTACAGCTTTCAAATGTAGACGCTCTCAATTAGATGGCTGGGAAGAGCTGGTTGGTTTAAAAGTTTAAAAGGCGGACTGGATTCAAATTCAGTTACACTGTACGTTGGCTTGAGGCAGTGGTTTCTGGGATTGACGTTCTTTCACCGTTCAAGTCAATCTTACTTAATGTGATTTCAGCGGTTTTGATATTTTTCAAATTTGGTGGTCCAATTTCCGTGATTCTAATGCACAAGCCTGTATGATGACTAGTTATCGGTATAATTGGTGGCTAAATTATTATACCGGTATAGGGCCAGGCAAGTGTTAATTTAGAAGTGCCTGAAGTAGTTGAAATCAATAATACGCCAATGAATTCTCGTACATGTAGAAAACTTGCCTAATTCGTTCATTTGTGCAGCTTCCCTAAACCTAAACTCAAATGCATAAAATACACGGAAAAGTGTTTATATAATCAACTTAAAGCATAGCTGCAACAAAGACACAACAAGCATACCGCAGCAACGAACTTTATCAATTACATTTCAAATTTTCGCTACTAGATTAATTTCTGCAAAACTGCCACGTTTGAGGACTTCAGCAGCATATTAAGTCTAAAGTGGAATTTCCCGCGAGTTATGGCTAATACCATGGGCGCACAAGCTGACCTCGCAAATTGTGTCGTTTCTCGTGTTTATGGAAATTTCGTTCCGCAACTTCTAGAGTCGTGTACAGCTCGGCAATCGCGGACGGCGAATACAGAGTTTAGCGTTTTTCTTCATCAAATGGGTAACATTTGTGCGCTTTTAAATAAATGTACAAACACTTAGATATCTGGCGTTATGGCGTTATGGTGTTATTAAATCGTGATATACCACGGAGAATAAAGTGGCAAAAATCATTTGTATAAAGCGCGCAGAAACCACGACACACAACGTTTGCTTTAAATCTAAGTGTTTACGATCTCTGCAGAAACCTAAATTCGAAATTGTTGTCCGTTAAGTTTCAAAGAACTTAACACGACATCGTAACATGATAGTGGCGCATAGACATCTTGTCACAAGCGAATTGGATGTTTTTCATGAGTAAATATAGTTAGAACTGACAAACGTATTGCGCGATATTCAGACAAGCAGGAAATAGTGGTTGACCTTTACGCTTTACGCACGTTCTTTGAACTTTGTGCTTCGACGCACTGAACATTTTCTAAAGTTTCCATTTACGTTTTTGGTTGTGTTGTTGAGTTATTTTTGTTGCTCACAGTAGACTTTAGACCGGCACGCGATCGATGGTCGGCAGTTGAAACACAGATATAGCATTAAGGCCACAGTTTCCGACGCATTGCATCAGTATGGTTCATCGTTGGCATTTTGTGACCAAATCAAGCAACAATTTCGGTTTCTTACTCATATGTTTTCAACCCTGGCTGCCCACGTGGAATTATATCACCGGAACACGTTCTCAAAAAAACTTCCTCTTTCGTGTCGCTGTGATTCTGCTCAGTCATGCTGAAGAAGCGCATCACCATTTTCGTCTTTGATGGAAATAACGTCGCGAAATTAGTTACCAAACGTCCGTTCTTATTTGTCAATTCATTAACCGTGAATTTAAAAGTGTCTATTTTTAAATTAACTCCCTGTCATTAACCTGCAGACCGCATCTGTCAGATGCCCATTTCGCTTCCGGTGTCGTAGCAACGCGCCGACAAAATATGCGAGTCTGAAAACGACATTTCATTAAGTATTATTTCACATATTGCTATTGCACTATGATACATATGTTCGCATACGCTACACTTCCTATAGTTAAAATAATGACTACAAACCGTTTGAAAAGGCAACGTAATCCATCGCGTGCTACAGAATAGCGTAGACTCATTTTAGAAAGATATTTTTGCTCAGAAATGTTGGGATGGGAGACGGTTCTTGAACACTTAATCTTGCATGCTAATCATGACAGCTTTATTGGGAAATAGTGTTAAGTCATCATTAGTTGTATTTACTTAAACCGTAGCGTTTAATTTTGAAAATAGATTTAAACATTAATGTTATTTTATTAGAATCTCGTTTTAACAATAACCTTAATCTGTTTCATGATCACTTTTTATGCGTGGTTCTTTCTTGACTGATGTCCATGTTTATTGTTTCCAATGCGCGGTTGAAATGTTTTATAGACCTTAACAAAACTCCTTCATAATGATGATATGCTTGGGCTAAAAAGTCCACTTTCTTTATTACGAAATAACATCATGTAAATTCTAAAGTAAATATTTCCAAGCGACAATCGGATTTACTAATCTACATTTTGCTTCGTGGAACTAAGTCTAAAATGTTCTTTGAAACCTATCCAACATTAATGCTTTCTATAATGCGGATGTGTAAGGTTAAACTTATTTATGCAATTGAATGACGTAATGTCATTATTTTCACCATTAAATACGTTTTAAGAATGCAGTTTGCAACACGTCTGTAATGGACCGGGTTTACCGTAAATGAGAGAAAATGACGAGCAAGCTTCCGCCAACCTTTTTGTGTCTGGAGTTCTGGAATGGAATAGTTTTTAATTGTTTTGTTCTAGAACTCGTTTCTGGTCTGGGCCTTTTTTGATAAATTCAGACATTTATAATTTCCGGAAAACGTTTCCTTATGAAACGGTTCTTTCCACGGTTTTCTTTCGTAATGTCTGTAGCGAAATGAAAGAGAAAAAATGTTGATCGAAACATTTTTTCTGAAAAACTCCAAATTTGTTCTAATGATTATTACTGGTTTTCAACCCCTTTCTGCATCGGTAATGTCTTGTTGGTTTGTTTGTCATCGCCATAAATAGATCTTTCAAGTTTCGTCCATACTGTACTTGCATTTTCCTTCCACGTAATGGTTCATGGATTTGTATTTTTCACTTTTGAATCTGTTTTTGAATAGTTTTGAAGAAATGTGTATATTTTCAAGCGCGCAAAAACTGTGCAAACAGCAGACTGGTTGACAAATCGAAAACTTTCTACTATGCACCCACACTATGATATGAGTTGTATTATTTGTTAAAAACTTCAAAAGCCATATACCCGATGCATTAAACACTATGGTCTTACATTTAACAGCCAGTTCAAATAAGCCCTAAAGCGAAAAAATGCCAAACGTGCCAGTATAGGACGATGATAAGACTTAACTTTGGGGAGAATGCTCGCCAATTACTTCTTTATGTCCGCATTTTTCTTAACTGTGAAATATGCAAATATTTCTCCTAACATTACCTTCGATAAAAGTAAATTTCATTTCAAACGTGTAATATCGTTACCAACTTAATTTACAGTTTTCTAATAATGGTGGTATGTAATTTTCAAGTATTAAGTGAACAGGAATTTTAATATCGCTTTAACGAAGCAACGGAAACAGTAATTTAGCTTAATTTTGACGCGTCTTTAGTTAGAAAAATCCATCGGAAGAAAGGAAGAGTTAATTTATCTTCATTAAGTTTAATTTTTTCAATTGTTAGAAACTCCAGCGAAACCCGATGAGGTTCTTCCAGCAAATCAGTCACGGCCGATATACGAACACAACCTGCCCGTCGCAAAACAAGCTTTGTTGACCACGTCACTTATTAGGATTCTTCGACTCCAGGTAAATGACCTTAACTTCTAGTTGACTACAGTTATATTTTAGCAATATGTATAGCTACGATAATGTCCTATGGGTAAAGGTGATGCTTTGCTTATAACATGCAACGTACATTGTACAATATATATAGGTTAAATTAACAAATATGCCAATTTCAATGCGTAAAACAATGTGGTAAACATTAAACTAGGATCAGAATCTTGAAACTGTAAATCACGGCGTAATTGTGAACAGCTAAAGCTGTGAAACGATTATATCTCGATCCGTGATGCTGATAACGATAGTGACAAGGTCACTATAACCTATATAGGTGTCGTTTATTTAACTGACCTAAGCGTGACTTGTAGCTAAATTTCTTTCTTAAAACCATGATCTTTTACCTTCGGGGCAAACTAATAGGGACAAGCTTTGTGCGTAACCGTTATCATGCCCTCTGGCTTGGTTGGTTCCTTGGCGCATTGATTTCTGATTTCGTTGTAAAGCTTTGATTAAATTGAACGATGTTAATTGCTTGTAAGTAATTTCCCTTAATTTTCTTGCCTCTTTTTCCATAACTCTCTTTGAAGCAAGACAGTTTCGCATACTGTTAGATAAAAAAGCAAAGGCGACAGGGTACGCTTAATGTATTTTTCAAACTTGCACTTAAAAATCTTATCAAGAAAACCTGGATTTTACTCTAAAGCTCTCAAATTTTGCATCACACCCTAGCATTCGCGCCTTTCTATCAGAAACTATTACATGTTTCTAACCATGCTATGAAGCTTGATACTTTGTTATCGACTTCTGTCAAACTGTTTGTACCTGGGCTTACAACTCGTATGCTTTAAAAATCATCCTCATTTGACCCCGTTTGTGAAAGGGAAAAGGGGGACGTTGAAGAGGTTTCATTCATCCTGGCTTACTTTTCAATTACCTGTTGGTGTAACGTCCACAGATAGTGGAGGTTTTACCGTGACAAAACGTGCCAAAAGTCCATTTTATAGGGTCGTATAATGCACTGCGTTCAGTTAGTCACTGTTTGCTTGATTCACTTTCCGTCGTCCCATTTTCTTTGTATTCTCAAGACTTGTTTTTTGTTTGTGATATAGTCGGCATGTGACGTCCACGTCGTCTGGCTCGATACGATGATGTCATCACTGCCTTTTTTAAGCAACGCATTGCCGGAATTGGCGGCTCCGGTGACGTCACAATTGTGTAGAAACTTGGAAACTGCGGCCGACTTGTATGTTACTTGGAACGACAACGAACGCTGCAATTGCTTAGTAAGTTCTATGCATTAACTGCTTTTGATAACTATTGGGTCATATAATTGAAATTTTTTGCTGACTTTTCACGTTTTAATTATGTTTATTTTGTGTCAGCCTCCAATGCCTGCTGGGTACGTCATAACCTTGCTGAAGGCGCTGCGAACTTTGACCCACTTCACACTGCTACTCCACACCGGGTCAGGACTGCAGAACCCAGCACAGGCAGCAGGTGTTGTATAAACCACTCAAGCATCACAGTGTATTAAGCGCATGTGTTCTTACTGTCAATGAATGTTCCTTGTAAGTTTGTTGAGTTGCTCTATTTGTGCTCTTCGTATACAGGACAACTTATTAAGGAACGTGCAGGGTCCAGTGCGCCCTCTTCCGGTAACCAGACCTTAAATAATACCGGTTTCTCGGCTCTAGGCAGTTTACTCAACGTGTTTACGACGAACAGCTCATTGAAGGTATGAAGGTTGTGATCTATGCAGAAATTCATTGGTGACCTGATATGGGTGTGTTGTATGTGCTTACAACAATGGATTCCGAATTATTAACGCAGCTTAAACCTTCAATTTTAAACCTTCTTCTCGATTTAACCCGCGTAATATGCTACGGACGTCGTACTAATACCATGTTTTAGAAAGATAATACCATGGTTTAAAAATAGAAGTTTTTAGCCAGCAGCATACTTGTCAAGTACTTTGTAATGAATTTAAACGTTTCCGGTCTTCTTTCATCAATGTACGCATTTTGATGGATTGAAATAAATATTAAAGCAGTGTTTGAGTAATACCATGTGATCGCATTCCTGCGCAGACGCAACGGAGCGTCGAGGAACAAATTCTATCCGCGGAGTCACTGGAGTCAAGGAAGTCAACGTTACAAAGTCTTCCACGACTAGTCTCCAGCCTTGCTGTTGTTTGGGATAGGGTCGTTGCCAGAAGCTCGGGTTATGTTCCCGGGGAAATAGTTAGTTTTATCTTAATAATTTCTCCTAACTATAACGATGTAGGTGTTGGTATGCTAACCGCTCTGATTAAACTCGTAATTTCTGGAATGTAAGAAGCGGTTACACTTCCGAGTAGTTAGTTATCCATTACATAACACTTTAAATGCTTTTTCACCTAAAATGCAAATTTTAAAATATTTCGACCGCGCATTAAAATACTTCAGACTTGCAACTTACCGAATCATTAACCCTAATAACAAAATGATACTTTGGTGTAGAATCGTAAATCACTCGGTCACGTGAATCCGTGCGTTGCTATGGGCGATAGCGAGTCAGTGTCACAGAATGTCTTGCAGCTTCTCAATCCACTGGCGATGCAGGTAATAAAGGATTCATTATTACGTAAAAAAAATTTTCTTTTCATCTGTGCTTTCATTAATTTGCTATCGCAGTATGGGGAAAGTTTATTAAGCGGATTGGCGATCGTTTGGGAGCGGAGAGGGCGAGATCAACAGCCAACGGACAAGCTCCCTACAAAGGAGTTATGCGAAGAACAAATGCAACTTTTAAACGTCGTCTGCTCCGTTAGATCCTTGCAATGTGACGTCACATTGGGTTTAGTGAAGCGTGTCATCATGAAGCCCCCGGAATTTCCGGCCCCTAAGTCCGTGAAAAGTCGGAAAACATCATTTGAGGTGAGTGTTATTGCGTAGGTTCTATAGATTTGAAGATACACTAAACTTTGTAGTTACGGTTCGTTTTTGTTTCTAAACCAAATGGTCTTGATTGAAACTCGTTAGACAAATATGGGCTCCGAGCTTAAAGTGTGTTAAGTCATGAGACCAAATACTAAGGTCACACGTCACACGCTTTTTGCATTTCAAGGAATGTTTGCTTGACTTCTCCCTACGATACCTTCGCCGCCAAAACGTCCAATCTTTGAAAGAATCTTGGTCCAGTGTGCTTGCTTTACTACGCGATTGTCTGTCTCTGGGCCCGGCCGTCACCCCGACAGGAGGGTCGTCTACTTCGGGCACGGCTGCGCCGGGTAGGCGTCAACTGAGCCCCCGGTTTCATTTCCTGCTCCTTCTGCTTGTGGCGGAATACGCGCGAAGAGTTCCCCCTTTTGAAGACAAGAAAGATCAGAAGGATTTACAGGTTGGTGGATACCGGTGACATTGCCCCGGTATGTTTCCTGAAAGAGTAGAAACATCTTTAATAACACACAGGCATTAGGGTACAACTAAAAACTTAAACGAATTAGGCTTGAGCTGTATCTTTTGTTAAGCATTTTTAAGGATTTTTTTCTCTTGTTACTGTTACGCTAACTGAGAAATTAATCTTGCGCTTAACTTTAATAATCTCAGGACATCTGTGTCAAGTGCATTGAAGCGTGTAACGACATCGTCAACTGTTCACTGGAGTATGGTGGTTGGCTGGTACGTCGCCCTCCCTCGGTGGTCAGCCAACCACAGGCACCTGTGGTCAAACAAAGCAGCAAACTCATCACTGAATCGGCGTCATCGGTCGAATTCTTAGGTAAATGTGACGCGTAATTTATTGTGACGTCACAATTTGTCATAACGTTTGTTCAACATGACGTAGATTCAAACGCGAACAAAAATTCGACCCAGCTAAAGATTACCAATTCCGACCCGGGGTTAGATTCACCCACCGAACCCCCTAACTCGCTCTCTATTTCAACATCGGCGCTTCCCCCGGTAACAAAGCCCCATTATGAAAGCAGCGTGCAAGCGTTGAACTTACTGGCTCAGGTATTTTGAAGTTTAGGCTAAACACTTTTGTCTCCTTTTATTTCCATTAACTGTTTTATTTTAACAAAAGTTGACATATTTTATATAATTTTACCATGAATACCACATCTATGAAAAGATGAACCTGCTAAGACTAGTGCTACAGTGTAACAATGCAAAACAGTGATTTGATAATATTCGATCCATTATTCGGTTATATTCACTCACTTTCATAGGTTGTTGCCAATCTGCTGGATGTAACGTACGGGAGTGAGGAAAAGGATAAAACGGTCCCCGTGTTAACCCCAATCATGGCCAATGTGACCCCATATTTGAAGAATCACAGGTTAATCGACGCAATGTTCAGATTTATTTCACCGACTTTTAACTTGGAATGGTGTCGTGGTGTGGAGCATAAATACGACTTAACGTTTACATAAAACATAGTATAACATCTGTGAACATTATTTTTTCATAACATTTATGTAATTCTCTTTGCAATAATCCTTCTTTGCCGTTAACTAAATGCTTTAATAACAAAGCGACGAATCCAAACAAGTCAATGTAATTTGTTTCCTTTCTTTCCCAGTCTGAAGAACGTGGCCAGCTACATGGCCGCGGTAAAGCTCCTTTCCAGTGTGAGCGGATATCAGCAGACCAGGAGAGCTTGGAAGAGGGATGCTTACGAGCTCTTCCTCGCTCCGGACTTCTTCCAAATGCCTCTTGATAGCGCAACAGAATGGAGGAACGTCATAGACCATCTGATGACGCATGATGCAACCACCTTTAAAGAACTAATGGGTGACTATTACGTCATCAATATATTGTAATAACGACATTTAGTTAGATGTTTCCTTGATTTGCAGTGCGCATCGGGATGACTAGGAACGCAGCATCAGGTCCCTCGTTGAACATTTTCTCCAACAAGGAACAGGTGAATGTTTTGCTAACGTCACTCATATTTGATATGAAACAGTTTTTTAAAACTCCAATACAAGAATTCCGCTGTTTTTACCTTTGAAGGTTAATTCGGCAAAAATCTCCCAAAATTTTCATTAAGTAATTAACACGCTGAAAATACCAAGCACCAGTTATTAACGCCTGTCTGTAACTACCGGTTAAAACGAGTGACCAATTACCGTTGTTTTGAACGTAACAGGAGCTGGAACAAAGGGCAACTTTGCTCAAGAGACTTGCCTTCGTGATATTCAGCAGCGGGTTGAACCAGTACCAACGTCACCTGCCCGAGATTCAAGAAAGATTGTCGGAAAGTTTGAAACTTCACCAAGTGCCAGCCGTTCAAGAACAGGCGAGTAAAACTAGTTTGTTTGGGTCGTCAGTGATGCTTTTATTCACTTTTATATACTATAGTTGACATTTTGTTTATAGCAAACTGTAGATAAGCACTTTGATTAACTAATCAGAAATACACGCCTCCTTGTTGTAATACATAACAAAGGTGCGTGATTACTGACTTGGGAATATGCTATTTAAATACTTTACCGGTTCTCGCCACTATAATCACGGTTTGTTTTCGGCGCGCAGGTATTTCTCTGTTTTCGCGTTCTTCTCCTGCGCGTTTCTCCCAACCATCTGACATCACTGTGGCCTTCAATAATCACTGAGTTGGTAAGTTTTGTAAAAGATCATTCCGCGCTGTTGTAATCGCGGAATGATTAATTAATCTTAAGCTTTCACGGCTCTCCCCGATGCTCAACAGGTCGGTTGATTTCGTTGTGCTCGATCTGTTTTTTTCACTGGACTGTTGTTTTTTATTGTAATTTCGACTTGGTATTAAGCTTATGTGCTTTCCCGCGAGGATATCTTTACTGTTTAGGTTCAAGTTCTCGGTCAAATGGAACAAGATTTAATTCTGCGCGATTATGACGACACAATCGATAAGGAATCGGCTGAAATAAGAAGTAAACCTAACTCGAGTACGCCAACTAACGGTGTTTCAGGACTCTTTTCAAATTTGTCAAACTCGCCCAGTGCTAGTTACGTACAAGAAAGGCAAGTGTTATGGCATTACGTATTCTGGCTGATGTTTGCATTAAATGCATTTTTCCAGATTGACTGGGATAAAATATTTGCGACATATGTTTAACGCCTTTGATTTATGGCATTTATCGGTTTTCATTGAATAATGAGAAATGGTTACGTCATAGATGGATGAAAATGTATCTATCGGCGTGCAAGTTGCTTGACCTGGTGTTGACTCTACAATCAACTCAGCTTAACCATTTCAAGGCAAGTTATTCAAAATTTTCTTGTCACGATACTTGCTGCCCTTTTTACCGTCGTCATTATCATGTAAACACATCTTTTATGACGTAGATATTTCGATGGTCATTCGTTGGCGAACCTGGTGACGTTTTTGACGACGTCAAAGATGAAGAAGAAGCAGAATCGGATGAAGATGATGACTTAAATAAATCAAGATTTGTTCCTCATTGTGTCAGGATAAAACGACTTATGTCCAAGAAGGTCGGTGACAAACTAAACAATATTAGAAATAAACTCAAACTTTTGTGATATTTTTCGAAGCTTTTAACATCAAACACTTTCAACAACGACAGAGCTTTGACAGTGATCAAACATGAATCTATTGACTCTTTTATTTGTTCTCCGTATGATTCGCAACTCCCAACACTTTGCTTCTCCGATGGAGCTTTGTGTAACGTCATCTGGCTGAGTAGTTGTAGACGTAGTCTATTGCTGTAGTTACCATGCACTGTTGCCTGAATCCACAAAAGTACCGTGATCATGAAATGCCCACATATTTTGTTTCCATTTATGGCGAATACCTTAAGTTGACTTGACCAGCCTTGCATTATATGATAATCAAAATGAAGCTTAATTTTTAGCATCCCTCTGATAAGCTCTCCTTACTTGACGTTTCTCCATTGCGCCCACTTCTGGACATGCGACGTATGACGTCATTATATCAGTTGCAGCCTTTCTTCAACACGATCGTATCTCCCAGCTTGGTGCTGACGTCACATGAGCCCAAGCTTTCTGCTGGGTCCACGAGCAGCGGTAAAGTTTTATGCGGCGCAGTGGTGTTTTAAAATTAGTAACTATTTAGTAAAATTTTCTTTTAGATTTTTTAATTACTTCATTCATTTCGTAATTCTTTCTACAACATTTATTAAAATGTTTATTTGAAGGTCTACTCTAAACGTTTGAAACAGTTTGACCGGGTGTTTTCTTGAGAAGTTTTTTCTCTAATTATATTCCATTTTAATTAAATAATCTTACACCGCTTTCGTCAGATTCCAACAAATGCAGCAGCCCTTTTATTAAGAGACTTCTACTGAAAGATTTCGTTGAAGCAATGACGTAAGAAATCCATGATTATGAAGCGGGCACTTTTGTACTACTTCGTGTTCACTGTGTTTGTTTAAGGCTTAGCTTATTTTTCGTAGTAAGTTTTTAATCTTAGGTAGAAAATGTAGCACGTCAGAAAAAAAGTAAATAAGTTGTGTCTTGTCCTGTGCAATTTGCATGTTTTATCGCTTCAAATATCTATAGCTTGTACTGCTTGTTCATTTTGTTTCTATACTTCTAACGCAAAAAAACTCTTGTCAGTTTTCGAATCACGTCACGTTCTCTAAGACTTACCGCTTTTGTGTTTTGCGTTGTCATCCCGTATTCGCCCACTTTCGTTCCATCTTCTATAACTTTATGAAATAAAAGATCATAAGTCATAACATTATTGCCTTATAAACGGATGCAGGTCTTTTTCAAAGTGCGCGTAAATGAAATTGCTTGCCAATCAAAGCATAGTTATTTATTCGTTGTTCTATTTTTTGTTGAAGCAGCTAACTTAAAAATTCATCCTTCCAGAAATATTTAAAATATCCGCTACCTCTTTAATTGAAATGCAAGCAACCGAATATTGATCTGCTTGCGTTGTATTAATTCACTAATTTGTAACAGCACTTCATCGAATATATTACTGTAATTTTTTCATGTTCGGAAGTATGTTTGCAAGTGTTAAAGCGTACCGTATAAAAGAGAGGTAAAGTTTGGCAACTTGCATTAAGTTTATTTTTGGTGTGTAGGAGACCGGGGCTTAAAGTACCAGAGGCGGATTGTAGCTTTAACTTTTATGAAGCATTTCGCGCAATAAACAATTTACACAAATCTGTGTCAGTATTCGAACTCTGTGAACAGGATTAGTTTCAACGTTCCTCATCATGAATAGTGCGAGTATTTTCTGTTTTACTAAGTAGAAATAAACTTTTATACATATTGTTTTGTTTTCAAAATAACGGTAACTCACTCTAAACGTTTCAAGGTTACTGGATTGAGAATGAGACATAAGGTAGTCAGGCTAATCACAAAAGCTGGGCTTTCTTCAGGCTTCATTTTATATTTAATTATTGTTAAGCTTCCTACTGCATATGCACATCATTAGCTCATGACGCTATTTAACGCATTTGTAAATATTTTCAGTAATGACTTATGTCCGATAAGTGTTATCTTCAGTAGCAAATTAAAAGATCGGGTTTAAAAAAAGCGAAAAGTTATAATACAGGTAAATTTGACTTTGCTGTTTAATTTTCTCGAAACATATTTCGATTTACCCATGCATTATTATTGTATTATAACGCAACTACCGACTCCATCTGTTCACTGATTTCTCTTTTATTTTTTCATACTATTTGCCATTCTACATAATTCATATTCTTTTTCATTCTCCCATGTTGTCAACATTATTTTTTTCAATAGATGGTCGGTAATTCGTTTCTTCTTCCACCGTGCAAACGCAACCTTGCATCCAGCTCCACCATTTTTACCTTTTGCTGTGAGCCTATTTCCTTTACTATATTATGATGATACTCACAACGTTTCCTTTTATTTATTGATGAGTTTAAAAATTCTTGTACAGTATAACCCCGTGTACTGCAGTCTGTAGTACTCTCGCATTATTTTCGGTCGGTAAATGGTAAGTAGTGCAAACAAGATATTTGTTTATACTTTATCACCTTATGTTTTTAGAAACTTAAATAGAAATTTAGAGGTTATTTGTTGTTGTTTATTTCCAAGAAAAACAAACTTGTCTATGCAAAAGAGATATAGGCTATATACAAAATGTAATCTTTTTGTTGTTTATTGCCGAAAATCCTGCAACAGAAAAATATTTTTTGCTGTTTAAACAAAAGATGAAAATCTGGATAATGAGAAGAAATGGCATATCTTAACCATTATCATAATATTTTACAAAGTTAACTGTTATATAAAAAATCAACAAAAACTGAAGTGACTCCCATAAACCTTTAACTTTTTAAGTCAAATAAATGCATCAAACCTACCTTGTTGATGCTATCTACATGATGCTCATCCTTTGCTAACCGTGCATATCTCGAGCTTCGTTCATGCCTGCAAGTTGACAAAAAACAAGTTGGTTAGAAAAAAATTCCTCGCCAGTGAAGTTTTAGACATTAGGATTGCTTAAACTTATCAAAAAAAAACGTTGTTTTCTATTGTTTGAAGTCTATGCTTTAACATCTTTGAAGTAAGGTACCTTCATCTTCAAACCTGAAAATAAACAAAACAAACAACTGTCAATTAAATCAGATAAAAGAAATGTATCGTGAAAGTTTCTAGCATGACACTAATTAATTTCATCATTACTACCAGATCTTCAAAAGCAGATTTTTCAAAATATATCGGAAGAAATCAGTTACTGTACAAACGCGAAACCTTCATTTAACTAAAAAATTTTAAGTCATTTAAAAACTTTACATTTCCTCCTCGAAAGTGTTTTCCACACCCTTCAAGCTTCTCTTCTCCATCGTGGAAGATCTACGTCTATAAGTGAATATTGCTGTTTCCGCAGTGAGCACAAGACATAAAAGTAAAGCAACTACAATGACTTTATTCATTTTGTTTGCTGTAATCTCAATCCCTACAGTTAATTTTTGATGCTAGGTTAAAGTTATTTTGCCTTCTAATATACAAAAATATGCCTTTGAGTGAAACCAATCGCCCAGTAATAATCTCTTAAATATTTTCCGATAATTTACCAGATGATGCTACATACAGGGACGCTTTCTTCAAGTGACTTGATAGACGACGGAAAAGCGTGATATAAGCGTTTTTTATGTGGGCAAATTTGATTAATGACAAAAATTACAAAATAAATTGGAAATTTCATGCGTCTTCACTCATCCTTATTTCTAGCTAAAAGAAACATTTGCGTTCGCAGCCGGATTGTTTTTCTCTTCTCTTCCATAAACTAAAAGTCCTTCTCTATTTAGAACGTGATATGCGATACGTGACGTGTTATCATACTGTTGTTAATTAAAAATTGTCACTGTAATTTAAATTTTGCAGACGAGTAATGCGTTTTCGTGCTAATTTGAAGCAACATTTTCGTTGAATTCACATCTTATCAGCACGTTTTCACTTTATACGTGCACTATGTTATACTTCTTAAACTAACGTGTGTAACTTTTTATTTTATGAAATTGTTTTTTTCGGCGTGTTATGCCATTTCCTCTATATTTTTACCGTTTCATGCGAAGAAAAATTGTCTGTAATAAATGAGTGGTCAGTTTTCCTTAGAACCCAGCTGAAGGCTTGTATTGACTTTATCTAGCTGCTATAAATGCAACAAATACCTGCGTATTATAGTTTATAAAAGGATCCATTTAGGTAGCACTAATCGTCCAGCAATATTCTCACAATTATTCCCCAAGGTTTAGCAAATAATCTTACCGAGAGAAACTTCCTGCGAATGGTATTACAGTACAAACCGTGTATAATACCGGAATAACACCGGAATAATACCATTGCTTTTCAACATGTTGTCATGTGAGCAAAGTAATTAACTAAAAGTGATGGGAACAACGGAGTTTTCTGAACATCGTTGAATTTTGAATATTTACCAAACGTTCTGTCTACAGCTCTGTAAAATGATAACAGATCTCGTAGAAAACATTGCTTTTATTGCAAGCTAATTAATACAAACAGTTTGTGGCATATTCAGCATTATTTGCAACGTCATCCCCTGCGGAACCAAAGAATAACGTTTTTCGGTGCAGCGTAATACTCGTAATACCCCAAGTCATCTGCAATGCAAAGTATAGTCACAATTAGAAAACTAAACATACCTGTGATAATCAAGATCATGTATATTTCTGACCTTTGTCGTCAGACCTACCATTGAGCCTTTCTTGATGCCTACAAAGACAGCTGTCGTTACCAGATATCAGCTAAATGTCATATAGCTAAATCACATTACTAATATCATGAACATTTTCGCTTTCTGTTATATGGTTGAACAATTGAAACTTTATGGACTCATTTTACAAGAAGCAAATTATCATAGGAGCATTTTTGCGATTTTCTGCTACTTATGCCAAAAAGATCGTACTTGACTCACCGAATAATTTTTCTAAAGGTTGATGAACTGCTTCTTTTTGCAATGCTTCGACCTTCAGATGGATACAAAAGACAGAATATTACACAAAAGGTAAAAAGAGTTTTTCTCGGCATATTTACTGCTATAATATTTATTTTTCCGTTTATACAACAGATATTGTGGTGCTCATCATCTATGGCTATACTTGCTCCGTCTTTTAACAATACATTTTTCCAGTAAATTCATTTTATGCGTGCCTGTACCATGCTTATACACGTACATTGCTCACAGGATAGAATAGCGTTTTCTTATAACAAGTAATTAATGGTTCCGTTTCAGTTCACCATTTGCTAAAGATACCAAAGCACAATAGCAATAGTCCACCAATAGCTCAAATTATTTATCATTCGAGGTGTCTGCGCGCATAGCATCAATATGCTGTCGTAGCTGAAGCTTTTCAATACTTTTATTTCAAACTTTGATATATGTTTTCTCAACGTCAATGAATATCATAACTTCTTAAGGGCATTCATACAATGCTCTTTCAATACTTTACTAAATATCCAATTTGGTAATAAATAAGCCCATTTCAGTGACTGAACCATGCTTCGTTTCTAGTTTTCGGTGACCAATCACCATTTTTATATTCCACACACCTATACGACTAATGGAATATACTCTTGGTGCCATTGAAACATAGACGCACTGCGCCGATACTGGATAGGACTATTTCAAAATTTTGCGTATTATTCTTTGATCTGTCTTCTTCCTGAAACTACAAATATTGATTTTCCAGATTTAAAATCACCGTAATTTCGAATGATAAAACAATTCGTTTAAACTATGAATCTTCAGCTTGCAGATGATAAAATATCACTCTAGTGTGGGCTTATATAAACCATATATTTAGTCATGGTCGAAATTTAATAATAATCAGGTTTTCTTATGCATAATTTATGCTGCAGCGACAAGTCACACTGGTTTTTCTTCTCTTAATTGGTTTTCATTAAACATTTAATCAATTCAGGGTCACTATTCTTACGACGCAGAAGTCACACAACCAAAGTAGTATTTGAACTGGTATTTCTGGAATAGGTTCAAAATACAGGATATGCCATTGTGACTCGAATATATGAACGGATAATTGCGTGCTATTATTGCAATAATTGATAAAATGCCCACTTTATTACAATCTCGATTAATGATCTGTAGATTTTTTGTGCAAATCATGGATAGGTTATTACAGGGTTTGCATCGTGCAAGAGTTGGCCTGTCAACAAACGTGAATTCTAATTTGAATGCTGACGAGATAGTGCTGCAGTATGCGAGTAAGTGATACTGATTAATGGAGAGGTCTGAACAGAAAGTTTGCATCCTGGATGTATTATGCTCAGCATAGAAGTTGGATCGTATTGAGCAAATCAGCGGCTCTGCTGCGGAAATCTGCTGTTTTTGGATTAACGCCTTGTCATCACAAGTTTTAGCCTATAAGCCAAGAACAATGCAATAAGAATTCAGTTTTAAGTTAAGATTGTTGCGTTGCTACGCTGGTGAAGAGCTATCCTTTTTCTGAGCAGGTACAGACGTGAGTACATTAGCGCTTATACGCTGCAATATGTGAACAAGCTCGCAGCTGTTTATTGGCGGCTCAGAGAACGGAAGTTGTTCAATCATATATTTTACCGCTGGCGGTGGAAATTAGATCTCGATGAACCAGATTTAGCGGGAATCGTGGCAGGCTAATAAGTTAATAGTTAAGTTATAATGCGACTGTTCTTCAGCATGCTGCTCATCCTTGATATATTCGCTTCACATTCCTTTATCAGTGAGCATATTATATTTGATGTTATTTGTAAACATGCATGCGTACGTACGTCATTTGTTTCGTTTTGATTTTTCAATTTGACAATTTGACAATTTGAAAGTGTGACCTCACAATGAAGTTTGCAACAAGTTTCCTTTTATTGTTATTTCTTTATTTTAAACACATTGAATAAAACTTGCAACTGCGTAAATGCGATTCTTCAAGTTGAAAAGTGGAAGTCCTGTAAAACGTAATTTCTTTTAGAAAGAATATTTTGATGTAATGCATAAAATAAGAAATAGTGATTATCTAGCAAAACTTACACAAAGAATTGATGTGTCGTGTGAACAGTAACTGTATATGCAATGATATTGTAAATCATTCGGTTAGTTTTTTCAACTTAACTTAAACTGTGAGAAACAGAACAAACCTTATTTTCATGTCATAAAACTGCCTCGGGCCTGCTACAAGCCAATTACGCCGTCGTCAACCACATCGTCTATGCGTTAAGTAATAAAAGATTTAGAAAGATTTTCAATAATTAAATTGGTAAAGTAAAACAAATAATGAACCTCAGATGAATAAAAGTACTGTACATGTTGGTTTAAATTGAAAGTTTCACCAAGACATAGTTTTACAGCAGTTTGTTACGTTGAGCAATATGTAGATGTTTTCTTTAGCTTCAACTATCATACAACTTACTGCCATCCACAAAACTGAAAGGTAAATAAATCAAATAAATTTCAAAATAATCTTAAGATACCACACACAACTACGACATCAAACTTGTCGGCATATCAAATGTCTTAAATCTAAAGACCCAGATTGATGTGTTTTACTAAACCGATTCATTCTTACATGCTTTCATCCAAGGATTGGTGATTCGCTTCAACGCTTTTTTCCACTTTCCTCACAAGATATCTTCTTCCAAAACCTTCAGTGGTCGTGGTAAGCAAAAGGCACATCAGCAAAGCAACGATGATTACTTTATTCATTTCTGTTTCACTTCAAGATTTTACACTTTCTGATATTTTGTCTTACGTAGCCTATATATTAAAATTGAAATATGAATAAACCCATAAGACGCTTTTTCATTAAAACCAATGCGATTGCAAAAAGTCTGTGCATGAAGAAAGGCTTACTAGGGGAATGTCTGCCATAACGGGACACTTTTAAGAAAACTGCTCACACTCCAAAACACGATTTGCTTTCGCTAATCTTTTTTCGGTTATGTTAGATATGACATCGCTTGGAATTAAGCGCAAGAGTTTGAATAACTTTTATTTTGTTGTTTATTGAGTTATTTATAAAAAAAATTGAATTTTTTGTCCCATCTTGTATAACCATGGTAAACCAAGATGGGACAGCACGCATAAATCTTTGAATATAAAACCTTGCTTTAATTAAGCCGTAATCTTAGAAAATTTGCCTTTGAAATAAGATTGCTTAACCTTAAAACAAAAATTGAATTGATTTTGCAAAGTTTAGTTGTCGAACAGACGAATAAATTGATTGAGACAGACAGACAGAGAGGTAACGCAAGATGATCCTCTAAAATTCTGTGTGGGCATTTCTTTCTAGCGTTTACATTTGTTAAACAGGAAAAAGAACTAGTTTTCTTTGGCAAATTATGGCATGCGAGCTTTATTAAATTTTGCTTGGTATATAGGCTACTGTAGGCCACAACGTCAAAGTATTTTGTTTCCATTTCAAGTATAGGCAGACCTCATAATTTACCAACTAAATCTGTAGATGTGTTTATTTGAAAATGCTACCAATGCTTTCTGGTTGTGTTGTATATATGCCGTCCAGTATAAATTGATTTTTTTCTAATTTATGAGATGATTTCTAAAATATGTTAAACGCGTCAGATTTTGTGGAAAAACAAGTTTCCCATGTAGCCTAATATTTTCTCTAACAGACAAAACGTTGTGTTTGTTCTATGTAACTTTAAGTGTTTTGTATTTTTTTCGGTGGTATCATAACAAATGTTGATAAATTTGAATTTGGTACAAATACAAACGCACTGATCCAAACTAAGTCGAACGTTATGAAAATAAAGAAATCAGTTTCACCACTCTAAAGTTTAATGCTAGTTCATCAAGTCGAGACAATGTATCCAATCTTAAAGAAGCCATTACACTGTCAATAAACGGTTGCTGAATGACAAACCGCTAAATCTGCCAATGTTCAAGTTATCACATATTAACTCATGTTTTTTAGTTGTTAGTATAACAAAAACCAAAAAAGCATAACTAAAACCTAGTTATGGAGCAAAACATCCGAGTAGATTTTAAAATTTGGGTTTCTTTCTTTCGATAAAAATAACTCAAAACATAAATTAAGCTAGTTTTTCGTTAATATGTCAAAAAAAAAGTGGAAACGTAATGGATTTAAAACAAAAGTCCATTTGGAGCTAGTTTATGGCTGATAGGAATTATGGCGATGTCTCACCTTGTGCTATGTGCCATCATGGGCGACTTTCCTTTAATTCCAAATGGTTGCATTACAACTACCTCTTGCCCTAAGCACAGCAATGTGCAATGAGTAATATAACGGAAGAAATCAGTTCCTGTA
This sequence comes from Clavelina lepadiformis, assembly GCF_947623445.1. NCBI lineage: Eukaryota > Metazoa > Chordata > Ascidiacea > Aplousobranchia > Clavelinidae > Clavelina > Clavelina lepadiformis. The sequence continues at coordinate 21,720,203 of NC_135241.1, forward strand.
CAAACGCGAAACCTTCATTTAACTAAAACATTTTAAATCATTTAATAGCTTTACATTTCCTCCTCGAAAGGGTTTTCAACATCTTTCAAGCTTCTCTTCTCCATCATGGAGGATCTACGTCTGTCACTGAATCGTACTGTTTCCGCAGTGCGCTTATGCGGTACAACCTGTTAGGGGGCTGACTATTTGTTGACGGCAGAGCTAAGCCAGACATAGCGGGCATCGTACCACGTGGTAAGCTTTTAACATAATAGTTGGGTTATAGAATGACTGTTCTTGCGCATGCTGCTAAAACAAACCACCAAAGCAAGGATGATCACTTTATTCATTTTTTATTTTACCTCAAATTTCTTACGTCTTCCGATATAGATTGCTTTAAACAAAAAACATTACAAACATATTACTAAACATTTATACTACATTACAAACATATGAAACCTAGCACGTTTTATTCACTAAAATCAGTGATTTAACGATTACAAAAATACGCTAAGTTTTACTGAAGTATAGCCAGTCTGCCGCTTGCTCTAAGCAGCAACGTACATAGAGAGCAAATATTCTTGTTTTGGTTTTCATAGCAATCTTGCAGTTCTTCGTAGGCCGCTTGTCTGGAATAGAAGTATGTGATTAATATATGAGCTAAATAGGAATTCTACTGCAAAAAACGTTTCTTGTAACTTACATTGAAGTTGTTTTGCTCGAAATTTAAACGTGCAAAAATGTATTTTGCAAATCTGCCGATAGTTTTGCAAAATATTCGTAGCAAAATGTTTCACAAATATTGCGTTTTAACTATTTCATTGTACTTATATTAATGCGGTATTGCAATTTCTGAAATTAAAACTGGCTTTTAAAAGAGATTTAAAGTATGAATCTTTAGATTTCAGATGATAAGATATTCCTCTAGTGTGGGCTTATATAAACCATATATTTAGTCATGGTCGAGTTTTAATAATAATCAGGTTTTCTTGTGCATAATTTATGTTGTAGCGAAATGTCACACTGGTTTTTCTTCTCTTAATTGGTTTTCATTAAATATTTAATCAATTCAGGGACACTATTCTTACAACGCAGAAGTCACACAACCAAAGTAGTATTTGAACTGATATTTCTGGAATAGGTTTAAAATACAGTATATGCCATTGTGACTCAAATATATGAACGGATAATTGCGTGTTATTGTTGTAATAATTGATAAATTGCCCACATTATTGCTATCTCGATTAATGATCTGTAGATTTTTTTCGTGCAAATCATGGATAGGTTATTACAGGGTTTGCATCGTGCAACAGTTGGCCTGTAAACAGATGTGAATTCTAATTTGAATGTTGGCGAGATGCAGTATGCGAGTAAGTAATACTGATTAATGTAGAGGTTTGAACAGAAACTTGACTAGCTACTATAATACGATTGAATTTGATACTTCGATCAAGTTATAATTACGATTTATGTTTGTAACTGAGTTTGAATGGGTTTGCGCGCTGCAAAGCAGAATCTAAAGAGGTTTTGTACAACGTTGGTATGTGCAGCATTCATCACAATGTGACAAAAGTGAGACGTTGCAACATTTTGCTGCTTTATATTCTTTATTCAGTTCCTCTTGTTGGCATCGCAACATTTTCTAAGTGGCCGGCAGCCCTTTTTTAATTTGTTACTGACAAGTTTTTTTTTTGAGTTTCTTTTATTAATTTCTACATAAAAGTTTTTTTAACTTGTAAGAATTTGTTAATGACCAAATCAAAATGTAACAAAGTTAAATCATAAATAATTACAGCTTTGGGTAGAGATTGTACGATTTTAATTGTCAAAATAGGAATTTTACTGTAACTTGAAGAATATTTCAACTAATTTTAACTTAGGCAAATGGAGCTGGTGTAGAATCCGCAGCATTGATCCCATTCAAAAACTTCTATATTTCATAAAACACTTAACACAACATGTACGGTTAACAGCAAAATTGAAAACCTTGTTTTTGGATTAACGCCTTGTCATCACAAGTTATAGCCTATACGCCAAGAATGATGTAATATATTTATGAATTCAATTTTAAGTTAACATTGTTGCGTTGCTACTCTGGTGAAGCGCTACCTTATTTTCTATGCAGGTAGAGACGTGAGTACATTAGCGCTTATACGCTGCAATATGTGAACAAGCTCGCAGCTGTTTATTGGCGGCTCAGAGAACGGAAGTTGTTCAATCATACATTTTACCGCTGGCGGTCGAAATTAGATCTCGATAAGCCAGATTTAGCGGGAATCGTGGCAGGCTATTAAGTTAACAGTTAGGTTATAGTTCGACTGTTTCGTTTTGATTTTTCAATTTGACAATTTGAAAGTGTGACCTCACAATGAAGTTTGCAACAAGTTTCCTTTTATTGTTACTTCTTTATTTAAAACACATTGAATAAAACTTGCAACTGGGTAAATGCGATTCTTCAAGTTGAAAATTGGAAGTCCTGTAAAACGTAATATTTTTCAGAAAGAATATTTTGACGTAATGTATAAAATAAGAAATAGTAATTATCTAGCAAACCTTACACAAAGAATTGATGTCTCGTGTGAACAGTAACTGTATAAGCAATGATATTGTAAATCATTCGGTTTGTTTTTTCAACTTAACTTAAACTGTGAGAAACAGAACAAACCTTATTTTCATGTCATAAAACATCCTCGGGCCTGCTACAAGCCAACTACGCCATCGTCAACCACATCGTCTATGCGTTAAGTAAAAAAAGATTTAGAAAACATTTTCAATAATTAAATGGGTAAAGTAAAATAAATAATTAACCTGAGTTGAATAAAAGTACTGTACATGTTGGTTTAAATTGAAAGTTTCACCAAAACATAGTTTTACAGCAGTTTGTTACGTTGAGCAATATGTAGATGTTTTGTTTAGCCTCAACTATCATACAACTTACTGCCATCCACAAACCTGAAAGGTAAACAAATCAAATAAAATTCAAAATAATGTTAAGATACCACACATAACTACGACATCAAACTTGTCGGCATATCAGATGTCTTAAATCTAAAGACCCAGATTGATGTGTTTTACTAAACCGATTCATTCTTACATGCTTTCATCCAATGATTGGTGATTCGCTTCAACGCTTTTTTCCAACATAACAGCTCTTCTTCTTCTTCTTCTTCCAAAACCTTCAGTGGTCGTGGTAAGCAAAAGGCACATCAGCAAAGCAACGATGATTACTTTATTCATTTCTGTCTCACTTCAAGTTTTTACACTTTCTGATATTTTGTCTTACTTAACCTATATATTTAAATTGAAATATGAATAAACCCATAAGACGCTTTTTCATTAAAACCCACGCGATTGCGAAAAGTTGGTGCATGAAAAAAGGCTTACTAGGGGAATGTCTCCCACAATGGGACACTTTTAAGAAAACTGCTCACACTCAAACACACGATTTGCTTTGGCTAATCTTTTTTCGGTTTCGTTAGATATGACATCGCTTGGAATTAAGCGCAAGAGTTTCAATAACTTTTTTGTTATTTATTGAGTTATTTATAAAATAAAAATGAATCTTTTGTCCCATCTTGTATAACCATGATAAACCAAGATGGGAGAGCACGCATAAATCTGTGATAGCAAAACCTTGCTTTAATTAAGCCGTAATCTTAGAAAATTTGCCTTTAAAATAAGATTGCTTAAACTTAAAACAAAAATTGAATTGATTTTGCAAAGTTTAGTTGTCGAACAGACGAATAAATTGATTGAGACAGACAGACAGACAACGCAAGATGATCTTCTAAAATTCTATGTGGCCATTTCTTTCCAGCGTTTACAGTTGTTAAACAGGAAAAAGAACTAGTTTTTCTTGGCAAGTATAGAAAAAATAAACAATAAAAATATAGAAATCAGTTTCACCACTCTAAAATTTAATGCTAGTTCATCAAGTCGAGACAATGTATCCAATCTTAAAGAAGCCATTACACTGTCAATAAACGGTTGCTGAATGACAAACCGCTAAGTCTGCCAATGTTCTAGTTATCACATATTAACTCATGTCTTTTAGTTGTTAGTATAACAAAAACCAAAACATAACTAAAACCTAGTTATGGAGCAAAACATCCGAGTAGATTTTAAAATTTGGGTTTGTTTTATTTCGATAAAAATAACTTAAAACACAAATTAAGCTAGTTTTTCGTTAATATGTCAAAAAAAAGTGGAAACGTAATGGATTTAAAACAAAAGTCCATTTGGAGCTAGTTTATGGCTGAAAACAATTATGGCGATGCCTCATCTTGTGCTATGTGCTATCATGGGCGACTTTCCTCTAATGCCAAATAGTTGCATTACAACTACCTCTTGCCCTAAGCACAGCAATGTGCAATGAGTAATATAAAGAAAGAAATCAGTTCCTGTACAAACGCGAAACCTTCATTTAACTAAAACATTTTAAATCATTTAATAGCTTTACATTTCCTCCTCGAAAGTGTTTTCAACATCCTTCAAGCTTCTCTGACAAGCGTTGACTTCTAAGCGTTTGTCATGTTTGTCAACCAATCGTCCAGTAATATTCTCTTAAATATTTTCCGATAATTTACCAGATGATGTTACATACAGGGAAGCTTTCTTCAAGTGACTTGATAGACGATGGAAAAGCGTGATATAAGCGTTTGTCATGTGGACAAAAATTGATTAATTACAAAAATTACAAAATAAATTGGAACTTACATGCGCCTTCACTCATCCTTATTTTTAACTAAAAGAAACAATTGCATTCACAGCCGGGTTGTTTTTCTTTTCTGTTTCTTAAAACTAAAAGTCCTCCTCTATTTATAACATGATATGCCATACGTGACGTCTTCTCGTGCTGTTGTTATGCATTTTCGTGCTAATTTGATGCAACATTTTTGTTGAATTCACACCTTATCAGCACGTTTTCACTTTATACGTGCAGTATGTTATACTTCTTAAAATAACGTGTGTAACTTTTCATTTAATGAAATTGTTTTATTGGCGTGTTTTCCTTAGAACGCATCTGAAGGGTTGTATTGACTTTATCTAGCATTCTAGCTGCTATGAATGCAACAAATACCTGCGTGTTATAGTTTATAAAAAGATCCATTTGGGTGGCACTAATCGTCCAGCAATATTCTCACAATTTTTCCCCAACGTTTAGCAAATAATCTTACCGAGAGAAACTTCCTGCGAGTGATATTACAGTACAAACCGTGTATAATACCGGAATAACACCGGAATAATATACCATTGCTTTTCAACATGTTGTCATGTGAGCAAAGTAATTAACTAAAAGTGATGGGAACAACGGAGTTTTCTGAACATCGTTGAATTTTGAATATTTACCAAACGTTTTGTCTACAGCTCTGTAAAATGATAACAGATCTCGTAGAAAACATTTTTTTATTGCAAGCTAATTAATACAAACAGTTTGTGGCAAATTCAGCATTATTTGTAACGTCGATCATCCCCTGCGGAACCAAAGAATAACGTTTTTCGGTGCAGCGTAATACTCGTAATACCCTAAGTCATCTGCAATGCAAAGTGTAGTCACAATTAGAAAACTAAACATAACTGTGATAATCAAGATCATGTATATTTCTGACCTTTGTCGTCAGACCTACCATTGAGCCTTTCTTGATGCCTACAAAAACAGCTGTCGTTACCAGATATCAGCTAAATGTCATATAGCCTTTATCTCATTACTACAGTAATATCATGAACATTTTCTCTTTTTGTTATATGGTTGAACAATTTAAACTTTATGGACTCATTTTACAAGAAGCAAATTATCATAGGAGCATTTTTGCGATTTTCTGCTACTTATGCGAAAAAGATCGTATTTGACTCACCGACTAATTTTTCTAAAGGTTGATGAACTGCTTCTCTTCGCAATGCTTCGACCTTCACATGGATACAAAAGACAGAATATTACACAAAAGGTAAAAAGAATTTTTCTCGGCATATTTACTGCTATAATATTTATTTTTCCGTTTATACAACAGATATTCTGGTGCTCATCAGCTATGGCTATACTTGCTCAGTCATTTAACAATAATTATTTCCAGTAATTTTATTTTATGCGTGACTGTACCATGCTTATACACGTACATTGCTCACAGGATAGGATTGCGTTTTCTTATAACAAGTAATTAATGGTTCCGTTTCAGTTCACCATTTGCTAAAGATACCAAAGCACAATAGCAATAGTCCACCAATAGCTCAAATTATTTATCATTCGAGATGTTTGCGCTCATAGCATCAATATGCTGTCGTAGCTGAAGCTTTTCAATACAGTCGAATCCGCTTAATTCGGACACCGGATAACCCGGACAACCGCTTTATTCGGCCAAAATGCTCGGGAACGGAACAAAAGTAAAAATTGAACGTAAAAAAATCCTGTTAATTCGGACAATTCTCCGCTTAATTCGGACACAGGTTCGCAATTCCATCGTTAGGTTATGACACAATAAACAGTACTTCGTTCGTTTTAAGACAAGATGCAATTGCATTATGAGTGATTATGGTGAAACAATGACGATCCATGCAGTAACAATCGACAATGAACTCATATAACGCCGTGCCAGCTTCATAGTCGCTTTTACTTGGGTACAATTGTAACCAAACTTTTTCTTTAACCAGGAACTGCCCGCTCCACAGCTAGTCAAATAGCTAGGTTTGCTTTAACATCTTTTAATGGCATTTTACTTAATAAAAACGATCATCTCTCACTGAAACCGAAACGTAACTGCCCACAACCGTCGCCCAGCCGCGCACAGTACTACCCCAAACAAATTCCACGCGAGGAAGGAATCAACGTGGAACGTAAAACACGATACTAACTTAGCCTTTGGGGTAACTACGTGAGACGTCACAAGAGATTTGATAAAAACAGGTGTACAAGAACAAGTAAAAGAACATAAACAAGTAAAATACGGCAGACCGTGAACATGCATAAAAACAACACAATGCAAAGAAAAGACGGTATATAATGTGGTGTCTACAAAACAGGTGCATAAAAATAATCCCGTGACATCCCCCCCAGACCAGTTCTTTTCCGGCCCCGGAAAAGTTATTCAATATCCGGGTAAAAACGTGTTTGTCTTCGAGCTCGCCGTGGCGGTAGGTTTCTTTCCGTCATGGCCGAAGTGGTCTCGCTGGGAATGGGGCCGTTCTCTTCGAGGGCAGGTTGGCTTGTCTCTATTGTCTCGTTATTGCCCTCCTCTGTGATCCTGAGTTGCCCAACTGCCGAGTCTTCCCGTCCTTGACTACTGGATAATCGCTCAGTCGCGCTCGTATTGATTGATGTAGCCTCGGATTCTCCGGTGGCGGTATCCGTTGAATGTAGTGGTATGAACACCAAACCTTCAAAAGGAGAACAGTGGTTAATGCCATTATCCGGAACATGATCGTACGGGAGTTGATTGTCACGCTTGTCATCACTATGAACCCTTAATTTCATTCTGTTAAAATGAACCGTTTGCTCTTTGCCGGCTTTGTCTTTAATAGTATAAGTGGGATGTCGCGCGTTCACTACCGTGAAGGGGCCCTTGTAAGGAAGATGAAATTTGCGATATTCTCCCTGTGGGACCACTGGGTCTTTCAGCCATACTTCTTTCCCCACTTCAATTGGTAGCCCCCTTTGTCGTTGGTCGTAGAGGTCGGCCATCTTCGTTCGTTGTTTCCGTAGCGTTTCCCGCACCGTCTTTTCTGCAATCTTTAACCGCGTTTGTAAATCCTGAATAACCGACGTTTTCAGCACTCCACCGGTCGGTGTGCCCAATAAATCCGCAGGTAAACGAAGCGTACGACCAGTTAATAAGAAATGCGGCGATACACCTGTGCTGTCGTGGACGCTCGCGTTATAGGCCGCCACGACGGCTGACAAAGCTTGATCCCAACTACGTTGATCCTCCTGTACGTAATTTCGCAACATGGTGATGATAGTCTTGTTGTTTCTCTCAACTCCCCCGTTCCCTTGTGGATGATAACTTGTGGTCCTTGTTTTCGAACAACCCATCAATCGTAATAGTTCTTTGAAGACCTCGCTCTCAAAATTCCCACCCCGGTCGCTGTGGATAACATCTGGTACACCATGAACTGTGAACCATCGGTGGAACAAGACGTCCGCTGTGGTTTTTGCTGTTTGACTGCGCATGGGCCAGGCCCTTACATACTTGGTAAATAAATCGCACGCCACCAAGATGTATTGAAAACCTGATGATGTCATAGGTAGGGGTCCCACGACGTCTATTTCTACTCTCTGCATTGCCCTATCTTCCGTGGACGGAACCAACCTCGCCCTTGGTTCGGCCGGCGGTTTCTTGTTCCTTTGACATACATCGCAGTTTCGGCAATATTTTTCGGTGTCCTGTCTCCAACCAGGCCAATAAAATTTTTCTTCTACTTTGTGGCAAGTTTTCGTCAACCCTAAATGAGCCCCGCCAAGAACGCAATCGTGTAGTGACTGTAAAACAGACAAACGCATAGGTTCCGGAGTTATAAGTCGATAACAGTGTGTTCCCGGTAAACTGCGATTACTATTTGCCCAATAAACGGGGCCGTCAAAAGTGTGTAAACTCCCAAATTGGGCCCATAGATGCTTAGTCATTCTTGACAAGTTTTTAACGTGTTTGTACGGAGGTCTTTTCCCCAACTGTAGCCATCTCAAAGCGGGGGCAATCTCTGCGTCCTCTTCCTGTAGATTCAGTACTTCATTCGGAAGAAACCCGATGTTGCCTCTAAGATCTATGTTGTTGACTGTTTGCTCGTAATCTTCGAGGCTTGTTGCAACTTGTTGGTCATGCTGTTTGTAGGGGAGGTTCACCTGTGTACCTTCGTTAGGGCGTCGACTCAACGCGTCAGCGTTTTTGTGTTTTTGTCCTGGTCGATGGAGTAGCTCAAAATTGTACTCGGCAAGGTGTTCTATCCATCGAGCGCATTGTCCATACAACTCCTTTGACTGCCATAACCAACGCAACGATGCATGGTCCGTCCTCAGCAAAAACTTTTGACCTAGTAGGTGACACCTATTCAATTTTGTTGCCCAGACGACCGCCAGAAGTTCTTTTCGAGTCGTGGAGTAGTTCTTTTCTGCTTTCCCTAGAGATCGGCTACAATACGAGATCACACACTCTCTGTCATCTGTGACTTGTGACAGAACAGCACCAATTGCGTTATCGGATGCATCGGTGTCGAGAATAAACGGCTTGTCGTAGTTTGGGTATGACAGCACTGGTGCGGTACACAGCAAACGCTTCAATGTAGCAAAGGCGTCCTGATGCTCTTCGGTCCATTGAAACGTCTTGTTCTTCTCGGTGAGCTTGTGCAACGGTGAGGCAATTTTGGCATAATTTGGAATAAACTTCCTATAATATGATGTCAGACCCACAAACTGTCGAACGTGTTTCACGGTACGAGGTATCGGCCAATTCGCGACTGTCTCTACTTTCTCGGCGTCGCACATCACGCCTTCCTTAGAAATTTTATGCCCTAAAAATTTCACCGATTCTTGAAAAAGAGAGCATTTGGACGGTTTCAGTGTTAAACCGGCTTCTTCCAGTCGGCTTAAAACGTCGCTTAAACGAGACATGTGCTCCCCGAATGTGCGACCATACACTATTACATCGTCTAAATATGCTAAAGCGCCGCGCCACTCCAATCCATTTAGAACGATGTGCATCAATCGTTGAAATGTAGCTGCCGAATTGCTAAGACCCATCGGCATAACGTTCCATTCATATAACCCCATGTGGGTGGTAAAAGCAGTAACCTCGCGAGACCTGTGATTCATGGGTATTTGCCAATACCCTGAACGCAGATCCAGGGTAGAAAAATAAATGTTACTCGACAATTCGTCCAGGCTCTCGTCGACACGTGGGATTGGGAAACTGTTCTTTTTCATCAGGTCATTCACGCGCCTGTAATCAACACAAAACCTCAACTCGCCCGATTTTTTTCGTACAAGAACAATGGCGCTGGACCAAGGGGATGTGGATGTGCGAATCAAGCCTTGCTTCTCCATTTCCGTGAGGATTTCTTCTACCTGGCGCTTGTCTCGAGGGGGTATTCGACGATGCGGTTGTCTCACAGGGGCGCTAGTCCCAATGTCAACATGGTGTTCTATCAAGTCGGTTTTGCCTAGATCGAACTGACTGGTCGAAAAACACTTCCAATGCTTCGATAATAAATTGAGTACTTCGCGACGTTCACTCTTAGACAGCTTCGTCCCTAAATCTACGCCTTCTTCAATAGCTTGCAAGTGATCACGCTGGGGTTTAAAACGATGTTCTTCTACCGACGCCACGGAGCATCTTTGGTCGGAGTTCACAATGCATCGGTTATTATTGCAGTCACACGTGGAATTTAATCTCGAAACTAAAGCGCACGTGCCGGGCTGGTAAACATCACCTCCGCCGAATACAGAGACTGGATGTAGGGTGGCGACCCTGGTTCCGTTGACTAATTTGACTTCGTCATCACTGAAATTAGCCAATCGAATGGGGACCTTTCCGTTATGAACTTGCGTGAGGTAGTTACCCGCTAGTACCCCATATTTATCATTCAATCGGAGATTACCTTCAACTAGTGCCGGAAACTCAACGTCGGGCATCTTAAGCATCGGATCCATACAAAATATGCCAAAAGTACACACCTCAGTGGAAGCGGGGACGATCAGGTCTTCGACGATATAAACCTCGTTTCGCTGTAAGGTCACTTTTCCATCGAGCAGGGGTGTCGACGACGATCCGGCTTCTAGAATTTTGTCTTTGTAGCAGATCCGGCATTGGTGATGCTGGACGAAATCTAACCCAATGATGAAATCTTCCGTGAGTTGATTAACTACGTAGATTTCGCACTCTGTGATCAAACCGGCCACTTGCACTGATAATGTGACAAGGCCTAACACCTGTAGGGCCGTCCCGCTAGCCGTTGTTAACTGTGTATCTAACGTGGGGCCTAGTGTAGTACTCGGATTTTCTGACGAAACTTTATCGAACAAAGTTTTAGACATGAGTGATACGCTGGCTCCCGTGTCTACCAGAGCACAAATGGGCATAGAACACAACATCATATTAACATACTTGCATAACCTTTTCCGGTATTGTTGTTGAGCGAGTGTTGCGGTGGCTGGAGCAGGCGGACGGGATCGATTCCAACTTAACTTTGATCTGTTTACATCAAATGCGTTAGTCCGAGGGTTGTGATTCGTAGCTAGGCTTTGACGGTTTAGGCGATCTCGCCTAGATGAATCATATTTAGACGGATTTGCATTTGAGCGTGGGTTGTTTCGGACCCCACGTGTTTTATCGGAAGGGGACTTACGGTTTCGGTATCGTTGATTTCTTCCTTCAGACGGACCCGGTGCGCGTGGTCTCCATTGGAGGCGATCCACGTCTCGTTGTAAAATGTTCATTTGCGTTTTCACTGAAGACACAGTTTCGTCAATACTGGAAATCCGGCCTTGAATATTGTCATTAAACAATTTTATCTCGCTACTTATCTTAGCAAGTTCATTCTTCATCAAAACAGTCGCTTCGTCCTGGCGGCTTTCGTCTCCATGTGAAAGTCGAGCGACAGTGAACACGTCTGAACACGAAGTCTTTTCCGAGACGTCCAGGGCAATGGCTCGGGCGCTGGTAATGAAGAAGTCTCTGCCGATCTGTAGGTCTGCGACTAAGGTTTCCGATATTTTGCGGTTTCTCAAACCCCGGATCAATGCCAAGTAGAGTACCTCATTTTTTACAGGTGCTTGATCTGCACTGGCATATGCCATGTCACCCTGCTTCCGCAAAGCGTAGACGAATGATCGTGTAGATTCGTCCGGTTCTTGTACCCTATCCAAAAGGCTGTTTTTTAATCTGCTGATTTCCGCCTTTGATCGCCCTGCTTCTGAAGCCCTTTCCACCAACTCGTCGAACTCTAAGTCGTAGACGGAGGCATCTTTCCCTTGAATTTCCCAGACAAAGTCCTTATCGAAACTTTCAATGAGGAGGTGTTTCTTAAAATCTTGATTTGCCCTAACGCTGGCGCAGTAAGAGTTAAAAACTTTGAGAAAGTCTTGAAAGTCTTCATTGGACTTATATCTCAGTGGAGGCAACGTCACATTAAAAGCCATACTGGTAAACAATACCTTGATACCTTGATACCTTGATACCTTTTTGACTGCGGGATCCTGGCGCGCTCGCCAATTGTAACCAAACTTTCTTTACCAGGTAAGCTCCCCGCTTAACGGCTAGTCAATTAGCCAGACTGTCTTATTTCTACGAGTCTTCCTTAGATAAAAACAAACGTCTTCTTTTATTAAAACCAAACGTAGACTGACTACACTCGCCCAGCCGAGCGCGACACCTCACAAAACACAAATTCCACGTAATCAAAGAATCAACGTGGGACGCTGAATACTAATTAGGCGCTCGGGGTAGCGAGACGAAACGTCACTAGTGAAAAAATACGTGTACACTTAAACATGTAAAATATAGCAGAACGTGAACATGCATAAAAATGACTAATGTGAACAACAGTGAAATAAAACAAATATAGACTACGTAACCAGACAAACATAAAAATGATACAACAAAAAGAACACGTCCGACTAAATCAATCAATACAAAGGGGTTCAGAAAAACAGTGCACATTGAGATTGCTATAAAACGGGTGCCTAAAATAAATCTCGTGACACAATTGCGTCCATCTTGTAGGACAAAATTGTACAGAAAAGTTTAGCACGAAAATTGAAATTGCTCACTAAAGTAAACGAAGACGTTTTATGCGATCAGTGCCAGTTACTGCAGTATAGCGCAGCTGCAATTCATTTATTACGCAACACTACAGTATTTTAAATGCGTTTTTTGCCTTTATGCATGCCCATGAAACGAACAATTGATGTTCCGCTTAATTCGGACAAAGCCGTTTCTCCGCTTAATTCGGCCAAAAGTGAGCGGAACCAAAGTGTCCGAATTAAGCGGATTCGACTGTACTTTCATTTCAAACTTTGATAAATGTTTTGTCAATGTCAATGAATATCGTAACTTCTTAAGAGCATTCATATAATGCTCTTTCAATATTATATACTAAATATCCAATTTGGTAATAAGTAAGCCCATTTTAGTGACTGAACCATGATTCGTTTCTAGTTTTCGGTGACCAATCACCATTTTTATGCTCCACACACCTATACGGCAAATGGAATATACTCTTGGTGTCATTGAAACATAGACGGGATAGGCCTATTTGAAAATGTTGCGTATTATTCTTTGATCTGTCTTCTTCCTGAAACTACACAATACTGATTTTCCAGATTTAAAATCACCGTAATTTCGAATGATAAAACAATTCGTTTAAACTATGAATCTTTAGATTTCAGATGATAAGATATTATTCTAGTGTGGGCTTATATAAACCATATATTTATTCATGGTCGAAATTTAATAATAATCAGGTTTTCTTATGCATAATTTATGCTGTAGCGAAAAGTCACACTGGTTTTTCTTCTCTTAATTGGTTTTCATTAAATATTTAATCAATTCAGGGACACTATTCTTACGACGCAGAAGTCACACAACCAAAGTAGTACTGTATTTAAACTGGTATTTCTGGAATAGGTTTAAAATACAGTATATGCCATTGTGACTCGAATATATCAACGGATAATTGCGTGCTATTATTGCAATAATTGATAAAATGCCCACTTTATTACAATCTCGATTAATGATCTGTAGATTTTTTGTGCAAATCATGGATAGGTTATTACAGGGTTTGCATCGTGCAAGAGTTGGCCTGTCAACAAACGTGAATTCTAATTTGAATGCTGGCGAGATTGTGCTGCAGTATGCGAGTAAGTGATACTGATTATTGGAGAGGTTTGAACAGAAACTTTGCATCCTGGATGTATTATGCTCAGCATGGATGTTTAATTGGATCGTTTTGAGCAGAACAGCGGCTCTGCTGCGGAAATCATCACTCATATTACCGGACTAGCTACTATAATACGATTGAATTTGATACTTGGATTAAGCTTTATTTACGATTTATGTTTGTAACTGAGTTTGAATGGTTTTACGCGCTGCAAAGCAGAAGCTAACTAGGTTTTGTACAACGTTGGTATGTGCAGCATTCATCACAATGTGACAAAAGTGAGACGTTGCGACATTTTGCTGCTTTATATTCTTTATTCAGTTGCTCTTGTTGGCATCGCAACATTTTCTGAGTGGCCGTGAGCCCTTTTTTAATTTGTTACTAACAAGTTCTTTTTAAATTTCTTTTATTAATTTCTACATCAAAGTTTTTTTAACTTGTAAGAATTTGTTAATGACCAAAATAAAAATGTTCAAAGTTAAATCATAAATAATTACAGCTTTGGGTAAAGATTGTACGATTTTAATTGTCAAAATAGGGATTTTACTGTAACTTCAAGATTATTTCAACTAATATTAACTTAGGCAAATGGAGCTGGTGTAGAATCCGCAGCATTGATCCCATTCAAAAACTTCAATATCTGATAAAACACTTAACGCAACATGTAAACAACATAGCCTATACGCCAAAAATAATATAATAAGAATTCAGTTTTAAGTTAAGATTGTTACGTTGCTACACTGCTGAAGATCTACCTTATTTTCTAAGCAGGTACAGACGTGAGTACATTAGCGCTTATACGCTGCAATATGTGAATAAACTCGCAGCTGTTTATTGGCGGCTCAGAGAACGGAAGTTGTTCAATCACACATTTTACCGCTGGCGGTCGAAATTAGATCTCGATGAGCCAGATTCAGCGGGAATCGTGACAGGCTATTAAGTTAACAGTTAGGTTATAGTGCGACTGTTCTTCAGCATGCTGCTTATCCTTGATATATACGCTTCACATTCCTTTATCAGTGAGCATAAGTGTGACCTCACAATGAAGTTTGCAACAAGTTTCCTTTTATTGTTATTTCTTTATTTAAAACACATTGAATAAAACTTGCAACTGCGTAAATGAGATTCTTGACGTTGAAAATTGGAAGTCCTGTAAAACGTAATATCTTTTAGAAAGAATATTTTAACGTAATGCATAAGATAAGAAATAGTAATTATCTAGCAAACCTTACACAACGAATTGATGTCTCGCGTGATCAGTAACTGTATATGCAATGATATTTTAAATCATTCGGTTTGTTTTTTCAACTTAACTTAAACTGTGAGAAACAGAACAAACCTTATTTTCATGTCATAAAACATCCTCGGGCCTGCTACAAGCCAACTACGCCATCGTCAACCACATCGTCTATGCGTTAAGTAAAAAATATTTAGAAAAATTTTGAATAAATAAATGGATAAAGTAAAACCAATAATGAACCTGAGTTGAATAAAAGTACTGTACATGTTGGTTTAAATTGAAAGTTTCACCAAAACATAGTTTTACAGCAGTTTGTTACGTTGAGCAATATGTAGATGTTTTCTTTAGCCTCAAATATCATATAACTTACTGCCATCTACAAACCTGAAAAGGTAAACAAATCAAATAATATTCATAATAATGTTAAGATACCACACATAACTACCACATCAAACTTGTCGGCATATCAAATGTCTTAAATCTAAAGGCTCAGATTGATGTGTTTTACTAAACCGAATCATTCTTACATGCTTTCATCCAATGATTGGTGATTCTCTTCAACACTTTTTTCCACTTTCTTCACAACATATCTTCTTCTTCCATAACCTTCAGTGGTCGTGGTAAGCAAAAGGCACATCAGCAAAGCAACGATGATTACTTTATTCATTTCTGTCTCACTTCAAGTTTTTACACTTTCTGATATTTTGTCTTACGTAGCCTAGATATTAAACTTGAAATATGAATAAACCCATAACACGCTTTTTCATTAAAACCAACGCGATTGCAAAAAGTCTGTGCATGAAGAAAGGCTTACTAGGGGAAAGTCTCCCATAAAGGAACACTTTTAAGAAAACTGCTCACACTCAAAAACACGATTTGCTTTGGCTAATCTTTTTTCGGTTATGTTAGATATGACATCGCTTGGAATTAAGAGCAAGAGTTTTAATAACTTTTTTTGTTGTTTATTGAGTTATTTATAAAAAAAAATCAATTTTTGTCCCATCTTGTACAACCATGGTAAACCAAGATGGGACAGCACGCATGTATCTTTGTTAGTAAACCCTTGATTTAATTAAGCCGTAATCTTAAAAGTTTTGCCTTTAGAAAATTTGCCTTTAAAATAAGATTGCTTAACCTTAAAACAAAAATTGAATTGATTTTGCAAAGTTTAGTTGTCGAACAGAGGAATAAATTGATTGAGACAGACAGACAGACAGACAGACAGACAGACAGACAGACAGACAGACAGACAGACAGACAGACAGACAGACAGACAGACAACTCAAGATGATCTTCTAAAATTCTGTGTGGCCATTTCCTTTCAGCGTTTACAGTTGTTAAACAGGAAAAAGAACAATTTTTTTTTGGCAAATAATGGCAGCCGAGTTTTATTAAATTTTGCTTGCGCGCCACAATGTCAAAATATTTTGTTTCCATTTTAGGTATAGGCAGACCTCATAATTTACCAATTAAATCTGTAGATGTGTTTATTTGAAAATGCTACCAATGCTTTTTGGTTGCCTTGTATATATGCCGTCCTGTTAAAATCGATTTTTTTTAATTTATGAGATGATTTCTAAAATATGTTAAGCGCGTCAGATTTTGTGGAAAAACAAATTTCCCATGTAGCCTAATATTTTCTTTAACAGACAAAACGTTGTGTTCGTTCTATGTAACCTCACGTGTTTTGTATTTTTTTCGTTGGTATCATAATAAATGTTGATAAATTTGAACTTGGTACAAATACAAACACACTGATCCAAATTAAGTCGAACGTTATAACAATATAGAAATCAGTTTCACCACTCTAAAGTATAACGCTAGTTCATCAAGTCGAGACAATGTATCCCATCTTAAAGAAGCCATTACACTGTCAATACACGGTTACTGAATGACAAATCGCTAAATCTGCAAATATTCAAGTTATCACATATTAACTCATGTCTTTTAGTTGTTAGCATAACAAAAACCAAAACATAACTAAAATCTAGTTATGGAGCAAAACATCTGAGTAGATTTTAAAATTTGAGTTCGTTTTCTTTCGATAAAAATAACTTAAAACACAAATTAAGCTAGTTTTTCGTTAATATGTCAAAAGAAAAGTGGAAACTTAATAGATTTAAAACAAAAGTCCATTTGGTGCCACTTTATGGCTGAAAGAAATTATGGCGATGTCTAATCTTGTGCTATGTGCCATCATGGGCGACTTTCCTTTAATTCCAAATGGTTGCATTACAACTACCTCTTGCCCTAAGCACAGCAATGTGCAATGCGTAATATAACGGAAGAAATCAGTTACTGTACAAACGCGAAACTTTCATTTAACTATCATTTAAATCATTTAAAAGCTTTACATTTCCTCCTCGAGTTTGAAACAGAAACTTTGCATTCTGGCTGTATTATGCTCAGCATGGACATTTGATCGTTTTGAGCAAAACAGCGGCTCTGCTGCGGAAATCATCACTCATATTACTGGACTAGCTACTATAATACGATTGAATTTGATACTTAATCGACTGTAAGTTATATTTACGCTTTATGTTTGTAACAAAGTTTGAATGGTTTTGCGCGCTGCAAAGCAGAATATAAAGAGGTTTTGTACAACGTTGGTATGTGCAGCATTCATCATAATCTGACAAAAGTGAGACGTTGCAACATTTTGCTGCTTTATATTCTTTATTCAGTTCCTCTTGTTGGCATCGCAACATTTTCTGAGTGGCCGGCAACCCTTTTTTAATTTGTTACTAACAAGTCCTTTTTTTAAGTTTCTTTTATTAATTTCTACATCAAAGTTTTTTTTAACTTGTAAGAATTTGTTAATGACCAAAGCAAAATGTTCAAAGTTAAATCATAAAATATTACAGCTTTGGGTAAAGATTGTACGATTTTAATTGTCAAAAATCGGAATTTTACTGTAACTTCCAGATTATTTCAACTAATATTAACTTAGGCAAATGGAGCTGGTGTAGAATTCGCAGCATTGATCCCATTCAAAAACTTCAATATTTGATAAAATACTTAACGCAACATGTACGGTTAACAGAAAAATTAAAAAACTTGTTTTTGGATTAACTCCTTGTCATCACAAGTTATAGCCTATACGCCAAAAACAATGTAATAAGAATTCAGTTTTAAGTTAAGATTGTTGCGTTGCTACGCTGGTGAAGAGCTACCTTATTTTCTATGCAGGTACAGACGTGAGTACATTAGCGCTTATACGCTGCAATATGTGAACAAGCTCGCAGCTGTTTATTGGCGGCTCAGAGAACGGAAGTTGTTCAATCATACATTTTACCGCTGGCGGTGGAAATTAGATCTCGATGAGCCAGATTCAGCTGGAATCGTGGCAGGCTGTTAAGTTAATAGTTAGGTTATACTGAGACTGTTCTTCAGCATGCTGCTCATCCATGATACATATGCTTCACATTCCTTTATCAGTGAGCATATTATATTTCATGTTGTTTGTAAACACGCCTGCGTACGTACGTCATTTGTTTCGTTTTGATTTTTCAATTTGACAATTTGAAAGTGTGACCTCACAATGAAGTTTGCAACAAGTTTCCTTTGATTGTTATTTCTTTATTTTAAACACATTGAATAAAACTTGCAACTGTGTAAATGCGATTCTTGAAGTTGAAAATTGGAAGTCCTGTAAAACGTAATATCTTTTAGAAAGAATATTTTAACGTAATGCATAAAATAAGAAATAGTAAGTATCTAGCAAACCTTACACAACGAATTGATGTCTCGCGTGAACAGTAACTGTATATGCAATGATATTGTAAATCATTCGGTTTGTTTTTTCAACTTTAACTTAAACTGTAAGAAACAGAACAAACCTTATTTTCATGTCATAAAACTGCCTCGGGTCTGCTACAAGCCAACTACGCCATCGTCAACCACATCGTCTATGCGTTAAGTAATAAACAATTTAGAAAAATTTTGAATAATTAAATTGGTAAAGTAAAAGAAATAATGAACCTGAGTTGAATAAAAGTACTGTACATGTTGGTTTAATTTGAAAGTTTCACCAAAACATAGTTTTACAGCAGTTTGTTACGTTGAGCAATATGTAGATGTTTTCTTTAGCCTCAACTATCAAACAACTTACTGCCGTCCACAAACCTGAAAGGTAAACAAATCAAATAAATTTCAAAATAATCTTAAGATACCACACATAACTGCGACATCAAACTTGTCGGCATATCAAATGTCTTAAATCTAAAGGCCCTGATTGATGTGTTTTACTAAACCGATTCATTCTTACATGCTTTCATCCAATGATTGGTGATTCGCTTCAAAGCTTTTTTCCACTTTCTTCACAACACCTCTTCTTCTTCACCAACCTTCAGTGGTCGTGGTAAGCAAAAGGCACATCAGCAAAGCAACGATGATTACTTTATTCATTTCTGTCTCACTTCAAGTTTTTACACTTCCTGATATTTTGTCTTACGTAGCCTAGATATTAAACTTGAAATATGAATAACCCCATCATACGCTTTTTCATTAAAACCAACGCGATTGCGAAAAGTCTGTGCATGAAGAAAGGCTTACTAGGGGAAAGTCTCCCATAATAGGACACTTGTAAGAAAATTGCTCACACTCAGAAACACGATTTTCTTTGGCTAATCTTTTTTCGGGTATGTTAGATATGACATCGTTTGGAATTAAGCGCAGGAGTTTTAATAACTTTTTTTGTTATTTATTGAGTTATTTATAAAATAAAAATGAATCTTTTGCCCCATCTTGCATAACCATGATAAACCAAGATGGGAGAGCACGCATAAATCTTTGATAGCAAAACCTTGCTTTAATTAAGCCGAAATCTTAGAAAATTTGCCTTTAAAATAAGATTGCTTAACCTTAAAACAAAATTTGAATTGATTTTGCAAAGTTTAGTTGTCGAACAGACGAATAAATTGATTGAGACAGACAGAGAGACAACGCAAGATGATCTTCTAAAATTTTGTGTGTCCATTTCTTTTGTGGGTCCTTTCAGCGATTACAGTTGTTAAACAGGAAAAAGAACTAGTTTTACTTGGCAAATTATGGCATGCGAGCTTTATTAAATTTTGCTTGGTATATACTGTAGGCCACAATGTCAAAGTATTTTGTTTCCACTTCAGGTATAGGTAGACCTCATAATTTACCAACTAAATCTGTAGATGTGTTTATTTGAAAATGCTACCAATGCTTTTTGGTTGCGTTGTATATATGCCGTCCTGTTAAAATCGATTTTTTTTAATTTATAAGATGATTTCTAAAATATGATAAGCGCGTCAGATTTTGTGGAAAAACAAATTTCCCATGTAGCCTAATATTTTGTCTAACAGACAAAACGTTGTGTTCATTCTATGTAACCTCACGTGTTTTGTATTTTTTTCGTTGGTATCATAATAAATGTTGATGAATTTTAACTTGGTACAAATACAAACACACTGATCCAAACTAAGTCGAACGTAATAAAAATATAGAAATCGGTTTCACCACTCTAAAGTATAACGCTAGCTAGTTCATCAAGTCGAGACAATGTATCCCATCTTAAAGAAGCCATTACACTGTCAATAAACGGTTGCTGAATGACAAACCGCCAAGTCTGCCAATGTTCAAGTTATCACATATTAACTCATGTCTTTTAGTTGTTAATATAACAAAAACCAAAACATAACTAAAACCTAGTTATGAAGCAAAACATCCAAGTAGATTTTAAAATTTGGGTTCGTTTTTTTTCGATAAAAATAACTTAAAACACAAATTAAGCTAGTTTTTCGTTAATATGTCAAAAGAAAAGTGAAAACATAATGGATTTAAAACAAAAGTCCATTTGGTGCCACTTTATGGCTGAAAACAATTATGGCGATGCCTCATCTTGTGCTATGTGCCATCATGGGCGACTTTCCTCTAATGCTAAATAGTTGCAGTACATCCTACCTCTTGCCCTAAGCACAGCAATGTGCAATGAGTAAAAGTAATACCTAAATCTGCTTTCAATGGTAGTTTTTAAGCTCTTTGTATACGCTTTTTTTGTAGGAAGTAGACTGCAGACGTTTTATCCTGTAAATTTCTCCAAAGCTGTTTTCCTTGAAATCGATACCAGGAAACACATGTTTTGCTAAGTAAGCTGTCATAGGCAATAAGGCTATATGAAACTTTAACAAAATACGTGGTGCAAACTATTTCAAAAAGAATTATTTCTGATTATGTTTGTATATAAGTTTCTTGCATATTAATATGGCATTAAAAACACTTAGGCCTATTCTCTTTCGGCGTGGAATGGGGCCAACTTAGGCTAGGATCAATCGCAGCGAATTTAAAGATCTTTCAGTTTTTATGTTTGAATTGCCTGGACACAGCGTTGGTGATACCAATTGAAATTGTAGCCTAAAGGGTACTACTTACTGGATTATTTCCTTCTTGCGAATGGTGTTGTCAACAAACAGTTAAATACTCGAGTGCGAGGATTTTCTAGCTGGTAGGATCAGTTGAGAAAGATAGAAGAATGCTTTTGATGAAGATGCTTTTGAGAAGAATGCCAGGAGTGTCTAAGGGATGGAACTGAGAAGAATTGTTTTGTGTTCGGTTGATCCAGGGTTACTATCTGTGGAGAGACGTCTTAAAAATCGTCTGTTTGCATCCTTCGTATCTGAACGACAGCTGTTACGAAATTCTAGCTGTGATGTATGAAAAGACAACGATCTTTTTCAGCAAGTGGACGTGGCACCCTGCCGCTAGCTAGCGGCCGGGATGGTGAACCCTGTGTTCTATGTTTTCGACCTTTGATATGGGATCACGACATATGACCGTGAACAAACTCACCGGCGACAACTGGTAGTGGACAACTGACCGGCAACAAATTGGCCGGCGATCAAATTAACCGTGACGTAAATTGGCCGGCGATAAAATTAACCGTTGATAAATTGGCCGGCGATCAAATTAACCGGCGACAAATTGGCCGTCAAAAGGTCAAAATTCTAATTCACTATCTAGTCGCGCATCAGCTTTAATCCCAGCCAATTAAGTATGTGTATTGCAGTCAAGGTTGACTGATTTGTCAAATAACAGTTTGTGTAAATTTTAGTGCCCTTATTATGTAGTGTCATATGTGTTTGCAGTGAACTTCTTTTAATGTTGTTACTCGTATTTCTCGTATTTCCGGAAATATTTCTGTTTATTATAAAAAAACAATTTTTTTAAAAACAAAGGAAATAGTTACAAACAAATTTACAAATTTACTTTACATATCATATACTACCATCAACTTAAACACAATAATTCAGCACTTGCACGGTCAATTTACCTCCCGGTCAATTTTCATTCCGGTAAGTCTGTTCCCGGTTAGTTTGTTCGCGGTCAATTTACATCACAGTCAGTTTGTTCGCGGTCAATTTACGTCACGTTCAGTTGTCCCCGGTGAGTTTGTTCGCGGTCATATGTCGTGGAACCCTTTGATATAACTTACATGTATGAAGGCTGTACCCAGAGGTGGGCAGTCGGTACTTTGAAGGTACCGTCGGTAACAGTACTGGTACTTAGCAAAAAATGTACCGACGGTTCCGGTATTCAGTACTGTTTTAAGAAAGTAGTTCGGTACATTGTCGGTACCGGTACTTTTCGTGTAAAAGATGCTGCTGCAAATGCAATATTTACCGCTATTATGCCCCGGTAAAGGTTACTCTAGGTCAAAACATATGTCACGTTACCAGTTCGCAATTTTACTTGACATTTCTAGATTAAAAAGATCAACAGATCCTGAAATTGGTATTAAGGATTAATTAACATGTGTTTTTGAACACGTAGGCTACTTGTTAAAATTTTGAACTAGTCACGTGAAAAGTACCTAGTACCGGGACTGACTGAAATTTCTTGAAAATGTAATTCGGTACAGAGATTCAGTACTTTTTTTCAAAAGTACCGAAGGTACCGGTATCGGTACTGAAAAAGTACCGCGGCACAGTAATTCGGTACTACAGCACTGCGGTACTGCCCACCTATGGCTATATCATAATATAGATATAAATATATATATATATATATAGTAGGTTACATATTTGCGTGCTGATTTTGGCTCGATGAATAGTAACACGTCACGAAAATACAATATGCTTTTTAGTATTGTCCGCTCTCAGATAACCGTATTAAACACTTCTTGCTGAGCCCTATCCCTAGTGGTCCGTCTACCTCATTCTGATAAGTGATAATCTATGTGCTCCCTGCAACACGTGTATGACGTGTTGAAGAAGGCAGAGGCTTGTTTGTTTGTATCTGTGCAGAAATATCTTTACTTCGTATTTGTGTAGTAGAGTTCGAGCAAGGTTGGTATGATTTACAAAAGCATAGGCCTAGAACGCGAGAGTTATGTATGAATATTAGTGAGATTTTTTGGATCTAGGCCTAGTGTACAAGAGCACGACCAGATGACATCACAATTTCAGTAGCTGGGGTCTAGGCTAGTATACAAAAGCATCCTGTGGTTGTGCACTTGTATACTATACCCTTACATTTTACCATATCTTACTGCAGCTGTTAAAACAAAAAATGGAATTTTACATTGAACGATAAAATGTCATTTTGAAAAGACAATGATGAGAACAAAGCCTAATATTCTTATCACAGGTAAGCTATAAACAATAGACTTTTTTGAAGTGTCCGTTGCCACCTTATGGTGGGGTGCAAGCTTGGTACTGAACTGCAAAACCAGTGACTTCTCCCAACCTTCAACTGCTTTATTTCCAGTTTGATTTAACGTATTTCCGTAACAATTACATTATTACGATTCTGAAACCTTCTGCTCTAAAATCTTTTGAGTTTGTCAGAAATTTACAAATAATATTGTGGTGCTGTTATTGCTTTTGAAATTTATACATCAGTTTTGTTATGGATCCGTTTTTTAAAACAGGATTGTGACAGACTGAGCTAGGGATGTACCAGATTGAAAAAGAAATAGATTTGTGAGAGTTCGGCTACAAGTAAAATTTGATATTGTGTAAATCCAAATCTGCTAACTTTGCTCAAGTCCCACTATCAAACTATACTTGTTGAGCAACCTAATCATTCGTATATTTGTCTTTTTGTTGTTAAATGAAAAATCGAATGTATATGTTTTTGTTTATACAAGTTTACTAAAATATATCGCAATCATTTAAACCTCCGTACAATCGATCATACAGACAAAAACTTCAACAGTTTGCTGACATTAATTTCTTGCGAAATTTAATATTCAATTCTAATTTGTCTGCAGACAAGATTCAGATTCGTGAGAACAACGCAAATTGTCAATATGTGTGTGAAATATTCGATTCGGCTCATTCCCAGGCCTGATTGTACTTATCTTACAGCCATTTAAATATTTTTAAATAGCTGGAGACTCAAACCAAACCCAAAACACGAACCAAACTGGAGACACAGTTCACAGTTGTTGAAGCTGACTTTGCTATTTTCTCCCAAGCTTTTACCCTCAGACAAGATGGTGACCAATACTCCAAAAAATATTTATTGGTTACTCTACTTCAACTGCAGGTTGTCCTGATGGTGGCTACCTTAATTGCAGCACATAATTTGTTGTGTCTGGAAATCGTTTCTGGTTTGTTGTAACTATTATTTTGCAACGCTGAATATTATATGACCTCAAATCAACATATTTTTCAAATTATGCCTGATTTATGTGTGTACATGTATAAACTGGTACTATTATTCGTCTATACAATTGAAAATAATATTTTCAACAAAACCAGTTAAAAAAGGTAACCATACAAGAAACTACACCATTTGGCATGGTCATCTGAGCATTTAATTCTGTGATTGTTATCCAATAAAAAGCATGAATTTTGAAATATGTATTTGTGATGATTTGGTTCCATAAATACTGTGATATATACTTTACAAAAGGTACGCCAGGCACAGGGAAGTCCACCCTTGCCCAAGAACTGGCAAACGTCACACAGTTAAAAATGGTAAATGTTGGACAATTTGCAAAAGAAAATGATCTCTTTTGTGGTTTTGATGATAAACTGGAATGTCCTATATTAGACGACGATCAAATCATAGGTAAACTCTCTCACTTTTCTTTCAATATTTATTTAATTTAATAGGCTATATATATGTGTTTATATATATACCTGTTTAAGCTAAACCTTTGTTACGAATTATGATATCATATAATCATTAGTTGTAATTGTAGTGTTCAACTGTATGTTTTAAACAAAGTTTACATACTATTGTGTTTAAAAGATATGAAACATCTGCTGTCTTGTGTATAAAATATTTGCTGTCTCTTACAAGATGAGCTGGAAAGTAAAATGAGTGAAGGAGGCATTATCATTGATTATCACAGCTGTGATTTTTTTCCTGAAAGGTGGTTTGACATTGTGTTTGTTCTGAGGACGGACAACAGCATTTTGTATGACCGACTTGCACAAAGGTTAGTTTATTTTCTTGCTAACTAATCTGCCTGTGACTGATTTTATAGCAGTTGCAGTGATGCTTATTGTCTAGTTGTCGTGTGATATATGAAGCTTTTCGTTCTTGGTATCAGAGCGTCAATGTCCAGAGCAGAAAATATCCAAATTAACCATTTCCTGTGAAGAAAATAGCGAAATGATGGCAAAAATTTCCTGAAAAACCTGTCATAATCTCTCAAACTAAATATTTATAAAAAAGCGAGTGTAGCTGCTATTGTTTCAGAATTACCATAAGATAGGATTCGAAAAAATATTCTAGAATACGAAATTATTTTTTACATCCCTACAGACGGTATAACGAAACAAAGATGAAAAATAACATCGAATGCGAAATATTCCAAACTATACTGGACGAAGCACGTGAATCATATAAAACAGAAATAGTTCATGAATTGCAAAGTGACACACCCAATGACATGGAACAAAATGTCGATAAGATTGTGACCTGGTGTAACCAGTGGTCAACCAGTGTTGGACAGCAGTGAGCATAAACAGCAGAATGTCTGTCTAATGTATGTTTTGCTCTACTCGGAGAGTGACTGAGTGTGTCTGTGAACTCCTACATATGATTTTGATGGTGGCAGAGTGGAAAGGCGGGTGTTTTTTGTTTTCTTTGGTATCATAATTTACAAGATTTTATTGCAATTTCTGTTTGATTTTAAAAAATTTTTAAAGTTGTTTCACTGATTTGTTTCTTTTTGCAGTTTACGTTGGTTTTGAATAATCTCCAAAATGCGGTAGTACTTAATAAATTATTGTTGTTTGCATGAAAACTTACAAATCATGTCATGACTCATGAGTCATGACAAATAAACCCGTGCAAGCCCAGACTGTATTTTGCTGAATGTAGTGTTGTATACGGTCAACTGCTTGAGAAAAATTATTTAGTTGCGATTTTGTTGTTTGTGTCATGTCTGTCATTATTTGTTAAAAGCGGCCAAGTACTGTTTTTCTCACACGTTTCTGGCGATAATATTACGTTCATTTTCAAGCTGTGACTTTCTAAAGTGTTTGTTTAATTAAAACTTTGAAATCAAAATGGTATGTTATTGCTGTCAAAGTAGATATTTGAGATCCGGTTATGCAGCGAAATCAAGTTTAAGCAGTTTAAGCCTGGCAACATCACCTAAGATGAGATTTGTCGGAAGAGGATTTCGATGATATGGAAAGTCAACTTAACTTGCTATACGTTTTTCTTCGCGACAGAATAAATCTTTCGGTAGGGTGATCAACCGTCATATACGCCGTGCATTTTAAAACCCTTTAAGGAACCTAGTCAATTTGTGCAAGAAATTATGCAAAGAAGTTCCAAGTTTTAGCAGATTAATTTGCCAGGCAATCTACGTTTTTGAAAGGAAAGCAAAACTGCACAATCTATAGTACACCCTGTAAATCTAAAATTTTTCAGGAGAGCATTCCCTCGGACCCCATGCGATAGATTACTACGACTCTTGCACTTTTAATTGGCTGCAATAACTTTCACACAATTGACAAAATGCTCTCCTCTGCAAAAAATATATTGCATCCGTTCTGAATCAGACTGAGACTGTTAAGTATTTCTTTGAATTGAAGTTGGTCACCCTATACTGACTGGCTAGTACTTGAACTTGCAGAAAATGAATGCTTCTATGGAAGGTTTATTTTTATTTGCAATATAAACAAAAAATTCTGGTAACGTTGTTGTGAGCTGTGGTGCCAAAGAAATACGTACTTGACTTGCAAATACTGCGCTTGTAAATCGCAAAATGCTAAACAAGTGACATTCCAATCTAAGACGTCCAAGTAGTATTGAGCTTCCTGCTTGAGCTATTATCGCAAAATAGTTAAAGCAATTTTATTAGGCTGTTACAACGGCTGCAAGACTTCCATAACTCTGGCATGGAGAGGATACGGCGCCGTTTTTACACCAAGAGCGCGCGAAAAGTCAAACCTCGTCCCATTAATTATCTCTTTCGCAGGCTTGCGATAGCATTTATTATTTCTGTCAATAACCCCACTTCTTACTGCGAAACGGAAACACAGCAAGTGACAAACGTTACTCTGACTTATATAGCGAACAGCTGAGTGCCAGTGACATGTATAAAGCACTTAGTTCTTGCATCAGCCCACGTAGGTTATAGTTTTGTAGCAGAACAATTGATTGAGAAGATTGCAATACTTGCGGCTTACAAGCTAGTAGTCTATAGAAATAAAATCATGGTTTGGAAAGCGAGCGGTAGCAACAGTGTGGCTATTACAATTGCTTCAGAAGAATTTACATTTCAACAGGCAAGTTAGCTCGAAATTTGATGTCGTCATTTATATAACAACAGTTTGAACGGTTTTCAACTTGAAAACTTCTAAAAATTTTAGACCAACGCGGGACATCGTGTTGAAGAGCGACGACCGGCACAAACCAGCAGCTCCTTATACGTAACAAATCAATCGACGTCATTACGCTCTACCGATGACGAAATGAAGACGTTATCATACCATCGTGTGAATACTACACCCATGAAAAAGTCTTTCGTTCGACGGAACGCAATGAAAACCAGGGTGACTTCGTTAAGGTAGAAGTCGTAATTTTAAACCTGCAACGTTTACTAAGGAGATATATAACGTGTGTAGGCGTAAAAGTCACCTAATATTTGAAGACTATGATTTGATTTAGATCTTATGATTTAACTTTTTCCAACGACTTACGTAACGTTTATAGAGTTTCAAATATTTACATTGGTTCAATATTCAGAAAACGAATGATGAAGACGAATCAGCTTTTCGATATCTTTGTTGCAAATAAGCGTAAGTTTTATCGTTTATCGTCTACTAAGCTGGAAGGTGCCTGGTCCTGTGGTTGTGGCCGTTTTTATTACAGGTTGTCTAGAAATGTCTGATCTAAACTTTGGAAAATTTTTGTGAATTTTTTTTGTGAATTGTCAATGATGTTTTGACAGTTGGCCTTTCTGCTTTTCGGAGTTTCCTTGAATCGGAATTCAGCAAAGAAAACTTCGATTTCTGGATCGCCTGCGAAAAATACAAGACCTTGAAGAAACCGTGTCTCGTAAAGGAAGCTCAAGAGATCGTAAACCAGTTTTTGTTGCCAACTTCACCAAACCAGGTTAGTGGTGTAGGCTACAGATCACTTTCATACCATACAGCGGCGACTTATTGCGAATAATAATCCTATAACTAAGTTATATATAGGCCTAATATTATATTTCTCCACTATTCCGACTCTTTGTGACAAACGTCATTTTAAGGTCAATATTTCCTGGCTGACACGCAAGTTTGTGCTGATCAAAGCCGAGGGAGGGAGGCGCGACGCATTTCAGCGCGCCCAAGAACGAATTTACCAGTTGATGAGCGAAGACTCCTTCCCACGATTTTGCTCCAAATATCCCAGTCTTGTTTCTCACGTCATCGAACTTCATAAAATAACAAAAAAAAAACCGGAAAAAAGTTTTAACAACAACCTTGAAAAGCCTATGTGCTTCTCTCCCATTGCATGTAAAGTAACCCTCAGGCGGACGTCATGTATTGTGAGAAAACAGGCACCTTGAGTTTAGCCTAAACCCGCAAAACTTGAGAATAAGACTTTTTCTTTGAAAGTGTGGGGAGTTTACGCTAGTTTGGTGCTTTATACATACTTTACGGACCTGGGTTTCATTAATCTCTTTGTACACTGCCAGCATGCTTAATTATCTATATCTTTGCAGTGGAAGTCTTCAGTAATTGCTGAACTAAACACTTTCTGCCACTTTCATCACAAGCATGCTCTAACAAACACAAGCTGTGATAAAAAGATTGATAAAAAGAACTTATACAAAAGCAAATAATCATGTTAGTATGTTTGTGAAGTTTTATTTTATGTTCTAAAGCTTATTAAGTTTAATTTAGGGCGAGTCACTTGATGTTCGAAGACTAAAATTTACAGCCTTGCGTTAGTTTCCTCTCGACCTACATACTGTACTTTCATGACTATTCAGTCACTATTGTCACAAATCACTGTTGTTTGATGTAAATTGATGATTACCAAATTTTTCTAACCTCTTTGTTTGTTACTTGATTCATCTATTTTCAATATTCTAACTAAGTAACTAACATTTTAATATTCTAATTCTAACCAAACTGGAACCCACCCGGGGAATAGAGTTTGATCAATGTCTACAGCATATAGGCAGCCAACTTTTCACTACAGTTTGGTCGCAAAAATGTCATAGCTTCTATATATACTTGTTGTTATACATTATCATCGAAGACCTCGTTTTCATGCTGACATTAAATTAGTTTAAATTCGTCGTGGGGAAAAAAGTAACGGTACCAGGCCAGCTCCCAGTTCGTTGGTGTAACCGTTCTGCTCGTTACCGCTGTTTTCCGTAATTATCCCCGATTATTGAAATTCAAGTTTATGAATAAATATATATATAAACTGTATTTTCCTTTTGAGGTTTTATACCAACCGGTTATAAAAAGAAAGAATCAAGAAACAGGCTAATGTTACACCAGTAAATAATACTGTTACTGAATGATTTTGTGGTTTTGTATAGCTGGTACTGGCTACTAATTTATTATCATAATTGCTAGATTCAATATCTGTAACAACTTACGTAAGAAGCACATGTGGTGCTCAAACACAAGTTAGTAGTTAGTACTTGGCTGCCATTCCATATAATTCCATAGTTGTAGACTACTATTTTCGTGTAATTACGAAGATTGTAAACCTACAGTTTTTTGTCGCGACAAAACTGCTTTTCTCAAAACGTGTTGCGTAAGATGTTTTACAATTCATAACATTGCATATTTATTACATTTTCAATTCAAACAAAATCAAAACCAGAAATTCATACGAACACATGTACAAGTTCTCAAAAAAAACTTCATAAATTTTTCCAATAGCAATTAATAACATAAAAAACACTACCTTTGTTTTAATCAACCCAGTATATAAAAGAATTAAGAAAAACTTCACCGGGTTTCATGTCGAATGTTCTCCGACGTAATTCGGTTAGGCATTTCCTATCTTATACTCCATGAAAGTCGGATTTTGTATTGACCGTTTTTTGAAGGCGAATAGCCTGGATTCTTTCCGGTCGTGGAGGTATTTCTGGAGTGGAAAATGATAGACACCATGGAGCCAACCTGCTTTTCCAGTCTTTAAAACCAAAAAGGGTGAGAAGCAAGAGCGCGACCGAGTAAGCAGCATGAGTTGTTACGTGGACCAAGTTGTTGCGAGTTATCAAAGGAGTCGTAAGGGAGAAGGTGTCAATGACGATGATAAGGATGGCGATCACGAAAGATCGTTTTATCA
The DNA here is from genome assembly GCF_947623445.1 of Clavelina lepadiformis. Taxonomy (NCBI): domain Eukaryota; kingdom Metazoa; phylum Chordata; class Ascidiacea; order Aplousobranchia; family Clavelinidae; genus Clavelina; species Clavelina lepadiformis. Next base: position 21,751,026 of record NC_135241.1, read on the forward strand.
CGGCCAAAACCTTACCATCGCTTGAAGAACCGTTGTCTTTATTTGCTAAAGTTAGGGCTGATGCGCGGCTTTTTAGGATTGGATGAGCAAGGAGGGCTGCAATCAATAAATTCAATGCAATAACAGATCCGCTGAGTGAGTACAAGATTCCGCCTTCAATGTCCTTCCCTTTGACTGCTACACAAGGAAGCTTGCCTTGATATTTTTCGTATTTAACCAAAGTTAACAACAGCACGGGATTTCCGAGTTCATTAAGACACAACCAAACAAAAGAGAAAGAACTTAAAAATCGTGTGATTGGCGTCGTGAGATGGCGCGTTTGCTTCTTCACATAGAACGATCTCTGCCTCGACCAGAGAGAGAAATACACAGAGAAATAAAAGCATGTCAGTAAAGGCTTTCCAATATTCTTAATTAAGTTGCAATTGTCGCTGTTTTTCATATGGAGAAGTATTTGCAACGGCAACCACCGGTAAAATGTCCCCAGAAAAAGACTGGCGGTTGCGACCAGGCAAAATATTCTTGGAAACTGGCTGTAAGCATATTCTGTGAACTTATTATTGTTGAATATTTTCTTCTGCTGGGTTTTGTTACCTTGTTTTCTTGCTGATTTTTTTCATACACACACAGAGCAACGAAGATATACAATGTTATTGCCGTGGTAACCAGAAAGAGATAAAAATAATACGTTTTTGAGAAATTTGTAATCCAGAGTTGAAAGCTGAAATTTCCCTCGCCAACCTCAGTTTTATTCTCCAAAGAAACTGTTGTCGTTTCTACCAACGCAGAAGGTTTTGTGGTAAACATTCTAAATCTTGTCCGCACTCGTCAAATACGCTGCTTGATAAGTGAAGTTTCAATGGAAGCTTTTTTCAATTTATATACCCCGAAGACAGAACCAACAAAATGCAAACGTAAAATTGTTCAGTGTAGCTTAGCAAACTTATAAGTTGTCAGCACCAAAGTAGCTATTAAGAAGTTAAACATCATATTCGTCTTATTTCGAACATCACAACAGGACCGTATTAGCAATAATTTCATTTGCTTCCCATAATACATTACGTCGACCTTTGATGAATGGACTTAAAAAGGTTTTTTACCATGTGCTTATGAAATAATAATATTGTATTGATAAACTTTTTATCTTCTTTTCTTTAAATTAGGTCAAGTTTGTTTTACGCAATCACAATTGAACAATCATATGTCAAATTTTAAACAACCAAGCAAATGACCAAATTTTATTAACAAAATAGTTTTGTTGAAATCTGTCACAACAACAGGATTTGTTATAGGCCTACATTCTCCCCAATAAACTCACTGAACATCCAGTAAGTAGTGTTTTTCTTCGTACTTTTTAAATTAATAAAATAGCTATCATGTAGCTTAAACTACAGTGTTAAGTCAGTTTTAATACTGACCAAAACCGGCTGATGAATTTGCCTCAACGTCCATAAAACACAGACTAACTTATAACTTGTAGGCAAACGAAAAATTTCCCGGAAATGACATCAGAACGATCTTACTTTTCGGAATGAAAAATGTCTTTGCATGACTTAAGATCAAGGATGATTTTCCTCGCAATAAATTAATACTTGTCGTATCAAGTTATGCGATTCGGATATACGTCAAACGAGTTACGAAGGTGATCATTTGTTGAATGTAGTTGGGAAAAAAATATCTACAACTATATCTCTCGGTCAGGGCCTGATGTTACGCTTACGTCAAACACAGTCAAATATTCTGCAACAATCATGTTCAACTCAACGTTACAACAGTAATTTATTATTCAGTTAGTGTTTAATATTTTATAATTTACGAAAACTCTACAGCGCACGCACGATAAACCGTAATTAAGGCGGTAACTACGACGTCATTTTTGTGTCTAACGATAAAAAAGTTTCAAATATTTCTAGCCTATTTGATGTGTTTTTTTGTGGAACTTATATTTTAAAATTTGTTGCATAGCCTACTTATAACTTATACGTTAAATTTACCCAATACAAAATACATCACTTTCGTTATGCACATTTCCATTTTCAAGATAAAACAATAACTAAGTTAAACAGTATACAGTCAGCAGGCCTGCATATAGTATTGAAAACACTGGCTATTTTCTTGTTATTATAAACAAAAATAGGTTACTCAGGTATATTGTGATACTGACATTGTTGAGAGAATATCTCTGTCGACATACTCTTTAACGTTAAATTCAATTCCGATTTCTTTAACTTTTTTCAAGAATCTGATTTTGCATTCGCTTAATTATCATTACATGGATCCCTTCCCGACGTGGAGGTATTGCTGGAGGGGAACTTGGTAAACGCCAAGGAGCAAACCTCAATCTCCAGTCTTTAAAGCCAAATATGGTGAGAAGCAAGAACGCTACAAAGTAAGCACCATGAGTTGTTACGTGGACCAAGTTGTTGTGAGTTAAAAAAGGAGAAGTTGTCAACGATGATGATAAAGATGGCGATCACGAAGGATCGTTTTATTACAGCCAGAACCTTACCGTCGTCTGAGGAACCGTCTGTGTTGTTTTTTGAGGTTACGATTGTCGCGCGGCATTTTAGGATTTTTATGAAAAATCAGGGCTGCAATCAATAAATTCTATGCAAGAACAGATCCGTTGAGTGAGTACAAGATTCCGCCTTCAATATTCTTTCCTTTGACTGCTACACAAGGAAGCTTGCCTTGATATTTTTCGTATTTAACCAAAGTTAACAACAGCACGGGATTTCCGAGTTCATTAAGACACAACCAAACAAAAGAGAAGGAACTTAAAAATCGTTTGATTGACGTCGTGAGATGGCGTGTTTGCTTTTTCACGTAGAACGATCTCTGTCTCGACCAGAGAGAGAAATACACAAAGAAATAAAAGCATGTCAGTAAAGGCTTGCCAATATTCTTGTTTAAGTTGCAATTGTCGCTGTTTTTTACGATCGTGGTAACCAAAAAGAGATAAAAATAACACGTTTTTGATAAGTTTGCAATCCAGAGTTGAAAGCTAAAATATTCCTTGCCAACTTCAGCTTTGCTCCCCCCAAAAATGCTGTCGTTTCTTCCGACACAGAAGGTTCTGCGGTAAACATTCTGGAATTTGGTTTTTAAGTCGACTAGTCAGTTGGCACGCGGCTTAATAGGTGAAGCTTCAATAGCAGATGTTTCATGTATGCAATTTATACAACTCTTTTTGTAAAGAAGGAGCTCTTTTTTAAAAAATGATTACACAAAACCGTAAAATAGACGGGTCTGACTGCATAATCATGGCCCGTTTAGGAGCTACATCAAAATAATAAATTATTAATTAAAGCCTAATGAAAAATAGGCCGTGGTCAAGCTTTGCAAAGATAAGAGGACCACAACAGCTTCACTTGGCGCAAAAGTATCTCGTTTATTAATGTTGATTAACCCAAAATGAATTCGATTCACGTGTTATATGAGTGAATGACGTAGTAGATTTGTTTTAATAATTTTTGAATCAATGTGACGTCAATCAAAATTTCCTTGAACTGGTATAGAAGGAATTAAGGAAAGCAATTACAAGACATCAATGTTTAATTAGCCAAGTTTACAAATTATTTGGTTACGGTGGAGAGTGTTATAAGTCAAATACAAATTATAACACGAATCAAGTTAACCTACATTAAAATAAATGCACAATTGTGATTGGCAAGGGCTCTGTTTTTTCATGACCTTTTTTGATTGTAAGCAATTGTCGACCTCACTTGTGTGGCCAGGCAATGTTTAAAAAAATGGAATCTGCAACTAATCGAAGATGGCTTGAAATCCATGCTAATTTAAATTTTGATTGACCCAATCATTTGTGTTTGAAACACCGCATTATTTCACTCAGATAGAAAGTTTTTAAATTGAAATAATTTGGACACTGTTTAGATTAATACAAGCTAGACTGCTAGAGTATTCACACTACAGTTTATTCTAATTTAAACTCTTGCATTTTTTTCATAAATAAGAAGTACTATTTTTACCGCGAGGTGGTAGCATAACCCAGAAAATGGAATCTCCTAGCTTGCCCTAAACTACCGCAAGTGTAGGCTAAACTAAACTATCTCCAAAATGAAGTTTTCACTTTGTTTTGGTTGTGTGTTTCATTGGAGATTTCGGTCAGACGGTAGATTTTTCTGAAAATAAAAACTGCATTGGTCATTATTAGGGTCTAGTATACAAGTGCACAACCAGATGACGTTACATTTTGAGTAGCTGGGGCCTAGTATAGAACTGTACAAAGGCATTCTGTGTGGCAGTGGCAGCCTTTTTTTAGCAAGTGCTCAAATTTATCTTACACTTTCTGATCCAAATGAACAGTTCAAATGTTTACATGTAATAATTCCTAATGCCGAAACTTGATTGTTTAAACTTTCCTCTAGCAACAACTCTTACTAGCTGTAAACAGTTTATCATGAAGTTCTTTTTTATTATAAATTGCTTCTCAAAATTTGTATGGGTGGGTTTATCTAACGTAAACATGCCTATCCATATTCTGGGCACTGTGCATTAAAGAGTTTGGTTGAAAAATAATTTGCTCAGACTTTTGTCTAGATACTTGATTGGAAGTAAGATAAATGACAAACAAAATATTTTAGATACGTATCATATGATATGATGTACTCATTCTTCTAATAAAATAAAACCAACTGAACAATATGCTTGTTTGCTACTTACTGACATAAAGCACAATAAAATCTGCATGAGCATAATGGTCAACCGACATTCATCCAATTACACCAATTGTAAGACACAGACACAGTTCACAGTTGTTGAAGCTGATTTTGCTATTTTCTCCCCAGCTTTTACCCTCAGACAAGATGGTAACCAATACTCCAAAAAATCTTTATTGGTTACTCTGCTTCAACTACAGGTTTATTGCACCACATAATTTGTTGTGCCTGGAAAACGTTTCTGGTTTGTTGTAATTCTTATTTTGCAACGCTGAATATTATTTGCAATCAAATCAACATCTTTGTCAAATTATGCATGATTTATGTGTATACATGTATAAACTGGTACTATTATTCGTCTATACAATCGAAAATAATGTTTTCAACGAAACCAGTTAAAAAGGGTAACCATACAAGAAGCTATGCCGTTTGGCATGGTCATGTGAGCATTTAATTCTGTGGTTGTTATCCAATAAAAAGCATGAATTTTGAAAAATGTATTTGTGATGATTTGGTTCCATAAATACTGTGATATATACTGATCTCATTAACTTTACAAAAGGTACACCAGGCACAGGAAAGTCTACCCTTGCCCAAGAACTGGCAAACGTCACACAGTTAAAAATGGTAAATGTTGGACAATTTGCAAAAGAAAATGATCTCTTTTGTGGTTTTGATGATAAACTGGAATGTCCTATATTAGACGACGATCAAATCATAGGTAAACTCTCTCACTTTTTGCTCACCTTAATCTCATACTACCGGGTTTAAAATATTTATTTAATTTAATAGGCTATAGATATACCTGTTTAAGCTAAACCTTTGTTACGAATGATGATATCATATAATCATTAGTTGTAATTGTAGTGTTCAACTGTATGTTTTAAACACAATTTACATACTATTGTGCTTAAAAGATATAAAACATCTGCTGTCTTGTGTATAAAATATTTGCTGTCTCTTACAAGATGAGCTGGAAAGTGAAATGAGTGAAGGAGGCGTTATCATTGATTATCACAGCTGTGATTTTTTTCCTGAAAGGTGGTTTGACATTGTGTTTGTTCTGAGGACGGACAATAGCATTTTGTATGACCGACTTGCACAAAGGTTAGTTTATTTTCTTGCTAACTAATCCGCTTGTAACTGATTTTATAGCAGTTGCAGTAATGCTTATTGTCTAGTTGTCATTTGATATATGAAGCTTTTCGTTCTTGGTATCAGAGCGTCCATGTCCAGAAAAGAAAATATCCAATTTAACCATTTTCTGTGAAGAAAATGGCGAAATGATGGCAAAAATTTCCTGAAAGACCTATCATAATCTCTCTAAATATTTATAAAAAAGCGAGTGTAGCTGTTATTGTTTCAGAATTATCATAAGATAGGATTCGAAAAAATATTCTAAAATACGAAATTATTTTTTACATCGCTACAGACGGTATAACGAAGCAAAGATGAAAAATAACATTGAATGCGAAATATTCCAAACTATACTGGACGAAGCACGTGAATCATATAAAACAGAAATAGTTCATGAATTGCAAAGTGACACACCCAATGACATGGAACAAAATGTCGATAAGATTGTGACCTGGTGTAACCAGTGGTCAACCAGTGTTGGACAGCAGCGAGCGTAAACAGCAGAATGTCTGTCTGATGTATGTTTTGCTCTACTCGGAGAGTGACTGAGTGTGTCTGTGAACTCCTACATATGATATTGATGGTGTCAGAGTGGGAAAGGCGGGTGTTTTTTGTTTTCTTTGGTATCATAATTTACAAGATTTTATTGCAATTTTTGTTTGATTTTTAAATTTTTTTAAACTTCTTCCGCTGATTTGTTTGTTTTTGCAGTGTATGTTGGTTTTGAATAATCTCCAAAATGCGGTAGTACTTAATAAATTTTTGTTGTTTGCATGAAAACTTACATGTCATGTCAGGACTCATTACAAATAAACCCGTGCAAGTCCAGACTGTATTTTGCTGAATGTAGTGTTGTATACGGTCAACTGCTTAAGGAAAACTATTTAGTTGCGATTTTGTTGTTTGTGTCATGTCTGCCATTATTTGTTGAAAGCGGCCAAGTACTGTTTTTCTCACACGTTTCTGGCGATAATATTACGTTCAGTTTCAAGCTGTGACTTTCTAAAGTGTTTGTTTAATTAAAACTTTGAAATCAAAATGGTATGTTATTGCTGTCAAAGTAGATATTTGAGATCCGGTTATGCAGCGAAATCAAGTTTAAGCAGCTTAAGCCTGGCAGCATCACCTAAGATGAGATTTGTCGGAAGAGGATTTCGATGATATGGAAAGTCAACTTAACTTGCTATACGTTTTTCTTCGCAACAGAATAAAATCTTTTGGTAGGGTGACCAACCGTCATATACGCCGTGCATTTTAAAACCCTTACAGGGACCTAGTCAATTTGTGCAAGAAATTATGCAAAGAAGTTCCAAGTTTTAGCAGATTAATTTGCCAGGCAATCTACGTTTTTGAAAGGAAAGCAAAACTACACAATCTATAGTACACCCTGTAAATCTAAAATTTTTCAGGAGAGCATTCCCTCGGACCCCATGCGATAGATTACTACGACTCTTGCACTTTTAATTGGCTGCAATAACTTTCACACAATTGACAAAATGCTCTCCTCTGCAAAAAATATATTGCATCCGTTCTGAATCAGACTGAGACTGTTAAATATTTCTTTGAATTGAAGTTGGTCACCCTATACTGACTGACTAACAAGTTTACTTGAACTTGCAGAAAATGAATGCTTCTATGGAAGGTTTATTTGCAATATAAACAAAAAATTCTGGTAACGTTGTTGTGAGCTGTGGTGCCAAAGAAATACGTACTTGACTTGCAAATACTGCGCTTGTAAATCGCAAAATGCTAAACAAGTGACATTCCAATCTAAGACGTCCAAGTAGTATTAGGCTTCCTGCATGAGCTATTATCGCAAAATAGTTAAAGCAATTTTATTAGGCTGTTACAACAGCTGCAAGACTTCCATAACTCTGGCATGGAGAAGATTCGGCGCCGTTTTTACACCAAGAGCGCGCGAAAAGTCAAACCTCGTCCCATTAATTATCTCTTTCGCAGGCTTGCGATAGCATTTATTATTTCTGTCAATAACCCCACTTCTTACTGCGAAACGGAAACACAGCAAGTGACAAACGTAACTCTGACTTATATAGCGAACAGCTGAGTGCCAGTGACATGTATATAGCACTTAGTTCTTGCATCAGCCCACGTAGGTTATAGTTTTGTAGCACAACAATTGATTGAGAAGATTGCAATACTTGCGGCTTACAAGCTAGTAGTCTATAGAAATAAAATCATGGTTTGGAAAGCGAGCGGTAGCAACAGTGTGGCTATTACAATTGCTTCAGAAGAATTTACATTTCAACAGGCAAGTTAGCTCGAAATTTGATGTCGTCATTTATATAACAACAGTTTGAACGGTTTTCAACTTGAAAACTTCTAAAAATTTTAGACCAACGCGGGACATCGTGTTGAAGAGCGACGACCGGCACAAACCAGCAGCTCCTTATACGTAACAAATCAATCGACGTCATTACGCTCTACCGATGACGAAATGAAGACGTTATCATACCATCGTGTGAATACTACACCCATGAAAAAGTCTTTCGTTCGACGGAACGCAATGAAAACCAGGGTGACTTCGTTAAGGTAGAAGTCGTAATTTTAAACCTGCAACGTTTACTAAGGAGATATATAACGTGTGTAGGCGTAAAAGTCACCTAATATTTGAAGACTATGATTTGATTTAGATCTTATGATTTAACTTTTTCCAACGACTTACGTAACGTTTATAGAGTTTCAAATATTTACATTGGTTCAATATTCAGAAAACGAATGATGAAGACGAATCAGCTTTTCGATATCTTTGTTGCAAATAAGCGTAAGTTTTATCGTTTATCGTCTACTAAGCTGGAAGGTGCCTGGTCCTGTGGTTGTGGCCGTTTTTATTACAGGTTGTCTAGAAATGTCTGATCTAAACTTTGGAAAATTTTTGTGAATTTTTTTTGTGAATTGTCAATGATGTTTTGACAGTTGGCCTTTCTGCTTTTCGGAGTTTCCTTGAATCGGAATTCAGCAAAGAAAACTTCGATTTCTGGATCGCCTGCGAAAAATACAAGACCTTGAAGAAACCGTGTCTCGTAAAGGAAGCTCAAGAGATCGTAAACCAGTTTTTGTTGCCAACTTCACCAAACCAGGTTAGTGGTGTAGGCTACAGATCACTTTCATACCATACAGCGGCGACTTATTGCGAATAATAGGCCTATAACTAAGTTATATATAGGCCTAATATTATATTTCTCCACTATTCCGACTCTTTGTGACAAACGTCATTTTAAGGTCAATATTTCCTGGCTGACACGCAAGTTTGTGCTGATCAAAGCCGAGGGAGGGAGGCGCGACGCATTTCAGCGCGCCCAAGAACGAATTTACCAGTTGATGAGCGAAGACTCCTTCCCACGATTTTGCTCCAAATATCCCAGTCTTGTTTCTCACGTCATCGAACTTCATAAAATAACAAAAAAAAAACCGGAAAAAAGTTTTAACAACAACCTTGAAAAGCCTATGTGCTTCTCTCCCATTGCATGTAAAGTAACCCTCAGGCGGACGTCATGTATTGTGAGAAAACAGGCACCTTGAGTTTAGCCTAAACCCGCAAAACTTGAGAATAAGGCTTTTTCTTTGAAAGTGTGGGGAGTTTACGCTAGTTTGGTGCTTTATACATACTTTACGGACCTGGGTTTCATTAATCTCTTTGTACACTGCCAGCATGCTTAATTATCTATATCTTTGCAGTGGAAGTCTTCAGTAATTGCTGAACTAAACACTTTCTGCCACTTTCATCACAAGCATGCTCTAACAAACACAAGCTGTGATAAAAAGATTGATAAAAAGAACTTATACAAAAGCAAATAATCATGTTAGTATGTTTGTGAAGTTTTATTTTATGTTCTAAAGCTTATTAAGTTTAATTTAGGGCGAGTCACTTGATGTTCGAAGACTAAAATTTACAGCCTTGCGTTAGTTTCCTCTCGACCTACATACTGTACTTTCATGACTATTCAGTCACTATTGTCACAAATCACTGTTGTTTGATGTAAATTGATGATTACCAAATTTTTCTAACCTCTTTGTTTGTTACTTGATTCATCTATTTTCAATATTCTAACTAAGTAACTAACATTTTAATATTCAAATTCTAACCAAACTGGAACCCACCCGGGGAATAGAGTTTGATCAATGTCTACAGCATATAGGCAGCCAACTTTTCACTACAGTTTGGTCGCAAAAATGTCATAGCTTCTATATATACTTGTTGTTATACATTATCATCGAAGACCTCGTTTTCATGCTGACATTAAATTAGTTTAAATTCATCGTGGGGAAAAAAGTAACGGTACCAGGCCAGCTGCCAGTTCGTTGGTGTAACCGTTCTGCTCGTTACCGCTGTTTTCCGTAATTATCCCCGATTATTGAAATTCAAGTTTATGAATAAATATATATATAAACTGTATTTTCCTTTTGAGGTTTTATACCAACCGGTTATAAAAAGAAAGAATCAAGAAACAGGCTAATGTTACACCAGTAAATAATACTGTTACTGAATGATTTTGTGGTTTTGTATAGCTGGTACTGGCTACTAATTTATTATCATAATTGCTAGATTCAATATCTGTAACAACTTACGTAAGAAGCACATGTGGTGCTCAAACACAAGTTAGTAGTTAGTACTTGGCTGCCATTCCATATAATTCCATAGTTGTAGACTACTATTTTCGTGTAATTACGAAGATTGTAAACCTACAGTTTTTTGTCGCGACAAAACTGCTTTTCTCAAAACGTGTTGCGTAAGATGTTTTACAATTCATAACATTGCATATTTATTACATTTTCAATTCAAACAAAATCAAAACCAGAAATTCATACGAACACATGTACAAGTTCTCAAAAAAAACTTCATAAATTTTTCCAATAGCAATTAATAACATAAAAAACACTACCTTTGTTTTAATCAACCCAGTATATAAAAGAATTAAGAAAAACTTCACCGGGTTTCATGTCGAATGTTCTCCGACGTAATTCGGTTAGGCATTTCCTATCTTATACTCCATGAAAGTCGGATTTTGTATTGACCGTTTTTTGAAGGCGAATAGCCTGGATTCTTTCCGGTCGTGGAGGTATTTCTGGAGTGGAAAATGATAGACACCATGGAGCCAACCTGCTTTTCCAGTCTTTAAAACCAAAAAGGGTGAGAAGCAAGAGCGCGACCGAGTAAGCAGCATGAGTTGTTACGTGGACCAAGTTGTTGCGAGTTATCAAAGGAGTCGTAAGGGAGAAGGTGTCAATGACGATGATAAGGATGGCGATCACGAAAGATCGTTTTATCACGGCCAAAACCTTACCATCGCTTGAAGAACCGTTGTCTTTATTTGCTAAAGTTAGGGCTGATGCGCGGCTTTTTAGGATTGGATGAGCAAGGAGGGCTGCAATCAATAAATTCAATGCAATAACAGATCCGCTGAGTGAGTACAAGATTCCGCCTTCAATGTCCTTCCCTTTGACTGCTACACAAGGAAGCTTGCCTTGATATTTTTCGTATTTAACCAAAGTTAACAACAGCACGGGATTTCCGAGTTCATTAAGACACAACCAAACAAAAGAGAAAGAACTTAAAAATCGTGTGATTGGCGTCGTGAGATGGCGCGTTTGCTTCTTCACATAGAACGATCTCTGCCTCGACCAGAGAGAGAAATACACAGAGAAATAAAAGCATGTCAGTAAAGGCTTTCCAATATTCTTAATTAAGTTGCAATTGTCGCTGTTTTTCATATGGAGAAGTATTTGCAACGGCAACCACCGGTAAAATGTCCCCAGAAAAAGACTGGCGGCTGCGACCAGGCAAAATATTCTTGGAAACTGGCTGTAAGCATATTCTGTGAACTTATTATTGTTGAATATTTTCTTCTGCTGGGTTTTGTTACCTTGTTTTCTTGCTGATTTTTTTTCATACACACACAGAGCAACGAAGATATACAATGTTATTGCCGTGGTAACCAGAAAGAGATAAAAATAATACGTTTTTGAGAAATTTGTAATCCAGAGTTGAAAGCTGAAATTTCCCTCGCCAACCTCAGTTTTATTCTCCAAAGAAACTGTTGTCGTTTCTACCAACGCAGAAGGTTTTGTGGTAAACGTTCTAAATCTTGTCCGCACTCGTCAAATACGCTGCTTGATAAGTGAAGTTTCAATGGAAGCTTTTTTCAATTTATATACCCCGAAGACAGAACCAACAAAATGCAAACGTAAAATTGTTCAGTGTAGCTTAGCAAACTTATAAGTTGTCAGCACCAAAGTAGCTATTAAGAAGTTAAACATCATATTCGTCTTATTTCGAACATCACAACAGGACCGTATTAGCAATAATTTCATTTGCTTCCCATAATACATTACGTCGACCTTTGATGAATGGACTTAAAAAGGTTTTTTACCATGTGCTTATGAAATAATAATATTGTATTGATAAACTTTTTATCTTCTTTTCTTTAAATTAGGTCAAGTTTGTTTTACGCAATCACAATTGAACAATCATATGTCAAATTTTAAACAACCAAGCAAATGACCAAATTTTATTAACAAAATAGTTTTGTTGAAATCTGTCACAACAACAGGATTTGTTATAGGCCTACATTCTCCCCAATAAACTCACTGAACATCCAGTAAGTAGTGTTTTTCTTCGTACTTTTTAAATTAATAAAATAGCTATCATGTAGCTTAAACTACAGTGTTAAGTCAGTTTTAATACTGACCAAAACCGGCTGATGAATTTGCCTCAACGTCCATAAAACACAGACTAACTTATAACTTGTAGGCAAACGAAAAATTTCCCGGAAATGACATCAGAACGATCTTACTTTTCGGAATGAAAAATGTCTTTGCATGACTTAAGATCAAGGATGATTTTCCTCGCAATAAATTAATACTTGTCGTATCAAGTTATGCGATTCGGATATACGTCAAACGAGTTACGAAGGTGATCATTTGTTGAATGTAGTTGGGAAAAAAATATCTACAACTATATCTCTCGGTCAGGGCCTGATGTTACGCTTACGTCAAACACAGTCAAATATTCTGCAACAATCATGTTCAACTCAACGTTACAACAGTAATTTATTATTCAGTTAGTGTTTAATATTTTATAATTTACGAAAACTCTACAGCGCACGCACGATAAACCGTAATTAAGGCGGTAACTACGACGTCATTTTTGTGTCTAACGATAAAAAAGTTTCAAATATTTCTAGCCTATTTGATGTGTTTTTTTGTGGAACTTATATTTTAAAATTTGTTGCATAGCCTACTTATAACTTATACGTTAAATTTACCCAATACAAAATACATCACTTTCGTTATGCACATTTCCATTTTCAAGATAAAACAATAACTAAGTTAAACAGTATACAGTCAGCAGGCCTGCATATAGTATTGAAAACACTGGCTATTTTCTTGTTATTATAAACAAAAATAGGTTACTCAGGTATATTGTGATACTGACATTGTTGAGAGAATATCTCTGTCGACATACTCTTTAACGTTAAATTCAATTCCGATTTCTTTAACTTTTTTCAAGAATCTGATTTTGCATTCGCTTAATTATCATTACATGGATCCCTTCCCGACGTGGAGGTATTGCTGGAGGGGAACTTGGTAAACGCCAAGGAGCAAACCTCAATCTCCAGTCTTTAAAGCCAAATATGGTGAGAAGCAAGAACGCTACAAAGTAAGCACCATGAGTTGTTACGTGGACCAAGTTGTTGTGAGTTAAAAAAGGAGAAGTTGTCAACGATGATGATAAAGATGGCGATCACGAAGGATCGTTTTATTACAGCCAGAACCTTACCGTCGTCTGAGGAACCGTCTGTGTTGTTTTTTGAGGTTACGATTGTCGCGCGGCATTTTAGGATTTTTATGAAAAATCAGGGCTGCAATCAATAAATTCTATGCAAGAACAGATCCGTTGAGTGAGTACAAGATTCCGCCTTCAATATTCTTTCCTTTGACTGCTACACAAGGAAGCTTGCCTTGATATTTTTCGTATTTAACCAAAGTTAACAACAGCACGGGATTTCCGAGTTCATTAAGACACAACCAAACAAAAGAGAAGGAACTTAAAAATCGTTTGATTGACGTCGTGAGATGGCGTGTTTGCTTTTTCACGTAGAACGATCTCTGTCTCGACCAGAGAGAGAAATACACAAAGAAATAAAAGCATGTCAGTAAAGGCTTGCCAATATTCTTGTTTAAGTTGCAATTGTCGCTGTTTTTTACGATCGTGGTAACCAAAAAGAGATAAAAATAACACGTTTTTGATAAGTTTGCAATCCAGAGTTGAAAGCTAAAATATTCCTTGCCAACTTCAGCTTTGCTCCCCCCAAAAATGCTGTCGTTTCTTCCGACACAGAAGGTTCTGCGGTAAACATTCTGGAATTTGGTTTTTAAGTCGACTAGTCAGTTGGCACGCGGCTTAATAGGTGAAGCTTCAATAGCAGATGTTTCATGTATGCAATTTATACAACTCTTTTTGTAAAGAAGGAGCTCTTTTTTAAAAAATGATTACACAAAACCGTAAAATAGACGGGTCTGACTGCATAATCATGGCCCGTTTAGGAGCTACATCAAAATAATAAATTATTAATTAAAGCCTAATGAAAAATAGGCCGTGGTCAAGCTTTGCAAAGATAAGAGGACCACAACAGCTTCACTTGGCGCAAAAGTATCTCGTTTATTAATGTTGATTAACCCAAAATGAATTCGATTCACGTGTTATATGAGCGAATGACGTAGTAGATTTGTTTTAATAATTTTTGAATTAATGTGACGGCAATCAAAATTTCCTTGAACTGGTATAAAAGGAATTAAGGAAAGCAATTATTAGACATCACTGTTTAATTACGGTAACCAAGTTTACAAACTATTTGATTACAGCAGAGAGTGTTATACGTTAAATACAAATTATAACACGTACCAAGTTAACCTACATTAAAATAAATGCACAATTGTGATTGGCAAGGGCTCTGTTTTTTCATGACATTTTTGATTGTAAGCTATTGTCGACCTCACTTGTGTGGCAAGGCAATATTTAAAAAAATGGAAACTGCAACTAATCGAAGATGGCTTGAAATCCATGCTAATACAAATTTTGATCGACCCAATCATTTGTGTCTGAAACGCCACATTATTGCACTCACATATAATTTTTTTAAATTGAAATAATTCGAACACTGTTTAGATTAATGCAAGCTAGAGTATTCACACTACAGTTTATTCCAATCTAAACTCTTGCAGTTTTTTTTTTCATAAATAAAAAGTACTATTCTTACCGCGAGGTGGTAGCATAACCCAGAAAATGGAATCTCCTAGCTTGCCCTAAACTACTGCAAGTGTAGGCTAAACTAAACAATCCCCAAAATGAAGTTTTTACTTTGTTTTGGTTGTGTGCTTTATTGGAGATTACGGTCAGACGGTAGATTTTTCTGAAAATAAAAACTGCATTGGTCATTATTAGGGTCTAGTATACAAGTGCACAACCAGATGACGTTACATTTTGAGTAGCTGGGGCCTAGTAGGCTATAGAACTGTAAAAAGACATTCTCTGTGTCAGTGGCATCCTTATTTTAGCAAGAGCTCAAATTTATCTTACACTTTCTGATCCAAATGAACAGTTCAAATGTTTACATGTAATAATTCCTAATGCCGAAACTTGATTGGTAAAACTTTCCTCTACCAAGAACTCTTACTAGCTGTAAACAGTTTATCATGAAGTTCTTTTTTATTATAAATTGCTTCTCAAAATTTGTATGGGTGGGTTTATCTAACGTAAACATGCCTATCCATATTCTGGGCACTGTGCATTAAAGAGTTTGGTTGAAAAATAGTTTGCTCAGACTTTTGTCTAGATACTTGGTTGGAAGTAAGATAAATGACAAACAAAATGTTTTAGATATGTATCATATGATATGATGTACTCATTCTTCTAATAAAATAAAACCAACTGAACAATATGCTTGTTTGCTACTTACTGACACAAAGCACAATAAAATCTGCATGAGCATAATGGTCAACCGACATTCATCCAATTACACCAATTGTTGTTATAATTTGTAATCAATGCCATATCTTTGCAGCTAAAATCCTATCTTGATGGTTTTATCTGTTGCAGCTATTGAATAAATAATTCTTTCTGGCTATATTGAACTTTTTTGCTATAAGTAGTTATTAATCACACCCATATTAATGTCTAATTACTAGTAATTAGTTTTGTTTTGTATTGAAAATGAGCTTACTTAAAACATTAGCAATTGAAATGTTTGGACCTGCTTTGACTTTACTCTTTTGCTTCAGATAGGATATTAAGCTATTTAGTTCTTTTGACAAGCTCTTTAGACACATGTTGCCTATAAGTGTTTAGGGTTAGATTTGAAGCACTGTTAGTGGTATGATAGGAACAGTTTTGGATGTGATAAATTAAACTTAGCTTAACATCAATGTTGTAACTGATTTAACAGTAAACAATCATTTTCAAAGTGATGATTATGGTAATGAAGTACATTTCGAGCATATTTACTTCATATCATAATGGTATAATGTAGCATGTGACTTGCAAGTATGCCTTATCTGGATGTGATACTTATTGACGCCACTTTGTTATTTTTATGCCCTTGGGTACTTGTTTAATGGTCCTGGTGAACAGTGCTGACTTTAGACAAGAACTACAAGATCACAAAAAATAAATGAAAATTCATTTTTGGAACATTCACACACACAAAGCTTGGCACCAGGCCTAGAGGGTTGAGTAATCATTTCCGTTACTCACACAATGTATGCTGTGCCCATATTGTACTCAGTTCAAGAATAAATATTCTGATACCGTCAATCCATCACTATCTTGTATGCTTTATCTGTGAGAAGTACTGACAGCCCTAACCTAAACATTGTGTTAATTGTAATTGAGACTTATCACTGTTAAAACTATTTTTGAAGATATACAGAGTTGGAAGGTGATTGGGTAATCTAAGTTAGAATGTAATGAGCAAGCCAGCAATAACCGTTCCTGGTTCGGACAAGGACCCAGCATTCCACCGGAGGTCGCTGCATAGATTGCAGCATCAAAGACGATCGCAGAGCTCCTCAAATTTCAACAAGGAAAACAAAGTAGAACTTAAACCACTTCCACTATTGAAAGGTACTTAGTGATTTTGGTGTGGTTGTGATTGACTAATACCTTTGTATGTATGATATTTAGAGAAAGTACAAAACGTAATGAGATAAATTAATTAATTAATCTAAAACATAAACTTTTAAAATGATTTTTTCATCATGTTTCAGTTTTACTGAATTTGTTTAGTGCTGTACAGTTAGTTTCACACAATGGTGCGAATTGCGAAGTGTTTTTGATAAAAGGTTCAGCTAATCAATGCACTTAATCAATTGCAGATGCTTCTCCAGCAGACCAGCAAGATCTGTTTATCAAAAAGTTGCAGCAATGCTCTGTTATTTTTAACTTCATGGAGGGCATTGAGGACCTTCAGGTTGTCTATTTTTGTTCTAAGTTGCTATGTTTTATGTTTGTATTTTTGTTTTAGGTTTTATGCTTAACTTTCATGTGACTCAATGTTGGTGGTTTTTATCATAGTATAGTAGGTTTTGCAGTTTTCTAATTTTCACGTTCAGTTTAATATCTATTAATATCATATATGTTAAAATATAATTTGTTCAGAAGTTATCACCAAACACCCGGGTGTTTTTGAGAAGATTTAGAAGTTGCTCACCAAAATATTTGGTTCTTGTAACAGAATAAGTTTAAAACAAAGACACTGATATAAAATGGTTTAAAAATAATTTGCAAAAATGTTCTTCAAGGGCAAGGAAATAAAGAGAGCAAGTTTAAACGAAATAGTGGATTACATTTCATCTTCAACTGGAGTGCTTGCTGAACCAGTTTATTCTTATCTTACAAAAATGGTAGAGGGATTTGAACCTAGTTTTACAATTTGTCACTACACCACTGACCAATACATAATTTTGGAAAAAGTATTACTTTTTTATTGTTGAAGCAGCAAGTTTTAGTTTAAGAACTAGTTTTGTATATTTTGTCACTTCTAGAAATATCTACCATGTCACATCTTCTATGTTGTTGTTATCTTACAGATTGCTGCAAATATCTTTCGTACGCTTCCTCCAACCGAGACAATGGAGTACGATCCAGAGGACGATGAACCGACGTTAGAAGCTTCTTGGCCACATTTGCAGGTTTTTAAAATTTTTCCTCGCTTCATTACAAGCTGTAGAAATGTTTATTGAAGCAATAAAGTTAGTGTGACTTTAACAGTGTTCACAGCTTTTAATTGAAATGAAACTTCATGCAATTCTTTTCAGCTTGTATATGAATTCTTTTTGAGGGTGATGGAGTCACAAGAATTCCAGCCCACCATTGCAAAGAAATACATTGACCAAAAATTTGTTGCTCAGGTTTGTTTAAGCATATACTATCGCAGTTTGCCGCATAGAGTTAATAAGGTTAGAAATGTGTGTAGTGCTTACTACATAGCATTTCAAGGTTGTATTGCTAAACAATAGTTGTACTTTGTGTAATTTTTGAAGCCTAATTGAATTCTGCTTTTATATATATTTTGGCTGTGTTAATGTATTACCACAAACAGTAGTTAAAAATGTTTAATTTTGCAGTTGCTTGATCTCTTTGCCAGTGAAGACCCAAGAGAAAGAGACTTCTTGAAAACAGTTCTTCATCGAATTTATGGCAAATTCCTGGGCCTGAGGGCGTTCATTCGACGACAGATGAACAACATTTTTTTAACGTAAGCAAAATCATTATAAACTTACGCATTTTTTACATATACTGTACAAATATTCTTTTTAACACTGTATTTTCAGTGTTTTTGATGGAATTGTAACTTACGAATTGTGATTGAATTGTAATTGGAACTTGCAAATATGTTGTTGGTGCTGATAGTTATGAAATGGTCAGAACTGAGTAGAATTTGGTGAATTATGTTTGAGCATTGTCAACCACATAACAATACAAACCCAACCAACTTGTAACTAATCGTAATTGTCCACGCAGCACAATGACAGCAGCATTGAAATAGTAAACAAAAGATTTATATAGTCCAAATATGATGGCTTTGAGCAAGGAAACAGTAGTGGACAATAAAAAGTAATGACAAGACTCACCATTATGTGAGCTATATTAATGTACAAAAATACCACCGCTACTAAACTTTTCACCAAGTTTGTACTTTGTTGACAGCACTATAACCAGCTCTAGTTTTGAAGCATTTAGATGTACACCTACTGTAGTATGCAGTAGACTCCACTTCTTATAACCACCTTAACCAGACCTTTTTGACCATAATATTCAAATGGTTGCAATAATCGAAACTGCTACAGTACCATTCTACAGTACCATTTTACCACACCAGGACCAGTACAGTTAGGTACAAAATGACAAAAAACATCGTATTCATCATTTATATCATTAACATTAAAAAACATTAAAGTGGACGTCAGTAGATGAATTGAAAATAAAATTGCCACTGTAAAGTTGCATAATTGACACGAAAAATTGATCAAAAAAGCGAAAAAAATGGAAGAAGTGAACATAATATTTGAAGACTGGCTATAGTAAATGGAGAATTTTATATGGCAAGGTTCGGAACCAAACCAAATTATCATGTAAAGCGGTTGGTCATATTAATTATCGTCAGTCATGTAAAGCAGATTCTATTGTATATCATTATGTTTTCATTTTCTAAAACATGCATTAGATTATATAAATAAAAGATGGTACCCTTGCATTACATGCAGAAGGCAGTTTGATGATTTCAGCATTTGCTTTGCTGACAATGTTTGAATCATTTTAATTACACACTGTTTTACTGCTGCAACATATCACAACCTATGAAGTATGCATGCTTCAGATATGCTGTTTTATGCAAACAACAGATTATTGTAATACGCTTAATTGAGTTTAATTTCTGTGCTTAATCTGGGTTTGGTGAAGGTTTTTGTGCGAAACACTCTTAATGCAGTATTTTATGATCACATTAAGTTGGTTTTAAAAACTATATTTGGTCATTTGTGGTTGTACTTTTTCCTATGAAAACAACTTAATAATGGATGTCACTTATCAGGTTTATCTACGAGCACGAAAAATTTGCTGGGATACCGGAGTTACTAGAAATTCTTGGAAGGTTTGTTTCAATGTTGTCCTAACTTGCTATTTTATTTGTCTCTACTTATTGTGCAAAATGTGTCCAATCTGATACTTATACTTGTCATACTCATATTTTCAGCATAATCAATGGATTTGCCTTGCCTTTGAGATCAGAACATCGCCTGTTTCTCTTAAAGATTCTTATTCCTTTGCACAAGACACATGCACTGGCAATGTTTCATGCCCAGGTGATTAAGATTTTCTGTGTGAATAGCGAATACTAATGATTTGAATAATCCAATAAGTCAAAGAAACTAGTTTCTTTATTGGCCAGTTATTGTCCAGTTCGAAAAGTGACAATAACTTTGTTGGCGATTTCTCTGTTGTATTTGTTTTTAACAAATTATCATTTTTTAATACTTTGCCCTTTGACTCTTTTGATTGCTCTACATATAAAACATTTTTCTTCGTAATTATGACACCTTCTTATTTTTATCTTGCTTGCAACAACCAATCTAGTAACTTATTTGGAGCAACCATTTTTTGTAAAAATTGTGTAACGGATTGTTATTTCGATCTAAAATGAATTTTCTATGCTTAACAGCAACTTTCTCATTGCTTTTCAGCTTGCATATTGTGTGGTTCAGTATTTGGAAAAGGATCCTAGCCTGACGCAACCAGTAAGTGAAATTTAAATATCTGATCAAACATTGTAATGGTTTCAGTGACCCGCTGCAGGATTGTAAACTTAGTATCTCTTTATAACTTATGCTATAAAGTGTGGGTTAGAATTCTTGTAAATAGTGGTTGTCTTATGACATTTATAGCTTTTGTTGTGGTTGATTGATTGGGTTCAGCTGTTTTAATGACAACGAACTTCGTACGACAGGAATGGGCGGTAAACAACGTTCGGTTGAAAGTAGAGAAAACGAAAAACGTTTTCTTAATTGAAAAAACGTAAACTTTAGGGTTTTTGTAGCACGATTTAGCCATAATTGCGCCATGTATTGAGTGCGTTCCTTGGTAAAATGTGTCAGTATCCTGGTGTAATTGTCCGTAACAAAGCATAATGTTTCACATAGCTTTACTTATACAGCTTTCTATTCTGTAATCTGAAACCACATCTCCATTTGATCACTGCTATGCCATTTGAGATATACAAGCAGTTGTAACAACAACAATCGCTTTTATAAAAAATTGTTATCAAACCTGGAAAATATGAACAGCGCCGCTTACGCTCTTTGTGCACCCTATTTCTATGTTTAATCAGTTTGTTTATTCAGGTCTGTCAGGTAAAAGGTATCAATGATAGCAACGTGTCACATACCGACAAATATCGAACACACCACATCAAAATATTACCAATCTATGCAAATAAATAATCACTTAACCTATTGCTCCAAGTTCTGTTATTGTTTCGCTGTTATTTAACTTGTTTGGATGCATGATGTAGTTGAACTTTATTTGCTTTATTTTGTAAAGCTGTGGTCTGCGCACTTACAATTAATAACTACCTAAGTATTGGTTAGTGACATACCAACTATTCAACTAACTAAACTAAAAGTGCAAATGAATTATGACTGGTTGTCAAGGACTTATGTACAGCACCCTGAGCCCATTTGTCTCGTTAATACAATCTGTTTGAAATATTAAGTGCTTTCATCTCAGCAATGTAATCATTGTCTGACAATGCTGACATATCTTCTGGAATATTTTCAACCTTTCTGGTAGTGACGCTTTATTGTGGCTGTGATAGTTGGACTATAAAAGTTATGAAAATTTAGGTTGTTGTTGTCTAACAATTTTAATAGAAAAATATAATATTTTATTTATTTTTTTACTGCTCCTGTCACGTTGTTTCAGCTGAATTTGTTTGCAAATTCTAAACACCAACTTAATAGCATTACATATAACATCAGAGGTTTTATCACTTAATTCAAAAGGTCATTGCTCCTGTGGTTTCTCCAATTGTTTGCTTAAGGTTAGGAACTGAATGTTACTTTTTTTATGTTTCTTGCAGAGATTTTCAGAGAATAATTTTACTATGAATTATTTAATGATAAGTGTGTAATTACTCATGAATACAGTTCATAGCAATACATGGCAGCTAGAAAGGAATGTTGCAATACAATCTTTCTACATTTACTGACTGTGTGATTATTATATTGTTAAGTAAATGATGAGCAACTATCGTGGAAATAATTGGCTGCATTATATTGTGGTATAACTCGAATGATTCACATGGCACCTTTTATGAAGTCAGATTAACTGAATATATCTCCTATACTGTTCAAACAGGCTTAATATATTCTTTTAATTTCTGTAAACTTACCATAAAACATGCTGCAATGCAACTAGATATTTTGTTTCTATTGCATTAAGTCTGAGAATTCTTGTTGATATTCCAACGTTACTTAAACCATGGGTTTCATTCCAAATTTGGTTTGCCTGGAGTTAACTGCTGGATCACGATTTTGCTCATAAGCTGCTATGGCAATTTTAGTAACTAAATGGATTATATTTAGTATTTTTGGCTCCCAAATATGTGTCAACTATTTTACAAACGATTTTGGGTCATGAAAACTTTTTTTTATGAAACTCTGTGACATTGTATTGTTAGTACATATTTAAGCTAATATATTAGTAAAAACTATGGATCTATGAAAATTTATCAGGTGCTGGAAGGTCTACTGAAGTATTGGCCGCAAACTTGTAGCTCAAAAGAAGTCATGTTTCTCGGTGAACTAGAGGAAATACTCGATGCAATTGAGGCTGCACAATTCAAAACGGTGCTTCCTTTGCTTTTCAACCAACTTTCCAAGTGTGTTTCGAGTCCACATTTTCAGGTGCTTTTGTTTGTTACATAAAAGCATTGTTTCTTGTTAGCAAATTATTTCATGTCACTGTCAGTGTTTTCCAACCTTTTTGTTGTCATGGACTGCTATGTAAAAGTTTCACACATCGTTTAAGTTATAACTTTTGTGAGTCGTGTGCTGCTATAGCATGGCTCTACTACAAAACAATCTGCTAAATCTTAGCGGCCTCTGTTTGTGTATCTTTTCAAAATGGTGTTGTGCCTCCATAACACAAGAACTGTCATCATACCTTTTATGCAAACTGGATTTTACAACACAATAATAATACTTGTTGATAATTGATATGCAGTGTGTCGTAATGCTCATTACATTTAGTCAACTGTCCATTGGCATTTAGTGATCTAATTAAAATCCACACTTTCCTGTCACCGGCCCCTATATTGTGCAAATTATCGAAAAAGTCAAAATGCAAAAACAAATAAAAATTTTTAGTTTAATTCCTAAAAATGTTGGCATTCTTTGATTCTTGACATTTTTTCACGGACCCATTTTTCATGAACCCATTTTTTTTCACCGACCCATTTCACAAATTTTTTCACGAGAACCGCTGGTGCGCTGGAAAATCAGCTTTGAAAATATAATCCAAACTTTAAAAAATTTATTCGATTTCTTCAGCTTCAAGTTAATGAGTTTTCACCATATTACTTTATATTTACATTTTCGCTTCAGGTTGCTGAGAGAGCTTTATATTTTTGGAACAATGAATATATACTGAGCTTGATAGAAGAAAATTCTTCGGCTATTTTACCTCTAATGTTTCCGAGTTTATACAAGATTTCTAAAGAACACTGGAATCAGTAAGTATATAATTGCTATGGAGTCAAAAAACAAATTACCTTCTGTGCAGTTTTAATAACTTAGAATTGGAAACTTTGGTTTTGATTTTGCATCAAAAAACTACCAATAACAGCTGATATTTAGCATTGTTTCATAATATATGCTTCTTGGTATTGGCAGTGAACTATGGGCTCAAGTAGTAGATTAAGTTCTATTTGCAATATTTCCTTTTTTATAAAAAAATCAAACATCAAAATTTGTCTCTTGTGCATAGATAAAGTACAAGCGGCTTTGAATGATAGCATTTTGTGTAAACCTGACCTTTATTTTGTCTTCATCGAAATGTCAGAGTTAGTAGCATTTGCCATAAAAGATTAGTCCTTTCAGGAAAAGAAATCTATCCATCGATTGCTTGAATATACATTAATTGTGTAACTGGGGTTAATAGCTCTTGCCAATGCCTTGCATTGGATGATATTTTAGTTGGTTTGTCAAAAGTTAAACGCATGGCACAATTCTCTTAGCTTCAGCGTATGCTTGCCACTGATGTTGTTAAATGTCTTGGTAAATATACTTGTTGCAATGCAAACAATGTTAACATCTTTAACTCCTTTCTATTCGTGAAAATACCTAACTTGATTTATGTCCTGGGCAGTACCATCTTTAAAGCAAATAGTTTATTGTTCCCAGATAAAGCTTTTTGTGTGAACTGAAGTGTCCTAACTCTTTAGAGAACTTAATTTTAAAGCGGATTTGATTTTTGTCCTTCAAATAATAAAACTACAGTATTTTTATTCACTCGTTGAAGTTCATGTTTCTTTCACTTGGTAGCTAATATGTTGTATATAGTTGAGCTCTTCATCAACAATGTACTTTAACTACTGATCATTGCATGAGTCTAGTCTACATATGCAGCATTGTTGCTTGCACACATGTGGTAATCACAATTCAAGATTCATTGAATCAGTTTCAAGCTTTTAGTGTATTTTTTAAAGTCTCTTTGAAGAGGTGATAGTTTTCACATGGTAATAACTTCAAACAATGCTGTTCTATCAGCCCATGGTGGCTTGAGTTTTGTAAATAAGTCTTGATAGTCTAATGTAATTCATAACTTAACTGAAATGCGATATGCAACATGTGGTATACATTAGTTAGTAAAATAAAACATGCTGTATATTATAGAGACCTGTTTAGAAAATTAAGTTATATAACGTTCATCACGGAATGAATATTATATAATATACCGTACATACATATCTATAAGATATTATACACTCTAAATTAAATTGTTACTTTCAATTCAGGACGATTGTTGCGTTGGTTTACAATGTCTTGAAGTCATTTATGGAAATGAACTCAGAGCTGTTTGATAATTTAACAGCATCGTATAAAGCAGATAGACAAAAGTAAGTGAGGTTTGAATTTCTTTCTATTTGCATTACTTGGGTGTGAGTGTGCTATGAAAGCTTATACAACCATTGCTTTGTGGAGATCAAAACTTGAACACTATCAATCAATTGCAAATATTTTCTTCAATAAGCATGTGGTAATAAAATGAAATATAATAATAAAATAATAAAATGAGTTATTTCATAAGATGTATGTGTCACTTGTTCTTAAATCAATTTTCTACACTTATAAAAATAATTTAGAGCAATAAGCTTTTAAGATACCATGTCAATGCGAACTTGTTTCAAGCACATACTGTATTTGTAAATTTCATTTTTTTTGGTTGCCAATTATTTATATGCTGCTAAACATTTAAATGAATTTCATTAAAAAAAAAAGATAAAATGTTGTTTATGTAGGGAAGCAAGAAAACAAAAAGAGAGGGATGATTTGTGGAAGAAATTAAATAAATTAAGTGTTAAGAAAAATAGCATAAAAATGTGCTAGCTGCTGAACCAAACACAGTTTGTACTGAACATTTTCTGATATCTTCATCAATTAAGAAAGGAGTTTTTGGATTTTTCAAGTGGAAATTGTCGTATCCTATACATGCTTTTTGTTCAGTGCCTTATGCCTACTTATTCACTTTCATCAAAGTTAAATACCGTCAGCATTTGTATCAGAAGCTTCTCAGATGAATCAGCATGCATCTGATAGATGCCACTGTGGTTTCTACTCATAGTGAATGATTGCATCCAAACTATTGCTTTGCTTTTCTTCAGATTTAATAATATCCAGCAACCAAGTTTGCAAAAAATTTAAAGAGCAATTTTTTGTTTAATTTCTGAGCTTTTCAGTGAGGCCGTTGCGGTTTTTAATTTTGAAATTTTAAAGTGCTGTTATTATGCTGAGGTTAACCTACCATTAATGGCATGTTAAGACTAATTTTTCAAAATACTGGTCTGAGGTAAGCTCTGTATTTTTAAACCTTTCTTAATCAAGTATCTAATCTGTGATTTGAAATAAATAGGTAGAGTTTCATTTTAGCGTACTATTTGATCATTTTTATAATCTTGTGTTTTTTTCTAGGCATTTATTGTGCATACATAGTTTTCCTGTATCATTGTATAAGTTATGTTGTGAAGTAAGAAGCTTTTTAGATCATGAACGGGAGCTTTAAAACAAATAAATATTGAGTCTCTTTTTAATTCTTCATCTCTGTTTATTTTGCACTTTATTGATTTCACTTTTATCAGATGATAAACTTTTATCACATAGGCTTTTTCATTTGATATTGTGTTTTTTTTACCAAATAAGAAGACATAAATTAACCATTAATTTTTTTTGCCGTTATCAGGCATTCATGTCACCTGAGTTTGTAAGCAGCACAATCGTATCTGTTGAACTTGTGTTTCAGTAATTTGACGAAAATCTAACATAAACGATACCAGAGTAAATTTACATGATGTTACTGTTTCAGTATCAACAAAGCATCACCAAAGTGCATTGCAGTATTCGCATTGAATTGTTTCTTAGTGATTTTGGCCGATTAGACTGCACAGATCGGTATTTTAAAATGCTGTGATTTGTTAAAGTTTTTCCTGTTGTTTGTCTTTGCGTAAAGAAAACTTGTAAAACTTTGACCAACAATATCAATCTAGGCCAGATGCACTCAATTGATCCAGTTTATATGATTATTAATTGTCAATTTTTATGTAAAGTTTTTTGCTATCATCAAACGCGATAGTTTAAACCCAGTAGTATCGAGAGTATGTAACAACCAACATTTGTTGTAGCTTTGTCCTTGTTTAATTTAATACATTTTTTCACCTGTAATCTGTAAATGTCACACACACACACTGTGCCCATTTATGTGCGACAAGCCTGACTACCAAGTAACCTCGACTGGTGTTTTGGCTTAAGTTTTTCTATTTCACATATCGGAAGTGTTTTAGTGTTTACGTGAGAACTCTTTTGATGTGAGTTTTTCTCAACTATAGCATTCACTCAAACTCAGTTCAGTATTCTTATTTGCCCATTAATTTGACCTCACTGAAATATTGTATGGTCGCTTTATTGGGTTGGTGCTTTGCACAGTGTTTTCAATTGTCCTTGAACTACCAGTTTTCTGTAGACAATTGCTTCATTGCTTAGTGTGAATACAATAGGCAAACATTTCGTGTGATGTTTTTGTTTTTTAAAAGGGATTCCGACTACCTTAGTTTAAAAAAGTCTAGGTTTGATGTGTTAAGGCCTGTCCAAAAAAGCACTGAGATCCTTTACTCGCTAGCTCAATATAGGAATTTAGGAAATAAAGACGGTCCTCTTATTTTAAAGGTCAAACTCCAGTACGTTTGAATCCTGAATTTCAGTGTGACCACGACCTGTTAACTAAATCATTTGCTAGGAATCGTAAAAGATGGTGTTGGTGCCGTCTTTACGACTTACGTTTTATACAATTTGCAATATTTTGGTGTTAAATGTTACAAGGCGCATAAAAGTGTAGAATTTGGAAACCTAGTTTGTTCGGGCCGAGTTTTTCCGCGAATTAGCGCTCAACTCAATGAACGTGGAGAATGCCCTTCCAGTTTCCAACAGTGATAACCTTTTTTGGCTAAAGAAAGTAATATTGAGAAAGCGGTTACCAACAAAGAATTTCACACAAAATACATGATATTCGAGAGCGTTTAGATATATCCAACAGCTCAAAAATTAAAATTTATAGAAAGTTTTCTTTAAATCAAAATTTACAAGCCATTTTGCCAGTTTCCCACGACATCCGGGGTTATAATGCTGTGGGAAAATCAAAGCGGAACTAACTTAGCTTGACAAAGGTATGATGCAGGTATCCTATCAATCAATGGATCAGATGTTTCATTGTCAAACATTTGGATTGCTGACTGTAGTTGCACAAGGCAGGTTATATGTGGCTGTATGGTGTATTTTACTTCTATTTTGTCAACCTTTGTTGTCTAGTTTTTACTCTGCTTAGGTAGGCTATAATGCAGGCCCAGCTGCTTTGTGTATTTACTGATTTATGTACGTATTTTCCTAGGCTACGGGCAGGCGGGGCAAGGCAAGGAAGAGTACTTACAGACTGAGTAGGCCTAACAGCTAGCAAACAGTACCCTGTTTATCGGTAATTCTTCGATAAATTCTTTGAAGCTGTTAAAAACAGGAATCTTTTCATATATTCTGATAGTAGAAATTTGGAATCACAAGAAAAACGGGAAACATTCAATCATCAAAAAGCATGTCTACTAGAAGGGCCACCCATGCTGGTAGCTGGTATTCAAGTTCAGGTACAGGTTTTAACATGTAAGCATTCTTTGTCAGCTTATATTAATTCATAATGCTGTAATGCTACGTTCAAACGTTATAATATATACATATATATATTATATATACGTTGGATGAAAATTATAATAAATAAACAACAAATTGAGGCTTCGGTGCTCACAGTAAGAACAAAATTTATGTCTCTGCATACACAATTTTGCATCGAAAACTGCCATGCTTTCCTGTCTGGTCCTAACTCAGTGGTTCCCAAACCTTTCCTGCAGTGAAAGCCCTTCAAGGTTTGAAGGAACCTGTCGAAATTCAACACAATAAAACTTTAGCAATTGATTTCCACTTACAACAGCCTATACCGGGGCCATTAGTGCCCAAACCTGCTTCACGATTGAGTAACATTAGATAAAGCCCGAAGTTTTTGGGAGCTGCAAATGTGTATTTACTCACAAACATTAAAGTTTATAATCATAGAAAAAAATAAGACTTTTTCCCTGGACAGCAATGCAGGTTACTATGGCAAGATCAAGACAAAACAATTAGAACTGGTAGCTATTACATCCATACCTAGAGTGATGAAAAATTATCAGAATGCTTATCGCAGACAATGTTCTTAGATACATCACAAAAGCCTTTCATATCAACTGCTGTGTCTCTAATTTGGGCGAATGCGTACCAGTATGAAACAAGTCACGTTAGCACTATTATTAGAGATTGCCTGGAATGATCACACTCTAACAAAATAGATTTAAATTCTTGAACAAGAAGAAAAACAGACTAAGATAGCTTTTCTACAAGTTCAAAGAGTCACATGCAAAGGCCCAAAGAGTTGCATGGAGAGCGATGTTTTGGCCACACTTAGCCTATACTGACAACTGTCTGCCATAATACCACTTGGAGAAGTTTACAAGTTGTAATGAAGTTGGTACGAAGCTAGATAATTCGATTGTTTTACTTTTTACCAATACTAGATTATTTTAGTATTTGTATCTGTCTCGTGGAACCCACTTTGTCGACCATTGTTTTAATCTAACTTCCCATTTTAACAATGGTTGGTGTAAGTTATTTTGTTTGAAATTTTAGGCGTGGTATAACAATTATTGAGACAAGTTATTTCAACAACTGCTGCACCAGTTTGTTGTAAACTTTGCCAGTTACATGGTTAATTTAATATGTTTTACTAACATTAAGCAATATGACCTATATACATATTTCCAACTGACCTTTACATAGGATACTACAGTAGTATTACTTAATTCTTCACAATGACAAAAAATTATTTTTAATTATAATGCCAGAACCCAGAAGGCCTATTTGTAGAGTTTTGCATCAGAGTAGTTTTAACAAACAAATTTTTCAAATGCATTATTAAAATATATTAGCATATCAAGAAATGCAATGTTTTGCAGGAAGCCAGCTTAATCAGCAGCTAAATCAGTGGCTGAGTGAAGCATCAGGCTCATCTCACGGACCTGCACGAGCGATCATTTCTCCACATGCTGGTTATTCGTACTGTGGTTCATGTGCAGCACACGCTTATAAACAAATTGATGCCACCAACGTGTACGTTTCTGTTTTATGCTTCAAAATTTTTTATTCTAAGGTATTTGGCTAACTTAAAGTTGTAGAGTTTTATTTCCTCGGCGTTGATATTTTCATTCAGTTGTGAGTAGCTCTACACCCTATTGGCTGGGTGGTGTACTGACATAGTGGTAGAGCATCTGATCAGCAGTTATGTCATCCAGGGTTACTACTCAGCTGTGCTGCATTATTGTCTTATTTCCATGCTCTTCCAAAATGTTGATACTTGCCCTAATCAGTGGTTTAGTAACTGTGACAAACAGTTCCAGGTTTAGTCGACATCAAATAATTAACTTAACCACAAATAAAATACCTCAGTTTTAAAATGCAGACAGTCTCAATGAATGGGGCTTCAGCTGTGTGGAAACTTGTGCGAAAAGTTTTGTCAGCCTGAGGATAAATACTCTGTATTTTATTGTATTATGTATTACTGTATTGGATTGTATTAACTGTTGTATTTTATGTAGCGTTCTTCTTATCAAATAAATTCTTTTGCTATTTTACTTCTGTATTGCAAGTATGAGCTTCATGTATTATGATGAATAGTTATTACTAATGATTAGAAAATATTTTAATATCAAAATTAGGTAATACTTAATGAGCCAAGAAGAATTTTTAATTTGTGATGAATTTCATTCATCAATTATTTTTTTTATTCTCCATCACTGCCGTAGCTAAACGATTTAATTCCATTCTCTTCTATAAAATTTGTTCAATATTCTTTCTTCATGTGTATACTGTATATAGTGAACGTGTGTTCATCCTGGGTCCTTCACATCATGTTTATTTACGGGAGTGTGCTCTTTCACCAGCCACAAGTTACAAAACACCACTTTACAACTTGAAAATTGACCAAAGTAGTAAGCAAATTATTGAATTATATTGAACTTGAATTATTTATTACACATCTTTTTCAATTAACTTTGTGATATGTTTTTGCGATTAACTTTCCAAATTCATTTTACAACTGGCTCCTGTTATCTAAATTTAGTTTACGGGGAACTTTATGCAACTGGAAAGTTTAAAACCATGAGCATGCAGACTGATGAAGACGAACACAGCATTGAAATGCAGCTTGCTTTTGTTGCAAAAGCCATGGAAAGGTTTTCTTTTTGAAAAATAAATCTTGTGTTTATGCTATCGTACTATTTAAAAAATTTATACTTGATTGTTTCAGAATAAAAAGTTTGCGGTAACTTAAACGAGTGGCATTTTTATAATTTATGTGATTCTGTTTTTCAGCAAACACGACAATTTTAAAATTGTACCCGTCCTGGTTGGAAGTCTGGACAGAGACAGTGAAAGAGAATATGGAAAAATTTTCAGTAAATACATAAATGATCCTCGCAACTTGTTTATCATCTCGTCTGATTTCTGTCATTGGGGTAAGACATAGTGAAATAACTTGTGCTTTCAAAAATGCTCATTATGACAGTGTTGCATCCCAATACTACTGCTGCACTTTTTCATCTACATTGTTAAATCATGCCTACCTACTGCCAACTTTATAGTGCATAAAATTTTGCATTTTTGCTTCAGAAGTTCAGGCAATTGAATTCAGTTTTGTCAGTGTTTATGTTATGTATTTGCGAATTGTTTTTGCATCTTCTATCAGGAGATCGATTTCGTTACAACCATTATGAGCCAGAACATGGTGAGATATATCAATCCATTGAAGCATTGGATGACAGGGTAAGTATGAAGCTATTGTTCGAAAAGTAGATTGTTTTTACTACATCTTGTTTCTACTTCTTAGGACTTTGCCCCCCTAAATTCTTGTAAATATGAAAATTTTCTTGTAAATATTACCTAAAAGTTATAGAATTTTTGACGCAATGTCATTAATAATTGAGTTACTTGCTTTCTATGTTTTAGGGAATGAAAATTATTGAACGTTTGGACCCGGATGAATTTTCATCTTATCTCAGCAAATATAAAAACACAATATGTGGAAGGCATCCTATTGGAGTCATGTTAAACGTGGGTTTTTCACCTTCCCATATGTTCGTTCTTTTAACTAACTTTTACCAGTCAGATATTGTTGTATATTTTCCCGCTTTCAAATGCTTTTTGTTTAAATTTGCTGATTCTCTATTTTTAACAGGCTGTCAAGTCTCTTCAAAATGGAAATGGTCTGACCATGCAGTTTCGCTTTTTAAACTACAAGCAGTCAAGCAAGTGCTATGTGAGAAGCGACAGCTCTGTTAGTTATGCCGCCGGATCTCTTGTTATGCATACATAGCGGACTACTGTGTATAACTAAAAGCTTTAGCTGTGGCACGTGAACTATTGTAAGTCTTAATATTAGAAACAATGAGTTTGGTAGATCTTGTTTTATCCAGAGAATTGAAACTCATCTTGTCGATGTCAAAAAATACTACTTTAGGATCACTTGCTTACGGTACAGTATAACCTTTGTAATTACTTGCATAAAGTTGTTACAATTTAAACTGTTTTATTGAAACTGCTCAGTTCTAACAGCAGAACACAAGTTCCATCACACAATAGAACCATGCTTTAGTAAATTTATGCGCTCCTTCACACTTTGAATGCATCCTAAGATGACGTTTGTGACAAATATTTAATTAACCATTGGACCAGTTGCCCAGTACCCACGACTTCATTCGTTTTTTTAATTCGAGCTTAACCTGGGTTAATATAACTCTCACACAGTGAAATACAATGGTCCTGTGAATGTTACCCAGCTCTATGGTAACAAGAGGCATCTTGTGTTGAAGACAGCCGTTTCCCTGCTTGGGTTCATTCCTCAATTTTTTTATATCTATTCCAGTGTAGTGACTAAATACTACGGGGTGACCACTTAAATTCTATGGTAAATATTAACCTCTTTTGTAAAATGGTAAACCTAATAAAAGTTGTTTCTTGCAATTGAGCATTTCTGCAATATTAGACAATTTCCGCCGTCTGCTTTCCAGCTGTGTGATGTTTTCATTATGATAGGGCTAACATTCTATAGAGGTTGGCCTAAACTGTGGAATTTACTATTTTTTACACTTAACATAGTGTTGTCTTTTGTGTATTGTGCTAACATCTTGCTTCAAATTAGTCGTAATAAAGAAATGCACACAAACACATCGGTGGTTTTTCACTGATCGAAGCTGATTATCATCTTTATTCACACATGTACTACGTACTTAAACAAAGGCTCATGTATTAACTCTATACTCATTGAAAGCTCTCGCGACATCTATAAAAAGGCTAATGACCCCCAGGTTGAAAACCACTGTACTATACTATTACGTTACTTTTCGCCCAGCCAATGCCCAAAATCGAATGATACGGTACAAGTAACAAAACTATAAACAAGTTTCCCAGATAAAAGAGAAAGGCTTGTTCGACAAGCAAGAAAAGTTTACAACATGTAAAAACATTTTATAAATTGTCTGCTATTAACAAACTTTCCACCACAGTAAACACAGTTTTCATTACATACCATATATAAATGCTGAAACAACTTATAAAGCTGCTTTCACAAAGAGAAATATATAAGAATTAATATAACTCGTAACGATTATCAGTTTGTTGCTGCTGATAAATGCGACACATTAACTTCCTCAAGGTGACTTGTCCCAGTGCTGGGCTTGAGCGGCTTAATAACATCCGAGGTAGCAATCTCACTCATTACTTCGTCGAGCGACTTGGAAAATAAAAGTTGGGGTTTGATAGAAAAGAGTGACCGATAGTAGGCCATGCAGCCCGTTGTTAAAGACAAGCGGTTAGTATACGAGAATAGGTACGCGAAAAGTTGATTATGGGCATTTAGGGTTTAATTAGATTTAGATTACAAGGAAGATTTAGGTTATTACGTCACAAAAGCTACGTTAATTAACAAGAAAGTGTGAAAATAGCTATAGTAATAAATATCTTCGAATGAACGATTTTTCTCTATGAAATAGTTGGAGTCAATCTTATTACCTAACAATCTTGGCGTGTTTTAGATGCGCGAATAAAAAATTTTCCTCGACTTGGGAGACCTCATTTACTTGTGTACTTACCCAAACCACGTGATCAACGTTACTCCGCGAAAAGCACATGGGTGGTTTCATCTTCAAGACATTGTCGAACGCGCCGTCAACCGAGATTATGATACGTCGATTTTTCATCCTGTTAAAATACTTATATAAATGAAATGACAACTATATGTAAGAGAGTGTAACGCATGTTTTATCAAATTCGTCTAAATGGTTTATTTTCTCTGAAACCACAAGAATTTATCGGCAAATGACCTTCTGTGAATCTCATTCGCAACTGCGGTGCCGGGCTCTCGCGTCGACCTGTTTTTCACTATTTCAATTCCAACAAACAAGCCCATTCCCCTGCGTACGTGTAATACAAAGAATTATGATTTACTGTATATTTTCTGCAAATTACAATTGTACTACATACAGATGTGCGAAAATTAATTCTTGTAACTTTCCAAGCAACATTACCTCACGTCTCCGATGATTTTGTGTTTAAGCTCGAGCTTTTGAAGCTCTTTTACAGCATATTCGCCGACTTCCTGGGCGTTCTTCTTCAGCTGCTCATCTTCTATCACGTCGAGAACTGCGTGACCAATTGCGCAGGATACCGGGTTGCCGCCATACTACAACAAGAAATGTGTAGTCGCATTGGAAACACGTAAATATACCTACAACGGAGTAATACTACCACCTAAGAGATAGCGGTTTTAAATTCTGATATATTTTGAGAGTTAGGGCAATAGCATTAAATTGAGTTGAAGAATTTGCCCAAAAATTTTTAGTTCGGTTTTTCTATTGGAAATTTTGAGTTATTTCAGCGTTGGGAGTCAGGAATCTTGAAAACAAGCAAAATATGTAACATCTTGTTGTATAAGGCAAAAACGTCATCGTTAAGCATTTACACGCAATATTGTTGCATATTATCCGCTACTAAAATTCTGAAATTAGGCAAATAAAGTCACCAGAGATACATCTATTCACCGTGTTGAAGTAGGATGACACAATGTTGCCCAAGCTGTCAGCAATAGCTTTTGTTGTGATAACACCAGCAATGGGATGACCATTTCCCATCGGTTTGCCGATCGTAACGATGTCAGGAATGACATCCTGTTTACAAACACAGATTTCGTTCTCATGAATAGCCGGTATTTATGGTAGGAATATACAATCAAGGAATTGGTGAATATATAATCTACTATGTGACTGGGTATCTAGTCTTGCTACATTGCCTTACCTGAGTTTCAAAACCCCAGTAATGTGATCCAACTCTTCCGAATCCTACTTGAACTTCATCGGCGATACACACACCGCCTGCTTCCCGTACATATCTGAACAAAAACATCTCTGTTTTATACAGTGGTAGACCACTTGAAATGGCCGCAGAGAATTAAATTCTGGTGCCAGGTGTCTATTGATGTTCAAACCAAATTCTAGTAAACAGCCGGGCCAATTACAAATGAGATTTTGTGCATGTTTTTCTAGCTAAATTGCATGATATGCATACGAAAAGAAACTTAATATTTTTATAAGAACACAATATTGCCAAATCAGCATTGGCCTTTGTACTCTATAATCTATGATTATCTCTACTCAAAAAACAGTCACAAGCAATTTTTCGATGTACAACCAAAATACTTGACAGTTGTTTTAAAGCAAATTCTGCAATACTTTGCCAATGGGTTGGCAATAACAAAGCAGAAAAACGAACAGGAAAAATATGAGTCATCAAAACAAAAACTGCGACGGTGTCATTCAACTGCTTTTAGCAACTGTACAAAAGTCATGTGACCATTCGCTGTCCAACCTGAACGCCTCGGTCATGTAGCCTGGCGGAGGAAGGACCTGACCAGCACAGCTCTGGAGTGATTCCATTATGAAGGCCGACAACTGGGTAACAAGAAGAATATCTAACACTACACTCTAGGTCTAACTTATAGTTTATCGACAACCGCTATCAGCCATCATACCATAGTCACTCCTGCCAGAAAACTTACCTGTATTAGCAAACTCTGACAGTGATTTAGAACTACATTTCAAAACAAAGGGGTTTGCAATCAAATTTTTAGCTTTCAAAAACATTTACTTTCACCCCACGATAAAACATATCTGGCTGTTAACATGAATGTACGCTTATAACCAGCATCATCAAGCAAAACAAAGTTGCATACAAATAAGAAAATTGTTACTAAGCATAGAGTATGATACATATTTAGGAACTTTACCTGTTTACCATCCAGCTTGATGGTGTCAATGATCTTCTTCACCTCAAGAGCATAATCACGGCCAGGCGAAGCAGAATTAGCATGAGGGCCACGATACATGTCAGGGTTTGGTGCCTAGACAAGAATGCAGAAATATTACCATATTTTTAACATATAAAAGTATTTATACGTTCCATATGCATATTACTGTAATCAGAAACATCTTCTAACTCTATATACAATAAACCTCATCAATTTAGCCTTTATTTGTACTGTCAGGTGTCAAACCTACTGCAAATTCAGTTTTTATGGTGTTGTTAAGGACTCCAGGGTATTGGAAACTTGCTTTTTTATTTCTTACTGCGATAATAAGCAATACCAGAAAAAAAATGGAGTAAAAATTAGATATTTTGTCACTTGTGCTACTGTGTATATAAAATTCTTTTCCTATTGTGATGTTGCAATGATTAATTCATCACTATGTTGAAGAATTGTGTCTAAATTAGCAATATGCCAACCCTGAAAACCAAGTTTATATTAACACAACAATGATTTAAAATTTTTCAATCTAGGGTTTGAATTTTGTTGGCAATTTAACTAAAAAAGACACCCAAGAACATTGACCAGCAAGCCCTAAAATATCAACATACTGGATAAAAATTTGGCAATTTAATCAAAATTAAGCTTTTTTGTTTTTTTAATACCATGTTAATTTTTCTTGTTTTTTATGGAATGGCGTTCATTGTAACTGACAAGCCGAAAAAACATCATGTTTAATATGTTACACTGAAGCAATCTTTTTGGATTCTGAGAAATGTTTACATTTTGATTTGTTAACATAAAAATGGACCTAAAGAATACATCATTTATTTTTCGCCATTAACTGTGCAGAGTTATGGTCACTTTGGTTCCAAAAATTCTTTTGGTCACTTCGGAAAATTCTACATATCGGCAACTTAACTTCACAAATGCAAACCTACAAATATCATAATACACTTCTCTCAAAATGTTGGTCATGCTAACACATAAAACTTCACATGTATTTTTGCTGGGGAGAACTGATTATACCACTCTTGAGCATCCACTTGTTAATTATGGTGTTGCCAAGTAGCTTAAACAGAAACTTTAAACAACAATTTTTTTAGATCTCCTGGTGCTACCTAGGGGCCAAAAATTGTCAAAACTACTTTCTGTCCAAAGAAAAGTTGTTGGACTATTATAAAACTAATCTTAAAGAATATTTAAATCATTAGTGGGGTCGAGATAACATAGTAGTTTAAAAATGACAAGGAGACTTCAAAGTCAAAATTTTTGTTAATCCATTGAAAATATAAAAATCATAATCACGTAATTTGAGTTTAGCTGTTTGAGAGTGCATTAAATTCATAATTTATGTCTACAATAACAATGAAATATCACAAATAACTTTCAAGAAATGGCTTGGCAAACATGAAAGAGAACTGTGTTATACACCTCCCAAAAGCCACTACCTCATATTTGGAGATCTCATATCATATTTTAAAAAGTATTTAAAGTAGGACAAAAAACAAAATTTATAAAATATTGGATGAAACTTCATGAAATGACCCTATCATGAAAAATTCAGATGCAAACTGCCACCGATAAGCCTTTACAAAATTTTAGAAAAATTAGGGGTAACCAACTTGACTTCAAACAACAACATGACACATCTTAAAAAGGTTATTTGGATAAGATGTTGTATATTCTGTGCAAAGGAGAATGTTATCGTCAATGACTGCTGTGTGAAGGTTATTGCAGCCAACTGAAAGCTCAGGAAGCACAGCAATCTATTGTACGGACCGGGGGCACACTCCCGAGAAAAGTTTGGATTTACAAGCTTTAAAATGCATAAAATTTGGTTTTTTTTTCAAAAAACAATTTTTCTGGGAATTAAGTTGCTTATTAAACTTCAAACATATGACAGTCATGTGAAATTTAAAACAGTCGGTCACCCTGAGTTAGGGAATCAGCCACACCAAGGGAATTTCTACATATTTTGTATAAGTGCACCGGAATGATTAGACAACTTACTTAGGCATTTTTCAACTAGCTACATGATGTTAAAAAAGCACAACATTCTGAGAACCGCTCGCCTTACCACGTGGACGTATTTCGGTTTGTCGGCCATGCCATTCTTCCACTTATATGGGCTAATATCTATAGTAGACTGAATGTGGCCGTGGTATGCGCCGAATAACGTGATCACTTCAGAGCCACCAGTGTGAGCCCTGGCCAATCTCAGAGCCAGGTCGTTGGCCTCTGATCTGTGATAAAACGAGGTAAAGTTAACAAAAGCGGTAGCATTTAGTATTCCGCCGTTTATCAATCAGAAAATACTTAACCCAGAATTGCAGAGGAAACAGACGGTTAGTGGATCCGGAAATAGTTGCGTTATGCGTTTAACGTATGTTGACAAGTTGTCATGGAGATAGCGGCTGTTCGTGTACAGCTGTGTCATCTGCTGATAAGCTGCTTCTGATACAGCTGGGTGGCAATGACCAACTGAAAGTAGTAAAAAGACAAATTAATTATAAACTAGGTTGTGGAAAAGTCTTTAAACTGACGACGTTGCAATTGTTTACACAGCAAACACAGCAAACACAACAATGACGCAGGTCGAATTCAATAACCCGTCCACTTCTCGCCAACGATTGGTTTGTAAAAGTTACACCCCCTTTGGGCGTATCAAAAGCAACAATTAATTACATTTGTTTAACCTACACGCGCAGTTCAAACCGGGACGAATCGGTTACTAGCGGTTACCGCCGTCTGCAACAAGTGTTGGTATTCGAATATGCTCACCATGTGCAACGTTATTAATACAGTCCAAATATTGATTGCCCTCTTCGTCGTACATGTATTGCCGTTCGGCTCGAATTATTTTCAATGGGTTTTCGCGAAAATACAGGGCGGTGAGCGACCTTTAAACACAAAGAGGATACGATAATTTTAGAAAAACGGCTGACCTTCCATACGTGGCAACGTTTCACAAGCTTCGAAATTGTATTACTAAAGTACCCCAAATGCTCGTTCCTCAGTCGTAGTGTTTCTTCTTTTGGAAGCTGAGTCTCTGACGTCATAGAGACAGAGGTATCGTTTTGGTTTCCATCGCAAACTGAACTTGCTACAGAAACACTTCCGCTGCTTATGCCACTCGACCCGTCCGAACTACGACTATGTCTACGTTTCATAGTGCCGTTTAGCGTTTAATAAATTATGTTTGATATTGCCTAGCTCACAGAGCTCATCTGCAAATGGAAAAATTGTGACATATGCGTCGATGTACTGTACATTTACAATAACTTTCCACAAATCATTTTTACGCTGATTTTATAACTCTGTCACGTATGCCAAATGTTGCTTAAGCATTTCATTGTGGAATCTCCAACTAGTTACTAGTACATCAGCACTGATATTTTAATTTGAGTACGTATACTCTGTCTAGCCTAAATTCTCATAAAACGATAGACAAACTGTGAATAATTTGTAATGTGAAACCACTTTAATTCCTCAGATTACGTGAAACCTACTTACCTACATACTCATTACATTGCTTGCTTTTAACAATACAGCTTTCGATGTACTGTAGACTGAGGAGTTCGGTACCCTTAGTTCAGTGCTCACCTACTTGCAAGTACCAAAAAACATCACATACTCGCACAACACAATTTTCAAGCAGGCTAGTATTGGTAAACAATTCACGATTTCATGACAAAGCATGAAAGTGAGTATGTCTAGTATGGGCTCATAAAACATATTATGCGCAATAAATACCAATTGTGATTTGCACTGCACTGGTAATCTAGCATTGGTAAGCGATATTTACTAGGCAACACCGGAAGCTATATAGTATAGTATATGCAGAATGACCACCGTACATAGTAGCAGCGTTCATTTCTACAGCAATCTGATTAGCGATTGTACAAAGCCGCCTCTACCTGTCTCCCTCTTGAAATAAAGGCACACCATGATGGTAATGACGTCACTTCGCCTGTGTGCGCGGTACACAAAGCAAAGTATGGTGTCGGCGATACTGCACTTTGCTGCTCTCGCTTTTTATTGTAGCGCTGTGGTTGGTAACGACTGCAAATAAATTTCAGCGTTGCTTTACTTACTCTATGACATTACGTTATAAGTAAAACTTCATATGGATCCGAAGAAAACTTCTTCCAAAAGCTTAAAAAAATAACCACTAGAAGAAATTACACACTGAATTTGTTTAACTTTTCCTAAAGTGGATATAATTTTGATTCCTTGTTGCAATTCTTAAAGTTATATTGTCAAAGTTGCGATGCAAATTAACACTGCCATTTTTGTGGCGTTGGCGTTCCGTACACTTCTCTCTGTTCTGGTTGTCTCGTATTACGAAACCACCATTACTTCCACGCTCTTGCCACGCAACTACTGTGTTGTAGATCACGTCTTTCTTATGACATGACAAGCAGCGGCCCATTGATGTTTAAGACAAAACACATGATGCGCAAGGCGTGTTACTTGTCAAAGGTTTGCGTTTCAAGCATTGTGGACAATACAGTGCTGACCTACATCACTGTCTATGGTGTGATTTGGTCTCAGAGTACGAGTCAGTTCGTATTTTCGTTCTAAGAAGTTTGTTTATAATTACATTAATTAATTTACGTCACATAAGTAGACTAATGGTGTCGGAGCGTTAATCCGATTAACGACAATGTTTTAAAACTCATTGTTGGGCTTGTCTTCTTAAAACACAAAAGACGCAGAGATCATTTGTTAAATAAAACATTTACTTAAAAACTGTTGCCAGTGGCTCCGTCCATAATGTCTTATCACATGTCCAGTGGATAACAATTTCCCGTTGTGTTTCTTTTATTGGATATTTTTCGTTTTTTGTTTTCCTTTAAAATCTATTTTATTTCTGATAGCAAGCTGCAATTACTCGCTGTGCCCCAGCTGCTACTTCTTGCCTTTTGGTTTTCGTTTAAATCCGTTGTTAACCGTATGATTTTACCCGACGTTTTCAATTATAGTTCTTAAACTGAGCAGTTCTTTGTTTTACATGTGATTCTAAATTTCATTCGATTTGATCTACGCTCTGAAGAGGGATGATCTGATAATTATCTGAAACTAGTCAGCAATTATAAGAACAAAAAACATGTTTTTAACTAGAATTGTCGTAGCCATTGCTAATTTGTGGTATCTTATCTTATCATTTAGGTTCCAAGCTTACCCCTCCGCACTTGAAATAAACAATACATATCACATGTACATTTAGCATTTTAGAATTAAACTCTTGGCCTATTTACCACAAAGTTATGCATTTTAACCAAGTGAAAAAAAAATTTATGGAGGTTCAAATTCACAGTGATTTATCAGAGGAACAATATTATGACGGCATTTGTAACTAAGCCTGCAACCAATATAATGATCAGTACAAAATGAAAACACCAATGAATGTGAATAGAGTTCAATCTGTGTTTACATTAATATGTTTGTTTTAATATGTTTCGTCAAAGGAATAAGGTTAACATGAGAGCAAGATCAAAAATATTCGAATAACTTACCATCATTAACGCATGGAGTAGCCTAAGAACAAGATCGTATCTAGTTATAAGTGTGGAAAAGTTATGAGATCTTATTGCTTTGGTGAAATTATTCAGGCATAATCCGATGATGATATTATTCTGTTCTTGATATAAAAATGCGTTCACTCAAGCTTCGCTTAAACATCGAAATGAACTGAAATTAGGTTACATTTAACACAGTTCTCGATCTGACAAATCAAACTCAAGCTTTCGAAAGTTTCTTTTGATAAATAACAGTGAATTTACGAGCTGTTACTGCACTCTGCTATTGCCTTTGTCACTGGATTCATTACTTGTTATTTTTTGATGAAAGTTTTTAAGTTCAGCCTTTCAGTTTTCTTCCTGTGTTATATACTGTATTTGTTATTCTGTGCCCAAAAAATACAAAGTTAATTTGTGCTAATTGTCATAATTAGCCCTTAATCCTACGGAATTCTTGTGCAGATCTGATAATATTATAATATTATTAGCGTTGTATTTCGTTATTTACGATCTAACGCTGTGCTACATTTTGGCCCGGTTTCTTTTGCTTCCGGGTTATGTAAACCGCTCACCACAACGCACACAGCGTTCGCTCGATGTTAAGCCTAGTTTTGCAGTGACATTGAAACCACCTCTTTGAATGAGTTTTGAAAGCAGTTCATCGTTTCGATATGAATCTGTAGCTGCCACGGTGCCACCACGCGGTGATTCTTTCATTTAAACATATTTCTCTAAATCGTGTCTGCGTTGATTACTGCTATGTGTAGTATTTGTTTGCTATACATATATGGTGCGTACCTGCTGCTCGGGCAGACGAGATCAACAATCCAATTTGGGTTTGTAAGATTATGAATTGAAAATGGAGTAGGCTACGCTCGGGACAACTCGTGCTCACTGGGAAGAAACGCAACCTTCCTTACTCTTCATCCGGTGTCATAACTTTGCCGCAAATCAATAATACAGTTATATTAAAGAACACTGTCAGCTTTGTTAATGTACTGTGATGCTCAACTAGTCTATTAGTGGTTAAATAAATACGCACATTATCGGAATCAGATTAACGACAATCAATTTACATTTAATATTTAGCTAGCACATACCTTAGATATCTTATATATACTACATATAAGTTACATAACTTATACTACATATAACTTATAAACATATATATAAGATATCTATGGCACAGACTACTTTAAAAAACAAATTACGGTGTTTTAAAGTTGGGGAACTCCCTAATTAAAATTTATCTAAAATGTTTCATATTATTCGTTTTTAATATATTTAGTTAAAATTGCTATTTTAATTTAATATTAACAGAAATTAAGGTGTTAAGCTTTTACCTCAAAAAATTGTTTTAATTTAATTAATTTTTTAGCAAATGTGGAAATTACTACGTAGTTTTTCACTTATTAAACATTGTGGTTTTTATGACAATTGGTTAATTTGTTACCTAATTTCATTAAAGCAATAAAATTTATAAATGTTTTAGTAACATCCAAAAAATTAAAAAAAATGCATTTATTTTATTTTTTACTTGATAAGCGTTATGTTATTGTTTGACTTTCATAATTACATTTTATTTGTTGACATAAATAGTTTGATCAAAATTCTGATTTATTTTTTTTTGTAATCACCATGAGTAACCATAGAAATATAAAAAGCTTTGTGTACATTTACAACTTGTCATGGTAGGGTAAACCGTACCTTGCGTACAGCAGTATGTAGCTGGACAAATTATGGACACTTTTGTCTTTGGACAGTTGGACTGAAGAAGTTCCGTGTACAATTTAAACTCAGTGACGCATTCTTACTGCTTAAGCCCTAGGCATAAGCTAATTTCTGATGCATAAAATTTTTTTAGCCCCAGATAACTTGCAAACTCTTATGCATTTCACATCGCATGCTTCACTGACCACATGAGGACTAGGAATCATGAGGACGTCATGAGGACCAGGAATGCAAATATAGGTTTTAAAACTGAGTTTGTAATTATTAACTGGCGTATTTTTTGTATGCATTTGCAAATTCTGTTCTCAACTAAAGTAGATGACCAAAAGCAGTTATTACTCGTAGATTTATTATTTGGATTCTGTTGTATTATCGTCTTTCATATTTTAAGTCCATGGAGTTTTTATTGTTGTGATTTGTGGGCATATTATTTATATTTTTGCATCATATTTACTCTGTTATCATATTTACTCATACGTACTCTGCACAGTTAATGGTAGAAAATCAACAATACGTTACGAAAGCATAAGCAGCCAGAATTAGATGTTAGAAACTAAACTAAAATAAAATAAATGAATGATATTCTGTCTTTATAGGGGTCATGGTGAAATTCACACTTAATTGTGTTACTTTGGAAAATTAGGTTGGCAAGATAAATCATCTTAAGCAATGGGGTCTTCTAACCTCCAGCAATGGCAGGTTTATAACCCCCTTGACAAAAGCAACATTATCCCCGATGTTCCGAAAAGTAATAAACTGCCATTTTCCAAAGACAACTCCAAAGTAACCACCTCTGATTTACTCCAACCAAAGATATCTTCAGTTGGAGTGTGCCCATCAAGAAGTAGCATTAAGTTGGATGATCTAAAAGTGATGATGGTGGGATTGTCTGTCGCTGATGCTGGAAGAGAGAAAATCAATGAAACTTTAAACCAGGAAAAAGATTCTTTGAAGCCTACATTAACTGAAGATATGAAAGAAAACAAAACTGTTGCTTTAAAGCAAAAAATGCCGGCTATTTTAAATGCAGAAGGTACTACTATGAAAGCACAGTTTGCCATTCGAGCAAAGCCACCAACAATGCCCCGATCAACAATCAAAACTAGGAGAAAGCTGAATAAACCTTTGTCGCCTCCACCTAACAGCTCATCTGGAAAAAAGAGTGCATCGTCTACAACTTGCACAACTGATGATGAGATAAACGGTATGAGTTTTGTATTATGTCTTTTCTTGTTTCGTTTGATATCATTAATATATTTCTGGTCTCTGAACTCTTTATATCGCATAAAATGCTTTATGTATACGTATATAAAAAAGAAGTATATTATATATCTAATATCATAAATAGATCTATACTACCTTTGTAAATTTCAGTAAAAAGCAGGACAGTTTCATCAGCTCCCAGAAGTTCACCCACCGATCAAGGTACTGTGATGTCAGTTGAAATCACTGAACCTGCCTCTACTCCTGTCAGGTATGCTGTTTGTTGTG
This sequence comes from Clavelina lepadiformis, assembly GCF_947623445.1. Lineage (NCBI taxonomy): Eukaryota > Metazoa > Chordata > Ascidiacea > Aplousobranchia > Clavelinidae > Clavelina > Clavelina lepadiformis. The sequence continues at coordinate 21,795,857 of NC_135241.1, forward strand.
TGGTCGTTTCAAATGGTGTATTTTGCTGGTTCAGTAACTGTTTGTTGATGCATTACATTTACATAGGCAAATACTGAACCCATTCATACCAAAACTGAGTAATGCAGACCTGGCGGTCATAGTTTTTGGTGATAAACATCAGTATTGAATTGTAGATCAATCGATGACATGATTCAAACTTTGAGGTCTTCACGACATGCAAGTGGAAGCCAAAAATCCACATCTGATCAGAAGATTGATGAGATTTTAAAACAAGTCATGTCCCATGCGCAGGAATGGATGAATGAAGTATGGGCGTTGGGGTCATATGTAACTGTTGTAATATTATGACATTCTATGTTAACACATGCTGTAGTGAAATGCATATATAAATGTTGCATTTCCTACTTTTTGCTGCTGCGTAATCATTATGAATACATGTTAATAACAGTATGTAAATAAGTGTTTAATTGTTTAGCAAATATGGAATTATATTGCCATCGGTTAGAAATAAATTATGTTACTTTTCCTGCTCTTTGAAACTGTAGTCACTTGGGAAAGATCATAAAGACTCTTCTGATCAAGACGACGACCCTATACAGCAAGCAGAGAAGGTCAGCTATGAAGCTGACAATGAAGAAAATATTTCCCCTCATGATTTGGATGGTAAAAGGCATGTCACCAGTGTCAAATCAGTCACCATTGAAGAAAAATTTATCGATATGGACGTGTCTGACACCGTTTCAACTCTTGCCAGCCAGATTTCAGCTCCGGCAGGTTGAGTATTCAAATGACATGTTTATCACTTTTGTAGTCAAGCGGGTTTTTAACCTAGCGATACTTTTGGTTTACTCTTTACAGGTATACCTGATGTGTCGACTATTTTATTGAGAAAATCATCACATGGCATGAGAGGCACAAGCTCACAATTCAGTGCCCTCTCTTCCCCTGTGGCATTGATGCAAGATGATGGTAATAACATTTCGTTTTCAGTTCATTTGTCAAATTCTGTAATTATAAGTCAGATAATAGCAAGTTATTAAGCAATGGACATTTTAGTTTCCTAAAGTCTTTGATGCTTGTACAAGCAAAAAGAATTATATACAAAACGTTTTTTATGTCCAGTTTAATATTTCACAGATGACATGTGGAATTATGAGCAGGCAGTCCGAGACCTAAACATGTCCCTGGATGTTAAAAATGATGATATAATCAGCATTCAAGGAAGTAATCCTCCACTTTTGGAAAAACCAGTTGCCGGCTTTCCTCAAAGCAAAGGTGTTAGATATTAAAGTTAATTCTGTACACAGCACTGTGTGTATACTAGTATACAACACATGCCAATAATTTAATATATTGTACACCAATACCTTGTAATGATGTGGCAGATCACTTTGAAGCGATTTATTCTTGGTTTTTGTTTATGCGTCAATCAGAAATATCTGGCGCAGGAGATTTTTCCCAACCGTCTTTCCACAGTACTGGAGGGAAAATTCACAGACTCTGCCTCCTCCCAGCAATAAAAGAATTAACAGTAAATCCAAGAGAGTTTACTCTATCCAAGATCACGCACACATCATCGGATGTTGATCTGACATCGCTTGGAAATACAGTCACACATGTTATTCCTGAGAATTTAGCAATGCACAAAAAAAATGCAAACTTGGAGTAAGTGCCCATTAGCAGTATGTGGTTTCTTTTTTGGAAATAGATTTAAATTGTGATATTATTCTGCAGGGAATTCAAAGCTGAAACGGGTTCTGGGAACCGAGACAAATTACCAAAACCTAAACAGGAAAATCACCTGGATTCTAGCAAACTGGATCCTCTTGACATCGATGGGTGGAGGACATTGGTGGAAGGAGAGTTTGAGAAAGTCGATTACTCCCTCCATGGATCAAAGTAAGTTTTTACTTCTTCTTTTTGTAAAAAATACCGGAGGAAATGGTATTGCGAAAGTATTTGCTGTAAAGTTCTTAAGTATATTTGCTTTTGCTCTGCAGAGTTTTTAGTTTATATTTTTAGTAGTGGGAGAAGGTAATCAGAAGAATTCTATGCGCATTTTCAGTAATTTTGGCGTTTTGAAACACACTGTTTGCACAATTATATATTGAGTATAAATGTTTTACGTTATTTTGGTAGAACTCACGCAAATGAATGGGGTGCCTGGAGAATGTTATGGACAGTGGCACCACCCAAAATGTCATTGTCTACATCAGCTGTTAAAGCCCTTGTCTTTCCTCATTATCACGGGACCAGGATATCTGCCCCCAAGCGAGTTAAGGAAGAGGTACGACACTGGGATTTTGGACATAGATTATGGTCCATAATAATTAACATGCTCTGTCCTGTTTGATTTTGACATTTGACGGACTAAGATATTCAGAACATAAATAGATACTTACGATAAAAAAGTGTTGTACTAAAACAGAATCAGAACCATTGCTTAACACTTAACACTTGCTTCTTAACTATCAGCAGCTACATCAAAATATTGTAGTATATTTGTACCAGTGTACCGAAGTTCACTGAATATCAATATTGATAGAGTTGGCTTGGAGAAGACACTCTGTCGGATATTTACCTCGAGGACGAAGATAAGAATTTAACTTATGAAAGAACTCTCCGCAGAAGGCATAAGTCAGCTGAGGTAAATTTAACTGTGATATTGTAAGCAAGTACAGTATTTAACCTACATAGATCTGTTAAGATGCAAGCCAAGTTACAATTGATCTCTAAAGAAGTTTTTCTTATTGTCTTCATTTTTGCTACTAGAATCTTCCCACAGTTTCGCTTCTAAAGGAGAGCACGATGCCAAAACGGCCAAACTCAGGAATGAATTTGGCTAAGTTTGATGAAGATGAATACTCCATAAACTGTGTGGTGAGTTTCATCCTCATGCACTGTGACGAAGCACTTTGTGATACTTGCACTCAGCTTTACTCGCATCCACCAACAATATAAAGCACACCTGTTATTCGGCATATTAATCCAGGTGAAGACCGATTACACCTCTAATACCATGGAAGTGCAACAGCAGAAAGAATCCGTTTTCCAGCAGCACTCAAAACAAACACAGCCTGTTGTTGACGAACCTGAACATGAACTTTTTGAACCGATTGCAAAAGCTTCCTCTTTGGTTGGTGTTGTCGTCATGACCTCAAAAATTTATTCATTTAAATTGGCGATAATTGTTTCAAGATGATTGTTCTATTTTCATTAAATTTGGAAGAAAATTACTGTCAATTTGTGCAATTAGAGCTATTTTTTGTGTAACTACAACTGCCCGATTATTCAGACTACCCACATCACCGCTAGCCAAAGAACTTTGCCATTGTCTGCCCCAAACTCTTCTCCACCTATAATCAGCCAACCAGAGAGCCAAGGGCTAGCCAGACAGGCCAAAAAAGCTGAAAGGTCTTACGTGGTTTACAGTAGGAAAAAGCAAGTAAGTTAACAAATATGGAACTGTTTCAGGTCGTGCTTCACTCCTGGAACTCTAAATGATCAAAATTCAGTTTTTAAAACAAGTCTACTGCTGTTAATTTTGAACGCTTTTTTAACAAGTAAAAATGTGACAGCGCTCCAGAAGAAGCAAAAAATTTGTTCAAAACGCTAAGAAGCGTCTGACGTCATATAAACCTCTCTCTCTGGTGAGATCTCAGTCTGCCAGTTCATTTTTTCCCACTTCGTGTAATGAGTTAACTGAAGTTCCTCAAAAAAGGCCACAATCAGGGAAAAAGAAATTGCATGGGAAAATTACAAGATCCACCAGGTAGCAGACAGAAAATTGGTTACCGCAACTTACCGCTACTTTAATATTCAAAATATCTGTGAAGTTCACTGAAATTGCTAATTGTTAAATAATGACTTATCATCATTTAGCGGAATACTAAACAAGAAGACAAATTAAATGATTAACGCAGTGTTGCTAAAATAATTGACAACAACAAAATAAGCAATATACTCTTTTCTTCATACTATGACTTGTGCTCCAAAACGTCTATAATAATTATTATCTAACAGCATTCCTGACATGAGTAACTTTACCTGGTTCATTTCCCGTCATCAAAAGTACTACGAGAAGATTAAAGATATGAGGGAATGGGTCCGAGAAATTTGGAATGTCTGGTTTGACGAGGTAGGTGGTGCATTAGTGATTAAGCGATTACATTGGAATGTTGAATACCAGTACATCAATTCTATGATATGTGTCAATTTCTATGCAAATTTCGGGTTTTTGCTTTGTTGTTAAATTAGTTAAATAATTATATGGTTTGGGTATTAAAGTTATGTTAGCTTTGATTAAACTATTAACCATCCACTCTCAGCTATGAATATACAGTATTGTTAACCTGTTGTATTAGTTTCTTTTTTATTCTTTGTGCTTTTTAGGTGTTTCCTGAAGAATCAGACGAGGAAAGTTCTTTCTACGAAAAGGATGAAGATGTTGATGATTTTGATGACGAAGAATCAAAGAAACGTGAGGAAGAAAAGATGCGCACGGATCATGTTGCTATCCCTGATGTTATTCCCCCAGCTTTGTCTTCCGTACCGGGTGTGTACTTACTGGCATGTCCTCTGGCAGTGTCTTTCTCTTTTAACCATATAGTTCTGATTTCTTATTTACTTCATAACTAATCAATTATTAAATATTGTGGTATTTTTAGTTAGATTAATTTATCAGTAACTTTTGTTGATAACAAGCAAAAACAGAGTAGAAAGAGCGCTTGGAGTTTATCTTTGCCTCCCATTACAGTGGATCTGGAAAAACCGGAAGAAGTTCTTCGCGGCGCTCTTGCGGACATAACAAAGGAAATTTCGGAGCTTCCAAGTCATGAAACATCTATCCGTGCTTGTCATCTTTCAAGGAGAGGCGCGCTTCTCAGGAAACTGGGAGAAATAAAGTAAGTTCCCTCACAGCGCAATTGCACAGTAACCCAGGGAGCTTGAAATTGACATCTTTACTTTGTAATAAGTCTCTAGATATATGTCATAGCATAGTTGTAATATCTGCATTTTCTTTCAAACCTCCTGATATTTGTAAAATTTATAGCTAATTGCACAAGGCTCATATAATTTCATGCATCCTGCGCATTACGACATCAATGCTTTTCCGTTTGTAATTCGGCAATGAAATCTTTCATATTTTTCTTCACTTAAAAGGCGAGCAAATGACGATTTAGACGAGGCAATTGCACTTGAACCAAGGCTAGGCCAGGCATACTGGCAACGTCATCTCATACGACTTCTACGTAATCAACAACATGAAGCCCTGGACGACTTGAACGTTCTGCTCAAGATTAATAAAACGAACGTGGATGGTTACCGGTAGGACAAAGTGAAACTTTCGTATGTTTTACATTTTTTTGTCACCTATCTAAGCGAGTTTCTTGTGTACTGTTTGTCTAATTGTGCACAATTTATAGAAATTGGCTTACAAATTATTATGGAATCAAAAACAAAATATTCGTTACAATTTTCGGGTCCCTCTGTCGTAATTTAACACCTTTACAATTGCATTTTAAGATCTAGAGCTGATATTTTTGCCACACTCGGAGATTACACGATGGCAGTTGTCAATTACAGTCAGGTGATAAAACTTGCGCCCGACAACGAGGAGCCATACTTCCAGAGGGCTTCAATATTTGAGAAAACGGGAGACATGCTTCTTGCCATGGAAGACTACGGTTCAGTTGTGCGCATAAATCCAACTAGGACTGATGCTTTGTTGAAGCGGGCCTTGTTTAGTTTCAAGAAAGGTTCCTGGCACTCCGCCGTGACGGATTTCACGCAACTTATCCAGAAAGAACCTCTCAATGCACAAGCGAGGTCATTTATCATACAATTTTCGCCATCAGTTATAGTATATACTATGTATGATTTTTTTTTTGGAAAACAATACCAAGGCAATTTAAGTTGAAAACTTTCACCTAAACTTGACCCATTTTATGCAATAAAACTTATTTATATTTAGTGTTGTGCAGCGCGGCAGGATAAAGAATTTGTCATTTCTCAATCGTACATATTCTCTATGGCCTATGCAATTCGTGCTTCATCTTCTTTACTTAACACAGGATGTACCGGGGGCGAGCTTATGCTGAATATGGGAATCATGAATGCGCACTCCGCGATTTATCAGCGGCGATTCATCTCGACCCCTTGAACCCCATTGCCTTTTACCATCGCGGAGCTCTGCTTCGAAAGGTTGCCCCAAACAAGGCTTTGCAGGATTTGAGTACTTCTTTCCTTTTAGACAACTCGGAAAAGAATGTTCTGGTGAGTCCACGACACTCGGATATTATGTAACTGCAATCATACTGAACTTTTTACATAGCATACTGTACGTACCTTGAGGTTTGGCAGCTTTTTGCATTTAGAGTAATGCTCGTTGCCTATTACCAAGGATTTTAAACCACGTCATGGGATAGGCTTAGAATATACTTCAACGGCGCACGAGATGATTTACAGCGTTACATGCATTGTGCCTATTTTGTTTCAGGCTGTTTTGCATCGAGGCATTTTGTACAGTGAGTTGAAGAAATATCAAGAGGCGATGGCAGACTTCGAACAGACTCTAAGACTCGACCTTTCAATGGCTTGCGCACACGTCAACATCGGACTGATTCACCTGCAGGTAAGTTGCTTCGTACACAACTTTCTGTAATGCATCCAGGTGTTTGAAAGGGACTATTTTGAGGGACCGAAACAGTCCCTTAAATTTGTCCAACGGCCTCTCAAAATTTATACTTCTGCAACTGCAGCAGAAAATCAGGAATTCGTCTTCAAAAAATCGCGGTCTCTTAAAATTACTTAGCGGTCGCCATAGACAAATCTTTATTAACTTTGCATCTACTTAGTTCTCGAGTATAATTAGAACAATGAAAATACGTTTGTGATTAGAATGATTTTTTTGTTTCGAAAGGTGACTGGGAACTACTGGGAAGCAGTGAAGCGTTTTACATTTGCCATAAAAGGAGATCCGACTTATACAAGGTGAGAATTTCTGAAACTGTATTTTCACGTTTTTAGAGATTTTATATTTATGTAACACTTGATCGTCTCCATATTTCCTGCTGAATACGTTGTGCAACTTTTCTGAACTGGGTCAAAGTATAATCTTTGAAAGTACGACGCTGTTTTTACCCTTTGGGTTTATGTCTTAGATCATACGTGTGCCGATCTGACGCACTCGCACGAATTCACGAATATCAAGCCGCTGTTCGTGATATAACTAGAGCGATTCACTTGCAGCCTCAAGAGCGCCATCTTTACTTGAGACGCGGACGACTTTTACTTCAACTTAAAAAGCTCAAGTTGGCTGCTTTCTGTGTCCGGCATATCGCCACTCTCGAAAAGGCCAGTGATAATGCTAATTTAAATACAAGTAGCAACTTTAAACGTAAAGTTAATCAACTTTCAAGATACCCAAGTTGTCTTACGCACCAAAAAATGTCCGCCGCGTTTCAAGCTTGTGTAAGTTTCGACTTGGGAATCTCAATTTTTAACGTGGATGTGCATTTTGAAACAGGGTTTCGTGTCCACATCTCCCACCCAAGAAGCGGTTGTGCAATCTTTCCTTGGAAGTCACACTGCTGCCGTGGATAGCCTCAGCGTTGCTTGTCGCACCAAGCCAGTGCCTGATATGTACGTTTTGCTTTCTAAGACTCTTATGAAGGGAAAAAGGTATAAGGTAAGTTTTCAATGTGAGGCGATTCGCGTTTTATTACATAAAGCTTTAGCTAGAATTAAAATACAACGTCAACAGGAGAAGATTATATATTAGATCGTCAACAGAACGATTTTAGATACAATATAATAATAAATAATAATACAATAATTTGCAGCTCACTAATAAGTGCAGGAAAACTTCAAGTCTTAATTACAGTGCAAATAGTATATTTTCACATAAACCCCAATTACTTTATAGTAGAATTCGTTCAGTTATACTTTATTTGCTCAGGAGGCCATAACTAACCTAAAAAATGCTCTGGAATTGTGTACATTATACACATATGGGGACACAAATAACAGCGCACATCAAGCCCCGGCAGAGACGGCAGAAATGCATTTTCTCTTGGGTCAATGCCACACCGAGATGTTCAAACACCCTGAAGCTCTCATGGCATACAACCAGGCGCTTAAGGTACTACTGTTGCAACTAGCCGTATACCAGTACAACGTACTTTATTGTGATAACGATTTTAACATGTTGCCTTTGGTTTGGTGCAACTGGCTTAGCTTTGACTTATTGCTTAGTGTTTAGCTCACTAGAGCTGCTATCGTAATTCCAACGCCGAAACTTTTCGAACCATAACGTAATAGGAATCCTTACTAAGCACTTATTGCAACTTCTTGTATACTCTTTACTTTTTAGTATACAATTCCCAAAACAACCCAAGCCCAAAAAATATTTTAAAATGCAGATATCATTAACAGATTTTCATTTTTGATGTGCTATTTTATGCATTATGGGATTATTTCGATGTCGTTATGCATAGTACAGTAAACCCAGTCCCATTTAGCTTTATGGCTTCAAATGCTGTTTAACTTTTGTGAACTTCAACGATGTTGTTAATGTATTCTACTAGGTCAACCCAAACTTTGCAGAGGCTTATTATTACAGAGGCCTCTGTAGATTGAAGCTCGATCATTCGAAGGGGGTCCAGGATCTCAATAAGGCTCTAGTGCTGCAGCCTACCCTGTTTGAAGCTTATCTTAGTCGTGCTGCCTTTTATAGCACCAAGAAAAGATACAGCAAGGTGAAATTTTTTACTGATTATTTTAGGTTTGGAAACTAGTCTTTTGAAGTTGTTAACGTTACGTACATGAAGGTATTACTGTATATCAACACAAGTTTATTTGAAAGTTGTAGCAACTATATCAATACAAACTTTAAAATGTGGAAATCATTTTAGGATTATACTTTCAAATATTCTGTGTTTTTTAGGCAATCCTGAACTGCAACGAAGCTCTCCGGTTGCGACCACGAAGTGTGAGGGCGCTGTTGTGCAGGGGAGCCCTCAAGTTCCTTATCAGTGCGTTCCATCATGCAATCAAAGACCTGACGCAGGCGATCGAGCTAGACAAGCAATGTGCCCTCGCATATTATAACCGCGCTGTGTGCTTGCATAAGACCAAGAAATACAACAGTGCTTTGAAGGTTTGTAGGTAGATTATATTTGTAAGTTTGAGATCAAATGGCGTTGTATGGCTTAATATGTGTCTCTTCGGCTAAAATTTTACGGTTACGTTTTATAATCACGTTATTTTAATGACGTCTCTCCAAGTTAATTACGTTAAGGTAGAACTTTGCTTGAATTCCAGTCTAATTCGTAAACAAGCGTTGGGTTCTGTGAGAATTAATTTAGGAAAACCTAAAACTATTTCCCCAGGACTACAGTATCGTGTTGACGTTGACGGAAAACGACCAAAAGACAACGTCAGAGTCTCTCAGGGTGCAAGTCTTTGTAAATCGAGCACTCCTTTACCTCCATTCCGAACTTCAGGATGCCCAGAATGCCGCTTTAGATCTCGAAGAAGCTACTCTTCTCTCTCCAAATAACACCTGCATCCTACATACTATGGCTCTCTGTTATCACAGGTAGGATATTTCGGACTTGGTGGTCCGTGTAAAATCATTAACTGGAATGTTACGGGTTCGATTCTCGATCATGTCGACAGAAGTCACATTTTTCTACGTCATAGGTGTAAAACTAGACTTCGGTTATCCAGAGGGTTTATACCACAGAAAAATTTGCCATTAACTTGTACTTATTCAAACAGAATATGTAAGCATAGTTAATGAAAGGAGCAAGCAGTAGAGTAAACAAAACAGTTAAACAAACAGCAGGTTACAAAATACCACACAGCCATTGCTACACCGCAACTCATTCAAGGTTTCTCAATGAGGTCACAATCAAACTTATAGCAAAACCAGTGAAGTATGACAAATAATAAATGATGTCATTAAATTTCACTGTACCCTTACCAATGTAACCAGTACAACAAATGTAAACAGCCAAGGCAACGTTAAGAGACATAACAAAACATTAACAGTAGGCTTAAAGCGACTTCTATGTTTCACCATTCCTGCACGGTGGAAATTGTTAAGAGAAAACGAATAAATTTGTGTAAGGTTGTGCTAAATATCTTAAAACCCATTTTTCAGACTCAACGACCTTCAATCGGCCAGCTCAGCCTACACGCGATGCCTAGAAGTCGACCCGTACTTTCTTGCCGCCTACGTGGGCAGGGGTGACGCATTTGAAGACGCAGGAAACTTCGCCGATGCTAAAGCAGAATATCAACGTGCGCTGAAATTAGATCCGTCCTACGTTGTGGCTAGGGTGCACCTGGGATACAATCTGCAGGTAAGTGGTATGGGAAGGAAATAGAGTTGATTTTAATTTTGGGAGAGTTAAAACAGACTTCCTGTACCAAATTGCTACAATTCAGAAAATGAAAGCAGATTTATTCAGACACTAACACGTTTTGGACTTAGCGTAAGTTTCTCATCAGAGCATTTCACAATCCAATAATTACAGTTTTTTTAGTACAAACGTTTGTATATGATTCAAGGTAAATAAAATGTTTTTGTCAGAAGCTATATTCTGTCGTATTCTGGGTAGGTTCTTTTTGGTGATAACTGATAAACTGAATAACTTTTCTTTGGTCAAATCTGCCCATCTTGACAGTGGTGTAGCCAGAAAAAAAATTTGGGGGGCCAAATATTTCATGAGTTCAAGGAAACTACAAAGTGTTTGTTTTAAGACATCGCCACCTGATGTAGAAGCCTATAGAATAGACAAAAAAATTTTGGGGGGGCATGGCCCCTTTCGCCCCCCCTGGCTACGCCTATGCATCTTGACCGTATTCTAACGTAACCATATTTTTGAGAAATTAGTACGAAGTCTGTTAAATTCTAAGGCCTTATTATTAATTTAAGGCATTATGTTGCCCCTAAACCACTCCAGATGATGTTCACAGCTATACACCCACACTTAAGCGTAAGTTCGAGCAATGCTTTTGAAACGACTCCGTTATTTTTAGTTATGTGGTCGTCTTCAACAAGCCTGGGCACAGTTCAGCAAAGCGATTAAACTTGATCCAACCTGCCAGTCAGCTCTCGAAGGAAGAGCGATCACGTGCCTGCACGCAGGAGACTTGTTTGCTGCATCACGTGACATCGCCATTGCGCTAGAGCGAGGTCAGCCAAGCGCGAGATTGCTGACGGCATGTGGCGTCGTCCATCAGACCCAGCGCGACCTTCACACCGCCATGGCGTATTATAATGTAATCAACCCGTTTATTATGAATAATGTCATAGTTTTTAATTGTCTATGTTTTTAGTATCACGTCTGTTGTACTCCTTAGCGCGTAAGCTATCAATCTAAATCGTAGTTTTTGGTCAAATACTTTACGTTTCCCAACAAGAACTCTGTTTCATGTCAATGAGCCTGTTTGATATTTAAACAGAGAGCACGAGCACTGGACCCATTCTACACACCAGCCCACTTCAACGCTGCAGTCTTGTACATGAGAGACAGAAGGTTTCCTGATGCATTGGAGTGTCTTGAAACAGTCATCGACCGAAATCCTAGAGACAGTGCCGCCATCTTGAATCGGGCAATCACACGTGTCTTCCTCAGTGATGTAGAAGTAAGGACCTTTTTCTTTTTCGAAGAAAAGTTCGAAAATGGAATTTTATATCGGCTATTTAGATGTTCATATTTTTGCTGATCTTTGGTAATTTGTTTTAATAAGTAATGTCTAATTTTCGGTACTGGGCTTTGTATGTAGACTGGCTTCTTGGTTTAGTTTTTCAGCTTTTTATTGCAATTTGTTTTTCCAGGGAGCATTGAACGATTTCAAGCAAGCCCACACTCTAGATCCCACCAACGCTCACATATTCTATAACAGAGCCAATCTCTACTGTAGTTTGGAAGATTTCAAAAATGCAGAAAAAGACTTTACAGCAGGTTGGTTCTTACTATGTTGACCTGAGTTCGATTTAATCCGTAAACGGATTAAATAAGACAATTTGAAAGAATTTAAAAGATTGTTTTCATCAGAGCACTTTTATACGTTATAATTTGCTTTCTTTGTAGCATTTGACATCAACCAAAGCGATTACTTGTCGTTGAAACGAAGAGCTGACGTCAGAGGTCGCCTTGGAAACAAAAAAGAGGCGATTGAAGATTACAGACAATCTTTGCTTATTTTCGAGAAACATGCCAGATTACAGCGATTGAGGGCGAACTAATTCATGTGATTAGATTATTTCCTAAAAAGTTGAATTGTTTTAAGGGACGTTTTATTTAAGCTTTTAATTTTTATTTTTGGATGCTTTGTCCAAAGGAAAAAAGCAGCACTTCTGTGGCAAATATAGTTATGTAAACTTTAAAGATTTACTTTTCTATTTTGTATATGAAGTTGCTTTTGTATGGTCGATAAGAAAGCATGAATTTGCACTGTGATTTCTATAGAACAGTTTGCGTTTTGTCAGCACAATACCTCCTTGGCTCTTACTTTTCTTTTACTCCGCCATATTTTCATAAATATAACATGGCATACGAATGATAAAAAGAAAAGCTTGTAATGACATGCATATACGTAAAGTGGATTGGAATCTTAAACAGAATACGTCCAGCTAGTTTTCAGCAAAACGTGCTTAATGGAAATTCTCTGCCCAGGTCAACCAGCACTATTCCGTATAAGTAACCATTGAAATATGTAGGATTAATGCACTAAGAATATCTGCAAATGACTTGGTTTAATGCGGAAGTTATTCCCACGATCAACGGACTGGCGAGCCTTGTTGTCGCTGTACGCTGCAGCCATGACTTGTACAAATTCAGAAGTCGCACAAAAAATCAATTGAAAGCAATCACCGTATTTATTTATTACATTATTGCTTATACACTTTAGTCGGGAAACTTTGTTTCACCTGCAGGTCTGTTTCAAACATTTTATCTTATAGTTTAAGGCTAATACATTTTTATTTGCGTTTAAATTTTCGGAAAAAGTTAAATCCAGTAAAAATCTCTTTAATCACCGGTGCTGACGTGACACTCAAATTTGCACGGAGAACTGCATACCTTCAAAGCTGTTTCTTGATTTTGCGATATACATATATATCGCAAATTTGTATAAGTATATGTGTAAGTACCCCAAAAAGTTTAGTCAGTGAAATTTCAGTTTATCAAGGATAAAACTGGAAACGCTTTATAATTCTATCTATTTCAATAAACTCGATACATAAATGGTCTTGGATAGTTGACCTGCTTGGTTCCTACAAAACAAAAAACAGCATTTCTGTGGTAAATGTAGTAATGCGCGTTCACATTTTTACATTTAGGCTTAGGCTACAAGATTTTCCTTTTGCATGGTTGACAAGACAACATAAGTTTGCACTGTGGTTTCCACAGAACGGTTTGCGTTTTTTCAGCAAAATACCTTTTACATGTTTCACTCCACTATTATCATGAGTATAGGCTAACATGGAACATGTAGCGTTTGTAGCCTATGATAAAAAGATTCAAACAAGATAGGCTATCTAATAAATATAGTCGTAGTTTAATCTTTATAACTAAAGAAGCTCAGGCAAACACGAACAACTATAGCATATAATTTTTAGCAAAGCATCTTTATCAAAGTTTTGTACGTGAGTCGACCATAAACCTGATGGTTTTAAACATACCCTTTTCCCTCATAGTGTATATTCAATCTGTGAAAATAGAACGCGTGCTAACTAACTGGATTGTGTTACTGCAGAATGGGTATAGGCTATACTGCTGACCATAGGTTTTGGATATATAGAAGTTGCTTTATTTGTATAGTTAGTATTGTATGACTCATTTGAAAAGGTAGGATAAACGAAGCACAAAGTTGTTGTTGTTTTAATTTAAAAACAATTGGATAAACTACCAAACAAACGTTTTCTTTGTTTTGTTGAAACAGGTCTACCAAGTTCGAATATCTGCAAATCACTTGGTTTAATGCGGTAGTTATTCCCACGATCGGCGGACTGGTGTGCCTTGTTCTCGCTGTACGCTGCAGCCATGTCTTGTACAAACTTAGAAGTCGCAAAAAAAGCAATTAAATGAGATCATGTTACTTGACAAAGTTGACAGGCTACCCATTTTCAATAAATTCGTTTTATTATGATCTTGATGTCTGCACTTGCAACTTCAGAAAGGCTATATCTAAAAACTCTAGTGTAATTATATTGCTAAAACGTCAATAATCCCGTTGTTTTGCTTTAAAGTAATCGGTTTTCCGTAGTGCCACTACTGTCACATTGCAAACTTTCTTTTTTCGACTTTTGTAACGTTTGAATAATATTTACCAGGTAGGTTAACCTTAATATTATTCTAAAGAAGAACAAAAATTGTGTTTCAAAAATGGCAGTTTTTTTAAATACTGTAAAAGAACATTATGAATATTTCTGCTTTTGCTGAGCTGATCGCAACAGTTAAGCATAAACAATATCAGTTTCGACTTGCGACTCTATATCTCAATTATACAAATTATTGTTTGTGCAGTTTCATTCAATCAAAGATAAAACAGAGTACACTTGTGATTATATCTGCTGAATGATACAGTTAGCAACATTCTCCAATGCGTAAGAGTAATAAAAAAACGTGCAGAAAACGACAGGCAATAAACCGGCAAACTTTGCGCAACTAAGCATTTGCGCAGATTACAAGCGGTTCATATAGTTATGACGATAACAACTTGTTTGTCGAGTTTTGGAAAATTTTCATGATTTTTAATTACGATCAGCAATATTTGAACAGAGTAACTATTTCACAGAAATTAGGTAACGCAGCTTGTTAGAAAAGATATGCGGTTATGTTAAGAGAATGGGTAAGCAAAAAGTTGATTTTAACTATTTAAGGCTTACTTAAAGTTAGATTTAGTTTACTACATTAAAAGATTAGAGTTAGGTTACCATGGAACGGTAAAAAATAGCTCGCAGGCCAGTATTCTACCAATGAAATAGTGACAACTTTTGTGTAACGTCTGTTGTACCAAACCGCATGTAGATAAATAGGTAGTAGCTTATAACGCTGACCTTTATGAAGATGATTTTGACATAATCAAAAGCATGTAAGTGTAGGCTGGGATCACGTCAATTGACCGTGAACAAATTCACCGGCGACAATTGGTCGTGGTCAACTGACCGGCAACAAATTGGCCGGCGACACAAATCAACCGCTACGCATTTTATTTTTATTTTTTACGCAAATTAGCATTGTTGTTTATTCAAATTATATGATTTAAGTGATAATATGATTTAAGGTCAGTTGGTTCTAGGTAAATTTACGTCACGGTCAGTTGTCCCCGGTGAGTTTGTTCGCGGTTGTGTTACTACACTGTTCTACTGCAGTCTACACAACAGCCTACACTGTTCTCTTGCAGTTGTGACAATTCCTCTTGTAGAAACGTTAATAGATTCAGAAAAGTGAACAAAAACTTAGCCACTGCAAACAACAAAGCTTGATTTCATTTGAGACAGCGGCTGGAAAGTATGAGGTCATATTAAGCGGGTACAAGCAGACTTAGAGAACTAGATAATTCTAGTTGTCTAATTCAACGAATTAAAGCAAAATGTCAGTAATTTTAATTCTAATATAATTTTCGATTTTTCCAAAAATGCTAGTTTGTCCAAAGGAGTTTTATCGTGAGTGAAACATGAGACTTCTTCGTGGAACAAAATAATAAAAATCAAAGTGCTCTAGGCCTATGCCAAAAATGCCACGCAGTCGATGCCACACCAAGAAACTGATGTCTTGCTGGTGTCTGCCGTACATATTATATGACGTTTTCGATTGATGTATAATTTCGTGACGATGCCTATTCACTTGCGATCACGAAATGTAACTACTGTAAATGGGTATAAAATTACAATGAAAAGGAAATCTATTTTATATGTGTGGTACATCTAATTCTAGTTTGAGCAAATTCGTCAATTCTAATTCTAATATTTGTAAAAGCTTAGTAGCCTACACTCTAATTCTAATCTAATTGCAAAAGCTGAAAAACGACTAGTTGTCGAAGTCTGGGTACAAGATATCAAACCGAAGTAGAGAAAAATGTTGTTCGACTTACTAAAATAATTAATCAGACCGTCATTACCGTGCATACGAAACGTCATCAGAAGTTTTCTTTGGTCTTTTGTTGTGAAACGTAAATGCTACACAGGTACAGCTGAAAGTAAATTCAGTTTTACCAACACTCCTAAAATTCAACCATTTCCGGTTAATGACGAAGCAAAATAGGAGTAAATATCCATGTAGTAGTTGGATGCATATTCACAGTTAAAAATTGTCGCTTTGCGAAGTGTCAGTAAAATCTCTCAGCTTCACCTACGCTTAACCCAGCAAGCATATTGACAGAAAAAACAAATTTAATAGCAATTTCGAATTACGCTAATTAAATCAGAACCCAAGCGTTGGGCAAATATTAGTAGCTCGATTTTATGAGAAGCGAAAAAATGAAAAGTTGTTCAGCACTAACAAGGCATAATTGTAAAAACACATGATCAAAGTGAACCGAATTAAATCAAAATCTTTATGATTATTGTCAGCTCTTTAACACGCAGTAGGCAACGCAAAGCATGCTGGGCACTGAACACCATGCAGGTATGTGGGGAGATTTCAAGTGTTATTCGTCGCACTGGGACTGATATTCATTAGGTTGATTTCAGTAACCTGCTCAACCATGGTCTCTGTACTCACGGTAGGAAGGATAGGAAAGCTCGCATCAGTGGTGGCTTCACTCCTGGAAAAGTTTGCTGATTTATCATTTTCCGACGTATGACTGTGCTTGAATGTTGGAAGATTTAACATCTTGCTAGAAAACAATCGTAACAAAAGCTTACTCATTTTCTTGGTCCTGCATTTCCTTGGGGTCATTGGCTTCTTTGTCGGATGTGCCATGATTCTCTTTGGTTTCTTCTTCGGACTTCTCCTGAATGTTTTGATCATCTTCATTTTCTTTCACTTCGTTACTAGATGCAGATTCTTCCGCTTGTTTTGTGGCATCTTCACTCCCATCTTGGACGGGTTTGTTGTCACCAGCTTCTTGTGATGCAGGTTCATCCTCATTTGATTTTTCGTCGCTCGATTGTCCAGAAACTTCTTTCACTGACTCAACGATATCTTCAACAACAGCTTTCACAACCTCCTCATGGTTCAATTCAACGTTGTTGTTGCTATCTGGTGATTTGTCTTGAGAGGCCTCAACATCAGCACTTTCATCGTTGCTGGTTGCTTTTTCCTCAGCAGCATTTGTTCTCTGCTCACCATCAAAATACTCCTCTCCATCGTCTGTATCTTCATCCCTACGATCAGGAAAATCACAAAGTTAACAGTATACTATAATGTCAGCAGCATGGAGTCACATGGCAAGTGCTCGATATAGTATTGAACGAAATAACACAAAGCAGAAACATGTTAATATGTTTTCTGATAATGTACTGCATTTTTAAGTTTTGAATTTTTATTAAATATTACTTTCTACAGTAGGTTTTTTATATTATAAAATCAAAAGCTTGAATTATTTCTTTTGCAAAAGAAGACACTCATATGCTTAAGGCAGCAACCCATTAACTTTGTAAAATTTCAGTTTAAAATGCCTGACTGCGTTTACTTCACAACTTACCCTTCTCTTTCACCACTACCAACAGTTCTCCAGCTATCTTCTTCATCGTCATCTTTATCTGGAGGCTGCTCTTTGGCAATAATTTCCTCTGCATCTTCCTTTTTTTCAGGTGACTTATCCTGTGTTTTTTCCTTTTCACAAGTATTAGGATCTGCTTTGACGCCTGCTTCTTGATTTTCGTTGTTCGTGGAAGGCACTTCCTGCTTATCGTCCTCGGTAAATCCTTTCTTTGGTTCGACATAGGTTGGACTACACATTTCCACTTCTGTCGCCCAATCCCCAACTGGGACAAAGTTTTCTGGGGTTTTAAGAGGACTTGTTAATGAATGGCATCTATTTGGGGTGGATTTGGACTCGGAAGAACTTGAATTTTTCCTGTCATGATCATTTTCACTTCCTTTTCGTTCAATATTCACCGTTAAATGTGGTTTCACTTTAGGAGATTTACTTCGGTCCCCAGCATTTTCACTGACACTAGGTTTGTCTCTCGGTCCTGGTCTTCTACCTTGGCCACGACCTTTTTCTCCTCTTCCCCTTCCTCGTTCTCCTCTTCCAGACGACCGATTCATGAACTGATTACCGGCAGGTGATCTCACGCTTTGCTTGTTTGATCTTTCTCGAGGTTGATCACTAAGATATAAAGAAGAAAAAAGTCATCAACAAACTCGTCTGCTTTTTCCTGTTTTTAAAAGAGGAAAATAACAAATATTGGGTAAGTTTACAACCTCACAGCTTTTCGGTCATCTCTCTTCTGTTTGTCATCTTGAGGATCATCAGATGTCAAAGGATTACTACTGTAGTCACCTGATCATATATATAACATCAAATCAAGTGGACGCTATTAAAAACCTTTGCACTTTTCAACAAAGTAAATGACAGTAATTTCTAAAATTATCCTTGATACTGCAAAATGATTGATAAAATGCAGGAGCATATTTTTTCACCGTCATTGTTGGATGTTTTTGGAGGTTTTCTCTCCCTCTTCTTTTCCGTGTTTTTCTTTCTTTGTTTTTTGCTATCTTGAGCATCACCTAGACCAAATGATATGATTATACCATGCACGACGCATGCTTTAATAGCGTAAGTCTACAACAATGTCTGACTTTGAAGGGCAGGAAACTCTTCATCATCTTTGGGGAAGTGGGAGCTGCCTTCCTGCCTATTTTCAGGTTCACGTGGCCTGAAAAGTAGAGCCATGGGTTAGCGTTTGGACACTTCCGTGCTGTTTAAAAAGCACCGATTCCCGCTCACTCTTTGTTGTCGTTTCGCCTCTGTCTGTGACTATCATCTGACTGATTGTATCTTCTGTCTGTGTTTCTCCTGTTGCCATAGTTACCATCGCGATGATGCGTTCCTCCTCTTCTACTGTCTTCTTCCTCTTCTGGTTCATTGATGTTGCTTTTAAAACCGATGACAGTAAACTGATAGTTTATTAAGGCAAGTCATGCAACATCAGTGATAAGTAAACCAAATGCCAAACTAAGGAGTTATGGAAACAAGTTCTAAGAATATTAAATCAGCAACAATACGGGCACAGAAAACGAAATGGAAAGTCACATTGACAAAGCATTAATACAAAAATTTGCAAGTGACGTTGAAACTCTTGACAGAAAACAATCACATGTAAGATGCAACTAATATATTGAATACCCTTTTTCATTATCCCATTCTCTCCTCCAATGTCCACTCTCTGCTTGTGCCTTTGCAAGTCTGTATCTGTCTGCTTCTTCTTGTTGTGTCTTCCAACGGTCGTAATCCTGACGTTGCCGGCCAGTCATCTGCATTTCCATTTCATGTTTGCTCTGTGGTCGCCGATCGTAATTCTGCATTGCGGGAAATAAGCAACTATTCAAAACTTCAAGTTTAGATTGCCGGTCATGTTTTGAAATTTTTAGCACACAGTATTTCTCTCAATCAAATATACAGCAGTGTAGCAGCAAAAAACACAACAAAGGGAAATTGATAAAGATAAGAAAGCACCATTGTCACGATAGTTTTGTTACGCAGAAATGCCTTTGATCTTTCAAAATACAAAAACTTGAATGCACAATGCACTATTTTCTGATGCGATAACAAGGGTAATACTTTAAAACATAAATGAAATTGTATTCTTCTATTTAACTTCCATCTTTAATCAATTTTACTGCAACTTCTACTCAAGTAAAAAGCTATGCCAAACCTTATTGGGACGTCTGTCTTGTTGAGGAGTATATTGTACATTTCTCGGAGGTGGTCGTCGTGTATATTGTCCACCTCCTTCTCGTTTTGGATCCTGCAGAAAACCTCCTGCATCTTGGTAATCTGGATCACCTTTCTAGAAATAAGATGTTGCCGTGAAGGTAAGAGCCTTATGAATACTTCTGTTGAGATCTTAGATGATACCTGGAGTTTTCCGGACAACTGTGCCTCCATTTTTTCAAAATTATCTCTCCGCTGTTTTTCACGCTCATCAATCTAAGGAAATTTTTTTTCTCATGAAATATAAAACAAATAACAAAGATAAAAACATAGTCACTGAGTAGCAACAAGCATACTACTTATGGTTTTAGAATTAAATCTTTACTGATTTTTTTTATTCACATCAATTGACTTTCCTACCCTTCTGTCAGAAAATCTGTCTTGGTCTCTGCGATCACCATCATGACTATATCGGTGATTTCCTCCACGCGGACGTTGATGTCTGTGATCCCTCCTATCCTCTCGAGCCCAATCTCCTCCACCATTGTCATGGTAACTCCTACTTCCTCCTCTTCCCTGGCCACGAGGGGTTCTTCGTGTGTCATCATAGCTCCCTTGATCACGTTCTTCATATCGAGATGAATGATTTTCCCTTGACTTTCTTCCTAGATGATCTTGTCTCCTCTTGCCTTCATGAGGCTGACCAGATTCATCGACTGGATCATCCATGTGAGCACGATGGTTGCTTCCATGACCACTACCCTAGCATGACATAATTGCAGTGATTATGAGATGAAGTGGTTGATGAGGAATAGATGAACAAGTAAGTAGAAAGTCAGTTTAGGAAGGTGATTAAGTAAAGATGTGTCAATTCAATCAACTTACAAATACAGCTTGTAGTACCAAGCTTGGTCACGATGTAATGTAAATGCAATAACTGTTTTGCAAGTATCTACTACAAAACTTTATTAACCTTGGAAGATCCCTTGCCTGGGGTAACTCCTTGCACCTGTTTTTTGCTATCCAACGCGCTTCCATGCTTTTCTGCTTGTCTAAAGAAATAATCACAGGAATAGTACTTTTGTTTGTTATGCTTTTTAGTTTTTTTTTAGTACACATCTTATTTACACAAGAATTCAATTACTAAAACTGTGTTATTAGTAATCTAAAAGGATATCTCTGAAAACTAAGCCATTGACGATTATGTATATATAATTACTGTATATATATATATATATATGTAAATTTTACAAAATGCAAGTCTGCTATCTCAAGTAAATAATTACTGAAGGTAATGTAAAAAGGTAAAAAAATTTATGGCAAATGTGCGGAATGGGTTAACTACTTCGTGTCTGTACAGCTTTCATGACTATATAAGTGAAGTATCTGTTTTTGTCATATTACACACTGTACTGCGGTAATATATTGTATTTATAACTTGAAGTATCATGCATATATAGGTATACAAGCTGTTTCAATGATTTGCTAGTCACATAAACAAACAGGAAATAAAATAGCTACAAGTATATCAAAACAAAAAATATCTTTTAATCCCAATCAACTATATATAAATATATATACATGTTACAAACTTACTTTTTATCAGCTTCAACAAGTTTATGTCTTTTCTCTAATTTCTCATTTTTCTCTTTTAACAATCTCATTTTTAGATTGATTGCTTCCTCCCTCATTGCAGCATCCATTTTTTGATCCATGCTTTTATCAATTCTTATCTGATAGCTTTTCAAAATTTAGGGTACCATATGTATTCAGCCTAACAAAGAAAGTACCTTTAAGCTTTAATTAACCTTCATGCAAGAGAAGAAAACCAACCAAGCTTCCTATGGCTGTACGATCTGATGGTATATTTATATTTGCTAATGCCACTATTTCACCGGAAAAATCGTGCGTTCAAAATTATGTTTCATTGTTTCTTGTTAACCTAACTTAAATGGCTTTGACTCCAATAAACATGAAATAGCAAAAATCAACTTTTTGAATCGCCCCTTTTCTAACCGAATCACCTATCTTCAATAACACTCTTCCTATAACTGTATAGCCTAGAGAACCTTCAGCAAGAAACAGCTCCGGACAACAGTCTGAAAGTGAAAGACCAATGCAGCTGTTAATATTTTCACACTTAGTTGTCTCAGACATAATACGTAATACACAAGGAAAAGAAGCAGACGGGAGCATGCAATAGGCCTATACGGTATGTCTCATAAAATTCGTCTGTTTTTGCATGTAGGCATACGACTTCTGACAGATAGTCTTATTCTTATAGCCCTACTGGTAAGTTTGCTTTCAGTGTACTCAATAAATGCGCCAATAAATGTTATGTGAAAATTAGCGCCAAGCTAACTTAATACTGTACTGTACTTGTAATATTAATATAGCTTTTATAGCATATCGTGCAAAACCGCAATTCTGTGCCAGAAAATTGAGACGTCACAAAAAATCACTTTGTCATCAACATTCGGGGAAATTCCCATACAAAGGTCAAAAATACGCATTTTTCGAATATTTCTTGCACCACTTTTTCGTCTATAAACCGAAAACTTTTTAACAGGAAAATGACGTTATGACCCTTAACTTTAGCCTATTTAAAAATACACACCCAATCTTATCCATAATACCTCAAAATAAGACTCAAATGGGGTCACCTCAAGAAAGCAACAACCGCGTGAGAAAAAAAGAGAATCCCAATTTGCTGGGGTCTACCAGACGCCACAAACCAAGCAACTCATAGTGTTCATTAAACAACTAGGAGGAACAATTGCACCTCAAACAACTAGGAGGAACAATTCGAAATGTGGCAAGCATACGTAAGATGGCCCGGCCTGGCCCTCCGTTGGCACTTGAATTTAATTCCGCCACCAAGTGGTCGGTTATTCCGTAACAAATTAAAGGGGATTTTAGCCAACAATAGCTAGTTGGATCTTCGTGAAAAACAAATCTTGTCGCGGGCAAAGGAGTTCCTCACGATACTAATTTTGTCGAAATTGATGAAGTGTGAGCCGACTGGCGAGCAATAAATCATGGGCAAATCGCTTGTGCACTGTACCACGACGTGGTATAGTACGAGCTCCGATGAGATAGTGAACAGAGGTGCCATGTATAGAATAAGTAAACTAACTGGACATCGGCGATAGGCGCGACTTTTTCTTCGTATAGACCCTTTCCATGTGAAATAATGCTGTCATGTAAAATGATTTAAAGATTGATAAATGATCCGATTTAAAGTAAGTCTAGCTCCGCTGAAAATTTAACTTTGTTTGGCGAGATCTACAAACACAAGGTGTAGGAATAACACAACACTTTTTGACGACGGCTATTCAAATCAGCCAAGCACAACAGTGAATCTTGTGCAACTTTTACTGAGAGCACCACGCTTTAACTAATCTCAACAAAATAATGTAGCAGCAAACACAGTATCAAAGAAAAATAGCAGCACAAAGTACAACACAGATAATAACGTTTACTTTTTGGCACTTTTGTAATTTAACAAAGATCTAAACCGTTGGAACTCAGGGGTCTGGATGTCTCCAGCTAGCTCTGACGTTGGCAGTAGGTTCAATTCAAATTCCTGCAACGTTGGGCGGTCTGGTGTGAAGGCAAGTGAAGACGTTGGAACTTTTACTAATGGAGATGAGAAAGGATTAACAGTAGGCTGCAACAAATCGTTCTCCTTGCTGTAATCGGTGGTCTGCGTCGAAACAGGCGACGCCATCAGAAGATCAATGGCATTTACATCTTTAGATTGTGAATATGCGATGTTGGAGTTGACGTCAGCTTAAAAAAATTAATATTGACAAGAACGTTTTAATGACTAATAGAATGGATATCGGATACTCTGTGACAGTTGACTCTAGCTAGTAGCTAGACTAGTAGTTTCTGAACTCTAGTAAACAAAGTTTGCTGGATCAATTTTAAAAGTGTAAAGGATTGACAGTTAAGTATAAACAACATTAGGAGCTTAGTACAATTACTTGTTTCAGCATCGACTGCAACCAGCGTCGTTGTCACATCTATTTTGGTCTCGTTGTCGTCGAAATCTGACTCCTCTAAATCATCAAGAGCACTTGTGTCCAAGATATGTGGAAGAGTGTTTTCAAGCATCGTGTCCCAGGCATAGTCTAAGAACAGACGCGGTTTTTATTCCTCGTTTTAATTTCAACGTATTAATTACACAATAGTTACCATCATTAACTCAACGTAAATGGCAGCGACAACCATTAAAGTTATAAGTTAAGCCAACATGTCTCTCGCTGTTAATTCTTTTTTTAAAAAGGGAACAAAAAAATGAACATAATGAATAAACAAAAATACTAACCAATGTCTGCAGACACATCAAAGTGATCTTTCGCTTGTCTCTGAATGCTTTTATCAAGTGAATTGATACCGCAGATGACGTCGCCTGGGCCATACATAGCAAATTGAGATATGTATATTAGCCAGGTTGCAACAAACAAAGTTAGAATAAAAGTTCCAAGCTTGTGTTAAAAGGTTAATTTCTAACAAACCATTCTGTGAAGTGCCTTGCTGGTATTGTTCAGGGAAACGCGTTATGTTAGCTAACCCTTCATACGATGTTAGACCCCCTAATAAAGAACACAACTTGTTTGATGATGTCGGTACAGCAATATCTAACACAAAGTATTCCATCTAAGACTAGTTTCAAACAAGTAGAATTATAGCAGTAAACAAGCAGTTAGATTTTATAACGGCTAATGACACGGCACGGACCCTTCAGTGCCGTTTCTTTATCTAATGAGCATGCAGCATGGGGTGACTGAGAAGATGACACATTCATAAACGTTGGAGGCGCAGACGTTGACGGCTCGTCAGTGTCATCTAATGCACATACCAGTATTTTCTATTCTAAATGCCCTCTTAAAAACTATACAACAACAGGAATGCCGACTATTTTCGTCAGTTAAAGAAAAATAGCAACCACTCTTACCAAGACCGACAGTTTCAGGACAAGTCGACGTCTCGATGGGAGGCGTTCGCATAATTTTGTCACGAGACACAAAGGCAGAACGATCTAAGAATGAAAATTTTTGTTCAAAACCGCGGTGAGATTTGAAAAGATATCACAATAGCCTGTCTGCTGGTATTGGTCTTACCTAGTTGGCAAAAATTGTCTTTTTCATAAACGACAAGTGGAGAGCGTTCGCTGTCAGTGGGTTGGAGAGTGCAGTTTACAATCTTGAAAACAGACAGAATTATAAAAAAAATTGAATTTTCAGTGTTTGAGCGAACAAATTACACAAAAGACTAAAATTGTCGTCGCCGTAATCCACTGTTTATACACTCAACAAACAGAAATGCTACAACAACCAAAAGGCAATAAACACAAACCAGGTAATTTACATGAAATCAAACTACACAATAGATCCATTTTTACCTCATTGATCAACTTTTGTTCCGCGTCTGGGGTGCTTGACCGAAATGGTGTTAGTTTGATGTTTTCACCCCTCTGAACTAAGGGTGAACTTGGCAGTGACATGGACTTTCTTCCCTTTGTTTTCTTCTTCTGGTCTCTGGCTCCAGTCACTCTCTTCGTGCCATCTGGTGGAGATATTTTACTTCAATAAATCAGAAATTTTTCTTTGATGACCCTTTTTGATTGGTAGTTTGAAATTAAGAAATATACCACTAATGTATACAACATGTAAATTTTTTGGAGGAAATTGTATTAATATAACTTTTTATGACGTAAAATTAAGAACAACCGACCAGGGGTTCTTGAGAGCATTGAATGTTGAATAAGGCCGGCACTAAAAAATAAAAAAAACCTCGGTAAAATTCTGGCACCACAGTGATCGTGACTACTAAATACTTTCAGCTCTGCCTTAAATGCACAACTACTGCAATGGTGGAGAGAGTAGATAACGAAATATGTCGACGAAATATCTTACCTCAAGCGGTCTTCAAAAGCAACATGCTTTGGCTTTCCTTGTGTCAGTGCAGGTTTCAATTTGTCAGCTCTGTTAGATTGTGTGCCAGGCGAGGATACTTTCTTTATCAAGCTGCCTGGTTTGTTTTCATTAACTGGAATGGTCCAAGCTTCGCTGGTGCTGGGGTGCTGAACGCTTGATGCTGAGCTGAATGAAGAGGAAACTATTTCTTCAAGAAAATCTTCAAGTTTTCTTTCTGGAAGATAAAAGTAATTTTAGTGGTTGTAGATTCCATGTTATACGTGTGGTGGGTGGGCACACCGGAATATTTCAAAATTATAAAACTAAAACAGTATCCTGAAAAAAATTTGTTACTGTTGGTGATATGACTTGAGGAGCATTTTGTACAGTATTGAAGTGATTAATTTATCAGCAAATTGTGTTGTTTGACATGAGCAGTTAACAGGAAGAAATAGTACTTGTATATATATTGGAATTGATTTTTATTATAACTAATATGTTGGACAGTTATAGAAAAACGTAGATTAGTATAATAAAATTCCAATAGTATACTTGGCCGACAAAAATAAGCTGTGTGTATATTTTGTGCGGATGAAATCTGACAAACATGCCTTGGGGGTCAAACTGAAACCACTTTAATATTTTACAAATGCAAATACCTTCTGGCAGAAGACACCTTTCCGCTATTCCTTTAGGAGAATCATTTAGGTTGTCTAAACAATCTTCAAAAACAGTTTTATCTTTAGCATCAGGCAAAGGGATATTTGATGTGATGTCAAATTCTGTTAAAACACACAAAAGCAATACATTTAATATTTATACACTAAAAGCATACGTTTTTTAGGATTTGAAAGATTGCACAATAAACAAAGAAGTTATATTAACAAAGTGCACATCCTTTAATACCTGCAAGGGTGAAATCTTCCGATAACGTGTGGTTGTTATCTGCTTGATGGCGATCCCTATATATTTTGTCCAACTCTTGTTTGAGGCATTTTATTGAAGATTTAACATCAGCTGTTTCGCCTTCCACTGTGCGTCTATGAAAATTGGTCTTATTAATAGGCTGTTAAGTGGGTGTGCAGTACTTTAATGCACATGCTTTTCAACACTTACTTGATGTCAAAAAGTTTTACCATGTCGTCTTCTTGCCGTTTGATTTGGGCTTTTAAAAAGGAACTGTACTTGGCAAAGTCGAAAGGGCCAACTGAGACAGAGTATTGAAGATAATTAGTACTAGTAGAGCACGTCAAGATGATAACTGATTTGAAAAATACACATCAAGAAACCTTTAAACTAAAATCACTGAACTAATACATGCAAATAGCACAAATACAACAAGTACGTAAATTTGAGTCCAATCCAATGTTCTTTTTACATTTTAGACATATGCGTGTGTAAAAGATTTTTGCTCAATAGTAATCTCTTGTAAAACTGTGCGAGTTTGGATTGGTACACAAAAACCTATGTTGCTTAACATGTATTTAGTGTTTTCTTATCTTCCCTTTGTGTGCTAAACATGTAACAACCGTGCTTTGAAAAAAGTAACAGCTTAAAGATACCAACCTTCATGCAAAGTGTCTGCCACTAATGTCAAGGCAAGATTGTTGAGTGATACAAGGCTAGTGAGGTTGAGTAATCCACCTTCATACAACGATGTTCCTATAGTCTGAATGAGCAATGGTAAAAGGCTTATTATATTAGAATTTCTATTTCATTTGTAAGTGAGTTTCTAACACAGAGGTTAGTGTAAAATTTGTAGAAGAATATTTGAACCTGGTATATTTCTTCTTGACAATCATTTAGTAATTTAGCCGGCACCTTTGGCTGCAAAGCATTGCCATCTAATACAAGTTTATCCTTCTCTTCACAGAGTACACTTGTAAAAATCTCTCTCTGAAAATTGAAATTCCTTAATTTAATAGTTCATTTTTTGGGTTAGAAACGAATGAAAATGATTCTATTTATAAAAGGGGAGAATTCACGTAAAAAGACAAAATACCACAATCAGCACTCTAAAGGCGATTAACGGATCCCAATGCAATTAAAAAAATTCCTAGCTTAGATGATGCTACATTACTTGAGCGCTGCATTTTTCAACCATATTTGTGATTTCATTCCACTTGGATCTAATCTTCTTTACGCCAGTATCAAGGTCTTTTTTTCGTTGTCTTTGGATTTCCTTTTGCTTTCTGTGAAAAAATCTTTTGTTTTTTCAATTTACATGAAATATTAACAATATTTACTATTGATTATAAATTTCACAAATTTCCAATGCAAGCTTCGTTCAAATGTTACTTGGATGCTGAAATACTATCAACAGACGTGCAACCATCACTCTGCATTAAGTTCTATGGTTGCTTACGCTTCAGAATAAATTCTAGTTTCGCCCTCCAAGCGTTGCTTTTTCTGCAAAAGAAATTTCTTCTTCTTTTGCAATGCGTGGTATTCTTTCATCTGCTCACTGTAACATAAAATTTAACTAAAAATACAAATATGGTTGTAATGGAATTGCAAAAATGATGACTTACTCTGCTAGCTTCTGTAATTCCTCGTCTGTTTTCTTGATGATTTGTACTTGCTTTTGATGCTCATTAAATTCTTTAATGTTCATGGCTCTAATAGTATTCATTTGCGCTCGAGCCAAGTTTTTGCACAGTTGGGGAGGGCGAAGAATACCGTACGAGCACACATCAGCTAAAATATTCAATTTATTGTTCACTAGATAGATGTATGAAAAATTAACTGTAATTTCATAAGAGAAAAATAATGGAAGTTCAATCTGCTAAACAGGAAGCTAATTACTGTTAAAAATAACTGATTAAAAAGGCAGATTAAAACTACCTCTTGTTATTCATGTTAATTATTTTGTGTGACACCTTATGGCAAATGTATCACTTCGCTTTATATATAAATTATTAAGTAATTTGCTAAACTCACTGGTGAGTTTGTGTAGAACAAATCCAGAAAATAGAAACATCAGGTTCACAAAATCTTTGCCACCAGGTGACATCAGCAGAGTCGTAGTTGCCTTCGGAATGCCAAAGTCTGGGTATTGCTGAAAGAAGACATCATATTTGTTAAATTACTCAATGCAGACTACCAGTCTATTACAGTAGTTAACCAGTTTCTTAGTTGAAAACAATAAAAAGGGCATGTACGGTCTCATAGTGATTGTTAGATCTTATATTAACCTTATTTTTTGTTTCAACGTGAATTGTATACATGGTGCTCAGAAGAAAAATCGTTTCAATCAAACATGAAGTTTCCACACAAACATTTTACAATACTGTATATCTAAATGCTTGAATTTGTCTATTTTGCACCTTCACTATACGTGAGAAAAGTAACAGTGTTACTTTTACTTAAGAGATAATTATATTTAGCTACTTATGGAAAAATAGTCTCATAAAGTGTGGCTACTTGTTGGTCTTGGAGTTTGGACACTGCTGTCATTTGAAAAAATTGCGAGGGCCCTACAGCAGTTGTATGTTATTTCAAACAAGTGAACTTTTACCTCTGATATTCTTTTTAACCAGTTGTAACAGACTTTGCGAAACTGCTGGTTTGTTTTCTTATCTGTGCTCGGAAAGCAGGTCCTTTGAAAGAAAACGACGGTGAGCAATAAGCACGTCAACACCGTACGACATATTTAGCTTTCTAATTATATGACTGAAGTTATGTAACACATAGTGAGAACTGCATTTGTACCGAAATAACTCATCGGTCTGTTTAGGATTGAGCTTCCCAAAGAGGAAATGGATAACTACTTCAAATGCACGGTTGTTGGGTTTGTCAAACATATTCTCGCTGAAATGGCACCTTGGAGAAAATAAAATATTGCTTTTGTGCATGAAAATTAACTTTAAAGCATTAAAACATACCTGTGTTTCATTTCAAGTGACCGTGGGTGAAAACCAAGAGCAAGCAAATTGAAGAATAATGAACTTTGCTTCTTCTGCATTATGCTTTGCCTTTCAGTCATCTTGGAAAAGCTTTAACGTAACAATTACACTACAGATATGATTGATATAATACACAACACATGAAACTAAGGAGAAACTAGAAGTGAGAAGCTCTATTGCATCTGAAGAAAACAAAGATAAAAAAACAAACTGAAAGATTTTCACAAACATCATATTGTTGTAGCAAGAAGGGTCCAACGAATTTGCGATGTCAAATGCACTGAACTAAATTATTGCATAAGTTTGCATTTAAACGGGTACATTTCGTTGGTTCTCTTCCAAAAAAATGGCCTCTCATTTTTCCAATTCATTTTCATTTTTTTTATTTAGTTTCAAAGTTTAATTAATATAACTTCTATCATCAAACATAACCAATTTAACGAGAAAAAATTCACTGAAAATCTGCTAATAATTAACATTATGTAAAATGATGTTTCTAGTTTAAAGTGTATGCTTGAAAACCTCAATATTGCTAGTACAATAGCACGATATGATTCAGTAAATCAAATACAAACAGTATGCTGCGTAAAACCTATACAGTCATATATGTAGTAGGCAGTATTCTATAAATTTATAATGTATCCATCTGGATAACTATCAATAACAATAGTCTGTTACAAAGAAATTTTAAGGTTGATAAATTATATCTAGGAAAGACAATACAAAAAACAAACAAAACTACTCAATAAAACTTTGCGTGTAATGACAAGCATGAGGAATGCTTACAGCTTACATTTTAAAATCACTAAACAGATGATAAAGTCCAAAAAACATCATACCAGCTAAAACAATATGTTAAGTATAATCATCAAAACTTGCCAAAATTTCTGTAAAGCAAAAAAATTTACGAGCAGTTAAAGTTTACTTTATTTGCAGCATTTATGGGATTACATTGTATAGAAAACAATGATTTTTGGTTTGTTGGAGGTAAAAATATTCTAAGATAAAAGTGAGGCAGTTGCTTGTGAAAAACAAAATGTGATTCAACAGGAGTTCAATCAAGAACGACAACATCACAGTCGACATCTATTTGCTCTGCACCATTTGACATTTTCCTGCGCTTTCCTTCATTGTTTTCAGTTGAATTGGAGGTAGTGGATGAATGTTTTCTTTTCCTATCAACTGTACATGATATGTCTAGTTCTTCTACAATTTCAACATCTTCATCTTCATTTTTAACGTCATTCTGTGCTTTATTGGCACTTTTATTCTCGGAAGCTATTTTGTCCAGAGCAAGGTCTGTTTTACTCACAATTTCAAAAATAGAATCATCAGGGAAGCCCGTTCCATGCAAGATATTCACGATGATATCATAGTTTTGTAAGAAGTCATCGGCGCGTAGCCTTGTACCATGACGAATTCCGAACTCCGAAAGAGGTTTTTTCAGGTTTTCCTCATCATTGTCTTCCTCCTCACTTGAAATCAAGATAGTTGCTCTTCCATCCAGGAGCTCAACATCCGGAGCAAGCATGCCCAACGCAGATTTCATTATTTTATCACGAAGTTCAATAACTGATAACTTACTAGCATCCAATTTAATAGTAATCTCTGGCTTTTCTGCACAAACATAACAGCCAGGTTTAGGTGGATCAAGCAAACATGGGACCAAGAGCTTTTTAGTGGCATTAGCGGCTTTGCATACAAAGACAGATCTACATTCATCCAACTTTTTCCTTAAAATGCATAAGGCTTGCATAACAATTATGCCAGCAACTACAGCATTTGTTGTTGCTATGGCAGGGATTATGTTGCCTGCCATTGACTTGACTTCAAAGATACTCTTCTGTTCAATGTCAAATATCTTGGCACGGATATTGGCTGCGGCTGAAGTGAAATGCATCGCAGCGGTGCCATCTTTATCCCACACAAGCATTCCTCCGTCACCTTCGCCTTTGAGTTGTTTCTTTAGTGAAGCAACACTAGCAGAAAACAGTTCAGCATTTTGTTTAACACTAAGCACATCTTGGATATCTGAAATTGCAACGTTTTCCACATTGTCAGCATTTGTCTGTTGCCAAGACAACGGCACGGGAGGTTTCCGTTTCTTCCAGAGTTTGTCCATTGAAAGAAGGTAGTTGATGTCGGAATCGAAGAGTTTGTTAAATATCATTGTTGCATCGTAATCATAATCCTGTGCCCACTCTCGTGTGCTTTTCCTTTGAATAATCGGTTTGTGCTTCAAGGAAGATGACTCCGCATTGTTGACTCCATCTCCGGACTCCGGATCGCGAGCCTCTGGATCTTGCGTGTCAGGAGAAACGTCTTGGTCAGCGTCTTCTTCTCCAAAGAGCTGATTAAACAAATACTTGGCCCAGACAATACAATGAATGAGTTCAGTGGGAGTGTTCCTGATGGTGCAACCAGGATACGTTTTTCTTCTTGGTGCAGGGTTGCATTCATAGCATTCAGATAAACCTTTCTTTATCACCGTCACTTGACCCAAGTAACCTGCTGAGCCACTCTCAACCAGAGGAACATCAGCTGCCAAACACATTCTATTCACATGATTTCTTGCGGCAGTATTGTCTAATGCATTGAGAACTAGATCGAATTGTTTAAAAAATTGCATGTTATATTCGGGATTGAAGACTGAGTCATGGCGTGACACAATATTGGCAGAAGGGCAAAGTCGCAAAACACTTTCCCTAGCAACTTGAGCTTTAGGAAGACCAACATGCTTCTTTTGAAACAAGAACTGTCGATTAAGGTTGCTAACATCGATTGTATCAAGATCAATAACATCAATGTTTCGAAATCCTGTCAACGCCAAGTTTTTCAGAAGTTCACAGCCAATTCCACCGGCTCCAACTACAAAAAGTTTTGCTTCTTGCACAACTTTTTTTAACGTTTCTGGTAAAGCATTGTTGCAAAGTCCAGCCATAGCTTTTATTTATGTTTAAATCTTTTCTACCTACCAGCTGTCACAGAGGGCTAAACACTATACAGATAATTTTAAACAACAACATTCAACTGTGTATATGTTATTTGCAAACATTTTCCAAGTAATCAATGTTACAAATTTGTATCACATATCTTCCCCATTAACGAATTTCTGTGGCTTCCTGTAGTTGTTAAAAGCAAAAAATATGATTTTCTCCGCAAAATTGCATAGATCTATGTTTCTAATTCACAAAAGTGAGCTGCATCCACAAGTTTCACAGGCCAATTGCAATGCACAAACTATTGTAGAGAAATTCACTCCATTCGCTCATATTGCAAACTTTCTAGTCAGGAAGGTGTTTTTCATAATTGCTACATTTCAGTGATATAGGCCTACCAATATCCCATAGCGGAAAATGTGACACATGCACGCAAAATATTATTAATGCACAACGGCTTCAGTCTGTTAATGTATGCGAAAATTTGTGCGCATGATTTCTTATCGAAAACTGCCATACTTTCCAGTCAGGTATCAGGTTGTGTTGTACATACTTTGTGAGTTTCTGGTTGGGTTTTATGCGATTAATTCACTTACAGACTTATGGTCGAGAGTTTGGCCTAAGGCCTAGATGTGCAATCGACTTAAAGTAGCTTTTTGATTGACATAATGCTTATAGTTTATAGATATCGCCACATGTATCGGGCACGTCTGGTTTAAGCTGACATTGCATATCACTAGTATCAAGCTAAAAAACAACTAACCAGCTCCAAACTGCAGAGTTTCGAGGATGTTTGGCATAGCCGCACTCAATACTGATTTTGATGAGCTTCAATGCCGCACTTAAGGTAGTTTATTTTGCACTTAATATCTTACGAAGAACTTCTATGCACTCAATATTCAATTGATTTAAAGACTGAATAAACTTCCATTGTGTCTGATCATTTTTGCGCACTGCACTTGTCATTTTTGGTTGCTTGGTGCACTCAAGATCTTACTGAAGCTGGCCATACTCTGCGGTCCGGTATCCGGTAGTGAGTTTTAAGCATCACAACTTGATAAAATAATTCGTACCAATAACTCAATAAGCAATAACATGGACTTTACCGTTTAGCGTTAGCAGAAATAGGCGTAATAGCATTCTAACAAGCAATTATTCATTTTTATCGAGTTGATAAAAAGACCCAATTAACCTTTATCCTCTAACTGAGGAAAGTCTTTGCATGACTTAAACCTGGCGTTGATTCCTCGTCGCCCCAGCCCCAACTACCAAGCTAGTCTTCATGCAACTTCCGATTGTTAAACGTTTTTTTTTTTCAGAATCGTATTGCCCAAAATTTTTAACTGTCCACCAGGGTGGTCGGACGATTCAACCCACGGATGATTCAACCTGCGGACGATTCAACCTGTGGACGATTCAACTCAGGACCATTCAACCCGAGGACGATTCAACCCATGGACGATTCAACTCAAGACGATTCAACCCACGCACCTTTCACATACTTATGGCTTAGGTTATTACTAAGTTACTTTGTAGCCAATTGTAAGCTTAATATTGGACAGTCTAGACTCTAGAGCTAGGCAATCCTGAATAGGCCTGTACGTCGTGGTTAACGGTTATGCTACCATTGCAATCGTACGGTGTTTTGTTCGGTTCTAGGTCGATTCAACCCATGGACGATTCAACTCCGGACAATTCAACCCGCGGACGATTCAACCCAGGACCATTCAACCTAGGACGATTCAACCCATTTACAAAAACCTCTCCGCAGTTCGTTATCAGGCACGGATGCCTATTTCATCACTATACCAATACACATCTTGTGTTGAAATAAAAACAAGTTTGTCGTGTTGTACTGAGTAGGCCTGCTTAGCGAAAAATAAATAAAGCCTACACGTCGATTAAAAGTCAAACCTTAGAAACAACTGTTTGCTGATCGGAATTAAGATTTCCCGCAAAAAATTTTGAATCGGGAGATCGAACATTTTGATAATAGTGTAAGTCGCTTGTCTCCAGCCAATTAATTATTTTGAAAATGAACGTGCAGAGGTTGTTGCACTGTTCATCAGTTTTAACTTATGTTATTTGGACTTAGTTTGCCCGCTGAATTAATGATCTGACTCCGTGGTTGCGTGCGGTTAGAATTCTCTAACCTTTTGTCAGTCGAAAGCTCTAACGTTATTACAGATACAGTTTATCAGAAACGGTCCTTTTATTGTAGGAACTGTACAGGTTCCGAATATTACACACAAACTTAGTAATCACCGTTTAAAACAGGTCAAAAGAATTACAATCAACACGACTAACGTAATACGTTCGTACGACTCTGTATCTCTCGTCTGCGCGTTTTCTCGCGTAGAAGTTTGAGCTTATAACAGCGTGGAGCGGTGTGAGCGGAAATATCCGACACAAAATACACGAACATTTCAGAATGTGCGAACGATCAAAATAAGCGTTGGCAATGGGGATTATATTCAGTTAAAACTAGGATGTTATGAAATCACCTGGTAACGTACTAAACGGCGTTTTCACATGAAGTTATTTAGAGAAAGTTTCCAAATATTAAACGACAATTGCAGTGTTATCAATAAACAATACTTCAATAAATAACTGGCGAACACTTTCCCAAGAATGATATAATGGTATTAAAAAAGGCCACCCAGGCCACTACAAACGAATAACTTTTCCTATAGCAGAAAGAGGGACTCTGTGTGCTATAATTCTGCTTATTTCGTTGTGGTTACTTTGAAGTTTGTACCTGAACAAAATACGGTACCATAACCATTAACCATGATGTACAGGCCTATTCAGGATGGCCTAACTCTAGAATCTTGATTGTCCAATATTAAGATTACAATTGGCTACAAACGAACTTGGTAATAACCTAAGCCATAAGTACGTGAAAGCTCAGTAGGTTGAATCGTCCGTGGGTTGAATCGTCCGCGGGTTGAATCGTCCGCGGGTTGAATCGTCCGCGGGTTGAATCGACCGCGGGTTGAATCGTCCGCGGGTTGAATCGACCGCGGGTTGAATCGACCGCGGGTTGAATCGACCGCGGGTTGAATCGACCTAGAACCGTCCACCAGGTCCACTGAACAGGGAGGAATAAGTGTCGTTAATGCTTTATGGAAATGTATTACAACGGTATAGGCTAGCGCCACTTGGTATCGAACGTGGAACACAAGCCACATTTATTGCGGTATCATTGGTATGTGAAGATATTATACCATGATGGTATAATAATCTTTAACCTCAGACTAAGCACTGAAGAAAATCTTTGCATGGCTTGGTAAGGTATTAATGACACCTGCTCCTGTTAAGTGGACAGTTCTAAATACGGGCAATACTATATAAACAAAGTTGTGACAATCGGAACTTGCACAAAGACTAGCTTGAAGAATCATCCCCAGGTTTAAGTTGTGCAAATACTTTCTTCAATTCAATGATAAAGATTATTATCAGGGCCCAGTATGTACAAGTAAGCAACCACAATGTGCTTTTGTATACCAGACCCCAGCTACTCGAGTTGTGCAGCTGCGTCTGGTTGTGCACTTGTAAACTAGACTCGATTATTATCGTACCATATCAAAGTATGGCAACTGCACCTTAAACCTTTTTGAAGACTGTACCAAACATCAACTTGGGAAGAGCGCAATATTCAAACAAATAATGTTCTTTTTGGCTATTTCGTTTCGAAAAGAACATAATGTCTTCTTTTTCTGCCAAAAGAAGAATGCAAAGGGTTTTTGTAGAATCTACCACACTGAAAATACAATTGGTGCCCTATCTTGCACTGTTAAAATATTGTCATAAAGTGCCATGCTTTTCAGCCCGGTGCCCATGTACAGGATGTATTTAGAATTTGCTTTGCGCTGCCATTTCATTGCTTTAGGCAAAAACAGCATAAACCTGCTCTATGTTACAATAAGTTTATTTCTTCTATTTAGTTTTGTAATTTGCAAAATTTCTGTTGATTAGGTATTTTTCTGTTAATTCAAATGTTATTGTTTGTTAAAATATACTATTAGTTTACAACATGAAAATTATTGTTGCGAGTTACCCTAAAACTGGCACAAAGTCTTTGAACATCGCTTTAAGCGAACTTGGTTACAAAGTGTACGATTTTGTGGAGCATTTCTGGTATCACGGTAAATATTGGAAGAGGATTTTGACCACTGGAGGAAGTACAGAAGATTTTAAAAAGATGTATGAAGATGTCGATGTTGTGATGGATGCGCCAGCATTCCGATTCTGGGAAGAAATTCACTGGGCTTTTCCGGATGCTAAGGTTAACAAACCATTCTTGCTTGTTAAGTTTTTGTACAGTATTTCATAGAATTGAGCTTGGAATATTTCAGAAATATCAGTAACGGTTTTGCCAAAGAAGTCTGTCCTGTCTTTTTAGCATTCAAACGAGCAATTGCTGTAGCAAGTAGCATTTATTTACTTTGTATTTTTATTTTCCACTTAGTTTAAACAGATTAATCAAGCAACTGCAATGAAATTATCAACTTTTACTGTTAGATCATTTTAATGCTGCGCGATGAAGATGAGTGGTACAAGAGCACTTGTGTGCAAATAAATCAGATAGCCAACAATACAATCTATAAACTGATGCTGACCTTTTCCCCAAATGGACACAGATACTTTCGCCATTACAATCGGATTGGTTGGTTAGACTAAATGTGGGAACGAGCTCATATTATGTGGTGGCACGAGCTTGGTTTTTAGTAAACATGAGCATCGTACAAATATTAATAGTTCCATTTTCTTTCGGAAATGAGATGAAGTTCTTTCCCTGGATTCAAATTACTACAAACGAGCTGATTTTGAAGCAGAAATATCGACAACACAACGCCTATGTTTTAGAGGTGAGCTAACGCATTGGTGGGTATGAATAACACTTGGAGTAAATGAGTATTAAATTTTTATTTAAACTGTGAACTAATCAATGTACTGACTGTGATTTTATCAGTGGCCTACTACTGTGTGAGCATGTAGATGAATTTTAATGGACTTTGGATCTATAAGATAACTATTAATGTAACATGGTCCATTTTTTCTCAAAACTAATATCTTGATTATCTATTTTTCAATGAGCTTGATCGGTCACTTCGAGAATTAACCCCAGTAAAGTTTGTATTTTGAGTGAAGATCTTTGCAGTGACTCTTTTTCATTTATTAGCATGCGCCTGCCGATAAGTTTTTGCTTTATGACATCAACCAAGGCTGGGACCCACTGTGCACATTCCTCGGCAAACAGATTCCTGACAAACCGTTCCCCCACAAGAATGTGGGAGGAGAAGTGGTGAACGACTGGATGAAGGAACACCCTGTAGTGGTCCGGATGAAGAGAGAGATGTGGGTTTCTATCGGGCTTCTGCTCGCTCTGGGATCATTTACTTGCTTTAAAATGTTTCGTTCTCAGCGGTGGGGTGGGTTGGTCTCCTTCTTTCAGTCGCTCAGATACTGAGCGGATGTGAGGTCACTTTTTAGTTATCAACTTTCACGAGAAAATAGAACTTCATAAACATCATTATATAATTCCCAGTCACACTCATGCCTGTCATATGCTGTGCGTTGGTATCTTTTGTTATTTCAACAAAGACATTGGTATGAGGCTGACTGAGTAATATTGAACTTCATCACTTTGAAAGAAAGTACAATTGGCAGCGAGATCAAAGATTGTCTGCATAGCCACAATAACTGCTTTTTCTTTTTAATCCATCTGATATCATATCGTGTCATTTGTTACTTTTCACTTCCGCTAAAATCGTAGAATTTTTAGTTAATATTTGATTTTGTCGGTTCGGTAGCCGAACGATTCGAACGTTGGCCTCGCAATAAATGCGGCATATTCGATCCCCAGTGGCGCTATAACGGTGTAATGCCCTTAGACAAGACATTAGCCACACTTGCTCCTGTTCGGTGGAGGTGTGCACAGTTCCCAATTCGGGCAATAGTATATAAAAAATTATACAACAAAACTAAGAAAGGTGTGACAATTGGAACTTGCTCAAAAGCTAGCTCGGTAACCGGGGCTCCAGCGATGAGTAATTATCGCTGGGTTTCAGTCGAGCACAAATTTTCCTCATTTCGAGGATAAACATTATTATCAAACCATACCATTTTCGTCATGGCTGTTATGTTTTGCCTGCCTTTAACACTGGTGCCAATAGAATGTAACTAAGGTTTATACTGACCAAACGTGTGTAAGCTTGTTAGAGTACTATATAGTGGCCATTTAGT
This sequence comes from Clavelina lepadiformis, assembly GCF_947623445.1. NCBI lineage: Eukaryota > Metazoa > Chordata > Ascidiacea > Aplousobranchia > Clavelinidae > Clavelina > Clavelina lepadiformis. The sequence goes on from NC_135241.1 coordinate 21,834,701, forward strand.
GTTAATTTTTTACCTTGTGCAATTGCTTTTGTCTACGGTAATGTGCCAAAAATATAAATTGTGTAATTTATTGACATGCCTTAACTGTTTCTGTAAAGTTTTAGTAACAACATTTTAATGTGATTATTTTAACCTGCCTTTGTAGCTCGTTGCTTTGTAATAATCATTTATCCAATCATCTTGCCTTAGTAGCTCACGCTGTGTTCGATTTCACGTATGATTAATTAAATCATTGACCAAGCTTAGTCTTGTGGAGTAGGTTGATTAAACGGAAACGCATTCGCATATCTATACACTGGAATACTCTTACTAGTTACTACACAGGCCGTAGGGAACAATAATTAAAATTGGTATATTTTTTCATAATTTTAAACGTTTAGGCTGTAGTGTGATGAAATTGCAAAGAATTTTTATTTAAAATTTTTGTGATGAAGTTGAAACTACAGTAGTTGCCGCTTATATGATCCACCTCCATTCCAGGAAAAATGGATCCTATAAACGGCGGATCTACTGTATTTTAGGTGTCCATATGACTTTAACAAGCACATCTTCCCACAAAGTTTTTCTTGTGAACTTCTCTTATGCGTTGCTACTACAGCCAATCATTTTGTCTACAGCTGGTAGACCTTTTCACTTCCTGCAGTTTCTTTCCTTCTTTAATCCATCGAAATTCTCACAGATACAAAATAATCTTTTACAGTTCTTCAAGTCTCACGAGATAGTCTACGCATGTTTTCAAAGTATACTCAGGCAAAGTACAGCGTCTATTACAACCCAACGACTCACTTGTCAGAGTCGACAAGGTGAAAAGAGACGCTAGAACAGCCGTAGGTAGGCAGTAGGGATGCGCCGATACGAACCCAAACCCGAATAGATTCGCCGAATATCGCCTTTATGGAAGATTCGGGCGAACCCGAATACAGTATTACTTATAAATTTGCTGACTTTCGTAAAAAAATGATGATCTAGTTTCCCGACAATGCTAAACTAGGGTCAGCTTTACTGACAATGAAGGTCGTTTTCCTGACGATTTTGCTTTCTCGATCGTTTTTTAAACACTATTTTTCGAAAGAAAGCGATTTTTTTTATCGATTATGTCATTTTAGAAGCAAGACTTGACAAATTTTGGAGGAAATTTTATTGTTTGGTTCAAATACGAATAGATACGGGATTCGTTCGTGTCGACCTTCATGATATTCGGGTTTGCACGAACCCGAATAATCTTCCTCGCGGCACATCCCTAGTGGGCAGTACCGCGGTACTACAATCCCGAATTACTGAACCGCGGTACTTTTTTGTACCGATACCGTTGGAACTTTTTTAGAAAAGTACCGAAACTCTGTACCGAATTAGTTTTGTCAAAACGATTCTTACGGTTTCCGATAAATCATGAGTGCATTTCGACAACATTAAAATTTGGTTGTTGTCATACGAACCTTTGCGCAGTTAATGAATGGATTACAAAGGATTACTGTAGTTTGAATGGATTACTGTAGTTTTGAACCCAAAACGATTGGCCATTGTTTCGTCATAATCGGAAAGTTTCCTTTTAATAACTTAATACTGTAGTATGGTATTACGAGGCTTACTATACCAGGTTTGGCGAATAGAAGTCGGCCTATGAAGTAGTTATAATTTTAATTGTTCCATTTCTTGACTTATTTCGGTTTTTTGATTCTTGTCGTTTTTCTTGATCCATACGAAAATATTTATCTTGGTTGTTAGTTTTTACTAACTTTTGACATAGGCCTAAGTAGCCTACTGGTTTCTGCCACAAAAAGAGGCAAAACTTTTGCCTTTGTACCAGCAGCTCATGATAAACAACCTCAGTGCAAGCACTAGAACATTAGATGCTATAAATAAACAAGATTCGTTATATTTTGTTATACTTAGCCTACGTTTCACGTTGTGTCCTAATGATTGATTCCCAGTGAACTGAAATGCGACCATCGACTGAGACCAGTTTCCCGGGTCTGGTATACAAGTGTACAACCACAGGATACCTTTGTATACGAGACCACAGCTACTCAAAGTGTGACGTCATCTGGTTGTGCACTTGTGTATTAGATCCAGTTTTCCCACCCCTTCTGTATAAAGCAATTGTGTGAGGTGGTTGCAGTCTGACCGCGTCTAATATACCAGGCTACAACACTGCAGTGCAACTCACAATTGCTTTTTTACACGTATAGCTCAATTATGGTTCTTTTACGCATCGTCACCGAAACTACCGTACGTGTCGCCACTGCGGCTGGTTTACTACGAAGTTAATACAAAGCCGGTAAAATGGACAAACGTGATGATTATTTCATTGTAAGTTGATCATGCAGGTCATAGATAAAGATCAGCGGGTAAGTTAGGAGAATGGGTACATACAAGGAGTTGATTGACGCTATTTGGGGTTGAATTGAAGTTACATTTAGGTTACGAAGTTATAATATTCAAGTTAGGCTAGCAAGAATCCATAAAATATAGTTTGAACGCACGATATTTTTCCTGTGAAATAGAGTCAATCGAAAATTATTGCTCTAACGCGCCGACAGTGGTATTTGAACACAAGAGCGATATAGTGCCTCAAATACCACCATTTTTTAGAGTACTCCTCAGAGGAAAAGCTGTTTTTAAAACGGCAATGTGAACAAGCTTATTGCAATCGTTAAGAGCTCGAAAACATTCAGGCTATTTTGGCTTTTTTTTGCTTTCTCGATTATCCGGTACTCCTGGGACGATGATTTTCACTTTTGAGCAGTTAAGCAAAAATAACGGATATTTGCATCCAAGGACATTACAAAGGTATCGCCTCTGGGTATCCAACACGGAACACAAGCCAGGTTTGTTGTGAGGCCAGCAGTCGAACCACTTGGATACCGAACAGACAAGTATAAAATTCTCTGAGCCAATCAAAATTTCCATTAGATAACAGACAATGGTTGTTTGAAATAAACTTTGCAATTTTTATGCACATAAGCCAGATGAAAGGTACAATTTAGGTCAAATGTTATTCTGGTTTAGGCTACAGTAGAATACTAAAGTAACGAAATATCAAGATTTTTCTAAACCAATTGAAGACTAACAACGTACATTATGTTTTTATTGTACAAGTTTTCGTGTCTTGTATTTCGTTCAACCTTGCCGGAAACGGGTACCCGATTTGGGGAATATCCACATCAAGGGGCTCACGGGTTAGACTTAGGCCTATAGCAACCATAGCTGTTATTCTCGCCTGAGGCAATAACTCCTTCGCCACATCGGTAATTTTCCACTCCACTCGCAAATCTGGCAAACTTTTATACTGTACAGGCCACAAGTCCACTTGTGTTTAAGTTCGTGTAACCAGACTTTTTGCTGTAAGCTACCAGACGTCCACATTCAATCAATCATTTTATTTTTCATCATTGACGCGGTGGGGACGAAAAAAGAGTGCTAGTTGCTGATAACATGCGATAATGCACGTGAACAAATGACAGAGCCTCGATGGCTTAAAACATGCAGGAAAATAATGGTGGTGTCAAGGTGCTGATGGCAACCAGCAAGGTCACTAAACTCAATAACACAGAAAAAAACAAGCTAAACCTTCCATCTTTAAAGCCAGGTTATCCAGACTATAGCAGACCAGCAGGTGATATGTTCAAGCAAAATATTGTTGATTCTTTATAACTTCAATGCTGTACATCAGTGGATGGGAAAATAAAACCCATCGTAAAAGAAACCCCATCCCAGGCGGAAGCCCGGTTTCTTGTGGCCATATATGGTAATAATATTGGGCGTTAGTGTCTAGCCCTAGATTGTTCAGAACATTTGCACCGATGATAATCTTTGAATAAATCTGATGACGTTGCTGCTCGGTGCATGATTAAATTTTCTTTGGCATCTGTCGCTGATACATCGACGATGACGTACCAGCAAGACATGTCATCATGTTGTCGTTAGGTGCAGGTGTTGTTGACAGGGAAAACCTTTATGTGGAGCCGATGGATCGAACGATGTTGGTGGATCATTTTTCAACAGAGTAACCGGATCCGGAATTAGTACAACGACCACGATCTAATAAAATATATAAAAAAATCAGTAATTACCACAATAAATTTATTCGGAGTCTGTTTAAATTTCACTTTTTAGACAACGCGTTCATAGCGATCAGTCTCTAAATGCTAACTAAACAAAGTAATCATGCACATGCTGGATGCTTACTGCTTTATGGTTAAACTTCGACAACTACAGTTTAGTGCTATGGTAGATTGAAAGGCAGCTTATGCAGATACACCGTTGCTTTCAAATTGACGAGAATAACACAAGAAGCGAAATTAAATGGGGTTAAATTAAATCTGTAACTAGTTGCTACTAACTTGTACATACTTGATCATTTGTCACTAGATGGATTGCATCCCTGAGTGTGTTGCAACATCAGAAGATTGGAATGTTGTCTCCGATTCCACTGCAACCACGATCTGCTGCTACCTTCATGTTCAAGACAATAAGAGAGAATTCGGGTCCTCGCAGACTGGTCGGTTTCACTTGCTGTCCACTTCTTGTGCGAAGATTTGAAAACTTTTCTGAGAATTCAACTGAAGATCATTTAGTAGTAGTCGATACATAGTTTAGGATTAGGGGTGTACACTTTAAATGAACTTGAATGCTTTAGAACCAAATCGTAATCCATTCAAGTTCAGTTTTTCTTTTTCTGATTTATAAAATCGGTTTTCCATCATACTTAAACGCATGCATTGCAACGCTCAGCCGAAATATTTGTTGAATTTGATTTCACAACGCGATACCAGGCACTACACGTGTCGCCATGAATTTGACTGCGTTTTGCCATTTGTCGCCAAATTCTAACCACAAATAACTTTGCAGAGCTATTATAAAGCGTTTTATGGGCTTCAATTTTGAAATTCAACTTTAATTTTGTAAATTTCAAACGGTTTTATAATAAATTTAGAAACTTTGGATCCGAAACAAATTAACTTAGCGAATAATAGTAGAGTATTTTGGTCTGTACACCCCTAAAATAATAGTTAGTATGTAACTATCAAATAAGAATATTCAATAAACTAACTTTGATCTATTCAAATTAGCTATTATAAGATTCAGTTACGACATTTGATCGGCATTTATATATCAATTGAGAGAGACATTAAAGTCTCCAGAATTGGGATGATGCGACACTTGGCGGCGCCGATGTTGTAATGGACTTTGGCAAGACTATAATGATTTTTGCTCCAATTCACCGTTGAACTACCGTTTAAATAGTTGGACAATAGGAAACAAATAACGAAAAATCATCGATTGAAGGTCGTGAAAAAAATTCACTAGTTAGGTGGATGTACAGCGCAAAGATATCGAAAAGTAACTCCCTATCTTTAAACACAATGCCTGTAATTTAAATAAACATAAAAATATGTACAGGGTGGAGTTTAAGTTAAAATTTGATAACGCAATCAGCATTCGCAACCCGCTTCTCAAACCACCGTTATGCTTTTCGTTAAAGTAGGAACGTCCAGTTCCCTAAGAGATTGGTGAGTCGTCGTTGTCCGCATGAGTGACCAGCGAGAAGTTATGACGTGGCACAGAGAAATGTTATTCTTTGGGGTTGGCAAAAGGAGTAATTCTACTCTACCAAGCCGACTTGAACTTGAAAAGAGAGTATATGACGTGTTACGTCTTCCATGCGACAGGAATTAGTCATCATATCGGTTGAGGGGATTCCCAGGCGGCTTAGGAAGCTGGTGGCAAATGCCGATGGGCAGAATATCAGATTTTAAATCAAATTTCTTGCTATACACGTTTTCTTAAATTTATTTTTATCAAAATTGTAGTTTTGAAATAAATTACAAGTATTTTAAAGATAGGAAGTTACTTTTCAGTATTGTTGTAGAATTGGAAACGATACCGTACCGTACCATACCATACTATACCAATCATATAAAATATTTCTTCGCTTAAAATAGTAAACTACACAGTCTACTGTAAAAAGCATTGTGACTCGGCAACACTTCCAAATCAGCCTTATGGAGAAACACGTTGTTTGATGACTCGCATTTCTATATTCTCCTGCGTGTTTATCTTGCGATTGGTTCTCTCACGCGTTGGAGAACGATAAATTGGATTGGTCGGTTTTTCTCTCTTCTGTTTTCTCCTTATTGCGCCACGATTAACGTAAGAGCGGGGCCTCACTTCATGAAGAAATAAATCATAAAAACGCGTTCAAAGCGCCCACTAAATCATAGTTTTGATATGAACCTGTTGGTGGCAAAGGAGGAACCCAATCGCGAAGATCGTGTCTCGGATTGTTTAGCACTGAGAAGTATGCAATCACGACCACTTTCAAAGATTCAAGAATTATAACTGTTTCAATGAAAGCGCTCAGGAACGAAACCAACCTGAAATTTGATCAAGTGTTAGCAGGTGTGACGTAATCTTAACTGTTTATTATTTGGTAACAATTGCTCACCAATCTCTGCAGGTTTCAAGTCCATACGTCATGCCGTACAGTAAACAAATCACAGTCGACGTGATCATAACTGCAATGATATAAAACCAGGCGACGTAGATGGAAAAGTGGACAATGGCGAGAGGATCCAGCGTGTTGGGATCAATTTCCAGGATTGTAAACTCTTGCTGCGCTTCAGCAGCAGACAATGGCGGCCTGGATATAAACAATTTTATTTCACGAACAAACTGATTTCAACAAAAGCAACCAGCACTATACCTTGCCGATGGCTTGACTACTGATGACGTCAGTGCTTTTGTTGGCGATGGCGTAGTGGCTAAATTTTTTTCAACGCGCAGAGATTTTGACTTTTTTGTTTGTGACGACGTCATATTTTTCACAGTGGCCACATTTTTTTCAACGCGGGAAGATTTTGACTTTTTCATTTGTGACGACGTCATTCGTTTCACCGGCGATGACGTAATGGCAACATTTTTTTCAACGCGCGAAGATTTTGACTTTTTCTTTTGCGACGACGTCATAGCTTTTACAGGCGATGACGTAATGGTCGCATTTTTTTTAACGCGCGAAGACTTCGACTTTTTCTTTTGCGACGACGTCATACCTTTCACCGGCGATGACGTAATGGCCACATTTCTTTCAACGCGGGAAGACTTCGACTTTTTCTTTTGTGACGACGTCATACCTTTCACCGGTGGTGACAAAGCAGCCGCATTCCTTTCAACGCGCGAGGGAATGTACTTTGTCATTTTTGATGACGTCACACTTTTAGCTGGCGATGACGTAGTGGGCACAACTTGTTCAACGCGCGACGAAGTAGCTATTTTAGTCATCGACAAGTCTTTTAATTTTCGGGTATTTTTCTCTCGCCTTGTCTTTTCGTTTATAATTTCAAATTTTCCAGGGAAAGTTGACGGTTGTTTGATGACAAGTTTTGATATTTCTTTCGATGTTGACGGACGATCTTTGTCGTCTGGATTATGTTGACCAGCGTTTTTTCTTTCTTGGTCAACTTCCGCACTGTTTACTTGTGACATATTTCTGGTGTCTGTTTTCATCGTGGTGCCAGTTGTTTGGACGTCATGACTACGCACAAGAGACGTGGCTGCTTTATGCTGCCCTCTGGTGAGTTTTGTGGATTGTACGTTCTTGTCAGGGTTCGATTTTTTGTTTCCTTTTCGTCGTTGGGCATGACGAAACAATAGGCTAATAAGAAACGGCCCGGGAAAGCACATCAAAGCGCTCTCAATACCTTTATGACAGAAAACAACAACACTGTTAAGACTTGAACAACCTGATTAGTTGAAAGACATAAACATCTGGTCTTTCAGTGACGTTTGACTGAACTTACCGACGACAATGTGAGACCACTTGAAATAATAACGCCCGAATGTCAGCACATTTCCATCCACTGCATAACTGTGGCCATGAAACATCATAGATGTTAACATTACCTGGAATATGAAGAGAAAGCACGTTGCCACTCTTTCCACCCTCGTCATGACGTATTGCTGCCAAGGCCTCATGCCGTATAAGGAATACCAGACGTGTCTGAAAATGAGAAGATTACGAGATGATAATCTGGCACAGCGTGGTGAAATCAATAAGAAATATACCTGTCTTTAAAGTGGTTTTCACACTTTAAGAGGAACAATTTATTAGATATTTGCAGTTCCTCTAACGTGGTGGCCCGGAATGTATATTGCAGGACGTCGCTGAACCTGGTACCGCACAGAAAGAACCAACACTCGTTTGTTTCCAAATCTCGAACAATCATACGTTCCAGATACCTGACGTATAACTTGCAATAAATAACTAATTCATGCAAGAGTTTTAAGTCGGGCCAAGCTTTCACTACACACTATACAGGCACTTTCATTACACAAATTTACTTGCGCATAAAGTGCCAAAATCCTCCTGCAGAACACAACTTAAAAATGAACAGTCTAAGATTAGCATTAAAAGAAGAATTTGGTCCATTTAATAAACTTTACTTTAGGGCCTAGTTTGAGACTCATATAGCTTTCCGGGTTAACAATACAAGGACCGTTTTAAACTCTAATTCATACAACTGCAGTTAACTTGTCAATAATTCATACCACTCAGGACTGCTCCCTCCGTCATTGCGCCACACCCTGACTGCTTTGATGTCACCCAAGCTACGTGGTGTGGTAATGAGGAACGATTGCACGCTACCCATGGATAGGATGTTGTCGTTTTCTCGCTAAACAAACAATCAATCATTATGACGTCGGAACCAACTATCATACATAATGGCAAACGTCATCTTTTTACTTTTATGACGTGGGCATTGCTTCTTTGTCTTTTGCCCAGCAGTCTCATGCAGACTGCCGCGGTGGTACCGGCGTTTGGACGACTACCGGTATAAATTGTAACATAGTACCGGTATTGGTCGTTTGGTGAGTTGTCAGCAACTTCAATGAAGAGTCCCTTTCATAATTTTAATATTAAAATTTGATTAAATCATTTCATGAAGTTGACAATAGTTTGATAAATTTGTACTTTTTTCTCCGCATTTTTATCTTTATTTCTCGCCCATATAAGGAGAAGAGCGTAGATGACGTAAAGAGCAGATAAAACGATGATGATTACTGGATTTTGTTGGAATTGCTCCCAAAGATTCCAGGAGAGCTAAAAACAATTCAATAATTGACAATTAAAACTAAAATCGTCTATTATTTCATAAACATCTTTACTTGGTCATAATTGATCTTGTTGGGAAACACAAGAAGATGGGAAGCGTATATAATCTGAGGAATCGCCTCCTCTCCGCTCCTCTTAAACCTGTTTGGTGTGACCTGGTCTACGTCACATTCACAATTAAATATCCCAGCGTTTTGATGGACCTGATGATAATAACATTACTTTGCTCATAATGCTTGGAATGATCAAAAAAATAAAAGTTAAACTATGAATTGGTTTAAACTCTGCTTCAAAACTTTCACATGATACAAACATCGACATCAAATATAGGACCTTGCAAGAGCCTTCGCCCCAGTCGCGCATTCGATCTTCCCAGTGCAAGCAGTTCAGTATGAATGACGTGAATGTCACGTTGATCAAACTTCCAATGCGATAATAACCCGCACCGAGATCAACATACACTGTGGCGTTCAGTTCGACTTGTCTGTGCGGAAGCGACCTTTCAGAAATCGACCAGGTGTACAAAGACTCTGAGAAAAAAATCGACGGAAAATTGCAAAAATACAAGAAATTAATTAGAGAAATGCTGATCTCTACAAACATGAAAACCGTGACTCTTATTTTCTGTAAACAAACCCTTTTCGTGAAACTCTTTCTTTATTTTGAAAGAGCTTTGGTCAGTAGTTTCCAGGCTCATTGTACAATTTTCAATTTTCTGATCCATGTTTTCGACATGAATTGTAAGAAAGAGGTCGTTTCCATCTCGTTTGTAGAGCATCCAATCAAACAAAGCCCAACCTGCGGCTTTGCTGTGACAACCAGCCACGTCGCATTCACTCTCAATCCTCATTGTTATGTTTCCTTTACCAGGCTGTGCTGGCAAGGGGAAGCCAATTGTTTGATTTTTGGCCTCGTTGCGACTGATCGGGATCTCGTTTTGCCATCCCGTTGTCATGGAGACGGACGTGACTTGTTCAACTTTGTGGGTCCTCGTGTTAAAGTTGATGGACGAGTCGTAGGTGAAGACCTGGAAATCATGAAATCGTCTCATTTTCACGTTAAATCGTGTAAATTAAAGCAAATTAAATATATTATGCCTCGACATTGATGACTTCATTGTTCAGTGTCTGTATGTTTGGAAGTCGAAATGAAGAGTCATTGAGTGGATCTGAAAAAGGTTTTTCGTTATTCTACGTTTCGGTTGATTTAAGCCACTAAGTAACGTCAAAGAGTTAAAATCGTTGCAAAACGCGGCCTACTGAGGAAAATAAACGACAAATAATGAAGCCAAATTGGAAACATTGCGAAACATTGCCAAACATTGCGAAGCTTATTCCACAAAACTTATCCTACACCAGAAACATGCGCAATATAATTAGTTATGTATTGTTTGAAGATTAAATAAGACAAAACATTAAAAGATAAAATTAATTAAATGATAATAATCATTGTTATTGGGTTTTCAACGTCACGACAAAAGACAAATTTCAATCTTCTAGTTTCTTAATTTATTTTCGTTAAAAAAATTAACTTTTCTAGGCATCGTCTTACAGCTTAGCACTTGTCAGAAGCGAGTCTGGCCAATATTTGTATTAGCAACTGCGTTTAAAATTCTTTTTTTAAGCCGCAGAGTCGGCGTCTGAACGCAAAAGCATAAAGCGTTTGTAGAGTAATAAAATTGAACGCAGCCAACAATTTCCGAGAAGATCATGAAACAAAACTCGTCGGGTGTCGCACTTGAGCTCAAAGTGGACAGCGAGTTCGATATTTCTGCTCAATAAAACTTACTAATGACGTCATTGTTTAACTTGAGAAATCTTCCTTGAACAGATTTTGTTTCAAACGTCATCGTATCCTCTCCTGGTACCAATGACGTCATAAGCAGCTTGCCCAGCCGGGTCATTCGCGAAGTTTCTTTGATCTTTGCAACAATTGTCGTTGAAGGATTGAATTGTTACGTCAGTAGTATTATACAAGTTGTCACCTTAAAACGAATTTCGTCGGAAAATCCCATCAAATGTGACGTAACGACAACGCATGAAGCTGCAATTGACCTTATGACATCATCATCGCCCTCGCTAGAATGTTTATGAATGATGAGCTCTATTCGGTTCAAAGTTCTCACCAATTGGTACTGAAATTATAAAAGCAATTAAGTTAGCTGTGCTTAGTTTTTAAATTTATCACATTAACTTTAATATTTCTGCTCTTACCACGTGATGCTCATTTGCGACGCCAAAACTTTCCGTAAGGTGGCGTAGTACATCAGCTACTTGCTTGGCCGACGTCAGCGTATTTAGCGGATAATCCGCGGTTCGATCTAATATCTTAGTTATCTGTAAAACGAAAGAACAATGCAGGCACTTGAAGTGGTCCATTCATAAATAGATACTATGACGTCATAAACCTACCAGAAACGGTTTGAGAATCTTTGCTGAAGACAATGGCGGTATAACCTGCGCCGTCTTCTGCAGATTGTGGCTCGAAATCGCGTAAAATACGTCACTAGTCAGGTGTTTGTTGACGTCGGGAGTTTTCCTCAAATTCACGGTCAAGTTTTTCTCAGTGCATGACTGACGAAGGCCGCATATTGCGATCGAAATCGTGACGTCAGAAACGAAGTCCTCTGACGACAATGTGAGGTCATAGAGGTTCGGATCGCAACTACTTTGCAGAAGATTATCGTGGCCTGAAAATATTTCGATATTAGATTTTAATCTATTCATAACATCCCTTCTACAAACACCGCATGACGTGTTGTAAGTGCAAGGGTCGTGTTCGTTAAAAGTTTTGCCAACCTGATGTGGCCACAGACAGTTGTCTTCTTAAGAGTAAACATTAAAAAATTATTATTAAATAATCTTATTATTGAGTATTGCAGTTACTAACGCGAAAACAAATCGCCATTTTTGCTTCAGCACAAAAAAAGCGCAAATTAATAAACCAGGAAAATATTTCCTCATCGTAGTCTTATACATCAGGTGTGTTATTTGATTTAAAGCATTTTAAATCGTAAATTAGCGTTTTTTTATTAAAATCAAAGTTGTAAGCCGTTTGATATTTGATATTTAAATTTATAAACTATATTGAAAAAAAATTAAATAATAAGTCTTGTACAAAAATATCTCAAACAATATTTTCACTTCAAAAACTTTCTTGTTGTCGATTGTCAGGTTTTAGAGCCCGTGGAAAGTTAAGTAATAAACAAAAATATTCACATCCTAATTGACCTGAGTATTGGTTTAGTCTACCATGGGTTAATAACTCTGACGTAATTTTAATTTTAGCACTTTTGTACTTGCTACAACATGAGGTTTTACCTTTTTCCTTGACAGAGAACTTGAACTTCAAAGAGGCTTGGCCTTGTGCGTAGCCAGAACAGGTGACGTCAAATTTTGTGACAAAAGCGATTCCACTTTTTGGTGTAACTCTGCAACTACCGCCACTAGGTGGTGATAATGGGTTAAGGATTAGAGTTGCCGATGCCATGTCACCGTCAACATTGTATCCTGGATGTCAAGTTCAAAGTTTAATTTCATGATGGTCTACTTTTAATTTATTGATGACATAAAATTTATATAATGACGATTCACCTATTCCTGTGACGTTTGATGACGTGCTAATTATGTTGAGTATCGAATTATTAAGTTTACAGAATCGTCGGTTCTGGCACAAACTTAATTGTTGTCCGGATTTCAGTGACAATACCCAACTGTGACGTGTACAATCGTCACAATCTAATTGGAGAATCATTGGCTTGTGTGGAGAAAAAAATTTCCCGCAATTTGACCTGCACCTGACGATCAAAGAAAAACGTTAAATTTAAATGGAATTTGAATAAAAAGAGTTTCTAGGTTAAAGAATATAAATTTTAAGCTCATGGAAGTAGGAAGAAAAAAAATCTGCAAACTCGCCTTAAAGTAACATTCGGGATTGAAGTTGATTTCATAACAATCGTCTGGTCGGCGAACGTTTCGTCATAATGTGGACCCGATACGATTAGCCTGACGTAATAACGGTCGCTTTGCACCAGTTTGTCTATGGAAATTTCCATGACGTCATCGCCAGTAACATAAAGAGTTTGCCAACCAAAGCAGGAACCTTGGAAGTGAAAAATAAAAATTCAATTTTTGATCAAAAAAATCTAAAATGAGAAAATATTTTCAAACCTTTTCTTTGTATTTTTCCAATCTCTTTTGTCATTGGTAGATCTTCTTGTGTGACGGCACAAAACCAGTCAAGTTTGATATTTCCCTCGTGTTTGTTAAAGTCGATTGAAGACTCAAATTTTAAAATATTTGTGTTCATTCCTGTGTATAGAGATTAGGCATTTCAACATAATATTTCTTGTAACGGGAAACAGCAAAACTTTAACATAGAAATCTAATATTATCGACTCACCAGCCTCAACCACATCTCCTCCCTTGATTAGAAAATTTAATTTTCTCTTGGGAATTTCTACCAAGGTATAGTCATCGCCCTTTTCTATTACGTTTAATCTTTCGTCAGAAGTGACGTTGACGTTGACCTTTATGACGTACATCCCAGGTAACAAGTCATCGGCTTTTATAACAAGCTCTGGTGTACCTGAGCTTGGGTTAAGTTGAACTTCATCGCCTATTTTTGGGATGTCTATTTTAGACGTCACTCGATACGCTCGCCATTTGTAATCAACGGTGAATAGCTCTCTAGTGCATATGAAGTTAAGGTCCACGCTTAAGACCAACTCTTCAACCACTTTCAAAGGTTCGTCGAGTCCACCGCCAACTTTCCCGTCGCGAATTCTCACGCTCTCCAAGCATGACAACGGTAAAGCTTTCGGGACATATCCAACGAAACGAAACGATTGTTTTTCGTTTCTGATAAGCACGACCACCTCCCGAGCTTCGTCGAAATGACTTTCGTTTTTAATTAGCATGTAAGGTTCGGGATCAAACGGTAGATTTGGCAAACCCACATGTTTATATTTCGTCTTTGAAATCGTCAAAGTCAAATTCTTCGCTGCATTTTCGTCGATTGTTAAATTCATTTCGTACTTTCCCACGTCACCTCTGATGAATATAAATACCTCTCTACGGGTTTCGTATTCAAATCCCCGTGACGTAATATATACGTCGTGGATCTGTGGCAGCGCTTCAAAAGATGCGGATGACGTCAATTCAGAGATATTATTTGTAGCTGTTGCCACAGCTTCGTAAATATCTGCTTGAGGCAACGTTGCCTCTATCGCCATCGTGTGGCAATCATGTGTGCAGAATTTAGAACTTCTGAAGACCAACAGCCTGGTTCGATTCAATATGATGTCGATTGCAAGATTTACCGGAGCTCCTGAACTAACTGTCACGTTTATGACGAAAACATTAGGTCGAAGACCGACGTATTGTTTCGTCATAACTGTAAGATTTTTGATCTCTTCGTAGAATATGACTGGTTCGGAATACGTCACGGAAGAAACATGATTTTGCAATAATAATATGACGTCATGTTTTCCCGGTCCAACCAATCGTTGCATGGTTGAGTTCAGTTCGAACTTGACCGTTTCGTTCGACAAAATTTTCTTATTATCAAACGTTTGTGACGTCTGAAGCTCGGTTATGATGACGTCATCCACCATGAGAGCGTAGGAGATGGGAAAGTAATATCTGTGGTGGAAGATGAGTTCAGTTGAGGCTGGATATGTTTGGAAGTTGTTTTGTTGGAGGGATATTTGTAATTTTGAAACCGATAAAAAATCTTCTACGTAAAGAACCAGGTCTTGAGTTGCAAAAGGTGGTAAATTACCCCTTCCATCGATACGGCATTTCGCACGAACCGAGTAACTTCCCGGATACACGAACGACCGCTCAGCTGTGAGAGTTTTACTTGAAAAATCAGTTTCGTTCTTTTCATTGTACGAAATCTCACAGTCGAGCTTCAGACCCTCTGCTCCGGTCAAGGTGGCAACGAACTGGACTTTCTGTCCGGTTTGAACGTATGTGCTGGCGGTCATTAATCGGAAACCTTAAAGTAAATTTAAAACGTAAATCACTGTTCTACAATGTTAGTACAGCCGATACATCATTGTATTCTGCAAAGCAGTGTTACTTCTAAGAAACCTTCAACGTGAGCAGATTTTTGAATCAAACAGTAAAAACTTCTGAGCCCGAGCAGAAAACTTGTAGCTATAGTTACGTTAAGCTACAAACAGATTTTAGATTTGAATCAGATATGCGACTTTCTATCATAATGGGAGAACAATGAGATAAAAAATCACATAAACACTTGCAACTGCATGTGCCAAATGTTCGCGCCATTAGCAGCAAAGTAAAACAAAGAAAACAACGTATACGAGACGTATCATACATTAATCTTGTTAATGGCTGTCACTTTACAATATTTATGACACAACTTGTGCTATAGCACTTCAATTAACCTGCAAATGGATTATAGTTTTACTCTTTCAATCAACAAATTATAGACAGATACAAAAATTTATTTGTCTTTGCAAATTTCCCGCTTACGCAACTTAAAGCGACAGAAATGCTATTTGCAAAATGATAAGTAAATACCACATTATTGCTGGCAGCACAACGTGTGCAGAAATAGGCATCTTTGTAACAAACTTTTTAATTTGTTTTGGTCTAACTTCAGTCCCTTATCAGAGTAAAATGAAAGAATTGAAATGCTACATAACACGAAGCGATGGTAAAAAACAGTTAGCTTCGTTTCAGAGTAACAATGGAATTCAAGACTCAATACTGGGTAAATATACTATAAATACTGACTATAAATACTGGGTAAATAATGACTAAATACGACAATTGTCAGACAAAACGAAGAAACAACTTGGTGCTCTCTGTAAGGTCTCGCATGTTACCAAGACAAGAGGAAGCACAGCGCTACAATGCAATGAAATAAACAATTTGAGTAACAGTTACTACAAGTAAGTTAATGTTGTCATGCAAAAATTCTAGTAAAAACGATGTATAATTTTCAAACTCTTATTTATTGAGATGTTTAATTTGGTTATTCTGTTTGATTAATATAACTTCGCTAATTTTACTCTCGTAATCACTTTTGCACGTTTTAAGTATTTGAAAATAGTTAACGGTTAAGTTGCTGGATTGACAGCCATTGCAATGGTTAATACGGTGTTTCATGGTTGATTTAAGATAGTTTTTGTTTTAACTGTGTGTGTTCATCTACTCTGGTCGACAAATGGCGCGTAGATTTACCTAAGTTGGTAAGACTCGTTGTATGAATCGAAACGTGAATTGGTTCGTCGGGTTTAAGCTCAAAGCAGTGGGTACTCGGGGCTTGCTGCGTAAATGTGAGCGTGAGCGCCTCGATCGTAGCCTATATGTCATAGTGAAGGGCTTATACATGAAAAGGAATATGCACAGTAAATAAAAAGTTCACATCCTGAAACAGGTTTTAAACGAGCTCTTCTTGTTGTATTTGACATTTGTGTAAAAATTAATAAAATGCACGCTGAGTTCAAACTTCACTGCGCAAACGTGAGCGTATCCGCGAAGAGAGACCACCTCTTATACGCCTTACTTATACTGCTTGCACATTTCTACTTACCGATGCGGTTGTAAACGAAAGAAATATTTGCCTCGCTGCATTTCGTTGTGTATCTTTCCATAGTAATCGTGATATTGTTTTCAAACACAAAGTTGGGATAACCAGATGGTTTTTTAGTTTTGCAAATATCATTCACTGTTCCATCTGCTTTGGTTAACTTCAATTCTGCTTTTGTGCAACTGCATAAAAAAATATATCGATAATAAATGTATTAACTTTACATGGACTTTTAGCGGATCACCCAAAGCAAAATGGCTAAACATTTATTTATTTTAAGGATCTTAATAAAGTATTGATAAGATTGATATTGCCTAAACCAGTGCTTCTCAACCCCTGGGTCGAAAGTGGGTCGCTATTTGGTTGGTTTAGGGTCGCTGTCGCCAATTAAACTAGTCCACATTGCCGTTCGATAACTGAGTACCTTACTCTATTCATTGCATATTGACTGTTTGTTGACGTCATAGTGCATTCTTGTGCAAACACGAGTGAAGAAGCATAGTGATGATTATTTGCTGTGAGACTTTAGATTAGCTACGTTTGAGTCAAGGCTAAATATTTGTAAATACCCAATTTTTGGGTAAAAAAATTGTTCCACGTGACATCACGAATGCCTTTTTATGTGCAAACAATGTTACACTACTACACTACTACTACACTACACTACTGCTACACTACTTCACTACAAACACTACATAAACCTAAACACTACAAAAACTTGTTCCACATGACATCACGAATGCCTTTTTATGTGCAAACCATGGAACCATTTTTAGACGAGTAATCGCCCTTACCTGAACAAAACTTCATCAAACTGCAAATATGCAGCTTCTCTCTTTTGCAGTTGAATTTCCCACGACTTGGCACCAGCCGACATGACGTCATTAACACACTCCTTTGCGGTTGGAAACTCAATCTTTCCACTCGCATTTGTTAACAATACGCTGCATTCTGTAACATCAGATATCAATTGTAAAAGTGGTAGAATTAGTAGCGTTGATTTTCAGGAAAAAAGATAATCAACTATGTTGGAAAATAAACGAAGTTTCATCAGAAGATGGTTTCTACATTTGCTTGTTCTATTGTTGACGTTCCATTGGTGGCATTGTGATGCAGTCACTGACAAACTTAGTAGATTATTGCATCGAGTTCACAAAGTTGGAGAAAATTTAAGTCAGGAAAATCTAACAAGCTGGAAGTTACGTAATGTCCAAAATTGCCACTACCAGCAACAGATGCACGCAAACTCCATCGATAGCGCAGAAACCGCTCAAAACATTGAAAACTTAGTCGGTTTCTTAAAAGGTGGCAGAGCAGATTTCAATTACGTTATGAAGAGTTGGAAAGAATTTCATATAAATTTTATGTAACGTTATTCAGTTTTATAGTAATTTCTAGATTTATCAAATCTTTTGTGTTAAAGTTGACAGCAGTTTTAAAAAATTAAACCATATTTCTGTATTACTTTTCTTTTACTGTTTCCCTTCAGAATGCACGAGCATCTACGCAAGTGGTTCAACATCAAGTGGTATCTACCCGATATGGCTCAAGGAACGATTCCAGTTCACCTACGTCTACTGTGACATGAAGCTCGTTTCAACTAAGAAGGGCTGGACAACAATACAAAGAAGAATGAACGGGGAGGTCAACTTTAATAGGGGGTGGGATGATTACGTCAGAGGGTTCGGGAATTTTCGGGGTGAATATTGGCTCGGATTGGAAAATATCTATCGGTTGTCGAGGCAGACAGCGGAACCTACAGAAGGGGCACAGACGGTAATAACAGAACCAGTACTTGGGTTTGATCTTGAAGACTGGGATGGTGTCAAAGCATTTGCTGAATATTACATACTTTGGTTCAGTCCAAAAGAATTTAACTATGGTTTAACTATTGCCCGACCTTTTAATGCTTCCGATTGTTTCAAGTGGCCTCCAATTTATTTCGGCTATTTCAGCACTCCAGACGTTGACAACAATAAAGAGGACAGCCGCCATTGTGCCCGAGAATTCAAGTCAGGTTGGTGGTATAACCGCAAACGGTGCGAAGGTTCAAACCTAAACCAACCATATCCAAAGTACAAGCAGGATATGACTTATTACAACATGTTCTGGGAAGGCTGGTATTGTTTTAGTGGAACAGATACCGCTTTGCGTTTTGTGTCTATGAATTTTTATCATAACCACAACGAAAGCAATTAACACGACTTTAACTCATGCAAAATTACTAAAATATTCTTGCAGAAATTCCTTGCTTTTCACCGTCTATCGTATACTGTATGATGCGTATACGTATACTGAAATCTTCATAGTTTTTTTGTTCACATCTCATTTTCAGTAAAAACGTTTCAAGATTCAATTTCATGAAATTAATAAAAACTCTCGACAAACCTGTCTGACATTTTGAATCGCGTTCAACGCGGCAAATACAACTTACACTCAGCATAAGTCGCAACTTCATCTTAAGTTAAATAGGTGAGAACAAGTGTCAGAACCCACTCCAGCAGGTCGACCAAGAACCAGGTTGAATAATTACATCACTGACCAGGCCTGGTCACGATTCAGTGTAACTTTAGGCGATTTGGCAAAAGTGGAAGAATTTCGCGAACTGTTCAAAAATCTTCGACTTTCTTAAGTTGCTGCCTACACGACTTTCCTATTGTAGTGGAGTAGTGGACAACAGTAGTGGATTTGAACAAAAGAAAGACAAAGAGAGAGAGAGAGAAATAAACATCAAATATATTCAGTGGTAGCAACATGACGTCATTATTACCTTCCATGGCGGTTGGAAAATTAATGTTTCCACTCACATTTCTGAAGACTACGCTGCACTCTATAATATACCGTAGCCAATGCAAATAGTGGAGGCATAAGGTTTTTGAGAAAGCATTTTATCCATTATGCTCTGTTATAAACGAAGCTTCATCAGTTTTCGCGTCTAACATTTTACGACGACCGGGAGAACGACCAAGCTAAGAAGTCTTAACTTGCATGAGCACCAAATATTTGCAGCTGTGCTATAATCAGCCAATAGCTTGTCAACAAACGATAAATATGAGAATTCGCGCCCGCTCGTATCTATCGCCTGCACCTACAACATCATCATATGTGTTGTTGGTAAGAACTGCATTGATATGTCGCCCCCGCATTAGTTGATTTCCCTATAACGCGTACTTTTCAAACAAACTCCTGAAAATCACTTTTGTACCCGGATATTGTTTTCAAAGTTATAACTTCCGCTGCCTGTCAAACAAACTATTTTGTCATTCAACCGCCGAATACTTCATAACGCTGTCAATATAAAAAGTTAATACGTAGAAAATGTATTGGCATAAAATATCATAGAATCTGCGCTTGAAAACTTAAGTTAATTTGTTGTAAAACATGGTGTATACAGCAAGACGGCAAAGACTAAGTTTTTAGTAAACTTTCCATGGCCGCCTGACGTAGAAGAATGACAGTGCTATAACGCTGTCGAATCGGTAAAAGAAATCAACTCCAATTATGTCGTTGATATTTTGTGTCTGTTCTTATCATTATGATTGCAGATTCGATTCTCTTGCAGTTTGCTGCTGAACGTCCTGGGTATTTAGCTGTTCTTGGTATAAAGACATCAGGGTTGGGGCTCTTTAAGGCTCTTTAGGAAAGGGGAGGAGGCAGCTGCAACCCAAACATGACCCACCGTCGGCAGCTTACATGTGTATATTGTCTATGATTGTCTATTTTTATCACTACGATTGCAAGCAATATCATCGGGCTTTACAAGGCGGTAACAACTGCAACTGCCCACCATTATTGTGGCTTGTGAAACCTGCACCTGTAATATTAAACCGCTCCCTGCTCCTGGAAGCCAACTCCATGCAGCGATTTCACAGCGAACAGCTGCAGAACCATTACTAGTCAGGCATATTAAGTAAGGTACATAGCATAGGCCAGGGCTTCCCAAACTGGGGGTCGCGACCCCGCAAGGGGTCGCGTAACGAAATTCAGGGGTCGCACAGCGTAGGCTATACCAATTTTACACGAAATACAAAATACAATCAAAACAAAATATCGTTCCAGCCTAATCAACATTGAAACCGCCTTGAGACCAGCATTAACAGATATTGAGCCACGGCTGGACTTGCTTTGTAGCAGAAAGCAGTCGCACCAATCACACTGAATAAATGTGTGTGCTTTTTTGTTTCCAGTAGCCTACATATGTGTAAAGTAGTAAGTAGGCTTTGAGTTCTGGTTGCTTGAATTCAGTCTTTGCATCTCAATAATTGTCACTAATGACTAATGTATATTTCGCACTGCTAATCAATTTAAACGTGAAGGATCCCGGAAAACTTCAGAAATTTGAAAGGGGTCGGGAGCAAAAAAGTTTGGGAAGCCTTGGCATAGGCTATCTACGGTAATATATCTAGCTAGTTTTTGAAAATGATATCAGCTTTAAATGCATTTTTGTGAAGCGTTGGTTTAGTAAATACTTACAAATGCTTTGTTAATATGAAGTAATAATTGTCTATTGTGAATAGTGATAAACCTAATTAAAAACTGATACTAATGTCATAATTCCTTGATTGTTAGCAAACCATATCGTTCTCTGAGCTAACAATCGTTGATGTATGGTGTCAATTTCCGGCTTTATCTGTGTGCTGGAAATAATTGTTTCATATACCTTGCAATCGGTACCGTACCGTATCAGTATGTCATTAAACTTTTTAAAATCAGTTATATTTTGCACTTTAATGTTATGAACGCGTATATATTGTAACGTCAAGTTTTGCTGCGAAACATGCAAATGTGTGTGGCCCAAAGAAACTGACTTGGCAGGCCATAAGTGGCCGGCAAACCAGCAGTTGGACGATGATACTATGGTTAACCAAGTCGCATTTTCTTATTTCATAACACAAGCTGATATCTACAAAGCATACCTGCGCATCCAGCCATAAATGTAACAGCCAAGCCAACTTGTACAAACTTCATGAACCACATTTTCAATTCCTGATATTTCGTTTCTTGTTGAGCCTACCGGTATTTAAATATAACAATTTAACTCTAATCTCGAGTTATGTGACGTATACAACATAATAGCAATTAACTGACAAAATATTACCTGGTGATTGTATGATGTCACGTTAGAGTAACCAAATATTTCTTCAGCAAAATTGCCGCTAAATTTTCAATACAGCTATAATGTCTGTAAATTGAATATGCAAAATGGTTTACCTCAGAGATATTAAGGCCATATTTAGGATTTGACAAAAGGAGTGTATAATCGGTTGTGACGTCAAAATAGTACTTTTAGTACAACATAATTACGCAAAAAAGCAATTATTACCGAATACATTTGTGTGGGCCTGTAGGGACAAGTCTATAGTCTTTCATCGTTTAATAACGCAAGTTATTTCATCACACCAGTCCGGTAGGTTATCAAGATTTGTGACATTTTCTTGACTTGTTTCAAGATTTTGAATTTCGTTCAACAGTTCTCTAATTTGTTCAAAAATAAATGGGTTAATGGTACTTCGGCACATCAGTTGCACCGATAAATGCAGTTCCTGTGGTTAGTGTGGTTTTAATGCTATTTTCATAGCATTGCACGAATTTAAAACTATCCACTATGTCCACTGAACAGAAGCAAGTGTCGTTCTGGCAATGACAGTCCCTCAACACAATATAAATCAATTGACCACTTGGCGTTGATAGAGCACAATTGAGATAGTATTCTACGGGATCACGTGAAGTGACCGTGAACAAATTCACCGGCGACAACTGGTAGTGGACAACTGACCGGCAACAAATTGGCCGGCGATGAAATTAACCGTCGATAAATTGGCCGTCAAAAGGTCAAAATTCTAATTCACTATCTAGTCGCTATCTAGTCACTATCCAATTTAGTATGTGTATTGCAGTCAAGGTTGCCACTCGTAGAGTTTTTTGGCCCCTTGTAGGGTGTAGGCCAACCATTTGGAAATTTATAGAAGCTTTGAGGAAATTGCAGAACATAAACAAAAACAAGATTGAGGCGCTCTGTGCCCAAGGGCCTCCTGCCAAAAGGAGAAAATACAAGGATCTGGATGCGCGACTTCAAACCATCGTTGAAGATTTTGCAAACCGTGACATATTAGATTTTCTCAGAGGCATCGCCCACAACCTACAATTTGCGCAATAAACTTCCTTATTTGTCAAATAAGAGTTTGTGTAAATTTTAGTGCCCTTATTATGTAGTGTCATATGTGTTTTGCAGTGAACGTCTTTTAATGTTGTTACTCGTATTTCCGGAAATATTTCTGTTTATTTCAATAAATGTTTCAATGTGTATTGAAATAAAAAAAAATTTTGTTAAAAACAAAGGAAATAGTTACAAACAAATATTTACTTTACATATCATATACTACCATCAACTTAAACACAATAATTCAGCACTTGCACGGTCAATTTTCATTCCGGTAAGTCTGTTACCGGTTAGTTTGTTCGCGGTCAATTTACGTCACGTTCAGTTGTCCCCGGTGAGTTTGTTCGTGGTCATATGTCATGGAACCGTATTCTACACCGGATGAACCAGATCTCGCCACGCAGCGTTTGGAGGAGTGTGTCATGACAACGATGCATGAAGCACGACGGCCATATTAAAGAGCTTCGTTGTCACAACCTTCATCAATATGATGTCTATTGTCGTTGATTAACTGGTTCCTTCACATTTCAAGCGTCTTATGTTTTATATTATATCTTATGTATTATACTGAATATAGGTCATCTGCACTTTCAATCTTTGCGCAACAAATGCCAGCTTTGTTAAATTTTATCGTTGTCACCACCAAATGATAACCAGTTACGTCAGGCTACATATAAATATGCCAGTGTTTCCGGCTTTATATTGATGCAACCAACTTTTTGAAGAAATTTCTATGTCATGCTTATAGATGTTTGATGCCAGTTAAAACTTTTAATCATGTAGCGAGTGTACATAGGCAAAATCATATGTCTAGCTTAGAGGCTGATAGAACCTGTAAAGACCAGGGCTGTTGTTGATACCAAAAACCTTCAACTCTTCTTTATTTGGTGCCATGTCTCTGACTCTGTCTACATGTAATACTCATCTCAATTATTTACCAGCACAACGAATAAATGCAATACATGATTAACCACTAACTAATATATTGGCTAAAGAAATTTTTGTTAAACCCTTGTTTCAATGAGGCAGTTGACGTTTTCCTTTGCTCAAAAATCATAATTCTTTCCTTGACGGAAAGTTCTTGTAACTTTGCCTTATGTGACGCCATTATCGACTTTATGGGATCACAACTATAGAAGTGTTGGACAAAAAAAATGTTACAGTAGCTTCATTTGCGTGTGCCATGCACTTACCTGTGTGTGCGCAAACACTAAACAACGGCTAGAAGAGGGTCTTACATACCGCATCTGCAATTACTTAATTAACTATTTAACAATTGTTATTTGAATCTTTTGCGAATATTTTTGAAACGATTGACTGATTGTCGTGTTAGGAGAGGTTCAATTAGTTCTTTTGTACCAGCTACATTGAAATTGGGATTCGGATACCAGATTGGTCTTGTGAAAAAATGCATTGCAATCTGAAGATATTCCAGACCGCGTTTAAGTGATCGTGGTCAGTTAGTGTTGGAAACAGAGTCAGGATATTTTCACAGACTCTGACTCCACTGTGCCAAAATTTCTTCGCCTCCAACACCACAGCCCTGGCAAACACAGTGCAAATGCTATTCTGTGGATCGTTATACCTAGCTGGTTTACTTACTAAACCCGTTGTACGCTACAATGTTATTAATAGGCAGCATTATGACATCTGTAAGACTTAGCTTACATATCTAATTTTACTTTCTTCATCAGAAATTAAACCTTGCCTTCAGTTAATTTAACTTTATGACTGATGAATACTTGAAGAACTAGACAACTATCATTGCACAATTTTTCTGTGCTGAAAAAATACAGTAAGTTCAATGATTGCATTTTTACCCCCAGAGTGTTGATTAGTGGCATTCTTTGTTTAGCTGGCCCGACTTGGATGTATTAACCGGTGTCTGCTGTATAATAATTAATCTAACAGTAACTTTTCAATAAGTTTTACATAATCTAGTCTAGTGGCTGAGCATCAGCCAAGCTCATTGTGCCATTAAGTCAGTGTTACACTTTCGCCTCTGAACCAACATCTATTTATTCACAAACGAAATAGTGACATCACTAATCACTGTAATACTAATAACTAATAACATTCGATTTGAAGCATACAGAACTAGGACGGTGCAACAATGATGGTTCCTTGCTGCTGACTTTCGTTTGCTGATAAGAGTTTAAATTTTTACTCATCCTTGTAGTTAACTCAAAAATGATTGCTTAACTCGAAAAAAGAATGTTTTGCCGTGTTAGAAGTGTTTTAATGGTCGAAATTGACCAAACCTACCTGGAGTAATCGTCAAAAGTTTGACTTCCTTATGTCATGCAACCATAGATACAATATAAACAAGTTTACGTCTCATCTATCAATGTAATGCAATTAATCCAAATACAAAGATTTCTTTAAATAGCCTACACTAGAGGACTAGTAAGACAACCCTTAACTTCCAACCTAATAATGATGTAAATAACATAGATATAATGTATAGGCTTACGACAGCTTTTTCGATGGTCTTGGTCAGGGGTCGGCAACCTGCGGCTCCGGAGCCGCATGCGGCTCTTTCATCCTTCTGATGCGGCTCTTATTAATTTTATTGCTACAGTAGAAACAAACAGAAGAACACTCGCGTCTTTATCTCACTGAGCACATTATAGTAATCATATTAATTAAATCACATTAATTAAATCTTACTGAATTAACTGCTTTTATAAATGCGACACATGACAGTTTTGTTACAGAGTGTCGTTTTCGTTTTATTGTGAAAATAGTTTTGCGGCTCCCAGTGATTTTTATTTTGTGG
Source organism: Clavelina lepadiformis (assembly GCF_947623445.1). Taxonomy (NCBI): domain Eukaryota; kingdom Metazoa; phylum Chordata; class Ascidiacea; order Aplousobranchia; family Clavelinidae; genus Clavelina; species Clavelina lepadiformis. Next base: position 21,860,315 of record NC_135241.1, read on the forward strand.
AATATCGGTTAAAATGGCTCTTTAAGTGCAAAAGGTTGCCGACCCCTGGTCTTGGTAAAAAGATTTAGCACAACGTTTCTCGTATGACAACAACCAACAATGCATTTAGGCCTATTCTCACCCCATTCGTCTACTTTCCGCCCATTAAAATGGTCCAGAGTACAGGAATTTTTTCCCATTCCAATGGTTGAAAGTATGCCTTTCTTACCCTAGGGCCTAGAGTAAGATATATGCATTTGGAATGGGGAGAATTTTACTTCGGCACAAGTATGGTTTGTGAACCCCATTCGTCTATTTTTCGCCCATTAAAATGAACTTGCTTTCAGCAATGGGGTTTCCCACAAACCATATTTCTGCCGAAGTAAACATCTCCCCATTCCAAATGCATATATCTTACTCTAGGGTAAGAAAGGCATACTTCCTGCCATTCGAATGGAAAAATATTACCGCATTTTCACCCATTTTAATGGGCGGAAAGCAGACGAATCGGGTGCTACTCTAGACCAGTTGATATATGTCGGCTGTTGTTGAACTGCAATTGTGATATGGTGTTACAATAATCACACTGTGATCGTTATCAATATTTCTCTTTATTAAATGTGTTTCTGCAACATTTATCCGTTTTCTCAATTTTACTGGTAATTCTAACAATAAAAACGCATTTTGCTGTTTGCTCTTATAGTGTGCGCGTTTTTCCATTCTGTATGTTTATCCGCATTCGCTTTCATTGTTTCTTCAAGTCTAATTCGATTTAAATCTGTGGTTAGGAGATTTTGATATAAAAGCTTTTGTTTCGTAGTGTATTCTGGTATTGTATTGTGTATGCTAGTCTTTAGTATTTTAGTGGGGTTGGTCATGGGTGTAGTGATTACGCTTGTCTGCCTCAGGATAACATACAAAGATTCCAACATGCAAACATTAAGCAGCACTGCAACTTTGCCCATACTTTGAAAATATGTTGAAAGCTGTGAAATCAAGTTTTTAAATTCGATAAAAAGCACCGAACTGCGTCAGTGGTGACTGGGACGAGGTTTGAACCCGCTGGCAATTGATTTTCAGTCAATTGTTCCACCATTGGTGATAGAAGTAACCACTTGACAAAGCCGGCGCAGGTAACCGCAGACTTAAGATAGCTTATAACTCAATGGGCCTTTTCATGTTGAACAATAGTGCTTTTCACATCTTCCAATGAAATCATATCAGTGTTTGTCACTCTGCTGTGTAATGTAAGATGAGACAAAGCCCTTAAGATGTCTATGTTGGAAAATTCTGTTCTGAAAAAGTTGAGAAAATTTTATAAAGGTCGATGTATAATATTTCGTAATGATAACTGTGAAATTTCGCAAATGTCTTTGAAAATGTAACTTTATGGCCGCAGGGCAAAATAATTTGTAACTGTTCATTAACCCTTCCACGTTTTAATTGCAATTGTTTACGATATAAAGATTTTCTCTATATAAAAAGTTTTGTTTAACTTTTACTTTTGAGACTAAGGTGTCTTGTCTATTTTGTTCAAAGTTGTTCGATTTCTTATAGGCTAACCATAGCAATTGTTCGACGGAAAATCTATTGTTATAGCCCAGGGGTGGGCAAACTTTTTGTACTGAGGGCCGCATTAGAAAAAATGTTGCAGCCGGCGGGCCGCACACTCTCATTACAAAGTAGGAAAATTTACCCGTTGTGTAAATAAACGCATATTCATATTAAACACAATTTTTGCATTTCACACTCACTTACGTTTAAAGCTACGCAATCTTCATCACAAAGGCCTACGGTAGCCGCTACCGTATTTGTATTTTATGATCAAACAATTGAATCAAACAATGCGTGAGAAGTGTACGGCTAGTTTCTGAAAGCATGTTGCAATACATGCGCGACTGGCGTGTGTGTGTTTACGCACTGAAAGTGAAGAGAAAAACACACTCGTAAAGGGAATAATATTTTGTCATGTAACCTGTTTAATTAAAACAATAAGTGATGAGTAGGAGTTTCTGCAAGTGCCGGCGGGCCGTAGTTTGCCCACCCCTGTTATAGCCTATTATCTAGATTTAGGCCTATTTCTCTTCTTTAGCAATGAATATTAAAACTCAAGAATATCTGAAGCATTAAAGAATAAACAGCACTGCTGCAACTTCGTCCATCCCATGCATTCAATACTAACGTATAGTCTTTTTTAATTATATCAATATCTTGAAGCCTGCAAGATCAAGTTCTTAAATTCGATGAAAAAACGCCGAACCGCGTCAGTGGTGATAGGGGCGGGATTTGAACCCGCGGGAACTAATTTCAAGTCAGTCTTTTCCGCCATTGGTAATTGAAGTAACCACTTGACTAAGCCGGCGCCAATGAATTTTTGATCTAAAATAGCTTATAAACCAATGAGTTTTTTCAATTCGATCATTAGGCCTTGTCACATCGTTACAGAAAATCATGCCATTGTTTGTCACTCTGTTGTGTGGAGTATAAGATGAGTTGAAGCTCGTAAGATATCAACGTTACCATTCTGTAAAGTTGAAAAAAACTCTAGAATAAGGATTGATGACTTGATGATGGATTGATTGCATCCTGTAATGATATTTTTAAAATATTGCAAATGTCAGTGAAAATGTGTTGATTTGCAAAGAAAATGAAACTTGTAACTGCCCATATTCTCTTTTTTGTTTGTTGTTTTTGCCATTTAAGTAAAAAAATAGCCTAATTGCAATGTGCTAAAACCAAATAAATTATTCGATCCGGTGTAGATATTCGGTAGCGCTATATACAATCGTTGCAATGAGTTTGGATCAAATATTAACGACGTTTGCTCCTGTACAGTTTGATGTAATTTTGTTTAAACCTCTTTGCTACTGTAACAATGAATGTTGTAACTACAGAATGTTTTTCTCGTTTTGTCATCTTTTGAGCATAACCTAAACAAGCTGTAGACAACTACTAGAGAGAAAGATAAGTTTTGCAAATGAAATGTACAATATTACGATAAAGAAAAATCTGTACATTAACGCAACTGAGTTTCGAAGATCGTGTATTCAGTAGGCCTACCAACATTGCTATCATTTTGAGGTACAAAAGAGAGAAATAACTAAAGCGTTGAAGATTATGACAACAATACAGCATTGCAAGCTTACACATCCCAAAATACATTCAAAGTTAACATATTGCTTTCATTATTTATTTTGAAGTCTGTATCAGTTGAATAACTTCTAGAGAGTTACAAGTTAAGCAAAACATGAAAGTTTGTGCCAGTTAGACTGTGCGTATACCGTATGACGTATATACTGTTTGATAGAACTCATTGAAAGCGGTGTATTCGCTATCACTGCCGAAACTATATACTGACCTTATGAGAGAGAGCTTTGTGCGCTGTGGTAACGGTTGACGTAATTCGGAAGTTATGGAGATGGGTCGCGTATACTAAACAAGGCCAAAATATAGTACAGCGTTTGTTGGTAAACACACGTAATGGAACACTAATGACATTATAACTTCATCAGAACAAGAGCTCTGTAGGAATAAGGGCTAATTATGACAATTAGCACAAGTTATTGTCGCCAGCTACCCAAAAACTGGCATGAAATCGTTAAGTTTGGCCCTGACCTATCTTTGATACAAAATCTATGATGTTAACCAGCATTTCCGGTACCACGGCGAAATTTTGAAAAAGATTTTCACATCGGGAGGAAGCATAAAAGTTGTTATGAATATGTATAAAGATGTCGATGTGGTTGTCGACGTTCACTAGCTGTCCTCTATTTTGGGATGAAGTTTCCTGGGCATTTTCTGGACATCTGCTCGCGGTCATCGGCTTATAAGGTCAGTATCAAGGTTATTATCATTGGTTTATAGCCGTCTTACCATAAGATGAAGATTGAAGGTGAAATTTTCCAAAATGATTTTCCAAATAAAGTCAATTCCTCGGTTGAATTGAAATAGATCAATAACTATATTGCCTGTACTAAGTCAGATAATAATCTTCTTGTAAAGTCAAAGTCAATTCCGACATATTTGCATTTTGCCAAATTGGAAACTTCGATTACCGGGAAATCGCTCTTTCATTTCAGATATTTGACAAAAGGTGACTTTTTGATGCAGTATATCTTGGTTGTCATTCAACATGGCAATACTGCTAATAGCTATGTCACAAGCATAGTTTCATGTTAGATCAGCATTGGGCGCGCGTTAGTGATTTCTTACGAGGAAGTGCAGTTCTATGCATGTTGTATAAAAATGTCGTGGCATTTTCTTGACAAATGGCTTTATTTATGTCTCCGTTACTCGACTCACTTCGGAAAACTTGTCGTCATCATCATGATTTATAGGATAATCTTTGTGTCGGTGATCGGTGAGCATTTAAATGTCAAGAAACAAATGCATGACATGCTTTTGCTTTAGCGAACACCACAGTTTAATTAAAGGAACGACATAGTGCTGCAATAATGGAGTTCTTTTGTGACGACAGGTGAAAGAGTGTACAATGACGAACAGAGCGAGTTTAGATGCAATACAAATCAACCTTGGTGTTCAAACGTTTGCTTCAACAGTTTTTCCCCAATCTCTCATTTGAGGTAAATTGAAACATTTGCTTGAAGACTTGTAGTTGTGTTGTGAGAATTTATCATAACCCTTGTCCATGGCACTTATATACGTATAGGAGCGTAGTTATGCGGTTGCATTTTAGAATATTCTTATGCTTGCTTTTGCCACTGTACCGTTAGCAAAACCTGTTTTGTGCAATATACCGATAACATTACCATTACGCTTAAACATTGACAAATTTCCAGATTTTCACGTTCATTCATTTCGCATTTTTCAGATTTTGGAGCTTTCAAATTCTTCTGATATCGATGCCACCTATAGTTTATTTCCTGTGTTGTTTACACTGGATGTCGAAAAAGCAATCCTTACAAAGCCAAGAAGAAAGTCTACAAGAACAAGATTCAAAAAATGGCGACGACACACACATAAATTATAGGTCACTATGATTTTTAATGTGACTACTTATTCGGGGGGAATTATTTTATCAATGACATCATATAATAATTTCGTTTATTAAATATACTGTGCAGTTTTACATGCAACAGATTTGACGCAGACAATGAGTCTATAATCCGTTCTTTAACTGCGGCAGATCAAACATTCCGAATCGTTACACCGACTTAAATACGCTTATAGTAATGGACGCGGTGTACCGACACTTAATCACGCGACACTTTATCACGCGACGCTTAATCACCGACACTTAATCACTAGGACACTTAATCATGCGACACATAATCACTAGGACATTTAATCACGCGACACATAATCACTAGGACATTTAATCACGCGACTTGGATACTTAATCACGCGACATTTAATCACGCGACACATAATCACTTCGATGTCGGAAAAGCGTGAGGAAAATTCAGTAATTCAAGCTCGTGTGCATCTCTCTGTGGAGTCTAATGACGAATTAAGAACAGCTGTTCGGTGTTTACCAGCCTTAGCCATGGTCCCTTCCTCTGACGTAGACGAGTCATTTCTGATCTTAGCTGATAGCATGCCCGATCACGAGAAGATGCCTGAGCTGCTTTCGTATTTCGAACACACATATATCAGAGGCAGACGACGTCCGGGACGTGGTGAAAATTACGGCTCAGCCATCTTTCCAATCGAAAGTTGGAATCATTACGAAGCCGGGGCTGGTTGCATTGCAAGAACCACAAATGCAGTCGAAGGTTGGCATTTTAGTCTCCAAGTGCTTTTCAATGCCACCACCCGACATTGTGGACTTTCATACAGGGAATACTAGTGATTATTTGTCGCGTGATTAAATGTCCTAGTGATTATGTGTCGCGTGATTAAGTGTCGCGTGATTAAATGTCCTAGTGATTATGTGTCGGTGATTAAGCGTCGCGTGATTAAGTGTCGCGTGATTAAGTGTCACCAAACCAATGGACGCGGAGGAACGGACCAAGCAATATTTTAACCAAGACTTATCTACTTTCGGCAGCAAACTATCGGTAAAACTGTAAAACCATTTCATTTTCTGCTATTTAAAATGGACTTGGGTAATACAGTCGAATCCGCTTAATTCGGACACCGGATAACCCGGACAACCGCTTTATTCGGCCAAAATGCTCGGGAACGGAACAAAAGTAAAAATTGAACGTAAAAAACTCCTGTTATTTCGGACAATTCTCCCCTTAATTCGGACGCAGGTTCGCAATTCCATCGTTAGGTTATGACACAATAAACAGTACTTCGTTCGTTTAAAGACAAGATTCAATTGCATTATGAGTGATTAATGATTATGGTGAAACAATGACGATTCATGCAGTAACAATCGACAATGAACTGATATAACGCCGTGCCAGCTTCATAGTCGCTTTTACTTCGGTACAATTGCGTCCATCTTGTAGGACAAAATTGTACAGAAGAGTTTAGCACAAAAAGTGAAATTGCTCACTAAAGTAAACGAAGACGTTTTATGCGATCAGTGCCAGTTACTGCAGTATAGCGCAGCTGCAATTCATTTATTACGCAACAGTACAGTATTTTAAATGCGTTTTTTGCCTTTATGCATGACCATGAAACGAACAATTGATTTTCCGCTTAATTCGGACAAAGCCGTTTCTCCGCGTAATTCGGCCAAAAGTGAGCGGAACCAAAGTGTCCGAATTAAGCGGAGTCGACTGTATTAGTATAACTTACTACGTTACAGTATTTAGCTGAATGGTCACTACGTGATATCATAGTCGTGTCCTTGCTCGCACAAATATACAGACCCGCCTTTAGTTGCACTACAGGGGCTCACAGGTTAGATTTAGGCCTACAGCAGCCATAGCTGTTATTCACGCCTGAGGCGAAAAATTAATCAACTCCTTCGCCACATCGGTAATTTTCCACTCCACTCGCGAATCTGGCAAACTTTTATACTGTACAGGCCACAAGTCTATTGGTGTTTAAGTTCGTGTAATCAGACTTTTGCTGTAAGCTACCAGACGTCCACATTCAATCAATCATTTTATTTTTCGTCATTGACGCGGTGGGGACGAAAAAGCAGTGCTAGTTGCTGAAAACATTCGATAATTCACGTGAACAAGTGACAGAGCCTCGATGGCTTAAAACAAGCAGGAAAATGAAGGTGGTGTCAAGGTGCTGATGGCAACTAGCACGACCACTAAACTCAAAAACATAGAAAAAACAAGCTAAAACTTCCATGTTTAAAGCCAGGTTATCCAGACTATAGCAGACCAGCAGGTGATATGTTCAAGCAAAAGATTGCTGACTCTTTATAATTTCAATGCTGCACAGCAGTGGATGGGAAAATAAACCCACCGTAAAAGAAACCCCATCCCAGGCGGAAGCCCGGTTTCTTGTGGCCATATAAGGTAATAATATTGGGCGTTTGTGTCGAGCCCTAGATTGTTCAGAACAATTGCACCGATGATAATCTTTGAATAAATCTGATGACGTTGCTGCTCGGTGCATGATTGAATTTTCTTTGGCATCTGTCGCTGATACATCGACGATGACGTACCAGCAAGACATGTCATCATGTTGTCGTTAGTTGGTGTTGTTGACAGGGAAAACCTTTATGTAGAGCAGACGGATTGAACGATGTTGGTGGATCATTTTTCAAAAGAGTAACCGTATCCGGAATTAGTGCAACGACCACGATCTAATAAAATATATAAAAACACCAGTAATCATCAAAATAAATTTATTCGTAGTCTGTTTAAATTTAACTTTTTAGACAACGTGATCATAGCAATCAGTCTCTAAATACCAGTCAGGCAAAGTAATCATGCACATGCTGGAAGCTTACTGTTTTATGGTTAAACTTCGACAACTACAATACAAACACAAGAAGCGAAATTAAGTGGTAACTAGTTGCTACTAACTTGTACATACTGGATTATTCGTCACGAGATGGATTGCATCCCTGAGTGTGTCCCAACATCAGAAGATTGGAATTCTGTCTCCGATTCCACTGCAACCACGATCTGTTGCCACCTTCATGTTCAAGACAATAAGACAGAATGCGGGTCCTCGCAGACTGGTCGGTTTCACCTGCTGTCCGCTTCTTGGGCGAAGGTTTGAAAGTTTTTCTGAGAATTCAACTGAAGACCATTTAGTAGGAGTCGATACATAGTTTAGGATTAGGGGTGTACACTTTAAATGAACTTGAATGCTTTAGAACCAAATCTTAATCCATTCAAGTTCAGTTTTTCTTTTTCCGATTTATAAAATCGGTTTTCCTTCATACTTAAACGCATTCATCAACATAAGCAGCCGAAATATTTGTTCAATTTACCTTCACAACGCGATACCAGGCACTACACGTGTCGCCATGAATTTGACTGCGTTTTGCCATTTGTCGCCAAATTCTAACCACAAATAACTTTGCAGAGCCATTATAAAGCGTTTTATGGGCTTCAATTTTGAAATTGAACTTCAATTATAATAAATTTCGAAACTTTGGATCCGAAATAAATTAACTTAGCGAACAATAGTAGAGTATTTTGGTCTGTACACCCCTAAAATAATAGTTAACATGTAACTATCTAAAAAGATTATTCAATAAACTAACTTTGATCTATTCAATTAAGCTATTATAATAGTCAGTTACGACATTTGATCGGAATTTATAAAACAATTGAAAGAGATATTAAAGTCTCCGGAATTGGGACTATGCGACACTTGGCGGCGCCCTTGTTGTAATGGACTTTGGCAAGACATTAATGAGTTTTGCTCCAATTCACCGTTGAACTGTTGAACTACCGTTTAAATAGTTGGAAAATAGGAAACATAACGAGAAATCATCGATTGAAGGCCGTGAAAAAATTCACTAGTTAGGTGGATGTACAGCGCAAAGAGATTGAAAAGTAACTCCCTACATTTAAACACAATGCCTGTAATTTAAATAAACATAAAAATATGCACAGCGTGGACTTTAAGTTAAAATTTGATAAAGCAATCAGCATTCGCCACCCGCTTCTTAAAGAGCCATTACGCTGTTCGTCAAAGTAGGAACGTCCCCTGCCCTAACAGATTGGTGAGTTGTGGTTGTCTGCATGAGTGACCAGCGAGAAGTGATGACGTGGCAGAGAGAGATGTTATTCTTTGTGGTGGGTAAATGGAGTAGTTATACTCTACCAAGCCTACTTGAACTTGAAAAGCGAGTATCTGACGAGTTACATCTTCCATGTGACAGGAATTAGTCATCATATCGGTTGAGAGGATTCCCAGGCCGCATAAGAAGTTAGTGGCAAATGCTGATGGCCAGACTATCAGATTTTAAATAAAATTGCTTGTTATACACGTTTTCTTAAATTTATTTTTATCAAAATTGTAGTTTTGAAATAAATTACAAGTATTTTAAAGATAGGGAGTTACTTTTCAGTATTGTTGTAGAATTGGAAACGATACCGTACCGTACCATACCATACTATACCAGTCATGTAAAATATTTCTTCGCTTAAAATAGTAAACTACACAGTCTACTGTAAAAATCATTTTGACTCGGCAGCACTTCCAAGTCAGCCTCATGGAGAAACACGTTGTTTGATGGGTCGCATTTCTATATTCTCCTGCGTGTTTATCTTGCGGTTGGTTCTCTCACGCGTTGGAGAACGATAAATTGGATTGGTCGGTTTTTCTCTCTTCTGTTTTCTCCTTATTGCGCCACGATTAACATAAGAGCGAGGCCTCACTTGATGAAGAAATAAATCATAAAAACACGTTCAAAGCGCCCACTAAATCATAGTTTTGATAAGAACCTGTTGGTGGCAAAGGAGGAACCCAATCGCGAAGATCGTGTCTCGGATTGTTTAGCACTGAGAAGTATGCAATCACGACCACTTTCAAAGATTCAAGAATTATAACTGTTTCGATGAAAGCGCTAAGGAACGAAACCAACCTGAAATTTGATCAAGTGTTAGCAGGTGTGACGTAATCTTAACTGTTTATTATTTGGTAACAATTGCTCACCAATCTCTGCAGGTTTCAAGTCCATACGTCATACCGTACAGTATACAAATCACAGTTGACGTGACCATAACTGCTATGATATAAAACCAGGCGACGTAGATAGAAAAGTGGACAATGGCAAGAGGATCCAGCGTGTTGGGATCAATTTCCAGGATTGTGAATTCTTGCTGCGCTTCAGCAGCAGACAATGGCGGCCTGGATATAAACAATTTTATTTCACGAACAAACTGATTTCAACAAAAGCAACCAGCACTATACCTTGCCGATGGCTTGACTACTGATGACGTAAGTGCTTTTGTTGGCGATGGCGTAGTGGCTAAATTTTTTTCAACGCGCAGAGATTTTGACTTTTTTGTTTGTGACGACGTCATATTTTTCACAGTGGCCACATTTTTTTCAACGCGGGAAGATTTTGACTTTTTCATTGGTGACGACGTCATTCGTTTCACCGGCAATGACGTAATGGCCACATTTTTTTCAACGCGCGAAGACTTCGACTTTTTCTTTTGCGACGACGTCATACCTTTCACCGGCGATGACGTAATGGCCACATTTCTTTCAACGCGCGAAGACTTCGACTTTTTCTTTTGTGACGACGTCATAGCTTTCACCGGCGATGACGTAATGGCCACATTTCTTTCAACACGCGAAGACTTCGACTTTTTCTTTTGTGACGACGTTATGTCTTTTACCGGTGGTGTCAAAGTAGCCGCATTCCTTTCAACACGCGAGGGAATGTACTTTGTCATTTTTGATGACGCCACACTTTTAGCTGGCGATGACGTAGTGGGCACAACTTGTTCAACGCGCGACGAAGTAGCTATTTTAGTCATCGACAAGTCTTTTAATTTTCGGGTATTTTTCTCTCGCCTTGTCTTTTCGTTTATAATTTCAAATTTTCCAGGGAAAGTTGACGGTTGTTTGATGACAAGTTTTGATATTTCTTTCGATGTTGACGGACGATCTTTATCGTCTGGATTATGTTGACCAGCGTTTTTTCCGTCTTGGTCAACTTCCGCACTGCTTACTTGTGACATATTTCTGGTGTCTGTTTTCATCGTGGTGCCAGTTGTTTGGACGTCATGACTACGCACAAGAGACGTGGCTGCTTTATGCTGCCCTCTGGTGAGTTTTGTGGATTGTACGTTTTTGTCAGGGTTCGAATTTTTGTTTCCTTTTCGTCGTTGGGCATGACGAAACAATAGGCTAATAAGAAACGGCCCGGGAAAGCACATCAAAGCGCTCTCAATACCTTTATGACAGAAAACAACAACACTGTTAAGACTTGAACAACCTGATTAGTTGAAAGACATAAACATCTGGTCTTTCAGTGACGTTTGACTGAACTTACCGACGACAATGTGAGACCACTTGAAATAATAACGCCCGAATGTCAGCACATTTCCATCCACTGCATAACTGTGGCCATGAAACATCATAGATGTTAACATTACCTGGAATATGAAGAGAAAGCACGTTGCCACTCTTTCCACCCTCGTCATGACGTATTGCTGCCAAGGCCTCATACCGTATAAAGAATACCAGACGTGTCTGAAAATGAGAAGATTACGAGATGATAATCTGGCACAGCGTGGTGAAATCAATAAGCAACATACCTGTCTTTAAAGTGGTTTTCACACTTTAAGAGGAACAATTTATTAGATATTTGCAGTTCCTCTAACGTGGTGGCCCGGAATGTATATTGCAGGACGTCGCTGAACCTGGTACCGCACAGAAAGAACCAACACTCGTTTGTTTCCAAATCTCGAACAACCATCCGTTCCAGATACCTGACGTATAACTTGCAATAAATAACTAATTCAAGCAAGAGTTTTTAATCGGGCTATGCTTTCACTACACACTATACAGGCACTATACAGGCACTATACAGGCACTATACAGGTACTTTCATTACACAAATTTACTTGCGCATAAAGTGCCAAATACCTCATGCAGAACACAACTTAAAAATGAACAGTCTAAGATTAGCATTAAAAGAAGAATTTGGTGCATTTAATAAACTTTACTTTAGGGCCTAGTTTGAGACTCATATAGCTTTCCGGGTTAACAATACAAGGACCGTTTTAAACTCTAATTCATACAACTGCAGTTAACTTGTCAATAATTCATACCACTCAGGACTGCTCCCTCCGTCATTACGCCACACCCTGACTGCTTTGATGTCACCCAAGCTACGTGGTGTGGTAATGAGGAACGATTGCACGCTACCCATGGATAGGACGTTGTCGTTTTCTCGCTAAACAAACAATCAATCATTATGACGTCGGAACCAACTATCATACATCATGGCAAACGTCATCTTTTTACTTTTATGACGTGGGCATTGCTTCTTTGTCTTTTGCCCAGCAGTCTCATGCAGACTGCCGCGGTGGTACCGGCGTTTGGACGACTACCGGTATAAATTGTAACATAGTACCGGTATTGGTCGTTTGGTGAGTTGTCAGCAACTTCAATGAAGAGTCCCTTTAATAATTTTAATATTAAAATTTGATAAATCATTTCATGAAGTTGACAATAGTTTGATAAATTTGTACTTTTTTCTCCGCATTTTTATCTTTATTTCTCGCCCATATAAGGAGAAGAGCGTAGATGACGTAAAGAGCAGATAAAACGATGACGATCACTGGATTTTGTTGGAATTGCTGCCAAAGATTCCAGGAGAGCTAAAAACGATTCAATAATTGACAATTAAAACTAAAATCGTCTATTATTTCATAAACATCTTTACTTGGTCATAATTGATCTTGTTGGGAAACACAAGAAGATGGGAAGCGTATATAATCTGAGGAATCTCTTCCTCTCCGCTCCTCTTAACCCTGTTTGGTGTGACCTGGTCTACGTCACATTCACAATTAAATATCCCAGCGTTTTGATGGACCTGATGATAATAACATTACTTTGCTCATAATGCTTGGAATGATCAAAAAAATAAAAGTTAAATTATGAATTGGTTTAAACTCTGCTTCAAAATTTTCACACGATACAAACATCGACATCAAATATAGGACCTTGCAAGAGCCCTCGCCCCAGTCGCGCATTCGATCTTCCCAGTGCAAGCAGTTCAGTATGAATGACGTGAATGTCACGTTGATCAAACTTCCAATGCGATAATAACCCGCACCGAGATCAACATACACTGTGACGTTCAGTTCGACTTGTCTGTGCGGAAGCGACCTTTCAGAAATCGACCAGGTGTACAAAGACTCTGAGAAAAAAATCGACGGAAAATTGCAAAAATACAAGAAATTAATTAGAGAAATGCTGATCTCTACAAACATGAAAACCGTGACTCTTATTTTCTGTAAACAAACCCTTTTCGTGAAACTCTTTCTTTAATTTGAAAGAGCTTTGGTCGGTAGTTTCCAGGCTCATTGTACAATTTTCGATTTTCTGATCCATGTTTTCGACATGAATTGTCAGAAAGAGGTCGTTTCCATCTCGTTTGTAGAGCATCCAATCAAACAAAGCCCAACCTGCGGCTTTGCTGTGACAACCAGCCACGTCGCATTCACTCTCAACCCTCATTGTTATGTTTGCTTTACCAGGCTGTGCTGGCAAGGGGAAGCCAATTGTTTGATTTTTGGCCTCGTTGCGACTGATCGGGATCTCGTTTTGCCATCCTGTTGTCATGGAGACGGACGTGACTTGTTCAACTTTGTGGGTCCTCGTGTTAAAGTTGATGGACGAGTCGTAGGTGAAGACCTGGAAATCATGAAATCGTCTCATTATCACGTTAAATCGTGTAAATTAAAGCAAATTAAATATATTATGCCTCGACATTGATGACTTCATTGTTCAGTGTCTGTATGTTTGGAAGTCGAAATGAAGAGTCATTGAGTGGATCTGAAAAAGGTTTTTTGTTATTCTACGTTTCGGTTGATTTAAGCCACTAAGTAACGTCAAAGAGTTAAAATCGTTGCAAAACGTGGCCTACTGAGGAAAATAAACGACAAATAATGAAGCCAAATTGCTCAAACATTGCGAAGCCGATTCCACAAAACTTATCCTACACCAGAAACATGCGCAGTATAATTAGTTATGTATTGTTTGAAGATTAAATAAGACAAAACATTAAAAGATAAAATTAATTAAATGATAATAATCATTGTTATTGGGTTTTCAACGACACGACAAAAGACAAAATTCAATCTTCTAGTTCAGTGGTTCCCAACCTTTTTTGGTGTCGTGGCCGAATTTCAAACTTCAGAGTACGTATGGAGCCGCATGAAAACACTCAAGTAATTATAACGAAAAGTTTAAAGCATGAAATCATGTACCAACGAATAGCAACACTAACTAGAAAAATAACACAAATAAATTTAATGTCCAACTTGGCCTTGGCTTTGAGCTTTAACAACTTTGTCAAAGCGAGACGCAATTGTGGTTTAGGATTCAGGAGGCGGTTTATGATTCACAATGAGTAGACAATGGGCCATTCACAACAGTATAAAGTAGGCTACAAGGTGTAACTGTAAGATGTAAAATGAAAAATTTGTAAACAATTTTGACCTAACGCTATAAATTTTGACCAATTTTTGATTTTTTTTGACAAGTTAAAAAATAATCGCCCTAATTATTATAAATAGATTTTTTATTTTTTTGTGGGATTTTCAGGGGTCATTGAGAGCCGCAAGAAAGCTACCTTGGAGCCGCATGCGGCTCTAAGAGCCGCGGTTGGGAACCACTGTTCTAGTTTCTTAATTTATTTTCGTTAAAAAAATTAACTTTTCTAGGCATCGTCTTACAGCTTAGCACTTGTCAGAAGCGAGTCTGGCCAATAATTGTATTAGCAACTGCGTTTAAAAATTTTTTTTATGCCGCAGAGTCGGCGTCTGAACGCAAAAGCATAAAGCGTATGTAGAGTAATAAAATTGAACGTAGCCTACGATTTCCGAGAAGATCATGAAAAAAACTCGTCGGGTGTCGCTTTTGAGCTGAAAGTGGACATCGAGTTCGACATTCCTGCTCAATAAAACTTACTAATGACGTCATTGTTTAACTTGAGGAATCGTCCTTGAACGGATTTTGTTTCAAACGTCATCGTATCCTCTCCTGGTACCATTGTCGTCATAAGCAGCTTGCCCAGCCGGGTCATTCGCGAACTTTCTTTGATCTTTGCAATAATTGTCATTGAAGAATTAAATTGTTACGTCAGTAGTATTATACAAGTTGTTACCTTGAAACGAATTTCGTCGGAAAATCCCATCAAATGTGACGTAACGACAACGCATGAAGCCGCAATTGACCTTATGACATCATCATCGCCCTCGCTAGAGTGTTTATGAACGATGAGCTCTATTCGGTTCAAAGTTCTCACCAATTGGTACTGAAATTATAAAAGCAATTAAGTTAGCTGTGTTTAGTTTTTAAATCTATCACATAAACTTTTATATTTCTGCACCTACCACGTGATGCTCATTTGCGACGCCAAAACTTTCCGTAAGGTGGCGTAGTACATCAGCTACTTGCTTGGCCGACGTCAGCGTATTTAGCGGATAATCCGCGGTTCGATCTAATATCGTAGTTATCTGTAAAACGAAAGAACAATGAAGGCACTTGAAGTGGTCCATTCATAAATAGGTACTGTGACGTCATAAACCTACCAGAAACGGTTTGAGAATCTTTGCTGAAGACAATGGCGGTATAACCTGCGCCGTCTTCTGCAGATTGTGGCTCGAAATCGCGTAAAATACGTCACTAGTCAGGTGTTTGTTGACGTCGGGAGTTTTCCTCAAAGTCACGGTCAAGTTTTTCTCAGTGCACGACTGACGAAGGCCGCATATTGCGGTCGAAATCGTGAGGTCAGAAACGAAGTCCTCTGACGACAATGTGAGGTCATAGAGGTTCGGATCGCAACTACTTTGCAGAAGATTATCGTGGCCTGAAAATATTTCTATGTTAGATTTTAATCTATTCATAACTTCCCTTCTACAAACACCGCATAACGTGTTGTAAGTGAGCCGTGTTTGTTAAAAGTTTTGCCAACCTGATGTGGCCACTGACAGTTGTCTTCTTAAGAGTAAACATTAAAAAATTATTATTATTACATAATGATATTATTAAGTATTGCAGTTACCAACGCGAAAACAAATCGCCATTTTTGCTTCAGCACAAAAAAGCAAATTAATAAACCAGAGAAATATTTCCTCATCGTAGTCTTATACGTCACGTGCGCTATTTGTTTTAAAGCATTTTAAATCGTAAAATAGCATTTTTTTATTAAATACAAAGTTGTAAGCCGTATGATATTTCATATTTAATGATATAAACAATATTGAAAATATTTAAAACATATGTCTGGTACAATAATGTCTCAAAAGATATTTCACCTCACAAATTTTTCTTGTTGTCGATTGCCAGGTTTCAGAGCCCGTAGAAAGTTAAGTAATAAACAAAAATATTCATATCCTAATTTACCTGAGTTTAGGTTCAGCCTACCTTGGGTTAATAACAACGACATAATTTTTATCTTAGCACTTTTGCACTTGCTACAACATGAGGTTGTACCTTTTTCCTTGACAGAGAACTTGAACTTCAACGATGCTTGGCCTTGTGCGTAGCCAGAACAGGTGACGTTAAATTTTGTGATAAAAGCGATTCCACTTCTGGGTGTAACCCTGCAACTACCTCCACTAGGTGGGGACAATGGGTTAAGGATTAGGGTTGCCGATGCCATGTCACCGTCAACATTGTATCCTTAATGTCAAGTTCAAAGTTCAATTTCATGATGGTCTACTTTTAATTTATTGATGACATCAAATTTATATAATGGGGATTCACCTATTCCTGTGACGTTTGATGACGAGCTAATTATGTTGAGTAGTGAATTATTAAGTTTACAGAATCGTCGGTTCTGGCACAAACTTAATTGTTGTCCAGATTTCAGTGACAATACCCAAGTGTGACGTGTACAATCGTCACACTTTAATTGAAGGATCATTGGCTTGTGTGGAAAAAACAATTTCTCGCAATTTGACCTGCACCTGAAGTTCAAAGAAGAACGTTAAATTTAAATGGAACTTGATTAAAAAGAATTCATAGGTTAAAGAATATAAATTTAAGCTCATGGAAGCAGGAAGAAAAAAATTCTGCATAACTCACCTTAAAGTAACATTCGGGATTGAGGTTGACTTCAAAACAATTGTCTGGTCGGCAAATGTTGCGTCATAATGCGGACCCGTTACGATTAGCCTGAAGTAATAACGGTCGCTTCGCACCAGTTTGTCCATGGAAATTTCCATGACGTCATCGCCAGTAACATAAAGAGTTTGCCAATCAAAGCAGGAACCTTGGAAGTGAAAAAGAAAAATTCAATTTTTGATCAAAAAAAGCTAAAATGAGAAAATCTGTTCAAACCTTTTCTTTGTATTTTTCCAATCTCTTTTGACATTGGTAAATCTTCTTGTGTGACGGCACAAAACCAGTCAAGTTTGATATTTCCCTCATGTTTGTTAAAGTCAATTGAAGACTCAAATTTTAAAATATTTGTGTTCATTCCTGTGTATAGAGATTAGGCATTTCAGGATAACATTTCTTGTAATGGGAAACCGTACAACTTAAACATAGAAATCTAATATTATCGACTCACCAGCCTCGACCATATTTCCTCCCTTGATTAGAAAATTTAATTTTCTCTTGGGAATTTCTACCAAGGTGTAGTCATCGCCCTTTGCTATTACATTTAATCTTTCGTCAGAGGTGACGTTGACGTTGACCTTTATGACGTACATCCCAGGTAACAAGTCATCGGCTTTTATCACAAGTTCTGGTTCAACTGAGCTCGTGTAAAGTCGAACTCCATCGCCTATTTTTGGGATGTCTATTTTTGACGTCACTCGGTACGCTCGCCATTGGTAATCAACGGAGAATAGCTCTCTAGTGCATCTGAAGTTAAGGTCCACGCTTAAGACCAACTCTTCAACCACTTTCAAAGGTTCGTCGAGTCCACCGCCAACTTTCCCGTCGCGAATTCTCACGCTCTCCAAGCATGACAACGGTAAAGCTTTCGGGACATATCCAACGAAACGAAACGATTGTTTTTCGTTTCTGATAAGCACGACCACCTCCCGAGCTTCGTCGAAAACACTTTCGTTTTTAATTAACATGTAAGGTTCGGGATCAAACGGTAGATTTGGCAAACCCACATGTTTATATTTCGTCTTTGAAATCGTCAAAGTCAAATTCTTCGCTGCATTTTCGCCGATTGTTAAATTCATTTCGTATTTTCCCACGTCACCTCTGATGAATATAAACACCTCTCTACGGGTTTCGTAATCAAATCCCCGTGACGTAATATATACATCGTGGATCTGTGGCAACGCTTCAAAAGATGCGGATGACGTCAATTCAGAGATATTATTTGTAGCTGTTGCCACAGCATCGTAAATATCTACTTGAGACAGCGTTGCCTCTATCGCCAACATGTGGCAATCACGTGGGGAGAATTTAGAGCTTCTGAAGACCGACAGCCTGGTTCGATTCGATATGATGTCGATTGTAAGATTTACCGGTGCTCCTGAACTAACTGTCACGTTTATGACGAAAACATTGGGTCGAAGACCAACGTATTGTTTCGTCATGACTGTAAGATTTTTGATCTTTTCGTAGAATAAGATTGGTCTGGAATACGTCACGGAAGAAACATGATTTTGCAATAACAATACAACGTCATGTTTTCCCGGTCCAACCAATCGTTGCATGGTCGAGTTCAGTTTGAACCTCACCGTTTCGTTCGATAAAATTTTGTTCATATCAAACGTTTGTGACGTCTGAAGCTCGGTTATGATGACGTCATCCAACATGAGAGCGTAGGAGATGGGAAAGTAATATTTGTGGTGGAAGATGAGTTCAGTTGAGGCTGGATATGTTTGGGAGTTGCTTTGTTGAAAGAATATTTGTAATTTTGAAGCCGATAAAAAATCTTCCACGTGAAGAACCAGGTCTTGAGTTTCAATGGCATGTAAACTGTTACTTTCACCAATACGACACTTTGCACGGACCGAGTAAATTCCCGGATACGTGAACGACCGCTCAGCTGTGAGAGTTGAAAAATCAGTTTCGTTCTTTTTATTGTACGAAATCTCACAGTCGAGCTTTAGACCCTCTGCTCCGGTCAGTGTGGCAACGAACTGGACTTTCTCTCCGGTTTGAACGTGTGTGCTGGCGGTCATTAATCGCAAACCTTAAAGTACATTTAAAACTCAAATGACTTAAATTGAATTACATCAGTAGAATTAATAAATTCTTGTATTTTGTTGGCGGAGTTCTAACAATCTTTCAAGTTGATAGAAATTTTGTTTCACAGAGTAAAAAGTTTTTAACGCTGAGCTGAACTTTTTCCGCTACAGTTACGTTAAATTGTGTAACGTTAATCTACGCCATGATTTCACATCTGAGTCAGTCGTGTGAAAAAATGAAATAATGAAAATGAAAATAATGAAATGCGAGTACAGTACAAAAATAAATACGATTTATAACCTGAACCTCGCATCCTGAAACATATTTGAAACGAGCTCTTGCTCGTGTATTTGACATTTGTAATAAATAAACAATTAACTAATGAAAAAAACGATCAAGACCAATCACCGCGCAAAAATCAACTGGTATCGGCGCAGCTGCGCGCCTCAGATAGAGCACTTTACTCTATAGTATAGTCTATAGGTA
This sequence comes from Clavelina lepadiformis, assembly GCF_947623445.1. Lineage (NCBI taxonomy): Eukaryota > Metazoa > Chordata > Ascidiacea > Aplousobranchia > Clavelinidae > Clavelina > Clavelina lepadiformis. The sequence goes on from NC_135241.1 coordinate 21,879,971, forward strand.
TAGGTAGGTCTCTACTTTACACTTTACTTTTTAAACATGTTTACTCACTGATGTGGTTGTAAACAAAAGAAATATTTGCCTCGCTGCATTTCCTTGTAAATCTTTCCAAAGAAATTGTAACATTTTTTCGAAAGTAAAAGTTGGGATAATCATGTGGTTTTTTAGTTTTACAAATACGATTCACTTTTTCCATTTCTGGGATTAGCTTCAATTCTGCTTTTGCACAACTGCATGAAAAAAACATAAAGAAAATAAATTCATTAACTTTATATAAACTCTTAGTTCATCACCCAAAGCAAAATGGCTAACAACACATTTATATTAATGACATTGACAACTAAACACAATGAAAACTTGTTCCACGATGTCACCGACATCTTTTTGTGTGCAAACAATGGAACCATTTTTGGATGAGTCCTCAACCCTCACCTGAACAAATCTCCTTCAAATTGCAAATATGCAACCTCTCCCTTTTTCAACAGAATTTTCCACGACCTGGAGCCCAGCAACATGACATCATTATTGCACTCCTTTGCGGTTGGGAACTCAATCGTTCCACTCGCATTTGTTAACAATACGCTGCATTCTGTAACGTAAGATATCCATTGTAAAAAGTGGTAGAATTAGTAGCGTTTGTTTTCAAAGGAAAGAGGTAATCGACTATGTTAGATCAGGGACAAAGCGCCATCAGAAAAAGGTTTATATGCTTGTTCTTCCTATTGTTGGCGTTCCATTGGTGGCATTGTGATGCAGCGAATGACCTAGCCAGCAGATTACTCAGTCGAGTTCACAAGGTTAGCAAAAGTTTAAGTCAGGAAAATGCAAAAAGATGGAATTTACATAATCTCCACGATTGCAACTACAAACAACAGATGTACGCAGATTCCATCGATGGTGCAAAAACCGCTCAGGGGTTTGAAAAATTAGTCATTGTTTTAAAAGGTAACAGAACAAATTGCAATTACTTTGTAAAGAATTGGAACGAAATTCATATAAATTTGATGTAAGGTTATTCAATTCTACAGTGACTTTGAGATTTATCACATTTTTCGTATTTTTGCTAATTTCTTGTAAACCTAATAGTAGTTTAAAAAAAAGAAACGTACTATATTAATTGATATACAACATAGGAAATGTTATTCAAGTGCATTTTTCACAATTTCCCTTCAGAATGCACGAGCATCTACGCAAGTGGTTCAACATCAAGTGGTATCTACCCGATATGGATCAAGGAACGCTTCCAGTTCACTTACGTCTACTGTGATATGGAGCTCGTTTCAATTAAGAAGGGCTGGACAACAATACAAAGAAGAATGAACGGGCAGGTCAACTTTAATAGAGGTTGGGACGATTACGTCAGAGGGTTCGGGAATCCCCGGGGTGAATATTGGCTCGGATTGGAAAATATCTATCGTTTGTCGAGGCAAACTACTACATATTCAGGAGAGTTTCATTCACCAAAACCACCGGAAATTGGGTTTGATCTTGAAGACTGGGATGGTGTCAAAGCATTTGCTGAATATACTTTTTTTAAATATCAGCCAAAAGAATTTAACTATAAGTTATATGTTGCCGGACGGAATACTTCCAGTTGTTTCAGTTTGTCTCCAATTTTTTTCGGCCAATTCAGCACTCCAGACGTTGACAACGATGAAATCGACAATAGCCATTGTGCCCGAGAATTCAAGTCAGGTTGGTGGTTTAATAGATACTGTGATGAAGTGAACCTCAATCAACCATATCCAAAGTACAAGCAGGATATGACCTATTACAACATGTTCTGGGAAGGCTGGTATTGTATTAATCCGGACGAAACCGCTTTGCGTTTTGTGTCTATGAATTTTTATCATAACCACAACGAACGAAATTAACACGATTTTTCCTCATGGAAGATTACCAAAATATTCTTGCAGCTATTACTTGTTTTCATCGTCCAATCGTATACTGTATGACGTGCAACTGAAATCTTCAGCATTTTTTGTTGATATCTTACTTTTAGTAAAAACGTTTCAAGACTCAGTTTCAATAAGTTAATAAAAAAGCTTGACAAATAAAACTCATATGTTGCATAAGGCGCCGTTTCATCTTAAGTTAAATAGGTGAGCACAAGTGTCAGAACACATAGACAAGCAGGTCGACCAAGAACCAGGTTGAATAATGACATCACTGACTTGGCCTGGTCACGACTCAGTGCAACTTTAGCAAATTTGGCAGAAGTGGAAGAATATCGCGAACTGTTCCAAGAACTTAGACTTTCTAAAGTTGCTGCCTACATGACTCTCCTACTGTATTTGGAAGTAGTGGATTTCAACAAAGGAAAGACAAAGAAAGAGAGAGAAATAAAGACCAAACATATTCAATGGTAGCAACATGACGTCATTATTACCTTCTTTGGCGGTTGGGAAATCAATCGTTCCACTCGCATTTCTTAAGACTACGCTGCACCCTATAACATACAGTACCGTATCGTAGTAATATACCGAAGCCAATGCAAATAGTGGAGGAATAATAGAATAATTTTATTTATTTAATATTAATTTTAGTTAATAGAAAATGTTTTGGCACAAAATACCATAGAATCTGGCTCAAAAACCTCTCTTAACACCCGATCTCTTTAAGATTTTGGTTACTACGTCATTTACGTTTACATGTGTAACGCGAATTAAACTTTCCCAAATTTCAGTCAAGTTCTGCGCCACAGTGGCGGTGAACCGCAACACCAACTCAACTTTCAAGCGAGATCTAACCATGCTTTTATTTTATCACCGTAGCACGCGACCACAAACCAATTAAAAACTAAACCCTCATCGCAAAGGACAAAACTCTTGTATAAAAGCGAGGTGCAGACAAGCCTACATCAAACATGGACGACCAAGCAATTAGAAATAAAACACAAACATGTAAAACGCTTAACCCTATTTTCACTAGGTGTGGCTTCTCCTGCACACAGTCACAGAAAAACGTGGCGTACAGTTGCATTGTTTACTGTAGAAACTTGAAATTTGGTGAATTTTCCCCCAAAAAAAATGTTCAGCCATCTGTCCATGTTTGTTTTATAAAGTTTGAGTTTGTAATTTTTGAGATATTGTCATATTTTCGTAATTTTTCTCACTCTCCGCATTGAAGCGAATCGTTTTCGTTTACTCATTTACGCACCACTAACTCGATTAACTATTATATTCTCTTGCGTTCTCTTCTCGCGGTCAGCTGGTTTTCTGCACATCGGCGTCGCGGCGTACCAAGAAAAATTTCTAGAAATGTATCGCTTGTGGAAATACTTAATTTACACTCAATGCACTTTCTTTTGCTTTACAATTATGATGTATACAAGAAGCCAGATGTTTTTGCTACAAATTCGATCTGTTTACGACATATAGTTTTCGAGTAATTAACGATTGAAAATGCGTGTGCGGTGTCGGCCACACCTAATGAAAATGGCAAAGTCGCGAGCCCGGTATGGGTAGGGCTAAGGTAGTGACGTAAGAACGATAAAAATGTTATGTGTTAAACAGGTGTTGAATGAAACAATGTGACTAAATATTGTCACCAACTAATTTACGTCACCAGTGGATTTCTGACACCTTTTTGCTTTACATTAGATGTTTAAAACGAGGTATATACTGTAAGTCAACATAAAATTTTTAAAGAAAGGCAAAACGTTGGAATAATATGATAAAGCTGAAATATACACAAAAACCTAACTTAAAGTACAGACTTTAGATATAGAGCTAGATAGTACGAATAATAGTGGCAAATATGAATTATGTTATGTTTACTATACCTACTACTGTATCATTAATAACCATCTAATACTACACAGTACATACTGCAATAATAGCTTAATATACTAACTATACTTGACATAGGCCAACATAAATTGTGTATTATTTGTACAAAAGATGAAAAATAAAATAATGTAACAGTGAAGTGCTTCGCTTGTCGCTACAAACAGTCAATGCACATCTGTTCCATATCGACCTTTATACAGCAAAGCTTTCTAAGTCTTTTCAAGGTGTAATTCGGCCTGTTTGGTTTTATTTATAACCTCTTTGCTTTTGAAAAAGTTGGACCAAATCTGGGCAGAATCACTACTTCAACTGAAAGCAAACAATCGATAGAACCTGGGACGCAAGTGTGAATGCTGGAGCACCCTTGCTGTGGTCTGGATACTTTGTGATTTTGTTTTGACTCTGACGGCAAACACTAAGTTTTTAGTAAACTTTCCATGGCCGCCTGACGCAGAAGAATGACAGTAGCTATAACGCTGTCGACTAGGTAAAAGAAATCAACTCCATTTATGTCGTTGATATTTTGTGTCTATTCTTATCACTATGATTGCAAATTCGATTCTTTTGCAGTTTGCTGCTGAACGTCTTGGGTATTTAGCTGCATGTTCTTGGTATAAAGACATCAGGGTTGGGGCTCTTTGGGAAGGGGAGGAGGCAGCTACTACCCAAACATGACCCACCGTCGGCAGCTTACGTGTGTATTGTCTATGATTGTCTATTTTTATCACTACGATTGCAAGCAATATCATCGGGCTTTACAAGGCGTTGACAACTGCAACTGCCGACCATTATTGTGGCTTTTGAAACATGCACCTGCAATATTAAACCACTCCCTGCTCCTGGAAGCCAACTTTATGCAGCGATTTCACTTGTTGTGACCACAACGCACAGCTGCAGAACCATTACTTATGACTCATAAGTCATAAATAGGGCAACCAGTTTTTTGACCTAAAAAGTTTAAATTTTGACCTTAAAATTTGCAAATTTTGACCTCATTTTGACCTAAAAAGTTTAAATTTTGAGCTTATTTTGACCTAAAACGTTTAAATTTTGACCTCATTTTGATAGTCTGATAGTCTCTACACTGTCTACAGCAACTTTCTAATCTAAAGCTGCATTTACAAATGACAAAATGCTTTTCTAGTGTTGACTTTTTTTCGTTTCTGCGTATTAAGATTGACAACTTGCAGTTTCAAATGCAATGCCGTCACATCTTGACGTCACCAAACGCGCTGAAAAGCCTTCCCTCTCTTTGTGGCTTTGGTTCTAAGTAAAATTTGCGGCACTGGAATTGTTTGCAGTACAAGAAAAGAGAAAAACGGAAGAATAATATTACAAAATGGTTACAAAATTACAAGTTTAATAGATTTTGACCTAAAAAAAAGACCTAAAGAAACAATTTGACCGTATTTTGACCTAACGTAACATTTTGACTTTATTTGACCTAATAACTTCTATACCACACGTCGTACATAGCTGAAATTTGTTTTGTGCTTGTTTGATAACATTCTGGGCAGGTTAAAAAAAATTGACCATATTGACTTTTGGTTGCTCTAGTCATAAGTTATGAGATATATTTGGTAAGGTACGTAGCATAGGCTATCTATGGTAATATATCTAGCTAACTATTAAAATCTATTTCAACTTCTAATGCATTTTTGTGAAACGTTGGTTTGGTAAATACTTGCAAATGCTTTGCCAATATGAAGTAATCATTGTCTATTGTGACTAGTGATAAACCTGATTCAAAACTGATATTAATGTCATAATTCCTTAATTGTTAGTAAACAATGTCTTTCTCTGAGATAACAATTGTTGATGTATGGTGTCAATTTTCGGCTTTATCTGTGTGTTGGAGATAAATATTTCATATACCTTGCAAGCGGTACCGTATCAGTATGTCAACGAACATCTTAAAATCAGTTATCTTTCGCACTTTATTGTTATGAACCCGCATATATTGTAACGTCAAGTTTTGCTGCGAATCATGCCAATATTTGTGGCCAAAAGAAAATGACTTGCCAGGCAATAAGTGGCCAGCGAACCAGCAGCTGGACGACACTACTATGGTTAACCAAGTCGCATTTTCTGATTTCATAACAGCAGCTGATATCTACAAAGCATACCTGCGCATCCAACCATGAATGTAACAGCCAAGCCAACTTGTAAAAACCTCATGATCCACATTTTCAAATTCTGATATTTCGTTTCTGGTTGAGCCTACCGGTATTTAAATATAACATTTGAACTCTAATCTCGAGTTATTTGACGTATACAAGATATTAGCAATATACTGACAAAATATTACCTGGTGATTGTATGATGTCACGTTAGAGTAACCAAATATTTCTTCAGCAAAATTGCCGCTAAATTTTCAATACAGCTATAATGTCTGTAAATTGAATATGCAAAGTTGTTTACCCCAGAGAAATTAATGCCATATTTAGGGTTTGACAAAAGGATCGTATAATCGGTTGTGACGTCAAAATAGTACTTTTAGTACAACATAATTATGGAACAAAAAGATTATTACCGAAGATACTTGTGTGGACCTCCTGGGACAAGTCTATAGCCATTGATTGTTTAATAACTCAAGTTATTTCATCACACAAGTCCGGTGGGTTACCAAGATTTGTGACATTTCCTTGGCTTGTCTCAAGATTTTCGTTCAACAGTTCTCTAATTTCTTCAAAAATAAATGGGTTAATGGTACTTTTGCTGATAAGAGTTATTTTATATCAGTTCAAAGTTTTACTTATCCTTGTAGTTAACTCAAAAACGATTGTTTAACTCGAAAAAAGAATGTTTTGCCGTGTTAGAAGTGTTTTAATGGTCGAAATTCACCAAACCTTCCTGAAGTAATCGTAAAAAGTTTGACTTTCTTTATGTGATGCAGCCATAGATATAATATAAACAAGTTTACGTTACGTCTAACGGTGTAATCTGTAATGCAATCAATCCATACACAAAGATTGCTTTAAATAGCCTACACTAGTGGACTAGTAAGACCACCCTTAACTTCCAAGCTAATAATGATGTAATAACATAGATATAATGTATAGGCTTACGACAGCTTTTTCGATGGTCCTGGTAAAAAGATGTAACACAACTATTGATGTTATCAATATTTCTCTTTATTAAATGTCATTCTGTAATATTTATCCGTTTTTTCAATTTTACTGGAAATTCGTGCATTGAAAACGCATTTTGCTATTCGCTCTTATAGTGTGCGCGTTTTTCCATTCTGTATGTTTATACGCATTCGCTTTCATTGTTTCTTCGGGCTAATTCGATTTAAATCTGTGGTTAGGAGATTTTGATATGAAAGCTTTTGTTTCGTAGTGTACTCTGGTATTGTATTGTGTATGCTAGTCTTTAGTATTTTAGTGGGGAAGTCACGGGTGTAGTGATTAGGCTTGTCTGTCTCTCGATAACATGCACAGATTCCAACATGTAAACATTAAGCAGCACTGCAACTTTGCCCATCCCATACTTACACAAGGAAAGTATTGCCGTCTTTAATTAAATATATTGAAATCTGTGAAAACAAGTTTTTAAATTCGCTAAAAAGCACCGAACTGCGTCAGTGGTGACTGGGACGAGGTTTGAACCCGCTGGCAATTGATTTGCAGTCAATTGTTCCACCATTGGTGATTGAAGTAACGACTTGACAAAGCCGGCGCAGGTAACCGTAGACTTAAAATAGCTTATAATCCAATGGGTCTTTTCATGTTGAACAATAGTGCTTTTCACATCTTCCAATGAAATCATATCAGTGTTTGTCACTCTGCTGTGTAATGTAAGATGAGACGAAGCCCTTAAGATGTCTATGTTGCAAAATTCTGTTCTGAAAAAGTTGAGAAAATTTCATAAAGGTCGATGTATAATATTCCGTAATGATATCGGTGAAATTTCGCAAATGTCATTGAAAATGTAACTTTATAGCCGCAGGGCAAAATAATTTGTAACTGTTCATTAACCCTTCCACGTTTTAATTGCAATTGTTCATGATATAAAGATTCTCTCTATATAAAAAGTTTTGTTTAACTTTAACTTCTGAGATTAAGGTGTCTCGTCTATTTTGCTCAATGTTGTTTGATTTCTTATAGGCTAACCATAACAATTGTTCGACGGAAAATCTATTGTTATAGCCAGGGTTGCCATACCGTCCTTATTTCTAAGATTTGTCCTTATTTTGAAGGTCCGTGTCTTAGAAAATATTTTTGTCCTTTTTTCTAAGAAATGTCCTTATTTTCACTTGCGTCCTTATTTTCATCTTATTTTTAGGGCAGAGGTTCGTATTTTGGGCATTTTGTCACCTTTACGATACCATTTTGTACCAAAGAGATACCAAAATTATGAACATGCAGATAGTGTCTTGTTTTTTTTTATTTTTTTTTTAAGGAACATTGGTTGCTTTCTCCTGTTGTACACTGTTTAAGGTGGTATTCGTCTTTCATTTTCTAGTCGTCCTTATTTTTGAGTTGAGACTGATGGCAACCCTGGTTATAGCCTATTATCTAGATTTATTTCTCTTCTGTAGCAATGAATATTAAAACTCAAGAATATCTGAAGCATTAAAGAATAAACAGCACTGCTGCAACTTCGTCCATCCCATGCATTCAATACTAATGTATAGTCTTTTTTAATTATATAAATATCTTGAAGCCTGCAAGATCAAGTTCTTAAATTCGATGAAAACGCCGAACCGCGTCAGTGGTGATAGGGGCGGGATTTGAACCCGCGGGAACTAATTTCGAGTCAGTCTTTTCCGCCATTGGTAATTGAAGTAACCACTTGACTAAGCCGGCGCCAATGAAATTTCGATCTAAAATAGGTTATAACCCAATGAGTTTTTTCAATTCGATCATTAGGCCTTGTCATATCGTTACAGAAAATCATGCCATAGTTTGTCACTCTGTTGTGTGGAGTACAAGATGAGTTGAAGCTCGTAAGATATCAACGTTACCATGCTGTAAAGTTGAAAAAAACTCTAGAATAAGGATTGATGACTTGATGATGGATTGATTGCATCCTGTAATGATATTTTTAGAATATTGCAAATGTCAGTGAAAATGTGTTGATTTGCAAAGAAAATGAAACTTGTAACTGCCCATATTCTCTTTTTTGTTTGTTGTTTTTGCCATTTAAGTAAAAAAATAGCCTAATTGCAATGTGCTAAGACCAAATAAATTATTCGATCCGGTGTAGATATTCGGTAGCGCTATATACAATCGTTGCAATGAGTTTGGATCAAATATTAACGACGTTTGCTCCTGTACAGTTTGATGTAATTTTGTTTAAACCTCTTTGCAACTGTAACAATGAATGTTGTAACTACAGAATGTTTTTTTCGTTTTGTCATCTTTTGAGCATAACCTAAACAAGCTGTAGACAACTACTAGAGAGAAAGATAAGTTTTGCAAATGAAATGTACAATATTACGATAAAGAAAAATCTGTACATTAACGCAACTGAGTTTCGAAGATCGTGTATTCAGTAGGCCTACCAACATTGCTATCATTTTGAGGTACAAAAGAGAGAAATAACTAAAGCGTTGAAGATTATGACAACAATACAGCATTGCAAGCTTACACATCCCAAAATACATTCAAAGTTAACGTATTGCTTTCATTATTTATTTTGAAGTCTGTATCAGTTGAATAACTTCTAGAGAGTTACAAGTTAAGCAAAACATGAAAGTTTGTGCCAGTTAGACTGTGCGTATACCGTATGACGTATATACTGTTTGATAGAACTCATTGAAAGCGGTGTATTCGCTATCACTGCCGAAACAATATACTGACCTTATGAGAGAGCGCTTTGTGCGCTGTGGTAACGGTTGACGTAATTCGGAAGTTATGGAGATGGGTCGCGTATACTGAACAAGGCCAAAATATAGTACAGCGTTTGTTGGTAAACACACGTAATGGAACACTAATGACATTATAACTTCATCAGAACAAGAACTCTGTAGGAATAAGGGCTAATTATGACAATTAGCACAAGTTATTGTCGCCAGCTACCCAAAAACTGGCATGAAATCGTTAAGTTTGGCCCTGACCTATCTTTGATACAAAATCTATGATGTTAACCAGCATTTCCGGTACCACGGCGAAATTTTGAAAAAGATTTTCACATCGGGAGGAAGCATAAAAGTTGTTATGAATATGTATAAAGATGTCGATGTGGTTGTCCACGTTCACTAGCTGTCCTCTATTTTGGGATGAAATTTCTTGAACATTTTCTGGACATCTGCTCGCGGTCATCGGCTTATAAGGTCAGTATCAAGGTTATTATCATTGGTTTATAGCCGTCTTATCATAAGATGAAGATTGAAGGTGAAATTTTCCAAAATGATTTTCCAAATAAAGTCAATTCCTCGGTTGAATTGAAATAGATCAATAACTATATTGCCTGTACTAAGTCAGATAATAATCTTCTTGTAAAGTCAAAGTCAATTCCGACATATTTGCATTTTGCCAAATTGGAAACTTCGATTACCGGGAAATCGCTCTTTCATTTCAGATATTTGACAAAAGGTGACTTTTTGATGCAGTATATCTTGGTTGTCATTCAACATGGCAATGCTGCTTATTGTTAGGTCACAAGCATAGTTTCATGTTAGATCTGCATTGGGCGCGTGTTAGTGATTTCTTACGAGGAAGTGCAGTTCTATGCATGTTGTATAAAAATGTCGTGGCATTTTCTTGACAAATGGCTTTATTTATGTCTCCGTTACTCGACTCACTTCGGAAAACTTGTCGTCATCGTCATGATTTATAGGATAATCTTTGTGTCGGTGATCGGTGAGCATTTAAATGTCAAGAAACAAATGCATGACATGCTTTTGCTTTAGCGAACACCATAGTTTAATTAAAGGAACGATATAGTGCTGCAATAATGGAGTTCTTTTGTGACGACAGGTGAAAGAGTGTACAATGACGAACAGAGCGAGTTTAGATGCAATACAAATCAGCCTTGGTGTTCAAACGTTTGCTTCAACAGTTTTTCTCCAATCTCTCATTTGAGGTAAATTGAAACATTTGCTTGAAGACTTGTAGTTGTGTTGTGAGAATTTATCATAACCCTTGTCCATGACGCTTATATACGTATAGGAGCGTAGTTATGCGGTTGCATTTTACAATATTCTTATGCTTGCTTTTGCCACGTAACTGTATCATTAGCAAAACCTGTTTTGTGCAATATGCCGATAATATTACCATTACGCTTAAACATTGAAAAATTTCCCGGGTTTTCAGGTTCATTCATTTAGCCTTTTTCAGATTTTGGAGCTTTCAAATTCTTCTGATATCGATGCCACCTATAGTCTATTTCCTGTGTTGTTTACACTGGATGTCGAAAAAGCAATCCTTACAAAGCCAAGAAGAGAGTCTACAAGAACCAGACTCCAAAAATGGCGACGACACACACATAAATTATAGGTCACTATGAATTTTAATGTGACTACTTATTCGGGGGGAATTATTATATCAATGACATCATATAATAATTTTTTTTATTAAATATACTGTGCAGTTTTACATGCAACAGATTTGACGCAGACGCTGAGTCTATAATCTGTTCTTTAACTGCGGCAGATCAAACATTCCGAATCATTACACCGACTTAAATACGCTTATAATAATGGACGCGGAAGAACGTACCAAGCAATATTTTAACGAAGACTTATCCTACTGTCGGCAGCAAACTATCGGTAAAACTATAAAACCATTTCATTTTCTGCTATTTAAAATGGACTTGGGTAACATTACTATAACTTACTACGTTACAGTATGTAGCTGAATGGTCACTACGTGATATCATTGTCGTGTCCTTGCTCGCACAAATGTATAGACCCGCCTTTAGTTGCACTACAGGGGTGTCCGCTTTAAACGTGGAAAGCATCTGCATTAAAAACCCGATGTCAAAGTGGAACGCTTCTCGTTTTTCCAGAACATCGCTTTTCTGTCATCAAACTTTGTCAAATTTAGATAGAGGAAGCAGATACTCACTGCATTGGGATGAACTGGACAACTTACAAAACGAATACAATCACAGCGGCAATAACTTGGAGGAACTCTACAACGACAATTACAATCATCATTATAACGTAAACAATAATAACAATGCAAATAACAACAATAAGAAAACCGCTAATGGAAGAACCACTACAACCCTATTTAACTTACCGACACGAGAAAGAGAAACCAGCCATGAATATTTTCATCGCGTAGCTCTTCCAAATCTAAAGTATGGTACCAATTTACAACCCGAGAATCCATCAATTAATTTAAGCTGGGATCACAATTTGGTGGGTATAACTTTTGTGTCATAATGAATAATAATAGCTTATTTTGTACTGCAAAAATGTACGCCGAGATATTAGCTGTACCAATTGCGAATTGGATAAATGTATGCATTAGTTATGTTAAATGAAATAAAGTACCACGCATACTACCACGACTGTAACAACTTTTGTATGTTGGCAGATGTGGAGTTCTTCCTCGCTTAGCGAAGACAGTTTGGAACATTTGAGTAAGTCTGTGCGCCCAGAAAATTAACAAGTTAACTTGTATGCTATCTTTTAAGCAAGATTACCATGCAGCAAATTCTTAATTCATGTATTTTTACTTTCTGCAATTATGAGAAGGACACTTTGATGAGTCTCAAAGGCAACAACTGACGTCATCAAACGCAAAGAAAGATGCTAACAAGCAGAAAATGAAGGTGCCTCGCTTGTACTTGTTCAGCAGCCTGCTCTGCATTCTGCTTGAAGTCGCATTCGCCGTTGCCCAAGTTAAAGCGTTCGGGTTTTCAGTTCCTGAACTGTACCAATGTCGCGAATGGGCTTGTCATAACACTGTCGATTGCTTTTCGTCCAGACCTCAAGAAAAGACTGTTTTCTTATGGCTCATGTTGGCCCACTCCGGCCTGAGCATGTTCATCAACCTGCTTGACTTTTTCGGGGTAATCACCGTCCATATTTTTAGCCAAAGAAAGCGCAAACAAACCCCGTCTACCTACATCTGAAGAGTTTCATGCAGGTATAGCTTCTGTGTTGTATCTGAACAGTTATAGTGTCTGTTATTGAGCGGCCCCACATACACTGCAACTCTGTAAGGTCGTATTTCTTCATTGCATGGGTTTCGAAGTTGATGGGATCAATAATCAACTATATTTACTTACAATTCCGTAAATGCATCATTTTTAGTGCATATTCATCACTTTTGCATTGCAGATTGCTGTTAACTTACAATTTACCATATATACGTTGTTTAGCTACCACATTTTACTTGAAGCAACCTGCAGTGATATATATACTGTATTTGGAGTGGCCCCTTTGGAGAACTTGCATGAGTTACGTTATTATGCTATGAATAAATCACTCGTAATCTCTGTTAAAATTATCAAACAGCGAATTGCAGTGTACCCGATTTGGATTAAACAAAGCACGCAAAAGGAACAATTAGAATTGTTAAATCACCCTTAGAATTGTGTTAAAAGCGCCGAACAGCGTCAGTGGTGACTGGGACGGGATTCGCACCCGCAAGCAATTGTTACCAAGTCAATCGTTTCAGTAAAGCTGAGTGAAGTAACCACTTGACTAAGCCGACGCACCTGTACACGCCTATTAAATAGAAAATATTCTTCGAGCTTTTGTCATTTGAACAAACAATTGGGCGTTTGTCATTGTTGGTAGACGTCACGCCGTCGTTCTGTTGTGCTTTGTCACTATGAACACTCTACACTTCTATAGTCTGCAGTGTGATGAGTTATGTAAGATGTTTAGGATACAACATTGTACTTCTCGTGTTAAGTTTATTAGAAAAATCCTACGTAAATTGAAAAGCATTTTATAGTACACACTACACAGTACATAGTACTTAAACACACAGTACGTACGTACTACGTAACACATTTAAAGTACAAAGTGCCCCTATGTGACAAGCTCAAGCTTGCAAAAGCTGGTGTTGAACAATCAAAAGATCAACATGAGAGTTCCACCATATATTTTGCCGCTTTTATTATATACTATGTCTATGAAGTTAACACCGTTCGGCCGCAATCGACTTTGCATATTTTATTATCTTATTTGCAAATTATTGCTAATGTCAGTAAAATTTTACTTAGGTCGATATACAGTACCTGTATTGGAAAATTACTTGTCACTTCCGTATTTCTTTCCTCTTTTACTTTGTATGTGTTTTCCACACAGAGAGTCTTCACAATCTTATGTACTCTCGACTGTGATCCTTTATAAACTGCTTTTTTGTTGTTGATTAAGAGTAGTTAATAGTGAATGATTAAATGCAAATAGTTTAATTTTAACTTTTCACTTTTATGTCTATAAATATTGTATCAAAACCGGTATTGCGAGCACCCAATGCAAGCAATGTTGGTAAATAAACTGTATGTTGAGTCATTAGCCAACGATGGCATAAGATATGCAAAGAACGAATCTAGGACCCGTATAACGGTAGTTTTTAAAGTGTCCAGATGTTTTTTTACCGCTTTCGAACAATTAGTAATTTAAAATGCCACTTTTAAAACTAATAGGTGACAACATTACAAAGCATTTACCTACATAGGGCAGTGATTTCTAATCTTTTTGACTGCGGGCGACGAAACCAAATTAAGAATTGGTAACGGGCCGCACCCAAGGATTAAAGGACAATCGGGTTTAAAATGATAAAAATAAGGGAATCGCGTTAAAAACTCGCGTTGTAATTGTCTCGTAGAAGACGCAAGAAAGATAAACAGACCATTGAAAGTTTTAAAGCTCAAGCTTATAACTGTATCATGATTATATTCCGTGAATAATTACTGTATTGCCACATACGTCGCAGTAGAAAATAGCCCACGAAAAAAGCAGCAGTTAGCTTGCAGATTACACCACACGTCTAATTGTGACGTAAAGATGGTACTTGCCAATTCATCATATCAACATGATTTAAAATCGTAATAAATGTGGCCTGACACGAACGAACGTTTTTATAAGTTTTTTTAATGAACCTGACAAAAATCGTCGTATCATGATCCGTAGTTTGGAGACTTGTAACCTGGAGTATAGACATCTTATATATTAAAAGCCAGCTGAATTGAGTGTGTCGTTTTATCTAGTGAGTTTAAAAACGTTTTCTTGAGTACCTCAATTGTAATGTACGTGCTTTCACTACTAAACTGGTCTGCAACATAAAACCGCATGTACGTATTTCGATAGCTCAGCTTCATAGCAATTAAATTTTAAACTGTTGATGCTGCTTATCAAATTCGACTCTTAAATGCGCATGTCAATAGTTTCGGCATTATATTGACGTCGAACTCAACTATGTGTGACATAATTTCCTGAAAACACCAATCTAGTAAAATAAAGATAAGCTAACCATACTTTTACAATATAATTGAGCAATAAACTACTCCGTATCAACGACAGCAAAAGATAAGTGATTTACTTTGTTCGAGGTAGGATTGTAGGCCTTGCTAGAATTTTTATCTCAAAAAGAAAAGAAACCTGCTGTGTTTGAAGATCTGTTGATTATTTTGTTAGTATGGTTATTGTCTTATAACAATGCTGTAAGTAGATTTATAAATTGATACTTACTACAGTGATACACAAGATTTGCAATGTATAATAGAGGGCCATAAATTAAAAAATGCGATAAACGAAAAGGATTGGCTTCTCGAAATATTTAGTTTTGTAAGTAACGCCATAGCAGCAGAGCTCAAAGGAATGGGTCACAACCCTGCGATATGTAGGCTAGGCCTGCTGGTTTTTGATAGCAGCAGGACGGAATTAAATGGCTGCTCGAAACACACCCCAACAGCTAGCCTGAGTGGCTATCTCACAAGACCACGACGAAGACAAGCCCAATGGAGCCCATTACTCAGTCTGCACTCATCCGCTAAATACGCTAGCGCTTTCTAAAGTGATTTTGGTTTGGATCAATCAGGAAATGAAATTGACGAAAACACATTTTGAGGTTATTTGGCCAATTTGACCAAATAAGTTTGGTTCACCGAAAATTCGTTGCACCATCTTTAGTTAATAAAATAATAGTCAGGTTTGTAACCTAGTCATTTAATCTCTGACATGAGTCAAATCGATCAGTCAATTAGAGTTGTGATCAAGCCAATTCAACTTGTGGTTCGAATCAATTTAAATATTGGATAAATAACAGCACTTTGGTCGGAAAAATGGTAGACATTTTATAATCAACCGTAACTGTTACAAGCTTAAGCAAAAAATGTTTTTTTATTTTTGCATCGCTTTTTTTAATGCTTGCATCGAGAATGATGGATCAACATGTTTGTGTGCGGGTGTAAGATATCTATGCCGCGAGGAAGAAGAAAGCCTGATCCAAAGACCATAGAAATTCCAAGATAAGTAACGGGAACAAAATTGAACCGAACGGAATAACCACGCAATTAATTGTTATTATAATGAACTTTTCCCAATTTTTATTACATTTAGTTAAAACTTTGTTATTATGACATCGTGTATTGTGATTATGACATTCTATAAACAAGTGATTGTGACTTCATACAATGGATCTTTATTTATAAGTTTTCTATGTCATAATTTCACTTGAGATTGACACAGACTTTAGCTTAGCCTGATCAGCCCTCAGCACTTGAATGCCTGGTTGGACTGATGAAGGAGGCTATAGGATACATGATAGTAAGCAGTGGGCACGATATGATGGTCGCGTACGACCGTACCGTATGGTGTAGGTTAGCTTGGCAACCTCCTGTACCCCAACAAACAAAGAATTTCCCCAAATAGGTTATGCTACAGCGCTAAGCAAATTGAACAATGAGAATAATGGGAATAAATGTTTGACATGTTACCGGTGTGGGCTAAAATCCTTGAAAATTTAGGCTACCGCCTGGGAAAGCGGTATTAGGCTATGGTTGTACAAAAACTTCATCCGACGCATTAAGGTCTATTTCTAAGATTAGCCTATAATTTCTGGAGTCAAGAGCTGGAGCATGATGTAGGATAAATAGAGATAAGCTCACCGTACTGCCGTATATTTTGTTTGGACATGTTCTAATGTTGGCAATAGACAACACTAATTTATGGAATGAGGAAACTGAGAAACGTGACATTAGTTTACGGAAAGTGAGAAATTACGGAATAGTTATTTTTATGTTTGTAGTAAGACAATTTGCAAATATTTAGCTTAACCTGTTAACTAGGCTATAAAAAATAATTTTGTCGCAATCTGTTTGGAGTTTTCTAAAATCTGTAAAAAAAGTTTTTATTGGTGCACAGATTTGTTTATTTTAGTTTCTACGGAATGAAGAAACTGAGAAATGTGACACTAATTTATGGAAAATGGGAAATTACGGAATATTTGTTTAAATGTTTGTAGTAATTGAAATCGCAAACATTTATGCTTGGTATTACTATTATATAGTGTGAAGTGTTAAAACGTCAGAAAAAGTCTTTTGTTACAATTAATGTGAAAGTATCTACAATATAGAAAAGATGTTGCCGGTAAAATGATATAAGCCTACATGCATATAGCAAGTTTCAAGAAAAAGGAAAAAAATAAATACAGCATGTGTGCACAAAGTGTTTAATTAAACGTATATCAAAACATAAAAGTATGCTATACAGCCATCTTAGAATTTATGTAAAAGTTACTACATGCATGTAGGCGTAGTTTGACTTCCACTTTAGTAAATATTTGTTTCAAACTCAGGCCCCATTCGATGTATGCAAATGCAAAATCTCCCACATTGTCAAAACTTCATTCCTTCTGATTATATTTTTAAAAAACTTCCAAATTTCCTACTAAATTGAAACATCACTCATTGAGAAACTACATCACAAACAAAGGTGAGACTGCAATAAACACTTCCGGTCCTTCCTTCCAAAATCTGTCAAATTGTAATTGCTTTTCACAGATTTTTCGAATGTTCTTGGCTGGAAGTTTTTCCCATTTGTTATTGCTACTTTTCAAGGCCTTCTTAGTTCATTTTAACCTACTTTAGGTTGTAATCTAGCCCTTTGTATTGTATGCCGATGTCCCTTTGTATCGTATGCAGATATATTTTACCAAATTTACCTTATTCTTATGTCAAGATGTGACAATGCTCTGCTGCCACTTAATAAAATTAATGCTAAATCAAGATTTTAATTAAACGTTGAGCAACCTGAGATTATTACAAACAGCCCCATATTGTGAATGTGAATGGCCACAAACCGGCCAATAGATCATATGGATCTTGATCTGTTGTAGGTGAATATCGTTTGCATTGCTGTCATCTTCGTCAAAGTAATGCAGAAAGTGCATTCTATTTCTACATATTGTGGAAAAATTAACAAAATGCTCCTTACATCTGTGGTTCTCAAGCAAAAGTCTGAGGAAACTTTTTAATTTTAAGGTTAACGGCATATTTTATAACATTTTTCTTGCTCCATATCAGTATGTAATTATTATATCATATTAGAAGTTATTTTCTTTGTTTTGTTATAATCCGTCAAGCGGTATCCAAATCTTGAAGCAAGTTTCACAACATGAGCTTACATTAGAAAACAGTGAAGCGTCTGCATTTGCTTTTGTGGCAACAAAAATGGTTTGTCTAGAAAAAATTTTTGAAAACTTCTGGTCTACATATGTATATAGTATATACAGTATATAGACCGGGGGTGTTCAAATGGCGGATCTCGATCCGGATCCGGATCTTTTCAACTTTTTGTATGGATCTTCCAATTTAGTCTTGAAACAATCTTGCAGCTGTAGCACACTTCACTTTTGACTTTTACAAAGTTATAAATATGTAGTAGACCCTACAATGTAGGGTACATTTACATAAAAAAGCACCATAAAAATTAAAGCATGTCCAATATGTTTACTATTTGTATTTAGTGGATCATCACGTTGTCAGGTTTGGCTGTGGTGGATCATGGCAGAAATCATTTGAACACCCCTGATATAGACAATTTAGGGTTCTTCTGAAATTTGCTCTGAAAAAGATCAGCATTAATATCTGCTTGAGATTGCCCATGAGACAAGAAGTTTTTGTTGTTTATCTGTCTAGGGCACTTGGTGTTAGAAAATTTTTAAACAGCTTAAGCTTGATAGCTAGGTTTTTATCATTGTATGTACCAGGTGATTTCTGATAGGACAACTTTTTCAGGATGGTTATTTTTGTTAAGTCAGAATTCATTATATCTTTTCGTGTTGAAATGAATTGTTTTGCTTTGTTTTAAAAATCTGGCCTCATTTGATTCTTGCGTATTAGATGTTAAATTGGTTTTGATTTTGGATTAAGATATCAGATAACAAAGTATGTTTGGTAACAAAAACTGCTTGGGTTGGGATGACATCACTTTTAAAAGGAAGCAATCCGGGCAGATTTGTTTTGTAATTGATGTTCAAACTTTTGATTATATTACGTCAACTTCCTCCAAGGTCATCGATAGATTTTATATTATTCATATCCCGTTTGACAAGTATACCGCGCACTTGGGCAGGTGTGCGCTCTTGGTTCCCTCATATGTTGTTTGTTACTTCGGTGCCGATTACGACATTTCCCATCAACACACTTCCCGTCACACTCGGCCAAGTCCGTAGAAAATGCGTGGCTTGATTGCTGGCTAAAGTAGGAAATTTGCAGGGGGACAAAAGAACGGAAATTTGCCGTTCGGGCTGCAGGCGATTACTAAGCATTGAATGCGCAGTCAGCGATACAGGTGTTGTAATTGATGCTGTAGTTGCTTTTGGTTGTGTTGTTGATAGGAAGCGATCGTTGTGAGCAAAAACTAGACGGGTTTTTATCGCATCAAATTTTTTTCACAATCCGCACGTTCTTTAACCTTCAAATTTCGAAGCCGGAAGGCTCAGACACCCGCGATGTGTAGTATTATGACTATGTCGGTTTGAACGGATTAATTGAACTTCTTTCGCAGTCACGCTGCGCATTTCTTTGAGAAAATAATTATACAGTACGGTCTTAACATTTACAGACAAAATTTGTTGATCAGATTTTTGAACCGAACGAAATGAATAAATAATGAGATAGCACTAAAATATCTCATGAAACTTAACGTATAATTACTGTCCTCAAATTACCGGTTTATGTACCACGTACGTAGGTACACCGCGTTCTTATGACGCTTTATCCTTCGTCTTCTTCAGGTCGATTGTCGGTTAAACGAGGAAATATTTTCGGAGATTTTTAACTCGTGTGTTTTGAATTAAATTCCAACGGCAGTCATTCATCGATCTAAGTATGTAAATAATGCGAGATTTTGTTTTTGCCTGAGACCATGAGGCTAATCATATACTTGCAATAAAATAAAAAACAAGATATAGTTTGACCCTTTGAAGGTTAACTTTATTTTCTATTTTTCTTCATGAGCTTTCACAAACATAAGCCTGCTTCTTCAGAGGTACTGCAAAAAGTCAACAACTTTTTCAAAATTGCCAGGTAAAGGCCTGCTTGAAAACAACAAACGCAATTGTGACGTAATATGTACTTGGATGTGACCAATCGCAAAGTACTTAATGATGTAACAAAAAACGTAACACTAAAGTATATACTGTCATTGTGGTCAGAGCATTGAAATTTGTCGACGTTAAATTGCAATGTTGGGCGTTTATATTACCGACAACAGGACATTCCGTATGCTTGACATCATCTTGCCGAAAAAACAGAATTTTTTACGCCCCATCGCTTTTCTGACTTTTCTCTAGTTATGTGAGCGTAAATCTGACACTGAGAGATTATCGTGTTTGTCGGTCGTGCGACCAAATATGTTCACGAGGAGTTACCTGGCTATCGATACCGCATGCTCTTGTTGAAATGTAAAGGACCGAGGAGAAAAGCCTTTTTCCAGCCACATCGATCGCTGGACTCCTGTTTAATAACGTTGGGTTGTTTCTTTAAGTTTATAATCGGTCCTTTAAAGTTTAAACATGTTGGTTTTGTTGGCAAAATTTGAGTGTTCTAAAATATAATTTTAACTTGCCATTATTATTTGCTGTCAAATAGTTACATGCCGTCAAAATGACATGTTCTTAGTGTTTGCCGGAAAAATGTTCTGGTTATTTGCTTTTACAAGGGATGGTCTCTGGTTTGCTGTTAGTTTAAGATTGCAAGTCCCAATCCGGCCTCCCGACGCAGTAATTGCATTTTTTTTGACATTATTTGCGACATTTACTCTTCACGTGGCTTCATTAAAACTGACGTTTTTCGCGGCTTCCCGGAAATGCTTTGAGTTTCAAACGAAATCTGTCATGGACAGTCACCCGGGCCGTCATTGCATGCACGTTTCTGCCTCACAAAAGTGGTGTAATTTGACGCAGGGCACCAGGAAAGTTGCCTGTGATAAACGTTTATAATTAGCATTGCAAATTCTTCCTGGAGAACCGACAGCTGAAATCATTTGGCTCGCATAAGGTTTCCGCAAGGATTTAGAAGTTTGTTTTTTGCTCTTTTCCCAATCGGAACTTAACACGGAATCTGGCAAAGTTATTAACCGAGAATCAGAGCTTTTAAACAGCGGAGTCGCTCTAATTCAGGTTTATCTAATTCCGGTTCGGTGCTGCATCAAGAGGTTTGCGTCGGTAGCATTCGCATAAACTTTGTCGGTCTTTTTAATCTAGGTTGCCTTTTAAAGTTGCGACAGGCGCATGTCTAGACCGGACCTCGACAGAACAGAGATAATCGCTGCTATGTGCTGCTTATTTTGCCCGAGGGAGGCGACGAAACGGGGACGTTATTTTCAACGAATAATCGTCACATCAGTCGCCCCGTTTGTCAAGTCACAAACTTAGAAGTACGACTGGGCTTAACCAGAAGCAAGGATATAGAAACGTCGTTGTTTTTACTTAATTTTTATGTGGTGTGTTATGCTTCATAGGCTGTTGACTTCTTTCATCAATTAATTAATTATTTAACCAATTAATTTAACAGCAGGGTGAGATTATGCTTGCGTTATGCATGCGGTACACTTCGCGAGAGGTGTAATGTAAATATTGCAGGTGAGGAGAAGCGTTGCTTGTCAAGGACAGGTGTTGAAAGTGCCAGCTTATGAATACCTTCGAATTATTACAGCCATATTTCACATATTTTCCTTGTAATAACGTAGATTTAGCAAACATTAGGTTCAGTAAATAGCATGTGAAGACTAAACTCTAATTATCGGCGAAGGTTGCAGATTTAAGCAGTGAGTTGCGCAAATGATTCAGGTACGTATTAGTGCCAACGTAATGCAGCAGCAAATGCCTGATGAACCAAGCAAAAATTTACTGGTAAATACTTCCTGTATGTCTTCCACTGCAAGATAGGCACGTGACAATACTTGCTGAACAAGTAGTTTGTGACAGAGCCAAAGGGATGACCGTCAATTTCCTAAGCTGGATGTCCGTGCTATGGGCAAGCGAGGGCTTGATAAACGAGCTTATGTGTACAGTGTACGCCGTGTGACTCTAATATTTTAATTTATATTGTTTTCTTTTTGAATTCACTGCATAGGCACGAGCTGGCTTGTTTAGATTACTATAACTACATAGCGCTTCTCCCGTCTAACAATTTACCTTTTTGGTTAAGACATGGTCGAAAAGTTCGCTATTAACTGCACTTCCCCGATCGTTTGTTTCCTTTCGGGCGGATTTGGCAGTTAATCATTGCCCGCGGGTGTGTTGTTAGGTGTTCGTGAAAAGGTAAAAGACATTTTCGAAACAGGTCTTTACTGTTGGGCATTTCAACGAAAATACGCGAAGGTGCCAAGTCAGATCTTTACCGAAAACGTGGCAAACCATCTTCGTCCAAATTTAGAATTGTGCAATCTTAGCTCTAAGTACAGTAGTGTCAGGTGTAGATTATTTGCACTTTGGACTTCCCAGTTTGTTTGCCGACTCAATTCAGAAATGTGAAAGCGTTGTTGTCTAAAGAATGCGTAAGTGTTGACTGTTGGTCAGAAGTTTTTTGATCATTTTCTTATATGGTTTTTTGCATTTTCGTGATATAGCAAATTTGAATTATTATCGTTTAAATTAAAGACACTTCATAAAATTACGGCTTTAGCGCTCCCACCAATTAGAACGTGCGTTTTGCCCAAAGTTAATTAATCACAGACTACATCGGCTTATTAAAGGACTGCCGTGTAAATAATGTTGTAATTGTAGCCCTAAGCGTCTGTTCGCAACCGAAGCGACGATGCTGGTGACGAATTGGTGTTTTTGCGCGTTTGTACTTTTAAGGTATTTTTGGAAAGTTTCCCCGAACTGGCGTTGCCCTAACTAAATATTTGCTCATAAAGCACGCCCCCCGGGCGCACGATTAGCGCTATTTAGTGGCCTTGCTAAACGGCATGTTGCTGCTTCCAGTTAAGCATGTTATTAAGCCGTCGTCTTTTCTGATTCCTGTCTGCAATCGTTCACGACTTTTCGTGAAGTTTTATGCAGTGGTTACATGCCGCATTTGCATACACTCAATATGTGCTTTAATATAACATGTATTTTAACTTGTATGCAAATTACAATTTTGTGCATGTTATGTTACAGTAATTGTCAGAATTTTCTAAAATGTGTTTGTTTTTATAATAATGAAAATACTGGGTAATAAACCCAGCAAAATATTCATATTTGCCTTGAAATCGGTTTTTAGAAATTCACATTTTTGACATTCATTTTGACATTTTTAGAAATTCACATTGTTCACATTTCTTGGTTTAGATGCTTTGTTGGGCTCTTAAAGAAAACAACTTTACCCAATCTTATTTTACTAGCTATTAACAATTTCCAGTTAAGTCAGCGTGGAGCTCTGGTCTTGTCTGGTTATCTAGCACGAAAGATTTCCAGTGTTTTTCCGTTGTCAAAGCGGTTTTCGTCGCAAAATTGAAAATAACAGCCCAGTTTTTTTCCGAAGCAATTTATTTCGGCGCCACATACCTCGTATATTCTGCGGTGAACGTCGGCGTGCGTGTTCGTATAATTAAATAATCTTGTAAGTTCGAGCCATGTTCTAACTTTGTAATAACAGCGTGAGAAATTGCGCAGGCCCTTTTAATGTCAGAAATTTGACGCCAAATCGTCGATAAAGCGATATTTCTCCGCTTAATAACCGGTAGAATTTTACGTCCTTCGCACATTACGATGTCAAGCTGATGTTTTGTCTTCAGCAATCACCGGTAATGCCGGATGGTTATTCTAATTTTTTTTGCCGAATTTACGTTTTAAGTAGCCATTTCTTCAACTTTCAGTTTTCTTACAACGTAAAAAAACCGTCGAAGTTTAGTTTTAAAGATTTGCAAGAAGTTAGAAAGATTCTTAACGACCCCTGCTGTTTAATTATCCAGACTGTCAGCAATTCTCTGGCAAAAGAGCAAGATGAAATCATGATATAAAAGCAGAAATTAATTGCTTGGTCTCGACAAATCAATGGGATTTATGAATTAACCGTGACGGTAGCCGTATTACCAGGCTGCCCGTTGTTGAACGAACATCTTAGCTATTGTTTGTCAGGCAATTTTAACGTTTCGGGTTTTTGCAGATTTTGCCGAGGGACTTGTAATTTGTTTAATAATTCATCAAGTTGCTTTATAACTGACAGACGCGTCAACGGATCAGACCGACATGTCCGGACATAGATGCAACCATTTATCCAACCCATCTCAACTCTAAATTTAATGTGACATACTATTCCAGTCGGCATGGATAAATAGGATACATTCACTGCTATAATTGTGGCCAATTTAAAAATCTTTTTTCGTACAGTTTCATGGGCCTTAGTTTCTTGTTGAATACCACGTCCTCAGGGGAATACTTACAAAACGTTATACATTAATTGCCATGAACTTGACTTGATCGACTTCCTGTTTCCTATTTTTATATTCATGCGTAACATGACGTAATCGTCTCGTACGTCTGCGGTATGACATGCGCTTAATGAAGTGACTTACGGCGTCCCGAAGCGAATACGTTTGTTAAAAACAGAGCTTGCAATTGCGTCCAAACGGTGAGGTAATTCACTGTGTTATACCTAAGATAAAACGATCGAGCCAAATTTAAACCCATCAGTGGTTTAACGTAGATGAAAGAGATAAGGAATTTTTTATTGGCCCAAATAAAATTTTTGAGATCTCAATCTAAGCGCCCAGTTGTTGGTCTCCATTTGAAGATTTACTTCATAGCAAAAGGCTGCGTGGACTGTGGACTGTTTGTCACTATTGACGGATGCTATCGACTTCCAGTTGTCGATTATGTAAAAGTTTTTCAACAAAGGACGTCCGCTAACACCAACAACGAAATACAGTAGCATCACCTCAACAAATTCAAATGTCCTTAATAGTTCCATGCAAGCGGTGTTAATGTATTTTAATTTTAAACTGTCGTTAACTCCGAGCGCTATTAGTCTTACTCCATTGTTTGATGGAATTTTCCTAATGACTACGATACTCTTTCGGTCACCATCTTCTTTCGTTTGTCTATTCATTATGGGCACATATTACGCTCCATGGCGGCCCAGTTGGTGGAGGCAAATTCAATTGTCAAACGTTTTGTGATCTTCTTTGCTGACATCGTTTCGTGTCGAAAAAATGTTTCAAAGTTCATGAAAAACGCCGTAGCGGCAATTCTGATTTTCATCAATTTTTCCCACTCTGTTGCTGCACAAGCCAGCGTGAAGCTTTCATGCCCTGTTCACAGGCAACACGCGGTTTCGGATTTCGCTGGGAGCTACTTGAAGTTGAAACGCTTAAGGAATTCGAATTGTTATTTTATCTTTATTACACTGCATTCGTTGAAAAAAGGAGAATTTATCAGGTAATGGCTGCAGTGCAACACTGTTCAACTTTTTTTTTTGGTTAAACGTCTACTGCGGGGGACAATAAAGGTTCTTGTTTGATTTTCTCTGATAGAAACGAACGTCGTGTCCCCGCGAAATGGAAAACTAATTTAATTGTTGTTGGCTGTTTGTGGAGATCGATAGTTTTTAGCGGCTACCTGGTTTGTAAAGGTGCCGTCATCTACTCAATGTCCTGAGGTCGACCAGGGGCTAGCTGGAAAGAAAACCCGATATTTTAATTGGGTATACGGTAGTAGCATTTGCGCTAAACGTTATAAAGAGAAAGCTATAGGGATGCGAAAAATGCGTTCCGTTCAGCACAGAAAACACGCCCGTTGCAAAATCGAGTCATTTTTCTTAGAAACGCCTGTGCTTGTCGAATGAACAGAGGAATAGGATTACGTAATACAGGTACATACCAAGCCATCTGCTATCAATCGCATGCGCACCTGCCCAATCTAACCTGGCCCAAATTCAAGTGGCTTAAAAACAATCGCGCACACGAAATGTTCTAATAAGGTGTTTGTCGCATTCTGAACCCGTAGAAGAAGCCTAGCGTTGCTGTGCTGTGTTTTTCTTGGAATAAAACTTGTAAAATAACGCACTTGGACTAAGCGACGGTTCAGCGTCAGTTGCCAGCAAGGTTTGTTTCTGATTTTGCGTAGCTTTGATTCGAATTTCAGTGCAGCGGTTCTATGTACGTTAGTAAAATTTTACGTCAGTAAAATTGCATCACTCTTGCTATAAAGGTCATATCTAATGCATTTTATCGTACTTAAAACAAACTGGACTTTTCTCATTAAAGTAAAGGAATTATTAAGCAGGCTACGGCCGTATTGGTTTTAGTTCTCATTGAGCTTTCTCCTGTTGTCTTGTTTACCAAGAAATTACGCAGTTCGTTCCACTGTGACCGCGTCATAATGCTCGGGCATTATGACACGCTGTTGCAATTCAATGTGACAATGACATCATGCGTTGGTTTGCGCGGTAAAAGTTGGCCAAATAGCGCGGTTAATCGCTTTATTTGAACGTGATTATTGCAACTTTGGTCACATATAAGATGAACTCTATGTAAAAAACATACGAGGAAAAACTCTCAGATTTAAGAAAATCGTTTTTTTTTAATGTACAGCAGATGTGTCATGCTTAAGTCTCGCAATTTAATGAGTAGTTTATGAGACTTTCGAGCTGTTTTTGCGAGTTGGCTAACGATAAAAGCCGCAATATTGTCCCCGAGTGCTCAACTCTTGACCCATTTGCGGTACGTTTGATCTCGCTTTTATCTGTTTTGTCCGTCTACCTAGCTGTGAGCTGCACATCACCGGCCCTCCCACGTATTAGTTTATTTACTTTCGTAAACGTCGGCGATAACTCCAGAGATGATCATTTGTTTTATGGTAATTATTCTGCCGGCTTGTAGGCCCATCCTACATGGCGCCCAGATCTAAAAACGGCACCATTGTGCGTGATTTTGTCGTCGAGTGCTCGAATTGTCGTTAAAATATTCGCTTTGGTACGGTTCAGCCTCCCGCCATGTGTAATCAGGCTTTGTTGAACTGTTTAAATTTTCTGTTTGCTTTGCCCAGAAGAATGCGGCGACTTAGTTGAAGAGTGCGTGATTCAGCACGACGCTTTTAAGGGGATTTCCAGATCAGCACATAGGGACAACTGCGAAGGAAACCATTAGGCGCACGGTCTTATTAGTGTCCTAACCGGTCAAAAAAAATAATGTTTTTGAAGCCGACCGCTAACATCCCAACCGGAATTCAATGTTTCAAAGTTCACTTCCATCGAGCCAGGCTGTTCGTGAGAACCTGAGCCAGTCGTTGACACTTGACGCCACGCCAATACAAATAGACAAACTTTGACGTCGCAATTACCCTCGACTGTTATGTTTTTGCTTTTTGTCGGCGAAAGACTACCTATTCAGACCTCGCCCTTAGTTATGAATTTCGATTAGCAACGCGTCCGTTTACCGATTGTTCTATTTTTAAACTAAGACGTTCCGTGGAATGCCCTATTGTAACAAGATTCAAAACGTGCCGCCCGCCGACCAAATAAACATAACGGTCAACCCGCATTTTATCATTTTTTCAGCCGCGTTGGCATCTCAATTGATACAGGGCGGACGTATTAGTGAATTTTTATTTGGCATTTTATAGTTATAACAGGTACATGTTGAGCATTACTAAGCTGATATACAAGTGCGAAGCGTCGTGTCGTGTAGTTCTGTGTTTTGACTGGGAGAAGTTAAAAGCGACACCCGGGAAAGATTTTGCTTTCTAGTTACCGAATGTCCTAACAAGAATCCAAACAGCTTGTAGCTTTGATGTGGTTATTTTTAGTCGCACTTGAAAGCAACGTTCTCAATCGGAGACGACGGTGTACACAATTTAGGTCACGTATGGTACTTCGTCTTACTAAGTAGTGCCGACTTTGAAGTTGATTTCTGTCGCAGTTAAGTAAGCGCACTTGTCGTAGTTTCAGTGCCTTGTCGGGAAAGTAATGTGATTTGGAAACAGTCTTTTATTTATTTATTACGGCATCTATTCCTTCCGTTACTTGGCATTTGCGTTTCGGCTCTAAGCTATTCGCTTAATTGCACGTGACCTTGTTGCCTTGTTTGCTCTGTGTAGTTCGCAGTGTTTTGATGTTTGTTGGTTTATTCACTTTGTTGTTGCCTGCTGCAGAAATGTCGCTTGTAGCAGAACAGGAAATCACAGCAGAGGTTAGAACTCCGACGAGTATTGTCGTAAACAAGACGTTAATTCCGTGTTTACTGTCTTGTTTTTTTTCGAAATACCTGAGGTTTTTGTGCATAGTTTCAGCTTTGCGCATTGGAGTTTAATCGTTTCTATCCATATTAATATTAACACTTGAAAAAATGTATTATAATAATCTCTTACCGATTTGCGCAAAGAAACGCCTACATATGTTGATGCATTTTTTTGACGTTACAGATGACAGACGTTCGTTTTGGGCGAAATGAAACGACGCACTCGCCGCTGTTCGCTCGTGTCGAACGATTTTCCCAGCATCGCGCCTGATGGGTTTCACGCTTTCGACGGAAACGGGGTCGTACAGAAGATTTAAGCGAAGGAAACCGTACGGGGCGGTCAAAAGTTGGCGATGAACAATAGGCAACTCGGTTTGTTTGTAGATGAGCCGCCATGTATCAACGCGCAAAGTCCGAACAATTGAAACGTTGAGAGAATGGCGTTCTATTTGGTCCAACGTTCAATGGACGATTTAGCAGACTTACGGAATCACTGGCCCGTCGGTATCATGTCGTTTTCATTCTATTATCTTCTTTGTTTATGCGCAGGACGCCTTTCTTTCCCTTCAATGGCACTGTTGTCTATTTGCGCTAACACATGACTAATCTCGCACTGAATAGACGGCGTGATTAGCTTTTTGTTCACGTTGCAATCGGTAAACCCAGTGCGATCTTTTCCTTATAGACCGAGCTTAGAAAAAGAGACTTATCTGCTGTGAAGCCTAGTAATTCGATAATCAGATACGCCAATGAGATTAGTTCCTGGATGAGATTAGTTTGTCAACGTGTGCTGGCTTGGAACAATTGCGTGTAATTGGATTGGATTTATTTGCTTAATCACCACACATCGGCTTACCACTTTCAAGCGTTTTCACTGCGAAACTGGCGCGAAGTAAGGATTTGTTTTTATCTTTGGACAGGTTAGAGACCAATTAGTTTCAAAAGTGAGATGGAATTGAACTCATTAAGCAGTTGAGCTTGATTAAAATAGCTTTATGTTAGTACAGCAAAGGTCAGGTGTGATATATTTTTATAAATCAAACCTCTTTGATACAAATGGGAATGTCAGTTTTGTGCTTATATTTGTAATTGATATTACTCATGAATTATGATTACAGGTATAAATAGCAGTAACTGATCTCTTGTTTTCGTTTTTACAACCCAGTTGCTGAATGAATAAGTCTTAATATTGAGAATGATAGGTTGCTCTGTAGATAAAACTTGTCGAGGCTGAACTAATAAACTTAACACTTTCTTGCCATTGGAATATTTTACTGTGAAGATGCATTGTGCAATCATGGACCCTTGTAAGTCCCGCTCCCACCCAACATCCAGTGTTTGGAGACCAGGTACATTTCTTGAAGTTACTTTACGGTCAATACGTTGGTTTTATGAGCATTTTATCTTTTTGCAATATGTTTGTATAATATGTGGTTACTAACATGCAATTACATATTTAAAAAAAGTTCGGCCACTAGTCACCAGTAAATGCTTCACCATGTTTATTTGATTGTTGTGTTGTAAGTATTGTGATAATTTTCTAGTCCTTGGCCTGAATATATTAGACAGACAACTCCAAATAGTGAAACTAAAGAAATGCGTTTGAGCTTCTATATAACTTATTAACAATTGCTCCCAGCAGTTTGTCAATCGCGCTAATCAAGTTTTAATTCTCTTCCTGTAGCAGGAAGTTCCCAGAATGTTCCGGACTGGGCGTACAAGCCCGAGTCTGCCCCAGGCAGCCGTCAGGTCCAGCTTTGGCACTTCATCCTCGAGCTCTTACAAGACGAGCAATATCGGGTACGAGCATTTTCTTTTGTGTTAATTGTTGTTTAACCAAACTCTTGAATGTCAGCTTGCAGTTTTGCCAGATGTGCCCAGTCATGACAAATGTCCTGCCAGTTTGTTTCCTGTGTTGACATTATGTCTGTTAAACAATGTTATCATAATCGTGTGAATTAAACTTTACCCCAACCCATCTTGCCAATTGCAGGCTACTTTGTACATTTTTTGATTATTTCAAGTGAAATGTATGGCCTTTATTTGTGTGCAAAACAACGAACTGCCGCAGATGAATAGGTTTGATGAACTTTATGCTTGTTGCAGGATATCATTGCCTGGCAGGGTGAGTATGGAGAATTTGTCATCAAAGACCCAGATGAAGTGGCCAAGTTGTGGGGAATGAGGAAATGCAAGCCGCACATGAACTACGACAAACTAAGCCGTGCTTTGAGGTAAGCCAAATGTCAACTCTTCCATATTGTTTCTGATTTTGTGTAATTAAACTTGCAGCTTGTGGTTCGCTAATTTTGTTATGAAAAAGAAGAAATTGCCTCTACGCTCATTAAAATCTGGTGCATGGGGGAGTTTATATTAATTTTCACCTTAACTTTCAACACATCAGCATTTGCTTGGGTCGTATTAATTAACAAATCATAAATCATTCTGTCAGCTCAAGCTGTTTCTTTTGCCTCAGGTATTACTACAATAAGAGGATTTTGTACAAAACTAAAGGAAAACGATTTACATATCAGTTCAATTTCCGAGAACTTGCTGCACCTGTAGGTTTAACCCCTCCTTTACCTCATAATCAGGTTCGTATTGAAATATATTTGTGTAAACTTTGCATGATAGGATAGGCTTATCTCTTAAATGTAGCTTTACTCCTGCTACATGAAGTATTTGTCATTTAAAAATTTAGTTTTTTTACTTCAAACATGGAGATTTTGGACATCTGTTTTTTAGTGCAGTCTCAATTTATTTATTTACTACCTTAATGAAATGATTGTTGATATCCAATAGATGTCGCAAAATGCTGCTACTGCTGCTGCAATGACAGCAATGACAGCTCACATGGTTGACATGTCGAGAAGGCAGCAGTCACTTTTAATGGCGCCCTCCAATGGTCTCATTTCATCTTTACGCGGCAGTGGTAAAATGCTCACTTTTTATTATACTTATTTGTTATGAGTACTACAGCATGGTACCATATTTAAATCAACTGTGATTTCTAAAGCTACAAAAAGTTTTTTGTTTAGCTGCAAAGACTGATAGTAAGGAGGATGTGTTTGGGAGTTTACAAGAATCTCCGCTGCAATCACCGGCTGCTATTCCTGTCCAAAGAGCTGGTAGGTTGAGACATTTGTTCGCACAGTTAGTCAGATATTCTCTCTCCTTGCCTATGCTTCTAAATAATTTAAGTTTGCCAACCGTGGACAAAGACCTGTCGAAGTAAAAATATTTACTAACTGTGGTAACTTAACAACATCAACCGATATTGATGAATTTTACATCTTTCGTAGCTGCTGCAAGGTTGCTGCGTGGTTCAGTCAGTGACGGCAGTGAGGAGTCATTAGCCACAGCATCTGAGAGCGAGGAGATAAGTCGAGGTGCATCGGCACCTATAAGTCCACTTGTCGGTTCGGTGCGTTATCGTTGCCACCCATCCATCATTCCTGGTCACTTCAGGCACCGTGTAATGGCACCCGGCTTGCCCAGTATTTTGTCACAAGTACCAGGTATAATACCAGGTTTAGTGGTTTAGTCTTGCTGACACGACTGTCAGCCAGCTCCAAATTTACCAGTGATTCCTTTTGCTCATTGTCGTTGTAGGTAGTCCTGCTGCATCAGGCTTTGGTCCTTTAACCCCAGGTGGGTTTCGTATCCCGTTGCCTCTGTACCCCGGGTCATTACCGACTACGCCAACTTATATCGGATATGTGCCAAGTCCAACATTTTCACCGTCGTTCAGTCCAGCCCAGACTGCCAGTCCTAGCTTGCTTAACGCCAACAGACGGAGACCTTTCTTTTCGTTTGATGTTGACGACATTAAAGCTTATCACACGTAAGTGTACACAATATTTCTAATGAAATCTATGCAGTTGGATATAAATCATAGCATCGATTATCATCTAGGTTCCAATCTCAAACAGGTTCTGGGATCTTTAAATTTTTTAAACATTTTCAAATTGATCACGTGCTTAATTCAAAAGTTTATTGTCACGTGCAGACCTGGCGAATCCAACCACAAGCAGAGCACGGCCGCTTCCAACAAGACAACAACAACCACAACAAGCACCAGCATGAATGGGTTTTTGACCCCACATACCCCCGGGACACCCCACACTCCATCTTTGCTGCTCTCACCGGGAGCGTACCGCCACCAGACTGATTCCGCGTCATCGTCTGGACCACTCAAGCTGCAGAAACCACCACTCAGTCGAAAGAGAAGGTGGGTGGCTGTCTTGCACACAGCTGTTACATTGGGTGTTAAGCAAAAATCAGAAGTAATGTTGTGTTATTGCTTTAGTGCTATTGTGCGGGATATTTAATTCATTTACTTTCTGAATACAGATGAAAGTGTTTGCAAAAATGTGTCGTTTATGTAATTTTTACTGTTAATTTGTATTACAGTTTAGTTTTCCTTCACATCCATTTCTTTTTATAGTTGCGTAATGCGTTCTCACAGTTTTAAAAATTTAACATTTTCATCAGCTCGGCATTGAAATGAATTCTCATTGTATACCTTCATTTTGATAAAGTTGATGGTGGCTGAACCGTCTGTCCGTCTTAACTCAGTATTATCAGTATATAGTAAAATAAAAAAGCAGGATATAGGATGGCACTCTAGAGTTAAGTTTTAGTTTTAATTTCTCTATTTTTTAATTCTATTTTTTCAGCAATATGTCAAGCAGTGAGATCAATTCAAAACTTATCAAATCAGAACCGAGCAAGGACTTGGACAACAGACTGGATCGCTCTCGACCTGACGACAATAATTCAGATCAGAAGGTTCCAAGTTCAAGTCCAGCTGACAGTCCACCAGGGGGCAGTCACGCCAACGAAGAAAAGCCTCGCTCGATGAAGAATGGATTTTCATCGGACAGTAAATCGAGCGATGTCATTAAATCGGGAAAGCTACCTAAATTGAGATTCAAGGTTTGTTTGATCTTGAACACTTTATACTTATAGGCACTGTAGGTATTGTGCGATTACTTTGACATTTCTACTTCAGTAATCTAGCAGTGTTTAGTTGTGTGTAAAGTCAGTTAATTAGTTAGGTAAATTTATTTGTGTGTTGCTGGCAATCAATATGATTCATTGCTTTGAATTCTAATTCTCATAATAGCTCAAATTCTCTTAAATTGCAGCCGCATGTGTCTGATGAAGTGGATGTAAGTGAGCATTTTGGTCACTCTCTTTCACTCAATTCTCCAAACCTGGTCCAGTCTCCGACAACTGGCGCTTTTGGCTTTGGACTCGGTGCCAATTCTCCAGGTTTGTTATTCGTTTGTCAAAACTCGCCTTTATAAAACTATAACTCCTAAACCCACAGTGTTACGTGTGCAGATGCCAGATTGGGAACTGCTGGTTTATATTGTAGAATGTTGTAGTTAGCTTGAAGTATTCCAAGTATTCGTCATGTTAACGATCTTGTCTCAACACCAGGCTTCCTCATGCCACGATCTTCCTTTTTCGGCTTTCACCCGCCACATGTTCAAAGCAACCAATCACGTCCGAAGAAGAGCGGCCACAGCATCCGGGACATTCTGGGTCACACCAGCGACGAAGACAAGACCACAAACGACGAAAGTGACGTCACAAAGAGATCCGCGATGAGCGTAGATGACGAAAAATCGGTCTCACCTGACGATGGGAGTAGGAAGAGCAGCAGCGGATCGGCGCCAAAGGATGACGAGAAATCTTCCAGAAAGCCCGACGCCGACATGACGTCCGATGACGAAGACATCAACGTTGACGTGGAAGACGAGGAACAAATATGGGATTGATGACGTCACATATGCGTCGTCGTCACTCGCCGCTTGTAAATTATAGCTCGCTGTATTAGTTTGCTGCTATTCTTATATGCGGCTTGTGGTCGCTTCAGTTTAGCATTTACGTCGACAATCAGGAGCAGTCAAGCTCGCTACCTTGATATAACCTTTTCCTAGATTTGAGATAAACTTGTCACAGGTCAAGTTAAACTTGAGTGTTCAAATTCGAATTTCTTTTGGATAGCGATTTGTGCCTCTGCCAATTGTACCCTGTTAGATCTCATTTTATTCGTTTACCTTCTTTGTATAACGCCTTCCTTGTTGCAGTTCTGTTCTTATCGTTGCTGTTGGTTTTAAAGCGTGTCTAGTCCTGTTGTTTTCAAATTTCTAGCTCGTTCTTCTTTCTATTCGTTTATTTTTCGCTATTTTCAACCTTGTTCTTAACTCATGTCATTTGAGCCTTCAGCATCGGAAATAATTTCCTTCGATCTTCTTTTTTCTTAAATTTTTTTACTCCGTCTTCGCGATGTCATATTGCTCCGGGTCTCACCACCCAGTGAGCCTAGTTCAAGGTAAAATCTTCGTCTGCTATCTATCTGCCAAATTTACCCTACATACTATGTTTGCTCCCTCGCTTTGAAAAGCTGCCAACACACTAAAAGTGCCTATCTTGATTATCGAAGACTGAAGTCCTATTTCTACAACTCCCCCACCGATTGTGCTTGTAAAGCGAGTTCGTTTTAATTTCATCTAAACCTTGAAGATGCCCTTCAGTGTTTCCCGCTGCTAGCTTGAAGATTGCTATAAAATTGAACAGTTTAATTTTGTTTTGGAAACACTGGAGTCGGGCCAGTTTTGTGCTTTCGAAATGATCTTTGTACAGAAACCAGTTGCTAGGGTACTGTTCGCTCCTTTTCACTAATTTTTTTAATAAAAGTCTTCTAACAAGTTGACTACAGTCTGTTTCAAGCAAATTGACAATGTTTGTAATCAAGGTTTTGAAATAAGTTAAATTGTTATTCGTAAAACAACATTTAACTACCTTAAAACTTTACATGGGATCTTAAACTGCTGTGTGCATAAAAAGACACTTGACAATACAGACTATTTTATTTACATTATTGCACTAACCAAATATTAGTATTGATTTCTTTTGTGCAAAAGTAACAAACTGACCTAGCATGGAACTAAATTTAAAATCCTGACGTTTCATCAACAGATGAAAGCGTTAGTTATTATTAATTATTCACGTCACATAGATAAAACAAATGCCTACATATTGCGCAATGCACGTGACCACGTTCAGTACAAATAGAATACGCGGAAAATTTAAAATACAGTTTTGAAAAGCAACAAGAGAAAAACATAACAGCAGTAACCACAAAAAACGCAAAAGCTTTACCAATTACAGTATGTTGTGTAAAGTACAGTTTGCCTTAGTGACAAAATGAGGTCAGAACACCATCTGAAGGTAGGAGTTGTATCAACGGCTTTTCCGTTTAATTGTCGCCAATTTTTCCTTTAAGTTGATGCAAGTCATCATCCAGCTGTTCAATGTCAAGTTCAATTCGATACAGAGCGTCTGTTTTGCGCTGAAAGAACGGGAAAGTACCATGTTTATGCGACGTGTTCAACAGCTAATTTCGATTAGGCCTTAAAGTATACCAAAAGCAGTTCGCTTTATAACTTTAAACCGTTCAGCCAAGTTCAAAAAATTGTAGGATATGTTGTGTGTGGAGAACCCTTCATGGTTGTGTGTAGTTAGGCTTTATCAAAAGGAGTCTGTTTTACCTGCGTTAAAGAGTTGTTTTGGACTTTCTTCCAGCGAGTATCCTCAACTTTGTTGTCATCGCGGTCACGCATCCCTTCCCACTCACCAGCACGTGACTCTGCCTCTACCAATCAATGGATGATGGTAATTATGAGTGATAAAGTGATGATAATATTTAGATGGGTCTTTATTGTAATGTCTGTTTTAATACCTTAATATACGTGATTCAGACGAATCTTAACTACACAATCGCGATACTTTCTTGAAGTGTTACCAATGGTTACCTTTACCTTCAATGGTTACCAAGTGTTACCTTTTACCATTTCTCAAAAAATAAAACTAGCCCTAGCTTTCAAATTTATTGGAAATCATTCAAATTATTATTGACAAATCTAAATTTTTGGGATGCTAAGTTTTATTCAATAAGATTTTGGTGTAGGCTACACATGCATGGTTCCATGTAAACTAAGCCTATTGGGCTTACACTAAATCTATTTGTTGTACGTAAAAGAATTGTCATGTATTTGTGAAACTAATTATAGAAACCTTAATTAAAAGTGTATAAATTGTTTTGTACCATCCTTAAATTTATTCTTTAAAATTTTACTTAAAAAACACCTTAAACTTAGACTATTTTATTTGTTTATAATGCACTGTTTAGAACTCTGTTTCAAAGCATCACAGTGCGATTTCTCAGCATAAATTATTGACCGGGATTACAGCCAGCTGTAATTAAAGACTCCTGTCAGCCGACAAAGCCTGTAGACATACTAATTATACTAATTTTAACGCACTGACACCATATGCATGGTGCTTGGAGAGGCGTCAAATTGCAATACAGGAGTATCTTCATATACCTCTGTTACCCAAGAGAACTGGCTTCAAAATGACATCAGTCGATAAGTCATGTTTTATCACGTTCGATCGCAGTTCAAATGGGTTTATACTGGTGGTTTCATTTAGCGGTTTTACATGAAACTTACCTTCCATTGATTTTTTCATTTCCTTGTTTTCCGTTTTTACCGTCGTTATCGGTTCTTCATCCGCAACATCTTTTGGAATCTCTGATTTAGCGTCATCTACATCAGCGCCATCATCGGCTTTAAACTGCGCTTTTAAATATTTGATTGGAATCACCAGAAATTCATCATCTAATTTTTTTCGTGATGTAATAAAAGGTTCGTCGACAGGGCTGGTGTCAAAGTAATCGAACTCTATAAAAAATACAAATAAAAATGTTTCAAGCCACATTAAGTCGGATGAATAGCAATAAAATAAATCTTTGCCGAATACACGTTTTACTGAACCTTAAACACATCTCTGTTTAACAATAACATTAACACCGTCGTAGTTTCTTACACCCAGGTTATGCATTTGTGCTAATATTTTTACTTTGATCTTTCCATGTCATTCTACTACACACTTTAAATATTACGAAATAACTTTCTGGGAAAAAACTAAAATTTAATTCATTATTTTCATATTTTTCGCCATCTCTTTGTTTCCTACCTGGAGCATCTTCGCTTGTTTCCTCTTCGTCTTGATCTTCCGCATCATCCGGATCTTCAAATAGATAAAAAAAATTCGGATGTAAAATGAGAGAATAAAATGCGACCCAGGAAAACTTTTGTGACTAATTTTGAAAATTTCTTCTTGAAGCTAAATAAAATTATTATTATTGTAGCCTGACATTACCGGTCATGATGTCATATTTTTCTTATCAATACCTATTTTTGTCATGACGTCAGAGCTCTCATCTGTGACGCCGTCATTCGCACTTATACTTTGTGACTGTGACGCAATATCCTGTAACTCACTTTGCAAGTCGCTGTTGTCTTCAAGTGTCACGTCACTCACAGCTTCATCTATAAGTAAGATGGAGTTGTCAGTGTTAAGTCAATACAACAACATAAGGCGACATGCGGTCGGTTTTTTTCCACAACAATTCTCTACACGCTCAATGACGAATTTTGATTAAAATTATCAGTTTTTGTCGTCGATGGTAACCTCGATTAGTTTACACAGGTTTATATACAGATATAATTTTAACAAATGTTATGATTTTGTGATGCATTATTACAAACTACTTGTACCCTGCATTGCTGGGTTGTTCTTTCTTATATCTGCGACCGTGTCCTGACATTTTCTTGATAGAACATTTGCTTTTCCAGATCCTATGGCTTTAAAAACTTGTATGATGCAGTTTATAGTCTGTTGAAAATAAAAAACGACCATTCCATCTTAATCAGAATTTAGGGATGGAAAGCCGGAAAAAAATTACGGCAATAAAAACACGGCTATTTGAAAAAAATGAAAGATTCTTCTAGAAAAGAAACACGTTGTAAGCTTGTATAACCACATTCGTTCTGACGAATACGAATCTTGCGTTTATTATGTTTTTATTGTTTCCGTATATACATGGCGGTTACATGAAAGCGTAATAAAGATGGCATTGTGACATCATACAATTGGATGTTTCATCGACAAACAGCTGCAAAGCGTTTAAGCGACCTTTTGGAGTCGAGCCGATCTGTAGAATTATACATAGAGCAAAAGAATGAGATTTTGCCAAAATTAATGGGAAGTTGGATTGACTGGTTGGGAATCTTGGAATTTTACTCTGGATATATTTCATTATCATTCTGTAAAATAGACAGAGATAAAAAATAACAAAAAAATTGTTTATTTTTCTTTTTCATTTTCTGTGTAGTGTTGTCATATTTAGGCTAACCTCAATGAAACCTAATCTCTAATCTCATCTTATGGTATATTTCAATGTTACTGCTTATCATGCCGACATTAACATTGCATGAAATAAACAACAGCAGTGACGTAAAGTGTCAATAAGCGGCACCGAGATCGCTTGCATGTGTTGTTTCAGAGATGAGAAAAGTATAGATTACAATCAAGATGAAATACCTCTTCTTCGTTTGTGCTTGAGGCCACCGGTGTGCCGTCCATCGTTTTGTTGACTACCTGGCCACTGGTAGGAATTGATGCGGTTTCACCATGGTAACCTTTGTAGTTTTACAAAAAATAAATTAATTCAATTGAAGGTCTCATTAAAAGATCATATGATAAAGATATATATTGACAATGGCTGGGGTACGACGAACACGATTTAAAAAAATTACTTCTCTTTACTAGAAGAGTTTTGGTTGAATAAATACACCAGCTTCATGATTATTACACCTACAGTAGTTAAGACCAACTTATTTTAGCGTTAAAGTCACGGATTAATATGGTTACAGGATAAATCTAAAAGCAAAACTTCATTACTTCAGTAAATATGCAATAATTTATTTGTTTTCTTTGCAAACTGTGTCGTGCAGCTGCTAGATATTTATTTAGGAACAAACAGTGTGTGTGAGGACATTCCATTCTCAATTCAGCTTAAATGAATAATTCAAAAACCTTCTTTATTCTTCCAAAATATTTACCAACCTCCCACCAGCCACTTGTTGAATAACAATAACCGGAAACGTTTTTACAGCCTGTATTCTACTACATGCGTTTGATACGACTTTATTAAAGATTCGAATCGAAGTTTATTGCCCAAGTGTGGCTACATACTGGCCAATATTTTTGGAGTTATGCGGACATTCCTACACAGTTATGGCCTGAACGTTGTACACTATCTTGTGTTTTCTTTATACTCAGCATTGCTTTTAAAACTTTGATGAATGCGTCCATTAAAACAAAGCTAAAAAGAATTTTCAAAATTTTATTTGAAATCGCCGATTGGATTTAAATTTTTAAAGGCAGAGAAAAAATTTCCATCATCCCAACACTTGTAAAATATAACTTCAATATAACTACGATTTTTTTTGTTTATTTGCTGAATATATTAGTCTATGTTGAAATTGGATATTTTTCTTGATTCAATTGCATGTAACGTTTTGCGAAAAAAGTTGCCTAAACATTTGGAAAAATAAGAAAGCGTATAAACAAAATTGACATAAACTGGATTATCATGCTATAGATGAATTAGTGGGAGTGTAATATTGCAAGCAAACAATTGCAGGCAACTTAAACTTTGATGTCGACACTCTGACAACAAAAATACAATCACTAAGAAAAAGAAGTTGAGAACGTTATCGTTATGCAAGTTAATCTTTTAGCTTTATAAGTTCGAAAATCGGTGAAAATTGATGGTTCGATGAAATCTCGTTTTCCTCGATAACAAAATAATCAGCATTGATAATTTTTGAAACAGTAGAAGCCTAAGTACCAATTTAGTGAACGTGTATTCAGATTTAGTCCAGATTGATTTAATGCGATATAACATTCTAAAAAATTGGTGGATTTTCGGGACTAATTCGAAAACTTTTATCTCAATTTTTTGCTATTTTCTGTATTAATTGACATCAATTAATGTATTAAGTTTATTTATAACGACTACGTACAAACCTTGAAAAAGAACCACGACAAGCAACATCCAGGAAACCAATTTTAACGGCATTTTTCCCAATTGATCTTGCATAAAGTAATGATTGTATGAATGGAAATATACAAAATCTTTCACATAAAAAGAACTAATTTAACAACCTGCTTGAAATGCATAGCACATCAAAAGAACAATCACCGCTTATACTGCATAAGTTTGATAGCTTTTCAATAACTTTCTACAATCTGTCAGTACGAAGTGTCATAAACGTATTATGGGAGAACAGAGATATTTCTGAGATCAGCCGACAGTCGGGGCAAGTAACTCCGCTGTGCTATCTCTTTCATCGGTCAAGGACAACTGCGATTGACATTTGTTAGGACAAACGTTTTATAAGGCAGCCTAGAACATCTGCCAAACGAGTTCTCTTCATTTTTATAGATCTTTGCTTCCTTCCCGGGGCTCTAACGAACAATTTGGACAGATTAAACAGTGTCTTCAATCTTTGAGAACAAGTCTTTCAGAAGTGATAAGTTATGTACTTGACAGTCATTTTTCTAGTTTTCTATTCCACGGATCCGCATTGTCTTGTCTGGTCTAAACACGACACTGAACTAAATTATATGCTTGCCAGAGTGTAGCTCGTTGCGTACATCAGAACACTCTTTGCCTAACTCACTAGGGAATTTATACAACAACATCTTATAAATTATTCAAGTGACAGATTGAAACTGTATCAAAAATATTCAAGTTTTTAGATATTCAATGCTACAGTAATCCTCCATATGATGGCAGGAAAACGAAAACGTTTTGGATAAGATATATAGTGTTTCTTCTTCAAACATAAATGTCTTGATTTTTCAGAAAAGATTTGACATACCAAGGTTTTCAACTCGAAACATGCGAGCTAATATAAAATAATACAGCCATGTTGAAACTCAATTTT
Organism: Clavelina lepadiformis; assembly: GCF_947623445.1. Classification (NCBI taxonomy): domain Eukaryota; kingdom Metazoa; phylum Chordata; class Ascidiacea; order Aplousobranchia; family Clavelinidae; genus Clavelina; species Clavelina lepadiformis. The sequence goes on from NC_135241.1 coordinate 21,921,220, forward strand.
AGGTCTTCGGTTGTTTGGGTTGGTTGCTGTTGTAAAATTATTGGCTCGTGTATACTGTAGGAGTGTAGGTGATGAGTAAAATTATATGGCACGCAAATATAGCTTGAAAATCAAAAGGAGAAAAGCTTTAATTAAAGTTTAATACGTCACAAATATTATTTTATTTCTCATTTTGTCGTGTTGTTACGCTACAATACTATTAAGTCACGCTTGCCAGCAATGAAATGAGGTTAGCCTATTTAATCGTTTCTTAGCCACAAGCCTATGATAAATCCATTGATTTGACATGAGATTTGTACAAACGCAGTTTTAAGAAGAAAGTGAAAATTTGTTGGGAAAAACAGTATAGGCGCGTTTCAGAAACCTTGGTGACGTGATTTGTCGCACTGAAATAAAATTTGTCGCTTATTATGTCATCACTCATCATAGATTTCATGCCAGCTATACATTATAAACGCAATAAAGAAGAATTTGTCAGATCATATGATTGAGTGTTTCATCAAAAGCCGGCTGCAAAGCGGTCAGTCGATATTATAGAGGGGGGAGCTATGTCAGAAAATTAAAATTAAACAAAAGAAGTTGTTTGTTTTCTGGTAGTGCCTTGTGTGCTATTATCAAATTTACATTGATCTTCATGAGCCTTTCCTGTGATAAAAGCTTCAATATGACATTTTCAAATGTTTTATAAGAACCTATGTATATAGCAGACTTGTGTGGCAATTGCTCTTCAATGGTGACAAAGGTAGAGCCGCAGAGTTATCAGAGCACGCCTGCATACGCTAATTCATGTTTTCACTGTTGTTTTTCGATAAATTTGAAAAGAAAAGCAAAGGGTACGAAGTTGTGAAAAAGTTTCAAGATTAATCCTTCACAGCGAAAAACGTCAGCGAAAATTACAAGTAAAAGTATTTTGAGACCATAATTGCTCTCCTTTGTGTGTTACGTGAGAACTCTTTGTTATTCTATTGTTCCATTTGTTATATTATTGTACAGAAAGTCATTTTATAGGAAGTTAGTTTTATGAAATTTGGTTTAACAAAAGTTATTTCTTTTGAACTAAGTATTTTTTTACTGCATACAACAGAAAAACTTTGTGTCGAAAAGTGTATATAAACAGATAAAATAAATTCTTTCTTCCAGTTCCTTGACAACAAAAACTGAGATCATCCAGTCATAATTAAATAACAGCAGCCTTAGGTACAAAGAAGGATGTCCATAGAAGGAAGATTGTTCTGGTTTTTACTCGGCCTGTTTCTGTTTCAAGGTCTCTGCATGTTATCACTTTAAACAACAAGTAAATATTGATTATTGCAAAATTAAACAGTGAAACCGAGAAAATAAAGAAAAATCCAAACATGTTAAACAAACTTGGAATAGATTACTTAATTTTCATTTTAACAATTGTTTCAATGATAATATTGTTTTTAGTAAAAAAAAAATATTTTATCAAACCACTGATTTGCTAATTTTCCAAAATTTCGTGGAAGGATTTACAATTTTAAGTCGTTTTTTAACCGAATTTAATTGAAGTTGAAGGGAAAATATAAGTAAAAATATCAAAAGAGAATTAACTATTCTGAAACTAATAAAATAATATTTTCAATACCTTTACAAAACAATACTCTCAAGCAGTTGTAGTTGCTTTTTCATAAAAAAAACAACTTGCCAATGATTGTTTGACTTATAAAGTTAAGCTTTTGTAACCATATTAAGTTTCCTCATATAACGTCTTCCGTTTCATGAGTTTTACTTGATGTGCTGAATTCTAAAGGTTTTGATGTTAAAGCCGCACCAATTTCTAGCAACAACCAACAGGTCAACAATGTGGATGAGCAAACGGAAGTGGCCTCAACTCCACACGATGAAGAGGTATTTGATCTCTATTGTAATCTGCTTTTAAAAGCCCATTTCTGAACCAGCGCTCTTTAGTGCTTGACATTTTATCGACATTTTTCGTCACTTAATTGTGGTCTCATAAAATATTTATATCCATCTGACAAACAACGATGCTGAAATAGGTTACAGGGAGGACGCGTTGAGGTCGACCTGAATATGATAACGTCAATGGCAATGTCAAGAAACCAGCAGTTTCATTTGTTTAATTTTAAGAATGTCTCCATTTTACAGAATAACAAAACAAGAAAATTTGACTTAAAGTACTTTCTTTTGCCAACCGCGCAGTTAATCGAGCTTCCCGTTATTTTTTGAGTAGAATCTCATTCTTTCGCTCTTTGTACAATTCAACAGATCTTTCCGCCGCCAATATTGACCAAGCGCTTTGCAGCTGGTCGTCGATGAAATATTCAATTTATGATTTCCACAATGCCATCTTTATTACCTTTTTACTTAATATTAACATGTCCAGAAGCAATGAAAACATAATTAACAGTAGATTTGTTATTGGCAGCACAAAATACGTCTTTATACCAGTGTCATGTGACACCACACAAAAATTTGATTTGTTTTGTACAAACACTCCCCAAATGTACGGGCTATTTTTAGATTCTTAAATTCTTATGAAGAAAGGACTTGACGTCAAGAAATTGTGTTTTTTATGTTTAACAGACCATCAGCTGTGTAATGGAAGTTATTGATGACTTAATATCAGGAAATGTAAGCGCCCTGTCAAGAAATTGCTTAGACATGGTCACTGGTTTAGAAGAGAACAACCCAGTAAAACAGGGTATAAACAAGTTCTCATTGTAGATTCATAATATTGTATTATGTTACCAAGCTTTCTTCACAATATAATTTATACTGTAATTTCGCCGTGATGTGTCTTATATAGTAGAAACAACATATACAAAAATACAGGCTTTAACACTTACAGAAATACAGACTATATTTCACTCTATGCTGTATATTTGGACAAGACAATTGCATACAGTGACGGATTACTATTATTTAATCTTTTCGACTTGATTAGGTGAAGTAGTGGCTGACGTGACGTCACAAGAAAACAGCGACCTGCAAAGTGAATTACAAGATATTGCGTCACAATTACAAAAAATAAGTGCGCAAAATGACGTCACAGATGATAGCACTGACGTCATTAAAAAAACAGGTGAAATATTAATACAAATATTCTAAAAGTGAAAAGGTTTCAGAAATGCTATAGCAGGAAGTCTTTCTAAACTTTTGCTGAAGGAACTTTATCAAATTGCAAGAAAATTTGTTCTTAGTTCAGTCTTTCTTTTTCACTTATAAGCTTTAAATCTATTTGAAGATCCGGATGATGCGGAAGATCAAGACGAAGATGAGACAAGCGAAGATGCTCCAGGTAGGAGACAAAGAGAAATATAAAAATAATGAAATAATTTTTAGTTTTTTCCCAGAAAGTTATTTCGTAATATTTGAAGTGTGTAGTTGCATGGCACGAAAATATCAAAATCAAAATATTAGAACCGATGCCTATATACTGGGTGTAACAAATTACCGCGCGTTTATTGACAAAATTTGGTTGCTTACCAAGTCCTTTAAGAAGTGTTCTTATGCAATGAACCTTGTTTATAAATTACATAAGGAAATCCTGTAACTGTTTTTACTTTTTTTAGACCTCGACACTGTTGACACCATTTCAATGGATGAACAGCTTGCTACGTCACAAAAACATATGGATGACGATTTCATGGTGATGGAGTTGAAATATTTAAAAGCACAAATGGAAGTTGGCGGTAGCTTTGATAATAATGCTAATGCTGAATCAAAAATCCCGAAAGACCCTGCGCACGAAGAACCGATGGCAGATACGGGAATTGATGACGTAGCAAAATCAATGGAAGGTAATTTCCGTTAAAATATGATCTTAAAGAACTATTGCGACGTTCTCGGATGTGATGTATCGATTTGCTGTTAATTTGAAACTTACACATCCTTTCGGATCGCAACGGAATGTACAAATTGTGTAATTTAACAATATATACTTTGCTTATATCTATACCAGCATATCGTTGCGTTTAACGTTGATTGCTGAGGAACTTAGCTGACGTTAATTGTTTGACATTTGTCGTGAAAAAAATGTTAAACAACCGGCCCGCAACCAAATTAGGTGACATATTTTAACCTTTTTGAACTAAAACTTAATTTCAACATTAACAGTTAGAAAAAGTTATCTTCACTGTATAGATGTGCAGTAGATGAAAGTTGGATAACAAAAAATGACGGGCCTATAAGCTTACATTACTTTCTTAGCTTACTTTCTATATGCTTACATTAAAATGACTGACAACTTGTTTCAACAAACGGTCCTACAAAGACTTAAACCAGATTCTGTATATGTGCTTATAACAAACGATTTGAATGCACGTTACACATAGACTTAATCTTATATCATCCTCGTTGACCAACAGAAGCCGAGTCACGTGGTGAAGAACAAACGATGCGTGACGATGATGAAAACCAAGTTGAAGACCTTTCTTGGAATAAAGACCAAAGCGACTCTTTGACACAGGTATAAGTTTAAACGAAGATATTTTTTGTATAATTAAGCTACACATAAAAATGCTGTCGGCTGCTGCTTTGCTAAGTGGCGGATTTTTTTATACAAGTTTTGATCATTATGGTCAAACATGATGACTTGATGAGGCAAACCCGTATGTGTAAGATGTAGCCTACAACTGCACAAGCGAACCCGAGTTCTGGATTTCATTGAGTGAATTTCATTGACCTTAATTGCGAATCATTAAATTTCTACTAATGATCCAGGGCGAAACAGACACTCTCCACAGAATCGAACTTGACATAAAACAACTTGATGCTGACTTGCACCAACTTGAGGGTAAGTTAGGCGACGAATAGAAGAAGCAACACCGGGGTAAAACTTCTTTCAGTCAACCCTCAACCTCTTTCAACCCTCTTTCAGTCTGTTTTCTGTGCTCAATTTGCTGCAAGACAAAGGTTTAAACATTTCGCAATTGAAAAAATTCGTCTCACATTTTTACATTTCCTTCTATTAAATATTTCTTTCCCGCTGCTCTTGCATTTTAGTTCCAACAAACGCAAGTAGTGTATACACAAACCTCTTTGACACAATTTGTTTACGCTGCTTTCAACACTCAAGCCTATATATGGTATATAAGTGAGGCAAATATATTCAGTGTGGTCTATACTAAAAATTGTAGGGTTTTGAGATAATTTCTACTTTTAAAATGAGAAATGATGTTTTTTAATTGTTGACTGGATCGTCATATTTGCATATCTGATGATCACCATAATAAAAGAATATGTTTACAAAATCACGTTAGGGTTCAATAAGTTATTGCCATGAAAATAATGAAATACAACGCATTCTTTGCACACGTCTATTTGTTTATATGGAATGTTTCCTGTCGCAGCGAAAAGTAATTACAAACCCTTAGTGTAAGAAATCGAGTAAAGTTCATTTAAGAGGTTAGCTTTGGAGTTGCTGGTTATAACTGGTTATATGGTATTGGTTGGTAATACACAGCCAGGCAACGTTTGGAAATTTTACTGATGTTGAAACAAGATTCGACTGTTTGCACATTGTGTTTACTTATGCGCAACAGGCCGTTTAGATAATAAACCTTGTCATACAACCATAATTTTATTTCAGAAGTTATTGTGAAACTGTAACAATGTCGAACAGCACCAAAGATAATTATTTGTGGGAAAAAGAATTAAGTTTAGCGAAAGATTTAAAGGAATGTTGCAACGAGAAAGGTGAAGAAAATGATATAAAGAGATCAGCTCAAATTCTTCATCAACTAGGTTTAGTTTACAAAGAAAGAAGCGAGGAAGTTCAATGGAAGTTTACTTTGGCCATGACTGTGTTAACTCTGATAGGAAACGCGCCATCACGAATCACTTCTCTCATACGTAACGAGCTTCCAGCAATACTAACTAACATACGATTCGCGCTTATTCGAAGCGCTGCTCTCACGAACGCGGCGATTGTGAGGAAACCTTCAAATGTTGATGAAATCAGAAATGATCTTGATAAACTTCATCGTTATGTGCTTAAACTTGCTAAAGTACAACGTGATCACTTTGATGTTGATGCTTATGTCAATGAAGTGGTTCGTGAGAAAATTAAATCAATGACAGAAGAAACTAAGTTGGTTTTGGATAAACTTAAACATATTCCGGAAGATGTTTCATCAGAGAGAGCACATGAGTTAGAAATGGACAAAATAAACCGAGTTAAGACACTCCAAGATAATATCGCAGCAAAATACACTGACATCATGAAGTCTATATCGGATAAGTGTATCGAAGTAATGGGAAAGCCCCCATGTCGATACTGTGTAGCTGGAATGGGATCTTTAGCTCGTAAAGAAATTACTCCATATTCAGATTTCGAACACGTCATTTTGCTCGATGATGAATTGTTGCAGAATCACCTTAAAAACAGTGATCAATATAAATCCGCGCTGGAATACTTCCGTTGGTTTTCGGTTTTATTTCACGTGATAATATTAAGATTAGGAGAAACAATTATTCCAGCAGTGTCTGTTTCATCCTTAAATAATAATCATATTAAGGAAGGCAACTGGTTTTATGACGCTCATACACCGAGTGGGATATCGTTTGATGGAATGGTTTTGCATGCTTGTAAATTTCCACTTGATCGACAGGAAAAGACCAAGAACAAACCGTGGAAAACTGAACTTATTAAACCTGTGTCGAAGATGGTGGGATACTTGGATGCAGATGTTGATTTAAAGAACGGATATCACTTGGGAGACATTTTAACAAAAACCAGTTTTGTGTCTGGATTCAACATAATATATGAGGAATTTTCACAAAGAGTAACTGATCAAATGCAGACGTCTCAGATGTCTGGTCAAAATGAGTTGCTGAAACAGCAACTTGAAGAAGATTTTATCAACTTCAATATGGTAAATCATTTGGACACATTGTCTTTAAAGTCCTCATTCAACATCAAACGTGTTGTTTATCGAAGTTCAACTTTATTCATTGCTGCTCTCGGTCGATTGAACTCAATTTATCAGTCGCCATGTTCATGCTATGACGTCATACAAATATTAAAAAGAAGAAGTATATTTGATTCAAAAACTGCTCATAAATTGGCTTATGCAGTATCCATTGCATGTGAAGTGCGAATCAAAGCTTATTGTTTAAAAGGAAAACAAGACGATATGACCCAGAAACTCGGTTATTATGACCCCACAGACAATTTCATACCAGATCTTATTGAAGCAGTTGGATAAAAATCTATCATCGATTATTTCAAAATAACTTGGAGTTTACAAACAATGACTCGTGAAAATAATTACAAGATGGTGGAGACTGATTTAGATGCCAATATATTCATTTTATGCACATTGGGAATGTCGAAAAGACTATGTAAAGAATGGGTGGAAGGGAAGTTAAAAACAATTCATCTCTCCAGTGCAATACGAGTCCTCGCTGCCTTTTACAACACGTTTAGATTTGAATCAGTAATATCACTGGGCAAACCGCTTTTAAATCTACAGTCACTTAACCACCCTGCATATTCTTCCATACTGTTTTGTATGACCAATGCTTCGATTGCTTTGGGTCGCAAAAATGATGAAATTTTCCAAAAGCTACAGATTTTAACCGAAAATTTCTCTCCAAACAATGTTCTCGATGGAGGATGGGAAGCCTATGACGCTTATGGCAATTATCTACTTGACATTCTATTTGATCATAAACAAGCTCTCGGTATCTTCATAAAGCTTCAAAGATTGTTATTAAGTATTCCTCAAACATCTGACAAAAGAAAAATTTCCTTTCAACGTTTAATTTCCCGAACCTTGTACTCGATTGCAAGTTGTTTGCATTACAACGGAAACCACAACCAAGCAATTAAAAAGTTAGAGGAGCTTTTTGAAGTGTACATTCAACCTGAGACAACGGTCTTTTATGCCATGCGGTTAGTTCAACCATCACATCTACTTTTGGGAGTTTGTTATTACGCTGAAAAACATTATAGCAAGGCAAAAGCATCATTCGACAGAGCATTATTACTTCATAAACAACGTCCTTGCAAGCAAATTGAACAAAGATTGTCAACAATCCACATGGCAATAAAATGTTGCAAAGCAAAGTTAAACGAACATAACGAATTTGAATCGTTTTTCACTCATGTTGAAAACAAAAACTTTGCAGCAGGTTTATGTCATTTTCGTAATTTTAACGGCATACGTGCCCCTCAAACTGTAAGAAAATGACTTCAAACGTTTTGTTTTATGAAATTAGCATGTTAATGTGAACTTACTTTCAGATTATAAACAGAATGTTCACAACAAGAAATGTACTATACTAAGTTAAACAAATCTTTGTTGTATTGTCATTTTTGTGGTGGCCTCATGAAATCATAACATTCATAATATGTTCATATGACATTTGATATAATTGAACTAACAAGAACTTTAGGTTACACTCATTTAATAAAATTAACTTATGTTATAATAATACATACAGACCCGAAGCATATGTATACCAAGGCGGAGTAAGTCACACTACACAAGCTTTTGAAGTTTAGATATTTGTCATCAAAGTATAGCACATTTCTTATTTGGATTCTGCAGCTTTCTGCGCTACCCACAAATAGGCTATTACTGCTTGGTTTAGTATATATGGTGTAAAACAAGTGTAATTTATATTTTTCATCTTAATGTTGACATAATTTTTAATAAATTTTGTTCGTGATAATTATCACTTTCTGTATATTGGGTTTCTTCTTTATTTGAATCGAGTTTACAAACAAGTTCTACAACGTTTTGTAATGTGAAAGCTTTTAGTTTTAATGTGATTTCTCTGAGTTTCTATGGATCATGTAAAATACAATACCAGACAATAGACATCATACGTCTTTAAAATGTTTGTTATAGTTCTGTCTGAATTCGGTTTGAGATGTCGAACATTTTAAAAGGATTCAGATATCTAGTCCAGGTTTTACAAAAGTTAGCAAGAACTTAAAAGTACCGAGATTATGGTTTTTTATCTGTTTTCAAACTGTAATGCCGCTGGTTGAAGCAAGTTTTATCTCGAAGACGGAATGCAAAATGTAGGCCAAAGAAAGAGCGTATGTAATCTATATTGTAACTGTACATGGCAATTATGTTCTGAAAGATTCAGCAGGACTGCATCATACGCTTTTTTGCATTGCTTACATTAGTACATTAAAACAAAATCATTGACATGATATACTTGTAAAAGTGGGCAATGAGCTATAGCACAGCACTGGTACACAGGAGGGTGAAGCCATAAATTATATTTGAAGGAGGCGAGGTTTTTTAAGTGTCGTTGATGACGTCATAAATTTGTTGAGTCATGAGTAGGGCAACCAAAAGTCAATATGGTCAATTTTTTTTAACCTGCTCAAAATGCTATCAAACAAGCACAAAACAGATTTCAGCTTTGTACGACGTGTAGTATAGAAGTTATTAGGTCAATATAAAGTCAAAATGTTACGTTAGGTCAAAATACGGTCAAATTGTTTCTTTTAGGTGAAAATCTATTAAACTTGTAATTTTGTAACCATTTTGTAATATTATTCTTCCGTTTTTCTCTTTTCTTGTACCGCAAACAATTCCAGTGCCATAAATTATACTTAGAACCAAAGCCACAAAGAGAGGGAAGGCCTTTCAGTGCGTCTGGTGACGTCACGATGTGAAGGCATTGTATTTGAAACTGCAAGTTGTCAATCTTAATACGCAGAAACGAAAAAAAGTCTACACTAGAAAAGCGTTTTGTCAAAATTTAAACTTTTTAGGTCGAAATAAGGTCAAAATTTAAAAGTTTTAGGTCAAAATTTAAACTTTTTAGGTAAAAAAACTGGTTGCCCTAGTCACGAGGGAGATTGAGCAAACTGTCGTTATGCTAAGAACTTGATTTCTTTACAAAATAGATTAAAAAGTATTTTAAAAAAAACTAGTCAGTTTTTGCATTAAAATGTTGGAAATACAAGGTAATTTATGAAAATATTAACACTATATGATATTTTATTGTGATGTATATTACCTGCACATTATCGACAAATTCAACAAAACGTCGTTGCAACCACGCGCAGTCATAATTGTTTAATTGCTGCGTTTCCTTTAAACACTGCTTCTCAAACTTTTTTGCGCCTACTCAAATATTAAGAGTAAATTAAAAGCAAAGCTTTGGCGACCCTTTTTCTTAAACTACATTTCACGCAACTTTTTGTGAGCATAAAGTGAACGACACACAAGTAAGACAAATTAACATAAACAGAAAAGTTCGAACTTAGTTATAATGTGAGCCTCGGTTTCGTATTGTTCCTACAACTTTTCGAAAGGCTTTTGTATGATGTGTAAATTAACTCCTTTAAACCATTCGCAACCACATACGTATGTGTTTGGTTTAGCAAGAGATACATTTTTGAAATGAATATTACAAGACATTTTATACGTGTCCTTGATAAGAACTGCTGTTTGAAACTGTGCAAACGTTTTGTTACAGATTTTCTTTTGCCAGGTAAGTTTTCTACCGCTTTCACGGCCCACTCGAAACCAGCAAACGTTGCACAAATGCGGCTTACTTGTATTCATAAAAGCTAAAAACCCACCTCCGACCAAAGGTTAAAGCCACAAGCAAACTTGTAAAATAAATATAAACTTTAAAACTGCAACGGCAAGCACAAACAACAAAGTAAGACAGGTCCTCGCTTTAAACTCGCGAATGTTCTGTTCCAAGGTCACCTTTTTCTCAGGAAGACAGCAGCTCACGCCCGAAGTAAATGCGGGACGCCAATCGGAAAAATACACGTAATGGTTATTCGTTCGATCACATCGAGATACAGAGACGTTAAAGAAACAAAATTAAATAACACAGTCGACAAAAGAAATCAGGGTGATATGACATCATAAGTAACACTAACAAAATAAATAAATAATGCGTGAGAAAACACATGTGAAACAAATAAACAATCGTGCAAAATCTTATTTTGTCTCAGTTTCAATAAATCAATTCCGTTTCGCAATAACGTCTTAACTCTTTAAATTTTCTAATAGAATTCAACAATCTTTTGCATTGATGTTTTACGTATTTAGATCAAACATTCACAACAAGCCTGAGTCAACATGCGATCTTTTGCCCAGATCTGCTCCAACGTACCAAAATAAACTCAAACACGATAGTGTAGCTATTGACCTTTGACCGCTAGCTGTCTCTACATCTCGAAAATAGAACGACACGTTGTTGAATAGTTGCAGCCAAAAAATCAGAAAAGTTTAATCCATTCGATAATTAATCACAGTAATCGTCAATGATGTTCTAAGTATACGGTGGAGCTTCTGAAACTTATTTTAGGTCCGACTACTCTGCATGATGATAAGAATGATGAAGATAATTTTCCTGGAGCAACGACAAATGATGTTGGCCCTTTCACTGGGTTAAAAATTTCACTCATAACTCGATCAATTGCACTGGGTCGAGTTGATTTTTGCGCCGCGGTCGTTGATTAGCCTAAGTCTAAGATCAAGGTGGTGCAAAAAAAGCAAGCGTTTTAAAATAAGAAAACTTTAAGTAAATAAATTTTGTTTGTCGGCCAAATAGCGCTTTTAAGATATTACTCGACGTTATATTAAGCCGATCGTAGCAAAATTTGTCAACAATAATTAAACACTAAATAGACAAAACATCAAGCATAACTTGCTCATGAGCGGCAGTGAAAAAATTAAATATTAACTTATGGAGCAAAAAGTGATGCGCTTGCAGCAGAAAAACATTTCACTTCGCACGCGATCGCCAGAGCAAAAAACTCAAAAACTCGAGTCAACCTTGCGTTTTTGCTTTTGAATTTGTTATAATAGCTTAAACACTACTATAACTAGTCATGGAAAAGGATCAGGCAGAAGAGAGGACCAATCATAGGAGACAGGTGAGTTGTTCTTAGAAAACCCTTAATGATCATCACAGTTTATTTCAGTCTTTCTGAAACTGGTGTCCACGGATGAGTTTTACGTCGTCTGTGAATTATTTTCAAACAAGAGGTCTGCCTTTAAATCCGACCCTTAGTTTAAGAACAACTCGATAAAAACAAATTTTAAGTCTGGTTTTCGGCGAAAAAGCTGTGAGGTTTTACACATTTCCTTGTTTGTTTCCAAAGTAAGATCTTTTTTTTCAGGACAAGGAAAAAAAATGTGCCGTTAGGGTCCGCAAAAATAAAAATAACAATCATATTTAGGGTCCGTGTTAAAAATGTTTAAGAACACTTGGTTTATTTCGTTGCCATTTGCACTCACTTATATGAAAATAGTCTGAGATAAATGTTGGTTCAGTGGCACGTTTTTCTACGTTTCGACGTTTCTAAACCGATATTTAACTTTGGTTAATGCCATATCGTGGTCTCTTCTCAAAAGCAATCCGAATTTTAAATACTCACTTTTTTGTTTCAGAAAGTGACATATTACGCCCTCTTTCCGGCAATCTTGTGTCCATTTTGTCTTTTCTTCTCTTATGGTTATAGTATTGGGACAATTAGTTCAGCTGTCTTGCCCTTGCGGGATTTTTATCGGCAAACTTATCAGGTAAGCTTGTTGGTCCAATAACTTATCTTTGTTTTGATACACTTCCCCATTCTTTTTTATGAAACCTTTGCAAGATAAAAATCTGTACACTATTTGAATACGTTGTAGGAGCGATACAATGCTACGATCGATGAAGCAACCTTGGACGTGTTATGGGCGCTTACCGCTACATTTTACCCATTAGGGGGCGTATTTGGAGCTCCAACCGTACCTTGGCTGGTGAGAAAGTTCGGAAGGAAAAAATCTTTGCTTCTAGTTCAGGTAATGATGATTTTTTTCCTACAATCTCAGTTCAGCAATTGGTACTCCGTCAATCGAGATTGCCACTTTGCAGTTTTGATGGACCTATTTTTCGGTGAATAAACTACACTGTCATTCATGTGTTTAAAATTTAAACACAATTTTACTTCTTTAAACATGTTAAAGTGTTTAATTATGTGTTTAAGTGTATAGATTTTGTTAATTTGACAAAATTTAAACACTTTATGGGTTAAACACCACAATCCATGACACGTTTAATAATGATTTATGCCTATTCTTACACTTTTTCCACGCTTTAGGCGTTTAAATGTTAAACACATAACACAAAGATTACAAAATGTGTCAAACAAAAAGGTGTTTAGGAGGAATGTGTTTATTTTGATGAGTTTTATTGAATTATATCTATACTTTAAGTTGCTTTAGAAAGAATCTATCAAAAACAGTTCGGTACTATATGCTTTAGACTTGTTCGCATTACCCAATTACACGAGCTATTGTTCAGTATAAATTTGTATCTCGGACTCAATTCTTAGGTTTAAAGTTGGCAACTTGAAGTCGTTTTAAAAATTTTCCTGTATGGAGTGGCTGAACACTAAATTGTATTGTTCAGGCCTTACTGTAGGCTATATTTCAAAGGGGTGAAAGGGGCCTTGGCCACCCCGCCCCCATATTTTGTGTCTATAGGTTTCTACATCGGGTGGCGGTGTCTTAAAACTAACAATTTGTATAGTTCTCTTTATAATCTCATGAAATATTTGACCCCCCCCCCAATTTTTTTCCGGCTACGCCACTGGCTGTGATTGGTTTTCAAGTAAAGCCATTCACCCAGGAATGGAGGGTGAAAAACCAATTACCATACATTGCCCATCAAAGTTTAAAATTACTCGGGCATGGCCTAACGTGGGCATTCTCTTCTCGTCGTTTGATTGAAAGGTAAATGACAAGCGTTCACCATCAGTTAGTCATAGTGGAACGTCTGAATAACGTTTGTTCATATAATGTAGAATGTGTATCTGAAAATAGTAGGTTATAACTATTTATTCCATGTTTAAATAACTCAAAATCTAAAATATTAAAATAAAAAAAACTTTCATAATATTACATTAAACGTATTTTTTTTACATTAGAACAAGCAATTGTTGTTTTTATTTGTTTTTTTATTCAGCAAGTTTACCATTTCAAAATTATTTTAAGTTCTATGAAATAATATGTTAAGTTCTACCATTGTCAAAAATGTGGGCGCGCATTTCCTCCTTCAGGCAGCTACAAGCTATCTCTAAAATCTGAATCCTCTTTTCAGCTAATCAGCTTACATAAAGACAGCGAATTGTTTTATGACGTTTCGTAGGGCGGTAGATTATTGTCACAGTTTATTTTCTGTAGCCTATTTAGGTAGCCTGGTGTAACGTATTTCGCTGTATGGTTCAGGTTTGTTACTGCAAGCTAGGCATATAGGCCTATATTCCATGCAGGCAGAAAGGTTTACAGAGTTACAGACAATAACAAATAGGCCTACTTATAGCATGTTTTCGATACCCGGTGGTGTCATACCGTTTTAATGCTCTTGGGCAAGGCATTGGCCTTCGGTAAGCATTTGATTTTGATAATTTAGTAGTAAGAAAATTATTGTAATAATTGTAATGATAAATTTCCTACATTATAAAATATTTTTGTACGCAGTAGGCTATAACAGTCTATACTAAGCTGTTTCTTCAGGCGTTTTCTGTAGAAAGTTATTGGAAAAGCTTAGAAACTTATGTTGAAGAGAAGCCATCCACCTGTGCCATCACATAGTAAACAACCCTCATCATTAGGTTTCCTTCAGCTACAAAGACTGGCAGGTGATGCAGAATTATATATTTTTGATCCACATGAAATTTATATTATTAACAATATTGAGTTAATTTTAAAATATACTGTGCATGCCAAAAAGTGTTGCTTCAGTGGTGGATTGGCTTAGCACCAGGTTCAAACAATGCGGACTTATTGCAAATGTCCAGTGTTACTACTTTTGTAATGTTCTTGGGTAAGGCATTATTAACCTTTACTCTTCTGGTCCCGGTAAGCAGTGTCAGGGTTGGTCAATACGTTATAAAATTCAATTTATAAACAAATGAAAATTGAGTTTTTGTGGAAAACTGCAGAGAGTGGAGGAATCATTGCCGAGTCCGAGTCTTCTAAAGACGTTCCTCAGGCCAAGAAGAAAGATTCTGATACCTTATCAAAAAGCTTAAATAATAATTACATCTCACTACTGTTTTAAAAGCTATATTGTTTAGTTTTATATTTGTAATCACTGTAGATTCAGAATGGACAAAAAATGCTACTGAAGTTATTAGACAACATTTAGAAAAGGAAGAATCAGAATGGGAATACGGTCTACTAAAACAGGTATTTAAGACCAATGTCTGTCTTTCACCAAGAAGCAATTAGTTTAATGTAAAGATGGATGCATTAGTGGAATCATTGAAAATTGTTCATTATTAGGACAAATGCCTTTTGTCAGTGTTTGAAAGAAAATATGATAAGGTGTTTTAGATTTTGATGCATTTTTAAGAGAATACAGTTGTAGATCATGTTTAGAGGCTGCAACATGGTTATTGATATGATGATAACTTATGCAGATTGAGGAAAAATTCAGAAACGTTTATCAATTTGATTACAATACGATTTAAGAGGCTTGCGTAAGCATGCTAACCACACTAGACAACAAATGTGACAGCAATGTTGAGCGGCAATGCCATGAGACTGAGGTGAGCAATCTTGAGCATTCATCCAGCAATTAACAAAAATCTAATTTGGTTGTTTGTGTATTAGTTTATTGCTTTGTTGAGGAATAATGTGTTCAGATCTTGAGACACTTAATATATATTGAGGGAAAAATAGTCATTATTATTAATAGTGTAAAAATCTAACAAAACTTTTGACATAGGATCCATCATCAGAGAAAAAACTTAATCTCTTTTTGAGGTCACAAAAACAACTTTGGCCGACCCGCAAAACAAATCTTTTTCATGCAATGCAGACTGTTAATGTGAGTTGTAGTTGCTTTACAGAACAATTGAACAGAACATGTGGCTTTACAGAACAATTTGTATACATTGACATTTTTGTTTTAATTTTTTAGGCATTACGGATTACTTTAAACTCCAGAAAGAAAACACCGCCAAGTTTGCTTGTTTCTTACAACAAAGCCGGAACCATGAAAACATTCATTGTTGCTGATTCAATCCACGTCAGATGTAACAACGATTCGAGGGTTGTGTTAGGCTATTTAATGCAACTTATCGGTTGTTATTATGCTTAGCAATTACAATACCCAAAGGTTTACCCTATTTTGGGTTTTTTACAAACTCATCTCTTGAAGGATAGTCTGTCTGGTTATCATAAGTCCTCCAAATTCGTCTTCTTTGAGAAGTATGTGAACAATATGAACATGGAACATTATGAGTAATGATTTTACACTAAACTTATTGCAGCAATTATTATTACTCACGGGTGCCGGAAGAGGAAGGGCAGAGAGGCCATCGCCCCCTTTTCTTTCTTTATTTTCCAAAATGACATTCAAAAAGTGTCCTTTTTTCGAATTTTGCCCCCTGCCAAAAATAATTCCGGCGCCCGTGATTGTACCTGCCTTGTTTCTGTTGCGCTGCTGTAATAAACGCTATTTTGGAAATTTTGACTGCCAAATGACAATACGCATAAAATAGTAAACACCTAGTTAGTAAACACGTACAACATTTAAACATAAACACCAAAGATAATAAACACCTAGTTAGTAAACACGTACAACATTTAAACACAAAACAGAATAAACATGTGCGATTTAAACATGTAACCATTTTAGGCGTTTCTTTTTGGCCTCACTTTTCGTGTTTAATTAAAGTGTTTAACAAAATAACAGTGTACATCATATATTTTACAATCATGTATAGCCTATAATCCCTATAAGTTTTCAATTTCAACGTTATCATAACCATGTCCATAACGAAAACCTTTTCACAGCCAATTTGCATCGTTGCTACGTTGCTTCTCTCTTTATCAGAAGTGATAAAGTCGTTCGAAACTTTGATGATCGGAAGATTTCTTCTTGGTATTGTGGGAGCGATCGGCACAGGAATAACTCCGATGTACATCTCCGAAATTTCCGCTTCTCACATCCGCGGTATTATTGGTTCCCTATGCACGGTGTCAGTTGTTTTCGGAAACCTCATTGGAAATGTTTTAGGATTGAAACAGGTTGCTCTGTTTTTATCAATAACTCAAATCTCTAAAAACCAATGGGTTCAGCATATCTTCACATTTAGCATCTTCTAAGTGTAACCACATATCTCGAGCACAAACAGGGTAGGAGATAGAATTTCTTTTACTTTGCGTTTCAAATGCAGGTTCTTGGAACTTCAGCAGATTGGCCTTACTTGCTTGCCATTACTGGAATTCCGAGTGTCATTTTTATTATGTACTCTCCCTGGCTACCAACCAGTCCAAGGTCTGTGCAACTTAAATTGGTTAAAACAGTTTGTTTTTTAAATTTTTTAAAGTTTATGATCGTTTTTAACGTATGTTTTCCTAACTACGTTTTTGCAATTAGATTATATGGTTTAGATCTTGAAACGAGTTCAAACCATTTTTTTAAAACAAAAAAAACTTGACTAAAAGTTTAGCAGCGTCTTCACTTATTTTATCTTCACTCAAAGCTAATATATAGGTTACATAACTCATGCAGGGTTCTATATTTTGATATGGGGAAATATGAGGAGACGGAAAAGGTTCTGAAGCGACTCCGCGGATCCGATGACGTTGAACTTGAAATTAAATCGTTCGAGGAAGAAGCGAAGCAATCATCAAAGGAGTCAGTGATGTCAATATTTGAAGTACGAATGAATTAGTTCCATCTGACGTGACCACTCATGTAGAATTTGTAGATAATCAAAAGGTTAATAATCGTTTTGCTAACTCTCCTACATATACAATATAATACGTGGGCTGTACAAAATAAATCTTAACTTTGAAGTGAATACTGAGGGATTCCAAAATATTAACAACAGATTCTTGCCAACAGTTATTCAAGCAATCTATATGTTGTCTGGTAAAGGTTATCAAAGCAAAACGAGTTCGGTGGCAAATGATATCGGTCATAGTGTTGATGTCCTCCAATCAATTCTCAGGCATCAACGGGATTCAGTTTTACCTGGATCGAGTGTTTATCACCGCGGGTATTCCCCCCGATCTCATCGATTACGTCAAACTAGGCGTGCTCGTCGCCCAGCTGATTGTTACTGCGCTGGCGGTAAAGTATTTGCTGTCTCATTATGTAGTAGTATAGCGATAATACTTTAACGACACGTAGTAGAGACGCTTTGGTGTGCTGTGATTCAATAAAACGTCCGTAAAGGACGTATATTATTATTGAACTAATTATCTTATTATAAACAGGGACTATTTTGTGAAAGATTTGGACGAAAATCCCTTCTTTTATTTGGAGATGCAATGATTTGTGTTTCTATTATCGTGTACACACTCATGACCGCATTTCAAGATCAAGTTGATTGGTTTCCCTACATCAGCGTTGTTGCATCTCTTGGTGAGTCGTGTGTGTATTGTTTACTATAGAATAAGTATAATCTACAACAAGTAAGCTATAACGTGTAGCCTGTTGTTTACATGTGTACTGTAGGCTGTTTCATATCTTGTTTGCAGGTTTGATTAATCGGTTTACACTCATAACTGTTTAAAGTTAAACGATTGGATTGTTTATGTACATATACTGTAAATACTAAACAGGTAAATATTTTAGATATTTTTTTGCTCAGGAATTATTTGTGGAGTCTGCATTGGACCAAGTCTTGTCTACGTCATTGCTCCCGAACTATTAGACCAATCGTCACGCCCCGCTATTATGACGTTGGGTGTACTCGTTCTTTGGATAGCTTTTGCAATCGTCACATTTGCAACACCGTATATGTTTGTAAGTGGTTTATGTAATATGCTTTGATTTTGACAGCAGTGACTTTAATTAAGTTAGATAACAGTCTGCTGCACAGGACACAGAGCCGACCTTACCAAGCGCGGAGCTCAACGCAAAAACTGATGGGGGGGGGGGGGCACTATAGATTAAAAGTAACTTATTGTGATAAATAATAAAGTAAGCCAAATATCAACTCTCTGCAAATCAGCTCCAATCAAAGCTTCGCTCTTAGAAATATGTTCACAAAAATAAATGAAATATGTGAAATATAAATGAAATATAAATAAAAAAAATATGTTCATAAAAACATTTTCAAGGTTTCATTTCCAACATTTTCATTTCCAGAACAAATACAAAAATACTGTAATACTGTCATTTGCAAACGAAGTCGCATCCCTGGCATTAGCCTACGACCAGCCCTGTTACTAAATGATTTGTCATCGTTAATGCTACCTTTTCATCTTTACAGGATGCTTTGAAATTTGCCGTTTTTCTTCCATTTTTTGCCTTTATGTTGGTGACTCTCATATACACCTTCATTGTCATACCTGAAACGAAAGGAAAGTCACTGATTGATATCCAGACTATCTTCGGCAAGAGAAACAAAGTTTCCGTTATAACTACCTTGGACAACCATAGCAAACAAACTGTCCACCACAATCTTGCCTACGAAGGCGACGTTGTGACAAGATCTAAATCTCTGTAGAAAAGTTTTTGTCTTGAAGTTTGTGGTATGCAATATTACGTACAAGTTGCAAATTGCTATTGTGATTAAAAAACTTGTAGGCTACAGCCTATTGATTACTGGGTATACAGTGTTGCGCTTCCTAAGTGATATGCAAGCCCCAAGAGCGTTTTTGTTTAAATGTGTGATAATAACTCAGAGTTTCAAACTACTTTCAATCGTTTATGAATCACTCCCAGGTCATGCAATTTGTGCAAACTGCAATTGTAAACTGTTTTTTGTTACAAAATAAAATGTAATATTGAACTAAGAACTTTGGCTATCGCTGATTTCCAAGTTAGCTACTTAAAGCTTAAAGCAAACAGGAACGAAAACAACAAAGACAAACAATCTGTGACACTTGTGACACTATTGTATTGTTACTATAGTGTTACCAGGACAAGAATTTAACATTTTGATTACAGAAAACCAGGCGAGTGAATTCAAGTCGATGCATGGAAGCCTATCTGTATCACCGCTGTTGTAACTCAAGAAAAAAACGTTCATCCAAGATGGTTGACAAGTTCCAAAATATCAGATATCAAACTATCAGATTATATTCTGTGCGTATTGCGTTTTTTAAAGGATAAAACATGAGATACGAGAACAATACTGTAGATGTGAACAATTAAATGCCTTTTTTGTACTTTTATCATGTGCAAGATACGTCAGGCTTATCGTAGGCTACTAACTTCTTACGAGCACACGACTGTACGGCTAGAAAAACCTGAAATGGTGAATATGTGAATTTTCTAGGAGCATGTTACTTGTTGACTTTGTACATACATTATTTAGTGAATTATCAGCGATTATTATTTGTTGTACAAATCATATTAATGCATAACTTATACTATAAACAGTAATAGCGTATAATTTTACAAATATTTTGTTTGAGGTTTCAATTAGCAATACAATACTTTTAGCCTTTCAACTGTTTTTATATTAAGTATGAATAAATACCGGATCAGTCAATTTTAACTTTTAACATTTCAACTGCCAATAAATTGAGTAAATTTAAACAATATGACTTTTAATAAAACGGCACGATGGTCTTGCTTTTGAACAAAAGCAAAAAAGCAGTCAGGCTTAATTCCCATTTATGCAGTAGTCCTGCAGTACTTTCAATCAATGTGTCATTAATGCTTGTATGTAAGATGTCTATGATATAAACTGGCGATTATGGAAAATGGTGTCGTCACAATCAAAACAACTTGATCTGGCGGCAAATCATGACGACTGAAAGGCTTCTGATAGCCTACTATTACTTTTGTTGTATAGGTTCTTGGTAGCCTGTATGTTCAAATTTTGCGAAGATCCTGGATTCAGAGTTTAACCAGTTCGACGTTCTTGAGGTTGAGTGGACAAGAGCATTTCGATCAATAATTATTTTGTACTAAAATGAACTTTGTATGCATTTAATTTAGTGTAGGCTAGAGCCGTAGACCATAGGGATAGGCCTAGTAGAAACTGCAACTGAATCTTCATGATCTTTAAAGAATGTAGTTGCTGCACGCGAACGTTAACTTTAGGGAAAAGTGTGATCTCTAAATAACTGAGACTTAGGAATCTCCGTTTTTCTCTTTCTTAGATAAAAAGAGCACAATTTCTCCTCTGTTTTTAGAGATCGTACATTTACCGCATGGAAACGGGTCATAACCAAAAGAGCGGGTGCTGCAGCCTGCTTTCCAGCACGCAGCTATTGGATACTTTTCAGTAACTGACTAGTGATATGTTGGTGACGTAACACTAGGCTGCTATTTGTGATGTAATCGAAAACAGTTTAGTTTTTCAACAAAGTGAGTAGGCTAGCTGATATCTATTTTTTCCTACAAAATTGTACATTGGTTTTTAGAAAAGATGATACTGAAAGACTGGTTGTGTGGAATAGTTGTGTGCGTAAGTTATAATTACGTCTCGAATTCCCTTCATAAACAAACTGTATAAGGCTGTCCAGATTTCACAAGAAATCACAATCTGCTTCTCATTATGTCACCAATAGCAGCCTGACAATTACAAAGCGGTAACAACGGCAGGGTGCTACTCGGCAATCATTGTCTGCTGTTTGTTACGTCATGAACAGCAGTCTGGATTCACACCGATCGCATAAATGTTGATTTGTCACATAAATGTTGATTTATGATAAACAAAAAAGACAAAGCTGGTTGTTTGAAATTCAATTTATAGAAAGTGACTGCATTTATATAATGTAAATATGCTTGCCTCCTACAGTAGTTGCATTTATAGCTCTGCACTGCTTTACTCCTCAGACACTTCTTATTTCTACAATCTTGCTACATTGATCAATATCCACAATAATTCTGCTTTATTTTGGTACTTTTCTTTTTTCTATTTAGGTATACCTGGTACTGTAGCTACATTTGCATTAATATACTGATACAAAGTTTGTGTGTCTCTGCCCTTTTTGGGTCTACTCAGTTGTGTGTTCTAACAAAGCTACTACAGCCAATGTTATTAATGTCAAAGTTGATGTGCTCAGTAAAGTAGGATTTAAAAATAATTGTTTGTGAAACTGGCATAATTGTATAAATGTAATGTGACAATTTTTATACTTTTTTTATACAGCTGTTTACAGGCAAAATAAAGATTCACTCTGTGACGTTTGTCTGTTTGATGCATTTCTGGTTTATGTAAAAATACTTAGTCAGAGATGGATCTAGCATTAGCTGAATCACGATCAAAATGCAAGTCCCATCTTCTTTCATGTGGTCCCGTTTATTTGTTGATGATCGTTTTGACGATATGGTTGGCAACTTCTTTTGTGACATCTACTGGTAAAATTGTGTACTGTGACTCTGGTTTTGTCATTTTGTGAATTATTTAGGCTACAAATATTGGTCTTTTGCTTATTATGGGTTTATTTGCATTATATTTTACAGTCCGCTCTGCCGTAAATGTGCTGGGTATATTTATAATGATATACAATGTGGTTTCAGCTCAAAGAATCCTAGTCTAGATTGTGTAAAACAATGTAAATGTGATGGAGATAGTTGTGATTTCATATTATGTTGTAGGTCCACCTGAATGTGACGATTTTCTCATGTTAGATGTGTGTGAAGCATATGATCGATGGGCAAAGTGCCATCTACATGAAGCAAGGGTCTCCTGCAGAAGAACATGTGGCGTTTGTGGTGTGAATCACAATAATTAAAAAAAAAACAATTGTTTGCAATTATTGATTCTTAACCCACTACTATAGCAGTAAAGCAGTTCCCGTTGTATTATTCGGAAAATATAATCAAACGTTCCAAATATGGATTGAAGTTGAAGTATGTGGAATGAAATCCCACATTAGAAATTGGGAGCGTTAACAGTTGTTTGTTGAAATAGGCGATGGTTGGTCAGCGTGGTCGGCTTGGGGAGCTTGTTCACAATCTTGTAATGGGACAGAAACACGAACTCGATTTTGCAAGAGTCAACCAAGTCATTGCCCCGGTGATGATATTAATACGCAAAATTGCAGTTCAAGTTCTTGTGACATCCTTCCTACTACACCAGGTTTGAGAGATTTGCATATTCATGTATATTTGCATATCCATTGGATACTGAATGTTGGTTTGTAGCTAGGCTCTGCAACGTAGGTAAAGAGCTTTGTTATATGTTTTCACAAATCATCACTTTGTTGTTCTTATGAGGTACTCTGAGTGCCATAAATTAGTCCTTAGTAGGCAACAGTGCTTTTGATATCTACAGATAATGTACTTCTAGTTAACTTTTAGCTTAATTTTGCAGCACCAACATTAACCACAAGGGCCATTTCTGATGGTGAGAATTGCATGATAACTTTGAACTTTCACATTAACCATAACATTGTCTCTGGAGTTCTTTTCATCAATGTAGTGACTGTATTTAAATGTTGTAGTGACTGTTTTGTTAGAAATTGTTTACATTCACGTAATGCTTACAACGTGTCAAAGGACGTTCTCGTTATAAGTTTCTTGTCTTTGGTTTATACGTTTTTCAGTCCGGTGCAATGGAACTCACTTCTTGTGCGATTCCGTATCGAATCAATGCATTGAAAATTCTCTTGTGTGCGATGGATTTAGCGATTGTCCAACTGGCTCTGATGAAGTCCTTTCACACTGCATGGTCGCTGCCAACACCAATCATAGTTAATATACATTTGAACTTTTATTGCTGTTTAACCTTTATTTGTAAAATGTATAAACATACAACTTATTAGAAAGGAGCACTTAGCCGGAGCCATTACTGAATACTGTTGCTGTAAATTGGTAAAATTATGTTCATTTGATTTTTGTTGGTGTTGGCTAAAGCATTTCAGATTAGAAATGAGTTAGAGCAAGTTTGTATGGAAGTGATAATAAATGACCCGGCTGGTCCTATTAACGGTGTTCGAGCTTACAGACGATGTCCCAGCGATTTGAACCCACAAAGGTATTTCGCTATTTCTGTAACAGTTGTGTTTCTGTAGCCGTTACTAAACTGCAGTAACGAAAAGTATATAAATTTTGTATTGATCAAGTAATTTTATGTTATATTTGATAACATGGTGTATTACCCTGAAAGAAATTTCATATATATACATGTGATATTGATGTGTTATACAACAACCTAACGCAGTATTGGGTTTGATGGATTGAACGTATATTTAACTTTGAGATAATTATTCGTTGTGAAGTTTAAAATTTAATTACTGGAAATAGTCGAAGTTGACCGAGGTGATTTTATACAGGCCGTATTTTCTTTGGCGTTGGTGGCGTTCCTTTCATTTAATAAACTTAGGCACAGGCAGGTGCCTTGAAGCAAAGAACCCTGCAGCGTCTTCGAACCCCACGGTAATATCCTCGATATATGTAAGTCAGTGAGATACCTACCTTGTCAACTGTTCTCTTTTATTGCTTCTGAAATAGCTCACCTCTGAGCCTTGTGAGAATTCTCAGTTGAACCAAAAGTGGGTTTGCGACGATCGAAACACCGAATTTTTGCTGGTCAGGCTAAAAAAATTGACTCAGGTGATTTTAGATAAATGTAAAACAAAAGCGATTTATGCTCAATATGACATGATCAGCAACGTGGAAAATATTTCTCTGTAATGTAGAATTACAGCAAGCGTTACATCAGCCTTGGTGAGGATTATCACGGTTGGCCACCAGTTCTTTCATCAAACGACTCACAATACATTAACTTATGGCAGCGTGGTCCAATAGAGCCACCTATAACAATATGCGGGCCACTGCAAGGTGATAATAGCCTATGATGAAAAAATTGTGTTTTACCTGTATATTTCGAAATTATGCATTATCTTGTCATTATCATTTGAACCATTGCGTGGTAAATTACTTGCATTGTGCCAAACAAATGTCCACTTCCTTTAACAATTATTAGTATATTAATGTGCCCTGTGCAAAGCTGTTCAACGAATTCTTTCTTCACTATGTAGTCTACTGGTCCGACTGGTCAACGTGGAGTAGTTGTTCAACAACTTGTGTTGGTGGCCGTAAAAGTCATACTCGTCATTGTATAAATGGTCGAGCAGGTGTATCCCCATGTTCTGGAAGTAGTGAGGAGTCTTCTCCTTGCAATGGACACATTGCGTGCATAAGTAAGACTTTCACAGCTTATGCCCACTTCGAATTCTTGTGCAACAGTTGTCAATGGTACAAAATGTTTGATTAAATATTCCTTCTTCTAGTTACCGGAACAGGATCAGCCAATAGCAGATGCGGACCGTCTTGGTCGACTTTGGAAAATGCTCATCGTTTGAGAACTACAGAATATCTCGACCCTTCATGCTATAAAATTTTTCCCACGCCGCACTTAAATTACACTGAGGCTGGAAAGCACTGCAGGAGACAGCGATCGTTTTTGGGCTCCATGAAGGAGGAATCTGCTCAAACTAAAATCGTGGAAATGCTTGAGGATTTAACGGTCACCGAAAAGATTTACATCGGTGGGACTAAGAATTTCTAGTTCAGTGCAATTTATTACGACTGTTAATTTGCTTCTGAGAATTCAACGGGCACCTCACTGTATAGGTATCGAAGAAAACTTTTTTACAGCCCCAATTGAAGGGCATCAATTGCGCTTTGACTTAGATGACACTCCCGTCGGACATTTTAAGCCCTGGAACACTGATTGCGTATTAGGACCTGGCTATGACTACACAGGAACGGTAAGTTTTAATGAAACGAGGAGCAATACCATTCGCACAGTTCAATTCCTATCTCGTCTGTGTTTGCCTAGGTCTCCGAGACTTCTTCAGGTTACGCTTGCCAGGCTTGGGATTCTTCTGATCCTCATACAGTTAACTTTCAACCGAAAGGCGATAATAGTCACAATTACTGCAGGTTAGTTTAAAGCTTGTTTTCGTGATTCATTTCTGTTTTATGTTGTATTTGTTAAATCATAACGCTCTTGTCTAATCTCATAGACCTATTTTTAAATGCATTTATGTGATCATTGAATTGTTTTGGTTTGTTGTTGACCAACATGTGTTTTGGAAGTTTGTCCATATTTTTAGACAGCACTAAAACATTGACCATTTTCCAGGAACCCTAACTTAGACCCCCAGGGACCTTGGTGTTACACCACGAATGACCAAGTTGAAAAAGAATTTTGTGAAATCCCCCAGTGTCTGGCAACTGACACCAGTCATAAGGTTGACATATTTATGGAATGTTTTTGAGCTTGTACAGTGGAATTCTGAACCCCTTGATTTTTTACCAGCTTTCGGAATCATCTGAATTTCGGCTTGCCAACCCATGCAAATCAGAGGCTGGTGAACAGTATGGTTATGCTATCGCTGCTGGTCCTAATTCTCTGCTACGACGAGGTTTATGTAAAACCACTTTATTTTGAACAGCCAGTCACCCGATTTATATCATATCTCTCGTTCTCCCTTAATAAATATTAGTTTACATGTCATATTTATAAGATTTTTATGTTTTTATTACAATGTGTCAGTTGGTAGTTGACTAGAAGTATTTTGCTGACATCTAGTTTACATTTTTTTTTCAGTCAATATTTTTGTTGATTTTGCGATATTTTTCAAGGTGAATTGGTTGCAAAATGGCTGTTTTACCTGACAATAAGACTTAATCTTTATGCAACCATAATATCTATTTTCTTAATTTTGCGGTTCATCGTGAATGTTTGTTTATTTCTCATTGTACTCTCATAGTTTTGTAACTTGTTTGCACTTAGCTTGTGGACCTCGGTCGGTAACGAGTTGGGCCGGTGTGGCAAAGTCGTCAAAGTTTGTCTGGGATCAAACAAGGACCAAAATAATGAATCTACAATATGAAGTAGGGCGAGGCGATTACGGTTAATTTTGCCATATCTGCTAATAAAAAACTTTAACATTTAGTTTTGTATGGAAGCTGCCACGCTTGAACCAGGTGCTCGAGTCACTCTTGAGGAATGTGATGCACTTAAGCTCACACAAAAGTGGAAACCAGTTGGACGGAGATTAGTGTTAAGTCATTCTTCATATGACACAGTGCGTGAGAATTCCTGTGGAACCTGGCATATACTAACGTTAAAGTTAACCCTACGTAGTGTTGTTTTGTTAAATTTCCATCACATGCAACTTCTCTAAAATTTGATTTTATTGGTTTGACCTTTAGGAGCTGAACCTAGATCTTTCAGTCGACCAAACTACTTTGTCCGTGAGTAGCTATGAAGCAAGTGCTTGGACAATATCTCGGGCATCCGGACATTTTGTTAATGTCGCCGTTTTGAGAAGCCTGTTTGCAGGTTGTCACATATATTCTTTATCGTTTGTAATATCGACTCAAACATTATAACGACCGAAAAAGTCAACTTGTTCAAATACTGTGTTTCAGATGATGCTTTCTACCTGTATAGCATCAATGATAAAAAATGTATAACAGTAAACAGCACAGATAATCCAAAGGAAGACGCTGCATTTGAGCTTTCTTACAGTGGCACCATAACCCTCAAAGACTGTGAGTTTCTACCTGCTATGAGATGGATGAAGTTCATGTCCACGCAGATGAAGTTTATGAACTTGCATGCATGTAAGTTCGATCGAAAACTGACAGATTGTTAAAAATGTGAATAAGTTTGTCTTTGATTTGATAAAATATTGGTTGAACTCAACTTGAGTTGAACTTGAATTTGGAGAAAATATCCAACTTAGAGTTAGCTGAGCTCTTGAGGTGTGGACCTTGCACAATCAATGATTTAAATCTTTTCTTATTTGAACTATTAATTGCTTCTTCTGATTACTTTTGGAGTCTAAACAGAGAAATATTTTTAGCTCTTTGCCTGGCTCCTGATAAACTCAAAGCTGGTTCGAAAATTAATTTAGTCCCGTGTCACAAAACGTCTGTTCAGTGGAAGTGCAACAATGACCTAGAAATAATGTTACAGTCCAACGAAGCTCTTTATCTAACAATCAAAAATGGTAGTATTATAGTAAGTTGACTTTTATTTTATTCATCCAACTTTATTCCTTTGATGTTTTATACTAAATTGCAACTGTTTATTCTGGCTATGTATGAAATTAACATTTTGAAACATTTTAGGTGGACCATCATTCAACTGACACCCGAAAGTGGACCATTTGGGAAACAAAGAACAGAACTATCTGTAATATACAAGGTATGATGCATTCCAATCGTTAGAACACCATGTAACAAAATTTTGCGAAATTTTTAGTTGCCTAAAAATGTTTATGTATTGTGTTTTGCTACTCGGAACTAATCACAAAAATGCAAATATTTTCCCTGAAGTGTCCTAAATTTTCAAGAAACATTGCTTTTTCTGATTTTACCCAAAATTTTTCAGTATTAATAAGCATTATTTTGTATAAGACTCACAAACACGCTAACACAGGGGTGGGCAAACTTTTTGTACTGAGGGCCACATTTGAAAAAATGTTGCAGCCGGCGGGCCGCACATTCTCATTACAAAGTAGGAAAATTTACCCGGTGTGTAAATAAACGCATATTCATATTAAACACAATTTTTGTATTCCACACTCAGTTACGTTTAAATCTATGCAATCATCATCACAAAATTTAATGAGACTTGTGCAACTGTTCACAGTTTTACGGTTACGTTAGGCCTACGGTAGCCGCTACCGTAATTGTATTTTATGATCAAACAATTGAATCAAGCAATGCGTGAGAAGTGTATGTTGCAATACATGCGCGACTGACGTGTGTGTGTTTACGCACTGAAAGTGAAGAGAAAAACACACTCGTAAAGGGAATAATATTTTGTCATGTAACCTGTTTAATTAAAACAGTAAGTGATGAGTAGGAGTTTCTGCAAGTGCCGGCGGGCCGCAGATAATGGACCCGCGGGCCGCATGCGGCCCGCGGGCCGTAGTTTGCCCACCCCTGCGCTAACACATAGAAGTATTGTCCATAATATAGCCTAGTAATGCATTATGTAAGGATCCATATTGCAAACATTCCAAAAAACTTCAGAAGTGGTTTTCTTTGCATGATTTGCGTCTATGAACTGAGAAATCTTCTCGTATTATGACCACAAATAAACCCCCATCATGTTGCGACTCCACCTTCCTTGGTATCTTCTTTCCATATCAGAAATGTCCTGGTGAAACCTTTCACCATGTTCTTCGCTTACACACCCATATTTGGACTAAAAAAATCAAGGTGAGAGTGCAGGTAATGCATTTTCAAGGACATACGACATCCCAATTTTTCGTATTCCTTCATCAGATTGTTCACCAAAACTTTATAGTCATCGCTTCGTTTACTACCGAGAAAAAAATTAACTACTTCTCGAAATGCATTCCATGCTTCTGCTTCTCTCGTAGTCATTTTATTTTCAAGTTCTTTACACTGGAGCATAAGTCGAACCTCCACAGAGTTGTATCTAGCATGGTTAATACTTTCAAGAAGAAACTTTACATTTTTGTAATCTTCTCTCATTTGGACAGAATGGTCAACGGGTATAGATGGATACTGGTTTCCATTGTTAAGGAGGACACATTTCAAACTTCGGGTAGAACTGTCTATAAATAGGCGCCACTCCTTTGGGTCATGATCGAGCTATTCCTATTTCTTCAAAAAGGTTATTAACATTACTACAGAAGCAAAGAGAGCCTGCCACAGAAAAATACCTTGAAAATCTTTCATGCCTTTTTCTCGACAAAGAACATCGACATGACGAATCTAATAAGTTCCATTGTTTCAACCTTGAAGTCAGAAGTTCGGCATTTGACTTAGTGAACCCCATGTCTCTAACTAAATCATTTAATTCTTGTTGGCTTGGGAAGTGTGGTTCTGAAATCATGTCTGTATGAGATATGTTGAATTCATCATCGGATTCTTTTTCAATATCTTCAGACCCTGCTAAATCTTCTGGAGCTTTTTTGCTCGGTGGTTTGGGCAGTTGCAACTCACTGCTATGCGGAACAGGTGCAATAGAAGACGGTATAGAAGGATATACAATGTCACGTCGGTTTTTAGTTCTTCTAAACCTTGAAATGTCAACCATACAGAAATAGCAGTCATCTGTATGATTTTGGGGTTCTCTCCAGATTCTCGGAATAGCAAATGGCATCGAATGCCGGTCTCCTCTAAGCCAGCCATCCAAATTTGATCGGCATGTTCCGCAGATCACATGAGGTGCCCAGTGTTTATCTTGGTCACCAATTTTCATGCCAAATTAAAGTTCATAAGCGTAAGAAAATTTTGCTTCTACCTTTATTCTGTATTTCACTTGCTTTAAACTAATGTATAGACCACAGACATAGCAAAAACTATCAGCAGACAGCTTACATTTACGTGATGATGACATCCCTCAATTTATCGAGAATCACGCTACCTGTAATTAACCTGATAAGATACCAGTAACAATAAAATAGTCAATGTGGCAACCTTGGTATACTGGCTCACTGAGACTATGCCAAGAATGATCATTGTTACGATACAGGCTACAATTATGAAGTTAAAATGTTGGGCCATTGTGACGTCACACTGCACCAATGTTATAACAAATTTACAATCAGAGTTAGAAAAAACAGGGTGCTGAAAGTTTAAAAAGCTTAAAATAACATTTTTATACAACATTTGAGACAAAAAATTGCCAGAAATATGTTTTACTCAGTAATATGTTTCAGAAAATATTAAAAAATCGTCACAACTAAATTTTTGTTACATGGTGGTTTGAAAATTTATTTTCAAACTAATTTTGTTTTAATGAAAGCTACACTACTTATTGTGTAAAAATTTGCATTGTACATTGCAGTTCCACGAGGCAATATTGCTATTGGCAGCAAATTTGCAATTCGAAATGCCTTAAATGATCAATGCTTGCAGGTAATAACTAATAACATTTCAGAGCTATGTAATATCAGCTTTAAATCCAAGGCTAGTAACTGTAGTCATTTATATTTTTCATTATTTTGTATAAAGACAGATGACACTGGTAATGTATTTACCAAAGAGTGTGCACCGATGGGGAGTGACAAATTCGAGATTTGGAGATTCACTGAAAGTCCATCAATGATCATGCATTATGCTACACGGCGATGCCTTTCAATTAACCTTGGTATAGTGTCATCAACATAAATGTAATAGAAGATGTCAATGGCTTGGCATTTATGCATAATTTGTTTGCCGCAGTGAGGTATGGGTCGGCCGTATTGTCAAAGTTATGCAATATATGGGATTCCAATCAACACTGGACTCTCTTTCCTCGCCCAACTAATGTACTTGGATCACAAAATAAGTTTCCATTTTTTAGGTGAATATAGAAAGTCATAGAAAGGCTGTTGTTTTAATTCTATTTGGTGTTGAATACTTTTTTGATCTTCTAGCTTCCATTTGCTCGCTGACACGAAATATGTTCTAATTGTTGATGGACCGGCTAAAGTTGTTAAAATTAAGGATGACACCACTCATGAATGGGTCGCATTTAACAAGTAATAATTATTATTTCTAAGAATAAAAAGAACTTTCGACTAAAACGCTGCTATTTTTTTTACATTCATCAAAATTTTTATTGAGAAATTTTATCCCCCTTTCCAGATATTCCCAACTTGCCTCATTAAGCACAATGACAGATTGCATCATTGCGAATGGAACTTTTAAGTTTTATCTAGGTAACGTGTCCACAACCATTACCGGAAAAAGGTGATCATATCAAAAGATAAATAAAGCATTCGATTGCTGAATGTATAAATATTTAGTGTAAATAAAAAGAGATAGAAATATAATTGATGATTCTTGGATAGATAAGATTGCGTTGATTGAAATCATGTTTATTTGTTGAATATTTTATTGCAGCTGCTTACCATGGTCAGAGGAAGATAAGGAAACGTTTCCAGAGTTGCAGGAAAATTTTTGTCGAAATCCCGGAAATATTTCCGATGATCCTTGGTGTTACGCAAATGATGTGAGTTTTATATTTTCTGCGATGCGTGATGCAGTGATGCGAATATTTGGTGTCATATATTTGTGTGCTGTAACTTAGTCATGATAAAAGTTAATTGTTGTTCAACGAACACTGAACATTTTCTATTTTTTGTTGATTTTAATATCTTAAATTTAGTTTTTACTCAACTGGAGAACGCATATCATGTTTCTAAGATCTGTTTTACAAAAAAAAAAAATAATAAGCTAAAAATTTTTGTTTCAGAACAATAAAATAAGAGAATACTGTCTGCTGATATCATGCCCATCGTCAAAGGTAGCGATAGATAAAGACGGGAAATGGTATGCTGTTCCAGGTCATGAGAAAATGTCATTTGTTTGTCAAGCAGGTGGAACAATCTTTTATTGTTTAAGCAAACAGAGGCCACATGTTCAATAATTATGTCTCTTTTTAATCTCATTGGACATGATGTAAAAATATGATGATATCAGCTCGTTGTTGAAGGCAATAGAAAGATTTTATGCACATTTTGGTATAGTATAGGCTCGGAGTGGGCAAAATATACATATATAGAGACATATACATAGATACATCATATACATAGACACATTATTTTATGCTATGTGTAATCATTCATCCACATCTTTTCTTATTTCTGTGCCGAAATCTTAGAACCAGAGTGTTATCGTGGTATTGGCTTGGACTATATAGGAGCCTGGAACAATACCCCTTCCGGTCTCTGCGTACCCTGGTCAGATCACATAGATGAATACAATCCTGAACATAATTACTGTCGTAATCCCAACAAGTATATAACTTCTGATTTTAGAACATACTTTCTGACAAATTATTATTAATAATTTCACTCAATTTTGTTTACGACATTCTGTGTTGTCAGCCTCATAGCCTTAAAAATTTTTAAGTTTTGACTTGTATTTAATTGAATAAATTTGTGTTTTTTTACCTGATTTGTACAAAATATCCTAAACATTTTCTGGAGTAAACAATAATTTTTGTCCATATTTCAGCTCACCGTTGGGTCCATGGTGTTACACTGCTGTTGCAATAGCTCGGATAGTGCCTTGCCCTATACCACAGTGTCGTGAGTTGTTTTATCTAACGTTTTCCACTTTTGTCATTTACACTGATTCTTAACGAGCGTTGATTGATTAGTTATCAGTAGGTTAGCTACTAATTTTCATGGTTTTATTGTTATTACCGTATTATTACCCTTCAATAAAACTTGCAACAAGTTTTCATCAAATAAATCATCACTTGTTACATAGTTCAGTGTCTTATGTTTGCTTGTTGTTGCCGTCAGATCTAACCTGTGCCAACATACCTCACGATTTGTACCACGCCGAAACCGTCCAGCATAAATTTTCAGCGACTGTTTATGGCGTGGAAGTAGATAGTGTAGTAATCACACAATGCCATCGCGGATATTGGTATGCAAAGGAGCAGTACAGAGATACAACAACTTGCGTTCAAGGAGATTGGCAGCCCGAGCCGATTCATTGCAAAGGTGCTTTGTCAGTTCCAGTAAGAATACGGCTTAAAGCTCACAAAACAATATGTGCGTGCTTACATATTTGAATGTTTTTTCAGCTATAACTTGTTACCCTCTCTCAATCTTGATCCCGGAAACAACCCCTTTAGCTCGGAAAACAGCTATGTATGGGGAGACAAGTTCTTTTATGTGCAATGAGGGCTTACTTGCTGGTGCTGGCAAGCTAACAAGTAAGCCATGGCTGCATTTGAGTGTGTGGGATCTCCTTTTACTGATTAAGTAATTAATAATACACTTACACAGTAGAACTTGCGTATAATAGAAACATTGGCACAACTTCTTTGTTCCTGACATAAGCCCTATATTTTTCATGCTTTTAAGTGCGCATCGACATGCTATACAGGAACAGTTTGGTAGTTTCAGCGCCATTTTTTGTCCTGCTAAGTTATTTTCTTGTGGTTATGATGGCGTTTGTGTACACAGGGGTATTTATTTTGACCTCTGATGATGTTAGTTGCGGTTGTGACATAATCAATGTGTTTTTTAAGTCATGCGAAAGTTCTGTAGCGATTTTTATTTTGCTTGAAGACTTTTATCCTTACACAGTTGCCGTCTGGCAACTTAGCATTCAGCAGAAATTTGCATTTTTGCTAGATTTGTTGGTAGAGATAGTTAATAATTTTTTTTTCCAAATTCTTTTGAGGTATCATTATAGGCATGTTCTAATGCACAAGTAAGTACTTTAATTAAAGCACTAACTTACTAATTATTCATAACTGAATGACGAGTTTAATATATCATCTTCCCCGATAAAATGTTAGAAAATTGAATTCAAATTCAATCCTTTGTGTTGTTATGTCTCAGTCAGTTTTCGTTGCAATAACCATGGCGAATGGGAAGATTTGGAGAACCAGCAGAGGAATTGCACTCCCGCGTGCGATCCTGGATGGAAGCAATTTCGATCATTTTGTCACAAGATAAATGAAACGAGACTTAATTTTAACGACGCCCTTGCCGCTTGTAAAGCTAACGTGCGTTGAGTTTGAGTTGCTTTATCAATTTCTGTTGATTCAATTTAATAAACTTCAACTGTTTTTGTGACATAATAATAAGAGATAATGTTCTTATTTAAATTTTAGTTTGAAAACACTTTAAACGTTTTTGTTTGTTTTAAAAGGGTGGGACATTGGCCGACATCGATGACAAGATTGAATTTGATTTTCTTAAAGACATGTTATTCGATGAAGGCAGCGCCGTACATGGTGACGACACCCTTTACTGGGTCGGGGTCAAACATTACCCCAAAAGCCCGCCACCCACTGACCCAATGTGGAGAGATTGGAGGTGAGGACGTTTATCGGCATCGCTTACTTGATGACAAAAATAAATACGATTAAATTTGATCATTTAGGTCAATAAACGCATTGAACAAGTTTGAAGTAGAAGATAAGAAAGGCGCAAACTATTTGCCCTTTCTCTATACCATGTTCTACGTGATGCATTACATGCACAACAGATACACCACTGAGTTTGACGACATTCTTGCGTACAACTTGAGGTAATAAGTAGCAGTGTAATAAACTCAGTAAAAACTATAATTACCAGTGAATGGTTTTCAGTCATCAACGTTATAATAACCTGCTCAATTGCATCAAAATCATTCAAAAAAATTCTCATTCCCACCTCAGATGTATGTATGTTGACGCAAAAGAACTGTTTGTCGCCACTCGAGGTTGCTACGATTACCCCAAAGAGAAGATGCTTTGGATGTGGATTTCACCTTATCACCTTTACAACGTCCCCAACAAGATGTGTCTAACAGGTTCCACGTTTACGTTTTCACTAATGTGGGGGTTCCTCAACCAGGAGGGCAGTACTTAGGGAAAGGCAATTATTGGGATCACAAACTAGTTATTTTTTGTTAGTCGAAAGCTGCATTTTAGACAGGAAGGAGTGTGATAACACAGAGAAATCTTTCTAGGAGTACGAGTCATGAAAAAGATTGAGAACCACTGCACCAATGGACCTTGGAATTTTGAAATTTGTCCGATTATTTTCAGGTTTTTCAGTGAATGGATACGCTAGAGACGACATCAAAGAATCCGCCAAAGTAGAAACTTGTGACATCGGGAACAATCTCCAGTTTGTCGGCTGCAGACGGCATGGCAGTGGATCATCACTGAAGCTACTGTTCAATGAAAATAGTTACTTTGTAGACGATGTCACACAACCGTGGGATAAAGTCCAGATGGCTGGAGGGTTAGTTATGTTGAATAAGTGTTGTCAATATTCATTAGTTTGTAGTATTTCTTGTCATCATAATACACGATATCTACTTCTGTAAAAGGCTTCCTTTAGTTGTAACTAACGCTATGCATATATTCACAAGTAAAATACAATATTATATTAGTAAAAAGCTGACAAAGACTAAAACTCTAATACTTCACGCGCAATGTGTAAGTTTATATACATAGCCTCATTTTGTGTGCATTGTTGTAGATTTTATGCTGGGAATTACTCACGCTGGGTCTTGAACACAACCGACTTTGACGTCTGTCACCACAGCATAATGATGACAGGTTAGTTCACCCTCGTTGTGGAAATATATCCTGGCTTATGGTAACTTTCAGTTTGAAGACAGAAATTGCATCTTTGCAATCATTTTTACTGCAGTAAATAATAATTAGCCACTTTGCATTTGTTTTAGCAGCTTGTGACCTTAAAAGTATAGTCAAAGTTTCACAGCACAAAGTTCTCAGCAAAGTGCGTACGTGGAAGCATTAAGAGCTGTTTGTCGATATCATTCTAAGGCAATTTATATATCAGTTTCAACTGTCAAACAAAACAAACACAGGAAATGCGTTTCTGCTTTGGGAGGGGACAGTTGCTGCTGGAAACAGTTACACATTTGCAGAAGCTCAAGATAAATGCAGAGAGCATGGAGCTGAGTTAGCCACAGAAGATCAACTTGCAGATAAAGTTCAGAGCGATGTACGTGAGTTGAGGCCAAGGTTTTAATCGAGCGCAATCAGTTTGGTTGTATCAAAATGCAAGTTTGGTGCTAAATCAGTTTCCCTAGCCTGTCTGTTTTGAGCTCACTCTTACAAGCAAGATTCTTTCAACTTTTTTTCTTTTTAAACATTTTGATATTCAATTTGACCCAATCATCTTGCGTAAAACTTAAGGATATTTCTTCTTGCTCGTGTGCATGGGGTGACGGCAATGTCGCATTCTCTGTCTCGAAAACCAAAGATTCTCTCTGTCATAAAAGTGCGCCAAGTGGCGGGGTGAAACAATGCACCCCCACCCCTACCAAGGCAGATGCTTGGTGCTACAAAGGTAACGGCTGGATTTGTCACTTAAAGTTAAAAACTTTAGTCGAAACACTTTGATGATGTCTATGTCAAGGCACCTCACGAAGTTTGATTGACATACCTTGGGCTGTTGCAATCTGGCTTCATAATTCCTCCCGGGAAGGAGTCCAGGAGAGGGATTCTGACAAAACCGCCAAATTCATTTGCAAGTTAGTGACACTTTGCATGCGTTATTGTCAGTGCCGGATTTACCAATAGGCTACGCAGGCTGAAGCCTAGGGCCTCGAAATTCAATTTCGAAGTTTGGGATTGAAGCCTTTAATTGCTTTAGAGAACCTTACGTCTTATTTTTAGGGCAGGGGTTCGTCTTTTGGGCATTTTGACACCTTTGGTATACCATTTTGTACCAAAGACATCCCAAATTTTTTTTTTTTTTTTTTTTTTTTTTAAGGAGCATTGGTTGCTTTGCACGCACAGTCGAATCTGACTTCAAAAATAAAATAAGGGGCCTCACAAATGGAATAGCCTAGGGCCCTAGGGTCTCTCATGGTCTAAATCCGGTCCCGGTTATTATGCATTGCCATCGTGGATGAAGCACATTATATCTTATTTTTTATACTTTGTGTCTATCATAAGATGTAAAAATAACTTGTCTGTGATTTCAAGGAAAGAGTCAAGATGGCATTGTGCTGATCCACCAGACATTTACAGGGCTACAATAAGGGAGAATATTCTTACTTCTTACTCTTATCTGGGCACTTCGGCTTATAAATGCGATCCCGGATATTGGTTTGAACGGGGAGTCTTCATCCAGGTAGTTTCATAGTAATTGAAGCGGGTAAGCTTCAAATGCATTGGTGTGTTATCCTAACCCTGTATTGTTGAGCTAAAGTTTTTGCCCAACTTAAACTTGACAATGGTTTTTCTCAGGTTGAGTCCCAGTTTGTTTGGGCGTATGTTCGAATAGAAATTTTTTAATTTTAATCCAATATTGCTCCATATTTTATCTGTTCTCTGATCACCTTGACCATTGAACAGGTTTAAATGTTGTTAATGACTTGCACGGGACTTTTTGATAGCAGCCACGCTGTGTATCGAACAGATGTAAATCAGCTGAGTGACAGTTCATTTGAGTGACATAATTATGACATAAATTATATTCATTCGAGTGACATAATTAACCCTAACCCATTACTGTAGTTTGAACAGTACTTACCAATGTGTCACTCAAACGAACTGTCACTCAGTTGATTGACAACCGTATCGAACAGCTCGTAACACTGGGTCTCGGCTCTCTGACCACTTGCCTACTGAATTTCTAGGATAGGTTTCTTTTACTGTATTTCTTTGCATTTTCACAGACAATAATCTGCAGCCCTGATCTCTTGTGGATACCTGATCCAGAATCGCTGATGTGCAAATGTGAGTTGATGATTCTTGCAAAGCGTTTTATTCAAACAGAATGTCGGTAATATTTTTGAAATATTCACAGTGCTCGACTGCGCCCAGCCGCCAGACATCTTATACGCAAGTCAAACTGTGAATGGTTTGGACTACTTAAACGTAACAGAGTATCGATGTGGTCATGGCTACTGGTTCACCAAGGACTTATTTGTCTTGAAAGTTCAATGCAAGGAACACGGGTTGTGGTTTCCGCCCCCTTCAAGTAAAACCTGCAGCCGTAAGTTTTTAGGAGTTCTCTTCTAAATAAGGCAAAACGTGTCCATATGATACCGCCATTGGCCAATCCATGCTTTTGGTATAGAATATAGATTAATTAACAATTGGGCATGTTCGATGTAATTTCTTCTATTGATTGTTTACATAGAAGATGAATATACAAAATTTTTTTTTAAGCCGTTCAGTGCGATCTTCCTCCCAAAATAGAACATTCAACACTCGATGTTTACACGTTACTGTACACTTACAATGCATCGTACACTTGTGATTTGGGCTATTGGTTCGCTCCTGGTGAATTGCAGAAGGATGTCACTTGCAACGGTGATGGCCAATGGAAACCATCTCCCTTTTATTTGAAATGTTGGGGTACTGGCTAATTGTGATATTTTTCTACTACATGAAATAATTTTTATGTTGACTGTGTAGAGCTACATCGACAATAAGGAAGAAAAGATTTCTTTTTGTTTCATATTAAACATAATAAAGTAAATTTCTAT
The DNA here is from genome assembly GCF_947623445.1 of Clavelina lepadiformis. NCBI lineage: Eukaryota > Metazoa > Chordata > Ascidiacea > Aplousobranchia > Clavelinidae > Clavelina > Clavelina lepadiformis. Next base: position 21,960,031 of record NC_135241.1, read on the forward strand.
CATTTAAACCAGGGCTTCCCAAACTGGGGGTCGCGACCCCGCAAGGGGTCGTGTAACGAACTTCAGGGGTCGCAGAGCGTATACCAATTTTACACGAAGTACTGCATATACTACTTATCAATGCACTGCACTGCTTATTAATTTAAACGTGAAGGGTCGCGGAAAACTTCGGAAGTTTGAAAGGGGTCGCGAGCAAAAAAGTTTGGGAAGCCCTGATTTAAACGTTTGGTGAAATTTTTTTGTTGTTTTTTTTTCGACCAGAGGTTGTTTGTGTTCCGCCCCCCGATCAAACCCACGCAGTGTGGGATCACATCGACAAAAAAACAACAGTAATGTCTTGCGCTGAGGGTTATGAATTCAAAGCGAGGAATAACCAGAAACCTGAAAATATGACGCACAGTGTCACGTTGTATTGCGGCGATGACGGAAATTGGGAGCCTGATGCAAATGACTACATATGTGTGGGCAAGTACCAGTCAGAAATTTACACGATCATAACATAGTTGATAAAAGTATTGTTTTGTTATGCACAAGCGCAGTTGCAGTAGTTAAACACCTACATTATATATATATATCTTTCAATGATTATAGAAATAATATGTGACCAACCTCCTGATGTTGCTATGACTGACGACACCAGGGTGATGATAGCAAATGCGAAATACGACTACGACGATGAAATAAATTATCACTGCAACCCCGGATATTACCTGCAGTACATATTCTCGTTGCACAGCTTGAACTACAAGCTCTGTTTATATGAAGGTTTTGTTTTATATTTTTTACGATAGTACAAGTTACTACAATTTTACTACAAGTTACTTACTAAAGTTAAATGATAAATAGCATTGTGTGAGAAGTCGTGCCGTTTTTTCGTTCGTACAGGAGAGGATGGTTTAATATACGCCAGCAAATCCACTTGCATCAGCGCCAAAGCTCTCCAATTTAGGTGGGCTGAGGTGGAGGAGTCAAGACATCCAATGCAGCTTCGTGAAGCAGCTTCTGGAAGATGCCTCGCCGCTCAGGATATTCCCACTGAATCAGCAAGTTTTAAACCTCTCACTCTTCAAATCTGTAATGGGTCGGACGTCAGACATAACTGGTTTTGTGGTGATCATGTACGTTGATTAGTGTATGACTTACTGTGAGCATATCATTGTTATTATGTTATTATTATTATTATATTATTCAAATACCATTAAATCTATAGCAAACTATCAAAGTTTTTGAAGTCATATAACTTAAGACTTCTTTCAACGTATCTTTGCTGCGATTTAATCAAATTAAGCAATACAACTTCAATTTTACTTGATTTTAGTTAATGTAAGTTGTTTGTGTGCCTATAGGAAGAAAGCTACTTGATTTTAGGACTTAACGCATCTCAAGAGTTCTATATATCAATTCACATGGAATCTAATGTGGTGCATACGACCAAGACAAGCACAGAAGCTACAGAATTTGTTGCTCGCAAAGACAAGTAAAAGCGTTTTAAAATACAAAGCCCATGATTAGCCAAATTTGAACTTTTCTCTGCTATTTTCAAATCTTTAACCTCGGCTTTTGTATCACTGCAAGTAAGAGAACAGCTTTCACACTTGAGTTAAACTCGAGTATATTTTGCTGCATTTTGTGGTTCACAGGCTCATGCATTTGGAGATTGATGTTTGTCGATTTCGTCCAAGATTTTTCACCCAACGTACTCATTGCTTCAAGTTGGGAGGTTGGTCCCCTGACCCGTCGTTAATTAAATGTGAGCCCATTGTGTGTCCAGATCCCCCACATGTTGCCTATGCAAAAGTAAGTTTGATGGTTTCATCGATTTTGCATTTCTGGAACTATATTACATATGTGCGGCTGGATAGGCTTCAGATAATTCTTAGTTGAGATTTGAACAGGTTGTATTTGAATGTTATAGATAGAATCAATAATAATGCAATAACAAGCTTCGGTTCTTATGTAAATATCTGTGTTTAAAATTACCCTTTTTGGTGAAATTATTTGATTTAGCTCAAAACCGATGAGGCTATATTTGGATATGGGTCTTCTGTCAAATACATTTGCAATCCTGGCTATGAATATTTGCTGGAAAGAAACACTTACGTTTCAAGGTGAGTACCCAAGGTGGACTCTGTAGTATTGAAATACAGTTGATTAATTGCTTGACACTCATGAACCAGCGTTGCAGTGGTGATTAACGCTGCTCTTCTAATTTGTAAATCTGCACTTGCCATGAAGCGGACGTAGAGAGTAATTTGAAATAATGTTGTAAATCTAATACGTAAAATCACACAAACTCATACATTTTATTGTGATAAACCCTTTCATAGTTAAAAAATCTGTTCTCAGATGTTCTGACTTGGGTACATGGGTGCCAGATCCCACCCAGCTTCCATGTAAAAAGATAAGATGTCCGCATTATCAACTCCCAGCCGGAGCTTTCGTCTCATCTGGCAACGTTGCAAATAATTTGTACAACAGCAAACTCACTGTCTCCTGTCAAAGGTAACGTTTGTGAATTTTTGACTTCAATGAGTAGCGACTCTATGTTTCAGGATTAATGCAATTCTTGTAAGCGCACTTTTTAATATGAACTGCACCAGTTAAATGTCTTGCAATGGAGATCATTGTCCGTTTATTCTTGTTCATCGTCAGAGGCTCACAATTCAAGGAAGGACTCTCATCGATGATAGTGAGGTGTGGACCACAGAAGAAGTGGATCCCATCACATGATGTTAAAGAATGTCATCGTAAGTGCCTCATCTGCTTGTGTTGATCTTTTCCTTGCTGTTGTTTAAGTCTCTCTGCAAACATGGTGACACCTCATACCATGATTAAGATCATCCTATGTCAGCTTTTTGAAATTTTAGTCGTTTACCTAAGCTTTATGTTTTCAATTCATGTTCTGTAGTTTATTAACGCTTGTAAATCTTATTCCAGTTCTAAAATGCTCGGCCCCTCCAGATTTGGCAAACTCAACTTGGACGAGTTTGAAACCTTTCCTGTTCAACTCGTTAGCCAGGTGACGCTTAATTAGGCGGATGACATTATGCTTAAGTGGTCACACTTTTATAACGTAATGATATCATCATTGGAATATTTTCGAAATAGCCTGAATCGATTCATCAAAGTGAAAAGTTTTCAAATTTTATCAATGCTGATCTAATTGTCATTGCTTTTGTTCCAAAAGTTTTCATTTTGTTTTCAAGTTCATTTCATTAACTTAATCAAATTAAAATGGTTGTCACCCACCAGCAAGATTATACAAAACCATTAAAGATAGAATAGCTGGCAGGAATAGTCATGTAATTGATCATAAGCAAATTCTCCCAGGTATGTGTGTGACAATGGCCACTGGATAGAACGAGGTGTGACATGGAAGGACACATACTGTTCGGAAACTGGACTATGGATTCCTGACCCAGAAAGAACCATTAAATGCAAAAGTTAGTGGCTTCTGCCTTTTTTATATATTAGGCCCTTTTTATATTTTTATATATATTAAATCGTGTTGAATTTCGCATTTTCGTGTAATTTCGATGTCATTTTTCGGTGTTGTAAAGTGTTAAGTAAAAAATTATCACAAATTTACAAACTATATTTACTGACTGAGTTCATATCTTCAAAGTTTTCTTAATGTTGTCTTGCAGTTGTTGAATGTGAAGATCCTGGCGATGTTCCAAACACACTTCGACACGACGTTGCCAGACCAACCGATGCTTTCACTTTTGGGTCGGTCGTCATGTACAAATGTGTAACCGGCCGATGGTTTTCTCGAGATCTTGTCAAGGTATCGATAACGTGTCGAGATGACGCTAACTGGTATCCACCTGTGACATCACTCTACTGTAAAGGTGACATCCTGTGATGTGAATGAGTTCACATTTCGAGGATATTTTTACTGGCTAGGTGTTAATCAAATGTGATTGTGAAAGGTTCAAGACTTCTTTGATTTGAAATGACAATGTGTTAGCTAAGTTTTTGCTAATGTAAGATTATAGTATATACAATGTATGACGTAATGTTTTATGTTTGCGCGAATATATTGCAGACTTCTTGAATGCAATATATTTTCTAATGATTGACAGTCATAAATTCTATCATTTTTATTCATTGTTATCATGGTTAACATTGTCATCATAGAAATGTTAATCATTTTTTCTTTATTATCATACCAGAAATGACTTGCCTGAACCCAGAACCACTTCCACGTTACTCCTTTATTATCGGTTATGATCACGCGTTAGGAGCCACGCTGACAGTTATGTGTGAACCCGGTTACCGGATTGGGGGTAGCGCTGTATCTTTGACCAATAACACAGAAATTCAATGCATGAAAACGCAGAAGTGGGAACCGGATTTGTCGACCATTATTTGTCATCGTGAGATTTTCATCGATTGTTTGATTTATTTTATCCAGTGCGTTGTACCATTGCTCTATGCTATGCCTTTATTTTATTCGTTTTGTAAATCACGCATTTGGCATGTCATTCAAATAGACACAACATAACTTCATACTGTATAGTCTAGTTATCAAATTAGTTAGTCGGTTTAGGAGTTAGTAATTTAGTTAACTTTGTACAAATTTCCTGTTCCAGCTTTGTCTTGTGGGGAACCGGGAAAGGTTAAGTTTGCTCACCGCTTGAATTCCAGTAATTCCTTTAACTCCTTCGCACAGTATATGTGTGTCGCTGGTTACTGGATGCAACCCGGTATGTCTTCTCGTCTTTCTCAATGTAAAGCTGATGGCACATGGCAGCCTGATCCACAATCATTCGTGTGTAAAGGTTTGTGTTATATGATGTTTATTTTGTCGTTATCATATCTTTTTGCTCACTGCTCATTTTAAATGATTTTCAGTTTATTGTAAACTTTTCATCTCAATCGAAAGTTTGCATTATACCCAGGTGTATATTATAGTGGTGTAACTTTTCACACTGTGCAGTGTGCATACAATTCCAGTTATATTTGTGTTTATGATATTTCGAACTTATTTAATTCAGTGGTCAACTGCGGCCATCCGGGCACATTTTACAATGCCCTGTCCTCTGTGGTGAAGAGTGGCACGTTGTATGGTGCCCTGGTGCAAATAAAATGCAGGGATGGTTATTGGACCAGCCATAGCTACCAGAAGAGCGTTACGTTTCAATGCTCTGATGAAGGATTATGGGAACCACCTCCTGAAGAAATTCATTGTATTGGTAAGAAAGTTTAATTGTGTTGTGTGTCAATTGTTCGCTAATTTTTTATGTCATGATAATGACATTATAATCTGCGGCCTAAGTTATTCTACATATATGTCTCTGGTGGTGAGTTACTACGCGTTGGAGGTCATATTGATAAACAGTCATTAATATGATGTTGATTACCATGTATTTCTGTTTAAGCTAATATCAATTTTGTAATCTGCACTAAACATACAACAAATTGTTAGCAAGTTGTTGTATTGGTTTATTTTTGGAAGTAAGTTGTTAAAACTGGATTTGTTAAACAAAAAAGATATTTAACAACTGGCAGCTTCACAAAATGAACATTTAATGTTTTGAATGTTTTTTTTTTGAATTTCTTAGATGTGAAATGTCATGAACCAGCAAATATTGTTCACGCTGTTCGACGCCTTCTCCCGCCACATATCTCAAGTCAAGTCACGTCATCTGACCCTATGTGAGTTACCCATTCAATTAATTTTGACTTCTGTGAAACTAAACATAAGCCAGGCGCGACTAAATCTATTGAAGTCGTGCTTTCTATCCTCCTTAAAATTAATTGTCAGGGTTTTTTGTATCTTTGTATTGATTTTCAAATATTGTTGTCATATTACTATCTTTAAATGAAATAAATCTAAAAGTTATAGTTCAATCACCAAGCCGAGGCTAAAATTAACATTTGTCTTAAACACAAATACTCTGTCTTACACATTCAGTTAATTACATCGGTCGTTGTCTTAAAATCACATATAAACTTATATCACCTGAACATAAACAATAAAATTTGTTTGAAGAACCGGTGGTTTATTTTACACGCGAGGAGTGAGGTTTGAGTTCAGGTGCGATGACGGTTATGAGTTCGCACCTCAACAATATTCCATCATTTCTTCATGTACCAGTCATGGAAACTGGAGCATTCAAACAAAGTTTCTCAATTGTTCTTGTGAGCATCTGTCAACTTAATACGTTTGATGTTGGATAACTTGCATTCTTGCTTACAGTGTCTTAAAGTTTATGCTAGATGATAAAAATTAGACTAACAGCTACTGCTGAGAAACTGAGTCTTGTCTAATCTTATTATAGTGACAAGTTGCCCACCGCCCAATGCTATAATCCATGGCTACGTGTCAGAGAACGAAGGTACTTCTTTCGAGTCCTATTTCATCAACTCAACCTTCACATATAAATGTGATGAAGGCTTCTGGTTTGAAAACAAAACGTTTGACATGGAAGTGACTTGCCTGAAGAGTGGAAAGTGGAACAGAGACATCGAATACTTATTTTGCTTTCGTAAGTTCTTGACGCATGTGTTGTGTCTTATACTTTGTACTTTTAGCTGCTTCTAAAGATTTTTCCGTATCTGATAGGTGTTGAGTGCAAAAACCCTGAGCCGATTGATCATGGATATTTTGTTATCAGTGGCACAACATACGCCCATACAACAAGGTAATACTTTACAGCAAAAGTCTTGAAATTGAGAAACGTTTTGTGCTGCAATATTTACTATAATATTTCGTTACAAGGTGGAGTTCTCTCAGCTTACAATTATCCAGATAATCCAAAAAGTCTATTTATATTTTACAGATATTTCTGTGATGATGGGTATATTGAATCAACACCATCGGTATCCACGTGTTCATCATCCGGAGATTGGCTTCCTTCACCACCAGCCATACACTGCCAAGGTAATAATGAACTTCACAGAGTAGGAAGTTGGTTTAAGAAACATGGTTTATGATATGCCCAGTCGAACGAGTGCTTATTCTACTCTAAACGTTGTTTTTATGCTTGAAGCTGTTGATTGTGGGGAGCTGCCAACTATACCGCAAGCAAGTGCAAGCGATAGAAATGCGTCAGTGCTATATGGTTCAGTGGTGGAATACACTTGTGACACAGACCATTATTTTGCTCTTGGGTTGCAAGCGATTAACGTTACCTGCGATAAGAATGGAAAATGGACCAATTCCAATAAAAGATGCATAGGTCTGTTAATGTTTGATAAAAGTAACGGTATAACTAAGCTACGGTTGTATCATCACCATAGGTTTTGTGTCAAAGCATTATGCATATTTTCATGTGCAATATCCTACCTATAATATTTTATCTGATTGACAAAGTACTTCAAATCTAAAAACGAAAACATCTTTATTTCAGACTTTCGAGATTTTGAATGTCGGTTTCCTCCCGGCATTCCCAATTCATTTTATCACTCCGTGTCCTCTCAATCAGTCTCCCTCCACTGCGATCCGGGATACTTTTTGCGAGGAGATGATGCAAACACAACTTCGCAGCTTATGACCTGCAATGGAACAGGACATTGGAATCCTTCTGAACTCGAATGCGTCGGTTTGTACTTTCTGCCTGAGCTACATTCCCACAACAGTGCTACGTTATGCTGCACCCACAAGTATGTTAAATGTTGACAAAACTAATTATTTACAGAGCTACAATGTTCAACTCCCAGCGTCCAAGGTCCACACACCGTCATGTCAAGGACTTCTTCCGCTTTCAATTATTCTTCAGTCGTCACTATCAATTGTGATAGCGGCCACACATTAACTCTTGTGCCATCTGGTGGTCCTAAGCAGTGGTTGACATCAAATAACGTGACCTGCAACCAGCACGCAGAATGGTTTCCTTCCCTTGCGGATATTGAATGTCGAAGTATGAGGAAGAGTTTCGCAATTTTTTCTCTGTTTTATCGAAAGTAACTGATCGGACTTGTGATGACTAAAGGAAGCAGAAATATTTTATGCATGCGCTTTCCTGCCGCAGTGAATTATCACAAACTCAAAGCTAAATGACTCGTTTATAATTTTTTAATTTATTTAAAGTTGGTAAAATCGATAATTAATACTATAAAGACATGTTTCTTTTCTTTTTTTTTTAGTGCAATTAAGCTGTTTTTAATTGTTCAAAATTTGCGTCAATGAGATATAACTCATTAACTCTACTTTGAAAATACTGTAATAATGACAACATCAAGTTTATAATCTCCATTACAAATGTTTAAATCAATCGAAACATTTTTCATTTTGCGCAGGAGTCAACTGCAGCGCTCCGCCATCTGTAGAAAATGCTGAAGTGACTTATAACAGCACAGAACTACTCGACCAAGCTTCTTATCATTGCTTGAAAAACATGAGTTTCGGCGATAAAATTAATAAAACTGTCAACTGCAGTGTAGATGGCACCTGGCAGCCAAATCCTGCCACATTCGAATGCTCGTGTAAGATCAAATAATACTCGATGTTGAGTTACAATTCCTGGTGTTAAAGTGTTTTAATCGTGATTTAATGTTGGTGTGTGGTCAATTCAGATCACAAGTGTCGGGTTCCTGTACCACCACAATATTCCACTCTTTCAATAAAGGGTCAGGACTATTTAAATGGCAGTGCTGTCGTTATGTAAGTGACATACTCAATATTATTCATACATAATTATTTTGAAACAACTTCTCCTCAGCCATGAATTATTACCATAACATATTTTATATAATTCCAGGTTGCCAGAACTTCGTGTCACTTGCAACACCGGGTACAGGGTCGCTGGACAAGCAAATTTCACACTGTTAGTAAGCATCGAATGCAATCCACTTGGAGAGTGGGTTAGTGACCCAAACCTTATTGAATGCGAAGGTGAGTGTGAGATGATTAACTTGGTTTGGAAGACTCAAGTCAGTAAGAAGCAGTTTTAGTATTTTTTAAACCCTTAAGTTGACCTTTTTATGTTAATTGAAATTGTGATTAGATCTCTAAAAATGATAATGAACTTGCGTATTTTGTTTAAATAGAAGTGACGTGTGACTCTCTCCCAAATGTGTCATTTATCCTGGCCCCCGACGACATAACAGCTATCGCTCCATTTAATTACAAAGACGAGCTAACATATGAGTGTCCAAGTGGGCAGTGGTTTTCTCCAGAGAATGTGACTCATCAGATGTTGAGATGTAGCTGGGACACCACGTGGCAGCCTTCCCTTGCTAATGCTGAGTGTGTTGGTGAGTGTCAAATCTTTCCTTGGCTTTTGGTGATTGGTTTCTTAACCTTGGAGTCACCAAGAGTTAGAGTTAGTCACCAAGCTTTAGTGAACAATTGCTATAATGTTATTTAATTTCAGTTTAGTTTAGCAAACAAAAAAATCGAATGGCTTGATTGAATGGTTATATATTCGGGCAGAAACCATTGGAACTTATATGGCTTTTGCAATGCACAGTGCTGCATAGAAATTTGTCAAATAGATTTCCTCAGAATTTGTTAGACAATGAAAATACTGTTAGTCCTGATTACCGGTAACCAAAAATAATAGAAAGTCCATGAACAGTTTCACATCAAAGTAACTTCCCTAATGCAATACTCAATTAAATTTCCTTAAGAAGTTTAGCGGTATTTTGGAATGAAAGGCTTGTTTTGTCACATTGTCAAAAGTATGGTATCCATAAAAAGAAATTACTCATTAAAAAAGATTAAAACTGTACAGAAATTAGGGTGAAACATTGGTTTAAAGCAACGATGAAGGTTTCACAGTTTAAGACGTTCACATCTAGTGATATTTTTCATCGATTTTTCGTGTTTTTAAAATGAAGGCATAACCTGTGACTACCCTCCCCCAGTCGAGCATGCAAGCTTGCGTGGTGATGATACGCGCGTTGGCGCAGAGTGGACTTACACTTGTGACTTTGGATACAGGTAATTGTATTTTCATGGTAAGATTATCAATGTATGGCTGTGGTAGCCATTATCCAGTGAAATACTACGACAGCCTTAAGCACCACAATGGTCTTTGAATGATATTAGCTTTAATACTTAACCGAAAGCAGAAATGTAGAAGTTTTGGGATCACTTAGGGAGCGGATATCTAGGTTTCTGACTTAAATCTTCAAAATTGTGTAATATTTCTGCAGTATAATTACATAACAGAAATTGTTTATTGAACCCAGCTTTATTCAATTTCGTATTTAACATTTACTTTTCATTTTGATCAACACTTGATCAGAATCTCAGCTGGGGTTCGCGGTCGTGCAACAAAGTGTCAGACAAACGGTCAATGGCTGCCGTCACCTAATTCCCCTCAGCTTCGTTGTGAAGGTGACACTGACATGATAGATGATAGATGATATGATAGATAGATGATATGATAGATAGATGATATGATAGATGATAGATGATATGATAGATAGATGATAGAGGATATGATAGATCGCATCAATCATATAATCTTGCTAAATATTTTGAGTAATTTTGATATTTATTCCCCTGAAAATAATTAGAATTTTTTAGAAATTGAAAAATTTAAATAAGTCTGCAATAGTGAAGATGCAAACATTAGGAATAAGTAAAATTCTAAAATTTAATCCTAGTGATTGCCTGTGACGTTCCTCCTGTTCTACCAAATATTGTCAACGGAACTCTGCTTGTTCTGAAACCTGGCCAGGCCTACTTTGGTTTGTACTTCATAAAAAAAAAATATTCTATTGTACAAGAATTTTTGATGTAAATATGTAAGTTCATGATCAGATTTTCGAGAGGGCGTCAATTTCACTTATTCTTGTGAGACTGGATTCTGGATGAGTGACGGTGAAATAAAACAAACCTCAAAGAATGTCATGTGCTTGGATGGAGAATGGATACCTTCGCCTCACACTGCTATCAGTTGTGTCAGTGAGTGACCTTTCACATATTTCCTATTGTTTGTTTGATTGAAATATTTCATAAAGCATCGCACAGCCTTCAGTATATGTGTAGAAAGGATCTGTAAAGCTTTCCCAAAAACCACAAAAGACTGTTCACAAAAAATCCCGAGTCTATGCTGTAGTTATGGTTGGCAGTGTTAATGTCGTGAGGTTTTTGTCATTGGGTCCTCCATAGAAATAGTACACAGAGCAATGTACGACATTTGTGGCAACGCTCCGGCAGCTATATTTTTCTGTCGCAGTTGTGGTATGTGACATCGCCCACCCAGTGCGAGGAGCAAGAACAGACGGCATTGAGCACATTTACATGAGCAACATCACTTACTCCTGTGCTAGAGGCCAACACTTTGGCTACCAGAGAAGACGCCGCCTGAACGTGACTTGCCGAGAAGATGGCCGTTGGCATCCTAACCCTCATGCCCTGTGGTGCTCAGGTGAATACGCTTGTGTCTATATTTATGTGCTTGTGATTCTACTATACATAATTCACAATGAAAGCTGAGTGAGTTTTATCTGCAAAGACTTTGTACAGAGCAGGAAATAATTTAAGGTAAACTTAAAGTTTAATTTAAAGTCTTGTTTTAGATGTGATATGCAAAGACCTTGACTTGGAGGGAGCGACCAAGGAACAAGGTGGACTGCGACTTGATTCAACTGTCATTCACACGTAAGGAATAGATCTGATGCTGTACAGTAGATTTATTGATTCTCATATTGCGCTAATTTTACATTAGCACAGTTTCTTTTCTGTTTTATTGTGCATTTTTTTGGAGAAATTACGAAAAACTCTTTGCGTCAAAGTATTTCGCAAACCTTCAAAATAAATAAATCTTCATGCGATATTATCAGATGTCCGCCCACGACATGGTTTGGGCCTCAAGTTTCTGAAATTGCGGCAACTTGTGACGAAGATGGTCGCTGGTCGCCGTCATTGGAAGGGAAAAAATGTGAAGGTAGATTCTCCTAATATTCCCCTCCCACTTCCAATGTAAAAGTTTTTCTCATCATACTTGTGCTTTACACAGATGTAAGTTGTGGAGAACCGGCACTAGATCATATACTTCTCCAGCACAATGATTTCACTTACACAAGCCAGGTAGAGTTGGAATGTTTAGGCGGCTACAACCTCTTTCCATCCACGGATCCTCCTGTGCTCATGTGTGATGTGTCCGGATCTTGGTATCCCGATCCAAGGAACTATAAATGCAAACGTAAAAAGTTTCACGCTTATTTTGAATGTCATTATGTTGTAATAGAAATGCGCAATAACATCTTGTGCTCTCGGTACCATGCAGTAGGATTTATTACGTGAGGGATAAACACTGCGTTGATATTAAGTGCTGAGATTGATTTAAATTCTTTGTCGTTGCGAAATATTTTGTCTCAGTCATCTTACAACTGAATTTTCCACCAATGTACATTATGCATCAGCACTCGAGTAAGAAATATATTTTATAACAGCGATTGAATGTTCTCTTCCACGGTACATCAGACATGCAACCGTGATCGGCAACAACACATACAATAGCACAGTGTTAGTGCAGTGTGATCCTGGCTTTTACATCCGACGTGGAACAAATTGGTTAGAAGCGGTTTGTATGCACGATTCCACCTGGTCCGAGGACATCAACTCTGTATTTTGCATACGTAAGTACAACATTTTGAAAAAGATAATTTTTGTTGTGGTAGCAAGATTAACAAATTAATCACGCGTAAGAATTGATTATTGAAAGCTTACATCAAATTCACTTTTGATTATGAAAACTTGCAAAACTTTACCTTGTTAAATTGCTCCTTTTCATTATTAAAGTGATCTTAATATTATCCAGCGCTTGAGTGTTTACCCCCCAAACAACTCCCTCATTCGAAACTCATCAGAGATGCAACCTTACCCTCCCAAGCATACAATGCTGTAGTGAAGTATCAGTGTCACCATGGCTACTGGGTCGACGAGCTCGTCTATTCACAGAGTGTCCGTTGCAATGAGATAGGAATGTGGGAACCGCCAATTAATTTCACATGTTATGGTAACATAATCTACTATGTTGTTGTTGAGTTATTTCAACTGCAACAGTTAATTTTGGTTGGTTAAAACCACCATTTTCACGACTTTGTTTTTTAAAACAGTGATTGCTAATGGATGTTAGTGTTTCCATAGAAATCAAATGCAAGTATCCACCCAACAAAAGAAATTCACAAATCGTGATCGAAGGCAGAGTTAATCTCACCGAATACCCTATCAACAGCGGCATGCGATATCGCTGTCACAACAGAAGTTGGGTCTCAGCACAACATGCACTGGCAGAATGGGCATTCACCGGTGACGTGCAAGTACGGATGATTTGTTCTATCATGGGACTGTGGAAGCCGCATCCAGATTCGTTTGCTTGCAGAGGTTGGTTGTCCTGTTACAAGAATATTTGCTACTCCACAACTGTGTAAATATTGATCCAGATACCTAATGAAAAGGGAAATGCAGAATGTTTGTTAATAAATACGATTTACGATATTGTCACTTTTGTAGACTAAATACACTAAATAATTATGACAGGCTTGTCACTTCCTATAATCTTGTTGTGCAGCTGTTAATGCATAAACTGAACAACAGTCTTTTGTTTAGAAAGTTTTGTACTATCCACTTATTAATCTTTTTAGAAATTGAAGAAGGACCGCTTCCTGTGGCCTACCCTCGGGGTTTGGACCAATCACAAGTCAGATATGAAGCTTGGGCGGAAATGGAGCAAATACTTCCAAATCAAGTCCTGTCGCACCCATATTTACAACCTGTTCCAATTGGTAACCGGTTTGAGCATTTTGTGTTTTTATTAAAATTGCAGTGCTGTGGTTGATGTAAGTAAATGCTTGGTTGAATTTGACATGCGAGAACTATTTGCTGTATCTTGAGCAAAACACATACGTTGATTCAAATGTAATGTTCAAAGTGAAAGTTATAGCTGACTCACGATCTTCGTTAACTGTTGAAGGCCAGAGAGGTTGGTATGGCGGTTCATCGTTGAAGTCGTCCATCGTGCAAGACATGAACGCTGTCCCAAGTGAGAGGACAGCTTCTTTGTTGTGGGATGGTAAAATCTCAACCATGTGGCGTCCAAATAGAACTGAAGATCGTCACTATTCGTTTACTTTGTTTCTCGGAGGACTCTATAATGTGGAGGTTGCTTCAATGAATTAATTCCGTTAGTTTTCGCAGTAGTCAACTAACAGCAAATGCTATTATTGTGATTTGTGTAAACAGTAACACACACAGTAGATGCAGTGGAAAAACCGTCGATGTTTTGAAATGTTTTAAAGTCATGTAACATTTGATATTGTACGTTTCCTCAGGGCATTGAATTGGTCACCCTCAATAATCGACAAGAAGTCTTATTCATCCAAGCAAATTTTTCACACGATGGAAAGTTTTTTAATGACTCGATCGACACCTCTAAGTCCAGAGGAAGAACAGGAAGGGTGTCAGATGCGATAAGTCCCATTGTCGTGGAGAAAGTGCCTTCATCGTCAAATATAATTCTAACAATCACTGGATTTAGTCACGTCGCGAAGTTTATCATGGTACGCTTATGACGTTTGACCTTTCAACTTTTTAACGTAAATGTTTCTCCGTATAATGCACTAATTTGTGTGAGCCATATTAAGTTTATCGCAGTGAAAAGATCTGTAGAAATTTGTCAGTTGTTTATAATACCTGACAGATAACAGTAACAGCGACCAGAGACTTAAGTTATCCACCGATCATACGTGAGCTTCGATTTCTCGGCACTCCTGTTAGATGGGAGATTGTTTATCCTCTGGACTTCTTGACAACTCCTCTCTTTACTTGCATCCTATCTATCTGCTTTGCTGTCGCGCTCTTGTTTGCAAGAAGATGGGATGAAAATGACAAAAAGAAAGTTCAGGTGCAGCCGAACCACCTTGCTTTTGCATTAAGTTGTCCTGAGAGGGCCAACTCTATATCGGTCACCTGTAAATTACCATCTTAACCTTATAAACATAATTTGTAGTTTGGCTGGGACGTATCCAACTATGATAACTCACCAGTCGATGAGTGCTATGTGATCAGGCTTACATGCAACAAGCAACTTCAAGCCAAGCAGTTGGTCTGCAGGTAATGGATGTTTCTATGACAAAATTGCGACTGCAAGCTCAATAATTTGTGACTAATTGTGGTATCTGTGAGCAGGATAGTAGGAGATGCCGCCAAAACCGAACTCGTGTTGGTTAATGCACCATTTAAGGATAAACAGCTGGCTTTACTTGTACCTGGCTCGTGCGGAAATCTTATTCGGTTTGAAGTTGGATATGTCGCCAATGATTGGCCGGTTCGTCCCGCAAACACCGTCGGACCGTACGTCTTGTATTTCTGAATGTTAATATTTTTTAAAAACTGACTTTTGTTATATTTTGCAATCTTGTCGTCTGGTTTACTGAGTTTTGAATTTAATTTTCGAAATTATAACTGTGGTTTGTTTTATTTAATTTAGTGAAATTGGTGTAAAAATTGCGGAATTAAGTCCTGATAAATCACTCTTTGGAACTTTACCATGGGCGTTGAATGAAGCGTCAGTTTCGATTGTGGTGAATGAGCCGATTTGTATCAGATTTTCAAATAGAAGTGAGTTAGTATTACACTTATGTTTCATTCCCATGATTATTTGCTATGTCATGGTAAAAGTGATGTATTTCATCAAGCACTACTATGAGAGTGCAATAAAACTACCAGGTAGTGTTATTGAGATGAACTATTGTTGATCACTGTTATTGAAGTAAACGATGGGACTCATTTTTCAGACACATCAAGACGATCTACTTTGGCAAAAATTCAGGCATTGGATCCACTACGATGGGCGCTTTATCACATTTTCACCGACCATATCTTTTACACGGTGTTTTTTAAAGGTTTGATTGCTCTGTCATACAGTTGAGATACTACAGCAGTCGCACCACGAGCATTGCCTGTTTCACAGACCAATTACTTTTGTTTAGATTTCATCAGTCAAACAACAAGGGTTTTTCGTCTTCTCATCACGTTTATTGGATGTTGTGCTGCCCTCACAATCTCGGCAATCTTGTACAAAATCACACACACGATGGTTTTCTTCGAGAGCATCACATCATTTGGCTTGGGGGGGATTTCCGCCTTTTCCTCTCTCCCAATCCTAGTTGGTTTGATGCTTTTGTTTATTCATTTCCCCGTCTATGTTCCACCGGAAGCAGAAGTAGTCTCGGAGTTTGTGCTCGATGAAAAACTTGTGGAAAGCGAGAAAAGAGAGTTTATCTCGAAAGCATCGAATCAAGAAGAAGAGTTTGTGCCAGAAGCGGGAGATTCCGTCATTTTTGGTGAAAAAGGAAATTTTTTATCGGTGGTTAACTCCAGTTTTAATCGAGTGGACGATGAGCACCAACACCAACTTGAAGCTGCTCTTCTTGGCCAAGGGGTATTTGCACCAAGAAGTGTACTTAACTGTGAATAAATGGAATATGACTGATTTGCTTACTCTATCTCATTCTAATTTTCTAAGCGTTATCATTTTACTTGTATTTTCAGGACATGGCAAGTCAAGATTCTGATGAGACAGCAGCATCCCAAATTGACCCGGATTTGGAGTCACTGTTGGAAAAGTTTAAACATCTCGGAGACTTTGACCAAATTTCGAAGAGCAAAGCCACAACTGATGTGAGTTATCCAAGCATCACAGACACCCTGGACACCTGCATGTTGCCGGCTAATTACAGAAAATCACTTTATGCCATCAGTGAACCAGGTAAAACTCAGCTAGGCTACTGACTCTTTGCGATTATTTTATCGTTTTTTTTTTTTTCTTTGCGGACTGTGGCAAGGGAAAAACCTGTTGTTAACCTTGTTATAGCAAAATAAAATGAAATATGTTCACAAACAATCAATGATTGGAAAAAAGTAGCATAGGCCCAAGGGCTTGAAATCTGCAAGGTTCCAACCACAGCGGTGCTATAACAATGGAACTTTAGAATGACCACAAAAGCCAGAATCTTTTAAGGATCCAAAAAGATAGCAAAAACTTGTAATGCCTTTGGCAATGTATAAACCAATCAATTTTTTATAAGATCAATCGTCCATTTGCACAAGCGACCTTGAAGCAGCTTACATGGCTCGGACATTGAGAGGACATCGTCGGACAAGGTCTGCACCGGCGGTATTGCAATATTTGGGTAAATATTTTCATATTTGGTTATTGCTGGATAGCCCAACTTTAATGTTGTCATAGTTAGCCAACATTTTCGAAGTTTAATCAATGTAAATGCACTTGAATACCAAATATATGCTTCAGGCCCGGTCAATTGGGATTCAATTCTTCCATATGTATGCTGTTCCCTTCCTCATATTTCTGATGTGGACGACGCAGAAATTTTAAGCTGTGCAAGCATGTGGTCCAATGAATCGCTCGTCAACAAATGGCACCGACTACATAGAAGCGTTGATCAACCAATCGACGATCTCTTCGGACAGCTAGATCCGAAATTAAGGCAAGTAGTTTGGTGATCAGCCGCGGACATTGCAAAGGATATTGATACATTGCAAGCGATATAACCGGTGAGCTACTTGTTTAGTGAGTCGCACTTCTCCTGGCATGACCCCACCTACCGAAGGATCCCTTCTGATATTACAAAGAGAGGTTTTCTTGGTAGTCGTTCACCGCCTGTGGGTAAATGGTTGAAAGAGTTCCATCGAGAAAAAGGTAAAATTAATAGATTGCACCTTCAACTGCCGGGTGCAGTTACATCTGCTTCTTGAAATCTTCAATTTATGTTTCACACATTGGAGATTTACTATCCCTGACGTCATAGCAATGTAATGAACACTTTGGATATTCTTAAGTTTATATAATATTTGCTGGTCCTTTACTATAGAAAGATATATTCAGTGCGCACTCAGTGATACATTTTAAGGTGTTGAATTCAACATCACATTATGCTTACCATTTCTTCACATTGTTTGCTAGCTGCAGCCCCAATAATTGAGTTTGGAAGCTACTCAGACGGCGAAGACAGTCGTCCAGTTGTTGACACTCAATCGGCCACCACTCAGATTCCACTTTTATCTCGCATGTCAGCTTCAACACAATATCCGACTGGCTATGCTTTGAGTTGGAAGCGTTACTCTGTTTATACTCAGAAGCCCTCCTCGTATGTTTTGAGTAAGAACGTGAGAGTCCAGTATCCTTCGCTCCATGTCCTGGAGAGACTTCCAAGCGGAAAACGATCTACTTCGGTTGAATCTTTAAATCTTCTCTCCTCACGCCGTTTTGAAGACAGGGAAGGATTTATGTCGCGAAAAGTTCCTGGAGATTGCACTCCATCTTCCAGTGATACCCTAGTGGATGAGGACGATTTGCAGGAAGAAATAGTTGTTCCTTTTGAAGGCCCCATCCAATTTAGAGAAAGGTTAAAACCGTGAATTACTTAATAGTTTTTATTGTAAGCATGAATTTGGAAAAATATTTTTAATTTATGGAAGAATCAGTTATGATACAGTAATGTTATTTTTCTAAAATTACGACATGTTCTTATGAACTATTAATTGCAAAAAGTAAGTTTTGTGTAATTATAGACCAGGTGAAGGAAGCGCACGTGTAGGCGCGGGTATGGTGTTACGCAATCGAAGCCACAAGAAAGTGGTCGCGTTTTCAACCGAACATTCCCGTACACTTCAACCTCGTCTCCAACCAGAAGATGTCTCTCTAGTTCCATCTGCCGGTGCTTTCTTTAGTGAGTTTTCCTACTTACTGGGAAAAAATTGTTAAAGCAAATGTTATTCTTTCACATCGATGCGAATTTGTTTTTTACTGTTAAAGGTACCTCCCATGGAAGTAGTTTGTACTCAGATATGTTAGAAGATGGCGACAGCATTGATGTAAAATCAGACACAGCTAGTCATGCTCATGATATAGAACCCAGTGTCAAGTCAGGAGAATCATTGGTTTTGAACCAAACATTGGCAGGTTCTTTAATAGCTTCAGGTCCTTGTCTGTCTTCCTGGAAGAAAAAGAACATTTTGAAGAAGAAACTATTCACTGTTGCCAGCCCTGCTTCTGCGTTATACAAGGTAAGCTATTGAACATAAGACAATGAATTGTAGCAGTTGTGCACCTGAACTTAGATACAAACTATCAAAAATTGATGGCAAGAAGCTAGAGTAAATTTGGCGAACCACTTCTTTGAATGTGAGCTAATGTTGTGACTTGGTGCGCTACCCATTTGTAAACCAAAACCTTTTGCAGTCTGACTTCGTATGTTTTTCAGGTAACCCGAGGTCACGACATTTCTTTTTGCATTGTGTGCTTAGCGGCCGCCTGCAGTCCGTTTATTTTACTTGGAGCCGGTATCGACACGATCGAAAAATCTGCCGACATTGCTTACTTGTTTTTCACGTTACTTGTCACCTTCTTTGTCGCAACACTATCATTAGAGGCGGTGTTGCGCTGGAATATTTATCGCAAGTGGGAACGACTTTCCTTGGCATATCTGCGACCAATAGTACATGAAGGCAGCAGTGAATGTGGGTCCGCTTCTGATCTTTCTTCTTTGGCAGACACAGTTGATGATAAGTAATCCGCTAGCTGTTGCTAGTGGGTTGAAGTAAGGTGCAGTTTACAAAATCTGTTGTTGGAAGTGCGCCGACGAATGAAATTTTGGTGACTTAAACATTGTGTGACAAAAGTTTTGTCTGGTTAATTGTGTTGGACTGACGAGTTTAAAACCGTTTTTTTGTTTTATGTGTACAAATATTGAGAGAGTCTTGATTTGGTGTGTTTTTTGATCGAGTTTTTATTACAAAATTTCAGAAATTCCGACTGCCGTGTGGTAACGCACGCGCGCATATTTTGTGATGCTCAATTCGCATAAATAGAACGTTTCCGAAAACAAAGCAATACTGGCCCAATCAGCATTGTGTCATGGTAGGATTTAGCGCGTTTTTATAGGTTTAATAAACTCTACTACCGTACTATTGACGTAAATTTAACATAAGCATTCATCATCACATGACTTTAGGCTCACAACAGCCGCGAGACGAACAAACAAAACATTTCAGGTCAATGAGTGTCTTGTTAACAGAAAGGGTGGGTATGGTGCCCAATTGGATAGTGTGCATTCTGCAACAGCTGTGAGATAGGTAATAGAAATAACACTGTTGGTCAGATGAGGTAGCCATTTTGGTTAAACCTTTTCCAAGACGTTCCTAAAGGTCAAAGGTAAACCGAAGTTGTACACTGTACAGACCATCAAGTGACTGCCGTAACAGCTATAGCCGGGCCTAGTGCGGAAGTACCCAACCACAGGATGCATTTGTGTACTAGACCCCTTTTACCTATTATTAACAGATTTTAGATTTTATAGCACGGTTATCATCAACAAAGTGACTAGCCGATTTTACTTCCTATATTTAAGGTCACGTAGCTCGGTGTTCAGGTTAGAAGAATAGATTTGCAAAAAGTTGATTTAGTGTTTAATTGAAAAACTTCCAAAGGTCTAGCATAAATTTGATAAACAAGTTGTATTTTTGTCAGAATTAAGTTTTCTGCCTTTTAAACTTAATTTTAGAGAAGTTCAAAATTTAACAGGGTTACAGTTTACTTTTTTATGATTGTCTTGATATTGAATGATCCTTATCTAAGACTATACTGTGCTGTAATATTTAATTTAGGTTTACAAAAAACTGTAAAAAGACAGTGGATCTAGCATCAGACGTATCGGTATGATTTTTTTGTGACAGCGACTTGTATTTTACATGCATGTCCCAACAAAATGTATGGATGATAGAAGGTTTACAATTTTGCATTTTAGTAGTATTGTTGGATAGGCCCATTACTGTGTCAATCAATCATTTTATTTTTTTATTACATTATCACAGTCTGATGGTGGGGACAAAAGAATGTTATTATTAGTATTAGCTTTGTTAAGCTGAATTTTTGGCGAATGTTGAGAATATGTTGAAAAGAAAAATTGAAACGATATTTGGAAATAAGCTACCGGTGATAAAATGTGATCAAATTTTTTAGTGAATGCCTGATATGATTGCAGCATCTTCTGGCAACCTGCTAAATTGCACATCAAAATCACAGCAATAAAATGACAGTGTGGTCATATAATCTACTGTCTATACTCTATAGCAATGCAGAGCTTAAATGAATGCAAGATGCCTAGTGGAAAGCATAGCAACTGCACCGTCAAGATTTTTCAAGATTGTGCTTGCTCCATCTGCATTTTTTTTTATTGCAGTAAAGAAGGCTTTGGGTTTAGATTAGTTTTCACTAAAGGATAAAAAGTGCATTGAGTACATAATTTTCCACCTCGATTTTTAACATGCACCTGGTTACCCCGAATTTAGCCATTCTGCACTCCTGAGATCTCGTTGAAAAGTGCCATGCTTTTCAGGTAGTTGTAAGCTTAGCAATACAATTTACAGTAGCCTATCACATGGAAATACTATAATCAAAATACATTTTTTTTATTTCAGCTAAAATTTATGTAAGTCGCATTTGCTTTAGCACCATAAAAAAATGTGTCTACCTTGTCTTGCAGCACAGCTGGCCTGCTGTTGTGGCTCAGCTGCGTGCTCTTTATGTTGCTCCTGTCTACCTAGTATGAAAACATCCACTGGAACGCGATTAATGTACATGTTCTTCCTTGTTCTCGCAACAGCTGTGAGTTGTGTAATGCTTTCCTCGTCAGTTCAAGAAGGACTACGGAGCTTGTGGTTTTACCAGCAACTGTGCGCAAGCATAGAGGATAACGCTGTCAACTGTTCCGCGCTTCTCGGTGCCGAGGCTGTGTATAAAATCATGTTTGGCACAGCATGTTTCTTTTTCCTGCTGATAGTTTTAACTTTTGGGATCAACAATACTCAAGATTGTCGTGCCAGCCTGCAAAATGGATTTTGGTTTATTAAATTTTTAATTCTCGCCGGTATTTGTACTGGCGCATTCTTTATACCAAACACCACCACATTTGTTCAAGTGTGGAGATACATTGGCATGGCTGGTGGAATTTTATTCATTTTGCTTCAACTTGTGCTTTTGATCGACTTTGCTCACACATGGAACTCAAATTGGCTTTCTGGAGTAGACAATAACAAGTGCTGGTTTGTTGCATTAGCTCTGTGCACATTCCTTCTGTATGCTGGAACCATCACTGGATTTATTCTTATGATTGTCTTTTATACTGACGCAGTCGGATGTACTCTCAATAGAATTTTTATTGGGATAAACTTTGGTCTCACTCTCCTGATTTCACTTCTGGCAATTTCACCAAAAGTTCAAGAGCATCAGCCTCGTTCTGGTCTCTTACAATCGTCAGTCGTGGCACTTTATGTCACTTTCTTAACCTACTCTGCAATAGCAAGTAACCCTGGCGAATTGAGGGAGTTTGATAATAATGGCACACTAGAGATGAGATCAGTAACATGTTTTCAAGGCCAGTTTGATGACACATCAAAGACTATCTCTATTGTCACTGGGTTATTGCTTGTATTTGTAGTGGTCACCTATGTTTCTCTTCGAAGCACGTCATCATCGGAACAAAATCGTCTCATGGTACGACGAAATCACCAAGACGTTGAGGAAGCAACTTGTTGCTGCTGTTGTGTTGGGGGAGGAAATGATTTTGATGACGTTGAATCGGATAAGAATGGTGGACAGAAGGTGTTGAATGATGAACAGGACAGCGTATCTTACTCTTATTCGTTTTTTCACTTCATTTTTTTCCTTACAACCCTTTATGTCATGATGACCCTTACAAACTGGTTTTCTCCTGAACCTCAGTCGCTTGAAAATGGATTCATATTTGGTAACACTGCTGCTATGTGGGTAAAGATAGCAACATCATGGGCTGCAATTGTAATTTATGTTTGGACTCTTTTGGCACCTGCCTGTTTTCCCGACAGAGAGTTTCCCAGTTAAGGGTTTCTGCCAGTTTGTGTTTGTTTAACGTGTGAATACACATTTTTTTCATGCAGTACGCAATGCCAGCAAAGGTTTTAATGGCCCTGTCACCTACATGGACCAAATCAACTAAAGTTTGATATTACTGGCAACATTGGTAAGATGGTACCGGTACAAAATTAGGATCTTTTTGAAATCATATATATGTTAACGTAATTAACACAAAAGTTAATATGATTTATATAGTGTTCGTTGGTTGTATATACAGTAAATATTGTTTGTTATTAACTGTTAAGTATTGCAAGCTGACCTTTTACTAGTGCATACGCTACAATAACATTCTTAGGCACTTTCAGATAAAACAATTTTTTCCATTTGTTTTATAATGAAATTTGTTAGGCTTGTAGGTTGCTATAAGCCATAGCTTTCTTACCTTTCTACTTTCATATTTCTAAATACTTTATTCAGTTTGTAATAATGCTGCAATTCTAATATCGTTGTTTGAAATGTTATACTTCCATCGAGTTCTGAGTATTTTTAAGTTTTTGCAGTATTCTTGTGAAACCACAACAGGCAAACGATTCATATTGTTACTCTGCTATTATTATTAAAAATTTTATTGAATTTTTAGAACAAAACGTTAAATAAGCTTTGGTAATAAATCTAGATACAGTGTCATGGTTTGGAGTTAAAACTTTCGTAGCAAGCTCATCATCAACTGAATTTTCATTAAATCAGAACTAGATCAATCATCTGACCAGCAAAATGACTTCTATATACTGTGGCACAAACACAATAGCCGGAAACAAAAGATGAGCATTATTGGTAGAGTATGTGCATATTTTGCAAGTTTAGATTGTACTTTAGGTGTCATGTGTAATTCATTCTACCCATAGTAACCCAGTAATTAATAAGGAATGATCGTA
Source organism: Clavelina lepadiformis (assembly GCF_947623445.1). Lineage (NCBI taxonomy): Eukaryota > Metazoa > Chordata > Ascidiacea > Aplousobranchia > Clavelinidae > Clavelina > Clavelina lepadiformis. Next base: position 21,983,786 of record NC_135241.1, read on the forward strand.
ATTGCTGCTTCTTGCTGGACTGTCCTGGTTTTCGATTTGATCCGTGTATTTAGGTGTTTGGGTCAAAAATAAAGATTTCCATTAAAGTGTTTTAGAAGTCTGGTTAATTGTTGCTGTTTTACAGCCTGAGAATTACCATAGAAGTTGACACGCTCAATATGTCAGTTGGCATACAAGATGACAAAAACTGATGTAACGTGCACTTTTATGCCAAACATTTTGGTCATCTGGTACATGGGTTTAACGTACAGGATTTTTTAACATACCCCGTTATTAGGCACATTCCGTGTGTAAAATGTCACCACTCACCAGGTAAGTAGGTGCGTGTAAAGAACAAAAAACAAAAATGAAAGGTGAGAAAAAATCTTTTACCGAAACCAACGTTAGAAAAGCGCACTGGTAAGTTGGTAACCGATTATAATCTTTACCCTTGGATTAAAGAAAGTCTTTGCACGACTTAACCTTGGTTTTTATATATCATAGTATATAGAGCCTGTTTCAACCCGGCGATGATTTCTAAGTTACCGAGCTAGCCTTTATGCAAGTTTCGATTGTAACACATTTTTGTTCTTTTATTTCGTTTTGCCCGAAATTAGAACAGTTCACCATGTCCAGCGACCTGGGGCTAATATCGGTAATGCCTTGGCTAAAGGACTTACAACGGTATTACGTCACTGGGTATCGAGACGCATTTATCGCTTGAACCACCTGGTTACCAATCAGCATACTACGCATGTGTTTGAAATGTTTCCTGTACGCCCGATTCACCTCGTCGTTGGTATTACGTCACACCCAAAAAATTTGTTTCTCCTTGTCACAACGTCGTATTTCTTTTAATATCCTCTTATGATACCGATAGGCCTAAATAGTTTATGCATGACCACAATTTCACATTTCTCACAAACACTTTTAGATGCAAAGGCAGTTAGTATAAAACACAAAAATTTTTTACCAAAACGGTGCGTTGTAAACGAAACGGTGCGTTGTAAACGAAACGGTGAAATTAAAGTGTGGTAACGACCCTCTTTGGCGCTAAATGAACGTCTTTGAGACCTTTTCTCAAAGCAGTATACTTTTTATGCTAATGGAAAATATGGGGACTAAATTAACAAAACAAGTTGTCCATTTCCGTTAATATCATTACCACCATTTTCTAGCGCATTGTTTAGAATAGATTAAGATTGATAAAGTGCCTCGCAATTCCCCGTTAATTGATAGATAATGTCAAACAGCGTCGCAACTTCACTCGGAAAGCAATTCTGAAAAGGAATGATTTGTTATGAACTGTCTAATTAAGCATGACTCTTAGACTATTTCACTCGTCAGTATACTGTAGTGTAGAGTACGACATGAAAACCATTTTAACCTATTAACTCTCCTCCATCGCTGTTGGTTCTGGACATGGCAAGCCGCAAATTCTTGCAAGACTTTATTTGGACCAAATCAAAAACAGTTAACTGATCTGTTTATTCGGTATTCAGTCAGATCGTTCCACATGATCCCAAGTCCTAGTATCTTATTGCAACATACTGTAAACCTATATGCACATTAGGGATACGATCAGTTCTTTTGTCACAAGTCCTTGTGGTGGTCAGTTTTGGCTTACGAATGGTTCGTAATACCACTCACGATATCATACAAGCATCTAATGCCAACGGCGACTAGGGTTGGACTGTCCTTGAATTTGCTACCAAAAGCAGCATGTTTGAACATCTTGAACATATTTCTTTTGAAATAAAAACATTTTACGTATTAATTATGTTTTTTGTTATTACAAATGAACAGGAAGTATGAAGCTTGCCAACAGCAGCGGTTGTCGGCTGCATGACTGGAGGTTGAGTGTGAGTCAAAAATAAATTGTGACACAACAGCATCAAGCAGGCTAGATTTTAACGCTATTAATTCGAAACCAAAAAAATCTAACCCGCGGCCAAATTTACGCAATTCGCGCAATTTCTGCACATTTTTTTCCCCAAAAAATTCTCTGCGCAAAATCTAAATTTTCCAATTAGGGATTGGTACAGGTAGCCAATTAAATGAAGACTAAAATATGATATTCCGTAAAATATTTGACCCTTGTGGAAAATACTAGATTATTCCTTATTTTACATTAATTATTATTAGCTTAGTCTATACTGTATTATTCCTCAAATTGTCTGTGCCTGTCTTGGCTAAGAATTCAGGCCAAGATGGAATTATTCCTTTCAGCCCATACGAATGGCTAATCCGTGCATTCCTTTTTCCCTTTCCTATGGGATAATCCTTGACGAAGTGGGTGAAGAAATAGTAGACGGTTGTAGTAGAAGTACAAGTGCACAACCACAGGATGCCTTTGTATACAGTACTAGACTCCAGCTTCTCAATTGATTACCTCATTTAGTTGTGCACATGTATATTAAATCCGAGTAGCGTAGGTTATAGAGTTTAAACTTTGTGGTTGTTGGTCAGGCTCAAAGCGTAGCTTAGGCTAGTACTGTCTCTAAACCCTACTGGAAAGTTTGCCAGATAAATGTAATGTCAAAATTGTATCATTTCTTCACCTGCTGTACAATGCCGTTTTAGAAAAAATCTCGGGTGTGGTCTTGCCATACTCTGCAGAAGGCCAATGGACAATTTTTCCTGCAGCAATTCAGATTTCAATTGTTTAGAGAAGCATTTGTGTGATTTAGTTTTTTTTTAACTTACACTAGGCCTATTCGGTGATTTATTTTAAAAGTTGGCACCTCTAAATATTAGGGTTTGGGGCAAAACTAAGTTCTCTTGTGATGATCTGGTATTGTAATAAAGAATATATGGCAATGCTGTGTCCCGAAAATTGGAGCAGAAGCCAACTTTCTTTACTGAAAAAATCATCTGGCTTATCATACAGACTTTTCAGGCAGCCAGGAGAGTTTCTAAATACTAGCTGGTAGCATACTTGCAGAAAAGGAAACCAAGCAAACCCGTGTGTGTTTTGTGGAGTAGAACTCTTAAACTTAGGCATGATATGTCAATCGTTGAATATGCTAAAAGTAATTTTCCTTAATTACTTCTCATTCTGTCGTTTTTATTTGTATTGAAAGGCACCATAAGTTAGAAAACATAGTTTGTTATATATATTGTGGTTTTGTGAACATATAGCCTATATACACTTTACTTGCTGATCAAAAGTTGGAGTTTTTGTGTTGAAACACAGCTAGTATGGATGGTGATAGTGGAATTAATGCCATTGGACAAGATGATGTATTCGTGGCAGAGAAAATAAGTAAAAAACGCTTTAATAAGGTAAGGTACCTTGTAACAAAGAGTTGTTTTGATCAATAGCAATTATTATATAATGATAGTTTACTGTTTAGGGAAGGGATGAATTTTTTGTAAAATGGAAGGGTTGGTCACGAAGGTGAGTTTTTTAGAGTAAATATATGAACATACATAACTTCCAGATTTATATGTGGAGCCTATAGATAATTTTTTTCTAGATACAGCACATGGGAACCAAGGGAAAATATATTGGACGACAGCTTAATACAGATGTTTGAACTCGAGTAAGTATTCTATTTGTTTATTATTTTAATTTTTAAACCCTTCCAGATAAGTCCAACTTAGTAATAACTCGCCTACTTCATCAGTAATTACATTCCAGGGTTTCTCAAAATCAATAGAATCTGCTCGTTGAATCCATGGGTACTCCTTCCAGCAACCCATTGTATTTATCTAAGAATGAAAATGTTGCAAATAGAAAAAAATATGCCTAGTAAAAATTCAAACCACTTTTAAAAGTCTATTTGTCATTAATATTACCAAACAATTTTTATTTGTAGAAACGGTTGCAAACATTTTCATCATGTTTTCCATTTCAAAATGATTTTGACTGTAAGCAAACAATAACCTTCTCTAATTCCATTTATATATGTGACCATTTGTTAATCTTTGGTTTGTCTGCCGTTTGCTCAACCCAGATAGAATTTGCCTGTTTCTATGTCATTTAAAATTTTACTTCGAAATTGCTTTTTTCCTTGATGCAAGACACATGAATTAAACTATATTGGTTTATTTGCAATTCTAGTCGTACTTTTGGCAGTTTCAGCTTTTAGGCCACTTCTAATATCTGCTTATTGCAACCCAACTAAGCTGCAAGAAAGGTGAATTTATTGAGAAAATTTTGCTGGATAAATTCTATCAGAGAATCAGAAACTAGCACCATAGCAATCGGTTGACGTTTTTATGATTACAGAATATTAAATATTTCTCTGACTGAGTAAAGTATTTCTATTTAAACTCTCAGAGATTTGATTTCTGCTCAAGCCCTTCTGTGTACATTTTCTAACAAATGCTTTTTCTGTATGTTGGAATTTTTTTTGGGGCCTATCTAAATTAGGCTCAACGTGTTTAAAACATATAGTCACTGAGTTGAAAATCGGCGACTTTCCACTGAAATTGACTTGATTATTTCATAATATGCATTTACTTCAACTGTGAAATGAGCACATTAGTGAAGTGATTACTGTTCAAAGAAAAAATTTTTGCTGGTAGAATGTCGAGGAGCCGCAGTTTAGCTTATTGTTGATTTACAGCACATTGCTGTAGTGTAGAATTGTAGTAAAAATGCATCTAACTCTTTTTATTATAAAGGGAACTAGAAACAGTAGCCAATGGCGGACAAAAAAAGCGTGGTCGGAAGCCAAAACGATTAAAAATACACGTGAGATTCCTTACAAATTTGAATGCATAAACTTTGGAATTGTTATTTACATATATGTAAATACAATAGCAGAGTTCTATTTTTGCTCATTTAAGATTATGTTTAGATGCATATGCTCATGAATCTACTCAGTGTTATGAATGACCAAAATTTTACAGCTATCGCAGCAGCTTGGTGAAAAGGAATTATCCAACACACCAAGCGACGTTGACATATCACCACTGAACCTGGATCGCAAAATACACAACACCTCGTCACACAGGGCGTCAGATGGGGAAACATCGCAAATCACTCAACTATCTGTCATTTCTAAGAAAATTACTCCATCTACATCAAGAAGGAACCATAGAGTGGTGTATAGCAGTGATGATGAAACAGACGATAGTGCAGTCTGTGAGTCACAAAACTTGAGGCAAAAGACAAAAAAGAGCAATTGTGACAAACAGGACGATGAAGTTCATCATTCAGCTGCTGACAAGCACATTGGACACAAACCTAAGAATTTTTCCTTGTCAAGAAATAAGTTTAAATCACGTGCATACAAACATAGCAGGTTCAGCAAGCCTGGTAAAGGTAAACTGCCTTATCTGGTGCCGAAAACCAATGCTATTCGAACACTTCGAAGGCCGGGTCGTCCACGCAAAATACCTCTTTCAACTGAAATTATCAACCATGAATGTGCGCAAGTAAATTCTGAAACACAACCGGAAATAAACACCAGAACATACGACCCCAACTGGAGTAAAAATGAAATTGTTATAACTGATATCAACGCTAATTCTACTGTCGTAACATTCACTGAATGTCAAACAAAAGAATGCATTTTTACTTAAAATTTCTTGGTTTGATAACTCAAACACTAATTTGCAGCATGTTACTTTTACCAGTATCTTCAAAAGGCTATGCTAGGCCATATCTGTACTGTGGGTTAAATGTATCGTGCAGTACATTTTATCGATCTATTCTACGTGCAGCTAGATGAAATAGCAATTGCTGTAAACTTTTAAACTACTTTTTAAGTAATTGTGCTAGCTTATTGTTGTAATTTCACCTTCAAAATTTGAATAACAGTTGGTCAAACGCAGTACCTACGCAATTCGTCCACTTCTTAAATATCCCCATAGGCCAAAGTTGTCATGAAAGTAGTATTTGCAACAATAAGAGTCTGCATAAAAACTGCTAAATGGCATTTTTAATTACTAACCGATTTTATAAATGTTTCTAAAATTCATTGAAATGTTGATTGTAGGCGTAAAAGGTGTAAGGAATGTTGATGTAACATTCCACATTCAATAAATGTAAAATTTCTATACCTCTGTTCAACTGACTGGTAAGACCTTGAATCACCACCATCTTTTTGGAGGTTTATGTATACATTTATGCGATAGTCTACCTATTATCTAGTTATGTTTGTTTTTGGTAAGCTAAATGCAGTAAGTTCACACACACACAGTTTTCATATCACTTTATTAGTTGGTCTTCACCACAATCTTAAAAATATCAAAAACTCAATAAATATGGAGGAATTATTTCTGCGAAAAGAATTTTCCCAAAAAATCTGTCGGTTGCCTAATAGCAGTTTCATGTTGAAACAACTCTTTCATGTGGCATTCCTGTTTCCATTTCAGGAGTGTTTCTTGCAAATCCATTTCTCCCTGTCAGATATGAAGAAAGTGAATACAGAACCCACAACAGCAAAAAAATTAATAAACACAGATACAACTTCAGTTATCAAGTCGTCAAACCTTAATAACAAGCATATCTATTGCGCGAACGTCTCTGATATGGGAATTCTTGAGAAATTCTTCTCGAATTCTATTTTGAAGTCTCTCTTTGGTGTAGGGCAATTTAAACGTTGTGACTGCAAACATCAAAAAATATTAAAGAATAGAAATTTTTCAGCGTGAAAAATTGCTAGTTAATGTAGATGCATAGGTTAGATAGATCTTAGGTCAAAAACTGTCAACTGATTTTATCAAACATAACGTACTAATTTTTGGTACTGCTCGATACCACTGCTTGTAAAGTGTTAATACTCTTCTTCGAGCTTCTGTTGGATTTGCTGACATGATAGGTTTAATAGGAACATTTTTCAATGACCCAACACTGCGACCTACTAATGAAGACATATCCTTGCCAGGTGCCAAGTGTAGCCCAACTTATATTAACTAGTACGACTTTATCTTACTGTTAAATCTTCATAACAACAGTATCATAACCATAGTCCTGAAATGTAAATTATATATATATTATATTATGTCATAGGATTTATCAGTTGTTGCATAACTAAACTATATTTATACGTACACTCTACTTCATTATTGTCGAACATTTCAACCATTTATTTTTTCTTTGTATTAATCGTGGGGAGTGAAAACATAATGCTAACTATTGTTTCAGCACAACAAGGACTTAATGCTCATGCACAATTAGAAGAAGATGATCTTAAGCTTCCTGCAAGAATTGGAAATGTACAACATGTTACTTGCAATGATACTATGTTAATAAAAAATTAGCATGACAATATGTACATCAATATCATTGCATACAAATTTTTGGCTACATTGTCCTTAGTGGAAACTGTGACACCTGCATGAACGAGATTTATCAACATACATGACAAATTTTTTATCTTTATGCCAAATTATACAAAACAAAGAAAAGTTTGTTGTTCGAGCGCCAATTGAATCGAGGCTTCAGTACACGCCAAAATTTGCATCTTTGCACATATCTCTTCTTGATGGAAATGGCCATACTTTCCAGGTGGGCTTAATATTTTAGAGAAAGGGGAATTCAGAATCTTTTTAGGCCTTTCTGATCTTGCCGTTTTTAGCTCTCTCAAATGCCATTTTTTTAGCCTAATTAATTTGTTAGTATCAGCCTTTTCTGCCCTCATATTGTTTTTAAAAAATACTGTTTTTAATTTTCTTTTCAGAAAATAATTGGTAAATACCGTTAGCAAATTTAGCGATCTTCTGTGTATTACAGCTATGGAAGCATGTATTTGAGACCCATTTATCCAAGTTAGGATCATCCATAAGCTAGTTTCACAATCTTTTTCCTTTCCCTGAGAAATTTTCTGCATAACTAAACAGTATAGGCCACGGTTTCGCTTTGGATCTGTTCCAAAATGTGTGAAAATGGTTGCGGATTAAACTCAAATGATTGTCAGCCGATTTATTAACCCAGCCAACCTTCCAATGTGGTAAACTAAATATGGTCGTATGGCATTTTTCAATAAAATATTGAGCATATACCGGTACAGCCCGCAGATAGGCCTAGACAAAATTTAACAAATAATGTTATTTGGACAACGAATCTGCCTAGTTTGTTTACTATAATATGCTGTGAATGTAAAAAAGTTCCACATATACATTGATGAAACCTGCGCGTGAAACACTTTCCAAACCAAACACGGCGGCTCAGGGCGGCTGATCCTAGTCGCCTTGGCCTACCTCGGCTAGCATAAAGGCTATGCTATACTGCAATACTGTTACTATACCACATATGGTACCAATATTAGGCCACTGGTTCGTAAACAATCATCAACCTACAATGATTAAGACTACTGTAATTGCAGTTAACCCTTACGGCTGTACAGCACAGGTTTAGCCTGATGTCATGACAGGATTCGGATGCCGTATTTATACTTCACTTGGATCACTTTGCCCTTGATTAGAGATTTTTTTCACTACTACTATGCTTGTGCAACCGCTGGGAGTAGCAAGGTACAACTATACACTGAAAAGTGCAACTAGGTCCATGAGCAGCTATGCGCAGATATGTGAGTGCGGTGTTGCCTTCCAACTGACCCCAGCAATCCCTATTTTTGCGATCATGGGCATGGTCCAAGAACATTCATCATCACTATTCAAAATTCTTTGTTGTATTTTATTTTTATTTGTAGGCTACCATACATGCATTTAAGATTATTCCACTATGGATTCTAAGATTATTTGATAATAAATATCACCTTTACAAAAGCATACTACATTAAAAGCACTGTGCAATGAAAACCAAAAACAAAGTTACAAACAAGTACCAAGTACAAAACGCAACTCTCGATGATTCGCTACACAACTTGTTTTCACACCAGTATTTCCTGGGACATACGGTGCAAGACGTCCCTCTTCTGTATGGTTGTCTACTGTTTACGTTTCCTCCTGGCCCGTAATGACAAATGACAAGCTGTCCGACTGGCCATGTTTCGTCGCCGACAACAATGTTAGCGCATGTTGAGACGCCACAACCGACAGCGTAGTTATCGTCCCAAACTAGTTCAGTGTAATGTCCGCAAATATCAGTGCATTCGTTTGTTGCAAAGGTGTAGTTGAATTTTTCATAATCCCAGTGCCGAACTGCTGCTTTTATAACCTCTCTCGGTGTACCTTCTGGCGTCTTTGCATAGATATTTTCGCCTAATCTTTTAAATATGCTGGTAGTCATGCCGTGACTATGGGCATAGATGCATTCACGAGAATAGGTTTCGGCAGTTTTACTCAGTTCTTCGTCCCAATATAACTTTAACATGTTATTGGAAGTCGGGCTGACAATGCTTCTGGCTTCGTTTTGCAGATCGAGCGCATATTTCTTATCATCTTCAGTTAATACTGTGCGTTTTATTACTTTTGGCTCGAGACCCGCTTTTTCCCCTGCCTGTTCAATTTCATTTACTACAGCAAATGCAAAGTTAAGCAATGCCAAAATCACAAGCAACCGAGCAGCTAGCTTTTTCATTTTGTGACGTCCTCACTCTGTAAGCATAAAAATACTGATAAAAAAGCAATAACATTTATATAGGTCCAGAGGTGGGTAGTCGGTACTTTTAAAGTACCTTCGGTAACGGTACCGGTACTTGCCAAAAATTGTACCGACGGTTCCGGTATTCGGTACTATTTTCAAAAAGTAGTACGGTACTTTGTCGGTACTCGGTACCGGTAGTTTTTGTGTAAAAGATGCTGCTGCAAATGCAATGTTTGTCGCTATTATGCTCCCGGTAAAGATTGTTCCAGCTCAAAACATATGTAAGTTAATGTTAATCGCTTGCAATTTTACTTGACATTTCTAGATTAAAAAAGATCAACAGATGCTAAAAGTAGTATTAAGAATTAACTAACATGTATTTTTCAAAATATACTTTCTAAAATTTTAAAATAATTTCGTGAAAAGTACCGAGTAACGCAACCGACTGATATTTCTTGAAAAAAGTAATTCGGACGGTAACTGTATCGGTACTGAAAAAGTACCGAGGTACAGTAATTCGGTACTACAGTACCGTGGTACTGCCCATCTATGCATAGGTCTAATATCTAGCAATCGCATCATGTTGCTGGCGTTAAATCTAACCTGATCTTCTGTGCTGAGCCTCAATACTCAGCCTGATGACCTTTTCTAGCTAATTATTGCTGAAGCACTTGCTTGTTCTTATCACATTCGTCAACGATGTATCGAAATGTTATGTTTTAGTTGAAGTACTCTTTAATGAACTTGAAGTGCCATTCGGCTTTTAGAACCTCAGTAAAATCAAGGTTCGGTTATTAGATCAAATTAATCAAATGAAACAAAAATCGATTTTATTTAAATGCGGGTTAAAAGTTACAGGGAAAAACTTTGTCTTAATACGTCTACACGTTTGCAATCAACTTTAATAAGTTAGCTGAAAAAATTTCCGATTACGCTTTTATTCAAACAGGTAGCGACACATTCTGTCTTGTTTTGAATTTCACACCCAACGAAGGTAAGTCTTAAAGAGAGTGGCATATAGATATCCCAAACGTTTTCCGGCAATTGCATTCGCACGGACCCGAATAATCGCCATCGCGGCACATCGTTACTATAACTACTACATACTTACATGGTCTTCCTTCCGATGTAAGCGGCAGCTATTTTGTCGTTTTTTGCTGTTCATATTCAGCGGTGGCTCATAACAAGGGTGGTTTGTATTATTTTTGATCTAAATTTAACAAATAGCCTTGAAATATTATGCAGACAAAGCTTACTCTGAATTTTCTTACAATTGTTTGCAACGAATTGCAAGGCTTCATTTCGGTGAACGACTAATTTTGTCAAAGCTTTATCTTCTACAATAATAATTTTTAGTGCCACTTTTTCTGAGGGTTGTTTATATTTATTTTTTGGTCCTTTTTATGAAATATATTTATTCGAATAAATACGATAATCACTACACTCTTACAGTATAGAGACTGGCGTGGCCGCGCCATTTTTACAACAAAACAATGTTATATAAGATCAAACGCGTCAATGTTTTACGACGACACACGCCAGTGCCACGTTGTAACAACTGCGTCTGAATATGTCCGATTTTACATTAAACAGTCAACCATAGATAACAACGGATAAGTTACCAAATGGATAGTACCAGTATTGCGCGAATTCCCTTACGCGACACATTAGTGTGACCACACACGCCAGAGTTGCAAAGGTATTTGGCGCTTTGTGGCAACTGTGTTTAATGTGTCCAATTCTTTATTAAATTATTAATCACTGACAACACCGACGTAAAAGTTACAAATGAATGATACTTCAGCATTATGCAAATTACCTTACGAAACATAGTTCTGAAATCTGCCACGCCAGATTAGAGGCGCATAAGAGTCTGGCACGTTGTGGCAACTGGGTTTGAGTGTTTTCAATTTTTATTGAATAATTTAATTAGTTACTGAAACACCAAAAAGCTACCAATACTTTAGCATTGCACCATTTACTTTTTGAGACGTTGTTTTGAAACCGCGTAACTCACAACAAAAGCGCGTAAAGTTTTGACGTGTTATGGCAATTGCGTTTGAATACTTTTAGATTATTAAATAAAAAATTGCTGATAAAACCGAAAAAGTTACCAAATGAACAATACTTTAGCATTGCGCCAATTTCCTTACGGCGAGTCACAGTGGTGTGACGTCACGCACCATTTGTTAAATGACGTCATGCGTCTTAAACTTCAAATTCAACTCACATGCAGGGGCCATAGGCACGTAAGTATGTGGCGCGTGGTCATAGTTGCGTCTTAAACACGGTCATGCGAAGAACACATAAGCTATAAGAACTAGTCGAAACCACGCGTGATGAATTTTACGTCATAAAGAAACAGACACGCGTGAGCCTCCTGTAGTCGTTAGTATTCTATGTCGGTATTGTCCATCACCGTCGATGTCCATCACATCGTCATTACCGTTATTTTCTAGCACACCGTTTTATTTTATTTTCGTAATTTTTCGGTCACAATCATAATTTCAAACATGTTTTGTTCCTTCGCTTCAGACTTATACGTCAGCTCACTCTGTTTTTCTACGTTGCGGAAAGATGTGTCATCCTCTTTACGTATGTATTGAAGTATCATAGCTTGCTCTGTCACCCATCTAGTTGTTACAACCTGACCAAAAGTTTAAATCAAAACGCTGCTCTAGTACTGGAGATAAAGCTTCGTTTTAAAGTAGGTTTCTTTCAAGTTACGTTGGTAGCTCTCTAGTACATTTTTACTTCATTGAAAACAAAGACGAAATGCCAATTAGGGTTGGCGGCATTGTATTCTTAGTTCTTCTTTGTAAGGCAGCAGTGTATGAAGCAATCGGCAGTGAAGAAAAAAATCTAGTCAGGACAAAGCGGACCGTCTTGCAGGCCGACCAACTCAACAATGCCGATAAAGAGTTAGTGGTTAGTACACATAACCAGTTTCGTGGTATGGTTGATCCCAAAGCCACCAGCATGAAGGGGATGATCTGGGACGAGGAATTGGCTGCGCTGGCGGTTCAGCATTCAAGACGATGCCGTACGGAGCATAACGACGATAGAAGGTCTTTGAAATTTGAGTCTGTTGGCGAAAATATATACATCCAGTCAAACTTGGAAGATGTGAGTTTAGTGCTTAGCAAAGCCATCACGTCGTGGGATGAGGAAAAATCCGACTATTCCTATTACAGTAACAGATGCAGCCCTGGCAGGGTGTGTGGTCATTATACGCAAGTTGTTTGGGAAGAGTCTTACGCCGTTGGTTGTGGCGTGACCTCTTGCGCCAACATTCAAGTACACGCGAATGTGTGGCCAACCGGTCAGCTGGTCGTGTGCAATTACGGCCCAGCCGGCAACTTCAACGGCATTCGTCCTTACAATAGCGGCCCGGAGTCATGTACAAACTGCCCTGTAGGTTATAGATGTGAAAACAATTTATGCTTTGAAGGTAGCACTAGTAGTACTGGTATGAACAACAACCAGCAAGGTAACAATGGTGGCAGTTCCGGAAATGGCACTGATAATAATCAAAGTAATTCTGGTAGCGAGAAACCGGGGTCTGACAATAGTGTGACGCACAACCAGCCTACTCTGTCTTTAATGTTGGTTTCTTTGGGAGCATTTGCTGTGGCTAATGACTTTGTAACTAATCTAAAAGTATGACTCTTTTCTTTCTTTTAATTTGTTGTTTGCTCTTTCATAGAATTAAGCAGCAAATTGTGAAAACGATGCAGTCATGTATGCAGTCTGGTATACAGACTCGCTTTGTAGTTTCTTAGAAAAACATAAAGCCGTATTATTATTTATTATCTTGTATTGCCTTGTATTATTATACGTATTTTAAGGTAAAATTTAAAATTGTGTGTGATGAACATTTTCTTTTATTCGTTTTTAAAATGGAATTTGTTGAAATTTGTATTAGATTGATAGCGACTAATTCAAGCGTTTTTTTTACCTTTACTTGAACAAAACATAAACTTTGCTGTGCATGAGCTTACAGTGATTTGAACAGAAAATATAATGCTCTGTATTTCCCAGATTTTTGTGTCCACTTTATTCAATAAAACGAAAAAATTGAGCGCTTTTGCATTTGTTTTTTTTTTGGGCAAGTATAAGTTAAGTTAATCGAGAGCGGAATCGTCTTCCACAGCTTGAAATCGGGGAGGGATTTTAGACGATAAACTCGAAAAGCAAAAACTGATCATCGGCACTTCCTCAATTACACTCGACGGGTGCACAAAAAGACTCTTCGTTGTTCGACTCAACAAATATAAGAAGCTAGTTCAACTCTTATGCAGAAGATGCAAATCTGCTTTTTTATGCAAAGAAGAAGTCTAATCACATTCTATTTCATAAGCTACATTCATTTAAGAGATGTAGGCTTCAACATGCTATACGATCTATTCGTCGTCGGTGTCGTATTTTCTGTCTGTTTTTCATTTTCTGCTATAAGTACTGTTACAACAAACAACACTATACAGTAACAGTTTGTTTGGAAGAAGGCCAACCCCAACTAATTCGACAACCGGCCAACTTCCAGTATACGCCAGCATACATGGCCCCCAGTGCTTTCATTTGACAAAAAACAAACAAACAAAACAAAAACAAACCAATCAAGTTTCGAAACGCCACCAAGCGGAATATTATTTTTTACAATGTGAACGAATATTGAAGTTCCATCTGAATTTAATGTTGGTCTATTATTGTGTAAAGTGCATGAACCTGTTTAATAATTTTATGAATAACATGGAAAAGGCTTATGTTGCCATCAGGAAGTGGCGGACACGACATGTCATTGTACTTTGCACGTTATTGGGCGGAAGTTTGTGATACTAACAATGATGCAAGGCATGGCATACTAGCGATAAGCGTTCACTTATATTGTTATTTAGTTCATTGGACGGCCGCTAAACCGGCATATATTATTGAAAGTGTTTCGAAATTTTTATGGACAATAGATGACATGCAAGCCTAAGAGGGTTAGTTCGCAAAATGCTTTGCTGCCCGTTTAAGAACAAAAACCTTCAAAAGAAGTTTAGATGTGTAAGCTTTAACACTGTGTATCTGAGTTCATGATTGCTCCTATCACAACTTTTAGCAGCACAGGATTTTGGCGGTATTTACGTTCCCGCCATTAACTTATCAAGGCTATCAGGGAATTACTGTGAGTTCTGCAGTTCTTTGGAAACATTCCGTATTTTGACGCTTTTGATTTTTCATGAAAGCCAAGTTTTCAAAAATAATTTAAGAACAAAACGCAACTTACACAAAAATGTTGTAGTTGTGTATACAAATTTCCATTCATCCTTAGTCTGACGTATGTACATAAGGTTACGTTAAGTCAACAAACTGTTCGATTAGATTAGACTCTCAAGACTCAAAGCAAGTGCAAGCTATCGTTTCTGATTAGAAATAGCCGTACCGTCTGCAATAAATTACCATAAGAGCTTAAAGGAACTCTTTTACCTCGATGAGTTGTTACGTAAGTTTCCTTATTACTTCCCGGCCATTTATACAAGTGGCGCTTAGACCGCAGATGTGCAAGCTAGCCTTTGATAAACATTACTCATTCCCGTCAATGCAACTAAGCATGTGAGGTCGTTTTGCGTCTGTACTGCGAATGACATCCCCGTTATTGTTTAACTGAATTAGCGTCACACGAGGTTTTTGTGTTATGTACCCAAATGACTGTAAGATAGCCTATAAATGCCCATAATGTAAATAGCTAGTACTACTTAAGGTATATTACGAGAAATATCACGTTCTGTAAGTTAGGCAGAGGCTTCCAAATGACTGCAATACTTAAGCCTACTTGTCTAAGTGGATTATTTTGGTAAGTCAAACAAGAGGCGTGCAGTAGGCTCAGCGTCATATTCAGGAAATGCAGCAAGGTAAGTTTCCGTCATAATTTAGTAGTCAACAAACATTAGGTTATACACTTTGCTTCTAGTCAATACCGAGTTTTAAAAAGAAATGTAGCCTAACTATGTAATAATGGCCAAATGTTTTGGCTTCAGATTTCTACGCACATAGATCTGCTTAGGCTCAAGACACTGATATCTGCTCAGCAATGTATAGCATGACTATATTGCTGTTATTTGCTTGGCCAATATGTTGCGCACAAGTATGGGTGCCATCCTCTTACTTGAAAGACATGTACCTTGACGGCAGCAATGGAAGCTGTCGGTTTAACAAATATCACAACCCAGTTTGTGCCGGTAGCTGGAAGGACATGGGCAAAACCAAGATGCTAAGGAATTCATTGTCTAAGAAGCCACAGTGCTCCTACAATGCTTATGTTAGCACACGGATATGCTATTCTCTTGCAATCAGTGGAAGTGAGTAGTTAGCCCCAATTATATATGCTTGTCTTTAACTTAACGTTTAGTATAGTTTTAAAACAACTATACAACTTTTCTATAGGTCCGAAGGAGCAGTGTGTCAGAAAGCGCTATTACTACTATCTGAATCGCGAATGCTACAGTGAATGGTTGGATTGGGAACCCTGTGACAAAAGCTGTGGGGGCGGTACAAGTCAACGGTACAGGTTTAATGTGGGCGCAAAATCTTACTCAAAGCAAGTGCGCAGTTGTCACCAGCAGGCTTGCGAAGCTTGGACACACTGGCAACCGGCTGAGCTTAAATGCAACGAAAACTGTACCAAGCTCTGGACGCGACAATGCGTCTATAATGGCTCGGTTGTGAAACCCGGTAGATGCCTCATCGACAGTTTTATTTCAAACGGCAATGTCACTCATCAACGATTGCCGTGTGTTGTAAGTAACTGTCCCGGCTTCGTTCGGAAAGAGCTGCCACAGGACAGGACATCGTTAAATGGAAGTGATACTCAAACTAACACCACAACGTCCATTCCTGTTGGCAGGTTATTTCTTAACCAAAACGAAGATACGAAACCAACTGGCAATGGACTTTCGTTTGAGTTGGGTTTCGTGCTTGGAGTTGCGGTAATTCTCGTATTTGTAGTTGGATTCATCGCAATAAGCAGAACACAAAGGGGAAAGAAGGCAATAGCAGCACTGAAAGTCTCCGCGACACGAACAAAGCAACTCCGTCGCTTCGATAACGCTACATACTCTTCCGCCCCTTCTGACCCCCAGATAGCGGCCATAACAGATGAGCCAAGACGGTCGATGTACGTGCAACCAAGTTTGAGGAGACCCGGGCCCTCGACTGTCACAGAAGCGTCGTTTGTAGTTACTGGCCAAGATCCTGCGAACGAGAATCCGTATCACTGCCCTGACGAGGAATCGAACCAGCAACCTTGCGCTGATGTAATAGCGGATCCGGTGTACGCCGATATACCGGCATACGCCGTGAACGAAAGCGATAATGATGATTTTTTCACCGACAGCGATTTGGACAGTCAGGAGGAGCTTGAGACTGGAAACACAACACAACAAACAATTATGACTCAAAAACCAGTGGCCAGTTTCGTCATTGAAGAACAGCCTGACCTAACTCCTAAAGAGACAAGAGAAGAATCTTCCAAACGCCCAAACACTACCGCTTTCCTTGACTCACCCCATAGTGACGTCATGCCTGATAACGACGTATCACAAAACCCTCCGCTTCCAGGTAACACGTCAGAAGACAATGTACCAAGAAATAAGCCATCTGTGACGTATTCGAAAGTGATTCGTTCCTCTCAGCATTACAATCGGCAGAATTATGATCACAACTTTGCTGAAGACAAGAAAGCGAGACCAAAGAGCAAGAAACCCCGAAGGAAACCTTCGACTTCGCCGCCACGTCCACCCGCCTCCTCGCTAAACTCTTCCCGCGCTACCCATTCGCGTTTGAACAGTCAGACCTCTGTTATAAGTAGAAAAAGTTCTTCGTTGCGCGTCGCTATCCCTGAAGAAGGCGATTACGGACAACCTCTTGACAGCAGCAAACTGACAGAGGATGATTATGACACGTACAATGTCCCATTTGGTTCACATTGTTCTCAATGAACTGCATAAAGGTGTTTGTGTTAACATTGTCAAAAAAATTTTTGTTCAGAGCAGTCGATGTAGATTTTGGTGTATCGTGTAGGCCTACTGTATACCATCATCTCTCATAAATAATTCTTTTTTATATTTTCCGTGCATTGTCGTATTTCTTAAGTGCTGATGAAGTTCTTACTTGAACGTCACTGTCCACTGTCCAGTTCTTCGTTTTGATTTTATGACTGAGACGTTTGACTGCTCTCATGTTACATGACGAGATGTAAAAACTATTTCATCAACAGTAACCATTATTAGCGAGTATCTTCAAGGCGCAAGATGCTAGATGAAATATTTTTATTGCCATAAGCTACTACAAAAATAATAATCCAAGCTGCATTTGCTTTGCTTAGATAGCAATATTGTGTTGTTTTTCAATTGTTATTGCAAATTGAAATATAAGTGGAGGCCGCTTCTATGAACTTGTCGATGGCGAAGGTGCGGAGTCCTTTGAAGGTTTTAATGACTGTGAACGTCGCCATTTTGCTCGCCGGTTTGAAAACCACACCTGCGTACAAAATGTCAGTTTAGCCTACATATGGGTTACTTTCATGCACATGAGACCCCTGTTTTTGTGTTTATCAATTTTGTGAGCTTTGCATCAATGTTTTAGTGATAAATTTTGAAATAATTTTTCAAATGAACGATGCAAAAATTAAGTGGCCATAATCTTCACACCTGCACCCGGGCCTCCGTTAGACCGGTGGTAGCTGCTAGCTTTTCTCTTACACCTACCGGTGGGTAGTGGCCGAGTGCGAACGCCGCCTCCAAAATCCCTAATTGATCTGAAGAAAAGTTAATCATAATAATCAATTCATTTAGGGGACATATTACAAAATTACCTTTTTTTAATTTAATGTTTTAAAAACCGGTTTAATCTAGCTGCTGGTGGTACCTGTATTGAAACGGGTCCTGCTTCTTCGTTGTTGGTTGTAAGTGAGCAATTCTCCCATTTGATGGGACATATGCATTGGGTCATCATGACCCCGCTCGTTCATGCAAACCAATTCTTTTTTAGCTATTTCGCCTTCTGTTTTGCTTACTTGGTTCCATGTACTGGAAAAACCGAACCCTCGACTCCAATTTGAAAGAGGGTCTTGAAAATATGGGATATTAGGATATTCATTTTGAGGCCAACTTTCCAACGCAGAAGCACGTGAACTGTCGTTGCGACAATTAATCTTTTTGTCCAAATTCATGACACTCATTTGCGGCAAGAAAGGGACCATTAGGTTCTGATCTTCGCGTGATTTGCCATCCGTTACACATTTGTGGTCTTCTGCTGTACTATCAGGTGAACCGTGAAACTGCCAGTTGTGCTTTGGGCGATCAGGGTTTAATACATCTTTCTTTACTTGGTACAAGCCTGGATTTTGGTGCCTAATGTAGCCAAATGGATGCGGTAATTGGAAAGGCAAATGCGAGCTATAAAATTTCTCTTTGCGAATGTTTGTCTTTTGTCCATGATTGCCGTTTTTAGTTGTCATTTTCTGCAAAAATGAAGTAATTTTTAAATTGATATGCAGCTTGTAAACCAAGATAGGTTAATTTCCTTTTATCCATCTGTGGGGTAAAACCTACTAGCCTATTATTGTAACCATCTTTGTTTCTGTCACAAATTTGTTCAATCGAGTTATTACCTTTGTTTTTTGAACCGAATCTTCCGGCAACAAATTATTTCTGATTCCTGTAAAACAAATAATAAGAATTTAAAAAATAGAAGCTTAGGCCTATACCTCATCAAACCAAGAACGCGTTTAATGCTTCTAATAAAAACGAGACTTCATAACAAAATACCAAACATTTTACGCACTTCATTATTATTAATTCTACTTAAGCAGTTTGACTATTATTTCAACTAATTCATTCTTATAACAATAGTATGGCTTATTTTTGTTTGCGTATAAGGACAAAAAATTATTCTGCAATAAAAGTTATTTTGCAATGTGTTGCAAACAGCCTACCATAGGCTATCCGCCTACGCCTTATCTGTAGACCTACCTGCAACGTTGGAACAGCTGTACCCTCCGTTGTGATAACCATCCGACAAATAATTTGCCATGTACGGAAATGGTAATTTTGACATAAATGGCACGGGCAGAGATAAAAGCCAATCTGTATTAATTGCTGGAGTAGCTAAGGGCCTTATCTGCCTCTGATTCCAAAAATCGGCGTTTCTTGGAGCTAAGTTATATGGGAATGAAAATGGATTAACTGGCGACATAGCATGAGAAACTGACGATGCAGAAGCTTTGGGAAAGTGCAGGTTTTGACTAACTTGCTGACTGGTGATGTCTACATGCTTTTCGGTTATTTGCTCTTTTTCCATTGCAAGGCCTAAAGGCAAACTTACAAAATAGCTAAAAGGATCTCGTATTATCACTTAACCAACAGACTACACGATACTTTCGTTCGCGTAATTTTGGATCTAATTGTGCCATATTTTTCTTCCGGACATTTTTTATATTTGAAACTATAATTCGGTTTAGTTTGAAACGTACCACGATAATGACATCACGAAAAGGTGTTCAGCGCGAAAGGGACCTCTTGTTATCAAATTAAGCGAATCAAATAAAGAAACGGACATGTTTGGGCTTTATCGATATAGGCGGCTGTTTGAAGCAGCATTAAAGTCAATGGATCGAATGAATTCGCTTAAACGTGAGGAGATATGTTGTCCTGTTGTTTGCGCAAACAATTTCAGACTTTTAAAATTGAATTACAGATGAATTAACGGCACTCAAGATGGTCTTAAACAAAGAAAACCAGAACAAGGTTATTTTATTAAATGTATTCTTTTGTCACAGAAATATAGTCAATAATTTGACATGTAAACCACAGAACGAAAAAAGACTGTAATAAGTACGGCGGCTTTCCTGTTTTTGTCTTTGTTTATTGTACAGATTTTGCATATTACTTCTTAATTGTTTGATGGAAAGAAAATGCTAAACTTAAAAATATTTTAATATGATTTCTATCGACATTGACTTTAGTACGTGTCCGGTATTGCGTATTTGCTAGGCTAGTTCAGTTTTGTTTAAAAGTTAAAAAGTCTCGCATTTTAGCTTTCCTTTAGTTTTTACTTTTATGGCAGTTATACCGGTACCGTATTTTATGTGTAAATCACGAGTTTATGCAAAAAGCTGTTAAGGACTGGACTAGTTATGTAGTTTCGTTGTTGCGGTAGGCTACAGACCGGTACGCGGTCCACATAACATTTCCATACTTTCATTTTGTTCATTTCAATATTTTCTTTAGACTAGTAAACCTCTTACTTTATATGCAGAAATGTCTCGACAGAACTTTCTGCTGAAGTATTTGTATTGTTTTTCAGGTTAGACTAAAGCAACCTGCCCACGTCAGAATGAATTTTTCACAGCAATTTGTGATTTTGCTCCTTCATTTGATTCTGCTTTTTACCAATATTTTGGGAATGGAGTTGACATTTGAACTGGAAGATAACACCAAACAGTGCTTCTTTCATGACATTAAGAAAGACACCAAAGCATTTCTTGAATATCAGGTATAATTCCAACAAGTTCTTTCTCAGACTTGAAAGAATATTTAACCCTTGGGCCTGCAGAACCCCAACTGAAAAGTATGGTAGTTTTCGACGAGAAATCGTCCATGCAAAGACAAAAATTTTGGCGTGATGACGTTCATCAATGCCTTAAGTTTTTGTTTATGTATTCTACTGAAAAATTGGATTTTAAGCAACCAACTTTGCCTGATTTGTTTATTACTAATGTACCCTTAAGGTTTGTTGTGTGCGCTAATGAATCTCGTTTATGGGTGTACCACACTTTTTAATTTTACTCGGTACTAGCTAGCTAGCTTTAAGACTAGCTCGGTAACCGGGGCTTGAGCGATGAGAAATCATTGCCGGGTTCAAGTCGTGCAAAGACTTTCCTCTGTTCGAGAATAAAGATTACCACACCACCAATCAAATTTGTGTTTACCAAGTGTGGACCATTGTGCTTACAATTGCAAGCCATGTTTGTTAGAATTCAGTATTATTTTATTATATTTCTATGTGTGCAGGTTGTGAGCGGTGGAAAATATGACGTCGACTGCTCCGTGGAAGACCCTGATGAATTGAAATTGTATTCGGAGAAACGAAAGCAATTTGATGTTTATGAATGGGATGCTCAGAAGGATGGACCTTACAAGGTGAAAATCTTCTTTTAAAAGTTTATTAAGAATTAGATGTTTAATGTTTTTGTATTTACCATTTATTTATTTTGTCTTTCGTCATTAAAACGTGTGAAATATTTCTTAGATTTGCTTTGGCAATGAGTTTTCTACGATTTCGCACAAAATAGTTTATTTTGATTTGACTGTTGGCAATGAAGCACTTTTGTTGGACACGATGGATCGGTCAACAGCATTAACTCAGGTCTGTGCACAGACACTCCCCTGTGTTGCTTATGTGTTATGGATCATCTAGTGAATTGTTATTTTTTTGATTTTGAACTAAAAATAGGGCTTTAATTATTATTGCTGTGCTTAGATGGAGAGCTACTGTGTTACCATTCACGATCGCTTAAAAGAAGTTTTCAATTTACAAACACATTTTCGTTTGCGAGAAGCACAAGGAAGAGTATTTGCTGAATCATTAAGCACTCGTGTGCAGGTGACAGTTTGACTTATCTTTTATCTTATATAATTCTAAGTTCTAGCCAAAGGTTGTGGCTATGTTTTCCAAAAGCAATGCAAATCCCACCACAAGCATAAACGCATTGTTTATTGTGTGCATTTGTACTTGTGATGATCAATGCTTCTATTTTTCTTCGACGAAGTCCTGAGCTTATCTGTTTTTGTTATGTATATGGCTCAATGTTGTTCAACAATATTTAAATCTTCTTCTAGGTCTGGTCCTGCATTCAACTTTTCATTATAATAACAGCGATGGTGGGACAGGTTTTTATTCTTCGAAGTTTTTTCGCTAATAAACACGCCCCTATGAGGAGAACAACTACATAAGTTTTTCTTTTGCAAGACAAGCTGCAACCTATGTACGCTACACAACATTGTGTGAAGGAGAAAAACTAAGCTACAATTTTCAAGGAATATTTTCACTGATTTTACAAAGCCTATTTATATTTTTGCTGCTGCCAGCATTTTTATTCTATTATTTGAAAGTTTTTTTTTTAAAATGGTGTGAAGCGACCAAAAGGCAAAAATGAACCATAATTTATACCTGAGTAGCCGGTTAAGTGGTTGTTCTAAAACTGATGAACATTAATTTGCATTTTATTTCATTCCCAAGAAGCATGATGATAACTATTTATTAGTTAGCAGTTTAAATATCTGGTAAGATATTGTATATCCCAAATAGGGTATGAGTATTGATAGAAAATTGTTTTTACATTGTCTACCAGATCTGTATACGTGGTTATTTTAGTGCATTGTTCGTGCTGTGAATACATAAAGGAAATTAAAAAAAAAAATTATCTATTAACTGCATTATTAACAAAGGATTTGGCTACTTACTTTATTTTGCACATTGTAATGTTATGTATAACTTTTATGAAGGATATAAATAACTGACAGAGCAAACATATTACACACTCTATTGCCATTGTGCTTGTTTTTTAAGTCGCCTTAATATGGTGATGTAAGTCGTATGTGTTGTAGTCCGTAGTAAGTGTTGGTGTGTTGTGTAAACAATCGTGAAAAAACAGTTGCATATTTTTTTCTTGGTTGTAGCACCTTCAAGTTTTTGTTGTCACCTTGAAGCGTTGCGTCTTCAGTTTTCATGTCGAAACTACAATGAACTTATAACCTCATGAACATATGGAAGCAATATTTCAACAACAATAAAACTGGACGTAATAGTTTTACTTTGCAAATAACTACAACTATTTTGAGTTTTTTTCTGTGTTATGAGTTCGCACTTTGTTGAGGAGTTTTTGAAAAACAACAGGCTTGTGCTTTGGTATGATAGTTAAGACTCATCAAAAGCGAATGCCATGACAACGAATGCTCACGTCATCTTGAACTCCAAAGAAACAAGTTAACCATCGCATGAGATTTATGACTTAATGCTAAAGCCATTTCCGACTTCAGTTGCCGGTAAGCGAACGGGTTTAGGTTCCAGATCGCTTGCAAACGCACCAATGTGAAACTTACTTACACTCATTTCAAAAACGTTTGATTTTGAAAGTAAATTACAGTCGGCTTAGTAAGGTAATAGTTACAACTAAATCAGTTAAAAAGATTTATCCCCATTGGCGGTGCCGTACCGAGGTGACTGTATATCTTAGTTATTCTGTACATAAGGATGCACGTATTTATGAGCACTGTTTGAATAAGCTACTAACGTTAGTGTTTGTAAAATTACAGACATCACCATTCCAAATGCCTTTTATGGGCGGGTGCGTGTGTCGTATTGGCAAATCGTTACAAGAAGGGCGAAATATTTGCCAACAAACGTCGACAAGTTGTGTCAACATTACAACGTACATACGTCCCAGTGCTACGGCAATGTATCCACGTGATATTGTGAGTCAAGTAAACAAGAACCGGTAGAGAGATTACTTGTACATGTCTCTGATATTAATGGCGTATTAAACTCCGTTGGGAAAAAGCTCACGTTTCTCTGACCACAAGACATTTAGTAGGTAACGAACAGTTAGAACCCTTCGAGACGGTAAGGCAACAAGTATTGAAACGAGGTAGGTTATACGTTGACCAAACAAAAATCAACAGAATTTAGATACAGCAATTAGGCAGATATGGAAAGTGGTCCCAAGTACGCAATTTCGAAAGAGGGCCTTCTGAAGTTAATTGTTCTCGTTTTTGGTTGTACCACCTTCGCTTTATTCGCCGACAGTGGGGCCTATGGTTCACCGCCCGCTAAGACATGGGCGTTTGCCGCCTACATAATCTCATGGAGCATCTCTCTGTTGTTCTACTTCTTTCATGTTACAGGTAAAGTACAAGACGCTTTCGGCTTATCATTACTTTTTTTTAGCGTCGTCGGCTAGTTTGATGCCCTTGCGCTTACATTTAAAGTAGGTGGATGTGGTTGTGCTGGTTAAGGGTGTTTGATGCAGGCTTCATTATTTATGGCTAGGCATACCATATTTTTGTGATTGAAAACCGGGACGCTTCAGAACAATGAGCCTCAGATAAATATGGTTCATATTTTACTATTTTCCTTCTAGCCTACTATTACTGAACTAGTGAATGCGCTAACAATCAACCCACTACTGGACCAATTATCCGCTACAATGACGTAACAATTACTTTCACATTTAACACAACGAAACAAGAATAAGCATCAGATATCACTCTTCAGCAAGTTGGCTAAACAGAACAATCACGGAATGCTAATATTCGTGTAGTGTAGGGCAATGCTGGCTGACTAAATGCCAAAGTGGGATTTTTTGGTTGACTAACCGGGACTGTCCCGGCTAAAACGGGACATATGGTAAGCCTATTTAGGGCTAAAATGGGTTTGTTACAATGTAGGCTAAGTAGCTATTGCAACTTGTACATAACGTGAATTAATTTGAAACGCTTGGAAATCCACGCTTGTAAGTTAAAAAGAAAAGTAGTTACTAGTTATATGTTTGTTCCTGAAAACGGCCTACGCCCGAACGGATCTTCAATAACAAAGTAAACAAATAACTTGTTTCTGTGATGAATTTTACTTCAAACTCGTATCCTTCATTCAGTATACGCAGGGTTGCCATCGTTCTGGACTCAAAAATAAAGATGACTAGGAAACGAAAGAAGAATAAGTGCATAACAGGAGAAGGGAATCAATGTTCCTAAAAAAAGGAGACACCATTTGCATGTTCTTAATTTTGGTACCTCTTCGGTCCAAAATGGTACACTAAAGGTGTCGAAATGTCCAAAATAGGAGCCTCTGGCCTAAAAATAAGGACGCAAGTGAAAAAAGGATGTTTCTTAGACAAAAATGATGGTATGGCAACCCTGAGTGCACGTGACGAAACCACAAATCTAGTTGTTGTAGCGTCAGTTTTACAATTAAGTCAGAATATCAATAGCTTGGACACAACAAAGTATATTCTCGTCCCCTGAGTAAAGCCTGTGATCGAGGATTTGAGTAGATTGCGTGATGCAGTCTTCACTCATGATGATAAATAAATAGCATAGATGGCATAAATATGGTAAGGCGCACATATAAGCCAACATACGCCGGAATAACCTCACCACACAAAAAAACAGCTCAAAGCGTTATGGTTTGTTTGTTTGTTACAAGACTTTGGAGTCTTATTTATTTTATTAAGCCTATTTTTGAGGTTTTTCCCGAAAAATGGTCGAAGTTATTCCAAAATACAACTCACATTACTTTGCTTGGATTTTTCCTGCGTTGGGCTCGAGGAAGGGGCTCGATATTATATCTAACCTCAAATAAGTTATTTTAAGTTAATGACTGCAGTGGAAGCAAAAAGACTTGATTTGTATAATTAAGCTTCATGCTGGCTATCGCACCCTAGTTCGCCCGCTTCCTTTGAAACTTCAATATTTTCATACTTAGGCCTGGCTCGTGGAATGAACTGCAGTGTCAACTTCACCTACATCGGTTTTGACTTTATCTGGGCTTGGTTGTCCACCTTCCATGTATTTGCGGCTTCGATAACTTTTGCTATTAATATCAACTGCAATGTGTCCAATAATACGTAAGTACTTGTAATTACTGGATAGGTCAGAATGTCAGATCATAAACATGCTCAAGTTCTTTTTTTGTCTTCCAGGAAGTACTGCAGCGAACAAGCAGGGAGTATTGCACTGGGATTCGCGACTTTTATTCTTTACGCGGTGGAGGCTTTCTTCCTCAAAGGTTATGCTCCCGCCAATACTGGTAAGGTTTACGTCACAATGTTATTTTAGAGTTCGCTAAACACCAAAACGCTTGCCGAGGTCATTACTTCATCAGGAATGTCCCTTGGCTCGAGCTGATTGAAATGTTTTTGTTTTTTTCCCGACTAAGATTTGAGCTTTTAACGCAAATGATATTTGTATACAAATATGAAATGTCGTTACTTGCGTTGTAGGTTATATAGCGACACTTCGCGGCTGGTTCAAAACGGCAGTACTTGTCGGTGGGGCGGCGTCTTTCAGCTTGTTGGTTGATTCTGGCTACAAGTGGTGCGGGGGCGGGTAAGGTTTTATTGATTTGACCTTTATTTTGCAAACATTGGTAAAAATTAAAGCCAATGAATTGCCGTCCACGAATTTTGAGCGCTCGATATGTTTTATGTTATTTAAACAGCTTAAAAATCAATACTATATAATTAAATTTGATTTTAATATTTGAAAAGAGCCTTGTATGCTGCATTAGTTTTCTTCCCCTCTTTGTTACAGGTGCGGTGTGGGCGTGACGTATGCGCTATCGGCTTACTGCATCGGATGGAGTGTCACTCTACTCATTTTTGTCGCTAAATTGTTTATGCCTGAGGACAAGTGAGTGGAGAAAGTGTTCCATTCAATACAGCTCTTGTTGGTGATTTTCATATCATGACCTGTCAATTGTGTTGGTTGTTTTTCTTTTCATCAGAGCACAGTCCAAATTCTTCATCATGTTCCACTTCGGATGGTCCATCATCAGCGCCCTCCTCTTCATCACTGCGTCATCCTGCTTTGCCGCTTTCACGCGGTGCCACGACTTCGATCAAGAGCCTTGTAAGAAGAGACTAGGAGGAATCATCTTTGGATTTATCACCGCCATCCTCTACGTCATCGATGCCCTACTCAATCGACCCAGCAAGTGAACTCCAGCGCAAAGAACTTCTAACAAAACTTTTTTTCGTTGTTAAAACAATATTAGATGGGAGGACGCCTTCCTTGTACATCATGGTTGCATGTAGCCACGATTTGTCAAACGTTACGACTGTCTTTTGCCTTTTCAAACGGAATCCCGACAAGAGCTGTCAATGACAACTTTTTAATCCCGGTTAAAATACCAGCCCAAGGTAAATCCAAATGTATTTTGTATACTGGATTGATTCAGGTAGATTAGTATCAATCTGGGATGTTCATGTTATTGTGAAGGATGACACGTGGGTTCGGGGTTTCTCTTCTATAGGTTGTTCTTGGCAAGCTCTCTTTTTATCAGCCACACTTTTTGTAGCAACTATTTTGTTTTCCAAACTGTTCAGTTTATTCTAAAGAAATTTCGGTTTGTTTGAGTAAATATAATTACCGCACAATGACGCTATAGACTATAGAGCGTGTAATACATTACGTTTACTACTTACCCATATTATCTTCTTTCAGCTGAAATTTGTATGGCAAGTGACATCGCAAAATGTGTTTGGAAATTTATTATTTTTACATCAGCTTAGTTATTAATAACTTTTCTATAATGGTAACCGTGAGCAAATATAACAACTGTGACATGTAACGTTTTAAAAATATCGGATATAGCGTCTCAAAAATTTTCCGCTGAAATTCATTTCGGCTTCCAGCGAAGATACATGATCATTATTATCGCGTGGAACTCGTTTTTTTTCATTTTTTCGCATTTTCTATTTTGTAAATATTTTAAAGTGCGGTCAGTGTGTCCGATATTTTCAGTGGATTCATTCTATGGCTTTTTTCATTGTTGTAGAAGTTAGTGGATAACTTTTTTGTACAGATACAAAAAGTCATTCGTCGTTAAATTAATATAATCGAAGTGCTACTGTTTTTTATTGCTGAAGCACAGCTGTTGCGAAGGCTACAACGTAACAGCAATCTTGTAGCTTTTGAATCAGTTCATTTTTTCTCGGTTGTAAAAGAGTGATATATCGTAACTATAAGAAAAATTTTTCGGTGTAAAATAATCAGCTTTTTTTCCAGTAAGAATGTACGACACGAGTTCAACTGGGTCACACATAAAGACAATCGTGTATATGAACAGGTCGAGCTTTTGTTGTTTATAAAATTTTCTGACATTAGATTCGCGCCACTTTGCGCAATTCGTTGGCTTACGCGTAAAGTTCGACTATTTTTAACATTTAAGCATTGGCAGACGCTTAACTGCACTGTGTAGTACGTCATAAAGTGTCTGTCGTGTTGTTATAGCGATATATTAATTACTCGTTTGTCCATTATAACGCAAGCTTTTCAAAATGAATGTAATGTGGGACGCAGAGGCACAATCGTTTTTCTGCGAACGCAAATCAGAAGCCCGTTAATCTCCAACGAGGTTTGCGCTGGTCAATTGGACGAAAAATGTCCTTTAATTACCTCGTTCGAAAACATCTGCATCGCGTGTTCCAGAAAAAGAAGTAATTTTCATATTTCGCCAGCGTTTTACCCGTCGTCGTCAACGTGACGTCAATATGCAATATCCATCCCTGAAATTGGATGACATCATCGACCACAAATCGATCACATGAGAAATGAACTACGTAATCGCTTGGCCTTCTAGCTAGGTCATTGCGGAAATTGATTGTTTTCATTGGAAAGTTCCAGTGTCGTAAACAATGCCAAAGTATTCAATCATTAATGGCAGAAACTGTCTCTGTATTATGGCTTTTGGTTACAACAACCCAATTTATTTCGCTTGTATTGGCCCGAACGTTGGCTATACTCTTGACTATCATGGGACGTCTAAGGCAAGCACTTGACACATTTTGACTTACTTTTATGGCGTGGCTGATGCTATGCAACTAGTGACATGAATATAAGTAGGTCTACTACATTTTTGCGTAAGCTTCATCGTTTTTTGACTGCGTTATTGTTATGGAATATGAATGAGAAGTTTGGAAATTGAAACATTGCTTTGAACTATGAACAGCATTTTTCGAAGAGTTTTGCATAATCTTCAAAAGCCATCTATTGTAGTATACTGGCATTGTTGTTTTCTTGTTGGTCCACGAATAACCTCAGTAAATCTAAGCGTCACCCAATTGCCATTCTTTGTCCTTTACTTTCTAAGAGCACTGTGGTCGGGTCTACTTTGCTCAGATGTTGCCCAATCAAAAGCCAGCACTCTGTACAAAAATCAGTCAGGTTATGGTTGGCAATATTTTGCACATTAATATCCGGAATTCGAATATAAAACCCGTATTGCTTTAAAATGAGCTGGTAGAATATTTGTAGGCCTATAAAACCGATAAAGCATTTCTTCTTCAAAACATTTTGCTTTCCTAAAGCAATCCTTCTAAAAAGCAGCACGAGGTAGCTGCTGAACCAGCAGACTGCGTTTATCGAGTTAGGTAGTCGAACACAAACAAAGGCAACTAAACTGAATAAGATTAAAACAAACTAAGGTTAGGTTAGATTTTATCAGACAAGGTCGCTAATGAGAGTTATAGGTTTTGGTTAATAAAAGAAAACTTGTCCCTACAAGCGAAACTATTTGAATGTACATTTTTAGTAAAGTATAAAAGCTGCCAAAATACAGTCCTGTTCTTTCAGCCTATTTATTAGTGGTTTTTTGATTCTGCTACCAAATTCCTTAAATCTATCACCAGCTGTTTACGAAAGATTTTTTTATACAAAAACTTCTTATCGAACTTCAAAGGGTCAAATTAACGATTTCAATTGTAAAAATAACAAAGGAAAAGTAATGGTGAACTTTGACCTTGACCTTGCTATTCTATTTGTATGGAATTTTCAAGCACGTCAAAAAAGCAAGAATGACAAATGCTAATTTTTTCAAACTCTTGTAGAAACCATTTCAATTTTTGTAATTACTTTTGTATCCTTAATATTTCAAAAAGAGATATTAACAGTTTCTAACAAAAATTTTTCATAAAAATGTGCACATTTCCAAAAAATCAAGGAAAATTCCACTGGCCGTCATGAAAGGACTTCTCAATGTACTAAACAACGGACCAAGCGGAAATTTGCTGTTTACGTTTACGTTTAAAAATGTTTATGTTTCATGTATCGTGTCATCGCATGTGACACAATCAAAAACTGTATTGACTTTTCTAGAATACCAGTGACCTTTTAAGCAAACAATGAAATGTTTTAAAGAATGAGACAATGTTTGCACCTCCATGTATCACTGGACATCTACAGGCCACAACTGACCAACATTAAGACTGCATGCTGCTGTGTATATGGAGAAACCGCTTTCAATTTTTCGCGTGAAACAGGAAAAAGTTTTGCCGGAAGCTCCAAGCGCAGTGACGTAAAATATTTTCTAACCTCATCAGCGCATAGATCAACGTAATCAATGACATAACAATGCATCACTAATTGCTTTACGTCAAGAAAACTTACGAAACAATTATCCCGTAGGAAATTCGGTCTGCTCTATGGCCTTAATTGTCCAAGATTTTCCAAACAAATGTTTGAGCTTAAATAAGATAAAAAACAACGGCGCAATCTGCTTCAAGAAGATTTTCCTTGCTTAGTAGGTCAACGGTAGTGTTAAAACCTGACAAACTACAGTTATGTATATTGTACAGTTTGCGTGTTCATTGCCCAGCCAAATCATTGCTGTAGGCCTTATAGCATAGGCTGTGTCAGTGTGACATGACGTCATAATTCCTACATGGGTATGCAACGGGTGGACCTGTCTTACACAACCAGCGTGTCGGCTCTTTTCAAAGTTTAAATTACGTTTCATTAATATTACAGAATTTCTACAAACAAAACTCGAAAAGGGGTTTCTCTCAGTGCATTATCTTCATAAGGACAGGTGAAACGGGTTCATTCACAAGAAACGGTTTCTCATAACGTGCAGCAAATCATTACATGCACATCGGGATAAAAATGGATTGCTTTTTCCTTAATTGCGTCATCAGAATAGCTAGGGTGGGCTTTTGATCATCTCTTTTTCGTGTAAATACCGAAAAATCGATCCGTTCGCGTCAGTTTGTTGTTGTCGTTGAGTTTGCTCCAAGTGCGTTCCATTAATCGCTCTCTATTCTCTAGAGTCTGGAGGCGCACGTTTGCCATCTGCTGCTGTGGGCCAGCGAGCAAGGAGCAGAAAACCGGAAAATGAAAAACGAAGAGAAGAGGTGGGAGTACTGTTATGACGTCACTAACACCGGTGTTTCGTGAAAGTACAGCTGTAATAAAATAACCGATAATTATAACGTCAGACTAGTTTACCAAAACACTGGACGCTAAGCAATTAATTTTAGAAATTAAACCATCAACTACAATAGATGCTAAAATTGCCTCTTTAGTACAATACAGGTAATTGCGATTATGGTATTGTTTTTAGAACAGGTAATTGCTGCACGCTTATGGTGCTTAACTAAGCCATTGTCCGTCAGGTATTAAGAAAAGACAAGCGGCATTTCTTTCTGTGTTCACGCTGCATAGAGTAAAAGTAGGCCGAACTGTTACCGTTGCCATCAAAATACCTGCTATATCGGTAACTTCCTTTTCCCTTTTGTAGAGTTAACTCTGTTATGGCTGGAAAATTTCTTGTTGAACTTTTCAATTCTTAGAATTTTGCTTACATAAACGTATTATGATGTGTTCGACCAAACGCCTTCTGAAGCATAGCGCGAGAAAAAATTAAAGAAAAATTTAAACAAACCAGTTGCTTTACGTAACACCATAAAAGAATAATAATTTTTTCGGCCAAGTCCACAAATGATCTACGTCATTCAAATAATTTCCAGTTGTCTTGTCGGTCCCAACGCAACACGTGTAGGCGCAGTTGTTGAAACTGAAGTCCCAAAGGCTCAATCTAACAGCCAAAATTGCCAAACTTGAAAATTCGAACCAAGCTTCACCTTTGTCACCAGTCCACCCATTAGTTGGTCGTTTACTGCTCGGCCTGGACTAACGCTGCTTGAACTTTTATTCATTTATGTATGTATAGCACCTTTTTTGTAATATAGCAGTGTTTTCATTGCAATGAATGCCAGTTGTGGGATATACGCCAGAGATGTTTTGATCACAGACAGCAGCTGCTGTGTCAACATGTATCAACTAAACAACAACAACAAAGATCAATTACGCGCCATTTTAGGTCGGCGATTCATTACATGAGCCGCGACAAAAATTGCATAATAGGTCTGACTGTTGAAAGTGAATTTTGGCCGCTTATTCTTGGTTCGGCGGGAATTAACCGGGAAGAATTTGGGAGAAAATTTTTACTTGGCACAAGAATTTCAGTTCTTGACACTTTTAAGCGACATGCAAAAACGTTACTTGGCTCTGGTCGAAGTCTGGTTTCTCACGGCGAGTTTGATTCCTGACCGATGTCAAATCCTCAGGCGCCTATCTGGCCATGGACGAAGTGATATTCGGTCAGCTTCAGAACCCGACCGGTTAAATTGGTTGCGCAATCACCCCAGTTCAGGGGTTAATCGCCAATTGAAGGTGTCGTTCCTGTTACTGTGGGTATGATATCACCGCATTAACCAGCCCACACAGAACGATATTCTTTGATGTTTCGTACGGACCTTTCATTGTGAAGACGTTGCGTTGGCCCAACTCGAAGCGCTGCGGAAGTAATAGAAGCAGCATACGGCCAATCAATCGTGGCATCTCAATTTTTCGCCCGTGTGGAATAACAGCTCAATTGCAGGTCCGCAGTTCTAGGTTTTCCTTCGCTATATGGATTCGTTCTCGTGCTGGAATTGGATGTCATTGGGCTATTTCAGGCGATATTCTCACGATCATTCCCATTTCAAACTGTCTAGCGGCGTGCCCTTGTCTCCGAAATCTACTGCAAAACTTTCTCCATATATGGTTAAAGCGAACTTTTGATCTCAAAACAGAATGCTAAAGTTTAGAGCAAAGAGTCATTAAACAGACTGAAATGTTTTATTTTGATGGGGACCCATTGTAAATAAAAATGTAGATTCTAGACTCTAGAGCAGTGATTCCCAAACTGTGTGCCGCGGCACACTAGTGTGCCACCACAGATTCTCAGGTGTGCCGCGAATCTTTGTGGAATTTTGGAAAAGAACTGCATAAATATTTAAAATAAGGCATGCAGACAAGCCTATGTGACTTAAAAGCGCTCTAACTGCTTCAATAGCTGATAAATAAGCACAGGTCCATCCAAAAGGCACATCCATCGCATTAACACGTGAAAATAAATTTTTTAAAGCTACTTTTCTTCTCTTGTAAGTGTGCCGCGAGCGTTTTATAATTTTTCTAGTGTGCCACAAGCTGAAATAGTTTGGGAACCACTGCTCTAGAGTCTAGACCCGGGTTATTCAACGGGGGCGATATCGCCCCCTAGGGGGCAGTATTGTCCATCAAGGGGGCAATTGTGACAATTTTTGAAGTTGGGGGGCGATTTTAGTCTTTAAGGGGGTGGAAGACGCTGTTATCATTGCCTTCCAAGTTGTGATTTTATAATTATGTATCTGTTAGTTACCACTCTATTGTTGCATACTTGCTTTGTTTCTGATTGTTCTTTCTTTTTTGGGATAATTTCAAAACATATTGTTTATCGCAAGAAGCAAATACATTCGTAGAAAATAATGATAGGGGCCATTTTGACCCAGAACTCTGAAAAAGGGATGATTTCACAAAAAAGGTTGAAGACCAATGGTCTAGACTCTAGAGTCTATACGGTTACTTCTAAAAGTTCTTGAACGAAAGGCTTGTCACCTACCGGCCCAGTTGCTTACACGTGTCAATTACACATGTTTAAATCACTAGTTTCATGCTTCTGCTTATGAATCACAATTAATTCAGTCATATGGAAACGGAAAGATGATAAACCGGAAACATGTTATCACAAAATACGCTTTGAGGTGATTTTGCAAAAGCCTGCATTCACCGTCAGCCTGCTTCATCAGCACATTACAAAATCATTCCCTGTTGGTTCATGTTTCCAAGATGGCGTAGAGTGACGTCTATGCCCCACGGGACACAGTAAATTACATTAAATAACGCCACAAATCAATTCTACAAGGTACAAAATCACAGACCGACCTACTGTTTTAATCTTATTACGATATAGACTACTAGCGCCATTCAACAAATGATTGCACAGCTGCCGTTTTTTTCGGTTCCGTTATGATGAAGGCTAACGATTCGTCGTAACCACCTCTGTTGAAAACTAGGTCAGATAAGTTTTTTTCGATATTGTCGTCTTTCTTGATACAAATGCGTCCAGCCTAGACCCCCTTGGTATCGGTAGATCCATAGTGATCGATTTTTTGCTGTTTCAAATACTGCTTGTAACTTTAACGACTGTTGTGTTCTAACAAACGAGTATATGACAAAACACTGGTAGCGAGAGTTTGTTTGGCATATCCATATAGGCCTACTCTACTATGAGCGAACCAAGGATGAACAGTGAGATCATAAAAAGCTATTGCATCAATTTCCAACACACTGTTGCCACCAAAATACATAAACAAGAAATAATCTAAGTTGGTTTGTAATCGGGTTACGACAGGATGCATTCATTTTCTTTATCTTTTTTATCTTTGCGCGTGTTTTGAGATGCTGCGCATATTGCATCGATTCTCTCTTCTTCAACGTCACAATGTATGCAGGAAATCGAGGATTGCTTTTTTCTCCTTCTCTCGTTCTGAAGCCTCCTATCAGCACACGTTTTTATCTCGGTTGCAGTTATGGGGGTGAAATGACAGTGGTTTGTTGTTGTCAGGGTCGAAGTAGATTGAATCTCGTCAAATTTCCTGGCTTGTACCAGTTGTTCGGAAAAAGTTATCATTTTCATACCCTTATAATTTTTAAAACTTAGACGCTTAGATTTGAAATACGTTTTGTCATATTTCCATGGTAGCACAACCAAACCAGTCGTTTATGCGAACACACTTGGTTAATGTTGTAAAAAAAATCGATGCCAGAATCTATAGGCAGAGTTTGATACGAAATGGTTGAAAAAGCAGACCATTGTGTTATGGTCAGTGCGCCGTTGTTCAGTTTGGTTCACTAGAACTCTGCGTCAGCAAACGACAAACGTGCATTGTATTAAACTTTGTCCGTGCCGTTTCTTGCTGCAGAAATCGTGCGAGTAAGAGATTTTAAATAACTGCAGCTGCTTCGTTAGATGAATCTTTTCCTTGTTGCGCATAACATGACCAACCTGTATGCGTAGTTTGATCATTCAGAAACTTTCGGCAATGTTTTTAATACAAGTTATCGGGCAGACCTCCGCGACAAGTTATTGACAGTCATCAGGTAGCCTGCCTTCAGTGTGTAGGGCACTGTAGGCAGTGGGTCTACATTACGAAGGAAATTTCAGGAAGCTTTGATTGTTACCTAATTGAGCCAATGACATGAAGCACTGGTTACGTATTTTCGAATCAAAAAGTATTTCTGGAAATCCAGGATCAGTGGTTTCGGGTGAAAGCCTATAGCACATGTGGCTGGATTGATTGTTCTTACGTCCAGAAACAGTTGTTTGTGACTGCCCAACATCCGCAGCTGCGGGTTGTGTCGGAGTATTGTCGCGATTTTGAGAAGCCTATTTTAG
Organism: Clavelina lepadiformis; assembly: GCF_947623445.1. NCBI lineage: Eukaryota > Metazoa > Chordata > Ascidiacea > Aplousobranchia > Clavelinidae > Clavelina > Clavelina lepadiformis. Next base: position 22,019,565 of record NC_135241.1, read on the forward strand.
CAACATTCTCCCAACAAGTCCTTTTGAACAAGAAAAAACAGTACTCTGACTTCTTTAGCGTAATCGAACGTCATAATACAGTGTTTGTGGTATTCAAGGGTTAGTTCTGAAAAGATACGACTTTAAACCGCCACTAGGGAGGAGATATAATGTAATTATTTATCACCCAGGAAAACCCAGACTAAACCTAAAAGGCTTTGCAATGTAAAGGTCGGTTTGTTTAAGTACAATTCCCAATAGAGCGAAATACTTGTCTCAAAAAATACGGTAATCGACCAATGCCTATGCTTCTTACATCTCATTGTTATTTAAATTTCAGCTCATTTGCGTATTCCCAATAAATATTTATATACTGACTAAACAAACGGCTTTTTCCTGTTAGGCGACGACGAAAAGTGGTCGCTCTTCATTAAACGTTATTCAGTGACCGCAGGCAATTTTAGTTTGATTAAAATGGTGGGCGTTGTTATAATTTCAATTCATTACGACACATCAATTTTGCAGAGAAATAAGTAAGGTGCTCATGGTAGAGCAAATATACTGCTGAGAATTGTCTAACCCTGCGAGAAGTAGAAATGGGAAACAACGTTGGAGCCGACCTACACCGTGGCCAAAGAATTCCCAGCATTGAGAACTTAAAGCAGGTAAAAAGTTAGTGATGTTTTGACGTACGGAAACTGCCTTTACATGGCCGATCTATACAGCAGAAAATTTCGCAGCGTATATTTGAAAGAAACGAGCAAACATTAGCAGCTTTTTGCTCTATTCCGGTTCCATTTTGCGAATAAATAATTCATACTACCCAACACGCGTAACGTTACGGAAAAGAACCTGGCTGTGACGTCATCATATATCGATTACAGAACCCAACTGGGAAGAAATAATGAGGTCTTGGGCGCTCATTGCTTCTCACTGTGCGTTATGAAAGCAACGCAATATCTTGGAATTGCCTGTTTAACATACCACGTTATTCTTCGTATTGTCATACGCAGTCGCCATGTGTTAACCGCGCCAATGTGTATATGTACTGGGTCGCCCGCTGCCACATCTATCAAGTTGTGGATATGGATTAGCGCTGGTTACAGAGGTAAAATTCCAGCAGTAAGCCATAAACAGGAAGTTTGACGTAGTGACGAGCGCACATAGCCTATGCCCTATATTGTTTTCTAAAGCCTGGCGCAAATTCATGTTGTGACGATCCAGGGATTTGCTTATGCAATTGATTTTAGCCTCTACCTTCTCAAGTGATAAAACGCGCTCGATCTGCAAAAATCGCAAAGTATAATAGAATTCACAATGGACGTTAACCCGGGTTTATGTGCGTTAAACGATGTCATAATTTCGTCAATGATTTTTGATTTTTTTGACTCAAAAACATTACACATCGAAATAATTCACTGGAGCAATGTTATAACACGGCACGACAGTGCTGCTGAATGTTATAGTACGTGACATACGTTTCGCAAGCAATATCTAAATATGGGTTGTTACAGGACTGGGCGTTTTATATCTTGCGTTTACCCGATCACGTTTTAAAGAAGTTAGTCATATTCAAAACGAAGGTAACCAAAGGCACTGTCCCTAAGAACGCTTCATTATGCACTTTAGCGGACTTGGTTGACCCCAAAAAAAGTAGAAAAAATGACAGCAAGAAAAATGACTTCATTTTTTTGGTTCTTTTGACGCTATCTTGTCCTCATCAGTCATCTTCTGTCAACGGAAATGGCACGTGAAAAGCTTTGTGACGTAATAATAGTACTCTGAGAAAAATTGGTTCCTGTGCCCAGTGGTTGGAGTAAGGACGTCAACAGAGTGATGCTTATCCTGGTTTCATGAATGACGCTAAAATACATCTCATTTCCGTAAACAAGGCATTGCATCACCGAGATTTGCAAGATGTTTTTCATTTGTCAAAACGCTATCAATCCATCGCGATTAAATCACGTTAAAAAGGCACGGTATTTTATCAAACACATCACCGTGGGTTTGCCTGACCCGAACGTTCGGTGCAAATGACCGCGTCACGTTTGACCTGAACATGAGCGTCTAAAAAAAGCTTTGGGCCACTGTTTCGCCTTTGAAATGATCAAGTCTCGACAGGACGGACGCAAATACTGCGCAACATGTTTGGTCTTGACAAAATGTTGCCAAGGTTTACTCGAATGACATTTGCTTGTTTTGTTACTGCGACAGCCGATTGCTTTTTGGATAGAAAGAAGTGTCGCTAAAACAAAAATGCGGAAAACCTAACCGCAAATTAGATTTTTCCCACTGCACACTATTGATGATGATGACCGTGATAATGTCTGCTGTGGTAGGATTGCGGCGTAAAAACGCATTCGGAATTTCCTCCTTAAAAACTGACAAAACGTATCAGTGACAAGAGAGCCTCATACTTGTGTCTGTTGTTTCGCAAGCGGTCAATTTTTTGGTAAGTCTGCGCATACAAAAGTACCACGGGGTACGCAGGGATTTGAGCAATCAGGCAATTTAAACTTATAAGGCTAAGCGCAATAGGTTGGAATTTTTGGCGCCTGGGAGACGGCAATAAAGTTTCAATTGCCAGCAATGAGCGTGTTGACGACCTCATCATAATGTTTTCGCTTATGATGTCTATGGATGGATTTTCAAGCTTCCAAACTTGAAAGCTGACTCCCTGTCAAGCGTTGAATAGTAGGTTCGGCTTACGACCAGTCGATTGAATTGGCGTTGGTAGATTTGCGGACGTGTTTGTGTTAGAAGCTGTGATGCATACAATTTGATAAATTCAAAATAGCAGGATATTACCACCTGTGCTGTCACTTCCGTTAAAGTGTGATACGCCATGAGCTGTTTTACCGGTATAACGTAGCACATGCAACCCACGTATCCTCCTATACGAATATTAGGCACGTTCAAAAATATTTGGTCTGTTGCAATAAATACACAACAGGAACAATGGCAAAATAAACAACAATAGCATGATGTAATAAACAACAACAATGACAAATAAATAAACAACACAAAGCAGTTTAGTTTAAAACATCTTTTAAAAATAAGAAGTAGCTAACTTGCTACGACGAAAATAGCCTAAATAACAGCCAGCAGCAACGGTTTGCTTCTATGTAGCAGTGATGGAAATTACATAACTTACGTTTTATGCTTGACCTACTCAACCTGGATCAATTTGAGGCGCAGCTTGTCAAGAGACAGCTCAATCGATTTTGTTCTTTGTTAAGTATTTTATCGTTGGCATTTCTACCACCGTTTTTGCAGCCGTTTCAACGCACGTTTTTTTAATAAAGTGCTTTTTGCGTTTACATATTTATTTCCCACTGAGTTAATACACGCAATGGACAGGCGTTGCGTTAACCATATCACGTTTGACTTTTGAACAACAATATTTAAAGCGTTTCAATCAATATTCTTTCTCTTTTCCAGATTCCCTACATTGAAGCTCAGAGCGGTAAAAGAAAACGCTCCATGATTTTTCACAGCGCCGCTTGGAAGCGTTTAGTTGAGTCCACTAGGAGACGCAGTAGCAAGGGCACTAAGGTAACTAGCACCTTGCGTGGCGTAGTTTTTAAAACAAGTTATTTGATAAAAAGCACTAATCAAAATCACTGAGTAGAAAGTCAGGCACCTCCTAATATGCATTTTTGTGTCCAGATCAATCCATCGCTGTCGTATCCCGACGGTGGCTTGTACCAGAGCCAAAACTTGCGTCATGTTAACGGCTTCCCAGCCGGCCACGAAAACGTCAAGAAGTCTCAGTCGCTGTACGTGATTAATACGAAGGCGCTCAGCAATGGAGTGATAGATACGAAGCCTGTCCTGCAGCAGCCAAGGCTGGCAGAATCTCAAACAAATGACGGTCATCAGAGGAATACGCAGGAACTAAGCAAGCAGACCGCTGTGGTGCAGTCACGAATTTCATCCGCAAATACCAACGACCGCATTGGCTTACATCACGACGCCTCTGTTAAACCTTCCACTGCAACGACGTCATTGCACGAGGGTGCCCAGTCGAAGACAGTTGAAGCTTTAGAGAAAACGGACACCGCCAGAAACACTGTAGCCACCGCCAATAATAGAAAAGCCACTGTACAAAGCAGCACCAAGTCTGGCGCGCCTCGTAAGGTTGTAATTCAAGCCTCGACCTCTGAACTCTTGCGCTGTTTAGGGGAATTTATTTGTCGGCGTTGTCACCGAGTGCCCGACTTTAACCCAAGCGAGGTTGGGGTCTGGTTGCGCGGTGTTGATCATTCCTTGCTTGTGCAAGGGTGGCAGGACATCACCTTTATCATGCCCTCAAGCGTCGTGTTTGTCTATTTGTTGTGTCGTGAGATGTTGCCAGAGAGCATCACATCGGCCTATGAAATTAAGTGCATTGTTCTGACGTGCTTGTACATGAGCTACTCGTACATGGGCAATGAAATATCCTATCCGCTTCGCCCGTTTTTGATTGAACCCGAGCGATTTGCTTTTTGGAGTCGCTGCTGCCGAATTATGGACAAACTATCGGGGAAAATGCTTCGAATCAACAACGACGCGCAGTTTTTCACGACCGTCTTCAGAGACTTAAAAGCCTACAGCACCGCCTCGACGGTACCCGCCCATACAAACTATATTCGTTCACATCCGCCGATAATAACAAACAACGCGAGGGCAATCGCCGTGGGCGGAGCCAGCTGGTGATAAACAAAGAAGAAAGCCGGTTATATAAAGGCAAATGAAAAAAGCTGTAACGCCATGAAGTTCGAACGGATGAAGGACCAGAAGTGTTCCTGATCGATGAGCGGAGTGTTTGAATTTATCAGAATGACCTAGCAGCAAGGACCCCGCGTTGCGTGAGCTTACTGAAGATCATGCGTTGCGTCATCAAAGTGTTTTGACAATAGTGACGTTTACTTGAATGCAACGCATGTATATGGCGGGATTTTCCTCACCATGTACGGCACGTGACTTCGAGTAGATATTCTTTCTTTGCTTTTATTAGTGTTATAAGATGTCTATGGGCGACATGGCGTGTAGGCTGGCTCTACATGTATCATTCCCGAAATTTAAAATTTTATTTCACAAAATGGCAAAACCGCTACTGCACTGTTCCAGGCTTTGCTGCATAACACGGGTCTGAGACAAAGAGTTTTTCATCTAACCATGTATCCCAATAATTCCGCTTTGTTTTGTTTTTCCAAAAGTCGAAAGTGATAAAAAAAACTCGCAATGTGTTTTTGTTGTATTCAGCTTGGCATGACCCACGAGCTGTTTTAAAATCGCCGAAAATCTTTGATTCTTTTAATTGTTTTTTTCAACCAAAACTTCATTTTATAGTGCAATATTATGTCTTCAAACTTTACTATAACCACATTCCGATTTGGGCAGTGTTGCTTAAAGATTTTATTCCAGACAAGTTTATTTTGTTCTTCAGAAATTGCCTTTGTTATACTTGTTGTTTTTCCTTACCGTCAAAATGTTGTTATCGTGATCAAAAATGACCAAAAAACATTAAAAATGAAAACGATTTTAAAAAGATTGGTTTTGTTTGTGGATTCCAACAGGCTTGTCTAGACCTATAATTGTCAGGGTTATCAAATCAAAACAGGCAATATTTTCATCATTGGCAGTTGACCACTGACGCAGATATGGATAAATCATGCATAGCTTATATCACAATACATCATCCTAAATTGCTATATTTTAAAAGGACCATCTCTGCTTTGTCATGCACTACTGAGTATTGACTTTATAATATATTCCAGCTCGGGAGCTTCTCCATCGATTATAATGGAATATTTACTATGCGTTACTAGACGGTCAAATTTTGGATGTCAGGAAAAAACTAGTATAGATAAAAAAACATGGATGACGTCAAACATGCAATAAATAGCAAATTCAACCCATTTCCAAAGGTGCCTCGCCAGCAATTAAGAATCCAAATGTGATTCTGTCATTATATATTATTAGGATATTAACACCAGCAGCAGTTATTCACGACCACATACTTCATTCGTGCACTCAGTTGCTGCCTGAGTAAGCTTCATGCAGATCGATAAACCCATCAAGCTTAAGTAGGGTAACATTGAAGACAGACCTCATTACGGCGTTACGAATCGCTTAGGCTGAAGGTCGTAACGGGACGGAATTCAACTGCAATTCACCTACGTTGTAAATCATATGACGCAAGTCTTATGACTTTGTCAAAAAAACTTTTGTGAATACGCGCTGTACGGTGGAAGAATGGTCATGATGCTGTTTTCAGAGAAAGGCCTGGAACGGCCTGCAATGGTATAATAATATTTCCGTATGACGATGTTACACACGACATCCCCGATGGTGATTGTCACCACTTGCATTTCAAAACTTTCCCTAATCACAAGGTGTCATATCATGTGGTTCGCTTGTTGATGAAACATCCCGTTGTCCTATTGCCTCGTTTCTGCTATGTCGTCACACATGATAAACAATGCCGATCTTACAATATTTTGATAGCGACAGCATTACAATACCACGACAAAACGGTGAGTTACACCAGTGTGGCTTTGTACCTGCAAACCTAAATTTAGAAGTGACGTAAGACGTTTTTAAGATCAAGCGTTTCCTAATGCTGCTCGACAAACTGATGAAATGGCACAGAATCGACTCTGTTCATCGAAAATATCTTTTTATGATGATGGTTATTTATTGTCGAGAATTACGTAAACCTTTTGGAATTTTTTTAAAAAAAGATTTCAGTTATAGCAGCCATGTTTTAGATTGCAAGTGTCAAATCCCAAATAAATATCTCAACACAGAAGAGCTTTTGTCCTTTTCTCCTTTGTAGCCTGAGCTCTGTTTCTTGGTGCATAGCACTCCCAGCGGATATTGATCTAGATTCAGTCATTCGTCTCATCCCTATCACAATGTTGTGACGTATACTTTGATATTACATAAAACAGAAAAGTCGCCAACGTATTTTCAAAGCTCATAGGAACGCCTTAATTGTATTTTTGAAGATTCTTTTCTTCCACCTAGCGGCTGTGGAAAAATGCGAAAGTAATTCGCAACAGCATAAGGCAGAACTTCATAAGGAAATAACATAACTTCCTAACTTTGTAAATTGTTTCACTGCAGTATTCGTGAAATATATGACGCGAGCTGCTCGTTATACAAATCTTAGGTGATCGAAATTAAACAACATTATACAGCTGGCTTCAACTTGAAAACGGCAATGATTTTCAAAGCTCTTTGCAACGCGATCCGCGCTTTCATCATGAAACATTTCGTCACTCATATCGTGAAGAAACTCTCGATTGTCATCCAAAAAAGTCAGCTTTACCTCGATTACGGTTCGACTTGTGTTTTTGCACGATACATCGAGGATGTCGTGGGGTAAGTTGCATCCATATTTTTGACCCAGTCTGGAAAAGCAAAAGGTTATCATAAAGTTAACTTTTTTGCATTAACCACAAAGTACCCTGTCACGTAATGACATTTTTCATAATTAAGCTATCTTTCCTACAAGGTGTTATCCAGAAACAACACTATTCACTGCGCAACTTTGTTGTTATTGGCGGGAAAATTTGTCATCTTTTTTGCAGGGATTATATTTTGTCGTTGTATTTACGTTTTCCAGCGAACGAAATACCAAAATGAATTAAACTTCTTTAAAGTCTGCATGAGGTCAAGCCTGTATCATAAGCTATAGCTTATACAATCAATTTACAATATAGCATTACGGTAACATGTATTGACTTGAAGAATGTGCGAGTAGTAATTAATCCATATCAGCTTATAATATTTTAAATTTTAAATTTTAAAAAGCCCTAGGCCCAGTTCATAACAAAATATTTTGAGGTTTTGGACTGGAACTTCTTTGAAATAAACCATCAGTAAGTTTAGGTTTCATGAATTTAGTTATTTGTTTTGCCATTAATTTCAAGCGATTCGAGAGCTTAAGAAATATGTCCGGAACTCTACATATATATAGCCTAACAGTGAAGATAATTAACCTACGTGTTTTGAGTAAATAGTTATGTGTTAGTTTTGTGAAAGAGCGAAGAAAAGATGATGGATTGTACTTTCATCATTCATTAATGTTTTGCAAAAGTATCAATGTCGTATGCTTGACTACGTCAACTCACAAAGTTAAAAAACTTCGAAGCAAGCCACTGTGTGAGACGATGAGTGCGTGTTTATGGCAGTTGCTCCCTTCGCTGAACTTGCTTTCTCGACACATCTCCACGCAAAGAAACCTAGTGCATAAAATATAAATTTAGTTGGAAATTGACTTTTACAGATCGTTAAAACATTTCCCTGGCCAGCAATTAGTTGAAACGTAGCCTAAACATCTCAATACTTGAAAAAGCTGTCAATTCTGCGAGCCACCTCTTCCGGGGATTCCCCGTCATCTGGAGTGAAAAGCTTTTGATGGTGGTTACTTTGTTTTGCAAGCTTCTTTAAGTCTGCGATGGGTTTGCCTGTTAAAAGCCATAATGCGATTTTTTGGTCTTACTCCAAATTGTAGAAAAATATCATTCATGCGTTGTTGTAGCCACAATTAACCTTCCAATACGCCCATGTATCTTTCTCGAAGACGTTTATCTATGTAATAGTGAAGAATACCGTCTGTTTTCAAATCTAAAAATGCAGCATTATAGGAATAGGCTAATGATACAATAATTTGAATCAATAAACTGGACATGCAACAGAGTAGTGAAAGTTTTAGATCTCTATTTTTGTCCTACTTCCGTTGCGCTCATTTTCTTTCAGGATAATCTCACAGGTCTTTGTGGCCCTTTGGGTGTCGCTGCAGTAAACGTGCGTGAACTTTTGATCATTCAGATGTCTAAAAAAAGGAATTTTTTGCTTAAGTTGAGACCAAGTCTACAAGTTTAAGAAATTTCCAATTACATAGTACTTGAAATTCCTGGTTCGTTTTCTCATAACGAGCCGTTACAATTAAATCTATCTTGTATAGTTCCATATATAGGCTTATACACCTTGCTATTGTCAAAGCCTGCACTTGTCCTTTCCAATTTAATGAAGCGTCCGATTTCTGACCTTGAATTTTCTGCAGCAGATTATTTATGGTCTGTCCGTGACGTATCAACGTCATAGTAAAACGCACGACCCCAGGCTCGTTATCCGAAGCATTCCAACACATTGTTTACGCTTTTAAAACGTAAAATACCAGCTATAGCTTATATATTTTTTACAGTGCAGTCGAAGTTTTTCTTTGACAAACGAAGATCTTTATCAAACGGCAGTAGGCTATATTTCTAACGCTCGTGGTTCAGGCGTTTTGTTTTCCTTGCTTCTGACCTTTACATTATCCCTACCTATTCTGTACTTATCCATCCCGTTTTAGGTGGTACACGATGTATTTATGGAAGCAACAGTAATAGTAACAAGCTCACACCATTTGCAAATCATTATAATTTATTTAAAGCACTCTGGGCATAGTAACACATGCTCGTCTATAAAGGGAATGGCTGTTCTCCAAAGCCGTAATACTAATAAATAACGCAAACTACTTGATGGTGTAGTTGGCCCGGAAGAGCGAATGACTCATCTTCCAAATACAATTTCTTTGCAATATAGCCTAAGCATAAGGACCCAACATTGAATGCTTTAAAACTGCTGCCTGATGAAGTTCACGGCTACAATGCTTGATATCAAACATTGATGATTAACCGATTTCGGGTTAAACTTTGTCGCTCATCGTAAATATTTACGTTTCCACGTGTCTTTGCAAGTTAGTCTGTGGCCAGCAATATTATATTTACGGGAAATTTCCAAATACGTTTCTTGCACTAAAACCCATCGTCCGGTGTTAGTTGGGTGTAAATTGTAGATGACTGGATGCAGGGCTAAATAATAACGCAACGTCTTATTATCAAACAAAAATAAAATGATTCAACCAATGTTCCCTCTAAGCTGCGCGCGTGCGCAAATGCGCACTGCTCACACGGTCTCCGCGCACAGAAAATCTGTGTTGCGCACAAGAAAATAAGCCAACCTGAATTAAAAATAGAATAACCGCATAATAATGGCCACAGTGCGCACGTGGCACGTCTGATGTTGCTCACAGTGGTCCAAGGGACCGCTCAGGGAGTTAGTGTGTTTGCTCAGACTCGTGAAAAATTAGAGGGAAAATTGGATTCAACCTATTCCAGCTGTTGTTTGGTTGGTTGACAGCAATGATGATTGATACAGGAATCAGTTGTGTAAGGTTTCCGTTTTCAAGAATGCTGATGTTAACACTTGTAAATAATAAGCTTCGTCAGTAATATTTCTCGCATCAAGACCAATACATAGAAAAGGATTCACTGGGAATAATCAAATCACATTAAGCAATTATATTAATCGAACTCATTATTAAGAAGTTTGGCACCATCTGGTGTTTACAGTCGCTTTTCCCGGGCTAAGCAGCTGTCTTCTTCTTGGCAAACAAGCTTTGAACCCGCTTCAACTCTAATAAAGGAAACAAACACACGACTACACGAGACTCGTAGTGCAACATTGTGTAAGATGTATAGGTCAGCAAACGCACGAAAATGAGTAATGTGTCCTACAAGCGTATAGCAGCGTAATGCTACAATGTATACGGAAGAGGGCAGTATGCGAGATAATGTCATACCAGCCATGCTGCGTTACTGCTTCAGTTGTAATATTTGGATTAACTCGAGCTCTTTTCTGTCGGTAATAATTCTAAATATCATGATTTAAAATATTTCAACTTTGCAGACATACGCTGTTATTTAGATTACAATATTTTTTGTTATACGTGACCACTGATCAGATATTTGATCCTTTCGCCGTTAGTCAGTATTTGACAGCGTAGCAAGATAATCGAGTTTTGGTGACTTAGGGACGAGAAACGAGATGCTCCCACTCAAAGTGCAAATTTCGTAATCGCATAGAGCTCTGATATGATACAAAAATTTTAAGGCGAATTTTCGACGTGTAATAAGATATCATATGCACAAATACTATAACAACATAAACACCAAAAATACGTGGAACGGAAATATTAACGTCATAGAAGGAAGAGCTAGTTATCATGCGCACATCCTCCATCGTGAAAGGAGCAAGTTTTCAAAGAAAACGTTAACACAATCTTGCATCAAGTCAACAACTGGTAATATTACAGAGGTACAGGGGTAACCCCCTCCCCGCATTTGATGTGTTGACTGTTATGATGTTTTTATTTGCATGTATGTAGGCTATAATAGATGTATTAATGCATCTGTTTCATCGCAAATTGCCAGGGTATTTTTACACGTTTTTTGAAATAAAAATTACTTACATACAATAGTGAAGAATGTAGAGAACAAAAATGTTTTATTGATTTGGTTTTGTCTCCAGTTTGGTGCACTTTATTGTCACTCCATCCAACCAGTTATTTGTAAGATAATCATCCAAACTGTCATCTCTTTCTTCAAATTGAGTTGAACAATCACCATTACAAGATGGTGGAAAGTTGACAACGAAACAAGATGTGGAGCAATTGTCGACAAAGTACGGCGGGTTTCGCTTAAACTGACATCCAAACTTTGCATTAAATCTGTAAGTTTATAAAAGTAAATGTAGTGGGGACATCATAGATAACATCATGCTACAGGGCTAAAATTGAAAAAAACTATCTATGTGTATTACTTACAATCTACAAGTTGAATCAATAAGGCCACGGTGAGCAACAACCAATACATTGGCACAGTAACCATCTGTGTTATGGTTTGAGCATTCTTCATAGATCTGTTTAAACAGAGCCCTGCAATACAAACAAATGATTAAACAGAAAGCCAGTAATACCACAGATTTAAAAAAATATCAATTAACTACTGTGAATTTTCGTTAATCACGTCTTTATGACTAGTTAATGACATTTTAGTTAGACAAGTTATTGATTGATTGTTCATTTGATTAGATGTTGGACAGATGAACCGTCATATAGACTTGGTTTGAATGCAACCGATGTACGACTCCTTGTCCAGTACAGAAATTCGAAGTACCCTTCAAAGTATTTTCGTTTATATGATTGATTGGTCACCTGTAAAAGTCTTCAGCTCGTTTCCTCATCTGCATCTCGGACTCCCCTCTCTCCGGTGTATATTCTCTGGGAGACATGTGAGCCCTTTCTGCCGCTCGGTTTAGTTCATTATCGGGTTCACCTTAACAGTTGAAATAAATGAATGTTTTATAAAGATTTAAAAAGCGGATTAACCACTAAATTTACGCAAATACTTCGGAGGTTCATGGTATGGCACAGTTATTTCTTGAAGTAACTGTCTGTTTGTCAAGTTTTAGGTGATTTATAGACATACACACCTTCTAGTACTCCAAACTTTCTTTCTCTTATCCTTTCGTCAGATTTTGTCTGTAACATCACATTTCCTGCGTATGCTAAAAATAAAACTAACTAAGCAAACAAAAAATGCACTGTGAAATATTCATATTATGATTCAATTTTGAGTGAGTTACTTACCTTGTGCGTATTGGTTGTGTGATTTAATTAATCTGCAGGTTTCAGAGGCACGACAAAGGTCACTTGAGAACCAGTGTGAAATGTTTTCTTCAGAAAAACATCTTGCATTGTAAAAAATTAAAAAGTTAAAATCACATATGATACAAGAAGTACTGCACGTTAAATATGCATATGTATATGCTGTATATATATTACTGCATATATATATGCTGTACGAGAACTGTCTTCTATGTCTCATAGAAGTGGAAGAATTTTATGACTTACTTTCCGACTGCGTTAGCTTGCATCAGTCCAGTCTCATTGAGTGGAATATCAACCTGGCCTTGTAACATCCTCTTAAGGTTGTAGTCAGTTTCTCCGTGACGTACCAGAGTTAAGTGGAACTTTTTACTCATATTGCTGATGTTGAAAAATATGTGACCCTTTAGAATTAGAATTATCCAAAATCAGAAGCATTAATTATAAAAGATAAAACTTATTAATTCATAGGGATGACAACCATTGCAAAGTTCTTGTACTTGTTTGTTTCAAAGATTTCCAAACCTCATGTTTTGAGTTCAAAAATAGAACTTGCACAGAACTCTTTTATTAGTCAATAACAAACTAACCAAGAATAAGCTTGTGTTGGATTAGACTAGTGGTTCAAACTGGGGGTAAAGAAGATATTTTTGGAATAAGGTAACAAAGCACTTACATGCAGTAATAATTCTTTCAATTGTTCAGTAAACTGATAGATAATTAATAAATAAATATTACAGAAGAATATAGACCAATATTTACTATAATATTTATGCAAGATACACTCCAACATTTGTTTTCTTCTACTAATTATCCTGCCAATGCGCAACCTTTGCTGTTGCAAAACTGTATATTTATTTTTCATTAATATTATATAACTGAATAGGAATAGTAACCGAAGTGGGCAGGGGTAATAGCAAACTATCACACCATTGCCTGGGTAACAATACCAAAATATTCGACGATCAAGATGATAAGATGCGACTTTGATGGTGGCTTTAATTTTAGTGTACATCTGCTGTCATAAAACAACCTTCACTTCCATTTACACACCAATGGTGGCAAAACAGATAATATACAAAAATAAGGTTAATAATATTCCTGCTATATGCGTATGTTTATTAAATCAAGCTTACATATTACAAATTAACACATAGTGCAAGGAAAACATATTTTAAGCTATTTTTATGAAACACTGAAATTGCTTTGACAGAAGCTTGTAGTTTAAGAATTCAGCTACAATACTTTGCTTTTACGTTTGACGTAAAAAAACTTCGCCAACACAATGACGTATTACAATGTACAAAATGCATCTTGTTAATATCAATATTTCTTACAATAATCAGGTTGAATAAACTCATCATGGAAAACGGCCAATATCTTTATTTAATTTTTTTGTTACTGTTAGATCTACAGCGGTGGTGCTCAGGTAAATTTTTAAGTGACTCCTTTAATGAAGTTTGAAACCTTGCGGCAACTTAAATAAAGGAAAATGTTACTCCAAAACAAAAAATTAATTAAAGTAAATTTAGTTGCAGTTTCACCTTATATTGCCACTTTATAATAGATGCATTGTGACATAAAACAATGGCGGAAATTAATTTCATTAAAGCTTGCCACTAGTTTGCATTTTTTTCCTGTAAGAAAATAGCGTATAAAAAGACATTTGCTGCGCAACATTTGCGAACCACTGATCTACAGCGATTGTCATACATCTGTGATAACAACCATCTGAAATACAATCATCTCATCATAGTGATACTTAGCTCACGCATTTTTAAAAATAATTATTTTTAATGCTGTACCAAAAGTTTCACAATTCTTTGCATTTTTTAGACTACATTTTGCTCCTTAGATAATAATTAATTCACTATTCATTTACTGATGTTTCTACTTGTTTCTGACATTATGAAAGCTTTGATGATCTTTACCCCCATTTACACAACATCACAAGTAAAATTATTACAACAGCAAAAACAGCACGAAAATGTGGTAAAGGAAACATCGTCATAATAAAAACCAACGTCCTGTTACAATTTGCTCACCACTTGTCATGAAATATTATTATGTAACACAGATACTAAACACAGACTAATTAATTATAAGCATGCAGGTAAATGTTTGGTACCGTAACATAATGAAGATAGTTGTCAATTTTTTTTCTGGGAACCTCTTAATGCAAAAACTCCAATTACCGTATTTCTTAGATTATTATCATACAGTGCAAAAAGCATTGATATTGTACACAAGCCAACCCCAAACCTATATTTTACGTAAGTAAGCCATACAGCCTGTTTCAAGATCGCGGAGGAAGGTTGGTAGAATCAATTGCAGGTGAGGGGGGACTAAATGTAGGTTTTCAAAAGGTTTTAAGCGAAAGATGTTGTAAGCTGCATGAAATAGACCTAAAGTAAATAAGCGAAGAAGTACAGAGGTCAACATGCAAATTGTATTAAAGATTGCATATTTATGATAATTATAAAAAGTGTTAAATCACTAGACAGAAATTCTAAAATAATCATAATTAAAACTTATTTCACCTATTGCATTACAAATAATCATGTTACACATATACCGACTAATTATACTAACAAATAAAGTAGAATACAATGAGTATACTCTCAAGTTACTTTTTCTTGAATACAGTATGGTTTTGTAATTGGGGTAATGCATTCATTTTTAAATTCAAATTTTACGAAAGAGAATTGGTCTAGAGTAAATGGTGTAGATAACAAATATATTTTATTGATAATGATCCAGCTTGGTGCACTTTATTGTCACTCCATCCAACCAGTTATTTGTAAAATAATCATCCAAACTGTCATCTCTTTCTTCAAATTGAGTTGAACAATCACCATTACAAGATGGTGGAAAGTTGACAACGAAACAAGATGTGGAGCAATTGCCAACAAAGTACGGCGGGTTTCGCTTAAACTGACATCCAAATTTTGCATTAAATCTGTAATTTTATGAAAGTATATGTAGTGGGGACATCATAGGTCACATCATGCCACAGAGCTAAAATTGAAAAAATTATCTATGTGTATTACTTACAATCTACAAGTTGAATCAATAAGGCCACCGTGAGCAACAACCAATACATTGGCACAGTAACCATCTGTGTCATGGTTTGAGCATTCTCTATAAACTTGTCTGAACAAATCCCTGCAGTACAAACAAATGATTAAACAAAAAGCCAGTAATATCACAGATTATTATAAGTATCAATTAACTACTGTGAATTTTCGTTAATCTTGTCTTTATGACTAGTTAATGACATTTTAGTTAGACAAGTTATTGATTGATTGTTCATTTGATTGGATGTTGGACAGATGAACCGTCATATATACTTGGTTTGAATGCAACCGATGTACGACTCCTTGTCCAGTACAGAAATTCGAAGTACCCTTCAAAGTATTTTCGTTTATATGATTGATTGGTCACCTGTAAAAGTCTTCAGCTCGTTTCCTCATCTGCATCTCGGACTCCCCTCTCTCCGGTGTATATTCTCTGGGAGACATATGAGCCCTTTCTGCCGCTTGGTTTAATTCATTATCGGGTTCACCTTAACAGTTGAAATAAATGAATGTTTTATAAAGATTTAAAAAAGCGGATTAACCACTAAATTTACGCAAATACTTCGGAGGTTCATGGTATAGCACAGTTATTTCTTGAAGTAACTGTCTGTTTGTCATGTTTTTGGTGATTTATAGACATACACACCTTCTAGTACTCCAAACTTTTTTTCTCTTATCCTTTCGTCAGATTTTGTCTGTAACATCACATTTCCTGCGGATGCTAAAAATAAAACTAACTAAGCAAACAAAAAATGCACTGTGAAATATTCATATTATGATTCAACTTTGAGTGAGTTACTTACCTTGTGCGTATTGGTTGTGTGATTTAATTAATCTGCAGGTTTCAGAGGCACGACAAAGGTCACTTGAGAACCAGTGTGAAATGTTTTCTTCAGAAAAACATCTTGCATTGTAAAAAATTAAAAAGTTAAAATCACATATGATACAAGAAGTACTGCACGTTAAGTATGCATATTACTGCATATATATATGCTGTACGAGAACTGTCTTCTATGTCTCGTAGAAGTGGAAGAATTTTATGACTTACTTTCCGACTGCGTTAGCTTGCATAAGTCCAGTCTCATTGAGTGGAACATCAACCTGGCCTTGTAACATCCTCTTAAGGTTGTAGTCAGTTTCTCCATGACGTACCAGAGTTAAGTGGAACTTTTTACTCATATTGCTGATGTTGAAAAATATGTGACCCTTCTGTTTCAATGTATGGGCAGTAAATTAGAATTATCCAAAATCAGAAGCATTAATTATAGAAGATAAAATTTATTAATTTATGGGGAATGACAATCATTGCAAAGTTGTTGTACTTGTTTGTTTCAATGATTTGCAAACCTCATGTTTTGAGTTCAAAAATAGAATTTGCACAGAACTCTTGTAATAGTCAATAACAAACTAACCGAGAATAAGCTTGTGTTGGATTAGACTAGTGGTTCAAACTGGGGGTAACGAAGATGTTTTTGGAATAAGGTGACAAAGCACTTACATGCAGTAATAATTCTTTCAATTGTTCAGTAAACTGATAGATAATTAATAAATAAATATTACAGAAGAATATAGACCAATATTTACTATAATATTTATGCAAGTTACACTCCAACATTTGTTTTCTTCTACTAATTATCCTGCCAATGCGCAACCTTTGCTGTTGCAAAACTGTATATTTATTTTTCATTAATATTATATAACTGAATAGGAATAGTAACCGAAGGGGGTAGGGGTAATAGCAAACTATCACACCATTGCCTGGGTAACAATACCAAAAAATTCGACGATCAAGATGATAAGATGCGACTTTGATGGTGGCTTTAATTTTAGTGTACATCTGCTGTCATAAAACAACCTTCACTTCCATTTACACACGAATGGTGGCAAAACAGATAATATACAAAAATAAGGTTAATAATATTCCTGCTATATGCGTATGTTTACTAAATCAAGCTTACATATTACAAATTAACACATAGTGCAAGGAAAACACATTTTAAGCTATTTTTATGAAACACTGAAATTGCTTAGACAGAAGCTTGTAGTTTAACAACTACAATAACAAAGCTTTGCTTTTACGTTTGACGTAAAAAAACTTCGCCAACACAATGACGTATAACAATGTACAAAATGCGTCTTGTTAATACCAATATTTCTTACAATAATCAGCTTGAATAAACTCATCATGGAAAACCACCAATATCTTTATTTAATTTTTTTGTTACTGTTAGATCTACAGCGGTGGTGCTCAGGTAAATTTTTAAGTGACTCCTTTAATAACGTTTGAAACCTTGCGGTGTCCTAAATAAAGGAAAATGTTACTCCAAAACAAAAAATGAATTAAAAAACAATACTGTTTTGAAACAAATTTAGTTGCAGTTTCACCTCATATTGCCACTTTATAATAGATGCATTGTAACATAAAACAATGGCGGAAATTAATTTCACTAAAGCTTGCCGCTAGTTTGCATTTTTTCCTGTAAGAAAATAACGTATAAAGAGACATTTGCTGCGCAACATTTGGGAACCACTGATCTACAGCGATTGTCATACATCTGTGATAACAACAATCTGCAATACAATCATCTCATTATAGTGAAACTTAGCTCACGCATTTTTAAAAATAATCATTTTTAATGCTGTACCAAAAGTTTCACAATTCTTTGAATTTTTTAAACTACATTTTGCTCCTTAGATAATTAATTAATTCACTATTCATTTACTGATGTTTCTACTTGTTTCTGGCATTATGAAAGCTTTGCTGACCTTTACCCAAATTTAAACAACATAACAAGCAAAATTATTACAACAAAAACAGCACGAAAATGTGGTAAAGGAAACATTGTCATAATAGATACCAACGTCCTGTTACAATTTGCTCACCACTTGTCATGAAATATTATTATGTAACACAGATACTAAACACAGACTGATTAATTATAAGCATGCAGGTAAATATTTGGTACCGTAACATAATGAAAACAGTTGTCAATTTTGTTTTCTGGGAACCTCTTAATGCAAAAACTCGTATAAATATAAATATATAAATACAATTACCGTATTTCTTAGATTATTATCATACAGTGCAAAAAGCATTGATATCGTACACAAGGCAACAGCAAACCTATATTTTACGTAATTAAGCCATACAGCCTGTTTCAAGAACGCGGAGGAACGTTGGTTAGTTTTAAGCAGAAGATGTTGTAAGCTGCATGAAATAGACCTAAAGTAAATAAGCGAAGATTTACAGAGGTCAACATGCAAATTGTGTTAAAGATTGCATATTTATGATAATTATAAAAAGTGTTAAATCACTAGACAGAAATTCTAAAATATTCTTAATTAAAACTTATTCCATCCATTGCATTACAAATAAACATGTTACACATATACCGACTAATTATTAACAAATAAAGTAGAATGCAATGAGTATACTCTCAAGTTACTTTTTCCTGAATACAGTATGGTTTTGTAATTGGGGTAACGCATTCATTTTTAAATAAATTTTACGACAGAGAATTGGCCTAGAGTAAATGGTGTAGATGACAAATATATTTTATTGATAATGATCCAGTTTGGTGCACTTTATTGTCACTCCATCCAACCAGTTATTTGTAAGATAATCATCCAAACTGTCATCTCTTTCTTCAAATTGAGTTGAACAATCACCATTACAAGATGGTGGAAAGTTGACAATGAAAGAAGATGTAGAGCAATTGTCAACAAAGTACGGCGGATTTCGCTTAAATTGACATCCAAACTTTGCATTAAATCTGTAATTTTATGAAAGTATATGTAGTGGGGACATCATAGGTCACATCATGCTACAGAGCTAAAATTGAAAAAAACTATCTATGTGTATTACGTACAATCTACAAGTTGAATCAATAAGGCCACCGTGAGCAACAACCAATACATTGGCACAGTAACCATCTGTGTTATGGTTTGAGCATTCTTCATAGATCTGTTTAAACAGAGCCCTGCAGTGTATGAAATATTTGAAAAACATCTTGAGTTAATTAGAAATTTCATATTAGCAGAAATATTTACAGCAAGAATTTTTGGCAATTATTGAGTATTTTGATTTATATGATTGATTGGTCACCTGTAAAATTCCTCAGCTCGTTTCCTCAGCTGCATCTCGGACTCCCCTCCCTCTGCTGTGTATTCTCTGGGTCCCAAACGAGCTTTCTTTGCAGCTTGGTATAGTTCACTGCTCAGTTTTCCTAACATGAATATGCCGTGAATGGAGGTTATAGAACAGGGGTGGCCAGACCTGCTTCATGCTCGAGCCGCATATAACATATTCCAGTTTTAAAAGAGCCACAACACAAACACAATAAAAAACACGAATTTATTCACTTACAAAGAAGTGTAGCTATTGATTAGCATTAGTGCTGCATGGTGATACTATGAGTCTCCAACTGGGCTTCACCAACTCTTTTTGCAATTATTATTATAACCGTAACCAAGACTTAAAATTAGGTCAACCATGACGTACAGCTTCAATCTGACAGTTTACTTAACTACAGTGTACAAGTTAGCACACTTCTGTACAATAATGTACTTTTTGGAGTGTAATTTGATTATTGCTAACAATGAGTCCATTGTTAATACGTGTGATAGAACGCATTGTTTCATAATCTGATCAAACAACTCGTCTAGACCGGGAAAATTGCATGTCTAATTCAACAATGCTAATTCATTAAAGAGCCGCAATCAAAGGCTCAAAAAGCCACAGTTTGGCCACCCCTGTTATAGAAAATACTAAAAAGGCAGTTCAACTGCTGCTTATTTGTACTGGCACTGCATTACCAAATGTGATGTATTGTATTTAAAGAACTGAAATCAGTCCATGCAGATGCTCTGACAGTTGTGGAGCAGACATGTGTCGATGCTATGCCAAGATACTTTTAACATATAATGTTCCTGCTTGTGCGAGGACCAAAACAGGGTTTCGCTTCCTTTGTTCTACTTGAAGTTAAATCTTAGACATACATAGACTTTTATACGGTCGGCAAACACAAACCTTCTAGAACTCCAAAGCTTCTTTCCCTTATTCGACTGTCAGATTTTATTTGCATTGTGGAAGCTTCTTCATTTGCTGGAAATAAGACACAAAAAGCAATTAATTAAATGACACAGGTCATAAAAGTCTGATGTTTAAACATATATATTGTGCTTGTGGCAAATTATATAAGTACAGTGAATTCTGGCAGCATGTTACTTACATTGTCCGTGTTTATTTTGTGATTTGATTAATTTACAAGTTTCAATGGCTCGCTTTAGGTCACTTGAATACCAATGTGAAATCTTTTCTTCAGCGAGGTATCTTAAATGGTAAAGAATTATTATTATTAGTATATTACCAAGTGCACAAAAGTGTTTTGATAAAATGTCTAATTGTAATTTCCAATCATGCGAAGGTTGTAAGATGTTGATATATTTTTACCATCGTAATTTGCTTGCAAACACGAAATTAATCATATACCGGTATAGACCACGTTGTGTGTGGCAGCAAAAATTGAAGTCATCTGTCTCCCTTCAATGAAATTTTTTAAACGAGAACTGCCTTCTATGTCTCGTAGAAGTGGAAGAATTTTATGACTTACTTTCCGACTGTGTTAGCTTGCATCAGTCCAGTCTCATTGAGTGGAATATCAACCTGGCCTTGTAACATCCTCTTAAGGTTGTAGTCAGTTTCTCCATGACGTACCAGAGTTAAGTGGAACTTTTTACTCATATTGTGTATCTTGCTATTTTCTTTAAATGTCCTAATAATTATGACTGCTGTGTTTTAATATACATGCAGTAAACGAAATAATATGTTGAAAGCTAATAGGTCATCTGTGGAAAATAAATACAAAAATTAAGATTAATTTATACAACAAATGATTGACGAATGCCGCAAGGTATGTACTGGAATAGTTCAATAATTTGAAAAAATCATATTTTGAATGAAAAATTAGTACAATGTATTAAATAAATGAGGTGTTACATAAATGAGGTTGTATCTAATAAACAGCAATTTGAATAATGGATTTTATGATTTTATACACCGTCCACACAACACAACTGTGCTGATTTAACATAGACAATGTGAAGGCAACTTTATGTGGCAAAACAAATTTGCTAAAATAGAGAAATGTAATGATGCAAATATGTCTAGATAAGCATTAAAATTATTTCAATGTAGAATAGCACATCAAATCTATAAAGAATTGTGATGCTAAAAGATATTACACTACACATCATCCCATAAACAACAGGTCAATGCTCGTAACCCAATTTAGTGCATTTTATTGTAACTCCGTCCAGCCAGTTATGTGTAAAAGATTCATCCGAGTCTTCGCTACCAACTTCAAATTGAATTGAACTTCCATCGTCACAAGATGGCGGCAAGTTAACAATGAAACATGAAGTGGAGCAATTGTGAAAATAATATGGCAAATTTTCTTTAAACTGACATCCAAACTTTGAGTTAAATCTGTAATTTTAGATATGAAACAACTTTAGATTCACCTTCGTTACGATGGTTTACAAGTATGAATATGCACAATACAGGAACTTACAAGAACACGTGATAAGTGTGAAGTTTAGAAACGTCTTTATACGAATACTTTGGTATTTCGAAGTATTCTTCGTTATTTAAATTTGAATACAGAATATTAAGTCAATATTTCAACTATGACAACCATGCAACCCTCTATAAATCAAGCGCTGATGACACGAAAAACTATTCCAACGCATGAACCTATTGTTTGCCTGTCACAAAAGTAAGTTTCACCTCTGCAATATAAACTAATGTCATGTTGCAAACAAGTGAAGTGTTTTTGTTAACTTACGACCATTTCACATCAAGAATCAAGTTATGTTAGGGCTGAAAATTAGCAGTTTGCTTTAAACACATGAAGGACTTTGAATTTAAATTTGGACAATTACAAGGTAAATAAAAATCATTTCGAATTAACAAAAATTCACATTTAAATTGAATTGATATTCTGAAATGAACATCCATAGCCAAGTTATAAAATTTAAATTCCTCACAGTAAGCAAGTTGAATTGATAATTCCGCCATGTGAAACCACGAATACGTTTGCACAGAATTCACTGTCACTGTTCGAGCACTCATCATAGATTTGTGTGAATAAAATTCTGCAACGAACAACACAAAGCCAAAGCCTGGTTGACGTATTTTAAAAATCATAGACCGCAAAAAGATACATATTGGTATTTGATTCGGACATTTTGAAACCGACATTTTGTAACGAAACAAATTGGTCCGGATTAATAAGGTCTGATTTTGTTTGATTAGAAAATATTACCCATAGAATTCTTCGGCACGCTTTCTAATCTGCATCTCTGTTTCCCCTCCTTCAGCCGTAAACTCTCTCAGACTCAAGCAAGCATGTTTTGCTGCTTCATGTAATTCACTGCTTGGCTTTCCTGCGTAGTTGAACCATGCAAAGTTTTATTGTACACAAAATACAAACATTTATGAAACAGTTACAATGTTGTACAAACAACTACATTGTTATCATCAAAAATAAAAAGCTTAAACAAAGTGTGGCAAAGATACTGAAAAGTTTTTAAAATGGTTATGTATCACAGTTTCATGTCAGTTCAACCCCCATCACCTCAACCCTGGTCAATTCACAGCCAGTTGAAATAAAGTTGTAGGCCCAATTTAATCTTCCAAGCATTCAACAAAGTAAAATTTTGGTCCACCGTGAATCCGATTTAAGGCTCATAAACTACAGTTGTTTGTATAAAGGTTTTGTTTCATCTTGAGATATTCTATTCCGAAATCTCTTAACAATGTAAAATAGAAGAATATGATAACTTAATATAAATAATAATTAATATAAGTCGTAACGTGGTCTCCTTTTCCGCTTGGCAACTTACATTTTGACCTCTCCTTTCTTAAAGTGAGGGGCAAGTTCAAAAACAAGTTGACCTTAAATCAAAGACTAGTTGCCAGTATATTTACTAATGAAAATTTTTTTAATAATATATAATGGTTAAGCAGCTAAATATTGCCAAAATTGCATCTCAAAATTGGCCTCTTATTATGATGGAGAGGGTGGTCATTATAACGTCACAATGGAGAAACAATATGCCAGATGACTGAGGCTTGTATTAAGTATGGTGATAGTGGTGGGCTAGCAAAGGGGTTTTGGATGGAATACGTTGCCTTTGGTAGGTGGTTAGTAGCAAGTTATGCATATTTTCAGCATAGGAATGTCACAAATGACAGTACATAAACTGTTAAAGCAATATTGTTTTTACCACAGTTACCGGTACCAAACTATTGTGACTAGGTTAGAGACAACAGCCAAGACTGTACTGACTGTAGGTTAACACCTACATTCAGCAGTACAAATACACCAACAGTAAGTTAGTTTAGGCTTATACAAAATGCTCCTGTTATACACTTGAGTATGCTATAATTATACCTATTACTATTTACTTGTTGAACACCTGAAACATTCCATTCATATTTGATCCACATATCTGAGTTATCCCTATTTTTTCTATTATTGTGAAATAAAAAAACGCCACCTTCATCATAATTAAGCAAAGAATATGCGTTTTTGCCATTTATTTATGACAATAACTGCTAAACCACTACATATCAGTACAAATCTTTTCTCCAGTATATTTACTGACAACTACTTTTTAATTTAGGCCACTTTTTGGACTTGTCTCTCACTTTAAGCATTACTGAGTCTCCACTGAGCGCTTAAAGATGTAGTCTTGCATAAACCATTTTCAAAACAAGTTGAAACGAATTACATTTTCAACATTAGCGAGTTTGAAAACTGCAATTAAATTGAATTCAGGACTGGTGTTGAGTTAGTTGAGGTTGAGTCGTTTGTAGATGAATTAATTGACCACCCTTTCATACATACCTTCTAGAACTCCAAAACTTCTTTCTCTTATTCTATTGTCAAATTTTGTTTGACATTTGACGTCTTCAGGTTCAGAATTTACTAAAAATAAAACAAAGACAAGTGGATGAACAATACAGCCACAAACACAACACAACAGCCAAAAGAGAGCTAATGCTTTATGAATTAGAATTTAAACTGTAACAAAATAAAGCAGTCTGCTTACTTACATTGTGCAAATTTGTTTTGTGATTTAATTAATCTGCAGGTTTCAGAGGCACGACGAAGGTCACTTGTGAACCAGTGTGAAAACTTTTCTTGAGAGAGGCATCTGGTATTAAAAAAGATTAGGTCAATAAGATTAATTTTTAAGCGCACAACATAAAGATTGCAACAAATTTTACAACTCACTTGCCAAGTTTGATGGCTTGCATTTGGCCATTCTCATTTAGGGGCACATCAGTATGCCCTTGCACAATTCTTTGAAAGTTGTAGTTAGTTTCCCTGTGACGTACAACTGTTAATTGGAACTTTTTACTCATGATATACAGGTTTTAATGTATCTATTCATACATAGCTTCTATATTTACTGGACTTAAAAATATGGCTGTTTATGAAAAGGAAATCATTTGCGCTTCGCCAACAATTAGATTGCTGTTTTTGTTAGATTTGGTGAATTCTGAAAGATTTTGGTTAGATCAAGGGAATTCATAAGTCATAAGTATTCTTTGTAATTCACTGATAGGTTAAATAAACTTTAAATTGATAAAAAAAATTTTAAATTTATAATATCTGCCTGTATACAAAAAAATAAATTTTGACTAAAACTCTGCAATGTTTGACTGTTCATTCGTCATAATTTTGTCCAAATTTTTGTCATCAATCTTGTCAATTGTACAAGATTAAAAACTGTGCTGATGCGGATAGTCACAAGTTTATTAGCAACATCGATAATATAGCCTTATGCACAACTTAAGCAGAAAGACATATAAAGGCCTTGAAAGCAAAAACATTTATTATGGTAATTAAATATATAATCTAACAAAGATAAAACTGTTAAGTCAGCCTAGTCAGAAATCTCAAATATGGACAAAAACTTATTTTATATTTTTAAAAACAAAAGTAAACTTAAGTTGAGTGAATTGGCATTTCGCATTTCTGCTACATTCAAGATAGTTTCACTTTCACCTGAGTACCAGTATCTCGTATCTGGATGGTAAAACATAATTCACACCAAACTCTGCGAGATTTTAAGCACCATATGAAGCTAATAAACACAACGACATTTTATTCCAAATTATTAAGTTATAAACAAATCAACCTAAGAACAACTGATGTTTTGTCAAAAATAGAACAATAAACATCCTACCGTTTAAGGGTAACTCCCTGTTAAAGCTTAAAACTAAACTACTTCCCTACGTTTTATTGTAACAACTAACAAATAGTTACAAAAAGTAGTCAAAATATTTAAAACATTTGATATAATTTGTAATAACGCAAATTTGGTGTATTACTGTAAACGTAAGTCTAAAGCTTATCAACTCATGGAAAAGTTAATTAATGACAAATGGTTGAGGTCTATAAATTAATTGTTTTTAATACTTTCATGGCATCTGCTAATAGCCCTTTGTTGAAAAACTTGTTTAATATATAGAATATTAAATTTTTTCTTTTTTTTGTCAAACTTACTGAAAATATTCTAGAAAACATTTTGGGAAAGAAATTAAATAAACCGTAAATTACGGGTTATATGATTTTGTTGTTTGAACATGTAAAACGAATGACGTCATATACATGTTGCTAAGCTACCATTTATGCGAAGGAAATTTATTTGCAAAAAAATATGCGGATGATATTATGACAGAAATATACCTGGTTCAATAAGCTTCCACTTGGCATGTTGAGTGTTCACTAGTTCACATTCAGTTTCATTAAACTTTAAGTAGTTTTTAACAAAAGTTTTCAGTCTGGTGTCAGGATTAAGAAACGTTAACTTGAACGGTGGTGACTGGTGATTGGGATTTGGCTGATTGCCATTGATGAAACTGCCAAACCAGTTAATTTAAAATTCACCGGAAAGTTTTTTGTTGAGAGCGAAAAAGAAGATCTGGATTTCATGGTAGGATTTGCCAAGAATTGCAGAAGCATTGGCAGAACGGTGAAAAGCTAAGCTAGGCTACATTATATTGACGGTCGATGAAGACACGAAGTCGGCTCACTGCTACAGCCTTTATTAGGAAACGCTTAGAAGCCAAGCGGTAGATTGTGTTGCTAGACTGTAACAATTATCTTTTTCTGGAATCGTAACACGGTTGTTGTAATTACCCTTGGGCATGGCATATCATATCAACCTTCAGTGTACGACCCCAAGAAATCCAGATATTATTCAGATATCATATAAATTCTCTCCAGTGTTGATTTTCCCATAAGCTAAGGGGTAATGGACAATGCGACATTGTTAGAAAATGGAAGCAATGGTCAAAGGCGGTAACATAGACGATGATGATAATGGACAATGACCATAACTAGTATTTCCATTTCTTTTATAACAACAGCTCTTTTCAACATCGATCTCGATCTTAATTCCTCCCCTGGAATAATCCAACTTCCATAGCCTAATAAACATCCTAACGATTTTTTGAAAAATTATTCAATTTTATTTAATGCCCAAACTCTCAAAGTTATAACAGAAATAGAAACACAGGTTGCCACCATTTTCCATTATTAGCATTGTCCTTTACTGTCATTGTTATTATCACCATTTTCAGCTGAGTTTTAAGGTAAAATTCTCTTTCATTTTTCACCCCCAATTTTGTTTCTTACTGAGCAAGTAAAGAGCTCAAAATATTTTATGCATAAAATCGTTGTTGTTTGATTCCAAAAATGGTTTCTTGCAAGTTGAATGACTAAGTCACTTACGTGTATCCCAATTTCATAAACAACAGCCTACAAGTTACTTCAACTTTTATTATTCATGTTACCTTTTGACCAGGTTTGGTTAAAAGCTCTAATAACTTATTACTTGGTGATTCAGTTCTGACAGCACTTAAATCATTTTTGTCATGAGAAAGAACAGTTAGCTCAAATAATTTTAATTATATTTTGGCTCTATTGATAACAACGCTCTGTTTTAAAAGGTTTGAAGGAAAAATATGTTTTGTACAAGATAGGCCTACATATGTTTTTAGAAGTGGCCTATAGGTGTTAATGTTAAGTTTTCTAAAAGAAATTGTTCTCTACCAGCAAACAAGAAATTTCAGTGTGCTACTCAGATTTGTTAGTCCGCAACTATTACAAGCAAAACCCTGAAAGAACATTAAAAATTTTTTCCTTTTAAAACTCACTTTATTATTATCTGTTGCTGAATACTGTACATATTACACGTTTTCTTGTTTTTTACCTACATTTTTAGGTGAATCGCAAACAACTAAACTACACAGTGACTTGGTAAAATAAATAAGTAACATGAAGTAGACTATCTGCTGCTTGGTTGGCTTGATACTCTGCTTTTTTGTGCCACACTAGAATCACATTTCAGACATAACCACGCACTGAACTGGAAACAAATCTATTCAATTGCAAAGCCTGAGGATTTTCCAAGGTAAGTTTTTGTTGAAGTACAAGGCAGATTAGTTATAAATGTAGTGCGTTTTAAATAAATGCGAATCATTTTTTTGTTTTCAAAAGGTCCTTTTATAAAAAAATGTGTATTGAAGAAAATTTTTTTGTAAATATGTAGATTGGTCGTGCACAAAGCCACATACATTTGCAATCGTTTCCATAAGTTAAAAACCTCCTATTTAATCTTAGATGTCTGTTACTCTTTCAAACTCCAACGTCCTTGATCTGGAAGGAGAAAATCTTCCAGCTGCAGAAACTCTTCCAGCTGGAGAAACTCTTCCAGCTGAAGAAACTCTTCCAACTGAGAAGACACTTAATGAGCTTCTAGATTTGTCCCTGGGGAGTCCAGAGGTAGTAATAAACACTGGAAAGATAAATTTTTGTTACAGATGTTTTGGATGTCAGCTTATTGTTGTCAATTGTTATACTGTATTTCAGGTGGGTGCGGTGAACTTTAACATACTTCACACTTTACTAAGCTCCATATTAAAACGACTCGATCTTCAAAATGTCATCACAGAAGTTGATTCAAGTAAATATATCTTGGATAGTTTCTTTTAATGATTTTACGCTGATTAAATGAAACCTATTTACAATCATTTAATGTACTTATTCGATGATGTTTATACATGATTAAAATCTTATCATTAAACACTTTGCAGCTTGTCAGACTTGCTTGTATAAAATACCGATTTTTGTTGATTTTCATAATTTGTAGGCCAACTACCAACTGTAGAGTTACCGAAGCGAACTCTTTCAGTAGAAAAGCTAGACAAGAAGGTTTCTCACATGGAAACACAGCTGAAGGTTTTAAATTCTTTACCAAGCAACCATGATCTGATAGAAAAGGCAAGGTACGTTGACAATTAAGTATATTAATATTACTTCTTCTGTGTAAGTAATTGTCATAAAGCATTTTTGTAGCATTTATTGATAGGAGATGCTGCTTAATAAACTAACTGGCACCTAGTTTCTGTTTTTCAATTCAAACTTATTTTTATTTTTCGAGACTGATAGTAATATGAAATCAAAATTGATTTTTCTTTGATAAAGCTGTCATTGTTGTATTGCAATTTTTTTACCATCAATTGGTTATTATTCATTATGAAAAAGGAATCATATGTTTTGCAGATCTGGGACTTCTGTTTCTCCAGCTGCTGACGTCTGGCAACATCTGCAATTGCAGAAGAAAGTGGAGGCAAATGAAACTGGTGTAACAAAGGTTTGTGTAAAACTCAAACGCATTTAAATGATTTTAGCTGGCATTTTGTAAGCTCCAACTTTCAGGCTCTTTCGCTAATTGATGACCTTTTGCGCGAAATGCGTGACTTGCGAGACAATCAAAACAAAATGAAGTCAGATATGGAAAGACTGAGCGAGAAAATGGAAAAGGTAAAATAAATCACTTCTGAATTCTTAACATAGTTTAAAATATTCTTATAAATGCAACGAGATAAATCACAAAAATTATTTTTTAGTAACACAGGTTGATATGTTGCAGTAACAATTACAAGATATTAAATATGATATATATCGTCATTGGTCAATGAATATAAAGGGTAAGGACATAAAATTTTGAAAAACCATGAAATGTCTGTCCCTGTTACATATATATTCAAAGTACCACAATATATATAATTACATTCTCACAATTGGCCGTGTGTTTCCTTTGTAAACAAAAGATAAACGTGAAGTTTTATGTACCGGCATCTCTTTTCTCTCTTTGTTTCTTTTTTTTACCAAGAGTTAAGAGAAATCTCGAAGATTGCTCATCCCATTTATAAAGCCGGCCACCTTGAATTGACGCGTCCTAAAAGCACTTTATTGGGCCGTACAACAATACACAATGGGATTTAAACCTCACATATAAAAGTTTGATGAATGACATTCTCTATGGCTGGCTATTTATCATCCAGTCAATGCATATAACTTTTATTTTTTTTAAATGGGAGTTTTTATTTGAGCGCTAAGGAGTGCTTTATACCGTATCAGCTCTGTATTCTACACCTTGGTAGTGTATTATATTGGTCTTTTGTGGATAACTTTACACAAACAATTTCAAAATAAAGTTTTTCTCATAAATCGTTTATATAACTGGGATTGATTCTGACACTCTTTGGAAATGAGTTTTTATATCACACACACCATTGCACGTAGGCAAAAAGTATCCAAGCATTTTTACAAACATAGTATCATATATATACATATATTTATATACATATACAAACATAGTATTAAACTGCTTAAAACATTAATGTTAACTGCTACGATTTTATAAATACCGCTAACTGATTTTGCAATTTTTCTTGCATCTTTTGAGATATAGTGCTTTGTTTAGTTAATATGTATTCCGGAAATAAAAAATAGGCAAATTCATCAGTAATAGAGATTTATTTGTTTACAACATGCTAAATTTCTTCAGGCCGGAGATTTGAGTGGAATTATTTCACGTCTAGAGTCAGTTGAAGCTTATGATGGCCGCATAAATGAACTTCAGCGTGAATTGGTGAGTGTTATATAAGCAAAAACCTTGTTTTAGGTGCACGTTTGTATGCATTCAATGTAAGCACAGTTTTGGCGGGATAATTATTGCAGATGTTGTCATATGACAAAATATTGCATTGCAGGATGCTTTATCGTCCAAATTACGCCAATATCCAGATGCAAGCGAGTTTGAAAACTACATAACGTGGCCAGTGCTTGAAGAGGCACTAAGCCAACACATGAAGAAAATTGAAGAACTACAAAAGCAAAAGGTTTATATATTAGTTTATTTAATTTAATGACTGTTAGTATTACAACAGAGTCAAGCAGCTGTTAATGAGCAGTGTGACGTACTTGTGGCTGTTTGAAATTTAGCTTAGTATAAACTTGCTGTTGTGTCTGACTCACCCCTTAAACCATGTCATTAGGTAACTGCAAGCACCAAGTTGTTTTGCTGCAACTGTACGATCTTTTATTTCCCTGCAATTATTGTCCTGCATTACATTAAACTAAATTTGGAATGATATTTAAATTCTGTGTGAGATGTCGCATACCAGAACATGGCTGGTACTGATACTGTCTTGGTCATGATAACTTTCGGATAAACAGTATGAGAGCTTAGTTAAAGGATTCAATTTCTGAAAACGTTTGAAAGTGAAAGGTTTTGTTCAATTTTTTTTTAAATTATAATTCCTATTGAACCAACCACTGTCTAAACTTTACAATTTCATCATTCTTACACTAAGTTGAATACTTTCAATCTGCAGGAAATTGCGGAAGGAAAAGAAGTTGACGAGGAAGAAGAACTTAAACTTCCAACTCCTGCACAAAGTGCAACAAGTTCACGACCGGCAAGTTCGCGTCCAACCAGTTCGCGACTCAGTTCTGCTAAGGAAAGATTTCCGCAGGTGTGCCGCCTTTTCTACCAGTTGCAATTCCTATTTGTAATATCTTCACATTCTTGGCGATTGTGAATGAGCTGAACCATGCAGATTTATTCTAAAGAATTAATTAATTAAATTTCAGGCAACTGAAATGCTGGAAAGAATCGGAGCGCTCAGTGAGAGACATGAAGCTTTGGATGGAAGAGTCGTTGTACTTGAGGTGATTGTCTTTAGTCTCTTTAGAAAACTCAGAGAAGTTAAAATAAAACCCTAGTTGAAATTTTCATATAAAATATGAAACTGAAAAACCTAAGCCCAACCAAGCTCATTCAAAACCACTAGTGAATGTACAACTTTTTACTACAGTAGTTGAATCAGAACTTATAGTGTACTAGACTAACCAGTGGCCATGTAAATGACTGTTTTTCAGGAAACAATGCCAACCAAAGCCGATAAATCTGAACTGGATGAGCTACGCAATCAACGTGAGTGAAGTGAAAGTATTAAGATTTTTATGTTCCTATTTTTTTTGAAATATTCACTTTATGCTTTGCGCAACAGAGGCACCTTCTATCCCAGAAGACCTACTCGAACAACTTGCTAAGCTCAAGGAAGCCATAAGTTTCCTGGAGAAAGAAAAGGATCGGGTATGATGCGAATGTTGGCTTTTCACTTATAGAAAATTTATCAAATTTGCAACAAAAACATTCTAAAATGAATTTAAAAAACAGTTGCAAATACACAGACCGTGCTTTTATCATTTTTCAGTTGAAAGACCTGTTGCAGTTACAGCAGGATAGCATAGACAACATACTCTCAATGAGGCCCGCGTCAGATGGTACTGAGGGCGGGGAGAGCTCAGGCTATGAGTCGGCTGGAGGTTTGGCAAATGGAGTGACTGCTCTCGATTTGAGAAAACTTGAACTAGCTTGTCAAAGACTAGGCCAGAAGATGGGCAGTCATGTGAAGTATGAGCTAGTGTAGATTTTAATAGGAAACCAACACTGTGATACAACAGCCAGTCATAACAGTGAAAGATATAGGAAAGAATATTTTATGTATAGTAGAAATCTATTAACACCAGATTGTGAACGGTTAAAGGATTGAACAACCAAGCAGCAGAAGCGTGTTTTAGTCTCATAGCTGTGCACATATTGACAGAATATATTCTAAACCTAGGCAGCTGCAGCAGACCGATGATGATTTGAGTAAAAAGAACCAGGAAATATACGAAGCTGTGAAAGACATCCTCAGCCAGTTTAAGGACCTTAAGAAACAGTTGGAGCTAGTTAAGGCAACTCAGAAAGCTCTGAGTCAACAGATGATAAACCAAGCAAAAACAGCATCTTCCCGACCTGCTCCTACTCACGTGACACCAGCTCCCACTCAAACAACTTCTACATCTACGTCCACTCACGCACTTCCCACTTCCGAACATTCTTCTTCTAAATCCTCTCTTGCATCTCCAACTCCAAGTAGCACATCTCCCACTTCTTCTAATATGACTCCCTCTCCCACTCATAGAGATCATACTTCCACTCATAGAGATCACACTTCGGCTCATTCAGAGCGTGTTGCTCCTCTTCCGACCCCTTTTCCGGAAAGAATGGCTTTGTCCAGGAAAAGAAGCAATATGAAACAAAAGGTCGAGGATAATTTTAGATAAAAGAGCAGACACAAATAATCTTTCCTCCTTTGAATCGATATTCCGCTCTAGGTTTTATTTTAAAAACAGGATTCCTTAAAATTTTTAAGATGTTTTTTACACCAATACTTGTGTTGGGCAGGAATCGGACACAATCGCCAATATGCAAAACGCCTTGCTTAACCTTCAAGCCGAGCTTGAAAAGCTTTACAGACTCGTCAATGCTGCAATGGAAGAACACGACGCCAAACAAAAACACATCGACGTGAGAGAATTAAGTATATACTGCGTTTACTTAAAGTGGAATACTGGCTGGCTTAATCTGGGCGTTTGGTGGTTATGTCAGAGCACAATTCATTTATGTACTTAGCTACATTGGGTCATCGAATATATTTTCTTTTGTAGTCGCTTTATGGGTATGCGGAAAGACTTGAAGAAAAGAAGGCGGATAAGGAAAATGTCAAGATGGAGATTGATGTGGTGGGCCAACTTTTCTTAAACTTTTCTGTTGAAATATTCGATTCAGTTGGCGCTAATCGCCGTCACGTTTTAAATAACAATTGCTACTGTTAATTTTGCCTGCGCAAACACTTAATCTGCCTATTATGCTTCGTTCAAAGTACCGTTACCTTTTAATATCGCCTGTTACTCTCATGATCAGAAAGCGGATAAACGTGCCTTGGCTACCAAAGTCAATCGAACAGACTTCGACTCAACGACGAACGAAATCACAAAGAACTTGGACGAAATGCTAGAAAAGATCTTGGGGCAGGTTTGTGTCGTCACAGTTACGTTGTCCTTGTTTTAATCGTCCGTAGTTCGTTTAAGAATGCTTTTAATCGTTCGCTTTGTCACCGTGGTATACTTCCGACATACCGTAAGATTCGCAGCCTTCAGGTCGCTAGCCATAAGCTCGCTGCAATATTTGCTTTGCGGAGACTCAATTCGATCTTTCCCTTTGTTAACACGTTTTGGATTAGATCGGACAGGCATGTATACGTATGAAGATGGGCAGTAATGTTTGCTTGGTAAATCTCGAAACCGGATCACCATCTCGATATCCGAAAATGATAAGAAGTTTTCATTCAGTGAACGGGCTTGGGTTGACTTTGCGTTTGCAATCTTTGACAATTTGCGTTATCTTGAACCAGCCTATAAATTTCTTTGAACGCTTTTATTATTTGTACAAACACTTGCCTATTCATTCCGTGTCTTAATATCTCGGAGCTATACAAGTCGCCCTTGCATTTGTCCCGTTCTATTGGACTTGGTCATGGTTGTTATTGTGTTTAATCTAGAGCTCTAGACGACTTTCTCAAAGTTCGTGTTGCTTTTGATGGTAGCGCTTTGTTATTTTAAGATTTATTAAGTGCGTGGCTCCAGCACAAAAGACTTGAACCTGTCAAAATAGTAAATGCGGCCTGACCGTCGTTCGTTGCGAAACGACGCGTTCGTAGCTTAGCGTTTCCATAGCGACCAAAGATTAACACAACAGCGGTACAGTGTGTATATTGATGAAGTCACTCCACGACATATTGGTCCACATCGTTCACACGGACATGTACAGTCCTGCCAGACTCGTAAAATATTTGAAAACCGCGATATCACAAACATAACATCGTGCCGGGTAATGTACGGTCGCTTGAACACCCAAGTCGTGTGTTTGTGGTTGGTAATCCGCCTGCGTTCGAATAATTCAATTAAAGGCTTTATAAGATGTCTATGACAGTCGGTGTTTACAGGAAAGCGAATGGCAGAAAGCGTTGAAGAAACTGTCCGGTGAAGTGGACGGCAAACTTGATCGAATGGAGCTGGAAGCATTGAAACAGCATTTGGAAAACAGGTCAGCAGTCACTGCCATACATTTTAAGACATTTTCATGGACGGCCATAACATGCGTACATGTCTTTCATAACATCTCCACGTTGTTTATACAACCAGACTGAAAGCGATGAGGAAACTTCTAGAACAACGACCTGTTAAAGAAGGTTTCGCGGAAGGCGATGACGCGGCTGGCTTCAGAAAGCAACTCCTGCAAAGTTATCATTGCATATCGTGCGACAGGCCTGTCGATTTAGCCTCGACTGGGTAGGGAATGATCCACCTGTGTTCCTGGTTTTCTTGAGAACGGTTTTTCAAAAACATTAAACTAAATTTATAGACATTCTCTGTAGGTCTAAATAAATGAAAGTCGTGGTATACAGAAACTAAGATTGTTAGAAGCTTTTAATATAACCGCACTGGGTCTTATTATTTAACTTTCAATTTACACTTCTACTTTTTACAGACCAATACCCTCTATACCGGCGACAGCTGGTCTACCATCGTCCAAGTCCGTCCGTCCATATACTTCATATGAGCTGGACCAGATTCGCCAGCAAGGCAAAGGGTTAGTAGGCAACTTCACATGTTAAATCTTGTCTTTGTTGTGCACAAAATATTTCTCTTTCAGCGAATGGCGTTTAATCCAACTCATAAAATATACAGTACACTCAATACTGATATACACATCTCAATTCGCTTCTCAACTTTAGTTCTGACATCATAGAATAAGTTTTAAATCTTTGTAATGACGTCAGAAGTCACTTCATGGGAATGATGTTTGGCAAGAACTCGTCCAACTTCAAGGCAGCATTAGAAGAAAGAGAATTAGCCAGATTGAGAAAACTGGACGAACTGGTGTACAGAACCCAATCTTCCTACCCAGGCACCTACCAGCCAGAAATGCAAGGGTTAGTTTTGTGTTAGGCAGGCCAATGATAAGTGTCCGTTTTATTTAGGAATGGGTAAGATCGTAAATGTACAGATTTTAACGCAGCTTAGATAAGCGATTTAGGACTTTTGGTCGAGCAAAGTTATTTTGTAAGCTTAAGTACTTTCACAATTTATTTGCTTAGAGCACAGGTCAACTTAAGGTCAGAGCGTTGAACTGTGTTATTTTTTGTGCAAAGCAACGTCTAATTTTACAACGTCTCCTGCACCTGAACAGCAAGTCTTTCTTGTTTGTTCTCCCTGGCATGTTATTTAGTGCTAGTATTTTCGACCGGTGAAGTGGAGAAGGACGCACTGGAACTTATTTTTAGTTCCGGTGATTTAAGGTCGTAAACGCCAGATAGTAAATGCAGTGAAAGTTTGCTCAGGGAATTTCCTTTCCAGCAAGTTCTTTGAAACAAACCGTAAATCTTTGAGAAATCGAGTGCAAATTTGAAGCTAATCATTTACAGGGCATGACGAGCAAAATCGCTTTCCCCAACCAACTGCTTTATTAAAACCTTTCTTAATTATAATTTATTGGACTGGGAAATTTTTTCTGTGTTTGTTACTTTCGAGGCGTATGCGTTGCTTTGTTCCTGGTGAAATCAATCTCGCGACTGTGCTATGTTGTGGCGCAGGTTGCCTGTGTACAAGAGACTTCCAACTATTCCCTTCGAAAAGTATCTGAGGGAGCTGAGGTAACCGGGCAGCCAGTGCATGGAGCGTGTGCTGATCATGAATTTTGTCCATGCGATATAGAATCGGCTAATTGGATTCCTAACTTAAATTCGATCTTGTAATTGCATGCGAGCGTGCTCACGGTGCTCGACTGTGCGTCTTCCCACGAGCTTTTTAAATTGTTTATTTCTGCCACACATAGAAATCACATTGATTACTCATCACTCATTTTCACAGTATTTTTCATCTGCTTGTAAGCTAAATTAATCTTTTCAAAAGCGAATATGAAATTAGAAAATGCGTTTGCATGTATATGCCGTTTATGTCATTCAGGAAATTATTATTTTGCAATTGATCGGCCAATCAAAGGAAAATATTACATTGGTCGTCGTTATCTTGCGTTTTAAACTACATAGCGTCCACAAAATTTTGGAACAATTTATATCAAACTTTTTTTTAATTCTCCAAAAAGACTGAGTGGACGTCCTGTGTTAGCGCGGAGAGTATTCGAGCTTCTGTAATTTAAACCTAAATCCTTTCAGGTTTTACATAAAGTTTTCTCTAGTTCCACCTTGTGTTGCACATTGAGCTATGTCATAAACGCCTGGGCTTTGTCAGTCATTTTTGCTTCTTCTCCTACGGTGGGTTTCGTCTTCACGAAGTGATCCTTCTTCTCATCTTTGCAGGGCTGAAGGTGTGGAGCCGGACACCGTAGTTCCATCCGGAAGAGCTTGTGGTGGCAATTACACCCTCACTTATCCGCACCGCCGCTACACAAGACTGACTCATCTAAGGTGAAGCTGCTAACTTGTTGATACCCGAGTGCTTTTCAGCGCCGTGGAATAATTGGCTCTTACTATCTCGTATAAGGCCCAAGTTGCCGTTGCTCTAAAAAGTATGACGTAAGGTGACGTCTTATTTAGCGAACTTTGGCAAGAAGAGGAAGCGGTCCTGGACGTTGCTCGAGAGGAAGTTGAACTTCAAGGACACGACGGACACATTTACAAAGGAAGATTGCCGACGATCCCTCTTCCAGGAATGCAGGTAGAATACAAGTGCTTTTTTTTTGGTTATCCAACATGTTTGGAACATTTGTGAAATGTTTTTTGTCAGTGTCATTTTTCCTTCCAAATATTGTGTGGTTTGTGTTACATGTGAGGTCCCGCATTGAATTTCTCTGCGATTGCAGCTTTAAGTGGTTTTCACCGTACGACGCAATTCTGTCCCAAACGCACAATTTATTCCTTGTTATACAGGGCAGGAAAGTTGGACATCCTGAAAGCGTTTACCCACCACAACCGGGGATTTCCCCGCGTCCAAACTCGGCGCGAATGGTCCGACCCACTTCTTCCACCCGTCGCCCCACTTCGTCGGGAAACGTCCGCATCGGAGGATTATCTCCGCCACATATATCCCCCGAGCGTAAGTGAGATGGGCGATAGATTGGTTGCCAGTCGTGACGTAACTGCATCGTCTCAATTTTTTTTAAATTTTTTTTACTTATAAAGGAAAGGATTCGAAAATTTTATATTGTTAAAGGTGCTAGTGAATGTTTTATGCAGTTTTATCTATTATGAATTTTTAAAACGTTTATCAAGTCTTGGATGGCTTGTCGCCTGTAACTCGACTTTAAATTTATTTTACCACATATTTAGCTGTCAAATTGATTGATATATAACGTTTTTTTTCCTTTTCAGACTCAAACAGTCGGTTCTCCACTACGAACAGCGTCGAATAATTTGTAGAGATTTGTTATAATTAGTTTCATGTTGGTGTTTTCATGCGTCCAAATAATTTGCGTGTTTCTCATTTTTAGGCATTTGCTACTTCTCATTACTGCATTTTTGTAATTTTTTAAAACTTAATTTTTCTCCAAGCCATTTATCTGTGTTAGTTTTTACGATATTGCAAATCTATAAGAGAGTGTTTCAGTTCACTGTCAGCAAGAAACAACTGTGCCGTCCATCTTTTAGAAAACATTGCAGGTTTGCTCTTACTTCCAGCTGTGCTATCCGTAAGATTAAACCACATGTTATTGTGTGTTAAATAATGCCTTAAAACGCAGTGTTTTAAGTAAAACCGTCCATCCTTTTTTTAATTCCTGCTGTGTTGTACTCATAAGATTAAACGACGTGTTATTGTTTGTTAGATTTGCCTTGAAACTTACCGTTTTAAGTATATCCGTCCACACTTTTAAGCTTTTAATGCCTTTTGAGTAATAATAGTAACATGTTTATGGAATACTTTCGTGTATACTGTGACAAAGAAGTCTTTTGCATTCTTCTGAAATCTGATTTTGTTTTCAGAGCTTTTTTGTTTCTAATCTCTTGTCCGATTCTCTTTTTTTCTTTTTTCAATTTTTCTTCTCTCAGTTTTCTTTCAAATCGCTGAATTGTGCAAAAGTAAGAAAGAGATATTGCCATTGTTCACATCTCAAACTCTGCACTGTCAAACTTCACCACTGTCGCTAATTCATTTTTTAAAAGTGCTTTATTAATTCATCTTCCAACTATAGTCGTGTGTCTAATTTTCTTTGCTTGCATCAAAGTTTTATTTTTGTAATATTTATAGCACGTTCTCATTATGAAAAGATCAGAACTAGAGCGACATATATTTCCTGTGTTTTGCATTATCTGTTTGACGGTCATCCTAAATTTTGCATCTTAAAATATACAACTTTATACGAGCAGTTTGTATTAATTAAACTTGCTGATATTACGCTTTCTACGTCAGCTAAATATTTGTAGTTTACATTTTAATAACTGAGCCAGTGCTCTATTTCAGAGATACAAAACTGCCTTTGAATTCATAAGCCTTTTATAAAATATGGCATTCTTGATAGCAGCGTTGTGGAGATCACCCAGAAAGTAATCTGTGGATAGATGGACCATTTGCCGTGTTGTGGGCTGCTTCGATTTTGCGTTAATTTTCATTCATGAACAAATTGTTTGCGCGTTTGTTAAAAAACACAAAAGACAGAGAAAAAATTTACTGTGAAGTAGGGATGGGCCGATACGAACCCAAACCCGAATAGATTCGCCGAATATCGCGTTTATGGAAGATTCGGGCGAACACGAATACCAACAATGGCGAACCCGAATACAATATTACTTATAAATTTACAAACTTTTGTTAAAAATTATGATCTAGTTTCCCGACAAAGCTAAACTAGAGTCAGCAGTACTTACAATGAAGGTCGTTTTCCTAACGATTTTGCTTTTTCAATCGTTTTTTAAACACTATTTTTCGAAAGAAAGCGATTTGTTTATCGATTACGTCATTTTAGAAGCAAGACTTGACAACTGTTTGAGGAAATTTTATTGTTTGGTTCTAATACGAATAGATTCGGGATTCGTTCGTGTCGACCTTCATGATATTTGGGTGTTTGGCGGGAGGGGACTTCACCATTTCTGCGCACTTAAAGAAATTTTTGGAGCTCCGGTTGCCCGCGAGTATTGTCTTTTTCTTATCTTAATTTAGATGTGTAGCGCGCTCTAGACCGATTTTTATTTTTGCACGAAATAAGAGAACGCATGGAACAGAGCATCACCGTCCATTCAAAGCTTGATGACGGTCAAGCCAAAGTAATCAAAAAGAGTCAACAAGTCTTCAAGGAAACTACTAACAGACTATTAACTATTATTAAACTATTAACTTATTAACATGACTGGTTATGAGGTCTTTTTCCAAACCACAAAACAGTTTCCAACCTTCTTATTGGAAGCATCTAGCAGCAACAAGGCTAATTAAAACATGAAATTCTGTGAACAATGTGAAACTCAATTGTCCTATAGATGTCCAGTATAATTTCCTTTCCTGTAGCAAGAAGTAACTGAACTATAGAGTTTTATCTGTTTTTTTTTCGTACAACGCTCATACACTTCCTTAACGTCATGTCGGAAACGTTCTGGAATCTTTAGTTTGTGTCCTGAAAGCAAGAGCTGGCACTGTGTGCTGACATGTACACCAAGCATGGAAAAAACGTTATAATAGCACGCGATTTTATATTCGAGTTTATGTTCCATATAAAGAATGTTTTGTCGTTTGCTTCTATACTGAGAAAGTAGCCTATCTGTGCTACCACAAATTGAACTGTGTTTCTTCATGGTTAATTACCTGTCATAAAGTTCAAAGACGTCCTCACTACGCAGTGGTTTAAAGATTGACTGTCACGGTTACACGGGAAAAAATCGTTTGTTCAAAGCTACTTGTTCATTGTTTCTTGTTCACCTAACGTTATCACATAGTAACATAAATCTACCTCATAATATAAATCTTACATCAATTAAACCTCAAATAGCCAAAATCAACTTTCCCAATGGGAGCACGACATATGGCCGCGGGAAAGTGGCCGCGAACAAACTCACCGGGGTCAACTGAACGTGACGTAAATTGACCGCAGACAAACTGACTGTGACATAAACTGGCCGGCGATCAAATTAACCGTCGATAAATTGGCCGGCGATCAAATTAACCGGCGACAAATTGGCCGTCAAAAGGTCAAAATTTTAAACTCGGTAGTATATGATATGTAAAGTAAATATTTGTTTGTAACTATTTCCTTTGTTTTTAACAAAATTGTTTTTTATTTCAATACACATTGAAACGTTTATTGAAATAAACAGAAGTGACTAGATAGTGAATTAGAATTTTGACCTTTTGACGGCCAATTTGTCGTCGGTTAATTTGATCGCCGGCCAATTTATCGACGGTTAATTTGATCGCCGGCCAGTTTATGTCACAGTCAGTTTGTCTGCGGTCAATTTACGTCACGTTCAGTTGACCCCGGTGAGTTTGTTCGCGGCCACTTTCCCGCGGCCATATGTCGTGGAACCTTTCCCAATACCCATTTTTCTAACCTTACTGTCTATCTTTTGCAACCGACTGCCTGGCCTACTTTCGGTGTAATTGTCACTCTCTAATTGTTAAACGTTTGTTAGCGCTTTTTTCTACAGAGGCCTGGTAAGTACGTTTCATGTCAAACGTTGCAACAATCAAACAACCATTTAAAGCATTTATAATTAGCTAAAATTTATTCTGGAAAATCAATAGAAAGGGCAAAAATCGTTGAGAATAACAAAAACCATATACACTGATATATGAGCTATACAACACTTTGCCGCAAATTAAATAAGTGAGATTTGTGTTCAATGGTATCGGTCACACGCAATGCTTTATGCTACAATAATAGTCAATATACGTTGTTTTATATACGATTTCTCCGTTGAAATGATCCACTATACGCTATACCACCATTGGGCAAGGCTAAATAGTCAAACCATCGTTTACAGTCGCTATATAAGTGTATTTATACAAGCGTTTCCCAGTTAAGTTATTAATATGTTTTATTGCATTCGAGCTTTATTCAATCAATTGTTTTTTTAGATATTCACATATTTTTTTTCAAATGTTCTGGTGTTTTCTGGGTTTCTTTTAGGTTGAATACGCACTTTGCAATGATCTTGAACCCTTATGTTGCAGTAATACTCTACCGGGCTCCGAATGCGCTACTGACGACACAGATATGTATGTTTATATGAGAAGTTTGTCCCGTGATTGTTAGTCAAGAGTTTCACGAGTCAATCACAAATCGAGTTTCGATCTCCTGCTGAGTTTCCTGATTTCCTTTTTCTCTTCGACGACTGCAGATGCCTTCTCTTCTTTTTCTTCCTCGTCTTCTTCATCAAAGTCATCATCTATGTCGACGTCATTACGATCGTTGCTTTCGCCTTCAGTGTCGTCATCGTCTACGTCATCATCTAGGTTGTAATCATCGTCATCGTTTTCTGTGTTAATCTTCCCGGAGAGAACTTCCGAGATCCATTTCTCCAGTTCCGCAAGAGTCGGAAGGCGCGATTTTCGACGAGCCATCCAGACACTATCCGCCTAAACAAGTGGACGTTACCAAGCCAAGTTCCATGTCCATGTGTCTCATAATTATGCGGTTATTCTATGTTAGTTAATCGTATTTATGTAAATGTTAACCATCGTCGTCATCATTTACTTACGTCAGTCACATTGACCACGCCGATCTGTGGCTCACTCAGATCGACACCGAACGTGCGCTCCCAATAATCATGGAGCTAAAAATTATAACAATGTTTGATTTGATGAAAGATTGCATTGGTCACTGTTCAGATCCCATCAGTTGAATTTTAACACAAAAAACTTTGCTTCGAAATTGTGCAATGTGCTTGTACTGACCAATGCAAAGTCGTCCGGGTCGATCCACACTATTGACAAGTTCGGGTCATCCGTGTGCAGCTGAGCAATCTCTTTCAAAAGTTGAAGAAATTCGAATCCTTCGGGATCAGATTCATCTGCGAACGCCACCACGTGGATATCGTTTATGTCGTCCTCCTGATGCGCAAAAAATAAAATAACTTAAAATCTACAAAATAAGTTTGTGCCAGCAGCGTTGCTAAGGCTACCGTTGGGACTTTTGTCAAAGAAAACTAACTTGTACGTAACCCGCTTTCAAAATCGTTTTGTAAACACATTTTTTCAAACTTCAATAGGAGGCAAAAATATATGGAAAAAATTAAAAAGATTTTTGTGCAAATGCTATATGAATGGTTGCCGAGGCAGCTTTCATACCGACCCAGATGTCGTACAAATTGATAGGACGAAGTTTCCGCAGGGTAGCGCGCTTGTGGTCAGAAACAAAATCTTCGATGTCGCTATTATCGTGAGGTAAATTTCCAGACATAGTGATCGACTTCTTCATGTATGGCTCGTAAAAGTCAATTTGATTGACCTCGGTCAAACCTAGCTGCTTGGCTAACTAGAATAAAAGTTTCTTCTTGAGAAAACTACTTTTGGATGACCACAAACTCTTATATAACTAACATGTTGGCTGCAGAGGCTGGATGTAAGCTAGAGACTGACCAGTTTTTGAAAGACAGCGTAGAAGGAAATAAGCGGTTGAAAGTCTAATGCCGCGTCCACGAAGTCATCGAAAGCTGTAAAATAAATGGTTTAATTGATTGAGAAAGACTTGAAACTGTGTTGAAAATAAATTTCAGTTATGCAATTTGTCAGCGACAACTCAATACGAATATTAAGTAATTAAGAATATTAATTAATTTAATTTAATTTAATTTAATTTAATTAATTAATATTAATTAATAATAATAATTAATATTAATTAAATAAAAAGAACTGTTCAGGAATTGAATTTATAAGAATCAAAAACGAAAAAAAAATTTTCTAACATAGAATTTTGTGCAACAAGATTTGTACGGACAAAATGTTATCAAGCTTACCCGCGCTGCTGCTGCTTTCAAAATAGCCGATAACTTTGCTCAATTCGTTTCGTTTGAATGCCTGGATTTCTATTTTAGTGTTGATCTCCTCCACTGGATGTTCGTCGAGCTAAGCATATTGATAGGCCTAGTAAGTTTACTGAACTATTAATAAAACAAATTTCCAGGTAAGGCTCGAGTGAGTCACATTGTTGTTACGCACAAATCTCATCCCTGTATTTTATCTATTTCAAGTCGAAAGCCCAAACTCCGAGCACGCATATAGCTCACCTCAAGTATAAATTCAACCAAAAAATCCGTCGAGCGTTGACCGTCGTAAGCCACCTTGTGTCCAGACTTATAAGCGTAAATTGCACCGGCTTCAAATATTCCTGCAAAATAAATTTGTGTACAGGCTAACTGTGAAAGCGTTTGGACGGCGTGCTTGTTACTGTTCAACTCACTCCTACAAATGGAATATAGGCTACATGTACAAGTCTAAATTTTGTCGCTAGTTTTGTTTTCTTAGTAAATTTTACGTACGTAACATTACGTTACTTACGTTACGCCGTTTACGTTTTGTTTGTAAATGTAAAGCACAAGTCACAAAAAAGATTTTTTCTACTTAAGATCTTTCCTAAGAACTTACCCAGTTTCTCAGCCAGTTTTCTGTCGTTCTGCAGATTAACGACCCCAAAACCGACACCTTCTCTTTCCGTAATCTGTGCAGCTAACT
Organism: Clavelina lepadiformis; assembly: GCF_947623445.1. Lineage (NCBI taxonomy): Eukaryota > Metazoa > Chordata > Ascidiacea > Aplousobranchia > Clavelinidae > Clavelina > Clavelina lepadiformis. The sequence continues at coordinate 22,064,045 of NC_135241.1, forward strand.
GAAAATGGAAAAAAGGATTTCATTTTTATATTAAAATTCAGATATTCTCTCAATGCTTTCTCACCTCCAGCATCTGTTCAGTCAAGTACCATTGATTTTCTTCATACGCGTTCTGTGGGTCCCGTGTGATTGTGAAAAAGACGACCAAGATATCATACTTCTTCAGAAATCTTTCGAGAAAATCAGTGTTTTTTTTGGAAAATAAAACCCACTTTGTTTTGTTAACGAGTTGATGAATACAAGGTTTTTTTTATCAAACGTATTCGCACGTCTGTTTGTATGCAGATATAAGCTTGGCTATATTTAACGATGACGCATGCGCCTGGCGAATAACCTTGTGAAGTGATGACGTACAATTATGCCAATCTTGTAACCAGAGGTCACTTTGCGAAAAACAATTATAACGACGAGCAGGTTTGTGTAGAGCGGTGCTAAGGCTCTACAACTTACGACCTTTCACGGGAACAATACCCGAGATCCCCAGAAAAACTTTAAACATGCTTTTATTTAACATTATACTGTATTTCCAAAACTACAATCCAAATTAAAAAATATTCTAAAACATCAATTAAATTAACTTAAATTAAAGTTTTAATTAAACTTTGCATAACATTGTGATAAAGTATATTTTTGCAGTGCGCGGCAGGATTATCAGGATTCCTCAGATATAAATATGATAACAAACTTGCCTGTTAAAATTCTTTCTACTCAGATTAATCAGACGATCTTTTCCGTCATGGGACGGAAATTCCAGACCACGGCTTCCGGCTGTCAGTTGCAACCCTAAATTTATTTAAAGAAACCTTGTTGATGTCAGAAAGAGACATTTAGGACCATGGACATTTACACCCGTGCTACAAGTTTACTTTCCAGAAATGTCTCTAAAATTTTTCCAACGGTCCCTCAAAATATATACTTCTGCAACTATACAGCTGAAAATTAGCACTTAGCCTAAAGTCGCGGTCTCTTAAAATTTCTCAGCAGTCGCAAAAATTTAACCTAAAAAAAGCCTGGCTGTAAGTATTTTTAAACAAAAAACAAATATACACAAGCCAGAGAAATACTCAGTCATAGACTCACCAAGTAAAAGATAAAACGTTCCAAAAGCGTTCAGGAGCCTCATAGCTTGAACCTTTCCGCAGAGCATCTTCTAGCATTGGTAATTATTTTAACACGCCGGCTATTTATCACCCTTATCTGGAATATATCTGCGTTTAAGACGTCACCGAAATAACGGTCTGATTGCGAAATGCTTTGCAATTTATGTCATTTTTTCTCTGCGGCTCGTAGGTCGAATGTCAGCTGCCTGCAATTTGTTGAACAAGCTTACGCGCTCATGACGTGATTTCTCATCGCTCATGGCGTGATCAACTTTTCATTGCCTGCCAGTCAACGTGTCTGTTTCTATCTTTAGTGCAAAAAGTAACACCTAATGGTGTAATAAATTTTATCAAACACACTTTGGTGTAACGAATTTTTTGGTTTGATTTGTCACTCTATTAAGCAGTTGTTGAATAGCGCATTGAAAATTTGATTAATGTGAGTTTATCGTGGTAAGCTTTTATAAAATTATCATCATTAACGCATGCTTACAACAACTGACTTTATTTTTTCGTGCTTACTGTGCTTTTGACGAAAAATAAAATCTTTAATTGATTGAAATTTTCGGGCAAAATTAGGGCTGTTGGACTCAAATATTGAAATATTGTTCCCTCTACATGAAACAAGAAACCTCAACTACGACTCAAAAAAGCTGTCGTGAGAGGGCGCTGCAATGCCACGACAACAAACCACAGCGACCAATTCATTCAAAATATTCCATTCAAATGAACATTTCGTTAAAAAACTCAGCCTTAAATGAAAATTTATTTTGCTGGATCGGAAATTTCATCCACTTAATTACCCCGCTAATAAAAATAGGTCAGATCCTTGATTTAGGTGCAAGGAATGCGGGTGTTCGATGCAACCGCTCAGCCAACAAACAAATCGATGTTAACTTTAACACTTACATCTGTGACCAGCAGGTGGCGTTCTTATGACAATGAAATGTTACAAAACCGTAACTGTTTTAAACAAACTTAACTTAACTCTTAACTCGTGATTCGTCCTGGGTATTGTTTCGTGACGTTGAGCTTTTAACAGTAAAAGAGCTATCAAGTGTTTTCATTTCATTAACAATAGATCTTGTTTATATTTAAACTGGATCTTTTAGAAGACAACTACTGGTTGTCTGCGCTCCGTCGAGCAACCATGACCCTACGTCACTCCCCTAAATAGGGTCGGGGGTGGAATAATTCCGACTTGAAAATAAAAGATTTTTTTAGTAAACAAGTGAAGTCTGGCGGTGGAAAACATGTTATTTTGCAAACGTTTGGTTTCTTATTACAGCCAGTGATGGAATTATAAGATGATAGATTAACAAAAGAAACACTTTGTCCCTGTCTTTTTTGTTCTGGTTCTCCTAAGTGTTCTTATACAAGCACAAATAAACCCAATTTTTTGAGTTTTCGATTTTATTAGTAAAAAGAAAACAGCATCATACCCAGAAATGCGCAAACAACAAAACGTTACTGCACAAAGAGAAACTAAATCACAACACTCGAAATAAATAGGACGGTACACAACATTAATATTTACTTTAGTAAACTTAACAGTAACTTTAATAAGCCGGTAAAATAATGATAGCAGCAAATATATTGAACCGGAAACTACATGGAAGACTTCGAAGTTCAGAATAAAATACCGGGGACGTATAAATAGGCAGCTTCAGTGAGGTCGATATCAATTAGATATTTAAATATTTAATTTCGATGCAGTTTTTCGAGAGTTTTCTTGGAGAATTCTTCAAACATCTGCAAAGTAAAAAAGTTTAGTTGAGAATTTGTTTCAAGTGTAGACATGTTCAAAAAATTGTGTTAAGATAAAACAAAATTGAAAATAACAAGTCAACTACCCACCTCTATGCCTGCCAACACTGCTGGATCAATTTTGTCGTTCTTTTCTTTGTTTTCCGACGCCTTTGACGTCACCCGGCAATCTTCCACTGTGAACGACGACATCGATGAAGCCAGCGAATAGGGAGCCGCAACGTCATCCAGGCTGCAGACGCTCCGGCTCAAAGACTTGAGGTAGTGAAGATCTTCGGATGGGACGGACTCTGAGGAAGTTTCCTCGAAGACGACAGGAGGACTGTTTATCTTGGCTCGCGGAGAGGACATCGGGCAGTTGATCGAGCAATTCACCTCCACCGAGTCGGTGGAACCCGACGAGCAACAATCAGAGATGCTCGAGATTTCGTCGATCGACGTCAGAGCTTCGCGACTACGTGGTGTGCGATGGCGATGACGTACGGCCGATGATAAAGTCGGGTCGTTGTCATGACGACGCATGATGGCGAGGCTTTCTTGCTGTTCGGCCAACAGAAGTTCAAGATCTTGTCTTTCACGAATCTTCTCCAAAGCGCTCTGTGAAATCATAATGGTCATTGTCTGCCCGATTTTTGTGTGTTTTTTCATCTGTTTTTCGATGTATCAACTACATTTCTATGTCAATTTACCTGTTTGTTTGCTTGAAGGGTGTGGATTTCGTTGTCAATCTTTCCCAGTTTTTCCTTCATTTCGTTTAACTTCCCTTCGAGCGCGGCGAAATGCTCGTGGTTTTGGCGACGTTTTTTTCCGGATTTTGGTGCAATTTCTTTCGCCAATTGATCGACCTTGAGCTGGGCTGAGTTGCGGCGTCTGTTGAGGTGGGTCATGTACTTTGTCATCTTCATTTCTTCTTCTTCACGAACGCGATCGTACTTTTCGATGACGTCACTGCGTCGGGACGCACGACGCGACTGGGAAACGGGAGTCCCTTCTAGTGGACTCATAAGTTCACTGGAAGCCTGGACAATTAAAAGTTCTTGTTTAATTAATTGTCTCCTCGCTTAACTCAAGGCGGTGTTTAACCGTTTATGAGCCACTGTTGTACTACAGTTAAGGCGTCACTGCGTCTTCGGCTTACCTTTCTATCCAAAATACGTTGTTCCTCAATGATCTGTTGCTGTTGCGTGGCAATTTCTTTAAGGAGTTTCTGCTTCTGGAGCTCAGCAAGTTCTTGTTCCAATTGCTTCTGGGATAAAGTTTTCTGGAAGAAAAAGATAAGTTAAAAATCCTGTCGTCTTACCGCGATGCGTGCTAAACGTGAAATATTACAATTCGAATATTTTGAAAACAGAAAATTGTGTATCATTTTCACCTTTCTGGCTTGTTCGTTTGATTCTTCGCTGGTGATAGGAGGGGGAGGGGAAGGGCTTACATTCTTTTTCGCGTTTTTGTTTTTCTCCGATTGTTCGCTGAAAATAAAATGAAAATTCAATAAATATTTTCAAACTCCGGCAGCCGCTTTCCTTGCCTAAACAACCACGTCTAGAACCAAAAGAAGCGGATTTTAGCGGCTCAAATACTTCCAAAAATTCGGAAAATGGATATCAAGTTTCACAGCGAATGCACATCATCCTATAATAACTTGAGTAATATTTTTATTTTCTACTTAGTGTAAAAACCCAGCGGTACCAACCTGTTATTGTTGGCGATGGACCTCGTTTCCTTTTCGAGAGTTCCCACCCAGAGTAAGAATTCCTGGTGGTTATCGGAGCTGAAATGAAAGGTCGGTGCCCCCTGCTGCTCAAGACGAAACACGAACCTCGACCTGTTCATGTTTGTGACGTCGGCGATGATGTCATAACCGCGCAATAAAACAACGTCGCGGGTTGCGTCGGACTGGGGTGAATTGTAGCAATAGAGGCAGGTGTCTTGAAAGACGCACCAGAATCTGCAAAAGTAAAATCAAACGATCACTCTCCTGTGTTATTCATTGGATGATTGAGCTAACACAGAAGCCAAATAACTTCCACAAAGGTAGCTCAGACACCTGCAATGACTGAGGGTTTCCGCGTGCTCGAGCACAAACAAGACTGGCGGGGTTTCAATCTGGCGCGCAGCTACCTTTCAAGGAAGTCGTTGCTTCTCGTTTAAATAGCATTAAGCTTACAATACTGTCATGATGCATTTGGCCGCTTTACCGCAATCCGACTTAATCAATGGGAAAGTCTTGTAGAAAATGTCAACTTCAATACAGCTAACAAGAGAAATTATTTCCCGTTAGGGTTGTTGGCGGTTACAAAGTCGTTTTTACCAAGGGTCGAATAAAGCTTATTATGGCCAAGTTACAAGGAACGTTGGCTGAAGATTAGACATATTGCGGCAGAATTTCCCAATTAAACCGTCAGGAAACATCGCATAGATGGATTTCCGACCGCGATTTGAACTATAGCTGCCATGTTAAGTCCAGCATTAGTTGACAATAGCTTTTTCAAGAGCGCCTTAAGAATACGATGTACATCTTAAGTGCTACTTCAGGCTTATATGGAAAGTTGAAAACCCTTGGAAAGAAATGCCGCTCCCATTGAGGATATCGTGATTTACCAAATGTTCTAGGCCACAACAAAAGTCAAAACCGCTTGAAAATGACGTTTTAGTAAAGACGTCACTTCTATCCAATAGCAAGTACTTCTACCAGACCCACAACTAACCCTCGAAGCCTTAAATATTAAATTGTTCTTTAGAAGTATTTGGAAATTCCATTTTAATCGAACAATGACAGAATTTGTCGTACCTTTCCCATTGCTTCTTCTTTCCTCTTCGATCCAAATATCCCCGGTGGGTGGCGTTGGTAAGCTGAGAGGCAGGTATGCGAAGAACTTGCGTCTTGGATGTCTTGTTTTTCTTCGTGACGTCATCCGACGATTTAAAGCTCTTGTGTAAATTGAATCCAGAGATCCAGCTACTTCGACTATCGTTGCGTGACGATCCTTCGCTGCTAGCTGTGAGTCAAGATGGAAATATTTCAACTTCAATAATAGCACGTTACGCTTGGAGATGAAATTACATAAGATTAAAATTTGGAAAAATTGGAGTTTGTTGGTTTTCTCACCTGATCCGGTGCTCTTTTTCGATTTTTTCTGCCGAGTCTCATTGCTTGATTTTTGTCCGCTTGACTTTGAACTGTTTGATGAACCTGAAATATCAAATGCAAAGTAATTAAATGCAGGTTTGGGAACGCTCGGTTACGTCTGTTTGGGCTGAGAGAATCGCGGAACTGTATAAGCGACAACGTTGCTAAACTGAAAACTTACCGTCGACTGAGCTTTTGTTATGAGCCGAATCGCTTCCGAGGCTGTGTCTTATCTGTTAAAAAAACAAACAAGAATTTTAAAAACCCAGTATTTGACATTGAGACAATCGCCAAATAGGTACGGGAGAAACCGCATTAGTGATTTCGGCGTCGACACTTAGTATGCTTCACTGAGAGAATTATTTTTAGAACGGCGGTCACGCAGTGTTTTAAAGTCGTAATAAGCATTTGGTTGGTAAACAACACCGCTTCGTTAGTCACCAAGCACATTTCTAACATTGTACAGCGAAAAGTGATGAAACGCCAAAGAATAGCAGCCATACCAAGCTAGTATCTCCCCAATTTTAATCCTTTTAAAGTTCAATTATTAAGTTTGCAAGTTGTTATCAGCGGACAATGGAAACATGTTGAAAGTAACCACTGGCTTTAGGGTAGGGGTTCGCACAGTATAGTTGTCGCTATTTTCGATAAGCGATTCACAAAAGATAGCTTGAACAAAAAGACGTTCGAGCCGCTTGGTTATAATGAAAGTATGACGTCACAATCAAATCGGCGTCACGCTCAATGAAGAGATAATTATCAGGTGTAATCTCGTGTCCAACTACCGATGCAATTGGTAACGGTAATTAAATAAAATATAAAAGACAAATCATTTCTGCACTTCTATACGCGAACCGTATGAGAAATCTCGGACTTATCATAACACAAAGCAGTACAATTGCGTACGGTTTGTCTTACCTTGTCATCTGCACTATCCTTTAAGCTGGTGATGCCGTCCAATGCTTTGAAACTGCCTGCGAAAACAATTTATTTTAAATTAACAAGGACTAGAAAATACTTAATTGTGGTAGTTCCACACCGTTTAAATTAATTGATCAACAATATCCTACAATAAAACTTACTTAATGCGATAGATGACTTAATGGGCGAAAAGCTGTAAATCTCGATAAAGTCAATCTTGGTCAGCTCTGGAACGGGCTTCTTTACGATTCTCATCCTGTATCCTTCGCCGGTCGTAGGATCCAAAAGATTACTGTCGGATGTTGATCTTAGAAGCTTTCTTGCTTTAAATGACGTGGAGTTTGCTGGAGAATTCTTTGTGGACTCAGGTTTATCACTTAGGCTTGCGTTATAAGTAAGTTTACGATCTGAAAGGTTTGAAAGAAGATTTTGAAGGTCTATGCTTTCATCATCAGAAACTTCTGTCTTTACATCCCAAACACAACTGCCTCCGGACAGAGTTCCGCTACTAATAAAGTTGGAAGTCGTGTTTTCACGAGGCTCGCTACACTCCTGGGTACTCGATAAAGTCCTGCTGGTAGGATCGTTACAATCATCTGCTGTCGAAGTTAATTTCTCGAACAATTTAATGCGATCCGTCACGCTAGGTACACGTTCTTTTTTTTGTCGCTGGTCGAATTCTTCGCCGTCACTACCTCCTGCCTGCAAGTCTGCAACTGTTGCAATGCTGGGGTCGACCTCTTCTCTCGCCTTTTGTACCGGTCTGTCAAGAGAAAAAAGCGCTGAAGGCGAGAATTGTTCCTTATCGTCGCTCGAGCGCCCGCAACGCGGGCTTGTTTGTTTCCTGGGTTCGATTGCGCTTTCGCTGGAGCCGACGCTGATTTCTTCCCTGCCCGAGCTTTCGCCCGCGAGTTCCATATCAGTTAAGTTACAGCAATTACATATCTCCGGGTCGCAGGGAATCTTCTCGTCGAAAATTGCACCTAGCTCTGCTTTGTTTGTCATCACCAGCCTGTCATGTTTCATACTTTCAACTTCGCTTTGTTCTGACCGGGCGCTATTGCTAAGCGTGGCGGTAGGTGAAGCGTCGTTTTCAATGGTGGAATGGTGCGAGTTTGCGGCAACATCAGTCCATTTATTACAGGTTGTAAGTCTATTTGCACCCTCGTAATTTCCCGTTAACGACCCGTTCCCGGCGGATGTTCTTGCAGTTGAAATTACCTTGTAACCGTCGACATCCGTTTTCCTGTCGGCCGCTACAGGTGCGACAATAGACATAATTTTCTCACCATATGTCGTCCTGGTTGTGTCTTCCTCGATTGCTTTAGTTTTTTTGTTGCTGCTGTCGTCTGGGTACTGTGAGTCGTTTCGCGACTTCGCGACCAAACATGTTTCGGTTTGCGAACGGGGACTTTCAGCATTAACTGGGTGCCCGATGAAGCGCAGGTTTTCGAGATTTTGTTCAGAATTCGCATTAACTTTCGACACTTGACCGCAGGCCGAGGTAATATCATCGGCTCCAGGGGCCATCATTCCTGGAGTGTGACGTGATAACGCTTTGGGTGATTTCTCGATTTTCGTAACGGTTCGTTTGGAATCAGTGTCAAAGCTAGAAGACCTCTGAACCGGCGTTACGTTACATCTGGCAACCAGTTCGTTCACGTTGGCCGAGCTGTGAGATTTATGGACGCCCCCGGGAACATCCAAGTCAACCCGCTCAGCGCTGATGTAACTGAGATCACCAGATCTTGACAAGTCCGACAGCGACTCCAATTCGCTACTGGTAAGGCTGCTGTTCAGAGATGGGATACCGGGGATGCTGCGTTCGTCGTGATATCGATCTCCAGTTGCTGATGTTGGTTTTATAGGGTTCAGTGTCCGGATGGTCTGTTGCTTTGATGCGGTGATGAAGGAATCAGGTGATGAGTTAAGGAGGACGAACGCTTTCATCCAATGCATGAACTCCTGTGTGCTTTTGCACATGAGATGAACGGATTTCGTTGTTGTTTCTGCAACAATTTTTAACGCTTTAAGACACTGAAGCTCGGCAGTGCTGTGCATATTGTGCACAGCCAACGGCCGGAAATAATCAACCGACAGTGAGTGTCGTTGCGTCACATGTTTAACGAGTGCTTGTTATTGTTGATTTGTTTTGGAGCACATGGAATTGATGTTTCAAAGGTAGCTTTGCCTTAACTTCAGAACTTAAAAGCATTTAACTGAAAATCGAATTAAAATGATTACAATTAAAGTTGACAAGTTATCAGCGGGTGTATTTAAAACCCTTTTAAACGTGTTTATTTATCAGCTTAAAAGTAGGCGAACCAATCCTTGGCAATGATGTCAATTACGTATATCTGTGCCTCGTTTATCTTAATCCAAAGTATCAGCAACCTTATCAAACTCAAAATCGCAGCAAGACTTGTTTTGACGAGCGCAAATAACCCGCGACACGAACCGTGTCACAAAATCGCACAGATTACACAAGACGTTAGTATGCGTTTGCCGTTTTGAACCACATTGATTCTCACACCTTTAATGTTTCTTTTCGCACGAGCTTGGCAAAAAATCTGCCGCAATGTGATTCGACGCGAGCCATGTTTGGTTGAGAACGCGAAACGCGACCCCACTTCGCAGGTGAGGTTGGTGAATTCAAGAAGCGACGGTGAGACCGTGACGTCATTACATATCAATTTTCTAGCCACCTATTAACTAGTGATTCCTTTGAGAACCCAGTTTTAAGCTTGCACTCGTTTGATCGAAGTGGAAAGTCTCCCGCTTTTATAAGGCGGTGGTATTGTATTAAGATCCTGTTGCCTTTGATCTGGTCAAGTATTTAAGCGAGAAATGCTTTTGATAAGTTCTCGTTTTTAGTTACGAAGTTGAAAAGTTTTGCAGACAGTTTTTTTAACACGATCCTTAATGCACCCAATCACTATGAGTAAAGGCAAGGTAAAAAAGCAGGCTACAGAATACCTTGTTTGTTGCCTGTCAGCTGTCCGTCTTCAATGGAATTAGAGCTGTTCGATCGCTTCGACGTTGTTTTGAAAACCAGTACGAAACTGTTGCTATTTTTGTCTGCACAAACACATATCACATAAAGCGATATTAACTGACGCCTCTTAAGGTAACTACTGGCCAACTTTGAGCCTCAAAAATGCCTCATGTTAAGAACTACTCCATAATGCGGGCAGCTTGCGATAACATCGCAGCAATATTGAAAATAATAATAGCAACAACAAGTGAATAAGTTACTTTGAAATCACCGACATAGTTATCACACCTTGCACAACATTCTCCGCCGAGCATCCAAGTTTTAAATTGATCGAGGCGACGGGCTCGTAATTTTCACTCTTGTAAAAGTTGAGGACCTTGTCAGAGGTGAGGATTGCCCACACCCTCTTCCACTGCATCCGTTTTCTCCTGTAGAGGAATCCCTCCATCGCGGAGGAACACTTCTGCTCGAAAGACTCTTTGGGAGGCACGAAGATCGCCTGTTGCTCCTCCTGGACACTGAAACGCATCATTAACTTCTCTAAGATTCTGCCGACGTAGCGCTCACTCTCAAAAGACATACCAGTGCTTGCTTTACAGTTTACAGAAACAATATTTAGATGTCACCAAAGCACAGCAATGAACGTGAATGGGTCTGCCTGTGCTGGAAATATGCTTATTATATTATTCACTTGTGTTATATCGACTGCGTGAGAAAAAAATGCGTGCGTAATGTAAAGGCAGTGCTGTGTACCGCTGCGTCGTTCTCGTTCGTCAACGGGAAACATTGTTGCGTCATAATGTTGTTGTCGGTTTAGTGATGTGAACCATTGCGAGATTGTAAACATAACAGGTAAGGGGTTGATAAATTTAAGGCGCTGGGGTTACGTGACAATAGTGGGAAAAGTTTAGCAACGTAGGAAAACACGAATACCGGCTAATCTTAAAATGTTTTCAGACAACTCAACAGCAAATTTGCGAGCATCTGTTATTACTGACTTCTTACCATATATTAATAAAAATACTGGCAAAAAGAACAATCAATAATGCTCGAAGCCATGCTCCTACGTAGTAAAACCTACTTGGCGCCCGATTCCATGGCAGTGACGCTTGTGAAGGAGCAGGTTGGTGATATCTCGGCTTCTGGAGACGTCTTGTCCGCCACCGGATCGTCAAAGGATTTGTTGCTTCGTTTCCCAACAACGCTACTGACGCGATTTAACAACTTTGTACTGAAATTGCCGGACCTTCTTTTAAAGTCCGATCGATTTGGCAGGTCCGGCCCGGACCTTCAGTGCAATGGACTTTGGTTTACTCACACAGCTACTTAACACGTAAATATAGCTACGTCAGAATAATCCCGTAAGCCTACTCAAGAGCTTGCTAACGAAACATAGACAATTTTGAATTATTCCAATATTTTCGGATGATTTGAGAGTTTGAGCAAAATAGTATGAAATAAGTTGACGAACTGGCCATAACAGTTTCAGCGTTAAGATTATGGTAAAGACACACATAAAATATTCACAGCAGCAAACCACCATCAAAAATGGTGACTATTGGTTTTCTACTTGCCTCGATGACTGTTGGCCGGACGCAGGGTGACTTGACGTTTTGATTTTCTTTTTCAACCGAAGTATCGGAGTCCGCATTCCTGTCATGGGGTCAGAGGTTAAGTTAAACCATTCGACACCGTCACGCATACCACAAGGCGTTAAGATATTTCAACCAAAAGAAATCGCATCTTCGAATAAACCATCCCACACAATCTGTCTTTACGTCAATACAAAGTTTGTGGTCTACACGGCGTGTCAATGAGTCATTCTTTAAATGCAGTTGCCCGGCAGGCGACATCACTCAACGCAATAAGTTGTACCGTTAAATTTGTTGGAAAAGAAATCATATCAACCTTCATTGTTTTGGATTTTCGTCATGTTCTGGTCGACTTCTAAACGTTCATGGATCCCCTGCTTCTCGCGTTTAACAGCCGCGGGCTGGAAGTTGTCCAAAAGTTCACTTGAGTCGAATAATGTTGGCGAGTTTTGAACCCGTGAGCTGCATAAACAACACGAGTTTATGAACCTTTTAAAGTGCAGAACGATTGTGGTAGTTTGACAAAATACACAAAACTCGAAGATTCTTCTATACATTGTACTAACAATGACCGCGTGTTGTTGTTAATCGTCTATAAGACAATACGTAGCATAAATAAATAATGCGTTGTAAATTGAAAACATACCTCTTGGGACTCTAAGACCAGGCCATGAAATGTTTAAACAAACGCACGAAACGCGGTTATGAGTGTAATGCGACGAATCAAAAAGTTGGTCTATTGTGCACGGCATAACGCACACAGAGGAAATTATTAACAACATAGGTAGGTCTATGCTGGATGCGTTGCATAAAACACACCGAGAAATAGGATAATCTTGTTGACAAAACCTGAAGCTTTTGTTTGTTTAAATTCTCAAACGCTATGAAGAGCTCCAAATGGCGTGGGCCGCGCAAAACCTTTTTAAATTGGACTAATTTTAGATCATATTATTCTACCGTATAAATCTCATTAGATTGCTCTTATCACGGTGGGAATTGAATTTGGGTCAACAAAGTTTTTCACAAATCAAATCAAAAACCAAACAGCTTTTGAAATTAAAAATCTGCTAAGAAACTTAAGATTTCTTTGATATGAAAATTACTTAACATAAAACAAATGATGAAATTTTTTCGATTAAACTGAATCGTTAAAATAAAAACCTATCGTCAACAATATCAACACTGTGAAGACGATTGTTACCTGGTATCGTTAAAATCGTCAAAGGACGAATCTTCGGAATCGTCGGAATCAAAACTAAATTCTGCGAAATGTAAAATATGCAATCAAAATATTTTCCAGCAAGCGCTGAAATAATTTGGTCAAGAATCATCTTGTGCCGAACTTACGCGTAATTATTTATTTATTTTGCTTATAAATTAAAATAAATTAAATAAATTAAAAATTAAATAAATTAAAAACTAAATAAATTAAAAATTAACGTTGACAATTCAACAACATCGACAACATTTTGAAAAGGGTTAAAGGGAAAAGGGAATAATTTATGATTAAAACCGGATCAAAAATTTCCAAAGTTTGAAAGTGATAAGTTCACAAAAACCTCTTTCTTCCTGCTTTAACGGAGCGAGTTCCACTTGAACGCTCGGCCTCGTGTGCCTACGACGTTGGTTGATTTGCAAATCAAGAGTTGAAAGTGGGGCAATGGAAAGCCTTTGTTGTCTGCAAACCACGATAAACTTAACCCCAGTACAGGGTTTAACAAAACGTCCAACTTTATATTCAAAAACAAAAACGTTTTTGCTGCTTTAGCTAAAACTTTTCACTTTTACTGAATCACATCAAATCTAACTGCACAGAACAACGACAACACCTGCAGCATTAACTACTACCAGCGTAAGGTGTAATTTGAGCGTAAAAGCGGTCTATACTTATGCGCGGATAATCCAGCGTGCTTGTTAACAAGCGGTTTTAGTGTGACGACACTGAGACTTCGTCATTAATTCTTTAGCGAAGAGTCAGCCGAAGTGTAACTTAATTAATACATGCGACTTGTGTTGATGGATTAATACCTGGTGCTTGGCTGCTGACCGGCACTTGCTGTCTTCCCAGTGTCGTTCGCGCTTTCTGCTGCGTTTGTTATTGTCGTGAGGTCGAGGGGAGAAACCACTGCAAATGAAGATTTGAGATATTCAAAAAAAACGCGATATTAAAACAATAAAATTGCGGAGCCTCAAGCAATGTTGTACGTTGGTTATAAATAAATTCTGGGTCTTAGAGCAATGCAAACAATGTTGCTGGGAAATAAAGATACAAGTATATTTAGGTGGGAATATAACCCAAGAGCTGGTTAGAATGATTGACAAATCACCACATTATTCGAACCCAGTGCTCTGAGTTGAAACGATTCGCAATTTACAGCGCACGGGAGTATGTAGTCGAATCATCGGTGTATTTGCATCGAGTCTCAAACTGCTGCCAAAGTCCAACCCATGCAGGTGCCGGATACAGCGAAAGGAGAAATCTTTTCGACGAGGAAACGCGATTGCGTCTTTGCCCACTATTACGTCATAATGTGTGTGAGAACAAAGTTGGCATTGGCTTCGCTCACATGCCAAGATTTAATGACCAACGCGGGTATGACCACCGATGCGATTATCGCTGTAACGAAACCGGAAACTAAGCTCCCCGCTCGCACGATCTGCCAAATTGTTGGACATGTGAACGACATATTACTTTTTTGGCAACGTTTGAATTTTTTATTTCGACACAAGAAGGCCCGATTGCTAGTAATCTTACTGAAGGGCAACGTTTGACCTTTTCTGTATTCCAACGGGCACAAAAACAGCGCGCGAAAAGGCCAATTCAAATTCCTGTTGTTTGTTTTTATCCCTATTATCTCCAATATCATTGCTGTGACTTATGGTCACCGCGAGAGATATTTGAAAGAATTGGCCACATTGCATGAACCTGACCTGTTGATCATCAAGATCCAATTCGCACCAGATGGGTTCAATAACACAGTCAGTTTTCCCAGGCATTAGCATTGTACACGTCCCTTGTTTACACACAGCATGTAAATGTTGTACACGTACTTAACAACATTTAGAACGCAGAAATAACTACATGGGGCAGTGTGCAATTATGGAGTAAAACATCGCAGTTAAGCAGTTAAACATAACATTATCGCAGTTAAACATCCACTCAAACGTTTTGGCCACCTAGTTATTTATGTCGGATTACATTCATTTTTACAAATACCTTTGTCAATATAAGACGGACCAGGGTGAAAAACTGAAAAACGAAATGTTTTAACAACAAGAAAAATAAAAAGCATCTTCACCTCACATTGTGCAAGTATATAACTAAATTAATAAGACGTGATTTAATACAAGAAAGTTTGACAAATCATCTGAAAACATTTCAGCTAAAACTCTCCCAATCAACATTTTACTCCGAGATCCTCTCAAAAAATAACAACTCCCACCTCCTGCTATCGTATGTCGTTTTGTGGAATCTTTCTTCTTCACGTGTCTCATCCCGGGAGTCGATCTGATCGACTTTGTCAGCTTATTTTCTCCGGTATAGAAGTAGGGATTTCCTTGGCTCCTCCTGTCCTTTTGCTGCTGCGGTGTGTCCGGGGATGTGAAGACCTTCTCCTGCCTCTTGAGAGGTTCTCGCATCCATTGATCTTTGGAAGAAGGATGGGATTGTTTCGTTTGTTTCTTCTTCGTCATTTGTGATGTTGGTTTTGGACGGGTCGGCGAAGATCTATCATAGCGATTAGTGATTAAGTAATTTAATGCGTGAAAGAGAGAATTGTTCACGCATTAAAATATTTAGAAAGATAAAATTGTTAACTTAATTATAAGCATTACATACAGCAGCAACTTAATTAGATAATTAGTTAACTAGAAACAAGTCAAAGTGTTTATCAATGAACGCGTGTGATACGAAGGCCAACAGTAACTTCATAAAAGGAATAAGATCAACACGGGAAAAAAATCAAAAATGTTGAATTAAAACCATATTCAGTTAAGTATGGAAAAGCTATGACTCCTAATTGCTTTGATAGAATTGTATTCAGGCCGGTTTAAAGTCTTGAACTCATTACGTACGGCGATAATATTATTCTGTTCTCGATATAAAAACCCATCCCTTGCTATAAACAGTTCCTTTCCGTGCCTTTAAAATATATAACGTACTGGCTAAATATTCAAACCACTTTTCCCAAATATCTGTTTAATTGTTATTTTAAATGTCAGTCTTTACTTTAAAAAGTAAAATTTGGGCATCAATTTGACACCAGACGACAAGTGTCAACGTTAAAACAAGTTATCTGCTGAAACGTGCAAGTAACATGTGGAAACGACGCCATTTTAAACCACAATTCCAAAATACGCATTTTTGTGATTGAGATTCTCGGCTAATTGAAGGCAAATTTCATGCAAAAGTCCAATCGGCATTTCTTTTTGAAACGTCTACGTGACACAAGGCAGCTGCTCACTGAATTCAAACCTGGCGCAGATGCAGCCTTAAAAGGCGAAGTACGTTGACATTTTAAAGGCCTATATTGACGATCGAACCTAATCCGACAGGAGACAGAGCGGTGCACCTTTCCAACTAAGCCAGCGCCTTGCATCAAAGTAAGACAGGGAATTATCATCGACCGTAAAAAGATTCTCCAAACCGGAGCAGGATTTTGGGAAGATTAGGAAACATCCACAACAAAAAAAAAAGCCAAAACGGTATTTTGAAGACGGTTGTCGTAAGTTTTGCTTAAAATACTCAATTATCGTAAAACAAGGATTAATTTCCGTCACACTTTTACAACTAACTTTAAAGTCTTCTTTGATTTCACGATCACCGGCGACGACGCATTTGACGAAGAAATTGAGGATTCGTCGGCCGAATCTTGATAGTTGTGATGACGTGACGATGACGAAGGAGTCGAGAGAGCGGGAGACGAAAGAGACGTCATTGAACTGTCATCGTCGCCATAGCGATCTTGATAGGTGGGTATGACGTCAGGAAGTGAATGCTTGGAAGTGTCGGTCGACTCCTAAAATGGAGCGATTAATTCAGCATTGGAACTAAAGAGAGACGAAGTTAAGGTTTTAATTGGTCCAATAATAGGAATCAAGTCAAAAAATCGTGGGAACCAGATGAACGTGCCTCGCTTCGTGTTTAAACAAATCAACAGGTGATTAAGTGATTGCTGTATCGGCTTCTATTTAAACAAACGCTTTGAATTGGAATATTTGGTACGAATTTCAACTTCATTAAAGTTTCCTTCCAGTCGCGGAACACTAATGTTGGTTCTGGTTCCGCTCTAGTAACTTCCCACAGCCAAGCGCGCTATATGAGTCATGTAATGTTGTTGAAAGTCGTCAGATTTGATGACAATCACATAACTTTACCGACATTAGCGAGTTATCCTGTAAGAATGGAAGTCAATTCATGCAACGATTCTACAAAATTGCAGAGCACGCGTATGACTCGTTTCAAGCAGATCAGTGGTCCCTAAATCTAAGCACACGTGATGATGACGCACGAGCAATCACACAGGTTGATACGAGTGTGACGAAACACACGACTGCGGAGATGGTTGATGTCATCGCAAATAGAAAGACTTTTATTCTCATTATTTGCAGACGTATTAGCCTGCCGACGTTTTAAATGATTGAGTTCATGTTGTGTGGTTAGCTACGCTGAATACAATTTGATTTCGGAAATACTTCAGAATTTCTTGGAGAGACCGGACACATTAACAACACGGTACACACGAAGTGGGCATAAACTCTATCAGAAAATTGGCTTCCAGTGCGCCAATAACCGTAATGGAAAAAATTGTGCCACGCCAACGTACTAACTACTTATAATACAGAATATCGGTCAAAACGGCAAATCTGCGCCAGAAAATTAACGCGTTATACAAACTTTCCCGTAGAGAATGCAAACGGTTCGAGACCATAAAAATATTGATTATGCAGCAAACAAGTTACTTTAATGCTTACCTTATATGGCAACCTGGGCGATATTCGCCTTAGGTTCGGTGAGTGTTGCACTTTCGCGTCGGGAGGAATTTCTGTTATTTTTGTTTCGATGTCTAGTTTTGTTTGCTTCCTTATGTCGTTCAAGTATTTCATTGTGCGCGCAGTTGTTTCACCGCTAGACGGCGGAAGACTGCGATACGAGATCTTATTCGCAGTTGCAGGAAGAAATTCAAGTTCAGGAGGCAACAGCGCACCATGCGGAGAATCAAAGAAGGTGACCTCGTCTGAACTCGCTTCGGCTTTGATGGCGTCAACCCACTGCTCGAGCGCCACCGCTTGATCGACGTAGAATATAAACGTACGATCACTTTCGGCGCAGTGCAGCTCCAGGGAAAACTGAGTAGGCGCCCTAAAAGCATAAAAACACGTTTTATTTGTTACTTACAACGTTATGTGATGCTTTTTGCTACATTTTATAACCAATAAAATGAATCAAGCCAGTCACTATAACTAATAAACGGCCGCTTTCACACACCACAGTGAAATTACAGTGATTAATGTAACAAAGATAAGAACCGACCTTTTATTATTTGAAGGTAGCACGTATGCCGTGGCTGACAGGTGACTGACCGGTAGTACACAGCTTGGACTCTTAGCGATTGACCCATGCTCGATATCGTCGTACACCAGAAAGGCCTTCTCGCGTACGACACACCAGTATTTCTGAATTTCGAACAGAAATTAACAACACAGCGCACTCATCACACTTTCAAAAATCAAGGTACTATTTAGCCGTCGCCATTCTGCTTAGGACCAAGTATCAGGAATCCTTTTGCTTTACTCAACTATACCGTTACAAAACTATATACTTCCTATAAGTACGTAGTTACAACTTACTTACAACTTAAAGTTACCACTTCTTATGACTATACCGATTTTAAACTTATAAAGGCTAAACACTTTACAAAATCACCAGACCAACTCAAAAAGATCATTTCGACCATCAGAAGACTGAAGCAGTTACATATTACGGACACGAACTAACTACGTGGTGTTTGTGAGCGCAGTTGGTACTTTGAAGTTGTGACGACGCTAATCTACGGAAGTGTGGAGGCAACATCACTAATTTACAAAAGTGCCAAAATCGCAACATTAAATTAATCTAAAACTAATTCCACCGACTCAAAATCTCACCTTTCGTGACCAAACTATCCCGAAACTTCCCCACTTCCATAGATTAGATTCGTCCTAAAGTTGCTAAAAGCGAGACTTTAACCAGTTTTGTAAAAAGCAAAATGAAATGTAACACGAGCTTCTGGAAATGTGATATTGTGTTGCAACGAGGAAAAGAACTTCACGTTTTTTAAAAATCTGTTGTCTTCCCCAATAAATATTGTGTTAGCGTAATTCTGGTGAAACGTGTCCAATATTTTAACTTTCAATAATAGTTGCAAAAGCTGTGTTGCCCATTTCGGAATAGGGTTTTTCTGGTGAAATGGGTTGGGGCGGCGAAATAGATTTTGTTTCATGTCCCAGTTTTATTTTTAAACATAATAAAACACTTTGGCTAATACATTTTTACATAACCTTTGTCCTTTTTTCCGTATATGGGCACAGCATATGTTTAACATTATTGTCCCATAACGAAAATTACGTAGCTCTAACAGCAATTTTCTGAGTTCTAAGTCATGACATGCGCATAACAGATCGATATAGCTTTGTACACAAATGTGCATAATCATGATCACTTACAAGTAAGTACATTAATAAATTGTTTTCTACACACCGAGAAATCTACAAAATGAAAATGTCAACTAGTCACCTGATAACTGTGGCCGTCAGACTTAATCAGAGATCCGGCATGTCGTACTCTTCCCATTATTACCTTTTATCAGCACGTAACTCACAGCATCATAACAATAAAACCGTCTAAATCTATGCGTCTAAATTTGTAAGGGAAATATGTCTTCAGTACTCCAGTTATAAACCGTTGAAAGTATGATAAATATGGTATTTTCCCGATAGGCTCTAAATCTGTCCACTTTTATTGGATGATGAGTTTATACGGTACGAAAGTGTCATTGCAAAAGCAGCGTCGCTTTCGCGTTGTAAATTTCATTCCTTATTTCGTAGTTAGCGTTTGATGTTGTTGAAGGCACGTAAATTTCCAACCACACAAACAAACTTAAACCTTCGATTATTCCAAAGTAAATTTATCCCGCTTGATTGCGTCTCGTATAGTGACGTCATACTATGTTAGTTTTGTCATTGTTTCTACAGACAACTTTGTCCAAATCGGGCTGTCTTGTCTAGCAAACGTCATTTAAAAATGGAAAGTTTGACCAAAGATGGCTTCGAAAATCAAATATTTTACATGTTTTGGCGATAATCAACAACTTGAAAATAGCTGCTATAAACGCCTCATCGAGCAGAAAGTGCGATCATAATTCATAATCAAAATTCTAGCAATCGGTTTTACGCAACCTCGAAATAGCAGTAAATAACAGACAACACGACTTCGAATTCTGAACGAGCAATTATTTTTGAACAGGTTCACTGGTGACCTATTTTGAGCTTCCAATGACTTTACTATTAAGCCATCCTAAAAACCACCCACAAGGCATAACATACCAAAACATTACACCCAGCTGCAAAACTGGAAATCAATGCGTACTTCTGTACCTAATGCCTCAACAAGGCTATTCTTACTTCAATGACACTTACAAACTGCTCCAGCCTATCTTATTTAACACCTAGCATAATGTTTATCTTGTCCTGGTGTGAAACATACAACCTCGTATTTTCTGTGTTTTACTGCACTCTCAGTGAGTGTTCCCAGCCTAATTTTCACGTCAATAGTACACCGTGCAACGACAAAAACTTTGCCTAATTATTCCGAAATAGAGTTTTAGGCAGATGCGAGTTAACACACAGGATTACTCCCCATGCTAGACGTAGTAAAATTGCTTTTGTTGTATTCTTTAGCAAATTCTAACAAACCAGCGTTACGGAAAGGCATGTGAGGACAAGAACCTCTGTGTAATGTTAACCCTCGGCTATTGTTGCTTCTTTGTTTCGTCACACAGGCGGATAACCCTACTATGATAATCAAGGTAAACATGTGTTTGTGTGGCGTCACAATTGAGAAGTACAAAAGGCATTTTTGTGTCACTCGACCCGCCGTTAAATATTATCATTAACCAACGACAACAATAACTAACTCATTTTGTAGCAAATACTATAAGTTTCAGTTGACACAGCAAAATATATAACTGATATTTAACTACACAAAAATATAACAGGCTTTGACAGCGAAGTTGAAGGCACTTCGTACCCAAAAAGTACGTTCGTACGTTTCATTCATCATAATTCTTCTTTTTATGACAGAAATGCAATTGAAACGTTTTATCGAATGCGATTGCTACCGGTCTGCCTGCATCGAAAAGTTTCCCACAAGATTCTGCAGCTAAAGGTGACAGAGTGAGGTCAAGGGGAAACGAAGATTTCAACTTCAAAGCAAGGAAAAAATGCTTAAAAGACTTTTTCAAAGACTTATAGGGAACAACACGTTCGCGAGAAGACGTTTAGCTCTTTATCTGCCCATTGTCACTAGCAACGTGTTAACGATGTGGGCTGTACGTACAAGTTTGCTAAAGGCTTATTAATGAGACTTTGTCGACGGATTTACGACAAATTTTCTGAGATTGCCGCTCAAATGACGTCATATTTAATGAATATCATTCAAACAGGAAGCCAGAAAATGTAAATCGCGTCATTGCCATATACAAATAAAGGACATTTTTCGTCATATCAAGAAATAACGACAAAACACATCAATGTACGAAAATCTTAACTTGTTGGTCGCATAATATATATGCAGGCAAATGATGACAAAATCAAGACAGCATAGCTATGGTGGCCAAGTTAAACCGGCACAAAACATGAACTTGGCGTTCATATACAGTTATATCAACAAATAGACAATCAGAATGTATATTTTAACCTGCCACTTTTACTGCTTAGGAGCGAGCATTATGAAAGTGTCTAATTTAAACAAAACTTAACCTCATTGAACAAACAAACCCAGAAATCATACTTAACACGGTATCAAACTTTGCTCTCTGAGCTTTGCAGCTTTTACTGGTCTCTGCCTTATGATTAATGGCAAAATCGAAAAGATATTTGACAGAAAATACGATGCTTTCCCATGACGGGTATTATAACGAAGCTTTTTCTCAAATTTATGACGTCATACCATTAATAAAATGACGCACTTCTAAAACAAAAAATGCGTTTCAAGAAAGTCGTTATAACCACTGGGTTAGAAAGCACTTTCTTTATTGCCAGCGTGACGATTGAATCTGCTTCAATGCAACAAAAATAAACTCTTGTGTTCTTTGTACTGTTTTATTCGTTAACATAATAACAACAAAATGCACAAAATAACCAGTTAGAAAGGCAAAACCGCATCTCTGTAAGACATTTATTCTGCTAGCTTTCCGCTTCCAATGCGTGTGGCTACAGGGCGAAGAATTCGTTTCCAATCCCACATCTTTATTGCTTACTGACACATCAATAAAATTCAAGGGTTTTCCTATTACATACGGCCGCTCCACTTCCCACAAACTGTGACCTTTTCCGGGCTGATTAAAAACTGAATTCAATTCCGAGCTTATCACGTTATAAATTGAAGATAGACGCCGGACAGGTGTATAAGGAAAGTTTAATTAAATGAAGCGCATGGTGTCGAACCCTGCAACATGATTAGTTTTTATTGAGCCACTCGAAAAACACTTAGACTGCGAGCCGTTAGTACTTGAAGCCAAATGCGGGACGTAACCGGTCAATATAGTTATTGTTCGTGTGTATTTTCCCTCCTGACACAATTTACCGCATAAAAAGAGCTTATTTAATTGTTGGTGCCAATACCAGTGGAAATATTTTTAAACTGAGAAGAAATAATTCCGTTTCTGGTTGCTAAAACAAGCTTTGTCTTTACATAGGCTGTTTGATATTATGTGAGGTTCATTCAAGGTGCATTTTCACACTTATGTTGCTATTTAGTCACCTAATTAAGTACACTTACAACGTGCAAAAATTGGTTTGTCAGATGCACTATACTATAGGTGTAGCAATTAATCTGTAACATATGTTTTAAATCTAGAAACTTTCTCACCATATTCAATTAATACTGCTCTTTAACAAAGCAACTTTATCTCACTCGACCATTTTTAAATACCAGGACAAATGTAGGTTAACACCACGATTAAAGTTGTGCAAACTTTCTGCAGTCGTACGTAGCCAAGACCTTTACAGAACAACGTCGTTGAAAGAGATTTGACGCCCAAATCCAAGCCAAATATTGACCAAGCGCCAGGTCGCATTTATAAGCTTAAAGTAATGGCGAGCAAATGTAAAATATGAAAGATTGCTTGCACAGTGACTCAAGTCTCACAAAATAACTTTCTAGCAAACACAGCGATTCACTTTAAAGTGCTGAGCGCTGCCTCGAGTCTATTCCAAAGATGGTTGATCTCATATCGAAACACTTCCGACGGCTGTGTACGCTTATATGTGACCACGGTTTACAAATCAAATTTCTTGCCTATTTACTTAATACGGCGTAAGTTTTGATGTCTATGGACGCTGTCTTGGTTTAATATTTCGACAAGATAAGCTTATGGCCGGTTTGTTGCGTACAAAACTCAAAAGACAGAGGAGGCTGAAGTTGAACACGTAAGAAGTACAGAGAAGAAAGCAATGTACAGTTGTACACACTGGTCAGAGTTTCTTTTGCAGCTAATGTAGAAGTTTTGGTACTTTTGGCCGTTTTGAAAGTCATTGGTCATTAGAAATCACGAAACTTTGGCAGAAGTGTAGAAATGCATAGGCTTCGTTTCTTTTATATTTTTCTGGCGCCCAATTTAAGATTAGTCGATTAATCACTTCTCTCCAGATTACGAAATCACCAGAAAAATTTCACCGTTATGCTGTAAGAAATTCCGAAGACAAAATCGCTTTCAGCACTTTTAACTATACTAGATTACGTGCAAGCAGACTTATTCAAAATAAAATTAAAAAGGTTGTCCAGTTGTATTAGAAACCGCACAACAGGTCTTCTTAAATCCCTTTACGTAATAATGACAACATTGTGACCAAACGATAAACTCTACAATGTCGACCCAGAACACCACTGGACTAATTGCAAAAGGTCAGCGAAAACCAGAGGCGTGTAAAAAGCCATAAACATATCATTTTAGTGCAATTTGTTGTTAGAGACTGCGTTGTTTAGCATTTTCCTGTGTGACTAAAGTTATGATACCAAAAAAGATTTGGAGGTACGATCCACTTACAAATCTTAAGATTCACGAAAAAATGCAAAAGCAGTGATTTTTAATTCTTGTTCATAATCTCAAAAGATGTCGGTCGAATGCTTTGATTTAATTAGTCATTGGTTTAAGTCTGGTATTCCAAATAAAAATCCATTGATGCACCCCCACTTGCTTATCTTTATCTCAACGAAGCAACACAAATGTCTCATATCTATTTCTTTAAAGTCTGATCATCTATTATGATGTTTGATCCCCGCTGAAAGTTGTTAGAACATTTCAAAACTGTCGACAGTGTACACTGCACAGCTACATCATCACCTTTGCCGGGCAAAATGCTGTTTCCTTTATTGGTGACATGGTCGGATTCTTCGCACTTTTATTGACACCAACACTGGAACTCACACAACAACTTTGTCCTTTTTCTTCCTAAGGTGTTGTGATTGTAACGCCTAGCCTGAAACCATTCAACAGCTTGTTAACATTAACTTTGATAAGTGGTTATTGGTTTTTACTTGATTGATTTCGGATTAAATTTTAAAACAGAGGATAATACTTGGGCTAGTTTCGTGACACAACGACTGTCTGCTTTCGTGTTTCCAAACTAAAGCAGGATATAACGTTCTACCCTTAGTTAAATCCATTTGTAACTTGAGGTTACTTAGCCTAATGCACTAAACGGCTTAAAGTTGCAACTTTAAAATGTCGTCCCTTCGTCAAGCCTAGCTTCTAAACCTAAGTTTTAATTGCAGTAATTACCGGCAGTACAGCTGCTCTGCACACAGGCACCA
This sequence comes from Clavelina lepadiformis, assembly GCF_947623445.1. Lineage (NCBI taxonomy): Eukaryota > Metazoa > Chordata > Ascidiacea > Aplousobranchia > Clavelinidae > Clavelina > Clavelina lepadiformis. The sequence continues at coordinate 22,088,622 of NC_135241.1, forward strand.
TATAAATCATTGCGGTTTAGTGCTACAGAAGTACACTTAAGCACCTACTACACTGAAAGAGACCAATAATAATCCACAACTGCTTTGTTATCGTTTGTAGCATATGAATGGTTTACTTCACATTATGACGTAACAATAGTTAAGCAAAAGGTGACGAACACAAATTTTTAAAGATGTTACCACAGTTGTTAAGTCGTTACATACAAGCTGGTGGAAGCTGTTCAGGCGCAAAAAATCGATTTGACGAGTGAAAATGTGGTCAAACGGGAAATGTACATGACACTCTACACTCTACAGTGTAGTCTACACGTTAAAATGAAGACCTAGCGCTTCGTTCCCTCAACTTCTGAACACTAGACAACTTCTTTAAGTTCAGACTTTCTCCAAAAAGTTTTATTGATGCAGCGGAAATGTGCAAAGGCACGAAAAATTTAAAACAAAACACAACACATTGAACGAGGTGATTCGCTGGCAAGAAAAGGTGATGTTTATGGCAAAGTGTGACAATCACGGAAGACATGTGTGTCATGGGAATCCCCTATTGCAATGCAGGGCAGTATTAGGAGTCTTTTTTCAATGGAATGAGTTTTCCTTTGTGGGATAAACGCCGAAGGGTTCGTTCAGCAAATCGTTCAAAATCCTATAGAGACAAAAGTGATGAGTATGAGATGACATAAAACTATTAAATCAATATGATTAATATTGCGTTTGCTATTACAGTATTTGAAAGGAAACGCTTCTAAAACTGCATTCACAAAGATTTCTTGATTTAAATTACATTTTTTTATTCACTCAGCTTCTTTGATCGGCCAAGCAAAAAAAATGCAAAACCTGGTAGCGAGAAATCTGTGTGAATGCAGGCAGACGTCGAAAATGTCAACCAGTCTTTAATTGTGAGATCGAAACCGCATCAAACTTACATCGATTTGTGCGAGAATCTCCCTGTCCACTTCTGAGTGCGGTTGATCAGGTTTTTTCGACTTTCCCGGCGTCTTTCCATGTAAGACGTTATCCGCGACCGATTCTCGGTGAATGTAGAAGAATTTTTGCGTGTTGCCAGAGGTCAGAACGTGGCCATTTCCAGACTTTGACGATGTTGAAGTTATTGATCCGGTCGACTTGGACATTGACCTGTCCAAACTGACCTCGCTTCTGCTTAGCGACTCGCCATTATCGAAACCGCTATCGCAGTCTGACGTCACTGCGTAATCGACCGATCGACTTCGGCAGTAAACTGTCTCAGCGGCATCTAACGGACTGTCAAGCTCGGTAATTTGGTGAGTTGGCGAGATGTCAGGTGACGTTGTTGTCGATGAACTTGAAAACGTATTTTTGTTTTCCTGTATAACAAACATTGTCATCATTTTTGCGTTAAAAATGGAATTTTTTTAGCTTTTTTATGATACGTTGCTGCTATAAACATTTCAAATTAGTACCAAATCCACGGTCTTAACCGCTGGCAATATCCAACTCACCAACGACGATACTGATGACGAATCATCGAAGACCGAAGACTCCTCCACAGATCCCAAAGTCTCGCAAGACGCCGCTGACATCAGAGGACTCTGGCGTCGGTAATTGTGACGTTGTTTGTGATGACGATTTCTAACATCCCGGTAGCCATTCTGCTCTCGGCGAAGTTGAAGTTGGTATAATTCCAAGTTTAGTTGAAGTTTCAATTTTGCAGACGACACCTAAATGACAAAAGAAGATATTATGACATCATAATGAGCCCGGTTCCGGCTCCACGTAACACTTACGACAGCATTAAGTTATTCTAAAACCTACTCTGTATATAATCGTTTACCTTTGCGGATTCTTTCTGTTCGTCAATGCATTGATTGACGACGTTGAGCTTTTTTCTCATATGCTTGAGGCGTGCACGAATCGCTTTCCGGCGTTCTTCGTTAAAGTCGCCTGATGTCAGATCCTTGTTGAATTGGTCACATTTGATCTTCAAGGAGTTTTTTCTCCTAATTTACGATAATTAAAAGTTAACTCACAATCGAATAACCAATTTTCGCTGCGATGTAATTTAGTCAAAAAGTGCATGTTTTTAGCCAAAATTTCTGCTTATTTTCACCTTTTCAGTAAGGTAACTATGGCAACCCTCCTGGTCTCATCGTTCTCTTGGATTTCTTCAAACTTCTTCTGGACGTGATACTCCGGAGTAAACGGTTCCAGAGAGCGATTCACAAGAGGGAAAGCACCATCCTGAAATTGAGAAGAATAATAGTGAGTTATGATGTCATAAGCCTCCAAGGTTTATTCAAAACATCAAAAGGATGATTAGCGCAATTGCAACAAGTAATCGATGACTAATTGTCTCTTATTCGCTATAATATGTCATGTTCGGCCTTAACTACATGTCGGAGTATCAATTACGACTTCGTCGATTGGTTAAACTGATTTTTCGTTTCGCCTCACCTCTTCGCTAACTCTATTATGTGAAGAATTGGCAGGTTGTTCCTTGACGTCATTTTCTGTGATGGTCTTGTTTCGTCGGATCGTGTTGCTCCGCTTGGTGTCGCCTGAGTCCTGCAAGCGTGAAACGGAAAATTTGAAAAATTATGTTTCATTGAAGTTGACACTTCTTTAAAAAAAGTTTTCAAAAACTTCCTGTACCTATTATTCATATTTGGACACAAATGATGTCGAAACCGGTTAAAGTCTGAGTCTAAGATAAACAAAATTTATGACGTCACTTACAAACAATGTGATGGATGAGGTAGAAGGGGAGTGGCTCAAGCTTCGCGCCATTGGCGGTCTGACGTCATCCGATGATGACGTAGGGCAATAATGCACGGAAACTGGTCGCACGTTGCCACCCTCAGCAGGTAAACGGCGATAACTGACAAAAAACAACTTTTAGAATCTTGTAACCAATTTCCATACCAACGCCACATTTCACAGCATTATAGCTGTCAGGTATTAATACAAGCCTGTGTGTGTTTTGAGAAAAGCTTTGTTTATTTTTAGATTAAACTTATAAGCATCTGATGAGATTCTGCGCTACCGCAATTTTGTTTTGAACGTCAAAGGCAGATAAGCGGTTTAAGCAAGCTAAGATATAAACAAAGCAAAAAGCTCGTAAGCGTCTTACGGTAACCTAACATTACACAAATTCAAGTCTCATTTGGCAGAAGTTTGTGAAAAAAGATTTCATGTCTGCTTTAGTTGGTCGTCCTTCCTACATTGTCGTAAACTCAGGTGAAACGCGACGCGAAATCTTCGATAATTTCATGCCTTCGACACACTTGCAAATTTGAGTCCAGTATTAAGTCGAAATTGCACTACTATTTGCACAGGAGCGAACACACGCGCCAGAGCCCAACCCGGTTATTAAACGGTTTAATTAACATCCTGTTTACATTTTACAACTTGTCTTATTTTCCCAGCAGTCGATAATAACAAACTGGGAGATGGGTTGGGCGAAGTTTTTATCAGTTAATCAGGACCATCCCCGATGGCGCGAGGATGTTTTTTAAACTTTCAAGGAAAGTTCGTTCAGGCTAGAATTATGTAATTATGTGGCGACAGCGACCCTGATCTCACTAAGCTTTCTCCAATCTTAGGGTTTTTGTTTAACGTTTGAGGTTGAACTGAGTTCTGTCCCCAGATTGAGTCAATTTCACGCTTTTCGAGTTCTCGAAATCTGCTCAAGTGTTCGCGACGCGTAAAATGACTCGGAAAAATGTCATCTTGGCGCAAGCGTTTACAATCAGCAATTTTTAAAGAAAACGAAATTCCAGTTTGCTAAAATCTCACCTTTTTACTTGGCATTCTTCTGGAGCTTGTGAAACGCTGTGGGTCCGTTTGAAAAGGAAAGCGTTCCATTTACTGGGGGTCACTGGGGTACTGTCGACGGGAGTTGATCCCGCGCTCTGTGGTTTTCGCTTCGATCCCATTCTGAAGCTTTTTCTCGCCAAGCGACTCGCGATATTGTGTAATTTGGAGTTTCGGCGTCGGCCGTCGTAAGCCGGGATGTTATCCATGCTGGCAGCTAATGAAAACGAAAATAAAACAAGTGAAAATGAGGATTTGGTAATAAAAGTAAAATTGTATCCAATAACCGCTGGTTACGTTTGCATTAGACAAAATTTAAGGTCTTACCTTTTTTTATTTTATAATTTTGCAGAGTCGGGCATTCCTTCCCGTGAGGTATATTGTGGTTACCAAGTGCACAAGCATCACACGTTACCTATATATATGTACAACGAAAACAATCTGTTAGTGACGGCACTGATGCTTTTGTGTACGAACAACATCAAATTAATATTTCATCGTCGCATTCTCTTTGAAAGCGCCTGTGAAACTAATTAGTATTTTTGACGTATTTCGAGAAACCACCCAATGCGTCATAAATAAATCTTTCGCGTGTCGTGGCGGATAATCCCAATAGCTTCCAAATTAGCAAGGTATAACACTCAACCTTCTAACTGCAGTTTAAGCCCTATACACTGCGCGAGTTACACTGTTACCTGAAGACAGAAAATACATCACAATCAAAACGTCTCTCAACAGTACCAGCGATTAATCAGTGCGGAAGGCGCATAAATAGGCGCATTATCGCGTTGTAATAAGTTTTATTACGCGCTTTATAACCAGCCGCGCTGATGAATCGCTTTGCTGACCCAATGCTAATTTATATACGTTTTCTAACGACGTACAATGATCTAGTCGTAGTGGTTCATGCTTCTGACGCAATGCTTGGTTACTGCATCTACCCTCAGTGACACAAGGTGGGTAGGAAAGTGTAGGGTGGCTATAGATAACCCTTGTGATGTCACAGTGCACAGAAGTGGAATGAGTAAATCGAATTACGTCCGAGATGCATATACGCGCCTAATCACAAACCCTGAGTACCAGATTCCGAAGATGGAAGAATGTTAGGTACAATCGTAGAACACGTATTGTAATGTATTATGACGTAACGAGACGATAGGGCTGGTATTCCGATAAGATGCCCCAAAACAAACCGTAATCGCTCACTCGTATCGTTGTGTTTGAAGCGTTCAGTTCCGCGGTTTATAATGAGTTTTATCGATATAACATCTAAGTCTTTTAAGGCTGAGATGAACGAGACATAGTCACGTTCCCTTAACAGGTGATCAAAAGCATATCAGAGCTGCTGGGATGCCCGGAACCTTGCGGATTCAAAATCAAAAATTCTTCAGCACTGACGTAAAATATAAAGCTTATTGCAGCGATTTGTTTTCGGAAAATTCCATTCCACTTAGCGGCCCACCTTACATAAGCATTTTGTTATTCACGCCTGTATAATGTAAGCATTTAAATTTTTCAGCCTTAGTCATGGGGGGGTGTTTTAAATTTTACGATGATGTATGTTAATCTGAGCAAGGTGTTCTAAAAAAAGTAACTCCCTGAAATTTGTTTTGATACCGTTAAGTAAATTTAGATGTTTTATGGGAATAACTTTCAAAATAACATGAAATTTCAAGAATTCACTGCTATAATACTCTAATAACAGCGGCATGCGCTTCATAAACACACGGCCTGCAGCTGCGCGCAAACAAGCGATGGAAATTTACAAGATGTTCCGCTACTAGCAGGTGGTACTAGAAGTTCGAAGAAAATATCTCCCATAGCACAGTATATGAGCCAGATTAGGACCTAGGCTCATAATATTTTACGTCGTTTTTTGAAAGTCTTTTATGCCGCGTGTTCTACATTGTTTTGCACCAAATAACTCCTACGCGATTGTGGACTTAAAGCGGCGATCAGAAGATTGGTATCCAGGTTAATTACATTCCTGTTTGCACTGGCCACTGTCCCCTGTAAATAATCAAATCTTTGCTTGTGGCGAAGATGGTTCGCGGTGCACGGAGTATCAAGCCTGGACAGAACCCGTCGTAAAGGAACCGAACCTCTTTACGACTGACACGTAATTCGGTTCGGGCCAATTGACATTTCGAGTCGGTAAATTCTCGGCCTACTTCGGCCATTGTTTTATTTTTGGTTTATGAGATCGAATTGCTGCCATTCGATGAAACAACTGCCAAGTTTGTTGTGTAACGATTGCATCCGAGGTAACTCTAAACTTAACACTATGGCCCCTTTTAACACTGTGGTTCGGCTTTCTGTTCCCTTCAAACCGCAGGTAACTAAAAAAACTCATTTCGCACGTAGATCACTACCGTAACAATATACCACAGTTCGTCACAGTATGAAAGCACCGTGAAACAGAACCTAACCCAACCTAACCGAAACTTCCATGAAAACCTCTCTACATTGCAGGCAGGTAACAAACAACACAAAGTACAATCTTTCCACCTAACAGCAACGCGAATACTGTAGCGTGAGTAATACAAGATGATTATTACGTTTCACTCGACTGCCGTTTTAGCCAATTAACACGTCGTCCTACGACCGCGGGCTCTTCAACAAATTTTTACGACCAACCAAGAAGAAAGATGTAAATGAACGTCAATCCAAAGCACTGGCTTGGTGGTAGCAATGAACTCTAGCAAGCGATGTTCTGGACGCAAACGCTTTCATAAACAGATTTACCGGATTAAAGGTTCGTTGGCATTTAGCACACGCGCAGTAGATTAAATGGAAAGGTCGACTAGACGATTTTGACCCGAATTTTTCCGCCTTTGCAAACCTGACAGGTGTGAGGAGTGATATTTGATGCGTTTTTCGCTTCCTGTATGCAAACTGCAGCAGCAAAACCAGTTGATGTACGTGTCGTCTTCAAAAACAGAAGGCTTGTTTGTCAGCACTGGCTGCAGTTATGTGGAGCTTATGATGCTTGTAGTTTGCACGGGGCCAAAATTTACCCTAGATTTTTTTGAACAAAATTCGCAGTTTTCTTATATTTTTACAGCACTTACAAATGGAACACTTTAAACGACGGACCACTAGTGGACTAATTTCTATCTAAGTAAGGTATTGGTTTCCAAAAAATTAACTATAAGGTTTTAAACAATTGCGTTCATCTTCAATAAGACATGCGTGGTTGCATACCTTCTAACAATGCCACACATTTTCACGGATATATTCTAACTACTGTCTTTCGAGCAATCGATGCAGGCATAAAACCTTGATTATGCGTAAACAATCGGTCGAAAGCGACAAGTGAAAATCCAAAGTGATAAATCGATATTAAATATGAGTTACAAACCGACCGGATTCTAATAACTTTTCGTGTAAACATTACATGTAAACTACGTACGTAGTAAGTAAAACACAGAGTTATCACGAGTTTACTAACTTCAATCAAGGAACCGAAACACAAATGTTTATTGATTAATTAACACCAACAGGCTAGCCATCGCCACGACTTACAAATAAACTGATTGCAGTTATGAGTCAATATATAAAGATAATTTGAACTATTTTACTTGCAGCAGTGAACCAATCTTTACACTACCCACATACGGTTAAAGTTATCGTCTATTTACGTAGTTACTGATGTTACAGCGACGTAAACAGTGTAAAGTGGCTCCAGTAAAATGTTAGGACAAGTAGGTCGGGTGATAGAGTTGTTTACTTAAGCCTAATTTTCCGTGTTTGGTATTGGATGACGCTTTACCTGTGACGCCCCGATTATTACATCACAAAACGGAAGTGACCGATTTGTTTTCAGGAGAACACACGCTGCACGAACTTTCGCCTTAAAAATCGTGCGATTTTCGATATAAATTCGAACAAATTAACCCAACTCTGAACTCCTTCTAAATGCGAGTCATAAGTTTGTCTTTCCGGAAGGGAAGGGTCAAACTAAATTTAACTAAAATATTAGCAACTTACTAAACACTGATCACGGTGGTATAACATTTTGTGAAAGCAAACGGGGCAAAGAATTCCGTTCAAATTCCACTTAAGTTAAACAAACACCATGGTTTAAGCCGATAATTAAAAAGCAAATATCAGATGACTTTCATGCTACCAACAGAATAACACTGGTTTGTGATCTGAAGTTTTGATTGCGCTGTATGCATATAGAGAAGTTTTTCACATAATACAAGGATCAGTTGCCGCGTCTCTCGGGAACTCACCCACAGATTTTATCAACCCTTGCAAACATCGGGTATTCTTTTAAGGAATTCAACAGTAAATTTAGCAAAACCCACACCCGAAATGGAATTAATTCGTCAAATTCGGAGTAATAACCGGATTACCAACGTACATTCAGACGTGTATAAAAGCTAATCTAATAATTCCGACGAATTTTCGGGTTGCATCTTGATCATTATTTTAACTCAAATAAAGGAAGTAACATACCGAGGAGCCTTGAACTGATGAGGATGCAGAACTGGCATCGGATTGCTCTCCGTAAGAGTCGGATTTTTCGGATGAAACTGGAAATAAAGAGTTGATTAGATCAGAAAACGAACAGAATTGCCAGATTAAAAGCGGTTTTTAACACATAGGCGCCGCACAAAGTTCGTGAATCATAATTTAAATAAGAGCGTGAATTATAAATAAAATAAAACAAAGGAAATCGCGACCGTACTGCCTCAAGCGTCAAACAACTTCGACAATCTGACTTATACCGGCCTGTATGTCATCACAAGACTTTCCATGACACCTTTGTTAAGAGAAACGATCTCGTATTTGATTATTTAACTCGTCTGGTGAACACATTATGACGTCACAAACGATTAGAAATAACATGATGATGTAACTTTGGGAGTGTTTTCAAACATATACCCGTTTAAAGCATAGACCAATTGAACTAATGGACTTGGAATAACTAATGGAGACCAACACAAAAAGTAAATTAAATCAGGAAAGCCACAAAATTTTACACCAACATTTACGGTGTTTAATTTCGCATAGTTAACTTACTTGAATTTGACCGAGTGGATCCGTATGTTTCGATGAAGTCGTCATGACTTAACTCAGTGCGGATAATACCGACCAAACCGCCTTGCATTGTGACGTAGTTTGTGTGCTGGGAGTCGAAAAACAAGTCGACTTGATGAACTTTAAAACAGAGTTTTAGTTCCTTCTTGTAAGCACAATTTCACCATTCGTTGACTTTTAAATAACTTCTAAACACAGTGTCTAACTATCCTCCCGAAACCTAAATAGGAACGAGTTTTACCAACTGTTAAAATAAAGTTCAAGATATATGAAGCACAGACTGCCCAAAGCCCCAGACAAAAAGCAAAATCGCTGGTATATTTAGCGGGGAACCATCCAGACATGAAGTCTTGCACTGGTTTCGACAAACGACGCATTTATACTAAACCACGTCACGTATATGATGGTACATGGCCATGTTTACGTAACATTTGCTTTCCCTTTCATAATACACTTTCAACTACCAAAGAAAATAAATATTAAACCATTAAAGCGGATGTATTGTTTTCATACCACTTCAATACTAAAAGGCTGTTCCATTCTGGCCAATAAAAAAGGATATGATTGTACCGGTATCTATAACTGTTCAATAGCCTCAAGTTATGGGAGAAATATCCAAAACTATTTTGAGATACAACGCTTTAATTTATCTAAAACATCCGTTCTCAAAAGACAACATTCGTATTTCATGATTCTGGCAGATTACCATTGTTTTATACCAAAGTACCTAACAATAACATTTCATGAAAATTCTGCGAAACCTCTGGCTGGGCTTATAATCACGTCTGCTAACATGTTTCGATATCAATGTATTTGAGCGGTAAAATAAGTGCTTAATACGCCTTTCGAACTATTAGAGGTCTCCCCAGAAAATGTTTATTTTACCCGATATGGTCATTTTATCGTGTCGGTAGCCACAACATAGATTAATATTCACAAAGTGTAACATGACGCTGATAAATATCTGACGTCACTATCTTGTCTCCCACTCTATGTAGATGTTTTAGGTTGACTTTGGCTCAAATTACATAACATCCATTTCTCTTATTCGCAGTGAACTATATCATAATATACAGCCCTCTACACAACAGCGATAGCCGTAAGTCACGGCACTGTTTCACTGATAAGAGGCCCAAAAACGGCTAGGCCTAGTTTGCCAACGTATACTGTACGGTATAACAAACGCGTTCGTCTTGTTTAGAATGATATGTCATGACATCTTATAACCTTTTCAATGCTCAGACAGCTTCGTTTAATTACGATGACTAGCTTAACCGCTCTTCCTAATCGGACGGTTATTTTCGTATGAATAACTCAGTCTGTAAATGTCCAGTAATAACTGGTTAAAAGGTGACACTTCTTCAGATAACTTTCCATTGCCTCAGATTCAATTTTGACGTCTTCCCTACGTCACAGAGATGCTTATGGCTTTATAATACGTAACACCTGAAGAAAAGGAACTAGACACTGGCTAGGCGCTAAACAATAAGCATTTCAATTGTTATAGTTTTGTCACAATGCCTGTCCATCGGCGTCGCTAGTTATCACCGCTTTCTATTTGGGTCGCAAAAATTAACGAACAATCGAACATTAAAAGAAGAAGTACCAGCCGAGTAGTCGAAGCGCTACACTTGCAGCTTTTCTGTCTCGAATAGTTCCATTTCAACAAGGCGCGCGACACGACGCTTTTTTCCCTCGCTTGCCTCAAACCGAGAGCGCTCTTCCCGAACAGGGACCTGCAGTGGGGTGTAGCCGCGTTTTTCGATTTTTTTTTTTTACTCATAAAAACTCCATTAAGTGACCAGGGTAAATGTCATGTATTTCGTCCAAGTACTTCTACATCAATCTTCGAATGTTTAATTGAACATTTTAAGCGCAAGAATTTCTCATAAACCCACGCAACAAAGATACCCTGTGTAATGTCGGCCTAATATTGAACACTGTAAATTCTAGTAATATAAAACCATACTAACCTCCGCCAACTATATCTCTTTCAGCGAGTTTAATTAAAATTCGTTATAATTGCACTACCAGCGTTTGGGCCAGCTGATGAAATGACGAATTCCCATTTGGAAATAAAATTGCTGGTCCCAGTTGGGTGTTTCTGACAGCTATGAGTGAACCTTGCGAAACTCGAAGGCTGTTTCGGCTTTATACGGTAATCTGCCGAAACCCCAGGAGATCTACAAGTGTTATGCCTGATCAAGCAGCGAAAAATGTCACTGTCTGGCCTATTGACTGAAATTTGTGATTTATTGCTACAAATTTATATACAACTGTTACTTTTTAGAAACCACTTTATCACAAATCGTTTCTAAATCTGTTGAAACCAACTTGGTGTTTAATTACTCTCGACTTATTTGAAATATTTGCAGCACGCCAAGTACCCTGACCGCGCCCGTCATAACGACGTAGTGAATAGTTCATTCTATGGACACTTGATATAAGATTTCAGGTTTAAGTTACGGCCTCATGACACCTACGCTGTGTGTTACTTTTCTCAAATCCCTATAATAGTTTAATACGGATTTTCAAGTGTTAAACAGTGCGTATCGTTTTCTCATACCGTACGGCTGAGTCAGCTTTAAACATGTCCTACTTTAGCGCGTTATTCACCTAAAATCAGCTCTCGGATATCTGCCATTACCTGCTCCGTTATTCGTGTGCGTTGAGCCTAAGCTAATGACAGGTTAACGAACACGTTTCATGAAATTGAAACATTCAATTTTTTTACCCGAGGCTTGCATACTTTTAACCAAGCGAGACTTTGTGGTCCACTTGATCAATGGTTCGATTAATAACAGGCGACCTCTTTAGCTTGTCATTGGTTGTAAATTACCAAGGACGAACTTCACCTAAACGCAATTAGCTACAAGCGGCAGATTATAATTAAATGCATGATTACGTTCGAATAACAGGTGTCCTGGTTGCTTCGAGTGCATAAGTGTTAGGCGATGGTATGTCAATAGGCTACAAAAATATTCTTCATTGAAAATACAATGAAACTCTGATACACACCAAGTGACGGTCTTGGTGAACGCGCAGCAGTTAATTACTCGAAAGCTTACATTCCAGGCCGCCGTTTTCCCAAAAAATTTCATAGCTGTAAATTACTTCTGGAGGAATTTTACTTTCATCTTGAGAACGTAAGTTATCAGAAAAATACCGGACAGTCGTTTGTCACGTGATCACTCCACCGCAGGTGACTGACCTTTCGTAAAAGCGGACAGGTCGTTTGGCGTTACCCAACTTTTTATGCCTTTCGTTTGCGTAACACATCGATAACCGGACTAAAAAGACTCGAAAGCGAATTCGTTTTTACGAGTTCTCGTAACTTAAGTTTGCTCTTAAAAACATCTTGTTTGATCGCTGATGAAACTTATGTTTTTACCGAACATTGTGCAATCACAATTAGAAGATAAAAGACATTATGTCGTCATAATAACAAATTTAAATTTTGAATCGTGACCGATCCATTTAAAAGCATTTTCAAATCTTTCTGCAATAAGATTGCTGAAGTAGAAAACGTGCCAAAAATCTAACGTCAATGCAAAACCGACTGCAGACAAAATCACTGCGAAATGTCAGCTATGCACTGAACAAAATAAATTGCAACCAAAAAAACATTTAATTATCAAACCTCCCATGACCAACTACTAATGAACTGACTTCACAGTTCTTGAAAATATCCAAAAATCTCTGCACACTTTAAACAATTCATTACGCTTAGTGACTAAAACTTCCTGACTGCCAGAACTAGTGATTGCAGTAATGAACGACCTTGCGTATAACCGATCGCCTTTTATACGGTCTTGCATGACGGTAAAGGAAACAAGCTACTTCTTTCTAAAAGTTAGCTCAGTGCCAAAGTTGCTCTGCTTATGTTTGCTTAGAAGCGGACGATGCCATTGTTACGTAAACAACCGTTGTGGTGATTGCCAAGCTGGAAGAAGCTTCAATTGTCATTGATTTTGTTGGGATGAAAACCTGAACAATTGTTTTTTTCAGACAAATAGCCATGTGCACATGCGCAAACTTAAGCAAAGTTTGTTTGGTTCGTTTACAATAATAACTGTTGTTTAAGGGCGGCTATTAGCTGTATAAACATCAGACCGTCTGCATTCTTTTGTAAAACTCAAACCCGAAACAGTGTTTTGAAACCTTTTGTTTAAAAATGCGCCTTGAGGCTGTACCTTCCAAAGACAAACAAAACATGCCCAAATTGAAATAAAACAACACTTTGCAACCGGTGCAGATCCTAGACCTAACAATAGTATTGCCTAAACTGCCTTTCGAATAAAACTTAGCGAAAACTTCACTGAAAGTTGGCAATATTATACCGGGACTTGTTCCAATATTCCAAGTGGCGCAGCGTAAGCCACTGTGTGCCATGCTATTTCAAGCAGTTGAAAAAGATCGGCTGTTTTCGAGGAAGTTTTAAGTCAGATAGATAAATAAAAGTAAATAAACTGCCAAATACACTTGGCACCCCGGATGAAACGCAAATATTGACTTTGTGTGTAATCTGACGCTGATCTCAATATAATTACAACCTTTTATACAAAACGAATGCTCAACTCTTTACGAAATAACAAGGCTTTCGGGGCCCTAAACCTCATTGGACCATTCCAGTCATCCATTTAGGACCGTTTGGTTGGTGAACATTTATACGAAAACGCAGGTTCGTCAAAAGTGATCACTTCCCGCTTGGTTTAATTTCAATGAAGCTTCGAACTCAAACCACAGTGCGGGGAAATCCACCTCCGATTTGCAACAAACGACGATTGTGAGATATTTTACCTTTGACCAGTAGAAAATTTAATTTCAACCTGTGTATCAGTTCGATTAAGTAATAAATCTGGTCCCTTCCGTCACAGAGGTGATGTGTTTGCGGCTTTTTCTAGCCAGTGTCCGGCAAAACGTGCCAAAGTCTGCTGTGTGTTCTGCACTAAACTTTCTTTGTTTCCTGTCATGATATTTGCGCTTGGAAACGGATCGTCCAAACTTTACTTAAAATTAGATTGATTTATTATGAGCTCGATTACCATCCTCGCAATATGCGCTTAATGCCAAGTGATGATGTACTGGCGGGTCGTAGGTTGACATTCGCACGTCTTCCAACATCGAGTTGCTATTTATTAGGACTAGTCGATACAATTATAGATTGCATCTCCATCTTTAGCATTCAACAAGTTTATCGCTTCATCGATTCAAAAATCGATTCCAACTACCGCCGTCGGGCATGGGACTCAATTAATTACAGGTTCGTTTGTGATGTAATAAAGAAGGCGTGACGCCAACAAACAATTGAGATTGAACGTTTTCTGCATTGTAAGGTCAGGGGTTCAAGCGATTTGGCCTTACTGGAACAATTGTAGCAATGATCAAATCGACTTTTTTAAAGAAGGCGACATTGGTGCCAGAGAATGGTCCCGTTTATGTCGACTTTTTTTCTTAGTTTTAATGGAATCGAGGAAACAATTTTGACATTTCAAAGACCAAGTAAATTCACAAATTTTACCTGTTTGATCGCGTATTGCCAGAATTAAGCGTCAAATTCACACTGATTAAAGCTGTTTACTTGAAATAGCCACTTTATCCACATCATATCAATAACTCTGTGGAGCCAAAAAGTTTGGGTTTCAAACGATTCTCACCAAGGATTTTATCTTCCAAAATATTGACAGACGACTTGTTAAACTATTTTAGCCTTTTCAAATAAGTTCCAAAAGGTAGGACCGTTATTTTCATGTCATTCATAGCTTGATCAATCAAAAGAAGAGTTTGGTAAATAGTTAACCTCACAAATCAAAAACGTTTCAAGTCGCGGCAGTAGTTCGGTGACTCAGAAAAGGACAACAGCACGAAATGAAAAACACTTGAAACACACAAAGCCTCAGAGTAAAGGAAAGACTTAGTAATAATTAATTACAATGTGAGATGTTAAGCAACCTAATCCGGATGTCTAAAACAATATGTGCTGGAAACCTTGATACAGTCCATATGCACTTCTACAGTCCTGAACAACAACAACTGAAGAACGTGTGCAACCACCTATGAAGTTCGACCTATATCTGCTTTATGTCAAAATATACCCGGCGCTTCGAGCTTTGATCCATAAAACCGCTGAAAATTAATCCGGATACATCCTGGATATATTTTTTACTTGATATTGTCTTCATCGACTTGGTTTTTGCTGTTGTCTTCTAAACGTTGGTGTTTTTCCATGAAAACTAAATTTAGACAATGGGATTTTTCGCAAAAATATTAAATGTCCATGGCCCATATTTTTCAAGGCTTTTGTGTCTTTCAAATGCATGGTTCGAACCCTGATGAACATTGTAATATGTTTCGGTAACCACCTTATTATTTTAGATCTCCAGTTACAGTTTGGTTATAATTCGGTTTCTGACGTTGATTTTTTAAGTTGCGACATTTTCAATGAAACTCTCTTTGTGTATTGACAGCAGCCCGGATTGAGGCGTTTCGGATGTTTTTGTTGAAATTGGACGCAAACGTTACGAAGGAATGTCAGCCATGTTTAAATATTGACCGTCAGGAAACTTTGAAGTTTGCACTCTCATTATTTAAACAACACTTCGCCTGCCAAAGATACACAACCGTGAGGACACTACTGTACTGCAGCAGGGTGAATCATAGCTTTAGGTAAATACAAAGGACAATCGCTTTGGTCGAGTGCCGGTAGTAGCTTAGTCAGCTTTTTCCAGCAACTCTTAACTTTTTTCACTCGGGTGGTTTGTTTAAACTAAACGTTAGTCAGGATTAGAAAGCGATCACTGCACGTAGACATATTTTTGGTCTTGTTTATCCTTATTTTCTGTGTGGCCTTACTTCCTTGTAGGCTAACCACTTCCACACGGATATGTCAACTATACCTGAAGTGTATATCAAAACCATGAGATCTTGAGCTTGAATTCTAAAAAACTATGGAACAGCAAAACTTTCCATGACATATAACTGCTTTGGGAATCTTTCGCATTTTCTTTAAAGTAACTTTTGCAAAACCAACATCACGTCAGCATGAAAATGATATTTATATCTAATTGTTTCAATGAGCAAGTTTCTGCCAAAATGTACAGTCCATGCCTAGATGGACAATCCTCTTTAAGGCCATGAATTTGATCTCTCGTTGAATTTTGTACAAAGTTTTTAACAATTAACCGAATTATTACGTAATAATGAGTTGCCATATTTGCATACCGATGCTTTCAAGCTAAAACGCTGTGAACAAACTAGTGAATATTTTTAGCGGGAGCAATCCTGGCAAATATCATTCAAATAAACGATTTTTGAAAGTTATTTATCGTTGGGAATATTTCTATCGAAGGTAACCTCATTCCAACTGGAGAATCCATTTGTCTAATTTCTGCCATGATAAAGTGTCGAGATGATTTCATCATTTATCGTCCATTAGCTATGTCGTCTTGTTTATGATGAATTGTAATCTAAGTTTCATGTTGTTATAAATAAATCTCAAAAAGTGATTGATAACGCATTTTGATATAACAGGCTTTGGTTCAAGAAATTTCCCCGTTTTAATAAAGTTAAGAAAGGCGTGGAGTTATATATAGGCGCCACACTCAACTAGTGCTGGAATTGGACTCTCCTAAAGTTAAAAGTCAGCCTGGCTACTGGGTTTGGACTTCACATGCTTTGCTCTGTTACGTCACAAAGCTGTTGTGATTGCGTATCGATTGTTTGCATTCCACGGGTTTGGCGCCCTGAGTTCAATTTTATTGGTATTAATCAGCAATTAAAGCGATATCTGAAATAATCTGATGCTTAAGTGGTCAGAAAATATTTTTATCTGGTGGTTTCAGACTCACTTTGAAGTTTATTCTGACTTGCTTCTTCAAAATCAAGTGGTTTATTCAAGTGTGAAAGATTTCCAATTTCGCAATTTCTTCGTTATTATACACGAAGATTAGTAGCAAATTCTGCCGCCGTATAATAATTGAAGCCACTTTCGCCAACAGCGTACATTTTATTTTTCTCGCGTAAAACGAACTCTTTGCTTTTATTAATAACTCTTGGTTGGAAGCTATAGTAAGTTGTCCTTTAATTTCTTAATATGTCGAGGTATGACCTCGCTATAAACAATATTTTACACAATCGCAAGGTCGGCTTATGGGTCTGGAAGAAAACGTAGTTGGACTTGCTGCAAAGTTTTGAATGGGCGTATGCTGTTTTTAGCACGTTGGCCACACAATTCCGTAGTCTACCGATGACGTAGGCATTTAAAACCAGAACAGCTAACCACCGAAACTGTTAACTTATTGGTTCAATAGATAGGTTTTGTTAACTTTTCTGAAAAGGCCTGCATATAGGGATTCTTACATGGAACGAGTACATACTAAACTAGGTTTGGAAAGGTACATGCTACTTAGCTTTTAAAATCTTTTTGCTGAGGTGAGAGAAGCCCAGGAAATTGAACAACTTGGTGTCCGGAATGGAACCACAAGGAACATTCGGGGGGGCTACAATTGCTTTCATTTAGTCCTTATCGCCAAATAAAGCGTCTTTATCTTCACAATATTTGTAGCAAAATCCTTTGCATTTATTGTAAGCACAAGGGTCACAAAAGGTTCAAAAGCCAGGGTAGTCACTCGTCCAGCTGGACAATACAGCATTGTCAGCGAATAAGTCGTTTTATGTGACGTAATATTGCCTCAACAAGCCGCTTTATGTGGCCTCTGGCGAGTCAGAGTTTCCAGGAAGGCTCTTTGCAGAGCGGTTGCTTTTCTGTTGTGTTTTTCAACCGGGTGTACTCTTCGCCCCAGATTGTAGGAATGACTTATAACGGTCCACAAAAGAAGTCTAAAATCCTGTGAATCATTGTGCCCACTTTTCGTCATGTTTTTTACGTCATAATGTTAAAGCAAATTGTCGTGCAATGTTTTTACTTGAATTGGTTTAGGCAAATTCTACAATAGTTGAATGAGCTTGAAGATTAAGCAATGCTGTACAATAAACTTTAAAAAAGTTAAAAGAAATCTTTGTAAAATTGTTTATTTATTTTATTGCTGCACAACGCTCAAATTCCACAAGATAACAACCACTCTGGGAATAAATAGCAAAACTTCCATTGTCATAGTACACGGTGAACAATAGGCATAAGCTGATTGCGAAAGGTTACGGCTGGCACACAAATCGTGAGAGCAAATATCGAAACTGTTCGTGAAAATAGCAACTTAATTTAAAGCAATAACTTCCAAATTTCTGAAAAATTAATTTTCGATTTCCTTGAATGGATGGAACTTAGCGATAGACTTGAACGTAACGAATACGAAATGATGATGGTTGCAGAAAATATTGAACAGATGGTTGACCAGTTCCGTATTTTCCCGAAATTTTACATCGGAATCTCCAAAATAACAAATTTTAAAATCTGTTCAAGCATACCTCGGCCCTATTAGTGATGACGCATTCAGTCCTAAATAGCATAAAACCCGATGTAATCTTTCCTGGGTGAATGGGGATGACAACAGAATTACCCCAAAGTGATTTTCCCCATACCTGCGTGACTCGGGTCAGAATATTTTCGTTTGTTTTCGAGCGCGCGTGCGCTGGGGCATCGCTTTATGACGTAAAATTCCCTGGAAATGGGTAACTTAGTGGTGTCACCGCATGGTCATAAGAAGAAAAATAGAGCACCGCAAACGACATGAAACACGAAATTTCACGTTTCTGTCTAAAAACGACGACAAAATTAGGTTCGAGACCTTGTAGGGATGATGTCACAACCCAGGTCCACTTTGGTCTGCCGTCTATTGACTCGCTTGTCACGTGAGTGGGGCAAAAGAAGGTGAAGTTAATGTTTTGGGGGAATTTGTAGAGGTACAAAATTTGATCACCGGAAATCCAACAAATCTCCCCGAAAAAATCTTGATTCTTTGTTACTGATCAGTCTGAAGAGAGTGACCTGCAAAATATAACAGAATATCATTATGACGTCATAAAGTACATTGTTTCATTGTATCGATGGATGCCCGCATTGAAAAACTCCAGAAAGTGCTTGATTGAAACTGACTCAAATGTTTCAATCAACTTAAAATTGCGACGAACTTATTATAAAACCGACTCATACAAAGCACGTACACGCTGGTTTTGGAAATTCCCGCCAAACAACAGAAAGGCTTGTTTACAGGCGCAAGCTCAGCCGGACAGTGTTATCAGATTTTTCTTATTTGAAAAGTGACTGATGCTGAGAAGCTAAGCACATAAGCTGTAGCAGTTGTTGAGTTAGAAGTTACACAGACATATGTGACATAACCCTGTTGGTTTCACGCATTTTTTTCATTTCGTTTTCATCATTTTGCATTTTTTCACGCATTTTCACAGCTAATATGAACTGAGACAAACTTTGCCTCGGAAGAATACAGAAGGCCGTTGACGTTTCTGATCTGATTTCGTCACAATCATATGCTTGTTACGTAATAAACAAAGGTACTAACTTTTAAGCGGAATGCGCAGAGCTTCTTTGTCATCGATAAGGGCTTGATGTTGTCTTCCGCGGAACTTATAAACAACCTGACAAAAACATAAAATACATTTAAAACCTACAAGTCCATTGTTTTACGTGACTTTAATATAGAATTAAAAAGACGGTAAAATGGAAAAATGGTGTTTCTATAAAACAGAGGCAGCAAGACGCGTTCGTAAACAAGTACAACCAATAATGCTTAGTCACTTACAAATAAAAGCAATTTGTTTCTTAACAACGCAAAGTTGAAACAACATTCTCATAAATGATTTAAACAAACCGTTGCTTCACAACACCCTCATTTCAGAAATGCGAGCAATTAAAAATAGTTCGTACAGAAAACATGAGTACATTGGTAACTTTCGGTGAGAATCCGATTTTCGACCAATATCGTGCGTTGCTGCCACCACGCGGTGTCATAAATGTGGAGAAATATCAATCATTTAATAACAAAAAACGTTGCCTAAAACGTCATCCGCCAGCTGTTATGAGATCAAAAATACGAAACTTCCCACGCTACTTACGCACAAACAGGAAGTTACCATCAATCCTGCGCGGGAGGTTTAAAAGCAACTAAGCAAACTGTTTGAACAATAAAGCCTTTAAAACGTCTAAAAAGATGTCACGGAAAACATAATCACTTTTCCACCGAGACCATCACGCATCCTTGTTTGAATTAACATTGATACGATTCCAAGTAATACCTTGAGTTTCTTTTCGTGTCCAGGACACGGATCATAAAACCCCGGCAAGCCGCTTTTGGTGATATCCGCCGGCAACTGAAGCGTTGAGTTTTCAACAAGATTTTGCAGAGGAATTGAGACATCGACTAGTTTTGAAGACTTTGAACTGTTGTACATAGCACCGGGGAATTATAATATTGTGCAATGATGAATTTGTATGTGGAGAACGTGCGCGGTTGTGAGCCTGTGACTTACCTCGTGTCCGATACGAATCGACCGTACCACGCTTCAGTGATCACCAATCCCATCTTGCGCTCTTCATTCGTTAATTTGCGTTCAGTTGATTCTCTCATCATATTCACCTATTGTTACGACATAAAAGTTAGAAAACATCTCCCTACATAAATAAAAGCAAGCTCAGCTTCATCCTAATATACAACCAGACCATAACACTCTCCGCTATCATTACAATGGTAACCACAAATGCCAGACAGTTTTAAAATATATAATATTACAGATTTAACACTTTCCAAGTCAGGGACTATGATGATAATATGGAGTACTGGGCTCTGATTGATTGTGACTGACAAACTCCATACTGAGTCCACCGATGCCCGGTTATAACCGTAACATGAGAAAACAAGTATGTCATCATGATACTGACCAACGCGATCGCTTCCTCTCTCTTCTTGTTTGTTTCATTTATGAGAGATTGTTCGTTCTCTTCGGCCTCCCTTCATTAAAAACCGCGCATTAAAGCAAACACTCCATTTATAAAAACCATACAATTAATTATTTAAAATCTTACTTTTCTTTTGCTTTCCTTTTATAAGGCCTTATGATAAGGATATGAATTGCTGCATAGAGTGTTATTGGAACCATAGTTCCATAAAAAGCTGCCATGAAATTAACGTCGTCTGACAGCATAATCGGCATTGAGTAGGTCTGTGACGCTCTGTTAAGCCTGGAAGAAAGTAGACATAAGCAGCCAAGTTAGAAAAATCCACTCAACATTAATCAGGATAAACCTTAGTCATGTTTCTGCAAGTGTTATTTTATTTTTAATACAATTCAAACGTGCTTCGTTCACGATCTATCTAAGTCAACCCGTGAAAAATTTAAAGTTAGGTCACAGGTAATTGAATAGTACAGTGCTTAAAATCGGAAAAAAGTTTACCTTAACTTAACATTGACACCAAGTGGGACACCAATATTTACATGAGCAGCCACAACTGAATGTTTTGATACACGATGCTCAGCTCCATATTCCACCATGCAGCCAAAAGTACCAGCCCTAGAGGTTGTAATTGATACCGATACAAATAATTGATTCATACTGGCTTCAATTATCACAATGACTTAGTGTCAGTAGTATGACAACTTACAAGTGCTGTCCACAAGTAACAGCATTCCTTTAACATTAAAATATGTACGTCATGTTGTGCAATTGCAGTTGCTTAATATAACCAGCACTGAGCTGTTTATTTTATACCAAGAACTCAAACAGCAGTTACACGTCATAAAAAATATACAATTTACTATGTTACGAATTGACATCACATATCACAGGAAAAAACCACGAAAGTAAATAATGGGCATAATGCATATTATTCGAAGTATGCTCATATTAAAGTGAAATTAAAAAACATAGGGATCATAATGAATTGGTTGTGTTTACATTCAACGAATTCTACTGCAGTAACATTATAACCAGAATAATAATCTCCTACTTGACTGCAAGTTTGAAATTTCCCTCTTCTTCAGCAAGTTTGTAAGTTAAACTGCATACTCCAAAGCTATGAGGAATCCCGAGCTAAAGATTTGCAACAAATGACTGGTTATAAATAAATATATTCACTCTGATTCATTCATTCACAAGATTCACTCTGATACAGGTCTCATGTTAAACAGCAAGAAGAAGCACAATAATACAAAAATAACTGCGTGAAATTTAAAAACGTCGAGTTTATTTTGCAATTTCCATTTCCAATTTGCAATCTAAACTCACAACTGACAGTACAAGACCACCAGTAGAGCGTTGTTAAAAAGGTACCTGGAGTTTTCCGCTGATTCGAAACCGAGAAGTTTCTCTTACAAGATTCGTTGAAATGTGGGCGCCTTGGCCAAGTCTTAGATTGAGGGAACCAAAAACCTCCTTTCCCATCACCCTGCCCATCGTGGCATTTAACCCTGGCAAATTAATGGCGACCAGGTCATTGTCAACGGCCATACTTACTGGAAAATGAACGAGAGCAAACCTGGAGGAAATGAACAAATATTAAATCACTTATTTTTTATTATTTCGTGACTTACTATAATTATAGAAAAAGAAAGTCACATTAAACCATGCACTGTGACCACAAGGTGGATTTAAAGATGTTCAACTTACAGGCCACCGCCTAAACTTCTGTAACCTTTGATGCCAAAATTAAACACTTTTGAATCTGTAGCCTGCATATCAATCTGTAAACAGAAGCAAAAGCTTTGATAACACAATGTAGAGACCACAGCAATGTTAGAATGACACTACAATAATAAAACAATACATTAACAGCACATAAACCATGAATGTGTCCATAAAGCTCTTTTGTACGTAAACTCATTGCCTTATATCAGTAGTTCTAAAACACTCACCTCGCCCCACGCAGAATTCGAAAGTGTTTTCCTCCAGGCCAAGTCACAACTTCCACTCCCATTTCCATTGTTTGACGTTAAATTTCCTGATATAGTAGCTGTTTGAGACACTGTTAATGGTACCTGGGAAGTACACAATTAACGCTGCAAATTTTTGCTCACACTAGTTTTCAAACCACTAGGGCCAGTGATAGTCACTCGATTTTCAGAAATTGATGGTAGAAAAAAACGAACACTGTACCTCAATAGACTGTGACAATGCCATTTTCGTAATATCCGGGAAGACCATCCGATCATCATAGTAATCATCAACATCATAAGGCTGATCAAAAACTGACGTTGCATTCACTGTCATGCTAAATGAGCCCTAAAAGACAAATTGTTACTTTTTAACTGTTCAAGGAAACAGTTCATTTTATGCAGCAGTTTCTATTACTTTTGGATGAGTTCTCTCCTCCAGTCGAAACTGCGCTCTCATTTTCTGGATTCGTTCATACTCCTCACGCATTTCTTGAGGAGTTTTCTGTCGCTCCACAATCTTCAAGCATAAAATATGAGAATTAATTATATATACATAATTCAGAAGGGAAACAAATGAAATTCCCAAGTTGAAATGTTCACCTGCCAATCTGCTTCAAGTCCTTTTTTTCCATAGACATCGTAAATATGTCGTTTCATAGGGTCACTTAAAACTGTGAAAAAATGAGTGTATATGTTACAAATAAAAGCATTCAAACTTAATTAACGTCAAAATCATCTTTATCCTACCTCTTTTGCGCTATGTCATATTTGCACGATCATGTATCATATATATCATAGGCTACATAATACACATAAAACTATAAAAAAGCACAAGAAACTAGAATGCCTGCTGTACCACTGTATGCTGTTTGTACCCGGCCAAAAATATTAGAAGCATCTTTTGATTTTGAGCTATCATGTTTATCTGGATGATAAACCATGCACAATCGTCGATAACATAGTTTCAGTTCTTCCTGTGTGGCCTATAAAGCAAGGTTTAATTAGAAGAAGAAAAGCAATATCATAAGTTTGTCAAAGAAATGAAATCTATTGCTTTTCTTGAGTCTCTTTTACTTCCACGTTGTTGTACTAACGGAGCAAACAAAGCATACAATGGCAATGGGAAGGAGTCTTCAGACAGCATAACCAGCTTTTGACTAACGCCAAAATAATTTTATGTTATGTCTGTGTTCTATTGAAAAGTGAAAGGAACTTAAATCCCAAAGAGTTGTAAACTTTACCTCTCTCGAGGCATTTAGCAGACTATAATAGTCTTCGTTATCCACAAGTTCACCAAGACCTGTCCCTCCTGGAAGTTCCATTTTGTGCTATCTTCTTCTTCTTTTCATTGATTAATTATATCCCGACCATACAAGGAGACACTGATTGACACTTAAATATGAAATAAACAAATTACATATTCTTTGAGCAAATTCTTCAATCATTCCTTGTTGAAAAATCCTACAGTGCGGTACCGGTACCTTTTCAAAAAGCAAAATAGTAATTCAGGCATAATACACATTGCACATGTATTGCACAGTCAAAACTACCGATAGATGGCAAATGAATAAACGTGACTCATTAATGTGTATTGTATATGCTGCATTTTTCTTGCTTACTCCAATATATTATGAACAATGCGAGTATTTTCTTTTGTACACTGACTTAGGATAGCCTATAGAGCATAATAAACAGAAATTTTGAATGCTGCAAACTCTGATACAGCATGCTGCAATAACAAAACTTTTGTCTTCGACTTAGCTAGTAACCTGATTTCATGCTAAAAACTGCCACATTCTGACATTATCATTTAAGATGGTAGAGTAGCGAATCACTTGCAACTACAACTCTGAAAGATACCACAATTCCAAAAACAAAATAAAGCAGCTATTTCACCGTATGTAGGTCACGCAGCTAATTGTTAAAGATAGACGGTTAGGTTAAGAGAATGGGTACGCAAGAAGTTGATTTTAGCTATTTAAGGTTTGTTGGAGTTAAATTTAGACAAGAAAGAAGATTTAGGTAAGGTTTAGGTTCCCGGTACTATGTTATAACATTTAAGTGAGGTTAAAAAGAAAGTGTGAGAAATAGCTTCGAACCCACAACTTTTTCCGGTGAAATAGTGACAGCCAAAACAAAAAGTCTAAGCCACTCAGCCAGACTGCAGAGTTTGGCATAGGCACACTCAATACTGCCCCAAAGGGAAAGTATGGTAGTTTTCGACAGGAACTCGTGCATGCAAATATTCAAATTTTGACGTGATGGCATGCACTAAAGCGTCAGTTTTTTATATAAATTGGCGTGAAGATAGCAAAGTTCTCAATGCACATTAACTAACAACGTGTGTACAGGTGCCGCACTTTCTACTATGAAATACTGCTTTTCATGAGCTACAGTGATGCTTTTAAGGTGCGTTATTTTGCACTTAATTACTTGGGCAGGGCGTCTGTGTACTCATTTTTGGATTGACTTTAAGATTAAATAAGTCAAACTGTGTACATTTCTGTGTACCTAATTCTAATAATACTACTTCATCACATCCGAACATTTTTGTGCACCGCAATCGTCAGTTTTTTTTTTTTGGTGCACCCAAGATCTTTCTGAAAATGCCCATACTCTGCAGTCTACCCGCTCATTACTGCAGGCTAAAACATGAAAGTTTTTATCACCTATTTAAATGTAAATCGGCTACTTTTCTTTGTCGGATATTAGTAATTAGCAAAGCAGTAGGCATCAAACACAATCACTACACTACAGGTTAGTATGAGCAAAAAGTTAGGCAAAGCGTTGATGCAATTAAAATGTCCGGTTTAATGATTATAGAAGATTATAGATTATAGAAAATAACAGTAGCCTATATACCAATATCTTGATTAGACTTTAAAGTTTAGCATAGGCACAAATGCACAGTCAATACTGTTTTCCATGAGCAGATGATTTACAGTGGCGCACTTTAGATGCGTAGTTTTGCACATATTGACTTGGACATAATCGATTTAGAGATTAGTCAAGTACTTTTGTGCACTGGCAACTGCCATTTTTGGTTGTTTGACACACTCAAGTTTACGCTGAAAACGACCATACCTTGCAGTCCAGAGCTTACACAGGTTAACACTCAACCGGTATACCTGTACATAGGGATATAAGCTTTCCTTACTAGCCTAGTTACGTATAACCTTCAGATAAATTTGTGTTTTAGTTGGTAAACCCCCAACCAAAAATGAAAGTCCTTCCTTATTCGAACACGATTTGCAATGTTGTGTATTGCCCGTACCGGCATGTACTGTATAGAGTACCGCTAGAAGATTTGGCATATGTAGGCTACGCACGAGATTTACCAAAAGACACGCCAAACGTTTTCTCGTACACGCCGATATATATTTATATTTTCTCGTTCAGGCCGCTACAGAATAAGCAAACAACATCACGCCAAAACTGCAACTTTGTGTTTCTGCATGCACGATTTCCCCTCAACAACTGCTATATTTCATAATATGGTGATTGGTATGGTATCATAATTTATTTACTACGCAGTAGGTTAAGTCTAAATCGGCGTGAAAACGACAAAGTTCGCCACGCATGTTTACGAGTCTCTTGGTGCCCACAACTTCAGATTTTCTATTTGCTGTTGGTCTGGTCATTTGTGGCGTTGTTTAAGTGGCACATGTCGTTACCCGAAACTGGCGTCAAATCAAAGTTACCATTTCGTGTTCCATTTAACCTTTCTTTTAAGATACGTTCAATGAGCAAAAAATAAAAACAATTTATTTTTTCAAAATATCAAAGGATAATATCTTGATCTAAAATCAGGTTACTTTACTGTACTTATGTGCCTATAGATATAGAAAAATGGTTTCTGGGATGTTGCTATGGTATGGTAGGTCTATGATAATTTCTATCTTCGGACTGAGGAAACTCTTTGCACAAAGTAAACTCGCGGATGATTCTTCATCGCTTAAGCCCCGGTTACTGAACTAGTTGTTGTGCAAGTTCCGATTGTCACACATTTCTTAGTTTGTCATGCATATGTATACAAAAACACACCTGCAGTTTAGCAGCGTATACATAAACATCATATTTACAACTTGTAACACTGCTTTCCAACAATATAACAGTTTATTAACCATAGTAGCAAGTTGCAAAATAAACTGTACGTAGTGCTATGACTTACATTATAAAATCAAATAAAAAAACTTGTCTACAGAGTTCTAGAGTTTATCGTAGCTGTCTTCTTCGTAGGCAGGATTGATGTGAGCAGGATGCTTATGGTTGTTATTCAAGGTAGCTGTGATGGAAATTTTGTTTCTCTTGCCGAAGATAGCCTGGATCGCAATCAGTGACTTTCCTTTTGTTTCAGGTATGACAATGTAAGTGAATATGAGACTCGCCAACATGACAGCGAAAAACGGAAGAAAAACGGCAAATTTCAAAGCATCCTATAACGACGAAAAGCAGCATTAACGATGACAACTCCTTCAGTAATGCACTGTAGGTATTTAACTTTTTTAGAAACATTGCTGTCGAAATTACACAGCGCTACAAAAACACTTACGAACATGTACGGTGTTGCAAATGTGACGATCGCAAAAGATATCCAAAGCACGAGTACTCCCAACGTCATAATAGCGGGGCGCGACGATTGGTCCAATAGTTCGGGAGCAATGACGTAGACAAGACTTGGTCCAATGCAGAATCCACAAATAATTCCTATACGACAAAAGTATTGAATTTACGGTAAATCACATCAATTCTGGTTTGTAAATTCAGAAAAGCAATCATCAAAACACTTATTCAATTACAAATTAAACACTAATCAACATTAAAACGTGCAAACAAAACATGAAACATGTAAATGAGCTACACGATAAATTACTTTTGCATGTTGCATTAGGCTATTACAAAAAGTGATTCTTAGTGAGGAAATCTAAGGCACTACACTGACCAAGGGATGCAACAGCGCTGATGTAGGAAAACCAGTCAACTTTGTCTTGAAATGCGGTCATGACCGTGTAAACGATCATGAAAACACAAATCACGGAGTAACCAACCAAAAGAAGAAACCTTCGTCCAAATCTCTCGCAAAAATATCCCTGTACGAAATATTCTGTTCAATGTTATACACCCTTACAATGCTGCATTTGACAACAACAGAGTACCAACAAATATTTTACCGACAGCGCGGTGACGAGCAGTTCTGCGACTAGTACACCAAGTTTGACGTAGTCGATAAGATCAGGGGGAATACCCGCTGTGATGAAAACTTGGTCGAAGTAAAATTGAATCCCGTTGATGGCAGAAAGTTGAAAAGAGGACATCAATACCATGACCGATATCATTTGCCACCGAACTCGTCTCGTTTTAACGACCTTCGCCACACAATGTTTTAATTTTGTTCAAATTGCTTAAAATATCTGCTATAGCAAAAGAAAAAAACATTTAAGGGAACCTATATTTAGAACATAGGCTATTTATAATAGGCTATTTAGATTTTGAAAATATATACTTTTCAATGAGATATCAGGAGGACAATTATGTGAAAAGGAAAAACCGGGGACTGACGCAAAAAATTTACATCTTTCTCGAGGAAATTGTTTGAACAAATTAATAATTTTTTGTATAAGATATAAGATTATAAGATAATTATAAGATAACGGAAACATTGAACCAAAAAATAAAGTTATTTTCTTCTTACGTGTTTGTAATAAGAAGTTTTCAATTTGCATTTTTAGCAAGACCGGTAAGCATAAAATTTTGAAAAATTAATTAAACAAAAGCACGTGTATTAACATTACAACAAAAAAAGTATCAACAAAAAGGTAGATGCGTTTATACAAAATTTATTAAATGGCTCATTCAATAAAAACTTTGCGTCAAAGTCATAGCATATGTGGACTCAAAATTATCTGCAATCAATTTTCTATCTATATAGTTATTATAAACCGGTCTCATGTGTTCTAAATTTTTTTTCTTTAAATGTACACGCTTTTTGGCAAAAGACGCTACGTCTGCAATTAGCCTTTAGCCTTTAACCTTTAACCTTTAACGCTTTGAACGAGTCCGAACGTTTTTGGTGTTTCTACAACCATGGTTGGAACCTGCCATGAGCAAAGGGTTGCAACTTTAACCACCCCAGTTGGTTCTGATTCACTGATTCACATTTGCCGATATATATCATAACAAGAACGCCTGATGATCAAATCAATAACTTAAAGGGCTTCAATTTAACCGGATTTACTCACATTTAGAAGACAAAAAAAATATTTAAAAAAATAATTTTCTAAAAGGAAATAAAAATATTCTTAGATATTTACAAAGATATTTCCGGAGGGTGGTAAATTAAAGATAAACCAACATTAAATTGTGCAAACTTTTGTGGAATAAAAGTTTTTTAAAAACGTTATAAGTGAGTGAGTGAGTGACTATTTCACCGAATGTAGGTTACGCGCAGTCCATTGTTAAACATAGGCGTTTAGATTAAAAAAATTGTATGCAAGAAGTTGATTTTATTTATTTTGGGTTTAAAAGTTAAATTCAGATTAGAAGGTATATATAGGTAAGGTTTAAGTTACTATGTAATAACTTTTAAGTTCGATTAACAAGAAACTGAGAAAAAAAAGCTTTGAACGCACGATTTTTCCAGTGAAATAGGGGAAGCCTTGATTTTAAGTTTCCTTCTCCTATAACAGTTATCGCTTTAATATAAGTCTTATGTGATTATTGTATACTTACTTCAAGTATTGTCATCACTTTGTTCTGTGATGATTGTTTGGCTTCTTCCTCAAACGATTTTATTTCAAGTTCAACATCGTCAGTTCCGCGGAGTCGCTTCAGAACCTTTTCCGCCTCCTCAGGTTTCCCCATATCAAAATACAGAACCCTGCATGAGTTATTTAGGTGAGGCAATACTTGTAAAGACGTTGCTAAGACTTTGTTCAAATTCTTTCGGTTTACAACAGTGGTTACTTGGCATAAGCAATTGCTTATGTTACTTAGCACCTTTCTACAGAGCATAATTAGCATGCAAAGACCCACAGTCGAAAAGCACAAAGAACTTAATCACTCGCGAAGAAAATTATCAAACCACATAACTTTTATACCAATATAGCTTGTACAGACCTTGGGCTTGCCGGTAGCCAGGGAGAGTACAAAATAAAAATGACGCTCGGGATTGCAGAGATGGCAAGCAAGTACGGCCAACCTGATGCAGTCCCAAGAACCTACAAGTAAACCATAAGGTCAAAGAAATGCAATTTCCAACCCTGTGCTCGAGAAATAAGATTAAGCTGCCCGTAACCAATTCCCCAATCTTTTTGTTAAAAAAAGTAATTTAACAAAAACAGAGCAACCTGTTTTAGCCCTAAAACATTCCCTATAAGGATTCCGAAAACAATTGACACCGAGCAGAGGGAACCAATTATTCCGCGGATGTGTGAAGCGGAAATCTCGGAGATATACATCGGAGTTATTCCTGTGCCGATCGCTCCCACAATACCAAGAAGAAATCTTCCGATCATCAAAGTTTCGAACGACTTTATCACTTCTGATAAAGAGAGAAGCAACGTAGCAACGATGCAAATTGGCTGTGAAAAAATGATCTTATTATAAAAATAGTTGTGATAGTTTTAAGTTGAAAATGTTTGTGTATGGCTGTAACAATAACGCTGTAGGGTAGATTAATCACCGAAGAACAGGTTCATAAAAACTGGATAGTGCGATCTCTATTGACGGAAGCAAAATTAGTTAAACATAGATTGTAGAAAAAAAAATCATCATTACCTGAACTAGAAGCAAAGATTTTTTCCTTCCAAACTTTCTCACAAGCCAAGGTACGGATGGAGCTCCAAATACGCCCCCTAATGGATAAAATGTAGGGGTAAGCGCCCATAACACGTCCAAGGTTGCTTCATCGATCGTAGCATTGTATCGCTCCTACAACGTATTCAGATAGTTGTCATAACGTACATTTCGCATAAGTGTATAAAAAAAACGCTGGAGTGAGTTATCTATAAACCAAGTGTATTAAAACAAAAGAGCGCAAAGTTCTTAAGGTCGACTATATGCGATCTCACCAAATAAGTTTGCCTGTAAAATTCCTGCAAGGGCAGGGCAGCTGAACTAATCGTCCCAATGCTGTAACCATAAGGGAAGAGAAGACAAAGCGGACATAATATTGCAGGAAATAAAGCGTAGAAGGTCACTTTCTGAAACAAAAAGTAGATTACTAGATTTTAAATGGACCTGGAGAGTATGGATGGAGTAGATCATAATTTATGTTGTGTTATATCGTTTACTGTTCGTCGTTGTCTGTGGAGCTACGAAAAATTAAATGCTAATCAATTATGATTAAACAGTGTTATAAATCAGGTTCGATGGCAAAAGTATGCTACAGCTTAACCAAAGGCAAAAGATACTTAAAAAGTTACTAATCCAATTGTAAGAAGCGTATAAAACCATAACCTACAAAACAGCACTTTTTCTGCGGTTGCGAGCAAGTGATATACAGTAGTTGGGCTTTCAACAGATATTTTTGATAGTTTAAAACGTGTTGAGCCGTCGTTCGATTAACTACATTATCTCCTTTTTTCTGGTTCTTTGGAAAAAAATGCTTAACCCCGAACACCGTTTCATGACGAAGCGATCTTATGCACCTATAGGCCAGGTCGTAAATTCCGAAAAGCCAAATCTTATGCGTATGAACTAATTATAATAAAAAAAGACATAACGAATGGAAATAAGTCTGCACAAAAACATGCGCGTTGTCAATATTTCTCATTTTCTCTGATTCAGTATCATGAGTCCGACAAATGACATCCAAGGTGAGAAATAAATAACCGGCCCATGTACAAATACAACAATGATGGGGGGTCGCTGCCGTGTAAATTAATTATATAAGATGACACTTGAACAGCCCCAACACTGGGTGGGGACCCGTCAACATCGCAAATTAGAGCACCCAGGAACACTTGGAATAACTTACGGGCGGCATAGCATGTTTAAACGACCTCTTACAACCTGGAAATAATGCGATTATGTTAAAAGTTGAAACAAAGATTGTGGCGATGGTATGCTACTGTGTACTGTTTCAGCTGTTAGGGAAATCGGTGTATGTGTACACTTTGATGAAACTGCCCTTCTGTAATCACGTCACAAAGCAAAACACGAGAAATGAGTCCTGTTATCACCAGTAAGGACAACCTGAAGTGTTGTTTAACGAAGAAAAAGTTTTAATAAACGTTTAAACAAGGTTTTAGCCTTTGTCAAATACGGATAATCGCTTGTAGGCCATTTTGTTAAACGCATAAAACGGCCAGGCAAATTGAATATGCGATAAATAGACTTCGTCTGTACTCCACACTTTTTTAGTTCGACTGTATAAATATTATCTTCACATCGGCAAAGCCTTTAGCGTTCTATAGTTCGCTTACCAAAGAAAATATAAAAAGCAGGTGATTTTCAAAAACATCTTCATTCAACGTTGTACAATTGATCACTTTTTATTTAGCTTCTCTGGTCGTTTGTAAGGTGGGGTTAATGATTTTCTGTGTGAAACTCACCTGTTTTTTATGAAAAGCCCTCTCTTCTGTCTGACTGGCTTCCATCACTGGTTGTAGTACGTCACTCTCTCAAAACTGTCATGCTGAAATCGAATATTATACAGTTCGCTCGAGTTCTTGGTCTGCTTTCTCTGGTGTTGGCGTGAGTAGAAGCGTTTTTATACTTCAATTGCATTATCACCTGTACAACCATGCGTTAATAATTTACAGAGGTTTATAACAAACCTATAAAAAGCTCTTGAATTTTCAGTTAACGATCATATCGTATCTAATTTAATATTTGGAACTTTTTTACCATAGCCAGCATAAATCACAGTTGCGTAATATCTTAGAAGAGTTGGTTGGCAGACAACTAAAATTTTATTGACTGAAAATTTTCTTACTTTAAATCGATGATCATCACTTGTTAGGTTACCCACTGCTTTATTCAACTGGGCTAAATTTAACCGCACAGACGTGCAGAACATAGGCTACTCCAACAGTAAAATCTCTCACATCTACAGAGATGGTCGTTTAACCGTCCTATAACTCACTATAACGACCTTCGAGATATTTATGAACGAATAAGGTAGGCCTACTAAGCTACTTTATAGTTCGACAGAAACGGAATAACGCATCTGTAGTTGAGCCGCTTATGCTACATTCAGGGCTACTCAACTGGCGGACCGCGGTCCGAATGCGGACCTTTTCAGTGTTGAATCCGTTGAGTAGCCCTGTCCTACAACATATCAATTAAGCTGAGTCTGTACAATTGATTATAATAGCGCTCATCCTATTTTCATAATATTTATTAATAGAAGTGAAGAGACCAGGTCCCCCAATAAAAAAGTGGAGAAGCCTAGGCCCACTCGACCCCCTGTTCCGCCACCTGTGCTTACCATGCTGAATTTATTCGAAGAAAACTTTCGATACCTTAAACAATTTACGCAGTTTCTTGACTTGGAAAATTTTCGAGATAAAATTTGCTTCAACCATCGGCATACGAGTATGTATGTAATTTGTACGTATTAAAAAGATGAACGATCATATGTGTGGCTTAGCTAAGTGACATGGAAACTCTTGGAAAACCTAAACCGGATTTTATAGATTTTTAAATGCGGTTCGACATCACACCCCGTATTCTGCCAGAAATATAACAATCCCTTTGACACACGTAGATGTGTGTTATCTGCCTCGTGTTGTATTTTTCATGGTTTATACAAACTCAAAGAAGTCACATATTAAAATAAAAAGAGTTTACATAACACAAAGTTATATCCAACTCGGTTCGTACAAAGAATCCAAATATACAGAAAGTGATAATCATCACGAACAAATCGCATTAAAAAATATTGACAAAAATCCATATAAATTTAGCTCTTTTTGTGCCATTTAATAAAACTAAGCAATAACAGCCTACTTATGGGTTATACAAAGAGAAATATAAATGTTAACTCATAAATGTTTTATGAATTATTGAGAAAAAACCTTCACAGCGAAACTTATAGTGTCTTGGCATAATGCGGTGTCTTCGATCTGTATCAGTCATTGCAGAAGACAATCGACTCAATTTACAGCGTAATTTTAATTTGTTATAAACTTAATTGTCAAAATTTATATTAGATTATTCGCATGTTATAATTGCGCAAGATCGACACAAAAATGTCAGTACAACAATGGTTTGGTTGATTTAGTACAATAGATTTCAAGTTGTGGACTCTTTGGTTGTAATTTCATATTAACTTTACGTAAACATGCTTAATTGACATAATTAAAACTTTAAGTCAACTTGACGTAAACCTAGATGGCCAAAATCACGAAAATGACATAAAGCTGTTGCAAATTTTCTGTTTTCAACAAAAGCAAAAAACGATTCAAATTCGTTATGTTCGTTTAACATTGCCTTGCAACATTTTATTGCCATGTGGATTTTTGGTAACCATTCTTCGCTGTACTTACAAGGATGTTGTTTATGAAGTAACAATGCTTTCTCGAATGATGCTTTTGCCTTGCTATAATGTTTTTCAACGTAATAACAAACTCCCAGAAGTAGATGTGATACTTGAATCAATACCACATGAAGAGCTACCGTTGCTTCAGGTTGAATGTACTCTTCAAAAATTTCTTCCAACTTTTTAATTGCTTGCTTGTTGTTTCCATTGTAATGCAAACACATTGCTATCGATTGCAAGGTTCGGGGAATAAAAAGTTGTAAGGAAATATTTGTTTTGTTAGATGATTGGCGGACGCTTAACAACAATCTTTGAAGATTTATGAAGATGCCCAAAGCTTGTTCATGATCAAATAGAACGTGAAGTAGATAATTGCCATAAGCTTCAGAGGCTTCCCATCTTCCATCGAGAACATTGTTTCGAGAAATATTTTGGGATAAATCTTTCAGCTTTTTGCAAATGTCATCGTCTTTGCGACCCAGAGCAACCAAACATTTTGCAATAACACACAGTGTTGCAATAGTTCCACCATGGCTAAGTGGCTGATTTAAAAGAGTTTTACCTATTGATATGGCTGATTCGTCTTTATGTGTGTTGTTCAAGGCGACGATAACTCGTACCATGCTTGAAGAATTAATTTGTTTATACTTCCCTTCTTCCCAATCTTTACTTAGTCTTCCAAACATTCCCAACGCTTTTAAGATAAATATGTTGGTATTTAAATCCGGCTCCACCATGTAGTAACTGTTATGAATAAACATTGTTTGTAAACTCCAAGTTATTTTGAAATAATCGATGATAGATTTTTCTCCAACTGCTTCAATAAGATCAGATATAAAAGTTTCAGTAGGGTCAAATAAACAGATTTTCTGGGTCATATCGTCTTGTTTTCCCTTTAAACAATAAGCCTTGAGTCGCACTTCACATGCAATGGATACTGCATAAGCCAATTTATGAGCAGTTTCTGAATCAAATATTCCTCGCCCTTTTAATGTTTCGATGACGTCATAGCATGAACATGGCGACTGATAAATTGAGTTAAATCGACCGAGAGCAGCAATGAATAAAGTTGAACTTCGATAAACAACGCGTTTGATGTTGAATGAGGATTTTAAAGACAATGTGTCCAAATGATTTACCATATTGAAGTTGTTAAAATCTTCTTCAAGTTGTTGTTTCAGCAACTCATTTTGACCAGACATCTGAGACGTCTGCATTTGACTAGTTACTCTTCGTGAAAATTCTTCATATATTATGTTGGATCCAGACACAAAACTGGTTTTTGTTAAAATATCTCCCAAGTGATATCCGTTCTTTAAATCAACATCTGTATCCAAATATTCTACCATCTTCGTAACGGGTTTAATAAGTTCAGTTTTCCATGGTTTGTTCTTGGTCTTTTCCTGTCGACCAAGTGGAAACTTACAAGCATGCAAAACCATTCCGTCAAACGATATACCACTCGGTGTATGAGCGTCATAAAACCAGTTGTGTTCCTTGATTTGATTGTTATTTAATGATGGAACAGAAACTGCTGGAATAATTGTTTCTCCTAATCTTAATATGATCACGTGAAATAAAACCGAAAACCATCGAAAGTATTCCAACGCGGATTGATATTTATCTTTGTTTTCATCGTGATTCTGCAACAACTTATCATCGAGTAAAATGATGTGTTCGAAATCTGAATATGGAGTAATTTCTTTACGAGCTAAAGATCCCATTCCGGCTACACAGTATCCACACGGGGGCTTTCCCATTACTTCGATACACTTATCAGATACAGACTTCATGATATCAGTGTATTTTGCTGCGATATTATCTTGGAGTGTCTTAACTCGGTTTATTTTGTCCATTTCTAACTCATGTGCTCTCTCTGATGAAACATCTTCCGGAATATGTTTAAGTTTATCCAGAGCCAACTTTGTTTCTTCTCTCATCGATTTGATTTTCTCACGAACAACTTCATTGACATAAGCATCAACATCAAAGTGATCACGTTGTACTTTAGCAAGTTTAAGCACATAACGATGAAGTTTATCAAGATCTTTTTTGATTTCGTCAACATTTGAAGGTTTCCTCACAATCGCAGCATTCATGAGAGCAGCGCTTCGTATAAGCGCGAATCGTATGCTGGTTAGTATTGCTGGAAGCGCATTACGTATGAGAGCAGTGATTCGTGATGGCGAGTTTCCTATCAGAGTTAACACAGCTATGGCGAAAGTAAACCTCCATTCATATTCCTCACTCCTTTCTTTGTAAACTAGACCTAGTTGATGAAGAAATTTAGCAGATTCTTTTATATCTTTTTCTTCATCTTTTTGGTTGCAACAATCTCTTAAAAATTTCGCTATGCTCAGTTCCTTTTTCCACAGAAAATCTTTCATGGTATTTGACATGGCTGTTGTCATCTGTGAACCTTGATATGAAATGACGTTGGCTTGTTTAAATATGCGCTTATACAGCCTACCGTAAGTAAACACAATGTTAAGAAATGATTAACCTATGTAACGAGAATAACCTTTCCCTTATTTCAGCCAGGTTCCGTGTCGCAATAAAGGTGATCCGCGTGAGCAACTCCACTTTTAGGAAAGATCCACCATATTTTTAATCTTATCATCGCAATAAGCGAAAAAAAAACAAATTACGAACTGAAACCCCCCCGTCGCAAATGACACAACTGTTATCTATAGGCGAGGTGCAGACAAGTCTCAGTAAAAAACTCACGTCAAGTGTTTCACAACTTCTGTTTATTATTTTTGATCTACCTTCTTGCTTGCATTATGTTTGCTTATCCACAGGTATCACGACTTCATCCAACAATGGATTTCGGTTAGTAGTTGAAGTTGTGCAATACTGAATGTTGAATGGGTCTGTTAAAAATCTCTAACATAAAATAACAAAAATCTAACGTAAGATTGTCAATTGGACTATTCTGGTTGTTGTGAATGGACGCAGTTAAAAATTAACTTTAATGACCATCATAAAAATGATAAAAAGCTTTTCATCCAATATCGTTTAAAGAAGTTGTTATTTGCACAACTTTGCCCGTATAACATTTAGTCAGCGTTGCTGTGTAAGAATTCACTGAATGTATTAGAAGGAATGCAGTTAACTTTTTGATATGCGCTTATTATAGCTTTGGTAGTGATTTCACCTTTCAAGGTTTAATTTTCTTTGATACCTGTAGCTCAGTCGAAATTGCATAATATCTAAAAAGTATGTGCAAGTACACTTTGTTTAGATAAAGATAGTCCTGAAACTGCATCCATTGATCAGCAAACACCAGTTTAAAAGGAAGGTTAGCGTCGAAAATAAGTGCTCTTTGAAAGTGAAAAGGAGGAAATAGGATGATGATCATAAAATACGTATTTTTTCTATCCCAAAATGAAGAAACGAGCCATGATCCATCTGCGCAATGTATGTTTTGTCATGTTAAATACAGCAGCCAGTGTTTGGCGCCTTCGAAATTACGCGGTCGCTTACAATTTACAAAAAATAATTGCTAAAATTCAGGAGCATCCCAGCCACTGGCAAACAGCTTTCTGTTGTAAATATATGAGCTAATATTTTGTTTTATGAGGTTTTTTTGATGTGTTTTCAGTAAGGCGAAGGACGTGAGATCGATTCTAATGTAGCGCGAAACGTTTAAGGGTGAATGAAAAGCGGCAGTCGACGGTAGGGGTGAACAAAACTGAAAAAATTTAAGAAGCACTGTTATATACTTAACTAAACAGTATATACGAGATAGACTAGTGAAACAGAACCCTTTAATTCATTACGTAATAAACTCATCATTGTGACTGACAATGATCATTCCTTGAAAAACAATTGGTTGATGATGATGATGACACGCAAGTAATTTTCAATGGCATTTTTAAAGATGTTAGGCTAGGTAAGCAAAGTTGAGGATTTATCACAAAGTAATACAAATTCGTCCCCCTTATGTCGGGATATAAAACTGAATTAGGTAAATTCCACAATTTGATAGAACTGGGTAGGGGTTGGGGGGTTTATTGCGAAGAATAAAAATAACGCTGATATTTACCAATAAGCAATTACTTCTGCTGATTGTTGAAACTCGAAATTCACCATCATGTCAAAGCAAGTTCGAAGCGGTGAAGAAAAACATAATGACGTACCGCGCAGACGAAGACGGCGGCGGTACCAGAAAGCTGTGTAAGTTTAACTGTTTAAGTTTTCCTTTACAACGGTACTTTAGATGTTTGCTTACAACGCGACAATTGTCATTCAGTATGCAGTCATAGTACTGTAGGCTACTACTGTACTACAACAGCATCAGCCAATTTCGACTGGTGTTGTATCGAAGTGAGGTGGAAAATATAAAAAAGTTATAACATCATTTCAAAGCCCTTTTAGAGAAACATTGTTGGGTTGGGTTTACAAAGATTTCTCCAGTCTACTTTGCGTATCTCGCTCGCACGCTTGGATAATTGAAAAAAAAAATCCGCTTGCTGGAGACCTATGTGTAGCCTTAGTCAAAGCATTGCGACACCATAACTTACGCAAATGTCGCGTATTTTCTTGCAGTAACTGTATTAAGGAATGAAAATGTTGGCAATGTAGCAAAGAAAACATAGCAGCTAAGGCTTTATATGGGACATCGACATAGGTAACACGATTCTCAAAAATTAAACATCACAATATTTTTAAAAATTCGAAAGTAGTAAAGTTGGCTTCACTTGAAACAGTCATTTCGCTTTGAAAAAGTTTAAGTAGAATTCAAAATTTAGAAAGGGCAACACCGACTAACGACGCTTTGCCAGGTTACGCGTTGCGTCATAAACGAAAGAGATTTATGTCCAGACTCGGTAATTCGACGTTTGTTGTCTTACAATAGAGCACGATTCTATTTCCAGCCGAACAATAACACCATACCAACCTCTTTTGTTTATGGGATTCCACTCCTAAATCGTTTACTACTACACTTGTAGTGCTTATGCTTAAGATATTTGCGTATCTCATAAACTTAAGGGTAGTTTTAGTTTTTAGAATCGTAGTCTATTAGATTTTCTATATCAGGATGAAGTGTTTTGAATGAAAGAGCAAATACTCTAGAAGCGGAGGCAATGTATAGCGTAGTTTGTTTACGTTGGTCACCAAGGCAACAATGTGTATTGCCAGTTTGGTTTGATCTACAACTAAATCATTGTGGAGTACAGGGCCTCTAGAAAGTGAAAATATTTAATTAATATTCCATCATTTATAGTTTGTGTTTTATTTGTTTACTATTGGGGAAGTTGTCAGTTGTCAGCATAGGTTCATTAAGTACGTGCTCACAATACAAGTTGGACGATAGAAAGATTTTGTACAAACAATGAAGTAATTTATTCAAAGTTTTAGAATGCGAATGGCTGCTAGGTTTAGTTTAAAAGAGATGGTCTTCTGTTACACCACACACAGATATATTGCATATTTCGAACGTTTTGTTTATGAGAATGATTATTTCACCGTATGTAGATCACACAGCCTGTTGTTAAAGATAGACTAGCTTAGGAGAATGCTAATACAAAGAGTTGATTTTAGCTATTTTAGGTTTTATTAAAGTTAAAGTTAGATTAGAAGGTAAATTTCGGTTAAATTCAGGTCACTGTGTTATCGCATTTAAGTGAGGTTAACAAAAAACAGTGAAAAATAGCTTTGAAATACGATTTCTTCCAGTGAAATATTGGCAGCCTTTATCTACGTTTATCTTGCGTACCCATACATCTAACGTCGGTTGCATTAAAACCGGTATTGATTATATTAAGTAAGCTTAAATGATTAATTGAAAGATATATTTGTTACAGCATAGATTACGACGAAATGTCGGTAAGGTACGGTGCAATCAAGCTGAAGGTTCCAGATGGCTTTAAGCAACTCCTTGAGAATCTTTCCCGAGAAATTCTGAGGGAGCAGCCGAAAAATATTTCCCGATTTTCGGCGGCTTACTTTAATCGCTTGTTGGAGCGACGGGAACGTAAGCCACTAAATCTTTTGTGTGCATAAATCTCTCAATTTGTTAAAATTGTTTTATGGATAAAAGCGCGTCCCCCCAAACAACATTACAAAAACAGATTTGTCTTGCTGAGACGCAATATTTATCATTGTATCTCTTATGTAAATAACTACGACTGCTCGATCCAGCGCGTTTCATTGTTACGTTGTTATACAGAGGGCTACGATGACCTCGGGTTAGTGACGGAGCGGATTGTCGAAACCGACGCTTCCCCGTCGGCAACGGAAGAAGTGGTCCAACCTACCGTCGTGGCAGCAGAAAAAGCAGCTCCAGCTGTTGTGGTAGAAGCCGCCACAGTTCCCGCTGAAGCTCCCGCAGAAGATGATTCCGCAGCCAAACCAGCAACGGAACCCGGCCCTGTTGAGCCAGAACCAGCAGCCGAGGAAGAAATGCCAGATTTAGGTGATTTCTTTTCCCCCTACTCTAATTCATTTTTCTACTTCCGTTTATTTCGCGTTTCCTTTGTAGTTACGTTGCGAAGTTAAAATTGATTTACGAAAACGCGATGAGCATTATTACGTTGTCTAAATACGC
The DNA here is from genome assembly GCF_947623445.1 of Clavelina lepadiformis. Classification (NCBI taxonomy): domain Eukaryota; kingdom Metazoa; phylum Chordata; class Ascidiacea; order Aplousobranchia; family Clavelinidae; genus Clavelina; species Clavelina lepadiformis. The sequence goes on from NC_135241.1 coordinate 22,129,337, forward strand.
CATCATTGCTATTCTAGACGATCCCGCTGTAGGAAAGGCCGCGACCTTAATACAAGCAAGTTTCCGTGGATTCAAAAAAAGAAAATCACTAACACCGGACGCGGAGCCGGTAAGTGACCGGTTGTAAGTTTAAATGGTTTGTTGTTTACTAACACGAATGCAGTGACGAGCTTTTACTTAAACCTTTTTTGTGTGGTGTTTGCGGTGATGTTAGATCGAACAAGGTGTCAGAGGCATCCAAGACGTTACTAATGCCTCAGAAATATCCAAGAAAGATGTAGATGAAGACGATCCAAGTACGAAAGAGTCGATCATTGATGCCATGTTTGAGGCAGGACAAGACGATGAGGCTGTAAAAGTCGAGTCGGATATGCAAAGTAAAATAGATGAGCTGGAAAAACACGTTATTTCGGATGATCGGGAAGCGAAGGACGTCGAAGAAAAACTGCCCGAACCAAAACAATTTTCTGATGAAAGTCAGGTAGAAGAATTCAAAGCATCAGAAGTTGAATGCTTTGAACCTGTTATTTCTGAAGATGTAATAGCAACTGATGCTGCCCCAAGCGAAATATTAGCAGCGTCAACTCACAACGAAGAAAGTGAAGAGTACGATTTTGTTCATGAAGACACGACGGACAAAATCCCAACGGTTCAGTTGAATTTTAAAGAAATCAAAGCCTTGGTAATTTTGCTGAAGAAAATCTGGTTATGTAACTGCAGTATTCTGTTATCACTTCTAAGTTTTGTTTTAACTGCTGTTAACAAATGAAATTGTAGTTTTTTTTTACTAAGGAATCAACGGATCCCGAAATGGCCATGATGAACGTGGAGGTAAACTTGTGCTTTAAGTTAGTTGGTCTTTACTCAGTTATCTTTTACAGGTCATAAGGTCAAAACTCACTTTACGTACTTTGTCAGTTCACTGTGTTTGAGTTTATGGTTGTGAGTGTTTGGTGTATGCTTCTGTTTGTAGTTTTTGGTAACTAACAGTAGGTAGGTGAAGATATTCTACTATATTTCCCGTGTGACTATGGTTAAATGTTTAAAATAATGCTTGTAAACATAGGATGACACTGACGAAGCACATGAAATTCCTGGACATCTGGTAAAGGAAGTTGAAGTGTTAGAGGAAGTTCAAGTCACAAAAACACTTCCGGTTGTAACTAGTCAGGATACGCCATCAGTACATAAAGATCCAGATGATGTTGTCTCTTCGAAAGATGATGAAAAACCATCCATAGCGCAGGACGTACCAGCAGTGGTAGATGATGCACCAATCTTAGAAGAAGAGACACCAGTCTTAGCACAGGAAACACCAGTAATGACAGAAGACGCGCCAATTTCAGCAGAAGAGCCACCAGTCTTAACACTGGAAACACCAGTAGTGGCAGAAGACGCACCAATTGCAGCAGAAAAGAAACCAGTTTTAGAACAGGAAACACCAGTAGTGACAGAAGATTCGCCAATTGCAACAAAAGAAGCACCAGTCTTAGAACAGGAAACATCAGTATTGGCAGAAGACGCACCAATTGTAGCAGAAGAAATTCCAGTCTTAGAACAGGAAATACCAGTAGTGGCAGAAGAAACACCAGTCTTAACACAGGAAACACCAGTAGTGACAGAAGATTCGCCAATTGCAACAAAAGAAACACCAGTCTTAGAACAGGAAACATCAGTATTGGCAGAAGACGCACCAATTGTAGCAGAAGAAATTCCAGTCTTAGAACAGGAAATACCAGTAGTGGCAGAAGAGACACCAGTCTTAACACAGGAAACACCAGTAGTGGCAGAGGACGCACCGATTGCAGCAGAAGACACACCAGTCTTAGAACAGGAAACACCAGTAGTGGCAGAAGACGCACCAATTGCAGCAGAAAAGACACCAGTCTTAGAACAGGAAACACCAGTAGTGGCAGAAGACGCGCCAATTGCAGCAAAAGAAACACCAGTCTTAGATCAGGAAACACCAGTAGTGGCAGAAGACGCACCAATTGTAACAGAAGAAACACCAGTAGTGGCAGAAGACGCGCCAATTGCCGCAGAAGAAAAACCAGTCTTAACACAGGAAACACCAGTAGTGGCAGAAGACGCACCAATTGCAGCAAAAGAAACACCAGTCTTAGAACAGGAAACAGTAGTAGTGGCAGAAGACGCACCAATTGTAGCAGAAGAAACACCAGTAGTGGCAGAAGACGCACCAATTGCAGCAGAAGAGGCACCAGTCTTTACACAGGAAACATCAATAGTGGCAGAAGACGCACCAATTGTAGCTGAAGAGACACCAGTCCTAGCACAGGAGAACCCAGTTTTGATAGGTGAAGCGACTATTTTAGCAGAACAAGTATCAGCCTTAGCAGAAGATGCTACAGTCGTCAGGTTGCAAGAGAAAGTTACGATTTCAGACGAAGCAAGGGCAACAAAATACGTCGAAGAGATTATTACAGAATCGGCTACAGCTAAGGAAACTGCAAGTACCGAACATAACCCAACAGCCACTGAAGAAGCTGAGCAAACGTTGAAACAACCAGAGTTACGAAACACTGCAGCATCAGAAGAGCCTACACATGCAGTGGTAAAAGATGAGGAGAAAGATTCTTCATTGGAGGAGGAGCAAATGGCGACAGTTGATGAGCAGGAAACACCAGTTCAAGTGGTTGTAGAACAGGAAGAACAGACACAGCTTACTGAGGAAGATGAGACATCTGCCGTCGAAGACCATTCGGCAAGTGTTGTGGAAACACAAGTATCACAAAGCGACAGATCTGCAGAAGAAGTTGAGACAGTTGATTATGGCGAATTAGTCACGGTGACAGAAGAACAAACCATAGCTGAAGTGGTAACTTTGGAAGAGGCAGAGGCGCCAGTACTAACAGAAGAAGTGCCCGTGCAAACGGGAGAAGCAGTGGCTGAAGAACGGGAAGCCGTTAAGGACCAAACTGAGGTATCATATTAGCGTGTTCAGTGACGAGAGAAACTCTGCAAATAAACAGTGTGGGAAGCCATTGTAGCTAAATTGACGTACATTGCGTGTCTACTGTGTTTTCATTTTAAATTAAATGAACGACACTGACGCCACATTTTATTTTGCGTAGGAGAAAACTGACGAAGATTCAGCAGAAAAATTGGCAACAGAGGAAGAAGGTGAATTTCGATTTACTGCTGGACGTCTTTAAAATTTACAATTGACATCATACAGCTTTATCGTATCTAAAGCGCCATTCGCTGTCAGTCCAGCAGACGTGGGCGTGCTCATTATATTACGTATGCGCATGCGCAAAACTTAACGCCTTGGGCTAGATTCGGTGCAAATCTTTTTTAATTTACCGTTAAAGTTATTTTGAATCCTAAACTTACATAGTGATCTTATTTTGCACAAACCTTTGCTTCCTTAATCGCTGATGCCAAAGAACTATAAACGATAGCGCAAATAATTTTTTCTTGACATCTCCATTTCAATTACGCAGTCTTTGCGATAAAGATCTGGAATAGGTTGATTTTGTAAGATTACTTCCCTAAACGCCAAGCTATCAAAATGAAAAAAGTAAACTCGAATTGATTTCATTTATAGCTGCCCCAGAACCAAGTGTTCCTGCTGAAGAACCTGCCGCTGAACCCACGCAGATGGAGGTGAGATAACGCTAAGTTAAATGATGATTGCTTAAAATATAGGCCACTCCGCTTGACTAAAGTATCTCTTGCTTAGGTTCCCGAAGCAAAGATTGCAGTTGAAGAAACTGCGCCAATAGCAGAAGCCGCACCAGCGGCTGAGGCCGAGCCAGCTACAGATGCCGCACCAGCGGCCGAGACCGAGCCAGTTACAGATACCGCACCAATAGAAGAAACCATTCCAGTTGCAGAATCCGCTCCAGCAGTGGAGGTCACGCCAGCAACAAAGACCATGCCAGCGGAAGAAGTCACTTCAGTAGCTGAAGCCGCACCAGCAGAAGAAACGACGCCAGCAACAGAGGCCGCGCCAGCAGAAGAAACCATTCCAGCAACAGAGGCCGCGCCAGTAGTAGAGAGCGCTCCAGCAACAGAGGCCGCGCCAGTAGAAGAAACCATTCCAGCAACAGAGGCCGGGCCAGTAGTAGAGACCGCGCCAACAGAAGAAACAACGCCAGCAACAGAGGCCACGCCAGTAGAAGAAACCATTCCAGCAACAGAGGCCGGGCCAGTAGTAGAGATCGCGCCAACAGAAGAAACAACGCCAGCAACAGAGGCCGCGCCAGTAGAAGAAACCATTCCAGCAACAGAGGCCGCGCCAGTAGTAGAGACCGTGCCAGCAGAGGAAACGCCACCATCAAAAGAAGCAGTGCCAGCAGATGAAGCTGCGCCAGCATCAACCGTGGTGGCACCAGCAGAGGAGGCTGCTCCCGCAGCAGCGGAGGATGCGCCAGCAGAGGAAACATCACCATCAAAAGCGGCGCCAGCAGATGAATCTGTGCCAGCACCAGCAAAAGAGGCCGCTCCCGGAGCAGAAGATACACCAGCAACTGCAGAAGACACTGCAGCAGCTAAAGAGTCTGAATCGAAAGTCGAAGAACCAACGAATGTTGCCGAGGAGGCGGCACCAGCTGCCGAAGTTGCGGCGGATGTGGACACTACGCCAGTTGAAGCGCCGGCAGCGGCAGAACCAGGAGAAAATCCGTCGGCAGAATAGGTTTTGCGATGAAGTGTTTTTTAACCGCTTGTTCGATTTCACTGTAACGTTCTTAATCTTGTGTGATCAATGTTCTTAATATATTCCATAGCCCAAGGACAATTGTGCTGACAGCTGGCACAACGCCAAACGTTAGTGTTTATTTCAGTTAATTGAAACGCTCAAAATTGCAAGTCATTATACAACACAACGCATATCGGCATGAAGCTAGGGATTAACGCGAAAGTGCATGTTCGAAATGTTAAACGAAATAAATACGGGATGAAAGGCCTGCTAAGCACTCACGTTTCAGCACCACTAATTACAAACATAAATAGGAAATACACACATTAAGGCACATCTTCGCAAACATAGATATACTGGAAACGTTTTACGGAAGTGTAATTAAGTACATCACCGCTCAAAAAACACATTTCAAAAATCGATCATAGACATCAAATATTGCCGTCCGCGACATCGGGTGGTGCGCTGAAGCCGTTTTCCTCAATGATCTTCGTGTACAATTTGGCCGAATTTCGAGGCGTCCTCTTCCGTTTAGGGTCGTTGAAATCGACGTGGTGTAGCCCGAACCTCTCAGTGTAGCCTTCCGCCCATTCGAAGTTGTCCATCAGCGACCACAAGAAATACCCTCTCAGATCAACGCCATCCAGTAGATGAGCTGTGACGTACCAAAGAAATATCACGTGATTGCGCGATAATGGTTCTTACTGCCTGCTACAGATTACGTAAGTTCACTTCAGGAAGTACGTCCATTTCAGGAGAACGAATGCCGCCGAAACGTGACGGCAACGACAATCATAATCCATAGACAACTAACCAGCTTTGATTAGGTCAAAAACGATGAACGCGTAATACAATTGCTTAGGACACATTTGAAGTACAGTTTGCAGTTTTGTGAACGTTTAAACACGAAACTAAACACCATCGCTACAACGTAGGCGACCGTTGTGGCCAAGCAAAGCCAGTACTAAGGCACAAGTCCAGGGAATACTGGTATAATAACCTGTTATAGTCTCGCCACAACGTAAACCAACCGAAGTCGTGTAGGTAGTTATACATTAATGAAATCAGTTATCGCGACCATGAAGTAGCTTGGTATGTACGTTTAAGTGAGGTCACCGAAAACCGACGCAAAATTAAGCAAATGATTGATTTCGTAAAGCTCGTTATGAAAAGTTAATTTCGAAAATTTCTGGTAAAAGCACGACAGGAGAAGTTGTTATGACATGAAGTATGTTGCCCAACGTGGCCTTAAAAATAAACTAACAAGGTTTTTCTATACTTGCTACAGTAGCAGCAGACTCCAATTATCATCTATCTCACCTTTCAAAGCTTCATTTAAATAAGATTTAATATATCGGCATCTTTGCTCGTCCTTCAAGTTGGCGACGTCACCCGGGTTGTCATGGGGATGTTTGGTAGAACACCCATTCTCGGTGATAATGATTTTCGGATTTCCGTAATTATTTGCAATGAAGTTCAGCAATTTACGCAAGCCCCAGGGCACCAAGAACAGCCAAACAGACCCTTTGATACAGAGATAACTATACTAAAGAACTGACAATGAATTTTCCTTAACTATTCCCAACTGACAGACAAAATTAGACAAAAATGCAGAACAATAAAATTTTTGCATCTTCAGCCATTAAAGTTAATCATTAAATGTAGGAATAATATTAAAAGCCTTAACATACCGGCTCTTTCCCATTTTTCATTCGGATAAACCAGAGCCTCTAAATCGGGGTGCAATACCATCGCTTTTGTCTCTTCAGTAACTGGAGAACACACCCTACTTGTGTAATGGTTCAGTCCAAAAAAATCATGGGTACCTGGTAAAAAGTGTAAAATAGATTGGCAGGTTTTGGAGAACAAACTCTTCCGTAGGCTATAAACATTTATCCAGGAAGTTCTTATTGAATTTCATAAGAATTACTTTTAAATAAAAGTTTCATTTAGCGTGATACGTTTCCATGAAAACGATATTTACAATACTTGACAGGAATTTGGATAAATTTACCGTAATTAGAACATATCATATTTCTATGACAGCAGACATTAGTTACAAGGGGTTGATAAATTTTTCATCATTAATTTCAAAAAATTTCACAACCATTGCATGGCAATATCTTTTCTGTGAAATGAAAGTTCTTTGGTAAAGTTTTTAGACATCACTTCAAAAAACCTTTAATTATTTTCTTCTCTTCTTCTGTAAATGTTGGAAGACGAGACTTCTCCAATCCTTGCTCCTTGCTCTTCCTGGCGATAGCCTCTTTCATCTTCGGAGGATAATCACCATCGACATAGACAGGATGAGCAAACCAACCCAAAGTACACTGGTGGTTGATTGGAACATAACAGAAAATGGCAACAGCGGTAAATAAGATGCAAGATTACAACGTACACACATAACAAAGTCCAAACACTTTATTAACTCTTTCACCTGCAGATAAAAGTCTGCCGCGTCTTTATCTTCTTGGTTAGCGGGGTTTGCTGGCTCAGCCCAGTCGCTATTAAGCGTTATTGAAATGACGCCGTTTTGTTTCGCGCGATACTCAGAGTCGTACAGCCTCCACGCATGAGCGTGTCCCAGAAGCATTGTCCGGGACACTTGATAACAACCGGACATTGGGTCTGACGTGAAAAAACAAATTAAAAGTTAAGGAAGAAAACTGTTGCAGAGAGCAGTGTATATGAAGAATATATCCTATGTGTAGGAACAAGTTAAAGATAACGCCAGATTCTAGTAGATTATAGCGATGGTTTATCGTAAAAATGTGGCAATACTCCAGGTATCATTGAGTTTGAATTATGACTTAAATGCGTATCTGTAACTTAGACTGTAAGTCAACATCTTAAAAAAGCTTTACATGCCATGATGTGGTCGTGCCAGTTCTGTTTAAGATAAAACCTGACCTTGAACACCCGGGGCATGTATCCCAGACCCATAACCAAATGCAGCAACCACATGGGGTTCATTTATCGTGATCCACATTTTAACACGATCTCCAAAATGATCAAAACAAAACTTTGCATATTCCTTGAACTTTTCAATGATGAAATCATCTTGCCATCCCCCTTTGTCATGAAGACTAAAATAAAAATAAAATGAGTTAAAAAAGAAAGGGCCAACGCAAGTAACTTGTAACTGGCCAACATTTGGCATGAGCCACTCGCACAATCTTATGCTTGTGTTTTTGTAGAGATTTAAACCAACTTACCACCGCGGTAAATCCCAGTGAAAGAGTGTAACACAAGGCTCTATGCCATTGGCAAGCAAACCATCTATGAGTTTGTTGTAATATGCGACACCAGCCATGTTTGGTGCTGAACTATCAGCAGTCGGAAGAAGCCTTGACCATGACAATGAAAACCGGTAATGCGTGTTTTTCATTTGCTGAAAAGCACAGCATGAGAATGCTACATCTACTTATGATAAGATACCACGAAGAATTTACGATGCAATTTATGTAACTCACACCATGAAATACCGCCTTGGGCTATACACTGTAAAACTAGAATATGTAAATATCAATTATATATCCATGCACAACAAAATGTATGATGTATACGCATCTATTTGTATACACATATATATACAAAAACTGTGTATATCTACATAGTGCAAGGCAAGTAAAATTGTGGCGTATAAAATCTTGTGATGCAATTTTTGCCCAACACAATGCCTGCTTTAAATACTTCCAAAAAACGACATGTAACTAAGAACCAAGCGCTTTGGTAAGCTTATCAAAAAAATTATTTCCTCAATAGCTTTCTGACTGAGTGCAGTAACTTATCAACCTTTTCTCATGTACCTAGTTCTACGAATCAAAAAGCCTTACTTTGATCAGTTCTATGTCATCTTTATAGTTGTGGTACGAGTCGCATGTGATGTCCCCATTGCAACCATCCACGATGGCTCCCTCCTTGTGGGCGAACATGTCCCACACACTGGGAGACTTGCCATCTGCGTCATGTGCACCTGTAGGGGCAAAGTAGCAATTATTCAATTTAAAAAACTTAAATAAACACACTATTAAATATAATTACTAAATATTTACTGAAAACTAACATGCTAAGCTTCCTATTACCAATTTAAACTTTTAATAACACCGAATTTTAAAATTACAAAAACAAAGCTACGGCCTACTTAAGTGAAGTTATTACACTTATGTGTCATACCCAAGAGAAACCAAACATAATGTGGTATGTCATACTTTGACAGAACTATCATGCATAGAAGGTACCTTCTATCTGGTAAGATGCAGTGGCAGTTCCCCACATAAAATCTACACGGAAATGGCCGGCGATAGCATCACTATCAGACATCTTTATAAGTTAATTATCCTAATACTGCACCTAATATTAAAAAAATCACTGTATAAATATAAAAGTGTATTACAATTCATAAAAATTCCATAACACCATCAGCTTTAAGTTGCTAAAAGGTAGAAAATACTATTAAAATCCAATTAAAAACATTAATCTTTCACACCAAAAACACTTTCATACACAATGTCACAAAATTAATACCGTACTGCGACATCGAAGCATGCAGACTATTTATTGCCAAGAATTAAAGATTTACTTGTCAGCAATTTATAAAAGTTTGCAGGTCACCTTGTGCAACAAGGAAAGCTTTAAGAGCTACTTGACCTCACCAGATGCCTGCTGATAAAACTCCACTCATTTCGCAAGCAGGGTGTCACAGACGAACACCAACTGACCACTGGTTAATAATTTGCTGAGTAAACAAATTACAAATGCCATCAATCAAAGACGGATCATAGTAATCAAACAAAATTGTTTGCGTTGGTGTACACAGCCGTAAATCACGATGCTACGAGTTATTTGCAAAGCCAAGATCTGAAGTATCTACTTGCTTGTTACAACCAATAGCTGGTCAATCATTTACAGAATTTTTTTACTCAAAACCCTAGCAGATACCGATATGAAATTCAAAATTGCACTTCAGGTTTGGTAAATCATTGAACCTGGCTATTTTTATAGCTTGACCCAGCCAAAAGTATCAAATTAAATTCCTCTTACGTTTCTATAGTAGCAGGGCGGTTTCAATTAGTTGCAAATAAACTAAACAATATCCAGTATCGCTGATTGATTTTGTAAAAAAAACAAATTAAATTGAATCCTAATTCAAGTTTTCACAGGAAATTTGCAATAGCAGCTGATCAATGACGATCGCACAACTTTAACAGACAATGACCACGTTACATTTTCGGGGAGTCCAAGATATTCTCTTTTGGTTCTTCCACCGTTACAATTTATCACCAACGAATAAAATTGCATCAATGAGATCTCCTTTACACTCCTTTAATCCACGCACAGCTCTGTTTCGGTCAACATGAAGTTGTTCCATGATTGTTTCAATATCACCAGAATGAAGTCCACTTTCATCTTCGCTCTCTTCACCGAGTGCCTGAAAATTTAGGGACAGAGGGAACACATCTGAGCTTATGTTGAATTTAAACACTTAGGGAAAAACTACAAATTTCAGGTTTTATTTTGGCAACATATTTAGTAAAACTTAACTAATTAAGACCTAAGCTATGAACATTATGATAATGAAACACAAGGCAAGCTTAGCTATACCTGAACAAAAACATCGATATATCAAATTTTCTTAAATTTAAATGTAATAAACATTCAACTTAACGTTTTGATATCAAAACAAGAAGATATTTACCATGAATATTTTGGACCCTTCTGAAAATACAAATGCTGAAAAGTTGTCTTCAGTTACAACTTTTCCTTTGCATATGAGTTTCAGTTTATTTAGTGGTATTTTTACAGTTTCTGAAACAACTTTCATTGCATCTTTAGCGCAGTCAGTAACAGAAATCTTGTATTTTTTCCGATTACATTTCATAGTCACCACTGTACTTTTTTGAGGAAGTTTATCACGATTTTCTTTTCCTCTTTCTTCTGTTGCTTTTACAGGAACAGCTGATTTTACTGTGGAATTAGCTTGACCACCGTTACATTGTAGCTTGTGAGCTGGCCAATCTTCAACTTGGCATGCTCGAGAACTAGTAAAAACAACAGTTTAAGTCGTCACAAAACGAATGTTGCTTAATGTAAACTGTGTGTACAACAATGTGATTCTATAAATCAGTTATGACCCATCTTTTCCCAGTGTACACACAGTAAATGCACACAGTATATGGATCACAAAAGGAGGAAATTGACATCCTGTGTGCATTTGGCCAGTGTCATGTTAACGATTTCCATAATAGTGTTTCCTTTAATTTCCAGGTGTGCAAATATTTCCATTCTGACAGTGCTTACATTAAATTATTAATTACACATTGACTCTAACTAAATCTCTTAGTATTTAAGACATTTCGGTTCCATTCAAGACTTCGCTTTGTATTCTAGTTTCAAGTGGAATTGAATGAATAGAGATGTTAACAAAATTAGTCGTTATGCGGACATCAGTTGAAGAGTCAAAAGCGAGGAAAAAATTGTCATGAAGAGAGAGTTCATGATATGATATGAGATTTATTCACATGATTTGATATGAGATTTATTCACCAGAATAAAGCAAGACGCAAACTTCAGTCATCTGTGTAATAAGTTGACAGTCACCAACACCTCAGATTGGTTGAAAATTTCATCAATATTTATATCCATGTTATGATTATGATCAGAGTAAATGGCAAGTATCTAGTATCTAGTTTACTTATGCACATAGTAACATATCTTACAACATAAGCACAAACAATAATACAAATTTTCCAATAAACTGTATAATGAGTGTGTAATTAGGTTAATTATATGTACATTGGTTGCTCCCATGCCTATCTATACCTCTATTAATAATTTTATCTGAAAATTTATGCACTGTATCTACTTCACAATAATGTTACGTGTTCAAGCCAGTCTGTTAAGTTCATAAGATCAAACTTACGAACAAACATACAAACTTAGCTTCTTTTTAACTTGTAGCACTTAATTCAAACAATGCAAAGTGATAAGGTTACCCATTCCACGTTTTGGGTAATTTATGACTTTAAGAATATGGTACTACACATTCATACTGGTAAAAATTAACACAAACAAGCCCATGTAAAATTAAAGCTCAATTATTTGCTAAAATATGTATAGCTATTACCACCAAATAGAATTTAGCCTTCTAAAACAAAAATAATGCCTTTTACATACAATTACTCACCAATAGTAGATACTTTTGCATCTTACACAGCGCTTCATAATATTTTGCTGCTGTTTGCATGTTTTACATTCAGCAACCATGACGACTGAAGGAAATAAATAAATGCAAAATATATGTCAGTATTTTGTCTTTTTCCTCTTTCTAGCAACTCACCTAAAAGCAACTAAAGTTATCACCTTTACCTAAATACAATTTTACACAAGTGAACTTTGTCACAAGTTGATTACTATATATAGTCTGTAGGTAGAACAATTTATTGGCGGTTACGTCCAAACGGGAAAGCTTCCATTATAGCCGAAAAACTAGAATGACAGTACATTCCACAGAAAACCAACGCGTAGGTCTTAATTAACAAGCGAAGCGCCGCTTCAAACCTATCAGCTGCACTTCAGGCACAAAACAGAATCAGCTCAGGAATGAAAATGGTACACAAATGAAGCAAGTAACGCCACAAATACTTGCAAAACACTCAGGGGCTTACTGCCTCACATGTGCAATATATTGGTTGTGACACACTTTTACTTTAAACAGTCAAAATATTGTCAGACAATTAGCCGTGTCTGACCATTCTATCCAAATCTAATTTGAAATTCTTGCAAGTGAACGCACAACATGGTTTGTCGATGTAAAAGGTTTATGTGCATCAGCGGGGAATAACCTGTTTCAAAACTTTTTTAATGAGTAACAACTTGTTGATGAAGTACCACAAAAAATATGCAGCTTATTACAAAATACAAAGGTTTTTACATAAATAAACATTTAGTAAATCAGTTTATATAAAATTATGTTCGTTTTAAAGGTAAAAGTTACATAGATGTTGTCCGTTTTTAAAAAATCATTAATTCTTACATATATGATTTATTACGTTTCAGACGGGACAGCTAAGTATTCGTAGTTAAGGGTGACTGACGTCAACAAGCACGCAGTTAACTCAAAAAGTTTTGCTTTGCGATCAAGTTTACACGAATAATAGGGCTGGCTACTAAGTTCATTGTAGTATATGAGTATGCTGTTCGTCAACAAGGAAAAAATTGTAGTTTGAAGTTTTAGATCAATACCTTTAAATGAAGACAAGACATGCCGGAACTGGGAGTATAGCCTACTGCTTGGAATAAGGCAGCTTTCGGCAAGGTCTTGCGTGCACCAAACAACCCAAACTGACAAGTGCGAGTTCGCAAAAATGCTTGGACGCACAATTAAACAGTAATGTACACAGTTCGACTTATTCAATATCTGTAAATTAATTAAAATTGGGGTCTAGTGCAGAAAAACTCGGCTCATGAAAAACAGTATTGAGTGCACTTATGACAAACTCTGCAGTCTGGATGACATGTACAGTACCAGACCGTCAAATTCCGGGACCAAAAACAACTAGTTCTTTTACGAGGATTTGATTTGAATTAAACTTGGCCAACTTATGTCCACATGTGATATTTTTCAGATAAGATCCTCATTTGCCAAGTAAGCAAACTACATATCTTGATAGTGGCATACTGTTGCGGCACGAAATTCTGTTCATTTTTTTCTGTTGTCATAACCAAACTAGTAATGTAAGCCAAGAGACATGAAGCGTTAGCAAGGTGATTAGATATTGGTCTGTAAACAGAGGCTGTTACTTTAATGGAACTAGATTTAAAAAGCTAGTCCTAATGTGTGTAAAAAGATAGAAAAATGCAACTAAATAGAATAATCTTGTAAAGGAGATTCCCTAATGGAAAGTCTGTATGATGTTTGTATGATTTCACCGGCTCATGAAGTAAGCTTCTGCATCAGTTTTCTGGCGCAAATATTCCATTTTGCCCTATATTCTATATAACAAGTATAAGGTTGGCTTGGCGCATATTTTTGCATGACAATTTTTGGCGGGTTTCTCCGGCGCACTAAAAGCAAACTTTCCAGTAGGAAACTTTCCAAATAATTAATATTCTGATAATTGAAAAAATTTTTAAACTATGAAGTAAAGAAGTGAGGTAGAGTTTTTGTTTGATTTTTACACCATAAATATAATTTAGTAAGCTTCATCTACAGTCCTGCTTAAATATGTTTTATCTTTAATTTTCCCATTATGATGTTTGTAATAGAATTTTAAATTTGTGCTGTTGAAAGAAATATTAAAAGTTAAAAGCACCAGAAGACAAGAGGATGTGGTTTTACTTCTTTCCACACTGCATTTACCATCTGACAAAATGGTTTCCACAAAATAACCGCATCAAATTGTAAGTTTTACGGAAGTTTTGCCTCAAAATATTCACTTGTTATATAACTATACATGTTATAAGATGTTATTTTGCAGCCGGGTGGTGGTTTTTTTACTGTCAGCAGCTCTTTTGGTGCCAGAATTTATTGTTTTATCTCTGCCCACAACCTCTCGCGCATGTGATCAGCCTCTTCTAAATATCTTGGTGGCAGGCATTGTTTTTCTTTTTATGTCAGTGGGTGAGTGAGATTGTTAATTTTAGTTCTCATTGTTTTAACATTAGTTGTATCGGCATAACATGTTTTAAATGGTACAGGCCGTCATAAGAATTGTGTGAAGCTGTTGCCGTGCTTCAGTGGAATTGGAACAAAACTGCTCATTGTTTTGTTCTTAACAGGTTTCGCGATCATTTTTTCACTTATGGATCCTGTGCCAAGGATTGTTAAAATTCTTTTTCATCTTTTTGGTGTCGGATCATTAATTCTGGGTCTAATGTCAGCTTTCTACACATTTGAGGCTCCTGCATGCGTGAGTTGAAAGTCTTTCAAAAACATCTTTTAATTTCATTAGTCTGCTGACAGAGACATTATAATAAATGTCTTTAACAGAGTGACTCCACAACTGAGCTCTACTACTGGTGCTATGTCACTTCAGTTCTGGCTTTGATCACAACAGGTAATACACCATGTCATATTTTAGCCGCACCATGTCATACACCTTTGTAATGGTATTACTGCACAAGCTAGTACATGATTGCAGCTGTAGGAACAGATATAGGGTACAGAAGCAACTACCTTAGCTGAAAGCTTATAATGACACAGGTTCAAATTTTTGCAGGTTATTTTTTGCTAACTGTTCCATTTTGGCTCGCAAATAAAACAAAACCGAATTTGGTTTTGGATTGGAGAAGAAGAAGTGGAATTTGCTACGAACCAGTGGTCTACTGTTCCTGTGTCTGGCATGTATAAGACTACGAGATGATGACCACCTGCTATAGTTGCACTTAAGCAATAATCACTGTCAGGATTTGCACTACTTTTGTAAGGAATTACGTAATGTGCAGTGTAACTTTTAATCTCGTGCACTAGTGTCTGTAAACATTTGATTCATCACACTGTAAATAACCATCTGCAATCATGCGTAGTTTACCATCTTTCACCAGTTGTCAATGTTAACTTACATTTGATTGCTCCACTCAGAAAAGAAGTCACAAAAGCGCTTTCAAACATCTTTTAATACAATTCCCAACCACAGGTGGAGCATCAATGCCCAGAAATATTTAATGTTAAACAACTAAACACTCATTTAAGTATTCATGTTGTTTGTATAGTTGAAGTGTTGATTAGTTTTTCATTTAGCGCTACTTGTGATTTGACCACATTCCCCAGATATCGCATCATTAAAAGATCCTAAATAATCAAAAAGTGTCATAAGGTCTACAATTCTATCATAAAACAGTAACAACCATTCCACAAAATAAGTTAAACTTACATTAATGTTGCTGTTAAGCATGTCGTCGAATTCATCTTCTTCCATATGTGGAACAGTGCATACCAAGTCCATCAAATATCGGCCAATTTTTTGGTCAACAGGTGCAGACCCAGCCTATGGAGTATGGGTGATAATTATTGATAAGCTTTCTATGGTTGAATCATTGAATGACATGCGTCCGATAGCGGTACTAATATTTGGCCAGGGTGGTGACATTGCAGTGTTATGAGCAAAAAAACGAACATTTTAGTATAATTCATAGCAGCAGGTATTTTGTTTTGCAAAATAAGACGTCTGTTCCTATCCTAAAGCAAAGCGGTTTCTCTATTTCCACAGCAATTTCAGTGTAAATTTTCAAGAAAGCAAAGAGATCAAAGTGGTTAATCTCTATTAATTAAAAATAAAACTTTTTTCTCACCAAAACGTTGTTAACGTGGTCGGAGACTCCTTCCAACATTGTCTGCAGAGTCTTAGTCATGTCGAGGACATTTTCAAACTCGGTCGGTAACGAGATTAAATTTCCACGACTTTGCGTGCGCTGTTACAAAAACAAACTTAAACACATTGCAATGGGTAAGGCAATCATGTATTAGTCAATGGTGAAAACAAGATACCACCTTTAAAAATCCACAGTAAGTACTGCTGTTACTTTAACTGTGCATCATTCCAGTAAGAGTACACAAACAGTGAGCATACATTGTCAGAGCTACAAGCCATACGTGACTTACATTTCTAATCCTGTCTATCCCCACTCTTTCAGCATTATAATATTCAACAACAACAGGAACCGGAGTGAACATCATCCCTTGAGTTTTGCCTGGGACACCGACTGTCGCGCTAATCAACAAAACCAAGGCAGGATAAGTCAATAAAAACAATAGTATGCATTTAATGATTAAATAATAAACACCTAAAGCTGCTAAGCACACTACAAAGAATCCCTTGTAAGTGATATTTTGATAAACTGTATTATTATTATTTACCTTAAAAATCCTTTAAAGCCAATTTCAGTATCTTTTAAGTCGGTATCAACCACAAGATGAACAGGGCTTTTGCTCTCACGACTGTAGTACTCGTGAATTAAAACAGAGTGCTCTGTTATATCCTGACCAGTGGCATACCTGGAGACAATAAAATATAATTCGAAGTAAAACATGGATCCATCTATGACACCGGGAGGCGTCATAACCAATTCCAGGTTGATTCAACCCACAAAGGATTCAATCCAGGATGATTGAACCCAGAACAACCCAACCAACATTTGTGGGTTGGATAATGCTCAGGTTAAATTATGTTGGGTTTACCCACCTATTAGTTAATTTGACAAACTACCATTGTACCCTAATTTGTACTTGACACCTACCAACCCACGATCACTTCTCTTGGGTTGACTCTTCGGTGAAGGTCAAACATGTTCCGTGCAAACTCCATGTCGAAAGCAACTTCATCCTCTGATTCGGTGTGGGGGACACAAAACGAATTTGTTATCGTCACGGAGTTGGCATCTACCGTACCTGGTGGAAATCAAATGTAAATTTACGTTTCCTTAAAAACAGAATTTATTGATAAGTACTTAAGTAGTGATAGTGTCTGTCCAGAATATCAAAATTTTGGGGTCTAGTATACAAGTGCACAACCACAGGATGCCTTTGTATACTAGATCCCAGCTAATCAAACTGTTACGTCATCTGGTTGTGCACTTGTGTATTAGATCTAAAATTTGTAGGTCCTACAAACAGAAGAAAGTAGCAAAATATTTCTCATCAATAATGTTGTCTTGCTTAAAAGGATGTCTTTTTAAATAAAATTGTCTAGACAACAGTAAAAAGTCTACTGTCCCTGAGTGTACTTTGAAACTTGAATTGTCACAGCCATTATTATTTGTTAATTAATGGTGTGTTTCACACAGCTGACAGCTGAAAAAAAAGTTTTATGAAAAAATTACATTTTGTGAAAGTAGAATTCAATAGACTTAAAGTCTTATTGCATCACTGCAAGCAATGGGCTCACTCACAGTTTTGCACCTGCATGAAAAAGATCAAGGTTTAAAGTTTGCCTTGTCTCTGTGTCTAGAAAACTGCAGAAATTGCATGAAAACAGCTATAGATCAGGCTAACATTTGAGTTTGAAAAGGGATAAATGAAAGGAGAGATGTAGCTATAGTTAACATTACTGTTACGTTAACTTTTAAGCAAGGAAAGATGCTCCAAACGTATAAAATCTTCCAGTTAATACGACACTGGTACCAATAGGCATGCCCCTAACTTGCTAAGTAGCCTAATTTTAGACGATAAGCTATAACAGTAGGTTGGTTGATTCATAATAATAATTGGGTTAATTTTATAAGCTAGGCCTATAGACAAAAAATTCATAAATTTTCACATGAAAAATGGATAAATAGCTAGCTTATACGTACCAAGTAAGGACCCAATTACCCTTTTCGCATCTTCTTTCCTGCGCTCATAGCTGTCAATTATAGAAAATAAAACTACAGGATGAACTTTAACTTTTCTACCGTCAGCCATTTTTACTGCAATACCTCCATGTGCCTTCTCAGCTCACAGCTTTGTAACATATTTTTTTATGATTTCTATGACATGAGTTTGCAAACCTGATTTGATTCCATTTTTTCCTAATTGATTAAAAAAATGATGAAAAATATTTATGTTTGCGCATTTGAGATAGGAATAAAAGTTTGTTTCTAAGGTAAAGCAACCTTTGTTTTCTAAGGATGCCTTGTAAACTTAACTTATGAAAAAGATGGCCTAAATACTTTAAAAATTTGCTGCTTTGTAGGTTCGTTGAAATGCAAGCAAAGAAACGATCGTAAGGTTTTTAACACTTTGCCCCGCGCAAAACAACGCAGAGCTTCTTGGGGCATAGTTGTACGCTTTTATGTTTTATAATCCCGTAATGTTTTTCTGAGACAAGTTAACACGAAAAGGTTAAATAACGTTAATCAGCAATTCATTCAATGACAAAAACAAGCAGCCAACAGATAGTGTAGAAATATGCCTTTCGAAAGCAGTTTCTAAAGTTTTTTTATAATGTGGTTAATTTGGTTTGAGTCAATTTTATATTAAAAAATCAATTCTAAGAGCAGTTCATAATTTTGTTACTCCACCTACAAAATATGTTTTAAGCATACTGCTTTTAATTGCCGTATAGATAATGCTTATTACTTGTAAAATTTGTGTCGTTAAGCTCATGCGGTTTTGTGTTGTCCAAGTTTTAGTAGTTGCGTGTGCAACATGTGCAAGCCCAAGTTGGCAGAGTGAAGTTTTCCTAGCACTGTAAACTGATTGTGTATCATACTGTATAGTTTTCATGTTTTGTTAACGGAATACTTGTAATTTACGTTATTTTCAATCTGAGTTGACTGATTTTTTGTGCACTTAGGATATTGATTGTCACTTTAATCAAACTATGTCACTTCGTATAGTTATTTCAGCTGTTAATATCCGTGTTTTTAACGTTAGGGAACATGCTCTCCACATCTTCCAATAGTGTAGTTGTTTGTGATATTTTGGTTTTGAATTCGTTAAGCTCGGGAAATATTTTGTGGGTTTGGTGGCCATGCTGACCTATCATTTTATAACACAATTCTATTATTGCTAAACCTATCTTGTATATTTTAAGTCACTTGGGTTTGCCTTTTTTTCCTGCTCGTTAGTTGTCCGTGAGCAAATGTTATATTGTGCTATAACTACTACGGTTAACATCGTAACTTTCGCTCCGCACAGTTAATGGCGAAAACTGAACAATACAATACTCGAAGATTTTGTTTTAGTGTAATGGTATAGAATAGGCGTGGGCATTAATTTAGCCTAGCCTGTAGGCTATCTTTGATAACAATCTTATTAATTCCAGATTTTCGTAAATTTTTACAGATTGTAAGTTAAGGTGAATTAGAAATTTAATAAAATATAAAATTAATTGTCTAAACAATTCACCTGTCACGATTATTTGTTAATTTTAAGCTGCATTTGAGCTCAAGTACAAATTTTTTCTTGAAAATTGCTACTCCATTAATTCAGTTGCAGTAATAACATGGGCAGGCCAGGTATGTTTTTCTTTTAAAGTAAAATATAAATAAAGATTTTTGCATACTAGGCTATATCCCGACTAAAATTAACAAATTAAAATTTATACGCCGAAGATTTACGTCAGCAATCAGAGTAGTTTATGTCAACGTGAATATTACATCAGAATAGTTTATTTAAAACTTATGTGAAAATATGTATGTACATCAAAAATTTGGTTTTCCGCCTAGATCTTCAGTGGAAAGACCCTTGATTCCAAACTGGAGCTGTATGAAGTTTTATATTATGGATAAAAGTTTATGATAACTTAAATTTTTAATCATATTTATGTTTTCAGGATTTACACCGCGAGGTGGTCGCGGTGGTGGAGGCAGAGGAGGTGATAAGCTTAGTTTTCTGGTTTAATTTATTTCCTGTTTTTTTATTTTATTATTTTGTTGTCTTGATCCAGATTGTAAAGTTTGCTAAGTGCGCAAGAGATAAAAAATCCATAGATTGCTTGGCGCGTACAAATGTTTTTGTGGTTACGCAGATTTTTTGAAAATATCTTTTAAAACATGAGCTATTCATACATAGTGTATATAAACAACAGTTTCAGAACGAGTCTGACAATGCTTCTAATGCAATTGACTAAAAATATCCTGCACAATTCTTTTGTTCAATAAACGAAGTTGAGTACTTTGCGATTATCATCATCTGTTTATCTTGTTGCCCTCTCCCAATAACAGCAAACTTTTCAATCTGGGTCTTGATTCACTTTCAAACCAAAACGCTTGTATAACTCTATTACTTGTGTTTAAATGGCAGAACCTCTTCGTCGGTTTTGAATTAAAACACATGTTTTATTTGTTTTTTAAAATGACATAAATTGGAATTTTATATGCACCTACATCAATTCTTTTTTCCGTTGTTATACAGGAGGCGGTGGTTTCCGCGGCGGTGGACGTGGAGGAGGTGGTGGTTTCCGCGGCGGTGGACGTGGAGGAGGAGGTGGTTTCCGCGGCGGTGGACGTGGAGGTGGCCGAGGAGGCGGCGGCTTCCGAGGTGGAGGTATAAAAAATTCAATCAATTTTTTTGAGAATCTTCAGTGCAATATTCAGAAGGCTATTCTATTTCATCAAGAAAGTTGTGTGTTTGGAGCTATTCATTACAGTTTCTGGCTAACTTTACGTGATTATTATAACTTAGCCACCCAAATCTACCTAAATCTAATTTAACTCCAATAAAACCTTAAATAGCTAAAATCAACTTTTTGCATACCCATTTGCTTAACCTAACTGCATATCTTTAACAACCGGCTGCGTCACCTACTCACCAGTGAAATAGTCACATCCTATGCAAAACTGTAATAGATAATATTATCTGTTATTACTAGGGCCATTTTTATATGACCTTAAAAAATCAATAATATGACTTCATTTTTTGGAAAATATGATTTTATATGACTTTATGTGAAAATCGTGTATTTTTACATGCGAACAACGTCACTCACGGAACTAAAGAGTAAAACATACGCAACATAACAGTAATACACATCCATTTCTATTTTAAACCACTGTTGTAGTACAGTTTCATGTAGTGTGGAATGTTAGAGTCTTTCAAGTTACGATTTGGACGTAAAAATGACTTTAGTAAGGAAAATGAGCGCTCCACAGACGCTGATGTGGGTTGACACTTCTGCAGTTTTGCATAAAGCGCTGGTGAAATGTCTTGAAATGATGAAATGAAATTTTTTGCCTCTTAAATCTGTTTCATCCATCACAAAAAACAATTCTTTTTCACTCAATTTATCCAGCAGTTTTTGATTGTCTGCTTCACTCAATTCAAATACTTTTTGGCGACAGGCTGATTCAGAGGGTGCAGTTTTTCCCAAATCTACAAACAGCTTTCTAATTGATGGATATTGTACTTTTACCAATGGAATGTCACTTGATGCAAATGCCCGAACAAGTTGACTGGTAAAATCGTTTAGTTGCACCGGGTGAATGAATGCTTGTTGCAGAGCTGAGGAGCGGGTCATTCTTGCTTCAATCCCTTTCTTATGCTTGAGTGTTGCAAGATGCTGTTCAACAAAAAAACGTTTCTCATGCTTCACAATGCAACTGCATACCTGACAGAACAGTTAGTAGGGGAGATTGTGAAGTCCTTAAATTCATTTACAATCGCTTTGACTTTCGCTGCATTTGATTCTTTCACTTTTGGCATGCTGAACCAGATATTTTCTCTATGTCTAAGTCTCTGTATATATTTAACTGTTATATTCTTCAGTTTGCTACTAGTTGTACTGTATTTGTATATAAGTAGACCAAGGTTGAGCTTTTTAGCTTGCCTACCCACTGACTGAACTTGACGTCCCACTTCAATGCACAGAAGTAGAACAGATTGTGTTGCAACACAATGCAATGTGTGAGGGTGACCTCATAATGCAATTTGTGACCTCATAAAATATAGGTCTGTGACTGTAAGTGTTATGTTCAATCAGAAATTGCCTGACTTTCTTAGTGCTTCATTGCTTCACCGCTTAAACTGGTACTTTTTATTTAAAGTATATAACGATATGACTTTATAACTCAAAAATATAACTTAAAAAGCTGATTTATGACCTAATCAGGAAAATATGACTTTATATGACTTCATAACTTTTTTAATATACCTCATAGGGATGTGATTTTTGTGTTAAAGTTGATTTCACGACTTACTGATGCATAGAAAAAAATATGACTTTAATGACTTTAAATGGCCCTAGTTATTACTATCATCATATTTAGCAACACATTTTTGCTGATAGTAATTTGGAGGTTTTCCCAAATCACACATCAACATATTTGAAATTACTGGGGATGTGCCGCGAGAAAGATTAATTATTCGAGTTCGTGCGAACCCGAATATCATGAAGGTCAACACGAACGAATCCCGAATCTATTCGTATTAGAACCAAACAATAAAATTTCATCCAAAAGCTGTCAAGTCTTGCTTGTAAAATGATGTAATCGATAAACAAATGGCTTTGTTTCAAAAAATAATGTTTAAAAACAATTGAAAAAGCATAATCGTTAGGAAAACGACCTTCATTATAAGTACTATTGGCTATTACTTTTGTTTAGCTTTGTCAGTAAACTAGATCATCATTTTTAACAAAAGTCAGTAAATTTATAAGTATAATATTGTACAGTATTCGGATTCGCCATTGTTGGTATTCGTGTTCGCCCGAATCTTCCATGAAGGCGATATTCTGCGAATCTATTCGGGTTCGCATCGGCCCATCCCTACAACTCACACATCAACATATTTGAAACGTGCAATGACTAAACAACAGTGTGCTCTGTTGCACAACCAAGTTTTAATTTTTTACGCAAAATTAGTCATTGAAAAATTTTTGACATCGCCTCGTATATTAGAAATTTATATTTTAAACTAGAGATGTCTTCCGTGACACCATGATGGTTGTGATTGTATGCCTCTGGCATGGAAGATGCCATGAAAACTTTAGCTTAGTGAATTCTTTAAAGCAACATGGATAATACGAAATTTTACAGTCATTTGGTTATAGTGCTGCAGTGTACAGAACGATCAATTGTTTTATCATGTTTCTGCTTAAAAGATTTTGCATTACTTTTACCAGCTGCCTTTTTCGAGTCAAAAATGTTTTTTTGTTGCAATGTAAGGGTAGTTTTTAATTTTTGGGTGTAGATGTCCGTGTGCAAGCTTGGAAGACAAAAATTTCAAAATTTTTATTGTTTCATTTTGCGCAGGAAGAGGAGGGGGCAGAGGAGGATTTAGAGGAGGCAGAACAACCGTTGTGGAGCCACATCGACACAACGGAGTTTTCATTGCAAGAGGAAAAGAAGACGCTTTGGTCACGAAGAATTTAGTTCCCGGAGATACCGTATATGGTGAGAAGAAAATTGAAGTGGAGGTATGTTTATTTTATGTTTATGTTTCTCTTAAGCAGTCTCATGAAGAGAGGTCAATTACTTTATCAATTCTTACATAACTTTGCTCAATTATTACATATAAATTTGCAATGTTTTCACTAAATAAACCACTGTTGTTGACTTCAGTTGGAAGGCACCAAGATCGAATACAGAGCATGGAATCCGTTTCGATCGAAACTGGCAGCTGCGATTCTCGGAGGCATCGAATCGATTCATATGAAGCCGGGCTGCAAGGTTCTTTACCTTGGAGCCGCTTCAGGAACTACTGTCTCCCACGTGTCAGATATTGTGGGCCCGGTTAGTTTCGTTATAAGAATGGAGTAATTTCATCTTTTTGTGTTTTGCGAAAATTTGTGTATTGTGAAAATACGCCGATGAAAAATTACAACAGCGCAATCTTTTTCACTCAAATGCGAATGACTTGCTGCAATAACACGATGTCTATGTTTGTATCATACAGGAAGGTTTAGTCTATGCTGTGGAGTTTTCACACCGTTCAGGTCGTGATTTAATCAACGTTGCGAAGAAAAGAACAAATATCATCCCCATAATAGAAGACGCAAGACATCCCCACAAATACAGGATGTTGGTCGGTGAGTTGTCACACTCTCCGCAAAAATACATACATTTTCTGTTACTGAAATAACATTCATAATTTACAGCATGCCACATAGAGTGGTCTATTTGCTATAGGGTTTAAAGTTGTTGAAATGATTCAGGTATGGTCGACACCATATTCGCTGACGTTGCCCAGCCTGATCAAGCTCGTATCGTCGCAATCAACGCTCATCAGTTCTTGAAAAATGCCGGCCATTTTGTAATTTCTATAAAGGTACAAGTTGCTCTGTCTTGATTAACTACAAGTAGATTTTGAAATGTGAGCTGTAGATAGTTTGTCACTGGCCCTAGCTGGATACAAAGTGATTACGTGCAAGTGTTAACAGTTGAGCTGCATTACGACTTGCCACAAGTTAATAGCAGTTGTGTTAACACGTGTCAATGTTTTCGTATATCAGGCTTCATGTATCGACTCCACTGCCAAGCCAGAAGCCGTTTTCGCAGCTGAAGTGAAAAAGATGCAGGGTGAAAAGATGAAACCGCAGGAACAAATGACCCTTGAACCCTACGAACGTGACCACGCCGTTGTTGTCGGGGTGTACAGGCCCCCACCCAAGAACAAGAAATAAAAACTTTGACCATAATGGCTGTACATAGCATGACATCACAATACGCTTTAAGGGCAACCAGACTATTTGAATATCATAAAAAAAATCGCCAGTTTCATGGCTATATTTGCCCAAAGTAAATCTGCCAAAAAGACTTTTCAACCAACTTTTCTTGTATTTTAAAATGTGGAGAACCTTGTTCTTGGATTACTTGGTTTTACATCGTATGGGTGATCGTGTGTCCACTGCCGCGTATCTTTTTCTACTATTGCTAATAAAACCAGTGGTATCTGTCATGTTTCGTTGACAGTAAGTCGTATTACAAGCGGAGATGCAGGTTTATAATTTGTCACATTGTGGTGGTGGCCAGCTGGAGACGAAGAGAAATTATTCGAATAAGTAAGAACGAATTACAGCTCTACGACAAGCATAGTTGTATTCAAATATATTGATGTACAGCGCGGCTCTTCAAACTACACCTCGTTTGAGATGTATGAAAAGCCAATTGTTTCTACTGTAATGTTCTAACAATACGTACGCTTAAATTACATGAACAAAAAGACACAGAAAGTAACTGCTATAAATGAAGTGAAACCACGTAAGGATGTTTCGTATCGAGTAGCAAATACAGTAGGCCTATTCTGAATATTTCAGTTGATGACATAACTGGTGAATATTTAATGAATGTTTTTTGGCAAATCTAAACTTTAATCAAAAACTTTGAGTTCAAGAATTTTTTTTAAGTGAGATTAAGAGAAAGGGTTGTTGTTTGCAATAACAGTTTGTAGTAGCTTACCCACTTTCCAGCTCAGATCGTGTTTTACAGGGCGAAAAATATAACTTATCATTAGATAATTTACCGAAACAACATAGGTTCATTGCATAAAAGACTTTTAGATTATTTACAAAACCACATTTTAAACAATTTCTATTTTGCAGTCTACTAACTCGAATATCACTTCTTAACAAACTCTTGATTTGACCAAGTTTACTTACGAGTCAAAAATCAAGTCACACTTACGATGACTGATTCCGAGCTTTCATTGTCAGAAGAAGAGTACAAAGCTATTGCGCTGTTTATAATTGTAGTCCTGGTGCTGGTCGTATTGTTTTTTATTGTCAAATCAGTCAGAAAAAACTCTAATGGTGAGCAAGAGTTTCATTTTTTATGATTAACCCTCAATTTTTGAAATGAAACTGTTTTTAAGAGAAACTTTTGAGGCCTTTTTCCGGAAAGATAGAAAACTTTAGTATCGGGCTAACACAAAGCTAAGAAAATTTTGTCGTTTGTTTGAAGCACAATCGATTTTATGACGTGTTCATTTCAAATGCGACATGCATGAAATTGTTTCAAATATGTTTAAAATTTGCGGTAAACTGATCATTTGTTGGTTTGTTTAACAAAAAACGGTTTGGCCTTCGCTCAGTGAACGCTGATTTAAATCATTTCATGATTTTTATAACGTATGAAACCTCGTTAGAAACTTATAGACCAACTGTAAAATCTTGACCCGAACTTTGGAAACCAAAGTCCAAGTTGCTACTTACCGGAACCTCCAGTATGAAGTTTCTTATTGAAAAATTAGGGTAACCTATTCTTGTTACAGATGTGAGGTTTTGTTGATTTTTTAAAATGGCCAGTGTTTTATAGAAGTCGCTTCTAGTACGCGGTCATTGACAGTGGAATACAGGGATGGACCTGCTAAGCTTGAGGCTTCTGGTGGGGAAGAATCACCGGTTGTAAGACAGAGACGAGGTAGACCTGACAAAGGTGTGCTTCGTTTAGACGTTTCATATTCCTTATAGCCTATAGCCCACTTGGGCATTTAATTTATTGTTTTCAGCATCCAATAGATCAGTAAATATTTCGGGAGACAGCGCAGGTTCAATCAGCTTAGGAGATAACAACTCAGGTGGAAACGTCACCAATAATCATAAGTAGGTTTCAAAAAAATTAATGCTAAATGTTTTATGCAAAACCTACGAAAAGTACGGTCTTCTAAATCATGACCACATTTATTTTAAAATTCATTTCTAGATAACACAAAGAGGCTTGATGAAGAACACCTGTGTGCTCCGTATATTTGTCTGTTTTTGTTTTATCACCCCATTATCTCTGTGATGGCTGACAGATATGAAATAACATTAGTAGGGTTTGGTGACACTTAATCACTAATTACACGAACTTAATAACTAACTTGTGACGATATTATATTATAGTATACCGTTTGAATGCGGCATAGAATACTTGTTTACGGAAATCGGCTTTATGAAACGATTGTCGCCGGTGAATTTGTTCAGGGTCAATTGACGTGATCCCATAAATATCATACCGACGACTTTCTGTTTACCGCTTTGAGTCGTGATATAAATTTCGTGGTTGTCTATTTTGTGTTCCTTTTTATCAGTTGTTCATTCATTCGTGTACTGAGATTGAGCTGCAACATATTTGCAGCAGCAGCTCTTATGCTGTTGCGGGTGTGCCAATTTTTTGTCTAAATGTAATCGTTCAAAGAAGCTTTGAATATAACCAGTTTATACAGTTGTCATTCCCGTGTAACCATTGTTGAATTCAATTTTAAGAAGTTCAGTGTCAAGTTAGACAACTTTGTTTTCATCTTCGCAAGACAATAAACCGTTATAAACGATAAAAGACAATAAACGTGAACAATTAAGTCTGCGGGTGAGAAAAGCAGACAACGACCGTATGAGATTCATATACCATCACCCGCAATAAACAATTCGACAAGCAAACATTGTAGTGGAGTGAGTCAACCTGTCAAGTTCATCTACCATACCATACACCACTCATTCCATTACAAACTTAATAACTAATAATAACTTAATAACTAATCACACTAACACTTAATCACTAATCAATTATGTGTCGCGTGATTTAATGTCCAAGTGATTATGTGTCGG
Source organism: Clavelina lepadiformis (assembly GCF_947623445.1). Taxonomy (NCBI): domain Eukaryota; kingdom Metazoa; phylum Chordata; class Ascidiacea; order Aplousobranchia; family Clavelinidae; genus Clavelina; species Clavelina lepadiformis. The sequence goes on from NC_135241.1 coordinate 22,156,940, forward strand.
TACACCCAATGATATACTGCATTGTTAAAAAAGAGCCGTGTGGTGGTTAGGCTCAATGTAGAAAAAATTAACACTGCAATTTTAAAATTAGGTTTACAAAACTACCGTGTATATCAAACAATAAAAATATTCTACTTCTACTGTTGCAGAGCTTATCTTATCTTAAGCTATGTTAACTTAATTTACCTGTTGAATTATCTAATTCTATTGTTGCGTGCGGTTAGAATACTCTAACCTCTTGTCAGCCGAAAGGTTTTAATATTATAACAGCAATAGTTTACAAGAAACGGTTTTTATTGTAGGTGCTGTACACTTTCTCAATATTACGCATAATTAAGAACATAGTAATACCACTGCTTATAAGATGTCTATTGAGTTGTAATCACCATGACTAACGTAGACTAACGTTTCAGTAATTTTCTCTATCTGCCTCTGATTGCTCGCTGGTAGAAGTGCGAGCTTATAAGACGTGAAGCGATGGGAGTGAAAATGTACGACGAGAAAAACGCAGCATTTCATAACATGTGCAGCGAGCAAAACAATGCGTTGGCAATGGGAGTTACATGTAGTTGAAGCTGACGCGTAGATAAATATAATCAGTATAAAGTTCAGAAGCGGGCATTTGCAATAAAGGTTTCTAATCAGCACAGATGCTGGAAACAACCTGGGAACGTACTAAAAGGAGTTTTCACATGAAGTTATTTAGAGTAGGTTTCCAAATATCAAACGACAGTTGAAGTGTTATCTAAAAACAAGTTTATAAACTTTAATCAATAACTGGAAACACTTTTCCAAGAAATGATGTAATGGTATTAAAAATGCCACCCAGCCCGCTACACTGTAATAGCTCAATACTAACAAAGTGTTTCATATCATACCTTCTATTGATAATAAACCGAAAAACTTTTTAGCGCTTTTGAACACAATATTTTTGTTACCGACTGGAGGTATAAAATCGCTTGTTCTAATAAATGTTTCCAACAGGGTTCAGTGTTGTTGTGTTTGGTGGGCACAAATTCCGCCATTTTGCTTTTGACAACCGTTGCTTTTTACGTCACATTAAAAAAAGTTTGTGTGCGTTGTCTGCGTGATAACTTTCCCACAAATAGGCTTTAGACTTAAACCTAGCTTTAATATATTCTACATATTGTATTCAGTATATCCTCGAATGTTCTTGAAAAGACAATTGTGAATGGAAACCAGTCTCTCATTTTTATCATAATGCAAAGAACAGAATAAGTATGCTTTAATATACAAAAGTCTCAGAACATCTTTTGTCATTTTATTGTTATTTACTTAAAAATTTATTTACATCAAAGTATCTTTTCCATTTTTATACGTCTTATTTTTTTTCTTAATTTTTAAATCAGTTGCGCAATCGTTTAAAATTTAAATGATTGCGCAAACTTTAACGTGGTTGCGAAATTTCTAAATCTATTGCGCAAACTTTAGATTGGTTGCCCAACCTTTAAATAGTGAAGTCTTACACCTATTACGCCACTTATGAATTGGTTGCGAAATTGTTCTGCGCAAAGTTTTCTTCATCCACAAGATGTTTACAGAAAATAAGTAAAATGAGATAGTTTTCGCTAAAATAGTGACAGAAATACTAAAAGCTAAAAAGTGCCAAAAGTTTTGTGCGATTAATATTTTATGGGTTGTATGGTTGCAATTTTAGTCAAAAACTAGTTGAAAAACTTCTAAAGACATTATTTCTTTGGGCGGAAGAATACTCAACTTCTTCCGGCCGCCTCCATCTTGTTTTTGTCACATTCATAGACATCGAAAATATAAACACTAGATGCCTAACTAGATTACGTTGCTAAGGAAAAAAGTGGAGCAAGCATGGGATTAAGAAAAAAGCCCAAAAAACGCGAAAATACTGTTCATGAATTAAATGGTTTAAACTTTAAATGGTTATTATTTCTGCATTTTCCGACTCTGCTAAGTCTGAATATATTTATGTTTCAGTTCTTAAGATATTTGAAATTTCCTGGTGGTTTCAATAAAATATCGCAGCAGGACTTTAAAAGTATTTTAATAAATGGAGTTAGTTGTCGCAGCAATTGGTTTCACAGTTGGCTGGGGTCTGAGGAAAGTTTTTGGTGAGTAAACTGATACATTTTGTTTTGGTTTTATATACGTACTACACAATGTGTAGTACACATCACCAGCATAAAATATAGATTTCAGATAATTATCAATATAGATGTGAATCATATTGTAAACCGAGTAAGAAATTTCGAAAACAATATAGGTTACAATACTTAAAAGTATAGCATAATTAATATCAAAAGAAACTTATTATAAGCTAAATATATTATATTCACCGGCACTATTTTGTAATGGATCTTATCTTTAACATTTTGCTCAATTACTATAATTTTAAGGCTCTTGTCAAGGAATCAGTCAATAAAGAAATACCGATATCTAATACCTAATAGTAATGTCTAATACCAGAAATATCTTTTTTTATGTCTTGTGTCGATTCTAAGATGCAGCAGAAAAACGAATGCCATCAAACGAAGGGAGTAGTTACAGAAACTACAATTACGGTAAGTCCTGATATGACATGTAAGTAAGTCCTGATAATGTAAGTCCTGATATGTCCTGACATTACATTATAGTAATGTCTAATACCTTAAAGAAATACATTTTTCTATGTCTTGTGTCGATTCAAAGATGCAGCAGAAAAACGAATGCCATCAAACGAAGGAAGTAGTTACAGAAACTACAATTACGGTAAGTCCTGATAATATAATAACTTTATAAAAACTTTCGTTATTTCGTAATAGTAAAAACAAGTTCAGAATTTATAAAATATGAAAAATTTCGTATTTTGTTCAATACGTCGCACTTCTTATTCATAAAAACATGGCATTTCTCAATATTCTTCAAAGATATTAAAACCGTGTTTGTTAGGATCGCAAACTTCAAGGGAGATAGCTCTAGACGGAGATAACAATGGAGCCATTGTTCTGGGTGACGACAATCAAGGAGCCAACGTATCGATCTCAGGAGGTAAACAAAAATTTTTAAATCAATTGTTCTGTATAAAGTTGAGCTGTTTAGGCTGGCTCCAATATACGTAAGCTATGAGAGATGATTTGAAAGTATATGCCTATACAACCAGCACGTTTTGAAATACTTAGCAACATGAAAGTTAAATAGTCTAATAAGCTAAGTTGCAAATTTGCCGTTATTGGGTAACGCTATTAGGAAAAGTTATGTAAGTGACAACTCATTTCAAATTTGATAGTAACACTCCGCTATTGGGCAAAGAAACAAAAATAATAAATTCACACATTTATGAATCTGTTAATGCTTCGCTGCAGAAAACAAATCCAAGCAGCCAAAGAACGGATCAAATGAAACCAAAGTCAATGGCAAAGATAAGGCAGTAAGCAAAAACACAACCAATGGTGAAAGCGGAAATAAAACAAACGTAAAAAACTTTACCAACGTCAACCTCGGTGAGTTTTAAGATTTTTTACCTCGTCAAGTGCCTGTTATTTCACATTTCTAATTTATGAATGGAAACACCGATGACTGTAATGACTGTAGTGATTGTTTAAAATTAGTTAAAAGTAAAATGTGAACTATTTCTCTGAATTACTAAATTGAAATTTTAATTGAAGGTGAACAGCACAGCAGATCGGTCAACGTTGCCGGTGAGAACACAGGCGCAATCAGTCTCGGTGACAACAACACAGGAGCAAATGTTAATAGTAAGAAAAAAGTTTACGTCATACTCTGGCCACGTGCTCAAAAACGCATTAGAGTAGTCTTAAAGTAAAAAAAATATTTTTATGATTTGTTTGATTTTTTTTTGCAGACGGTTCAAATGGTCAATGTGCTTCGAAAGAAAACAATATCATAACAGAAAATCGCGAGCAAGACATTAATATTGAAAATCTAACACTCATAAACAACCCTTCTAGTAATTATTTTGAATAATAATAATCTATTTTATAAGAATTAGGAAACTTAAAACGTATGACACTTTCTGTGAGCGAGCCATGCAAAGTCTATTAAAATTGCGTAATTCCACGTGTAGCGCTTAGCACCTCTATGAAGGATAACATTGATATATCTAGATTGAGATTTTACGAAATGTTAATTGTTGAATTGGTAAAGCCACAAAAAATAACAATTACAGAAATGAATTACTGTTGACACAAAGTTAAAACCGTCAGCATGACTATTAGCGTAACGTAATATATTGATAATTCCTTAACACTTTGTTATGTCAATTATAAGCGTAATATTTCATATCAAATATTTTAGCGTCGTCTTCTGGCTCAAAAACCGATCAAAAACCAACAGCTGATGAAATAACAACAACTCAACCTAAAGAAAGTCATTGGGTAACAAATCTAATAAGCAAAGATGGCAAAGAAACAAGTAAAGATGGAGAACTTTTTCAAATAAAGAATGAATTTGCAACACCGCAAATGAAATCCGCCAATCATCAAAGTGACATCTTGGCAGAGAAAACCAAAACGCGACATCTTGAGGTTCAACTTGAAAGAGAAAGAGATTCAAGTAATGATTAAGAATTAATAAGTTTTTAAAAATTTATAACTAGCTTCTTTTCAAAATGGTATACATATGACACAACTGTTTAAAATGTGTAAACAATATATTTCCTGTTTGTCCATGTTGTTGTTCAGACAAGCAGTACTAAATGAAATCTATAGAAAAATATGGAAATACAGTATATCTGTAGAAATGTATACAAAAGTGCATTTGGTGATGAACGTTTGGACCTTTTAAAATGATTTTTTAATGATACAGAAAATTTTCCATGTAAACATTGTGGACAAACAGTAGCCACAACTGAAGACATTATATGCCTGCCCAGCAGAAAAGCTTTAAAAAGTTCCAACAAAAGAGAGCATCTGTCCAACAAAAAGCAACGGCTTTATGCACAGAGTTTTATAATCAACAACAATTCAGTCGATGTAATCACTTTTTCGAATGCAACAAACATCACAGTTTCTGATGAGGTATATTTTTATACTAAACACGCATGTGTTTTTGCATCATATATGTATCACGTATCACATGCGTTCATACTACAAAAGGTTTGTTCGTTTTTTGTAGGTAAAACTTCAATCAAACAACTGGTTCCCTGGATACAATTATAAAATTTGCTATTGTTCCAAATGCGACAAAATGATTGGATGGAAAAATATTCTGGCTGATGCGAAAGTGGCTCAGCAGGAGTTTGACACATTTTTTGATTTTAAACTTGCTGAACAATCCTTAATCGCAGATGTGTAAATAGCGTCAAACCATTCTAAACGCAGCAAGCAATTGCAGTAAGCGCTTGCTTGTACAATCAATACACTCCGTACAAAATTCTGTTACTTAACCTAATTTGAAAGTTATCGTATATAAAATAGCATATATCCAGCAGTGATCTACTTATCCTCATCTTTAGCGTCGCGTAGCGGGTAACGTAAACCTTTAAACAAAACTCACTGCTGGTAACTCACAGTCACAAAACCCATATGACTATAAATATATCTGTGGAAATTCACAACTTGCAGGCAAGACTTAAAATTGCTGGTGTCACTTACATTTTATGAGTAGGTTAGCTAAAATCCATCCAGCAATCACAGCCCAAACTCGGTTGTAATTTTGATTGACATAGACGTATATATATTTGTATAAATGGTTTGCTTGTGTTATTTCACGTAAAGATATTCTATAACTACCGATATAAAAAGTTTAAAACTTCCCCGTGCTTTCAATGTTTGAAGTTTTTCATTGTGTTGTGCTGTTGTATTTGACTGGGTTTGTTGAACTACATCCAATGGCTGGCTATTTCTGATACAACCTATGACCAATGCAATCTTTAAATTGAAGATTTATTTCCAAATTGATATGATATTGCGAAATACGTTGCATTTTCATATTTTAATGAAAAGCAGTATAGAAAGATTAAAAATAATGAGGGTACAATTTCAGCCACTTCTACAGCAAACAGATTTAGGAACTTTAACAGGCAATTAAAGACCACGTTTTAGCAGTCCTTAAATGTATTCTATAAATGTATGTATTCTGGATATGACAATAGCTTTGACAATCGCCCTTGTGCTGATAATTGTCACAAAAATAAAAACATTGACACTTCTTGCTTTGTAATAACTGGGGCAGATAAATTTACAAATTTAGTCATAGCGTCTGGTATACGGCTGACAACATTATATCTTATTATAATTTTCTTATTCGTTTGTTCTCTTTCTAGCCACAAACCACCAATCACATCTGCCAGTGGTGGAAGAAATGCAAAGATATTACGCGTAATTAAGAGATGTTTTGCTATTATCAGCGATCTAATTGCAGTTAATGACGTCAATGTATAGAGAGAATAAAAATAACTTTTACGTTGGGTTATGTTATAAATGTTTTCTTTCATAGTATTGGCTATTTCCATACTGGTTTCAAGTGAGTGTGATCAACCAACCCGTAGGGAACGTAACTATGACAAGCCATACTGGACAAAAAGTGAAAACCTTCAATTGTAAGGTATTGTGTGGGCCAAGTAGGACAAAAACACGAGATTACGCATTAACAAAGAACGGAGTTGTGGATTGGGATCGTTGTTGGCCCTTTTTTTTTGACGAAAATGTTGCGTAATCACCCACGATTAAGCGTATTTTGTCCCAATTGGCCAACCCAAAACCTTACAGGTAACGATATTCACTGTTGTCCAGTATGGTTTATACTTTATACGATCTGTTTTGTGTTTGTAAGACAATCCTAACTTTTAGCTGAATAAATCTCATGTTGGGTTTTAGTTAATTTAAAGCTCACAACAGGTTACATCATTTCTTCGTATTGATTATGCTTGAATTTGTAGAAAGAGAATATTTCCAGGTTACACTGACCCCGACACAAATGCAAAAGTTTTGACGAGATCTTATCCTCTACTGCCACCCGACGGTAAAAGTCGACTACCACCAATTTACAAATGATGCTAAATTTGAAGAATTGTCCGTTTTTTTGTTGTTTTTTTTCTTTAAATAATTGTAAACGTTGTACCCAACAGAATTAAGCGTCGTGGAATAAATTTATACCACAATGTGAGTCTGAAAATTGTTATGCTTCGATATACACTTTAAACATGAAAATATAAATTTTCTATGCATGGTTAGATGTTGAATATTTTTAAATCGATTGTTTGTATGAAAAGTTTCACCAACAATTCTTCAAAGTCACTTTTCGTTTTTCTCGCTGCTTGTCGCTAAGCTAAGTAAAAATAAAAACTAAACCAGCAAATGTATGTTGACCGCAAATGATTTGCTTTCTGAAATACAGTATAGTAAGCAAAATATCTATTGAACGATTTATCTAACAGATTTATTCACCCACCGCCAACAAAGGGTTCTAAACTGAAATAAGCACACTTGCACCGATGCTTAAATTAAACTGCCAAAGACAGAAATGTTATGAAACATAATGGTAGAACAGGATATACGGTATGATTGTTTTATGGGTTGTCGGCATCAATATACACTGATGACGAAATCATTAAACAAATCGAGTCAAATTGTGATCGTGACACCGACATTTATGACATCTATGACGTCATAAATGTCTGTGTAAATCATTGATGTCACCTCGATTTAAATATAATTAATTCAAAGGTTAACTATTTTACTACGCCTTGATTTATATTTACGTAAGAAGATTGTCACTGAATAAATGTCGAAATATCTATGCTTTGGATTAGTTATAGATATAGAACATGATCATAGTTTCGTCACATAGATTTCCTTTATGACGGATTACGACGCCAATAAATGTATAAAACCATCGAAATATTTACACTGGTTCTGCCAACACCTGCATTAAGCATGTCATAAAAACCGGTTCCAGTCGAGTTATAAAGCCGCAAAAGTTGTAAATCTACTTCACTGCGGCTGCTCAAAGTCTTCTGTGCCAAGGTCGTTTGGAGTTAAAGAAGGGTTCCATATCAAGCCACGTGGAAGGAAAACTGATAGCGGTACCTGTCCCTAATCACGTAGCGTCACGGTGACGTAATACTGTGATGAGGTCATCAAAAAGTAAACGAGTTCACTTTTCCTGATATAGTCTTCTGAGAAATCTTGAGCAAGCAAATTTAGGTCTATTGTTGTGAAAGCCAAACAAGGAGCTTGTGTGCGAGCTGATAAAAGAAAACCACACAAGCTCCGCTCAAACATTGGATGCGTTCGTGCATGAACCGTATAAGGGGAATCTAAAAGAAGTACCCTCTGTCGCTGCTAAAGACTTGCAGATCTGCAAATGCTCGATTTGAACTGAAACATGCAGTTTTGTTAAATAAAGCAAAATTCGGGTTGGGGGGAATACTTTGCATTTTCAATCATGTATAAAAACAAATTTCAAAAAACAATTTGTAGCGCGATAGAATTTTACAGATTTTTTTGGTGGTTGGTGGTTGTATGCTCACGTTCCGATTTCAGTTAGCCCTTTGCGATTTCGAAACACGGCAAGGCAAATTAAAATATCACCAAATTGAGCAGGAAATTTTCCCATTTTCAAGTGGACGACATCATTCGAGGTTCGCTGATTAAGATGTCGTTTTCAGCAATGCGATGTCTCCTAGATTAGCAGCATATATTAGTCGCTTTAAGGCTAAAATTAGTCAACTGAAGAATGAACTTACATGCTCGTTTACAGCCGTCTATGTCACGTAAAGTACACATAGACAGATAAAGTAAATGGCGATGTTTGAGCTATTGCGGGATTATTGCGGCAAGAAGGAACGTGCCAGGTAACATGCTCCAGTTTGTTACGAAATACGCCGATGGCTTTTAACATAGATTACAAATTGCTAGGTTGCAACAATTCGACGAAACGGCCAGTTATTGACCAACTGCGCTATAAAGAGTACACGCTGTGGAAGGAAAAATTCGTGCATTAGCACCACCACCACCCGGCACCAGCCGGTATTTTTTGTCAAATAAAGTGAAATAAAGTGAATATTGAACAAAAAATTCGTCACAAACTTTCGCAGCGAGTATTTTTGGTGATGAATGATGGATATTTAATCTGGTAAACGTTTTTAGGATGATTGCATCAAAACCTTATACGTTCCGAGCCCAATATACCAAAAATTCACTGATTACTCATACGATTACTCCATTTTTTTTTCAAGACACGTTCAACTATAGTTAATCCGGGATTTAGCAGAAATAATTGACCGGATTATGCCAAAACTTAAAATTAGCCAACGTTTCCCAAAACATCTGCATCTGATCAGAACATAGTCAGATGACGGAACAAGCTGCTTAACCTTAAAACAGCGGTATATTGTCGAAAAAAATGTCAAAATTTATTCGATTTTGACGCCAACTCCGATGCTCGGTGAACGTGATTAGCAAGAAATTGATGGGTAAAACGGCAATTTACGTACCGGGCACAGATTGGACTCATCGTTCAAAAATGTAATGATATCACGAAAAAATTGAAAAAAAAACGCACATAAAAACGGCGACAACCACTTTATGACGGCGGGGCTATAGTTTGCACACGCGTGACGCCTGGTCACGTTAATTAGTTTTTATTTCGGGAGTTCCCCTTTGCAACCAACTTCGAGTCTGGAACCATTTATGCCACAACGACGCGCCGGCTTGAAAAGAACTGGGACTGGTAAGTGTGCGACTGCGGACCGGTAGACTTTATCTAGTGGTTTTTAGATAGACGTTTACGGATGATTAAAAAATTAATGTTTTTACTTCTTTCCTTATTTGGTGACAAAAGAAACTAAGTTGTTTCCGCTAAAACAAAGTTATTACAGCGCGATCCATTTCTTCGAAAAATATTAGTTTTGACACTGATCTGTTGGCAAGGTTGGGGTTTGTATGAATAACAGCAAGGAATAAGACGAATAGATGAACAAAAATCTAATTTATTACAATAGCACTGTCACTGGGTGGCCAAAAAACCAAGACCATATTTAGATTAACTTGGAAGGATACAAGAACTCTCGCTTAGGTAGAGATGTTGGGTCCGTGTTGAACTAATTCCGCGGTATATACATTCTGATAATCTGCTGATCTTGAAATAAAAATACGTCGTTGCAGGTAATATTCGGATTCGTATTTGATTGAGCATCTTCTCATACGATTAAGGTAGGATGGCGTGTCTGCATTAAATAGAACATCTCTCTAATCTTTTAATAAAGTTTATTTTTAAGTTCTGCGGAAAGTTTTTATTTAGTGAGATGTTCAAGTTTCCACCGAATTTTTTAAGTTTCGGGAGATTTTTTGTAATAAGTTTCAACCGGTAATTAATCAACATTTAAAAGGAAAAAAATCTGAAAATCATATTTTGACTGGAAGTGTTCCAGCGACGTAGCTATTTGATGCATTTGATGCACTGAAACGTCTACACTTCCATCTGTTTGTCGACTAGTTCGGAGAAAATAAAGCAATCATCGAAGCGAAACCGTTGTTGTGGGGGCGTGAAATCTTCACTATTTTGAGAAGTAACAAGCGAGCATCGAGATATCGGCGATTAAATCGCGTTTTGAACAAAACGTGACGCGTGCCTCATTCAATTATAGCTCAACAACAGGAAGTCGATTGGTCAATTGGGAACCAATGACACCCTAACTTTCTCCCTTGATTATGACAACACAAACACGATTACGAAGGACTAATTGCTCTTGTTTTCAAATAGTTAAAGCTCATTCTAAATGGCAAGCGAGAATGCTCTTTTCAAGTTCTTGTCAAAATGAGGTTAATGACATTTTAAGTACAAACAATTTTGACATTTTAAAATTTTTATTAGTTTCTGACCCACCATATACGATATACGTAATAAACCGTAACTTGTTGCGTGATCTTACGGAAAAAAGAAAACTGTTTAAATTCAATTAGGTTTGATATTATTTTGCAATAAGCGTTTTTCCATAACTAACGAAATAGTTAATGAAGTTTTCGCTATCAATACTTTAAAAAACACTCTGATCGACATTTCTGATCCAACGTGAAGTTATGCGCGGGTGCGGCGTCATAACACCAGCGGTTGTAGTATAAACGAGCAAGATATCATTAATGCAGGATGGGTTCGTGTGTCCGCAAAGTTTCATGTTTGACTTATGTCTTTATGTCCCTGACCCTTTATGTCAATTTCAACTTCTGATAAACCTAATGACATCAATTAATTTTTAATTTTATTGTAGCGAAAAACCTCGAAATTGAATAGAAGCCTAAGGTCGAAAGAAACGAAACGTCGTCTCGCTCTTTATGCTATGTTCCCTGTAACAATACCTGCATCTTAGCGGCATATTGTTCTTCGTAATGCTATCATTGTTATTAAGCTATCAACGAGTGTACGCTTGTGGTATGCTTAATAACGGTAGACTTGCAGCTTGACAAAAATGGAACAACGGGACATTAAGTGGCGAAATTAGATAAATATCTCACGCCAGTTCTGCTTCAACAAAACCATATTTTATGCGTATACTTGCGCGCTATACCGTTAAGAAAAGCTTGTCTTGGCGACCAATGTTCCCTCTAATTTTTCACAAGTGTGAGCAAACACACTAACTCTCTGAGCGGTCCCTTGGACCACTGTGAGCAACATCAGACGTGCGCAGTGCGCACTGTGGCCATTATTATGCGTTTATTTTCAATTCAGGTTGGATTTTTTTCTTGTGCGCAGCACAGTTTTTCTGTGCGCGAAGACCGTGACAGCAGTGCGCATTTGCGCACGCGCGCAGCTTAGAGGGAACATTGTTGGCGACTAACATAGGTCTTTTATTTTGTCCGCTATTACGTTAAAATGTTCAGGTTGCATAGCGTATGGCTAAATGCAGAGTTATGGACCTGGTACCTTAACTACGATTTGCTCGTAAATGGACCAGCGCAGCCGTGGAACAAGCGCCGGTGAGTTTCTTGCGAGTTTGTGGGGGTGCGGACAGAAAAAGTTTTCCCTTCCTTGGTTTTATACCGCCAAATAGGTCATACTGCCATTGATGATGTACTGATATACAAACTTTAAACAGAGTTCATTGACATACAAAGTTTTTATGAAAACGCTTAAAAAATTGGTGAAAAAAGTTCGAATAAGATACAGTTTTTGTTGATGAGTGTGTCGAATGAAATAGCTTTCGGGATATTACTATTTCGAAATATCAGTTTCGTGGAAGTCCATTTTAAACGTTAAAGGCGTCAATCACGTCATTTACGCGACCGTAATCGTTTAATACGCAACAGTCAGAGATTCCAGTAAAAGTTTAAACCGTGCGAACGTGAGTAAAGGAACGTTGTCAATCTGTCTTTGTTTCTTTTAATCCGCAAGTGGGCGTATCGATGTTTAACAGGTATTGCGCGAAATATTTGATGTCGTAATAACGTTCTTTTTTCTTTTTGTCGCTTGCCGTCGCTATAAATATGGATCACGTAGCTGACAATGGCCATTCTACCGACGAACAAACGATACCAAAGCGATCTTTTGAAACGTTTGAAAGTTTGCAGAATTTGAAATTTCCGAGAACAATTTGCAAAAATGAGTTTGAATACTGTCAGCCTCAAAGCATTCCAGAGTTCGAGCAAATTCATCCCGCTTTTGACGTCATCATCGGCGAATTCACTCCAGAAAGTTTCAACAACGTTGAAAAACGCGTTTCTCCGCTCAGAGGGATTCGTCGCAAACTCGATGAAACCGACAGATCCGACAGCTCCGACCAAGATCTTAATCCCGAAGCAAACGGTGAAAAGTCACGCAACGGCCGCATCGGCTCCGACGGTTCAAGCATCATCATCCAGCTGTCATCCGTGTACGATCAACGATCGGGAAGAGATGATCGACTTCATGTGCCGGCTCTTCGTGACTAGGGAGCCGCTGATGAGATCGATCGGAGCAACACCGACGAATTCGAGGGTGTACGTCAAATACTGCATCGATGTAAGTATATTTGATGACGATGACGATGTTACTGTTAGTATTCGAGTGTGTTGAAGTAATGTTATTGAATTTGTTATATTAATTAGTTTCATTAATGATGATTAAATACGGAAACTGCGTCAAATTTCTGATCTGATTGCTTAATATTAGAAACCGTCTTAACTTAAGGGTCGTTTTAAATATTCCGATTTGATTTACTTTGTAGAGAAAATTAAATTTTCAATTTTAAGCTGGTTTTATTTTTTTTTTTAATTTGATAAACTTTTTAAAGATAAAAATAAAATTGAAATCGTTCGTTCGTAATACAAAATAAATTGTCAAGAGTTGACTAGAAGCCACAAAAATAAATTTTTTGTACAGCTTATACCTTTTAGTTTCAATCTAATATTGGCGAAAATAAAAAAGTAAGTTTTAATACAAATAAAATTGACTAAATCAAGATCAGATAAAATAGTTCTGAATCAATGCCCTTTGAGTTTTATTTTGTAAAAGTTTTATTTTCGTAACGTGGCATTAAGACACATCATGTATTGATTGATGGCGAGTACCACGACCGGATACAATCGACATTTTCGCAAAATATCGGCCCTTTCTCCCCATTGCCCAATCAAAACATTAAAATTTTAGTTCCACAAATATCGGCCATTTTGTCATAATTTTAATCGTTTTTTGTTTCTTTATTCCAGGAAGCTCTTGTCCATAATGCATCGTTTCTGTCGCGCGACGACGACACCGGAAAAATCTGCGGAGTCAGACTGAACGCGATCGGACCGGCAAGCGGGCACGATTTGGACAGCGACTTTGGGCCAGAAATGAACATCGTACCCAAGGTGAGCAGACATTTGGCATCACACAAACACTAACTAACTACGTCGAAAAATTTACCACGTATGTTTCGGATCAAAATATCCGCTCGCTACCCGGTAACGACGAGGAAATATTCACCAACCACGCTCTTACTTTTACAGTTCTTGCACTACATGGAGGAAGACATCCCGAAGTTGCTGGGGACCGACCGATTTATGCGACACGTCGCCATCTGCGTCGAACCGTCGGTTGCACAATGCGGGATCGCCACAAGTTTGATGAAAAAGTCGCTGAAACTCGCGAAGACCGAGCGACTCCGGCACCTGACAGCGATGTGCAGCTGGAAGCTTCCCTTCCAACTTGCGACAAAAATGGGATTCGAGAACGTCCGGGAGGTTGCGTACGCAGACTACGCCGAGAGACAGCGGAAGAGCGGAGAAGTCTACGAACCTTTTGAGAAACTCGCTGTCTCGGAAGGTGCTGCGAGGATGATGGTGAAAAATCTGCCAGCTTAATCGACCTTCTTCCAATCAGCGATGTAGAAGACGCCAACTAATCGAACCGCGCCGAAAACGTTTGTGACGTAAGCGGATGGCAAACGACAAATTTTTGATGGACATGTTCGTGCTCATTGTTTACGTCAGTAAGTTATTATGACGTAAACAACCTTATTCCGGCTGGACTTATTGCAGCTTTGGCGCGGCCGTGCGGTCACAGTGCACTACTGCCTCAGAAATAAGTAAGTAGTACCACTGTGACGTAGTTTGGCGGTGTTTTGATTTTCGACAACGAAAGGTTTCCTCGTCAAACGCGTATAGCCTATATTTATAAAGTGTTGCATTTTTTTCCATTCCTGTCTTTACCTCAATCCTCTTCTTATATACTTATTTATTATTTAATCATATTTGCGTTTTTACAAACCGACCGTTTTAGTAACAACTGTCTGTAGACTCTGTAAACACATTATACGTGTTAAACGTGGCTTAGCAGGTGCAAAGCACAGCTGCTTGTTCCGAACTTTTATATTTACATGGTGCAGATGTTCCTCTAACACAAAAGTTTGTTTTGTTTCTAATTAACAGGTGGGAAGTGAATTGTGCTTGATTGGACGCGTGTAGGCAACAGAAATCATAAATACCGACCAGTTAATCGGAAGTGGGACTTGCATTGTTAACTTTTCTATTTTCAGATCTGCGCAAAAGCATCGGGTCGGAGCGGCTCGCAAAAGCTTATCTTTAAACGAAAGTTTGACATCAATCGCACAAGGGTTTAATTACACACACGTGTCCCGGGTAATTTGAAGTTCTTTTGCCAAAGTGACCTGACAGCTTTGTTTACTGCTCGGGTGCTTTTGACCTTTTTCCGCCGATTAATCCGTTCCCTTTTCCGTCCACTTTAAAACAAAATGACTGGGTCTAACACAAATACCGGCGACCCTTAATCAGTCAATGTTTGAGTCGATGCGATTTCTTGCTGTGTTTGGTCGATTATCATATTGATACGCGTGTATTTGACATTATGCACCGCGTCTCTGTGGCAGTTTGACATTTTTGAAACATTGTTCCTTTCCAATTATGTATTTGAAGCCCACAAATTGCTTGTTACTTGAATATTATTTATTGTATTTGTGTTCATCGTTGACGTTTTTCGTATTTTAGAGCTTTTCTGTTTTCGTGAAATCTTCATTTTGTGTAGCCTATTTATTATAAGTGAAACGTTATTGCAAGATAAATAAACAAAGAAATCTTATAAAATGTATTATTCTGATAAATTATTTCAGCACAAAACAAGTCAAGGAAATAGACTTTGAATACAAATAATAGACATTAGACATCACAAATAACTTTCAAGATTCTCTCTTACTCAATGAAAATTTTAGTTGCACGTCTTTATTCGCTTTAAAAACACGTTAAAAATTTTTCTGTGGTGTTTTGCGTCATAGCAAGACCGATAAAGCCTGCTAGAGAACAATATAAAATATTAAGCGGAACAAATTCGCAGTCAGCAATTAGCACGGCCAAGCTGTTGCTACCGATACTTGAAAAAATATGAGGTATAACCAAGCCTATCAAAAACGTTTGACGCAAAAGATCATCATTTCCAAATATTCTTTAAAATTCGAGCCTCACTTCCGGGTGCATCCAAAAGTTTACTCATTCGTTGAAAGAAATAAAAAATATTGTAATTCAGAGAAATATTTTTTTGTTAAAGGGTGTGTTGGCTCGGCTTGACACTGGGTGTCACAATTAACTTTTCTCCTACGAAAAAAACAGGAGACGACATCCAATTTTAAGAAAAAAAAACGTAATTTTCTGTAACAGTAATTAGGCGAGTAACATGGAGATCTGCGGCTCGCCAAACGAGATTGTGCGGCCCGCGGTGCCGTTTGGAATTATAATTATTCTTCATTGTGCTATAACTAATACAGTTAGCATCGTAATTTTCACTGTGCACAGTTCATAAAGGATACGATTAGACGGCACGTGATACTGCTAATTTATCATGGTCCGTAATAATCAAAGCGGCATATATGTAAATTTAATTTCAAGTCCTTTCAACCCAGCGAATATTTTACTTTTTATGTCACGTATTGCTTTTGGCTGTTGGTAATGTTAAAAAAGAATTCGGAAATAGGAATTATTTTACGAAAGGAAATTCCCTCAAACGTTTCAAAGATTAGCTTTATGCAAAAGAGACTTTGTGAAAACAAAAAATGGATTTTGCAATCGGTTGGCTCATTATAATAGATAGGGATAGAGACTGCGCAAAACAAAAGGAATTGCAGCAATTCAGTCGCATACGTGACAGGATTTGAACAACCGACCAAACACTGCAATGGATTACGCAGCTATAAGCGTTTGACCGGCTTACGAGACACGATATTACCTTTCAATTTTATTATTACGTAGCAGGACGCGCGACAAAAGACGATCAACATACATCACGTGACTTCAGAGCAGACCAAAGTCACGTTTGAGATCCGACGAAATTTGATCCGATGATTTCGGTGTGACACCGACAGAAATAAACCAGACAAACCAAAAATAAAACAATCATCTACAAAAATGACCACTACAATTTTTTTGTTCGTTTTATGCCAGTGATTGTATCGCAATGAACTTAAATGGTAGGGTGATGCTTCCTCTCTTCAAAACAATTAAAAAAGAACAAAAGTTGCAAATAGAAGCCGTGGCTTGTGGAGCGACAGGAAAGCTCTTTTGTTGTTGATGTTTTTTTTTTGCATAACTACAGCAAACAAAAACGTATCACTGGGAATTTAAATTAACAGTTGTGTATTTTCAAAATGGAGAGCGTTCTTCTCTTTACGCTATAGCGCGTTCGCAAAACCGAGAAACGGTATTTGTATCAATAAAAAGAACAGAATGGTATCGCAACAACAAACAAACCTAACGCAGTGATTTCCCAGTTTAATAATTCCACAAAAACATTGCAAATATGCTGCATCACAAATAGTCTGTTTGCTGTTAAAATAGGAGGCAACGTACAGGTCATGTTCCAAGCTTGTGGAATCTCCACCCGTTGCAGTCCTCATTCTATAACAGAATTAATACAGCCACAAAAGATCTTGGTTGGAGTATGTTTATCACAATGCAGGACGATTGATGCATTTGCGAAGTGACATTCTCAAATTTAACAAAATGGCGAGCGTTAAGGGTTTGGGAAAAGGTCGTTGTTATGCCCGTGTTTGAAGGAAGCCATTGGCCGTTATATTTAGACGATGTACACGAGCCGTGATGACGCAGAGACCCCGATATAGCTCTACAAACAAGCAATTCTAAAGTTTAATAGAAGCCCATTGTTTGGATCCAGATGAAAGCAAAATAATCCCGGACTTATAATCTTGACAGGAATCGTACGGTGCTGCCTTTTCCCAGCGGAAGTATTTTAGCCTGTTTTGGCTGAGGTCGATGAGCGCTGCATTTGCAGCTGATCGTCCAATAAAAAGGCAGTTCAAAGCGCTTCAAACAATTGCTAATCGTTTGATGACCATGTAATCGTCACCAAAGCGCACGCTACAGACGTATAGTACTAAATCGGTCCGGAACGAAAATAAACACAAAATTACTTCATACGCAGGCTTTGCTCAGTAAATCACGCTTTGCCAGGCTTTGAAAAGTAAATACTTCTTCGTGTGCACGTAGTCAATAGCAAAGCGGGGACGGGTAACCAACCGTCACAAAGAGTTCGGTAAACTTAGCGTTGCCCCATTTGTCACTGCGTTCAATTTGCCGATCTGTTGTAGCAAAAAAACCTAGACAGTAAACGTGATCTTAGTCTCGCGGAACGGTCTTAGTGTCTTGAGGAGGAACGGTTAACTCCAAACGACTTACAAAAATGGGGGCGGATTTGCTTCGCTATTGGATGAAGTCGACAAATGAATCACGTGATCGGATTCGATGCCATCGCTTGTAACAAAACACTTCACAAACTATGACGTCAGAGGTAATGTCAAGAGAGGTCAGCGCCGAAAGTGACGCATTTGCTGATTGGTTTTGACTTCACATAGTCGCTTAATTAGCGATAATTCAAGATCAGTTATGACGTTTGTAGACGCGCACCGTGAAGTGCGGCGGCCGAAGCAGAATTCCGCTGCCACCGCGAAGCTCTTTATCGTGACCACAAAAATCCAGGCAGAGCCGGAAGCGCGAAAAGATACAAGCAAGAGCAAGAAGGAATTCCATTCTGGCAAGATGAGACCCAATACACGCTCTCCTTCCTATTGAAAAGGGAATTACCCGTTCGGAAGAAACAAAACACCCGTTTTCGTCCAAATGACGACCAGGACGGAAGATACCCGGGTCAGGGGACCAGTAATCGGGGTCATGGTGCACCGCCCAAATATTGGGAATGCAAGCGACCCCCTTCGGGATGTGATAACCCATTATCTTCACTGCGTTGGTTGTACAGCGGGGCACGCCAGATGGCGCAGCCGGACGAAACCTCAGCACTTCTTGCATCACGGCGTGAGAAAAGGGCGCCACCTTGTGGTCCTGCAAATCAGTGCAGGCGCTGAGGGCGAGTTGTTAAATAAAGGAGCAAAGGGTCACACAACAGGGTTTAATCAAATAAACAACAGAGCCAATAAGGCGCACGTTAGCGACCGTTTTGTAACAGATGTTGCAATGAACTACATTTATGTTTGTAACGAGTAAAATATAAATTGAAACGCCCACTATAGTATGATTATCCGTGTCTTAGCTCTATCGGTTATTCTTTGAAAATTAATGAACATTCGGGTGTTTTAATTTTTACGCCAATAAGACGCAGTTTCGTATATTGGGTCATGCAATTTTGCTACAGTGTCCTACCGTGATCATTTCTAGCTGAACAGTGGAAATCTCGTTCAAGAACCTCTGAAGAACATTTGGATGCTTCAGAAGAAGCAAAATTCCCCATAAGATTGTGTGAGCTGTGGTGTCTGTACCGGCAGATATGACGTCTGCTGCGGTTTGTATTAACTGGTCCTCAGTAAATCTGAGACATAACAAATTAAAAACAATAAACGGTTGTTTTGACTTTTTCCTTTTTCTTGAAATTGAGAATCATTGATTTTTGGTTGGGGCCAAAAATAAACTAATAAAGTTTTACCGACCACATTAAAAGCGTAACTGCTGCATAAAGGCACACATAAGCCTAGTCAACAAAATGCTTACACTTGTCCAATCGTTTGGTAGCAACAAGTAAAAACATTCCCTAAAGTGGGTAGAAATGGTTTTAATTTTCAGTCACGATGAAATCCAGTATGCACATAACTTATACACAACAGCCTAGCGCACGAAAACTTTGGTGAAACTTAAAAACCTTAATTTTTCGATTCACCCGTTATTATCTTTTTCTTTTTGACTCGTTTCCTTGTTTATGACGTCAATAAAACTGTCCACAAAATCGCGCGGTTCGTCGTGCATCGCACGCGAAGTTTGATGCTCGTGAACAATCTCTCGAATCTGGAAGGCTCGTTGTTGGAACCTTTTCACACTTTTCTCGATTTTCCCTTTAAGAAATGGTAGACGTAGTACTTCGTCGAAAAACAGCATTGCAAACAAAATTTTTTCTTGCCTGATCACGAAAAGGAAAGTGTTAACTGTATAGGCCTACTAACCTATTTCAATAGCCCAGCGTAGATAACTAATATATCGTAAATTCTAAGTTTAAACCTCTACCACTACATTGGTAGATCGCTGTTAGCGAATAGTGAGGACATGAGACGTGCCCTATCTACACTATGTGTCGCCGACCCTGCACACAGTTACGGCAAAACGTGGCGTACAGTTGCACTGTTTGTTGTAGAAACTTGAAATTTGGTGACTATTCCCAAAAATGTTCAGCTATCTGTCCATGTTTGTTTTATAAAGTTTGATTCTTGTAATTTTTGAGGTATTGTCATATTTTTGCTCTCTGCTTCCACCGTGAGCGCATTGAAGCGTATCGTTTTCGTTTAATCGTTCACGCACAATTAACTCGATTAACTGTTTTCTTGTTTTCTCTTCTCGCGGTCAGCTGGTTTTCCAGCAATTAAGCACAGCGGGAGCGCGGCGAACAAAGAAAAACTTCTAGAAATATATCACTTGTAAGTTACAAATACTTACTATAATTTACAAAAAATGCACTTTTTTTAGTTTTACAACCATGCTGTATACAGGGAGCCAAATGTTTTTGCTACTAACCTGTAAAAATCCGATCAGTTTGCGACGTATAGTTTTCGAGTAATTAACGATTGAAAACTTGTGTGCGGTATCGGCCACACATAGTTAAACTAGTAAAGTCGCTCACCCGGTGTAGGTAGGGTTAAGTGTTACCCTATTAGCTACCAGTGGACACTGGAAAAAACAGCTAATACGTTCGCGCTTACCTGAGCGTACGATTGCGAATGTCGGAGACGATTTGCTGCAAAATCGGGTTGTCGTCTTCAAACCTTTTCCCAAACAGTAATCTGCTGACGACGTTGCACGACATAACTCCCACTAGTAAATTTAAATCTATCCCGCCAAAATTCTTTCTCGCGGCTGTTGCCTCTATGGCGTCACATAGAAATCCAGCCTCATCGATAATATGATGTTTCATGTTCTGTTTTCCCATGCCGAAATCTTTCAGTGTGCGAAGAGCAAACCGGCGTTGACATCTCAGCTTGCGACCGTCGTTAGCGGACAATAAACCGTTATCTCCATCTTTAAGTTTTTCAGTAAGTTTGCTTTTCACACGACCGGAAAAGTCATGAGAGTGGCCATTAAACGCTTCATGGATAACTTTGAAACTATTTAAGACCAAAACTCGTTTCATACCTATTCGAACATAAAAAACGTCGCCAAATTTCTTGCCCCACTCTGTGAACGTCCTTTCCCGGTGATCACCCCAAAAGGGTATGCAGCCGAGAAGCGGCAGGCCATCCAGGCCGGGTGGAAAGCATTTTGGCTTGAAGTAGAACCACTTCCACATTCCATAAACTACAAGACCCAGACCAACAAGAGCCACATAAGTAAGCATGGTTTCCAAAGACCAGCTACAAACAATAAAGCAAAACCTGGAGTGCATAAAAACTTAGTAAACCAAAGAAACAATAAGAGCAGAACTGCACCAGCAAGTCTGCAACTACCCTGCCTACGAGCCACAGCAAACTTCTAAGTACAGTACACTCAAACAATGAGACAAACGAAGCAGTCTCGTGACTGGTAAGCGGTCGTTATTGCTTACGGCATAGAAACGTGTTCACGTGCTCGCCAAAGCAGGTCAACAGGTCGACACCGTTAAAACCTCAGATAAACAGCATTGAAGGCATATCTTTGATTAGACGAGGATTTCGAAAGGAGGCCTAGTTGTAGCATTAGCCAGTGAATACGATAAGCGACCTGTCGAATTCAAGACTTCAATAAAAATAAATGTCTTCCGGCTTTGTCCCCTCAAAAGCAACACGAGCAATACCCGATCAAACGAGAGATTTATATGTCAAAGGGTAGGCGTGAAAATAGCAACATGCTATATCGGTTTTGAAGTGTTTTTATACAAAGGCTAATCATTACAAACACTATATAACGTCCCACCGATCGCAGAATATACTTGATGCAACACGGAATGAGCCTGATGATCAACTTCCTTCATAACAGAGGCAAATGATGTAGGAATATGAAGTTACCTCACGTCACTTTGGGTGATGTTTTCTGTTTGTTGCTCGTGTTTGGTTTTGCGTTGAGTAACAGTTTCTGTGATCCTTAGGTCATTAATTGCTCGTGAAAAACCCACCAGCGGTTTAATAATGTCTAGTTTTCAACGTTAAAGTTCTCTTTTTTAGAGCTGTAAACGGCAACGCGAGCTCATAATAACAACAACTAATGATGAAAAACATTTTAGTAGATTTAACTGGTTTGCAGTCAATGTCTCCAGAATCGGACCGTAAACGATTCAACGAAAAACTCAGAAAGGATATAGTATTAGCACAAAACCCTCGTCATACATCTGATACGTTCTATTGTTCTCACTCTTAGATTTACAGGCACATCTTTTATTTAAAAACAGTTTGGTTAAGTTTCGTTGACACAGCTCATCTCGGGAGCTCCAATGTAAAACTGACCGTGTAACTACCCAGTACCCACACAGGTCGAAAATGACAGACGTGCTTAATCAATCAGGAAAAGGCGTAATCGGCCGCAAGGGAAAACTCACAGAGCACAAACAAGTGTAACACTCTCCCCCCTCCCACAAAAACTGTAGACACTCAATAAATGTTACCCAGAAAAATAACGAATGTCCTGTAAAAAAAAAACGAATTGTAAACACTACTTACATGTGAAGTGAATCCTCATTTGCTGAAAGCAATTTTATAAGGTGCACTATGAACTATGAAGAGCTGGAGAAACATTGCTTGATATGAAGTTGTGATGATTTTATAAAATTGCTTGCAAATCGAATGCCGCATAGAATACTTGTTTACGGAAATCGGCAAAGCAAAGCATTGCATTACGTAATCGATTCCTCTCTGCTTATCGTATTAAGTCGTGACAAAAATGTCGTGCATGCCTGCTTTGCGTGTGTTGTTATTCATAGTTGTTCAATGCGTTACAGTCTACGAAGTTAACCCTAGAAAGTGGTCGACTTTATTATGTAGCTGTCACAATGTCTTATTTAATGTAATCGTTTAAACAAGAAACAATATAACCAGTTTATACAGTTGTCA
This sequence comes from Clavelina lepadiformis, assembly GCF_947623445.1. NCBI lineage: Eukaryota > Metazoa > Chordata > Ascidiacea > Aplousobranchia > Clavelinidae > Clavelina > Clavelina lepadiformis. The sequence goes on from NC_135241.1 coordinate 22,179,864, forward strand.
TGGTATACAATTGATTCCAAGATTAAGAGAAGCGAAACAACGACCTGAGACTCATTTATCATCGAGGACATTAAGCAATTCTACAGACAAACATTGTAATTGAAGTGATCGTCCTTACAGGCTAAGGAACGATAAACAATCATTTCATTACAAAGTATATATGAAAACTAGTAAAAGAATAATGCAAAAATGACATACGATCACCAAACAGACACGCAAACAAGAATATAAATCGTCAGTGACTCAATAAAACCGTACAATCTTAGTATAAATAAACACGCATAAAACACGAAAACAAAATAAACGCAACAATATAAATTGGCAATTAATAACTATATTTGTACATATACGTCCGTGAGTGAAGTGCAAAGACGCGCTTTTTATCGTACTCTACCTTTCAACATCTGGGTAAAAACAAGGTATACGTTTAATGCGTTGTGGACGGTTTGGAGGATGTAAAGCACCTTCGCTTACGAAATTATTATTCTGCACTGGGCTCTGACGAATACTTTCCGACACTATGTACACCCCCTGCCGCAGCTGGTAAGTGGAAGTGAGTGCCGGTTCCGGACTGCAGCTCTCACGAAACGGATGACGGTTTTTTGTTGAATTCGTTGATGGAGAAATTTTCCTCTCGTTCTCACTCTCACCTTCCGAAATAGGATAGCCCATGAATCTGTCAAAATTGCCATAACTCTTTTTTAGTCGATTGAAGTGTGCAGCACAGGTTTTACTTTCGCAATTTTTTGTCAAACAATTTACAGGGGGAATAACTTTAACAACGTAAGGGCTTTTATAAGGCAAGTGAAACTTTCTTCTTTCATCTTTTCGAAGAGCCTCGTCTCGCAACAGGACTGCATCACCTTCTTTATATTGATCGTCAGACGCCTTTTTGTCGTAACGCTTCTTCATTTGAAACCTACGTTGTTCCAACCTTGATTGAATTGTTTGGTTAACTAATTTCATTCGGTCTTGAAGATGAAGGATGTGTTCACATTTTGGGGTGAAAATTGGAGATTTACTTACAAGATCTTCGGGCAGCCTAAGCTTCCTTCCAGTGAGCAAGTAATGAGGAGAAACTCCAGTTTCCTCGTGAACACTTGAATTGCAAGAAGCGCTGACCGAGGAGAGTGCATCATTTCAAGAGGTTGAATCAACCTGAAAATAATTTCTTAAAATGGCAATTATGGTCTGATTGTTTCTATCTACAGCACCGTTTCTCATTGCGTGATACGGGCTGGTTCTTGTCTTTTTGCAGCCCATTAAGCGTGAGAGCTCCTGAAAAAGAATATTTTCATAATTGCAGCCCTGGTCGTAGAGAATTGTTTTTGAGACACCATCTGTCGTCCAAACGGTGGTAAAGCAAATAAGCAGTATCTTTGGCATTTTGGAATTTCATTGGCCAACACTGCATGTAGCCTATTTCGTGTAGGTGTCACATACGACAAGAATGTAACGATTGCCGTTTCGCGTAGACCACTTAATACGTCGATTTCAACTTTCTGCATATAGGGGTGTTCTCCTCTGATGGAACTAATGCGGCACGAGAATTTCGCCTTGATACTTTTCTTAAATCGCACAAGCAACACTCTTTGCAGTATGTTTCTATGTCATCATGGCAAAATGTCCAGGAAAAACGCTCCTTTAGCCTGACAAACGTTCTTTTGACGCCCATGTGTTCACCTCCGTGAATGAAATCGTGAACAGACTTCAACGCAACATTCTTTGTTGTTGAGGGCGCCAGTAATTGAACATAACTTCTTTCATAGAATTCTCGATTCTACGATATAGCATACCATTATGTAGAAAAAGTTAACCAAAAATATTCCAATAGTGACGCGCAGCTTTGCTGTCGTTTTCGACTTTTTTGAATGATGGTCGACGTTCCTGGCTCATCCACTGAAACAGGCTTTGCAACACAAGATTTTTTTGCAGCGTCTTAATAGTGTTTTCGATTGATCATCCAGATGCTTTTGACAAAATCCATCAAACACACCTGGTATTTTTGGCGGCATTTGTACTTTCATAGCTGCTGTCAGTTTGAAACGGAAACAAGGGATCTAATTACTCTGCCCTTATAGTATCATCGGAACAAGGTCGACGGTTAATCGAGTCGGCATTCGTGTGTTTGCTTCCTGCGCAGTGAACTAATTTAAATTTAAAATTGCACAAGAAATTGAACAAGCGAGCGTATTGTCCATATGTGTCTCTCGATTCCCACAGCCAACGAAGAGATGCGTGATCTGTTCTAAGCAGGAATTTTTCGGTTAAATAGCATCGAAAATCTTTCACACGTGAATGACCGTTAGCAGCTCTTTCCTAGTTGTTGAGTAATTACTAATTTCGCTCAGTTTTGATGAGCGACCTCCTACTATGAGATATGGAATGTTCTTATGTGTGTGTGCATCCATCAAAACTCTCGCTAAGACAAGCTCGGTAACCGGGGCTCAAGCGAAGACGGGTCATCGTTGAATTTACGTCGTGCAAAAATTTCCCTCAGCCCCTGGAAAATTTGATTTTAAGGAAGTTTTGATAACCCATATGACAATTCAGCTTTTTTCAGTTCACAATTGAGGCTAACTTAAGTTTTGTTTCATTGAAAACACCTTTCATCGAAGCACAGGCTTAACTTGGCGTAAAGATGCATCTCTATTCCTAAGAAACGATTCTTTTTTTTGTCTGAAAAACGACAAACAATCATTTTAGAATAGGGAAAAACGACAGCCAATTAAAGGGGAATACCCTAATAAAGACTTTTTATTTAGGTTGAGAAAACTGGCATTTAGCTCATCGTCATAGCCTAGTAATCTAATAGCGGTACCCTAGCTTGTAAAAGCTTGAGGTCCAGTTCTCCATCTCCCGTAGTTGAGATTCGCCCAGATCGTAAACACAAACTCGTTTTAACTGCCTGTGAAGCCCCAGAACAGGCGTAGCTTTTACGTTTACAAAGTTCAGTAGTTGCAAATCTAGGGTTCTCCTTTACTTTTGCACTTTCATGTCAGAATTGGGTATTGAGAAGTTATTGCGTCATAATTTTTTTATTATCTCATGACTCCTTTCCATTCAGCAGAGCTACTTTCCTAATTTGAATAAAGTACTTAACAAATTAACCTGAGTACCAGTTTTGTAGTATTCGACAGTACCTGAGTACTATTTTTCCAGTACTTGTGTGCACTTGATTGTTGTTAAAAGACTTGAATTGGTACTTATTTTGACTATTAAGTTTCATAGTTAATTTTTTATTGCATATTAATCTTAGTTAAATCGGTTTATTAAGCTACTCGACTGGAAAATACAACTGTTATTGACAAGATATCGTGCATGCAAAGATACAAACTTTGGTTTGATGGCGTGGATTGAAGCCTCAAGTTTTTGGTTTATTTATGATAAATTAGCGTTTGAATAATCAGCATTTTTTTGTGTTTATAATAATTCGACGTAAAAATTAAAAAGTTTGGTGTGTGCGTCGATGAGCCTTGTGTATACAGGTGCCACATTTTCCACTATGGTCAAATCATAAGCTTAAGCTGTGGTATAGTATGACCAGTTGTTTTTAACACTAATTACCCTTTTGACCATTAATAACCTACTACGTTTTAAAATGAAAGAATTAAAAAATTGTTCCGTAATTTTTATATTACAATAAGGTATTTGAGTGCTTATGTACAGTACTTTGTATACTTACCAACTAGCTTGGCACTTGTACTCGAGTAGTAAAACTACCGATAGTATCCATAGCCAACTTGTGTACAGCTCTACTCGCGTGGAAAGTATAGCAAATTTCAATGAGACGAAACCAATATAGTGCTTGCAAAGACGCAAGTTTTGGCATTGTGCATCGATGGCGAAATTGTTTGTTTATTTGTTGCAAATTAGCGTTCAGAAAACCCACCTTTCTTGTTTTACAAAATCGATGTTAGGATAAAAAAGTTCAGCATGTTGATGAACCTCGCAAATAATAGACCATTGACCAGCGTGTTAAATGGTTTGTTAATACTTCGAATTACAATTTAACTTTGCATATTCAATTCAAGATATTTAAAGCTTATTGCGTTTATATCAGCTGCTTGAGGCTATAAGGCAATGGATCGGAGAACAAATTCAGAGAATTCACAAGGTAATCTTGCAGTCATATTATGGCTTAGTTTAGTTTCTTGTGTTTTTGTAAAAAAACTAAACAATTATGACTTTGTAGGTTACAAAAAGATGACATTTGTAACCGGTGGAAACTTAGCCTCTGGTTTCAGTTCACAAAAAACTGGATCAAAGCGTAAATCTAAGGTATGTTGAACAGAGCCCAAGCTCATATTGTTGCTATAAAGCCAGTTACCGAATCTTAGTAAAATCTTAAGATTTTGATGGCTTTGCATACTAGAATATTTAAAACTGGAAATATCTTAGTATGGAATGGGTGCTGATGATGATGAAAGCTACTTTCACGATGGGTTGGATGAACCAGTACAAGAAACTGAAGATGACATCATCGCTGCGTGTCCATTTCTTAGCGAGGATGAAAAGAAGGTCTGGTATCTTGCACATACCACGGATGTTAATTTAGCTTGTATATAGCTCATAACAGAACTATGAAGAGTTAATCTGCCCTTTCAGTGGAAAGTATGACAGGTTTTGATAAGAAATCACTGGCACAAATGCTGAAATTTTGGTGTGCCCCATGCAATGCTGCCTAATTTTTTATTTATTGTAAATTGAAGGTGAAGCAGAAAAACATGCTTTGCTTGTTTTTTATAAATCAGCCTGATTTTGATAAAATTTGGCATTTATAATTATGTATATTCATTTGCGAGTTTTGTGTGTGTGTCAAACTTTTCGTTACGATTTGTTCAAATATTCATCCTGGTAAAATAGTAATTACTACAACATACACTTAAAGCCTACTTGCAATATGTTAATCATGGCGAAAACATACAAATTCAGTGTTTTTGTATCATACAACCCAACATATCTATTGCAGAATTACAAGGCTAATGATGACGATGATGAAGTTGATCCTCTGGAAGCATATATGGCTGGCATAGAGAGTGAGGTAGACTGCTTTATTTCAAACAGCATGCAATTTATGAAACAAAACTTTCTTTTTTAAAGAATTTTTTTTTATATACACGTTTTTCTACACTTCAGGCTGCCAACCAAGCAGCAGAAGCTGAAATGAATGCAAAGAAGGCCCAGAAGCGGGAGAAAGATATTCGAGATGATCTCGAAGAACTAGATAGTGAAGAATTGTATTATAAGTACATGGAGGACAACCCTAACGCAGGTTTATTGTGCAAAATTGTACTCATGTGATGTCATAATATTCCATGGCAGTAATTGCATTTACTTAAAGACATAGCAATAGTCACTATTGAATAGTGGGATTGTAATTTTTTAGCAATTAATGCTGCTGTTTGTCAAGTTTTCACAGCAACAAACGTCACAACTTGAAGTAATGCTACTTAATAGCCGCTGGTCGCCAAGAACAATCTGCACTCTGAAACATAATAATTCAAGCTTATGATTTCTATTGTAATTTTCCTGATCAACCGGACTTTAATAGGTCGGATGTTCTTGGATGAGGATGATGTCGTTGAATATGACGAGGATGGAAATCCAATCCAGGTACAAACTCCGAGCAAGAAGCAAATTGAGCCACTGCCAGTCATCTATCACTCGGAGATCGATTATCCAGACTTTGACAAGAACTTCTACAACGAACATGAAGAAATTCAAAAATTAACTCAGAATGACGTCAACGAACTTCGAGCGAAACTCGGCATCAAAGTGTCCGGATTCACTCCTCCAAAACCAGTCTCGAGTTTTGCTCACTTTGGGTTTGACGACAAGCTAATGTCTATCGTAAGGCAAGAAGTATTATAATTTTATCCATTTGCTTTACTCTGTGTATAATTAATTAGCAAACTGTCAGTGCAAAATAATACCAGACCAAAATCATTTCAAGCTTTGGGATACTACTTGCTATAAATGTTGCTATTTTCTTGCAGGAGGCAGGAATATACCAGGCCCACTCCGGTCCAGGCACAAGGTATCCCGTGTGTGTCATCTGGCCGAGATGTTATCGGAATTGCTAAAACTGGTTCAGGAAAAACGGCAGCATTTGTATTTCCGATGCTGATCCACATCATGAATCAACCAGAGCTGAAACCTAAAGATGGTCCAATCGGTGAACAATTACATGTTCCAACTGTCAGAATATTAAGCCACAAGCACACTCAATTCTAAATCTATTCACTTACGTAGGTTTAATTATCGCACCAACCAGAGAATTGTGCCAGCAAATCCATTTTGAATGCCGCAAATTCGGGAAAGTCTATGGGTTAAGAAGTGTTTGCTGCTTTGGCGGAGGGAACATGCACGAACAACAAAGGGGATTGTCAGAGGGTTGTGAGGTATTTGTGACACGACAGTAGTTTCATTTTACAACATGGTTCAATGGATCACGGGGATTTGCTTCTACTACAGATTGTGGTTGCCACGCCAGGACGAATAATTGATCACGTCAAGAAAGGGAACACAAATCTCCGCAGAGTGACTTACCTCGTATTTGACGAGGCAGATCGAATGTTCGAGATGGGATTTGAATACCAAGTACGTAAAAGCATGACCAAATAGACTAATTAGGGTTGTATTGAACATGTAGTCAGATTTAAGAAAAGGCAATTATTTGCCCAAGCAAACCATTGTTATTCAACACTACTGACATTTTAGGTTCGATCCATTGCAAATCATGTTCGCCCAGACAGACAAACATTACTCTTTAGTGCCACCTTCAGGAAAAGAATAGAAAGATTGGCGCGAGATATTTTGACCGATCCAGTTCGAATTGTTCAGGGGGATATTGGTGAAGCCAACACTGACGTCACACAAGTATTTCAGCATACAACGAAAACCAAAACAACACTAATATCAGCTTCATATGGCTTTTGGACTGAGTTTTCTGCTTACTGGTAAGAAACTTGAAAATAACAACTCCATTGCTTTAGGTTGTTGAAGTTTTGCGTCACCCAGAGTTGAAATGGAAGTGGCTGACATCAAAGATCATTCCTTTCACAAGCGAAGGGAGTCTGCTTGTGTTTGTGACAAAAAAAGTGAGGACTAAATAATTCCTGCTCAATCACCATCAAGCGATTAGAACATAGCGTGGTAACTCGTTTATTTATTCTTTTAAGGCTAATGCAGAAGAATTAGCGACGAATTTGAAAAATGAAGGCTATGATGTTGCTCTCATCCATGGTGACATGAACCAATTTGACAGAAACACAGTCATCAGTGACTTCAAGAAGAAACAGGTAGCAGCAATGTCGCAGACAAAGCATCTTGCTATGGTCTAATGCAGGGATGTCCAACCTGCGGCCCGCCTGAGATTTTTGTGCGGCCCGTTAGTCATTTTCACTCCAAAAGTATGTACTTTATGTACCCATTTTTCTTGAAATTTAATAGGTTCTGCGGCCCATTGAATTATTTCAAGTGACAATGCGGCCCACTTTAATAAAAGGTTGGACATCCCTGGTCTAATGCATTAATCAAGCAGAAGATGCGATATTAAACACGTTGCCATTCATATTATTTTGACCTTTACACTGTTTAGGTTGCAACGCTTGTAGCAACTGATGTAGCGGCACGTGGTCTTGATATACCTTCTATCAAAAACGTAGTCAACTTCGATGTAGCCAGAGATATTGACACACACACGCATCGTATTGGAAGGTCAGCTTTCAGTATTTCAAAGTTACATAACAGAGTGTTTATTGTTTACGTTAAAACAACTTGATCTTCCAGAACTGGCCGTGCTGGCCATAAGGGAATGGCTTACACTCTCGTCACATCGAAGGACTCACAGTTTGCTGGTGACCTGGTTCGAAACCTCGAAGGAGCAGATCAACAGGTCCCGGAACCCCTGATGCAACTTGCAGTGCAGAATTCACGTTTTCGCAAGTCCAGGTACAAGCACGGTAAAGGAAAGCAGACTACTGGTTTTCCTACAAGAGAAAGGCCTGGACTTGGAGCATCGAGGTAAAATTTTAAAAGCCATCTGAATCAATCTGCAAAGGACAAGGCCGGCATGGTTTGCACATATTGAAACTTTTATGCCACATAGGGCCAAATCGTTGTTAAAGAGTGACAATGTTTTCTAAAACTAATTAAATACAGTTAAGTTTTATTACTAGCACTACTGCACTAATTATGCAGATTACCGTTTTAAACTTAAACTTTGTTTCATTTCAGCGGCTCAAGCGCAAATACAACTGCTGCATTCCGTGCCGCCCAGACAGGTGTTTTAGGCGGCCGGGCTTCATCCATGAAAGACTATTTTAAAAATCAGTACAAATCCAACTTTGTACAGAGCTCTGAGCCTGGAGCCGGTGCTACGTGGAACAGCGGCGAAACCTTTAAAGTTCCGAAAAAGAAGAAGAGCAGATGGGACGTGTGATTTTGTTTTAATAACCTCTGTATAAATCTCCACGACCCAAATGAAACATAATGTGCATTTGCAATGCGCCGCAGGTTGCAACAGAACACACTTTCATGAAAAGAAACAAATTTTATCATCGACTATTCGATGTTAGTACTTCCCCATGCCCACTGAGGAATCTTTCGACCTTTGGATATATGAATAAAATGCTTTTCTATCTACTATGTTGACATCATTTATAACAAATCCTGATTGTTTTCCACGGATTTTTATGGTGTTATTCACGAGAGAAACATTTCTCAGCGGAATATTTTTCATGTTGTTTTGTCCGAATAGTCTGTACAATGACAAAGAGAAGGTTTGTCTGTCCGTTGAAACGACAATATCTTTGATAATCTTGTTGATATTGTGGGATATGGCAAAATATACTGCAACGATCACACCAAGTAAAAACCCAGCAATTAGTTTTTGAGTCATTGGTCCAACTTCTGGAATTGCTTTGTTTCTGTCATCTGTAAAAATCAGGTGCAACTGAATGCCAGCGACAACTATACCACGCACTTTGTGAAAAGTCAGCCAATTTTCTATATCAGTCAGCAATAGATTCTATTTAAGTTGAATACACAGTTTTTCTTGTAACTAACCTGATGAAACGGTAACCTTATCACCCTTTAATGGTCCAACTTTGATCCTGAAGTCCGTCCATAAAACAAACGCTCCGGTACCAAATGAAAAGACCTGTTAAAGTTCAAATGAAAATTTGCTCTAGGTGAAATCTGTGCATGGAAACAGCTCAATATATTTAGTATTAGCAGAATATACGTAAAACTGTTTATGAACATAGAAGCACTCAAAAGGTATTAAAGCTAATGCCGTGCCTACACTATACCATAATCATAGAACTTACTGTTGCGATGAATGCCATTTGACCCCATTTTCTCAATTCGTTGACCTGAGAACCCTTGTTTTGATAAATTAGTTTTGGGGATGAAAAACCTTTTGAAGGGTTATTTATGAAGTTTCTTGAAAAACAAAGTCTTCCTAATCTGCTAAGTATATTGTGACGATAAGATGTGCTATTTTTTGGAATTAAATTTCCAAGGCACACTGGAACTGACCTACAAAATATACTAAGCATCTAGGAAAAAGACATTGCGTTAAAACACTCATGCCAAAACACTATGTAACAAAGCATTTCACAACTTACACTTCTGCCCACATACAATTTGGACAGTTACATATAGTAGAACGTCTTGCAAAATGTATTTCCTGATTTAGATCAACCACTACTCAGCGTTCTGTGACACTAAGTTAAGTGGATGATAAACCAATTTCAGATTTTCAAGAGAGTGACTTTTTCACCGTATGTAGATTGCATAACCCATTATTAAAGATATGCCGATACATATGTAAAACGTTGATTCTAGCTATTTAAGGTTTTATTGAAGTTAGATTCAGATTAGAATGTTGATTTAGGTTAGATTACTATGTTATAACAGCTAAGTTAGGTTTACAAGAAACTATCTTTGAACGCAGGATTTTTTCCAGTAAAATAGCGGCAGCCTACTTTCAAATAAAACATCAAGTACATGCAACCAAAAAAGGAAATCAATGTGAGCTGCTTCACTGATCAAAGTGTTACTTACAAAGTGAAATATAGAAAGAAACAGGTTTGGTTTGAAACAGAAATATATTTCAGCTAGAGGCATCACCAGTCTGTCGCAATTAACTAAACAAAGGAAGGCACTCATATTAAGCTACAAACGAAACTCCTGCACACATACTTAAGCCTGTATATATAACTGCTCAAGACATTCGAATTGGAATGAGCAAACAAATACAAGTGGTTGGTAGTAGATGCACTGATTGTGGGACCCAAAATAGTAAACGAATTGCAAAATATAAGTCCTCATATTCTACTATTGCCCTGAATTCCATAAAAGAACGAAATTATTTAATATATAGATTATGATACAAAATGGTTTAAAGTAAGGACCAATATTGAATGTTAATCACAAACACATCACGGTTTTCTAATTGAGACTCCTCTGCTAACTCCAAAAGCAGATTCAAACAACGACTTGTTGAAAATTGTTCCCTGGTCTGACACATAAAATGAGGAGGTGTGGTTCTTAATTTTAATTTTATTTCTTTGCAGTGAAGCATCTTCAGTAGGGAAAGTCAATACTTTTTGCCTGCCGATGAGTCGATAAGACACCAAGGTAATTGTTTGTCTATCAGTTGACAGCAGTATCTTCTTTACTGTAGAGTTTACAAATCTTGTCGAAACGTAATAAATAAGACCGGCTGTTGCTAAAAATATATATGGAACAGCTCGTCCAAAACTGCCACCGTAGATTTTTCGTGAACTTGAATAATCCTTTGCGACTTCTTCATCCATATTTTCATACAACTCTCTCAGATCAATTGCTTGCAAAGCTGAAATCCCAAGAGCAATTACCTATCAAACATCATTATATGTCAAAGTTGAAGTGGAGTTGACCGCTGATTGCGGAAAGTATAGCACAAAAACACGCAACATTTGACAACGCTTACACTGAATTTTTTTCATGCAGATTAAGATTTTTAATAAACAGGTACGTCAAATTTGGCTGTTTGAATTTCAATTTATTATAAACATGTTTAAGACCAATGACCCTATCATATTATGCTAATGCTTTAGACTCTGCATGTGCAATTTTGCACTGAAAACTGCGATGCTTTCCAGTCTCAGTAATTGTGGCATTTAACTGCTTTTGTTGTTCTGTTAATTAGTCATGATTTAATCTAAAATTTAGCAATGCAAAATAAAAACTGGAAAATATATCAAAACTTAGTTATATATATATCAATAAAATAAATATCAAGAATTAACTCACCCCAGTCAATGCAAAAAGTCTAGGTAAGCGCAGAGAATAATTTAAATGATTGTAAATTAAAAAAGCTTTGTCTGCTGTTTGATTGTTTTCTGCCGGGGCACTGTAATAACGGCATGATCTTTTCCACAGTTGTTTTCGTAAATGAGCGGAACGTTGATGCACTATTCGCTGAGCACAAGTACACAATGTCCCAGAAGAAAATTTCAACGAAGTGCACGGAAGTTTGCGAAACAGAACAATCATGTTGCTGTTATTTAGACAGGCTAAGAATTTCGGATTTAGAAAATAATTAAGTTTAAATAGAGTAGGTAAGCAGAAAATTTACTAACAATTCAAAAAAGCAGGATGAGCATCGAACGTATTGTTCGTGTGCCTACTTACGGCGATTTATCTCACTAACGCTGGTTTGCAAAACAATATTTCATGATGATATTGACATTTGATATAAAACATAATACCAACAGTATGCTGAACAAAGATCATGGATATTGAACGCCAGAAACCTAACGCTTAATACTGAAATAAAAAAGATTTTGATTCTAATGCCAAACATTCCCACATTGAGGGAATTACCCCATATACATTTTCATTAAAACGTCATTTCTGATCTCGTGCTGCTTGAAGTGGTCGCAAAGTGGACCTCATAATCATACTCATAAATGATACAAATTGATTTTTTCAATTGATTAAAACGTTTTGTATGTACCGCTTCAGTAGCTTGGCAAGCAATTATGCAACAACCAAAACGTCACCTCTGATAGTATTGTTACCACAAACAAAAGCAAGTAGGTTATCGATTTTAATCCAACAGTAAAGTAATATTTTGCAATTGTAGCTATTTTGATAATAGCAACCAGGCAAACATATTGAAACTGTAATATTACCAGCGTAAAAGTAGTATTTAAGGTTGTATTTCGAATAAAAATTTTCTCGCCTTGTCCACTTGCTGGTAAAAGATTTGTAACCTTTATGACATGCGCCTCTAGCGTCTGTTACTATTATCGTCTTGGAGATCGTAAGATGCTTGTTTTGGCTCAGTGAGGGGGAAATATGAAACGTTTTTGTTTTAAAATCTTGTAAAAGTTGTTTGTACAAGAAATACGATGAAGTCTGCCAAAGTACGATCACTTTCTCCAATAATGGAGCGCCACACGCCGCAGCATCCATTACCAGATGAAATTAAGGCAAGTCCTGTTCGGATTGTTTACTTTGTGGTTGTATTATTTCAGTACTTATAGGCTAGCTGTAAATACCGGTATGTATGGAAAAAAAACATTGGCTAGGACAAGGTAGGCCTAAGCAATGGAAAGAATTAAACAATATTGTGTATTCGGGTTTGTGTTTCAAGTAACAGGTTACACAGTATGGAACATTCTGTAATTCAAATAAAACTGAGCAGACTGGCAAATGTCTGAACGTGAATGTCCTTCTCAAAAAACGTTATTCAAAATTTTTAAGCTAGCAAGGCTATAACTTATGCTCTTCTTAAAGTCTATGATTGTTTGGATTATTGCGATTTTCGTAAAATAAGTTAAAAGTGATATTTGCTGAAATTCTTAACAAACGAACTAAAATTTGCAGAAGTTGCCTCAAGGTGAAACTGTTTGTCATTTCTGTGGAGTGAGCTACCTCATTCATCATGAGATTAAAAAACTGGAAGATCTTGTTGCTCAGCTGGAAGAGGAATTGGAAGAACGCAGAGGTGCAGTCGTGAGAGAGCAAAAACTGAAGATGGAGTTGGATAAAAATAAAAGTGCAATAGAAATCATGAACAAGCTTATTGCTGAAAAAGATTCAACGTAAGTCAATCTGTGGTAGGCTACACACCATCAATTGTTACAATAGACATTTTTTGTCGTGTGATGACTGTTTAGTTTGGTTTAATGTTTGCCTGACTTAAAAGAATGTCAGTTTTCAACAAGAAATAGTGCTTGCAAAAACACAAATTTTGGCATAAAGGTATGCACGAATATCTAAACTCTGTGTATTTTATAAAAATTGGCATTCAAACAGCCGAATGCTTTGTTTGTTTATTACAAATTAGCAAAGTTTTGCATGTGTGTTGATGTGCTTTGTGTGAGCACGTGCCTCACTTTCCACTCGGGTATATTTGGTAAGGCACAATTGCTTTTACAATTTTACTGAATTGCTTCGTTTTAGAATTGAAAAAATTACAAGGGCTGTAGAAGAAACAAAATCAGAAAATGAACACTTATCTGAAGTAATTATAAAAGAAAAGCTTAAAACCGATGAAGCCAAACAAGCACTAAGGTGATTTAAATACTCTTAGAATGTTTTTTCAAACATTCAGTTAAATTTGTAAGCGTATTAGATTTTTCATAATTCACCAATTACCCTCACATTTAGGGCCTACTAATAATTTATAACTTATCGCATTGGAGTAGTTTTACAGTAGCAGCAGCTGTAATTCTGTTGTTTCAAGATTTTAAACCATGCCATGTTTTCACAGAAACTATAAAAAGGAGATTGCAGTGAAATTGTTGAACTTTCAAAATGCATCACGATTGTTAAAAACTGATCTGTGTGGTTTACACGAAGAAGTAAAGACAAATAAAAACCAGTTAAACAGTCACCTTGCTGAATTATTCTCCAAACTGCCCCTTTTGTCCGCTGCTTGTTCTGCAGGTATGGTTTACAAACAAAGCAACCAGCTAGACCATCTTGCGTGTTTTACGACTTGGGATTTTGCCATTTTATTAATTGTTCATAGACATGTTATAACTGTTGGCCTGGTATTTTGTTGCTTCACAAAGTTAATAATGAAAAATATATGACCTGATACCAAACTTGAGTTTTTTGAACTAATCGTGCATGTGCAGAATATCTGTCCGCCTTAAATACTGATAAAGAACTGAATGCGAGTATTCAGTCAATGGAGTCGGATTTACAGTACTGGCAATCCAAGTGTGCAGCTACGGAAAAGGAAATGACGAATTTGAAAAATGATTTTGAATTTTATAAAACAAACAAAGCAGCTTCTGATGAAAACTTGAAAAAGCAGTTGACCGATTTACAGAATGTTAACCGAGGTATAATAATATCTGTACTTAGTAATGAAATTTCATCAATTAATTTCAAATAAAATAGGAAAAATACTTGCAGTTTTCGCTTTAATTTTACTACATCACTTTTCTCAGCATGGATTAAGTTTTTTTCTTTTTATCAGAACTTTCAAAGTCAGTAAAAGCGGCAGAAATGCTCGCAAAGTCTACTCAAGCAGATACGGCTCTACTGGAAGAAAAGTTAAGGTACAGTTTTTTGATCACATTCTCAATTGGCAAAGGTCTGCTTGAAAAACTAGAGTTCAGTGTTTTTTAATTGATACGCATAAGTGGTTACATATAACGTAGTGTGCTATGCGGTACTTTATAGGTGATAACTAACTACATAAGCTATGTGTATTTTTTCAGAAAGAAACAAACTGAGCTTCAAAATGCAACCATAAAATTACAGAAAACAGAAGACAACGCTGACCGTACTATTCAAAGGTATATGCTGTCGAGTTACAAGGCAATAAGTTCTAGTATTGCGTATTCTACACCCTTTATGCCAAGAGGACCCAGATGTTGACTGCGTGAATTTTACATAATAGATTAAACCAAGACTGTCGGGATTTGGAAAAGGAACTCGCTTCAGTTGAAGAAGAGTTAAAAAAGATGAGTTTAGAGCAGAAAGCGAGAGAAAAGAAAGAGCTTGAACTCTCGCGAACCGCTTCTTTAAATTCAAGTCATCTGGTGGAAATGGAAAATGCTTTGGCCGAAGCAAAAGCAACCAACAAGTCTTTGATGGAAGAAAGGTTGTTTCACATTTTATTAACAATGGATTGATGCGTTTTTGCTGCATTTTTGTTTTTTTATAAAATGTTTGAACACAAATTTCTTAGGACAATATTTCTGTAGAGAGTAACTTTTGCATTTTAGTAACTGCTAGTTTGTTTGTTTGCTACAGACTAAATTCATTGTGCATGAACCTCATTTTGTCATGTTTTTTTTTAAATATTCGACTCAATATGTATCTTAAATTTTCTCCTCCTACAGAGAACTTATGGTGACCTCTCACCAAAATCAAATACAACAACTTCGAGAGAGTTTTAAGAGGAAGTTAGAAGCCTCCGAAGGTCTTCCGGTCAAAGCTCAGAAAGAGCTCCAGTTGGCTGAAGATCGTCATCGTGAAAATATGTCTGCCTTGGAACAAAAATTACGCGATGAATTCAAAATAGAACTGTGTGTTGAAAAAGACAAGCACACAGAATCAATTCTGACTTTGAAAAATAAACATAAGATAGAACTGAACAAGGTAATAGTTTTTTGCCTTAGGTTCATAGTATTATTTCATAATATATACATTAGTTATTATTTTCATGTAATTGATAAAATTGAGTATCTTGCGTTTTTGCAATATGTCTTGCAGATTATGTCACAATTGTGATTCCATAATTAAATATTTTATTAAGTAAAATGGTCTTGTTGATTTTAGCAAATAGCTGGTTTGCAAAAAGAAATTAATCCACTTCAGACTGAAATTGCCACATTACAACAAAAAGTAGAAATACTTACGAAAAATACCCAAGAAAAAGAAACTGAATTCGAAGAAGGTTGGAACAGCATACATTGCTATTGACTTTATTATTGATATTATTTGTAAACTTCTATTTCGTTGGCAAAAAGCATACATTCAAATTAATTGGTCTTGGTTATTTGCACTTTTAGTTTAACTTAAAAATCAAAATTCCTTATCTAACTTTAAACCTAACTTTTTTGAAATGAAGCCTAAATTTTTCGCTTTTTTTTTACCAATCTTGAACATGGCTATCTGTAAGTAAAATCATAATTTTAATAATTTTCGAACACAGAAGACATTCAGATTTTTGAAATACTGTACAAATTCTGCATCACCAATACATACAAATGTGTTGAATAAATAACAACCTTGCAGAGAGGAGCAGTCTAAAGAAGATGCTGCACCAGCTGGAAGAGAGGATCACTCACATGACTGGAGAACAAGAAGATGAAGTTGCTCTTTGCAAGCTGGAAGTTGCGACGGTAAAAGAGAAGTATCTGGAATCAGAGAAGCGAAATGAGGATCTGGAGAGGAAAACGATCTCAATGAAGGAAGAGGTGACCTGGGCAATTTTTAAGAAAGAATGCACAATACCCACCTCCACTGGCGTAATTGGCGGCTATTGTACGTATAAATGTGAGAAAAGTTTTCCCTTTGAGGCGGGCTGACCAGTAGTGAGGATTTTAGACGTGGCTTTTAATATGCCCAAGCATGAACCCTTCACTATACAGACTGTTATTATTATCATAACGCAGAATGTACGGTGTGTATTGTGCATGGGCCAATGTTAGGAGACATGAAGATTTAAGATTGTTATTTTAAAACATCTTTTTTCTGGGTCTGTGACGGTATGTTCCCTCTTCTCAGATCAGCCTCCTTCAAGACACGGTTAGAAGGGAATGTGAGGAGAGGTTTGAGCTTACTGAGGCTTTAAGTCACGCAAAGGAACATTTTAAAACATGCCAGGTTTGTGCGATCTGTATGGAGTTGTCATTGAATTTCCTTATTATCTCCAGTACATGCTTCACGTCAGATACGTATGAGCATTGAATAAACACTTTATTTTATTAGTTGTGCCGGGCGTTTCAAAAAATGTGATGTCATATATGTGATATTTATGTACAAACAGTGTTTTTTAAAGTTGTTTTTGGGGACCGAAGCGGTCTTAAATTTCTCCAACTTTTTTTTTTAAACTTGGTACTTCTGCAACTACAGCATAAAATTATCATTTAATCTTTAAAATGCACGGTCTCGTAAGGTTCTTTATTCATATTTTCCAGGTGTCAAACCCAGTTGTTGCCAGCAACTCAAACAATGCATTCTACCCAGTGTCGGCCGTCAATAAACTAAACCCTTCCACGATCGACAGCGAACAGAATCGTTTGTCGAATAAAATTCTTCGGACATTAGAAATGGATTCTACGGCGTCACCCAGGGCTCCAGGGCAGCATCTTCCGTCTTTGCGATCTTTGCCGGACGTGCTACCCAGGAGAGAGCTGCATCACCTGAACAATAACAAAACAACGCCGTCCCCACCTTCGGAAGCCACTGCTATCAGCGCATCTGCCCATGTCAGGGATCTCTCCTTTGGTTCGGTTGAAATTTCACCAAAACGCAGTCTTAGCGGCGGTTCTCAGGTGAATGGGCACGTAGCCGGCAAGACCTCGCTCTTTCCCAGCGCATTGCCGCATTCCAAATCGGCTGATAATGTCGATAATGTTCGCAGGCGAATAGCAGCGGCAATTAAACGGAAATAAATTGTTCTTGTGTTTCATTTGTTGTTGTTGTAATAAGAATAAAAACGAGTCTTCCCCGGACGGGAATGTGTGTGACTGCCATCCAGTCGTTTGTTGAATATCGTGAAAAACTGAACTAATGCGACGGCACTTCGGCCCTGGTAACGTTTTGTTCACCGATAACACGTTTACAATGTGGTCTGCTCTTTTCCTTTGCAAATTGCTGGACTTATTTTTCTGAAATTATCAGTGAAAGTTTTATATCTTTGCTGATGAAATCACGAATAAGTGGTTCCATGAAAAACGTTGAAAAAAAAAGTGCCGTTAGGTAGCAGAAAAGAGCCGAGTTGCGATGTCTCATGTTTGTGTCGAGACGCCTGCAATCACAATTCGACCGTTTTTACGATGCACGGCCACGCCAAAAATGCCTAAAATGGCACCTGACCCCAACCCGGGAGCACCAAAGCAGTAATTAACGGATTTTCAGCTCACCAACTCCTTTTCTGGCGCCATGTTGGCTGGCAACGTAATAAAGTTTGGAGTTGGTTGGTTTTAATCATAGAACGTTTTATTATGCGAAAGATAGTCAGATGAAATATCACAAAATAACTTACACACGAAGCCCAAGACCTGGTTTTTATTTGAACACGCGTGTGGACGGGTTTGACGTGTTATATCATTCCAGAGGGAGCAAATTGACGGGCATCAATAAAAAACCTGATGTGGAAAGTTCCGGTTGCCTAAAGAAGATGAACCCTGATGAGGCGTAAACTAAAATGGAAAGGATTTCATCGCTCATTTCAAATCTTCGTTAATGCCGATATACGATTATTGAGCCATACTCGAAAGATGTTACGTCATCAAGTACAAAAAAGTAATATTTTAATGAGCGGCTGATGCTAGGAAAAATCTGGGAATTTCCGTCTTCGTGGCAATAAGCCGAAAATCAATTTCCAGCCTATCCACGTCATTAACGTGAAAGCAATTTGCCTTTATTGAAGCTGATGTTTTCTGGGCCGTGAGTCTTTTGTCGATTGATATAATATTTTTAAAAGCAGTGCTGCCTATACCCGGCATGACACGTACGTACGGTCTATGAAAATGGTAATTAATTTCGACACGTCCAATCTAAATTTCAATTTTTTTACTCTCAAGACTTTGCAATGCACGATTTGCACGCGCATAAAACTTAAATTTTGCTTCAAATTTGCACTGAAAAACTATTCTGTAGTAAAATTAGCTGTTACAAATTTTACCGATTAATTTGACGTCATACGCATGATTGCAAACCGTAGGATTAGATATTCGACTCCAAAGGGTCAGTCGGGGCTACAAGCCCTCTGCTTACACAGATCATTCTCCACAGCTACTTTAATTTGATTTCGCTAGACTAGTCTGGCTTCGTACTCATACAAGGGAAAGGCTTCGGAGATCGGATTTTCTTCGAAATTCAATGCATTGATTTTTGATTACGCTGTAGACGAGTGCACTGCGCAAGTCTTAGCGCTGAGCTGATTTACAGGACAAACTGTAAGAAAAAAGTTGATCATGAAAACTATGGTTATTTGTATAAACTAAACATATATGTTTGTGTGTGCAAATTTGGGTAAACCATTGAACTGGAAGTTTGTGAGTTAAATCTTGAATCAAAGCGCAAAAGAAAAAATTGTACAATAGTATTATTTATAATGGTTTTTGATGTTTGGTGGTTAGGTGCGGTTATTGTTAAAGATACTATACAGTTATTTTACTCAAACTATGTCTAATATCACAGATAAGCTATATCCGTTCAATCTGTGCTCAGTTTGCCCCCAACAAATAGTCCAACTCTTCGATAAAACACTTAAAAATCTCAAGTAAATGAAAGTTCCAAGCACCACCAACACCTTTCGCGCTGTATTTTCAATCAGCTCGTCTTGACCTATATCTTGACTTCAGCATTTTCAACGCAGTTGTTATACGAGGTCATGGAAGTTGGCTTGCTTAAGCTGTTACTTCAAGGCTTTTATTTTATTTTATTTTCAGAAAGGCGGAAGTGTATTCTGGATGTTTTTTTTTCAACTGTGTTTGCACTTAGGATGAACTTTCCGAGTGACGGAATAACTTCTCGGACGCAGGCAACGGCCTATCTAAATATTGAACAACATCACAATAGGCATAGACAACACACTATACTACCGATGACATGTTTAAAAAATCCTTTTAAAATAATCTTTTTTGTTGGTTCACAATAAAGACGGCAACTTACAGTTTAGAAATTAAAGTGAAATGGAGATTAAAGTTTGCTTTTGACACACAAGCAATATACTTATGATTTTTTTCATTTTTTCTACTTTTGATTCTTTTGTTTGTCTCTTTACTTGACCCTATGTCCTATACCAAGCATGCTTTGGCTAAGGCCGTGTCCTGTTTAGTTAAGTGTCGTTCTCCTAGGTATAGGCGTCGCCACGAGCGCTCAAGTCAAATCGCTAAACTCCAGGAGTGCTTTTTTATTATTTTTGCAAGGACTTCGCCCGACGCGGGCTTCTAAATATAGCTTCAGACGCGGCAAAATTTTAATCAATTAAAGGCGTAGTCATACAGAACCTTGCAGCCTACAACCTTGAAGCTACAACTGTTAACGCTGTTCTTAAAAATGATTTCGGCAAAACAATAACGCAAAAACTTCGCACAAAATTGACGCAAATATACGTTTTGCATCAACCAAGATTGCCATGTTCGAAAAACTGGCCCTTTCGGCAGAAGAAAGCTTATTGGATATATTTATAAAAATTTACAAAGCAAACTGACCACGTCTGTATTGAGTTGTCCATAAAGTCAAACAAAAAGCCAAGATGGTTCCGTTCATCTTACGCCTTTGAGAAACAAAACACGCCTCATGGTTTGCCAAACAAAAAGCATTGTTAGATTGACAATATAAGACCTTTGTTCCATCACTCAGAATCAGACACAATCCTTGGCACTCCATTGTCGTACGGCCATAATGACGCAAATCGACGCATTGTGATACGTCTAGTGTTACGCAAGAACGATGCCTCAGGTAAACGAAAGACATCTTACACTTAGTTCCGAGATAGTTTGTGTTTCGTTTAAGTTACGTCTCATCTTTCGTCTTCACACCAAACTGGAAACGCCCAAAAAAGCTGGGCAATTCCATAAGCCAGGAAAAACAGAGCGTTTTTGCAGAAGTACAAATATTGATTTGGTACAACTAACTTTTTAGTGCTACTCAACTAAGTTAAGTTTTGCATCTTTTCTAATCGTTCTGTTACGTACCGCGATTGAGTACCATGTATTTGTTATGTCAGTGGCATACATCCGGTGGTCACGGGTTAAGATTTTATGAATTAAGTCAGCAGCGAGCTGTCCCAAGACTCAAAGATACGTCAACCGTTTATCGGCTTTGGCGCGTAAAAGATTACTGGACTGAAACGCTTTAAACGGACCAAAGCAGCATAAAATTAGGTTCAAGTTTCAACTCTGAGCACAGAAGATCCGTCCCTTTATTTTGCCCACTCTTTGTCGTGGACGTAAAAGAAACGGTGCGTGCGATGACATGTGTGTGCGTGCTGCAAATATCTCGGCGGAGGACGAAGAAAAAAAGCTGACTGTCGTGCGCAAATAGAAAGGCAGGTGCACCGTCAGAAGCGTAAAACCCCGACGCGTTGGCGACGCTGGTTTGCCGTCAAATTTTTGGTGGTCCGCACGATGCTGCGATGCCGATAAAACCGCCGACATGGAGCTCTAGTGATGGCTATGTTTAAGGTGTGCGTTGTGTGTTTATAGTTACCTCTGTCAAGTGTTTGCAAGAAAATTTAACCACGCTCGAGATTTTGACATCACGCAGTTTGCAGTGAGTTCAATCAAACGTAGCACAAGCAGAAGCGAAGGAAAGGCAATTTATACGACCGTGGCTCCAGGGTTAGCAGATGAGCGAGGAGACAATGTTTTCGATGTATTGGAAGTAGCACCCAAACGAACCAAAGCTTTTAAAATACTTTCAATTAAAAACTCCCTCTTTATGGATTTATTAAATATTTGGCAACCTTTCGAAGCCATCGTTTAGGTCTTTTTGCAACTAGTTAAAAATGCGGCGCGCAATTTGCCCCAAGGCTTTCTGGAAGCGGCGTGTAAGTCGCAATCAATTAAACACGCTCTGCGTAACAGACATTTAAACATGGACTTTAAGACCTTTCGCTTTTACTCATGTAAAGTTAGTGTAGCATTAAACCCAACGACTGCATCAAGCGAATTGTCCTTTCTTTTTCATTGAGCACTTTAGCCATGGCGTAACGCGTCACAGGCACGTAATTTTGACATAACAATAGGTTTAAGTGTGGGCAAATATTTGAAATGTGTTTTTGCATTGAGGATGATGCTTTCTCGGGCTTACACGCACTCTTTCATTTCATGTTGTATTTGCTTTGCGTATCAACGTCGTCTATTCGATTGATGTAACTAGCATGTTGACTTTGCGTCATTTCACATTGTAAAGTCAACAGAAAAATCCGTGTATACGTTGTGATTACTCACGGTTGGGCCATTTCTGATATCAATTGATGCCAGGATATATGATGATATTCTGCGAAAAATCTACATTTTAGACATTTATATCATTAAGATTAAGGGATGTGATATGATAATGCAAATGTGTATTAATATAACACATATATATTAACACGCATATATGTAACGATTAACGTATACTAGTCGTCTATTTGTTCTCAAACTGACCAGGCTCGGCGTAAAATGAAACCTCAAAATCAACGATGTTCCATTGTTCGTACTACGTGGTACGGCTCTGCTAGTACCACGCATTCATATCAAGCAGCGCTGCTGTATTTACGTAAATTACAACCTGCGTTCGATTCAATTGAAGTCTGCGCGTTTCTGAACGTCGTCCGCGATCAATGCAGCGTACAGCCGATGCAGGCTGCAATCATGTTGGGTTTTACTCAAACCTTTTTTTACAGTATGAACCTTCTTGACCTAATTTTGCAAGCCTGCTTTAATACTTTTAAACTAGAGCTACACTTGGGACTTTGTTGGATTGGGGGCATAATATTATGTTTCCGCGGCCTAAGTGTGAAATTTTCCGAAAAACCCAACGTGATGATCTTTACAACCACCGCTTTATGCTTCTTTGAAACCGAAGGGTTTGTTATGAGGTCAGAGCAGCTAAGCTAAGCAGCAGCAGGGCCGCTAAGCTTATCCCAGGCATTGTTTCATCATTAACAAAGGTTCTAGCAAATAAGCCTATACTTCAGATATTTCAAACCGTTTAAAAATAGAAGGCCTTGTGTTTTGGTGCATCGGCAAAAATGTATTGCTTTTTATAGGCTGCGGTAAGGATCAACGTGACTCCTTTTACAGACTTTTGTTTTTAAGAAGCAACCTTATTCTTAGCTCTATTTTTCACAGCATTCGTGGTTGATTTTTTTCTATTTTCAGTATGTAGCCATGACCCGGAAAACATAGACAAATATCCAATGTAAATAGAAAGCTAGCTTTATTGGGAGAATAACCTTTGTTCATTGTGCATTTTCGACTTGTAAAATATCTACAACAAACACACGCGGCAGGTTTGTAAACTGTTTAACAAATATGCTGAATTTACTGACATTCGGATAACATCTGTCAAATTATTTTTGAGATGATATTTTGCATTTACCATAGACAACAGATTTAGGCTAACATTTGCGTTGTGCGGAAGCTTTTGTCCAACTCCGTTACTTGATGCGCTCCGAGCTTAAAAGAACTCCGAGCTTAAAAGCACCATGTAAAGTGGAGTCGGTTTAAGGCCAGAAACTGATTTAAGAGAACACTCTTTTTGTGGTAAGTGGTCGTTTGATGCTTTCCTACTGAGCACACGGACTCCTGATAAAAATTCAGAACTTTGCAATTGGACCTAACACACAATGAATATGAAAGAAGTGAAGTTGGCTACATAGTGTGCAGCCCATACTGATGTCAAAGTAAGTCTTTGGTTGCAGTAAGCTATGTTGTTAAATATTGTGGCTTTCGCAAGCGCGCAATTTTGCGATTACGATATACCCAGGTAGAGTCGATCAATATACTCGCTTCGTCTTTACCTCGAGTTAATTTACCTTCTTTTGAAATGTTTATTGTTGTCTTGAAAGTTATTGAAGTCGTTGAACGAAGTTATTGGGAGTCGGAACTTTCTTTTCATCCGAGCCATGTTTTTTCCAGTCGATTATGAATTCTGTCCTCCACTATAACTAATTAGGGCCATACATTGGAGAACAGCCACTATTCAGTCCACTGAAAAAGTCTACTCCATGTGTCGCTTGCGGGTCTAGTATACAAGTGCGCAACCACAGGATGCCTTTGTGTACTAGACCCCAGCTACCTAAATTGTGAGGTCGTCTGATTGTGCACTTGTACACTGGACCCTCGCTTGCCACCAAGCAGAGTTATAAAGCCCTTGTTTGATTCCAGAAATCAAAACTGGACCGACAAAAGCAACCGTCAAGGAAACTAATGGAAATTTATGTGTATATCAGAATGTCAGCCGCGGCAGTGAAGTAAATTATACCAGCAGCTTAACCAAAAAAGCTCCCCCTTTTGTGACGTTGTCTGTGCGCTGGCGCAACAAATATTAAAACAGTGAAGTGAGTGCACTGTAAGCATAAAAAGAGCCTTTTTCTTTAAAAGGTTTAAACTAGAGGTCAACGTCAAGTAGATATTTCGAGGTTACTCTGAAGGGAGCCACTGTATTTTATTTGCCTGCCAATGTGTTGAATGTTTAATAGCAAGTAACCTCTTATACGTCTCCTAATACAGAGAAATCGGTGCTGAGTGCTGACTTTCAGAGATATTGCAGGCTAGTCTGAACTTCATCTTTGTTTAAACGTAGCAAACTCAAGTATAGAATGAACAGGATTTTAGATCACTGTGAAAATCAAGGAAACCCAGACAAAACTGTTGATGTGTTTGTGGCAGTATGAATATTACAGAAGCTCTTTCTTTCTCGTGCATGTCTTGTTGATGTTTGCTTGGTTACAATAAGGCAGTGTAACGGCGGTTCGTATATTTAAGATATCACTGTACAGTTGGTGCAAAGGCTGATGTACAGATGAATTGTGCTCATGAAAAATTGATTAAAGTCGGCACCGAATTTCGGCTATATCTGGTGAAATTGGAGAAGAAACGAGCCCGAAACCGTGTTGGCCTCTAATTGCTTCTATAATCTCCTGCTTGCGGGTGCTTGTAAGGTTATTGGTGCATTTCGTACCAGTCAGACTACTTGTGATAGACTGATGACAACTGCACAACTGTCAGATTAACGATATATTTTGAGAAATATCCCCCGTGATTAACTCTCTTTAGTTATCTCTTCGTCGCATTGAACGATATTAAATTGACCTTTGTGTCGCAGCCTTTGACCCCCAACTACGACATAATCCAGCCTGGCGAATAAACTTTCGAAACATATGTGCCAAAATCCAGTCAAAATATTCACTAATCCACACAGTGCGCCATAGTGAGTGTTTCTTTACAGGGTGAAATTTGGACAATGTTACGCGAATGTTGGCTGTATTTCGAATAAATTAGATTTGGCCCTTCGCGAAAGTGACATTACGCAACACAACCGTCTGTCATTTGCGTATGGCGATGTGAAGAAGCTACGAAGGCTTATCAAGCCCGCCTGTGCTTACTTGCTGACGCGTTCTACGACTTCTGGACAGCGCTTGTTACGTATTCACACGTTCGACAACTTTGCGTTTGTTTTTGTCCAAACGCAAGAAAATCAAAGAATGTGTTGAAAAACGTCAGAACGTTTCAATATTTTTAATAACGACGTTCTCGTCTACTTGTGACGTCATAAAGAAACAGCTGCATACAAGAGAAAGCCTAAGATAATCTCGGGTCGACCTCTGGATTCGTGGGATAAGAATTTAAGTGTTAGCCGGTAACAGACGTTCCCATGGGTACATAGCAAGAACACGGACTTAAAATGTTAGTAGTGAAGTCGGTTAAGCCGTTTTGGTTGTCGCACGATGTATGGGAACGAGCAGGTTTTACTCCATGTCTGACTTATTTTAAAGTCTATCAGGGGTAGGAAAAACAGAAGATATACGGGTAGATGCACACAAGTAGTAGCGGTTGGTAGGTTAAGTTGTTAAGCAAGGTTAAGTTTAGTTACAAAGTGGATGTTATTAAGTCGGTCATTTCAATGTTCCTTCTGCCAAGAACGTTTAACCTTGCCGTCGCTACGAACTATCAAGACTTGAGAGATAAAATGCAACCGCCTGTGATGTACGAAAATAGACAGGATGCCAAACTATATTTATCAGTCTACCAGCAGCGTTTTACTAAGTGGGCTCTCCCTTCCAACTCTTCTTCTATATGAATGAAATACCGACTGTGCAAAGCCTATATACCGTACTTGCTTTAGAAGATAGGCGAAAGTTTAAACTGAATCATGTTTTGTTCGTTGCTCAGCGTGTATAGAGGTTTTCATTAAAACGTTTTTTCCGGCAACCTTGTCTCCAAACTCGATAGCCAAATATTTAGTAATCTTCATTCACAAAGCGTCAGATATAGATACACGAAATGGATTTAAATTTGATAACCATGTGTTTTGTTGATGCTTAAACATTACCGCGAACATTTGAGTCTTTACAACTGCAAGTTATTGCGTTTTACAGTAGTGGCAGTAACGGACGCTTAATTGAGTTTAAGTTTTTTTGGTGAAGTGCGTTACAGCCGCAAGCTTCGGGAATGGCCTTGATTGGCGTGCGCATTTGCTGTGCATTCCTGCTTGAAAAAGGGAGAAAGATCTTTGGCATAAATGTGTCAATTTTGCAAACAAATCGGTATTTATTGTCAATGGAAAGGAATCAAGCTCGGTTAGCTTACCTAATACGATGGCGGTTTGTAGCACAGATAACGTACCCGAAAAATTGTTTTAGTACATTTTCTCGGCCCAAGTAATGCTTTCTACAGCAAAGAATATTTTTGACCTTGGCAAAAAGCCCTCAACTTTTTTATCGTAGAGAAACGTATTATCCGTGGGTTGTGTAGCTCTAAAGAATAAATTGTTTCCATTTGTGAAGGAGTAATCGTAAATAAAGAAACATGGCGGAGGCAAGCAATTAGATGATTGAAATCGATTGACCGATATAGCGATGGAATAAAATTAGTTTGGCTTACAGGGGATCACCATAGAATGTTCCATGCGTTTACTGCCATCTACAGTAATGAATAATTAAGTACGGTTTGTGTATTTTTGATTTTCTTATTTTTTACTAGAATGTGGCTTCGGCTGGCGCTGACGCCGCGCCACCTAGGTGTCAGATTGGTAAGGACTAGGAACCGATCGATAAAACACATGACGGAAATTTCAACAAGAACGAATCTTGATGACGTCGGTCACTTCAAGAAAGGCGGACTCTATTGCTATGATTTTTCTCGATCTACTTTATGTCATAGTTAGTTTATTTTATCAATTTTACGGAGCCTGGGTTCCCGCCGTTTTCGCGTAATTGCGTTTTTACCTCAGCCATTGGCAGCTTAATTGTTTTGTGTCAATATTGTCAGGTGAAAGGTCATAGTTCGACAAAATTAACACTTTTAGTGTTTTGAATGGAATAGTTTCACTCGAGTTAAAGAAGTTAGTCCTCTCGTGATGAGCTCACAATGACGCAAAAACTGAAAAAAGGCTGCGGAGTTATACATTTTGAGCTTTTTAACGATTTCGTCCAAATCAAACAACGACCCTTCTGTAAATTAAAAATACGTTTAAGTCCGGTTTGAAAATAAACATCATGGCACGATTTCGTTTGTAAAAATTACTTACAACCTCATTTTCCCGTTTTCGATGTTTTTCATCGATGTTTTTCATCACCGTTTGTTGAAGGTTTGGTAAGAGCTTGAATTACGATTTGGCCAAGGCTAAAACCTATTGCCGCGTTTTATACGTTTTAATATAAAAGACAGGTAGCAACATGGTGTGGTGAAACTTTATGCAACTTGCAGTTGCGTTACAGTTGCAGCCCTCTTAGGGGGATTTTAACATTTTGTTTGACGTTACCATTGCTCTGTGACCTCACTCTATCAAAGGTCAAGTCATCAAAGGTTTTTCACCGTGGATGAGCGCCCCAAAACACTGCAACATCTTCTTTGAAGCAATTCGGAACAAGTTAAAACCATGCCCTGTCACCGACCATTCGATCTTCGAAAATCATCCAGATGTTTTTCAGCCGTTCCGCTCTTGTCCATGTTAATCCTCCTTCTAACAGTAGACTCTTGCAGCGCGGAAAACGCCAATGATGATCGATGTAACGTCACAGAAGAATCCAGAACTTGCGAAAACGGAGTGATTTTGCCCGCGTGGCCACCGCTAAGAATGGAAGAGCTCACAAGATCCGACGTGATTGGAAGAGCGATTGTTTATCTTCTTGCTCTCATCTATCTCTTCCTCGGCGTGTCCATCGTCGCAGATCGCTTTATGGCGTCCATCGAAGTGATCACGTCCAAGGAGAAGGAAGTCGTTTACAAGAAACCAAACGGTGAGGAGGCGATCACTACCGTCCGCATCTGGAACGAAACCGTCTCCAACCTGACTCTCATGGCACTTGGATCGTCTGCTCCCGAAATCATGCTCTCCGTCATCGAAATCATCGGAAAAGGATTCAAAGCCGGAGCCCTTGGCCCATCCACGATTGTTGGAAGCGCCTCATTCAATCTCTTCATCATCATCGCGATCTGCATGTACGTCATTCCTGACGACGAAATCCGCAAGGTCAAGCATCCCCGTGTTTTCTTTGTCACGGCCACTTGGAGCATCTTTGCCTACGTCTGGCTCTACATCATCTTGGCCGTGAGCTCCCACGGAGTGGTCGAGATCTGGGAGGGTGTTGTCACCTTCCTCTTCTTCCCGGTCCTGGTGGTGGTGGCCTGGATCGCAGATCGCCGACTCCTTGTCTACAAGCTGATGTACAAGAGGTACAGGACCCGACGTCACAAGATAATCGTGGAGACGGAAGGAAGTCCGGAAGAGGTAAAAAACGACAATCTCCACCTCACCGAGATGGGAGAGCAGAGGACGGGAGAGGAGGAAATGCTCCAGAACGACGATCAGAGCGCGTTTCACGACGATTTGGACGACATACCGGATCCGGAGAACAACAGGAAGACAATGATCCGTCTGATGCGAGAACTGAGGAAGAAGCATCCTGATGCGGACATGAACGAGCTGGCCAGGTTGGCGAGCCAGGAAGCGCTCAAAGAGCAGCCGAAGAGCAGAGCTTTTTACAGGATCCAGGCCACCAGGATGATGACAGGAGCAGGAAACATTCTCCATCAGAAAAGAGGGGATCACATGCGTTCGGTGAGTAATAAGTCTTACAGTGTACTTGGCATTGCGAACTCCGCTAACTTGTCGTATATGTTGTTTTAGAGCTTATTAGCCTGCTAGTGCAAAGCGCAGAATTTAACGCGATAAAAGGAGTTAAAGCTAATTATATGCACAAATGATGCTAAAACTTTGTTAACATGATGGTTTACCGAAGTCATTGGTCACGTCCAAGCTTATGCACGACAATAGCTGTATGGTTGCCCTTGAGTTAGGAATAAAGTAGACATGAGAACGATCCGGTTGTTGATTTGCAAAATGTGCTTTCGTTTTCTTCAAAGCGAAATATGCTATAACGACGCAAAAATCTTTTATTGCTGTTTCTCTAATAATTTTGAAATTGTAGTTATTTGAGCCGTAACGGAAGAAGGATAAAAATCGTCGTAAAGCGCCTCGCTTTTGCTGCGTTCTAAAAATAAATCGTCGCCGGCTGCTTACACTCTTAAAATATCGATTCGAAACGTACATTCAAATTACCTTGCTGCTATCCACGCCTTACAGCGTGCTTTATGTCTTAAAATTCCCTCTCGATTCCAGACTGAATGTTTGAATGAATTGGACGACGGTGACGATGCGGTTGCAAAAATTTTCTTTGATCCTCCTGAGTACAAGGTGCTGGAAAATTGCGGATTTGCTGAAATTACCGTAAGTTGTAAAATCTTTTTTATATTCGTAAAACGTGTTATAAAGAGTTGTTAGGAAATTCCAGTAACAAAAACACCAAGAGGAAATATTTCTAACAGAATTACATTGGAAGCATATGCTGCAAATATGTTATTTCCCATTGAAAATATTCCGGTCTGGAAATATTGGAATATTGAAAATATTGGTATTTTCCTTAAAGTAATTTTCAGCATCCCCAGTTATCAAAAATCATCGCCCAGTAGATGCGCATGCGCACGTTTGTGCGACTCTAATTGGTTTATTCATTTCATTCACACGCGCACCATGACAGGTTGTGCGCAAAGGCGGAGACCTGAACAGCACCCTCTACGTCGACTATCGGACCGAAGACGGGACCGCGAATGCCGGATCGGATTACGAGGCAGCGGAGGACATGATCGTCTTCAAACCTGGAGAGACGATCCGGACGTTCAAGATAAAAATCCTGGATGACGACATTTTTGAGGAGGATGAGTATTTTCGAGTCCATCTCTTCAACGTGAGATCGGGATCCGTGGACGGGATGTTTGACACTGATGCCAACTCGACACAGATCGCTCGTCTGGAAGCTCCGGCAGTCGCCACCGTCATCATCCTTGACGACGACCATGCCGGTGTCTTCGGTTTCGCCAACGAGTCAATGACAGTGAGTGATGACGTAATATGTGTGATGTAATCCGTGACGTAGCGTATGCGTTATATTTGTGCTGATTATTACGCGCTGCTTTCGATGTAGATGTCCTATTATCAACCACTGTCTGTAACCTTGCGGAAAATAATTTTAAACTCAGCAGGGCGCCCACATTTGGCACCGTGTAATTGACGGCTTATGTTGGCATGGATTGAAATAGCAACACTATACGGGCAAGATAGGTGAAATATGTACAAGTTGCCCCCGATGCTTCAAATATCGCGGTTTCAGCTCCCAACTCATGCCCCAGGGACGGCAGCTGCTTCCGAATATAACAACGTATTACTGGAGAAATTAAGTTAAATTAAAAGACACATTTAACTCAGTATGTTGTTAACTAACTTATCGGCGATGTTTCGAATTTCTAAATAAAGTCTTGAATTATGTAATATAGCAGCGGTAAAGTAATGCATGATACCTTTATATACTGCGCTATATACTCGTAACCGCAGCATTTGTCCCCAAGCAACGTTTGTTGTTCTGCATACATTTGCTGACCGTTTCGTCTTTCGAGAGCAACAAAAAATTGCCGCTGGAGCAGGCATATACGTTTTGAACTGTACAAATACTGTAGTTGTAGCGTGTCGGTAGCCCTAATGGAATTAACAACAAGGAAGGAATCTATAGTCCGCTGGTATTTGTTTAAAACAAGACTTACATTGGCCAGTTGTTCGCTTTCATCATTACTGACAGCGGATTCTAATTTGCAAATATAAGTTGACTTGTCAGTTATAATCACTGAAAGGTTATATCACTTATTGCACGCCCTGAATTACATCATCTGCTCAACCCCAGTGCGGAAGTGTTGTTAGTTACATGACCAGTTACACGACTTGCCATCTAGATTATTATAAGCATGCCAATTGCTAGCTTTATCTGAAACATTCTGTTTTTTGAAATTCAGTTAAACATACAACTAGGTGTTACACCCTTGGTGTTTACATATTATGCCAAGGAACGCTGGGACACTCAGCCAGAGGGAGCTGTGAGCTAGGGCAGGCGTCACCAAACGTTTTTCACGTTAAACATAAGGCTGACCATCGGGGGCCGGATACCCGCTTTTTTCTGTAGGCTACAATACAATGCGCGCATTTGTGTCACAGTGAGGTGGGTGGTAGTTTGGTGATCCCTGAGCTAGGGCAATGAATGACATACACAGCCAGAGATTTAGGTTGTATATTTGGATTAAATTAAAACTTGTAGTTAAGTGTCATCACAGCAATAACCTGTGTGCAAATTTACATGTCTAGAACCTTTGCTCGGTTAATAGTATGAATTATTAAAGAATTCACTTATGAATAATGCAGGAATGCGGTCCTTTGGGTGAAGATAAATTTACTCAACTTTCGCTTTGATTTATGTCAGAAATCACGTAAAAGTTACTGCTTGGCGAATCAGAAACTTTCAGTGTCGTAAGAATTAGGTAATTTTACTGCTTTCAAAGTATCTTTGATCTATTTCTTAGTTCTGGATGAGCCATGGTTTGGCGTCTGTCGATAACTGGAATCTGTGTATTTTGCATCGACTGAAACCCTTCGATTTGTTTAAAAGCCGATTTGTCGTTTTTAATTCAGCTAACAACAGAATTGAAGTTAACTGCAAAGTATTTGAACGTAATAGCTGATAATGCTATGTTTTGTACGTATCGTTTTTGAAACCAGCACAGCAAACACCGGATCGTGAAAGTAACGATCAAAAGGTTTCTATACAGTTCCTTGTAAAGGTTTTTTTTTTATAAAAACAGTTTAAGGAAATTTGTTTAAACCATCACCAGCCTTTATACCCACCAAGCGATTTTTTGAGCAAAGTTTTAAGGTTTTTTGCTGGCTCTATAATGACTGCATATCTGACGTCATGTTTTGTTTTCAAAAGGTGAGCGAATGTGTGGGGACTCTGAAAGTGGACGTACAGAGGAATTCGGGGGCCAGGGGCAAGATTGTGGTGCCCTACAGGACCGTGAGCGGGAGCGCAAAAGGAGGAGGGGAGGATTTCATCGACGCCATCGGGGAATTGGAATTTGAAAATGACGAAACTTCGTGAGTGTTAACAAGTTGTCAGTAGTAGTTCATTCCCCATCACTGGTGCTATGACTAGCAGCTGTTTGTACAAAATTTGATGTATTTGTAGGTTGTTGAAATCTTAAATTTCGGAATTCGGCTCATTTCCTGTAGTCGCTGCGTTTTTTCACGTTTTATTTATTTTTTGCTTTCCTTAACCTGTCGTAGCTTTCAAACTTGCAACGATTAAATTATTCAACTCTGTGAAATATTTATCGCAGAAATGCGATGTCTTTGACACTGAACTAGCGTTGAAGACCAGAAAGTTTATGTCTTATGTCCATTTGATGTTTAACTTGTGATTTTGTTATAAAAAACTGCACTGTAAAAATGCCTTAAAACAACAACGGAAATCTTTAACCTACGTTTTATCAAAGAAAACGACCAATTTCCATTCAAATTTAGATTTCTTACAGTTTAAACACGTGACACATATTAGCATTTATAAAGCGTAAATTTGTAAAGGGTTTCGACAAATTTTAACAATTCCCAAACAATTGAAATATCGCCACAACTTGCGCCTTGAAATTTATTTGCTCAAATCCGGTCATAATCACGGCCGTGTGCCGGTACCTTTTTCAACAGAAAACCAATCAGTATTCAAATTGTCGACGACGAAGAATACGAAAAGAACAAAAGCTTCTTTCTAGAAATTTCCCCGCCCCGGTTATACGGGGAAAACCCCAGTTCGGAGCCAGGTTCGTGTCACGTGACCTTGTTTTGTTGTGTCACAATTGCTCTTGCACGGGTTTGCGCTTGACACTTTGTTGTGACGTGTTTTGTAGTCTGTTGACGAGTTTTCCGGGACGTGTACACTGGCTTGCTGTGTCGTGAATAGCTGTACTGTGCTTACAAACCGCATAGGTCATAGGCTATTGCTCAGTTAGGAGTCAGTTTTGAGGAATTAGTTTACTGTAAAAGTAGAAAGTGTGAATTGCGACCAAACCCTTTTAACCTTCCTCTTAAGTTCTTGACTTTTTTTGCCATTAGACAAAAGACTAATACTTTAACACTGACTTAATTGTAGGGTAATTGTTACCACTGCTTACATTGTAACGCCGCTGTTTTTGTTTTGTGTTTGTTTGTTGCATGCTTCTGCCGTGTCTGTCAATCAACCACATGCCTGTCAATCCACCGCACCATCAGATCCAAACAAATACAGCTTATTATCATCGATAGAAATTGTTACTACAAACGTCACCGGTTTCAAGTTCAACTTGGTGTACCCTTGTCTAAATCCTGGCCACTTGGTAAGTGCAAAGCAGCTACATTTAAAGAATTATTCGCCCTTCCACGTTGGATGGCGTGCCTCTATCCCAGTATGTTGACCTAGTGCTATAGGTACTTGTTTAGGATCTGCACAGATTTTTACTCAAAGAAAGAGGAATGTGGATTATTTGAATTGTCATATACACCCAGTACCTAGCATAGGCCTACCATGTGCAAAGTTGCCCAACCAATGCGACGTTGATAGTTTTTTCTTTGGGTCTTGGGTTAAAGTAAAAAAACTTGCAGACTGAATTTGCAACCCCATTTACCGCATAAATATTTCACCCTGCTTAATATCACATTTAGGATTTGCAGTTACGTTGCATGCTTGTATGAATCATAGAGTGCCCATTTGTTTACTCACAACAACAGTTTGTGGTTGGTAGTGATGTTTTTTACTGTAACCTAGCTATGTTTGCCACTATCTTTTATGGTTCACCAAATTGCGACGTCATCATGACATCACTGGTGACGTATCAATGTGCAGGCACTGATATCGGAAGCAATTCAGGAATCAACGGTAAAGCTGAGGAAACAAAGAGACTGCTGACCGATCTAGATGAAGAAGAAAGACGGATTGCAGAATTGGGGAAACCCCGCTTAGGAGAGCATCGGACCATTGAAATCATAATCGAAGAAAGCTACGAATTTAAAGTGGGTAGAAATAAAAATTTCCGCATGAGCGGACATTTTATATTGAAATTTTTCCTTTGTTGTAGTTTACTACTCGCTTTGTTTTCATTAGAACACCGTCGACAAGTTGATAAAAAAGGCGAACCTGGCCGTGGTTGTCGGCACATCTTCATGGAGGGAGCAATTTATGAATGCGCTCTCAGTTAGCGGAGGTAATTTTTTTTCAAGTTGTGATGACTGATACTCGTTGTGAACTGGTTTAACCTCCAGCTAAACCGAGCTTTTCGTTGCTAGGCGACAATGATGACGAAGTTGGTGAGGCAGATTCAGAGCCGGGCAAACTCGATTACATCATGCATTTTCTAACCGTCTTTTGGAAGGTATCAAAACAAAAGTAGCTTTGCACCTTGAAAGAAATGACATCACTAACTGATGACGTATGTATTTAGCTCTTTTTCGCCTTCGTACCTCCGACTGAGTACTTGGGCGGCTGGGCTTGCTTCACGGTGTCAATCATCATGATTGGTTTGTTGACAGCTGTCATCGGCGATGTGGCTTCACACTTCGGTTGCGTCGTCAACCTCAATGACGCGGTGACCGCAGTGACCTTGGTTGCTATGGGAACGAGCATTCCAGGTGCCGTAACGGATCTTACACAACGATATATGATATTGACAAATATTGATGTGATTATAGTGAGATTTTGCCACTCAAGTTCTGTAGAATGCAAACGTTTCTTCAAATTGCTCACTACCTTCAGCTCAAATCCAAGTTTAATTATTTGAGCAGAGATTCAAAAATCACCTCGCAATAAAGACTCGGCGCAGCATGCCGACAAGTATATAGCACGCCAAACACCGCTTATTATTAAACAAAACTTTATAAATACTTTTCAAAGAATATCGTAAACGTACTAAAACTTATAAAGAAAATCAGGTTTTTATACTCACCCTTCAATCGTTTTGACTTTTGAAGCACGTCAGAATGACGTTACGTTATTATTGACGTGACAGAATAACTTCAACTAATTTATGTGTTTACGTTATAACCAGTTACTTAATAAATCTTAAATGATATGCATTTTTTTACACATTTTCTACGGGGTCACCAATTCAAAGATATTGTCATTTCTATTGCAGATACCTTCGCCAGCAAAGTAGCCGCGGTCGGGGACCAGTACGCCGACGCCTCAATAGGGAACGTGACCGGGTCAAATGCGGTCAACGTGTTCCTTGGCATCGGAGTGGCTTGGACGATCGCCGCCATATACTGGGCAGTGACCGGAAAAACTCCGGAAGAGCGGCAGTTCCGTGTTCCGCCGGGAAATCTCGCATTTTCCGTCACTGTGTTTTCCGCTTTCGCTATCATAGCCATCGTTGTGCTCATGATTCGCAGGAGGACAAAAAGCATCGGAGCCGAGCTGGGGGGGCCCAAAACCGCTAAAATAATCAGCTCCTCTTTTTTCGTCATGCTTTGGATTGTTTACATTCTCCTGTCTGCGTTGGATAGCTATTGCGTCATAAAGACATTTTAATTGGTCGTGAATGAAACATTGCCAAATATCTGCTGAGCGTGACGAACACGGTCACCGCACGACAAAGACGCGTTTTGAGAAAATGTAGCGAATTATCTTGGATTTGAAATCGGAGGAAAAAGAAAAAAAGGAGATTGTCCTTGTAAGGATTTTTCGTGCGGTAAATACAACGCTTCCATTTTCCGTCTACCATAGACATCCCAGAAGCGATTTATCCCAATCGAAAAAAACTCTTACGTGACTAATTTTTTTTGAAATTGTGCTCTTGTGGCATGCCACAGCGTCGGTCAGAAAGAATTTATTTACGCTCCCGCTTGTTTGAATCGGTGTGAATTTGATTATTACTTTGATTTTCATGAAATGTTCCCGTCACGCTTCACTTGACAATGCTTTTTTCTTGCCAAGCAATTTTAATCGTACCTTTCCCTCATCGACATCTTATGAAAATATGCGCTGGTGACGTCATGCCTCTGCTCCATTATTTCTCCACATTTTCTTAATTTAAATTGTCCTTAGGTCGTTTGTCATTTTGCTTGACGTCATCAATATATGACGTGGAATGTCGTGACTTGTGTTTGAATCAGTGGTGTGATTGGTAGCTTGTTATATCCGATAGCGAGAATGCGTCTTTTAGCGGCTTCACAGCATACAATCACCTAAACTAAAGCGGCAATGATTAGATTTCCAGAAGTCGGGACATTTATGAAGGTTTCATTTCAATTTCAAATTTTTCCAATGAAATTTCGGTTTATTGCAGACAATTTTTTTTGGCCAAATCCCTCACAATTATTTGATCGCTCACTGTGCCAACTATTCCGGTTCAATTTCGGAATAGAAGAACGATTGACGCGACTGCACAGTTTCATAATATCAGGGTCAAATAATTGTCAACATTTGCACGTACATACCAAGAAAGACTTATGACGTCATCTTACTGGGATACGTCATTATAAATCGCAATTGTACGTCTGATCCTGACTTTACTCGAACACCTTGTCATGTTTTGCGGCAGAATGTCGACAGAATTGCATGTTTTAATTCATATATTTATGCCAAAAATTTCGATATTTAATGCCAAGAAAAAAACGATACGTTTACATAGATTAATATGATTTTTTGGTACAAATAGCTCCTATTTTGATTATTTGTTTTGTTTATTTGTGTGTACTCTACAGCATCGACAGCAAATAATTTTATGCGTGTTTATGATGTTACAATAGCATCGTCATTTCCTTTTGTTTGCCAGTCATGATGACGTATTGCGTGCTAGTGCGTTTAGGTGTTAATCCAGAGGTCGGGAACCTATGGCTCGCGAGCCAGATATGGCTCTTTTGATGACGGCATCTGGCTCGCAGATAAATCTAAGCTGGCATTTCTTAGCACAATTGTTACGAATAAAACTTTTCTGTTATTTGTAGTTTTGTAATTTCTGTACCATGCAGCACCAGAAATCGCATTAACAGTAATTAGCATGTTATTAAAGAGTAAATTCAGACATTTACCGTTGTCTAAAATAGTTGGTTTTGCTTAAAAATGCACACGTTAGTTGCATTAAGTGTTGAAAAATATTATATGGCTCTAACGGAAATAAAAATTAACAATATGTGGCTTTCATGGCTCCTTCGCCAAAAAGGTTCCCGACCCCTGTGTTAATCAGAGTCGTTCATCAGACATTCAAAGCTGCAAATAAAATGAGATAACTCTACATGAACAAGTTGTTCCAGCCAGTTAAGGTTGTACTGTTGCATAGTAAGACGAGGTAGCAGTAAAAAGTTCGATTTTAA
Organism: Clavelina lepadiformis; assembly: GCF_947623445.1. Taxonomy (NCBI): domain Eukaryota; kingdom Metazoa; phylum Chordata; class Ascidiacea; order Aplousobranchia; family Clavelinidae; genus Clavelina; species Clavelina lepadiformis. Next base: position 22,217,499 of record NC_135241.1, read on the forward strand.
AACAGGCATTTCGGTTTTCGCGCCAGGTTTTAACAACCTCCTATGACGCAAGCATGCAGCTATCGAACATCGTTTTAACGACCTTATGACGTTGCGATGAACTTAGGAAAACACAACGTATGCGTAAGTGCAGTAAATCTCACGGCAGTTTAAACACAGCCGGACGGTCGTGAAAATAGAAGAGGATTTACGGCCTCGTACGTATGTTATTTTACTTTCTACGCTTCACGGCAAATGTTCCACGAATTTCCAACTAACCAAACAAAGGTTCGGCACCTCCCTAACCGCAGTAACTATTTCGTTTTAATGGAGCGTTACAATCCTAATCACTGTTTGCCGCGCACCACTTTGAAACCAAATGGTGCGTAGTCTTAATAACAATGCTGAAATGCAATTAGTATTTATTACCTCGTACTTATAGAAACGTTAGCACAGTAAATTTACGTGTTGTTTGAATAAAGAATATTAGGTAAGCACTGCATAGTATGAAACGTTTGCAAACGCAATAACGCGCACAGTGCTTGGGAATCGTAAACATAGATTAGCTAAAAATGAACATTACAAAACTTAGAAAAATGTGTAAAAATAAAAAAAATCTTTAACGCAAAACCACCACAAATATAAAAAAAAAATTGGCCAAAGCTGAAACCAGAAAGGAGCGAAAATTGAAACGACAAGAGCCTACAAATGGATAGATAGCTTAATAAATGCCACAAAAATGGGGTTTTGAAGGCTCCAAATTTCGACACCAATCGTCAACAACCCTTTGACGTCTCTCGCATCACTTGATTTGTTGTTGTTGTTGTTGAAGCGTCGTTTTTTCAATAAAAATTTTATTTCTTTTGGAAAAACTCCAGAAAACTTGGCCTTGGCAAGGGCAGGGTGCTCTCATAAATTGGAGGGGACGAGTAGATGGGGTAACCCAACGGTGGGTCGGCCGCCTGTGTCGTCAAATTTCGCAGGAGATCTTTTTGAGCTTGGATGCTGTACCTCTCCTCGTCATCATTGGTGGCGTACAGAAGTTCCCAGGATAGATTGGACCAGATTCCCCGCACAGCGGCAGACGACAACCGGGTCACGTGCGTCTCGACCTTGCGTCGAAGAAGCATGCGGGACGAGTACTCCCCCTAAATCGGAGGGGCGAAATAAGGTTTAGCGAAGTAGGCGGTAGCTATGAGCAAACGTAAGATATTACTGTACTTTTGCTATATAAAAACAAACTTCAACTTTTCCTGTTGACAAAAAAACACCAGAAAATAAATAAACAGAAACAATATTAGCATCGTGTCGCAGTGGGGTACCTAGTTTAATTCCGACGCTGGAATTATCCCAATTCTGTAACAATGATCCTAACTGAACTTTCTTGACAATTTCTTCAAGTTTGTTTAATACAACTGCCCAAACTAAGCTAAACTCTCAACATTATCCCAAAATATCGGAATTATCGACAAGTTTCTGGTGTTGATCTGCCACCTCGTGCGAGGTGGGATATTTCGGTGTTGGTACTTGATATATCCTCACTACAATAATGCTTAAATGCACATGCAGCTACCCCATACCTTGTTGCTGTCATAGCTGAGTGAGAATAGGGAGGATACACCCTTACTGACCGCTACCTCCCAGCCGCGTGAACCCTCGACGCCTATGAACCAATCGCTGTCGTACTCTTGCAATGACGTCACCATTTCGTCGTAAGCTTCCTCGCCCGCACTTTCCACGGTTCCCATGACGACGCGGTCGTACATCATTTTGATGGCGTACCTTGATAGCAATGATATGACGTCAAAACGGCAAGATACACGTAACGATGATGACCCAACATATGACGTTCCTGACCTGTGAGCTTCAACAACCAATTGATGAAGATCTGGTCGCTGACGTAACCAGTCTAGGCCAGGTGACCAGGGTATGTTATCGAGGTAGACCTTGCAAAGGTGACTCGCCCCTACCAGATCCGGGTCTCGGCCAGGAACACCTAACACGGGTTGAAAAGATCGAATTAGGTTAATTCTATGCAAGACTAGAGTTAGAAGCTTGAACACGAGAAACCAACAGACTTGAAATAATTTTCTTTCAGGTTATACTCACTTTGAACAAATATGATGTAGTAGCTCGCCAGCGTCAACTTGCGGCACGTCATCATCAGTTCATCTTCTTCCCAACCAGCGCCACTTTTGTCATCGATTGATGATGTCACGTGAAGGTACCAGGACTTGTCAAAAAGTTGCTTGTAGGGTTCGAGGTCGCGATCAGATACGGGAATCTCCCCCCAACCAGTGCTAAAATTAAGGTGGCCGTTGCTTTGAGGAAGTTTTCCTGTGAGACAGAGACAAGCAACATTTGAAACAGTTTCAGGAGACAATTTAAATTCCTACACATAATAACACTTAAGTTTCAATCCTAGAAACAGAAGAAACAAAACCACCCCGCAGTCTAAAGACAAGTCCAAGACCTACTTATATTACGCCGACGCGTTCGTTAATTTTTCCGAGGCGCACGACTTGAAATCAACAACCAAGAGCGATCGCTCTGTGTGAACCCAGCCTTAGACTTTAGTGTCGTTTTGGTTAAAGTATTTTCCTTAGGCACGTAAGTCAGAGAATTTAATCGTTGATGATTCACTTTTATGATCTTAATTCAGTAAAATTCATTTTCAATCAAGATAATTCTCAACAAGCGTATTCGAAACGAATCACACATAGAAGAGGGAACTTTTGTTACGATCACGAAAATATTACCTCCAACATCGTTTGTTGTTTTTTTCCGCGCATCAGCGGAAGACAAACCGAATCCAGAGTCGGAAAGTTCACTGTCCAAATCCCAAAGATCATCGTCGCTGTCTGGCACCGTTCCAGGAAGATTAGTGGATTTCGCGCTGCTGCGGGACTTTCTTTCTTTGGCGGCTTTGCTTGATACAAAGGCAGTTTCCTCGTTGTTGGTGAGGATGGACGCGATACTCCCCAAAGATGGGCTCGGAGCAGGTCTTGCGCTCCTCCGGCTTGGCTTCAAAGAGTTCAGCTTCACACCGTTTTCCTGAGACGACAAAACGTCTTCCAAGCTCTCAAAACTCAACTCAGATTTCGCACGAACGTCAACGGGCTCCTTTTTTATTGCTTCTGGTCCCCTGCTGGACGGTTGGGTGATTATAACCGCCTTTTTTCGCTCGAAGGGGCCGCTGGGTATGACCGGTATATCGATTGTTTCACGTTGCCGTTTCTTACGTAGAAAATGGGCAAGTAGCCATACCACACATTTGACATAGTCGGAATGGAACTGTTTTACGGCGATCGGGTAGTCTATGATTCCTAGGTTAAAAAACAACAATATTCACAGGTGACAAAACTTTTTTGATTTTTACCAAAATACAACAATGTATTTTCTAACCTACTGCATTTTTACTTAACTATTATCATTTCAAACATAAGGTAACTGTTATTTCAATGCATTTCGTAAAGCGTGATTTACCAGAAAGAGAGTTCTTGGCATCAGAATAGCCATCAATTGATATGGTGTCAAGTGGGGTAAGTGAATAAAGGAAGGGATATGGGTTTGTCCTGCAAAGCAAAACCAGTTAGGGAGAAGTAACAGCTATTTATATAAACAGAGTTTCAAAGTGAGAGTCAATAAAATGTCAGTTTAGTATTAAATGTAGCAGCACTACTAATGCAAAGCCTAAAATCCTTAGTGGTTGTCATATATATTGTAATCGTTTAGGTAGTAAGTTTAACAAAACATAAATCGACTCAAAAAAATGAATGACTCGACACACCTCAAGCAAGAAGCTTGCCCTGGTTTTTCGAATGCCGCTTCACAAGCGTCGTCGACTCTCGTAGCTTCTAGGGCATGACATGAAGTTTCTTGCAGTTCGAGGCCTTTCACATAGAAACTTGCGTAACCATACCCTTGCTCAAGAGTCTGAAACATACAACAGCGTGAGAATTGCATTGAAGTAATGTAAACAGCATTTCCTAAGTTCTATAATCCTTGAAAACTCAGGCTGAAAATAACCACAAAAATAATCCTCTACCGTAATACATAAGTCAAACAACAAAGCAACAATTGGTCTTAACAACCTGTTAAACATGCGATTTTTAATAAAGACGTCATTACCTGAACCCAAAAAGTTTTATCCTGAGATCTAGCCAGGAACGAAGACAAATCAGAGCCTTGAGCACCGAGAGATGAATATGTGCCTAAATATGTTCCACGAGATAATGCCCGACATAGATTTGGCGCCATCTGGAGGTAGTATGCAGTGTCAGAACAAACACTAGCTGGTGCTTCACCTGATAATAGAGGGTTTACAGTTGATGATCAACGTAAACGGTTCGCTACTCTTTTGGCTAAAGAAAATTTTAGAAATTTTTATGTTTATTGCAATTTTTAATATTTATGAGCAGTTGATGTTTGTTGCGTACCTGGTGTTTGTGGCCAAAATCTTGATGGTCTTGGAAACGCGACATAAAACAAAGGAAGAGTGAAGATGGGAAAAATAGGAGCAGAAATTGCAGTCGCAACAACAATCACGGCGATAACAAGTGGTAAAAACAAAATGTTGAGAGCAACTAGACCAGCAGAAGATTTCCTGTAAAACCAAAAGCAATCTCACGTTTTTGGGCAAGTATATAAATTGTGAAGCACTTGGGAAAGGTTCAGCTTCAGAATGTGATAAAAACCACACAAGAGTTACATTTCTAGCTGCACTCACCTTCTTTGCTTCTTGTCGGTATACGAGGTAATTGTGGTAACAAAAGCAAACCACATATTATCCAGCAACCTGAAGCTACGATCAATGCAAATGTCCAACAGTAAAAGACGTCCGCCCGGTGAAATGGTCTCGTACCAACCAAGCGCAACTGTCGGAGAGGTCAAAATAAGCTCAATGGTACTGAAGACAGCAAAGATGAGTAAACCGCTATTGCTTCTTTGCCAGACCTGAAACGAACACAAAATATCCCAAAAATCTCATTTTGATGTAATAATTTACTAGGACTATCGGAGATTTCTTTGTTAGTTAAATTACAAGAATTTAACTAATCACTATAACACCTATAACATGTTAATTTGTTGAAATGGATATCCTTGAAAGCCTAAGTGGAGTACTTACCATACGAAATGCATGGATGGTGATAAGTCCATTTACAAATGATGGTAAAATAACAGTGCCGCTGTCGTGGAGGTGAGAAGAAAGGTAAAAGACCATCAGCAGAGGAGCAAGCATTGATGTGAGGGACAAATGCAAGTACCCAAAACCATCTAGAATTTTCTTTCTGAAAAATCAATTTCGAATAAAAACAATTTAAAAAAAATAAAGTAATTAATAAAGAATTATAATCGATCATAATTATAGAAGGCATGAAGCCATACAAGAAGCATACAATCGCTTGTGTATGCATTAAAATAAGACCCTCGGTAAGCACATTTTATTCTCAACTATGGTACAATCTATAATTTCCAACGACGAAATGAGCAAACCAACAGAACATCCCCAACTTCAATTGGCATGACAAGTTAAATAAGACACTGTAAAATACACAGTAAAAAAACAAAAAAAAATTAGCAAATTATTACCTCTTTGCAAACCCAGTGGTATTAGCGAACCCATTGGGATAAAAACAATTCCTAAAAAGTCGAAAACAAACGTAGACTCTTTGGAAATCTTGAAGCAATTTGCAAAGAACTGCAAGAATTATAAAAAGGATCTCAAAAGCAATCTTGATTTGAGAGTTGCTGGCGATTTGTGTTTGGTAGTTCACACCCAGTGCAGCCACCAAAGCTGTGATTGCCAGTGTCACGATATGCCAACCAACGGCCACAAGTGAGAAACTGCCACCGTAATGCGGAACATCTGATCTGGAAGTTCATGGGAAATACATTTACCACATTGTGCTTAACTAAGAAAATATGTAGGTAGCTAATGATAGAAAAATTAACAAACAGTTTTCGATGATTGTACATAAAATATTCATAAACAGAAAAACAATTGAAAGTAGCTTACGTCAAAATAAATAAAACCTTTAGATAAATCATTAATAATTAATTAATTGATTGACTTACTCATTGAATTTGGAAGAGCAAAATGAGAGAAACTTAAAAAGTAAGACAAACACCACAGAAACAACATCTGTGCTCAATAAAAATCCAAAGCAAGCTGAGAAGAGAACAAGTGCAGGAATACTTGAAATGAAGCTCACAGCAATTAATACTGAACCGGACAGAATGACATTTGTCAGCAACCTGTGATAGTATGCTTTCAGGTAACAATGCTGAATATTACATACAATAACATGTAGGTAGACAAAGGGATAATCTTAATTCAAGTGAATATTTATTAAAATTATAAAATCAGTCAAGAAATTCTATATAATACATATTGATTTCGTCATATCATGCAATAACAAAACAATTCATTCGGAATTTGTCCACAAACTTTAGCCAAGGCATACCTGGCATCAGTTGCCATTGGAGAACCTCCCAGTGCAAATACCAACAACTGTTCAAGAGACCACAAAAAAAGGGAATCGATTGGAGGAAATAGACCGGACAACCATAACAAAGGAAGAAACAGGAACAAAATATGCAAAACTGCATTGACGGTAGAATACGAGGTAATGTAACTGTGAAAGAATAAATCACAAAATAAAATACTTATGCATTATATGATATATGAGTCTCTGACCCTTGCTTTTTTGCTTCATATAACTCGCTCTTCTCAACATTTTGCTCCGTATTTCCATAGATATTTTATGAAGTGTAACATTCAAGTATGCTAGATTGAAAATTCTTACACTGATAAGTTTTACTTACACTTGCACAACATGAAAAGCATAGAACACGAACACATGCGTTGCCCTGGAAAGGGAAGCAATGTCATAAGGATCGACGGAATGAAATGTTGCCACCTCGGGTGGGATGCCTCCCACATTTAAAGGGTACTGGGCGCAAGAGATGGCTACCCATGAAAAAATATAAATGATAACAGTGGCAGCAACACTGCTACCGTATAAGGCATTCAGTACAGATGGTAATGTGTACCAATATCCAAGTCCGGATAAAACTCCAGCAAATAAGGCACGTAGTATGACACCTGGCGTAAATCTGAAATAAATCAATATAGCAACGCCATAACGCCAGTCATAAACCTACGGCACAATTTATGTCCAACACCACATAGGTTAAGCCACAACAAAGCCGTGTGATAAATGATTAACATAAATACAGATGATTTAACATCATAAAATTCACCTCAATTTTGGAATAACAAAATTATACGTAGTTGATGAACAACAAGATGTAAAGAAAATTTCATCATCGTCAGCTAATAGCTGCCTAAACTGTTGACTGGATGTCAACTCATTCCTTCGATCGGGATTTGATGACTTTTTAAATGATCTTACAACATGAACTATCTGCCACACATACAAACAATTTATTCGTTTACTGACTTCAACAAAAACTGTCATATTTACTTTACTATGCAGCATTTTTTATATTTATACCAAGTATCACAAGCACATTTTCAGAGGCAGTAAAGCAGTCTACAGTTTCAAAATGGAGTAGGCTATTAATGTCTTTTTGTCTATACTTACTTGAAGTGTTAAAACAAACACTCCAACAAGAACGCCAGTCAAAATACTTCCAAGTAAAATACTTAGGCCTCCAACTTCTGTGGAGACAGTGAATATTCCACTGATAACCCATGGAACGAACCATAGAGCAATCTGTGCTACATAGACATAGAATGGTGCAGAATATCCAAGCTTTAAATTTGGTCCTCCGAGCAGAGTTTGCGGAATCCTCTTTGCAACAAATTCTTGTTTGTACTCATTAAGTAATGGCACATTGTCAACTGGCATTGTGAATGACACAAGTTAAAGATTTTTATCAAAAATCATAAAACACCATAAACATCATAAAACTCAGATCTTAAGATTAGTTATTAATTAATGGGTCCATTTTCTGTATCTTGCTTCTGAAAGGAAGTGTTTAAGAAGCGTTAAAATTCTAATGCTTTTGTTTACTGGTGAATGAAACCAAAAACATTTTAAGTATCGGCTGTATTACAACACCACAACAATCTGCATAATGAACCTAATTGCTACTTCATTAGGTCTTTGTATATAAACATTAACAATTTGGTAAATATTTCTTTCAAATATATGAAATCCTGAAACCACTTAGGCTATTAATGCAGGATACCGGCAACATGAAATTTGGTTCTCCTCTACTTTTGCACTCTCGTATCAGGATCGAGTTTTGCAGATCTATTATGTCATAATTTCTTTCCTATTACCTCATAATTCCTTCCCATTTAAGCCTTCAAGTGGGAGTGCAAAAGCACAACAGGCACTAAAATCTCACCAAAATATAGGCTAGGTGTTAGAAGGTGATTATTTCATTGTAAGTAAGTCATGTAACCTACTGTTAACTGATTGCGCCGACTATTATGAACTGATTCGTTTGCTTCAGTACGAAAACTCTGCCCTAACGTACCGATAATTTAATTAATAGGCTTAAATTACTCAAATAAATAAAATCGGCCCTTTCCCATTAAAACGAAACAAACTTGCATTCGTATGCTGATTTAACTAAAGTCAACTCCACAACAAAAAATACACCAATTCAGTTTTCATCAAACAAAGAAATTCAGCCCTGAATTTAAATCAGACCGCCAACTGAAATTTGAATGTCAAGCCGGATTTTCACTACAGTTCACATTCCTCACAACACAGCACTACAGCAGGCGTATAACAATTTTGAATCCACGTCATTATAAATCAAATCGTTTTAAACACATTCAAAGCATCCTTCACTATTCGCTGATTACGCAAGGGCTTTCATATATCGAGTGAATTATGTCCAAGCATCGTTGAATTCCCTTTAAGTGTAGCATGTCATCAAGTATTTCTGGAGTCTGGACACAATGTTATGATGAATTTACTTCTGTTGCTGCAGCACCTATTTTCACAACGATCTGATGCAATTTTCTAAACATTAGGGCAGATCCGAAAAACAAAATGTACCTTTAAAATAAATAAGAGCATTGTTTGACTAATGTCACACATATTAGAAACGAAATAAATCATTTTCCAACAAAATTAAATTCGTGTGCAAAGTTAATATATATATATATATTTGGCTACTTATTGAATACACAATTTTTTAAGGAAAGAAGGTTTAATGTGCAAAGCTGATGTATTTGTGATGTCAGGTGTCGCCAAAGCTTTTGTTTGTATCAGAGCCAATTCGAAAACGATATGATGATAAATGTTATCAATATATGAGTTATATTTTAAAAACTATATATTTGCCATGCTATCTCTTGAGTGATGGAATAATTTTGATGTGGGTACATTTACATAGTTCTCTCAAATACCCACGAGATTCCAAACATTTTTACGTGCAAATTTCCTTAGCACTCGACAGCGCTCCACTAACGTTATAATTTACTTGAGCAAAGCTTTATTTTGTTAGTGATCAACGAAAACTGGGGCTCGATCCATGTTGACGAACAATCGCCAATTCATGCAAATACTTTCTTCATAACGAAGCAAGTGTTTCTCTACTGATTCTGATTGCACATCTACAGTAGGACTACTTAATCGGAAGCGCCCAACGTCTTGATGTGGACCAGGCAGTAGGTCATATGTGTGGTTTATTATATTGTGTAGGCCTATGTTGAAAACCTATTCAGGCTAGCTTGGGCGTTCCAGTACCGACGGTGCGTCGTGAAAACGGCTAAATCCCGATGACTGGTCTTCTTCCCATCTAGCGGCTGCTGCTATTCAACATTTTGTAAAGAAGAATTTATTTAAAAAGCGGCAAGAACCATCAGCAGGTTCGATCAAATACGTCAGAAAAAATAAAGAAAATTCAGGAAGAAAAGAGAAAAGGCGAACTGCATAAAGGCGGTCAGACTTACGGGTCTAACTAAAACATGTCGGAACACCAACACATCATGCGCAACTACAGTAGTGGTGTCATGATGTGGCGAATTCAGCATTTTGGCAAGCGGAGACATTCCAAACTGCTCTTATCGTAAATGGGTCAAACGTCCATGTTTTCTGCGTAGTTTTTTCTTTTAAGAACACCGCTCACGAAGGGATTCCCAGACGCAAGAACTTGTTCCTTCATCTGCTTTAAAGTTTCTTTTTTCTCCGCTTCTGACTTGGCGCTATTCATCAGTATTTTCACTTCATCAATAAAAGCCTTTATGACGTTTTCCCCTTCCTAAATAGAAAACTTATTTCAAAAATTATGAACCTTTGGCCAAAACCTTAAGCAATGAGCATGCACTTCGGTTGAGTTTAAAATTTGATAACATTTGTTTGCTGGTAGTTGTATTTAAACACCGATGTTCATTTCAGGCACCTGAAGTAACGTTAAGGATTGGCATTGACAATCCTTTGGGGTACAGTTCATTGTCCTTAAAGTGTTTTAGCTTCAATCAATGCACTGAAGCTTTAAGCTTGACCTGTTTAATTTTTCTTTTTTTCTTGGACTTTTCCTCGCGCTGTCCGTCGATATCGAACGACGGTGTGACGTAATAATCTTCCAAGTCGTCTGCTTTACGCTTGGCCGCATCGATGACGCGTTGGGGAAATCCCACACACTCGGCGACGTGGATTCCGAAACTCCGATCGCATGAACCTGGAATAAAATGGCAGCAGACTTACTTTGGATCACCTTAGTGGTGTCTCTCAAAATGACAACCAATTTTCAATCAATCTATTTGCCAAGGGTTTGAGTTCATCCGAGATGTCCAAATTCGATTTAATTCATGTAGAGCTTAATTACGTCATTGCAAATTGTCAACTGAATGAAGACGGTCGAGGAGTAACTAGAAACTATCCCAAACAATGCACCTGGTTGCACTTTGTACAGCATGGTGAGGTTTGATTGTCCGTCCCCATCGGTTCCAGTTAATGCGGTCACGTGGTAATTCACTGCTGACGTCACTTCATCGGCAAGAGCAGTCATTTCATCGAAATGGGTCGCGAAAAGGCAAGCGGCTTTCGTGTCGACTGCTATCTTGTGCGAAATTGACCAGGCCAGACCGAAGCCATCATAAGTGGATGTACCCCTGCCTGGTTTCAATTTGAACATAAACAAATTAAAAAACTGGTGAAAAAAAATCACGTTTATAAACCTCAAGATTAGTGACAACTTCTACAGAGGTCAACAAAATGAAATATAATGTTTTGGACAAAGACACGGATTTCAAAGAAATCACAGCAGTCACTGCTGGTTGCTTAAGTAGAGACATACATATAGACATCTTATAAAAAATTAGGAATTCCTCACCGAGTTCATCAATAATAACCAACGAGTTTTCAGTTGCAGATCTGAGAATGGCAGCGGTTTCCAACATCTCAGCCATAAATGTAGACACCCCTTGAACCTTTATGCAAATAAACGTTAACACTTGATTAACACGACATACAAAGAGGACTGAAACGTTTTCATTAGCAGAGCCAACGACCCAATAAGACACATATTTAGGCAACACTGTTGCTTGAAAATGAGGTTGTGACATTACCTGGCAGTCGCCTGCGCCAACCCTTGCCAAAATTGCATCAACCAGTGTGATTTCAGCACACTCACATGGAACAAAACATCCAATCTGGGCCATCAAAATAACGACTCCAATCTGGCGAATGTAAGTCGACTTGCCGCCCATATTTGGGCCTAATGAGAAAAGGTGGCAAAAACGGAGAATTAAAAAAAAAACTAGACAAACTTTAGTCTATTTCTTATTACCATGTAAAATATTTCTTGAAAATTTGCATAAAATCTGTACAGAATTAGCTAAACAACAACAATTGTCACCTGTTATAATAAGGAAGTTATGGACGTCTTTTTCAAGTTTTGCATTATTGGGAATAAATGAAACACCATCCTGTGCCTCAACACAGGGATGTCTGGATTGAACCAGTTTGATCAGGTTAGAACCGCTTCCCACGGCGTTAAGTTTTGGACGAACATATGATATTGGAGCATTGACAGCAGCCTAAGAATAAGTGGATTACAAAAGTAAATCAGACATTACCAAAAAAGCACGAACTTAATTCAAATTATTTAAACATATTATGCTCGCCACAAAGCCAATTGACAGAGTTTGTGACAAACAAAGTTGGCGAAAAATAAATTTTGTTTTTACACCAGAAGAGCATTATTTATTCCACCTAAAGTCAGTTCATAAAAGATCGAGGATAAAAACTGGCAGGAACAAGAAGCAAACCTGGGCAAAACTGAGCAGTACGTCCAACTTAGCAACAACCTCAGAAAGTGAGTGCAACGGTTCTGCGTATCCCGATCCAATTGCAACAATCTCCGTCACAACCGCATCTTGTTGATTTTCATAAGATTCCCTGCACTCCTGGTATTCAGCATTGAGTTTCTCCAGGCGTGTATTTGTAAATCTGCACAAAACAGCAAAACCTTGTTGTCAAAATTTCATGACTGTAGCTACAGTATGCACTAATACAGTGCTTGTCAACTCTTTTCAACTGCAGCCCACTTTTACTGACAGTGACTTCTACTCACAGAATACAAACAAGTTAAATTAAAAACAATCTTTTTCAAGAATGTTTTTGCGATAACCCCTAGGTTCTGAATGGCTCTACTTCATGGTATTCACTTTTTGTAATGCAACAGTTTGGCATGCTTCGCGGCCTACCGTTTGAAAAGTGGTGCACTTATGTTTAGGAGATCTCAATTAAGGTTTATTTTACCCATAAACAATTGATAAAACATCGATTAATACACAGAATTCAGTATTTGCATGATCGCATATAAAAGCAAAAAAAATTCCAATGCATAACGTCAAAGAAAGCAAATGAGCAAAGTCATTACACAAGCTCACCTTACACCAGCTTTGTTTGTATCAAGCGTGGTAAATTTTTTGTTGTTTCTCAATGCTTTCTCTTCCTTACATGTCACTCGAAACACATGTCCGAACGGAGATGTTTCCAACTGAAAAGCACGAAACTCTTACCAAACAAAAAGAAAAATGTTTTTCTAATAAAATTGAATCGTAACCGAAAGCTCAATTATTATTATCATACCATACATACTGCTATATTGAAACTGTTAGGCTGACCTATTCCTGATAACATTATAATACCTTTATGCCTTTACCAGCTTCTAATTGGAGTTCAGAGGCAGCTTTTTGAAACGTGTTATCCATTTGGCATTCAACATCATCCATTTTAGTTCGTAAACGTTGTAATTCTAGATCAAAATCAGATTTGACCATAAATTCGTGTTTCTGTATCTAAAAGTAAATTAAGTGAGTTGATTTGGAGAAAATTGATTAATGTGGAAGCAATGCTTAATAGTACTTTGGAAAACGATGAAACAATCATTTTAAGGCTTTCAGACTTTCCTTAAATCAACAATAAAATTGTAGTTTACTACAATGAGTCAAAGGGCGGAGAAAAAACATCTGCAGTTAAAATAACTAAACTGTTTTTTTTGCTTTGACATTCATTTTTTAGATAAAAAACGCAACCTTGCAAGAAAAATGCACACACCATGTCGAAATCAAGTGTAGTGTCCAACATCTCCATAAACTTATTGAAATCGTTATACAACTCGTGAATTGGACTAGTGAAGACTTCTTTAAGGAGTTTCTGATTGGAATCGAGACATTCAGAATATTTTTCGATGGTTTCACAAATGAATGGCAACTGCTTGATTGACTGCGAGATTAAAAAGAAATCAAAAAATAGTCATTAGAATCTTATTTTGTAACATAGTTTTGAAGGACAAACATATTTATGTTGTCAAAATTATGCGGCCATACCTGATAAACTCTATAGCAATCCTGAAGGTTTGCCTTTTTACGGTGGAACTTTTTGGAAAATCTAGAGCAAAAAATGGATTTTGAAACTACAACTACATACCACATTATATAAAATATTATCATGTATGACTAGGAAAATATGATAATCCAACTCCACACAGAACGAGAAGAATGTAAATAAAAGTGAAACAAATCTTTAAAAAAATGAAAAATCCACAACAAACGTTTCTTAGTTACTGTATTACATACTTGTCAAAATCTGGTAACTTTTTTAAATGTTCACTTATAAGTGATTGTCTCAACTCAGCCCCTTCAACAAAGGCCTGCACTGCATCCAACCTTTCCTCGAGATGATTCACATCAATCAAGGGTTGCTTTATCCAGCGAGCTAACAACCTTTGACCCTGATCAAACACAATCGTAGTGGTGGAAATATATAATAATATAGTTATTGTCAGGATATCAGTATAGACGACGGATCTTATGATCCACATTCGGGTGATCCGGTCATTTCCAAATATATGTAACTAAGACCTTCAATCCATCAGAAAGCTTTTCTCAAACAAAAACTCTCTTATAAGTTCGAAAACTTAGTAATAGAAATATTTTCCTATTTAGCAAATTCACAATGAATGAAGATGAATCATTGAAGATTGTGTAGTATTTTTTATGAAAGCACCTCACATGAAAAAACAACGTGAGACACAAAAGCAACCTGGGTATCCATGCATTTACCTGGGGAGTTTGACAGTGGTTTAAGATTCCGTACAATGAATCGGATGGTCGATTGGAAAGAACGGTTCCAGCAAATTTTTCCGGAAATAAATTCAAGGCAAGCTTAGCAGCGCTATCTAATTTCATATACTGGGAAAGGTCGTATTTTTCAGCCACAAACTCTCCAAATTTTTCCTCCTTGTTGAGTAACTCAAGGTAAGAAACCAACGCGCACAAACATGATGTTGAGAATTGATGATCTACGGCCCAATTCATATTAGCGTCTGCATCGCCACTGACTTTGCTAAAACAAAAAATATTAAAAAAGATCACTCTGGCAAAATCTAAAAACTAATAATTTAGAACAGGAAAGCATTACATTTGAAAACTTTGCTGAATTTTAGACCAGGAATGTTTGGTTAACTACCTCTTCTTTTTCTTTAACAGTCTGCTCAAGTCTTGGTCTAAATTCTTTGTGCTAAACTCAGACTTTGGGCGTTCTGTCATGAGCACACCGCTTCGTTTAATGATTTCCGACAATTTTTTTGCTTCATTTGTGGATTCCTCACAAATAAAAACATATCGTTTATAAATTATATAATTAATCAATTATATATATACATACATTTATCATATATATATATATATATATGTGTGTATGTATGATAAAGATTGTTAATATAAATTACAAATATATATCTTACCAGTTTGCCAACAACGCACTCTTTTGGACCAAGTTGCAATATGGTAGATTCAAGATTTGCAAAGTGGTCATTATCGGAAAATTCTGCATATTTCATTTCACAAAGATTGGTGTCAACAAATCCAACACCGACAAAAACTTGACTTGCTACGATGCACAAAATAGAAAAAAAACAATTTTAATTCATCCAATAAGCCAAAAAGGGTCTCCTTTCCGAACGAAACAACCATATTCAAACAACGTTATAAACAGTAAATGTACAATTAACCTTCAAGTCTATATCTTATTGCCATCACAGCAGACGAAGTTGACATCAAATCTACGTTGTTGAATAACAAATCTTCAACCTAATTATATAATAATAAAGACACAAGAAATGCTGTTAATACTCTGCAACTAATTATCACAACTTAAAAAAGCAGGGATTAATTTTACACAACACTATACACATGACAGCAATATATAACATACTGATATTAAATACCATACACTTTATACAACAATCACACAAATAGGATTCGGTGCATATATTTTGAAAACAAAGAGAATCTTTGCTTGAATAGGCTGCCAGAGTCACCTCCATCAAATTGCCAGGTGAGGCCTTATATGAAACTGTCCAAACAGATTTTGATTTTTGCTTGTAGATTTCAAGACGATAATGCCTCACCAACAGCAAGTCACGAGCCATTGATTCAAAATTCAGGTTGCTCAAAAACACTGTCGGTAGCTTCATTTCTGAAAAACAAATAACAGTTGTTCTAATTAAGTAGCAGGTCAGTGAAAACCATTAACATTTTTAGCTCATTTAGCAGGATTTCTAAGCTTCTGTATAAGCATAAGCCACAAAACCAATCAAAAAAATAAATGAAAGCAATAAGCAGGTTAATGAATATACCAAAGTGACTTGGCTTCATATAACAATATATCACTTAGAATAGGCAATGCAAAAGGATGAGGGCTTACAGAA
The DNA here is from genome assembly GCF_947623445.1 of Clavelina lepadiformis. NCBI lineage: Eukaryota > Metazoa > Chordata > Ascidiacea > Aplousobranchia > Clavelinidae > Clavelina > Clavelina lepadiformis. The sequence continues at coordinate 22,233,690 of NC_135241.1, forward strand.
AAATTTTGATTAGAAGATAGGTTATTTAAGTTTATGGTTATTAGGTTAGGTGAACATAGAAAATGAGGCTGTCACTACTTTTTTAGAATTTGTCAAGCCTTCCAAGTATTGCTTTTCAACGTAACCGAAAAAATATATCAGTCCAACAGCTTTATTCTGGTAACCCAAAATCAATCTAATTTTTAGAAAGTGTAGCCTCAAATTGTATCGTTTATTTTTTGCCATTGACTGTGGGGAGAAAAAAGAATGGTGCCGACTTTATTATATCAAAACAAGAAATACACTCACAAACAATTAACGAATGGAAAAAGCAGAAATGCCAGTAAGCTTAAAACGAGCGAGATGTTAACTATACATTGGTACTACAGCTATGGAGGAATAGCACAGCGATCAAACTCAAAAAGTCGATAGGTTGACAAAAAAGAAATTTAACAAAAAGAATAATCAGTCCATAATAAAATTTATAATTATTTTAGTAAATATAATTGTACAGTAAATAAATTTATAGCTACATGGCAGGCTAAAAAGGAATTTATGCTTTAATTTATTGAATTTCACAAATAAGCTTGTTCAACAAAGCACACAATATATTCAAGTAGGTGTACCTCCGTTTGAAATTACTTTTATCACAGACTGTGTTTTAAAAACGTGATCTGCAGCCATAACAGCGTTTTTTCCGTGTGTGGTGTAAAATTCTCCGTGTTCAAATACTTGAAAAGTAGTTTCGGCTTTAAGCGCCATTGATTTATAAAACTGAAGAAATGCTCCTTCATTCTCAATGCACCATTTTCGTTTTGCTTGCAGATTGGCCATTTTGCAAAGTAGGCTACTTTTTACAGTTCAGCAGTAACAAACTGAAACGTAATTGCTACAGTATTTGCTTAATGATGATCACAATAACCTACCCAAAAATGCACATTTACAATAAACGCTTTCAAGTTTTAAATAGGTAACGTGATGTATTAAAATAAAAGTATCAAAAGTTCATAAATAAGTCACCGCAAACATTACTCACACGACCAATAATACACAAGTTATCAAATTAATTTGGCTGTTGAGTGTTGATATGCTTTCAGTTTTCGCGCGAAAACGTCATGGTCATTTGCGTCTCCTTACTTAAGAGATTTTTATACATACTGTAAGTTGAATAAAAACATAGAAATCTTACATTAAGGGGCCAATGTATAAGTACTACAATTACAGTATGACAAAGCGGAGTAAGTTGATCTCACAATGGCCGTTTTTGTTATTAAAAGTTTATAGCCTAAACAATTTTTGGTTATTTTTAATATAGCAAGAATTTTATTGTTACCATAATTTTTAGGTTAGTCAGGCTAAGTCCAAACAAAGAATACTCACGTTTCGAATTTATTTTTACTTTTGATTTTCTTTAAATGAAATTAGAAACATTTAACTTGGTTACCAGATTTTCGTTTTTGAGCGTGTGTTAAGATTATGATGTATGGCTGAGGATTGGTTTAGGTGGGTCTGTAAGTTGAGAGGCCCTACACCAGTCGGCAGGCTTGTTGTACAAGTTTTCTTCGATCCGGGTAAGACATTTTATGATTATAGGCAAGTACTATAAGCCTATAGAATCTACCAAATGGGTTCTGGAATTTTTTTTAGCAATTTGCTTTCCGATCAAAATTAACGCCAAAGTTGATCCAGAAGTTGTTATGTAGATAACTATAAATATTAAAATAAATGCTAAAACGCAAATATTATTATAAGTTAGGCTTATTTGTGATTTATTTTGTAAATTAGATTTTCAGAAACCTTTTATTTACCTGCATCTAAGATGTTGTAAAAATCCATCATTGCACTACTTCCCTCAAAATATGTTTTTCTGCCTATTTCAATAAAGAATGAAAGTTTTAAAGAAATCTACTTTCCTCATTATAATGGGTGTACTATGTACCAGCACCATATGTAAGTTTTTATTTATCACCTTCTTTGCAGGCTTGTAATTATTAACCTGACTGGAAAGTGCAGCAATTTTCAACTAGAAATTGTGCATGCAAAGACGCAAATTTTGGTGTGATGACATGCACTTAAGCCTCAATTCTTTGTTTTTATTTATTATAAATTGGCGTGAAGATAAGTTCAATGTGCACATTGATGAATCTTATGTGTAAAGCTGCCACACTTTCCACTATGATGGATTAGTATGCTCAGAGCTTAAACATGTTTCCCTGTTTATTGTTAATCATGAGCGAGTTGTTCTTCTTTTTCTTTTAGCATATTTTAGCTTTGAATAGTCCAGAGTTGAAAGTGTGGCACATGCACTCATGAGATTTATCAACCATTAATACTGGGGCGCATTTTTTATTACATTTGCGTTTTCAATCATACATATACCATATGGTTTGTCATTGTTAGCACTAATTAGATAGTGCTTTTAAAACCACATATATATAATTTTAAAGTCTTTATATTTCATATACCGGTATATACATGTATAGTTGTGTTTTCTGTAGAAATATTATTTCCATGATTTCAGGTGTATGGACATTAGGAGGATTAAATCAAAGCAAAAAGCATCACATCAACTATCAGAAGAACAATGCCTCACCCTTAAGTTTAATTCGTGAAAATAAAGTTATTCTCCATGAAAATGAAAGTATGTGTGGCTAAAACTGATAATCATTTAAGATCTGTATAAAAACAGACCAATCCTAAGATAGAAAGTTATTTTGTTCTGCAAACACTGCCATGTACTGCTGGTTTTTAAATGACACTACGACAAATGGAATCGTGTTACAAGTTTTGTTGTTAGATATCAGCAACTTGTCTCCGGCACGATACTACTGCAATTTTCCTGAAACCTTCGAAACAGATGCAATCGAAGAAGGTGAGGATTTGTTGCAGTACTTACTGATTGAGCTATATTGTTGATTTATTAAACTCCACAACACATTAATGGAAAGTTTGCTTTAATCACGCTAAATAAAAGCATCAACAAACATTATGCCAAAATAATATAGATAACAAGGCAAAAGGGCAATTCTGCATCAAAAAAATTTGGGCATAAGCCAATATACCTACTTTCTAGTAGGGCCTCAACATCCATCAGCTGAGGAGGATTTCGATCCAATGACTCGCTGTATTTCTAGCGAAGCCTTGATAAAGTAAATTTAACAAATAAAGATTAAATAAAATTTTTACCGTAGGTACAGGTGAACCAGGGTGGAAATTAAAACAAGTCCATGTGGTGATTCGTCACGGAGATCGCACTCCTTTGAAATTTGATTTGTACAAAGCAATGGGCGTGGTGCCGAATTTTTGTAATGTCTTTGATGGCAAGTCTTATCCAGTCCTGTTTAAACTAGTCACTCATTTCATGTGATAAATAAATGATGTATCAAAATACTTAATTTGTTTTCATTTCTTTTTGTTGTCCAATTTTTAATGTTTATAAATTCTAAAAATAATATGCAATATGCTGCTTTTCATTTTATCATCTTTTGTTTGTAACGTGTGAAAACATCCACCTTCTAGAATTTCATCGCAAATTGCTTTTGTTCAGACAAAACTGGCAACAAATTTCCTGTTCTAATCAAGTATCGAGAAACAGTTTCCGCACAGTATGTTCAAGCTCTACGAAAAGGTGTCTATGTCTTCACAGACCCACTTCCACGTTCTGTTCTCTGTTCACCAGGTCAACTTACTAGCCTTGGAGTGGTAATTACCAAAGTGACATCACATACTGTTGATTGAATGTGTAGACCATGGCCATAGATTAGAATATTTTATGATTTTTGCCTTTTTATGATTTGGTGTTGACCATACAGATCAGTGGCATTTTCAAAATAGCTGCAGACATTTCATTTTACTCTGAAAGCAATATTGCTGAGCAGAGAGAGTTGATGAAAGTCCAATGGTTTTGTCATGTCACAATTAACAGTTATTTTGCTATATTCAGCTTCAACAACTGAACAATGGTTTTGCTTTGCGTCGAGTCTATTTTGACAAACACAAACTGACTGCAGTGAAAGTAATTTCAACCCGAGTTCGGCGAACATTTCAAAGTGCAGTAGCTTTCTTATATGGATTTTTACCCGACTTCAATTTGTTAGAAGTATGCTAGTTTCCAATTTAACCCCTTTCTCATTGGGCATTATTCTGTTGTGAATTAACCAAAAAAGACTGTTTGACGATGGAGGCAGTCTCTTGTCACATAAGTTATGAAATTGTGGCTTGTGCGTTAGGTACCAGTTAGAACCTCCCCTCACCCAGCATTCTGTGGATCAGCCTGTATATGTCGAAAAGCTAAAAAACTACAAAAATTGATTAACGAGAAGCATTATGAAGTTTATCGCCGTCGGCAAGTCAAAAATCCTGTCATAAGAAAACTTTCTTCAACACTATCTATCAGTGACCACACAGGTAAATGACGTTTAAAGCAAGACAGTCCTACGGTATTTGCTGGCACTTTAAATTAAAATTTTTTAAATCCCGATTTTTAAGTATTGATGTAGGTATGTTGTAAGATTATTCTGTCTTTTTAGGTGTTCAGATTGATTCATTAGTCACAGGATATCTATGCAAAGAAATGAAACTTCCTTGCAACATAAGCGGTACTTGTGTGAAGGACCAGGACCTTAATGTGATTATGAATGAGCACGAATACATGAACAGGTAATAAAAATCAGGATGTGATTTGGTTTTGAACAGTGCATTTTTCAACCAGAAAAAAATTGAACATTTGACGTCCATTTCACGTGAAAGTTGCCAAACTCTCATCTGTTTTATAACTCTAAACTTACCATGCCGTTTATGAATAATACTTCGCTTTGTAACCGAGCTGTTTCTGCTTCACAACTCTCTGTTTTCAATGCATCTGGCGCTAAAAGAATGGTGAAAAATTCTAGCATTCCTCCGGATCAAAACCCTGATCTTATTATATTTCTGATTAAATTATAATGATTTGTGTCAATTGTGGAAAGTCTCCTTACACCAGCTACCTTATCTTACCTTATCCTTAGCTTACCTTATCTTATCACGCTTTTTTCTATAGCAGATTTTAAATGTTTTAACACAGAGTCTTAAAATATCATGTTTGTTTCAACGTTTGCCATAATGGTGCAGAATTTCCATAGAAGAATCGGCGGAAAGAAACCAGTCCCTGCTGTTGGTTCAACCGATGTTGAAGATGATTTCAGGCGCAATGGAGCAGAGTGTGGCTACTGACATGACCGTGGGACGTCTCTATCTCTATTCTGGACACGACACAACTGTTAGACCATTGCTACAGGCACTCGCTATACCAGAATACAGGTTTAAAATGAAGGAATCTTTGCTAGGTTGGAGTGGCAATAGGTTTGAAAAGGTAGTAAATATCGTTATTCCCTAATATCGTTATTCCGATAATATCGTTATCGTATTCTTTCCAATTTCAGGTGGCCCCGTCTGGGATCACGTCTTGTATTTGAACTATGGGAGTTCCAGAATAAACATTTTATAAAGGTTATTTTCAATGGTCTTGATATGACATCACAGAGTCAGTTTTGTAAAGGTGGGTGGTTTAACTAACAAATTTGATCCAAATATTTAATTTGGGAAACCTGGTCTTACCACACACTTACTTCGCAACATGCTAATTTTACATACTAGTATTGAGTTTTTAATTGTTTTTTTTGTAGGGCTCCCTGGGCGAAGCTGCTTATATTCGCGTTTTCGGGATTTTGTGAATTATGAAATTGCGGAATATTTTGGCTCTAAAACGAGAACTGGTGCATGCCAGGAAAACTGAACATTTTTAATTTGAATACCAGTGCAATTGACTCTACTTTTCTTTGCATGTTTATGTGAATTAGTATAGCGTTGGTACTGTACCTATACATAACTTATATCCACCTGTTTCTGCTGTTTTTGCGAATATTTTTCTTAGATTTTTTGTGTATTTTGATGATGAAATGATATTGTAATATTTATCCTCAGACTGAGAAAAATCTTTGCGGTACTTTAAATCGGTGTTGTCTCACCGCTGACGCTTAAGCGTTTCTTACCGAGCTGGTGTGTACTTTCTGATTACTGTTCATTTGTTTTTTAATTAGGCGCTATTCGCCATTATCAATGAACGGAAGCAAGCTTCGGTAACGCCTCCCCAATGACATAATAAAGGGAGCGGCGATACCGTTGTTAGATAGACTGTGATAGTTATTAATCGCGGGTTGCATAAACGCACTTTAGGCGATGCAGGCTTTTTTATTGTAGAATATGTATTTATTGTTTATTGTAACGTTTCGTTGTAGTTACGAGATTTCGATGTTTTTTGCATTTGATATGATCAAGTGAAGTGTTCATACATTTTAAGCCACTGCCTTTGCTGCCTGTCTTATTCTTTGCAAATACATATGAATTTTCGACTCCGGAAGCCATCTTTGTGCGTTGTATTGAAAAATGGAAAAAATATTGAAGCCTTGAACCCAGAGGCTGGTTTTATCAAAAACTATCATTAATTGGTTCCCTTATCCAGTTGTGGTAGGTCTGCTGCATGGTATAATCTTAGTTAGGGTTTTTTGAATTTAACGTTTTTGTCATTATTGGATTGACATGGATTAAGTCTCTTATTTGTCGGTCGAGAAATCTTCCGCAGCCAGAATTCTGATATCACTTGTATTCAACTCAACAAGGTTTGTCTATAGAAATTCCACTAAAGACAAGAGTCAAGTATAGACTAAAATGACGAGATGGCAGCTCGCAGACTGATGAGAGTAAAAATTAGACTGGATTTACTATAAGCAATGTGATCGTTTGTAGATACAAATCTTACTAATTGCTTTTTCCTTTCTAGATTATCAGGGTGAAAAATTTCGTAATACTTGAGCGATATCTTGTAACCTTCATCAAAGGTGTCGGTATCGGTACTTTGTACCGAAGTTTCGGTATTCGGTACTAATTTATACAAGTACTTCGTTGCTTTGTCGGTACCGGTACTTTTTGTGTAAAAGATGCTGTTGTAAATGCAATGTTTGCCGCTATTATGCTCCAGATAAATGTTACTCCAGGTCAAAACATATGTGACGTTAATCGCTTGCAATTTTAAAATCTAAAAAAAGATCAACAAATGCTGAAATTAGTATTAAAAATTAATTAACATGTATTTTTGAAAACACACTTGTTAAAACTTTGAAATAATCACATGAAAAGTACCGAGAACCGGGACCGACTGAAATTTCTTAAAAAAAGTAATTCGGTACAAAGATTCAGTACTTTTTTTCAAAAGTGCCAACGGTACCGGTATCGGTACTGAAAAAGTACAGCGGTGCAGTAATTCGGTACTATAGTACCGCGGTACTGCCCCCCCTATGCCCTTCACGCTACTATAATTTCATCTATTATTATATCCTCACGTGATTTTGTAACCATGTCATTTTTTCTGACTAGAGTCAAGTCAATTTGAATTGTGACGAATTTAAGTCAAACCTAAAAAAGATACCTTAGTCGTAATACTAATTACTGTATCAAGTTTTAAGCAGTTTCCAAACTTAAATATTTTTTTAGCTTTATTCCCCTAGTTTTTGCCGATTCATAAAAAGTATTGGAAAGCTACGTTTTACTGGAAAGTTTAAAATGAAATTTGGACATGTGATGTAGGAACGCTTGGGAATGATGGGATAGAATTTTTTCCAGAAGTATCACGGGAATGCAGAAGTAGTAATTAAATGCTGCCGGTGATTCTGTCACATGGAAAGCATAATTTGTCAAATATTTCGTTTTCGTCATTGTTTGTTTTCCAAAGAGAGAGGCATCTACATTCGAAGAAATTATTAGACTGCAAATTTGATTGGTTTACTTTATTTCATTATTTGTTTAAAGTTGAACATAATTTTTTTTCTTTAAACACAAGTAATAGAATTTTCCGGATATTTGCTTAGAATAAATGTTGGATGATTTGAGTCGTTTTGTCTTGGAAAGTATCTTTACAGAAAGCCTTCGCGTAGACGTTTAAAGTTTATAACTATACCTAAAAGCGCTGTTTCTTAAAGAAAGTAGGAAGAATTGAGTTTCTCCCGACATCACTTGTCACCGAGTTGTCCCACTACGTGTGCTTGGAGACTAGGCGGCACGGGTTTGTGACGTTGAGGTCAGCCAGTCATGTTATCGGCTACAGAGGTTTAGTCTCATTGCAAAGTTCAGGGATTTTGTATATTTTACCGTTGGCTGCGTGTTTCTACGGTACACGCTGGGCGGTAGTTGACGGACAGAAGGACAAAATACAACTTTGATGTTTAACTTCAGTTGTTCTTACGGACTTTAGGACACACAACAAAAATATATGTTGGGCAGTGAAAAGGCCTAGGCTTATTCGAAATCGCATCAGTTGCCGGTATACCAATTCCATCATAATTCATACCTCATATAGACCTACACGGGAGGTTTTGACGTTTGCAAGCAAGCTTCTACAACTAGCTCTATGACCTATGATACGATAGTTGTATGACCTGGACTAGACCTACTTATCAGCTATGCTACTGATACTGTGATACCCCTATTTCCAGATTTCTGTAGGCTGGTAAACTGACTTGTATACATTTTTTGATCAGCATGTGATAGGTAAGCTTGCAAACTATCATCACAACGCAGCTATTGCAATGGCTTAGCCTTAAGTTATATGTCAGACTGCAGATGTGACCCAAACTTTCACAGTCATCCACTTCTGCACCCGACTGACAGACTGGAAAGTACGACAATTTTAAATGAGAAATCGAGCATGCAAAGATGCATATTTTGTTGTGATGGTGTGCACTGAAGCCTCACGTCTGTTTTTATTTATTATAGATTGACGTTCAAACACCCAATTTTTATGTTTGTTTGTTAATTTAGTGTAAACTGACATTCAAAGAACCCATTTTTGTTTATTTATTTAGTGTAAATCGGTGTGATGAGCAAAATATTTGGCGTGGGAGTTAACGAATCTTGTTCATTCAGGTGCCACACTTTCTTGGATGGCTTTGGTTGAATTGAAATAGATCAATGAGAAGAATGTTCTAATTAAGGAACTCTTACAGCTGCCATGCATATGTTACTGCCACTTAAAATATTCAGGTCTGGTGCAGAAGTGCACAACCAATCGTTGTTACAATTTGGGTAGCTGGGGTCTAGTATACAAATGCATCCTGTGGTTGTGCACATCTACACTAGGTCCAAACATTCAAGGATTTTGACTTAAGTATAAGCGCCCAATTGAAAAGAATGTGTCGGTTGGGTTGCCAAGTGGTTTGAGCACTGACCTTGTAATAAATACGACTCAAATTTTTTGTTTGATACCCAGTGGCGATATACTGTGGTAATACCCCTTCTAATTAGATTGTGGACAAAGATGCATGAGATAAAACAATAATGTATACTATGTTGCAAGTAAACATTAAGTCTACAGTATTTATGCTTACAATTTATTATCGCTGTTAAAGACTGTCTTTAGTTTTGAAAGATCCAGTGTAATATTAGGTCAAAGGTTGACGTTGTTTATTGCAAACAAAGCCTAGTAACTATAACTGTAGTTAAACTATGCTCGGTAGCGAAAAAAATTATCCGCGTAGGAGAATACAAAGTAAAGAAACAATGAGCATTCAAATGAACACTTTGTTCTATTGATCCCCACAGAGATTTCACTTGGGCACTTGTTCCATTTGCTTAACTTAATTAAGCAGGCGAGGGAATTGTTTAAGTTATCATCGTAAACAGATGTAAAATCCTTTAGTCAAATATCTGTGTGAATTCATCCGTAAATTTTTATTCAGACAAACTTACTCTGAACACAATGTAAATTTCTTGATAAAAACTCCAAATTAACTATTCTTGTTCACACAACCAACAGCAACAATTTCATAAAGGCACTTCTCATACCTGATATTTGACTTTGACTTTGACTTTGACTCATACCTGATATTTGATATTTGCACTTCTCATACCTTATTGCAAGCAAAGCCTAGTAACTATAACTGTAGTTAAACTATGCGCTGTAGCGAAAACAATTATCCGCGTAGGAGAATACAAAGTAAAGAAACAAATAAGCATTCAAATGAAGACTTTGTTCTATGGATCCCCACAGAGATTTCGCTTTAGCAATTGTTCCATTCTCTTAATTTTATTATGCAGGCAAGGGAACTGTTTAAGTTATCGTAAACAGATGTAAAATCCTTTAGTCAAATATCTGTGTGAATTCATCCGTAAATTTTTATTTAGACAAACTTACTCTGAACACAGTATAAATTTCTTGAAAAAAAAGCCCAAATTAACTATTCTTGTTCACGCAACCACCAGCAACAATTTCATAAAGGCACCTCCCATACCTGCTATTTCTGAGAAACAAATATAATTGTTATTGGTTTAGAACTATTGGAAAATAGGATTCGAAAAAAATATTTCTTGTTGCACATCACTATATGTAATATATATATAATAAATATATATCTTGTTGCAGGCTTGTCAATAACTTTTTTACCTGTTAAGCTTTATGAATTCGTGTCAAAGTTGTAATTCCTAATTTAAATAAATTGTTATAATTATGAGCGGTTTCGACGCAAATCCATTTGCTGACCCTTTCAAAGATGGTTCAGTCACCGAGGCAACATCCACCAGCAACAATGCCAATTTAGATGATTATAATCCTTTTGCTAATAGTGGGAACGTGGGTTCGGTTCAGCCAAGTGAGCCCGCAGTTGTACAACCAGTTAACCCACCTCCGTATAGCCAATATGGATCTGGAGTTGAAAATTCTGCTCCTCCAGTTGCGGCATCTACTCCGGCTCCTCCGATACCTGGTCATGAGGAGCTTCTAAAGAGACAGGAGGAGTTGGAGAGGAAAGCAGAAGAACTTCAACGCAGGGAACAAGAGTTAAACTCTTCGTCTTATCAACCGAGGAAAAATAATTGGCCACCATTGCCAAATTGGTGTCCAGTTGGCCCATGCTTTTATCAAGACTTTTCCGTTGATATTCCGTCAGAATTTCAAAGAACTGTCAAAATGATTTACTATCTCTGGATATTCTATGTCATCATTACATTTCTTAACATGTTAGCTGCAATGGCGTATTTTGTAGTCAAGCCTGATGTGGGTGGTACCCAGTTTGGAATGTCAATTTTGTGGGTGATTCTTTTTACCCCGTGCTCACTTTGCTGGTACAGACCGGTGTACTCCGCCTTTAAAAGCGACAGCTCATTCAACTTTTTCATTTTCTTCTTCATGATGTTCTTCCAGGTAAATATAGTTTATAGAAAGTGATATGTATACATATATGAAAGATTTAACATTTGTCAAAGTCAACTTAATTCTTTCTAGAATTCTTTTATGACTTACATAATAACATCTAAGTGAGTTGGTCTCAACACTCAGTGATAGTAATAGAGTAATAAAAATGTATACATCACTTCCTACGCCTATAACCGGCTCATACACCTCTGTACATTGCCGTGTTGTTTGTCACAGTTCTGTTTTTCAATTTTGATGTGCGTCGGCATACCGGGCTCGGGATGGATGGGGTGGATCATCTCTCTCACCATTGTCGGTGTAAATATTGGTGCCGGAATCTTTTGCTGCATCCAGGCTGCGCTTTATACTGTCATGGCCGTCTTTTCTCTAATTCTGCTGAAAAAGGTTTGTGGCTGTCTCTTTCAACATGTTGCAGTAAATTGTTTATGATAGTTGTTTGCAAGTGCGAAATATAATCTCTGCCTTTTTTGTCATCGCTATTTATTTTATAAACTACTCAAATATTTGTTTCCTGGAAAGATGTTTGTTCAGATAAAGTCTCAGCAGAAGTTTATCACCATTGTAAAACTATCCTTTATAAAATAAAAAAAGTCAAAATATAGTTTAATAGGCTAGCCTTGCTCTGGTTCAACATTTTCCTAAATACTTTATTGATGTAAATAAGCATTATAAAATAAGGCATCAGGGAGAGAGAAAGAGAGAGATTTTGTGTAGTGAGATCTTACTAATCAGATCGTGTGTTTGTTAGTATGCATTTTAGTTGATTTTTAGCGTTAAATCAATTATTTTAAAGTTATTGAATTATTGATTTTACATCCAGGTTCACGGCATATACCGCACAACCGGGGCAAGCTTTGAAAAAGCACAAAAGGAATTTGCAACTGGTGTCATGAAAAATCCTGGCGTCCAAACAGCCGCCGCACAAGCTGCAACTTCTGCAGTGCAGGGCAGCCTTGGTGGAAGTTATTAATGGATCATAACACAGCACTAGCTTGATGAATATGTGTGCCATCTGCATTACAATCGATGGTTATTAAAATGCATGGATGTGACATATGAGGTTGAGTACATGTACATTATGTTAACCACTGTCATAAATGCATAGTTCTATGCTTAGCACTGGCATACTATAAAGGTGACTGTTGACATGTTTTCATTATCATGGCGTGAACGCTGCAATTAAATCCCACCTAAGGTCAGCCTTTGCATTGTCATGAAAACTGATCAATCAATTTTGTGTTATGTGTTAGATGTATATAGTGAAATATGAAAATTATATATCATGCTTGGTTCAGTAGTTAGCCCGCCTTCATGTTTTAAGTTAATGCCGTAATTCACAGTTCGCACATAAATATATATGTTCATTAACGAAATCAAGCATATTGAATTGTTTGGCTCATGGTGGGTTTTTATTATCATAATGAATGGCTGTCCTGTATGCTCAATGCTCCAACGACTCAAAAACAGGGTAATTTTGCTTAAATTTCAGAAGTGTGTTATGAAAGTTTCTTACTCTTTAAATTTGATTGATTAAATATTACAAGAAAATACACAGGTGCTGAGATGGGTAACACAATTTTGATATATTGGTCCTTCACTACACAATAATAGCACATTATCTGGAAGTGTTTTAAAGAGGAAAATGAGAATTAATTCATAAAGCTGTGATTTGAAAAAATCTTCACCACAAAAGTTCACCATATCATTTTGTTGATTGATATGGCAGTTTCTCACTCTAATCCAGTATCCTGATGTTTATATTTTCATTAACAAGTGTGTCAAATACGTGTCCTAATTTGTTTTATATATTGTGTTTACATGTACTAAAGTAGCATTTAGAAAGTATTTTTGTTCGGCTGGTTCTATATTTAAAGCTTTTTGTACTGTAATGTGTAGTCATAGTGAACGATTTGTCAGATAAATGGTAACGAATTTGTAATTATTAAAAAACTCCAGTTAATGTTGGCGCAATGTCGTAATCGCAAAAATTTGTGCAATATAAGCTTACCCAATATTACTCTTCGTCACTGGTGAATGGATAATAGTTTGGTCATTTGTCGTAGTGGAACATTATATATTGAGCATGTCGTAATTATGTATATTGATATTGAATAAATTAAATGGCCGTCACAAGATGCAAGAGTGGATATATTTTTTTAATGCGGATGGTCCTGAAAGTTGTTGCGGAAAACGTAATCGCCCAGTATTGCTTCAACTCTCATACTTGACATCATTTAGCTTTCATATCAATTGCCTATTAATTATATTAATATTATCATAAATGTAATGGTTTCCTACGACAAAAAATTATTATGTATTTCAATTACATAGATACTGGGCAGAAACTAATGCAAAAAGTATTTTATAATTTGGTGTGGTTTGTTAAATTATTGCACTATTTTAAATATTGTGTTGATGTTGCTTGCATTTACCTTTTTTTCTGAGCACATTTTAGACAAGGTCACAAGGGTCTTTCATTTTCTATATTTTATTGCATGTTAGTTTGGTGGCTGTGTTGTGGATTGCTTAGTGCCAACTGCTTTGGTATTCTTTGTTTTTGCTAGCATACAAATATTTTAACTTTTCTGCCAGTGTTTTAGTGGCACTGTTAAATAAGTTGACATGTTTTGTGAATTGCATTAGAAAAGTAGTTTGAATTTAGGTTCAGAGAGATGTTTTATGAACAGATGTAACTAACCTGCTATCAAATAGCACAACGTATAAATTATTATTAATTAGTTTTTGGTTGTTATTACGCACAATGTTACTACACTCATTTTTACATGTTTGCTTCCATGTATCTCACTAACAATATACACCTAATGCTTTTTAGGCTGCTTTTTGCATGGCTAGTAGATTGCATGTAGTTTGTAAATTGTAGCTAAAAACATGAGTGATTCTCAAGGAAGTCCGTTTGCCGATCCTTTTAAGAATACCACTGTAACAGCGACAACGTCTTCAAATCAAAACCCCAACCTCAATGACTTCAACCCTTTCGCGGATGATGGTCGTGCAAGTACCACCCAACCAGCGATACTTCAACCTAAAAATCCTCCAGGTTACAACCAGTACGGAACAAACTCATCACTTTCTGCTCCTCCTGTGCGTGCTGCTGCTCCTGCACCCATACTTCCTGGACATGAAGAGTTGCTGAAGAGACAGGAGGAGCTTGAGAGGAAGGATGAGGCTCTCCGACGCAAGGAACAGCAGTTAACTTCAGATTATGATCCAAGACAAAAGAATTGGCCACCGCTACCTAAATGCTGCCCGGTCGGTCCATGCTTTTATCAAGACTTTTCCGTTGATATTCCGTCAGAATTCCAGAGAACTGTTAAGATGCTTTATTACCTTTGGATATACTACGCAATTATCAACTTCGTCAATATCCTGGCAGCTATGGCCATTTTCATAGAGGATTCAAATGCAGGAACAACATTTGGATTGTCCATTCTCTGGTTTCTTATTTGTGACCCGTGCTCGCTCTGCTGGTACAGACCGGTGTACAACGCATTCCGAAGTGACAGTTCATTCAACTTCTTCATTTTCTTCTTCATAATGTTTTTCCAGGTACAACAATAATTTTTTGCCTTGTAGTTGAATCGTAACAGTAACTGCACAGTGGACTTAATGTCTTTTTGTGTGCTATCTATCTTTATATAAATGCTTAAGGAGCTTTGCAAAAAGTTTTATCAGTAATCAAATTTCTTCCGACCTAGTTTTGCTTTGCCGTTTTAATGGCGATTGGAATTCCTGGAGCCGGTTGGGTTGGGTGGATTGTTGCTGCCAGCCATTACAACAAAAGTACAGCCCTTTCTGTCTTCAGCAGCATACAGGCCATCTTATATACAATCATGGCTGTCTTGTCACTTGTCCTTCTCAAGCGGGTAAGATATCTCTGTAAATGTACACTAAATAGCTATACCATGTTAAAATGGATAATGATGCATATTTCGACAAAATAGTCAGGAGTTGACGGATGCATAGTATTATAATTTATTGTCCATACATTGAAAGCTTGGATAGAAGAGATCTTTTTAGTTCAATAGATTTGTTGTTTATAAAATAAATAAATTTTCCTAAGTTGAGCAAGCCATTGACGTAAATTTCACAAATATCGGGCCAAATGATTTCCAATTTCACTTTGCAATGTGCAGGTACACAGCATCTATCGCTCCACTGGTGCAAGCTTTGACCAAGCCCAGCGTCAATTTGCCACAAATGTTATGAAGAATCCGGGAGTGCAAACCGCTGCAACAACTGCGGCTACTTCTGCGATGCAAAGCAATATGGGTGGGAAGTAATAAGTTATCTCTGGAACATTTTGACACTTCATCTCAAGGGGACCTGAGTTGATTTAGCAGTCTCATAAGTGTGTGTGTTGATTTTTTGTGAGCCAAAAGCACTAATGAATAATTAATAAAGGAAAAGCATCAGAGTTTACCATTGGCTGCTACCACCTGTTCTACTGACTGCTAGCTTTGTGCAATGCTATTTAACCAAGTTTTTCTTGAGAAAATGGTGTTATTCAAATCATTTTTGTCACGTTGTGTTAGTGTTATGGTAAATGAAAACTTTTCTGTGCTGTATTCAAATATTTTAGATATATTATGAACTCGTTCCTTAGGTCAAAGCAATTTTAACCAAACTAGCCTCTCCGAATTGCGTATATATTTACATCGATTTTACAGCAGCTTCAGATAACTCAAAAATAGTTCCTTTGGTGTCAATTTAACAAGTTTTCACTGTAGCTTTGATTACGTCTGTGTAGTTAGCAAACATACTGTATACATAGCAAAATATTTTTTCAAACAGTTAACATTACAAATCTTTCATTTCCAGTTTTGTGTTAATTATGATTTAATAATATGTATCAAGATTATTGTGGTAAAATTACAGATTTCATTCGTAATTTTGTATCAAAATGTATACCCTATAGTATACCTACAGTACGTATCAGGTCAACATTGTATTGAGTTTGTAGGTAGTTACTAATTTTTTGGCCTAACATGAAATCGTATCGACATAATATGATTTTGGTAATGTAACTTGATAGAGAAATTGTAACTTTATCTTCCCAGCCCATCATTTTCTGGACTGGTGGTAAATCAACTATGTGCGATGTTGTGTCGAACAGTTGTAAAAATGATTTTGTTTAAGATTATTTTGTATTTTAAGACACCCAGTTCAGTGTTAGCCATGATCCCGTATCTGTATGATGCTGTAAAAACAATTTAATTCATGTCATTTTAAGAAACTGTTCCTTAAGCATTGGTTGTGATCGTGTTCTTGCGAAATGGAATGAGACTAGAGGCAGGTGTTATATGGGTCAAAAAATATTACACTTGTACAAAAACATTGGATTCTGCCTTAGGGTCAGAATCTCAGAGGGTAGCTTAATTCTTTTTTTAGCCTGGGATTTTACATATTTAAAAAGTAGCAGCTTGCATGCAGAATACAGGTAAAAAATGGCATGGTAATAGGTGAAATGTGCCGTTTCAACCCAACGTTTCTAGTGGTTACTTTGGGCCTCTGTTACAGGAGTTTAAGATGTGATTTTGGTCATTTTTTACATGACCTAGTGACTATATTCCCAACCCTGTTCAATCCGTGCAACGTTCCAAGTAGGATTCTTGCGCAACCCATACCATACACCTTTTGTGGGAAGCAACGAGCTTAGTGTCAGTCTGAGAGCCAAATCATATTTGACATTTTATAACTTTATGCCCACGATTTAAGTAGAGTTTCTAAAACGTGTATTTTCAATAAATATGATTAAAACCCTGGTGGATTCCACGGTATTTCATTACTGACGAACAATATATCTCTGACGCATTGGATCACATCACCAACTTCCGGAAGAATGCTCTCATCTTTAAATATGATCCCGCACTCTTTTCCAGACCCCACTTCACCAACATCACTTTTGTGATGACGCAGCGATAATATAGGACCTGCGTGATAAGAAGATGTAAAATTGCTCAAAATTATCATCACATCGATTGAAAATTTTGGAAGTAAATAGAGCCATCTGATCCTGAACATTGCATAAATATAATTTCTCTAGTCACTTCACTTATGGGAGAAGTGTAGACGATTGAAAAGTTCTGGATAAATTCTTACCTTCATAAATGATGTCATCACCGCGAATTAAAATATGACCTTTGGCAAGTGCCATTTCGCCACTTGTCACTTTACAGCCTGCCACGGTATATTTTATCTTATTACTTGTGAAGTCAAATAATTGTTGGACTGCTGCTTCACCTGCAAAGTATAAAGCGAGAAAATGAGCAAGAGTGATTTCAATTTACTGAAATATGACCTTTGTGTGTAAAACATCCATGGCTTGCCTTGTATATCGAGTTTCCTTTGTTTCGGAAGCAGCGAACTGATGTGTTGACGTAGATTTTGTATTAAATGATAAATAACGTCGTTGCTCACAATTATTACGCCTTCAGACTTTGCGAATTCGACTATCTTCGATGACGGTTTAACATTAAATGAATATATACAACCTGTCGATCAAACACGAAAAAACGTTAACGCTCTAAAATTGACAAAAGTCAGTCGAAACTGGTATTAGACCTTGTAATGATTTCAACTTACCCTGGCCAATAGCAGCTCTCTCTATGTCGCCCTCGTTGATGTCACCAATGCCGCAGTCAACAATGTTCAACAAACACCGATCCTCACAGTCATACGACTCTAGCACGCCGAGTAGGGCATCGAGCGAACCATCAACATCAGCTAAATTCAACGTTTAATATCAAGCAAGTTCTCTGTCAAGAAGGTGAAACTAATGCGCTATGTGTGTTAGAGCCTTGGGGAGGTGCAAGTACTCGCAAGACAGTTTTGTGAATCATAGCGAGCAAAGTTGCACGTGTGTTAATTTGAGCGTTATTTGCTGGAATAAGCTTTTGCAGGGTGGGCACAGGCTTAAATATGGCCCATGTCATGCATCGCGTACATTGAAATTATAAACAGTTCAACCTTTAATTAGAATGTTTAATTCGGGTATTTCCTTTTCTTTGTTGTATATTTCGACCATCTGTGCTCCTAAATGTCGCCGTCTCTCCACTTTATGCATCACCGTCCTTCTTATTTCCTGGTACACTCTGCAAAGCTCACTCGCTGTAATGGGATGTTTTCTGTTGGATTTTCATTTAATTTTTCACCTTCTATCTTGTTTTCGTTGTGATTCGATTTCCTCCAACGTTGTTAATTCTTTTTCCTTGCGGCTTAATTCCTCTCTCCATTTCACAACTTTGTTACCGTGAGCCTTGAAAGATGAAAAAGCATATCACCATGACAATGGAAAATTTTGAACGACACTTTCAAAATTAAACAGTACCCATTGGTTAACACTTATCACAACAGACTGAAGCTTGCCTTAAGTACATAATGTATTTCCCACCGAAAGCATCACAAAAGTGTGGTGGTGGTAGAATTAGTTTAACCAGGGTCGAAAACATGAACGCTTCCTCCCATGACCCCTCGGTAGAAGAAGATCGCCAAGGTCACAATATTCCAAAAGTTTTTTATTCAGATTTTTTTATCACCTCACTTTTCACTTCGAGAATCTCCTCCCCGGCATTGGGCAGTGTCTTCCACCCCGAGATGTCGACTGGATCTCCTGGCACAGCAGTCTTTACTTGATTCCCGTTTTCATCGGTAAGACTTTTTACTTTAGCGAGGGAAGTACCAGCAATCAACCACTGCATTTGAAGTCATTGTTGGCAAAATAATTGCTGAATGATGCTAGCGTAAAAATACTTTCTGGTTCACTCGCACCTTTCCTCTTTCCAACGTTCCCTGCTGTACAACGGCACTGGCAATTGAACCGAGTTGATTTTGCTGCCTACTTTCTAACACCACTCCTTCCACTTTACCAGATTTGTTGGCTTTGAGTTCCAACAACTCCGCTTGGATAAGGATGCTTTCTTCAAGCTTGTCTAAACCTGAAGTAAACAGGCATCGAGATAACTTGTTGTTTTCAATAATCTTGTGGAACAGCTTTTTATTATCTTCAGATGAGAGGCTAAGTGTGAAGTAGTGTATTGGAAAACCTGTGGCCTGAGCATTTCAAGAGCCAATGAGCAAGCCAGAGAATGTTTTACTTGCGTTACCTTTTCCTTTAAGTGCAGATATCTTTACCGTCTGAACATTTCCGTCAAGTTCCTCTGCGTGGATCCCATGTGCATAAAGTTCATCCAACGCTTGTTTCTTGAAAAAATGAAATTCAGTTTCGATGTAAACATGTGGCACTGAAAGTTGCACATTTACAATTAGCTTACAGGGTCTGCATTTTTCTTGTCACATTTGTTAACAGCGACAATGATAGGAACTCCAGCTTGCTTTGCAGCATCAATTGATTCAAGAGTTTGTTCCATAACACCATCGTCGGCGGCAACAACCAAAACAACTATGTCTGTCAACTGTTAACAATCGTAAAGGAGAGCAAGTAGTAATGTCAAGCAACAACGACATCAAATTATTTTCATTCAGAAACATGACTCGTTAAATAATATTGATATTTGCACAGGCGTAATGTAGAAGAAAAGTCTGTAGGGTAAAATGTATGGTTCCATTTGAACAGCATCCTCACAAAAATTTCCACGTACACACAATCAAAAATTTTTTTTAACTGGCCTAATAAGTTATAATTACGACTAAACCAATTAATAAAGATTATAGAAAACAAATTATACCCAGGTGAGCAATTACACACGATGGGTAAATTATTGTGGTCGCGAAAATATTTAAATATGTTTGATGGCGAAGTCTTTACCTTTGCTCCTCTTCGTCTCATCGCAGAAAACGCAGCATGTCCCGGAGTGTCCAAAAATGTGATCATATTCCCAGAATTCGTCTTTACTAAACGCACAAATTAACTTTGTATCAGGCACCACATTGCCGCAACATTTTAAGATTCTAAAATCTACAAATGACAGATTTAGTTACCCGAAAAAGCACCAATAGCCTGGGTAATTCCACCAGCTTCTCCGGCTGCTACATTCGTTTTTCGCAATGAATCAAGTAATGTTGTTTTACCGTGATCAACATGGCCCATTATAGTGACTATGGGTGGCCTTGGGCTTAATAGACTTTTGTCTTCTGCTGGTGGACTGAAAATTTGTTGATTTTTTAGTGATAGACTTAAAATTAGCAACTGATTTGATCAATCTGTTTAATAAAGTATCACACAGACACACGTTTCACCTTCTGTATACATTATTATCCTGCTGCACTTTTGATTTTGATTTGGGTAGCATTTTCCATCGATACCCAAGTGTTGAGACGATTTCAGTAACGAATTTAAAATCCCTGAGCACTAAAAAATTAAAGTTATAGCTTTTAAGGCAGCAAGCATATTAAAATCCTGTTGATACCATTCTTATTCAATGAGCAAGAAAAATTACTGTAATCACAAATGAAGTTACCTCCATTGCCAGGTATGGGACAATTTCAGCCAGTAATTTAAACCCTTTTCACTCAACAAATAGATACCTGTGTTTCTGTTTACAATTCTTCCAGGCTGACGGAAGTCAACGGCATCTTTTACTTTTTCTATAAAATGGAATAGAAAGTCTTGTTAAAGTGAAATGCAGTAGCTGTCAAAATTGTCCAAAAACCTGAAAATTTAAAGTGATCGAATTTGTTTTACATTGTTTGGTCATTATGTGGTCAATGTTCCCTCTAATTTTTTAACATTTGTTTGAATCATAATTTGAACCCCAAGCGTTATTTTTCATGTTGTCTGCACACCTCAACACTGTGTATATTGTGCCAATGATCAACATTATCACAGTTTAGACAAAGTGTATGATTCTAAACAAAATACATTTATATCCATCACGATAAACAACATTTTCGACGTACTATCTTTCTTGGCATATACACAAGCGCGTAGTAATAGTGCAGTTACGTACAGTGCCAGTATGGTACAACTTTCATTTATGGTGTAGCTCGCGATTTTTTGTCATGAAAAATATGTACTAACTCCAAAAATTGTAAGTCACTGGCTTAAGGAACATAGCATGTCAACATTTTTTAATCAGGTAATAGGTAAAAATTGGGCAATACCCTGACAGGACAGGAACAAGCTTCATTAAGTTTTTCAATATACAGAACATACCACCCCAAAATGTCATGGGTTACTAGAAATTACCTATTGGAACATTGAGAAGAGAAGCAAGATAGCCGACAGTGATCGCGTCTTGAGGTACGTCTACCACAGGTCGTCTGTTTTGGGATGCTTGAAGTTTTCTTATGTGCAACCTGTTCATAACTTCAGCTCTCTAGTAATGCATGGCAAATGATTCAGTCAGTAAATGATTTTTCCTGGTGTACGAGGCACAAAAACAGAAATAAAATTTAACTGATTCTTTGAACTTAAACAACTATGATACTAAAACAAAATCATAAAACCTTTTTGGCCCGCTGATTAACTTTGCTTTCCTTCAATTTCTTGAATTGTTCTTTATATTCTTCAGGTATGCTTTTGTCTTGTTGCGATCGTTTTTTGTAGTTGATACTAGAAGTGTGCAGGTAGGAGTGGTGGATATGCCAGGCAAACTATAATTGAAAAAATTTCAATCAACCAGTTCATCTATGTACCACACATTATTGAAAACCACCAGAATCTGGCAGTGACTCCAAGCAGAACAATGTTAGCTTGAAATTTATGTTACTCCACATGAGCACGATTAGAAAGTAGGACAACTTTCCACAAGGAACCGTGATTTCAGCAAGTAGCTGCCACACTTTCCACAGTGGCTCATAAGATATATAGCCCTACTGGAAAGTTTGCTTTCAGGTGCTGGATAAATCCGCCAACAATTGGGCCACGCAAACATAATACTAATAACATAGAGTATAGGGCAAAACGGCAATTCTGTGCAGAAGCCAACGGATTTTTCCCGTACATTATCCAAACTTTCCAGAAGGGATATACAATATCACAGTGTTGCAAACAGCATGTAATAAAACGTACCTTCGATTGGTATCGCCAGATTCTGACTGTTGGAAAACATTGTGAACAATATTCACCGCTTTGATCTTTAAGAAATGAAGGATGTGGGTACAAAGTGCGGCTGCAAACTGTTCTTCTCAACAAATTAATAGCAGATGACATTTGATCATGAAAATTCAAAGTTTGACACAGATATTAAAAAATCTTATGCAATGAGCTGATTTCGCTAAAAAAACCTAATCAACTTTATTTGATGAAAATGTGCCATAGTTTAAACAAAGAAAAAACTAAGTAGGCCTGCCCTATAGCAGGCCTAGGATGCAATTCTCGGACAAACAGACTTATCTACACAGAGTTAGCCCTAAAATTAAGATAATACACTACAGTAATAAAAGAATATACCAGAAATGATGGTGTTTCTTTGATTTTCTTGAAACATGAAGTTTATTTATGCAAAATTATTACGTAAAAGTTAGCAACCTTAATTAAAGTTTGATAAAATTTTTTGGATTTATCCTTTGTTTGTCTGTTTAACCGACTTCTTTCCGAATTACTCGGTTGAATAGGCTACCAGCAGACAGCGGAAGAGCCTAAGTAAATAGCAAAGAATAAAAAAGATGTTATAAGCCTTTGCTGTGCTTTGCCACATTTTCCTGCTCGTTAATTGTTCGTGAGCATGTGTTTTATTTTGCTATAACTACAGTGGCTAGCATCCTTACTTTCGCTCCGCACAATTTATGGTGAAAAATAAATAATACAGTACAATAAAATACAATACAGCAATACACACGTTATCAACTGTGTTTTTCCATCAACCTTTATAGCAGGGGTCGGGAACGTTTTTGGCTAAGGGAGCCATGAAAGCTACATATTTTTAATTGTATTTCCTTAAGAGTCATATTATATTTTTCAACACTTAATGCAACTAAACGTTTGCATTTTTAAGCAAAACCAACAATATTAGACAACGGTAAATGTCTGAATTTACTGAATTGGTTGGTTGTTACGTTATCGAAGATTACAGAAAAGGTTTTATTCGTAACAATCGTGCTAAGAAATGCCAGCCTATATTTATCTACGAGCCAGATGCCGTCATCAAAAGAGCCACATCTGGCTCGCGAGCCATAGGTTCCCGACCTCTGCTTTATAGTAAGCTACTACAACTTCTTGCTTTTCGCGTGTCAAATACGGGGAAGCCCCTAATATCACATCAATTTATTTGATCCCAAATTCTGAGACGGGGTCGCAAAAGAAACAGCAAGTGCTGTTGCTGAATAGCAGCCTGCTGTTTTCTAATAGCACCCTGCTATTGTTTGCTCTTCAGTGGCTGACAGTGTTGGTGATGTAACAACAGTTTAGGTTGAAAAATTTAGGTTTTAAGCAAAATGAACAGCTGAAGTACTGTCAAACAAAAAGTAAGCTGCCCATTTTTCAGCAGTAATCCAGAGCAGATTTCTGCTTAAACAATCATTGCCTTCTGTTGGTTACGTCACTAACAGCCGCTTGATGTTACGTTACCAAAAGCAGTTAACCAGTTAATTACAGAGCAGCAACCAACAGCAGTGTGCAACTCGTGTAAACAACAGCCTGCTGTTCTTTATGTCATAATTTGCAACCTAACGTTACCAAAAACAGCCTGTCAACTACTGAGCAGTAAATAATACCAAGATGATTTTTGAAAAGAGCATGCTGTTATACAGCTATAACAGCCGTTCTTCTGAATAAGACCCTGCCTCTTTAAATAAAGAATCAGGAACTACATGAAGTCAACCATAGCAGGGTTGTAGACCATTCAGCAACCACGTAACATCATCAATTGCAAGGTGGTAATCAAAAATAGCAGTTGCTGCATTTGGTGACGTCACGATAAAGTTCTAGGATGTATGATATGATTGACCAAAAGCATAAATTAAACTTGTATGCTATGGTATCACAATCAATGAGGAAAGTTTTAGCACCACTAAACCCGGCAATGATTTTTCATCGCATCATCCTCAAATGCTTATACAATGTATTTTTTGTTTTAGGTACGGTATACAATGATGTTGCTATAGTAGAATGTTCTTGGTAAATGTATAGGCTACTATAAAGATTTAAAATAGAATGTTAGCAAGCAGTATACTTCGAGTATTAATCGAACTTAATTTGAAAGGCTGAATGATTGGGAATGTTTCGATTTGAAGCGACAACAATAAAGCATGCCAACTTTTATAGCGCCAATAATGACCAGTGCGATCAATTTGTTTGAGTCAAGGAAGGGAAGTGTTCTCAGATTTTGCCCTTTTTCAGTGTAATAGGTCATCGACAACCCGGTTTATAGGGGCAAGCTATTGCAAAGACCAAAAAAGTATCGAAATAGAATAGCCTATAAGCAAACTTCTAGGCTACAAGAGTCTCACAAAATATGTGAATTTGATTGCTATTCGAATGTTATTATGTGACAGTTGAGGATACTTGTTTGCGACGAACAAAAAACTTCGCTTCTTGTTCATATGCGCAGTTGGTAAACAACAGAAGCACAGAAAGTCATATTAAATTTTGAAATTTACAAAATATTTTGATTCAAAATTACAGTTTTAATTTTTTGTCCTATGGCCTTTTGTTATATGTATACTGACCATAGATATTATATAAACATAAACATGTGTTTAAACATAATACATTATATATTACATTATACACTATATTATATCATAAATTATATATGTACTTTATATATACATTATATACATTAGATAAACGTAAACATAAACATGTGTTTATATGATATCTATGATGTTGACGTAAATACCATAATGTGATTGCAAATTATCGGCCCAACGTAAATCTACCTGCTTA
Organism: Clavelina lepadiformis; assembly: GCF_947623445.1. Lineage (NCBI taxonomy): Eukaryota > Metazoa > Chordata > Ascidiacea > Aplousobranchia > Clavelinidae > Clavelina > Clavelina lepadiformis. Next base: position 22,258,715 of record NC_135241.1, read on the forward strand.
TATAGAGGCTTTGGCATTTTGTCGGTTGTGCTTCATGAGTGTCTTGATGACAACCTTGATGTGGACACAGACCTTTGAACTTTGCTTTATTTATGAGCATTATAACATTGACTACATAAGATGGCCTGATACTATAAAAGTTGTTGTTTCCGTTAACATGTGTTTTATTATTGTCTTTTTTTATAGCCAATAATACTAATTAGTTAGCTATAGGCCTATACCTATACGCTATACGACTGAAAAAAGGTAGCAGGCAAAAAACAAATGTTAGGTTTGAATTTGTTACTACGATGTTGAAACACTATTGAAACGATAAACACTTTACAAACCGTTGAAAGAGTGGTGTAAAAATTGCTTTATTTGGTTGTATTGTAGATTGTAATTGCAACTTTCAATTTTGAATCTTTTTCATAGCGAATACAACGAATACCATCAATAGCCTTCGGATACAAAACTGCCACATTAATTAAAGGTGGAAAACTTACAGCATTAATTTTTAAAAGTATTGTGTACTTTTGCCTGAAGTTAGCATTACGTATGTAACCTTGCATTAATTTGGAAACATATGTTAAATAGTTTAAATTTCCCCAATCACAGTTTGAAACGTACATCGGCAACTACAGTACACAGGCAAGTGTATGAAATAGGTGCTTCAAACAGCGGCCACTTCAAAACTGCGTCTCGTTAGGGATGTTGAGTTTGGTTGAGTGCCGTCATTCACTCAAAGGTTGCCGTAGCAACAGACGAGTGAGGATAGAACCCGAGATCGGTGCCGAAAAAATTGTCGACAATCTGCATGATTGGGTGGTACCGGTGGTACTCTGGGCATAGTTGAAGCCTTGGACGGCTGCTTGACTCAGACATAGTATTTTTTGGTCTTTTGGCTGCGTTAGATTTAAAAATTTTCTTTATTTCACCAAGCTAGGAAGAGAAGTCGCTCACATATGCAGAATAAGGTGATAATGTAATAATAAGTTGATGTATAATAATAGGTTTACACGACGTATAAGAAAACTTGCGGGAGTCACCTAAAATTTGGATAATTTAATTTTAGAAAGTAAGTTGTACAACTTGAACTACTGGCAAATAAGAGTCAACTCGTTACAACAAAACGTAGCTTAAGTTTTGCGTATTCTTGAAGAAGCATTTTAAAGAAGTATTTTCAAAGAAGAATTTTAATTTTTCTTTCTATTTTTAAAGAAGTTGTAGGTTTTCCTACAAGGCTTAAACCTTGCCCAAGTTTCGGTTTATTTGTAAATTAGACAGGAATTTTAAAAGAACTGTTTTCCCCGAATAAACTTGTAAGTAATTAGTAATGAATCAAATGACCCGTTTTTCAACTTCTTGATTAACAACTTCTGTTGGTTCACAAATGGCGCATTCTCCCGACGGACAACATCTTTCTAATAACGCCTTCAAGCAACAGCTGTCGTATAATCATTTCCACATTGAAAGACTAGGGAAGTATCATTTAACTAGTGAGCTACCGTTGCATAAACCCTGTAATTTCTCGTTCTTTGATTGTTTCGGAAGGAAGCGAAGAGTTAATTGTTACATTATGACGTAGATAAACAAATAAGCTGCAGAGAACACGCGTCCTCGTAATTTGACGTTACGACCACAAAAGCCTTCTGAGTTTGTCCAATTGTGGTAAGCAGTCTGTAAAGTGCCAGGTATAAATTAACATACGCTCATATTTGATATTGTCAAGCATGTCATGTCTTATCATGTCATAATTATAAGGTTTGTGTTTTTTTCAACAATGTTACACGAGTCTATCTCGTTCTTTAAACAGCAAACAATCAATCACAAACGACCAAGACGCCAGTGGCAAAATCATAAACGGTAAACATGCCGTAGATGTCCGTGATTTCCAGTAAATAACAAAGGTGTCAACATACAGCATTTGGCGAACGCAACGAGTGTACTTATCTGTTTGTCGCATAAACCCGACCATACCATGTAACACAGTTCGGAAAAATAAAAGGAACAACAGTTAGGGTAAATTGCTGGTAAATTCTAAAATCTGAATAAATCTCAAAGGGCGAATTTTTTTGCTTATACCAATTAAACAATTAAATTGTGTCGGCTGTTTCTGAAGTGTCTGCTTATTCTAAGATCAATTAGCGGCGTAATTAATTGGCGACAGCCTTAGACCTGTGGCTGTTGGTGCGATATTTACACTTGCGATTTGCCCAGTTAATTGTCGTCGTTACAAGGACCAGATTAGTCAGAAAAGGTGAAAATTATTCTGTTGTAGCAAATAAATTGACATCGAAACGTTTGTTTGCTGCCTCTGTGTTTGACAAACGCTTCCAATCCCCACGCGGAGCGGAGAGAACTTTTGTTTTCAAGTCTACGTGACTGCGGTCACGTGACGTTAATCGCGCGCGCGAAGCCTTTTCAAGCGGGTCATGGACGACAACGAAGAAAACGAGAAAGCAAAAAAGGTTTTTTAAAGGAATGGGAAATGCAAAACGATGTCCTGTGCAGTAGATTGATTTTAAATAATGTATTACACAAAGGTTTCTGAAAGATTGTTGCAGCTGTTGAGGTGGTTTCGATGGGAAAGTTTTTCTGCACAATAGGATTTTGGCAACTTAGTGGAAAGAGATTGCTCTGGCTCAGATGGTTGTAAAAAAAGCAAATATATATCAAATAATAAAAATTTAAAGAGAAAATATTACAAAAATAAATTTGTAAAAGCGACAAAAATTAATCTCGTTTTCCAGTCAAAGCGGTAAAACTTTTAAAATCTAAATAAATGATTTTCGAGGTCATACAAGTTCTTCAGCGTTTTGTTAAATATTTTGAGTGCACACATTTAATGTTCACAACATCCTGACATGGCAGTATTGAGAGCTTTCCAGCCTTTATTTGCTAGCCGAGCGCTAAAAGATGACGTAATGGCAAATAATAACGGGGCGAAAATTACGAAAAGAAAATATTATGCTGGGTCTCGGCAGTCGGGACACTTGAAAATAGAGTGAAAAAAGAAAGCAACTCTACGACGATTCAAAGTGCTCAGGATTGGAAAAACAATTTCAAATATAGACCATTGTTATAGTGATGAGATTTATCCAGCCAGGAAGTTATATGAGTGTTATTTCGAGATTTTTAGAAAACAAGATTTGTCTGGGCCATGCGTGTTCTGCGAATATCATGATTTAAGAGCGGTCATTTAAAATTAACGAAGCGAGGCGCCACGTTTGCTCATTGGTCGTTTTTCCTGACAACATGTTTGCTGAAAATTACGTAATTTTCCGCACCAGATAAGATCATGGAAGGATAAATATGGTCAAGTGTATTGGTACAATTTTTTGGCGACGTAAAATACACACTCCGCTGTATGGCCTTCGAAAAGCGTGTTTCGAATTGTAGCGAAAGGCCTTTCTGTCATAGTTTTCAAACGTTCAGTTGGGCGGAGTCCTCTTGTTTTACATGGGCTCTTTTCTTTTTCCCTGTAAATTACATTCGTCAGATTCAGACAGCATGTTGTACGGTTGCAAGGGTTTGCTGCTAAGTTATTTGTGAGCTTGATGAAAAACTAATTGCAAATGTATAGAAAAGAGAATAATATTCTGATAATTAAGATACTTAGTTAATTACAAAGTACTTAACATGCTAATTGCAGGAATATCTTATATACTGTGTATAACACAACCTCTTGAGATACTGTTACTTAGTTCTCTAAAATATAGACGGAGGACATTTTAGAAGTTCAGTCTTGGAAACAAGTGAAATGAAGATTGTTTTAGTTTTCGGTCTTCTCTTCGCCGCAGGTAAAGGTTTTAAAATTCTTCATTAAAACAAAACGAGAACATTAATTTAAATTATTGAAGTGAAGGAAAATCATAAATAGTTTATGCTTTCCGTAAGTTCCGAAATGCTTAGTAGTTTTTGCACTGTTTATTTGGGATGTTTCTTATTTTTAACTTTTTATTAGAATTATGTTCTTAATGAAACCGTACAGTTATACCAATACACAAACATCAATATCAAACTATCATTTATCAGTTGATTTGTTAATCAAGATTACTGGTATAGTATTGACGGCGCTTAAACTCCTTTTGCAAATTGTCCAGAGATACTTGAAAGTATGAAATAAGTTTAAAGAGTTATCATAAAAGAACTAAAACCCGTGAATAACAAGTTAAGCTTCTTTTGATGGCTTTTGAAGTTAAAAGGTTTTAATATCGGCGCTTATAACTCCCACTCGCCGGGATTAGACGGCATAAATCTCGGCCGAGAAACAAGAAAATTTCATTAACTTTTTACGGCTTTGTCATTTGCGTTCGCTTTTGTTGTTGCTCCACTCCAAAATGACCTCATTTCAATTCTTCCCGCCTCCAATTTCTTTTGTTGTTTGAGTAATTTGTCATGAGTGGATTGAACAGTTATCGTCGATAACGAAATAGGTCGATTAGACCTGGTTATTCGTTGTTTACAAAAAGCTAAAGTGTAGGTTACTTAGATTGTTGACATTGCTGAAATAGAATGCACATTTTTGCGGCTATAAGTTGAAGTCGTAACATTAATTGAAGATCAAAACAAATTTGATTAACGTAGTTAATTTTACCACGTTGGTAATCATCGGATGCCAGACTAAGACAAACCTCTCGTAAATGAAGATTTGGGAAATTTTTAATACATTCAAAAATATTTGATTACTTTGCTTGAAAAAAAAAACTCGCACTTGCATTGGCTCCGTATCGGACGTCATTTAAAAAATAAACACTGGTGGAACAAACAATCAGTTCGCGTTCGTGCTTTGGCAAGACGCGTTTTTGTTTTTCTGACCTCTTCTCAGGATGGGGCAGTCAGAGAAAGGACGATTTTAGTAGGCAGCCCGTTGTTTCTCAGCAGGGTGTCACTCTTTTGCAAGCCATGTGGGAATAAAATTTTCCTACTAATCGATTACAGCTACGTATTTACGATCTTTTTCGGCCGCCCAGTGAAAGATATTACGTCGGAGTAAACAGAAGAGCCAAATTGAGGTATTGTTTAATGGCCTTGCTCCCATTTTTTGCAGCTGTCGACGGCCAGGATGTGGAGAGTTCAGCAATTCGGGCAGCACTGGGTAAAAATGTTGTCATACCTTGCAACTACAACTTGTCAGAGGTAACTTGGGTTCACTCTTTTTATAACGTTTGTAAACAAGCAATTATACTTATACGATTTACTTTATGTATGTGTGATAAGTGTAAACAGACAAATATGTAAATCGACATGGTTCAACACCGATTCACAAATATTAATTTGTTGTCAACTTCTTTAAACAAAAACCTTATCTCGACATGTAAATACTTTCTGTAGAAAAAAGTTTGTTCAGTTTCTTCCACCCACAAACTAGTATATATTACTGTACAGTGTTCATGGTAAAAGTGTTACATAGACATGAAGTAACTTATACGTGCTTTTGGCGCTGAGACTTTTTAAAAATATAGATAATAACTTAGCCCACTATGGTAAATCTTCAGCCGTGATTCACTGGAACCGGACAGAAACATTTGTAGGCTATAACGTCAGTTATTGTCTTACTTAGAAGTTAGTGATGACCACCGTTGGACTTTTTATGCCTTAATTTAATCGTGATAATGCCAATAACATTGCATTGAATTACTTTCTTTGTATTAGGACGAAACATTTGTAGCGTTGTCATGGAAACGAGGTGATGGAGACATCGTCATTATGGGAGCTACAAAGGAGGCAAATTTTCAAGACGCGTTCAAGGGTCGCGCCACTATGTCTGGATACGACCTCTATCTTTACAACCTGACGCTGGATGACACCAACACATATACTTGTACTCTTTTTACCAGTCGGGGATCAAGTGATATTACACATAACATCGAAGTTCTTGGTAAATTAAAAATTTTGTTTGTTGGGTTGTTTAAAAATTATTCGCGCGCGAGGTCCTGTCAAAGTTCATCAATTTTATGGCTCTTAAAAATCAGTTATTCGACTTATATTTCAAAACATGAGGTTTAGTGAGATAAAAATCAATGTCGGTCTTTAACACTTATGATGACGTCATTTTTGAAGGACCGTACAAAAGTGTTTGTCACAGGATAAGAGTGCTTTGTTCGTATTTCGAATGTGAAGTGATGTGTAGATGTTAGTTAGGCGTCGGTTATTTTTACCAATCTTGTATATTTTCACTCACAATATTAACCAGTTGTGTAACATGTATGTTGAATAGTTTCAAACCTATGACAAGTCCAACTGCATGCCATGTTGTGGTTGACTAGTCACATTGATCGAATAATGCACAAATGCAATTATGTCACAACAGAGGCTTTCATGTTTCATCTTCACCATCGATGCGCAACATTAGACCTCTAACTTATAGTCTGAAAAAAGTTAAAGCTAATTTTTGACTTTCATAATTTCTTCCAGCATCGCCATCAGTCAGCACTAAAATATTCCCACTCGAGATGTCTCCATCTGCCGATGATTGGTCAGAATCAGAAGCAAATCTTGCCCAGTGCACGGCTACAGGAGGAAGCCAACCATTCACGATTAAATGGTGCCAACCATTCACGATTATGTTGCTGCCAAATCTTACATAAAACAGACATAGTGTACATAATTTTTGCGTGCTTGTAATCCATGTAAGCTATTGGGCCAGCGATTAGGCTTAAAACTGCTGTTTAATTGCTGTACAGGGTGACCGCTTCCGAGAATGAGGTGATCGTCGACGAAAATTCGAGAAATAACAGCGAGAACCCCGACAACAATAAACTGGTTGATTCGATTTTAAATCTCACCATATTTCCGGACCCTGAGCTTAACAATCGTCGTCAAGTCACGTGTTTGGTTGAAGATGCTCTTGGGCAGGTTGCAGAGTCGACGGTGACTTTGGAGGTTACTGGTGAGTTGCTTGTAGCTTGTGGCACGATTTTTCGGTGGATTGCTGTAGCTGATCCGGTGGTACATGCTGTAGCTTGCTCGATTAAACGCATAGCAATCAGCTTAGACTAATAGCAGTCTTTTTATGACTTAAACTAACACACGGTTCAATTGCATATCTGGATGTAATGAAAGTGGCATTGTAACTTCACTTGCATTTGATGTTCAATTTGCATAATAACTTAAATGAATGGAAAATTTCTGGCGTAAGTTCTCCTTTGCTAGCAAAGCTTGCTGGTAGTTGCTTGCGGTGGCATAAAAGAACTTACTTCTTACTCTGTTGTCTGCAGTGCAAACCACCACACCTGCCACTACAACTATGCAGGGTAAGAGGCTGCTTTTTATTTTTCAAATTGCTTTGTATACTTATTCAAGGTCCTTTTTACAATTTACGAGAGTTTTGACAGAACAATGTGCATAGTTAGAAAATAAACAAACAGAATAATAAAGAACATTATTTTGGAAATGATACAAACGCTTGGTCTTGGGCGCTTCGCCAATTTTTGCGTTTGTTTACTCTGTTAATGGAAACTGGCTTTGGTTATGTTTGTCACGCATGGCTGCATTTACATGACGTATATGCACGTCTTTTCGTTTCGACTGTTTGCGGTGTTGCTTGCAAATGCCAGTGGGAAAACATCTGACATATTAAGCAAAATTAAAAACTCCTTCATTCTTTTTCTCGCCAAGCCGCAGGTGCGAGCTTGTCATAATCAGGTCGCTAAGACCGCATTGACCTGCTTAGCTCCACTTTATCTCTTTCAGCGTCAGATGTACTTACAGTTTAAACGAAAAGAATTAGGTCAGATCTGCCGTCTCGTTCGATTTTACGTCAGTCGCCGTGATCTAGCAATGAATCGAATCGATAACGAAGGGATTGACCAAGTTTCTTTGCATGAAACAGTATAGAATTGGAATTCTATAAAACTCCTGTCATCTATAACCAATAGTCCGATATAGTTTTGTAGATTATATCACTAGCGTAGCCCAAGTAGTGAAAAAAAGTAGACCGTTGTACCGAACTAACTTGCACATAAGAATTCAAAGCAAAAACAAACTGTGTGCAAACTTCGTAATTGCTCTTTCAACTTGACATTTTTCGTCTTCTTTCCTTCAGCTTCTCCGAGAATTATCGATTTTCCGCCGAATAAGGTGACCGCCGTCGCACAAAGTGTCTTCGAGTGCAGAGCTACTGGAGTTCCGGCGCCAACCGTGACGTGGTACAGAGGAGAGGAAAAGGTAAGTGCAATGAGTTTGAACGCAGTCTCAGTGACGTCAAAAGCCTGTAATGGACACAAGACGTCACGTAAGATGACCAGCATGCTGTGAAAGAAAAACTGAAAAATCAACCGGCTCGTTTTCTTTTGTAGCTTGCTGAAGGCATCGGTTCCGCAGAGGTTGTGTTGATACCAGCACAGTACAAAGATTCAGGCGATTATACTTGCTTTGCTGAGAACGATAAGGGAAAGGAAAGTAAAACCCTGCAGTTCACAGTTGAAGGTTTGCTAGTTCATGTTTCATGAATGTTTTCGTTAACCACGTTTGATGTATTTAGTAAACAACATTGGCTACCATGACATTCTCTTGTCGAAATATAATAGTTTGCTTGCTTTTAAACGTACAGGCCAACCGACCATTTAAACTACATAGACAAATTGGGCTATTTGTATCCGCTATCGTTCGATGTATGCTCATCTTCTATTTAAAAACATCCAACATAAATGCCCCTCATAAATTTCCATTCTCTTTATTTGAGAGAGCACGTTACATTGACAATGACATTTACAGAATAACTTTAAAGCACTCGGCATCGCATGATTGAGCTTATACAATGACACAACCCTAGTTGGAGCACCCTTTTGAAATAAGACCCTCATTAACCGAAGTTGCTTTTCTGACGGTCTTTAGCTATAGCAAAATAAATTGCCAACGAAACGACAAAAATCTATGAGTTTCTCTACGGGTTGAAAACTGTAATTTATTTTACAAAACTTAGGCGCACCGAAGTACTTGGAAAATGCTGGAGAGCTGAACGAGACTGAGAGCATCCATATCTCTGCCCAGACTGAAGTGGTGCAGTTGACTTGCCAGGCTAAAGCAGTCCCGAAAGCTTGTGAGTATTTTTGGCAATTACGCACAGAGCTGACGTAAGTTGTCAAATTTTTATCGTAGCTTCTGACGTATTTTGTGCCGTTGGGTCACAGCATTCGAATGGATAGTGGAGGGGACAAACACTACTAATATCGTGCTTGAAGAAGTCGCGTTGACCGAGGATACGGTCACCAAGTCAACTGTGAATCTAAGTGCATCATTCTTCAACGCTGAGCCGGTCGACGTGAAATGTGTTGCCACGAATATACACGGCGAGATAACAAGGAAGTTCACTGTGCTTTCACTGGAGCGTGAGTAACCGCTTGGAGGTGGCTTGCTAAACATTATAAAAATTTATTTCTTATAAGAAAAAGTTCTTAATTGACTTCATTTTTCACAGCTGTTCCCCAAGAAGGGAACGTCGGCCTTATCGTGGGACTGGTCGTTGCAGCCCTAATCATCCTTTCCTTCGTCTTTTTCATCTCCTTTTATTTGTTTACCTCCCGTCGCACTCAAAAAGCGGAAGTGACGTCAGAGTCGACAACGGAGAGTGGATGCGGCACGGTTTGCTCACCGGTGTGCTTCACCTCAAGTCCATGCACCAAACAAGAGAATACTAATGAAGAGTAAGCCGTTGTTTTAGTAGGTTTGCTGAAGTAAACGCACTGGTTATTTTAGGCAAATTTTTCTTTGGTGGTGTGGTTAAAATCGCTTCTAGATGACTGCAACTGTTATTTCTTGTCTTCTGTAGTGTATCAGGTGAAGTGAACGACCAAGTTAAAGAGGTGGATGAAGAAGGAACGTCTGAGGAAAAACAAAAACTCACCAAAGCCGAGGAGCAACCGGCAGAAAAGGACAAAGAAGGCGAGTAACATTTCTATTAAAAGTATCACGACAAGCAATACTAAGCTAAAACCTTCTACACCAAATCGCAATTGGTGTCAAAGTGACAATAGGTGTTTAAAATTATTTAGAACACAAAGTGGAAGAGGCAACACCCGAGGCGGACGGAGTTGAAACGGAGGAAAATGAAGACGAAAAAGAGACTGAAAAGGCCAAGGGAAAAAAGAAGCTTCGAATCTCGATGCCAACTCAATGCTGCCGCGGCAACAGGGAAGAACTTAAAGATGAAGAGTAAGTGTTCGCCCATAAATTTATGTAGAACGTTTTTTGTCGCCAGCATCACATTTGCCTGGCTATAGAAACCGGGTGGTCATATTTTGCCAAAAACACTTTGCATTGTAAGCATGTTTTTACTTAACTTCTTCTTTCTACTTCTACTTATTATCAATATAAAAATTTGTAATTTAAATTGTGTTATACGTTGACACTAATCTAATAAAAAAATTCGCTTTCTCATTTTTTTTTCAGTAGTGTAAGTGAGGAGGAAACAAAAGAGAAAGGAGAAGAAGAACCACCTAAAGACGGAAACAAGGATAATGAAACGGATGCGGATTCTGGAAAAGGCGATACCTTGGAAAAGAATATTGACGAGAAAGCAAAGTGAAAAAGGTTGAACAAAGAACAATGGAAAGGCAGAAACTTTGAACACAAAGTCTTTTTAACCGCAAAAACTTGGTATATTTTCCGCCTGGAATCATATTTTTCACACAGTTTTTGTAATTTGTGTGGTGATTATTCTTTCAGGTTGGCCTTAGGCCTATTTATAAAAAAACGTTGCACCGTAAAGACACAGCTTTGCAAATTGTGATACTACGTATTTACATTTTGATCTTGTTTCATGTAAAACTTGTTGTTGGCTAAATGTCTTGTGAGCTTGTCTTCATTTCAGTGTTTTTATAAAAAATTCGCCCGGCTTGCTTACATGCTGCCAAAAAATAATGTAGAAACGACGTGTAAATAAGCTTCTAATTATTTGCTTCTCGTTTAAATAAAAGTTACTTCTGTACAATTTTTTTGCAGTGTGTCGAATAGGCCTACTTGTGGTTGTGTATCAATATTAGTAAGGCCTATAACCTAACAGTCCTACAAACTACACAGTCAATATCAGTTAATCAGTCCACATGATGATCAGGTCGATCGAAAGAATTTTTGGGTTTTAGAGCGAAAAGGCATTTCATTATTGTATTATACATATCACTATGTGATAATGCATACTATATATATATAGTGTATCGCATATAACCTAGCATATGATATATGATTACCGTTAACGGGTCTTTTCCTGAATTTAAGGGGCAAGGAAATATAGGCCTACAAAATGTTTGTTTACAATTATTTTCGAAAGTTAAAATTGTGGTTTGTTTGCCCTCCTCAGGACATCCTCTGTCACTGTCAGGCTTGTCATTGTCATCGTGCGTTAACAATGTTTGTGAGCTCTTAGATATTTTTAAGCACTGAATTGCCACCCCAGGTGTCTCTCTCTAGTGGGCCTGAAAATATTTTACGGAGACATTTGGAGACACGTTCAAGTAAGAATCTTTTTGATTGGGGAAAAGCTGTATCGCAGCTTTAGCTGTATTTCGCTGAAATCTCTTAGAAGAAAAATGAGTAAGATGAAGTAGATTTAAGTTATTTACCTAATATATTCAAAATGAAACATTTTAAGTCGTTATAAACACATAAACGTGTTTTTAAAATTTTTGCAAAAAATCTAACCATATATAAATAAACAATGCTATCTGTAAAATGTTACAAAAATATTGTCAAAGTTATTTAGTTGTGTGTTTCTCCTTGGGCGGCCGTTCGTATTTCACGGACAGGGGTCTGTATAAATTTACAAATAAGTTTCTCGACATATCTTGGTTATAGTCTTGTAATGAAATGATTGTTTATCGTTCCTTAGCCTGTAAGGACGACCACTTCAATTACAATGTTTGTCTGTTGAATTGTAGTCCTCGATAATAAATGAGTCTCAGGTCGTTGTTTCACTTTTCTTAATCTTAGAATTAATTGTACACCTCGACAACTGTATAATCTGATTATATTGAAGTTTCATTGAACGAATAAATCAAGATAGAACATTGTGACAGCAACAGCACAAAGACATGTTGCGGCGTTGAACGTAAAAGCCAAAAAGGACTGAATGAATCAAAATGCACGCACAGGGGAAGCAATTGATTACGTCACGCAGTGTTATGCTTCACTGATTCGATAGCTGAGAGTTCTATGTCGTACACAATTTTATATTACATTAATTGATATATTTATCACAGTCTCATTTTCATCACCTAAGAGTAAACGTAAATAGCAATTGCCTTTAGTTTTGTTGGAGTACAATTGACACAATAAACAATATTTTTATGTATGGCTTATGATCAAGGTGTTCACAAAGTTTTGTAAACTTAATTTTTTTAAAGACCTGTAATGGAAAGTGGGTATATGGCACCTGAACTTGAGAGGTTGACCCACTTCACTACAATAAGTACTTGTTGAAATGTTTATTGCGGCTGATGATATATGAGTCTCATGAGGTCGTTGTCTGCTTTTCTCACCCACAGATTTAATTGTTCACCTTGACGGCTTATTGTCTGGTGACTAGCTTCAATTAGCAGTGATCAATATTATAATGACTTGTTTTTCACTGCTATATTATAGGACCAAAGTCCTTGTCACCTTGTGAAGATGACAATGAAGTTGTCTATCTTGACACTGAACTTATTCAAATACAATTGAACAATGGTTCAATAGGAATGGCAACTGTATATACTGATTATATTGAAATTTCTTTGAACATTTATATTTAGACAAAACATTGGCACAGCAACAGCATAAAGACGTCCATGTTGTAGGGTTGATCTTAGTAAAATGAATGCATTGAACAGCTGTGCATAAGTCACGCAAGATAGGCAGGCGCGATATTTATGTCACGACTTAAAACGGAAAACAAAAAGTGATCGGTACTCAATGTTATCTATCATTGACGTCATTTTTCGTAAAGTAGATATCTCAGAATAAGAATTCTATATTCCATTCGATCTGCATACTATAATATCCCCTTATTATCACAGACCCTTAATGCACAACCTGTATAAATGTGCAACATATTTTAAAAACGGTAAAATCACTTGTCTTCGCTTCGAATGTTTCCTGCAGATAATTGTCAACTACCAACTATGCATTGGCATTTAATGTTTTATTTGTTAGGGGCAACCACTTAATAAAATAAAATAAATTTTTAGGTTGTGCGTTATGAATAGGACATCTTTTAATGAAATTTATAAGATTTAGATTAAAATGCTTACGTAAGATGTCTATGATGAAAATGCATCGTACCGTACGTTTATATGATTTATACGCAACTCGTAGCGAACATCCACGAGCAGTTCTTTTTTTGCTGAGCGACAAGAGGCGCAGGTATGGTTAATGTTAAGATTTTTTAATATTTACGCCCACAACAGATTTGTAAAACAAATTATATTGTTACAAATTTGTTAATATCTACCTTTTTAAACAAAAACATTGTAGTTTTTGTATAAATAGCAAACACTGTCCACCAAGTTACCTGGTTTGGGACGGGGTAAAAGCCTGGCCAAGTACAGATGTATGACAGTACGCCAAAAACGTGCAAGCAAAGACACACATTTTGACTTGACAGCGTACCACGATCCTGCAATTGCTTTATTTATAATTTGGCCTGCATATGCACTAATTTGCCTTGTTCATTGGTTTGGAAGATAAAGATGTCTGGCACATATGTTTATGAGTTTCTTTTGTGCAAGTGCAGCGTTATCCACTATCACCTATGGGCGTAAAAGATGGAATTTGAAAAATGGTTTAAAAGCGGACAGTTATGGCTATGGTGTTGCTCCAGATTAGAAAATTTGCTAAGTGCGTTGTGGTTGACAAATCCACCGAATGCTTTGTATAAATTTGAGCAAATCGTTACGTGTTGTTTCCAAACATTTACATATCATATACACTATAGCTTCAAGATATATTTGGCGATGCTTCTAATGCAGTTGACTTGAAAAAAAAATCCTACTTACACAATTATTTTGCGAAATAATGTTGTTCTGATGAACTTTTGTTCTAAACGCATATGATTGAGTTCTTTTGAGCTTGTTGTGCAAGGTATTTCCCCAATATTGTATTTCTTTAATTTGGGTTTTACAGACTATTTCATTGCTTGCATATTTTTGTATTGTTGCAAGTAAATCTAAGCAGTTGTCCCTAGAAATGTTTAAGCCAGGTTTTTTCAATTTTGAGCTGTTTCAGTTAAACAGTATTTAAGTTTAGAGGTATAAAGCCAGGGTGCATTCTGTGTGACACATATGCGGAATGTTAACATGGATGTCGAGTGCACCAAAAACCTGCTATACCAACTGCAGTCTATAAAAAAAAGGATACGCTGTGCCAAAAAAATGAAGGAGAAAAGTGACTTTATAATTTCGCTAAAGTGTGTGATGCTCTGTGTCACGTTGAGGTCAAACCTAATGAACACCACTTAATTGTAGGTTTAGAAGAGTATCTGTTATAAAATGCACCCTGGGTATAACGTTTGAAGCTGCCACATTTTATAATGAAACATATTATCTTTCATTTTAAGTTTTCCCTGGCAGCCAAATTTGATATATATGTAAAATTATTTTCACTTCTTGTCACCTTTTTTTTAATTTGAACGTAATCAGCTTTATTTGTACTTTTCTGATAGGTATTTAGACGTATCGGTGCGTCCCATTTTTACCATTGTTTGTTAATTATCTCTATGATTGTGTTTGATAACATATGGGTATTTTATAGAATAAGTTGATAGTCTTTTTTACCGCTTCCTTTGGTTTTAAGTGACTGAGTTTTATCACATTTGTAGGACAAGATGCAAATCTTTGTCAAGACATTGACTGGAAAAACTATTACTCTAGAGGTTGAAGCCTCGGACAGTATTGATAATGTAAAGCAAAAGATTCACGACAAGGAAGGTACGATGTTACTTTGCATTAAAGCCTAAAGCACCACTCTCATTTAAGAGTTGCAAAAATACCAGAACATGGCGAAAGTCCACTTATCATGGAACTGTTTATATACAAATTTTGAATAAACAGTAGTGGTTAGAACTTTACTATTTCTACTGCTGGTATCAATTTTTGTCTGTTGTTAGGCATTCCACCTGACCAACAACGTCTTATCTTTGCTGGAAAACAACTTGAAGATGGTCGTACACTTAGCGATTATAACATTCAAAAAGGTTATCCTTTGTTATTTATGTATCAACCTTTTACCTCGTTCAATTTAGTATTGGGTAACTGCATTTAGTGTTGGTTCAATTGCCATTTGAATCACATAAAAACAAAGTCGTAAATTGCCTTTTACATTTGTAGTATTTGCAGTCATTTTGATAAAGCTAAATCAGTATTGGACCGGTAATAAATACAATTGGTATAAATAAACAAAATCAACTTGAACTAATTGTTTTATTCAGAATCCACGCTTCACTTGGTACTCAGATTGAGAGGTGGTGTCATTGAGCCAAGTTTGAAACTCTTAGCTCAGAAGTACAACTGCGACAAGATGATCTGCCGCAAGTAAGCCTACCATTTTATTTCAGTCTTGATCACTTACAGTCTTACATCATAGAAGTTTGTTTTGAGTTGATATGGGGTGTGCTGCATGAATACAGCAGTTTATTAAAATGAAACATAAGAAAAACACCTTGCATTATTCGTAACAAGTGCAATTCCTTGTTTGTTGTGAATAATCTCTAAGTGTGTTGCGTTTATTTGCATAGTACTGTAAGTAAGAAACATGTATTTATTAACAGGTGTTACGCTCGTCTTCACCAAAGAGCTACCAACTGTCGCAAGAAGAAATGTGGTCACACTAACCACTTGCGACCAAAGAAGAAGCTGAAGTAAATGGTGGCGGTGTTGTAATGCGAATAAAATCACATCTATAAAGCGTCGTTCTTCTATATTTTCACAAGCTAATTTCTGACAAGTCAGAACACATCAAACTCAGCTGCTTAAGATTCACCATAGCTTGATGCAATAGCTGGGGCGGTGCATATTCATTTGCAAACCTTACGATTCATGAAATACTACAGCATTGAAACAGATCAATAGGATAAGTATAGGCCTAACCTCCAGAACACAAGATGGACAATCAACTTGACCAAGTCGGTTGGCCTGATCAGACAATTAGCTTCCTTTTTAGCCAAGTTCAGTCCTGTTGCCAAATTTGTTTATTCCCGCATTGTGACGGTTTGGCATGACTTAGCAAAATTTTTTCCCTGGAAGATTGCTATCGACTTCAGGGAAAACTACCAAGGTTACCAACTTCACCTACAAACAAGAAAAGAATACACATAAATTCACAGGAAATACAAGGTTTCTGATCGACAAACTTGCGCTGAGTCATGCCACATTTTAAAATCACAATGCCCAGAACAAATTTGGCACGACACCGGAACGGATTGCATGCATTTCGTCGTTTTGCTTGCATGTTACCGAATCTTTATTACGGTGCCACCAGTAGTGGCTTTTGGGTGAAGCGAGCGAGGCGGTCGCTTTAGGGGCCCTTCTGTTTGTGTAGCGAAGCGAATACGAAGCTTCTATTCTAAAAGAACAAACATTGAATGCGAGTAGTGTTGTTAAGTATTTACGGTTTTTACGCACGGGCCGAGTAATTCATTGGTTAATGTTGATTAGCTGTATGAACTGAATTTAGAATAGGGGAAGTTGTGCATAATTCAAACCTCCGTTTTAATTGATCACTTCATGCTTTGAAATTACTTTCACATAACTTGATGCTTAAACGGTCACTTGATTTAAAACATCATGCCAAGACGAAGAAAGTTGTGTCCTATCCTCGGAAACCAAAGGTAATAGACGTTCAATAGCAACAAAAAATGAAAGGTTTCAGAAAACTGAGAAGAAATGCACAAAAATTTTTATGCATTTTGGACCATGTAGGAGCATGCCCTCGGATAGATTGCTACGTCTCTGGTAATTTTGGTGCTCACAAACTTAAATTGCGCCATGCCTCGTCTCGGTAACCCCCAGACCAAAATCGACCACTACCAAACTATACGTATTTGTAGTAAAACTGCGACAAATCACCTTGTTCACAGAAAGGAAATGAATTGGTCCAAAACGGAACAAAAAATAATTGCCCTAGTGATGACACTTATAAAATTTACCATTTGTTGCACAAAACTGAAAATACAGATGACTTATATTGAGTATAATACAAGGGGTAAGACGCTTGAAATGTGAAGGAACCAGTTAATCAAAGACAATAGACATCATATCTACCAAGGTTGTGACAACGAAGCTCTTTAATATGGTTGTCTGCTTCACGCATCGTTGTCATGACGCACTCCTCCAACATCGATGTGGCGAGATCTGATTCATCCAGTGTAGAATACTATTTCAGTTGTGCTCTATCAACACCGAGTGGTCAACTGGTTTATGTTGTGCGGTGGGACTTTCATTGCCAGATTTCTCGATTTTTCATATCTCGTTTATTCGATCAACCTGTCAACGGATGAAGCCACTATGACGTAACAATGCTGTTACAACAAACGAGCTATGAAATTTCCAGTAACTGTAGCGAAGCAGTGTGGTTGATATATATAGCCTACTCCTATTAATGTTATTTTAGTAGTAGGTCATTGATAAATACATAATCTTATATTGCGTGTTAAAATTTTGAGATGAGTTCATATTCGAATGGCAACTTGATACTTAAAAGAACTATTCAATGTATTACGTACTATGGTACAGGGTTTACAAGGGCAAGGCATGAACAACACTTGCTTATGTTCAGTGGACATAGCGGATAGTTTTAAATTCGTGCAATGCTATGAAAATAGCATTTAAACCACACTAACCACAGGAACTGAGTTTATCGGTGCAACTATGTGCAACAGAAGTACCATTAACCCATTCATTTTGAAAGAAATTAGATAACTGATGAGTGATGAACAAAAATCAAAAATTTGAGACAAGCCAAGAAAATGACATAAATCTTTGTAACCTACCGGACTGGTGTGATGAAATAACTTGAGTTATTAAACAATCAATGACTATAGCCTTGTCCCTACAGGCCCACACAAGTATCTTCGGTAATAATCTCTTTGTTGCATAATTATGTTGTAATAAAAGTACTATTTTGACGTCACCACCGATTATACAATTCTTTTGTCAAACCCTAAATATGGCCTTAATGTCTCTGAGGTAAACCATTTTGCAGATTCAATTTACAGCTGTATTGAAAATTTAGCGGTAACTTTTCTGAAGAAGTATTTGGTTACTCTAACGTGACATCATACAACCACCAGGTAATAGTATATTGTCAGTATATTGCTAATATGCTGTATACGTCACTTAACTCGAGATTAGAGTTAAATTGTTATATTTAATTACCGGTAGGCTCAACCAGAAACGAAATATCAGGAATTGAAAATGTGGTTCATGAAGTTTGTACAAGTTGGCTTGGCTGTTACATTTATGGCTGGATGCGCAGGTATGCTTTGTAGATATCAGCTTGTGTTATGAAATAAGAAAATGCGACTTGGTTAACCATAGTAGTGTCGTCAAGCTGCTGGCTCGCTGGACACTTATCGCCTGCCAAGTCATTTTCTTTGGGCCACAAATATTTGCATGATTCGCTGCAAAACTTGACGTTACAATATATACGCGTTCATAACAATAAAGTGCAAAAGATAACTGATTTTAAGATGTTCGTTGACATATTGATACGGTACCGCTTGCAAGGTATATGAAATAATTATCTCCAACACACAGATAAAGCCGGAAATTGACACCATACATCAGCAATTGTTAGCTCAGACAAAGACATGGTTTACTAACAATTAAGGAATTATGACATTAATATCAGTTTTGAATCAGGTTTATCACGAGTCACAATAGACAATTATTGCTTCATATTGGCAGAGCATTTGCAAGTATTTACCAAACCAACCTTTCACAAAAAAGCATTAGAAGTTAAAATAGTTTTTAATAGCTAGCTAGATATATTACCGTAGACATCCTATGCTACGTACCTTACTTAATATGCCTCATTAGTAATGGTTCTGCAGTTGTTCGCTGTGGTCGCAGCAAGTAAAATCGCGGCATAAAGTTGGCTTCCTGGAGCAGTTTAAAATTACAGGTGCAGGTTTCACAAGCCACAATGATGGTCGGCAGTTGCAGTTGTCAACGCCTTGCAAAGCCCCATTATATTGCTTGCAATCGTAGTGATAAAAATAGACAATTATAGACAATACACACGTAAGCTGCTGACGGTGGGTCATGTTTGGGTAGTTGCTGCCTCCTCCCCCTTCCCAAAGAGTCCCAACCCTGATGTCTTTATACCAAGAACAGCCAGATACCCAGGACGTTCAGCAGCAAAGTGAAAGAGAATCGAATCTGCAATCGTAGCGATAAGAATAGACACAAAATATCAACGACATAATTGGAGTTGATTTCTTTTACCTAGTCGACAACGTTATAGCTACTGTCATACTTCTAGGTCAGGCGGCCATGGAAAGTTCACTGACAACTTAGGCTAGTCTTTGCCGTCAAAACACAATCACAAAGTATCCAGACTACGTCAAGGGTGCTCAAACATTTACACTTGCGCACCAGGTTCTATCGATTGTTTGCTTTCAGCTGGAGTAGGGATTCTGCCCAGGTTCGGTCCAACTTTTTCAAAAGCAAAGAGGTTATAAATAAAACCAAACAGGCCGACTTACAACTTGAGAAGGCTTAGCTTGCTTTGCTATATAATGGTCGATATCGAACTGATGTGGATTGACTGTTTGTAGCGACAAGCGAATCACTTCACTGTTACATTTTTTGTGCAAATGATACACAATTTCAGTTGGTCTATGTCAAGTATAGTTAGTACAGTAGATTTCCCCGATATCGACACTTAAAGGGGATGAACAAAAAGTGTCAATATAAAAGAAACAATAAAAATTGTTCCTTACTTCCAGTTTTAGTTCAATGTAAGGGTTAACTGTGTACTCTAATCAGCACTGACGTTTAATCTAAGGTTTTCGTGTGCGCTACGGCAAAGAACAACACAAACAAGATCGTGAAAAATAATGGTAGTTGTATTTACACGTAATACGCACGCAGACGGTATACTGATGCGGAGCAATATGGCGTTAATACAGTAACGTACAGTGCAGTATTTATTTCCTTTCAAAAAAGTGCAAGTATTTCACTTCCTTCCTACTTACCGGGATTACGTCCCGGAGTAAAAAGAAGTGCTAGAACTGTCACTATAAATGGACAAAATGGTCTGGGGGATCCAAAAATGTGTCGATATCGGCGAACTGTCGATAAAACCGAAGTCGATATAAACGAATACAGTAACGGTATATTAAGCTATAATTACAGTATGTAATTATAGCAAAGGAGCATCAGGGATGGCTTGAAACAAGTTATTTATTGTATTCTTTCGTCATCGATGTCATTACTTTATTTATTCTCTTCAAACTTACTGTCCGGAACAGACTGCCCCTTTTAACCCACCCTTGCTACGTCACAGGGTCGTGACATATAAGTATAAGATATAACTTTCTCTCTCTCGATCTCTCTTTCTCCAAAACCCACTTCATACCCACTTGTGGATGCAACAGCTCTAGAAAGATTGGATCTCACTAAACTGTTCGCGAGCTTTTACCACTTCTGCCTCTTTTTAACTTAAGATGAAGTTACGGCTTCTGCTGAGTGTGAGTTGTATTTGCCGAGCTGAACACGATTCAAAATGTCAGACAGGTTTGGTGACAGTCTTTATTATTTTCATGAAACTGAGTTTTTGCAAAGCTTTTACACAATGTAAAACGTCAACGAAAAACGCTGATAATTTCAGTTGTTGTTGTACAAGTTGTACAATTTATGACCGACGGTGAAAAAGAATGTATTGCTGCAAAAATATTTTAGTAATTTAAATGAGCGAAAGTCCTGTTAATTTCTTTCGTTGTGGTAATGATAAAAATGCATAGACACAAAACGCAAAGCGGTATCTGTCCCACTAAAACAAGGCCAGCCTTCCCAGAACATGTTGTAATAGGTCATATCTTGCTTGTACTTTGGATATGGTTGATTTAGGTTTGTATTTTCGCATCGTCTACGGTAATACCACCAACCTGACTTGAATTCTTGGGCACAATGGCGGTTGTCGTCTTTATTGTTGTCAACGTCTGGAGTGCTGAAATCGCCGAAAAAAATTGGAGAGCCACGGAAACAAGTGGAAGCATTAGCTCGGCCGGAAATAGATAAATGATAATTAAATTTTTTTGGATCGAACGAATTTATTATATATTCAGCAAATGCTTTGACACCGTCCCAGTCTTCAAGATCAAACCCAACTTCCGGTGCTTTTGGTGAATGAAAACCTTCCGAATATGTAGTAGTTTGCCTCGACAAACGATAGATATTTTCCAATCCGAGCCAATATTCACCTTGGAGATTCCCGAATCCTCTGACGTAATCATCCCAACCCCTGTTAAAGTTGACCTCCCCGTTCATTCTTCTTTGTATTGTTGTCCAGCCCTTCTTAGTTGAAACGAGCTCCATATCACAATAGACGTAGGTGAACTGGAATCGTTCCTTGAGCCATATCGGGTAGATACCACTTGATGTTGAACCACTCGTGTAGATGCTTGTACATTCTAAAATAAAACAGTAAAAGAAAATTTTAGTAATATTTCCTTATATTTCAAGTAATATAGTTTTATTTCTTTAACACTTTTATCTTTACAACAAAAATGTGACAAATCTTGAAATTACTATAAAATTGAATAACCTTATGTCAAATTTATATAAATGTCGTTCCAACTCTTCACAACATAATTGAAATCTGCTCTGTTACCTTTTAAAACTTTGGCTGATTTTTCAATGTTTTGAGCGGTTTCTGCGCTAGCGATGGAGTTAGCGTACATCTGTTGTTGGTAGTGGCAATTTTGGAGATTACGTAACTTCCGTCTTTTTACATTTTCCTGACTTATACTTTCCCTAACTTTGTGAACTCGATGCAACAATCTACCAGGTTGGTCACTGACTGCATCACAATGCCAAGAATCAAACGTCAACAATAGCAAAAGCAAATGTAGAAACCATTTTCTGATGAAGTTTTTTTTATTTTCCAACATAGCTTTTTATCTTTTTCTCCGGAAAACAAACGCTACTAATTGTAACTCTTTTTAGAGTTGATATCTTAATGTTACAGAATGCAGCGTATTGTTAACAAATGCGAGTGGAAAGATTGAGTTCCCAACCGCAAGGGAGTGTGTAAATGACGTCATGTCGGCGGGTGCCAAGTCGTGGGAAATTCAACTCAAAAAGAGAGAAGTTGCATATTTGCAGATTGATGAGGTTTTGTTCAGGTGAGGGCGATTACTCATCTAATAATGACAGATCATTATTTCATTAGTCTTCAGACAAAAAGGTGTCGGTAATGTCATATGAAGTCTTTTGTAATGTTTGTAGTGTTTCGTTGTAAATGTCATTAATATAAATATGTTTTTAGCCATATTGCTTTGGGAATTGCGCTAAACGTCCATGAAAAGTTAATCCATGTATTTTCGTTATATTTTTTTATTCAGTTGTGCAAATGCAAAGTTGAAGCTAATCAAAGCGGATGGAAAAGAGATTCTTCTTTGCAAAGCTAAAAAACCAATTGATTATCCCAACTTTTACTTTGAAAACAATGTTACAATTTCTTTCAAAAGATTCACAAGGAAATGCAGCGAAGCAACTATTTCTTTTGTCTACAACCACATTGGTGAGTAAAATTCTGCAAGCAGTATGAGTAAGGCGCTCATGCGCTTACGTTTACGCAGCAGCGTTCACGCGCTTACGTCACACGTTTACGTAGCAATTCTCGAGCACCCACTGCTTTGCGCACCCGATGTACCAATTCACGTTTCGATTCACACAACAAGTTTTACCAACATAGGTAAATCTACGCGCCATTTGTCAACCAGAGTTTTTGAACACACAGAGTTAAACAAAGACTATATTATATCAGGCATAAAAGACCATATTAACCAATGCAATGGCCGCCAAACCAGCAACGTGACCATTAACTATTTTCAAATACTTTAAACGTGCAAAAGTGATTATGAGAGTAAAATCAGCGAAATGATATTAATCAAATGGAATAACCAAATTAAACATCTCAATAAACAAGAGTTTGAAATAGATACATCGTTTTTACTAAAACATAACCCCTTTAACTTAGTAACTGTTACTTAAATGGTTTAATTCATTGCATTGTAGCGCTAATACCTCTTGTCTTGTTAACCTAGCCCAGTGGCTCTCAACCTTTTTTGGCTTACGGCACCCTGTAAACAACCAAAATATTTGGCGGCACCCACAGTGAAACCAAACATTTTCTGCATTAAATAAAAATAATTTTCGCAACCGTTTTCCTGGACTAGTGATTAGTGCGCAATAGCTTGCGTTACCATTGCGAAACGTAAATGGCACCCCGGTTGAGAATCAGCCCCTAGAGGCCTAGACCTTACATAGCGAACGAAACTGTTTCTTTGTTTTTTCTGTCAATTATTGTCGCCCAGTATTCAATCTTGAAGCCCATTGTTGACATTTAAGACTTGGGAGTTTCTTAGATGGGACACTGCCTGCAGAATAAAAGAATGTAACAGCTGTACTGATATTGTAGAAAAGTGATTTATATTTTAAGTGTACTTTAAGGTTTCCGATTAATGACCACCAGCACACACGTTCAAACCGGACAGAAAGTGCAGTTCGTTGCCACACTGACCGGAGCAAGCAATTTAAACCTCAACTGTGAGATTTCGTACAATAATTCCAGAACTGGATTTTCAACTAAAACTCTCACAGCTGAGCGGTCATTCAAGTATCCGGGAAAATATTTGGTTTTTGCAAAGTGCTTTATCGGTGGAAGTAGCAGTTTACGAACTTTTACAACTCAAAACCTGGTTCTTTACGTGGAAGACTTTTTATCGGCATCAAAATTACAAATATCTCTCCAACAAAACGACTTCCAAACATATCCAGCCTCCACTGAACTCATCTTCCACCACAAATATTACTTTCCCATCTCCTACGCTCTCATGTTGGATGATGTCATAATAACCGAGCTTCAGACGTCACAAACGTTTGATAATAAGAAAACTTTATCGAACGAAACGGTCAAGTTCGAACTGAACTCAACCATGCAACAATTGGTTGGACCGGGAGAACATGACGTCATATTATTATTGCAAAACCATATTTCTTCCGTGACGTATTCTAAACCAGTCATATTCTACGAAGAGATTAAAAATCTTACAGTTATGACGGAACAATACGTCGGTCTTCGACCCAATGTTTTCGTCATAAACGTGACAGTTAGTTCAGGAGCTCCGGTAAATCTTACAATCGACATCAGATCGAATCGAACCAGGCTGTCGGTCTTCAGAAGCTCTCAATTCTGCCCACGTGATTGCCACACGATGGCGATAGAGGCAACTTTGTCTCAAGCAGATATTTACGAAGCTGTGGCAACAGCTAGAAATAACATTTCTAAATTTACGTCATCCGCATTTTTTGAAGCGTTGCCACAGATCCACGACGTATATATTACGTCACGGGGATTTGATTACGAAACCCGTAGAGAGGTTTTTATATTCATCAGAGGTGACGTGGGAAAGTACGAAATGAATCTAACAATCGACAAAAATGCAGCGAAGAATTTGACTTTGACGATTTCAAAGACGAAATATAAACATGTGGGTTTGCCAAATCTACCATTCGATGCCGAACCTTACATGTTAATAAAAAATGAAAGTCTTTTCCAAGAAGCTCGGGAGGTCGTCGTGCTTATCAGAAACGAAAAACAATCGTTTCGTTTCGTTGGATATGTCCCGAAAGCTTTACCGTTGTCATGCTTGGAGAGCGTGAGAATTCGCGACGGGAAAGTTGGCGGTGGACTCGACGAACCTTTGAAAGTGGTTGAAGAGTTGGTCTTAAGCGTGGACCTTAACTTCAGATGCACTAGAGAGTTATTCTCCGTTGATTACAAATGGCGAGCGTACCGAGTGACGTCAAAAATAGACATCCCAAAAATAGGCGATGAAGTTCAACTTAACCCGAGCTCAGGTGAACCAGAGCTTGTGATAAAAGCCGATGACACGTTACCTGGGTTGTACGTCATAAAGGTCAACGTCAACGTCATTTCTGACGAAAGATTAAATGTAATAGCAAATGGCGATGACTACACCTTGGTAGAAATTCCCAAGAGAAAATTAAATTTTCTAATCAAGGGAGGAAATGTGCTCGAGGCTGGTGAGTCGATAATATTAGATTTCTATGTTAAAGTTTTGCGGTTTCCCGTTACAAGAAATGTTATCCCGAAATGCCTAATCTCTATGCACAGGAATGAACACAAATATTTTAAAATTTGAGTCTTCAATTGACTTTAACAAACATGAGGGAAATATCAAACGTGACTGGTTTTGTGCCGTCGCACAAGAAGATTTACCAATGACAAAAGAGATTGGAAAAATACAAAGAAAAGGTTTGAAAAGATTTTCTCATTTTAGGTTTTTTTGATCAAAAATTGAATTTTATTTTTCACTTCCAAGGTTCCTGCTTTGGTTCGCAAACTCTTTATGTTACTGGCGATGACGTCATGGAAATTTCCATGGACAAACTGGTGCGAAGCGACCGTTATTACGTCAGGCTAATCGTATCGGGTCCGCATTATGACGCAACGTTTGCCGACCAGACAATTGTTTTGAAATCAACCTCAACCCCGAATGTTACTTTAAGGCGAGTTATGCAGAACCTTTTTCTTCCTGCTTCCATGAGCTTAAATTTATATTCGTTAACCTATGAATTCTTTTTAATCAAGTTCCATTTAAATTTAACGTTCTTCTTTGAACTTCAGGTGCAGGTCAAATTGCGAGAAATTGTTTTTTCCACACAAGCCAATGATCCTTCAATTAAAGTGTGACGATTGTACACGTCACACTTGGGTATTGTCACTAAGATCCGGACAACAATTAAGTTTGTGCCAGAACCGACGATTCTGTAAACTTAATAATTCACTACTCAACATAATTAGCTCGTCATCAAACGTCACAGGAATAGGTGAATCCCCATTATATGAATTTGATGTCATCAATAAATTAAAAGTAGTCCATCATTAAATTAAACTTTGAACTTGACATTAAGGATACAATGTTGACGGTGTCATGGCATCGGCAACCCTAATCCTTAACCCATTGTCCCCACCTAGTGGAGGTAGTTGCAGGGTTACACCCAAAAGTGGAATCGCTTTTATCACAAAATTTAACGTCACCTGTTCTGGCTACGCACAAGGCCAAGCCTCTTTGAAGTTCAAGTTCTCTGTCAAGGAAAAAGGTAAAACCTCATTTTGTAGCAAGTACATAAGTGCTAAGATTAAAATTATGTCGTAATTATTAACACAAGGTAGACTAAACCTATACTTAATTAATTTAGGATGTGAATATTTTTGTTTATCACTTAACTTTCCACGGGCTCTAAAACCTGGCAATCGACAACAAGAAAGTTTTTGAAGTGAAAATATTTTTTGAGACATTTTTTGAGACATTTTTGTGCAAGACATATTTTTTAAACCTTTTTCAATATAGTTTATAAATTTAAATACGAAATATCAAATGGCTTACAACTTTGATTTTAATAAAAATACGCTAATTTACAATTTAAAATACTTTAAATCAAATAATACACCTGATGTATAAGACTACGATGAGGAAATATTTCCCTAGTTTATTAAGTTGCGCTTTTTTTGTGCTGAAGCAAAAATGGCGATTTGTTTTCGCGTTAGTAACTGCAATACTTGCATAATATCATTATTTAATAATAATTTTTAATATTTACTCTTAAGAAGACAACTGTCTGTGGCCACATCAGGTTGGCAAAACTTTTAACAAACATGACTCTTGCACTTACAACACGTCATGCGGTGTTTGTAGATTGGAAGTTATGAATAGATTAAAATGTAATAACGAAACATTTTCAGGCCACGATAATCTTCTGCAAAGTAGTTGCGATCCGAACCTCTATGACCTCACACTATCGTCAGAGGACTTCGTTTCTGACGTCACGATTTCGATCGCAATATGCAGCCTTCGTCAGTCGTGCACTGAGAAAAACTTGACCGTGACTTTGAGGAAAACTCCCGACGTCAACAAACACCTGACTAGTGACGTATTTTACGCGATTTCGAGCCACAATCTGCAGAAGACGGCGCAGGTTATACCGCCATTGTCTTCAGCAAAGATTCTCAAACCGTTTCTGGTAGGTTTATGACGTCATAGTATCTATTTATGGATGGACCACTTCAAGTGCCTTCATTGTTCTTTCGTTTAACAGATAACTAAGATATTAGATCGAACCGCGGATTATCCGCTAAATACGCTGACGTCGGCCAAGCAAGTAGCTGATGTACTACGCCACCTTACGGAAAGTTTTGGCGTCGCAAATGAGCATCACGTGGTAGGAGCAGAAATATAAAAGTTAATGTGATAGATTTAAAAACTAAACACAGCTAACTTGTTTGTTTTTTATAATTTCAGTACCAATTGGTGAGGACTTTGAACCGAATAGAGTTCATCGTTCATAAACACTCTAGCGAGGGCGATGATGATGTCATAAGGTCAATTGCGGCTTCATGCGTTGTCGTTACGTCACATTTGATGGAATTTTCCAACGAAATTCGTTTTAAGGTAACAACTTGTATAATACTACTGACGTCACGATTCAATTCTTTAATGACAATTATTGCAAAGATCAAAGAAACTTCGCGAATGACCCGGCTGGGCAAGCTGCTTATGACGTCATTGGTACCAGGAGAGGATACCATGACGTTTGAAACAAAATCCGTTCAAGGACGATTCCTCAAGTTAAACAATGACGTCATAAGTAAGTTTTATTGAGCAGGAATGTCGAACTCGCTGTCCAATTTAAGCTCAAGTGCGACACCCGACGAGTTTTGTTTCATGATCTTTTCTGAAATCGTTGGCTGCGTTTAATTCTATTACTCTACATGCGCTTTATGCTTTATGCTTTTGCGTTCAGACGCCGACTCTGCGGCTTAAAAAACGAATTTTAAACGCAGTTGCTAAGACAATTATTGACCAGACTCGTTTGTGACAAGCGCTAAGCTGTAAGACGATGCCTAGAAAAGTTAATTTTTTAACGAAAATAAATTAAGAAACTAGAAGATTGATTTTTGTCTTTTGTCGTGACGTTGAAAACCCAATAAAGATGATTATTATCATTTAATTAATTTTATCGTTTTCATGTTTTGTCTTATTTAATCTTTAAACAATACATAACTAATTATATTGCGAATGTTTTTGGTGTAGGATAAGTTTTGTGGAATAAGCTTCGCAATATTTGAGCAATTTGGTTTTATTATTTGTCGTTTATTTTCCTCAGTAGGCCGCGCTTTGCAACGATTCTAACTCTATGACGTTACTTAGTGGCTTAAATCAACTGAAACGTAGAATAACGAAAAAAAACTTTTTCAGATCCACTCAATGACTCTTCACTTCGACTTCCAAACATACAGATACTGAGCAATGAAGTCATCAATGTCGAGGCATAATATATTTAATTTGCTTTATTTTGCGCGATTTAACGTGATAATGAGACGATTTCATGATTTCTAGGTTTTCACCTACGACTCGTCCATCAACTTTAACACGAGGACCCACAAAGTCGATCAAGTCACGTCCGTCTCCATGACAACGGGATGGCGAAACGAGATCCCGATCAGTCGCAACGACGCCAAAAATCAAACAATTGGCTTCCCCTTGCCAGCACAGCCTGGTAAAGGAAACATAACAATGAGGGTTGAGAGTGAATGCGACGTGGCTGGTTGTCACAGCAAAGCCGCAGGTTGGGCTTTGTTTGATTGGATGCTCTACAAACGAGATGGAAACGACCTCTTTCTTACAATTCATGTCGAAAACATGGATCAGAAAATCGAAAATTGTACAATGAGCCTGGAAACTACCGACCAAAGCTCTTTCAAAATAAAGAAAGAGTTTCACGAAAAGGGTTTGTTTACAGAAAATAAGAGTCACGGTTTTCATGTTTGTAAAGATCAGCACTTTTCTAATTATTTAGCATTTTTTGTCGACTTTTTTCTCAGAGTCTTTGTACACTTGGTCGATTTCGGAAAATTCGCTTCCGCACAGACAAGTCGAACTGAACGTCACAGTGTATGTTGATATGGGTGCGGGATTTTACCGCATTGGAAGTTTGATCAACGTGACATTCACGTCATTCATACTGAATTGCTTGCACTGGGAAGATCGAATGCGCGACTGGAGCGAGGGCTCTTGCAAGGTCGTATATTTGATGTCGATGTTTGTATCATGAAAGATTTTTGAAGCAGAGTTTAAACCAATTCTTAATCTAACTTTTATTATTTTAATCATTCCAAGCATTATGAGCAAAGTGATTTTATTATCATCAGGTCCATCAAAACGATGGGACATTTAATTGTGAATGTGACGTAGACCAGGTCACACCAAACAGGGTTAAGAGGAGCGGAGAGGAGGAGATTCCTCAGATTATCTACGCTTCCCATCTTCTTGTGTTTCCCAACAAGATCAATTATGACCAAGTAAAAATGTTTATGACATATTAGAAGTTTTTAGTTCTAATTGTCAATTATTGAATCGTTTTTAGGTTTCCTGGAATCTTTGGGAGCAATTCCAACAAAACCCAGTGATCATCATCGTTTTATCTGCTCTTTACGTCATCTACGCTCTTCTCCTTATATGGGCGAGATGTAAAGATCAAAATGCGGAGAAAAAAGTACAAAGTTATCAAACTATTGTCAACTTCATGAAATGATTTATCAAATTTTAATATTAAAATTATGAAAGGGACTCTTCATTGAAGTTGCTGACAACTCGCCAAACGACCAATACCGGTATTACGTCACAATTTATACCGGTAGTCGTCCAAACGCCGGTACCACCGCGGCAATCAGCATGAGACTGCTGGGCAAAAGACAAAGGAGCAATGCCCACGTCATACAAGTAAAAAGATGACGTCTGCCATAGTGTATGATAGTTGGTTTCGACGTCATAATGATTGATTGTTTGTTTAGCGAGAAAACGACAACATCTTATCCGTGGACAGCGTGCAATCGTTCCTTATTACCACACCACGTAGCTTGGGCGACATCAAAGCAGTCAGGATGTGGCGCAATGACGGAGGGAGCAATCCTGAGTGGTATGAATTAGTGACAAGTTAACTGCAGTTGTATGAATTAGAGTTGAAAACGGTCCTTGTATTTTTAACCCGAAAAGTTATATGAATCTCAAACTAGGCCCTAAAGTTAAGTTTATTAAATGAACTAAATTCATCTTTTAATGCTAATCTTGGACTGTTCATTTTTAAGTTGTGTGCAAGTGGTGCAGTGTGTAGTGAAAGCTTAGCCCGACTTAAAACTCTTTGCATGAATTAGTTATTTATTGCAAGTTATACGTCAGGTATCTGGAACGTATGATTGTACGAGATTTGGAAACAAACGAGTGTTGGTTCTTTCTATGCGGTACCAGGTTCAGCGACGTCCTGGAACATACATTCCGGGCCTCCACGTTAGAGGAACTGCAAATATCTAATAAATTGTTCCTCTTAAAGTGTGAAAACCACTTTAAAGACAGGTATGTTGCTTATTGATTTCACCACGCTGTGCCATATTATCATCTCGTAATCTTCTCATTTTCAGACACGTCTGGTATTCCTTATATGGTATGAGGCCTTGGCAGCAGTACGTCATGACGAGGGTGGAAAGAGTGGCAACGTGCTTTCTCTTCATATTCCAGGTAATGTTAACATCTATGATGTTTCATGGCCACAGTTATGCAGTGGATGGAAATGTGCTGACATTTGGGCGTTACTATTTCAAGTGGTCTCACATTGTCGTCGGTAAGTCCAGTCAAACGTTACTGAAAGACCAGATGTTTATTTCTTTTAACTAATCAGGTTGTTCAAGTCTTAATAGTTTGTTGTTTTCTGTCATAAAGGTATTGAGAGCGCTTTGATGTGCTTTCCCGGGCCGTTTCTTATTAGCCTATTGTTTCGTCACGCCCAACGACGAAAAGGAAACGAAAAACCGAACCCTGACAAGAACGTACAATCCACAAAACCCACCAGAGGGCAGCATAAAGCAGAAACATCATTTGTGCGTAGTCATGACGTCCAAATTACCGGCACCACGATGAAAGAAAACACTAGAAATACGTCACAAGTAAACACTGCGGAAGTTGACCAAGAAAGAAAAAACGCTGGTCAACGTATTCCAGACGACAAAGATCGTCCTTCGACATCAAAAGAAGTCTCTAACGTCGTCATCAAACAGCCGCCAATTTTCCCGGGAAAATTTGAAATTATAAATGAAAACATAAGACGAGAGAAAAATCCCCGAAAATTAAGATATTTGTCGATGACTAAAAAACCTACCTCGTCGCGCGTCGAACAAGTTGTGCCCAGTAAGTCATTACCAGCTAAAAGTGTGACGTCATCAAAAAAGACAAAGTATATTCCGTCGCGCGTTGAAAGGAATGCGGCTGCTTTGTCACCGCCAATGAAAGGTATGACGTCGACAATAAAGGAAAAGTCAAAACGTTTGCGCGTTGAAAATAATGTGGCCACTACGTCATCACCGGTAAAAGGTATGAAGACGTCACAAAAGAAAAAGTCGAAGTCTTCGCGCGTTGTAAAAAATGCGACCACTACGTCATCGCCGTTGAAAGCTATGACGTCTTCACAAAAGAAAAAGTCGAAGTCTTCGCGCGTTGAAAAAAGGGCGACCATTACGTCATCGCCGGTGAAAGGTATGACGTCTTCACAGAAGAAAAGATCGAAGACTTCGCGCGTTGAAAAAAATGCGACCATTACGTCATCGCTGGTGAAAGCTATGACGTCTTCACAAAAGAAAACGTCGAAGTCTTCGCGCGTTGAAAAAAATGCGGCCACAACGTCACCGCCCGCAAAAGCACTGACGTCATCAGTAGTCAAGCCATCGGCAAGGTATAGTGCTGGTTGTTTTTGTTGAAACCAGTTTGTTCGTGAAATAAAATTGTTTATATCCAGGCCGCCATTGTCTGCTGCTGAAGCGCAGCAAGAATTCACAATCCTGGAAATAGATCCAAACACGATAGATCCTCTCGCCATTGTCCACTTTTCCATCTACGTCGCCTGGTTTTATATCATAGCAGTCATGGTCACGTCGACTGTGATTTGTGTACTGTACGGCATGACGTATGGACTTGAAACCTGCAGAGATTGGTGAGCAATTGTTACCAAATAACGAACCGTTAAGATTACGTCACACCTGCTAACACTTGATCAAATTTCAGGTTGGTTTCGTTCGTGAGCGCTTTCATCGAAACAGTCGTAATTCTTGAATCTTTGAAAGTGGTCGGGATCGCTTACTTCTCAGTGTTAAACAATCCGAGACACGATCTTCGCGATTGGGTTCCTCCTTTGCCACCATCAGGTTCTTATCAAAACTATGATTTAGTGGGCGCTTTGAACGCGTTTAATGATTTATTTCTTCATGAAGTGAGGCCCCGATCTTACGTTAATCGTGGCGCAATAAGGAGAAAACAGAAGAGAGAAAAACCGACCAATCCAATTTATCGTTCTCCAACGCGTGAGAGAACCAATCGCAAGATAAACACGCAGGAGAATATAGAAATGCGACCCATCAAACAACGTGTTTCTCCATGAGGCTGATTTGGAAGTGTTGCCGAGTCACAATGCTTTTTACAGTAGACTGTGTAGTTTACTATTTTAAGCGAAGAAATATTTTATATGATTGGTATAGTATGGTATGGTACGGTACGGTATCGTTTCCAATTCTACAACAATACTGAAAAGTAACTTCCTATCTTTAAAATACTTGTAATTTATTTCAAAACTACAATTTTGATAAAAATAATTTTAAGAAAACGTGTATAACAAGAAATTTCATTTAAAATCTGATATTCTGGCCATCAGCATTTTCCACCAGCTTCCTAAATCGCCTGGGAATTCCCTCAACCGATATGATGACAAATTCCTGTCGCATGGAAGACGTAACTCGTCAGATACTCGCTTTTCAAATTCAAGTAGACATGGTATAGTATAATTACTCCTTTTGCCAACCCCAAAGAATAACATCGCTCTCTGCCACGTCATAACTTCTGGCTTACCACTCATGCGGACAACGACGACTCACCAATCTCTTAGGGCAGTGGACGTTCCTACTTTGACCAATAGCGCAATGGCGTTTTGAGAAGCGGGTGGCGAATGCTGATTGCTTTATCAAATTTTAACTTAAACTCCACCCTGTACACATTTGTATGTTTATTTAATAAATTACAGACCCTGTGTTTAAAGATAGGGAGTTACTTTTCAATATCTGTGCGCTCTACATAAACATAATTAGTGAATTCTTTGCACGGCCTTCAATCGATGATTTCTCATTGTTTCCTATTGTCCAACTACTTGAACGGTAGTTCAACAGTTCAACGGTGAATTAAAGCAAAACTCATTAATGTCTTGCCAAAGTCCATTACAACAACGGCGCCGCCAAGTGTCGCACCATCCCAATTCTGGAGACTTTAGTCTCTCTTTCAATTGATATATAAATGCCGATCAAATGTCGTAACTTACTCTTATAATAACTTAATTGCATAGATCAAAGTTAGTTTATTGATTAATCTAATTTGATAGTTACATATTAACTATTATTTTAGGGGTGTACAGACCAAAATACTCTATTATAGTTCGCTAAATTAATTTATTTCGGATCCAAAGTTTCAAAATTTATTATACAACCGTTCGAAATTTACAAAATTGAAGCTCATAAAACGCTTTATTATAGCTCTGCATAGTTATTTGTGGTTAGAATTGGGCGACAAATGTCAAAACGCAGTCAAATTCATGGCGACACGTGTAGTGCTTGGTATCGCGATGTGAAGTCAAATTGAACAAATATTTCGGCTGCGCGTTGCAATGAATGCGTTTAAGTTTAAAGGAAAACCGATTTTATAAATCGGGTAAAGAAAAATTGAACTTGAATGGATTATGATTTGGTTCTAAAATCTAAAGCATTCAAGTTCATTTAAAGTGTACACCCCTAATCTTAAACTATGCATCGACTCCTACTAAATGGTCTTCAGTTGAATTCTCAGAAAAGCTTTCAAACCTTCGCCCAAAAAGTGGACAGCAAGTGAAACAACCAGTCTGTGCAGACCCGAATTCTATCTTATTGCCTCGAACATGAAGGCAGCAGCAGACCGTGGCTGCAGTGGAATCGGAGACAGTATTCCAATCTTCTGATGTTGGAACACACTCCGGGATGCAATCCATCTAGTGACAAACGATCAAATATGTACAAGTTAGTAGCAACTAGTTACCACTTAATTTCGCTTCTTGTGTTTGTATTGTAGTTGTCGAAGTTTAACCATAAAGCTCTAAGCATCCAGCATGTGCAGGATTACTTTGCCTGACTAGCATTTAGAGACTGATTGCTACGGTCACGTTTTCTAAAAAGTGAAATTAAAACAGACTCGGAATAAATTTATTGTGGTAATTACTGGTGTTTTTATATATTTTATTAGATCGTGGTCGTTGCACTAATTCCGGATCCGGTTTCTCTGCTGAAAAATGATCCACCAACATTGTTCCATCCGTCTGCTCTACATAAAGGTTTTCGCTGTCAACAACACCACCTAACGACAACATGATGACATGTCTTGCTGGTATGTCATTATCGATGTTTCAACGACAGATGCCAAAGAAAATTCAATCATGCACCAAGCAGCAACGTCATCAGATTTATTCAGAGATTATCATCGGTGCAATTGTTCTGAACAATCTAGGGCTCGACACCAACGCCCAATATTATTACCATATATGGCCACAAGAAACCAGGCTTCCGCCTGGGATGGGGTTTCTTTTACGGTGGGTTTTCTTTTCCCGTCCACTGATTTACAGCATTGAAGTTATAAAGAATCAGCAATCGTTTGCTTGAACACAATACCTGCTCGTCTGCTATAGTCTGGATAACCTGGCTTTAAATATGGAGCTTTTAGCTTCTTTTTCCTGTGTTATTGAGTTTAGTGGCCGTGCTAGTTGTCATCAGCACCTTGACGCCACCATTATTTTCTTGCATGTTTTAAGCCATCTAGGCTTTGTCGTTTGTTCACGTGCATTATCGCATGTTACTGTATCAGCAACTAGCACAGTTTTTTCGTCCCCACCGTGTCAATGACGAAAAATAAAATGATTAATTGAATATGGACGTCTGGTAGCCTACAGTAAAAGTCTGGTTATACGAACGCAACTTAAACACAAGTGGACTTGTGGCCTGTACATTATGAAAGTTTGCCAGATACGCCAGAGTGGAAAATTACCGATGTGGCGAAGGAGTTGTTTAATTTTTGCCTCAAGCGTGAATAACAGCTATGGCTGCTATAGGCCTAAGTCTAATGCTTGATGAGGGTATGCCCTAAATCGGGTACCCACTTTTGGCAAGGTTGGACCATAGATGTGTTATATATAAAAACAACAGTTGTCATACTTAAGATATCTATGGGTTAAACGATAAACAAGACACGAAAACTTCAGTAAAAACATTATATACGTAAGTAGTCTTCAATTGGTTTAGGAAAATCGTTAAAATTTGGTGACTCTAACATTCTACTGTAGCCTGAATCAGAATAACATTTGACCTAAATTGTCAATTAGAGTTCTAACTGAGCACATGCTAAAATGTCTTTGTGACGTCACGAATGGCAGCTTACTGTTTTTCATTAGCACCCTGCTATTGGTGACGTCAGGAAGTTGGTGGTTAATGATTTAGAAAGGCAGGGGTCGTAATGAAAAGAACAGTTCGTGTTCAAATTATACGGGCTATTGGTTTGTGTTTAGTAGTTGGCAGGCTGTCGTTTTGTATTGTTTAGTTATTAACTTCACCTCAACGTATGGATAGGTGAACCCGTCTGTTTTTGAAGAGGGCAGTTAGGGTGACTTTAGCCAGTTAAGGTTTTCTTGGAGTCCGATGTATATCAGAAGGTAGATTTAGGTTAGTGTATAGCTGTATAGTGTGTTATGGGCTTAAATATGAGTTAGGTTGTGACGGTTACGTCACGAGTAATGAGTTGTTTTGGAAATGCTGAAATTTTATTTTGGGATCTTGCAATTCAGTTGTTGACCGGACTTGAATTCTCCTTAATGACGTTCCGATAAATTACCTCGCTTGACCTGGTGTGCCATATATATATTGTAGTAATGTTTACAATCTTTCTTTTACGTTATAGATTTCACTGGTTACTACTGCGTAATGTAACAATTAGTAAGCTTTGCCCGAAGGTGAAAACCTTTGTGTCTGATCATAAATAAAATGGGAACTTTACTATTTAGTAATATGCATAGACAGAACTTAAACAATTACCAGCATTGTCAAACCGTTTGAGAAATGACAACCATACTATCGAGTCAGAAGAAAAACAATATATCAATTCAATCATCCTCGCTTTTATATGTTATAAGGTTAACAAGAAACAGTGAAAAATAGCTTCTGACGCACGATTTTTTCTGGTGAAAGAGTGCGGTAGCCATTATTTTTTACATTGCTTGTTTTTCGCCGTTTACTACTGTGGGGAGCGAAAAATATGGTTTCTTATGTAGGCCTAGGCTGAAATGAGGATGCTGTTAATATGATGTTATTCGTTGCAACTTCCAAATTTTTGGTTGTCTGTGTTATAATTTTATTGCACTATGTGCTGTATACTTATAGAACTCAAGTCAGTTCTTTGTGATACATTTGGGATTAAGACCCCATAAAATATAGGTGAAATGGTTAATCAGCTTGTTGAGCTTGTTGTTTTCAAAGATCTTTTCCCAAAGCACTACAAAAGCATCCAACGTGGTGGTGGTAAGTTAATGAATGTCACCTTTGCTGCAACTTTAACCCATCTCCAAGTACGATAATTAAAACTTTCTGTTATTTCTTGCACAGTCTTTAGCATTTTTTGCAGGGGTTATAGTCCATATGAGATGTATTCATGGAGTTTGTGTTTATATGTAGGCCTAGTGCTTATTAAGACAGGAAAGCACCCGTGACTATGTTGGTGGGTTGCAATCATTTTATTAACAACCCAAAGTTATTATGGTCAAACGTCCTAATTAGGCGCACTTTTTTTGGAAACTTTCCAATTACAAGTTTGCTTGTGCATCAACTTGCAATAAGTCACACTTGGGTGGAAGATGATACTTACCTATAAACACTTAGTAATAATAAAAGTTTTAAATTACGCAGCAACTACTTTTCGTGTAAAAAGCAATTTGCACTGCGATTTTATTGCGGACCGAAAACATCAAATTAGCCGCACTGGTCCCCAAAACATACGCGGTGAGTATAGATGCTAAAAAATAAAGATTCACTCGATTTGCTTCGCAAGGCACTTGCCAAATAAACAGAACAGACGATGCACAACTTAATACGATAACGTTCAGCTGCACTTTATGATTATTCTCGGTACCTAACTAGCTCAGGCGTTAATTACTCACTTCGGTAATCTGCAACTTTGTTTGTTGATTACTTCGTAGGCGTAATGCTATTAAGTTGCAATGCCACTTACGGTTCGAATTAAGACTCACTTCTTTTTGTTAACATGTATCATGTTTGGTGAATGTAAAATGTAAATATCGCAAATAGTATTGTCTGCCAACCACGGGCGCCGAACTTGGGCGGACAGGGAGGATTTTTCCGTGGCGTGATTCATGACTGTAGGCCATTTTCGCAGTCTTAGCAAAAATCTGCTTATCTTGTCTGGTTTTGGCGACGAACAGCGTGCGAAGAAGTTTTTCGAAAAATGTGAATCAGAATCACGAGACTTGGGCCTCGAACTTCCAAGTTTACCTCGCCGATCAGGATCAAGAAGCGTTGTGCTCCGGCAGACAGGAAATGCTTCTGCGAAATATTACTATGCGTTTCTCTATGTGAAAGTTTTCCAGGAATGCTGCGCTGCACTGAAGAAGAGGTACCCTCAGGAAGATTTGACGTCAGCTTCAGCGGTTGAAGATGCGTTACTTCAACCAAGCAAACCTATTTCTAGTTGCATTGCAGAGCTGTATGGCAACGATTTGGACACAAATCGTCTTAATCTTGAAATGCAACGGCTTAGAATAGTTGCTGAGGTAAAGTTGAGTTAGTTTCTGCGAATGACTTTTGTGAGTTTTTTAAGACCGTTGCTTGCTATAAAAATTTATTTCCAAATGTTCTGACCCTGCTCCGCATTTATTTGTCATTATCATGTACCGCCTGTGACGCAAAACGATCTTTCAGTACTTTACGTCATCTGAAAACTTATTTGCGTACGACCATGTCTCAGAAACGGCTTAATCACGGTTGCATTTTAAACATGTTAAACGAAGGAGCAGACAAACTTGACTTAAATTCTATAATAAATAAATGGATTAATCACAGTTCCTTTCGCCAGAATACTTTTTCCAAATGAGAATATTTTAACTTCCCAGTGTGTTTTATTATGTACTTTTCATTACCCTTGTTTTGAATGTTATGTCTGCGTGTATGTTTCAAATGAATACAGTTCGAGTCAAAAGGTTATATATGGCATATGCTTATATATATGCCAAGAGATTTCACAGATTTAACATTGAGACAATATTTTGCTAAACAGAAAAATGAGTTTGCATAATTGACAATTAGTTGTTTCATTGGAAGACCGCAAACAAACTTGGTACATTTCAACTCAACGCAGTGCGACAAAACCAAAAACACTAAACAATCCAGAAGCTGGTGCAGGTTATAATAAACAAATAAAGAATTAAGGCTTCAGTGCACGCACAATTTTTTGTCAAAAGCTGTCATAGGCTACTTTCCAGTTGGGCTTATGGTTGGTACCTGCACATCTCCTACAGTCAAGGGGCAAAAATAAAGATACTATCAGCAAATTAAAGTGTACTGCAATATCCGTAGGCTACTTTGTTAATATAAATTACACTTTGAGTATTTAAATGAATATAATCAATCCTTTGTGCACTTTTTTTCTAAAAAGAGTAGCAGAGTTTTAGGCCTACTACTTGAACAAAGGAGTCTGCTGTTGGTCACGTCACGGTCAGGTGGTGTTACGTCACCAACAGCAGCCTGTTAATCATTAAGCAGCAACCAATAGCAGGGTGCTATCGGAAAACAGCAGGCTGCAGCACGCGCTCTTTCGGTTAGGACCCCGCCTCATTTATTAGCCATGAAGTCTGGAAGCATTAAGTCCTAATTTGTGTTTAAGAGTGGGAATGTTTTGGTCTGCCAAAGTTTAGCCGTCCGGGGTATTTACATTTTGTTTTAATTCCGGAAAAATAGGCTAGTGTTTTGGAGGCTCAAAAAACGCCTTTTCTTCTAAAATGATAACTGTAGCTAAATTAATTTTAGGTATAGGTTATTTATATACTTACTTTCTGGCTGTTGGTGTACTTGAGTATACTTTCACCTTCACAAAGAAAAATGATGGAAACTGACCAACCATCCACTTCAAGTGGAATGAGCTCGGGTCCAAAGAAAAGGTTTGAGGTGAATACTGTTTTTTATTTTACAGAAAAAGAAACTAAATTACATACATTAAGCTGAAAAGTGTGAAATTTTAGTCTTCATTCTTCCTTGTTTTTATTTTATTTACGTTTCATTGATATTAATGGAATGAGTTGTGTGATTTGTAACTTTCAGCTGCCGTAGTTAGCTAACTCTAGACTTAATTTTGTTTACAATGGTCCTTAATTTTGCGAATCATTTTTTGGATGTATTTTTTTTTCGTGATCTTAAGTTTAATTGTCTTTAACCAAGCATCTGTCTACAATAAGCTCGTTTCTGGCACAGTGAGGCAGACCGGACAAGCCAATTTCGAGCCGTAGTTTAGTGACCCCTGGTCTTAACTTTACGCTATTGCTAAATTGTTAATTTACAGTTATCTAAAAATGCATAGTTTAAACTTATAGTTATATTAGTATATTTTGCGAAGTTAAATGTTTTTTGTCTAAATTCAGACAATGCCATTTGAAAATTTTTTGAATTTCTACTTTGATATGCAAGTCAATGAAAAATCAACACAGTTTGAACTTTTTAAACTGTTTCAAGAGCAGAAGTACCTGCGATAATATTAATATTTAACTAAATTGATATCATGTTCTGGTTTTACCAAGAACCTATCTTCTTTAATCTATTCCTCCTTGCCCACATGGATTACCATTGCTAATGGCAGATTAAAGTATGCAACCGTGTAGATCTTGTTCAGTATCTAATAAAATTCCTGATAATTTAAGTGTGTACATGTTATAGGCCTATACGACTTTCGCTACAAGTGATTGACTTATTCCGGATTTTTGATGAAAGGTTTAACTACTGATTACCTGTCAAAGTGAATTTTTACCTTTGTAGCTTTAACTTTTGCCACAATTTAAAAGTTTGGCCACACACGATATATTCCATATAATTTATTGCAAAATTCAATTTGTAACAATACATCCTTTACCTATCTATTAACAAATGATTTAATTTATTTTGACAAGTATTAAAGTACCGAGTTCAGACTACTCCAACAACACGTAATATTCGCCTTAAGGCTTT
This sequence comes from Clavelina lepadiformis, assembly GCF_947623445.1. NCBI lineage: Eukaryota > Metazoa > Chordata > Ascidiacea > Aplousobranchia > Clavelinidae > Clavelina > Clavelina lepadiformis. Next base: position 22,299,302 of record NC_135241.1, read on the forward strand.
GTACAAAGCTTGAAAAATCTGTTTTGTTGTTTAGTAGATGGATGCCCATAACCATAGTACAAAAAAATATAAGGTAAATCGCGCTTCAGTGTTCATGACAATAACAGATGAAGAAGTTGCCCGAAGTTGGAGCGGTTGATGATACACGATAACACGATCGTAAGCGGGGCGTAAATGCGAAAAAATAGAAAATAGTTGAGCTATCAACCTACCAACAGTAAAATGAGCCTTAGGCCTTAGGGTTATAAAAATATCAAGGATCGTTCGGTATACTTGCAGTCGTAAGCGTCAAGTATGAGATTGCCGAGTGCACGGTAGACTCAAATCAGGCTTGGGTCAGCCGCAGACCCTGCTTTATCCAGCTGCTTTTTGTTACAGACCAGCTCCACAAAGCAGGAAATCAATCAAATGACAGGGTGAAATTTGTTGATAGGGTTTTTATAACTTACAAATATGCACAACTCTTTACGTTTAACTGAAGTTGTGCTGTTGCAATGTGCTCATTAAAATGATACATTTTAGTTTGTTTTATCTATATGTATATTCACATACTGTAGTCTGTGGATATATATATACATTATATATGAATGCGTGTGTACAACATTCAAAGATAAACATTATTTTGATGTTTTTGGATCACTGAGTTTTATATACAGTACATTTTGTGCTGTGTTTTGGATTTATCTTAGTTTTAATTGATATTTTTAGGGTTCAGTCATGATGTAAGTCACAGTTGTGCAGGAAGTTTTCAATTTTACAATTTCTTACAGTTTTACACAGAAATTTTTACAGTGACAGAAAACCGTCTATTTGATTGTCAACTAAACTCAAAAGCCACATACGCGACCATGAAACACAAATGTAACTGTGATGTTTATATAGGTTAAAAAATGGAATGCAGTGGCTTTGTGGGCGTGGGATATTGTCGTAGATAATTGCGCCATCTGCAGAAATCACATCATGGACTTGTGCATAGAGTGTCAAGCAAACCAGGCCTCGGCAACATCAGAAGAATGTACAGTTGCGTGGGGAGTCTGCAATCATGCTTTTCACTTTCATTGTATTTCAAGATGGTTGAAAACAAGACAGGTAGATAAACATTGAAAAATTAGACAACTAATCTACATCATTTTTTATGTCTGTAAAATAATACTTGCTTTGTTGTTAAATTTACTTAAAAATCAAACTTTATTTGTGTGTTTTAATTAAAGTTGAATTAGAGGGTTTTTAAACCTTTGTTTATATTTTCAGGTCTGTCCATTGGACAACCGTGAGTGGGAGTTCCAAAAATATGGAAGATAAATCATATGCATTGAAAGACAGATATTCATACATTCAGCTAATACAACCAATAAAACTAAGTTAAAGGGCAAATTTACAAAGCAACACTCTCCCCATGTAAATTGAAAAGGTCCAAGAAAGTTTTTTTTTACTCATTTTCCTGTTTTATATATAATAGCGACTGAAAGCTTTGTAGCAGTGGTATTACAAACCACAAATTCAGTGCAAATAGCTTCAAGTCTTCACTTCGATAAAATGTATGTCCGCTGCAGAAGTATGTTTTATTGGCTTCACAAATTTATACGGTAAACGACTAGTTCCGAGTGTTACCACACAATGAAGTCACAATTGGACAGCAGTGATCTCACTGCTGCATCAGCCTTAATGGGTTCGTCTTTCAAAGACAAAGAAATGTTAAATAAATTCCCCTAAAGTTGCTTCATTTTCACTAGATTGTTAGAAATTATCGTTGATATTTGCATCGTTTTACCACACGTACATTAGTTAATGATTCACGCAAGTGATTTTACTGGCAAATGCTTCGCTACAGTTTTGTGTTTTCATTACCAAACACTTATTTCGCTTATTTTGTTGCGTTTATGGATTAAATTTCGAAAAGTTTATGTTCTGCTCTGCTATTAGCTTACACACAGTACAAGTCTTTTAAAAAACGCCCATACAGCCTACTATGCGTGATACATAGGGCCAGCCTTAGCAAGCGTGGGACCCAATGCAAGAACTGGTGACGCGGCCGCTTGTCATTTTCCAATAAATGTAATAACAACGTAAACCAAATATCAACACTTTGCAAATCAACTCCCGTCAAAACTTTGCTTTGTGATATATTTTCACCAAAATTTCTTCTTTTGAGGACAAATTGAGAAATCACGCTGATTTGCGCAAAATAAAAGCTAATTTGTTATGTTTTGAAGCTTTAATACGAAACAGGTTGTTACCCAACTCAGTAGCTTTACCTTAATGCGGGCTCTGTGCTATTTCCCTTACACAATTGCATTAGTAGGGAGTAAGGGTAGGGAGGGTAGGGAGGGATGTAAGGGTAGGGAGCCATACAGTTATAGTGTACCAGCAGGTTATACTTGAGCTCTTGCATGTAATTCATTTTCATAAAATACGGGATTTGCAGTTAGTTTTAGGTTATTGTTTCGACTGTAAATCTGGAATCGATGCACTTTCTTAGTCCTTGCCATTAGAAAGGATCTGGTATTGGTTGTTTAGAACTGAGATCTCAAAGTAGAAAAAACAAAGCGTTTGATTTTCCTTTACCCCGAATGATATCGGCCATATTCATAACTGACTACATAATGAAAATTTGAATAGACTCGTTTTGTGCGAGGGAAACAAAACAAAAAACAGATATCCCGAGAGGTTAGAGCGTTGGCCTCGCAATAATGCGGCCCATGTTCGATCCCCGGTTGCAATGCTATTGGAGAAGGCAGTAACGTTGCTTGCACCAGTTCAGTGATCTTGATGGACAGTTCTAAATTCGGAGAATGCGATAAAAGAAAACACAAAAAATGTATTTGTCTAGTCTATGTAGGAACTTGCACGAAAAGTATCTCGGCAATCGGGGTTTCAGCGAAGAAGAATTATCGTTGAATGTAACTCTCGCGAAGGCTTAACTCGGTGCTACCATACCATTTGCTTTAGCTTACCTTCAGCTTATGCATTGGACAGATATCTTTACTTTCTGTTTAAACATAATAAGTTTTGTTTTTCAGTTGCGAGCGCAACTGATTTAATTTACCAGCCCCTTCTTGCTAACTCAATACCAGACTGAAGTTATGTTTCATTTTAACGCAATGAAATTTGTTTTACTGTAGTCCGAAGGTTTAAAAACATCCAATTCCTATGTGTTAGAAGTTTGAAGTCAATAAAAGATTATAATCTAACCTTTTTCTCCGTATATAAGGTTAAGAAACTTCGTAATATCGTATCGTCTAACGCCATAATTGGGCTTAATCGATTCTTGCAGTTTTGTTCGATTTGACGTCATTCTTATTCCAATGCTTTTCATTTTATTTTCGTTACAAACTTATTCCTTTGATGAAATTAACATGGGCGTCCGATTTGTGCAATGGCGTTATTTGCGGTAGTTTAGAAAAGAAAATCTGTCCTCAAGAGGGGGCTTCTGAGAAAAATTGCGCAAGAAAAAAGGAGTAGTATAAAAACGCGTTGAAGCGTGTGTATGGCCTTCAGTCTTCAGACTTCGCCAGCAAGTAGTGGGTTTCTGTATTATTGTTTTCGCTTAAATAGTCAGACAACAGACAGCTGATAAGAATTTTTAGTTTGCAAATATTAGCCCATTTTAAACCCAAAGAGTTCTTTAAAGTCATAAACCAAAATGTAGGTGGCTTGCAGTTTTTAACACGCGTGTTTGGTGAATTTTTTCGTAATTATAAAATCGCTTAAATTGTTTACGACTTGGGCCACATGGACAACAGACTAACGCACATGCTTCGGGAAGCTCGTTGAAAATGTTTTGTGCTTAAAAATGGTTTTAGTTTTTAATTAAACCACGCGGCAAAAAGCCAGATAATATGTGAGTGTTTGATTTCATAGTTTTTGTTCTGGGGATTTTCGCATGTTTGTCAACCGGCGTTTATATGTTGTTTATAAAGCAGTCTGTAGTTTAAGAACTAAAACAGAGTTAGTCCAATTTATTATATATCGAAGAGCAACACTCACTGAATAAACTGGTGAAAGAATTTGGAAAAAAAAAACAAATTTCCAGGTTAGATAATTATTACCGAACACATATCGCAAAGGGGTGATTGTGACACGATTAGCAAAAGTTGTTACTTCATAGAGGAAAACTATTTACTTCATAGCAACAAGACGCTTGCTAGAGTAACTGAAAGGAGTTTTGTATGACAGATTCTGCATAGATAACCAGCGGGTGGCTAGTAAGTGAGTACAAGAATATATTGAGCGATTTTGCATCATCTTAAATGTGATGTATAGACGAAATTCAACAAGTGTATTTATTCAACTGTTCCGTAGCCTGTAAGCGTTGACATTATTTTATAGGCTGTTTGTGATAATTCATTTTATGGACCGCCTTGTTATAATAGCCCAAGTTATAACCCAGCAATAGAGTAGCATACAGTATCGGCGATGATACAAAACAAAGTACATATCATTCATTACCAGTACCCGGTTGCTTTACGTTTATTACTTGACGGTATACATTTTTCGAAATCTTAAAACATATTCATGTGTTCAAATTAATGGCAACCTCACCAATCTGCTGCTCATACCAGCATGACTTTCGTTTGATGCAAGCCGTGGTGGTGTGTTTAATTTCATGCTTTTATTGTCACGTTCTGTGCTTTTTCTTCTATGACATCATCAACTTCGCTGAGCGTGTTGCAATGACTGACAGTGACATGCGCGACGACGGCGCCACTGGGTAATTTCTTTACCACTAAAAACTCCTTTCACCACTTGATTCAGTTATACAGGCTAGCCGCTAGCGCTCATTGAAAAAGGATAAACCTGCTTCTGTATTAGCTCCCCTTTTAAATAAAGGAACTTGAATAAAAACTACGCAATAAGCTGACTTCCCTCTTTGACCGTGATCAGCAATTTGCTGGCACTTTACATGTTCGCAAACATGGAATCGTTGGAAATAGCTTAGGGAAATTACCGACCGCGCAACCACTCAGCAGGTTTCGCTTGGTGTCGATTGTTTCTGGAACGATAGGTCGATGTTTGATTGCAACTTAGCGAAAAGTAAACTTACCAAGTACTTGTTTTCTAATATCGCCAGCCTTAGTTTCTTAGTTAGTTCTTTAGACTTGTTTCACGGCTTTGCTGCATTGTACTTGTGGTAATGGCGCGTGGGAACAGAGTAAACGAAGTGAAGGGCAAAGAACCTGTTAACTGGGAGAGTTTAGCCTCGCGTATAAAGAAGAGAATCGCTGATAATGATCCGTTCTTTTCACTTGAGTTTTTTCCACCACGAACTGAACAGGGCGCTGCCAATCTTATTGGAAGGTAAGTGCCTAAGGATTGTTAGTGGGCAGAAGTTATTTACAAGAAATAACTATTATTATCGTATCATGCATAAATAACAACTTGCTTCAATAACAATAACATTGCTTATATTAATAAAAGAAAAAGTAACCAAGAAGAAAATAGATTGAATTAAGTTGAGACTTAGGCCTATGTATATATTTTTTATACTTACATGTATGTAAAATTTGCTGTTTTGTTACTTTTCAAATTTTTATACAATATGTGTCATGTCATGTTCATAGATTTGATCGCATGAGTCAGGGTGGACCACTGTTCATAGACATCACATGGCATCCAGCTGGTGATCCAGGTGGTGACAAAATCACATCGTCAACAAAAATTGCTGGTACTGTTTCAAATTACTGTGGGCTTGAAACAATGTTGCACATGACCTGCTGCAAACAAAGCCCAGAGACGGTGAACCGTCATGTCGAAAAGACAAAATCTCTTGGAATTTGCAATATATTAGCTTTAAGAGGAGGTAAATTGAATGTACTGTTCTGTATCGGCTATAATTACAATGTTTACTGTTAAATACAAACTATTTTTATGGTTAAAATTTAAACTGAGATTGTCTTTCTTGCTCGCAAGCTAATCTGATATCCTTGTATTTCTTAGATGCTGATGAGGATAACTGGACATTTAATGAAAACGGTTTCAATTATGCAGTTGATCTGGTCAAGTTTATTCGTAAAGAATACAAGGATTACTTTACTATTTGTGTTGCTGGTAAGTGTTTGCTTTCAGTTGAGCACCACAGATAAAAATTTCAACTTTTCTATGAGCAAAAACATCACTGCTTGGAATTGAGATGTTTTTGAAATGCCACACTGTGGACAAATTTATTTTTGTATACTGATACTACATCACAGGTTATCCAAATGGGCATCCGGACTGTTCATCTTACCAGGAAGATCTTCGACATTTGAAGGAGAAAGTTGATGCTGGAGCTGATTTTATTATCACACAGCTCTTTTTTACAGCAGAAGAATTTCTCCACTTTTTATCAGATTGTCGAAAAATTGGAATTACCTGTCCAATAATACCAGGCATTTTTCCTATACAGGTAATGTTGCACAAATTGACTATGGTTAGGTATGCAATTACCAAGAGAAGAAATAACTTTGTGAAGTTATTTAATTTATCTAAACAGACTAATCGGTCTTTGGTCCAACTTACCAAACTTTCAAAACTTACAATACCTGATGAAATACAAAAAGTGATTGAACCAATAAAGGATAATGATGCAGCCATTCGAAAGTATGTACAACTGGATGTAACCATCTAATGTACAGTAATTTGCACCAATATTATCATTTTGAAAATTTATTCATATTTCATGCACACCCTGAACCAAGTTGTCTTATTGTGATACGATTTTTTTTCAGTTTCGGAATCGATCATGCCACGGACTTGTGCCGTAAGTTGCTGGATTCTGGGAAAGTCCACGGCCTGCACATGTATACTCTCAATCTGGAAACTGCCACAGTTCAAATTTTGAAAAACTTAGGTAGGAATGGGCATTCTGGACTTATTAAATGAGATGACGAATATTATTCTACAAATACTTTTCAAAGTTTTTAAACAATGAAACTTTGTTGTAGTTTTTTTGTATTTAAATTGTTTAACGAAAATATGCCGTACTGTTTGAGCAAGTAAAGTACAAATTAATAAGTTGTTTTTATTTCAATGCAAAATGTTCAATATTTCCATTTTTCCGGCAAACTGTATCGTATACGTTTCCGCACCAACGATAACTTTTTCTTTACGTTCATGCTGACCGATTATAATTATTTATCCAATTTTTGAGCTTGCAACAATATTAACTCAAGCCGCAAAGCACGCCTTCATGAGACGATTTTCAAAAACCTCGTAGAAAAAAAACAACCGGTCATGCCCTAGGCGCGTGATCACTACGTTTGCCGTGAGTGGTGTTTCATGCACGATGCGCATGATCGTTATGCTCGACTGGTTGCAAAGATAAAGAAGAGATAAAGGAAGCGCCACGTGCAGCATGCGTGCTTATTGCTCACATGCGGAGAGCGCAAAATGCGTATGGTTCGTTGGTTATTTCCCTAAACACGTTTAATGGAGATCATTTCGGTTCCACCTGCAACTACCAATAAACACAGCTTAACAGAGCACCTTCGGGTATAGCAAAACCTGCTCTATAAAGCGGTTCCTCTATTGCACGATGAGAGCTGTCTTCATTACGAAAGTGGGTGTACAAAAGAAAAATGACATAAATTTCGACATCACGGCATTTTTTCTCATTTGCTGCGTATTCCTGCCGACCTGCCCTCAATTTAGTGTACAGGAAAAAAGAATTGGTAAATTTTCCAATGTTTAACATTTCCATTTTTTCCGGCAAACTGGATCGTAAACAAATACAGTACTTAAATTAGAACCAAGAATATAACAATCTTCTATGCTTAACTCATTACATCATCGCCATAAGCATAATGCATTAATGTTTACTTGAGCCGCAAAGTTAAAGGATACCTATTGCAAAACAATGTGCAGATAATTCATAGAAGGAACTGAAACTAATCATGCGCGTTTACAAAATGGTTTATTCACGCCGCGCGTCATCGTTATGCTCGACTGCTCGCAAAGATAAAAAAGGAAAGCGGCGTGGCGTTCTGGTTCCATGTTAAGCGCCACTACTTACGCCCACTTGCGGAATTAAGTATTAAAATGTGGATTGCTGTCGATTATTTTCTTAGATCTGCAAAATTGGCGATTATTTTTATTCCTATTTGAACGACATCATTCAAACTAGATTGACATTTCGGATTCGATTTTTTAGGTATATGTAAACTTGGGTTTAGATCTTCTTTGCCATGTAGTCACGTACAGTTCTAACACTCAAACTATTTCTCACAAACACCGTATTTGATGATAGTTGTTGTGATTACCGGTAACCAATTTGTGTGTTGTGCTTGCAGGCTTATGGTCTAAGACTGTCCCTCGTCCTTTACCATTCCAAACATCTGGTAATGCTGAACGCAGAGCAAACGAGGAAATTCGACCGATATTTTGGACTGACCGCCCCAAAAGCTACATCCACAGGACTATTGACTGGGACGAATTTCCAAACGGTCGTTGGTAGGTCTTGTTTTTCCAACTTTGGCTTCATATTTGATAACTTTATTCCCAACCAAGAATGAAATGGCCTCCTTTACTTTTGCACTCCTTTATCAGGACTGATATTTGTGGAATTATTACATCATAATTTTCTCTATTATCTCATAATTCTTTCATACCCAGCTCTTTATGTTAGAGTACAAAAACCCAAATGGTAGACTTGTAGCTGTTATAATTTTCTAAATAAATAAGACGCTTGCAGTGAGCAAAATCCAGAGAAGCAAGCAAATCTAAATTAATTAAATGTTGCTTTTCCTATAGGGGTGATTCTGCTTCCCCAGCGTTTGGTGACCTCAAGGACTATCACTTATTTTATTTACGCTCAAGAACTGTCAAGTCTAAACTGCGCGACCAGTGGGGGCGTGAGTTGTTTTCTGAGCAGGATGTGTGGAAAGTTTTCCAAAACTTTATCACTGGCCATAGAAACGAGAATGGAGTAAAAGTATGTTTTGTTTTCAATTTTGCTTAGTGTAGGTGTTTTGATTTTGTGTTAGGGTTTTAGCTCAGAACTAGTTATGTGGTTTGTTAACTTTTTGCTGCTAAAACTGAAATAACTTACAACTAAAACAGATTTAGTTTATTATACCTCTGTCGAAGTTGGCTAGCATTCAAATTTTGCCGTCACAGTAACTACTGTAGTGAAATGACTAATGATGTTATAACATTTATAAACTTACCACTTGTCTTGTTTGCTGATCAAGTGATTGCGTAAGCAAAAATTGACCACTTATTTAACTTTTACCATTTTTGAAAAATTTTGTCATAACCATAAATTGTGACCTAACTATAAATTTTGATCAAATTTTGGCTTTTTAATATGTCAAAAAATAATTGCCTTAATAATAACCACTTTTTTGTGCAATAAAATTAAACCAATGACTAATTTAAGTTTATTTTCCGTTTCAAACTAATTTAGGTTACGGAAACCCCTTGGTGTGAGGATGGGCTTTCAGCAGAAACAAACGTTTTAAGCGAACCCTTGTCCAAATATAATGCTATTGGTGTGTTGACCATTAATTCACAACCAAATGTCAACGGAGTGCCCTCGACTCATCCAATATTTGGCTGGGGAGATAAGGGTGGTTACATATTTCAAAAGGTAGACTATTGTTGTATAAGTTGTTTATTACTTTTTTCTGGTATTTTTTATTCTGTTAGTTTGCTCATACAGTACAGTACTATCTGTGAAAGATTACATCTAGGTGGTCTAATGCATGGGTACCCCTAAATACTCCGGGTTAACTGGGTTTTCAAGTATTTCGGACATTTTTTCGGGATTCAGGTTTATGGCTCGTTCGACCTTTTTATTCAGCCTAATCATCTTGACTTGCAGACTCATAAACACAGCTTTATTGTAATTAGAACTTTGTAGCAATTGGGTTCATTTGCCACTTGATAATATCCAAAGAGATACAGCCAACTCATACCTCAGTAGTTATTGCCAATTGTCGATTATATACAATAACAGGCTGCATAGACTTTGCAATTGTTGTGTCTTTTTTGAGTGGCACCGGCAAGCGAGACGCTACAGCTGATTAAACCCAGATGTAAAGCAAGTATTGCCCGATTTTAGTCGCTACTGTACGGCATTTTGCTGCAACATTGCACTACGATAAAGCAATACCATAAGTGAACATTTTTGAACATATGGATTTCTTTGGTTAAGCACGTGAATAATTTTTCATCATTAATTACAAAACAAATAGAACCCAAGAAAACCCAGTGAACCCCAAGTATTTAGAAGAATCGGTCATCTCCAATGTCTAATATAATATGATATCATCTTTTCGACAGGCATATTTAGAATTTTTCATCAACAAGCGATATGCCAGCGCACTTAAGAAAATCCTACCTAAGTACCACCCCAGGGTGTACTACCACATGATTGACGCGTGTGGTGAAACTGACCACACTAACGCAGATAGAAATTACCCCAATGCTGTGACCTGGGGTGTATTTGCTGGAAAGGAGGTGCTCCAGCCAACAGTAGTGGACCCCATCAGCTTTATTGTCTGGAAGGTGAGAACATCAATCAATTTTTTATTTTCTAGTCACTGGTGCGATGGGGACAAAAAATGACCTCTAGTTGTTAATGGCATACACTAATGCACGGGAAAATTACAAAGGATAAAAGGCTTAAAACGTTCATGAAAATAATAATGGTGATGGTATTAATTTGCTGATAACACTTGACACGGCCAATAAACCCAGACTGTGTAATCAAAAGAAATAATATAGCAAAAATGAGGAATTTTTCAGTTGATTTTCCTCATTCAAGTGTCTCTAATATTCCAATATGATTACCTTGAAATCCTATTTTTCATTTAGGATGAAGCTTTTGCCTTATGGACTGAGAAGTGGGCAAAGATTTACGAGGAAGGTTCAGCCTCGAAGCAGATTATCCAGGACATTGCTGAAAATTATTTCCTTGTTAACTTGGTGGACAATGAATTTCCGAATGACAATATCTTATGGACAGTATTGGACGACATGTTAGCCACTGTAGCAGACATAAAATGTAATGGCAGTGTAACAAATGGCGTTGCTGCCCAAGTTAATAATTCTAAAGAGCTTGTGCAACTAAATGGTGATTGTAGTGAATTAAATGAAGCAACGACTAAAAATGGGATTTAGACTAAATTTGATATTTTTAAATCAAAATGGAATTTGTGAGAAGTATATTATGGCATTGTATCTCTTATATTGTTTTTGTATTTCTAATTGAAACGCATTATGTCGTCATAAACAAATTTTTTAGGAAGGTTTCTTATAACATAACTGTGTGAAATATGTAGTAGTAATATACCTTGAATAGAGTTCTGTGCTAGCTCGTTCATTATTTCTTAAGCCTGTGTATGTTGTGTGGTAGCTTTTGTAATCCAGTGTATTCATAAAGAGCAAAGCCAACAATATCGTTTTACTTGCCCTGTTTGCTTACATTGAAATATTGCTTTATCTATATCTGTGCATGATGTTATTTTGATAACTTATTTCTGTTTTGCCATTATTTGCCGGTATGTTTTGAGATATACTTGAAACACAAAGTTTTGTTAAGGTTTTGGCAAAGCAAAATTCGATTGGCTCGTTTTCTTTGTTAAATCTTCATGTACACAAAGCAAAGTAATCTTAAAAAGATTTTGTTATGTTTGTGATAGTGTTAATGGATTGGTGGAAAAATACCATTTTGTATACTTAAGACACGAATGAACGTGGTTGTTTAGCTTGTTTTGCAATAATAGTTACAAGTTTTCAAGGTTGTTGAAGGTTGATTGCAAGTTGGTTGCCAATAGGGACCAACGAGTATCAATAATCCTGATGCTAGGGTTTGGTTCAGTATAAATTAAAACAATGAAAATTATTTATTAGAAAAATAATAGAAACTTCAATAATTTTAACTACCTACAAATGCTTCTAGTATGTTTAACTGGAATTGAAAATACAATGGCAAACAACATAATACAAAAATAGGCAAATTTTAATTTTTTTGTGATGAAAACTTCATTCAAAGTACAAGGGATCATGTCTAGCAGCTAAATAAGAAAAGCTTCATTGCTATCAACAACTATGATCAAACACAACTCATTGCCAACAATATTGCTGATCAATTTACCCTCTGTGACGTCATAAAGCACACTGCAGGACATTGAAATAAATATTTGACTTAAAAAGGGTAAGCAATATATAAAAAGGTGAAATGCCAGTTTATACAGAAATACAATCCTCAGACTTCTGTTTGAGTAAATATTTTGAGTCAAAACAACTCACTATGCCATGAATGGAAATTAATGTAACTAGATATGTTTCTGCGAGGCCAGACAATACTTTTGTGAACAATGCTCACACATGGTGAATAATTACTATGGCCGTTTAGTATCATCTGGAGTTATTTCAAGGTTTCCATATTTGCTTTTGATCACTTGAATGAGAAAAAATTAATTTATTGCGCAAGTGTTTCGATCTGTCTTCTTCGTCTGATTCTGAATCATCTTTCCTTGACTCTTCACTCTCCTTTCCAGTTTGCTCCTCGTTTTCCTCTTCCTGCTCATCTTCTGAGCTCTCCTCCTCTTCGGATGAGGACGTCTCTTCCTCGCTGCTCATTTCAGCGAGCTCCTGTTCCACCTGCATCGACATCACAATAATGAAAGGAATGAGTTGGATTTTGTTTTATTCTGGCTCGAAACAAACCTTCATTTTTTCTTCTATGGTATCCTTAAACTGAAGAGCTTCTGGATTCTTAGGCTCATAAATCAGGATCATTGTGCACAATTTCTTAGCATCTTCCCATTTACCTTGTCTAGTATGTGAGTAGAAATTTTTTAAATGAATTACCACTGTTTTATAAATAAACCAGTTCAAAATAAAAATTTCATGAATCTACACAAATTTTATTTTCATCAACCTGACATAGAGCAAAAATTCTCCCATAAGCTCAAGAGGAGCTTTAATTGGTTCTTCATCCTCTGAAGAACTTTCCTCGTCACTGGAATCTTCTCCATCATCATCTACATCACTGAGTTCATCGCCATCCTAAAGATGGTTAGACAACGACGTTGAAATAAACAGTATTGTTAACAGTAGTTACCAGCAGTTACAAAAACCAAAGCTACAACGCAGCTACTTTTCATCGAGTTGGATTACAGCATTCAGTTACCTCATTTATCCCATTCACGACAGATGTTTCCTCAACTTCTTTTGGACGATTGGAAATCATTTGGTCAGCAACCTCATCTGAAACTTGAAGGTCTTTCAGGCCGTTTCTGATGTCAGCCGGACTCTCTTTACCACTGGATTTGGCGGCCATCTCGGCGTGACATTTGTTATATCAAAGTAAATATCTTTGTTGTAATATTATCCCTAAAAAACATAAATTGTACAATTAATAGCACAATTACGCAAAAAAGCGCACGAAATATACATGTCATTACCATTTACTTTAATGGTACTACGGTATCATGCTATATACTGCAGAGATTACAACAACAAAAGCAGTACGTATTATAGTTAGTATGTTATTGATTAGTGAAAATTTACGATAACTTAAGAAACGTCTTCAAAAGTACAAGCAGGTTTTGCAATTTTGTTTTTATGTTACATATTCTAGTGAAAATACCCAAAGAAAACTTTACAATTAGGCTGTACATAAATCAATTTAATTATAACTAATCGACATTAATCAACAGTAATTCGTTGATATCACATGAATTTGACTACACCATCTGCTTACAAAGCTAAATTGCAACACTATATAAAGTTATTTGTTCCTTTACTCTATCCAGGCTTACAGTGAACACTTAAGCACAGTGATTAACATATGAAGAAAGAAATCAAAGGTAGTAGGTAAGTTCTGAAAACAGATCATCAAGAAATTGAATGCGCTAATAAGTAATGCACTTAACTAAATTGGAAAATCAGAGCAAAACTTGGCAATTTCATAAAATTCCATTTTAATTGTACTCAAGCTTAACATATAATATGTCTTTAGCACCACTTTAATTTATCGCAGCCTAAGAAGATTGGCACAATCATCTACTGGTTTAAATAAAAAAATAGACTATAAATTATCGTACTTCTACTGTGGACTGAAACAATTTAGAAAAACTGCAACTTAAAGTAATAATAAACATTTGGATACAATTACATAGCTGTTTCCATGTGGTTTCATTCACATAAAAATAAACTATTTATTAATTTACTTTGGCACTTAAAAGCGTATTATAACCTACTTTATACATGGAGGAAAATAAAAGTAGTAATAGGTAGCAACAAGGTTTATAGACCAACAGGAATAAGGTTCATCACATGTTGAAGAGTAACAGCATTTACGGGGATTTTTGGAATTGCTCGTGAAAAATCTCTCTTATATCCGGATGTCCCCCATTCAGAGCTGTGTTTAAGTCTTCCTCTTCACTTCTTGTGTTGTGATGGATGCTGCTGATCTTGAGATGAATACGATCCCTTGAAAGGGAAGTTCGCTCCGCTTTATAGCCAGGACTATGGCGTCCTAAGCTGGATGTTGACCACTTTTGGTGTAGCCGGCTGCCTTCTTTAAGGTCATCTTTAATGATCATGGACGAGATGCCTGATATGACAGACATAGCTCTTGAATCATGAACATTGATCGTACTTTCACTTGCTACTCTGCTGATTTTGTTTCTGCTTCTGTTCAAGTGAGAAGAATTTACTCTCTGTCGGTGTAGTGCTGCTACTGACATGGCACTTTGGCTCCTGTAGGAGTTAAGAGATGAAAAAGAAGATACGAGTCGTGGCTTGTCTGACAGTGGTCGTTGCTTTTTCACTGGGGCACTAAACGGTCTGTTTCGCAAATTAGAACAACTTATTGATGAGGCCCTGTTTCGCGCAGCTCTAACGTATGGACGACAGTGACCTATGCCCTTTTCGAGTTTATTGTCGTCATCGTTGATCTCACAACTGGCACGATCAGCAGCAAGATCATACTTCCACGAAATGGACTCAAACTGAAGGAGAAGAACATTGCTAAGTGTATTGACAATCAGTTTGTCAGAAGTAGCACAAAAAGAAACAATTGAATCACACTTGCTATTTCCTCTTACGACTCGCAAGCACTCCCCAGTGTGCAAATGAAGGACTCGAATTTTGCCATCCTCACAGCCGCTTACAATGCGAAGATACCTCAGTTCAACACAAAGGACCTTCTTGGGGTGCCTGTAAGCATTCACATGTTGTCTGATGTTACCATTTCGGAGCCAGGTCATGACATACCCATCGTGGGAGCCACTTACAACGTAGTGGTCATCCAGACCAACACTTGACACAGCATCTGAATGACCAACAAGCATCTTGCACAATTTTCGTGTGGAGATGTCCCAAACCTTTATAAGACCCCTGTCACATGAACTGACAATGGTATCTTGAAGAAACTTGATGCATGTAACTGGTGAACATTTGGAGTGCTTGAAAGTGCAAGAACACTTTCCGGTTTTGACATTCCACACTTTTATGAGTCCATCGTTGGCAGCTGAAACAAGAACATGATTAGAGTAATCGAGATTAGTAACTGACTTCCTGTGTCCATGGAAGATCTGCTGACAGCTGCTACTCCCTAGTTTCCATCGTCTGATCGTTGTATCATAACTTCCACTGAAAATGTAACCGGTTCCATCATCACTTACAAAAAGGGAGGTAATTGAACCAGGGTGGCCTCGTATCGGGGGTAAAATCTCATGACCATCGGTTGAGTTAAACAACCGAATGATTCTGTCATTGGAACCAGATGCAATTATATTTCCTCCACTGTAATGAATGACACGATGGGGGTCTGTGTGTTTATCCAGGATGAGTACATTATACGATCCGCAATATACGTTCCTCTCCTCCATTTCATATTGTGCGATCTCCAGCTCACCAAAGGAATTCCTATGCTGGTAAAACTTCTCTTCTGAGGAAAATGGATCATTCAACCTGACATTTTGAGAAAGAGGAACAGAGATAATCTTCTTCTTAGCATAATTTGGATGTGCTCCTTTGGCCGAAACCCCTTGCATCATCACTGCTTCCTCAAGAATTTCCCGCTTTGTTCTCGATTCCAGTTGCACCTGACGGACAAGTGTATGCCATCTTTGACACACGCAGGCTGCATTTCTCTGTGTGCTCAGACCCAGCAAACTTATTATTTTCTTTGCTAAATGAATTGGAAGTTTCGAAATGAAATCAGTGTAAGGGCACACTCCACTCAAAGCCTGTTGCGAAGCGCTGACAACAATTGCTCTTGGATCCATGGAGGACTCAGAAGAAGAATAACTGGATTCTGAAGGTAAATCAGATTCACTTTTGATATCTTCCTGCATCTTGTTCATGTCAGGACGTGCAAGTTCATAGCATGAGTTTACTTCAGCCAGCATGTAAATATCAGGATGCTGATCTGTGTGAAAACTGTGAGTGGAATTTGAAAGGGAATCTGGTTCTGATATCAGACTGTCATCCACAGTGAATATATTTTGCTTTCTCTTCTGTTGAACATACACAGTTTTTGCAAGATTAAGAGCCTGGTGCAATATTGTTGAATCGTCAATTACCATTATGATGCAATAGAGGAAATTTGACTTGTTACTAATATTTAATGATGAAAACCATGACCAGGCTTTGGAGATTTCAATTTCAATAGCTCTTAGTTTAACAGAAAATTTATTTGAAGAAAATTCTTTCTGATAATGAAGTAAACTGGAATTGCATTGAGATCGAGAATAGGTAAAATCTTTTTCTTTCATGGATGACAATATTCTTATGGTTTGCTTTAGTAAAGCTAGATTTTCAATTCTATGAATTATTCCCAGAAAAAACTTTCTTGTTGTGCTAAAGTTTGCTCTCAGTAACCACTGATAAACATCTGCGACACCTTTTTGAATTTCCTTAGTAATTTGTATTTGCTTCTGCTTTCTGATAGGAAATTGATCAACTTTTGCAGGAGTTGCCATTTTTTCTTTTAAGCCAATTGAAAACCTCGGCTTAGTTCAATTCAGCAGATATAGATGCAAAACTGAATCAACATTATTAGCTTATTGATATGATATTAACATGTTGAAGAAGATTGGATAAATATACTATAATAGCTCAAACAGGAGGCCATTTTTCAACGATTAAGCACAGAAAATCTGAAATTATAGTTAGTGGATTTTGAAATAAAGTTGTATTAGCAAGTAACCTGCGCCTAAATACTGTATGGGATATACTCACTTTGACTTCAGTATGGCCGAGTGACAGTGAGTTAGAGGGTAGGTAAAGTTTATAGTGAGTATAGCGACCGTTTTCCAAACATTATGGGACCATAACAGACAATCCTAAGTCAATAACCTTAACTGCTAAAGTAATATATATTCATAAAACGTGTTCACACCTACTGTATTAAGGAGACCGAATACCACGCGGATTTTAACCCAAACTGACTGACGTCTTTCTCAAATTACCTGGATTATGAGGCTGTGTGTGTATTTAGCTGGGGTTTTTGTCTTGGAAACACACACTGAAAATTATCACATCGGTTAATGTAACATTTAAACCAATGTACAGGGTTTTTATATGCGACAAGGATCTTCTTTCAAATACTTTTATAGCTTATTAAGTGTAATTAATTTCCATATTTTAAGATTGTTGCTTTTAGATTTTAATTTTCTCATTTCACGAGAGAATTGATGAAGCTTGCGTTGCTTTCGTGAAAGTATTCTAATTAATTTAAGTTGAATCAGTGTAAGTATCAACACTCGCTCGACTTGGTGTTTGTTTGCATGAAAAATATTGATATGGTTCAGTAGCGCTGCCATGTTTCGGTTCGCAGTATGACATGAATTTCCTCTACCTATACCTAAACGTAATTACATTTGATGATAGGCATTTCCTTTCGGTAGTTGCAGTAATAGCTTATAATGTTGAGATTATATTTGTTTAAAAAAAAAAATTATGTTTTTAATAAACGTTTGGTTGTTTTCCCAGCATTTATTGAACTACAATCGAATTCTTTGGTCAGTTTTACTCAAACGCTTTGAGGCAAATTCTGAAATTGTTTTGGGTGACTCATAGTCTAGCCTGATTGACTCAATTGCTTTCACCTGCTGTCAGTTAATCAACGCAAGGAAGATGTTGCAAAGAACAATGCACATAGCAATTTCATCGTACACTGCCTGACTGCCAATACCAGACTGTTTTTATTTAATTTAAAAGCATTGACCAAGCTATTTATGTGAAATCAGTTTTAACTTTTATATCCACCAAATTGCCCTTGTGAAATAAGGTCATGATAATATTGCTTCGATTTTTGGCTTGAACAAGCTGTCTACAGAATGGAGTTGAATGAACTTGAGTCATACGCTGAAAGACAGGAAGATGAGCTACAAATCTTGCAATCCATATTTGGTGATGATGTTGAAGATCTCAGGAATAAAGATGCGTGGAAGGTAGGTGTGGTTTTTGCGTTAAAATTGTTTGAATGTATGTTGTCATTGCGTGCTTTTAAAGATGCTTGTAGTTTTTTTAGATTTTTTTAATGTTCTTAAGAGTTACTGTAATTGTACAGTCGGACAGTTGGCTTACATTTATTGCTTCAGTTCAGTTGTCAGCAAAGAGTCAGAATCAAGTTTGTTCATTAAAATAAACCCATGTAGATAATTTCAATTTTTGTAAATTCAACCCATTTAGTCACCTGCCAAACAAGCGTCATTCCTGTAGCAATATTGTTTGCTACCATAATTACTGTGCTTTATTGTTTAGACCTGCATATTTAATTTCTTTAATATGTAGTTTCATAACAGTCATATTAAGTTGCAAGCTATTTAAAAACCAAGATTTCAAAATTCTGTCATTTTCTATCAACGTCAAATGTAGGTTGCTCGTCCCCCAGAATTTACACTTCATTTGCGGCCACAAGAGGGCATGAGCGGAAAGAAAGAAGCTTACTGCCATCTTAGCCTAAGGGTGAAATTTCCTCCAACATACCCAGATTGGTAAAAAGTTTGCATTGAAATAGGAAAACTAAATTATCTCATTGTTTGTTCATCATTTATGGTATTGCTTGTTGTTGTTGCCGTAATAAATTCGTTGTATTAGATTTTCTAGCATAGTTGTTTGATTTTTTGTCTGACAATGTTCACTTCTGGATTTTAAGCTCTCCCGAGTTAAAGATGGAGAACTCAAAAGGATTATCAAGTGATGGAGTGGCTTCGGTTGAGAAAGAGATGAAAGACTTCTGCAAAACTTCTTTAGGGGAAGTCATGATGTTGCAGGTTGCACAGAAAATACAGGTATCATATATACACAACAACATGCTATGATAAACGTATGGGCATTGTGGTGAAACTTGTCCAACTTTGCACTTCAGGAATACCTTCATGAGTATAATGTGCCCCAGTATGAATCTGCATATGAAGAGATGGTACGAAACAAGCAAAAACAGCTTGAGAGGGAAGCAAAAGAGGAAGAAAAGAAAAAAGAAGTTCGAAGAAGAAAGGAAGAAATACAGGTTTCTTGTCAATGATAAAAAATTATACATTTAACAATAAGGAATTGTAAAGTACGCTACATGCAAACATGGTGCGGATAGGTACTGTATCAACATTTGCAATTTGTTTTCATTCAAACTTCATTGAATTAATTTTTTTTAAGGTATTGTTGGAACAAAAAACAGCGGTACCGGTTGCTAAGATAGTATGATGTGCTAATTTATAATAAAAAGAAACATCAAAGCCTTAAAAATTAGTTGGTTTAAAAGCTATGAAACCCAAGCCCAAAATTTGAGATGTCTATAGTACTGTAAATTCAGCTGTTGTGATTTTAGACTCAGAGCAGTTGTATTGTTTATTTTGCATCTACTTGTCTTATTAATTTGTTATCTTTTCAACATGTGGTTGATTCGGGAGTAGAGTTTAAAAGCTGAACTCCAAAAGATTTGTGACAAATTTAAAGTGTAAAAGTGTATGGCACGAAAATGGACTTTTTCTTTTGATATAACAGTTCACATTTGCTCACTCTCTCTAGAGACGAGAAATTGAAGAGGAGTTGGCAAGAAGAGAAGAAGAAGAAAGGAGGCTGAGAAAATTGAAGAGAGAAGAAAGGGAAATGACAGCTACAGCAGGTATTGAAATATCAAAAACTTGTCATTAATTTTTATCCGTTATCATTATGCTCAATGATTAGTTTATTCGTGCAGATCCAGCGAGACAAAACTGTGATGAAGGCTCGCCACCAAAATTGCCATCAATCTCTCAGATCCACCTAACTGGAAAAAATCCTAGAACTATCTACCAAGGACAATGTTTAGGTATGTTCAAGTTTTGCAACAAAAAACGTTCCTAGGGCTGCCAACTTAGCTGAAGTTTTTGTATTACGCAGGACGAGGTGCAGGTGGTTCCATGGTTTATGCTGGCATGGATTCATCCAGTGGAGAACTAGTTGCAGTCCATTACTGGAATATTACGTCTCCGGCTCGTAAAATGATTCTGACTGATGCCGAAAGGGCAAAATTGGACAAATACTTGAAAACCATTAGCACAGTCGAACAGGTAGCATGGTGTTCTCAAAACAATTTCAATGTTTTATTGGTTTATGTTTACTTTGTCTGTTGCTGGATACATCTCACACTGGAACCTTCTTTTACCAGGAGTTACAGTCATTGGTGAAATTGTCTCACAATAATATTGTGGCTTACCTTGGCATGAAGACAACACACTGTGAAAATTGTATTGAGATTAACATACTCCAAGAATATGTAAAAGGTGGTTTAGTAGGTCATGTTTAAAAATGGTAGATCAAATAATTACCGCTATCGTTTTTCTGTAAAAGGATCCTCAGTAAGATAATTTTATCAAAAAGTTTAAAGTCACAGTAGCATCTTTAGCTTTCTATGTTTGTTCAGGAATATCGTTGCAACATAAACTTGATAATAAAGAAAAAGTACCACTGGATGTTCTGCGAAGCTACACTGAACAAATGCTTTTTGCGTTGGATTACCTGCACAGCAAATCTGTCGTACACAAACAATTCAAGGTGCATGTCTCAGTGTAATTCTTTGCAGTGTCTCTTTAATGTTTTTTTCGGTATGTTTTGAGTAATTTGGTGCTGTTTATATGCCGTGCTTGCTCTTGTTCCAGGCTTCAAGTGTGTTTCTTGCTGCAAATGGAAAGATTAAAGTTGCTGATTACAGTATTGGCAAGCGGTTAGTTTTTTTTTTCAACTTTCCAATATATCTGTAACTAGCATGTATTATGATCTTAGGATATAAATGATTAAATATATCAAATACAGTAATATTTCAGAACTCGAACACCCACAAAAAAGCCATTTTTTTAAACTGGAACATAATCAATAACTAAATGTGCAAATGCAACACTCTTAACAAATGTTATCTACCGCTGGAAAGAAATTCGTTATGATATATAACTTTCAGCGTTTTTTTTGCATTTGTTACGTTTACATTGCTGCTAGCACTGTTTTATGTTATTAATGTTGTTACTTATTACTTTTGGGCGTAGATTAGGGCATTTTACCCAACTTTTCGCTTGAAATATCTGAAACAGATTAGTTTGAGTTCTGATTTATGCCTCAACGCTTATTTAATTGTGCAGCGTAAGCAGAGTGCTCATTGTGAGATAATGTAATATAGTTTGCAGTATTACATACTTAGGTTGGTGGACCTGTATAATGAGTCTCGTATAGAGCAGCCGGGAGTTAGGTTTAGTGATGATCGAATCCCTGCACGATCTAGCAAGAAAGGTGATCTTATGCGGTTGGTGGGTCGCTTTTTTTAACTAGTTCATTGTTTTTGACTTGATTTTAGACTACTCAGTTCTATATACATTTTGTAGTTGGTTCAGCTGGCTAAATTATATGTTTGGCTTGTAGTACATTGTTGCTATTTTTCTAATCAGTAGAATTCTATAACTAAAATTGCAAAGTTGTAAAACTAAATATCTTGTTGTAAAGGTGCTTAGAACTAACCACTGTCATATTGGTGTAAGTTGTTACTGTATTAGTAATCATTAATCACGAACAAACTGTCATCATTTGCGCAAATTCATCAACATTAATGCAAGATCCATGTAAATCTTGGCAGGGCATTGTGATTCTATCACTTGCTCAAGGTAGCAACGTCCTTGATTACCCACCTGAGGTCTCATCTTCATTCCCGAGATGCTTTTACAATTTTCTTGAAAAGTGTCTGGTTGTGGAGGACAGACTTCGTTTAAGTGCCTCTGAGCTGCTTGATCATGATTTCATTAAGGTAATCAATGGTTGGGGCGCTTTGTCAAATCACACCAATACATGTTATCTGATTTTTTATGATTAATGTCATTCTTAATAATTAATTTTCTTTTATAATCATATGGATCACTTTCATAAGTTTCAATCGTTAATAAAATAACCAGTTTCGTTGAAAAATATTCATGAAATTTGTCATAATAATGGTAATTCTTCTAAATAATTTCTGTAACTGTTACATAATTGATGGCAATTTGTATTTTGATTTTAATTTTTCAGCCGAGCGTT
This sequence comes from Clavelina lepadiformis, assembly GCF_947623445.1. NCBI lineage: Eukaryota > Metazoa > Chordata > Ascidiacea > Aplousobranchia > Clavelinidae > Clavelina > Clavelina lepadiformis. The sequence continues at coordinate 22,321,778 of NC_135241.1, forward strand.
GAATTGTTAGGTCATCAACCGGACATAGGAGCAAACGAGGAGAACGTCAATGAAGATCAAATCGACCTTTTTGACGACACAACACCCGAAGATATTCCATCACATGCCCCGCAGCTGTCCCGGCTTCACTCCGAGTTCGAGGAATTGGAGTGGCTTGGGAAGGGTGGATATGGAGATGTGGTAAAGGTAAAATAAACAATATTATATCAACATATTCATTTGACGTTGACAATTGATTTGAACTATAGATCGCCTAAGTGTCTGTTTGGTGACTCGCTCTTTGTATTTTTTGCAAATAAATGTCCCAGAAAACTGTATTTTCTTGTAGATATTGTTGTAAAACTATTGCCAATAAACACAAAATCAATATAGATGACAGTGAGAAAACGATGATACATTAGTGATCTGATTTAAAACTTACATTTTAGGTTCGTAACAAACTAGATGACAGGCATTATGCGATAAAACGCATTTTGCTGAACCCGCATCATTCCCAATTCAACAAAAAAATCACGAGAGAAGTAAAACTTTTATCCAGGCTGAACCATGAACATGTTGTAAGGTATTTCCATGTTGTCACTTTACAACTAAGTATCGTGTATTGGTGTGTTTATGAACTGTTACTTGTAAGTTTGGAAATAGCTGCTTGTGAAAATATTTTTGCAATCTTTGCAATTACTCATACCGAGTAAGGCAGCAAAAATTTTAATGTAGGAATTTAATATGCACCCTAACCAATTTCAAAAGTACTTTGTTGTTAAAGTGAAGCGTTGTCTCAGGTACTACAATTCATGGATAGAGACCATCAAGTGTTTAAAAGACGATATTTCCGTTACATCTTCTTCAAACCCAACATCACCGGAATCAAAAGCATCAGAAACCTTCGCTTCAAAAAACTCACTTGGGCTGTCGGGTACTGTGTCACAGTGTTGTTACTTGTTAGCCCTTGCAGTTAATTAAGGCCAAGAGTGTTTGCAATGCCAAAGTAGCTGGCACAGGTCAAAGATTCTTAACTTAACACAACATACAAATGCGACAAGTTTGTGAAAAGTTTTTCGAAGCCAGAGGTCACTTTTTCATCCCTTATTTTGCTGATAGACGATATTGAGAAGATGGCGCCACCACCAGTTTTATCGAGCACCTCGGAATGGAGCATGTCTGTGGAGGAAGTGAGTCGACATGGCGATATAGACGAGGAAGATGATGACGATGGAGATGTTTTCAAAACGATTTATTTGTAAGTTTTAAAGTGGTAACCAACTAACAAAGACAATCTGGAAACCTAGGTCATGTAAATTTCAGAATTATTGCATAAGGAAAAACTTCAAAAAATATATACAATCTTCATTAATATAAGAAAACCGGCTATAAACCAAAGTGGTCCCTTGTGCCTTTTAAATAACAACATATGCCAGATTAACTAGTGGCTCCATAAAGACAACACAATCTAGTGATTTTGATTTTTCCAGTGATAATGATGAGTCATCTTCGTCAGAGAGCATCCTGTTTGATCACAATGGAAACGATGATCAGGATTCATCTGATGAGGAGGGGGATGATAAAATAATGACCATGACGAGTGAGAGTACCACGCCGAGCTCAGATTCCTCCAATCTCTATGTAATGCAAAGATATCTCTATATTCAGGTGTGATGGCGGAATTTGGTTTTTGTTGCGCTTTCTGCTGTGTAGAGGCCCGACTTTCACTAATTCACCATAATAATAATTTTACACCTTATTAGTACCTTGGCTTACACACACATTGCAAGGTTGCTCGCATCTTCAATTACTTGTCTCTCTCTCTCATGGCTAAGACAGGGAGAGACTTTGGCATATCGTTGTATATGAAAATCATGGGAACATTTGGACAAAAAAAAAACTTTGATTTTGAATTTCACCATTTATTCCGAACATTCTTGTTGCCAATTAACGAAAAATATTTCGTGTATTTGGTTGAAATGGGTCAAGATCAAGTTTATTAAATGCCAAGTAAACAGTTGATGGGGAGCATCCTGCTTCGAAGGTGAACTAGTTGGGTTCTGGTCGGATGAGAAATAAATCACCCAATGATACCCCTTTTACTGCCTATTGATTCTCCAATTAACGTCTGTTTTATCACGTATGACACAGATGGAATATTGTGAGAAGAGCACCCTTCGCCAAACCATTGATGCTGGACTGTGCAAAGAACAAGATAGAATGTGGAGACTCTTCAGGTAAAACAGGGTTGGAATTTCGTTCAGCTAATCCCGGTTATCTATTAGCCATATATCGATGAATTTGAATGGAACTCACATGACAGTACAAGTTTTATCAAACTTAAAGTACTTGGTATTTTAGTCTTGTTTATACTCCACAGAGAAATTCTGGAAGGATTAGTTCACGTGCATCAGCAGGGAATGATCCATAGAGATCTTAAGCCACAAAATATCTTCCTGGATCGTAATGATCACGTTAAAATTGGAGATTTTGGTCTTGCCACAGCTCGGACTCGTGATTACGAGGTCACTGTTCGCCATTATTTATCAAAATTTGAATGCAGTTGCAGCACAGATTGTAATACATTGTGAGAAAGGAAAACTTAAAGACCATGCATATTTAGGCTTGCATATAGATTGATAATATGTTTTTATTGCTACAGACTCCAGTAGAATCTCTGGATGAGGTAAGTTCAAAATCTGAAGGCGCAGACAGTGGTATGACCGGGGTTGTGGGAACTGCTCTCTATGTTGCCCCAGAATTACAATCTGTGAAAAAGAGGTGGGTAACAAATTATAAATACAGTATTGAATAAAAAAAAGTTGTTGGAAGTAAAATCCAAAATGCCAAACTTCAAAATCTAGTGTTATACCTTAATCATGCGTTATATATCCTTTTTTTGACCAGAAGTAATATGCCCATTTTTGCAGAAAATTCTGCTTAAAGATTTGCGATAAAAAATGTGTGATACGTATCTTTGCTACTCTCGCACAGGTCTTTGTATAGTCAGAAGGTGGATATCTACAGCGTAGGGATAATTTTCTTCGAAATGTTTTATCCTGGATTGGAGACAAAGATGGAAAGAGTAAAAGTGTTGGGCAAGCTTCGAACGGTACAAGTCTTTGCATTAATCGTTTTATACAGTTCGATATATTCAAAATAGATCAGTTTTATGAAGCTTCAGTCATTAAACTTTAGTTGGTCAGTGTTCGGCGTTGTTTAAAGTGACTGTTGCATAATGTTCATATATATGTTTCTCTACATAATTTAAAACTTCATTCTCGTGTTTCTTTAAGTTTTTAGCTATTGCTCTTTTTTGTTTATCTGCAAATTGTTAATGAAGTGGCACAGAGTAACCTCGCACTTGCTCCAATTTTGACCCGAAGTACCCTGTATCCATGCGTTTATTCAACAAAATCCTGCTCAAATTATGCAGATGCTTAAGGGTTGTGAGACTGTCTCACATGTGACGTCATCAACAGCGTTCACAATTGTCATTGTGAAAGAAGGTGTAAATGTTGTGACTTGTAACGTTGCAAACATCTTCAGAAACTTTTTATCAATGAACCGAACAACGTTTTCGATTTATTGTTTTTTTTTACGTGACAATCACTGTAGCCATGCTCAAAGTAGGTGTTTTTCGACAGACATGAATATAAAAAGTTTTAAGATACAGTAAAATCGCTTAATTATTACTTTAGCCTTCCATCACTTTTCCTCACGACTTCAAAGAAGAATTGATGGAAAGGGAAGCCCTCATCACTAGATGGTGTTTAGATCACGAGCCAAGCAAAAGACCAACGGCGTCAGAACTTCTTAAGGTAGAAAAACATAAATTAAGATGGTTTCAGACAATACCACCATGAAAGAAGTTTTGAGAAACTATTTCTAAATCATGATTATTTGATGCGTGGAGCTTCTTGCTTTCAGTGTCAGTGCTAGACAAGTATTACCAGCCAGTTACAGCCAGTTAAAACTGGCAGTGGTGCAAATAATGTCAAGTTTAATCCAAGTTCTTTAAAATTCAATTGATTTCTGTGTGAGCTGTTCTTAGCTATTTGTGCTTGCTTAAGTTGCATTTATATCTTTTAACCCCATGACGTATCTTCAGTGTCGTCACGTACCTACCCCAGTGCTAGAGGAGTATGACGTCCTCAACGCAATGCAAGAAATGCTGAGTGACCCACTATCCAAGCAATACCGCCTCGTCATAGATCAGGTGTTTGACCAGGAGGTCAACCCTATGACGTCGATCATGTACGACATAGATCTGCATAAGGTTGGAATGAACTGAAACTTGCCGACAGCCCGTATTTTGAAACTTTTTTTCACATTTGTTTTCCTGTAAAAGTTGTTACCCGTACAGCATCGTCCCTTATTTCGTTTCACTTTGCCTTCATTCATTAAACTTTAACCATCCAAAGATGAATTTTTTCAGCATCAGTTTTCACCGCCCTCTATGGTGGCGCAGCAGCGTGCTTTCAAAACAGTGGCGGCCATATTGAGATGCCACGGCGCCGTGAAGGTCAACCCGCCACAGCTCTTACCTCGTGAGAGCAACCAAGAGTCAGACTCGGTGTCTTTGATGGACATCGGGGGCACCATTGTAACGCTGCCCTATAATTTGAGGGTAGGTTTTTCCTGTGGTCGAGTCTTGTTTCCACTATTTTCCACCTGTTAAGCCAATATGATATAAGCATGGCTTTTATTATCAAGGATTGCCGTTAAACGTACGATCATACTTTAACGCTAACTTTCTATTTTGCCAAAATCAAGACTTTTTGACTTTTCAAGACCTTTTGATTGACAGGTCCCTTTTGCCCGCTTTGTGTCTTGCAGTGGAATTACAAAACTGAAAGGTTACGCGATTGAAAAGGTTTTCAGATCACGTCGTCGATCAAGGCCAAAGGAATTATGGGAATGTTCGTTTGAGATAGTCACCCCAACTTGTGGAGGGTACGTGCAACCAATACAAAAACACAAATGAACATAAGCAATGGTTGTAAAGTGCCCATTGTTTACCGTGCTTCGTAGAATGATATGAAATCTGATAAAATTGGTGGTGTAATGTCAACGAGTCAAAACGTACCAGCAAATAATTCTCATCGTGACAGGTTCGTTCCCGACGCCGAGGTGATATCGGTGGTAAATGACATGGTAAAGCGTTTTCCAGTTTTCGAGTCTCGCAAATATCAAGTAAGAATTAACCACATGATGTCGCTCAAGGCAATATTGACATTCTGCGGACTGGAAGAGAAGCACCACTCAGACGCACTCGACGCACTGAGCACCTGCGATAGATTGAGCAAATCACAGGTAGATGTTTTTGTGCGGAAGCCTTTGGTTTGTTGGTTGTTACCGTTTTGTGCTATTTTAAGCTTTTGCAGCCGGTCATAACGCAATGTCAGATTATTATTGAATTGATCCGGTTTGATTGACAGCACTGATCAGGCTTCAAATGCATTTTAACAGATTGAAACCTGTCTAAGCAGTCTCCCGCTAAACCACCAGCAAGTGGCGTCACTGAGCAATTTTACACAAACTCAAGGCCCTCTCCCAAAGATACAAATAGCTTTGAAGACGCTTACACGCAACAAACATCTGCCTTGTTCGTCGTGGGCCCGACAAGCTCTGCATGAACTTGAAGCTGTCAAGAAATGCTTGGAATCGTTTCAGATGAACCTTCCCGTGATCTTTGATCTCGGGTTCACGCATAAATATCATCACTATTATAACGGCGTCATATTCCAGGTTGAAATTTACACGCAATATCTTTATCAATAACGAAACGAATGGTGGTGTAAAGTATTTTTTGTTTTGTCATTCTGTGCATATTTTCCATCGCCACGTCTCTGCTTATTCTAAGGTGTTTGCGGAAATCCAAAAGCGAAAGCGCTCAGCGATTGAAGTTTTAGCTATGGGCGGCAGATATGATAAACTGATGGAGAACTTGTCACACTTGAGAATTGGCTCGAAGACACCAGAAACAAAAGAAAACTCTGTGAAAGAAAATTCTAATTCCACTAAAGCTGCATCTCCCTGTGCCGTTGGTGTCAGTATTGCGATAGAAAAGGTACTGCAAGGAGCCTACAACTCCAACCCCAAATCTGGATGCATCCCCACTAATTACTATTATTTTTAAGGTCATTCCTCAGGTGTCACCGAAATCAACGGACCTAGCAAGCAACCAAAACGAGTTTCCGTCGTATTCATTGGTTAGAAATGCACCTGTTGAAGTACTGGTATGTGCTGTTGGTCGATCCCAACTTCTGCATGAAAGACTGCATCTTGTGAAGTCATTATGGGATGCCGGCATTGCGGCAGAAACAGCTTATGAAAGGAACGTTTCGCATTCACAGCATGACGTACAGGTTGGTAATGTTTAAATGATCATTTCTTACTCTACGGCTCTACGCGAAGCATTTCAAATGTCCACTGCATAAAGTGTTCGCTTTAAGCAACTTCATGTACAGTATGCCGTGTCTTTCATTAAAAGTTTTTTTTCTTGAGTTCCCTTTACGTTTTTAAATTTTTTTTTCCAGGAACGTGCTCATGATCGGGGAATAAGCCACCTGGTACTCGTCAGTGACAAAGATCGAGAATCTATTGTTGTAAAATCACTCATGCAAGACCCGAATGCAAAACCAGTGGAGCGTAAACTATCCCGGGACCAAGTCGTTGATTACCTCACCAAAAAACGAAAGGACGTTGAGGAAATTAACAGCAATTGCAATAATGTGTAAGTGTTGCAATAATGTATAATCGTCTGCAGGGTGACATACAGTAGCTTGGCAGGTGCCGATGTTGTCTTGACAGACCAAAACGTCGCGTTTAAAGCGATAAATACAAGAAGCAAATTTTTATATACTGTACATTCAAAGAAACTCAAAATTATGTCCGTCGTCAGAGTATGATGATATGAAATTAATTAGAGTAACTGTAGGTAAAGATATCCATGGAGTACTTACGATTTTCCACTCTCGTTCTTGTTCAGAAGTTTCCCTCGTGGTAGCTTGGTTCTTTTTCAAGAATTGTTGTCTTTTTTTTGAAGAAAAAACTCCAACCAGTCCAATGCACAGCAGTCGTGTTCATTCGAAGTTCCATCATCGCAGCAATCTCCGCACACCAATGTCGGAACACGCCAGCTTTCCATAAAAGTTATATCACCAGAAAAACTCGCGTTTAACACAAAGAAACGATACGAATATGAAATAAGGACCAAACTGTCCACACATCCATTGATGGCAAACGTGTCTAACAAGGCTGAAATATGTGTTATTGCTGTGAGTGCAACTTTATTATATCGAGCAGGACACAGCTAATTAGTTTGTCACCGTGGTATGGTGTATTGTATTTTTTATTGGTTTATAGCATTTAGTTTTCCTAAATTTTGGTTATGATCATGTTATTTTTTTTAACAGACTGACTGCAGTCGAAATATATTTCTGTCTTAAGATTATACAAACCGACCCCGGTTTATCTTGTTTTTATCGCCTGTTTATTATCTCAGATACATTTTGCCAATTTTAGCTGATCCTTGTACTTTTTGTAGGTTGATTTGCCTTCCACTGTAATGAAACCTTTCGGAATCGCATTAGATGTCAGTGATAACGAGGATGAATTCAATTCGTCTCTGGCGCACCATTTACCTACGGTTCCAAGGTATAAAAAATACATGGCAGTCATAGCAGACACGATTCATGAAGCCAAATTTGTGAGAGGGTATGTTGTTATAAGTTTATACTTTTCTTTTAAATATCTCCTATCTTTAACTACGGCCATACTGGAAGATCTGTCACAGTATGTTAATTAAAAACTGATCGGATTTGCTATTAATTTACAGGGCTTAGTTCTACTATTGCAGCATATTTTACCAACTTATTCCATTATTATTATCTTCAGGGCTCCTTTTATCATCCTCTACAGTTACAAGGATAATGGATATTGTATGATGATATAGCCATTATTCGTTTTCAAAAAGTTGATTGCGCAGCAACACTATAACTTTTGCCTTCTACTTTGTAATTTGAACTTTTGTGTTTGTGGTACTGTCTCTTTGTTTTTTTTGATTATTTGGCCTGCCCTAAAACTATAGCCTACTGCCATTGTCAATTTAAAGTGTTTTTATATTGTGCAATACTGTTGCTTGCTGCGACATTAACAGACGCTTTGTAAAATCTTTTGAATGTTTTCCTATTCATCAGGCCTACATTGCCGTGCTTTTTAATCAAAATATACTTGGCTTGTTTCTTACGCATGTCGCTGGTCAAAGCGTTGTCCATAAAATTGAGTCGAGTTTCGAGTTAGGTTACCGACCTGCTGGCATACAAACGTTTCCCAAGCAAATATCTTGTCAACCAAGTCCCTTCAAAAAGCTTTCCGTTTCTGAGAGGCTTGGTGATATTGGGGATAGCTGTTAGTACTGTTGCATTTTCCCGTTGTTGTATTTTTGTGCCATACAAGAGCAGGTACTATTTTAATTTCTTTGAAACATCCTTATTAGTCAAAGACAAACAAGTGTTATCATTATCACACATCGTAGGTTCTAATGTTATCCGACGTGAAGAAATCTCTTCGGCTTCTACATAACATCCAACCCCGAAGACGGGGTAATTTGTTGAACAAGAAAGGAAGTTGTTACACACAAGCCGCTTTAATAAAAACATCTGCCTAGATGTAGAGTAACATACCCTTTTCGGCGTATGAACACACTTGTACAAGAACGCAAAAAGGAAACCTATCTCGTTTTTAACTAGCCTACTTTTACCTAATGTGCTGTTGCTATTAAATGCAGTGCCTCTCCATCACATGCCCCGCAGCTGTCCCGGCTTCACTCCGAGTTCGAGGAATTGGAGTGGCTTGGGAAGGGTGGATATGGAGATGTGGTAAAGGTAAAATAAAGAATATTATATCAACATATTCACTTGACGTTGACAATTGATTTGAACTATAGATCGCCTAAGTGTCTGTTTGGTGACTCGCTCTTTGTATTTTTTGCAAATAAATGTCCCAGAAAACTGTATTTTCTTGTAGATATTGTTGTAAAACTTATGCCAATAAACACAAAATCAATACAGATGACAGTGAGAAAACGATGATACATAAGTGATCTGATTTAAAACTTACATTTTAGGTTCGTAACAAGCTAGATGACAGGCATTATGCGATAAAACGCATTTTGCTGAACCCGCATCATTCCCAATTCAACAAAAAAATCACGAGAGAAGTAAAACTTTTATCCAGGCTGAACCACGAACATGTTGTAAGGTATTTCCATGTTGTCACTTTACAACTAAGTATCGTGTATTGGTGTGTTTACGAACTGTTACTTGTAAGTTTGGAAATAGCTGCTTGTGAAAATATTTTTGCAATCTTTGCAATTACTCATACCGAGTAAGGCAGCAAAAATTTTAATGTAGGAATTTAATATGCACCCTAACCAATTTCAAAAGTACTTTGTTGTTAAAGTGAAGCATTGTCTCAGGTACTACAATTCATGGATAGAGACCATCAAGTGTTTAAAAGACGATATTTCCGTTACATCTTCTTCAAACCCAACATCACCGGAATCAAAAGCATCAGAAACCTTCGCTTCAAAGAACTCACTTGGGTTGTCGGGTACTGTGTCACAGTGTTGTTACTTGTTAGCCCTTGCAGTTAATTAAGGCCAAGAGTGTTTGCAATGCCAAAGTAGCTGGCACCGGTCAAAGGTTCTTAACTTAACACAACATACAAATGCGACAAGTTTGTGAAAAGCTTTTCGAAGCCAGAGGTCACTTTTTCATCCCTTATTTTGCTGATAGACGATATTGAGAAGATGGCGCCACCACCAGTTTTATCGAGCACCTCGGAATGGAGCATGTCTGTGGAGGAAGTGAGTCGTCATGGCGATATAGACGAGGAAGATGATGACGATGGAGATGTTTTCAAAACGATTTATTTGTAAGTTTTAAAGTGGTAACCAACTAACAAAGACAATCTGGAAACCTAGGTCATGTAAATTTCAGAATTATTGCATAAGGAAAAACTTCAAAAAATATATACAATCTTCATTAATATAAGAAAACCGGCTATAAACCAAAGTGGTCCCTTGTGCCTTTTAAATAACAACATATGCCAGATTAACTAGTGGCTCCATAAAGACAACACAATCTAGTGATTTTGATTTTTCCAGTGATAATGATGAGTCATCTTCGTCAGAGAGCATCCTGTTTGATCACAATGGAAACGATGATCAGGATTCATCTGATGAGGAGGGGGATGATAAAATAATGACCATGACGAGTGAGAGTACCACGCCGAGCTCAGATTCCTCCAATCTCTATGTAATGCAAAGATATCTCTATATTCAGGTGTGATGGCGGAATTTGGTTTTTGTTGCGCTTTCTGCTGTGTAGAGGCCCGACTTTCACTAATTCACCATAATAATAATTTTACACCTTATTAGTACCTTGGCTTACACACACATTGCAAGGTTGCTCGCATCTTCAATTACTTGTCTCTCTCTCTCATGGCTAAGACAGGGAGAGACTTTGGCATATCGTTGTATATGAAAATCATGGGAACATTTGGACAAAAAAAAAACTTTGATTTTGAATTTCACCATTTATTCCGAACATTCTTGTTGCCAATTAACGAAAAATATTTCGTGTATTTGGTTGAAATGGGTCAAGATCAAGTTTATTAAATGCCAAGTAAACAGTTGATGGGGAGCATCCTGCTTCGAAGGTGAACTAGTTGGGTTCTGGTCGGATGAGAAATAAATCACCCAATGATACCCCTTTTACTGCCTATTGATTCTCCAATTAACGTCTGTTTTATCACGTATGACACAGATGGAATATTGTGAGAAGAGCACCCTTCGCCAAACCATTGATGCTGGACTGTGCAAAGAACAAGATAGAATGTGGAGACTCTTCAGGTAAAACAGGGTTGGAATTTCGTTCAGCTAATCCCGGTTATCTATTAGCCATATATCGATGAATTTGAATGGAACTCACATGACAGTACAAGTTTTATCAAACTTAAAGTACTTGGTATTTTAGTCTTGTTTATACTCCACAGAGAAATTCTGGAAGGATTAGTTCACGTGCATCAGCAGGGAATGATCCATAGAGATCTTAAGCCACAAAATATCTTCCTGGATCGTAATGATCACGTTAAAATTGGAGATTTTGGTCTTGCCACAGCTCGGACTCGTGATTACGAGGTCACTGTTCGCCATTATTTATCAAAATTTGAATGCAGTTGCAGCACAGATTGTAATACATTGTGAGAAAGGAAAACTTAAAGACCATGCATATTTAGGCTTGCATATAGATTGATAATATGTTTTTATTGCTACAGACTCCAGTAGAATCTCTGGATGAGGTAAGTTCAAAATCTGAAGGCGCAGACAGCGGTATGACCGGGGTTGTGGGAACTGCTCTCTATGTTGCCCCAGAATTACAATCTGTGAAAAAGAGGTGGGTAACAAATTATAAATACAGTATTGAATAAAAAAAAGTTGTTGGAAGTAAAATCCAAAATGCCAAACTTCAAAATCTAGTGTTATACCTTAATCATGCGTTATATATCCTTTTTTTGACCAGAAGTAATATGCCCATTTTTGCAGAAAATTCTGCTTAAAGATTTGCGATAAAAAATGTGTGATACGTATCTTTGCTACTCTCGCACAGGTCTTTGTATAGTCAGAAGGTGGATATCTACAGCGTAGGGATAATTTTCTTCGAAATGTTTTATCCTGGATTGGAGACAAAGATGGAAAGAGTAAAAGTGTTGGGCAAGCTTCGAACGGTACAAGTCTTTGCATTAATCGTTTTATACAGTTCGATATATTCAAAATAGATCAGTTTTATGAAGCTTCATTCATTAAACTTTAGTTGGTCAGTGTTCGGCGTTGTTTAAAGTGACTGTTGCATAATGTTGAGATATATGTTTCTCTACATAATTTAAAACTTCATTCTCGTGTTTCTTTAAGTTTTTAGCTATTTCTCTTTTTTGTTTATCTGCAAATTGTTAATGAAGTGGCACAGAGTAACCTCGCACTTGCTCCAATTTTGACCCGAAGTACCCTGTATCCATGCGTTTATTCAACAAAATCCTGCTCAAATTATGCAGATGCTTAAGGGTTGTGAGACTGTCTCACATGTGACGTCATCAACAGCGTTCACAATTGTCATTGTGAAAGAAGGTGTAAATGTTGTGACTTGTAACGTTGCAAACATCTTCAGAAACTTTTTATCAATGAACCGAACAACGTTTTCGATTTATTGTTTTTTTTTACGTGACAATCACTGTAGCCATGCTCAAAGTAGGTGTTTTTCGACAGACATGAATATAAAAAGTTTTAAGATACAGTAAAATCGCTTAATTATTACTTTAGCCTTCCATCACTTTTCCTCACGACTTCAAAGAAGAATTGATGGAAAGGGAAGCCCTCATCACTAGATGGTGTTTAGATCACGAGCCAAGCAAAAGACCAACGGCGTCAGAACTTCTTAAGGTAGAAAAACATAAATTAAGATGGTTTCAGACAATATCACCTTGAAATAAGTTTTGAGAAACTATTTCTAAATCATGATTATTTGCTGCTTGGAGCTTCTTGCTTTCAGTGTCATTGTGTCATTGTCAGTTGCATTTATATCTTTTAACCCCATGACCTATCTCCAGTGTCGTCACGTACCTACCCCAGTGCTAGAGGAGCATGACGTCCTCAACGCAATGCAAGAAATGCTGAGTGACCCCCTATCCAAGCAATACCGTCTCGTCATAGACCAGGTGTTTGACCAGGAGGTCAACCCTATGACGTCTATCATGTACGACATAGATCTGCATAAGGTTGGAATGAACTGAAACTTGCTGAAATATTTTGAAACTTTTTTCACATTTGTTTTCCTGTAAAAATTGTTACCCGCACAGCATCGTTCCTTTTTTCGTTTCACTTTGCCTTCATTTATTAAACTTTAACCATCCAAAGATGAATTTTTTCAGCATCAGTTTTCACCGCCCTCTATGGTGGCGCAGCAGCGTGCTTTCAAAACAGTGGCGGCCATATTGAGATGCCACGGCGCCGTGAAGGTCAACCCGCCACAGCTCTTACCTCGTGAGAGCAACCAAGAGTCGGACTCGGTGTCTTTGATGGACATCGGGGGCACCATTGTAACGCTGCCCTATAATTTGAGGGTAGGTTTTTCCTGTGGTCGAGTCTTGTTTCCACTATTTTCCACCTGTTAAGCCAATATGATATAAGCATGGCTTCTATTATCAAGGATTGCCGTTAAACGTACGATCATACTTTAACGCTAACTTTCTATTTTGCCAAAATCAAGACTTTTTGACTTTTCAAGACCTTTTGATTGACAGGTCCCTTTTGCCCGCTTTGTGTCTTGCAGTGGAATTACAAAACTGAAAGGTTACGCGATTGAAAAGGTTTTCAGATCACGTCGTCGATCAAGGCCAAAGGAATTATGGGAATGTTCGTTTGAGATAGTCACCCCAACTTGTGGAGGGTACGTGCAACCAATACAAAAACACAAATGAACATAAGCAATGGTCATAAAGTGCCCATTGTTTACCGTGCTTCGCAGAATGATTTGAAATCTGATAAAATTGGTGGTGTAATGTCAACGAGTCAAAACGTACCAGCAAATAATTCTCATCGTGACAGGTTCGTTCCCGACGCCGAGGTGATATCGGTGGTAAATGACATGGTAAAGCGTTTTCCAGTTTTCGAGTCTCGCAAATATCAAGTCAGAATTAACCACATGATGTCGCTCAAGGCAATATTGACATTCTGCGGACTGGAAGAGAAGCACCACTCAGACGCACTCGACGCACTGAGCACCTGCGATAGATTGAGCAAATCACAGGTAGATGTTTTTGTGCGGAAGCCTTTGGTTTGTTGGTTGTTACCGTTTTGTGCTATTTTAAGCTTTTGCAGCCGGTCATAACGCAATGTCAGATTATTATTGAATTGATCCGGTTTGATTGACAGCACTGATCAGGCTTCAAATGCATTTTAACAGATTGAAACCTGTCTAAGCAGTCTCCCGCTAAACCACCAGCAAGTGGCGTCACTGAGCAATTTTACACAAACTCAAGGCCCTCTCCCAAAGATACAAATAGCTTTGAAGTCGCTTACACGCAACAAACATCTGCCTTGTTCGTCGTGGGCCCGACAAGCTCTACATGAACTTGAAGCTGTCAAGAAATGCTTGGAATCGTTTCAGATGAACCTTCCCGTGATCTTTGACCTCGGGTTCACGCATAAATACCATCACTATTATAACGGCGTCATATTCCAGGTTGAAATTTACACGCAATATTTTTATCAATAACGAAACGAATGGTGGTGTAAAGTATTTTTTGTTTTGTCATTCTGTGCATATTTTCCATCGCCACGTCTCTGCTTATTCTAAGGTGTTTGCGGAAATCCAAAAGCGAAAGCGCTCAGCGATTGAAATTTTAGCTATGGGCGGCAGATATGATAAACTGATGGAGAACTTGTCACACTTGAGAATTGGCTCGAAGACACCAGAAACAAAAGAAAACTCTGTGAAAGAAAATTCTAATTCCACTAAAGCTGCATCTCCCTGTGCCGTTGGTGTCAGTATTGCGATAGAAAAGGTACTGCAAGGAGCCTACAACTCCAACCCCAAATCTGGATGCATCCCCACTAATTACTATTATTTTTAAGGTCATTCCTCAGGTGTTACCGAAATCAACGGACCTAGCAAGCAACCAAAACGAGTTTCCGTCGTATTCATTGGTTAGAAATGCACCTGTTGAAGTACTGGTATGTGCTGTTGGTCGATCCCAACTTCTGCATGAAAGGCTGCATCTTGTGAAGTCATTATGGGATGCCGGCATTGCGGCAGAAACAGCTTATGAAAGGAACGTTTCGCATTCACAGCATGACGTACAGGTTGGTAACTTTTTATTGATCATTTCATGCTCTACGCGAAGCATTTCGAATGTCCACTGCATAAAGTGTTCGCTTTAAGCAACTTCATGTACAGTATGCCGTGTCTTTCATTAAAAGTTTTTTTTCTTGAGTTCCCTTTACGTTTTTAAATTTTTTTTTTCCAGGAACGTGCTCATGATCGGGGAATAAGCCACCTGGTACTCGTCAGTGACAAAGATCGAGAATCTATTGTTGTAAAATCACTCATGCAAGACCCGAATGCTAAACCAGTGGAGCGTAAACTATCCCGGGACCAAGTCGTTGATTACCTCACCAAAAAACGAAAGGACGTTGAGGAAATTAACAGCAATTGCAATAATGTGTAAGTGTTGCAATAATGTATAATCGTCTGCAGGGTGACATACAGTAGCTTGGCAGGTGCCGATGTTGTCTTGACAGACCAAAACGTCGCGCTTAAAGCGATAAATACAAGAAGCAAATTTTTATATACTGTACATTCAAAGAAATTCAAAATTATGTCCGTCGTCAGAGTATGATGATATGAAATTAATTAGAGTAACTGTAGGTAAAGATATCCATGGAGTACTTGCGATTTTCCACTCTCGTTCATGTTCATAAGTTTCCCTCGTGGTAGCTTGGTTCTTTTTCAAGAATTGTTGTCTTTTTTTGAAGAAAAAGCTCCAACCAGTCCAATGCACAGCAGTCGTGTTCATTCGAAGTCCCATCATCGCAGCAATCTCCGCACACCAATGTCGGAACTCGCCAGCTTTCCATAAAAGTTATATCACCGGAAAAACTCGCGTTTAACACAAAGAAACGATACGAATATGAAATAAGGGCCAAACTGTCCACACATCCATTGATGGCAAATGTGTCTAACAAGGCTGAAATATGTGTTATTGCTGTGAGTGCAACTTTATTCTATCGAGCAGGACACAGCAAATTAGTTTGTCACCGTGGTATGGTGTATTGTATTTTTTATTGGTTTATAGCATTTAGTTTTCCTAAATTTTGGTTATGATCATGTTATTTTTTTTTAACAGACTGACTGCAGTCGAAATATATTTCTGTCTTAAGATTATACAAACCGACCCCGGTTTATCTTGTTTTTATCGCCTGTTTATTATATCGGATACATTTTGCCAATTTTAGCTGATCCTTTTACTTTTTGTAGGTTGATTTGCCTTCCACTGTAATGAAACCTTTCGGAATCGCATTGGATGTCAGTGATAACGAGGATGAATTCAATTCGTCTCTGGCGCACCATTTACCTACGGTTCCAAGGTATAAAAAATACATGGCAGTCATAGCAGACACGATTCATGAAGCCAAATTTGTGAGAGGGTATGTTATTATAAGTTTATACTTTTCTGTTAAATATCTTCTGTCTTTAATTACGGCCATACTGTAAGAACTGCCACAGTAGCCTATGTTATTTAAAAACTGGTCGGATTTGCTATCAATTTCCTTCATCGGAAGTCAGAATTTTATGGCTTACCGGGCTTAGTTCTACTGTTGCAGCATATTTCATCTTATTCCACTATTTTTCTCTTCAGGGCTCCTTTTATCATCCTCTACAGTTACAAGGATAATGGATATTGTATGATGATATAGCCATTGTTCGTTTTCAAAAACAGCGTAACGGCGTTAAAAGCGGTTTATATTTTACAAGAAAAAAAGTTGATTGTATGTGCAGCAACACCATAATTTTTGCTTTCTACTTGTTAATTTGAACTTTTATGTATGTCATATGTGGTACTGTTTCTTTGTTTTCTTTGATTATTTGGCCTGCCCTAAAACTATAGTCTACTGCCATTGTCAATTTAAAGTGTTTTTATATTGTGCAATACCTTTGCTTGCTGCGACATTAACAGACGCTTTGTAAAATCTTTCGAGTGTTTTCCTATTCATCAGGCCTACATTGCCATGCTTTTTAATCAAAATATACTTGGCTTGTTTCTCACGCATGCCGCTGGTCAAAGCGTTGTCCATAAAACTGAGTCGAGTTTGGAGTTAGGTTACCGACCTGCTGGCATACAAACGTTTCCCAAGCAAATATCTTGTCAACCAACTCCCTTCAAAAAGCTTTCCGTTTCTGAGAGGCTAGGTGATATTGGGGATAGCTGTTAGTATTATTACATTTTCCCGTTGTGCTTTTGTGCCATACAAGAGCAGGTACTATTTTAATTTCTTTGAAACATCCTTATTAATCATTCATCAAAGACAAACAAGTGTTATCATTATCACACATCGTAGGTTCTTATGTTATCCGATGTGAAGAAATCTCTTCGGCTTCTACATAACAAATTACCCCGAAGACGGGGTAATTTGTTGGACAAGAAGGGAAGTTTTTACACACAAGCCGCTTTAATAAAAACATCTGTGTAGATGTAGTAGAGCAGGCATGCACAACTCAAAACAGTACACGGGCCGTTTTAGGGAAAAAAATTTTTCGCGGGCCGCGTGCTAACATTGTTGTAACTAACGTGTAGCCTACTTTATATAATGTGACCGATTAACCGTCGAATAAGAGATATTATTGAGAAGATGGTTACTGTCAAGAGTCGGTTGCCTCTCGCACTACAGTATGTAGTTGTTTTTAACGCTTATCGGCGGTAAAGCATCGGATTCGTTGATTATGTAACTGTAACCGTGGAGAAAATGGCTGAATGAGCGAAATCACGGAATATCTCGTGGGCCGCACGAAAAGGTTTCGCGGGCCGTATGTTGTGCATGCCTGTAGTAGAGTAACATACCCTTTTCGGCGTATGAACACACTTGTACAAGAACGCAAAAAAGAAACCTCTCTCGTTTTTAACTAGCATACTTTTACCTAATGTGCTGTTGTTATTAAATGCAATGTATCTATAAGTTTAAAAATTTTTATTCAGAAACTTTTCAGTTAGTTTCAATTCTCTCATTTTTAAACAATCTTTCTTTTGGCTTAATCGCTGTACAGTCGAAATCGGTTAATCGCATATCGGTTAATCGCATATATCGGTTAATCGCATAGCATTGCATAATCCCAAACCATTCCCATTCACTTGTGAAGAAAATTTAACGGTTAATCGCATAAATCGGTTAATCCAGGGGTGGGCAACATACGGCCCGCGGGCCGGACCCGGCCCGCGATGGGATTTTGAGCGGCCCGCAGACAGTTCAGCAGTTCAGTTTAGCAGTTCAGTTTTGACTTCAGCAGCTATTGAAGTACATTATTCGTTAATAAATTCATTAAATACTGTTTTTGTGTTTATGCTTAAAACTTAAAGTTTACATTAAATACGATTTATTCCTTGCATAGGTGGATAAATACACGATTAATGTATCGATTCAGGAATCCGGCCCGCCAAGTACTTTATTTTCTCATATCAGGCCCGCCGACCGAAAAAGTTGCCCGCCCCTGGGTTAATCGAATAGAAATTCTGGATTGGTAGACTTGTATCACTTAACCGCATATTTCCTTTGATGAAGTGTTAAGTGGCACGTAAATGATTTGAAAAATAAAGTGAAATTTCACGAAAAAAGGCCTTCTCTACAGTGATCATGAACCACAAAACTACGTTTGATTTAAGGATTGTTACATCACAATAGGACAACAAGACTAATCGTTGTCAAAGGCATACTTTCTGCCATTCTAATGGGAAAATATTACCGCATTTCCACCCATTTTAATGGGCGGAAAGCAGACGAATCGGGTGTCAAACTACAAAGGTAAATTGCCAATAACAACATCATTTGTTAATTGCGGGTCAGATGCAAGTTAAATGTGGTGAATGCTCACTGCTGGAAGTAATTAACAGAGTTAGGTCAATTCAACTCACTAAAACGTACTTAAATGTCATATCAAGTTGAAATTTTATCTTGAACCTGATTTAACAAAACCTCTTTACGTGAAATCGGAAGTAAGTCGACCTGGATAAATGTTCGTGTGTTAACAATAAATAAACTTTGTAAAACACGAAAACAGGTAAAAACCACGTAAATCTATAGATTATTAAGGATAATAATCTACATTCCAAATTTAAAATATTCCTAGTATATTAAGTATAACTAAAACCTACGAGGAAATAGGCTACACAACTATGGGGCAAGATGTGCAGCATCACAAGGCAATGTTGCTCAACTTTCGT
Organism: Clavelina lepadiformis; assembly: GCF_947623445.1. Lineage (NCBI taxonomy): Eukaryota > Metazoa > Chordata > Ascidiacea > Aplousobranchia > Clavelinidae > Clavelina > Clavelina lepadiformis. The sequence goes on from NC_135241.1 coordinate 22,340,813, forward strand.
CACACATGATTGATTTTAATCGACGTGGGATCGCTAAGGCATGCGACAGGGGCGTTCGACCTGACTCTTGGAGCAACCGGCACTATCCAAGTTTACCGAGTTCCATTTTCAGAAGCGGTGGAACAGTATAAATTCCACAGCCGTAAAACGTACGTTGTTTTGGAGTTTTTGTTGAGACGCACAAGGACCTGCAGCTATGATTTCGTCAAAGCTCGTCGCCGCTGTTGGCAGGAGTTTGCCACGAACGTCGAAAAATGTGGGTGTTAAAGGTTGCATTGTAGTTACGAGTACCTACAATGTTTCTTTTCAATGTGTGAATGTTATGTACCGTATCTGTATTTGACTGAACTCTTCGGTATGTACTTTTGCATTGCATTAACAGAAAGCATAATAGCACAGAACTTGCATTAGCACTATTATTTATAATATGTTTAACACTTATTTTTCGACCAGGTAACGAAATGTGTCAGCTTTGTGGCCACCAGAAATCTGTCAACAACTCAAAAGTTCTATGCTGAAAAGCAAGGTTTGTTTTATTGATGTGTTATTCGAAAGTTTAGTAAGGTTTCGACAAGTTTTTAAGAAATATTGCCTTAGGATTTGATGTTGTTTTCATGGTTTGTAGCAGTCTCACTTAATGCATTCATGGGCACATGCCATTGTAGCATTGGACAGTTAGCCTGGCTTTAAAAGTGTACTGCCACATTGTATTAAGTAAATTTAGTTATACTTAATTCTAAACGCAGTCAGATAAGAGAAGGTCAGCTATCCTTTCAGACTAAAACAAAATGCAGTTGTAATATCAAAACTCTCTGATGACTGGGAAGTTCCCGCTGTATGTCTCGCATATCAGCCACTTGTTTTAAGCCCATATGTAGTAATTTTCACATTAAAATTCTGCTTGCACTCACACGCACATTTAAAAATAGCCTATACCCAAACCTTACCTAAACACCTACTTTACAAAAATAGGTTGCATTCACACTCAAAAGCAGCTATTCACATATTCTTGGAAAATTCCAAGTCAGCTGCTGTGTGTGTGTGTGGCAAGAGTTTTTCCCCTTTACTTTTTTATTCACACTTCCCAACTATGCCGGTAAACCTGTATTATAAAGCATTCATTGCTGCAGAAGTAGATACTGGCCTGGGATATGTATCGTGGCTTACCTGACTGCAAAGTTATTAAAATACGAATAGAATATGCGAGTCCTGTACTATGTTTTCTGTTTGTATTTCAGTGAAATGATCGCATAATATATGAAAAGTTAGCATGCTTTCTTTTTTGTTAAGGAGCGGCAGAGGTTTCATCCATTCTGGAACAGAGGATTTTAGGCACGGCACCATCTCAAGATCTTTCGGAAACTGGTCGTGTGCTGACAATCGGTGATGGTATTGCTCGTGTTCACGGCTTACGTAACATCCAGGCTGAAGAGATGGTTGAGTTCAGTAGTGGATTGAAGGTTTGTCTACAAAATGTATTACCGAGGCTTTTTCACTTCGTAGTTAATGTCAGTTTCATTTCTATGAGCATCTGTGACTCAAAACTCCTTTTATTCCAGGGAATGGCCTTGAACTTGGAGAAAGACAATGTTGGTATTGTTGTATTTGGTAATGACAGAAATATCATGGAGGGTGATATTGTAAAGAGAACTGGTGCCATCGTAGATGTGCCAGTTGGAGAGGAACTTCTTGGCAGAGTTGTGGATGCTTTGGGCAACCCCTTAGATGGAAAGGTAACAACTGGAATCTATACCTTGTGTCTTGGGGTGGCAGTAATTGCAAACTGAGAAATTGCAAAATATCTTCATAATTATTGATATAATACAGGGTATTTTAAAAGTAAGTTTTTTAAGCAATTCATCCTGCCCATAGGCGCCGAAGTTTACAAAATGTAGGGCGGAAAAGTTAATGGGTTTATATGTTTGGGAATTCCCCGTGTCAAGGATTGTTGTAAAAACACAATATAAGATAAAATATACTTCTAATCAACGTTATTTGCGACAACAGCCATGCTACAAGTTTTTGCTTTTTATAAAAATTCTGACTTGTTGGTTATGACCCAACACTTACAGCTCAATTGTATTTATCGTCCGTGATTTTCTGCACCCCTTCTAGTTTTGCTCTCCCTAGTCTCTTTAAACTCTCCGCATGCGTCGACTCAAGGTTATTTTTGGTCATTATGTTTGTCTGTACAGACGTATCACCAGAGATGGGAAAACACTTCCAACAAAAGCAGATCAGTCGAATCCGATTAATTGCATAGTCAATTTGCCAAGTCTTTTTATGCGATTAAACGAATTATTTATGCGTTTATGCAAAAGTGCAAATTCCACTTATTTTTCTTACTTGACGTGCGACTTGCGACGCTGGTCAAGACTCACGTGTAAAGGCGTCAATACGCAACACACTAACGTTTATTGCGTATAGCGATCATTCATTCATTCAAGCACGCAAAAGATGAAAACATGCTTTCTTGCATTTGTGTTTTTAAGCGAACAAATGTGACCATGTCCGCCCCTTCAAACTGTAGTCGTTGGCGAGTTGTATGATGTACATGCAGAACTTCTTTATTTTTTGGTGTTGTCACAACGATTGCGTCAGCAGAGCTTTCTTTATTGTTGTCTTTTTCAACTTGTTTGTTTCGTAAAACTTCTTCACATATTACGGCATCATCTTAACGCAACGCTTAAATGAAACTAAAACAGTGCGGATGTTAATGTGAGCGTATTGACAGCCACGTGTTAATGCTTAAATTGAGCATTGTTGGTTTCATTGTTTCGTAACAAAGCGCACCACAAGTCACAAAGCTTACGCATTGCGTGTGCGCGTTGTTTTCAATTTTATCTTTTAAAAACTTTTGAATAATGGAATAAATTATCTTCATTTTTATTCAATTAAGCGGATTATGCAATAAACCTTTATGCGATAAACCGAAGTATTGTCTTTACAAATGACAGACTACGCCTACAGTTTGGGACTTGCGCCCTTTATGCGATAAAACGAATTATGTAATTATGCAGAGTGCAATTAACCGGATTTGACTGTATAACCTTTCGAACATAAAATCGCTATCATTTGTTAAAAAAATCCAGGGTGGAAAAATCCACCCTGTCCACCCAAGTTCGGCGCCCGTGATCCTGCCATTGGCTAGTTCGTTTAAAACCAAAGACAAAATGAAATATTCTGGTAATTTTCTGCTTCCTTATACAGTATTATACTACTGGTTCTTGCTGTTTGCACAAAGTGATATATTATTGCAAATCCTGGATATTTTATGAAGATTGGTCAAGGTTAACATATGTAGGCTACTTGCTTTTGTTAGGGTCCCCTTAAAACCACGCAAAGACGAAGAGTTGACGTTAAAGCACCAGGTATCATCTCCCGTGTTAGTGTAAGTGAGCCCATGCAAACTGGCTTGAAAGCAATCGATTCACTCGTACCCATCGGTCGAGGACAGAGAGAACTCATTATTGGTGACAGACAGACAGGGTGAGGTTAAATGAATTGCGTTGCAAGTGTTTTGGTTTTTGCATTTACATCTGTGAATTGCATTAGTTCTTTTTTAATGCTACATACTTGTTTTATAAGTAATGTATGCTTCATCTGTCAGCAAAACCGCCGTCGCCATTGATACAATCATCAACCAGAAAAGATTTAACGAAGGCACCGATGAGAAGAAGAAATTGTACTGTATCTACACTGCTATTGGACAGAAACAGTCAACCATCTCCCAGCTTATCCAGCGTTTGGAAAATACTGGTAAGTATGACCTTGACTAAAATGTTGGTAACACATTGTCAACGTAATTATGCCTTGGATGGGTTTTTTCGTATTACGTTGATATGCTGTGTAGATTCGATGAAATATTCCATCATTGTTGTCGCATCTGCTGCTTATGCCGCCCCATTGCAATATTTGGCTCCTTATTCTGCCACATCGATGGGAGAACACTTCCGCGACAACGGCAAACATGCGCTTATTATTTATGATGATTTATCAAAACAGGTATTAAATGCATTTTTACTTGTTGACTTGTTATTGCAAAATGCAGTGCTTATAGCATATATTATTAGAAAAGGACAAGTGTTTTAAATGCCATTGCAATAGATCTTTCCTCCATTAGCACATTTTTTCTGCAGTGAGCCTTCGTTTATCTAGACTGGTATTGATAACAGTCATTTTTCACAGGCTGTAGCCTACAGGCAGATGTCCCTGCTCTTGCGTCGTCCTCCAGGTCGTGAGGCTTTCCCTGGCGATGTCTTTTATCTTCACTCACGTCTCCTTGAACGTGCTGCAAAGATGAGTGATAACTTCGGAGGTGGCTCTCTCACTGCTCTGCCAGTGATTGAAACCCAAGCTGGTGATGTGTCCGCTTACATTCCAACTAACGTCATTTCTATTACTGATGGCCAGGTAAATGCAAAGTTGTTATCTATACAAGATTACACTAATAATGACAAGTATGGACAATAACATTGAATTTGGTTGTGAGTAAATTTTTGAAAATAGTTGGTAAGTGGAAATATTTATTTTGTTTGGTAGATCTTTTTGGAAACCGAGCTTTTCCACAAGGGTGTCAGACCTGCTATCAACGTCGGTTTGTCTGTCAGTCGTGTCGGATCTGCTGCCCAAATCAAAGGCATGAAACAGGTTTGAAATTGGAACATTCCACAATAGAAAAACTATTTTCGTTCTATAAATTATTTAACTTGCTTAATATGTTGTTGCACTCACCTTGGATCCTTGGCAGTTACTTCATTGCTGCCAAGACCTCTGCTAGAGCTGCTAGATCATGTACACAGTTACCTAAAGCTCAAGCTTTCAATTGTTTGGGTCTTTTTTTTGTTCGCTGTGCTACAAAACGGTTACAACGGTAATATTTACTACAAATGGTGGAGGGCCCCATAGCATTGAGCCTATTCTGACATGTCAGAGACGCTCTTGAAACAGCCGGCTCTTTATCAACCAAACGTATATATCACATTTTAAAAGGTTTCTGGTACGATGAAGTTGGACCTTGCCCAGTATCGAGAGGTTGCCGCATTTGCCCAGTTTGGTAGCGATATGGACGCCTCCACGCAACAGTTGCTCAACAGAGGTGTTCGTCTTACCGAGCTTCTCAAACAAATTCAATACGGTGAGTTCCACTTGCTGTGGTATTTTTGTTAAGTGCTTTTTGATTATTCTCTGCTTTATTTTCAGATCCCATGGACATTGCTGAACAGATTGTGGTTATCTTCTGTGGTGTAAGAGGATTTTTAGATAAAATTGATCCATCGAAAATCACAGACTTTGAAAGCGCCTTCATTGACCACATGCGTTCAGCACATTCTGGTCTTGTCAACACAATCAGGTAAACGAGTCAACCACTAACTTAGAATGTGGTGTACAATGAATGTTGGCTCAGCGTTTTAAATGACTGCGATAGTCCACGGGACAACGTGTACGACTGTACATATTCTTGATGGTGGATAGGTGTGGAACTAGATTTTCCATAAATTGTTTCCTTTGCTACAGGTCTGAAGGTAAACTGAGTGAAGAAACGGAGAGCAAGCTGAAAGAAGTTGTATCGTCCTACGTCAAAACCTTCCAAAGTAGTTCTAGTTAAATATATTTTAATTTGAGTTCCCACGTGCTGCGTATTCTGCGTTAATTAAATTTTCCCAACACCCAACTGGTTTTCCTACAACCCATGAGACTTTCTAGTGCTTGCTGTTTCGCGAAAAGTTTCATTCAAGCGTGCCAACGTAGATTGTGGTTTGTGGCTGTATTTGAAAAATAAAAAGTTTATGTATTAAAGACTGCCAGGTTTAGATCTTGCCTTGTTGAGGCAAGGAAGACAACGTCGTGCGCCAACACGAACGAGCCATTTAAGGTTTTATTTACTCTTATTAGTTCACTGAGTGTTTTCAGAAACCGGAGTGAAGCGGGAATCTTATTTAAGCAAGGTTGTTATTTTAAGCCCTAGTTTTTCTAAACTCTCAACACAAAATAGCCTATATATTGTCTTTGCTGGGAGTTCTTTTACTGTAACATTACAGCTTTGGCACTTTGCGAAACAAACGTACATTCAACAAATCAATACAAAAGGCATTCGCTGCAATAAATACTAGTCACTAGTGGATTATTCAGCACAGAAGGACAATAGGTTTCAACTTTGTGACAGAATCCTGCGTCTGTGCAGAATCCATGGCTTTCTCCTGCGAGAATCCTGCACCGCTTGGAGTGATTTCACTAGCTTAATCAGTCCGGGTAAATCGATGTTCGAGCGCCTATTTTCACCCTGGGACATAGCCAGGAATTGACCTGAAATGAAATTGTTGCAACGTTAACTTTCCTGACCTTACATCGTGTCCACATCTCTTTTCATGACTAAATAACTGTCAAATTAGAACAACCTCAAAATCTAACAGTCAATTACAGACAACCGACTTGAAACGTAAATGGATTTTACCTCTCGGTGTCGAAATAACTTGATTAGAATTAAAAGGTTAATAGATTAGTACAAAATTTTAATAAACGTCATATTAGCCTATATTTATAGATAGCGGGACGGGGGTGGCCTGGCTCCTCCACCTTTAAAAATAAATATAAGACTCTTCAGGCCAGGCCCACCCACTGTAGTGGCCGTATTTACTGAAGGTCGGAGGTAATTTAGCCATGCTTTCTCACAAGCTGGTTTTGTTTATTTTCTTTCATCGTGTTTTCGTTTTTGTGACTCTTTGTCGGCTATAAGTTTGTACCTTTCTGGTAATCAAGCATTGTGAGAAAGTTTTCGACACGCTATATCAACAACCAAGCAGATCGCAAATTACCGTTGTTGATGAGCAGTTGTCCATCGATTAATTGAGTTGTATAAAGGAAAAACATTACAAAGCTCATTATGATTTGAACAAAGATATGAGTCGTACGCAACACAAGACCACTTCACCGAAATGGTAGATTCTCCAACTCGCCAAAAATACAATAAGCGTGTTACAAGGCGTGATAAAATCGTTTTAAACGGCGTCTCAAAAATGAGCGTCATAAATAATTACTTCCGTACGTTCACATATAAAAATGACATTCCACATTCCATTTCGATGCGTAAGCGGGAAAGTGCGAAATTTCAGCAGTTGTGCGTTTTGGGCAAAGGCAAAAATTTGGATGAAACTTGAAAAAAATTTTGACCCCTTCGACGCAATATTAAATTCGCCAGTGGGTCCACCCACTTTGAAAACGGTTCCACCATTGCTGCGTATATTGTCATCGAGTTATCACGTTTTATCAATATACTAAGAAATCCATTCATGAAAATATACATAAAATAAAAAGGGTTAATTTCATGCTCACCCAATCTCATCTTCAAAATCTTCTTCACTTATAGCGGTCACCGGCGTTGACGATTTCTTGCCGCCAAGCGGAGCCCTATCGCTTACGGACGACTTATAGTGTTTGGTTTCGAAGGCAGCGGCAAAACGTGGCGGTTCCTTCGTTTTCGACGAGATCGCGTCTTTTAAGTGCGACCGTGCTTTGTTTGAATGCGTTTGCGACGGAAGTGCTGGCTGGAACGAAGGAATTACCGGAAGTTCTCTGACATCTATGAAAACTGTTTGCGATCGTCTGAGACCTCTCGCTGAAAGAATGAAAGAATCTGAAATCTTACATGGTTACAAGCAACGTTCTCTTTCAATATTATATGTATACAAGTGCGTAAACTTTTACTGTTGTACACTTCTTGACGTAAGGCCAGAAAGGCACACAACAATAAATGCACATGCTAAAATAATTTGGGGTGCTGATAAATTTTCTGTGCGCACTCCATGCAAAATAACTGTGCACAAGCACGGCTTAGACTGAAAGATATTGCTGTGTGCCGCCATGCTAGTGTAAAGCTTACTCTACATAATATGCTCCTCCGGGAACTAGTAGTACTCACGTCTTGTAGGAGCCGGGCCTGTAACATTCTTTTTCTTAGCTTTGCGTTTTCTGCTCTGTATCGCCCTCCAGAGGCAGGCGGAGAAATTTTCGCCGCTTTCATTGCCCTGAAAATAACGGCAGAAACTTGTGAGGAAAGCTGAGGACACTCCAAACGAGGAAATATGACCGTAGAAAGTTGGACCGAGGTAACTTGAGAAGTTGGCGGTCAATTAGACGGCTCCGTACTCACCTCACCACTTGTCCTACTCCCGGTCCCAGATGACGAAGAGCTTTCGTCCGCAACTACTTGTTGATGACGCAAGCCTGCTGACGTGCACGGTACGTCATTTGATGACGTGCTTGGTACTTCCCCTGATGACGTCCTTTGTACGTCACTTTTCGTTCTGTGGAGGCGGTGATTGTGTCGAGCTATGTTCAAGGTGGTTAGTGTTGGCAAGGGCGTGTGGGCATCGTCTGTTGATATAGTGACGTCGACTGGGTTTGGGTCTTTTTGAGGAAAAGGCGAAACTTTTTTGAAGCGACCCGTTGTTTTTCCTGAGTCACGCGGTGAGTTGGCGGATATCTTTCTTAAGCCACTAAGTCGAACCGAATCCCTTTCATTAGGATCGATGGGCAGTGATAAAGACGCTTTTAGGCGCGGATGAACCGCCCTAGCTGGTTTTACTTGGATAATCTGATCATTTTCAATCGCACGGAGTTGACGAAGTGACTGGTTGTCCACATTTTGTGGCTGTAACGTTCCTCTGCCAGAATACGGCGTCACGGTCACTGAGCAAAGGTTTCTGTTCGTATGATCCTGATCAGAAGCTCTTCCCGGCACGCACAGGTCCGTCCGACTGACCAGCGCCTCCTTGACCGACTTCCTAAAGACACGGGAAACGCTCTTTTAATCACGAGAATAACTATGAGGTATAATAAAAACAACTTGAAACAGTTTTGCTTCGACGCTATTCATCGCTATAAGCCAGTCAGTCTCTTAGTTTTACTTCAGTGCATATTTAACATAAGATTATGTGCATTACGATGTTCCATTGCTCTTACCCACAATCTTTCTTATGGTGCTTTTCTAAACTAGAAAACGTGCTCATGACATCATCGACCAATGCCGTGGCTCTGACGCAAAATTCGTTGACCTGTAGCTCAATCTGTGGTAGATAGCAGAAGGAAAGATGCTTTGTAAAAGAACAAAATCAAGGTTCCATATCGCATTAGTCACATCAGAGCAATAACGTTTGATGAGCTTTAATTAAATTAATAATTAACTTACTTCGGACAGGGCAACATCTCCGGAAAGGTTGTACTCGTCAATCGCTGGTTCCATTGGCCCCACCCAGCGGACGTCAAATTGCGGCGTTTTTTTGGGAAGCGAAAAACAGTTCTTAGTCGGGGTCAGGTCACAAGTAGAGCAACCACTTTCGTTCGGCATCTTAGACTTATCGTAACTTGAGAACGAAAGGCTCTTAAGACGGCTTAAGGACTGGGCCGACCCTCTTCTATGATCGTCATAGGACTGTCTAGCGGGACAGAAACGATCCAGACAAATCGGGACGCTACCGCAAAAAAGGGAGGCTGTCATGATTCCGAAAAAATTTTTAATTTTGCGGGAAATTAGAGTCCAGATTTCCATGAAACTGATCCAACTTTCCTCGGTGACACGTGTCCGCTTTACGGCTTTGCTCGAGGATTTTAATGATTGCTTTTTAGTTTTCTTTCCTGAACGAACTGTTTTCGAGCATTTCCCTGATTGTTTTGACGCTTTCGCGGTTCTTCCATTGGCGTGGAACCATCGGTGGCTGGCAACGATAAAGCCTTTCAAGATAAGACGAGTCGTGAAAAACAAAACGGAAAAATAGAGGAAGGCCAACAGCAGCCCAGTATGCGAGCGATACGCCTTCAAATCTTGCTCAGCGTGTCCGCCAACTAATCCCAGCCAAGCCGATGATTGCATCGTCTTTTGCATCGCTCCGGCGAGGCTGGAATGGGACACGAGTCCAGTTCCGAAAAGAATTTGCCCAAACATTGACATAATTAAGACCAGTACTGTAAATGGGAACAGTACGGCTTTAAACGTGGCGGCGGATGATTGGCACACTGCAGTTACGCTGTAGGTCAGTTTACTTTTGTATCCGTGGAGATTGACCGCTAAATTGACCACTTTTATCACGAATAGCGTCGTCCATATTCCCAGTGTGTATCTAGTGGCTTCTTCACACTTCAGGAAAAAACGAATCAGACTGCCTGGGTCTTGGTGAAAATGGTTCGAGTTTTCCAGCTCATAGGAAAGGACAAAAGCACTGTAACGCATGACACATGAGCTGACAAGATATGCGACAACGCTCATCCAAATCGTCAGATCAAGTAATGCCGCCATCTTGCTCCCGCGATGAAGGGAACGTCTCGATAACTCCATCCTACCTCCTTTTCCCAAGACCTTGAACTCGATGAGAGAAAGAAGATTTTTAAACGCCCACCAGGCTGCCCAGATGAGGACGACCACGTGACAGAAAGCCAACCAATCACGTACACGTGTGTCGAAAGTTTGCAGCGATGCGGAACGAATTGTCACGGTCGATTGAGGACGCAGGGTTCGAAATTCTGACAAAGCGCTGATCAGAAAATATCTTCTGCTGGCGAGATCGTACAACACAATATCAACCGACACTGCATCGCTGGAATTCGCAGGACATATTTCTGTGTAATGTTGTTTGTTTCTTTGGTGCAGATGGATATTCACCGTTTGCTCAAACACGTAACCTGTTGCGTGGGTGCCATAGAATAACTTGGGCTCACTGTCAGTGCTGTTGGCTGGTTTGCGTTTGCAGTAGTTTTTAGCGTAGAGCAGTTTTCGCATTTTGGATGGAAGCTCACTGCAATGGCCAACTTCGGTACGTCGCAGAGCGGTCACTGTTACAGGTCCTAGTAAAACTTGGTTTAAGTTTACCAGCGAGTAATTCTGATTCAAACGAGACTCCAATTCGCAGATATGGAACGATTTTTCAAACCATTCTTGCCACGATAAAAGGGATGTGACTTTGCTAAAATTGGAATTAAAGTCTGAGTCCATTCGCTGGTAAACGACTGAATTTTCATTGACACAGAAGCCGAGATTAAACCAATGGTTGATTTGCTTAGTTGGTTTCAGCGTCCGTTGCGTAAACACGAAAGTGACCAGCATAACGGACAAAAAGATGACGATTAGCCAGGATGAGATGGCTCTCATTGCGGCCGATTCACTTCGCATTTCTCGGGATCGCAGACGGAGGGGGTCCTTCTTACTCTTCCATCTTCCTTTCTGGTTGTAGGGAGGTGCAACGTTGCGGAGATAGCGGGAACGCCTCCGCTCACAGATGCGGAGTTTGATCACCGACGGATCCAGAGTTGCGGTTTTTCCATCATTTATCTCATATTTTTCCGAAGAATCTGAAAATAGTTTTTGTAAAGGAACCGACACGGGTCAACATAACGCTTAACAAAACGCAATTAAGTGTTTAGCACCTTGTTGGCTTTAAAACCGCGCAGTGACAACACTTTTACTCACCGCTGAAATACTTATAGGAGTAATCGTCAACAGCGGCAACCTCAACTGAGGGAAACAAGTTTGGCAAAACTTCACTTAACTCTGTGTCCATAAACAAGCTGACGCAAGTTGACACGAAGCTAGACATGAAAATGACAAGAACCTCAATGACCAGCAAAGTCCAAAACAAGGCGAAGAATACCGTTTCCAACCAAATTCCAACATCTATATCTTCCATGACGTTTGCAGCGCCGTATATGACGACAGCACACGCAATAATGCTGGCTGTTACGTAGTACACCCAACCGACGTGCACACATTCTGGGGGGAGAAGACCACTCCAAGTTTGAGGCAGAGGGGCTAGTTTTTCGCAGGGCACCAAAATAGGGCCGTCCATGGCCAAAATACGGGGCTTGATGACGTCGTCTTCTTGATAATAACTAAGTGATTAATAATTAGTTAGTTATTAGCTAGTTAGTTAGTTAAATTTCTTCAAGTTCTTATACTGCTAAACCACCAATAAAACTTTAAAGCAAGTCGCCGAATTTTTAAAGGCGTCTATTTTTTTCAGCAAAGAAATATTATGTTGATACTTGATACCAACAATTTGCCAGCAAATATGCACTCACTGACTGACGTCACTTTTACGCATTGTTACGTGAATAGTTTCATCGGAGGGATGCCTGGAGTGGCTTATGTTGGATACCGACTCATTGAAGTCGTTGGCATGGCAACAGGACGATGAGCAGTCGCCATAGCAACTAGAATCTGGGATGGTGCGATCTAGAAAATTAATTTCGAACGATGACGTAATTTCCAATCAGCCAACTCCTGGTGGAGGTAGTAATTACGTCACTATGACGTACCTGTGGGCTCGTGAGTGACGAAGGTGGAAGGCGATGACGTCCTCATGCAACGAACGATCTCTTCGTCGAGGGAGCTAACGCTGTGACGCGGTGGCCAAGAGCAGATGCTCTCCTCTGGCTCAAAGGGATGGGATGGGTTCCCTTGGCATACTGAATGAAATCATTATGACGTTATAAAGAGAATCCGAAGGCGGGATTAACATTTTTTTTTAATTAAATGTTATTGTAACGTTTACTTTTGGTCATTCACATAAAGCATTTGATCTTATACGCGCAGTCAAGTGTAAGCCGAACGTCAACACTACAAGCAGAATAAATTACCTTTCTCTTCTCCGTGTTCTCCTTTGAGCCAAACTGTGACGACATCGAAGTCTCCTTCGTGGTCCAGCCCTAGCAGGTCCGTTTGTGCGATGGTTTCCGTCTTTCTAAGTCCACCCGGAACGCATTTGTTGGATTCTGCATGTAGAGACATGGGGTATGTGATACATCTATCTAATCTTTAATATCTGCATAATTAATGGATTTTTGCCGAGAGTTGGTGCAACCGATCCAAAGTTAACACCTTTCTTTGCCAGACAAGTTCATTAAACAAAACATGTTAATGCTGTGTTAGGTATACAACGCGAAGTAGAAGCTACGATAAGGTAACAACCATGTGCGTATAAGTCGTCCCCACTCTTGAAAACAGTAGAGACGTGGGATAGGCTGTTTGGTGAGCGCACACCGCCGCTAGTGGTATCTTCTATCGCCACTGATACGCGTTCGTCACGCTTGGTGAACCTATATGACAAACATAAACTTGCGTAACATAACACTACAGACCGTTGCGCACAAACAGAGAAAAGTTCAGGCACTCAGCCGGCCGACGTGAGGAATCCCCTTACCTGAGAATCAGTTGCACGGGTAAAAGAATGGCGCTTGCTGTTAAACCAATGAGGAAGCCCCAGAAAACAGCTTCAGCGCTAAAGTACGTGAAGCCTGCAAGAAATGAGATTGCTGTTACAATATATACCGTAGCTGGTTCATTTCTTTCTATGCACTGTTTAAGAAAAAATATAACTCATTCATCGACAATGATGCTACGCGCTAAGCAAAAACCTACTGTTCTCAAAGTCACTGGCATATACGAGCCAGATTTTTGCAGTTGTCAATCCCAGAATAACAAAGCATAGAGTCATCGCGTGAACGATTCTCTGTGATCTTGTGAGCGCGCCCCAGCAAGCGCATGCAAATATCGGCAAAACACTGTGACGTCAAACGAAAAATCAGTCGCAATAAAGACAAAAACACTTACTTTTCCTGTATTTTACTCAAAACAAAGCAAACACTGTCAGATCACCTGTGACAATCAAGCAAGTTGTTTCTGGTTTTGATCGCTAGATGACGCGCAAGAGTCGGTTTTCTTTCCAGCGGCTCGAGCTCCCTGCTTATTCTTCTACCACCGCGATCAAGCGCCAGCCATGCGTAACAGGGAAAGTACCACCGTTCATCGCTGTTGACGTCACGAATAATGACGTAGTCAAGATACCAACGAGGCCAGAAGCCGGAATGGTCGTGCCAAATGCAGAGTTTCCAAATGGGACCAAGGTTCTGCTCGAATGACGCAATAAATGTCTTTGTTGAGCCTGGATGACGAGTCAAGTAAAAGTTGAATGCTTACAGTTTCAGAACTGCTTGTTTTTGTTATTAATGTAGCAGGTTGCTAAATATTACAGCGCCTTTGATCGAAGGTTGTTTAACTTTTATTGCATTTATTCTGATACAAAAATTACTTTCGCGTTGATGCGTGTAGTTATTCTGCATAGAACATGTAAGCTATAAAATAACATTACATAACCATTTCATAACATGAATATAACAACATACTGCCATAAACGAATCACCTTGGCCCCGTGCCTTAAGCTTAAACAATTTACTTATACACATCGGTGATCGGTTAATTTAACCCACGGACGAATAAACCCAAGGTAATTTTATCCAACGTACGGTTAGACCCAAGACAATCCATACAAAGACTATTCGACCCGCAGGTGTATTTTAGATCGTCCAGGGTTTAGTCGTCCTTTGGTTGAATCGACCAGGAACCATAGACACCCTGACCTGTTTCAAAAAAACAACTTCCGTTCCTTTCATTTTTGGCAGCTTTAGAGCTCTCGTGTGCCATCTCGAGCCCAGTTGGAGATACAAGTTCTCTGGCTTCGTATTTTCCATCTTGTCCGTATATGACGATATGGGGAAGGGACGTAGTTCCACTTCCGGGCCAATTCCCGGTTTGCACAGTGATTTCGAAGACCTACAAACGAAATATGTGTCCGAGTTATAAATTTTAATCAAAGTTTCGCACTTGGGGCCACAGACAATGAACTATGTTTACAAACAATAAAACCACAAAGAAAAGTTATTTGAAGCCGGATGAACAGAAATATCAAGAAGTTAATTAATTAATTTGCGTCACCTGACTGTGTTCGGTTTTATTATCCCTCAATAAAATCGGGATCCGGGCACCCGTGTCCCCGTCGTCGGTACCCAACCACCATCTCACCCAGCCCCCCACCCTTGGACTCTTATATACGTCATCTCTGACGTCATCAAAATCACGATGACGTAAAACGAAACGGTGAACAGTCAGGAATATAGTAAAGAAAGCAAGTGTACAGAAAAGTACCTGTGTTTGGAAAGAAATATCATTTAAAAGATATTTAAGGCAAACCTGTGCAGTTATTTGGACTAAAGGCACCGTAAAACCCTAAATAATTTATAGGTTTAACCTGAAGTTAAACATCAACCAAACCAGGTTTTACACAACTCTACGGAACTCACAGCAAGACAAGGGGAAAGAGCATTCGAGGTGCCGGTTGTGTTTGTATTTTCAACCATGTGCTCAGCTTTAACCTGATGATAGGAGCTTGTGAACGTAGACAGGTGTGTAGTGGAGCAAACGGTTTGTTGTAGAGTTGATTCTCCTAATATCTGAGACAATGTGAAAAATTCCATAAATAAGCATAGAAGTAGAATAAATATAGAAGTTATGGTGATCTTAGAGCGGTATGTAGGCTACTTGTTACTTCAAATATCTTCGAATATTGAATACATGATGGCAGCGAAAATTTATTGTATTCCGTTTCTGCGTGTATTGTAATACTGTATGACAATTATAATATTAGTTTAATTGTTACTGAAGGTAATAAATTAAAATTGTCAAGCTCATAACATGCAAGCTCGCGCAAAAAAAGAGAAAAAGGTGATTTTCAAGTAAATAAATCTGTAAGTTTTTCATCTAGGTGTGCTATGAACGTATCTGCAGCACCGTCAAACAAACACTTAAGCATTTAAAGCGCAAGACACCCAAAATCAACTTATCCGTAAGTATTGTGTTGAGTACAAAACTACCTGTACTCCTTCCACACTCCAAGTTTCTTCGTTTTTGTCCCAATAAAAGCAGTCTGACATCCAAACGCTTAAGTTATAGGTCACTTTCTGGTCGCGATATCGTCGCCTTTGCGACGCAGTGATGACGTCAGTGCTCCAAAGGGTGACGTAAATCTTCCCGCTTTGTACATATTGATGGGGTTTGAAAGAGGTCTTGATGAAATTTGTAAACTCTGCGCGAGAAAGATGTGTGTTTGTTGCAAATATTTCATCGAAATGGATTTTGGGTACATTTCAAAAAAACTATTGCTGCAAATTGCAAATAAGATCTATGACCATTACCGCATGCGCTATGCTGTGTTCTTGGCCAAACTACTAAGTTTATTTGAGCTGAGAACGGGTGTAAAATTTACCTTTGCTCTGGCTTGGATGCCGTTTTATTGACGAGAAATTTTTTAGCGCGATTATAGAAGTGTCATTGAGCGGATCTTTGCTTGACAGCCGACGTTGACTGAAGGCAACCGCTATGGTGAAATGTCTACAATCAACAACATAATGAAGTCCAGCATTAGATGTTTAAACGTGAAACATGTCAACTCGGTACTCCGGATACTAAAACTTATTACGAATTTGTTAGTTGTGGTCAGAAGCATCTTGTTTATACCTTATCTGCTTATCTTCGATGGAAATTTCAACGTGCAACGTGCTGTTGATTGCTTCACTTAGATCAAATTCGTGGACTGACATTTGTTCCCTTTTCACCTGGTAACGAAATGCCTTCACCTCTTCGATCTGTGATTAGAGTTGCTATTTAGTCTACTGGTACGATAATTTGACGAAATGAGTCTCCGTTGCTATGTTTTTTGGGAGAAATTTGGTGCATATTAATTTCTAGTACATCAAAGATGGATCAAGAACTGATAAAGTATGACGTAATCATCGCTACTCTATTGTGGAAATAAATACAGACCACTTCTTTCCGAGGCGGAAGATAGATTTTGATTGGTTGTTTCAAATCACGTGTCCGTACCTCTTTTAAATCGTCATCTAGCAACCAGACAGAGAGGGCGCTATCGTCCATCTGCACAATATGATATCTATGGATTAAACTAACATGTTTTTTTCGTTTACAAAATACAAAAGCTAAGTAAATAAATTTCTAAAGTGTAACTAAAAAAATCACTTTCTAGAAAAAATAACCGCGAATCTGCAAGAAAAGAAAATTTCGACCAAGTTTGAGCTTTTTTCCTCACCCGTTGAGCAGCGCCACTTGCCAGATAAGGACTTTCATCAAGATACGCGATCCCGGCCTGAAGATATTGGCCGCGCTCTTCACTGGAAAAAAATTCCGGCGCAAACTTTGCCCCGACCAGCAACGATCCGGACTGGTTCAAAATTAACGTTTCCTGAGCCGACTGCGCCACCATGTTGATGCCTGCCGATGTGACGTTACTCTTCCCAAAAACCGGTAACCTTGCCACGACTGACTCTGTAATCAACCGTTTGTTATGTCAAAACACTTTGTGATTTCGTGCTTAAGTATCGATATGAACCATGTCATATTTTGTGTGATATCAGCTGTTTCGTTATTTTAGTGTCATGGTCTGTGAGAGCTTTTAAGTGGTAAAGAAACATTGTTTTTCTCAATATCAAAATAACCACCCACTTATATAAAAGTCCCTCAATTGATCCTCGATACGCAAGACAGCTCTCACAGCCTCCGTCAGCGAAGGCCCTGGATGGTGTGACTTCCGCAAAAGTTTGCGCAGAGAAAACGTCAGTCTCGAAATGCTCGAAAGAGTTTCGTCCAAAAACTGACCGGACAAATGGACGTTTTTCAAGCCTCTTGCTGTTAGGATTGGAAAAAAGTGAAAATTCGGTTCTTTCTGTACGACGACGGCAAAAAATAAGTGGTATTACCTAGTTGTGCCCAGGGACCACTAGGTGTTGCCTTTTCTTCTTTTGTACTCTCCTGTAAGCCGTTGATGATAATCTCGGCCACCGTGACGATGTCTTGAGGAGCCAAGTACTCAGCATATGCTACAGCTCGCGACAGAGCATCAGTGACGTCATAAAAGCGCACGTACTTTCCGAATTTAATGGTTGAGAGAGCTCGAACTATGGCTCCCACGGACTCGCTCAGTTGTGTCTCATTTATAAGATTTCTCTTCACCAATTCCGTCAGAGGCTTTATCTTCGAAGAAAAACGTTTTATCAAGATTTTAAATTTTTGAACAAACAACTGAAAACTCCATTGCAACAGGACAATCTCTATTATTGCATGACATATCGCTTAAAACCCGGTCTTACATGTGGCATGCTATCCACCAACATGTTGACTTCTGCAAGTATCGAGTTCTGGTCTTTGAGCAATATTAAGTGGTGCAATTTACTACGAATTCCAACTGAGCAAGTATACCTAAAAAAAATAATAAAAATATGAGCCCAGAAAGTGAAAAAAATGTAATTATAACAACAAGGAAAAGCAAATTAATTACACAAAATCAAAATCGGCCACGTCAGTTTGATCGCTGGGCCTCCCAGGTCTAGTGACGTTGACAGGGAACCGACACACCCTCGTTCGAGCGCCATCGCTGTTCTGCAGCTCGACGTGGATAAAAACTGCCACACATGAAACAAAATTGAGAGCAGAACTTTATTAATTTTAGATATTTTCACAGAACTCATTTAAAACACGATATATGGGCAAAATTCTTACTTCACGGTTCGATGACGTATGTTAATATGTCACTATTAATTACAAATATCATATAAACAGACAGATGAACAGATATAATTTTGCAGTCGTCTTACTACAGAAACAAAACTTGTCATACCGGGGTTAACTATGGCAGGCAGTTGGAAATTCCTTTTGTGTAACGATCCTCTGTAAATCATTCGTTTTTTGGCTTGCTCACTTAAACTGTAGCTTACGTCATACGTCAATATTTCGTTCTGAAATGTTAAGACAGTTTTTGAACCAACAATAAGTTTGTGACCTTATTAAGTTTTGTGTGGCTGTGGAGTGTGTTGTAATTTATCAGTAACTACAAGTACAAATATACATACTACAGATAGTAAATAAATATACAATCATAAAAGTAATTTGTAGCAAAATAAGTTTAGAAGTCTTATGGGTAATTTAGTAGCTTAGCCGTATTTATAGTACCTGGCTAACGTCGGTGTCAGTTTTTTCGTCCTGTCTATTCTTCCAGCCAAGGCAATCGACACGAAATGTGTCGTTTCTCATCTCCTGGATGACACTACAATCCCCGTAGCTTGGACCTCGGTCGACCCGGGTATAATAGGTTCTACTTCCCCTTATTTTGTGTTGATCTGTGTTGAGCGAAATAAAATCATGGACAATGATCTTTTGACCTATAACGTGACTTTAGCGCTGGTATAGGCGGGTAGAGCCCAGTTTATTTTATGTTCCGACCCAATCATGGACCACACAGTTCTAATAGCACGACGATCGTCACATCTTTATTCTTTATATACCTGAAATATCTGTAACATCAACTGAGATTGCGTATGTTTTGCCTTCTTCAAGGGAATTCGGTTTGATCCACAGTATCTGTCCATTAGCACCTGCTACGGCCACTCGATCAAGTGGCACAGCTTGATGCCGAAGGTTCTGCGTCAAAAATATACGAATTTCTTCAACAGCCCTAGACCTTATTTGGGTAATCTCCTGCTAAGTTGTCCTGGAGCTTTCTTCTACTTACCTGGTAATGGTTGTCCGTCTGAGGCGTGCTTGCTGGTATTGCGTTTCCGTCGATGAAATCGTCCCCTTCCATTATTGGAATCTGCGAAGGGTACAATTGAGATGAAGTCCAGTTACGGTTTTGAAGACGACTCTCTTCGATTTCCCCTTCGGACATTAAACCGGGAGGATTGGAAGGTAAAGATCCCCCTACCAGGCCTGTCCTGTACCCTGTTATTAAGACAACAACAAGCTGATGGTGGGAAAAAATAGAGGGAATTTGAAACATTTGTAACACTTCGGCATAACTTTTTGCATCAGCTTCATGAATTTGACTGACTATTATTTGGGAAATATGTGGAACTCGCACTCATGGTGAAACTTCTCCATTCGTTTTAAGAATTACTTACCATTACTGCCACCTTGTGTTCCCGGTGATCCGTATGGATTGTTCGGCCAACGACCTAAAAATAGCGATTCGTTTAAAAGTGCTTCAAATGGATGTTAAAAATATATATAAATGGATGAAAGTATTGGTTCAGCGTACATGGTGTGAAACTTCTAGCGAGATAATTACCTAGAGGAGGTCCGTATCCGATCCTACCCGGAGCAAAACCTCCAAAGCGTCGGGAGCTTGGATCTATTTCTGCCTCGGACAGCAGATTATTGGAGGAGTCTCTCAGGTTCGATCCATGACTGGATGTAGGACTAAAATCTTCCGGAGTGTTAGACTCAAGGTCAGGGCCTTCTAAAGCACAACGTTGGGAATGATGTTGCATTTTAGCAAATGAAGCCGTGTTATACTTGCAAACACGATGATGCGTTGTTTTTTATTACGTCTGTTTAACACCAGTCTGTTCACTAAATCAAGTTTTTCAGATTAAATTGTGATCTGTATGCTTAATGACAAAACCCTCATGGGGCTTGGGTTCTATTGTTTTCACCTATTTCAGCAATGTCAGGAAAGCCCCAGCCCAAGTCGTTCTCCTCTTTGGATCTTTTTCCTTCACCCTCAGGACGTTCCTTTGCTTCCAATCCTTCTTCTTCCTGGAAGGAGGTGTACTCTGCGTCCTCTTCTGTCTGGTTCGTGTTCCGAAGATTAAAAAAGTGAACAAAGGGATCTTGAGAGTAGGAAGGGTAGTATAGATCCAAGCTATTGTAGTCGGAGATGTTGTCGTGCTGTTCGTATGGGTCTTGGAAGTCACTGTCAAGATCCTCCGTGTGATTATTCGGACTCATAAAGTTGTTGAGGACTATGGAGGCAGAAGATAAGTTAAATGAAAGTAGACTGAAAGTTTCAAGCATGTACTAGAAAGCTACATCTGTGTAGTGTTTAGACTTGAACACTTATTTTCCTTACAACTTAATGTCAAGTTTATCTTCCAGCTTTGCCATCCTGTTCCGTCAGGTGGAGCGCAGTCAGAAGATTCTAGAATTAATCGTGTCCCCAGTTAATAAAAGCAATGACTTGTTGAAAATATAAAATAAAAAAAATTAAAATAATAAAAGCAGTGACGTTTGTGAAAAACAATCAAAACTTTGTCACCATGAAATGTACCATTCTTATAAAAAGATTTCTTTCCGTCGTCTACTACGTCAATGCTCCACGAATACGTCACGTTTTTGTCCCTGCACGAGTTACAATCCGCGCTGAAAAGCATCCCCTGGTGACGAATCATGGACAACTTTTGGCACAATGGGCAATCTATGCTGACGCTAAACAACACATATTTATATTGTTATAAAGTACAGCTTCATCACAGGAATGTGCAAATTACTGCAAACTTATAGTGCTGAGTTGTGATGCGCACTAAGATGGATGTACAATTGTACATCTTAAGAGTGTGGTGTGTGCTAAATTCACATCATTCCGCTGGCAATGTCAGCAAAAGACAATTCCTGCCAGTGCAGCAAACATCTCTGAAAGCTTGTACCTGGCGGTTGTATTCTCAGAAGCAATGACGACAACGGCTGAAGCTTCACTGGATGACTGCGGCCGGTCTTCCTTGCTAACGTTTACCTTTGATGCAATTTGGTCATCAATACAGGCAAAAAAAACTACTGCGATCACAGATATAAGCGACTACGTACTTGGTAAATATGGACGATAATAAATGCCTGAACGTCGCATCAAGTAAATAAGATCTTTTACTGCTCATTAAATACTTTTTTACCTTAAATATAAAAGTGTCATGATCTTCGATCAAAATTCTTGCCGGAAATGACAAAACACTTCGATTTGCTACGATGTAGCATGGAAAAAACGAAGAAACAATGTCGTCTTTGGTTCGGTCACGTGATTGGGGTAATACCCGCAGTGAAGATGAAGGCGTGGCGGGGGTCGGCAGTATCGTGTGGTTTTTGAAGCAAGCCTTGTCTGGAGCATCGAATACGACACATTCCCAGTTGAATCTATATACAAGAAAACATTTAAGGGCTTGAAATGCAACCATGAATGCTGGAATTCAGCTTCCAATAAAACCATTTCTGGTTGTGCTCGTTGTACAACAAAATAGAAAAGAATAATTTATAGGAACTTAAAACTCACAGATAAGGTCAAAAGTCGGCCAAAATTAGAACTACATTAGTAGTTAGAACAAGATTAGTCTAAATGTTATTAGTGTATCAGAATTTTCTACTTTAGCCTATCGTCTTCAGGAAGATCGGGATCAAAACTTTGCGATGCATCGATTGTGACATCAGAATGCTTAGACACCTTCTGCAAAGTTCCTCCCTTTATCTGAGCTACCAGGGGCGATGGAATTATTTCTATATGATGAGGGAGTGAGGCGCGATGGAGAATGGTGCCAATAAACGATACCTGCAGATAAACACATTCCAAGTTTTTATAACAGCACCATCAAGCTTCTAATCGGTGGAACTTTGAAAAGTGATCTTTTGAAAACTTTTAACTCACACATCAGTACACTAATGTTACTATAACAAACATTTTCAGCAATTTTTTAGTAGTTTTTACAGTAGTGGTGGGAATTTTATTAAAAGAGCTCTCCTCTTCTGTCGCACACGTTTTACACATTTTTGTTAACGATTCCACAAAAGCAGCGAAAAATTTTCACATCCGCTCACATTAACGCTGACTTCAAACCTGCCGTACGGCAAGTCATCCGGGGCAAAATCGAGGACCTGTCCTGTCCGGCTTATTGAGGCTGGGGGTGGACCGGGTAGGTCATTAAGAGCGGGCGCTATGGTCCAGTGATAATCGACCCTCACTACCGAAGAACAGTTGAATTTGACAACAGCTTCGAGTCGTATGGGCTTGGAACGATATTGCTGTAAACATAGCACCAGAGTAAACATCAACAACATTCTACTTACTTAATACCAAGAGGTATATGCGGCAAAATTGAAGATTTCTTTAATTTCATTGGAGGTTTTTATGTAGGCGTTTAATCGGAAGTTGGCACGGTTGGTGTTGTCATTAATTTAGGAATTACCCTAGCGTTTGGCGCATTATAAAGTTCCAGGTTGCATGCAGAGTGTAGCTAAAAAATGGCTCGAATGTTAGTGAAATGGGTTTTAAAAGCCAAAAGCTTTAATCTTGACTTTGTGTCTTTATAACACGAATTTCGGTCATGTGATTTTAATCATATTGCAGTGTAAAGCAGCCTCAGGCCTGCTTAATTCTCATGCCCAATTTCAGCAAACCCCACGCGAGATTTTTTCTGACCCATATGCCTCCTTCAGAACACAAGTAGAAATAGAAGATTTCAAGGTAGTTTATACTCCATAGACATCCCATTGCATGCTTGACTCACCTTCTTACCAGATCTACCTCCAATTTCTACATCAGACACTGAACAATGGTCTTCAGTGGCAAAGATTTCATGCGTTTCCGTGACGAATCCGAAAGTGTTTTCCAGAGTTAAACTTATGGTGTAAATTCCAACTCTGCAAGACATGAAGTTTTCTGAGATAGGTATGGCGTGGCATAATTAATCCTAAGTCTAGCGAGAATTTAACTAATATTGGCATGTCTTTAAGTACAATAGTACATTTAAGCACATGAACACAGAAAGTATAGAACACCACAACACTAATTAAGTCTGCATTTGATGGTCGTCAATGTTTCACCTCATATATGAATGTGTTACGCTGTACTTATCATGTAACAATGTACCATCTCCCATATTCCATTCTATCTGTATATCGTGCCCTAGGTTGAACGTCTCGACCCTGCAAGAAGATGTTACATTTTAACATAGCACTGTAACACAGTAGGAAGCTACTGTGAAAGTAGACACGTCAAGTAACGACTCACTGAAATATTGACCCAATCTGTACGTCTCTTGGGGCATAAATTTGGAAAGGAGGAATGGGTCTCGCCAAAGTCAACTCAATCGGAATCGACTCAACTTGGTTGATTCGATTTTTTACTTCAACCTTCACCAGGTGGCTAAAAATAGAGAACACGAGAGTCTTCAATCAAGAAAAACTCAGATGACAAAAGCGTACATTGTTTAGATAAGCATTGTACACTGCAACGGATAGGTTTGAATTAAACTAGCTATAAGTTTGGAGTTAAGACAATAAAAACGAAAAACAGACTTAAACAACTATTAAGCCTACACTATGAATGTTACCAGTGACAAGTTGATTTATCATGGAAACTTGCTTACCTCCCAGCTTGAGGAAACACGTGTTGGGCCGCCGGCTGGTAGGTTGTCTTGGGCTGGTTGTTGTTTTCGAAGAACCAAAGGAACTCGATTCTCCCGTGAGGTTGCTTAGGTTGGGTCTTTGCCGTAAACAGCATGTACGAGTTTGTTCGAAAGATTTTACCTTCAGCTGGGGACGTGATTTCAATTGCTACAAAAAGCAGACAGGTAGATTTTACTTTAGGCAGGTACAGAGTAGCCTACACCCACCTTAGATCTGGTTAAGGTGTTTCAGTTGCAATACAAAGCTGCTTACATTTCAGCCTGTCTTCGACTTGAACAACAGGTTTCAAGTGGGACTTCCCAATTCTATTGTAAGCGATGATGTGCATTACATAGTCTCCACCTTGACTGAATATATGACTCATGCTCAAACCTAAAAAGGTAAGGTGAAGGGTCATTTCATTATAACATGAACATTGGTGGGAACTATCTTACTTTTTTGTTCGATTAAATGACTCTACTCAATTTTCTAAGATGAATGGTGAAAATTTGACGAAAATCGAATTAGTGGTTTTTGAGTTATGGGCAAAAATGTTTTTTACTACTAGGTGGCTTCAAATGAAGGAGCAACAAACAAAACTGTAATATCGTGAGATTCGCTCATTGTATTTGGATAATTCCTTGATCTAATCCGTTTTGAGAGATGCGCTAACTTCAAAGTTCGTTGTACTTGCAGTCATGATAAGAGAGAGATAGCACAATGATTATCTTAACAGGCAATTTTATCACGCAAAGGCATAGTGTCAGTGAACTATAATATATTCCAGCTTTTGAACAGTTTACTTACCTACCAATTAAATTGTTAACTTACTGACCAGTTAGGTCCCAATATACTATTGGTTATCTACAATGTGCTACAGTACGTTGTGAAACTCTTCAATAAAAGTAACTACAGCTAAGTATGAGAGCAGTTACTCACCGCTGTCGTTGTACCTGGTCCCATCTCCCATGTCCCAATAAACCTTCATTTCTTGACCCACCTTTTTCTGCTTAAGTTGAAATGATGTCACGTTACCAGACTCGGCCAAGAAGTTCTTTTTTGGGAGTGACACCAAAGGTGGAGTCCCGGCATAAAAAAGGAAGTCTAGAGATACTGTTAAGGCAGCCGCTTCATTGAGTTTGTTATTGTGATGATTTTTTCCCATCGCAATCACTGACACATTGTAATCGCCTTCCACTGAACAAAACAACCACTTTCTTATTTGCTTGTTAAGCTAAATGTCTAAATTGATTGAAGTTCATTTTCATGCCTTGCTCAATGTATGTTCTGATGTAAAAATCTATTCACAAGACTATGCTATACCTTAAGCCTTATTAGTTAAACACAAGGAGATGACAGAAGCAATTCACCAATTCAGAGAAATGACTAATCAACCATCTTGCCACCTCACCTTGAAAAGTGAACTCCAGCCGCGCTTCTTGGCTGAGACCGACATTACTCACACTTGAGGTCGTTGTATTCGCCGTTACTATTGTGACGTGATCTTCATCCAAATTTCCATTTATTCGACGAAATTCAAATCGAAATGTGACGTCATCACCATTGGAGCGGGCACTGAAAACGAGAGGGTCACACATGGCGTCATGACCGGTGGAAGGCTTGAGTTCACAGAAGTCGACGAAACTGTGACAAATCAAATTTTAAAACTGAAGCTTCAGAACGTACTTTCTTCACCAAACCCAGCGCTCAGGGTTACAAATACAATTTAAGAACAAAACAAGAGAAAATCCAGATTGTGAAAGGCGATACCTCGATCGAGATTCTAAATATGGCCGATCCAGAACAAGGGCAGTAATTGGAGAAACTGCTGCAACTTTGACAATTGCACCGAGGCTTCCTGGCTGACTAGTCACATTACAAGTGTAGAGTCCTAGAGAAAAAAAACATGTTTAAATTGAATTTTAAAATTCGGCTGTGAACATGCCAAATAGATATCGAGCAAAGTACACGCTTAAACGACGTCCTGTTTCATTAAAGGTTAATTGTGGTATAAAAGTGAAAGATGCCGCGACTTGACACCTCACCTGGTGAAACCGCCACAAATTCAAACTCTATCACACCAGCAGTGGGCGCCAAACTGTGCCCCAATGATGTGAATGTGACGTCGCGATTATTGGTTACGTTCCAATCAAGCAACACGACGAGTTCATTTATCTTGGCTTGAACTTTGACAAGGTCGTTGACGAAGACGTTATCTATACGAATAAATAATAATCCAAACATTGATTTTTCATATTGATAACGTTGACTGACTTTATAGCATTGAGGGCAAGCAAACTGAATAAAAGTGACCTAACTAAGGACATAAGATGTAGTAAATTTCTGTGATAACTGGTAGTGTTCTAATACAGCTAAACCCAGTCAACTACTGTTCTGTCCACAAAAATTAATTGTCATTCAGTTACTAAAAGACTAATTTGAACAGAGGACCAGTTTTTATTAATTCAACTCAAAAATAATAAAATATTAACCAAAATGAATAAAATCGAATCGATTTAAGTTGGTTAACATAAAATTAATCAGTTTATTTTCAGGCTAAGAGTTGAAATTACAAAATGTCTGTTCCAAATTCAGTAATAATTCATCAAAATTACAATATTTTTCACCAGGTAACCATGCTCTTATATAATACCCACATGGACTTGTCATAGGTTCCGGATTGTCGTTCACTTTTAACGTTAAAGCAACTGGAGGGGCGACGTTCATGTCATAAACATTAGCGTAACCACTAATCTCCCTTATGATGTCATCCTCACTTGCAAGCCACTCCAAGATAAACACGAATCGATGACGACCAGCGATTGGATACAAATGGGTCAACAAATACAGCTTGAAACTGAAAATGAGACAAACGGACAAAGTTGAACGGAGATCAGA
Organism: Clavelina lepadiformis; assembly: GCF_947623445.1. Lineage (NCBI taxonomy): Eukaryota > Metazoa > Chordata > Ascidiacea > Aplousobranchia > Clavelinidae > Clavelina > Clavelina lepadiformis. The sequence goes on from NC_135241.1 coordinate 22,367,745, forward strand.
ATCTACTCGATCTGACCATGCTATGTGCATGCACTGTACGATTTAAAAAAAATTAAATCTGAAGCATAAAAATGCGTCAGAGAAGAGATAAACCATCAAGAGTTATACTTTTCCAGCCCATCTGGATGATCCATGACCCTTAACTGATCCTGGGTGTAAGATTCCATCTCCTCCTTCTCGCTCCACTTCACGGTCAAGGTGAAGGGTCGCGAAACATTCGCAGTCATAACAAACTTGGAATTGTCACCGAGGTAGACAGGGCTGGCCTGAAAAAACCTATTGGTGAATATCAAGACCCTAACGCAATCGCTGGCTATATACAATCAGTCAGTTGACAGAACAGCTTTTAAAAATAGCTATAAAATTACTGCTAGCAGAGATCACTTTTGCTGTTGCCATTTACCAAAATTTAGCATACCTCTATTTCAATATGTGTGGCAGCATGGCGCACTTCAACCAATGTGGACACCTGCATACGACTGACGTCATTGAATACATTTACTATGACTTCATATATACCCGACTGATTGAAATGGAAAGCAAACTGAAAAAACATAGGCAATTATTATTATCCTAAAAGTGAAAAATTTCATACTGACACCAACCAAACGGAACCAAGTTTTTGATTCTAGAACAGTGGTTTCCAACCTGGGTCCAAGAGTTATAATTCCTCATAGATAGCCTATTAAGTAACAATTATGACGTTGAGGGTCGGGGAAAAAGGATTTATCGCTGTTAGGGGTTCGTAAGTAGCAAAAGGTGGGCGACCACTGTTCTAGGTATGCTTATATACAAGAAGGTATTCCCGCCTTATGTTTTGATGATGTCGTTTTACCTCTCTAACACATGTCACCCTTGTTGACGACACGATGAACTGTGACATATTCTGGCGTCGAATCTGCCACTGAAAGACAAGATAGCTCCCTTCAGTGGTGATTGCTCTCCAGTTACCGGTTGGATTTTCATCCAAAATTAACAGCTGGTCTCCCTAAAGAAATGGTTTCAAACAAATGTAGCGAAGGTTTGTGGAAAATGTTTGAATTAAAGTGATGCTTGAGATTTTTTCATCTCAAAAACTTGGCATCAGTAGAAAATTAGAAGAATAGCAACTCCAGAAAAAAAGGACACGCGAAAAATATGCAATATATATCATTGTCGTTTGCAACAAAATAACAAAAAGGACAATAAAAATCTACCGCAACTTACAACTCACCTTTATTTTCACCATTTTAGGCTTTTGCTGCACAGAAATAAAAGAAATTTTTGTCAGAATTGGCCCTAATGATGTCACAACATGCTTTCTGATCTCAAAAAGACCAGAATAAGAAAACACATGGCCCAAAGTCGAGGTGCTATTGGCCGAAAAGCGCACAAAAGATTTGTCATCAGAAAATACCACTGAAAAAATATAAACAAAATCTGTTTTCAGAAAAGCAACCAAATACCATCACAAGTTTACTTAACCATTTCAGGAAGGAGGTCTCCGCTTTTTAAGTAAACAAAATATACTAAATCATATAATGCCTTTGGTACAAAAACATTAGTTGGTACAAACACCTTACTTCTGAGTTTTTAGACTTATGTTTGTTTATTTGTCCCAGTTTTAATAACATTTGTTTAACCTCTGCAGCTGGTGCAGCAGGTTCTTTGTTAAACCTCACCTCTGCAGCTAGTATGTGAACGATCACTGGTAAAACAGTCAATGTCAACTTCGAAATCCTCTCCTAATGGAGTAATTAGACGATGACGTATTGATGGCCTTATTCGAGCATCTTGATGTAAGAATGACGTCACATTGAACTGAGCGGTAGCCTTGCTCACACCGGATCGTGCTGTCAAAGAAATCATGCAGTCCTTCACGTCACCACCTAAGGTTGCATTGCAGATTGGCTTTATCCTGACGATTGGCGACGCAGTGTATAGGACACTTGTCTTCAGTTCTGACGTAACATTCGGGAACGTCCACTTGTAAAGGATCCCGCTAGTTTTATCCGGTTTACCTATAACAAAATATAGAGATGGTGAAAAGGTTAAAAACATTTTCCTTGCAGACACCACATTTTTTCATAAAGCAGCTATAGGTGAATATGGTTTAGATTTCAACATGAACATGGTAATTCAGATCATATTCTTTTGCCTTTGTTTGAAAACTGTGACTAAGCTATGAGTAAAACTTTGCCGACTACATACCGTTGACCACAGCCAAGAAGGTGTTGTCTTCGTTTGAGTAAGCAGTTTCATTTTCTTCTGATATCACACGGATTGTGACATTTTGGATGACACGACCGACCTTGATATTCTTCCTCATAACAAGTCTCACCCCTCTTGCTCTTCCAACAGTCACATGATTCTTTGCGCGAAAGACAACCCGAAAATATCCAGGTTCCGGAAAAGGTGTAGTCCTGAAGTTAAACTCAGATGGACCTGAATTGAATATAAACTAATCAATGAAATAAATTCAAGTATTTCCTGTGCATTCCATAACAATCCCTAGGCTATGTAGCACATGCCTAATTATAACCAATTTGTACATGGATTGAGTCAGATAGCTCCTTGTGCTGATCATCGGTCAATGTTTATTTTTTTATTTCATTTTCATTTTTTATTTTTTTCGTTTTCAATGTGTGGGACGAAAAAATTGTGTTGACGCAGGTGGTCGCAAACATATTAGTAGTAATTGACAATAACTTCCACAAATTGGACGGGCAAATGTAACAAGGACTCCAGGGCAAAAATGTGCTTTAAGGACCAATTATAGAATGTAAAAAAGTTATTAGCGTCAGCATGGTCATCAAAACCAAATTACAAAAACATTATTTAAACAATTTAACAAAAAACACGCAATTTAAACACATTTATTATAAAACAGAAGTTACGCTGATAGTTTGGCAGGACATAAGCACCTGTGTCACCGTCAAGATGGAACCAACCTGTGTGTCTGGATGGAAGAAGAAAACCCCCACTAAAATGAACTCTATCAATGGGATCAGAGTCCCGTTCATGTGACCTGTGTACGCGGTAAGAATCTTTTACACAGGTCGGTTGTGAGCAGAAGTAGAAGGTCAGATACATCAATCATGTCAAACCAGATCAATTTGATCAATTTAATTGAATTTGCATACATCGACAGTAATGTAAGTGCCAGGAAGAGATAAACATATCCGATGCCCGGGGTTGATGATGGTCTTACATCAAGGACAGCAAAATCTTACTCAAAGACCAGATTGCAAAGTTTGCTGTTTTGGGTGAAAAATCCTCCGCACAACAAGATGAAACCATGGCCATTATAGGAACAGTTAGTTTTAATCCCGACACACATAGCAAATTTTCCAATCAAATCAGGCTTAAAGAGACTCCACCTGGCTCAACTGGAAAGTACGGCAGTTTTTGGTAAGAAATCGTGCGTGCAAAGATGCAAATCTTGTCGTGATGACGTACACTGAAGGCTTAATTCTTTGTTTATTAATTATAAATTGGCATTCAAACAACAACTAGCTAACTAGCTTAGTTTTTCATCGTTTATTTCTTTGTGGACTGTAACATAATGTGTGTGTCTTCAATTCTGGACTATCTTCTCATCCCCCTTATAGCATTCTGCAGGGCTTTGCCATAATAAAGCCACTCTTTCCCTCACTAATCCGACAACCCCTTTGTTCCACAGCTTCCGACGTCCACCGCAGCCTTTTGCCTAAGCAAATATGAAAGTCCAAACACTAAAATGAAGACACGCATTTATTTTGGCCGTATTGCATGTTAGAACAAACCAAGAATTCAGAGATCAGACAGTGCAGTGTGGCTTGTTGGGCGCCGGACTACAGGGTATGGCCGTTTTCAGCAAGATCTTGGGTGAGGCAACCAAAGATGTCAAGTGCGGGTGCGCAGAAAAAGCTCAGACGCAATGGAGGTGCCCACTTAGGTGCGCAATAACACAGTAAAGTACCAATTTTGACTTGTTCAATCTCTAAATCAGTTGAAAATTGAGTGTACTAATACATAAAATCTTTGTCCAAGTCATTAAGTGCAAAATAACGCACCTTAAGCGCGTCACTGAGGCTCATGAAAAGCAGTATTGGGTGCGGCCATGCCAAACACTGCAGTTTGGGTCGGGCAGACCGTAAATGCAACGTAGAGTGAAGGCAGATTAGCAGGAATGTCTTGGCAAACTTTGCAATTTCATTGCCCACTCCAACATCAGTTTGCTGCCATACGTTGGATGACAGCACACCCCAGTGATCACTCGATTCGTGTCTCAAAATCAAACTCCGAAGATCTGGTGGCTGAATAACTTTTTGCTTATACGGCGACAATTACAACCAACAAAACACGACAGATGACACACTGTGGCGCTTCTCATGGGTTTATTTTCGTTGTGTGATGTCTGTTATTTGTCGCTACAGCGATTTCAATGTTTTGTGCTGAGATTGCGTTTTAAAACTAGCGGTCATTTATGATTTGGTCATAGCTTCTGGTTGCAAGTGTACGTGTTGTAACTTGTTTTCAGTTCAACTTTACTTTGACTGCTGCATTAGTTAACTTGAGTTAACCGCACCTTTCGCTGCATAAGGCGTTTGGTATAGATAATTTTTTGTACGGTTAGCCTCCCCTAGTGATTCTAGAAAACAGCCCTTTTCGACGAGTCATGAAACTACAGAGTTCTACAGCTCAAGCTCAACTGAGTTCTATTAACGGCGGTAATCAGCGTATCACCACGTGATGTACGCCACACGAGCAACACATATTTCTCGTTGTAGCACTTACCCATTTTTGCTCCAGTCGTGTGTGTAAAGCTCATCAAATGAGCGCCTTCATAGCACGCGACTTGAACGGATATTTCCACGTGACTTCCACTAAACAGAGAGCGTTTGCGTTAGTGTAGTACAGCGGTTCTTAAACTTTTTTGAGCGCGACCCAAATCTGAGTTTCATGATCACCTCACGACCCAAACCTATGTCGCGACCCATTTTAATGTCCTATAGACCTATATTATATTATATTAACCTATGTCGCGACCCACCTATGTCACTATGTCGCGACCCATTTTCTGACCCTCCGCGACCCATGTTTGGGTCGCGACCCATACTTTAAGAACCCCTGGTGTAGTAGGATAATTAATTATTGATACATTTTAATCGCATAAGACGGTAAAACAGTTGAGGGGCATGATAATTCTTATTATCTAAAGTTCTGACCGTTTTAAGTTCATCAGTTACTTAAATATAATCTGTCATAATTTTAATCAGTCGCGACCGTAGCAATTTGATTTGCAACTGCGGGATACAAATTTTTTCAAATTAGTGAGCGAACCTTTCTATAGAAGCGCTAAGATTGGCAGACTGCCCGACCTCGAGGTAATCCGGCGCCATCAGCGACAAACCGGTGATCTTTTCCTCGCTGCAGACTGGACGCTCACTTGTAGTCTCAATTCTCGAAACAGAGTTTTCGATGACGACAGATAGATTTTGACAACCGACCATGGAAGGCCTGTAACGTCAAATAAGATTAGCGCAAGTCTGTCAAAGTGAATTATACTAACTTACGTAAATTTCTGAGAAATCGAATAAACGGCGTCAAATCTTTGGTCGTTCGTCAAAGTTTTGTTTTCAAATATCCAGGTGATGGAAAAGTTTGATCCTGAAAATTATACAAGCATTAGCTACCAGTAGGCTCTACAACATAAATACCCCAACGAACTTTCGAATTTCAGGGTACAAACAGAAAACCACTAACCGTACAACTTACACAATTCAGCTTAACTGCGGAGAGCATCATATGTTCTTGTACACATAAAAGGCCATGAGCATCAGGCCTATATTCTATTTCTTTACCTTTGTTAACTTTTAGGTCCGCGTGTATAGCGTCACCAACAGTGACGTAACGCACTCCCGGTCGTAAACTGAAGACTACGTCACGAATAACGTTTTCTGCTCTGACGATGCAATAAGTAAGAATGGGGAATTCGTCCGTTGTGTCGTTGACTTGTATCCGGAAGGTGCCGTTGTTAAAAACGTAACGTAAAGGCGACTTATGAATCACAGTTTCGATAGAAAGCCTGAAAGCAGTTACACATACAGTAGACTGTAAGTGCTGTTTGATAAGCAAAAGTTTTTAATAGTCAGTTATATAAAAAAAAGTCTAAGCATATCGTCAGTGCCAATGCGTTACTGGTATAGCTAACTGCAAGCAAAGTAAATGGAAATTATATTATGTAGCCTACCAGGATTATAGTAAATTCATCTATACGGCGTTAGATCACGAAGCATTGCATTTAAAACAGAAATTGTATAAACGCACCAATTTTTTTATTGTTATCAATTTTAGAGTGTTGAGCTCTCTATTAACCAAAATTAAAAAGTTGGCGCTATTTTATGTGGCGTAGGATGAAGGCAAGATAACGAACCAATAAAAATAAACAAACACTGCATCTGAGTAACACAGCGCTCGAATAATCTCGGTAATCAGATGCCATAGCTGAGTTTATGTCATGCGAAGACTTTCTCAATCCGAACATAAGCATTCGATTACACTGACAGAGAATCCCACAATTTTTTTTTAGAATACACCTGTGCGTGAAATGTGTAGAAACGGCAGCGGTATTGTTTAGTGTACGGTATGACATGGTGTCGCTGTAATGTCTCACCATTTAATTGAGGTGCTGTTGGACGGATCGACGCCGTTGTCCTGGAAACGAGCGATGTTCCAAGCAAAATTGCGTCCACGCTTCTTTGGGACGGAAATCCTGGAAAATTAAACAACCAAATCTTATGCAATTCCGCACAGGTATAGTTTAGCTATTACTACGGTAGAAAGCATTCACTAACTGGGTTTGTCTCCCTGCCCGTACGACTTCTTCACACTTCAGCTTCTTTCTTAACGAGCGATGTCCTTTCGGAACGATTGTGATTGGTTCGACCAGCCTCGATGCCGTTTGAAAAGTATCATTTGATATCTGCAAGGGTTAACACACTTAAACGACAGAATCATGGCAATACTTTGCGAACATGTCGCATGTAGTTCTGAAGGTTATTTAGTGATTGACGGTGCCGCTAAGCAACTACTAATAATTGTATCGTACAGCCGTAAGCGACAACTGTATAAGGTTGATAGACGCCACATCGCATTTTAATCTATTGACCTTTGAGTCCTACTTCCTATACCTGGACATCGACAAGGAATTTTCCCGGTGTTTCGTAAACATGAGAAAAATACATATTCAACACACAACCATTCAAGTAGCACGTCCACACTCTGAAAAATAAAAGGTTATAGAAAATTTTATTTCCGTCTCAGTCAACTCAATAAGATGCATAGCCTAACCCTAAAGTATAGAGTATAGACTATATAAGTGCGGCATATAGGCTATAGCCTGTTGAATTCGAGAGTAAACTTTTGTCAAGCCACGACTGGCAGCACTTGCATTTACAAAAATGGGGTTCCTATTTCTTAAACATAGTGTAAGCATATTACGCTTAGCAGAAGGTGTTACAACATAACGCTCCTATTGTGTTCCATTGATTGTACAGTTCATGCGAGCACTTACTCTTGAGTGGGATATGCGTCTTGTTCTTAGTTCTTACCTTTCTAAGCCCATTCCAAAGTTGCTGAGAGGTAGAAATCCCGAATCTCTTCCCGAGTAATGGCTTGGCTCGTAAGGGTCATACGGACCGCTATTTCAAATATACGTTCTTTGTTATTTTGAACTCTGTGTCAATAAAGTCCAAGGAGATTTCTCCGTTTAGGATAGGATATAGGCCTAATAGACCTATATAGGCCTATAGAGAATAGAATATACTAGACGCATTCCTAATCTGACGAACTGTAGGAACCGCCAATGTTCTCATAGTTTATGTCGAATGCATTTTGTGCTAGATTTGCACATGTAATTTATTCCGATACTTCCAATCTTGCACTATACCTTGCGCTTCTTCTGAAAAGGTTATGACCCCACATTCCTCGTTCGCTCAGGTCCTGCTCGACCGTTTCACCATCTCCAAACCTGATGTGTGTTTTCACAGACGCACGCACCGACACGTAAGCGGTTGCCTTCGAACAAAGTCGAACGATATCCAACGTCATCGGTTATTTCAATAATTTTAACGTCTTCAGTGTTTTAAGAAGTTATTTTGAATACGTTTAAAGGGTATTTTGCAGAACATTTTGATAACCGTTTATAGTCACGCAAACAAACACGACTTACATGAAAACAGACTTTTGTGTTAACTTCGTACATTCCGTCCGGTAACTTCGGGGAAGGGGAAACCCCAGGTGGAGTACTAGTGGGTGGTAAGGTGGTGCTCTGGACTTCAATGTTAGTGCCCACTCCCGGCGGGAAAAGTCCAAAATGACGGGAAGAGGGTAACTCGAACCCGGTAGGCAAACTTGGACCTTCCTGTGAGAAGAGGTTCGCTCTGGAACACTCTTCCTCGCAATCGCTGATTGAAACTGTGACATCTTTTATCTCCGGACTTATGATGGCGACGAAAATTGACTTTGTTGTGGAACCGAGATTGTTTGAGGCGGTCACGGTCACTTCACACAGGCCGTCTTTCCTGAATTCAAAGCTCTGCAAAGGAAAGATAATATTTGGTTAAAAATTGGAATGCCTGGGAATGGGATACCGTCTAGGCATACTGGCAAACAAGAAATGTTAAAAACAAATTTATTTGCTTTCTTTAACTCATACAAAATCCACTAAAATGGAACCAGTTTAGCTTTCATGGTGTACTGTATGGGGTAAACGATATCAAATGTAGCCTGAACTTTAAAGTGCCACTACAGCCCTTATTTTGAAAGTTTTTTCCCATGCGTTGTGTAGATAAATACGTTGCGTACTTGTTCATTTGTGTGACAGACAGAGGCGGCGCACTGATCCTTGTCTAAGTGTGGCGTGGCAGTGCGCCTAGCCAGATTACAAAAATTCCAGTCGAATGTGATGTTGACTCCTTGACTGAGTGTAGCTCGTAAAATCACTATTTCTGATCTTACTACTGACGTGGAATCAATTTCTTCGAGTCGGTAACCTGCTCAAAACGACGTAACTTCAGAGTTTGTTCAAAAATGCAAGAAGAACGATCATCCGTATCAAAAATATGTTAGCTTTTTGCCAGAAAAAGCCATGATAACCTACTGGATGATTCGGAAATGAATTTTGGGGTACATGAAGGGTGCACAGAATGCACAGATCCGTCTTGCACCAAAAGACCTCTAGGAATTGGGGATATCACAGTAATGTACTGACGCATTGCTTCATAGGAAAGGTCGTTGCGGACACGGACGTCTACAGCACAAAATACACTTAAAATTTCCAAGGTCAGCAAACATTGATTGTGACGTCATAAAAAGAATAACAATAAATTTACCCAAAATAGAACGTGGGTCAAAAGTTTAAATTTGAAATTTTGAAGTACTTACCGACCGTATAAAATCCAAGCCTACTATAAACGTGCGTAGCAATTAACTGTCCCTGTGTATCGATGATGTTGATGGATTTTCTGTAAGTTGCGCCATTCTCTGCCGCTACGACCACGTTGACGCGATCGAAGGTCGTATTCTCGTAATACTTCAGCCCTGGTATAAAGCAAGGGTACATATTACAAATGTTTACGATATTTGCCTTACAGTGGCATGTACATAGACAATATACTTTGTTTAGCAACTTCGTGTGTGTATGCGGACAGCCACCATCCTACTGAAACGATTGTAATTTTCCTAACAAATAGATTTACAAGAAAGTTGCATAATTTCCCCCAGAACGACTAAGCCTAAGAAAACCGGATCCCCATCTGTGGATTGAACGGCCCTTAGGTTAAATTGCTTTGGGTTTATTTGTCCTGGGTCGTATTGACCGATCACCCTATCTAAGAATAAATCGTGTGTAGCGCTACCTACCGGTTGGGAAATCTGGCTTGGACGCGAGTCGAATCCGGATCTCAATGTTTGTATTTTCTCCGATCACTGCCTTAGGAGCACTTAAAACCTGAACACTTGATATGAAAGGACCTTTTATGGAGTAGATGCTGTAGAATTGAATGCCCCCGCAAGGACTTTGCAGATCGTTCGGGCATCTGTGATTTGAACGAAGAATATTCGATAATTCCATGACAAGCATGAGGCTTTTACAGAATATGTAATTTTTTGGAAATATTTTTCATCATTAAACAGAAACTGTAAAGTCACAAAAATATTACAGCGTATAAATACTAAAAAGAGCACAAAACATGATGATCAAACTTCACCTTAACGTACAATCGTCGCTCTTGGCCCGAACCATGAATCTTTGATCAGTCAGGCAAGAGCAGAGTGAACCATCAGAAAGTGCCGCGTAATTGTGTCTGAAAAAATGACAAAGAACAGTAGTTAAAACTTTTGGCAATAAAAGTGCTGTTTGTATGCGCGCGCGTGTGTGTGTCTGTGCGTCTGTGTGTGTGTGGCACGTGTTACTGAAAAATTGTATAATGACCACTCACCTTCAACTTACAACAAAACTAAATCAAAGCAAATTTTCCTATGGCACTTAAGCCATATTCACATTTACAACAAGTCTGACGGATATCATGTCATTAACATTTTGATAACACGTTGTCAAGATAGCAGTAGGCTTATAGCCGTAAGACTGGAATTGACTTGGGATGGTCTAACCTTGCGTGGATGCGGATTTCCTTAATTACAAGTTACATTACTTCACAAATTTAATATTTAAACTATACTTAAGGTGTTTTGATAAATGTGGCGTGTGGTGACCAGCTGGAGTAGTACTGGGCAAAGATGTTTCATTCAAAAGCGTAATGCTGTCCTGCTGAAAAAAATCAGTTGAACTTCGTACGAAAAAGTTCAGTAGTAGGTTAAGCATTGCTAAAACGGTCACGACCGAAGTATTCTGGTGTAAAGTATATTTTTGAAATAAAGTCAACGTGTCTTATAAGTTACATAAAAAATCAAAGATCACAAAAGCTTTGGTGTCGACATGTGAAAAACAATAGAAAAAGGTCTCAAGAAACAAACACATTTATCAAGAAATTAGAATTGTGAGGATATTTGTATCATACTCATGTAAACGACGCCCCCCGGCGTAAAAAAAAAACGTTAAAAGTACAAGTACACAAACACATAGTATTACTGTCGCTTTCGAGACAATCGGGGCCGTGTCGAACGCAATATACGCATGGCCTAAACCGGATATGTAGGATCTGGAAAAATTCTTACGGTCTATTCACTTCTAAATACATCATTTTTATAAATAGGTCTACACAGTGTTGACGATAGAAAATTCGTAGCTTTGCATATTATCTTCCAATTTTTGTGTTACTACTTTCTAATTTATTTATACAGTAAAAGTTCGTGTGATTTGCGTATAATACACCCATCTAAAACAATCAACTGGCCTACACTCTTGTTAGTTGTTGTTAGCCTACACTTGTCTTCTTGTTAGTTTTGTTGTCTTGTTAGCCTACACTGTTGTTAGTTAAAGCCCCGTGCCTTTGTAAACCTATTTCAACTTATGATACATCGTCCCTTAGCAAACTTAAAACGACATTTGATAAATTACACTCGCATAGTAGCTTATACTGTATATACAGGTCAGCGGAAAGTTTAAAGATGAGACGTCTCATAATTACCCTTGATCGAGGCAGTTCTTGGAGCATCTTGCGGGATTGACCAGGACTTTGTTGCGGTAAGGATGAAGCTGATTCTCGGAGTTGCGTCGAGGAAGATAACACCCAAGATACCACGACTTCGGGTCGTCATCTACACCATGAAGAAATGAGTATGTTTTTAAATAAAAAAATTATGTAAGAACATTGGCTGTTTTTCAAAATTTTTTAACACAAATCTAACGTTTGCAACAGTGCGCTATAAATATATCATAAACTAAAGGATGAAAAAGCTAAAACTAACAATGTCCAAAGGCATTAGCGTTTAATTACATTTTGAGATATAAAAATAAATGTAAAAGCTTGGCATCGTAGAACTAACTAAATAACAATTAATCAAACGTTTCTATAATTTCAATCAAACCACAGCAAGCTACCGAGTTTGCTTTGTCCAATGCGTAGCAAGGAGCAGATAAAAACCCATAGAAGAGGATAGACAGCGTTCCTCATTTGAATAATCCTGGTGCGTTAGTAAGCTGCATAATCCGGGAATGTTACCCCTTGCTTTAACTTATCGAAAGTCCTTATTCAAATATAATTCATTCAGACTTGTCAAGACTTAATATCTAAATCGTTTACTTTTGCATAGGAATTACAGAAAAGTAAAACTGTGTTTTTCAATATACATTGTATTGCAATGCCATACAAGAACAAATTTGGCTTCGTACATGACGTAGCCGATGACGTCATGTCCTAACGTCATATACTAACCATTTCATACTTTACGTAAACTCAGAGCAACTGGTTTATGTAAGCCACGAAGAACGGTATTTGCAGTTTATACGGTGTATATATGCTTTCATACACGGGTATCTTTTCCTTCGTCACTTACATGAAGAGCTACTTTTGAATTTGCGTAGTAGCAAACACAGTGTGAGCTTTCGTACAAAACAAACATTAACTCTTTAAAAATGTTAAAAATCGAAGTCATCTCATAGCACTTTTCACGACCGAATAAATTCTTTCAGGAAAGGCTACTAATGCTATAAGACCGTATGTAACATATAACTTTAAGTTAACTCTTTCGGTTAAGTTTGACAACAAATGTATTTACAACTTTCCTAAACGCGCCGTTGACATTTGAACCCGTCTCGAAAAACTTCCTATCTAACACAGCAATGCACTTGTTGATAAGGCCATGATAAATTCGTCCTAGCCCTTCCAAGCAAGTGATAAGGCGAAATGTTTCAGTCTTTTCATCACCGCTCGAGGCGCAAATTCCTGAACGACACACAGCCCCGGGCTAAAGTAGAACACAATAGAAGCGTTGAATCCTGTTTTAATTGTCTATCGGAGGTTAAAAATTGACCGAGAAATGTTACTAACGATGCTCTATTATTATGTCGTAAGTCGTTACACTTTCAAGTTGTCTTGCATTAAATGTTTTCTGTTTTAAATTAACAAAAACATGTTTTTTGTTGGAAACACTCCTTTTGTGATGTTTTCACAATATTGGAAAAATGTTGTGCCTATCGTTCGAAGTACAGGCATCATGTCAATACCCTTTATCCGTGAATATTATTTTGAAGTGTGACGTAGTAGAAACGTCACAGGTGATGACGTAACAAGCTATTGAACACTATCTGCTCGATAAAATCGCCACAAGTCTCGAGTTGAAACGTGATTTTACTGAACAAATACAACCAAGGAAAAAACTGCATCGAATTAGGGTAAGGGTACAAAAGCTACGTGGTCATATACGTAATAACAATGCAATATGCAAGGTAAAGGTGCTGGATTGTAAATCACATAATTGAAATATACAGTGTGCGCTACGATTATATGAAATTTATATACAGGTAAGTTGATACGCCTCATATGATTAAGTAGTAATTGCAACTAAGTATAGGAAATTAAATGATAACTTGACTGTGATATCATTGATTACGTTGATACGATATTGATTATAAAGTTGTAACTGGTTCGAAAAAACTTCAGAAGTTACCAGAAAACTTCAACAGAAGTTGAGAAACAAGCAAATACATCAGGAAGCCAGAACCGTAAAACAGCTACTTCTGTCATTTTTCTACGCAAGAACCTGCAGGACTCGGTGAAATTTTAAATTACAATTTGCATAGAAAGATGCCGAATAAAATTTTTGTCATGTACTAGAAAATTATGTCACAAACTAACTCTTATTTCGCCGAAAAAATATTCCACGTATTCGGTGACTTCAAAGCGACGGTGTCAGGTTTTGCGTGGTGTGATCTCCATTCAACTGCATTTCCACACGAACACGCTGAGAAGTAAGTGCGATTAACAATATGACAAGCGCGTTTCACTGTTAACTGACGTATCAGAAAAGCTGTGCCGCTAGATGACGCAAATGAACCCGGGTAACACAATTGAAGGCACAGAGAAAAACAACTCGTTAAAAACAAGACTCACCAACAATCGTCTCCGCCAGTTGTAACCAACTTGCTATCGTCACAGACAAATCGTGCGTTGGTCACGTGAGCAGAATGGCCGACATATTTCTGGTGTCTTGCCTAATATCGAAATAAAACCGCTGGTAGATGCTTTAAAGTTATATAATAGAAATAATATAATATAATTTGCCTTAATTAAAAAATGACTACAAAATAAACAATTAAGTTATTTATGTTCCAGGAAAGTTATAAATATTAAAAGTTATCGCAAAAACTCACAAATTTTTCCTTGCAAGGAAAATCGAACAATTTGACAAAACCGAAATCGTCTCCCGTGGCAACCGCGTTCCCGCCATGAGTGACGTTGGCGCAGTTGACGTCAGCATCAACGCAATTTTTGGGCCATATGCCAATGACGTCATCACCAAGAACACTAAATTGAACAAAGTAAAATATCGACCTGAATGTTCATACAGGAACCAAAGCTATGACGTAAAAGACAGAATAATAAAGACGATCGACAATTAAGCTTTCGGCGATGCTTTTGTGTAACGTTCAATAACTTGCGAGCAAATTCTAAGTAGATTCACAGCTTAGCAAAACAGTTAGGTTTAAAGCTGGATTTACCCCAAAGGTTTCGATAGTAATAATAATATTGTAAAATGTTGTAGAAAAATATTTGCATGGAAGCTCGAATTCGGCACAAAAATTTTCATGAACTTAATCCCAAAAAAGTCTCGACATCCGTTTCTGAAGAAAATACCGCTCTCCATGCGTTTGAACGGACTCGCAAGATCTTTTACCTTGTCCATGTCTCCCAGGTTATGTTGTTGATGATTTTTATGTCCGTGACTTGTTTACCTGAGGGAACCTCGAATACCATGTGCTTGTACGCGCCGGTGCCCGCCTGTGTGCAAATGCAATCTCGTTTGAGTTGGAAATTTTATGAAAAAGCGAAAAAAATATGGACGCAACCACAGCTGCAATGAAACTTAATTCACAAACTTTATTGCGTGAGGATTATAACATCCAGGTTAACGAAACCGATAAGGAGCATAAGACATTTCTTGTTTTGAAAAGTATCGTAGCATTAGACCTATATTTCTGCACATTTCAATCATCAAGTCAAAAAAAAGGCAAAGACGTCTCTTGTGTGGGGCAAGTAAAATGTACCTGTATGTATTTTCCATCCTTGGAGAAGTCAACTTGAAAAACAAAACTCGGAATTTGTTTGCAATACCCGACTCTGGCGAACTTGTTTTCCAAACCGATTTCATAGAAATCTAAAGTTTGCTGGGAACTGACGGCAATCAGATTGTCCTTTGGGCTGAACCTGAGATGGGATACGTACGTTATGCCACCTACAAAAACTTTAAGCACTCCCTCTAGAAACTGCGTGACTGAAATAATATTTTCCTAAATTTAACTAAATATGGATAAATCAAACCAGAATCAAGTGAAAATTTATAATTTTCAGAAGAACTCTCTCAAACTCCTACATACCGATGCAATACCTCAATGAAATCAATCCAACAGAATCTTTGGAGGTTTTTTTGTCTTTGTAACATAGGCCCAAATAGTTTTACCAAGTGAAACAATTTTATTTTACACGCATTTACCACATCTCAGTGACAATTTCGCGTCATTATGGAATTTGGGAAAAAGTAAAATAGAACTTTTGTTACCAGACTTGCTGGTACTTTACTATAAAAATCAAGACTATCTATTTACAAGGTGGACAGTGTTAAGCAGAGTTGTAGCGGTTTGATCCATTGCTAAACTACAGTTTATTAGTTTATTTCTTTTTACAGTTTAACGTCGGTTTCGAAATACGACGCATAATTTTGGAAAACACGAGTTCCAATTACACTGGTCAACAATTTTTCAAAAATTTTTTGCTTCCGTTAAGAAAACAATTGATTCTTATGTATTTTTGGACGCTGAATCCAAAAATGTCGGTTAAAATTGCTGATTAGCTCTAGTTTAAAAGATAAAAAAATTTTCATTTTTGTATGTTAATCTATATATGGCAAGCCTTGGTGCACTTTATTGAACACAACAGTAACAATGTACAAACAGTGTAATAATTGCATGCGTTTATATTTCAGCATAGCATATGCAACAAATAACTGCCACTTTCCAAATATGAATTTCTAATCTATTTTATCTGTTATATTCCTTTTGTCCTGTAACTCGTATACGGTTAATGGAGCATCCCTACATATCATCCTGCAAAAGTGAGCAAGCATTGATTGATTTTGTTTTCCATGGTACCTCTTTTGCATTGCAGATATGCATTGGTGAAATCGCTCACCATGCTAATCACTGACATCTCCACAGTTTGGTAGAAAAAATCCAGGTGCGAGTCCAAAAAGTGTATCTTCAGTGACATATTGCACTCCATGCATCTGTATGCTTTAATGAGATTTACACCAATTCCGTGTAGTTGTCAGCTCTTTTGTTCCCCAAGAATTTTGTGGCCAGCAACTTAAACGCTTCCCATGCAATTTTCTCTTTGTCAAATAACACTTGATCAAATTTACCGTCTTCGAAGATGATGATTCTGCCAGAAGATTCCATTGCTGTAGTCTAGAGCTGAAGTCTAAATTTCTGATTTAACTTTTGGTAGTTCCAAATCCCGGATAAGATAGTGCAATTTCTTTTGAGTTATAAGGTGTGGTTCTTTGGAAGATAGTGTTTCAACGTAACGTGAATTCTTTAGGTACCTCAGGAACAGGAAGTAATTCTCCATGCGGTACGGGACGAATTGCTGATGGAATATTTGTGTATTGAATACTTTGCTTCTTCTTTCTCGACAAACCTTTACAAACCGGGGGGTGGGGGGTCGTGCAAAAGTAGCAATCGCTAATGTGGTCAGTAGGTTCTCTCAAAACCATTGGAACAGCAAAGGGCATACATTTTCTTTTTCCGTTTAGCCATTGCCAAAGATTTGCACCACAGGAGTTACAGCATATGTTAGGGGCCCAACTCTTGTCCTGATCACCAACTTTATATCCAAAATACAAGTTGAATACAAGGTTTGTTTTCCTGACCACAGCCGTTATACTTCACTTTTGTGAAGAAAAAGTTATTTCACCACAAATCTAGTAGAAATTGTCTGCATTTTTTATGCATTTACGTGGCATCTGCAGAAAGAGCAGTTCAGACTACACACATGAAGCAAGCAAACAACCCAACTCAAACATACGTCAAAATAAAAAATAATATAAATAGAAACGTCATCTACCTTCAAACAAATATATTAAGTGCCCAACTCTATCTGGCAGATGCAAACTACAACAGATAAACGCACACTTCTTTCCGCGTTAGCAAGTAAAGCACATTTTGGCATGGTGCCATATCTCAAAAACTAGAGCTAATCAACAAATTTAAAGTTGATATTCGAGATCAGTGACCCCAAATTAGCCAAGATTGACCTCATTCGTTTCAGAAGCAAATTGGCTGTTGACCAGTGTTATCGCGCCTATAGAAACGAATAACGACGTCACAACATACCTCATTATTAAATCATAAGTATGTAACAAACGTAAAAGACAATTCCGAATATCCCTGGTAGTGGAGACAAGACTAACCTGACATCGTATATAGCGGCCTTTCTGTCTCGTTTCTTGGCCAGCACTTTGCACGAGACTACGTCCAACACCAACACTTCGCCGTTTTCCTGCCCGACCACGATCCGCTGCCCGTCATGGCTGAATGCACACGCACGTGACCCGGCCGTCAGTGATATTGAGTGCAGTAAAATCTGATGACGTCATAGATTAGTGTGTAAAATGGCACGAGTCTCAAAAGCAGCGTGGACAATACAGCAGAAGATTACTTAGTGCGGAACGGTTGTTCCCTCAACCCGCAAAAGAAAATCATCCACAGTTTTAATACATTTAGTCCAATCACCTTTCCACTGAGGTCCCAGATTCGGGCAGTTTTGTCCAGGGACGTCGTACAACATACCATTGACCCCGGGTGGCAAGCAAGGCCCCAAATCTCCCCTTCCATGTGCCCATAAGCCAGGTACATGCTGGACCCGCTCTTCTCAGTCAGCTCCAATATCTCCGAATCCCTGGTACCAACCACAATCTTTCCCTGGTAGAAAAAGAAATAACTCTTATGCAAAGGTGTCACAAAAATTCTCTGAACAATCCCGATTTTCAAAGCAACCAAACCGCCTACTTTTCCTCTCGCTACAGATTTGACGACACTGTTTGAAGGGAGTTTGAACGCTCTACATCTCTTCATCTCCTGATCCCACAACTTCACCGATCCTCCCTCCTTTGTCCTGCGATTATAACGTCACAATAGAATTGCGTAACAAGCGCGTAAATGCTATGGCTGCGTTTGAATTGGCTTCGGTCGGCCATTCGTGTTTTTGGAATACGCGTGCATAATATTTCTGCTGAATTTTTGACATGAATAAAAAACACTTTAATTCTGAAAGATTAGTCTGTGAGTATAAAATATAAAGTTTTACGTAAGAAATCCACTAGCTTAATTTGCTTGTCTACAAAAAACTTTTCTCTATTTCTCACAGGGTATTTTTTCCGCCAGTGACGATCAATCCGTCTCTCAGTGTCGTGTGCATGCTGAATACAGGGCCAGTGTGAGCTTTCGCCACCGTCCTCTGTAACACGTGATCTTTCCATACGTACACGTCACCGTTCATTGCACCGGTGTAAGTGTGGTTGTCCTGGAACGATAAGATTATACCGCCTGTGAGATCACAGTCCAACACGCATCAATGCACTTAGTCAATCTATCATTCCTCTCTGTGCACAAGTGTACAAACACAATTTATACTGAGAACATTTACATATATTTTTAGAAAATCTTTAGCAAGCAGGAACTATTCCTTATGTCACTACATGATACACAAACTACTCACGGCTCCGAATGCCATAGAGAGCATGGTCTGCGCTTGAATGCCGGCAGTGGCACCCAGGACACCTCGTTTTCCAAGCAAGGCCGTACCACAAACCTGTCCGAAAAATATACAAGCAAAGGGTTCAGTTTACCGTCAAACAGAAGGCAAACCAAAACCTTCTTGCGTAAGTAGCCTATTTGCGTGTAAAACAATACCAACCTTCCAAAACATGACGTGTTTGACGCCCACGGTGACGAAATTTGTGTCGGAGTCGGGTCGAAATTGTGCGCTGAAAATTCGACGTCTGTTACATGGGTGACTGGACACCAAAGCCCCTGTAAAGAAGGAAAGATGCCATCAGTTTAAAACTGTAAGCTGGCGCAAACCACGAACAACGACAATGCCACATTGTTATATTGTAGCCTACAACGTAACAGCAGCTCTCGACGTTCTCCGATCGTTCATTCGAGAACAAGAAAACCTTAACCGAGAGGTTACATTTTACATAGACGCTTTAGAGATCAACGTTTCACAGCTTTTAACGCTTTAAGATAAAAGCCCACATATTGCCGAGTGGACTGACAGTTATTTCCACTCGCCTTCCTGCCATCTCCATACCGCCACCGAGTGTTGTTCTTCTAGACCAACTGAAAGCAGGAGCTTTCCACTGGCACTGAAATTGACTGAACACACGCCAACTTCGTGGCAACCCTTTAATATCGAGAGAGTTTTTTTAGAGATTGCGTCCCACACGTGGATTTTTGGGCTTTCACCAAGCTGGCCTGCAAACGATAGAAATGAGCGGTTAATCGAAGTATCAGTCGTAATCTGTCACCTTATTAAAAGTATTAGTTAGAAAAACACTAGTTTTTGACTTGAAACTAAGTTACTGTTCACTTGCTTATGGCGCTTTAGGAGAAATTAACGGTAGCATGTGGTTTGTTTTTAGTTTCTTACCAGTCGCAATTACGTTCGGAAACTTGGGATGTTGATTGACCGTCAAGCTAATGATGTCATCCGTATGCTCAAGATAAAACGTCTGCTGATGGGCTGATGAAACATCTTGCAGGATCCCAGCGCCTAGAACCGGGTTTTTAAAGACGATATGAAAAAACAGTCAGAACAGTGCGTCAATTAGCAGAGAAACACACTGAGTTAGCAACGTGTGAGCAGATTACTCTTGTGAAGCGAGCGCAGTACCTGCCGCATGAAACACAATGTGCGAACCGTCGTTGACGTAATGCAGGTTGTCACGGCAATCAAAGCCGCGATAACCAAACACGTGATGTAATTCAAGTTCGGTCACCCTGTTCACCGCGACCTTGCCGCTACGCAACACGCGCTCGGTTTCGGGTAATCCCCGGCTTACAGCGGGTCTGTGGAATTAAGTTTGAAAAATACTCGTTTCCCGAAAACTTCTGGTATGACAAAAGACGACATTTTAAAGCGAGCTACGCTTTCAACGCCGTCTCCACTTACTTATTCACAGGTTGTAAATCCTTGGCATTAGGCTTTGTCCCGGTTGTGTCTCTTATGTTAGACGCATAGATTTTGCTGGAATAGTCCATGCTGTTTTCTCTTGCTACGTCACTGTCGTAACCTGCGATAGTGATCAGCGAACTTCTAATGAGATTTTGGTAAATTTACCAGAAGCTTAAATCCTAACATTACCGCTAGGTTTACAAAAATTGCAGATTTAAACCACAGCGCCAACAAAATGCGGCAAAACTTGGGGATAAATTCCAACTCACCCCCCTCCTCTTCCGAGTCTGTGTCCGAATCATCGCTGTCACCGTGGTACTCCACGTTGCTCGGTCCCGCCTCGAACTTCGAACTCGATGCGATTTCTATGTTTTCCCTGGTCCACAGAAATAAGGCGGTATCAGCGCCTCCAGTGGAAGCAACCTGGCTGGAGTCATGTGACCACCGGACGTTGGTCACGTGGGCACTATGGCCGACGTACTTTTTACAACTGGCATTTTTCTCCTAAATGTAAGGAATGTATGGATGAGGACTTTGTTGCGAAATTTAGGAATTTTTATTTATTTATAATTAACGATATTATAATTGTATAATTACTTCAAATAGTGGTTCAAATAAGTTTCTAAAATTAAATTACTTCATCAGCACCAAAACTTTAAGTTAATTCAAAGCAATGCGATCTAAAACTACCCTTCACCTTCACAGGATATTTGAAGAGTTTCACGAACCCGAAGTCATCCCCGGTTACAAGTAACTTCCTATCTTGGCTCAAACAAGTCGCGTTCACATCTGTGACGTCACTATAGGAGGGCCATATTCCCTGCACAGAAATTTTTCGTAACAAAGCGCATAGATATTATGCTAAATACAATTTTTTACGTGACGCCGACAACGCCGTCTGAATAGAAATATGATAAAACTATTTCCAGAGCCCCATTTAGAAAAAACGTCGTCACAAAATAAGTTTCACCTGACATGTCTTCCCGAGTACCCCGGTCCACGAAGACCACTCGATGCTTTCATCGCTGCTTATTGTCTGTCTCTTTCCACGAGGGGCTTCAAAGTACAACAACTCCTTGGCACCACTGTTCACGCAAAGCAGCTTCCCTGGGGAAAATATATGTAACTAGGTAGGTTACTGGTAGTCACAAGGGTACCACAGGCGAGATAGAACTATTTGAAGAGTTCTTCTCGAAGAGTCCTCATAGTGGCCCGCAGCGAACTTGGGTGCAAAGGGTTGGGATTTAAGACTCGTGCACCTAACACAACCTAAAAACCACAACAACACAACACCTAACACAGACCACACCTCACTGAACAAGATACTCTCTACTGCCGAGGCTGTAGCGTTCGTTACGCGTAACAATCTGAAATATCTGTTTTTGTAGAAAATAATCCAAAGATATCTGCACAAACCTCGTGCGTCCCAATCAATGTGGGTGATATAGCTGGATGCCCCTTTGCACACTCCGACCCTACTGCTATCCAGCACGTTGTAAATATCTACAAAGTTGTCATGTGACGCAACTGCAACGTACTTCCCCTGGCCTGGAGAAAATCTACAGAACGGTAACAGATGTAGAACTTTGTCTAGCTCTGTAGAATTATCGTGATTGTGAAGATATCGCCAACGTGCTCACCTTATATCGGAGATTGCTTCCTTTCTGTGGTGAAAGGTGACCAGGTGGTCAAGAGCTGAAGCCGAGAGCACTTGAAAACTTCCTATGAAGACAAATACAGGCCATGACAGACAAAACAAAAACATCAGCAACAGATACGACACATGCATGATATTGTGCATAAATATACCGTTACTTCACATAACAGCCAGGTGTGTGAATAGGTTGTTACCGTCGTTGCAACCAATAGCGATTGCATTTCCGTCCGGTGAGTAAGCGCAGCACTTTCCCCCGACCGGGAACTTCCGAGCGACGAGCATCCTCTGCTGTTGAGGGACCGTCGACCACTTACGTACAGTCTTATCATTCGAAATGGTGGCACATTCAGGCTTCGTTGGGTGAAACGCCAGGCCCCAAACTTCACCCTCTGAATGACCCTGATTTGTTACAAGTAAAGTTAAAATTGAGTGTCACTGTGAATGATATTTTCAAATTTCTACGAAAAACTACATCCATTTTTGTTTTAGTTCGGTGGGGTAAGATTTTGTCCAAAGATTAAAAATAGACCTGTATCATATCAATATCCTGACCTGCATAATTATGCTGACTGGGCCACTCTTGTCCACCTCAAGTATTTCTCCATTCTTAGTTCCTACAAGTATCTTTCCATGGCCTTAATAAAATAATAAGGTTGTTGATCAAACTGTCTTGAACTCTTCTTTAAATAGTTCGATGAAAATATGTTAACGTTTGCGATGCATCTGGCGAATTGGTTAGTCACTGTACAGGCCGACACTTCAGCAACGTTCACAAAATTGATGTGCCATTTCAGTTTTAAACCTAGTCTTATTCTTAGCCAGCAACCATAACTCTAAAACCTTACCCAGTGTTATAGCTCTGACTGTTGGATGGTTTTGCAGTAATTGCCCAGGAACGTCTTTAACGAGGTGGTCATTTGCGATTGGGTAGGTCTTTAAGCAACGTTCAAGTTTTTCATCCCATAAGCACACTATACCATCCTTTCCGCCGGTAACAAAGCCCTAGATAAAATTTGTCTAGAAATTGCTCTATCATGAAAACATAACATTCTGACAGACAGAACACTGTAAACAAACTGAGTTACGCATTGCAACACCCCACCTTATCCAACGAGTGTATGGCGAAGCAGGGCCCGTCGTGGGCCCTTTGTGTGCGAGCCAGCCGATTACCTTGCCACACATAGATCTGTAGAAAATACAACATTTCGCGTTTAAGTGATGCTTGGAAATCTCAACAACCAGTCGAGAATTGTTTTACCTGACCGTTTGCTGATCCACTGTAGGCGTTCCCGCTCTTGTCATAAGCAACACACAGCATTGTGTCCAACTTACCGACATCCCCGAAGGTCCCTCTATGTGCTGTACAACCCCCGCCTAAATTAAGCAATAATTTGATGAAAGAGACACAAGGACAACAAACCAGGTTGCAGCTCCGGCAAATTATGAGTATAATATATAGTAAACAGGAGATCCTTAGTCAATACGCTATACCTTGGAAAGCAGTAAACAGGTTTCAATAATAAATATGGCCGGTAAAGTCTTGAACTCTGTTTAATTTAACTCAAACGACAAGTTAAAATGAACAAATTATAAATATCGGTTCTCCATATGAAAAGGACAACAATACTTTAACTATCAAAAAAAATTGAGCCTAACTGCAACACCAGGCTGTAATAATGGGAAGAGTAGCCTGAGTCGCAGCTGATGTCAACTTACCGACATGCTGCCAGAATTTGATGTGTCTCACTCCCACAGTCACCAACTTGTCCGGGTCACTCGAGTTGAATCGAACAACAAAGACTTTATCTTGGTGGGTTTTTGTCGTCGCCAGCTTTTGCCCTCGTTTCCAGTCCCATATCGCCATCGAGTGGTCATTATCAAGGCCGATGGACGCAAGTTTTTTACCGTCATCTGCACATGAAGAAATGCAGTAACCACAACGGTGTCGTAACTCTAGGCATTATGACGTCATACATTACCTGAAAAATCAACCGCTGTTACACCTCTCTGATGAAAGCCTTTAAGGACCGAAATGGTTGTTAGAGTGTCAGCATCCCATACATGTATGGCAGCATCTCTTCCAATCTATAACAAGCATATATTTGTCATGTACAGAGCAAGGTCAGTCTCTTAGATGTCCAACGTGGTTCTAATTTAAATTACAAGCTAGTCTCTGACAGAAGCTATTGCTAAGCTATCTATCCAAACATAGAAAAATAGAAACTGAGTAAATGTTATGGTTGTGGAAACAACGACATTGCTTTCGATAATATGAACCCTGACCTGGCCAGTGGCAACGATATCTTTAAGGGGGTGAAGGTTTAAACATAGAATATCATCGTCGTGTTTATCATAAAATCTCTGTGTGCACTTTGACCTCGAGTATAAAATGCCGAGAGCGGCAACGTGATAGACGATTTCCCCTTTTTGTGTGTAGAAAACATTATCACGACAATCGTATCCCCGATAACTGAAACATAAAAATTTACCGATAAAGAAACCAAACGCAAAAAATCTAAAGCAATTCCGGCCGAGACAAATTCCTTGTAACTGCAGCATCAAGAGACTGAAATAGACATCGCACACAAAACAGTAAAAATGAACACAAGTCGTACCCGTGCACAAATTCTAGTTTAAGACTTGCGCCGTCGGTGGAGTTGGATTTTTTTTTCTTTCTGCTCACTCCGTCCGTCTCAGTTTTTGCCTTTAACTTGAGCTGGGCTACATCTTCTTTGTAAAATTGACGGTTGTAATTGATCTGAAACAACGTCGAATTGCGACGAAAATCGTTCTCAAGTGTTAGTGATGCGAAGTAATTGCGTGCAGGGACTTTAAATCATTTGTATGATTGTCACCGGACAAACCATGACCACAAACCTCGGCAAAAACTGGATTCAAATTAAAAAAAGGGTAAAATAGCGTTGAACTCGTAAAGTTACTGGATGTGGTTATAATGTAAAAATCTTACGAAGGCTTTTAATAGGTTTTACAATTATGATAAAACAAGTCCGAAAAAAGTATGACAACCTTTAAAATATAGTTATGACACATTTTCCAACATTAATTTGGGGATTTAAATAGATTCCTACAAAAGATATGTTTACAACAATGATACAAAAACTGGTAAATAGTGAGCACCTGTGTTTCCTGTTCAACGTCCGAGTCAACTTCATCGACATCTGATAAATCAGAGTTGGACGCTTCACTGCATGTGTCAGAGTTGTCAGCGTCTGAAGAGAGAGCAAACCAGGAAATGACAAAATGATGCAAAAATGAACATCATGACACATCATATACCAGTATTATAGAATATGGCAATACTACATACCAAATATACCTGCCTCCTAATCTTCTAAAATCAAAACTACAACGTTTTGGAATAAAGACAATGCCAGTACCTTGAGCCGACAGGTCGTCATCACTTGGAAACACGGTTCCATCTGTTACAAATAACCACTGGAAAACGGCGTGATCTGCACCTCCGGTGGAAATCAACCAACGATCGTCAAAAGAAAAACGAACGTTGGTGACGTGTGCCGCATGCCCCGTGTACTTACGGAATTGACAAGCTGGAAAATCGAAGAAGCTTTTAACAATGTCAGGTTTAAGAACGTTAATACCTACGTACACATTTATGATATAAACAGCAAGCACAATGTTTGTAAATAAGATAATGTAACTAGAATGTGATAATGAAATGATTAAGATAAAATAACACAAAATGTTTATTCTATACAAATAATCCAGTATCTTTTACCCATACAAGACTTTGTGTCAGTTTTCTCAACACAAAGATGCTACTTGCCTACTTGCTTTTACATACTTGGAAGTAAGCAATACAAACTATATGGAGTCACATAGGGCTCGATCATAATCAAGCACATGAAAGAAGCCATCAGGGGTGCCGGAAGCACGGGGCAACTGCCGCCCCCTTTGCCGTTTTTCTACGGGGGTAGTTATCTGTCTTAAGATTAAAATGAAATTTTGTGTTGTGTCTTACTTTGTCTTATATCAATTTCATGGTGGTTCTGCTTTCCCACAAAATCTAGCATGCTATTTTTTTCAAGAAGATTTCAAGAAGCAAGACTTTCAAGACTTTGAAGGCGTATTTAGATGTCATTGCGTAACGATAAAAATTGGTGCGTAACTGTAATTTGCAGATATACATAACTTTTTGAACTACGCCCAGCACCATAAAATGCCTTTTATAAAAATCTGCCCCCGCTCTTTTCGATAGTTTCCGGCACCCTTGGAAGTCATAGTTATTAACAGTGATGATACCTTTCTTCCAACATGGAAATCTAAACAGTTTTACAAGACCAAAATCATCTCCAGTTGCAACAACATCCTTCGAGAAACAAGCATCGACTGTGTTGATATCATTTATTTGCGTATATTTTGGCCAAATTCCGTTCACTTCAGACCCTAAGACACAAGTCCAAGATTGCCATTTTACGGCACGGATTTCGTCAGCACTTGTCACATGTTTGCCACCTGACAATAACAGAAACATCATCATTGCTTGGTATAAAAGGAATAATATGATGAAATTTGCACTTAATTTCATGAAAATTAAATTATTTTTGTTTACATTCCTAAACCTAGAACTAAAAAAGGAAGTTTGCCAGTCACTGCATATTCATCTAACCAAAAGAACATGACGAAAATGACCAGTTAATATAAATTTAAACTTGTGATTTTCGTGAAAAAAAATTTGAAACAATCTTTCATGTTCATAATATTTAAAGTATATATTGCAATATATATAAAGTTGCAAAAACCCGGCATGGCGTAAACCAATCTTTCTCCAGCTCCATCATTGGTCTGCAAGTACGTGCTGTCTTCCGACCAATCAATGTGAGTGATGAAACTTGATGACTTCCCACAGTTCCCAACCTGTTTGTACCTGAATGGGGATAAAAATAAAATTATACAGATGGCGAGTGGTTTGTGAAATGTTGTGATTGCTTTGACATCTTAACAATAAATCTTGGACATTGTTGATATCCGACCTTTGTGCTACCACATAGACATCAACAAAGTTGTCGTTAGATGCAACTGCCAAGTACGAACCATCCGGGGAGTATTTCATTTCATGAATGACCTCCTTGCGATTATGGATGCTGACCACTTCGCTCATATCTCTAAGATGGGGTAAATATGATGGTAAGGGATGTGCAAAGTGAACAGTGTTTACTTTCAAAACAGGTCAATGAAATCTATTTGTGCTGGTTTTATTTAAACCAACGATCAAGCTTAAAATTTCGAATTAAAGTTACTGACTATGTTAGCAGAAAATCAAGCAGTAAATAAAACAAAATCATTAAAATTATCATCAAACGTCACAATAAAGCCTTAATAAGACAATGTAATACCTGGTTTTGAAGACTGAAAATGAACCATTTTTGCAACCAACTGCAATGGCTGTACCATCAGCGTTAAATGCACATGATCTTGCAGGATGACTTAAGTTGCAACGTGTCAGCAAAGCATGATCAATCAAACTCCAAAGTCTAGAAAAAACACAAGTAGTGTTGATTACCAATGGATAAAAACAGGTCGGTTGGCCAAACAGACAATTCGAACTCAGGCGATGAATCATTAGCACAGTTTTCTGAGCTTGTATTGTACAAACTTAATATTTAAAGTCTTGATTAGGACTGGTTTGACTGACCGAAATTTTTGTTACTAATCCTTGTTTTTTTGTTAGTTTAACCAACAACTGGCAAATAAAACCAATTTGTACTTGCCTCAGTGAGCAATCGTCACTCGCTGTAGCCGCGATGGGTTTAAGCGGGTGAACACTGAGGCCCCATAATTCACCCTCACTGTGCCCCTGAGTTAAGGGTACGGGACTGTCCTTATCATCCACAGAAACTTGAAATATTTCACTGTTTTGAGTTCCGGCCAAAATCCGATCACCTGACCAGCAAACCGACCGAATTGCTAAACCTAACGAAAATTATGTTAAAATTATCAGAAATATAATTCTTGCCGTTTGCAAATTAATTTGAAACTGCTCTACAAAAGCTATGTATTTTTTGCCACACACATAAAACGTTTCAAAATAAACTTTGTTTACCATAGGATTTTAAATTAAATTGGCCAATAGAGAATACATTTTTTACAAAGTTTGAATATTTATGGCCAGGTAAGGTATTTAAGGCCAAAGAGAATAAACAAGAACATATCTTAGGTAATATATTCTAACTCAAACTAATGCAATACTAAAACTGCCAATGTGTTTTATCAATAACTTAGTAAGAAAGCAAGCTGTTAGGATATTGATTGGCCATCTGTAATATTAGTATTGCCAATAAAAAAGCATTTAAATGACAACAAAATGTGCAGTACTCGTTTGTAATAAGATTTCTTTTTGCTGTCCATGAAATACATTATTAGACACGTTTCTAGGCCAATCTCCCTTCAAAAACACTCACCTTTATAACCATAACCCCCTTTCAGAAGACTCAAAGAAGTTAATGGAGTAAAATTAGAGTCCCACAATTTGACAAAACCGTCCTTGCTTCCCGTGGCAAAACCATCAATGCATTTATGCATTGTGATTATGGCTCCCTGTCATTTAAAACACATTTGAAAGTTGAGCGTTGAAAAGGTAAAGTATTACTTGACAACAAATTTTATAACTTTTCAAGGTTTTCCATTTGCAAGTAGACACAAAAAAATGTTACAAAGTGGGATCATACCGCGTGTGCAGAGGAAATTATCTTTTCAAGATTATTATCTCTCCAAACATAGATATCTCCATTAAAAGTTCCAGTGTACGTTAACTGATCTTCCGAGCAGGCAACGCATAATATCGTCTGCATGTCTCCTGTCTTGCCGAACACACCACGTTTTCCAGTGAGAGTATTTCCACACAGAGACCAAAACTATAAAGCAATAAACCAGCAATTATAACCAGTAAACATTAATTCTTATTACAAGCCAAGCACGGCAGGGATTACAAACGTAGTAAAACCTGAAATATAATATTTATGTGATAAATGTATACTTGTTTAATAAAAAAAAATGTTAAACAAAAATCAGGTACTACTAAGAATATTATCCGACATGAACTGGCCAAAGATATTTGTAATAATGGACACATTTACAGACCATTGGTTTCTACATATATAGCATAAATGCTAATGCTGTCAATAGCACCTTAATATGCTTCACGCCACAAGTTGCCAATCTTTGTTCAGAAGCTGGGTCCCAGGATACATCAAAAACCTGAAAAATATGAACCAATATTAAGAATAAAAAATATACTTCATTTATCAACCATACTCTAACAGTATCAGTTAAACATATGATATGTTTCATAAAATACAAAGTATTATCTATTTAGATTTTAAATTATGGACAGTAACGCGACTGCACAAAAATCTTACTCTGTCTGTGTGCCCTTTTGCAGTGGCAACCATTCTTCCTTTTCTCCATTCCCATATAATTAAGGTATTATGGCCATCAAGACCGACTGAGACAAGTTTCTACACACAAGATTTATTTCAGTGAGTTTAGCTAAAAATAGACCAATAAAAGGTCACAGCCAATGAACACTCACTTCACCAGACTGGCTAAAAGACAGACACGCAACGCCATGGGTGTGCTGGTCTTTTAAAATTGAAACAGTCTTCATCGTGTTTGTATCCCATATACATATGTATGGTTCTTTTCCAACTTGGCCGGTTGCAACGAGAGTCTTTTTCGGATGAAGAGCTAAACTGTTTGAATGAAAACAAGTTTTAGATTTTTTCATCACTAAATAGCTCAAATTTCCAATGTAAGTTACAAAACAAAGACATGCTGATAGAACAAATGAAATAAATTTTGTTTAAAAACAAAAAAAACAGTTTTTTTAACGTAAAACACTGAAAAATCGAAAACATGTTTCAAACTTAAAGGGTTGCAAAAGGTGGCAAAGAGCAACGAAAACATGCCAAGCATCATATAGACATCTAGCATTCAACAAATCTGCACTTTTGTCAAAAATCCTTTTCAATTAAACAGTGTTTTAATCTAAAACAATACTGACAATAATATCACAGCCTGATAAAACATAAACGAAAAAGGTATTCACTGTAGTGCCAGTAATGTCCAGTTGCTCTGTATGCTCAGCTATGTCTAATCTAGCATTATAGGTTATCATAAAGCATTGTAACCTTCCTGACATAACCTTTCTGTCTGATTGTTTTAACCTGTCCACACTAGTCTACTGTCTACAGTCTAGTTGGGCCCCGTTATCAATTTTATCTACACAACATGAACAGAAGAACAACAAAATCAAAATTATTAAAATAAGACCATTACCGGATTGAAAAAAATCAGAAACTATTTATAATTAGTCAAGCATGAACAAGACCTTTTGCTTTAATGGAACTTTCAGGCGATTCTAAACTTCTTCCAGGGTTGATATTATTCTATTCAAAGATACAAAAATGGTGACTCGTGAAAGAGGGCAAAAAGCAAATGACGTCACAATTTGAGTAGCTGGGGTCTAGTATACAAATGCCGCTTGTGGTTGTGCACTCCTGCACTACACCCCAAAAATGAGTCCAAAACTAATTGCCTTAAAAATATAATAATTGTTAAGCATTTCCATTTACAGCTTCATGTTACGAATTACGATGCATGATGACCCTTTAACTAGGGTCACAACTCGGGCTCTGATGTATCATACGATGGAGTTCACATGAAAGGTAATTACAGAATTGTAAATTATTTAGCGTTTATCGTTTTTAGACTATTAAAGCCAAAAAACACCACTATTAATATGTTACATCTAACAAACTTTCGCCATACACAGCAAATGTCACAAACTCAGAAAATGATAGTTTAATTGCACAGTAACTAGCTTTTATGACTGCAACTGTAAAACCAACCTGACTATGTCATCAGTGTGACCCAAAAAAAATTTCTGAGTTTGTTTCTGCAAATTTCTCACGATACCAACACCAGCAACAAAATATACGATCTCATCTTGGTTGATGTAGAACAGATTATTCCGACATTGGTGACCCCTGAAAATAAACATTGTGTTAGTATGTACTAAAAAAAGGGGAGTCTAGTTAATAGTGAGCGTATAATTAGATACCAATGTTGTCCTGGTGCATTCTGGCAAGTTAGGAATCTCAACTTGTTTACTTTGTTAAAAATTTCAGTTTTTAAGCCAAACAAGACAAAGTTAAGAATAAATACTGTTAAAACATATATATCTGCTCATTTGCTTTAAATTAATTTTATTTTAACAAGTATTCTGCATAAATCTGGAGAATGTTCCTTGAAAATTTACGATTTAACACTGAATGTTTCGAGGCCAAGATCTTAGCATCCTGGGCACTATGAAAGTTCTGTGTTCTGGGTCTACTTAGTCTAACTGAAATTGCATAGATTTCATTCTATTTCATTTATAACTTCTCACAGTTAATCTTAAACTCTGATACGATGGTATAGCTTACTATTCATCGCATTTTCCCCGTCAGGTTTGTAATCAACAAATAACCAAAAGTTGACCGTTTGAACGCCAATTTACAATATATAAACAAAAAATGAGGCAATTCCACATCAAAGTTTGTGTCTTTGTACGCACAATTTATGGTCGAAAATTGCCGTATTTTTCCGTGGGGGCCTAGCCCAACTGCATACAAAGCAACATAGCAAAAAATATCCTAGCGCTTGCCAGTATTAAAAGCAAAGTTAGCATAACTACAAACGCAGTGCTTTAGTACAAGTGCAATCCCATTTAACCGCAAAATACAAAACATACCGGTATCCATACACCCATTCTAAACGAAGCTGAGATCTCGGAGCTGATTTTTCAGCCATAATTTCTTTGTATCTCCTAAACAATAAAAGTATTTTCACAGAGATTAACACACCAACAGCGGTTTCAAAAACACACAGCGATGCCGAAGTTCTATTAATTACTATACTTCAGCTTCGCAGCGATAATAGCGCGTTTTCGACCAAGTACTTCCAACGGCCGTGGGCCTTGGTATTGTTTTGAAAGTCTTCTGTTGTTATCGATACGGGACTTATCATAACGATTCATTCCTCTTCGTTTTTGTCACCACTTAAACTGACTTTAGTAACAAATAAATTACAATTTGACAAATATAGAAATTTTAACAAAAAAAATTTCTACGTGTAATGATATTTAATAATCAGTTTGATTTGAATTGAAAATCAACAATGAAACAAAATATTGAATAAAATTATGTGACTTCAATTATGATTATGTGGCTACTGAATAGATTTACCATACGTCCCGTTTTAGCCGGGACAGTCCCCCTTTTTAACGTCTTGTCCCGGCGTCCCGATCGGTCGGCCAAACGTCCCGGTTTGGCATTCAGTCAGCCAGCATAGGCATACCGCATAGAAGCCATGCACGAACATTAGCATGTTCTTATTATTGTTTTTGCTGTGTAGCGTACCGGTACTTCTTGAAGAAGAATTCGAGATCTTGTTTGTTATTTATTTCATTGTATTCGATAAAAATGTTATTGTGACGTTATTGTTAGCGGATAATTGGTACGGTAATTTTCAGGTGAAATAGAGGCAGACATCTTTGTATCGTTAACGTCAATTCCTTCCTATTTTTCGAATTGAAACCGATATTTAGAGAACAAGCACTTGAACTTTCGATGGCAATATGGTCAATGAAGACAGCTAGGGTGGTTTTAAATGTAAGCCTACGTAATAATTCCGAAAAATGTCAAGTTAAAAAATCACAGCTAAGGGGTTTAGGTTGTTTGAAAGCGTCCCGTTTTGAAGCCACAAAATTATGGTAAGCCTAGCTAGAGTCGAACACAATGTCCGATATCGGCCTTTCAAATCAATGCTTATCAATTCAGCTAAAAGTTGCAGATGATCAACAGCATGAATCGATGCAAATTTTTATTGTCGCAATCTCAATAGTGGGTTTATTACATATATAACAAAGTTAACACTGGGGAACAATTTTGGACAAAAAATTTGTTGACTTTGATTTTGCACTTGATTTAGGCTAATTCTGGTGTGCTGAATTCAAAAATGCCGCCAGTTTTCTTCTATCACGTCAAGTTTTTGCTCTACAATCTACAGCATACATCCAAAATATGCAAATTTTCAGGACTTTAGCTGTATTGTTTTTCCATTTGTAATAGGAATGCACAGGCTAATCATATTGTAAGTTATATACAAGAAGAATCAACTGAATTATTAAGCAAAAAAGGCACAGGCATCGATTTAGGTCGATGCTTTTCCCCCATTTTTGGTTGGAGGATGCAATCATCCAACGAAACTAGATAAGAATGGTAAAATTGAAGTTAGTTGCTTTTCACTTTCAACCATGTATGTACTCGTACTTTCCAGGAAAACAGACAAGCAATAAAATAATATCTGTTCCTATCCTTGCAGAGTGATGAGTGGTGGTTCTAGGTTCATAACATTTCACACTATTGTGCAATTTTGCATCAGTAACTGTCAAATGCCTTTAAAAAAATGACGACTCGGTTACACCACACGTTTAAAAAGCTTGTCAACTGCGCTCAAAACACGTGTTACCTCGCTTTGAAGTTGTAGTTTCATAAAAGCGTGGAATGTTTTTTGGAAAAGGAGCGAAGGTATCGTACTTTCGTTCGAGAGAAAGTGCGTTTTTACAATACTTTCGAAGTGACAGTAACTTTGTGTATTGCCATAATATACAGGGTTTACTGGAGGAGTTGGGAATTCCGATCTACAACTCAATTGAATGGCGAATGTTCATTGACAGCTCAAAGAGGATCTTAAAGTGCGTCCTTCTCTATAATAGCAATTTATACGGTGCAGTACCAATTGCACATTCAGTTAGTCTTCGTGAAGAATACGGAAACATAAAAAGAGTCATTGAATTGTTGCAATATCACAAGCACAATTGGATCATATGTGTTGACCTTAAAATGTTATGTTTTCTTCTTGGTCAGCAACACGGATACACAAAGTACCCCTGCTATTTGTGTATGTGGGACAGCAGAGCTCGAGATTAGCACTGGGTGGAGAGGAACTGGCCTCCGAGATCTGACCTTAAACCTGGTGATCCCAATATTCTACATGAAACACTTGTTGACAGAGAGAAAATTATTTTCCCACATCTGCATATAAAGCTCGGCCTAATGAGGCAATTCTTTAAAGCATTGACAACTGAAAGCAACAGTTTTAATTACCTTGTTTGGGCTTTTCTTGGCCTGTCAATACAAAAAATTAAAGCTGGTGTATTTGATGGTCCACAAATTCGACAACTCAACAAAGATGAACGTTTCAGTGGTTCAATGTCATAATTGGAAGAAAATGCGTAGCTAGTTAGCTAGTTAGCTAGTTAGCTAGTTAGCTAGTTAGCTAGTTAGCTAGTTAGCTAGTTAGCTAGTTAGCTAGTTAGCTAGTTAGCTAGTTAGCTAGTTAGCTAGTTAGCTAGTTAGCTAGTTAGCTAGTTAGCTAGTTAGCTAGTTAGCTAGTTAGCTAGTTAGCTAGTTAGCTAGTTAGCTAGTTAGCTAGTTAGCTAGTTAGCTAGTTAGCTAGTTAGCTAGTTAGCTAGTTAGCTAGTTAGCTAGTTAGCTAGTTAGCTAGTTAGCTAGTTAGCTAGTTAGCTAGTTAGCTAGTTAGCTAGTTAGCTAGTTAGCTAGTTAGCTAGTTAGCTAGTTAGCTAGTTAGCTAGTTAGCTAGTTAGCTAGTTAGCTAGTTAGCTAGTTAGCTAGTTAGCTAGTTAGCTAGTTAGCTAGTTAGCTAGTTAGCTAGTTAGCTAGTTAGCTAGTTAATCTTACTGAATCTTACCCAACACAATCTTACTGAACTGAACAAAGCCGACGCAGATTTCTAAGCTTCTACACTGCTCACATATGCTATAGTTCTGGTTCAAATCTTGTCATGTCCAGTTCACAGCAAGAAATGTTCAGATTTGCAGATTCCAGATAAGCTTTGGGGGAACAAATTCTCCTGAAACACCAGATGCCAGATATCTCGAGCTCAAATTTTGAACAGAATCCAGAGAAACTGAACATATTTATACTGAAGGTCACTGAATGGACAGAACAAAATAAATCAATAAACTCCAACAAGAAAAATCCAAAAAAATCACCAATTCAGAGACTACTGATACTGTACAAAATACTGTACAAACGCCAAAGCGTAGAAATGCAACAACGAACAAGGCGCTAAAGCGCGCGCAGAGAGCAGCAGCAACAAAGCAGGGACAAAGGCTGACAATAAGAATATCGAAGTGAACAACAAAGGTCAAACAAATACCAAACTCAGCAACAAGCGCGAACTGTGTTTCAGCATCAAACAAAATACAACTTGCAGCCCTGACCAAATCTTTATCGTTATTAAACAAGTCAGACAAACTGGCCCACAAATATGAGCCTTAAGGCATGCAATGAAGTTTCAATTCAACATAGACAAGCTGTTGTGCTTCAGTCAGAAGATCAAAAATATCTTACACTTGGCCTTTTTACTTACGACACCAAACTGAACTCTGCATTCACCTGGGATCTTCTAAACTTTTCTACCTCAGCTATATCTGATATATCCCGGAGGTACCTCAAATAAAATTACCATCGCATTTGCATTGACGCCCTTTACCGACGACAAAAATAATACAAAAAGAGTGAAGGAAGGAAGTAGAAAAATGCACAAAAATACAAATTGTCATTGTCTTTCATTGCAGTAGATTCAATGAATTCTTAAAGAAGTTATATTAGTCTGATAACATAATGTCCCTTTGGTATAAACCAATTCATCTGCATGCCAACATGGCGGCATATTACTGCTCTATACAAGGTTTAACATTTCTACACCAGGGGCGCAATGTGCGATGGTAGTGCCGCCTAAACCGAAAACCTACGACTCACGATCACAACTTGTGGTCGGAAGCTTTCTCTCTCTTCCGTGTTTATCTCATCGTTACTTCTCATCGTCCCTCGTTGGTTACCAGCACGCTGTTAACAGTCCAAATATCTGCCACTTAGCCTACTACTGCTTTCAATTATGGTCTATTTTTTGTTTTGAATTTTAGTTGCTTCGAGTCCCATGAGATCCTGAAAAACGAGTGTTAGGTCAATTATAATGTACGCTACTTACACCATTAATCAATTAATATTATTATACTATTAATATCAACTGGCCTTAATCAATGACAGGAAACCAGCAAGGTCTTATGCTAGCGTGGAACGAAAACAAGTTCCTAACATTTGGCTTACCGGTAACGAGCTGGAAACACGTCTGGAAAGCTGGAAGCGGAAGCTGGAGCGATGGATTTGGATTGCATTCTCTTAAATTAAATATGTTGGATTGCCTGTTGACATTGTATGCTAATAAATACAAGAGGTGCAATGAAAACCTGCCCAATTTCGTGACTTCTGATATCTGTGATGATGTCTGACGAATCATCTACAAGGTTGGGCTTTTACCGTAGTTTTCTTGGCATGGCCGTCCTGAATATTTAAAGCAGGTTGTCTTTTAAGGTTTGGAAATTAATAGATTTCCAAAATTGTTGAATACGAAGCGGAAGAATTTCTTATTTTAAACAGTTAAATTATGATAAAAGATTAAGAAAAATGGATGCCAATAAAATAGATTTCAAATTACCAGGAGAGCAGCAGCTGAATGGGATAGATGACAAGGAAAGGTGGAACCGTAACTGACGTCACCCGATGAAATAAACCTCGAAATGTAGAAACGTAATTAAAAATACCTTGTCGCTACTGCCATCACACAGTAAAACATCATGCTGGTTTCACCTTAATAAACATCTTAACATTTTTTTTCTGTCGACTGAATCTCGTAACAAACCCTGCAACTTCAACTCTGCCTCATTTTCATCACGTTATTTTCCTCATCAGGAACTTTAATTTAATCTAAAAATTTAATTTTAGCCAATATTGCTTAACTGAAAATCAAGGCAAGTTGCTGTTCCCACATTGTCTGCCTGTTAAAGCTGCCCTGTGCAGATCTTGTAATAATCAGTTTACAGTACGAGAAGTTTGAGATTGGCAGATATCGAATCAGCTTTACGCAGAAAAAATCTCTTTTAAAACAGATTGTCTGATGCAGGGTTTGTTGTGCGCAAATTCTCCAACCAGAATCCAGATAACGGAATGTAACAAATTCAGACAAAACATCACTGATTTCCATTAAGAAGTTAACTGTATGGCCAGAACAATACTCAAAGTACAAAAATAATAAACACCAAAATAAAACCAATATTTTACCGACCCCAACAAAGCAATAAACGCCAAAGTGCAGCAAAGCAACAGCGACAAAGAATCAACGCGAAAGCGCGCGCAGAGAGCTCAACAGCAATAAATCGAAACTTAAACCACGAAAGCCAAAACATTCAAGACACGAAAATGTACAAAAGCCACCAACAACGACTATGCAACAAATACTACAACTAATACAAAACCCAACTCCAAAGAGCAAAGAACCGACTCGCGAGCCAAATCGCGAAACAAAAAACATTACCCGCATACCTGACAGAACATCCATCAATCAGATAGTCACGTCTGATCATTCTGTTTTCTGCAGAGAGCTTTTAAACCGAGTGTTACTCGATTATCTACCTTATAGTTAAGCCACATGGCTTCAGTAAATCATCATCAGTAAATCAGTAAACATACAATCAGTGCAAAAATATTCAACAAATTTATCACCACACCTACGCAGAGAAATCTGAAAGCAAAAAGATAATATTAGTAACTAGTTTTAACTAATATTTGTAAAGATTACATCAAATTAACCATAACGTTAATCAAACATGAATGATACCAGAACGGTTTAACACTGCAAGCAATTTACGATTGCGTTATTTACAAATTTAATTATTTAATTTGGCTGCTTTAGTACACCGTTAAATATTTTGATGAAGCTTGCAAATATACGCGGGGTATCCGAGTATTAAGTTCAACGTAAAGCACTAATATTCTTTCGCTTATTAACTAATGTATTTCCCAACATAACCTCAACTCGATCGTATTTAAGTTCATTGCATAAATATATACCTGGTTAATACATTACTAAACTAAACCGAAACTTAAGCCTGGTTTATAGATTGTAAGTTACCTACATTATTCTTCACTTACTCTTAACCACCAAGTACCAACCAACCACTTTAACTACACAAGTCATATGAATGAATTAAGGCAGAACACTGGCAATTAAGGTTCGAGAATCGCGCGCAAATTCCAGAGCTGATTTCAGATACCCACAAAACTTGCTCCAAGGTGAATTCCAAGGGAAAACGTGTAAGTGCCAGCGTCTTGCTCGAAATTGTAATTATTGGCTAATTCATTGTTTAACAATGCCACGTCCTGATACAAGAAATGCATTATTCTTCAAGCATGCCCTAATAGGACTTTGAATTTGTTATTTGTTTATAGTTGTACGGTGTTGTATGATACAAATTGCCATTGCCGGTAACTCCATTGCGCCACAGAGACAAACTCATAATACCCTTTAACATTTTCACGCTTTAAAAAACAATCAAGCCTAGAAAGTCGGAAAAAATTACTGGATCGAACCGTTTTTGAACAAAGACATAAGTTTCTCAATGTTCGATTTTACTATCCGCTTCAATGCAATCCGACACAAAGTTAGCATATATGTGAGGTAAAACTTTCCAAAGCTACTGTCAGAAGTGGGATTCGAACCCACGCCTCCATTCGGAGACCAGAACACCCTAGAGCCGTACAAAGCGACTAAGCCTCTGCTTGAGTCTGGCGCCTTAGACCACTCGGCCATCCTGACCTCGATGTTTTGTAGGCATCTCCGTTCTCATAATACTTACCACAAAACCAGGAAAAGGCTTAATTTAGCACTAATATCACGGTTGTTTTTCCTCGTGGCTGTATAAAATTCACAGATGCATGCAACGATGTTTAATCGAGGATAAATACAACGAACCAGGCCAAGTTGTTTCATTCTAGTTTTACTTTATGGAAGACGTAGACGATGATGTTAACGGTATGCTCAATTTAGGATGAAACTATTTACAGTTAAGTGATAAGATTTTAAAAATATTAAGCCAATCATCCCTGCCGGGACTCGAACCCGGAACCTCTAGATTAGAAGTCCAGCGCGCTAATCCATTGCGCCACAGAGACAAACTCATAATAACCTTTAACATTTTCACGTTTTGAAAGACGATCCAGCCTAGAAAGTCGGAAACAATTACTTGATGGAACCGTTTTTGAACTAAGACATAAGCTTCTCAATGTTCGATTTTACTATCCGCTTCAATGCAATCCGACACAAAGTTAGCATATATGTGAAGTAAAACTTTCCAAAGCTACTATCAGAAGTGGGATTCGAACCCACGCCTCCATTCGGAGACCAGAACACCCTAGAGCCGTACAAAGCGACTAAGCCTCTGCTTGAGTCTGGCGCCTTAGACCACTCGGCCATCCTGACCTCGATGTTTTGTAGGCATCTCCGTTCTTATAATACTTACCACAAAACCAGGAAAAGGCTTAATTTAGCACTAATATCACGGTTGTTTTTCCTCGTGGCTGTATAAAATTCACAGATGCATGCAACGATGTTTAATCGAGGATAAATACAACGAACCAGGCCAAGTTGTTTCATTCTAGTTTTACTTTATGGAAGACGTAGACGATGATGTTAACGGTATGCTCAATTTAGGATGAAACTATTTACAGTTAAGTGATAAGATTTTAATCATCCCTGCCGGGACTCGAACCCGGAACCTCTAGATTAGAAGTCCAGCGCGCTAATCCATTGCGCCACAGAGACAAACTCATATCAACCTTTAATATTTTCACGCTTTAAAAAACAATCCAGCGTAGAAAGTCGGAAAAAATTAATGAATCGAACCGTTTTTAAACAAAGACATAAGTTTCTCAATGTTCGATTTTACTATCCGCTTCAACGCAATCTTCTTCTTCTTCGTTTGAGCGTTTCTTCCTTCCAGACTAGATTTCCGGGCATGAGGTCATCAGCCATGTGATTGTATCCTCGTCTAGTCTTTTCAGACCACGCACACCATGTGGGGGCCGATGGATAGGGCAGGCATTGATCACATGGTATGCTGTCTGCTCTGTGGCACCCCACTCGCATCCTGGTGAGGGAGCCAGTCCCCATTTGTGCATGTCTGAACGAAAGCGTCCGACGCCGGTGCGCAAGCGATTGAGCCTGACCCAAGCAGTTCTTGCGAGGGACATTCCCGGTGGGTTTGGGTCGGCGTCAGTTATGAAGTCAGAGAGTCTGAAGGAATTGTTTTGCCACTCTGTGCTCCACATGTGGTTCGTCCAGTGCGCCGCACTTAGTCCAAGGTCTTCTGCGCTACTGAGTAGCTGTTGTGCGGCCGGCACAAAGGTGTGTCTTGATTTCAGTCGCTGCTTTCCAGGTGGTGGTCGCTGGAGTGGGGTATGGAGACGGTGTTTAGGGTCCAAAGCGCGGCGGGCGAGAAAAATCATGGCTCCTTTGCGTTGTAGCTCAGCAGGTTGGATGCCTGCAAGGATTGCTAGGTAGTCCGTTGGAGTGGGACGCAGGCAACCAGTCACAATACGCAGCGCGTCGTTCTCTTCGCGCTCTCCATCGACTGCCAGTCTCCGGCAGAATGCAGGAGTGCCAGGTCGTCTGCATAGGCATACTTCCTAAAGGTGGTGCTGGGCAGATCGTAGGTGTAAGTAACGCAATAAGACACAAAGTTAGTATGGGATTTGAATCCACGCCTCCATTTGAGACCAGAACACCCTACAGCCGCACAGTTAGCTAGTTAGCTAGTTAGCTAGTTAGCTAGTTAGCTAGTTAGCTAGTTAGCTAGTTAGCTAGTTAGCTAGTTAGCTAGTTAGCTAGTTAGCTAGTTAGCTAGTTAGCTAGTTAGCTAGTTAGCTAGTTAGCTAGTTAGCTAGTTAGCTAGTTAGCTAGTTAGCTAGTTAGCTAGTTAGCTAGTTAGCTAGTTAGCTAGTTAGCTAGTTAGCTAGTTAGCTAGTTAGCTAGTTAGCTAGTTAGCTAGTTAGCTAGTTAGCTAGTTAGCTAGTTAGCTAGTTAGCTAGTTAGCTAGTTAGCTAGTTAGCTAGTTAGCTAGTTAGCTAGTTAGCTAGTTAGCTAGTTAGCTAGTTAGCTAGTTAGCTAGTTAGCTAGTTAGCTAGTTAGCTAGTTAGCTAGTTAGCTAGTTAGCTAGTTAGCTAGTTAGCTAGTTAGCTAGTTAGCTAGTTAGCTAGTTAGCTAGTTAGCTAGTTAGCTAGTTAGCTAGTTAGCTAGTTAGCTAGTTAGCTAGTTAGCTAGTTAGCTAGTTAGCTAGTTAGCTAGTTAGCTAGTTAGCTAGTTAGCTAGTTAGCTAGTTAGCTAGTTAGCTAGTTAGCTAGTTAGCTAGTTAGCTAGTTAGCTAGTTAGCTAGTTAGCTAGTTAGCTAGTTAGCTAGTTAGCTAGTTAGCTAGTTAGCTAGTTAGCTAGTTAGCTAGTTAGCTAGTTAGCTAGTTAGCT
The DNA here is from genome assembly GCF_947623445.1 of Clavelina lepadiformis. NCBI lineage: Eukaryota > Metazoa > Chordata > Ascidiacea > Aplousobranchia > Clavelinidae > Clavelina > Clavelina lepadiformis. The sequence goes on from NC_135241.1 coordinate 22,409,241, forward strand.
AGTTAGCTAGTTAGCTAGTTAGCTAGTTAGCTAGTTAGCTAGTTAGCTAGTTAGCTAGTTAGCTAGTTAGCTAGTTAGCTAGTTAGCTAGTTAGCTAGTTAGCTAGTTAGCTAGTTAGCTAGTTAGCTAGTTAGCTAGTTAGCTAGTTAGCTAGTTAGCTAGTTAGCTAGTTAGCTAGTTAGCTAGTTAGCTAGTTAGCTAGTTAGCTAGTTAGCTAGTTAGCTAGTTAGCTAGTTAGCTAGTTAGCTAGTTAGCTAGTTAGCTAGTTAGCTAGTTAGCTAGTTAGCTAGTTAGCTAGTTAGCTAGTTAGCTAGTTAGCTAGTTAGCTAGTTAGCTAGTTAGCTAGTTAGCTAGTTAGCTAGTTAGCTAGTTAGCTAGTTAGCTAGTTAGCTAGTTAGCTAGTTAGCTAGTTAGCTAGTTAGCTAGTTAGCTAGTTAGCTAGTTAGCTAGTTAGCTAGTTAGCTAGTTAGCTAGTTAGCTAGTTAGCTAGTTAGCTAGTTAGCTAGTTAGCTAGTTAGCTAGTTAGCTAGTTAGCTAGTTAGCTAGTTAGCTAGTTAGCTAGTTAGCTAGTTAGCTAGTTAGCTAGTTAGCTAGTTAGCTAGTTAGCTAGTTAGCTAGTTAGCTAGTTAGCTAGTTAGCTAGTTAGCTAGTTAGCTAGTTAGCTAGTTAGCTAGTTAGCTAGTTAGCTAGTTAGCTAGTTAGCTAGTTAGCTAGTTAGCTAGTTAGCTAGTTAGCTAGTTAGCTAGTTAGCTAGTTAGCTAGTTAGCTAGTTAGCTAGTTAGCTAGTTAGCTAGTTAGCTAGTTAGCTAGTTAGCTAGTTAGCTAGTTAGCTAGTTAGCTAGTTAGCTAGTTAGCTAGTTAGCTAGTTAGCTAGTTAGCTAGTTAGCTAGTTAGCTAGTTAGCTAGTTAGCTAGTTAGCTAGTTAGCTAGTTAGCTAGTTAGCTAGTTAGCTAGTTAGCTAGTTAGCTAGTTAGCTAGTTAGCTAGTTAGCTAGTTAGCTAGTTAGCTAGTTAGCTAGTTAGCTAGTTAGCTAGTTAGCTAGTTAGCTAGTTAGCTAGTTAGCTAGTTAGCTAGTTAGCTAGTTAGCTAGTTAGCTAGTTAGCTAGTTAGCTAGTTAGCTAGTTAGCTAGTTAGCTAGTTAGCTAGTTAGCTAGTTAGCTAGTTAGCTAGTTAGCTAGTTAGCTAGTTAGCTAGTTAGCTAGTTAGCTAGTTAGCTAGTTAGCTAGTTAGCTAGTTAGCTAGTTAGCTAGTTAGCTAGTTAGCTAGTTAGCTAGTTAGCTAGTTAGCTAGTTAGCTAGTTAGCTAGTTAGCTAGTTAGCTAGTTAGCTAGTTAGCTAGTTAGCTAGTTAGCTAGTTAGCTAGTTAGCTAGTTAGCTAGTTAGCTAGTTAGCTAGTTAGCTAGTTAGCTAGTTAGCTAGTTAGCTAGTTAGCTAGTTAGCTAGTTAGCTAGTTAGCTAGTTAGCTAGTTAGCTAGTTAGCTAGTTAGCTAGTTAGCTAGTTAGCTAGTTAGCTAGTTAGCTAGTTAGCTAGTTAGCTAGTTAGCTAGTTAGCTAGTTAGCTAGTTAGCTAGTTAGCTAGTTAGCTAGTTAGCTAGTTAGCTAGTTAGCTAGTTAGCTAGTTAGCTAGTTAGCTAGTTAGCTAGTTAGCTAGTTAGCTAGTTAGCTAGTTAGCTAGTTAGCTAGTTAGCTAGTTAGCTAGTTAGCTAGTTAGCTAGTTAGCTAGTTAGCTAGTTAGCTAGTTAGCTAGTTAGCTAGTTAGCTAGTTAGCTAGTTAGCTAGTTAGCTAGTTAGCTAGTTAGCTAGTTAGCTAGTTAGCTAGTTAGCTAGTTAGCTAGTTAGCTAGTTAGCTAGTTAGCTAGTTAGCTAGTTAGCTAGTTAGCTAGTTAGCTAGTTAGCTAGTTAGCTAGTTAGCTAGTTAGCTAGTTAGCTAGTTAGCTAGTTAGCTAGTTAGCTAGTTAGCTAGTTAGCTAGTTAGCTAGTTAGCTAGTTAGCTAGTTAGCTAGTTAGCTAGTTAATCTTACTGAATCTTACCGAACTGAACAAAGCCGACGCAGATTTCTAAGCTTCTACACTGCTCACATATGCTATAGTTCTGGTTCAAATCTTGTCATGTCCAGTTCACAGCAAGAAATGTTCAGATTTGCAGATTCCAGATAAGCTTTGGGGGAACAAATTCTCCTGAAACACCAGATGCCAGATATCTCGAGCTCAAATTTTGAACAGAATCCAGAGAAACTGAACATATTTATACTGAAGGTCACTGAATGGACAGAACAAAATAAATCAATAAACTCCAACAAGAAAAATCCAAAAAAATCACCAATTCAGAGACTACTGATACTGTACAAAATACTGTACAAACGCCAAAGCGTAGAAATGCAACAACGAACAAGGCGCTAAAGCGCGCGCAGAGAGCAGCAGCAACAAAGCAGGGACAAAGGCTGACAACAAGAATATCGAAGTGAACAACAAAGGTCAAACAAATACCAAACTCAGCAACAAGCGCGAACTGTGTTTCAGCATCAAACAAAATACAACTTGCAGCCCTGACCAAATCTTTATCGTTATTAAACAAGTCAGACAAACTGGCCCACAAATATGAGCCTTAAGGCATGCAATGAAGTTTCAATTCAACATAGACAAGCTGTTGTGCTTCAGTCAGAAGATCAAAAATATCTTACACTTGGCCTTTTTACTTACGACACCAAACTGAACTCTGCATTCACCTGGGATCTTCTAAACTTTTCTACCTCAGCTATATCTGATATATCCCGGAGGTACCTGAAATAAAATTACCATCGCATTTGCATTGACGCCCTTTACCGACGACAAAAATAATACAAAAAGAGTGAAGGAAGGAAGTAGAAAAATGCACAAAAATACAAATTGTCATTGTCTTTCATTGCAGTAGATTCAATGAATTCTTAAAGAAGTTATATTAGTCTGATAACATAATGTCCCTTTGGTATAAACCAATTCATCTGCATGCCAACATGGCGGCATATTACTGCTCTATACAAGGTTTAACATTTCTACACCAGGGGCGCAATGTGCGATGGTAGTGCCGCCTAAACCGAAAACCTACGACTCACGATCACAACTTGTGGTCGGAAGCTTTCTCTCTCTTCCGTGTTTATCTCATCGTTACTTCTCATCGTCCCTCGTTGGTTACCAGCACGCTGTTAACAGTCCAAATATCTGCCACTTAGCCTACTACTGCTTTCAATTATGGTCTATTTTTTGTTTTGAATTTTAGTTGCTTCGAGTCCCATGAGATCCTGAAAAACGAGTGTTAGGTCAATTATAATGTACGCTACTTACACCATTAATCAATTAATATTATTATACTATTAATATCAACTGGCCTTAATCAATGACAGGAAACCAGCAAGGTCTTATGCTAGCGTGGAACGAAAACAAGTTCCTAACATTTGGCTTACCGGTAACGAGCTGGAAACACGTCTGGAAAGCTGGAAGCGGAAGCTGGAGCGATGGATTTGGATTGCATTCTCTTAAATTAAATATGTTGGATTGCATGTTGACATTGTATGCTAATAAATACAAGAGGTGCAATGAAAACCTGCCCAATTTCGTGACTTCTGATATCTGTGATGATGTCTGACGAATCATCTACAAGGTTGGGCTTTTACCGTAGTTTTCTTGGCATGGCCGTCCTGAATATTTAAAGCAGGTTGTCTTTTAAGGTTTGGAAATTAATAGATTTCCAAAATTGTTGAATACGAAGCGGAAGAATTTCTTATTTTAAACAGTTAAATTATGATAAAAGATTAAGAAAAATGGATGCCAATAAAATAGATTTCAAATTACCAGGAGAGCAGCAGCTGAATGGGAGAGATGACAAGGAAAGGTGGAACCGTAACTGACGTCACCCGATGAAATAAACCTCGAAATGTAGAAACGTAATTAAAAATACCTTGTCGCTACTGCCATCACACAGTAAAACATCATGCTGGTTTCACCTTAATAAACATCTTAACATTTTTTTTCTGTCGACTGAATCTCGTAACAAACCCTGCAACTTCAACTCTGCCTCATTTTCATCACGTTATTTTCCTCATCAGGAACTTTAATTTAATCTAAAAATTTAATTTTAGCCAATATTGCTTAACTGAAAATCAAGGCAAGTTGCTGTTCCCACATTGTCTGCCTGTTAAAGCTGCCCTGTGCAGATCTTGTAATAATCAGTTTACAGTACGAGAAGTTTGAGATTGGCAGATATCGAATCAGCTTTACGCAGAAAAAATCTCTTTTAAAACAGATTGTCTGATGCAGGGTTTGTTGTGCGCAAATTCTCCAACCAGAATCCAGATAACGGAATGTAACAAATTCAGACAAAACATCACTGATTTCCATTAAGAAGTTAACTGTATGGCCAGAACAATACTCAAAGTACAAAAATAATAAACACCAAAATAAAACCAATATTTTACCGACCCCAACAAAGCAATAAACGCCAAAGTGCAGCAAAGCAACAGCGACAAAGAATCAACGCGAAAGCGCGCGCAGAGAGCTCAACAGCAATAAATCGAAACTTAAACCACGAAAGCCAAAACATTCAAGACACGAAAATGTACAAAAGCCACCAACAACGACTATGCAACAAATACTACAACTAATACAAAACCCAACTCCAAAGAGCAAAGAACCGACTCGCGAGCCAAATCGCGAAACAAAAAACATTACCCGCATACCTGACAGAACATCCATCAATCAGATAGTCACGTCTGATCATTCTGTTTTCTGCAGAGAGCTTTTAAACCGAGTGTTACTCGATTATCTACCTTATAGTTAAGCCACATGGCTTCAGTAAATCATCATCAGTAAATCAGTAAACATACAATCAGTGCAAAAATATTCAACAAATTTATCACCACACCTACGCAGAGAAATCTGAAAGCAAAAAGATAATATTAGTAACTAGTTTTAACTAATATTTGTAAAGATTACATCAAATTAACCATAACGTTAATCAAACATGAATGATACCAGAACGGTTTAACACTGCAAGCAATTTACGATTGCGTTATTTACAAATTTAATTATTTAATTTGGCTGCTTTAGTACACCGTTAAATATTTTGATGAAGCTTGCAAATATACGCGGGGTATCCGAGTATTAAGTTCAACGTAAAGCACTAATATTCTTTCGCTTATTAACTAATGTATTTCCCAACATAACCTCAACTCGATCGTATTTAAGTTCATTGCATAAATATATACCTGGTTAATACATTACTAAACTAAACCGAAACTTAAGCCTGGTTTATAGATTGTAAGTTACCTACATTATTCTTCACTTACTCTTAACCACCAAGTACCAACCAACCACTTTAACTACACAAGTCATATGAATGAATTAAGGCAGAACACTGGCAATTAAGGTTCGAGAATCGCGCGCAAATTCCAGAGCTGATTTCAGATACCCACAAAACTTGCTCCAAGGTGAATTCCAAGGGAAAACGTGTAAGTGCCAGCGTCTTGCTCGAAATTGTAATTATTGGCTAATTCATTGTTTAACAATGCCACGTCCTGATACAAGAAATGCATTATTCTTCAAGCATGCCCTAATAGGACTTTGAATTTGTTATTTGTTTATAGTTGTACGGTGTTGTATGATACAAATTGCCATTGCCGGTAACTCCATTGCGCCACAGAGACAAACTCATAATACCCTTTAACATTTTCACGCTTTAAAAAACAATCAAGCCTAGAAAGTCGGAAAAAATTACTGGATCGAACCGTTTTTGAACAAAGACATAAGTTTCTCAATGTTCGATTTTACTATCCGCTTCAATGCAATCCGACACAAAGTTAGCATATATGTGAGGTAAAACTTTCCAAAGCTACTGTCAGAAGTGGGATTCGAACCCACGCCTCCATTCGGAGACCAGAACACCCTAGAGCCGTACAAAGCGACTAAGCCTCTGCTTGAGTCTGGCGCCTTAGACCACTCGGCCATCCTGACCTCGATGTTTTGTAGGCATCTCCGTTCTCATAATACTTACCACAAAACCAGGAAAAGGCTTAATTTAGCACTAATATCACGGTTGTTTTTCCTCGTGGCTGTATAAAATTCACAGATGCATGCAACGATGTTTAATCGAGGATAAATACAACGAACCAGGCCAAGTTGTTTCATTCTAGTTTTACTTTATGGAAGACGTAGACGATGATGTTAACGGTATGCTCAATTTAGGATGAAACTATTTACAGTTAAGTGATAAGATTTTAAAAATATTAAGCCAATCATCCCTGCCGGGACTCGAACCCGGAACCTCTAGATTAGAAGTCCAGCGCGCTAATCCATTGCGCCACAGAGACAAACTCATAATAACCTTTAACATTTTCACGTTTTGAAAGACGATCCAGCCTAGAAAGTCGGAAACAATTACTTGATGGAACCGTTTTTGAACTAAGACATAAGCTTCTCAATGTTCGATTTTACTATCCGCTTCAATGCAATCCGACACAAAGTTAGCATATATGTGAAGTAAAACTTTCCAAAGCTACTATCAGAAGTGGGATTCGAACCCACGCCTCCATTCGGAGACCAGAACACCCTAGAGCCGTACAAAGCGACTAAGCCTCTGCTTGAGTCTGGCGCCTTAGACCACTCGGCCATCCTGACCTCGATGTTTTGTAGGCATCTCCGTTCTTATAATACTTACCACAAAACCAGGAAAAGGCTTAATTTAGCACTAATATCACGGTTGTTTTTCCTCGTGGCTGTATAAAATTCACAGATGCATGCAACGATGTTTAATCGAGGATAAATACAACGAACCAGGCCAAGTTGTTTCATTCTAGTTTTACTTTATGGAAGACGTAGACGATGATGTTAACGGTATGCTCAATTTAGGATGAAACTATTTACAGTTAAGTGATAAGATTTTAATCATCCCTGCCGGGACTCGAACCCGGAACCTCTAGATTAGAAGTCCAGCGCGCTAATCCATTGCGCCACAGAGACAAACTCATATCAACCTTTAATATTTTCACGCTTTAAAAAACAATCCAGCGTAGAAAGTCGGAAAAAATTAATGAATCGAACCGTTTTTAAACAAAGACATAAGTTTCTCAATGTTCGATTTTACTATCCGCTTCAACGCAATCTTCTTCTTCTTCGTTTGAGCGTTTCTTCCTTCCAGACTAGATTTCCGGGCATGAGGTCATCAGCCATGTGATTGTATCCTCGTCTAGTCTTTTCAGACCACGCACACCATGTGGGGGCCGATGGATAGGGCAGGCATTGATCACATGGTATGCTGTCTGCTCTGTGGCACCCCACTCGCATCCTGGTGAGGGAGCCAGTCCCCATTTGTGCATGTCTGAACGAAAGCGTCCGACGCCGGTGCGCAAGCGATTGAGCCTGACCCAAGCAGTTCTTGCGAGGGACATTCCCGGTGGGTTTGGGTCGGCGTCAGTTATGAAGTCAGAGAGTCTGAAGGAATTGTTTTGCCACTCTGTGCTCCACATGTGGTTCGTCCAGTGCGCCGCACTTAGTCCAAGGTCTTCTGCGCTACTGAGTAGCTGTTGTGCGGCCGGCACAAAGGTGTGTCTTGATTTCAGTCGCTGCTTTCCAGGTGGTGGTCGCTGGAGTGGGGTATGGAGACGGTGTTTAGGGTCCAAAGCGCGGCGGGCGAGAAAAATCATGGCTCCTTTGCGTTGTAGCTCAGCAGGTTGGATGCCTGCAAGGATTGCTAGGTAGTCCGTTGGAGTGGGACGCAGGCAACCAGTCAATATGGGATTTGAATCCACGCCTCCATTTGAGACCAGAACACCCTACAGCCGCACAGTTAGCTAGTTAGCTAGTTAGCCAGTTAGCCAGTTAGCCAGTTAGCCAGTTAGCCAGTTAGCCAGTTAGCCAGTTAGCCAGTTAGCCAGTTAGCCAGTTAGCCAGTTAGCCAGTTAGCCAGTTAGCCAGTTAGCCAGTTAGCCAGTTAGCTAGTTAGTGTGTGGCTAGTTAGCGTAGCTAGACGTGAGTCTGGCCAGCTGGTGGCCTAGACGTGAGTCTGGCCAGCTGGTGGCCTAGACGTGAGTCTGGCCAGCTGGTGGCCTAGACGTGAGTCTGGCCAGCTGGTGGCCTAGACGTGATTTTTCCATTGTGCTATGGGTTCCCCCCGCCCACCCTATGCTATCTGCGCATCTTGACTTTATTGCTTTAGGACTTCATATGAAATTGCAAAAGTAATATCGGCGTTGTCGGCAGGATTCGAACCTACGCGTGCTGGGCCCAACAGATTTCGAGCCTGTCGCCTTAACCACTCGGTCACGACAACTGTGCTTAATGCATAGATGAAATAGTTAAAATGGCACATTTCCGAATATCCATATGAAATTGCAAAAGTAATATCTGCGTTGTCCACGGGATTCGAACCTACGCGTGCTGGGCCCAGCAGATTTCCAGTCTGTCGCCTTAACCACTCGGCCACGACAACTGTGCTTAATGCATAGATGAAATAGTTAAAATACTACATTTCCGAATATCCATATGAAATTGCAAAAGTAATATCGGCGTTGTCGGCAGGATTCGAACCTACGCGTGCTGGGCCCAACAGATTTCGAGCCTGTCGCCTTAACCACTCGGTCACGACAACTGTGCTTAATGCATAGATGAAATAGTTAAAATGCCACATTTCCGAATATCCATATGAAATTGCAAAAGTAATATCTGCGTTGTCGGCAGGATTCGAACCTACGCGGGCTGGGCCCAGCCGATTTCGAGTCTGTCGCCTTAACCACTCGGCCACGACAACTGTGCTTAATGCATAGATGAAATAGTTAAAATGGCACATTTCCGAATATCCATATGAAATTGCAAAAGTAATATCTGCGTTGTCGGCAGGATTCGAACCTACGCGGGCAGGGCCCAGCCGATTTCGAGTCTGTCGCCTTAACCACTCGGCCACGACAACTGTGCTTAATGCATAGATGAAATTGTTAAAATGCCACATTTCCGAATATCCATATGAAATTGCAAAAGTAATATCTGCGTTGTCGGCAGGATTCGAACCTACGCGGGCAGGGCCCAGCCGATTTCGAGTCTGTCGCCTTAACCACTCGGCCACGACAACTGTGCTTAATGCATAGATGAAATAGTTAAAATGCCACATTTCCGAATATCCATATGAAATTGCAAAAGTAATATCGGCGTTGTCGGTGGGATTCGAACCTACGCGGGCAGAGCCCAGCAGATTTCGAGCCTGTCGCCTTAACCACTCGGCCACGACAACTGTGCTTAATGTGCAATGCAAATAGATAAAATGGCACTTTTCTCGAATCACTAGATAGATTCCACCATGTCGGTGTTTCCGGAATCTTCTCCTGACTTTCAAATCTGACAAGATGAAAATGTAGCTAGCGTAGTCTAGATGAAAATCAAGCTAGCGTAGTCTAGATGAAAATCTAGCTAGGGTAGTCTAGATGAAAATCAAGCTAGCGTAGTCTAGATGAAAATCAAGCTGATTTCGAGACCTAGCTACGCCTACGTCTCTGTAGTGTATTAACTATAAGCTAGTTTCAACTAAATTTTAAGTACTAAAGTAAACTTCTGTTATTTGCTTAAGGGGTCATGTCCCAATTCAAAGAGATAGGCTTTTCAATGCAAAGTACATTAAATCAAGAAGCTACCAACGCAAAACTACATCATAAACCTACCCTGCATTTTGGCTTGCAACAAGACCTAGGTTATGTCTGTCTACAGTCTTAATTTGGACAAAATCCATGTACTCAGTTTTCTATAACAATTGCCTAAACTTTACAACAAGTTTTTAGCTTAACATTTTATGACAAATACTCCAAAAAAACAAAAATTCAAACCCACACAAAATTTACAACTTAACCTAGACCTGGAACCAGCTGTCGTCAAAGCAACGACGAACTACTCCACATCGACGTCACATGCGCATTGGACCGGAAAATTTTTACTTTTTTTAATATGACGCATTGAGTGCGACACGGTCACAATCACTGTGTTGCCGGCACAAAATTGTCGTTTTATTGGGAGGTGACCCCTTAAACGTGAAGAAATTCATAAATTTTAGTTTTACTTATGACTATATCTATATATATTATATAAGGTAAGTGATTAGGATTAGGATTAGGTGATTAGTAGGGTAAGTTTTTGCAACTTTTGCAACTTTTTTTACAGCTTCCGGCAGCTTCCTAAATACTCAGGATTGACGTGAGTCTGGCCAGCTGGTGGCCTAGACGTGAGTCTGGCCAGCTGGTGGCCTAGACGTGAGTCTGGCCAGCTGGTGGCCTAGACGATGCATAGATGAAATAGTTAAAATGGCACCTTTCCGAATATCCATATGAAATTGCAAAAGTAATATCTGCGTTGTCCACGGGATTCGAACCTACGCGGGCAGAGCCCAGCAGATTTCCAGTCTGTCGCCTTAACCACTCGGCCACGACAACTGTGCTTAATGCATAGATGAAATAGTTAAAATACTACATTTCCGAATATCCATATGAAATTGCAAAAGTAATATCGGCGTTGTCGGCAGGATTCGAACCTACGCGTGCTGGGCCCAACAGATTTCGAGCCTGTCGCCTTAACCACTCGGTCACGACAACTGTGCTTAATGCATAGATGAAATAGTTAAAATGCCACATTTCCGAATATCCATATGAAATTGCAAAAGTAATATCTGCGTTGTCGGCAGGATTCGAACCTACGCGGGCAGGGCCCAGCCGATTTCGAGTCTGTCGCCTTAACCACTCGGCCACGACAACTGTGCTTAATGCATAGATGAAATAGTTAAAATGGCACATTTCCGAATATCCATATGAAATTGCAAAAGTAATATCTGCGTTGTCGGCAGGATTCGAACCTACGCGTGCTGGGCCCAACAGATTTCGAGCCTGTCGCCTTAACCACTCGGTCACGACAACTGTGCTTAATGCATAGATGAAATAGTTAAAATGGCACATTTCCGAATATCCATATGAAATTGCAAAAGTAATATCTGCGTTGTCGGCAGGATTCGAACCTACGCGGGCAGGGCCCAGCCGATTTCGAGTCTGTCGCCTTAACCACTCGGCCACGACAACTGTGCTTAATGCATAGATGAAATAGTTAAAATGCCACATTTCCGAATATCCATATGAAATTGCAAAAGTAATATCTGCGTTGTCGGCAGGATTCGAACCTACGCGGGCAGGGCCCAGCCGATTTCGAGTCTGTCGCCTTAACCACTCGGCCACGACAACTGTGCTTAATGCATAGATGAAATTGTTAAAATGCCACATTTCCGAATATCCATATGAAATTGCAAAAGTAATATCTGCGTTGTCCACGGGATTCGAACCTACGCGGGCAGAGCCCAGCAGATTTCCAGTCTGTCGCCTTAACCACTCGGCCACGACAACTGTGCTTAATGCATAGATGAAATAGTTAAAATACTACATTTCCGAATATCCATATGAAATTGCAAAAGTAATATCGGCGTTGTCGGCAGGATTCGAACCTACGCGTGCTGGGCCCAACAGATTTCGAGCCTGTCGCCTTAACCACTCGGTCACGACAACTGTGCTTAATGCATAGATGAAATAGTTAAAATGCCACATTTCCGAATATCCATATGAAATTGCAAAAGTAATATCTGCGTTGTCGGCAGGATTCGAACCTACGCGGGCAGGGCCCAGCCGATTTCGAGTCTGTCGCCTTAACCACTCGGCCACGACAACTGTGCTTAATGCATAGATGAAATAGTTAAAATGGCACATTTCCGAATATCCATATGAAATTGCAAAAGTAATATCTGCGTTGTCGGCAGGATTCGAACCTACGCGGGCAGGGCCCAGCCGATTTCGAGTCTGTCGCCTTAACCACTCGGCCACGACAACTGTGCTTAATGCATAGATGAAATAGTTAAAATCCCACATTTCCGAATATCCATATGAAATTGCAAAAGTAATATCGGCGTTGTCGGTGGGATTCGAACCTACGCGGGCAGAGCCCAGCAGATTTCGAGCCTGTCGCCTTAACCACTCGGCCACGACAACTGTGCTTAATGTGCAATGCAAATAGATAAAATGGCACTTTTCTCGAATCACTAGATAGATTCCACCATGTCGGTGTTTCCGGAATCTTCTCCTGACTTTCAAATCTGACAAGATGAAAATGTAGCTAGCGTAGTCTAGATGAAAATCAAGCTAGCGTAGTCTAGATGAAAATCTAGCTAGGGTAGTCTAGATGAAAATCAAGCTAGCGTAGTCTAGATGAAAATCAAGCTGATTTCGAGACCTAGCTACGCCTACGTCTCTGTAGTGTATTAACTATAAGCTAGTTTCAACTAAATTTTAAGTACTAAAGTAAACTTCTGTTATTTGCTTAAGGGGTCATGTCCCAATTCAAAGAGATAGGCTTTTCAATGCAAAGTACATTAAATCAAGAAGCTACCAACGCAAAACTACATCATAAACCTACCCTGCATTTTGGCTTGCAACAAGACCTAGGTTATGTTTGTCTACAGTCTTAATTTGGACAAAATCCATGTACTCAGTTTTCTATAACAATTGCCTAAACTTTACAACAAGTTTTTAGCTTAACATTTTATGACAAATACTCCAAAAAAACAAAAACTCAAACCCACACAAAATTTACAACTTAACCTAGACCTGGAACCAGCTGTCGTCAAAGCAACGACGAACTACTCCACATCGACGTCACATGCGCATTGGACCGGAAAATTTTTACTTTTTTTAATATGACGCATTGAGTGCGACACGGTCACAATCACTGTGTTGCCGGCACAAAATTGTCGTTTTATTGGGAGGTGACCCCTTAAACGTGAAGAAATTCATAAATTTTAGTTTTACTTATGACTATATCTATATATAGATATCTATATATATTATATAAGGTAAGTGATTAGGATTAGGATTAGGTGATTAGTAGGGTAAGTTTTTGCAACTTTTGCAACTTTTTTTACAGCTTCCGGCAGCTTCCTAAATACTCAGGATTGACGTGAGTCTGGCCAGCTGGTGGCCTAGACGTGAGTCTGGCCAGCTGGTGGCCTAGACGTGAGTCTGGCCAGCTGGTGGCCTAGACGTGAGTCTGGCCAGCTGGTGGCCTAGACGTGAGTCTGGCCAGCTGGTGGCCTAGACGTGAGTCTGGCCAGCTGGTGGCCTAGACGTGAGTCTGGCCAGCTGGTGGCCTAGACGTGAGTCTGGCCAGCTGGTGGCCTAGACGTGAGTCTGGCCAGCTGGTGGCCTAGACGTGAGTCTGGCCAGCTGGTGGCCTAGACGTGAGTCTGGCCAGCTGGTGGCCTAGACGTGAGTCTGGCCAGCTGGTGGCCTAGACGTGAGTCTGGCCAGCTGGTGGCCTAGACGTGAGTCTGGCCAGCTGGTGGCCTAGACGTGAGTCTGGCCAGCTGGTGGCCTAGACGTGAGTCTGGCCAGCTGGTGGCCTAGACGTGAGTCTGGCCAGCTGGTGGCCTAGACGTGAGTCTGGCCAGCTGGTGGCCTAGACGTGAGTCTGGCCAGCTGGTGGCCTAGACGTGAGTCTGGCCAGCTGGTGGCCTAGACGTGAGTCTGGCCAGCTGGTGGCCTAGACGTGAGTCTGGCCAGCTGGTGGCCTAGACGTGAGTCTGGCCAGCTGGTGGCCTAGACGTGAGTCTGGCCAGCTGGTGGCCTAGACGTGAGTCTGGCCAGCTGGTGGCCTAGACGTGAGTCTGGCCAGCTGGTGGCCTAGACGTGAGTCTGGCCAGCTGGTGGCCTAGACGTGAGTCTGGCCAGCTGGTGGCCTAGACGTGAGTCTGGCCAGCTGGTGGCCTAGACGTGAGTCTGGCCAGCTGGTGGCCTAGACGTGAGTCTGGCCAGCTGGTGGCCTAGACGTGAGTCTGGCCAGCTGGTGGCCTAGACGTGAGTCTGGCCAGCTGGTGGCCTAGACGTGAGTCTGGCCAGCTGGTGGCCTAGACGTGAGTCTGGCCAGCTGGTGGCCTAGACGTGAGTCTGGCCAGCTGGTGGCCTAGACGTGAGTCTGGCCAGCTGGTGGCCTAGACGTGAGTCTGGCCAGCTGGTGGCCTAGACGTGAGTCTAGAGTGGCCTATACAGACAAATGGTCATCAAACGGTTGTTGGCTCGTCGCTCTGCGGCTCGCTGGTTTGAACCTGCAGCTTGTCTGTCGACGTTTTCCGGTTTTTCCGTTGTGCTATGGGTTCCCCCCACCCACCCTATGCTTTGTGCGCATCTTGACTTTATTGCTTTAGGACTTCATATGAAATTGCAAAAGTAATATCGGCGTTGTCGGCAGGATTCGAACCTACGCGTGCTGGGCCCAACAGATTTCGAGCCTGTCGCCTTAACCACTCGGTCACGACAACTGTGCTTAATGCATAGATGAAATAGTTAAAATGGCACATTTCCGAATATCCATATGAAATTGCAAAAGTAATATCTGCGTTGTCCACGGGATTCGAACCTACGCGGGCAGAGCCCAGCAGATTTCCAGTCTGTCGCCTTAACCACTCGGCCACGACAACTGTGCTTAATGCATAGATGAAATAGTTAAAATACTACATTTCCGAATATCCATATGAAATTGCAAAAGTAATATCGGCGTTGTCGGCAGGATTCGAACCTACGCGTGCTGGGCCCAACAGATTTCGAGCCTGTCGCCTTAACCACTCGGTCACGACAACTGTGCTTAATGCATAGATGAAATAGTTAAAATGCCACATTTCCGAATATCCATATGAAATTGCAAAAGTAATATCTGCGTTGTCGGCAGGATTCGAACCTACGCGGGCAGGGCCCAGCCGATTTCGAGTCTGTCGCCTTAACCACTCGGCCACGACAACTGTGCTTAATGCATAGATGAAATAGTTAAAATGGCACATTTCCGAATATCCATATGAAATTGCAAAAGTAATATCTGCGTTGTCGGCAGGATTCGAACCTACGCGGGCAGGGCCCAGCCGATTTCGAGTCTGTCGCCTTAACCACTCGGCCACGACAACTGTGCTTAATGCATAGATGAAATTGTTAAAATGCCACATTTCCGAATATCCATATGAAATTGCAAAAGTAATATCTGCGTTGTCGGCAGGATTCGAACCTACGCGGGCAGGGCCCAGCCGATTTCGAGTCTGTCGCCTTAACCACTCGGCCACGACAACTGTGCTTAATGCATAGATGAAATAGTTAAAATCCCACATTTCCGAATATCCATATGAAATTGCAAAAGTAATATCGGCGTTGTCGGTGGGATTCGAACCTACGCGGGCAGAGCCCAGCAGATTTCGAGCCTGTCGCCTTAACCACTCGGCCACGACAACTGTGCTTAATGTGCAATGCAAATAGATAAAATGGCACTTTTCTCGAATCACTAGATAGATTCCACCATGTCGGTGTTTCCGGAATCTTCTCCTGACTTTCAAATCTGACAAGATGAAAATGTAGCTAGCGTAGTCTAGATGAAAATCAAGCTAGCGTAGTCTAGATGAAAATCTAGCTAGGGTAGTCTAGATGAAAATCAAGCTAGCGTAGTCTAGATGAAAATCAAGCTGATTTCGAGACCTAGCTACGCCTACGTCTCTGTAGTGTATTAACTATAAGCTAGTTTCAACTAAATTTTAAGTACTAAAGTAAACTTCTGTTATTTGCTTAAGGGGTCATGTCCCAATTCAAAGAGATAGGCTTTTCAATACAAAGTACATTAAATCAAGAAGCTACCAACGCAAAACTACATCATAAACCTACCCTGCATTTTGGCTTGCAACAAGACCTAGGTTATGTCTGTCTACAGTCTTAATTTGGACAAAATCCATGTACTCAGTTTTCTATAACAATTGCCTAAACTTTACAACAAGTTTTTAGCTTAACATTTTATGACAAATACTCCAAAAAAACAAAAATTCAAACCCACACAAAATTTACAACTTAGCCTAGACCTGGAACCAGCTGTCGTCAAAGCAACGACGAACTACTCCACATCGACGTCACATGCGCATTGGACCGGAAAATTTTTACTTTTTTTAATATGACGCATTGAGTGCGACACGGTCACAATCACTGTGTTGCCGGCACAAAATTGTCGTTTTATTGGGAGGTGACCCCTTAAACGTGAAGAAATTCATAAATTTTAGTTTTACTTATGACTATATCTATATATAGATATCTATATATATTATATAAGGTAAGTGATTAGGATTAGGATTAGGTGATTAGTAGGGTAAGTTTTTGCAACTTTTGCAACTTTTTTTACAGCTTCCGGCAGCTTCCTAAATACTCAGGATTGACGTGAGTCTGGCCAGCTGGTGGCCTAGACGTGAGTCTGGCCAGCTGGTGGCCTAGACGTGAGTCTAGAGTGGCCTATACAGACAAATGGTCATCAAACGGTTGTTGGCTCGTCGCTCTGCGGCTCGCTGGTTTGAACCTGCAGCTTGTCTGTCGACGTTTTCCGGTTTTTCCGTTGTGCTATGGGTTCCCCCCGCCCACCCTATGCTTTCTGCGCATCTTGACTTTATTGCTTTAGGACTTCATATGAAATTGCAAAAGTAATATCGGCGTTGTCGGCAGGATTCGAACCTACGCGTGCTGGGCCCAACAGATTTCGAGCCTGTCGCCTTAACCACTCGGTCACGACAACTGTGCTTAATGCATAGATGAAATAGTTAAAATGGCACATTTCCGAATATCCATATGAAATTGCAAAAGTAATATCGGCGTTGTCGGTGGGATTCGAACCTACGCGGGCAGAGCCCAGCAGATTTCGAGCCTGTCGCCTTAACCACTCGGCCACGACAACTGTGCTTAATGTGCAATGCAAATAGATAAAATGGCACTTTTCTCGAATCACTAGATAGATTCCACCATGTCGGTGTTTCCGGAATCTTCTCCTGACTTTCAAATCTGACAAGATGAAAATGTAGCTAGCGTAGTCTAGATGAAAATCAAGCTAGCGTAGTCTAGATGAAAATCTAGCTAGGGTAGTCTAGATGAAAATCAAGCTAGCGTAGTCTAGATGAAAATCAAGCTGATTTCGAGACCTAGCTACGCCTACGTCTCTGTAGTGTATTAACTATAAGCTAGTTTCAACTAAATTTTAAGTACTAAAGTAAACTTCTGTTATTTGCTTAAGGGGTCATGTCCCAATTCAAAGAGATAGGCTTTTCAATGCAAAGTACATTAAATCAAGAAGCTACCAACGCAAAACTACATCATAAACCTACCCTGCATTTTGGCTTGCAACAAGACCTAGGTTATGTCTGTCTACAGTCTTAATTTGGACAAAATCCATGTACTCAGTTTTCTATAACAATTGCCTAAACTTTACAACAAGTTTTTAGCTTAACATTTTATGACAAATACTCCAAAAAAACAAAAATTCAAACCCACACAAAATTTACAACTTAGCCTAGACCTGGAACCAGCTGTCGTCAAAGCAACGACGAACTACTCCACATCGACGTCACATGCGCATTGGACCGGAAAATTTTTACTTTTTTTAATATGACGCATTGAGTGCGACACGGTCACAATCACTGTGTTGCCGGCACAAAATTGTCGTTTTATTGGGAGGTGACCCCTTAAACGTGAAGAAATTCATAAATTTTAGTTTTACTTATGACTATATCTATATATAGATATCTACATATATTATATAAGGTAAGTGATTAGGATTAGGATTAGGTGATTAGTAGGGTAAGTTTTTGCAACTTTTGCAACTTTTTTTACAGCTTCCGGCAGCTTCCTAAATACTCAGGATTGACGTGAGTCTGGCCAGCTGGTGGCCTAGACGTGAGTCTGGCCAGCTGGTGGCCTATACAGACAAATGGTCATCAATCGGTTGTTGGCTCGTCGCTCTGCGGCTCGCTGGTTTGAACCTGCAGCTTGTCTATCGACGTTCTCCGATTTTTCCACTGTGCCATGAGTTCTTTAGCGTACTCTAGTAGTAGTACTTGTTTGAACTACTAACACAACATACATTCTACACAAATAACAATATTTTCAAATGCTACCAATTTATAGCTTTTGCGTTGATATGTTTTCTGAATACTACCATAACTTTGTATGAACTGAGTAACAAAAACGTCAAAATACGATTGAAAAATTACATTGTGGGCTTACATCAATACGTTATATTGCGTGTGACATTCTACATTTAACTGGGTTGCTTAGTTGGTAAATTTTAAAAAAGGCTAAAATTGATCTAAACTAGAAAGCTTATATTCACTCATTCAGCAGAGTGGCGCAGCGGAAGCGTGCTGGGCCCATAACCCAGAGGTTGATGGATCGAAACCATCCTCTGCTACTTATCCGGCTGTGATCGTATAGCGCAGGGGTGGCCAAACTGCGGCTCTTGAGCCGCATGCGGCTCTTTGAGCCTTTAATTGCGGCTCTTTAATGAATTTGCATTGTTGAATTAGACATGCATTTTCCCGGTCTAGACGAGTTGTTTGATCAGATTATGAAACAATGCTTTCTATCACACGTAGTAACAATGGACTCATTGTTAGTAATAATCAAATTACACTCCAAAAAGGACATTATTGTACAGAAGTGTACAGAAGTGTACAGAACTTGTACACTGTAGTTAAGTAAACTGTCAGTTTGAAGCTGTACCTCAGGGCTGACCTAGTTTTAAGTCTCGGTTACGGTTACACTAATAATTGCAAAAAGAGTTGGTGAAGCCCAGGTGGAGACTCATAGTATCACCACGCAGCACTAATGTTTATCAATAGCTACACTTCGTTGTGAGTGAATAAATTCGTATTTTTTATTGTGTTTGTGTTGCGGCTCTTTTAAAGCTCGAATTGGTAATATGCGGCTCGAGCATGAAGCATGTCTGGCCACCCCTGGTATAGTGGTTAGTACTCCACGTTGTGGCCGTGGCAACCCTCGTTCGAATCCAGGTCACAGCAGATTTTCCTTTTACTGGATTGAGTGATGCAAAGCTGTTCTGTTGCTAGAGTCGAACACAATGTCCGATATCGGCTATTTAAATCAATGCTTATCAATTCAGCTAAAAGTTGCCGATGATCAACAGCATGAATCGATGCAAATTTTTATTGTCGCAATCTCAATAGTGGGTTTATTACATATATAATTGATAACTTAATCATTTTAACTGGGTTGCTTAGTTGGTAAATTTTAAAAAAGGCTAAAATTGATCTAAACTAGAAAGCTAATATTCACTCATTCAGAAGAGTGGCGCAGCGGAAGCGTGCTGGGCCCATAACCCAGAGGTCGATGGATCGAAACCATCCTCTGCTACTTATCCAGCTGTGATCCTATATTCAATAGTGGTTAGTACTTCACGTTGTGGCCGTGGCAACCCTGGTTTTTTATGCAGGTCACAACAGATTTTGCTTTTACTGGATTGAGTGATGCAAAGATGTTCTATTGCTAGAGTTAGATTTACCATACGTCCCGTTTTAGCCGGGACAGTCCCCATTTTTAACGTCTTGTCCCGGCGTCCCGATCGGTCGGCCAAACGTCCCGGTTTGGCATTCAGTCAGCCAGCATAGGCATACCGCATAGAAGCCATGCACGAACATTAGCATGTTCTTATTATTGTTTTTGCTGTGCAACGTACCGGTACTTCTTGAAGAAGAATTCGAGATCTTGTTTGTTATTTATTTCATTGTATTCGATAAAAATGTTATTGTGACGTTATTGTTAGCGGATAATTGGTACGGTAATTTTCCGGTGAAATAGAGGCAGACATCTTTGTATCGTTAACGTCAATTCCTTCCTATTTTTCGAATTGAAACCGATATTTAGAGAACAAGCACTTGAACTTTCGATGGCAATATGGTCAATGAAGACAGCTAGGGTGGTTTTAAATGTAGGCCTACGTAATAATTCCGAAAAATGTCAAGTTAAAAACTCACAGCTAAGGGGTTTAGGTTGTTTGAAAGCGTCCCGTTTTGAAGCCACAAAATTATGGTAAGCCTACTACTGAAGAAGTTGAAGAAGGGAAGTCGATTAGGGCGGCAGCCAAGAACCACCGCACTGATAGAATGAAATTTCAACGATTCATCACCAGATCGAAGACTAACGATAAATCGTGCTATGGATATGATAATGTAACAGAATAACAGCGAATATTTTGAAATACATTTAAAGAAGAATTGTCAGGCCATGTAAAAGTTCTTGCTAAGCGCTTTCATGGCCTATCAAACGTTAAATTTCGTAAGGATGCTTATGAAGCTGCAATATCTAACAACGTCTTGATACCTTCTTCTAGCATTATATTTTCGTAAAAAGACCCGAAGGAACATCCATGGCACGAACAACAGCGTTTAATAGACAAACTGTTATGAAGTTTTTCACTAATTTAAGAACAGTAGCCCATGACAGGTAAACTTCTGATATTTATTTCAACATTTTGACAACAATGCTACATTTGTTAATATCTTTCTTTTATCAGCTAATTATATTTAATTAGATGCTCGTTTCAGCCAGCTGAAGTCTACAACGTTGATGAAACCGGTGTTACCACCGTTCAAATGCCACGGAGTGTATAGAGTGAAAAAGGACAAAAGCGAGTAGCAGCAATTACATCCGCTGAGCGTGGCGAGCTACTGACGGTTTTCTGCACCATCAATGCGTGGGAAATACAGTACCTCCTGCGTTTATTTTTCCAATATTGCGATCATTTTCTGGTAGGTGCACCAATAGGATCTCTTTGTATGGCCACAAAGTCCGGTTGGATAAATGAGGAAATGTTTGTACAATACTTTGAGCATTTTGTTCAACATAGCAGATATTCGGTAGAAAAAGGTACTTCTGATTCTCGAAAATCATGAAGCGCAAATATCAACAAAAGTTGTTAGAATCGCTCGTGAAAACGGTATTGTCATGTGAACAATACCGCCACACACTTCGGATCGCCTGCAGCCGTTAGACATGTGATAAATATATCACTTAATATAATATAAAATTGTGTACGACATAGAATTCTCATCTATCGAATCAGCGAAGCATAACACTGCGTGACGTAATCGATTGCTTCTCTCTTACTGTGCGTGCATTACGAGTCATCTTTTTTCAGTCGTACGTTCAACGCCGCAACATGTCTTTATGCTGTTGCTGTCACAATTTTCTATCTTGATGTATTCGTTCAAAGAAGCTTCAAATATAATCAGATTATACAGTAGTCATTCCTGTGTCATTATTGCTGAAGTCTATCAAAGTTCACTGTTAAGATATACACAAGTAAACAGACTTTGTAGTGTAGTGGGTAAACCTTACAGGTTAAGGTACCATTATACCACTTTTCATTACAGACATATCAATTTACAACCCTTTTAAATTGTGCAATGGCAGAGCAGTCGACTGTTGGATGATAAATAACCCTGGGAAAACCTTAAAAATATTTGATATTCCGGCTTTGGTAAAGACTGCTTACTTGCTAGCTATGATACCTCGAAATATTATCTTGGGCTTTGCTTCTACTGTACAAGAATTTATCCGCTAAACGTTGATGTGTTTCCGACATCCGAATTTGCTGCCAGCGACTTGACCGATCAACCAATGCCTTCTGCTGGTATCTCCGATTTTACAATGGATGCTGCGGCATAGGCACAACTAAACTTACCGAATAACACCAATTCATTTCAAATGAATGCAGTTGACTAGGAAGTTTCAAGTGTTGAATCAGCAGGAAGGCTCAGCTGTCGTCATGATCATGGATTTCCTACACATAATCAATCATACCAACATACTGATGACAGCGTGCTGAGTTGCTATCACAAGACTAGCAAAAGTTATATCTCCCCATCAGCAATCCTCCCATTTCTTAAAATCAACTGCACAGAAACCGAAAGACAAAAGAAAATGCAGAATGCTCACTTGAAATAGTTATACATTAATTATTATTTGTTAAATATTCGTTATTTTTGTATGTGTAATATGTAGCTATTAAAATTTCAAACCATCCGGGAATGCTGTATTGTATTTACATTGGACTGTAGAAACCTACTATTTTTTAAAAATAAAGCTTAAAATATTTAAGAAGTGGCTCAACTTACCTCATCTTCCTCTACAATTTGCTTCAACTTTGCAATTTATGCACTCAAAAACCTAAAAAGTATATTCAGGCGTACTTAAGTCAGGAAATAAAAAATAACTCCAATTGCATCACGGCCGTAGCCAGGGATAAATGTTTACTGAGGCAATTAAACAACAACTAATCAGCAGGCAAGTAACTAACAAAGCAGACAAGTTACGTCAATAAAGCGATGTAATTTTTAAATGGAAGGGTGACGTAAAATGTAACAACATAACCATTGGTTCGTTGTTTTAGTCTATTTTTGAACTTTCTAATCTAAATTACAAATCAAAGCCATGCTTCCAATATGTAATGACAAAAAATAAACAATATAATCTACATTCATATATGATGTTTATGTATCAAAAAAACATTGCTCTAAAATCCCCTAATTACGCTTCAGTGCCTGCAGAGTAATGACGTATCAACTTTACGTCACTAAGTCCAGCTGATATTACACTGATGAAGATGAATCGTGTTAACCAAAGTTTATAGTAAAATAAAAAACAAGATATAGGTTGGCACTCTGAAGGTTAACTTTATTTTTGATTTTTCTACACGAGCTTTCGCAAATATAAGCTTGCTTCTTCAGGGGTACTGCAAAAATCTGATATTACACAGGAAAGGCAACAGGAATCGAGTTCACTTTTTAATTTCATTGTCTAGAGTAGGCTAGTATATGCTGGAAACTTCTGCAATGGAGGTTGGTTATACCTTGCTTTAACCTTGGCGCATTGGTAGCTGATATATAGGTTTAGTGGCCGTGCTAGTTGTTACCATCATTTATTATCAATTATCAGAACATTTTACTATTGGCTGCCACTCTTTCACTGGAAAAAATCGTGTGTTCGAACTTCGAAGCTAACGGCTCAGTTTCTTGTTAACTTAAATATTATAACATAGAGTTGTAACTTGAACCTAACCTAGATCTACCTTCTAATCTGAATCTAACTCCACTAAAACCTTGAACAGCTAAAATCAACTTTTTGCATGCATTCCCATTCTCCTATCTGTAACAACAGGCTACGTGACCTACATACAATGAAATAGTCACTCTGTTTACTGTTTTAAGCTTTTTCGGTTTTTTCACTTTTTCAGGTTCATAAGTGCATGCTAATAACAACTGGCTTGATTTTTTCATCCCCACCACACTTTTGACAAAAAATAAAATGATTGATTGTTTAACGTTTAGCTTTTTGTTCAGAAACTAAGAAATACAGGACATTCCCAACAATATTTAATTTATAATACCTGGAACATGTTGGATTTTTTCACCATCTTCAGCAAAGGAGGTTTAGTTTTATGGTGTTACACATTCCAGGGCGTAAAGACAAACTTCAGTGAGCCTATCAATGCTTTGATTAAATCTGTGATACTGCAGGTAAGATCTGTTCAGATAAGATCACACAAATTTTCGCACCAAAGCTCGCGCTGAAGCCTTGACTTTTTATTTATCATAAACTCTGAAATTGGCATTCAAAAAAACCTATTTAAATTCATGTTTGTTTTTATAAATTAGCTTAAAGATGGAAAAGTTTAACTTGTTGACCAGTCTAAGGCATGTGTGTACAGCACTGATCACTATAGTTGATGACAAGGACTTTGTTTTCTTTGTTTTGATTAACCACATATGCATACATAGTAAAGCTAAGAATCATCATTAAGGTATTTTCGTATCATTTGCAATGATAAAATTTTCTTGCAGGAAAGAGGGGGAAGTGCTCTCTTCAATCACGGTGCACTTCAGATGAAATATAAGTTGGATAATGAATTTGAACTTGTTTTTGTGGTACGCAAGTTTTATGCAATTGATAAATTTTTGTTATGTCAAGTAGTTTAAAGCCTTTTTTGTGCTGTATGAATATTACACTTGACCATTCTACTTACCATGACTTATAATGATACATGTGAAGGTGGGATATCAAAAGATTTTGAGTCTACTTTACGTGGATAAATTTATCGATGATGTTCACCGAACATTTCGTGATCGATACAGACAAAAGCTGCTCGAAGGTTCTCTCATTTTGCTCACAACAAACTTTGATTTTGAATCAATGTTTACGAAGATGTTGAGGTTGACTTTGCTTTTGTATTTTTGTTTTGATTTACTTTGCGATGTTTACTTTTTTCTCGCATTTGTCCTTTTGGTGCAAGATTTTTAATTTTAATCTTTAATGTCATAACACAGGAACGCGGAAGAAACAAAAACCCAACAGGTCGTGATGAAAAAGTTCCACGAATCGGACAAGGCAAAGAAAACTGTGAAGTCGCTGGTTATTGATCAAAATAAAAAGGACGGCAAAGAAACAGAAAATAAGGCAAAAGTAATCAAGAAAGGAAGTCCTAAATCCATTACAAATGGTATTTATCATATTTTTTAAATTTCATGTTATAAAAATCTGCTTACAATAACTTTTGCTCTGACCTTTTTTGCCCTCAAATTCTTGCTTCCATGCAGGTACAGGTAGTGTCGAATCTTCACCAAAAACACAGCGTGAAACGGAGTCTCCAGAGATTGCTCGCAATCGTGAGAAGTTCATTCAAAAAAGGACAAAAGTTGCCAAGGCGACCATGTACGATTTTAACAGTTATTTTAAGTTCAATTATTATCAGTTCTGTTATTTCTATTTCATACTAGTTAAAGTTGTATATGATTTGATTGACCCCAGGAAAGAAGGTAAAAAAGCACCCGAAAGGAAGGGGAAGCTGAACAGGGTTTGGGATAAGGGTGGAACCGCGAAAGACACAAAAGATCTTGACTACAGCGCTCCGCCAACAATGACTAATGGCCACTCCAATGAACAGGTCGAGAAGGAAGAACTGACAGAGGAACAGGTGAAAAATATTTTTGTTTCGTCTTTGTTGTGTAGATTTGAATAAAAGTTGTTGCGAAAAAGTTCTCAGCATGGGGTTTGCAACATGTTATACGACCAACAGAAATTATAAATCGAATGAGTTTCTGGAGTATTTTGTGTTGGGATCCGCAGACTTGATTATTTTTAATAAGGGTTCATGACCATAAAAAGCTGAAAATCAACCCTGAATTGGATGTGTTGGGTTATTCTTCATCCTCTTGGCTCATTATTATTTCATGTTATTGTGAAATTGTTATTCTTTTGTCAGCGAGCTTTGTGTCGCAACATCCGTGCACTTGATGACGACGATGAAGATGAGGAGATTGAGGAATTGGAAGTGGATGAAAAGTAAAACTAATTAACCAGTAAAACAAATGAATAATAAAATTAACTTATACATAGAATAAGACTATCAGTGATAAAACAAACCAAATTTCCAGGCAAGTTATACAAGTTCAGCAGAATTGCTTGATCAACAGTTATTATCGTATTTATTCCTTTATAGGTCGCAGTACTAAATTTTGCTCAATGCTTGTTCAAAATGCCCGACAATGTGTAGATTATGATGGAGTCTATGTCCATAGTAAAATTAAACTTGTTTTATTAATTGCATTCAGGAAATCTTCTGGTGGATTCTTCAGTGTCTTTCGTGGTCTTGTTGGAGCAAAAGGCCTCACCAAGGAGGCCTTGCAACCTGCCCTTGACACTATGGGCGATCATTTAATAGGTAATGTACTCTTTATGTGTAAACTGTGACATAGAATGGATATGTTTTTTATGGTCTTTACTTCGTCATATATTTGTGTCACTTTGTATTTTAAGGTGGGTACGAATGGGTAGTTCTAGTGGTCATATTGTTGTATTCTTTGCAGCCAAAAACGTTGCTGCGGATATTGCGAAGAAAATGTGTGACTCTGTTGCTACCAAATTGGAGGGCAAAGTGCTGGGGACGTTTAGCAGTAAGTCTTAAAAGCAAAGATGAGAATTTTTAAGGTTTCTTTGCAGCTTTTTTAACGTAACTAATTATGGTAGACAAGCAATGGAAAACTTGTTATCAATTTTTATCATTTAAAAATATTAATGAAATAAACGAAAATAGAAAATTTATCTACTGTATGGCGTTACTTAAAAAAATCTTTTTGGCAGCCATTGCTTACACGGTCAAGCAAAGTTTGAACGAATCTCTGGTGCAGATCCTGACTCCGAAAAGACGTGTTGATATTCTTCGAGACGTTCTGGAATCTCAGAGAGCCGGCAAACCATACGTCATCACCTTCTGTGGAGTGAATGGAGTTGGGAAATCTACCAATCTAGCAAAGGTTGGTTACATACAAAACTTTAAAAGTAATCAACATAACACGATGTAATTAATAAATACTAACGGTACCAAGAACTCTACAAATCGTCCGATGTCATTTAATACGTTATGATAGGATTAATTAATTATTATGTATCTTTGTACATTAATGCTTTATCGACCCGTTTAACTATCGAATGCAGATCTGTTTCTGGTTGATGGAAAATGGCTTTCGCGTTCTCATCGCCGCCTGTGACACTTTTCGTGCCGGCGCCGTGGAACAGCTTCGAACGCACACCGCCCGACTCAGCGCCCTTCACCCACCTTCGATGCATGGCGGAAGGGAGAGCGTCCATCTTTTCGAAAAAGGATACGGCAAAGATGCAGCTGGTATTGCCATGCAGGCGATCAACACAGGTCCTTCTCGTGAATAGCAAGCTTCATATATTCATTACTAACCCCAGTCATTTTAAATTTTTGTGTTTATAATTATATTACGCGTTTTAATTTGTTTATCACTTTAAAATATTTCTCGTAGCCCGTGAAATGCGCCATGATGTGGTGCTGGTTGACACTGCCGGCCGTATGCAGGACAATGAACCTCTGATGAGAGCACTCGCCAAGTTGATCGCTGTCAATTCACCTGACCTTGTGCTTTTTGTGGGTAGGTGACCGAATGGATTAGGTTGGTCAAGACTCACTTGATTTGTGGAAGCAATCTTAGCTTTCGGGAACGCTTGTTGCCGTCTCGCAGCGAAATTGTAGCAGCACAATGACAGCACAATACAACGCCACTAATGCTTATAACACAACCTTGGTTACCTGCGTATATCGATGTACCTTGCTATATTGGGTGTCTGTGGGGACTAACAACAGCTTTTTTCATCCAGGCGAAGCCCTGGTCGGAAATGAGGCGGTGGACCAACTTGTCAAATTCAATCAAGCCTTGGCCGACCACTCTAATGTGCAAAATCCTCGGACCATTGATGGCATCGTACTTACCAAGTTTGACACGATCGATGACAAGGTATGAAAAGATATTATTTACAATATCATGTTGTAACTGGCGCAAGCTTTTAGCGTTTTTCAGTGTTGCCATTGAAATTATTGAACCGAGCGTGGTTTGGTTCTTTCATGAAATGTCAGATGAACGAACTAAACCGGTATTTATTTAAAGCCCGTAAATAGAGACATAAAAAAATCCACGAGCCTATACATCCAGTAATACTAAAAAGTATAAGTAAGTAATCTTTGATGAAGGTTGGAGCAGCGATTTCGATGACTTATACCACGGGACAGCCAATTGTGTTTGTTGGCACTGGTCAATCGTACCCGGATTTGAGAAGTCTGAATGCCAAGGCAGTTGTGAATGCTCTCTTGAAGTAGAAGTGGCCCCAGAGAAAATCTTGTATAAATTGTTATCAGACTTTATTGGATAAAAAACACAACTTGTTGATAGTGGCTTGTGCAGTGACTGCTTCTTTGTACATAGTAGGGTTCAGGATTTTCATTTGCCGAAAATAGCAATCTAAAGCTGGGGTAGGTGATATTTTCTTGAGATTTGTGGAGGATTTTCAGGGGAATTATTTGTTGTTTCAACTCATTACGGTTGGGTTTGCAGCGCAGTGGTTTTTGTATTGTCTAAGTTTGGTTCATTGCGTTGTTTTTTGCATTTCTCTGACTTTGTGCAATAAAAGTGAAATGGCCTGATATTGTTAAAGTCGTTAGGACAAGTAGTGTATAAAAACATGTTTGATATTAATTATAGATAGCGGATCTTAAAATGACAACGCAGTAAAAACCCACGCAAAAATAATTTTGAAACTTCATCACAAAAAAGTACATACACAAATCATGTATATCTTTGTAAATTGCAATACATACCTTATTAGGTGTAAATTACAATACTTGTTCATCAATTTAACCTCATTATTAAAAGTGCACGATTTTGAATGAATGTGAATTTCTTTCACAATGAATAGTTTAATTTTGCGCCAAATTAACACTAATACAAATAGCAGAATTCAAATCAAACGTTTGCATGCAGTAAAAATAGGTATACATGAAATCTAAACGCCAAAGTATAAAAAAAGCATGTTATAAAACACACAAAGTGATACAAATTTCATTGAATTGTGCGACTCACAATGTACTAACGTCGAGGAAAAAACACTTTCAAGAAAGTTGTTTTCATGAAACTAATTGTGCAATGCAAGCCAAAACCATGCCACAAGGTGGCGGCATGCATCTAGTGTCCGATTGAGTGCCAACCATTTACAAAAAGTGCTCCGTTCTCTTCTTCTCGCCAAGAAGGTCGGACTCGGTGCGTGGGAAGTCATCATCGTCACTGTATTCTGAAACTTCGACCGGTCTTTCTTCGTCACTGGGCTTCAACTCGTGAGTGTAGTATTCACCTGCGTGGGATTGAGGTGATGAATACTTTGTGGCTTAGTTTTCAAACAGCTTCTCACAATCAGTTAGACGCTCTTTGGTTTTATAATTTCTCTTATAAATGACACCGTAACATCAACGATGTTACATCATATTATGTCGTCACAAATATTGTCTTTTGGAAGGTTACACTTTCACATTTTTATTCACGGGATGAATATTTTGCAAAATCCCCACCTTTGTGAGACATGAAGTATCGGAGGAGGAGAATCACCGTGACGATGAGGATGAAGACAGCGACTGCCACAACTCCACCAATGACGGCAGCATCAGCTCCTGCTTCCCGAGGAAGAGGTTGCGTGGGAGCTGGGATGAAAACATTTTCATCAAATTGAGGAGGAAAATCTTTGCTTAACTTTTATTACTAAATTTTTCAGGCTTGAAAGAACTACAGTGCACATGACTACTTTGTTAAATTCCTGCACAATATAGATTTATTTGGCTGACATAGAATGCACAGTAATATCCATATGTATCTGTTAAAAACGAAATTAGCCAGGCGCAGAGCTTTGAAAACATTGAATCACAGTTCAATGCAACATTTTAAACTTTAAAGTTTGAAATTTCAAATTCGTCATGATAATGGTGGCTAAAATTTATTTATTTCAGTCAATATCTGCTATTTAAATTCCACTATCACGCAATGAATACCATGAATGATAACCATGCACCTTCACAATCATGCAAGACATGTAGTGAATCTGTTTTTCAAAAACACACACGGTGACGTGACTGACACAAAATCACCTTTGTTTTGTTTCCTGATCTCCATCAGAAAGTCTTTAGAAATTTAAGAAGCAAAAAATTACATAAGCATGCTTAGAAGCTCGGGAAGAGCATAATTATGTAGAAAGTCTGATGACAAGTGTAATTATTCACAACAGCAGGAAGCAATTGTTTTAGTCAAGTTATGTTAAACAGCTACAAACAGCGTTAGTGAAATCAAAAGTATGGAGTATTATACAGAGGTAAACCAAGAGGAAGTTGTAAAACTAATAGATAGCTTAGAAAACAAGAAATTTTGTACCTGCAATGTCATTGTACTCTTCAGATGTTACAGCTAAAGAAAAACACCACTTTAATGTTAGTCTGCTGTTAGAGTTACTTGCTAGTTAAAATGTAATTTGCCCGGTTATAGATTCTATTCATTGGCTACATTTCTGTCTACTTTCTGTAAAGTTAATAAAATCAGTAACAAGCCAGCACCATATTAACTTCTACTAAAGCTTTGCATTGATATTGATTGATTGATTGATTGATAAGAGCGCTACACGATTAAGTGAATAAACCAAGTAGCTATAAGTAACTCGTCTACTTTCAAAAATAGCATTATTAATTTTGGCTGTGATGTTTAAGCAAAGATTTGCAAGTCATGAATACCATCTATAACACAATTGAACAGAGCACACTTCCTAATACATTGAGTATTTGTGTTATGGCAGAGTTTCTCAACCAGGGATTTAGGACTAACAAGGGTAAGTTGGCAAAAGTTTTACTCAAGTAGGTTTGTTGTTCTTTTGATTTGCATTGCCATAAAATTATGACTAACAATTACTACAAGCATAAGTCTACCGGAGAGTAAGTAGTGACTTTACTGACATACCAGAAATTTCCATGCAACGCTACATTTATAAATTAGATCATTTATACCAAGGTCCAATGAAATATGAAAACCAATTTGGAGTCGGTGTGGGAAAATAGTTTGAGAAACACTGCCCAGGAATAAAAAATGTTTCAACACAAAACAGTTATCATAGTTAAGTGTTAGTTTGCCGATGTATTTTGGTGGAAAACAAACTTTTACAGGTAACTTGAACCAAGGCAAAAATCAGAGCCAAAACATACTAAAAAAAACTGGTGACATATGCTTGAGGACTTTAGCAGTACATTATTTCACAAATTGAAAGTAATTGTAAAACAGAACAGAGACATGACACATGCCAATTGCGTCAGGCTTATCTTAAGCAAATTGCAGATGGACTACACATTTTGCTACATAGAACATACTTAGCCACAGCCTTCCATCTTTAACAAGGTAAAATGCCAAGCCTTGGCCTACTTTTAAAGCAATGCCATTCAACTTTAAGCTTAGTCGCATGCTCATAGCGTTCTATAGCATGTTCCTATCATATGTACATGCATGTCTGATACTTCAACATGCATGTCTGATACTTCAACATGCACAGTTCAAATTGTATAGATAATAAATATGACTTAAAATAAGCTTGTTAATAAAAAAAACAAAGACATACTTTCAGCAGTGGTTGGGGCTGGGGTTGTCGGTATCACTGCATAAAAGCAATGTTTTAGTTAGTGATGAGATAAACTAATTATTTAGATTTATTTTAAGCCTATTGTCAAATAAGCAGCTGAATGGACCAATAAGAACACTCGACACCGTTAAATGGAAATAAAACTCACCGAAGACTCCAAGCTTGAAGGATACAGCTGCAGGTGACCCCAGTTCGTTGGAGGCTCCACACTCAAAGGTACCATTGTTTGTAGTTACAAGTGCATTGGTCACAATCGTAACTTGATCTAAAATATTTGCAGATTTTCTTTTAGCATTTTTATTTTCCTTTTGTTTTTCCAGTGTTTTCTGACACAAGGTGAAGAGTGAAAATAAGATACTATATTGTCATATTGTTATGAAATTTAGAGTTTAAACGTTCATACGCTCCCAAAACAAATAGTGCTAATTTGCAAAGCAAAACTTAGGATTTGTCTGTAAATGACAACCAAGTAAACAATGGTTAGTAAAAAGCAAACTGCTGGCAATGCAGTTTTGTTGAAAACGAGTGTGTTGTATGCTTTAGGCACATAGCCACTTCAGCACTGTATAATTACTCACAACTTTACAAAATAAGTGATGTTATTAAAATTCGAGTTACAACAAGCTACAATAGATGGCACACGAACACTGTACGAATTCAAGGGCCCTTTGTGCAATGATCTGCATATTAGACATATAAGAAATTCTCAGCACAATAGCGCCCGACCAACCTTCTAAAATGATAAAATTGTTGGGAAGGGATCCGTCATTAGGTGGGGCTGGTTTTGTCGAATTGGGGTCAATGGGCGTTGGATCTGGGGTAAACGTCCACACAACATCGGGTGGTGGATTTCCAGTTGCAAGACACTTTGCAGAGAATTGTTCACCGGCTTCGATGATGTTGACTCCCACAGATGACAAAGATTCATCTTCCAGTGTAGCGGTCGGAGAATCTGAAGAAGTTTGTAAGAAAAAATGAACTTAATCACCAACTGAAGACCAGAAGGGCAAGGCAATAAATAGAAATCATATTGTCTCCAAACCAGCAAATAGGAAATGGTCCCGGGCTTTAAGTGGCCGACTTACATAGCACATTTACACCGCCAACATCGAGGTTATAAACGGTGTGGTTGACGTGTTTCACTTTGCAGAAGTATCTCAGGTTATTATCGGATCGAGTAAATCGTTTTGTAAGATACAGGGTTGAATTCTTGAGGCCATTTTCACAATCCTTTGTCTCAACAGCATCTTCGCTGTCGATTCTGTTGCCGTTAGAATCTTCAAACCTAAAATCGAGCAAATACAAACTTAATAAAAACGTATGTCAAAACGTATGTCAAAACGTAGTAAAATAAAAACATATCCATAAGTTCGAATTACTACTTGCTGCTTAAGTGGTCAGCAAGGGCCAACATTTCCAAGTACGAGATTACAAAGGAAAAATCTACACTTTGGTTAAGCTACGATACATAAAAAACATTTTTTCTAAAAAATTCAACTTAAGTAACCTACCACATTTCGGGAGCTGGTTTCGATAAGCTGGCACGACACGTCGCAATTCTTGTGAGTGACCCCTCAATAACTTGCTCTTCATCTCTCTCCACTGACAACTCTGGCAACTCTGGGGTTGGAAATAATAACTAGCTGTAGTTGGTAGTGAGTTAATGCATAAATAGTTCACATGTTTTATAGTGTTTATAGTGTACATTTTTTAACAGTTTCAGAGTAATAGTTTTAAAGTTTTAAATATCTACATGTTTAATAGTTTACGTGCTTCAAATAGTTTTAGTACTTTTAATACTTTTTAAATAGCTACATAAAATATGTTTAGTCTTGTGTTGTTTTTTTATTGAGCGCCACGTTTTCACATGTTTATGTTGCGCAAATTTATTAGGCAGATTTCTTACGATTAACGAGAAGAATTGGACTGCTTTCCGCTTCGTTGGATGTGAGGGTAATCCCGGAGGAGGAGAACTGGCATGTGTACGCTCCTTGGTCACTGAGCTGGACGGGATCAATTTTCAACCTTGATATCCTCATCCCATCCTGTTCCTGGATCCTTTTGGGAAGAAAATTAAAACCAACCATGTTAAAATGAAGCATGGGTTACAATCATACAACACGTACATAGGACATTGCACATAAGCTTACCAAAGTATGTGTGCACGTGAAAAAAACATTTGTTGTTTGAAAGTATCGTCGAGTAACTTAACTTACAACTTTCACTTACTTACATACAAAATATTATGAACATTGGTCATTGAAAATTTAAAACATACCGCCTACACACTGCACTCCTAATGGCTAACAAGTGCACCGTCATTAAGTGTAAATCATGTAGCTTGTATCATAATAGACAGCAATGCAGAACAAACAAAAGAGCCAAAATTACAGAAACTGAAGTTGTGAGCAAAAGCAATGTGAGCAATGTTTTGGTTCTTTGCACAGCTTACTCTGGCTGCAGTCTTTCTTGAACGAGAACATTTTCGTTGAAAGTTACGAGTGTATTGTCAGGACTGAGCCAACTGTAGTAAGCTTCCGCTTCTGGATCGATCTCTCCATCGGGATCGAAGATGTGGCATTCTAACACGGCTGGAATAGTGGGATCCGCTCCCGCTACTGCTGTTGTGGAAACTGTCTCCAAGGTAGGTTGACCAAGAACACCTGTGTACATATATGGCACAAGGTTATTTGTGACATTCAAAGTTCAAATATGAAATAAACTTGAAAATAAACCGAGAGGATGCTGCTATATTTTATAAGTAATTTTCAGTGAAGTATTCTCAACTGTGAATCTTATAATTGCTAAAGGGAGTTGAGAAGATATCATGCTCTCCCCTGACTGCAATTGCAGCGATAACCACAACTTGTAATTAACAAGGCCAAAAACGCAACAACACTGAAAAATGAGAAAACGTATTAATGAAGCATAGCCATGTTGCAGAGGAAGGTATTCCCATAATTGGATTATAGTTATTAAATTGCAAGGAAAACGGGAAAACAAGAAATGAAACAAAACTAAAAGTGGATGGGAAAACCCGAAGAAAATCTGACTAACGATAACAGCCAATGCATATTTTCTTGCTAACACTATGGCATAGCAGTGGGTTTTAAAATCATAAATTTAAAGCCAGCGAAACGAAAACCGCTACAAAGTTCGAATACCGGGTGCAGAATAAAACAAGAGGAAAGAAAAGCAGCTGTAAGTTGAACCGATGTTAACAAAACAAAGGCACGAGAGCAATTTATGTCAATGCGACTTGAGCGTCCTCGCCACGGCGACCTTTGTTTTCAGGCTGGGATAACAAGCCGGCAATTACATGTTTGAGTGAATGTGAAAACGCTATTATGAAATGCTGGTAGTCCTCGACGGACATTGATAGGTCACATCAACAGAGTTAAATGTCCAGATAGTACCGGTTAAGCGACCATCCATCAAACCGAACCTAAACCGAGTAAGTCGATTTTACCTCATCGCTGAAATGATACAGCCTACACAGGCCATCACTAAGACGGATGATAAATGACCACAAGATCAAAACGCTGCAATAAAAACGATGAATTGCTTTAAATTGCGTCGGATTATGACGTCGTAATGGATATGGTGGTTTCAATTTAAACGCATGTATCACAAACGTATCTTTATGATTTTCGAAGTTGTATAAAGCTGCTTATAGTCATTAAGCGCATAAAATTTAGAACAGGGGATTAAATACCTTGCAAAGATCGCAAAACAATACGTACGGAATGTAGTTGATCGGAAAAAACATTTGACTTGTTATTTGTGCTATTTGGCGCCAAACACTTAAATCAAATATTTCAACCGGTTTAAACTCGACTGAAGTGGAATTTTGCTTGTTTAAAGAAATTAGCTAACGACCAGGTCAGCATAGGCTGTTAGATAGATAGGCTGTTCAAATACGGTCGGTATTGTCACTACGGTTGTAACTTGTAACACATGCCACTTTACCGCGGGGGACAAACTTATTAAAAACTTAATGAGAAAAAGCCACAAACCGGAAAGTTTTCGATTGTTTTTGAAACTTGGACGAAATTTTTTTTTTTAAATCTGTCTGAAGTGACAAGTGGCTTGAAATAAAAATTACGTCATCAGGAAAATAATTTCGCAAAAACATTCTCCTTTGCGGAGTGACGCCCTTGGGCGTATGGTTCGCATTTGATTAAATCAATAGAAAGCTGAGGTCATAATTACTGATGTACATGCATATACACGATGATAAAAGCAGGTTATCAATCCATAATTTTGAAACGCATAGTGATCGATGCCAATCGCTAAATACGACGTTCAAAGCCACTTGTGTTTAGAATTAAAAGGTGGTGCTTTGCGCATTCTATGTTCAGCGTAATTCTTGTGGAAGACATGGAAAAAGAATGTTATTTTGATTTTACTGTATTCTACCAAAAATTTCCGCATTTGCTATGTTTTTCCTTGATTTATAGTTTTACAATGAAATGATGTGTCATGATAGGTGCAATGACCGTTACAGTTACCTTCTGCATTTATAACAAACTCAGTTTTAAAATCCATTTATAAGCACGGTCATATGTGGTCAACAGATCCAACGCGATCAATTTGACCGAGCCGCCTCCATTAACACGAAACTGTTTATGATGAAATAGGAATTTTCAAAGAAATAAAAATGCTAAGCTGATTACAGGGAATTGTCGACAACACGCAAGGCCAGTGATTTGAGAAAACTTCAAACAAAACAGGTTCGCCGGCTGAATGACACAGATCAGTGAACTATTTACTCAATCCATACAGGAAGTGACGTAATATTGGGAAAACAAGCTAATGGAGTTATTTTATCAATTTCACCTGCTAAAGTTGCAGTTCAGCACAATGTTATATTCCTCAAATAAATTAATTCATCGGGAGTATCCAGCATAGAACGGCGTGGACAACCGCAGGCTGGAGAAAGCAT
The DNA here is from genome assembly GCF_947623445.1 of Clavelina lepadiformis. Classification (NCBI taxonomy): domain Eukaryota; kingdom Metazoa; phylum Chordata; class Ascidiacea; order Aplousobranchia; family Clavelinidae; genus Clavelina; species Clavelina lepadiformis. The sequence goes on from NC_135241.1 coordinate 22,445,087, forward strand.
GATTGGCGCAAATGCGGACCACTTGTGTAATACATAGCCTACCTATTTACAAACAAGCTTCGCTATTAACTGTACGACAAAACTAGATACGGTGTTTCATTCTTTTAAAATGTGATAAAATTTCGCAAACAAAGTGATGATTTATCTTCAACTGGAGGTGGGCGATTTTATTTTTTTGTTACATTAAGGCGTTATTAGTTTTCAATCATTTGTTCACCAACTCAAGAGGATCGTATTTAAAATGAAATCACTCTAAACAGAAGTGAGAAATACATGACGATAGGAAATCACGCTTGTACTGAATAGGCCGTTCAGGATGTAATACGTGTCTATTAGCGCTGGGTATTCTCGTAAGGCGAGCATCAATACATGAAGATTTGAGAAACAAAACGACCTTGTTCAAATAGAAAAATTGGCGGGATTTTCTCTAGACGACCGTTGCAATCTATCTATACAATCAAAGATAACGTGACTCGAAGGCTTGTGTATGAAATTAACTTTGGAAGAGTTTTAAAAAGTATTACGACGTATGATGAAAAACTTGCCTTAACTTTAAACGGTAAAACAATGAAAGTAAACGACATCACTGTGATAAAAGTCACAATAAACAGCAAAGTTTCGCGAACCTTGTAAACTGGTTCAAACTTTATTTATTCGGTGAAAACGCAAACGTTGAGTGCTAGTGGATTTGCCAAGTGTTAGTGGAACTTGCCCGGTTGACAAACTCTAAATACATTTGACACCAAACAAGATCACAAAAGTAGTTGAAAGTTTTTGCGAGGATGCACATGTTGGCTTTGTGTTAGAAACCCAATATCGTACGGTTATGGGAACAGTTAGTAATTTCATGCTGTAGACCAAGGCAACAAGTAACCACGTATGCTTGTAACGTTAACATACGTCAGCCATTACACTTCCTAGCCCATGTAACGACTGGTCTAGACTTTGACTTAACTTGGCTTTAAAGAAAGATGACGTCATAAAACAATTATTAGAGTTAACGGGGTGCTTCATTGTCGTTGAAGTACGCGGTTTAGAAATAACGTCATCGTCTTAAAAGAGTGGAACAGCGTGGAATAGGACACTCAGTCGTCCCCGGCCTAATGGAATTTCCTTCTATTTGTCAGGGCCATTATAGCTCACCACGTGAGCTTTTGTATAACATCCCGACACTACAGAACGGGCGTCTTTGGTTGGCCTTTGTTTATTAGAGGTCGTTTCATTAAAGATTTATAAAGGAAAAGGAATAAAACCACGACAAGGAAAGGCAGTTACGGTCATCTGATCGTGTATAAAGTGCACATCTATTTATTCTTATTTCAAAAAAGTTGATTTTAGCTGTTTCACTTGAATTCAAGACAATGACCTCCACGTTTCGATCAATAAAATTTGGTCCACCGCCTGGCATCAATCTTTACCGCACGGCGACAATCTCAAAAATTTAAGGCTATATTTCACCTTAGAAATCTTTCATATCTTAAAACGTGTTAATGATGGCTCGTCATATATGCGACCAGGAATGGAAACGGGCAAAATGTCAACAACACGACGACAACTTTTACTTTTGAAAACGGATTAAAGCCCAAAAGCTAAATGTATCGAATGAGTCAACGGCGCTATGTACTACATAAACACGATTAAATAATTTACAACTGATATCTAAAAGGTAATATTGTAAAACGTTTTATATATTGTATGTATCACAATCTATAGTAAAATTCGTTGGCAACTGAGACATTTCACAGGCTTAAACCGACGCGACAATTCTAAATTTTATCGCAGCCATCAATCCCATTTTAAAAGAAAAAAAAAGACAGAACACAAGCAACAAACATCACTGACCCGTTAAAACCAGGCAAGAACGAAGAGTACCGACACATTAGACGGTTCCTTAAAGCTGAACTGCTTTGTTCGACAATATTGCCTGCACCTGTTTGCCATAATGCGTGGGAACCAAAGGGGCTTTCTCAATTTACCAACTGGTTGCAGGCCAGGTTGCAAAACAGGAGAATTGCTAAATATGGTGATTGTGAGGAACGAACTGCTAATAACATTACCTACGATTCAAAGCAGATAGTTTATGATTGCTTACAGAATAACCTGCTATTTTAATGTCAAGCATAAAACGTTATCCAGCTAAAATACTAATGAAGATATCTCTCACATATGAAACACCATTTGTTTTTTACCCGGTTTGAAGGTTATGAGACATACTGCACATATGATTATAGACAGCACTTTGCATTATAATGAATGTTATCATATTTTGTATGCTTATACCATGTATTCTGTGTGTAATATAATTAACAAATGCTTTTTGACATGTGCATCATGTACTGTATATAGAGCAGAATTGGGTTAATATGACCATTTTGGTACAGTCCTGAATTTGCCACATAAAACCCTCTGTTTACTACTATAACCAGTCTTCGGATATTATGACCAGTTTTTCCATCCTTTTCAAATTTTTCTCTAAATTTTTCATGCGACTTATGCTGGGTAAAAGTGGCAATTGTGCCACGTGTATTCTCAGTTCAATTATTGACATCGACTTTCATGTTCCTGTATAATGCTGATGAAATAAATGATAAAATCAATGTTTTTTGTCATTTTATGCTTAACCATATCCATATCGATCCTGGTTTGGTTAAACAGTGCCATAGCAGATTCGGTTATTATGGCCATTCGGATATTATGATCAAAATGGCTTGGTCCCAAGGTGGTCATAATAAGCGGGTCTACTGTACAATAGTCTTATAGCCAGTTGTACTTGGTATTCATATATTTCTTTATAAAACTAAAATGCATAGTAGTCTCTTTATTTCCGTGTAATAATTTTTTCTGTATAGGTCTACACCAAAAAAAAATACAAAGTGAAACTTAAAAAAATGTTCCATTTGCAACTATTTCAGTTAGTTAGTTCTTAGTTAATTCCATATCTAATCACATTTGTTTAAAACTAAATAATTTAAACACAAACATGGGAATAGAGTCTGTGAAATTTAAAAAGGCATGAATTCATAAGAATAACACTCACAACTTTAGCACCATTTTAACTGGAACTAAAATAAGACACAAGAGTAATATATTTATACAATATAGTCTAATATAGTATCATTTTTGCAAAATATAACACTTCAATAACACAAAAAACAATGCAAATAAGAAGTAGCGTTTAAAAATAAAGCTTAAGCAAATTTGAATTGTAAAAATAATTATTAAAAACTCAGCTTACCTTGCTCAAAGAATAAAAAAAGCAAAAGAATTCCTTTCCAAAGCATTATTCCCTTAACTTTAAAAACAATGAAACAGGAATATTCCAGAGTTAAACAACTTTCGACTTGATTGGTTTAAATAATCCCACCTCTGCGAGCGATCTGTTAGTGTAGCAAATCACGTCATGTATTTAAGTACAAACCTATCTGAAACATATGTGATATGTGTAACATATGTGATTACAGTATACATACACTACAGTTGCACATTATCGGATGGAGAAGTTTATAAAACGTAAAATTATTCACATATTGTATATGTAGTGTTTTTTGCACTAAACATCAAAAGATAGGAGGTGCAACTAAGGGTCCAGTATACAAGTGCACAACTAGATGACGTCACAATTTGAGTAGCTGGGGTCTAGTACACAAAGGCATCCTGTGGTTGTGCACTTGTATACTAGACCCGCAAGTAATACATCGATATTGATGTATTAGAATACCAGAATACTGTGCTATATAATAAAAGTGGTTTTATTTTATGCAATTAAAACTTGTTCAAAAATTTTGTACCATATTTTGTATTCAGAGTATAGTGATGCGACTTATACATCCATGCGATCTATATGATATTATCTATGTTACAAATAAATATGATTTTATCAAATACAGTTCTCAAATTATTAATTACTTTCCCACAGTCTGAAGGTTGCTGCCATACTCTTTGACTCATTCTTTCTTCTAATCCCACAAGTAGTTTTAAGACAATGTTGCGTGCTAGAATATAGGCTATACACTGAACGTCCTACGGAAAATTCGACGCTGAAACCTCGGCCGTCAATCACACAGCCTACAAACCGACGAACGTCTTCGGCTGACTAACTTGTCTTTCGCCATCAATGATCACTCGTATTGGAGTGCAGTATTATTTTCACACTGTTTCGCTTATTATTAGGTCCACGCTTTTGATGTGAAGAATTGGAGATTGAACTTAAAATTCATTATATCGAATCGAAATCAAATCTAAACCTTTAACTGGTTTAAACGATTATTTTGGGAAACAAGAACCCAGCAGTATGTTAAATTTTACTGAATTCAAAACAAATCTTTACCATTAAAAGCAAAGAAGCAGGATCCTGAAACGGAGTCGAATTTTTCTTGGCAGTAACCACTTGTTAGGTGCCGTAACTTCACAGGAAATTTTATTGAAAAAGTGTTTCTGATTATATCTATTTACTAGTATCAGCGGCGGATTGCGTCAAAAAATGTTCGTTGCCAATTCTGCGAAGGGAGACCACAAACCAACTATCGTAATTACTTTGCAACTGGGAAGTTGATCGAATTCACTTGTAGCGGTTAGTTGACACCATATTGGATCATAGACGCCAGGATTTAACCGTTTTGTTTTAGAAAAGCAAGTTTTACACGCGCACTCACACGAAGGCTCAAAAAGAAAAATTATATAGCCAGATAGTTGGTTTTGCTAACAATAATACACTTTAATCATTGCACTTATGACGATACAATAGATACACAGGATATTTCTACAAAGAAGATTTTTATTGCACCGTCGGTATCATATTAACGTGAGAGCCAACAAGTCTCATAACTGCCCAAATAAACGCAATGAAAATAATTCTTATTGTCGTTATCGAACAAGTCTGTATACTTTGATTTGTTTGAATGTATATTTTATTTTCCGTTTACGATATATTCGACATAAACATAACAAAGCAATTAGCAGAACAACTAAGTCAAAAACGAAAACCCATAATCGAGTAAACTGCATAAAAATGAGATTTAATTTGCTTTCAAAATTGTCATTTATAGGCTATAGCATGACCTTGTCCTGTTACTTCGCCTTTAAAAGGCGTCAAAACAATGCACTGAGACATGCAGATACATTACACAGCACATTCTGGTATCATCCAAGAGAAATGACCGGCAAACAGTTTCCTTTGTTAATTTTTTCTTAAAATAAACTGACTTATATACAATCTAAGGTTTATCGAAAGTAACTTGAGTAAAAAATGCTTGAGTTAATATTTATTAAATAGTTTTAGAAGAAAAAGCAAACCGATATGTTTAATCATTTCAGCTAGGAATAATGGTCAATTGGCAATAGAGCCGGCAGGTCAATCATCATCATTTTGAATTAAATGAAATTTACAGAAATGATGAATATAATGCAAATTTTTTCATGACGTAAACACTGCAAAAGAAACGTATTTTATCACACAACGTATGGAAAAGTATACAACACATGGTCAAAAGAAAGATTTACTGTAACTTTACAACGAAAACAATAACACTTTGGTTCGGTTCGGTTCGTTACTCAATGGGTATGCAAATAGCTCCGTGAACGGTCAACAATAGTTCTTAACCTGGAATAAGTTTATCCCTGTAGGGGCCACCGGTCCAAGGAATAAATTTACTAATTTAATGTTTAGAAATAATAACTTCTCCAACAATTAAAAAAATGAACTGGAATTGTTATCAGTCATGCCGTTAAACAAGACATAATTGAATTGGTTTTATTTAGTATTTTATTTATTTAGCGATTCGCATTGTTATACTGACGTTAACCGCTTGAAACAAAAGTAGCAAACATGCACATTTATTTTGTGGGGTGGCATTGCTTTCGGAAGCTCGGGCGAAGGTAAATGAGACGAAAAAGGTTAAGAACCCCTTTCTTATAGGAATGAATTCTATTATAGCAATGTGTATGCTGCGTGGGACAAAACCAATCAATCTTGTATTTGCTTAAGGGTTTGGAGCTCAATCGTTGACCTGTGACCGGTTGTGCTCATTGAGCTGAGTCGCCCACGTTGTCCGAACAATCTCTTTCTCAACCTTTCAACTTTAACTTCAATGTAATCTGAGTACAGCATGGGATTTAAAGCGCTGTTGATTGGGAGGAGCACGCCCGCAGTAAATATCTCGACACCATCTGGCAATTCCACTCCAGCCATGCTCACATAAGCCATTAGGCATATAGGAAACCAACATAGGAAATCTGTAATGATGACTCTAGCAATGCGACGATTCATCCTGGTGATATGCCTGCTTTTGGTGCTATTGCTTTGTCTGGAGCTTTTTCTTAATTTGTAAACGATCAAAGAGAATCCAGTGAGTATGAAGAAAAAAGACAGCAAATTTAGTGTCACTATTACCAAGGAAAACATCCAGAATGGATCGCTTTGACTGACATATAAAGTTGGCATGCACACGCTTGAAGTCCCGTAATAACCTATCACTCCTTTGGAAGCATATTGGGGAAATCTTTTCTCCAGAAAACTCTGAATAGTTTTCCAAGAGCTGTCATCAAAATCATTTGACGTGTTAGTAAGAACAGCCAGACGACAAGTAAAATCGGAAAAGTGTTCAAAACTGACAGTGTCAGATGGAGAAAAATCGTTAGGAAAGATTACCTTGGATTTGAAATAAGGTGCAAAGTTGGTAGTGATTGCAATAAATATTGATATTATCCAAGAAAAGAAAGCAGCAACTTTCCAAGTAACTATGGAATAACTGTCTACTCTGTGTGGAAACCAAACTGCGAACAGCCGATACATTGTGAGAATGACCATCAAAAAACAGGAAGTTTCGCTGGATATCACGCACAGACTTCCCGCAAATGAGCAAAGAAAGCTCGATCTCCATTCATAGTCAAATTCAGAATATATTCCTGATAACTGAATATCCTTTATTAAAATGATGAATAAGTAAATACCCATGAGACCATCTGAGAAGGCCAGGTTGATAAGAAGAATATGATTGCAGCTTGACACTGCATTGGCTTTCTTTTTTTTTAAGTTAACCTTGTACACAAAAAAAATATAAATGTTTCCCAAAATCGTAAGTGTGGTCGCAAACCAGAGCCATAGTTTAAGGCCCAAGTTATCTATCATGTTGTAGGCAGATGAGAAAACCCCTGGAATATACTCATCTGACCCATCGACGCAGTCAACTTTGCCATTGGGAGCCAAAATTTTTGGAATCGATTTCAAGCCATTGGCTTTAGCTGTGCAGTAATGTCTATCAGTGCAGTTGACTTCGTCGATTCCCATGTCACAGTTCTCTCTCCCATCGCAACGTTGCATTATGTCAATACTTAACATTCTTCCCGCACGGCAATAAAATCGTTTTGGACAGTCGACTTCATCGAAACCTCGAGAGCAATCTGTAAATTGCAAAAATTTCCAAGACTCGTCGACGTACCCATCGCAGAAACGATCTCCCATGGCAAAGTATGATCTACAAGTGCTATTGCAGAAAGCTGGTGAGTTTGGACAAGAAACACACTCGTCAGAAAAGTCTGTGCATTCGGGTCTCCCATCACACATAGAGGCGCGAGTGTCACCGTGCTTATTCTTACACACGGTGGAAAACATGACTTTTCGTTTTGATGAATTTTCACATAATGAGCCAGAACACAACGTACCGGTTTCATTACCCGGTGCGCTCCCAACATATTTGGAATTGATACGGCTGCATCGTGGTGATTTTGCAAAAATATCAATGCACTCTGGTAGGGTTGGATTATCGCAAAGGCACTCATCAGATAAGTCATAGCAGTCTATGGTACCATCACACAGTTGCTTAGGTGAGATGATCAAACGTTTGTCGAGGCATTGGAAACAAAGCAAGGAGCCGTCATCACTGAAGCACAAGTCGGATTTATCATAGCATTGCGCAATATTGTCGTAGAGATTCCATTGGGGCAGCACACAAGAAATAGGCGAGAATTTTGAAGAACATTTAAAACCAGGTTTAAAAACTATTTCGTCACTACCATCCTTACAGTCTGTCTTGCCATTGCAGAAATTTTGGTTCAAAATTACTGACCGATCGGAGCATTGCATGATTATATCACAGTTTCCACTACTATCATTATAAGAACAATGAGAAGTGCAAATAGCGTCAGTCAAATTACAACGGTTGTCTTTGCAATGGGATGAAGGAATACTGTAACAGGTTTTATTGTCACACCAGGGGGGACGACAAAAAGCTTCACTTTCCAATCTGTATAAATTCACATCACAAAAACCACATCTCACTCTTTCCCACGCTTTGATGAACTGTTCATCATTACCGCTCTCACAGTCAGGCTGTCCGTCGTTCACACGTGCCAGTGGAATGCATCCCGTTCTTATGCTGCAAGTTGGAAATTTCTTGCGAAAGCAGGAGCAGGTGAAAGAATCCTCCGGACAAGTACAGTCCACTTCATCTGACAGATCAACGCAAACGTTGTCTCCTTTATCTTGAATCTTTGTGTCGCACCTTTCTGCGGAACAACACAGTCATTTATATCGTCTGCTTGAAGATGAGCTGATGTAGACGTTATTTGTGCTATTTTTAAACATACCAAAATACTACTTAATACATATAATAAGTAAACAATTCTGAAGATGTAATTTGTCTGTTGTCATTGAATGGATTGACTCGGTAATGCCGACAAAATCAAATAAAATAAAGTTGAAAGAAAAATCCAATCAACAATTTGACATTTTGACAATATTTCAGAAAAACAATGTATTACATTGTATATAGTATACTGTAATCTACATACTGTATAACAAAAACCAGCATTCATTGAAAATCTCAATCTACCTTCTTGTGCGTAACATACGTTTCCTTCGCCTTCACAAGTGTAAGAATGAAGCTTATTGCAAGCACAACGTAGCGGAGCCTCTTTGCTACACGGGCTGCTACAGTTCCACTCGTCACTTCCGTCTGGGCACTTTGCATATCCGTTGCATGTTTCTGCAATGTTTTCAAACCGTTATGGTTACCGTATGTAGTATTGCCGTTGCTATTTTTAGCAAAGTAACTGAGTAACATTTCTGGATATCTTTTAATAATATAAAGCAAAAGGATACTAAACGTATACTTGCAACAATAAGTTTTCGTTTAAGCCCATTATGTAAGGAAGTTGTTAATTAATATCTACTTTGAATTTTGACGTACCATCCGGTGCATAACACACATATCCCTCTCCTTGGCAGGTGTAACGGTCAGCCTTATTGCAAGCACAGCGTAGTGAATTTTCTGTGCTGCATGAGTTGCTACAATTCCACTCATCACTACCATCGGGACAGTTAGCATATCCATCACATTTTCCTGGCAAACGTATTTTCGTTTTGTGATTTGTAGACATATTTAGTTTTGTGTCTATGTGGAAAATATTTCCCTAACACATTTAATATTGCAATAGCATCAGTTATAATAGAATAAGTTGCTATTGCAATAATTTCATTAATGGAAAACAAAAATTATGACTGAGACTTTCGTTCACTCCGCGATTTGGAGGCTAAACTGCTTCATTATTTAACTGCTGCCCAAAGCTCAGGGCGTGTAATTAAAACCAGAAAATAATAACATTAACTTTTCTCACTGTACAATATTTTACACGGTAGTACCGTATGGTTCGTACGTATGGTGTCTTATGTTCAATCAGCCATACCGGTAGTAATAGTAACTTTATTGAAATTTCACTCACTGTAATATGGAAAGCATCGATTGCCCTCTCCACAGGAATTGACTTCACCATCAAAACAATGGCATTTCAATTCAGGGCAGTCAGTACAGTTTGCTTCGTCACTATTATCATAACAATCATCGTGTCCATCACACTTTCGTGATAATGGTAGATAAAATCCATCCGCGCACTGGAACGATTTGGACTCAGAAATATAATCTCTTAAATTCACACAATCTATCTTATCATCATTCACTCTTCGTTCATCAATGCATTGATGTAATCGAACACTGCCACCTCCGTAACATTGAAACTGACCAAGGCCACAAGAGCAATCGATTTCGTCCGCAGAATTAGGACAGTCCAACTGACCGTCACAAACCGACGACTGTGGTATGCATGTAGGGGGATCCCCGGATATATCGTCCTCACATCTGCAGTTGAATTCATTCCTTTGGCATCGTGTTGGTTTGTAATAGCACCGCCCTAAGTACAAATGACACATATCTCGTTGATGTGATGTCATGTCATTACGTCACTCAGAGCAGCGAATCACTCATAAACAATAATTTTAGCAAAAATTCCTTCAACGAGGAAAAATTCTTACATCCCGTCTATTTTTGCGTCGTGTTTATGGTTTACGGAAAATTTTCAAACATGACGCAAATTGTAAACACGACGCTGGAACACACAGGATGTGTGTGAATTTCCCCTTGTTGAGGCATGACGTATCCACTGACGTTACAAAGATCACGGCTAAGCTCTGGTTGCCGCACTGTAAAACATATGCTGCAAACAGAGTAAAACACACACGTCTAAATAACTTGGAACAATTATACTGTTATAAACACAACTGCAGGTGGTTATAGATTTACATGCATTTCGTATTCAGGTCGCGATTGGAGGGATATAAGGTGACAACAAGAATTTGATTAAACTGTCGGAACCTTAGGAGCTTTTCTTTTACGCATAGATCTTATTGTTTTTTTCATAAAATGAATTTCAAAATTATCTAAATATTCATGTAGAGGAAAAAATAAGACAGCATCAAACAAATAGGACGCTTAAATCGATTTTCTCAAGCCCCTTGCCTGCTTCAGTATTGCAATTATGTTGAGACGGAAATGACGTAAATAGATTCAAATACGTAAGCAAATGAGGCCAGCACTAGTGGTTGGTCCGAACCGAGGGATCTTCGCAGAAAGTAGTTTTTTAGCTGCAAACTGAGTAGAAAGTTGTTTTGATAAACATGCGCTTCTGTGAGAATTATTCGCAATAAACTCGCTGCATTTTAGACGGGGTATAAAGGAGCGTAAAATCTAGAGTTGATCGGGGAATTACAACACTTTGCACGCCACTGTAACCTAAGGGTGAGTTTAACAGAATCAAAAATCGATTTTTGCTGAGTAAACACGAACAACTGTTTTTGTTATCAATTAATTATCACAAACCAGTTAACAACAGGATAACCGTATTATTTACAAACTATTCTGAAAGGTATCTTTTATTTACCTGATTGAATAAGCACATCATGCTTCGAAAGGTTACGAATTGCTTGTGCTGAAGCCAGAAGGCTTATAATGAACAAGGAAAAAACTGGAATCATCAGTAGTTTGTTACCTCTAGCCTGTTTATGAGTATCTTGGATGACTAGAAAATAGAAGATAAGTCAAGTAACAAATTAAATGGTCGGTGCATGAAATTGCACTGAAAGTCAAACTAAGTTACGTTACGTAATGCCTTTATGTGTTTACGTGATTGTTCAACTGCGTATGCTTGTAGCTTTTGATATTCAAGATAGTCGAAAAACAAAACTGGACGAATGACAAACATGAAGTAAGACTAACCGAGTTTTTTCGGGGCTAGATTTTGTGAAACTGGTCAGGAATAAAATAAAACTACTCAAACTTTCAACGACATTTGCTGTGTTGCGTAAACTGACGAACCAGTTGACTGCAATAAATATTATAACTTATGAACAGTTGTGCTGGAGCCAAGACAGGACTACAAACATTAACTGTAAGTAGAAACGACTCTTTAATCCTACAATAGTATCGCTGTCTCGTAGTAATACCCTCGGATAAATATTACGAAACCTTCTCATCTTCAACTGTCTCTGTAATCTCCCTGCCCAGTTGCCTATAGCTTCTTTATCTTTTATCTGACTTACCAGCGAATGCAACAGTTCCTTTTTGTGCTTGCAGACTTGCATATCGTTTGTCGTGCATTTGACAAAGAAAAGTTGACCCTGTGACCCACCTTAGTGAAAAAATACTTGTTAAAAATGTTGAAAAAATGTGTTTTTAATTAACAAGGTCGGAGGATCGCGCTTTTAAAAATGAGTGACGTTGCGTCAGTGGAAATTACCAGATAGGCTAGTTTCCGTCTTCCAGTAGGTTCTAAATCTAATGCATGTCGAACCACAATGTGCTGTTCACTTATACAGTAGCTTGCCAAAGTTTTGAAACAATGGTCTCCAACGATCCTGATGAAGATTTACGCGTTGTTTTCGTGGTCAAAGTTGATTGCATTATATTTTGCATACCTTAATTTAAATTCAAATTAAGTCACTTGACTTTTAAGGGGTTACTATGATATTTTAATTGATGTTGTCTGAAGCGTGTTAACCAAATTTTAAAGCAAAATAAGAAACAAGATAGGCTATAGGTTGGCACTCTTAAGGTTAACTTTATTTTTTTCGACACGAGCTTTCGCAAACATAAGCTTGTTTAATTTTCACAGTACACCTGAAGAAGCAAGCTTATGCTTGCGAAAGCTCGCGTAGAAAAAAATAAAGTTAACCTTAAGAGTGCCAACCTATATCTTGTTTCTTATTTAATGATATTTAAAAAATGTTAAGAAGCTCATCTTAACTACAGTGATAAACGAAGAAATCGAACATTTAAGAATCTAACTCCTCCAAAAAACAAAGGAGTAACCGACATTGTTACACACTTAAGCATTCAAACGAAACAAAGCCATAGTGATGTCATAAAAACTAGTCTTATTTAATATATCTGAAATTTCACTGCTGGTAGCTTATTAGAAGGCTAAATTAATGCCAATTGTAGTTTAGGTAGAGACAAAGTTGACTTTAAGTAATTTGCATCTATACTTGTGATAAATATCAGTTGTGAAATCATTTTCGCTGTTGCTTCACGATCGCGCTCATACAAAAATTCGAAAATTTTTTTTTAATATGCAGAGTCCACATTTTCAATACACGTTTGAAAAACAGGTAAAAAATAAACGTTTCAATCACAATCACAAGGATGAATGATCACTATTGAATGGTGCACTAGAGATAAAAAGGTTGAAGAGGTCTGGTATAGGGCACAGCTGTTTCAATATATTTTGGTTTATCGTACAAGCCGGGCCCGGTGTATCTTGCTTCTAACATTAGCATATAATGGTCAAGATCTTATCTAGAAAAGGAACACAACGACAGTATAATTACCAGCAAGGAAAGTTGGCCTTCAATACATTTTGTTATTAGTGTACGACAATGAATGGAAAAAGCGACAAAGCCGAGAAGGCTTAAAACGTGCTCAAAAATTTAAGGTTGTAATTGATGGTAACAATTAGCACAGTCACTAAACTCATAAAAAACACAACTAACAACTGAAAAATCAGGAGGATATGCACAGAAAAAAAAACAAAAACAAACAACTCAATCGATCACTTACACAACATAAACAATCGAACGATAAATCAAAAGCTGCAATAACTTAAGCTAAGTGCTCAAACACAATAACAAATTAATAATTATCGTTTAAAATGTTTGTTACTTTAATTAAAAAAGTTCAACCAGGCATATAACAAGCAAATAAACATTCGAAAACGCCTCTTCCTTTCTCCCGAAAATGTACCAGGTTTCATAACACCGTGACCTTGTCTGATGTATTTGGCGTTACAAGTAACAGTAAAGGAGAAGTAAAATCGTCAAAATATAAAAAGTTGCTGGAACGGAAAACTGAAGAAAAGTTAAAAATGTTCTTTCAAAACTAAGATTTCTATGTGTTTGTTGGAAATTAGAAAACAGTCTCAACATATTTAAACTCAGTGTGTCGTGTCAAGACCGTTGTCTCGCTGGCGTCCTCAAGCGGCCAACTTCTATCACTAGTTACGCTTTCATCAATGTGATTTTCACCTTGCTGAAATGAAAATACAATATCAAATGTTTCAACTTTTATCAACTGCTCTATATTACTTATACAAGACTTTAATCGATGCGAGAAAAAAGATTTCGAGGACATAGGAACACATACTCAGCACATCACGTTATAAGCATAAGTAATCGTTTAACTCTAATTGGTTTGCCGGAAAGATAAGAAACGAGGTAAAATTTATTTGGGGCTTTAGGTTAAATTACAAAGAGCAAATGGAATTTTTTTCCAAATTTGCTACTTTTTTATTAATTTTATTCCAAATTTTTCAATTTTTTTTTTATAAACATCGAAAACTTATTAGTTTATTCCATAAACTTCGTGTTCTGCACAATCAACTCCTCCTCTATCCTTACCAAGTAAATCGCTTTTACATATTTAATAGCGCTCATATTTCTCCTGTCTATCGAGATGCATGTATACACATCCCACAGCAAGACGTAGCTTCACAAAAGCTTTGTTTGCGCGGCATTAGGGGACCTACCTACGGCATTTAGGGGATTCCTTAAGCTTAATTCTGTCAAAACCCAAAAAAAGGTTTCCGTCTGTATCAACAACACAAAGCATAAGCTGACAATATGCCATGCAACAAAAATATTACCACTTTCTGAAGTTGAAAAACACGCAGAAAGGTTGTAATAGCAGTTGGCTTGAAATGAAAACGAACATCGCATCACTCTTTTCTGCTCAAGTGAATTGGAGAAATGTAGGCTGTGTCCCATTATGGGTAAGTACCCATTAAGTTGAGAGAAATCCCACTTTACTCAGCAGATTACAGATCTGATTTTACTTATTTTTCAATATGAAAGTCAATATATATAGATTTTTGCTCCTATATTTCAAAAGTTGAAACGAATTTATTTAAGCATAATTCGTTAGAGGAATTTGGCTAAATTGAATATTGAGCAAAACTGTTTTAGGTTGGAATTACCCAAATTAAAACGTAACATTTCGATTTGATGCTATGTCGGCAAGTGGGAATGCCCCCAACCAACTAAAGAATTCTTGCGACATCTATTTGCAAATAAAAGATATTTCGTTGTCTTGTCTTGTGCGCCGTTTCATTTTATTTCATTTTTATTTCCCCTAACCCATGGACTTAAACTCTTTTGAAATGTCTCAGTTGTAGTTATTTGAAATTAGCCTAGCTTTCATTATTTGATACTATAACGCACTGTTTTCGAAGTGCATATGGATAATAATATCGCAGGAGCATGATTGAAAAAGCAAAAACCCGTTTCAGCAGATTTGCTGTCAGAAACTTAAGTGGATTTGAAAAGGACGAATTCGTAGCTCCTTGTTTTATATTTTACCTGAATCTTTTCCGCCGATTTAATGGCAGAATTTTCTTTGAACCATCTCAAAACAACGACGAATGAGATTGCAATGAATAGGGCTGCGATGATGATTGTTACGATTGGAACTTTTTCAACTTCTTGAACAAAAGACTTTTCGGCAGCTGAAACGGGCAGACATTCCATTTTAAGTATCGGTCGTATAGTACAATGCCAAGAAAACAGAAGAACGACGTCAGACTGCGGCAATACAAGAGTGTCATTTGCTTGATGATTGATATATTTGGTAACAAAATCAACGAAGAAAAATATGGTGTTATATGTTTGCTATGGTGTTATAAGTAAGATATTGTCCAAACAGTAGACATGTGATAGCGTTGTATTGTTCTATGTAATTTAATTAATAATATTAATTTAATTTTTCAATTTGATTGTTAATTGTTAAATCAAATTACCTCCTCGTTAAAACGAATGCGATTTGTCCAGTAATGGGATTGATTCATTAATGTAATTATAGCAGTTTAATTTTTTAAACGAAACTGGTTTTATTTGCCGTGATAAACAAATGGATTTTTTATAGGTCTACATACAAATGTGTTTTCATGTCGCCGCAACTTTGTAATTTAACGAACATAGAAAAAGAACTACTGAGACGTCATTGAGCAAAATAATGTTCTTTTTTCTATCTACCATAAGACTCTTTCCTTTGTTAAAACAATGCATTCACTTTAGTAGCTCTTTGTCTTGCATCAAAAAACAAAACCATGTCAGAGAAAAATCATAGACATCTTACCTTGAGGAATAGCTGGGGCTGGGGTTGGGGCTGTCGGAATTTCTACACAGAATCAATGTTTTATCAGTGGTAATGGTTAATTGACTGCTTAAGCATTGTTACATATATGATGACACTCACCAAAGACTCCAAGCTTGAATGACACAGTTGCAGCTGATCCTATTTTATTATAAGCCCGACACTCGAAGCTTCCATTGTTGGTAGTATCAAGTGCATTGGTCACAATTGTAACCTGGTCTAAATAAGTACACCACGATAACGGCCATATGCTTCATAGCTATAACAATTTACTTTAGTAATTTCATTTACCTATTGTAGGTTACATCTTAAAAAAAACTTTTGTAGGTTACTTTAATAAAAATGCAACATGTTCAACTCAAAAAAACGTTGCGTTATCGGAATTATACAGGAATTGTGCAGAAATTTGAATAGGCAACAACTCAGTAGAAACAATTGAACCAACATGACCAAAATTATCAAATTATCAAAAAAGATTATAGACACAAGTCTCAGCATACAGCATACAAGCGATCTCAGTCAAATGTAGAGATACGCCCAGACAACAATTAGTTGGGTACCAACTACCTTGATACTGACCAATCCTGAGTTTATTAGGATCGGTATTGATGGTCGGTCAATTCAACCCGGGACGGGTACACATAGCATGAATATACCCAGGACAATTCAAGCAACGTATACGATTAAACGCAGCAGAAGCCAACCCAAGGTTATTCAACCAACAGAGGTTGGTTAGGTCGTTCTGGATTTAATCGCCCGTGGGTTGAATCGACGATAATAATCGGCCATAATCCAATAATCAATAATTAATCACTCACTGGACTACGGCGAGTGTAGCTCGCATTTTGAGCGAGCTATGGTTCATGAAACACAAAGAGAAGAAGAAAGTAAAGTATTAAGATAGTCACACCTTGCCCAAGAACCTCACAATGATCTCTATGATCATATCGTTGAACACGCACCGATTAATTGTGACTCATACAACTGACTAGATAGTGTTGTTATAATCAACTGACCTTGCAAAATGATGAAATTCTTAGGTAGGAAACCATCATTAGGTGGGGCCGGTTTTATCGATTTGGGGTCAATGGGCATTGGGTCTGGGGTAAACGTCCACACAACATCGGGTGGGGGATTTCCAGTTGCAAGACACTTTGCAGAGAATTGTTCACCGGCTTCGATGATGTTGACCTCCGCAGATGACAAAGATTCATCTTCCAGTGTAACAGTTGGAGGATCTAAAGTAGTTTGATGACAAATGATAAGCTTCAATAGAAAACCTGAATTATTATTCAGTAAATGCATAAATTAATAACGTGCAACATTCAAATAGTATTTCATAGACTATTAATCCATCATAAATCAATATCAATTTAACGAATAAAAACATAGATATCTTACAGTTAGGTGAGGTGGGAACCGCAGTTGTCGGCGTTGCTGTATATAGTTAAAACTCTAATTAGTAATGTCATGAATATAATGGTTTGGAAAAGTGTTTACCAAGAAATTTTAAACGAGCAAGAGTCCATATAAGAAAATGGTAAACTAATTACTATGGTAACACACATCACAATGAAGCGGTTATTACACTTAACGAAGACTCCAAGCTTGAAAGACACGGATGCAGTTGATCCGATTTGACTGGAGGCTTGACATCTAAATGTTCCGTTGTTTGTGCTTTGAAGTGCGGTGGTCGTGATCTTAACTTTGTCTAAAACATTTGTATGTTATCTTTTATCTTCTACTTACCGTCAGTGAATTTATGCACACATTGTTTTATTATGAATTAGATAATCAATTACTTTACATTTTATACCCACAGCATAAGCTTAGAATATGCACTGAAATAGAATGAGTAAAATATCCGAAATCCAAATTACATAACAGCACTAAAATGACACACTATTTCAGGTCCACTTTCCACTGTACAGTAAGGTAGTCTTATTCATACAAAGAAGGATTTGTTGAAATAATAATTATAACACTGGTCTACACAAAATTTCAGGTTTGGGTTTTGACAACTCATTTTAGCTAATTTTGGGGCGCTGAATCCGAAAATGAACTCAGATTTTTTCTATCACATCACGTTTTTGAGATATGAAATATCCCTAATTTTTGAAAAAAATCAATTTTTGCCCCCCCTCTGTTGTCAAAACAAGGAATTCTGATGCAATAAACACTGTTTTACCTGCAATAATCTAGCTTTAATTAGCAAACAAGCATTCTATATTATATTCACACAAATTTGCGTTGTCTTTATTAAAATTTCATGTTTTGGAATAAAAAATAGGCATACAAAAGAGCAACCATAATAACATCAAACGCTACATTATGCTGACGAACCTGTCGATAGGACAGTGACAAGGTATTATCTGAATTATAGCCTACAGTTCACACAATATGCACATAGACAACGGAGTGCAGAAATTCTGAAGACACACACAGAAATAGCAAAGTGCCAAAATAAAGATTGACTCAAAGGGACTTGAGCAGGGCGAGTTCAGAAACAGTCAACAAAAGAGCTTTCATAAAATATGAACTCTTCACTTATATTATAAGCTTAAAAATGCTCTTTTGAGGGACTTTCTTTTATGAGCAGCATCTGGAATTTCTCTTTTCAAACTCCAGCAATAGTCGGCCATCATATGACAATCCCACCGACCTTGATAACGTTCCTCCATAATTTTAATATCCTGGTGGAAACGTTCACCCTGTTCTTCACTAACTTTCCCAAGGTTTTCTGGAAACTCATCCGCATGGCTCTTCAAGTAGTGAACTTTGATGCTCATCCTGCATCCCAAATCTTCAAAACTAAGCAGTAGCTCCCTTAAGAGATCTTTATAATTTTCTGCTTTTCTGTTTCCCAAAAAATTTCTCACAACAGCACCGAAAGCATTCCAAGCTCTAGCCTCGAATGGCAACATTGATTTTACAAAATTTTCATCCTTTAACAATTGCCTGATTTGTGGTCCATTGAAAATCCCAGCTCTTTTTTTCTCTTCACTGAGACCAGGAAAAGCATAACATATATACTTAAAACACTCTCCTTCATGATCCAAAGCTTTTACATATTGTTTCATGAGACCAAGTTTGATGTGAAGAGGAGGCAAGAGGATCTTTTTGATATCAACTAACTGATCACGTATGATATTTTTGTCTCCAGGTGTCAAGGTAAGCCTTGGAGGCCACTCTTGTTTCTTCCAGTGCTGATCCTTGGCCCTGCTGTCCCAGTAGCATAGGAAACATGGGTATTTGGTGTAGCCACTTTGTTGCCCCAGCAAAAAGTTCACCATTTTTAAATCTACACA
This sequence comes from Clavelina lepadiformis, assembly GCF_947623445.1. Lineage (NCBI taxonomy): Eukaryota > Metazoa > Chordata > Ascidiacea > Aplousobranchia > Clavelinidae > Clavelina > Clavelina lepadiformis. Next base: position 22,464,363 of record NC_135241.1, read on the forward strand.
GATGAGCCAACTATGCTCATGGTACTTGAACTTTTCAAGAACGGTTTTGATGTTCTGATACTCTTCTTTCATTGTCACCGAATGTCCTATAGGAATAGAACCGTACACGTTACCATTGTGAAGTAGAACACACTTCAAACTTCGTTTGGAGCTATCAATGAAAAGTCTCCATTCGTCTGCATCATACTGTGGTAATCCCATTTCTAGAAGAAGCCTTTCTATATTGTTGCAATAAACGAAATCATTGTGGGAAGCAAAATATGGAAGCAGTTCTTCTTCTCGTTTGCTAAAAAATGTCACGCTTGTACCAGCTTTGAGAAGTTTCCTTTCCTGTAGCCTTGATGCCAATAACTCCGCCGATTGCTTAGGCAAATACAAATCTCTCACTAAATCATTTAATTCCATCTGATTAAACTGGGAAGGCTTGTCTGACAGATCCTCGGGTGCTGGTTGAAAAATTTCACTTTCTCCTTCACTAAACGATGCTTCTGAAGAAGAAATAGCCTCTTCGTGTAGTTCTGGAAGTGATATAAATACTGGCAGTGGCTTTTCATCACTGTGAGGAACTGGCCGCAATGCCGAATCCAGATTTGGATATTTCAAACGATGTTTACTCTTTTTGTTATACCCTTTCACACTAACAAGACAAAAATAACAATCGTCAACATGATTTCGTTGCTCTCGCCAAATCATGGGTATTCCAAATTTCATTTGTGAACCTTTTCCTTGCGACCAACTTCTCAGACATTCAACGCAGGTCTTGCACGCTTTATGAGGAGCCCAGCTTTTGTCCTGGTCCCCTAACTTGACTTTAAAGTAAGCAAGATATGCCCTTTTTACAAAACGTGGTAATATTGCATTGTTGAGACTTCAACATGAAGCATCCACAAATGTAACAAAATATATCCGGATCATTACAACATTTTACTGTACATTTACTGGACATTTTACTGTAAAAAGGGTAAAATTGGTCAATTTCATAAAATAATGACACCGATAGAAAGAAAACTTGTAGTGATAGAGAAAATCTGAGTTCATTTTCGGATTCAGCGCCCCAAAATTAGCTACAATCAGTTGTCAAAACCCAAACCTGAAAAAAAAAGTTGAAATTTGTAGACCAGTGTAATCAACTGACCTTCTAATATAAAATTGCTGGGAAGGGAACCGTCATTAGGTGGGGCCGGTTTTGTTGATTTGGGTTCAATGGGCGTTGGATCTGGGGTAAACGTCCACACAACATCGGGTGGAGGATTTCCAGTTGCAAGACACTTTGCAGAGAATTGTTCACCGGCTTCGATGATGTTGACTTCCGCAGATGACAAAGATTCATTTTCCAGTGTAACAGTTGGAGGATCTAAAGGAGTTTGACGAGAAATGATAAACTTTATCATCTGAAAAGCTGAATTATTATTTAGCAAATGCATAAATAAATAAAATGTATAGTTTAAATGTTAATAATAGACTATTAATCCATTATAAATCAACGGTGATTTAATGAATAAAAAACATAGATATCTTACAGTTAGGTGTGGTGGGAGCTGGAGTTGTGGGCGTTGCTGTATATAGTTAAAATCTTAATTAGTAATGTCATGAATGTAATTGCTTTAAAAATATTTGCCAAAATCTATTAAACCAGTAAGGACCCATCGGTGAATATTAACTGTATTACTATGGTAACACACATCACAATGAAGCGGTTATTACACTTAACGAAGACTCCAAGCTTGAAAGACACGGATGCAGGTGATCCTATTTGATTGGAGGCTTGACATCTAAATGTTCCGTTGTTTGTGCTTGCAAGTGCGTTGGTCGTGATCTTAACTTTGTCTAAAACATTTGTATGTTACCTTTTATTTTCTCATTTTCAACTTTTAAGTCATTAAGTTGCTCGGAATCAGGGAATCCATTACAGGTGATACATGCAGTCCTGCACTGTCACCTTAGTGCAGTTCAGGATATAAAGCAGAGGTGACGAACCTGCGGCCCGCGGGCCGCATGCGGCCCGCCAAACAATTTTGTGCGGCTTACCAAACGATTTGACAAACGCCCATACATGCAAGGCATATAGGACTTATAGGAATTAGGGTTGCCATACCGTCCGGAAACTACATAGTACTACTACTACTACATACAACTACATATAAAAAAACTACATAGTCATATGACTTAAAAGTTGTGCGGCCCGCTTACTCAGCTGTAACTAATGAAGTGGCCCGCGACAGCGAACGGGTTCGTCACCACTGATATAAAGTGAGTAAAATATCCGAAATTCAAATTACATAACAGCACTAAAATGACACACTATTTCAGGTCCACTTTCCACTGGACAGTAAGGTAGTCTTATTCATACAAAGAAGGACTTGTTGAAATAATAATTATAGTCAACTGACCTTCTAATATAAAGTTGCTGGGAAGGGAACCGTCATTAGGTGGGGCTGGTTTTGTCAAATTGGGGTCAATGGGCATTGGGTCTGGGGTAAACGTCCACACAACATCTGGTGGAGGATTTCCAGTTGCAAGACACTTTGCAGAGAATTGTTCACCGGCTTCGATGATGTTGACCTCCACAGATGACAAAGATTCATCTTCCAGTGTAACAGTTGGAGGATCTAAAGTAGTTTGATGACAAATGATAAGCTTCAATAGACAACCTGAATTATTATTCAGTAAATGCATAAATTAATAACGTGAAACATTCAAATAGTATTTCATAGACTATTAATCAATCATAAATCAACGGCAATTTATTGATAAAAAACATAGATATCTTACAGTTAGGTGTGGTGAGAACCGCAGTTGTCGGCGTTGCTGTACATAGTTAAGACTTTAATTAGTAATGTCATGAATATAATGGTTTGGAAAAGTGTTTACCAAGAAATTTTAAACGAGCGAGAGTCCATATAAGAAAAAGGTAAACTAATTACTATGGTAACACACATCACAATGAAGCAGTTATTACACTTAACGAAGACTCCAAGCTTGAAAGACACGGATGCAAGTGATCCGATTTGATTGGAGGCTTGACATCTAAATGTTCCGTTGTTTGTGCTTGCAAGTGCGTTGGTCGTGATCTTAACTTTGTCTAAAACATTTGTATGTTATCTTTTTATCTTCTACTTACCGTCAGTGAATTTTACGAACACATTGTGTTATTATGAATTAGGTAATCCATTACTGTACATTTTATACACACAGCATAAGCATAGAACATGCATTGAAATAGAATGAGTAAAATATCCGAAATCCAAATTACATAACAACACTAAAATGACACATTATTTCAGGTCCACTTTCCACTGTACAGTAAGGTAGTCTTATTCATACAAAGAAGGACTTGTGGAAATATTAATTATAATCAACTGACCTTCTAATATAAAATTGCTGGGAAGGGAACCGTCATTAGGTGGGGCTGGTTTTGTCAAATTGGGGTCAATGGGCATTGGATCTGGGATAAACGTCCACACAACATCTGGTGGGGGATTTCCAGTTGCAAGACACTTTGCAGAGAATTGTTCACCGGCTTCGATGATGTTGACTTCCGCAGATGACAAAGATTCATCTTCCAGTGTAGCAGTTGGAGGATCTAAAGGAGTTTGACGAGAAATGATAAACTTTATCATCTGAAAAGCTGAATTATTATTCAGCAAATGCATAAATAAATAAAATGTATAGTTTAAATGTTAATAATAGACTATTAATCAATTATAAATCAACGGTGATTTAATGAATAAAAAAACATAGATATCTTACAGTTAGGTGTGGTGGGAGCTGGAGTTGTGGGCGTTGCTGTATATAGTTAAAATCTTAATTAGTAATGTCATGAATGTAATTGCTTTAAAAATATTTGCCAAAATCTATTAAACCAGTAAGGACCCATCGGTGAATATTAACTGTATTACTATGGTAACACACATCACAATGAAGCGGTTATTACACTTAACGAAGACTCCAAGCTTGAAAGACACGGATGCAGGTGATCCTATTTGATTGGAGGCTTGACATCTAAATGTTCCGTTGTTTGTGTTTGCAAGTGCGTTGGTCGTGATCTTAACTTTGTCTAAAACATTTGTATGTTACCTTTTATTTTCTCATTTTCAACTTTTAAGTCATTAAGTTGCTCGGAATCAGGGAATCCATTACAGGTAATACATGCAGTCCTGCACTGTCACCTTAGTGCAGTTCAGGATATAAAGTGAGTAAAATATCCGAAATTCAAATTACATAACAGCACTAAAATGACACACTATTTCAGGTCCACTTTCCACTGTACAGTAAATTAGTCTTATTCATACAAAGAAGGACTTGTGGAAATAATAATTATAATCAACTGACCTTCTAATATAAAATTGCTGGGAAGGGAACCGTCATTAGGTGGGGCTGGTTTTGTCAAATTGGGGTCAATGGGCATTGGGTCTGGGGTAAACGTCCACACAACATCTGGTGGAGGATTTCCAGTTGCAAGACACTTTGCAGAGAATTGTTCACCGGCTTCGATGATGTTGACCTCCACAGATGACAATGATTCATCTTCCAGTGTAACAGTTGGAGGATCTAAAGTAGTTTGATGACAAATGATAAGCTTCAATAGACAACCTGAATTATTATTCAGTAAATGCATAAATTAATAACGTGAAACATTCAAATAGTATTTCATAGACTATTAATCAATCATAAATCAACGGCAATTTATTGATAAAAACCATAGATATCTTACAGTTAGGTGTGGTGGGAACCGCAGTTGTCGGCGTTGCTGTACATAGTTAAGACTTTAATTAGTAATGTCATGAATATAATGGTTTGGAAAAGTGTTTACCAAGAAATTTTAAACGAGCGAGAGTCCATATAAGAAAAAGGTAAACTAATTACTATGGTAACACACATCACAATGAAGCAGTTATTACACTTAACGAAGACTCCAAGCTTGAAAGACACGGATGCAAGTGATCCGATTTGATTGGAGGCTTGACATCTAAATGTTCCGTTGTTTGTGCTTGCAAGTGCGTTGGTCGTGATCTTAACTTTGTCTAAAACATTTGTATGTTATCTTTTTATCTTCTACTTACCGTCAGTGAATTTTACGAACACATTGTGTTATTATGAATTAGGTAATCCATTACTGTACATTTTATACACACAGCATAAGCATAGAACATGCATTGAAATAGAATGAGTAAAATATCCGAAATCCAAATTACATAACAACACTAAAATGACACGTTATTTCAGGTCCACTTTCCACTGTACAGTAAGGTAGTCTTATTCATACAAAGAAGGATTTGTTGAAATAATAATTATAAGCAACTGACCTTCTAATATAAAATTGCTGGGAAGGGAACCATCGTGAGGTGGGGCTGGTTTTGTTGATTTGGGATCAATGGGCATTGGGTCTGGAGTAAACGTCCACACAACATCGGGTGGGGGATTTCCAGTTGCAAGACACTTTGCAGAGAATTGTTCACCGACTTCGATGATGTTGACTTCCGCAGATGACAAAGATTCATCTTCCAGTGTAACAGTTGGAGGATCTAAAGTAGTTTGATGACAAATGATAAGCTTCAATAGAAAACCTGAATTATTATTCAGTAAATGCATAAATTAATAACGTGCAACATTCAAATAGTATTTCATAGACTATTAATCCATCATAAATCAACGGCGATTTAATGAATAAAAAACATAGATATCTTACATTTAGGTGAGGTGGGAACTGGAGTTGTCGGCGTTGCTGTACATAGTTAAAACTCTAATTAGTAATGTCATAAATATAATTGCTTAGAAAAATGTTTACCAAAAAATGTTCAATGAACAAGGGTCCATTGGTGAATACTAACTGTATTACTATGGTAACACACATCACAATGAAGCGGTTATTACACTTAACGAAGACTCCAAGCTTGAAAGACACGGATGCAGGTGATCCTATTTGATTGGAGGCTTGACATCTAAATGTTCCGTTGTTTGTGCTTGCAAGTGCGTTGGTCGTGATCTTAACTTTGTCTAAAACATTTGTATGCTTTGTATGCTTCCACTGTACAGTAAGGTAGCTTTAATCATACAAAGAAGGACTTGTTGAAATAATAATTATAATCAACTGACCTTCTAATATAAAGTTGCTGGGAAGGGAACCATCGTGAGGTGGGGCTGGTTTTGTTGATTTGGGATCAATGGGCATTGGGTCTGGGGTAAACGTCCACACAACATCGGGTGGGGGATTTCCAGTTGCAAGACACTTTGCAGAGAATTGTTCACCGGCTTCGATGATGTTGACTACCACAGATGACAAAGATTCATTTTCCACTGTAACAGTTGGAGGATCTAAAAGAGTTTGTTACAGAAAGAAGTGAATATAATACATGTCCTCAGCTTGAATTCAAGAGAGAGAAAGCAAAATGCTCAAATGGTTTAAACGTTTGACTTACATAGCACTTCAACACTTCCAAGGTCACGGGTATAAACAGTGTGGTTGACGTGTTTCACTTTGCAGAAGTAATTCAAATCGCTATCTGATTGAGTAAACCGTTTTGTGAGATATAATGTCGAATTCGTGAGGCCATTTCCACAATCTTTCGTTTCAACTGCGTCTTCACTATAAATTTTCTTACCATTGGAATCTTGAAACCTAAAAATTGTTGAATAATTATTAAAATAACTATCCAGAAACTTCACAGATTCATGACTAAAAACCATTAAAGTTTTCTGAAATCGCTAGTGGTAATTACTGTCAGCTGCACGATACATATACACACGATATATATACATATCTTATAAAAATTTCCACTCACCACATTTCAGGAGGTGGTTTTGACAAGTTGGCGTAACATGCTGCTACTTTTGTCAGTGTGGCTTCATTTGCTCGTTCTTTGATGCGTTTTATGCTGATATTTGGCAGCTCTGTTTCAAACATTGCAACATAACTGGTGAATTGCTGAATAACTTAACCTACGTAGTTCTTTTACTTACGGTTAACATTCAAGGTAATTCTGGCATCTTCAAGAAAAATGTTTATAGGTATGTACAGATCACAAGTATATTGCCCTTGGTCGCTTAATTTTATGGGATTAATTGTTAATGTTAAATTTCTTGATCCATTTTTTTCTTCACACCTGATCAAAAAAAAAATCGCGGCAAGATACAATAAACGATAATAAAAAATTTCACAAACTTTTTAATTGAAAAGATTAAAAATTAGTGATCATAATTTTGGCAAATATGCAATATGCAAAGTTTAGGTTGGAAATGTCCCAACATCAATCAACAAACATTTTATACAGCAAAGTAATTACATCCAATGGATTACATTAATTACAACCTACATCAGTCTTACAGTCAGTGGTGGTCAAAGTAACCACATTAGTTACTTAAGTAGAAGTATTGTTACTCCCGAAAAAATCTACTCAACTACGAATAGAAGTATTGCTTTTAAAACTACTCAAGTATGAAGCAGAAAATAAAACATTTTAAACTACTCAATTAAGAAGTTACCAAGAGCTTGTTTAAAGCAATACAACTGCATTGATATATATAAATCTATGAAGTCAAAGCTTAAGACATGCTTTTATTATTTTTCAGAGCATTGTTTCGTGAAAATCAAGTTGTAGACTGTAAATATAAATGTTTTGTGCAAATGTCATTGCTGATGAAAATTATTGCAAATTATCTTCGAACTAAAACACTTACTACTTTTTACTTTAGCAATTAGTATGAATGTTAGTAGTACAGCAAGTACGTTACTTTGGCCTAAAAGTAATGAAATAAAAGTAGAAGTACCCATAAACAAAACTACTTAAGTAGAATCGCTTCGTTACTGATTACCACTACTTACAGTGCTTTAAGTCTAGGCTGAGGAATTGTAATGGCCTGGCCAGCATATTTCCATGTCTGTTTGCATTCGTCTGGAGCACAGTCACAGAGGGATCCAGAAATCTCTCCTCTTGGATCATGAACAGCAAATACCAGCTTTGCTGAGATTGAAGGTTTTGCTCCAAGAACAGCAGTCACAGAATGGGAAAGAGGTTTTAGACTCACTGAGGTAAAAGCACCTAAACGCATAAAAGATTTAGCACCACAGCCTTCAAATTGGTTTAATCTCCTTGATGTCAATACCTGGTTTAAAATCTTAACTTTGAATAAAGGATGAATTCAAATGTTATAGTCTAGTGCAGAAGTGCGCAGATGACGTCACAATTTAAGTAGCTGGTCTATAGAATGCAAATGCATCCTGTGGTTGTGCACGTCTGCACTAGATCCAAATGTTACGTATAAAATTCACTATGGCCGGCTCTTTAGCTCGGGTTACGTCATTATACTTTGCTTATGCGTTAAAATAATGTAAGAATTTTGCAACAAACAAACTTGTTACTATACCTGCTTGGTGTAAAAAATGTGACTTCTGTATTACTATATAATTATTCTATATATTTACTTTATTTAATCTATGCACTTGTTTAGATTTCGGCATCTTTTGTTTTATTGTTTTTCTCTGGTTCTAGTTCTAGTTTTTCTCTGCACACTCAAACGGTTTATTTCGTTTATGATTTGCATATTTGGCGTTTGTACATATTTGTTGTTTTACACGTTTGCATTGTTGTGATTTGTTCTTTTTGTTGTGTGTGCGTTTAGTTTTACTACATTGACTTTAACACTGAGTTGTTCTTGTCGCGTTTGTTGCGTGTTCCAATGATGCCGTCGGCTTCCCCAGCTAATTGTATCAACTTCCCGTCGTTTCTTCTTGAAGTGTTTTGAAACGATCCGTCAGTTCAGTTGTGAGTGTTCGCACAACATTAGCGTTTATCGCCGTAAGTATTTTCTTCTGAGGGGCTGCCTGACCAGACCTTTGTAGTAAAGTTGAGAGGTCAAAGTGATGTAGCATTTTAGTATCCAGTATTTTCTAACTTAACATTTGTGTTTTCATTAAAAATATTATGATATTTTTGTTCGTGTGTATTTATCTTATCAAAATACCAACATTCACTTGGTGACTTTGGTGTGACGGTTCACCATAAGAGAGGCTAAAAATCTGACTCGAACACCTGCGTTTTATGTAACACAAAAAGATCATGAACCCGGATACTTTCCATCACATTATGACAGAAGCCATAGAACAGGGGTTCTTAAACTTTTTGGCACACGCCCCCCTTGACGGTACCTAAAAATTTCGCGCCCCCCTTCATTGCAAAATAAAAAAGCATTAAACAAAACAACAATTTATTTTCAATTAACTTTCATTAATGTGAAGGATGTGATTGTTTTTGGGAAACCAAACGATTAATTCGAGGCTTTGTGGAAGATAATGCACATCTTAGGTCGGCTGCACAGTCAAGTTTGTTCCTAGGTTTTGTCTTTATATTCATGAAGATGACGCTGCAAACGACTTGGTCTCAAAACGTCGTTGCTTAGCTTTTCTAAGCATATCACGCATTGCGGTACGACTTTTTCGTTCACTGTGGTATCTATACAGTCATACGTCAGATAATTTTGGTCATACTTTCTCTTTTTTTCGCTCAATACAATTAGTTTAATTACTAAAATATCTGGTTATTAAATCAATACTAAATTTAAGTTTTACTTCATTTTACGGTTTTAATATTGGCTGACGTTGGTTTTACCGTATTTAAACCGGGTGCGCGACATTACTATTTTTATTATGTGTGGCCGACACTGCACACAAGTTTTCAATCGTTAATGACTCGAAAATTATACGTCGTAAACTGATCGGATATTTACAGGTTAGTAGCAAAAACATCTGGTTTCCTGTATACATCATAATTGTAAAACTAAAGAAAATGCATTTAGTGTAAATTAAGTATTTCTACAAGTGTTACATTTGTAAAAGTTTTTCTTGTTACACCGCCCCCCGTTGTGAGAAAAACAGGTCGCGCTAAAAGAGAACAGTTTAGTCGAGCTAGGATTGCATGAATGAGTAAAGGAAAACAATACGCTTCAACGCGGAGAGACAACAAATATTATGTCGTAACAATTGACGTATTTCAGAATCAAATCTCAAAAATACAATTGCCATCGTGACACACTTTAAAATTTTAGTAAAAATGAACCTATAGCGAAAGTCAAGAAAGCATGTTTAGACATAGCTCATATAATAATAGACAGTTTGTCATCTCTCGCGCCCCCCTTATGAATGTTACACGCCCCCCCAAGGGGGGCGCGCCCGCCAGTTTAAGAACCACTGCCATAGAAGCTCATCGCTATTGATTATAATTCCGTGATATTCGATGCGCATTCAATGTGTGCGTGAGCATACGCGTTATCCTTGTTCTGCTTTAAGTCGCTTTGTAGGATGTTGTTATCATAAATTGTTTTGCTTTTTTCTACGCGCTTCGCATTGACCGAAACGTATAGGGACGAATTGTTGTTGAAAGCGAGTTGTCTTAAGATCCTGTCAATCACAAACTGCCGTCCATGGTTAACCAACAAAATGAATCGAGAAACGCCAATCATAGTTTTAAGTGAACACTGAAGTCAAATAAAGAACCGGATTCCAATCGAATTGGACAATCTAAACAATTGTGAAGAAAGCAAGAATTTAACTAAGCTTCGACAAATTGCTATAAGCATCAACCTGGGTATTATACAACTTACATAACACAACTAACTTACATTAATATACAACGTAGGAACTTAATGTCTTACAATATATGCATAGCACTGTAAATTAATGCAGGGCTTCTTGCTCGTTGTACTTGTGTAACCACATTTCAATCAAGTTGCGGCAACAACCGTACCCATGTTAGCTAGCAACCTAATTCGGCCACGTCCATCATGTCCGCCGAAGGACCAAATGTTTAGCCGCGACGCACTCCTGATTCCACCGCATAATACTCGAAAACTACACGTCGTAGTACAATCGGGATTTCACTAACTTAGTTAAAAAAAATTTCTTTGGCTTTTGGTTCGTTGCATGATACCAATGTTGTGGAAAGCACGTCTTGCGCAAAACGCCAAGCTTCGCTCCCAGCTCAGTTTTTCTTTTATTCCTTTGATTTACCGCGCTCCCACTGTTTTCCATTTCATGCATATGTAACGCGCGGCATAAAAAAGCGAGAAAGTAGACCAACGCGAGGGGGCGGGAGACAAATGCCCAGCACCAGAGAGGAAACGGCGTTTTGTATGGACTGGGGTGGACAGAAAAAGTCCATCTACTCTCTTGCGAAAGTTATAAAGTTATAAACTTTGACAGCCTGACCAAAATATTATCAAGCGAATTAAAAGCTTTTTTGCCATTTTTTAGTTAAGTCTACCTGAAGAAGCAAGCTTATGTTTGCTTATGAAGAAAAATCAAAAAAAAAGTTAACCTTTAGAGTGCCAACCTATATCTTGTTTTTTATTTCACTGTATGCATATTATATGGTTTAAAATGTATCAAATTGATATAATGCGAAAGGAAAGGTTATTTTGGGAAAGGCAATATAATATTATAGTGTTAATTTACATATATATTTAATATTTGTATACAATAACCTATAGACAAGATATTACAAATATCATAATAACAATTGAAGCAATACAATATTATATATATAGATAATATAATCTCGTTATATATAAGTTGTGTATTTGCAATTGTGTTATGCAGGGATCCAAATGTTTTTAAAAGCTGAGTCTAAAGTCCACACGCTTGCTCGCACAGCCCAAAATGCGCGAAGCGTAAAATCCTTGGTTGTTAACTTTTAAAAATCACTTTAAAACGCCTCAAAAGAAAATGTGTTCTCATTTTATACGTACAATACCCGGCAATTTTTGGTACCCAATTTTGTAACGCTGTAAAAAACGAATTTGAGACGCCATGTACCCACATATTGTATGTTTTTACGTTGTAGCTGACAAATGGCTGTAAACTACAGAATGCGATGAACGAAAAAGAATAAAATATAAAAACGCAAATATGGCTCAAAAGCCTGTTTTCGTGAGAGGAGGAGAACGAGGCTTCCCTAAATACGCTGGTGTGTATTCGTAACTTACACATACCTATATTATACTGTATAGCCTATATACATATTTATCAAAGGTGGGAGAACTGTGGCTCGTCGTCATGTTTTTGTGGCTCTTCTAGCTGAATAGTAATATCCATTATTGTTCTTTATCCATGCTTTGTTGCCCGTATTTCTATTGACACTACTGATTTTCCGGCTCGCTGGTGTTTGTAGTTTTCCGCAAGTGACTCTTTCATTGAACAAGTTCGCCCACCCCGATATATACAGTATGTTCCAATTGATCTCACTCAGACTACTTAGTTATAATAAGATCGCGTATCTACGTGCAATTGTACTCGACGTCTATTGTATTTGAATCGGTGAATTGTTGTCTAAGCGCTGTCAATTCTTTAATGCTCACAGTTGCTTACCTTGCAAACTTAGACCAAAAAAAGATAGAAGAACAACCACCAGAAGCTTTTGTTTTATCATCTTTGGTCAGGACCTTTTGAGAGATTCATTTGATAAACCAGGTTTTGCAAACTTAAAATTGCAACATAACATCTGCAAATCGACGTAAAAGTCAGCACATCTGTACATAAAAGTTTACACAATATCTTTATATAAAGCAAGAACAATAAGTCTATATCGGTATCTATGCATATCTGGTTTATTCTTTCGTTTTGTGACACTGTGAATTGGCAAGTCGTAAATCGAAAATTTGCAAGACGAATTGTAAAAGACGTCGCTTTGAAAAATATGCCAATGATAAGTAAACCTACATCAAACAAATAACAGACCATTCATAACATAAAAAATTGACGTATTGGGATAACCTTATACATCGTTTTAATCGTTTTTTCCGCAATTAGCTCGCATATACAACGCAACAACCTTTTGTTTGCGCGTTGCAAGTTACAATTGCATCATGCGGATAAAAGCAAAAACAAGAAAACCTAATATAAGAACGAGACCATTTTAAGAAACGAAAGTATTAGTTTTGTAAACATGCAAATGTTTTCTTAACGGCAGCTACGCAATGTCTTTGCATGACAACGTACGGACGGTCAACTTTGAGTTTAACGAAACTTTAAAAAGAACACGCTTTGTTGCCGAAAACGTCTGGGGTTACACCGCGACCAGTATGTTGCACAGTGTTGTATAAGTGGTACGGACAATGTAAGCCGATGACGTCACACGATTCTAATTTCTCGAAGAAGAAATGACGCGGGACAGCACGAGTTAAATTTAGTCTGAAATTCATTGAATATTTTTACGACTGTTCCACTTAGATTTGGTCAATTTCAACAATCAACATATTTCTAAAGCAGCAAACATTCATTCCTGTTTAAAACAATGTAATCCTGATCAACTTTTTCAACTTGCAGCGATTATCAAAAAATGTATCGGGATGTTTTTAACGAAAATCCTTTGTAAGCAAATGACAGTGTTGTGGTGACATTAATTTAATCAATGTGACGTAACAAAGACGGTTTGCAGCCAACAGGCTAAAGGTACAAGCTATGTGGAGTAATTGTAAACAACCACAATGAAAGTAAAAATATAATTACACGAATATAAAAATGAAATTCAGAAAGAGGACAAAATAAAAACCTATGTGACAAAAAATTTTCTCGTCTGATCAAGGTTTTTGTTATACTTGATCTGTAAAAATTACTATTTCATGGTGAGTAGGTCACAAAGCCCGTTGTTGAAGACAAGCGATTAGGTTAGAAGTTCTATGGGTATTGTAAGAAGTTAAGTTGAGCAATTTGTGGTTAGAGTTTTACAAAAAATTAAAAGACAGACTTAGGTTTAGCTTGGGCAATCTAAATGTAATATTCATATTTGTTACTTGTATTCATATATTACTTATATATTATATTTTCATACTATTTTATCATTATTAAGTTATATAAATTAAACTGTAACTGTTATTATTATTTTTATTATATCATATTATTGTCGATCAAAATCTTTCATTTCGTTAGATGTTGTTTCTGCTTTTCAGGTTCTGATCATCCCATTGTTATTGGTCTCAAGTCTCGACCGACGATTATGCGTTGTATGTTTGTTGTGCGCTGTTTCAGATGCTACTTTCTTTGTGTGAACTACCAGTAAACACTAGTGTTGCTTGTCGTATTTTTCGCTTTAAACTCTGCAAGCGGTTGTGGTTTGGGAGAATCAACACAGACCTCAAATGATTTAATGTTCAACTTGTAAATCATTGATTTCTTGATTGCAAATAATTTAATTATACCAGTAAAGCAGTGAAATACTGTAAAATTCAACACAACACAACAGAACCAAGCTTCGCAGAATCTGACCAAATTGGAAACTTTGCTGCTTGGAGGGACAAAATCTCCGTCGCAACAAGGTAAAAAAATAAGCGTGTAAGTCGTTCAGGAAAATGAATGTCTGCGCATTTTCATTTATTTCGCGAATGCGCGGGTGTGGTTTCGCCTGATCTTAATCAACTGCGTGAGACGGGTTAGAGGGGCGTCCAACCTTTTAACCTAAGGTCTACTTTTCAAGTAGATTCTCGCGGCCTATGCCAGTCTATAGTTTCAACATCGCAAATCCATGTACATCGTTTCCGGTGTTGTTTTATATTCCTCCATTAATAATTCCAAATGTTTTCAAATTTCTCTCAAATATAAACTTGTGATAGCGGCAATTGACATAAACCACAGTGTGATGTCACAATGACATTTACCTAGCAAACTTAACTCGGACACAAAGCTCGAACGGATAAAAATGCGCCCAAAACCCTAAAGAAAGGTTTAAATTCCTTTTCGAAACAAAAACACATTTAGCCCATTTATAAATGCAATCACTGCTAAAGTGCTTCATCCGGCAACGACATAGATAACGACATAGAGACAAAACAACATGCACCGCCTAATCAATTGCCAATTAAAATATACGCACTTTTTAAAGAACCGCTGATGAAGGAGGTAGGCTACAAAACTTTTGCACTAAGTATCGTTAGAAGAAATGCAGTTAACGTACGTTTGTTTGCTACTTCTCTAAAATGCTGTCCTCGCTATTTCCTTTGCGTGTAATACAACACCTGTCACAATCAAAGTTATTTATGCGATGTCAAAGCTAATGCAACTATTTTATAAATTCTTTTGAAGTTGAAACTGCCACTTTTTCTGTTATATCAGCTAATCCTTGGAAACTGTTTGAAAAGTAATCGATTTTTTCGTCCCAGACATTTGGTTTATTCGAATCGAACGATATACTATTTATTTGTTAAAATAGTCCACAAAAGCCTATATTAACAATTGAATAAAACTGATTGTTTAGTGTTTACTCGAGTAACTCTCAAAAGAAAACAGTTACACATAAAAAACTTTGTTTTTTCTAATGGCCTCGCGGTCGACTCAGGATCTGTAGACGGCTCACTGGTAGACCGCGGTCAACTGGTTTGGCACTTCAGCGTTGGATGATTCATTTTGATACTGTAGCATACAACTAACTAAGAACGTTTTTAATGCCAAACATTGTTGCGTTTTTATTTCGGTGTCAAATATCTTTAAAATGAGATCACGTATTCTAAGCGCCACTGTGTGCTTCATTGTCTAACGACAACTTTGTAATTTGATGGCAGCAAAAACGTGTTGAACTCAATGACTCGGAAGCCCAAAAGGCTCAAACGCAAACAAAAAAAAAATTGAAAACAATTTGATACACTAACTTTGTGAGGGCCGCACGTGGATATTCTTTTGTTAACAGACAAAATTCCAAAAATTCGAGAATATAATTAATGCGGTGATCAGTCTGATAAATAAACATACTATTAAAATGCCAGAGTAATTACAACACAAAAAGCGCTCGTCGCGAAGCCATTGTTTGTCACAGTACCACATTGAATTGGGTCACTAGAAGTACATAATAGTTACTTGAATGTATAGGTAAAGTTATTATTGCCTCGGTTGATTCCTATACGGCACACTTGAATACAGGAACTTTGAAATTTTGCCATCTCACACTCCCATCTGAAGCAAGCAAGCTCAAACTTGCGAAAGGTCATGCCGGAAAATGTCGTGAACTCTTCAGGTGCCGCCTTGTTTTTGTTTTTATAAAACTGTTGTACGAAAATCCAAAGGGGACAAATAAAAAGAAATTAAAACTTTTATTTATGGTGTATTACTATCGTTGCTAATATGTTCGACCAACAATGTCAGCATAACACATTGTCGCCCACATTTATAGCGCAAAATATGAAGAATGAACGCAGGTAAAATCCGAAATCGCAAAACAACAAACATCAAATACAAGGCACGGTTGGTGGAAGACTGAAACTTATTTCTGCCGAAGATCTTTATGGGTTTGTTGGAAATTAGAAAATAGTCTCAACAGTGTCAAGCTCGGTGTGTTGTGTCAAGACCGTTATCTCGCTGGCGTCGTCAAGCGGCCAACTTCCATCGCTAGTTACGCTTTCATCAAAGTGATTTTGACCTTGCTGAAATAAAGATACAGTATCATATGTTTCCACTTTTAGCAACTTCTGTATATTACTTATACAAGACTTTTCTTGATACGACAACACACATAGGCTACCAAACTCCAGCTATAAAATGTCAAGTATATAGAAGTACCAACCGGTTTGTAAACGAAATGGTGGAATTTAGAAGAAAAATGGTGACAACGCGTTCCTTTGACATTCCTAAACGCGCCAAACGCAAGACATCGGCATTCCGCTCCGTATATTTTAAACGTCAAGATAAATATAACACTAGTCAACACACATTTTGGTGCCAAGAAAGTTTCAACGGTTTTAGGGTATTTTTATGTCGCTGAATCCAAAACTGGCATTAGTTTTTCCGAATTGGCTCTAGTTTTTGAGATATTTCATATTTTTGTTTCAAAAAGTGCTAAAAATACGCAAATTTTGACATAGGTAAAATTCTCTTTATACTACAACTTTGATGAGTCTACATCTGTCTTTTCAAGCATGTGCATACAGTATTCTTCTATTTCTGATGCGATATTGTTAAAGACGCAATCGTTAACACAGAGAGCCTTCTTTACGCGAATCATGTTTCATGTGAAAATCAAGCAAAAATTATAAAACTTAGGCGATGTTAGCAGTAAACAACAGATTTTTGTAACGCAAAAACAGGCGACGTCAAAGCACAAACACTACTTTTAGTAACGCTCAAAGTACATTTAGTAAGCTGTCAAAGCACGCTAATCAATCATATACCGCTACTGTAATACAAAAAAATTAGTCGATGCTTATACATTTTCTTTTGTACGACTTTCTGGAATGTGATGCAGCCAAGCAGTCACGTTGGAGACTCCAACAGTAGTCGGCCATCATATGGGCATCCCACCTGCCCTGATACCTCTCTTCCATGACCTTAATGTCCTGGTGGAACCTTTCTCCCTGCTCTTCACTTAGATCACCAAGGTTTGCAGGAAAACGATCTAAGTGGCTGAAGAGATAGTGAACCTTGATACTCATCTTCACACCTAAATCTTTCAACTTGGAAAGCATATCTTCCACCAATTCTTGGTAATTTTCAGCTTTTCGGTTACCAAGAAAGTTCTGTGTGACTAAAACAAACGATTGCCAAGCAGCAGACTCTGTGTCTGTCATGGACTGCACAAAACACACATCTTTTATGAGTTTGCGGATCTGAGGGCCATCAAAAATGCCTGCTTTAAGCTTTTCGATGGTCAAAGCAGGAAATGTTCTGCAAATATAGTTGAAGCAATCCCCAGTTGCAGGCAAGGCTTTCACAAATTGCTTCATCAAACCAAGTTTTATGTGCAGCGGTGGAATGATGATCTTCTTTCTAGCAACTAAAGGTTCATTTATGATGTTACCTTCACCTACTCTCATGGAATCTCTAGGTGGCCACCCTTTCTTCACCCAGTGATCAGTGCGCGCTCGGCTATCCCACAAGCAGATAAAACATGGATATTTTGTGTAGCCGCTTTGCTGGCCAAGCAAAAAATGGGAGAGATGCATAACTGTTACCATTATGTAGCAATACACATTTCAAACTCCTTTTCGAACTGTCTTTGAATAAGCGCCACTCTTGAGGTCTTTATTGTGGCACTCCCATTTTCAGCAGAAGCCCTTCGATGTCTTTGCAGTAAACAAGTTCATCTTGTTGGCTAAAATACGGAAGTAATTCTTTCTCTCTTGTACGGTAGAATGTTATTGAAGCTCCGGATCCAAGGCAGTTTTTGTCTTTGAGTCGGGATGCCAAAATTTCTGCTGCTTCTTTGGATAAGTTGAGATCCCTGATAAGATCGCTCAGCTCCTCCTGCTTGAATGGCTCTAGAATTAATGGACGGCTTTCGAACACACTTCCACTGCTGTCACTTGCAGAGCTTTCTACCTTTTCATGAAACTCATCATTTTCCAAGGATGTGTCAGGTAAATCACTAAATTTAGGCACAGGTACTTCCTCCAATTGAGGCACAGGTCGCCGAGCAGATTCTAAATTTGGGTAATTCCAAGTATTCTTCTTACGACGATTAAACCCCTTTAGGTCTAGCAAACAGAAGTAGCAGTCATTAAAATGGCTTTTTGGTTCTCTCCAGACCATCGGTACACCAAACTTGAGATTTTTAAGGGTACCTTTAGTCCACTTTCTCAAGCTTTCTACACATGCTTTGCAGACAATATGAGGTGCCCATGGCTTGTCTTGGTCACCAAGCTTCACTTTAAAATACGAAAGATACACCTTCCTCACAAAATCGGTGATAGCTTTCCTTTGGTCTTTGAAGATATATTCCCCACAGATATAACAAAACTTGTCAGGATCATTGCGACAGCTTCTTCGTGATGAACTCATAACTCTTAAATACAACTGCGCAAACCAATACGTAAAATTCAGTATCCATAAGTACGATTAACGATTTTTCTCTTGTCAAAAATAAAAAATATCGATATCTCAAAAACTAGAGCCAATTCAAAGAAACGAATGTTATTTTCGGACTCAGCAGCCCAAAATTACCCAGAACCCATCAAAATATCTTTGGCACTCAAAAAAAAATTTTTTTTTGTTGGTCAGTGATAATAAATGCATTAATACACTCAATGTTTATGAAAAACGTTAAAAGTAATCGCGATTTCCTTAGAAGCTTGTAAGTTTCTGTTATATCTTATGTTTAAAATTCTGTGATTAAATAGATAAGGAACAGGATATAAGCGAGTGAAACGTTTTCAAAGACCAATTTAATTTTTCAAAGGTACAAGTTGTATGCATTGACTTAAATGCAAACATTGTATTGGTTAGGTTAAATTCCTTACTGCAGGAAACACTCTCGCTATCACGCGCATCTCAAATATTGTTCATATTACGTGACGTATTGATTGATCTATATCGGGCATTCGGAATCGCTGAAGTTCGACGGAGACCCTTATCCCGAGGGTTATTATTTAACCAACGGCGATCCCACGCATTAACCCATTCATTTCAGGAATGCGGAAGACCATTGTCAGAGACGGAAACTTTTACGCTGCTATTAGCTTTTGTAGACGCGTTTGGTCAATTAATCACAGTCTTCTCTTTGTGCGATTGGTTCCGCCAACATGCGCTCCACGGTGAGCGACACCTAAATAAAACTGTGGTAAAACTGAAAAAAAATTCATAAAACTGAATCTGGTTTTCTACTGTGATGACGCACGAACCTAAGTCGTTACGAACTAACGCCGTTAGACGTTGAACCTGAAATGATTTGGTCATAAAATACTGAGATTTGATAAAAGTGGCACGAAAATTGACGTTACGACCTTTATAGCGATTTGGGAAATTCTTAACGAGCGTGTGAGCTGAATTGCATAAAAATATTGCAAGTGCGCAGTTCTGAAGAAATTCACCCGTTTCAGTTTATTCGCTGCAAGAACTTACAATGAAACAATCTTTGCTTGGGAAGTGATTTGCTATCACAGATTTTCGGTTTTTACCTCAACTTTTTTCGACCATTTAATCTCACAGATTCTCTTTCCCTTCATCCGTACAAAGAGGACGATGAAGATTATGATGAATGCGATGACGGCAGCAACGGTTAAGGTCGAAAGTCCTGTAGCTTTTTCAGTCATAGTTATTTTGGCAGCTGA
The DNA here is from genome assembly GCF_947623445.1 of Clavelina lepadiformis. NCBI lineage: Eukaryota > Metazoa > Chordata > Ascidiacea > Aplousobranchia > Clavelinidae > Clavelina > Clavelina lepadiformis. Next base: position 22,484,379 of record NC_135241.1, read on the forward strand.
AATGGACAAACATTTTATCCAATGAAGACAAAAGTTTATTTAAAGCTTTTTCTGCGCCAGTTGATTTGCCACAGTTACAATATTATCAGGAAGACATGCGCCAAATGGGTTGGTTGAAAAATAAATTTTGAAATAAAGTTCCAGTACCACAGGATGGTGCCCAGTTCCAATACCTTCAAAATTCCATTAGGAATTCTTTGATTTAATCACAAATGCAAACGATTACATACTGTAAAGCATGCGTGCAAAACTGAACAAACAAAACCGATGAATAGGGTACAATAAAATAAACAATCTTGAAATAAAACCACAATGCCAACCATTGTTACCGACATAAAAGGCTAAAGAAAAAGCGAAGTGAGTTCCACGTGCGCGACAACTGCAAATTAAAATTAGCCGTTTATCGCGGTTCTATGTCAAACAAAGCAAAGACAACAACGGTTAGACATTGCAAGTCAACAACCCGATAAAAGCGAATTCTCCTTTGCATAATCATGCGTAACGTGTAACTCATTGTTAACTACGAGATGAATCACGCGATTGCAGCCCACGGTTACTTTAATAAGTTAATATCTTGTAAATCGCTGGGTCAAAGTTTATCTTACGATTATAAGTGGATTATAATAAGTTTAGAAGTAAGATTACAAGTGACTTTTTAGAGTTTAGACAAAGTCAGAAAAGTTCGAGTTTATATGACATGAAATAGTTTTGTTTAAAACTGACTTTTCTTTGCTGACTAATCATTAAATCAATACACCCAACTTGCAATGGTGTTAAATAGCAAGTATAGTTAAAACAAATACAATTCGGCCACAAATTTCGCCTCAATTTCGCCATTTGAAACTTTCTGACGTTTCCTCAAACATTATTGGTCAGCATTAGTCTGTCAGCGTTTTATAAAACTTGAGTCTGAATTTTTCAAGATATTAACTTATTCAAGAAACTATGCGATGCTATCGCATGATTCACCTCGTCAAACAATGAGTCACTTTGCAGCCTTGATCGATGAAACGACATCAAGTCAACTTTTAAATATTATGCATTTACTTTGCTGTGTATAAACTTATGCGTTCTACATCAAAACACGACATATCACAAGTCGCCATAACTTTAATATTGATTAATCGGCTGATTTAACAAGCACTGTATGATTGGCCATTCAGCTAAAGCTTGTGCTTTTCCGATATATGATCTATCCTTTTCATAGAGCTATTTTTTCATGAAGTAATGGCATTTTTGCTTCATGTCATGCATCAAAAGAGGAACTTTTTGTCAAAGAAAAAACAATAGACATCTTACCTCCGGGAGCAGCTGAAGGTAAAGTTGACGGAATTTCTACACAGAATCAATGTTTTATCGGTGGTAATTGTTAATTGACTGCTTAAGAACTGTTACATATATGATGACACTCACCAAAGACCCCAAGCTTGAATGACACAGTTGCAGGTGATCCTACTTTATTATAAGCCCGACACTCGAAGCTTCCATTGTTGGTAGTATCAAGTGCATCGGTCGCAATTGTAACCTGGTCTAAATAAGGTATCACAATACACAAACTGGTTAAAATACAACAAACCTTATCCGACAGTACATGGTTGATCGCATGTAATAGTCTTGTACGTTATAGTTATAACAATTTAGTGACTTACTCCAGTAAATTTTTAACTTTTGTAAGTTGCATTTTTACTTATTGTTTTTCTCTAATGTCTTTGTAACAAAAGCTACGTTTTCAACGCATGACCAAAATTATACACGAATTGTGCAGAAAATCGAGTACGCAAAGGCCACAGCAAGATTAAGATTCCACAGCATAATAATATTCATTATGCATTTGAAGACTTGCTTGTATGGGCCGTGTAATGTATCAAAATATTTATCTTCGATCTCAAGTAAGTCTTTGCACGATGTAAATACGACGGTGATTTTTCACCGCTTAGCTTATGTGCATGTTTGATTTAATAGTTTTGTGGCCAGGTGATTGCCCCAGGTGGGTACTGTTCGTCACTACTATCTGAAATTCTACCAGCAGGAGCAAGTGGCATTAAAGCCCAGTAAAACACAAATCTGCAAATCCCTTAAGTGGAATGCATATAATACAAATCTTCACTTGTTATAACTTATACAAACAAAACAAAAGCATATATGTAAAATGTCAAACAATAGTAGACAATAGTTAAAGAGTTAAACATAAAACTATAGTTACAACAAAAACCCAGTTAAAAACAGCGATCTCAGTCAACTGCAGAGATACGTCGAGACAAGAATTATTCAGATTCAGACGAGCCCAAATAGCAGCTACTTCGAAACTAACCAATCCTGAGTCAATATGTATAGGAATAGGTGGTCGGTCAATTTAAGTTTTATGGACGATTCCACCCAGGATGAATAGTACGAGCAAATCCAAAATAAACTTAAGGATTATATTCAACCCACTCTTTTTGATATCGTCCGTGGGTTGAATGGACTTGAAACCGTCATAATACCACATAATATGTTTAAGCCTTGCTTTATCTGCCTAGCAAAAAAAGCTGAACAAATATTATCAGTAATTAATCACTCACTGGACTACGGCGAGTGCAGCTCGCCTTTAGAACGAATTTTGGGTGATGAAACTCAAAGAGAAGAAGAAAGCAAGGTATTAAGATAGTCACATCTTGCCCAACAGCATCACAATGATAACAAAATATCTCTCTGATCATATCATTGAACACGCACCGATTAATCGTGACTCATACAACTGACTAGATAGTGTTGTTATAACCAACTGACCTTGCAAAATGATGAAATTCTTAGGAAGGGAACCGTCGTTAGGTGGGGCTGGTTTTTTTGATTTGGGGTCATTGGGCATTGGGTCTGGGGTAAACGTCCACACAACATCGGGTGGGGGATTTCCAGTTGCAAGACACTTTGCAGAGAATTGTTCACCGGCTTCGATGATGTTGACCTCCGCAGATGACAAAGATTCATCTTCCAGTGTAACAGTTGGAGGATCTAAAGGAGTTTGACGAGAAATGATAAACTTCATCATCTGAAAAGCTGAATTATTATTCAGCAAATACATAAATGAATAAAATGTATAGTTTAAATGTTATTAATAGACTATTAATCCATCATAAATCAATATCAATTTAATGAATAAAAACATAGATATCTTACAGTTAGGTGTGGTGGGAGCTGGAGTTGTCGCTGTTGCTGTATATAGTTAATATTCTAATTAGTAATGTCATGAGTATAATTGCTTGGAAAAGTGTTTGCCAAAAAATGTTAAATGAACGAGGGTCCATCGGTGAATATTAACTTTATTACTATGGTAACACACATCACAATGAAGCGGTTATTACACTTAACGAAGACTCCAAGCTTGAAAGACACGGATGCAGGTGATCCAATTTGATTGGAGGCTTGACATTTAAATGTTCCGTTGTTTGTGCTTGCAAGTGCGTTGGCCGTGATCTTAACTTTGTCTAAAATATTTGTATGTTTTCTTTTATCTTCTACTTACCGTCAATGAATTTTACGAACACATTGTGTTATTATGAATTAGATAATCCATTACTGTACATTTTATACCCACAGCATAAGCTTAGAATATGCACTGAAATAGAATGAGTAAAATATCCGAAATGCAAATTACATAACAACAATAAAATGACACACTATTTCAGGTCGACTTTCCATTGTTCAGTAAAGTAGTCTTATTCATACAAAGAAGGACTTGTGGAAATAATAATTATAATCAACTGACCTTCTAATATAAAGTTGCTGGGAAGGGAACCGTCATTAGTTGAGGCCGGTTTTTTTGATTTGGGGTCATTGGGCATTGGGTCTGGGGTAAACGTCCACACAACATCGGGTGGGGGATTTCCAGTTGCAAGACACTTTGCAGAGAATCGTTCACCGGCTTTGATGATGTTGACCTCCGCAGATGACAAAGATTCATCTTCCAGTGTAACAGTTGGAGGATCTAAAAGAGTTTGTTACAGAAAGCAGTGAATATAAAATATGTCCTCAGTTTGAATTCAAGAGTGAGAAAGCAAAATGCTCCAATGGTTTAAATATTTGACTTACATAGCACTTCAACACTTCCAAGGTCACGGGTATAAACAGTGTGGTTGACGTGTTTCACTTTGCAGAAGTAATTCAAATCGTTATCCGATCGAGTAAACCGTTTTGTGAGATATAGGGTCGAATTCGTGAGGCCATTTCCACAATCTTTTGTTTCAACTTCGTTTTCACTATTAATTTTCTTACCATTGGAATCTTCAAACCTAGAATATGTCGATTAATAGGCATTGGCAATTCAGAATACCGAAACCGGAGGAATCGAATCCTATACTATTCGAATCCAAAATGCCAATTTAAACCGAATAATAGAATTCGATTTTCAGAGCGTGAGAGCGCGATCGAAAAAGCGAGAGAAAATGTGACGGAACAAGTGAGAAAAAAGTGAACGAGCGACATTAACGCGAGAAAAATTCACGCAAGTTTTACTTGCATTCAATTGATCCAAGGAAACAACCGTAACTATGCACGTGTCGCACACACACGCGCCTGTTTTCACCTTGATAAGTGATGATTGAAAAATATACGAGTTTTGTTGCGCTTAAAAGACATTCCCATTTAATTTTATTAAGTGAAAATGTACAAATACTTTTTTGTACAAATACTACAAAATACATACAAATACTCTTCAATACTTTATTCTTAAACAGGACTTTATACCGTAAATAAGTTAACGTTTTGGGCTACGAAGCGATTTCCAGAAAAAATTTCGTGCTTGCATTGACAAGTTAAGAAACCAGTCAGAGACTGTTAAAAACTCAACTTGGAAAAACTTTGAGCGTTTTTACGCGTCTTAGAATTTAAAAAAGCACCACATCTTGCCAAAGTGCGGACGTGGCACGGCCCAAGTTGGCGCCCGTGGCCACAATCTTGCAGTTTCTAAACCGAGATTTTGTTAGCGTGGAACTGATAGCCAGTCATGCGTGGATTTATAACTAAAAAATGAATTAAGTTTTATTGTGAATGCGCTTTTAAGCGCCACTTTTACCTTTAACATGCAAGGTCACGTGATTCTGTACAGAGTCCAAATTCTCCGGCCGAAGCTTAGTGATAAAGATTCGGACTCGGTGGGATCGTTTAATTTAAATTTAGTCCCAACCCTAAAGCATACCGTATCTGATTTATGAAGGTAAAGATGTCTGGGAAAAGGAAAACTTCACAAGTGTGGGGGCATTTTACATTAATTTTTAACAAGGTTGCATTGTGTAAGCACTGTAAAGAAGAAATGAGTTATTGTAACAGCGTTGGAAGTCTTATGAAACATCTAAAGACTAAAAATGTGTACTTGGAGTTAAGCAATCAATCAGGCGATTCGATATTCTGGATTCGAAATAATTCTAAAATAGTAAATTCTTCTGAATTTCCCGTCCCTTTCGATTAATTTTGAAAATAAGCAACGAAAAACTTGGCAATGTAAAACCCATAAACCATTAAAGTTTTCTGCAATCGCTAGTGGTAATTACTGTCAGCTGCTCGATACTGAAATTAAATATCTTATAAAACTTTCCACTCACCACATTTCAGGAGGTGGTTTTGACAAGTTAGCGTAACATGTTGCTACTTTTGTCAGTGTGGCTTCCTTTGCTTGTTTTTTGATGCGTTTGATGCTGATATTTGGCAGCTCTGTTTTAAGCATTACAACATAACTGGTGAATGATCAAATTTTCTGAATTACTTAACCTACGTGGTTCTTTTACTTACGGTTAACATTCAAGGTGATTCTGGCATCTTCAAGAAAAATGCTTATAGGTATGAACAGACCGCAAGTATACTGCCCTTGATCGCTTAATTTTACGGGATTAATTGTTAATGTTAAATTTCTTGATCCATATTTTTCTTCACACCTGATAGATATAGGAAAAAACATGGTGGAAAAAACAAACAAAACAACGTTAATAAAATGTATATTACCTTTTGACAGACCCAACCTTTCTATCCACAAAGATTAAAAATTTGTGATCATAATAATTAGTAAATACAATATGAATATACGGAACAAAGCTTAGGCAGGTAAGATACCAGCTTCACTCAGCAAACACTTTATACAGAAAAGTATTTATATCCAATGGTTTACATTAATTACAGCTTACATCAGTCTTACAGTGTTTTAAGTCTAGGCTGAGGAATTGTAATGGCCTGTCCAGCATATTTCCATGTCTGTTTGCATTCGTCTGGAGCACAGTGACAGAGGGATCCAGAAATCTCTCCTCTTGGATCATGAACAGCAAATACCAGCTTTGCTGAGATTGAAGGTTTTGCTCCAAGAACAGCAGTCACAGAACGGGGAAGAGGTTTTAGACTCACTGAGGTAAAAGCACCTAAACGCATAAAAGATTTAGCAACACAGCCTTCAAATTCGTATAATCTCCTTGATGTCAATACCTGGTTTAAAATTTAGATGAAGGGTGAATTTAAATGTACGTACTGTAATGTAACAAATTCACTATGCCCGCCTCTTGAGCTTTAATTACGTCATTATACTTTGTTTGTGCGTTAATATGACGTAAGAACTAAGCAGAAGACAAACACAGCTTCTGCCTGTTTTGAGGCCGTAAGCTACCTGATTAGAATTTATAATTCTCTTCTTTTGTTGCGTTATAATGAGTAGCCGTAAAAATTTATTACTTTACAGTAATTACAGTTTAATGGTTTCCAGTGCGTATGTTAGGTACTGTAAATACGAATGTTGAAATTTGAAGAAAAAATTTTGAAAAATGGTGGGGCCTGCCGTGGTAGGCTATAACTAAGTTAATGATTACTGGATTCAAATCTGAATAAGCGCCGCTACTACATTATTGACCTGACATTGCCATTATACATATATTACATAAAACCAGGGGTGCACATTCCAGAACAACAGATCCTAATAATGAACCGAATCTCAAAAGGATTTATTTCATATTAATACAGCACAAGTGCTTTCATTCGCTCACTCACAATGGAGATGGTTGTTGATCATTATCTGACATGGACATCTCAAAACTCAAGGGCAGGATGTGTTTGTTATTAACCATCATGACCTAAACCGCATCAGGTCAATTCGTCAATTGTAGTCTCACTTGAACTGCAATAACTTTGTAAATCTATTGTTCAGGCGAAAGAAAAGCTCCGCTGGGGGTAGAAAGTTTCAAATTTTATCTAAACTATTGGGGAATGGGAATACGCCGTTCTAGAATAGTCAAGTATTCCACATCTCATATTCCCGCGATTCCAGGTCAATTCAACTCAGAATTAGTTGATCAATACACTGCATGTGAGTTGAATAATCCTTGGGTTCAATTGTCCTTGGTCGTTTGTCCACAGGTTGAATTTTTCTGGGTTTAATCATTCTGGGTAGAATCGTTTGTGGGTTTAATTGACCGACCACCCATCCCTACACCCACCCCCCACTACTTGTTATCAAATAGACCGTAAAATGTGAATTTCGAAATGTTTTTGTTTTACTTTTTTGAATAGAACTAACGCCGTGTTGAAAGAATTTGTCAACAGCCATGCCGCTTTTGAAAACAACCCATTTTTCTTTTGAAAATATTTGCTATTAAAAGGACTGAATACGTAGGCCTTGTGACGTAACACTCACAGTGATTGCTTACATAACTATTTAACCTCGATCAAATTGTATTTAAGAAGGGACTGTATCTCTATCAGACACACCTAATTTTTGAACAATTAATGATGCAGAACAAAAATTGGCTAATTCCAAACACTAAGCTACTAATTCCAAGAAACACTGGCTATTTACAGTATATTTTATGACATCTTTTCACGGGTTTTTTCTTCTCAGACTCAAAGCTGAAAGTGGTTTGTCTTTCTTGTCTGTGTCTTGTCAGATTTATTCTGGGCATTGTCACGTTTAAATATCGCATGATTAAGAGCAAGTTTTCCGCACAAAAACCTTGGAGATTAACGTCAATTTCAGGAAAAACTTACAAGGTGAAGAATTTAGCTTACAGATAAGAAAACAAAACTTACAAACTTACAAAAAAAACAAAGTTTTTCAACAGAAATCTTACGCCGTCTCATGCGCATTTTTACGTCACAATGCCCGAAACAGATTTGCCATAACGAAATACAGTAGAATCCACTTAATAAATCCACCTCTGTCTTAAGGGATTATGGATTTAATAAGCGGTAGATTTATCATCCGTCACAATAGAAATGAGTGCACGATACAAAAGAAGCACACGTATTTTAACATGGTACATTGCACAGTATTTATTTATCAGCGGGCAATGGAAAAAAATTATCCAACGTGGTTTATTTGGGTGGAAAGGTCACTCTAAGATGGTCTTCTATTTGTCTCTTCATAGAGTAAAACATATCCATGTTTTTGAATGCATTACGTTAAATTTCTTTCATCAAAATCATTATGAAACGGATTTATAAAGCGAATTTTGGATTTATTAACCGGCTATTTTTCAATGTAAAAATTCCGCCCCAAAGCAAGTTAAGTTTAATACGTGGATTGATTTATTCACCGTGGATTTGTTTAGAGAATTCTACTATCGGCTAATAAAGAAGAAAAAAAAACGACATTAATCAGAGAATGCACGCACTCAAGCAATTCTAAAATAAGCTCCATAGCAGTACAGTATAATATATTTAAATGTCATCCTTTGTAAAATGGCTGAGAATCGGCCAGCACAATGGCTCAAAAATAACTTTTGTGTAGACGCATGGTAGCTTACCGCAAGCCAACAAAACAATTATGATGTGTAACGTAATCGTCACGGTGATTGCCATTGTTACATTACGATGCCGTATTTGGTACAATACCATACCTTATTGCTTGCAATCCTTAAATAGCTATTCAATCCAATTATACCATAGAATATTGACTTGGAAATTAATCGAAAGATTAACAAAATGAAATAGCTATAGCAAAATAAAATACGACCAAAATAAGACAAAAAGCGTTGTGTCCTTATGATTTGCTTACCATCAGACACTGAAAATGAAATTAATATTTCGTTTTTGTAGCGATTGGTGCTTACCTTGCAAACCAAGACCATAAAAAGAGACTAAAATAATAATCAGAACTTCTTGTTTTAGCATCTTCTGTCAGGGAATCATTGAAAAATCCATTTGGTACACCAAGTTTTTATAAACTTAAAATTGCAATATAACATTCTACACGAAGCGAACTAAAAAGTCACACCAGTATGAGAAAGTTTAAAGTTCAAAGCAGAAGCGTAAGAATGGTACAAGTTTTTCTGTTTTTTACACTTTGAATTAAAATTCGAGCTTGTTGGAAAATACTGTGTAACATAGTGCTCTAAAGTTCATTAGTCTATATTGACCGTAGATGACATGGTACTAGAAAAGACAGAGGCAATTAAATTACCTGGTTTAGTGGCTACATGAAAAGTAAGTTTTCTCTCCCATGAGCATACGAACAATTATGAATCACTTTTGCTAAACATTTGCTTTAAGCTGTATCATATGAGTAAAAATTTTTTCATTAATGCTTGATGGAATTCATATCTTTTACTTTTACAGCCTCGTACAGTTAAGTTGGAACTTGTTATTTGATACAGATCGATAAATAGTTACACTTTTTAATTGAAAGTATGCATGAGTTTAAGCGCAAAACTCAACGTGGATCTACTCCAAAGGATGTAATGGAAAAGGCGGTGAAACAGGTGCTAATACAGAAAAGGCCTTGCCGCAAAGTTGGTAAGGAGTATGGCATTCCTCATGTGACTTTGCGAAGGTACTATTTGAAATATCGCAAGGAACACTCTGATCAGACTGATGAAATGGAAGAAAAATCATTGATATGATCATGAGCATGATTAATCATCATGATAAATATGCCTCAGTCTTGCAAAGGGATGGATTTACACCCAACAAGATCTGGAATGTAGATGAAATTGGCTGTACCGCTGTGCAGAAACCAAGAAAAATTGTCGCAACAACGGGTGCTAAGCAAGTTGGTGCTATTGTTTCTGGAGAGAGAGGGCAACTTGTCACACTTTGTTGTGCGGTTAGAGCAACTTGACGTGCAATCCCACCCATGTTCGTATTTCCGCGACGGAGCACCGCCAACGCTCTTATCAGATGAGGAGGACTGCTCAGACGGGAGTACAACAGACGATGAAGAAATGACAGAGATTAATCAACCAAGTTACATTAAAGAAGGTAAATTCGCACTGGTCAAATTTTCTGCAAGAAAAAGTGTGCAGTAGTACGTTGGCAAGTAAGTGATGTTTTTGAAAATGGGAACGTAACCTTCAAATTTTTGAATTGTTCCAGTCACTCTAATTTAGTGAGTGAACGCCCCTCGTTTATTTTTCCTAAGGACACTGACGAATTCACTCAAAATTTAAAAGACATCGTGTTCAAACTGCCTGTTCCTTTGAACAGAAGAGGAACGAAACGCTGTCAGCAGAAATTTGTTTTCCCTGTTGACTTGTCGGGCTACAATCCAAAATAGATTGATTGACATTCAAAGATCAGACACTTTTGAATACTGTATAAATCGATATGATATTACACTTTTGAATACTATATATTACTGTATACTATAATAAATCGATGTATGTTCCAACTAACCCCGTGTGGTGCTCCAACAAGCCCCGGTTGCGGGGTTAGTTGAAACACATGACGTACGTCTAAAATATTGAAAATTGTGCATAAACCCGTAACAATCTTGTGTAATAAGTTGTAGAACAGAGTAGTGATTAAGCCAGACTAGATAAAGATTTCGAAGATCATTCTGAATTTTGGTTTTTTAAATTTTCCTAAAATTTGTTCCAACTAACCCCGGTCTCCCCTATAGTTCACACAATGTCATTATCAAAGCAAGACCAACAGGTTCATTGGTAATGTAAGTAAGAGATTGGCTCACATCGTAATAAGAGCCGACACACGCGCGAACCGAATAACTCTAACCTGACTATAGAGAAACGCACGTGTAGCTTAACCTGTTGTATGTTTGATTTACAGAACCTATTTCACCTTACAAATACAGGTTAAAGAGATTGTTCACATTATGAACAACACTAAACAAACATAACACAAGTACATAATAGAGTCACTTATCTTTGTGTTGCTTACCGTATCTGAAACTATCTCGTTGCTCATACGCTTTTGTCTAAACCGGTGTTAATCAACGGTGGCGGTATCGCCTTCCAGGGGCAATATTGTCCATCAAGGGGGCAATTGTGACATTTCCTGAAGTTGGGGGGCGATTTTAGTCTTTAAGGGGGTGGAAGACGCTGTTATCATTGCCTTCCAAGTTGTTATTTTATAATTATGTATCTGTTATTTACCGCGCTATTATCGCATAAAGTTATACTTGCATTGTTTCTTATTGTTCTTTCTTTTTAGGGATAATTTCAAAGCATCGCAAGAAGCAAATGCATTCGTAGAAAAATAAACATAGGGGCCATTTTGGCCCAGAACTCCGAAAAAGGAGTGATTTCACAAAAAACGTTGAAGACCACTGGTCTAAACAATAATTGCCCATAGTCAGAATGCATCATAGCGAACAATCATGATGCATAAAAACTGTTCCAACTCCACTTTATCAAGTAGCTTAGCGTGACGGGATGGGGGCTATCTATCAAACTTTAAAACGTTAAAAAATTTTGTTAATATATATACGCTTTATACCACATGCTTGTGTCAGGTCCACGCCTAGCCTGCATTTTCGGATGGGCTCAAGAAAATCTAGAAACGCTTCAACAGTGGAATAAAGGATTGCGTTGTGGGAAGCCAAAAGTTTTTATAAGCTTCGTCTAAAAATCCGTTGTGTGACCACCCCGTTTGTGAACCATAAAAAACTGTCATTTTAACGCCAAAAATAATTTTGCACTTTCAAACTTTTTTGGAACGTTGGATAAGCGTCTTCCGTTGTAAGCACAACTGTCAAATAGCGTTTGCAAATAGAGGTGACGTCACTCTCAACTTGGATTACTTACTGTAAATATAGCTTTTGAAACACTTGGACAAAATTAGTTATGAAAATTACGATTCATCTTTGAGCGATTATCATTCTTGAAATTCTTCACCGATCATAGGCGCCCGAACCGTGTATAGGCACAGTAGCTGTTTTTCGTGAACTTACGAAAGTTTTTTACTTTTAAGCATTCACCGTAACCAGGGTAACATATTTGTCGAGGCAAATACATTAAGGTTGACAATGTTGTTAAATTTAGTTTAGCTCCAAAAATATTTTCGCAGATGCCTATTATGGGATGACGGCTGTTATTTTTAGAATCGTATTTATCGCAACTGAGCGGACGCGTCATTTGTGATTATAATGTCAGCAGCACATGTTCGTTTCTTGTTTTGTTAGATTGATTCATTCTGACTTACCTAAGTAAAAAATCTATGAAACCAGAGATTTTATTGCGTAATAAATACTTCATAACTCAAACATTCTCCTTTAAACAAATTAAACTTCGTTTCGTGTTGAATAGTAAGTTAAGCGGGTTATACGGCTTTGTAAGATTGTGGTCTATGGCATTTCAAAATCGTTTGCAATAGCAAGCTGTTGTTTGTATAAACGTTAAAATACGATTCATTTCGACACGTTTTTATGCGGTTTTTTGAGGTGTAGGCAAAATTTTTGCGCTTCACATATTTCGGGCGGCGTTGGCGTTGGCAAACGCGAGAATTTCACAAAAAATTTCAAGAAACTGCCAACTCTCAACGCAACCCTATCTACGTCCCTATGCACAAGGTCGATATATAGAGCAAGATACAATCGTATCGTTACTGGCGTAAAAATTACAATTTTGTGCCAATTGAAAATATTCTGCGGACGACCCGACCTCGTTTCGGTATTAAATGTTGAAATCATCACTTCGGCTTTGTTTTGAGATACAAACTGTACCATCTGGATCTGTCTGGACTTTTATGCATGAAAAAAGGCAGTTTTCGTCAGTTGCTATCAAGTAACAGCGTCAAGATAATTGATGCTAAATTGTAGACGATCACTACCAAAAGAAAGGATATACCGTGCTGAAAAAAACGCATAACAAATTCAATGGCCTGTGTGGAAAACTGAACATCCTACAAGCTACTAAGTCTGCTCTGAGTTCAGATTTGTCATTGAACTAAATCAAAAATATATGGAAACTTCGTTACTGTTGTTATCGCCTGATGTTAAGAGTCCAAATATTTCCAAGCGGGGCTCAGCACTGCCTGCCTCCATGCTAACTACGGACCTGGCTTATGCATTATCACATACAGTTAGACTATAAGTTATTATCAAACAGGAGCTTTAAGTGTGAAGCGGCCCCTTTCGCAGTATCTGTTTGCTCGGAACAAATATTCCCACGCATTGTAAAGCCCGGCCATAACTAATACCCCCGCTCTGTGGAAAAGAGAAAAACAAAATGACAACTTCGCATAGATCGCTTATGTTCTTCAATACATTGCCTTTGAGCTCGAACTTAAGCAAACAAGTTCTCTCTCAGAGCACCGAAAATATCTGTATCGATACCGGATAACCAACATATTCGGCCAAAACCTGGCCTAGAAAATCATTTATACACTTCAGTTCATAACATTATCATCAGAGATGATGGTAGCTGTGTTCATATCTATATAACTCGATAAAGCAACGCAGTGTACGTAAATTAATCCACACAATGTAACGTGATAAGTAAACTGCAACTCATCAGCACGTGCAAAGTCCGAAAATAAAATTGAACAAAAACCGCTGAAAGTTATTCGTTCAATAAAAACACACTCGTCAAAAGCGTTGGAAATAAAAGATTAGTCCTGGATTAGGTTCTTATGGTCAGAGGTGGTGCCACGAGATTCTTTGGGGGCCCTTTAGGTTTAGATTAGAGTATAAAGGATTCTAATATTTGTATGATCACCATCGCCAGTTTTTCTTTACGATTTGTTGGGATTTACATCAGTCTAGTGAGTTGTGAGTTGTGAGTTTAAAAACTACAAAGAAACAATGGCTTCTATCAATATTGTTTGAACGAAGGTCGGAAGAGGATAATATTTTGAAAAGAAACATCTTGGAACCAACGTGATGTGGCGCAGACATTTTACCAAGTAACAAGCGGCAATGTAGCTGTCGGCAATTTCACTTCAATTGTAGGCATTTGCAAAGGTGTGTCGACACCATTCCTTGCCTGGCGCCATCTCTGGTCCTAGGTCCAAGAATAGTTCGGTTTTTGAGCAAAACTTTCCTGCAAAATTTGTCCAGATTTTCAGTTGTTTGAGGTTAGACGCATCAATCATTTGGAAATCAGCTGTCCGCGGATTTAACAAGCTCGTGCGTCGACGATTTAAATAAACACTACAGCACATTAATCACTTTTGCTTTGAAATTTGTGCCTAAATTTTGGAATCTATAAAATTGTCCAAACTGCTAAAAGCTGCAACCTGGAGTTTCTTACAGAAGCATAAGCGTAATTTAAGACTTATATATATAGTTGAGCGTTCCACAAGGTCATTATAAGATGAAAAGCATTCTTCATGACTCATTAAGTTCGTAAATAAAGGCGTGCAATTTTGTTAAATGTAATGTTACCACCGTTAAAATAAAGTTAATGCTTGTCAAACAAGCCTTTTTCAGACAATGCTTTATGACATCAAAGGCATTAAAACGTCACATACACTTGATAATAACAAACACATAACCACGACCCTTTATTATGAGATTGAACTAAATTTCCGACCACGCCGCACGGCGCACACGAGTTGCTCATTGCGCCTCTAGCGGTAAAACATAACGGTCTACAACACACGTGTAAGTGGTGTGATTTTATATACTGTACTGCACAATCATACTTGGTTCATGTCGTTTTTTTCCATTGAGGCTAGTCCAAGCATAAGGGATTTCTTTAGCTTTGTTGTTATCGGCTTTTTACGGTTTGTGTGTCCGCAACGAGTTGTAAAAATCAACTTGAAGATTCCATTTTAGGCGGTTGCAATGTTACCATATTACCGGAATAATTTCTACATTCAAAGCCTTTGTTCAAATTCTCTTGTTAACGTGACCTTCACCCAAATGTACCTTCTAATCTAGATCTCACTTCAATCAAATCTTAAATAGCTGAAGTCAACTTTCGCATACCCATTCTTTTAACTAATTAACCTTTAACAACGATTGAACATAAAATCTTCCCTTCCTTTATAAGTTTATAACTTATATCGTTAATAGGCCCAAAACAATTAATGTAAGTGATTCCACACTGGCTTGGAATTCATGCGGACTTGAGCCTTTGAGTTCTGATGGAATTGTTTGCTGTTCTCAATTGCTCACTCGCTGCTATTTGATATGACGTTGGCACATCTTACATATTTACAACTGAGTCTGAGATGTTTGTTGTGTAATATCCTGGTTTCAATGAAACGAACGTGGGGCAAAAAAGTTTCGGTGGAACTTGAAGTGATGTCGTACGTGATTCAAGAACTTCCATAAACATGGCAAGTTGGCCGAAGTTTGTTTGACTTTTTATCGTTACTCGACGTAAGGTACGACGAGTCAATTTTCACAATTAAACCAATTCTGACACGGCAAAACATTCCTTTTTCGACTTTCTTAATCGCTTTTCTTTTAACTAAGGCGACCAGTGAGAAATGCGAACATTTACAAGCCTAATCCCGCCATCAAACCAAAACCGGCAAGCAAGCAATGTTATCATTGTCAAATGATCTTGGCCGCAGCTTTGCTGTTGTAGTTACATTATATGAAGGCCTTGCAAAATCTTCTGTTTGTAAAGTGAATGATTTATTTTCTACACAACATTTGAAATGACAAAATGACAACATATAAATTAATAGAAACTCCACACATCCTGTACTGGGACCACGCATAAAGATTACCTTTACAATAGCCAAAAATTTCTTTTACTTTAGCACAACTCCGGTTACGTTTTGGAAATTTAGACAATTAAAACCTTCTCTACACATCCTTTTTACTTTTGGACTTTGCAATATCGGTTTATAACGTACGTTTCCTTTGTAACTTTCATCCTGTTTCATTTCTTTTCTTTTTTTACCTATGATGTGTATACCGCCGCACGGTTAACATTCACATTTAAGTCTCTTTTACGTCCAACCGTTGCAATGTGCATTTCAGCTGCACTCTTTTAGCAGATCAAACTTTCTTTTATCCAAGATTTAACCAAGGTACGTCACATTGAAACGTTTTACAGTCACTTCTTCGTTTGTCTGCCATGTTTCTAAACAATATGTAATCTCTGATTGTCTGCTGCTGTAACATTCTAAAGCTACCTCTAAGCCCGTGTTGCTCAAATCTTTACGCAAGGCTACCCAAAATCGTTGGGCGAAACATTTCAATGGAGCGTTAGCGTTTGTGACATAACAATATGAATTGGTTTTGGGTATTAACGGTGACAAATAGTGGTGGAAATTGGCCGGAACGACGTCCCGGTAGAAACTAGATAAAAAGAGTGTTTTACAACATAGTGTTTGTTTAACAACCAGATCCCGTGTAGTATGTGTGTGGTATTGTAGTGATTGGTCGTGCATACCGGTCGTTAACTACTAACAATCAAAGAGATGGGGCCATTTCTCATCTCAATGCATGTAAAAAAAATTCATTGCCTATTATATACCAATGAATGACGTAGACTTTGCATTTGTGGTACCTATTAAAGCAGTAGCGGTTAAAATCAAATTCAAGAAATTCGATTCAAATCCTAGAAATTCGATTCAAATGCAAGAAATTCGATTCAAACTCAGGAAATTCGATTCAAATGCAAGAAATGCATGAAACATTCAGCGACCAAATATGAAGCAAACGATCGTATTTATGCCTGAAATCTTTGTTGCTTTTTGTTTGTTGTTTAGACAAAGCGATGCCTGGAGACAAAGCATTGCCTTTACATGACAACGTTACAAGACATAACTTAGTTTTATAAATCAATGAAACATTACAAAAACGTTTTGTATCACAACGGGTGAAGAAACAACGCACCGCATGTGAAGTAGTTATAATTAGCTGAACCCGTGAAAGTCAATAAAATCGGATTTATGGAGGCGATTCGAAAAAGACTTTTTTTTAGCAGAGGAAATTTGTCGTCAAGTGGATGGTGGGTCCCCTGGTAAGTATATATATATATAATGTACTTATATGTATACACTCGATAGGTTCTTATCAGTAGCACTCACGATAATTTGCTTTATAAGTACAAACAACTCACTCTGATCAAACGTATACCTCAGTTTAAAAATTAATGAACAGGACTAAAACCGGTAAGAACCGGTAAGAACCGGAACGTAGCCCAGTTAGAAAGAATTACCGAGTAAGGGTTATAGTTTAGAGCAAGTTGTATGTTTTTCAGTAGTGTTAACAAAGCTGTAACGACATAGCCTAATTCACTTTTCTGACAAATGTTTAACTGTCATATAGAGTAACTCTAAACGTTGTGTGTGCATCCACAAAACATTGCACAAACTTGGATTTGAACACATGACGCTACTGAAATTTGTAATATCGGTGTTTCTTGCAGTATATCCAAATAAACCAACACTTGGGATGTGGCTGGGCCAAGTTTGATTCCAAAGCATTTGGTTGATTTTTCTTGGCTACTTTTTACCACCACACAATGTGTCGTTAATTTTAGTTTAAACGTTGTGTTCATGTGTGGCGGCTTGGCTCGCTTTTGTAAAATCCTTACGTCTTTCGTAGAAATGTGTTTTCCAGAACAATTGGAGTTTTTAAACTTTCAGTCCCGCCACATCATTCTTATGAAAGAGTTTTCCAGCTAGTAAATGGAGTTTAAAACTTGCCTTTTCAGAACACTGCAAACTACCGTTGGTATATTTGAAAACTTGCTACGAATAACTTCGTGTGAAAGCTCCTTATTTAGTACGTTACCAGGTCGCTTCCAAGTAACTGTTTCCAACTTAACCAAATTTAACTTGCATTGCAAACACACCGATTTTCACGTTCACACGCTTTGAAATGTTCATGCCTTTTTTGTCATATATTTCCGCCACATCGCAGCACGTTTTATAAGCTTGAACTTTTGTGTGAGACTCCCTCAGAGCCTCAGAGCCTCAGAGCCTCAGAACCTCAGTCACAGACGCGAAGTTATAGACATATGTAATACCGTACTACTGTAGTTGTGGTGATTGAATCAGTAGACATCGTGTAAACAGTCACATGACTTGTGTTCTCGGTTATTTGTAATATTGAGAAAGTGTACAGCACCTACAATAAAAGCCTTTTCTGGCAAACGGTATTTGTTATAATATAATAAGAACGTTCGGCTATCAGAAAGGTTAGAGAATTCTAACCGCACGCAACAATAGAGTCAGATACTAATGTAGTAGGTTAACTAAGTCAATAACGTAACGTAAGCTAAGACCGATAAACTCTGCATCTGTATCTGCATCTGTCGGCATCAACCTCTACATCCTAAAACGACCCCAACCTCTACATTTCTGGTGACAACCCGACGTTCTACTGACAACCCGACGCTTCGACGTTCTAATAAACCACCGACGTTCTAGTGATCACTGACGATCTTGTGTCAAAAACGACGCGTTTCAATTCTCACACTCTCGCAATTCGCACAGCCGTTCTTCACTGGTAAGTGGATTTTTCACTTTTTATACAACTACTTGCAACCATAGCTTGTAAATGCATGCTCATCGGCTTGTACCTTATTAAATTAGCTTAAGCTATTCTTATTGTGCTGCATTGTGCTGCAGTTTGAAATAAAAGTTTCTTGTTGTAAAGTATTTTTTGGTTCAATTGTGAACAATTTTTGCGGTGCGCCGCCTAAAACATTTTTCATCGGTTTTGATAAATGTCACAACCCACGCCGACACAACGAAAAGTTACTTCGGTGACTGGCAAAGCTAAGACAGAATACCACATGAGCACACGATCAACCGACCGTTCCAACGAGTCAATTAATAATACAACTATGTCGAACGAAAACGGGGAGGAATCTGCAAATTCTCCCGATAATGACACCGCTGGACCGTCTGGTCTGGGTACTAGTAACCAATTACCAACAAACGCGCAACCACAGAACAATACTTTACGAAACGATTTGTTTTCACACGTTAAACTTCCTACCTTTTGGAAATTTAATCCCGAAGCGTGGATTTCTCACCTTGAACATAAATTTTCTCTTTATCAAATCACTTCTCAAACTAATCGTTACTTGTTGGCGGTAGAGGCAATTCCTGCGAAAGACCTCGCGCTCCTTCGGTTACCTTCGGCGTCAGCACAGAACTGCTACGACATATTGATCAATGAAATCTTGAGAAACTTTGATAAACGTGAGGACCATTTAGATTTTTTGTTGGCGGACCTGACGCTGCACGATCAGTCCCCGAAACATTTAATGCGCGAATTAATGAGCGCAGTAGGTCAAGAGAATCTTACTCCGCCAGTCGTCAAACTAATTCGTGCTAAATTCCTTAAAGCGTTACCACCAGACGTCGCAATTGCGTTAGCCAGCGTGGAACATCACGATCTCCAGAACCTTGCAAGCAGAGCCCACGAAATCTTGCTGCTTAAACAACCAAAAACTTCTTCGCACAACCTTTCCCTTGCCATCACTGATACGGATGACATTGACTACCCAATGCAACCGCAAATACAGCAAATTCAATTGTCTAAACCACCGCGCTATACACGATCTAACGCTAACAACGAATCTAAAAGCTCCGGGCAAAGAAATACGAATTTCACAAATCAAAATACGCCAAACCAACGCAATTCATTTAACTCAGCATGGCAACAACGATCACCACGCACAAACAATGGACAGTTTCACAAATCATACAGCAACAACGGGTTTAATCGAGATAATCGCCGACAAAATGGTTCTTCTTTTGCAAACCAACGCAAATATAATTTTTTACATTCATCCCCCACATTTCAGAAACCAGACTACCAACGTAGCAATTACCCTTGCGCGTCTGATGCTTCTAATGGCTTATGTTATTACCACGCCCGCTTCGGTAGGGATGCGCGCCGCTGTCACCCAAGTTGTAGCATGTGGGAGAACCAATCCCGCCCAACAAAAAACGCGTGGCGATCGACGCAACATTAACCCCGTCAGTCCCGTCGATCGCATCATCAATAAAAAGAGGCTGCCCCTTGTTAACTGTATATGATCACGCCAATAGTATTCACTTTTATGTAGATAGCGCGGCAGCAACTTCTCTTTTGTCCGCTAGTTTAGCTGACGTATCAAACCGCAAACCGCAAACACCGCTTTTCGCTGCTAACAGCACGCCAATTACTACGTATGGCACTACACAACTTAATGTTTCCCTTCATCCTCGTTTTTCTTATCCCTTTGAATTTGTGCTTGCGGACACACCTTTTTGCATATTGGGGCTGGATTTCCTCACTGAATACAACTTTGTTTTGGATCTTAAAGCCAAGCATCTGATAGATGTACCGAACCAACAGCAATATACGTTAGAGCCTGTTGAAAGTGATCCTGTTCGCATATCCATTCTCAGCCAGATAGATCCTGTTGCAGACCTTTTACATCAATTTCCAGACTTGCAAAAACCCATGTCAGCTGTTAAACCAGTGAAGCATTCCATCGTTCACCACATCCATACCACAGGTTCTCCTGTACGTGCACGTCCACGTCGATATAGCCCAGAAACAATGCAGATCTTGAAGAAAGAAATTGACAGCTTGCTGGAGCGAGAAATTATCCGCTACAGTGATTCTCCTTATGGAAGTCCGGCCTTGCTCGTTCCTAAAGGCTCTTCTGGCAATAAATATCGTCTTGTCGTTGATTATAAATTAGTCAACAAACAAACAATCGACAGCTGTTACCCTCTTCCGTTCTTACATAGTTTTTCCGAGGTTTTGTATGGTAAAACTGTCTTCTCTAAATGCGACCTCCAAAACGCCTTTCATCAAATAAAAGTGGCTCCAGAAGATGTCCATAAAACGGCGTTTGTTTGCCCCCTAGGACAATTCGAATACACACGACTCCCATTCGGTTTGTCGGGGGCCCCAAGGACCTTTTCCAGACTAATAGGGGAAGTAGTACGCCCCCTTCAGCACCTTGGAATCTTTGCTTACCTCGATGATATCATCATTGGAAGTAGTAACCTATCAGAACATCTTGAACACCTTAAGTTGCTTTTTCAACGACTTGAGGAATTTGGCTTAACGCTCAATTTAGACAAAAGTGAATTCAACCGCGAGTCTCTTGACTACCTTGGCCATCACATAAATTCTGAGGGTATACGACCAACTCAAGAAAAAGTGCAGGCCATTCTTGATTACCCACAGCCACAAACCTGCAAACAGCTGAAACGTTACTTGGGAATTTATTGCTATTATTTTCGCTTTCTGAAGCATTGTTCCACAACCTTACAACCGCTTTACAAGCTAGTTCCGAACAGTCGCAGCAAACGCGCGGCCCCTTTAACATGGAATGTCGAAGCCGAATGCGCCTTCGCCAGCAGCAAACAAGCTATTGCAAATGCTAGCACTTTAGCGTTTCCGAAACTCCATGCTCCAACTTATCTAACAGTTGACGCTTCGTTGACCGGTATTGGAGCGACATTAGAGCAATTGCAAGGAAATCAACTTGTTCCTTTGGCCTTCTTTTCAAGACAGCTGAACGCTACTCAACGTAAATACAGTTGCTTTGACCGAGAGCTGTTGGCCGCTTACAAGTCAATACGTCATTTCCGCTACTTCTTGACAGGCCGACAATTCACTTTGCGTACAGACCATCTCCCTTTGGTTTCAAGTCTCGGTAAGCTCTCCGAACATTACTCTCCAAGACAGTTCCGGCAATTGTTGTTTGTTTCAGAATATACAACAACCATTGAGCACATCAAAGGCTCTGCCAATGTTGTGGCGGACCTCTTGTCAAGGTCTCAACCTTCGGCACCCAACATTAATACTCTTTCGGACGTTCCGCCTCCTTTAGAGTATGAGAAAATAGCACAAGCTCAAGCCAATGATCCTGCTATTCAAAGACTACGCACCGCAACAACATCACTCAAACTCCAGGACTGCAAGCTGCCCAATAAGGACCTTACCATCCTTTGTGACGTGTCCACTGACACAGAGCGTGTTCTAGTTCCTTCCTCCTTCCAACGTCAAGTATTCCTGCACTTACATAATTTATCGCATCCTGGAAAAAAGGCCACAATTAAGCTCATCAAGGAAAGATTTATATGGATAGGGATGTGTAAACAAATCGCTACCTGGGTTCAACAATGCCCAAACTGCCAGGAAGGAAAAATTTTTCGCCACACTAAAACCGCACCGGGGAAATTTAAAATTCCCTACGGACGATTTTCTGATGTTGCAATTGACTTGATTGGACCACTACCAACCTCCCATGGTTACAAATACATCCTTACGTGTATCGACCGATATACGCGTTTCGTTCAAGCGATACCAATCCCTGATGCCACCACGGAAACCGTTGCTGCTTACTTTGTTAATCTCTGGTGTTCCTTGGTCGGTGTTCCAATCATCCTCACAAGTGATCGTGGACCATGTTTCATAAGTTCCGCTTGGGCAGAAATTATGCGCTCGCTTGGTATTCAACACAATCTGACTACAGCTTACCACCCCACTTCCAATGGAATTACAGAACGCGCAAATGCAGAGATCAAGCGCGCCATCAAGTGTTCAGACGAACCTGAACGTTGGTTTCACAAATTAGGTTTTATTGTCTTGGCTCTGCGTAATCGCTATCTCCAGGATTTGAAATGTACACCTGCTGAGTTAGCTTTTGGACACACCTTACGGCTCCCAGGTGGTTTCTTTTCTGATTCCAAGCTTGCCTCTGCAGTTCCTACATCCAGCTACCTCGGTGCCTACCGAGACTTCATCAACGACCTTCAGTTTACTCCAACGACCGCTCATACAAAATTCATGCAGTCCTACGTGCATCCGGATTTGAAACATTGTGACCGCGTTTATGTTAGATGCGATCATGTCAAACGTGCGTTAGAACGCCCTTATGTTGGTCCTTTTCCAGTATTGGAAAGATACGAAAAATATTTTGTAATATCCCGTCATGGCAAACCGGATCGCGTCTCACTCGACCGTCTCAAACCTAGCTATACAATTGATATTGATGCTCCCTCACCACCATCCTCCTCGCATCAACAAAATTTTTCTTTGCAGACTCGACACCCTGCTCCTCAGTCAGTCTCCGCTACTTCAGCGAAACAGCAAACGACACCACCTACTGTCACTGCTCCTGCTTCTATAAAACCGCCTGAAGTTGTAAAGACTTCTCGGACTGGTCGCAAAATCATTCCACCGAAACGGTTCTCTGACTAAACAACAACATGTTCGTTTGTCTGCTGCTTACATGTTTCTTTTTGTTCACATCCGCCGCTCAGACGAATCTTCATCCGGATACACAGAAATTTCTGTTATGTCAGCGTTCGCATTCTCTCGGGTTATATACCTTTGATGACGACATACATTGTCAAACGCAGACACCCTTCTCCATACACAACTGCTCTGCTACCGTGTTTGCTCCAGATCTGCATCTCCAGAAGATTCCTGCAACAGTTTGCACTTCACAGATTACTTCCTGGAGCACTACTTACTTCTTTTTTGGGAGTTATCAAAAATCGGCCAACACCTTTGACGCACACCCACCGTACAACCCAGAATGTTCGTCGTGGAATAAAACCAACGTTTCATCACATGGACCGCTGATCCTGTCTAACCCTGCGGCGTACTCAACACGCAATGCAGTCCATTATAAGTTTGTCTGGCCGACTTCAGCTTCTGGAACAGTAACAAACGACTTCTTGTTTCACACTACAATTTACTACGATTACGTCACGGACACAATGACGTCGTCTCTTGGATCTCTTGCATCGTGCTCAATCGGGCGTGGATACTGCTTAACGGGCAATCGTATGTTTATATGGCGAGTACCTTCGCATATCAACTGCCCACCAACCAAGTCTCTCGGGACTCACAAGATGCTCCTCCATTACAACTCTACGTCCTTATATAGAGTTTCCTTACCTGATCTCGGGATCTCGGTACATCACTGGAGGAAATGCTCCTCTCGTGCGAAAAACTGCTATGGCAAACACATTCACTGCGACAACAACAACTTTATCTTTCGCTACCAACAATGTACAGAGCTCGACAGACTCGCTCTTTTTCGTCCTAACCGGCTAAGGCGTGCCCCTTTTCGAACGCCATACTCTCAATTCGAGCGACTTTTTGCAACCTTCGACACACAACAGGACGACCTTATTTCAGAAGTTCTTACTACCTTCAACGAAGAGAACAAGTTCCTACATTGCCAGCTCACAAAGCTAATTGGCACACTCTACAAAGCAATTGGGAAGATCTTCCCTACTGAGATACTCACTACTACTCTTGGACATCAAACCATGGGTTCCAGCCTTGGAGATTTTATGTCCAGAGCAGCATGTCACTCTATCAACGGTACCGTCTTACCGTCACTTGCGTACCGAAACGCATTCAGCCAACGTCCTCTCATCAAATATCGCGATCAAAACGGCCACAGTCAATACGGCCAACTCATTTCAGACAACATTGTCTTACCGGGAGTTCACCTGCTGGAATCGTATCGACCAGCAAGAAGTTTTGTCTTCCGAGTTCTGGGACACACTGTCCTGTATCACAACTATACTTTATCGCACGAACATGTACAGGTGCATCAACTCAACTTACCTTTGTCGCCTATACACGTCAACTACAAGGCACCCGACTACGAGAAAATTCTCAACGAGCTACCTGACTCTGACTCGTTTACTGATCTTCAATCGCTGCTCAGCTCTATGTCTGAAGCCAACCTTCTCAAGGAACAAATGCGACATGTCATGACAAGCCTTACTACTACTGATGAAACTATGATCAACGGATCCTACGTCGCAGACACATTCGCACACGCCGCGAAACAAACGTTACTCCTTGCTCTGTCGCAGATTACGAATCCATTTCTCTCAGCCCTTATATTCATCCTGCAACTCCTTGCCATGATGTGGGCCCTCTTCCATACCATCGGGTTTATCCGATCGTCTCCGCACCATTTGCAGTATGCCAGATCCCTTGTATCCCGTGTCCGCGCTTGGCGCCACCAACAGCAGGCGCCAGTTGCAAGACCACAACTACCACAACCGCTGCCCTTGCCTCGGCGTTCTCGTGATGAACCGTCTCCGTCCGGATCTGCTGATGACGCACCGCCCGCTTCATCTTCTCGTGATAATTTCGCGAGCACCCACACACTTTAAGTTTCACTATGTGTATCACCTTGCTTCAATACCGATAATGTCCTTTGCATGTACAATTTTGCCGTTTTCCCTTGTCGCCGCTTTCGATTTTGTAACCGTTTTGCTTCGTTGCATGCTTAGTAGCTTATTCTTGTGCTAGTATCGTTTTCACCTTTCCCGCCTTATTGCATGCTAACTATTCCTGCGCATGAGTTTAGCTGTTTCAACCCACCTCAATAGGGGGAGGTGCAGTTGCAAAAAATTTACCCTCTACCCCTTTAGTTTCTCCACAGACTTTGCTGCCAAAACCACTTCAGTATGTCGACGGTACCTGATTCCTCCGCTGACGTTCAAATTGACGAAATCACTTCAGTTACTGAGATGATTCCCGACTCACCCGATTCACCGGTTCAACAATCATCTCCCGCGCCGTATGTGCCGATCGTCAGACCTGGGGAGCAAGGCGCTCCTGCCCCCATGCCCCAGAGCGCTGATCTAGCAGATATACAAGCTACGGTGTTACAACCAGTACATAGACTATTTCGGCCGTTTAAAACAACCGTTACAATGCCGACCCTTGCGGTTCCTGCGCCGCCAACCACTTCGGCTGAGGATCTACTACTTTGGTTCCAGCAGCTGGATGAACTGTTCCAGCTGGTTCCTGATTTTGAGTTTATGAGCAAAATCCTTACCATGGTAGCAGCCACACCTGCTTTCCACATGGCCCCCTTGATGAAGTATATATCCAACGGGGTTAAGGACAAAACCCTGGAATACGAACAGTTCAAACAATTTTTGCATGCCCGGTTAATCTTGGAGATACCCTCCAACATGTAGCTATATTACCATCAGTTATTTTAAGCATATGTTACAGTTCATTCATTTGTATATAACTTCAGTTTTTTGTTTGTGCTTGCTCGCCATTGCCACCTTCAGTACGTTACATGTTAATTGTCATCTTTTTCCTTCCGTAGCGGGGGAGGAATGTGGCGGCTTGGCTCGCTTTTGTAAAATCCTTACGTCTTTCGTAGAAATGTGTTTTCCAGAACAATTGGAGTTTTTAAACTTTCAGTCCCGCCACATCATTCTTATGAAAGAGTTTTCCAGCTAGTAAATGGAGTTTAAAACTTGCCTTTTCAGAACACTGCAAACTACCGTTGGTATATTTGAAAACTTGCTACGAATAACTTCGTGTGAAAGCTCCTTATTTAGTACGTTACCAGGTCGCTTCCAAGTAACTGTTTCCAACTTAACCAAATTTAACTTGCATTGCAAACACACCGATTTTCACGTTCACACGCTTTGAAATGTTCATGCCTTTTTTGTCATATATTTCCGCCACATCGCAGCACGTTTTATAAGCTTGAACTTTTGTGTGAGACTCCCTCAGAGCCTCAGAGCCTCAGAGCCTCAGAACCTCAGTCACAGACGCGAAGTTATAGACATATGTAATACCGTACTACTGTAGTTGTGGTGATTGAATCAGTAGACATCGTGTAAACAGTCACATGACTTGTGTTCTCGGTTATTTGTAATATTGAGAAAGTGTACAGCACCTACAATAAAAGCCTTTTCTGGCAAACGGTATTTGTTATAATATAATAAGAACGTTCGGCTATCAGAAAGGTTAGAGAATTCTAACCGCACGCAACAATAGAGTCAGATACTAATGTAGTAGGTTAACTAAGTCAATAACGTAACGTAAGCTAAGACCGATAAACTCTGCATCTGTATCTGCATCTGTCGGCATCAACCTCTACATCCTAAAACGACCCCAACCTCTACACATGATAATGTGTTCATTGACAGGTCGTAAACTCTTTTTAGCCTGGTTTCTATAGCTTCGTTGAACAAAATTTTTGTTCTGTTCCGGTTGTTCAGGTAACAAATGAAAACGTTTTCCAGCCAGCACAAAATTCAATCATTTGCAACAGCGGTTCCCAAACTTTTTAGGGCGCGACCCAAATCCGAGTTTGGTGGACATCTCGCCGACCAAAGCCTCAAACAGCGTATTTTCACATGAAAAAATAACGATTGTATAGATGATTTTTTCAGGAGCCTAAGTTGCTGAGGTCGTTAGCAAGGTCATCAATCTACTCTTTTCTGAAGTACCTATAAGCCTATGCTACAGACAGACACATACCAGTAGTGGTAGTGTGGTCCACTCACCATGAAACAACGCATTTTATTACAAACGTAGGTTTACGTCGTCTCGACGCGACCCATTTTTTGACCCTTTGCGACTCATACTCCGACAATCACAGAATCACACTTTATATAAAAGGCACTTGAGAAGCCTCTATTTGCTGAAGAAGTGTAGTCATGACTTACATATATTCCTGGCTATGTATGTTGCACTGCTTCGGCTCCCATTCTTTCAACAACAATTACATTTAGGAGGCAAGCGGGTGATGACCTGAGTTTATGGAGCAAAGCGGAGAACATCTCTCTTTTCTCCTGTTGAAACCGCCACAGCTTAGCATCAGGCAAACTTTGCAAATGCTGACGCGTTCTTCATTTTCTTCTTCCACGAGATACAACTCATGA
Source organism: Clavelina lepadiformis (assembly GCF_947623445.1). Taxonomy (NCBI): domain Eukaryota; kingdom Metazoa; phylum Chordata; class Ascidiacea; order Aplousobranchia; family Clavelinidae; genus Clavelina; species Clavelina lepadiformis. Next base: position 22,512,165 of record NC_135241.1, read on the forward strand.
AGAGTCAGCAACTGTTGAAATATATTCAAGACCTGTGCAGTCCAACAAAGCCTCAATTGATTAGGGTGTCGTTTGGTTGTTATACATTTGTTAATAACCAATTATTAGTAATTGCAAACCACCACAAAAACCAATAACCATCTTTTATTAGCGAAATATAAACAGATGTCGATAAGAATATAGAACACTTCTTTAAAATTACAAGCACAGTACGTTTCGAAAGTCGCTTAAAAGTTGAAAACAAGAGTAAAAATGCTAGAAGGTATATTTCTGTAGTGCACAGTATCTTCCATAGAAAAATAATCGCTACTGTTATAGATATACTAAGCGCCTGTTAAGTTAAATAAGCTGTACATGCAGTTTGACGGTTGAAAGTATAGAAATCACTGCAAAGACTTCATTCAATTCATTATTTCAACACTTGAACTTGAAGTATTGTGTCACAGTGGCGCTTGTAAGCCTAAGGATGTGGCAAAAATACTGCAGGGCGCTGTTCACTATGTCACTTTGCTGGCGGGTGAAAACTGCGCCAACATCGCTTTTTCCCGCTCGTGTCTTTCGCGGAGACTTTTCAGCAGTTCCCAGTCCACCGCGTCAGTCATTGTCTCATCTTTTTCATGTGATTCGTGATTGCCATCGTCATGTGAGGGGCTTGCTTGCGGTGGTAATTTAGGTCTTGGAACCCGCCTGGCGTATTCCATAGCCTAAGTCGAATAAGTAAAGTCATTTACAAGGTCTTTCAAGTATCAGCGGCAGAAATTCGCCAGCGCGGACTTACCCTTTTCTTTCTTTCTTTTATTTCTCGCCTTTTCTCTTCGCTCTCCGTTGCCATGGTGAACCTCTGTCTTCCATCATCCCCGTTAGAGTGTACTAGCGTATCCTCCTCTTGCGAGGAATTCCTAGCGGTCACCACAGTATTGTGTTTATGTTCCTGGCGGATGAATTCGGCGTATTTCCGCGCGCGTTCCACTTTCTCCATCTGTGCGTGGACGGTTTAGCAAACAACTCTAAATCTCACGCCGTTTACCCAAAATGCAAATCTTCAACGTCTTATTTACAGCTTATGAAAATTTTTATAAAACTCTGTTTGTGTTCCAACCACAAATCAGCAAAGTATCATATAAATGGAAAAACAGGAAACACTCTTGTAGCAAACGGTAGATTACCTTTGATCTTGCCGCGGTCAAATCGGGACCGAGACCACCGAGGTTGACGTCTTTTTTGAGATTTTTATAATCAGACAAAGTGTAACGCTGCAAACAGAAGTTAAATTTGACAGAAAACTCAAGTCAAACAAACTACTGCGAGCCTAATCGCCAGCCAAGAATTGTCAATTCAAGCCGGTCCTTAGGAACAAGATTATACGATTCGTATTTCCATTTTCGATCATTTTAAGTACGTCATTCAATTTCAAAACTATCATCGACCATTATGAAAAGCCGATAATCTTATGAATCATCCTGACATTAGAAGCAGAACCTTGTAGCCGGGTTTTTGTTTCTTCCTTTGGTACTGCAACAAATAACTTCCACCACCTTCTTCTGAATCTGATAAGCTCCTCCTCGGCGAATGCTCCACGATTCCACTGTCGTAACTGTTATCGTTCGGCCGCGGGGATTCTTTCACGACCCCGATGATAGGGGGTAAAACCGGTACCAATTGCGGATGGACAGCTGGAAAAACGACAGCGGTTCCACGGTAAATTTGACGGTTACTTAGTAGCAAAGCTGTCTTAATCGAGCAAAGTGCTAATTTTTGTGGTACTCAAAAGTACTCGTAACTATACAGTAGCTTACTAATGTTACATACAGTAAGTTAGTATCATTAAACTGAAAACCAAGCTAAGAACAGAAATGGAAGTTAAATATTATTCGCAAACGGGGGAAATTTTTTTTCTGTGGAATGTTAACACTTGCTGCTTAAACAATACAACACAAATAATAAAAATTACAAAGAGCTTCACATTCTCACTACTCACCAGGCGTGGTAGGAAATAATCCATTGTTATAGTTCTCCGTGTTTTCATAATTCCTGGCCATTGATCTGGGATCTCTCCTACCACGCTTTGCCCCAGGAGGGGTTGGCGGTAATGGAACGGGATATCTGTACCCCACATGTGATCCAACTGGAACAGGGATTTTTGACCCTGGGGTGGGCGGGGTTTGACCCCGGACATTTGGGGCAAAATTAACATGTTTCCCCTCATTACTTAGGGGTTTTAGGGGGCCGGATGGGACCACTGAGTCTGAATTTCTGCGGAACCTACCCGATGAAAGGGGTTTGTCTTCAAAGGTGAAATCTCCGTTTATCTTTGTGGGGCTCAGGGGAATCCCATGGTTTGGGGGTAAAGCAAAATTTTGGTTGTAGTGCACAGGTGGACGTGATGGGAGCAGCCTTTGTTGGTACGCCTTAATAATATATCAAACTTTTACTAAGAATGAACCATAGTAATAAAATCTGTAAAGTAAGCAAAGCGTACAAAAGTATCATAGTCCGCATTATTTTTCGCTCAACTTGTCCAAACAAAACCAGAAACCATTGCTAGCGATACAGAATTTTAATTAGCCACTTTACGCTTAACGGTATTAAAAGCGATGAGTCGTTCTTTTGTCAACCTGAACAGACCGGTTTTGCACAACTAAACATATCTAAAGCATTGCCCACCTGCATTATAGGACTAGGTTGGTGATTGCTGAAGTTTTCCCGTCTGACTGGATAAAACATTTCTGCGTCTCTGCGCTGTTGCGTTCCATATCTTTGCTCCGGGTCATGGTAAGTCTGAACGGTCCTTGCCGGTCCGCCGTCATTTTGATCACGTCTTGGGCTACTTTGGTCCCCATGGTTTGTGTTGTGCGTTTTAGGATGATCGTTGGTGTAGCGAGCATCAGGGCTTGTCTCATAATGGTTCACTTCTTCTCGGCTTAAAGCACGGTGTGGGTTTCTGGGCGAAATTTCCCGATGGAAAACAGAGAAGGCGGGGTGGTTGTCAAAGTTACTGTCCCTTCCACTTCCAGGCATTTGTGCAATATAGCCGGGTACTGAGATGTTTGTGGTGTTTTCTGAAACACTTTTCGAATTCAACGAGCGATCTACATAAAGCAAGAGAGATTACAAGTAATAAGATCTGCACATTGTCCATGCTGCATCCTGGTAAGCTAATTGGGGCCAATCGTTGCAGAGTACTGCATGTAGACACTATTCTATGTTTACATAATACTAATGAAAAGGTACTTTTTCAGCACAATCTCGCTTATATTTTCACTAATTTTCAAAGCGAACTGCTCTGCAAGTAAGTAAGTAAGTATTGCAAAATTCTAAAAAAATTACTTGGTGAAAGGACTTGAATATTTCCAGTAATATCTTCAGGTGCAAACTTGGGCACTTTTTTGTTGCTGCCAACTTCACGCAAAGTCTGTCTCTGTGGGGTTCTTTGTGGTTTGATTTCTTTCGCAACTTTCAACTTCTGCGCCTGAAACGAATGAGCAAAGAAGTTATAAAAACGTGGCTTGTTTTATAACCATTCGGTCATACATACATAGTGGCCAATGTATAATAAATACAGAGCTCGGGGAAAAACTTCAATTGTCCGCGGTAATCTGAACATCGCGGCTCAGGTTTCTAATTAAGGCAGACAAAGAGCGGAAAACATAGAAGTATCATTCACCTGTAGGCGCCATTTTTCTTCCAACGTAAGATTGGGATCAGCTTCGTCACTCTGGGGCATGGGGGCTTTTGAGGGACCGGGGTCGCCTTCTTTATTCCTACTGGTCTCCGACTTTGGTCTTTGCTGAACAATCTGTGCCTGTTGCTGTTTCTTCCTGTTTTTTTTGGCAAACATTTCCAAATATGATGCGGAATTGCTTTTCCTGCCCAACCTACATGACCAAAAAAGGTCAACACCTCACACAGTTGATCTTATTGTACATGGAGTTACATGGCAATGCATAGATGGTACTGTAAGTTATACGAAGCATGTATTATTACAACGTTGCTCGTCGTATTTTTACGCCTAAACAAAGTCTTACGATGTATTTAACTTAAACTATAGCGGATTATTCACACGAAATTTGTAACAATCATAATTTTTGCGGCACCTTGACTTGTTATATTCAATATAATCTTTATCAGCTTTTGGGGTCTTTGGTGGGGTCGGGTAAAACACTTTCGCTTCATTCATTGTAGTTGGCGGGGGTTCTTCACTTGCTAAAGCAGACACGTTGAGTGAATTGTTTTGGCTGGGGGGTGTATCTGATGAAACAAGGTTATCTGGGAAAATTATGTTAATAACCTGTCTACGACCAATAAGTAAATCAATTAAAAGAACAGCAATTGTTAACACTACAGTACCTTTCGCTTGGTTCAAGTTTATTTTCCTTATATTGCTTCTGTTGTTGTTCATCCTATTTTGTATGTTCTCTGCATTGATTTCTGTCAGCGGTGGTTTGGACTTTGGGTAGGAAACAGGTGGTTTCAAGTTTGTTCTGTTTAAATGCATTGGATGTAGCAAATCAGCTAAAGTCACTGTCATTGCCAGATATACCGTATATTAGGTTATGGACTAGATGATAAATTTTTATTAACTTTACGATGCAAAAATTATGAATAGGTTTTCACACAAGGAAAGCAAGTTTCACAAGTATAAAACATCTGATTATGGCCTATGGGTAGATTTAAGAAGTTGTGAATATTTTAAGTTCGATTAGGTGCTCAAGAAACAATCAATCAATCTGGGAAAAAATCGGGAATAACAAAAACTTCCATGTTGGCAAGAAATGTTATGAGTATGGCACCAGTGTTATCATTACACGAGTTTCAAATTCTGGAGATTTTACGTAATAAAAATGTCTGGATTATTTAATATCTAATGCTAAGAATCCTGAAAAATTGGGTGCAAAACCTCTCGAGAAGAGTTAAGATCTAGTTAACACTGTTATTTAACATTATTCCACGTTATTATTTACTATTATTAAAATCTAGTTAACTTTATCATTTATCATTATTAAAATCTAGTTAGAATTATTCTTAAAGCATACACTTATCGCTTCACTAACCTTTTAACAGAGTTTATTCCTGTCTGTCGGTTACTGGATGGAGGGTATGCTGACCAATGGGATTCCTCCTCTGTTTAATACAACAAACCAGGCAATGACTTTAGTTATCACAGGTTAGTAACAAAGGATATAGCTGGATAATAATACCCAATAAATGTATAATATTGTTATTCGGAATATTAATATGAAAATATGTTTTAAACAGAACGTTATGACTACGTGCGATACTATATTTTCTCACAGCACTCACCTATCGTGGGATGGTGTTCACTTTCAAGCATTTTCCTAAACTCTTCTTCATAATGTTCGTTGACTCTCTTCATCAAATCGGGATTCGAACTCAGTCTTACGGGAGCATTTCTATTTTCAAAAGTAGATTAATGCAGTCAAGGTTTAACCGAGAAATCATACATATTATAACGCCAGACCTTAGCATAAAAGCATGTTATGAGAACATGTGGGTTGAGTTGAGTTAAATTTTAAGAATACGTTATTGCAAAGTATTACGAAAACTATCACAACATGACAAATTAACAGCGCCCAATGATCTCGAAGACAAATTGATCACCTGTCAGTTAGATATTTAACTCAAATTTACCTGTGCAGCATTTCTGAATGGGGAGGATGCATGGGATTGTGTGACAATGCTTCTTCTTTTCTAAAACAGAACAAACGGTGTCATTATTTATGAAAGAACAAGCTGAAAAATAGCCGTGATCTGGTGACAATATCAAATATATTGTTGTTATTTGTCTGTTATTTCAATCAAAAATTATAATCCAATCTATAGCGTAATTATAAACTATAGCAGTGTAATAAAGGATGGTTATAAAATATTCATTTTTCATGAACAGTAGTTGAGTCGAAACAAAAACTGGCACAGGAAAATTTAGCTTAAGATGAAGTACATAAGTACAGGAAAGCAACGAAAATAATCTGAACCACCCACTTAGTATCTTAAATTTCTATCACCCACCGATGTCGACTTGCAAGTGTTCAATCCGTGTATATGAAATAATACCTGGTGGGAGATAAATCAGGGTTGTGGATGGTTATTTCTCCTCCATCTGTTATTAAAGAAGTCGTGGATGAAATCTTCACACTAACATTATCATGGACTCTCTCTGGGTTCGTTGGGGCAGGTGGAAGCCTGGAAAAATTGTAGTTGACAGGAGTATAACAAATTAAGTAGGAAACGTAAGTTGTTTAACACTGCCTTGTTTAATATTACAACATAAAAAGGAACAACTGCGGGGTAAAATCTTTTGCAACAAAAAAAATCTGTTTTAAAAAGTGAAATCACACATACTTAGGTGCATTTTGAAAATCGATAACGATCCCATCATCTTGAATGGATTTTTGTGATACTTCACCTCGCCACTCTGGGTTGTATCTTAAATAAGCGTAACGATCACTTCTGGGATTACTGCTGGCATACGAGGCCCCATTTCTCCTGATAACGTTTACAAAGTTATGTTCATATTAAGGCACTTCTCTGACCTAAGACATACTATAGCAGTTGCACGAAAACACAAGAAAACCCTCAAAAAATCTACACAAAACATAACTTTCACAATGCAGTAAGTTTAACACTAAACTTTCGATAAAATGTTGTTGTTTTAGCTTTCAAAAATAACAAAATATAGCAAATACTTTTTGTAATAAATTGCCCTGTCTGCACATACCCTGTCTGGCTGCTTTCTCCTGTGGACGCGGTCAATGGCTCTTCGGATGTTAAATATTGCTCCTCTGTTTCGAAAGATAATGAATCCTCCACAACTACTGTGTGTATATCGTCTTCCTCAGAGTCGGGCCGTGGCTTTGCCTCTTCTAAAGAGTCGTGTGATAAACTTTGATGGATTACAGGATGGATGACTGCGTTATTCATCAATTTCATTGGTTTATTCCCAATCAATGTATGGTCCACATCACCTAGCACATATAAACATCATGCCAATTAAAATATTCCAGGTATACATATGTTAACTTTACATGCATTGATGTAAACACTATTTGATATGTGCACTGCCATACTGCGGAAGTTCTTGACAATGTTTAACATACTTTAAATTACAGCGTATTTAATAGAATACATATTAAACAAAAAATAATTGACTGATGTTAACAAATTTCAATAACATAGTTCACTAAACAGCAATTTCAACACTTTACTGGTACGATACAGAAATTTATTTCTGCCAACGTTTCGTTAACCCATTTGGGTCAGGATTAGCTTAATCAGGACAAGATTGAACATTAAAAATTAGCAAAAAGTATAGAAATACTATTACTTAAATTTAGAAATGCTTGCTTAATAAACCTAATTTGGATGGGTTTACAAAACGTCAGCAGAAATTTATCTCTGTAGGGCATTATATTTGCTGTTAATACGCCTGGTGGCATCCACAATATTTTTAACTATTTCCTAAATTATCAGCAGAATACTATTCTAACGTTGCATCAATTTCTTCAAACTAATAACACAATAAAATTTATTCATCTTAGTCGTATGAAAACCAAAAGTTTGCTAAAACCACTAGAAATGGACACACGCAAGAAGACGCAATCAATTACATTCACTGTATCACGAAAGTGAGAAAAAATCTTTGCAACCTGCTCATTATAAAACAATGGGACATAATTATAGGTGCTTTGTGGTCACACACAACAATAACTCATAGAAGTTATCTGGCTCTGGATGTATTAGAAGATATGGTAAATGTAATATCATATCAACTAAACACTAATGAATACAAAATACCAACTAAATATGATACCAACAATACAAAATATACACAATGTTTGGTTTGTTATAGTGAATCAACTTTATCTATCAGTTGCAAACAACTATCACACAACGCTTCTTGATAGAAAGAGTTTCAGTGTGCATAATTTTTAGTTATAATATACATATCTAATTATCATTTATGTTGGTCATCTTTCGGCGCTAAATTAAAGTAGACGACCCACCTGCTGAATAGGACATTTGTTCCGATGCATTTTCATTATAAACTGTTCCAAGCTGTGGTGGTAAAACTGGATATGTTTTAAAGGACGTGTGATAACTACCATTCTTTTTCACCTAAAAAAAGTTGATTCGCAACCAGTCATCAATAATGCACAGCAAAAAAAAAACATAAGAAACTAGCAAAATTACTTTAATCCGATTTAAGTCATCGTGATCATAAGAATTTTCACTCAATCGATCCAGGCTAAGATGTAGTTGAGCTTGCAAGCTTTGTGTGATATTGCCTTGATTGCCAACTACATTGTTATCAGTATTCAACTGACCTAAGAAGGAATCAAAGTGCATTGCATTACTTTGAAAAAATGCACTGGTATATCATCACTAGCAGTACATCTTTGTCGATTAAAAAGGTTTCTTACCTTTGAGTTCCTGTTGGCAATTGCTGTTGTTGTTATTAGCATTACTAAAGTTATTGGTGGGACGGCTTTTAACTCTTCTTCCACTGTTTGTAACAAACTCTTCCTCGTCAGATACAGGATTTGGATGAGGAAAATCTACTCGATATGTTTCCTGGGAATACAAAATCATAAAATAAACTATAGAGGCTGATTGCATGGACTGAGTAGAATAGCTCAGCAGTAGCATTCTTGCTTGATTTAGTTTTACATTTTTGTGTGTGATGGGATTTTTATATTAATCAATATTTCTGGATTTCTGTACTTCTTTTCCGGTTGATTACATTTTAAATATTTTTGTGAGTGCCTTTTTCAAGACAAGTAGGTCACATAGCTTGTTGTTAAAGATAAGCAGCTGGCTTGGGAAAGAAGATCTCATTCGAAATTTGCTTTTATCACAGTTATCTCGGATTAAGTTGAAGTTAGACTTAAGTTAAGTTTCAATGCTACGGTTTCGAAGCTTGGTTAACAAGGAACTGGAAAAAACAACAGCTTCAAAGTGAAACATACAACTTTTTTTCGGTGAAACAGTTACAGCTATTTCTCCTTTAGTTCAGGTCACAATTTTACAAACTCCGCACGAGTTGTTGCAAAAAAGTCAACTTAGTTGCACTGGATCAAGAGTCTTTAATTACTTTTGATAAATGGTCCTGGAGTCCTGTGACTAAAACATCTTGTGACTAAAACATCTTGTGAACATGACTTTTTGCAAAATAGTTTCAAGTGAACAGCATCATCATACTGGTAGTGATCGTAGCAAGGTTATGGAGCAAGTTTGTTACGAGCAGCAAGGTTATGTAACATGAGTATGAATTATAGACAAATAGGCGAAACAATTTTAAAGTGGTAGAAGCTTGTAAAGCAAGCTGTAAGTTTAGAGATTTTCTTGTGACACAAACCAACTTTTGCGAGACTTTGCATTAGATTTGACTAATACAGATGAATTCAATGATATTTTGTGCAACAAACAAAAACCAAACTTAGCTCTATTGTTTTGCTGAAATAAATTTCACCCCATATAATTTGTCAATGTCATTTCCATTTCTTGTGGGGAACAAACACTGCTCAAGGATCATACAAATAAGTATTTTAGTGATCCTCACACTGCCGTAACAACAGTAAGTAATGCACACAAAATAAACTATTAAGTTAAAAAGAAAAAACTAATTTTACTGATAGTAATTACAGATACTAAACTAGCATCAAACCAATATATTATAAACAGCAACAAACCTTTATGCTGTCATAGTTTAGTGAATCATCCAAATCAACCCCTTGTTCTTTGAATATATTCATTTTTACTTTATAAGTTTTAAAAGCCTGATTGCATTTGATCTAACGCATTATCGATTTCTTATTCAATAACTTAGTTATTTCGAACATAAAAATACAAATCTATTTAAGATTTTTAGCAAATTGGTGTTCTATTTAATGTACCGATATAAATCCTATCACTGAAACTTCACCATGTGGGTAAAGTTCATCTCAAACTAGTCTAACAGCTCTAAGTTTGTTTCACATGTTTTTTGGTTCTTCAAAGGCCTAAATAGGCTTGTCGAATTAATAGTCTACCTTGTATGTAGCATAATAGTCTGCAAGGTCTAGTTCACAGATTACAGTATAAGCAGAAAAGCTAACATATAGCCTATAGGCTAGGCGGGCTACTGGTCTACCATATTCTGACATTAGTTTACCGGTACCACTTTAATAGCCAGATACCACTTTAATGGCAGAATAAAAATTTACACACATGATTAATGTTGATTCTTAAAAGAAACACGAAGACTACCCGATGCTTTCTACACAATCTTATAATGTTTAAGACGAAAATCGAAAGTGTATCAGCCCAACTTGAATCTATTGCAACTAATAGCGTTGGGACCTTAACAACTTCAAACAACAAACGATGCCTATACGGCGCTACAAAATTAAAAATTTGTTTTTAAACAAAAATGTTATGATGTTTTAAAAGGATTGGTAAATTTAAATATGTTTTGCTATATGCAATCGTGATTTAATAAAATTTAAAAAACTAATTATAACAAATTGTTGATATCTTAATTGGTAGATATGTAAATGTGACTTAAATTTGTCACACCCATTACAACAATGTTGTATTTTATGAAGCTCATTACATTGGTGGCAAGAAGAATGACTGTACGTGGCAAATTTTATAGAATTAATTATAATTTATCAATATCAAAATACTTATATTAGAAGTATACTAGGAAATTAATCTACACTAAACTACTTTATATTACGTTGAAAAAACTTTCAGGCCATATTTTTTGATTTATTTCAGTATTAGAATTTGTGGCTTTAAACTATGCGCCAACTAAGTGGCGTCTACAATTTTGACCCAATCTCACACAGAACGTCGTAGGTTACAGTGTTAACACAACAAATATCTTTTTATAAATGAAATTAATCTTTCAAGATGACATGGTTTGATAAATATTTGGCTTATAGCCTCATCGTGAATTATAAATATAGGCTACTAACGTAAGTTGTAATTAAATATAAAAGCTATAACTTATATGAGCCAGCATGGAGGGCACTGGCTTAAGAACTGTTTATTTCTAATTAAGATTTAAGATTTAAGATTTAAGGCAGTTAATTTAAGGTTTTATTTATAACACAACGAAGCATGCGCATTGCGCAAGTACCAAATAAAGTACAGTGTTATCGTGGAAGAACAAGGTAGTGCAACATATTATCTTACATTACATTAAAAGTCAAACTCAAAATCTCAAGCTTACAGCATTTCTTTCAATCAAGTCAATAAGCGAAGAAGCATAAAAGTGAACTTAGGTAGTAATGCATGATCCGATAAGGTAAACCAATTCACATAACAAAAGTGCATCTGATAGTGTTATGTCTATACTCTAAGTGTAAGTCAACTTGCAAAAATTACTGTTTAGTGAAGAACGTTCTGAAAACAAATCAAACCCGAGTGTCGTCAACAATCACTGTAGCAGACCGTTCAATGGACACCATTAATAGGTAAGATTACTAAGACAGAAACTTAAAATGGATACAGGAAACGTGACTTAATGTCAAGACAAGTGAAAAACTCGGCAAAATAAATTGAAAAATGGCAAAATACCGGCAATTTTTAACACAAATTAACTTGATTTCATAAATTAAAAACACAACTGAATGACAGAGACAAAGTGATCTTGGCAACATCGCCGAAATATTTTCTATTTTTTTGTAGATTCTTTCACCATTTCCAACTTTCTTCGTTCGCGTTCGCTTATTAAATTCTGTACTTCGCTCAGCATAAAATTGAGTGGATCTTCCGGCCGGGAGTAGACCATGTGTTCTGTGATTTCCTACAAAAAACCATAGTACCATAGTATTTTTAACGTGACAGCCTACACATTCTGCAAAACAGTAGCCTAACGAAAGTAACCTTGTGTTCAATATGTTATCAACGGAACGTTTTTTGAAAAATTAAGCTCTCAAATTTGATCTATTATTAAAACTTTAGCAGTTACCCGAAATAAGTGAAGGATGTTATGTTTCTCCATATAGGTTACAGCCCGGTCGTATGGGTCTTCGTAATGAGGGACGCTGTCTGGGCCAAGCACGTCCCCTACATGGGGCGTAACCGGGCTTCGTCCGGGAGTACCCTCTTCGTTGGGTTCGTTTCCTTCCGTCAAAAGCACCCGCTTCTCCGGTTCAGAAGCCATTATTTTAAATAGAAATCTTACTCCTAAAGACCAATAAAGGAGAGATAATCTGTAAGTAGGCTACTTAGGTCTGAGAAATTTTTTGGAAGAAGTAAAATAATTAAAATGAAAATATTTTTTGAACAAGTTTTATGTTTCCTTAAATGTAGGCTACAGCCTAAGAGTTATTAATAATATTTTCTATTAATCTGTAGATCTCAACGTTAACGGGCAAAAAAATTTTTCCCTCTCTGGCTAGTATCCAATATCCATAACCTTTCACAAAATGACCGGTACCAGTAGCAAAAAACAAACGAAAAGATCTTTGCGACGTTTTAGCGATTTTAACAGACGCCGGTTCACATTCACACCCGTCGAGCTGTTTACTTTGTAACTCGATAATGATGGGTCTTGGCATTTGTGTTTGTCTAACAAACATAATCACGTCTAGATAATAAATTACAAGATTTGAGAGATGAGAGTTTTCATGGAAACTGAACCGTCATCGTTTACTCGTTTGCTTAAAGAAATCTCGCATTTGCTGGATTCTGGACACTATATTTGTTAAACGCCGGAACCCTGAGTTTGAAGGCTCAAGTGTGACCAATGGAAAGTGAATATATGCTTATATACGAAATTTCATTTACAGTGATGCTTTCGTTGAATTATTGAGCGTAACGCTGCACTGCTGATATGGTTTTACCTTCTGGTTTCATGATTTCTATACGCCTGCTAATGCTAATGAAAACTTATAAGAAACAGTTCACTTATCTTCGCGCTGCTTTTAGCTAAACTTTCGGAACCCGTGCGATCTAGGCGAAAAAGTATATAGCGTTCGTTTCTGTTTACAAACTCTAAAACGTACAGCTTTCTGTGCCTCAAGAGCTGAATTGTCAACAAACGTATTTGCTGAATCAACAGCCCAACCTTGCACTTAAATTAGCGACTTATGCTTAAGCGGTTTCAAAAATCTTTTGTTCCAGTCCCGCTTCTTAAGCAGTGCTTAACGATCCTTCAAAAAAATCGCGGCTAGTTTATCAGCGCAAAGCGACTGAGACGTAGCGCGCTTTGGCTGTGGCGCGTTGCCCTTGGAGACGGGTTTGGTAATCAGCCAAGCGTGACTCGTGTGGCCCTAAGTGACGTCACATTAGGTGTAATATGATTAAGATCTACTTATAAAAAGTAAATATTTGACACAACCCCGATCGGATTTCAGAAAGCAAATTGCTTCGCAGTGTCATTTATGGGGTTAGGATAAGGCGGAGCATATTTTGGTTGCATAATTTCTTTGATGAATTTCTCTAAAGCTTGAAAACGTTAGAGCGTAAAGTTTTTATCTGTTCGATCAATAGAACTGTGTGCAGACTGCAGTCGCATAATCAGGAATACTACGTCCCAGTTTACCTTAATTGTAGCATGATAATGAAACGCCAGTGGTTCATCATATGTTATTACGTCATGTTTTCATAACAGAAGAAAGTAAAAGGAGAGAGTATTTGAAAATAAAAGTAATTTTTTATCTTCGTCTGCTTTGTTTCGCAGAGAGCACAATGCAACAAAAGCCTCATAAGTTTTATCCAAATCTTTGAAAACCGGTATTTTTTTTCAGTAAAGTAAACATTGTGTCTTACCAAGCAATACAAGACCATGGTAAATATCAGTTTTAAGATTGTTAGGCGACTTGTGTAATCCGATTACGGTTTCGGAAACCTTAAATCTTCTAAAATTAGAAAGTTGAATTATGTGATTTCGTTTAAGAGAAAAGAAATATATCTCAATCAAACGCAATTATTGCCCAAAAAATACTGCAAAATATGAACAATACCTAAAGTATACAAAGATGGTATGCAACTCCCAAAGATAAAAGACATAGATACGGATATTATAAAACATAAGTTAAGTGTTTGTAATATAACGAACATATTTGCCATAAAGGCCACGTCAAACGAAAAATGCTAAAAAAATATCTTTCAAGGAGAAATAAAAGTCTAAAGTGCAAGTTAGAACGACGAGACAAGACATTAAAGAACGACTCTATCATCGTAGTACACTTGAGGTTTCTTTGTTGTTGAGACAACTGGATCTATCCTTAGGTTAAAAAATAATCACCTTTCCAAGAAATGAAAGTTGTTGAAAAGGCAGAATTTCTCATCAGTCAGATAAATTTCTTTAAGATCAGTTCAAATAAAGCTAAGTGACGTGTATGGATGAAAGTCGCTAAGAGAATCAAAATATATTTGAAGAAGTATTAGTCACAACATTCGTAAGCATCAAGACAAATACCTACATTCTGCCGATTACTTGGAAAGATTTTGGAAACCCAATTATTATCAGCCGCGTCTTCAGTAATAAGGTACAGCTACAGACAGCCGCCGCCCATAAGTACCAACAATCAATTATTATATTATACAAGCACGCCTCATGGAAAGGAATGCCGAAAATTAGATATTTTAGTTGCGCTTTGTGTCTGGCGTTTAGACCGCGTGTAAAGAATGTTAATATCGGTTGCTATATAAGGTAGCAATGCAGCATACTCATCAGACCATCCTGCTGGTCTATATCTTAAGAAACATCTGTATAAAGTTGTTTAGAATTTGCAGATAACGTTGGATATAAGTGCAAAGGCCGCAGTGTGAATGTTATAGTTCTTCAACTGTAAAAATGTCAGATAAAAATTTTCTTTATTTCCTTCTGCTGCTGTTGGCGGGAGTTCTTGGGATTATGACGTCATCTCGTACACACCACAACCATCCAAGACTGATACGGCAACAGGTAAGGTTTAAAATATTCAAAGTTTTATAAGTTAGTAAATTAAATATTAAGATTTTTATGTAACTTTTTCCCATGGCAACAGTCTACCAATCGGATGCTTAAACCATTTCAGCTTGATAAGTTTTGTTTAAACGTTAAAACAAACTGACGTCATGGATATTATTGAGCATGTAACAGTGAACGAGAAATTCTTTTTAGCGAAGAAGTTTACTTCGCCGATTAAAAATTCCGGGGTCCCCCTCCGAGCAAATGAGGCAAACAACGTTATTTAACCCCAAGGACAATTGCCCCAGGTACCCATCTCGCCCCACTACCGAGATCTGCACAAAATTACCCTGTTCCAGCGAGGCAGACTGTCAGGTAAGAATTTGCATTAATTTTTATTAAACAGAGCATCTTAATTTTAAAACATTGCAGTAAGAAATTTTTTCTGACACTTTTCGCGATATAGTTCCTGCTACACAGCAACGCATTATATCATCAAATATGTTGACAATCACAACAAACATGAGTCGTTGAAAGATATCTATCAACTAAAATTAAAATAAATAACTATCCGTGGTTGAGTGATACCCTGCATCCATAGAAATCGCACGAAAGCTGCTGCTTCAACGGATGCATCTTTACCTGCTCTCCTCCTACGTTTTATCCTCCTCTGTTCGACTGGAAGACTCTGGCCACCTCTGAGATGCGACTGGCAGGGGTCCGACTTAAGGAGTAAGATTCAT
Source organism: Clavelina lepadiformis (assembly GCF_947623445.1). NCBI lineage: Eukaryota > Metazoa > Chordata > Ascidiacea > Aplousobranchia > Clavelinidae > Clavelina > Clavelina lepadiformis. The sequence goes on from NC_135241.1 coordinate 22,527,813, forward strand.
TGGTCCAATTAGCAAGTTATTCCTTATAAAAAAATTAATAATCAAACAAAATATTGATTATTGAATCTTAATTAGATATTAGTTTGTATAGTTATATATCGCATGGCGCTTTTAAACGAAATGTGTTGAGATGTGATTATTATAGTGCAAGAGATCAGGATTTGCGATTTTATTGTAATAAATTCTTAACTTATGTCATATACGCTCCATTCAATATTTATGAGCTGCTATAACCGAGCGTTAACTTTTTAAGTGATAATTTTCAGTTTTTTACGTTGAAAAAGATGTGTTTAACTCAGCTCAATAAAAATTCTATCGCTAGAATATTAATAAAAACATCAAAGAGTTTTAAATAAAATTCAAATTCAGTAACATTAGTCATAGGCTGACACGTTTTTAAACTAAAGTCGTCAGAACCAATTACAACGATATATATTTACCAAACAATAACTATTTAAGTAAACATCAACAAAAAACGTCAAGCCAAAATTCATGAAACTTTCTTTTCCCTAATTCCCAATTCGTCGCATCTTTGCAGTGTTGATTATGAATTTGAATCCGGCGAGGACTTAATCACAAGCAATAGGGGTCAACCTCATTTGGGGGAAGTGTGTTCGACGACCGTGGATGACGACGGCACGCCGCCCCTTCTCTGTCCTCATGGGTAGGCAAATGCTCTTGAATTTAGAATATATTTCTAATAGTTGGTCAATAAAAGGAATTGTATGTTGTTTGTTTCGTCATAGCTTTATCTGCCACGTCGAAAACCCGGGTGATCCCGATCTTGGAGTGCCCGATAGTGGGCGCTGCATGCCCATTCTGGAAGAAGCTTTGAGTGATTACGTCACTGTCGCAAACGTTGTCGATAAAGTCTCTGACGTATGACTTTTCGACATAAGTACATTGTGGGCTAGCAAGTTGGTTAAAAGGTGTTTCTGTGACTTGCTGGAAGCAAGATTTGCGTTATCACTTCAATGCACGACTGCACGTATTTGTAACAATGTTTCAAACGTTTGAAGAATAAACCTGCCGTTCTTTGCAACTAACCGATCCAATTCACACACGAGTGCTCCAGCTAATATATAGTACATAAATACAGTCGCCAAAGCTCATTTCTCCTTCGAATATGGTTGTATATTGTGATGTCATAATGTAGTTTCATCCCTGACCTGCTGGCTGATCATTGATTGGTTTGGCGCCAGTTTGCTTGTGTTACTGACACTTGATCAGATTCGTAATTATTTGCTGGTGTCTTGGAGCCTAGAGCATTCTCTCAAAGTTTCATTGCCCAATATGTTAAAAAGTGTACGGTCATATGGTACAGACTGCTGGGAGTCCTTTTGTGACTTATGATTACCCTTTGACCTGAGCACACACAGTGTTTTGTTCATTGATACGTCACAAACATAATAGTCGTAAACAATCGGGAGAAGGGACCGTTATTGAGAGAAAGGGGTGTTTACTTGACTTCAACATCCTAAATCTTATCCTGGAGTGTTGGATAACCAACGCTTTCGTAATCACCGGAATTATCCTAAGAATAGAGCAAGGTTAATTATTAGTCAGCTGACAATTGCGCAATAATAGTGTCGTCAGAAAACGTTTGTCATATAAATCACGTGATAAAATGTCAATATTTTCAGGCAATTATATTCTAACGTGTTGGATTGCGTGGGTTCGTATGTGTGCAATTCGCTTGTCCGTTGCTCAATGGTCAAAGTATTTTTACGCCAGCTTAGTGGATTGTTGTGATTATTAAAATGGCCGGATGGACGTTTGTCTGAACAATTAAAAATTAAACTGAAAGAAAGGTCTTAGAATGCTTTTGAAAAGGGGCTGAATGGAATGCTGAAGGTATTCGTTGCCTTGTTCGAGCCATGAAGATTAGTCAGAGGAAGTATATTTGAATTGTGACAAAAGAATGTCTTCTCGCTGGAGTAGATACAAGTCACAATTCTACTTCTCTTTCAGCTTGCATTAATGAGATCTTAGACAGAATATGCTACGTGTGTACGCCTGCGTTCTACTTGTTTTATCATATAAAAGTCAACATTTTTTCGGTGAAGCTGAAGGTTAGATTCAGAAAAACACCAGTGACGGGAAAGCTCAATAGTTCTTTCCATGGAAAGTGACTTTTTCACCGAATGTAAGTCACGCAGCCCGTTGTTAAAGATAGGCGGCTAGGTTAAACAATTTGTATGCAAAAAGTTGATTTTATTTATTTAGGGTTTATTTGAAGTAAAGTTTAGATTTGAAGGAAGATTTAGGATTGTATAGCATGAAATTTAAGTGACGTCAACAAGAAACTGCGAAAAATAACTTCAAACACACGACTTTTTCCGGTACAATAATGACAGTCTTCTTCGTACCGTACGTTAGCTTAAATTGATATCAATTGTGGTCAACTCGAACGCCTTATCTGATGAAGAATGGCGTGGGAGAGACAATTTTTAAGATTTATATCATTGAACTGAGATACTTTCTTCAAAATAAAATTGTTTACCTAAAAACAGCTTATAAAAGCACAGAAGTCTTAGTCATTCAAGGATTTCTTAACAAGGAGATACATTTCACCCCTAAATCTGTTGAATTAATAATGCTAATATATAAAATTTCAAATCGTGAAAATAAATTTGAAGTGCTTAATTTGTTATGAGTTATATGACGACGACTATACATCGTGTGGTCGACTTTTTGCAGTTTTTTTGCTCCTTTATGGATGTCATCACTAAATAACGCTTTTATATGACCATCCATCTGGCAGGGATAAATTTACTTTGAAAACTTGTGCGAGGTGAACAAGAGAAAAAGGATAAAACCGTAGTTTTAATTTGTCAGGCAAGTCAGCAGTTGCTCTGAAGAAAGCCCTGAGAGAAATACTTTGTTATTATCTCGGCCTGTTTAGCACAATATGTACAAAATAGAAGCAGTTTGTTGTTTTTAAACAATAAATTCGTAACCAGCCATGTGTTCGGTTTAATTTGGTTTAAATTGACAGCAGATAGGCCGTGATCTAATTTAGTAAACGAAAAGAATTGAATATAGTTGGTGTGACATTACTCATGTTGATAGTGGAACTAACACAGATTGAATAAAATCTTTGCATCAGAGACATCTTTTGTGTTTTAACTTTGATATCAAATTACCGAGTTGTGTTCTCGAGTTGTTAAGTGACGTCATTTTCAATTTAGTTTAGAGTAGACGGTGTTGAAATCGAATTTAAGCAACTTATACCTGATATAGCCTAGTCGCTAGTAGAGCAATTAAAGCCGAAATGCTTATAAAACATTTATTTGCAGTGAATTATTAACTAATTAGTTCCGGACTAAAGTTATCCTTCAATGCAGTTACATAAACAAACGTGAAACAACAAGAAATACACAGAGTAGGCCTATACATGTCATAGGGAGTAGTTGCAAAACTAATGAAAAATACAACAGGATTAGCGACTTTTAATTTTTGTTTTTCAAAAAAACTTGCAATTTCAACTTTTCAATCTGCTTTCAATAAATCTGACGAAGAGTTGTCACTCACCACTCCTGTCGCTTCTCTTTCTCTTCTCTTTCTCTTCTCTTTCTCTTCTCTTTCTCTATCTCTTTCTCTTCTCTTTCTCTTCTCTTTCTCTATCTCTTCTATTGTTTTGTTTGCCGACTGGTCAAGGATCTATTTGTCGAGTGTAATTTACAGCCAGAATCTATACCATCGACGACCTTTTAGATCCCAGCTTGTTCAATGACCTTTCCTGAACTGAGTTTCTTTTCGCTTGAGCCTGCTCGGAAAATGTCTTTGCTTTTCTGCAAAGGCTGTTCTTAACGTTCGTGTTAACAGGCTTATTTATGACTTTGGCTGTTTTTTATACTTTATAAAATCTTAGGAACTTTTACACCGTAGTTTGACTTTTGAAGGCTTTAGGGTTGGCTAGGGCGACTGAGGTTATTTCGAGTTTGTTTAGGCAAAATAATTAGTTAGTGCTGGACCAATCAGAAAATGATATTTGTTTACGTAAATCATGTTTTGTTTTAAGGAAATCAATGCAAAGATCAAAGGTTTTTGAATTAATGCAAATCATATTGTAGTTTTTTTCTGAATTACGACTAAAGCAGTGAAATATGTGTATTTGCTGCGGGTAATTTTGACTAGGATAACGCCAATTAAATTTTTAATTCCCTAGGGGCTTTCAGTATGAGTGAATTTAGAAAGAAACAAAACGTAAACATTCGTCAGACCTTCGTCTGTAATCTGATAGCGGTTGAATGAAGGAAACAATAGCTAAAGGAAGACCATCTTTAAAATTGTATCAATTCTTAGCAGCAGTGCTTAATTTAAAAGTTGTCTGTCCGTTCTTTTGTTCTTCGTTTCAAAGACTCCAGTGTTTGGCGCGATTGTGTGTTTTGATTGTCGCAAACCAGTCCTGGGAATCTGTGGTAAACATGTCTATTTTAAACAGGTGGTGATAGAGGTACACATTGATCTGGGGTAGCAAAAACATCCAGATTTTCAGTTACATAGAACAGATGAGCGCTTGATAAACTCGTGGTTTGCTGAATGGTAGTTGTTAAAGTGCTTTTGATAAGAGTAGTTCGTGACTCTGTGGACATGAACATAAGGAAATTAATAGTTGGCGACAGAGCTTAATTGCTTCCGATCATGCTAATCATTACATAAAATATCTCGCCACCAATAAATGTGTTCATTTAAACACAAAGATGCTGTACAGTGTACAGTAAAGTGTTTCGATAAAATTTGCTTTTTGCTAGGGTCCGCACCACGTGTTTTATATGTACAACTTTGGTTTTAATTCATGGTAAACATCACGATTTAAATTAAAAGCAGCAAAATACAACGTTTTAATTCCGTGGTGGTATTCATTTTAAGCAAAATGAACAACCGCTTTTTATTAGGTGACATTTCATTTTCGCTGCAGACTCCATGTAGTAGTTTATTTCGGACGTCATTGGGAAAATATATTTGGTAATATGACGTCATTCTTTCACCGGTCCTTTCGTAGTTGACCGCAAAATGTGGCGAGTATTTGGTTTTGGCCACTGCTTTGCTCGGAGATGTTGCTGTGGAAGAAACAAGCAAACATAACATGAAAGGTTTAAGCGCGCTTGTTAAAGACGTGTCATTAGCTTGCCAATAACAAGTTGCGAGCTACCTGTATCCAGTAAATGTGTCAGTTAGACTTTAAGATTCATTCTGGCGATTTCGTTTTGGGAGAAATGAGGATAAAGTTAGTAGCTTGCCGCTGCCGTCAAACTAAATATGATATGGGAGATTTTGCATAAGTTTTGTTTATTGTTGTGCATTTTAACTTCTAGTAACTGTTGCTACTTGTATACTTCAGTACTTGAGAATTTGTGTTCTAGGCTACAGATAGTTGTTGATGTGAAACACAGCTGTGACACTATCTTACTAGTCAAAGGCCATACTATTTCGTCAGTCTCTTGATGTGGAAACTTAGGCACATAAAATTTGTTTTTATGTCCTTTTATCAGCATGTTGAGCATTTTGTTCAAATATTTGATTAATGAAATATTTGGAACTCGTTGATAATTTAGGACCATCAATGATATCATTAATGAAGCAATAGCATCTACAGATCTATGTATTTAACATTATACTGTCGTCATAGGCTATTTTGCTAAGCAACCTATTATAGGTTAATTTGAGTACACATCCACTGATTTTATTTTTATTTGGTGACATGTACTGTTCATTATACAAGTGATTTTAAAACTAAATAAATCATTTTTTGAATTAAACGAAATAGACAGAGAGCTTTTTGAATGCTGTTATCCTTTACTTAAATTCCGCTTGTGTTTGCTGAGATGGCTTCACCTTCAGATTTATGACAAGCGCTTTGAGTTGCTGCTTGTTTGCATAACGTTTCCTTGTGATTGGTTTCGCATTTGAAATACGAGATTATGAACATCACAGTTGCTTTACTATGTGCATTGCTACATCCGTTAGTAATAATTGGAATCTTTATTCAAGTAGGATTAGGTTGCTTTGGTTGATTGAAATATTGTTTACTTAATAAGAATGTAAAGTCCCTTTGGCCTTTAATCTACTTAACTATAATTTGTAAACACATTGTAAATTGAAATAGGCAACTGTGTACTGTTCCTGCAGTGTAGTGTTTGAAATCATTTATTTTCTGTCAGAGTTGTTCAAAAGTAAAAATGCGTAACTACATTAAATTGACTTTAAGTAAGCTCAAAGCTACATGTTAAGAATAAGTTGTGATTAGAAAAAACTGGGATATAACCGTAAAGTAAAAGATGCAGTTGTTTAAAATGTTTCCTGTTTTAGTAGAAACCACATAAGTATTTTGATTCTGTTGCCGTTATTTTTGTCAACCAACACAATGTCGTACCGGGTGAAGGGCATGGGGATGGACCGGGAAATCGAAATGAAAACGGAGCAAAAATATTCTCTGGATGATGAAAATGAAATTGTTGAATGGATCGTGTCGGTTCTCATGTATGGGCAAGGAAAACAGGATTTTGAAGACTGCGACATTGAAGTACCTGAATGCCAGGGAAAGCAGGTAAAAACTCCAGCCAGAGTGAAAATGTCTTGAAGTTATGCAAAGTGTCATTTCGTCAAGCTTTTAAAAGGCATAGCCTGTATCACTACATAGCCGGATAACGCTGTCAGACTGTGGTTTAAGCTCTAAATGATTTTGAACACACCCATATGACACAAAATCACATGAAATAGCCTTATTTGTGATTCGTTGCACTGTAAAGTTTGCCCTGTAACTATATAGCATAATGATATGTAATAGCATGAACACTTAACTCATCCTCAGCATGCTGAGTAACTGAGTTGATGTAGACCTGATATGGTTACTGATATTACCAGTTAGTCGTGTTTTTTGTATGTATTAATTAAGTGCATTTACTGTAAACCTTTTGCAGGAGGTCAATATTCTTGTGTTGCTATTACCTTGCAATGTGATATAACCCGGTTCATTTGGTGCGATCCCTATTATTGTTGTTTCAGGCATTTCAGCGGTGGCTTTCGGATGGCAAAATATTATGTCAGCTAATGAATGTCCTAGACCCAGGAAGCTGCTGCAAGTACCAAGAAGCATCACACGTGAAATTTGAAGTAAGTATCGGAAAATGTTTTAATCCCATTATGTTTGTTTTATGAGGTTAGTAAGTTCCACAAATGAGTGGATTCCATTAACTCAATGTGTTGAAAATCAATATCAGTTAAGTTTGCTATGGCATTAGAATGAAGTGCAAGCATCATGCAACACCTTGTGGAGATTTGAACACAATACATTAATACTCAAAAACTCATTCACCATATTGAACAATTCATGTTCAATATATTAAGATTTTTCTGATGCAGGTGAACTGCAACTGCAATGGACTGCTTTTCAGTAACAAAAACTGGCATGATAAATTTTATTTCGTTACAGGCAATGCGAAGATCCAAAGAAATGAACAACATTTTCATATTTCTAACATCAGCCGAGAAGTATGGAGTTTCTAAGCTGGACTTATTTCAGGTGGGTGTGTTGATTTTTTGCAACAAACTAAAAAAGTTGTGTGGCAAAAATTACATTACTTCATTTAGTTGACTCAGAAGTTTTCATGTTGTATCACAGAGGTGAAAAGTTACAACTTTTTCTAGTATAGTTTGTTAGCTTTTCACCTCTGTCTTGATTCATTAAATTTTCTTGCTTTCATGAAAGTGTCAGGCCGTCAGCATTTTGCTTGCTAATTCGTCTACACAATACACACTCAATCTTTCCACTTCAATCATCACAGATTGATGTTTTAACCATGTGAGGAGATAATGTGCGTTCGTTTATCTAAGACCGCTACTTGCCAAATCAACACAAGGGTTTTTAAAGTCACATACATACCAGTAGGAGCGAGCACGCCAAACTCTCGCATGTTGTTGTGAATATCGGTAATATCCCATCCTCTCTCGCAGACGATTGATCTCTACGAGGCTCGCGATTTGGCCCAAGTGCAAGTCACCCTTTACAAGCTTGGCTCCTGCGCGCAGTCGAACAACTTTCAAGGCCCTGTGATCGGTGTTAGAGTCGCGGCAAAGAACGAGAGAAAGTTTGACGACAAGCTCAAAAGAGAAGGAAGAAATGTCATCGGTTTACAGGTGATCGCTTTTTTAATAATCTTCTATAATTTAGTTGCTGGTGTGCTGTTCTCACCGTCGTTAATAGCCAGACATTTTACCCCGAACTTTTCCCTCAACCGTGCATAAAATAAAAATATTAGCAACAAAAACATTTTACTGATAAACAATCTTGTTATGTTCAAAAACTCGCTCCATCCTGGCGATATTTGTTTTTTTAATTTTATCATGTTTTAAATCATGAACAAAGATACAATGATTGACATTTTAACGTCGACAGATGGGCACGAACCAAGTTGCTTCACAAAGAGGCATGACTCCATACGGGCTTGGTAGACAGATGGTTACCAAAATCAATTAAACTTAATAGCGCACATTATTTAAAATAAAGGGAAACCAAAATTACTGTGGACTACTAGTGGAGTTTCCGTGGACTGAGCAGAATGGTTATGGCTTCAATTTGCGTTGCTTTTAAACGACTTTATGACATTGTGTTTGAAAATCCATTTTTGCTTCTGTGAATATTGTATCATTGTGATTGTTCGTGAATGTTGGCTTGCATTGTTGCCGTTAAAATCAATTCGATGCGGAACAGCGTAACCGAAGATTGCTTTGAATAAATAAATACCGCTGCCCAATGAAGACTGTACCTTCTCATCCCTTATCGTAACACCCAGCCTCAGACTACATTTATTTTCCTTTTGTTTTCATTTTGAAGTACTTTTGTGGTGCTCATGTCGACCCTCGCCATTTTTTACACGTGGTTGAATTTTGTTATATATTTTCAAATTTCATAGTATCATATATTTTCCTATGCGTGCCCGTGTTTCGAATCTAAGAGTCAATCGTGCGTGATTTCACTTAGTTTCAATCAGGTTGTTGTTCACATTGCTTTAACATTCGTTCCAATCGGTGTGTGCGCTAAATTTTGGGACGATAAAACCATTCAAAGCTTCTTCCTGTGACAACCGAAAATTATACCATCGCTTCACCACTTCTATTATGTCGTCACACTTCGAATAACAATACGCTTTGTGACATAATAATAACTCCTGGTGCGCAAGACTTAGCCGGTTTTCCGCCTTCTTAATCCAGTGACAAAATTTTTTTCTCAGAATATTGCTTTATTCAGACCAAATGTGTAACATCAGTTGTTGAACTCTGACAACGTACCTTACAATAACTCACTGTTAGAAAAATATTATTCCAAATTCCGCTATTTATCCGAGCTGCATAACGCAAGGTTATAATTTCTTGCACAGCGACGAACACTTAATATATGACAGTCAAAGTCATTTCTTGTCGTTCATATTTCAATCCGAAACATCATTAGTCTTGAACTAAATGCGTAGCCTATTTTGTTGTTAAGTCGTATGCATTTGTGATTTATTCTCCAAGGTTTTTGGTTCGTTTTATATTGTAATCACTTACGATCAACACTCAATTGAAAAATATGTTTTCGTCATTTCTTGCACAATGACCTAATTTAAATAAACGAGTTGCGAAGGCGGTGTCGCTGTATCATTTGTGTGTTTGACAATCAGATTTGCAGTGAAGACTTGAAGACTTCAGGTTTTGAAGGTTTAAATTGAAACTAGTAAAGGGGCGTGATTGCTATTTGAACATTAAATGCCGTCCAGTCGAAGTGCATCTTTTGATATATCTCTTGTCTGCACATTTTACAAATACAGTACCAAGATTGCTCACGATTTAATGTCATTCATTTATGACATCTAGTGTTCAATATACCTGTGTAACTCTGGTCACCAACGGCGCACTTTAAGCTGATGTGAGTGTGAACGAAGTCGGGTTAAAACTTAAAACTTCATTGCAAGGGGAAAAGTCCCAAAGCAACACCAACTGGCGTAGGGCGATTCTATGATTCAGTATCTCAATCAACTACTATGACGACAGCAACGAACACGTTTATCAAGTGACATCGTCAACAGGAAACAATAAACCACATTGCTATTTACAGTTTTACACGCATGTCTGCTACATGAATTCAATGCTCTGTTTCGCTTAAGCGTTGTAGGAGCTTCTCTCTCAAACCTTCACCGGCAGCGGTAACCAAAAACATAAACTACACATGCGCAGTGGTAGAGAAGTCTGTGCTCCTTTTGCGGTTGTAATTTGAAGCGACTTATCGTGGTAACAGCGACGTGTTTTTCACCGGAAAAGACATCCAATTATATCTATAAGGTTAAGGCTGTGATATATTTTCCGCAAATGTTGAATCACCAACATTCTTAAAGCCATTTAAGCGTAAAGTTACTACAGAGAATAAAAACCCTTCATTATTTCTTCAACCAGTCTTGATCTGCGAAACAATGCCAATTATATTAGTGGTTCAAGCAACATGTACAGCAATAAGGCAATCGTAGCTGTTTAGTTAACCGTAAGATTTGATTGGAGCCGTTGTTATCCGCCATGACGTCATAGATTGCCATTGAAACCAGATGATACTGCTGAAGCGAGCAACGACACTTAAGTGCCGTTTCAAGAGCTTGTCATACATACATGGCTTTTTTAACACACGTCGCAATTAACGACAAGGTGAACAATTCTGTACTCGTCTATGCAAAAAAGGATTTTGCAAGTGTAGGTTACTGCATAGTGTACAGACATTTTAACAACCGCCGCTGCGCCTGTAATCAACGTGTGCGGGAAACGCTAATGACAACAGTTTACTTCAAACAACTCATGCACAGCGTGTAAATTATCGTTGAAATTTAGGCGACAAACGAAAAGGACTTGATGCCTTTAGGGCATGAGAAACGTATAAGGCAGCCATTAAAAGAAAGCGCGTAAAGTAAAGGAAGAGGGCGAATCGTAAATTGGTCAGATTAACTTTACATTGGCATTTTTGAAACGTGCTCTCGGTTGTTTATCGCTTACGTGACGTAATCGTGGAATTTCGTTCGTTATCTCAAACGAACCTCCAAATAAGGTATGACGAAATGGTGAAAACGCTGTCTACTCAGTATGACGTCACTATATGGTGGGCTGAAGGGGAAGATATGTTGTCGAGTTTTGTTCCAATTAGAAAGCCCGTTTGGAAAAGGTCTTTCAGCATAAGCGATTTAAAATGACAGAAATTAGTGTAATTATAGTAGATGGACCGTATAAATTGACTTTTTTGCGCTAATTGAAAGCGTATAATTGCGCTTTTCGCATAGGCTTGACAAATTTCATCTCCACCGAGCTGTGCAAATTTACGTAACCTGCTTGTTTGTTTGAACGCTACAAACAGCTCCTTAGCACAATGAGGGCATTGTTTAACTTACGGGCGAACGCCAGCCCTTAAAAGCTTGTGTGACATCACTGTAGATAGTTTATAGCATGACAAGCGGATGGCTGCGGCCACGTACAAGATAAAAGGGAGGAGAGTTAAACAAGTGCTGGCAAAGTTGTTTGATTTTAAGAGAGTTGGAATGTACTTTTGGTATGCTTCTTCACTGTTTTATATGAAAACATGTAATTTTTGGCGTAAATCGACGAAAACAACCCGCAAAGCGAAAGAGTGGACGTACTAACTGGGCAGGGCATTAACGGTTTACAGTTACACTGCAATACGCGCGGCTTGGATAGGTTCTAAGTGAGTTTGTGTACGGTGTAACTTGCGCTTTTGGCAGAGTTTTAACAAAAGGAGTAGTCCGATTTTTTCACTTTTTCAGCAAAAATTTGCCGGCTCTCGGCTGTTCAATCATGCGTAATATTAGCGAAAGGCAACAAATCGGATGAGACGGAAAAAGGTAAAACGATAATTGACTTCCTTATATGGCTGGCGACTGATTCTGACGTCATAAAGTCGGCTGAAGAGCATTTTTGTCGAAGACTAGGCGAGGCCATCCTGCTAAACATGGTTGCAAGTTCGACTGTATTCGGACACGGGGAAAGTCTATTGTGGACCAATAGAAAAAGATCAGAGTGTGTCGTTTATCGTACGAGTGGAAGAATGCAAGGAATGTACTGGTTTGTTTGTTGTGAAGGTTTGCGAAATGTCGTTGTTACGGTATATGGAGAGTTCAAATTTTTTCCGGGAGAATTAAGCGTAAATCCTGTGTTCCATCTTGGAAGAAACGTTCTTTCCTCTCGCTTCATAAGACACACCAACTCACTGCATAAATGTAGACTTTTATTTTGTCACGAGCGGTACGTCGTCCTAGAAAGCTGTTTTAGCTGGCTGCTTTAGTACATGCCAGAGTGAGTGGATCATTCCAAATTAGAACCTTCTCGTTGCTATAACTAGTGCCGAGCATTCCAAAAACAGCAGTGAGTGGTAGATAAATTATTCTAAAGTTGCAAATTTTAGTTGATATATAGCTTGGAACAGGTACTTAGTGAATTCAGTTTAGTTTGATTTTAGTAGAGTGCAAAGTATATAAGACGGACCATTGCATTATGTTTTGATTCATTTTATGCAACTCAGGTAAAGGAATTTTTGCTGTTTCACTAACTAAGCCAATAAGATGGCAGACCGTCCGAAGGGTTACGGGTTTAGTCGGGAAGCAGGCGCAAAGCTCGATGCCAAATATATGCCTGACGATGAAAATGTGGTAGTGGCTTGGATGGAGAGCATTTTGGATGAAAGGCCGCCGGAATGTGGACGCAAGGTAAAAGCATTGTTTATTCCCTTTGCTATAAAAAGCTTATTTTGCTGGGAAAAAGCGTTCTTGCTCGGAAAATTATTATTATAACTACTGTGTATCAGGTATTTGGCATTATATTCTAAACCCTATGTTGTTATTATTGAGGACAACAGGACAATTTTATTAATTCACTTTCGAATATGTTTTCTGTCCAACACAGAAATGTTTACAAAAACGTCTTTTGTACACGAACACCAGGCTAAGTTGTAGAAATGTACAGTAATGCCGCTGCACTTGGCGCCGGATTGTGGTTTTGCCCGAAACGATCTTACAGCTAAGATAGGCTTTAAGCGGCGTGATATTCCTTATAAGGTTAAACCGTTTATTGCCATAGGCCATTCGAGCTGTAATCCGCCGCAAGCACCGCCCATTGTACTTCTATACTTGTAGGTTGGTTTATTTGAGCAAAGGCGTTTCGTATAGCGAAAAATCTTGTTAACGTTTATCGTTTCCTCCTGCCCAGTGTCCGTTAAGAAAACCTTATCTCGCGCCCATTACTCAAACGAACTGTTTCTGTTATGCTAAACCATCAAAACTTCTGCATTATTTCGGGCAAATGTTTTTCGTCAACCGAATGGCATCTTGATCCCCGACCACTCGCTAATGTGAGGCGGGCCTGTGTGTTGCGCTGGCGGCCCATTAAGCTTACTTGTTTATAACTTCTACTTTCTCGTTGTAGGCCTTTCAAGCCTGGCTGAAGGACGGGATTATCCTCTGCAGGTTGATGGATGAGATAGAGTCCGGTGCCTGCAAGAAATACCACGACCCCATAACAGGCGCCAATGCAGTAAGGAAATCTTCACCTTTACTATTTCATGCAGTCCATGATATTTCTATCTTTATGTTATCGTTATGTTTTTTATATGTCATACCTGTTTTACGCAGTGGATTTAGTTATGTGCAAACTTTTTCGTTCGAGGTTTATAACGATGCAAGCACAGACCTAGGTTACGATGCCAGAATCCAATCTGCTGGTAAATCTTAGAACCCTTTATAATTGCCATCAATTTGCAGAGTAAAATATGGTCTAGTTGTTTTGCAGGCAATGCGCAAGATTAGGGAGATGGAGAACATATCACTTTTCCTTAAAGCAGTGACCGAATATGGCGTGAGCAAGACCGATCTCTTTCAGGTATGTTACAGGGGCGCCGTCTACCGGTCAGTGTAATATCGGAATGGCCATGGCCATTCTTTACTCCTAACACAGATTGCAATCATAGCAATGCACGAAATTAAGATTAGCTGCTCTGATCACTACAACACTTGCTTTGGCCTAAGCATTTTACGATAAACTATTTTTTGCATGCGTTTGGTAAATGACATTAATTTCCTGTTGCAAGATATCCTAATCCGCCTGCAATATTTTTTGAGTATTTGGCGTCATCTGACGGCCGATGTTGAGGTTACCTTGTTGACCATTTCACAGACAGTTGATCTTTACGAGAACCAGAACATGGCCCAAGTGTTGACTACCCTGATGCAGCTGAGTTCACATTCGATGAAGAAAGGTTACGAAGGACCTAACATTGGGGTGAAAATTGCTGACAAGAATGTGCGCGGTCATGACGAACAGACACTGCGAGAAGGCAGAAGTGTGATTGGCCTGCAGGTAACCAATCATATCTGTTCAAAGCGTATAATTTCGTGACGTTTTTGTTCACAAGCCTTGTCGAAATACAAGTAGTTTTTTAAGTTTTTTTTTTTTTAAATTAATTGAATTGAAATCAAAATTAATTATTGGTATTATTTCAAATTATGGTAAGTGGTATTATATTAAATATTATTATTTAAGTTAACTATTTAAATTAATTGAGTGCTGCTGCAGTTACATTTGAAACCTATAAAATGCAACTTATCTTTTTCCTTTAGATGGGAACAAACCAAGTAGCTTCGCAGCAAGGAATGACACCGTACGGTCTCGGACGACAAATAGCCCCTACAAAATAAGATAAGCAAACGCAACAATGGTGGACGTTATGACGTTTGCATGACGCAAAAACAAACGCAGCCATGGAACTGAGCTTACCATGAAATCATGCACGAATTTTTGAAGCGCAAAAATTTATGCTTTTCTGTTCTGGACCGACTAGTCAAACTTGCTGTGCAATAACAATATCTCTCTCTCGCAAAACTGCAATTTGTAACCAGTTTCTTGCATGGCATTTTTTATACTTTCGAATATTAACTGTACGTGCTTTCACCTTCTTCTTTTGCCGGTGCTAAGAACAAGCTTTTAAAAAAATTATAAACTCGTTAAGTGCCTTTTTGTAAGATGACACATGGTCTGATATGACCGGATAGTCGTGATACAAAGAATTAAAGAGTTATTCTGTATATGCTGGGTGATGACTTCATGGTTGAAGTTTCATCTGGCTTTTCTGTCTAAAGTATATATGTGAACTGTTTTCGGGCCTCCATAGATTTTAATACCATGGACTATTTTCAATATTATTACCTATTATTACCAGTAAGGAATTTTTTACTTGTGTTTATTTTGTTGCGTAAACGCTCCACATTTTTGACTCATTTGGTGAGTTTATGTCTTTTTTGGGATTGCAAACAGGGTTCCGAAAATCAATTTCGGATTCCGCGAACTTGCTCATTTCCATCTCTGGTATAACCTCACATAATTAATGCTGTTTTTACTACATTAGATTTAAACAGTAACTCTTTTAAAATGTCAATATCTAAGATATTCAAGTCTACGTAGCACCACCAACTTCGCTTGAAAATTTTATGAATTTCTCTAGAAAGGATTTCAAACAATTGAAGTTTTCCTTTTGATGAAAACGAGCAACGTGGTTTATCGTTGAATATCCATCATTTCCCCCTTCCAAACTGGTCTAAGAAAAACAAAATATTATAATAAAATATATTTCTATAGCGCCATATTTCGGTAAAAAATAGGCGCTTAACATATACGACATAGAGATAGTAGTTCTCAAAGTATAACGCAAATAAAAATCATTGAAAACAGCGATAATTATAGGTGACTTGGATAAAAAGCTTAAAGCTGATAAGCACAACGAAAGAAGTTATCAATGATTTCTTGAAAGCATTGAGGTTGGCCGCATTGCCCACGTCCTGTTGTAGATTGTTCTGCGCCTTACAAGCAGCTGCGGAAAACATTCTGTCGCGGTACGACAAAGTGGAACGTGCAGGAAGTTCTTAGATTGGGACCGCAGAACTCTCAAGAAAAATATTATATTCTACATGGTGGTCCGGTTGGCAGTTCAATTAATGGTCTTGCGGTTTCACTGCTGGACAAGTTGAGTAGCACGGGCTACTATACTGTGTAAACCATCATTTAATAGGTTTGCAAAATGATATGGTTTTGGAATATTTATCCTCGGACGAAGGAGAGATTTTGCACAACTTAAACACAGCTATAATCTTCACCACTGGAGCTCCGGTTAACGAGCTTGTCTGTGTGAAATTTTTAGTTTGTTTTAAATTTTTGTGGTTTTGCTCTACTTTAACACTGTTTGTCAGGATAATGGATCAATTTTCAGCAATCTTGCCGCTGCAATATTCACGGGAAAAGTTTCTTCATTTTGATCTACAGCACCACGGTTGTTTTGTCTAACCTTTAAATAAGATTTAACAACATGTTAAGCATTAGCTTGAAAGTAAGTCTATTAAATGTTAAGTGGAAGTGGCAGACAAGCAGTACGTATCATTCATTAACCAAATGATGAAGAAATGTTAGCCCAGACAACCATAGATCTTTGAGGAGAAGAGTAAAACTTGTACGAAACTACAGAATATGTTAAACAACTTCAGTTAACGCAAGACGAGTTCCTGTTAGTAATGTTCTTCTTTGCCAACAAAATGAAAGCCTTATCAAGGTTTGTAATATTTCGTACATTTTTTTCAGAAGCTAAGGGTTATATGAAATAAGGTAATTTGTTGTCACTGTATATCATCGCTGCCACCGACATCATATAAATTTAAAAAATGGCAAACAGACCAAAGGGATATGGATATAGCCGCGAGTTGGCTTCGAAAATGGAAGCCAAATACTCGGATGACGACGAGATGGAAGTGGTTGCCTGGATACAAAGTATTACTGAGGATGGTCCTGAGGGGCCGGGAAGAGAAGTATATAGTGACCAATAATTGCTTTAATTTTAAAAAGTTTTTTATATTATTCTTTTACTTTCTGTTTTATTTCATAAATCCAAAACTAATCTGTAAGAAAATTAGGCTCGCAACCACAAGTATCTTACAAAAAATTTGTTCCTGTCTTCACAGAATTTTCATGCCTGGCTAAAAGACGGCCAAATTTTGTGTAAGCTGATGAATGTACTTGAACCAGGCAGCTGTAAACCACACCCACCTTTTTCAGGCACAATCGAGGTGAGTATACAAACACACCATAGCGTAGAAGTGCGACCTAAAAAACGGTTTGGGGAGTTTTTGTCAAACCGAAACCATAAAAACCCAACAATCTTAAAACTAATTAAACTTAAACCATAAAAGGGGAAACACCTGACCGAAAGCCATAACTTTTCTTGGCACTGACCAGCAACCATTCAGCGCTGGGACCAAAAAGTTATTGAAAACGTTTGTTTGATTTATATGTTTAAAATATGAATTTTTTAAAACTATTAACTGAGCAGTAGCGGGTTTATAGTTCAATTTAGTTCCTTATAGACCTGGAATTGGGTGAATCGTTATACTTTCAATGCAAACCCAATCTGGAGTCATTAAAATAAGATTTTGCTGTTGGATTTACAGCCGTAATCGATTTCGTCCAATGAATTGCAGTAAATAAGTTGCACATTAAACAATAATGTGTCCTCTTTTTGTTAGGCAATGCGAAGAAACAAAGAAATGGAAAATATCGGAATGTTTTTAAAAGCTGCTTCTGAATACGACCTGAAGGCCATAGATTTATTCCAGGTCTGTTGGTCTATGAATCTAACAATAGACAACATAAATCTAACCAGTGATTTTCAATGACGACCATTCCGTCCTCAGACCGTGGACTTGTACGAAGCTACGAATCTCAGCCAAGTTCAAACCACAATGTTCAAACTTAGCTCGGAAGCGATGAAGAAAGGCTTCGACGGTCCCCAAATCGGTGTAAAAATTGCTGATAAGAACATTCGAGAATACGACGAACTGAAGACGCGAGAAGGACGAAACATCATCGGTCTTCAGGTACGTCATAATCGAATTTACTTTTCGACTCCAAAGTGACTCTTAGTGTCACCATAGACATTTTAATACGCTTATTTTAATAACCAAGGCGATGACCATTAAAAGCGGAAGGCGTTGATACATCAATAACAAAATAAAATTATCATCGAAATAATTTCAAACCGTCTTGAATGCTTACATCAAAAGAATAAGTTTTTCCATTTTTTGTACACTGAAGTCATTTGACTTTATTCCGATATATTGATTTTGATGTTCCTGTGATAATATTGCTTTTTTGATAATTCGGGCGTGACCACAAACTAGCCTACTACGAGCAAGTCCAAGTCCGTCTTAAAGCTTAAAAGTTTTGTGTTTGGCTGAATTTATGTGGCGTGTTATTGCTGTTTTTTCAGATGGGCACGAACCAAGTGGCATCTCAACAAGGCATGACTCCGTACGGTCTTGGACGCCAGCTCACTTCCAATCGTAAATAGACTTACAACTCACAAGATTGACAACAATCCAGTTCTGATACGAAGTCATTAACTTGTTTAAACCCGTAAATTGACAAGTTTTCATGTATGTTTTCGAAGTATGCTTTTGCTTCAAAGCCTTAATTCTTGCTCAGCCATTAGTGTGCTCAAGCTTATAAATTTTCTGTCTGACCTACAAGAAAAAATTTTCGTTACTTAGAGCTCTGAAGTTTCCAGTATATCCATCTTATTCAATGTTGATTTTTTTATTGCATCAAATATTGTAAAAAGCGGATAAACTTTATTAAAAGTACGTTTAAAAGTACGCTTATCTCTTTGATGTCTCAGCGTTCGTCAGAAGGTAGCCTTTATGACCAACAAAGCGTGGATAGAAAGCTTAGCCACTTAACTCAAACAGATTTTAAGGAAATATTTGAAAATAATTTCAAAGCTATTATCGAGTATCCACATGAGGTCATGCTTTTTCAAGCCTTAAAAAAACTCAAAACTTGCTTTATCGTGATGGCTGATGAAACGTTGGCATACACAGAATTGTTGTGCTGTACTTCTGCTGCTGTTGTTGTTTACTCTGTAGTGTTTTATTGTAGACATATGGTTTAGGCAGGGAAAGCACATTTAATTTAATATTTAACGAAATTGGCCATGTTCCAAACTTGATGACACCAAGTAGTTTGTCAATGTGTTTTCCTTCCGCCTAGAATGTTCCAGTTGTATGAGTTCGCTGGTCATAGGCTCTCTTTAAACAGGCTGTACATGCGCGGGTGGCCAAATGTATGTAACTGAAGAAGGACAGTCCAGAATTAGATACAATTACTATTGTGTTAACATAATTACTATGGAGAATAGGCCTGTATTATCTTGCACACGTCATAAAAACTTGCGCCATCACACAGCTCCATATTAGATGAAAAAAGTCATCAAAATCGTTGATTCGTCAACAATAAGCAGTTACATGTTGTCGTCACTCTGCTTTCGTTGTCTGGCTTGCGGCTAAAATAATACGAGAAAGTTAACGCTTTGTCAAAATCACGTCAAGGTCGTTGGAAGCCTTCAGGAAGCGTGCGCCAGTGTTTCACCTGACTGAATACCGACAAAGATTTCTGTAAAAGAGCGTTTCTGTTCAGAGAATGAGCAAAGTTTTCTGCCTCACTGCAAGTGAATGTTGCCAAAAATTTCTTCCCCCAAAAAGATCTGTTCTTGCACAAAATCCAAAGCTGAAGGCGAGCCAGTTTGGCGCGCTGTGTATAGCAGGTAGCTCAGTCCTAAGGCTTCCTAGTTTAGTAGTTTATCATAAGTTGTTGGCGTATTATTATTTCAGCCTGACTTAATTCGGCCACGATCCTAATCTAATTGTGCCGTAACAATAACAATTATGACGTGAGGTCCTGAAACGTGATGTGGGTTACGCTTGATCGCTTTGTCACGTTGTTTTTATTAGTGAGTGTTAGGCCGAACGATGTTAATTGTTGCAAACTGAAGATATGCGGACTTACGTCCGATTAGGGCATTTCATTTCCGTGGTGTAATTAAGCGTAATCGTCCGATAATCGCATATGATGTGCCCAATGACTTACGTAATGAAGATACATGATAAGTTGATACCAGAGGGGCCGCTTTACTTAACTATATCATACTAATAAATTAAAATCAATACAGCGAAATGGACCAGTGCGTACTGTGCCGAAATATAGGGTAGATTTTCCCCTTTGCATTCGTCGGGATTACTTAAAAAAGGCAAGATGGCGCTTTTAAAGGCATCCCGCTGCGAGTTAGCCGCATTAACATCTGGCGAGTAAGTTGACAGGGACATAAATTGGCAAATCTCATTTAAGAAACTCAAATTCAGTGACTAGTCTGACAAGTAATTGGCATTTCCCAACCAGAAAGCAGGAATGGAAGGCGAGAGAGACATTTGTAGAGAGACTAGAGAGCCATTTCGAGTGTTAAATATCAAGTACTTAGTTCAAGTGTGATCAAGCAAGCTGTTTCGTACTGGCGACTTTTGCGGCTGTTTGTCAACAAAAATCGCGAACTTTATAATGTCGTCTTAAAATTCGGTTCTGGATATCATTGAAGAGGTGTTATTTGCTAATTAAACAGCACAAGGCACCGTTTTTTATTGCGTCACTTTACGCTGCGCGGTTTGAACTGGCGAACAGCTTCTTAATTCGTCATTAGCTTTTCAGACTTTGCTGTTAGTTTTGTGGATCAAAATTTTTGGTAAAGTTCATGATATACTTGGGTAGTTTCTTTAACGTGGAACGCTGATAAGCCAATTTTATCAGGCTAAATTTGTGATAAGCGGCCTGAGAATATCGTTGAAAAATGCGTTCTGTTGTACCTTGTCATGCTTCCAGGAACCACAACAACGACAGCAACGGGTTAGGAGACCCAGAAAAAGAGCAGCAATTTGAACCCAACGTTAAATATTCTGAACAAGACGAAGTTAAACTGATTCAGTGGATCAAGACCTTGACAGGCAACTGCCCGAATGAAGTTGGTCAGCAGGTTAGTCGTAATAATTGCTCTTATTACTTAAACGACTGTCACAATAGAGCAGAATAGCTACCCGCTACCGTTTAACTCTGGACCCTTTGATAATAATTATGTGAGTCACATGGCTATTGTTGTTTTCTACCCCAATTCCCTTGTGTGTGTGTCCATAAAATGAAAGATGTCATTATTATGTCACAAAGGGCATTCAACCGCAATGGAATGTAATGACGACACGTGAGTGACGTCATTCCATACCCATGAGGAATAACGTGACAAACGTTAACGTAGTTTAACATCGGTGTCATTTAAAACTTGTTTCGAGTAATCGTAAAGACGGTTACAACGCCTATTTACCTGGGTTATTGTGACGTTTACTATCGATTTATGACGTAGTAACTACGTAAGAAAATGTTGATTACAGATGCGACTTGAAATATTGTACATTTCTAAAATTTGCATGGTTTGTTTTATAGGGTTTCTACGAATGGCTAAAAGACGGCCAAGTCTTGTCTCAACTTATGAATCAATTGGTACCAGGAGCCTACGTAGTGAACCCGCCTAGCAAAAGCAGATTGCCGGTAAGATGATTGAGACCCTTGAGACGTTTCCTACGTATCAGTGAAGAGTGCTAGAAACGCTGGATTATTTTTGCCCACCATTGTGTCTGTCCGTTTCAAATCGATAATAATCAGTTTCACTGCACTGTCGACTTTTAAAGGGATACGATATAACAATGTAAAGTCTATTTAAATGACGCACGGTCAACGGGGTTTACTTGTAAACATTGCGGTCGTTTTTGTTGCTATCTCACAACTATTCACCAATCCATTGTTTACCGTGACCACAAACTCATCATTTTTTTTATACAGGCGAAGAGAGCAATGTTTGAACGAGAGAATATTAACTTCTTCATCCAAGCCGCCAGATCATATGGAGTCCCTATTCAAGACCTATTCCAGGTTGGTTTTTCGCTCCAATTGGAGTTGTTGTCATCACCTTACATAGAATCAGTTGCGAAGGATTATTAGCACTTGAGTGACCTGACACCACACTGTAAACATACAAAGCCGAAAGGAAACAATGGGACAATGTTTTGATGTGATGCTGTCAGTGAGTTCTCACCTTTGCTGCAGCTTTGCTATTCTTATTCACAGTTTGCTGCGCTTTACGATGACCTGTCACTTCAAACCTGTGCAAACATCTAAATATTAACGCAAACATCTTTTTCATCGCAATATTACACGCTGCGAGGGAATTCCTTTTCGTGGCATTTCGCGCGAAACTTTGCTATCGGTTGCAGCACTTGAAATTACCTGCAGGCAGTTTCGGTTCTGTTTTTCTTGTTTAAAGTCGCTTAAAATTGAAACAATGTTCGCTGCGAAGTCGCAGTTAGTTGTTGTGCAACGTGAAACGCTAGAATCAAAGTTGCTATTTTTACTTCTGGCGCAATTCTTGAAAATGCTTTGCATCGAAATATTCCCTAAAATATATAATGGCGGAGATGTTGTCATCCCAGTTGAAATACGTACGACAAAGCAATATGACACGCGGTGTTATATGTAAAAGTAGATAGATACCCGAAACGCGTAGCCTACTTACAATCTATGATTTATGAAACCAAATTTGTTCATTTTTGCGTAACACTAATCCATCACTTTGCATAAACGTCTCATCTTTTGCACCGAACCAACCCTTTGTATTGCTTCAGATTCCTTACCTCTACGACCAAGAGAATATGTATCAAGTACAACTCACCCTCGTCATCATGAAGGGCATACATGAAGGAAAATCCGGCAAGTTGTAAATCGGATCTCCGAAAATGTCACCACCTGCCAAATTGTGTTGCCTGGCTCTCTATGAAGTATTTATTTATTTACTGCGCTATTTTCTTGTACATATGCTCAGCGAGGGATAATCAAACCTTCCGCGACCATTGGTGTTGCTTGGAACATTGGCGCCATCTAACGCTCGTTTTTTGACAAGGTTGTTTTCAATCGATCAAATTCCGCCAGAATCTTACCCTTTTCTTGAAATTATAAACGGTTTTATTGACTTGTGAATCGTGTTTTTAAGCCGTTTTTACTTGCAAATAAACTTACAACGAAACGTCTCAACCGCAGAGAAAGTGCAACATATACGTAGTAGTGTGACTTCCATGCAACTGCGTTGAGTAACGGCACGAATTTGGACTGATGGAAAACTACTCTTAGTGATCAATGCTTTCCATTCCGTGGTAAAATTTCACGGGTGTCTTAATGGTGGGGTCAGCATACATCTCTGGTCTATTGGCTACACAACACACTTCATCCCGGTGAAACGGTGCATACAGCCATAGCCAGACGTAGAAACTCTCTGAATATTCAATCAGATGGAAAAGCAGAGAAACACACAGGCAAGGCCAAATATGTGCACCACAACCGGTTACTAAACTGACAAGTTCAAATACCTTTCTTCATGCGCATGTTACGTTGGACTAAGGTTCATGTCTAGCTTTTCTCGCCGAACTTCCGCACCCATTGGTATGTTAGATGTGTCTTTATGTGATTCATGGAAGCTTCTGCTGAGGCACGCCTAGAGCCCTAGACCAGGGGTGGCCAACCAGTCAGAGACTAAGAGCCTCACTTCTTACTGTGTTAACCGTAAAGAGTCACATTATGATTTATGACGTTTTTTCTTATTACGTCATAATACTGCATCAGATATCGTTTCAGTTGCATCATCTTTTTTCTGGGTCGAAATCTGATGTAATCAGTCATTATTTAGCAAATATCAATTGAACATTAGCCAGTAGAGATTACTTTTCTGTTTATCTGCCCAAAATAGGTAAAATGTGCGCTCTTTCGAAGGTTCAATATGAACGAAAGAGCCGCATGCGGCTAGCGAGCCGCGGGTTGGCCAGGCCTGCCCTAGACAATGCAAGTGTGTTTTTGGAGTGGGCGGCCACAACCACATGCAGGGCTGTCTGTTGTATTCCATTTGTGACAGTTGCAGGCAGTCCTTCCATGAAAGACAAGCATCAAGTCCCCATGACGGATTTGGATGGTGAAACAGTCCATTAATTTGTCGTATCCTGTTGCTTTTTACGTACACAAGTAGTTTCTGCGACCAAAATCAGGTCCCCACTGGTCTACTTAAAATACCGCACGCGACAAAGTGAAGCCGTGTATTTAGGTAACAAGCTAGTAAGTGCGTTTGACACAGATGCACGTGACAAGCATGAAAGCATCACAAAAAACAGTTGTGTGAAAAACAAACCAGACAGCAACTACAACATGTACTATTATAAGCTTAGAAATTAATTTTGAAAGGTATGTTTGTATTATTAGCAGTCATCATAACGCTTTTCTAACAAGATTAACCATTTCTGTATTAGTACTGAGTATATCACTATTAGTAGCACAGCGGTTAAACGACGCTGGACGGTTTTTCATATAATGCAAAGAACGGGGCATGGTATGCCTGAAGTAGATCGTAAAATGAACGTAAATCGAAATCTCTGATCAATTGCATTTAAACAAACAACGGGATTACAAAACTCTAATATTGTTAAAAGTACTTCAAAAAAAAGAGCTTCAGTAACACAAAAGACAAATTTCTAGTGTTTGAAAAAGCATTTTTGCCACTTCAAAGGTAAACTTGGTAACATAACAGGTGAGCTTGGGAGGCTTCCATGCCCAGAACTACATGACAAACAACAACAATAGTTTTCCTGTTCAATGCAACAAAGGTAAGTCTTCCGAGAATCATGTCATAATTTTCCTTCCATTACTAGAGATCGACCAATCATCATTTTTTGTTCTTTGGTTTGCAATTCGGAAAAGATTTATAGCGATTATTGTCAGTCGAAGTTGTCGAGTTTTAGAGTGACGACCCACTTGCACTGACGGATCAACCAGCATTCGTTGGGGACCATTATCTTCACCCCGCTACCCTCACCGACGTTAAGAATGGACCAAGTCAAAAGCGAATCACTTTCCCAGCCCAGTAAGGTCACCCTTGACCTTGAATTTGCCACAGGTGCGCCGAGCAATAATGTGTCATTCTCGGGTTGGGAAGAAATAAAGGCATAAATGGTCCCGTTTTTATAAGTGTACCAGACTCCTGATGTCAAGGTGTCGTTAAAAGTTCTCCATGGCCGAGTGGAGTAGATGGCCTCGCCGTTGGTCTGAAGCCACATGCCCACCATGTGGAGACGCTCTTGGAAGATGGACGGTATGGTGCCGTCTTTTGACGGCCCGATGTTTAACAAAAAGTTGCCTCCTCTGCTTACACTGCTCACCAACGTCTGCGCCATAGAAAATTGTTAATTGACAGTAAAGATGATAAAAAATCTTGTGGCATGACGTTATGATGATGACGTTAATGTGTGGCATGACATGTATGATGATTAAAACATTATTCTTAAACAAGAAGGAGTTGATCTCGGTTTCATCCCAATGGTGACTCCAAACAATTTTAGTTTTTCCTATGACAAAGGGAAATGTTTAAAGTAGTCAATCATCTACTAGTTCACCTGAATGATCTCGTCAATTGTCATCAACTCTTCAATGAGAACATTTCTTCTACCTCCCCATGAAACGCGATCAATAGATGCCACGCTCTCCCACTTTCGTTTGCCGGCATAATCCGGGCAGAGGAGAAATCCTCCGTGCTTGCAATTAGTTCCCGCACCCCACCTGTCATTTGTCACAACCGTGTCCTAAAGTGCGTGAAAATTGTTCAAAACAAACAAACCAGATTCATCACGTAACCGAATGTACATTAGCTTTAACAATTTGCATCGGTGTTGAATCGTGAATATTTTAATTCTTTTGAGAAGAAATAGGTCACAGAGCAGTTTATTTTCGGCATCATTTTACCTTCATTTCACTTTCATTGTAGAGCCAAGCCAAGAATGTTGTGGATTTCCAATATGTGTCCGGACCTTTGTCCCCATCAGACCACACGATGTCAGGCTTGTAAGTGTGTGCCAGATCAAACAACTCAGGTATCGATTTATGCTTCACGTAGTCCCAAGATGTAAAATTACTTCGTGCATCCCTGAGTAGGTAGTTGCCGTAAAAACATTGCTTAATGAAGGCAATATTTTTGAAGTGCAAAATAAGCCCCAATGACAAGTGACAGTATGTTTACAAGTTCTTCACTTCTTTACCCTAACAAGGTTATGACCATAGAAAATGATAGCATCTTGCTTGTGTGTCAAAACGATGGCGGTAACATACAAACAACAGTTTTTTTCACAAGTAGCAGAATAACTGTTATGAATGTCAAACATGCTCAAATGAGCTAACAAAAGGATGTCTACTAACTTACTTCAAATACAATGAATTAAACCATTCAAACAGGGAATAGTATACTCCAAATTTCATGTCTGATTTTCGAACAGCTTCAGAGAGTTCACCAACTATATCTCTATGTGGCCCACTTTCCATGGAGTTCCATGCTTTTGATGCGGTTGAGGGCCACATAGTGTATCCGTCATGGTGTTTACTCGTTAGTACAACGTATTTTGCACCAGAGGCTGTGAAAATAACATGAGTTGGAAAGAATCTAAGACAGAAGCTTTGTGGAGAATACCATGTTGTACAACCATACAATTAAATGAAACTAAAATTGATCAACAAGATGAGTAAAAAGCTAACGAACAGCAGCAGATGCCATCCACATATCGCCCAGGGCCATTAAGCCATGCACCATGTATCGCATCAACATTAACTTTAGGTTTAAAACTTTTAACATGCTGATACTGTGAAACGAAGGAGTGTGTGTAATATAAAATAGTATTAAATGTCAGCATACTAAAAACCATTGTTTGTCTATTGTTATCCACCTCAGTTTAAGATTAACATTTAATATAGGTTCATTTCAGCTCTGTGTAATTTCATTTCAAAAAATGTGGTACTAATATATAAGCTTATACCTTCAAAGAGGTTGACCCATTTGTCGGCATCAAAAAATTCTGCTGTAAAATCCTTTGTAAAGTTTGAGTATTGGAAGTTTGCGGGATAATTTTTCTTCACATGATTGGTCACTGTAGCATCTGGTTCAGGACCCTACAAATCCAACAAGCAAATTACATTATCACTAAAATATTACCAAGGCCATAATATCCTTGATCAAAATAAGTGCACCGTTATAATGACATTTCAAGTAAATATTAAACTAAACATAGACATTATATTATATATTAACCTTTTTCACGGTAAGCAGTAAGAACTAAGGAGTAGCAACTGCTACCATACAAAATTTCACTTCAACCATTACCTGAATTTTTTCATTGAAAAAATAACATCAGGGAAGGTTTTAAAGCATTTGAAATTAGCAACGGAAGAAAATAAAAAATGAAAACCACTGATTTAAGGGGGTTAGAATTGAGAAGGTGAATATAATTTAGTAGATCATCAAATGTCGACGAAAAACCAACCTTCCATTTCCACCAGAACTTTTCGCTTGCAAACCCTGGCACCGAATACAGACCCCAGTGGATAAAAATGCCAAACTTTGCATCATCATACCA
This sequence comes from Clavelina lepadiformis, assembly GCF_947623445.1. NCBI lineage: Eukaryota > Metazoa > Chordata > Ascidiacea > Aplousobranchia > Clavelinidae > Clavelina > Clavelina lepadiformis. The sequence continues at coordinate 22,555,238 of NC_135241.1, forward strand.
TTGAGGCAGGGGTCGTTTATCGAGTGATTCCCAAGTGGGGGAGTATACATTTTGACTGGGACTTGGTTCAATGGACTGGGGCAAGATCTTTGGCTGAAGAGATGTGTCTTTTCGAACATCAGCAGCAAGCGTTATTCTTTTATTGGAGCCAGAAGTGTTTGTTTTTTGAAGTACTTCTGTGTCACCAGTATGTATGCCAGGTTCCTTTTTTGTTGTTTGTAATGTTAGTTCGTTGACCTTTGAAGACTCTGTGAGTAAAACATTAGATGCCACTGTTAGTTTTGGTGTAACCTGTGATGAATCCTTAATGATATCTGATCCATTTGATGTAATCAGTATATCTTTACTTATTTTATTAGAAATCGTGTGAAGAGTTTGATTGTTTTGTTCCAAGAAGGGTAGAGATCCTTTTTGATCTTCCCTTATATTGAGAGCCTGCTCTTGGGCAGTCTTACTACTTTCATCCAGTACTTCCACATCGCTTTCCTGGCTTTCAATTTCCTCCAAGTCCAACGGTTTATCAATTTCAACAAAAGTTTCCTCATCCTCTTCGCCACCAAACTGATCTTCATGAGTCAATTCATCCTCTTCAACAATTGCTTCACTTTCATTAATGTCTTTGGAGAAACTTAGAGATGGGGGAGCTGGCTCTTCATCGTTGTACGACCACGACTCATCTTCTGCCCCAGGCTGCTCATTTATCATATCTTCATAATGATCTTCCCCCTTTTTGTCTTGGTTTTCAAGCTCTACCTGTTGTTCATCGACCCATGGAAGCGCCTGATTCTTGCCACGGGAGTCATAATTATCTATAATAAGCTTTTCCGATCGGTCTTCCAACTCTTTTACTTCTTCTAGGTAATTTTTCTCAAATGTTTTCTCCACATCATGCTTGCCATCTCGGACAACTGCGTATGCATCCATGAGCTTTAAGCGGGCAACCTCTTTCTCTTCCGCATCACGGGAAAATGAGTACCGCAATACTTGAAGAAGGACCAAAATAACTGCAGCATAGAACGCAACCCTCAACCTTCGATACCACAGTCTTGCCATGGTGAGATAATATTTTATTTCAACACATTATTTACGTTTAAAATTGCTATTTACCAAAAGAACCTACAATACTGCAGAATCTAATTCTGGGTAAAAATGAAACATTATAATGAAGCAAAGAATGACCGAAGCAACATATAAACAAATGTTTTATCTAATTTGTGCGTGGACACAAAACTTTTGGCAGAAAATAGAACAAGATCATGCCTTCAACAGGCAGGAATACAAATGAAGGAGTCCGGAACTTTCAAACAGTGCCATAAGATGTCCTGGAATTCTCATACCTTTGTAGATAAAGTATTTTGCGCCAGATAATAAGTTAGCATCCTTGCCTATAACATGAGCGCCTAATACAATCTGTTGTGAGACTGTGACGTATCTTTACTGGATAAGGTGGCTGTGGCCTGTGGGCTAGCTATAACCAAACCAGAATAATCAATTAAGATCGTTACAGAAAGCTCAAAATATTAGAAATCTATCAGTTATAAGAATACATCTGAGTTTTTACCACTGTTGTTTATAAAAATCTTTAGAATCAGGAGAGACTGGGATTGAAAGTCACACAGGTTGGCTGCTTCAGGCGTAATAATATAAATGTCAGTTATGGTACAAAAAAGCTTTCTATGTGTAAGTGATCACTGCGTTGTATCTATGTCGGTCACAGTGGAAAGTGTAGCACCTGCACACATAAGATTCACCAACATGTGTGCTAACCAAACTTTTTATCTTCATGCTCATTCATAATAATTAAATGAAGAACCTTGTTGTTTGAACACCGATTTATGATAAATAAAGAATTGAGGCTTCAGTGCATGCTATCACGCCAAAATTTTCATCTTTGCACGCAAGATTCTCATCAAAAATCGCTGGCTGTATTACTGTATGTCGGTATAACTATAAGGCAAGTTGTCACACGTTATTTACCCAGACCAGAGAACGTAAGTAAATCCATTCTAATGACATAGAACCTGTTTTTTGTGCGTGCATATGCTCAATTATTGCTTGTTTTACAATAAAGTTGGCAACTGTGGCAATCCAAAACATACCAGTCTGCTATACTAAGTTGAAAACGCAGCATGAAGAGCTAAATGTAGCAAGAAAAGCATTAAGTATTCAGCAAGAACTTTCGACATAACCGAAACCGTCGAATTCGCGCTAAAAAGTAATCAATGGCTGTCTAACAATCTTCGAACGCCCAACCCTTCTTGCCAATCTTTTGCAACCGTAAGGGAATTGTAACGTCACAAACAACAAATTGCTACATTGTTATTGTTTAACGGTTGGTGTAACGTATCATAGAAATCTTAAAACATATAAATAAAGTTTACCTTCAGAGTGCCAAACTATATCCTGTTTTTTTTTTATTTTACTAGAAAAATCTTAGTTTTAAACCAGTATTTAGAAACGCTTTATACGAAATATATTTTAACAAAAAAACATTTAATGGCATGCAATATTCAACGGCAGAAAATGACAAAGCCTAAAACATGTATGAAAATTTTGATCTGATGGCGGATGGTATTAGTTTGCTCATAACAACGAGCACGGCTAATTGATGTTACGCTCTTTTTCTTCGTTTGTGTTTTGAAACGCTCCCGTCTCCACGTTGAAGTTACGCTTCAGCAGGTCTCATATGTTGTTTATTATAAAACAATTCGTGTACGCCCTGCAGTTGCCTACCACAAACTGTTCCCATTACATTCGTAGCGTAAGCTTCCCGTAATTACAACAAAAAAGTAAACTTTCGTAGACTGCAATGAAACATAGTTAGAAGTAACTCGAGCTTTAATTTTTTAGTCTAATTAAATCATTGAAAACTTCTTTTTTCAGTAAAAAATTGACTTAAATTTGTTAAATAAAGCTTTCTTGACTTTAAAAACCATGCGCTCAACGCGAGTTGATGACCGCCAAGGCATAGCGTGGTAGCCAGTACGTTAACCTGTTTTTCTAAAATCATGTTAAATAAATAAACAATGCAATTTGGTTCCATTTCAACCGATCACAGTTACCGCTTCGAAAAGCGCACTATAGGCTCTTCAGTTTAATTGCTATTATCTGAGCCTATCCAGCCCACAAAAAGGAAACACATTGACAAATAGACAAACGTGGTGAAACATAGTCGAGCGTGTTCTGACGGCAGTTTAGGAAACAAAGACATGACAAACGCATAAAGGCGTCTTGTCATACGATAGCCTTTCGAGAGACATTAATCTTGTTGTCTCAAAAATATTTCCTGGAAATTTTTTTTTCTTAAGCAGAAAATAAACGCTGTTTCGTCCTGCAAGTTACTATCTACTTCTACCACTTCTCGCATGAAAATCACACAACGAATACCAGTCAGTAAATATAACAAAAAAGCGATCTGCTACTACAAACATAATTTCAATAGCAACAATCAGTAATGATTGCTGAACACTGAAATGATAGCGGAACAAGGTCTTTGAAATCTGAATAAACTTCAGCATGCATCCAGAATCTGGGACCCTTTTAGTTTACCAATTTGTAGCCAAGAAAAATCGATGAAGACTGATAACTTATTTAAGACTGCCTTGTACCAGCGTGGTTTAAAAGGGATTGCATGTTATCGTCGGTCCACTTACGTTCCATCTCGTTGATAGTTTCTTTAGAATTTCCGTTGTCCTGAAGCAGTAAAACCACAAAACATTACTGATTAGTGTTAAGTATTCTTAACGTTAAGCAAAAAATATGCCCTGATAACATTTCCTTGATGCTGAGACAACACAATATATTATCATAATATATGCATGTATATATATGTATTAATATGCATATTCGTAATATATTTCCATGATAGGATGTATCATACTTGCTCTGGCTCTGGAAGTTCATCAAGAGGAACTTCAACGTCTTCCAGAGGAAGCTTATCAGTTGCCCACTCCTCATCAATTATGTCAATCAGAGATCCATCAATTTTCACCTCACTATCCATTACCAGATATATCAATGCACCCCTAATGATGATGAACAATTTAGTTGGTTGTATTTGACAAGAATGCTATTCTAAAGATGACGGTTGCAGTTCAAGATTTCCCATGGTTTAGAAAATTGTATAAATGTACTGATAATATGAAAAACTTTTTCAAAAATAAACATCAGTTTAATTGTGACAATAATACGACAAAATGCTATCAATGCCATAAATTTAACACTCAGTACACTATGGAGTAAATTATGTCAACGAACAATTCAAAATTACACTTCAAGCGCCATTAGTTACTTCATCAGGAGATGTGATAACATACCCATGACACTTCACAGGTTGCGCATGTAAATTACTGAAATAAGAATAACCAAATACTTTTTTAACAAAGTCAATGTAAGATTCGTGAAATTGGTTAAATTCCTTAGGCAGAACTTTGAAGTCCACATCGTAATCTGTCATCGTGTAAGACAGTCTCCACCATCGTCCGAGCAAACCAACATCCATTACTCGTTTTGGGAAATGATGCCACCTCGGATTTGTGTACTTGCACTGTGAGATGTAAGTTCTGGCATCTTTGTCATGATTTGAGTGATAAATGAGAGAAAAGAAGCCCATGTGTTTATAACGGAGCATTCCTTTACATGAAAACTGTAACAAATACTGCACATAGTTGTCAGTAGTCTTATTCCGTTCTGTATCACTTAACAGCAGCAGGTCGTTGGATGCTTCCACTAATGCAGCGTTATACTGTGCCTCTGAGGGTGTGGTCTTATAAAGCGTGTAGCTTAAGATGCATGCACTGGTGTAGAAAAAAGCTCGAAACGGTTTTTCTTTTGCTTCTGTCAGTGTACCAAGGGCAGAATCTTTGTAATCATTTCCCAAAACCTTGAAGTACTTTACAAGTTTATCTCTAGAACTTCCCAACCTTTTTAGCATTTTGTTTCCCGCAATAGGCAGTCTGCAGGAAGTAATTTCCAACTATTACCCAGTCACAAATTGCAGTCAAAAATATCTAGAAATCACTCCTAATAAACTTCTTGCTTTACAAAACTACTATCTGTAAAACAGAGGCAAAATAATACCAACAGCTTACTGTAAAGCAATAGGTTCTTAGCTAAATAATTGACAAGCATTGTGAAGTTTTGATAAGAAAAGTGTCAAATTTCCTCATGCTCTCTCAAATTTTCAGTACCATAGTTAATCATTAATTTCAAACTGTCGTAGCTTGAGACCTTGTTAAGACAACATCATTGTACTATAAGCAACTGCCATACTGCACAACTAGTACCGTATTTATGTAAAAAATGTTGCTAACCAGGATATTGAAGTCACTTGCTGACTGTACAAGTCTTTTCTCTGTTTTAGTTAATGAGCAATGCTGTCAAGCTTCCCACATAGCAAATAGTTATCAATTATATTTCACCATTATCTGTTAAAAAGTAATGCAGTCAACTAGATCTCTACTTGGCCACACAGAACACTGCAAACCAGACAGCCCGAGCAATCTAGGAAACTGCTGGCAATCGGGCCAAATTTAACGAGCTGCAACTTGAATAGAGACTTAAAAGCAAATCTCTCCAAACAAATCAATTCAAGTCATTTGTATACTCCATTGAAGTCATATAAGTAGCTAGATCAGAGTAAAGCAACGCAAGTCTACAACTCTGCTGTCTACTTGGAACTTAAAAATGAAAGAAATCAACTTATAAATATGTCATTTCTTTAGGCTTACTAGACCAAGTAGCACAATGAAAATCATAGTAGCAGGATATCCGAAAACGGGAACAAAAACCATGACAGAAGCTTTGGAAAAGCTTGGTTATGTCGTGTATGATCACTATGACCACTTTTACTACCATGGAAAAGAATGGAATAAATTGTTAACGACTGGAGGAACAACAGAAGATTTTAAGAGAATGTACAAGGACGTGGATGTGGTTGTAGATTCACCGTGCTATTATTTTTGGCAAGAAATTCATCAGGCGTTCCCAGATGCTAAAGTGAGTATTTAAACCGGTTGAGACTTGAGCTTAATAAGCAACCGTTGTATTTGGCAAACAAACGCATTTGTATGAGAAAATCTTTTCAATGCCAAGCAAGAAAAATGAGACCATACCATAATAACTGATGCACAAGGTTCGTAGCTTACTGATAGTAATCTTAAACATCATCTTCTTTCGAAAGATAATCCTCGGATATCGGGATGAAAAATCCTGGTATGCAAGCTTAAGAAACCAAATTGGTGTTCTGCAAAGGAATATAACTTATTCTTTGATGCAAACCCTTACACTGACTGGAAGAAGGTTATTTGAATTTCGGAAAAATTACAGTAAGTGGACTACAAAAGCAAGTTTTCAGAAAGTGACCTGCCAATTTTAAAAAGTCACTAATTAACTAACTAATTTATTCACTAACGAAAGCAGTATAAGAAACAACATTTACACTTGTAGTCACTGTTCTCTATGGATATCGACCTCAAAGACCTTGGGGTCTGAGTAAGTCAAACCTAATGATTGAACGACAGAATTATAGAAAACACAACGCACATGTAATAATGGTGAGTAATTCCTTCACAGATAATGATGCCATATTTAACTTCAAATAAATTTAAAAACAAAAATTTCATCAATTATAATTTGATTTCTGAGCATAATTATGTATTTACAAGATTATTTACAGAATGCACCGCAGGATAAGCTGCTTGTATACGATGTAAAAGATGGATGGGATCCTCTGTGCAAATTTTTAAACAAGGAAATTCCCGAAGAACCGTTTCCTCATAAAAATGTCGGTGGAGGAGTTGTTGCTGAAATGATGAAAACTCACCCACTTTTCAAACAAATGAAAACAGAGCTATATATTTCATTTGCATTACTGGTCGCTTTTGGAGCTGCAACGTCTTACTTTGCATTCACCAAAGTTAATTTTTCTAAGATAACTCAAAAGATATTGTCCTGCTAGGGCTGGATTTTGCAGTTACCAGATTTGACATTCTGTTGTTTTAAAAGGTTTATGTCACATGGCTAATGGCTTTACCTTGGACCTGAATTCAGCCACAGTGGGTTAATCCAGGTTTTGTAATTTCGAATCGTGTTGTTTATTTTTCGTCATCATCAGTGGGGGAACGAAAAATAAAATGCTAACCTTTACAAGGTAGAAACATCACGGTTCAGCCAGCAGACAATGACGGGAAAAGTAGCAAAGCCCAAGAGCTTAAAACGAGTAAGAATGATGTTAACACATGATGAAGACGATCAATGGTTAGCACGACCACTAAACCCAACGTGCAAATAACAATAACGCGATTGAAAAAAGGGGTTACAGTTAAATTTGGACACTGATGCAGCATGGTAATTATAAGCTGATAGTAGAAACACCCATCAGTAACATGGTACTAACAACAAACAATGAGAATTTGTAGTTGGATATACATTTTTGACGTTGACCATTGTTAAACATCTCCTTTGATGATGTCAATTGTACAAACAAATTTTGCACAGTAATAACGTCGTTAGTTACGTCAATCATGTTATTGAAAGGGATTGTTCGCTAGTTTTCATATTTCATCCACTTTCTACATTATGTGAATTGCAATTTCATTGAGACAAATATTAGTGTGGTTAATATCAACCCGCTACGCTGCGCTACACACTATCTGCCGATGCCTTCGCGTAGTGAAAAAAGCAACTTTTAAAAAGCTTTCCGAAAACAGCGCTTCTTCACGCAAAACACGCACAAACCGAGCAAAGCTCACAGTGACCCGACGCGAGTTCTAGCAACTTACGGTAGTTGTGCGCCACCGCACGATTTTTTAAAAAAATATCTACTACCGCTAAACGTCCCGCAAGAATAAATAATAAGCTTATTAATAATTGGCTTAACTTGATTCCTACTTCATTTTTTTAAATCCTCATACGTTCCTTTACAAGTAAACCTTTGGTATTCTTTGTCCGTAGGGGAATTATTATTTAGTTATTTCAGTGAGTGCGAATATTCTTTCCGTGTATTTGTTTGAATCAGACAAACAAAATTTTGAGTAAATAAGAGTAAGGACTCTGAAAGTTAATTTTATTTTTGATTTTTCTTCACGAGCTTTCGCAAATAGAAGCTTGTTTCACAGTGCCCAGCTATATCATGTTCTTATTTTACTATACATTGGGCTTGCACGGTTCAGCCACGGTCAACTTTGTAAAAATTTGGAGTGGAACAGCGAAATCTAAATTTTTATTACGTTTGTCTCCGGTATTCCCTATCATTTGTACTTGTACATCGCTGCTACATATAGTGATCATAGTACAGATTCTGTAGTCATAGTAATATATGCCATGCTCTACTTTCATGTGAAATAGACTTGCTTCTTAACTAAGCTATCCTGAACAGGATGCAATTGTTCAATTACAGTTTTTAGTACATGGTCGATGCTGCAACAATCAACAATCGACAACAGAAACGAGAAATACAAGTCATGCTTGGTGAAAAATCATAGATTAAGTTTGCACTTAAAAAACTTTTTTTAAAGAATACACAGAGTTAGGGCAGGCAGAGGCAAAGTAAACATTCACCCTGGCATGGGCCTTAGAACATTTGATAACGATTCTGCACTGTTGGTGATGTACATGAATTACAGTCATATTAAAACCACATAATAAACAGTTCAACATGGACGTCATTGCAGCGATTGTAAACTAAAACTAACAAACAACAAGTATAATACTGTTATGGCTTTGCAATTTACTGCAGTGAAATAAAACTCAGTATAAATCGAATTATTACGTCATAAAAGAAAGAAAGTGCATATACAGCAAAATCAGTATTATATGTCGGGCCTCACAGTTGCCAAGAAAAAGCTTCAATAACATTAAGGATGGATTTGTTGTATGGGGGGTTGAGTATTTCATATCAGTGTACTTTAACAGTACAAAAGTGTGTTATATAATGATTATTGTGATAAAGCTTGTATGAGATGTGTATTATAGGTCAGCTTTCCATGAAGTTGTCCCTTCAGTGGCAGATTATTCTGATGGACGACATAATCCTACATCACAAATAAAATAACAAGGTTTTCATAAAACGCTGCAAACACTGCAATGGCAAATTGCATTCACACATTGCCCATATTCATATGCTTTATTCACATAATTATTAGACTTACTTCTTAACAGGTATACCAGCATCACAGAGGTTTCCAAAGACAAATATTTGTCGGTAACCATATTCAAACTGAAAAATTCGCAAAAACCAAACAGTTAGACATAGTTCAAATAAACTCATTTAAATCTTCTATGGGGCCAAATTATGATTGAACACCGCTCTAAACACCAAGGAAAACATATATGTGGCCAAAGCCGCCAAAGCAGGACTAAAACGTGTAGCAATAGCTTATTGCCAGAGTATATTCCAATCTAAACCAAATTGACTCAAATATTAACAAATTTGGTTTAAATTCTATTACATTTTGTTTAATTTCTCTGACAATATGTCTAATTCCTGCATTAACTTCATTGTAACCTAGGTTTTCTAGCGTCAGCATTTAAGGCCACTCTCAATGTACACGACAATTAATTGATCAGAGGCCACAAAATCTTACATCATCAAGTTCAAAACAGGCGTTGTCAAATTCTTGTACAGCTGCCTTGTAGCATTCCATGTCCATCAAAGAAGGTTTAGAGAGAGTGGTCAGCTCGGTCAACCCTATGTCACCCTCGGTGGAATGGAAAGCGATTGTTTCCACAGTCCAGCTGATACGACGGCGAATCTAGAGTTAAAATAAAAACATTTAATAACTAGCGATAATTATTCCTATTAATAACTAGCTAGCTAATAGCTAGATAATTAGCTAGATAACTAGCTAGATAATTATAACTAGCGATATTATTCTTAAGCTTCCCTTAAGAACTAGTATTTAACTTGGTAATAATAATATAAATAATAATAATTTAATAACACTGTTTATGCATATTTTCTTGAAATTCAATAAAGATCTTGTACACATTTGAAACAAGCCAGAGTATTAACAAAATTGCATATAATAGTGTTAGCACTATCAAAACAGTAAATTTGCCGAAAGATGAATAAAATCAAGAAGAGTTAAATGTTTCAAATACATCCAAAAAAGATATCATGGGCTCGTGGCTACCATTTTTCTTTTATTATACTAAGAGTCAGTGGCAATTAAGGACGCAGGGGCAACTTTAAATAATGGGGCCCCAATTCCACATTGTGACGTCTATTCTCACATACTGAAACAGTGGTTGAGTGTGATTTTTAACCACTCTGTACAAAAGCAAAAAATGCCTTCTCAATTCCAGTGCCGTATTTCAAATTAGTTAATAGCGATCCACGAGTTTAAACTACCTGCATTGGCTCACCCAGCCTTAAATGCACGCAGCACAAAATTTTTTGGTTTTTACACCTGAAAAATGCTTTAAAATACCTCAAAATGGAAAAACTTTATTCTTGTGTTTACATGTAAAATAGCTGCGGCAATTTTTAATGCAGGCTACAATTCTGAAACACTGTATATGACCCACCTGTCATAGCTTTCAAAAGTATTTATATATTACATGTTGAACAATTTATAACATTCAAACAATATTACAATTTGCAATGGTGAATAATTATCTCTTGTAACTGAATTTCAACGGTGCCTACATGGTTCTGTAAAATATTACAAGTCTTTATTTTCAGTGAGTGTTGAGTTAGTAGTCTGTCCCTTCTACATGCCAAAATTTAAGCTGCTAGAAGGATGGGGCCCTCAAAAGCTCGGGGTCCTGTAGCACAAGCCCCAGTTGCCCCTTTAGTAATCCATCACTGCTCAGAGTACTACGTAGAGTTGGCAGCAGCAAAAAAATTTTTGTTTACCACTCACATAGTGATCACACATTACCAAGCTTTGTATTAAAAATAGACCATAGTTGCCATGAAATATTCCTAACGTGCCCTGACGTAAATACCTCTTGCTCCTTTTCAAGAAGAACTTTGTACTTGAGTTTGTCGTCATGGCTTGTTGCTAGCTCAATTTTTCGTTGCAGTATATGGATGGGCACATCTGGTGAAGGGACATCGTCATACTGAAAAGTCGGAGTTCGTTTCGTTAATGATGTGATTCTAATCGCATCGTCCTACAGCAAGCCCTAAAAGTTTTACAAACTACAAACAAGTGAAAGAAAGAAAATTTGCAGCACTTACAATGGGGGGAAGAGGCGCATTGTTCAGTGCAGATGGTTTTTCTCCTTGAAAGAAACCAACTATTTCGTGGCTGATTGTCTGGTGATATTGAAACAGGTTGTTCTTTGACTCAATTGATAAGATTAACTAATTGCACATTTCAATTACGTATGTTAATGTCCTTAGTCAAGAAGAAAATTTGTACTAGTGATAAATATTGCCTGATTTGATTCTGACATTAAACTACGAATTTGAACTTATTGGACCAAAAACATTTAAACTAAAATACATGAAACATTGCCAAACACTGTGCTAAAAACGTGAAAGACTTTCTTGAGCTAAACATTATTTTTACTTCAACGCCACCTAGTGTTCACTCTTCACATGACTTAGACAATTGAGACACATGACATTAAGCATATGATCGGCGTAAACACATTTCGACCAAAGTAAGACAATAAACAGCAACGGACGTACTGTGTCGCCATACTGCATCACGTGGCTGGTGTTGGTTTTCTTCTTTGTCACCTCATATTGCTTGTGCAGGGTTTCCATTTCAATATTTTCCTTAAAACAGATGATTGTTCATCATTCTACTCTGGAGTTATGGACTTACAAAACATAATCATCAGTGAATAACCGGAAAAAAGATTTTATGGGAAGCTACACAATCAATATGTAACAATCGTTAATGCAATTTAATACAACAATATTGATTGCTGTGTATAATATTCCAGCATGACAAGTACCATGCCTATATCAATCTCTAAACAAGAAAATATTGTAGCAAGACACCAAATTTACATTGTCAGAATCTTCAAGCCATGAAACAGAGTAACGGTCTCCGAGGTATGTCTTACGCTTTTCATCAAAGTAACAAGCGTATGAAGATTCAGAAGGGTTTGCCGCCGTCGTTGCAAAAACGTTTATGTCTGTTTTCAGCAGGTTATCGAACATTGAGCCGCTCTCACATGCCTCGACGTACAAGACGAGCTGCAACAAGAATATCAATGGTTGGCACGTCTGGTATTTGTTATGGCTTTAGGGTGAACAGCAGGAAAATGTCAAACCTGTTTGTATCGTTTTCTTTGATGCATGGTCTCAATCGCATTGTTCAAATCGTTCTTATAAAGCTACAGAAATGAAATACATCACAGTAAGAATACATCATTTCAACTTAGCATGAACAACATGCAATAGAATATGTTCATCAGGCCACAAAATTACCTCCGATGTAGGAAATGCAATAAGGCCAGGCGCCCCATGGTCAGCAAAGTAAACAAAAACATGATCGTTGGGTCCACTTTTAATGACTTTGCCACTTCCTGTTCCCAGCATGGCTCTTGAGTTGCCAGTTAATACATTGAGGAAATTTTCTGGAGTGACATCCTGTAAGTACAAAATAAGAGAAAGAAATCATATTTAATAATCGAAAGTAATTGTATATTTGTGCTATGATTCATTGTTAACGCATATCATATATAAACCAGTGAATGACCGAATATTGCATTTTATATGGTTATGAAAATGTTTAATAAACCTGGGTAAATGTTTTTTAACACAGCTAGCACTCTTCTACGTTTTGACGTATGTGTAATGTGAGATGACTTGTTATCCTATACATCTTATTTTGCATACAGTTACCTTGCCAGTGTAATCTTTAGGAACGCCTTTGTATACATCGGGACCATTGGGGTGGTTTATTAAAATCCCTGGTGTTGGATTTCTACACAACAATGCAATAGTTTTACATGTGATCATACAATAACAATTATATAGTCAATGATACCTTAAGTGTCTCTTTTCAAACAAAAGCATTGCTATTAAGGTCATTGAACTTATTGTACAATTTGTGTGTTTATCATATTCATTTATAGCTTTAGAGCCTGACAAAGAAGGTTTCTAAAAAGAGTGAACTGCCAAATGGCACATCATGTCACTAATTCAGTCAGAATTTAAGTAAAAAACACTGCAAACAATAAAGATGCATGATTTACAATACTGACCATAAATTTTACGACCCACAATGAAAATGTAGCATGTGACTCGCAAACTACAAAGCAACAGCTTACAATAATGCATTTTGCGAATAGTACAGTATGAGCAGATAGCAGTACTAACATATATACAATGGCACAAAGTTTCAGTGTCCAATGTTAACTATAAAGTTTTTAATACAACAAGTCTCTGCACCTAGTAATGATTGAAGTACTTTATTTTAGGGACAACGCCAAGTAAAATTTCATTGAATGTAACAATAAACTTTGGCCACACTGAGTTGTTAAAGTTAGAAGCTACCAAAGATAACGAGCAATAATAAAAGTGATACAAACTCACTCTTCGCTGTTTGCAACATCATCGTACATCATCACGACAATCTGTTCGTCAGGGATTCCATGGTTACGAAGAACTTGATACGCATGGCATGTATCGGCCTTGAATTATTTTAAGAACACATCATAATTAGCAGCCACTTTGTAAAAATAGATATTGAATACTTTGTTCACTTCTAATTGCTGCATTTCTCAATCACATATGTTTTTTAAACATCAGAGGTCTATGTATATCACTAAATAAGAATGCCTTTATCTGAATGCTTTGGTACTTAAAGTTATTATATATGATGCCATATTTGTTTTCTTTAAGACACCACAAAAGGAAATATGTTATAAGAATAATAAAAAATAGGCAATCAATTGACCTGATGGCGATAGTTGTAATATCCATTTGAACCAGCAACAACTACGGCCCAAATCTTTCCATCAAAGTTATTTCTGGCACGATTGAGTTTCTCAAATTGTTGTACAAATGTTGCTTGAGACAGCGCAACAAATACAAGAATAAATGCAACAGAACCTTTCATAATTGTTGAGAAGAATTTACCGTTTCTGTAGAAAAGTCATAAAGTAATTTTATGTTTTAGAGTAGATCTTGTACATTAATAAATTTAAGTCATTTGTCAGCCAAAGCAAATTGTTTTAAAATCATCTAAAGTATACTTTCTCCAATTTTATACTGTACATACTTGGGTATCCATAATTTCATAAATTATGCTTTTTTTCTAATTGCTACCATACATACATATAAACTGCCACTACACAAGCAAAATGTCAAGTTTAATGAAGAACATGAAGGAAAAATACCCTGGTACCAATGTCAATTAAACAGAACCTATCAATGAGCAATGGCCTACAAAAAATTAGCTATTTTGAGGAATTATTCTTGGGTCTAGTGCGGAAGTGAGAAATCTCAAAATGTACTTAAAATTCCGCCAACCCACACTGATAAAATTGCACTGTTCTGCAAAACTTGTAGAAAGTTACCATCCGGCTTTTTTTGCTGTCAGAAACGTGATCGTGTGCTATTTGTCATAATTCTCAATGTTATTCTAGTGTTTTACAATATACTAAACGCATCTCTATTCTGTATTCTGAAAGCAATAGCTGCTTGGTTGTGAATCAATAATAAAATTATCTTCAAGAACGTTGACAGTTTGGTTCTTGTTGTTGTTCTTCTGTGATGGCCTACTATAGTCTTTCGGTGTTTGACGAACACGCATATCAATGGAGTCAGACTTACTAACAATCGATCAAGCAGTAAGCAATAACAATCAATCTTAGCAAGAACACTGCTTAGTTGACACAGTCAATTTGCCTTCTTTCCGCTCGACATCATCACGTGCTTTCTGCATACGTCACAGATCGCAAACAAATTTTTCAAACGTTGCATAGCTGCCAAAAGCCAGCAATTAAAGTTTTCATGTTGCAATTTCGTGACCACCAATTATTTTCCTGCTACATATAAACGATAAGCCAAAAATAAACCAAACCACACGACATAAACATTCTACAGATACAAGCACGACAGATGACATCACTCTGCTTACTGCTCTGTCATAATGATTTGTTCAAACACAAATATTGCAGTATACTTTACGGGGAATTACCTAACATGAAACAGTTGCATTAAATGTGAGCAGGGGCCACTTGATTGCTCACGGACAAGGTTGAAGCAAATCGTAATCGTTATTTGCGACCAATTTTCGGTCGTTAGCATTTTCTTCGAAACCGAATTTTATTCGAGCAGATTCAGTAGATTTGCTTTTAGTAACTGGTTGATTATATTAAAGCACCAACAGCATAGCAGTCCATTTATAAAGAGCAGCAGGATAAGTTTGTAATATTTCAGATCATTTGAAATATATATATTTTTATATTGCATTTCTACAGTGAAGTCGTGATCAAAACATTTTTTAAGGTTTATAGTAAACCCATACGGCTCTTTAAGAAAGCAAATTGTGACCCGATTATGTCCTATCTAACACTGCGCGTAATTTCTTATTAATCTATTGCTTATGTATAAGCATATTGAATTTTGCCCCCTTTTAATACCTGTAACCTGGTATCTAAGCTCTGTAAAAGTGGAAATTAAATCAATTTGGTAGCTGGTTTGGTGGCCATTATAACACAATTCTATTATTGCTATCTTGCATGTTTTAAACCCTGAGGCTTTACCACATTTTCGTGCTCGTTAACTGCTCGTGAGAATGTGTTTTATTGTGCTATAACTGCAACGGTGAGTATCGAAATTTTCACTTCGCACAGTTAATGGTGAAAAATAAACAATACAAATACAAAAAATTACGATGTCAACAAAATAAACATGTATGAAGGCTTGACAGCGAGTGCAGTAATATTACAACTCTACCCTCGAAAGATTTCACGACCAATAGATGTGAGATCAATGCCATATGGTCACTACTAACCTACTGCTAACTCTGACCTTGTAATTATGAAGTATAGTCAATTGCGTATGCGCTGGCCATGAACAACCAATACTGTAGTTACATAACAATTTCGTGACGTTACAATAAGGTGACGTCGGAATATTTTTAAAGCTGAAGGCGTTGACTTGAGCTGGTTCGAGTCATAGGTTACATTGACTCAGATCAACTTGAACTTAACCGCTCACAAGTTAAGACTAGGCTGGTATTGAAGAATTGTAACTGGCACAAAGATTGTATTAACTTTTCATTCGTTCCATTTCCTATTTTGTTGAGCTATATCGGTCCTCAGGACGATAACCGCTTAAAATTCTTACGTCACGTCATAACCACGATATCTTAACGTCATTTTTCACCACAATCAGGCAATTTTTCAACCTTGTTTTATTGATGTCATTTCCTTTCAAATCAATGACATCATTTCACACGCCACAGCGAATGTGGAATAGTGACGTAATTAGCGGAACAATCAGAGAGCTAACATGCTCTGATATAATCTAAAGTGTAACAAGAGAGAACTTTGGCGTTTTATTTTATAAAATCACGCTTTAGAATAACTACAAACAAGTGAAAGACGTCAGTTTGTAGTTCTGTGCACGGTAAGTGTGATTATTATTGATTTTTGCAATTATAATGCTGAATTAAACCGGTGCATATACAGTATGTATGGCATGGCAAATTACTCAACAAGACTATTTCCTTCGATTTCAAATATTGAAATAACATAAAATAAAAACATTTTTCAGAAAATATTATGAATTATTTAGTATAAGTTTGTGAGTTGAGTTCTGGCGGTTTTAATCATAATAGGCATTGAAAGTTCAAGGAACAAGTTTATTAAAACCTGAACAATTATCGATAAAAAAACATCACAATTAATGTAAATTTTGGCCCGTTTGGTTAAGCTGTATCTCCGTTCCTCTTATGTTCGGCCATGTGAGCCTTATAAAAACACTGCACAGAGAAGATCTCTTCACAAACCTCGCATTGATAGAGTTTAAGTTTTACGTTCGAATCGTCGTTGAGTGCATTCGATTGGTCGAGTTTCGAAGGAAAGAGAGAGTCTTGCGTAAGAGTGATTACAGCATCCGGAGATTTCTCCTCTTCTTCCGGAGACTGCTCTTTAGTTTTTGAAGATGTTGAAGTGTTTTGAGTCGTTGTGATCTTCTCCACAGAAGTGGAGTCCAGTTCCTGCTCATTCTTCTTCAAATCTGGAACTTTAGTCGTCTCTCTACGCTCCCTGGATGAGCGCTTCCTCCTAGAAGTATCGCGATGGAGTTTCCGGATGTGGGAATTCAGTGCAGTTGTGTTGTTAAACGACTCAGCGCATTCTTTGCACTTATAGTCCCTTTTTAAATTGGGCTTCGGCTCATCAACTTTCTTGATGCTGCAGGTCAAGCTGGGATCTGCTGTTGAACAATAAATTACATTTCTGTGAGGCCCCGCGATCTATGATTATTTGTTTAATTCTTTAAAGCATGCGGAAAAACTTTACACATTTTCCAAAAACAATAAGTTGCAGCTGCCATGTATTTGAAACCATGAGACTAAAGCACTTGTTGGAGTTTTTACAAAATTATGAAACATTCTTGCCAGTTTCGTCGGCTTCAATATTGTCAAAATGAGACTTCTCCTGATGAGCAACGAGTGTCTTCTTCTTCCAGAAAGACTTCTTGCAAAAATTGCACGGATAAGGTTTGGTTGGTTCTGCTAAAAAATAGCAGTGTGTCTTATTTCATTTAGTAAAAGCAAAACCTTTACCCGTGGACATGTAGAGTGAAACAACGACATCATGTGTCCCTTTAATTTGTACTTTGCCCTTGATAAAATGGAGTTAGTTTGTTCAAAATGATCAGAAGAGCTATTTACCATCAGGTTCTTTTCTCTGTTTCTTATTGGGAAGTTCGACCAATGACAGGCTTCTGCTCTTCCTCCTTTTTAAATTCTCCTTTAAATTACTTTTAACATCGGATTTGCTTCTTTTTATTGGTTGCTCTAAAAACACGATCTCGTTGATAACCTCATTGCTTGTGACATCACAAGTACACGTGGAAGTGTAGAAAACATCAGTTATACTTACTGTGCGAGGACGATGATGGGACATTGGGAGAGGTATTTGTGTTCACTTCAACGAGAGATCTGCCGCTGTAAAAACAATTTGTCTGCTTAGGAATCCCGTAACAACTCATTGTGTGTCCAAAGTGAACCCAACAATGACAAACAACAACAACAGCAGCAACAAACCCATGAAGTTAACAACAACAATGAACCCGGCATTTGGGAAAATACCTCGATGTATCTGACTCCTCTTCCGCTGGTCGATCATCTTCGGAAAAGTGGGACTGTGGTTCTTCGAGGGAGGCAGGATTGGATGAGGAGACTTCTTGGGTGGGATCAGTATTAGGAGCAAGCAATTCTGTATTTGAAATAACCCAACCTATAGCAGCAAATGGAATTAGGATAAGAAAATACAACAAATTCCAGCAGGAATTGTCTTGATCGGTTTTCCACAACCAGTTTCGTTTCTAGTGCGTAAAATAATCTTACAAGGTTCAGACCAGCATTTTCTATCAATACATTTACATCTGTTTACTCCGGCATAAAAAAATGAGGTGAAACCGTCAACCAACAAATTAAACTTGCAGTCTAAATTCTGCTCCCACTCACCAGTGAGATCTTGATCGGATGCAAGAGCTTCTTCCAGTACAGAGCACACAGGAGACAAACTGTTAATTTTTAATCTTTTTGTAGCGGAAATAATCTCATGAACTGTTTTCACGTTGCCGTCAACCGATATCTCGGAAGTGTATATGTACTCCAGTATTCGATTCAACGCTGATGCTGAAAAAGTAAATTTCAAACAAATTGTTCAACTCCAATTATTCACTTGAAATCTTTAGTGACATGGAATAACCGTGAGCATACACTTTGTAATTCTAGTCTTTTTAGCTCTCTGACGTCTGTGTAGGATTCGACAAGCAATGTAAATTATAACTTAGAAAAGTATTGAGACAACTTTACCTCCAAATGTGGAATAGGTTATGTGATAGAAAGCTTACCGGTGATCCCTTGCAGTTCTATGTAGCTCAGAGGAGATTGTTTCAAAGCATCTGATGCAAAGAGAGTGTGAAAGAACTCACTGCACGAAGCCAGTATCACTTTGTGAGCCTTAAAATTCTGACCTGGAGGTAAAAACAAGCAGTTTCAGGAGATAGTCGCACAAGTACCAAGAAGAAATTATTACATCAATCCAAGCAACAGCTAATTAAGCGTTAGATAGTTCTGACAACCTTGAGCAGAGAGTGTTATGTCACATAACATCCCTGCCTCCTGCTGCCTGCGCAGGGAGTGAAGTAAGTTGATGGAATGGAGCCTCCGGGTTTCCTTCGGAGTGTTCATGGCTTGGGTGGAGGAAAGATCATCATCTAGTGGCAAACACGTGCTGTCCGCTGCTGTGTCTGAAAAAATGTGTTTGAGAGAGACAAGTCAGAAGTTAAACCCGAGGTGATTTCACACCAAGCAGTAACATTTTTAAAATGAGTACAAAAACAATTTAAAATGAGCATTCATGTAGGTGAGTTTATACCGTAGTTATAATTAACCGGCAGCATGTTAACTACGTTTTGTAGTAGAAACACTAAAACCGAACAATGTTTTTAAGGTATTTTTGGGGGCCGAAGCGGTCTCTTCAATTGCTCCAACAAATTTATTCTTTTGCAACTGCAGCAGAAAATTAGCAGTTGGTCTTTAAAAATAGCGGTCTCTTAAAAGATTTTAGCAGTCTACAAGGTCAAACCTGAATCCAACATATCAGAATAACTAATGCGTAGCGATACCTTGAGCAGTGACAGGCGGTTCGTACTGTGTTGACATATCTTTCGTTTTTATCTTGAAATAAGTTCCAATGGATTTGGTGACGGGTCGATATTGAGACATAAAGTTCTTTGTCTTTCTTCTGTACCTGTACTGGGTACTTTCATCCTGTTAAGCAAGGACTTATGTCAAGCAAAGCTAGAATCTTAAATACCGGGGAACTTCGATGGTAAAGAGTTGAATAATTCGTATAACGTTGCATTGAGGTTTGAAAAAAAAACAATATTACAAATAAAAAATTGCGTTGTCCAAGCAACAGCCAAACAAACCTGTGTTTCAATGGTGACTTGAGTGGAGGATTCATTTTTTTCTTGGATGTTGGTTTGAGAAGATTGGTCACATGTGATGAGTTGAGGGATTTCTGACTTAACTTCTGCTGTTGGTGATGTTGTTTCAATCTTTGCTTCAATTGGTTCAACTGCAAGCAATGATATTTTTAAAGCTACGGTTAAATTTAACTTTGTATCTAATGCAGCTTGTGACTCTTTTGTGAAGGTTTTATGGTAGTTAGAGTCTAGAGAATGCAACTAATTGTGCGGATAATCAGGTAACAACGAAAAGTGAGAAAAGCAGCTAAAGCATGAAAAAGAAACCTTTCACTTCAGGTTCTTTCTCGACTTTTTCTCCTTTTGCATCAGAGAAGTGCGAAATAACCCGATTGGTGGTCATGCCGTCAAAGCTGTGAGACTTCACATGGTCAGTGTTAGGCTCGAAGTTACTCTGACTCGATATCCAATGTTTCGTGTCGCTTAAATCATCGTCTAGGCTGTTGTATGCCGAGCTGCAGAAAATATCATCGATGATCTTGTAATTATGGTTACATAATTTTAATACTTGCATTTTTAAGCACACAGATTAGGAATTACTTCTCGGTCGACTGATCTTTCGCGTCTTCCACGGGATCCTGCTCCATGGAGTAACTTCCATTTTCTATCGGGATTACTGGATACTCGTTTAGGTCGATCTTCAAAGTGTCATCATCGCTGTCCGACTTCTCTGCCTCTACTAAAGTTACTCACTTTAAGGTAAATGACTTTCGGAATAGAGTTCACTCTTAATCATTTGAGAGGGAAAACCTTTGGTCTGAGGTGCGGTGAACGTGGGAGTGACGTTCTTAGATTCGAGAAATTCAAGGCGGCTAAGCTCTGCTTGCCGCTTGCGCAATTTTTCCTCTAACATTTCCAAAACTTCCAAACTCTCAGCATCCTAAAATACAAGGTTGTGACGATTTTACTCATTCTTAAAAATTCTATTTTAATCAGCCATGAAAAATAATATTGCAATCAGGTATTATTTTCATTTATTTTTCAGTCACGTGATGACGTGAATGCTATAAAATCTCACCATCTCAATCTCTTCTTCCTCAATGACTTCTTCCACGGCCTGTTCGGTTGACGCCCTCTGATTCTCGTATTCAGATGATTGGGAAGAATTACGCCTGATAGCACTAAGATATTTATTACATTTATC
This sequence comes from Clavelina lepadiformis, assembly GCF_947623445.1. Classification (NCBI taxonomy): domain Eukaryota; kingdom Metazoa; phylum Chordata; class Ascidiacea; order Aplousobranchia; family Clavelinidae; genus Clavelina; species Clavelina lepadiformis. The sequence continues at coordinate 22,576,528 of NC_135241.1, forward strand.
GAAGTCATTCATGCATGATGGCAGCTATGTGAGCAGCATAAACACACGTTTTACCTCTTGTAATGTGAACTGTGATCAACTGATGTTCTCTTGTGCTGGCCGTACTTCGCATCCGATTCTTCTTCTGAAAACTTTGGAGAAGTGGGAAGACCCTGACGAAGAAAACGGAGTAAGTAATGGCACCAAATCCGCATCCAGGAGGCAAGATGCATCTGTGTAACTCACAAGAGAGAGCGGGTTTCGTGAACGTTGTTTCTTCTTCGATCTCATTGGCCAGTTATGATCGATATTCTTCACTGACAAGTCCAACTCTTTCAGTAATGTCGATGAGAACACGGAATCCCAAGTTGATCGAAGTTTGTATAAGTCTCCTCTGGTTTTGCCATCACCCTGCATAAAATTAGAAAGAATTATATCATGTGAACTAAATTGTGACATAAACACAAGGTAAATCCATTACAAATGGAATTTGAAGTGCCATGATTCTACATTAACAATACATTCATATACACCCCGTTGCTTTCCCTTTTCAGAATACGTAATGCGTTATATAATTGTCACCTGTGGGTTACATATTTATGCATGCATTTACCTTTTGAAAAATGCACATAAACGTTGACACAAGTTTGTGACTGAAAAGTTTCTTATACTGTCCACCAAAGTTTTTAACAATGGAATCGATCAGATAAAGAACGGGCATCTTTTTCTTCGGTGCAGCCTGCAAGTAAAAACATTTTAGTTCTCTATTTTATTGAGACTTTATTAGTGTAGTTTCAGTTCGAAAAAAAATGAAGGTCAATCAACATGATTATAAACAAGCTATACCAAAAAACACTGTAAGCTATAACACTGACAGAGCAAAGTGAAATTATGATGCAAAAAAGTTATGCACAAAAAATCATTGTTATACCAGACAAGAATTACGTGGTACATTAGAGAAGTGGACTATCAGAAAGTTCGATATGAGTGGCTACATTCATTTTCATCGCCATATAATATCTGAACCACACCAGCAGCCACATTTTGGAGCATGGCTAAAACTTGAGTTCTAAAAATACCCATGTACCTACGTGACCTGCACGACACACACTACATGAGAGCGATGTGGACATTTTATTCACTCTATATATTCTATTGGTTACAGTAGGTACAAGTTGGACAGGTAATTGCAATGAAAAGCTGTGCTGTGTTAATACCACACAGACTCACATAGTGTACCGTTATATATGTTTTTGTGGGCAGTTCGGATCTTTTCAGTTTGGGGGCAGTGGAGAGAATGAATTTATGACATCACAATTATCAATAAAAAACCTGGTATGACACGCAAGTTGTGTAAAAAAACACGGCAAAAATGTTACAACAAGCAAGGTAATTTAAATTTAACATTATACCTGAAACACTTGTGTTTGAATTATTCTGACAATATCCGAGGCAAAATTGGCATTCTCTTCTGCAAGAACGGTTAACATATTGATGTGTGGCTTGCTATTGAAAGTTAGCTCGGCCAAAGATGCTTTGTATTCCGAAAGCACTGATTGCATTTTGCTAGACTGTTACAGTACACAGAGCTTTGCATAAAGCTTCCTACATCTGTTGAATACCAGTAGATAGAGTTAATGCAGGTAAACAGTAATACATGAACAAATATTAACAAGACATAATTAGCATTAACAGATTGTGTTGTTTAAGATAGGCAAATAGAACCATCCAATGCACATGCCGGCATTAAATAAACCTATGCTGCAAAATTTTGACATCACATTCTTGTTGACTTTTTGTGCACTTTGGCACTAAACTCAAATTTTATTCATATAGGATACAGTAAGATTAAGTTAGTTCAAATATCAAATTAAATTTAAGTTTGGATAAGGTTGGCAGCCGTTATGATAACGTTTCAATAGGTAAAAATTGAGAAAGAAACAAACTGTGTTCTGCATTGAAATATTTTGCAGCTGAAAGAAATGCAGCTTTTTTGCACTAAGACCTGACTGGAAAGTATGGCAGTTTTTACTGAGAAGTTGTGCATAAAAAAATGTTAAATTTTGGCATGATGGCGTGCACTGAAGCTACAGTTCTTTATTTATTAGAAATTGGTGTTCAAGGGTTGCATGTGCCACACTTTCCACTATGACTAACAGACTAATAAATCTTAGAAAAAACGAAAATGAGCACGCATATATACACAACCAAAGCCAGCCAACTTTGCAGCTAGGATTTATCTGGTTTCTTGAGTATTGTGGACAACTGACATGAATTTGCGGGTCTTTTTGCATTCTGGCATAAAAGAAGTTGTTTTAAAAATAACGGTAGCCTATATATGGAAACCGAAGATGTCACAATTTACCGTATAGTGATATAAGCTTAGCGTCAGACTGCATTACACCTATACAGCCTACTATACTGTCTGACTGTATATATATGCATGCTAACAATACCGGTATACTCACTAGCTTACGTAGACTATGCTATCTGACTAAATTCGAGTCCTATAACCTAGCCTCATAATCTACTAGCCTACAGCATCATACAATTGGCTTACAAACATATAAAACACTAATCTAGGTAGTTTTCAACAGAGCTATACAAAAAGTGAACGAACCTTGACATGTTCTATACCGCTACGCTAATTCAGAAACTACCATGTCGAACAAAATACGGCAGTAATGTCAGCATACGGTACCGGTACTAGCCTATAGCGTATTTAAGCCTAAGATGTTTACCATCATATCGTAGCCAAGGCAGGCACTGCAAGGTTCCGTAGTGAAATCTCGATCGTTCACTGATTAATTGATTAGTTTACGTTTTTTGACTTCATCAGCAATTCCAGGAACAATGCATATAAACAAAAGAAATAAATCGTTCCACACACATATAGTCTCCAAAACCGACCAACAACAGCTACCGCCGCTACGACGCACATTGCTCTGCGAAGTGCTGAATTCACATCGGATAACGAAGAAAAGCGCCAAGAATTTTTACACAGAAGTCATGGTGGCACCATTTTTCTTACTGTGGCGTCTGCAGTAGGTTAAACAACACTTCATATTACAATCTTTACTGTCTGTGGTGAAAATTGATAATTAATTTTCCGGGTGATAATTGAGATGCTGTAGTAAGAAAACTCCACAGAATTCACAAAATCTGGCAAAACAATAATTTCTTACATTGACATCAGTTTTGGTGTGTCTTACTCTACTCTTTGTCATATTGTAGATCTGCTCTTGATGAGGTTATCCTGGTTTCGCGTGAATCCAAGGATGCAACACTTAATTCAGATGATGGCTTGGCGAACCCATCGTAAGGTTAATGTAATCAAGCAGAGCTGCTTGATTAGCTCTAGTCTAAATATTTTTATAAAATACTTAAAGTACTATGTTTGAAGTTCATTTGCGGCGCAAAATATCAACTTTTGTCGCGGGGCGGATGCGGGTGTACTCATTGGAATTATTGCAGGTTTTATCTATAAGAAAATTGCGTTAACTACAATGACATCAATCAATTGCTTTTGTTTAATTCACGATGATAAACTTATACGTAACTAAATGAAGTGAAGCGTTTCCTCCCTCCTTTCGTTACATAGTGACAGACTTGTAGTCTAATCGCAACAGTGATCATCATAAAAAGCAAACAGTTATTGTAGCAACTTTTATTACAAAATGCGCAAGTAGGCTACGTAGCAAATTTGCTTTCATTTTTCCGAAAAGTTGATTTCATTTTACGAAATAATGGTAACAACTAACAAGGACCAGTAGGAAATTAAAAATGTTGTACCCGCAGGCAAATGAGTGAACGTGGGCGCGAGGAGATCTTTGCTGGGCTTTTGCTGCTGCTTTGCGAGCCCAAGCAGAGCTCTAATGCACGTGACATAGCGTACACAATTTAATACGACATAAGGCTATATTTGCGCTTTTATCAGAACATGACATGCGTTGATTTAATGAACAACAAACGTGTGTTCAAGAAATGGTTTCGTTTAAAATGTTATTTTGTCAAAAAAAAAAAAAAATTGAGGGACGATAAGTGAACAAGATTCCCAGATAGCACGTCGTTCGAGGGCCGACGTCGGGCCGATAGCTTGCTTCTAGCGGCCCACGAACGATAATCGCTGAAGGGCCTGTAGGCCCATCTGAAGCCCTATCTAAAACAATGCAAAGTACAATTTTTCAATTTGAATTTGCTTCTAAACAAGCCCGGTCACCTCGCTGAGTTTTTGTATCCGCCGAGATGTAGGACAAAAGGACTTAATGCAGTATTTTGAGAAAATTCTCGTATCTGGAATTCTCGCACCAAATGCTTCAACTTTTTAACAACTTTTTTTCTTGTATTTTTCCAAAAAATCAGCCAAAAAGCCTTAACTTTGAACCAACACAAAACGTCAACTTTAGCCTGAACCTACACTCCGCACACGCCATAACAACAGCAAACTTTCACAGATTAAGGTCACGTGCGCACTGGACCGGAATCATTTATAGTTTTTATATAGTGACGTCTTGCATGCGACCTTCGTCACAATCCCCGGGTTGCTGTTTTAAAACTGCTGAAAATGGTACTACAGGCCCTATAGCGAGAATAGCTCGTTGTAGCCGTCGGGCCGACAACTACGTGCTATCTGGGTTGTAAGATTAAGGATCAGCATCAACTCGTTTTCAATTACTTCCCCGCTACCTGGCATTTTTTTTTAACTAACTTACCTCAAATTTTCTGACGCATCGTAATGATTACACAGGCCAACAAAAAAAAATTTTTTTCAAAAGGCATGATATGTTAGATCGATTTAGGGGTATATCAGGGGCGCTGAGTCCGAAAATGCCATTACTTTTGCTGAATTGGCTCTAGTTTTTGAGATATTGCTTTTTCCTAAATACGCCGTGAAAAGTTAAAAATGTATGCTAGTGAGTAACGTAGGTCAACAAAAACTGAAGCCATGTGAAGCAGCTATTTAGTTTTGCCCAAATGTTGAGTTGTCTGGCACAAATTTCTCGCTTGAGAGGTAAATAAGACCTTAGATTAGTTTATATCATCTCCCATCAAGCACTAACATAAGCCTTAACATCAACACATAGCATAACATTCTTGATTCGGCAACAAAAATAACGTTTTACCGGGACAGAGAAGAAATGTTAATGCAATTTTTCTCTCAAGAAGATAATTTTTTGTACTGTAAAAACATCGAAGGACTTCTTTCATCTATGGGTCTACTAGAGTATAAACCAGAAGAATGGAGGTCATTCATTGACAGCTCCAAAAAAGGCTTGAAATGTGTGCTACTTCACAACGAAAATAAGTTTGCCTGTGTTCCAATTGGCCACCCAGTCGTTTTAAAGGAACACTACCAAAGTGTAAAGATGATCTTGAAGAAACTTTCTTATACTGAGCATAACTGGGAGATATGCGTTGATTTGAAAATGTTCAACTTTCTCTTAGGACAACAAGGCGGCTACACCAAGTATCCCTGCTTTATTTGTTACTGGGATAGTCGGACCACTGATCAACGCTGGATTAAAAAGGAATGGCCCATACGTGAACAGCTTGTGCACGAAGATAAAAACATTGTAAATGAACCTTTGGTCATTTGTAATCGCATCATTTTACCCACATTGCACATCAAACTGGGTTTGATGAAACAATTTGTCAAGGCTTTAGATTAGATAAAGATGGTGCTTGTCTTGATCACCTGTGCAACGTATTTCCTGGTCTTAGTATTGAAACGCTGATAGCAGGAATTTTTGATGGGCCACAAATACGAAAATTAATTCAATATTAAGTTTTTCCGTCACATATGACTGAAGTTGAGTAGGCAGCCTGGCACTCTTTCGTTGCAGTTGTAAAAGGATTTCTTGGAAGCACAAAAGCAAGCAACTATGTGGATCTCATAGAAGTAAAGCTTACAAACTTTCAAGCTCTTGGATCAAGGATGAACATAAAAGTTCACTATCTATTTAGTCACTTGGATCGCTTCCCTGAAAACATTGGAAATATGAGTGAGGAACAAGGTGAAAGGTTTCATCAAGATATCAAATTAATAGATGAGGATATCAAGGTAGATGTGATACTCACATGATGGCAGATTACTGCTGGTGCCTAATGCGAAGCTGTCCACAACCAAACTACAGGCGAAAGTCGTACAAGAGAATTTTCCTGCAGATGACTTTAAGCTAATTTGAGTAATTAACTAGAGTGCATCTAAGAACTTCACTAATGCACATCCTGAGATGGGTATATTTTTTCGTATAGTGTTTTGTTTTGAATACTCCGTGGCAAATAAAAAAATTGATTGCTTGTTTATTTCGTCTGTTTTTACAAGTTGTCGTCTTTCTTGTGCTGGCTTAGGCATACTTGGTTTGTTATTACCAAATTACTGCTATTTATTGTTCACTTCAAGCAAGTTTTAATGTGGTATTGGAAGCTTAGTCTCACACATTGCAATATGTTAAGAGAATCTGAAAAGACGAATAAATGGGGCATTTTCTGTGTTGAATATACGGAAAAGAATAGACTTATGCAGCACCTCTTCTTTTAGTTAATCTCATTGTGTCTTTAGCTTTTGCTCATTCTTGTGGTTTTAGTGCAGATACACTTACAACAACATTTAATATAGGCTGTTCCTTAAGATAAAATGCAACCTACTTTCAAAATTAAAAGGTATCAAAAATATCAAAATTCGCTAATATCTTAAAAACTAGAGCCAATTTGCAAAAACTAATGGCATTCTCGAGCTCAGCGCCCCTGATATACCCTAAAATCGTTCTTACCTTCCATGCCAAAATTTTTTTGTTGGCCAGTGTTATTTTTTGTCATTGCTTGTGGAACGAAAAATGAAATGGTAACCATTATAACGAGATGACTCGGCAAACAAACAATAAACGACGAAAAGAAGCTAAGTCCAATAGCTTAAAACCTGCATGGTTTAAAACGGAATTAATAACAATGAATAATACTGGTTAGCACAACCGCTAATCCAAGCATAGCCTACATATGGTACAAACATATAGACGTAAAAATAAAGTAATGTCGGTAAGTATAAAAATACGCAATATTGATAGGTTATTTTTAATTGCATGGGCACTCAGGCGATGTAGTGATTAGAACCTTTGATAATGATGATGGGATGAAAATGCGAGTCCTTATGTCTTGTCGAAACGTAATTGGACTGCGGACACAAAACTAAAATGATCTTCAAGCAGCTTATTTCCAAACCCTGTATTGTTAAATGGAATACTTTGATCTTTGTTTCCAGGATATCCTACAGCCTGTGTAGATGTTTGGCATCAGAGACAACTTAACCCTTTGAATCACCGTAATTCAAAAAAATAACAATAACTTAAGTCTACGTAAAAAGACTTTTGTATTTGTTCCCGAAATTGGGTGAATTAAACAAAAAGAATAATCGGTCCAAGAGAACCCATATAATTTAAAGGGACCCAACAAAAATTGATGTTTCCTTGTAAGTTACTGTATTTTTGATTTCTCTGCTGTTATGCTGTTTGGGTAAACGCACGCAGGCGAATTAGTGTACTAGTATGATTCTATCTACGTCCTCTCCATAACCAAATCACACTCAAACAATGGCAAAGTTTTTCTTTTTTCACACCACGATGGTTAGGCTGAAGTACAACAAAACGAAACAATTTTAAGAAAAAAGCTGCAACGCTGAGTGTAATATTGCATTTAAATGGAATAACAAATTGCACAAAAGATTCAAAATCAAAATGGATACATATACTCTCTCTACCCAACAACAAAAAGGATTGGAGTGAATGCAGTAGCTAGGGCTGCTAGGCTCACAATATAGGCGGGGATTATACAGTTGTCGATTTATCATCGCTCAACAGTTAGTAAATCTGGACAAACGTATCTGGCGCTTTGGTATAGGTTAAACAGCAGGTTATATGTTTACTATTGCAACAAAAATTATAAATACTATAAACAGGTAAAGAGCAAGTACTAGGTTGACGACTAAGTACTAGTATGACGACTACAACGTATTCAAGATGACGAAAAGTTTGCTCTGAAAGAAAACAAAAATCTTACACTTTGAGTAACAAATCGGAAAAAATGCAAAATTAACTGCTGCTTGAACTGAACACTCCGCCCCATTCACAAGATTGTCGTGGACAAAAGTAAACACGAAGCAGCGTCAGCTTTCATTTTAACTCTGCTTCGAAGCGACGACTTTTTTTAGGCTTAACCTTGACCTGAAGTAACCCCCTGACGGGCCTGAGCTCAGATGGCGTCGCTTTTAAATAAATTGTCCTTGAGATTTTGCGTCTTTCCTTGCAATGACGAAACACTGAAATAACAGATAAAGTTGAACACGGATTCGATTTTTCAGAAAAACTTTAGCAGCAAAGCAATGTACCTTCCAATGTGTTGAAACAGCGATGGTTTGTGAGGAGGCATTTTTAGCTCTCTCCTTTTATTGCATTGTTGGGCGTTCTCGTCATAACTGCAGACCGCTGACGCAACGTAGTCCAGCTGGAAAAATGAACGATAAAGGTTCAATGAGGTTCAGACAATAATAAAACCCCCATCGACCAGTCCATAAATGGATCGTAAGGTATGAGCACATCAAAGGAAAACACAGTTGCTGTCGTTTCTAAATTACTTTTTCATCCCATCAAATGTTTTAAACTTAACAAATCGAAGCACAGCTTAAAAAATACAAGTGCAGAAAGGTTATAGGTTAACATAGAAAAACTATATAGCTGACACCTTATAGGGTGCACGTCAAATTCCTAATAACCACATAACACTTGACGAATTTCGGTAGTTTGTTTTGGACACATTGGCTCGGCTTAGGCCTACTCAGCAAAAGTCGTTATGCTCGAAGCGTATACGGCGGAAAAACAAAAATGCGTAACAAAGAATCTTTTCATTCGTGTAAGCTGCCAACATACCTGGAGCCAGTCGAGCGGTTTTTTATTCCAGAACGTGTGGATGAACGAAGCATATGATGGAAGAGTTTCGGCGCGGAAAAGTTTTCCAATCGCTCCCAAATTACAAAAAGAAATATAAAAGTAATTTTCCATCGATCTTCGGTTAGCCTCCTGCATAGAAATCATATTACTCAACCTGTGTCACACATTGAGCATAAGGTATAGTTAACTTTTCTTAAAATGACGACGACTTAATTAGCAAGCAGAAGTGACCTTTAAAAACCAAATTGGGGGTCTTATTATCCTACAGTCACCCACAACGCAGCAACTATTACGTCACCTTCATTATCGCTCCGATGTACCCATGGCTGGCTATGACGTCATCTTCCATCATGAGGTAATATTTAGGTGAAAGGTTATAGATGTACATCATGAGGAAGATCTGGTCCAGATTCTGTTTCGATCTCCACTTCACTCGGTCCAGCGCGTCGTTAAAACTGGACTGAAGCACTTTTTCCCATGGGGGGTAGTAACTTTTAGGTGGACTAATTAGCTGCAATAGAAATTTGTGAGATTGGCGGGGGTAAAAACAATCGCTAAAAACAAACATATCAAAATGGCCGGCTATTACTCAACAAACTCACAAAAATAGGAACAATACAGTTTGACAGCGTAGTCTAAAAGCAAATATAGTTTCCTTTCGGGATGAGCGATAATCGTGATGTCACTGAAGTAGTACTAAATAATTCAACTCTAAACTTTCAGTTTTCATTCATAAACTTATGTATAGTTACTTAGCCTGTGGTTGTGTAATTTATTGTTGAAGAACTGGATGCTTTAAACGTATACTTTGCTTTGTGGGGCGTTTGACCCGGCCGTTAAAACGTTTTAAAATTAAATTGTAATGATACGGCTGTAAAGGGAATTAATTTCCTTTTTACTTTCTCAGCCGCTTCTGAATTATTAAAGCTCTTCGCTGTTCTCACGATTGATATCGATACAAGTATTGGGCTTGTTTGGGAATAAACACTGAAGTGAAACCTGTAATATCCCATCTTCAATGTGCTTCTGATAGCTGCTTTGCAATGAGTGCGAAAGATCACGTAAAAACTCTTCGTCAGTCTCGCCGACGTAAACAAGGATTCTAGAATCAACGGAACGATCAACCTGATTCTTCAGAAGGGAATCGATTGTTTGCGAAAGATAGGATACTCCCTGCCTCTGCCAGATAGAAAATACAACAAAGATTGAATTGAAATTGAAATCGTTTGTATTGATTTTGAATGCAAACAAATTGCAAAAACACGGCAAATCGTGGTCGTATTGCGCAAACCGCTCGTAGGAGTGAGTGACACTTATTTTAACTGAATGATTGTTTCCAATTTCAATCACGGTCGGTTATAATTAGAACTGATGTACAAATTGTGTGAAATGAAAACATCTTATGACATAACAATAACAATCACATTTGCATCATAAACATACCTTCACTGTGGGTATTCCTATTACGACGTCGGCGTTTTTCGGTATCTGACCCAACTCAAAGCCTGGGCTGGGTGCTTTTAGGTCCCCTGAGAGGGGAAATACCGGATCTAAGGGGTGAAAATAGACTTTTTCACCGGGTACAATTGGTTCATCTTTTACGTTTGCAACGAAGCTCTTTGATTCTAACGACTGCAAAAAAGCACATCAAAAAAATTGTTAACCGTAAATGGATGAGACATATTTGTTTTTAAAGAAAACAAACGTTTGTCAGGAGACCATACTCCATAGGAATAGTCAGTATGTTTTATGGCCACAGTAACATGATCCTGTATAAATTTTAAACTCTGTCTAAGTAACTTTTAGGATGAAGGTTTATATCGCAATAAAACTTTAACAAGAAACTGAGAAAAATAGCTTGGAACGCACGATTTTTTCAGGTAAAATACCACCAGCTTAACTTAAATTGTAGCACTGACCGTGATAATCGCAGCCGCTTCGGTTTCAACATCGACATCTTCTTGTGCTTGTATATCTTCTTGTACCGGTTCTGCTTTTCGAACTTCTTTCGAACCGCCGGTCGACAAGAAGTCAAAGTAATAGACAAATACAAACACATAGAACAATGCCGCGGCCAGCCATATGTTGCGCTTACGTAGTAACACGGCTGGCATCGTTTGCTACACCTAAGATGTTTACCGTCATATCGTAGCCTAGGCAGGCGCTGCAAGATTCCGTAGTGAAATCTCGATCGTTCACTGATTAATTAATTAGTTTAGGTTTTTGCGACTTCATTATCAATTCCAGCAACAATGCATATAAACAAAAGAAATAAATCGTTCCACACACATAGTCTCCAAAACCGACAAACAACAGTTACCGTCGCTACGACGCACATTGCTCCGCGAAGTGCTGAATTCACATCGCATAACGAAGAAAAGCGCCAAGAATTTTTGCATAGAAGTCATGGTGGCACCATTTTTCTTACTGTGGCGTCTGCAGTAGGTTAAACAACACTTCATATTACATTTTTTACTGTCTGTGGTGAAAATTGATAATTAATTTTCCGGGTGATAATTGAGATGCTGTAGTAAGAAAACTCCAGAGAATTCACAAAATCTGGCAAAACGATAATTTCTTACATTGACATCAGTTTTGGTGTGTCGATAGCTTGCTTCTAGCGGCCCACCAACGATAATCGCTGAAGGGCCTGTAGGCCCATCTGAAGCCCTATCTAAAACAATGCAAAGTACAATTTTTCAATTTGAATTTGCTTCTAAACAAGCCCGGTCACCTCGCTGAGTTTTTGTATCCGCCGAGATGTAGGACAAAAGGACTTAATGCAGTATTTTGAGAAAATTCTCGTATCTGGAATTCTCGCACCAAATGCTTCAACTTTTTAACAACTTTTTTTCTTGTATTTTTCCAAAAAATCAGCCAAAAAGCCTTAACTTTGAACCAACACAAAACGTCAACTTTAGCCTGAACCTACACTCCGCACACGCCATAACAACAGCAAACTTTCACAGATTAAGGTCACGTGCATGCGCACTGGACCGGAATCATTTATAGTTTTTATATAGTGACGTCTTGCATGCGACCTTCGTCACAATCCCCGGGTTGCCGTTTTAAAACTGCTGAAAATGGTACTACAGGCCCTATAGCGAGAATAGCTCGTTGTAGCCGTCGGGCCGACAACTACGTACGTGCTATCTGGGTTGTAAGATTAAGGATCAGCATCAACTCGTTTTCAATTACTTCCCCGCTACCTGGCATTTTTTTTAACTAACTTACCTCAAATTCTCTGACGCATCGTAATGATTATTTTTGTCATTGCTTGTGGAACGAAAAATGAAATGGTAACCATTATAACGAGATGACTCGGCAAACTAACAATAAACGACGAAAAGAAGCTAAGTCCAATAGCTTAAAACCTGCATGGTTTAAAACGGAATTAATAACAATGAATAATACTGGTTAGCACGACCGCTAATCCAAGCATAGCCTACATATGGTACAAACATATAGACGTAAAAATAAAGTAATGTCGGTAAGTATAAAAATACGCAATATTGATAGGTTATTTTTAATTGCATGGGCACTCAGGCGATGTAGTGATTAGAACCTTTGATAATGATGATGGGATGAAAATGCGAGTCCTTATGTCTTGTCGAAACGTAATTGGACTGCGGACACAAAACTAAAATGATCTTCAAGCAGCTTATTTCCAAACCCTGGATTGTTAAATGGAATACTTTGATCTTTCTTTGTTTTTCAGGATAGCCTACAGCCTGTGTAAGGTACCTGTACCAATTAAGGCCCACCTAACACTTTTGTGAAAATAACTCAAGAACCACAAATGAGAATAGGCTGAAAAATCGTATTCTATTAGTAAGGGTATATGACTACAACATATTAAAACCACAATACCTGAAAACGCCCCAAAAAAATTTTATAAAGAAATTAAAAATTCCAAAAAATGGGCCTTATTAGGAGCATAGGCTCCTAATAAGGCCTACCAATTTTGTGAGTATTTTGATTCAAAACATAGCTGAAAAATCGTATTAAGTAAATAAAGCAAGACAGCAACCACCAATTTGTGTAAGACAACGACCAACAAACGTGGGTTGAAAAAAAAAAGTAACTGCAACAACTTGCCAACTGATGACTGGAACCACTCTTGAAGTCTGGAAATCAATTAACCAAGCATCTTGAATGGGCCTTATTAGGCGCATGTGGCATCTACGAAAAAAATGTCACATTTTTATTATCAGAAAAATTTTAGCAAAAAAAGTGTATTATCCTTTTCAATACTAAGTTGGTTGTTACATGAAAACTTCAGCCGGCTGACAACAGTTCATTTAACCGGCCAAATTCTCACTTACTTTTTTTCTAAATTAACAAAACCACCATAACTGCAAATATCAAATTTTTCTTGTGCTCTAGCGAATCGGTTGATCACGTGGCAAGGATGAAATCTGGTAAACCATCATGAATTTATATTATTTTTTATATAGGGTTAAAATTTTTCATTTATTTGCACGGGTTTGCGAAATATGAGCAATGGGCCTTATTAGACACAGGTACCTTAGATGTTTGGCATCAGAGACAACTTAACCCTTTGAATCACCGTAATTCAAAAAAATAACAATAACTTAAGTCTACGTAAAAAGACTTTTGTATTTGTTCCCGAAATTGGGTGAATTAAACAAAAAGAATAATCGGTCCAAGAGAACCCATATAATTTAAAGGGACCCAACGAAAATTGATGTTTCTTTGTAAGTTACTGTATTTTTTATTTCTCTGCTGTTATGCTGTTTGGGTAAACGCACGCAGGCGAATTAGTGTACTAGTATGATTCTATCTACGTCCTTTCCACAACCAAATCACACTCAAACAATGGCAAAGTTTTTCTTTTTTCACACCACGATGGTTAGGCTGAAGTACAACAAAACGAAACAATTTTAAGAAAAAAGCTGCAACGCTTAGTGTAATATTGCATTTAAATGGCATAACAAATTGCACAAAAGATTCAAAATAATAAATCAAAATGGGCACATATACTGTACCCAACAACAAAAAGGATTGGAGTGAATGCAGTAGCTAGGGCTGCTAGGCTCACAATATAGGCGGGGATTATACAGTTGTCGATTTATCATCGCTCATCAGTTAGTAAATCTGGACAAACGTATCTGGCGCTTTGGTATAGGTTAAACAGCAGGTTATATGTTTACTATTGCAACATAAATTGTAAATACTATAAACAGGTAAAGAGTAAGTACTAGGTTATGACGACTACAACGTATTCAAGATGACGAAAAGTTTGCTCTGAAAGAAAACAAAAATCTTACACTTTGAGTAACAAATCGGAAAAAATGCAAAATTAACTTCTGCTTGAACTGAACACTCCGCCCCATTCACAAGATTGTCGTGGACAAAAGTAAACACGAAGCAGCGTCAGCTTTCATTTTAACTCTGCTTCGAAGCGACGACTTTTTTTAGGCTTAACCTTGACCTGAAGTAACCTCTAACGGACCTGAGCTCAGATGGCGTCGCTTTTGAATGAATTGTCCTTGAGATTTTGCGTCTTTCCTTGCAATGACGAAACACTGAAAGAAAAGATGAAGTCGAAGATGGATTCGATTTTTCAGAAAAACTTTAGCAGCAAAGCAATGTACCTTCCAATGTGTTGAAACAGCGACGGTTTGTGAGGAGGCATTTTTAGCTCTCTCCTTTTATTGCATTGTTGGGCGTTCTCGTCATAGCTGCAGACCGCTGACGCAACGTAGTCCAGCTGGAAAAATGAACGATAAAGGTTCAATAAGGTGCAGGCAATAACAAAACCCCCATCAACCAGTCCATGAATGGATCGTAAGGTATGAGCACACCAAAGGAAAACACATGCTGTCGTTTCTAAATTGCTTTTTCATCCCATCAAATGTTTGAAACTTAACAAATCGAAGCACAGCTTAAAAAAATAATTGCAGAAAGGTTATAGGTTAACATAGAAAAACTATATAGCTGACACCTTATAGGGTGTACGTTAAATTCCGAATAACCACATAACACTTGACGAATTTCGGTAGTTTTTTTTGGACACATTGGCTCGGCCTAGGCCTACTCAGCAAAAGTCGTTATGCTCGAAGCGTATACGGCGGAAAAACAAAAATGCTCAACAAAGAATCTTTTCATTCGTGTAAGCTGCCAACATACCTGCAGCCAGTCGAGCGGTTTTTTATTCCAGAACGTGTGGATGAACGAAGCATATGATGGAAGAGTTTCGGCGCGGAAAAGTTTTCCAATCGCTCCCAAATTACAAAAAGAAATATAAAAGTAATTTTCCATCGATCTTCGGTTAGCCTCCTGCATAGAAATCATATTATTCAACCCATGGCACACATTGAGCATAAGGTATAGTTAACTTTTCTTAAAATGACGAAGACTTAATTAGAAAGCAGAAGTGACCTTTAAAAACCAAATTGGGGGTCTTATTATCCTACCGTCACCCACAACGCAGCAACTATTACGTCACCTTCATTATCGCTCCGATGTACCCATGGCTGGCTATGACGTCATCTTCCATCATGAGGTAATATTTAGGTGAAAGGTTATAGATGTACATCATGAGGAAGATTTGATCCAGATTCTGTTTCGATCTCCACTTCACTCGCTCCAGCGCGTCGTTAAAACTGGACTGAAGCACTTTTTCCCATGAGGGGTAGTAACTTTTAGGTGGACTAATTAGCTGCAAGAGAAATTTGTGAGATTGGCGGGGGTAAAAACAATCGCTAAAAACAAACATATCAAAATGGCCAGCTATTACTCAACAAACTCACAAAAATAGGAATAATACAGTTTGACAGCGTAGTCTAAAAGCAAATATAGTTTCCTTTCGGGATGAGCGATAATCGTGATGTCACTGAAGTAGTACTAAATAATTCAACTCTAAACTTTCAGTTTTCATTCATAAACTTATGTATAGTTACTTAGCCTGTGGTTGTGTAATTTATTGTTGAAGAACTGGATGCTTTAAACGTATACTTTGCTTTGTGGGGCGTTTGACCCGGCCGTTAAAACGTTTTAAAATTAAATTGTAATGATACGGCTGTAAAGGGAATTAATTTCCTTTTTACTTTCTCAGCCGCTTCTGAATTATTAAAGCTCTTCGCTGTTCTCACGATTGATATCGATACAAGTATTGGGCTTGTTTGGGAATAAACACTGAAGTGAAACCTGTAATATCCCATCTTCAATGTGCTTCCGATAACTGCTTTGCAATGAGCGCGAAAGATCACGTAAAAACTCTTCGTCGGTCTCGCCGACGTAAACAAGGATTCTAGAATCAACAGAACGATCAACCTGATTCTTCAGAAGGGAATCGATTGTTTGCGAGAGATAGGATACTCCCTGCCTCTGCCAGACAAAAAATAGAACAAAGATTGAATTGAAAGCAAATTGAAATCGTTTGTATTGATTTTGAATGCAAACAAATTGCAAAAACACCGCAAATAGCGGTCGTATTGCGCAAATCGCTCGTAGGAGTGAGTAACACTTTTTTTAACTGAATGATTGTTTCCAATTTCAATCACGGTCGGTTATAATTAGAACTGATGTACAAATTGTGTGAAATGAAAACATCTTATGACATAACAATAACAATCACATTTGCATCATAAACATACCTTCACTGTGGGTATTCCTATTACGACGTCGGCGTTTTTCGGTATCCGACCCAACTCAAAGCCTGGGCTGGGTGCTTTTAGGTCCCCTGAGAGGGGAAATACCGGATCTAAGGGGTGAAAATAGACTTTTTCACCGGGTACAATTGGTTCATCTTTTACGTTTGTAACGAAGCTCTTTGATTCTAACGACTGCAAAAAAGCACAACAAAAAAAATTGTTAACCGTAAACGGATGAGACATATTTGTTTTTAAAGAAAACAAACGTTTGTCAGGAGACCATACTCCATAGGAATAGTCAGTATGTTTTATGGCCACAGTAACACGATCCTGTATTAATTTTAAACTCTGTCTAAGTAACTTTTAGGATGAAGGTTTATATCGCAATAAAACTTTGTTTAATTTGTCTGTTTGGCGGTCGGTTGAGTCAGTGTCGAAAACTTGTATTATTATCAAGTCCAAACTGCAAATAGAAGCAACATCGTTTTTGTTTTTATGACGTAAGAAGAGACCATTGTCAATTGATGTACAGTGTACTCACATATAAAAAAGCGACCTAGCATTTCATATCGGTATATAGCACCGGAAAATGACGCTTGTTTACCTCGCAGAAAATAAAGCACTTACCAGAATAACTTAAATGAAGCGATCATTTCACCGTATGTAGGTCACGCAGCCTGGGGTTAAGGGCCTGTAGGCCCATCTGAAGCCCTATCTAAAACAATGCAAAGTACAATTTTTCAATTTGAATTTGCTTCTAAACAAGTCCGGTCACCTCGCTGAGTTTTTGTATCCGCCGAGATGTAGGACAAAAGGACTTAATGCAGTATTTTGAGAAAATTCTCGTATCTGGAATTCTCGCACCAAATGCTTCAACTTTTTAACAACTTTTTTTCTTGTATTTTTCCAAAAAATCAGCCAAAAAGCCTTAACTTTGAACCAACACAAAACGTCAACTTTAGCCTGAACCTACACTCCGCACACGCCATAACAACAGCAAACTTTCACAGATTAAGGTCACGTGCATGCGCACTGGACCGGAATCATTTATAGTTTTTATATAGTGACGTCTTGCATGCGACCTTCGTCACAATCCCCGGGTTGCCGTTTTAAAACTGCTGAAAATGGTACTACAGGCCCTATAGCGAGAATAGCTCGTTGTAGCCGTCGGGCCGACAACTACGTACGTGCTATCTGGGTTGTAAGATTAAGGATCAGCATCAACTCGTTTTCAATTACTTCCCCGCTACCTGGCATTTTTTTTAACTAACTTACCTCAAATTCTCTGACGCATCGTAATGATTATTTTTGTCATTGCTTGTGGAACGAAAAATGAAATGGTAACCATTATAACGAGATGACTCGGCAAACTAACAATAAACGACGAAAAGAAGCTAAGTCCAATAGCTTAAAACCTGCATGGTTTAAAACGGAATTAATAACAATGAATAATACTGGTTAGCACGACCGCTAATCCAAGCATAGCCTACATATGGTACAAACATATAGACGTAAAAATAAAGTAATGTCGGTAAGTATAAAAATACGCAATATTGATAGGTTATTTTTAATTGCATGGGCACTCAGGCGATGTAGTGATTAGAACCTTTGATAATGATGATGGGATGAAAATGCGAGTCCTTATGTCTTGTCGAAACGTAATTGGACTGCGGACACAAAACTAAAATGATCTTCAAGCAGCTTATTTCCAAACCCTGGATTGTTAAATGGAATACTTTGATCTTTCTTTGTTTTTCAGGATAGCCTACAGCCTGTGTAAGGTACCTGTACCAATTAAGGCCCACCTAACACTTTTTTGAAAATAACTCAAGAACCACAAATGAGAATAGGCTGAAAAATCGTATTCTATTAGTAAGGGTATATGACTACAACATATTAAAACCACAATACCTGACAACTCCCCAAAAAATTTTTATAAAGAAATTAAAAATTCCAAAAAATGGGCCTTATTAGGAGCATAGGCTCCTAATAAGGCCCACCAATTTTGTGAGTATTTTGATTCAAAACATAGCTGAAAAATCGTATTAAGCAAATAAAGCAAGACAGCAACCACCAATTTGTGTAAGACAACGACCAACAAACGTGGGTTGAAAAAAAAAGTAACTGCAACAACTTTCCAACTCATGACTGGAACCACTCTTGAAGTCTGGAAATCAATTAACCAAGCATCTTGAATGGGCCTTATTAGGCGCATGTGGCATCCACGAAAAAAATGTCACATTTTTATTATCAGAAAAATTTTAGCAAAAAAAGTGTATTATCCTTTTCAATACTAAGTTGGTTGTTACATGAAAACTTCAGCCGGCTGACAACAGTTCATTTAACCGGCCAAATTCTCACTTACTTTTTTTCTAAATTAACAAAACCACCATAACTGCAAATATCAAATTTTTCTTGTGCTCTAGCGAATCGGTTGATCACGTGGCAAGGATGAAATCTGGTAAACCACCATGAATTTATATTAGTTTTTATATAGGGTTAAAATTTTTCATTTATTTGCACGGGTTTGCGAAATATGAGCAATGGGCCTTATTAGACACAGGTACCTTAGATGTTTGGCATCAGAGACAACTTAACCCTTTGAATCACCGTAATTCAAAAAAATAACAATAACTTAAGTCTACGTAAAAAGACTTTTGTATTTGTTCCCGAAATTGGGTGAATTAAACAAAAAGAATAATCGGTCCAAGAGAACCCATATAATTTAAAGGCATCCAACGAAAATTGATGTTTCCTTGTAAGTTACTGTATTTTTGATTTCTCTGCTGTTATGCTGTTTGGGTAAACGCACGCAGGCGAATTAGTGTACTAGTATGATTCTATCTACGTCCTTTCCACAACCAAATCACACTCAAACAATGGCAAAGTTTTTCTTTTTTCACACCACGATGGTTAGGCTGAAGTACAACAAAACGAAACAATTTTAAGAAAAAAGCTGCAACGCTTAGTGTAATATTGCATTTAAATGGCATAACAAATTGCACAAAAGATTCAAAATAATAAATCAAAATGGGCACATATACTGTACCCAACAACAAAAAGGATTGGAGTGAATGCAGTAGCTAGGGCTGCTAGGCTCACAATATAGGCGGGGATTATACAGTTGTCGATTTATCATCGCTCATCAGTTAGTAAATCTGGACAAACGTATCTGGCGCTTTGGTATAGGTTAAACAGCAGGTTATATGTTTACTATTGCAACATAAATTGTAAATACTATAAACAGGTAAAGAGTAAGTACTAGGTTATGACGACTACAACGTATTCAAGATGACGAAAAGTTTGCTCTGAAAGAAAACAAAAATCTTACACTTTGAGTAACAAATCGGAAAAAATGCAAAATTAACTGCTGCTTGAACTGAACACTCCGCCCCATTCACAAGATTGTCGTGGACAAAAGTAAACACGACGCAGCGTCAGCTTTCATTTTAACTCTGCTTCGAAGCGACGACTTTTTTTAGGCTTAACCATGACCTGAAGTAACCTCTAACGGACCTGAGCTCAGATGGCGTCGCTTTTGAATGAATTGTCCTTGAGATTTTGCGTCTTTCCTTGCAATGACGAAACACTGAAAGAAAAGATGAAGTCGAAGATGGATTCGATTTTTCAGAAAAACTTTAGCAGCAAAGCAACGTACCTTCCAATGTGTTGAAACAGCGACGGTTTGTGAGGAGGCATTTTTAGCTCTCTCCTTTTATTGCATTGTTGGGCGTTCTCGTCATAGCTGCAGACCGCTGACGCAACGTAGTCCAGCTGGAAAAATGAACGATAAAGGTTCAATAAGGTGCAGGCAATAACAAAACCCCCATCAACCAGTCCATGAATGGATCGTAAGGTATGAGCACACCAAAGGAAAACACATGCTGTCGTTTCTAAATTGCTTTTTCATCCCATCAAATGTTTGAAACTTAACAAATCGAAGCACAGCTTAAAAAAATAATTGCAGAAAGGTTATAGGTTAACATAGAAAAACTATATAGCTGACACCTTATAGGGTGCACGTTAAATTCCGAATAACCACATAACACTCGACGAATTTCGGTAGTTTTTTTTGGACACATTGGCTCGGCCTAGGCCTACTCAGCAAAAGTCGTTATGCTCGAAGCGTATACGGCGGAAAAACAAAAATGCTCAACAAAGAATCTTTTCATTCGTGTAAGCTGCCAACATACCTGCAGCCAGTCGAGCGGTTTTTTATTCCAGAACGTGTGGATGAACGAAGCATATGATGGAAGAGTTTCGGCGCGGAAAAGTTTTCCAATCGCTCCCAAATTACAAAAAGAAATATAAAAGTAATTTTCCATCGATCTTCGGTTAGCCTCCTGCATAGAAATCATATTATTCAACCCATGGCACACATTGAGCATAAGGTATAGTTAACTTTTCTTAAAATGACGAAGACTTAATTAGAAAGCAGAAGTGACCTTTAAAAACCAAATTGGGGGTCTTATTATCCTACCGTCACCCACAACGCAGCAACTATTACGTCACCTTCATTATCGCTCCGATGTACCCATGGCTGGCTATGACGTCATCTTCCATCATGAGGTAATATTTAGGTGAAAGGTTATAGATGTACATCATGAGGAAGATTTGATCCAGATTCTGTTTCGATCTCCACTTCACTCGGTCCAGCGCGTCGTTAAAACTGGACTGAAGCACTTTTTCCCAAGGGGGGTAGTAACTTTTAGGTGGACTAATTAGCTGCAAGAGAAATTTGTGAGATTGGCGGGGGTAAAAACAATCGCTAAAAACAAACATATCAAAATGGCCGGCTATTACTCAACAAACTCACAAAAATAGGAACAATACAGTTTGACAGCGTAGTCTAAAAGCAAATATAGTTTTCTTTCGGGATGAGCGATAATCGTGATGTCACCGAAGTAGTACTAAATAATTCAACTCTAAACTTTCAGTTTTCATTCATAAACTTATGTATAGTTACTTAGCCCGTGGTTGTGTAATTTATTGTTGAAGAACTGGATGCTTTAAACGTATACTTTGCTTTGTGGGGCGTTTGACCCAGCCGTTAAAACGTTTTAAAATTAAAATTTAATGATACGGCTGTAAAGGGAATTTATTTCCTTTTTACTTTCTCAGCCGCTTCTGAATTATTAAAGCTCTTCGCTGTTCTCACGATTGATATCGATACAAGTATTGGGCTTGTTTGGGAATAAACACTGAAGTGAAACCTGTAATATCCCATCTTCAATGTGCTTCTGATAACTGCTTTGCAATGAGCGCGAAAGATCACGTAAAAACTCTTTGTCGGTCTCGCCGACGTAAACAAGGATTCTAGAATCAATGGAAAGATCAACCTGATTCTTCAGAAGGGAATCGATTGTTTGCGAAAGATAGGATACTCCCTGCCTCTGCCAGATAGAAAATACAACAAAGATTGAATTGAAATTGAAATCGTTTGTATTGATTTTGAATGCAAACAAATTGCAAAAACACGGCAAATCGTGGTCGTATTGCGCAAACCGCTCGTAGGAGTGAGTAACACTTTTTTTTAACTGAATGATTGTTTCCAATTTCAATCACGGTCGGTTATAATTAGAACTGATGTACAAATTGTGTGAAATGAAAACATCTTATGACATAACAATAACAATCACATTTGCATCATAAACATACCTTCACTGTGGGTATTCCTATTACGACGTCGGCGTTTTTCGGTATCCGACCCAACTCAAAGCCTGGGCTGGGTGCTTTTAGGTCCCCTGAGAGGGGAAATACCGGATCTAAGGGGTGAAAATAGACTTTTTCACCGGGTACAATTGGTTCATCTTTTACGTTTGTAACGAAGCTCTTTGATTCTAACGACTGCAAAAAAGCACAACAAAAAAAATTGTTAACCGTAAACGGATGAGACATATTTGTTTTTAAAGAAAACAAACGTTTGTCAGGAGACCATACTCCATAGGAATAGTCAGTATGTTTTATGGCCACAGTAACACGATCCTGTATAAATTTTAAACTCTGTCTAAGTAACTTTTAGGATGAAGGTTTATATCGCAATAAAACTTTGTTTAATTTGTCTGTTTGGCGGTCGGTTGAGTCAGTGTCGAAAACTTGTATTATTATCAAGTCCAAACTGCAAATAGAAGCAACATCGTTTTTGTTTTTATGACGTAAGAAGAGACCATTGTCAATTGATGTACAGTGTACTCACATATAAAAAAGCGACCTAGCATTTCATATCGGTATATAGCACCGGAAAATGACGCTTGTTTACCTCGCAGAAAATAAAGCACTTACCAGAATAACTTAAATGAAGCGATCATTTCACCGTATGTAGGTCACGCAGCCTGGGGTTAAGGGCCTGTAGGCCCATCTGAAGCCCTATCTAAAACAATGCAAAGTACAATTTTTCAATTTGAATTTGCTTCTAAACAAGTCCGGTCACCTCGCTGAGTTTTTGTATCCGCCGAGATGTAGGACAAAAGGACTTAATGCAGTATTTTGAGAAAATTCTCGTATCTGGAATTCTCGCACCAAATGCTTCAACTTTTTAACAACTTTTTTTCTTGTATTTTTCCAAAAAATCAGCCAAAAAGCCTTAACTTTGAACCAACACAAAACGTCAACTTTAGCCTGAACCTACACTCCGCACACGCCATAACAACAGCAAACTTTCACAGATTAAGGTCACGTGCATGCGCACTGGACCGGAATCATTTATAGTTTTTATATAGTGACGTCTTGCATGCGACCTTCGTCACAATCCCCGGGTTGCCGTTTTAAAACTGCTGAAAATGGTACTACAGGCCCTATAGCGAGAATAGCTCGTTGTAGCCGTCGGGCCGACAACTACGTACGTGCTATCTGGGTTGTAAGATTAAGGATCAGCATCAACTCGTTTTCAATTACTTCCCCGCTACCTGGCATTTTTTTTAACTAACTTACCTCAAATTCTCTGACGCATCGTAATGATTATTTTTGTCATTGCTTGTGGAACGAAAAATGAAATGGTAACCATTATAACGAGATGACTCGGCAAACTAACAATAAACGACGAAAAGAAGCTAAGTCCAATAGCTTAAAACCTGCATGGTTTAAAACGGAATTAATAACAATGAATAATAGCCTACTGGTTAGCACGACCGCTAATCCAAGCATAGCCTACATATGGTACAAACATATAGACGTAAAAATAAAGTAATGTCGGTAAGTATAAAAATACGCAATATTGATAGGTTATTTTTAATTGCATGGGCACTCAGGCGATGTAGTGATTAGAACCTTTGATAATGATGATGGGATGAAAATGCGAGTCCTTATGTCTTGTCGAAACGTAATTGGACTGCGGACACAAAACTAAAATGATCTTCAAGCAGCTTATTTCCAAACCCTGGATTGTTAAATGGAATACTTTGATCTTTCTTTGTTTTTCAGGATAGCCTACAGCCTGTGTAAGGTACCTGTACCAATTAAGGCCCACCTAACACTTTTTTGAAAATAACTCAAGAACCACAAATGAGAATAGGCTGAAAAATCGTATTCTATTAGTAAGGGTATATGACTACAACATATTAAAACCACAATACCTGACAACTCCCCAAAAAATTTTTATAAAGAAATTAAAAATTCCAAAAAATGGGCCTTATTAGGAGCATAGGCTCCTAATAAGGCCCACCAATTTTGTGAGTATTTTGATTCAAAACATAGCTGAAAAATCGTATTAAGCAAATAAAGCAAGACAGCAACCACCAATTTGTGTAAGACAACGACCAACAAACGTGGGTTGAAAAAAAAAGTAACTGCAACAACTTTCCAACTCATGACTGGAACCACTCTTGAAGTCTGGAAATCAATTAACCAAGCATCTTGAATGGGCCTTATTAGGCGCATGTGGCATCCACGAAAAAAATGTCACATTTTTATTATCAGAAAAATTTTAGCAAAAAAAGTGTATTATCCTTTTCAATACTAAGTTGGTTGTTACATGAAAACTTCAGCCGGCTGACAACAGTTCATTTAACCGGCCAAATTCTCACTTACTTTTTTTCTAAATTAACAAAACCACCATAACTGCAAATATCAAATTTTTCTTGTGCTCTAGCGAATCGGTTGATCACGTGGCAAGGATGAAATCTGGTAAACCACCATGAATTTATATTAGTTTTTATATAGGGTTAAAATTTTTCATTTATTTGCACGGGTTTGCGAAATATGAGCAATGGGCCTTATTAGACACAGGTACCTTAGATGTTTGGCATCAGAGACAACTTAACCCTTTGAATCACCGTAATTCAAAAAAATAACAATAACTTAAGTCTACGTAAAAAGACTTTTGTATTTGTTCCCGAAATTGGGTGAATTAAACAAAAAGAATAATCGGTCCAAGAGAACCCATATAATTTAAAGGCATCCAACGAAAATTGATGTTTCCTTGTAAGTTACTGTATTTTTGATTTCTCTGCTGTTATGCTGTTTGGGTAAACGCACGCAGGCGAATTAGTGTACTAGTATGATTCTATCTACGTCCTTTCCACAACCAAATCACACTCAAACAATGGCAAAGTTTTTCTTTTTTCACACCACGATGGTTAGGCTGAAGTACAACAAAACGAAACAATTTTAAGAAAAAAGCTGCAACGCTTAGTGTAATATTGCATTTAAATGGCATAACAAATTGCACAAAAGATTCAAAATAATAAATCAAAATGGGCACATATACTGTACCCAACAACAAAAAGGATTGGAGTGAATGCAGTAGCTAGGGCTGCTAGGCTCACAATATAGGCGGGGATTATACAGTTGTCGATTTATCATCGCTCATCAGTTAGTAAATCTGGACAAACGTATCTGGCGCTTTGGTATAGGTTAAACAGCAGGTTATATGTTTACTATTGCAACATAAATTGTAAATACTATAAACAGGTAAAGAGTAAGTACTAGGTTATGACGACTACAACGTATTCAAGATGACGAAAAGTTTGCTCTGAAAGAAAACAAAAATCTTACACTTTGAGTAACAAATCAGAAAAAATGCAAAATTAACTGCTGCTTGAACTGAACACTCCGCCCCATTCACAAGATTGTCGTGGACAAAAGTAAACACGACGCAGCGTCAGCTTTCATTTTAACTCTGCTTCGAAGCGACGACTTTTTTTAGGCTTAACCATGACCTGAAGTAACCTCTAACGGACCTGAGCTCAGATGGCGTCGCTTTTGAATGAATTGTCCTTGAGATTTTGCGTCTTTCCTTGCAATGACGAAACACTGAAAGAAAAGATGAAGTCGAAGATGGATTCGATTTTTCAGAAAAACTTTAGCAGCAAAGCAACGTACCTTCCAATGTGTTGAAACAGCGACGGTTTGTGAGGAGGCATTTTTAGCTCTCTCCTTTTATTGCATTGTTGGGCGTTCTCGTCATAGCTGCAGACCGCTGACGCAACGTAGTCCAGCTGGAAAAATGAACGATAAAGGTTCAATAAGGTGCAGGCAATAACAAAACCCCCATCAACCAGTCCATGAATGGATCGTAAGGTATGAGCACACCAAAGGAAAACACATGCTGTCGTTTCTAAATTGCTTTTTCATCCCATCAAATGTTTGAAACTTAACAAATCGAAGCACAGCTTAAAAAAATAATTGCAGAAAGGTTATAGGTTAACATAGAAAAACTATATAGCTGACACCTTATAGGGTGCACGTTAAATTCCGAATAACCACATAACACTCGACGAATTTCGGTAGTTTTTTTTGGACACATTGGCTCGGCCTAGGCCTACTCAGCAAAAGTCGTTATGCTCGAAGCGTATACGGCGGAAAAACAAAAATGCTCAACAAAGAATCTTTTCATTCGTGTAAGCTGCCAACATACCTGCAGCCAGTCGAGCGGTTTTTTATTCCAGAACGTGTGGATGAACGAAGCATATGATGGAAGAGTTTCGGCGCGGAAAAGTTTTCCAATCGCTCCCAAATTACAAAAAGAAATATAAAAGTAATTTTCCATCGATCTTCGGTTAGCCTCCTGCATAGAAATCATATTATTCAACCCATGGCACACATTGAGCATAAGGTATAGTTAACTTTTCTTAAAATGACGAAGACTTAATTAGAAAGCAGAAGTGACCTTTAAAAACCAAATTGGGGGTCTTATTATCCTACCGTCACCCACAACGCAGCAACTATTACGTCACCTTCATTATCGCTCCGATGTACCCATGGCTGGCTATGACGTCATCTTCCATCATGAGGTAATATTTAGGTGAAAGGTTATAGATGTACATCATGAGGAAGATTTGATCCAGATTCTGTTTCGATCTCCACTTCACTCGGTCCAGCGCGTCGTTAAAACTGGACTGAAGCACTTTTTCCCAAGGGGGGTAGTAACTTTTAGGTGGACTAATTAGCTGCAAGAGAAATTTGTGAGATTGGCGGGGGTAAAAACAATCGCTAAAAACAAACATATCAAAATGGCCGGCTATTACTCAACAAACTCACAAAAATAGGAACAATACAGTTTGACAGCGTAGTCTAAAAGCAAATATAGTTTTCTTTCGGGATGAGCGATAATCGTGATGTCACCGAAGTAGTACTAAATAATTCAACTCTAAACTTTCAGTTTTCATTCATAAACTTATGTATAGTTACTTAGCCCGTGGTTGTGTAATTTATTGTTGAAGAACTGGATGCTTTAAACGTATACTTTGCTTTGTGGGGCGTTTGACCCAGCCGTTAAAACGTTTTAAAATTAAAATTTAATGATACGGCTGTAAAGGGAATTTATTTCCTTTTTACTTTCTCAGCCGCTTCTGAATTATTAAAGCTCTTCGCTGTTCTCACGATTGATATCGATACAAGTATTGGGCTTGTTTGGGAATAAACACTGAAGTGAAACCTGTAATATCCCATCTTCAATGTGCTTCTGATAACTGCTTTGCAATGAGCGCGAAAGATCACGTAAAAACTCTTTGTCGGTCTCGCCGACGTAAACAAGGATTCTAGAATCAATGGAAAGATCAACCTGATTCTTCAGAAGGGAATCGATTGTTTGCGAAAGATAGGATACTCCCTGCCTCTGCCAGATAGAAAATACAACAAAGATTGAATTGAAATTGAAATCGTTTGTATTGATTTTGAATGCAAACAAATTGCAAAAACACGGCAAATCGTGGTCGTATTGCGCAAACCGCTCGTAGGAGTGAGTAACACTTTTTTTTAACTGAATGATTGTTTCCAATTTCAATCACGGTCGGTTATAATTAGAACTGATGTACAAATTGTGTGAAATGAAAACATCTTATGACATAACAATAACAATCACATTTGCATCATAAACATACCTTCACTGTGGGTATTCCTATTACGACGTCGGCGTTTTTCGGTATCCGACCCAACTCAAAGCCTGGGCTGGGTGCTTTTAGGTCCCCTGAGAGGGGAAATACCGGATCTAAGGGGTGAAAATAGACTTTTTCACCGGGTACAATTGGTTCATCTTTTACGTTTGTAACGAAGCTCTTTGATTCTAACGACTGCAAAAAAGCACAACAAAAAAAATTGTTAACCGTAAACGGATGAGACATATTTGTTTTTAAAGAAAACAAACGTTTGTCAGGAGACCATACTCCATAGGAATAGTCAGTATGTTTTATGGCCACAGTAACACGATCCTGTATAAATTTTAAACTCTGTCTAAGTAACTTTTAGGATGAAGGTTTATATCGCAATAAAACTTTGTTTAATTTGTCTGTTTGGCGGTCGGTTGAGTCAGTGTCGAAAACTTGTATTATTATCAAGTCCAAACTGCAAATAGAAGCAACATCGTTTTTGTTTTTATGACGTAAGAAGAGACCATTGTCAATTGATGTACAGTGTACTCACATATAAAAAAGCGACCTAGCATTTCATATCGGTATATAGCACCGGAAAATGACGCTTGTTTACCTCGCAGAAAATAAAGCACTTACCAGAATAACTTAAATGAAGCGATCATTTCACCGTATGTAGGTCACGCAGCCTGGGGTTAAGGGCCTGTAGGCCCATCTGAAGCCCTATCTAAAACAATGCAAAGTACAATTTTTCAATTTGAATTTGCTTCTAAACAAGTCCGGTCACCTCGCTGAGTTTTTGTATCCGCCGAGATGTAGGACAAAAGGACTTAATGCAGTATTTTGAGAAAATTCTCGTATCTGGAATTCTCGCACCAAATGCTTCAACTTTTTAACAACTTTTTTTCTTGTATTTTTCCAAAAAATCAGCCAAAAAGCCTTAACTTTGAACCAACACAAAACGTCAACTTTAGCCTGAACCTACACTCCGCACACGCCATAACAACAGCAAACTTTCACAGATTAAGGTCACGTGCATGCGCACTGGACCGGAATCATTTATAGTTTTTATATAGTGACGTCTTGCATGCGACCTTCGTCACAATCCCCGGGTTGCCGTTTTAAAACTGCTGAAAATGGTACTACAGGCCCTATAGCGAGAATAGCTCGTTGTAGCCGTCGGGCCGACAACTACGTACGTGCTATCTGGGTTGTAAGATTAAGGATCAGCATCAACTCGTTTTCAATTACTTCCCCGCTACCTGGCATTTTTTTTAACTAACTTACCTCAAATTCTCTGACGCATCGTAATGATTATTTTTGTCATTGCTTGTGGAACGAAAAATGAAATGGTAACCATTATAACGAGATGACTCGGCAAACTAACAATAAACGACGAAAAGAAGCTAAGTCCAATAGCTTAAAACCTGCATGGTTTAAAACGGAATTAATAACAATGAATAATAGCCTACTGGTTAGCACGACCGCTAATCCAAGCATAGCCTACATATGGTACAAACATATAGACGTAAAAATAAAGTAATGTCGGTAAGTATAAAAATACGCAATATTGATAGGTTATTTTTAATTGCATGGGCACTCAGGCGATGTAGTGATTAGAACCTTTGATAATGATGATGGGATGAAAATGCGAGTCCTTATGTCTTGTCGAAACGTAATTGGACTGCGGACACAAAACTAAAATGATCTTCAAGCAGCTTATTTCCAAACCCTGGATTGTTAAATGGAATACTTTGATCTTTCTTTGTTTTTCAGGATAGCCTACAGCCTGTGTAAGGTACCTGTACCAATTAAGGCCCACCTAACACTTTTTTGAAAATAACTCAAGAACCACAAATGAGAATAGGCTGAAAAATCGTATTCTATTAGTAAGGGTATATGACTACAACATATTAAAACCACAATACCTGAAAACGCCCCAAAAAAATTTTATAAAGAAATTAAAAATTCCAAAAAATGGGCCTTATTAGGAGCATAGGCTCCTAATAAGGCCCACCAATTTTGTGAGTATTTTGATTCAAAACATAGCTGAAAAATCGTATTAAGCAAATAAAGCAAGACAGCAACCACCAATTTGTGTAAGACAACGACCAACAAACGTGGGTTGAAAAAAAAAAGTAACTGCAACAACTTGCCAACTGATGACTGGAACCACTCTTGAAGTCTGGAAATCAATTAACCAAGCATCTTGAATGGGCCTTATTAGGCGCATGTGGCATCCACGAAAAAAATGTCACATTTTTATTATCAGAAAAATTTTAGCAAAAAAAGTGTATTATCCTTTTCAATACTAAGTTGGTTGTTACATGAAAATTTCAGCCGGCTGACAACAGTTCATTTAACCGGCCAAATTCTCACTTACTTTTTTTCTAAATTAACAAAACCACCATAACTGCAAATATCAAATTTTTCTTGTGCTCTAGCGAATCGGTTGATCACGTGGCAAGGATGAAATCTGGTAAACCATCATGAATTTATATTAGTTTTTATATAGGGTTAAAATTTTTCATTTATTTGCACGGGTTTGCGAAATATGAACAATGGGCCTTATTAGACACAGGTACCTTAGATGTTTGGCATCAGAGACAACTTAAACCTTTGAATCACCGTAATTCAAAAAAATAACAATAACTTAAGTCTACGTAAAAAGACTTTTGTATTTGTTCCCGAAATTGGGTGAATTAAACAAAAAGAATAATCGGTCCAAGAGAACCCATATAATTTAAAGGCATCCAACGAAAATTGATGTTTCCTTGTAAGTTACTGTATTTTTGATTTCTCTGCTGTTATGCTGTTTGGGTAAACGCACGCAGGCGAATTAGTGTACTAGTATGATTCTATCTACGTCCTCTCCACAACCAAATCACACTCAAACAATGGCAAAGTTTTTCTTTTTTCACACCACGATGGTTAGGCTGAAGTACAACAAAACGAAACAATTTTAAGAAAAAAGCTGCAACGCTTAGTGTAATATTGCATTTAAATGGCATAACAAATTGCACAAAAGATTCAAAATAATAAATCAAAATGGGCACATATACTGTACCCAACAACAAAAAGGATTGGAGTGAATGCAGTAGCTAGGGCTGCTAGGCTCACAATATAGGCGGGGATTATACAGTTGTCGATTTATCATCGCTCATCAGTTAGTAAATCTGGACAAACGTATCTGGCGCTTTGGTATAGGTTAAACAGCAGGTTATATGTTTACTATTGCAACATAAATTGTAAATACTATAAACAGGTAAAGAGCAAGTACTAGGTTATGACGACTACAACGTATTCAAGATGACGAAAAGTTTGCTCTGAAAGAAAACAAAAATCTTACACTTTGAGTAACAAATCGGAAAAAATGCAAAATTAACTGCTGCTTGAACTGAACACTCCGCCCCATTCACAAGATTGTCGTGGACAAAAGTAAACACGAAGCAGCGTCAGCTTTCATTTTAACTCTGCTTCGAAGCGACGACTTTTTTTAGGCTTAACCATGACCTGAAGTAACCTCTAACGGACCTGAGCTCAGATGGCGTCGCTTTTGAATGAATTGTCCTTGAGATTTTGCGTCTTTCCTTGCAATGACGAAACACTGAAAGAAAAGATGAAGTCGAAGATGGATTCGATTTTTCAGAAAAACTTTAGCAGCAAAGCAACGTACCTTCCAATGTGTTGAAACAGCGACGGTTTGTGAGGAGGCATTTTTAGCTCTCTCCTTTTATTGCATTGTTGGGCGTTCTCGTCATAGCTGCAGACCGCTGACGCAACGTAGTCCAGCTGGAAAAATGAACGATAAAGGTTCAATAAGGTGCAGGCAATAACAAAACCCCCATCAACCAGTCCATGAATGGATCGTAAGGTATGAGCACACCAAAGGAAAACACATGCTGTCGTTTCTAAATTGCTTTTTCATCCCATCAAATGTTTGAAACTTAACAAATCGAAGCACAGCTTAAAAAAATAATTGCAGAAAGGTTATAGGTTAACATAGAAAAACTATATAGCTGACACCTTATAGGGTGCACGTTAAATTCCGAATAACCACATAACACTCGACGAATTTCGGTAGTTTTTTTTGGACACATTGGCTCGGCCTAGGCCTACTCAGCAAAAGTCGTTATGCTCGAAGCGTATACGGCGGAAAAACAAAAATGCTCAACAAAGAATCTTTTCATTCGTGTAAGCTGCCAACATACCTGCAGCCAGTCGAGCGGTTTTTTATTCCAGAACGTGTGGATGAACGAAGCATATGATGGAAGAGTTTCGGCGCGGAAAAGTTTTCCAATCGCTCCCAAATTACAAAAAGAAATATAAAAGTAATTTTCCATCGATCTTCGGTTAGCCTCCTGCATAGAAATCATATTATTCAACCCATGGCACACATTGAGCATAAGGTATAGTTAACTTTTCTTAAAATGACGAAGACTTAATTAGAAAGCAGAAGTGACCTTTAAAAACCAAATTGGGGGTCTTATTATCCTACCGTCACCCACAACGCAGCAACTATTACGTCACCTTCATTATCGCTCCGATGTACCCATGGCTGGCTATGACGTCATCTTCCATCATGAGGTAATATTTAGGTGAAAGGTTATAGATGTACATCATGAGGAAGATTTGATCCAGATTCTGTTTCGATCTCCACTTCACTCGGTCCAGCGCGTCGTTAAAACTGGACTGAAGCACTTTTTCCCAAGGGGGGTAGTAACTTTTAGGTGGACTAATTAGCTGCAAGAGAAATTTGTGAGATTGGCGGGGGTAAAAACAATCGCTAAAAACAAACATATCAAAATGGCCGGCTATTACTCAACAAACTCACAAAAATAGGAACAATACAGTTTGACAGCGTAGTCTAAAAGCAAATATAGTTTTCTTTCGGGATGAGCGATAATCGTGATGTCACCGAAGTAGTACTAAATAATTCAACTCTAAACTTTCAGTTTTCATTCATAAACTTATGTATAGTTACTTAGCCCGTGGTTGTGTAATTTATTGTTGAAGAACTGGATGCTTTAAACGTATACTTTGCTTTGTGGGGCGTTTGACCCAGCCGTTAAAACGTTTTAAAATTAAAATTTAATGATACGGCTGTAAAGGGAATTTATTTCCTTTTTACTTTCTCAGCCGCTTCTGAATTATTAAAGCTCTTCGCTGTTCTCACGATTGATATCGATACAAGTATTGGGCTTGTTTGGGAATAAACACTGAAGTGAAACCTGTAATATCCCATCTTCAATGTGCTTCCGATAACTGCTTTGCAATGAGCGCGAAAGATCACGTAAAAACTCTTCGTCAGTCTCGCCGACGTAAACAAGGATTCTAGAATCAACAGAACGATCAACCTGATTCTTCAGAAGGGAATCGATTGTTTGCGAGAGATAGGATACTCCCTGCCTCTGCCAGACAAAAAATAGAACAAAGATTGAATTGAAAGCAAATTGAAATCGTTTGTATTGATTTTGAATGCAAACAAATTGCAAAAACACCGCAAATAGCGGTCGTATTGCGCAAATCGCTCGTAGGAGTGAGTAACACTTTTTTTAACTGAATGATTGTTTCCAATTTCAATCACGGTCGGTTATAATTAGAACTGATGTACAAATTGTGTGAAATGAAAACATCTTATGACATAACAATAACAATCACATTTGCATCATAAACATACCTTCACTGTGGGTATTCCTATTACGACGTCGGCGTTTTTCGGTATCCGACCCAACTCAAAGCCTGGGCTGGGTGCTTTTAGGTCCCCTGAGAGGGGAAATACCGGATCTAAGGGGTGAAAATAGACTTTTTCACCGGGTACAATTGGTTCATCTTTTACGTTTGTAACGAAGCTCTTTGATTCTAACGACTGCAAAAAAGCACAACAAAAAAAATTGTTAACCGTAAACGGATGAGACATATTTGTTTTTAAAGAAAACAAACGTTTGTCAGGAGACCATACTCCATAGGAATAGTCAGTATGTTTTATGGCCACAGTAACACGATCCTGTATAAATTTTAAACTCTGTCTAAGTAACTTTTAGGATGAAGGTTTATATCGCAATAAAACTTTGTTTAATTTGTCTGTTTGGCGGTCGGTTGAGTCAGTGTCGAAAACTTGTATTATTATCAAGTCCAAACTGCAAATAGAAGCAACATCGTTTTTGTTTTTATGACGTAAGAAGAGACCATTGTCAATTGATGTACAGTGTACTCACATATAAAAAAGCGACCTAGCATTTCATATCGGTATATAGCACCGGAAAATGACGCTTGTTTACCTCGCAGAAAATAAAGCACTTACCAGAATAACTTAAATGAAGCGATCATTTCACCGTATGTAGGTCACGCAGCCTGGGGTTAAGGGCCTGTAGGCCCATCTGAAGCCCTATCTAAAACAATGCAAAGTACAATTTTTCAATTTGAATTTGCTTCTAAACAAGCCCGGTCACCTCGCTGAGTTTTTGTATCCGCCGAGATGTAGGACAAAAGGACTTAATGCAGTATTTTGAGAAAATTCTCGTATCTGGAATTCTCGCACCAAATGCTTCAACTTTTTAACAACTTTTTTTCTTGTATTTTTCCAAAAAATCAGCCAAAAAGCCTT
This sequence comes from Clavelina lepadiformis, assembly GCF_947623445.1. NCBI lineage: Eukaryota > Metazoa > Chordata > Ascidiacea > Aplousobranchia > Clavelinidae > Clavelina > Clavelina lepadiformis. Next base: position 22,610,975 of record NC_135241.1, read on the forward strand.
AACTTTGAACCAACACAAAACGTCAACTTTAGCCTGAACCTACACTCCGCACACGCCATAACAACAGCAAACTTTCACAGATTAAGGTCACGTGCATGCGCACTGGACCGGAATCATTTATAGTTTTTATATAGTGACGTCTTGCATGCGACCTTCGTCACAATCCCCGGGTTGCCGTTTTAAAACTGCTGAAAATGGTACTACAGGCCCTATAGCGAGAATAGCTCGTTGTAGCCGTCGGGCCGACAACTACGTACGTGCTATCTGGGTTGTAAGATTAAGGATCAGCATCAACTCGTTTTCAATTACTTCCCCGCTACCTGGCATTTTTTTTAACTAACTTACCTCAAATTCTCTGACGCATCGTAATGATTATTTTTGTCATTGCTTGTGGAACGAAAAATGAAATGGTAACCATTATAACGAGATGACTCGGCAAACTAACAATAAACGACGAAAAGAAGCTAAGTCCAATAGCTTAAAACCTGCATGGTTTAAAACGGAATTAATAACAATGAATAATACTGGTTAGCACGACCGCTAATCCAAGCATAGCCTACATATGGTACAAACATATAGACGTAAAAATAAAGTAATGTCGGTAAGTATAAAAATACGCAATATTGATAGGTTATTTTTAATTGCATGGGCACTCAGGCGATGTAGTGATTAGAACCTTTGATAATGATGATGGGATGAAAATGCGAGTCCTTATGTCTTGTCGAAACGTAATTGGACTGCGGACACAAAACTAAAATGATCTTCAAGCAGCTTATTTCCAAACCCTGGATTGTTAAATGGAATACTTTGATCTTTCTTTGTTTTTCAGGATAGCCTACAGCCTGTGTAAGGTACCTGTACCAATTAAGGCCCACCTAACACTTTTGTGAAAATAACTCAAGAACCACAAATGAGAATAGGCTGAAAAATCGTATTCTATTAGTAAGGGTATATGACTACAACATATTAAAACCACAATACCTGAAAACGCCCCAAAAAAATTTTATAAAGAAATTAAAAATTCCAAAAAATGGGCCTTATTAGGAGCATAGGCTCCTAATAAGGCCTACCAATTTTGTGAGTATTTTGATTCAAAACATAGCTGAAAAATCGTATTAAGTAAATAAAGCAAGACAGCAACCACCAATTTGTGTAAGACAACGACCAACAAACGTGGGTTGAAAAAAAAAAGTAACTGCAACAACTTGCCAACTGATGACTGGAACCACTCTTGAAGTCTGGAAATCAATTAACCAAGCATCTTGAATGGGCCTTATTAGGCGCATGTGGCATCTACGAAAAAAATGTCACATTTTTATTATCAGAAAAATTTTAGCAAAAAAAGTGTATTATCCTTTTCAATACTAAGTTGGTTGTTACATGAAAACTTCAGCCGGCTGACAACAGTTCATTTAACCGGCCAAATTCTCACTTACTTTTTTTCTAAATTAACAAAACCACCATAACTGCAAATATCAAATTTTTCTTGTGCTCTAGCGAATCGGTTGATCACGTGGCAAGGATGAAATCTGGTAAACCATCATGAATTTATATTATTTTTTATATAGGGTTAAAATTTTTCATTTATTTGCACGGGTTTGCGAAATATGAGCAATGGGCCTTATTAGACACAGGTACCTTAGATGTTTGGCATCAGAGACAACTTAACCCTTTGAATCACCGTAATTCAAAAAAATAACAATAACTTAAGTCTACGTAAAAAGACTTTTGTATTTGTTCCCGAAATTGGGTGAATTAAACAAAAAGAATAATCGGTCCAAGAGAACCCATATAATTTAAAGGCATCCAACGAAAATTGATGTTTCCTTGTAAGTTACTGTATTTTTGATTTCTCTGCTGTTATGCTGTTTGGGTAAACGCACGCAGGCGAATTAGTGTACTAGTATGATTCTATCTACGTCCTCTCCACAACCAAATCACACTCAAACAATGGCAAAGTTTTTCTTTTTTCACACCACGATGGTTAGGCTGAAGTACAACAAAACGAAACAATTTTAAGAAAAAAGCTGCAACGCTTAGTGTAATATTGCATTTAAATGGCATAACAAATTGCACAAAAGATTCAAAATAATAAATCAAAATGGGCACATATACTGTACCCAACAACAAAAAGGATTGGAGTGAATGCAGTAGCTAGGGCTGCTAGGCTCACAATATAGGCGGGGATTATACAGTTGTCGATTTATCATCGCACATCAGTTAGTAAATCTGGACAAACGTATCTGGCGCTTTGGTATAGGTTAAACAGCAGGTTATATGTTTACTATTGCAACATAAATTGTAAATACTATAAACAGGTAAAGAGCAAGTACTAGGTTATGACGACTACAACGTATTCAAGATGACGAAAAGTTTGCTCTGAAAGAAAACAAAAATCTTACACTTTGAGTAACAAATCAGAAAAAATGCAAAATTAACTGCTGCTTGAACTGAACACTCCGCCCCATTCACAAGATTGTCGTGGACAAAAGTAAACACGACGCAGCGTCAGCTTTCATTTTAACTCTGCTTCGAAGCGACGACTTTTTTTAGGCTTAACCATGACCTGAAGTAACCTCTAACGGACCTGAGCTCAGATGGCGTCGCTTTTGAATGAATTGTCCTTGAGATTTTGCGTCTTTCCTTGCAATGACGAAACACTGAAAGAAAAGATGAAGTCGAAGATGGATTCGATTTTTCAGAAAAACTTTAGCAGCAAAGCAATGTACCTTCCAATGTGTTGAAACAGCGACGGTTTGTGAGGAGGCATTTTTAGCTCTCTCCTTTTATTGCATTGTTGGGCGTTCTCGTCATAGCTGCAGACCGCTGACGCAACGTAGTCCAGCTGGAAAAATGAACGATAAAGGTTCAATAAGGTGCAGGCAATAACAAAACCCCCATCAACCAGTCCATGAATGGATCGTAAGGTATGAGCACACCAAAGGAAAACACATGCTGTCGTTTCTAAATTGCTTTTTCATCCCATCAAATGTTTTAAACTTAACAAATCGAAGCACAGCTTAAAAAATACAAGTGCAGAAAGGTTATAGGTTAACATAGAAAAACTATATAGCTGACACCTTATAGGGTGCACGTTAAATTCCTAATAACCACATAACACTTGACGAATTTCGGTAGTTTTTTTTGGACACATTGGCTCGGCTTAGGCCAATTCAGCAAAAGTCGTTATGCTCGAAGCGTATACGGCGGAAAAACAAAAATGCGTAACAAAGAATCTTTTCATTCGTGTAAGCTGCCAACATACCTGCAGCCAGTCGAGCGGCTTTTTATTCCAGAACGTGTGGATGAACGAAGCATATGATGGAAGAGTTTCGGCGCGGAAAAGTTTTCCAATCGCTCCCAAATTACAAAAAGAAATATAAAAGTAATTTTCCATCGATCTTCGGTTAGCCTCCTGCATAGAAATCATATTAATCAACCTGTGTCACACATTGAGCATAAGGTGTGGTTAACTTTTCTTAAAATGACGACGACTTAATTAGCAAGCAGAAGTGACCTTTGAAAACCAAATGGGTTTCTTATCATCCTGCGGTCACCCACAACGCAGCAACTATTACGTCACCTTCATTATCGCTCCGATGTACCCATGGCTGGCTACGACGTCATCTTCCATCATGAGGTAATATTTAGGTGAAAGGTTATAGATGTACATCATGAGGAAGACTTGATCCAGATTCTGTTTCGATCTCCACTTCACTCGCTCCAGCGCGTCGTTAAAACTGGACTGAAGCACTTTTTCCCATGGCGGGTAGTAACTTTTAGGTGGACTAATTAGCTGCAACAGAAATTTGTGAGATTGGCGGGGGTAAAAACAATCGCTAAAAACAAACATATCAAAATGGCCGGCTATTACTCAACAAACTCACAAAAATAGGAACAATACAGTTTGACAGCGTAGTCTAAAAGCAAATATAGTTTCCTTTCGGGATGAGCGATAATTGTGATGTCACTGAAGTAGTACTAAATAATTCAACTCTAAACTTTCAGTTTTTATTCACAAACTTATGTATAGTTACTTAGCCTGTGGTTGTGTAATTTATTGTTGAAGAACTAGATGCTTTAAACGTATACTTTGCTTTGTGGGGCGTTTGACCCAGCCGTTAAAACGTTTTAAAATTAAATTTTAATGATACGGCTGTAAAGGGAATTTATTTCCTTTTTACTTTCTCAGCCGCTTCTGAATTATTAAAGCTCTTCGCTGTTCTCAGGATTGATATCGATACAAGTATTGGGCTTGTTTGGGAATAAACACTGAAGTGAAACCTGTAATATCCCATCTTCAATGTGCTTCTGATAACTGCTTTGCAATGAGCGCGAAAGATCACGTAAAAACTCTTCGTCAGTCTCGCCGACGTAAACAAGGATTCTAGAATCAACAGAACGATCAACCTGATTCTTCAGAAGGGAATCGATTGTTTGCGAGAGATAGGATACTCCCTGCCTCTGCCAGACAAAAAATAGAACAAAGATTGAATTGAAAGCAAATTGAAATCGTTTGTATTGATTTTGAATGCAAACAAATTGCAAAAACACCGCAAATAGCGGTCGTATTGCGCAAACCGCTCGTAGTAGTGAGTGACACTTTTTTTAACTGAATGATTGTTTCCAATTTCAATCACGGTCGGTTATAATTAGAACTGATGTACAAATTGTGTGAAATGAAAACATCTTATGACATAACAATAACAATCACATTTGCATCATAAACATACCTTCACTGTGGGTATTCCTATTACGACGTCGGCGTTTTTCGGTATCCGACCCAACTCAAAGCCTGGGCTGGGTGCTTTTAGGTCCCCTGAGAGGGGAAATACCGGATCTAAGGGGTGAAAATAGACTTTTTCACCGGGTACAATTGGTTCATCTTTTACGTTTGTAACGAAGCTCTTTGATTCTAACGACTGCAAAAAAGCACAACAAAAAAAATTGTTAACCGTAAACGGATGAGACATATTTGTTTTTAAAGAAAACAAACGTTTGTCAGGAGACCATACTCCATAGGAATAGTCAGTATGTTTTATGGCCACAGTAACACGATCCTGTATAAATTTTAAACTCTGTCTAAGTAACTTTTAGGATGAAGGTTTATATCGCAATAAAACTTTGTTTAATTTGTCTGTTTGGCGGTCGGTTGAGTCAGTGTCGAAAACTTGTATTATTATCAAGTCCAAACTGCAAATAGAAGCAACATCGTTTTTGTTTTTATGACGTAAGAAGAGACCATTGTCAATTGATGTACAGTGTACTCACATATAAAAAAGCGACCTAGCATTTCATATCGGTATATAGCACCGGAAAATGACGCTTGTTTACCTCGCAGAAAATAAAGCACTTACCAGAATAACTTAAATGAAGCGATCATTTCACCGTATGTAGGTCACGCAGCCTGGGGTTAAGGGCCTGTAGGCCCATCTGAAGCCCTATCTAAAACAATGCAAAGTACAATTTTTCAATTTGAATTTGCTTCTAAACAAGCCCGGTCACCTCGCTGAGTTTTTGTATCCGCCGAGATGTAGGACAAAAGGACTTAATGCAGTATTTTGAGAAAATTCTCGTATCTGGAATTCTCGCACCAAATGCTTCAACTTTTTAACAACTTTTTTTCTTGTATTTTTCCAAAAAATCAGCCAAAAAGCCTTAACTTTGAACCAACACAAAACGTCAACTTTAGCCTGAACCTACACTCCGCACACGCCATAACAACAGCAAACTTTCACAGATTAAGGTCACGTGCATGCGCACTGGACCGGAATCATTTATAGTTTTTATATAGTGACGTCTTGCATGCGACCTTCGTCACAATCCCCGGGTTGCCGTTTTAAAACTGCTGAAAATGGTACTACAGGCCCTATAGCGAGAATAGCTCGTTGTAGCCGTCGGGCCGACAACTACGTACGTGCTATCTGGGTTGTAAGATTAAGGATCAGCATCAACTCGTTTTCAATTACTTCCCCGCTACCTGGCATTTTTTTTAACTAACTTACCTCAAATTCTCTGACGCATCGTAATGATTATTTTTGTCATTGCTTGTGGAACGAAAAATGAAATGGTAACCATTATAACGAGATGACTCGGCAAACTAACAATAAACGACGAAAAGAAGCTAAGTCCAATAGCTTAAAACCTGCATGGTTTAAAACGGAATTAATAACAATGAATAATACTGGTTAGCACGACCGCTAATCCAAGCATAGCCTACATATGGTACAAACATATAGACGTAAAAATAAAGTAATGTCGGTAAGTATAAAAATACGCAATATTGATAGGTTATTTTTAATTGCATGGGCACTCAGGCGATGTAGTGATTAGAACCTTTGATAATGATGATGGGATGAAAATGCGAGTCCTTATGTCTTGTCGAAACGTAATTGGACTGCGGACACAAAACTAAAATGATCTTCAAGCAGCTTATTTCCAAACCCTGGATTGTTAAATGGAATACTTTGATCTTTCTTTGTTTTTCAGGATAGCCTACAGCCTGTGTAAGGTACCTGTACCAATTAAGGCCCACCTAACACTTTTGTGAAAATAACTCAAGAACCACAAATGAGAATAGGCTGAAAAATCGTATTCTATTAGTAAGGGTATATGACTACAACATATTAAAACCACAATACCTGAAAACGCCCCAAAAAAATTTTATAAAGAAATTAAAAATTCCAAAAAATGGGCCTTATTAGGAGCATAGGCTCCTAATAAGGCCTACCAATTTTGTGAGTATTTTGATTCAAAACATAGCTGAAAAATCGTATTAAGTAAATAAAGCAAGACAGCAACCACCAATTTGTGTAAGACAACGACCAACAAACGTGGGTTGAAAAAAAAAAGTAACTGCAACAACTTGCCAACTGATGACTGGAACCACTCTTGAAGTCTGGAAATCAATTAACCAAGCATCTTGAATGGGCCTTATTAGGCGCATGTGGCATCTACGAAAAAAATGTCACATTTTTATTATCAGAAAAATTTTAGCAAAAAAAGTGTATTATCCTTTTCAATACTAAGTTGGTTGTTACATGAAAACTTCAGCCGGCTGACAACAGTTCATTTAACCGGCCAAATTCTCACTTACTTTTTTTCTAAATTAACAAAACCACCATAACTGCAAATATCAAATTTTTCTTGTGCTCTAGCGAATCGGTTGATCACGTGGCAAGGATGAAATCTGGTAAACCATCATGAATTTATATTATTTTTTATATAGGGTTAAAATTTTTCATTTATTTGCACGGGTTTGCGAAATATGAGCAATGGGCCTTATTAGACACAGGTACCTTAGATGTTTGGCATCAGAGACAACTTAACCCTTTGAATCACCGTAATTCAAAAAAATAACAATAACTTAAGTCTACGTAAAAAGACTTTTGTATTTGTTCCCGAAATTGGGTGAATTAAACAAAAAGAATAATCGGTCCAAGAGAACCCATATAATTTAAAGGCATCCAACGAAAATTGATGTTTCCTTGTAAGTTACTGTATTTTTGATTTCTCTGCTGTTATGCTGTTTGGGTAAACGCACGCAGGCGAATTAGTGTACTAGTATGATTCTATCTACGTCCTCTCCACAACCAAATCACACTCAAACAATGGCAAAGTTTTTCTTTTTTCACACCACGATGGTTAGGCTGAAGTACAACAAAACGAAACAATTTTAAGAAAAAAGCTGCAACGCTTAGTGTAATATTGCATTTAAATGGCATAACAAATTGCACAAAAGATTCAAAATAATAAATCAAAATGGGCACATATACTGTACCCAACAACAAAAAGGATTGGAGTGAATGCAGTAGCTAGGGCTGCTAGGCTCACAATATAGGCGGGGATTATACAGTTGTCGATTTATCATCGCACATCAGTTAGTAAATCTGGACAAACGTATCTGGCGCTTTGGTATAGGTTAAACAGCAGGTTATATGTTTACTATTGCAACATAAATTGTAAATACTATAAACAGGTAAAGAGCAAGTACTAGGTTATGACGACTACAACGTATTCAAGATGACGAAAAGTTTGCTCTGAAAGAAAACAAAAATCTTACACTTTGAGTAACAAATCAGAAAAAATGCAAAATTAACTGCTGCTTGAACTGAACACTCCGCCCCATTCACAAGATTGTCGTGGACAAAAGTAAACACGACGCAGCGTCAGCTTTCATTTTAACTCTGCTTCGAAGCGACGACTTTTTTTAGGCTTAACCATGACCTGAAGTAACCTCTAACGGACCTGAGCTCAGATGGCGTCGCTTTTGAATGAATTGTCCTTGAGATTTTGCGTCTTTCCTTGCAATGACGAAACACTGAAAGAAAAGATGAAGTCGAAGATGGATTCGATTTTTCAGAAAAACTTTAGCAGCAAAGCAATGTACCTTCCAATGTGTTGAAACAGCGACGGTTTGTGAGGAGGCATTTTTAGCTCTCTCCTTTTATTGCATTGTTGGGCGTTCTCGTCATAGCTGCAGACCGCTGACGCAACGTAGTCCAGCTGGAAAAATGAACGATAAAGGTTCAATAAGGTGCAGGCAATAACAAAACCCCCATCAACCAGTCCATGAATGGATCGTAAGGTATGAGCACACCAAAGGAAAACACATGCTGTCGTTTCTAAATTGCTTTTTCATCCCATCAAATGTTTTAAACTTAACAAATCGAAGCACAGCTTAAAAAATACAAGTGCAGAAAGGTTATAGGTTAACATAGAAAAACTATATAGCTGACACCTTATAGGGTGCACGTTAAATTCCTAATAACCACATAACACTTGACGAATTTCGGTAGTTTTTTTTGGACACATTGGCTCGGCTTAGGCCAATTCAGCAAAAGTCGTTATGCTCGAAGCGTATACGGCGGAAAAACAAAAATGCGTAACAAAGAATCTTTTCATTCGTGTAAGCTGCCAACATACCTGCAGCCAGTCGAGCGGCTTTTTATTCCAGAACGTGTGGATGAACGAAGCATATGATGGAAGAGTTTCGGCGCGGAAAAGTTTTCCAATCGCTCCCAAATTACAAAAAGAAATATAAAAGTAATTTTCCATCGATCTTCGGTTAGCCTCCTGCATAGAAATCATATTAATCAACCTGTGTCACACATTGAGCATAAGGTGTGGTTAACTTTTCTTAAAATGACGACGACTTAATTAGCAAGCAGAAGTGACCTTTGAAAACCAAATGGGTTTCTTATCATCCTGCGGTCACCCACAACGCAGCAACTATTACGTCACCTTCATTATCGCTCCGATGTACCCATGGCTGGCTACGACGTCATCTTCCATCATGAGGTAATATTTAGGTGAAAGGTTATAGATGTACATCATGAGGAAGACTTGATCCAGATTCTGTTTCGATCTCCACTTCACTCGCTCCAGCGCGTCGTTAAAACTGGACTGAAGCACTTTTTCCCATGGCGGGTAGTAACTTTTAGGTGGACTAATTAGCTGCAACAGAAATTTGTGAGATTGGCGGGGGTAAAAACAATCGCTAAAAACAAACATATCAAAATGGCCGGCTATTACTCAACAAACTCACAAAAATAGGAACAATACAGTTTGACAGCGTAGTCTAAAAGCAAATATAGTTTCCTTTCGGGATGAGCGATAATTGTGATGTCACTGAAGTAGTACTAAATAATTCAACTCTAAACTTTCAGTTTTTATTCACAAACTTATGTATAGTTACTTAGCCTGTGGTTGTGTAATTTATTGTTGAAGAACTAGATGCTTTAAACGTATACTTTGCTTTGTGGGGCGTTTGACCCAGCCGTTAAAACGTTTTAAAATTAAATTTTAATGATACGGCTGTAAAGGGAATTTATTTCCTTTTTACTTTCTCAGCCGCTTCTGAATTATTAAAGCTCTTCGCTGTTCTCAGGATTGATATCGATACAAGTATTGGGCTTGTTTGGGAATAAACACTGAAGTGAAACCTGTAATATCCCATCTTCAATGTGCTTCCGATAACTGCTTTGCAATGAGCGCGAAAGATCACGTAAAAACTCTTCGTCGGTCTCGCCGACGTAAACAAGGATTCTAGAATCAACAGAACGATCAACCTGATTCTTCAGAAGGGAATCGATTGTTTGCGAGAGATAGGATACTCCCTGCCTCTGCCAGACAAAAAATAGAACAAAGATTGAATTGAAATTGAAATCGTTTGTATTGATTTTGAATGCAAACAAATTGCAAAAACACCGCAAATCGTGGTCGTATTGCGCAAATCGCTCGTAGGAGTGAGTAACACTTTTTTTAACTGAATGATTGTTTCCAATTTCAATCACGGTCGGTTATAATTAGAACTGATGTACAAATTGTGTGAAATGAAAACATCTTATGACATAACAATAACAATCACATTTGCATCATAAACATACCTTCACTGTGGGTATTCCTATTACGACGTCGGCGTTTTTCGGTATCCGACCCAACTCAAAGCCTGGGCTGGGTGCTTTTAGGTCCCCTGAGAGGGGAAATACCGGATCTAAGGGGTGAAAATAGACTTTTTCACCGGGTACAATTGGTTCATCTTTTACGTTTGTAACGAAGCTCTTTGATTCTAACGACTGCAAAAAAGCACAACAAAAAAAATTGTTAACCGTAAACGGATGAGACATATTTGTTTTTAAAGAAAACAAACGTTTGTCAGGAGACCATACTCCATAGGAATAGTCAGTATGTTTTATGGCCACAGTAACACGATCCTGTATAAATTTTAAACTCTGTCTAAGTAACTTTTAGGATGAAGGTTTATATCGCAATAAAACTTTGTTTAATTTGTCTGTTTGGCGGTCGGTTGAGTCAGTGTCGAAAACTTGTATTATTATCAAGTCCAAACTGCAAATAGAAGCAACATCGTTTTTGTTTTTATGACGTAAGAAGAGACCATTGTCAATTGATGTACAGTGTACTCACATATAAAAAAGCGACCTAGCATTTCATATCGGTATATAGCACCGGAAAATGACGCTTGTTTACCTCGCAGAAAATAAAGCACTTACCAGAATAACTTAAATGAAGCGATCATTTCACCGTATGTAGGTCACGCAGCCTGGGGTTAAGGGCCTGTAGGCCCATCTGAAGCCCTATCTAAAACAATGCAAAGTACAATTTTTCAATTTGAATTTGCTTCTAAACAAGCCCGGTCACCTCGCTGAGTTTTTGTATCCGCCGAGATGTAGGACAAAAGGACTTAATGCAGTATTTTGAGAAAATTCTCGTATCTGGAATTCTCGCACCAAATGCTTCAACTTTTTAACAACTTTTTTTCTTGTATTTTTCCAAAAAATCAGCCAAAAAGCCTTAACTTTGAACCAACACAAAACGTCAACTTTAGCCTGAACCTACACTCCGCACACGCCATAACAACAGCAAACTTTCACAGATTAAGGTCACGTGCATGCGCACTGGACCGGAATCATTTATAGTTTTTATATAGTGACGTCTTGCATGCGACCTTCGTCACAATCCCCGGGTTGCCGTTTTAAAACTGCTGAAAATGGTACTACAGGCCCTATAGCGAGAATAGCTCGTTGTAGCCGTCGGGCCGACAACTACGTACGTGCTATCTGGGTTGTAAGATTAAGGATCAGCATCAACTCGTTTTCAATTACTTCCCCGCTACCTGGCATTTTTTTTAACTAACTTACCTCAAATTCTCTGACGCATCGTAATGATTATTTTTGTCATTGCTTGTGGAACGAAAAATGAAATGGTAACCATTATAACGAGATGACTCGGCAAACTAACAATAAACGACGAAAAGAAGCTAAGTCCAATAGCTTAAAACCTGCATGGTTTAAAACGGAATTAATAACAATGAATAATACTGGTTAGCACGACCGCTAATCCAAGCATAGCCTACATATGGTACAAACATATAGACGTAAAAATAAAGTAATGTCGGTAAGTATAAAAATACGCAATATTGATAGGTTATTTTTAATTGCATGGGCACTCAGGCGATGTAGTGATTAGAACCTTTGATAATGATGATGGGATGAAAATGCGAGTCCTTATGTCTTGTCGAAACGTAATTGGACTGCGGACACAAAACTAAAATGATCTTCAAGCAGCTTATTTCCAAACCCTGGATTGTTAAATGGAATACTTTGATCTTTCTTTGTTTTTCAGGATAGCCTACAGCCTGTGTAAGGTACCTGTACCAATTAAGGCCCACCTAACACTTTTTTGAAAATAACTCAAGAACCACAAATGAGAATAGGCTGAAAAATCGTATTGTATTAGTAAGGGTATATGACTACAACATATTAAAACCACAATACCTGACAACTCCCCAAAAAATTTTTATAAAGAAATTAAAAATTCCAAAAAATGGGCCTTATTAGGAGCATAGGCTCCTAATAAGGCCCACCAATTTTGTGAGTATTTTGATTCAAAACATAGCTGAAAAATCGTATTAAGCAAATAAAGCAAGACAGCAACCACCAATTTGTGTAAGACAACGACCAACAAACGTGGGTTGAAAAAAAAAGTAACTGCAACAACTTTCCAACTCATGACTGGAACCACTCTTGAAGTCTGGAAATCAATTAACCAAGCATCTTGAATGGGCCTTATTAGGCGCATGTGGCATCCACGAAAAAAATGTCACATTTTTATTATCAGAAAAATTTTAGCAAAAAAAGTGTATTATCCTTTTCAATACTAAGTTGGTTGTTACATGAAAACTTCAGCCGGCTGACAACAGTTCATTTAACCGGCCAAATTCTCACTTACTTTTTTTCTAAATTAACAAAACCACCATAACTGCAAATATCAAATTTTTCTTGTGCTCTAGCGAATCGGTTGATCACGTGGCAAGGATGAAATCTGGTAAACCACCATGAATTTATATTAGTTTTTATATAGGGTTAAAATTTTTCATTTATTTGCACGGGTTTGCGAAATATGAGCAATGGGCCTTATTAGACACAGGTACCTTAGATGTTTGGCATCAGAGACAACTTAACCCTTTGAATCACCGTAATTCAAAAAAATAACAATAACTTAAGTCTACGTAAAAAGACTTTTGTATTTGTTCCCGAAATTGGGTGAATTAAACAAAAAGAATAATCGGTCCAAGAGAACCCATATAATTTAAAGGCATCCAACGAAAATTGATGTTTCCTTGTAAGTTACTGTATTTTTGATTTCTCTGCTGTTATGCTGTTTGGGTAAACGCACGCAGGCGAATTAGTGTACTAGTATGATTCTATCTACGTCCTCTCCACAACCAAATCACACTCAAACAATGGCAAAGTTTTTCTTTTTTCACACCACGATGGTTAGGCTGAAGTACAACAAAACGAAACAATTTTAACCCTATTCTAACTAGGCTTGGCTTCTCCCGCACACTGTCATAGCAAAACGTGGCGTACAGTTGCATTGTTTGCTGTAGAAACTTGAAATTTGGTGACTTTTCCTAAAAAATGTTCAGCTATCTGTCCATGTTTGTTTGATAAAGTTGGATTTTGTAATTTTTAAGATATTGTGATATTTTCATAATTTTCCTCTGCTTTGCTCTGCTCTCCGCATTGAAGCGTATTACTCATTTACGCACCAATAACTCGACTAACTATTCTCTTTCGTTCTCTTCTCGCGGTCAGCTGGTTTTCCGCACAGCGGGGACGCGGCGTAACAAGAAGAATTTCTAGAAATGTGTCACTTTTAGAAATACTTAATTTACACTAAATTCACTTTCTTTAGTTTTACAATTATGATGTATACAGGAAGCCAGATGAATTTTCTACTAACCTGTCAAAATCCGATCAGTTTACGACGTATAGTTTTCTAGTAATTAACGATTGAAAATGTGTGTGCGGGGTCGGCCACACCTAGTTTTTTAGTAAACTCGCGAGCCTGGTTAGGATAGGGTTAAGAAAAAAGCTGCAACGCTTAGTGTAATATTGCATTTAAATGGCATAACAAATTGCACAAAAGATTCAAAATAATAAATCAAAATGGGCACATATACTGTACCCAACAACAAAAAGGATTGGAGTGAATGCAGTAGCTAGGGCTGCTAGGCTCACAATATAGGCGGGGATTATACAGTTGTCGATTTATCATCGCTCATCAGTTAGTAAATCTGGACAAACGTATCTGGCGCTTTGGTATAGGTTAAACAGCAGGTTATATGTTTACTATTGCAACATAAATTGTAAATACTATAAACAGGTAAAGAGTAAGTACTAGGTTATGACGACTACAACGTATTCAAGATGACGAAAAGTTTGCTCTGAAAGAAAACAAAAATCTTACACTTTGAGTAACAAATCGGAAAAAATGCAAAATTAACTTCTGCTTGAACTGAACACTCCGCCCCATTCACAAGATTGTCGTGGACAAAAGTAAACACGACGCAGCGTCAGCTTTCATTTTAACTCTGCTTCGAAGCGACGACTTTTTTTAGGCTTAACCTTGACCTGAAGTAACCTCTAACGGACCTGAGCTCAGATGGCGTCGCTTTTGAATGAATTGTCCTTGAGATTTTGCGTCTTTCCTTGCAATGACGAAACACTGAAAGAAAAGATGAAGTCGAAGATGGATTCGATTTTTCAGAAAAACTTTAGCAGCAAAGCAATGTACCTTCCAATGTGTTGAAACAGCGACGGTTTGTGAGGAGGCATTTTTAGCTCTCTCCTTTTATTGCATTGTTGGGCGTTCTCGTCATAGCTGCAGACCGCTGACGCAACGTAGTCCAGCTGGAAAAATGAACGATAAAGGTTCAATAAGGTGCAGGCAATAACAAAACCCCCATCAACCAGTCCATGAATGGATCGTAAGGTATGAGCACACCAAAGGAAAACACATGCTGTCGTTTCTAAATTGCTTTTTCATCCCATCAAATGTTTTAAACTTAACAAATCGAAGCACAGCTTAAAAAATACAAGTGCAGAAAGGTTATAGGTTAACATAGAAAAACTATATAGCTGACACCTTATAGGGTGCACGTTAAATTCCTAATAACCACATAACACTTGACGAATTTCGGTAGTTTTTTTTGGACACATTGGCTCGGCTTAGGCCAATTCAGCAAAAGTCGTTATGCTCGAAGCGTATACGGCGGAAAAACAAAAATGCGTAACAAAGAATCTTTTCATTCGTGTAAGCTGCCAACATACCTGCAGCCAGTCGAGCGGCTTTTTATTCCAGAACGTGTGGATGAACGAAGCATATGATGGAAGAGTTTCGGCGCGGAAAAGTTTTCCAATCGCTCCCAAATTACAAAAAGAAATATAAAAGTAATTTTCCATCGATCTTCGGTTAGCCTCCTGCATAGAAATCATATTAATCAACCTGTGTCACACATTGAGCATAAGGTGTGGTTAACTTTTCTTAAAATGACGACGACTTAATTAGCAAGCAGAAGTGACCTTTGAAAACCAAATGGGTTTCTTATCATCCTGCGGTCACCCACAACGCAGCAACTATTACGTCACCTTCATTATCGCTCCGATGTACCCATGGCTGGCTACGACGTCATCTTCCATCATGAGGTAATATTTAGGTGAAAGGTTATAGATGTACATCATGAGGAAGACTTGATCCAGATTCTGTTTCGATCTCCACTTCACTCGCTCCAGCGCGTCGTTAAAACTGGACTGAAGCACTTTTTCCCATGGCGGGTAGTAACTTTTAGGTGGACTAATTAGCTGCAACAGAAATTTGTGAGATTGGCGGGGGTAAAAACAATCGCTAAAAACAAACATATCAAAATGGCCGGCTATTACTCAACAAACTCACAAAAATAGGAACAATACAGTTTGACAGCGTAGTCTAAAAGCAAATATAGTTTCCTTTCGGGATGAGCGATAATTGTGATGTCACTGAAGTAGTACTAAATAATTCAACTCTAAACTTTCAGTTTTTATTCACAAACTTATGTATAGTTACTTAGCCTGTGGTTGTGTAATTTATTGTTGAAGAACTGGCTGCTTTAAACGTATACTTTGCTTTGTGGGGCGTTTGACCCAGCCGTTAAAACGTTTTAAAATTAAATTTTAATGATACGGCTGTAAAGGGAATTTATTTCCTTTTTACTTTCTCAGCCGCTTCTGAATTATTAAAGCTCTTCGCTGTTCTCAGGATTGATATCGATACAAGTATTGGGCTTGTTTGGGAATAAACACTGAAGTGAAACCTGTAATATCCCATCTTCAATGTGCTTCCGATAACTGCTTTGCAATGAGCGCGAAAGATCGCGTAAAAACTCTTCGTCGGTCTCGCCGACGTAAACAAGGATTCTAGAATCAACAGAACGATCAACCTGATTCTTCAGAAGGGAATCGATTGTTTGCGAGAGATAGGATACTCCCTGCCTCTGCCAGACAAAAAATAGAACAAAGATTGAATTGAAAGCAAATTGAAATCGTTTGTATTGATTTTGAATGCAAACAAATTGCAAAAACACCGCAAATAGCGGTCGTATTGCGCAAATCGCTCGTAGGAGTGAGTAACACTTTTTTTAACTGAATGATTGTTTCCAATTTCAATCACGGTCGGTTATAATTAGAACTGATGTACAAATTGTGTGAAATGAAAACATCTTATGACATAACAATAACAATCACATTTGCATCATAAACATACCTTCACTGTGGGTATTCCTATTACGACGTCGGCGTTTTTCGGTATCCGACCCAACTCAAAGCCTGGGCTGGGTGCTTTTAGGTCCCCTGAGAGGGGAAATACCGGATCTAAGGGGTGAAAATAGACTTTTTCACCGGGTACAATTGGTTCATCTTTTACGTTTGTAACGAAGCTCTTTGATTCTAACGACTGCAAAAAAGCACAACAAAAAAAATTGTTAACCGTAAACGGATGAGACATATTTGTTTTTAAAGAAAACAAACGTTTGTCAGGAGACCATACTCCATAGGAATAGTCAGTATGTTTTATGGCCACAGTAACACGATCCTGTATAAATTTTAAACTCTGTCTAAGTAACTTTTAGGATGAAGGTTTATATCGCAATAAAACTTTGTTTAATTTGTCTGTTTGGCGGTCGGTTGAGTCAGTGTCGAAAACTTGTATTATTATCAAGTCCAAACTGCAAATAGAAGCAACATCGTTTTTGTTTTTATGACGTAAGAAGAGACCATTGTCAATTGATGTACAGTGTACTCACATATAAAAAAGCGACCTAGCATTTCATATCGGTATATAGCACCGGAAAATGACGCTTGTTTACCTCGCAGAAAATAAAGCACTTACCAGAATAACTTAAATGAAGCGATCATTTCACCGTATGTAGGTCACGCAGCCTGGGGTTAAGGGCCTGTAGGCCCATCTGAAGCCCTATCTAAAACAATGCAAAGTACAATTTTTCAATTTGAATTTGCTTCTAAACAAGCCCGGTCACCTCGCTGAGTTTTTGTATCCGCCGAGATGTAGGACAAAAGGACTTAATGCAGTATTTTGAGAAAATTCTCGTATCTGGAATTCTCGCACCAAATGCTTCAACTTTTTAACAACTTTTTTTCTTGTATTTTTCCAAAAAATCAGCCAAAAAGCCTTAACTTTGAACCAACACAAAACGTCAACTTTAGCCTGAACCTACACTCCGCACACGCCATAACAACAGCAAACTTTCACAGATTAAGGTCACGTGCATGCGCACTGGACCGGAATCATTTATAGTTTTTATATAGTGACGTCTTGCATGCGACCTTCGTCACAATCCCCGGGTTGCCGTTTTAAAACTGCTGAAAATGGTACTACAGGCCCTATAGCGAGAATAGCTCGTTGTAGCCGTCGGGCCGACAACTACGTACGTGCTATCTGGGTTGTAAGATTAAGGATCAGCATCAACTCGTTTTCAATTACTTCCCCGCTACCTGGCATTTTTTTTAACTAACTTACCTCAAATTCTCTGACGCATCGTAATGATTATTTTTGTCATTGCTTGTGGAACGAAAAATGAAATGGTAACCATTATAACGAGATGACTCGGCAAACTAACAATAAACGACGAAAAGAAGCTAAGTCCAATAGCTTAAAACCTGCATGGTTTAAAACGGAATTAATAACAATGAATAATACTGGTTAGCACGACCGCTAATCCAAGCATAGCCTACATATGGTACAAACATATAGACGTAAAAATAAAGTAATGTCGGTAAGTATAAAAATACGCAATATTGATAGGTTATTTTTAATTGCATGGGCACTCAGGCGATGTAGTGATTAGAACCTTTGATAATGATGATGGGATGAAAATGCGAGTCCTTATGTCTTGTCGAAACGTAATTGGACTGCGGACACAAAACTAAAATGATCTTCAAGCAGCTTATTTCCAAACCCTGGATTGTTAAATGGAATACTTTGATCTTTCTTTGTTTTTCAGGATAGCCTACAGCCTGTGTAAGGTACCTGTACCAATTAAGGCCCACCTAACACTTTTGTGAAAATAACTCAAGAACCACAAATGAGAATAGGCTGAAAAATCGTATTCTATTAGTAAGGGTATATGACTACAACATATTAAAACCACAATACCTGAAAACGCCCCAAAAAAATTTTATAAAGAAATTAAAAATTCCAAAAAATGGGCCTTATTAGGAGCATAGGCTCCTAATAAGGCCTACCAATTTTGTGAGTATTTTGATTCAAAACATAGCTGAAAAATCGTATTAAGTAAATAAAGCAAGACAGCAACCACCAATTTGTGTAAGACAACGACCAACAAACGTGGGTTGAAAAAAAAAAGTAACTGCAACAACTTGCCAACTGATGACTGGAACCACTCTTGAAGTCTGGAAATCAATTAACCAAGCATCTTGAATGGGCCTTATTAGGCGCATGTGGCATCTACGAAAAAAATGTCACATTTTTATTATCAGAAAAATTTTAGCAAAAAAAGTGTATTATCCTTTTCAATACTAAGTTGGTTGTTACATGAAAACTTCAGCCGGCTGACAACAGTTCATTTAACCGGCCAAATTCTCACTTACTTTTTTTCTAAATTAACAAAACCACCATAACTGCAAATATCAAATTTTTCTTGTGCTCTAGCGAATCGGTTGATCACGTGGCAAGGATGAAATCTGGTAAACCATCATGAATTTATATTATTTTTTATATAGGGTTAAAATTTTTCATTTATTTGCACGGGTTTGCGAAATATGAGCAATGGGCCTTATTAGACACAGGTACCTTAGATGTTTGGCATCAGAGACAACTTAACCCTTTGAATCACCGTAATTCAAAAAAATAACAATAACTTAAGTCTACGTAAAAAGACTTTTGTATTTGTTCCCGAAATTGGGTGAATTAAACAAAAAGAATAATCGGTCCAAGAGAACCCATATAATTTAAAGGCATCCAACGAAAATTGATGTTTCCTTGTAAGTTACTGTATTTTTGATTTCTCTGCTGTTATGCTGTTTGGGTAAACGCACGCAGGCGAATTAGTGTACTAGTATGATTCTATCTACGTCCTCTCCACAACCAAATCACACTCAAACAATGGCAAAGTTTTTCTTTTTTCACACCACGATGGTTAGGCTGAAGTACAACAAAACGAAACAATTTTAAGAAAAAAGCTGCAACGCTTAGTGTAATATTGCATTTAAATGGCATAACAAATTGCACAAAAGATTCAAAATAATAAATCAAAATGGGCACATATACTGTACCCAACAACAAAAAGGATTGGAGTGAATGCAGTAGCTAGGGCTGCTAGGCTCACAATATAGGCGGGGATTATACAGTTGTCGATTTATCATCGCACATCAGTTAGTAAATCTGGACAAACGTATCTGGCGCTTTGGTATAGGTTAAACAGCAGGTTATATGTTTACTATTGCAACATAAATTGTAAATACTATAAACAGGTAAAGAGCAAGTACTAGGTTATGACGACTACAACGTATTCAAGATGACGAAAAGTTTGCTCTGAAAGAAAACAAAAATCTTACACTTTGAGTAACAAATCAGAAAAAATGCAAAATTAACTGCTGCTTGAACTGAACACTCCGCCCCATTCACAAGATTGTCGTGGACAAAAGTAAACACGACGCAGCGTCAGCTTTCATTTTAACTCTGCTTCGAAGCGACGACTTTTTTTAGGCTTAACCATGACCTGAAGTAACCTCTAACGGACCTGAGCTCAGATGGCGTCGCTTTTGAATGAATTGTCCTTGAGATTTTGCGTCTTTCCTTGCAATGACGAAACACTGAAAGAAAAGATGAAGTCGAAGATGGATTCGATTTTTCAGAAAAACTTTAGCAGCAAAGCAATGTACCTTCCAATGTGTTGAAACAGCGACGGTTTGTGAGGAGGCATTTTTAGCTCTCTCCTTTTATTGCATTGTTGGGCGTTCTCGTCATAGCTGCAGACCGCTGACGCAACGTAGTCCAGCTGGAAAAATGAACGATAAAGGTTCAATAAGGTGCAGGCAATAACAAAACCCCCATCAACCAGTCCATGAATGGATCGTAAGGTATGAGCACACCAAAGGAAAACACATGCTGTCGTTTCTAAATTGCTTTTTCATCCCATCAAATGTTTTAAACTTAACAAATCGAAGCACAGCTTAAAAAATACAAGTGCAGAAAGGTTATAGGTTAACATAGAAAAACTATATAGCTGACACCTTATAGGGTGCACGTTAAATTCCTAATAACCACATAACACTTGACGAATTTCGGTAGTTTTTTTTGGACACATTGGCTCGGCTTAGGCCAATTCAGCAAAAGTCGTTATGCTCGAAGCGTATACGGCGGAAAAACAAAAATGCGTAACAAAGAATCTTTTCATTCGTGTAAGCTGCCAACATACCTGCAGCCAGTCGAGCGGCTTTTTATTCCAGAACGTGTGGATGAACGAAGCATATGATGGAAGAGTTTCGGCGCGGAAAAGTTTTCCAATCGCTCCCAAATTACAAAAAGAAATATAAAAGTAATTTTCCATCGATCTTCGGTTAGCCTCCTGCATAGAAATCATATTAATCAACCTGTGTCACACATTGAGCATAAGGTGTGGTTAACTTTTCTTAAAATGACGACGACTTAATTAGCAAGCAGAAGTGACCTTTGAAAACCAAATGGGTTTCTTATCATCCTGCGGTCACCCACAACGCAGCAACTATTACGTCACCTTCATTATCGCTCCGATGTACCCATGGCTGGCTACGACGTCATCTTCCATCATGAGGTAATATTTAGGTGAAAGGTTATAGATGTACATCATGAGGAAGACTTGATCCAGATTCTGTTTCGATCTCCACTTCACTCGCTCCAGCGCGTCGTTAAAACTGGACTGAAGCACTTTTTCCCATGGCGGGTAGTAACTTTTAGGTGGACTAATTAGCTGCAACAGAAATTTGTGAGATTGGCGGGGGTAAAAACAATCGCTAAAAACAAACATATCAAAATGGCCGGCTATTACTCAACAAACTCACAAAAATAGGAACAATACAGTTTGACAGCGTAGTCTAAAAGCAAATATAGTTTCCTTTCGGGATGAGCGATAATTGTGATGTCACTGAAGTAGTACTAAATAATTCAACTCTAAACTTTCAGTTTTTATTCACAAACTTATGTATAGTTACTTAGCCTGTGGTTGTGTAATTTATTGTTGAAGAACTGGCTGCTTTAAACGTATACTTTGCTTTGTGGGGCGTTTGACCCAGCCGTTAAAACGTTTTAAAATTAAATTTTAATGATACGGCTGTAAAGGGAATTTATTTCCTTTTTACTTTCTCAGCCGCTTCTGAATTATTAAAGCTCTTCGCTGTTCTCAGGATTGATATCGATACAAGTATTGGGCTTGTTTGGGAATAAACACTGAAGTGAAACCTGTAATATCCCATCTTCAATGTGCTTCCGATAACTGCTTTGCAATGAGCGCGAAAGATCACGTAAAAACTCTTCGTCGGTCTCGCCGACGTAAACAAGGATTCTAGAATCAACAGAACGATCAACCTGATTCTTCAGAAGGGAATCGATTGTTTGCGAGAGATAGGATACTCCCTGCCTCTGCCAGACAAAAAATAGAACAAAGATTGAATTGAAAGCAAATTGAAATCGTTTGTATTGATTTTGAATGCAAACAAATTGCAAAAACACCGCAAATAGCGGTCGTATTGCGCAAATCGCTCGTAGGAGTGAGTAACACTTTTTTTAACTGAATGATTGTTTCCAATTTCAATCACGGTCGGTTATAATTAGAACTGATGTACAAATTGTGTGAAATGAAAACATCTTATGACATAACAATAACAATCACATTTGCATCATAAACATACCTTCACTGTGGGTATTCCTATTACGACGTCGGCGTTTTTCGGTATCCGACCCAACTCAAAGCCTGGGCTGGGTGCTTTTAGGTCCCCTGAGAGGGGAAATACCGGATCTAAGGGGTGAAAATAGACTTTTTCACCGGGTACAATTGGTTCATCTTTTACGTTTGTAACGAAGCTCTTTGATTCTAACGACTGCAAAAAAGCACAACAAAAAAAATTGTTAACCGTAAACGGATGAGACATATTTGTTTTTAAAGAAAACAAACGTTTGTCAGGAGACCATACTCCATAGGAATAGTCAGTATGTTTTATGGCCACAGTAACACGATCCTGTATAAATTTTAAACTCTGTCTAAGTAACTTTTAGGATGAAGGTTTATATCGCAATAAAACTTTGTTTAATTTGTCTGTTTGGCGGTCGGTTGAGTCAGTGTCGAAAACTTGTATTATTATCAAGTCCAAACTGCAAATAGAAGCAACATCGTTTTTGTTTTTATGACGTAAGAAGAGACCATTGTCAATTGATGTACAGTGTACTCACATATAAAAAAGCGACCTAGCATTTCATATCGGTATATAGCACCGGAAAATGACGCTTGTTTACCTCGCAGAAAATAAAGCACTTACCAGAATAACTTAAATGAAGCGATCATTTCACCGTATGTAGGTCACGCAGCCTGGGGTTAAGGGCCTGTAGGCCCATCTGAAGCCCTATCTAAAACAATGCAAAGTACAATTTTTCAATTTGAATTTGCTTCTAAACAAGCCCGGTCACCTCGCTGAGTTTTTGTATCCGCCGAGATGTAGGACAAAAGGACTTAATGCAGTATTTTGAGAAAATTCTCGTATCTGGAATTCTCGCACCAAATGCTTCAACTTTTTAACAACTTTTTTTCTTGTATTTTTCCAAAAAATCAGCCAAAAAGCCTTAACTTTGAACCAACACAAAACGTCAACTTTAGCCTGAACCTACACTCCGCACACGCCATAACAACAGCAAACTTTCACAGATTAAGGTCACGTGCATGCGCACTGGACCGGAATCATTTATAGTTTTTATATAGTGACGTCTTGCATGCGACCTTCGTCACAATCCCCGGGTTGCCGTTTTAAAACTGCTGAAAATGGTACTACAGGCCCTATAGCGAGAATAGCTCGTTGTAGCCGTCGGGCCGACAACTACGTACGTGCTATCTGGGTTGTAAGATTAAGGATCAGCATCAACTCGTTTTCAATTACTTCCCCGCTACCTGGCATTTTTTTTAACTAACTTACCTCAAATTCTCTGACGCATCGTAATGATTATTTTTGTCATTGCTTGTGGAACGAAAAATGAAATGGTAACCATTATAACGAGATGACTCGGCAAACTAACAATAAACGACGAAAAGAAGCTAAGTCCAATAGCTTAAAACCTGCATGGTTTAAAACGGAATTAATAACAATGAATAATACTGGTTAGCACGACCGCTAATCCAAGCATAGCCTACATATGGTACAAACATATAGACGTAAAAATAAAGTAATGTCGGTAAGTATAAAAATACGCAATATTGATAGGTTATTTTTAATTGCATGGGCACTCAGGCGATGTAGTGATTAGAACCTTTGATAATGATGATGGGATGAAAATGCGAGTCCTTATGTCTTGTCGAAACGTAATTGGACTGCGGACACAAAACTAAAATGATCTTCAAGCAGCTTATTTCCAAACCCTGGATTGTTAAATGGAATACTTTGATCTTTCTTTGTTTTTCAGGATAGCCTACAGCCTGTGTAAGGTACCTGTACCAATTAAGGCCCACCTAACACTTTTGTGAAAATAACTCAAGAACCACAAATGAGAATAGGCTGAAAAATCGTATTCTATTAGTAAGGGTATATGACTACAACATATTAAAACCACAATACCTGAAAACGCCCCAAAAAAATTTTATAAAGAAATTAAAAATTCCAAAAAATGGGCCTTATTAGGAGCATAGGCTCCTAATAAGGCCTACCAATTTTGTGAGTATTTTGATTCAAAACATAGCTGAAAAATCGTATTAAGTAAATAAAGCAAGACAGCAACCACCAATTTGTGTAAGACAACGACCAACAAACGTGGGTTGAAAAAAAAAAGTAACTGCAACAACTTGCCAACTGATGACTGGAACCACTCTTGAAGTCTGGAAATCAATTAACCAAGCATCTTGAATGGGCCTTATTAGGCGCATGTGGCATCTACGAAAAAAATGTCACATTTTTATTATCAGAAAAATTTTAGCAAAAAAAGTGTATTATCCTTTTCAATACTAAGTTGGTTGTTACATGAAAACTTCAGCCGGCTGACAACAGTTCATTTAACCGGCCAAATTCTCACTTACTTTTTTTCTAAATTAACAAAACCACCATAACTGCAAATATCAAATTTTTCTTGTGCTCTAGCGAATCGGTTGATCACGTGGCAAGGATGAAATCTGGTAAACCATCATGAATTTATATTATTTTTTATATAGGGTTAAAATTTTTCATTTATTTGCACGGGTTTGCGAAATATGAGCAATGGGCCTTATTAGACACAGGTACCTTAGATGTTTGGCATCAGAGACAACTTAACCCTTTGAATCACCGTAATTCAAAAAAATAACAATAACTTAAGTCTACGTAAAAAGACTTTTGTATTTGTTCCCGAAATTGGGTGAATTAAACAAAAAGAATAATCGGTCCAAGAGAACCCATATAATTTAAAGGCATCCAACGAAAATTGATGTTTCCTTGTAAGTTACTGTATTTTTGATTTCTCTGCTGTTATGCTGTTTGGGTAAACGCACGCAGGCGAATTAGTGTACTAGTATGATTCTATCTACGTCCTCTCCACAACCAAATCACACTCAAACAATGGCAAAGTTTTTCTTTTTTCACACCACGATGGTTAGGCTGAAGTACAACAAAACGAAACAATTTTAAGAAAAAAGCTGCAACGCTTAGTGTAATATTGCATTTAAATGGCATAACAAATTGCACAAAAGATTCAAAATAATAAATCAAAATGGGCACATATACTGTACCCAACAACAAAAAGGATTGGAGTGAATGCAGTAGCTAGGGCTGCTAGGCTCACAATATAGGCGGGGATTATACAGTTGTCGATTTATCATCGCACATCAGTTAGTAAATCTGGACAAACGTATCTGGCGCTTTGGTATAGGTTAAACAGCAGGTTATATGTTTACTATTGCAACATAAATTGTAAATACTATAAACAGGTAAAGAGCAAGTACTAGGTTATGACGACTACAACGTATTCAAGATGACGAAAAGTTTGCTCTGAAAGAAAACAAAAATCTTACACTTTGAGTAACAAATCAGAAAAAATGCAAAATTAACTGCTGCTTGAACTGAACACTCCGCCCCATTCACAAGATTGTCGTGGACAAAAGTAAACACGACGCAGCGTCAGCTTTCATTTTAACTCTGCTTCGAAGCGACGACTTTTTTTAGGCTTAACCATGACCTGAAGTAACCTCTAACGGACCTGAGCTCAGATGGCGTCGCTTTTGAATGAATTGTCCTTGAGATTTTGCGTCTTTCCTTGCAATGACGAAACACTGAAAGAAAAGATGAAGTCGAAGATGGATTCGATTTTTCAGAAAAACTTTAGCAGCAAAGCAATGTACCTTCCAATGTGTTGAAACAGCGACGGTTTGTGAGGAGGCATTTTTAGCTCTCTCCTTTTATTGCATTGTTGGGCGTTCTCGTCATAGCTGCAGACCGCTGACGCAACGTAGTCCAGCTGGAAAAATGAACGATAAAGGTTCAATAAGGTGCAGGCAATAACAAAACCCCCATCAACCAGTCCATGAATGGATCGTAAGGTATGAGCACACCAAAGGAAAACACATGCTGTCGTTTCTAAATTGCTTTTTCATCCCATCAAATGTTTTAAACTTAACAAATCGAAGCACAGCTTAAAAAATACAAGTGCAGAAAGGTTATAGGTTAACATAGAAAAACTATATAGCTGACACCTTATAGGGTGCACGTTAAATTCCTAATAACCACATAACACTTGACGAATTTCGGTAGTTTTTTTTGGACACATTGGCTCGGCTTAGGCCAATTCAGCAAAAGTCGTTATGCTCGAAGCGTATACGGCGGAAAAACAAAAATGCGTAACAAAGAATCTTTTCATTCGTGTAAGCTGCCAACATACCTGCAGCCAGTCGAGCGGCTTTTTATTCCAGAACGTGTGGATGAACGAAGCATATGATGGAAGAGTTTCGGCGCGGAAAAGTTTTCCAATCGCTCCCAAATTACAAAAAGAAATATAAAAGTAATTTTCCATCGATCTTCGGTTAGCCTCCTGCATAGAAATCATATTAATCAACCTGTGTCACACATTGAGCATAAGGTGTGGTTAACTTTTCTTAAAATGACGACGACTTAATTAGCAAGCAGAAGTGACCTTTGAAAACCAAATGGGTTTCTTATCATCCTGCGGTCACCCACAACGCAGCAACTATTACGTCACCTTCATTATCGCTCCGATGTACCCATGGCTGGCTACGACGTCATCTTCCATCATGAGGTAATATTTAGGTGAAAGGTTATAGATGTACATCATGAGGAAGACTTGATCCAGATTCTGTTTCGATCTCCACTTCACTCGCTCCAGCGCGTCGTTAAAACTGGACTGAAGCACTTTTTCCCATGGCGGGTAGTAACTTTTAGGTGGACTAATTAGCTGCAACAGAAATTTGTGAGATTGGCGGGGGTAAAAACAATCGCTAAAAACAAACATATCAAAATGGCCGGCTATTACTCAACAAACTCACAAAAATAGGAACAATACAGTTTGACAGCGTAGTCTAAAAGCAAATATAGTTTCCTTTCGGGATGAGCGATAATTGTGATGTCACTGAAGTAGTACTAAATAATTCAACTCTAAACTTTCAGTTTTTATTCACAAACTTATGTATAGTTACTTAGCCTGTGGTTGTGTAATTTATTGTTGAAGAACTGGATGCTTTAAACGTATACTTTGCTTTGTGGGGCGTTTGACCCAGCCGTTAAAACGTTTTAAAATTAAATTTTAATGATACGGCTGTAAAGGGAATTTATTTCCTTTTTACTTTCTCAGCCGCTTCTGAATTATTAAAGCTCTTCGCTGTTCTCACGATTGATATCGATACAAGTATTGGGCTTGTTTGGGAATAAACACTGAAGTGAAACCTGTAATATCCCATCTTCAATGTGCTTCCGATAACTGCTTTGCAATGAGCGCGAAAGATCGCGTAAAAACTCTTCGTCGGTCTCGCCGACGTAAACAAGGATTCTAGAATCAACAGAACGATCAACCTGATTCTTCAGAAGGGAATCGATTGTTTGCGAAAGATAGGATACTCCCTGCCTCTGCCAGATAGAAAATACAACAAAGATTGAATTGAAATTGAAATCGTTTGTATTGATTTTGAAAGCAAACAAATTGCAAAAACACGGCAAATCGTGGTCGTATTGCGCAAACCGCTCGTAGGAGTGAGTGACACTTATTTTAACTGAATGATTGTTTCCAATTTCAATCACGGTCGGTTATAATTAGAACTGATGTACAAATTGTGTGAAATGAAAACATCTTATGACATAACAATAACAATCACATTTGCATCATAAACATACCTTCACTGTGGGTATTCCTATTACGACGTCGGCGTTTTTCGGTATCCGACCCAACTCAAAGCCTGGGCTGGGTGCTTTTAGGTCCCCTGAGAGGGGAAATACCGGATCTAAGGGGTGAAAATAGACTTTTTCACCGGGTACAATTGGTTCATCTTTTACGTTTGTAACGAAGCTCTTTGATTCTAACGACTGCAAAAAAGCACAACAAAAAAAATTGTTAACCGTAAACGGATGAGACATATTTGTTTTTAAAGAAAACAAACGTTTGTCAGGAGACCATACTCCATAGGAATAGTCAGTATGTTTTATGGCCACAGTAACACGATCCTGTATAAATTTTAAACTCTGTCTAAGTAACTTTTAGGATGAAGGTTTATATCGCAATAAAACTTTGTTTAATTTGTCTGTTTGGCGGTCGGTTGAGTCAGTGTCGAAAACTTGTATTATTATCAAGTCCAAACTGCAAATAGAAGCAACATCGTTTTTGTTTTTATGACGTAAGAAGAGACCATCGTCAATTGATGTACAGTGTACTCACATATAAAAAAGCGACCTAGCATTTCATATCGGTATATAGCACCGGAAAATGACGCTTGTTTACCTCGCAGAAAATAAAGCACTTACCAGAATAACTTAAATGAAGCGATCATTTCACCGTATGTAGGTCACGCAGCCTGGGGTTAAGGGCCTGTAGGCCCATCTGAAGCCTTATCTAAAACAATGCAAAGTACAATTTTTCAATTTGAATTTGCTTCTAAACAAGCCCGGTCACCTCGCTGAGTTTTTGTATCCGCCGAGATGTAGGACAAAAGGACTTAATGCAGTATTTTGAGAAAATTCTCGTATCTGGAATTCTCGCACCAAATGCTTCAACTTTTTAACAACTTTTTTTCTTGTATTTTTCCAAAAAATCAGCCAAAAAGCCTTAACTTTGAACCAACACAAAACGTCAACTTTAGCCTGAACCTACACTCCGCACACGCCATAACAACAGCAAACTTTCACAGATTAAGGTCACGTGCATGCGCACTGGACCGGAATCATTTATAGTTTTTATATAGTGACGTCTTGCATGCGACCTTCGTCACAATCCCCGGGTTGCCGTTTTAAAACTGCTGAAAATGGTACTACAGGCCCTATAGCGAGAATAGCTCGTTGTAGCCGTCGGGCCGACAACTACGTACGTGCTATCTGGGTTGTAAGATTAAGGATCAGCATCAACTCGTTTTCAATTACTTCCCCGCTACCTGGCATTTTTTTTAACTAACTTACCTCAAATTCTCTGACGCATCGTAATGATTATTTTTGTCATTGCTTGTGGAACGAAAAATGAAATGGTAACCATTATAACGAGATGACTCGGCAAACTAACAATAAACGACGAAAAGAAGCTAAGTCCAATAGCTTAAAACCTGCATGGTTTAAAACGGAATTAATAACAATGAATAATACTGGTTAGCACGACCGCTAATCCAAGCATAGCCTACATATGGTACAAACATATAGACGTAAAAATAAAGTAATGTCGGTAAGTATAAAAATACGCAATATTGATAGGTTATTTTTAATTGCATGGGCACTCAGGCGATGTAGTGATTAGAACCTTTGATAATGATGATGGGATGAAAATGCGAGTCCTTATGTCTTGTCGAAACGTAATTGGACTGCGGACACAAAACTAAAATGATCTTCAAGCAGCTTATTTCCAAACCCTGGATTGTTAAATGGAATACTTTGATCTTTCTTTGTTTTTCAGGATAGCCTACAGCCTGTGTAAGGTACCTGTACCAATTAAGGCCCACCTAACACTTTTTTGAAAATAACTCAAGAACCACAAATGAGAATAGGCTGAAAAATCGTATTGTATTAGTAAGGGTATATGACTACAACATATTAAAACCACAATACCTGACAACTCCCCAAAAAATTTTTATAAAGAAATTAAAAATTCCAAAAAATGGGCCTTATTAGGAGCATAGGCTCCTAATAAGGCCCACCAATTTTGTGAGTATTTTGATTCAAAACATAGCTGAAAAATCGTATTAAGCAAATAAAGCAAGACAGCAACCACCAATTTGTGTAAGACAACGACCAACAAACGTGGGTTGAAAAAAAAAGTAACTGCAACAACTTTCCAACTCATGACTGGAACCACTCTTGAAGTCTGGAAATCAATTAACCAAGCATCTTGAATGGGCCTTATTAGGCGCATGTGGCATCCACGAAAAAAATGTCACATTTTTATTATCAGAAAAATTTTAGCAAAAAAAGTGTATTATCCTTTTCAATACTAAGTTGGTTGTTACATGAAAACTTCAGCCGGCTGACAACAGTTCATTTAACCGGCCAAATTCTCACTTACTTTTTTTCTAAATTAACAAAACCACCATAACTGCAAATATCAAATTTTTCTTGTGCTCTAGCGAATCGGTTGATCACGTGGCAAGGATGAAATCTGGTAAACCACCATGAATTTATATTAGTTTTTATATAGGGTTAAAATTTTTCATTTATTTGCACGGGTTTGCGAAATATGAGCAATGGGCCTTATTAGACACAGGTACCTTAGATGTTTGGCATCAGAGACAACTTAACCCTTTGAATCACCGTAATTCAAAAAAATAACAATAACTTAAGTCTACGTAAAAAGACTTTTGTATTTGTTCCCGAAATTGGGTGAATTAAACAAAAAGAATAATCGGTCCAAGAGAACCCATATAATTTAAAGGCATCCAACGAAAATTGATGTTTCCTTGTAAGTTACTGTATTTTTGATTTCTCTGCTGTTATGCTGTTTGGGTAAACGCACGCAGGCGAATTAGTGTACTAGTATGATTCTATCTACGTCCTCTCCACAACCAAATCACACTCAAACAATGGCAAAGTTTTTCTTTTTTCACACCACGATGGTTAGGCTGAAGTACAACAAAACGAAACAATTTTAAGAAAAAAGCTGCAACGCTTAGTGTAATATTGCATTTAAATGGCATAACAAATTGCACAAAAGATTCAAAATAATAAATCAAAATGGATACATATACTCTCTCTACCCAACAACAAAAAGGATTGGAGTGAATGCAATAGCTAGGGCTGCTAGGCTCACAATATAGGCGGGGATTATACAGTTGTCGATTTATCATCGCTCATCAGTTAGTAAATCTGGACAAACGTATCTGGCGCTTTGGTATAGGTTAAACAGCAGGATATTTGTTTACTATTGCAACATAAATTGTAAATACTATAAACAGGTAAAGAGTAAGTACTAGGTTATGACGACTACAACGTATTCAAGATGACGAAAAGTTTGCTCTGAAAGAAAACAAAAATCTTACACTTTGAGTAACAAATCGGAAAAAATGCAAAATTAACTGCTGCTTGAACTGAACACTCCGCCCCATTCACAAGATTGTCGTGGACAAAAGTAAACACGAAGCAGCGTCAGCTTTCATTTTAACTCTGCTTCGAAGCGACGACTTTTTTTAGGCTTAACCTTGACCTGAAGTAACCTCTAACGGACCTGAGCTCAGATGGCGTCGCTTTTGAATGAATTGTCCTTGAGATTTTGCGTCTTTCCTTGCAATGACGAAACACTGAAAGAAAAGATGAAGTCGAAGATGGATTCGATTTTTCAGAAAAACTTTAGCAGCAAAGCAACGTACCTTCCAATGTGTTGAAACAGCGACGGTTTGTGAGGAGGCATTTTTAGCTCTCTCCTTTTATTGCACTGTTGGGCGTTCTCGTCATAGCTGCAGACCGCTGACGCAACGTAGTCCAGCTGGAAAAATGAACGATA
Organism: Clavelina lepadiformis; assembly: GCF_947623445.1. Lineage (NCBI taxonomy): Eukaryota > Metazoa > Chordata > Ascidiacea > Aplousobranchia > Clavelinidae > Clavelina > Clavelina lepadiformis. The sequence continues at coordinate 22,642,688 of NC_135241.1, forward strand.
AAGGTTCAATAAGGTGCAGGCAATAACAAAACCCCCATCAACCAGTCCATGAATGGATCGTAAGGTATGAGCACACCAAAGGAAAACACAGTTGCTGTCGTTTCTAAATTGCTTTTTCATCCCATCAAATGTTTTAAACTTAACAAATCGAAGCACAGCTTAAAAAATTAATTGCAGAAAGGTTATAGGTTAACATAGAAAAACTATATAGCTGACGCCTTATTGGGTGCACGTTAAATTCCGAATAACCACATAACACTTGACGAATTTCGGTAGTTTTTTTTGGACACATTGGCTCGGCCTAGGCCTACTCAGCAAAAGTCGTTATGCTCGAAGCGTATACGGCGGAAAAACAAAACTGCTCAACAAAGAATCTTTTCATTCGTGTAAGCTGCCAACATACCTGCAGCCAGTCGAGCGGTTTTTTATTCCAGAACGTGTGGATGAACGAAGCATATGATGGAAGAGTTTCGGCGCGGAAAAGTTTTCCAATCGCTCCCAAATTACAAAAAGAAATATAAAAGTAATTTTCCATCGATCTTCGGTTAGCCTCCTGCATAGAAATCATATTATTCAACCCATGGCACACATTGAGCATAAGGTATAGTTAACTTTTCTTAAAATGACGAAGACTTAATTAGCAAGCAGAAGTGACCTTTAAAAACAAATTGGGGGTCTTATTATCCTACCGTCACCCACAACGCAGCAACTATTACGTCACCTTCATTATCGCTCCGATGTACCCATGGCTGGCTATGACGTCATCTTCCATCATGAGGTAATATTTAGGTGAAAGGTTATAGATGTACATCATGAGGAAGATTTGATCCAGATTCTGTTTCGATCTCCACTTCACTCGCTCCAGCGCGTCGTTAAAACTGGACTGAAGCACTTTTTCCCATGGGGGGTAGTAACTTTTAGGTGGACTAATTAGCTGCAACAGAAATTTGTGAGATTGGCGGGGGTAAAAACAATCGCTAAAATCAAACATATCAAAATGGCCAGCTATTACTCAACAAACTCACAAAAATAGGAACAATACAGTTTGACAGCGTAGTCTAAAAGCAAATATAGTTTCCTTTCGGGATGAGCGATAATCGTGATGTCACCGAAGTAGTACTAAATAATTCAACTCTAAACTTTCAGTTTTCATTCATAAACTTATGTATAGTTACTTAGCCCGTGGTTGTGTAATTTATTGTTGAAGAACTGGATGCTTTAAACGTATACTTTGCTTTACGGGTCGTTTGACCCAGCCGTTAAAACGTTTTAAAATTAAAATTTAATGATACGGCTGTAAAGGGAATTAATTTCCTTTTTATTTTCTCAGCCGCTTCTGAATTATTAAAGCTCTTCGCTGTTCTCACGATTGATATCGATACAAGTATTGGGCTTGTTTGGGAATAAACACTGAAGTGAAACCTGTAATATCCCATCTTCAATGTGCTTCCGATAACTGCTTTGCAATGAGCGCGAAAGATCGCGTAAAAACTCTTCGTCGGTCTCGCCGACGTAAACAAGGATTCTAGAATCAACAGAACGATCAACCTGATTCTTCAGAAGGGAATCGATTGTTTGCGAAAGATAGGATACTCCCTGCCTCTGCCAGATAGAAAATACAACAAAGATTGAATTGAAATTGAAATCGTTTGTATTGATTTTGAAAGCAAACAAATTGCAAAAACACGGCAAATCGTGGTCGTATTGCGCAAACCGCTCGTAGGAGTGAGTGACACTTATTTTAACTGAATGATTGTTTCCAATTTCAATCACGGTCGGTTATAATTAGAACTGATGTACAAATTGTGTGAAATGAAAACATCTTATGACATAACAATAACAATCACATTTGCATCATAAACATACCTTCACTGTGGGTATTCCTATTACGACGTCGGCGTTTTTCGGTATCCGACCCAACTCAAAGCCTGGGCTGGGTGCTTTTAGGTCCCCTGAGAGGGGAAATACCGGATCTAAGGGGTGAAAATAGACTTTTTCACCGGGTACAATTGGTTCATCTTTTACGTTTGTAACGAAGCTCTTTGATTCTAACGACTGCAAAAAAGCACAACAAAAAAAATTGTTAACCGTAAACGGATGAGACATATTTGTTTTTAAAGAAAACAAACGTTTGTCAGGAGACCATACTCCATAGGAATAGTCAGTATGTTTTATGGCCACAGTAACACGATCCTGTATAAATTTTAAACTCTGTCTAAGTAACTTTTAGGATGAAGGTTTATATCGCAATAAAACTTTGTTTAATTTGTCTGTTTGGCGGTCGGTTGAGTCAGTGTCGAAAACTTGTATTATTATCAAGTCCAAACTGCAAATAGAAGCAACATCGTTTTTGTTTTTATGACGTAAGAAGAGACCATCGTCAATTGATGTACAGTGTACTCACATATAAAAAAGCGACCTAGCATTTCATATCGGTATATAGCACCGGAAAATGACGCTTGTTTACCTCGCAGAAAATAAAGCACTTACCAGAATAACTTAAATGAAGCGATCATTTCACCGTATGTAGGTCACGCAGCCTGGGGTTAAGGGCCTGTAGGCCCATCTGAAGCCTTATCTAAAACAATGCAAAGTACAATTTTTCAATTTGAATTTGCTTCTAAACAAGTCCGGTCACCTCGCTGAGTTTTTGTATCCGCCGAGATGTAGGACAAAAGGACTTAATGCAGTATTTTGAGAAAATTCTCGTATCTGGAATTCTCGCACCAAATGCTTCAACTTTTTAACAACTTTTTTTCTTGTATTTTTCCAAAAAATCAGCCAAAAAGCCTTAACTTTGAACCAACACAAAACGTCAACTTTAGCCTGAACCTACACTCCGCACACGCCATAACAACAGCAAACTTTCACAGATTAAGGTCACGTGCATGCGCACTGGACCGGAATCATTTATAGTTTTTATATAGTGACGTCTTGCATGCGACCTTCGTCACAATCCCCGGGTTGCCGTTTTAAAACTGCTGAAAATGGTACTACAGGCCCTATAGCGAGAATAGCTCGTTGTAGCCGTCGGGCCGACAACTACGTACGTGCTATCTGGGTTGTAAGATTAAGGATCAGCATCAACTCGTTTTCAATTACTTCCCCGCTACCTGGCATTTTTTTTAACTAACTTACCTCAAATTCTCTGACGCATCGTAATGATTATTTTTGTCATTGCTTGTGGAACGAAAAATGAAATGGTAACCATTATAACGAGATGACTCGGCAAACTAACAATAAACGACGAAAAGAAGCTAAGTCCAATAGCTTAAAACCTGCATGGTTTAAAACGGAATTAATAACAATGAATAATACTGGTTAGCACGACCGCTAATCCAAGCATAGCCTACATATGGTACAAACATATAGACGTAAAAATAAAGTAATGTCGGTAAGTATAAAAATACGCAATATTGATAGGTTATTTTTAATTGCATGGGCACTCAGGCGATGTAGTGATTAGAACCTTTGATAATGATGATGGGATGAAAATGCGAGTCCTTATGTCTTGTCGAAACGTAATTGGACTGCGGACACAAAACTAAAATGATCTTCAAGCAGCTTATTTCCAAACCCTGGATTGTTAAATGGAATACTTTGATCTTTCTTTGTTTTTCAGGATAGCCTACAGCCTGTGTAAGGTACCTGTACCAATTAAGGCCCACCTAACACTTTTTTGAAAATAACTCAAGAACCACAAATGAGAATAGGCTGAAAAATCGTATTGTATTAGTAAGGGTATATGACTACAACATATTAAAACCACAATACCTGACAACTCCCCAAAAAATTTTTATAAAGAAATTAAAAATTCCAAAAAATGGGCCTTATTAGGAGCATAGGCTCCTAATAAGGCCCACCAATTTTGTGAGTATTTTGATTCAAAACATAGCTGAAAAATCGTATTAAGCAAATAAAGCAAGACAGCAACCACCAATTTGTGTAAGACAACGACCAACAAACGTGGGTTGAAAAAAAAAGTAACTGCAACAACTTTCCAACTCATGACTGGAACCACTCTTGAAGTCTGGAAATCAATTAACCAAGCATCTTGAATGGGCCTTATTAGGCGCATGTGGCATCCACGAAAAAAATGTCACATTTTTATTATCAGAAAAATTTTAGCAAAAAAAGTGTATTATCCTTTTCAATACTAAGTTGGTTGTTACATGAAAACTTCAGCCGGCTGACAACAGTTCATTTAACCGGCCAAATTCTCACTTACTTTTTTTCTAAATTAACAAAACCACCATAACTGCAAATATCAAATTTTTCTTGTGCTCTAGCGAATCGGTTGATCACGTGGCAAGGATGAAATCTGGTAAACCACCATGAATTTATATTAGTTTTTATATAGGGTTAAAATTTTTCATTTATTTGCACGGGTTTGCGAAATATGAGCAATGGGCCTTATTAGACACAGGTACCTTAGATGTTTGGCATCAGAGACAACTTAACCCTTTGAATCACCGTAATTCAAAAAAATAACAATAACTTAAGTCTACGTAAAAAGACTTTTGTATTTGTTCCCGAAATTGGGTGAATTAAACAAAAAGAATAATCGGTCCAAGAGAACCCATATAATTTAAAGGCATCCAACGAAAATTGATGTTTCCTTGTAAGTTACTGTATTTTTGATTTCTCTGCTGTTATGCTGTTTGGGTAAACGCACGCAGGCGAATTAGTGTACTAGTATGATTCTATCTACGTCCTCTCCACAACCAAATCACACTCAAACAATGGCAAAGTTTTTCTTTTTTCACACCACGATGGTTAGGCTGAAGTACAACAAAACGAAACAATTTTAAGAAAAAAGCTGCAACGCTTAGTGTAATATTGCATTTAAATGGCATAACAAATTGCACAAAAGATTCAAAATAATAAATCAAAATGGATACATATACTCTCTCTACCCAACAACAAAAAGGATTGGAGTGAATGCAATAGCTAGGGCTGCTAGGCTCACAATATAGGCGGGGATTATACAGTTGTCGATTTATCATCGCTCATCAGTTAGTAAATCTGGACAAACGTATCTGGCGCTTTGGTATAGGTTAAACAGCAGGATATTTGTTTACTATTGCAACATAAATTGTAAATACTATAAACAGGTAAAGAGTAAGTACTAGGTTATGACGACTACAACGTATTCAAGATGACGAAAAGTTTGCTCTGAAAGAAAACAAAAATCTTACACTTTGAGTAACAAATCGGAAAAAATGCAAAATTAACTGCTGCTTGAACTGAACACTCCGCCCCATTCACAAGATTGTCGTGGACAAAAGTAAACACGAAGCAGCGTCAGCTTTCATTTTAACTCTGCTTCGAAGCGACGACTTTTTTTAGGCTTAACCTTGACCTGAAGTAACCTCTAACGGACCTGAGCTCAGATGGCGTCGCTTTTGAATGAATTGTCCTTGAGATTTTGCGTCTTTCCTTGCAATGACGAAACACTGAAAGAAAAGATGAAGTCGAAGATGGATTCGATTTTTCAGAAAAACTTTAGCAGCAAAGCAACGTACCTTCCAATGTGTTGAAACAGCGACGGTTTGTGAGGAGGCATTTTTAGCTCTCTCCTTTTATTGCACTGTTGGGCGTTCTCGTCATAGCTGCAGACCGCTGACGCAACGTAGTCCAGCTGGAAAAATGAACGATAAAGGTTCAATAAGGTGCAGGCAATAACAAAACCCCCATCAACCAGTCCATGAATGGATCGTAAGGTATGAGCACACCAAAGGAAAACACAGTTGCTGTCGTTTCTAAATTGCTTTTTCATCCCATCAAATGTTTTAAACTTAACAAATCGAAGCACAGCTTAAAAAATTAATTGCAGAAAGGTTATAGGTTAACATAGAAAAACTATATAGCTGACGCCTTATTGGGTGCACGTTAAATTCCGAATAACCACATAACACTTGACGAATTTCGGTAGTTTTTTTTGGACACATTGGCTCGGCCTAGGCCTACTCAGCAAAAGTCGTTATGCTCGAAGCGTATACGGCGGAAAAACAAAACTGCTCAACAAAGAATCTTTTCATTCGTGTAAGCTGCCAACATACCTGCAGCCAGTCGAGCGGTTTTTTATTCCAGAACGTGTGGATGAACGAAGCATATGATGGAAGAGTTTCGGCGCGGAAAAGTTTTCCAATCGCTCCCAAATTACAAAAAGAAATATAAAAGTAATTTTCCATCGATCTTCGGTTAGCCTCCTGCATAGAAATCATATTATTCAACCCATGGCACACATTGAGCATAAGGTATAGTTAACTTTTCTTAAAATGACGAAGACTTAATTAGAAAGCAGAAGTGACCTTTAAAAACAAATTGGGGGTCTTATTATCCTACCGTCACCCACAACGCAGCAACTATTACGTCACCTTCATTATCGCTCCGATGTACCCATGGCTGGCTATGACGTCATCTTCCATCATGAGGTAATATTTAGGTGAAAGGTTATAGATGTACATCATGAGGAAGATTTGATCCAGATTCTGTTTCGATCTCCACTTCACTCGCTCCAGCGCGTCGTTAAAACTGGACTGAAGCACTTTTTCCCATGGGGGGTAGTAACTTTTAGGTGGACTAATTAGCTGCAACAGAAATTTGTGAGATTGGCGGGGGTAAAAACAATCGCTAAAATCAAACATATCAAAATGGCCAGCTATTACTCAACAAACTCACAAAAATAGGAACAATACAGTTTGACAGCGTAGTCTAAAAGCAAATATAGTTTCCTTTCGGGATGAGCGATAATCGTGATGTCACCGAAGTAGTACTAAATAATTCAACTCTAAACTTTCAGTTTTCATTCATAAACTTATGTATAGTTACTTAGCCCGTGGTTGTGTAATTTATTGTTGAAGAACTGGATGCTTTAAACGTATACTTTGCTTTACGGGTCGTTTGACCCAGCCGTTAAAACGTTTTAAAATTAAAATTTAATGATACGGCTGTAAAGGGAATTAATTTCCTTTTTATTTTCTCAGCCGCTTCTGAATTATTAAAGCTCTTCGCTGTTCTCACGATTGATATCGATACAAGTATTGGGCTTGTTTGGGAATAAACACTGAAGTGAAACCTGTAATATCCCATCTTCAATGTGCTTCCGATAACTGCTTTGCAATGAGCGCGAAAGATCGCGTAAAAACTCTTCGTCGGTCTCGCCGACGTAAACAAGGATTCTAGAATCAACAGAACGATCAACCTGATTCTTCAGAAGGGAATCGATTGTTTGCGAAAGATAGGATACTCCCTGCCTCTGCCAGATAGAAAATACAACAAAGATTGAATTGAAATTGAAATCGTTTGTATTGATTTTGAAAGCAAACAAATTGCAAAAACACGGCAAATCGTGGTCGTATTGCGCAAACCGCTCGTAGGAGTGAGTGACACTTATTTTAACTGAATGATTGTTTCCAATTTCAATCACGGTCGGTTATAATTAGAACTGATGTACAAATTGTGTGAAATGAAAACATCTTATGACATAACAATAACAATCACATTTGCATCATAAACATACCTTCACTGTGGGTATTCCTATTACGACGTCGGCGTTTTTCGGTATCCGACCCAACTCAAAGCCTGGGCTGGGTGCTTTTAGGTCCCCTGAGAGGGGAAATACCGGATCTAAGGGGTGAAAATAGACTTTTTCACCGGGTACAATTGGTTCATCTTTTACGTTTGTAACGAAGCTCTTTGATTCTAACGACTGCAAAAAAGCACAACAAAAAAAATTGTTAACCGTAAACGGATGAGACATATTTGTTTTTAAAGAAAACAAACGTTTGTCAGGAGACCATACTCCATAGGAATAGTCAGTATGTTTTATGGCCACAGTAACACGATCCTGTATAAATTTTAAACTCTGTCTAAGTAACTTTTAGGATGAAGGTTTATATCGCAATAAAACTTTGTTTAATTTGTCTGTTTGGCGGTCGGTTGAGTCAGTGTCGAAAACTTGTATTATTATCAAGTCCAAACTGCAAATAGAAGCAACATCGTTTTTGTTTTTATGACGTAAGAAGAGACCATCGTCAATTGATGTACAGTGTACTCACATATAAAAAAGCGACCTAGCATTTCATATCGGTATATAGCACCGGAAAATGACGCTTGTTTACCTCGCAGAAAATAAAGCACTTACCAGAATAACTTAAATGAAGCGATCATTTCACCGTATGTAGGTCACGCAGCCTGGGGTTAAGGGCCTGTAGGCCCATCTGAAGCCTTATCTAAAACAATGCAAAGTACAATTTTTCAATTTGAATTTGCTTCTAAACAAGTCCGGTCACCTCGCTGAGTTTTTGTATCCGCCGAGATGTAGGACAAAAGGACTTAATGCAGTATTTTGAGAAAATTCTCGTATCTGGAATTCTCGCACCAAATGCTTCAACTTTTTAACAACTTTTTTTCTTGTATTTTTCCAAAAAATCAGCCAAAAAGCCTTAACTTTGAACCAACACAAAACGTCAACTTTAGCCTGAACCTACACTCCGCACACGCCATAACAACAGCAAACTTTCACAGATTAAGGTCACGTGCATGCGCACTGGACCGGAATCATTTATAGTTTTTATATAGTGACGTCTTGCATGCGACCTTCGTCACAATCCCCGGGTTGCCGTTTTAAAACTGCTGAAAATGGTACTACAGGCCCTATAGCGAGAATAGCTCGTTGTAGCCGTCGGGCCGACAACTACGTACGTGCTATCTGGGTTGTAAGATTAAGGATCAGCATCAACTCGTTTTCAATTACTTCCCCGCTACCTGGCATTTTTTTTAACTAACTTACCTCAAATTCTCTGACGCATCGTAATGATTATTTTTGTCATTGCTTGTGGAACGAAAAATGAAATGGTAACCATTATAACGAGATGACTCGGCAAACTAACAATAAACGACGAAAAGAAGCTAAGTCCAATAGCTTAAAACCTGCATGGTTTAAAACGGAATTAATAACAATGAATAATAGCCTACTGGTTAGCACGACCGCTAATCCAAGCATAGCCTACATATGGTACAAACATATAGACGTAAAAATAAAGTAATGTCGGTAAGTATAAAAATACGCAATATTGATAGGTTATTTTTAATTGCATGGGCACTCAGGCGATGTAGTGATTAGAACCTTTGATAATGATGATGGGATGAAAATGCGAGTCCTTATGTCTTGTCGAAACGTAATTGGACTGCGGACACAAAACTAAAATGATCTTCAAGCAGCTTATTTCCAAACCCTGGATTGTTAAATGGAATACTTTGATCTTTCTTTGTTTTTCAGGATAGCCTACAGCCTGTGTAAGGTACCTGTACCAATTAAGGCCCACCTAACACTTTTTTGAAAATAACTCAAGAACCACAAATGAGAATAGGCTGAAAAATCGTATTGTATTAGTAAGGGTATATGACTACAACATATTAAAACCACAATACCTGACAACTCCCCAAAAAATTTTTATAAAGAAATTAAAAATTCCAAAAAATGGGCCTTATTAGGAGCATAGGCTCCTAATAAGGCCCACCAATTTTGTGAGTATTTTGATTCAAAACATAGCTGAAAAATCGTATTAAGCAAATAAAGCAAGACAGCAACCACCAATTTGTGTAAGACAACGACCAACAAACGTGGGTTGAAAAAAAAAGTAACTGCAACAACTTTCCAACTCATGACTGGAACCACTCTTGAAGTCTGGAAATCAATTAACCAAGCATCTTGAATGGGCCTTATTAGGCGCATGTGGCATCCACGAAAAAAATGTCACATTTTTATTATCAGAAAAATTTTAGCAAAAAAAGTGTATTGTCCTTTTCAATACTAAGTTGGTTGTTACATGAAAACTTCAGCCGGCTGACAACAGTTCATTTAACCGGCCAAATTCTCACTTACTTTTTTTCTAAATTAACAAAACCACCATAACTGCAAATATCAAATTTTTCTTGTGCTCTAGCGAATCGGTTGATCACGTGGCAAGGATGAAATCTGGTAAACCACCATGAATTTATATTAGTTTTTATATAGGGTTAAAATTTTTCATTTATTTGCACGGGTTTGCGAAATATGAGCAATGGGCCTTATTAGACACAGGTACCTTAGATGTTTGGCATCAGAGACAACTTAACCCTTTGAATCACCGTAATTCAAAAAAATAACAATAACTTAAGTCTACGTAAAAAGACTTTTGTATTTGTTCCCGAAATTGGGTGAATTAAACAAAAAGAATAATCGGTCCAAGAGAACCCATATAATTTAAAGGCATCCAACGAAAATTGATGTTTCCTTGTAAGTTACTGTATTTTTGATTTCTCTGCTGTTATGCTGTTTGGGTAAACGCACGCAGGCGAATTAGTGTACTAGTATGATTCTATCTACGTCCTCTCCACAACCAAATCACACTCAAACAATGGCAAAGTTTTTCTTTTTTCACACCACGATGGTTAGGCTGAAGTACAACAAAACGAAACAATTTTAAGAAAAAAGCTGCAACGCTTAGTGTAATATTGCATTTAAATGGCATAACAAATTGCACAAAAGATTCAAAATAATAAATCAAAATGGATACATATACTCTCTCTACCCAACAACAAAAAGGATTGGAGTGAATGCAATAGCTAGGGCTGCTAGGCTCACAATATAGGCGGGGATTATACAGTTGTCGATTTATCATCGCTCATCAGTTAGTAAATCTGGACAAACGTATCTGGCGCTTTGGTATAGGTTAAACAGCAGGATATTTGTTTACTATTGCAACATAAATTGTAAATACTATAAACAGGTAAAGAGTAAGTACTAGGTTATGACGACTACAACGTATTCAAGATGACGAAAAGTTTGCTCTGAAAGAAAACAAAAATCTTACACTTTGAGTAACAAATCGGAAAAAATGCAAAATTAACTGCTGCTTGAACTGAACACTCCGCCCCATTCACAAGATTGTCGTGGACAAAAGTAAACACGAAGCAGCGTCAGCTTTCATTTTAACTCTGCTTCGAAGCGACGACTTTTTTTAGGCTTAACCTTGACCTGAAGTAACCTCTAACGGACCTGAGCTCAGATGGCGTCGCTTTTGAATGAATTGTCCTTGAGATTTTGCGTCTTTCCTTGCAATGACGAAACACTGAAAGAAAAGATGAAGTCGAAGATGGATTCGATTTTTCAGAAAAACTTTAGCAGCAAAGCAACGTACCTTCCAATGTGTTGAAACAGCGACGGTTTGTGAGGAGGCATTTTTAGCTCTCTCCTTTTATTGCACTGTTGGGCGTTCTCGTCATAGCTGCAGACCGCTGACGCAACGTAGTCCAGCTGGAAAAATGAACGATAAAGGTTCAATAAGGTGCAGGCAATAACAAAACCCCCATCAACCAGTCCATGAATGGATCGTAAGGTATGAGCACACCAAAGGAAAACACAGTTGCTGTCGTTTCTAAATTGCTTTTTCATCCCATCAAATGTTTTAAACTTAACAAATCGAAGCACAGCTTAAAAAATTAATTGCAGAAAGGTTATAGGTTAACATAGAAAAACTATATAGCTGACGCCTTATTGGGTGCACGTTAAATTCCGAATAACCACATAACACTTGACGAATTTCGGTAGTTTTTTTTGGACACATTGGCTCGGCCTAGGCCTACTCAGCAAAAGTCGTTATGCTCGAAGCGTATACGGCGGAAAAACAAAACTGCTCAACAAAGAATCTTTTCATTCGTGTAAGCTGCCAACATACCTGCAGCCAGTCGAGCGGTTTTTTATTCCAGAACGTGTGGATGAACGAAGCATATGATGGAAGAGTTTCGGCGCGGAAAAGTTTTCCAATCGCTCCCAAATTACAAAAAGAAATATAAAAGTAATTTTCCATCGATCTTCGGTTAGCCTCCTGCATAGAAATCATATTATTCAACCCATGGCACACATTGAGCATAAGGTATAGTTAACTTTTCTTAAAATGACGAAGACTTAATTAGAAAGCAGAAGTGACCTTTAAAAACAAATTGGGGGTCTTATTATCCTACCGTCACCCACAACGCAGCAACTATTACGTCACCTTCATTATCGCTCCGATGTACCCATGGCTGGCTATGACGTCATCTTCCATCATGAGGTAATATTTAGGTGAAAGGTTATAGATGTACATCATGAGGAAGATTTGATCCAGATTCTGTTTCGATCTCCACTTCACTCGCTCCAGCGCGTCGTTAAAACTGGACTGAAGCACTTTTTCCCATGGGGGGTAGTAACTTTTAGGTGGACTAATTAGCTGCAACAGAAATTTGTGAGATTGGCGGGGGTAAAAACAATCGCTAAAATCAAACATATCAAAATGGCCAGCTATTACTCAACAAACTCACAAAAATAGGAACAATACAGTTTGACAGCGTAGTCTAAAAGCAAATATAGTTTCCTTTCGGGATGAGCGATAATCGTGATGTCACCGAAGTAGTACTAAATAATTCAACTCTAAACTTTCAGTTTTCATTCATAAACTTATGTATAGTTACTTAGCCCGTGGTTGTGTAATTTATTGTTGAAGAACTGGATGCTTTAAACGTATACTTTGCTTTACGGGTCGTTTGACCCAGCCGTTAAAACGTTTTAAAATTAAAATTTAATGATACGGCTGTAAAGGGAATTAATTTCCTTTTTATTTTCTCAGCCGCTTCTGAATTATTAAAGCTCTTCGCTGTTCTCACGATTGATATCGATACAAGTATTGGGCTTGTTTGGGAATAAACACTGAAGTGAAACCTGTAATATCCCATCTTCAATGTGCTTCCGATAACTGCTTTGCAATGAGCGCGAAAGATCGCGTAAAAACTCTTCGTCGGTCTCGCCGACGTAAACAAGGATTCTAGAATCAACAGAACGATCAACCTGATTCTTCAGAAGGGAATCGATTGTTTGCGAAAGATAGGATACTCCCTGCCTCTGCCAGATAGAAAATACAACAAAGATTGAATTGAAATTGAAATCGTTTGTATTGATTTTGAAAGCAAACAAATTGCAAAAACACGGCAAATCGTGGTCGTATTGCGCAAACCGCTCGTAGGAGTGAGTGACACTTATTTTAACTGAATGATTGTTTCCAATTTCAATCACGGTCGGTTATAATTAGAACTGATGTACAAATTGTGTGAAATGAAAACATCTTATGACATAACAATAACAATCACATTTGCATCATAAACATACCTTCACTGTGGGTATTCCTATTACGACGTCGGCGTTTTTCGGTATCCGACCCAACTCAAAGCCTGGGCTGGGTGCTTTTAGGTCCCCTGAGAGGGGAAATACCGGATCTAAGGGGTGAAAATAGACTTTTTCACCGGGTACAATTGGTTCATCTTTTACGTTTGTAACGAAGCTCTTTGATTCTAACGACTGCAAAAAAGCACAACAAAAAAAATTGTTAACCGTAAACGGATGAGACATATTTGTTTTTAAAGAAAACAAACGTTTGTCAGGAGACCATACTCCATAGGAATAGTCAGTATGTTTTATGGCCACAGTAACACGATCCTGTATAAATTTTAAACTCTGTCTAAGTAACTTTTAGGATGAAGGTTTATATCGCAATAAAACTTTGTTTAATTTGTCTGTTTGGCGGTCGGTTGAGTCAGTGTCGAAAACTTGTATTATTATCAAGTCCAAACTGCAAATAGAAGCAACATCGTTTTTGTTTTTATGACGTAAGAAGAGACCATCGTCAATTGATGTACAGTGTACTCACATATAAAAAAGCGACCTAGCATTTCATATCGGTATATAGCACCGGAAAATGACGCTTGTTTACCTCGCAGAAAATAAAGCACTTACCAGAATAACTTAAATGAAGCGATCATTTCACCGTATGTAGGTCACGCAGCCTGGGGTTAAGGGCCTGTAGGCCCATCTGAAGCCTTATCTAAAACAATGCAAAGTACAATTTTTCAATTTGAATTTGCTTCTAAACAAGTCCGGTCACCTCGCTGAGTTTTTGTATCCGCCGAGATGTAGGACAAAAGGACTTAATGCAGTATTTTGAGAAAATTCTCGTATCTGGAATTCTCGCACCAAATGCTTCAACTTTTTAACAACTTTTTTTCTTGTATTTTTCCAAAAAATCAGCCAAAAAGCCTTAACTTTGAACCAACACAAAACGTCAACTTTAGCCTGAACCTACACTCCGCACACGCCATAACAACAGCAAACTTTCACAGATTAAGGTCACGTGCATGCGCACTGGACCGGAATCATTTATAGTTTTTATATAGTGACGTCTTGCATGCGACCTTCGTCACAATCCCCGGGTTGCCGTTTTAAAACTGCTGAAAATGGTACTACAGGCCCTATAGCGAGAATAGCTCGTTGTAGCCGTCGGGCCGACAACTACGTACGTGCTATCTGGGTTGTAAGATTAAGGATCAGCATCAACTCGTTTTCAATTACTTCCCCGCTACCTGGCATTTTTTTTAACTAACTTACCTCAAATTCTCTGACGCATCGTAATGATTATTTTTGTCATTGCTTGTGGAACGAAAAATGAAATGGTAACCATTATAACGAGATGACTCGGCAAACTAACAATAAACGACGAAAAGAAGCTAAGTCCAATAGCTTAAAACCTGCATGGTTTAAAACGGAATTAATAACAATGAATAATAGCCTACTGGTTAGCACGACCGCTAATCCAAGCATAGCCTACATATGGTACAAACATATAGACGTAAAAATAAAGTAATGTCGGTAAGTATAAAAATACGCAATATTGATAGGTTATTTTTAATTGCATGGGCACTCAGGCGATGTAGTGATTAGAACCTTTGATAATGATGATGGGATGAAAATGCGAGTCCTTATGTCTTGTCGAAACGTAATTGGACTGCGGACACAAAACTAAAATGATCTTCAAGCAGCTTATTTCCAAACCCTGGATTGTTAAATGGAATACTTTGATCTTTCTTTGTTTTTCAGGATAGCCTACAGCCTGTGTAAGGTACCTGTACCAATTAAGGCCCACCTAACACTTTTTTGAAAATAACTCAAGAACCACAAATGAGAATAGGCTGAAAAATCGTATTGTATTAGTAAGGGTATATGACTACAACATATTAAAACCACAATACCTGACAACTCCCCAAAAAATTTTTATAAAGAAATTAAAAATTCCAAAAAATGGGCCTTATTAGGAGCATAGGCTCCTAATAAGGCCCACCAATTTTGTGAGTATTTTGATTCAAAACATAGCTGAAAAATCGTATTAAGCAAATAAAGCAAGACAGCAACCACCAATTTGTGTAAGACAACGACCAACAAACGTGGGTTGAAAAAAAAAGTAACTGCAACAACTTTCCAACTCATGACTGGAACCACTCTTGAAGTCTGGAAATCAATTAACCAAGCATCTTGAATGGGCCTTATTAGGCGCATGTGGCATCCACGAAAAAAATGTCACATTTTTATTATCAGAAAAATTTTAGCAAAAAAAGTGTATTGTCCTTTTCAATACTAAGTTGGTTGTTACATGAAAACTTCAGCCGGCTGACAACAGTTCATTTAACCGGCCAAATTCTCACTTACTTTTTTTCTAAATTAACAAAACCACCATAACTGCAAATATCAAATTTTTCTTGTGCTCTAGCGAATCGGTTGATCACGTGGCAAGGATGAAATCTGGTAAACCACCATGAATTTATATTAGTTTTTATATAGGGTTAAAATTTTTCATTTATTTGCACGGGTTTGCGAAATATGAGCAATGGGCCTTATTAGACACAGGTACCTTAGATGTTTGGCATCAGAGACAACTTAACCCTTTGAATCACCGTAATTCAAAAAAATAACAATAACTTAAGTCTACGTAAAAAGACTTTTGTATTTGTTCCCGAAATTGGGTGAATTAAACAAAAAGAATAATCGGTCCAAGAGAACCCATATAATTTAAAGGCATCCAACGAAAATTGATGTTTCCTTGTAAGTTACTGTATTTTTGATTTCTCTGCTGTTATGCTGTTTGGGTAAACGCACGCAGGCGAATTAGTGTACTAGTATGATTCTATCTACGTCCTCTCCACAACCAAATCACACTCAAACAATGGCAAAGTTTTTCTTTTTTCACACCACGATGGTTAGGCTGAAGTACAACAAAACGAAACAATTTTAAGAAAAAAGCTGCAACGCTTAGTGTAATATTGCATTTAAATGGCATAACAAATTGCACAAAAGATTCAAAATAATAAATCAAAATGGATACATATACTCTCTCTACCCAACAACAAAAAGGATTGGAGTGAATGCAATAGCTAGGGCTGCTAGGCTCACAATATAGGCGGGGATTATACAGTTGTCGATTTATCATCGCTCATCAGTTAGTAAATCTGGACAAACGTATCTGGCGCTTTGGTATAGGTTAAACAGCAGGATATTTGTTTACTATTGCAACATAAATTGTAAATACTATAAACAGGTAAAGAGTAAGTACTAGGTTATGACGACTACAACGTATTCAAGATGACGAAAAGTTTGCTCTGAAAGAAAACAAAAATCTTACACTTTGAGTAACAAATCGGAAAAAATGCAAAATTAACTGCTGCTTGAACTGAACACTCCGCCCCATTCACAAGATTGTCGTGGACAAAAGTAAACACGAAGCAGCGTCAGCTTTCATTTTAACTCTGCTTCGAAGCGACGACTTTTTTTAGGCTTAACCTTGACCTGAAGTAACCTCTAACGGACCTGAGCTCAGATGGCGTCGCTTTTGAATGAATTGTCCTTGAGATTTTGCGTCTTTCCTTGCAATGACGAAACACTGAAAGAAAAGATGAAGTCGAAGATGGATTCGATTTTTCAGAAAAACTTTAGCAGCAAAGCAACGTACCTTCCAATGTGTTGAAACAGCGACGGTTTGTGAGGAGGCATTTTTAGCTCTCTCCTTTTATTGCACTGTTGGGCGTTCTCGTCATAGCTGCAGACCGCTGACGCAACGTAGTCCAGCTGGAAAAATGAACGATAAAGGTTCAATAAGGTGCAGGCAATAACAAAACCCCCATCAACCAGTCCATGAATGGATCGTAAGGTATGAGCACACCAAAGGAAAACACAGTTGCTGTCGTTTCTAAATTGCTTTTTCATCCCATCAAATGTTTTAAACTTAACAAATCGAAGCACAGCTTAAAAAATTAATTGCAGAAAGGTTATAGGTTAACATAGAAAAACTATATAGCTGACGCCTTATTGGGTGCACGTTAAATTCCGAATAACCACATAACACTTGACGAATTTCGGTAGTTTTTTTTGGACACATTGGCTCGGCCTAGGCCTACTCAGCAAAAGTCGTTATGCTCGAAGCGTATACGGCGGAAAAACAAAACTGCTCAACAAAGAATCTTTTCATTCGTGTAAGCTGCCAACATACCTGCAGCCAGTCGAGCGGTTTTTTATTCCAGAACGTGTGGATGAACGAAGCATATGATGGAAGAGTTTCGGCGCGGAAAAGTTTTCCAATCGCTCCCAAATTACAAAAAGAAATATAAAAGTAATTTTCCATCGATCTTCGGTTAGCCTCCTGCATAGAAATCATATTATTCAACCCATGGCACACATTGAGCATAAGGTATAGTTAACTTTTCTTAAAATGACGAAGACTTAATTAGAAAGCAGAAGTGACCTTTAAAAACAAATTGGGGGTCTTATTATCCTACCGTCACCCACAACGCAGCAACTATTACGTCACCTTCATTATCGCTCCGATGTACCCATGGCTGGCTATGACGTCATCTTCCATCATGAGGTAATATTTAGGTGAAAGGTTATAGATGTACATCATGAGGAAGATTTGATCCAGATTCTGTTTCGATCTCCACTTCACTCGCTCCAGCGCGTCGTTAAAACTGGACTGAAGCACTTTTTCCCATGGGGGGTAGTAACTTTTAGGTGGACTAATTAGCTGCAACAGAAATTTGTGAGATTGGCGGGGGTAAAAACAATCGCTAAAATCAAACATATCAAAATGGCCAGCTATTACTCAACAAACTCACAAAAATAGGAACAATACAGTTTGACAGCGTAGTCTAAAAGCAAATATAGTTTCCTTTCGGGATGAGCGATAATCGTGATGTCACCGAAGTAGTACTAAATAATTCAACTCTAAACTTTCAGTTTTCATTCATAAACTTATGTATAGTTACTTAGCCCGTGGTTGTGTAATTTATTGTTGAAGAACTGGATGCTTTAAACGTATACTTTGCTTTACGGGTCGTTTGACCCAGCCGTTAAAACGTTTTAAAATTAAAATTTAATGATACGGCTGTAAAGGGAATTAATTTCCTTTTTATTTTCTCAGCCGCTTCTGAATTATTAAAGCTCTTCGCTGTTCTCACGATTGATATCGATACAAGTATTGGGCTTGTTTGGGAATAAACACTGAAGTGAAACCTGTAATATCCCATCTTCAATGTGCTTCCGATAACTGCTTTGCAATGAGCGCGAAAGATCGCGTAAAAACTCTTCGTCGGTCTCGCCGACGTAAACAAGGATTCTAGAATCAACAGAACGATCAACCTGATTCTTCAGAAGGGAATCGATTGTTTGCGAAAGATAGGATACTCCCTGCCTCTGCCAGATAGAAAATACAACAAAGATTGAATTGAAATTGAAATCGTTTGTATTGATTTTGAAAGCAAACAAATTGCAAAAACACGGCAAATCGTGGTCGTATTGCGCAAACCGCTCGTAGGAGTGAGTGACACTTATTTTAACTGAATGATTGTTTCCAATTTCAATCACGGTCGGTTATAATTAGAACTGATGTACAAATTGTGTGAAATGAAAACATCTTATGACATAACAATAACAATCACATTTGCATCATAAACATACCTTCACTGTGGGTATTCCTATTACGACGTCGGCGTTTTTCGGTATCCGACCCAACTCAAAGCCTGGGCTGGGTGCTTTTAGGTCCCCTGAGAGGGGAAATACCGGATCTAAGGGGTGAAAATAGACTTTTTCACCGGGTACAATTGGTTCATCTTTTACGTTTGTAACGAAGCTCTTTGATTCTAACGACTGCAAAAAAGCACAACAAAAAAAATTGTTAACCGTAAACGGATGAGACATATTTGTTTTTAAAGAAAACAAACGTTTGTCAGGAGACCATACTCCATAGGAATAGTCAGTATGTTTTATGGCCACAGTAACACGATCCTGTATAAATTTTAAACTCTGTCTAAGTAACTTTTAGGATGAAGGTTTATATCGCAATAAAACTTTGTTTAATTTGTCTGTTTGGCGGTCGGTTGAGTCAGTGTCGAAAACTTGTATTATTATCAAGTCCAAACTGCAAATAGAAGCAACATCGTTTTTGTTTTTATGACGTAAGAAGAGACCATCGTCAATTGATGTACAGTGTACTCACATATAAAAAAGCGACCTAGCATTTCATATCGGTATATAGCACCGGAAAATGACGCTTGTTTACCTCGCAGAAAATAAAGCACTTACCAGAATAACTTAAATGAAGCGATCATTTCACCGTATGTAGGTCACGCAGCCTGGGGTTAAGGGCCTGTAGGCCCATCTGAAGCCTTATCTAAAACAATGCAAAGTACAATTTTTCAATTTGAATTTGCTTCTAAACAAGTCCGGTCACCTCGCTGAGTTTTTGTATCCGCCGAGATGTAGGACAAAAGGACTTAATGCAGTATTTTGAGAAAATTCTCGTATCTGGAATTCTCGCACCAAATGCTTCAACTTTTTAACAACTTTTTTTCTTGTATTTTTCCAAAAAATCAGCCAAAAAGCCTTAACTTTGAACCAACACAAAACGTCAACTTTAGCCTGAACCTACACTCCGCACACGCCATAACAACAGCAAACTTTCACAGATTAAGGTCACGTGCATGCGCACTGGACCGGAATCATTTATAGTTTTTATATAGTGACGTCTTGCATGCGACCTTCGTCACAATCCCCGGGTTGCCGTTTTAAAACTGCTGAAAATGGTACTACAGGCCCTATAGCGAGAATAGCTCGTTGTAGCCGTCGGGCCGACAACTACGTACGTGCTATCTGGGTTGTAAGATTAAGGATCAGCATCAACTCGTTTTCAATTACTTCCCCGCTACCTGGCATTTTTTTTAACTAACTTACCTCAAATTCTCTGACGCATCGTAATGATTATTTTTGTCATTGCTTGTGGAACGAAAAATGAAATGGTAACCATTATAACGAGATGACTCGGCAAACTAACAATAAACGACGAAAAGAAGCTAAGTCCAATAGCTTAAAACCTGCATGGTTTAAAACGGAATTAATAACAATGAATAATACTGGTTAGCACGACCGCTAATCCAAGCATAGCCTACATATGGTACAAACATATAGACGTAAAAATAAAGTAATGTCGGTAAGTATAAAAATACGCAATATTGATAGGTTATTTTTAATTGCATGGGCACTCAGGCGATGTAGTGATTAGAACCTTTGATAATGATGATGGGATGAAAATGCGAGTCCTTATGTCTTGTCGAAACGTAATTGGACTGCGGACACAAAACTAAAATGATCTTCAAGCAGCTTATTTCCAAACCCTGGATTGTTAAATGGAATACTTTGATCTTTCTTTGTTTTTCAGGATAGCCTACAGCCTGTGTAAGGTACCTGTACCAATTAAGGCCCACCTAACACTTTTTTGAAAATAACTCAAGAACCACAAATGAGAATAGGCTGAAAAATCGTATTGTATTAGTAAGGGTATATGACTACAACATATTAAAACCACAATACCTGACAACTCCCCAAAAAATTTTTATAAAGAAATTAAAAATTCCAAAAAATGGGCCTTATTAGGAGCATAGGCTCCTAATAAGGCCCACCAATTTTGTGAGTATTTTGATTCAAAACATAGCTGAAAAATCGTATTAAGCAAATAAAGCAAGACAGCAACCACCAATTTGTGTAAGACAACGACCAACAAACGTGGGTTGAAAAAAAAAGTAACTGCAACAACTTTCCAACTCATGACTGGAACCACTCTTGAAGTCTGGAAATCAATTAACCAAGCATCTTGAATGGGCCTTATTAGGCGCATGTGGCATCCACGAAAAAAATGTCACATTTTTATTATCAGAAAAATTTTAGCAAAAAAAGTGTATTATCCTTTTCAATACTAAGTTGGTTGTTACATGAAAACTTCAGCCGGCTGACAACAGTTCATTTAACCGGCCAAATTCTCACTTACTTTTTTTCTAAATTAACAAAACCACCATAACTGCAAATATCAAATTTTTCTTGTGCTCTAGCGAATCGGTTGATCACGTGGCAAGGATGAAATCTGGTAAACCACCATGAATTTATATTAGTTTTTATATAGGGTTAAAATTTTTCATTTATTTGCACGGGTTTGCGAAATATGAGCAATGGGCCTTATTAGACACAGGTACCTTAGATGTTTGGCATCAGAGACAACTTAACCCTTTGAATCACCGTAATTCAAAAAAATAACAATAACTTAAGTCTACGTAAAAAGACTTTTGTATTTGTTCCCGAAATTGGGTGAATTAAACAAAAAGAATAATCGGTCCAAGAGAACCCATATAATTTAAAGGCATCCAACGAAAATTGATGTTTCCTTGTAAGTTACTGTATTTTTGATTTCTCTGCTGTTATGCTGTTTGGGTAAACGCACGCAGGCGAATTAGTGTACTAGTATGATTCTATCTACGTCCTCTCCACAACCAAATCACACTCAAACAATGGCAAAGTTTTTCTTTTTTCACACCACGATGGTTAGGCTGAAGTACAACAAAACGAAACAATTTTAAGAAAAAAGCTGCAACGCTTAGTGTAATATTGCATTTAAATGGCATAACAAATTGCACAAAAGATTCAAAATAATAAATCAAAATGGATACATATACTCTCTCTACCCAACAACAAAAAGGATTGGAGTGAATGCAATAGCTAGGGCTGCTAGGCTCACAATATAGGCGGGGATTATACAGTTGTCGATTTATCATCGCTCATCAGTTAGTAAATCTGGACAAACGTATCTGGCGCTTTGGTATAGGTTAAACAGCAGGATATTTGTTTACTATTGCAACATAAATTGTAAATACTATAAACAGGTAAAGAGTAAGTACTAGGTTATGACGACTACAACGTATTCAAGATGACGAAAAGTTTGCTCTGAAAGAAAACAAAAATCTTACACTTTGAGTAACAAATCGGAAAAAATGCAAAATTAACTGCTGCTTGAACTGAACACTCCGCCCCATTCACAAGATTGTCGTGGACAAAAGTAAACACGAAGCAGCGTCAGCTTTCATTTTAACTCTGCTTCGAAGCGACGACTTTTTTTAGGCTTAACCTTGACCTGAAGTAACCTCTAACGGACCTGAGCTCAGATGGCGTCGCTTTTGAATGAATTGTCCTTGAGATTTTGCGTCTTTCCTTGCAATGACGAAACACTGAAAGAAAAGATGAAGTCGAAGATGGATTCGATTTTTCAGAAAAACTTTAGCAGCAAAGCAACGTACCTTCCAATGTGTTGAAACAGCGACGGTTTGTGAGGAGGCATTTTTAGCTCTCTCCTTTTATTGCACTGTTGGGCGTTCTCGTCATAGCTGCAGACCGCTGACGCAACGTAGTCCAGCTGGAAAAATGAACGATAAAGGTTCAATAAGGTGCAGGCAATAACAAAACCCCCATCAACCAGTCCATGAATGGATCGTAAGGTATGAGCACACCAAAGGAAAACACAGTTGCTGTCGTTTCTAAATTGCTTTTTCATCCCATCAAATGTTTTAAACTTAACAAATCGAAGCACAGCTTAAAAAATTAATTGCAGAAAGGTTATAGGTTAACATAGAAAAACAATATAGCTGACGCCTTATTGGGTGCACGTTAAATTCCGAATAACCACATAACACTTGACGAATTTCGGTAGTTTTTTTTTGGACACATTGGCTCGGCCTAGGCCTACTCAGCAAAAGTCGTTATGCTCGAAGCGTATACGGCGGAAAAACAAAACTGCTCAACAAAGAATCTTTTCATTCGTGTAAGCTGCCAACATACCTGCAGCCAGTCGAGCGGTTTTTTATTCCAGAACGTGTGGATGAACGAAGCATATGATGGAAGAGTTTCGGCGCGGAAAAGTTTTCCAATCGCTCCCAAATTACAAAAAGAAATATAAAAGTAATTTTCCATCGATCTTCGGTTAGCCTCCTGCATAGAAATCATATTATTCAACCCATGGCACACATTGAGCATAAGGTATAGTTAACTTTTCTTAAAATGACGAAGACTTAATTAGAAAGCAGAAGTGACCTTTAAAAACAAATTGGGGGTCTTATTATCCTACCGTCACCCACAACGCAGCAACTATTACGTCACCTTCATTATCGCTCCGATGTACCCATGGCTGGCTATGACGTCATCTTCCATCATGAGGTAATATTTAGGTGAAAGGTTATAGATGTACATCATGAGGAAGATTTGATCCAGATTCTGTTTCGATCTCCACTTCACTCGCTCCAGCGCGTCGTTAAAACTGGACTGAAGCACTTTTTCCCATGGGGGGTAGTAACTTTTAGGTGGACTAATTAGCTGCAACAGAAATTTGTGAGATTGGCGGGGGTAAAAACAATCGCTAAAAACAAACATATCAAAATGGCCAGCTATTACTCAACAAACTCACAAAAATAGGAACAATACAGTTTGACAGCGTAGTCTAAAAGCAAATATAGTTTCCTTTCGGGATGAGCGATAATCGTGATGTCACCGAAGTAGTACTAAATAATTCAACTCTAAACTTTCAGTTTTCATTCATAAACTTATGTATAGTTACTTAGCCCGTGGTTGTGTAATTTATTGTTGAAGAACTGGATGCTTTAAACGTATACTTTGCTTTACGGGTCGTTTGACCCAGCCGTTAAAACGTTTTAAAATTAAAATTTAATGATACGGCTGTAAAGGGAATTAATTTCCTTTTTATTTTCTCAGCCGCTTCTGAATTATTAAAGCTCTTCGCTGTTCTCACGATTGATATCGATACAAGTATTGGGCTTGTTTGGGAATAAACACTGAAGTGAAACCTGTAATATCCCATCTTCAATGTGCTTCCGATAACTGCTTTGCAATGAGCGCGAAAGATCGCGTAAAAACTCTTCGTCGGTCTCGCCGACGTAAACAAGGATTCTAGAATCAACAGAACGATCAACCTGATTCTTCAGAAGGGAATCGATTGTTTGCGAAAGATAGGATACTCCCTGCCTCTGCCAGATAGAAAATACAACAAAGATTGAATTGAAATTGAAATCGTTTGTATTGATTTTGAAAGCAAACAAATTGCAAAAACACGGCAAATCGTGGTCGTATTGCGCAAACCGCTCGTAGGAGTGAGTGACACTTATTTTAACTGAATGATTGTTTCCAATTTCAATCACGGTCGGTTATAATTAGAACTGATGTACAAATTGTGTGAAATGAAAACATCTTATGACATAACAATAACAATCACATTTGCATCATAAACATACCTTCACTGTGGGTATTCCTATTACGACGTCGGCGTTTTTCGGTATCCGACCCAACTCAAAGCCTGGGCTGGGTGCTTTTAGGTCCCCTGAGAGGGGAAATACCGGATCTAAGGGGTGAAAATAGACTTTTTCACCGGGTACAATTGGTTCATCTTTTACGTTTGTAACGAAGCTCTTTGATTCTAACGACTGCAAAAAAGCACAACAAAAAAAATTGTTAACCGTAAACGGATGAGACATATTTGTTTTTAAAGAAAACAAACGTTTGTCAGGAGACCATACTCCATAGGAATAGTCAGTATGTTTTATGGCCACAGTAACACGATCCTGTATAAATTTTAAACGCTGTCTAAGTAACTTTTAGGATGAAGGTTTATATCGCAATAAAACTTTGTTTAATTTGTCTGTTTGGCGGTCGGTTGAGTCAGTGTCGAAAACTTGTATTATTATCAAGTCCAAACTGCAAATAGAAGCAACATCGTTTTTGTTTTTATGACGTAAGAAGAGACCATCGTCAATTGATGTACAGTGTACTCACATATAAAAAAGCGACCTAGCATTTCATATCGGTATATAGCACCGGAAAATGACGCTTGTTTACCTCGCAGAAAATAAAGCACTTACCAGAATAACTTAAATGAAGCGATCATTTCACCGTATGTAGGTCACGCAGCCTGGGGTTAAGGGCCTGTAGGCCCATCTGAAGCCTTATCTAAAACAATGCAAAGTACAATTTTTCAATTTGAATTTGCTTCTAAACAAGTCCGGTCACCTCGCTGAGTTTTTGTATCCGCCGAGATGTAGGACAAAAGGACTTAATGCAGTATTTTGAGAAAATTCTCGTATCTGGAATTCTCGCACCAAATGCTTCAACTTTTTAACAACTTTTTTTCTTGTATTTTTCCAAAAAATCAGCCAAAAAGCCTTAACTTTGAACCAACACAAAACGTCAACTTTAGCCTGAACCTACACTCCGCACACGCCATAACAACAGCAAACTTTCACAGATTAAGGTCACGTGCATGCGCACTGGACCGGAATCATTTATAGTTTTTATATAGTGACGTCTTGCATGCGACCTTCGTCACAATCCCCGGGTTGCCGTTTTAAAACTGCTGAAAATGGTACTACAGGCCCTATAGCGAGAATAGCTCGTTGTAGCCGTCGGGCCGACAACTACGTACGTGCTATCTGGGTTGTAAGATTAAGGATCAGCATCAACTCGTTTTCAATTACTTCCCCGCTACCTGGCATTTTTTTTAACTAACTTACCTCAAATTCTCTGACGCATCGTAATGATTATTTTTGTCATTGCTTGTGGAACGAAAAATGAAATGGTAACCATTATAACGAGATGACTCGGCAAACTAACAATAAACGACGAAAAGAAGCTAAGTCCAATAGCTTAAAACCTGCATGGTTTAAAACGGAATTAATAACAATGAATAATAGCCTACTGGTTAGCACGACCGCTAATCCAAGCATAGCCTACATATGGTACAAACATATAGACGTAAAAATAAAGTAATGTCGGTAAGTATAAAAATACGCAATATTGATAGGTTATTTTTAATTGCATGGGCACTCAGGCGATGTAGTGATTAGAACCTTTGATAATGATGATGGGATGAAAATGCGAGTCCTTATGTCTTGTCGAAACGTAATTGGACTGCGGACACAAAACTAAAATGATCTTCAAGCAGCTTATTTCCAAACCCTGGATTGTTAAATGGAATACTTTGATCTTTCTTTGTTTTTCAGGATAGCCTACAGCCTGTGTAAGGTACCTGTACCAATTAAGGCCCACCTAACACTTTTTTGAAAATAACTCAAGAACCACAAATGAGAATAGGCTGAAAAATCGTATTGTATTAGTAAGGGTATATGACTACAACATATTAAAACCACAATACCTGACAACTCCCCAAAAAATTTTTATAAAGAAATTAAAAATTCCAAAAAATGGGCCTTATTAGGAGCATAGGCTCCTAATAAGGCCCACCAATTTTGTGAGTATTTTGATTCAAAACATAGCTGAAAAATCGTATTAAGCAAATAAAGCAAGACAGCAACCACCAATTTGTGTAAGACAACGACCAACAAACGTGGGTTGAAAAAAAAAGTAACTGCAACAACTTTCCAACTCATGACTGGAACCACTCTTGAAGTCTGGAAATCAATTAACCAAGCATCTTGAATGGGCCTTATTAGGCGCATGTGGCATCCACGAAAAAAATGTCACATTTTTATTATCAGAAAAATTTTAGCAAAAAAAGTGTATTATCCTTTTCAATACTAAGTTGGTTGTTACATGAAAACTTCAGCCGGCTGACAACAGTTCATTTAACCGGCCAAATTCTCACTTACTTTTTTTCTAAATTAACAAAACCACCATAACTGCAAATATCAAATTTTTCTTGTGCTCTAGCGAATCGGTTGATCACGTGGCAAGGATGAAATCTGGTAAACCACCATGAATTTATATTAGTTTTTATATAGGGTTAAAATTTTTCATTTATTTGCACGGGTTTGCGAAATATGAGCAATGGGCCTTATTAGACACAGGTACCTTAGATGTTTGGCATCAGAGACAACTTAACCCTTTGAATCACCGTAATTCAAAAAAATAACAATAACTTAAGTCTACGTAAAAAGACTTTTGTATTTGTTCCCGAAATTGGGTGAATTAAACAAAAAGAATAATCGGTCCAAGAGAACCCATATAATTTAAAGGCATCCAACGAAAATTGATGTTTCCTTGTAAGTTACTGTATTTTTGATTTCTCTGCTGTTATGCTGTTTGGGTAAACGCACGCAGGCGAATTAGTGTACTAGTATGATTCTATCTACGTCCTCTCCACAACCAAATCACACTCAAACAATGGCAAAGTTTTTCTTTTTTCACACCACGATGGTTAGGCTGAAGTACAACAAAACGAAACAATTTTAAGAAAAAAGCTGCAACGCTTAGTGTAATATTGCATTTAAATGGCATAACAAATTGCACAAAAGATTCAAAATAATAAATCAAAATGGATACATATACTCTCTCTACCCAACAACAAAAAGGATTGGAGTGAATGCAATAGCTAGGGCTGCTAGGCTCACAATATAGGCGGGGATTATACAGTTGTCGATTTATCATCGCTCATCAGTTAGTAAATCTGGACAAACGTATCTGGCGCTTTGGTATAGGTTAAACAGCAGGATATTTGTTTACTATTGCAACATAAATTGTAAATACTATAAACAGGTAAAGAGTAAGTACTAGGTTATGACGACTACAACGTATTCAAGATGACGAAAAGTTTGCTCTGAAAGAAAACAAAAATCTTACACTTTGAGTAACAAATCGGAAAAAATGCAAAATTAACTGCTGCTTGAACTGAACACTCCGCCCCATTCACAAGATTGTCGTGGACAAAAGTAAACACGAAGCAGCGTCAGCTTTCATTTTAACTCTGCTTCGAAGCGACGACTTTTTTTAGGCTTAACCTTGACCTGAAGTAACCTCTAACGGACCTGAGCTCAGATGGCGTCGCTTTTGAATGAATTGTCCTTGAGATTTTGCGTCTTTCCTTGCAATGACGAAACACTGAAAGAAAAGATGAAGTCGAAGATGGATTCGATTTTTCAGAAAAACTTTAGCAGCAAAGCAACGTACCTTCCAATGTGTTGAAACAGCGACGGTTTGTGAGGAGGCATTTTTAGCTCTCTCCTTTTATTGCACTGTTGGGCGTTCTCGTCATAGCTGCAGACCGCTGACGCAACGTAGTCCAGCTGGAAAAATGAACGATAAAGGTTCAATAAGGTGCAGGCAATAACAAAACCCCCATCAACCAGTCCATGAATGGATCGTAAGGTGTGAGCACACCAAAGGAAAACACAGTTGCTGTCGTTTCTAAATTGCTTTTTCATCCCATCAAATGTTTTAAACTTAACAAATCGAAGCACAGCTTAAAAAATTAATTGCAGAAAGGTTATAGGTTAACATAGAAAAACTATATAGCTGACGCCTTATTGGGTGCACGTTAAATTCCGAATAACCACATAACACTTGACGAATTTCGGTAGTTTTTTTTGGACACATTGGCTCGGCCTAGGCCTACTCAGCAAAAGTCGTTATGCTCGAAGCGTATACGGCGGAAAAACAAAACTGCTCAACAAAGAATCTTTTCATTCGTGTAAGCTGCCAACATACCTGCAGCCAGTCGAGCGGTTTTTTATTCCAGAACGTGTGGATGAACGAAGCATATGATGGAAGAGTTTCGGCGCGGAAAAGTTTTCCAATCGCTCCCAAATTACAAAAAGAAATATAAAAGTAATTTTCCATCGATCTTCGGTTAGCCTCCTGCATAGAAATCATATTATTCAACCCATGGCACACATTGAGCATAAGGTATAGTTAACTTTTCTTAAAATGACGAAGACTTAATTAGAAAGCAGAAGTGACCTTTAAAAACAAATTGGGGGTCTTATTATCCTACCGTCACCCACAACGCAGCAACTATTACGTCACCTTCATTATCGCTCCGATGTACCCATGGCTGGCTATGACGTCATCTTCCATCATGAGGTAATATTTAGGTGAAAGGTTATAGATGTACATCATGAGGAAGATTTGATCCAGATTCTGTTTCGATCTCCACTTCACTCGCTCCAGCGCGTCGTTAAAACTGGACTGAAGCACTTTTTCCCATGGGGGGTAGTAACTTTTAGGTGGACTAATTAGCTGCAACAGAAATTTGTGAGATTGGCGGGGGTAAAAACAATCGCTAAAATCAAACATATCAAAATGGCCAGCTATTACTCAACAAACTCACAAAAATAGGAACAATACAGTTTGACAGCGTAGTCTAAAAGCAAATATAGTTTCCTTTCGGGATGAGCGATAATCGTGATGTCACCGAAGTAGTACTAAATAATTCAACTCTAAACTTTCAGTTTTCATTCATAAACTTATGTATAGTTACTTAGCCCGTGGTTGTGTAATTTATTGTTGAAGAACTGGATGCTTTAAACGTATACTTTGCTTTACGGGTCGTTTGACCCAGCCGTTAAAACGTTTTAAAATTAAAATTTAATGATACGGCTGTAAAGGGAATTAATTTCCTTCTTATTTTCTCAGCCGCTTCTGAATTATTAAAGCTCTTCGCTGTTCTCACGATTGATATCGATACAAGTATTGGGCTTGTTTGGGAATAAACACTGAAGTGAAACCTGTAATATCCCATCTTCAATGTGCTTCCGATAACTGCTTTGCAATGAGCGCGAAAGATCGCGTAAAAACTCTTCGTCGGTCTCGCCGACGTAAACAAGGATTCTAGAATCAACAGAACGATCAACCTGATTCTTCAGAAGGGAATCGATTGTTTGCGAGAGATAGGATACTCCCTGCCTCTGCCAGATAGAAAATACAACAAAGATTGAATTGAAATTGAAATCGTTTGTATTGATTTTGAAAGCAAACAAATTGCAAAAACACCGCAAATAGCGGTCGTATTGCGCAAATCGCTCGTAGGAGTGAGTAACACTTTTTTTAACTGAATGATTGTTTCCAATTTCAATCACGGTCGGTTATAATTAGAACTGATGTACAAATTGTGTGAAATGAAAACATCTTATGACATAACAATAACAATCACATTTGCATCATAAACATACCTTCACTGTGGGTATTCCTATTACGACGTCGGCGTTTTTCGGTATCCGACCCAACTCAAAGCCTGGGCTGGGTGCTTTTAGGTCCCCTGAGAGGGGAAATACCGGATCTAAGGGGTGAAAATAGACTTTTTCACCGGGTACAATTGGTTCATCTTTTACGTTTGTAACGAAGCTCTTTGATTCTAACGACTGCAAAAAAGCACAACAAAAAAAATTGTTAACCGTAAACGGATGAGACATGTGATAAATATATCAATTAATGTAATATAAAATTGTGTACTGCATAGAATTCTCATCTATGGAATCAATGAAGCATAACACTGCGTGACGTAATCGACTGCTTCCCCTGTGCGTGCATTTTGATTCATTCAGTCTTTTTTCAGTCGTACGTTCAACGCCGCAACATGTCTCTGTGCTGTTGCTGTTATAATGTTCTATCTTGATGTATTCGTTCAAAGAAGCTTCAAATATAATCAGATTATACAGTAGTCATTCCTGTGTCATTACTGCTGAAGTCTATCAAAGTTCACTGTTAAGATACACACAAGGAAACAGACTTTGTAGTGTAAGTGGGTAAACCTTTCAGGCTAAGGTAAAATATACCACTTTCATTACAAACTGATGCAGCCGAGTGAGGACGAATTGACGATAAAAAGAAGACATTTTCACTACAAAGCTAGTACCCTGAGTTCGATGAGAACTACGCTTTTCTTTGGGGAACAACCTATGAACAATTAAATTTGAGGTTGAGAGAAGTCTAGTGATCTCAGACTAGAAGTTTCGAAGATATGTCTCATCTACAATTCATACAACAATCATTGGATCCAGACAATGTGATTTTCAGTCAAATCACCCTCAACGATGGTGACGAAGAATCGCCTGGACTTCTATCATCACACCTATTTTTTATTACTGATAAATTGACTGGGATTAAATTTTTGGTTGACACGGGGTCACCCGTCAGTATGATAAAAGTACATAGTGATTACTTTTTGCATGGTTTTAAGCAGAAATTTTATAATGCTATTAATGGCTCACGTATTGTAATCAAGGGCAATGAGCCTTTGAAGGTTTCATTAAACCTCAATAGGACATTTTTGTGGCATTTTGAAATGAGTAGTGATATAGCTTATTCTATCATTGGTTCTGACTTCTTGATACATTTTGGTCTGAATATTGATCTCACTGCTAAGCGTTTGACACTGCCACGTGCCAAAAATGACGTCACAGATTTTACCACACCCAAACGGCCTTTTTCTGCAAGCTGCTGTCAGGAAACTAAGCCTTCTTCTATTTCGCAGGCTGCAGAAGCTGACATGACGTCAGATGGATTGCTTGCAGATTTGACTAAAACTTATCCCAATGTTTTTGATGTTTCAGCTTATTCCGAGCGACCAATAAACAATGCTGTTCATCACATTATAACCACAGGTGAACCCATACGTTGCAGGCCTTATCGAATGTCTCCTGAGAAAGAAAAGATACTCAAACAAGAGCTCAACAAATTACTTGAACTTGGTGTCATCGAAAGAAGCAACTCGCCGTTTTCGTCGCCGGTAATGTTAATACAGAAAAAAGATGCTGGTCAATATCGGATTGTTAACAACTATAAAATTTTGAACCAACAAACGCAATTTGACACTTACAACTTGCCACTGATCAGTAATTTTACAAATGCAATGGCAGGTTCTAAATTTTTCTCTGTTTTGGACTTGTTGAAAGGTTTTCACCAAATTAGAATTGCAGATCAAGACATTCCAAAAACAGCTTTTACCACCACAAGTGGCACTTACCAATATGTCAGACTTCCCATGGGATTGTGCAACAGTTCACAAACTTTTCAACGTTGTATAGATAATGTTTTACGAGGACTGTCAGATTACACTTTTAATTATATTGATGATGTCATTGTATTTAGTTCCACACCTGAAGAACACAAGAAGCATCTTGAAACTGTTTTGCAACGCTTTCAGGAACACAACATCATTGTTAACAAGAGAAAATGTGTGTTTAATGCTACAGAAGTGAAATTTCTTGGCTTTACTGTGAATAAAGATGGAGCCAGTCCAATCAAATCCAAGGTTGATGCTGTTGAAAAATACCCACTACCTGTGACAATCAAGGAGCTTCGTCGCTTTTTAGGTATGGTGAATTTTTATAGACGGTTCTTGCCCAATGCTGCAGGAATCCAAGATCCGCTTAACAAGCTTTTAGGCACTGGTTCGGGCAGAAGACGCGTCACATGGACTCCGATTGCCAGGCAAGCATTTCAGGAAACAAAGCAGGCGCTATGCGAAGCCACACAATTGGCATTTCCGGTGCACGACGCGGAAGTCAGACTTTCTGTTGATGCTTCAGACGTCAGCTGTGCTGGAGTGTTAGAACAAGTAATAGATGGCTGTCCGCAGCCACTTGCATTTTTTTCAAAATCTTTTACCAAAGCACAACGTAAATATAGTGTATATGATCGCGAATTACTTGGTTTATACCTTAGCATCAAATATTTTCGATATTTTTTGGATGGTCGACAATTTCGTCTGTTCACTGACCATAAAGCATTGGTCACAGGCATTCATTCTAAATTAGACAATGCCACGGCACAGCAGTTCAGATATTTGTCGTATATTGCACAGTTTTGTCCAGTAATTGAACACATTTCAGGTGAATCCAATGTAGTTTCTGATGCCCTTTCACGAATAACAGTGGCTGGTATAAATTATGACTTGCCTTCCATAGATTATTTGCAGATGGCCAGTCATCAACATACAGATCGCACGTTGGATGCAATACTCCATGGAGAAAGCTCGCTGCAATTGAAACGGGTGACATTACCGGATCATGGCGTTAGCATTTTATGCGACATGTCAACAAAACAAGCACGACCAGTTGTGCCAGCTTCCTTCAGAAAACAAATCTTTGACACGATTCATTCGTTAAGTCACGCAGGAATAAAGGTAACTCAAAAACTCATAGCAGAACGTTTTGTTTGGCCTAAAATGATGGTTGAAATTAGAGACATGTGCAAAACTTGCATTCCTTGTCAACAAACAAAGGTGCGTAGACATATTGTTGCACCATTGAAAACATTTAAGAAGCCAGACGAGAGATTTTCGCATGTCCACGTTGACATTGTTGGACCACTTACTGTATCTAATGGCTATTCTTATCTGTTGACAGTGATTGATAGGTACACAAGATATCCAGTTGCAATTCCACTACAGGACATTACTGCAAAGACATGTGCCGACGCCTTTATATTGAATTGGGTGGCCAACTTTGGCGTCCCAAAGATCATAACTTCTGACAGAGGTCGACAGTTTACCTCTCAGCTATGGCACGAAATGGCAAAGTTCATGGGCACTAAGTTGATACACACAACATCGCATCATCCGCAAAGCGATGGAATGCTAGAACGTGCTCACAGAACCCTCAAGACAGCCTTGAAAGCTTACTCATGTAACCACGATTGGTATTCTCATTTAGGTTGGGTCATGCTAGGCATTCGTGCAAGCGTAAAGGAGGACATTGAATGCGCCCCAAGTCAATTAGTTTTTGGTACTTCAATAAGGTTGCCCGGGGAATTTTTTGAAACACCGAACTTGGACATAATCCCACAGTCAAAATATGTAGAACAGCTGACTCAATTCATGGCCACTCTAAGATATGTTCCACCGCATGAACCGTACCCAATCAAAACATTTGTTGATCCAGAACTCAAAACTTGTTCACATGTCTTTATTAGGCATGACGGAGTTCGCACAGGTATGCAGCGACCCTATAGTGGACCATATACTGTTATTGACCGTCAAGAAAAATTTTTCACAATTGATTTGAATAGTAGAATCGATAATATCAGCATTAACCGCTTGAAAGCTGGACATATACCTGTACCAAATTCTGCTGAAAGTTTTTTGCCAAACACAGGCGGTCAAAATAATTCATGTAACGATGATGAAAACTTAATTTTGCAATCTGACTTACCATTTTCTGTTGCAGAAGAGGAAATTGACTCACATCCTGTGTCACAAAGCATAAACGCTGACGAAGAACCTGTTCCTCAGTACACCACGAGAACTGGACGTGTCATCACAAAGCCTGCACGTTTTCGATAGAATGCGTTCTTCAAACATCTCATTGTGTATTGTAAGCATTTTTGTTTTTTCCTGCATAAGCGGAACACGGCTGCATTTAAGGCTGTGTCATGATAATATTCATACTGGAGAATATCTGATTCCCAAACCTCATAAGTGTGTGAGACAGAATGCAACACTAATTCAGAAATGCGGAGTGTCGATCTATGATCCTGTTCCAAAGAGGAAAACCATACCCATATTCAAATGTTCAGTTATTTCTACGACTCTTAAGACTACTTATTTCTTTTTTGGGGCCAAAACGTGTGATGAGAAATCACTCATTAATCCTGCACCAAGCGTGGAAGCTTGTGCGAATTGGGTCAGAACCAAACATGCCCCGGGCTATGGTCCGTTACTAAGCTCTAATGATTTTACATGGAGCACTCATAATTCTAATTCCGTCAAGTATGTCTGGCCCCACGGTTATACACATACAGCTTATAACGCCATTCTGATTAAATCTACTGCACTTTATGATCATGCTACAGACCAGTTATCAAGTGCAATTGGAGCCATGACGAACTGCAAGCTTACTCAAGGTAGCTGCACTCTGTCGACGAATACCTTTGTGTGGCAGGTTTCGAGGATAAAAGCCAAGTGTCCTTACAAACGTGTAGGTCAAAAGCACGAAGAACTTTTAATGCATTATAACAAGAACCACAAGCTCATTCGTCTGGAGATAAAATCTCTAGGCATCAGCATTCATCAACGAAGTCGCTGTCCAAATCCCGTACAGAAGTGCTATGGGTCAGACACCATTTGTACACCAGGGGGTTTGATTTTAAGACCCTACAGCTGCAATGGTTTTGATGGCATAAAATTGGGCAAAATAGCAGCGGAAAATGATATACCTTTCCCGTCTTTTTCTTTCCATACAGCTGAAACATATTTTTTGAATGAAGTCAATGACATAACAAGCGATTCATTTCACTTTTTGACGTCTGATATCCATTTTCTTGAATGTCAAATACAAGAGTATCTGACAAATATGTATTTTTTAGTGGGACGATTGTTTCCAAGTGAAGTCCTAACACAACTTTTGGGTCGTCCTGCCACTGGCGTGGCATTAGGCGATTTACTGATTGAGGTAGCATGCCAAAATATCTCAGCTACTCTACTGCATAATTTGAAACATGGGGAGTTTTTTGCCTCTCGACCTCTCGTAGAATTTAGTGACAATAATGGGACGAAATATATTGGCCAGGTTGGCACGAATGATGTTGTTTATAAGGGAGTTAAGTATGTAGAGAAATATACTCCTGGCAAAATCATGACTTTTCTTATTAATGATGCATATTATGTGTTTGATAATTATACACTCTCTATGCGCCATGAGAACGTCCAGCAACTTTTACCTGCTCTAATTACTGTACAAGCACCCTACTCTGAAATAGATTTTTCTAACTTTGTTCATTTGTTTCCTAGCAGTGGTAACGACTTTGACGATTTATCAGGTATTTTACAAGCTGTCAGTCGCGCACGTTTGATGCATGATCAATTATACCATTTTATTGGAAGTAGAACGAATCCAGAAAATACAGCAGATATGTTATATGTACAGAAAAATATTGATAACACCTTAACTAATGTGTTTTTACAGATGATTTCTAGCATAACATCGCCAATACTTAGTGGCTTTTGTTTTATTCTGTTGATTTTGAGCTATATTTGGAGCATTGTTTTCACTTTCTGGTTTTTCAAGTTAACCTTGCCTATGTTGGTTTCCGTTATTCGTCATAAAATATATGCTTATCGTAATCATTCTGTCATAGTTCATGCTAGCCGATCTGACTTAAACAATGATAATCAAAATGTCTCTGAAGATAGTGACTCAGCAGAAAGTGACGCTCGTTAACAATTAACCTCTGACCTCTCATACATATCATAATTGGTTTGAATTGTGCACTAACCTTGCACAATGACTTAAAAGCATACATGTGAACGCCTTATTACTAATGTATTACCAATATGAACTGTATTATACTTGTGTTTTAACGTTTGTTGTGATTTGCTTTATGTTAACCGCATTATATGGATTTTGTTGTTATTACTTTGTGTTAATTATGGCTTATCGAGACTTTATTTCTATTTTGTTTCGAAATTGCTTTAAAATTTCATTTTAAAACAATTTCTAGGGGGGGGTTATGTGATAATATTGTGATTATAACCAAAACTAATATACAGATTATGTGAGATTTCAATTCTAGTACTTGTGTGTCGTTTTAGCTAAGAGTAACACGAGCCACAATCACTTCCTGTACCATTGTTGTGACGTAATACTTTCGCCTTTTTCGTATGCGTTCAGCTTATCAAAAATAAGTTTGTTAGCGTATGGCATTACGAGTTAACTAGTCTGGGAATAATCAGCAATCAGCAATTTAATGCAGTTGAATATAGCTAAGCCAAAATGCTATTACATTGACTGTTAAATGAAGTACTGTTGATGTGCCAATGTTCTGTCAATTTGTAATCGTACAACGAAGAATCAATATAACCAGTTTATACAATCAACAATTTGTGCAAACTATTGAACAGTACAATTTAAGACAAGCTCAGTGTCAGGTCGGACAACTCTGCTTGTTGGCTTTACAAGACAATCAGCTTTTAGCTGAACAGACGAGTCTAGGATTGATTAAGCAAACAACGGCCTTGAGACTCATTATATCGAAGACAATAAACATTCAGACAATCAAAGATTGTATTGGAGTGACTGGTACAGTCAAGTTCAACAACAATAACCAATCATTCCATTACAGACATATTTGTTTTTAAAGAAAACAAACGTTTGTCAGGAGACCATACTCCATAGGAATAGTCAGTATGTTTTATGGCCACAGTAACACGATCCTGTATAAATTTTAAACTCTGTCTAAGTAACTTTTAGGATGAAGGTTTATATCGCAATAAAACTTTGTTTAATTTGTCTGTTTGGCGGTCGGTTGAGTCAGTGTCGAAAACTTGTATTATTATCAAGTCCAAACTGCAAATAGAAGCAACATCGTTTTTGTTTTTATGACGTAAGAAGAGACCATTGTCAATTGATGTACAGTGTACTCACATATAAAAAAGCGACCTAGCATTTCATATCGGTATATAGCACCGGAAAATGACGCTTGTTTACCTCGCAGAAAATAAAGCACTTACCAGAATAACTTAAATGAAGCGATCATTTCACCGTATGTAGGTCACGCAGCCTGGGGTTAAGGGCCTGTAGGCCCATCTGAAGCCCTATCTAAAACAATGCAAAGTACAATTTTTCAATTTGAATTTGCTTCTAAACAAGTCCGGTCACCTCGCTGAGTTTTTGTATCCGCCGAGATGTAGGACAAAAGGACTTAATGCAGTATTTTGAGAAAATTCTCGTATCTGGAATTCTCGCACCAAATGCTTCAACTTTTTAACAACTTTTTTTCTTGTATTTTTCCAAAAAATCAGCCAAAAAGCCTTAACTTTGAACCAACACAAAACGTCAACTTTAGCCTGAACCTACACTCCGCACACGCCATAACAACAGCAAACTTTCACAGATTAAGGTCACGTGCATGCGCACTGGACCGGAATCATTTATAGTTTTTATATAGTGACGTCTTGCATGCGACCTTCGTCACAATCCCCGGGTTGCCGTTTTAAAACTGCTGAAAATGGTACTACAGGCCCTATAGCGAGAATAGCTCGTTGTAGCCGTCGGGCCGACAACTACGTACGTGCTATCTCGGTTGTAAGATTAAGGATCAGCATCAACTCGTTTTCAATTACTTCCCCGCTACCTGGCATTTTATTTAACTAACTTACCTCTAATTTTCTGACGCATCGTAATGATTATTTTTTGTCATTGCTTGTGGAACGAAAAATGAAATCGTAACCATTATAACGAGATGACTCGGCAAACAAACAATAAACGACGAAAAGAAGCTAAGTCCAATAGCTTAAAACGTGCATGGTTTAAAACGGAATTAATAACAATGAATAATAGCCTACTGGTTAGCACGACCGCTAATCCAAGCATAGCCTACATATGGTACAAACATATAGACGTAAAAATAAAGTAATGTCGGTAAGTATAAAAATACGCAATATTGATAGGTTATTTTTAATTGCATGGGCACTCAGGCGATGTAGTGATTAGAACCTTTGATAATGATGATGGGATGAAAATGCGAGTCCTTATGTCTTGTCGAAACGTAATTGGACTGCGGACACAAAACTAAAATGATCTTCAAGCAGCTTATTTCCAAACCCTGGATTGTTAAATGGAATACTTTGATCTTTCTTTGTTTTTCAGGATAGCCTACAGCCTGTGTAAGGTACCTGTACCAATTAAGGCCCACCTAACACTTTTTTGAAAATAACTCAAGAACCACAAATGAGAATAGACTGAAAAATCGTATTGTATTAGTAAGGGTATATGACTACAACATATTAAAACCACAATACCTGAAAACGCCCCAAAAAAATTTTATAAAGAAATTAAAAATTCCAAAAAATGGGCCTTATTAGGAGCATAGGCTCCTAATAAGGCCCACCAATTTTGTGAGTATTTTGATTCAAAACATAGCTGAAAAATCGTATTAAGCAAATAAAGCAAGACAGCAACCACCAATTTGTGTAAGACAACGACCAACAAACGTGGGTTGAAAAAAAAAAGTAACTGCAACAACTTGCCAAGTGATGACTGGAACCACTCTTGAAGTCTGGAAATCAATTAACCAAGCATCTTGAATGGGCCTTATTAGGCGCATGTGGCATCCACGAAAAAAATGTCACATTTTTATTATCAGAAAAATTTTAGCAAAAAAAGTGTATTATCCTTTTCAATACTAAGTTGGTTGTTACATGAAAACTTCAGCCGGCTGACAACAGTTCATTTAACCGGCCAAATTCTCACTTACTTTTTTTCTAAATTAACAAAACCACCATAACTGCAAATATCAAATTTTTCGTGCTCTAGCGAATCGGTTGATCACGTGGCAAGGATGAAATCTGGTAAACCATCATGAATTTATATTAGTTTTTATATAGGGTTAAAATTTTTCATTTATTTGCACGGGTTTGCGAAATATGAACAATGGGCCTTATTAGACACAGGTACCTTAGATGTTTGGCATCAGAGACAACTTAAACCTTTGAATCACCGTAATTCAAAAAAATAACAATAACTTAAGTCTACGTAAAAAGACTTTTGTATTTGTTCCCGAAATTGGGTGAATTAAACAAAAAGAATAATCGGTCCAAGAGAACCCATATAATTTAAAGGCATCCAACGAAAATTGATGTTTCCTTGTAAGTTACTGTATTTTTGATTTCTCTGCTGTTATGCTGTTTGGGTAAACGCACGCAGGCGAATTAGTGTACTAGTATGATTCTATCTACGTCCTCTCCACAACCAAATCACACTCAAACAATGGCAAAGTTTTTCTTTTTTCACACCACGATGGTTAGGCTGAAGTACAACAAAACGAAACAATTTTAAGAAAAAAGCTGCAACGCTTAGTGTAATATTGCATTTAA
Organism: Clavelina lepadiformis; assembly: GCF_947623445.1. NCBI lineage: Eukaryota > Metazoa > Chordata > Ascidiacea > Aplousobranchia > Clavelinidae > Clavelina > Clavelina lepadiformis. The sequence goes on from NC_135241.1 coordinate 22,682,506, forward strand.
ATGGCATAACAAATTGCACAAAAGATTCAAAATAATAAATCAAAATGGGCACATATACTGTACCCAACAACAAAAAGGATTGGAGTGAATGCAGTAGCTAGGGCTGCTAGGCTCACAATATAGGCGGGGATTATACAGTTGTCGATTTATCATCGCTCATCAGTTAGTAAATCTGGACAAACGTATCTGGCGCTTTGGTATAGGTTAAACAGCAGGATATTTGTTTACTATTGCAACATAAATTGTAAATACTATAAACAGGTAAAGAGCAAGTACTAGGTTATGACGACTACAACGTATTCAAGATGACGAAAAGTTTGCTCTGAAAGAAAACAAAAATCTTACACTTTGAGTAACAAATCGGAAAAAATGCAAAATTAACTTCTGCTTGAACTGAACACTCCGCCCCATTCACAAGATTGTCGTGGACAAAAGTAAACACGAAGCAGCGTCAGCTTTCATTTTAACTCTGCTTCGAAGCGACGACTTTTTTTAGGCTTAACCTTGACCTGAAGTAACCTCTAACGGACCTGAGCTCAGATGGCGTCGCTTTTGAATGAATTGTCCTTGAGATTTTGCGTCTTTCCTTGCAATGACGAAACACTGAAAGAAAAGATGAAGTCGAAGATGGATTCGATTTTTCAGAAAAACTTTAGCAGCAAAGCAATGTACCTTCCAATGTGTTGAAACAGCGACGGTTTGTGAGGAGGCATTTTTAGCTCTCTCCTTTTATTGCATTGTTGGGCGTTCTCGTCATAGCTGCAGACCGCTGACGCAACGTAGTCCAGCTGGAAAAATGAACGATAAAGGTTCAATAAGGTGCAGGCAATAACAAAACCCCCATCAACCAGTCCATGAATGGATCGTAAGGTATGAGCACACCAAAGGAAAACACATGCTGTCGTTTCTAAATTGCTTTTTCATCCCATCAAATGTTTGAAACTTAACAAATCGAAGCACAGCTTAAAAAAATAATTGCAGAAAGGTTATAGGTTAACATAGAAAAACTATATAGCTGACACCTTATAGGGTGCACGTTAAATTCCGAATAACCACATAACACTTGACGAATTTCGGTAGTTTTTTTTGGACACATTGGCTCGGCCTAGGCCTACTCAGCAAAAGTCGTTATGCTCGAAGCGTATACGGCGGAAAAACAAAAATGCTCAACAAAGAATCTTTTCATTCGTGTAAGCTGCCAACATACCTGCAGCCAGTCGAGCGGTTTTTTATTCCAGAACGTGTGGATGAACGAAGCATATGATGGAAGAGTTTCGGCGCGGAAAAGTTTTCCAATCGCTCCCAAATTACAAAAAGAAATATAAAAGTAATTTTCCATCGATCTTCGGTTAGCCTCCTGCATAGAAATCATATTATTCAACCCATGGCACACATTGAGCATAAGGTATAGTTAACTTTTCTTAAAATGACGAAGACTTAATTAGAAAGCAGAAGTGACCTTTAAAAACCAAATTGGGGGTCTTATTATCCTACCGTCACCCACAACGCAGCAACTATTACGTCACCTTCATTATCGCTCCGATGTACCCATGGCTGGCTATGACGTCATCTTCCATCATGAGGTAATATTTAGGTGAAAGGTTATAGATGTACATCATGAGGAAGATTTGATCCAGATTCTGTTTCGATCTCCACTTCACTCGGTCCAGCGCGTCGTTAAAACTGGACTGAAGCACTTTTTCCCATGGGGGGTAGTAACTTTTAGGTGGACTAATTAGCTGCAAGAGAAATTTGTGAGATTGGCGGGGGTAAAAACAATCGCTAAAATCAAACATATCAAAATGGCCGGCTATTACTCAACAAACTCACAAAAATAGGAACAATACAGTTTGACAGCGTAGTCTAAAAGCAAATATAGTTTCCTTTTGGGATGAGCGATAATCGTGATGTCACCGAAGTAGTACTAAATAATTCAACTCTAAACTTTCAGTTTTCATTCATAAACTTATGTATAGTTACTTAGCCTGTGGTTGTGTAATTTATTGTTGAAGAACTGGATGCTTTAAACGTATACCTTGCTTTGTGGGGCGTTTGACCCGGCCGTTAAAACGTTTTAAAATTAAATTTTAATGATACGGCTGTAAAGGGAATTAATTTCCTTTTTACTTTCTCAGCCGCTTCTGAATTATTAAAGCTCTTCGCTGTTCTCACGATTGATATCGATACAAGTATTGGGCTTGTTTGGGAATAAACACTGAAGTGAAACCTGTAATATCCCATCTTCAATGTGCTTCTGATAGCTGCTTTGCAATGAGTGCGAAAGATCACGTAAAAACTCTTCGTCGGTCTCGCCGACGTAAACAAGGATTCTAGAATCAACAGAACGATCAACCTGATTCTTCAGAAGGGAATCGATTGTTTGCGAGAGATAGGATACTCCCTGCCTCTGCCAGATAGAAAATACAACAAAGATTGAATTGAAATTGAAATCGTTTGTATTGATTTTGAAAGCAAACAAATTGCAAAAACACCGCAAATAGCGGTCGTATTGCGCAAATCGCTCGTAGGAGTGAGTAACACTTTTTTTAACTGAATGATTGTTTCCAATTTCAATCACGGTCGGTTATAATTAGAACTGATGTACAAATTGTGTGAAATGAAAACATCTTATGACATAACAATAACAATCACATTTGCATCATAAACATACCTTCACTGTGGGTATTCCTATTACGACGTCGGCGTTTTTCGGTATCCGACCCAACTCAAAGCCTGGGCTGGGTGCTTTTAGGTCCCCTGAGAGGGGAAATACCGGATCTAAGGGGTGAAAATAGACTTTTTCACCGGGTACAATTGGTTCATCTTTTACGTTTGTAACGAAGCTCTTTGATTCTAACGACTGCAAAAAAGCACAACAAAAAAAATTGTTAACCGTAAACGGATGAGACATGTGATAAATATATCAATTAATGTAATATAAAATTGTGTACTGCATAGAATTCTCATCTATGGAATCAATGAAGCATAACACTGCGTGACGTAATCGACTGCTTCCCCTGTGCGTGCATTTTGATTCATTCAGTCTTTTTTCAGTCGTACGTTCAACGCCGCAACATGTCTCTGTGCTGTTGCTGTTATAATGTTCTATCTTGATGTATTCGTTCAAAGAAGCTTCAAATATAATCAGATTATACAGTAGTCATTCCTGTGTCATTACTGCTGAAGTCTATCAAAGTTCACTGTTAAGATACACACAAGGAAACAGACTTTGTAGTGTAAGTGGGTAAACCTTTCAGGCTAAGGTAAAATATACCACTTTCATTACAAACTGATGCAGCCGAGTGAGGACGAATTGACGATAAAAAGAAGACATTTTCACTACAAAGCTAGTACCCTGAGTTCGATGAGAACTACGCTTTTCTTTGGGGAACAACCTATGAACAATTAAATTTGAGGTTGAGAGAAGTCTAGTGATCTCAGACTAGAAGTTTCGAAGATATGTCTCATCTACAATTCATACAACAATCATTGGATCCAGACAATGTGATTTTCAGTCAAATCACCCTCAACGATGGTGACGAAGAATCGCCTGGACTTCTATCATCACACCTATTTTTTATTACTGATAAATTGACTGGGATTAAATTTTTGGTTGACACGGGGTCACCCGTCAGTATGATAAAAGTACATAGTGATTACTTTTTGCATGGTTTTAAGCAGAAATTTTATAATGCTATTAATGGCTCACGTATTGTAATCAAGGGCAATGAGCCTTTGAAGGTTTCATTAAACCTCAATAGGACATTTTTGTGGCATTTTGAAATGAGTAGTGATATAGCTTATTCTATCATTGGTTCTGACTTCTTGATACATTTTGGTCTGAATATTGATCTCACTGCTAAGCGTTTGACACTGCCACGTGCCAAAAATGACGTCACAGATTTTACCACACCCAAACGGCCTTTTTCTGCAAGCTGCTGTCAGGAAACTAAGCCTTCTTCTATTTCGCAGGCTGCAGAAGCTGACATGACGTCAGATGGATTGCTTGCAGATTTGACTAAAACTTATCCCAATGTTTTTGATGTTTCAGCTTATTCCGAGCGACCAATAAACAATGCTGTTCATCACATTATAACCACAGGTGAACCCATACGTTGCAGGCCTTATCGAATGTCTCCTGAGAAAGAAAAGATACTCAAACAAGAGCTCAACAAATTACTTGAACTTGGTGTCATCGAAAGAAGCAACTCGCCGTTTTCGTCGCCGGTAATGTTAATACAGAAAAAAGATGCTGGTCAATATCGGATTGTTAACAACTATAAAATTTTGAACCAACAAACGCAATTTGACACTTACAACTTGCCACTGATCAGTAATTTTACAAATGCAATGGCAGGTTCTAAATTTTTCTCTGTTTTGGACTTGTTGAAAGGTTTTCACCAAATTAGAATTGCAGATCAAGACATTCCAAAAACAGCTTTTACCACCACAAGTGGCACTTACCAATATGTCAGACTTCCCATGGGATTGTGCAACAGTTCACAAACTTTTCAACGTTGTATAGATAATGTTTTACGAGGACTGTCAGATTACACTTTTAATTATATTGATGATGTCATTGTATTTAGTTCCACACCTGAAGAACACAAGAAGCATCTTGAAACTGTTTTGCAACGCTTTCAGGAACACAACATCATTGTTAACAAGAGAAAATGTGTGTTTAATGCTACAGAAGTGAAATTTCTTGGCTTTACTGTGAATAAAGATGGAGCCAGTCCAATCAAATCCAAGGTTGATGCTGTTGAAAAATACCCACTACCTGTGACAATCAAGGAGCTTCGTCGCTTTTTAGGTATGGTGAATTTTTATAGACGGTTCTTGCCCAATGCTGCAGGAATCCAAGATCCGCTTAACAAGCTTTTAGGCACTGGTTCGGGCAGAAGACGCGTCACATGGACTCCGATTGCCAGGCAAGCATTTCAGGAAACAAAGCAGGCGCTATGCGAAGCCACACAATTGGCATTTCCGGTGCACGACGCGGAAGTCAGACTTTCTGTTGATGCTTCAGACGTCAGCTGTGCTGGAGTGTTAGAACAAGTAATAGATGGCTGTCCGCAGCCACTTGCATTTTTTTCAAAATCTTTTACCAAAGCACAACGTAAATATAGTGTATATGATCGCGAATTACTTGGTTTATACCTTAGCATCAAATATTTTCGATATTTTTTGGATGGTCGACAATTTCGTCTGTTCACTGACCATAAAGCATTGGTCACAGGCATTCATTCTAAATTAGACAATGCCACGGCACAGCAGTTCAGATATTTGTCGTATATTGCACAGTTTTGTCCAGTAATTGAACACATTTCAGGTGAATCCAATGTAGTTTCTGATGCCCTTTCACGAATAACAGTGGCTGGTATAAATTATGACTTGCCTTCCATAGATTATTTGCAGATGGCCAGTCATCAACATACAGATCGCACGTTGGATGCAATACTCCATGGAGAAAGCTCGCTGCAATTGAAACGGGTGACATTACCGGATCATGGCGTTAGCATTTTATGCGACATGTCAACAAAACAAGCACGACCAGTTGTGCCAGCTTCCTTCAGAAAACAAATCTTTGACACGATTCATTCGTTAAGTCACGCAGGAATAAAGGTAACTCAAAAACTCATAGCAGAACGTTTTGTTTGGCCTAAAATGATGGTTGAAATTAGAGACATGTGCAAAACTTGCATTCCTTGTCAACAAACAAAGGTGCGTAGACATATTGTTGCACCATTGAAAACATTTAAGAAGCCAGACGAGAGATTTTCGCATGTCCACGTTGACATTGTTGGACCACTTACTGTATCTAATGGCTATTCTTATCTGTTGACAGTGATTGATAGGTACACAAGATATCCAGTTGCAATTCCACTACAGGACATTACTGCAAAGACATGTGCCGACGCCTTTATATTGAATTGGGTGGCCAACTTTGGCGTCCCAAAGATCATAACTTCTGACAGAGGTCGACAGTTTACCTCTCAGCTATGGCACGAAATGGCAAAGTTCATGGGCACTAAGTTGATACACACAACATCGCATCATCCGCAAAGCGATGGAATGCTAGAACGTGCTCACAGAACCCTCAAGACAGCCTTGAAAGCTTACTCATGTAACCACGATTGGTATTCTCATTTAGGTTGGGTCATGCTAGGCATTCGTGCAAGCGTAAAGGAGGACATTGAATGCGCCCCAAGTCAATTAGTTTTTGGTACTTCAATAAGGTTGCCCGGGGAATTTTTTGAAACACCGAACTTGGACATAATCCCACAGTCAAAATATGTAGAACAGCTGACTCAATTCATGGCCACTCTAAGATATGTTCCACCGCATGAACCGTACCCAATCAAAACATTTGTTGATCCAGAACTCAAAACTTGTTCACATGTCTTTATTAGGCATGACGGAGTTCGCACAGGTATGCAGCGACCCTATAGTGGACCATATACTGTTATTGACCGTCAAGAAAAATTTTTCACAATTGATTTGAATAGTAGAATCGATAATATCAGCATTAACCGCTTGAAAGCTGGACATATACCTGTACCAAATTCTGCTGAAAGTTTTTTGCCAAACACAGGCGGTCAAAATAATTCATGTAACGATGATGAAAACTTAATTTTGCAATCTGACTTACCATTTTCTGTTGCAGAAGAGGAAATTGACTCACATCCTGTGTCACAAAGCATAAACGCTGACGAAGAACCTGTTCCTCAGTACACCACGAGAACTGGACGTGTCATCACAAAGCCTGCACGTTTTCGATAGAATGCGTTCTTCAAACATCTCATTGTGTATTGTAAGCATTTTTGTTTTTTCCTGCATAAGCGGAACACGGCTGCATTTAAGGCTGTGTCATGATAATATTCATACTGGAGAATATCTGATTCCCAAACCTCATAAGTGTGTGAGACAGAATGCAACACTAATTCAGAAATGCGGAGTGTCGATCTATGATCCTGTTCCAAAGAGGAAAACCATACCCATATTCAAATGTTCAGTTATTTCTACGACTCTTAAGACTACTTATTTCTTTTTTGGGGCCAAAACGTGTGATGAGAAATCACTCATTAATCCTGCACCAAGCGTGGAAGCTTGTGCGAATTGGGTCAGAACCAAACATGCCCCGGGCTATGGTCCGTTACTAAGCTCTAATGATTTTACATGGAGCACTCATAATTCTAATTCCGTCAAGTATGTCTGGCCCCACGGTTATACACATACAGCTTATAACGCCATTCTGATTAAATCTACTGCACTTTATGATCATGCTACAGACCAGTTATCAAGTGCAATTGGAGCCATGACGAACTGCAAGCTTACTCAAGGTAGCTGCACTCTGTCGACGAATACCTTTGTGTGGCAGGTTTCGAGGATAAAAGCCAAGTGTCCTTACAAACGTGTAGGTCAAAAGCACGAAGAACTTTTAATGCATTATAACAAGAACCACAAGCTCATTCGTCTGGAGATAAAATCTCTAGGCATCAGCATTCATCAACGAAGTCGCTGTCCAAATCCCGTACAGAAGTGCTATGGGTCAGACACCATTTGTACACCAGGGGGTTTGATTTTAAGACCCTACAGCTGCAATGGTTTTGATGGCATAAAATTGGGCAAAATAGCAGCGGAAAATGATATACCTTTCCCGTCTTTTTCTTTCCATACAGCTGAAACATATTTTTTGAATGAAGTCAATGACATAACAAGCGATTCATTTCACTTTTTGACGTCTGATATCCATTTTCTTGAATGTCAAATACAAGAGTATCTGACAAATATGTATTTTTTAGTGGGACGATTGTTTCCAAGTGAAGTCCTAACACAACTTTTGGGTCGTCCTGCCACTGGCGTGGCATTAGGCGATTTACTGATTGAGGTAGCATGCCAAAATATCTCAGCTACTCTACTGCATAATTTGAAACATGGGGAGTTTTTTGCCTCTCGACCTCTCGTAGAATTTAGTGACAATAATGGGACGAAATATATTGGCCAGGTTGGCACGAATGATGTTGTTTATAAGGGAGTTAAGTATGTAGAGAAATATACTCCTGGCAAAATCATGACTTTTCTTATTAATGATGCATATTATGTGTTTGATAATTATACACTCTCTATGCGCCATGAGAACGTCCAGCAACTTTTACCTGCTCTAATTACTGTACAAGCACCCTACTCTGAAATAGATTTTTCTAACTTTGTTCATTTGTTTCCTAGCAGTGGTAACGACTTTGACGATTTATCAGGTATTTTACAAGCTGTCAGTCGCGCACGTTTGATGCATGATCAATTATACCATTTTATTGGAAGTAGAACGAATCCAGAAAATACAGCAGATATGTTATATGTACAGAAAAATATTGATAACACCTTAACTAATGTGTTTTTACAGATGATTTCTAGCATAACATCGCCAATACTTAGTGGCTTTTGTTTTATTCTGTTGATTTTGAGCTATATTTGGAGCATTGTTTTCACTTTCTGGTTTTTCAAGTTAACCTTGCCTATGTTGGTTTCCGTTATTCGTCATAAAATATATGCTTATCGTAATCATTCTGTCATAGTTCATGCTAGCCGATCTGACTTAAACAATGATAATCAAAATGTCTCTGAAGATAGTGACTCAGCAGAAAGTGACGCTCGTTAACAATTAACCTCTGACCTCTCATACATATCATAATTGGTTTGAATTGTGCACTAACCTTGCACAATGACTTAAAAGCATACATGTGAACGCCTTATTACTAATGTATTACCAATATGAACTGTATTATACTTGTGTTTTAACGTTTGTTGTGATTTGCTTTATGTTAACCGCATTATATGGATTTTGTTGTTATTACTTTGTGTTAATTATGGCTTATCGAGACTTTATTTCTATTTTGTTTCGAAATTGCTTTAAAATTTCATTTTAAAACAATTTCTAGGGGGGGGTTATGTGATAATATTGTGATTATAACCAAAACTAATATACAGATTATGTGAGATTTCAATTCTAGTACTTGTGTGTCGTTTTAGCTAAGAGTAACACGAGCCACAATCACTTCCTGTACCATTGTTGTGACGTAATACTTTCGCCTTTTTCGTATGCGTTCAGCTTATCAAAAATAAGTTTGTTAGCGTATGGCATTACGAGTTAACTAGTCTGGGAATAATCAGCAATCAGCAATTTAATGCAGTTGAATATAGCTAAGCCAAAATGCTATTACATTGACTGTTAAATGAAGTACTGTTGATGTGCCAATGTTCTGTCAATTTGTAATCGTACAACGAAGAATCAATATAACCAGTTTATACAATCAACAATTTGTGCAAACTATTGAACAGTACAATTTAAGACAAGCTCAGTGTCAGGTCGGACAACTCTGCTTGTTGGCTTTACAAGACAATCAGCTTTTAGCTGAACAGACGAGTCTAGGATTGATTAAGCAAACAACGGCCTTGAGACTCATTATATCGAAGACAATAAACATTCAGACAATCAAAGATTGTATTGGAGTGACTGGTACAGTCAAGTTCAACAACAATAACCAATCATTCCATTACAGACATATTTGTTTTTAAAGAAAACAAACGTTTGTCAGGAGACCATACTCCATAGGAATAGTCAGTATGTTTTATGGCCACAGTAACACGATCCTGTATAAATTTTAAACTCTGTCTAAGTAACTTTTAGGATGAAGGTTTATATCGCAATAAAACTTTGTTTAATTTGTCTGTTTGGCGGTCGGTTGAGTCAGTGTCGAAAACTTGTATTATTATCAAGTCCAAACTGCAAATAGAAGCAACATCGTTTTTGTTTTTATGACGTAAGAAGAGACCATTGTCAATTGATGTACAGTGTACTCACATATAAAAAAGCGACCTAGCATTTCATATCGGTATATAGCACCGGAAAATGACGCTTGTTTACCTCGCAGAAAATAAAGCACTTACCAGAATAACTTAAATGAAGCGATCATTTCACCGTATGTAGGTCACGCAGCCTGGGGTTAAGGGCCTGTAGGCCCATCTGAAGCCCTATCTAAAACAATGCAAAGTACAATTTTTCAATTTGAATTTGCTTCTAAACAAGTCCGGTCACCTCGCTGAGTTTTTGTATCCGCCGAGATGTAGGACAAAAGGACTTAATGCAGTATTTTGAGAAAATTCTCGTATCTGGAATTCTCGCACCAAATGCTTCAACTTTTTAACAACTTTTTTTCTTGTATTTTTCCAAAAAATCAGCCAAAAAGCCTTAACTTTGAACCAACACAAAACGTCAACTTTAGCCTGAACCTACACTCCGCACACGCCATAACAACAGCAAACTTTCACAGATTAAGGTCACGTGCATGCGCACTGGACCGGAATCATTTATAGTTTTTATATAGTGACGTCTTGCATGCGACCTTCGTCACAATCCCCGGGTTGCCGTTTTAAAACTGCTGAAAATGGTACTACAGGCCCTATAGCGAGAATAGCTCGTTGTAGCCGTCGGGCCGACAACTACGTACGTGCTATCTCGGTTGTAAGATTAAGGATCAGCATCAACTCGTTTTCAATTACTTCCCCGCTACCTGGCATTTTTTTTAACTAACTTACCTCAAATTCTCTGACGCATCGTAATGATTATTTTTGTCATTGCTTGTGGAACGAAAAATGAAATGGTAACCATTATAACGAGATGACTCGGCAAACTAACAATAAACGACGAAAAGAAGCTAAGTCCAATAGCTTAAAACCTGCATGGTTTAAAACGGAATTAATAACAATGAATAATACTGGTTAGCACGACCGCTAATCCAAGCATAGCCTACATATGGTACAAACATATAGACGTAAAAATAAAGTAATGTCGGTAAGTATAAAAATACGCAATATTGATAGGTTATTTTTAATTGCATGGGCACTCAGGCGATGTAGTGATTAGAACCTTTGATAATGATGATGGGATGAAAATGCGAGTCCTTATGTCTTGTCGAAACGTAATTGGACTGCGGACACAAAACTAAAATGATCTTCAAGCAGCTTATTTCCAAACCCTGGATTGTTAAATGGAATACTTTGATCTTTCTTTGTTTTTCAGGATAGCCTACAGCCTGTGTAAGGTACCTGTACCAATTAAGGCCCACCTAACACTTTTTTGAAAATAACTCAAGAACCACAAATGAGAATAGACTGAAAAATCGTATTGTATTAGTAAGGGTATATGACTACAACATATTAAAACCACAATACCTGAAAACGCCCCAAAAAAATTTTATAAAGAAATTAAAAATTCCAAAAAATGGGCCTTATTAGGAGCATAGGCTCCTAATAAGGCCCACCAATTTTGTGAGTATTTTGATTCAAAACATAGCTGAAAAATCGTATTAAGCAAATAAAGCAAGACAGCAACCACCAATTTGTGTAAGACAACGACCAACAAACGTGGGTTGAAAAAAAAAAGTAACTGCAACAACTTGCCAAGTGATGACTGGAACCACTCTTGAAGTCTGGAAATCAATTAACCAAGCATCTTGAATGGGCCTTATTAGGCGCATGTGGCATCCACGAAAAAAATGTCACATTTTTATTATCAGAAAAATTTTAGCAAAAAAAGTGTATTATCCTTTTCAATACTAAGTTGGTTGTTACATGAAAACTTCAGCCGGCTGACAACAGTTCATTTAACCGGCCAAATTCTCACTTACTTTTTTTCTAAATTAACAAAACCACCATAACTGCAAATATCAAATTTTTCGTGCTCTAGCGAATCGGTTGATCACGTGGCAAGGATGAAATCTGGTAAACCATCATGAATTTATATTAGTTTTTATATAGGGTTAAAATTTTTCATTTATTTGCACGGGTTTGCGAAATATGAACAATGGGCCTTATTAGACACAGGTACCTTAGATGTTTGGCATCAGAGACAACTTAAACCTTTGAATCACCGTAATTCAAAAAAATAACAATAACTTAAGTCTACGTAAAAAGACTTTTGTATTTGTTCCCGAAATTGGGTGAATTAAACAAAAAGAATAATCGGTCCAAGAGAACCCATATAATTTAAAGGCATCCAACGAAAATTGATGTTTCCTTGTAAGTTACTGTATTTTTGATTTCTCTGCTGTTATGCTGTTTGGGTAAACGCACGCAGGCGAATTAGTGTACTAGTATGATTCTATCTACGTCCTCTCCACAACCAAATCACACTCAAACAATGGCAAAGTTTTTCTTTTTTCACACCACGATGGTTAGGCTGAAGTACAACAAAACGAAACAATTTTAAGAAAAAAGCTGCAACGCTTAGTGTAATATTGCATTTAAATGGCATAACAAATTGCACAAAAGATTCAAAATAATAAATCAAAATGGGCACATATACTGTACCCAACAACAAAAAGGATTGGAGTGAATGCAGTAGCTAGGGCTGCTAGGCTCACAATATAGGCGGGGATTATACAGTTGTCGATTTATCATCGCTCATCAGTTAGTAAATCTGGACAAACGTATCTGGCGCTTTGGTATAGGTTAAACAGCAGGATATTTGTTTACTATTGCAACATAAATTGTAAATACTATAAACAGGTAAAGAGCAAGTACTAGGTTATGACGACTACAACGTATTCAAGATGACGAAAAGTTTGCTCTGAAAGAAAACAAAAATCTTACACTTTGAGTAACAAATCGGAAAAAATGCAAAATTAACTTCTGCTTGAACTGAACACTCCGCCCCATTCACAAGATTGTCGTGGACAAAAGTAAACACGAAGCAGCGTCAGCTTTCATTTTAACTCTGCTTCGAAGCGACGACTTTTTTTAGGCTTAACCTTGACCTGAAGTAACCTCTAACGGACCTGAGCTCAGATGGCGTCGCTTTTGAATGAATTGTCCTTGAGATTTTGCGTCTTTCCTTGCAATGACGAAACACTGAAAGAAAAGATGAAGTCGAAGATGGATTCGATTTTTCAGAAAAACTTTAGCAGCAAAGCAATGTACCTTCCAATGTGTTGAAACAGCGACGGTTTGTGAGGAGGCATTTTTAGCTCTCTCCTTTTATTGCATTGTTGGGCGTTCTCGTCATAGCTGCAGACCGCTGACGCAACGTAGTCCAGCTGGAAAAATGAACGATAAAGGTTCAATAAGGTGCAGGCAATAACAAAACCCCCATCAACCAGTCCATGAATGGATCGTAAGGTATGAGCACACCAAAGGAAAACACATGCTGTCGTTTCTAAATTGCTTTTTCATCCCATCAAATGTTTGAAACTTAACAAATCGAAGCACAGCTTAAAAAAATAATTGCAGAAAGGTTATAGGTTAACATAGAAAAACTATATAGCTGACACCTTATAGGGTGCACGTTAAATTCCGAATAACCACATAACACTTGACGAATTTCGGTAGTTTTTTTTGGACACATTGGCTCGGCCTAGGCCTACTCAGCAAAAGTCGTTATGCTCGAAGCGTATACGGCGGAAAAACAAAAATGCTCAACAAAGAATCTTTTCATTCGTGTAAGCTGCCAACATACCTGCAGCCAGTCGAGCGGTTTTTTATTCCAGAACGTGTGGATGAACGAAGCATATGATGGAAGAGTTTCGGCGCGGAAAAGTTTTCCAATCGCTCCCAAATTACAAAAAGAAATATAAAAGTAATTTTCCATCGATCTTCGGTTAGCCTCCTGCATAGAAATCATATTATTCAACCCATGGCACACATTGAGCATAAGGTATAGTTAACTTTTCTTAAAATGACGAAGACTTAATTAGAAAGCAGAAGTGACCTTTAAAAACCAAATTGGGGGTCTTATTATCCTACCGTCACCCACAACGCAGCAACTATTACGTCACCTTCATTATCGCTCCGATGTACCCATGGCTGGCTATGACGTCATCTTCCATCATGAGGTAATATTTAGGTGAAAGGTTATAGATGTACATCATGAGGAAGATTTGATCCAGATTCTGTTTCGATCTCCACTTCACTCGGTCCAGCGCGTCGTTAAAACTGGACTGAAGCACTTTTTCCCATGGGGGGTAGTAACTTTTAGGTGGACTAATTAGCTGCAAGAGAAATTTGTGAGATTGGCGGGGGTAAAAACAATCGCTAAAATCAAACATATCAAAATGGCCGGCTATTACTCAACAAACTCACAAAAATAGGAACAATACAGTTTGACAGCGTAGTCTAAAAGCAAATATAGTTTCCTTTTGGGATGAGCGATAATCGTGATGTCACCGAAGTAGTACTAAATAATTCAACTCTAAACTTTCAGTTTTCATTCATAAACTTATGTATAGTTACTTAGCCTGTGGTTGTGTAATTTATTGTTGAAGAACTGGATGCTTTAAACGTATACCTTGCTTTGTGGGGCGTTTGACCCGGCCGTTAAAACGTTTTAAAATTAAATTTTAATGATACGGCTGTAAAGGGAATTAATTTCCTTTTTACTTTCTCAGCCGCTTCTGAATTATTAAAGCTCTTCGCTGTTCTCACGATTGATATCGATACAAGTATTGGGCTTGTTTGGGAATAAACACTGAAGTGAAACCTGTAATATCCCATCTTCAATGTGCTTCTGATAGCTGCTTTGCAATGAGTGCGAAAGATCACGTAAAAACTCTTCGTCGGTCTCGCCGACGTAAACAAGGATTCTAGAATCAACAGAACGATCAACCTGATTCTTCAGAAGGGAATCGATTGTTTGCGAGAGATAGGATACTCCCTGCCTCTGCCAGATAGAAAATACAACAAAGATTGAATTGAAATTGAAATCGTTTGTATTGATTTTGAAAGCAAACAAATTGCAAAAACACCGCAAATAGCGGTCGTATTGCGCAAATCGCTCGTAGGAGTGAGTAACACTTTTTTTAACTGAATGATTGTTTCCAATTTCAATCACGGTCGGTTATAATTAGAACTGATGTACAAATTGTGTGAAATGAAAACATCTTATGACATAACAATAACAATCACATTTGCATCATAAACATACCTTCACTGTGGGTATTCCTATTACGACGTCGGCGTTTTTCGGTATCCGACCCAACTCAAAGCCTGGGCTGGGTGCTTTTAGGTCCCCTGAGAGGGGAAATACCGGATCTAAGGGGTGAAAATAGACTTTTTCACCGGGTACAATTGGTTCATCTTTTACGTTTGTAACGAAGCTCTTTGATTCTAACGACTGCAAAAAAGCACAACAAAAAAAATTGTTAACCGTAAACGGATGAGACATGTGATAAATATATCAATTAATGTAATATAAAATTGTGTACTGCATAGAATTCTCATCTATGGAATCAATGAAGCATAACACTGCGTGACGTAATCGACTGCTTCCCCTGTGCGTGCATTTTGATTCATTCAGTCTTTTTTCAGTCGTACGTTCAACGCCGCAACATGTCTCTGTGCTGTTGCTGTTATAATGTTCTATCTTGATGTATTCGTTCAAAGAAGCTTCAAATATAATCAGATTATACAGTAGTCATTCCTGTGTCATTACTGCTGAAGTCTATCAAAGTTCACTGTTAAGATACACACAAGGAAACAGACTTTGTAGTGTAAGTGGGTAAACCTTTCAGGCTAAGGTAAAATATACCACTTTCATTACAAACTGATGCAGCCGAGTGAGGACGAATTGACGATAAAAAGAAGACATTTTCACTACAAAGCTAGTACCCTGAGTTCGATGAGAACTACGCTTTTCTTTGGGGAACAACCTATGAACAATTAAATTTGAGGTTGAGAGAAGTCTAGTGATCTCAGACTAGAAGTTTCGAAGATATGTCTCATCTACAATTCATACAACAATCATTGGATCCAGACAATGTGATTTTCAGTCAAATCACCCTCAACGATGGTGACGAAGAATCGCCTGGACTTCTATCATCACACCTATTTTTTATTACTGATAAATTGACTGGGATTAAATTTTTGGTTGACACGGGGTCACCCGTCAGTATGATAAAAGTACATAGTGATTACTTTTTGCATGGTTTTAAGCAGAAATTTTATAATGCTATTAATGGCTCACGTATTGTAATCAAGGGCAATGAGCCTTTGAAGGTTTCATTAAACCTCAATAGGACATTTTTGTGGCATTTTGAAATGAGTAGTGATATAGCTTATTCTATCATTGGTTCTGACTTCTTGATACATTTTGGTCTGAATATTGATCTCACTGCTAAGCGTTTGACACTGCCACGTGCCAAAAATGACGTCACAGATTTTACCACACCCAAACGGCCTTTTTCTGCAAGCTGCTGTCAGGAAACTAAGCCTTCTTCTATTTCGCAGGCTGCAGAAGCTGACATGACGTCAGATGGATTGCTTGCAGATTTGACTAAAACTTATCCCAATGTTTTTGATGTTTCAGCTTATTCCGAGCGACCAATAAACAATGCTGTTCATCACATTATAACCACAGGTGAACCCATACGTTGCAGGCCTTATCGAATGTCTCCTGAGAAAGAAAAGATACTCAAACAAGAGCTCAACAAATTACTTGAACTTGGTGTCATCGAAAGAAGCAACTCGCCGTTTTCGTCGCC
The DNA here is from genome assembly GCF_947623445.1 of Clavelina lepadiformis. Classification (NCBI taxonomy): domain Eukaryota; kingdom Metazoa; phylum Chordata; class Ascidiacea; order Aplousobranchia; family Clavelinidae; genus Clavelina; species Clavelina lepadiformis. The sequence continues at coordinate 22,699,038 of NC_135241.1, forward strand.
GGTAATGTTAATACAGAAAAAAGATGCTGGTCAATATCGGATTGTTAACAACTATAAAATTTTGAACCAACAAACGCAATTTGACACTTACAACTTGCCACTGATCAGTAATTTTACAAATGCAATGGCAGGTTCTAAATTTTTCTCTGTTTTGGACTTGTTGAAAGGTTTTCACCAAATTAGAATTGCAGATCAAGACATTCCAAAAACAGCTTTTACCACCACAAGTGGCACTTACCAATATGTCAGACTTCCCATGGGATTGTGCAACAGTTCACAAACTTTTCAACGTTGTATAGATAATGTTTTACGAGGACTGTCAGATTACACTTTTAATTATATTGATGATGTCATTGTATTTAGTTCCACACCTGAAGAACACAAGAAGCATCTTGAAACTGTTTTGCAACGCTTTCAGGAACACAACATCATTGTTAACAAGAGAAAATGTGTGTTTAATGCTACAGAAGTGAAATTTCTTGGCTTTACTGTGAATAAAGATGGAGCCAGTCCAATCAAATCCAAGGTTGATGCTGTTGAAAAATACCCACTACCTGTGACAATCAAGGAGCTTCGTCGCTTTTTAGGTATGGTGAATTTTTATAGACGGTTCTTGCCCAATGCTGCAGGAATCCAAGATCCGCTTAACAAGCTTTTAGGCACTGGTTCGGGCAGAAGACGCGTCACATGGACTCCGATTGCCAGGCAAGCATTTCAGGAAACAAAGCAGGCGCTATGCGAAGCCACACAATTGGCATTTCCGGTGCACGACGCGGAAGTCAGACTTTCTGTTGATGCTTCAGACGTCAGCTGTGCTGGAGTGTTAGAACAAGTAATAGATGGCTGTCCGCAGCCACTTGCATTTTTTTCAAAATCTTTTACCAAAGCACAACGTAAATATAGTGTATATGATCGCGAATTACTTGGTTTATACCTTAGCATCAAATATTTTCGATATTTTTTGGATGGTCGACAATTTCGTCTGTTCACTGACCATAAAGCATTGGTCACAGGCATTCATTCTAAATTAGACAATGCCACGGCACAGCAGTTCAGATATTTGTCGTATATTGCACAGTTTTGTCCAGTAATTGAACACATTTCAGGTGAATCCAATGTAGTTTCTGATGCCCTTTCACGAATAACAGTGGCTGGTATAAATTATGACTTGCCTTCCATAGATTATTTGCAGATGGCCAGTCATCAACATACAGATCGCACGTTGGATGCAATACTCCATGGAGAAAGCTCGCTGCAATTGAAACGGGTGACATTACCGGATCATGGCGTTAGCATTTTATGCGACATGTCAACAAAACAAGCACGACCAGTTGTGCCAGCTTCCTTCAGAAAACAAATCTTTGACACGATTCATTCGTTAAGTCACGCAGGAATAAAGGTAACTCAAAAACTCATAGCAGAACGTTTTGTTTGGCCTAAAATGATGGTTGAAATTAGAGACATGTGCAAAACTTGCATTCCTTGTCAACAAACAAAGGTGCGTAGACATATTGTTGCACCATTGAAAACATTTAAGAAGCCAGACGAGAGATTTTCGCATGTCCACGTTGACATTGTTGGACCACTTACTGTATCTAATGGCTATTCTTATCTGTTGACAGTGATTGATAGGTACACAAGATATCCAGTTGCAATTCCACTACAGGACATTACTGCAAAGACATGTGCCGACGCCTTTATATTGAATTGGGTGGCCAACTTTGGCGTCCCAAAGATCATAACTTCTGACAGAGGTCGACAGTTTACCTCTCAGCTATGGCACGAAATGGCAAAGTTCATGGGCACTAAGTTGATACACACAACATCGCATCATCCGCAAAGCGATGGAATGCTAGAACGTGCTCACAGAACCCTCAAGACAGCCTTGAAAGCTTACTCATGTAACCACGATTGGTATTCTCATTTAGGTTGGGTCATGCTAGGCATTCGTGCAAGCGTAAAGGAGGACATTGAATGCGCCCCAAGTCAATTAGTTTTTGGTACTTCAATAAGGTTGCCCGGGGAATTTTTTGAAACACCGAACTTGGACATAATCCCACAGTCAAAATATGTAGAACAGCTGACTCAATTCATGGCCACTCTAAGATATGTTCCACCGCATGAACCGTACCCAATCAAAACATTTGTTGATCCAGAACTCAAAACTTGTTCACATGTCTTTATTAGGCATGACGGAGTTCGCACAGGTATGCAGCGACCCTATAGTGGACCATATACTGTTATTGACCGTCAAGAAAAATTTTTCACAATTGATTTGAATAGTAGAATCGATAATATCAGCATTAACCGCTTGAAAGCTGGACATATACCTGTACCAAATTCTGCTGAAAGTTTTTTGCCAAACACAGGCGGTCAAAATAATTCATGTAACGATGATGAAAACTTAATTTTGCAATCTGACTTACCATTTTCTGTTGCAGAAGAGGAAATTGACTCACATCCTGTGTCACAAAGCATAAACGCTGACGAAGAACCTGTTCCTCAGTACACCACGAGAACTGGACGTGTCATCACAAAGCCTGCACGTTTTCGATAGAATGCGTTCTTCAAACATCTCATTGTGTATTGTAAGCATTTTTGTTTTTTCCTGCATAAGCGGAACACGGCTGCATTTAAGGCTGTGTCATGATAATATTCATACTGGAGAATATCTGATTCCCAAACCTCATAAGTGTGTGAGACAGAATGCAACACTAATTCAGAAATGCGGAGTGTCGATCTATGATCCTGTTCCAAAGAGGAAAACCATACCCATATTCAAATGTTCAGTTATTTCTACGACTCTTAAGACTACTTATTTCTTTTTTGGGGCCAAAACGTGTGATGAGAAATCACTCATTAATCCTGCACCAAGCGTGGAAGCTTGTGCGAATTGGGTCAGAACCAAACATGCCCCGGGCTATGGTCCGTTACTAAGCTCTAATGATTTTACATGGAGCACTCATAATTCTAATTCCGTCAAGTATGTCTGGCCCCACGGTTATACACATACAGCTTATAACGCCATTCTGATTAAATCTACTGCACTTTATGATCATGCTACAGACCAGTTATCAAGTGCAATTGGAGCCATGACGAACTGCAAGCTTACTCAAGGTAGCTGCACTCTGTCGACGAATACCTTTGTGTGGCAGGTTTCGAGGATAAAAGCCAAGTGTCCTTACAAACGTGTAGGTCAAAAGCACGAAGAACTTTTAATGCATTATAACAAGAACCACAAGCTCATTCGTCTGGAGATAAAATCTCTAGGCATCAGCATTCATCAACGAAGTCGCTGTCCAAATCCCGTACAGAAGTGCTATGGGTCAGACACCATTTGTACACCAGGGGGTTTGATTTTAAGACCCTACAGCTGCAATGGTTTTGATGGCATAAAATTGGGCAAAATAGCAGCGGAAAATGATATACCTTTCCCGTCTTTTTCTTTCCATACAGCTGAAACATATTTTTTGAATGAAGTCAATGACATAACAAGCGATTCATTTCACTTTTTGACGTCTGATATCCATTTTCTTGAATGTCAAATACAAGAGTATCTGACAAATATGTATTTTTTAGTGGGACGATTGTTTCCAAGTGAAGTCCTAACACAACTTTTGGGTCGTCCTGCCACTGGCGTGGCATTAGGCGATTTACTGATTGAGGTAGCATGCCAAAATATCTCAGCTACTCTACTGCATAATTTGAAACATGGGGAGTTTTTTGCCTCTCGACCTCTCGTAGAATTTAGTGACAATAATGGGACGAAATATATTGGCCAGGTTGGCACGAATGATGTTGTTTATAAGGGAGTTAAGTATGTAGAGAAATATACTCCTGGCAAAATCATGACTTTTCTTATTAATGATGCATATTATGTGTTTGATAATTATACACTCTCTATGCGCCATGAGAACGTCCAGCAACTTTTACCTGCTCTAATTACTGTACAAGCACCCTACTCTGAAATAGATTTTTCTAACTTTGTTCATTTGTTTCCTAGCAGTGGTAACGACTTTGACGATTTATCAGGTATTTTACAAGCTGTCAGTCGCGCACGTTTGATGCATGATCAATTATACCATTTTATTGGAAGTAGAACGAATCCAGAAAATACAGCAGATATGTTATATGTACAGAAAAATATTGATAACACCTTAACTAATGTGTTTTTACAGATGATTTCTAGCATAACATCGCCAATACTTAGTGGCTTTTGTTTTATTCTGTTGATTTTGAGCTATATTTGGAGCATTGTTTTCACTTTCTGGTTTTTCAAGTTAACCTTGCCTATGTTGGTTTCCGTTATTCGTCATAAAATATATGCTTATCGTAATCATTCTGTCATAGTTCATGCTAGCCGATCTGACTTAAACAATGATAATCAAAATGTCTCTGAAGATAGTGACTCAGCAGAAAGTGACGCTCGTTAACAATTAACCTCTGACCTCTCATACATATCATAATTGGTTTGAATTGTGCACTAACCTTGCACAATGACTTAAAAGCATACATGTGAACGCCTTATTACTAATGTATTACCAATATGAACTGTATTATACTTGTGTTTTAACGTTTGTTGTGATTTGCTTTATGTTAACCGCATTATATGGATTTTGTTGTTATTACTTTGTGTTAATTATGGCTTATCGAGACTTTATTTCTATTTTGTTTCGAAATTGCTTTAAAATTTCATTTTAAAACAATTTCTAGGGGGGGGTTATGTGATAATATTGTGATTATAACCAAAACTAATATACAGATTATGTGAGATTTCAATTCTAGTACTTGTGTGTCGTTTTAGCTAAGAGTAACACGAGCCACAATCACTTCCTGTACCATTGTTGTGACGTAATACTTTCGCCTTTTTCGTATGCGTTCAGCTTATCAAAAATAAGTTTGTTAGCGTATGGCATTACGAGTTAACTAGTCTGGGAATAATCAGCAATCAGCAATTTAATGCAGTTGAATATAGCTAAGCCAAAATGCTATTACATTGACTGTTAAATGAAGTACTGTTGATGTGCCAATGTTCTGTCAATTTGTAATCGTACAACGAAGAATCAATATAACCAGTTTATACAATCAACAATTTGTGCAAACTATTGAACAGTACAATTTAAGACAAGCTCAGTGTCAGGTCGGACAACTCTGCTTGTTGGCTTTACAAGACAATCAGCTTTTAGCTGAACAGACGAGTCTAGGATTGATTAAGCAAACAACGGCCTTGAGACTCATTATATCGAAGACAATAAACATTCAGACAATCAAAGATTGTATTGGAGTGACTGGTACAGTCAAGTTCAACAACAATAACCAATCATTCCATTACAGACATATTTGTTTTTAAAGAAAACAAACGTTTGTCAGGAGACCATACTCCATAGGAATAGTCAGTATGTTTTATGGCCACAGTAACACGATCCTGTATAAATTTTAAACTCTGTCTAAGTAACTTTTAGGATGAAGGTTTATATCGCAATAAAACTTTGTTTAATTTGTCTGTTTGGCGGTCGGTTGAGTCAGTGTCGAAAACTTGTATTATTATCAAGTCCAAACTGCAAATAGAAGCAACATCGTTTTTGTTTTTATGACGTAAGAAGAGACCATTGTCAATTGATGTACAGTGTACTCAGACTACTCACATATAAAAAAGCGACCTAGCATTTCATATCGGTATATAGCACCGGAAAATGACGCTTGTTTACCTCGCAGAAAATAAAGCACTTACCAGAATAACTTAAATGAAGCGATCATTTCACCGTATGTAGGTCACGCAGCCTGGGGTTAAGGGCCTGTAGGCCCATCTGAAGCCCTATCTAAAACAATGCAAAGTACAATTTTTCAATTTGAATTTGCTTCTAAACAAGTCCGGTCACCTCGCTGAGTTTTTGTATCCGCCGAGATGTAGGACAAAAGGACTTAATGCAGTATTTTGAGAAAATTCTCGTATCTGGAATTCTCGCACCAAATGCTTCAACTTTTTAACAACTTTTTTTCTTGTATTTTTCCAAAAAATCAGCCAAAAAGCCTTAACTTTGAACCAACACAAAACGTCAACTTTAGCCTGAACCTACACTCCGCACACGCCATAACAACAGCAAACTTTCACAGATTAAGGTCACGTGCATGCGCACTGGACCGGAATCATTTATAGTTTTTATATAGTGACGTCTTGCATGCGACCTTCGTCACAATCCCCGGGTTGCCGTTTTAAAACTGCTGAAAATGGTACTACAGGCCCTATAGCGAGAATAGCTCGTTGTAGCCGTCGGGCCGACAACTACGTACGTGCTATCTCGGTTGTAAGATTAAGGATCAGCATCAACTCGTTTTCAATTACTTCCCCGCTACCTGGCATTTTATTTAACTAACTTACCTCTAATTTTCTGACGCATCGTAATGATTATTTTTTGTCATTGCTTGTGGAACGAAAAATGAAATCGTAACCATTATAACGAGATGACTCGGCAAACAAACAATAAACGACGAAAAGAAGCTAAGTCCAATAGCTTAAAACGTGCATGGTTTAAAACGGAATTAATAACAATGAATAATAGCCTACTGGTTAGCACGACCGCTAATCCAAGCATAGCCTACATATGGTACAAACATATAGACGTAAAAATAAAGTAATGTCGGTAAGTATAAAAATACGCAATATTGATAGGTTATTTTTAATTGCATGGGCACTCAGGCGATGTAGTGATTAGAACCTTTGATAATGATGATGGGATGAAAATGCGAGTCCTTATGTCTTGTCGAAACGTAATTGGACTGCGGACACAAAACTAAAATGATCTTCAAGCAGCTTATTTCCAAACCCTGGATTGTTAAATGGAATACTTTGATCTTTCTTTGTTTTTCAGGATAGCCTACAGCCTGTGTAAGGTACCTGTACCAATTAAGGCCCACCTAACACTTTTTTGAAAATAACTCAAGAACCACAAATGAGAATAGACTGAAAAATCGTATTGTATTAGTAAGGGTATATGACTACAACATATTAAAACCACAATACCTGAAAACGCCCCAAAAAAATTTTATAAAGAAATTAAAAATTCCAAAAAATGGGCCTTATTAGGAGCATAGGCTCCTAATAAGGCCCACCAATTTTGTGAGTATTTTGATTCAAAACATAGCTGAAAAATCGTATTAAGCAAATAAAGCAAGACAGCAACCACCAATTTGTGTAAGACAACGACCAACAAACGTGGGTTGAAAAAAAAAAGTAACTGCAACAACTTGCCAAGTGATGACTGGAACCACTCTTGAAGTCTGGAAATCAATTAACCAAGCATCTTGAATGGGCCTTATTAGGCGCATGTGGCATCCACGAAAAAAATGTCACATTTTTATTATCAGAAAAATTTTAGCAAAAAAAGTGTATTATCCTTTTCAATACTAAGTTGGTTGTTACATGAAAACTTCAGCCGGCTGACAACAGTTCATTTAACCGGCCAAATTTTCACTTACTTTTTTTCTAAATTAACAAAACCACCATAACTGCAAATATCAAATTTTTCGTGCTCTAGCGAATCGGTTGATCACGTGGCAAGGATGAAATCTGGTAAACCATCATGAATTTATATTAGTTTTTATATAGGGTTAAAATTTTTCATTTATTTGCACGGGTTTGCGAAATATGAACAATGGGCCTTATTAGACACAGGTACCTTAGATGTTTGGCATCAGAGACAACTTAAACCTTTGAATCACCGTAATTCAAAAAAATAACAATAACTTAAGTCTACGTAAAAAGACTTTTGTATTTGTTCCCGAAATTGGGTGAATTAAACAAAAAGAATAATCGGTCCAAGAGAACCCATATAATTTAAAGGCATCCAACGAAAATTGATGTTTCCTTGTAAGTTACTGTATTTTTGATTTCTCTGCTGTTATGCTGTTTGGGTAAACGCACGCAGGCGAATTAGTGTACTAGTATGATTCTATCTACGTCCTCTCCACAACCAAATCACACTCAAACAATGGCAAAGTTTTTCTTTTTTCACACCACGATGGTTAGGCTGAAGTACAACAAAACGAAACAATTTTAAGAAAAAAGCTGCAACGCTTAGTGTAATATTGCATTTAAATGGCATAACAAATTGCACAAAAGATTCAAAATAATAAATCAAAATGGGCACATATACTGTACCCAACAACAAAAAGGATTGGAGTGAATGCAGTAGCTAGGGCTGCTAGGCTCACAATATAGGCGGGGATTATACAGTTGTCGATTTATCATCGCTCATCAGTTAGTAAATCTGGACAAACGTATCTGGCGCTTTGGTATAGGTTAAACAGCAGGATATTTGTTTACTATTGCAACATAAATTGTAAATACTATAAACAGGTAAAGAGCAAGTACTAGGTTATGACGACTACAACGTATTCAAGATGACGAAAAGTTTGCTCTGAAAGAAAACAAAAATCTTACACTTTGAGTAACAAATCGGAAAAAATGCAAAATTAACTTCTGCTTGAACTGAACACTCCGCCCCATTCACAAGATTGTCGTGGACAAAAGTAAACACGAAGCAGCGTCAGCTTTCATTTTAACTCTGCTTCGAAGCGACGACTTTTTTTAGGCTTAACCTTGACCTGAAGTAACCTCTAACGGACCTGAGCTCAGATGGCGTCGCTTTTGAATGAATTGTCCTTGAGATTTTGCGTCTTTCCTTGCAATGACGAAACACTGAAAGAAAAGATGAAGTCGAAGATGGATTCGATTTTTCAGAAAAACTTTAGCAGCAAAGCAATGTACCTTCCAATGTGTTGAAACAGCGACGGTTTGTGAGGAGGCATTTTTAGCTCTCTCCTTTTATTGCATTGTTGGGCGTTCTCGTCATAGCTGCAGACCGCTGACGCAACGTAGTCCAGCTGGAAAAATGAACGATAAAGGTTCAATAAGGTGCAGGCAATAACAAAACCCCCATCAACCAGTCCATGAATGGATCGTAAGGTATGAGCACACCAAAGGAAAACACATGCTGTCGTTTCTAAATTGCTTTTTCATCCCATCAAATGTTTGAAACTTAACAAATCGAAGCACAGCTTAAAAAAATAATTGCAGAAAGGTTATAGGTTAACATAGAAAAACTATATAGCTGACACCTTATAGGGTGCACGTTAAATTCCGAATAACCACATAACACTTGACGAATTTCGGTAGTTTTTTTTGGACACATTGGCTCGGCCTAGGCCTACTCAGCAAAAGTCGTTATGCTCGAAGCGTATACGGCGGAAAAACAAAAATGCTCAACAAAGAATCTTTTCATTCGTGTAAGCTGCCAACATACCTGCAGCCAGTCGAGCGGTTTTTTATTCCAGAACGTGTGGATGAACGAAGCATATGATGGAAGAGTTTCGGCGCGGAAAAGTTTTCCAATCGCTCCCAAATTACAAAAAGAAATATAAAAGTAATTTTCCATCGATCTTCGGTTAGCCTCCTGCATAGAAATCATATTATTCAACCCATGGCACACATTGAGCATAAGGTATAGTTAACTTTTCTTAAAATGACGAAGACTTAATTAGAAAGCAGAAGTGACCTTTAAAAACCAAATTGGGGGTCTTATTATCCTACCGTCACCCACAACGCAGCAACTATTACGTCACCTTCATTATCGCTCCGATGTACCCATGGCTGGCTATGACGTCATCTTCCATCATGAGGTAATATTTAGGTGAAAGGTTATAGATGTACATCATGAGGAAGATTTGATCCAGATTCTGTTTCGATCTCCACTTCACTCGGTCCAGCGCGTCGTTAAAACTGGACTGAAGCACTTTTTCCCATGGGGGGTAGTAACTTTTAGGTGGACTAATTAGCTGCAAGAGAAATTTGTGAGATTGGCGGGGGTAAAAACAATCGCTAAAATCAAACATATCAAAATGGCCGGCTATTACTCAACAAACTCACAAAAATAGGAACAATACAGTTTGACAGCGTAGTCTAAAAGCAAATATAGTTTCCTTTTGGGATGAGCGATAATCGTGATGTCACCGAAGTAGTACTAAATAATTCAACTCTAAACTTTCAGTTTTCATTCATAAACTTATGTATAGTTACTTAGCCTGTGGTTGTGTAATTTATTGTTGAAGAACTGGATGCTTTAAACGTATACCTTGCTTTGTGGGGCGTTTGACCCGGCCGTTAAAACGTTTTAAAATTAAATTTTAATGATACGGCTGTAAAGGGAATTAATTTCCTTTTTACTTTCTCAGCCGCTTCTGAATTATTAAAGCTCTTCGCTGTTCTCACGATTGATATCGATACAAGTATTGGGCTTGTTTGGGAATAAACACTGAAGTGAAACCTGTAATATCCCATCTTCAATGTGCTTCCGATAACTGCTTTGCAATGAGCGCGAAAGATCACGTAAAAACTCTTCGTCGGTCTCGCCGACGTAAACAAGGATTCTAGAATCAACAGAACGATCAACCTGATTCTTCAGAAGGGAATCGATTGTTTGCGAGAGATAGGATACTCCCTGCCTCTGCCAGACAAAAAATAGAACAAAGATTGAATTGAAAGCAAATTGAAATCGTTTGTATTGATTTTGAATGCAAACAAATTGCAAAAACACCGCAAATAGCGGTCGTATTGCGCAAATCGCTCGTAGGAGTGAGTAACACTTTTTTTAACTGAATGATTGTTTCCAATTTCAATCACGGTCGGTTATAATTAGAACTGATGTACAAATTGTGTGAAATGAAAACATCTTATGACATAACAATAACAATCACATTTGCATCATAAACATACCTTCACTGTGGGTATTCCTATTACGACGTCGGCGTTTTTCGGTATCCGACCCAACTCAAAGCCTGGGCTGGGTGCTTTTAGGTCCCCTGAGAGGGGAAATACCGGATCTAAGGGGTGAAAATAGACTTTTTCACCGGGTACAATTGGTTCATCTTTTACGTTTGTAACGAAGCTCTTTGATTCTAACGACTGCAAAAAAGCACAACAAAAAAAATTGTTAACCGTAAACGGATGAGACATATTTGTTTTTAAAGAAAACAAACGTTTGTCAGGAGACCATACTCCATAGGAATAGTCAGTATGTTTTATGGCCACAGTAACACGATCCTGTATAAATTTTAAACTCTGTCTAAGTAACTTTTAGGATGAAGGTTTATATCGCAATAAAACTTTGTTTAATTTGTCTGTTTGGCGGTCGGTTGAGTCAGTGTCGAAAACTTGTATTATTATCAAGTCCAAACTGCAAATAGAAGCAACATCGTTTTTGTTTTTATGACGTAAGAAGAGACCATTGTCAATTGATGTACAGTGTACTCACATATAAAAAAGCGACCTAGCATTTCATATCGGTATATAGCACCGGAAAATGACGCTTGTTTACCTCGCAGAAAATAAAGCACTTACCAGAATAACTTAAATGAAGCGATCATTTCACCGTATGTAGGTCACGCAGCCTGGGGTTAAGGGCCTGTAGGCCCATCTGAAGCCCTATCTAAAACAATGCAAAGTACAATTTTTCAATTTGAATTTGCTTCTAAACAAGCCCGGTCACCTCGCTGAGTTTTTGTATCCGCCGAGATGTAGGACAAAAGGACTTAATGCAGTATTTTGAGAAAATTCTCGTATCTGGAATTCTCGCACCAAATGCTTCAACTTTTTAACAACTTTTTTTCTTGTATTTTTCCAAAAAATCAGCCAAAAAGCCTTAACTTTGAACCAACACAAAACGTCAACTTTAGCCTGAACCTACACTCCGCACACGCCATAACAACAGCAAACTTTCACAGATTAAGGTCACGTGCATGCGCACTGGACCGGAATCATTTATAGTTTTTATATAGTGACGTCTTGCATGCGACCTTCGTCACAATCCCCGGGTTGCCGTTTTAAAACTGCTGAAAATGGTACTACAGGCCCTATAGCGAGAATAGCTCGTTGTAGCCGTCGGGCCGACAACTACGTACGTGCTATCTGGGTTGTAAGATTAAGGATCAGCATCAACTCGTTTTCAATTACTTCCCCGCTACCTGGCATTTTTTTTAACTAACTTACCTCAAATTCTCTGACGCATCGTAATGATTATTTTTGTCATTGCTTGTGGAACGAAAAATGAAATGGTAACCATTATAACGAGATGACTCGGCAAACTAACAATAAACGACGAAAAGAAGCTAAGTCCAATAGCTTAAAACCTGCATGGTTTAAAACGGAATTAATAACAATGAATAATACTGGTTAGCACGACCGCTAATCCAAGCATAGCCTACATATGGTACAAACATATAGACGTAAAAATAAAGTAATGTCGGTAAGTATAAAAATACGCAATATTGATAGGTTATTTTTAATTGCATGGGCACTCAGGCGATGTAGTGATTAGAACCTTTGATAATGATGATGGGATGAAAATGCGAGTCCTTATGTCTTGTCGAAACGTAATTGGACTGCGGACACAAAACTAAAATGATCTTCAAGCAGCTTATTTCCAAACCCTGGATTGTTAAATGGAATACTTTGATCTTTCTTTGTTTTTCAGGATAGCCTACAGCCTGTGTAAGGTACCTGTACCAATTAAGGCCCACCTAACACTTTTTTGAAAATAACTCAAGAACCACAAATGAGAATAGGCTGAAAAATCGTATTGTATTAGTAAGGGTATATGACTACAACATATTAAAACCACAATACCTGACAACTCCCCAAAAAATTTTTATAAAGAAATTAAAAATTCCAAAAAATGGGCCTTATTAGGAGCATAGGCTCCTAATAAGGCCCACCAATTTTGTGAGTATTTTGATTCAAAACATAGCTGAAAAATCGTATTAAGCAAATAAAGCAAGACAGCAACCACCAATTTGTGTAAGACAACGACCAACAAACGTGGGTTGAAAAAAAAAGTAACTGCAACAACTTTCCAACTCATGACTGGAACCACTCTTGAAGTCTGGAAATCAATTAACCAAGCATCTTGAATGGGCCTTATTAGGCGCATGTGGCATCCACGAAAAAAATGTCACATTTTTATTATCAGAAAAATTTTAGCAAAAAAAGTGTATTATCCTTTTCAATACTAAGTTGGTTGTTACATGAAAACTTCAGCCGGCTGACAACAGTTCATTTAACCGGCCAAATTCTCACTTACTTTTTTTCTAAATTAACAAAACCACCATAACTGCAAATATCAAATTTTTCTTGTGCTCTAGCGAATCGGTTGATCACGTGGCAAGGATGAAATCTGGTAAACCACCATGAATTTATATTAGTTTTTATATAGGGTTAAAATTTTTCATTTATTTGCACGGGTTTGCGAAATATGAGCAATGGGCCTTATTAGACACAGGTACCTTAGATGTTTGGCATCAGAGACAACTTAACCCTTTGAATCACCGTAATTCAAAAAAATAACAATAACTTAAGTCTACGTAAAAAGACTTTTGTATTTGTTCCCGAAATTGGGTGAATTAAACAAAAAGAATAATCGGTCCAAGAGAACCCATATAATTTAAAGGCATCCAACGAAAATTGATGTTTCCTTGTAAGTTACTGTATTTTTGATTTCTCTGCTGTTATGCTGTTTGGGTAAACGCACGCAGGCGAATTAGTGTACTAGTATGATTCTATCTACGTCCTCTCCACAACCAAATCACACTCAAACAATGGCAAAGTTTTTCTTTTTTCACACCACGATGGTTAGGCTGAAGTACAACAAAACGAAACAATTTTAAGAAAAAAGCTGCAACGCTTAGTGTAATATTGCATTTAAATGGCATAACAAATTGCACAAAAGATTCAAAATAATAAATCAAAATGGGCACATATACTGTACCCAACAACAAAAAGGATTGGAGTGAATGCAGTAGCTAGGGCTGCTAGGCTCACAATATAGGCGGGGATTATACAGTTGTCGATTTATCATCGCTCATCAGTTAGTAAATCTGGACAAACGTATCTGGCGCTTTGGTATAGGTTAAACAGCAGGTTATATGTTTACTATTGCAACATAAATTGTAAATACTATAAACAGGTAAAGAGTAAGTACTAGGTTATGACGACTACAACGTATTCAAGATGACGAAAAGTTTGCTCTGAAAGAAAACAAAAATCTTACACTTTGAGTAACAAATCGGAAAAAATGCAAAATTAACTGCTGCTTGAACTGAACACTCCGCCCCATTCACAAGATTGTCGTGGACAAAAGTAAACACGAAGCAGCGTCAGCTTTCATTTTAACTCTGCTTCGAAGCGACGACTTTTTTTAGGCTTAACCATGACCTGAAGTAACCTCTAACGGACCTGAGCTCAGATGGCGTCGCTTTTGAATGAATTGTCCTTGAGATTTTGCGTCTTTCCTTGCAATGACGAAACACTGAAAGAAAAGATGAAGTCGAAGATGGATTCGATTTTTCAGAAAAACTTTAGCAGCAAAGCAACGTACCTTCCAATGTGTTGAAACAGCGACGGTTTGTGAGGAGGCATTTTTAGCTCTCTCCTTTTATTGCACTGTTGGGCGTTCTCGTCATAGCTGCAGACCGCTGACGCAACGTAGTCCAGCTGGAAAAATGAACGATAAAGGTTCAATAAGGTGCAGGCAATAACAAAACCCCCATCAACCAGTCCATGAATGGATCGTAAGGTATGAGCACACCAAAGGAAAACACAGTTGCTGTCGTTTCTAAATTGCTTTTTCATCCCATCAAATGTTTTAAACTTAACAAATCGAAGCACAGCTTAAAAAATACAAGTGCAGAAAGGTTATAGGTTAACATAGAAAAACTATATAGCTGACACCTTATTGGGTGCACGTCAAATTCCTAATAACCACATAACACTTGACGAATTTCGGTAGTTTTTTTGGACACATTGGCTTGGCTTCGGCTCGACTCGACTCGACTCAGCAAAAGTCATTATGCTCGAAGCGTATACGACGGAAAAAGAAAAATGCTCAACAAAGAATCTTTTCATTCGTGTAAGCTGCCAACATACCTGCAGCCAGTCGAGCGGTTTTTTATTCCAGAACGTGTGGATGAACGAAGCATATGATGGAAGAGTTTCGGCGCGGAAAAGTTTTCCAATCGCTCCCAAATTACAAAAAGAAATATAAAAGTAATTTTCCATCGATCTTCGGTTAGCCTCCTGCATAGAAATCATATTATTCAACCCATGGCACACATTGAGCATAAGGTATAGTTAACTTTTCTTAAAATGACGAAGACTTGATTAGAAAGCAGAAGTGACCTTTAAAAACCAAATTGGGGGTCTTATTATCCTACCGTCACCCACAACGCAGCAACTATTACGTCACCTTCATTATCGCTCCGATGTACCCATGGCTGGCTATGACGTCATCTTCCATCATGAGGTAATATTTAGGTGAAAGGTTATAGATGTACATCATGAGGAAGATTTGATCCAGATTCTGTTTCGATCTCCACTTCACTCGCTCCAGCGCGTCGTTAAAACTGGACTGAAGCACTTTTTCCCAAGGGGGGTAGTAACTTTTAGGTGGACTAATTAGCTGCAACAGAAATTTGTGAGATTGGCGGGGGTAAAAACAATCGCTAAAAACAAACATATCAAAATGGCCGGCTATTACTCAACAAACTCACAAAAATAGGAACAATACAGTTTGACAGCGTAGTCTAAAAGCAAATATAGTTTCCTTTCGGGATAAGCGATAATTGTGATGTCACTGAAGTAGTACTAAATAATTCAACTCTAAACTTTCAGTTTTTATTCACAAACTTATGTATAGTTACTTAGCCTGTGGTTGTGTAATTTATTGTTGAAGAACTGGCTGCTTTAAACGTATACTTTGCTTTGTGGGGCGTTTGACCCAGCCGTTAAAACGTTTTAAAATTAAATTTTAATGATACGGCTGTAAAGGGAATTAATTTCCTTTTTACTTTCTCAGCCGCTTCTGAATTATTAAAGCTCTTCGCTGTTCTCACGATTGATATCGATACAAGTATTGGGCTTGTTTGGGAATAAACACTGAAGTGAAACCTGTAATATCCCATCTTCAATGTGCTTCCGATAACTGCTTTGCAATGAGCGCGAAAGATCGCGTAAAAACTCTTCGTCGGTCTCGCCGACGTAAACAAGGATTCTAGAATCAACAGAACGATCAACCTGATTCTTCAGAAGGGAATCGATTGTTTGCGAAAGATAGGATACTCCCTGCCGCTGCCAGATAGAAAATACAACAAAGATTGAATTGAAATTGAAATCGTTTGTATTGATTTTGAAAGCAAACAAATTGCAAAAACACGGCAAATCGTGGTCGTATTGCGCAAACCGCTCGTAGGAGTGAGTGACACTTATTTTAACTGAATGATTGTTTCCAATTTCAATCACGGTCGGTTATAATTAGAACTGATGTACAAATTGTGTGAAATGAAAACATCTTATGACATAACAATAACAATCACATTTGCATCATAAACATACCTTCACTGTGGGTATTCCTATTACGACGTCGGCGTTTTTCGGTATCCGACCCAACTCAAAGCCTGGGCTGGGTGCTTTTAGGTCCCCTGAGAGGGGAAATACCGGATCTAAGGGGTGAAAATAGACTTTTTCACCGGGTACAATTGGTTCATCTTTTACGTTTGTAACGAAGCTCTTTGATTCTAACGACTGCAAAAAAGCACAACAAAAAAAATTGTTAACCGTAAACGGATGAGACATATTTGTTTTTAAAGAAAACAAACGTTTGTCAGGAGACCATACTCCATAGGAATAGTCAGTATGTTTTATGGCCACAGTAACACGATCCTGTATAAATTTTAAACTCTGTCTAAGTAACTTTTAGGATGAAGGTTTATATCGCAATAAAACTTTGTTTAATTTGTCTGTTTGGCGGTCGGTTGAGTCAGTGTCGAAAACTTGTATTATTATCAAGTCCAAACTGCAAATAGAAGCAACATCGTTTTTGTTTTTATGACGTAAGAAGAGACCATTGTCAATTGATGTACAGTGTACTCACATATAAAAAAGCGACCTAGCATTTCATATCGGTATATAGCACCGGAAAATGACGCTTGTTTACCTCGCAGAAAATAAAGCACTTACCAGAATAACTTAAATGAAGCGATCATTTCACCGTATGTAGGTCACGCAGCCTGGGGTTAAAGATAGGCGGTTAGGAGAATGGTTAAGCAAAAAGTTGATTCTAGCTATCTATGACTTTATTGGAGTTAGATTTAGCTTAGAAGGTAGATGTAGGTTAGGTTTAGGTTACTGTGTTTTAACATTTAACTTAGGTTAACAAGAAACTGAGAAAAATAGCTTGGAACGCACGATTTTTTCAGGTAAAATACCACCAGCTTAACTTAAATTGTAGCACTGACCGTGATAATCGCAGCCGCTTCGGTTTCAACATCGACATCTTCTTGTGCTTGTATATCTTCTTGTACCGGTTCTGCTTTTCCAACTTCTTTCGAACCGCCGGTCGACAAGAAGTCAAAGTAATAGACAAATACAAACACATAGAACAATGCCGCGGCCAGCCATATGTTGCGCTTACGTAGTAACACGGCTGGCATCGTTTGCTACACCTAAGATGTTTACCGTCATATCGTAGCCTAGGCAGGCGCTGCAAGATTCCGTAGTGAAATCTCGATCGTTCACTGATTAATTAATTAGTTTAGGTTTTTGCGACTTCATTATCAATTCCAGCAACAATGCATATAAACAAAAGAAATAAATCGTTCCACACACATAGTCTCCAAAACCGACAAACAACAGTTACCGTCGCTACGACGCACATTGCTCCGCGAAGTGCTGAATTCACATCGCATAACGAAGAAAAGCGCCAAGAATTTTTGCATAGAAGTCATGGTGGCACCATTTTTCTTACTGTGGCGTCTGCAGTAGGTTAAACAACACTTCATATTACATTTTTTACTGTCTGTGGTGAAAATTGATAATTAATTTTCCGGGTGATAATTGAGATGCTGTAGTAAGAAAACTCCAGAGAATTCACAAAATCTGGCAAAACGATAATTTCTTACATTGACATCAGTTTTGGTGTGTCGATAGCTTGCTTCTAGCGGCCCACCAACGATAATCGCTGAAGGGCCTGTAGGCCCATCTGAAGCCCTATCTAAAACAATGCAAAGTACAATTTTTCAATTTGAATTTGCTTCTAAACAAGCCCGGTCACCTCGCTGAGTTTTTGTATCCGCCGAGATGTAGGACAAAAGGACTTAATGCAGTATTTTGAGAAAATTCTCGTATCTGGAATTCTCGCACCAAATGCTTCAACTTTTTAACAACTTTTTTTCTTGTATTTTTCCAAAAAATCAGCCAAAAAGCCTTAACTTTGAACCAACACAAAACGTCAACTTTAGCCTGAACCTACACTCCGCACACGCCATAACAACAGCAAACTTTCACAGATTAAGGTCACGTGCATGCGCACTGGACCGGAATCATTTATAGTTTTTATATAGTGACGTCTTGCATGCGACCTTCGTCACAATCCCCGGGTTGCCGTTTTAAAACTGCTGAAAATGGTACTACAGGCCCTATAGCGAGAATAGCTCGTTGTAGCCGTCGGGCCGACAACTACGTACGTGCTATCTGGGTTGTAAGATTAAGGATCAGCATCAACTCGTTTTCAATTACTTCCCCGCTACCTGGCATTTTTTTTAACTAACTTACCTCAAATTCTCTGACGCATCGTAATGATTATTTTTGTCATTGCTTGTGGAACGAAAAATGAAATGGTAACCATTATAACGAGATGACTCGGCAAACTAACAATAAACGACGAAAAGAAGCTAAGTCCAATAGCTTAAAACCTGCATGGTTTAAAACGGAATTAATAACAATGAATAATACTGGTTAGCACGACCGCTAATCCAAGCATAGCCTACATATGGTACAAACATATAGACGTAAAAATAAAGTAATGTCGGTAAGTATAAAAATACGCAATATTGATAGGTTATTTTTAATTGCATGGGCACTCAGGCGATGTAGTGATTAGAACCTTTGATAATGATGATGGGATGAAAATGCGAGTCCTTATGTCTTGTCGAAACGTAATTGGACTGCGGACACAAAACTAAAATGATCTTCAAGCAGCTTATTTCCAAACCCTGGATTGTTAAATGGAATACTTTGATCTTTCTTTGTTTTTCAGGATAGCCTACAGCCTGTGTAAGGTACCTGTACCAATTAAGGCCCACCTAACACTTTTTTGAAAATAACTCAAGAACCACAAATGAGAATAGGCTGAAAAATCGTATTCTATTAGTAAGGGTATATGACTACAACATATTAAAACCACAATACCTGAAAACGCCCCAAAAAAATTTTATAAAGAAATTAAAAATTCCAAAAAATGGGCCTTATTAGGAGCATAGGCTCCTAATAAGGCCCACCAATTTTGTGAGTATTTTGATTCAAAACATAGCTGAAAAATCGTATTAAGCAAATAAAGCAAGACAGCAACCACCAATTTGTGTAAGACAACGACCAACAAACGTGGGTTGAAAAAAAAAAGTAACTGCAACAACTTGCCAACTGATGACTGGAACCACTCTTGAAGTCTGGAAATCAATTAACCAAGCATCTTGAATGGGCCTTATTAGGCGCATGTGGCATCCACGAAAAAAATGTCACATTTTTATTATCAGAAAAATTTTAGCAAAAAAAGTGTATTATCCTTTTCAATACTAAGTTGGTTGTTACATGAAAACTTCAGCCGGCTGACAACAGTTCATTTAACCGGCCAAATTCTCACTTACTTTTTTTCTAAATTAACAAAACCACCATAACTGCAAATATCAAATTTTTCTTGTGCTCTAGCGAATCGGTTGATCACGTGGCAAGGATGAAATCTGGTAAACCATCATGAATTTATATTAGTTTTTATATAGGGTTAAAATTTTTCATTTATTTGCACGGGTTTGCGAAATATGAACAATGGGCCTTATTAGACACAGGTACCTTAGATGTTTGGCATCAGAGACAACTTAAACCTTTGAATCACCGTAATTCAAAAAAATAACAATAACTTAAGTCTACGTAAAAAGACTTTTGTATTTGTTCCCGAAATTGGGTGAATTAAACAAAAAGAATAATCGGTCCAAGAGAACCCATATAATTTAAAGGCATCCAACGAAAATTGATGTTTCCTTGTAAGTTACTGTATTTTTGATTTCTCTGCTGTTATGCTGTTTGGGTAAACGCACGCAGGCGAATTAGTGTACTAGTATGATTCTATCTACGTCCTCTCCACAACCAAATCACACTCAAACAATGGCAAAGTTTTTCTTTTTTCACACCACGATGGTTAGGCTGAAGTACAACAAAACGAAACAATTTTAAGAAAAAAGCTGCAACGCTTAGTGTAATATTGCATTTAAATGGCATAACAAATTGCACAAAAGATTCAAAATAATAAATCAAAATGGGCACATATACTGTACCCAACAACAAAAAGGATTGGAGTGAATGCAGTAGCTAGGGCTGCTAGGCTCACAATATAGGCGGGGATTATACAGTTGTCGATTTATCATCGCTCATCAGTTAGTAAATCTGGACAAACGTATCTGGCGCTTTGGTATAGGTTAAACAGCAGGTTATATGTTTACTATTGCAACATAAATTGTAAATACTATAAACAGGTAAAGAGTAAGTACTAGGTTATGACGACTACAACGTATTCAAGATGACGAAAAGTTTGCTCTGAAAGAAAACAAAAATCTTACACTTTGAGTAACAAATCGGAAAAAATGCAAAATTAACTGCTGCTTGAACTGAACACTCCGCCCCATTCACAAGATTGTCGTGGACAAAAGTAAACACGAAGCAGCGTCAGCTTTCATTTTAACTCTGCTTCGAAGCGACGACTTTTTTTAGGCTTAACCTTGACCTGAAGTAACCTCTAACGGACCTGAGCTCAGATGGCGTCGCTTTTGAATGAATTGTCCTTGAGATTTTGCGTCTTTCCTTGCAATGACGAAACACTGAAAGAAAAGATGAAGTCGAAGATGGATTCGATTTTTCAGAAAAACTTTAGCAGCAAAGCAATGTACCTTCCAATGTGTTGAAACAGCGACGGTTTGTGAGGAGGCATTTTTAGCTCTCTCCTTTTATTGCATTGTTGGGCGTTCTCGTCATAGCTGCAGACCGCTGACGCAACGTAGTCCAGCTGGAAAAATGAACGATAAAGGTTCAATAAGGTGCAGGCAATAACAAAACCCCCATCAACCAGTCCATGAATGGATCGTAAGGTATGAGCACACCAAAGGAAAACACATGCTGTCGTTTCTAAATTGCTTTTTCATCCCATCAAATGTTTGAAACTTAACAAATCGAAGCACAGCTTAAAAAAATAATTGCAGAAAGGTTATAGGTTAACATAGAAAAACTATATAGCTGACACCTTATAGGGTGTACGTTAAATTCCGAATAACCACATAACACTTGACGAATTTCGGTAGTTTTTTTTGGACACATTGGCTCGGCCTAGGCCTACTCAGCAAAAGTCGTTATGCTCGAAGCGTATACGGCGGAAAAACAAAAATGCTCAACAAAGAATCTTTTCATTCGTGTAAGCTGCCAACATACCTGCAGCCAGTCGAGCGGTTTTTTATTCCAGAACGTGTGGATGAACGAAGCATATGATGGAAGAGTTTCGGCGCGGAAAAGTTTTCCAATCGCTCCCAAATTACAAAAAGAAATATAAAAGTAATTTTCCATCGATCTTCGGTTAGCCTCCTGCATAGAAATCATATTATTCAACCCATGGCACACATTGAGCATAAGGTATAGTTAACTTTTCTTAAAATGACGAAGACTTAATTAGAAAGCAGAAGTGACCTTTAAAAACCAAATTGGGGGTCTTATTATCCTACCGTCACCCACAACGCAGCAACTATTACGTCACCTTCATTATCGCTCCGATGTACCCATGGCTGGCTATGACGTCATCTTCCATCATGAGGTAATATTTAGGTGAAAGGTTATAGATGTACATCATGAGGAAGATTTGATCCAGATTCTGTTTCGATCTCCACTTCACTCGCTCCAGCGCGTCGTTAAAACTGGACTGAAGCACTTTTTCCCATGAGGGGTAGTAACTTTTAGGTGGACTAATTAGCTGCAAGAGAAATTTGTGAGATTGGCGGGGGTAAAAACAATCGCTAAAAACAAACATATCAAAATGGCCAGCTATTACTCAACAAACTCACAAAAATAGGAATAATACAGTTTGACAGCGTAGTCTAAAAGCAAATATAGTTTCCTTTCGGGATGAGCGATAATCGTGATGTCACTGAAGTAGTACTAAATAATTCAACTCTAAACTTTCAGTTTTCATTCATAAACTTATGTATAGTTACTTAGCCTGTGGTTGTGTAATTTATTGTTGAAGAACTGGATGCTTTAAACGTATACTTTGCTTTGTGGGGCGTTTGACCCGGCCGTTAAAACGTTTTAAAATTAAATTGTAATGATACGGCTGTAAAGGGAATTAATTTCCTTTTTACTTTCTCAGCCGCTTCTGAATTATTAAAGCTCTTCGCTGTTCTCACGATTGATATCGATACAAGTATTGGGCTTGTTTGGGAATAAACACTGAAGTGAAACCTGTAATATCCCATCTTCAATGTGCTTCCGATAACTGCTTTGCAATGAGCGCGAAAGATCGCGTAAAAACTCTTCGTCGGTCTCGCCGACGTAAACAAGGATTCTAGAATCAACGGAACGATCAACCTGATTCTTCAGAAGGGAATCGATTGTTTGCGAAAGATAGGATACTCCCTGCCTCTGCCAGATAGAAAATACAACAAAGATTGAATTGAAATTGAAATCGTTTGTATTGATTTTGAATGCAAACAAATTGCAAAAACACGGCAAATCGTGGTCGTATTGCGCAAACCGCTCGTAGGAGTGAGTGACACTTATTTTAACTGAATGATTGTTTCCAATTTCAATCACGGTCGGTTATAATTAGAACTGATGTACAAATTGTGTGAAATGAAAACATCTTATGACATAACAATAACAATCACATTTGCATCATAAACATACCTTCACTGTGGGTATTCCTATTACGACGTCGGCGTTTTTCGGTATCTGACCCAACTCAAAGCCTGGGCTGGGTGCTTTTAAATCCCCTGAGAGGGGAAATACCGGATCTAAGGGGTGAAAATAGACTTTTTCACCGGGTACAATTGGTTCATCTTTTACGTTTGCAACGAAGCTCTTTGATTCTAACGACTGCAAAAAAGCACATCAAAAAAATTGTTAACCGTAAATGGATGAGACATATTTGTTTTTAAAGAAAACAAACGTTTGTCAGGAGACCATACTCCATAGGAATAGTCAGTATGTTTTATGGCCACAGTAACATGATCCTGTATAAATTTTAAACTCTGTCTAAGTAACTTTTAGGATGAAGGTTTATATCGCAATAAAACTTTAACAAGAAACTGAGAAAAATAGCTTGGAACGCACGATTTTTTCAGGTAAAATACCACCAGCTTAACTTAAATTGTAGCACTGACCGTGATAATCGCAGCCGCTTCGGTTTCAACATCGACATCTTCTTGTGCTTGTATATCTTCTTGTACCGGTTCTGCTTTTCGAACTTCTTTCGAACCGCCGGTCGACAAGAAGTCAAAGTAATAGACAAATACAAACACATAGAACAATGCCGCGGCCAGCCATATGTTGCGCTTACGTAGTAACACGGCTGGCATCGTTTGCTACACCTAAGATGTTTACCGTCATATCGTAGCCTAGGCAGGCGCTGCAAGATTCCGTAGTGAAATCTCGATCGTTCACTGATTAATTAATTAGTTTAGGTTTTTGCGACTTCATTATCAATTCCAGCAACAATGCATATAAACAAAAGAAATAAATCGTTCCACACACATAGTCTCCAAAACCGACAAACAACAGTTACCGTCGCTACGACGCACATTGCTCCGCGAAGTGCTGAATTCACATCGCATAACGAAGAAAAGCGCCAAGAATTTTTGCATAGAAGTCATGGTGGCACCATTTTTCTTACTGTGGCGTCTGCAGTAGGTTAAACAACACTTCATATTACATTTTTTACTGTCTGTGGTGAAAATTGATAATTAATTTTCCGGGTGATAATTGAGATGCTGTAGTAAGAAAACTCCAGAGAATTCACAAAATCTGGCAAAACGATAATTTCTTACATTGACATCAGTTTTGGTGTGTCGATAGCTTGCTTCTAGCGGCCCACCAACGATAATCGCTGAAGGGCCTGTAGGCCCATCTGAAGCCCTATCTAAAACAATGCAAAGTACAATTTTTCAATTTGAATTTGCTTCTAAACAAGCCCGGTCACCTCGCTGAGTTTTTGTATCCGCCGAGATGTAGGACAAAAGGACTTAATGCAGTATTTTGAGAAAATTCTCGTATCTGGAATTCTCGCACCAAATGCTTCAACTTTTTAACAACTTTTTTTCTTGTATTTTTCCAAAAAATCAGCCAAAAAGCCTTAACTTTGAACCAACACAAAACGTCAACTTTAGCCTGAACCTACACTCCGCACACGCCATAACAACAGCAAACTTTCACAGATTAAGGTCACGTGCATGCGCACTGGACCGGAATCATTTATAGTTTTTATATAGTGACGTCTTGCATGCGACCTTCGTCACAATCCCCGGGTTGCCGTTTTAAAACTGCTGAAAATGGTACTACAGGCCCTATAGCGAGAATAGCTCGTTGTAGCCGTCGGGCCGACAACTACGTACGTGCTATCTGGGTTGTAAGATTAAGGATCAGCATCAACTCGTTTTCAATTACTTCCCCGCTACCTGGCATTTTTTTTAACTAACTTACCTCAAATTCTCTGACGCATCGTAATGATTATTTTTGTCATTGCTTGTGGAACGAAAAATGAAATGGTAACCATTATAACGAGATGACTCGGCAAACTAACAATAAACGACGAAAAGAAGCTAAGTCCAATAGCTTAAAACCTGCATGGTTTAAAACGGAATTAATAACAATGAATAATACTGGTTAGCACGACCGCTAATCCAAGCATAGCCTACATATGGTACAAACATATAGACGTAAAAATAAAGTAATGTCGGTAAGTATAAAAATACGCAATATTGATAGGTTATTTTTAATTGCATGGGCACTCAGGCGATGTAGTGATTAGAACCTTTGATAATGATGATGGGATGAAAATGCGAGTCCTTATGTCTTGTCGAAACGTAATTGGACTGCGGACACAAAACTAAAATGATCTTCAAGCAGCTTATTTCCAAACCCTGGATTGTTAAATGGAATACTTTGATCTTTCTTTGTTTTTCAGGATAGCCTACAGCCTGTGTAAGGTACCTGTACCAATTAAGGCCCACCTAACACTTTTGTGAAAATAACTCAAGAACCACAAATGAGAATAGGCTGAAAAATCGTATTCTATTAGTAAGGGTATATGACTACAACATATTAAAACCACAATACCTGAAAACGCCCCAAAAAAATTTTATAAAGAAATTAAAAATTCCAAAAAATGGGCCTTATTAGGAGCATAGGCTCCTAATAAGGCCTACCAATTTTGTGAGTATTTTGATTCAAAACATAGCTGAAAAATCGTATTAAGTAAATAAAGCAAGACAGCAACCACCAATTTGTGTAAGACAACGACCAACAAACGTGGGTTGAAAAAAAAAAGTAACTGCAACAACTTGCCAACTGATGACTGGAACCACTCTTGAAGTCTGGAAATCAATTAACCAAGCATCTTGAATGGGCCTTATTAGGCGCATGTGGCATCTACGAAAAAAATGTCACATTTTTATTATCAGAAAAATTTTAGCAAAAAAAGTGTATTATCCTTTTCAATACTAAGTTGGTTGTTACATGAAAACTTCAGCCGGCTGACAACAGTTCATTTAACCGGCCAAATTCTCACTTACTTTTTTTCTAAATTAACAAAACCACCATAACTGCAAATATCAAATTTTTCTTGTGCTCTAGCGAATCGGTTGATCACGTGGCAAGGATGAAATCTGGTAAACCATCATGAATTTATATTATTTTTTATATAGGGTTAAAATTTTTCATTTATTTGCACGGGTTTGCGAAATATGAGCAATGGGCCTTATTAGACACAGGTACCTTAGATGTTTGGCATCAGAGACAACTTAACCCTTTGAATCACCGTAATTCAAAAAAATAACAATAACTTAAGTCTACGTAAAAAGACTTTTGTATTTGTTCCCGAAATTGGGTGAATTAAACAAAAAGAATAATCGGTCCAAGAGAACCCATATAATTTAAAGGGACCCAACGAAAATTGATGTTTCTTTGTAAGTTACTGTATTTTTTATTTCTCTGCTGTTATGCTGTTTGGGTAAACGCACGCAGGCGAATTAGTGTACTAGTATGATTCTATCTACGTCCTTTCCACAACCAAATCACACTCAAACAATGGCAAAGTTTTTCTTTTTTCACACCACGATGGTTAGGCTGAAGTACAACAAAACGAAACAATTTTAAGAAAAAAGCTGCAACGCTTAGTGTAATATTGCATTTAAATGGCATAACAAATTGCACAAAAGATTCAAAATAATAAATCAAAATGGGCACATATACTGTACCCAACAACAAAAAGGATTGGAGTGAATGCAGTAGCTAGGGCTGCTAGGCTCACAATATAGGCGGGGATTATACAGTTGTCGATTTATCATCGCTCATCAGTTAGTAAATCTGGACAAACGTATCTGGCGCTTTGGTATAGGTTAAACAGCAGGTTATATGTTTACTATTGCAACATAAATTGTAAATACTATAAACAGGTAAAGAGTAAGTACTAGGTTATGACGACTACAACGTATTCAAGATGACGAAAAGTTTGCTCTGAAAGAAAACAAAAATCTTACACTTTGAGTAACAAATCGGAAAAAATGCAAAATTAACTTCTGCTTGAACTGAACACTCCGCCCCATTCACAAGATTGTCGTGGACAAAAGTAAACACGAAGCAGCGTCAGCTTTCATTTTAACTCTGCTTCGAAGCGACGACTTTTTTTAGGCTTAACCTTGACCTGAAGTAACCTCTAACGGACCTGAGCTCAGATGGCGTCGCTTTTGAATGAATTGTCCTTGAGATTTTGCGTCTTTCCTTGCAATGACGAAACACTGAAAGAAAAGATGAAGTCGAAGATGGATTCGATTTTTCAGAAAAACTTTAGCAGCAAAGCAATGTACCTTCCAATGTGTTGAAACAGCGACGGTTTGTGAGGAGGCATTTTTAGCTCTCTCCTTTTATTGCATTGTTGGGCGTTCTCGTCATAGCTGCAGACCGCTGACGCAACGTAGTCCAGCTGGAAAAATGAACGATAAAGGTTCAATAAGGTGCAGGCAATAACAAAACCCCCATCAACCAGTCCATGAATGGATCGTAAGGTATGAGCACACCAAAGGAAAACACATGCTGTCGTTTCTAAATTGCTTTTTCATCCCATCAAATGTTTGAAACTTAACAAATCGAAGCACAGCTTAAAAAAATAATTGCAGAAAGGTTATAGGTTAACATAGAAAAACTATATAGCTGACACCTTATAGGGTGTACGTTAAATTCCGAATAACCACATAACACTTGACGAATTTCGGTAGTTTTTTTTGGACACATTGGCTCGGCCTAGGCCTACTCAGCAAAAGTCGTTATGCTCGAAGCGTATACGGCGGAAAAACAAAAATGCTCAACAAAGAATCTTTTCATTCGTGTAAGCTGCCAACATACCTGCAGCCAGTCGAGCGGTTTTTTATTCCAGAACGTGTGGATGAACGAAGCATATGATGGAAGAGTTTCGGCGCGGAAAAGTTTTCCAATCGCTCCCAAATTACAAAAAGAAATATAAAAGTAATTTTCCATCGATCTTCGGTTAGCCTCCTGCATAGAAATCATATTATTCAACCCATGGCACACATTGAGCATAAGGTATAGTTAACTTTTCTTAAAATGACGAAGACTTAATTAGAAAGCAGAAGTGACCTTTAAAAACCAAATTGGGGGTCTTATTATCCTACCGTCACCCACAACGCAGCAACTATTACGTCACCTTCATTATCGCTCCGATGTACCCATGGCTGGCTATGACGTCATCTTCCATCATGAGGTAATATTTAGGTGAAAGGTTATAGATGTACATCATGAGGAAGATTTGATCCAGATTCTGTTTCGATCTCCACTTCACTCGCTCCAGCGCGTCGTTAAAACTGGACTGAAGCACTTTTTCCCATGAGGGGTAGTAACTTTTAGGTGGACTAATTAGCTGCAAGAGAAATTTGTGAGATTGGCGGGGGTAAAAACAATCGCTAAAAACAAACATATCAAAATGGCCAGCTATTACTCAACAAACTCACAAAAATAGGAATAATACAGTTTGACAGCGTAGTCTAAAAGCAAATATAGTTTCCTTTCGGGATGAGCGATAATCGTGATGTCACTGAAGTAGTACTAAATAATTCAACTCTAAACTTTCAGTTTTCATTCATAAACTTATGTATAGTTACTTAGCCTGTGGTTGTGTAATTTATTGTTGAAGAACTGGATGCTTTAAACGTATACTTTGCTTTGTGGGGCGTTTGACCCGGCCGTTAAAACGTTTTAAAATTAAATTGTAATGATACGGCTGTAAAGGGAATTAATTTCCTTTTTACTTTCTCAGCCGCTTCTGAATTATTAAAGCTCTTCGCTGTTCTCACGATTGATATCGATACAAGTATTGGGCTTGTTTGGGAATAAACACTGAAGTGAAACCTGTAATATCCCATCTTCAATGTGCTTCCGATAACTGCTTTGCAATGAGTGCGAAAGATCACGTAAAAACTCTTCGTCGGTCTCGCCGACGTAAACAAGGATTCTAGAATCAACAGAACGATCAACCTGATTCTTCAGAAGGGAATCGATTGTTTGCGAGAGATAGGATACTCCCTGCCTCTGCCAGATAGAAAATACAACAAAGATTGAATTGAAATTGAAATCGTTTGTATTGATTTTGAATGCAAACAAATTGCAAAAACACGGCAAATCGTGGTCGTATTGCGCAAACCGCTCGTAGGAGTGAGTAACACTTTTTTTTAACTGAATGATTGTTTCCAATTTCAATCACGGTCGGTTATAATTAGAACTGATGTACAAATTGTGTGAAATGAAAACATCTTATGACATAACAATAACAATCACATTTGCATCATAAACATACCTTCACTGTGGGTATTCCTATTACGACGTCGGCGTTTTTCGGTATCCGACCCAACTCAAAGCCTGGGCTGGGTGCTTTTAGGTCCCCTGAGAGGGGAAATACCGGATCTAAGGGGTGAAAATAGACTTTTTCACCGGGTACAATTGGTTCATCTTTTACGTTTGTAACGAAGCTCTTTGATTCTAACGACTGCAAAAAAGCACAACAAAAAAAATTGTTAACCGTAAACGGATGAGACATATTTGTTTTTAAAGAAAACAAACGTTTGTCAGGAGACCATACTCCATAGGAATAGTCAGTATGTTTTATGGCCACAGTAACACGATCCTGTATAAATTTTAAACTCTGTCTAAGTAACTTTTAGGATGAAGGTTTATATCGCAATAAAACTTTGTTTAATTTGTCTGTTTGGCGGTCGGTTGAGTCAGTGTCGAAAACTTGTATTATTATCAAGTCCAAACTGCAAATAGAAGCAACATCGTTTTTGTTTTTATGACGTAAGAAGAGACCATTGTCAATTGATGTACAGTGTACTCACATATAAAAAAGCGACCTAGCATTTCATATCGGTATATAGCACCGGAAAATGACGCTTGTTTACCTCGCAGAAAATAAAGCACTTACCAGAATAACTTAAATGAAGCGATCATTTCACCGTATGTAGGTCACGCAGCCTGGGGTTAAGGGCCTGTAGGCCCATCTGAAGCCCTATCTAAAACAATGCAAAGTACAATTTTTCAATTTGAATTTGCTTCTAAACAAGCCCGGTCACCTCGCTGAGTTTTTGTATCCGCCGAGATGTAGGACAAAAGGACTTAATGCAGTATTTTGAGAAAATTCTCGTATCTGGAATTCTCGCACCAAATGCTTCAACTTTTTAACAACTTTTTTTCTTGTATTTTTCCAAAAAATCAGCCAAAAAGCCTTAACTTTGAACCAACACAAAACGTCAACTTTAGCCTGAACCTACACTCCGCACACGCCATAACAACAGCAAACTTTCACAGATTAAGGTCACGTGCATGCGCACTGGACCGGAATCATTTATAGTTTTTATATAGTGACGTCTTGCATGCGACCTTCGTCACAATCCCCGGGTTGCCGTTTTAAAACTGCTGAAAATGGTACTACAGGCCCTATAGCGAGAATAGCTCGTTGTAGCCGTCGGGCCGACAACTACGTACGTGCTATCTGGGTTGTAAGATTAAGGATCAGCATCAACTCGTTTTCAATTACTTCCCCGCTACCTGGCATTTTTTTTAACTAACTTACCTCAAATTCTCTGACGCATCGTAATGATTATTTTTGTCATTGCTTGTGGAACGAAAAATGAAATGGTAACCATTATAACGAGATGACTCGGCAAACTAACAATAAACGACGAAAAGAAGCTAAGTCCAATAGCTTAAAACCTGCATGGTTTAAAACGGAATTAATAACAATGAATAATACTGGTTAGCACGACCGCTAATCCAAGCATAGCCTACATATGGTACAAACATATAGACGTAAAAATAAAGTAATGTCGGTAAGTATAAAAATACGCAATATTGATAGGTTATTTTTAATTGCATGGGCACTCAGGCGATGTAGTGATTAGAACCTTTGATAATGATGATGGGATGAAAATGCGAGTCCTTATGTCTTGTCGAAACGTAATTGGACTGCGGACACAAAACTAAAATGATCTTCAAGCAGCTTATTTCCAAACCCTGGATTGTTAAATGGAATACTTTGATCTTTCTTTGTTTTTCAGGATAGCCTACAGCCTGTGTAAGGTACCTGTACCAATTAAGGCCCACCTAACACTTTTGTGAAAATAACTCAAGAACCACAAATGAGAATAGGCTGAAAAATCGTATTCTATTAGTAAGGGTATATGACTACAACATATTAAAACCACAATACCTGAAAACGCCCCAAAAAAATTTTATAAAGAAATTAAAAATTCCAAAAAATGGGCCTTATTAGGAGCATAGGCTCCTAATAAGGCCTACCAATTTTGTGAGTATTTTGATTCAAAACATAGCTGAAAAATCGTATTAAGTAAATAAAGCAAGACAGCAACCACCAATTTGTGTAAGACAACGACCAACAAACGTGGGTTGAAAAAAAAAAGTAACTGCAACAACTTGCCAACTGATGACTGGAACCACTCTTGAAGTCTGGAAATCAATTAACCAAGCATCTTGAATGGGCCTTATTAGGCGCATGTGGCATCTACGAAAAAAATGTCACATTTTTATTATCAGAAAAATTTTAGCAAAAAAAGTGTATTATCCTTTTCAATACTAAGTTGGTTGTTACATGAAAACTTCAGCCGGCTGACAACAGTTCATTTAACCGGCCAAATTCTCACTTACTTTTTTTCTAAATTAACAAAACCACCATAACTGCAAATATCAAATTTTTCTTGTGCTCTAGCGAATCGGTTGATCACGTGGCAAGGATGAAATCTGGTAAACCATCATGAATTTATATTATTTTTTATATAGGGTTAAAATTTTTCATTTATTTGCACGGGTTTGCGAAATATGAGCAATGGGCCTTATTAGACACAGGTACCTTAGATGTTTGGCATCAGAGACAACTTAACCCTTTGAATCACCGTAATTCAAAAAAATAACAATAACTTAAGTCTACGTAAAAAGACTTTTGTATTTGTTCCCGAAATTGGGTGAATTAAACAAAAAGAATAATCGGTCCAAGAGAACCCATATAATTTAAAGGCATCCAACGAAAATTGATGTTTCCTTGTAAGTTACTGTATTTTTGATTTCTCTGCTGTTATGCTGTTTGGGTAAACGCACGCAGGCGAATTAGTGTACTAGTATGATTCTATCTACGTCCTCTCCACAACCAAATCACACTCAAACAATGGCAAAGTTTTTCTTTTTTCACACCACGATGGTTAGGCTGAAGTACAACAAAACGAAACAATTTTAAGAAAAAAGCTGCAACGCTTAGTGTAATATTGCATTTAAATGGCATAACAAATTGCACAAAAGATTCAAAATAATAAATCAAAATGGGCACATATACTGTACCCAACAACAAAAAGGATTGGAGTGAATGCAGTAGCTAGGGCTGCTAGGCTCACAATATAGGCGGGGATTATACAGTTGTCGATTTATCATCGCACATCAGTTAGTAAATCTGGACAAACGTATCTGGCGCTTTGGTATAGGTTAAACAGCAGGTTATATGTTTACTATTGCAACATAAATTGTAAATACTATAAACAGGTAAAGAGCAAGTACTAGGTTATGACGACTACAACGTATTCAAGATGACGAAAAGTTTGCTCTGAAAGAAAACAAAAATCTTACACTTTGAGTAACAAATCAGAAAAAATGCAAAATTAACTGCTGCTTGAACTGAACACTCCGCCCCTTTCACAAGATTGTCGTGGACAAAAGTAAACACGACGCAGCGTCAGCTTTCATTTTAACTCTGCTTCGAAGCGACGACTTTTTTTAGGCTTAACCATGACCTGAAGTAACCTCTAACGGACCTGAGCTCAGATGGCGTCGCTTTTGAATGAATTGTCCTTGAGATTTTGCGTCTTTCCTTGCAATGACGAAACACTGAAAGAAAAGATGAAGTCGAAGATGGATTCGATTTTTCAGAAAAACTTTAGCAGCAAAGCAATGTACCTTCCAATGTGTTGAAACAGCGACGGTTTGTGAGGAGGCATTTTTAGCTCTCTCCTTTTATTGCATTGTTGGGCGTTCTCGTCATAGCTGCAGACCGCTGACGCAACGTAGTCCAGCTGGAAAAATGAACGATAAAGGTTCAATAAGGTGCAGGCAATAACAAAACCCCCATCAACCAGTCCATGAATGGATCGTAAGGTATGAGCACACCAAAGGAAAACACATGCTGTCGTTTCTAAATTGCTTTTTCATCCCATCAAATGTTTTAAACTTAACAAATCGAAGCACAGCTTAAAAAATACAAGTGCAGAAAGGTTATAGGTTAACATAGAAAAACTATATAGCTGACACCTTATAGGGTGCACGTTAAATTCCTAATAACCACATAACACTTGACGAATTTCGGTAGTTTTTTTTGGACACATTGGCTCGGCTTAGGCCAATTCAGCAAAAGTCGTTATGCTCGAAGCGTATACGGCGGAAAAACAAAAATGCGTAACAAAGAATCTTTTCATTCGTGTAAGCTGCCAACATACCTGCAGCCAGTCGAGCGGCTTTTTATTCCAGAACGTGTGGATGAACGAAGCATATGATGGAAGAGTTTCGGCGCGGAAAAGTTTTCCAATCGCTCCCAAATTACAAAAAGAAATATAAAAGTAATTTTCCATCGATCTTCGGTTAGCCTCCTGCATAGAAATCATATTAATCAACCTGTGTCACACATTGAGCATAAGGTGTGGTTAACTTTTCTTAAAATGACGACGACTTAATTAGCAAGCAGAAGTGACCTTTGAAAACCAAATGGGTTTCTTATCATCCTGCGGTCACCCACAACGCAGCAACTATTACGTCACCTTCATTATCGCTCCGATGTACCCATGGCTGGCTACGACGTCATCTTCCATCATGAGGTAATATTTAGGTGAAAGGTTATAGATGTACATCATGAGGAAGACTTGATCCAGATTCTGTTTCGATCTCCACTTCACTCGCTCCAGCGCGTCGTTAAAACTGGACTGAAGCACTTTTTCCCATGGCGGGTAGTAACTTTTAGGTGGACTAATTAGCTGCAACAGAAATTTGTGAGATTGGCGGGGGTAAAAACAATCGCTAAAAACAAACATATCAAAATGGCCGGCTATTACTCAACAAACTCACAAAAATAGGAACAATACAGTTTGACAGCGTAGTCTAAAAGCAAATATAGTTTCCTTTCGGGATGAGCGATAATTGTGATGTCACTGAAGTAGTACTAAATAATTCAACTCTAAACTTTCAGTTTTTATTCACAAACTTATGTATAGTTACTTAGCCTGTGGTTGTGTAATTTATTGTTGAAGAACTGGCTGCTTTAAACGTATACTTTGCTTTGTGGGGCGTTTGACCCAGCCGTTAAAACGTTTTAAAATTAAATTTTAATGATACGGCTGTAAAGGGAATTTATTTCCTTTTTACTTTCTCAGCCGCTTCTGAATTATTAAAGCTCTTCGCTGTTCTCAGGATTGATATCGATACAAGTATTGGGCTTGTTTGGGAATAAACACTGAAGTGAAACCTGTAATATCCCATCTTCAATGTGCTTCCGATAACTGCTTTGCAATGAGCGCGAAAGATCGCGTAAAAACTCTTCGTCGGTCTCGCCGACGTAAACAAGGATTCTAGAATCAACAGAACGATCAACCTGATTCTTCAGAAGGGAATCGATTGTTTGCGAGAGATAGGATACTCCCTGCCTCTGCCAGACAAAAAATAGAACAAAGATTGAATTGAAAGCAAATTGAAATCGTTTGTATTGATTTTGAATGCAAACAAATTGCAAAAACACCGCAAATAGCGGTCGTATTGCGCAAATCGCTCGTAGGAGTGAGTAACACTTTTTTTAACTGAATGATTGTTTCCAATTTCAATCACGGTCGGTTATAATTAGAACTGATGTACAAATTGTGTGAAATGAAAACATCTTATGACATAACAATAACAATCACATTTGCATCATAAACATACCTTCACTGTGGGTATTCCTATTACGACGTCGGCGTTTTTCGGTATCCGACCCAACTCAAAGCCTGGGCTGGGTGCTTTTAGGTCCCCTGAGAGGGGAAATACCGGATCTAAGGGGTGAAAATAGACTTTTTCACCGGGTACAATTGGTTCATCTTTTACGTTTGTAACGAAGCTCTTTGATTCTAACGACTGCAAAAAAGCACAACAAAAAAAATTGTTAACCGTAAACGGATGAGACATATTTGTTTTTAAAGAAAACAAACGTTTGTCAGGAGACCATACTCCATAGGAATAGTCAGTATGTTTTATGGCCACAGTAACACGATCCTGTATAAATTTTAAACTCTGTCTAAGTAACTTTTAGGATGAAGGTTTATATCGCAATAAAACTTTGTTTAATTTGTCTGTTTGGCGGTCGGTTGAGTCAGTGTCGAAAACTTGTATTATTATCAAGTCCAAACTGCAAATAGAAGCAACATCGTTTTTGTTTTTATGACGTAAGAAGAGACCATTGTCAATTGATGTACAGTGTACTCACATATAAAAAAGCGACCTAGCATTTCATATCGGTATATAGCACCGGAAAATGACGCTTGTTTACCTCGCAGAAAATAAAGCACTTACCAGAATAACTTAAATGAAGCGATCATTTCACCGTATGTAGGTCACGCAGCCTGGGGTTAAGGGCCTGTAGGCCCATCTGAAGCCCTATCTAAAACAATGCAAAGTACAATTTTTCAATTTGAATTTGCTTCTAAACAAGCCCGGTCACCTCGCTGAGTTTTTGTATCCGCCGAGATGTAGGACAAAAGGACTTAATGCAGTATTTTGAGAAAATTCTCGTATCTGGAATTCTCGCACCAAATGCTTCAACTTTTTAACAACTTTTTTTCTTGTATTTTTCCAAAAAATCAGCCAAAAAGCCTTAACTTTGAACCAACACAAAACGTCAACTTTAGCCTGAACCTACACTCCGCACACGCCATAACAACAGCAAACTTTCACAGATTAAGGTCACGTGCATGCGCACTGGACCGGAATCATTTATAGTTTTTATATAGTGACGTCTTGCATGCGACCTTCGTCACAATCCCCGGGTTGCCGTTTTAAAACTGCTGAAAATGGTACTACAGGCCCTATAGCGAGAATAGCTCGTTGTAGCCGTCGGGCCGACAACTACGTACGTGCTATCTGGGTTGTAAGATTAAGGATCAGCATCAACTCGTTTTCAATTACTTCCCCGCTACCTGGCATTTTTTTTAACTAACTTACCTCAAATTCTCTGACGCATCGTAATGATTATTTTTGTCATTGCTTGTGGAACGAAAAATGAAATGGTAACCATTATAACGAGATGACTCGGCAAACTAACAATAAACGACGAAAAGAAGCTAAGTCCAATAGCTTAAAACCTGCATGGTTTAAAACGGAATTAATAACAATGAATAATACTGGTTAGCACGACCGCTAATCCAAGCATAGCCTACATATGGTACAAACATATAGACGTAAAAATAAAGTAATGTCGGTAAGTATAAAAATACGCAATATTGATAGGTTATTTTTAATTGCATGGGCACTCAGGCGATGTAGTGATTAGAACCTTTGATAATGATGATGGGATGAAAATGCGAGTCCTTATGTCTTGTCGAAACGTAATTGGACTGCGGACACAAAACTAAAATGATCTTCAAGCAGCTTATTTCCAAACCCTGGATTGTTAAATGGAATACTTTGATCTTTCTTTGTTTTTCAGGATAGCCTACAGCCTGTGTAAGGTACCTGTACCAATTAAGGCCCACCTAACACTTTTGTGAAAATAACTCAAGAACCACAAATGAGAATAGGCTGAAAAATCGTATTCTATTAGTAAGGGTATATGACTACAACATATTAAAACCACAATACCTGAAAACGCCCCAAAAAAATTTTATAAAGAAATTAAAAATTCCAAAAAATGGGCCTTATTAGGAGCATAGGCTCCTAATAAGGCCTACCAATTTTGTGAGTATTTTGATTCAAAACATAGCTGAAAAATCGTATTAAGTAAATAAAGCAAGACAGCAACCACCAATTTGTGTAAGACAACGACCAACAAACGTGGGTTGAAAAAAAAAAGTAACTGCAACAACTTGCCAACTGATGACTGGAACCACTCTTGAAGTCTGGAAATCAATTAACCAAGCATCTTGAATGGGCCTTATTAGGCGCATGTGGCATCTACGAAAAAAATGTCACATTTTTATTATCAGAAAAATTTTAGCAAAAAAAGTGTATTATCCTTTTCAATACTAAGTTGGTTGTTACATGAAAACTTCAGCCGGCTGACAACAGTTCATTTAACCGGCCAAATTCTCACTTACTTTTTTTCTAAATTAACAAAACCACCATAACTGCAAATATCAAATTTTTCTTGTGCTCTAGCGAATCGGTTGATCACGTGGCAAGGATGAAATCTGGTAAACCATCATGAATTTATATTATTTTTTATATAGGGTTAAAATTTTTCATTTATTTGCACGGGTTTGCGAAATATGAGCAATGGGCCTTATTAGACACAGGTACCTTAGATGTTTGGCATCAGAGACAACTTAACCCTTTGAATCACCGTAATTCAAAAAAATAACAATAACTTAAGTCTACGTAAAAAGACTTTTGTATTTGTTCCCGAAATTGGGTGAATTAAACAAAAAGAATAATCGGTCCAAGAGAACCCATATAATTTAAAGGCATCCAACGAAAATTGATGTTTCCTTGTAAGTTACTGTATTTTTGATTTCTCTGCTGTTATGCTGTTTGGGTAAACGCACGCAGGCGAATTAGTGTACTAGTATGATTCTATCTACGTCCTCTCCACAACCAAATCACACTCAAACAATGGCAAAGTTTTTCTTTTTTCACACCACGATGGTTAGGCTGAAGTACAACAAAACGAAACAATTTTAAGAAAAAAGCTGCAACGCTTAGTGTAATATTGCATTTAAATGGCATAACAAATTGCACAAAAGATTCAAAATAATAAATCAAAATGGGCACATATACTGTACCCAACAACAAAAAGGATTGGAGTGAATGCAGTAGCTAGGGCTGCTAGGCTCACAATATAGGCGGGGATTATACAGTTGTCGATTTATCATCGCACATCAGTTAGTAAATCTGGACAAACGTATCTGGCGCTTTGGTATAGGTTAAACAGCAGGTTATATGTTTACTATTGCAACATAAATTGTAAATACTATAAACAGGTAAAGAGCAAGTACTAGGTTATGACGACTACAACGTATTCAAGATGACGAAAAGTTTGCTCTGAAAGAAAACAAAAATCTTACACTTTGAGTAACAAATCAGAAAAAATGCAAAATTAACTGCTGCTTGAACTGAACACTCCGCCCCATTCACAAGATTGTCGTGGACAAAAGTAAACACGACGCAGCGTCAGCTTTCATTTTAACTCTGCTTCGAAGCGACGACTTTTTTTAGGCTTAACCATGACCTGAAGTAACCTCTAACGGACCTGAGCTCAGATGGCGTCGCTTTTGAATGAATTGTCCTTGAGATTTTGCGTCTTTCCTTGCAATGACGAAACACTGAAAGAAAAGATGAAGTCGAAGATGGATTCGATTTTTCAGAAAAACTTTAGCAGCAAAGCAATGTACCTTCCAATGTGTTGAAACAGCGACGGTTTGTGAGGAGGCATTTTTAGCTCTCTCCTTTTATTGCATTGTTGGGCGTTCTCGTCATAGCTGCAGACCGCTGACGCAACGTAGTCCAGCTGGAAAAATGAACGATAAAGGTTCAATAAGGTGCAGGCAATAACAAAACCCCCATCAACCAGTCCATGAATGGATCGTAAGGTATGAGCACACCAAAGGAAAACACATGCTGTCGTTTCTAAATTGCTTTTTCATCCCATCAAATGTTTTAAACTTAACAAATCGAAGCACAGCTTAAAAAATACAAGTGCAGAAAGGTTATAGGTTAACATAGAAAAACTATATAGCTGACACCTTATAGGGTGCACGTTAAATTCCTAATAACCACATAACACTTGACGAATTTCGGTAGTTTTTTTTGGACACATTGGCTCGGCTTAGGCCAATTCAGCAAAAGTCGTTATGCTCGAAGCGTATACGGCGGAAAAACAAAAATGCGTAACAAAGAATCTTTTCATTCGTGTAAGCTGCCAACATACCTGCAGCCAGTCGAGCGGCTTTTTATTCCAGAACGTGTGGATGAACGAAGCATATGATGGAAGAGTTTCGGCGCGGAAAAGTTTTCCAATCGCTCCCAAATTACAAAAAGAAATATAAAAGTAATTTTCCATCGATCTTCGGTTAGCCTCCTGCATAGAAATCATATTAATCAACCTGTGTCACACATTGAGCATAAGGTGTGGTTAACTTTTCTTAAAATGACGACGACTTAATTAGCAAGCAGAAGTGACCTTTGAAAACCAAATGGGTTTCTTATCATCCTGCGGTCACCCACAACGCAGCAACTATTACGTCACCTTCATTATCGCTCCGATGTACCCATGGCTGGCTACGACGTCATCTTCCATCATGAGGTAATATTTAGGTGAAAGGTTATAGATGTACATCATGAGGAAGACTTGATCCAGATTCTGTTTCGATCTCCACTTCACTCGCTCCAGCGCGTCGTTAAAACTGGACTGAAGCACTTTTTCCCATGGCGGGTAGTAACTTTTAGGTGGACTAATTAGCTGCAACAGAAATTTGTGAGATTGGCGGGGGTAAAAACAATCGCTAAAAACAAACATATCAAAATGGCCGGCTATTACTCAACAAACTCACAAAAATAGGAACAATACAGTTTGACAGCGTAGTCTAAAAGCAAATATAGTTTCCTTTCGGGATGAGCGATAATTGTGATGTCACTGAAGTAGTACTAAATAATTCAACTCTAAACTTTCAGTTTTTATTCACAAACTTATGTATAGTTACTTAGCCTGTGGTTGTGTAATTTATTGTTGAAGAACTGGCTGCTTTAAACGTATACTTTGCTTTGTGGGGCGTTTGACCCAGCCGTTAAAACGTTTTAAAATTAAATTTTAATGATACGGCTGTAAAGGGAATTTATTTCCTTTTTACTTTCTCAGCCGCTTCTGAATTATTAAAGCTCTTCGCTGTTCTCAGGATTGATATCGATACAAGTATTGGGCTTGTTTGGGAATAAACACTGAAGTGAAACCTGTAATATCCCATCTTCAATGTGCTTCCGATAACTGCTTTGCAATGAGCGCGAAAGATCACGTAAAA
Source organism: Clavelina lepadiformis (assembly GCF_947623445.1). Taxonomy (NCBI): domain Eukaryota; kingdom Metazoa; phylum Chordata; class Ascidiacea; order Aplousobranchia; family Clavelinidae; genus Clavelina; species Clavelina lepadiformis. The sequence continues at coordinate 22,739,190 of NC_135241.1, forward strand.
ACTCTTCGTCGGTCTCGCCGACGTAAACAAGGATTCTAGAATCAACAGAACGATCAACCTGATTCTTCAGAAGGGAATCGATTGTTTGCGAGAGATAGGATACTCCCTGCCTCTGCCAGACAAAAAATAGAACAAAGATTGAATTGAAAGCAAATTGAAATCGTTTGTATTGATTTTGAATGCAAACAAATTGCAAAAACACCGCAAATAGCGGTCGTATTGCGCAAATCGCTCGTAGGAGTGAGTAACACTTTTTTTAACTGAATGATTGTTTCCAATTTCAATCACGGTCGGTTATAATTAGAACTGATGTACAAATTGTGTGAAATGAAAACATCTTATGACATAACAATAACAATCACATTTGCATCATAAACATACCTTCACTGTGGGTATTCCTATTACGACGTCGGCGTTTTTCGGTATCCGACCCAACTCAAAGCCTGGGCTGGGTGCTTTTAGGTCCCCTGAGAGGGGAAATACCGGATCTAAGGGGTGAAAATAGACTTTTTCACCGGGTACAATTGGTTCATCTTTTACGTTTGTAACGAAGCTCTTTGATTCTAACGACTGCAAAAAAGCACAACAAAAAAAATTGTTAACCGTAAACGGATGAGACATATTTGTTTTTAAAGAAAACAAACGTTTGTCAGGAGACCATACTCCATAGGAATAGTCAGTATGTTTTATGGCCACAGTAACACGATCCTGTATAAATTTTAAACTCTGTCTAAGTAACTTTTAGGATGAAGGTTTATATCGCAATAAAACTTTGTTTAATTTGTCTGTTTGGCGGTCGGTTGAGTCAGTGTCGAAAACTTGTATTATTATCAAGTCCAAACTGCAAATAGAAGCAACATCGTTTTTGTTTTTATGACGTAAGAAGAGACCATTGTCAATTGATGTACAGTGTACTCACATATAAAAAAGCGACCTAGCATTTCATATCGGTATATAGCACCGGAAAATGACGCTTGTTTACCTCGCAGAAAATAAAGCACTTACCAGAATAACTTAAATGAAGCGATCATTTCACCGTATGTAGGTCACGCAGCCTGGGGTTAAGGGCCTGTAGGCCCATCTGAAGCCCTATCTAAAACAATGCAAAGTACAATTTTTCAATTTGAATTTGCTTCTAAACAAGTCCGGTCACCTCGCTGAGTTTTTGTATCCGCCGAGATGTAGGACAAAAGGACTTAATGCAGTATTTTGAGAAAATTCTCGTATCTGGAATTCTCGCACCAAATGCTTCAACTTTTTAACAACTTTTTTTCTTGTATTTTTCCAAAAAATCAGCCAAAAAGCCTTAACTTTGAACCAACACAAAACGTCAACTTTAGCCTGAACCTACACTCCGCACACGCCATAACAACAGCAAACTTTCACAGATTAAGGTCACGTGCATGCGCACTGGACCGGAATCATTTATAGTTTTTATATAGTGACGTCTTGCATGCGACCTTCGTCACAATCCCCGGGTTGCCGTTTTAAAACTGCTGAAAATGGTACTACAGGCCCTATAGCGAGAATAGCTCGTTGTAGCCGTCGGGCCGACAACTACGTACGTGCTATCTGGGTTGTAAGATTAAGGATCAGCATCAACTCGTTTTCAATTACTTCCCCGCTACCTGGCATTTTTTTTAACTAACTTACCTCAAATTCTCTGACGCATCGTAATGATTATTTTTGTCATTGCTTGTGGAACGAAAAATGAAATGGTAACCATTATAACGAGATGACTCGGCAAACTAACAATAAACGACGAAAAGAAGCTAAGTCCAATAGCTTAAAACCTGCATGGTTTAAAACGGAATTAATAACAATGAATAATACTGGTTAGCACGACCGCTAATCCAAGCATAGCCTACATATGGTACAAACATATAGACGTAAAAATAAAGTAATGTCGGTAAGTATAAAAATACGCAATATTGATAGGTTATTTTTAATTGCATGGGCACTCAGGCGATGTAGTGATTAGAACCTTTGATAATGATGATGGGATGAAAATGCGAGTCCTTATGTCTTGTCGAAACGTAATTGGACTGCGGACACAAAACTAAAATGATCTTCAAGCAGCTTATTTCCAAACCCTGGATTGTTAAATGGAATACTTTGATCTTTCTTTGTTTTTCAGGATAGCCTACAGCCTGTGTAAGGTACCTGTACCAATTAAGGCCCACCTAACACTTTTTTGAAAATAACTCAAGAACCACAAATGAGAATAGGCTGAAAAATCGTATTGTATTAGTAAGGGTATATGACTACAACATATTAAAACCACAATACCTGACAACTCCCCAAAAAATTTTTATAAAGAAATTAAAAATTCCAAAAAATGGGCCTTATTAGGAGCATAGGCTCCTAATAAGGCCCACCAATTTTGTGAGTATTTTGATTCAAAACATAGCTGAAAAATCGTATTAAGCAAATAAAGCAAGACAGCAACCACCAATTTGTGTAAGACAACGACCAACAAACGTGGGTTGAAAAAAAAAGTAACTGCAACAACTTTCCAACTCATGACTGGAACCACTCTTGAAGTCTGGAAATCAATTAACCAAGCATCTTGAATGGGCCTTATTAGGCGCATGTGGCATCCACGAAAAAAATGTCACATTTTTATTATCAGAAAAATTTTAGCAAAAAAAGTGTATTATCCTTTTCAATACTAAGTTGGTTGTTACATGAAAACTTCAGCCGGCTGACAACAGTTCATTTAACCGGCCAAATTCTCACTTACTTTTTTTCTAAATTAACAAAACCACCATAACTGCAAATATCAAATTTTTCTTGTGCTCTAGCGAATCGGTTGATCACGTGGCAAGGATGAAATCTGGTAAACCACCATGAATTTATATTAGTTTTTATATAGGGTTAAAATTTTTCATTTATTTGCACGGGTTTGCGAAATATGAGCAATGGGCCTTATTAGACACAGGTACCTTAGATGTTTGGCATCAGAGACAACTTAACCCTTTGAATCACCGTAATTCAAAAAAATAACAATAACTTAAGTCTACGTAAAAAGACTTTTGTATTTGTTCCCGAAATTGGGTGAATTAAACAAAAAGAATAATCGGTCCAAGAGAACCCATATAATTTAAAGGCATCCAACGAAAATTGATGTTTCCTTGTAAGTTACTGTATTTTTGATTTCTCTGCTGTTATGCTGTTTGGGTAAACGCACGCAGGCGAATTAGTGTACTAGTATGATTCTATCTACGTCCTCTCCACAACCAAATCACACTCAAACAATGGCAAAGTTTTTCTTTTTTCACACCACGATGGTTAGGCTGAAGTACAACAAAACGAAACAATTTTAAGAAAAAAGCTGCAACGCTTAGTGTAATATTGCATTTAAATGGCATAACAAATTGCACAAAAGATTCAAAATAATAAATCAAAATGGGCACATATACTGTACCCAACAACAAAAAGGATTGGAGTGAATGCAGTAGCTAGGGCTGCTAGGCTCACAATATAGGCGGGGATTATACAGTTGTCGATTTATCATCGCTCATCAGTTAGTAAATCTGGACAAACGTATCTGGCGCTTTGGTATAGGTTAAACAGCAGGTTATATGTTTACTATTGCAACATAAATTGTAAATACTATAAACAGGTAAAGAGTAAGTACTAGGTTATGACGACTACAACGTATTCAAGATGACGAAAAGTTTGCTCTGAAAGAAAACAAAAATCTTACACTTTGAGTAACAAATCGGAAAAAATGCAAAATTAACTGCTGCTTGAACTGAACACTCCGCCCCATTCACAAGATTGTCGTGGACAAAAGTAAACACGAAGCAGCGTCAGCTTTCATTTTAACTCTGCTTCGAAGCGACGACTTTTTTTAGGCTTAACCTTGACCTGAAGTAACCTCTAACGGACCTGAGCTCAGATGGCGTCGCTTTTGAATGAATTGTCCTTGAGATTTTGCGTCTTTCCTTGCAATGACGAAACACTGAAAGAAAAGATGAAGTCGAAGATGGATTCGATTTTTCAGAAAAACTTTAGCAGCAAAGCAATGTACCTTCCAATGTGTTGAAACAGCGACGGTTTGTGAGGAGGCATTTTTAGCTCTCTCCTTTTATTGCATTGTTGGGCGTTCTCGTCATAGCTGCAGACCGCTGACGCAACGTAGTCCAGCTGGAAAAATGAACGATAAAGGTTCAATAAGGTGCAGGCAATAACAAAACCCCCATCAACCAGTCCATGAATGGATCGTAAGGTATGAGCACACCAAAGGAAAACACAGTTGCTGTCGTTTCTAAATTGCTTTTTCATCCCATCAAATGTTTGAAACTTAACAAATCGAAGCACAGCTTAAAAAAATAATTGCAGAAAGGTTATAGGTTAACATAGAAAAACTATATAGCTGACACCTTATAGGGTGCACGTTAAATTCCGAATAACCACATAACACTTGACGAATTTCGGTAGTTTTTTTGGACACATTGGCTCGGCCTAGGCCTACTCAGCAAAAGTCGTTATGCTCGAAGCGTATACGGCGGAAAAACAAAAATGCTCAACAAAGAATCTTTTCATTCGTGTAAGCTGCCAACATACCTGCAGCCAGTCGAGCGGTTTTTTATTCCAGAACGTGTGGATGAACGAAGCATATGATGGAAGAGTTTCGGCGCGGAAAAGTTTTCCAATCGCTCCCAAATTACAAAAAGAAATATAAAAGTAATTTTCCATCGATCTTCGGTTAGCCTCCTGCATAGAAATCATATTATTCAACCCATGGCACACATTGAGCATAAGGTATAGTTAACTTTTCTTAAAATGACGAAGACTTAATTAGAAAGCAGAAGTGACCTTTAAAAACCAAATTGGGGGTCTTATTATCCTACCGTCACCCACAACGCAGCAACTATTACGTCACCTTCATTATCGCTCCGATGTACCCATGGCTGGCTATGACGTCATCTTCCATCATGAGGTAATATTTAGGTGAAAGGTTATAGATGTACATCATGAGGAAGATTTGATCCAGATTCTGTTTCGATCTCCACTTCACTCGCTCCAGCGCGTCGTTAAAACTGGACTGAAGCACTTTTTCCCAAGAAGGGTAGTAACTTTTAGGTGGACTAATTAGCTGCAACAGAAATTTGTGAGATTGGCGGGGGTAAAAACAATCGCTAAAAACAAACATATCAAAATGGCCGGCTATTACTCAACAAACTCACAAAAATAGGAACAATACAGTTTGACAGCGTAGTCTAAAAGCAAATATAGTTTCCTTTCGGGATAAGCGATAATCGTGATGTCACTGAAGTAGTACTAAATAATTCAACTCTAAACTTTCAGTTTTCATTCATAAACTTATGTATAGTTACTTAGCCTGTGGTTGTGTAATTTATTGTTGAAGAACTGGCTGCTTTAAACGTATACTTTGCTTTGTGGGGCGTTTGACCCAGCCGTTAAAACGTTTTAAAATTAAATTTTAATGATACGGCTGTAAAGGGAATTAATTTCCTTTTTACTTTCTCAGCCGCTTCTGAATTATTAAAGCTCTTCGCTGTTCTCACGATTGATATCGATACAAGTATTGGGCTTGTTTGGGAATAAACACTGAAGTGAAACCTGTAATATCCCATCTTCAATGTGCTTCCGATAACTGCTTTGCAATGAGCGCGAAAGATCACGTAAAAACTCTTCGTCGGTCTCGCCGACGTAAACAAGGATTCTAGAATCAACAGAACGATCAACCTGATTCTTCAGAAGGGAATCGATTGTTTGCGAGAGATAGGATACTCCCTGCCTCTGCCAGATAGAAAATACAACAAAGATTGAATTGAAATTGAAATCGTTTGTATTGATTTTGAATGCAAACAAATTGCAAAAACACGGCAAATCGTGGTCGTATTGCGCAAACCGCTCGTAGGAGTGAGTAACACTTTTTTTTAACTGAATGATTGTTTCCAATTTCAATCACGGTCGGTTATAATTAGAACTGATGTACAAATTGTGTGAAATGAAAACATCTTATGACATAACAATAACAATCACATTTGCATCATAAACATACCTTCACTGTGGGTATTCCTATTACGACGTCGGCGTTTTTCGGTATCCGACCCAACTCAAAGCCTGGGCTGGGTGCTTTTAGGTCCCCTGAGAGGGGAAATACCGGATCTAAGGGGTGAAAATAGACTTTTTCACCGGGTACAATTGGTTCATCTTTTACGTTTGTAACGAAGCTCTTTGATTCTAACGACTGCAAAAAAGCACAACAAAAAAAATTGTTAACCGTAAACGGATGAGACATATTTGTTTTTAAAGAAAACAAACGTTTGTCAGGAGACCATACTCCATAGGAATAGTCAGTATGTTTTATGGCCACAGTAACACGATCCTGTATAAATTTTAAACTCTGTCTAAGTAACTTTTAGGATGAAGGTTTATATCGCAATAAAACTTTGTTTAATTTGTCTGTTTGGCGGTCGGTTGAGTCAGTGTCGAAAACTTGTATTATTATCAAGTCCAAACTGCAAATAGAAGCAACATCGTTTTTGTTTTTATGACGTAAGAAGAGACCATTGTCAATTGATGTACAGTGTACTCACATATAAAAAAGCGACCTAGCATTTCATATCGGTATATAGCACCGGAAAATGACGCTTGTTTACCTCGCAGAAAATAAAGCACTTACCAGAATAACTTAAATGAAGCGATCATTTCACCGTATGTAGGTCACGCAGCCTGGGGTTAAGGGCCTGTAGGCCCATCTGAAGCCCTATCTAAAACAATGCAAAGTACAATTTTTCAATTTGAATTTGCTTCTAAACAAGCCCGGTCACCTCGCTGAGTTTTTGTATCCGCCGAGATGTAGGACAAAAGGACTTAATGCAGTATTTTGAGAAAATTCTCGTATCTGGAATTCTCGCACCAAATGCTTCAACTTTTTAACAACTTTTTTTCTTGTATTTTTCCAAAAAATCAGCCAAAAAGCCTTAACTTTGAACCAACACAAAACGTCAACTTTAGCCTGAACCTACACTCCGCACACGCCATAACAACAGCAAACTTTCACAGATTAAGGTCACGTGCATGCGCACTGGACCGGAATCATTTATAGTTTTTATATAGTGACGTCTTGCATGCGACCTTCGTCACAATCCCCGGGTTGCCGTTTTAAAACTGCTGAAAATGGTACTACAGGCCCTATAGCGAGAATAGCTCGTTGTAGCCGTCGGGCCGACAACTACGTACGTGCTATCTGGGTTGTAAGATTAAGGATCAGCATCAACTCGTTTTCAATTACTTCCCCGCTACCTGGCATTTTTTTTAACTAACTTACCTCAAATTCTCTGACGCATCGTAATGATTATTTTTGTCATTGCTTGTGGAACGAAAAATGAAATGGTAACCATTATAACGAGATGACTCGGCAAACTAACAATAAACGACGAAAAGAAGCTAAGTCCAATAGCTTAAAACCTGCATGGTTTAAAACGGAATTAATAACAATGAATAATACTGGTTAGCACGACCGCTAATCCAAGCATAGCCTACATATGGTACAAACATATAGACGTAAAAATAAAGTAATGTCGGTAAGTATAAAAATACGCAATATTGATAGGTTATTTTTAATTGCATGGGCACTCAGGCGATGTAGTGATTAGAACCTTTGATAATGATGATGGGATGAAAATGCGAGTCCTTATGTCTTGTCGAAACGTAATTGGACTGCGGACACAAAACTAAAATGATCTTCAAGCAGCTTATTTCCAAACCCTGGATTGTTAAATGGAATACTTTGATCTTTCTTTGTTTTTCAGGATAGCCTACAGCCTGTGTAAGGTACCTGTACCAATTAAGGCCCACCTAACACTTTTGTGAAAATAACTCAAGAACCACAAATGAGAATAGGCTGAAAAATCGTATTCTATTAGTAAGGGTATATGACTACAACATATTAAAACCACAATACCTGAAAACGCCCCAAAAAAATTTTATAAAGAAATTAAAAATTCCAAAAAATGGGCCTTATTAGGAGCATAGGCTCCTAATAAGGCCTACCAATTTTGTGAGTATTTTGATTCAAAACATAGCTGAAAAATCGTATTAAGTAAATAAAGCAAGACAGCAACCACCAATTTGTGTAAGACAACGACCAACAAACGTGGGTTGAAAAAAAAAAGTAACTGCAACAACTTGCCAACTGATGACTGGAACCACTCTTGAAGTCTGGAAATCAATTAACCAAGCATCTTGAATGGGCCTTATTAGGCGCATGTGGCATCTACGAAAAAAATGTCACATTTTTATTATCAGAAAAATTTTAGCAAAAAAAGTGTATTATCCTTTTCAATACTAAGTTGGTTGTTACATGAAAACTTCAGCCGGCTGACAACAGTTCATTTAACCGGCCAAATTCTCACTTACTTTTTTTCTAAATTAACAAAACCACCATAACTGCAAATATCAAATTTTTCTTGTGCTCTAGCGAATCGGTTGATCACGTGGCAAGGATGAAATCTGGTAAACCATCATGAATTTATATTATTTTTTATATAGGGTTAAAATTTTTCATTTATTTGCACGGGTTTGCGAAATATGAGCAATGGGCCTTATTAGACACAGGTACCTTAGATGTTTGGCATCAGAGACAACTTAACCCTTTGAATCACCGTAATTCAAAAAAATAACAATAACTTAAGTCTACGTAAAAAGACTTTTGTATTTGTTCCCGAAATTGGGTGAATTAAACAAAAAGAATAATCGGTCCAAGAGAACCCATATAATTTAAAGGCATCCAACGAAAATTGATGTTTCCTTGTAAGTTACTGTATTTTTGATTTCTCTGCTGTTATGCTGTTTGGGTAAACGCACGCAGGCGAATTAGTGTACTAGTATGATTCTATCTACGTCCTCTCCACAACCAAATCACACTCAAACAATGGCAAAGTTTTTCTTTTTTCACACCACGATGGTTAGGCTGAAGTACAACAAAACGAAACAATTTTAAGAAAAAAGCTGCAACGCTTAGTGTAATATTGCATTTAAATGGCATAACAAATTGCACAAAAGATTCAAAATAATAAATCAAAATGGGCACATATACTGTACCCAACAACAAAAAGGATTGGAGTGAATGCAGTAGCTAGGGCTGCTAGGCTCACAATATAGGCGGGGATTATACAGTTGTCGATTTATCATCGCACATCAGTTAGTAAATCTGGACAAACGTATCTGGCGCTTTGGTATAGGTTAAACAGCAGGTTATATGTTTACTATTGCAACATAAATTGTAAATACTATAAACAGGTAAAGAGCAAGTACTAGGTTATGACGACTACAACGTATTCAAGATGACGAAAAGTTTGCTCTGAAAGAAAACAAAAATCTTACACTTTGAGTAACAAATCAGAAAAAATGCAAAATTAACTGCTGCTTGAACTGAACACTCCGCCCCTTTCACAAGATTGTCGTGGACAAAAGTAAACACGACGCAGCGTCAGCTTTCATTTTAACTCTGCTTCGAAGCGACGACTTTTTTTAGGCTTAACCATGACCTGAAGTAACCTCTAACGGACCTGAGCTCAGATGGCGTCGCTTTTGAATGAATTGTCCTTGAGATTTTGCGTCTTTCCTTGCAATGACGAAACACTGAAAGAAAAGATGAAGTCGAAGATGGATTCGATTTTTCAGAAAAACTTTAGCAGCAAAGCAATGTACCTTCCAATGTGTTGAAACAGCGACGGTTTGTGAGGAGGCATTTTTAGCTCTCTCCTTTTATTGCATTGTTGGGCGTTCTCGTCATAGCTGCAGACCGCTGACGCAACGTAGTCCAGCTGGAAAAATGAACGATAAAGGTTCAATAAGGTGCAGGCAATAACAAAACCCCCATCAACCAGTCCATGAATGGATCGTAAGGTATGAGCACACCAAAGGAAAACACATGCTGTCGTTTCTAAATTGCTTTTTCATCCCATCAAATGTTTTAAACTTAACAAATCGAAGCACAGCTTAAAAAATACAAGTGCAGAAAGGTTATAGGTTAACATAGAAAAACTATATAGCTGACACCTTATAGGGTGCACGTTAAATTCCTAATAACCACATAACACTTGACGAATTTCGGTAGTTTTTTTTGGACACATTGGCTCGGCTTAGGCCAATTCAGCAAAAGTCGTTATGCTCGAAGCGTATACGGCGGAAAAACAAAAATGCGTAACAAAGAATCTTTTCATTCGTGTAAGCTGCCAACATACCTGCAGCCAGTCGAGCGGCTTTTTATTCCAGAACGTGTGGATGAACGAAGCATATGATGGAAGAGTTTCGGCGCGGAAAAGTTTTCCAATCGCTCCCAAATTACAAAAAGAAATATAAAAGTAATTTTCCATCGATCTTCGGTTAGCCTCCTGCATAGAAATCATATTAATCAACCTGTGTCACACATTGAGCATAAGGTGTGGTTAACTTTTCTTAAAATGACGACGACTTAATTAGCAAGCAGAAGTGACCTTTGAAAACCAAATGGGTTTCTTATCATCCTGCGGTCACCCACAACGCAGCAACTATTACGTCACCTTCATTATCGCTCCGATGTACCCATGGCTGGCTACGACGTCATCTTCCATCATGAGGTAATATTTAGGTGAAAGGTTATAGATGTACATCATGAGGAAGACTTGATCCAGATTCTGTTTCGATCTCCACTTCACTCGCTCCAGCGCGTCGTTAAAACTGGACTGAAGCACTTTTTCCCATGGCGGGTAGTAACTTTTAGGTGGACTAATTAGCTGCAACAGAAATTTGTGAGATTGGCGGGGGTAAAAACAATCGCTAAAAACAAACATATCAAAATGGCCGGCTATTACTCAACAAACTCACAAAAATAGGAACAATACAGTTTGACAGCGTAGTCTAAAAGCAAATATAGTTTCCTTTCGGGATGAGCGATAATTGTGATGTCACTGAAGTAGTACTAAATAATTCAACTCTAAACTTTCAGTTTTTATTCACAAACTTATGTATAGTTACTTAGCCTGTGGTTGTGTAATTTATTGTTGAAGAACTGGCTGCTTTAAACGTATACTTTGCTTTGTGGGGCGTTTGACCCAGCCGTTAAAACGTTTTAAAATTAAATTTTAATGATACGGCTGTAAAGGGAATTTATTTCCTTTTTACTTTCTCAGCCGCTTCTGAATTATTAAAGCTCTTCGCTGTTCTCAGGATTGATATCGATACAAGTATTGGGCTTGTTTGGGAATAAACACTGAAGTGAAACCTGTAATATCCCATCTTCAATGTGCTTCCGATAACTGCTTTGCAATGAGCGCGAAAGATCACGTAAAAACTCTTCGTCGGTCTCGCCGACGTAAACAAGGATTCTAGAATCAACAGAACGATCAACCTGATTCTTCAGAAGGGAATCGATTGTTTGCGAGAGATAGGATACTCCCTGCCTCTGCCAGACAAAAAATAGAACAAAGATTGAATTGAAAGCAAATTGAAATCGTTTGTATTGATTTTGAATGCAAACAAATTGCAAAAACACCGCAAATAGCGGTCGTATTGCGCAAATCGCTCGTAGGAGTGAGTAACACTTTTTTTAACTGAATGATTGTTTCCAATTTCAATCACGGTCGGTTATAATTAGAACTGATGTACAAATTGTGTGAAATGAAAACATCTTATGACATAACAATAACAATCACATTTGCATCATAAACATACCTTCACTGTGGGTATTCCTATTACGACGTCGGCGTTTTTCGGTATCCGACCCAACTCAAAGCCTGGGCTGGGTGCTTTTAGGTCCCCTGAGAGGGGAAATACCGGATCTAAGGGGTGAAAATAGACTTTTTCACCGGGTACAATTGGTTCATCTTTTACGTTTGTAACGAAGCTCTTTGATTCTAACGACTGCAAAAAAGCACAACAAAAAAAATTGTTAACCGTAAACGGATGAGACATATTTGTTTTTAAAGAAAACAAACGTTTGTCAGGAGACCATACTCCATAGGAATAGTCAGTATGTTTTATGGCCACAGTAACACGATCCTGTATAAATTTTAAACTCTGTCTAAGTAACTTTTAGGATGAAGGTTTATATCGCAATAAAACTTTGTTTAATTTGTCTGTTTGGCGGTCGGTTGAGTCAGTGTCGAAAACTTGTATTATTATCAAGTCCAAACTGCAAATAGAAGCAACATCGTTTTTGTTTTTATGACGTAAGAAGAGACCATTGTCAATTGATGTACAGTGTACTCACATATAAAAAAGCGACCTAGCATTTCATATCGGTATATAGCACCGGAAAATGACGCTTGTTTACCTCGCAGAAAATAAAGCACTTACCAGAATAACTTAAATGAAGCGATCATTTCACCGTATGTAGGTCACGCAGCCTGGGGTTAAGGGCCTGTAGGCCCATCTGAAGCCCTATCTAAAACAATGCAAAGTACAATTTTTCAATTTGAATTTGCTTCTAAACAAGCCCGGTCACCTCGCTGAGTTTTTGTATCCGCCGAGATGTAGGACAAAAGGACTTAATGCAGTATTTTGAGAAAATTCTCGTATCTGGAATTCTCGCACCAAATGCTTCAACTTTTTAACAACTTTTTTTCTTGTATTTTTCCAAAAAATCAGCCAAAAAGCCTTAACTTTGAACCAACACAAAACGTCAACTTTAGCCTGAACCTACACTCCGCACACGCCATAACAACAGCAAACTTTCACAGATTAAGGTCACGTGCATGCGCACTGGACCGGAATCATTTATAGTTTTTATATAGTGACGTCTTGCATGCGACCTTCGTCACAATCCCCGGGTTGCCGTTTTAAAACTGCTGAAAATGGTACTACAGGCCCTATAGCGAGAATAGCTCGTTGTAGCCGTCGGGCCGACAACTACGTACGTGCTATCTGGGTTGTAAGATTAAGGATCAGCATCAACTCGTTTTCAATTACTTCCCCGCTACCTGGCATTTTTTTTAACTAACTTACCTCAAATTCTCTGACGCATCGTAATGATTATTTTTGTCATTGCTTGTGGAACGAAAAATGAAATGGTAACCATTATAACGAGATGACTCGGCAAACTAACAATAAACGACGAAAAGAAGCTAAGTCCAATAGCTTAAAACCTGCATGGTTTAAAACGGAATTAATAACAATGAATAATACTGGTTAGCACGACCGCTAATCCAAGCATAGCCTACATATGGTACAAACATATAGACGTAAAAATAAAGTAATGTCGGTAAGTATAAAAATACGCAATATTGATAGGTTATTTTTAATTGCATGGGCACTCAGGCGATGTAGTGATTAGAACCTTTGATAATGATGATGGGATGAAAATGCGAGTCCTTATGTCTTGTCGAAACGTAATTGGACTGCGGACACAAAACTAAAATGATCTTCAAGCAGCTTATTTCCAAACCCTGGATTGTTAAATGGAATACTTTGATCTTTCTTTGTTTTTCAGGATAGCCTACAGCCTGTGTAAGGTACCTGTACCAATTAAGGCCCACCTAACACTTTTGTGAAAATAACTCAAGAACCACAAATGAGAATAGGCTGAAAAATCGTATTCTATTAGTAAGGGTATATGACTACAACATATTAAAACCACAATACCTGAAAACGCCCCAAAAAAATTTTATAAAGAAATTAAAAATTCCAAAAAATGGGCCTTATTAGGAGCATAGGCTCCTAATAAGGCCTACCAATTTTGTGAGTATTTTGATTCAAAACATAGCTGAAAAATCGTATTAAGTAAATAAAGCAAGACAGCAACCACCAATTTGTGTAAGACAACGACCAACAAACGTGGGTTGAAAAAAAAAAGTAACTGCAACAACTTGCCAACTGATGACTGGAACCACTCTTGAAGTCTGGAAATCAATTAACCAAGCATCTTGAATGGGCCTTATTAGGCGCATGTGGCATCTACGAAAAAAATGTCACATTTTTATTATCAGAAAAATTTTAGCAAAAAAAGTGTATTATCCTTTTCAATACTAAGTTGGTTGTTACATGAAAACTTCAGCCGGCTGACAACAGTTCATTTAACCGGCCAAATTCTCACTTACTTTTTTTCTAAATTAACAAAACCACCATAACTGCAAATATCAAATTTTTCTTGTGCTCTAGCGAATCGGTTGATCACGTGGCAAGGATGAAATCTGGTAAACCATCATGAATTTATATTATTTTTTATATAGGGTTAAAATTTTTCATTTATTTGCACGGGTTTGCGAAATATGAGCAATGGGCCTTATTAGACACAGGTACCTTAGATGTTTGGCATCAGAGACAACTTAACCCTTTGAATCACCGTAATTCAAAAAAATAACAATAACTTAAGTCTACGTAAAAAGACTTTTGTATTTGTTCCCGAAATTGGGTGAATTAAACAAAAAGAATAATCGGTCCAAGAGAACCCATATAATTTAAAGGCATCCAACGAAAATTGATGTTTCCTTGTAAGTTACTGTATTTTTGATTTCTCTGCTGTTATGCTGTTTGGGTAAACGCACGCAGGCGAATTAGTGTACTAGTATGATTCTATCTACGTCCTCTCCACAACCAAATCACACTCAAACAATGGCAAAGTTTTTCTTTTTTCACACCACGATGGTTAGGCTGAAGTACAACAAAACGAAACAATTTTAAGAAAAAAGCTGCAACGCTTAGTGTAATATTGCATTTAAATGGCATAACAAATTGCACAAAAGATTCAAAATAATAAATCAAAATGGGCACATATACTGTACCCAACAACAAAAAGGATTGGAGTGAATGCAGTAGCTAGGGCTGCTAGGCTCACAATATAGGCGGGGATTATACAGTTGTCGATTTATCATCGCACATCAGTTAGTAAATCTGGACAAACGTATCTGGCGCTTTGGTATAGGTTAAACAGCAGGTTATATGTTTACTATTGCAACATAAATTGTAAATACTATAAACAGGTAAAGAGCAAGTACTAGGTTATGACGACTACAACGTATTCAAGATGACGAAAAGTTTGCTCTGAAAGAAAACAAAAATCTTACACTTTGAGTAACAAATCAGAAAAAATGCAAAATTAACTGCTGCTTGAACTGAACACTCCGCCCCATTCACAAGATTGTCGTGGACAAAAGTAAACACGACGCAGCGTCAGCTTTCATTTTAACTCTGCTTCGAAGCGACGACTTTTTTTAGGCTTAACCATGACCTGAAGTAACCTCTAACGGACCTGAGCTCAGATGGCGTCGCTTTTGAATGAATTGTCCTTGAGATTTTGCGTCTTTCCTTGCAATGACGAAACACTGAAAGAAAAGATGAAGTCGAAGATGGATTCGATTTTTCAGAAAAACTTTAGCAGCAAAGCAATGTACCTTCCAATGTGTTGAAACAGCGACGGTTTGTGAGGAGGCATTTTTAGCTCTCTCCTTTTATTGCATTGTTGGGCGTTCTCGTCATAGCTGCAGACCGCTGACGCAACGTAGTCCAGCTGGAAAAATGAACGATAAAGGTTCAATAAGGTGCAGGCAATAACAAAACCCCCATCAACCAGTCCATGAATGGATCGTAAGGTATGAGCACACCAAAGGAAAACACATGCTGTCGTTTCTAAATTGCTTTTTCATCCCATCAAATGTTTTAAACTTAACAAATCGAAGCACAGCTTAAAAAATACAAGTGCAGAAAGGTTATAGGTTAACATAGAAAAACTATATAGCTGACACCTTATAGGGTGCACGTTAAATTCCTAATAACCACATAACACTTGACGAATTTCGGTAGTTTTTTTTGGACACATTGGCTCGGCTTAGGCCAATTCAGCAAAAGTCGTTATGCTCGAAGCGTATACGGCGGAAAAACAAAAATGCGTAACAAAGAATCTTTTCATTCGTGTAAGCTGCCAACATACCTGCAGCCAGTCGAGCGGCTTTTTATTCCAGAACGTGTGGATGAACGAAGCATATGATGGAAGAGTTTCGGCGCGGAAAAGTTTTCCAATCGCTCCCAAATTACAAAAAGAAATATAAAAGTAATTTTCCATCGATCTTCGGTTAGCCTCCTGCATAGAAATCATATTAATCAACCTGTGTCACACATTGAGCATAAGGTGTGGTTAACTTTTCTTAAAATGACGACGACTTAATTAGCAAGCAGAAGTGACCTTTGAAAACCAAATGGGTTTCTTATCATCCTGCGGTCACCCACAACGCAGCAACTATTACGTCACCTTCATTATCGCTCCGATGTACCCATGGCTGGCTACGACGTCATCTTCCATCATGAGGTAATATTTAGGTGAAAGGTTATAGATGTACATCATGAGGAAGACTTGATCCAGATTCTGTTTCGATCTCCACTTCACTCGCTCCAGCGCGTCGTTAAAACTGGACTGAAGCACTTTTTCCCATGGCGGGTAGTAACTTTTAGGTGGACTAATTAGCTGCAACAGAAATTTGTGAGATTGGCGGGGGTAAAAACAATCGCTAAAAACAAACATATCAAAATGGCCGGCTATTACTCAACAAACTCACAAAAATAGGAACAATACAGTTTGACAGCGTAGTCTAAAAGCAAATATAGTTTCCTTTCGGGATGAGCGATAATTGTGATGTCACTGAAGTAGTACTAAATAATTCAACTCTAAACTTTCAGTTTTTATTCACAAACTTATGTATAGTTACTTAGCCTGTGGTTGTGTAATTTATTGTTGAAGAACTGGCTGCTTTAAACGTATACTTTGCTTTGTGGGGCGTTTGACCCAGCCGTTAAAACGTTTTAAAATTAAATTTTAATGATACGGCTGTAAAGGGAATTTATTTCCTTTTTACTTTCTCAGCCGCTTCTGAATTATTAAAGCTCTTCGCTGTTCTCAGGATTGATATCGATACAAGTATTGGGCTTGTTTGGGAATAAACACTGAAGTGAAACCTGTAATATCCCATCTTCAATGTGCTTCCGATAACTGCTTTGCAATGAGCGCGAAAGATCACGTAAAAACTCTTCGTCGGTCTCGCCGACGTAAACAAGGATTCTAGAATCAACAGAACGATCAACCTGATTCTTCAGAAGGGAATCGATTGTTTGCGAGAGATAGGATACTCCCTGCCTCTGCCAGACAAAAAATAGAACAAAGATTGAATTGAAAGCAAATTGAAATCGTTTGTATTGATTTTGAATGCAAACAAATTGCAAAAACACCGCAAATAGCGGTCGTATTGCGCAAATCGCTCGTAGGAGTGAGTAACACTTTTTTTAACTGAATGATTGTTTCCAATTTCAATCACGGTCGGTTATAATTAGAACTGATGTACAAATTGTGTGAAATGAAAACATCTTATGACATAACAATAACAATCACATTTGCATCATAAACATACCTTCACTGTGGGTATTCCTATTACGACGTCGGCGTTTTTCGGTATCCGACCCAACTCAAAGCCTGGGCTGGGTGCTTTTAGGTCCCCTGAGAGGGGAAATACCGGATCTAAGGGGTGAAAATAGACTTTTTCACCGGGTACAATTGGTTCATCTTTTACGTTTGTAACGAAGCTCTTTGATTCTAACGACTGCAAAAAAGCACAACAAAAAAAATTGTTAACCGTAAACGGATGAGACATATTTGTTTTTAAAGAAAACAAACGTTTGTCAGGAGACCATACTCCATAGGAATAGTCAGTATGTTTTATGGCCACAGTAACACGATCCTGTATAAATTTTAAACTCTGTCTAAGTAACTTTTAGGATGAAGGTTTATATCGCAATAAAACTTTGTTTAATTTGTCTGTTTGGCGGTCGGTTGAGTCAGTGTCGAAAACTTGTATTATTATCAAGTCCAAACTGCAAATAGAAGCAACATCGTTTTTGTTTTTATGACGTAAGAAGAGACCATTGTCAATTGATGTACAGTGTACTCACATATAAAAAAGCGACCTAGCATTTCATATCGGTATATAGCACCGGAAAATGACGCTTGTTTACCTCGCAGAAAATAAAGCACTTACCAGAATAACTTAAATGAAGCGATCATTTCACCGTATGTAGGTCACGCAGCCTGGGGTTAAGGGCCTGTAGGCCCATCTGAAGCCCTATCTAAAACAATGCAAAGTACAATTTTTCAATTTGAATTTGCTTCTAAACAAGCCCGGTCACCTCGCTGAGTTTTTGTATCCGCCGAGATGTAGGACAAAAGGACTTAATGCAGTATTTTGAGAAAATTCTCGTATCTGGAATTCTCGCACCAAATGCTTCAACTTTTTAACAACTTTTTTTCTTGTATTTTTCCAAAAAATCAGCCAAAAAGCCTTAACTTTGAACCAACACAAAACGTCAACTTTAGCCTGAACCTACACTCCGCACACGCCATAACAACAGCAAACTTTCACAGATTAAGGTCACGTGCATGCGCACTGGACCGGAATCATTTATAGTTTTTATATAGTGACGTCTTGCATGCGACCTTCGTCACAATCCCCGGGTTGCCGTTTTAAAACTGCTGAAAATGGTACTACAGGCCCTATAGCGAGAATAGCTCGTTGTAGCCGTCGGGCCGACAACTACGTACGTGCTATCTGGGTTGTAAGATTAAGGATCAGCATCAACTCGTTTTCAATTACTTCCCCGCTACCTGGCATTTTTTTTAACTAACTTACCTCAAATTCTCTGACGCATCGTAATGATTATTTTTGTCATTGCTTGTGGAACGAAAAATGAAATGGTAACCATTATAACGAGATGACTCGGCAAACTAACAATAAACGACGAAAAGAAGCTAAGTCCAATAGCTTAAAACCTGCATGGTTTAAAACGGAATTAATAACAATGAATAATACTGGTTAGCACGACCGCTAATCCAAGCATAGCCTACATATGGTACAAACATATAGACGTAAAAATAAAGTAATGTCGGTAAGTATAAAAATACGCAATATTGATAGGTTATTTTTAATTGCATGGGCACTCAGGCGATGTAGTGATTAGAACCTTTGATAATGATGATGGGATGAAAATGCGAGTCCTTATGTCTTGTCGAAACGTAATTGGACTGCGGACACAAAACTAAAATGATCTTCAAGCAGCTTATTTCCAAACCCTGGATTGTTAAATGGAATACTTTGATCTTTCTTTGTTTTTCAGGATAGCCTACAGCCTGTGTAAGGTACCTGTACCAATTAAGGCCCACCTAACACTTTTTTGAAAATAACTCAAGAACCACAAATGAGAATAGGCTGAAAAATCGTATTCTATTAGTAAGGGTATATGACTACAACACATTAAAACCACAATACCTGACAACTCCCCAAAAAATTTTTATAAAGAAATTAAAAATTCCAAAAAATGGGCCTTATTAGGAGCATAGGCTCCTAATAAGGCCCACCAATTTTGTGAGTATTTTGATTCAAAACATAGCTGAAAAATCGTATTAAGCAAATAAAGCAAGACAGCAACCACCAATTTGTGTAAGACAACGACCAACAAACGTGGGTTGAAAAAAAAAAGTAACTGCAACAACTTTCCAACTGATGACTGGAACCACTCTTGAAGTCTGGAAATCAATTAACCAAGCATCTTGAATGGGCCTTATTAGGCGCATGTGGCATCCACGAAAAAAATGTCACATTTTTATTATCAGAAAAATTTTAGCAAAAAAAGTGTATTATCCTTTTCAATACTAAGTTGGTTGTTACATGAAAACTTCAGCCGGCTGACAACAGTTCATTTAACCGGCCAAATTCTCACTTACTTTTTTTCTAAATTAACAAAACCACCATAACTGCAAATATCAAATTTTTCTTGTGCTCTAGCGAATCGGTTGATCACGTGGCAAGGATGAAATCTGGTAAACCACCATGAATTTATATTAGTTTTTATATAGGGTTAAAATTTTTCATTTATTTGCACGGGTTTGCGAAATATGAGCAATGGGCCTTATTAGACACAGGTACCTTAGATGTTTGGCATCAGAGACAACTTAACCCTTTGAATCACCGTAATTCAAAAAAATAACAATAACTTAAGTCTACGTAAAAAGACTTTTGTATTTGTTCCCGAAATTGGGTGAATTAAACAAAAAGAATAATCGGTCCAAGAGAACCCATATAATTTAAACGGACCCAACAAAAATTGATGTTTCTTTGTACTGTATTTTTGATTTCTCTGCTGTTATGCTGTTTGGGTAAACGCACGCAGGCGAATTAGTGTACTAGTATGATTCTATCAACGTCCTCTCCATAACTAAATCACACTCAAACAATGGCAAAGTTTTTCTTTTTTCACACCACGATGGTTAGGCTGAAGTACAACAAAACGAAACAATTTTAAGAAAAAAGCTGCAACGCTTAGTGTAATATTGCATTTAAATGGCATAACAAATTGCACAAAAGATTCAAAATAATAAATCAAAATGGGCACATATACTCTACCCAACAACAAAAAGGATTGGAGTGAATGCAGTAGCTAGGGCTGCTAGGCTCACAATATAGGCGGGGATTATACAGTTGTCGATTTATCATCGCTCATCAGTTAGTAAATCTGGACAAACGTATCTGGCGCTTTGGTATAGGTTAAACAGCAGGTTATATGTTTACTATTGCAACATAAATTGTAAATACTATAAACAGGTAAAGAGTAAGTACTAGGTTATGACGACTACAACGTATTCAAGATGACGAAAAGTTTGCTCTGAAAGAAAACAAAAATCTTACACTTTGAGTAACAAATCAGAAAAAATGCAAAATTAACTGCTGCTTGAACTGAACACTCCGCCCCATTCACAAGATTGTCGTGGACAAAAGTAAACACGACGCAGCGTCAGCTTTCATTTTAACTCTGCTTCGAAGCGACGACTTTTTTTAGGCTTAACCATGACCTGAAGTAACCTCTAACGGACCTGAGCTCAGATGGCGTCGCTTTTGAATGAATTGTCCTTGAGATTTTGCGTCTTTCCTTGCAATGACGAAACACTGAAAGAAAAGATGAAGTCGAAGATGGATTCGATTTTTCAGAAAAACTTTAGCAGCAAAGCAACGTACCTTCCAATGTGTTGAAACAGCGACGGTTTGTGAGGAGGCATTTTTAGCTCTCTCCTTTTATTGCACTGTTGGGCGTTCTCGTCATAGCTGCAGACCGCTGACGCAACGTAGTCCAGCTGGAAAAATGAACGATAAAGGTTCAATAAGGTGCAGGCAATAACAAAACCCCCATCAACCAGTCCATGAATGGATCGTAAGGTATGAGCACACCAAAGGAAAACACAGTTGCTGTCGTTTCTAAATTGCTTTTTCATCCCATCAAATGTTTTAAACTTAACAAATCGAAGCACAGCTTAAAAAATACAAGTGCAGAAAGGTTATAGGTTAACATAGAAAAACTATATAGCTGACACCTTATTGGGTGCACGTCAAATTCCTAATAACCACATAACACTTGACGAATTTCGGTAGTTTTTTTGGACACATTGGCTTGGCTTCGGCTCGACTCGACTCGACTCAGCAAAAGTCATTATGCTCGAAGCGTATACGACGGAAAAAGAAAAATGCTCAACAAAGAATCTTTTCATTCGTGTAAGCTGCCAACATACCTGCAGCCAGTCGAGCGGTTTTTTATTCCAGAACGTGTGGATGAACGAAGCATATGATGGAAGAGTTTCGGCGCGGAAAAGTTTTCCAATCGCTCCCAAATTACAAAAAGAAATATAAAAGTAATTTTCCATCGATCTTCGGTTAGCCTCCTGCATAGAAATCATATTATTCAACCCATGGCACACATTGAGCATAAGGTATAGTTAACTTTTCTTAAAATGACGAAGACTTGATTAGAAAGCAGAAGTGACCTTTAAAAACCAAATTGGGGGTCTTATTATCCTACCGTCACCCACAACGCAGCAACTATTACGTCACCTTCATTATCGCTCCGATGTACCCATGGCTGGCTATGACGTCATCTTCCATCATGAGGTAATATTTAGGTGAAAGGTTATAGATGTACATCATGAGGAAGATTTGATCCAGATTCTGTTTCGATCTCCACTTCACTCGCTCCAGCGCGTCGTTAAAACTGGACTGAAGCACTTTTTCCCAAGGGGGGTAGTAACTTTTAGGTGGACTAATTAGCTGCAACAGAAATTTGTGAGATTGGCGGGGGTAAAAACAATCGCTAAAAACAAACATATCAAAATGGCCGGCTATTACTCAACAAACTCACAAAAATAGGAACAATACAGTTTGACAGCGTAGTCTAAAAGCAAATATAGTTTCCTTTCGGGATAAGCGATAATTGTGATGTCACTGAAGTAGTACTAAATAATTCAACTCTAAACTTTCAGTTTTTATTCACAAACTTATGTATAGTTACTTAGCCTGTGGTTGTGTAATTTATTGTTGAAGAACTGGCTGCTTTAAACGTATACTTTGCTTTGTGGGGCGTTTGACCCAGCCGTTAAAACGTTTTAAAATTAAAATTTAATGATACGGCTGTAAAGGGAATTAATTTCCTTTTTATTTTCTCAGCCGCTTCTGAATTATTAAAGCTCTTCGCTGTTCTTAGGATTGATATCGATACATGTATCGGGCTTGTTTGGGATTAAACACTGAAGTGAAACCTGTAATATCCCATCTTCAATATGCTTCTGATAGCTGCTTTGTAGTGAGCGCGAAAGATCGCGTAAAAACTCTTTGTCGGTCTCGCCGACGTAAACAAGGATTCTAGAATCAATGGAAAGATCAACCTGATTCTTCAGAAGGGAATCGATTGTTTGCGAGAGATAGGATACTCCCTGTCTCTGCCAGATAGAAAATAGAACAAAGATTGAATTGAAAGCGAATTGAAATCGTTTGTATTGATTTTGTATGCAAACAAATTGCAAAAACACCGCAAATAGCGGCCGTATTGCGCAAACCGCTCGTAGTAGTGAGTGACACTTTTTTTTAACTGAATGATTGTTTCCAATTTCAATCATGGTCGGTTA
Source organism: Clavelina lepadiformis (assembly GCF_947623445.1). Lineage (NCBI taxonomy): Eukaryota > Metazoa > Chordata > Ascidiacea > Aplousobranchia > Clavelinidae > Clavelina > Clavelina lepadiformis. The sequence goes on from NC_135241.1 coordinate 22,762,132, forward strand.
TTATTAGAATTGATGTACAAATTGTGTGAAATGAAAACAATTTATGACATAACAATAACAATCACATTTGCATCATAACATACCTTCACTGTGGGTATTCCTATTACGACGTCGGCGTTTTTCGGTATCTGACCCAACTCAAAGCCTGGGCTGGGTGCTTTTAGGTCCCCTGAGAGGGGAAATACCGGATCTAAGGGGTGAAAATAGACTTTTTCACCGGGTACAATTGGTTCATCTTTTACGTTTGCAATGAAGCTCTTTGATTCTAACGACTGCAAAAAAGCACAACAAAAAAAATTGTTAACCGTAAACGGATGAGACATATTTGTTTTTAAAGAAAACCAACGTTTATCAGGAGACCATACTCCATAGGAATAGTCAGAATGTTTTATGGCCACAATAACACGATCCTGTATAAATTTTAAACTCTGTCTAAGTAACTTTTACGATGAAGGTTTATATCGCAATAAAACTTCGTTTAATTTGTCTGTTTAGCGGTCGGTTGAGTCAGTGTCGAAAACTTTTATTATTTTTAAGTCCAAACTGCAAATACAAACTGCAACTGTACAAGTAAGATCGTTTTTGTTTTTATGACGTAACAAGAGAGCATGGTCAAATGATGTACACTGTACTGTACATTGTACTTACATATAAAAAGCTACCTAGCATTTCATATCGGTATACAGCACCAGAAAATGACGCTTGTTTACCTCGCAGAAAATAAAGCACTTAATAGAATAACTTAAGTGAAGCGATCATTTCACCGTATGTAGGTCACGCAGCTTGTAGTTAAAGATAGGCGGTTAGGAGAATGGTTAAGCAAAAAGTTGATTCCAGCTATCTATGATTTTATTGGAGTTAGATTTAGCTTAGAAGGTAGGTGTAGGTTAGGTTTAGGTTACTGTGCTTTAACATTTAAGTTAGGTTAACAAGAAACTGAGAAAAATAGCTTGGAACGCACGATTTTTTCTGGCACAATACCACCAGCTTAACTTAAATTGTAGCACTGACCGTGATAATCGCAGCCGCTTCGGTTTCAACATCGACATCTTCTTGTGCTTGTCTATCTTCTTGTATCAGTTCTGCTTTTCGAATTTCTTTCGAACCGCCGGTCGACAAGAAGTCAAAGTAATAGACAAATACAAACACATAGAACAATGCCGCGGCCAGCCATATGTTGCGCTTACGTAGTAACACGGCTGGCATCGTTTGCTACACCTGAAAGGTCGTCATACAAAACTCGAATGTTACAAACTTATCACTCTGATATATATCAAACATAACAGGTATATCACAATTTCCCATACTTGGCTAATTCTTTAGTGAAAAACACAAACTTCATACGCATAACGCATTAAAATTATTTTTCAACAATATATAGTAGTCAAGTAATCATTGCCAAAACGTATGACGGATATGATGTTAATTATGACGAAGACGGCGGCAGTTGCGACGTCAAAATGTGAAATCAACAAGCATCATGACTGGCATTTAAACTGAGTACCGGTATGGCAGTGTTGGTAAGATGGCGCGGTCTTTCAATGGAAAACCAGATTAAGCTAGCACTGACAGTCAATACTGAGTTCAGTGATCTGAAACTAAGTGTCTACTTTCACCGGTGGCATAACCACAAAAACGAGAAGTCAGATTGAATTTAACTAACGCAAAATATTCCTGTTGTACACTTAAGTACCCTATCATCGTAGCTAAGCCTACCTTTTGTTGCCCACACAAAACCTTCTATTCATATTTGATCCAAACACCAGCGTCATCGACATTTGACGTTATGTTAGCTATGAGATATGTCATAATTAGCGCCAAATTTGCTTTTTTCGGCGACACATTTTTGGCAATAGTTACTTTACCAGTGAATATTAATGTAAAATTCTTCGTACGTTACGCCTATACTTACAACTATTCTTTGATTTAAAATCAACTTGTTTCTAAATTGGCTGCCACTATTTGACCGGAAAGAATCGTGCGTTCGAAGCCGTTTTTCAGAGTTTGTTGTTAACATAACTTAAATGTTATAACACAGTAACTTGGACCCAACATAAATCTATCCTCCAATCTAAATCCAACTCCAATAAAACATCAAATAGCTGGAATCAACTTTTTGCATATTCATTCTCCTAACCGCCTATCTTTAACTACAAGCTGCTTGGCCAACATATCGTGAAACAGTCACTTCGTTCTAAGTTTGTCCCTCACTTTAACTACAGCCAAGATGGATGACTTTATTGCTTTCATGAAATTATTTAGGCTTTAAACCTGCTACATTGATGAACTTTTTCTGCTGCTGCATAATCGTGCAGCATTTATTCGTGCTCATTACATGACGGATATGCATAATTGCATTACGCTTAGACGAGTAAAACGTCAGATGGCATCCATACAATTTATTTAAATACTCAAAGCAGGAAGTAGCCAGTGCTATGAAATTGAACACCAGAATACAATAGACTGTATGATCGTGAGGGTTCTTGCTTTTTACTACTACATCCATTCAAGTTGGAAGACCTGTTCCGTTGCCAAATTCAATCCTTCTCGTTGCTAACTGGGTTTAAAAAGATCAACGCAACAGCTACTGCACAACAACAACAACAACAACAATACGTCAAATTGGTATAGGATTTGACATGTACGTCCATCTACAGTACACACGTGCTCTTCTAGATACTTAAGTTAACCAGCAATTTCACTCAAAACACAATTTTGATAGAAAGTAAAAAACGGTCTTATATAATACCATTTACAATTAAATGAGGTTGCATTTATACGGGCGGAGGTGCAACACTTTGGTCATTTTCCTACTAAAATAAACTTGCCCGTAACGGAAAAGCGTTATCAAACCACGTCCCCCATTCAACAATGAGGGATGACGTTCAAACTAAGAGTTGCATTTTCAAATATCTTCCTTACGAGAATTTAAAACAAACTTTCACAAACATCCTTAAATACGGAAATCATTCGAATGCACACACGCACAATTGTTTCGGACTTTCCATGCGATAAAGTGCTGCTGGAATCACGAGGCAATAATAACTACTCAAACGGTTGTTGCCTAAGGCTGTACCAAGCAAGCCTCGGGCTACAAACATGAAAATCCGCCGCTACATCAAGACAAACAACTTTATTCTTTTACACGGTCCAATGTAAAGACGCTGGAGCACATCTTATTGGCATTTACTTTCACATAACAGCGTGCAGTTCATCTGAAAGAATGCTATTCTCTAAATGTTCCTCGCCTAGTTTACATAGCTTGGGAGTTATTACATGTTAACTGAATGATACGTTTATTCTGTCATAATAATCATAAACCTAACTTTACACCTTCGTCCAACCACGTATTCTTACACCCTGAAATAATCATCGTAAGTTCTCCCCAGTCGTTGAAATTATGATGATGATACAGTTAAGTGTGAAGTTAGCAAAGTCAATACTAGGAAAGCTTAAAGAAGCCACTAAGGCTACATTTACACGACATAAGGGAACTTACTGAGGTGAGGTACTACTGATGAGGTCATTTAAATTTCGAAAACAAATTGTGCTACATACGTGTGAACTTAGACCATAGGGAAATGAAAGTTACCATGTTGTATCGGACAAGCGTAGGCTACATTTCACGTGTTTAAGGGAAGCTTGCATGCTTTCTAATACCGTCTAAACATAGCCTAATTTTGACTCATGAAGTTTTTGTTCGTGGCGAAATACAGCATTGCAGTACGACTTATTTTTACTTTTTCAAAGCATGTGCTTCTTAATTATCTACAATCCAGAACAAAGAGAAGTGTTCAGCAACAAACGAATTGCGCATACTACAAACAACGTCAATCCTTGTGCACTTTGATAACTCCATAAGAAATGTGGATTGACATACTGTACAGAAATGATGCCTCAGTCAGATAACGGATTTAACAGCTTTTTCCGGCTAATTCACTCTGTAGTCACTTTCATAAACAAAATACTCTTCAGGCGATTCATTTTTGATGTAGTTGGCCATTAGTCACAAACACATCACTTTCTATGAATCCTTCTTTAACTACGCATAGGACACTGAACGCCTCACAATATGACTTAACCGGTAGGGCTGACAACCAGGCTATGAGGGCCAACATTCTAGTTGCTCTGCCACGTATTGAGGCTTTTCAGCCCAGCAACTAGTTTAAGTATCACCGTGGCGATTAATTATATAGCGGTCAAATTCACCACTAACTGTGTTTCGTTTTCGGCAGTAAAGTTATGACGGAGATAAAAGTGAAAACTAAAGCCGTTATGTCAGCTAGCTCCCACTCTGAGAAAGCTTATACTGCGGAAGCCTTATGCAGAAAGCTACTCTGGCACGATTTTACATGACATACCGAACCACTTATAAGGATTATTCCGCATATGGTAGCGACTACTGTAAACACAGATAACAACTTTCAGTTACAAGGCACGACCACACTTTTCTAGCTACAAGAAGTACTCCAACGCGACGTGCGACGTACATCAGACGTTAGGGTTGAAATGAACAGTTATACTGTATAAGCCGTCGCTAAATGAAATATAAATTGCCAGTAAACTGAGATGCAATAAGCAAGACCGGTCTTACTCTCAGGCCAATGCGAGCGATGGACCCTAATTAGCACTAAAACTAAAGGCTACCACTATTTCAGCGGAAAAATTCTTGCGTTCCATGCTACTTTTCAGAGTTTCTTGTTGATCTAATTTAAATGTTATACCATAGTAACCTAAATCTACCTTCTAATTTAAATCTAACTCCAATAAAACCTTAAATAGCTAAAATTAACCTTTTGTATAACCATTCTCCTAACCTAACCACCTATCTTCAACAACAGGCTACGTGTACGGTGAAATAGTCACTTTGAAAACAAAAATAACATTTTACGCTAATCAAAGTACTATTTCTCAACTTTGTTCACGAAAGAGAATATTAAAGTGAAAACGTACTACGAGGCAAAGCTTTGATGGGAGCTGATTTCCGAATAGTTGATATTTCGTTTACGTTACTATTACTTTTATTATTACAGCAGGCTATTACATTAAGTTATTTAAAATCGGTAAGGGAACCGCCATCAGTTCTTGCGTTGGGCCCCGCACTTGCTAAGACCGGCCCTAACCATAAGCGACTGTACGGGGTTAAACAAAAATGTAATACTTAACCGCATTTGAAGGCCATCAGAAACTAAAACAGACCTTACTATGCTAAGCCCGCTAAAACATGCCATCGTCAATAAAAAAATGGGCTTTCGCTATAAACAGCATCAGCTCTAGCCTGTAACAGTCGTTGCAATCAATTTATACTTTAACAAAAGGACCCGTGTCCAGCAAACTTCTCCATACAACGACGCATTGGTGCAGAAAATGTCACAGTTTTCTGTCTTGACCAAGAATCGGCAATTCAGAATATCGAATCGGGATGATACGAATCCAAAGCTGGCAATTTAAACCGAATACAGTAATAGGATTCAACTCGAACAGTCCAACGTGAGAGCGCGACCGAAAAAGCGAGTAAAAATCGCAATTGAACAAGTGAGAAAAAAATGAATGAGTGACGTCGTAACAAGAAAAATTCACGCAATTCAGTTTTCTTGCATTCAATTGATCGAAGAAAACAAGCGTAACCATGCACGTGTCGCACACACACTCGCGTTTTTTCTCTTCTCTTTTTTCGCTTTCTCAAGTTGCAGATCCAACGAAACAACACTGAGTAAGTGACTGACACGCTGCAGTGGCTGCACTGGTGGGGTAGTAATGCCGAACGATTTCCTCTGCTAAAGCATATGGCTTTAAAATATCACTGCATACCTGCCAAGTCGACATCTTCAGGGAAATCTTTTTCCAGTGCAGGGTTAACTGCTACGAAGTTGCCATCTCGTTTTACGGGGTACATTTAAAAAGCCTTGATGCATTGCACCGCAGTAAACTTGTTCTTTGATTGTGTTTTTGTTGTAAATAATAAATTGTTCTTGTTTTGCTGTTTGCTAGAATAAAAAAAGTTCAGAATAGGATTCGGTATTCTGGATTCGGAGTAATTCGAGAATAATGACTTATTGTGAGTTGCCAGTCCCTAGTCTTAACTTTCAATACAATCTTCAGAACATTTCGGACAAATGGAGTTTTCAACCTTGGTATGGACATTACACAGAGCTTCTGAGGTAAGGTGCGTTTAAAAACTTTGAAAATGTGGCATCAACTGAAAATAGATGACGTAATCAACTAAAATCAAATCAAGAGTTGCCAGAGGTTGCAAAAAATTTATAACATTGATTGAATAAAAAAAAAAAACTATTTCATGATAAAGCTTGGAAAAAGTACTGTAAGTTGAAAAAGTACGTATGCGTACCGCCGGACCATCTACAATTCTACATGCTTACATACGAGACACAGTATCTACGGAAAAACATTGCGTCACTTCCATACTAGCACAACATTTAGAAAACGATCCCATTTTCTCTTGGCACAGTCCTTATAACGTAATAAGAGAGATAGGTCTTAATATCAAGAGCAGAAAACAATAATACATCTGCAAAATAACTTCAAAATGGTCTGAACTGAACTATTGCATCAAAGCAATACATTCTCATATTTTTCCCATGTTTAACTATTCACTGTCTTGGGGTTATTACCATCTTGTAATGGTATTATTCCTATACTTTTAATTTTGCTCCCGTCTTGGTAATTGTTTCTTTGAAGAAATTAATACGGGTTCCTGTGCAAATATAATTTCAAAGCAAATATAATTGAGCAACAAATATAAATTTAATTTGAGCAAATAGGCCTATAATTTCTAGCAACACCTATAAAATGAATTAGTCCAAAGCCGCTTTCAAAATAAATCCTGACTCCCACGAAGCTTTCAGAAATTCAATCTTTACAACAGAAGTTTTGCCTTACGTTTCCAAAACAAACACTATATAACTACGGTATACTGGCACGTAACCCAACAAAGTAAAACGCAGCAATTATGACTTAACAAACAATAACAACGGAGTCGGATCATAAAAAGCTGATAGGGGCACTATATGGCTTGCATGTAATAATCAAAGCTGTCGTTTAGTTGGAATGACGACTGCTTGCGCAAACACAACGGCGTTCAGGTGTTTATCACAAGAGTTATTTGTTTTATTTTATGGGAATTTTGACAGCATTAACGAAAGCTGAAGCCCCGTGTAAAGTATGGTGAATGTTTTTGCTATAATTTACACGAGTACTATAGGGACAAACAGGGTACTATAAATCACGACATCGGTTGGCAAGATAGTTTATTATGCTCGTAAACTCCATGACCGAAAAGCATTATGCTAATCGTGAACACGTAAAGCTGTCAACAAGTAATCCCGAAGCTATAAACCGGGAGAAACTGCACAACAGGGCGTATGGTGACGTTATAAAGACAAGGGAATTTGCTGTAGAGTCTATACTCTGTAGTATAGACTTCATAAACAGTATAGACTAGACCTGCATAGCTGGTCTATAGCTGTATACCTGTATATATACACTACACTTACAGTATAGCATGTTCAACCAACTCCGTGCCACGACATTTCCAAATGCGCACTGCGCTAAAAAAGAGCTCTCCGAGTTTGTATGACGTTTTGGTGACTTTGAAGCACAGAAAACTAATTTTGAGTTGCTGCGCATTTGCAGTTGACGTAGAAACTGCGCCTGTAAATATTCAGATGGAGCTAATAGAACTGCGGTGTAATGGGACACTAAAAGGAAACTACGACACCGTGCTGGGGCCTACAAAATGTATTTCTTTCATTCCTGTAACAATGCCCCATTTTCGTCAACAATTGTTTTTTGTGATGAAGATCAAGAAAACAATCGCACAGAAGTCGTCCTACTGATGTACACCTACTTCCCATTTTAAGAATTTCCACAACACAAAGTCTTCCCCCAAACGTCAACAAACTTGTTTCCGTGAAAAGATGTCAAACATCTAGCGCTGATATAGTGGCACCACAGAATTAGGGACAGTAAAATGCTTTTATTTGCCCTCCTTTTAACTTTCAAATGCACGGTTCCATTTACATTTCATTTTTGGATGTAGGCTACCTGTAGTATGGTCGTGTTTGACAGAATCTTATTGCTGTATTTCTGCGTATGTGCTTATAGTTATAAAATACCGTAAGCCGCGTGCATTCATTTTTAGCATATTTGTTTTATCGGTCTACTTTGTGCTAATATTTGAGAGCGGCTTCTTTAAACATCATACAATGCAGCACAAACTTAATAAAATATTTTTCTATTGGTATTGACTATTGTTCCAACTGATTACGCGGCCCAATTTCAGTGAAATACGCTGGTCTTCCCTAAGCCTTGTCTTCAATACTAAGCCTACTTTTTGGGAGGTAAGTTTTTATTCTACTTCCTGGTAGGGTATATTATCAAGTGCGACGTATTTTTACTTTTTTCCCTCGATATATGTGCGACTTAGGCCTATATTCGAAGAAATGTGATACACCGAGCTTGAAACATCAAAAACTTGGTGTTGTCTCGCTGCCTGTTCCAATTCGTATACTCATGTCACGAAACGTTCAATCAAGTTTCATACTTATGGGTCCCAGCGATAAATAAGTTTTGAGTTTTGGCCCCTGGTGCGATTGAGTTTGACACCCTTGCTGTAGACGGTGAAATGCAAGGGAAGGTGCGAGTAATTTTTTCCGGGAAAACATTCCGAATGATAATAACGTGATTAAATAGCCTGGCTATCTTATATATTACGGCTACGAGCAATGGTTAATTTCTCAATTCACTGGCACTATATCACCAGAAACAAATTGTACGCTTGAAGTTATTTTTCATGCTCCATGTTAACCAATCCTGAACCTTACAACGCAGTTACTTAGCCCTAATACTCAATCTACCTTTTAATTTACATCTAACTTAAATTCATTTCAAGTTTTGGTCCTTTCTTCAAAGCAAGCTGGCTATAGCTTCAGCTACGTTCTGCGAGACCTACTTGGAAAATAGTTCTTGGGGTAAGTTATTCGCTCAAGCTGTGGAGTGTGGATGTGAGAAAGTGAGATATGTTCTTTGAAAGCTGCTGGTTGCTTTGCTGAACTTCTTCACCTGTGCAAACATTTGCTACAAAATTAGGCTTAGTGTATAAAACGCCGGAAAACTGAGCCTACAAAATAAAATCAACCTGCAATAAAATCAACTAACAAGGACCATCACAGAACCCGCTACAAGAGTTGAATTATTTCTTTAAAAGAAAAATCTACGCATATATCAGGCTGACATTGGGGTCATTAAGCTAGCGACTATTGCAAAGTTTTTCTGTAGTTGCAGTAACTCTTTTCTGATTTTCAATGCAAGCTTGCTTTAAAGAAAGTTAAATTTAATCACATACTTTTTTGCGAAATAGTTATAGTGAACGTCAGTCAAAATAGTATGGTCTTTAATTGCCACTAAAAACACTATTGAAATAATTAAAAGCTCGCGTTTCCAGGCGGAAACAAGGGTTTAAGGTTTGCTACTATAAAAGTGTTCTTAGGGGTTAGCTTCGATCGTATTTCAATTTACAACTGCATGAAATGTCCACCAAAACAACTTAAATAAGATAAATGTCTTACACTTCTTGATATCAAACAAAAATAATTGCTTCACACTGAGTTCACAGTGATTTTTTGCGCGGTTGTTCCTAAATGCCCCTCAAATATAGTCAAGTCTTCGCTGAGTCATTAAAAGCATGTTTACGCATCGCACGAAGTAAAACATTTAATTTTATGGAGGATAGCGTATAATAATTATAAAACCGCAGAGAGGTTTGTAAATGCGTACGTGTTATTCTGAAAATGAAAAATATTCTCATATTCATGTACCTGTATACCAAAATTAGCAATTTATCATGTGCAATTTTGAAACGCCATATAAAGCGATTTTGTAACGCCGTATACCCGCTTCTTCCATGTTTTAATCAGTTATATTATAGCTGATAAGCGGTAGCAAACAAGGGAATATGATAAACTATGGCGATTGTAATAGTGAATTGTAATAATTTGGATAGCTGGCGTTTTTAATAAGCGATTGTGTGTTCTCTGGCTAGGGAAAATGTGTTATTTAAAATATGTGCGTGTTGTATTACGTTGCTATACATTAGCTGTCAAGCTTAACTATGACAGGGATCCGTGTGATAGAGTAACCTACTTTTCAAGTGCTTTGCAATACACGTAGAGTGTTACGAATTTAAAAGTGTTTTTGTGACATAGTTCTGTGACGGAAATAGAGTTGTCAAATTGTTAGAGGAAATATTCTGGACACATAGATATGTAGAACTGGTGGCCGTAGCTGATTGGCTATAGCAGAAGCGATAAAAAAGAAATGAAATTAAAGCCTTGGGCTTTACGTTATCCAGAAACATTAACATAGCCCCAGCCATCGCCACAAAACGCGGAGGAATGAAGATGCAAAAAGTCTATGGTTCCTAAATATTCCGTTTATTAGATATTTAGAATAATTGGGTTCATGAGGGGTAGTCTGTGGTGGGATGACCGTCCTCCTTAATATGTTATTAAACATATTACAGTTGCATTCTTGCTCAGTTTCAAAGTGAAAGTTGTAAAATGTGATTACATATTTGTTTGTTAAATTTTTATTCACACACTTCACCAAAATGTTGCAAAGCCCCACCAAAATTTCTCCAGGCCCCACTTTTAGAAACATTGCTAAAGGAGCGATTCTTAACCTTTTTGATCTCTTTTCCAATTTACGCCAACTACCAGACCCAAATTTCTTCTTTTTATTTTTTAACAGTTTTTTGGCTCGATCTTAAGCAAACCTTACTTCTAAACATAATTGAATGAAACCAACCAAACACATCAGTTTAACGAATTTGTTGTAATCAAACCAATACGTTTCTGATTTGTACCACAATGCAAAGTATACGCTGCTCAGTAACATATAATACTCGAAGTTCCTGAACATCAATTTAAATGTAATTTGGCTACACCTGTTTGGGTGTATAAGGCGATTGGGCAGTGACTACACTGCATGATGTGTATTAAACAGTAAGCGGTAACGTATACAATGTGTTTATGTACAGTAAAGTTTTTTTGTGAGTATGATTTTTGTGTACAAAAGATAATAATTAACCGCTAATTAATTCCCACATGAACTTGCAAAAGTTCCCACCGGTTAGAAACGGCTAGGCTAAAAATAATATAATTTCCTAATAATAAATAATACAATTTAAATAGATATCGAATGCTTGAGTTATCATGCGTGACCAAAAGGGGAAAATAATAAAGAAAAAAAGCCAACAGGAGAACAGGGTTGCCATATTGGCTCTTTTGACGCCAAATTCTTCGAAATTGGCTCTTTTTATTACTGTTTGGCTCCCAAAATTTTGCTTTGGCTCTTTGGCGTTTTTTGGCTCTTTTAATGAAAATTGAATTTAATTGCATAAATAATAATCCCTAATTTAGGAAGTGTGAAATATATAATTATCTTATTACTTATAATATTCTTGTTGGTTATTTCTTTAGTAGCCAATTAATATTTTCAAACCTATCATAACAAACTTTACAACAATTTGGTTTTTTGAATTTAATATAGGTTTTACAGATGTTGAGAATATAGTGTTAAAGATGATGTACAGTTGACTCTATAGTGTTAGGTGTATATTTTGGCTTCGGAATTCATTATTTCTTGCTTTTAAACCCATTATCTAGGGTTGAATTGTAATTTTGTGGTTAGTAAAATTATTTGGCTCTTTTTGGCTCTTTTTTATTGTCATCTTGGCTTTATTTGATGACTGGGATCTGGCAACCCTGCAGGAGAACCGGGCTCAATTCTCGTGTCCTTCCCAGTACAGTATAGAACAGATGTTATGACTTACGAGGAGTTGTCTTTTGTTTTGTCCCCAGTGGTCTCCGGAACGTAAGTCAAACACGCTCTGACCTTACTGCCTATAACCTGGAGCTTTAGGCAAATCGCCCCGTACAACTGGTAAGTTGGCAGCATCAGACAAATGTTGTAGCCTACTGGTATTTGCAAATAGTGCAATTAGCCTACTGAACTGTAAAACAGTTCCAGACTCCCAGTTCGCAGATATATTTATGATAACCTATACCGCGCAGAAGAATATTTTTGCACGACTTAAACATGACGACAGTTACCCATCACGGGGGCCATGGTCACCTTGCCTAGCTGGTCACTGTGCATTTTCCAATAGATGCACATTTTATTTTTTTTAATTTTTCAATGTGATTTTGCTCGATTCGGTATTGCTCACCATGACCACTGAATAAAAGAAATTTTTTTTAATGCAATGCCCAAGGGCATTAAAACGTTACCGTAACTGAGCTATCAAATACAGAGCTGCAAGCTCGGCACTCCAACCACTCCACCCGGACTGCAGTGTGCAAAAATGCTTAGACGCAATGGAAGTGTGCACTTGCAAAATAATGTACACAGTTTGACTTACTCAATATTTAAATCAATTGAATATTGAGTGCACAGAAGTTCTTTCCAAGACATTAAGTGCAAAATAACGCACCTTAAGTGTGGCACTGAAGCTCACAAAAATGCAGTATTAAGTGCGGCTTGCCAATCTCTGCAGGCTGGCACTACACCACTGAGTTGAAAAACCCTATTCATTCTTGACAGTTTTAATATGATGTATGAGTTTCAACATGTAGTGCTGAATTAACAATGGCAATACTAATTTCCAGAATGTTGAAAATTATTTTCGGGGTGTTATATTTTGCACTCTTTATGGTGATTGATTTTGTAATAGTTGGCATAAATTAATGGTCAAGATTAACTTTAGACAAATAAATTTTTATTTTTTCGTTAAAAAGACTTTGTAATTATGTATTTTTACAAGATGTCTAAAATTTGCTACAACCTCAAAATCAGATTTTTTGTCAAAACATTTTGCCTTCTTTGTTGTGTTTTTAAATTTTGTGAGATCTAATATATATCTAAGGTTATAAAGTAAGATTTTACATAATTGAAAGGGCTTTTAACATTTTCTACATTTATGCTGCCTATTAAACAAATTGTCAGCAGGTTTATAATATCGCCTTTTAGTCATGTAGTCATTTTTGGCCAATACAATTTAAAAATTGAGAAATAAAAATATGCGACAGTTGAAACTTGTACTAATGCTAGCTCTGTAACCTGGGCTTGAGCTATGAGGAGATTATCATACTATACCACATAGTCTTGCTGTTATCGTGATTGTGTGTGTATGGTACTTGCCATTTATTTTTATAATAAGTTTACTGTAGTTGCTGCCTTCTTTTCTTTTAATAGTCTGTATACTTTTCGTTGTTCTGTAGACTTTCTGGTGGTAGCTAATTATTTAACAAAATGGGAAATCATTTAGCTGCTACTGCACCATCCCAAATAGTCAGCGTGGAAAGTTACTTGGCCGATGCAAATGACTACTCCTACGACAAGAGTTTGGGCAGCACACGTTTTATGAAAGTTGCCCGGGCAAAATATCAAGAAGGATACACCGTGGTTAAAGTCTTTGTCATACCAGATTCGACGGTGGATTTAGAGTCCTACAGAGCAAAGGTTGAGTCAACCAAGACAAAATTAAAGCAAGCATCGAACTGCATTCCATTTCAAAGAACTGTTATAACAGATCGAGCTGCACTGCTCGTTAGACAATACGTGAAATATAATTTATACGATCGAATCAGCACCCGACCCTTCTATAACAATATTGAAAGGCGATGGGTTGCATTTCAGCTTTTGTGTGCTCTTAATCAAATTTCAAAATTCAATATATGGCATGGAGATATAAAAAGCGAAAATGTTCTTATTACAAGTTGGAACTGGTTACTGCTGGCCGATTTTGCAAGCTACAAACCGGTGTATTTGCCCGATGACAATCCTGCCGATTTTAACTACTTTTTTGACACATCCAGACGCAGGACATGCTACATAGCACCTGAGCGCTTCACCGATAACTTGACCCATCAGCAAATGCTGGAGATGAATAGTGCAGCCATGCACGCCATGGACATATTTTCAGCTGGTTGTGTGATCGCCGAACTTTTTACTGATGGCATGGCTATGTTTGATCTAGCTCAGCTTCTAGCCTACAGGAAAAATAAATACCACCGGGATGCATGTTTGGCAAAAATTGATGATCTACAAATACGTAGTTTGGTAGAGCATATGACCCAACTTGATCCGAGTCAGAGATTCACAGCTGAACAGTATCTCACACAATGGAAAGGAAGAGCTTTTCCAGATCATTTCTACTCATTTCTGAAGCTGTATCTTGGCCGATTTTGTGAACCTCCTCTTCTTTCTGCTGACCAGACAGTTTCCCAACTGCACCTTGATGTTGACAAAATCTTGCGGAATCTAGTCAACTCCGAACAGGCATCAGACTCTTTAGTGATTGTCGGATCTTTGCTGTTTTCCTCCACTAGGCAACTGAGGTATTGCAATGGTAAACTGAAGACACTGCAACTGCTTGTGGAATTTGCCAAACATCTGAAATCTGATATTATTCTGGAACGCTTTGTTCCTTATTTAATGGTTTTTATAAAAGATAATGTTACACGAGTGAAGGCTCGAGCAATAAGTGCGCTTGCAACTTGCCTTGCATTTGTGACACACGTTCCACGAGGAGAGTCGAACATCTTCAGTGAATATATTTTGCCTGAAATTGGCATTTGTGCCCAAGACAAAGCTGTTCCAGTGAGACAGGCTTTTGCTGAAAATATTTCTGTTTTCTCTGAGCAAGCTTTAAAATTCCTAGACAGCCAGGAAAATACACAAAGTTTGAACTACATGACTGTGAATGAGAATGATCGTACCAGTTATGACACACAGCTGCAATTGTTACGTGACATGACTCAAAACAGAGTCCAAATTCTGCTCAGTAATCCTGACAGCACAGTCCGACAGTGTCTTCTGGAGTACTCAGTTCCAAGATTGTGTGCTTTTTTTGGCAAACAGAAGGCAAATGATGTGATCTTAACACACATGATAACCTTCCTAAATGACAAACAAGATTGGCAGTTGCGGTCATCATTTTTCAACAGCTTAGTATCAGTGGCTGCTTACATTGGATGGCAGAGTTCACACATCCTGAAGCCACTTCTCCAACAAGGTTTGAGTGACAGCCAAGAGTTTGTGGTGGCACAGTGTTTGTCTGCCATATCATCACTCGTTGAACTCGGTTTAATACCCAAGCAGTTGATGTGTGAACTTGTTCAGGAGAATGTTTTCTTTCTGGCCCATCCTTGTGAATGGATTCGGCATAATACAGTTTCATTTATATGTGCATGCTCCAAGATTTTGGACACAATCAATATGCACTGCTACATTTTACCTACAGTGATGCCGTTTTTAAAGTACTCCATCGTGCAAGCAGACAAAGAAAATGTGTTACTTAATGCGCTACGTCCATTTATCAAACAGCCAGTGTATCAGCTTGTATCCCAAACGCCTTATATAAAGAGCACGTTTAGCGCTCTCAGGATAAGGCAATTGCAACGTAATAACGAATCCCACCTTAGCGATAATCATGAAGAAAAACTTGACCAAAAAGTGAAAGCTGTAATTAAAAAATTGGTATTGAAAGAAATGGATGAAAATGATGAAGACTTGCTACTTTTTTTTGAAAATTTCTTGCTCAAACAACAAAGAAGTATTGCTGACATCGCAAATAAGGAATGGCAAGATGATCATGTCGCCGAAGGTAGTGTGATAAATATCGCTCAGCTGGGATCAGCTTTTGTGAGAAGACATGCAGACATGGTCAAAGAACCTGAGCAAGCCAGTTCAAATAGGGCCAAGGCAAAAAAAAATCGCAAAAAGGAAACCACACATGAGATGAATGAAGAATGGAAAGCCATGTTTGGAAGTGATACGTCGAAACTGACTACAGCTCCATTAACCAAGAAATCAAGTGCTTCTAATCTGACAATATCGATGTCACAGCTGGAAAGTAATGCTCCACAGCTTGGGTACACCCCACCGGAAACCAAGCAGTCCAGTTTACAATGCAAGTACGCATCATGTAAACTTGATCTCAGAGCACTAGTGCATCACAAACGAGACCTTTACAAAGTAGATGTCAAGCAGAGGGAGCTGGAAAACAATGCTGATAACAGCGGTGTAAATCTTACCACAGAATGGCAACCACTTGGTATTTTAGTTGCGCATATGAAAGAACATCGGGGTCCAATTCACAGAATTGCAGTTAGTCCATCCAACTTTCATTTTGTCACTGTTTCATCGGATCGAACCCTTAGACTTTGGGAAGGCATTAAGTTAGAAGGGAAGGCAGTAGTGAATCGTTCCAAGGCTTCCTTTCAAAGGTTTGCTGGTTCAGTGCGATGTGCTGCCTTTGTTAATGATGAAGCTGTCGTCTGTGCATCTGATGACGGCACCATACACTCACTATGTGTCGAGTTGTTGGGTACACGCTCACAAGCTGAAAAGCCGGAATCTATGCCAACTCCGTCATCTCCTGTTTTGTTTACACATTCTGTCAACCAGACTGTCCATGGGCGGATAACAGACTTGAATTCTATAGTAAACTCACCTGTGATTGTCTATTCCACAAGTCATGGAAGCGTCGTTGCTTTGGATACAAGAATGAGAGACAATCACTCAGCATGGGAACTGAAACATAATCTAACCCACGGTTTACCCACCACCTTCTGTATAGACCCCAGGCAACACTGGCTCTGCCTGGGTACTGCTCGAGGGGTGCACGTTTGCTGGGACCTACGCTTTCAACTCCCTATCACCCAATTTTCACACCCATCTGCTGCTGGCGTTCGGAAGGTCACAACTCACCCGACCTCCAAATCAAGCGTCATCTCTGTTGTAACTGGCAACAATGAAGTAAGTGTCTGGAACCTTGAGACTGGCACAAGACAGATGAGTTTATGGGCAAGCACTGCCCCACCATTGTCACTTACACAAAAGACAGCCGATTCCATAAATGGCCTTACCACGACCATCACAAACAATGGAATTCGCTTGTTTACTGGTGGTACTGACAGCAAGATAAGGCTTTGGGACCTTGGAAACGCAGATCGATCAAGAATAATTTCCGGGCCTGAGCTCTCCGGGAACAGGTGGAGTTATTCTACCTCCTACCAAAATCGTCTCGTTGATGGCACTCACGTTGTTGAAGAGCAAACGGCTAAATCTCGTCATGACGAATCTCACACGGCTGGTCCTTCCCAAGATAGTACTGAAGAGAAAACGGCGACAGAAAACAGAAGAAGAAAGCCAGGAGATCATGTGGTACCGACCTATCACCATGATGTAATAACTGATCTTGCCGTCTTTCGTGTTAGCCAGACATATTTGTTGTCATCGTCTAGGGATGGAGTCGTTAAGATATGGAAATAGCGTTTTCAGGTTTTGCTTGACTTACTACCGAAACACTAATACAAAATATTGTTAACTGAAATAGTCAATGACAAAATACTGTACTATGCAATGTAATGAATTGCTCCCAAATCAACTTTGTCTTGCCGCCTTTCACCATTTTGATTAATCATCAGTACTGCTATTGCTTTTTTCAAAATTGTTGCTTTTACGGTATGAAAGCTATTTTGATACAGAATAGGATGATTTTAATAACTCACACCAAGTCTTTTCTCCTATTTTTTGGGCATGCAAATTTGTTAAGCTGTTGTGGCCCCTCATAAATGATTCTATCAGTAATTTGGTTTTGTACCACCTATTTTCAATTAGATTAAAACCTTACCAATGCTGGTTTAGTATTATACCATTTTGTTTACAATGCTATGTACACTGAAACATACATTTCATTTTATATATTTAAAGGCTTATGCTGTACACTGTTTGTCATGTTATTCTGTGTTTAATATGCAGTTTGGAAGTAACAGCTTGTTAAAAAGCATTCGACACTTAGTTTGCTGTGAAAACTTGAGCTCTTCTGTGACCAATTGCCTGCAAATTGCTTCGGAAAAATCATCGGCTCATGAGTGTTTGTTGTGCAATATCTCTTTTATGTCTAACTTTGTTTATTTGGTCACATTTTAATTGATAGTTTATCATTTTTAAACAGCTAATTATTACATTTATTCAGTCGCATATGACAATTATAACCAGTTACAGTGTTTTGGGCGCAAGTTTTGCTTCAGTCTTGGCACCAGTATTTTTATCTTGAAGCAGTAAGCGTTATAAATTTATGCCAGTGACTTTTTAAATGACAAATTATCAATTTTTAATATCAAAAACAAAAAAAAAACTAGTCATAAAATTGCACTCTTTGATTAATACTGGTGTTACCGGATATCACAGTATATCAACGTATTAGCTTTGTAAGAACCAATCTATTATTTCTTGTAATTCTTACTGATTTTTGGTCAATCTATATATTGTAAGGTGCGCAACAGAATTTATTAAATAATTTTTTAGAAACAAACAAGTCAAGTTGTTGAGCAACTATTTAGAAAAATTGTCTGTTATCAATAAATCAGCTATCGCTCTGCAAGTTGAGGAGTTTTGGCCGAACCTTCCTTTCATCAACCTATTTTTTTTCTCAGTTCCATGGTCAAATAAAATGACTATTTAATAAACGACGATCACTGTGTACTACAGTTTTATTAATCTCCAAAAGAATAACTTAAAGGAAACAATGTGCTTATTTGGATAGGGAAATTTACCACAAAAACCATGCATAATTGCACAAAACGGTTGTGACTAAAGTAAAATGAATGATGTATGGTAGTTAGTTTGACATACTCGATTCCTGTACCAGCCAGTAAAGAACAATGCAACAGTTCTACAGTCATACAAATGCATGTCATACAAGAGCAATTTCATTTAAATGCAATTAGTAATGACAAACACGATTTGATCAAGACACAGCCAAGTTCGAAAAATGCACTTCACTTTCAAATCAAGAGCAATAAAAAAATCATTAAAAACCATTTAACAAAGGCAAAAAAAAATTTATATATATACCATATAATGGCAAAACCAAGGTTATAAAATTAAGCATATCTTGGAGAATTGTGTTTTTCAACCTGGCAGCATAGCGCAGGGGGTGAAACTGACCAGCAAAAGTTACATCCTCCCAGGATTTGTCCGCCATGTGTGCTTCGTGGCAAGGTACCGCAGTTTTTGGCTTCAAAAAACCTTTCAAAAACATGTTGCCTGCAACAGTTAAGTACACGTCTAAGATGTCACCTTCTTGAGTTTATGAAAAAAGCCGTCCAATTCTAATGGGTCATTGTGAGGGGGTTCGTCCAGACACCAGGACCCATTTGAACTAGATTGCCATGTTTCTTTAACACCGAGTGATAGTTCTGATATACTATTAACAACCGATTTGACTGGCGACAATAAAGCACCATTTGCATATCCCTTTTGCTTGTTCGAGTTATCGTCAACGTTTTCGATTTTGATTCTTGGCACTCGTAACTTTTCAACATTGTTTAATTTCCGAGCAGGGCTCTGAGAACGCTTTCGATTACGTTTCGATGACGAGCTGCTGTCTGGCTTTGAGTTTTTATAACGTTGTCTTTTGGCAGGGGAACAATTGCCGAGATTTGCTGATGCCGAAACATCATCTTCATCCAACTCATTTCGTTTTCGTTTTGGTGATTCTGTCCCAGGGTTTGTCATTTTACCCATGTCCATTGACACATTACTGTCAGAATCACTGAAATTACAAGTTGAATTTTCTATACTTTCAAAACTTTCTGTGTCTGTACTGAACAATGCCTTTGATTCATTTGAAGTAACTAGCTCTGTATATATCTTTTCGTTACGGTCTTTATCACAGGATAAGGTCATGGAAGTGTCAAACGTAAGATCATCATTGTCGCAATCAATTTTCATGGTGACGTTTGACAAAACAGTGACACCTTCTTCTGGGTTTAAATCAATATCTAACATTGGTTCGGATAGTCGTCGCATAATCATTTCTGACGAAATCCTTTTTAATGTGGCGCATAGAATGGCTTGCTTGCAGAAATCAGGTGACCGCCTCTGCTTGTTGGCTTCTTTCTTCTCAATGGTTTCATTCCATAACTTATCCAGATTAGATTCAGACACCCATTTTCTCTCAAATGCCATATCAGCTGTCATTCCTAACGCCTACAACATAGTTTTGTAATAGACTAATATTTGTAGTTTAGATTAAATGAACACAATAGTAATTTGATACACACAACATCAGTCTAGTCAAGTCTGACAATTTCACTCCAAACAGGAAAGTTGGCAATTTTTGTCCGAATACGACTGAAGCAGCTAACAAATTAGTTGCACATTGCAAACTTTCCAGTTGTACTTAACTTTAACAATGACATATGCAACTCACTTGCAGTGAGAGTAACTTATACACTAAGTTTAAACTAGAACGTACTGTGCATAGTAGGTGTACACCACAGACAAAATGTGACACATGTGCACCCTCAATATAGAACAGACAACAAGATAGCTCAGGTGAAATGCACCCTGGCTCTCTGCACCGGATTCTGACACATCATACATACTTTTCAACAGAGGTAAAAAGTAGCAAATAGTATATATATATGATTTATATATATATTACCAGTATACATGTTTATAGTGATCTCGGTCTGCAGAGTTGGGCAAGAGTGCACTAGTGCGGTTATAATTATATTCAGTAGCGCACTTGAGGTGTGTTAATGAGCACAATTATGTACACTTAGCTGATTTTTCTATGTATTTAACCAGTTGTGGACATCGCTATTATGCCTTATTACATGATTTATAGCAAGATTTTTATCAGACAGGCTTGCTAAAGCATCTAAACCAGCACCTGGCAGTCTGCGAGAGTTCTTTTTCATCTTTTGCACACCTATGAACTTGCCAAATAAACGATTAAAAAAAAGAATCCGGTTTCAATTAAACTCGCCTGCCACAAATTTCAAAAGATAAGTCAAACTTTGATAGATACGGTATTAATAACGTTCAAATGTTCTAAGCTGTGTAGACTTTACATTTGTGGTATATTTTAGAGTGGCTACTGCTATTTCACCCGAACAAAATTGTACGTTTGAGGCTATTTTTCATAGTTTCTTGTTAACCTAATTTGAATTTTATAGGCTAACAAAAGTAACTTAAACCAAACTTAAATCTTCCTTTTAATCTAAATACAACTTCAATTAAACCGTAATTAGCTTAAATCGATTTTTTACATAACCATTCTCCCAGACCTAACCTAACTGCATATGTTACCCATAACCTAACTGCCCATGCAAATATTTACACAATTTTGATTTTAACAATTACATTTGTTTGATGAAGGACATATGTTTAAGTCCGAAACATGTTTGTTCTTGTATCTTGTTAATGAATTAAGTTTCCTGCGCTAGTCGCTTTATTTGCAACTTTATGGTATCTAACTATATTTTTAACTCCGGGTTGCGTGACCTACTAACGGTGTTATAATCACTTTGTTTCAGAGTGGTAGCGACAAACGAGATGCTACAATGTCTGAATGCTTTGCACAAAACACTAAGAAGGACATAAACATAACTTTGAAAAAGTCAAAAGAAAAATTTTAGAAAAATGTTCGGAATCATCTAAGCGTGAACCCGATTGAAAAGTACGGTGAGAAATCATGCGTGCAAAGATGAAGTTTTGGCATGCACTGAAGCCTCAATTCTTTGTTGATTCATTATTATACATCGTTGTGACGATAAAAAATTTTGGCATGCACATTGATGGATCTTATGCGTTCATGTGGCACACTTTCCACTTTGGAACGTGACAAATGAGCATGGTTGACCTCAATCCATTTAGCTATAATAGTTCTAGATAAAACTATAGTTACAGGTGTTGGCCTAGATATGTATTGGAGAAAAATTGAATAGGCGTGCACTTGGCCAGCCACTGTACACCTAAATTATGTTTCTGCACACCTGAAATCTCGAGGGATACTGTCATGAAATACAGACTGGGGCTAAATACAGCAGTTTTCGACAAGAAATCAATGAAAAGATGTAAATTTTGGTGTGATTGCGTGCCTTAAAAGCTGAATTCTTTGTTAATTTAGTACAAATTGGCTTTCGAACAACTAGCATTTCTTTGTTTATTTACCTATTATAAATACCGTATCGTCGTCAAGATAAAACGTTTGACGTGCACAGTTAAAAAATTCTTGCGTACAGCTGCCACAATTTCCACTGCGACCTATACATTAACCTAATAACATACTGACCAAATATAGCCTACCGGTACAAGCTAGTGAGCTACGGTATCGTCACTGCAGCACTGTCCACCATACCACCTCCTGTATAAATGCATTGCGCAACTATGTAGGCCTAAGCCTGCCGCTTTATAAATGTTATTCTATATGTTCAGTAAGGCCGGTTGTATTTCCGTAATAAAAAAATTTTTAACAACAAAGCCCAAAAGTTTCTACAAAAAACACAGTCCGGTACTTTCCGGCGCGGTGCACTGGCAACAAGAACAACGTTTGCTTACGAAACAAAGGAAATTGAAAGAAAATTCTGCCACTAAGTGACGCTCAAGAACACATTATGGCGTGTTGTCTATTACGGTGTAGTGCCAAATAGCGATCCCCTGCCAAATATTGACCCCCTGTGTGACGTGATAAATTCGTTGTCTGATAAAGG
Organism: Clavelina lepadiformis; assembly: GCF_947623445.1. Classification (NCBI taxonomy): domain Eukaryota; kingdom Metazoa; phylum Chordata; class Ascidiacea; order Aplousobranchia; family Clavelinidae; genus Clavelina; species Clavelina lepadiformis. Next base: position 22,784,721 of record NC_135241.1, read on the forward strand.
AATTGACTCAGCAGATAATGTGCTTCTATTCAGTAGCTGAATAGTATGATACCGTAACTTTTGCGAATGCATGTATACTGGCAAAGAAAATACCGTACACAGATCACAGGCTACAATACAACAAAGTCAAAAAATGAGAGCCTATCGGAACTTGAACAAACGCTAGCTCGGTAACCGGGGTTCGGACGGTAAAGAATCATCGCTGAGTTCAAGTCTTGGAAAGACTTTCCTCAGTTCCAGAGTAAACATGCCTCAGTCACAGTAGTTCTTTATGCCTTGCCCTGCGGCATTTCAACTATAACATATAGCGCGGCTGAGTGTAAGCGAGAAGCCTAGTCTTCTAACCACTCTAATAAGAAACTAACCGAAGTGACCCTGACCTGACGAAGGTTTTCTCGAGAGTATTTCTTAAGCAACTGTAAAGTCAAGCCGGGTTTACGTTTTGTGTGCTTGTGTCAAAGCAATATTGCAAATAAATACGCAAAACGTAAGCTCCGACAACATTTTATCCAGTCGCTTTTATAAATGTGATTAAAGTGCGAACGCTTACTTGGCGTCGGCATTTTGTTTTAGGCCTTTACTGCTCTATGAATTCGATTAGATTGCTATAGGCCCATCTACTGTAACATTTAACGTTATAAATTACGTAAGTTATTAGTTAAATAGGCTGTCTTAAACTTGATGCCACTGCACTAGTTAGCTCAAAGGTAGCCTACCTTACAACTTATAATAGCCACAGGCAAAAGTCTGCATCTTGCCAAACTAGGTGGGAAGTTTTATTGTATCATGAGCCTATTCCTAAACATACCTGTAGCTATGGACTGACTGCATCAGGCAGAATGAGTAGGTTGCAAAAGAGAGAGCGAGTATAAATAAGCTGTAGTGTGCTTGTCAGATACGATTGGAGCGAAAAACAAACGTGAAAAGAAAGTTGCAAGATAATGCTGTCAAGGTAAATAATTAAATAATGATAAGACTAGGATAGCGGTCGGGCGCAAGTTTGAGGGGATAGTATGTCAGGATTCCAGGATTAGAAAGCCCGAAAGACTCTCAACCAAGTTTCAACAGATGATAACGAAAGATAAGCGAACAAACAATTATCACCAAACACCCCAACATTCAATTCGGTCTCAATCGCAAGCATAGAGTCTTGGCGCACAATCAGCTTAAACTTGATAAGAGATCTGGACGTTACCATCGTCTATGATCTTTACCTTTCCATTTTAGTTTCTTATCATTTTCTTGAGGAATTTCTACTCTTTTCGCTCCAGTTATATCTTACTTACTTATTGACACCTTTTAGAACCATATTGTTCCACCAGAAGAAGTAATCTTCTAAATCTAGGAATGCTTATGATACAATAAACCTTGACAGCTAGTCTGACTTTGTACGCCCTTTAGTTATCATATAATTCACAAGTCGCATGCTATTGTATGAAGCGCAAAAAGCATACAGTGTTTACCACAGTGGTCCGTCTGAAAGTCGCCGATTTAAAACCACAATTCCATGAAGAAAAAATAAGTCAAGTTTTAATTTCTCAAAGTCTCAAACCCATTCTTTTGCGTCGGTAGCCACATTTCGTAAGTCAAATTCTTTCGCATCATGAAATGCATGCTCATGTTTATTTTGATTTTATTGCAACTAATAATAGAAAAAATGCCACTGGCACAGTACAAACGAAAAATAAACAGTTACTGAACGTAGCAAAAAATCCTCCACCCCTTACGAAGTATATAAATGTTTGTCTTAGTCCCAGTTTGATCCACTCTTCATCTGGGTTGATTAAAAACAGGGCAAAACCCTATTCCAGGACAATCATTTCAAGCAGTGTTGTTAAACTAATGAAACGATTTCGGATATACTGCTAAACGTAGGGCTATGTTTAATACGACATTAAACGTAGTTCTTTAAAGTTTACATTATTGCAACTTCAAATCCACCAAGACTGTATTTATAACTTCAGACATGTGGTATAGGTCAGTATGCCCAATGCAAGTGCAGGCGTTTCGTTTGGGAGCTCAGCAAGTTTTTCGAAAACCTTTCAGGATCGGATAAATATTATTAAAAGCTTCATCGATTTCATGACGAACTTTGGCACCTGTACAAGTGAAGAGTCATGGAACAAACTATCTCATCTTATTGCTTCAAATAAGGGAGCCATAATCATAATCTGGATAAAAGAGCTTAACTATGAAGCTTTGATAAAACCTTACCGGTTAGAACAACTTTTCCAGAAACAAAAATCAGTAAAACGATTCGAGGCTTCACCATTCGATAAATTAAGCCTGGGAAAAGCTCCGGTTCATAACTGAAGAAAAAAATGAGCAAGGTAAAAAACAGAAATAAAGAAACAATAGAAAAACTAATAATATAAAAAAATACGTAATCAATGAAACTCGGCACCTTGAGAACTGGCTGTGGGTTAATACAAGTCCTTCCAATCTTATAGGAAATTTAACGTCAACACTTCCAACCATGTTCTGAATTTTGAAGTCAAGGAATTTTGCATCGAAGCCTAGCTTCTGTACAACTCTGGCGTACTTTCTTGCAGCCAGTCTTGATTGATTTTCACTTTTCGCGCCAGTACACACCATCTTGCCGGAGCTAAAAATCAGCGCTGTGGTGCGTGGCTCTCTGATTCGCATAATGACAGCAGCAAATCTCTACAACATGAAAATGTAAGTTGCATGATTGTTGTTGCGTGCGTCATATAATACCAGAATAATTAGGTGCTGAATATGCAATTTACACAATGCAAGCAGTAGGATAAATATTGGTAACTTAAGTACAGTAAGATCCCGATTCGAAACTTGAATATGAGCACAAACTTAGCAACTATGGTTTTGTAAATACAGTAGCTACACAATAGGCGTTTTATTACGAAATATATATCAGCAAAATCTGAAGGCAACAAAACCAGTAACCATGCAAGACTCATGTTTGCCTCAATTGAAGTTGGCCAATGTAAATAAAAACGCCGAATTGTATTTTTGCACGGGGTGTCATAGCAACCTACTGTCATCAACGTAAAAAATTTGAAAGTGATCGCGGACCCAGATGATATTTAAATGATACGTGATTAGGTTAAATAACCGAAATTTTTTGACTTATCCTAAAAAAATATTTAGCTTATCGACAATTATGATATATTGATTGTAGAGTAACTAATTTTGTTGTAATTAGCATTTTGTCACCGGTTACCTAAGCATTTTTGAAAAATTTGCTTTAAGCTTGCAAGGAAATTGGAGAGAAAACTCTCACAGCTGGGTATGAAATTGAGGATTGGATTCGTTCAAAATTAACAACATGAACACCATTCAACACTTTGCCAATTTCGCATTGCTCAGAGAGACAATGGTTGATTTAGGTCAAAGAGTAAATGTTTAAAATACGTCTGAGGTCTGTGGACCCAAGCGAGCTACATATCAAAAAAGCCCAGATAGAATAGAATTGACAAGGTCGAAAACTCAACTAAGAGAGACGATTCAAACCGTCATAGATCATGATTAAATTAAACGATAACATTCCATCTTAATTTTCTCGTAAAGGAAATTATCAAAACGGTCGCAATGACTTTCATTAGTATTTACAAAGGTTGATAATATTTAACACAAAAAATCGTTCGTTCGAAACTATTCGCATACCTAGTTATACATGCCTATCTTTAACAACGGGCTGTGCGACCTACACGTGACCATCTCGGGACAACGTGCCCAACCAAAATACAAATAGACAACAAATGCTACCATCTGATGTTGAACGTTCGCCTTGCCTTCAAACATTTCAATCGTGTCAATGGTCACTGGTATTTAATTTTCAACACGTCGAATAGACTTCAACGATTAATTCGCGTATAGATTTCCTTCATATTGTTGTGCTAAGAATAATGACTTGAGCTCTGTTTATCGTGCGTGTCGAATTCGGGTTACTTCAGGTCAAGCGCGCATGTGACGTTATTTCAAACGGTTTCGTGTGCTTTGCGGCTTGGAAACTTCGTAGAAGTCGTAAGAAACTTATTCCTTAAAAAACAGCAGTAAATTGTTTGGGTAGGTTTTTTGTCTGTGACAATCAGTGCTGTTGTTTACTTCGTAGTAAATTTTGAAGATGGAATCATAGAAATTTCTTCATGAAAAGTTTTACGTGAACACGAAAACAAATGGTTCCAAGAAGCAGCACACATCTGACACAATCACCAACAAAGGGCGATTCTCTGCTCGCCTGACAAAATTACGCGGCCTAACCAAAAAACTCGTAGTAATGTGTTGCGTAATACTCACCGGACAGCGCTTTTTCCCATGCTATACAAGTACTGTTTGTGGCAAAATTGGTGCACCGACTTGATCTACGTTTCAAATGAAGTCACTTACCTTTGGGTTGTACTCAGCATTTCTTGCGTGTAAGGCAATTTTCTTCAAGTCCAATTTGGTATCAAGGTTAACTGTAGACACGATATTTCTGCAAACACAAACCTGATATTAATATGGGGTGCACAAGCAAGTATATGAAATCAATAACAACTTGTTAACAACAATATTGCAGACAACAGGATGATTATGCTTAATGCTTTATGATGTGCAGCTTTTCTAATCTCTTTTAATGCTGCAATCCTTTGAAATTGCATTCACTCATATTTACACCAACTACTCAACAGAAAAACGTTTTATTTTGATGACAAATATCAGTAACAACCAGCCATCCAGATAATAATTACAACTAAATTAGCTATCAGAAAAACTGTGCTCATATAGGTGCAACACTGTGGTTACGATTGTTAAAAATGAACTCACTGTAATTGTGGTGGCCCGACCCCCAAATCAGCTGGGGTTCGAGGGGTCATGGGAGTCATCGCAGACAGGTAAGGTGTTGGGACGGAAGCGGACGGTGGGCCCTGAATAACACAAGAAATCCCTGATTGCTTTCGATAAATGAAGTTTCATTTAAGATACAACAAAGAAATTTAAGGTGAGAAACCGTTCAACACTTTCACAGGTAGAGGTTTTACAGCTGTTCATAAGCTGGGACTGAATTTTGTTTTGAACCTTTGATAGGAATGAAGATTAAACAGGCACTGTAATTTGGAGCAAACCTGTGTTTGTGATGTGGAAGCGTTTGAACTGCGATATGATTGAAGTTGTGGTCTGTCAGCTGTGAAAGAAAACAAAAGTTACTTTTGAGAATGACGCAACTGTAAACTTATACCAATTCCAAACATTTCTACTATATAGCACAAAATATAATTTAAATTAACGGTTTACAAGATCCATGTCAACCTAAATACAAATCCCAGCATATTTAGAAACTTTTGCACAGATTTTTCAGCACATTGTAAGCAAAACACTACAGGCCTACATGAAGGTTGATTTTGATTCTCCTGGACTTTTTCTTGTTGCTGCTGTTGTTGGTAAACCTGATGTTTGTATACGATGGGATGTGGCTGAGAAGAATATCCACTAGGATTAGGAAGATGCAAGGAACTACCCACCTAGTTAAAAAATAGAACACTTTCAATAAGGCTGCCACAATTTCACCGGACAAAATCGTGTGTTTAAAGATCTTTTTCACAGATTTTTGTTAAGCTAATGCTAATGTTATAACACAGTACCTTAAGCGCAACTTAAATCTTTTTAACTTAACCACCTATCTTTAACTATGGGAAGCATGACCTACTTTCGGTGAAACAGTCACTCTTTAAATAGGCACAGACAAATGAGCACAACAGGCCCATTTTCTTTATACACAAGTAAGACATAGGACTAGCCCAGTGCTTCAACTGATGGGCCGAGGTAAAGTTTAAATTTTGTCAGTAAAATTTAGTCATCTAGAGCAGGGGTGTGCAACCCGCGGCCCAAATGCGGCCCGCAAAGGAAAAATATGCGGCCCGTGGAGAAGTGACAATTTTGAACGGTGTGCGGCCCGCGAAACGAGTTTTAATTTAGTTTAGTCTGCTATGTGCAATCAATTCCAATCCCCTTGCAGTGCTGAATCAAACCTTGGCTGAATGTCTGTGACGCAACAATACCCTAACCGTTAGGGTATTGTTGCGTCACAGACAGACGATTAGGGCCTAACGGCTAGCTTGTGCAAAGCAAGAACGCAATTCACAAAGATGTCAATTGCTGAGCAGTTAGCATTTCAAGGAAAATGTAGACGCTGTTAAATAAATAAGTAAATTGCAGTTTTCTTTAGAAATTCCTGCGTCTTAACTTATATTTCTGCAAGGAGATAACCCCTAATAAAGTCACAAGACCAATAACGAAAGAAACTGTTATTGATTTTGTGCTTTTAACTACGTGTATGTTAATTAAAGGTGTGGCCCGCGGTTTCAACCAGTTGTTGGGATCTGGCCCTCTTGTACAAAAGGTTGCACACCCCTGATCTAGAGAATAAATGGCCCTCAAAAAACAATTATCAGCAAAATTGAGTTGCCAGTTGAAAAAGGTTGAGAAGTATTGGCCTAGCGGCTAGCCCATGCCAACTGTACTAAAAATGTACATTAGTAATTAATCATTACCAAAGATGTATACCTGGTGCATGGTAACTGAAGATGTAGGCATCAGACTGGTTGACATTTGTGAAATAGTTCTACTATCTGCGATGCTTCCGTGAGGGTTTATCTGTCCCATGTTTGACATCGTTCCAGGAATTTGCCTAGACGACTGATTCATTTTTGATGTTCTTCAATATCTAAAGAACTAAACACAAACGGCAATCTGCCGTATAACTGCAACAGTTTTAAGACAGACAATTTGCAAACTCCTAAATTAAAAACACACGTCCAAGCCGAATGTCCGCCAAATGTGGTTCGCTTTATAAAGATGGCGTCAGATGAAAATCAGAAAAAAGCGAACTCTACCAGAAGATGTCGCTAACTAGTTATTCTATGGAAAATTTTCTCCTAAGCTATGTTGTTTATGTGTATTAAATTTAGTTGATCTTTTATCAACAAATCATAATTTTGGCTAAAAACTATACTTCTCATGAAAAAAATTTTTAAAGGATGTCTCGAACTCTCAAAAAAAAAACACAAATATGTTTTTTAAGAATTCACACGCCTTCTTTTCAGCCAATGGCATCATCCAAAGAAACAAACACGCTCTTCGTTCATGCTTCCATGTACACCGTCCAATCGCAGTCGGCATCGCTATTGATATCCTCCGTTTTCGCCGAGTCGTGTAGGTTATTCATTCGCGAAAGACGTCGCTGTGCTGTTTTAGTTTTTTCAGGCTTATGACGTAGTGGAATAACTTTTAAGTTGTGTTACTAACATGTCGCTGGTTTTTCGACTGCAACCCAAAACAAAGTTCATAAGGTAGGCTATGGTCTATATCTGCAAGTACTTTATTTTAACCGTCAGAGTGTTATGGCCGTGATGACTGATAAATAGCGATTCGCAGTCTGCAAAAATTGCATTGGTATCGTTGTGCAATTGCCCCGATTATCCGTCACATACGTAGCCTACAATCCTCCATGGTAGCTATGGCATAGAAAAACTGTTTTTTTGTACCTGCTTGGTTTAAACTTGTCCAACTCGATTTTAAGAGCCTGTACAAATGCAAGAGCTTTCTTGTCATCATCTGTACGTTGCTTGCAATTAAAAAATGAGCCGATTCTTGCCTTTGCTCCTGGATCAAAGGAAAGGGAAGACGTGAGGGCAAAACTGCAGGAGGTCCAATCTCATACGGAAGACATACCAATTGTTATTGGAAATGAAGAAATTCATACAAATGATGTTCACTATCAAGTTTCGGTAAATACTTTTTCTCCCTTGAACATAGTTTTGCTTTGCACTTTATCGTATTCTTAAAATCCTTACGTTGTAATAAAAATTGACTAAAATGGTAGTGTATCATAGTCTTTATGCTGTAGATCTTTAGGCTAGGCTATACTAAGATTTTGTGGACAAAATTAATAGAAGCAATTAAATGGCTGTGAGCTTATTTGTTTGGTTGTGAAATGAAATGCCACAACACCAATGTTCCCTCTAAGCTGCGCGCGTGCGCAAATGCGCACTGCTGACACGGTCTCCGCGCACAAGAAAAAATTCCAACCTGAATTAAAAATAGAATAAACGCATAATAATGACCACATGCACGTTTGATGTTGCTCACAGTGGTCCAAGAGACCGCTCAGGGAGTTAGTGTGTTTGCTGAGACTCATGAAAAATTTGAGGGAACATTGCACAACACAGAAACCAGGACTTACATAGTACACACAGCAATATTTTAAGTTACTAATTGCTTCTACACACAATGTTTTCAGCCGTACAAACACAGCCAAAAGATTGCAAGATATTGTTATGCAACACCAGACCTGATAAACAGTGCCATTGAAAATGCATTGTCAGTTCGACACGAGTGGGAAGCAAGATCACTCTCAGATCGAGCCCAGATCTTCTTCAAAGCAGCAGACGTTTTAAGTGGAGAGAAACGAGCTGATATTCTGGCAACAACTATGGCTGGACAAGTAATCTGATTATACTTGGTCATAGTTTGAGATTGTGTAAAATTGTAAGATGCCTGTTTTCTTATTCAACCTCAGTGAGATGTTGTTTCTTATTTTCTATCTTTCAGTACAATTTGTTTACCTTAACTTTAACATAATTCAAATGTATATTGAGAATTACAACGTCTTAGGTCAATTGTTAACAAGTGAAATGGACAAATCATCTATTTGATAAAATTTTTATAACTTTTCTTTTTCTTGTGGATGTATATTTTTAGCTATAAATTGAATTTGTATGAAAGTTGGCTTTCTTCATAGTCACATACTTTGCATTTCATGAACTAGGCAAAGAATGTAGTTCAAGCTGAAATCGATGCTGCTCCAGAGCTAATCGACTTCTTCAGATTTAATGCAAACTACGCTCTTGAACTTGAAAGGAGTCAACCGATCAACCCTGACCCGAGTATCGTTAATACAGTTGAATATAGAGGACTCGAAGTGAGTATCTTCTTGTTATTAAATTCAAATGTGCATTAATATGCTTGTATATTGTTTTGTCTTGATGGTTTACTAAGACATGTATCTGAACATTGCAAGCTTTATTTGTAATTGTGCTGTACACTGTACAGCGTTTTGTGTAAATATTTATGTTTGGAAACAGATAAATTATTAACAGATAACTAGTTACACATAGAAACACTGGAATAAGGAGATATGACATGGTCCGGCTGACTGCATTTTGTGAAATTTTTATTGGCCATGAACAATTGCTTGCTTACACATGGTTGATTTGTTTGTAAAAGTTAGTCTATATCTAAGTTATCATATTAAATTTACTACATAGCTCTTTTGCTTTGCAGGGTTTCATTGCCGCCATTTCTCCGTTTAATTTCACTGCTATTGGTGGGAACCTAGCAGGGACACCAGCCTTAATGGTAAGCCGGTCTACCATGATTTCTTGCAATAGCTGCATCACTATGATACTGCATCTCAGTTCAGTATATGAGCACTGTACTAACTTTTCAGCAAATTTTTCAATGTGTGTTTGTACTGCAGGGAAATGTAGTGCTGTGGAAGCCAAGTGATACAGCAATGTTATCTAACTGGCTTGTTTACCGCATCCTGCGTGAGTGTGGCTTACCACCAGGAGTTATACAATTTTTACCTGCTCACGGCCCTGTGTTTGGAGATACTGTAACACAATCGTCTGATCTAGCTGGCATCAATTTCACTGGGAGTGTACCGTACGTTAAATTACCTTGTTTTAAATTTGTTGTATTTCATGTGTTGCTTAACTTTATGCTGATACAACTTTTAACAACCATGTCAATGTGTCTTCATGACAAGTTAAAACGTTGTTGGTTAAAATCTGGTCTGGTCTTAATGTTAATCTTGTAACCTATAATTACAACTTTTCTAAACATTTTTTCTAAAATTAAAAAATGTTATAGCTTTCATGTTGGTGTTTATTGATATTGTCAGTAAGCTAAAACCTTTGCAATGTCAGAACCTTCACCCATTTATGGCAACAAGTTGGTCAAAACCTGCCTCACTACAAAACATTTCCAAGAATCGCTGGTGAATGTGGTGGAAAAAATTATCATTTTGTCCACTCATCTGCTGATGTTGAGAGGTATGGCTGGTGACTGAGTCAAAATAATTCTGTGGTTATCTTTACTGTAGTTTTATTTCACAAACCTCACTACCTCCAATCATTGGGTCACACTGCTGTTGTTCCATAGTGTTGTGAATGGAACAATCCGTTCTGCATTCGAGTTCGGGGGGCAGAAGTGTTCTGCTTGTTCAAGGGCATACGTTCCAAAATCTCTGTGGCCACAAGTTAGAGATGGATTGTTGGATAAGCACAAGGATATAAAAATGGGAAATGTAAGATCAACTAAGAAGCTTTTATGCAACGATAATTTAATCTACTTAAAACTTCAATGTTAATTTAATTTTTAATGCAAAAGAATGTAAGTTAAGTTATGACACAATTTTCAGTATAATATCACCTAAACGAATGGGTTCTGCAGCCCGATGACTTCTCTGTGTTCTTGTCTGCTGTGATCGACAAAGCATCATTTGATCGCAACAAAAGTTACCTCGAGCATGCCAAAAGTTCTCGGGATGTGGAAGTTTTGGCTGGAGGTTCCTGTGATGATTCGGTTGGCTACTTCGTTGAACCAACCATTGTTCAGTGCCATAACCAGAAAGATAAACTCATGCAAGAGGTTTGATTCAGCCAAAGTTTGAAGTTATTTCAGCACCTGTATGTTATATACAAATGCGATTTTATAGGAAATTTTTGGACCGGTTTTATCCTGCTATGTTTATGATGACGATGATTACAAAGAGGTGCTGAAGCTCATAGATTCCACGTCTTCATTTGGATTAACCGGTTCTGTCTTCTCAAAAGACGAGTTAGTAGCACTATCAAGCCGCGTGTATGCGACTATGCGTACTTTGTTTACATTAGGTTTACCAATTGTGTAAATTTCTCACAGGTCAATTGTCGATGAAGCAAAAGCAATTTTGCGGCAATCCGCTGGGAACTTTTACATCAATGATAAATCAACTGGGTCCGTTGTGGGTCAGCAATGGTTTGGCGGTTCAAGAAAGTCGGGTACCAATGATAAGCCTGGGAGTCCCCACTACTTGCTACGCTGGGTCTCACCGCAGGCCATAAAGCGTTCCAAGGTTCCATTGAAAGACTGGAGATACCCGTCCATGGAATGAGTAGTTTGGGTTTATGTTGGTTGGAGTTTATTCTACTTAGGCCGACTAGACAGCTTGTGCTTGCATATAACAATTGACCGTGTGATTTTTCTGGCAACTTCCCTGGATATATGCTTTTACTCTGTTACTTTGAAGAAGTGTTTCCATCATATACAATTCCTTTTGCTGTTACCTATATTTTAATTTTCATTAGTACTTGATCAATTTTTTAACGTTCCGTCATTCAGTTCGTGAACGGTATGCATTACATTATCAGGCTTTTTTCCCATCAATTAATCGGAATTTTAATACCAACCAACTATTTTGAAAGGATGTACCTGTTATTTTTGTTGCTTATGTGTTCTCAAATTTTACATTTATCGTTTCCGTTTTGTTGATTATGAAAACATAGCAACTGTTTACATCAAACTATGTCGTGGGTGAGCTTGTGAAATACACAAAATGAATCATGGATTTTACCACTCAACTTCATTGTTGCTCGTCATGTTTTTTGCCAACAGAAACAAGCAACATTGGTTTTATGATGTTCGAGTTGGTTGTTTTAGCCAATAGATGACATTTCTTAATTTATTGATATCATTTTGTGAAGTAATTGCTGTTCGTTTATGTTTAGCAACGTTATACGACAAATATGATTAAGATGAGGTTTGAGGACCACGTACGTGTGTGCTACCTGCATTGAAATAATGCCATTACACAAACGATGTCATCGCAAAACTTTAAATGAGTTTTGGGTTAACTTTGGATATAGTCTTGGATAAAACACAATATTTTGCCGTAGTTCGGTAGTAAGATTTACCATCCTTGTTAAACGATTTAAATTATTTCGAATTAAGGATCAAAACGGCCTAGATAAGCAATAGGGGACCAATGTAGATTAACATTCCAGGTCTCGACCTACCCCCTGCTGGGAGGTTTTTTTGTGTTAAATTCATAAAGATTATTGATTTCTTTTGAACACTTCAGTATAAAGAGTGATCCAAACGTCAATAAGAGTGAATCATTTGACATGACCTGATAAAGAAAATTTGTTTCATTAGGGCTTCGGGTGGACTAGCACGAACGGGTTGTGGTTTGCTACTGTTGTGAGATGGTTTGGTTACGCTAGTGCTTGCAACATGAATAAATAAAACAAAATTTACCTTCGGCTGCAGTGTTCCACCTAAGTTTTCCGCATTTCAGATGAATACCATGAAATAAACGCTACGAATACAGTCGGCTGTATAGGCTAGCCTACCCTGCTACCGGTATTCTGGTATTTTTGTGAAACCGGTTAACAGTTGGCCTATAGTTTTAGTAGGCCTATTTTTAAATTTAGTACAGGTTATTGCGAAATGGTTATTCATCGTTGTGAAAGAAGTGTCACTGTGACGCACAAGACATGTCAGCAAGACAACTTTTCACAAGTAGCCTACCCAATTTATAATAAATAAACATCCTGCATTTTTTACTGTTTTAAGCCCTTGCTCTTGGGCTTCGCTACTTTTTCCTGTTCATAAATTGTTTGTGAGCATGTTCTTTATTGTGCTGTAAGTATATAGCCTAGGCTTAACAGTTACAGCATCATAATTTTCGCTCCGCACATCAGATATTGAGAAAAAACATACGATTAATAAAAAAAGAAATGCACGCTGTAATGCCATAAGTCTTTTTTTGGATAAATTTTCTGACAGCACAATTTTTCATAGATAACTAGGTCAGCAGCCGCTAGCCTTTAGATCCATTTTAATATACGAAGACGGGTACCAGTATTGCAGTACTGGTACTTCAGTAATTGGTGGTAGGTTTTTTTCATTTTTGGAGTTTCTTTTGCTTTTACCCTCTCATATCAAGATTGAGTATTGAAGAATTATTACATCATAGTTTCTTTTCTATTACCTCATAACTCCTTCTCATTCAAATTTTCAAGTCGAAGTGCAAAAGTATAAGGGACCCACTTTTGTTCATTGTCCAGATTCAGCATCTTAACTATCCGAATCCAAAATGCCAGTTTAGACTGAATATTAAGGGTTCGGTTTAACTGTTTCGGAATAGAACGGATATAGCCCAGTAAATTAGTTTGAATTTCCCATCCCTATAGTTACATGGAAGTTTTTCCCCCAGTACCGTATGGCAAATTTGCAATGGCTGAATGTGATGTTACTAAACACAGACACATGGACATGATTATTACTCAATCATATTTAATGTGTTTTTCTCAAGGCCCCAAACTTGTTGTGTTAATATCATTACTTATCATAGCAATGTGTTTGAATTTGCGAACCAACTGCATGAACTTCATCGAAAAGCTTGTTTTTCTGTTTGGAAAGTTTGTATTTTGTCCCAGAAATCTTTGCAGTGATATTGCGAAAGTAGAAAGTAACAATGATGTCGGTAGTAGTAATGTTGTGATGTCGGGAGGATTTTTCAACAGTTGTTTCAGGACAAGATTTAATCATTTTTATCGTGTTTTTTTCCCCTTTCTTTTCAAGCGCCATGTATTTATTTGTTTTCAATGATAGCCAATCAGGGTTGGCGCCATGGGGAGATTTTAGTGACCGCTGCCCCCCAACTTCAGCAGCTTATTTTTACAGTTTGTCTGCTCTTTTCAGTTTTGTGACTGGAAAACACAAGAAACAGTAACTTCTATGAATATTATTTAAATGAAGCACAGCAGAAAATAATATTTTAAAGATGAAATGTTAAGTTGTTGACGTGGCAGTATAGACATGCCACTATGCGAGAAGAAGTTATTTAGCGGTTCGCACTTTAACTCTAATTTGTCAGCGCTTGTTAAGATTTTAATTTGTCAGCACCACAGCATCTCTGGTCTAGCTCAATCAATTGCAGATATTGATTTGACAAAAATGTTGCCATAACAACCAACGTACTTCGGATACTTGTTTCTTATCCTATCATTTAGCTGCATTTACCACAGATAACGTAATCAGTGCATTAAGATAATGATGCCTCACTTTGCTTTTGTGCCCCTTGCTTTCTATTTACTTATGTTTGGGTTGAACAAGATTGGATATCTCAGTTTTAACCCACAGTTTGTCAGGCAACGCTTGTTAGATGAGCGTAGGTGAAGGTAAGCCAAGCAAAGTTAGGCGAGAACCTTTTTTGGCAAATTCATTACACACTGAGGCTTGGGCAGGAGTCTTTATTACCTGACTCAAAAGTTAGCCTATTTAACTTAATGAACTAACATTTGAAATCACAAAAGTAAAATAAAACTACATTGTAACTTTATAAAATAACGGTCCAAAAAAAGGTGTCAGACCAGAATTAGTTGCATCTATTCTGTATTTCAAAAAGGCAAAATCATCACCTCAACAACAAGAACCAAGTGATAAGTAAACCATGCCAGCACCCCGTGCTCGTGTGTAAAATTAACTTTTATGAGCTCCTTCCGGACCAAGCGTATCTAGGATAGCTGCCCTATGTGAGGGTATTAAGACTTACATGGCATTAAGTTGCTTGTTTTATGGATTATAATTTGGTTATACATCTATACACAGATAACACACTTTTAGTTCAATGAATACCAAAGATATTTTTCTAAGTTAGTCTTTGTCTGCATAATTACATTTACTGCGCTGCTCTTTGGTGTTGGAAGTTAAATTTTACCATGGCGACAGGAATAACAAATGGACCACAAGCTCCTCAACGAAATGCACCTCGATCTGGGATTGGATTTTTCACCCATTTTAGGGGGTATCTGATTATTGTGATTAGCACTTGTTGTTGCAGTTATCAAGTTTATTTGTAACAGTAAAATTAATGCTGGTAATGTATCTCTCGGAAATGTTTCAATCTCGCTATTTTTTTATGATGTTTATTACTGTCTAGTCTTCACGATGCTCTCAATGATGTAACACCTCATCATCAACGAGCTACAATAGATAAAAGATACATCGAAAAAGCATCAAAGTTAATGGATAAAGTAAGTTACATACTGTAATTGTGTAAAGTGTGTGCCTCTATAAAGAAGTTGTTTGGTAGCGATCTATTGCTTTGGTTCTTTATGTTGCTTAGCCAATGTAGTATTAAGGCTGGATGCTTTAGTTGTAAAATTTGGTAGCTCACATCTGATAGTGAATTGGTTTTTTGAGATGACTGTTATTTTATGCCCCGTAACAAAATGCAAGTTCTTAGAGGCTTAAATTCTAAAATTCCCCACTTTAGGTTGCCAAATTTTGCCAACAGTCTAAGATGAACCTTAAGAACAGTCCCCCGTATATCTTGGACATACTTCCCGACACTTACAATCATTTACGATTAATCATGTCTAGGTAAGTCTCTTGTAAAACAAGTGAGCGACATGAAAAAATATTTACCTTGGATCCAATTTCGTCACAATTCACCACTCGTCTTTGCTGGATGATCATAAGCACTGATGTTTATTCTATATTATGTCAGACTCATTCACGTCTTCGTAACATCTACTAATGACACAATACTGCTCAAACATAGTGTTGTTGTTTTAGCAAAAAACAATCTCACTGTTTTCTGTGTAGCAAGAAAACTTTTCTATCACTTTTTCCTGCAGCCAACCAATGGCTAACTTGCAAATTATGCTAGTGTCATTATTCCCCTTAGAGGACAACTTTGAATTAAACTACTGTTGTTTCAGATATGAAGATAGACTGCAGGTGCTTAACGACTGTGAATACTTTCGGATATTTCTGGAAAACTTAATCAAGAAATGCAAAGAAGTATGTCTTGTTTGCGTCATATAAAGTTGAGCGTATAAGTAGATGCATATATTTCACAGATTTATGAAACAAGTGTATGCAATAGTCATGGAGGGCGTTTCTCCAAAGTAGTCTGTAATTAGTGTATATTCATTTCTAGTGAGCACCATACAAGGTAGAATAATTAAAATTTTGCCATGCCAGCATCCTTAAATTATACTCATGTGCTACAAATATATTAGCCTGCTAAAAGTCTACAATTTTACTAGGACCTTATTTTTGTTGAAGAAATAAAATTGTTCGCCACGAAAAAGGTTTTCAAGGGGATGTACATGATTAAATGTTTTATATATTACCGGTGCTATCACATTATTCTTAAATTGTGTATCGACATACTCTTAAGTTTAAACACTACCATCCACCTACTAACATTAAAGTCTACATATTAGCAGCATGAACAACAGTTTGTCACAATTTAAGGCTAAGTAGCCTAACTCTTCTGTGACTTGTTTCATTTTTAGGCAATAAAACTTTTCAAAGAGGGTCGGGAACGAATGTTTGATGAAACTTCTCAGCATCGCCGGAGCTTAACAAAGCTCTCTCTGGTCTTCAGCCACATGCTCGCAGAATTAAAAGGTGAATTTCCTGACGGACGCTTCATTGGCGAGGAGTATATCATCACCAAATCTGAGGCAGCACAGTTTTGGCGAAACACTTTTGGCACCAGGTTGGTATCAGTAAAACGCAAAGTATTGCCTACGCTCCCTTACTTTTGTGATCACCCTTAAACAGTAATACCTTTTTTCTCACTGCTTTATTTTGTCAATTCACAGCAGATGCTTGTGACTGTGTTCTTAATTACAAATCCCCACAACATTGTGTGCTAGCATACAATACTTGTTAAATGTATATGATTGCCAGTTCTAAATCAACAAATTTCTTTGATGAAACAATAAACTATGTAGCCTATATATTAAATCTAAATATATATTTATGTGAACGTTAATATAACTAACTAAAATCCACATTCAACTATATGTATAATTGCATATGCATAAAGTGAACTTATACACAGTATGACACAGTGAACTTATACACAGTATGACGATTTGATTAAATCTCATTGTAAAGACAATTGTATGTGTTCACCATTTACACTCCTTGTCTGACCCCTGTAACCTATCTTTAACTGTAGTTTTAAGGAGAAATGTGCTTCGTCGTTGATCTATTTGAATGAATCATGCCATGTGCGCCTTCACATGTAGCATTTCCGCTTTAAATATCAGCCTATAATAATATGTTTTAAACATCAAGGCCAATTTAAATTTCATTGAAATTAGGTTTATATAATCCTATTATTCCTAAATTTGTTTTAATGTACATCGGTTTCCCAAAGCCATAGTTTTGACTTATGCCACTGTTAAATATGTTTAGCTGGAATTTTGTGCCAAACTTTGTTTGTGATGTAACATTCTTCATGCGTAATGGCAAATGAAAATGCATATTATACTAGAAATATACAACAAAAATTTAATGTGTGGATTTAATTTAAAATATGTAAAATTTTTGTCTTATTATTTATTTAAGAATACGAATTTCTAATAAATAATTGAAATTCTGGATCCACGTGCATATTTATAGTTTTGAAGTATATTTTATATTTAAAACTTAGTCAAAATACCATATATTTAATAATAAATAAACAATTTCTAAATTTAGAATCATATTGCTCTTCATTGTGCGTCATCGGTTTAATTCTTCTATTTAAAGGACAATTGTTCCATGGAAAGTCTTTCGTCAAGAACTTGTGAAAGTCCACCCAATCTCATCTGGTTTGGAATGTATTGCTTTAAAATCGACGATCGATCTTGTATGCAATGACTTTATTTCTAATTTTGAATTTGACGTCTTCTCAAGGCTCTTTCAGGTAATTACAGAGCTCTTACAGTTGTCTTGCGCTACATAGACGCTTGCTTTAGATTTAATAAGGCGCTCATTATTGTATTTGTATTGAGCTGTCCATAAAAGGAAGGTTTAGTTTGCTGTAGCATTCAACAGGCCCAATGGGTCGTTGGTATGAGTACGACATACGCATATCCATGCAACTAATACTAAGTGAATCATTAGTGAGTGGTAAGAGCATCATAGGCTTTATTTTTATTGTCGCTTTCGCATCACTTGTAGTGACCCATATTTCAATGTTCTCAAGCAGTTTGGTATGTGTTTGTTTGTTGATTCAATGTTCTATGGCCCTGAAATTACAAGGTAACAGCTATTATGTGTTGACATTAAAAAACCCCCCACCCAAGGCGTGCTGTTTGTTTTGATTAAACACTGATTCTCTTCTGTTTTTCCATTTTTTTTTAACTAAAACATTTCATGAATAATTCATGTGTTCTGGCAACTAATTTTAGATACTAAACTGCGGTCAATGTGAAGGCATTTCATTTTAGAAAAGAAAATTGCTCACTACTGCAATTGAATATAACATTTCGGCAACTTTTGTTAAGTAAGACATTTTTGTGTGTCAAACGTTGTTTTTCAAGCCGCCCAGGTTTCTGTGCTGCCAGGTTTTTAAAACATTGTTTTGTATAAAAGAGATTTATATATCTCTCTAACATTCTGTTGACAGTTATCATCATTCAGATTACAAGATACGTAGAAAATACAAGTTATCAGTGTATATTTGGATGAGCCACGTGATGCATAAATAATGCAACCTAAGAAAAGTAAAAATGTAAATCCCTCTTAAATATAATCCTTACACAGATTATAAACAGTTAAATGTTTTACCATTGTAACGGTTACTGGAAGATGTTTGTTGTCCTTTGATGCCAGAAACCTTCATTCTCTTTCATTCAGAGACTTCATTCTCGCAGCAGGTGACAAGTCATCTTTATAGTGACGAAACGGAAACTTTTAGTAATGCCACTTTGTGCTCTTCCTGTTATTAATACATTGTATATGGGCTTCTGGGTATTGTGTTGAATTACTGACTTATTTTGGCAGAGCTTTGCAAAAATATCCAGCTTTGGCCAGCTTAATTGTAGTACTTTCAAATATTAAGGTGCAAGCAAATTTAATGAGTTGTAATATAAGTTAAACTTTACTAGAGTCAAACAAACTTAGTTTTTACGACTTTATTGAAATTCTTGTGTTTCACTCTGCACCTTTTTACATTAATTCATTTCATTTTTGTAATTGTCTGATGAAGTCATTTAATGTAATTTCCCATTGTGGGGGCTTGAACGACGTTAAGTGACTTGGAAAAGCTATTGAATTTGCTTTCTCTTTAATTGGAGGCTTTACCTGTGAGAAAGAAGGGACCTCATGTTCAAACAATGTACTGAATGGTTGGCAATTAAGCCCTGACAACATTTAAGTGTTTAACATCTTGTGGCTGGTGTTTTACACGTAAACATTGACAGTCTTTTTCACGCATAATCGGTAAAGGTGTGCACTTAGGAGAAAAGGCTGCTGTTTTTAAACACGTCACGCCAAATATTTCTCAGTCATGAGATATATTCTTGCATCCAGCTCTCGTATAATTTATCTATCGTGAAATGGCTGATTGCTTCTGAGAATTATTTCCATTTTCTTCAGCAACATTCTCACACTGGGTTCAATAGTTCAAATCGAGCTTTATAATTTCATATTAAACCATTTCTGGAATCAAGCAATCAGCATTTAAATTTTGTACCTTTAATCGTGATTGGTAAAGTAACATAATTATTAGTCCAAGTCAATTGTACGATAGGTCTATTTTTCAAATATTTACGAGTTTAATGAAATTGTATTAAGCCATCTAACTGGTCAAGTGCTCAGCATATAAATGTTTTACCTTTAATGGCAATCAGTAAAGCTACGTAATTATCACCCAAATGTATGATAGGAAGTGTTGTGCGCCGGCTGTAGAGTATCTTTTTCTCATATTTATGGTATGATGCATAACTTTAGCTTGCTTTGTACAATGTGGTTATCTTCCTCTAAAACTTCCTCTGCTTGGTACACTTCATGGTTATACAACTAATGAAATTTCGGTCCCTTATTTCCTTCATATTTCTTGAGACGTGGCAGAAGCGGGGTATTGTCTGCTACCAGGAAATAAGCGTTGTACATCCTCAGCTTATTGCCTATCATCAGATGTAGTGCTTGGTGTAGTGACATGACAATAAAAACATTTGTTTTGTGCCTCTACCTTAGCCGCCTGCTACATTTTTCTCTGATAATTAAAATGAATAGCTTGTCCTTAAACCCATGATTTGTAAAGGTGTATTTTTGTGCCTTTTTCATGTATTTTGTTCATCCAAGTCTTGTTATTATTGTGAGAAATGTTTATTTTTCAGCCTTGGTCGACTTTACTCAAAAACTGGAATATGCTGGCAGTCACACATCCCGGCTACATGGCGTTTCTCACCTACGATGAAGTCAAGGCACGATTGTTGAAATACATCAACATGCCTGGGAGGTAAGCACTTTGGACCTTCATTAAAATTAATCCTTTTTCCTTGTCACTATGTTGTGGCTATAATCTAACTGATAGATTTGACGTCAACTCTAAACCATTCGGACGTTTGAAATTTCTAAGCCAGTGTTCTGGATTTCACCGAGCATGATTGACGCTTCTTTTAGTCGCCTTTCCTCTTCAAGTCATGCCGCCGCTTGCTATTTTTGACATGTTGATATTTGAGAGTTAATCACTATTTGTCTTAAGAAATAACTCTACTTGTTATTTATTTCCAAAAACTTTCCATCAACTTTCATTCGCATAGGAGACTGTTTAACCATGTTAAATAAAGTGATGCGAAACACAGAAAGTGCACATGGCATTGCAATAGAATTGAATAGGCTTTGGCAACTGTTCAATTCTGTTTGTTCTATAAATACTTTGAAAAATTTCTCTGACTAGTTTTCTTTCCATCCTCAGTTATATATTTCGACTGAGCTGCACCAGACTTGGACAATGGGCAGTAGGTTATGTGACTATGGATGGACAGATCCTGCAGACAATTCCACAGAACAAATCCCTATGTCAAGCGCTAATTGATGGCTGCAGAGAAGGATTGTGAGTACATAATGTGCCTTTGTGATGTCAGTTATGCAACTTAGTGAACTATGTCTTTGGTAAATTACTGTTGATGATTACAACTCCCAAATATGGAGTTTTCCAACTATATTTTCAAGTGTAAGGTTGTGTCACAAAAGAAATGTTTTTGAGACATTTAATACATGTAATGTCCGAGTTGTCATTAGTTTTACGGTTCAGTTGTTATTGGAATCAGATCAAAATTAAGCGAATTCTAATCTTTAACTCGGGTGGACTTTTATTATGAGCTCAAAGAAGACATAGATAAACTTCACCTGGCATCAGTTTGTGTAAGCGATAAGTAAATAAAGACGTAACTCTCAGTGAAGAGGTGGTATGTATAACAACTTGTCAGCATTTATAAGAGCCAGGCTGCTTAATGCCAACCGCGTGGTAGTACGTGAGTCGGTGATATAAAAATTTAGAGTTTTTGAATTTTGAATTGCTCCAGTACCAGGAAATGTGTGGTTAGAAGCGACTTGATTATCTGGGTTCATGCAATTGCTTCCACTTTGCACAAATCTTTTTGTTTTTTGCAGAACATGTGGAGCTAGCTGCAACAGAGCTGCCATTTTCACATGTATGGCGGCGGTTTTGTGGTTTTTGTTACAGCTTCTTAAATGCAAATTTTTTCTAGTACATTGTGCGGACTATTTGTCATAAAGCAAATGGAAAGCATCAAAATAACCAGGGTTGCCATCGGTCTCAAAGATAAAGGACGACTAGGAAACAAAAGACGAATACCACCTTAAACAGTGCACAACAGGAGAAAGCAACCAAAGACGCTATTTGCATGTTCTTAATTTTGGTATCTCTTTGGTACAAAATGGTATACTATAGGTGTCAAAATGCCCAAAATACGAACCTCTGCCCTAAAAATAAGACGAAAATAAGAACGCAAGTGAAAATAAGGACATTTCTTAGAAAAAACGGACAAACATATTTTCTAAGACACGGACCTTTAAAATAAGGACAAATCTTAGAAATAAGGACGGTACATATGGCAACCCTGCATATAACTGTGTAAGATTACTGAGTGGCCAGCACTTGGTGTACTTACTAATATCTTACCCAAACTGCATACGCTCTGTTATAGCCTGTTTAATAAGGAGGCTGCCGTTGACCAAAATGACAGATAATAAATGTGAAAGCAAATATTTACTTTTTTCGCTGCTTACTTTCAAAAGCTACTTTTACGTTTTTAGCTAAGAGTTGATTGTAAATCGTTGAAAAACATTCCCTTTAAGTGAAAATTGGGTGCGATTTTCTTTAAAAAACTTGAAATTATTGCATTGCAAATAAACTTTAAACGACCATTTTTACAAGTCAGCAACTTCTTTCAGTTACTTGTTCCCCGACGGTAGACAAGTTAATCCGGATCTAACAACCCTTTTGGAGCAGTCTGGGGACGAAGAAGAACACATCCATGTGAGCCAGGAACAATACGAGCTCTACTGCGAAATGGGTTCAACTTTTCAACTGTGCAAGATTTGCGCCGAAAACAACAAAGACGTTAGAATAGAACCTTGTGGACATCTCATCTGTAAATCATGCCTGGAATCATGGCAAGTAAGTCAACTGTTATCTTACTCTCATACTGTTTCAAGGCTTAATTTTATTAAGTTTGGTACTTTAGTAATTTAACGATTAACTTTAAATGCTCTGTTTCTTTAAAAATGTCTCTCGATTTCATGCCAATGCCGAAGTACCCTGATATATCCTCATGCACAATGACATGGGAGATTGGCAGGTAGCTACTTTCTTCATAACTTTGTAATAAATTGATCGATATTTATCAAACAGGACATGGACAATTCCGCCTTCCCAACATGTCCATGGTGTCGCCGAGAGATAAAAGGAACCGAGACGGTTGTTATCGAGCCGTATATTGGTGAAGATTGTCACAAAGAAGACGCGGAAAATAACGATGAGAAATCGTAAGTTTGACGGCTCTGCATTCGAAGCGTTTTTTGGTCAAATCCCTTTGTCTATTACCCGATTAATACCAAGTTTATCTAAAGCGTTTATTCGTGCAATTGTAATGCCTTGTATTTGTATGTGGTTGTAATCGCACAGGTCGACAAAAGATCAAGATGCAAAAGAGCATAAAGAGGATTCAGCGTCAAATGAAGAGGAGGATTTATTCGGGGAGGTTGGAGTAAACATTGTGAGTCACATGAAACGTTATTGCTGTGCATCACTGCTGTAGCCGAATCCTAAGTCACTAAGGACTGTTAAGACTTAATTTTCAGAAACATCCTACAAATAATCGAAAAGAAGGACTGCATGTTTTTATGTATAAGCATAAATTTTTATAAAGCTTTTGTATATAAGCAAATAAGATTTGGAGATAGAGGCTGGTGATGTCTGACAGTCTGCGATTATGTCTGACAGTCAATTAGGCTCAAGTTTTGGTTGATAATTGCTTAACCAAACATGCTCAAATCATGACAAGCATAAAGAGAAATAAAGTAAATCACGACTGAAAAGGTCGTGACAATAATTGGCAGACAGACATGTGTATTTGCATTAATGGAGACACAAATTAGTGCACGTATGAACAACAAAGCTCTTATGCTTCCTATGCTTTGAAAGCGATGTTGATAAAAAATTTGAAATTTTAGCCACGTCCAGGCACTTCTTATCTGTCCGTATCTGGGGCCGACACGCAGACCCTCCAGCCCCAGCCTTCTCCCAACATGCCCCGCCGGCAACCCCCGCAACCCAGCCTGGGACATTCCCCTGCTACTTCTGGGGTCTCCTCAACTCTTAACCCCAATATGGTGGTCGATGAAGCAAGTTATGCTTGCAAGGTGAGAGTTGTTGAAGAAGCAAAAGAAAATTCATCTTGTATTTAAGTCTCTTTCTGCTTGATTTATTCCGTGCAGTCAAGTGTTGTAGTAAATATAAGATCAGTGATGAAACCAATGTCATGGCATCTGTGCTTAAGATACATTGTTTAAGGTGTCTCCGATCATTCCACCGAAACCCTCTCCACACCTTTCCATGGCCAGTGATCGCCCGCTTAGCAGGTGCGTATATTTTCATTCTCTTCCGCAATTGAACGCTCTTGTGGTTTTGCTGCATTGGACTCGTGCTTCATATTTATGTGTTATCTTTGTTTTGCATTTATTTATTTATTTATTTATTTATTTAACTTGAAGTCCACTCAGTGCGCATATCGCTTGGTGCGGGTGGTGGTAGAAAGAACAAATACAACCGCCAAGATAATTGTGAAAAACGTAGCGTCAAGCGTTTCGTTTTGAAAAAAGGAGGACACACGTTTGAGCATTGATAATGTTTACAGTGAAAATATAGTCCGCTGCCTTGCTTTGCTGAAATTACTCGGCCGTGTTATTTCTGCTACGACTTAAGCTACACTTTGATAATGGGTTTGCCCATCAAAAAGTGTAGCTTAAAGAAGGAAGGTTGTCCGGCGTTTGATCGTGTTTTGTTTTACGCCAGAAGCCAAGAGTGGTCGCCCCAAGCTTACTCCGCAATGGTTACTAGAAGACAACGACCGGGTGAAGCCAACAAACTGGTACGAACCGGTTGAAACTGGCTTCTGCTACTTTAGAATTAGCACCACGCAAATTATCTCCCCATTATTTTGGTCCTTTAAACGTAGTGTAAAAATATGGGTTATGAATGGCTTGAGAAATTTTACCAGATATTTTTGAATTGTAATAATAATATTAATAAACAAAGTAATAATTCGCTGCAACTTATGCCCTAACTACTTGAAAGCGTTGTCGCATCGCATTCAAATGCAAGTCAGTAATAAAAGTTTTTTTATGCACAAATTCAGACTCTGTCTCCGGGCGACGTCCCAGCCAGCAGCAGGTCAAACAGACCCAGGCCTATGTCCAGCATTCTTGACTCGGTCACTGCAAGTGAGTCCAATTTATCTGTCTTATGTCATACAACTCATAATGAAATATATTTTGGTTCATTTTGTTCGCCGCCGCGATGTACCGAGCTAAGGTTATATTTATAAAAACAAACATTAAAGCGTTTCGCTTCTTTCCAAGTGAAAGACCGCAGGATACCACCTGTTAAAAACGCCGCCGATGCCGTGTTGCAAATCGGACGACAGAGCTTCAAACAGAAGGTAAATAGTTGTAAGCCAGGTGATAGATTGATTGCCAATTAAGTATCTTCCGTCGTATTGTTACTGTTGCTTTAAAGAATAATTTATCAATATGGGCTGAGTATTAAGCACACACGTGTTGGACGAAACCTCAGCCATTACCACTGCAGTTATCGGTCGTTTTTGTGCTTTTGCTCCGTTTAATTACTTCTTCGAAAAACCTCGTTTTTCAATCGTTTTATCATCGTCATCATACGAGTGTTGGACTTGAGCGAATTTACGATTCTTTTTAAAAGGCTGAGGCGCAAGATAAATCGTCTGTGCAATCGTCGTCGACCGACGTTTACGATTTCGCCGAAGAAGTGTCCACGGGCAGGCCCCCCGTCGCTTCCCGCGCTATTGTCCAAGCATCGATCCAACAACCAGCCCGGACCACGACGCCGGATTTAGACCCATCGTTGCGTCACAGAGTTCCAAGTGAATATGACTGGATAATGCCGAGGTATTGTGCTGCTGTTACCAGGGATACAGGAATACATTTTTAAAGTAATTAACTTGTCTGCATTTGAATTCACCTTCACTGAATTCAAACCTACAACCGCAGGTTCCACCTGTGTATCGTGAAAGTTATGCCCTAAGTGTTAAAATTACGCGTTCAATTGAAATTTTGTGTTTAGGAGCAAGCAAACCGATAACGCAGCAGCGGCCAACCAACCTCCGAGACTTCATAATGCCGGGCCCACAGCCAAGCAGGGTGAACCCCGGGGCTCGGATTGTACCCGCCATCAACAGGCTCATGCCGCCCCGGAAGTGCCACCTCGCCCTGGGCCCCACGTACCCCTATCTCACCCTCCTACAACTTCTTCAAATTTACGAATGTCCCCGTCTCCTTGGTCCCCTGTCTCTGCATCTGGTCCTCAGTTGCCCCCGAGAACAACAAAACCCCCTGACCCGATGTCGGACCCCCTTTCCCTGGTTCCACCTCCTCGCCCCCCTAAGACCACAAACGCCCCTCCCATACCCTCGAGGAATGCACCCACTTGGCAACCGACCAACAGTGAAACAAATAACGCCCCAAACTCATCCAGTTTAGTGCAGTCGTCAACCCTTGAATCGGCAGGCTCGCTTAGTTTGGATGAGAACATCGCCAGGCTCATGGAGCGCGGATACTCGTTCGATGACGTCAACCGGGCACTCGCCATAGCGCAGAACAACTCGGCCATCGCAGCTCAAATTTTGCAGAGTTTTGTTCCCACTTTCACTTGACCCGATACAAAGCGTCAGAATCTTCCAAGGAGTCGTTATTTATTTTCGTCGTCTGTAACTTTGCAAGTTACGTATATTATTTTGTCTTTCTTCTGTCGCTTACTGCTGACACGAGTAACCCTTGGTAATTGTGCAAATCTGTTCTTCTCTCGGCAACGAACGAATCATCAAAATTATCTTCTTCCACTGCAAGAAGCACTTACTCTGGCCTTGGATGGAAACACTGCATGGCCGTCGACTTAGTACGACTTTGCGTCGGCGATAGTTTCGACTCTTTTATTTTCTTGGCACTTGCGCAGTCTCATATTTTTGTTGTACCGTCCTAGCTATGTTAACTTTTCTGATGGAACTTACCGTCACCCGTCACTGCACTTTTATCCACCGGGACCACGAGGCTGCAGCAGAATAGCCTGTCCGCAAATATGCGTACAGGTAACCCTGTGAGTCCACTTAACTGCTCACTCTTTGCTGGCAAAGGAACGAAACTCTAATTAGATCAGTAGATGCAGAAATTTGCAGGGTTTTTGTTGTCTTCTGGCAGACGTTATTTCAATGTCGCATTTGTGGGCTGCCGGCCTAAACTAGACCATCGATATTTCATGAGATTATAGCATGCCTTGTCTTGGTCGCCTTACCAAACATTAACCGCTGGGGCATGGTAGTATCGTGTTAGGGAATTCCCCATGCGTGCGTCTTGCGGCGAAACAGTTATCGTTCTTGTGTGAGTATTTTTCCGTTTCTACTCTTTCTTTTGATGTGCAATAGTATGCTGGCGTGTGGGTAGACTTGGTTTTGCAATTGTCCATGTCGCCGAGCAGTCGATTTCTACGCATCGTTTATTGAGGTAAAGCCGTCGTTCGATTTTGCAATCTGACTCCGTTCAGAACACGGGTTCGAATCCAGCTCAAGTCATTCTGTTTTATTATTATTTCATCGTGGTATCGTTGTTTTCTTCATCATGTCATCACCCGTCACGTTTCGATGACGTCATCTCGCAAAATACGTGCGTAATCGATCGCATTTCGTCGCGATCGTTGTAAAGTTGTTTGAGCCTTTATCATGCAAATATGATTCGTTTCATTAAACGATTAAAAAAGTGTCCGTCGAGTTTTCTGTTGGAATAACGCAAATGATAGGGTTTCTATTTCAAACGCAAGTATAGTAGTCGGCCAGTCATGAAAACGTCTTTGGACGTATAAATTTAACAGAACAAAGACGAGAATGGAACAAAAGTTGCGCCACTTTGCTTCTCATGGTTTTATTTGGGTAAATCACAGCTTATAGTCTTGCTCGTAATGTGGGCCTAAGTAAGTTAGGCCTATGTACAGCACAATGGTTCGATAGATGATACCGTATAACCACTTCATCAAAGCTACGGTATCTTCGACAATTGACGAAATCAGACCTCAAAGAAACCGAAGCAAAATCCAGCACGCAACTTATTGACATGTAGGGTAATCCCCAGATGCGACATCTTCTCTGGCCACTTCGTTGATCCAATCCTGGAAGAATGACACCCGAGTATAAATTCCCGGACTGTCGGCTTTTGAGCACTGCTTGTGGCCGAATGACGTAATCCCGGCCACCATCCAAGCACACGAAGAACATCTCTGGCACATCAAAGGTCCGCCGCTATCACCCTGTCGAGTGTACGGAAGCGGAATTTTATTTTGTGGCAAGATCGGCTTTCGCTTGTAAACACTTTATTTTATCAAAACATTTCTAAATAATGAGTGTTTTTTATCAGCTGAATTTCTACACTTTGCCATGCTATGCATTTATAAAACACTATTGTGCCGGCGTCTTGTATAATGTCAAGTTTACTGGTATAATTTGTAACTATAGCAATCTTGTTAGGAGTAATGTTAAAGACATTTTAGGAGATTTGGGCTTGGCTTTTTAACTTTCATAGCCTACTTTGATTTCAAGGCCAGAATAATCCAAACTTCTCCACAAGAATACTAAAATTTACCAAAAAGTACTTTGGCAATTGGGACCAATTTATTCGATGAGTTACTGTTGCCCAACCTACCAAAATAACCCGAAAACTTTGATTAATAAGTTTTTATTTTCAACCTACTATCTCTTGCAAGTTTGGGTTATTCCTGCAATACTTGGACGCTATGTATCGATATAAATTCTCTTACATTACACGTGTCCACGCCACCCGCTATTTTTCCGGCACAGATCATGTTTTCTTCCTTCAATTTCCCGGTCGCGTTTGTTCTCGGATATCCGACCTGGCAAACTTCGAATGGAATCGTCCTGAGAGCAACTTCCTGCAGAGTGTTCGCCAGATACCCAGGCACAGACGCTGAAAGAAAATGAGAAACTTTTCATGAAAAAACGAACAAGGTTAAGGTGCAGGGTTGGATGTGGCTGTAAAATGATTGAGCGATTTCTTCTTTGTCTATCTCCAGAAATCTTTTGGACCATTAACCACCACTGATAGGCCTATATTTTGACGTCACAACTCACTCAGCCCCCATCCGATTGCAAAACACATGACGTCATCAGGTACCGTTTCTCCTCGAGGCAGGCAGATGTTTCTGACGTAATCGCTGTTTAAATTAGCAGCAGTTGCCAGCTGTAAAAAAAATCAAACATGGAACCATTACGTCGCTGTTCGAAGCCGCTCCTTTTCCCGAACGCACAATCGCGAATGACAAAGACCGAACGCTTTTAAAGCTTTCAACCATAAACGTTGCATAAGTTCGTGACTGTTATGTTAGGCGGGCCATTGTCAGTTTCACAATTGTGCATTGCTGTTTACACTCCATCCATCTAAGACAAGTGTTTATAAAAATTCACGACCTTACCTTTACAATGGCGATATCATATGCTGGAAAGTTATACCGTGGATGTATGAAAACCTTGTCTGCTCTCACATGCTGTACGTGCTCCGATGTGTCGCCCAATGTCAACGCCCCAAGCCGCATACGGATGCCTTTTACGTCGACCTGACTAAATCGCAGAACTGATGTAAAACTTGTATTACTATTTCAATACGTATGACAGCGTTCTGCCGCTTTTGCATACGAACTTGACACAATGCGCGACTGTCAGCACGAGATCCCTTCTTATCAATGACCCACCGCATAATGTAAAATTCGACGGATTGACGTAAACCTGAAACAAGTGACATTATTTTAGTCGTGACATGAACTTCACGAATCCAGATCGACTATAAGGTTTGCAGTTGTAACATCTTCAGGTTACTCGGCGTGTTTTGTCAATTCCGCCGACTTTCGACCTACCATCCACGGCCAAGCTTTTCTTTTGGCGTTTTCTCCGTTCACGACTCTGCCCTCTAGCATTGCATTGACCCCGCATGACCCCGTGGTGAGGCTGGAAGCGTTGCAGCATTGGTGGGATCTGTCTTTGTAGCGTTTGAAAAGCGGCGACGTGCAAGTCTCTGCATCAAATTTAAAAAGCGTGACTCGAAACCCACAAAATGGTGACTTCTTTGATCGTGGTCAGAAACAAACCACAGCTGACGCCATTTTTACCAACTGCTGACGTATTATATTATGCACTATGTAGATAAGTTATTAAAAAGCAAGATTTCTTTAAGTGGTGTCAACTAAATCCAAAAAGACAAGGTGATTGTCACCTTGTTGGCAATCTTTGTACTTGCAATCTTCGTATTTTGGCATAAGTCCGACCCTTTTTTTCGTTCTTGTTCCCCAACCACAAGTTCTAGAACAGGAAGACCACTCCCCATACACTAAAAGAAAAGAAGATCGACGTTTTGAAACCTAAAAACAGTTATTTTATTGCGTAACAAACGCCTTGTGTGACTTGCTAGGTTTAGGACAATTCCGGGTCTGGCATGGCACGGTCCGTGAGTGTTGTCCTTCACAACCGGGTCCGCTGATGCAGGTTCGCGTCTGTTTCATGGCGCCGCCACCGCAAGTGGCACTACATTGACCATCTTTGATCCAGGGACCCCAAGCTTAATTTCGTGAAAACAAATAGAAAAGGTTAACAGCGGGATGATAAAGTTCATCATTGACATAACTGATGAGTTATGACAACTTATTGCTGGCTCTTAGTCATAAGCGTGTTATAGTTGTATGACAGGTTGAAAAACATTTGCATCGAATTTGCCTGGTTCATTTGGTGTTACTGTTATTCTTTTTAGCTCCTACTGGAAGCTCTCGCAATTACTGAATTTGCTAAACTGAGTTAGCGCTGGGAAAAGTGAAATCATTCACGTAACATGCAACACTTCTCCATACAGATTGCTAATGGCGCAAAGTATCAAGTTGTTGTATTTTACTTTAATCTTTCGCCGATATGTACATACTTGGGCACGCTTGGGTCAGGCATGGCGCTAGTTTTGTGCTGCCCCCTTCGCATGCGTACCGGCTTGAGCAGGTCCTTGTCCATGTTTTAGTTCCGCCTCCACACGTAGCGCTGCAGTCACCGTCGTCTGCCCATGAACTCCAGGCTGCGTAAGGTGATTTTGATTTCGTTATTTGATTATATTATATTTCACTATTTTATTTCATCACGCTGTGGCTATTTAAGACCAATCAAACACTTTCAGTTGTAGTGAGTTTTAGATATCCTTATATGGCAATGGCGTATATGCCATGAGGTTTTTTGTAAACTATGATGAAAGCCGTTTTTGCACTTTAATCAAGAACCAGTTGCTTTATCAAACACAAAAATCTTCACAGTGAGAAGTCACGTTGTACTTACATGGGCATTGCTGTGTATTGCATGGTATGGTTCGTAGCCTTACACCTACGCAGTCATAACCGATTAAGCATTCTCTTGTTTGGCCGACTCTCCCGCTTTCGCATGTTGCAGAACATATTCCTACAGTTTGCCATTCTCCCCACTCTGTAAACCAAAAACGAATGTTTTTTAATTTTCTAAAGGTCCTGTTCCTCTACTGTTAGAATTAGGTTATAACCATACAACAATAACCTATATTAACTACAAAAATAGGCTATAACTATACAACAATGTTCCACTACCGTTGAAGTTAAACTATAACTTAAGCTAATTTTATCAGGAGAATTGCTGTGTTAGTAACAACATTGACAAACATGCCTGACTTGTTTTTAAAAGAAACTTAGGAAAGAAAGTAAACGTTTGCTTTCATATTACACACTGCAGTCAGGGTAGGAAATAACAAGCATACTGTTGGATTTTTTTAATAGCGGTAAGATGAGGTTTGAGTTCATTGGGTTGTAAGAGTAGAAATTTAATGAAGTTTAGCAGACTCATGTGATAGTTTTCAGGGTACAATAATCTTTGGAATAAACAAAAATGCATTGATTGTACGGTAAATATTGTAGTGGAAACATTGTTGCTATCTCTTTGTTAAACGCTGCATGACAGAGTTCTAACAGTACAGAAAATTTTATAAAACTTTTCAAACATAGCCTACATAGGAAAACGAGGTACACACATAAAAAAGAGTATGTTATTTTATACCAAATTTATTAAGACTTGAAGAAAATATTTAAAATAAATCACTTAACCTGATTGACAGGGCTGCGTATTGCATTTAACAGAACGTTTTGACTTTCCAGAACAGCTGGAACCATTTTGGCACGATCTTGTTTCTTTTAGTTTGCCTCCGCCGCACGAGGCGCTACAGCTCTCAAATTTAGCCCACTCGCTCCACGACGCTTCTGCAAAGATGAAAAAATCAAATAAAAATTAAATAAACGAATGCGCGTTTTCAAATGCCGCAAGCTATAGCTTTTAAAGTATTGTGTACAAAACAGAGATTTTCAAGATTTTTCCTCAATTGATTTTCCTGCAGCACTTTACCTCTGCCAAATAACTACATACACATCGATACATGCATTGTTACTAAGCTACATAGCTGATGGTTATAAGTGCGTCTATGTCCGATAAAGCAATGCAACTCGTTAAACTAAACGAAACTGAATGACAGTACTGTGCTGTTTTGACCATATGACTTAAACAAAATACAAACTTACAATTTACCGTCATGACTGAAAATGCTATACCTATAACTGTAAATAAGCAACTTATGTTACCCTTTGCATAGACGAATTTCACCCCTGGTTTAAAACAAGCCCAGATTGAAGCCAAGATTATGGCCAAGTATGAGAAAAAGTCAGAAATGATATGTTTTGTTTGTATTTTTTTTTTGGAAAAATTGCCCTACCGTAAATTTATATTTGCTACAAATAGATGCTACTCATTAATTTCCATAATTGGAGCACACTTGAACCTGAACAGGTTGCGGTGTTGCACTTTACTTTCTTTCTTCGCTTTCCGCGGCATCCATTTGCATTCTGGCACTCTCTGGTCTGGGTTACAGTCCCACCACCACAAGAGGCGCTACAGGTTCCTTTTGTCTCCCAGGTTGTCCAACCGACATCTGAAACAATTTCTTTTCAATTTTTGCACGACAGCTTCGTAGCCGTTAACTGATTACAATAAGTTTGGGTTTCACAATTATTTTATGTCTTCAAAACTTGGTGTGTGCTTGTAAGAGGAAATGCTGTAGGACCTACAGCTACCTATAACCTACAGTGTAGGTTATAGCACCTACAGCATTATACAGTAGTTATAGTAGGTAGCCTACAGTAACTGAAAAAATTTTTAATTATCGTCAAATATTACTACAAGATTATACCTGCTAATGCGATGCAGCTTTGCGTGTTACACGGCACTTTCCTGGTTCTACTACCTCGGCACAAAAAAACGTTCTTCTTGCAAACTCTCTTTTCTTTCTTCATTCCTCCACCACACGTGACACTGCATTGTCCATCCGGCTTCCAACGACCCCAGTCTGAGTTCAAACTTGTATTGTGAGGTCATAAAGTGCTTTCTTATTACCGGCTGTTAACTTGCAGTAAACGTAGGCTATGACGTCAAGAGGTGGATATAGGTTATCATTTATGACGATTTATCTGTGCATGAAATATTTATGAATTGAATTAGTTTAGATCTACCTTGAGCATTCGCTCCAAGCACTACCAGGAAGGGAATAATAAGGATGAATACCTTCATCTTTCAGCAAATAATCGTCATACAAAAGTTTTTCTAAATAATTGAAATGTTAGTGGATATTGTTTTTGTCAAATTGGAATGGAAGAAATTATACTTAGTAACAGAAACAGAAATCTGAAAAAAACTTAAGAAAATTTCAGAAAAAAAATTCCTAAAACACCCTTGCTGGGATTCTCCCTACGTAACAATCAATCGAATGACGTTCTGCTTGTCGTCATCGCATAAGAAAGCAAACAACAGCAAGAATATGCGGCAACGCCCTCGTTGGAAGAACGCCTTGATGACGCAGTATACTATCAAATGGGAATGTGTTTTCGTTGACGCAGTACATGTATATGCATGTATACATGACATGACAGTACATGTACATATACATGCATATATATACATGACAGTACAAGTGTAGTACAGTATATGACACAGTACACTATGAAATGGGAATGTATTCCGGTTGCGAAAACGGTAAAAACATCAGAAAGAATTTAATGACATTTAGGTTGCGGAGTTTGTGCAGGTCTAAATGATTATATTTTATAGATGATTGCAAAATACAAGTGACTAAAATTATTTTGTTCCCGTTGGATTTTGTCGCAATTCGACGAGGAATCTCTTTAACTTCTTTAAATCATCCCCTCAATGTTTTGGTGCTTTTTTTAAACGACACGTGGCTAAAAATTTACTGGTAAACAAACCAAAATTAAACCACTTTAAATTTTATTTTGTGAAATTACGCACTTTTACTTGTTACGGTGAGAATAACCTGCAGGTAACTGTTTTACATATGTTGAAGCCTTAACTTTTTTCCATCCTTAATAATTTTCATAAAAACTTTCCCTTCCAGTCATGGATTCCACTTTCCCTAAAATACAGTTTATACGTAAACGCGGAAGCCAAGGCACGTGAAACATTTCTTTGAATGACATTACCATGTTGACAATAATAAGTCTGCGTGGTCACGAAGCACGCTACAATTTGCTGAAATGTTTTAGTTTTGTTCTTCAGAAATAGGCAAGCTCCGCAACAAAAACTTAGTTTCTTGGCAAGTAAGCATGATAGTAAGTAAAGAGACAGACAAAGGAAACCGCGTCAATTTATAATTAAACCCTTGGAGCTAAAAATTAAAATAGTACAGTATTTAGTTTTAGATTCAGCTATTCTAGGGTATACTGTCTAACAATGAACGCCGGAAGTGTGGTCATGCTTTACACAAGAGCCTGTACCCAACTGAGTTTTAGGCTTACTGCAACAGTTACCATTTCCCAGCTAACTTCAGCTGATTTAAAGGTTGTCAAAAGGCTAGAAGTACACTGCATTAGCCTTTTATACTGCAATTTATGATAACTCTTTTATGGTAACCTGTACGTAATTTTTAGCACCATAATTCACAACAATAACTACTTAAATTAATCATCTAGCGTAGAATGCAAAGAAAACTGGTTTCGTTCTGTTTCCCCACTCCGGGTATATAACACCTGTTGACCAATAAAATAATTTATCATTAACGCCCTGTCGAAAAGTTTTGCTTTGGGCAATTAACACGTAATACTTTTTTATTGTACCGCTTTCAAATCCCCTACTTGTTTTGCAGCTTGTGTTGTCTAATGTTTGAGCGTGTTTAAACGAAAGACAGATCACGGTGTTGTAAACCTTCATAATTTTTCAACTCGTTTAAACTTGTTGGATAAACCGTTTTGTTTTCTTCTGAGTGCGTAGTGTTGAGCACACGTTCGCATTTAAGCAATAACGAGTGTCACTTGGGTTGCTGTCAAGCGTGTGTCCCTTTACACCACAGACAATGCAGCATATCTGACACAACACGCTTTCATGCGTAATAATCTGCGTCATCTTGTATACCCTATTATGCTGTCACAGACTCGTTTTAGGAAGCACTGGCTACTGATTCGACCGCCCACTATTACATGGAAAGTAGTAGGCTATTACAGCCCGAAACCAACTGCATGCCCATACAGTTTCGGTTTTTTCACTTTTTTTCAGGAGTCATCCTGTTTAAATAAGCGGCATGTTTAGTTCCTTCTTATACATTTTACTAACGTGATCAGCCGAAGGACGTCAACTTTCCGTTCACTCCAAAGAGACTTGTTTAAAACTGTATAGCAAACAGTAGCTTTCAACTCAGCCCAAAATGCAAGGGATTACGCTGTTGAGTGTCATGGCCGTTGTCTTTTTGGCCGTCGTCAAATCTTCGAAAATTGAAAATGAAGCGATTATGGCGAAGTTAAACGACCATTTGGACCAACTGCTGAGCTTTAGAGCAAATATGTAAGTTTTTAAACTCCGGTATATTTTGTTCCGTTATTCGTCCGCAAAAAACCGATGGAATCTTGGCGTACTTAGCGCTGTCTGACTGTTTATTGCTGTCATTGCGTAAAAAATTAGGTCTATTTATTTGCCTACATCTGGTTTTATATCGCAAGGGGTTTATTTTGGTAGTACCGTATAAGTGTCAAGTCCATTATATTTGTAAAAATCATAAGTTTATTTTTCGTCGTCCAGGCTATATTCTGTTGAAAAACCAAGCCAGCCGCACCCACGTATTTCACGTTTTCTATGACGTCATTTTATGAGAACTTGTGTTTGGGGCTACTTTAGTTTCTAAAGTTAAGGAATAAATTTTATAAGAATAGTTTTTTTTTAGTTTGTCAGGATAAGAACTTGTCCTGAAAAAAAGTCACATAGAAAAAGCCGAATTAGTTGTTTTTATGGATAAAACACACAGAATGCTGTCATACAATTTTGCATTGTCGGACGAGAAAAGTCATTTAACTTAAAGTTGTCTCGGTACTCATATAGATATAGACTAGAGCAGGGGTCGGCAACCTTTCGTGCACTGCGGACCGGTTTAAAACAGAATTTTTTTCGCGAAACGGCCTTCAATAAAACTATTGCGACTATTGTACGAACCTCAAACTATAGTGGCAGCCATTACACATTATGATGTAACAAATACGTTCATTATGATGTCCTATAGTTGAGATAAATCAACTAACGCGGATTTCCAATACCTTTTTGGTGACAAAATACGACAACTTTGTTGCAATACAGACATGGAATAGTAATGCGGCCCGGTAACGATCTCCTCACGGACCTGTGGTTGCCGACCACTGGACTAGAGTGTTATTTTTGGAAAGAGACCTGGCATACAGTTTCATATAAATAGTTTTCTAAATAAGTGTACAAGTTAACAACTGTAATCACAAGATTTCAACTTTTAGACACCACGTTGAAGACCTGGATCAGTTAATTCTTCAACATCCGGAGATTCTGAGCGAATATGAAATAAAAAATGTCACCGGTAGCCAAATGAACTACGACCAAGGCGAAGGGCAAAGGACCAAGCGCAGTGCTCAATCAAAGTGTCCAATGTTGACCGAAAATTACCTAAAAGGTAAAAGATACCCGCAACACAGATCAACAAGCCCATGGAAATGGATTCGTAATTTCGACAACGAAAGGTAATTTTTGAACGTTAACCCCCTGCAAATAATTGATTTAGCTTGTATCATGCAGTGATTTCATTATCGTTGTTTTAAAAATGATTAGTAAAATGTTAGTAACTTTACTTTACATATGTTTATTTATACAAGTGCTTAAAGATTAACCCAATTCTGTAACTTTTATTAAAAGAATTCCGCAATGGCTCGTTGAAACCAAATGCTTGTGCAACGGATGCGTTGATCCATTTTCAAGAACAGAGAACTTGGACTTGCGCAGTGTGCCAATCACCATCGACCGACACGTCAAAA
Organism: Clavelina lepadiformis; assembly: GCF_947623445.1. Taxonomy (NCBI): domain Eukaryota; kingdom Metazoa; phylum Chordata; class Ascidiacea; order Aplousobranchia; family Clavelinidae; genus Clavelina; species Clavelina lepadiformis. The sequence continues at coordinate 22,821,790 of NC_135241.1, forward strand.
AGAAACGAAATGGAAAATATGTGGATGACGTCGTCACTTTGAACATGGGTTGTCGTTGCGATTTTTCGACTTAAGACGATGTTTCCTACTTTACGCTAGTAAAGTAGTCCGAGTCCCAAGAAATTTATCTTTTCTATGAAAACACAGTTTATTGTATTTATGACTAAAATCTCATTTGTGGTGAACCGCCCTCTGTTGACGATCCAGCATACCCAGGGTACTCTGCATAAAATTCATAAAAACATTATAAACAATAAAACCAACATAAACAAAATATAAAACTAATTTAGAGGTTTTATGGGAGGCACCTCGTATAGAGGAGTGTTGGAAACATCAGCAGATGAAGTTCACAGAACTGCCAACTGGTGTATTTCTGCCATTGCGTTATGATCAATAATACCCACAGCGTACTGCCATTTCGACATTCATAATATTTTTGTGCTTTTGATGAAAATATTGCCCCTTATTACAAAATGCAAGAGGAAAAGGTGTATTTTTAGCTGGAGACTGCGCCTGTATATAGCTTAATGGATGGTTTTAGCGCATTTTGTACATTATGTGTTATCGTCTCAACTTGTTATTTGAATATTATGGGCCGATGTATATGATTTTGTTTATGCTATGTTTATAAGTTTAAATTATTATCCAGTGTTTTGCATATTGCAAACGACGACCTGTTAGCTTACACTCTAAAGCCATTTATAGCTTTCTTGTTTGTTTGCTCATAATCGTGTCAAAATCTTTTCCTTCAAAACTAACAAAGACTTTTTTTATTTTCTCACCGATAAACGATGCTTGTAAGTTATTTATTGTTGTTATCAAATTTTTTGCAAATAATTTGTTAATCTTGTAGAATCTCAGTAAAAGTTTTTTATATTTTATGTCGCTGGTTGTCGAATCTATACCCGCGCTATAATCCAAACATAATGTACAGAATTTTATCTTCTAAATAACGTTATGAACTTATGACGAAGAAATTACTACGATATCCTGCCAGTTCGAGCAACCGGATTGACCAAGACTTTGACAACCAAAGATCCTGTGATGCGTTGTATCTCGAAACACTTTCATCTTTTCACAGAATTCTGTGGAAGCCCAATTAAAACATTTAAGTTAGCTTTTTGACTTAAGCCGACAATGAGGCAAGCTGATGTAGCTCCACTGTTCTTAACGGGCAAAAAACTATAACAGTTTTGCTGATACCATAAGCATTCGACTCAAACCAATGTACAAAAATATTAACAAAATAATCTATGTATTACGTAATAGTGACTTTCTTTGTTCATTTGCATCGAATGCATCGTTTCAATTGAAACCTGCCTTCGCATTTACAACACTAGAGTAGAAGCGCTTGCCCCAGTTGTTATCTAATATACTTATATTTGACAATTTTGACTTATGGTCAATCTAATAATTCCAAAACGTTTGGTTTGAGTCAGACTTCCTATGGCTTAGAGGTTTTTTTAAATGTTTTTGACCGGAAAAAACAGAAAATAAATCTTTCAAAATTTTATTGCGCGCACGAATCAATGATTCACAAAGTTTCAAACATTTACCCAAATTAATTTCATATGTTTGTAAAATAGAATTCTGTGTAAGAAGCTTAATAGGGGAAAGTAACTTGCACTTGTTACAACAATTACTTGCCATCTTTTCACAAAAACAATTGCGAAGCAACGACAAAGTGTTTTTCTTATAAAGACGAAAAATGCGTTGCAAAGTATGATTGAAGGCGATTTTCGAAAAATGGTGAAAGCCATCTCGCAATAAAAATTTCACCTTTGTAAATCGGATCTGGCCCCACGTTTTCAGCGGGTTTCCGGAATCCCCTTGGACTTTACGTTACGGAAAATTTTATGGATATTTTTGGGTGTTGACCGCGATAATGAATTAAGTTTATAGGAAGTCAAAACCAACAGCAACTAATTGATCGCTAATTGATGCTTTCGTCACAAAGCGAAACCGGGAACACACTTGTTAATAGTTAGTTGAGTTCTTGTTTAGTTGAAACTTATCAATAAGAAGCGTTGGTGGGCTCGATATATAAAACGATTGAACTTAGTAAGCATCTTATATTCGTTCTTGTTAACGCGATTAACACATCAAGGTCATTTCAAGTCTTGTCTGATCAAAGGAAGCTTAATTTATACTATCCTGTACTGTAGATAGCAAACAGACAACATCAGATTAGTGCAGGATGCAAGCGACTATCAGGTTTTATTTTTTGGCAGTTATCTCTTTCTTCGTCGTCGAATCTTTGAAAATTAACGATGATGAGGTGACCATGGCAACGTTAACTGAAAATTTGGACCAATCGCAAAACTGTGAAAGTTGCTTGTAAGTCTTTGAAGTTGATTAGGCCATTCGTAGGCCATATGCAATACACGGAATATAGAGTATATCAGCATGGGGTCGCTAATTCTTTATTGTTTTTACTACCGTAACGTTTTCTCGCAACATATGTTGGTCTAAGTTTTACTTTTGGTGAAAGTAAAATTGTAAATTACAAGAAATTTCGTGGGCCGTACACACGTTCCGTGGAAATTGTGGTTTGCATTAAAAACAACATGTCTGTATATTTTATACGCCTACAATTACAAGGCTAAATTGGAAATCCTTTCCGCTTTCTTTCAATGACGTCACAGTACTTAACAATATGGCTTCATTATTCAGGCGCCGTCATAACAAGGACTTGGATGACTCCATTCAGCAATGCCCGGTGATTCTGAGCAATACTGAAATAAAAAACGTCACAAACGTCACAAACGTCAATCAAACAAAATGCTACCAAAATGGGGTCGAGAAGTCGTGTTTCGATTCGGAATGTCCGACGCTTTCCGAAAAATACTTAGAGAGTAAATTGTACCTGAAAGATACATCGTTAAGTCCCTGGAAATGGATTGTGAATTACGACGAAAACAGGTTGGTTTGAGCTCTATCCACGGGTCTTTACCAGTTTCAGGCTGATGTTAACTTTTGCTGTAGGTCAAGATGTGAGGTCAAAATACTACTTTACCTGACTTAAATTAGGTTAAAATATAGGCTACCATCGTGTCCTTAACGATTTTGCGATACTGCTCTCTAACTCCCTCTAACGTGTTTCTAAAGAGACCCACAATGTCTGGCTGAAGCCAAATGCTTGTGCAACGGATGCGTTGATCCATTTTCAAGAACAGAGAACTTGGATTTGCGCAGTGTGCCAATCACCATCGACCGACACGTCAAAATAAAACGAAATGGAAAATATGTGGATGACGTCGTCACTTTGAACATGGGTTGTCGTTGCGATTTTCGAATTTCTTCTTGAACATAATTCTCTTTAAATTGAAAATTGTTTTTGACAAAAGTGTAATAAACGAAAAACAACCTGTTGCCTGATGTCCTTGTACATTTTATAATTAATAACGATACAAAAAGTTTGCGTATCGTTGCTCAAATTGTAGTTTTTTTCAGCTTTTGTCAATGTAATAAACATTAAGCTAGTCTAATAAAAGTACAAGTACAAAACCCGAACAAAGTTTATTGGTAACTTCCTTTCACTGAGTGACTCGTTGTTCGAAAAGAGGTCGCTACACAACTTTCTATAAGTGAGTGTTCAACTTCATTTGTCCCGTGAGTTCCTCGAAGAGTATGCATTGCTTGTCTGTGCGTTTATCGTTTATAAATTTCTTTGTATTCATTTCCCTTCAAACGCATCGCGCGTGCCGTATCGCCGTTACAGTTTCAATATGTGCTGACCTAAACTTTGTTTAAATAAATTTTTTATTTTAAACTTTCGGTCAGTCATTGTGTGATTTATATTGTTATTTTTGGGCGGATCATATCCACCTTTTTCATCCTTACTAACATGGTAACAATTTTCGTTTTTATATTTTGCTGACAAAAATGCCCTTTTTAGAAAAGATAGACCACAAAAAAGGTCGAGGGGATGTGGATATAATTGTCACATTCATTTTTTATTGTAACTTTTGCCTTATCAATGTAGATCACGTTTTGTCTTTTTTCTTCTTTTAATAATCTATTTCCAATGTATAGAAAATTGTTTTTAAACATTTCGCTGAATTTTTTCAAATAAACTTTTATATAAATAACCATTAAGGCTTTTCGTCATATTTTCTATTGAAAACAATCCGGTGCCGAACTGAAGAAAGTCTTTGCACGACTAAACCTCGGCGATGGTTCCTCATCGCTTGAGACCCGTTTACCGAGCTATAGCCTTCGTGCAAGTTCCGATTGTCACAAATTTTGTTTATGTTTTTGTAATTTTTTACATCGCATTGCTCGAATTTAGAACTTTTCACCAGGTTCACTGAACAGGAGAAATGGTCGTTAATGTTATAATGCTATAACGTTATAGCGCCACCAGGTGTCGAAGTTAAGCTTGGCAAATGTGTTTACGTATAACTCGTTGCTATAACTTCACTTACTTCAGGCGCTGTATTCCCGAACCCATTGTCCAAGCAAATGTCCCTTTATTCTACTGTATGCTGTGCAAAAGACGATTATGGTAAATGCTCTTATACCTGTCTAGTTACCCGTTTTGGTGACCGCCTTTGATGTCTTTAATATTGATAAGTATAGATACCAAGTATTAAATTGCATTTTATACCAAACTTAAAAATGTATCGTATAATAGATATATTAGGGGTATTTATGTTAGTCTTTTTTTACTCCAATATAATTGGAAATACCGTTTAAGTTTTTTGTGTAATTTTAAGCGTCAAAAATATTGCATCACCGTCATTTTGAAAAAATTATAACAGTTTTTATGTAATTAAGTGTTTCCAATATTTAAAAAATGTATCCAAAAATATAATGCCGTAAAGGAATTAATTAGCAAGAAGATGGCGCATTCTAATTTATAGATTAAGCTTGAAAAAACAATACAAGCATCGCAATAATAAAAATAGTAAAAATAGTCGATCACAAAAATAAAAATATTGACTTTGCAGAGCACAGCGATTTCTTGGGGGATTAAAAATGTTTTAACGCAACACAGAATGACGTCATCCTCACAATTTTTTGAGCTGCTTTTTACTGTATTAAGACAACGACCAGCTTTTTTGACTTCAAACGATCGCATTTAATGTGAAAATTATAATAACAACAAGAAACATAAAAGCATTTAAGAACACATTTGAACTATGTTACATATAGATGAAATATTCCTTCTTACAAACAATTACTGAAGCAAAGTGTCAGTTTAAAGTTATCCCCTGAATGTTCACTTGAACAATAATTTAATTAAAAGATAAATCGGTTATGTTTTAACAATGACATATCTAATTATAACAATGACATAGCTAATTATAAAAAATGACATAGCTAATTATAACAATGACATAGCTAATTATAACAATGACATAGCTAATTATGACAATGACATAAATATTTATGATAATGACATAACTAATTATGACAATGACATAACTCATTATGACAATGACATAGCTAATAATGACAATGGCATAACTGTTTGAAATTATAAACCGCCTACACAAAGGCATCAAGTTTGAAGTTCGCTTAATCGCACGTGTACGACCCAGGCTCTATGTCAAAGACGTGTTGAGTGATCCATCCCTCGAAGTTTCTGGCTCCTGTGTAGACTCCGGGACGTCCGGCTGTCCCGCAATCATTTGGCCCAAATGAAGTCAGGCCGCTTAAATACCAAGCGCATGAAGAACAACGCTGGCACATTAGTGGTCCACCGCTGTCGCCCTGAAAGTAGGTTGATGTTCGTTAGAGTCTAACCTTCATGTTAATGGATTGTAATCGTTCGGAGTATCGTTATGTTTTACCACAGTTGCAGTTGCATGTTAAAGTATGCGTACAGCTTTATATTTTATTTTATTCCGTGCAATTGTAGACTACGGCAGTGCAAGTTTTTGACGTCGAATTTCATTTTTTAAATACAAGTCACAACGTAATGGTCATATGAACAAAACAATTTAATTCTTATCACTTTAAACTTCAAAAACTTCGTAACAGTCCAACATTGCGTCGAAAAGAAGCATATAGCCTTATTCTATTTAAAACAGAGGCATTTTATTACACATTATTAAGTTATGTAACTTTCGAGACTTACAAGACATGTGTCGACACCGCCACTGATTCTACCGGCACAGATCATGCGCCTGCTCATTTTCGAGGCAACGGCTTCGTTTTTGTACGCCTCCTTGCATACTTCATAGGGAAGCTTCCTCAAGCCGACCACAAGCAAGTCTCTCGACACCCGTCTTTCTTCGGCTAAAAAATAACAATTGTCACGTCATACTTTGATCTTATAATAATATCCTTTGACCTTATTTTAATATTAGGTTTAAGTGAGACGGTGTTTTGATGTTTTTTTTACAGAGCTTTTTTAATTGAAACAAAAAGCTGATCGAACAAAACAATTTGTTTATCAAACCACATTTGCCGTTAGGTATTCGACAGACGGCGTAAATAGTAATATAATTAATACTTACTGTAGCCCCAACCAGTGGCGTGGCAAAGGGCATCGTCTGGCGTTTTCTCTCCTCGTGGTAGGCAAATCGGCAAAATGTAGTCGCTATATGTCACCCGAGTTGTCATCTTATCAATAAAACAAAAAAGATCAGTTTAACTAATTGCAGCTTTCTTTCGACTCACGTTTCGACCGACGACTTACAGCACATGACCTAAAAATGTTAACTACCGTGAACCTGGTTACCAATTCCCTAGTTACTTATTCAAAATCGGTAGGTATCTTTATTTACGAATAATTAGATGAATATGTGAATATGCAGCACATAACCAAATTCATCTGCACACAGGTTAATGAATAAGAAACCACATGAAAAGTAACCAAGTTTAAGTTCGGCTGGTTTCAGAGCCGGACAGGATGAACTCAGATACGCCATTTGCATGTGAAAGTTTTAATAGAGAAGATATCATGGGCTTTATGTTACCTTGATCAGGGCGATATCAGCCCGGGGAAAGTCATACTCGTCATGAATTATAAAACGTTCCGCTCTCATCGATCTTACGCCTTTCGTATCGTGTCCAAGGATGAGTTGTATTCGACGCACGTCAAATCCTCTGGAATTTGGAACATATTGCTGTTATTATCAATAAGCTTTTACGTAACAGAGCAAGCAAGCTTACTGTACGCAGTGTGCGGTCGTCACAACCCATTGTCTGCTTATCAAAGACCCTCCGCATAGTTGTTTGTGGCCGCTGGGAAGGGTTAACTCTATTCTGACCTGGTAATTCACAGTGTAAAGAAGTTTTCTGCTTAAAGCATCACAAAGATCATGTTTTGTCAATAAAACCAACTGTTATTTCTTAATAGGAATATTTTTGCAGATGACAGAAGCGCACCCACCATCCACGGCCATTGGCTGACGGTCGTGCGCCGCCCTCCTATAATTCTTCCGAATGAAGATTTTATTTTCGGTATTCCACACCGACCGCTAGTGGGCGTTCTGCAGCACGATGTGGGGTCATCGAATCGGTTTTCTTCACCGTCGTCGCAGTATTCTGTTAATGGGTCACGAATTGTTCGCTTTGTTTAGTTTTGTTACTGCTGTAACTCCGTAGATATATTTCATATTTCTTTGCACATTCTGTGTACTTAGTTGATATTTTAGATAGCGAGTTTAAAATTTTTTACTTCTTGTGCATTGCTGTGTGTTGCAATCTTCGTAAATCCTGGGACATGAATTAATATCTCCGGCCGGGCATCTCGGAATTCGGTAGTTGGTTCCGCCTCCGCATGTCCGAGAGCACTCACTGGAAACGTTCCATTGGGGCCTGGGCGGCAGAGTGACAGGTTGATCTGTGCAAACAATTGATTTATGAGGGAAGAACTTATATTCCGAGACAATTATGTGCTTCTTTAATGTGAAGTATTTTCAAGAGACTTTTGTTTCCTTAGAATTGTTATAAACTTATGTCCGTTTACGCTATACCTGGGTTAACCCCATCACACAAGTCACAAGTTTTACGGCAGATTCTGTACATCGTCTTATGATATTGTTCCTGGCAGTAATCGTTTAATTTCAGCCATTGGCATGAGTTATAGGTGTCCTCGCAATCATCTAGGAGAAAGAATAATTATAGTTTAAATAATTGTTATAAGTCCTATGTATAGACAGTATTTCCAACAGCAATGCTTATAAGCATTACTTCGTTTCAGACTAGCCGAATACAGCACTTATACCTTTCGGGCAAGTTCCCGCGTCGCATTGAACGGTCCTTGTTCTCGGCCCAATGCATCTGCCTCCATTCAAGCATGACCTCACTTCCCGCTCACTTCCGCTTCCGCAAGTCACACTGCAGCCTTCTTTGCGCCATGGCCCCCACGTGGCCGCTTTATTTGTATTGGGAATATGGAGTAAGTTGTTGTATAATTGGATTAATAACAAGTTTCTATTAATACTTGGCCGACAGAGTTACTTATTTATGACTTAGTCTGAACGTTTTCAACGTTTTTGTTTATGTTAGAGCCTTCAACTGTACCGTATTAAGAAAGATATTTATTTTACCGGTACATTTTCTCTACTTTATTTTCAATTTTTTCTGGGACAGGTGAACTTTTACATATTTTTTCATATGCCTGGTCACACGGGTTAGTTCGACGAACGATGTCTTATCACTAATATCTCACTTCGAATTGACAGAGAAAAGTTATTAAGATCATACAAGCCATCATATAACCTTGTTCGTCGCACCATCCACACGACAATCTACAAATATCTTCTATTCTATGTTTGTAATCTTCACACAAGAGGTTGTTCTTGAAATAAGGGCACGACTTGCTGACGTCCTCGCATTCTGAAGAAATATCGAAGCATAGCCATCTTACGTCAAGGTAAAATAATATATTTAATGGTTTAAGTTTAATTGTGCGAAATAATTCGATTTAATTCGAAGCACTCTTTGATGTAAAATTTAATAACATATTTCACTCACTTTGGCCTGCAGCATTATTGCTAAAAAAGACAATAATTAAAATTTGGAACAGCAAACAGCACTTCATTTCTTATTGCGAAATAGCTGAAATGTGAATCTACTGTAAAAACATAACAGTTTGGTATAAATTTTAGTATAAACTGTAATCGAACTACACTCTATGTCTTAAAATAGCTTTTGCAATGGCGCATTTTACCACCAAGTTATGTTTATAATCGTATCTGCCAATTGGTGCAGCGATTTTCGCTGTTAACGCTTTGCAATGTATAATAACTGCCAGGCAAGTTATTAGCATCTTCATTTCTTACATGTATATTCCCTGAATTAATGATCTGATCATTAATATTTCAGTTTTCTTTAAATGCCACCTGTTCAACTAAAACGTAACACACAATATTATACTGTAATTCTACTTCTGACACTTTTTCGCCTGAAGGCCTAAATTCCCTTGAACTAAGCAAAAATATGTTAATTACGTAATTAGGGGGTTCCAATTCTTTTTACTTTTGATCTTATACACTCTTCTACTCAATACACTCACTCTTCTACACTCTTATACACTCTTCTACTCGAAACAATTTTCAAGGTATGAACATTTTTTTAAACTTTTGCCTTCTGTTTATGACGTTTAAGAACGCAATAAAAATCACTTAATGAGTTTAATCGTCTTAACTTAATAGAAGATGCTTATAGTCTGCTTATCTGCGCTTTCTTTGCAATATACATTCCGTATAGCAGTCAGCGGAAATTTTTTGTAAAAAATTATTAAGAGACGATTTTGGGGTCATAACAGCTTCTAATACAGCTTGCAAGTGTAAGTCCTGCGCGTTTGATCTGACATTTTGCGTTGTAAATACTTCTTCATTTAAACTTGGGAAACTCCATTCTCGAGTCAGCACAGAGATGAATCAAAAAGTTTCTTATTGATCGCTTTTTATCATCTAACTTGCTGACAACGTGCCCTGTGTAGAGTAGGATCTGCAAGTATTTGCCACAAAATCCCCGCAGAATAGCGAGTTTTTTGGCTCGTTTCTGGATTCGTTTCCCGCTGAATTTTCTGACGTCATTTTAATCGTATAAGTGACACAAACTAATGAGGGATCAAATCATTGAGCGCCTCACTCGCATAACCTCGTTCTTATTTCTACTAAAAATGTTCAGGAAACACCTATTGTTGATAAAAACGAAAGAATCGTTTTATGGGCTGTCACTATTCCAACGGAAGAAGATTGTGAGCTAAACACTAGTTTTTATGCTATTTCTTATTTATCTAAATTTTAAATCAATTGATCCTATTTTAATTAAAATCAACTTCTTACAAACTTTTTCACTTAACTTATAGATTATGTCTATCTTTGCAAGAAGCAAAACGACTCACAGCAGCGGTAAGATTGTCGCTTCGTTTCCTATGTAACCACTTGAGTCGAAGCACACAATTTCTTTGTCAGAATCACAGAAAACACCCTTCAATTTGTAACTGTTCAGCGCAGGGACGAAGCTGTGCAATGAAATGGCGATGTAAATAAATAAGTACCATGACTTATCGCACATTTATATATTTTTGTTCCGGCATCGTGATTTTACTGGCTTTTAAGGCGGAATTTTTTGTCCTCACAAAGGAACTTTGTTTACAATTTTATCTTGGTTGACTTTAAGAATAGCCACGCAAAGCCTCTTTGGACAATCAGCGTGCATTTTTAGAAATTTCCAAAGCGTGTTTTATTTTTGCAATCGATGCCAGTGGGCATTATTAATCACATTTGTAACCTTCTTTAAGTCTTTGTTAAATTAATGTTTTGTCGTTTTAAGAAAATTCCCCGAAGGACAACGTGCAGACGACGATTTGCTATATCGTGTTTCATAAAGTAAATAATTGTCCAAAATTATTCACTATTAAAAGTGGGCCGCAACTCTCCCATTAAATTGCTTTAATTTAGTTTCGTTGCTTTGGGAAGTTTCATAACCTATCCCATACTTATGCAATTATCTGGAGGACATTTCACTGAGAGTGGGCGGACTGGATTTGTAGGAATTTTTGTAGTTTTCTTGGCACGTTTTTCTTAAAATTACTGGTTTAGTGTACTTAACTCTTACACGGAGAGTTAGATAATTGATTTAATTTAGCTTTGAATTTTTTGTCTGTTCGTTTTCTTCTTCAGACGAACTTTACATAGATTAAAGTGCTTTTAGAATTGTGCTTTTTTATAGGACACCACTCCTTAGATATCAATTTCATGAAGTGTTTCGGGATATTTTGGTGATAGAAGAACTTTACTTTAATCGAAAAACAATCAAAAGACTTCATGAAATCAATCAAAAACACTTAATTAAAGTGCTTTTAATATGCTTTTAGTACTTCTCAGACATTAACGTCATAAAGTGTGTTTGGTGATATTTCGGGAGTTACTAAAAATTTTTTTAAAAAGGTCTCAATCATCATGATTTAATTACTGGAATATGACATGGTCCAGTGTCAATGACTCTAACCCCGCAATTTGCCTTCAACAACTACAAATGGCTTAGCTGTGATTTCTTTTATTCTTCTTTCATTCACCCTTCGCTCGATACGTGGTTTAATTCTTCTCTCTTCATCATAAATCATTGCCTTATATGTAAGGATATATATAATGATATTCTGGAACCTATGCTCTTGTTTGTGACCCATATCCTGGCCTAACGGAGAGTTTTAGTTGTTTTTCTTATGCATTTCACTTGCTGTTACGGTTTTGCTCGTGGCTACCTGCGTGTAGTATGTGGTATGTGTTGTTGACGGTTCAATCTACTGGAGAAATATGCGGTAACTTTACATTATATAAGATGAGCTTTGTACGTGTGCAAATACATGTTTTTGTTGTTTTTTCTGATCCAAACACAAATGACAGCTTACCACATGTTGTATTTTTCGTTACAGGCGTTAGCCTATAACGCATCTGCAGCCTGTTTCACTTGTCATTGTTTCATGTTAAATGTAACTCGACGGGTTTTGAACCACTGACACTTAACCCCTATTGCTATACCAGTGCAATGTAACTCAGTTGAACTCATTGTTTGAATTTCCGTGTAACTCAATCAACTTTTGCAAGGTCTCCCAATGGCAGTCAAAGTTTGCAGATAGAATAATGTTCAATTTATAGGTTATATTGCACTTTTGTATTTGCAAAAGTTATTTTGCTGAAATATTTTGGTCAACTTCCATATTTTAAAATGCAAACATTTGGCCTAAAATAACGGAAAAAGATAATTTACAAGTAAAGTTTGTCTTTTAGGCTAATCAAGTGAATTATCAAGAAACGTTGATCCAAATCGCAACGCAAGACCGTCCATCAAGAATAGGAAGGTCATTAATTGCATCTGAAGCTCCCAGACTGCAGCGGCGTGACATGACTTCGAATCCAAGATTCGTAGTTGACGACATTTGTGTAAATAGCCGGCTGTCTTGGCGCTCCACAATTGGTCGGACCTAGAGATGTGATCCCGCTGACGAACCAATTACAAGAGGAACAGCGTTGACAGATGAGAGGACCACCGCTGTCTCCCTGTTAAAAAATCGAGAAGGTTAGTCTGACTGACTTGACAAGAAAAATTACGTCAACTTTGTGCCGTCTTTAGCTTTGCCGCTTTTTTTCAAAGATTATTTGAGTGTAAATGACCAGATCAATTTGGAGCCATAGACGACTTACCAGACATGAATCTCTGCCTCCATTTAGTATTCCGGCGCATTTCATCTGATCTTTGTTCAAGAATCTGCCGAATTGCTTGTTTTTATAAGCTGTGAAGCAAGCGTCGAATGGCAGGTTCCGTATCTTGGCTTCTTGCAGAGTTGCTGACGGGGTTTGGCTGCCGGCTTGGGTAGCTACAAGACCAAAACACTTGGATTACGCAAGCATACAGTTCAACAGGTCAAAATTCACTGGAACACAGGATGCATGTTTTATCTAAGCTGAACTAAGCTCGGTCTTACTGCCCCATCCTGTGATGTAGCAAGATTTATCATCCGGAGTTTGTTCTCCCTGTGGCAGGCAAGCTGGGAGAGTAAACTCCGAGTACTGTACATCTGTTTTGAGCTGTAAAATGCATTGAAATGATTTGGTTCACTTACCATTGTCTTTTGTGTGTAAATTGACATTTTTAAATTTGAAGTTAATTCCACTGTATTCACAATAAATTTCGACTCGTTTAGCAAGCGTTATTTGACTGGCAAAAAAGTTGTTGCTTTGTAGGTATCGACGGATTTAACTTTAGGACTTCAAATAGTTTCAAACCTGCACAAGGGCTATGTCGTTGGCAGGATAATTGTACCCTCTAGGAAATTTGACGTCTTGTACCCCAATTACTCGTTGCTGGTTTGTTCCAAAGGCGACTATCATTTGGAATTCAGACCTTATCCCACTGAACAATACAGAAGATAAGATAAAATAGTCACAAAAATCAATATGTCTTTTCATAACTTTGCATTGGTTTAAAGACGTCAGCAATGCGTTTTAACGAGCATTACCTGACTCTGCAGCTTCCGCTTGTGCAGAAACAATGCCCGGCTGTGAGGACCCATCTTTGTTGAACTAGGGTACCGCCGCACAAAGTCACAATTTGGTTCTTACGTTTTCGTTCGATGCGAACCTGGTGTTTGTAAAACAAAATCAATTCGACACTCGCCTAACACTCATTCACGCAGCAAACAGCCAAATTCATAGTAAAATTACAGTCAAAAGTTCATCTACCAGAACTTCAAGTAGGTTATGTACAGAAAGGTACCAAAAAACCAGGCGCTTAACGTTATTATGATTTATTACCATCCAGGGCCACTGATGCTGTGTGGCTTCCACGCCGCCAATGATTCTACGCACAAATTGAGTCTGTCTGCCACACCTGTCGTTTGTGTTTATCTTGCAGCATTCTGAATTTGTTCCGTAACGTCTCCTGTTTTGCCCGGAACAAGACTCTACATAGAAAACACCGAGCTCAATTCTACAGTCTTTATTCAAAAATACAGAGTTTAAATCTCGCCCTAGTTACTTTTTTAATGTTGTCGTTTTTAATTGAGTTTTAAACTGCATAATGCTTCTACACTTCAAGCTTGTAAACTAAAAACTAATAAACAGCAATTAAAATCTTCTCCTTCGCTTTCCGACTCACTCAAAAGACAGTTGCGTGTGTTGCAATCGCCATACTCTTTGGGACAAGTGTTAACGTTGTTTGCCGGACACCGGGGTATCCTATAACGCGTTCCCCCACCACAAGGTTTCGAACAAGATGTCCAAGTGTCAAACGGACTTGCCGTGGTTGTTGTTGTGGTTGTAGTGGTTGTCGTGGTCGTTGTAGGTTTTTTAGTGGTTGTTGGAGGTTGTGTGATCGGGGGATCTGTCAAGATAAAGCGAAAGGTGATAGCCGTTTTTGAAGGCGCTGCCCTCAAATTAAAAACTTTAATGCTGCGAGATTGTTCTTAGCAGTTGAAGTATTTTCAAACTCATACTTTTGCAATTCCCACAAGTTCGTTCACAATCTCTTTTAACATGACTGTAAAACCGACACCATAACCGAGAACAATTCCTTCGCTTGTCTCTGCACCCTGCAATGGAAAATAAACTAAAACTGAACATTCAAAATTGCGACGTGACCTGTTTTAATTTTGGTACCTTCGACTTGTAGGTAGATTCCAGCAATCACCAGAAACAGCAATCGAACATTCATCGTCGTTGTTTAAAGAAACTTGCCTATAAAGACCTATCTGCCTGTCTACAGGAATTAGTTTTAAATCCTGAGGCAAACTTTTTTAAGTTGATGCTTTTCTAGTTAAAGGTTTTGTAAGAACTGCTCCCTGAATTACTGCAAAATCTCGATCACAATTGCGTAAGTTACATAAAGTTCTCTCGGAAGTTTTTCTGTGTTCTTTTGGATTATTTTCTGTCAAAACGTGACTTAATTTGAAAAATTTGCCAACTTTACTGCAAATTGGCTCACGAATGTCATCAACTATTTCAACAACTTGGTTGGCACCTCCGAGTCATGATTTATCTTCCCTGAAAATTGCACTCATTCACTTTTATAAACCTTAACAATTCCCAGGCAATAACTCCACACTGCAAAATGCTTAATAGGGCATTCGTTATTTTAGTCTTTGAAAATTGCCTTGGGCTTTGGAAAAACAAGTTTTCAGAGCAAGATAACAGGCTTTTAATTTCATTTTTCTACTTTGTTTTGTAACTCAGAGCTCTGCAGGGTTAAAAATAACCTGTTTGCTTACAAGTCCACATTCTACTTATTGTTTATTGAATGAGAAAGCAGAAATAACGTGGGAAGAAGTAAAGAAATGTAAAAACGCGCGTTAATTGAGGTAATTTTATAATTTCTTCATTTTTGAAATTACTTGTTGCAGTTTATGGTCTAATTGCTTCTCTTAAGCGTTTGATGGAATCTTATTATAAGATTGAAACGTTTTCGTTGGAGCGTATAAAAATTTTTGACCACTTGTATATACGTGATTGGGCTGTGAACGAGAACTGGCGCCGTTTTTAAATTGTTTTATTTTTTTCGGTTTAAGCGTAATTAAAGCTTTTATTTCTATAATCGCTCTTAAGATGTAAGCAAAGAACGTTTTTCTTATGGTATGGAAAATGTCCTTCTCGAGGTTATAAAAAGCCTTCTGTTGTAACGTAAATGTCAACTATGCTTTAATTTATCACTAACGCTATGTAGACGATTCAAATAACTTCTATTTTTATATTGTTATATTCAACATTTCTTCTGGATATTTGAAACGATCAATTTAAAATTATAGTCCGACCAGCAACTTGCATGTAAATGAGTTATAGCAGAGTTTTCTCTCGGTCAAAAACAAATTCCGCCACGGTCAATGACGTTGATTTGGTTTGACGGTTTTGCATAAATAAATTCAGCCACACTTTTGCAAAGTTGTGGATAATTAAATTAACAACTGAAACCATGATTTCTCTTCGTCCTATTGTTTTACTTTTAAAAATATTTCGGATTTCTCGAAAGAACTGACGCGGGAATTTTACCCAGATCTTTGCGCTGCTTTTTTCCAGTCGAAACCTTTTTGTGTTTTATTTTTTCGTATTTGTTCTGTTTTTTGCGGCCGGTCGCGTTTTAGCAAATTCTCAGAAAGTCTTAAAATATTTTTAAAATTGAAACCATGAACATATAAATTGGTCTCTTTTAATCTGGCCAGAATAACTGCAAATGTTCGGTTATAATTTATTCGACGGTGTCACGTTTGTTGCAACCAAATTGAAACTGTTATACGTCGCACGTTCAAGCGTTTACGTCACAAAGTAATATCTTTTACACAAGCGACGTCATTCAAGCTTCAGCTACTGGAGATATGTCTTCGTGACGTCACGAGCCATCTGTTTTTGTTCGAAAACGATGATGTCAGCGACGCTTAAACGCGGGAATTTTTTCATGTAGTTCCTATAGTGACGTCACTAAAGTCGTAAGTGAGCCAGAGGCGACGTGGTTGTTGCTTAAAATACTACAAATTGTCGGATTTAGATGGCGACCGGTACCATTGCACGTTTCAAACAAGAATTAATCACACGGCATTGCTCTCCATGAAGTTTCTTTGCCTCAAGGCCCGCGCATTATTGGATTTCTTCGTTTATTTAACCTGACCGTCATCGTAAATGTAAAGAACGCTTCGTCAATTACTATAAAATCGCTTAAAATGTTTAATTATTGCCTAATTGACCATTGTTTTTCGATTCCAGCACGTCAGATTATAAACCAGCGAAATAGATGATGGGTATAGCTGGAAAGTGGGAATGCTAATTGATATTATATGGTTTCAGAAGAAGGTATTTGCATTTAGAACTGTTAAAAGGATCTTGCGCTGTTAGCTTTGGTCAAAGCAGATAACAACTAAAGCAATAACATTTCTAAGAAAAAATTTTTTACTTAAAGGAGAGTTTTAATTGGTCCAGTGAAGACAGAGCAAGGAAAACGATCGTACAATAAACAAAGAGTTTTCTTTTTTTAACAATTACATTTCTTCAAACTCCTTCGTCATATTAGTCAACCGCACAGCCCATTCTTGTTACGAGAAAATCGCATTAATATCCTGCACATTTCTGGTGAATGAACTCCGCAATTTATCCTTCTATCGGCGTTAAGTCTTAATCATTAATTACAATCTGTCCGTAAGCTTGTTGATTAATCCCGTGATTACATCACATCCTCTGATGTTGTTGGAGACCAGTCTTGTAACAGTATTTCCTCGTATGAAGGCGACTTAAGAGGCGAAAACGCTGCCTCCGGGTTTGATCTACGTCGATTGAATTCACAGAACTCTGCGACGTCGCCATGGTAACTCAATCGCGCAAACGGACAAAAGTATTTTTGACTGATTCGTATCATAGCATGCAGAGTAACGTGCATGTTATTAGTGGGACATATGAGCCAGACACACAGGCCTGAAGTGAGCTTTGGTGTTGGGAAGCTTTTATTTTTCTCGGTCGCCGTCAGAGCAGTTTGTTGACAGATCATTGTATAGTCATTTAATGTATGTTTTGTCAGGGACTGATGACTGGTAGTTTCAGTTTATGATTATTATTTCAGTAAAGTTATCAGTTTGCTTCACCGTTACTTAAAAGTTTAAAGTTATTATTACTTTAATATTATTATTAGTTATTATGGTATTAATATTAGTTAAAAGCTATTATTATTAGTTATTAAGTATTACTTTGCGCAGCATAACTGACATATAACTATGTGCGTAGTCAGATGTTTGTTAATTTGTCTGCCCGCGCTTTTTGTAGGATTATCAAATGGCCAAGGTAAAAATTAACTTTTGCAATCGCACATTGCTGTGTCAGCTTTGTGTAAACGTTAAGCCGTTGAGTATATTCTACATACTTGTATACTTGTAACTTGTTCTACACACGGTACCCTAGTTGTGAATTAAAAGAGCTTTTTTGTTTCCTAAAACTTAAGGTTGCCAAGACGAGATTGATCCAATACAATGCCAAAATTTCCAGCGTTCGGGCTATTGTAGCTTCGGCTTGTTCATCCCATTTATGCAAGAGAATTGTGCCGGCACATGTGGATTCAACGATTGCCAACGTAATTCAACGTCGTTCTATCAATTGAACAGAGCGTTTATCTAAAATAGTTTTAACCGTAGTCAACATATTCAGCGATATTTTTGGTACGTAAGCTGACACTGCACTCAATAGACATCTCAATCATTGCTTACGTGCACGTGGCAAACCTGCTGGTCCATTGAAGATGCATATCTCAAAACGCGTAATATGATTAATTATTGGGGGTTACCGCCAACGCTACTCTCAAACCATTTTTCGGAAATCGTTGACGTGCTGTTGTCTATTTGAATAACACTGATTCAACATAATACTTCTACTTTTATAAATGGTATTGCAATCTGTGTGGGATACTTAACAGTCTGAATTAATGTTTACTGTTTTTCTTCATCAGCTGACTTTCAATGTCCGGAGATATCGATCACAAATGGGCAAGTAGAATTCTGCACGAGCGGCAGAGACCTCGACTCATCGTGTTCATTCACTTGCCATAAAAACTTTGGTCTTTCCAGCACTGTGGACTCGGTTTGTATCGAAAGAAACAATGTCGGAACGTGGTCGCCGCCTGTCCCTAGATGCCGAGGTAAATGACGTCGATTCTAGGTGTTTAGAAACCTGCAGTCGTTCAGGATTAGTGCGAAGTAGATTTCAGATTTTGTGAAAGCTATTTCTTACATTAACGTAAATATCTTGCTCATTATAATAACTAGTAGCATAGACATTCCACATACAATAACACAGACATCGCGTGTATAACAACACAGAAATCACATACTTTTTAAAGCATGTGGAGCGTGGGAACCTGTGCGCGATTGCAGTGTGACATGCGGGGAAGGAACGGTTCTTGAGAGACGAGAATGCGGAAGTGAATCTGAATCCAGAACAGCTCCGTGTTTCGAAGAAGAATGTCCAGGTACTGGCACCAACAACATTGCTCTGTAAAATCAAATAATCTCATTAACTAGATCTGTATTGATTGTAGTCAGGGCCGCGTAATACTTGCAAACTGGTTGCTTGCGTGGTTCGGAAGCGTTATGTCAAAACGTGACTATCGTTTGGGAGAATGCGCCAAATCCACTGCAAGTTGTTGAAATGCAAACGTTTGAAGCCCTCGATTTAAAGTTAAACGTGATCTATTGTCTTGTTGTTGAGAATAGTTGGTGTTTACGGAATTGTCCTCTGTTGAAGATATATGAGGTCATAACAGCACCTCAACGATGGTTTCTCTGAAACAAACACCACGTAATCGCGTGGTGCTTGTTTTGGTAACGTCTGCTTACGTTACCAGTTTTCGGTTATATTTGGTTGAACAATGTCGCCAAATGAACGCGGATTAAAATGTTGTCGATATTTCTGTTGCTGTTGCTGTTGTCGTAGAACCTTCTGTCGAATTTTTACGCTTTCTAACATAGTTACAAGTAACTGTCACTGCTCTACTCTACTCTTTTCGAACACGTTGCCTTTCCGCGTTTTAAGCTATAGGTGATTCTAAACAAGCGCCGTCATATTACTGTATAGTTTTATGCAATGCTTAATTTATATATGATGCTCTGCGTCAGTGGAGATTCCGATCATAAATGGATAAGTAGAATGACACAAGCGGTAATATTTTCTGCTCGTCTTGAAGCGTACCTTGCAAGGTTTAAGTTAATGTTGAGTAATTTTTCCATCAGCTGACCTTCAATGTCCGGAGATATCGATCACAAACGGACAAGTGGAATTCTGCACGAGCGGTAGAGACCTCGGCTCCACTTGTTCATTCAACTGTGACGAAGGCTTCGGTCTTTCCAGTACTGGAGACCGGGTTTGTACAGATAGGAACAATCGCGCAAGATGGGTTCCATTTCCCCCGAGATGCGAAGGTAAATGATATGGGTTCGAAAACCGCACCCACTTGTACATACTTAAATGTCATATCGAAAGCTTACTCATAATTTACGTTGAAACCCCGCACATCTGTTGGATGCTTTTCATTGAATACAAAAACGTCGTCAGCATATCAACAGAGACAACATATATTTTAAAGAATGTGAACCGTGGCAACCCGCGGGTCAGTGCAGTATGACTTGCGGTGAGGGAATGATCAATGAACAACGTCAATGCGGAAGCGAGACCGAATCAAGGACGGTATCGTGCTTTAAACCAGAGTGCCCAGGTTCTCCTATTTTTATATAATCTACAGTCCTATACATTATGGGCCTATTATGACGAGGCTTTTAAAATCAAAACATCGTAGTTACAAAGTTTGCAATAAGTTTAAAACTGTTTAAACGCGGTTATATGCACTGTGATTGGAAACTACATGACATCCTTGTTACGAAATGCGAAAGCAAGCAACGTCATCGTTTTACGTAATAAATTTTCAGGTGGAAATTCGTGGGACCCTTGGAGCGGCTGCAGCACAACCTGCGGCATCGGCGTGGAGACGCGATCTAGAAGTTGTGGGACTGGATGTACAGAATACGATGATAGAGAATGTACCAACGCACAAGATTGCCCGTGAGTAGAGCTTACAAAATAAAAATCACTGTGGCTCGATTAAGGTGTGGCTTTTCCTGTTATAGAAGCATTCTGTTCGAGATTGTGCACGTAGTTTTGTTAAACCTGTGATGGACCAGAAAAAAGGGTTAAATTTATGTCGTTTCATAAAAGCCACATTGTTAGCATGATTCAGATACAGATACAGTAGAAGTATAATAACGCTTCTGTGTATCATTGCTGCAGATGCGCCTGCAACTGTGTAGACGGACCTGGCTGTGGATTCGTGCTTTCCAACCCTGGTTATTATTGCTTTTTTCAACAATTTCAGTTCGGTTGCCCAGCGAGTTGTGGTCTTTGTCCGGCTTGTCAATGTGGTATGACATAATTCCGCATTTCTTCTCTATCCGGTTGTTGTTGTTGTTAAAATCATTTAAAACTATAAATTTGAAACTGCTTCGGCTTTATTTCCACCCTCGCCGTCTCAGGTGCCACTTACGGTGATTTTGGTGCGTGGACCGATTGCACGGTGTCTTGTGGCGGCGGCTTCCAGTACAGATATCGCGACTGCAACAAAATAGCAGGTTGTCCTGGTTCACACCGAGAGGAGAGACGATGTGGGGGGAATGCATGCCCTGGT
The DNA here is from genome assembly GCF_947623445.1 of Clavelina lepadiformis. Classification (NCBI taxonomy): domain Eukaryota; kingdom Metazoa; phylum Chordata; class Ascidiacea; order Aplousobranchia; family Clavelinidae; genus Clavelina; species Clavelina lepadiformis. The sequence continues at coordinate 22,842,895 of NC_135241.1, forward strand.
CCAGGTACACATTGAAAGCCTAACGTAACGGCGGCTAACTAGGCCTATGAGTAACAGTAGGTAGGCCTATTTCATTTCTATAGAGTTGTGATTGTTAGCAATCAAGTGAAGTGTGGGGTAAGTGATTGATAAAGTAAACTGAATATAGTCCAAAGTCTTGTTTTGAAAACAGTAAAATTTTTGCTGACTTGAACAACATTTGTTTTCTTTTAACGCGACAAAACCACAAAGTTCATTTTTTTTACAATTCACTGAATAATGCAATAAGCTTTATATCTTACTTTAGAATTAACATAGACAACTGCTAATAACGCCTACAAAATTTTGACACTTTTCAGCATGGAGCGAATGGCGCAATGACGGCTCGTGTAGTGAGGATTGTGACGGCGGGATTCAGAACCAAGTCAGGGATTGCATAAATGGACCTGGTTGTGTAGGTCAAAGCACCAGAACGCGGCCCTGTAACATGCAGGCTTGCCCAGGTATATTCAAAGATATTTTCATGAGTATCTTTCCAATAACTACTGGACTTTTATGTGAAAATAGGTAATATTGCGATGTGTCACAGTGCGTACCAAAACACTTGCTCCATGTTATGAGAAAACTCGGATATTAACTAAGTACAATCAGTTTCATCCGTGTTAAACTTACATAGAATGGGGCGACTGGATCAACGACGGCGACTGCAGCAAAGATTGTGGCGGCGGAATTCAAAACCAAGTCAGAGATTGCATGAATGGTCCTGGTTGTGTGGGTCAAAGCACCAGGACGAGGCCTTGTAACGCGCAGGCTTGCCCAGGTATTAAAGCATAGTTACACTAAGAACAGTATATTGTATACTTTGCCTCTGTTTTTGATGTTGCAGTAAGTTGTAGAAGAGCTTAATATGTTGTCAGTAGCCTAGTACTTAGGCCTATCACAAGTACGGTGTAAAGTATAGTCAAAATGGATGGTTGCTTGTCTGAATTGTGGATTCTGGTGATTGACACCAACAGCATACCACGGAGAGTTAGACTATTCCTCAGTTAATTAAGTGTTTATTACATCATAGAATGGGGTCCATGGCAGAACGAAGGAACTTGCAGCGAGACTTGTGGTGATGGAACGATCACTCAGACAAGAACCTGCTTAACTGGAAATGATTGTGTTGGAGAAACCACACAACAAGTTCCTTGCAATGAAGGGCCTTGTCCAGGCATGTCAAGTCGCCTTCTTGTTTGTATTGATCGATATAATATAAAATAAAAATGAGACTAAAACTACAAGTAGTAGTAATTACAAGTAGTGGACTAACAGTTAACCACTTCGTGCACTAGTGCTGTTTGGACTTGGGAAAACTATTTTTTCCATTTGTTTAGTTGCCTGTTATTTTGCATCAGTATTCTATAGTATTGTAACATAGTGCATGGCAGTACACGGTAGATAAAGCGTTTGAAAAAGTGATAGTTTTATCTGAATTTTCCTACAACACAATAATTCTAAACAGGAAATTAATCTGTTTTGAAACGCAGCAAACGAAGAAGTGTTTCGGTCACCCGAGTAATTTAGGATTCTTTGCTTGTTGCGTCATGTACAAAGTTGAAACGTTTTCTTTACTTTCCACAGGCGCCAACTGGAGCGCATGGGGTTCTTGGAGTAACTGCAACCGCAGGTGTGGACCCGGAACCCAGACTAAGAGAAGAACCTGCCCGGGGAACACCTGTCAGGGCCCATCTAGGCTTAGGAGGGGTTGCAATCTTGGTTTCTGCACAAGTATGTCGTCATCAAAGCGGCTTTAATGAAGTCTGACAAACGAAACCTAAATCCACTCCAATTAAACAATTTTTTGGCAAATCGTAAGATGTCGATGGTTTGTTTTCAGCCGGCGGGATATGGAGCGAGTGTTCCAGAAGTTGTGGTCAGGGCACGCGCAGAAGACGCAGCGGTCTAGGTGGATACGAATACCAGGATTGCAACAACGGCAACTGCTCTCGAGGTACAGTATATACAGGCTCTAACAAGTTCTTGATTCTATACCAGATCATATAACAAAGCAGATCCTGGTAAATAGCAATTATAGCTCTTTTAAAATAAACAAATGTCCGTAAAGGTCAGTATGGTTCATAATTGAGACTGTTACGACTATATTGACGTTTACAACGCGCCGTTAGCTCCAGTATAATTCAGGGAAGCGACTAATTTCACTTTTCAGATGAATGCCGCAATCCCTACTTTAGACGATACGGTCAACGCGCGCACGAATGCTGCGACGCTGGTACGCTTACGCATGGCGCGTGCGGTGTTAATTCGCTCGACAAGTTTCTTCCAAGAGTTATTGGAGGAATTGATTCTCAAGCGAAACAGTGGCCTTGGATGGTGAGGACGTAGTTCAGAAATAATCCCGAAACTCCAGCTAAACTAAGATTCATTTCAACCAGCGCGTTATAAGCGTTTGGGTTGAAAGGTTGCCTTGTTTTGAACGAAATCTCGAAGACAAGTGTCATGTTCTTTGTAGGTGCAAGTGTACCCTACACAGAAGTTACTGTGCGGAGGAGTTTTGATAAGCGAAGATCTGGTACTCACAGCTGCTCACTGTCTAGTGTAAGTCATGCTTAACTTTACGACGTCATTTAGTATGGCATTATAACGACGCAAACTTCACTTATTTACAGAGACACCACGGCAAATCAAATTGAAGTTCATCTCGGCAAACATACCTTCAAAGATAACGCAAATTACGTGATCATAGCCGAGGCCCGTTGGATGCGTGTGCATCCACAATACAGTTTCCCTGTGCACGATATAGCCGTTATAAAGGTTCGTATCCTTCATTGCATTCCCTATTTGTTTGAATGAAGACTTAATAGTTACAGACGGTCTTTCACCCAAGCTCTTGCTGTACGCGCTGGGCACTGGTTTTCAAAATGATAAATTTGTATGTTGCGTGACTAGAAGCATGCTCAGAGCCTTAAAATACGTTGCTAAATGAGTAAATTGAATGAATTTTTTGTTTTAATCTTATATAAAACGCTTAACTTGACTATTACTTTGCTGATTTTGATTCTTTTTACCAGCTCAAACGACCGGTCAATATTCAAGGCGTTTTCATTCGACCGGCCTGCTTACCCCTTGGTGAAAATATCCCCAACGACATGACGTGTGTGGTGGCGGGATGGGGTTCGAGTAAGTGCAGTGTTGTTGCTATGGCAACTGGTTTTACTTTGTTGTTTGTTGTTGAGTAAAAATCATCAAAACAATGTCTTGACATGAACAAATTTCGCATAGTCGTCGATTATGCTGTGTTCCTTCAAAGCGTCCTCGTTATTCTATATTTGAAAGCTGCACGATATTGCAATGAGCTTATTTCTTTTGGCTTTAACAATTCGCTGAAACAGAAAAGGGTGCACCTTCGGTTGCATGGTGATTAGCGTTCAGATATACTTAGTTGATAATCCCAACCATCGACGAACATATAACTTTTTCTCCAGCTAGGACAGGCGAAGGGCCGGCGTCAGTTTTACAACAAGTCGAGATTCGAACCTTGCCGTTCCCAGTTTGCGAAAACGCTTACCGCGACAGCATTCCTGGCAAACTGACGGAGAGTGGAATGATTTGCGCGGGTCACTTGTCTGGTGGTCTAGATTCTTGCACGGTAAGTATAGGTGCACACAGCGCTAAACTTCATAGCCGGTTGTTGTTGACTGTTTCGTAAAAGGCTACACTCTTACGGCAAAGAGGAGATCCAGAAAACCCGACATTTATTCATGTTACCCCGATTTGACTTGCCGCTTGAAACTTGACCTTGCATTTGTCAGTAAACTTTATGGTCTCGACAACTGAATATTCTCTGCAAGCTTAAACCTGCGAGATAATATTAATCACATCAACCGGCGCGTAGACAAACGTTTGAATCTTGATTTGTGACTAATAACAGTCTTTCTGATGCAAGAAACTAACCTTCTACGTACTTGACAGGGTGATAGCGGCGGACCTTTGCTGTGCCAGAGATGTTCGTCATGTGCTTGGATGGTTGCCGGAATTACGTCATTTGGGGACAAAAACTGTGGTAAACGTTTATTCCCTGGAGTGTACACCAGGGTGGTCAATTACGAGAGCTGGCTGTCCAGGGTTGGAGTGGACGTACCCTCCTTTAGCGAATCAACTTCGTGCACGTAAGCAGACACTTATTCCTGACCACCGGGTGAACTGCTCAGAGAATTGGACAATAATATTTGACAATTTTGGCCGCGTTTGGAGAAAAAGAAATCAAAATCATCTTGCTCGGAAAATTTTGTGGCGCATTTTTAAGAATGTGGCGTATAAGAATGTAACAATCATCACCGTACTTTTTTGCTTGTGGTATATTATAGTGTTAGTGAGCATTCTATGATAAGTTTAGCTGTTCCGAAAGTTCCTTGTTGGTAGGTTGTTGTGGTTATTATAAATAACATTTTGCTGGTAACGTTTAGATGCGCGAGTGAGTTGTTGTCCATCGTCACCATTTGACTGTTTCCTTTATTTTCGTCTTATTTCTGTTGCAATATACTGTATAGCTTTTATTGAGCATAAAGAATTGTAAGTCCAAATCAATTGCTGTGTTTTTACGTGCAACGGCGCTTGACAGCATCGCGCTTTTTTCGAAATAAATCCAGTTTACGGCGGCTGACGTCACAAAGAGAAGAAAAACTTTCATCCGTCCGAAGTAATTTACACGGAACAGTTTATTTACTTTATGAGTATGACAGATGAGCGTGAAGGGAAACCTGTCATGCTGCCAGTTGTCAGCTCACGGATTTCCTGTTGTTGTTACGTCAAAAGAGAAACCTTTATGACATTTCCTGCTAGAGAAGGAATTTGAGATAGCTACTAACCTGATATTTATTTTGCTTTTCTGGAGCTTTTTCCAAAAGGCAAATTTCTGTGAAGAACCCGATCGGTTGGTGATAAAATAAAATTCCGTTTTGTGATCGCATGTGCCTCAATACAGGCGTCAACGCTTTATGATTGGTCAGTTTCTTTATTGCATCGCGCGATATTTCATGAACACCGGGCGATTTTTGTTCTAATCATTAGGTAACTATTGCCTTTCACTTGAAATAATCGTTCATAATGACGCCATAACGCCCATTTCTTGGTCATAATTTAATAGACGGTCATTATGACTCATTAATGCAAGAGATTCAAAGAATCGCAGCATACAATGTAGAAAATCTTGAGCGTTCTTGCGCTAATCAGACGGTTAAACAACTGAAATATTCTTCTAACACTTATTTTCCCGTTGATTTATTTGCCTGAGGTCATCGTCTTGATTTTCATCTATTTATAAGATACGTGTCGAGGCCGAACGCTTTGCAGACAGACGCGGAATGGAGCGGATAAAACCCCGGCTAAATCATGCACAAAAACGCGGTCTAAACGTCGAAAATAGATTTAAGCGGTCGAATTGGAATTTGAGTTCTTCGGAAATTTATTGCCTCCGGGCTTCTTTCCGCTTGTGTTTTCTCCTGGACCCGGCGGGTGGAGTAAAATCGGCGAAAGGTACCGCTATATAAAGAACAATTTGTGAGCGTGATGCGTCACGATATATCTCGTTATGTTGTGTTGAAAAAACGGGAGTGTCGAGTAATGATCATGTTGTTTAATACTTTATCGTCTCCGCCATCTCACGGAGGTTTGTTCGAAAAATAGCCATTCCCAGGCGTACCATTACGGTTTTAACAATCAAAGATGATCAAAAAGCAAATTTGGTTTTGAAAACCCGCTTCCACATCAAGCTGGGATAATTGCAGGTCTTACCAAGAACTATCTCATCATCAGTAACGAGAAGCGGGTTTTCTTTTTACCTAGGTGCGGTTAGCGTCTAGAAAATGAAGAACTCAGTCCATAATTTTGCACCTGGAATTTATCTCGGTTACGATTTTACGGCGAGTTTTTGAAGAAAAGTTGTTTTACAAGTGCACTTTCCGTTGCCAGCAGGTTTCAATGTTAAGGATTAAAGTTATTTTAATTCTTGAAAAGGCCGTTTTCGTTAGAAAGCAATTGTCGCAAACATCCTTAGCTATATGCGGGTAGGTAAAAGTAAGTTAAAAGGAAGGTAGTAAGGTAAGTAAAGTAAAAATCCATAGGTATGCAATGCAGGTATATTTGTTACGTCGCCACCTTCTTGCGATGAGTCAAATGAAATTAACTTGATGATTTTCTATATTTATATTTTTATAAATCCCCGATGATTATTTAAATCCTCTGTTAAAGTGACTTTACTTTTTATGTGGTTAAGTTTTACTGTGTACACGAAAACACATAGGTTTGAGTTAGACCGTTTTCTACTTTGAAATATGTAGCGTTTTTCCACTAAATCTTTTGCACGCACAAATAGCTTCAGCTTCGTAAACAAAAACGAAGAAATATTTAATTACGTCAAGAAATACCGGAAATGCTTTTTGTTCATCGACTGCCGAAACAAACAGATCATCGCATGACTTGCTTCGTTCCAAAACATGGACATTAGCTTTATAATTAGCAGCAAGTTATAAATTCAAGCTCTATAAAGTGTTGTTTCGTGGACATCGGCGATTTATTTTGGAACCAAGAGGCGCGTGACGTGACGTGTGACGTGTGCTCGTGTGAATTGACACCGATGTCCTCAGGCAAGGGCGAGAGCTGGTGTACTACGCTATGACGTCGTTGTTTCTTGCGTTTCGCGATAATCGCCATCCTTGATCGTGGGGTAATCGAAAGTCTTTTCATTTATTTTGCTGAAGTCACCACATTCGGCACAGGTTTGATTTTATCTTAGTCTCACGTCACTATCAACTTTTCTCCACTTGTTCATATTTACCCGCAGGCTTTCTGTATGCTCTGACTGTGGTTTTCTAGAAACGATACTGATTTTTGGAAAAAATATTTTCAAAACGTTTCTGTTAGAGCGATGTCATACGCGGTGTAAGGCTTAAACGCGTCGACACAACCCGCAAGGTATAGCAGGTGTGTCAAAGCTTTCATAAACGGATGATCATTTGTAAAATTACAAATTAGACAAACTTTAAGGTTTAGTTTTATGGTTAAGGATCTTTAAGAAAGATGAAGGATCATAACCAAGAAGTTTTAGATTTTACCAAGACAACCAGTTTTTTAGCAACCAACCTGACTGTTTAGGCTATATAGGCTATGTAGCCTATTGCTGTCAGTAGTATATAGACTGTATTGACATGCAAACGACAGTTTAAGAGCTAACTTTCAATTGTATTTACATGCGACTAGAATAGATTACAATGGTCTCAAGATTTTCCTTGCTGCTTCTCTTTGGATGGTTGCAGATTTCAATACTTTTCCGCTCTACTTACGGACAAGGTAATGACATTCTATTATGCTAAGCATGTTGGCGGTGAATTTGATTGATGAAACAAATATGGACCGATTTAGCATCGTTTGATGATGAATGGTGTTTTAGTTTGGAAAGTTATTGGCATGCAAATAAAATCCACAGGAAACGATGTTGCATGGTTAGCATGGTTACAATATATTTAGCGTTTTAGTGACAGAAAATTGTGAACTTGTTCAACTAAACTATTGTGATTGCCACAATAGTATCGTCATAACTCAGTTACATTGTCTCCAAACGACCACCACCAGTTACAAAATAATAAAATCCAGATAAAAAAAAAATGCGGAAAACGGGATTAATTAATTATTATTATTATCAAAGAGGCGAATGACAACCGATAAGTCCCTTCAGGAAAGCAGCAAAATATTTATTATTGCCAAAATATTGCCCTTTAGCGCCAACATCTGGCCAAAACTATAACACATGGCGTGGAACTTCTTTGAGATGTTTTGAATTGTTTTCCAGCATGCAGAGACAGTATTGATTACTGTTTCATATATGCGAGCAGAAATGCCTGCAATAACCCAGCATGGATAGCAACTCTTACTCAAGTGTGCCCATTGACGTGTTTCCGGTGTAACGTTGGCCCGGCAGGTTGGTATCGAAGCTAATTTTATGAAGGTCGCTTCCACAAATGATAACCAAAAAAATGATTCTAGAAATGGAAATCGGAAATGTTGAAGCAATAAGTAGTAGCATTGTCGCACTTTTTTTGTGAAAAAATTGTCATCAGTTGTTGGATAATATAAGTTATATCTTTGCAAAGTACGCTGGTAGTTTCTGGATCAAAGTTTTGGTTAGCTTTCAGTGGAATTTTTTCATTTAGATTAGGTATCTATGCGAGTTTACCGTCTATAAATGCAGCCAAACCTTTAAAAATTTTGAACAAATTAGTGAAGCAAAATTCGTATTCAAATTCTTTGTTATTTTGGGCAGAATGCAACACCCCATGGCAGAACGAAGGACAGTGCAGCGTCCCTTGCGGCGAGGGCATTGTTGATCAATTTAGGATATGCCCAACTGGGAGGGAAACGCGGCAAACGTCTTGTAATCCAGGTCCTTGTAGTGTAGGTAAGCGGAGCCTAAACTACAACAACACCGGAAAAAATTAAACTCCCCGGACTAAAACAGGGTATTTCCCTTATAGCAAATCCTGTCCATTTTGTCAAACGGGGTAACTTTCTACTTTGTCAGCAGCTGGAGAGCTTCTCATTTGAATTAAGATTCTTTGATATCCAACTTCTTTTAATGTAAACTAACCTTGCCCTGCCTAATCTTAGGTTAAAAGAATCGCCAAATCTTTATTCAATGAATTGGTAAAGCCGTTAATTTGATAATCATAATCTAGCATAATTATCGTAATCGCTAGAGTGTATACGCCATAGTCGGCGTATCCACTATTTATCACAAATACTGCAGTTGGAGGGAATGTAGAGGCAGGATTTTTTAAAGACCTTATTATACTTTTATTCGTACTGTTTATCTTTTATTGCACTTGTCAGCCTCGAGATCGAGTCCACTCTTGGCCGCAGAAACGATACTCCGGTCCCTAGGATGGAGTTTCTTTTGTGCGGCTTTCTTTAAACTCCCATTTCTTGTGTATTTAAGATATTCGTTGTCATTTTAACCATGTCACTTTATACATTTATTTCGGCCTTTAGAATGCATGTTTTTAATGTCAGGAAACATGTCCTCTACATCTTCTAAGAGTGCAGTTGTTTGTGTTATTCTGCCCTTAAATTCGTTAAACTTCGGAATTATTTTGTGGGTTTAGTGACAATACTAACCTACCGTCCTATAGCACAATAGCATTATTGCTATCTTGCAGGTTTTTTTGCCCTTTGGCTTTGCCACTTTTTCTTGCTCGTGAGCATGTGTTTTATTGTGCTATAACTACAACGGTTAGCATCGTAACTTTTGCTCTGGACAGTTAATGGCGAAAAATAAACAATACAAATAAATAAACAATCAATATTCAATTACCAATAATCTTATCCTAATTTAAGCCAATCGCAAACACCATAACTGTTCAGTGTAATAATCACTTTTTGAGATAAAGTTGCTTAACAGTATAACCATTGCGTGTGAGTGCCATCGTTTTTTGTTTTTTTTTGGTGTTGGCTTTCTAAATTTTTGATTTGTTGCAGGATGAATGCAGACTCAGAGCATGGTTTTGATAAATTGTTTGCATTACTTTTTGTTATTTGTAGTTGTACGGTTGGAAGAAAAATCAATGTAATTTGTAGAATTACTAATCACTATTGTCTTGGAGAAGTAACAGAAACGTTTTAAGTGTGCATGAAACTACTGGCACAGCTACTAAATTCAAATACTTTATAGAAAGTGTCTATATCCGAACTATTTCCAAATATTTTTAATATTTAAAGAAAGTCAAAATTTTTTGAGTAATCGGTCTTCACAAATCGATAATAATCTGATGAGATTATTACCCAAACAAAAAATTAAAACTCCATCTTGAAACAAACCCTGAATTTTTAGGTGGAAATTCGTGGGACCCTTGGAGCGGCTGCAGCACAACCTGCGGCATCGGCGTGGAGACGCGAACTAGAAGTTGTGGTACGGGATGTACGGAATACGATGACAGAGAATGCACCAACGCACAAGACTGCCCGTGAGTAGAGTTGAAATTGCTTGGGGAAACTACTTAAAGTTTCTTCCGTATTTTTATTTGTTATGATAAGGTTACTTTTTTAATTGATAATGACATCATGTTTCATTGATGACAATTGAGGAAAAAAGAGTATAATTATAAATAGGCTATGTCAAAAAGTTTCTGAAATTACTTTTTTTATAAAGGTGCACCTGCAATTGTCGTGATAGCAACAGCAATTGCAATATTGTCAAGCTTTATGGGTTATGCAATAACAATAATTACTTTCCATCGTGCAGAAAAACATGCGACAAATGTACAAATCAATGTAACTGTGGTATGTCTCGATCCTTAAAATATAATAACTTTAGTATACAACAGGACAGCTTACTCATTTTGTGATATCGGAAAGTTTCTATTGCTAAAAGCTTGGTTAGTTTTTAAAGTTTTGAGTTCAATTCTCCTGGCCCTTTAATCTTATGAATTATGATGCAATCATTATGAATTGGGCAGCTGCAAGCTACAGTAACTATGGTCCATGGAATGACTGCACTGTATCATGTGGTGGTGGAACCCAATATCGATATCGTACCTGCAACAAAATAAATGGTTGTACTGGGTCATACAAAAAAGAAAGACAATGCAATCAAACACCTTGTGATTCAAGAGCTGCCCGTAAGTTTGCTGTATACACATACGGGTTATGTCTAATGATATTACAAGAAAATTTTCTTAGTGTGATTGCATGTGACTTATTGCATTCACAGAATGGGGTCCATGGCAGAACCAAGGAACTTGCAGCGAGACTTGCGGTGATGGAACGATCACTCAGACAAGAACCTGCTTAACTGGAAATGATTGTGTTGGAGAACCTTCACAACAAGTTGCTTGCAATGAAGGGTCCTGTCCAGGTATAACTGGTTGCATTTGAAGGCAGTTGTTTGTTACAAGATGTTGTTCTCTTTTACTCGAGATGAGAAATGGCAGCATTAAGTTAAGGAAAAACTTGTTTTTGAATTAATGGTGTTCAGTTGATCCGTTGGGTGAATGGAGTGATTGTAGCACAACTTGTGGTATCGGCGTGGAAACAAGATCACGAAGCTGTGGAACGGGATGCAAAATTTTGGAACACCGAGAGTGCATCCAACAAAGACACTGCCCGTGAGTGTGTGTTGGACAAAGTAAAAAGTTTGTGATGACCACATCTTTAATACCAGATTTGGATAATTCTTGTTGTCATCAGTAAAACATTTCAGACAATCTATTGGAGAACATATTTTCACTTACTTTTAATAATATTTAATATACTTCTGATACATTTGGCAAGTTTTCTTATCATGTATGTTTTTTCATGACTGTCGTAATTAACCGCATGTTTTGAAGTGGTTCATTTGAAGTGTGCTAGTCATATGTTCTTACATAAAGAATTTTCTATTTAGATGTGATTGCTGCAGAGACAGAGATTCAAATTGCGTAAATTGGCGATGCGATTTTTTTGGTTCAACATACAGAAATCGCTGCCGTAAAACCTGTGGTAACTGTGGTGGATGCCCTTGCCGTGAGTATTCGGTGTAGCAGTAGTGATACATGCCACACAATTATAAGACCATAATCACTCAAAATACTTTATGTTATACACCAGGCAACAATCGAGCTGTTTACAGTGATTATGGCCCATGGACTGACTGCACTGTGGCCTGTGGCGGCAGTGGCGTGCAATATCGATACCGTGATTGCAACAGAAGAGGAGGATGCTCTGGACCATTTTTTGAACAACAAAGCTGTGGTACCGGATCATGTTCAGGCGATGCAGGTTAGTCCGATGTCTTCCACTGTCTATACGTGGTAATAACCATTTTCAAAATTCATGGAAGTAACAATATTTTATTGGTAAATATTTCTTTTTTTGTATGATCTATCAGAATGGGGTCCATGGCAGAACCAAGGAACTTGCAGCGAACCTTGTGGTGGTGGAATGATCACTCAGACAAGAACCTGCTTAAATGGGCCGGGTTGTACAGGAGAAAACACACAAGAAGTTCCTTGCAACGAAGGACCTTGTCCAGGTGTGTATGTGGTCATGTTGACTCACTTTTTTTAATTAAGAACTGATACTAATTGTAGAAGAGGCTTGAACAGTATTTCTAATTTAGTTTTAAAAGTCAGTGGTTTAAGACTTACTATTCTGGAGTCAAATTATTAAAATTAAATCATGAAAGCACATCATTGAGCTATGTTCTTTCATAGTTGTTTTATTGGATCATTTTCCTTAGTTTCTCCTGTAGAAAAGGATTTCAGATTTTGAATAAAATAAGTGTTTTTTGTTTCTGATTCAGTTTAAAGTGAAATTTCTTTTGACATTTTTCCAGAATGGGACGAATGGAAGAACCAAGGATCTTGCAGCGAACCTTGTGGTGGTGGAATGATCACTCAAACAAGAACCTGCTTAACTGGAAATGATTGTGTTGGAGAAGCAATGCAACAAGTTTCTTGCAATGAACAGCCTTGTCCAGGTATGTTATTTTTGGTATACTGGTTTTGAGTTTGTTATTTTTATAGTCAATGTAAAAGGGACCATCACAAAATTTAAAACTTATTAGTTTAATGAGTAGAGCTCCAGACACGTATTCTTAAAATGCAGCTATCAAAGCAAAACGTCTTGCTATGTTTATCTCTTAGTTGTTTAATAGGAGCATTTTTCCCTATTTCCTTTTGACAACATTGCCTTCAAACTTTAAAACATGTACATATTTCTTTTTTCACAAAACTTAGCTTTTATAATGATTGGTGCGAAATAATCTCCAATTAAAACTCCACAAATTTTTTCTCTGCTTAAAAATGGATACTTTATTTTCAATCTATTTAGAGCGGTTGAGGAAAATACCAATTTTTTGTGTTAAATTTGCATGTTATTAATTTTATGATCAACCAGAATGGGGTCCATGGCAGAACCAAGGAACTTGCAGCGAGACTTGTGGTGATGGAACGATCACTCAGACAAGAACCTGCTTAAATGGACCAGGTTGTGCAGGAGAAACTACACAACAAGTTTCTTGCAATGAAGGGCCATGTCCAGGTATAACTGGTTGCATTTGAAGGCAGTTGTTTGTTACAAGATGTTGTTCTCTTTTACTCGAAATGAGAAATGGCAGCATTAAGTTAAGGAAAAACTTGTTTTTGAATTAATGGTGTTCAGTTGATCCGTTGGGTGAATGGAGTGATTGTAGCACAACTTGTGGTATCGGCGTGGAAACAAGATCACGAAGCTGTGGAACGGGATGCAAAATTTTAGAACACCGAGAGTGCATTCAACAAAAAAACTGCCCGTGAGTGTGTGTTGGACAAAGTAAAAAGTTTGTGTTGACTACATCTTTAAAACCAGATTTAGATAATTCTTCTTGTCATCAGTATAATATTTCAGACAATCTACTGGGGCACATACTTTCACTTACTTTTTAATAATATTTAATATACTTCTGATACATTTTACAAGGATTCTCATCATGTATATTGTTTCATGACTGTCGTGGTTAACCGCGTGTTTTGAAGTTGTTCATTTGAAGTGTGCTAGTCATATGTTCTTACAAAAAGAATTTTCTATTTAGATGTGATTGCTGCAGAGACAGAGATTCAAATTGCGTAAATTGGCGATGCGATTTTTTTGGTTCAACGTACAGAAATCGCTGCCGTAAAACCTGTGGTAACTGTGGTGGATGCCCTTGCCGTGAGTATTCGGTGTAGCAATAACGATACATGCCACACAATTATAAGACCATAATCACTCAAAATACTTTTTGTTATACACCAGGCAACAATCGAGCTGTTTACGGTGATTATGGCCCATGGACTGACTGCACTGTGGCCTGTGGCGGCAGTGGCGTGCAATATCGATACCGTGATTGCAACAGAAGAGGAGGATGCTCTGGACCATTTTTTGAACAACAAAGCTGTGGTATGGGTTTTTGCCCAGGAGACGAAGGTTGGTTCGGAAAGTATTTGTGAAAGTTAAAATATGAATTTCTTCACAAGTACTGTGGCTCTATTCGTCTACAAAAACGCTAAAAAAGTGTCATGAATGTGAAAGTGACGTAGACAGTCGAGATTTTGATTTTAAGTTTTAAACTAAATCGAATTCAAAACTCAATAACGATCATTAAAACCATTTTCAAGAATGGGGAGAATGGCGGGATGTTGGCAGCTGCAGTGAAACTTGTGGCGGTGGAAACATTGATCAGGAAAGAGATTGTCTTACCGGGAATAACTGCAATGGAGATAGAACAAGACAAATTTCATGCAATGCACAACCTTGTCCGGGTATTTCTTTGAGATTCAAATTTCAACAGTTTTTGACAGTCATATATTTCAGTGTTGTAATTACTCAAGAATCTGTTTAACTTGAGACAGAAGGAGTTACATTTTGTCACGCTTGACTTGACTTAAGTCAGAGTCTAAAACAAATAAAAACCAGACTATTTCGGAGAAAACCGTAATGTTATGATAACCAACTTAACACAATGCATGGTGTGCCATCAGGAAACTTTTTAACTTAAATCAATTTACTTGACTGAACTTAATTTGACTCGATTTTGTGTTAGTCATAAAAAATGGCTTGGTTATAACACTGTTATATTTACTGTGAAATTATTCTAGATTTATCTGATTCAGTTTAATATGGAATTTCTTTTGACATTTTTCCAGAATGGGGTCCATGGCAGAACCAAGGAACTTGCAGCGAACCTTGTGGCGGTGGAATGATCACTCAGACAAGAACCTGCATAACTGGAAATGATTGTGTTGGACAAGCCATGCAACAAGTTCCTTGCAATGAAGAGCTATGTCCAGGTGTGTTCATGGCTTCTTTGTGTTACTTTTATTTTCTCATTCCTTCCGCTTTTCGCTTCATTCCGCTTTTCTGTTTAACGGTGTTGCTGTTGGTAATCGGAGGTGTAGGTTTTGAAATACTGGTAATTTAGACAAAGTTTTTGACAAAAAAATGCTCGCGGGTGATAATTTCAGTGACTTCTGCTAAATTTATGTTGTGTGAATCTTTTCTTAGTTTAAAGATTGCTATTTTGTTATCACACAGTTGTAGAAACACCATTTTTTTCATGGTTAATTTGACATGTTCTTTCGTTTTTATGAAGTTGGTTAACTTAATTAGAAATCAGTAATTACCAGCGCCGGTTAAGTCACTTCATGTTAATTGAAGTTTTGTGTTAAGAAAAGTCGAGCTCATAAGCTTTCAATGTATTTCGCAAAACAGCTGTGCAAGCTGTAATAGTTACTCAATTTTTTTTGGACAGATATGTTTCAATGACTGTAGTCATGGCTTCGTTTAATATTAACCAGGCCTGGTGAGCGCATTTACCATCTGTTCATAATTCATCAGTTTTATGACTATTCAAGTGATTTCCTTTTCAACTTAAGTTAAAATTCAAAACTCGATAACGATCATTAAAACCATTTTCAAGATTGGGGAGAATGGCGTAATGTTGGCAGCTGCAGTGAAACTTGTGGCGGTGGAAACATCGATCAGGAAAGAGATTGTCTTACTGGGAATAACTGCAATGGAGATAGAACAAGACAAATTTCATGCAATGCACAACCTTGTCCGGGTATTTCTTTGAGATCCAAATTTTAACAGTTTCTGACAGTCACATATATAATTCAATTCTAAATTATTCTAGAATTGTCTAATTCAGTTTAATATGGAATTTCTTTTGCTATTTTTCCAGAATGGGATGAATGGAAGAATCAAGGAACTTGCAGCGAACCTTGTGGTGGTGGAATGATCACTCAGACAAGAACCTGCTTAAATGGACCGGGTTGTGCTGGAAAAACCACACAAGAAGTTCCTTGCAACGAAGATCCATGTCCAGGCATGTTCATAACAGTGTTGAATAAAATAATACAAATCTTGTAATATTAGTAGGATATCATTTATAAAAAAAGAAAACAGATTATACAACAGCCTTGCCTTGGGCCTTTGGGCTTTGCTGCCTAATGCTGGCACTTGTTCCTTATCATCAATAGTTCCCAGTTGGAAACCATCAAACCTTACATTCAAGAAAGAAATTGTCTGTGGATTGTTCAAGTTCTTATTTCAATGTCAATATACAATTAACTTTAGGAATAGAATAATTCGTTTCATAGAGGAAATTGCTATGTTATGATGTCATAACTAAAATCTGAGTACCACCATTCACGCAAATTAAAAAATCTTTAAGATGTAAAGCAAAACATAGAAAGTTTTAATGGGACCAAATACTAAAAATAATAAATCCTATTATAAAAGTTATCAAATATAAGGCACAACTAGTAAAAAAACAGAGCTTTGTTGTCTGCCGACGTTTCATTAACCCATTCGGGTTAACTTCATGGAGGCAAGGAAGTTAAATAGACAATAAGGTTCTGTTTTCATCAGTTGTGCCTTGTGTTTGATGATTATTACGCCTGGTGGTGACCATAGTATATCATTGTAAAAGATTAACACGGGGAACAATTCAACATATCCAGTAATATAAATTATTTTCTATGTCATTAATATTTCCACAAATGTTTCACTCATATTGTCACGCAGATCATGGAGAAAATTTACTCAACTAATAAGCTTCCACAAATGCTGTGGAGTCCGAACCAAATAAAATTGACTTTTCTGATTCCAATTTCTTTATTTTTTCACGGCTTAGACTCTTGTATTCACTTAGACTAAGTGATTAGACTTTAAATTTAAAATTACGTTAAAGTTCAAAACTCAAAAAGGAATATTAACAAACTTTTCAAGAATGGGGAGAATGGCGTAATGTTGGCAGCTGTAGTGAAACTTGTGGCGGTGGAAACATTGATCAGGAAAGAGATTGTCTTACCGGGAACAACTGCAATGGAGATAGAACAAGACAAATTTCATGCAATACACAACCTTGTCCAGGTATTTCTTTGAGATTCAAATTTCAACAGTTTTTGACAGTCACATATTTAATTTTAAATTATTCTAGAATTGTCTAATTCAGTTTAATATGGAATTTCTTTTGACACTTTTCCAGAATGGGACGAATGGCAGAACCAAGGAACTTGCAGCGAACCTTGTGGTGGTGGAATGATCACTCAGACAAGAACCTGCTTAAATGGACCGGGTTGTACAGGAGAAACCACACAAGAAGTTCCTTGCAACGAAGATCCATGTCCAGGCATGTTCATAACAGTGTCGAGTAACTTTGTTTTAAATCACCACAGCAGTGTATCTACCACTAATTTTGAGCGTGGTAAAATGAGGTCTGAGCACATAGGTTGAATTTTAGCAGCGTTTTACCAAGTTAATGACGGCTTCGGGCATTGCTGACACTTATTTTTCTATCACCTGTACTTATGAATAGTTCCCAGTATGGCATGCAACCTATTCAACAGTTGTGTTATTTAGAAAGTTCATCCGTTTGAAATTTGCGACTGCAACTTGTGTGTCAAACGGTTCTTCCTAACCTTTCATAGATCGGGGGCGATCTCCGATTGGTAGGTTAAGTGTCTGCGTCAATAAACCCCACTTGACCTGCCTTCCATGAAGGCTACGTGTCCTTCTCTGCCAGCACTAACTACAGACAAACAGTAGGATAAATCTCAAACTTAAACGTTTATTGAAACTAGTGAAACATAACGCATTCTTTGACATTGCTTCAGCGCAAGGATTCATGTAACACGCCAATGGTTATTATATTTGGGGAGTGCGTTGAGAAATTCGAAAATGTAAAGAGATACACGTAGTGCCATGTGGCGCTAAAAGCCAACGTTTTAACAACTATTCACTTTTTTCAGAAGTAGAACTCGCTCAAGCGCCTATTTTTATTATTGGGCAGATTACTGTCCGAGAAACGAAGCTAAAACTTGAAAGAAAACATTTCACGGTCGTTAGGAATTTTGAAGTTACGTTACGCTTGATAATGAAGTTGTAAACATCACGAAAAATAGGCACAGTGACCTGCAGGCTGCTGTTGTCAACACATCTGTCTTAGACGATTGTAATTTGTTCGTTCACCCTTCAAAATTCTTTTCGTCCTCTGGGTTGTTGGCCCAGTTGGGAATTTAACAGAGTGAGGAACCAGCTCTGTGTTGAAATTGTACAAAGACTTTTTAAGCCAGAGGAGAAAAGACTTTCTCTGAAGCTATTTTGAAATTTTGCGGAAATTACAGTATTTCATCGATAAATATTTCATGTTTATATTTTGCGTGATCTATCAGAATGGGATCGATGGCAGAAACAAGGAACTTGCAGCGAGACTTGTGGTGGTGGAATGATCACTCAGACAAGAACCTGCTTAAATGGACCGGGTTGTGCAGGAAAAAACACACAAGAAGTCTCTTGCAATGAACAGCCTTGTCAAAGTAAATGTGTTATATTGACTGACTTTGTTCCATGTTAGTGGTTCTTAGCAGGGTCATCAGTGAAAAATGTGGGGCCTTTAAGAAGAAGTGTTAAAACGCTTTTTATTATACCTTGTTTTGTAGATGGCCCAAACGAAGGGTCCCCATATTTTAAAGAATTGTAGTCCCCGTAGCAGAAAAGGTTAAGAACCATTGCTCTATGCTATATCCGGAACAAATTTACGATTTCTTTATGTGTAATTTTTATCTAACTATTTTAGTGAAAGTTAACGAGTGCACCAAAATATGGCCCACTGTAGTAGAGCACTGTGTCTGCGGTAATTACATGCTATGAAGCTGTAAACTGCAAAGTTTGACGTTGAAAAAAACTTATCCTGTTTGTAAATCAGGTGTCTAGTTTAAATGTGCCCCACAAAATAGGAAATGTCAACAAACCAAAACATTATTGTTGTAGTTTTATGATTGCTTATTAATGCGGATTAGTTAATTACGTTTGCTGATGTCGGTTAAGTCCAAGTTATGGTGACCAAGGTTAATATTGATAAATTCTGCCGTATTCATAAGTGTTGGTAGATTGCAAAACTCACCTGAAATAAATGTGAATTGTCATCATTGTTCATATCCAATTGGATCACGTGAATTCTTCTACGTAGACTCGGGTTGGAGTGATTGGACTCCCTATAGCCCCTGTGACGTCACTTGCGGAAGAGGTGTACGAGTTAGGACACGAGTTTGCCAAGGGACCTGTCCAGGTGGAAAGACTGAGGAACGGCAGGAAATAACTTGCACCATACCAACAGTGTGCCCGTATGTCTTGTAGAATACCGCTAGTAGATTGTGCAGGCACTGTCTTGTTTAGGTTTGACCTTGGCGACTGATGAGGAATGTTTAGAGACTGTTGCTGTCAACGAGTAACTGCTAGTTCCCTGCTATAGCTTTAGGAGTAGTATGAGCTTAATATAGATTTGAAATGACCATTAAGGAAATTAAAAGTGCCGTTTCGGTCCCTACAAAATCACCTTGAAAAAACACTGGAAGCAGCTACTAAGTGAAGTCAGGCAAAAATGCTGCTTTTTCATCAATCTCTGTACACAGGTGTTCGTGTGACAATGGCGGAACAACGTCCTGTGAAGACGGTGCAGGCTGGTGCTCGAGTTTGGCCACTCCTGCGTCCGGTTACTGCAACAAACCGGGTGGAGCACTGTTAGACTTCTGCAAACTGTCTTGCAGAAATTGCGGTTCTCAAGGATGCACTTGCGGTAAGGGAATTCGTAGCAAGCAACTCCCACAGTTTGACTCACTTGTTTCCTCGCTGCTGTAACACTTGCCAAACTTTGTTCGTGGTTTTAGTCATTTGTTTGTGGCTGTCAAAGTACTGTTGTCTTATATATGTAAAAATGTTTTACCTCGTGTAATTGTGTAAGTGCTTTAAGGTGTTAATGGCGTTTTATGTGAAAAGTCAAACTCGTAAAATATTAAACTAGGCACCTGGAATGAATGGCAAGCATCAGCTTGCACTGCTGCATGTGGTCCCGGCACTATAATGCGCACCAGATCATGCCCCAACGGACTGGTTTGTGACGGACCCGATGCTGATACAGTTGAATGCAATAATGGACCTTGTAACGCAGGTATCATCAGTCAAAGCATGCGACCAAATGTACTTTGCAGTGATAGGCTGTAAGTCAACCCAGCGACAAGCAGTAGTTGAAGAACGCGCTATAAATAGTGTCAAAATGTACGCAGATGGAAGTTGGAGCGAATGGGGTTCGTGTTCGCGCCCGTGTGGTAGAGGAACACAAACCAGGGTGCGAGACTGCTCTTCTGGAAGCCCGTGCCAAGGCCAGCAATCTGTGCAGGAGAGATATTGCAACGAGGAAGCATGCGACAGTAAGTTATCGCGCATTAGACTTCATATCACATAACAACTCACATATAGCAGTAAGGACTTAACGTATGTGACAGTGATGATGGTTCTGATACGACACCGAACGCTGTTTTTGATAATGGTGCACAATCAAGAAACACAAAGCGTGAACCATTTTGTGCCCCCCAGATACCCTGTCGACCTGGACGTCGTGGAGTGCGTGTGACCAACAATGTGGACCAGGAGAACAACGCAAGACCCGCAGTTGCCGTGGCAACAACTGCGGAAACGTGGCCACCGTTTTAAAGAGGGGCTGCAACCAAGGACAGTGCAGCGGTAAAGTCCTTTAGCATGTTCTGCGTCACATCCTGTAGCCGCCAACTTAAGTGACTAACTTTGTTTGCTTCGCATAAACTTGCGACTATAAATAGGACTGAATTAGAACTTGCGCCATTAATTACAGCCTACCGCAACTTAACCGTTTTCTTTAGTCTCTAACAGATGGACCGAATGCTCACGCAGTTGCGGAGATGGCTCAAGAATGCAGGTTGATAGCAACGGCAGAATCACCAATACTGAAGATTGTAACAACGGCGCCTGCCCACAAGGTAACTGATTGTTTGAGTCTTCAGGAAGTCCCGACACCTTCTTTTGACAACGACCATGATAACTACAATAACTTTACATTGGTTATTTTTTGGTTGATTATTTTTATTTTTTATTATATATATATTTTTTTTGTAAAATATTCTATAAAAACTGGGAATGTTTGCCATATTCTTGCAAAACGAATCACACAGATATCTACGCATTATACCTTTACAAACGCACATTACTTACACATTACAACAATTTGATATCAGTACCAACAGGCATCGTTATAGGACGTACAAAATAACCCAACAAGTCACATTGACTTTCAGCGGAATGTACCAATCCATTCTTCATGCGATACAAAGCCCGTAGAACAGAATGCTGCGAGTCCAAAGGTGGCCAAGAGTGTGGGATAAACGGCCTGCAGGGACGTATTGTGGGCGGAGTGCGGTCCGTGGAACGACAGTGGCCATGGATGGTAAGAAATGACTCGCAATACGCTAATAGCTTGAGTCATACACAAAGTAACAGAACTCGTGGGCGTATTTCTTTGTATTGGTGGAAGTGTTTATAACATGAACATTTCATAGGAACTTAGTTTAATCGGATGAACAATCGCACCAAATGTACTTTCTCAACTTGTATAGTTAAGCTACAGACAATTTTGTATGTCTTTGTTTATTTCAAATAATTGGCACAGCAGTTAAAAAAAATCATCCCTGGCAGGTTCTTCTTAACCCAACCCCGAATACAATTTGCGGTGGAAACCTGATCAGCAACCGGCACGTTCTAAGCGCAGCTCACTGCTTCAGGTAACAGCTATGCAAGTGTAACGACTTGGTTAGGCCACGACAAGAGTTGTGGAACTCTACTTAAAGTTCTGGCAATTCTTATTTCGTGCTGTTCAACGGTTTGCGAGAACTAAGCGTGTCGTATGATTTATCGCAGTGGAATCAGTCATTCCAACATCATTGCAAAATTCGGACTTATAAGTCGGTACGACACGCCGAACGCGCAAAGACGGGTCTCTAGGGTTCATATTCATCCGAATTATGATTTCCCATTCCACGATATCGCAATGTTAGAGGTGAGTTAATCAAAACCATTGGCATCGAAAGACTAAAGCTTATTTTTGTGGATCAGTTAATCGCGTGTATAGACGCAACACAGCCTGGAACAATCAGAATAATAACAACTTGATCGTTGGAGAAGCATGCAGCCTACTCACATTATAAAACCGCATTCAAACTTTTTTAGCTTGAAACTCCAGTCCAGTTTAGTGACACGGTCAAGCCAATATGTCTGCCATTTGGTGAAACGACTCCTGATGACGTGATTTGTTCAGCCGCCGGATGGGGGTTGAGTAAGTGTTCATCTGTCGTCAGAGACATCTTAAAATTCCATAAAACGGTTTCAGGTCGCTTCAAACCACGGACGATTAAACCTAAGACGACCCCACCAATATTTGTGGGTTGAATAATTAATCCTTGGGTTGAACTGACCGACCACCATATAAAACACTTCCTTGTATTATTTGAATAAACGTACTTCTGTTAACAGCGCAATTACTCGGCGGTGGAGACGCAGCCAACGATCTTGAAGAAGTAGAATTACGTACTTTGCCTTTCGGAGTCTGCCAGAGAGCTTATTCCTCGAGTCTCCCTACCGGTAGAAACCCGGACCGTGGCATGATATGCGCGGGAAAAATATCCGGGGGAGTGGACTCCTGCAATGTAAGTCGGTTTTGTTTTTTAAACACACGTGTAATCAAATTGCGTCAAAGGTTGGAAAGCACCTTATCAGACTTTTCATTTCTGCGCATTATCCGCTGCATGTTCACTTCGAACATCTAGTTTGGATTTTTGATCATGCAGGGTTTACTGTTTGTTTATTTAACCTGTAGCCAATACACCGAATTTTCTTCTACCAGGGGGACAGCGGAGGGCCGCTTATGTGTCAACGCTGCAGCCAATGTAACTGGTACCTGGCCGGGTTGACATCGTTTGGCGACCGAAGATGCGGAATCGCGGACAGACCGGGCGTTTACACTCGAATATCAAAATACGAAAGCTGGATAGCAAGCATAGTCCCGCAAAATGAATTTCCAGAGCCGACCTCCAATTCGTACGTTGACAGTTCGTGCACGTAATCGTCGTCGTTTCGGGGAATACCCTGTACGAATATTCTACAGTTCCGGGCCTCGACAAAGTCTTTTTTGTGCAGTATGATTTCTTTCGTTTCTTTTCATTGCAAAATGCGAAGTCGTTCATAACCTTAATTGCTCACAATACATTACCTTATTGACACATTGATAGCACATAACGTAATAGCCGGAGCTTACCTATTAGCGTAAACGTATTTGCCTATTGGATTCTTTTCCTTCCTTTTATTTTCATTTTGCGCATCACCGTCTATTGTTGACGATTGTTGTGTGTTTGCGTACAGATTGCAATTTATTCAGAACCATCAGTGTCGAATTGTATATGTGGCAGAATCGTCAACTTTTTTAACGATTTTCATGGAAATTATGGCGCGAATATCGGCAAAACAAACCGTCAAGGGTTAAAATATCGGCTTTGGCAAAAAGTTGACACGCGCTGTTAAACCACAACAGCAGGTTATAGGGAGAGGTAAAAAACGTTCGCGTCATCAGTTCTTTCAGGATGAAATTAGCAATTTATTCGTCAAACACATGCGGTCGGTTTAGTTCGACCTTTCAGTCACACGAAGCGCTCTATTTTCAAAACATTTTGATCACGTTGAACAAAGCACGATGAAATGATTAAAATAAGCCACTTTTAAAACAAGAGGATAATTAGTTAATTACCCTTAGTCCCTTGCTTACTTTGAATCGTTTCAAATCCAAATCATAAATCAGGCTTAATCTAAGGTCGCCATTTCACGTTGGTTACATAACCCCACTCGGTGTCACGAACGCGACGTTTGCAAATTGTTTTCGAGAATAGGAATTCACTTGATTTCGTAATTTTCTCGCAATAACGTTAAACGTGTCCTGGAGCAGCCATCGCTGTTTATATTTAAACACGAAAGCGGGATCCGGGAATTTACCAGGATTATAATTTCTTAAAGAATGTACTATCTTAAGCATGAGCCTTTACTTTCAAAATCTTCTCGGACGTAGATTTTGCAAGGATAAGCAGAGTTCGAAGCAAGGCAGCAATTCAGTATTGGCTGTAGCAGACTTTAATATCTTGTGCCGTGTAGTCATAGACAAAGTCAAGTATATGTTGTTGGACAAAAGCCTTTTGCAAAAGAAGCTCAAACGTTGACATGGCCACTCCGGAAATGCTTTGTTTAAAAAATAGGCTTTATCGTAGCGGACAAAGCCGTTCGTCGTTAAATAACTTCTATACATGAACGTGGTAAAAGTCAACAAGTGTATAACAGTTATTGCCGTGAATTTCAAAAGCGCATTTGCCAAATCAGATTGAGAAAATTTGGTTTCATTGTAAGCATAAGATTTAACAGTTTTTGTGTTATCAAACATGGTGAATTGTGGATTGCAGTCGGTTGCTAATTAGGACATTCAGATACAATGAAGTTGTCAACTCTGATTTCAACATACAGTGCCGTGATACAATTCTTCATTCTTGCAGGTAGGAAAGAAACGTTCCAAGCAAAACATTTTCTTTGGGAATCTTCATAGCGTCGTTCATGGCATCTTTATAGAAATCTTGAACGTTTGAGTGAGCAGAAGAAAATAATTAAAAATTGTTCAGGTGAGTCGTGGGACCAGTGGAGCGCATGCAGTGCTCAATGTGGCATCGGAGTGAGAAGAAGATCACGCAGCTGTGGAAGTGGATGCAGACAATATGACGATAAGATATGTAGAAACGCGCAAGATTGCTCGTAAGATTTCACAGATTATGAAATGATTGCAGATTGCAAATTTAAATCCTGTCACTAACCTTATAGGTTCGATCTTTTAAAAATAAACAAGTGCGGAAAAAAACCTGTGATAGTCTCTAATCTATACCCATATGCAAATTACCTGTGCCTACCAGCCTATAAGCTACGTTGGTTGTAGAACCTTATTAGTACGTAATAAGTTACATGAATTTTAGCATAAACAAAACCAGAGCAAATATATATTTGATTTTTAGGTGTTCATGTCCTTGCAAAGACTTAACAGATAATTGCTTACCGCTTTACTGCTATAACTCAGCTTACAAAGTTTTCTGTGCAAAGACCTGTGGTGAATGCCCACCGTGCCTATGTGGTAATTAGATTTCTATTATAAGCACTAATAGCTGCATTTGATACGTCATCTCAGAGGAACTAAATCGTGAAATGTTAAAACACCACGATTGCTGAATTCCACGTATAGTGGTAATTTGTTATATATTTTCCAGTGGGAAGCATTTACAGCGGTTGGGGTCCGTGGACAGATTGCACGGTTACATGCGGCGGCGGAAGGCAATACCGGTATCGAGATTGCAACAACATAGTGGGGTGTATCGGATCGCATAAAGAAGAGAGGAGATGTGGACAACAACCTTGCTTCAGTATAAACAGCAACATTTTCTCGTCGATATCTAAGTAAGCTGATTTCAGATCTCTGATTGCATTTTGTCAGATCAAAACGTCTGGTCCACGTGGTATGATGTCGGCAGCTGCAGCGCCGCATGCGGCGGTGGAAGCTTGAGGCAAAGAAGGGAGTGTTCAAACGGAAATAGCTGTCAAGGCGATAGCAGACGACAGATATCCTGCAATACACACAGTTGCAATGGTTTGTATGGACGCAACGTAGCATGAATTCGAGTGGTAACGTAATATGTAACATATTTAATCATACTTGATATTCTTCAAACTGTGAAATTAATCACCACGCGATAAGCATCCAAAAAATGCGCGCTTAATTTAACAAGAAACCAGCTACCGTTTTTTCCTCTACAGCAGATGGCGATGGATGGAGTCCATGTAGCGTCACTTGCGGCATAGGTGTTCAGACTCGGACTCGAAGCTGTGGAACCGGGTGTACACAATTCCTTTCCAGAGAATGTGAAAAGACGCAAAATTGCCCGTACGTCGAGTGCACTTTCTTGCAATTCATATTTCTCTGTTTTTGATGATTGATTGAAAGGTAAAATGAGCGAGTGGGTTTCTGTTTAGATGCAATTGTCAGTGTGTAGACTTAAGAAGTTCCTGTGGA
The DNA here is from genome assembly GCF_947623445.1 of Clavelina lepadiformis. Classification (NCBI taxonomy): domain Eukaryota; kingdom Metazoa; phylum Chordata; class Ascidiacea; order Aplousobranchia; family Clavelinidae; genus Clavelina; species Clavelina lepadiformis. The sequence continues at coordinate 22,868,876 of NC_135241.1, forward strand.
ACAACACTCTGCTTTGCTTCCTCGTATGAACAATTATGCCGCAAAACGTGCAATACCTGTTCCTGCAATTCCTGCGGTTGGTTTAAGTTTTCGGCTATTTCTAGTTTTCTACATTCTTATTAACTTATAGCCTAAATGTAGACAAATAGTACATAAAATGTATATATTTATAGTATATAGTCCTACTTTATACCAACTTTATATGCCTATGGTTTACCGGAACAGACGAGTATGGTCAATGGGGACGTTGGACGCCTTGTAGCAAAACATGCGGAGGTGGCATTAGACACCGGTATAGAAGTTGTGGCAAAACAACTGGATGTGCGGGTTCATACCAGGATAACGATGTGTGCGCAACAAGACAGTGCTCAGTGCAAGCAGCAGCAGGTTGATTATACCCAATAGCCACTGTAGCTTGGTTAATTTTGAACTAAGAAATAGTTACTTCTTAACTTAGACATTGCTTGAAAAAAAAATGGAAAAAAACTAATCATTGGATATAAATATTATTATTAAATAATATAATAAAATAATAATATTAGTCCATAAAATAAACACTATTTTCAGGTTTATTTTTCCATTACAATTATAAGGAGAACCATATATTTTTAGTGCTTAGGGCCTCTAGGGGTATTTTTTCAGCCCTGAACCAGGGAACCGGTAACTAACTTCACGTCAGTGCCTGCAACGTAAAATTATAAATAAGATGCAGGAGTTTATTTTGCTGAGTATTTCCAGAGTGGAGTTCCTGGACTAACCAGGGGTCATGCAGCAGAACTTGCGGCGGTGGTAGGCAGAAGAAAGTAAGAAGGTGCTTAACTGGGGACAACTGTGATGGAAGACATATGATACGTATCCAGTGTAACACCCACGATTGCGCTGGTAAGTTTGTTGTTTTCATAGCTAAAGCTATTTTGTGCGTCAGCGTTTGTATGTTTCTACTTTGTACCCAGTGGTGGGATTCAGCTGGTTCGCACCGGTTCGTACGAACTGGTTCTTGGAATTTTAATGACCTCCGCGAACCGGTTATTAACAAGCGTATGTACAGGCTTATGTGTATATCGGCCCCGGGTCAATATGGCATGCTAGTAGTGAGAGAGCCGGGTGTTAAAATATTTCAATCCCACCACTGTTTGTACCACGATGGCAGTTAACTTATGGCTGTCACTACTTTATCGGAAGGAATCGTACGTTGGAAGCTATTTTTTGCAGTTGCTTAATTGTTAACCTAACTTATATGTTATAACATAGGCTATAGGAATCTAAACCTAATCTAATTCTTTCTTTTAATCTACATCTGCAATTAAACCAATAAAGAGCAAGTTGCTTGACCAACTTTCGGTGAAACAGCCACTTTCTTAAATTTACTTACCTATACTGCTACGTTTCAAACTCGACGTGAAGTTTGGGGACCGTGGCGTAATGATGGCGGTTGTAGCAGAACGTGTGGGGGCGGAAGGCGCAGGCAAAGAAGAACCTGCCAGTCTAAGTCAAGATGTGTTGGATCAAGCATTAGAGAAATCGATTGCAACACCAACCGTTGTGATAATTCAGGTTAAAAATTATTAAAACGCGTCAGTTTGATTTTCTATTTTCTACTTCTTTTGACGATTAGATTCCAAAAATGTCAGCGGAAAGCGGTAACCTATGCCTGCACTGGAATAAGCCTAATCCCACCACATAAGAGATAGCAGGCTAACAAAAACAAAAATAACGATAATTGGATAATTGTGAACGATATTTTTTGAAAATTATTAATTTATGATGTTGGGACATTATCACTGAATAAAACCGAGAGAAGGTTTGGGCTCCTTTGGCGTTGGTGGTAAAGACCCAACATTTATTTAACAGCGTGGGGTTCTTGGCGAAATGAAGGGGGCTGCAGCAAAACTTGTGGTGGCGGAAAACGAAGACAGCGGAGAACCTGTCTTCACGGATCGGGTTGTGTTGGCCGCACCACGAGAGAAGTTAATTGTAACACTAACCGTTGTCCGTCTATCGCAGGTATATCAAGTTTAAGCGGTTTAAGGTGCACGTGAAATCTACTATAGTCAAACAGTTTGGCTTGTTAACGGAACGTGACTCAATTCAGACACTGACATTCTAATAAATGAAAAACTATGAGCAATATAGGCTACTAAAGATGGTCAAAATCCAATGCTTTCATTGTGTTTGTGTATATCATTGAAACGGAGTATGAGGATTATTTTTCTCGAATTGCGTGCAGTTTGGGGACCATGGCGGAATGAAGGGAGCTGCAGCAAAACCTGCGGAGAAGGACGGCGGCGACAGCGAAGAACTTGTAGAAATGGATCCGGCTGCGTTGGCCCGACCACAAGGGAGGTTAATTGCAACGCTGGCCGTTGTCAGCTCAACCCAGGTAATGGTGGTTTTGCAGCAAGGATTCATGTTGCTTACCCAAACCTAACAATTAGGTTTCTGAGTACACGTAGTCACGTAGGAAATGTGTAATATATAACCGGTTTCAATTAAAAGGGCGTGCCGATTTCAAAACGTTGTTTCTTGGAGGATGATGGCTTTGATTGTTTTATTAGTGAATTCCTAATTTGCTCTCGAGTCATTTGTCAAAATTTTAATATTTTATAAAGCAATGGGAAGTTCTGTCATGTTTGGATCAGTTGACGCATTCTGTAATGAGTGCTTTGATCGCTGATTTGTTGTTTATTCAATCGATAGTATTCCATGTCGTTCGTCGTTCTCCCTCTATTTCTCTTACTATCTCTGCCGAAAACGTACACTTACAATTTCCACTTGGTATGTTATGATAATAATAATCTTTATCGTCGGATTGAGAAGAGTCTTGGTACGACCTAAATCCGGCCATGGTACCCCATTGCTCGAACTCCGGTTACCGATGTATATAGCTTTTATGCAAGCTCCGATTGTCACATGTGTTTTATTTGGTTGTTTATATCGTGCTGCTCGAATTCAGAACTGTTCACCAGCAGCAAGCGTCTTTAATGTCTTGCCCAAGAGTATTTCAACGATGGTGTCACTGATTATTGGATACGGTCCTCATAATCGGGAGCCCAGCGCTCAGTAACGACTCGGCCATCGATCCGACAATTGGAGCAAACAAATTGGTTATATCCAACATACGCACCATGTAAGCTGCGACGAATAGCCTCAACCATATCATCGTAATTTTCGTGCAGTTTGGGGACCATGGCGGAATGAAGGAAGCTGCAGCAAAACCTGCGGAGAAGGACGGCGGCGACAGCGAAGAACTTGTAGAAATGGATCCGGCTGCGTTGGCCCGACCACAAGGGAGATTAATTGCAACAATGACCGTTGTCAGTCCAACCCAGGTAATGGTGGTTTTACAGCAAGGATTCATATTACTCACCCAAACATAACAATTAGGTTTCTGAGTACACGTAGTCTAAAGTACTATATATTATGGGTATAGCCTATACTGCTCGGTTTTGTCAGTTTTGTGAGATGCGTTGTATAAGTAATCGGCGTTTTAGGCTGCAAACGGAAGAATGTGGTAACTGTAGGCCTATAGCCTTCTATTACCGGGTAATTTTGGTTTATACCATCGTGACTTAAATAATAATTATAAATCGCAGTTTGGGGACCTTGGAGAAATTCTGGTACTTGCAGTAGAACATGTGGAGGCGGGAAAATCGTCCAAATAAGAACATGTCAGACCGGGTCAAATTGCGTTGGGTTGAGCCGAAGAGAAGTGCCTTGTAATACACCTGTTTGCCGACCAAGTAAGTTACATACTGCTACGAGCCTTAAAATTTGCGCCCTACTAAAAATAAATGAACTTAACCGCCCTCTTTAAGTCCTAGGTGGGCTTATTTGGCAACAAATTTATTTGAACCTTTATTACAGGACCAAGTTGGTCAGCGTGGACTTCCTATTCTCAATGTGACGTCACTTGTGGGAGTGGAACACAGTACAGGACGCGCAGCTGTCGCTATGGAAACAATTGTCCAGGAAACGCGCGCCAAGAAAGATCGTGCAATTCTCCTAACTTGTGCCAAGAGTAGGTTTTGCTAGTTTTTCGACTTTGTAGTGGCGAGGTCACGGAAACCCCTAGCATTTATAAAGGAGCGTTGTAATGGCAGTTGGTGTTGTTTACAATGCTGTATTCCTATGCACACCAAGCACACTTTGTTCCAAGTTTTTCTCATCCTGGTTCCAGATGCGAATGTTCTCCTTCGTCTTCGTGCGTGGACCAGTGGCCGGATTGGTGCTCGCAATTTGTGACGCCGTCCCTCTCCGACTGTCTGTCCAACGAAGGGACGATTTACACGTTTTGCAAGAAATCCTGTGGCGCCTGTCAACAATCCTGCTCTTGTGGTAAACCTTCCAATCTTAACATTTATCTGCACCCGAATAAATATCCTTGTGTCACGTTATGCACCGTAGGGTGCACAGGGTGTCGTATTGTCAAAAAACGAATTAAAGTAATCTTGTCGATGTATAAGCAATACCTTTCTAGAACAAAAAGATGAACCATCTGGTCATTGGGGCAGGTGGGGTAGTTGGGGAAGTTGCAGCAAAACTTGCGGCTCCGGCGTGCAAAGAAGACAACGAACGTGCAGTGCCAGTTCTTGCCCCGGAAGCGGTTCCATGGAACGCGCCTGTAACAGAGGCTCATGCGGAGGTTTGGCGTTTTTTCAAGGAAACTTGATTTACCCAGTCTTTATTGAACAATGGTTGTCGATACACGAACTCTTTGGCGCTCTCCTCATTTTTTAGTGTCCGGAGGTTGGGGCGAATGCTCACGATCTTGTGGCGACGGGACTCAGCGTTATTTTTCCTCATCCGGGCAAGTAACACGGTTCCGAGATTGCAACCTGGCATCTTGCCCTCAAGGTAGCTAAAGAACGAGTTGAATGTTAGTTACAAAGCCACGTCACTGGCACTTTTCTATGTTTCAATTAAAATTGGCGCTGGTTCGTGTAATCACAAACAGTAAACCAACATCATTATGATGTCAGCTTCAGTCCAATGAAAGTGAAGCACGATACTGAAATGCGCGAAATCACGATACTGCACTAGTATAGCCTTCTTAATTCAATAACACAAAAGCGCAACTGATTCTGCCCAGCTCAATGCCGCAGTCCCTTCTTTGTGCGCTACGGAAAAAATTCTCATCGGTGTTGTGACGCATCCCAGTTGTCCAACAGCGCGTGCGGTGTAAGCGCTCAGGAAGGTCGAGTGGTTAATGGAGAGGACGCCATCAGGAAAAGATGGCCGTGGATGGTGCGGATTATTTACATTATAGTTTTTTGTTCATGGTTCACTATATATTCAAATAATGGTAATTCGGTGTAGCGCGTGTTGCTGATACATACTTCCAGCTGTTTACTTCGATGGCCTTATTTTCCTTGGTTTATTCAGGTCTTTTTGAATCTTGATCCGAACAGGGCAAATGCATTTTGTGGCGGTATGCTGGTTAGTGAAAGATACGTAATAACCGCAGCACATTGCTTGATGTAAGTAGCCTATACAAGCACTGAAACACATTTGACACCGATATTTAAACTAGACTAATAACGTTTTTTCGATAAGCTGATTACACGAAAAATTTTTAAAAGTTTGAATTCTTCAAATATATAACTTTGTAATTTGTCAAATTAAGCCGCTTTAGTCTCGAAAGAAAACGTTTTGATTTGCGGGAACAGCTTTTTTTTTTGTTATAAGTTATTTATCACTTATAAGTAGGCTGTAAGCCTGTTAACCCAATCTTTTGACTTGAGACAAAACGTCAGCTATTACATCAATGTCGTCAATTCATGCATCATGATGCAGACTGGCTGGCGAACTGAGATTCGATTTCCGAAGTATCCAGGCTCTACTGGGAGCTCTAAATTTTGAAGACCGATCCAGTCACGTTCAGGTACGCGGTGTAAGAGCACTGCACATACACCCGAGCTATCAAGCAATCCAGTACGGGTACGACATCGCTATACTTGAGGTAACTTTGACGGTTATTTGATTTGCTTTGTAAAATGAGAATTTGTTGGCTAAAAAAAATAAACCAACCTAGGCTACCAACAAACTTGTAAAACTTTTTTCTTCAGCTATCGACCCCTGCAAATCTCGGGGGTAGTCACATCAAACCTATTTGCCTGCCGAAGGGAGAAAGAGTCCCGGATGACGCCATTTGCGTCGCGGCCGGCTGGGGTCGAAGTAAGAAAACAAAACGTCATTTTTGTGTATAGCCTAGGACTAGGTCGTTGACGCTTTTTAGAAATTAACTTAACTGCTGTTGTAGCCACGAATGCAGCAGGCGCCGATCAGAAGTCCTCGATTCTGCAAGAGGTCCAAATACGAACCCTTCCATTTGACGTGTGCGCCCAAGGGTATGGACAAACAACTCTCGGTGGAAATCTTCGGGAAAAATACATGATTTGCGCGGGAAAAATTGCCGGAGGACCCGACACTTGTGCGGTAAGAATACGGTCTTAAATTAGATTGTAGACTGCAGTTAATTACTAATTTAGCCTACAACGCATTGTCAATATTTTGCGGTTTTTCAGTAAATGGCTCCATTTTATAACTTACCACTATGCAATTCGCATTTAAGACATGTTGGCGAGTGCCAGTGTGACTAATTACGACATACACATAGTACTCGCATTACGCGCAATTACTGTGCATGTCATAACAGGGTGACAGCGGCGGACCTCTCATGTGCCAACGTTGTTCGTCTTGTGCTTGGACGCTGGCTGGTGTCACGTCATTTGGACCAGATAGCTGTGGACAAGAAGGGCTTCCTGGGGTTTATACTCGAGTTTCTTTTTACGGCAGTTGGATAGACGGCGTCGTGGGCGAGCGGCTTGCCTCGGGGGATTTACCCTCTTGTAGTTGAAGGGTGCGTCGTCGAAGTGGTTATTTATGAAATAATAAAATCTCTCACCGTTTTAATTACCAGTTACTATAAACTTAATTGAGTGCAGTTTATGAAAAAGGTTTGTTTTCAGGCTTCACGTTCCGCCAAGTTTTGTTGCTTGTTATCATACGAAAAAATTTGGGTTTGTTGACCATGCTAACCTACCACCTTATAGCATAATTATTGCTATCTTGCCAGTTTTAGGCAGTTGGGCTTTGCCACTTTTTCCTGCTCGTGAGCATGTGTTTCCTTGTGCTATAACTACAACGGTTAGCATCGTAACTTCCGCTCCGCACAGTCAATGGCGAAAAATAAACACTACAATTCAACTGTTGTAAAGTTCTGCCGTTGGATACCTTTCTCAATAAACCCGCTTTCCTTCATGGTCGTGTTTTATTTGCAAATAAGATTATTTCTCCAACAAAAACGTTATTTATTCACACCAAGCGGTGAAGTTGACAAATTACGCAATTGTCCGTTGTTTGGAAGTTTGAGTTCGTTTATGCCAAAGTGATGATGGCACGTTTATTTGAACGTGTATGTGACGTCATACTGGAGACTCTGCCATATAGGTAGCTCTCATTCACATTAAAGCAGAAAGTATAGTATCTTAGCATGGAGCTTCTGTGCGAAAAAGTGCGGTTTAAAGACACCTATTACTTGCATAGCGATTATGAGCAATTATAAGATACAGGGCTAATTTAAGCCTTATACTGGATGTAAAATTACATTTCTATGCAATCCGCAATGATATAAAGTTTGAATTTATCATACATTTGATTTTGTTTCCCAGTCATTTCAGATTGTGTGGATATTTGCATCACCAAGCACCAACTCAAGTGTTTTGCCTTGAAAAATGCCGATGTACATATGGACGATAATATAATTAACGAAGCAAGTTAATAAAAAAAATTCCTGACATTGTTAGATATTGATATTCAATAATTACATAGCACTCTACAAAAAATTTTTATTTAAAACAATGTTTTAAAACTTTAGTACCGGTAATGCGTTACCTAATGTCAGCTTTAACAGAAAGATGACAAGAAACTGGTTTTCCAACACCTCAAGACGTTGCGGTTGAATGAGTTTCTGACATCAACACCCATTGGTAAAAATTTGTCAAATAGAGCTTTCCCAAAAAATGTTAAAATGAAATTAAATTACAGGCAATTTACTGCAGATTAGCAAAAGGGCGTGATTACCTTACGCACTACTGGTATTCCAAGCACAGTTTCTATTTAGGGACTTAGATAGGTCAATACAGGCAGGTCTACTCAGAAATAGCTTTAGTTTGAAGACATTTTAAAGTATATTATATGATGCACTCATTATACATTTTTACATGACACCATAAGGTAAAATACAGACAAAACTGTTTTAATGCGCCAATACCACATTTTGAATAAGTACCTAAACCATCAAGATGCTCGAGTACGAGTTCTTTGCATCCTTTAACAAGTTTGGATGCCACAATAAAAAAAATAATTAAAGGAGTCTATACCTAAAGGCATTAATAAACAAGTACTTGAGTACCACTGATGAGCTAAAAAATTGAAACTTGAGTGAAGCAGGTCAGCAAACAGAAACAAGGTTTGGTGACATCCATGATAATGACATAACCTCTACCATCCCAGATTGATGGCGATGAGAATAGGATATAATGACCAACTTCAAGTTTTATGGCTACAGAGATGAAATATTAAACTACTCAGATAACACTAACTTTTCATCCAATTTTAAATAGGCCTACTCAAAACCGGTCAAATATTAGCTTTTATCTAAATGCAACAGCATATGAATTGGTGAACAAAATCACAAATGTTTGTAAGATTGTTGTAAGTATTTTACATTCTTACAGTTGCCCATAGCAAACTCACACAGTCAGTATACATCACAAAAAAACACTGTTGTTACCTGATCACCAGGAAAAGCTTTCTTAGAAGTAATGAAATTACACACATATGTTATCTTGTTTAGAAACAAAAAGACACAAAGTTTTCAACTCAAAACACGGGTAAACTTATAAACATGCAAGCTAATACTCTCACAAGAACAGAAAAAACACAAGTTAAGTTGATTCAGAATTACTAAATAGTGGTACCATCACATAGGTACCGTCACGGCGTCTTCGCTTGTAACCAAAGTAAAATATAACAATGACAATAACCAGACTTATAACATCCATTGTGCACCATATGGCATAATACTGTGTTTTACTCAGTGACCACAATGGGGCTTTCAGCTCTTTAAAAATTGAACACCTGTTTGTTGTAACTGCCCATACTCCTTGGCACCAAGCTCGCGAGAAAGTCCAGCTTTCATCCATGGTATAAGAAATGACAGAATAATTCAAGGAAATCGCTTCCTCAGTGGTTGAGCCATAGATTAAGTTCAAAAGTTCAACACTATAATTGCGAGCATAAGATGAGGAAACAACTTCTGAGGCGACAACTCTAAAGTCAGGCGCTAGTTTGTTGACAACATGCTGGTAAGGTGAAATTAGCCACAAAACACTCTCTTGTGGAATTCCAGATCTCAATAAAGTGTTGACAGTTATATTTACATATTCAGAATAATATGGGTGGTGAGATGGTGGACGCCCTAAATCAAATATGATACTTTTATTATGTTGGGCTGCAAATTTGGCAAATTCTTCCAACGATGGTATTTTCTGTGCACTGATGTTTGCTTTGTCAGCTTTACTGAGATATTTATTGGTAAAAAAGGGATCTAATTTGAGATGCCAATCACCGGCATTCAACTGTTGTAGTTCATTCCAAGTAAAATTTTCTGCCCGTTGGGATTTTCTTTCGGGGAAGATTTCCTCAACGTTTGTTGTCCTCAGCAGATCAGGATCGTGCATCAGGAAAGGGACCCCATCCCTTGACAGTCTCACATCTGATTCAAGTGCGAATACACCACATGAAACTGCATGTTCATAGGACAGTATGGTATTTTCTGGAGCAAGGCTAGGCGCTCCCTTATGTCCAATTAACAATGGTTTTGACATGTTGGCCTCAGCGTCCATATGAATGCATGGAGAGTATTGCCAAAACGGAATAGACAGCACAAAGATGAAGACAATGACATAACTGATAAATGCAAGCTTTTTGTTTTTTTCACTAATCCACACAACTTTTGTAAAATAAAATGCAAATGAAATTAAAACAAGAAGAGAACACAATTGCAAAAATGGTCCAGTCATTTCAAATGATACTTTCACCCCAGAAACTAGATCTGGCCACAACAATGCCACATAAATCATACCCAAGATGAAAGAAACAAAACATACCAACAAGACAATTTTATGACAAAGAAAGAGATGAAGATTGTGCAAATGTAAAATCTGCAAAAATCCAGCAAAGCACAACATAACAACGTAAAAAAATAAAACAACAGTTATACCTAATATCAGCGCATACCAGTGATATAAGAAGCTTACTACATCATATAAATAAGCATTAATTTCATCCGAATCATTTATCAAAACGGCCCAGCTGTATGTCCAACTGAGAGTAACAATGAAAGCAATAAATATAGCAAAAAGAAAAAATTTTCCACATCTTGATTGATTGGCAAAGGCATACGTATAGTAATCATCATTATTCCATTTGCAACTGTAAACACCAAAGAAGAAATGCTTACAGCAATCATAGCACATCTTGTAAACACCAATAAAGTGTTAAGCCGTGAAGAGCTATCAGTCAGTTTTCGTAACTTTTGTTTTACAATGCTATTGCACCATAAATAGCAGCATTGAAATAGCCCAGCACAGTATCCTTTAAGTAGTTGTTTATGCGCAAAAGCAATTTAGACGAAGATGAACTCGGCCAATCAGCTGATTGGCTTGGGAGAAAAGCCACACGGTTTCAAAGTTGAATTAAATTAATTATTCAGGGAAACTTAAGCTCGGGTTACATTTTTACGATTATTTCGTATTGTTTAACTTCATTTTTCATGTTTGAGGAAAGTCTTTGCCATGACAGTAACAAGTTTACGACTATGGGCGCATTGTCGTTGATAAGCTTCAAACATTGGCATATGCATGTTGTAAAAATATTTGTTTTAAAAATATTTCTAATAGTTTCTATTTGAAGTGTTTTACTTTTAAATTTAAACGGAAATAAAGTTAACTAATTTAGTGAAATAAAGTAACTTTGAGTAAAGTCTGCTAAATATGCTATAGCCGAGCACAAGTATAAGCAAATCTTTTTGAAATACAGCGGTGAACTACTTTTTTGTAGACTTCCGCACTCTCTACCGCCTTAACATTGCCCATTTCTCCCATTTTCCAAATTCCCTAACTTTTCCAGTCACGTACAGTACCTTGCATAGCCTAGTATGCTGATTTAGAAAACGTAATGAACTTGTCAAAAGTGGGGCGTAGTTTTATGTTTTAAGAGGTTATAGCTAAGCCTCTGGACTTCTTGGGAGTTTTGGCCACTATCTTGGGGTGCAAGCTAAGCTATAGTAGCTGAGTGGTTCGACTGTTGGAGCGCTAAATGCGGCTTGCATTTCATGTTGAAACCCACAGACCCAGTAGCGCTATACTATTGTAAAGCGCGATCAGTAATAAGCTAGGCTTACCTGCTGAGGCGAAAAAAGCACTAACACGTTACAAACAACCGTATCTGATGTCGGAACGAATCCGTTATTCGTCATTGCTATCAATGAAGCTTTCCGAGTTGGTCGATAACAATGGGAACCATAATTAATCAGTTACTAACAATAGCCGACAGAAGAGTCCGCACAAAGCGATGTTGCCGCGCTTTTTTCAAGATCTCTAATGGAATATGACCAGACCAGGTGTATGACCAGACCAGGTGTACGACCAGGCTGTCGTCCACCTGCAATGGCTGCCTGCTGGACAGTTCTGAATTCGAGCAATACGATACTGGTGTAAAAATCAAAAACTAAAATGTTATAATAATTTGTTATGTTTGTTAGGCCTAGATTTGAATACGATAAACCATAGGCTGTAGCTTGATTTTATCAGCAAACGTGTGTGGTGTCTTAATTATGGCTACAACCCAAGCACAAAAATCTGTTGCTGTTCTGGCGGGTGTCAGCTTATTTCTGCATCTATGCTCAGCTGGCAACTTCATACCATCATCTGAGATGTGGTTCTTCGGCAGTTTATTGTCATATCTTCATTCAATGTTAAACCTTTTGGGTGAGTAGGCAAGGTTAATAATAAATTAGCCTATCGTCCTCTATTATTGTCTTACCATTTGTTATGTTGCTTGTAAGGCTGCTTGGGATATCCTCCAACATAATTTGCTTTGTTTTAGCTCGAAGTAGCTTGCTGAGTGCAGTTGTGTTAATAGCTGTTGAGTCTTACTACCCAAATACCATATCATCTTACACTCAGTGGAATGGGCAATATCTTATCAAATTTCTTCCCAAATTTGTTATGGCTGCTTGTAAGTTTTTTCATTGATTTGTCTTAGTAGGCTAGGCCTGTTTATGGAAATTCTTTTTGCCTGGTTCTTTTTTAACTGCTTTTCTATATTTTTTAAGCTGCTTCACTTGATTTTGCCTGTATATGTAGGATATACATTTTGCATAAACAATGCAAACTGTAAAAGTTAAACAATAATGAATTGTGTATGTATATATTATCCTGTTCTACGTTTTTTCTTGACTTACTTGAAAAGAACGGCACTCTACGCTTCACAGTAGTGAATATTATCGATAACAACATTTAATGCATATATTATCTAGGCAAAGTATCCCAATCTTATAATCGAATTGAATTATGTTGCAGTGGTGTGCACAGTGGTTCGAATTATCCTTCCTGGCCCAATCACTTACTACTCACGTTTCTACAAATTCAGCATTGTTCTAAGTTTTATTGCAACTGTGCTAGCTGCAATTGACCATAATTCAAGTTCAAGTGGAAAAAATAAGAACAACGTCCATGAAGAAGGTGTCCAAGACCTCCGAGTCTCGCGGCAAGAAAGGTACCACAGTACTGCTTTTCTGTTTTCTTTTCTACATGAAAAATATTCTTATGCTATACACTTATTGTTTTAGCATATATATATATATATATATATACAGTCAGAACTCGTTAATCCAGACCACTTTGTTTTGTCACAAAATGTTGGTGTAGCGAGGTATTCAGATAATTGAAACAATACTAGGGCGAAATTTTCCGAAGTGGATGTCAGACTTTACTGCTGAACTGTGACTGTAGGTCTCCAACCTATTAGAAATGTCCTAGGAGTGAGGCTGCTGCTTTCATTGTGCATAGATAATTGTCTATTATTTTTGTCATCTACGACAAACGCACGAAAACTTGCATTCACAACCATTCTTTTTTGCTCCACACTTCGCCACTTCAAAATATTTTTGCTATTGATTTAGCACAGTGTTTCTCAAACTTTTTGCGATCGCGTACCACTCGTTCATTTTTTTTTGCTACACTGCGTACCACCTGGCTCCTGAATGACTTATTTTACTCAAATGTACCGGTATTTATTAGTTATTACCGTTATTACTATACCATAACACCAATGAATAGCAAGAAAACACAATTTAATTTGATAGAAGCAACTGTTTCTTCTGCACAAGCTTGTCTATCCGGGGCAACACATTACTCACAGCACATCGAAAATCATGTTCAGCGGTACGCGGTACCACTTAAAAAGCTCTCGCGTACCACTAGTGGTACGCGTACCACAGTTTGAGAACCACTGATTTGGCATATCTGTTGCGAAACTAGTGTGTCAGAGTTCGACAGCGGGGTTTCTAGTTGTTCGGGGTTCGGATTAAAGAGTTCTGACTGTATATATATATATAATATATACTGCTGAGCTTAATTTCAACTTTTATGACGAGTGAGGATCAGAGTGTCACATCTTACATGGTTCTGGGGTCCAATTCACAATCACATATTTATTCAATAAACTTTTGGTCTTGCTGAGAAAAATACCTGTTTTGGTTGTAGTTGTAACATTTAGTTCTTGAATTGATGTAACTATTGTGTGGAAGTATTTGCTGAAGTATTACAAGTACAGTGACCACGTCAGAATTGTAATGTTCTTAAATTTATACATATTGAAACCCATATAATTTTTATGTTGAGCATTTTTATATTTGTCATTTACTAATTTTTTGCATGAAATATTGAGTTTTGAAAATTGGCAAGAGTATTTTTGGTATTTTAAAGATGGAATAATTTATTTTACAATGTTTTCCTAATGAGAAATGTTAAAGTCAAAGTTATTAGAACTCAAATGACCCTGAGGAATCGACTGAAATGACTCCACAACAAATTAATGTAGAATTGTTTGGAAAAGCAGTTGTTTGTTCAATAATGCAGCAACATTCAATGTGCATAGGTAATGTCTTCAGTTAACCAAGATTTCTTGTAGAATTGCAAGGTCATGATGGTGGTTATGAATTTTGATTAACAGTCAGTTTATCCTAATTAGATACACTTCCGAGCATTAGCTTTTCCCTTATATGACTTAATTCTGCTTTGAAAGCATTTGATGACTTCAGTAAGTGGGCAGTTTTGTTACTCTAACAGTTATTAAAAGAAGTCAGTGACAGTGCTGCAGTATGTTGCTTGAAATTTGTGGGCCATGATAACAAACTAACTTCCTTTCTTTACTTCCCTCGTTCATTTATCATGTGTTTCGTTCATGTGACCAAGCCTGCTGTGTAATATTTATGAAGTATATACAGTTGCAAGCATAGTTGTCGTATAGTGCTGAGATTGTTTATAAGTAAGCCTTAAGGTTCTATTCAGGTTGTCATAAGCCCAGATCAAGCCTTGAGTATATGGTTAATTTAGTGCAGTCAAGACTTTCGTTGAGTTAGTCAATATTTTACTTTGTGCTTTACATTACTTGACATTGTTTAAAAGCGATATTTATTTTTTGTTTCAGCTTTTCCCAAAATCCTCTCCTCTGACCATGATTTTTTTATAGTGAAAGTGATTTTGCTCAACTTCGTTTAACTCAAAATTTCAGAAAATTCAAAAGTAGTAAATTGCTCCCAGCAAAATAGTTGTATGGTAACCAATTATCCCAACATCTTGTAATTCAAAGTGATTTCATTATCCCTCTAAGTAAATCAGCTTTATTGTTTCAAATTCCAATTAATCTTTCGATACCTTTGATGATCATTTGTGACATATTTGTTAGTGCTAGAATATAGATATACTGTACTAGCAAATTTTTGTTATTAATAGCAACAGTTGATGTAATAAAACTTCATATTAAATTTTTTGCTTCCATCTCTCAGCGAAACAGGCAAATGCTCAGTCACTATTGACCGGTATCTGAAATCCAAATGTGTATCATGTGTCAGTGTGTTTACATCATTACGGGGAACTTTGAAAACTAGAAACCACTTTCTGGGTGGCCCAAGACATCACATGATTGGCAATGAAGTGTTACTTTAAACCATTTCCACAACATCAGCTATTTTTTCAAATTTTCTGTTTTCGGTGGTGGTTGTGTAACCAATTGTTGAAATAATTTATTTCACAATCAAGCAGGAAGTAGTCGGCTTGTTTGTGTGCGTATGTCATAAGTGCATATCCAAGCTCACAAAGATCATTGTTTACAACTAGTTATGCCACAAGTTTTTTTTTAATATCTGTTACAAAGTTCCTGTGTTTAGGTGAAAAGTTGTGTGTAAAGTTTATAATTTTTAAAAGTAGATATGTAGTGGTTTATGGTACAGAAAGTCGAGCATTAGTAATTACTGGTGAAGTGAAAGTGTTTCCTATTAGTCTATATATATATATAACATATGTTGCTCACGCTTATCAAAAAGGAAGTTGTCAACTTAGGGAAGTGTTTAATGGCAGGTTACAATTGTTTCTAGCAAGTTGCATTGATTCTGAATATTACAGCTCTCCAAGCACTGAAATTAAGTAGCCTAAGGTGTGCAAAATGGTATAGCTTACTCGTTATTGTTGAAATCGAAACACAATTAGCCGGATGGGAAATTGTTGGAATGCTATTCGCAGATGCTTTGGCTGCGTACAATATGAGGTACAATACAGCCTAATACTTTATATCAAAATAAAGGTTCAGTGAGGAATTCGTTTTTGAATTAGTGAGAAAATAGCATTCACCTTTACCAAAGCCTTTTTCATTCATATAAATGTAATTTTTTATTATCCTTAGACATTAGAAAATGAGAGAAGTCCATTATTGCAACCCCAACACAGCACAAGGGTGCGGAAATCAATATCTTCTGAAAACATTGCATGGCCTTCTGAGCCAACCTCTCGTTTACTTGATAACTTGTCCGATGTCGGAAGGTGGTTGATAATCACGATCATAATTTAGCAGCAAACTACTACAAATGTTGTTTAGGATAGTTTACAAATTTCACGTTCTGTACTTAAGCTAACACAAGTAGTACAGGCGTCATGTAAATAGTTGATTTCGAAAAAAGCTAATTAAAACATTACGCTTGCAGGTGGTTAACACAGCAGTCTATGTATTGCCAATCACTTGTACTTCCATATTTTATGTAGTTGCTTTATGGTCAGTCTACTAATCTTTATGGTCAGTCAACTAATCTGGTCATTTCCATACGTCAATTTGTTACCACTAGCTAGGATGTTACAGACTCCTTTTTCATTAATCTGCTCAAACATTAAACGCTTTGTTTGTATTTCAGCACAAACAGCAACCAAAGTGAAAATTACATTCCCTCGAAACGTCACAGGACCGCCATGGAGTTGCTTCAGACAGAGACAAGTTATTTGAGAAACTTGAAGACTATTATAACGGTGAATACATGTCGGCGTTTAATGCAATTGATATAGCAAAGAACGCATCTCTTTTGCCCAATTCATACAAAACAGTTTTGTAAAAACTATCAGTAAGACTGAAATATGACCGCTGTTATAACAAGTCCTATGTTTAATGTGCAACGTAAAACATTCAGGTGTACAAAGAACCGTTGGAGAAATTTGTGGTTGAAGGACACCCTCTACTTGCAGCAGAAGACATTCGAAGCGTCTTTGGTGGAATATCGCAAATAGCCGAGCTGCATTCATTCATACACAAGGACCTAAGTGAGATCATTGACAACTGGTCAGAGAATTGTTGTGTTGCAGATCTTTTTATAAAATATGAAGAAAAAATGATAAAGGTAGGTTTGCTTGAGCTGTCTTTCTCATGACTACATTATGATAGCTTGCTATGACTATGCCGTTCTTTATCTAGGTCTATCCTCCCTACGTCAATTACTTCGATATGGGGAGTGAAATTCTGCAGAAGCAACAGAAGAGCAATCCTGAACTGCAGGAGTTCTTCACAAAATGTTTCCATGAACCACAGAGTCTAAAACAACCTTTGTCTGCTTTGCTAATAAGACCAGTACAACGACTTCCGAGTATATCTCTGCTTATTGGTGGTTAGTTAATAGACTGTTGTTACCTTATAGCTAATAATGCTGGATTGTTTAACCTGTTAATAACGTTGGTCCCCATTGAATTTAGTTGAATATCAATTGAGTTTGATTATCTCGTTTAACTGAGTATCTGTTAGTGGCGAACTCCGGTCTTCCGACACAAAATTTTATGAAACAGGTTTCCTTGTTCTTAATTTGGTGTATACATTTATCTTAACACCTTGTATTTTATATACTAGTATTTTGTAAACTTATTCAAACTTGTCCAACCAAATACACTGGGGTCAAATAGATGATGCTGATGTTTTATTTAGATCTACGTAAACGAACTCCAAAGGATTTGGAAGATTATGAGAAACTGGAAGAAGCAAAGGAAGTGTTGTCGAGAGTTTTATCCCATATTAATGAAGACAAGAGGAAAACGGAAGGAAAAATGAAAATTTTTGACATCGTTTATGAGGTTGGTTTCACTCACTTAGCGTGCCTTAGATAGGAATTCATATAGAAAATAAAGCGTTAGTTTTGCAGTGTTACTCCTATCTGTTCACCATTTTAAACATAACCAAATATCATAAATGTGGTATAAAATTGAATGATTTGGGTATATGAACTGAGCAAATGAGAGTGATCATTTCTAGGTTACTGGGTGCCCAGTGGAAGTGGTGTCTTCAAACAGGCTTTTTATCGCACACGTTGACGTTGCGACTCTCACGGATGGTTTTTATCGAAGCGGAGAACGGCTCGCTCTTTACCTTCTTAATGATGTCATGGAAGTTGCAAAATGGAGGAACAGAACGCACGGGAATTCTCTTCTAAAAGTACTTACTCTTAATTACTTAATAAAAAAATAAACAATAATCAATAATTTCTTAGCATCCTGTTTTCCATTTTCACTATCGTTGGCACTACCATGTACATATTACAACTTTACATGAAAATAGTACAACTATCATTCAATGGCCAATGTATTATGTGACCTTGCAAAAATCTCCCTGAATTTTCAGTATAAACCGACGATTACCATGAAGTTATGACCAACATTTCGGAAAATATTAGAAATTACCTTGAAAATTTGTGTTGAAAAGATATTTGGATAAGGTTTTTATTCATCTGACAGCACATCCAGTTGCTTAAACTCTCAAGTATCGTCAGCATACTAGACATGAACGACTGCGGTGAGCTGCAGAACATTTTTGCCGTCAGATATCAACCTGATGGAAACAATTATGTCCAGAGCAATGGTAAGTCTGTGTACTTTTAGCTAGCTGTTTTCATATTGTGCTATTTTTTGCGTGAATTTGTGTTGAATTTATTCAAACATGATCATGGGACTTTTTTATCTGAAATAAATTTAGTGACAAGTTTGATAAGTTAAATCGTATGAAATGTAACGGCGTATTATTTTCAGCGAATGAATTGGAAGAGAAAACATGTTTACTACATCTACTCGACGATAAGACTTTCAAATCCAAATGGCTCCAGCAACTTTCAACGCAAGTGGCAGAGGCAAAAAACATAACGACAGATAAAATCCTGAAAAAAGTGACACCATCTGATCTGATTGTAAGAAATAATGAAGCTCTATACTACCTTTACTCTAACTATTCAATCTTGCTGGGTGTGGTAATAACAGAGACATTCACGTCACAATGTTAGCTTGCCTGTAGCCAAACGTATTGAATTTTGTATTTTAAAGGTATAACATATGCTGTAAATAAATTTGTTCTTTGTTGCAATGCCATATACTATATCAATACTTTTTTGATGATTTTGCAGAATTTTGTGAAACGTGGATCCAAGTTGCATAAGAAGTTTTCCAGAGCAAAGCTGAAGTCCGAATAACTCTAATAAGTTCATGTAATTTGTTGTCTTATGTCGCCATTTAAGCTTTTTTTTAATCCAATATCGTTCCTCGTCAGCGCTTCATCAATGCTTTAATTTGTTGTAATTTTATAAAACCGTGCAAATTTCTGTCACCATGTATTTTTTATAATTTTCCAGATGAATACCGTATAAATAATTCCAGCATCGTTGATTCCCAAGTGAGGTATCATATTTCTTTCAATATCGTAGCATTTCATGCCTCGTTATTTCGCTTGATCATTGCCCCATCAACGGTCCTAAACAGCAAATACACCACCCTGTTGCCTTGGTTTAATTTTAAAAGCTTGGCAGTAACTTCCACATGCACAGCTGCAAACTGGCTCACAATCTTTAGTTTGGTGCTCTGAGCTTTTCATGGCATTATAGCAGTATATGTAAGACATATTTGGAGACCATGACAATATACGCTGTGTATAAACTAGTGAAACATTTAGTTGATGTCTGCCTTTTCTGTTCCAATTCTGTGTTATCGTAAATTACTTGTTTTTTTGAAGGAAATTTTTATCCAGTTTCTCCATTGACTCAGTTATACTTGTTTTTATGATTTCTATGCTATTTTATGAGATTGCAAATTAATCCGAGATGTTAATTGTCAGTGCTTGCGATTCTTGCACAAAGTACTTGTAAAATGGAAAATCATTTTTTTTTCACTGAAAATTTCTTGCTTTGCTGCCATGTTTGTCGATAACCTTTTATTGATCATGTTTTTTCCATCTTTTGTGAGCCGTCAGAAAGGGCAAAGTTTGGTGTACGTATTTTCACCTTTTTGTTGATAAGGCTTGATCATGGTTGAAAAGACTATTCGTAATAAATTGTCTTATGGCTTCAACATTGCTTTATAATTTTTTCATGTTATCATACTGCCATTGCATAGAGCTGTTCTTCGTCAAAGTCTATGGTCACATTATAGATCACCTTGCAGTATTTCATGTGTTAGTATTAGCATGACTTCTTTGGTTGACATTTGCAAATACCATTGCTATTTTGTAAACTGCTTTTTGTTGTGTTAAGTTTTCGTAATGCTATTTGTGACATTCTTAACTGTTTTCAGTAATTGTGTCAGCTGTCACTGCACAAATGAATTGGTTAAATATACATGGTTCTAATCAAGTACCCGCAGTGAAGTTCTAAAAAAGATTGCATTTGTTGCTAGCGCAAAAGCCTAGCAGGAATAAAAGCTAGCTTTAGATGTGTATTAGCAATATTGAAACCCATGACAGCAATTCAGCATCAGGATCTGCTTTTTCTCTTTATTGGAGAGACAGTGCACGAAAACAAGATCAACCAACTGTACAAAAAAAGAATTCAGCAGACCACAAAAACCACCATCAAGCCAACTTTACATACTACAGATAAATTGCACATAATACCCAGCAATGTTGCGGCAAACTTACACCCAATAGCTTAAAAAAAAATTATTGCTAACTTAAATAACAGCGAGCTGGGGGAATAATTCCACCGATACAGAATCATTAAAAAAATCGTACTCAAGAGTGTTTGTGTTTGAAAATGGGTCCAATAAATCGGACATGGGTGAAGGTGTTTCCAATGACAATGGACTACCACATGCATCAGAAACATGATCTGGGTTGGAAATGGAAGATGTGTCCATGTTATCACAGATCGGAGACACAAGTGAAGATGTCTCCAAGCTGTCATTGCTCTCACAATCGAACAATATATTGTCTAGCTCTGCATCCAAATTATCGAATGCAAGTAAAGTTGGCTGTGGCGCTGATGTATCCATTTCTTGCTTGATATTGCACAACATGGGGTGTTTTGCACCGCTAGATGCTTTAGTTGGACTGCTGTCTTTCTTTTCAAGTAAGTCTGTTGTTCTTGCTTGTGCAGTCTCTTCAAAAAGGGCGATTGGTTTTTCTTCACTGGTGTCAACTTTGACTATGGATGAAGATGGCTGCTTGATCAATTTTGTCAAGCGCGTTGAACGGCTCAACTGAACTTTAAATGATGGCCTTTTGGTGGAACTCTCTGAAATTGATGTGGATTGTTTGTCCTTGCTTTCACTTGGCTTTGAGTATAAGTGATCAATATTAATCAATTCTTTTATAGAATCCAGTTGTTCTTGAGTGACTCCATTCATGCTAGACTTGTTTGTAGAGTCAAGTCCAGTGCCTGTAAAAGAGATAATTGCAACTTCTGGAAATAAACACACAAACACTGTCCTTAGTTCTGCATGTTAACATACTTCTGTCTGCTGCCTCTCCCATGAAGTTTCCTGCATTGACAGTGGCACCGATCTGTTCGAGCAGTCCAAAGATGTCATCATCGTTGTGCGATCGTTCTGTGACTGTGGGGCTAGCAACATTGCCAGGGCAACTTTGGAGTGGATCAACGAAGGTTTGACAGCTTCCTGCTGCAGAGGAATAAGTCTTTCCATTCCGTGCTCCCCAAACACGGCAGGCTCAGGGGATACACACTCCATGGTTGTTAGGCAAAGTGGACTAGCTTCGCTATCACATTGCGAAGAATACAACTCTTGATTCAATCTTGAATCACTCTCATCTGCAACCAAACAAATGACTTGAATACAAAAAAAAAAACTTGAATGGTTGTTGACAATTAATCTTAGGAAATTATTTCCTTACCAGATGATTCGTCAGGAGAAAGTATAGAATCTGGCAATTGACAAAAATGATTGTGTGAATCAGCAATGGCATCGTCGAATTCAACCTTAATTCTTTCCACAGTTTGGCGATTTCCAGATACAGTTGATACGGCTTTAGTTTCTTCCAGGCCAAGTCTACTTCGAAGTTCCGCATTTTCACGTTCCAAGGCTTCCGCTCTTTCCAACAATTGCATATTGACATCAAGGAGGTCTTTTGCCTGAAAAAAGAAACGCCAAATGAAAACCAACAAACAAGCTGAGTTTAGCTCAAGTATTAAATATCAAAAGGCAATAAAGCATCACTGTACCAACCTGTTGCTGGGCTTTATGCACAGTTTCTTCCAAACTTTCCATTCTCATTTTCTTTCGATCACGGGCAGTTTGTGCTGCGACCCTGTTCTTCAATTTCCTATAAAAATTATGACACACATTATAGGGGTTAATATACTTTAATTTTCTCTAAATTTTGCTATGTATGAATTTGGCGTCTAGTATACAAGTGGACAACTACATGGATATCTTTGTATGCTAGACCCCATAGCTACTCAAATTTTGAAGTCATTTGGTTGACACTTGTATACTGGACCCCCAGTATGCTTAGTGAAAACGAAAACTAGGCTACAATTTACAAACAACTTTTTACCTTCTCATAATCTTTTCTTCAGGTGTCAAATGCGTTAAACGTTTTCGTTTCCTTGGTCCAGAGCCGTTTGAATTAAACAAACCAATCGCATATTTCGGTAATGATGTTCCCTCGTTGGTGTAATCCATTTCCACTTTTGGTGAGTTTGGAACAGTGACCAACTTCGTACCAGGGGTGATGACAATCATATGGGGATTTGCGGTCGGGGGCATTTTGCAATGAAAGTTATGTACAATTTAGTTCGATTGACAAGACAGAACCCTCTTTCCAAACTAACTAAACTCAATAGATTGACTGAAGTGTATAAAACGTATTGCTACTAATGCGCCTTTCGCGCCACGATCACTTTTTCTAGAAAATATATTCACATCTTTTGCTCGGTTTACATCTACAATAATGATAGCGCAGTTGCTACCTGCTGATGTGGCCTTTAGGCGACCTGCTAGCGTGTCACGCGTTGATTGGCTGAAGCGCCGAAGCGTCACGTGTAAGGACTTTCCGTCTGATGAAATTCTACGTCACAGCCTGTCACAAAACATCACGCGCAATTGCGAAAGGCCGTCCATATATAGAAGCTGATGTTGTTTTAAAGACCTGCAGTACAAACAACGAATCGTGTTTGACAAGCGCTAACTGCAGGATGATGCAACAGCATTGCAAGGTACTATATCGATTAAATGTAAATTTTTAGATAATTGAGGTAGTGCCGTACAAAGTCTATGAATGCTCACCTTTGTCGTTTTCAAATGTAAGCAAAGTTAGTTTTCAGCTCCACAAACTGTTTTTTAGATTATGACAAAACATTAAAGAAAACAGCCACTATCACAATATCGGGTCTATTTCGTCACATTTATTTATTTACGGCCCCCCAAAATGTTATGAGATGTGCCAATAAAAATGAAATTAAAAATTTTCTGCGCATTATTCCATCTCTAATAACAAGAAACACCATACGCTACAAAAATTTTTGCTTTACTGTGCACAAAGTTATATGAATGAGCGCCAAACTTGAAGTAAGGAAATAGTAAGCATACATTTACTTTAAATATAATTCAATCATTGCAGAAATATTTTTGAATTCAACTTGAGTGACAAATGGAAATATGCAATTTAAGTTTTGTTAAGCAAGCAGATTTTGGTTATTTAAAAAATCAAATAAAATAGTTATGAAAGTTTGAATACCTACATTATCTACATATATTGCTTTTTGAGGCTGACATTCCGAGTAGGTAAAAATAAATTCACTTTTTATCAAAAGTCACAAACTGAACAAACTAATTAGGCTATAAAACAATTAAAAACTTTTTGAAGGCCTACGGTAGGCCATCTATAATCTTTGTACGCCTACTGTACTACAGTAAGAGAATTAGCTTATGCGTCAATTTTAACCTTCTTCCTTGTAAAAATTCCAACCCTAATTCTAACAAAAGATTGCATCAATCTCCACATGGATCGAAATCGAAGAAAATAAACAGCACAAAAACATTTAAATCTTGATTTAAAATAAAAATCTAGCCCAAGTAAACGATCTGCATGACAAGAAAAACACAAATCCCAAAAAATCCGCTTGGAAACAATTTTATTCTATAAGACCTTTCTCGCCACATTAGAGAGCGTTTTTTCATAAACAATGTAATAAGACTCGATCATCTGGCCATTGTCAAACAACAATGTCACTTTCAGTGCAAAGAAATTACGTCATTTAAACTTGTTCTTAGTGTTAAGTTTTCATCTTTAGAGGGCGAACTGATAAACTTCTCCAGTAACACGTCCACATGGTGAAGAATTTTGGCCAAACGCTTTAATGTAAAAGTTTAATAAGCTTCCCCTGCAAAAAAAACGTTTTAAAAATATAAAACTGATTTTCGTCTTCCGCCACTAGAGGGCTAAATGATTAAAATTTTCATCCAGGATCCACTGGATGTGATGAAGCAGGTCAAAGATATGGCTCGTCGTAAAGTTTTTAGTTTTTTGCCACTAGAGGGCGAAGTGCATCACTGAACCGAGAATCCTTGCACCAGGTGATGGTTCATGCGTATCCGCTTCTATACAGCACAGTTTCATTCTCACACATGCTAAAACATTCTTCACGGACCTCCGGTTGAAAACCACTGCTCTATGGGAATTATCAATATACAGTAGGCTTATATAGTTTGTCCGTTATATTTTATGAAGCACAAATTCTATACAATTGATTTCCGTGACCACACAGCAAAATGCATCATTTATTAGCATCACCGAATGTTAAATCTATTTTAAAAATTTTAGATTAAATCCAAATTTAAATCGTTTCATTTCTTTGAGGCTTCCTTAATCCGAAGATAAAAGATTCCAGTACCATACACACATCATACAATTTTTAAAAAACCTCACAATTAGAGCATACAATCTTATTCGTCCAAAATGGAGTAAAAGTGATTTTTCTATTTCATTTCTTAATTTTATTAACATCTGTCTACAGCAGGGAGAATGTTAATTGTTGAAAACATTTTGGGGCACTTTCAAACGAATGGCACGAGACCTTCAACCCTTGTCGACCGCTGAAAGCACTTTTCGATTAGGCTATCACCTATCACTGCACAGGTCAAAAAGCATTTTTGAATGCAATGTTGCTTTATTCTCTACCATTTTTCCTGAATTGACAAGAAACCTTTAGGAAGTTATTATCCGTTTACTTAGAAATAGTTTTTAGTGCAATAAAATTTGGAAAACGTCTCGGAGCTCCGGGTCTGAGATGTGGATCGTAGTAATGACTTTTAGCCTGCAAAAAACATCAGAACACGGCTTTATAAAAACAATAAACTTACGATAAAAATCGTTAGCCTGTGAGTGCAATAAACCTCAAATAAGCAAATCTGTTTGGTATTGGCTACATCAGTGGTTCCCGAACAAGGTGCCGCAGCACCCTGGTGCGCCGTTTCCAATATTCAGGGTTGCTGCGAGATTTCGTATTTTATGTTTATATCAGCAGCGATTCCGGCACTCGGGCTTACATTTTATAAAATGAACAGATACTTGCTTGCGTTGGCGTTCATTTTTTAAAAGAAAATGAAAAATCTGGAGAAGGCAGGCCAATTAAATATTTGGGATTTCCCCATTGTTAGAACGTTAGAGCGGCACAATGCGTTGTTATATACTACCACTAGGTACCGCAAAATATTTATCTCTTCTGAAGGGCGCCACAAGCCTAAAAAGGTTGGGAACCACTTGGTTACATTTTTGATATAACTTGATTATACAACGTTTTAAAACTGAGCTAAATCTATGAATTGCTCTTGCACCAAATCAACTATAAATGTGGGCAAAGATCCAACATTTACACAATGATAGCCTGTATTACGCATTAGCCTGGTGGTAAGTGGGGCACTTGTTTTAAACTTACCGATGATCCGTAGGTTTTTTGGTGATATTTTCCAAGTTGTAGGTTTCTGTAGTGTGTGAAAGACACAATTAGCATCCACACCTGAAAATATTAAAATGAAATGTTGCATTGAAATAAAAATATACGCCCGATAAAATGCATTGTGAACGTAGTTGATGTTTGTAACTGCTTTTCATAAAATGTTTTGTAGTTATGCGTTGAAATACTTCTTCAATACTTCAATTTACGTCATATGCTTAACACTCACGTTTAAAATATTTTTCAAAATAATGAAGAGAACTATGTAAGCGAGGAATCCGTGCGCCCCCTGCCGGCTAAGTCCAGCGGCAAATTGAGCACCATCATTGCTATAAGGTAAATCAGGTCTTCTGACGTTTGAACAGCTAGACCCGTCATAATTCCCAATAAATAACTGATCGGCGGCCAAAAACGACTAAAATATAAACATTGTTACCTAATGGAGTTAAATGGTTCGTCGGCTATGGCCAAATTTTCTATCTATTTACAACACCGTGTCGTTTATTATAGGGCATTTGAAATACACAAATTGTTTCTAATTTTTTTTTAGTACCAGTTCACAGCTTACCGTTAATGACCACGCTGCTGAATAAAAATCAAAAATTCCATGCAGTCCACTCAGATTAGCAAAGGCGATAAAAGCAATTATGACTTCACATAAGGATGCAACGAAATATCCAACTAGCCATGGCCTCATCCAGCTAGGATTGTTCTATTGCAACAAGTAACAACAATTGAATGTTACGTTCGAAGTTATCGTGAAAATGCGAACTTTTTTACAGTCTCTTCAGGCCACGCAATTCCATGCATGAGTGTTTAAAAAGTAGATTATACCCTACTTGGTTACAAGAAACTTACAGAATGCAGTTACAATTATTATAACATGACACACGTCAATCATTAAGATTTATTTCCTCATCAAACCGCATACCTTTGATATACTGTACACAGCTACACCGGAAAGAATCAAAAGTAGAACAACCCCAAAGGCGGCCAAGGCATAAAAGGTTTTTATCGCTGACAAACAAAAACAAAACAGTACCTTAACAAAATAGTCCATTTCTTTATTTTAGATGAATGCATTGATTCGTATACAGTAGAATACTTACTGGAGGCTAATGGGACGACGTAGGTCGCCAGACAGAGGATAGCGATGATTTCAAAGACGAACTGCCACTGAAAAAAGTATTTTTATAATTGACGGCAAAAAAATGTCCATATAAAGTGAACAAGCAACTTTTACGTACAATTGCAAAAGCGCAGGACACAGTAGCAGCAGCATGCGAGCCACCAAAACACAACTTTGACCCAAAGCCGCCCATGAAGTTTTCAATTTTAGAGAACCACCTGTTCCTGTATATTGTTACCTTTCACTGTTATTATTAATAACCATATTCAACTAATTGCAACTAACTTACACAGCTATAACCATAACTTTTATTGTTATCCAAGTATCAAAGTGCCTGGTTGGTTGGTTGTAGTAAAAGATTTCAAACAATATGTTTAGTTAAGTCGGCGTGTTTTACTAGATGTATAGCGTTTGTTACATTGGACACCAATTGTCAAGCTACGCCTTAATGTGGCAACGGCGCGATTGAATTACATTAAAACTACACCACTCTCTAACAAAGGAAACACAATACCGCTCTATTGTGTCTTCTGTCATCAAAACGTGATGAAGAAGGTTGGTAGTTTGATAGCGTTCCGATAAACCGTAAACACTAACCACTGGAAAGAGTGGATATGTTTACTGACCGGTTCTCACATAGAAATATCGTCTTTTGTTAAGATTGGTGGCTTACTTTTTAGCAATGATTTTACTAAATTCAACATTATTTTTCTAGTTTTGACCAGTGTTCGTGGTTTTCGCCACTCGCCTGTTTGTTGCAAGCTCAAAGATATATATCGTCAGTTTAATTCTCAAAAGTTGTGAGAAATTATTCCTTTACCATTTCGATCGACTTTTGTGCTTAAGGTGCTAAATTTCTTCGAGCCGCTAATCGCGACAGTTTACAAATTGATGAAATCTCACTGCTGCGATAGATGTGAGGTATATATAAGTGCGCATTTAAAAACATGAACAATTCCGAATGTGTGAAAAAAGAAATGCATTTGGGTCTAATATATGATATCCATTAAATCATATTGAAAGATAAGTTGTTCATACCCTTTCGCTGTCTATGGTAAACAAAACTACATTGCAAAACTTTTGATTACTTTATTTCTCTAAGGGAGGCTGTAACATAGAAGTCAAATTAACAAAACTTTTAAAGGCCAAACGCCATCGAAAAATTTCTGCTTAATTTGAAAGTATTTTACCAACTCAAACAACAATATGCTGCCATTTTTAACTTGTTCAAATAATTGCGGAAGTATTAGAATTAGACATTGAAAGTTCGGTTTTTCTACCCAACAGCCAGGTATTTAGTGGAGTTTCCATGTTTAATCTCATAACGCCGCGAAAATCTACTCCACGAGAATGTTAATAACAATCTGCCGGTTTGCGCATACCATCCTTTCCCATTTATTTATCAATGGAAATTAAAATTGAGAGGTAAAATGCAATTACATTTACATATTTTAGTGTTTAAAGAGCTAGCGTTGGTTTGGTTAAATTGTGCCAAACAAATAGCTTATATAACTTACTCATGTGTAAGCCTAGTTGACATAATATCAGTACAGTCTATTGAAATATATTCCCTAAACAAATCATGG
This sequence comes from Clavelina lepadiformis, assembly GCF_947623445.1. NCBI lineage: Eukaryota > Metazoa > Chordata > Ascidiacea > Aplousobranchia > Clavelinidae > Clavelina > Clavelina lepadiformis. Next base: position 22,897,413 of record NC_135241.1, read on the forward strand.
TACCGCTACGATCACATTCTTTTCAGTGAAACTTTGCCATTATTCTGCTTAAAAGCAAAACGCTACCTGACTGGGGGATTCCTAGTTATGCACGTATATTCTATTGCGTATAATGTACGTAGTAGTGATGTGCCGCGAGGAAGATTATTCGGGTTCGTGCGAATCCGAATATCATGAAGGTCGACACGAACGAATCCCGAATCTATTCGTATTAGAACCAAACAATAAAATTTCATCCAAAATTTGTCAAGTCTTGCTTGTAACATGATGTAATTCATAAACAAATCGCTTTCTTTGAAAAATAGTGTTTAAAAAATGATTGAAAAAGCAAATTCGTTAGGAAAACGACCTTCATTATAAGTACTGCTGACTCTAGTTTAGCTTTGTCGGGAAACTAGATCATCATTTTTAACAAAAGTCAGTAAATTTATAAGTAATATTGTATTCGGGTTCGCCATTGTTGGTATTCGTGCTCGCCCGAATCTTCCATAAAGGCGATATTCGGCGAATCTATTCGGGTTTGGGTTCGTATCGGCCCATCCCTAGTACGTAGGCCTACCATCCGGCCGTTAGTAAATAGACCGACGTAATTTTTGCTACAATACTACATCTTGCGTTGTTTTGTGATAAGACTGTAATACCGTTGTTGTTTCTCTGAAAAGCAGGTTCACATTGCAAGTAAAAAATTATGTTGTATAAAGGTATCGTGAAGGTTCGTCTTTTTACGACCGCAATTACTATAGAATTCTACCAGATATTTGGAAAAAATCACCTAATATAATAAAGAATTATTTCATTTAATTTTATCTATTTTTGAGTTGCAAAGGCAAGATAACAAATAGGGAAATGAATCACTGTAAGTACAGATCAAGAAACACGTTGTTAAATAGCCTATAGGCGGTTAGGTAAGGTTACGTTAGGTCGGTTAGAAGAATGGAATGCAAAAAGTTGACTTTAGTCGTAACAGTAAAATTTATGTTAGTTTAAAGGCTGTATAGATTTAAGTTAGGTATAGTTTTCTATGTTATAGGCCTAGGACTTGTTTTCTATATTCTATAACAGTTCACTGAATTTAACAGGAAACTAAAAACTAGCATCGAACGTAGGCTACATTTCTTGCAGGTAAAATAGTGGCAGCCAAAAAATAATGGTGATTTAATTTAGCCATTTTTAATCATACCTATTTTCTAACAGTTATTTCACCAAATAACTATGTGAGTTTATCTTTAACGAGGTGGTCCGTGACATATCCTACCTTGCGCGAAACAGAAGTTTGCAAGTCTTTCCGAGTTTTAACTGCGCCGTAAATTTTCATTTCATGAACTGACAAAACGTCGCCTTGCGACGGATTAATTATATAATTTAGTAATTAGCTCTTGTTCTTTCGATCGATCGAAAGAATGATAGATATTAATTTTATCAAAGGATTTTTATTACGTCACACAAACAAGCAAAGGTTATGTTATGCGATTTCACAGTTTTTTGAAGCGCCAATGTGGGCCAAGAGCAAACAGGCTACAGCAAGCATTTCGTATCGAAATGATAATTTCATCGTAAGTATCCAGCCCGTTGTTAAAGAGCACATGTGAGGTCAGGAGAAAAAATTGATTTTAGCTATTTAGGCTTAAATTTACGATAGATTTAGGTCAATAGGCTTAGGTTACAATATGTCATAAATTTAAGCTTGAGATCATTTCCATGGTTCAAAGTTCAAAACCTTTATTTTTGACGATAGCAATAGCTAATTAACGTTTCAACTTAACAGGAAACCGCAAATAGGCCTAAATGGTTAGTAAAATTTTTTAGAGAAACAATTGGTGGCTTTAAACGTACTTTGTTCATTAGACTATGATAGTGAGATTCTCGTCAGTAGTAGCGCATAGGCCTATAGCTATAAATTAAATAATTTTCAACCCGTAAGAATCACACGAGAAAAAAACAGCTTAAAAGGCCTAGGAAAGAATCAGCAAAGGCAAGCTCCTTTTATTTGAGCAGTAGACTAGGCTAATGGCAGCTTAACAATTTTAACAATTGTCAGCCTTTACAACTGGGCCAGGTCACATAAAAAAAAATTTTGCCAACGAGCACAATCCTGAAACATTTTTTTGCGAAGCCACACCCGGTTGATGTAACCATCTAAAAATATGCCGGCAGGAAAGAGCTTTCGCCTTCAAAGATTGCTCGCACAAATTAATGAGCCCTACTTTGCACAAGTGCTGGACCAGAAATAAAATATTGCTGTTTGTGTCTTAAAATATTGAAATTTCAGAACAATTTTGTCTGAGAACATCCCGGATTACCAAACAACCTCGTAAGGAAACTTCATTGGAGTCATTCAAAAGCTTTTTGATGTGGAAGACATAATTTGAAAAGATTTGTACCGTTGTCTATTTCATTTATAATTTTGCACGAATGTTAAAAACGCCTAAGTAAAAATATAAAAAATTAGTAATGAAATTTTTCATGCTTATAGAAATTTGTTTCTAATTGTATTCTCAAAATTTCATCTGTGCAGCATTTGTAACCCAAAAGTTATGCGAGTTTAAAATTGACAGTTTTGTGCGCTAAAGTAACCATGGTGTTGCGTAACTGGGTGACGCCAAAGGCTGAAAGACGTACTTATAAAGTGTATTCCCGGTATTGTATTGTTTACATTTCGTCATTGTCTGCGGAGGAACATAAGATAAAATGCTAAACATTACAACATGATAAAATAACAACACCGCCTGGATACAATGAGCAGGAAAAAGCAGCAAAGCTCAAGGCTACAGTAGGGCTGCATTGTGTTTTTTATTATTCGCCAGTAAATCTGCGGAGCGAAAGTTAAGATGCTAACCTTTATGGTTATAGCACAATAAAACACATGCTCACAAACAATTAACGAGCAGGAAAAAGTGGCAAAGACCAGGTACTTAAAACATGCAAGATAGCAATAATAGAATTGTGCTATAGGCTAAGATGATATAGGTTAGCATGATGATATGATATGACTACTGTCAGTACGTACCGCTGCCGTGGTAAATGTGGCATACTCCGTAAATTGGTTCAACTAGTTAATGGTTTACTCTTGCAAGCAGACAGGCTGATAAAGATTGAACAACTGGAATACCCTATATAAGCACACACAGACCGAAGGATAATTCGATTATGTTCTTAACCTCGTTTGACGTTTAATTAACCCAGTAACCTGTTTAATCTGTTTGTTAACAGGTTAGCGTGATACTGGCAGGTGATTTGTAATAGGCTTTGTTGACTTTGTACTGATAAACAACGTCTTGTTATTTGTCAGTGTATGTTTACCAATAAAAAAGGAAGGAGTAAGCCTACAGCTATAACTGCATATAGGCTATATATAGACCATGAACCCAATTATCTTGTTAACTGTTAATGATCGACCTAGTAATTCATTTGTGGGAAGAAAGAATAAAGTCTAAAGTCTTTTTTTCTGCCTCTTCTTATTTGCAATGAGAAGTTGCGCAAGCGGCTTCAGGCAGTAATTTTCGCAGGTACAACTGCCTCAACTTCCAAACGTTTTTGTTAATTTATATATCTGTTGATATATAAATTGATATTCAAGCAACCAAACTTGGTATGTTTATTTAGTGGAAATCAGTGAGTGCTCAAATAATTTAACATACTTTTGGTCTGTTCATTTTATAGCCTACTCTACTTTTCGCTTTATACCTTGGAAGCTGGAGAAAACTTGTGAGATAGTAAAACAAAATTGTGCAAAACTGAAGAATTTCCCGTTTGTATTTTTTACATACTACGTCTGTACATGGATAAAATACATAGAAAATTATAGTTGACAAGGCAACTAATCTGCTGTTTTACTGTAATAGGCCTGTTGTTAAGGATAGACTGTAGGAGGTTAGGCTCGGAGAATGAGTTGGTTTTAGCTATTAAGAGTTGAATTGATTTCACATTTTGATTACTATGATAAATTTTGCCTAGATAAGTTTAGATTGGTACTGGTATAGGTTATGTTATAACATTTAGGTCAGCTTAACAAGAAATTAGTTTCAAATAATCGTTTTTCACCACGGCTTATAATTGTAAATAGGCTACAAGAAACTAAAGAATTGATCCATTTCAAAGTGTGTAAAATGCAGTCTACAGATATGACAGAATTTTCAGTTAGCTACAGTAGCAAGAAGGTGTATTGTAATGCCAGATTTGCTATTAGCTATTAAGAACTTCTCCATACAACAAGAATCAAAGCAGATAGTGTGCAAGTTTTACCACAAACTTTGTACGACTTAAACTCAGCTGTGATTTCACACCACTTGAGCCCGGGTTATGGAGCTTGATGTTGTACATTTCTGAGAGATGCATTTCTTATTTTGTTATGTGTCGTGTTGCCCAAATTTACTACAGAAGCAGGAGCAAGGATTGTTAATGCTTTGACCAAAGACAATATGATGATAATGCTGCCTGCTTTCGAACAAGGATTTGCGTTATCGCTAAAGTTTATTCAACACACATGACAAAAAGATTTGCTTTGTACAATAGTTTGATAGACTGATACCCACACACAACTTCAAAATATAGACAGGCACAAATTTTGCAAAGTTGACAGCCGTACCATAAATCCTTTTTCGCATAGGCTGTGCTTTGTAAAAATATGCTTTATGTAATAAATTGAATAGTATCGTAGCAAGAATTAGTAGTAGCAGAAGAGAGAGCTGCAAAAATGAAGTTACCATTTACCAGCTTGGTGGCGCTGGTAAATAGTGGAAAGTCGAACAAGGCCATAAAAGAGAAATAAAAAATTTATACATCAAAAACGTACACAGACAAATTTGGTAGCCAAGGCTTGAGCAAATTATCAACTTTAAGTTAAATAATTACTTTTCTTACTTCAATGATAATATTTTGATACCATACCGGGCATGTTAAGCCTAAATGTAGTTTTGTAACAAAGTTTTCTGTTAAAGGCTAATTTTACCAATTCTAATAAATTAATTAGTGATAGTTACAAATACGATTTTAGTCATGGGCTTTGACTGGAAAATATACGGAAAGAAGCCTACAACTATAGTCGGGTATATCGACTGGCTGTACTTCATATACTGCATAACATTAGGATTGTACATGTTGGATCCTTGGGAACGCAAACTTTTCAGTGAGTGGTTTATATGTAAAATATATTACTCTACTGTATTGTAATTATACTTAGATGCTTCGTCTATGATGTCACTTTAGCCAAGTCTTTAGTGCAATCCTAGTACATGGAGGGTTACAATGAAATTAACAGTTTACCTTATTTTGTTTCCAGATTCTGTTTTGGTGACATTGATTTCAATGTCATTTTACACCGCATATGCCTTTTTACCTCAGCACATCTATTCCATGCTGATGCATTTTGGACTACTATCTTCACAAGTCATACAAAGCTCAACTTGAAACGGCATACCATAATACAACCAGTTTTACATAGGTTATCGTTTTTGTTTGTGTTTTTTCATGACTTCAAACTTCATTTAGACAACATTTGCAGTGTACAGGTGTGCACTTTATGATGGCTTTATTAATTTTCATCCAGTAGAACATTGATTCCATGACTGATTTTACATTTAAACTTGTCAGAACCATTTATAGAATATTACAATAGTGTATTTTCATTTTTCCTAGCTGTGCAGTGTTTGAAATCATTGTATATATATATCTTTGAGCTTGCATTAATCCAATTTTTTAACTTTGCTTTTCACCCAATTAATGTCTTGCGTATTTCATTTAGGATCAGTTTTAAGAAGTTGCAACCTGCAGTTAAATTCGCATTTCCTTTTCATTTAAAACGAATTTGGTAGTCCATGAGTTCATAACATCAATTTGGCATTTTTTGCATCTTTGTGGGTTTCGTTGAAGAAATATTGTTGCATTATTTAAAAATATGAAATTACACAAAATATGAAATTCATTTGCATGTCTTTTGCTCAACTTTCTATTGTTATTGGGTTTAACCAAAAGGATGATTGGGATTTTAGGTTCATGATTATATGCTCTTGTTGCATTAGTGCCGCGCTTTTGTTTCAATTGGTTTTTGCTATAATGAATGTATACCTAATTTTAGCGTGCAGTGATGAAATGAAATTGTGTAGTGATAAACAGCAAAATGTGGTAAAAAACTTGTAACCTAATAAGTTCTGCAGTGCTTTTTTATCATCTGTTAGAATAAGAAAGAGAAAATGGTTATGCTCGAGTGATTTTGAACCTATAGGCCGGCAGGCCTGAAACGTTTTTTCACAATATAAAAGAGGCCCTCTCTTATTCTAAATCTAACAGGTGATAAAAAGGCTCTACCAATAAGTACCGCACTAAAGTTGGTAAAAGCTTACCGTATTGTTAAATTTTTGTTATCGTCAGTGGGAGGACGAAAAATAAAATGCTAACCATTACAACGTAGAAACATCACGGTTCAGCCAGCAGACAATGACGGAAAAAGTAGCAAAGCCCAAGGGCTTAAAACATGCAAGAATGATGTTTACACATGATAAAGGCGATCAAAGGTTAGCACGACCACTAAACCCAACGTGCAAATAACAATAAAGAAAAAACGATAAAATAAGTGTTACAGTTAAATTTTCACACTGATGCAATGTGGTAATTAAAAGCTTATAGTAAAAATAAGCGACAGTAACATGGTAACAACAACAAACACTGAGTTGATTAAGATTAGTGCAACTGGATGATGAAAAGAAACCCCATCCAAAGGATTGGAATCCCGTTTCCGTGGCGAAGGAGAGGGCAGGATAGTAGGGCCCTCTGATGCACAAAACTTACTGAATTACACATGTCAGAAATACGATTTATCAATTGAGAACTCATACGCCGCAGACGTCCAATAAAAGATAATAAAGCAAAATGTTACGCCAATATCATAACTAAAAAATCATACACACACACTGAGCCGTTGGAAGAACATGCCCAGGAGAAAATCAGTTTGAAAAAGAAGATGAACGTAGAATGAAACCGTATGAACCGTATAATAAATACGTATGAAAGTAGAGCAAAAATATTGAAACCAGGTCAGATCAGTAATTTTAGAATGACCTTGGTGAGAATACTTACAGACTTTGATTGGTTAGAATCTTTCACCGTGATTGGTGTAGATGACGCCCCGATAACCTTGGAATAAGAAAAACTCGGAAGGTAATAAAATCTAAGTAAAATCAAGCACCAGCAGATACTATTAAATAACAAAAATTAAAGCAAGGGTAAAAACAATATTACATTATCTCATCGGCATCCCTATCATTTTTCTTGCAAATGACGCTTAACAAGACCCATCAACTTAGTTTGGTCTTTGGTTTGCTTTACTGAGTCAGGTAATACAATTAAACGAATGAATTTATATACATTTAACTTAAAATGTAACTAGGCTTACAATACGCCCCGTTTTAGCCGGGACTGTCCCCCTTTTTAACGTCTTGTCCCGGCGTCCCGATCGGTCGGCCACAAGTCCCGGTTTGGCATTCAGTCAGCCAGCATAGGCAATATTAGGCATACCGCATAGAAGCCATACAAAAACATTAGCATGTTCTTATTATTGTTTTTGCTATGTAGCGTACCGGTACTTCTTGAAGAAGAATTCAGGATCTTGTTTGTTATTTATTTCATTGTATTTGATAAAAATGTTATTGTTACGTCTTTGTTAGCGGATAATTGGTACACTTGTTACATTGGCTAGTCCGCTAGTGGTTTCATTGTTAAGGTTTCATGTTTAGACACGCAAAAAGTTGAATTTAGCTATTTAGGATTTAATTGAAGTTAAATTTGAATTAAAAGGTAGATTTAGGTAATAAGGTTACTACATTGTAACATTCAAGTGAACCTAGTTAGGTTAAAAAGAACCGGTAAAATGACGCTTTGAACGCACGATTTTTTAGGTGAAATAGAGGCAGCCATTTTTGTATCGTTAACGTCAATTCCTTCCTATTTTTCGAACTGAAACCGATATTTAGAGAACAAGCACTTGAACTTTCGATGACAATATGGTCAATGACGACAGTTAGGGTGGGTTTAAATGTGGGCCTACGTAATAATTCCGAAAAATGTCAAGTTAAAAAATGAAAGCTAAGGGGTTTGGGTTGTTTGACAGCGTCCCGCTTTGAAGCCAAAAAATTATGGTAAGCCTATGTTTTCATAAGAGATTCGAGAAAAGTGCTATTTTATTTATTTGCATTGAACATTAAGCACAGTTGTCGTGGCCGAGTGGTTAAGGCGACCGACTTGAAATCTGTTGGCCTCTGCCCGTGTAGGTTCGAATCCTGCCGACAACGTACTAGAGTACTAGAGTACTAGAGTACTAGAGTACTAGAGTACTAGAGTACTAGAGTACTAGAGTACTAGAGTACTAGAGTACTAGAGTACTAGAGTACTAGAGTACTAGAGTACTAGAGTACTAGAGTACTAGAGTACTAGAGTACTAGAGTACTAGAGTACTAGAGTACTAGAGTACTAGAGTACTAGAGTACTAGAGTACTAGAGTACTAGAGTACTAGAGTACTAGAGTACTAGAGTACTAGAGTACTAGAGTACTAGAGTACTAGAGTACTAGAGTACTAGAGTACTAGAGTACTAGAGTACTAGAGTACTAGAGTACTAGAGTACTAGAGTACTAGAGTACTAGAGTACTAGAGTACTAGAGTACTAGAGTACTAGAGTACTAGAGTACTAGAGTACTAGAGTACTAGAGTACTAGAGTACTAGAGTACTAGAGTACTAGAGTACTAGAGTACTAGAGTACTAGAGTACTAGAGTACTAGAGTACTAGAGTACTAGAGTACTAGAGTACTAGAGTACTAGAGTACTAGAGTACTAGAGTACTAGAGTACTAGAGTACTAGAGTACTAGAGTACTAGAGTACTAGAGTACTAGAGTACTAGAGTACTAGAGTACTAGAGTACTAGAGTACTAGAGTACTAGAGTACTAGAGTACTAGAGTACTAGAGTACTAGAGTACTAGAGTACTAGAGTACTAGAGTACTAGAGTACTAGAGTACTAGAGTACTAGAGTACTAGAGTACTAGAGTACTAGAGTACTAGAGTACTAGAGTACTAGAGTACTAGAGTACTAGAGTACTAGAGTACTAGAGTACTAGAGTACTAGAGTACTAGAGTACTAGAGTACTAGAGTACTAGAGTACTAGAGTACTAGAGTACTAGAGTACTAGAGTACTAGAGTACTAGAGTACTAGAGTACTAGAGTACTAGAGTACTAGAGTACTAGAGTACTAGAGTACTAGAGTACTAGAGTACTAGAGTACTAGAGTACTAGAGTACTAGAGTACTAGAGTACTAGAGTACTAGAGTACTAGAGTACTAGAGTACTAGAGTACTAGAGTACTAGAGTACTAGAGTACTAGAGTACTAGAGTACTAGAGTACTAGAGTACTAGAGTACTAGAGTACTAGAGTACTAGAGTACTAGAGTACTAGAGTACTAGAGTACTAGAGTACTAGAGTACTAGAGTACTAGAGTACTAGAGTACTAGAGTACTAGAGTACTAGAGTACTAGAGTACTAGAGTACTAGAGTACTAGAGTACTAGAGTACTAGAGTACTAGAGTACTAGAGTACTAGAGTACTAGAGTACTAGAGTACTAGAGTACTAGAGTACTAGAGTACTAGAGTACTAGAGTACTAGAGTACTAGAGTACTAGAGTACTAGAGTACTAGAGTACTAGAGTACTAGAGTACTAGAGTACTAGAGTACTAGAGTACTAGAGTACTAGAGTACTAGAGTACTAGAGTACTAGAGTACTAGAGTACTAGAGTACTAGAGTACTAGAGTACTAGAGTACTAGAGTACTAGAGTACTAGAGTACTAGAGTACTAGAGTACTAGAGTACTAGAGTACTAGAGTACTAGAGTACTAGAGTACTAGAGTACTAGAGTACTAGAGTACTAGAGTACTAGAGTACTAGAGTACTAGAGTACTAGAGTACTAGAGTACTAGAGTACTAGAGTACTAGAGTACTAGAGTACTAGAGTACTAGAGTACTAGAGTACTAGAGTACTAGAGTACTAGAGTACTAGAGTACTAGAGTACTAGAGTACTAGAGTACTAGAGTACTAGAGTACTAGAGTACTAGAGTACTAGAGTACTAGAGTACTAGAGTACTAGAGTACTAGAGTACTAGAGTACTAGAGTACTAGAGTACTAGAGTACTAGAGTACTAGAGTACTAGAGTACTAGAGTACTAGAGTACTAGAGTACTAGAGTACTAGAGTACTAGAGTACTAGAGTACTAGAGTACTAGAGTACTAGAGTACTAGAGTACTAGAGTACTAGAGTACTAGAGTACTAGAGTACTAGAGTACTAGAGTACTAGAGTACTAGAGTACTAGAGTACTAGAGTACTAGAGTACTAGAGTACTAGAGTACTAGAGTACTAGAGTACTAGAGTACTAGAGTACTAGAGTACTAGAGTACTAGAGTACTAGAGTACTAGAGTACTAGAGTACTAGAGTACTAGAGTACTAGAGTACTAGAGTACTAGAGTACTAGAGTACTAGAGTACTAGAGTACTAGAGTACTAGAGTACTAGAGTACTAGAGTACTAGAGTACTAGAGTACTAGAGTACTAGAGTACTAGAGTACTAGAGTACTAGAGTACTAGAGTACTAGAGTACTAGAGTACTAGAGTACTAGAGTACTAGAGTACTAGAGTACTAGAGTACTAGAGTACTAGAGTACTAGAGTACTAGAGTACTAGAGTACTAGAGTACTAGAGTACTAGAGTACTAGAGTACTAGAGTACTAGAGTACTAGAGTACTAGAGTACTAGAGTACTAGAGTACTAGAGTACTAGAGTACTAGAGTACTAGAGTACTAGAGTACTAGAGTACTAGAGTACTAGAGTACTAGAGTACTAGAGTACTAGAGTACTAGAGTACTAGAGTACTAGAGTACTAGAGTACTAGAGTACTAGAGTACTAGAGTACTAGAGTACTAGAGTACTAGAGTACTAGAGTACTAGAGTACTAGAGTACTAGAGTACTAGAGTACTAGAGTACTAGAGTACTAGAGTACTAGAGTACTAGAGTACTAGAGTACTAGAGTACTAGAGTACTAGAGTACTAGAGTACTAGAGTACTAGAGTACTAGAGTACTAGAGTACTAGAGTACTAGAGTACTAGAGTACTAGAGTACTAGAGTACTAGAGTACTAGAGTACTAGAGTACTAGAGTACTAGAGTACTAGAGTACTAGAGTACTAGAGTACTAGAGTACTAGAGTACTAGAGTACTAGAGTACTAGAGTACTAGAGTACTAGAGTACTAGAGTACTAGAGTACTAGAGTACTAGAGTACTAGAGTACTAGAGTACTAGAGTACTAGAGTACTAGAGTACTAGAGTACTAGAGTACTAGAGTACTAGAGTACTAGAGTACTAGAGTACTAGAGTACTAGAGTACTAGAGTACTAGAGTACTAGAGTACTAGAGTACTAGAGTACTAGAGTACTAGAGTACTAGAGTACTAGAGTACTAGAGTACTAGAGTACTAGAGTACTAGAGTACTAGAGTACTAGAGTACTAGAGTACTAGAGTACTAGAGTACTAGAGTACTAGAGTACTAGAGTACTAGAGTACTAGAGTACTAGAGTACTAGAGTACTAGAGTACTAGAGTACTAGAGTACTAGAGTACTAGAGTACTAGAGTACTAGAGTACTAGAGTACTAGAGTACTAGAGTACTAGAGTACTAGAGTACTAGAGTACTAGAGTACTAGAGTACTAGAGTACTAGAGTACTAGAGTACTAGAGTACTAGAGTACTAGAGTACTAGAGTACTAGAGTACTAGAGTACTAGAGTACTAGAGTACTAGAGTACTAGAGTACTAGAGTACTAGAGTACTAGAGTACTAGAGTACTAGAGTACTAGAGTACTAGAGTACTAGAGTACTAGAGTACTAGAGTACTAGAGTACTAGAGTACTAGAGTACTAGAGTACTAGAGTACTAGAGTACTAGAGTACTAGAGTACTAGAGTACTAGAGTACTAGAGTACTAGAGTACTAGAGTACTAGAGTACTAGAGTACTAGAGTACTAGAGTACTAGAGTACTAGAGTACTAGAGTACTAGAGTACTAGAGTACTAGAGTACTAGAGTACTAGAGTACTAGAGTACTAGAGTACTAGAGTACTAGAGTACTAGAGTACTAGAGTACTAGAGTACTAGAGTACTAGAGTACTAGAGTACTAGAGTACTAGAGTACTAGAGTACTAGAGTACTAGAGTACTAGAGTACTAGAGTACTAGAGTACTAGAGTACTAGAGTACTAGAGTACTAGAGTACTAGAGTACTAGAGTACTAGAGTACTAGAGTACTAGAGTACTAGAGTACTAGAGTACTAGAGTACTAGAGTACTAGAGTACTAGAGTACTAGAGTACTAGAGTACTAGAGTACTAGAGTACTAGAGTACTAGAGTACTAGAGTACTAGAGTACTAGAGTACTAGAGTACTAGAGTACTAGAGTACTAGAGTACTAGAGTACTAGAGTACTAGAGTACTAGAGTACTAGAGTACTAGAGTACTAGAGTACTAGAGTACTAGAGTACTAGAGTACTAGAGTACTAGAGTACTAGAGTACTAGAGTACTAGAGTACTAGAGTACTAGAGTACTAGAGTACTAGAGTACTAGAGTACTAGAGTACTAGAGTACTAGAGTACTAGAGTACTAGAGTACTAGAGTACTAGAGTACTAGAGTACTAGAGTACTAGAGTACTAGAGTACTAGAGTACTAGAGTACTAGAGTACTAGAGTACTAGAGTACTAGAGTACTAGAGTACTAGAGTACTAGAGTACTAGAGTACTAGAGTACTAGAGTACTAGAGTACTAGAGTACTAGAGTACTAGAGTACTAGAGTACTAGAGTACTAGAGTACTAGAGTACTAGAGTACTAGAGTACTAGAGTACTAGAGTACTAGAGTACTAGAGTACTAGAGTACTAGAGTACTAGAGTACTAGAGTACTAGAGTACTAGAGTACTAGAGTACTAGAGTACTAGAGTACTAGAGTACTAGAGTACTAGAGTACTAGAGTACTAGAGTACTAGAGTACTAGAGTACTAGAGTACTAGAGTACTAGAGTACTAGAGTACTAGAGTACTAGAGTACTAGAGTACTAGAGTACTAGAGTACTAGAGTACTAGAGTACTAGAGTACTAGAGTACTAGAGTACTAGAGTACTAGAGTACTAGAGTACTAGAGTACTAGAGTACTAGAGTACTAGAGTACTAGAGTACTAGAGTACTAGAGTACTAGAGTACTAGAGTACTAGAGTACTAGAGTACTAGAGTACTAGAGTACTAGAGTACTAGAGTACTAGAGTACTAGAGTACTAGAGTACTAGAGTACTAGAGTACTAGAGTACTAGAGTACTAGAGTACTAGAGTACTAGAGTACTAGAGTACTAGAGTACTAGAGTACTAGAGTACTAGAGTACTAGAGTACTAGAGTACTAGAGTACTAGAGTACTAGAGTACTAGAGTACTAGAGTACTAGAGTACTAGAGTACTAGAGTACTAGAGTACTAGAGTACTAGAGTACTAGAGTACTAGAGTACTAGAGTACTAGAGTACTAGAGTACTAGAGTACTAGAGTACTAGAGTACTAGAGTACTAGAGTACTAGAGTACTAGAGTACTAGAGTACTAGAGTACTAGAGTACTAGAGTACTAGAGTACTAGAGTACTAGAGTACTAGAGTACTAGAGTACTAGAGTACTAGAGTACTAGAGTACTAGAGTACTAGAGTACTAGAGTACTAGAGTACTAGAGTACTAGAGTACTAGAGTACTAGAGTACTAGAGTACTAGAGTACTAGAGTACTAGAGTACTAGAGTACTAGAGTACTAGAGTACTAGAGTACTAGAGTACTAGAGTACTAGAGTACTAGAGTACTAGAGTACTAGAGTACTAGAGTACTAGAGTACTAGAGTACTAGAGTACTAGAGTACTAGAGTACTAGAGTACTAGAGTACTAGAGTACTAGAGTACTAGAGTACTAGAGTACTAGAGTACTAGAGTACTAGAGTACTAGAGTACTAGAGTACTAGAGTACTAGAGTACTAGAGTACTAGAGTACTAGAGTACTAGAGTACTAGAGTACTAGAGTACTAGAGTACTAGAGTACTAGAGTACTAGAGTACTAGAGTACTAGAGTACTAGAGTACTAGAGTACTAGAGTACTAGAGTACTAGAGTACTAGAGTACTAGAGTACTAGAGTACTAGAGTACTAGAGTACTAGAGTACTAGAGTACTAGAGTACTAGAGTACTAGAGTACTAGAGTACTAGAGTACTAGAGTACTAGAGTACTAGAGTACTAGAGTACTAGAGTACTAGAGTACTAGAGTACTAGAGTACTAGAGTACTAGAGTACTAGAGTACTAGAGTACTAGAGTACTAGAGTACTAGAGTACTAGAGTACTAGAGTACTAGAGTACTAGAGTACTAGAGTACTAGAGTACTAGAGTACTAGAGTACTAGAGTACTAGAGTACTAGAGTACTAGAGTACTAGAGTACTAGAGTACTAGAGTACTAGAGTACTAGAGTACTAGAGTACTAGAGTACTAGAGTACTAGAGTACTAGAGTACTAGAGTACTAGAGTACTAGAGTACTAGAGTACTAGAGTACTAGAGTACTAGAGTACTAGAGTACTAGAGTACTAGAGTACTAGAGTACTAGAGTACTAGAGTACTAGAGTACTAGAGTACTAGAGTACTAGAGTACTAGAGTACTAGAGTACTAGAGTACTAGAGTACTAGAGTACTAGAGTACTAGAGTACTAGAGTACTAGAGTACTAGAGTACTAGAGTACTAGAGTACTAGAGTACTAGAGTACTAGAGTACTAGAGTACTAGAGTACTAGAGTACTAGAGTACTAGAGTACTAGAGTACTAGAGTACTAGAGTACTAGAGTACTAGAGTACTAGAGTACTAGAGTACTAGAGTACTAGAGTACTAGAGTACTAGAGTACTAGAGTACTAGAGTACTAGAGTACTAGAGTACTAGAGTACTAGAGTACTAGAGTACTAGAGTACTAGAGTACTAGAGTACTAGAGTACTAGAGTACTAGAGTACTAGAGTACTAGAGTACTAGAGTACTAGAGTACTAGAGTACTAGAGTACTAGAGTACTAGAGTACTAGAGTACTAGAGTACTAGAGTACTAGAGTACTAGAGTACTAGAGTACTAGAGTACTAGAGTACTAGAGTACTAGAGTACTAGAGTACTAGAGTACTAGAGTACTAGAGTACTAGAGTACTAGAGTACTAGAGTACTAGAGTACTAGAGTACTAGAGTACTAGAGTACTAGAGTACTAGAGTACTAGAGT
Organism: Clavelina lepadiformis; assembly: GCF_947623445.1. NCBI lineage: Eukaryota > Metazoa > Chordata > Ascidiacea > Aplousobranchia > Clavelinidae > Clavelina > Clavelina lepadiformis. Next base: position 22,912,760 of record NC_135241.1, read on the forward strand.
ACTAGAGTACTAGAGTACTAGAGTACTAGAGTACTAGAGTACTAGAGTACTAGAGTACTAGAGTACTAGAGTACTAGAGTACTAGAGTACTAGAGTACTAGAGTACTAGAGTACTAGAGTACTAGAGTACTAGAGTACTAGAGTACTAGAGTACTAGAGTACTAGAGTACTAGAGTACTAGAGTACTAGAGTACTAGAGTACTAGAGTACTAGAGTACTAGAGTACTAGAGTACTAGAGTACTAGAGTACTAGAGTACTAGAGTACTAGAGTACTAGAGTACTAGAGTACTAGAGTACTAGAGTACTAGAGTACTAGAGTACTAGAGTACTAGAGTACTAGAGTACTAGAGTACTAGAGTACTAGAGTACTAGAGTACTAGAGTACTAGAGTACTAGAGTACTAGAGTACTAGAGTACTAGAGTACTAGAGTACTAGAGTACTAGAGTACTAGAGTACTAGAGTACTAGAGTACTAGAGTACTAGAGTACTAGAGTACTAGAGTACTAGAGTACTAGAGTACTAGAGTACTAGAGTACTAGAGTACTAGAGTACTAGAGTACTAGAGTACTAGAGTACTAGAGTACTAGAGTACTAGAGTACTAGAGTACTAGAGTACTAGAGTACTAGAGTACTAGAGTACTAGAGTACTAGAGTACTAGAGTACTAGAGTACTAGAGTACTAGAGTACTAGAGTACTAGAGTACTAGAGTACTAGAGTACTAGAGTACTAGAGTACTAGAGTACTAGAGTACTAGAGTACTAGAGTACTAGAGTACTAGAGTACTAGAGTACTAGAGTACTAGAGTACTAGAGTACTAGAGTACTAGAGTACTAGAGTACTAGAGTACTAGAGTACTAGAGTACTAGAGTACTAGAGTACTAGAGTACTAGAGTACTAGAGTACTAGAGTACTAGAGTACTAGAGTACTAGAGTACTAGAGTACTAGAGTACTAGAGTACTAGAGTACTAGAGTACTAGAGTACTAGAGTACTAGAGTACTAGAGTACTAGAGTACTAGAGTACTAGAGTACTAGAGTACTAGAGTACTAGAGTACTAGAGTACTAGAGTACTAGAGTACTAGAGTACTAGAGTACTAGAGTACTAGAGTACTAGAGTACTAGAGTACTAGAGTACTAGAGTACTAGAGTACTAGAGTACTAGAGTACTAGAGTACTAGAGTACTAGAGTACTAGAGTACTAGAGTACTAGAGTACTAGAGTACTAGAGTACTAGAGTACTAGAGTACTAGAGTACTAGAGTACTAGAGTACTAGAGTACTAGAGTACTAGAGTACTAGAGTACTAGAGTACTAGAGTACTAGAGTACTAGAGTACTAGAGTACTAGAGTACTAGAGTACTAGAGTACTAGAGTACTAGAGTACTAGAGTACTAGAGTACTAGAGTACTAGAGTACTAGAGTACTAGAGTACTAGAGTACTAGAGTACTAGAGTACTAGAGTACTAGAGTACTAGAGTACTAGAGTACTAGAGTACTAGAGTACTAGAGTACTAGAGTACTAGAGTACTAGAGTACTAGAGTACTAGAGTACTAGAGTACTAGAGTACTAGAGTACTAGAGTACTAGAGTACTAGAGTACTAGAGTACTAGAGTACTAGAGTACTAGAGTACTAGAGTACTAGAGTACTAGAGTACTAGAGTACTAGAGTACTAGAGTACTAGAGTACTAGAGTACTAGAGTACTAGAGTACTAGAGTACTAGAGTACTAGAGTACTAGAGTACTAGAGTACTAGAGTACTAGAGTACTAGAGTACTAGAGTACTAGAGTACTAGAGTACTAGAGTACTAGAGTACTAGAGTACTAGAGTACTAGAGTACTAGAGTACTAGAGTACTAGAGTACTAGAGTACTAGAGTACTAGAGTACTAGAGTACTAGAGTACTAGAGTACTAGAGTACTAGAGTACTAGAGTACTAGAGTACTAGAGTACTAGAGTACTAGAGTACTAGAGTACTAGAGTACTAGAGTACTAGAGTACTAGAGTACTAGAGTACTAGAGTACTAGAGTACTAGAGTACTAGAGTACTAGAGTACTAGAGTACTAGAGTACTAGAGTACTAGAGTACTAGAGTACTAGAGTACTAGAGTACTAGAGTACTAGAGTACTAGAGTACTAGAGTACTAGAGTACTAGAGTACTAGAGTACTAGAGTACTAGAGTACTAGAGTACTAGAGTACTAGAGTACTAGAGTACTAGAGTACTAGAGTACTAGAGTACTAGAGTACTAGAGTACTAGAGTACTAGAGTACTAGAGTACTAGAGTACTAGAGTACTAGAGTACTAGAGTACTAGAGTACTAGAGTACTAGAGTACTAGAGTACTAGAGTACTAGAGTACTAGAGTACTAGAGTACTAGAGTACTAGAGTACTAGAGTACTAGAGTACTAGAGTACTAGAGTACTAGAGTACTAGAGTACTAGAGTACTAGAGTACTAGAGTACTAGAGTACTAGAGTACTAGAGTACTAGAGTACTAGAGTACTAGAGTACTAGAGTACTAGAGTACTAGAGTACTAGAGTACTAGAGTACTAGAGTACTAGAGTACTAGAGTACTAGAGTACTAGAGTACTAGAGTACTAGAGTACTAGAGTACTAGAGTACTAGAGTACTAGAGTACTAGAGTACTAGAGTACTAGAGTACTAGAGTACTAGAGTACTAGAGTACTAGAGTACTAGAGTACTAGAGTACTAGAGTACTAGAGTACTAGAGTACTAGAGTACTAGAGTACTAGAGTACTAGAGTACTAGAGTACTAGAGTACTAGAGTACTAGAGTACTAGAGTACTAGAGTACTAGAGTACTAGAGTACTAGAGTACTAGAGTACTAGAGTACTAGAGTACTAGAGTACTAGAGTACTAGAGTACTAGAGTACTAGAGTACTAGAGTACTAGAGTACTAGAGTACTAGAGTACTAGAGTACTAGAGTACTAGAGTACTAGAGTACTAGAGTACTAGAGTACTAGAGTACTAGAGTACTAGAGTACTAGAGTACTAGAGTACTAGAGTACTAGAGTACTAGAGTACTAGAGTACTAGAGTACTAGAGTACTAGAGTACTAGAGTACTAGAGTACTAGAGTACTAGAGTACTAGAGTACTAGAGTACTAGAGTACTAGAGTACTAGAGTACTAGAGTACTAGAGTACTAGAGTACTAGAGTACTAGAGTACTAGAGTACTAGAGTACTAGAGTACTAGAGTACTAGAGTACTAGAGTACTAGAGTACTAGAGTACTAGAGTACTAGAGTACTAGAGTACTAGAGTACTAGAGTACTAGAGTACTAGAGTACTAGAGTACTAGAGTACTAGAGTACTAGAGTACTAGAGTACTAGAGTACTAGAGTACTAGAGTACTAGAGTACTAGAGTACTAGAGTACTAGAGTACTAGAGTACTAGAGTACTAGAGTACTAGAGTACTAGAGTACTAGAGTACTAGAGTACTAGAGTACTAGAGTACTAGAGTACTAGAGTACTAGAGTACTAGAGTACTAGAGTACTAGAGTAGTACTAGAGTACTAGAGTACTAGAGTACTAGAGTACTAGAGTACTAGAGTACTAGAGTACTAGAGGGTACTAGAGTACTAGAGTACTAGAGTACTAGAGTATAGAGTACTAGAGTACTAGAGTACTAGAGTACTGAGTACTAGAGTACTAGAGTACTAGAGTACTAGAGTACTAGAGTACTAGAGTACTAGAGTACTAGAGTATAGAGTACTAGAGTACTAGAGTACTAGAGTACTAGAGTACTAGAGTACTAAGTACTAGAGTACTAGAGTACTAGAGTACTAGAGTACTAGAGTACTAGAGTACTAGAGGAGTACTAGAGTACTAGAGTACTAGAGTACTAGAGTACTAGAGTACTAGAGTACTAGAGTACTAGAGTACTAGAGTACTAGAGTACTAGAGTACTAGAGTACTAGAGTACTAGAGTACTAGAGTACTAGAGTACTAGAGTACTAGAGAGTACTAGAGTACTAGAGTACTAGAGTACTAGAGTACTAGGAGTACTAGAGTACTAGAGGTACTTAGAGTACTAGAGTACTAGAGTACTAGAGTACTAGAGTACTAGAGTACTAGAGTACTAGAGTACTAGAGTACTAGAGTACTAGAGTACTAGAGTACTAGAGTACTAGAGTACTAGAGTACTAGAGTACTAGAGTACTAGAGTACTAGAGTACTAGGAGTACTAGGAGTACTAGAGTACTAGAGTACTAGAGTACTAGAGTACTAGAGTACTAGAGTACTAGAGTACTAGAGTACTAGAGTACTAGAGTACTAGAGTACTAGAGTACTAGAGTACTAGAGTACTAGAGTACTAGAGTACTAGAGTACTAGAGTACTAGAGTACTAGAGTACTAGAGTACTAGAGTACTAGAGTACTAGAGTACTAGAGTACTAGAGTACTAGAGTACTAGAGTACTAGAGTACTAGAGTCACTAGAGTACTAGAGTAGGTACTAGAGTACTAGAGTACTAGAGTACTAGAGTACTAGAGTACTAGAGTACTAGAGTACTAGAGTACTAGAGTACTAGAGTACTAGAGTACTAGAGTACTAGAGTACTAGAGTACTAGAGTACTAGAGTACTAGAGTACTAGAGTACTAGAGTACTAGAGTACTAGAGTACTAGAGTACTAGAGTACTAGAGTACTAGAGTACTAGAGTACTAGAGGAGTAGAGTACTAGAGTACTAGAGTACTAGAGTACTAGAGTATAGGTACTAGAGTACTAGAGTACTAGAGGAGTACTAGAGTACTAGAGTACTAGAGTACTAGAGTACTAGAGTACTAGAGTACTAGAGTACTAGGAGAGTACTAGAGTACTAGAGTACTAGAGTACTAGAGTACTAGAGTACTAGAGTACTAGAGTACTAGAGTACTAGAGTACTAGAGTACTAGAGTACTAGAGTACTAGAGGAGTACTAGAGTACTAGAGTACTAGAGTACTAGAGTACTAGAGTACTAGAGTACTAGAGTACTAGAGTACTAGAGGAGTACTAGAGTACTAGAGTTACTAGAGTACTAGAGTACTAGAGTACTAGAGTACTAGAGTACTAGAGTACTAGAGTACTAGAGTACTAGAGTACTAGAGTACTAGAGTACTAGAGGAGTACTAGAGTACTAGAGTACTAGAGTACTAGAGTACTAGAGTACTAGAGTACTAGAGTACTAGAGGAGTACTAGAGTACTTAGAGTACTAGAGTACTAGAGTAACTAGAGTACTAGAGTACGTGAGGAGTACTAGAGTACTTGAGTACTAGAGTACTAGAGTACTAGAGTACTAGAGTACTAGAGTACTAGAGTACTAGAGTACTAGAGTACTAGAGTACTAGAGTACTAGAGGAGTACTAGAGTACTAGAGTACTAGAGTATAGAGTACTAGAGTACTAGAGTACTAGAGTACTAGAGGAGTACTAGAGTACTAGAGTACTAGAGTACTAGAGTACTAGAGTACTAGAGTACTAGAGGAGTACTAGAGTACTAGAGTACTAGAGTACTAGAGTACTAGAGTACTAGAGTACTAGAGGAGTACTAGAGTACTAGAGTACTAGAGTACTAGAGTACTAGAGTACTAGAGTACTAGAGTACTAGAGTACTAGAGTACTAGAGGAGTACTAGAGTACTAGAGTACTAGAGTACTAGAGTACTAGAGTACTAGAGTACTAGAGTACTAGAGTACTAGAGTACTAGAGTACTAGAGTACTAGAGAGTACTAGAGTACTAGAGTACTAGAGTACTAGAGGAGTACTAGGAGTACTAGAGTACTAGAGTACTAGAGTACTAGAGTACTAGAGTACTAGAGGAGTACTAGAGTACTAGAGTACTAGAGTACTAGAGTACTAGAGGTACTAGAGTACTAGAGGAGTACTAGAGTACTAGAGTACTAGAGTACTAGAGTACTAGAGTACTAGAGTACTAGAGGAGTACTAGAGTACTAGAGTACTAGAGTACTAGAGTACTAGAGTACTAGAGTACTAGAGGAGTACTAGAGTACTAGATTACTAGAGTACTAGAGTACTAGAGTACTAGAGTACTAGAGTACTAGAGTACTAGAGTACTAGAGTACTAGAGTACTAGAGTACTAGAGTACTAGAGTACTAGAGTACTAGAGTACTAGAGTACTAGAGGAGTACTAGAGTACTTAGAGTACTAGAGTACTAGAGTACTAGAGTACTAGAGTACTAGAGGTACTAGAGTACTAGAGTACTAGAGTACTAGAGTACTAGAGTACTAGAGTACATAGGAGTACTAGAGTACTAGAGTACTAGAGTACTAGAGTACTAGAGTACTAGAGTACTAGAGGAGTACTAGAGTACTAGAGTACTAGAGTACTAGAGTACTAGAGTACTAGAGTACTAGAGGAGTACTAGAGTACTAGAGTACTAGAGTACTAGAGTACTAGAGTACTAGAGTACTAGAGGAGTACTAGAGTACTAGAGTACTAGAGTACTAGAGTACTAGAGTACTAGAGTACTAGAGGAGTACTAGAGTACTAGAGTACTAGAGTACTAGAGTCTAGAGTACTAGAGTACTAGAGGAGTACTAGAGTACTAGAGTACTAGAGTACTAGAGTACTAGAGTACTAGAGTACTAGAGTACTAGAGTACTAGAGTACTAGAGTACTAGAGTACTAGAGTACTAGAGTACTAGAGTACTAGAGTTACTAGAGTACTAGAGTACTAGAGTACTGGAGTACTAGAGTACTAGAGTACTAGAGGAGTACTAGAGTACTAGAGTACTAGAGTACTAGAGTACTAGAGTACTAGAGTACTAGAGGAGTACTAGAGTACTAGAGTACTAGAGTACTAGAGTACTAGAGTACTAGAGTACTAGAGTACTAGAGTACTAGAGTACTAGAGTACTAGAGTACTAGAGTACTAGAGTACTAGAGTACTAGAGTACTAGAGGAGTACTAGAGTACTAGAGTACTAGAGTACTAGAGTACTAGAGTACTAGAGTACTAGAGGAGTACTAGAGTACTAGAGTACTAGAGTACTAGAGTACTAGAGTACTAGAGTACTAGAGTACTAGAGTACTAGAGTACTAGAGTACTAGAGTACTAGAGTACTAGAGTACTAGAGTACTAGAGTACTAGAGTACTAGAGTACTAGAGTACTAGAGTACTAGAGTACTAGAGTACTAGAGTACTAGAGTACTAGAGTACTAGAGGAGTACTAGAGTACTAGAGTACTAGAGTACTAGAGTACTAGAGTACTAGAGTACTAGAGTACTAGAGTACTAGAGTACTAGAGTACTAGAGTACTAGAGTACTAGAGTACTAGAGGAGTACTAGAGTACTAGAGTACTAGAGTACTAGAGGAGTACTAGAGTACTAGAGTACTAGAGTACTAGAGGAGTACTAGAGTACTAGAGTACTAGAGTACTAGAGTACTAGAGTACTAGAGTACTAGAGTACTAGAGTACTAGAGTACTAGAGTACTAGAGGAGTACTAGAGTACTAGAGTACTAGAGTACTAGAGTACTAGAGTACTAGAGTACTAGAGTACTAGAGTACTAGAGGAGTACTAGAGTACTAGAGTACTAGAGTACTAGAGTACTAGAGTACTAGAGTACTAGAGTACTAGAGTACTAGAGTACTAGAGTACTAGAGTACTAGAGTACTAGAGTACTAGAGTACTAGAGGAGTACTAGAGTACTAGAGTACTAGAGTACTAGAGTACTAGAGTACTAGAGTACTAGAGTACTAGAGGAGTACTAGAGTACTAGAGTACTAGAGTACTAGAGTACTAGAGTACTAGAGTACTAGAGTACTAGAGTACTAGAGGAGTACTAGAGTACTAGAGTACTAGAGTACTAGAGTACTAGAGTACTAGAGGAGTACTAGAGTACTAGAGTACTAGAGTACTAGAGTACTAGAGTACTAGAGTACTAGAGTACTAGAGGAGTACTAGAGTACTAGAGTACTAGAGTACTAGAGTACTAGAGTACTAGAGTACTAGAGTACTAGAGTACTAGAGGAGTACTAGAGTACTAGAGTACTAGAGTACTAGAGTACTAGAGTACTAGAGTACTAGAGTACTAGAGGAGTACTAGAGTACTAGAGTACTAGAGTACTAGAGTACTAGAGTACTAGAGTACTAGAGTACTAGAGTACTAGAGTACTAGAGTACTAGAGTACTAGAGTACTAGAGTACTAGAGTACTAGAGTACTAGAGTACTAGAGTACTAGAGTACTAGAGTACTAGAGTACTAGAGTACTAGAGTACTAGAGTACTAGAGTACTAGAGTACTAGAGTACTAGAGTACTAGAGTACTAGAGTACTAGAGTACTAGAGTACTAGAGTACTAGAGTACTAGAGTACTAGAGTACTAGAGTACTAGAGTACTAGAGTACTAGAGTACTAGAGTACTAGAGTACTAGAGTACTAGAGTACTAGAGTACTAGAGTACTAGAGTACTAGAGTACTAGAGTACTAGAGTACTAGAGTACTAGAGTACTAGAGTACTAGAGTACTAGAGTACTAGAGTACTAGAGTACTAGAGTACTAGAGTACTAGAGTACTAGAGTACTAGAGTACTAGAGTACTAGAGTACTAGAGTACTAGAGTACTAGAGTACTAGAGTACTAGAGTACTAGAGTACTAGAGTACTAGAGTACTAGAGTACTAGAGTACTAGAGTACTAGAGTACTAGAGTACTAGAGTACTAGAGTACTAGAGTACTAGAGTACTAGAGTACTAGAGTACTAGAGTACTAGAGTACTAGAGTACTAGAGTACTAGAGTACTAGAGTACTAGAGTACTAGAGTACTAGAGTACTAGAGTACTAGAGTACTAGAGTACTAGAGTACTAGAGTACTAGAGTACTAGAGTACTAGAGTACTAGAGTACTAGAGTACTAGAGTACTAGAGTACTAGAGTACTAGAGTACTAGAGTACTAGAGTACTAGAGTACTAGAGTACTAGAGTACTAGAGTACTAGAGTACTAGAGTACTAGAGTACTAGAGTACTAGAGTACTAGAGTACTAGAGTACTAGAGTACTAGAGTACTAGAGTACTAGAGTACTAGAGTACTAGAGTACTAGTACTGTAGTTTGTTTCTAGCGGTTTAAAGTAGTCGTTTATTGACAAGTTTTCTCGCGGTATTATTTGACTGTTGGAGTTTTGGTTTTGACTTGAGTTTACACTGTAGGCTGCAAAGTGCAGATAGGGCAAAAAAGATTGTACCACACGTAAAAAAACAGATTTTAAAATATTGTAGTTTTTAAGTCACCATAAGAGAAAATCTAGTAACAGTAATTGTGCAAATCTTAGATTTAGGACTTTCTGCATGGACGGCCAAGTTTAAAATTTATCATCCCAGGGCGGCATTGAACTTGGCTTACTTGGGGTTTTTCCCAATTTGATAATTACATGGCCTGTTATTTAGTGTTTGCAGGTAAATACGAACTGTTCAAGTGAATTTTAATGTTAATCATAAAAGTGGTCCAGGACTGCAGGGTAGTTTACCACATTTTTAGAATGCATTTGAAAAAAGAGGTCTAGTACAGGGCTTCTCAAACTGCGAGTCATGTAATTTTGGGATCGTGAAACAAATTTCATTTTTATAAATGAATTTTTTGTGTATTTTTCATTTGCTTTACTGTTTCCATTACAAGATTTTATTATTACTGTAGGCTATGTAGTTTCTGTACTTCGATGGATTGTGTGCAATTGTATGATTTTGCCAGAGACAAAAATACCACTTGAGATTTGTTATTGGACGTTTATTGTTTTATTGTGCTACCCCTCAAGGGGTCACAGAACTAAAAAGTTTGAGAAACCCTGGTCTAGTATACAAGTGCACAACCACAGAATGCCATTATATGCTAGGCCCCATCAGCTACTCAAATTGGGACATCATCTGGTTGTGCACTTGAATGCTAGATGCAAAGTTGAGAAACATTGTATTAAACTCCTTGTTGCAGACGTGCACTTGGCTTTTCCAGGTTGGAGTATAGGTGTAAATACCAGTACTTTCTTATCACAATTAATACCCTTTAAGCAGTTTAGTTTTAAAATTGAAATTTACTGCATGCAGTAAACATGAGCTTTGACTGGACAATTCCAAAGAAACCAGATTCAGTGTATGGATATCTCAGCTCGTTATACTTAATGTACTGCATACATGTTGGAACTTATGTGTTTGAACCTTGGGAAAGGGTTCTTTGCAGTGAGTTTTAGGCGAAACGTTTTTTGCATAAAGTTTCAACTATTTTAAACATTTTTGGTTGGATTTTCAGACATTATGTTCCTTGTCTTGTCTCTGATACTCATCTATGCAACTTATACATTTTTACCACAATCTATTCTTGCCATGCTGAAGTATTTTGCCATTTTGATTTAAACAACTGGACCCAAGAAAACTACTGAAGCTTCTACAGTCAAGTACCACCCTTGGTTTGTGCAAGATATAACTACCGATATGACTACTATCTAAACCATCCTGTTGAGTTGTGTTATATAATATTTACTTTAGAATGATTGGTGTCATAGTGTAACCTAAGGTAAACTTTGTTGTGAAGTACAGTTTTTGGATATGTTGTTTTGTTATCTTATTTTGTGTAACGCAAAGTATTTTTTGTAGTTTTTGTGTTATGCATTTTCCGTATACACTCATTCCTTATTATTTCTTCATGTAGTCTACTGCTTGTTTTCCACTTAATGCACTGTTATGCTTTGATATGCATTTAAATGTTAAATTTTACCTATAAACGATATTCAGGCTTTTTATTCTTCACTTGTGTTTACAAATATGATAACATAATACTCTTTCCTGTATGTTTACCTTTATTGTATTAATCACTTTATGGATTAGTTACTCTTTGCCAAATCATTGACTTGACAGCAACTTAGGAATGTTATTACAATTCAAAAATTGTTGTTAACAATGTGATTTTAAAAGTTTTTGTTTTGTTTTTGTCATCATTTGACCAACACTAATGTATGTGTAAGATTTCATATTTGGCTTTTCTCTTTTTGCCTGTGCTTTTTACATCGTAGCCTTGTTACTTTGTATTCTTAACATTAGCATGGAAAGACAACAGTAGCAGTTGAGGTAGACTAATTTTGTGGTGCCCAATTTTATAATCTTAATGCCTAATGGCCTAATGAAAACTGCTTTGACTTACTTTCATTGTGTTTTAACTTCATAGTCTTGGTCAGCTCTATTTTACACAACTGGCCAAGCAGCCAAAGAAATGAATGAAAACAGTTAGTGAAATTCTACCTTTGGGTCGTCCAACTACGACATTTTGTACAGCAAGGCTTAGATGACAATCCAGTAACAAATACGATAGCTGAACACAAGAAAAGAACTGAGGTAAGAAAACAGATGGAAGTAAAAGCAAAATATTTTGTCTGTTCAGCCGCTTAGTGAAGGAGCCAATGCTGTATAAATAGATGCGAAACAAAACAAGTCTATTAGGATTCAACCGAGCTCTATTAACGGCTGCACTCAGCGTGTCGGACTGTGTAATAACAGATACGCCCAAGCGTACCTACCGCGCTGGTCCTTTGTCACAAATTTTAACCATCTAAGATTCTAAACCTTTCAATAATGCCGAGTTGTTTTGATTTCTTAGTTTGGTAGCTTTTTAGATAACGTGAGTAACTGTATTATAAAAACAAATAGCGTGTTATTGTAATACAGTAAAATTCGCCTATATCGACACCTCAAGGGGATGAAGAAACAGTGTCGATATGGAGTCTATAATCTATATTATAGACGAATCAATGTAAATTGTTCCCAAATTCCAATGTAAGGGTTGCATGTGTACTCTAATGAGCACTGCCGCTTTTTTATGTTTCCGCGTACACTACGTCAAAGAACAACGCAAACAAGATCGTGAAAAATAATGGTAGTTTTATTTACACGTAATACGCACGCAGACTGTACGTGATATAAGTTAGAGTGACGGTACATAAGTCATAGTGAAATCATAATTACGTCAAATTCGACTAGGCAACCTAAACCGTCATAAAGTCGTAAGTGAGATGACGTCCCGGAGTGAAAAGAAGAGCTACAACTGTCACTATAAACCATACGTGTCAAATTCCCGGCCCACGGGCGACATCCGGCCCGCTTTACATTAAAACTTGGCCCGCAATGTTATTTTATTCATTGAACTATTTCCGGCCCGCTAGATCATTGTACAGTATAACTTACTTTTTTCAAGCAAGAAACAAGATTATAACAAATCGCACAATAGAGTAGCACAACAGTTGCCCCACCATACGACAGAATAAATCGTTTTATTCTAACGCTTGTAATCTAGGCTGCTTTTTTCTTTATTGTTTGTTAATTCTTTAATGCTTGCAAGGAGAAAAATTAAACATAATGATGTAAGAGAAGAATAATCAAAAATAGCCCAGTCAAAAATCGTCAAAAACATCAAATAATTGGTGTTGTTTTGCTGCCTGTTCCAACTCATGTTTCGTGTCACGAAACGTTCAATCAAGTTTTATCCTTACGGCCGCCTGCGGCGTTAAATAAGTATTGAGTTTTGGTCCCTGGTGGGATTGAGTTTGACACCCCTGCTATAAACGAACAAAATGCTCTGGGGGATCAAAAAGGTGTCGATATAGGCGAACTGTATATATAGCCGAAGTCGATATAGGCGAACTCGAATGTACGTAAAAGATAGGAATTTCGCCGGGACCAACGAAAAAGTGTCGATATATGCGAACAGTCGATATTGGCGAATTCTACTGTATAACCCGGGAGAAGGAAACTCTTAAACGAACACTGGATCTACCTCATTGCGGCCAGTAAAACTTGCCAAATTACCAATATGTCCTGTCCGAAGCGGTTAGATAAGTTATTAGTTATTACAGATCCTTAATGAAGTGTGTGCATGCCCAAGATATACGATGGTTTTTGTATCTTTACCGTAAAAATTTCCATTAGTTTGTTGTTGTTTAACGTTGTTTTTTTGGAATTCCTCCCATCAGCAAGAAAACGTTCCAACTCATCATTCAGAGCAAGAAAATCAATAAGAAATGCGGCAACACACACAGGCTATAATGCGCGATCGACCACCAGTTTCCTAGCAGTGGAACAAACTATAAAGCATACAAAAATGACAATACACTATTCAGTAGGCCTACTCTGATAAACAAAGCATTGTATTCATTTTGTCCAGTAAGTGGAATGTTTACATAAGAAACCGTTGTCATCATGTTTATGTAAAAAAGTAAAAAATTCTTCGAATGAAACGTTTTTTCTCAATTATAATGCAGGAAAGAAGACAAAAAATATACAGGCCACTAACACACTAAAAATAGTAACAATTATGTTTATACAATAAATGCTATAATCTTTAATTTTTGCTCATTTATTAACAAACCTGTAGCCAATTGTTATATATATGTAATTATTACTCAGCTGATTTTTCTAATTAAGAATTTACTGCACAATCTCAGCAACAATGTTCGAACAAAACGAAGCACCAAATTGTATAATATTTGCAAGTTGTTTAATTAATCAAACAACGACAACAATTTTTTGAGTTTAGACGCCTTTCAGATTAAAACATACGGTTCAGACTAGGGGTAATTCCCCTCTAATTCCTTTTTGACAACATGGACTCCTTCAAGATGGATTGAAGATATCTATGGGGTTGAACACTTGTCACGTGATCAAAAAGATTAAACGCAAATAAAACTTAAGCAATAGTTTTATATCAAATAAATTTTACTTGTTTAAACATAATTAATTTTAGGATTTTTTTGTTTGTTTAGTTGACAAAAAAGGGTTTTATTGATTAGAAAACTCACTCTAAGCTCTAAGTTTTTTCGACCGTATCAGACAGGTTACGCTTCAATTGGTTAGGACTCTTGCCAAAACATAAGGCTAGTTTCGAACGTCGAAGTGAATAAAAAGGTCCGTTAAGATTAGCTTAAGTCGGACAGTTGATCATAAAGAGCTGTGTAGCTCTTTAAGAGATCCATGGAGACTTGAAATTTTATTAGGGAAGGGTTATAGGCAGGGTTGCCATCAGTCTAGACTCAAAAATAAGGACGACTAGGAAACGAAAGAAGAATACTGGCCTACCTTAAACAGTGCACAACAGGAAAAGGCAATCAACGTTCTTAAAAAAAGTTATATTAAAGGTGTAAAAATGCCCAAAATAGGAACCTCTGCCCTAAAAATAGGATAAAAATAAGGAGGGAGGTGAACATATCTTAAAAATACGGACAAAAATATTTTCTAAGACACAGCAGACACTCAAAATAAGGTAAAATCTTAGAAAAAGACGGTATAATAACCCTGGTTATAGGCACATACTTGCATACGGTATTGCTAAAGTAGGCTGAATGTATCAACCTGAAATTGTGTTTCTTTTGGTTTTATTTAAGTATTTTAATCATCCATCTGATACAATGCATATGCACAGTAACAACTTCTAGGCACGTTCTAAACGTTTCCTTAAATATTGTTTCGACGTAGCCTAAAAATTTATAAAGTTTTAAGCCCTCAGGTTTTTTCCAGTTTTCTTATTTATTGATTGTTTTTGCGAGTTTTACTGTTTTATGATGAGGTTAGCTCACCATACTTTTCACAAAACATAAACGATTAGATATCAACTGTATCTGGCTGTATGTTTTTAACCAGTTGATAATAACCTACCTTCATGGGTAACTTCGTTTCGTGATAACATCTTGAATGGCCATCAGCCACAATACCCACCATGCTATGCCATATGTCTCCCCATCTTCCACACTGCAGACCAGTCAGGTGCACACCCAAGATTTTTTGGCCAAAACAACATTACACACCAGGTGAAGAGCGATCTCTCTAAAACGAAGGACCTCCTTTTCTTCCTTTTTTATTATGAAAGTTCCCACCCCGTAAAAAAATGCTGGATGTGCTAATGCCAGAAGCCGTGATGCACGCCAGAATGTTGCTTCTATACCCCTGAAATCTTGTTAAGAGCTGAGTCAAACTGCAGTGTGGCCCATCTACAATAAGATACAGGTCGAACTGGCTGATGAGTTTCTTTACTCCTTTTGTTAGGTGTTCTTTTGTGACCATCATAGATAAGATAAGGTTGTAGTATTGTTAAAAAGCCCAGAAACGATGTATTGGTTCCAGAAGGGAGCAGATGTTAGCAGGGTTGTTGATGATGAGGGATATCCTACGTATAGTTCCATGGAACAGGTTTGTGCACCTAATGTTATTTGTTATAGTTTGTAATGTATTGGCAGATTTTGTCACTTGTAGACAATTTTGGTTTGGTTGCCGGTTTCCTTTTAAGACAAATCTGCTATATGCACAAATTGTTTGTAAACCGACACATTTAAACAAGTTCTGTAGCCTGTAACAGTACTGTAATTTTTCAGTCCGTATGTTTGGTATAACTGTTGTGTTTTAATATCTGCAAAAACCTATTTCATTTCAATTTCTTATCTGTAGGAAACAGTGGAGCACAGCGTGATGAAGAAATTTAGAGATTTTGAGGATTTCTCGGATATTGAGCCAGAGTGAGTGTTTTGCTTATGCGTTTCTTTTCCTAGCTAGTTTTCTGAACTAGATTTGTTTTTGCTATATGAACCTATTTTTATGGAATTGTTTGTTTTGTTAGCTTGACGCTAACCAATATGGCACAGATTAAAAATATGCTCTCAAGTCTCTCAGTGTATTTATTGGAAACTGTCAAGAGCTTACACAGCTGTAAGATAATAAGTACCATGAACTTTTCTGTTCTGATCATAGCTTAGCCATTAAACCCAATCAAAGCATACGTTTTTCTAATTTTGTTTTTTCTATTTTCATCCAGAATTTTAATACAACGTGAAAGACATGTCTCTTATTTGTTGCGTGGCCTTGTAAGACTGTCCAAAAGTTATGAGGTACAAACCAACTCATCATACGTCATAATTGCTGCTGTATATGCAGGTTTTTATAGGAACGGATGATAATGAACCTCTACCACCTAACATACTTTGTAATTACCATTTTTAAGTAGATGACAATGAAGTCGATATTTTTCAGTGCTTAGATGCAAGTCGACCCTGGTTATGTTATTGGATAGTTCACAGTCTTGCCCTACTGGATGAACCAATACCAGATGAGCTAAAATCAAGGTGATACTTGTATGGGGTAAATTTGAGTGTGGTGTACTCACGTTGAGTTAAGCTTATTGTAAGAAAGCAGACAAATGTGTTAACTGACTGTCATCAATCGTGTTACATGTTACATTCCACTTTATATCGGATGACCAGCGTTCAAAATCCAAGTTACAATATTTAAACTTACTCAGGATATGTAAGTTTTTGGCAAAGTGCCAATCTTCCACGGGTGGTTTTGGTGGGGGGCCGGATCAAATCGCCCATCTTGCCCCGACTTACGCTGCAGTCAATTGCTTGTGTACATTGGCAACTGAAGAGGCTTATGCGGTAATAAACAGGTAAAATCTTTAGTTTAAACCGAATAAATTCCTAAAGTATTGTGGCGTTTTTTCCGAAATTAAATTGCTTGATTATTGAGTATGCTGACCATGTAAGAAGGCCTGATACGAGGTTTACAGCAAACACATTTACAGTACTTCTGATAAATCAGACCTCCTTTGTCAATTTTCACAACAACAAACAGTCAACCAACTGGATACAAAACCTGCCAGAATTTTATTGCTACATGTTCTACTACAGAGAGAGGTTACTGGAATTTCTCTGGCGCATGAGGCAGAAGGATGGAAGCTTCACGATGCACGATGGCGGAGAGGCCGACACCAGAAGTGTTTATTGTGCGGTGTCTGCTGTCACGCTGTGTGGTTTGACTGATAACCTCGGGGAGTTGTTCACTGATAGCCCACAGTGGCTTGTGGGGTGAAAATAGTTGAACAGTTGTGATTGTTTTGTAACAATTGTATTGTCTAATTTGTTTATTAAGTTTTGTGTTGACTAGACTTTACTCTGAATTTCTATTAAATGAATATTAAATAAATTTTTTGCCTGTTTTTAATACCCATTATTATCATTTGTTTTTTGTATTAAAAAGTATTTTATTAACATCCTCAGGTGTCAGACATTTGAAGGAGGGATGGGTGGTTGTCATGGCGCCGAAGCTCATGGAGGGTACACATTTTGCGGATATGCTGCTCTGGTCATACTCGGTCACTCAAAACTAATCGATTCAGACCGACTTCTGAGATGGGTTGTCAATCGACAGATGACGTTAGAAGGAGGATTCCAAGTCAGTTATCGACGAGTTTACGTTGCTTGGCCTTTAGTTATGTGACCAACAGTCACATTATTTGTCAAACCATGGCAGAGCTTGTGCTGGTGAAAATTAGCAATTTGTCTAAATAAATGACTATGCTCTTTATAGGGGCGCACAAATAAGCTGGTTGATGGCTGTTATTCATTCTGGCAAGGAGGCTTACTGCCTCTCCTGCACAACACTCTTTCACAGGAGGGAGGCGTGGAAGGGAAACTCATTGATGCTAAGGTTGGGTTATTGCGGCTACTCGTTGTCGTAATATTCTGACTGATTAACTATATACGCTATGAGTGCGTGCACATTTACTACATAGTACGTAAATCTCATCAACTCATATGAACTAACCCATCTCAACTCTGCTATACTACTTCAGCATGGCTGGTTGTATGAGCAAGAAGCACTGCAGCATTACTTGTTGCTGTGTTGCCAGAATTCTTTCGGCGGACTGATAGACAAGCCGGGAAAGTAAGTCAAGGCACAAATACCAAATCTTCCATTTTGAGCAGACATTCTAACTCTGTTATATTGTTCTAAAATTTGCCTGTGCACTATGTAGGTAGATGCAAACATCACACCAACCATGTGTTTATTTTGCAATTTTTACGCAATACATGCTTTAATTGGGTAACTGCAGCCTTGGGTATTACTAGGCAGCAGTAATAGTCGGGAGCAAAATAATCACTTCACTGAATCTCTACATTGTCGCAGAGGCATATTTTATTATCTGTAATTGTATGTTGTCAGGTCGCCTGATTACTATCACACGTGCTATGGCCTGAGTGGACTCTCAACAGCACAGCATTGCCCTGACGGTGGTATTGTAAATATTGGACCGAAAGTAAACCAATTAGTGAGTACAGATGAATGTATTTTGTTTTCTTTTTACTGTATAGTTGTACCAAGTCTTTCATTCACAGGTTACCACCCATCCTGCTTTCAATGTGGTCAACGGGGCCGTGGCAAAAGCGATAGCTCATTTTAAAAAAGTGCCATTTGATGGATGAGATGTTATGTTGTGTTATGTTGTAGTAAATGAAAGTTCGTTTTACTGCTGAAAGCCTTTTATATTTACCAATTTTGCTTTGATACACTGAAGTATCATTGAATACAACACTCACTCTAAAGGTGTGTTCTGTTAAAAGGCTGTATAGTCGAATGAGAATGCAAGTGTCAACTCAGGGTTGTAACCAAGTCATGTTTTTCTGACTCGAGTCATGTTAAGTTGTGACTCGAGTCGGTTAAAACTGTGACTAGAATCAAGTCATCGCTTTTAACTAGAAACTATTCCAAGGTCATACTCTGGGTCGCATTAAATTGGTTGCTATAACGTCATGGCTGTTTGCAAATTAGCCTGGTTGTTACTTTTTATGCTGGAGTTGAAATTTGTTAGAAATACAGCCGTTTTTGATACCTAAAGTTGTCTTTCTTGCCATCACAATCGTTACAACGTGAATGTCATTACAACACTGTCAACTACAAACATATGCCTTTTGATCAGTTTTTTTTTTGTCCATACACCCCATCAGTTTTATAATGCACTTTCTGATAGTAGACATGACAGCAAAAAGTATGCAAAATAACATTTTATTTAAATACTGAAAACGTTGGTAAAAAAACAATCTTCATATTAAATCGAGTCTTCCAGTTTTTGATCAACCTCCCTACAGAATATAGCATTAATAATTATAAAATAAAAACAGGATATTTTTTCGAAAAATATAAAGTTAACCTTCAGAGTGCCAAAATATATTCTGTTTTTTCTTTCACTTTAAAATTTGGTTAACACGGTTCAGACAACATCGACTTAGTAATAATAGTAATTATTGTGTCATTGTACGAACTCCACTGATCGCTACTAATCTTACTTCAACTTTAAAATAATCTCATTTCTTCTCTGGCGAAGGGACTTTAGCACGGGGTCATTTTCATAATCGTTTTCCTCCTGATCAATGCCTGAAAAACAATCAGTTGATAACATGTTGTGTTGAAGTGATGCTGCAGTGAACATTTGCTTCATTTCTATTCTAACTTCCAAGTAAATCTTGAAGAAGCTGGCTAGGGTCGAGGAGATCAGCTGTCTCTCTTGGGGATATGAGTTTGGGAGATTCTCCACCTCCAATGTTGCCGTGTGACGAAATAGATGAATCCTTATTGGATGACAGTGGCTCTTCCACTGTATGGGTGCTCTCCAAAGTATCCGTGCCGACACTGGAAGGTTCAAACAATCGAGTGCCTACAATCTGCAAAGAGTGTTTAGTCCCGTTGGTTAAGTCTTATCGTGTTTAGGGTAAGCGTAAAAGAGTTGAACCTTTTTCACAACAGTAGTTGTTGGAGAGGCAGCTACCGTCTCACCAGGAACAGCTTTTTCTTTACCAACTCTGCAAATGTATGCATTGTTTGATTTTCGACCTAGTGTGTGTATATCGTGAAAACTTGAATTTATACCTTTGCCAACTTGCATTGCTTGATTTTGAATTAAGGGACATGTCGGTCCAAGTGTCTGTATTAGTTAGTTGGCTTTTTACACTGCTGGGTGATAATGGCATAACCGCTTTATCAGATTTCGTAGAAGGACCAACTTTTTCTCCATTCACTACCGTCACTCTACAAAAGTTTACAGTGAAAATTTTTGAAATTCACTCAAAATTTCTTTCAAGATCAACCTTACTTGTGCATCGAAACATCAGAAATTTTCTGAAGACTTTTTCCACACAGCGATGGGGGGACGTGCTTCAACAAATCGTCAAAATAGGGTGATGGTGGGGGTGAGGTCTGTGTTTCTGCACAGGTAGTCGGAGTCACTGCTACTCCAACTGACCGCACTTCTTTGCTGGGATTAGTTTGTGCGGCGCAAGTCATATGTTCAGAAACCAAAGGACGCTCCGCCGGTGCAAAATGTATAGCAGGAAGTGTGGGCTTACTAACACCTATCACAGAGTTCTGCATTGCAGAAGTATTCTCAAAATGTCCTACCTACGAACATTTCTTTAGTATGTTTTTAAAAACTTTTTACTACATATTGATCGCAACAAACTGTGTAATTGATAATTAATTTAACGTACCGTGTGTCCCTGCATAGTTTCTAAAAATATTATCCCGAGATGACTGCGCTGCCTCCATTCTTCTCCTCAACCTCCACTGCTGGAGGATGTCATCAGGGGGATTATTCCTCTTTGGAGACAGTGGTGGGGCCTCTCTCCTGAACTGGTAGTCTATACCTGGTGATTGGATGGGGTACATAACACCTAGAAAGGTGTCACCGGTGAGGTCTATGACGTTAAGTCTAGAGTTTTTATGTAATTAGCATATTGAGTTATTCATAATCAAAAAATTTGATGCAATGGAAATGAAAGCGTATATGCCAGAGTTTTTGGTCAAACACACTAAATGCCAGAGTTTAAAGATTGGTTTGTTATAATGATGAATTTTTGCAATCTTGGTGAAATAGTCTTACAGTCATATGAGCTCATGCTTTCAGGAATGGAAGGATATTTAGTCGGTGTTTCCTCCTCACTGATTGATTTTCCTTTAAGCTTACCACTTGAGAGACGAATGGATGACGCATCCGATGAAGAGGAACTCTGGGGATTGTTTACGGACGTAGGGGTCCTTTCCTCTTCTTTTTTGCCTATTGAGCAGGATTTTGCTGTAATTTAACAAAAAAACTATAAAATACTAGGCATAATGAAAATCATACACAATCTAAAATTTAATGTTCAAAATATGTACATCAATAAACAGACGTATGTATCATATGAAAATTACATATAATATTGCACATGTACAGTTCTAAACTATGCTTGGGCAGAAAACATTGAAAAAAAACAACTTACCAACAACAACCAGAACTTACGAAGTAGAACAACTAGTTAGTTTTTTAGCATTGATGATAAGTAACGTTGAAACATACGCAAGTAAAATATTTGCATCAACTCTGGTCTCTTTACTTCGTAACGGGTATGATACAAATATTTTTGAACAACTAAACGTTTCTAAATAAAATGAAGACATGTTGGTAGCTCACTTGTGTTAAAACTTGAAGGGGAAACATTGAAAACTGAAGTTGATTTTACATTGAAATCATTATTTGAAAAAGTAGATGAGCTAACCAGTGAATTCCGAGAAGGCTGAGTGGTTGTCGAAAAAGCACTGTATGTAGAACAAAACCCAATCTTTGCAAATTGTTTAGAAATTTTATGTCGTAAAGTAGTCATCGAAAAGTTTGCACATGGCAAGATACAAGATTCGAGCAAACTACCTGTCCGACAAAATTCTCTCCACTCTTCGCTGGAGTTCAGTAATGCTGTTGTTGTGCTGGGAGCTTTCTTCTGGCCTTTTGCCTTGGTCAGTTTTCTTGCTGATGGCTGCACATGACAGTAGAATCAACAGTCAACATATATAAAGATAACATATCAGCCACAAAGTTAAGAAATTAAATAAGTTATATACATTTTGCAACATGTTTTGATTGGGCTGTTTTGGATGACTGCCAACCAATTCTCCCTGATTGGTTTTTCGACGACGTGCTTTGATCAGATGAACTTTGACTTTTTCTTTCATTTCTTGATGTCGGTTTTCCGTAACGAAATCTATTTACTAACCTTAGACCAGAAAGGTAAGTTTTATCAATAAATTTTGGAATACTCAGCTAAGTAATAGGACATACCTCATGAATTAATCAACGACTATGCTCATTCAGAATCAAATTGAAAGAGTTTACAACTTTCACCAATAGGTTTCATACAACTAGCAAGTTAAACATAGTTTGATGACAAACCTAACTAAGGTATACAGAATTTATTTCCTATGCAAAATGTGAACATTATCTGTATGCTCTACGCTGAACTCACGAAGATATATTTTTCGACGGAGGTTTGTTGGAGCTTTGAGTAGAGGCCATCTGTGGTTTAGGAGTTGCAGGAATACTCAAACTTGCAAAATCCAAAATATCTTTGCTTAACTTGATTGACTCTTGCTCAAAATTTGGTCCTTCTAAAAAAAATGTTATGCACTTTCAATACTTCAACTGGTGCAAGAAATTTATAACAAATGGTATGATAATAATAACATACGCCTGTTATATACACTTTGGCTACTATCTCCTATTCCTAAATCTGAGTTATCTCCATTAGACGATGGCCACACTTCTTTGAACTTATCTGAAGTCCACTTGTCCAATATAGAATCAAGCTGTTGAAAAATACAACAGTTTATCCATAGTGGAGAGTGTGGCACCTGCACACACGACATTCATCAACATGCACACCAAACGTTATTATCTTCACACCGATATATAATAAATAAATAAAGGATTGATTATTCAGTGCGTGCCATCATGCAAAAATTTCATCTTTGCACGCACGGGTTTTTGTCAAAAAATATTTATTTGCTGCATTTGACACTTTCAAATAAAGGCAAAAAATTTACTTCCTGTTTTCCACAAAAGTTGGATTCTTTCGGTTTTTCTTCTTCGCAGAATGAGTATTGAAGAGGTGTGTAGGAGCTGTTGTCTTTCACTTCAGGTTTATGGCACTTTTCGGGTCTATCAGCAGTAATAGGTTTGTTTATTTTACTACATCAATACAATGTGAAAGAAGGAAACTATTCAGACCAATTTTGCAAGTATTATCATCAGATTACTGTACTTGCTTTTGAACTGTAGACTTTTTAATTCCAATGTTAAACACCAATTTAGTTCATTTTCAATTTGTTTCAAAAATTGTTGTTTGTATAGTTACTAGTATGTTATAGAGCAGGGGCGGCCAACCAGCCAGAGACTAAGAGCCTCACTTCTTACTGTGTTAACTGCAAAGAGCCACATCATACACATTATGATTTATGACGCTTTTTCTTATTACGTCATAATACTGCATCAGATATTGTTTCAGTTTCATCATCTTTATTCTGGGTCGAAATCTGATGTAATCAGTCATTATTTAGCAAATATCAATTGAACATTAGCCAGTAGAGATTACTTTTCTGTATTATTTATCTGCCCAAAATAGGTAAAATGCGCTCTCTTTCGGAGATTCAATATGAACGAAAGAGCCACATAATACCGGGCAAAGAGCCGCGGGTTGGCCAGGCCTGTTATAGTATGATAAGCCTACTATGAACGAGTCTAGTATACAAGTGCACAACTACAAGATATCTTTGTATACTAGACCCCAGCTACTAAAATTGCGAGGTCATCTGGTTGTGCACTTGTATACTGGACGCTATAAACAACAAAAACAGACTCAACAGCACTCGTCTCAACTCAACAGCTCACGTCAGTATATTTTGTCTAACTTCACGATGTGGAGATTGAAGTGACGTGGGGTGATAGTGTGATTTGGGACTTGCAGGCACATAAAATGGATCACTAAAATTGATAGTAACTCCATTATTTTATAATATTAAGCCAACCTACTAATGCTAACCTATGGCTAATTCCTAATCCTGTAATATCAGGAAATCTGCAACCTTTATGTTGTAACAGTGTCAGATTGGAGAGTTTGCTAAGTGCACGGAGGAAAAATTAATTTAGTGTATAATAGCTATTGTATTATTTTGACTGCGGGGAGGATTTTTTCACAGAAAAACGGCAAATTTTCCAATCTGGTAATAGTGTAATGTATGCTCTAACCGTATAGAGGCCAAGGAGAGGGTCGCACACACACTTACCAGCCAGGAGGGTTAAAATGAACTTCAATGCCAGAGCAGCCTTCTGGCGTTTGCATTTCAGACAGTATTAAACCTTTCAAAATCCACTTTTGCTGGTATCCTTTCTTTCAACAAAACCCAGACAAGTGAACTAAATAACTCTGAACTCAAAACAACCGCCATTCACGAAGATGGGGAAGCACCTATTAAATAAAATCAATATGAACATAGACGTATTATTTTATTACTAATATCTCTGAAAAATGGCACCGCATACACTTTACAGTAAAGAAAATTGGTTTCTACTCAATTCAAAAAATTAAAAAATAAGCAAGCAAAAAAACTGAAGAAAAACACAAAGCAGAATAAAAAAAATTATCTTTTTAGAATACTATTTTTTTATTACAGTATTATTAAACGCAATACAACAATGATAAATACGATAAACACAAATCAGCGAAAAAGAGGGAAAAGAAGTAATCTTCAAAAATAATTCCAGTTCAGATGGGGCAGTCTACTTTCATCCATCTTATAGAGTAGAGTATAGACTATGCGGTAACCCGCTCAGATTGACGCACTTACCTTACTAACTTAATGCAATAATTTCATTCACGTGCGGACGGTTAATTCTTTTTAACTCTGGACTTATAGATAGATGCACATAGCAATGAACAGTTAATTAACTTGGTATTATTTTCCAATTCCTCATACGTCAAATAGTTTTTGTGTATTGGTAATCACCATAGGTCAGGGGTTCTTAAAGTATGGGTCGCGACCCAAACATGGGTCGCGGAGGGTCAGAAAATGGGTCGCGACATAGTGACATAGGTGGGTCGCGACATAGGTTAATATAATATAATATAGGTCTATAGGACATTAAAATGGGTCGCGACATAGGTTTGGGTCGTGAGGTGATCATGAAACTCAGATTTGGGTCGCGCTCAAAAAAGTTTAAGAACCGCTGCCATAGGTGTTCTTAGATTGGCACTAATTCAAGACGAAGCACCTTCCCAAAATAATTCCACGTACTTACAAAATAAAAACATGTGGAGCAAAGATTAAGGAGTGCCATCGCAGAAAGTACAGTTCTTGGGACTGACCGAGCCAGAAGAAAAAAGCGCGTGACTTGTGACAATAGATCGCAAATTGGAATACTAAGATAAAGTCGCAGTTTCCTTCGTTTTAATCTGACGTATGGTGGCAGTGGCACCTTACAACAATCCAAATTGAACCAGCCGAAGGTCCATAATTTGATGAAGTATTTTCGTCATTAATTATATATCCATTTCGTTTTAGAGAATGAAGTGCATGTCACGGTTAAGTTATCAGAAAGCCACAATATCGCAAATTGTAAAACGAAATTATACCGGTAAAGGTGTGGATAATAATACTTTAAATGTTGCCTTAAAACTTTAAATACATCTTTTAAGAAGGGTGGCACAAGCATAATGATTCATCAGTTACACTAAAATGAATCGTTCAAGCTAATAATCTTGTGCTCAGGTACAAGTTGAAATTATAGGCTACACAAATCGAAAACCGAGGTGTTTTATTGAACCAATCTTTATCATTAAAAAGTAAGAAAGTTTCTTTTTACAAAGCAACCTGATTATTTCACAGGCTAAGTGATGATAGGTTACATTGTACAAAGTATAACGTTGATAATAGTTCAATCTTAAAAAGTTGTTTTTGCTTACAAAAGTAAACCTCAACACTGTTAAAACGCCCTTAATACAGGCATAACCGCTATGACGTATAACTTACACACACCAGAGCACGATATAAAAACTGGAGGTGGAAATGTAATCAAACTTGCAGTTTTGGTGACGGAAACATTTTATTAAGTAAACTTTATTATTACAGTATATGCACCAACTTAATCTTTATAAGAAAATTATATTTACATGATAACAAGCAAAGGTTCGTCCGAAAATTCTAAAATGCAAAGCACTGACCGCTACAAATCGCTTCCATAAGTAACTCTATTTCAGGGAAACAAAGTTTGAGGTTTCTCCCACTTAAAGCGCTTTTTGGCGTTTGAGAGGTCCAAGAGCCGCAAAAGTGACCGCTGCTGTTGAAAGCAATTTACTTAGACCACCCTGTCAGCGATAAGCCAGCCACAGAACAAGATAATAATCTTTAGCGTGAAGACACCAATGAATGCGTGGCCTGAGGGCAAAATAAAGTGAACGAGCTTTTTAGTAAGACAATTCATCGGTTGACAAAACAAAGTTAACTTTTCTAAGTTTTGCGGTTAGCGTTAATTAAAAATTAATAGAACGAAAATCGGGCATAGTGCGAGGTATAGCCAAGGGCCTAATCAAATCAAAACAGGTTAAAATTTATAACTTGCATTTTCCTTTAAAAAGCTGAGCTATCGTATTCATTTCGTTTGGTGATACTTTGAGACTTTCTAGGACTCCATAAGAAACTGTCCTATAATACTTTAACATTTTTAAATTTGCCAAATATTTTGCGCTGTAACTTGTGAGACTTGGTATTCATCGTCATGTGTTCAAGTCGTAGTTTTACGGCGTGTTAATATTTTCTCCATATTTTCGTAGTTGAATTTATTCTTCTTGAAGGAAAGAAAGAGTTTTAAATGTTACGTTGTCACCAAACACAAAATCTATCTACCTTTATAGTTGGGCTAATTAACGACAGACGGTGTCTGCGAAATGGCGCCTACCTCGCTTCAGTGTTTATTTCCGATTAGTTCTGTTTATTTGTCTTTAAATAAGTGAGCATGTTTTCATTCGAATTATTCCCTAATTCGGCATGACACCACAGGCCGAGCCCACCCACTCATAAGCTCGGTTGGCTTCGTCTTATTCATTGACTTTTTGTTATGCCCAGAGGCCAAATTCATGTTAACAACGATCACATTACTGCGATATGGACCACCACCGTGTTCGCTCTGCTTGGGCGCAACCGTCGGTGCTGCTGGTGTTTTTTCTATCTTTAGTATAATAATTGCTTGTAAAAAGTCTTGTGTTGTAAATGTTTTCAATTATCTCTGTCCCAAAAATGATTTTGAAAAGTTTGCTCATCTATATACAGCTTTCACGATCTCGCTTCCACGGCACATTGTGCTGCATCACACAATATCGCTTTTCCAGATTCGATAAACAAGAGCCATCATTTTACGTC
Organism: Clavelina lepadiformis; assembly: GCF_947623445.1. Lineage (NCBI taxonomy): Eukaryota > Metazoa > Chordata > Ascidiacea > Aplousobranchia > Clavelinidae > Clavelina > Clavelina lepadiformis. Next base: position 22,939,801 of record NC_135241.1, read on the forward strand.
GTTTTCAGTGGCTCCAATGATGTGCTTGAACCACTTAACAACTCTTCCAAAAAAAAATCGATGAACGTCATAATGGGCTATAACAATCGACAGATTCTAAAAAAAAGAGAGCTTGCACTTTAAATTGAGATCTTAATAGCATGGTATTTTTAAAGTTTAGAAAATAGATTCTGACAGCAAAATTTGTCGACTTGCATTTTCAAAATAACAAGCAAAATATGTGAGTATTGGTTGAACCTTGTAATTATAACGTGATATGATTTTTCGACTTGAAAAATTGCGGAGAAAGTCATTTGCTTAAAAAAGACTTTTAGGATATAACCTATAGCAGTCGTCGGGTCGGTTTGATTGAAGAGATAGTTTTGCCGAACTTTAATCCACTTTTCACGGATATTTTGCCTTTAATCCGCCCATTTTCCCTCACGGAAGGAAGCTAGCCGTCGACTAAGCGCGTGCCCTCGACAAAACAGACGCATTGGAAAGGGAACAACGATCGATGAGCCTCAGGTTACGACGCGTGTGGTCTATGCTTCGGCCGATCCAAACAGAACACTGTTTTGTCACAGCGGTGTAGGTAGAGGTATAAGCCGATGAGCGTTTCTGCTGAAAGCCAAATTGATCTTTTTACGTTTTTTGTTTGCAAATTCAACTGTCATATTAGTGTCGGAAAGATTTTTGTATAAGATTTGCCGTTGCTCAAGTTTGTTCTGTGGATTTAAGCAATTTAAGTTGCTCTTTGCGGCGGGAAAATCATGAAGATCAGCATTAATCAAACAAGCAACTTGCTGGATGACATTCCTACTCCGAGCTACGCAACAGCCAAGAAGAACTCGAGGAGCGAGAGAGAGTTCACGGTCGTGGCGGAAGGAATGAGGAAGTGGAAGACAGTGACCGACCGGAGACCTCCCTATTCCTACATCGCGCTCATCGCCATGGCGATCCACAGCAGTGAAGAAAAGAAGCGAACATTGAGTGGAATATACTGGTGAGTGTTGTTGCTGTTTACTCGTGAAATCTTGAAGCAACGAATTTCACTTTTAAATAGCGCCGATTGCCGCACTGCTTCGCCTTTGGCCTCATGCGCGGTCTGCTTTTGCTTCGTCCATTTTGTTTCTGAAACTTGTAGTCCTGTTTGGTTTTTTCTTGTTAGGCGCTTTTTTGTTTACAATTTCACGTCGCTTTTGCCGTTGTTGAAAAAATTACTTAGCATTTCATGCCCGACAATAATTACTGAATGTATATGGCAGTCAATCAATTAATGTATTTTTGTTTATTTTATGATGCAAAACTTTTTTCACCTACGCGGATTATCTGTAGCATATTTCATATACTGTCAATTATTTCCAATTTCGATGGCCCTTTTTATTTTTATACTAGGCCTGTCAGCATAATCTCATGAAATTTTCATGCACAAAATGTATCCAGGTTTATTTCGACCAACTTCCCATACTACCGAAGAAGCCACAAGGCTTGGCAAAATTCCATCCGACACAATCTTTCCTTGAACGCCTGTTTCGAAAAAATGCCAAGAAAACCAACAGACCCACCTGGAAAAGGTAGAAGCCTATACATGTAGTCTTGTGTGATCCTTTGTACTTGCACGACCAGATAAGCTTGTATACGCAATTACGTCTTTATACATGTAATTAAGTATTTCTCGGAGTGGTATTAACAGGCCGACTTTAATTGCCGCCATAGACAAAGACGAGTAAATAATAGTCATAATTTTAATTGGTGCTGAACTTTGCTCTTCGCGTCCTTGTTTGCGACTGGTACAAGGAAAGCTTAAAACGAAGAATAAACTCCACAAAATATATTGCTATTGACACGATAAGGTTTTATGAGATCTGAGATAGTTCATTGAACATCGTTAACTGCGTCATGATATGTTGTTGGTGTGAATCTTATTATTATTATTTGTTTCACTTTAGGCCATTTCTGGACTTTTGCGAAGGATTCGCCTGATATTTTCGCTCTTTTTGAAACCAACGTCGACGATTTCGATGATAAAGCGTCCTGTACTTCCCCGACGGAATCTTCGCCTCTCTCCTCGGAAGATCCGGCAAATAAACCTTTCCCACCTCCGTACAGTTCGCCACCAAGAGATCAAAGTTTATCTGATGACGTGTCACATTTAAAAGACGGCGCGACAATCACTACGACGGCGTGCGACCGCGGAACCCAGTCCCGCTTCAGGACCTTCGACTCCACTGCTAGAGTAGCAGAAAACTTTCCGGAGATGAAACCAAGCAGGAAGCGCACGAATTTCTCCATCGATTTTCTCCTAAATTTCCCATCCAAGAAAGCAAAAACTTCCTGCGAAGATTCTGAACAGAAAGCGACGGACATTATTGCATCACAAAGCATACATTCTCATTCACAGATGGGCGATTTGGGCCATATCAAGGAACTTGATTCGAGAAACGACGACCGTTCCGAATCCGGCGTTCCACTCATTCCGTTTCCGTTGGAAGCTATCAACCTAAGGAAACTAAGAGACTCAAACTGTTACTTGGAAAATGCGCAGTCGCATGCTGGAACGTGTCTCGCCGGAAAACGAGGCTTTCGTCTTAGTTTAGACAAGAACGTTTTGCTCGAACCTTCATCAGCATTCAACACTTCGCACCAAGTTTTACCTGACTTACTCCGCACATGCGACTGCTTGTGCCCACCTTCACTGTATCCGTTGTCAGCAGGTTATCGCTGCTATGGTTTCAGTCGGTTTCATCAGCCCACAGCCTGTGCATGTAACTGCGGAGGGAACCGTGCAGTTAGCGATCATTTATACTCACATTTTGACCGACTTTGGTTAAAAGCCGCCACTCATCCAATTCTAAACGGCCTACCCCGTTTGCCTTATTATCTAAACAATAATTGGTTGGGACAGATGGACCAGCAGAGTCGATATTATCACAACAACTTCATGTTGTCAGAAAAAACGATTTGAATGGTTTGGGAGAAATGTGAACAACAATCACAAGACAATGTACCATGTTCATGCTTGCTACAAAGCGACCTGCCGGGCAGTCCTAGCTTTAATAGTTTACTTTTTGCTGTATTTTGTTTTTGTAAAATTCCTTTACAAATCACTGTTTTATATTTTAACTTTGGACCCTGTCTTATTCTGCAGGAACGCGTAAATAGGTTACAACTCATACCTGTATATACCGGAATGTTCTTATTGTAAACAAAATCTGCGCAAAGAGTGAAACTTGTCGACATCTTGGCGTTATTAGAAATAAAGTAAGAGGGTTTGGATTAGATTGGTCGATAACATTGCACAAACTTCGAAAAATTGTCAAAAACGTTATGTTATAGGTTTTTTAAAAGGAGAACTTGAATTATTCCGACGTTGGAAAAGGAACTTTTATACCACAGAGGTCCTCTCTATGCTTCTAATGCTGTGCTTTTTATTCTAAGTTTTTTGTAGTTTTTCGCAGAGGAGTTTTCAAAAATTTAATAAAAGCTTATGAAAGCAACCAGAGGTGTTTTAACGGTAGGCACTTCATTCACTTGAATGAACGAAGGACTTCTTCATGTAGTCGTAATCAGCAGAGTGTTCTTTCAACCTCACAAACTTTGTTTTTATCTTCATCATGTCGTTTGGATGTTGCCTCACAACCTGAAAAACGTTTTCAACTAAAACACAAACAAAAGTACAGGCGTGCGGTTTGGAACGCAAATAACTGCATGTGCATTAAGACTTGTGTTTCGGTATACAATTATTCCATATAAGCGCTTTTTATAGCATAAGCGTAATCGCTTAAAGACGGCTGCGTTTTGTCCACTGTAGGCGCCTAAAGGCAATTGAAGTGACGGTTATTGTTTCAAAAACAACATATATAAAATGAGCAACGGCTCTTCCGTCATATTTAAACTTGGCAACTCTGACATCTGTCAGCCGCAGTCTGATGACAACTTAAGCTCACATGAAACGAGTAAATAAGCCATTCAATGTCAATGGGTATTAATCACGTCACTAAGTATCTTTCTGTTTATCAGAATACTTAGGCTTACACGATACGTCATAATCGTTCTCAGCATGAAAAGAGCACAGCTTTATTGCGTAGTAAATGATTTATTAACAGACTTATTACAACGTTACTAGCAGCTAGTTGGCACAAGAAAAACGATAACTCTTAGCGGGGCCGCCGGACAACCAGCCAGGTTGCGGTAGATATAAGGCAAGAATTAAATGGAATTGTGGAGGGGAAAAAGCCAATCTATTGTAAAATTTAAGCCTACTTCAACGATGGATGTCGTAATCCCTTTTTGGCCGTGTCTCATTTTCCGACTTCAAGGTGGTGTCTAACACTGTCGTTAGTTTTTTTGGTGTGTTACGGTGATCTTAACTGCCCTCTAGCGGCGATTTCATTTTAAAAGTAATTTTTTATGCACTGACGCGCTTGTTAATGTGTCTATCAATTGAAAAAGCGTCGCAATGAAAACGCATTAAAACCCTACCTAACAATGACGTTTGAAAAAATCTTTAATTAAAGTCAACTTTGTGAGTTTCGAGCTTATACCCCGTTGATAAATTTACCTTCTGAAACTTGGACCGATGCAAAGAGTACAGGTAGACATTGCTGATTGCCGTCACGGACGCCGCCCGGCGCAGGTTCTGTTTCAAGAGGCAGGTCTCGCCGAAGTGCATCCCATCGCTTATCTGTTTTACAAAATTGCCATCGCCAGTGGTAATCTTCACCTCTCCACGTACAATGAAGTACATTTCAAACGCCTTCCTCCCTTCTTTCACTATTGGCTGAAATATGTTGGACAGCGAGTTATTTGTCGTGTGCGTCGCCTAGAGGAAGAAATCTTGCCGAAGAGAGTCCTTAGGGGTTACCTCGTCCGGCGTGAAAACGGCGAAGTGCATCACTTCACCCAAGTCGGCCACGAAATCGTCGCTTACGTCATCAAATAGGGATACGGAATGAATAAGGGCAGCGCAGTTATGAAAAATAACCTCACGACGAAGACCGGGACTAAGCTCCTTAAGAATTTGCTCCTCGTCAAAAAGTTTTCCCTGAAAGAAATATTTCGGATAAAAGCTGTGGCAACCCTCGTAATCACATCAGCGAGTCAAATAGCTTGTAAAGGAGAAAAGACAAAATGTACCAAGTACCGGACGTCGACGTACTCGAGAATCCGTCGTCGCATCTTCGAAGGTATCCGACGAAATGCGAGAAATTCTTGTATCTTTGTCGAAAGCAGCTTTTTACTAACTATACTATATAAACAATGTGACAGGACTTTATGCAATAGAAGAAATTTAACTGTTGCTCCTCCACCATATGACTTAGGTGTGGAATCACTACGGCTTAGTGGTTAAAAGAAGGGTTATGGGATGCTTGGGACCTGGGATACTTTCATCTTGTAAGAAATCTTCGTCGCATCCATTTCCTCCATGAGGTTGATCGCGTTACTGATGAAGATCGCAAAGAGGATTGCTCCCGTTACCTGGCTCAACAAAGTCATCCAAAGATCAACCATCCCTTGCGGGATCACTGCGCTGTATCCTGGAAGAGGATAAAGATGAAGAATCCAAACAACTACATCGTATGTGAGCCACGTGCAGCATTTTACTACAATCCGAATACTATACGCAACAGCATACATCGTGTGCGAAACATAATCGCGTATTAGTCAACATGTAAATTTAATTCTACTTAATAAATCCACTTTGTTCCAGCTGATTGGAGTTTGATAAAGTACAGGTTAAACAATAAAGGACCCTAACGTCAACCAAGCAAAATAATAAATCGACATAGTTTTAATCAATTTGTAACCATTGAAACATGCTTTTTGCATCAAAGATCGTAAGTTATAGTTTACCAGTCTATAGACTAAAACCTGACTGTAGCATAGACATAGACAATAAAGAATGGATAAAAGTATCGTCAACGTAACCAGCAAAACGTCTATGCAAAGTTCTAAGAAAAGCAGAAACCGACAAATGGCGGTTACTTGTAACAAATATTCACAAAGTGTTATAACCTGACGAATACCGCTAATAAGTAATAAAATGTGAATATGAAATCATGTAAAATTTCTTATGAAAAACCTAACGCAAAAACATACCAATACAAAGCATTTGGCTTGTGCTTTTGAAGAACGACCACGAATATGCCTCCCACCACGTGATGTTCGGTTGGTCCAATCCGCGCATGCGCACCCACGTATCATTTGGAAATTCGTACAACATTGGAACCATGTACTTAAAGACAACAGTTACTCTAAATTACTCTTTCCGTATGGAAAATAGAAACTTCGTACTGAAATGTACTGAATTTGCATCGAATTGTGTTAGTCATCACTACATTGAGGACGGTCTTTCCTAGAACGTGAAAGCAATGACTTCAATTGACTTGTTTTCTGAAATAAGTTCAACCTCACCTGTAAACATCCGTTCCAGTGACAAACAAGGAAAAGGATTAATACAAGGTAGGCAAGACGAAGTAAAGACACAGCCAAGTCGTATTGAAGGTTGAATATCTCCTCCCAGCGGTGTAGCCCACGGATGAGCCTAAAAGGGCAGAGGGATTTTCTGCAGTGATTGAAGATGATTTACCGAGAAATGTTTTTGCCGTTTTTCGGCATCAAACTTTATTGTAGAAGGTATTGACTTTGAACTTATTTGAACTTACTAACCGAACTTTGTTTACTTATCTTTATTGAAAATTAAAATCGTGTCCACAACACTAACAGGTCTGCATCGGTATTTATAAAATAAAATGGTGTTGCTGTGATTAAAAAATCCACATTTCTCACCTACCTGGGAATTCGTCCTACTCTAACAATGGAAAAGGTCTTTCCTATCCTTAGGATGCGGATTGCATTGGCCGATTTGACGCCGGTTGGTATAAAGAGAGAAACTACGAAATCGACTGGAAAGGACGCGATCAGATCTATAGCAAACCAGCCTTTTAAATACCTGTGCAAAATGGGTAAATATTATTTACGGTAGAGCCTCTAACACGCCATTCAGAATACGAAAGAGAAGGTCTATTCATCAGAAGACAAAAGAACATTGCCGGCCTAAAGCTTCAAACTCACTCAAGGTCTCAAGCACAATCATTTTCTGTTTCGTATTCTAAATGGTGAGTATAAGGCGCCACCGTTGTTTGCGGCTGAGAGTATTGTGACAATGACTACAGAAAATTTGCTCTCCGGAGCCCACGTAACCGCATTATTTAATGACGCCAATGTACCAATTTCAACAATTGTGCTTCAGCAACAATAATTCTAAACTTTTATTTAGTTAAAAATGCTAAATACGAATTTCTAACAGTCCTTATACAGCACATACGCGGTCCTTATGTTTTTGGGATCTACATCTACGACTGAGCTGTCTCCTTCGATGACGCAGATTCCCGTCCGGAAGTTTAAGATGATATCCGCCAAAAACCAAACGTCGGACAAGAGCTTGAACGCCAAGGCAGCTGGATGCTGAGACTCGCTTTTGTACAAAAATCAACCTCCCTAACATACTGATATAGCTCTTCAATCTAACCAAAATGCTACAACTTATTTTAAACCATATCTACTAGTTAAGTTAAGTTACTTTTGACAACGTTACTTCTAAAAGCCAGCAGGCTTTAGCAGGGCAGTTTCCTCTCCAGAAAAATACGTCAGCAAAATATATATACAGTACTTCCTCGATTATCCGGTCAAGTTGGGTCAATATTTTCAAAAATCTGACCGGATAAGCAAAAAAAACGGATAATTGAATTTGTATTTTTACCGAGCACGCACGCAAATCGCCGCCATGGGCCTGACACCCGCTATGGGACGATCAGAAGATCAGATCGATCAGAAGGACGCGGGCGATCCGCGACGCGCGCAAGACGAATTCTATACGCCACAATTCCGGAGCGCTCCAAAAGCGACCGGATTCGGCGATGGGCTCATCCCGCTTCACTCGCCGTTACTGAGGGAATCCTCGTTAGTTTCTTTTCCTCCGCTTAGTAATATGCTTAAATTCAGCGGGTAGTCTCGTCCGACCTCAGGCCGAAATGTAAGAGACGTCACACGTGCCGAGGATCGACGACATTCGCGATCGATCGCGGCGACTTGGCGAAACGAGGACACCTCTTCGAGGTCGATCCGCCGCCGCCGCGCTCTCCGATCGCGTGCCGGACCCTTGCTGACTTCGACGGGACGGCGGAGACACAGGTCTCCGTCCGACTCCGCATTCGCCCGGGCGACGGGCGCGCCGGGATTGCTTTTCAGACGACCCTGAGGCGGGCGTGGTCCCGGGATTAACCCGAGGCCGTAATTCGCGTTCAGAACGTCGATGCTCAATGTGTCCTGCAATTCACACTAATTCACGCAGCTAGCTGCGTCCTTCATCGACTCGCGAGCCGAGTGATCCACCGCCAAGAGCCATCATCGTTTATCGTTTCAGCTTCTACGAAGCAGTCACAGGTTTGAATGTGAGCGCCGAGCGGACGATCTGACGACCGTCACTTGAAACCGCGGGGGTACTCGACGCCCGTGAAAGACTTGTGCCTTGTCGAGCGCCTCAACGGGCGCGTCTTGACCTCGACAAGCGCGAGAGGCGGCCGGTTTCCCGGCGACGCCGCCGCAGCTCGAGCGGGAGCCTCCGTTCGTTTCGATAATGATCCTTCCGCAGGTTCACCTACGGAAACCTTGTTACGACTTTTACTTCCTCTAAATGATCAAGTTAGATCGTCTTTTCGGACACCGGTTCGGCCGTTGCCAGCCGCTCCGGGTCCAATCGGAGGACCTCACTAAACCATTCAATCGGTAGTAGCTACGGCGGCGGTTCAACGTCAATTGAAAAATAAAAACCAGAGTAATCTCACGCATATGATAGTTGCAAGTGCAATCATGCGAAGTAAAACGACCTCCCAAAGTCATTGATCACTCGGCCGGATAATCGAATGCCGGTTAAACGAGGTACGGATAATCGAGGAAGTACTGTACTTACTCGGAAAAGGCGAGTTCCATCGGGATAAAGATGATGTTAAACAGTATGAGGATCGCACAGAGTAGGTCCCAAGTAAATCTGAAGTTGCTGTAGGGATGGATAAGAAAAGATCCCATCTCAATAATCTTGAGGTGTTCATCGTGTACCTAAAGCCAAGCAAAACTTCTTTCGATAATCTTGTAAATTATTCTATGCGTCCACGTAGCCTATAGCCTATTTACATGTAGGCTACACTGGTGTGTTCATGCGTCGTGGGTTGAAGTAAGAATATAGCCTATGTATGAAAGACGAAGCTCTATTAACTTTCCGATGGTATTCAATCGAATCGAAGAACGAATTTATTTTATTGAAAAAAGGCCTTTAACATCATAATCTACAGTTTTATTCAAGCTTACTGGACCGTTTCATTGTAGGTTAAAAAGAATATTTGGCCGATATAGCTCACAATAGCCTTAGTAGCCCACAGCCCTACAGTAATAATTAGCCCCGCCAACGTGCGCAACTAAGCTATATACGACTGTTATGTCTAAACTTATGTAAAACGCCGGCCTTACCGCTTTTTCGCTTCCATATAACTTCACTGACCATTTCGACACCGGCACAGCTTTCGTGGCGACGGCGAGGGCGCTGTGAAAACATTGCACCAAAACAAGTAAATCCGTAGCCTATCATGCATTCTGCAAGTTTTATTTTTATTTATAATTTACCGGTATAAAGTCAAAATCTGAATGTAGACTGTATAGCCTATATAAGTAAAGCGTGTTTTAAAAACGTATTTTGAGTCGTAAGGATTATGAAAAGGGTGGAAAATTGCGAAAACAAAAAATAACGCATGTTGCTTATAATGGCTTGTTATTACTCAGTCCTGACGTGACAAACCTTTTCGTGCTCGCCAGCGAAATAGTTTTTCTTAGGTTTCGCTTCGTCTTTGCTCTCGGTAAATCTGAGTCTGAAAAGGACTTTGACTGTACAGCAGGCCTCACCGATGCTGACAATCGTTTCTTTACGTTGAAAAATTAAAACAGAAAAACTTCAGAGTTAATTGTCTCTATGAGTGTCAAGGGTTTAGAGGAGTTAGCCTACACATATACTCGAATTTTGAAATAGAATATACACTACGTTACATCAAGTTTTAACTACAGCTTTGCCTTTAGCAGAATAAAGTGGGTATTTTATGCAAAGACGATTTAGAAGCAGTTTGTAGCCTACTTTTATACTGTTGAGACTGTGGCGTGGGCTCCACAGCCATTGTGGCAAACTGAATCTTCTAATCGGCGCCTCCTTGACACTGCAAGGTAATTTTCACTAAACAGTTTTTTGAAAGCACTGAAAACGTTAATTGAAACGATAACTAATAGGTTATTCATTAAGTGTCCAATAAGATTTTACTGGTTATACCATAAATACTTGCGATTATTTTCTACCGAAAACATCTAATTATAATTAGCTTGCATAAACTTCAGTGAATACCTTATGTTTGATGGTAACGGAAAATCAGAATCCCATTTAGCTTCTGTCATTGTTTTTCCGTTTCAGTAAAGCATTTCTTCTGTAACCACAAGAAAAATAATTTTTGCAAGTAAATCATTCACATGTCTGTACACAATGACGTCAGAATCGATATGGCATTTGAATTGTCGTCACAAATGTTAAATAACAAACGATTGATCAGCTGATATGTTGTTTACATTTCAAAATTAGTATTATTCTAAAACACGTGGCCATTGTAGTCAACTTTTGAAACCTTTAAGGTAGTAGCTGTTGCTTTTTTCAAAAAAGAAAAATTTATCGTTGATACTGGCTCCAAGTCACTAAATATTTTGGTTGAAAACTACAGAAATATTTTTTCTTGGCTTGTTGCAAAGGACCCCACGCTATTGCAAGCTGCGTGAAGAAACAGACAGCAACAGCGGCACAGACAAAAATCACCGTTCAAAAGTACAGTTTTACGGTCTGTGCAGTATAGAGACCAATCAAATATTTTAGCAAATCAAAAGCAGGTGATCTGTCAATTGCATAGCCTATATAACTTAGACTCTACAACCTTTATTCGTTGCTGCAGGCACAATGGTAGGCGATAGGCTAGCTGTCTGGCTGTAGAGCAGGGCTATTCAACTATTTTTAGCAAAGGTCCAGTTACAAAAGTTAAAAATTTGCTTAGGTCCGTTATAATTATAACTCTCATGAAATAATTTACAGTCATACAAATGTATTAATATTTGATATATAAAATAATTTAATTCTCTGGATGGGTAATAATTTAATTTTGAAATCTCTGGATTTTTTAACACAACACATGAAATACGGTATAAACAAAATCCGGTAAAGCTGTATTAGCAAAAGCAATAAGCGAAATTTATTTATTGTTCTGTTCTTCACAGCTAGTGGGGGAATTGGTATTTCTTATTTCTTGCTAGTTCTTTAAATCTTGGTTCTAAAGTAGCAAGAGCTAGTCGAAGGCAGTGGTGAAGGGTTTCATTGGTCATACAGATGCGAAATTTATTCTTTATGACGTTCATGTTTGAAAACGCTGATGCACAGCTGTGCATTGTGACGTCAACAAGGCTTGTTTGAAATTGTGCTATTGTCTGCTGTTGAAACCGCTGAAAGACTAGTTTGAATAACCACTTACACACTCGCTGATTAATTGAATAAGCAGTAATAACAAAACTAATGATGAACGATTTGCGTAAATGCTGAGATAGATAAGGTCCGGATTCAACACTGAAAAAGTCCGCATTCGGACCGCGGTCCGCCAGTTGAGTATCCCTGCTGTAGAGGCTTAGACATAGGGCCATAGTGGTCAAAAATAAAAATTTTCAAGTATACTCATGTGAGTGAAAATGCTACGTATTAGTCGGGCAAGTGATTGAGTGAAAAACACAGAAATATTGGTTTAACAACATTTTTCGTCATTGACTTTACAGAAAGCGAAAAACATGGCGGTGGAAAAACCTACAGCAACGTGAAATGAGTGTAAAAACCTCTGTTTTCTTAAAACACACATTATATATATAGACTGTTGCCAGATTTGCCAAAACTAACTTTTTAACACTTTTCATATTAGTTAATGAGTACGCCTATATTTTGATATTCCCAAAGTTAAAAAATGTTTTGTTTTTGGAAAAGAAAACTCACTTGCTGCCAAAGAGTAGGTTCAAAGCAGACTGCAAATTTTAAATGCATCTCACAACTTAGTAACTTTTAAATTCAATATAAGCTAACGGCACAGTCAACATAGGCTATACACACTTTATAAATTATTATATTGTTGTGTTCATAAAAGCAAAATAACCTATGTTTTGATGACGATTATTGTCGATCAGTTAGCAGAGTAGCAAGCAGTTATTGTTTATAACTGGACTTTTGCAGATTAGATTTTGTATAATTTAGTGATATTCATGTGAAATTATATGATATGTCCGCAAGTTATGATTAAAAAGTATGTGCTGTAACTTTGCAAATACCAAAAAAGAAGTGAAAAACCATCAAAAAATACTGTTTATGCTTAAGCTGAGAGTGGAAAAGTTTTAGCCAAGTTGCAAGAATTCAAATTGTCATGTTCAATTTTGTTCTTGCAAACGTTTTCCTCTTGTTGGCTACTGCCACAACGTTTGGAAATTGTAGTAAGTACTATTTAAATTTGTATGGACTGATTTTCTTGATTTATATACTTGACTTGACTTGATACAGTACTTGACTTTACAATCACCTGTAGGGTCATTTCATTATGATAGAAACAAAAATTTCAACTTTTAGAACTGTCCTATTTTTTATTTTCTTAAATAGTTTTTTCAATTTTCGATTAAATGTTTTTCTATTAAATGTATTAATTAATTGCATTTTATATTATAATTTTATTAAATGATTTTCAATTTCTACGAAGAATGGTGAAAATATGACGAGAATCGAGTTAGCAGTTTTTGAGTTATAGGCAACGTTTTTGACCTGTATAAATATTAAGCTGTGTCGATATTTCTCAACAAAATCTTTTGTAACCCAAAACGTTTGTAAAACTGTTTGACAAAACTCTGTGACTCAAATAATAACAAATTACTCCCCCTGCTAATTATCATGTTGACTTGTTCAGCCATACTGCTACTGTACTTATAAAATAGCAGAAGGCTTTTATGAGCAAAGTATACGCGTGACCGATCGGATCAAACATGGCCCAACCTACATTCGAGGCAATTTCAGTGATTTGAAAAACGATGCATTATATCGTAAATACATTGTGCGAATAATATGTTTAGCAAATTTAAAATATAGGATATCCACAAAATGTCCTATTTAGGATATAGATACAGTGGAATAGGGGATACAATCTTTTGAATTAATTGGACAGGTCATAGTGCAGATGTGTTAAACAATTTAGAATTTAAAAAAGTATTAATTTCAAAACACTAAATATGAATATCAAATGCATTATTTCTTATATTTCTGAGATGTAAATTAAAAAACAAGGCATTATCAAATAAGCAACTAGTGTGAGGCAGGGTTTCTTAACTGGGGACATTCTACAGGGGCCATGGGAACGTTCTACAGGGGCCATGAAAAGATGCCTCACTAGTGAGCTATGGTGTAGTAGTAGGGGAAGACGAGGCGAAGCGAGACACAAGTTTCTCACGTTTTTGTGTTTGTGCTTGCTATTCAAACTTAGCGGTGCAAAGGCTACTGCACACGCAGTAGCTGTAGTGAGGTGAAAAATGTTTTGCAATCAACAGTCTATATTTTTTATTGATGAACAGGAGGCCACGAACCATGAAAAGTCGAGAGCCACCGGTGTAAGGTCATCATAATTGCAAAGTGTGTGTGACAATGATTAGTTTAATTCTTGTAAAGTAAAGCTTTCATTGTTATTTTTAAGGTAATTGCACTTGCTGTGAAAACTGCACCACACCATCAAGTAGCCTTATCTGTGATGAGGGTTTTTACCTGGAGTCAACTACATGCACACCATGTCCACCAGGATATTTGTAAGCGATAAGCATACAGCGCTATTTTTCTGTGTACTTGGTCTTTCTTTGGTTACGAGTGGGTTTATATAGATCTATTGTTGTTGTAAAAACAAATTACTGTAAAATAGTTGGGATGATTTTCTGAGTTATTCATTGAATGTTATATTAGATTAAATAAAGAGTGAAAATGCTCTCAGTTTGTTTTGCATGTCTCAAGACCTACAGAGAGCGCTATTTGAATGGTTGTTAATGACACTTGGCCCACTTGGCTCGAGTTAACATTGTGACAACGAGTTAACATGAGTTAACATTGTGACAACGCAACTTACTGTGTGGGAAAAATCAAATAAATCTGTTTCTTTTTTGTGATTTTAATTATTGTCCTTTGTTTAAAAATAGTTTTGAGACACAATTTTTTAAACTTAATATTTAATAATCTTTTGTGTATTCAAGATTTGTTTCACAATTACATTGCAACATACCAGGATTGAAATGGTATGAGTGGAAGTGTTTGTTGCAGATAATTTGATTCAGATATTGATTTGCTGATCTGCCTTCATTGAAACATTGATGTCAATTCAATTTAAAAGGCAATAACCACGTTCATTTGTTGCAAGTTGGTGACAATAGATATCACTTTCCTATTGTCTGAAGGGATTAAATTTTTCCATTGTTCTTTTTTTGGCACAATACTTCTTGTATATTCTTTGTGTTCATGTTGTAGTGACAACATGCTTTGTCACTGTCAATAAAATTACGTGACTGTGTTGTATTGATCTTGATGAAATGGCTTGGAGTCTGTTTACTATGGCAGTATTTGCTATGACTCTGGCGTTTTATTTGCCGGCAACTAACTTTTTATACGTTATACAATTCCTCATTTGTGCTGTTTATGATAAATTGGCATGAACATGACTATGAGAAATCATGTCATGTTAAGCTTAAGTTTTAAAATATTTATAAAATCAATTAAAATGATATACGTTTACTTACCAGTTGTCCTGCAGTCAGCAATGAAGCAATTCCATGCAGCAGTGGTTTCTATAGCAACGACACTGGGTCATATGAGTGCACAGCCTGTCCTGGTGGTCATGAATGCAAGCTTGTCACAGAAAGGTCAGAGTTTAATTTGAATACTTTCTGCAATTAAAAGATATCAAACATTCTTCTAAATTTCTTTTACTTTGCTATTTCACTACATAAAGCATTTCATTTGCGTACAAACATTAGACGACAGCAACATATATGAAACGATGTTTGCCCCAACTAGCTGATATTTTATGTAGTTATTAATTTGTAATGATAAGGTAATGTAATAAATGGCTCATGGTTGTTTTAGTGATGCTTACACTTTGGATCCTATTCCATGCAAGGAAGGCTTCTACGCTCGAGCAAGCGACGGCTTCTGTCGGCCTTGTCTCGGTGGTTACTATGCCAACGCGACTCGATCCTTAAGTTGTACACCTTGTCCAAGTGGGCATAGTTGTGAAAATGCCAGTTTTACCCCTGTACCCTGTGAGCCCGGGTACTATTCAAATGGCATTGCAACAGAATGCACGCCATGTGCCTCTGGATATTATGCGGACACAAACGGGCTTTCTACTTGCTTGCCTTGCCCCGCAGGATTTGGCTGTGCTGACCAGACATCATCTCCTGTTATATGTGAAGCAGGAACGTATTCAAAAGCAGACATGAATGAGTGTGTTCCTTGTGTATCCGGTACCTATGCAGCAACTACAGGTGCCAGTGTCTGCCAGAGCTGCGCGCCTGGTTTTAAATGCAACAAAACTTCTGCAGTGGAATGCGAGAAAGGAACTTTCTCATCAGGTGGCAGTGAAGCTTGTGTGGCATGCCCTTCTGGCTTTTACGCCAATGCCACTGGCCTTTCCCAGTGTTTGGAATGCCCCCAGGGTCACAGTTGTGGAGACCCAACTGCAGAACCCATTACGTGCTCTGCAGGTCAGTATTCACCACCAAGGTCAACCATGTGTTCAGTGTGTCAGACTGGTTATTATTCGAATTTAAGTGGACAAGCAAGTTGCTCTGGATGTCCTGTAGGTCATTCGTGTGAAGTTCAGTCGTCAGCCCCACAGCCTTGTGCTGCTGGCACTTTTGCACTTGCCCGATCTGACACCTGTGTTACTTGCCAGAGTGGATATTATACTGTTGATTTAGAATCTTCTCAGTGTCATGAGTGCTTGGCTGGTTTTCAATGCCAAAATGTGAGCAATCCACCGATAGAATGTGGTAAAGGCACATACTCCGAAGCAGGATCTATTTCATGTACTGAATGTTCCGCTGGATATTATTCAAATGACACTGGGAGCACTTCTTGTACTGCCTGTCCAATTGGTCATCAATGCGCCGATCCTACAGTTGAGCCAGTTGCTTGTCCTGCTGGTTCATACTCAAGTGGAACTTCCACTGTTTGCCAAACATGTTCATCAGGATTGTATCAAAACCTGGCTGGCCAATCTACTTGCCAGGAGTGCCCCGGTGGATCATTTTGTCGCGATGCATCCAGCACCCCAATCAGTTGTGACAGGGGACAGTATTCCACTTCTCACTCAACCGCTTGTCTGGATTGTCCATCCGGCTTCTACATCAACATCACTGGCTCCACTGAATGCTTTCTCTGTCCCAGTGGTTACTCCTGCCCTAATGCAAGTGCAGACCCAATTCTGTGCCCCAAGGGTAGCCATAGCACTGAAGGTTCAACCACGTGTGTTACTTGCTTGGATGGTTATTACACTGATGAAGTAGGAGCGTCAGAATGTAAGGTAAGGATTGAATATTGCTATGAAGTCGAAACAGGGTATAACTTAAAGTTTTTAATTTTCTTCTGTTACATTTGCACGATGCTAAGTTGTTTGTGTTTTTCAATTTTGCGTTTAGTTCATTACATTAATTCAATTGTTAATTATGCAAAGTACCAGCGTTTTTGTTGTTAACCTTGTATCCTTAGCGAATGTGCATGCTATTCATTTATTATCATGTCATTTTACTATGCTTATGCATGCAAAGCTTAAAAGGTGGTGGCAGTTTCATTATAATGAATGAAACATGGTGTTGCAGGCATGTGCTGCTGGTTATCAGTGTTCTAGTAAAATACAACCTGTAATTTGCCCAGCTGGAACAATTAGGTGAGAAATTTGTAATTAAGAAAGTAAACTGTGCAGTTAAGTGTTTGAGTTATTTTTGTCTTTATCGCTTTAACGTTAATTTACAAAAAGTTAAAGGATATTTAAGTAAAAGTTATAAAAAAATCTCTGTTTTACTTTTCTCTTTGGCTTTGCTTTTGTTTTAAGTTGATGTTTTATTTTCATTTTGTTAACATTGTATTTTGAGTTTATGAATTAATTTACACACTTGTATTCACACATCCATAGTCAAAGGTTATATCAATTCAGCATTTATTGAGTTTGTGTAAAAACATAGTAATGTAATAAATGTCATGAACTGTACTTTCCACAGTCTGGAACGGGCCCTAAACTGCACATCGTGTATACCTGGTCATAGTTATAACGCAGATGCTGGGCAATCTGAATGCATTGAATGTCCCGATGGTTACCTATGTGAAGATCCCACACAAGCCCCTACCAATGAGGTTATAACATGATATTATGTAATATTTCCTATTCTGATAAAAATTTGAGGTAGTAGTGTTTGCAACAATGGGCATCATTTGCTGTTGTACGATTGTTTTGTTTAATTGCTATGCTTGCGAATGAAAGTATTAATGGAAATGTGTTAATTTAGTCCTGCCTACCTGGCTGGTATGGCACATCTGCAAATGAATGTCGGCAATGTCCACCTGCAACTTACTCAAATTCATCTGGTGCCGAAAGTTGTTTCCTCTGCGCAGCTGGGTATTATTGCCCTGGTGTGTATAAACTCTAGTTTAAAGATCCATAAAATGCCCAAAAAACATAACAAAGAAATAAATATACACCGTGGTTATTAATAACTTTCACTTTTTAATAACGTATTGCTTCAGTTTCTATCTTTTGAGTGATAATTACCATGAAACATGCAAATTTACGATCAGAAGGCGGGTTTTGTGTCATTTCAATAATTTTCCCTTCCAGATTTTGCAAGTTCATCCTTTCTTGAATGTGTTGCCGGTACCTTCAGTATCGCAGGCTCGGCAAACTGTACCCAGTGCTTGACAGGATATTATCAGAATGAACACCGCCAGGATTCCTGCATCATTTGCCCATCTGGTAAAACATTTCGAGCTTGTAAAGCAATACATATCTTCTATGAAATCAATGAAATGAAAATTAAAGCAAGAATAATTATTTCCTGATGCTTTTGCAACTAAAAATAAGTTTAAGCTATAATTGTCAACGCCTAGAATCCTAGCATATGTTGAAACGTCTTGAGTTGTTTGTATCACGAAGGTCATAGATGTCCAAATCCTTCTGGAAGTCCTATAATCTGTGAGAACGGAACCTACTCTTTGCCCGGAGAAGCTGTTTGTACATCATGCCAAGCAGGCACATATCAGGTGTCGTATCTATTGAAGAGTTTTAATGCATAAAAATGCATCATTGTTTATAAATAGACAATTTTCTTATTTGAGTACAAGTGGAGTAAAACATTTGTTATCATTATTATGCTGTTAATGACATTTTTGGTTGCTTTTGCTGATTCAATTCCAAAAATACTTTAAAATTTTATGCTTGCATAGACAAATGAGGGCCAAAGCAACTGCACAAGTTGCCTGTCAGGTCACGAATGTCCAGGGACGGGCACGATTGTTCCTGCTATATGCCCTAGTGGCACCGTATCGCTGGGAGGGGCGGCAAGGTGTTCTGACTGTAGTTTAGGCACATATTCGGCAGCAAGTGGTGGAACTGTGTGCGAGGTTTGGAAGATTATTTTATAAATGTCCGCTGTTAAATGTTTGACTTTTGATATAGATTTTAAGTTGTTCTACATTATACTATGGTTGCAAATTTGAGCTAGTTGACATTTTTTGTATAGCGCTATTTCTCTGTTTATTTCACAGATATGTCCTGTTGGTTATTTCTGTCCCACTGCAAACGCTATGCCTGTACCCTGTGAATTAGGGACCTATGCACCCACAAATGGATCGATGAGTTGTGCTCCTTGTTCAGCCGGGGCATATGCAAATGAAACTGGGTCATCCTCATGTACGCAATGTCCAATTGGTCATGAATGCATGAGTGCTGTTACGCCTACGTTGTGCTATGCCGGATCTTACAGTGACACTGGTGGTAAAATTCTGAATTCTTCTTCCAATATTGCTTTGTATGTTACAAAGTTTGTTGTATTTGCAGTATTAGATGCTGTGATTGCATTACTAGATGTTATAGTTTATTGCTTTACTTTATATTTATTGCATTGTTCTAAATTCCTTTATCATTATATTAACCATATAATTAAATGAGATATTTCTGTTAGCAGTTTTATTGCTTTAACTATCATTTATGCATCTCTGTCGCTGGCCCCAGTGCTATTGCGCTCTTACGTCATTTTCTTTATAAGAACCTTCCTCGAGGAAAAAGTGTCAACTAGTCAGTTTTAAACATTTTAGGGCTCAACGAGTGCAAGAAATGTGAGACGGGAACTTATAACACTGGGTTTGGTGAAGTGCGGTGTTACGCTTGCCCGGCAGGCTACAGCTGCGCTGCAACTAACGTGGAACCGCAAATTTGTCCAATTGGAACATACAGCACAGTTGGTGTGACATTCTGCCAAGGTAATTAGAGCATGGTTTCGACTGCCTGGTTTGGCTATTTGTGTTGATAATATTACAATTGTACTTTTTCTCAAGTTCATTTTCCTGCTTTTTCACGCTAGTTTTATTTCCATCGGAACTTGAAAAAAGTTTTCTTGAAACTTTTATAATAGATTGCAGTTATTATATCAATTATATAACGTTTACTTACAGGTTGTCAGATTGGAGAATATGCTACTTTGAATGGCAGTTCTAGCTGCACCGTTTGTCCTGGGAATTATTACTGCCCAGTAGCTGATGAATTGCCAACACCTTGCCCAGTTGGAATGTACAGGTGCAGAAGTTTAACTTAAATAATATTTCCTCAAATTTTGTAATCATCAACATAAGTTCCATTGCCCAGCACTCATTCAAATGATTTTCTTTCATTTCGGACGCTCTGCTCAATGATGCAATGCCTTCAGTGCAATTAATGTTGTTAACAAATTGTAATTGCACTTAATAGTCTAAATTTTACGTCTTCATAAAACAAGAATAATAATACAATGAAAATCTGTCCCAACTTGACATGTTCCCTCAAAAATTGGCTCATCTTTAAACTTCCCACCTAGTACCTGCTCTGCATGAAGCCTATTATTTAGGAATTAACTTTCCATTGTGTGCTGTCTAACAATGTCTTTATAACAGGGTGCGAAATTGCTCATCACTTAAAAAACCGATTTCACTAAAAATCGTTTCCTTTCAATCGCTCTGTCAAATGTGACAGCTGAGGTTATTGTTTAGGTTAGCATCTATCTTATACTTCCCACCAACTCTAAGGAACAGCATTTGTTTTCTGTTTGCCAGGCAAATATTTGAATTAATTGGTTAATGTTTTACCAGGTCCTTTGAGTATGATGGTAAGATTGTGAAATGACAGTCATTGCGATGAAAATTTCTATGACTGGTTTTATTCGAGGCGTTTATCTTTATTGCTTGCAGACTAGTCAAGGAAATATGTTCATTTCTTGAGCTAATGTATAACCAGAAAATGTTTCTGGAATACACACTGGTTTCAGGATAGAATAGGACGTGAGAGTTAAATCACAAAGCTTGTGTTTGAGCCGTTTTATGATGTGGTCAGAAAGATAATTTAATATGAGATAAATATGGTACAATTTTAATTGACTTTGTAGGGTCAGTGAATGATAACTATTTTTCTCCTAAACTAGAACAACATTTTTGATTGGAACGTAAAGTCTGAAGACTATGAAAGATTGTAAAAGTGTTGAATATTTCTTTACTGTAGGCAGTGCAGCAATTACATAAACGTTTCATCTGAACTATGCAATAATAATAAACATTAAAATGGAATTCTCTCTTCCAAAATCTCATGCTGTTATCTTATTTATACAAAGTAAAAAAATTCAAAGCTTCAAGAACTTCAAAAACCATAAGTTTAAAATGAAAATAACAAGTATAGGAACAATATTTATTTACAGGCTTAAGCTAACATATTTTGGACGTAAATGATTGTCCTTGTTTAGAGTATGTACAAACTTACCAGTGGTAAGGTCAAACGTGAAATAAATGATAAAAGCGTGCTATTCCATAGGGAAGCAATCTTACAAATTAGAGAATAAGTATAAAAAATGCTGACAAAAGTTGTTAAATAATTTTTCTGGAAGAGTACAATACCAGAAAGTAAAAATAAATAAATATTGATGATTTACTACAATTTCTCCTTTGTACTACTAGTCAGCAAACCTGCCTTCACTGCCTTAGAGTAGTTTCTGTCTGTTTGGTAAATTTCCCATGGAAAAGGGGAAGTGTTGTTCAAATTGCCATGATTTGAATCTGTTTTTAATGTTAAAATTTTGACATTCTTTGAACGTCTTTTGTATACTTTTTGTTACATTTTAGTGGGGAATTTATGACCAAAATTTTACACTGCTAATTAAGTCCGTTCACACAAACATGATAGTTTGATTGCAGAAAAAAAACAAAATTTTAAAATCAATTTGCTAGACTTGTAAAGTTTAATTTCCAATTAAGGTTGAGATTGCAATAGTAGTGATTAATTATTATTTGCTTCAAGAACACATAGAATAGACGTCATTATCTTGACATGGAAACTTGAATCTCACTTGTGCAAACAAGGCCAGGGATATTTGATAGCTCGATGATTTGTTAGCGAGGAACAAGGCGTGTTTACTCTGACGTAAATTACTATTTGCATTATCTTCTTATGTTTAGTTGTTTCAATAGCAGTGTCCACAACAGAGGGTGCTAGTTGTGTCATTGTCGTCACAGCAAACGGCAACTGACAAAGACCAGTGTAGACACGTCCGTTTTGTTCACGGAACTGATCTTATATCTTTCAAGTATGAATTATAATCCCCATTGTAAGTTCTTTGACCACAAAACAAACAAATTTTACATAATTTAAAATTTTTGTGATCCAAACTACTACCTTTGATTCAAGACATTTGAAATGAGAAGCACAATTTTGAACCTAATGTATTATTTTTACCATTATTTGTGCGATGCATTGGTAAGATGCCGGTCATTACAACACAATAAAAACATTTAAAAGCTGTTTGTAACATTCATTGAACAGCAGATGTAAGAACATCTTACCATGTGGTTGTGTTTCATTGTTTTAAATTTTCAAATCTTTATCATTTCATACATGTCTCTGTTTGTAGACAATTAAGAAATTGTGAATTTAACTTTTTACAAGTAACAGATTTTTCTTACAAAGAAACTTTTCTAATATGATGATGTGCTATTTGGAGGTTTATTGATGAATGAATTGAAATGGCTCGACTCAAAAGTGTTTTGTTTTTCTTCATTTTCTTGACAACAGTTCGTCTTTTTAGTTTTCCTGGATCAACCAATTGCTTGGCTACAGCACAGGGAACAGTTTTCGATTCTGCTACTGGGTTAGCAATACCATGTGCCGTAAGTAAAGTTTTGGTTTTCATGCGACTTAGTTTAGATAACAAAGAAGTGCCACTGAGCAAAGTACATCTGAGGTAACTTTGCCCGGTGATGTTAAATCAAATTGATAGCTAGTTTTTGTCTTGAAAATCTTGATAAAAAGTAAACAAAAGTTGCATCTAAAAAGAGTACACATTTAACTGCTGAGCAGGCCGGAACATACTACAATGGTTCTGCATGTTTGGACTGTGATACTGGATTTTCTTGCCTTGGCAGCAATGCGTCACCCCAAGCGTGTGCCAATAACACTTACCAAAACGAAGCAGGGCAAACAGCGTGCCTCCCTTGTCCAGCTGGTATTTGCTTATGTTAATATGCAGAGTAACTGTATTTCATTTGATATATTTTGTTAAAAGTAATAATACATTAATTAAACCATTCTATGCTTTCGTGATGGAATGATATTTTTTTGATCTTTAACTGCTGTCTATTTATTCAATGTTGTTTCTTTCAGGGAAAAGTTGTTTAGATGTTGCTGCTGATCCAGTTGAATGCGATGCTGGTCAATACAGTCCTGTTTCAGATAGTGTTTGCCATGTATGATTGCATTCTGCTTTTTCTGTTATCATTTCCACACCAATATTGAATTGATTTGAAAGTTTTAGTTAAGAATTAAAGACAAATAAATAATTTTTAAAATTTTTAATTATTCTGACTTGCTTAAAACTATTACAAACCAGCTGTAGATTTATAATTTGTATTATTTTGCGATCAACAATATATGGCCTGTTTCCTGTATTTATTTATTTTACCAAACGAAGCTAAACGTTTCGTGAAACAAACAATTTTCTATTTCAAATTAATGTTAATAGGCTTGTGACAGTGGCTTATACAGTGATCCTGGAGCTTCACATTGCCTTCAGTGTCCTGCTGGTTCTTCCTGTACCACCTCAAGCAAAACAGAATGTCTTGCTGGAACATACTCAACGCTTGGTGCTGGCATATGCACAAGTTGTGATAATGGTGAGACGATTACTCAGTCTGAAAGTGTCTGATTAATCTGTTTGTTTTCTACCTTTTGTCATTTTAAATTCATCATTTATATCAACATATCAAATTTGTTTTATAGGTAGTAACATATCTGTCACATGTATTCTTTTTCGTTGGTGATCTAGGTACACACACCAATGGTACAGCAGGTGCTGCATTCTGTTCTCAGTGCCCAGCAGGTTACAAATGTGAAGATCCCACCTCAGCACCAGTCCCTTGCAGTGACGGGGAGTATAGTACAGTTGGAGATGTAAGTATTAATGTTAAAGAAATGCAAAATAAAAGTTTTTTTGTTTTTTTCTCTCCAAAAGTAGTAAAGTAATAATGACCTTGAATGTCAACTTAACATGGTTGGGAACCACCAAAAAAGTGACCTGAAACTTTAGTTAATCGATCTTTGCATAAACTTTTTGTATGATTTTAGGGGCAAGTATATTGCACGTTAAGATGTTAACATAGAAGTCTGGAACTGAAAGATTTATTACATAATAATCCTTCAAAACTCTGCCCTGATGGGACCGTTTATTTACATACTTAACTAGAAACTTCAGCCACATGAAAAGGAAATTGCATTTTCTGACTTAAAGTATTCCAGTATTTTCATATCAGTGTTTTACAGACTGGTCAAATTGAAATTAATAGTTTCAAAGAGCTTCATGCTAAACCTAAGTCCTGTGTATGCATGAATAGTTGAGTGCTTAAAACGATTCATCTGTTGTCGAAATTATTTCGTCATGACCTCTATTTATGCACGGCCAGGCTCGATGCTTTTCTTGCCCGGCTGGGTTTTATTGTCCTGATCCTGCTGACAGTCCAAAGTCTTGTCCACTCGGTCAGTATTCAACAGGTGGATCGGGTGCTGCTGGGTGTGACCAGTGTCCTGCCGGAATGTCTTGCAATGATTTCAAGTCGTCAGAAGCTTGCTTGGAGGGAACCTACTCGATTGAGGTGATCTTTCATTGCATTATGCTTATACTGCTGTTTTATATGTCATATTAGAAAATTTATATTTTTTTGCAAAGTTTTAAATGATTACAACACGATTTCTTTGTCGATTAACAACAATTGTGTACAAAGCTTCACTTGATGAGTCTGTCATGAAGTTATTATGTGGTGGTGTGCTAACTCATGGCTATAATCAGACATTAAATAACAAGGTCTGGTCTGCAAATAGATAACTTTCACACCCCTCCACCACCATAACTACCGAATAAAACACCAGTCCAATGACAAAATGTTGATCAAAAGGCCCTGCTTGCTTTGACTGAATGTTTTTCATAGTTTCTTATTAAATCAGGGAGAAGCGGTGTGTACCGACTGTCCAGCGGGTTCTTCATGCGCCGATGCAACACTTAGTCCTGTCAGTTGCGCAAGTGGTGAATACAGTTCTGCTGGCAATGGAACATGCTACCCCTGCCCTATCGGTGAGATCACTCAATATTTAATAAAAAATTAATTAATTAATGGTAAAATTTTATAAATATAAGGGATCAATTTTTTTACCTTTTTAACTTTTTAGCCAACATGTAATACTGTGCTCCCCTTGTTTAAAACTTGGTTCATTTATTTAGTATTCCTTATTAAATTTAAGAGGAGTGCGTCTTATCTCTTATACCTCATAGTATCCAATCTTCTAGTATACTCCCGATAAAGCAACTTATGCTTGCGAAAGCTCATGTAGGATAATTAAAAGTAGAAGTTAACCCTTTTGCTATGTACTGGGTTAACACAAATCAGCCACTATCAGCTTTATTGAAGTTTCTATTTGCTTACCATAGGTTATATTTGTGTTGATCCATCCAATGCTCCTCTGAAATGTCCATCCGGGACCACGACTGATGGCATGACCGGGCAGACATCCTGCTCAGCGTGCCCTGCTGGACAGTCTTGCACAGACCCGGCGTGAGTGATTTCTTGTTAAATATGTTGTTGTATTTGCCGTTTAACGTTGAAAAAAATTCCCATCTTCAGTGAATTTGTGAAATATATTTTTTCCGAATGTTCTTTCACTGAGTATTAGCTGCTTGTTGCTTGCATTGCAGCTGCATTTTTAGTCTTGATGGGACAATAATGTTTAAGATACTTGATGCTTTACAGAGCTGCACCGTCGATTTGCCCGACTGGTTCTTATGTCCCAAGTGGAGTCTCAGAATGTGAATCTTGTCCTGCCGGGGCCAAATGCTCTGGGGTTAGTCCCTTTTCTTAAATAACTCAGCCCCGTTTATATTTTGACCCTCTTCTATTGCTAGAAAATATTGAGTTTTCTTATATATCTTCTGCATAATACGCTGTCTCTTCGTGCAACGCTGACCAGCGCACTAAAGAGAGATTATTAGCGTTAAATAGATCTATCAATTGTCTTGTACTGTTCACATGTATGTAATTAAATGAATAGCTGCCAGTTTCATAATGAAAACACTTAAACGTTTGAATTTTCCAATCTTTAACGAGCAAAAGTGCTGTGGAACGCAAAAAGATGCAAAACACCACGGAAACATTGACATGACATCTTAAATAACTTGCCTGGAGATTTAACCGTTGGCCGTTAACCGTCATACTTGGCTGTAATTGATATTTTCAATCATTATAAGTTGCTGTTACACTTGCGATTGTTCCGTCTTACCGATGCCAATAATTTAGTCCTATCTCATAACTCGTTTACATTTAAAAACTTAAAATAACTTTTCAGAGCACTGCAGAAGCTTGTACGGCCGGCACCTATTCCCTCTCAGGTGAAAGTAATTGCACAGATTGTCCTGCTGGCTTCGCTTGTCCATACACAAACCAAGCGGTGGTGGTTCCGTGCGAACCAGGTCTGTGGTTTTTGTCAAAAGATAGTTGAATTTTAATTATTATTGTTTTGAAATTAACACGCTGTTTTACCTTCTTCGTTGAAATCTATCGTGCGTTGTAGTGCAACCAATGAGCTATTATGCTGTTATCATCTTTGATAAAACTTAAAATACTTAAATTGTTTGTACGAAGGCATTTTAAAACCAGCAAAACTCTACTTATTGCGTTTTAAACATTATTTCTACAGGATCATATTCCATTGGTGGCCAGTCTTACTGCACACGTTGCCCCGTTGGTTCTGAATGCCCTGACGTAGACAAAGCCACAGTGACACCTTGTAACCCAGGTTATTACTCTGTTGGTTTCCAGAATACTTGCACAGAGTGTCCGGCTGGAAAAGCTTGCCCAAATCTTGATGGAAGTGGAAACATAGATTGCATTGCGGTGAGTTGTGTTAAGAAAGCTTTCATCTGGTTTATTGCTTGGAATATCGTTGTAGGTTTAAATTAGTTTTATGATAGAAGCCGTTTTCTTCTTGAAATTAGAAATCTTATCAATTATGATGAGCATTTTGAAACCAACTCAGCTTGACTGGGAATAAATGATAAAACTAGTGTTTTGCAGCATTATTTTGCAATTCTCTTGTTTGCATTGTTTTGAAAAGTATTTGACAAGTGTGAAATCATTGCAGGGTACATATTCATCTGCTCATGCGACATCATGCACTGCGTGTCCTGCAGGAAGTGCTTGCCCGTTCACAAACAACAACACAACGATAACTTGTGGCGATGGGTACTTTTCTGGCTCTGGCCAAGCAGTAAGTGTTTGATGTTGAAACATTTAGTCATGAGTTATTAGCATTGGACCAATATGTCTTGAGTTATCACTTGTAGGAAAGCTGAATACAAGAGCCAAAACAGCAGAAAACAAATTATTGGTCAAACGTTTTGATCGATGCTAAAATCTTTTTCAGTGCACGTGTTGACCGAAACGTCTGACTAATAAAATGTTTTCTACAGTATTAGATCTCGTATTCTCTCCTTGTATTCGTTCTACGTATTATTTAACATCACTTCCAATATTTTAGAATTTTCTTTTCTATAAAATATTCATGTAGTGCATTTTATTTTGCTCGAAATTATATATTTAATGAATATTTTTCCTCAGACATGTACCCCATGTGCGGCTGGTTATTACTGTGATACCAGCGATGCGGCTGATGGAGGTGCCACGGCTTGTGACTCTGGCTCGTATAGCGTTGGTAGGCAGGCGTCATGCACTGACTGTCAGCCCGGATATGCTTGTCCCACTATTTTCACTGCTATTGTCATGCCATGCCCAGAAGGAACATATTCAGAAGCAAAAAAGATGGTACGTTAAGGTTTTGCGAGAAGTTAAATTGTCATACTTTTTTAAAGAATTGGTTATTAACCTACATTTTATTAACATACTATTTTATTGTTATCGTTAACTCATTCCTATTTAAAACCTGTTTAATATAAATATTGCAAGTCTATCAAATTTGTGTAGCTGAGCGGTGATGTTTGAATCTTTTTGTTGCGTTACTGTGTCGCACATGAAATAATGCTGGCCATTGCCTTTAAACTCGACCTTTGACACTTTCAGGCCTGCACGGCGTGTCCAGCTGGAGAAGAATGCCGTGTTACAACTTCCAAAGGAACCACTTGTCCCGATGGCAGGTACAGTCTTGGCAGACAAACAGAATGCACAATATGTCCCGCCGGGTACCAGTGCTCTACTAAAGACAGTGCACCTATTATCTGCCTCTCAGGTAAATACATGTTTAAGCTCAAAGACTAGTGTTGAAATATTTAAGTTGCCGTGCAGAATGTGTAATGAAGGTTTTTTCATTTATGAAGCCAGGCTTAATTTCATGTTTAGTTGTTTACGGTGAACTGCAACAGCCTTAACTTTGAATAACTGGACTGTGTAGCGTTATCACGGTAATAAAACAAACCGATGATCTTTGAAAAGCCACATTTAGTTGGTCACAGCCAAACACCGACTAAAAACTGAACCGAAAAGCTGAAAAAAAGTGCACAATCTTTATATTTAACGAGGGTGTCAAATCATGTGATCAAGATAGATAAGAACAAACAAATGAAAACACTACACTAAGCAACTACACAACACGTGAAGAACAAAGTTTTTAACAAATATTTTAAAAACACACTTTCGATCAAGAAAGTGAAACGATTTCAATGAAGATGGATTTGTTTCTGCCTATTTTGCTACTGCTTTGATGTTCCAATATATGAAGAATTTGTTAATTGAATATGATTTTTGGTTATCTAAATTCTAAGCCATGTGCGATTTGTAAAAATAGTTGAAGTGAGGTTATTTTTTGCAGGCGAATATTCATCCTCTGAAAGTACAACATGCACACCATGTGATGCTGGGTATGTGTGTAGTGGAGGAAGCACAGTTCCCAGACCACCTAACGACATCTGCCCTCTAGGTTTGCTTTTATCATCTATTGTACGTCTAATCATCTATTACAGGGCCCCGCAAATAATGGGTCACGACCCAAATTTGGGTCGCAAGACCTTCCAGTCTGGGTTGCCAAATATTTTAACTAATATTTATTCAATATTCATTGTTTTCAACACGAAGCCCATTGTTCTCATTAGGTGGAATACATGTGTTCATTTACTTACTGTTTTATGTGCTAAGTTTCACACAATTTTGGTGCAAGAAAATAGCTACTGTCAATAGTAGTCTTAACATCGATATTTAATTTCATAGCATTTTCCACAAACTTATATGCTCAAAATATGCTTTGGTCGTGAGAATTTAGAACTATTTTTTAAGGGTCGCGCCAAAAAGTTTTTGCGGACCCCTGATCTATTGTACATGTACATCTGTATTCCTGTTCTATATCTCTAAAGTGACTTTGCCGGTTTTAAGTTATACAAGCTTATTAGTTAACTAACTGATTTTACTTATTAATTCAAATTATTTGATTAACTACTGTAACAGTTTGTTGGAGCAAAACTTAAAAGATTCTTTAACTTATAGTTGATGCTTTAGGGAGCATCATCGAAGATTTTTTATATGCAATTAGGCATTTTTCTGAGTCCAGTTAAGTTAAAGTCAATTCCAGTTCTAATTAAATCAATGAGTTGTCAACCTAGGTTATTTTATATGTGGCAACACCCTGGAAAGCTTTTTATTCAAATATTTAAGTTTCAATCTCGCTGCAGTATGACCAGATACATTATTATGATGGTGAGAATGCCAATTAAAATACTTTTTTATCATGGACTTGGTCTCTTGCAGGTTCTTATTGCACTGCTGGTACGGATGCAGCTGTACCTTGTCCAGCTGGTTCGTATGGAAGCCGGGAAGGTCTGGAATCTGCAGGAGATTGTGCAAATTGTCCTCCAGGTATGTATGACATCATAGTTTAATCAGTGCCGGTTGGAATAATACAAAAAGACAGTGAAATGCAGAACTTCATGAATTGAAATTTTGTAGTTTTTGTATATTCCAAAAACATATTGAATCCGAGGTGTTTCTTTAATGTTTTTCCTTAAGGTTACTATTGTCTGGAAGGCACAGCAGGTGTCCCTCGTGCTAACAACCTCTGCCCCAAAGGTTACTTTTGCCCTGAAAGCACTGAAAGAAACAATGAAAATCCTTGCCTAGCGGGTACTTATGGACCTGACGCAGGAATGGAAACGGAAGCAGCAGCATGTAAATCGTGTCCTGAGGGAAGATATTGTACACAAGGTAGAGCCTATTTGTGTGTGTGGACTGAAATACTAAGTGGTTTTATACATAAGTGGTAACTTTATTTGTATTGTTTTTTATGTGTGATAACTGATAAGCCATGCAATACATTTTTACTTACCTCGGTTATTTCACATCGTACAGAAAAAATGTTTTGTTTTTTACAAATTATAATTTCAAACGCAGGATCATCAACGCCGGGAGTACCATGCCCAAGAGGTCACTACTGTGAGGCAGAGACAGGTAACGAAGGAAATGGTGATGGTGCGAAGGAGCCAGTTCCATGCATGGCAGGCACATATACTGCTGAGGAGGGAGCAAGAAGTGAGTGGAAATATTAATCTTCTTTATGCTATGCTTTGTTAAAATTTGTTATGACATACTTTAACTTAATACAATTATCTTGCGAGTCACAACTTAACAAGCGGTGATCGACGATTTGCAATTACCTCGTTATAGCGATATTGCAATTTGTGCTTCAAAAATGTCACAGTGAATAACTTTAACAGCCATGGCCTCGTGTGTTGATTGCCCTGCTGGTTACTATTGCACGTCCGGGACTGCCAATCCTAGCTCGTGTCCACCAGGAACATTTCAACCGGACGTCCAAAAGCCATCGGCGGATAACTGTCTTCCTTGCACAGCGGGTATGGCATGCACAGTCGCAGCTCTCACCCAACCCGATTCTTCATGTAGTCCTGGGTATGTTTGAGATGTTTATTGTGGGTTTTTGGCCCTCGTCGGTGTTTTTTTATTTAAAAGTTTTGTCGGTGTTTTTACTTTTTATGTTGTTTGTCAGTAAGTTTAAGTGGTTTGTGGTCGTTTATTTTCAGTTATTATTGCCCCGTTGGGAGTTCGTTGCCTAATAACGATTCCCATGCATGTCCTGCTGGCACTTACACCGATGAATATAACATCACTTCATCAGACCAATGTGATATTTGTCCAGTACGATATGCTTGCTACGAAGGTATTACATTTCTAGACTAAATATTCTGAGTTGCATTTTATATGACTTTTAATTTTGGTTTTGGTTTGGTATGTCCATTAAATTTTGAACTGTATTAAGCACACACAGTAGCATAGAAGTATAAAATACAGCATATTTCAAAACGGTGGACCCTTTTTTCACAGCAGTTTATTCATTGATGGTAAAAATGTGTAAAAAGTTCTGTTTTAAATTTTTTATTGTTTGTGCTTTTCAGCTACGGGTGGAACAAATAGAAAACCTGTACAATGTGCACCTGGATATTTTTGTTCAAATGGAACAGAATTTACAACTCAACACCCATGCCCTGCTGGGTCGTATTCAAACAGATCGAACTTGGCAAGCTGGGAAGAATGCTGGCAATGCCCCAGAGGTTTCTTCTGTCTTAATGGGAGCAGTGATATTTCGAACAATACATGCCCCGCTGGATATTATTGCCCTGCAGGTAAGTAGACATAATAACGAGCTTGTAATAAGTAAGTTGAAAAATGAAATCAAACAACTTTACACCATTCTATTCACCTAGGTCCTATGTAATGGTTCAGTGTAATTGAAACGTTTTGCTTACTTTTAGTTCTATCACTTGCTTTTTTTATGAATAATTTTAAACGGCCTGATGTTCAGGTACCCAGTATGCAAAGCAGTATCCATGCTCCTCTGGGTCCTACTCAAATATGACCGGCAATGTCCGATGGGAGGATTGCGACGACTGCATTGAGGGTCATTATTGTACGGCAGGATTGGAAGCTCCAATAGCTTGCCCTCCGTAAGTTCTATGACATTTCTATGTCAGCATGATATTTGTTGAACGTTTGACCCGGTTTGAACATGATTATGCTTGTGTTTATAAATTAAATAAGGATAACATCAAGAAGCTTTAAGCTGAGCGGATGTATAAAATATGTCTATTTAGCATGTTTTGTTTTCAAGCTCGTTTGTCCTACTCAGAAACTAATGACGCCATTTAAGGCAAAGTATAATTTCCGTGCTTTCACTCGTCTGACATGTTCAAGGCATTACGCTTATTGCACCGATCGTCAACCCAGCCCACAACAATGAAAATTGTTTTAATGCTGAACTTGGTCTTGTCCGTATTGTTTAATTATGGCCTGTGTTTGTATTGTTTTGTCATAATTATTTTTATAAACCTGCAGCGGGACATTCAATGATGCTTCTGGATCAAAAGCTTCTGATGCTTGTGCCTCATGCGATGCAGGTTACTACTGTCCTGATAACGGCACAATAACACCAGTGCCGTGTGGAAAAGGAATGTATTCTGTGAGTTATTACTTAACTATCAGTTAGTCCACAACTGTAAATGACCAGTGTGCTTTACAAAGTAAATTATTGTAATCATACTTCATCAACCATATTGGCGACATCATACCTGATTTCAGCTATTGTGTTTTGCTGTTGTTTTTAAAGGGATTTGGTTTATCTGAATGCTTAATTTGTCCGGCTGGTTATTACTGTGATGACGACACAACAACGAATGCTGTCCTTCAGAATAAAACTTGTCCGGAAGGCATGCATTGCGACAACGGGACTGTGCAAGCACCAGATCTCTTCGATTTCTCCTGCCCTGCCGGCTTTTATTGTTTAAGAGGCTCAACAGTAATTTCTCTTCAAAATTTGTATTAACTGTCGATCAAATTTTAAATAATTAAATTCGATCTCTTCCGCTTTTAATTTTAAATCGTTTTTTTTTTTCGAAGTTTTTAATGGTGTTTTTTTCAAAATTACAATTAACAATTAAGAACTGCTTTTTAGTCAGTGGCTTTATTGCGCCCTCTACCAGCGTCAATAACTCATTTACTAAAACTTATTTTGATGTACATTTACATTCTTTCATCTAAAATTGATTGTTTTTTGTAGGAACCCTATCCTCAACCGTGCCCTGTTGGAACATATAGTGACAAAACCGGTCTGAAAACGTATGCTGAATGCACGCCATGCACAGAGGGCTTTTACTGCGATGTCACCAATCTCACAGCCCCGGCAAGTGGTCTTTAACTTATCCTTTTAGCTATGTAGATGGGATGTAGGTTAACATCAACTACTGTAAACATTGTTGATAAGTCTTGTAAAATCTATACCCTGTATAAAAGAGAAAATGTAAAAATTTGAAATTCATTTCAGGCTGGTGATTGCCCTCCTGGCTATTACTGCATCACAGGAACTGGAGGCTCGAAGTCACATCCATGCTCACGGGGAACATTTTTAAATGGAAGCTCTGCTATATCATCGGATAGCTGCACGACATGCACTTCGGGGTATTACTGCCCAGATATGGGAACTTCTGAACCAATTCCTTGTCCAAAGGTAACTTTTGAACTAAAAATAAAACCGTTTTAAGGAAAATTCAGACTTCCCAAAAAAATGTTTAACATTAAACTAAGTCCTTGATGTTTTTAAGCTTCTTTTATACACTGCGTTATTTTCACTCAAGGGCCATTACTGTGAACCAGGCCAGTCCAACTCGGCTAATTGTCCTGCGGGCACCTACAGCAATCGTACTCTTGTCAAAAGTGCCCTGGAGTGCACGTCTTGCCCTGGTGGATCGTACTGTGAAGGCGTCGGGAACGAAGTACCGACAGGTTTTTGCAAGGAAGGTTATTACTGCGAATCTGGAGCGTGGGTAGCTGTAAGTAGGAAGTAGTTATGTTAAGTGAAATGGATTTTTGAGGTTATTCTCATTTGTATTTGCTAGGTTATTGTTTTAAGAATTTTGTTGTCCTATTTTCAGACTCCCAATGATGGTGAAACTGGAGATGTTTGTCCGGCCGGTGGTTATTGCCCTCAAGGTTCTCCGTCTCCTCAGACATGTCCGCCGGGAAAATATTCAGTGTTTCAAAGTAAGATTCCAAGTGGGATTTTATAAATCCACCTGGAATAGTGCTATACGTGAAATTTTACAAGTTTATTTTACAAATTTTATTATGATCGCGATTCCTATTTCAAAATCTTCGCCTTATTATCATGAAGTCGTGTGTCATCCAAGTATGAATTATTACACAGTGGCCATTAGCGAAGACAACTGCACAGACTGCCCAGAAGGAAAATTCTGTTCTGGTCTAAGTTCCACCGGTTACACCGGCAACTGCTCTGCCGGATATTACTGCACTGGTGGAGCGAGCACTTCGACACAGAACCATGCTGAACCCGGTTATTATGCTGAAGTAGGCGCGTTTGATCAGACCGAGTGCCCCAAGGGTAGGCTTGAATGACAAAATATCGTTATAGTTTTTTGTGATGTGCTGTTATAAAGAAAGTCGATTTTAAATAATAGTCTGTAATAAAAACAGCAGTATGATGATTGCATGTTCCTTGCAACCATGTGCAGGAACTTACAGCAGCGGCTCTAATTCACCGTCATGTACTGTGTGTGAGGCGGGCCAATACTGCAACGAAACCGCAATGTCTGCCACCCTTCAGTGCCCCAGAGGCTATTATTGTCCACGACAAACCATCTCGCCTAAACCATGCCCCCCTGTAAGTGATGTGCGATTAGTTTTTTTAACATACTTACTTAACTTTTTACTCATACTTTGCTTGACCTATAAAGGAAATAGAATAACCAGTTATTATTGATTAATTTTTAATTTCTTCCCAACCAGCTTTGTCATTGTTATATTAAGGAAAATAGGTCAACATGGGTGTTGTTTTATTCTTCAGGGAAAGTTCAACGATGAGTTAGGGCAGCTGGACGAAAGTGCGTGTAACTTGTGCAATGAAGGATATTTCTGCAGTGAGGTAAGTCAACACATTCATGCAGCTTGTAGCGAACCAAACAAATTATGGCAAATGAAACTTTAAAATCTCAAGTTTTAAACTTCAATTTAAATTCCAGAGTGGTTTGCCGGAAAGTGAGGGACAATGTGCCCCTGGTTTTTGGTGTGGAACCGGGTCCACAACATCGACCCCTGACGGAACACAAACAGAGTTTGAAGGCGGGCCATGCCCTCAGGGTTTCTACTGTGAGAGTGGCACGGCTGACCCAGCCCAGTGCAAGCCAGGTTGTTTCCAAGAAAATTTATTTGTTTTTTGCAGTGGTTATGTTGAGATTTTTGTGACATAAAACTCAGACATTGCAAATAATTACGCATAAGCTATAGTTTCTTTAAAAATACTGTGGTTTCGTTATTAACCACGTTTCCCTTATTCTGTAAAGGGACTTATAATAATGCTACTCACGGCAAAAATGAAAGTTATTGTTTGGAATGTCCGCCTGGAAGAAGCTGCAGTGAATTCAATCTGGCAGAACCTGATGGCTATTGTACAGCAGGTAAATGGTGTTTTGCCTGTGCTGTTATTTAAAAACTCATCTCCTGCGCTTAAAAATAAATTGTATAGCAGTTTGTTAATAAATTAATGCCCGTTGATAAGGATTTTAAATGTTGCCTAATATTTAGCGATTGCTATGTGTTAAGTGAAAGTGTGCTATGACTGCTATGTATAGTATTGTAC
The DNA here is from genome assembly GCF_947623445.1 of Clavelina lepadiformis. Taxonomy (NCBI): domain Eukaryota; kingdom Metazoa; phylum Chordata; class Ascidiacea; order Aplousobranchia; family Clavelinidae; genus Clavelina; species Clavelina lepadiformis. The sequence goes on from NC_135241.1 coordinate 22,975,392, forward strand.
AACTCCATGGGTTACTAAACGAAAGGCCACCACCAGAAGTGCTCAATAAATGCTAAGTTTTCACACAATTGTTCAGTTTATGCTACTTCTACGTAGGCTACTATTGCAGTGGTGGGGCAGAACAAAGCACCCCACCAGAAGACACAGCCGTCCCATGGGGGGCAGCATGCGAACCTGGTTATTATTGCCCAACTGGCAGCCCGAGTCAAAGACTTTGTGAACCTGGAACATACAACACAGAAGAGAAGGCATCTTCTTGTCATAACTGCCCTGAAGGTTATCAGTGTAGAGGTTCGTCACCATTTCCTTTGGTAAATGATACTGCACAGGTTAAAGTAGTTGTTAAACTTTGTAAATTATTTACAAAAGGTGGGCAAGATCGTATATTGTGCCCAATTGGTTTCTACTGTCCCAATGGAACCGGTCTATTCCCGAGAAGTTGTCCGCCCGGCACGTACCGAGCAAGTGTGGGAGCTGCGACTATTGACGACTGCACACCGTGCGATGCCGGTAATGGTTTAAGCACCGCATCAAACATAGATCGTTTAATGCTTATATTGTATCTCTAAATTTTATCAACGATAGTGGTGCTTAGTTGTAGCTTGTTGTGTGTTAAAATATGTGATGGTCATCAGAGTTTTGTGCGCAGGAAAGTTCTGTGATGAGTTGAACCAGACCAGTTCAACAAAAGACTGTGATCCCGGCTATTTCTGTCGGTAAGTGTTCGTATTTCATTTGTCCCCCATTATCTATGGCATTAACAGCCGTCTACCTGCATCACACTTCAGATGTCAGCAAAAGAAGCACTTCAGATTGTGTTTGAAATTAAAGTTAACTTGAAGCATTTACTACTTTAGTAATTAGTTATTGTTATCAGACCTTATACCACCATATCCATTAATTAGAATTTAATCACTTACTGATGTCAGTCAACAACTTTGATCGTTTTGCTCTCACAGATCAGGGGTGAACGTTAGCAACCCAACAACCACACCCTCTACAGGTGATGGGGGAATATGTCCGCCGGGTTATTACTGTCCAAGGGGAACAGGAGAGCCGGAGGGTTGCGATGTCGGAAAATACTCTGATCAGGTTTATTTGAATGGGATCACTGCCCATGCGTATATTATATATCTATGGTTACTCGGCACGACTTTAATCGATTGAAACCCGAATTTAAATTTTAAACTAATTTCAATGCAACCCTAATTTAAATTAACTCTAATTTAAATTTAACCCTAATTCTAATTCTTAGAAATGTCAGGTTAGAATTGCTGCGGTACCGATATCTATACATGTATGAAACTAGGTGCTGACTTTTTTTATTCTGTTAAAGATGGGATTGCAAGCAGCAGATGAGTGCTTGGACTGTGAAGCTGGGAAGTTTTGCTCCACGACAGGATTAACTGCGCCTGACGGAAACTGCACCGCTGGTTATTTCTGCTCAGGTGGATCTTCCACGTCCACACCCACAGGTTAGACTCGGTCACTGATTTCTTGAGATTTTATTACTTGTTTGCATTGAGAAAATGGATACATTTGATGCTGTTTTACATTTCTAAATTTGGAAGGGCGCCTTCAAACCTTTTTTGAGAAATAGTTGGTCAGACTTTTTAGATCCAGTAGGCATAAATTTTTTGTTATTATTTTAGTTCTAACTTGTATAATGATCTCTTTCTAAACAGGGACTGGCGGAGATCTGTGTAGTTCCGGCTTTTACTGCCCTGAGGGCACGCCAACTGAGCTTCGTTGCCCTGCCGGAGGGTACAGCAATTCCACTGGACTCGCGGAATGCACCCCATGCGAACCCGGGTTTTATTGCCCTGCTGAAACTGTTGATTATACTAAGTACCCATGTGTGCCTGGTTATTATTGCCCAGCAGGTATGGTAGTGACTATCAACGTGCATGGCTTAAAGTTTATGGTGTCACTTGTCAAAATTACGACATTGTTGATCATCTATTTGTTTTTTTTAAAAATAATTTCTACCGTTCATTAAAATTATTAAGTTGAAATCGTTATTACTTCTGGTCTTTATTCTTGTCCCAGGGTCCAGCACTTACGTACCCTGTCCGTCTGGGTCATATGGGACTGCCCCACAGTTATCATCTGCTGAATCATGCTTGCCTTGTGACCCCGGAAAATATTGCCTGGAATCTGGAAATACCACTGTGTCTGGGGACTGTGACCCAGGTACAATGTTGATGTCTACCTGTTGTTTATTCATCAAAAGAAAATAAATTTTTAGCTTAAAAAATTACAGTCATTTTTAAATTAGTCTTTTCTTTCACGTTTTTTGTTCATTCTCGTGTTTAAAAATTCTCAATAAACATGCCTTTAACTTTAGGATTTTACTGTTTAACCAACTCGTCCAGTCCACGTCCAAGTGGCTTCGCCAAATACTCGAACACGACAGAGTCGTGCTTATGCCCGGCTTCAGATGTCGGTGGCGAATGTCCACTCGGTCACTACTGCCCATCTGGCACCGGGCAGCCTCTACCATGCAGTAATGGCTCGTACTGCGCAACCATCGGTGAGCAACAATTATGATCTCTTGAGGAGATAATTTTTTTTGATAAATATTTCAACCCTCAATGCCTTGTGTGTCAAAGGTCTTTCTACTCCTGGTGGACCATGCTCTGCTGGGTATTATTGCAACTCATCGGCGACTCGACCTGACCCTGAAGACGGGGTCACAGGGGGTTTCTGTCCTCGAGGATATTGGTGTGGTAAGTCCCGTACCTCCTGTATGTATTTGTGTATTTGAATTCGGAAATGTTCAGATTTTCATGCAAAATTGTTCTTTATCGAAAGTATAGATGCAGATTATGTATATGTAGCATTATTGAATAGAAACTATTTTCATTGTTTATTTTTCTGTTTATTTTTGCTTATTGATTGAAGAGGTTTTAAGTTTAAGTTTTCGATCAACCTTTCAATAATTTTTTTCAGGAGAGGGCACAGACAACCCAACCCCGTGCCCAGCTGGAACGTTTGGTGCAGGGGAAGGTTTGAAGTCAGAAGCAAATTGTACAAAATGCACGCCCGGCTTTTATTGTGAGGATCCTGCACAGAATGGAGTGACAGCAGAGTGCAATGCTGGTTAGTATCGGTTGTGCAAATATATATAAATTCCGCAAACTCGTTTCAATGCCAAATAAGTCGTTTTATAAACATTGTCTGCGCATCGTAGGATTCTTCTGTCCAGAAGGGTCCAGTGTTGGGAATAATATGCAGTGTGAACCGGGCTACCAATGTCCAGTCGGCTCACCAGATCAAGTGCTATGCGATTCGGGATATTATCAGAACGAAGCGCAGCAGGCAAGCTGCAAAATGTGCCCCGCTGGTGCGTAACACTCGTTTGCTGAAAGAAATACAAATTTTAAATATTTTTAAAATTCAGAAAATGACATGATTTCAGCTTCAACCGAATAATAGTTAAGGTTCCACCAACCAACAAGGTGTTGGTTCAGGTTCAGGTCACATTGTCTTTCTGAAATTTTCTACTTTGTAACCGATTTTTTCGTGGACAGGTTTTTATTGCGACATAAATGATGGCCCCATACAAGACTACACGCTTTATGAATGCCCCCTAGGAAGCTACTGCATTAATGGAACAAAGTATTCCACCGAATATTTGTGCCCAGTGGGTACTTATGGTTCAGCAACCCAGCGGGAAAGTGCTGACGATTGTGCACCTTGTGAAGTTGGAAAATATTGTCCCAAAGAAGGATTAACACCAGGGAATCGTAAGTATCCAGATTTGTATTGTTTTGATTATTATAAGTGTAGCTTTTATTATTGCTTTAAAGTTGGAAGATAGCTTCCTAAAACTTACTTTTTTAGACAACTTAACCAACTGAAGATAACTTTTTTAAATTGTTTTCTGAAAATTGTAGAAAACCGCATACTGAAATTAAATTGCACAAATACTGTTCACCATTTTTGAGTCCTTTGTTCACAGTGGTTATTTCTTGTATAGAAAATATGTGATTGCTTTAACTTGTATGCTTTGAATGCATTTGTAAAATACATCTTGATAGTGTAATATTCCAGCTTAAGCTTTCTGCATGGTCAGTTTTTTATCAAATTCAATTACAAGTGTTGGCTATGATGACGTTTGATAATAAATGCTATTTAGTGAGTGACAGCTCGTATGATTGTGCCGCTGGTTACTTTTGTATTTCTGGAGCAATTATATCGACACCTGAAGATGGAATAACTGGCAGACCTTGTTCTAAAGGACATTATTGTCCTGCTGGTGGGTGGTGCTTAATGTATTTAATATACTACTATGCATAAATTGCTCACTTGGTACATTCACTTCTCGTTTTCTCGTAAACTTAAGTTGTGAGTTAATGCAAGTTAAATATAAAGCTAAACAAAATATAAAATGTTTTATATGTCTGTTGTAGTCTATTTTAATAACTATCTAATAACGTTATTTGATGCTTATGTGCCATCGATGTCTATATTAGGAGTGCCATTCTGACTTTTGGAATCTAGTCTTAAATCATTGTTGTGGTTTTGTGCACACATTTCGGTTTCAATTAGGCTCATCGCTTTGAAATATATTCTTCTGTGAATTAGTTTAATTAGAAAATATTGCTGTTTTATTCAAATGTTTTCTTTTGATTTTCTGAACTCATTTGTATTCGTAGGAACCACTGATGAAAAAAATTGCAAGTCTGGCACCTTTAACAATCAGACCGGCCAAGGCTTCTCAGCTGCATGTGTTGACTGCACACCTGGTTACTATTGTGATGCACCAGCACTTGAAGAGCCTGCTGGGCCTTGTCTTGCTGGGTATATAACACTGTATAAACTATCTACCACCAGATACACACTTAATGGTGCAGCTAAATATGTAATCCAGATTCGGAATTTTGTGCCCCGTTGGTTTTTCAAAAGTTAACTGAGTTGTGCTTTTCACTGACGCATGAAAGTAGTTTTGTTATGTCAATATATACATCAATCAACTTGTTGCTTTAGATATTACTGCCCTGGTGGGGACACATCAGCAACCCCCGTAGATCAGAATTGCACTGTCGGCCATTTTTGTCCCCAGCGAACTGCAAACCCGTTCCCTTGCTACGATGGCACCTACAATCTGGATAGAATGGCAACTGAGTGTTTAGACTGCACAGCTGGTAGATATTGTGTAGATGGTGAAACTCAAGTTGAATGTCCGCAAGGTAAGGTTTATTCATAAATCCCTTTTTGAAGCTGAGTACATTTTAATCATTACACTGCCCCAGCGTTTCTCAACTGGTGGACCGCGGCCCATTTATTAACCGCGAAGCTAGTCCAGGTGGGCTTCGAAGCATGCCAACATGTTACAATAGAAATACAACAAATTGGAGTCATTGTAAATCTAGCGGCTATTGGAAATATCTTTTTTGAAAAAAATTGTTTTCCATTCATTTGTTTGTATTTCAGGACTAAAGAACATTGTCAGCAAAATTAAAAATCTGAATTAGTGGAAATAGTCAAAAAAAATTTTTTTAGCAAAAGTGAGCCACAAGTTGAAAAAAGTTGGCAAGCACTGCGCTACTCCTACATGCTGTCACATATTGTCTATAATTGGCTTTGTCTTTTTGTAAATATCAATCAGTGCAGTCTGTTTATTTTGGATATATCACAATCCCTTCTCAGGATTTTATTGTCCTTCTGGCACCGGATATAACTGGATGTCCTGTCCGACCGGAAGGTATGGACAGGCAGGAGGCCTAGAAAGTGCGGACGACTGTCGTTTATGCGATCCTGGGAAATACTGCGAAGAACTCAATGCAACGACATTCACAGGAAATTGTGATGAAAGATTTTTCTGCAGGAATGGAAGCTCGTCACCAAACCCAGATGGCTCTGATGGTAACATTGCTAAGCCGAGTGCAAAAATAATGAGTTATAGAATTATATAGTGTTCACTGAATTATGCATATTTTGTGTATTTTGTAATCAAACTTTTCTATAGTTTACTTGTAATAAAACCCACAAAAAGCACAATTGTTTTGACATATTTTCTTGTATTCTGTTAGGAGTGAATGGCCCCTGTTCCCCTGGTCACTACTGTCCACGTGGCACACCTCTTGAAATCAACTGTCCAGCGGGAACTTTCTCAGATAAATACAGCCTTGCTTATGAGGTAAGTCGGTAATAGAGCATTGATTGTTTAATGCGGCCACGCATAACGGTATAACAGATAAGCATGTGGAATAAATCAAATTGATCGATTTGAGTCTTTTTATCTCAGTGTAAGCACTGTTTTATTTTCTCATCAGAATGAGTGCACCCCTTGCCCACCAGGGCAGTATTGTGAAGGTGGGGGTCTAAGCGCACCAAGTGGTAACTGTTCAGCGGGGTATGTGTGCAAGGGGAACGCAACCAACGCAATGAACCCAGTCACGGACGACACTGGAGGACCATGTCCTACTGGGTTCTGGTGCCCAGAGGGTACCGCCAACCCCAGAGCTTGTCCTGCCGGTACCTATAACAATCTAGATGGCCAGGCAGAATGCTTCACCTGCCCCGCAGGGTGAGTGATTTATTGAATGGGTTAAATTCGGTAAAAATTTCGGTGTTGGTTGCTGCATGCTCTCCCTTTGTCTTGTCTCAATTCTGTTCCGCCTGCTGCAACTTCTTGTAAAACCACTTGTAAAAGTTTTGAAATTTATTTATATTTTTTCAGTGTTTAGTCATGTTTTTGCAAATTTTTTTAGGTTTTATTGCCCAGAAAACTCAACCGATTATTCAAGCTTCATTTGCCCAAGAGGAAGCTACTGTCCAAATGGCACAGGAAATGCCTTGTCATGCCCGGCTGGTACTTTTAACAATGCCACACAACAAGAGGATCTGAGAGGTTGTCAGCCATGCACCCCAGGTATCACATAGCAAATTGTTATAAAAATATATTTTCGAAATTATTTTAGTACGTTAAGCACTTATTTTGAGCCTAGTCATGTTTTTGTAGGTTAAAAGAATAGTTTGTGATGCACTATTGGTTGAAATTTTGTAACAAAATTTTCTTAAAGGCTACTTCTGTGAGTCATCTGGTTTGTTTGAACCAACCAACAAATGTGCAGCTGGCTGGTATTGCTCTCTGTGCTCGCTTTCAGCAAAACCCGGTGATCCATATAATGGCACTGGTATGTGTACACGAATTTAATAAAAATCTGTTGTAAATTTTTGTAAATTTTAGTAAAAATTCACTATAATAGGCCTTTAATTTTATTTATTTTTGTATTTATTTTTTGATTTAATTATTGGAACAATTTTTGTAGTCAAGGTTTGCGATCCTCAATATACTGTACTTGACACATTGTAAACAGGTCCATTTTTTGTAAGTGAAATTTTAACATGGTCATACATATCACAGTTGTGGACACCACATGCCTATGTCCAGTCCAGTCTGACGTCAACTCTACCGGCGGACAATGCCAACCCGGTTCGTTCTGTCCAGAGGGCTCAAATGAAGCCATACCTTGTACCGCAGGTTGGTATCGTGCTGGTCCAACTCAATATTAGATCATCAGCACGAAATTTTTACTGGTCCTCTGGTTATTATTGCAAAAGTATCGTCTCATAAGCGAAGTTTGATTTATAACTTACGAAATTATTCTTCACCTCATCAAGGTTACTCCTGTGAGACAAGTGGTTTGTCCAGTGAGACCGGTGTCTGTGATGCCGGCTTTTATTGCCTGGGCGGTGCATCAACAAGGACACCAACAGATGGTACAACTGGAGATGAATGCCCGTGAGTTGGAACATGCACTTTGTTTTGGACATTAGTTTTTGCTTCATGCGTGTGTGGTGTGGTCAGTACCAGTTTGAACCGGTTTAATCTTGTCATACACAGCATGGGACATTACTGTGAAGCTGGAAGTCCCGACAAAACACCTTGCTCACCTGGAACATTTACAAATCTCACTAGACGTCAGAGTCAGGACGAATGTTCCATATGCACAGCAGGTTTGAAGCAGACTCAATACAAGGACAATTTTAATTTATTTCTGTTTTCGAGAAGTTTTAAAACGTTACGTAACATCATCATCACATCATAACGACTTTATAAATTTTCCAGGATATTATTGTAGTGGTGGGGAATCTGCAGAAAGTGGGTTATGTGAAGCTGGTTATTATTGCCCTGCTGGTCAAAATATTAGTAGACCGACAGGATTTGAATGTCCAACTGGTAACAAGTGTCCGACAGGTGTGGGAGAACCAGAACCATGTGAAAGTGGAACTTACCAGAGTGAAGTTGGAAAAGTAAGCCATCTTGTTTCCATACCTGTGACACAACGAATTGTGAATTCAGAGTTTCAATGATAGGCAGGCAGTTTTTGTTTTCGAAAGTTAATGTTGTGTTTTTCTTTCACTCCACTGACAGCATACAACTTATGCTTATATGTGATTTAGGCGTTTTGTGATGACTGTCCTGCCGGTTATTACTGTGAAGCAATAAATACTACAGGCACTGTAATAGGTCAGTTTTGTTTGTGTACAACAAAGGTTATGTTCAAAGTCGTAGATTAATCTTTCCTAATTAACTTAAGTGAATTTTACTTTAAAAGGAGTAACCACCCCGTCATCTTGCCTACGTGGCTACTTCTGCCCAAATGGTACCAAGACCAGCACCCAGTATGGATGTCCCCTGGGCACATATGGAGATCGGGGCTCTCTGACTGACCGCAGTTTATGCAAGGACTGCGATGGGGGAAGTTACTGTGACACAACTGGGGCAAGTGAACCTACTGGTTCCTGCCTTGCTGGCTTCTTTTGTACCCTCGGAGCATCCTTCAACGCACCCACAGATAATATCACTGGTGGAATATGCCCAGTAGGTAAATTTTGCCCCAACAACACGCAAGTTCCAGAACCCTGCCCCGCCGGTACTTTTGGCCCCACTGAAGGTAACCAAACTTTCTATGTTGACAGAGTCTTACAGGTTGAGTCTTGTTGTGCTATTGTTTACAATCTCATAAATTTGTTTCTTGAATTAAATGAAGGACTCCAATCATCTGACAACTGCACACAATGTACCGGTGGAATGTATTGCGAATTCCAAGGCCAGTCAGAACCAACAGCAAACTGCTCCGGTGGTTACTATTGTCCGACCGGATCTCAGACAGCAACAGGTGAAGTCAAATAGTTTTACAATCTCGATGCAATTATTATACTGGACAGCTGTTTTTCTAATACGTTGGTGAGTTGTAAAAAATAGGATAATTAAAATAACTCTTTCTCCATTGCAAACGGCATATATTCAAGTGTCTATCAAACAACTTTTGTATTGACTTGATTAATTGTTTTCATGTATCACTAATCGCATTCATACTCGTAGAGGAAGAATGCCCTGTTGGTTACCATTGTCCAGTTGGAAGTCCAAACCCTGTGCCATGTCCAGTTGGATCTTACACAAATGCAAAACAACAGGCAACTTGTCAGCTTTGTGAGCAAGGAAGTTTTTGCAATGGAACTGAAATTATGGTAACTAGATTTTTAGCAGCAAAATTATGAATTGATGAAAGCAATGTTTTGAGCATGTGCTTGCTCGTTCGGTATTATATCTATATGAGTATTTCATTGTTGTTGTGCAATGTGGTTCCATTGGGTTTTATTTTTAAGATTACTATTTTAACATTCTAGGTATATTATGCCTACAAGAATGTTTGCAACTGTTTGTAATTTACTTACCAATGTTCTAATTATCATATTTAGCCCTTATAACATAACCTTTGCCCTGTTTATCATCTGTCGTTTGCGGTGTTTACTTTCCGCAATGCAGGATTGCCCACAAGGTTATTACTGTCCAAACGGCACCGGGATAGACATACAGCCATGTCCACGAGGTACTTACGGCGATACAACCAATCTACAAAGCCAAGACCAATGCCAACAATGTGACGCCGGGTACTACTGCCCCGATCTTCATGCTTCGTCTTACGCTGGTAATGACTAGTTATAAGGCAGTAGAAATCTTATAAAACACAGTATATTTCTCTTTGAAAATTTTCTACGGAGTGTAAGTTTTCTCACCGAATAATGCATCACAAAAGAGAATCTTGTACATTTCGAAACCATTGCATTTGTTACCTGAAAATTTTGTATCCAGGGCAATGTTCTGCTGGGTATTTTTGTCGAAGCGGATCCGATTCTCAAAAACCCACCGGGAACAACACTGGTGATGCAGGCGTGTGCCTCATGGGGTATTACTGCCCAGAAGGTCAGAATATTACTTAGCACTTTTAACACACGACAAGGCTGTTGCATTAAATGGCGGAAAGAAACCGTAATCAGTGTCTGTGGTTTAATATTTTAGACTTACTTGTGCTTTTTCGGTTCTCAGGCACTGGAGAGCCAAAGGGTTGCTTAGCTGGGACTTTCAACGACGAGCTGCAAGCAACAGGCCCGGAATTCTGCACCAACTGCACTTCCGCCCATTATTGCAACACCAGTGGACTTGCGGAACCGACTGGGCTATGCTTTGAAGGATATTACTGTACTGGTGGGGCTTCTAGCCCAGCACCATCTGTGGTAGGTTAACTTTTATTAATTAAAATTAGTAATGGAAATTGTTGGTTTCTTGTTGAAGTAGGTTTTATAATTTGGTTTTGAAACAAAATGCTGGTCAACGATAAACTAAAAACTAAATTAAAACTTTACAAGTTTCGCATATGAGTGTATCACTGTTGTTGGGTGTTCATTGTTAGGTCACAGACACAGGGGGTCCATGCCCAACAGGCTCTTTCTGTGAGTTGGGGAGCAGTGCACCCAGACTTTGCCTCGGAGGATCATATGCCCCGGATTTTGCCATGTCGGCATGTCTAATCTGTCCAGCCGGACAGTATTGCCCTGTTGGTGCTAACAGCATGACCACTTGTCCAGTTGGTCACTACTGTGTTGAAAACTCCACCATGGCAACAGCATGCAATAACGGAACTTACAACAACGAGACTGGTATCCAATTGCTGCATTTCGTATTTGCAGAATAATTGTTATGTACATATTTAACCCTGTTTATGTAGGAACTGGGCTTAATAAGAGAATTGCTGTCTTTTGAAGAAGTGTTAAGTCAGTTACTGATTTACTTAATTTTTATGTCACAGGGGCACCAAGCAAGGATTCTTGTCAGTTTTGTCCAGGTGGTTATTTCTGTCCTGACCGAGGAATGGAAAATCCAAAAGGAAAATGTGCACCTGGATGGTGAGGCATAGACATCAAATTTATTTACAACTGTACTCATAAATTGCCTATATAATGTTTTTAATGAAAATATTTTGGATTAATCATTAATTAATAATTATTTGCAAGAGAAATCTATTTCACTTATACCATATACCACTATCTTCAGTTTGTTTAGTAGTTGAGTCATTCCTAATAAGCTAAACCGAATCACCAACGCTATTATATTTCCTTCTACGAAATTAGCCATAGATCCAATGGTTGATTTTATTGTAACTTAAGTGGTGTTCAAAATATTTCCTAGACTTAATTTGTTTCTTTCATTGATAAATTTGTCTGTGATCATCGCCCTTTGTTCTCATAAAAGGTATTGTGTGCTCGGTTCTTGGATGGAGAGACCAAATGTTATCGGGAATTACTCAGATGACTGTGCGTGTCCAGCAGATGGCGGTATCGGTGGCCAGTGCCAGCCCGGTCACTACTGCCCTGAAGGATCCACTCTGCCTACACCGTGCGATGGAGGTGATAAAAATTGATCGATTTACTGCACATTCAAATATCGTATTTTGTAAAAGTTACATAAGTATTAAGGTGAAAAATATTGGCAACTTGCATCAATAGGGCTTGAACGCTAAATGATGGAAAGACGATGGAAATGTTATTATGAAATATAAATGAAAATATGTAGTATATAAAAATAAATAAATATTATGGTTGCGATCTTAGTGGGTGCTGGGTACCCACACCCTGCATGAAAATATCAAAACGCCACAACAATTTTTGTTATTATTGTGCTGTGCGTTTTTTATTGACAACTGCAACTTGATGTGATGTGACTGCAAGGTCACTAAATAACCACAATGTTTTGCCAACTATTCTGAGTTTGACATTTTTGAGGGAATTATATAGTAGTTCCTGGCAAGTGCACTTATTAGCTGATAAAGTAGTTACAGCCAGTTATTGCAACTAGTTTATTAAATTTCTAATGTAAACAACTAACAGAGCTTCATAGTAAATAAAAATAAAAGTTTACCCTTGATTGCTATCAAATAATTTGCTCTTCTGATTCATTATGAAAATTTTTATCAGATTTTTTCATCTATTAACAAATCACGTAATCACAGGTTACTATTGTGATGCTCCTGGCCTCTCGGATGTCACTGGTCCATGCCAAGCTGGATTCTATTGCTCCGGAAGCAGTTTAGAAGAAGAGCCGGTGGGAAAAAGTTATGGAAATGTTTGCCAGCCTGGTTTTTACTGTCCAGTAAACAGCTCAAGCGAAACACCTTGTCCTATTGGTAAATGTTTGCTTGCTGCTTAGCTTTCGTCTCCACTCTGTTCTTCCCTGATGAAATATTTAGATATTTTTCCCTGAAGTTCCATTTATAGGATTTGATAATAACCATCATTTTCGTTTGGTAATTTTGTTTCTTGTTTGCAGGATATTTTGCGAACAGAACACGAAGCACTTCACTTGCAGATTGTGAAGAGTGCACAGGTGGTTGGTATTGTCCAACAGCCGGGCTGCCCACACCGCAAGGAACCTGTGAGGTGATTATTTGGATAAATTAACTTGTTACAAGTTTCACCAGAATGTGACCGATATGGCTTGATACATATTTAAGGAACCTTCTCAGTTTTAGATTTTGCGATATGTTTTTTGAATATTTAACCGATGAAATATACGCTGTTTTACAGACCGGCTACTTCTGTCCACCTCGCTCGACGGAAAAATCACCATCATCAAACAGATGTCCTGTTGGCACTGAATGTCCATCTGGAAGTAGCTCATTCACACCATGTTATTCAGGAACGTACCAACCTGACACTGGGAAAGGAAGCTGCCTTATCTGTCCTGAAGGTTAGTTCATAAAACACATGGATTTTATTTGTTACATGTTTGCATTACTATGATATCCATATGGGATTTCTATACTGTCATAATATCGTATGAAATAATATTCTTGTTTAGATTGATTTTAGTAGCTGCTTTAATGCATGATCAATTAATTCAATATGATATTATTTAACTGAATTGCATTAATCAATTTATTTTCTCTAAAGTAGACCCGTTGTTCATTTATGTTTTTTTTCTGAATAGTACATGTTAACTCCTCACCTTATATTCTTGCTCTTCCTGCATCCAGGATATTACTGTGACTACTCTGAGGCAGTAGCCGCAGGCTTGGATGGTGTCGTCACACAACAGATTTGCCCACAAGGATTCTACTGTCCCCTGGGCACCAACTTCTCGACAGAGTACCCTTGTCCTATCGGAAGATATGGCGATTCCCCCAATCTCGGCAAGGAGATAGACTGCAAACCTTGCGACGCAGGTAACAATGTGTTTCTGGTGAAAGCCAACATGCTGTGACATCACCATTCACCAGTCAATCTGATGAATAATTTTCTGTTAAGTTATTTGCGTGAAAATGTCTATTTCAATAGTTGTCAGTTGCGCCAATGATATGTCCATGTTTAGGTTTCTTTTGCGATCAAACAAATCAAACGTCACCAACAGCTGAATGTTTTCCGGGCTATTATTGCTCTCCTGGTTCTAGCAGTCCCACTAACCAAGAGTGCCTGCTAGGTACGCGACTATCAGCTCATATTTCATCAATTTTGTGGCAGTTTCAGCTTTTATGATCACGACTCAAAGTTAACTAACAAACACTTTCATATTTCAGGTTCATATTGCCCCTCTGGGTCCCCTAGCCCCACTGACTGTCCATCAGGGACGTACGGCGATGGTCCAATGTTGAGCAGTCGATCTCAGTGCTCACCATGCGATCCAGGCTACTATTGTGACGTTGGTGGGTTGGCCAGCCCTAAGGGAGGTTGCCTTGAAGGTGGGTTGGTAAATCGATTCCTTGTCTTCAAGATATTTTTGATAGTATGAGATCTCATGATATGAGCATACGGCATGATATGAGTTTCTAAGTGCATCCAATTCATATGATTGTATGACGTTGGAATGATTAGAATCATCTTTCATGCAGGTTACTATTGTTCCATTAACTCAAGTGAACCGAATCCCGTTGGTCAAATTTACGGAGATGTTTGTCCACCCGGTGCTTACTGTCCTTTCAATAGTAGCCAGCCAACATTATGTCCAATTGGTAAGCATGTATCATATATCATCGTATTTCGACATATATCGGTGTACATTACGTGGCATGGTGTATTTGTTTCCCCAGTTTTGGAATTATATTGTTTAGTTATTTCATTCGCATTGTTTATTTGATTTAGATTTTTGTATATTTAGGAAGATGAAGATAGAACACTTTTTTTATTGTAACTGCATCTATCCGATTTTATTTTCATTGCAGGAACTTACAATCCTGAATCTGAAAAATCAAGTTTATCAGATTGTTTAGGTTGTACACCAGGGAAGTTTTGTAATGGAACAGGCCAATCTGCTATTTCAGGTATAACAACCATCCCTGAAATTATTAACTTAATTGAAAACTATGTTACATCAAATAACTTTCCTTGGTCTGGAAATAGAGGTTTGAATATCATACAATGCTTTCTGCAGAACATGATTGATATGTTGTAATGAAAACATGTCATTTTTACAATAACGTTGCCATATCACAGTATAATTTGCTACCGGTAACCATTACGAACTAGCATATCACACCGCCATTCACAGAATGATTGATTAACTAATGGTTTCTAATTTCCACAGGTGAATGTTGGGAGCGGTATTACTGCGACTTTGGTGCAAGCGTGCCCACTCAGCACAACTGCCCACCGGGCTTCTATTGCCCGGTTGGTTCTCCAGCACCACTGCCTTGTGAGAATGGAACTTACGCCAACACAAGCAACACTGATGTCTGTACCGCCTGCCCTAGCGGCTGGTACTGCCCTGACCAAACCGCTGACCCACTACCTTGTCCTGCTGGACATTTTTGCCCGGATGAAACTGGTTGGAATTGGGGTAATTGCCCCCCAGGTATGTCCTGGTACATATTTCTTATGCTGATGTTGGAAATTTCTCACTCTTTGTGAAGACTTCAACGTTATTAACACGAAGTTACTAATTTGTTATTTTGAGGGGTTTAAAAAGATTTATAGACCCGCAAGATTTTAATTTTTTCTTCATCAGGTACTTTTGGTCCCAGTGAAGGTCTTAAAGATGCAAGCGAGTGCACACCATGCACAGCCGGCTCGTATTGCGATGTCCCGGGACAGTCACGCGTCAGTGGTCAGTGCACACCCGGTTATAACTGCATCGTTGGAGTGGACAGCCAAAGTCCTGACAACACGACAAACACGGTGAGATACTGACAATTCTATAAGAAATACGTAGAACGAGAACAATATTAAACAAACTAATAAACTAAAAAATTTAGCAAACTAATAAAATTTTTCTACCGTCCTAGCTCTTGGTTCAACGTATGAGTTGTAACCCCAAGCACTTTGGCTCAATGCTTAACAAATGTTTTGCATAAAAAAATGGCGGAAAGCAACCTAAAATGGAAAACTATAATCATAAACTTTCATATACCGTAACATAAAAACCATGTTATTTACAAAAATAGCTTACATTAGATTATGAACTCGATAGAATTAGATTTTTTACCAAAAAAAAAACATTTAATTGCAAACTAAAGAAAAAAATATGACAAACAACCACAAACTCCTCTCCTATGCAGGGCAGCGGGGGTCTTTGTATGCTTGGTCATCAATGCCCAAACGGAAGCGCTGAGTCGTGCCCACCAGGTACATTTGCCAACGTTGAAGGACTCCCGTCATGCAGGGAGTGTTTGGAAGGTAAAACTTCTTGGAGTGTCACTTTCTGTCTTTGGCCGTCTTCCTCCAGTTATCTCTGATTTTCAAACTGCAAGTTGAACCTTAAAGTACTGAATTAAAATTTTAAGGTTCCTATTGTGATGGTGGAACCATAAATCCCTTGCCCTGCCCAGCTGGCCATTATTGTCCCCGTGGCACAACTTTTGATAAACAGTATTTCTGTGAAGCTGGTAAATTCAATAACATGACTGGTAAGTTTAGATGTTGTTGTTGTTGTTACTTGCAGTGTATCCATAGTAACTATAGTAAGTTTGTTGATTTTTATCAATCGCATATTTTATAGAGGACATGTTGTTGTTCTGTTGTTTGCTTTGCTTTTAAACTGTACCAAATGTTAAAAAAATTTGACTCTATGTCACAAAAATCCTATTTCATATGAAATCGCTTATAAAGATCGAACGCACTTACAATTTAAAATCTCAGGTCAGTCAGATGAAAGTAGTTGCCAGCTATGCACGGGCGGAATGTACTGCCCTGGAACAGGCAACGAAGAACCTTATGATTATTGTGACGAAGGATATTACTGTGTGGCTGGATCTTCAAGCGCCAAGCCGTTTGTTACTGGGCTTACAATGGGTGGAAGGTATTTGCCGTGTATAACATTTTTATGAACTTTTTTATGAACAACAGCAAAAGTACTTGTACATCTAAATATGCCAAACGTTTTGTATTTTTGTTTCTTTTCAGATATCAATCTTTTTAAAAATAGTATTGTTTGTCTTATTACGCGGTATCCAGTAACCATTGCAAAACTAATCGAAACGACTAAATTAATTTCTTTCTCAGTGTTGGAAATTGCAGCACATTGTTTGATTGTGTGTGTCCTGTTCTTCCAGACACAATCGGCGGGGTATGCACGCCAGGTAATTCTCCAAGGTTTTTTAAAAATATTTTCCAAACTGCCACGCATGTAGAAAGTGGGCTGTTTTCAACGTATTTGTAAACTTCAGGTTATTACTGTCCACGCGGATCAGATAAACCCCGCGCTTGCACTGATGGAATGTACTGCCCGGATTATGAGATGCATGAACCATTAGCTAATTGCTCTGCGGGCTACTTTTGTGTCAACGGAAGGTATGATTTAGAAACAGCTGTATTTACTTCACAACTCAACATACCGCGTTACCGCAAGAATCGTTTTTTTATATTGTTATGTGAAAAAATTTATTTATTCAGTGCTGTTTCTGATCAAAATGAATGCCCCCCTGGATACTTTTGTGAAGCTGGCACTGGCGTACCCTCGCCCTGTCCAGCTGGTACGTACAGTTCAACCTCAAAGAACTTGGATGTTTCTTATTGTCAAAGATGCACACCGGGAATGTATTGTGAAGGTAAGATTGATCATGACATATCACAAAATATACTACACAGCAATGATTTTCGTGTATATTGGATGTTAGATTAATTAAGGTAATCTTTTATAATTTCTTAACTTGTTAATACCCCAAGTAAAAAGTAGCGGTTAAGTTCTGGTCACACCATAGATTTGTTCCATTGGTAAACGCAGGAAATCATAACGAAATGCCGACTGGAAACTGCTCGGCCGGTTACTATTGCCCTGGGGGAGATTCTTCCCAATACAGCAAAATCTGCAGCGCCCATCATCGTTGCCCCACTGGCTCAATCAATCAAACTGTTTGTGATGCTGGAACGTACCAGCCTCAAACAGGAAAAGCTTTTTGTGAAATATGCCCGGTGGAATATATCTGTAGCCCTGATGAAGGTATTTATTAAATACAAGACGCAACACTTGCAACGCCAAGTTAATTTTTTGTTTTAACTGAAATTGTTACAAGTTTTAGTCGGTTTTATTCACTGTGAATTTCCAAAATCCTGAACGGAATTTTTCGATGTAATGTCATTGTCATCTCAATTTTCTAACTTTGTAAAAGTTTTGTAACCGTCTTTGACCTAATGATACAAATAGCAACGTCGGTCACTTTATATTTTGACACCAAAGGTGTCACATTGGACAAAGAGGCATGTCCAGCTGGCCACTACTGTCCACGAGGGACACCAAAAGCACAACCCTGTCCAGTAGGCACCTACCTTAATCTGACTGGAGGCGGATCCGAAAGTGACTGTAGAGACTGCCCAGGAGGTGATTTTCCAGAAAAACATCGATCTCTAAATGGAAACTGTTTTTTTTCTTCTGTAAATAGAATCGTAAATTGTGAAATAAACACTTCTAGGTGAGTTTTGTGATTTACCCGGGTTGGTCGAACCGTCTGGTAATTGCTTTGCTGGCTATTACTGTTCTGGGAGATCTGGCAGTTCACAACCATCAGATGTCAATGTAACAGGTACCATGTGGTCTTCATATAATTTGAAAAATATAAGTCACTTGATGTTGTAGAGTGCAAAAAACATTATTTGTACAAAAAGATGTTTCGAGGGCAAATGCCTTATTAAAAGCTGGAAATAACTAGTTTATAAATACATTTATAACTACAATAATTATAACTTGGAATAGTATTTAGAATTAAGTGCAACCACTGAGGTGTAAACCGTAGAATGTTATTTGCAGAAACCGCAACCGGATTATTTACTGGAAACAGCGTTTGCCCAGCCGGCTATTACTGCCCTAACACCACAACCAATCCAAAACCATGCCCAGCCGGATCCTTTTCGAATGACACAAGACTCTCAGATTCATCGCAATGTCTTCTTTGCCCTGCTGGAAAATATTGTAGCTCGGCTGGCATGTCAGATGGTGATGCCGCCCCGGATTGTGCGGCGGGGTAGAATATTTTTGGTGTTTTTTTATTCTTGAAATGTTATGTTTTACTTCACTTGTTTATGGCAGACTTTGATGATGCTGTAGAATTATTCTTCGCAAACTTCAAATTGTACATAGGTTTATTATTAAGTTTGCTTCGTAAAAGAATAAATTTTTGGTATTCTTGCTCCTTATGTTGTTTGAAATAATTTTTGCAGATACGTTTGTATCGGAGGGGCTGTATCCCCTACACCAGACGATGCCACAGGATATCCATGCCCTAAGGGTTACTACTGTCCTTCTGGGATCACAGTTCCCTTGGGTTGCCCCCCTGGTTCATATGGACCTGATTTGGGAGCAGACAGTTGTGTGCCCTGCCTGGCTGGGTCAGTTTGCACTTCGGCGAATATGACCTCAGTTGAACCATGTTGGCAAGGTGATATTTTGCGATTTATATCATTGGGGTTTGAAATTTCTAATCATGGCGAATTTCTATTTTAAATTTAATTTAAAAATTTATCTTCAAATTCTAAAGTTTTATAATTTTTGTTCATTTTCTCTTGTTTTTATTCCTTGTGTGTAGTTAGTTCATATTCTCATTGTATTACGCAGGTTACTATTGTCCAATCAACACGTCATCGCCCGAACCATGCCCAGAGTCAACTTACAACAACCAGTACAACGCGAAAGACGAGTCCAGGTGCATTTCCTGCCCATCTGGGTTTTTCTGCAACGGAACCGGGAATGCTGAACCCACCGGTACGAGCCCTCTGTTTGTTGACTTAGTTGTGACTCGACGATTTTTGTTTAAAATGGCACCGATAACAGTCGTTTAAATTTAATTGTGAACAGGCCCATGCTCTGCTGGATATCTCTGTGAACGTGGTAGCTCAACACCAACACCGAGTGGTTCAAGCGCCACCATATCACCATACAATGGACCATGTCCGGTTGGTAAGTGGTGTGGTGTCGGTGCGACAGACGCGGTAAATTGCCCGAGTGGTACAATGAGAAACTCAACTGGAGCGGCTTCAGAAGACGAGTGCAACCCATGTGACCCGGTATTGCTTAAACGTTTTTGAAACTTTTGTGTTATTGCATGTTTGAACTTATTTTTGTTGTACTTTATACTCCCGTAGCTGATATAAACGTTTGGAAAGGCTAAAATAGGTTTAAATAACGTTATAGTTTTGAAACGAATTATGAAAAAGTTTTCGTTTTAAAATTTAAAGTTGAGATGTTGATACAGGCGGTGTCAGTTAAACATTTTATCCAATGCAGGGGTTCTACTGCTTGTATGAGGGTCAGTCGTCACCCACCGGCCCTTGCAGGTGTGGGTCATACTGCCCTGGAAATGACTCCAACACGTCACCTACCCAGTACCCCTGCCCCATTGGCAATTACTGTCCAGAACAATCAGCAAAACCCGTACCGTGTCCTGCAGGTAAATTTTCTCGTTTACAAGCGCCGTTATTACAATAAGCTGAACATATGTTACCTTGCATGGTAGTTTAGATTGTGTATACTATATTTGTTTTATATGTAGGTCAGTATCAAGGTGACCAGTCCGAATGTTCATGCGATAGCTGTCCACCAGGCTACTATTGCCAAGATTCTTTGAACGGCGGACAGACGCCATGTCCAGCTTACAACTATTGTCCCGCAGGTTAGCAAAATTCACATTGTTTCATCTTCTTTCCAAACTTAGCACTTTTACCTGGAAATTAGTAACATTTGTTCACTGCTTTTTTTTTGTTTTATTTTATACTAGAGCACGCGTATTTTATCGTTTGAAGAATACCTTTGCATATTTGTTGTCATTTAAATTCAGGTGTGTCACATCCCATTCTCTGTCCAAATGGTACCTACACATTGAACACAACAGATCGCTTAGAAAGTCCTGAGGAATGTTTACCATGTCCAGTGGGAAAGTACTGCACCGGCGGTCAGATAAAGGTGTGTAAACACATAACTAAAACACTATAGGTTATACGCTGTACACCAACTTTGGTTTTATCTGTTTAATATTTTTTTGTTTATTTAATTGTTTCTTTAACCTAGTAGACTGTGCCCTGTCGAACGGCTCATTCCAACCTAAACTATTTGTATCTGGTTGTGACCTAAACTTTACTTGGCAGGGCGACTGTAGCGCGGGGTTCTTTTGCGCATCCCGGTCTTACTCACCCACGGCAGATGAAAGCTTGGATCCCTGCCCAAGTGGAGCTACATGTGCGGGACCCTGTCCAGCTGGGTTTTACTGTAGAGTGGGTGAGGTGGACCCACAACCTTGTCCAGATAATACGATTCGAGTAAACCCAGGTAATTCATGTGCTGCTATACTGATAATGTGGCTTCAACTTGAACTCTTATTTATATCATGATAAGTTCGAAAATAAAAAGTTAAAGATTGTAATTTTTTAAAAATACTAGAATCTATAACGCGCTTTTTCCTAAGTCATAAAACTTTGTATTTAATATTTCCATGGCCATTACAGGGGCAAGCAAAGTCGAAGATTGTCTTCACTGTCCAGCCGGGCTCTGGTGTCACACTGGAAACCCTGTTCCAGACCTTTGTCCAGCCGGTTACTTTTGCAGTGGCCTAAACACAAGTGACTGTACAATGGACGCTGGGCCCCAACCATGCCCACTGTATACATATAGGAATAGCACAGGCAAGTTCTCGATAAATCGTAACCACAGAAATTTTTGCTGAATTTTGTTAGTTTCTATTACATGAATTTTGTGTTGTCTATTGTTCAGGTGGTGTTAAATCGGATGATTGCATTCCTTGCCCTCCTGGATTTTCTTGTAATGAAACCGGGTTGTCGGACTATCAGTACTCGGCGTGCGACCCTGGTTACTTCTGCAACAGCTCAGGTACAATGCATTCTGCTGTACTGCCACAAACCTGTATCTATCTGTTACGCTTTTTTGTGCACTAGTTTGCAAAGCTGTATCAGTCAACGACTCTTGCAGCTAAGTAGGCTAAGTGGCTGAAAATATTTAAATGTCGAATAATACAACCTTCCGTCACTGTCCAGGCGGACAGCCACCTATAAAATGTCCCGCCGGTACCTTGCGATCGACTCCAGGTGGTGGGTCGGTTGATGACTGCAGCCCTTGCACAGCTGGTTATTACTGCCCGGATCCTGCTTTAACCGGTATGCTGCAACGTATCATAAGCTCGATTTTGATGCTCGTGTTTTAAGATGTTTTCGCCCGTTGCTTTAAAGTTCTATTTTTTTCTCTATTCGTCAAGATATTCAGTGGGTTGTAAAATTTTGCAGCTAGTTCACTCGTGTCTAAGTGTTTGCTATTTGTTTTGAAGGTTTCAGCTGAAATATGGTTTCAATTTCAGGTGTCACAAACATTTTTGGGATTCCATGTGAGGCAGGTTATAACTGTCCTGCTGGATCTGTTGGCCAGTCCCTTTGCCCGGGCGGTTATTTCTGTCTGGAAAAGACAAGTTCACCAGAAATATGCCCAGGAGGTGAAAACGGTTTCAAGTTTGACGTTCCCGGTTCTTTCTAAACCACATGCCAGTGTTTCATTTAGCTTTTATGCGTCGCAGGTTATTATTGTCCAAGAGGTTCTTCACTGACCACACTCTGCGATTATCCGTTATACTGTCCCGAAGGCACAGAGTCACCTTTGCCTTGTGACGTTGGTTATCAACCACTGAACATTTCTGGTCTGCGTGATGTCCTGACCGAGTCCTGCATGATCTGCCCCGTTGGGTCATACAGAAACTCGTCAACTGACGACAAATGTCTGTCGTGTCCGCCTGGTTATTTTTGTCCGGAAGGTGCGACCATTTGAATAGGTTTTCATACAAGTTTTTTTGGTCTGTAGGTTTGTTTTAATTTCCGTAAAATTTTAACAAATATTTTGTCCCAGGGACCGGAAATTACCAGCAAAATCCCTGCCCAGTCGGACACTACTGCCCAGAGGGGGGCATCACTGCTACAGGCGGGGTAACAGGTCAACCAATTGCGTGTCCAGCGGGTACGTTTGGACAGCAGTCGGGTTCGGTGTTCTCAGTCTGCCAGGACTGTGCAGCCGGCATGTACAATAACAAAGAAGGCCAACCATCTTGCTTCCCTTGCGGAAGCTCTGCCTCGTCAGCGTCTGGATCCACCGAATGCACTTGCGATGGTAAGTTTTGACCTGGACTGAACACGATATTTAAATGGCAGGGAGTCAAGTGACAGTTGAATTACTCTTAAGCATAATCGAATTTTTCCTGTTTCGACCCGTCTTGATCAAGTGTTTGTTTTCTATTGCCAGGTTTCAACAGAGCGTTCCAAAGTAGTGACGGTTCATGCGTGTGCCAATCCGGTTACATTTATTACAATGAAGAAAACCAAGCCCAGGCCGAAGGTACATCCAAGAACCAGATTTGTTTAGAGAATACGCATACTTATTTGTTCATTTTCACTTAACATAGGTAGGGTTTCATAAAAGATTCTTTATCCACGCACTGGTTAAAGTCTTCGCACAACTTGACCTGACATAGTGTCCTATGGTTCGCCATAGCAACGAATTACTGGCATTGATACAGACTTCAGTATCAGTCCCTTACGTGTTACTCCGTAATTCTATTCACACTTATTTCAAACATCAAAAACATGATGTAGGTAACTCCGGTTTCTCGTGTGAGGCGATCGTTGATGACCGATGCTCGTCCGATCAAACCCGGATCGCTTCGGACCGGTCATGCACCACTGCCTCTGCTTACTCATGCGAATCAACGTGTGGGTCACGTGGTGGTTCTATGAACGTTGATTTGGGAAAATGCCTGTGTGATACGGTTACCGTACCTGAAGAAATTCCCTGCGCTGTTGGGTGCAATACGGTAGGTAGATTTGTTTGCGTTAGGCCTGAGATTGTATTTTTATTGTAATTCTACAGCATGTTCACAAACTCTGTTGGTATAATTCATTTCAATGATTATTTTAAAATGTCCTGTGAGTTTATGTAACCCTTTCATAGTTTCACAATTAAATGTGTGAATGTGCATGAACGTATTCAAAACTGGTGCAGGTTTCAACAACTCTTGATTCAACCACTGGATCGCTGACAATCACAACAACATCGACAGTAGATGGCAGTATTTCAAAGGTGACTGTGCCGAACCTTTATGGACCTGCTGATCGTACCGTGGCCTCCGCTAATACTATGCTGATCCAATTAGGTTCGAAAAGTAACAGCTAACTATCTTAACTTTATGCTCCAATGCGTTGAAAATCTTTATGAGAGTTTAAAATGTTTTTTTCAGTACCACAAGGCGTATTCGGTGTACCTGTGACGTCAACTGATACTATGTCAGATTTTGTGAACGGCAGCTTCCAAGACACCATAGCTGCGTCTTACGACGTGGTGACGTCACGAAAGAAAAGATCGCTCTTTTTTGATTTGGAAGATGATGGCTTGACCGTGTCAAGATACTTTGGACGAAAGTCGGTCATTTTGCTGAATGATGAAAAAATGTTATTGAGTTTTTAAATGAATTCTGACTATTTCGTGGTTGTTTCTGTAGGATCTTGCAAACGATTTCCGACAATTCCACCACCACAACGACCCCCACGATAATAGCTGATGTCATATCGAACCCAGTTATTTGCCTGCAGGTGGGTATACTTTTAACATCGTATTTGTTATCGTATAGTAATTGTGTGTAACTGCTGTGCTTGGATGCTGCTGGCAGCTTAGATAAAAACGACTTTTTGTTCCAGATGGGCGAGATTCTCCTGTTTAACATCTACCGGAACCCGGTGAACCGTTCACTCAGTAACTACCCGGTCTACGTGAGGGACCACCTTTATAACACGAATCCAAACTTTGATTATGGCGCATTTAGGTTTGTAGTTTGAAACGTGGTTTGATTCAAATCACATCAGTGTTGCCATAGCGACATGTGTTGGCTTCTTTCATTTAGAACAGTTGTCAACAAGTGAAATTTTTTATTTTTTTGGCAATTTTTGTAACTTTTTTAACAAGACTTTTTGGTGAAAAAAAAACAGTGAATACAGTAGATCAAGTAGAAAACCGCTTCAAAATAAACTGTTTAACCGTGCCTAAAATCGAACAAAAAAACTTCCAGGCAACTGCAGACCTACGTAACTCAAAGCAACTGGCCGGTTACAAACTTTGCTCATGTTTTCCTGGAGCCGGGAATCTACGTGTTCGCTGATGCGCAAAACCCTGGCCAAGAAATCATAGTTAATTGTTTGGCAAATGGTGAGTTCTAATAGATGAAACTAATACCCAACTACCTTTGATTGCTTTACATTTATTTACCTTTATCGTGATAAGGTCTTGTATGCGATGAATCAAGGATGCAACCGGCGACTGAATCGTCTCTCACGCAGCTCGGAGTTGCGAAACAGTCCGTGACCAACCTAACCCCAGACTGGGTTCTCATCGCCGGTAAGATCTGTGTAATAACATAACCTTGAGATCTTTAGAGCTTGTTATTCAGTGTAACCGATTTGTTTTCAGTTTTGTTGGCCTTGTTCGGCTTGTGCGTTGTCGTCCTTGTCATAGCGGTCATGATTTGGAGACCACGTGATGCCGGCATCTACCCAATGCGATATTGGAAACCGCGTTATCGCGCTCTCGGCGAACCCTACGTACCACCTTATAAACAGCTTTCAACTACCTCGATTGAAACAAGGTATTTCGAACAGATGCGCGCTCACACCTTCACTTCATACAATGAAACAAAATGCTAACATTTCGAAGGAGAAATTTATTTAAATTACATTGAAAGTTTTTCTCGCGTCTCAGGGAAGGACTTGGCCTTATAAGGGAACGTGGAGAGGCAGAAGGCGCCGAAGCGGATGTCTTGAAAGGTAAACTAAACCAAACAATTTGAACGAACAGAAATCAAGTATTTACGAATTTGTGAGATTGACTTCCGTTTGTTTGACGTTTAGTTTAAGTTAGAATTCAGCCCTTTTTATTGATCATTAAATTTTTGCAGATGAGCAACTTCTAGAGGACTTCAACGTCCGGACTTTGTATGACAAGCTGGAAGATCAGAATCTTCATCTCTCATCACAGATGACCAAACATCAGAACAGTTTGCGAGGCTTCTATGAAAAGATCAGCAACCAGACTGAAGGGTTAAAGGTAGTCGATGTTTTCTTTAAACATAACCATTATGACTTCATGTTTACTCATACTTAGGTGTTTGTAGCACTTACGCTCAAGGTGTCATTGAGATTTTCCGTAGATGGTTGGGCAATGCACAATTGCACATAGTGTTATTTTTAGGAAACTGTTTAGAAAAACTGCTTGCCTGGTGCTCCTTAGGTTCTGTGTTTGTGTCAACTTTTCTAAAAATTAACTTATGCAGAAAATGCTGAAAAAACTTGACGTTTCCAAACTGGAAGCTGCAGAACTTGCGAGATCTTCCACACAACAAGGCGCATCAGCCTCAGTGGTCCATACCACCCTTAATATGAATGGAAGGGAATTTAAACTCGCTGGTAAGTGATGCTGGCCATTCTTCAACCTCACGGCTCTTGGAACTTGTCTATCATCTTTCCTTCTCTTGCAGGAGGATCATCTCTTCGGGAGAAGGAGCTACTCCAGTCACTTGAGGTCCTCATCAAGAAACTGAACACAGGAAAGGTGATTTTCTTCCACATCTTCATCAGCAAGATCTTCACACACAGTGTCTTATCATATCAGTGTATTTTCTTACGTCTCTTGTCGCTTTGTTAGATCACTGTGTCCGATGAAGTACTCAATGACGCTCGCAAGAGGCTGCAGGGGTTGGAAGGCAAAGATGCCGCGATGCAGGCTGATGCTACCAGAAAGAAGGTGAGAGAGTCTTCGGAATATTTTCAGTATTTTTTTCAGTTTGGATTAAGTGTTCTTGCTTATCATATTTCTATGAAAAAATATAATAAAAAAAAGAAAAATAAGATCGTTTACAAAATAATTCAGGCCAAGATCGAAGATTGGAAGTCGCATGGCCAAGCTGAGTTGATAAAAGCGCAAGAGTCCGACAAGATTGATCTGGAGCGAGAGCTTATCGCGGGAGAGAGGGAAGCGATCACCAGTCTTCTCATCACCCACGACAACCAGAGGAAGAAGTTGATCGGTGATCTGGATGACAACCTTGCTTTTAAGATGCAGGGAGAACTCTCGAAGAAAGAGGTTTGTTTTACATTAGTTTTCGTGGTGATCAATTGTTTATTAGTTCAGATTTAGTAAATTAGCAAACTTGTTAATAAAAGTATCCACGGTGAAAAAATGTAAAAATGTGTTTTTTATCGGAAACTACCAGATGGATGCTCTTCTCTCTGAGCATGAGAAGGAGCTTGAGAATGCTCTTGGAGCTTTAAGCAAGGAGCGGATGCGGCAGATGAAGGAACTCCAAGAGCAGCTTGAATCCAGGAGGAAAGCAAAAGCAGAACAACTCCGACAAGCTCATGCCGAGCAGTGCAAAGAAGCTGGCATCCCTGGTAAGTTTTCCGAGGAAAAATTTTCAACCTCATTCTTCTTTAAAGTAAAATGGAAGAAAACACGTTAAGGCTGATCTTTGTTTATTGGTTATAAAGTGCAAATTATTTGCAAATTTATCATCAATATCAATGATTATAAAGCCTGGTTCTATTCTTTACATTTAGTATGAAAGCACTCAGGATGATTATTATCCTTATATGTGTAATTTGTTCATCCCAAGATCATCTCTTGACATCCTCGTTTTAGGTCTTTCAGATGGAGGTGACGATGACAAATCTTCTGATCTTTCGCTCTTGGAGAAGCAACTTGAAGCTGCTCTTCTTCAGGAGAGTGCCGTGTCTTCCAAGGAGGAGGCGGAGGTAGCAGGCGGGTCCATGAAGGAAGACGGAGCAAAACTGACCAAAACCTTTGCTGATGAGCTGGCAAGATGAAATCCCTGAATTTTGTTCGGGATATAATCACCCAAACTTTTGATCATCTTCATCATGATCATCTTCATCAAGTGAATTTATTTTGTAATCTTTTGCAGGATGCCATGGTTGCCAATGGTTTGATAAGCGCCGAAGTCCGAGATCAGCTGAGGAAGCAATTATATGAGCAGGAGAATGACCTCAACAGTAAGATCGAGCAGAAGAGAGAAATGCAGGTATGACGTCACTTCTAACCTCTTCTACATTCAACGACGTCACCATTAGTCCCCATGGAATGGGCAGAGATATGTCACAATACCGAGAATACTCATTTCTACTAATACACGGTTAACACGACCATCATCTCATTATACAGGTTCGTACAATGAAGGCGAGGATGGCAGAGCGCAAGAGAAGGAGGATGAAGAAGTTGAAGGAGCAACAGGAAGAGGAAAAGAATCTCGCTGTGAGTGTCCTCTGATGTCCGCTTTGACCAGAGCAAGATGAACGTTTTGACAAGCATTGATATTACCTAATACGATTTATTTTGCATTTCTTGTTCAATTAACATGAAATAATTAAGCACTCAAGTGTATGTGAACAGAAATACTGAAGCCCTAAAACTTACCTGCTGCTAAACAACCCTGTCTCGATCTCTAACCTTGTTCCAGTGTTGAATGCTTCAGGGTGGGCCTGCTTGCGTGCAAAAGCATCACTCACGCGACGTTTTGTTGTTTTCCTCAAACGTAGGGAGGAGCAACGTTAGAGATGGAGGAGAAGCATACCGCCGAGATGGAAGCTCTTGAAGCTGAACTTGATGCGGAAGCTGCAGCTCTTGAGAAGGACCTCAGCAAAGCTCTTCATTCCGAATACGAAGAGGCGGTGAAAGAACTCCATAAAAATATCATAAACCAGGTATTAAGGGAAATATTTATTTTTAGGAAGAATATCCCCATAATTGAGCCCAAGTTTTTATTGTCTCCTTCAAAATGTTCAGATTTTGCTGTAGATTTAATTCAATAAGTTCGAAAATGTTTGCTGTATTCTTGTAGATGGGAGATAAGCATGACGTTGATCCGGTTACTCAACAAGAACTTCTCGATCGATATCGAAGAGAAATTGACAACTTTGATCATGTGAACAACATGAAGAAGTCGCAGCAGGCTCAAGACGTCAAGGTTTGAACAAAATCTCTCGGAGATTTAATTCCTCTCTTGATCAAGAATATCAAACAGTGAAACCGATTTTTCCATTTTCATTTGACGCGACTAAGATAAACTAGTTTTATAAAATTCAAAACCGATGACTTATGCCTCGGTTTTATAAACACTTGGTGGTTTACCTCCAACTATTCCTGACTCTGTTATGACAATGAAAAAACTGACTCGTCAACGTTATCTGCCGCAGGTTAAACTTGCCGCCAAACGTGCACGCCGAGCCGCTGACGTCCAGAAGTCAGCCGAAGAGAAGTTGCGACAAGTCGCTCGTGATGAGGAGGCGAGACGACTGGAGGAGCTCAGCAAGCTCCAGGATGCCCGGGACACGATTAACCTCCAAGAAACAGATGGACTTGACATTTCGGATGTTCTTTTCACTGAGAATCTTGAAGTCCAGGTTTGAAAATTGTTAAGAATCATCATTGATTTTATTATCGATAAATAATAACATTAATATAATAGTTAATAGTTAATATATTGTAATGATTAGTTTTAACGTGCTAACTAATTAACTTAATAATACAACGTCATTACCTTAATTTATCAACCAACGCGACGATTCTGCCAGAACTTAATCTTGCATTCCGGTTGCTTGTTTGATAAAAAAAATAATCATCTTCTCTTCATGATCAAGGCTCTTGTGCGTGAGCATGAGAAGCTCCTTGCTGAGACGGACACACAACAGGCTGTGGAGCTTGACAACCTGATGCAGGACCTTGACAAGAAGGAGAAGGATGACCAGGAAGCACTGGAGAAGAAGTTGAGGGAAGAGAAAGAGCGAGCGATGAGGGAGACTACGTCGAAGCATGAAGCGGAAGGGAGAGCAAGAAGCGGATTGTCGGAGGAGCAAGCACAACAAGTGAGTACTTATTCATAGTGTTCGGAAATAAATATCAGCAATTTACTATTGTTCTATTTTCCGTGAGTTTAATTAACTTAATTTAGTAAATCTAATTTAATAATTAACAGTAATTCTTTACCTGTGTTAAAATAGTAAAACCAAATTTAATGCAACTTAGTTCAATAGCTTGGCATCAAAGAACGCGCTTATGCTGCTGAGTTGAAAACCACAAAGTAGTTAAACTATTTCATTCCGTCAAACACTGTTCATTTTCCCAGCTGTTGGCCGCCCATCAACAAGAACTCGACGATCTTGAAGAAAATCTCGAAAAGCAGCAGAACAGACAACGAGCCGCTCTGAGAGAGAAGATGGCCGCGCGCAGGAAGAGAAAGGCGGCATTGTTACGTCACAGACAAGAGATAGAAAAACAAAGAGAGCAGGTCGAGCAGCGAAAGGAGATGGCTCAAGTGCAAGTAAAAACGGTAGGTTGTCGCTTCCATGTCTTTTTTTATGAGAGGACACTTTTCATGATTTTTATAATGTTTCTTTGATGTTATTTTCAATATGTTTTCTAAAACTTTTGTCTTGGCGTTAGTTATAAGTTAAAAACTTCCAAGTCTTTTGTTTTTAACAATGTCAGGCAAAGGACGCCGAACGAGTCGCAATCATCGAAGGAATTGAAAAACACGGAGCGTCATCAAGTGAAAGGGTAATCCAGAAAGTTCTGGAAAAACGACAGGCCCAGGTTTGCTTTATGTGTGGGCGTTTTAAATATTGAACATTTTAGGTTCATGTGACTAAAATTAACGTTCAGTTTGGTTTGCGCATGGGGAGAATATTCCGAAATAAAATTGACTTCTTTTTCTGAGGTTTTTTGTCAAACTTTCACGTCATTTTCTTGCAGGAGTTGAAAAATCTGGAAGAAGAATTTGCTCTGAAGAAGAAAATGTTGATTGATGAAGCTCTAAGGCTCATCGGGGAGCAGTATCAAAACGAGCGAGAATCTTTAGTAAGTAACATTTACCTCTCTCCATTGTAGTTTGCTTGGGAGGGTTGTCAGGGCGAAATTTTGTTGAACTGGTTGTTGGGATAAATAAAATCTTCAGAATGTAGTTTGCAATTGCCCAATAACCGAAAACTTTTCCCAAATTGGCTCATGGAAGTAACATGGAAGTAACAGATATCAATCAATCAACAAATTCATGGAAGTAACAGATATCAATTATGATTGTTCAATTGGAACTGGGCCCTGCAATTTCCAACTTTGAAACTTATTGAAAGTTAAACATATATAAAAATAATTAATTATCAACCACTGTATATTATGCCACAGCTTTCCAAACACGAAGCAGAACTTCTTAAGCTTGAAAATGAACGTCTCCCAGCAGAAGAATTTGCCAAACGGAAGGAAGAGTTGCTTAAGCTTCAGCAAGATCAATTAAAGTAAAATAATGTTTTCTCACATTCTTTGCATATTCATTTCGTTGCAACTGTTTACCGTGTTGTCAGAAGCATAAAGTTGACGACACTATAAATTGCTGATTTGTCTGGTTAAAAACTTGCATTTATTGATGTTTATGTTAAAAAAAGGGAACTTGACCGTAACCACGAAAGGACGTGCAAGGACATTGAAGAGTCTACGACCGCTCAATGGAAACTGGATTATGCTCAAGCCAAGTTGAAACTCAAGGAAAAGCATTATCAGGTTCAAAGACTCTCACAATACAATTTGACACTTCTGAGCCGTAGAAGATTCTAGAGGATTAGGTCACAAACTTAAACGTTGTTTTCTTGGTTGTCTTTAATCTGTAGGAATTTGCCGAAGCGTTGAGGGAACTTGCTCCTAGTGGATCGCAACAGAGGAGCGCAGAGGAGGCGGAACTATCAGCGAAGAGATTGGAAGAGACGAAAGATCGTCTGGAACAGGTTAGCATCTCGACATACTCAGGAGATAATCTTAGATAAAGTTTAAACGAACTGCATCGAGACATTTCCTCCTTATCACCTATTTCTTTTATTAACATCTTGGATTGTATGTTAGGAACGTTCGGTGGCAGAAAAGGAACTCGCCCGAGAACGACAAGATCTGGAAGAGGAAGAGAAGCGAAGGATCGCCGCAGCAATGGAAGAGTTTGGGAAAGAACTGGAGACAGAGACGGTGCAGGATAAGATGAAAGCGGAGAAGTCTTTGAACAACCTCGCTCAAAGAAAAGAAAAACTACTCAAGGTTAGTTCCCATTCATTCGTCGATGATGTGGAGGTAGGGGATTCTCTGAATTTTTTTGTCATGCATTGTTGTTCAAATCATCCAGGACAAGAGGGATAAGATCCGAGAAGAAATAGAAAGAGCGGCATCAGCTGGAGCTAGCGAGGAAGAGCAAAAGAAGATCTTGGAGCAGGTTTGCTGCATAACTTTGTGACTTTCTTGGAATT
The DNA here is from genome assembly GCF_947623445.1 of Clavelina lepadiformis. Lineage (NCBI taxonomy): Eukaryota > Metazoa > Chordata > Ascidiacea > Aplousobranchia > Clavelinidae > Clavelina > Clavelina lepadiformis. The sequence goes on from NC_135241.1 coordinate 23,007,489, forward strand.
AACAAATCAACAACTCTAACTTCCGATGACTTTTATCTTTGCAGCATGAAAAAGATGTCGAGAATCTTACCAACAAAATGGACAGGGAGCGACTTCGTATGAAAACTCAACTGGAGGAGAGACTGAAGAAGAGGAGGAAAGAAAAGATCAAGGTGAGCACCTGACTTAAACAGTTATTATCCACCTCTTTTTCTCCACAATTCCTCATCTACCTGCATTTTTCGTCATCCTCAGGCGAAACAACAAGAGTTGGAGAAGGAATCTCAAAAGAATAGGGAGGAGATTGATGCAAAGCAGAAAGCTGAGATGCAGAAAGTCCACGAAGAACAGGTTAAAGACTTCGTAGACTTCTTAACCTTTTACATAAATATTTTCAGCAAAAAAACAACGCATTTTACACATTTCTTTGGAAAATTTATCTTTTATTTGCTGGAAGCTAAATTTTTAGCGTCAATCCTAAATATCCTGACACTTTTTTTAGATCAAAGAGATGCAGAAAACGGCTCAAATCATGGAGGAAAACGCCAAATCAAGAACTATTGCGGAAGAGCTTCCGCGTGTGCAGACGAAGAAAGAGGTTCCATTGAAAGGTAGAATACCAGTAATTCATGTGTTCTTCTACAGGACGTTTTACTGTCGTGGTTATTAATGAAAGTTGCCAATGATTGCCAAAATTTCCACTATATGTGAAATTTCTATATTTACCTATATTCAAAATTATCTATAAGTTTAATATATATAATCTAGTGCCTTTTATTTTGAGTGAATGCAACAAGATCAAATGTTTTTATCGTTTTCTGTTCTAGCAGCAGAATCTGTTCCACCTCCTCTTTCCGTTGTCCAGGAAGATTTCGCTCCAATGCAGTTTGATGCCACCATGGCGATGGTTCCTCTGGTAGCCGCAGCTCCATCGATCAGGTGAGGCTTGAATGGGTTTTGAACCCGCTACCTCTCCGTTTATTTTCTTAAAACGGACTTTCTAACTTTCAGCGAGAAAGACCTTCATAAGATGCTGATGACGTCACCGCTTTACCAAACTCTTCAGGAAGTCAGAGGAGTCTTGAATGATGAAAAGAAGTCAGAGACTCTGGGCGGAGATGCAAAGTTCATCGGACCGGGTTGGTGAAAAACGACTGAATTAACAAAAAATCAAGCTGAAAATTTTAACCTTGAACAAAAAAGTTAAAATAGCTGATAAATAAATAATTTATTGAACTGAGAACCCATTTACGCGCTGCCTGTGATCAAACAACTGGAACAAAATTTAAAAAACTGTAAAATGCGAAATCGATATCGAGTAACCTACACTACTAATATTAATCGTATGTAATAATAACGTCTGTTACTTTTCTAATAATTTAAATCCATCGCATATTGTAGCCGTTGTCAAGTTAATTTACCTATCTTGTACTGAGATGTACTCTTCTGTTTATGCTGAGATCATCATCTTCATCTTCATCGTTGCAGATGTGAACAGCCGCGATAAGGAGTTGATTCCGACTCCTCTTTCGGAATTGAACGTGAGAGAACTTGTTGCTTACAAATTTGGAACCTTCATCCTGGGACTCCTCAGGACACGGCGGACATCTTATCCTCCGATCAACCTCCTTGTTGCTGAGAAAGTCCCGTCTCATCCGGAACTGAAAGGAAACGCATTCAGAGGATCATTCAGGTTGATGAGAATGAATTCTAGCTTCTCTTACTCCTGATGATTTTAATTCCTCCGAAATCCTGAAGACTTAATATTTTGAATCAATGTTCGAATATTTTAGTGCTCGTCGCGCAATGCATCTTAAATTACAAGCAACCTGCTAGTTTTTACTTGTAACAGCGTTACTAGACTGATTAATTATTATTTCTTTTTCAAAATTATACTTTTCAATTGTTTCGTTTTTGCACAGAAAAGTTTATTTTATCAGTTATTACGTATTAGTTTGTTTTTATTGCGAATATAGTTTTTCTTGTTTTGTAGTTTTGACGAAGGCAACGGCATCTTGTACATCAAACGTGACAGACTGACTCAGGACTCGGTCGGTCGTCTCTCACTGCTGCTAGTCCATGTTGCTGCGCACGTAGCAACGCGCAGTCTCCATGACGACTCGTCGTCAAGTTTCGTGCAGGAATTTTACCAGTGTCTTGCGGTACTGAGCGATGACCTGTTCTTTGCAAGGTACAAGGCCAGCCCAGATGATGGAAAACAACAAGGTTTGAGATTTTTTGTTAATATTTCTGTAGAATTTTAAAAACAATGACAACAACCCATTGGTTTTTCATAACGTGTTGATGTATAATTTACATTTTTAATCAAGTTATGCTGCAAATGCATTCTACAACTTTTATTTCTTTAAAAAAGTATTTTGTTGTGGTTTTGAGAAGATTTGAAACGTTTTTTTCATTTTTTTCACGTCAGCCTATTTTAAGATATAATTGTTTTTAATATTTTTGTTTTTCTTAGAAAAAGTCGATGGGAAACCAGTCGGTCTGTCCCAAGATTTACTCGACATTAAACTTCCAGAGCGTGACGTCACAACGCCGCATACGTCATCAGGCGATGCGTTTAGACAGAGGGGATTGGACGAACGCATCGACAAATATTCACACACTGTTGTCAGCTCCATGGTCAGGGATGAACTGGGTAATATCGAGAGTAAATTTAACCAGGTGACTACATTTTTGTTCGTTAGTAAAGTATTTGACGGTATCCGGTACTGGTATCTTGCGCAATCCTTTTTTCAAGATTTTATGCAATTTAGTAATTTCAGTTACTATATAGTATACGCTCACTTTATCATTCTGTGAGATGTTCATAGGTGACTTATTTAGCCTGAGGTTTAGACCGTGCTTCGACAAACAATATTGCCCACAACCATGCACTTTAATGTTTGTGTTTTGCGTGAAATTATTTTCAGGCGAGATCCAACGGAACTTTGGATAAGATTGACAACAAGTTGACGTCACTTCTTCCACAGAAACCGTCAACTTCGCATTCATCTCGGTAAGTTGTTGCGACAAGGCATTTTCTATAGAATATTCTGAAGAAACACTTTGTCTTACAGTTTATTTACAAGTTATTGGTAGATTAACGCACATTATACATTTGTTTAATATTTTGAGGAGTCTGTGTAGTTATATTGTGCATTGTTGATTTATCCGATAAATCTCTGTATTGTAATTGCTTATGAAATAACAATATAATTTAATTTGGACAGGAGTAGACCATCGACATCGGATTACCCCCGACCAACCACAAGCACTAACGAAGATTATTTGAATTCTGAATTTCTCGCGCTCACTCAAGAAGCCAACCAATTAGAAACCTCCCTTTCGTCAGGTGATCTTGGCGACGAGGTGACAGTGCGCAACAGACTGACCAATGTGAAAGCTCGACTGTCTGATGTACAAAAGAGGTAAGGCTATTTTTACGGACTGGGCTGTGTTGTACAAAGTGCTTTGCTGTTAAATATTGCAAAATTGGCTTTGAAATTTTGGTTAAATTTTCTTTAACCAAAACTTTTAATTTTAAAATGCTAATTTTCTAGAATAAGATCTACTCATTAGAGACAACCACCAAACCACCCTGCAACCATGACAGCTGGATTAGATGCACAATTTCAGTCTCTAATTTATTGAATTTAACAAAAGACTGTGGTTTGCAACAAAATGCTCCAGCATAAAATATTTGCACATTTACACCATTTTTTGTTATTAGTTTTGGATAGAAAAATTCTGCAGTTCGATGTAATATAAAAGCATTTTGGGATAGCTAACGCAATGCAGTAATTTCAATAAAGTGATTTATTAAACGCGTTTTTTTTATAGAACTGTGGAAAATTTGTATATTTTTGTACTTTTGTATTTATACGCTGTGCAGTTTTTGTATCATGCCACTGTTCATTTGATCATTACACCATGACTTAGATTTCATGTAGATTTCTTTCCACACATCTGCACTTATACTTACTTGTCGTACTCTGCACGTCATACTGTTGTTATCATCGTAGAATTTGCGTAATAAAATTCACACCAACACTATTGTCTCCTGAAATCACAAAAAAGCGCAAAGTTCACTCAAATTTATTCCAATGCAAGTTAACATCACAAAGCCGGATCTGAGGAAATCTGGAAAAATAATTTGAAAGGCATTCACCTGTTAAACCGAGTTAGGCATTGCCACCAACACGCTGGCATTGCATAATGGATGTTCTTCAACTAGCGTAAGTCCGTTACTGGAGAGCACATGTTGCGTACCTCATCGTTGTTGGAAGGGGGTTAATTGCTAATGGGGAGAGACGATGTTAGCTAGGCAACTGTGTTCGGGATTGCACTTTGCAGTAAAAACATCATGTACTGTAGGCTTATTAATTTTGTACCACTTTACGGTCTATGCTTAACATGTGTATGAGTCAGCATATAGTTAGTAATGCTATTCAGTGATAAGATACGCGCAAAACTATAAAAACATTAGTAATACAACAACCAAAATGCTGTAATAGCACAGTGTGATAACACGAGTATGTAAATATGCTATAACGCTATCGAATCTTAAATGAATCACAAAAAGCATTTATGGAAGTAATGACTAAGATAAGAATCAAAACACAAGCGAATACACAAATGCATACAAAGAGTTGCGTTGGCAAAAACAAAATTGGAAATAAGTATATTGCATGTGTAGAGTGAACGATTAAAATCGACATTAATTGATCCATTTTTTGGTCAAACGAAAGGCAGTCATTTCTCATCAGTTACAGTTATTTCTCATCAGTTACAGTTATTTCTCATCAGTTACCTGGAAAAAACATTGTTCTCAGAAGTAGTAAAATATAAAACAGGGTATAATTTGGCACTCTAAAGGTTAACTTTTTATTTTTCGACACTAGCTTTCGCAAGCATAAGCTTGCTTCTGTAGGTGTACTGCGAAAATCGAAAAATAAAAAGTTAACCTTTAGAATGCCAAATTATACCCTGTTTTATATTTTACTATTTTAAAATCTGGTTAACATGGTTCATATAACATCAACTTTGTAGACAACATGTTCTCAGAAGGTAATACTACAATGGTTTGCATCAGATTCATTGATTATGATGTCATTTAACCTTATTGTTTCTTAATATGTATTGCATTATATCATGTGTGCATGATGCATCAATGCGCCATTCGGACTGTTGTGTTACATCGTTAAATGGCTGCCACTATTTCACTGGAAAAAGTCTTACGTTCAAAGCTTATTTTATGGTTTCTTGGTCACCTAACTTAAATGCTACAACGTAGTAACCTAAACTAAATCTTCCTTATAATCTAATTTTAATGTCAATTAAACCCTAAACAGCTTAAATCGACTTTTAGCATATTCCTTCTCGCAACCTAACCGCCTATCTTCGATAACAGTCTGCGTGACCTACTTACCGTGAAATATTTGCTCTGTCATCGAAGGTTCCACGACATATGGCCGCGGGAAAGTGGCCGCGAACAAACTCACCGGGGTCAACTGAACGTGACGTAAATTGACCGCAGACAAACTGACTGTGACATAAACTGGCCGGCGATCAAATTAACCGTCGATAAATTGGCCGGCGATCAAATTAACCGACGACAAATTGGCCGTCAAAAGGTCAAAATTCTAATTCACTATCTAGTCACTTCTGTTTATTTCAATAAACGTTTCAATGTGTATTGAAATAAAAAACAATTTTGTTAAAAACAAAGGAAATAGTTACAAACAAATATTTACTTTACATATCATATACTACCGAGTTTAAAATTTTGACCTTTTGACGGCCAATTTGTCGCCGGTTAATTTGATCGCCGGCCAATTTATCGACGGTTAATTTGATCGCCGGCCAGTTTATGTCACAGTCAGTTTGTCTGCGGTCAATTTACGTCACGTTCAGTTGACCCCGGTGAGTTTGTTCGCGGCCACTTTTCCGCGGCCATATGTCGTGCTCCCGTCATCGAATATGGTCTCGTACACGCTGCCATAAATTTGTTTTTACTGCGTCGATGGAAATGACCTACGAATGTTGCTGTTTGCAAGAATCTTTAAGGCTTTGCTGAAACTTGAAACGTAAACATCACCGGTCAAATAAAGAATTTGCAAATACATTAAGTGTTGCTAGCAATACCATTTGAGGCGACTTTATAAGTTTAACTGCTAATTATTATTTACATCTACTGGGTTTTGATAACTGCAAGTTTCACTTACTTCCACTTATTTTGTATATAGATTAACTAAATATGGATTTCATGTTCACAATGAAATCTTAATTTAAAATCCAGCGTTCTTTCCCTTAAAATGACGTCATAAAGCAACGCATAATCATGGCCCCATGTGGTATATTTACTCACGTGACGTCACGCGAGAATAGGCCCGGCTGTTGGACTGATCACAGTTATTAGTTAGCCTGGTAGCGATTCGAGATAGTTGGTCTAATATCCGGTAACTGTTGGAGCGAGAAAATGAGTAAATATGAGCATTAACCGAACTAGGACTAGAAATTACAATTGTGAAGTCATTTTGAAAGTCGTGTTTGCTTAAGCCAGGGGCAATATTTTCAGCATTTTAGAACAGAATCATCGCTTGAAAATTTTGTAACAATCTGATCCTTAGTTTTATGCTTTGTGAGAAGAACAGAAAAATCTCTATATGGTAAAAATCTATTTTATTTGTAGGATAAAAATACATTTTTGTGAAAAATACTTAGCGTCTGCGTATGACAGCGAGATTACGTTTCTAGTTTTCTTTCACTTTGCTTCCGGTACGTCACGTCTCTTCTTAACACGGAAGGCAACTTGTAACTATAAAGCCGCTATAAATGCTTATTCTTGCGGTTAAAACAAAAGGAGGCTTAATTGCAAAATGGTTCCTAGAGAAACTTCCGTCATTCGACGTTCGTTTAAAATACAAGTTGCTCGTCGAAACCAATATCAAAGATATTAAAGAAGATATCAAAGAGAAAAAGTGCTCATTCGTGCAGTCTTTAGAGTTTAAACATCCCAAAAGCTAGCACAGATTCTTGAAATCTCGGCAATATGTTAAGTGAAGTACACACGGACTATTTGTTTGGTGCGCGCCGTGCCTTATGCAAACTTTCGCCGCCGGCTTTGTTTGCGAGCGCGGTTGTCACACGGTTCATCTTGTTCAAATGACGGAAACACGTCATGATTGACGTACTGTTCTTTTTCGATTTTAGGCTGCATCTGAATTTAAGCTAAAAATTACAGATTATTCCCTTGTTACCACACCAAGTATTACCATTGAATATATGGTAGTGACTGAACCCTTATTTCAAGGACTTAAATCACGCAGACCGTTGCTAGGATGTGTAGATAGGCTGGCTGAACGAATTCAGTATAAGTATAGGTTTGTATGAGCGTTTGATTAATTATTGCGGTAGGTTTGGGTTACAAGGTAAACGTAACAGTAATTGCATGACGCCCTGAAATGCAAATCGCACAACATACACCGAAAAATTAATAGGTTACAAGCTGCGGCAGATATGTTCGTAAATATACGACATAAAGGAATTTTATAGCAAATAAGGTTTAATTAAGCACAGATATTGACAACTTATTGTTTTCGATAGGTCTGCAGTCACTTTTAGCAAATTTATTAAAATTTTGTGGACAGCTTTGCTTTCATTTGTTAGACTTTAAAAATATACACAGTTGTTCTATCTTATCATGGAGAGCCTGTTAGCTGATTCTTCCACTTACCAAGCGACTCGGGAAACTGAACTGCGTTTAGCCCAAGACCTCAAAGCTATTTGTAACAAGCATGGAAAGGAAATATATCCGGAGAAGTCAGGGGAAATATTACACAAACTTGGTTTGATTTATCGAGATAAAACACCTGATAAAATCAGCCTCATCCAAAGCGCTACACTGTTTAATGCAGCCATAGCAAGACAACCTGGAAACATGGAATTTAAAAACAGTCTCGCTGAACTTTGCTCCCACGTACTCCAGTTGGCCAAAGCGGCCGATACGAAGAGAAATTTGGTGAAAGTAGCGGATGGGGTTGCTGATAGGCTCCGGGAAGTTAGAGCTGTGGCTGACACCGGTTTAAAAAATCTGAACAACATCACGTACAGCGAAGAAGATGCAAAGTTAAAAGAAATGGAATCAAATAAGATTCAGACTGTGAAAAAGCTGCAAGATGAAATAACGAAGCATTACACGGAAACAATGGCACATATCGCTGCCAATTGTGAGCTTATTATGGGAAAATCTCCCTGCCGTTACGCTATTTCCGGAATGGGGTCATTGGCCCGGAAGGAAATAACTCCCTACTCTGACTTCGAACATGTCATACTAATAGAAGATGACGTCAAAGACAAAGACGATTACGAAGACATTTTGGAATATTTTCGATGGTTTTCACTTATTTTTCATGTCATCGTTATTAACTTGAAGGAAACCATTGTCCCTAGCGTTACCATTCCCAGCCTTAACGATGCGTCCATGCCAGGAGGTGACTGGTTTTTTGACTCTTTTACAACACGTGGTGTTTCTTTTGATGGGCTTATGCCGCACGCTTGCAAATTTCCACTTGGCCGTTCGAAAAAGACAGAAAATAAACCTTGGACTACTGAACTTATTCAGCCAATTAGTGAAATGGTTAATTATCTTGATGATCAAGTTGACTTGAAAAATGGCTATCACCTTGGCGACATTTTGACAAGAACTTGCTTCGTATCAGGTGATCAGGAGTTGTACGATACGTTTGCGAATATGGTCAGATTAACCTTGAACGGAAACAAGTTGGACATTCAACCAAAGTTAATGCGACAACTTAGTGAAGACTTAGATAACTTTGATGCTTTCTCCAACGTCGATTGCTTGCACTTCGCGCGGCATTGCAATATAAAGCGAGTAATCTATCGCAGCACAAGCCTGTTCCTACTTGCCCTCGGTCGTCTTCACGCTGTGAACGAATGTTCCTGCTTTGATATCATTGATGAGTTGGGTAAGAAATCCGTTATTGACAGTGCTACCGCTCACAGTCTTTCATACGCCATGGCAGTGGCATGCCAGGTCAGATTGAAGGTTTACATGTACAAAGGTAGACAAGACGACTGTATAGGCCAGGGTGATATGTATAACCTCAATGATGACAACAGTGTGACGTCACAGTTAGTAGATATTGTGGGCAATAGGAGCATTGTTGACTACTTTGTGACCGCCTTCAGTCTGCAACAGACAATCAGAGACCAGAAGCGTTTGCAAGTGGCAAAAAAGTTTGAGATTACGTCAAAGCCTCACGACAAATTCATGATGCTCTACCTCCTTAACTTATACGACCAAATTCTAGACGAATGGGTACGCTATTCACAAGACTTCGATTTTTTAGCGCCCACCGAAGAAAACTTGTGGATAAGATATGACGTCGCTAGAGCGTATCGCGCGAAAGGTCGACACGAGGAAGCGCTGCAACACTTCCAATGGCTCGACCACCAAACGATCAAGAATCACTCACTTCAGGGCTCGGTTTCCATAAACGCCGCTTGGTGTCTGTTCCATATGAACCGCTTTGAAGAGGCGGTGGATTATATTCACAAAACCAAGATCAAAGTGACCGAGATAAACGCTCTGGAATGCGTCAAATGCGACTTTCTCAGCATGCTGACGCGGATAGAAGGCCTGTGCAAGTACGAACTGAATGATTATGAGGCGGCTTTACAAGCCTACGAAAGCGAATTGCAGTATCTGGAAAACCAAGACGTGAATTTTATTGAAATACGCAAAGCCGGATGTCTCAAGAATATCGCGGAATGTCACCTAAAGCTCAAAGACTTCCATCGGGCATTGGAAAAAGCAAACGAAGCTCATCAACTTTGCAAGCAGAATGACGCTCCAGCGACTTGGGTATGCGACTGTTTTAACCTTCTAGGAAGATGCAACTTTCGGCGAGGAGACTACGAAAAAGCTTTAAAGAACTTCCACGATGAAGAAGAGATACGGATTCAGTTCGTGGATGGAGAGAAGCGAGTGAACGATAAAGACATAAAAACCGCAAAGAGAAATATCCAGGCTTGTCACAACCGACTAGGACCAGATTGTCTTATCTATAACTAACACTTTGTGATGTCAGTTCGAGATCTTTTATGAAGCATGTTGAGGCAAAAGCCATGATTCACACTGTACTGTACCTTTACCATAACAATCATATTTGAAACATTATGTGGTTGCTTCTTTGTACTAAATTCAGTAAACATGTGGCTGCGTTACTAGCAAATTACCAGCCGTGGTTTGCAACTTTGCACGTTTGAATAGTATGCTTTATTTTCATATGTAGATTACTTAAGAAGTTTACTGTTTTAAACTCAGCGAATGAAGTCTATATTCAATTGTCACTAAGAGTCCCACAACCGAACATGAAAAACCGTACAAAAACAACACTAGTCGGTCTGTTCATCCGTACATGACCACCAACTCAACAACCTGTTCACTTCTGTCTAGATTGACATCGATGCTGGAGGCTATAACGTAAGCCTAACCTGCAGGCAGTAGCCTATACGCTTAAAGTCTCGGCCATTTGACGTATTTTTTGCAAGTTTTAAACTGGGAAGAATTTAAGAAAAGAGGCAGGCAAAGTTTTGACGCCTAGGTCTCATCGAGTATTGAGTTTTAACAACCAGGATACTCATAAGCAGTTATAATGGTAGAACTAGTTTGTGACGCCGTTTTTGTCAAATCTGCAGTGCCGCATCTAAAAATGTTTTTAATGGTCTAAAACCTTAATGAATAAGAAACTTTACTGATCAAATATTTATTATGGTGTTGGGTTGTCTCGAAATGTAGCTTACGTGTGGGCATGATATCGAGATTAGTGAGTCGTGATCCTCGGCGTCGGCCACGCCCCGTAGTTTTTCCACACCCGGTGTATGCCAATTTAGCATTAACAGTAGTACGTTTGTTTACCCAGTACAGAAAACAAAATATAAGCGATATTTTCTTTTCTTACGAGGACAGTGTACTAAGTGATGCCGTTATGCTTCGCTTTATAAAACGTAAAATCATTCGTCTGAAATAATAGAATAAGGATAAGCAAAGCAACACGACCTCACAGCTCAAAAGATGTTCGTTTGTCACAATGCAAACCGTGAAGTAGTCCTAGTCTACAACGAAGAAAAACACTCTTGCTCGAAGCAGAAACAAAACACAAGAAATAATTAAGATAAAACGAGGCAAGTTAACAAAGGCATTTTCATTACAGACAGTTTGTCACGTGATTCTCCAAGAATCAGCTGATATGTCAAAACGCCTGTTGCGTTGCTAACTCGCAGGAAAAGCTTATTATTGATGCGTGACGAAGGAACAGTCATTTTAGTTTTGCAAATGTGACTGTTGCGTTGTGAGGAAGGTTTCAGTTGATTTTAAATCCTTTAACAACTGAACAAGCGATACCTTTTGCTATTGCAATGACAAGCTACATATTTTCAGAGAGTTTTTAGCCTGATCTGTCTGCTGTTTAAAGCAGTAACCAACAGTTTCGTTAGCAATGTACAGTAGAACTTATATTTCAAAGTGCAGCGCTGACTCTTATAGCAAGCAAGTATTTATTGTCCTTGATGAGAGCTAATTTGCAGTCACAGTGTACAGCAATTTCACGGAATTGGTCGTACTTTTCGAGTGTTCATTTTGTTACTAACTCTATTAATGCTTTGTAGTTAGCCTGACAGCACGAACCGACACTGCAGACGTGTCGTTTGTTACGCGATGTTTAATTCAATTGATAGGGTCACGATGTTTAACGTCAATTTTTATTCTACATTTTTTATTGGTGAGCAGGGGGCCAAAGATTCTCAGGGTCACTGTAAGTGGGCCACGAAGCATGAAAGGTTGACAATCACTGTTCTAGAGCATTGGCTCAAACCTTGCACGGTATAAAAGAAAGGTGCCCAGTTATTTCATCTTTTTCTCACGTGTTTAGTGGCTGCTTGCTTACATGAATTGAACACTACAAAAGGGTACTGTTTTACACGATGTTCGTTTTTGTCTGCGCAGGTCGTAGATAAGTTGAATTAACGCATAGAAATGGGTGAATTCCAGGGAAAAGTTGTTCTAATAACTGGTAAGTCTTCGCTGTCTGTGTGCACTTTAGACGCATCTTTTTTACGTCTGTTATGGCTAGACTAGCTAGGATATGCTTGTCTTGTAAAACTGGTTGATGTGCACGTCAGGCCTTAAGTTCGAGTCTACTCGGAATATAAAGAATTATACGTTTGGGGTCGCTATGTTTAATGCGTGTACAGATATAAGATGTCTGTCTATAAAATGTGTTTACATCGAATACGCAACCTGAATATCGCTGCACACGGGGCACGAAATGTAGCTACTATTGGCGTTTTCGTGTGGCCAGCTCGCATGCTATGGGTACGAGAAATCTCTGCGCGCCCCCAATTAAGGGATCTGTACCAACAACATGATACGATAGGTACTGACGTACCTTACTACACTAGTATCGATAACATGACTTGGTGCCATTATAGGGGCGTCGAGCGGACTTGGAGCTGAAACAGCAAGATTATTTGCCAAAGAGAAAGCTTCTCTCAGCTTGACTGGAAGAAATGAAGAAAACCTGGCCAAGGTTGCTGAGGAATGCAAAGCACTCGGCGCAGAAGAGGTTGGTTCTGTTGCTATTGAACTTGATATTCGTCATTACGATTCTGTTCTGTTGTTCTCAAACTTTTCATCGAAGACGTTGTGTAGGCATGAACGAATGCAGAAAAATCCATATGGAATAAAAACCTTATGGTTTTTGGATGTATAGGTTAATACAGAATCTCCATAAGTCCGGCGTGAGACTGTTTACCGGTTATGTAGTTGGCTACTTATTCAGTTACTTTTACATTTGTAAACTACTATATTTACAAATAAGTAAATGACTGAGTATTTAAGCGACATTTAACCATCATCAGCTAATGAGAAAGATTGTAACCAACCAAACTCTCGTTTTGAACAAGTGCACGGTATGGTTAACCAAGAAACCAGTATTTTTGAATTTTCAAACGCCAGTTTCCTTTTCTAGGTTTTGCAGATAATTGCACATTTCGATAGCCGCGAAGGAATCGAAAAGACGATCAATGAAACCATGAAGAAATACAACAAGCTAAATGTGTTGGTCAACAATGCAGGCATCGTTTATTCAACTACTATCAACACGGTATACGCTTCTCCAAAATAACCAACGCAATTAATCCCAGGCTTCCAAACACTGCCATACTGTTAGCGTTTGGGGTTTGTTTGAAAACCTGTGAAAACAACTGCGCTTAGGTATCTAACTGTGAGGAACTTCGTGAAATGTTGTTTGTCAATCCAAGACAAGATATTAGCAAATGGTGACGTAATTGTTTCCAGGCAACGCCAGAAATCTTTGACGACACCTTCAACATAAACGTGAAGGCTCCTCTGTTCCTCACGCAACTTGCTATGCCATTTTTAGAGAAAACGAAAGGTTAGAAAACAGCATTTTAGCCACATTGCTTTTGTGTGTTTTTTATCCAGGCTTTCGTTTTTTGCCAGGAAATGTGGTGAACATTTCCAGCTGTTCGAGCCAAATGTGCACAGAACCGGAACTGATGGTGTATTGCATGAGTAAGGCTGCCGTCGATCAATTCACAAAGACCCTGGCGATAGGTTGGATTAATTATTATATGTAACCTTTAAGGAGTTCGTAATATAGGATATGATTTTTAACAGACTCTAACATTATTTTTGTAGAGATGGCGAAAAAAGAGGTTAGAGTGAACGCTGTCAAGTAAGTCAAAACTGAACCACTATTCAGTGAAATACCAGATACACAACATAAACCTTTCAACAATGGATTCAACGATAAATCATGTTTAATTGATTTATCTACCTCTTTTCAGTCCAGCTGATGTACCGACCAAGATCTTCCGAAAAGTTCTCAAAACGGAAGACGACTACGAGAAGTTTTACGACACGACCGGGCCCATGCATCTTCTCCACGAGAGAAATGTCACAGCAAGAGAAGTGGCGGACGCAGTGCTCTTCCTGGCATCTGACCGCGCCACAATGATAACTGGCACCCGACTCAACGTAGATGGCGGCCGAGTTATTGCAGGACAGTAGCTTAGGAATGTGATCGCAGACAGAGTCGAAAGCGCTTTATAGAAAATGAAAAATCACGATTATTTATGAATTTCAATTCGTAAATTGTTTCAAATTCTCTCGTTGTTTACCACTTATACATATTTATACAGGTAAATAGCCTATAGCTGGGTATTCCACTTTTAAAGATTGAAAACAGGTGACGTATCATCGTTAGTCTTTGTAAATAAACGACGAATTGTTCGGTGTGAAAGGCTTTGTTTGAATTCCGTCAGTTAGGCCCGGCCAAATTTCTGTGCCTTGCTGTCATTTGATGGCGAGATTGAAGTGGTTTTTGGTTGCTTTAAATTGTAACAAATATCGTCTTTTTCTTCTAAGAAAATATGTGACGTTAAACACAGGGGAAGTAAATTTACTGTAGATGTGACGCCATTTTTGTCAAATCTGCAGTGCCGCATCTAAAAATATTTTTAATGGGGGCTAGACGGTAGTTGCGCAGTAAGACAAATCTTTACCTTATGCGAGTAGGACGCTGAGTCTTTAAAGCCGATATTCTAAAACCTTGATTAATCTAATGATAAAATTATCTTTACTGAAGAAATATTTATTATGGTGTTGGGTTGTCTCGAAATGTAGCTTACGTGTGGGCATGATATCGAGATTAGCGAGTCGTGAGACCTCAGCGTCGGCCACGCCCCGTAGTTTTTCCACACCCGGTGTATGCCAATTTAGCATTAACGGTTTTACGTTTGTTTACCCAGTACAGAAAACGAAATACGAGAGATATCCTCTTTTCTTACGTAAACAGTTTGTCACGTGGTTTTCCAAGAATCAGCTGATACGTCGACACCCATGTTGCGTTGCTGACCCGAAAAAAATACTTTTTCTTGATGCGTCACGAAGAAACAGTCAATCTAGTTTTGAAAACGTGACTATTATACGTTGTGGGGAAGGATTTAGTTGATTTTAGATCCTTTAACAGCTTAACAAGCCATACCTTTTGCTATTGCAATGATAAGCTGCATATTTTGAGAAAGTGACAAAATAGTAAATTTAAAGAGTCTGACACAATTTCTACTTTTACTGTCGAAAGAGTTTTTAGGCTGATTTGTCTGCTGTTTAAAGCAGTAACCAACAGTTTCGTTAGCAATGTACGGCAGAACTTATCTTTGAAAGTGCAGCGCTGACTTTTATAGCAAGCACATATTTATTGCCCTTAATAAAAGCAAATAAATTTGCAATCACCATGTACAGAAAATGACCTTTGGCTTAGCAATTCCTTATCAACACACAAGACAGCACCCTAATGACCACGGAAGTAAAATAGTCAAAGCATATCACGTATTCATCATATATACGGTTTCGATTAAAATAAGAATTAGGTCTCCAGAAATATAGTTGAATCCCTCACGGAATTGGTCGTATTCTTCCAGTGTTCGTTTTCTTACTAAGTCAATTAATGTTTTGCAGTTAGCCTGACAGCACGAACCGACAATGCAGACGTGTCGTTTGTTACGCGATGTTTAACGTCAATTGATAGGATCAGGATGTTTAACGTCAAATTTTATTTTACACTTTTTATTGATAAGCCAAGGATTTTCAGGATCACTGTAAATGGGCCACGAAGCATGAAAGGTTGACAATCACTGTTCTAGAGCATTGGCTCAAACCTTGCACGGTATAAAAGAAAGGTGCTCAGTTATTTCATCTTTTTCTCACGTGTTTAGTGGCTGCTTGCTTACATGAATTGAACTGTACAGAAGGGAATCTGAAGGGTATTGTTTTACTCGATGTTCGTTTTTGTCGGCGCAGGTCATACATAAGTTGAATTAACGCATAGAAATGGGTGAATTCCAGGGAAAAGTTGTTCTAATAACTGGTAAGTCTTCGCTGTCTGTGTGCACTTTAGACTATATTTCAGTAGAACTTATATTTCAAAGTACAGTGCTGACTCTTATAGCAAGCAAGTATTTATTGCCCTTGATAAAAGCAAGTTTGCCGTCACAGCTACAAATGACCTTTGGCTTAGCTATTCCTTACATAACACACTTTGGCAGCACAAGACAGCACTCTAATGACCACGGAAGGAAAATAGTCAAATCATATCACGTGTTTGTCATATATATAAGATTTCGATTAAAATAGAAATTAGGTCTCCAGAAATATAGTTGAATCCTTCACGGAATTGTTCGTACTCTTCCAGTGTTCGTTTTGTTACTAAGTCTATTAATGCTTTGCAGTTAGCCTGACAACACGAACCGACACTGCAGACGTGTCGTTTATTACGCGATGTTTAACGTCAATTGATAGAATCACGATGTTTAACATCAATTTTTATTCTACATTTTTTATTGATGACCCAAGGATTTTCAGTGTCACTAAAAGTGGGCCACGAAGCATGAAGGGTTGAGAACCCCTGTCATAGAGCATTGGCTCAAACCTTGAACGGTTCAACAGAAAGGTGCCCGGGTATTTCATCTATATCTTCGTGATTAGTGGCTGCTTGCTTACATGAATTGAACTGTACAGAAGGGTATTGTTTTACCCGATGTTCGTTTTTGTTGGCGCAGGTCGAACATAAGTTGAATTAACGCATAGAAATGGGTGAATTCGAGGGAAAAGTTGTTCTAATAACTGGTAAGTCTTCGCTGTCTGTGTGCACTTTAGACGCATGTTTTTTACTTCTGTAATGGCTAGACTAGCTAGGCTATGCTTGTCTTGTAAAACTGGTCGGTGTGCACGTCAGGCCTTAAGTTTGGATCTACACGGCCGCTTTATTTAATGCATGTACAGATATAAGATGTCTGTCTATAAAATGTGTTTACATCGAATACGCAACCTGAATATCGCTGCACACGGGGCACGAAATGTAGCTACTATTGGCGTTTTCGTGTGGCCAGCTCGCATGCTATGGGTACGAGAAATCTCTGCGCGCCCCCAATTAAGGGATCTGTACCAACAACATGATACGATAGGTACTGACGTACCTTACTACACTAGTATCGATAACATGACTTGGTGCCATTATAGGGGCGTCGAGCGGACTTGGAGCTGAAACAGCAAGATTATTTGCCAAAGAGAAAGCTTCTCTCAGCTTGACTGGAAGAAATGAAGAAAACCTGACCAAGGTTGCTGAGGAATGCAAAGCACTCGGCGCAGAAGAGGTTGGTTCTGTTGCTATTTGAACTTGATATTCGTCATTACGGTTCTGTTCTGTTGTTCGTGCAAACTAAGACTTTTCATCGAAGACGTTGTAAGCTTGACTGAATGCAGAAACATCCATATGGAGTAAAAACCTGTTGGTTTTTGGATGTATAGGTTAATACAGAATCTCCATTAGTGCGGCATGAGACTGTTTACCAGTTATGTAGTTGGCTACTTATTCAGTTACTTTCACATCAGTTAACTACTATATTTACGATTTAGTAAATGAACGAGTATTTAATCACCATTTAACCATCGTCAGCTAATGAGAAAGATTATAACCAACCAAATTCTCGTTTTAAACAAGTCCCAACGAAGGAACCAGTAGGCCTATGTCGCGTTGTGTCGAATTTTCCCAGTCACTTAATTTTGATTTCACTACTTAAACGCCAGTTTCATTTTCTAGGTTTTGCAGATAATTGCACATGTCGATAGCCGCGAAGGAATCGAAAAGACGATCAATGAAACCATCAAGAAATACAACAAGCTAAATGTGTTGGTCAACAATGCAGGCATCCTTTATTCAACTACTATCAACACGGTATATGTTTCTCTAAAATAACCTACGCAATTAATCTAATCCAGGCCTAGGCCAAACGCTGCCATACTGTTAGCGTTTGGGGTTTTTTCAAAACCTGTATAAACAACTGCTACCATCTTACAACTTTGAGGAACTTCGTAAAATATTGTTTGTCAATCCAAGAAAAGATGTTAGCAAATGGTGACGTAATTGTTTCCAGGCAACGCCAGAAATCTTTGACGACACTTTCAACATAAACGTGAAGGCTCCTCTGTTCCTCACGCAACTTGCTATCCCATTTTTAGAGAAAACGAAAGGTTAGAAAACAGCATTTCAGCCACTTTGTCTTTATGTGTTTTTAGACGCTTTCGTATTTTTTTCAGGAAACGTGGTGAACATTTCCAGTAGTTCAAGCCAAATGTCTACTAAACTGGAACTGATGGTGTATTGCATGAGTAAGGCTGCCATCGATCAGTTTACAAAGAGCCTGGCGATAGGTTGGATTAATTATTTGTAACTTTTAATGCCACAAAAAAGGTTCTGATGAAGGTCAACATTTCGTCGACTAATGGAGTTGTTTCTAAAAGGCATTTCTAATAAGGAATATTATTTTTAACTGATACTAACATTATTTTTGTAGAGATGGCGAAAAAAGAGGTTAGAGTGAACGCTGTCAAGTAAGTCAAAACTGAACCACTATTCAGTCAAACACCAGAAACACAACATAAAACTTTCAACAATTTATTCATCGACAAATCATGTTTATTTGATTTATCTATCTCTTTTCAGCCCAGCTAGTGTACCGACCAAGATCTTCCGAGAAGTTCTCAAAACGGAAGACGACTACAAAAAGTATTACGAGACGACCGGGCCCATGCATCTTCTCCACGAGAGAAATGTCACAGCAAGAGAAGTGGCGGACGCAGTGCTCTTCCTGGCATCTGACCGCGCCACAATGATAACTGGCACCCGACTCAACGTAGATGGCGGCCGAGTTATTGCAGGACAGTAGCTTAGGGATGTGATCGCAGACAGAGTCGAAAGCGTTTTATAGAATATAAAAAAATCACGATTATTTATGAATTTCAATTCGTAAATTGTTTCAAATTCTCTCGTTGTTTACCACTTATACATATTTATACAGGTAAATAGCCTATAGCTGGGTATTCCACTTTTAAAGATTGAAAACAGCTGACGTATCATCGTTAGTCTTTGCAAATAAACGAAAAATTGTATGGTGTGAAAAAGACTTTGTTTGAATTCCGAGAGTTAGGCCTGGCCAAATTTTTCTGTCTTGTTGTCATTTGACGGCGAAATTGAAGTGGTGTTTGGTTGCTTTAAATTGCAGAAAATATCGTCTTCTTCGTCTAAGAAAATATATGACGTTAAACACAAGGGAAGTAAAGTTACTGTAGTTGTGCCAATTGCTTGAAAAACTCGCTTCAACTCGCATACGTCATTTAAGCAATGGCAGCCTGTTGTTACTCAGGATATACGAACGTTTTGTCCTGGCTTGTTCTCGAAAGTAACACAATAAGTGCAGTGCTTGACAGATGGCAGCACCCGGAAAATGCGCAGTGCTAAAGCTGATAGCCATTGTGATTTAATAACTTAGACAAGAACAAGGAAGTTACTTGGTTCATGCTGATAGTAATTTAGGTATATACCTGCAAGCTTAGTAAGTTTTCATATCAGCAATTTTATAAAATTTGTGCTTTGTCAGTTCCGATAAAATCAACTTTACTTAAATAAGGGCTTACACTGCCAGCTGCGTAGGTTCTAGATAAGAAATTCAAACAGTAAATAGCGGACACATATTATAAACATTAAGCGGTAGCAGACGAAAATGAAGTTTGGGTTATATTTCATCTTCTGTATCATGAGCGCCCTTTTCTCAGGGTCGGCTTGTTATGATCTACGGGCTACGAAGGGAAAACTCACTACCGCAGGATTGAATTACTGTAAGTTTCTGTGTTAACTCTTGTAGTGTGAGTGTTGTGGGTGTGCGGAACTAAAGCCCACAACGGTTTCTAAATGTTTATAGTTTTGTGCAAAATAAAGCATATCATGAGAGTATCTTTTTGCCATGAAGTCCACAAATTAAACCGAACAAACACATGTTTTGTGTTACTAGTGAAAGAGTTTGGTTTGGAAGAAGTGAAGAAGAATCTTCGAGACATTTCCCTACCTGATGAATCGGGTTCGACCAGTATCAAAGTGGGGCATGTCGATTATTCTCTGACCGGGTAAATTTCCGACGAAGCGTATAGCTCTGGCCCTGCAAGTTATTTCAGTTTAAAAACAACTTTTTTAAAGTTTGCAACAATTATTATCAACGTTTCAGTTATTATTATAAACCAATTGGTACAGAATGAGGATAATCGGTTTCAACTGCGGGACTACCAACATTGCTACATCACCACCAAATCGACTTCCGCTTAGTTTGTATGGCGGATTCATCGACATTGTAGGAAACTGGGCCACCAAGTTGAAAGTGATCTTGTATGTTTTGAAAATACTTTTATTTTCGAAAATAATTTTAGGTTTCTGTAAGTCACTTTCGCTATTTCATTTTACTTTCCATTTAGCACCATTAAAGACCACGGCAGATTTGAGGCAAAGGCGAACGGAATTAACATTGATTTGACAGTAATGTTCAATGTCGATTCTCAAGGAAAGCCACAAGTGAGTTTATTAATTAGCTCACAAATGATAAAGATAAAGAAGTAGTTTTGAAGTAACCAAATAGCCTGTAACCGCAGCTTTTCCACCACTTTTACTGCATAGGCGATGACAACATTTCTACCAGTATTTCTGTGATAAAAAGTTATTACTTAAGTCCCATAATATTATTTCCCTAATAAGCATTCATTCTTTAGATTTCTGCTGGCAACTGTCGGGTTGACATAAGCGGATTTTCTGTCAAAGTACACGGAGGAGCATCATGGTTGTATAACTTGATCCTTGATCTAGCTAAAAGCTCCATCAAACGCAGCTTGCAAAAGCAGGTACAGCCGTACATTTATTACAATGCAATCTAGCAAGCTTAATATCTGACGATTTATCTTTGGTTTTGTTTTAAGATTTGTCCATCCGTGAGAAAAGCAATTGACATTCAAGCTGAAAAAGCCTTGCACGACCTTCAAGGTATGAAAAACGTTGCTGACCTAGCCCTAATGTGTTTAATATTGTTCCTGTAAAGGTAGTATTTGTTGATGCCCTCAACATAAAAGAAGTTATATAGGGATAGGTTGTGCAAAAACTGTCCTTTGAGAATTGTTGTAGCCTACATTTTACCCCGCAACAACTTAACCGTAATAGTTACCAAATTCTGAAAACTACTTGATCAAATCAACTACTTAACGAAACGTTTTTGGCCCGTTTGACCCTATTGACTAAACAAAACTGTTTTATATATACATTTTAATAGGATATTTTATACAAGTATAACACTAAAAATACTTCAACTACTGAAAATGAACGGTATAGGCCAGGGGTGGCCAGACCTGCTTCATGCTCGAGCCGCATATAACAAATTCCAGTTTTAAAAGAGCCACAACACAAAACAATAAAAAACACGAATTTATTCACTTACAACGAAGTGTAGCTATTGATAAACATTAGTGCTGCGTGGTGATAGCCTACTATGAGTCTCCACCTGGGCTTCACCAACTCTTTTTGCAATTATTGGTATAACCGTAACCAAGACTTAAAACTAGGTCAGCCCTGACGTACAGCTTCAATTTGACAGTTTACTTAAATACAGTGTACAAGTTGGCACACTTCTGTACAATAAATAATGTACTTTTTGGAGTGTAATTTGATTATTACTAACAATGAGTCCATTATTACTACGTGTGATAGGACGCATTGTTTCATAATCTGATCAAACAACTCGTCTAGACCGGGAAAATGCATGTCTAATTCAACAATGCTAATTCATTAAAGAGCCGCAATCAAAGGCTCAAAGAGCCGCAGTTTGGCCACCCCTGGTATAGGCTATGCCATGGAATACCATTTTTATGACATAGAGTCATAGACCTAAAGATGTTTTTGTTCAAAAAACTTACTTTTTCTGTGGATGGCAACAAATACACCTATTATTGTAATTCAAGCAAATAGCCTGTTTTGTTTCAGAACAATTTATTAGTACATAAGAAAATTCATGATGATGCCTTTCTTTTCCATACATTTTAGTACAATTTTTAATCGAATGTTATTTTTTTATTCTTAAATCACTTTTGTCCAGTCACCGCCAACATTTTTAAAAACATCAACGTTGACTATTCACTCGTCGGAGAACCTAATATGACGTCAAACTCTTTGAGTCAAGGAATAAAAGGAATATTTTATCCTAAAGAAAATCCCGAAATCAAGTAAGTAGTCCTACCATATCTTTGCTTCCAGAAAAAAGAAATCTAGCTTCGGATTTTAGCTTCAATGTTTATTTGTATGAGTATTTGAAAAATTTAAGGCTGTTGTAATGCTGGTTCCCTTAGATTTCCATTTCCACCACCTGTGCTTTCTTCACCATTCAAGGCGAACAACAAAATGGCTCAAGTAGTTGTAAGCACCTATTCCGCCAACACCTTCATGTATTCCGCCTGGAAAAGCGGTATTATGGATATCTGGATCACCAAGTCTATGGTATGCCTACGTTAATTTAAATACAGTTTCTATACTACACTAGACCTATTGTATCATAGTGCCTTACAAATTTCATACTATTAAGTTTAAATTAAATTACTTTGCATGTTTACAGCTTCCCGAAAAATTTGAAAAATACAATTTGACAACTGACTTCATTGCGCCACTTGTTCCCGGTTTCAAGAAATACCCCGGGAGGTAAAAAAGACAGCTTACTAGCTTTGCTTTACGAAACTGGTCTGACAGTATCCTATGCGACACATATCAGTTAACACTATTTTTGCAACACCGTAGAATCCGGCGCATACAAAAATGTTTTAAAACAATACTTAACACATTGCTGTAAATTAATTTATTCTCTACATACACGCTGCTTTGTAATGATATTTTTCCCCAGACCATTAAAACTTCGTCTCACAGCAACAAATTTTCCGCAAGTGTTGATTCACCCCAACGTTACAACCATCAAAGGAGAAGGAGATTTTTTGACTTACATTGTTTTGAAACAAAATAAAACTCGATTTGAAGCAATGAATCTGCACATTGTAAGTTCAAGAACGAATAATTAAACCAACCAATACGTTTGTAAGCTAGCAAGGAGCGATTTGCAGAGAAGCATCGACTATGTTTCGTTTTAATTAACAGACCTTCTCCGTCTCCACTGCTGTTAAGGTAAATAATGAGAAGATTGTACCAAAGTTGGCTGATGTTAGTGTTCACCTCACACTTAAAAGTTCCGCTGTTGGGAAAGTACCGGTAAATGTTGTCAACCTGCTACTTAAGGGAGCTTTGAAAGTGTCGATTATGCCTTCACTTAACAGTAAGTTCTCTGAAGTTACAAAACATTTTTATTCAATAATATATTTGCTCTATAGAAATAATTCAATTCAGCTAAATATTTTTATAGCGTTTAAATTAATCATTTTATACAAAATACGTTTTATTTTATTAAATAATTTATAATAAACATATTACATGTTTTTATAGAGTATCTATCACAAGGATATCTTATTCCATCATTCAAAGGGTTGTCAACAGTAAATTCATCAATTATGCTGGAGAAGGTATGAATAGCTGGGTTAATTTTTTTGAATTATTTTAATTATGGTATTAATCAAATAGGTCTATGATATAGTAATTTAAAGCAGATGAGTTGTATTTTTATTTTAAGGATTATGTGGAAATTTGCTCCAATTTCAAGTACAACCCCAACTAATATTTCATGGAACTTGTGCAATACCATACACAATTGCACAACGGTTTTTATTGAAATTTTACTGAAACGTAACACTTTGGGTGGTAAAACTACATTTTTGTTTTTGGTGTTAATGTTTCAATAGTAACCCACCAAACAATATCTAATCTAATCAGGAAGCTTTTTAATGAGGGTAAGCCCCTCTTCTGATACCACTGATTTGCAGAACGTCTTTTAAAATGTTTAATATACATATACTTATAAATACGGTAATTAGTAAATTTTATTGCTTATGCAAACAATTTCCGTCAAAAATAAAAGGTCACGCCTGAAAGCAAATTTGATGAATTTTTTTGGAAAAGATGTTAGTAACGATATAAACACCAGTGCTTCCTGATGTGTTTTATATCGTTGATGTCAGCGCAGTTGAAGCGAGAAAAGCTGATCGTTTATTCTTTCCGCGGACCACAACAGGTCACAGGCAGACAGGATACGCGACACAGGCGTTTCTAAGAGTAAGACCAAGGCAAGAAGGAATGTAGAAGCAATGTTGACTGCCATATATCAGCGTTTCTCAATCAAAAATTTTAGCCGCTCAAAATCATGGGTAAAACAGTTCGATGTGATGTCTGCCACTTCAAAATTAATTTAAACTTAGGCTATAATTATAACCGTATTCAGGTATTAGATTTAAGAAATAGCAGCAGAAGTAGTTAACGGATCTTTCGACTGGATATCCTCTTCAGAAGAGAGTCCTGCGACTGAGGAGTTTTATTGCATAATGGACATTTAGGAGCGCAGTATTGATGTAGAAGTGCACAACCAAATAACGTTGCAATTCAGGGAGCAGGTGTCAGTGGTCTCAGACTGCAAAGGTTGGTATAGGTGCACTTGTTGTATATGTTAATTTGGTTTTAAATTCCTTAAAGTGAGAAAATATTTTGTGGTTTTGGTGGCCATGCTTATGCTATAACTACAATGGTTAGCATCCTAGCTTTTGCTCCGCACAGTTAATGGTAAAAAATAAAACAATACAATGCAATAAAAGACTGTTTTCCTTAAGCTACAGTGGCACACTCCAGTTGCGTAATTTTAACACTTAATAACTTGGACTAAACTTCTGCGCACGCAAATTTTAATCAATTTAGAGGCTAAATTAATCAAACTGTTCACATTACTACCTTATTGCGCACTTGAAGTTCATGTGCATCCAAAAATTTTTATGTACCCACACTTGTCATTTTTAGTTGTTTGGCACACGCAATATCTTGCTGAAAATGGCCATACTTAAGCACTCTACCGTCTGGTAAGGGTCTAGTCATGTACAATTGGTACAAATGCATCATGTCTGCCGGTGTATGATTGACTTGTGCACTAGACCTGCTGATCGATATCGGATCATCAGCAGAAATCCCTACAACTGTGGAGATTTTAGTTTAATAAATAAAATTAACTGCATATCACCTTACATTTAGTTCTTATTATGGCTTAGGCTGCTTATGAAAAAAACATGGTTACCCATCAGTCTTCAGTTAAATCCAGATGACCCATTTGCCCATGGTTTAAGAACTTTAGACTGCAAAGTGTATTAGCTTTAGGGCGTGTTTTGTATTAGCTATAGATTTTTGATATATAATGAATTAACGTGTTGATGTCTACTATGTGTTTAAACATATCAACTTTTGTTATATTTCCGGTAGACAGTTGGTGATAAAGGCTTTTTGTAATAAAAATTGCTGTTAGTGCTTTAGATAATTATGGAGTTGACAGATGTTGAAGGTTTGGCTTCATCGATTATCAGAGAGTTCTTAAGCAGGAAAAAATGCAAGGAAACACTACGGACACTGGATGAAGAATTTCCTCGAAAAGAAAATAGCATCAACAACCGAACAAAGTTGTCACAAACTTTGTATATTGAAGGATGGATGCAGAAAAATAAAACTTTACCAACACCGTTTCGGACAATGCTTGAAGTGATTTTGCACAATGTGCTGATGACAAATAAACAAGACGATGTGTCCAATGTTGCCCCTAAATTGTTACCAAGTGACGACAGACAACGTAGCTTAAACAAATCCCCACTGGAACGACCCTTAAGTGCTCCAGTAAGTGCTGTTAAACCCGGTCGTTTGGCTGGAAATAAAATCAATAACTCATTGTATGTTGAAAGCCTTGATGACGTAGACCCAGTTGATACAAAACAAAAGAACGATGCTTTGGTTAAACCTGTTAAGCTTGCAATGTCAGCATCTGAAGTAAAATACAGTGGCAACAATAGTAGAAAAGCATCTCATCCTTCATCCAGGACCCAGTTCACAATGGACGATGACTTACGCATGGATAGAGATTTCAGGATTAATGCACAGAAACAAATTGCTAATCCTCAATTTGACTTTGATAAAATGACACTTGATGATAAATTAGAAAAATTAAAGACTACTTCTGTTCTGGAAATGCTGTCAGCGACTCCTGATAAACCTTTACGTTCAAGTGGGAAGCAAAATAAGGTGTTTAGTGAGAACAATTTTGACCAATCTTGCAATAAAAGTGATGCAAAGAATTTTAGAAATACCAATTCCCCAGGTGCAAATATTTTTTCAAATTCTCAGGTTTCGAAAGCGTGTGTGTTGTATGATTTTGATGTTGCAAAAACTTTAAAATCATTGATATTCGGAAGCCCAAAGCAAAGTTTTTCATCGGAATGGCTCGATCAGAACTTGTCGTTTTCAAGCGTCGACTTTGATCGACCAGATGACTTGAGGTACGGTATTATACAAAAGAAAGGTGGTCCCTGTGGAGTGCTGGCAGCCATTCAAGCGATCCTTTTGAAACACTTGATATTCATTTCCGGTGTAAATAGAGCACCAAAGACACGTTTAAAAGTGTCTGATAAAACACGTACAGATTGCTTAGCAGAGACGGTTTCAGAAATACTGTGGCGAGCTGGAGATGAAACATCTGCTTCTTTCGCTGTTCTGTCGCCGAGGCAACAGTTTTCTATAGATGTCCATTCATATCGCCCAGATGGCGTAACAGAGTGTATCACACTTCTCAACTTTACTACATTTTTAGACCTCAAGGCAGCAGTCCAGAAACACATTAAGAGTTACGAATGTGGCAAGGCTGGTTGTATTCTATTACTTTACTCGGCAATCCTGTCTCGAGGCATTGACGCTGTAAAAGCAGATTTTGATGAAGAAGATGGGAAATTGTTAGGTGCACACGGTTATTGCACTCAGGAAATGATTAACCTTTTACTCGATGGACGAGCGACGTCTAATGCATTCGATGGAACAGTTAAACTTGATCAACACACAGTTTTGAAAGGTGTTCGTAGACGGGCCGAAGTTGGGCTACTGTCACTTTTTGAGCATTATGGCTCATGCAAAATTGGGGAAAACTACAAAACACCAAAGTACCCAATTTGGCTGATTTGCAGTGAGAGTCATTTCACTGTTCTTTTTGCCCTAGAAAAGGATCTGGTTTCGTCATCAGGAAGCAAAAGTATGTTTGACCTGTACTACTACGATGGACTTGCTCGTCAGGATGAAGTCATTAATTTATCTGTTGATTTGGTGAATAAGGCCAGCGACTACGAGATAAAAGGTGATTTAGTTCCTCCCCTTGAGCACTGCATTCGAACCAAGTGGCCTAGAGCCAAAGTAAACTGGAATGCAACGGATCCAATTTTATGAATTCTGTTGTTCTAGTAACATGCTTTACTAGTTTTAGTTGTGTAGTTAATGCTGCTTAGTGACCATGTAAACTGACGAGCCGAACAATTTTCAAACATGTTACTTTTTATGATTTCACCCAATTTCTGGTGCACATTTTTATTTCCAATTTATATAAAAAAAAGATGAATTTACGGAATCAATTTGCCAACCCAATCCAATAGATCTGCTGAACATTGCCTCAGTACAGGATTTGTGCAAACATGAATGCTAAACTGCCCGAATAGGATTACTTAAAATTGTTCAACTTCGTTGGAAAATGATCTATCTTGGTGGTTTAGCATAAGTAGAGACAACATTCCATACAACGAAGGTCATTTACCGAATGATTTTAGGCTCTTAATTTCCTATTCAATGTTATATTTTGAAGCAAAAGAAACACTTTAGTGATTAGGTCATGCTATATAAGCAATTTGTTGGTAATTTATTGATGAAATTGTTTCATTTTTGCTGATGCAAATTGACTCATTTGTGTCAACCTACATGATACGTGTTTGCACAAAGTTGAATAATGTCCCATGTGGTACATCCCTGGTGCAGAAGTATTCAAATCGTTTTTCTCTGTGTATTTGTCGAACATTTTGCCTTAATTTAACACTGTATGTCAAATCTTGCTGACTGTAGTTTTGTTTTTGTAGACAATTTTTCCAATAATTCCGCACTGTTTTATCTTGATGTTATTGGTTTCTAGTAAGCCAAAACTAATTTAGATTTTTGTCTTTTTAGTTTAGTGTGGTTGGTTCCCTGTGGATTATTAGGCTCGGAGAGTTAGAATTTCTGCAATGGCCAATATACAAGAAAAAGTAGGTTTCATTGGTGGAGGGGAAATGGCATATGCTGTAGCAATGGGAATGTTAGCAGGAGGTACCTAAATGCATTTAGACTAGTATATTTAAGGTGCATTTTGGTATTAAATTCATAATCAAATCGCGACAGTATTTCTGTCATGCATTCTCACAGATGCAATTTTTATCAAAACCAAATGATAAATTTAAAATAATTCAAACTTTTTTACTTACAGGTCTGGTGAAACCTGACCAAATGTGTGTGAGTAACCCATCATCAGGCAAATTAGAACGCTTCAAAGAAGTGAAAATTAGCACAACACATGACAATATGGAGATTTGGAAGTCCTGTGATATCATCGTATTGTGTGTAAAACCACAGGTAACACATTTTCTCTCAAAACAATGTTTGAATAAACTTAGAACCAAAATGTTGGGAAAATCAAGTATGTTGAAGGAAAACGACCAAAGCCAGAGTTAATGAAAACATGTTAATGGCGTTTTTAGTAATAACTACACTCATTCTTAATTCAAGCTTGAGCTGGCGAGAACTGATACTAAGAATTATTACTACTCGAAACGTACTCATGCTCTAGTATTTTTGCTTCAAATAATTAAATAAGTTATATTGTACACGGTGTGTATAATTTGCTCCGGTTAACTATTAATCATCACCAAGAAATTGTTGCACTAGGTATATCCAGCCGTTGTAAAAGAAATTCATGACAGCAAGTTCGACGGAAGGTCTTGTCTTGTCTTGTCAGTGATGGCAGGTATCGACAGTGCTCGGATGGAAAAAGTTGGTAAAGGATAATTAATCTAAAAACAACACAACATCATTTCGTATCCAACAACTAATTTTTTTTAACTTTGGTGATTTTAGGATTTTTCGTGGGCTAGAGTTATTCGTACAATGCCGAATACACCGTGCTTGGTCAAGGCTGGCGTATTTCTTTATTGTAAATCCAAGACCTCCACTGACAAAGACATGGATGTAACAAAATCTCTTTTGTCATCCTGTTCTGAATGTATCTTGTTGCCTGAACATCTGCTCGGCGCCGCTACCGCCATATCTGGTTGTGGCGTTGCTTATGTGAGTTTTAACCTAGTCAGTTGTACGTACAACTTACTTGATTTGATTAATTCTTCTTGCCATAATAATAATAATGTCAGCGTAATTTTGTTTAGCCAGATATGTGTGACCGAACTATAATTTAAGAAGTATGCAACTTTTTATCGTAAATCATAGGGACAGAACACGTACAAATTTATGATTTAATAAATCGAAGATTATTGCAGTTTTTCACAGCCATGGATGCATTAGCCGATGGTGCTGTAAAAATGGGTGTACCAAGAGCAACTGCAT
Source organism: Clavelina lepadiformis (assembly GCF_947623445.1). NCBI lineage: Eukaryota > Metazoa > Chordata > Ascidiacea > Aplousobranchia > Clavelinidae > Clavelina > Clavelina lepadiformis. Next base: position 23,037,014 of record NC_135241.1, read on the forward strand.
TGAGATTAGCGGCTTTAACTCTAGTGGTAAGACTTCCGAGATATCCTGCAACTGCAAAATTTCTTGTTTTGGCGCATTTTCGGAACGATCTTCATCTTTCTTTCAATCTTCTTTTATAAGGGATCTGGCCAAATGCATCTTCAAACAGGGAGCCACCCAGGGGTTCTAAAAGATGCCGTAACTTCTCCAGGAGGTGTCACTATTTGTGCACTTCACGCTCTCGATAAAGGTGGTTTCCGGGCGGCTTTAATTGACGCTGTTGAAGCAGCCTCGAAAAAATCAACTGATCTTGGCAAATAAAACTGACCCGAGGGGTGGTTGGTAATAATCGGACTCACTTTATGCAAAACATTTAATACAGTTCGTTCGTTCATTCAGTCGTGCTTCACAAAATCAATCCGTAAACAAATCACACACAATGCTCGTTCGTGGTGCAACTTATCCTAAACTCATTTCAAAATAAAAAAATTCTTGGTCTTTTGTCTTTTTCAAGACTTACCTGCCAGACTACTCGTACGTCTGTACTCAGGACTGTCCAAGTTTGGCTGTCCAGGGGTGTCTGAAGTTGAGCGCCATTCACTAAACAGTTAACCAGTGACCGGGACACTCACTATATTTGAAGATGATTTGCCTACAACACAATGAAGGTCTTCAAGAACATTAACAATGAATGGCATTGGCGGTAGCAAATCTAGTAAAGTCTAAAACCCTAAACAATTTAAACAAAACAGTTTTATTTGGAGCAGTTATAACAATGCCATCTCAAAAATGGGCGAATAAAGGATGCAACATGTCGATCAGCTGCTTAAATAATGTTCGAATGTGTAAAAGGCCTTTGTCTACAGGATTGCGATAGCTTTAACTTAGTTTAATCTGCTGTAGACGCGGCACACGTCAGACAATAATATTCACGATATAGATGACACAATTAAAAATAATAATAATCTCACATGACAAATTAATTAAGAAAATAATTTTTTATTATTTAATGCAAAGCTTGAAAAGAAAAAAATGCATTAATAAAAAGTATTAAGATCAAAGCTAAATGTTTCCCACATAGCTTATCAAAAGGAAAAAATACTTAAGTTAGAAAACATATTTTTAATGATACCGGTAACAATATTCAGTAAAAGCTTGTAATAAGGAAAGGAAATTTCAACCCAGCGTAAAGTTGTAGCCCGGATATGGAACCGTCACGAGAACTTGTTTAGTTTTGTGCAGAGGAAATAATCCACTTTCACCAGTACGTCGATTTTTACCAAATACTTTGTAGGAGAAATCTTGCTTTGTGGGAAAGTACTCAATTTGGTCACCAGTTTTCAGTGAAATTTCAGATGCATCTCCAGGCGCGTGGTCTGCAATAGCCTCGAACAAGGGCTTGCAAGATCGTTCAGCTTTTAAGGAACCATATCTCATATCCAAGTCAAGGCTATGCGCTGAGAATAAAGCGTCTTTTCTAGAATCCATCAGTTGTTTGACCAACGTTCCTACCTGAGGTAAAATGGCTAACGTTTTTACTGTGACACATTCTTTGCTTGACGTCATTGGTAAAACTAATCCAGAAACATAAAATTGCCTGGTCTGGATTAATAATCTACTATTCCATTTACGCAAACGCAACTCACATTTGAACTGTACGTTCCAACGAAGTAATCGCCTTCCGACAAAAGTATTACGTCACACACGATTGCCAGTAATCCGTCCAGTGACTTCCGGCTTGTCGTTGTCGAACTTTTGTGTTTCTTTCCCAGCCAATAATGAGCAAATTCATAACTGGGAAATCTAGAATAAAACATCTTGAAATTAGTAGCCTATAACGTTTTTTGGTGATGGGGGGCCATTTAGTGACTAAAACTATGTAGGCCTAAGCAGTGCGGCTCTACATGTGTTCATTGTATTTAGTGTTTTGTTTAACAAAGTAAAAAATTTTACTTGGCTATAGCTTCTTCAATGACGGTTTGATCATCGCTGGCGATGTAGACTTTCCTGGGAACTTTTCTTGCGTGAAACCTCTCATAATCATTGAACCATTCAGTCACGTGATCCTGTGTAGTCGATGAAGAAAAAAGGGCTTGATGACGTGATTGTTATGGCTTCAACAAAGGTTTAATTTCATCATAAATTTACCATATAGTCGGATAGTTCGTGGGCGGGAGCAAGATGTAGAGACACCTTGTCGGTTCTTCTCACGTGAATTCTACAGAAAAAGAAAGTTTAAGGAAATGCTCATAACATTTCAACATAATATTTGTCCGTCATAGACGATACTAGAAAATTTGTGAAAGAAACTGACGATGCATATGGTTGTTTCATTTGGAATTTTTCTTTAATATCTTGAACAATCTCCATTACCCACGGCTGTCCACGGAATAGATATCTCATAATTTGACCAATCCACCAAACGTTTGGATCGTTGTGAAGTTTCACTACCTTTTCTTCATCAAGCAAAAGCAGATTGAGGATTGATCGGAAACAATTCCAAGTAAAGGTTTTCTACGTTAAAGAAGTTAAATATCTTCTTTAAAGCGCTGTTTCCTTACCTTTCAAATCTACCGGTATGGTGAAAGGCTTAAATGAAGTGTCTTGAAGTTTTGCGGCTACTTTTATAACCGGGACATTGTCTGGTGTCGGGTTGCTTGACCGATCTACAAAAAACCTTGCAAAAAATTCAAGACGTAAATGGATGACTTTTCGGAAAGGCTTTTCAGGCTTTTGGAAAGTTATAACTTAGTTTTGAAAAACAGCCGCAATCACGAATTTCATGAATTGTGGAATCCGCAACTTTTCCGTGTACTCTAATTATATGTTTACATTTTTAGGGTTGCCATACCGTCCGGAAAATTCCGGACATGTCCGGAATGTAGGGTTAAATTTTGCGTCCGGGAGGAATTTTAAAAAATGCTCAAATGTCCGGAATTTTATGATGGGCGTTTTGGGTAGGGTTGCCATATGTCCGGATTTCCCCGGACATGTCCGGAATTTTAGTGTTCAAACTGCGTCCGGGGGGAAATGCTAAAATATGCTTAAATGTCCGGAAATTTTAAAATTGTTTGTTGCGTTACGGGTAATAATTTCATTGTTACGTCATAAACGACAATACAGCGCTCTATTTGGGATACAATGATACATGGATGAGTGGAGCTGGGCTAGTAGCTGAAGGCCTTATATCTTGGTCGATATTGCAAAATTTAGAACATGTCTGAAACGATAAGAGCGTATATATTCGCTGAAGAAAATTATAAAGCAGTGAAAGCAGTAGAAAAATAGCGCAACAAGAAGTCTGTTGCAGACCAAATTAGAATACCAAAGAAATTGTCGTTTGTTTAATGCTTAATGATTTCGAAGTGGGCCGCGGGTTTTGTTCGCACCATCAAGGTGGGGCATTGCTAGTGTGACGTCATATTGACAGACAATTCGTTCATACCTCATTCTAAAAACCGCTAGTGGGCACTAAAGAGTGTCCAGATTTTAGGCCACGAAAATATGGTAACCCTAGTTTACATTAATGCAATCTTTCTCATATTTCTCATATTTCTCATATTTCTCAATATTTCTCATTTCAGTACCAGAGTGCCAGTTGACGGCGGCGACCTCGTCGACTTTTTGACACGTTTCGCTGAGTGGCAGAAAAACTTCTTTGATGCCTTCGAGAGAATTGCTGATTGTGGATCCCCATATCATTGTACGGTTTGTACCAAGAGCGACGAACAAGCAGTAAGCAAAGTGATGAAAACTACATCCCGTTCCACAAGTTTTCCCACTATCACATATAAGTTTTCTGGCTGTTTTGCAGTTTTTAGGATTCTGTGAAGAAAACATACGTTCAAAGTAGATAGAAACACGCAAATGAAATCAAATTAAAATGGAAAACTTTCCCGCCTGTAATTCATGGATTTGTTTTTGAACGATTTCCCCAAGTTGTGCGAGTTCTTTTTCGCTCTCTTTGATGATGGCGTCACCCAGTGTTTTAATGTTGTAAATCAAATCACTAAAAGTTAAAACTGATTTTTCACGAAATTTGATAATAATTCATTAATTTGATTTTAATTAAAAGTTTACTTGAACGGAACAACATGTCTAGAAAAGTCGTCCGCCAGTTCACTTCTTTTAGTCGGTGCATCCTGGAACAAGGCTTGTGTAAAACGCTTAACTTGTCTCGCTTCGACGAAAATTTTTTTGATGACTTGGCGGTAGTCAGATAGCAGAGCAAGTCTCTGCTCATATTGGGTTTCGTCATACGAAGACATTGGTGATATTTTTAGATTGGAAACTGGTAGTTAAGTAGAAAAATGTTTGAAGAATTTTTGTACTAATATTTAGACAAATAAACGTAGACGTTAAACCTCCAAAACACTTACTTTCAAATTTCGTAGGCAAACTTCTTAAAATTGGCATTGTGGTTTCAAATCTGCAAAAACAATGCAAGCTTCGTTTTTCACATATTAAGTAGGCATTAAGCAATCAAATTAAACATTAAGCAAATGTATTAAACATAAAAACGTTCTTGGCAAAAGCTTGTCACTATATTGAACATAAGCTCTATAAGGTAAGCTCCTCCTTACCTTTTCTCGTTGTTCGTAACATAAACAGTAACATAGATAAAAATGGTGAGAAGCAACAAATTAAAAATTGATTTAAGTTGAATGGTTTTATACATTGTAGAAAATGTCATGATATTTGCCTAAAGCAGAGGCTCAATCATAAAGTGTCTAATAAAAATAAAACCCTGTCGATTTTTACAGAATATCAAACATTGGAATATTGCTGAACAAACAAAACTACAGAATCCAGAACTAGAACCTACAACTAGAGAATTAACAAATTCACAGCATTAACCTATAGAACGATTTTATATTTCTATCATTTCAAATAGGAATTAAATTCATTAATTTTCAACCAATAATTCTACCATCATCCGCTGTATAAATGAGAACTTTCATCTAACCGTCTCTATCAACTGTTTCTATTCTTATCAAAAACGGCTGAGAATTAAGTTAAAAGATATAAAAAGCTTAAACGACTTGACCATAGTCTATCTGCCGATTTAGTTGTTATAGTTCCGCATAATCGTTTTTTGATGCCAAGTGAAAAAGAAAATACTTTTCGCTTGAAATGATGTAACTTCTCAATTTCATGCTACCTAAAGCTATAATAATTAGGCCTGTATTTCACAGTAGACAATCGATAACGCTTGTCATAACTGGATATCAATTAAATAATTCTTGTAAAACCAGATTGAACGAGCCATAATAAAGCCCAAGGGCTTTTCAAACAGCAACGTTTTATCGAAACAGCACTTATCAAAAAACTAAAACTTTTAGCCGCAATGACAAAGCCAATGATGTCTTCAGTTACAATACTTTTAAATTTGTTGTCAAATAATTACAAAAATACTTACTTTTTCATTTTTGCTCACAAATTGCAACGATAATCGCTAGGCTTATATAATCAGTAGGTTATTTCGTTCATTTTAACCGGCCCGTCAGAATAAGTTAGTTAATCGCGTGTCGTGCGACTATAACAAGAAGTGTTCATATTAGTCCGATTTATAAATCGAATGGCAATTTTGGATCAAAGAGGAAAGCATTCTTGTAAAAGTCGTTACTTGGAAGTTGCATGAATCTCATGAGAGACGGTAATTGCAAGCGCAAAGTCGAAATGATCTTGTTCTATTCTAACTTTTTTTAAGTTACATATTGTATAGATCATGTAGTGTTATAATTATATCCAGAAGTTCTTTACTTTAAAACTCCGCAAGCAGTAGAAACAAGAGAAACACGAGATTTTCATGAAAATTGTTTTGACGTTGAGAGCTGCTGTAGGTAATATCAAGGATTTACAGAAAGGCCTCAGAAGACTTGCGAAACTTTTATGTCTGGATATCTGGATACTTTTATGTCTACTGTAATATCCAGCTATAAGATTATTGTTTTCATTTTTTAATTCCTGTGTGTTTTTAGTGATGTACAGGTTATACCAGGGGTTGGGAACCATTTTGGTTAAGGGAGCCATGAAAGCTACATATTTTTAATTGTACTTTTTTGAGAGCTATATTTTATTTTTCAACGCTTAATACAACTAATGTGTGCAATTTTAAGCAAAATGAACATTTTTAGAAAACTGTAAATGTCTGCATTTACTCTTTAATAACATGCTTCTTACTGTTAATGCGACTTACAATTAAAGAAAAAGTTTTATTCGTAACAATCGTGCTATGATATGCCAGCTTAAATTTATATACGAGCCAGATGCCGTCATCAAAAGAACCACATCTGGCTCGCGAGCCATAGATTTCCGACCTCTGGGCTATACAGTAATTATCATCACCAGACACCGCCTACAGGTAAACTTTTCCAGATCCTACTTACCTGAATATGAGACTGTTAAATTACTTTGCTCCAGTAGCAAGGAGTTGTCATGGTCTCCGCGTCTGAGGCCTAAAAACAAAACTAAAAGGGTAGTTTTATAGCAATGCTGCAACATTTACTTATGCGTCTTGCCCTTGAGTTTGTTTTTATCGCATTATTATTGTTGTTGTGTAGCGGCCATTTTAAGTATTTCTTATTATATCGCTAGTTGGCGCCCATAAGCTACTCCCCGAATTTTGTGTAAAATCGCGGTATTTAATCACTGCATGTATGTTGACCATTTAATCTACTTATTCTATCATTCGACTGTTACACTATTAAAGCGTTGAGCTCAGAGGGTTATTGTTTATTTAATATACTATATGAGCGAGGATAGCAGAATAGCGGATAGCAGCCTTTTGGAGTCAGATCTACTTTGCAGGATATAACGACCCAACAACTTCACCTCGCCAAAGTTGCACTTTCCGCAATGGGATTATTTGCTCATGTTCATTCCTTCTGCTTATAAAAGGCCGCTAACGCATTCCGCAGCGTTATGTGCACGCTTTAATCATATTTTATTCAATTGGTGCATTTCCCTAGTATTTTGATGAAAATAGGTTCGAAGCACCGTAATTAAACACAAGATTTCAATTGAATTTTGCAGTTCCAACTCGTCCATAAGCGAACGAAATTTTCCAAGCGATCCAAACAGTCCAAGCGATCCAAGCGGTCCAAGCGATCCAAACAGTCCAAGTGATCCAAGCGGTCTAAGTTCAGTGGTCTTGGTCAGTGGTGAACAGTTTTAATTCTGGCAATAGCTCACGTAATAGAAAATGGAATAAAACAAACAGAAAATGTGAGACAACCGAAACTTGCACAAATGCTAGCTCGGCAACCGGGCTCGAGTGATGAGTAGCCTCATCATCGTCGGGTTTAAGTTGTGCTAAAACTTGAAGTGAACACTTAGTCTGAGGATAAAGATTCGCCATACTATACTAAGCGATCCAAGCGGTTCAAACAAAAATTGCGATCCAAGCAAGTCTATGTATAATGGAGGCACCTGAAGGGTGAGGTTTATTTGTTTAGTGAGCTATAGCTAGCCTAAAGTGAAAAAGGAAACCAAGTATATATGAAATTTTTATCTTGCACACATTTTCCCAATTTTCGTTATTTATCACATTGTTTATTTTACTCCAATGACTCATTGAATGTAAGTTTGTGAGAAACAAAATGGGTCTAGTGCAGAAGTGGACCATCAAAGGATGCATTTTACACTAGACTCCAGCTACTGATATTGTGACGTAATTTAGTTGTGCAATTCTGCGCCAGAACCCAAAAATTGGTGCCAACCTTGTCACTCACAGCAAAAATTAATAGGCTTAGAACGGAACGATGCTCTCACGCACTAGGCCTATAAACGAATCAGAAAAAATTGGCAAAGCCTCGAGGAGTCGAAGGCTTAAATTCTGAAATTGACAAGATGTTAACTCTGCTGAGGTGAATGAAAGTTGAAGAACAATGAAAGGTTAGCACGGCCATCGGTCTGCCGCCAAACTCAAATCCATAAGGCTGTGAGTGTAAGCCAGACTGCAGAGTATAGCAGTTTCCGCCCAGATCTCAGGTGTGCCGGTGTACACCACGGCTTGTGGCCCATGGCTGCCCAGCGTTTGTCCAGGCAAAGTGAGGCCCTATACGATTAAAATCAGGCTAAGGAGTCAATATTTCCTGTTTTTTTAGAGATATTGATTTTAAACAGTAATTTTGCAGCATGAATCGGAGAAGAAGTTAGTGTTTTCTTTTTTGGGAGACACCAGTTTTCCTTGGTGTGCAATCCGTTTTAGAAAAAATATCGGTTGTGCTCCAGCCATACTATGCAGTCTGGAGTGTAAGGTTAAACTTGAATAAAAACCAGAAAACGATGGGAGCAAATAGACTCAAGACGTAACTTATATGCTACTATTGGTACTTATGTTAAAATGCACACAAGGGAACTTTAAAAACATGCAGCATTATTATACTGAGCATCTGAATGGGAAAGTTCGGCAGTTTTCATTGAAAAATCGTATGTGCGTAAATTTTAGCATGATGGTATGCACCAAAGCCTCAATTCTTATTATAAATCGGCTTGAAAATAAAAAATTCGTCATGTTGGTGTACAATAATTTATCTCGTGGGTGCAACTGCAACACTTTCCGGACTCTGCACCAGATTGGAAAGTTTGCCAAGTGCGCGTCGCAATCATCATAATCATGCATGTACTGTAATGGCTATTGTTTCACCTTGCGTGAGGGATTTCTCATGCAAAAACAGCTAACTTTCCATTCTGGGCTGTGCGCGTGCTAACATCGCAATTTTAAAACTCCATCGATTAATTCTAACAAAATAAGCTATTGTATAGGCCACTATTTAAAGATTTTGTACAAGACAATGTGTGTTTTCACCAGAGAAAGATATATGTAGATTTGTCCCCCAAACAATCTTTTTGGAACATTTTCTGCATCAATTGAATTATTTACTCTGTGTTCTAGACAAATTTGATACACAAGGCTTTCTTTTCATACTGTTATAAGGTAGCTTTAGTTACTTTGGAAGACAAGCTACCTAAACACGTTACAAATGAAAGTTTGCACATGTAGACAATGAATAATATGGATATTTCACACCAAAAACAACTGAAGGATTTTTTACAAACTCTAACATTTGAACTTAATGGCTTATCAGCAAAAGACCACCGGGACTATGTGTTCCAGATTTTTGATAAAGAAGATGATGTTGGTGGATTCAGAGACCATGACAGAGAGGTTCATACTCGACTGCCATTGGAATGTTCCAAGCAACGGATTTTTAAGCTACTGAGAGCCAAACTTTTACAGCATAAGTAATTTCTGCATATGTTTCATAATTTTTGTTTTATGTATTTAGTTTTTGAAATTAATGAGTGCTGAGTTTTCAGAGTTCATTTAACAATGCTTTTGCATTCCTGTACAAAAGATGCTAAGTTTTTAAGTTTTGCATGATGTCAGTTGTCATTATGACAGCGTAATAATACCCTAGCAATTTTACTTACACCTAATATTACTGTATATGTAACATAGTAGCCTATGATTTCTAGCACACTGCATTACATGTATAAAACTATTTTAGTTATGAGCAAATTCATTTAAAGTCAACACTTAAAACAAAAACCTTATGCTCTGTTTTTAGATGGGGAGATGTAGCAACGATTTTGCATGGTATTGCGATGCTTTCTTGGAAGAAATACAATAACAACCCAAATTCTGAAGTTAGTATGATCTAAGGTCTACTTTGTCTTAGTTCTAACCTGGTCACAGAAACAGCATGTTATTATGTGTGTTTTAAAGTGTCCGTGAATGAAAAGGGACATTTGGTGAAATCTTTAAATGTTTTTTATATATACACTATATATACTTATAAAACTTATTTTATATATATAACTCTTTGAAGCATGTCCACTGGTCTTAGCAAAATCCTTACCATATACTTAGGCCGACTCAAAAGCTACCTCCCATTTGTACGTACCGAAACATGTTTTCAACGTATATCTGGCAAATAAACTCCCTTCCGGTTTTTGTCCAATATTTTTTCTTGAAAAGGAGACTATATTGTCAATATCAGTGGCACAGACAGGCCCTGATTTTGTGCATTTCTTATTTCATATACATTTAAAATGTTGTTTGTTTATTAACTATTTATTTATTTATGAAAAAATTAGAAAAATAAATTGTACAACTGTCAATGTGATTTGAATTTGTGTATGGATGGAGAAACTTGAGTATGAGGATGCATGGAGAAACGCATTTGTTATGGTGCGAGAATTTTAAGAATGTCTTAAAGCTAAAAGTTTTTGCTTTGACAATGCATCTTTCAGCATGTATTCTCATATCAACTTTTGAAAACATGATATGATTTAAATGGCCACTTCATAGGGTTTGCAAACTTTCACTGAATTTCTTTTAGTTTCATTGGTAGCTTGAATGAGTCAACGGTAAAGCCATTTGCACTCACCATAATTACACCTGCTCCATAATATACCTAGTTACCTGAATGGGTGTGGTGTAATATTGGGAAGTTTTTTATTTTGCAGATAATGTGGAGAATTGGGTCCGATGTACTTCATCATCATCCGCTCGGATTTAACAACCACGAACTGTTAGACACTCATCGCAGGACAATGGGGTTGTATTTCGAAACGATCGACCAGACTCACGTCTTGTTGGAGTATGTCTTCTCCCTTATACTCAAGCAGGATTTTGAAAAAGCGGAAGAAGAGTTAAAGTATTATCAGTCCATTGACAAAGGAATACGTTATAAAGATCGCAGGCGTAAAAATATAGCGTTTTGGGCGAAAATTATCGAAGGTTATTTGGGCTTAATAGAATATGCGCTGTGGAAGATTATGGTGACTAAAGAGGATACTAATTTTAGCACACAGCAAGACATGTTTGATATCACCACAGATAATAATGAGAAAAATAACGAAACATTAGCGGAGCTAGCTACATCACACTTCCGGAAAATTCTTTCGGAACCAGGGACGTGGGATATCTTTGTTTTGAAACATGCAGAAATACTGCTTTATTACAATGATGTTGAACAGCTAAAGGATGATCTCTGTTCTTATTCTGTTACCAACAAAGACAATCCCAATGCCCACAAGTATCTCTACCGTTACTTGAAAAACTACGAATCAGACAGAGACGTTAGTCAACTAATAACTCTCCTCAAAAGATTGCACGTTATTTCTCCAGCAGATCCAGAAATGCTTGACCTTCATCGATATTTATTTGATAAGTGGTCAAATGATTTCCAGAGTTCAGAATTTCGGAAAGAGCCAGGTTCTTATGTTGATTTGCTGGAATCATTCGAAGTTTTGTTGTGCATGCTTGATCATGCTTGTTGGATAGACGATATTCGACCCTGGCGTGCTCTGGACAGTTCACTGAAGGCTATACAGGACAAATTAGAAAACGAAGTATTTCTTGACCTAATAAGTAAGATCTGGACTTTGTCAGAGCGTTGCCGCTGGTGGCTGCCGTTTCATTTCAATTTGACACAAGCTCGAAAAACTTTGCTTTTAAATGATAGTGAAATGATCATGGCAAAATTAAATGTGGCATCTTTATTTACTTCCCCTGACAGTGACTTTTGCAAAGTGTTACGGGAAAGTTAAAGTTTTATTTTTTGTTTGTTGTTGCTATCAGCACAGTATCAAAGTATTTTGGGTACATATTTGGCTTATCATGTATACTGATGTTTTACAGGATAGTGTGCATTACTTAGATTGTAAGCAGTTTAGTAGTTTACGCATTAATGTGCTTAACGCTAAAATGAAGCTGCTATTCTGTGACACATTTTCCCAAGATCCCCCGGATGGCTCCGTAACAAACAGCTGGGCAATCATTGAATTTCCAACCCCAGTTGTTCTTGGAGAAATTCATGCCATTCCACGTGGTGTTCGTGTGCACGAGCAGCTTACGGCCGAAGGGTAAAATAATTTGTACTGAGTTCATTTGCATGCATGATTTTAATGCGACTTGACATTAAAATTTGTGCATTTTTAATGACAATGTTCTTTGTGTTTAGACAATGCGGCAAAACACTGCCGGCCCAATTCCGAATTGACTTCTTTGCTTGTGACCTGACCAACGAAGGAACTGCGACGACTTTTGGAAATCTTTGTGTTTTGGAATACGCTGAATCTGCAAGGACTTGCACTCTGCCAAGATTGCCTTTTGTGACCACAAAACTTCTCTGTAGTGGACGATATTCGATGGTGACTCTGGCTGTTTTTGGCGCTGAAGCTTCGGATTCAGCAGCTGTGAGAGCCATACACAAAAAGAGAGAGAATGACACCAGAATGCTGCCACATCCCCTAATTTCTCCCCCAGATACTCTTGAGAATGTTGAAAATCGGGGTTTCTTGCCACCTAAACCCCTTTCTGGGGGTTTAACAGCCCCATTGATGAGTACAGCTTCACAAGTCTCACCCATGCCCCCAACGACTGGATTCCAAGGTTACCCACAGGAAAAAGGCGGGTCTACTCCAGGGTACAATGTCGGGGAACGTGTCAATTATCAGGCTCCCTTTGATGGGCACATGTTTAGGGATCGTCAAGGAGATGGATTCCCGTTCTCTGCCGATCGACCTGGTGAGGATTTTCACAGAAAACCAGGTTTGCTGCCGACACCCAACGCTGTTGAAAGCGAGTCAATGGTGCGGAGAAATGCAAGACGATTTGGTCAGTTCGGCAGATTTTCTCAAACTGACCCAGGTTTTCAGAATCAGAACAGCCCCAAATGGGGTGGGGAACAACATCGCTTTCAAGCTCGTGACACCTCCTATCCAGACAGGCAGAATATTACAGGAAACAATGTGTTGCAAAATGAACCACATGGACAGAAACTTTTGCAACAAGCACAGGTAAAATGCTGTCCTGTTTGATATGTTTTAAAGGCAATTTTAAGGCATGTGATTACTAAATTGTTTGCGATTCATTTAATTACTAGACTACTTTGAAGCTTTTGATTTGTTTCAGTTTTTTTTTGTTTCTATGTATATTAGGCCTGTATAGTTTTGTTTTACTTGCTGACTCATAGCTTCACTGAATCAAACTTTCATTGTTTTTGACGTGTATGTGATATGTGTGTGATCCCAGGATGACGAGTGGGCTGATGCTGAATATGAAGAGATTAGTGATGAGGAAGAGGTTGACGAAGAGGTTGCTGACAACATGGAAGTGATGGTGACAGAAGATATGATCTTACCTTCATCCATGATGTCGTTCAACCCGTTTCACATGGAGCTGTACCCGCTGTCACACCACAGGTATCAGAAGTCTTCAAAATCCTTGCTAGACTTTTACTTACCCATCTACTGAGACCCTAGTTTCGCTCACATGCTTCATATTGGATGACGTTGCTTTCTATTTGACCAGGTCTCCTGACATGTCAGAGTATGAAGCCCTGCGCAACAAACTTCAATTGCAGAATGAACATGAACTTATGGAAGGTAGTGGTACTGAGTTGATAACAGACCACTCGAAAAAGCTTAAAATTCTGATCGACGCCACACTAAAACTCTGTCCTGTAAAACATGAGACGGTGAAGTCTGGGTATCATGAAAGTGACTATGCAAGGGTTCTGTCTGGCCTTGAAGTGGAGTGGGTCGCAAAACTGGAAGAGATAGCACCTCTCATCAAAACTGGACTTCCATATTTAGAATTATGCTCGGAAAATGATTACGTATTTATCTTGTGTTCATGGGCAGTTTATGCATTCGATCTAGACAGCTCTTTTTCCAAACTCATTGGAACAAATGTTCGTGCCCTCAAAGCAGGGTTGAGTTTGGCAAAAATTCTAGGCCATTGCGCTGGAAATATAGCAGATCAGCTGGCAAATGTTCATGTAGTTGCGAAACTGATGCAAATTTTAGGGACCAACTACATTGCTTCATCTGCAAAAATCACAGCAATACATGCCCTTGATGCCCTGACAAACTGGCCAACACAGATGCACAGGTTCATGCACGAACAACTAAATTTCCAAAACGGTAACAAGTTTGAGAAAAGGACGACATACGCTCACATCATTTCGTTAGCTCTGGAGCCGCAAGCCGCTCGTGTTGCTTCTGCTCTCACGCAACTGACAAGAAAAGCTCATGTGTATGAGTGCATGCAGGAGATACAGGAGCTTACCCACATCATTGCTACTCAGAAGATACCCGATGAGTATGCCTACGTTTCTGACGAGGAGAACAACGGTGATGATGAATTTAACCACGAAGAAGAAGAAGATGTTGAGATGATTGTGATGTCATCCACATCTGTGACCAAGGACAAAGAAAAATCCCAACTTGTTTTTAATCAGGTGGGTGGCTTTGTGTAGTCATAATAGAGTATGGTTGTGCAGTTGGCAGTGATACCTTCTGTGTAGGTAAATTAATTGCAATTACAATTAGAACAACTTACCAAAGTATCACCCATGTGCTACTTGCTAGATTTATTGTAAGGTTGGATTTAACACGTTTATTCATGTTTTAGTCAATGCATGGCAGTAACATCGACGCTGATCAGGATAATAAGAAGAGACAGCTTGCTTCGGGGGAGTCAAACTTGTGTGTTGAGAATTACAGCTCTGTGGTGGACCCAAGTGTATGTCTTGCTGACATTGCTGTGGTAGGGCCCTGATACTAGTGCAGTGTAAAGCGGTTTACTGATGTTGCAATGTGTATATTTAAGAGATAGACATATTGTAACCAAACTTTTCCTTAGCCAGGAATCTTCCCGCTCTAACGGCTAGTCACTTAGCCGGTTTTTGCTCACCTATTTTTACGAGCATTCTTTGTTAGATAAAAACAAAGGTCTTTCTTGTATTAAAACCAAAAGTAGACTGATTTTACACTCCTCAGCCCCACACAGACGAGCGCAACATTACAACAAAACAACTTCCACGCCGCGAAGGAATCCGTGCGGGACGCTAATTACAGTACTAATTGGGCCCTCGGGGTAACGTCACAAGAGATAGAATAAAAACATGTGGACCCATGAACAAGTAAAACACGGCAGCACGTGAACATGCACAAAGAGACAATACAATGCGAATAAAACGGTGTATAAAACGTGATGGTGATAATGCGAATAACGTGATGATGCGAATAAAAACGAATAAAACGTGACAGATATAAAAACGGTGTATAAAAATACTTCTCGTGACATCGCCCCCCCGTTCAGTTCTTTTTCGTCCCCGGAAAAGTTATTCAATATCCGGGTAAACGACCATCGTTCGTAGCTCCTTGTTAATCGTTTGGCGCTCCGTTGTTGATGAGCACCACGCAACCCAAACCGACCGTCCAGCTTGGTGAACATCCGTCCCCTGGTTTCGCTGACGACTCCACTGCACAAAAATCACTCGATTGGCTCACTTCGTGATTGTACCGAAACAAACTTACGCCCCAAATACGCTGCTTGCTGGCTGGAGCAGACTCAGCGGCCTGCTCTTCGGGAGCTGGAGTTTCAGCAGCTTGTTCTGCTGGAGCTGACTCAGCGGCCTGCTCTTCGGGAGCGGAAGTTTCGGCAGCTTCTTCGGCTGGGCAGACTCAGCGGCCTGTTCTTCGGGAGCTTGGTGTACGCTGTACGAACATCCGGGTTGAGAAAGCAAGGGCGCTGGATTTGGATACTTCAACGCAAGGTTCAGTTCTTGTTTAGCAGGAAGCATGTCGACTTTCTCAGTTGTAATATCTTCGTCGTTAATTTGTCTAGTCAATTCAAAGTCAGGCGTGTTTGTCTTTTGGAGCGCTGCTTGCGGGGTTATTAAGAATTTGCAAAGTGCGTCAAAATCCTTTTCGTCGAACACCCTTTCGGGAAGTTGCATGACTTGTTGCGGGTCACGCAAGCCCTTCACCACGCAAAGGAACATCAAGAAATTAAGGACCTGCTCATCATCTTCAGCAGGATAAGCTCGTTTGCCCAAAGTCTTCACTTTTAGAACAAAGTCACAAGCAGATTCATGATCTAGTTGACATGTGCGAAAAAAGGATCTTCGCATTCTGAACACAGCGCTTTGTCTGTCCACCGCTAGCTCAATAAGATAAACCAGGTCATCAAAGTCGCCTTTCCTGACAGCGGCGTCGTCTAGCTCTAGAAGTAAGGTTTCTTCTATAGAAGCCAATAAGAACGCTTTTTTTTCTTCGTCAGGAAAGTTGGTAAGGCGACAATATGACTTGAACAAGTAAATAAACCTTTCCAAATCGTCGCCTCTTCCGTAAAATGGTCGTGGCAAAAACAGTCTTGGGTCCATGGTTTCTCAGGTAATTTCTTCTCAGCGACTGCGGGATCCTGGCGCGCTCGCCAATTGTAACCAAACTTTTCCTTAGCCAGGAATCTTCCCGCTCTAACGGCTAGTCACTTAGCCGGTTTTTGCTCACCTATTTTTACGAGCATTCTTTGTTAGATAAAAACAAAGGTCTTTCTTGTATTGAAACCAAAAGTAGACTGATTTTACACTCCTCAGCCCCACACAGACGAGCGCAACATTACAACAAAACAACTTCCACGCCGCGAAGGAATCCGTGCGGGACGCTAATTACAGTACTAATTGGGCCCTCGGGGTAACGTCACAAGAGATAGAATAAAAACATGTGGACCCATGAACAAGTAAAACACGGCAGCACGTGAACATGCACAAAGAGACAATACAATGCGAATAAAACGGTGTATAAAACGTGATGGTGATAATGCGAATAACGTGATGATGCGAATAAAAACGAATAAAACGTGACGGATATAAAAACGGTGTATAAAAATACTTCTCGTGACAATATTACATCAATTCCATTGATTTTGTAAACTAACATAAATCTCTGTTTTTTTAAGGGAAACGTCATTCCCTTACCATCGATTATAAGCATGGAAGATGTCAATGTTGATGAAGAAGATTTGTTGAAAATATCGCAATGCTTGGATGAGATAACTGCAGCCTTTCGTGACCCTTACCTTACCATAGGTCAACTGCTAGTGAGGTCATTTCCACTCTCCAATGGTCAAGGCTTCCAACAAACTGACACTGATAAGAATATCACTGCAGAGTCTCTGTTTAGGTAAAGTAAAAGAGTTTGTCTACTTTCAAAATTCCAACTTATCTTCGAGAATGAAGTAAATGTTACATTCAGACCACCTTTTGCATGTTTAAGAAGTTGTGATAAATCATACTCTTTATTTGATTATTATCAATTTAATATGTTAGTCAGATTTTTTTATTTTAAATGTTTTTACCAATCGTGTTCCATTGATTTATTTTCAGAATGAGTGAGGGAACGGGATTGTTGTCCTCCGTCCAAGCGTTGCTCTCTCTTCCCGTTGTTTCCGGACACAAAATCCTCTTCCGATCGTGCAACAATTTTCTGGAGGAGCTCATGAGCCGTAAGTCTGGGATCCTTCACCTCATGTCCAACTTGGACTCAATGATCCACTGCATCCACCATCTGATGAAATCTTCTCCGAGTCTCGATGTGGAGGATCCAGGAAGCGCAGGACATCTGGGAGTGAAGCTGGCATTTCATATTCAGGCGATGCAGTCCATTGACCACATCTGCAGCCTCTTGGAGTCCGATGCAGATGAAGAGGACATTGAGGAGGAATTGAGTCACTCTTTCAAGATGATCAACTCCCTCACATATCCAAGCTTTGGAAAAAATTTTGTGTTTAGAATATTTGCCATGGAAGACAATCTCAGACCCATTTTAAGATGTCTCTGGTTTCCTCGCAAACTGTCTGATCCAGATCCAGTTATTGAAGAAGAAAAAAATGAAGATAAAAAGCAGTCCATTGATCTTGATAAAGAAGATCCTGATGGTAACTAGAACTTTGTTTCATTGTTGTTTTTTTACTTTGTGAAACTTTGTACAATTATATTGTGTTGTGGACTGAGTATTGTGGGCTGTAGTTGTATACATGAAATTATTTTATGTTAGTGGTTGATGCCATAAGCGTATAAAATACTTTAATTGTTTTTCATGATAACTGCAATGTCAATGTATATTTACCTACTTAGGCATTCAGTTCAGTGCTCGGTTTATGTTGCATAATGAAATAATTTTTCTCAGGATCAGATAGCAAGGAGGAAATGAAACCAGAGGCAATCCAGCATCGAACCGCTGTAAATAGCTACGCTGCATCTGTACTTCAACTGGTTCTAGAAAGATCTTCAGACGTTGGCTTTATCTACCGCTATAAAGCAGACATCATTCGTTCTTGCATGTCCAAACTCCATGTTAATGCCAAATCCGACTTCATGAAGCTCTATCTAAAGCCTTTGGAGAAGGAGCTCACTGGAGAAAAGTCCGATATTGAGAAGCTGGTGAATCTAATCAGGGAGGAAGCAGCTCTTTTGGACTGGACAGCATTGGCTTTTCAGGGTCCGGGAATCTGCACTTCACTTAAACTTCTGTGTCATTTATGTTTAAAAGGTAACTTTCAAATTGATTTTATTTTCCTAATATTGTCATACAACGACAAATTTGTTTTTTTCTGAAACCATTTCACAGCTTTTTCAAAATATGTCCTTTTAAATCTGCAGCCACTGTTAGCAATTGCATTTGTGAACTGAGCTTCCAAAGTTATAAAACAGCAGCATGTTCCATCAAGTTAACATATTTCCATTTTCAGCCAGTTTTTTTGTTCTAGGTGGGTTGAAAGGAGCTGGAAAAGATCCTAATTCTCGTCTTACAGTTATCGAACTCTTCTCTGTAGATGCTCTCAACATCTTGCTTTCACTCGCTGATCAGCTACATAAAGCTATTCATAACCACTGCCACGGCATTAGACCAATGGCCGCTTTTCTAACGCAATCGACTCACACGTTGGTGGTATCTATTTCGCAAAACATTGCCGACTTGGTGCACAAAATGCTCTCGCAGCTTTTAGACTCATCCGTAGAAAGTAAAAATGTTAACGGAACTCAGGTTGTCAAATCGATGGTCGCTCTTTATTCAGATCTGTTCATCTTACTTCAACCGCTTGATGCTCCCATGTTGCACGAGCTCACGGAAAAATTTGTATCAATCATTTCACTCTTTTTTGCGCACGCGTCCTGCTCCGACCAAACAAATTCAATCGTTTCTGAGATAATCCAGCTCGCCGAGAGTCAGTGCGATAAATTTGCTGCTACACTAACACTCCTTTCTCAATTACTGCCGATGCCATTACCATTTGTGTCCCCTAGGGAGCCACCCGATAGTGTCCGAGCCGCATCTCTTTCTTCGTGTAAGTTGTGGTCTACGGCCATGACTCCCCACGTGGATCGAATTTGCTCCCTTATCTTCCCGTTGTCTTCATCGACCTGTCGCCCACTCATCAAAGTTCTAGTGGTTGTGATGCAACAATTGTTCGACCTTTCACCCTCATTTGCATCGACTCTCTGCAGCAAATACATGGAGGAAATTTCTCCTTTGCTTGTGAGCACGGTTATTGGTAACGAGGACGACATGGAAATTATTCCTGATGATGACTCGGGAGAAAAAGAGCTGATGTTGTCGCCTGAACAGGTCACAATGATTCAGACATTCTCAGAGATCATGAGTCTTCCAGCTGCAAGAACTGCAGTTATCTGTCAAATGGTGACTGAAGAAGATGGTTTGCTGGATCTGTGGAATTACGCGTCTAATGCAGATACTCCTAAAGAGGACATCGCAGCGGTTTTGATCTTCACAACCATTCTTCTTGATACTGACTATGCTCTTCTACCAGTTGGTGAGGATCTACAGAGCCTGGCAAATTGTTTGCCACCTTTGGAGTACATCAAAGCTATCATATCATTCGCACTTGGTCATATGGAGAGCCCATTTCCTGTTGTGCAGAATCTAGTTTTTGTGGTTTTGGGATTGTTGCTTAAAATAAGGTTCGTAAACAAGTTCAATTACTAGCATCTCTGTTTGGTCATAAAAGTTAACCTTGACCTATTTGTTTCAGATACACTTTCCCCTACGTTCGTAACGCTTTGGTGAAAGGAGAAGCCAAGTTATTGAACAGCTGCAAGCAAATGTTGGACAAATTTAATTCATCCGATAACCACTGCATCAACACTGTGCTTAGTATGTTAGAATTTCTTGAACTCATTATTGATCCAGCTTGTCAGCAAGATGATGATAAATTTTGTCTGAGCAAAGACGAGTTGTCTTGGTTCCTTGATTGGGATAAAGACAACACCCAACATCCTTTGCGTTTACTTGAGTCCAAACTTGCAAAACTCTACCAGAAAAACGTTGATTTTTGTGACGAAGACATTGACTATGCTCTGGATAACCTAACAGCACTACGTCAAAGCTTGGATTGCTGCAACAAGATTGACGCCAAACCTCCACCCATTTTGAAGGAGACGGAACTCCCTAAGCCACTCTCACTCGCGGACCAATTCTCTGAGAGACCAGTTTTTGTAATTGGTCAAGAAGACACTATGCTGTACACTTGGATGTCTTTAACCAATGTTTGTGCACCGTCTAGCTATCCAGATGCTGATGACGACCAACGCGTGGTGCAGTGCGACCTTATTGCGACTGCAGAGAAGTTCTGTCCCGGATATGACCTTCCAGAAGAACTAAACAAACTCGCCAATGCTGTCGAAGTCCAGCAAAGCACCGAATCAGCGGAAGCGATTGCGAAACGGAGACAAAAGATGGAGACCTATTCGGCACGTTTAGGGAAGTCGCTGACCTTCATGAAGAGATCTCACGGACTCCTGATGACGCAGCAGAAGGTCGGAAGAGGACGTGGCCGCGGACGTGGCAGTGCCACTAACCGGCCGTATGACTTATTTCGTCATCGAAAGCAAAACACGAGTCGTCCCCCGTCGATGCATGTTGATGACTTCGTGGCGGCTGACGAGGAGCAAGAAAAGGTTGAAGATGATCCTTCGATCTTCAAACCTCCTTCTATACCTCCTCCTGCTCAGGTCAATCGTCGTCCTCAACTTCCATCATTCAAACAACGCGAGTTTACCCCGAGGGGACGAGGTGGGAGGGGTGGCAGAGGGGGAAATTACAGACCTCGCGGTGGCTTTAACCATCAAGGTACCGGAGCCAACAACACTCCGTTAAACCGTTTCCGAGGAAAAATGTCCGGAAATGGAGGAAGAGGTCGCAACCAGGATCGCTACCAAGGAACGTCCAGGATGACAAGTAGGCTCAGCTACTCACCCAGAGACGGATTTAAGACGAACAAGTCGGAGCAGGGAGGTTGGAGTGGCGGCTTCAATCGTGAGTATCAAAGCGGGGGAAGCCCCTCGTTTCGTGGCCGTGGCGCGAAAGTTTCCAAAGGACGCGGGGGCTATTACTTCACATCTCCGGGCACCAAACAATGGACCCCGAACTCGTCGTTTCAAAGGAGGGGCAGGGGCTACAACAAGCAAAGAGGCAAACATATCCGGTCGTTCACCAGATGAAGCATTTTAATGAAATAATCATGGTTGATAAAAATAAATTGATTTTGTAGCTGAAATGTGGTTGTGTTTTTAAAAAGTTTGACGCAATCAGGTTAAAGTCCCGCTAAACATGCAAGCGTTTTAAAAGAAGAAATATTTTACCCAACAAATAATTCATTTTATCAAAAAATCGATGTTTTTAGACGATACCACACGACAAATCATGCTCATGGATGCCATGCAGTTGTGACTAGAATGCTATTTCATGGTAACTTTGTTCAGAAGTTTTGAAGCAGTTGAACTGCTTTTCAGCAATTATTAGAACCCTTTGTTTTATAAAATACAGAAATACGCATAGTTGTACGAAGCTCTCCAAAATTACGTCATTATCTGCTTCATGCTTTATATTTGGTTCACCATTCAGTTCATCTAAGTTACTTGTTGGAGGCAAGCAAATAAGTTACGTTTATAAATCAAGCAAACACTTCCTCATTCCAGGATTACTGCTGACTTGCTGTAGGATCGGGATAAAACGTCAAGGATTAGGAATGATCCACATCTGTTTCCAATCGTGCTTTCAGCTAAAGGCCTTAATTTGTTGTTAGTATTAGTAGTACACCAGTATTGCCGTTTATTATATTGCTATTGTGTGCAGACTCACAGGGTAGTGATCATTTCCTTAATTTGGCCTTGTTGTACTTTCAGATTATAAGTAATATTACACTGGCCTCTGTACTTATAGAAATCACGCACACGCATACTCGCTCACAGATTTGTCGTCATTCGTAGCTGTTCAGTCTCTTTGTCTGTTCGAGTGATCATTGATTTCCAACCGTTCAATATAAAAACTTTAAAGAAATCCGTCTGCATTTCTAATATCCAGGATATGGGAACTTAAGGCCTTGCTGGGGTGAAGGACACCCCTTAAGTGGTCTGCATCTAAAAATTTGCCGATTACACGTTACCTAACATTTTTAAGTAATTTTTTAAGACATTTTTGATTTAACTTATCTTGTCCTGCTTTTATATTTCAACTTTTAAAAGCAACTATTTCTGAATTAACGAAACTACAACAAAATCTTTTGAAATTGTTGTTATAAAAATGATTTTAAAAGACTAGTGTAAATATCGGTTTCACTTATTCACGATTATTCTCACATAGGCCTGTACTCGTTTATATAAGTAACGATCAAGGTTTCAAAGGTTTTCTTACGATATAAGAAACCGCAACTTTTGTAGAAAGTAACCATTTCACCTAAGTATTAGATCTCGTAGCTCGTAGTTAAACATGCGCGGTTAGGTTGGGAGAATGGATACGAAAAATGTTGATTTTAGTTATGTTTAAGATTTAAACTTCGATTCCGAATAGAAGTTAAATTCAAATTAGGTCTAGGTTGCTATGTTATAACATCAGAGGTAGGTGACCAAGGAATCTGTGACAAAATAGTTTTAAAAGTACGACGTTTCCGATGAAATAATGGCAATCATTTTCAATACCTAAACTTTATTGTGACAATGTTTGCGGTGTTGAAATGTCTGTGACTTATTTATGTTTACCAGCTAAAGGACTAATGAAAGGACTTATTAGTTAGCTATTCGATCGTTTATACATTTCTTTATACAAACCAGATCTGTAAACGAACACCACTGCTACAACATTTATAGTCAAAAAACGTTGACTGAAATGAGAACACGGCTACTTAAAATGATCAAGGCGCATTGTTACTTAGCTAAATTAAATACTTATACAATTAATAATTTCTCTCATCCCTCCTGAAAGTGGTCAATGAAACTCTTGCTTGCTTAACCCTGTGATGGTATTATAAAATTGCTTGCAAATCGAATGCCGCATAGAATACGGAAATCGGCAAAGCAAAGCATTGCGTTACGTGTCGCCTATGCATGACTTCCTGTGTATCGTTATAAATCGTGACGTCAGTTATTCTTTCATTTATAGCTATTCATTGCGTCACAGTCTACTAAGTTAACCCTAGAAAGTGGTCGACTTTATTATGTAGCTGTCCCAATGTCTTATTTAATGTAATCGTTTAAACAAGAAACAATATAATCAGTTTATACAGTTGTCATGGTGTACAATTAATTCCAAGATTAAGAAAAGCGAAACAACGACCTGAGACTCATTTACTTCGAGGACAACAATTCAAGAGACAAACTTTGTAATTGAAGTGGTCGCCCTTACAGGCCAAGGAACAATAAACCACCATTTCATTACAACCCTATTTACACTGGATGTGGCATCTCCTGCACATAGTCACAGCAAAACGTGACGTACAGTTGCATTGTTTGCTGTAGAAATTTAAAAAACTGTTTTATAACGTATTCGTATCGTTTTCGTTAACTCATTCACGCGCAACTAACTTGACTAACTGTTCTCTTGTGTTCTCTTTTCGCGGTCAGCTGATTTTTAGCACAGCAGAAGCAAGGCGTAACAAAAAAACGTCTGCAAGTGTTTGCTTGAAACGACGAGCGTATGAAACGTTTACCATCTTATACAGTACAAGCGCTGTTTCATTTCGGAAAATTTCAAACAACAGTTATAATGGCGGATAAACTTGACAATTATCTGTGGAACAAAGAATTGAGTTTAGCAAAAGATTTAAGAAAATGTTGCAACGAGAAAGGTAAAGAAAAGGATATAAATGAATCAGCTAAAATTCTTCATCAACTAGGTTTAGTTTACAAAGAAAGAAGTGAGGAATTGCAATGGAGGTTTACTTTCGCCATGGCTGTGTTAACTCTGATAGGAAAAGCGCCGTCACGATTCACTGCTCTCATACGTACCGCACTTCCAGCAATACTAACCAGCATACGATTCGCGCTTATTCGAAGCGCTGCTCTCATTAATGCGGCGATTGTGAGGAAACCTTCAAATGTTGACGAAATCAAAAACGATCTTGATAAACTTCATCGTTATTTGCTTAAACTTGCTAAAGTACAATGTGATCAGTTTGATGTTGATGCTTATGTCGATGAAGTTGTTCGTGAGAAAATTAAATCGATTAGAGAAGAAACAAAGTTGGCTCTGGATAAACTTAAACATATTCCGGATGATGTTTCATCAAAGAGAGCACATGAGTTAGAAATGGACAAAATAAACCGAGTTAAGACACTCCAAGATAAAATCGCAGCAAAATATACTGATATAATCAAGTCTATATCAGATAATTGTATAGAAATCATGGGAAAGCCCCCGTGTCGATACTGTGTAGCCGGAATGGGATCTTTAGCTCGTAAAGAAATTACTCCATATTCAGATTTCGAACACGTTATTTTGCTCGATGATGAATTGTTGCAGAATCACGATGAAAACAGCAATCAATATCAATCCGCGTTGGAATACTTTCGATGGTTTTCGGTTTTATTTCACATGATTATATTAAGATGGGGAGAAACAATTATACCAGCAGTCTCTGTTCCATCCTTAAATAACAGTCAAATCAAAGAACACGACTGGTTTTATGACGCGCATACACCGAGCGGTATATCGTTTGATGGAATGGTTTTGCATGCTTGTAAGTTTCCACTTGGTCGACAGGAAAAGACCAAGAACAAACCGTGGACAACTGAACTTATTAAACCTGTGACGAAGATGGTGGAATATTTGGATGCAGATGTTGATTTAAAGAACGGATATCACTTGGGAGATATTTTAACTAAAACAAGTTTTGTTTCTGGTTTCAAGTCAATTTATGATAAATTTTCACAACAAGTAACTGATCAAATGCATTCCTTGTTGATGCCCAGACAACATCAGTTGATATTAAAACAACTTGAAGAAGATCTTAATAATTTCAATGTGAGCAAATGTTTGATAAGTTTGAATTACAGGAAGCCTTTTAACATAAAGCGTGTTGTTTATCGAACTTCAACTTTATTCATTGCTGCTCTCGGTCGATTGAACTCGATTTATAAGTCGCCATGTTCATGTTATGACGTCATAGATAAGTTGACAGAGAAACAAAAATTGGATTCAGAAACTGCTCATAAATTGGCCTATTCAATATCCATTGCATGTGAAGTTCGACTTAAAATTTATTGTTTGAAGAGGAAACAAGACGACATGTCCCAGAGACCGTTGTATCATAGCGTCACAGACAACTTTCTACCTGACCTTGTTGCAGCTGTTGGAGAGAAATCTATCATCGATTATTTCAAAATAACTTGGAGTTTACAAACAATGATTTGTCGAAACAATTACAACCTGGTGGAGATAGATACTGATACCAACATAATGATTTTATGCCAGATGGGAATGTATGAAAAAGTAGTTGAGGAATGGAACGATAATAAAGATGTTAGTATCGTTTATAAAATGTTTGTTCTTCTGGCTGTAAGTTTCACCTCCAGACATGAAGCTGCATTATCACTTGGCAAATCTCTTTTAACTCAACCACTTCCCGTAAATCTAAAAATTCTTGTATTATTCTATATAACGGATAGTTTGGATGCATTAGGTCGCAGAGATGATGGCGTTTGCAAAAAACTGAAAAATATTTTAGACAGTTTATCACCAAATGATTTGAATGATGTACATGGATGGCTTGGTAAAGAAGCTTATCGCCGTTACTTACTTTTTGTTGATAATGATCATGAAAAAGCTTTGGGCGAATTCATCAAGTTTCATGGCTTGTTGTTAAAAACCACGCAAACCATTGATGACGATGACATGGAGAAAGAATTCTTCACAAAATATTTGTTTTCCAAAAACTTGCTTAACATTGCATTTTGTTTGCATTTCAATGGAAACAATAAACAAGCAATTAGGAAATTAAACGAAATTTTTCAAATTTTCAATCAACTTGCATCCATGACAGTTGAATTAGTTCAACTAGCTAATTTACTTTTAGGAGTTTGTTATTACGCTGAGAAACTGTATAGGAAGGCCTTGATGGTGTTTGACAGAACATTATTACTTCATAAACGATATCCCTACCAATGGATGGAACAGAGATTACCAAAAGTCATCATGGCAGTGGTATGTTGTAAAGCAAAGTTAAATGAACAAGATGCACTTTTGTTGTTTTCTACTAATGCTGAATATAGGCAATTTGCTGCAGATTTATGTGAGGTTCGTATTTTTTCTGATTTGCTTCAATAATGGTTTAGAAAACATTTTCCAAATTAGAACGTAAATTCAACTTTGTTGTGATACAAAGTGTGTAATTGTTCATAACAAGCAAACGGTAAACTACAGTTTACAAATGGCTGAAGCAAACGTACGCTATAACATGATATGTTTGTAAATTATTTTTAAATGCAACCAGAATTGAGCTGCTGGTGACAGGAATGAAAGCTTTTGGTATTGGTTCGGTTTTGTCTTATTTGTGATGTAATATCCGGAATGGAGTAATATAAATATGAGAAATGATAAAATGTTACGTGTTATGGATTGCAAGTGTCTGGGGTTCCAATGTGATTCTTATTGCTCTTTTCATTCTGTATCTACAGGTATACATTATGTAAAGTCCAAAAATGCATTGTTGTATATTAAACTTATATGATTTAAGTGATAATGGTTTATATGATTTTGTGTCACCCAAAACTCCAAATCTCTTTGTCATTGTGTGTCTAGACTTGTGGTAAATTCCTTACCTTTGTATTAGATGACTTTGCTTCGATTTGGTGAGCCGTGACATAGTTTGCTACCATGTACTTGTTATCGCCCAAGTCCTTTATGTCATATCTAGTCGCATATCAGCCATCCCAGTCAATTTAGAATATGCGTTGCAATTGTTAACCTGACTCGTTTAACGGATTGTTTGCAAGCAGGATGATAAGTTAGTTGCCAGGAAACCTGTTTTATTGTTTATATCTGTTAATTACGTAATAGAGATGTAGTATTAGTAGTACACCAGTATTGCCGTTTATTATTGCTATTGTGTGCAGACTCACAGGGTAATGATCATTTCCTTACTTTGGCCTTGTTTGTACTTTCAGATTATAAGTAATATTACCATGGCTTCTGTACTTATAGAAATCACGCACACGCATACATGCTCACAGATTTGTCGTCATTCGTAGCTGTTCTGTCCGTCTGTTCGAGTGATTATTGATTTTCAGCCGTACAATATAAAAACTTTAAAGAAATCTGTTTTGCATTTCTAATA
The DNA here is from genome assembly GCF_947623445.1 of Clavelina lepadiformis. Classification (NCBI taxonomy): domain Eukaryota; kingdom Metazoa; phylum Chordata; class Ascidiacea; order Aplousobranchia; family Clavelinidae; genus Clavelina; species Clavelina lepadiformis. The sequence continues at coordinate 23,064,423 of NC_135241.1, forward strand.
CCCAGGATAGGGGGAATTCAGGCCTTGCATGGCCTGAATTCCGCCTTAGATCAGGGATGTTCAACCTTCTATTATATAGGTGGCCGCATTGTCACTTGAAATAATTCAATGGGCCGCAGAACCTATTAATTTCAAGAAAAAAGGGTACATAAAGAAACAATTAAAAACAATTAATTTCATCTTTGAAAATAGCAACAAAAAACACACACAAAGTTCAACTTCCACTAGGCTACCCAAGTATTAACGGCGTGCTTTAGTTCTTCGAGTCTTATAGGTATATATACTATAAGTTAACCTATCAATGTGCCAAGAATTTATTCCTACAGTATAATTAAGCAAATTTCATGATTTAAATTACATGACTCGCAACGATTTCATCAAAGTTTAACTTTCATTCTTTGAATGCAAAACTTTCTAAGAAAAAGAATAAAAATTTGATAGTGAAGTTTGTTTGTTTTTATCGCTCTTCATATAAGAGTTAGCTCACTCTTAAACCAAAACTTTTTAAACTTGATTTTCACTCGAGTAAGATAAAAAAAAAACAGGAGAAGTCAAATTTCTGCCTGATAAAAACCGTTGCTATATTTATTCTGTTTCATTAAAGGACTTATTAGTTAGTTATTCGATCGTTTATACATTTCTTTATACAAACCTTATCTGTAAACGAACACTACTGCTATAACATTTATAGTCAAAATACGTGGACTGAAATGAGAACACGGCTACTTAAAATGATCAAGGCGCATTGTTACTTAGCTAAATTAAATACTTATGTAACCAAGAGTTTCCTTGGGCCAGGTAACCTCCCGCTTTTACGGCTAGTCGATTTTAATAAAAACACACATCCTTTCTGTATTAAAACCAAATTTAGATTGATTCAACCTTCGCTCAGCACTTCCCAGCCGAGCGCAACACACCACCAACACAGATTCCACCGTTGTCAGGCACTGAGAAAATAAACGCGGGACGCTAAAAACAAATTAGGCCCTAGCGGTAGCGATGTAAAACGAAACTAAAAACATGTGTAAACATGAATAGGGAAATTACAGCAGCAAATGAGCAAACATTATAAAACCTGACGAGCATGCATACGAATGAGACATAATTCGCATTAATGCACAACGCGAATAAAAACAGAAGTTGATCGACACATTGGACTAAATTAACCTACAAGATTGGTGCGAACAAACCGTGTACAATGTGAACAATTGACTCCCTACTTGGGTAATTAAAATGCAGTCTATCTAAAACTGGTAACAACTCAAACCGTAAACAATTGAATTACAAATTAGGTGACGCGATATTAAAATGTGTTGGCTCTAAAACGGGTGCGTAAAAATAATCCCGTGATACTTATACACGTAAAGATTTCTCTCATTGCTCCTGAAAGTGGTCGATGTCACTCTTGCTTGCTTAAGACGTATGTTTGCGCATAATGTTTGCTTGAAACGACGAGCGTGTATGAAGCGTTTACCATCTCATACAGTACAAGCGCTATTTCATTGCGGAAAGTTTCAAACAACAGTTATAATGGCGGACAAACTTGACGATTATCTGTGGAACAAGGAATTGAGTTTAGCAGAAGATTTAAGGAAATGTCGTGACGAGAAAGGTGCAGAAAAAGATATAAAAGAATCAGCTGAAATTCTTCATAAACTAGGTTTAGTTTACAAAGAAAGAAGTGAGGAATTGCAATGGAGGTTTACTTTCGCCATGGCTGTGTTAACTCTGATAGGAAACGTGCCATCACGAATCACTGCTCGCATACGTAACGCGCTTCCAGCAATATTAACCAGCATACGATTCTCGCTTATTCGAAGCGCTGCTCTCATGAATGCGGCGGTTGTGAGGAAACCTTCAAATACTGACGAAATCAAAATCGATCTTGATAAACTTCATCGTTATGTGCTTAAACTTGCTAAAATACAACATGATCACTTTGATGTTGATGCTTATGTCAATAAAGTTGTTCGTGAGAAAATTAAATTGATGAGAGAAGAAACAAAGTTGGCTCTGGATAAACTTAAACATATTCCGAATGATGTTTCATCAGAGAGAGCACATGAGTTAGAAATTGACAAAATAAACCGAGTTAAGACACTCCAAGGTTATATCGCAGCAAAATACACTGATATCATGAAGTCTATATCTGACAAGTGTATAGAAATCATGGGTACGACCCCGTGTCGATACTGTGTAGCTGGAATGGGATCTTTAGCTCGTAAAGAAATTACTCCATATTCAGATTTCGAACACGTTATTTTGCTCGATGATGAATTGTTGCAGAATCACGATGAAAACAGCGATCAATATCAATCTGCGTTGGAATACTTTCGATGGTTTTCGGTTATATTTCACGTGATTATATTAAGATTAGGAGAAACAATTATTCCAGCAGTCTCTGTTCCATCTTTAAATAACAACCAAATCAAGGAACACAACTGGTTTTATGACGCTCATACACCGAGTGGTATCTCGTTTGATGGAATGGTTTTGCATGCTTGTAAATTTCCACTTGGTCGACAGGAAAAAACCAAGAACAAACCATGGACAACTGAACTTATTAAACCTGTGACGAAGATGGTGGAATATTTGGATGCAGATGTTGATTTAAAGAACGGATATCACTTGGGAGATATTCTAACAAAAACAAGTTTTGTTTCTGGTTTCCAGTCAATTTATGATAAATTTTCACAGCACGTAACCGATCAAATACAATCCTTGATGGATCCGGTCGATCCGGTCGATCCGGTTCCCGGACAACATGAGTTGATATTAAAACAACTTAAAGAAGATCTTAATAACTTTGATGTTGGCAAACTATTGGTGCATTTTAATCCCGCGATGTCATTCAACATCAAACGTGTTGTTTATCGAAGTTCAACTTTATTCATTGCTGCTCCCGGTCGATTGAACTCAGTTCATCAGTCGCCATGTTCATGTTATGACATCATACAAATTTTGACAAAAAAACAAAAATTTGATTCAGAAACTGCTCATAAATTGGCCTATTCAATATCCATTGCATGTGAAGTTCGACTCAAAATTTATTGTTTGAAGGGGAAACAAGACGACATGACCCAGAAACCGTCGTATTATAACTTCACAGACAACTATCTACCTGAACTTGTTGCAGCTGTTGGAGAAAAATCTATCATCGATTATTTCAAAATAACTTGGAGTTTACAAACAATGATTTGTCGAAACAATTACAACCTTGGGGAGATAGATACTGATACCAACATAATGATTTTATGCCAGATGGGAATGTATGAAAAAGTAGTTGAGGAACTGAACGATAATAAAGATGTTAGTATGGTTTATATAATGATTGTTGTTGAAGCTTTAAGACTGACCTCCAGACTTGATGCTGCAATATCACTTGGCAAATCTCTTTCAACTCAACCACTTCCCGTAAATGTAACAATTCATATTTTATTCGATATAACTATTAGTTTGGTAGATTTAGATCGCAGAGATGATGGCGTTTGCAAAAGACTGAAAAATATTTTAGACAGTTTATCACCAAATGATTTGAATGATGTAGATGGATGGCTTGTTCGAGAAGCTTATGGTCGTTACTTACTTTTTGTTGAAAATGATCATAAAAAAGCTTTGGGCGTATTCATCAAGCTCCATGGCTCGTTGTTAAAAAGCAGGCAGGAAATTGATGGCGATGACATGGAGGAAGAAATCTGCATAAAACTTTTTCGTTCCAAAAACTTCCATCAGATTGCATTTTGTTTGCATTTCATTGGAAACAATAAACAAGCAATTAAAAATTTAAAGGAAGCTTGGAAGCTTGAATCCGTGGAAATTGGATTAGTTCAAGAAGCAAATTTACTTTTAGGAGTTTGTTATTACGCTGAGCAACTGCATAAGAAGGCAATGAAGGAGTTCGAGAGAGCATTATTACTTCATAAACGATATCCTTGCCAATGGATGGAACAGAGATTACCAAAAGTAAATATGGCAGTGGAGTGTTGTAAGGCAAAATTAAATGAACAAGATGCACTTTTATTATTTTCTACTAATGCTGAATATAGACAATTTGCTGCAACTTTATGTAATTATCGTATTTTCTTCTAATTTGCTTTTATAATGGCTTAGAAAATATTTTCGAAATTAGAAGGTAAATTGAATTTTGTTGTGATACAAAGTATGTAATTTGTTCATAACAAGCAAAAGGTAAACTACAGTTTACAAATGGCTGAAGCAAACGTACGCTACTATAATGCAAAGTTTGTAAATTATTTTTAAATGCAACCAGAATTGTGCCATCTAACAGGAATGAAATTTTTTTGCATTGGTCCATATTTATCTTTTTTGTGATGTAATATCCAGAACGGAATAAAATGAGAAATGATAAAATGTTACTTGTTATGGATTACAAGTGTCTTGTGTGCGTATGTCATTTTTGTTGATGCTTTCATTCTCTATCTATACAGTCAGTGCTGACATTATTTCCCATTTTGCTGCATCATTTGTATTCTCAATGATTCTGGGAACCGGTATATATCTAAAAAAATTGAATCAATTTTTAACACATTTTATTTTTTAACATATCTTTTTCTGTTTATATACTTCATCCTCAAAAAGCAACCATGTCTAAATTAACCAAACTACAATTTAATTTGTATAACTTGCTGTTGAAAAATGTTGCAAGAACGTTATAAATGCTGGTTTCTCTTATTTTATTACTGGAGCAGAAAAGATATTAAGGAGCATTAGTGAAGCTTTTGAAAAATCAATCGCGCAACTAAAACTATATGTTGATAATATAAGTCGACTTTATATTCATTAAACAAAATACTGCATATAAAGAGCTTAAGCTTAAGGTAATGGGAATGCTATAAAGGTTTTCAAAAGTCCTTCAAAATGAATCAGTTTTATTATAGTTTACAATATCACAACTACTTCACATCTAACTGGCTCTTTAGTACAGGTTTAATCGAGCAACACGCTATCCCATTTTTTCGCGGTAATAGCCGACAAAAGGATAAGAATAAACGCAGTCACGTAGGTAGCCATTAGCCAACAGTTTTCACTGTCTCATCCAGGCGACAAATTCAACCAACTTTATATTCCTTACAACCCAGCGTTAATGGAGACGAACATATTACGACTTTGGTTGGTCGGCTGCATAAAAGTCGATGACGTGGCGGAGCGACGAGCAAAAGTTGTTCCCCTGGGCAAGAAGAACGTCATGGTTGATGATGTCATAGACGCAATCATGTTTTTGGCATCGGATAGTGCGAAAATGATCACAAGAACATGTTTATTCGTTGATGGTGCGCGACACTTGACAGGAGTCTGAATTCGTGGCTTGACCAATTATTTTTGTGTCTGTTGTCGCACGCCTAAAGTTCACATGTAACGATTATTTTCTCGCTCAGTTAGCCAGGTTTTAATTTCACGCTTACGGTGAACCGCGACACCAATAACTGTGAGTCACTTTCCACTGTGAAACTGAGTAGCGTTATAACGCTAATAAACCAAACCGACGATCCTCGAAAAGCCACATATTATTGGTCTCAGCCAGACGCCGACTCAGACTCTCCCCTACTAAAATCGCACAATCTTTATATACAACCAAGGTGCCAAAACACGTGATTAAAATAGTTCAACAAACGCGTACACGGTGCTGATTGGTAAAAACGCTCGCTTCAAACGAAAATACGATGATAAGTAACAACATGTGGGAACAAAGTCCGTGACACACCCCCCATCCTACACTTGAGACCACCCGGGCGAAACTTTTCCCCTGTGATACCTTTCCCAAGGTATGTGAATTAAATCACGGTGACTTGTGTATACGATGCAAGCTAAAAACATAAAAACGACAAAAAGTGCTTTATTACCTAAAAATCCGAGAACTCTAACACGTGTTCGTGCTCCCCAAAACACTAGTAAAGCGGAATATGTATGCGCTTCATCGGTAACAGGCGTCGGCATCGACTTTTTGAGGGCCCCTTCCGACAGGTCGGTCGCTTGATTGTTGAGAACTGAAGTAGGCAAGCTCTCATCGGCTTCATTCTGTCCATCATCGGAAACATCTGTGCGACTGCACTCTCCATCGGTACCGTTGTCATCTTCCTGGCCCACCCCCAGTGATAAAACTTCTTCAGCTTCTACAGCTTTCTGGGGGTTAGTGATGAAGCAATAAAGATAGTCAAAATCTTTCTCTTCGAAGACGGTTTCTGGAAGAGACGTGACCATTTGTGGATCCCTTAAGCCCTTCATCACACACAGAAACATTAAGTCCTTTCGAAGACGTTCGTCTGTTGGGTAGGCCCTTCTACCCAGAGTGTTTATTGTCTTTACATAATCACATGCGGACTCGTCTCGTAGTTGTCGTCTGTTGAAAAACGATTTCCGCATTCTATACAGAGCTTCTGGATAGTCGACAATCAGCTCGAACTGATAAACAACGTCTTCTAAAGACATCTCGGCAACAGGTAAGTAGCTTAACCTTTGGAGAAACATTTCTTGAATCGAAGCCAAGAAGAACGGTTTCTTCGCTTCGTCGGAAAGCTTGGTTAGACGACAATAGGAGTGGAACAAATACAGAAATCGTCGTAAGTCGTCTCCCGCTTTATAGAACGGCCGTGGAAGGACGAAGATCGGATCCATAACATTCACACGACTGCTAACCCTTTTGGCGGTTGTGAAATCCTGGCGCGCTCACCAATTGTAACGATTATTTTCTCGCTCAGTTAGCCAGGTTTTAATTTCACGCTTACGGTGAACCGCGACACCAATAACTGTGAGTCACTTTCCACTGTGAAACTGAGTAGCGTTATAACGCTAATAAACCAAACCGACGATCCTCGAAAAGCCACATTTTATTGGTCTCAGCCAGACGCCGACTCAGACTCTCTCCTACTAAAATCGCACAATCTTTATATACAACCAAGGTGCCAAAACACGTGATTAAAATAGTTCAACAAACGCGTACACGGTGCTGATTGGTAAAAACGCTCGCTTCAAACGAAAATACGATGATAAGTAACAACATGTGGGAACAAAGTCCGTGACACACACACCGAACAAACTCTCTGAAGTCACAGAATCATGGTAAATTTAATACAGTAGTGAATTATAATAATATTATGATTGGGGTATAAATTAAGCGATTGTGTGTTTCTGGCTACAAAAAGTGTCATTTAACATATGCGCATTATATGACGTATTTTGTGGGTATAAGATAATTTATCCAGCTCAACTATGACGGGTGTAGTGAAGTAGCCTACGTTTCAAGCGATTGTGGTACTCTATCCAAACCGGATGCGCGACATTACTATTTTAACTAGGTGTGGCCGACACTGCACACACATTTTGAATCGTTAATTACCCAAAACTATAGGTCGTAAACTGATCGGATTTTTACAGGTTGGTAGCAAAAACATCTGGCTTCCTGTATACATCATAATTTTAAAACTAAAGAAAGTGCATTTAGTGTAAATTAAGTACTTCTACAAGTGATACATTTCTAGCAGTTTTTCTTGTTACGCCGCGCCCCCGCTGTGCGGAAAACCAGCTGACTGCGAGAAGAGAACACAAGAGAACAAATAGTTAGTTGAGTTAGTGGTGCGTGAATGAGCAAACGAAAACGATTCGCTTTAATGCGGAGAGCGAGCAAAATTATGAAAACATGACAATATTTCAAAAATTACAAAATCAAACTCTATAAAACAAACATGGACAGATAGCTCAACAGTTTTTAGGAAAAGTCACCAAATTTCAAATTTCTACAGCAAACAGTGCAACTGTACGCCACGTTTTGCTGTGACTCTGTGCAGGGGAGACCACATCTAGTGTAAATAGGGTTAAGTAGCATTTTTACCACAAATAGTAATGATGACCACGTTTGTTTGTTTACTTTTCTCTACTGACGTAATCATGCCGTCAAAATTTCATTGGTTGGAAACAATATCTTCCTATGACGCATTGTATTCGTGTCGATTTGTAATTGGTTATGAGTTATGACACATATAAAGTACGTCTTAACGACTGAAGTGGCAAAAATACTTTCTGTCTTGGAAAAAAATCGTGATTTGCTGTTAGTTTGGAAATCATGTAGAAATGATTTGGAATGAAATTCTTGTGCTACGTAATCAAATTGTGATTACATTAGGAATATAAGAATTTGGATTTTTTTGAACGCTGGCTAGAAGACACAAATAAGCAAAAGTATAAACAACGGAGTCAAAAAGTTAAATAGACAAAAAGAGTTCTCAAAGACAAATATAACCACTGGCTATAGATAATTCCGATACATTTATATAACCCGCCATCGCTATAGCATTGTTGAAGTGGAAATTATTTCTTTAACATGTTTCTTTGAGCGGCATTTAAAAATGTTCTATTATGTTTCGTAAAACTTTATTTCATTTCTTTTGGTTTTCACCGGAATTCTTCGGGCGAGGTATTCGCAGTGACGCAAGGATTGTGAAGCCCTAAAACGCAATCAAAAGTTAACGGTATTACAGTCGATTTTAAAACTCATAAGCTATAGCATCGTAGTTAAATAAAAAAACATTTTCAAGACATTTACCGTGGCTGTGACTTCCTGCAAATCCACCAGAGTGTTTGGACCGTTACCTTTTTTGATCTGGCCTCTGTCGAACTCAGTCGACTTAATTTGATCGTCAGACTCGACTGTCATAGAATCATCGTCTTGTAGTGTATCTAACAAGGCATCTATGATCGCTTCTTTCCTACTGGCATCTTTTTCCTTGAAAATTTGGATGTGTTTGACTTCTTTATCAGTCTAATATCACAGCAAACACCACAAAAGACAGTTTAAGTGATAAAGCGCCAGACACCGCAGGCGAGTTGTAACTCAAAGAAAATCTTTTAAACTCGCGACCAGTCTTTTACCGGCGCTTTGTTCGGAGTAAGTGATTGTCTCGTCTTATATCCACGGAAATTTGCTTGTATTAAGGTCGCGGCTTTCGCTGCGTCACGGTCGCCTAATTTTGTTACCAATCGTGTTCCATTGATTTATTTTCAGAATGAGTGAGGGAATGGGTTTGTTGTCCTCCATCCAAGCGTTGCTCTCTCTTCTCGTTGTCTCCGGACACAAAATCCTCTTCCGATCGTGCAACAATTTTCTGGAGGAGCTCATGAGCCATAAGTCTGGAATCCTTCACCTCATGTCCAACTTGGACTCAATGATCCACTGCATCCACCATCTGATGAAATCTTCTCCGAGTCTCGATGTGGAGGATCCAGGAAGCGCAGGACATCTGGGAGTGAAGCTGGCGTTTCATATCCAGGCGATGCAGTCCATTGACCACATCTGCAGCCTCTTGGAGTCCGATGCAGATGAAGAGGACATCGAGGAGGAATTGAGCCACTCTTTCAAGATGATCAACTCCCTCACATATCCAAGCTTTGGAAAAAATTTTGTATTTAGAATATTTGCCATGGAAGACAATCTCAGACCCATTTTAAGATGTCTCTGGTTTCCTCGCAAGCTCTCCGATCCAGATCCTGTTATTGAAGAAGACAAAAGTGAAGATAAGAAGCAGTTAAATGATGTTGATAAAGAAGATCCTGATGGTAACTAGAACTTTATTTCATTGTTGTTTTTTTACTTTATGAAACTTTGTACTATTATATTGTGTTGTGGACTGAGTATTGTGGGCTGTAGTCGTATACATGAAATTTTTTTATGTCGGTGGTTGAAGCCATTAGCGTATAAAATACTTTAATTATTTTTCATGATAACTGCAATGTCAATGTATATTTACCTACGTAGGCATTCAGTTCAGTGCTCGTTTTATGCTGCATAATGAAATAATTTTTCGCAGGATCAGAGAGCAAGGAGGAAATGAAACCAGAGGCAATCCAGCATCGAACCGCTGTAAATAGCTACGCTGCATCTGTACTTCAACTGGTACTAGAAAGATCTTCAGACGTTGGCTTTATCTACCACTATAAAGCAGACATCATTCGTTCTTGCATGTCCAAACTCCATGTTAATGTCAAGTCCGACTTCATGAAGCTCTATCTCAAACCTCTGGAGAAGGAGCTCACTGGAGAAAAGTCCGATATTGAGAAGCTGGTGAATCTAATCAGGGAGGAAGCAGCTCTTTTGGACTGGACAACATTGGCTTTTCAGGGTCCGGGAATCTGCACTTCACTTAAACTTCTATGTCATTTATGTTTAAAAGGTAACTTGCAAATTGATTTTATTTTTCTAATATTGTCATACAACGACAGATTTGTTTTTATCTGTAACCATTTCACAGCTTTTTCAAAATATGTCCTTTTAAATCTGCAGCCACTGTTAGTAATTGCATTTGTGAACTGAGCTTCCAAAGTTATAAAACAGCAACATGTTCCATCAAGTTAACATATTTCCATTTTCAGCCTGTCTTTTTGTTCTAGGTGGGTTGAAAGGAGCTGGAAAGGATCCTAATTCTCGTCTTGCAGTTATCGAACTCTTCTCTGTAGATGCTCTCAACATCTTGCTTTCACTCGCTGATCAGCTACATAAAGCTATTCATAACCACTGCCACGGCATTAGACCAATGGCCGCTTTTCTTACGCAATCGACTCACACGTTGGTGGTATCTATTTCGCAAAACATTGCCGACTTGGTGCACAAAATGCTCTCGCAGCTTTTAGACTCATCCGTAGAAAGTAAAAATGTTAACGGAACTCAAGTTGTCAAATCGATGGTCGCTCTTTATTCAGATCTGTTCATCTTACTTCAACCGCTTGATGCTCCCATGTTGCACGAGCTCACGGAAAAATTTGTATCAATCATTTCACTCTTTTTTGCGCACGCGTCCTGCTCCGACCAAACAAATTCAATCGTTTCTGAGATAATACAACTCGCCGAGAGACAGTGCGATAAATTTGCTGCTGCACTGACACTCCTTTCTCAATTACTGCCGATGCCATTACCATTTGTGTCCCCAAGGGAGCCACCCGATAGTGTCCGATCCGCGTCTCTTGCTTCGTGTAAGTTGTGGTCTGCGGCCATGACTCCCCACGTGGATCGACTCTGTTCCCTTATCTTCCCGTTGTCTTCATCGACCTGTCGCCCACTCATCAAAGTTGTAGTGGTTGTGATGCAACAATTGTTCGACCTTTCACCCTCATTTGCATCGACTCTCTGTAGCAAATACATGGAGGAAATTTCTCCTTTACTTGTGAGCACGGTTATTGGTAACGAGGACGACATGGAAATTATTCCTGATGATGACTCGGGAGAAAAAGAGCTGATGTTGTCGCCTGAACAGGTCACAATGATTCAGACATTCTCAGAGATCATGAGCCTTCCAGCTGCAAGAACTGCAGTTATCTGCCAAATGGTGACTGAAGAAGATGGTTTGCTGGATCTGTGGAATTACGCGTCTAATTCAGACACTCCTAAAGAGGACATCGCAGCGGTTTTGATCTTCACAACCATTCTTCTTGATACTGACTATGCTCTTCTACCAGTTGGTGAGGATCTACAAAGCCTGGCAAACTGTTTGCCACCTTTGGAGTACATCAAAGCTATCATATCATTCGCGCTTGGTCATATGGCGAGCCCCTTTCCTGTTGTGCAAAATCTAGTTTTTGTAGTTTTGGGAATGTTGCTTAAAATCAGGTTCGTAAACAAGTTCAATTACTGGCATCTCTGTTTGGTCATAAAAGTTAACCTTGACCTATTTTGTTTTCAGATATACTTTCCCCTACATTCGTAACGCTTTGGTGAAAGGAGAAGCCAAGTTATTGAACAGCTGCAAGCAAATGTTGGACAAATTTAATTCATCCGATAACCACTGCATCAACGCTGTGCTTAGTATGTTAGAATTTCTGGAACTCATTATTGATCCAGCTTGTCAGCAAGATAATGAAAAATTTTTCCTCAGCAAAGACGAGTTGTCTTGGTTCCTTGATTGGGATAAAGACAACACCCAACATCCTTTGCGTTTAATTGAGTCCAAACTTGCAGAACTCTACCAGAAAGATGTTGCTTTTGTGACGAAGATATTGATTATGCTCTGGATAACCTAACAGCACTACGTCAAAGCTTGGATTGCTGCAACAAGATTGACGCCAAAGCTCCGCCCATTTTGAAGGAGATTGAACTCCCCAAGCCACTGTCACTCGCAGACCAATTTTCTGAGAGACCAGTTTTTGTAATTGGTCAAGAAGACACTATGCTGTACACTTGGATGTCTTTAACCAATGTTTGTGCACCGTCTAGCTATCCAGATGCTGATGACGACCAACGCGTGGTGCAGTGCGACCTTATTGCGACTGCAGAGAAGTTCTGTCCCGGATATGACCTTCCAGAAGAACTAAACAAACTCGCCAATGCTGTCGAAGTCCAGCAAAGCACCGAATCAGCGGAAGCGATTGCGAAACGGAGACAAAAGATGGAGACTTATTCGGCACGGTTAGGGAAGTCTCCTCCTGCTCAGGTCAATCGTCGTCCTCAACTTCCATCATTCAAACAACGCGAGTTTACCCCGAGGGGACGAGGTGGGAGGGGTGGCAGAGGGGGCAGTTACAGACCTCGCGGTGGCTTTAACCATCAAGGTACCGGAGCCAACAACACTCCTTTAAACCGTTTCCGAGGAAAAATGTCCGGAAATGGAGGAAGAGGTCGCAACCAGGATCGCTACCAAGGAACATCCAGGATGACAAGTAGACTCAGCTACTCACCCAGAGACGGATTTAAAACGAACAAGTCGGAGCAGGGTGGCTGGAGTGGCGGCTTTAATCGTGAATATCAAAGCGGGGGAAGCCCCTCGTTTCGTGGCCGTGGCGCGAAGGTTTCCAAAGGACGCGGGGGTTATTACTTCACATCTCCGGGCACCAAACAATGGACCCCGAACTCGTCGTTCCAAAGGAGGGGCAGGGGCTACAACAAGCAAAGAGGCAAACATATCCGGTCGTTCACCAGATGAAGCATTTTAATGAACTAATCATGGTTGATAAAAATAAATTGATTTTGTAGCTGAAATGTGGTTGTGTTTTTTAAAAGTTTGACGCAATCAGGTTAAAGTCCCCCTAAACATGCAAGCGTTTTAAAAGAAGAAATATTTTATCCAACAAATAATTAATTTTATCAAAAAATCGAAGTTTTTAGACGATACCACACCACAAATCATGCTCATGGATACGATGCAGTTGTGACTAGACTGCTATTTCATGGTAACTTTGTTCAGAAGTTTTGAAGCAATTGAACTGCCTTTCAGCAATTATTAGAACCCTTTGTTTTATAAAATACAGAAATACGCATAGTTGTACGAAGCTCTCCAGAATTACGTCATTATCTGCTTCATGCTTTATATTTGGTTCATCTAAGTTACTTGTTGGAGGCAAGCAAATAAGGTACGTTTATAAATCAAGCAAACACTTCCTCATTCCAGGATTACTGCTGACTTGCTGTAGGATCGGGATAAAACATCAAGGATCAGGAATGATCCACATCTGTTTCCAATCGTGCTTTCAGCTAAACGCCTTAATTTGTTGTTAGACATTTCATGAAATAATAGTTTCAGTGATTGCATTGTACGAAAGGTAAGAGGTTATACAAGAAACAAAGCTCGCAGCCTCGCACCAATATCAGTAAACCACTGTATATTATAGCCAGCTCACTATACTTGACAAAATAAAAATATAATATGCATACTTCTGTTTCGCATAAATTCTATAACATGTTGAAAAACAATCCCATGCGTAGACAACCTAACAAAAGTCATATTAAATTACCGGATCAAGTTACAAAAATTTCGTGTACGGTATCCACTCAACAACGTCACAAGACTAAGCACAATTGTTGCCATGACGCTGTGACAAGTGACAAACATTCACTCAAGATGCCCGTATTGTACACAGTAATAATACCCGAAGCAAAGACACAACCTTTTCGATCAGTGTTTCAACATTTATCAAACTTTGATCAACGGCGACACGATTACAGCCTGATTTCAATCAGCAGTTAATATGGCGGACGAATCTAACAGTTGTTATCTGTGGAAAAAGGAATTGAGCTTAGCGAAAGATTTAAGAAAATGTTGCGATGAGAAAGGTAAAGAAAATGATACAAAAGAATCAGCTAAAATTCTTCATCAACTAGGTTTAGTTTACAAAGAAAGAAGTGAGGAATATGAATGGAGGTTTACTTTCGCCATGGCTGTGTTAACTCTGATAGGAATCGCGCCATCACGAATCACAGATCTCATACGTAACGAGCTTCCAGCAATGCTAACCAGCATACGATTCGCGCTTATTCGAAGCGCTGCTCTCATGAATGCGGCGATTGTGAGGAATTCTTCAAATGTTGGAGAAATCAAAAACGATCTTGATAAACTTCATCGTTATGTGCTTAAACTTGCCCAAGTACAATGCGATCATTTTGATGTTGATGCTTTTGTTGATGAAGTTGTTCGTGAGAAAATTAAATCGATTAGAGAAGAAACAGAGTTGGCTCTGGATAAACTTAAACATATTCCGGATGATGTTTCATCAGAGAGAGCACATGAGTTAGAAATGGATAAAATAAACCGAGTTAAGACACTCCAAGATAATATCGCAGCAAAATACACTGATATTATGAAGTCTATATCAGACAAGTGTATACAAATCCTGGGAAAGCCCCCGTGTCGATGCTGTGTAGCTGGAATGGGATCTTTGGCTCGTAAAGAAATTACTCCATATTCAGATTTCGAACACGTCATTTTGCTCGATGATGAATTGTTGCAGAATCACGATGAAAACAGCGATCAATATCAATCTGCTTTGGAATACTTTCGGTGGTTTTCAGTTTTATTTCACATGATTATATTAAGATTAGGAGAAACAATTATTCCAGCAGTTTCTGTTCCATCTTTAAATAACAACCAAATAAAGGAACATAACTGGTTTTATGACGCTCATACACCGCGTGGTATATCGTTTGATGGAATGGTTTTGCATGCTTGTAAATTTCCACTTGGTCGACAGGAAAAGACCAAGAACAAACCATGGACAGCTGAACTTATTAAACCTGTGACGAAGATGGTGGAATATTTGGATGCAGATGTTGATTTAAAGAACGGATATCACTTGGGAGACATTTTAACTAAAACAAGTTTTGTTTCTGGTTTCAAGTCAATTTATGATCAATTTTCACAACAAGTAACCGATCAAATACAATCTTCGTCGATGCTGAGACAATATCAGTTGATATTAAAACAACTTGAAGAAGATCTTAATAATTTCAATGTGAGCAAATGTTTGATAAGTTTGAATTACAGGAAGCCTTTTAACATCAAACGTGTTGTTTATCGAAGTTCAACTTTATTCATTACTGCTCTCGGTCGATTGAACTCGATTTATCAGTCGCCGTGTTCATGTTATGACATCATAGATAAGTTGACAGAGAAACAGAAAATTAATTCAGAAACTGCTCATAAAATGGCCTATTCAATATCCATTGCATGTGAAGTGCGACTCAAAATTTATTGTTTGAAGAGAAAACAAGACGACATGTCCAAAAATCCGTTGTATTTTAACTCCACACATAATTATATACCTGAACTTGTTGCAGCTGTTGGAGAGAAATCTATCATCGATTATTTCAAAGTAGCTTGGATTTTACAAACAATGATTTTTCGAGACAATTACAACCTGAGGAAGAGAGATACTGTCAGCAAAATAACGATTTTATTCCGAATAGGAATGTTTGAAAAAGTAGTTGAGGAATGGAACCATAATAAAGATGTTAGTATCGTTTGTAAAGTGTTTGTTGTTGGAGCTTTAAGTTTCACCTCCAGACATGAAGCTGCAATATCACTTGGCAAATCTCTTTTAATTCAACCACTTTCCGAAGATGCAACAATTCATGTTTTAAATTATGTGACCAACAGTTTGGTAGACTTAAGTCGTAGAGATGATGGAGTTTGTAAAAAACTGAAAAATATTTTAAACAGTTTATCACCAAATGGTTTGAATGATATAGATAGATGGCATGGTCAAGAAGCTTATGGCCGTTACTTACTTTTTGTTGAAAATGATCATGAAAAAGCTTTGGGTGTATTCATCAAGTTTCATGGCTCGTTGTTAAAACACATAAAGACCATTGATGGTGATGACATGGAGAAAGAACTCTGTTTAAAATATTTTCTTTCGAGAAACTTGCTTAAGATTGCATTTTGTTTGCATTTCAACGGAAACAATAAACAAGCAATTAAGAAATTAAAGGAAGCTTCCAAAATTTTCAATCAAATTGAATCCTTTAATGTTGAATCAATTAAAGAAGCAAAATTACTTTTAGGAGTTTGTTATTACGCTGAGAATCTGTATAGGAAGGCCTTAAGGGTATTCGAGAGCGCATTATTACTTCATAAACAGTATCCTTGCCAATCGATGAAACAGAGATTACCAAAAGTTAACATGGCAGTGGAATGTTGTAAGGCAATGTTAAATGAACAAGATGCACTTTTATTGTTTTCTACTGATGCTGGATACAGACAGTTTGCTGCAGATTTGTGTGATTTTCGTGTTTTTTTCTGATTTGCTTTAATAATGGTTTAGAAAACATTTTCGAAATTACAAAGCAAATTTAACATTTCCCGTGATACATGTATTACATACAATATGTAATTGTTCATAACAAACACATTGTGTAGCTTTAAGTTTACAAATAGAGCTCTCCAACAGAAATGAAGGCTTTTGGCATTGGTCCAGTTTTGCCTTATTTGTGATGTTATATCCGGAATGGGGTAATATGTGAAATGATAAAATGTTACTTGTTATAGACTACAAGTGTCTTATGTGCGTATGTGATTTTTATTGATTTTTTCATTCCGTATCCATACAATATGTCAGTGCTCACATTATTTCCCATCTTTGTTGAATCCTTTGTATTTTCTGGGGTCCGGTATGCATTTAAAAGCATGTGAATCGTTTTTCAAAAGTTTTCATTTTTTTAATATATCTTTTTCTGCTTGTACACTTTATCTTTAAACATTATCCTTAATGAAACTACAATAAAATTTGTATAAATTGCTGTTGAGAAATGTTGCAAAAACGTTATTAATGCTGGTCTCACTTATTCTACTTTAGGCCTGTACTAGGCTTTGGAGCTAACGATCAAGGTTTTAAAAGTTTTCCTACTATACAAGAAACTGCAATTATTATAGAAAGTAACCATTTCACCTATACTCCTATAGTATTAGATCTCGTAGCCCGTTGTCAAAAATTTGCAGTTAAGTTGGGAGAAAGGGCATGGAAAATATTGATTGTAGTTATTTAAGGTTCAATTGAAACTAAATTTAAAATCGTAGTTACAGTTAAGCTAGGTTTAGGTTACTTTTTTTATAACATCTAAGCTAGTTGACCAAGAAAAATGTGAAAAGATAGCTTTTAACGTAAATATTAAAATTAAATGAAATAATTAAATGACAACAATATATGTTAAGCGCCATTTTTCGGTAAAAAATAACTATTCGAAGGATATTAACATATAGGACATAGATAATTAATTAATAGTTCTAAGATTATTATAATAGTAGGCATTGAAAGCATTGAGGCTGTCCCCATCGCGCAAGTCCTGCGGTAGATTGTTCCACGCCCTGGAAGCAGCTGCGGAAAACATTCTGTCGCCGAAAAACGCGGGCCGACAAAGTGGGACTTGCAGGAAGTTTTTAGATTGGAACCGCAGAATTCTCGTTTGGCGACAACAGCACAGACGTTTGCTGATAGAGTCGGATCCCACACCGCTTAAGCGTTGTGAAACTCTAATTAAAGCTTTCGTACGATTGTTTCCGATGAAATAGCGACAATCATTTTAAAACCTAGACTTTACAGTGATAATGTATGTGTTGTCGGAACGTTGGTGATGTTTTATGCTTGCCAAGCTTTGTGGTCTCTATCTGAAAAGTCTTTCAACGAATAAAACCAAGCGATTATCCACATATCGCTACAGAGTTACTTTCAGGTCCTTGCTACAAAGCGTGCATTTTCTGATGCTTTTGATATTTCAATTTTGGGATTTTATACAAACTTCCAAAAAATTGTGAACACTAAGCATTATAAGTAGCTGTAAATAGTTACTGTACTGCCTTATTCCCATAGCTGCTAGGTTTCGGGTTTGCATAAAATACACACAAACATGAACCTACGTATATGGTTGGCTCATTCTTACGTCATGTTTATAAATTAATGAGTAGCGATGAACTTATACAACCATAGCTTAGTTTAAGTGTTTAAAGATCATCGTTTTGAAAATATTCATCGTGTTTAAGGCTCTTTATAGGAAGTTAATTACCGTCGTAACCCATCCAGGACGATGTTTTAAACTTCAGTCTCGATTTTTTATCGCAAGCTCTTTTATGACCCTTCTTGTTCGGAATCAAATTCTCTTTATAGTGGGTGAAAAAATCTCTAAATTAAATCAAAGTACAACAACAAACACCATCAGATTCTTAATTTTGGTTTCGTTAAAGACATGCGCTTTCAGTAAAGTTTTTAACTGCGCCTATTCATAACAATCTAAATAGACGATGACGCAATAGGAATTTTTAACAGGTCAGCTCAACCTTTAGTTTTGCGCAATTGCAAACAGTAACGGTACCAAAGTCCACTGTCGGGTGAAATCGGGATATTTGTGGATGTTGGATTAGCAAATATAATACGAATAAGAAAGTAAGTCATAAAACATAAAATGTGAAAGAAATTTGATTAGTGACGACAAAAACACAACAAACATAATTTTGTTAAAAATAAACTAAATTGCTTCGTTGTGATGAATAACCTGGATTAATAAAATGGAATTGTTGCAGTAACTGGTTAAATACCAAAATAAGCTACATTAACCCTTATTAGCACAGGGATTTTAGGTAACTTAATCGGCACATATGTTGACAAATTGTCAACATGGCATTTTCTTGTGTATTTCGATACAAATGCGCTGGTATCAAAGTCATGTTGTTATTTTAGATGATTTGATGTTGTAAAAACCTTAACAAAACAATCATTAATCCTATTTGGAAGGTCTTCTTCCTACCCAGGACATAGATTCGGCTTACTAGCTCTCAGATAAAATGCAAAGAAATCTTAACAAGCGAAGTTTTGTCAAGTATATTTCAAACACAAAAACGAAAAAACGTGGAACACTACAACATATTGTTCAGCATTCAAGGCAATATTGGTTCTTCTGAAGTTTTCTGTGTCGTGGGCAAACCCGTCGGCTACATGTGACACATGCAGATCGAGTATGCTTTGCACATCTGCAGCATCTTCGGCCTACTATCAAGAGGATCCCACAATCGACGTAAATCGGTGAAATTATCTCTGTCCAAGCCAGCACGTATCATAATTGCAAGACCTGCCTCAACTTCTTCAATTGTGAAGTTTTTGTGTATAGAATTTGGCAACAGCTTACATTCGTGTCTCACGTCCCTCGCTTTTCTGTTTGTCTCACGTACTATCTGAAGTATAATTTCAGGCAGATAAAATAATTTGAAGGCATCCACTTCAAGTTCAGGAGCAGCATCAATCCGAGGCTGTTGCGTCAATATATTTCTTCTTCTGAATCTGCCTGGAAAAGGATTTGCATAATAGGTTGCATTGCCAGCTATTATTGGTACTTGATCTTCATCTTCTAAGGAACCATCATTAGATTCTTGATCTGCATCACTACCAGTCTCGTCATCTTCACTTTCTTCCTCAAAGACATCTATATCGGACAGCTCTTCCTCTTCCAAAGGCAGTTCATCAACATCTAGTATGGACTCACATTCACTACTACTTGTAGCCTCATCATTAGAGTCGCTATCAACATCATCAGAAGTTATTTTCAGTTGTTTCAGGGCCTCTTGAAATGTATATCTTCTCTGTCTGTCCATCAGTGAATTTGCACCTTACTGTAATTAACCGAAACAACCTTTCAATTAAAAATGGTTAGCATTTCATGATAAGTATCTTGTAAGAGCTAGTTAGAGCTAAGGCAAACGTTTGCGACACAACTGGTTAGACAATAATTTTTTTCTGAGTTATATCAACTGACAATCTAACTCCTTCTAGTTAGACAGTGATTAACTAAATACACATGCAACGTTCCTGTAAAATAAGCTAGCATACTATTTCTTTCCCTTATGCTGCAGCTGTTTACACCAGGAAAGCTAAGCAATTTGATAATCCAACTTACTTCCTAGTTCTATGTACCTTTCTGACAAAAAACAAGCCTACTGTGAAGTGTAGGGAAATGGTATTTACTGTGAACAATAAAGAGAAAACAATAGCCGATGATGAACAAACCAGACACGTTTATTACGTCATAGACTGCAGTTAAGCAGTTTGTCCACGCGTACTGTTGCAGGCATTTAAACAACGTGAATCTGATTGTTGACATTTTGTCAACAGATGTGCCGGTTAAGTTAAAACGCAAATAACTCATTGTGGAAACATTGAAACGTTTTGAAATTGCTATAGAAGTAAGCTATTCAGAAGTTCTCCATCGTCACTGGATGTTGCTGAGCTAGTGCATAAAGTACGAGAGCAATTTCAAACAAAAAATCGATTTTGACAAAATGTCAACGCATGTGCTAATAAGGGTTAAAGGCTTCTGTAACAAATTGCTACATGACATGCGCACGGCTGGACAACAAACTGATTCGTGAATTAACGACTGCTGCAGCATTTTATTTCCTGGTTAATCATTTTTCAACATTGTGATTACTTATGATGAATAAACGCAACCCGAGCGCATATTTAAACAAGTCAACGCCATTTCGTATCAAGGTTTCCAAATGACAACAGTCATGTCAAATATCATGAAAGATTTTCTCTGGAACAAGGAAATGAGTTTAGCAAAAGATTTAAGAAAATGTTGCAACGAGAAAGGTAGAGAAAAAGATGTAAAGGAATCTGCTGATATCTTCCATAAACTAGGTTTAGTTTACAAAGAAAGAATCGTGGAATTTCAATGGAGCTTTACTTTGACCATGGCTGTGTTAAATCTGATAGGAATCGCGCCGTCACAAATCACTGCTCTCATAAGTAACGAGCTTCCAGCAATACTAACCAGCATACGATTCGCGCTTATTCGAAGCGCTGCTCTCATGAATGCGGCGATTGTGAGGAAACCTTCAAATGTTGACGAAATCAAAAACGATCTTTATAAACTTCATCGTTATGTGCTTAAACTTGCTAAAGTACAACGTGATCACTTTGATGTTGATGCTTATGTCAATGAAGTTGTTCGTGAGAAAATTAAATCGATGAGAAAAGAAACGAAGTTGGCTTTGGATAAACTTAAACATATTCCGGATGATGTTTCATCAGAGAAAGCACATGAGTTAGAAATGGACAAAATAAACCAGGTTAAGACACTCCAAGATAAAATCGCAGCAAAATACACTGATATTATGAAATCTATATCAGACAAGTGTATAGAAATCATGGGAACGCCCCCGTGTCGATACTGTGTAGCCGGAATGGGATCTTTAGCTCCTAAAGAAATTACTCCATATTCAGATTTCGAACACGTTATTTTGCTCGATGATGAATTTTTGCAGAATCGCGATGAAAACAGCGATCAATATCAATCTGCGTTGGAATACTTTCGATGGTTTTCCATTTTATTTCACGTAATCATATTAAGATTAGGAGAAACAATTATTCCAGCAGTGTCTGTTCCATCCTTAAATAACAATCAAATCAAGGAACACAACTGGTTTTATGATGTTCATACACCGAGTGGTATATCGTTTGATGGAATGGTTTGCATGCTTGTAAGTTTCCACTTGGTCGACAGGAAAAGACCAAGAACAAACCATGGACAACAGAACTTATTAAACCTGTGACGAAGATGGTGGAATATTTGGATGCAGATGTTGATTTAAAGAACGGATATCATTTGGGAGACATTTTAACTAAAACAAGTTTTGTTTCTGGTTTCAAGTCAATTTATGATAAATTTTCACAAAAAGTAACCGATCAAATACAATCTTCGTCAATGCCCAGACAATATCAGTTGATATTTAAACAACTTGAAGAAGATCTTAATAATTTCATTGTGAGCAAATGTTTGAAAAATTTGAATTACAGGAAACCTTTTAACATAAAACGTGTTGTTTATCGAAGTTCAACTTTATTCATTTCTGCTTTCGGTCGATTGAACTCAGTTCATCAGTCGCCATGTTCATGTTATGACGTCATAGACAACTTGACAAAAAAACAGAAAATTAATTCAGAAACTGCTCATAAATTGGCCTATTCATTATCCATTGCATGTGAAGTGCGACTTAAAATTTATTGTTTGAAGAGAAAACAAGACGACATGTCCAAAAATCCGTTGTATTGTAACTCCACACATAATTATATACCTGAACTTGTTGCAGCTGTTGGAGAGAAATCTATCGTCGATTTTTTCAAAATAACTCGGAGTTTACAAACAATGATTTGTCGAAACAGTTACAACATGGTGGAGAGGGATACTGTTAGCAAAATAATGATTTTATTCCGGGTGGGTATGTTTGAAAAAGTAGTTGAGGAATGCAACCATAATAAAGATGTTAGTATCGTTTGTAAAGTGTTTATTGTTGGAGCTTTCAAATTCACCTCTAGATATGAAGCTGCAATATCACTTGGCAAATCTCTTTTAATTCAACCACTTTCCGTAAATGCAACAATTCACGTATTAAATTATGTGACCAACAGTTTGGTAGAATTAGGTTGCAGAGAAGACGGCGTTTGCAAAAAACTGAAAAATATTTTAGACAGTTTATCACCGAATGATTTGAATGATGCAGATGGATGGTTTGTTCAACAAGCTTATGGACGTTACTTACTTGGTGTTGATAATGATCATGAAAAAGCTTTGGGCGAATTCATCAAGCTTCATGGCTCGTTGTTAAAAACCACGCAGACCGTTGATGGCGATAACACGGAGAAAGAAATCGGCTTAAAATATTTTCCTTCCAGGAACTTGTATCAGATTGCATTTTGTTTGCATTTGAAAGGAAACAATAAACAAGCAATTAAGAAATTAAAGGAAGCTTTTAATTTTTTCAATCAGCTTGAATCCTTTAATGTTGAATCAATTCAAGAAGCAAATTTACTTTTAGGTGTTTGTTATTACGCTGAGAAACTGTATAGGAAAACAATAAAGGTAATGGAGAGAGCATTATTACTTCATAAACGATATCCTTGCCAATGGATAGAACAGAGATTACCAAAAGTCAACATGGCAGTAGAATGTTGTGAGACAATGTTAAATGAAAAAGATGCACTTTTATTGTTTTCTATACTGATGCTGAATATAGACAATTTGCTGCAGGTTTTTGTGATTTTCGTATTTTTTTCTAATTTGCTTTCATAATGGTTTAGAAAACATTTTCGAAATTAGAAAGCAAATTCAATATTTTCTGTGATACATGTATTACATACAATATATAATACTTTATAACAAACACATGGTATAGCTTAAAGTTTACAAATAGAGCTCTCCAACAGAAATGAAAGCGTTTAGCATTGTTTCAGTTTTGTCTTATTTTTGATGTAATATCATGAATGTTTATAGAGATTAGTGATCTAACTCGTGGTAAATCCCTTACCTTTGTATTAGATTACTTTGCTTAGATTTGGTGAGTCGTGACATAGTTTGCTAGCATGTGCTTGTTATCGCCTTTTATATCATATCTAGTCGCGTATCAGCCATTCCAGACAAATTAGTAGATGTATTGCAATTGTTAACCTGACTCGTTTAACGGATTGTTTGCACGCAGCATGATAAGTTAATTGCTCGTAAACCTGTTTTATTGTTTATATCTGTTAATTACGTAATAGAGACGTAGTAATAGTAGTACACCAGTATTGACGCTTATTATTGCTATTGTGTGCAGACTCACAGGGTAATGATCATTTCCTTACTTTGGGCTTATTTGTACTTTCAGATTATAAGTAATATTACCATGGCTTCTGTACTTATAGAAATCACGCACACGCATACATGCTCACACATTTGTCGTCATCCGTAGCTGTTCGAGTGATCATTGATTTTCAGCCGTACAATATAAAAACTTTAAAGAAATCTGTTTTGCATTTCTAATACCCAGGATAGGGGAATTCAGGCCTTGCATGGCCTGAATTCCCCCTTAGATCAGGGATGTTCAACCTTTTATTAAAGGTGGCCGCATTGTCACTTGAAATAATTCAATGGGCCGCAGAACCTATTAATTTCAAAAAAAATGGGTACATAAAGAAACAATTAAAAACAATTAAATTCATCTTTGAAAATAAGAACAAAAAACACACACATAGTTCAACTTCCACTAGGCTACCCAAGTATTAAAGACGTGCTTTAGTTCTACGAGTCTTATAGGTATATATACTATAAGTTAACCTATCAATGTGCCAAGAAATTATTCCTACAGCATAGTTAAGCAAATTTCACGATTTAAATTACTTGACTCGCAACGATTTCATCAAAGTAGCAAAACTTTCTATGAAAAAGAATAAAAATTTGATAATGAAGTTTGTTCGTTTATATCGCTCTTCAGAGTTAGCTCACTCTTAAACCAAAACGTTTTAAACTTGATTTTCACTCGAGTAAGATAAAAAAAATAGGAGAAGTCAAATTTATTAGTCAAGGACTTATTAGTTAGTTATTCGATCGTTTATACATTTCTTTGTACAAACCATACCTGTTATGAACGAACACTACTGCTATAACATTTATAGTCTAAATACGTGGATTGAAATGAGAACACGGCTACTTAAAATGGTCAAGGAGCTATGTTACTGAGCTAAATTAAATACTTAAACAATTAATGATTTCTCTCATCGCTTCTGAAAGTGGTCGATGTCAGTCTTGCTTGCTTAAGGCGTATGTGTGCACATGATGTTTGCTTAAAACAACGCCTGTATGTGTATGAAACGTTTACCATCTCATACAGTACAAGCGCTATTTCATTGCGGAAAGTTTCAAACAACAGTTATAATGGCTGACAAAATTGACGATTATCTGTGGAACAAGGAATTGAGTTTAGCGAAAGATTTAAGAAAATGTTGTGACGGAAAAGGTAAAGAAAATGATACAAATGAATCAGCTAAAATTCTTCATCAACTAGGTTTAGTTTATAAAGAAAGAAGTGAGGAATATGAATGGAGGTTTACTTTCGCCATGGCTGTGTTAACTCTGATAGGAAACGCGCCGTCACGATTAACTGCTCTCATACGTAACGAGCTTCCAACAATACTAACTAACATACGATTCGCGCTTATTCGAAGCGCTGCTCTCATGAACGCGGCGATTGTGAGGAAACCTTTAAATGTTGACGAAATCAAAAACGATCTTGATAAACTTCATCGTTATGTGCTTAAACTTGCTAAAGTGCAACGTGATCAGTTTGATGTTGGTGCCTATGTCATTGAAGTTGTTCGTGAGAAATTCAAATCGATGAGAGAAGAAACGAAGTTGGCTCTGGATAAACTTAATCATATTCCGGATGATGTTTCATCAGAGAGAGCACATGAGTTAGAAATGGACAAAATAAACCGAGTTAAGACACTCCAAGATAGTATCGCAGCAAATTACACTGATATCATGAACTGTGTATCAGACAAGTGTACAGAAATCAAAGGAAAGCCCCCTTGTCGATACTGTGTAGCCGGAATGGGATCTTTAGCTCGTAAAGAAATTACTCCATATTCAGATTTCGAACACGTCATTTTGCTCGATGATGAATTGCAGCAGAATCACGATGAAAACAGCGATCAATATCAATCTGCGTTGGAATACTTTCGATGGTTTTCGGTTTTATTTCACCTGATTATATTAAGATTGGGAGAAACAATTATTCCAGCAGTCTCTGTTCCATCCTTAAATAACAATCAAACCAAGGAACACAACTGGTTTTATGACGCTCATACACCGAGTGGTATATCGTTTGATGGAATGGTTTTGCATGCTTGTAAGTTTCCACTTGGTCGACAGGAAAAGACCAAGAACAAACCATGGACAACTGAACTTATTAAACCTGTGACGAAGATGGTGGAATATTTGGATGCAGATGTTGATTTAAAGAACGGATATCACTTGGGAGACATTTTAACAAAAACATGTTTTGCTTCTGGTTTCAAGTCAATTTATGATAAATTTTCACAACAAGTAACCGACCAGATACAATCCTTGTCGATGCCCAGACAATATCAATTGATATTAAAACAACTTGAAGAAGATCTTAATAACTTTGATGTGGGCAAACTATTGGTGCAGTTTAATCTCGCGAAAACATTCAACATCAAACGTGTTGTTTATCGAAGTTCAACTTTATTCATTGCTGCTCTCGGTCGATTGAACTCGATTTATCAGTCGCCTTGTTCATGTTATGACGTCATAGACAAATTGACAGAAAAACAAAAATTTGATTCAGAAACTGCTCATAAATTGGCCTATTCAATATCCATTGCATGTGAAGTTCGACTCAAAATTTATTGTTTGAAGAGGAAACAAGACGACATGTCCCAGAAACCGCTGTATTGTAACTATAACATCACAGACAAATTTCTACCTGACCTTGTTGCAGCTGTTGGAGAGAAATCTATCATCGATTATTTCAAAATAACTTGGAGTTTACAAACAATGATTCGTCGAAACAATTACAACCTGGTGGAGATAGATACTGGTACCAACATAATGATTTTATATCTGATGGGAATGTTTGAAAAAGTTGTTGAGGAATGGAACGATAATAAAAATGTTAGTATGGTTTATACAGTGTTTGTTGTTGTTGCTTTAACATTCACCTCCAGATATGAAGCTGCAATATCACTTGGCAAATCTCTTTTAACTCAACCACTTCTCATAAATGTATTAATTCCTGTATTATTCTCTGTGACTGATAGTCTAGTAGCATTAGATCGCAGAGATGATGGAGTTTGCAAAAGACTGAAAAATATTTTAGACAGCTTATCACCAAATGTTTTGAATGATGTAGATGGATGGGTTGTTCAAGAAGCTTATGGACGTTACTTACTTAATGTTGATAATAATCATGAAAAAGCTTTGGGCGTATTCATCAAGCTCCATGGCTCATTGTTATTAAAACGCATGCAAACCATTGATGGCGATGACATGAAGAAAAAAATCCGCTCAAAAAGGTTTTTTTTCAGAAACTTTTACAGCATTGCTCTTTGTTTGCATTCTAATGCAAACAATAAGCAAGCAATTAAGAAATTAAAGGAAGCTTTAAAAATTATCCATCAACTTGAATCCGTGGAAATTGTATTAGTTCAAGCTGCAAATTTACTTTTAGGAGTTTGTTATTACACTGAGAAACTGTATAGGAAGGCAATAAATGTATTTGAGAGAGCATTATTACGTCATAAACGATATCCTTGCCTGTGGATGGAACAGAGATTACCAAAAGTCAACATGGCAGTAGAGCGTTGTAAGGCAATGTTAAATGAAAAAGATGCGCTTTTATTGTTTTCTACTGATGCTGGATACAGACAGTTTGCTGAAGATTTCTGTGATTATCGTATTTTTGTCTGATTTGCTTCAACAATGGTTTAGAAAACATTTTCGAAATTAGAAAGCAAATTCAACTTTGTTGTGGAACACCTTTGTTGGGTTTGTTCACCTTTTGTTGGGTGTTGTTGTTGGTGTTGTTGTGATACAAATCATGTAATTTGTTCATAACAAGCAAACGGTAAACTACAGTTTATAAATGGCTGAAGCAATTGTAAGCTATATTATAATGCTATGTTCGTAAATAATTTTTAAATACAACCAGAATTGTGCCATCTCACAGGAATGAAAGCTTTTGGCATTGTTCCAGTTTTGTCTTATTTGTGATGTAATATCAGGAACGTAGTAATATTAGAAATGATAAAATGTTACCTGTTATGAATTACGAGTGTCTTATGTACGTATGTGATTTTGATGTTTTCATTCTGTATCTATACAGTCAGTGCTCACATTATTCCCCTATTTGCTGCATCATTTGCATTCTCAAACATTCTGGGAACCTGTATATATCTAAAAACATTTGATTCAATTTTTAACTCTTTTTATTTTTTTAAGGAATCTATTTCTGTTTATATACTTCATCCTCAAAAAGCAACCATTTCTAAATTAACGAAACTACAATATTATTTGTGCAACTTGTTGTTGAAAAATGTTGCAAGAACGTCATAAATGCTGGTTTCTGTTATTTTATTACTGGAGCAGAAAAGATAGGAAGGAGCATTAGTGAAGCTGTGGAAAAAGCAATCGCTCAAACAAAACTATATGTTGGTAATATAAGCCGACTTTATATTCTTTAAAGTTTAAACAATACCAACAAATACGAACAACTGCATATAAAGAGTTCAAGTTGGGCTAAATGGGAATTTTAAAAAGGTTTTTAATAGTCCTTCAAAATGAATCACTTTTTTATAGTTTACAATATCACAACAACTTCACATCTAACTGGCTCTTTAGTTCAGGCTGATCGAACAACACGCTATCACATTTCTTCGCGTTAATAGCCGAGAAAGGGATAAGAATAAACGCAGTCCAGTAAGTAGCCAACATTTTTCGCTCTCTCATCCTGGTGACAAATTCAACCAACTTTATATTCCTTACAACCCAGCGTTTATGAAGACGAACATATTACGACGTTGGTTGGACGGCGGCGAAAAATTCGATGAAATGGCGGAGCGACGAGCAAAAGTTGTTCCCCTGGGCAGGAAAAACGTCATGGTTGATGATGTCATAGACGCAATTATGTTTTTGGCATTGGATCGTGCGAAAATGATCACAAGAACATGTTTATTGGTAGATGGTGCGCGACACTAGACAGTAGTCTGAAATCGTGGCTTGACCCATTATTTTGACGCAGATATGTCTGTTGTCGCATGCTTGGTGCCTTTTTACAGTATCTGCAGATAGGCTTTTCGATTTTCCTGGTTTTTGCAACAACGGAAAAAATCTAATTCAATTCCGGGATCTGAGGAAAATAACCTGGATTTTTGTTAAAAACTCACAATGATAAAAAAAGCTTTAAATGGTGAAGTCACGATATCACGTGACTCATTGAAGGGTCATCTCGGTTTTTACAACTGTGATAATTCACGCAAAAAGTACGACTTGATATAGCAGCGCTTATCTTCTTAGTTTCTTTGTAAAAAGTATAAAAACCGACAAACGCCCAAAGTGCACACACTGCACGAACTCTCTGAAGTTACAGCATCATGGTGATTTTAATAGTAAATTATAATAATTTGATGATTGGTGTATAAATTAAGCGATTGTGTGTTTCTGGCTACAAAAAGTCTAATTTAACATATGCGCATTATGACGTATTTCGTGCCTATAAGATAGTTTTACAGCTCAAGTATGCCGGGTGTAGTGAAGTAGCCTACGTTTCAAGTGATTGTGATACTCTATCCAAACCGGGTGCGCGACATTACTATTTTAACTAGGTGTTGCCGACACTGCACACACATTTTCAATCGTTAATTACTCGAAAACTATACGTCGTAAACTGATCCAATTTTTACAGGTTAGTAGCAAAAACATCTGGTTTCCTTTATACATCATAATTGTAAAACTAATAATGTGCATTTAAGCATTTCTACAAGTGATACATATCTAGAAGTTTTTCTTGTTACGCCGCGCCTCCGCTGACCAGAAAACCAGCTGACCGCGAGAAAAGAATACAAGAGAACAGTTGCGGAGTTAGTGGTGCGTAAATGAGTAAACGAAAACTATACGCTTTCAAAATTATGAAATGACAATACTGTATGACAATGACAATACATATGACAATATTTAAAAAATTACAGAACCCAACTTTATAAAACAAACATGGACAGATAGCTGAACATTTTTTAGGAAAAGTCACCAAATTTTAAATTTCTACAGCAAACAATGCGACTGTGCGCTACTTTTTGCTGCGACTGTGTGCAGGGGAGGCCACACCTACTGTAAATAGGGTTAATTAGCATTTCTACCACAAATAGTAATGATGACTACGTTTGCTTGTTTACTTTTCTCTGCTGACGTAATCATGCCGTCAAAATTTCATTGGTTGAAAACAATATCTTCCTATGACGCATTGTATTCGTCTCGATTTGTAATTGGTTATGACACATATAAAGTACGTCTTAATGACTGAAGTGGAAAAACTACTTTCTGTTTTGGAAGAAATTCGTGATTTGCTGTTAGTTTGGAAAACATCTAGAATTGATTTGGAATGAAATTCTTGTACTACGTAATCAAATTGTGGCATACATTAGCAATATAAGAATTTGGACTTTTATGAATGCTGGCTAGAAGAAACAAACAAGCGAAAGTATAAACAACGGAGTCAAAAAGTTAATAGACAAAAGGAGTTCTCAAGGACAAATATAACCACTGGCTATAGATAATACCGATACATTAATATAACCCGTCACAGCTATAGTATTGTTGAAGTGGAAATTATTTCTTTAACATGTTTCTTTGAGCGGGATCTAAAAATTTTCTATTATGTTTCGTAAAACTTTATTTCATTTCTTTTGGTTTTCACCGGAATTCTTCGGACGAGGTATTCGCAGTGACGCAAGGATGGTGCAGCCCTAAAACGCAATCAAAAGTTAACAGTATTACAGTCGATTTTAAAACTCATCCGTTATAACATCGTATGTAAATGGAAAAGTGTTTTCAAAGTATTTACCGTGGCTGTGACTTCCTGCAAATCCACCAGAGTGTTTGGGCCGTTAACTTTTTTCATCTGGCCTTTCTCGGACTCAGTCGATTTAATTTGATCGTCAGACTCGACTGTCATAGAATCATCGTCCTGTAGTGTGTCTAACAAGGCATCTATGATCGCTTCTTTCCTACTGGCATCTTTTTCCTTGAAAATTTGGATGTATTTGACTTCTTTATCAGTCTAATATCACAGCAACACCACAAAATACAATTTAAGTGATAAAGCGCCAGACACCGCAGGTGAGTTGTAATTCATAGAAAATCTTTTAAACTCGCGACCAGTATTTTACCGGCGCTTTGTTCGGAGTAAGTGATTGTCTCGTCTTGTATCCACGGTAATTTGCTTGTATTAAGGTCGCGGCTTTCGCTGCGTCAC
The DNA here is from genome assembly GCF_947623445.1 of Clavelina lepadiformis. Lineage (NCBI taxonomy): Eukaryota > Metazoa > Chordata > Ascidiacea > Aplousobranchia > Clavelinidae > Clavelina > Clavelina lepadiformis. The sequence goes on from NC_135241.1 coordinate 23,095,481, forward strand.
GGTCGCCTGGAACAACGTCATAATGAGACAACGTGATAATGTTTGTGTTGTTGGAACGTTGGTGATGTTTTATGCTTGCCAAGCTTTGTGGTCTCCATATGAAAAATCTTTCAACGAATAAAAGCAGACGATTATTTATTCACATATCGTTACAGAATTACGTTCCGGTCCTTGCTAAAAAGCGTGCATTTTCTGATGGATTTGATATTTCAATTTTGGGATTTATACAAACTTCCAAAAACTTGTGAACACAAAGGATTATTTGTAGCTGTAGATAGTTACTGTACTGCCTTATACCCATTGCTGCTAGGGTTCGGGTTTGCAAATAATACACACAAACATGAACTTTCGTATATGGTTGGCTCATTATTACGTCATTTATATAAATTAATGTGTAGCAAATAACCGTAGTTTAGTTTATGTGTTTAAAGATCTTCTCTTTGAAAACAATCATCGTGCTTAGGGATCTTTATAGGAAATTAATTACAGTAAAAACACATCCAGGACGATGTTTTAAACTTAAGCCTCGATTTTTCAACGTAAGCTCTTTTTATGCCCCTTCTTGTTCGGAATCACCTTAAGTCTTTTTATAGTGGGTAAAAATGTACAACAACAAGCACCATCAGATTCTTAATTTTGTTTCTGTTAAAGTTATGCGCTTTCAGTAAAGTTTTTAACTGCGCCTATTCTTAACAATCAAAATAGACGATGACGCAATAGGAATTTTTAATAGGTCAGCTCAACATTTAGTTTTGCGCAATTGCAATCAGTAACGGTATTACCAAAGTCCACTGTCGGGTGAAATCGCGATATTTGTGGATGTTGGATTAGCAAATATAATACGAGTAAGAAGGTAAGACACCAAACATAAAATGTGAAAGAAAATTGATTAGTGAAGATAAAAACACAACAAACATAATTTTGTTAAAAATGAACTACATTGCTTCGTTGTGATGAATAACCTGGGTTAATAAAATCGAATTGTTGTAGTAATTTGTTAAATACCAAAGTAAGCTACATTAAAGGCTTCTGTAACAAACTGCTACACGACATGCCCACGGCTTGACCACAAACCGCTGTTTGGTTTAACCACTGCTGCAGCATTTTATTTCCTGGTTAATCATTTTCAACATTGTGTTTACTTACGATGAATAAATGCAACCCGAGCGCATATTTAAACAAGTCAACGCCATTTCGTATCAATGTTTTCAAATGACGACAGTCATGTCAAATATCATGAAAGATTTTCTCTGGAACAAGGAATTGAGCTTAGCAAAAGATTTAAGAAAATGTTGCAACGAGAAAGGTAAAGAAAAAGATATAAAGGAATCAGCTAAAATTCTTCATCAACTAGGTTTAGTTTACAAAGAAAGAAGTGAGGAATATCAATGGAGGTTTACTTTCACCATGGCTGTGTTAACTTCTGATAGCAAACGCGCCATCACGAATCACAGATCTCATAGGTAACGCGCTTCCAGCAATACTAACCAGCATACGATTCGCGCTTATTCGAAGCGCTGCTCTCATGAATGCGGCGATTGTGAGGAAACCTTCAAATGTTGACGAAATCAAAATCGATCTTGATAAACTTCATCGTTATTTGCTTAAACTTGCTAAAGTACAACGTGATCACTTTGATGTTGGTGCCTATGTCAATGAAGTTATTCGTGAGAAAATTAAATTGATGAGAGAAGAAACTAAGTTGGCTCTGGATAAACTTAATCATATTCCAGATGATGCTTCATCAGAGAGAGCACATGAGTTAGAAATGGACAAAATAAACCGAGTTAAGACACTCCAAGATAATATCGCAGCAAAATATACTGATATTATGAAGTCTGTATCAGGCAAGTGTATAGAAATCATGGGAAATCCCCCGTGTCGATACTGTGTAGCCGGAATGGGATCTTTAGCTCGTAAAGAAATTACTCCATATTCAGATTTCGAACACGTCATTTTGCTCGATGATGAATTGTTGCAGAATCAAGATGAAAACAGCGATCAATATCAATCTGCGTTGGAATACTTTCGGTGGTTTTCGATTTTATTTCACGTGATTATATTAAGATTAGGTGAAACAATTATTCCAGCAGTCTCTGTTCCATCTTTAAACAACAACCAAATCGAGGAACACAACTGGTTTTATGACGCTCATACACCGAGCGGTATATCGTTTGATGGAATGGTTTTGCATGCTTGTAAATTTCCACTTGGTCGACAGGAAAAGACCAAGAACAAACCATGGACAACTGAACTTATTAAACCTGTGACGAAGATGGTGGTATATTAGGATGCAGATGTTGATTTTAAGAATGGATATCATTTGGCAGACATTTTAACTAAAACAAGTTTTGTTTCTGGTTTCAAGTCAATTTATGATCAATTTTCACAACGCGTAACCGATCAAATACAGTCTTTGTCGATGCCCAGACAATATCAGTTGATATTAAAACAACTTGAAGAAGATCTTAATAATTTTGATGTTGGCAAACTATTGGTGCAGTGTAATGTCGAGATGTCATTCAACATCAAACGTGTTGTTTATCGAAGTTCAACTTTATTCATTGCTGCTCTCGGTCGATTGAATTCGATTTATCAGTCGCCTTGTTCATGTTATGACATCATAGATAAGTTGACAGAGAAACAGAAATTTGATTCAGAAACTGCTCATAAATTGGCCTATTCAATATCCATTGCATGTGAAGTTCGTCTCAAAATTTATTGTTTAAAGGGAAAACAAGACGACATGTCCCAGAAACCGTTGTATTTTAACATCACAGACAAATTTCTACCTGACCTTGTTGCAGCTGTTGGAGAGAAATCTATCATCGATTATTTTAAAATAACTTGGAGTTTACAAACAATGATTCGTCGAAACAATTACAACATGGTGGAGATAGATACTGATACCAACATAATGTTGTTATATAATATGGGAATGCTTGAAAAAGTAGTTGAGGAATGGAACGACAATAAAGATGTTAGTATCGTTTATAAAATGATTGTTGTTGAAGCTTTAAGTTTCACCTCCAGACATGAAGCTGCAATATCACTTGGCAAATCTCTTTTAAATCAACCAATTCCCGTAAATGTAACAATTCCTGTATTATTCTATATAACGGATAGTTTGAAATCATTAGGTCGCAGAGATTATGGCGTTTTCAAAAAACTTAAAAGTCTTTTAGACAGTTTATCACCAAATGATTTGAATGATGTAGAAGGATGGTTTGTTCAAGAAACTTATGCCTGTTACTTGCTTTTTGTTGAAAATGATTTTGAAAGAGCTTTGGGCGTGTACATCAAACTCCACGGCTTTTTGTTAAAACGCACGCAGACCATTGATGGTGATGACATAGAGAAAGAATTCTACACCAAATTTTTTTCCAGAAACTTGCTTGGCATTGCATTTTGTTTGCATTTGAATGGAAACAATAAACAAGCAATTAAGAAATTAAAGGAATCTTTTAAAATTTTCGATCAACTTAAATCCATGGAAATTATTTTAGTTCAACAAGCAAATTTACTTTTAGGAGTTTGTTATTACGCTGAGAAACTGTATAGGAAGGCAATAAAGGTAATTGAGAGAGCATTATTACTTCATGAACGATGTCCTTGCCAATGGATGGAACAGAGATTACCAAAAGTCAACATGGCAGTGGAATGTTGTAAGGCAATGTTACATGAACAAGATGCACTTTTATTGTTTTCTACTGATGCTGGATACAGACAGTTTGCTGTAGCTTTATGCGATTTTTGTATTTTTTTCTAATTTGCTTTTATAATGGTTTAGCAAACATTATCGAAATTAGAAAGCAAATTTAACATTTCCCGTGATACATGTATTACATACAATACGTAATTGTTTATAACAAAAACATTGGTTAGCTTAAAGTTTAAAAATAGGGCTATTCAACAGAAATGAAAGCTTTTAGCATTGTTCCAGTTTTGTCTTATTTGTGATGTAATATCCGGAGTAATATGAGAAATGATAAAATGTTACTTGTTATAGACTACAGGTGTCTTATGTGCGTATGTGATTTTATTTACTTTTTCATTCTGTATCTATACAGTATGTAAGTGCTCACATTATTTCCCATCTTTGTTGAATCCTTTGTATTTTCAATAATTCTGGGGTCCGGTATACAACTAAAAACATGCGAAGTATTTTTCAACAGTTTTCATTTTTTAATATATCTTTTCCTGCTTATACACTTTATCCTTAAACAGCAACCATTTCTAAATTAGTGAAACTACAATAAAACTTGTATAAATTGTTGTTGAGAAATATTACAAAGATGTTATTAATGCTGGTTTCCCTTATTCTATTTTAGGCCTGTACTAGGCTATGGAGCTAACGATCAAGGTTTTAAAAGTTTTCTTACGATACAAGAAACCGCAATTTTTATAGAAAGTAACCATTTCACCTAAAGTATTAGATCTCGCAGCCTGTTGTAGATATGTGCGGTTAAGCTGGGAGAATGGGCATGAAAAATGTTGATTTTAGTTATTTAAGGTTTAATTGAAATTAAATTTTAATTTGTAGATAAATTTAAGTTGGGTTTAGATTACTATGTTATAACATCTTAGCTAGGTGACCGAGAAATATGGGAAAAGATAGCTTTGAAAGTAAATAATAAAATTTAATAAATAAATAAATGACAACAATATTTGTTAAGCGCCATATTTCGGTAACAGAATAACCGCTTAAAGGCGTTTAACATATAGGGCATAGATAACTAATAGTTCTAAGATTATTATAATAGTATAACAAAATAAAGTCAATGAAAACAGTGGTAAAATCAGCAACAGTAGGCCTAGTAAAAACAGCGATGATAATTAATTAGCATAAATACAAAGATTGGGATTGATAAGCACAGCAAAAAAGATATGTTTCAATGAGTTTTTAAAAGCATTGAGACTATCCACGTTGTTCAAGTCCTGCGGTAGGTTGTTCCACGAACTGCAGAAGCAGCTGCGGAAAACATTCTGTCGCCGTACAACGCGTTCCGACAAGGAGGGACTTGTAGGAAGTTTTTAGTTTGGGACCTCGGAATTGAGACCTGAGACCTCAGACCTCACTTGGCAAATCTCTTTTAATCCAACCACTTTCCGTAAATGTAAAAATTCATGTATTATTCTGTATAACGGATAGTTTGCAAGCATTAGGTCGCAGAGATTATGGCGTTTGCAAAAAACTGAAAAGTCTTTTAGACAGTTTATCACCAAATGATTTGAATGCTGTAGAAGGATGGTTAGTTCAAGATACTTATGGCCGTTACTTACTTAGTGTTGAAAATGTTCATGAAAAAGCTTTAGGGGTGTTCATCAAGTTCCATGGTTCGTTGTTAAAAAGCACGCAGACCATTGATGGCGATGACATGGAGAAAGAAATCCCATCAAAATATTTTTTTCCAGAAACTTGCTTAACATTGCATCTTGTTTGCATTTGAATGGAAACAATAAACAAGCAATTAAGAAATTAAAGGAAGCTTTCATAATTTTCAATCATATTGGATCTGTGCAAATTGGATTAGTTCAAAAAGCAAACTTACTTTTAGGAGTTTGTTATTACGCTGAGAAACTGTATAGGAAAGCAATAAAGGCAAATGAGAGAGCATTATTACTTCATGAACGATATGCTTGCCAATGTATACAAATACAGATGTATGCCAATGTATACAAGTATACAAATGGCTAAAGCAAAGTTACGCTATGCTATGCTAAGTGTGTAAATTATTTTTAGATGTAACCAGCAATGTGCTATCTAACAGGAATGAAAGCTTATGTTATTGGTTCAGTTTTGTCTTATTTGTGATGTTATTTCCGGAATGGAGTAATATGAGAAATGATAAAATGTTACTTGTTATGGATTACAAGTGTCTTCTGTGCATATGTGATTTTTATTGATGTTTTCATTCTGTATCTATACAGTCAGTGCTCACATTATTTCCCATTTTGTTGCATCATTTGCATTCTCAATGATTCTGGGAACCGCTATATATCTAAAAACATTTGAATCAATTTTTAACAATTTTTATTTTTTAACAAATCTTTTTCTTTTTCTATACTTCATCCTTAAAAAGCAACCATTTCTAAATCAACGAAACTACATATAATTTGTATAACTTGCTGTTGAAAAATGTTGCAAAAACGTTATAGGCTAAATGCTGGTTTCACTTATTTTATTATTGGAGCAGAAAAGGTATGAAGAAGCATTGGTGAAGTAATCGGAAAAGTAACCGCATATCTAGAACTATATGTTGGTAATATACAGTAGCTGACTTTACATTTATAAAACAAACAACTGCATACAAAAGATCTTAAGTTGGGATAAATCGGAATGTCATAAAGTTTTTCAAAAGTCCTTCAAAATGAATCACTTTTATTATAGTTTACAATATCACAACTACTTCACATCTAACTGGCTCTTTAGTTCAGGCATAATCGAGCAACACGCGCTATCCCATTTTTTCGCGGTAATAGCCGAGAAACGGATAAGAATAAACGCAGTCCTGTAAGTAGCCAACATTTTTCGCTGTCTCATCCAGGCGACAAATTCTAACAACTTTATACCTGTATTCCTTACAACCCATCGTTTAAGAAGACAAACATATTACAACGTTGGTTGGACGGCGGCGAAAAAGTCGATGACGTGGCGGAGCTACGAACAAAGCATGTTCCCCTGGGCACGAAGAATATCATGGTTCATGATGTCATAGACACAATCATGTGTTTGGTATCGGATCGTGCGAAAATGATCACAAGAACATGTTTATTGGTCCATGGTGCGCGACACTTGACAGAAGACTGAATTCGTTGCTTAACCAATTATTTTTACGCAAATGTTTTTATTTCAGTTGTCGCATGCTTGGTGACTTTTTACAGCATGTTCAGATAGGCTTTTCGATTTTCCGGCTTTTCGCAACAACGGAAAAGGTCTAACTCAATTCCGGGATCTCAGGAAAATAACCTGGAATTTTTAAATACCCACAATGATATAAAAAGTTTTAATGTTGAAGTCACGATATCACGTAACTCACTGTAAGGTGATCTCGGTTTTTACAACTGTAATATTTATTTCAAGCAAAAAATACGACTTATTTTAATATATATTATTATTATCTCATATTTTAATACGAAAAAGCAGCGCTTATCTTCTTAGTTTTTATGAAAAACCGACAAACGCCTAAAGCGCACAAACTCTCTGAAGTTACCGCATTATGGCGATTTTATTGTTGAATTAAAAAAAATTGATGATTGGTGTATAAATTAAGTGATTGTGTGTTTCTTGCTACAAAATGTGTCATTTCACATATGCGCATTATGACGTATTTCGTGGCTATAAGATGGTTTGTCCAGTTCAACTATGACGGGTGTAGTGAAGTAGCCTACGTTTCAAGTGATTGTGGTACCCTATCCAAACCGGGTGCGCGGCATTACTATTTTAACTAGGTGTGGCCGACACTGCAAACACATTTTCAATCGTTAATTACTCGAAACCTAATGTCGCAAACCGATCAGACTTTTACAGGTTAGTAGCAAAAACATCTGGCTTCCTTTATATAACATAATTGTAAAACTAAAGTAAGTGAATTTAGTGTAAATTAAGTATTTCTACAAGCGACATATTTTTAGAAGTTTTTCTTGTTACGCCGCGCCCCCGTTGTGCAGAAAACCAGCTGATCGCGAGAAGAGAACGCAAGAGAGTGGTTAGTCGAGTTAGTGTTGCGTAAATGAGTAAACGAAAACGATACACTTTTAAAATTATGAAAATATTGCAATAAACAACGGAGTCAAAAACTTAAATAGACAAAAGGAGTTCTCAAAGACAAATAAACTATTGGCTATAGATAATTCCAACACATTAATATAACCCGTCATCCTTGAAGGGGAAATTTTTTCTTTAAAATGTTTCTTTGAGCGGCATTTAAAAATGTTCTATTATGTTTCACAAAATTTTATTTAATTTCTTTTGGTTTTCACCGGAATTCTTGGGACGAGGTATTCGCAGTGACGCAAGGATAGTGAAGCCCTAAAACGTAATCAAAAGTTAACGGTATTACAGTCGGTTTTAAAACTCATAAGCTATAACAGACGTGGGCAAACTGCGGCTCGCGAGCCGCATGCGGCTCTTTGGCATGTTTTTTGTGGCTCTTCTAGTCGAATCGTAAAATTTCAATAAAATTGCAAAGACTACCAAGAGTACTGTTTATGAACGTTTCTCTCTTTTTCTTTTCCTTATTTAGGCCAGCATTGATGACAAGTTATTAATTATCCAAATTTAATGATATTTTTCGATTGAGGAATGCAGATATGGAACAATTAAACGACATAAATTATTTATGACGTCATAAGTTCTTATGACTTGGCTCGTCAGTAAAAATTTAACAACCAAAGCGGCTCTCGGGTTCAAATAGTTTGCCCACCCCTGAGCTATAACATCGTAGGTAAATTGAAAAACGTTTTCAGGAAATTTACCGTGGCTGTGACTTCCTGCAAATCTACCAGAGTGTTTGGACCGCTAGCTTTTTTGATCTGGCCTTTGTCGGACTCAGTCGATTTAATTTGATCGTCAGACTCGACTGTCATAGACTCATCGTCTTGTAGTGTATCTAGCAAGGCATCTATGATCGCTTCTTTCCTACTGGGATCGTTTTCCTTGAAAATTTGGATGTGTTTGACTTTTTTATCAGTCTAATATCACAGCAAACACCACAAAAGACAGTTTAAGTGATAAAGCGCCAGACACCGCAGGCGAGTTGTAACTCAAAGAAAATCTTTTAAACTCGCGACCAGTCTTTTACCGGCGCTTTGTTCGGAGTAAGTGATTGTCTCGTCTTGGATCCACGGAAATTTGCTTGTATTAAGGTCGCGGCTTTCGCTGCGTCACGGTCGCCTAATTTTGTTACCAATCGTGTTCCATTGATTTATTTTCAGAATGAGTGAGGGAATGGGTTTGTTGTCCTCCATCCAAGCGTTGCTCTTTCTTCTCGTTGTCTCCGGACACAAAATCCTCTTCCGATCGTGCAACAATTTTCTGGAGGAGCTCATGAGCCATAAGTCTGGAATCCTTCACCTCATGTCCAACTTGGACTCAATGATCCACTGCATCCACCATCTGATGAAATCTTCTCCGAGTCTCGATGTGGAGGATCCAGGAAGCGCAGGACATCTGGGAGTGAAGCTGGCGTTTCATATCCAGGCGATGCAGTCCATTGACTACATCTGCAGCCTCTTGGAGTCCGATGCAGATGAAGAGGACATCGAGGAGGAATTGAGTCACTCTTTCAAGATGATCAACTCCCTCACATATCCAAGCTTTGGAAAAAATTTTGTATTTAGAATATTTGCCATGGAAGACAATCTCAGATCCATTTTAAGATGTCTCTGGTTTTCTTCGAAAGCTCTCCGATCCAGATCCTGTTATTGAAGAAGACAAAAGTGAAGATAAGAAGCAGTTAAATGATGTTGATAAAGAAGATCCTGATGGTAACTAGAACTTTATTTCATTGTTGTTTTTTTACTTTATGAAACTTTGTACTATTATATTGTGTTGTGGACTGAGTATTGTGGGCTGTAGTCGTATACATGAAATTATTTTATGTCGGTGGTTGAAGCCATTAGCGTATAAAATACTTTAATTATTTTTCATGATAACTGCAATGTCAATGTATATTTACCTACGTAGGCATTCAGTTCAGTGCTCGTTTTATGCTGCATAATGAAATAATTTTTCGCAGGATCAGAGAGCAAGGAGGAAATGAAACCAGAGGCAATCCAGCATCGAACCGCTGTAAATAGCTACGCTGCATCTGTACTTCAACTGGTACTAGAAAGATCTTCAGACGTTGGCTTTATCTACCACTATAAAGCAGACATCATTCGTTCTTGCATGTCCAAACTCCATGTTAATGTCAAGTCCGACTTCATGAAGCTCTATCTCAAACCTCTGGAGAAGGAGCTCACTGGAGAAAAGTCCGATATTGAGAAGCTGGTGAATCTAATCAGGGAGGAAGCAGCTCTTTTGGACTGGACAACATTGGCTTTTCAGGGTCCGGGAATCTGCACTTCACTTAAACTTCTAAGTCATTTATGTTTAAAAGGTAACTTGCAAATTGATTTTATTTTTCTAATATTGTCATACAACGAGAGATTTGTTTTTATCTGTAACCACTTCACAGCTTTTTCAAAATATGTCCTTTTAAATCTGCAGCCACTGTTAGCAATTGCATTTGTGAACTGAGCTTCCAAAGTTATAAAACAGCAACATGTTCCATCAAGTTAACATATTTCCATTTTCAGCCTGTCTTTTTGTTCTAGGTGGGTTGAAAGGAGCTGGAAAGGATCCTAATTCTCGTCTTGCAGTTATCGAACTCTTCTCTGTAGATGCTCTCAACATCTTGCTTTCACTCGCTGATCAGCTACATAAAGCTATTCATAACCACTGCCACGGCATTAGACCAATGGCCGCTTTTCTTACGCAATCGACTCACACGTTGGTGGTATCTATTTCGCAAAACATTGCCGACTTGGTGCACAAAATGCTCTCGCAGCTTTTAGACTCATCCGTAGAAAGTAAAAATGTTAACGGAACTCAGGTTGTCAAATCGATGGTCGCTCTTTATTCAGATCTGTTCATCTTACTTCAACCGCTTGATGCTCCCATGTTGCACGAGCTCACGGAAAAATTTGTATCAATCATTTCACTCTTTTTTGCGCACGCGTCCTGCTCCGACCAAACAAATTCAATCGTTTCTGAGATAATACAACTCGCCGAGAGTCAGTGCGATAAATTTGCTGCTGCACTGACACTCCTTTCTCAATTACTGCAGATGCCATTACCATTTGTGTCCCCAAGGGAGCCACCCGATAGTGTCCGATCCGCGTTTCTTGCTTCGTGTAAGTTGTGGTCTGCGGCCATGACTCCCCACGTGGATCGACTCTGTTCCCTTATCTTCCCGTTGTCTTCATCGACCTGTCGCCCACTCATCAAAGTTTTAGTGGTTGTGATGCAACAATTGTTCGACCTTTCACCCTCATTTGCATCGACTCTCTGTAGCAAATACATGGAGGAAATTTCTCCTTTACTTGTGAGCACGGTTATTGGTAACGAGGACGACATGGAAATTATTCCTGATGATGACTCGGGAGAAAAAGAGCTGATGTTGTCGCCTGAACAGGTCACAATGATTCAGACATTCTCAGAGATCATGAGCCTTCCAGCTGCAAGAACGGCAGTTATCTGTCAAATGGTGACTGAAGAAGATGGTTTGCTGGATCTGTGGAATTACGCGTCTAATTCAGATACTCCTAAAGAGGACATCGCAGCGGTTTTGATCTTCACAACCATTCTTCTTGATACTGACTATGCTCTTCTACCAGTTGGTGAGGATCTACAAAGCCTGGCAAACTGTTTGCCACCTTTGGAGTACATCAAAGCTATCATATCATTCGCGCTTGGTCATATGGAGAGCCCCTTTCCTGTTGTGCAAAATCTAGTTTTTGTAGTTTTGGGAATGTTGCTTAAAATCAGGTTCGTAAACAAGTTCAATTACTGGCATCTCTGTTTGGTCATAAAAGTTAACCTTGACCTATTTTGTTTTCAGATATACTTTCCCCTACATTCGTAACGCTTTGGTGAAAGGAGAATCCAAGTTATTGAACAGCTGCAAGCAAATTTTGGACAAATTTAATTCATCCGATAACCACTGCATCAACGCTGTGCTTAGTATGTTAGAATTTCTGGAACTCATTATTGATCCAGCTTGTCAGCAAGATAATGAAAAATTTTTCCTCAGCAAAGACGAGTTGTCTTGGTTCCTTGATTGGGATAAAGACAACACCCAACATCCTTTGCGTTTAATTGAGTCCAAACTTGCAGAACTCTACCAGAAAGATGTTGATTTTTGTGACGAAGATATTGATTATGCTCTGGATAACCTAACAGCACTACGTCAAAGCTTGGATTGCTGCAACAAGATTGACGCCAAAGCTCCGCCCATTTTGAAGGAGATTGAACTCCCCAAGCCACTGTCACTCGCAGACCAATTTTCTGAGAGACCAGTTTTTGTAATTGGTCAAGAAGACACTATGCTGTACACTTGGATGTCTTTAACCAATGTTTGTGCACCGTCTAGATATCCAGATGCTGATGACGACCAACGCGTGGTGCAGTGCGACCTTATTGCGACTGCAGAGAAGTTCTGTCCCGGATATGACCTTCCAGAAGAACTAAACAAACTCGCCAATGCTGTCGAAGTCCAGCAAAGCACCGAATCAGCGGAAGCGATTGCGAAGCGAAGACAAAAGATGGAAACTTTTTCGGCACGGTTAGGGAAGTCACTGACCTTCATGAAGAGATCTCATGGACTCCTGATGACGCAGCAGAAGGTCGGAAGAGGACGTGGCCGCGGACGTGGCAGTGCCACTAACCGGCCGTATGACTTATTTCGTCATCGAAAGCAAAACACGAGTCGTCCCCCGTCGATGCATGTTGATGACTTCGTGGCGGCTGACGAGGAGCAAGAAAAGGTGGAAGATGATCCTTCGATCTTCAAACCTCCTTCTATACCTGCTCCTGCTCAGGTCAATCGTCGTCCTCAACTTCCATCATTCAAACAACGCGAGTTTACCCCGAGGGGACGAGGTGGGAGGGGTGGCAGAGGGGGCAGTTACAGACCTCGCGGTGGCTTTAACCATCAAGGTACCGGAGCCAACAACACTCTTTTAAACCGTTTCCGAGGAAAAATGTCCTGAAATGGAGGAAGAGGTCGCAACCAGGATCGCTACCAAGGAACATCCAGGATGACAAGTAGACTCAGCTACTCACCCAGAGACGGATTTAAAACGAACAAGTCGGAGCAGGGTGGCTGGAGTGGCGGCTTTAATCGTGAATATGAAAGCGGGGGAAGCCCCTCGTTTCGTGGCCGTGGCGCGAAGGTTTCCAAAGGACGCGGGGGTTATTACTTCACATCTCCGGGCACCAAACAATGGACCCCGAACTCGTCGTTCCAAAGGAGGGGCAGGGGCTACAACAAGCAAAGAGGCAAACATATCCGGTCGTTCACCAGATGAAGCATTTTAATGAACTAATCATGGTTGATAAAAATAAATTGATTTTGTAGCTGAAATGTGGTTGTGTTTTTTAAAAGTTTGACGCAATCAGGTTAAAGTCCCTCTAAACATGCAAGCGTTTTAAAAGAAGAAATATTTTATCCAACAAATAATTCATTTTATCAAAAAATCGAAGTTTTTAGACGATACCACACCACAAATCATGCTCATGGATACGATGCAGTTGTGACTAGACTGCTATTTCATGGTAACTTTGTTCAGAAGTTTTGAAGCAATTGAACTGCCTTTCAGCAATTATTAGAACCCTTTGTTTTATAAAATACAGAAATACGCATAGTTGTACAAAGCTCTCCAAAATTACGTCATTATCTGCTTCATGCTTTATATTTGGTTCATCTAAGTTACTTGTTGGAGGCAAGCAAATAAGGTACGTTTATAAATCAAGCAAACACTTCCTCATTCCAGGATTACTGCTGACTTGCTGTAGGATCGGGATAAAACATCAAGGATCAGGAATGATCCACATCTGTTTCCAATCGTGCTTTCAGCTAAACGCCTTAATTTGTTGTTAGACATTTCATGAAATAATAGTTTCAGTGATTGCATTGTACGAAAGGTAAGAGGTTATACAAGAAACAAAGCTCGCAGCCTCGCACCAATATCAGTAAACCACTGTATATTATAGCCAGCTCACTATACTTGACAAAATAAAAATATAATATGCATACTTCTGTTTCGCATTAATTCTATAACATGTTGAAAAACAATCCCATGCGTAGACAACCTAACAAAAGTCATATTAAATTACCGGATCAAGTTACAAAAATTTCGTGTACGGTATCCACTCAACAACGTCACAAGACTAAGCACAATTGTTGCCATGACGCTGTGACAAGTGACAAACATTCACTCAAGATGCCCGTATTGTACACAGTAATAATACCCGTAGCAAAGACACAACCTTTTCGATCAGTGTTTCAACATTTATCAAACTTTGATCAACGGCGACACGATTACAGCCTGATTTCAATCAGCAGTTAATATGGCGGACGAATCTAACAGTTGTTATCTGTGGAACAAGGAATTGAGCTTAGCGAAAGATTTAAGAAAATGTTGCGATGAGAAAGGTAAAGAAAATGATACAAAAGAATCAGCTAAAATTCTTCATCAACTAGGTTTAGTTTACAAAGAAAGGAGTGAGGAATATGAATGGAGGTTTACTTTCACCATGGCTGTGTTAACTCTGATAGGAAACTCGCCATCACGAATCACAGATCTCATACGTAACGAGCTTCCAGCAATGCTAACCAGCATACGATTCGCGCTTATTCGAAGCGCTGCTCTCATGAATGCGGCGATTGTGAGGAATTCTTCAAATGTTGGAGAAATCAAAAACGATCTTGATAAACTTCATCGTTATGTGCTTAAACTTGCCCAAGTACAATGCGATCATTTTGATGTTGATGCTTTTGTTGATGAAGTTGTTCGTGAGAAAATTAAATCGATTAGAGAAGAAACAGAGTTGGCTCTGGATAAACTTAAACATATTCCAGATGATGTTTCATCAGAGAGAGCACATGAGTTAGAAATGGATAAAATAAACCGAGTTAAGACACTCCAAGATAATATCGCAGCAAAATACACTGATATTATGAAGTCTATATCAGACAAGTGTATACAAATCCTGGGAAGACCCCCGTGTCGATGCTGTGTAGCTGGAATGGGATCTTTGGCTCGTAAAGAAATTACTCCATATTCAGATTTCGAACACGTCATTTTGCTCGATGATGAATTGTTGCAGAATCACGATGAAAACAGCGATCAATATCAATCTGCTTTGGAATACTTTCGGTGGTTTTCAGTTTTATTTCACATGATTATATTAAGATTAGGAGAAACAATTATTCCAGCAGTTTCTGTTCCATCTTTAAATAACAACCAAATAAAGGAACGTAACTGGTTTTATGACGCTCATACACCGCGTGGTATATCGTTTGATGGAATGGTTTTGCATGCTTGTAAATTTCCACTTGGTCGACAGGAAAAGACCAAGAACAAACCATGGACAGCTGAACTTATTAAACCTGTGACGAAGATGGTGGAATATTTGGATGCAGATGTTGATTTAAAGAACGGATATCACTTGGGAGACATTTTAACTAAAACAAGTTTTGTTTCTGGTTTCAAGTCAATTTATGATCAATTTTCACAACAAGTAACCGATCAAATACAATCTTCGTCGATGCTGAGACAATATCAGTTGATATTAAAACAACTTGAAGAAGATCTTAATAATTTCAATGTGAGCAAATGTTTGATAAGTTTGAATTACAGGAAGCCTTTTAACATAAAACGTGTTGTTTATCGAAGTTCAACTTTGTTCATTGCTGCTCTCGGTCGATTGAACTCGATTTATCAGTCGCCGTGTTCATGTTATGACATCATAGATAAGTTGACAGAGAAACAGAAAATTAATTCAGAAACTGCTCATAAAATGGCCTATTCAATATCCATTGCATGTGAAGTGCGACTCAAAATTTATTGTTTGAAGAGAAAACAAGACGACATGTCCAAAAATCCGTTGTATTTTAACTCCACACATAATTATATACCTGAACTTGTTGCAGCTGTTGGAGAGAAATCTGTCGTCGATTTTTTCAAAATAACTTGGAGCTTACAAACAATGATTTGTCGAAACAATTACAACATGGTGGAGATGGATACTGTTAGCAAAATAATGATTTTATTCCTTGTGGGAATGTTTGAAAAAGTAGTTGAGCAATGGAACCATAATAAAGATGTTAGTATCGTTTGCAAAGTGTTTGTTGTTGGAGCTTTCAAATTCACCTCTAGACATGAAGCTGCAATATCACTTGGCAAATCTCTTTTAACTCAACCACTTTCCGAAGATGCAACAATTCATGTTTTATATTATGTGACCAACAGTTTGGTAGACTTAGGTCGCAGAGATGACGGAGTTTGCAAAAAACTGAAAAATGTTTTAGACAGTTTATCACCAAATGATTTGAATGATGTAGATAGATGGCATGGTAAAGAAGCTTATGGCCGTTACTTACTTAATGTTGAAAATGATCATGAAAAAGCTTTGGGTGTATTCATCAAGCTCCATGGCTCGTTGTTAAAATGCACGCAGACCATTGATGGCGATGACACGGAGAAAGAAATCGGCTTAAAATATTTTCTTTCCAGGAACTTGTATCAGATTGCATTTTGTTTGCATTTCAATGGAAACAATAAACAAGCAATTAAGAAATTAAAGGAAGCTTTTAATTTTTTCAATCAACTTGAATCCTTTAATGTTGAATCAATTCAAGAAGCAAATTTACTTTTAGGAGTTTGTTATTACGCTGAGAAACTGTATAGGAAGGCAATAAAGGTAATTGAGAAAGCATTATTACTTCATAAACGATATCCTTGCCAATGGATAGAACAGAGATTACCAAAAGTCAACATGGCAGTAGAATGTTGTGAGACAATGTTAAGTGAAAAAGATGCACTTTTATTGTTTTCTACTAATGCTGAATATAGACAATTTGCTGCAGCTTTATGCAATTTTGGTATTTTTTTCTAATTTGCTTTTATAATGGTTTAGAAAACATTTTCGAAATTAGAAAGCAAATTGAACATTTCCTGTGATGCATGCATTACATACAATATATAATACTTTATAACAAACACATGGTATAGCTTAAAGTTTACAAATAGAGCTCTCCAACAGAAATGAAAGCTTTTGGCATTGTTTCAGTTTTGTCTTATTTTGGATGTAATGTCTGGAATGTTTATAGAGATCAGTGATCTAACTCGTGGTAAATCCCTTACCTTTGTATTAGATTACTTTGCTTAGATTTGGTGAGTCGTGACATACTTTGCTATCATGTGCTTGTTATCGCCTTTTATATCTGATCTAGTCGCGTATCAGCCATCCCAGCCAATTTAATATATGTATTGCAATTTTTAGCCTGACTCGTTTAACGGATTGTTTGCAAGCAGGATGATAAGTTAGTTGCCAGTAAACCTATTTCATTGTTTATATCTGTTAATTACGTAATAGAGACGTAGTATTAGTAGTACACCAGTATTGCCGTTTATTATATTGGTATTGTGTGCAGACTCACAGGGTAGTGATCATTTCCTTAATTTGGCCTTGTTTGTACTTTCAGATTATAAGTAATATTACCATGGCTTCTGTATTTACAGAAATCACGCGCACGCAAACACGCTCACAGATTTGTCGTCATTCGTAGCTGTTCTGTCAGTCTGTCTGTTCGAGTGATCATTGATTTCCAGCCGTTCAATATGAAAACTTTAAAGAAATCCGTTTTGCATTTCTATTACCCAGGATATGGGGAATTCAGGCCTTGCATGGCCTGAAGTAAACCCCTTAAGTGGTCAGCATCTATAAATTTTCCGATTACACATTACCTACCATTTTTGCTGCATCCTTTGTATTCTCAGTGTTTAAATTATTTTTGAGGGGCATTTATTTTTTAATAAATCTTTTCGACTGTTATTCCAGATAGAATTCACATTGCTTACAAGCAAATTGTTTTAAACAAAACGTCCAAACGTACAAAGATAAATAGATAAATGCATTTACCTAAAATATCTACAACAAACTATACAGCTAGGACACTGCAAATAAGTTCTACACCATGCTACACCAATCACAAAAACATCTGCGTAAAAATAATTGGTCAAGCTTCGAATTCAGATTCCTGTCAAGTGTCGCGCACCATCGACGAATAAACAAATTTCCGTGATCATTTTCGCACGATCCGATGCCAAAAACATGATTGCGTCTATGACATCATCAGCCATGACGTTCTTCCTGCTCAGGGGAACAAGTTTTGTTCGTCGTTCCGCCAGGTCATCAACTTTTTCGCCGCCGTCCAACCAACGTTGTAATATGTTCGTCTTCATAAACGCTGGGTTGTAAGGAATATAAAGTTGGTTGAATTTGTCACCAGGATGAGACAGCGAAAAATGTTGGCTACTTACTGGACTGCGTTTATAATTTTACTTTCTCGGCGAATACTGAAAAAACTGACAAAATTTACATATGTTTATAGCCTACACATAGCTTTACAAGGGTAGCATATAAGCAAACAATTCAGGCATGATTGCTACTCTAGGTTAATGCGATTTTACCAACAGCTGCGATTTTTGTGAAATGATCAGCCGAAGACTTGCTCATGCAATAAATCAGTTCCGACGCGTTGACATATTTCTCGCTCGCTATGCTTCAAATATTTCCACTCGTCTACAACGTGCGATACTGTTCTACTGCTGCTGCCCAAGGCTCCAGTAACTAGTATGACGTAATAAAATCCAAGACTAAGTCAATCCAACTTTCTGTATATCAACCTAAAGCTTTTTAAATCGATCTAATTACAATCTAAATAATATTCTTACGATTTCTATGGGCGTATTCAAGCATATCCCGGCAATAATTAGAAGGGTGTTAAGATGGGAAAACTCTTTTATGGTTATCTGTATTATCTGTTCCAATGCCTGTTGCCGTGATATTGCAAACTTCAACGCAAGTGATTTATACCGATGGACGTTTGAAAATAATTTCCATTTAAATCAACTTAAGATCTTTATATGCAGTTGTTTGTGTTATGAATATAAAATCGACTTGCATTACCAACATATAGTTTTAGTTACGCGGTTGCTTTTTCCACAGCTTCACTAATGCTCCTTTTTACCTTTTCTGATCCAACACTTTCACATTCTGTCACAGTCTTTGCAAGATTCTGTTCGTCACGGTCCATACAAGTAAATACAAGACCACTCGCTGCACCTGCGTGATGCAAAAAGCACAGTGAAATACAAGTGAAGTGCGAACTATTTCAGGTATTTCGAGTACTTTACATAAATTAATCATCTCTCAGTCAAATTAGGTTTAGTTGAATGCTTCAGATGCTCATTTGTATACACAGGGTAGTCGAAGTTATTGCAATACAATTTTAGTTCTATATTGCGGTTTTATTACCCGACTATACTGTAAGTAAAACTATCAACGTTTAAGGAGATAAAACCAAGTACGCATGTATTTGCATTTGCCAAGAAATTATTCCTATAGTTAAGCAAATTTCACAATTGAAATTATTTGACTCGCAATGATTTCAACAAAGTTTAAATTTCATTCTTTGAAAGCAAAACTTTCTATGAAAAAGATTAAAAATTCGATAGTAAAGTTTGTTCGTTTTTATCGCTTTTCATATAAGAGTTAGCTCACTCTTAAACCAAAACTTTTTAAACTTGATTTTCACTCGAGTAAGATAAAAAAAAACAGAAGAAGTCAAATTTCTGCCTGATAAAAACCGTTGCTATATTTACTCTGTTTCATTAAAGGACTTATTAGTTAGTTATTCGATCGTTTATACATTTCTTTATACAAATCATATCTGTAAACGAACATTACTGCTATAACAATTATAGTCAAAATACGTGGACTGAAATGAGAACACGGCTACTTAAAATGATCAAGGCGCATTGTTACTGAGCTAAATTAAATACTTATGTAACCAAGATTTTCCTTGGGCCAGGAAACCTCCCGCTTTTACGGCTAGTCGATTAGCCGGTTTCTGCTCTCCTATCTTATATGAACATTCTTTTAATAAAAACAAACATCCTTTCTGTATTAAAACCAAATGTAGATTGATTCAACACTCGCCCAGCACTTCTCAGCCGAGCGCAACACCACACCAACACGCTAAATAAACGCTAAATACCAATTAGGCCCTAGCGGTAGCGATGTAAGACGACACTAAAAACATGTGTAAATATGAATGGGTAAAATACGGCAGCACGTGAGCAAACATAAGAAAACCTGAAGAGCATGCATACGAATGAGACAATGCACAACGCGAATAAAAACAGAAGTTGACTCACACATTGGACTAAATTAACCTACAAGATTGGGGCGAACAAACCGTGTACAATGTGAACAATTGACTCCCTACTTGGGTAATTAAAATGCAGTCTATCTAAAACTGGTAACAACTCAAACCGTAAACAATTGAATTACAAATTTGGTGACGCGATATTAAAATGTGTTGGCTCTAAAACGGGTGCGTAAAAATAATCCCGTGATACTTCTACACATAATGATTTCTCTCATCGCTCCTGAAAGTGGTCGATGTCACTCTTGCTTGCTTAAGACGTATGTTTGCGCATAATGTTTGCTTGAAACGACGAGCGTGTATGAAACGTTTACCATCTCATACAGTACAAGCGCTATTTCATTGCGGAAAGTTTCAAACAACAGTTATAATGGCGGACAAACTTGACGATTATCTGTCGAACAAGGAATTGAGTTTAGCGAAAGATTTAAGGAAATGTTGTGACGAGAAAGGTGCAGAAAAAGATATAAAAGAATCAGCTGATATATTGCATAAACTAGGTTTAGTTTACAAAGAAAGAAGTGAGGAATTACAATGGAGGTTTACTTTCGCCATGGCTGTGTTAACTCTGATAGGAAACTCGCCGTCACAAATCACTGCTCTCATACATAACGCGCTTCCAGCAATACTAACCAGCATACGATTCGCGCTTATTCGAAGCGCTGCTCTTATGAATGCGGCGATTGTGAGGAAACCTTCAAATGTTGACGAAATCAAAAACGATCTTGATAAACTTCATCGTTATGTGCTTAAACTTGTTAAAGTACAACGTGATCACTTTGATGTTAATGCCTATGTCAATGAAGTTGTTCGTGAGAAAATAAAATCGATGAGAGAAGAAACAAAGTTGGCTCTGGATAAACTTAATCATATTCCGGAAGATGTTTCATCAGACAGAGCACATGAGTTAGAAATGGACAAAATAAACCGAGTTAAGACACTCCAAGATAATATCGCAGCAAAATATACTGATATCATGAAGTTTGTATCAGACAAGTGTATAGAAGTCCTGGGAAAGCCCCTGTGTCGATACTGTGTAGCCGGAATGGGATCTTTAGCTCGGAAAGAAATTACTCCTTATTCAGATTTCGAACACGTCATTTTGCTCGATGATGAATTGCTGCAAAATCACGATGAAAACAGCGATCAATATCAATCTGCGTTGGAATACTTTCGATGGTTTTCGATTTTATTTCACGTGATTATATTAAGATTAGGAGAAACTATTATTCCAGCAGTGTCTGTTCCATCTTTAAATAACAATCAAATCAAGGAACACAACTGGTTTTATGACGCACATACACCGAGCGGTATATCGTTTGATGGAATGGTTTTGCATGCTTGTAAATTTCCACTTGGTCGACAGGAAAGGACCAAGAACAAACCATGGACAACTGAACTTATTAAACCTGTAACAAAGATGGTGGAATATTTGGATGCAGATGTTGATTTAAAGAACGGATACCACTTGGGAGACATTTTAACTAAAACAAGTTTTGTTTCTGGTTTCAAGTCAATTTATGATCAATTTTCACAACAAGTAACCGATCAAATACATTCCTTGTCGATGCGCAGACAATATCAGTTGATATCAAAACAACTTGAAGAAGATCTTAATAATTTTGATGTGGGCAAAATATTGGTGCAGTTTAATGTCGCGATGTCATTCAACATCAAACGTGTTGTTTATCGAAGTTCAACTTTATTTATTGCTGCTCTCGGTCGATTGAATTCAGTTCATCAGTCGCCTTGTTCATGTTATGACGTCATAGACAAGTTGACAGAGAAACAAAAATTGAATTCAGAAACTGCTCATAAATTAGCTTATTCAATATCCATTGCATGTGAAGTTCGACTCAAAATTTATTGTTTGAAGAGGAAACAAGACGACATATCCCAAAGTTCTTTATATTATAACAGGATAGATAATTTTATACCTGATCTTGTTGCAGTTGTTGGAGAGAAATCAATTATCGATTATTTCAAAATAACTTGGAGTTTACAAACAATGATTCGTCGAAACAATTACAACCTGGTGGAGAGAGACACTGATACCAACATAATGATTTTATTCCGGATGGGAATGTTTGAAAAAGTAGTTGAGGAATGGAACGATAATAAAGATGTTAGTATCGTTTGTAAAGTGTTTGTTGTTGCTGCTTTTAGATTCACCTCCAGATATGAAGCGGCTTTATCACTTGGCAAATCTCTTTTAACTCCAACGCTTTTCGGAAGTGCAAAGGTTTTCGTATTGTATTCCGTGACTACTTGTTTGACTGTATTAGGTCGCAAAGATGATGGAGTTTGCAAAACACTAAAGAATATTTTAGACAGCTTATCACCAAATGATTTGAATGATGTAGATGGATGGCTTGGTCAAGAAGCTTATGGCCGTTACTTACTTTTTGTTGATAATGATCATGAAAAAGCTTTGGGCGAATTCATCAAGTTCCATGGCTCGTTATTAAACATCACGCAGACCATTGATGACGATGACACGGAGAAAAAAATCATATCAAAATGTTTTCTTTCCAGAAACTTGCATCGAATCGCAATTTATTTGAATTTCAATGGAAACAATAAACAAGCAATTAAGAAATTAAAGGAAGCTTTTAAAATTTTCAATCAAATTGAATCAATGGAAGTTGAATTAGTTCAAAAAGCAAATTTACTTTTAGGAGTTTGTTATTA
Source organism: Clavelina lepadiformis (assembly GCF_947623445.1). Lineage (NCBI taxonomy): Eukaryota > Metazoa > Chordata > Ascidiacea > Aplousobranchia > Clavelinidae > Clavelina > Clavelina lepadiformis. The sequence goes on from NC_135241.1 coordinate 23,118,175, forward strand.
CGCTGAGAAACGGTATAGGAATGCGTTAATGGTATTCGAGAGAGCATTGTTACTTCATAAACGATATCCTTGCCAATGGATGGAACAAAGATTACCAAAAGTCAACATGGCAGTAGAGTGTTGTGAGGCAAAGTTAAATGAACAAGATGCACGTTTAATTTTTTCTACTGATGCTGGATACAGACAGTTTGCTGCAGCTTTATGTGATTTTCGTATTTTTTCTAATTTGCATCAGTAATGGTTTAGAAAACATTTTCGAAATTAGAAAGCAAATTCAACTTTGTTGTGACACAAAGCATGTAATTGCTCATAACAAACAAACAAACAAACAATAGACTACAGTTTACAAATGGCTGAAGCAAACGTACGCTATTATATGCTAAGTTTGTAAATTATTTTTAAATGCAACCAGAATTGTGCCACCTTATAGAAATGAAAGCTTTTGTCATTGGTCCAGTTTTGTCTTATTTGTGATGTAATATCCGGAATGGAGCAATACGAGAAATGACAAAATGTTTTTTGTTATAGACTACAAGTGTCTTTTGTGCGTAGGCCTATGTTATTTTTATTGATTTTTTCATTCTGTATCTAAATGTCAGTGCTTACATTATTTCCCATTTTGCTGCATTCTATGTATTCTCAATGTTTCTGAGAACCGGTATACATCTAAAAACCTGTGAATAATTTTTCAACAGTTTTTATTTTGTTTCATATCTTTTCCTGCTTATACACTCTTTGCTTAAACAGCAACCATTTCTAAATTAATGAAACTACAATAAAATTTGTATAAATTGGTGTTGAGAAATGTTGCAAGAACGTTATTATAATGCTGGTTCCACTTATTCCACTTATTCTATTTTAGGCCTGTACTAGGTTATGGAGCTAACGATCAACGTTTTAAAAGTTTTCTTACGATACAAGAAACCTCAATTTTTATAGAAAGTAACCATTTCACCTAAAATATTAGATCTCGTAGCCCGTTGTAAACATGCGCGGTTAGGTTGGGAGAATGGGAATGAAAAATGTTGATTTTAGTTATTTAAGGTTTCATTGAAATTACATTTAGATTAGTAGATAGATTTAAGTTATGTTTAGGTTACTTTGTTATAACATCTAAGTTAGGTGACCGAGAAAACTGTGAAAAGATAGCTTTGAATGTAAATAATAAAATAAATTAAATGAATAATAATAATATTTGTATAGCGCGGTAAAAAATAGCCGCTTAAAGGCGCTTAACATACTGTATAGCGCATAAACAATTAATGGTCCTAAGAAGAGTATAAAACAAATAAACTCAGTATAAACAGTGGTAAAAGCAGAAACAGTAGTAAAAACAGCGATGATAGTTGGCATAAATAAAAAGCTTAGGATTGATAAGCACAGCAAAAGAGGTACAGTACGTTTCAATGGTTTCTTGAAAGCATTGAGGCTGTCCGCGTTGCGCACGTCTCGCGGTAGATTGTTCCACGCCCTGGAAGCATCTGCGAAAAATATTCTGTCGCCGTACAACGCGGTCCGACAAGGAAGGACTTGCAGGAAGTTTTTAGATTGGGACCGCAGAATTCTCGTTTGGCGACAACAGCACAGACGCTTGCTGATAGAGTCGGGTCCCGCACCGCTTAAGCGTTGTGAAGCTCTAATTAGAGCTTTCGTACGATTATTTCCGATGAAATAGCGACAATCATTTTTAAAACCTAGACTTTACAGTGATAATGTTTGTGGTGTTGGAACGTCGGTGATTTTTTATGCGTGCCAAGGTCTTTTACCTGAAAGGTCTTTGGAGGACTTACCAGGCGATAATTCACAGATCGCTACAAAGTTACTTTCTGGCCATTGCTACAAAGCGTGCATTTGTTAATGGATTTGATATTTCCATTATGGGTTTTTTATTCAAACTTCCATAAAATGGTGAACACTAAGCATTATTAGTAGCTATGGATAGTTACTGTACTGCTCTATACCCATTGCTGCTAGCTTTCGGGCTTGCATAAAATACACACAAACATGAACCTACGTATATGGTTGGCTCATTCTTACCACATGCATATAAATTAATGAGTAGCGATGAACTTATATAACCATAGCTTAATATATGTGTTTAAAAATCTTCTTTTTAAAAATATTAATCATCTTGTTTAGGGCTCTTTATAAGAGGTTAATTACCGTCTTAACACATCCAGGACGATGTTTTAAACTTCAATCTCGATTTTTCATTGCATGCTCTTTTTTTGTCCTCTTCTTATTCGGAATCACGTTAATTTTCTTTGTAGGGGGTAAACAAAAAGCTCTAAATTCAATCAAGTACAACAACAAGCACCAGGTTCTTAATTTTGTTTCTGTTAAAGTTATTCACTTTCAGTAAAGTTTTTAACTGCGCCTATTCATAACAATCAAAATAGACGATGACGCGATGAAAATAGAGAGTTTTAACAGGTCCGCTCAACATTTAGTTTTGCGCAATTGCAATCAGTAATGGAACCAAGGTCCACTGTCGGGTGAAATCGCAATATTTGTGGATGTTGGATCAGCAAATATAATACGAGTGAGAAGGTGAGTCACGAAACATAAATTGTGAAAGAAAATTGATTAGTGAAGACAAAAACACAACAAACATAATTTTGTTAAAAATAAACTAATTTCTTCGTTGTGATGAATAACCTGGGTTATTAAAATGGAATTGTTGCAGTAATTTCTTAAATACCAAAGTAAGCTTCGTTAAAGGCTTCTGTAACAAACTGCTACATGAAATGCGCACTGCTTGACAACAAACTGCTGCGTGAATTAACGACTGCTACAGCATTTTATTTCCAGGTTAATCATTTTTCAACATTATGTTTACTTATGATGTATAAACGCAACCCGAGCGCATGTCTAAACAAGTCAACGCCATTTCGTATCAAGGTTTCTAAATGACAACAGTCATGTCAAATATAATGAAAGATTTTCTCTGGAACAAGGAATTGAGTTTAGCGAAAGATTTAAGAAAATGTTGCAACGAGAAAGGTGCAGAAAAAGATACAAAAAAATCAGCTAAAATTCTTTGATGTTTCGACGTTGATGTTGTTGATGTTCTAAAATGTTGGGACGAAAAAGGTAGAGAAAATGATATAAAGGAATCAGCTGATATATTCCATGAACTAGGTTTAGTTTACAAAGAAAGAAGTGAGGAATATCAATGGAGGTTTACTTTCGCCATGACTGTGTTAACTCTGACAGGAAACGCGCCATCACGAATCACTGCTCTCATACGTAACGCGCTTCCAGCAATACTAACCAGCATACGATTCGCGCTTATTCGAAGCGCGGCTCTCATGAACGCGGCGATTGTCAGGAAACCTTCAAATGTTGACAAAATCAAAAACGATTTTGATAAACTTCATCGTTATGTGCTTAAACTAGCTAAAACACAACGTGATCAGTTTGATGTTGATGCTTATGTCAATGAAGTTGTTCGTGAGAAAATTAAATCGATGAGAGAAGAAACAGAGTTGGCTTTGGATAAACTTAAATATATTCCAGATGATGTTTCATCAGAGAAAGCACATGAGTTAGAAATGGACAAAATAAACCGAGTTAAGACACTCCAAGATAAAGTCGCAGCAAAATATACTGATATAATGAAGTCCGTATCAGACAAGTGTACAGAAATCATGGGAAAGCCCCCGTGTCGATACTGTGTAGCCGGAATGGGATCTTTAGCTCGTAAAGAAATTACTCCATATTCAGATTTCGAACACGTTATTTTGCTCGATGATGAATTGTTGCAGAATCACGATGAAAGCAGCGATCAATATCAATCCGCGTTGGAATACTTTCGATGGTTTTCGGTTTTATTTCACATGATTTTATTAAGGTTAGGAGAAACAATTATTCCAGCAGTGTCTGTTCCATCTTTAAATAACAACCAAATCAAGGTACACAACTGGTTTTATGACGCTCATACACCGAGTGGTATATCGTTTGATGGAATGGTTTTGCATGCTTGTAAGTTTCCACTTGGTCGACAGGAAAAGACCAAGAACAAACCATGGACAACTGAACTTATTAAACCTGTGTCGAAGATGGTGGAATATTTGGATGCAGATGTTGATTTAAAGAATGGATATCACTTGGGAGATATTTTAACTAAAACAAGTGTTGTTTCTGGTTTCAAGTCAATTTATGATAAATTTTCACAACAAGTAACCGATCAAATGCAATCCTTGTCGATGCCCAGACAACATCAGTTGATATTAAAACAACTTGAAGAAGATCTTAATAACTTTGATGTGGGCAAACTATTGGTGCATTTTAATCTCGCGTCATTCAACATCAAACGTGTTGTTTATCGAAGTTCAACTTTATTCATTGCTGCTCTCGGTCGATTGAACTCGTTTTATCAGTCGCCATGTTCATGTTATGACGTCATAGACAAGTTAACCGAAAAACAAAAATTTGATTCAGAATCTGCTCATAAATTGGCCTATTCAATATCCATTGCATGTGAGGTTCGACTCAAAATTTATTGTTTGAAGAGGAAACAAGACGACACTTCCCATAAACCGTTGTATTTTAACATCACAGACAGCTTTCTACCTGACCTTGTTGCAGCTGTTGGAGAGAAATCTATCATCGATTATTTCAAAATAACTTGGAGTTTACAAACAATGATTCGTCGAAACAATTACAACCTTATGGGGAGAGATACTGATACCAACATAGGCCTAATGATTTTATACCAGATGGGAATGTTTGAAAAAGTAGTTGAGGAATGGAACCATAATAAAGATGTTAGTATCGTTTGTAAAGTGTTTGTTGTTGATGCTTTAAGAATAACCTCCAGGCTTGATGCTGCAATATCACTCGGCAAATCTTTTTTAATTCAACCACTTCCCGTAAATGTAACAATTCAAGTACTATTCTGTATAACTAATAGTTTAGTAGAATTAGGTCGCAGAGATGATGAAGTTTACAAAAGACTTAAACATATTTTAGACAGTTTATCACCAAATGATTTGAATGATGTAAATAGATGGCATGGTCAAGAAGTTTATGGCCGTTACTTACTTAATGTTGATAATGATCTTGAAAAAGCTTTGGGCGAATTCATCAAGCTCCATGGTTCGTTGTCAAAAACCACAAAGACCATTGATGGCGATGACACGGAGAAAGAATTTTCATTAAAATGTTTATTTTCCAAAAACTTGCATAACATTGCATTTTGTTTGCATTTTAATGGAAACAATAAACAAGCAATTAAGAAATTAAAGGAAGGTTTCAAAAATCTTCATCAACTTGAAGCCGTGGAACTTGGATTAGTTCAACAAGCAAATTTACTTTTAGGAGTTTGTTATTACGCTGAACAACTGTATAGGACAGCATTAAAGGTATTTGAGAGAGCATTATTACTTCATAAACAATGTCCTTGCCAATGGATGGAACAGGATTACCAAAAGTCAACATGGCAGTAGAGTGTTGTAAAGCAAAGTTAAATGAACAAGATGCACTTTTGTTGTTTTCTACTGATGCTGGATACAGACAGTTTGCTGAAGATTTCTGTGATTATCGTATTTTTATCTGATTTGCTTCAATAATGGTTTAGAAAACATTTTCAAAATTTAAAAAGCAAATTCAACTTTGTTATGATACAAAGTATGTAATTTGTTCATTACAAGCAAACGGTAAACAACATTTTACAAAAGGTTGAAGCAAACCTACGCTGTTATATGTTATGTTTGTAAATAATTTTTAAATGCAACCAGAATTATGCTATCAAACAGGAATGAAAGCTTTTGGCATTGGTCCAGTTTTGTCTTATTTGTGATGTAATATCCGGAACGGAATAATATGAGAAATGATAAAACGCTGCTTGTTATAGTTTACAATTGTCTTATGTGTTTATGTGATTTTTGTGGATGTTTTCTTTCTGTATCTATACAGTCAGTGCTCACATTATTTACCATTTTGCTGCATCGTTTGTATTCTCAATGATTCTGGAAACCGGTATTCATTTAAAAATATGTGAATTAATTTTTAACACTTTTTATTTTTAAACAAATCTTTTTCTTCTTTTATATTTCATCCTTAAAAAGCAACCATTTCTATATTAACGAAACTAAAATATTATTTGGATAACTTGCTTTTGAAAAATGTTGCAAAAACATTATAAATGCTGGTTTCTCTTATTTTATTACTGGAGCAGAAAAAAATATTAAGGAGCATTAGTGAAGCAATCGCGTAACTAAAACTATTTATTGGTAACATAAGCCGAATTTATATTCATTAAACAAATACCAACCAATACCAACAACTGCATATGTTGGGTTGCAGCTTAAGTTGGGCTAAATGGGAATGTTATAAAGGCTTTCAAAATCATTCAAAATGAATCGCTTTTATAATAGTTTACAATATCACAACTATACTCCGCATTTAACTGGCTCTTTTCTTCAGGCCGAAAAAAGAAAAAGTATAAACGCAGTCAAGTTAGTTACCAGCATTTTTCGCTGTCTCATCCATTTGACAACAGACCTAAATAGCCAACATATTTCGCTGTCTCAGCCAGGCGACAAATTCAACCAACTTTATATTCCTTACAACCCAGCGTTTATGAAGACGAACATATTACAAAGTTGGTTGGACGACGGCGAAAAAGTCGATGAGGTGGCGGAGCGACGAACGAAGCTTGTTCCCCTGGGCATGAAGAACATCACGGTTGATGATGTCATAAACGCAATCGTTTTTTTGGCGTCGGATAGTGCAAAAAATGATCACGGGAACATGTTTATAGGTAGATAAAGGATTTTCGGGCTTTTCACAACAACGGAAAAAATCTAATTCAATTCCGGGTTCTCAGGAAAATTATCTGGATATTTTAAAAAAAACTCACAATGATATAAAAAACTTTAAATGGTGAAGTCACGATATCACGTGACTCATTGGAAGATCATCTCGGTTTTTCCAAACTGTGATAATTCACGCAAAAAATACGACTTATACAGCAGCGCTTATCTTCTTCGTTTCTTTGTAAAAACCGACAAATGCCCAAAGTGCACACACTACACAAACTCTCTGAAGTCACAACATCATGGTGATTTTAATAGTGAGTTACAATAATATTATGATTGAGGTATAAATTAAGCGATTGTGTGTTTCTGACTACAAAAAGTGTCATTTAAACTATGCGCATTATGACGTATTTCGTAAGATAGTTTGTCCAGCTCAACTATGACGGGCGTAGTGAAGCAGGCTACATTTCAAGTGATTGTGGTACCCTATCCAAACCGGGTGCGCGACATTACTATTTTAACTAGGTGTGGCCGACACTGCACACACATTTTTAATCGTTAATTACTCGAAAAACTATAGGTCGCAAACCGATCAGATTTTTACAGGTTAGTAGCAAAAACATCTGGCTTCCTGTATACATCATAATTGTAAAACCAAAGAAAGTGAATTTAGTGTAAATTAAGTATTTCTACAAGTGATACATTTCTAGAAGTTTTTCTTGTTACGCCGCGACCCCGTTGTGGGGAAAACCAGTTGACCGCAAGAAGAGAAAACAAGAGAACAGTTAGTCGAGTTAGTGGTGCGTAAATGAGCAAGCGAAAACGATCCGCTTCAATGCGGAGAGAGAGAGCAAAATTATGAAAATATGCCAATTCTTCAAAAATTACAAAATCCAACTTTATAAAACAAACATGGACAGATACCTGAACATTTTTAAGGAAAAGTCATCAATTTTCAAATTTCTACAGCAAACAATGCAACTGCACGCCACGTTTTGCTGTGACTGTGTGCAGGGGAGGCCACAACTAGTGTAAATAGGGTTAAGTACCATTTCTACCACAAATAGTAAAGATGGCCACGTTTGCTTGTTTACTTTTCTCTGCTGACGTAATCTTGCCGTCAAAATTTCATTGGTTGAAAACAATATCTTCCTATGACGCATTGTATTCGTGTCGATTTGTAATTGGTTATGACACATATAAAGTACGTCTTAACACTGAAGTGGCAAAAATACTTTCTTCTTTGGAAGAAATTCGTGATTTGCTGTTAGTTTGGGAAAACATCTAGAATTGATTTGGAATGAAATTCTTGTACTACGTAATCAAATTGTGGCTACATTAGCAATATAAGAATTTGGACTTTTATGAATGCTGGCTAGTAGAAACAAATAAGCGAAAGTATAAATAACGGATTCAAAAAGTTTAATAGACAAAAAGAGTTCTCAAGGACAAATATAACCACTGGCTATCGATAATTCTGATACATTAATATAACCCGTCATAGCTATAGTATTGTTGAAGGGTAAATTATTTCTTTAACATGTTTCTTTGAGCGGCATTTAAAAATGTTCTATTATGTTTCGTAAAACTTTATTTCATTTCTTTTGGTTTTCACCGGAATTCTTGGGACGAGGTATACGCAGTGACGCAAGGATAGTAAAGCCCTAAAACGCAATCAAAAGTATTACAGTAACGGTATTACAGTCGATTATAAAACTCGTAAGCTACAACATCGTAGTTATATGGAAAAACTTTTTCAGGAAATTTACCGTGGCTGTGACTTCTTGCAAATCCACCAGAGTGTTTGGGCCGTTAACTTTTTTCATCTGACCTTTCTCGGACTCAGTCGATTTAATTTGATCGTCAGACTCAACTGTCATAGAATCATCGTCCTGTAGTGTGTCTAACAAGGCATCTATGATCGCTTCTTTCCTACTGGGATCTTTTTCCTTGAAACTTTGGATGTGCTTGACTTCTTTATCAGTCTAATATCACAGCAAACACCGCAAAATACCGTTTAAATGATAAAGCGCAAGACACCGCAGGCGAGTTGTAACTCAATGAAAATCTTTTAAACTCGCGACCAGTCTTTTACCGGTACTTTGTTCGGAGTAAGTGATTGTCTCGTCTTATATCCACGGAAATTTGCTTGTATCAAGGTCGCGGCTTTCGCTGCGTCACGGTCGCCTGGAACAACAACATCATAATGAGACAACGTGATAATGTTTGTGTTGTTGGAACGTTAGTGATGTTTTATGCTTGCCAAGCTTTGTGGTCTCCATATGAAAAATTTTTCCACGAATAAAAGCAGACGATTAATTATTCACATATCGTTACAGAGTTACGTTCCGGTCCTTGCTAAAAACCGTGCATTTTCCGATGGATTTGATACTTCCATTTTGGCGTTTATACAAACTTCCAAAAACTTGTGAACACAAAGGATTATTTGTAGCTGTAGATAGTTACTGTACTGCCTTATACCCATAGCTGCTAGCTTTCGGGTTTGCAAAAAATACACACAAACATGAACTTTCGTATATGATTGGCTCGTTATTACGTCATTTATATAAATTAATGTGTAGCAAATAACCGTAGTTTAGTTTATGTGTTTAAAGATCTTCTCTTTAAAAACAACCATCGTGCTTAGGGATCTTTATAGGAAATTAATTACAGTAAAAACACATCCATGACGATGTTTTAAACTTAAGTCTCGATTTTTCATCGCAAGCTCTTTTTATGCCCCTTCTTGTTTGGAATCACCTTAAGTCTTTTTATAGTGGGTAAAAAAGTACAACAACAAGCACCATCAGATTCTTAATTTTGTTTCTGTTAAAGTTATGCGCTTTCAGTAAAGTTTTTAACTGCGCCTATTCATAACAATCAAAATACACGATGGCGCAATAGGAATTTTTAACAGGTCAGCTCAACATTTAGTTTTGCGCAATTGCAATCAGTAACGGTACCAAAGTCCACTGTCGGGTGAAATTGCGATATTTGTGGATGTTGGATTAGCAAATATAATACGAGTAAGAAGGTGAGTCATGAAACATAAAATGTAAAAGAAAGTTGATTAGTAAAGATAAAAACACAACAAACATAATTTTGTTAAAAATAAACTAATTTCTTCGTTGTGATGAATAACCTGGGTTAATAAAATCGATTTTTTGCAGTAATTTCTTAAATACCAAAGTAAGCTACATTAAAGGCTTCTGTAACAAACTGCTACGCGACATGCACACGGCTTAACAACAAACCGTTGTTTGGTTTAACGACTGCTGCAGCATTTTATTTCCTGGTTAATCATTTTCAACATTGTGTTTACTTATGATGAATAAACGCAACCCGAGCGCATATCTGAACATGTCAACACCATTTCGTATCAAGGTTTCTAAGTGACAACAATCATGTCAAATATCGTGAAAGATTTTCTCTGGAACAAGGAATTGAGTTTAGCAAAAGATTTAAGAAAATGTTGCAACGAGAAAGGTAAAGAAAATGATACAAAGGAATCAGCTTATATATTCCATAAACTAGGTTTAGTTTACAAAGAAAGGAGTGAGGAATGTGAATGGAGGTTTACTTTCGCCATGGCTGTGTTAACTCTGATAGGAAACGTGCCATCACGAATCACTGATGTCATACGTAACGAGCTTCCAGCAATATTAACCAGCATACGATTCGCGCTTATTCGAAACGCTGCTCTCATGAATGCGGCGATTGTGAGGAAACCTTCAAATGCTGACGAAATCAAAATCGATCTTGATAAACTTCATCGTTATGTGCTTAAACTTGCTAAAGTACAACGTGATCAGTTTGATGTTGATGCTTATGTCAATGAAGTTATTCGTGAGAAAATTAAATCGATGAGAGAAGAAACAAAGTTGGCTCTGGATAAACTTAAACATATTCCAGATGATGTTTCATCAGAGAGAGCACATGAGTTAGAAATGGACAAAATAAACCGAGTTAAGACATTGCAAGGTTATATCGCAGCAAAAGACACTGATATCATGAAGTCTATATCAGACAAGTGTATAGAAATCATGGGTACGACCCCGTGTCGATACTGTGTAGCTGGAATGGGATCTTTAGCTCGTAAAGAAATTACGCCATATTCAGATTTCGAACACGTTATTTTGCTCGATGATGAATTGTTGCAAAATCACGATGAAAACAGCGATCAATATTAATCTGCGTTGGAATACTTTCGATGGTTTTCGATTTTATTTCACGTGATTATATTAAGATTAGGTGAAACAATTATTCCAGCAGTGTCTGTTCCATTTTGAAATCACAACCAAAACAAGGTACACAACTGGTTTTATGATGTTCATACACCGAGTGGTATATCGTTTGATGGAATGGTTTTGCATGCTTGTAAGTTTCCACTTGGTCGACAGGAAAAGACCAAGAACAAACCATGGACAACTGAACTTATTAAACCTGTGACGAAGATGGTGGAATATTTGGATGCAGATGTTGATTTAAAGAATGGATATCACTTGGGAGATATTTTAACAAAAACATGTTTTGTTTCTGGTTTCAAGTCAATTTATGATAAATTTTCACAACAAGTAACTGACCAAATACAATCCTTGTCGATGCCCAGACAATATCAGTTAATATTAAAACAACTTGAAGAAGATCTTAATAACTTTGATGTGGGCAAACTATTGGATCATTTTAGTCCCGCGATGTCATTCAACATCAAACGTGTTGTTTATCGAAGTTCAACTTTATTCATTGCTGCTCTCGGTCGATTGAACTCGATTTATCAGTCGCCATGTTCATGTTATGACGTCATAGACAAGTTGACAGAGAAACAAAAGTTTGATTCAGAAACTGCTCATAAATTGGCCTATTCAATATCCATTGCATGTGAAGTTCGACTCAAAATTTATTGTTTGAAGAGGAAACAAGACGACATGACCCAGAAACCGTTGTATTATAACATCACAGACAACTATCTACCTGATCTTGTTGCAGTTGTTGGAGAGAAATCTATCATCGATTATTTCAAAATAACTTGGAGTTTACAAACAATGATTCGTCGAAACAATTACAACCTGGTGGAGATAGATACTGATACCAACATAATGGTTTTATACCAGATCGGAATGTTTGAAAAAGTAGTTGAGGAATGGAACGATAGCAAAGATGTTAGTATCGTTTGTAAAGTGTTTGTTGTTGATGCTTTAAGACGCACCTCCAGACTTGAAGCTGCAATATCACTTGGCAAATCTCTTTTAATTCAACGACTTCCCGTAAATGTAACAATTATTGTATTATTCTTTATAATTGATATTCTAGTAGTATTAGGTCGCAGAGATAATGGCGTTGGCAAAAGACTGAAAAATATTTTAGACAGCTTATCACCAAATGATTTGAATGATGTAGATGGATGGTTTGTTCAAGACGCTTATGGCCGTTACTTACTTAATGTTGATAATGATCATAAAAAAGCTTTGGATCAATTCATCAAGCTCTATGGCTCGTTGTTAAAAATCAAGACCATTGATGGCGATGACATGAAGAAAAACATTGGCTCAAAATACTTTTTTTTCAGAAACTTACATTGCATTGCTATTTGTTTGCATTTGAATGGAAACAATAAACAAGCCATTAAGAAATTAAAGGAAGCTTTAAAAATTTTCAAGCAATTTGAACCCGTAGAAATTGGATTAGTTCAAGAAGCAAATTTACTTTTAGGAGTTTGTTATTACACTGAGAAACTGTGTAGGAAGGCAATGAAGGTATTCGAGAAAGCGTTATTACTTCATAAACGATGTCCTTGCCAATGGATGGAACAAAGATTACCAAAAGTCCACATGGCAGTAGAGTGTTGTAAGGCAATGTTAAATGAACAAGATGCACTTTTATTGTTTTCTACTGATGCTGGATGCAAAAACTTTGCTGAAAATTTGTGTCATTTTCGTATTTTTATGTGATTTGCTTCAATAATGGTTTAGAAAACATTTTCGAACTTAGAAAGCAACTTCAACATTTTCTGTGATGCGTGTATTACATACAATATAAAATAGTTTATAACAAACACATGGTCTAGCTTAAAGTTTACAAATAGAGCTCTCCAACAGAAATGAAAGCTTTTGGCATTGTTTCAGTTTTGTTTTATTTTTGATGAAATATCTGGAATGTTTATAGATGTCAGTGATCTAACTCATTGTAAATTCTTTACCTTTGTATTAGATTACTTTGCTTAGATTTGGTCAGCCGTGACATAGTTTGCTACCATGGGCTTGTTATCGCCTTTTATGTCATATCTAGTCGCGTATTAGCCATCCCAGACAATTTAGTAGATGTATTGCAATTGTTAGCTTGACTCATTTAACGGATTGTTGGCAAGCAGGATGATAAGTTAGTTGCCAGTAAATCTGTTTTATTGTTTATATCTGTTAATTACGTAATAGAGACGTAGTATTAGTAGTATACCAGTATTGCCGTTTATTATTGCTATTGTGTGCAGACTCACAGGGTAGTGATCATTTCCTTACTTTGGGCTTATTTGTAGTTTCAGATTATAAGTAATATTACCATGGGTTCTGTATTTATAGAAATCACGCACACGCACACGCATACATGCTCACAGATTTGTCGTCATCCGTAGCTGTTCTGTCCGTCTGTTCGAGTGATTATTGATTTTCAGCCGTTCAATATAAAAACTTTAAAGAAATCTGTTTTGCATTTCTAATAACCAGGATAGGGGGAATTCAGGCCTTGCATGGCCTGAATTCCCTCTTAGATCAGGGATGTTCAACCTTTTATTATAGGTGGCCGCATTGTCACTTGAAATAATTCAATGGGCCGCAGAACCTATTAATTTCAAGAAAAATGGGTACATAAAGAAACAATTAAAAACAATTAATTTCATCTTTGAAAATAGGAACAAAAAACACACACAAAGTTCAACTTCCAAGTATGAACGGCGTGCTTTAAGTATTAGGCTACCCAAGTATTAACGGCGTGCTTTAGTTCTTCGAGTCTTATATGTATATATACTATAAGTTAACCTATCAATGTGCCAAGAAATTATTCCTACAGCATAGTTAAGCAAATTTCACGATTTAAATTACTTGACTCGCAACGATTTCATCAAAGTTTAACTTTCATTCTTTGAAAGCAAAACTTTCTATGAAAAATAAAAAAAATTTGATAGTAAAGTTTGTTCGTTTTTATCGGTCTTCATATAAAAGTTAGCTCACTCTTAAACAAAAACTTTTTAAACTTGATTTTCACTCGGGTAAGATAAAAAAAAATAGGAGAAGTCAAATTTCTGCCTGATAAAAACCGTTGCTATATTTATTCTGTTTCATTAAAGGACTTATTAGTTAGTTATTCGATCGTTTATACATTTCTTTGTGCAAACTTTATCTGTAAACGAACACTACTGCTATAACATTTATAGTCAAAATACGTGGATTGAAATGAGAACACGGCTACTTAAAATGGTCAAGGAGCATTGTTACTGAGCTAAATTAAATACTTAAACAACTAATGATTTCTCTCATCGCTTCTGAAAGTGGTCGATGTCACTCTTGCTTGCTTAAGGCGTATGTGTGCACATGATGTTTGCTTAAAACAACGACTGTATGTGTATGAAACGTTTACCATCTCATACAGTACAAGTGCTATTTCATTTCGGAAAGTTCCAAACAACAGTTATAATGGCCGACAAAATTGACAATTATCTGTGGAACAAAGAATTGAGTTTAGCGAAAGATTTAAGAAAATGTTGTGACGGAAAAGGTAAAGAAAAGGATATAAATGAATCAGCTAAAATTCTTCATCAACTAGGTTTAGTTTACAAAGAAAGAAGTGAGGAATATCAATGGAGATTTACTTTCGCCATGGCTGTGTTAACTTTGATAGGAAACGCATCATCACAAATCACAGATCTCATTCGTAACGCGCTTCCAGCAATACTAACCAGCATACGATTCTCGCTTATTCGAAGCGCTACTCTCATGAATGCGGCGATTGTGAGGAAACCTTCAAATGTTGACGAAATCAAAAACGATCTTGATAAACTTCATCGTTATGTGCTTAAACATGCTAAAGTACAACGTGATCAGTTTGATGTCGATGCTTATGTCAATGAAGTCGTTCGTGAAAAAATTAAATCGATGAGGGAAGAAACTAAGTTGGCTCTGGATAAACTTAATCATATTCCAGATGATGTTTCATCAGAGAGAGCACATGAGTTAGAAAAGGAAAAAATAAATGGAGTTAAGACACTCCAAGATAATATCGCAGCAAAATACACTGATATCATGAAGTCTGTATCAGACAAGTTTACAGAAATCATGGGAAAGCCCCCGTGTCGATACTGTGTAGCTGGAATGGGATCTTTAGCTCGTAAAGAAATTACTCAATATTCAGATTTCGAACACGTTATTTTGCTCGATGATGAATTGTGGCACAATCACGATGAAAACAGCGATCAATATCAATCTGCGTTGGAATACTTTCGATGGTTTTCGGTTTTATTTCACATGATTACATTAAGATTGGGAGAAACAATTATACCAGCAGTCTCTGTTCCATCTTTAAACAACAACCAAATCAAGGAACACAACTGGTTTTATGACGATCATACACCGAGTGGTATATCGTTTGATGGAATGGTTTTGCATGCTTGTAAGTTTCCACTTGGTCGACAGGAAAAGACCAAGAACAAACCATGGGCAACTGAACTTATTAAACCTGTGACAAAGATGGTGGAATATTTGGATGCAGATGTTGATTTAAAGAACGGATATCACTTGGGAGACATTTTAACAAAAACAAGTTTTGTTTCTGGTTTCAAGTCAGTTTATGATAAATTTTCACAACAAGTAACCGATCAAATACATTCCTTGTCGATGCCCAGACAATATCAGTTGATGTTAAAACAACTTGAAGAAGACCTTAATAATTTCAATGTGGGCAAACTATTGGATCATTTTAATCCCGCGATGTCATTCAACATCAAACGTGTTGTTTATCGAAGTTCAACTTTATTCATTGCTGCTCTCGGTCGATTGAACTCGATTTATCAGTCGCCATGTTCATGTTATGACATCATAGACAAGTTGACAGAAAAACAAAAATTTGATTCAGAAACTGCTCATAAATTGGCCTATTCAATATCCATTGCATGTGAAGTTCGACTCAAAATTTATTGTTTGAAGAGGAAACAAGACGACATGTCCCATAAACCGTTGTATTATAACATCACAGACAACTATCTACCTGATCTTGTTGCAGCTGTTGGAGAGAAATCTATCATCGATTATTTCAAAATAACTTGGAGTTTACAAACAATGATTCATCGAAACAATTATATCTGTTTGGCCATAAAAGTTAACCTTGACCTATTTTGTTTCAGATACACTCTCCCCTACATTCGTAACGCTTTGGTGAAAGGAGATGCCAAGTTATTGAACAGCTGCAAGCAAATGTTGGACAAATTTAGTTCATCCGATAACCACTGCATCAATGCTGTGCTTAGTATGTTAAAATTTCTGGAACTCATTATTGATCCAGCTTGTCAGCAAGATCATGATAAATTTTTCCTCAGCAAAGACGAGTTAACTTGGTTCCTTGATTGGGATAAAGACAACACCCAACATCCTTTGCGTATTGAGTCCAAACTTGCAGAACTCTACCAGAAAGATGTTGATTTTTGTGACGAAGATATTGATTATGCTCTGGATAACCTAACAGCACTGCGTAAAAGCTTGGATTGCTGCAACAAGATTGACGCCAAAGCTCCGCCCATTTTGAAGGAGATTGAACTCCCCAAGCCACTGTCACTCGCAGACCAATTCTCTGAGAGACCAGTTTTTGTAATTGGTCAAGAAGACACTATGCTGTACACTTGGATGTCTTTAACCAATGTTTGTGCACCGTCTAGCTATCCACATGCTGATGACGACCAACGCGTGGTGCAGTGCGACCTTATTGTGACTGCAGAGAAGTTCTGTCCCGGATATGACCTTCCAGAAGAACTAAACAAACTCGCCAATGCTGTCGAAGTCCAGCAAAGCACCGAATCAGCGGAAGCGATTGCGAAGCGAAGACAAAAGATGGAAACTTATTCGGCACGTTTAGGGAAGTCGCTGACCTTCATGAAGAGATCTCACGGACTCCTGATGACGCAGCAGAAGGTCGGAAGAGGACGTGGCCGCGGACGTGGCAGCGCCACCAACCGGCCGTATGACTTATTTCGTCATCGAAAGCAAAACACGAGTCGTCCCCCGTCTATGCATGTTGATGACTTCGTGGCGGCTGACGAGGAGCAAGAAAAGGTTGAAGATGATCCTTCGATCTTCAAACCTCCTTCTATACCGCCTCCTGCTCAGGTCAATCGTCGTCCTCAACTTCCATCATTCAAACAACGCGAGTTTACCCCGAGGGGACGAGGTGGGAGGGGTGGCAGAGGGGGCAGCTACAGACCTCGCGGTGGCTTTAACCATCAAGGTACCGGAGCCAACAACACTCCTTTAAACCGTTTCCGAGGAAAAATGTCCTGAAATGGAGGAAGAGGTCGCAACCAGGATCGCTACCAAGGAACATCCAGGATGACAAGTAGGCTCAGCTACTCACCCAGAGACGGATTTAAAACAAACAAGTCGGAGCAGGGTGGCTGGAGTGGCGGCTTTAATCGTGAATATCAAAACGGGGGAAGCCCCTCGTTTCGTGGCCGTGGCGCGAAGGTTTCCAAAGGACGCGGGGGTTATTACTTCACATCTCCGGGCACCAAACAATGGACCCCGAACTCGTCGTTCCAAAGGAGGGGCAGGGGCTACAACAAGCAAAGAGGCAAACATATCCGGTCGTTCACCAGATGAAGCATTTCAATTAAGTAATCATGGTTGATAAAAATAAATTGATTTTGTAGCTGAAATGTGGTTGTGTTTTTTAAAAAGTTTGACGCAATCAGGTTAAAGTCCCGCTAAACATGCAAGCGTTTTAGAAGAAGAAAATGTTTACCCAACAAATAATTAATTTCATCAAAAAACCCATGTTTTTGAACGATACCAAAACAAATCATGCTCATGGATACGATGCAGTTGTGACTAGAATAAGATGTCTGTTCTGTTTGCTAACGAAAGTGACTTACAACGTTACTAACGTTACTAAAGTAACGCGTTGTAAGTAAGTCGTCGGTTGGTTGTAAACTTTTGAATGAAGATAGTTTTGAACATAAGGACCGTTGTGGAGTGTGGGACCGAAAAGGCTAACGCGTTACTTACAACATGGTGGAGATAGATGCAGTGTACTGGATCCAGGCTGATAAAGTGTAGAACATGATTAAGTTTTTCTTTACAATTTTGAAAAAGAGCTGTATGCGAGTATTACCGTAACAAAAACTGACGGCCCAGACTGGCAAAGACTGAGTTCGGTGCTTGCAGTGGATATATCATATTTGTGCCTCCATCGTTAAATCGAAGTTTGCTAAGAGCTCGCTTACACTAGTACTCTCTTGTACTTTCTTGTTTTCAAATTTAACCTATATCTGTTCCAAGAATCATTGAAAACACAAATTTTAGAGCAAAATGGTAAAAAATATTATTGTATATAAGATGTTAAAATATTTTGAAACCATTGCGAGTCAAATTATTTAAAATGTGAAATTTGTACAACGAATGGCTGTGCAATGTGCATGTAAGTTGTGTAAATATATGTTTAACCTTACTTCATGCGGTTGTGCCTTTGCAGTATGCTATTTCATGGTAACTTTGTTCAGAAGTTTTAAAGCAATTGAAATGCCTTTCAACAATAATTAGGTAACTTTTTTTGTTCAATACTTAATATTTGTTTTATAAAATAACTTCTTATAATGCATAGTTGTACGAAGCCCTCCAAATTTAGGTCATTATCTGCTTCATGTTTTATATTTGGTCTTTTTGTCTAAGTTAATCTACTTCTTGGAGGCAAGCAAAAAAGTTACGTTTGTTAATCAATCAAACGCTTCCTTATTCCAGGATTACTGCTGACTTGCAATGTTCCCTCTAATTTTTCAAGAGTCTGAGCAAACACACGAACTCCCTGAGCGGTCCCTTGGACCACTGTGAGCAACATCAGACATGCCACGTGCGCACTGTGGCCATTATTATGCGTTTATCTTATTTTCAAATCAAGTTGGATATTTTTTGTGCGCAACACAGATTTTCTGTGCGCGGAGACCGTGTCAGCAGTGCGCATTTGCGCTCGCGTGCAGTTTAAATGGAACAGTGCTGACTTGCCGTAGGATCGGGATAAAACATCAAGGATCAGGAATGATCCACATCTGATTCCAATCGCGCTTTCTGCTAAAGGCCTTAATTTGTTGTTAGATATTTCATGAAATAATAGTTTCAGTGATTGCGTTGTATGAAAAGTAAGAAGTTATACAAGCAAGTTATACAAGAAACATGCAAGCAACGTCAGTACATTTTTGTTTTTTTTTTAAGCTCGCACCGATATCAGTAAACTACTGTATATTATAGCAAGCTCACTATACTTTACAAAATAAAAATATAATATGCATACTTCTGTTTCGCATTAATTCTATAACATGTTGAAAAACAATCCCATGCGTAGACAACCTCACAAAAGTCTTATTAATTTACCGGATCAAGTTACAAAAATTTCGTGTACGGTATCCACACAACAACGTCACAAGACTAAGCACAATTGTTACCATGACGCTGTGACAAGTGACAACCATTCAATCAAGATGCCTGTATTGTACACATTAATAATACCCGTAGCAATGACACAAAAATTTCCCATCAATGTTACAACATTTATCAAACTTTGATCAACGGTGACACGATTACAGCCTGATTTCAATCAGCAGTTAATATGTCGGACGAATCTAACGGTTGTTATTTGTGGAACAAAGAATTGAGCTTAGCGAAAGATTTAAGAAAATGTTGCGACAAGAAAGGTAAAGAAAATAATACAAAAGAATCAGCTAAAATTCTTCATCAACTAGGTTTAGTTTACAAAGAAAGAAGTGAGGAATATGAATGGAGGTTTACTTTCGCCATGGCTGTGTTAACTCTGATAGGAAACTCGCCATCACGAATCACTGATCTCATACGTAACGCGCTTCCAGCAATACTAACCAGCATAGGATTCTCGCTTAATCGAAGCGCTGCTCTCATGAATGCGGCGATTGTGAGGAAACCTTCAAATGTTGACGAAATCAAAAACGATCTTGATAAACTTCATCGTTATGTGCTTAAACATGCTAAAGTACAACGTGATCAGTTTGATGTCGATGCTTATGTCAATGAAGTCGTTCGTGAAAAAATTAAATCGATGAGGGAAGAAACAGAGTTGGCTCTGGATAAACTTAATCATATTCCAGATGATGTTTCATCAGAGAGAGCACATGAGTTAGAAATGGAAAAAATAAATGGAGTTAAGACACTCCAAGATAATATCGCAGCAAAATACACTGATATCATGAAGTCTGTATCAGACAAGTGTACAGAAGTCATGGGAAAGCCCCCGTGTCGATACTGTGTAGCTGGAATGGGATCTTTAGCTCGTAAAGAAATTACTCAATATTCAGATTTCGAACACGTTATTTTGCTCGATGATGAATTGTTGCAGAATCACGATGAAAACAGCGATCAATATCAATCTGCGTTGGAATACTTTCGATGGTTTTCGGTTTTATTTCACATGGTTACATTAAGATTGGGAGAAACAATTATACCAGCAGTCTCTGTTCCATCTTTAAACAACAACCAAATCAAGGAACACAACTGGTTTTATGACGATCATACACCGAGTGGTATATCGTTTGATGGAATGGTTTTGCATGCTTGTAAATTTCCACTTGGTCGACAGGAAAAGACCAAGAACAAACCATGGGCAACTGAACTTATTAAACCTGTGACAAAGATGGTGGAATATTTGGATGCAGATGTTGATTTAAAGAACGGATATCACTTGGGAGACATTTTAACTAAAACAAGTTTTGTTTCTGGTTTCAAGTCAGTTTATGATAAATTTTCACAACAAGTAACCGATCAAATACATTCCTTGTCGATGCCCAGACAATATCAGTTGATGTTAAAACAACTTGAAGAAGACCTTAATAATTTCAATGTGGGCAAACTATTGGTGCATTTTAATCCCGCGATGTCATTCAACATCAAACGTGTTGTTTATCGAAGTTCAACTTTATTCATTGCTGCTCTCGGTCGATTGAACTCGATTTATCAGTCGCCATGTTCATGTTATGACATCATAGACAAGTTGACAGAAAAACAAAAATTTGATTCAGAAACTGCTCATAAATTGGCCTATTCAATATCCATTGCATGTGAAGTTCGACTCAAAATTTATTGTTTGAAGAGGAAACAAGACGACATGTCCCATAAACCGTTGTATTATAACATCACTGACAGCTTCATACCTGACCTTGTTGCAGCTGTTGGAGAGAAATCTATCATCGATTATTTCAAAATAACTTGGAGTTTACAAACAATGATTCATCGAAACAATTATATCTGTTTGGCCATAAAAGTTAACCTTGACCTATTTTGTTTCAGATACACTCTCCCCTACATTCGTAACGCTTTGGTGAAAGGAGATGCCAAGTTATTGAACAGCTGCAAGCAAATGTTGGACAAATTTAGTTCATCCGATAACCACTGCATCAATGCTGTGCTTAGTATGTTAAAATTTCTGGAACTCATTATTGATCCAGCTTGTCAGCAAGATTATGATAAATTTTTCCTCAGCAAAGACGAGTTAACTTGGTTCCTTGATTGGGATAAAGACAACACCCAACATCCTTTGCGTTTAATTGAGTCCAAACTTGCAGAACTCTACCAGAAAGATGTTGATTTTTGTGACGAAGATATTGATTATGCTCTGGATAACCTAACAGCACTACGTAAAAGCTTGGATTGCTGCAACAAGATTGACGCCAAAGCTCCGCCCATTTTGAAGGAGATTGAACTCCCCAAGCCACTGTCACTCGCAGACCAATTCTCTGAGAGACCGGTTTTTGTAATTGGTCAAGAAGACACTATGCTGTACACTTGGATGTCTTTAACCAATGTTTGTGCACCGTCTAGCTATCCACATGCTGATGACGACCAACGCGTGGTGCAGTGCGACCTTATTGCGACTGCAGAGAAGTTCTGTCCCGGATATGACCTTCCAGAAGAACTAAACAAACTCGCCAATGCTGTCGAAGTCCAGCAAAGCACCGAATCAGCGGAAGCGATTGCGAAGCGAAGACAAAAGATGGAAACTTATTCGGCACGTTTAGGGAAGTCGCTGACCTTCATGAAGAGATCTCACGGACTCCTGATGACGCAGCAGAAGGTCGGAAGAGGACGTGGCCGCGGACGTGGCAGCGCCACCAACCGGCCGTATGACTTATTTCGTCATCGAAAGCAAAGCACGAGTCGTCCCCCGTCTATGCATGTTGATGACTTCGTGGCGGCTGACGAGGAGCAAGAAAAGGTTGAAGATGATCCTTCGATCTTCAAACCTCCTTCTATACCGCCTCCTGCTCAGGTCAATCGTCGTCCTCAACTTCCATCATTCAAACAACGCGAGTTTACCCCGAGGGGACGAGGTGGGAGGGGTGGCAGAGGGGGCAGCTACAGACCTCGCGGTGGCTTTAACCATCAAGGTACCGGAGCCAACAACACTCCTTTAAACCGTTTCCGAGGAAAAATGTCCGGAAATGGAGGAAGAGGTCGCAACCAGGATCGCTACCAAGGAACATCCAGGATGACAAGTAGGCTCAGCTACTCACCCAGAGACGGATTTAAAACAAACAAGTCGGAGCAGGGTGGCTGGAGTGGCGGCTTTAATCGTGAATATCAAAACGGGGGAAGCCCCTCGTTTCGTGGCCGTGGCGCGAAGGTTTCCAAAGGACGCGGGGGTTATTACTTCACATCTCCGGGCACCAAACAATGGACCCCGAACTCGTCGTTCCAAAGGAGGGGCAGGGGCTACAACAAGCAAAGAGGCAAACATATCCGGTCGTTCACCAGATGAAGCATTTCAATTAAGTAATCATGGTTGATAAAAATAAATTGATTTTGTAGCTGAAATGTGGTTGTGTTTTTTAAAAAGTTTGACGCAATCAGGTTAAAGTCCCGCTAAACATGCAAGCGTTTTAGAAGAAGAAAATGTTTACCCAACAAATAATTAATTTCATCAAAAAACCCATGTTTTTGAACGATACCAAAACAAATCATGCTCATGGATACGATGCAGTTGTGACTAGAATAAGATGTCTGTTCTGTTTGCTAACGAAAGTGACTTACAACGTTACTAACGTTACTAAAGTAACGCGTTGTAAGTAAGTCGTCGGTTGGTTGTAAACTTTTGAATGAAGATAGTTTTGAACATAAGGACCGTTGTGGAGTGTGGGACCGAAAAGGCTAACGCGTTACTTACAACATGGTGGAGATAGGTGCAGTGTACTGGATCCAGGCTGATAAAGTGTAGAACATGATTAAGTTTTTCTTTACAATTTTGAAAAAGAGCTGTATGCGAGTATTACCGTAACAAAAACTGACGGCCCAGACTGGCAAAGACTGAGTTCGGTGCTTGCAGTGGATATATCATATTTGTGCCTCCATCGTTAAATCGAAGTTTGCTAAGAGCTCGCTTACACTAGTACTCTCTTGTACTTTCTTGTTTTCAAATTTAACCTATATCTGTTCCAAGAATCATTGAAAACACAAATTTTAGAGCAAAATGGTAAAAAATATTATTGTATATAAGATGTTAAAATATTTTGAAACCATTGCGAGTCAAATTATTTAAAATGTGAAATTTGTACAACGAATGGCTGTGCAATGTGCATGTAAGTTGTGTAAATATATGTTTAACCTTACTTCATGCGGTTGTGCCTTTGCAGTATGCTATTTCATGGTAACTTTGTTCAGAAGTTTTAAAGCAATTGAAATGCCTTTCAACAATAATTAGGTAACTTTTTTTGTTCAATACTTAATATTTGTTTTATAAAATAATTTCTTATAATGCATAGTTGTACGAAGCCCTCCAAATTTAGGTCATTATCTGCTTCATGTTTTATATTTGGTCTTTTTGTCTAAGTTAATCTACTTCTTGGAGGCAAGCAAAAAAGTTACGTTTGTTAATCAATCAAACGCTTCCTTATTCCAGGATTACTGCTGACTTGCAATGTTCCCTCTAATTTTTCAAGAGTCTGAGCAAACACACGAACTCCCTGAGCGGTCCCTTGGACCACTGTGAGCAACATCAGACATGCCACGTGCGCACTGTGGCCATTATTATGCGTTTATCTTATTTTCAAATCAAGTTGGATATTTTTTGTGCGCAACACAGATTTTCTGTGCGCGGAGACCGTGTCAGCAGTGCGCATTTGCGCTCGCGTGCAGTTTAAATGGAACAGTGCTGACTTGCCGTAGGATCGGGATAAAACATCAAGGATCAGGAATGATCCACATCTGATTCCAATCGCGCTTTCTGCTAAAGGCCTTAATTTGTTGTTAGATATTTCATGAAATAATAGTTTCAGTGATTGCGTTGTATGAAAAGTAAGAAGTTATACAAGCAAGTTATACAAGAAACATGCAAGCAACGTCAGTACATTTTTGTTTTTTTTTTAAGCTCGCACCGATATCAGTAAACTACTGTATATTATAGCAAGCTCACTATACTTTACAAAATAAAAATATAATATGCATACTTCTGTTTCGCATTAATTCTATAACATGTTGAAAAACAATCCCATGCGTAGACAACCTCACAAAAGTCTTATTAATTTACCGGATCAAGTTACAAAAATTTCGTGTACGGTATCCACACAACAACGTCACAAGACTAAGCACAATTGTTACCATGACGCTGTGACAAGTGACAACCATTCAATCAAGATGCCTGTATTGTACACATTAATAATACCCGTAGCAATGACACAAAAATTTCCCATCAATGTTACAACATTTATCAAACTTTGATCAACGGTGACACGATTACAGCCTGATTTCAATCAGCAGTTAATATGTCGGACGAATCTAACGGTTGTTATTTGTGGAACAAAGAATTGAGCTTAGCGAAAGATTTAAGAAAATGTTGCGACAAGAAAGGTAAAGAAAATGATACAAAAGAATCAGCTAAAATTCTTCATCAACTAGGTTTAGTTTACAAAGAAAGAAGTGAGGAATATGAATGGAGGTTTACTTTCGCCATGGCTGTGTTAACTCTGATAGGAAACTCGCCATCACGAATCACTGATCTCATACGTAACGCGCTTCCAGCAATACTAACCAGCATACGATTCGCGCTTATTCGAAGCGCTGCTCTCATGAATGCGGCGATTGTGAGGAAACCTTCAAATGTTGACGAAATCAAAAACGATCTTGATAAAGTTCATCGTTATGTGCTTAAACTTGCTAAAGTACAATGTGATCATTTTGATGTGGATGCTTTTGTTGATGAAGTCGTTCGTGAAAAAATTAAATCAATGAGAGAAGAAACAGAGTTGGTTCTGGATAAACTTAAACATATTCCGGATTTTGTTTCATCAGAGAGAGCACATGAGTTAGAAATGGACAAAATAAACCGAGTTAAGACACTCCAAGATAATATCGCAGCAAAATACACTGATATTATGAAGTCTATATCAGACAAGTGTATACAAATCCTGGGAAAGCCCCCGTGTCGATGCTGTGTAGCTGGAATGGGATCTTTGGCTCGTAAAGAAATTACTCCATATTCAGATTTCGAACACGTTATTTTGCTCGATGATGAATTGTTGCAGAATCACGATGAAAACAGCGATCAATATCAATCTGCTTTGGAATACTTTCGGTGGTTTTCAGTTTTATTTCACATGATTATATTAAGATTAGGAGAAACAATTATTCCAGCAGTTTCTGTTCCATCTTTAAATAACAACCAAATAAAGGAACAGAACTGGTTTTATGACGCTCATACACCGAGTGGTATATCGTTTGATGGAATGGTTTTGCATGCTTGTAAGTTTCCACTTGGTCGACAGGAAAAGACCAAGAACAAGCCATGGACAACTGAACTTATTAAACCTGTGACAAAGATGGTGGAATATTTGGATGCAGATGTTGATTTCAAGAATGGATATCACTTGGGAGACATTTTAACTAAAATGAGTTTTGTTTCTGGTCTCAAGTCAATTTATGATCAATTTTCACAACAAGTAACCGATCAAATACAATCTTCGTCGATGCTGAGACAATATCAGTTGATATTTAAACAACTTGCAGAAGATCTTAATAATTTCAATGTGAGCAAACATTTGATAAGTTTGAATTACAGGAAGCCTTTTAACATCAAACGTGTTGTTTATCGAAGTTCAACTTTGTTTATTGCTGCTCTGGGTCGATTGAACTCGATTTATCAGTCGCCATGTTCATGTTATGACATCATAGATAAGTTGACAAAGAAACAGAAAATTAATTCAGAAACTGCTCATAAAATGGCCTATTCAATATCCATTGCATGTGAAGTGCGACTCAAAATTTATTGTTTGAAGAGAAAACAAGACGACATGTCCAAAAATCCGTTGTATTTTAACTCCACACATAATTTTATACCTGACCTTGTTGCAACTGTTGGAGAGAAATCAATTATCGATTTTTTCAAAATAACTTGGAGCTTACAAACAATAATTTGTCTAAACAATTACAACATGGGGGAGATGGATACTGTTAGCAAAATAATGATTTTATTCCGGGTAGGAATTTGTGAAAAAGTAGTTGAGGACTGGAACCATAATAAAGATGTTAGTATCGTTTGTAAAGTGTTTGTTGTTGGAGCTTTCAAATTCACCTCTAGATATGAAGCTGCAATATCACTTGGCAAATCTCTTTTAATTCAACCACTTTCCGACGATGCAACAATTCATGTTTTATATTATGTGACCAACAGTTTGGTAGACTTAGGTTGCAGAGATGATGGAGTTTGTAAAAAACTGAAAAATATTTTAGACAGTTTATCACCAAATGGTTTGAATGATATAGATAGATGGCATGGTCAAGAAGCTCATGGCCGTTATTTACTTTTTGTCGATAATGATCATGAAAAATCTTTGGGTGTGTTCATCAAGTTTCATGGCTCGTTGTTAAAACGCATAAAGACCATTGATGGTGATGACATGGAGAAAGAACTCTGTTTAAAATATTTTCTTTCGAGAAACTTGTATCAGATTGCATTTTGTTTGCATTTCAATGGAAACAATAAACAAGCAATTAAGAAATTAAAGGAAGCTTCCAAAATTTTCAATCAAATTGAATCCATTAATGTTGAATCAATTCAAGAAGCAAAATTACTTTTAGGAGTTTGTTATTACGCTGAGAATCTGTATAGGAAGGCCTTAAGGGTATTCGAGAGAGCATTATTACTTCATAAACAATATCCTTGCCAATCGATGAAACAGAGATTACCAAAAGTCAACATGGCAGTGGAATGTTGTAAGGCAATGTTAAATGAAAAAGATGCACTTTTATTGTTTTCTACTAATGCTGAATAAAGGCAATTTGCTGCAGCTTTATGCGATTTTGGAATTTTTTTCTAATTTGCTTTTATAATAGTTTAGAAAACATTTTCGAAATTAGAAAGCAAATTCAACATTTCCTGTGATGCATGCATTACATACAATATATAATACTTTATAACAAACACATGGTATAGCTTAAAGTTTACAAATAGAGCTCTCCAACAGAAATGAAAGCTTTTGGCATTGTTTCATTTTTGTCTTATTTTGGATGTAATGTCTGGAATGTTTATAGAGTTCAGTGGTCTAACTTGTGGTAAATCTATTACCTTTGTATTAGATTACTTTGCTTAGATTTGATGATCCGTGACATAGTTAGCAATCATGTGCTTTTTATGGCCTTTTATATCTGATCTAGTCGCATATCAGCCATCCCAGCCAATTTAGTACAGTATATGTATTGCATTTTTTAGCCTGACTCGTTAATTGGATTTTTTGCAAGCAGGATGATAAGTTAGTTGCCAGTAAACTTGTTTTATTGTTTATATCTGTCAATTACGTAATAGAGACGTAGTATTAAAAGTACACCAGTATTGCCGTTTATTATTGCTATTGTACGCAGACTCACAGGGTAGTGATCATTTCCTTAATTTGGCCTTGTTGTACTTTCAGATTATAGGTAATATTACCATGGCTTCTGTACTTATAGAAATCACGCACACGCATACGCGCTTACAGATTTGTCGTCATTCGTATTTCGTAGCTGTTCTGTCTGTCTGTCTGTTCGAGTGATCATTGATTTCCAACCGGTCAATATAACAACTTTAAAGAAATCCGTTTGCATTTCTAATACCCAGGATATGGGAACTTCAGGCCTTGCTGGGCTGAAGGACACCCCTTAAGTGGTCAGCATCTATAAATATGCCGATTACACGTTACCTACCATTTTTTAATTTTTTAGTTAAAATTCTTATCAAGGCTTTTTACTTTTAACATTTCTTTTCCTGCTTTTATATTTCAACCTTTAAAAGCAACCATTTCTGAATTAACGAAACTCCAAAATTTTGTTGAAATTGTTGTTATGAAGATGATGTTAAAAGGCCGGTATAATTGCTGGTTTTACCCATTTCCACTCATTCTGTTATAGGCCCGTACTCGTTTACGTAGGTATCGATCAATGTTTCAAAGGTTTTTATCACGATAGAAGAAACCGAAACTTTTATAGAAAGTAACCATTTCACCTAAATTATTAGATCTCGTTGTCCGTTGTTAACATTCGCGGTTAGGTTGCAAGAATGGATACGAAAAATGTTGATTTTAGTTATATTTTAGATTTAAATTTGGATTCAGATTAGACGTTAAATTTAAGTTAGGTTTAGATTACTATGTTATAACATCGAAACTATGTTCTATACCCATTGTTTCTAGCTTTCGGGCTTGCTTATAAAATACAAAAATGCGAAACTACGTGTGTTGTATAGGCTTATTCTTACGTCATGTATATACAAATGGATACCGATAAGCTTATATAACCTAGCTTTTGAACTGCGTTGAAAAATGTCATGTTTGAGCTCGTTATAGGGGGCAAATTACAATATCAACACATTCAGGACGATATTTCAAACTTCAGTGTCGTTTGTGCTGTTTCTTGCTCTTTGTGTGGTCCTTTGTTGTTCGGAATCACGTTAATTCTTTTGTAGGAAATAAACAAAAAGCTCTAAACTATGCCGGCACCACCGACAATAAGCACCGCCAGGTTCTTAATTTTGTTTCTATTAAATTATATCTATATGAGTGCAGCAATAAACGTGCAGTATTCTTTTTAATTAAAGAGTGTTATTCCATATAGACTTCATACTGCTTACAAGCAAATTGTTTTAAAAAATATGTCTAGGCGTATAAATATAATCAGATAAATGCATTTACCTAAAATATCTGCAACAAACTATACAGCTAGGACACTGCAAATAAGTTCTACACCAATCACAAAAAAACATGTGTGTGTAAAAATAATTGGTTAAGCCACGAATTCAGACTCCTGCCAAGTGTCGTGCACCATCGACAAATAAACATGTTCCCATGATCATTTTCGCACGATCCGATGCCAAAATCATGATTGCGTCTATGACATCATCAACCATGACGTTCTTCTTACCCAGGGGAACATGTTTTGCTCATCGTTCCGCCACGTCATCAACTTTTTCGCCGCCGTCCAACCAACGTTGTAATATGTTCGTCTTCGTAAACGCTGGGTTGTGAGAAATATAACGTTGGTTAAATTTGTCGCCTGGATGAGACAGCGAAAAATGTTGGCTACTTACTTCACTGCGTTTATTATTATCCCTTTCTCGGCGAGTACTGGAAAAACTGACAATGAGCTACAGAAGTCTATAGCCTATACATAGCTTTACAAGGGTAGCATATAAGCAAATAATTCAGACATGATTGCTACTCTAGGTTAATACTATTTTACCAACGGCTGCGATTTTTGTGAAATGATCTACCGAAGAGTAGAATCTACCGAATCATTGTTTGCACGCAGCATGATATGTTAGTTGCCAGTAAACCTGTTTTAATTGATTTATTCATTGTCATTGATTTCCAACCGTTCAATATAAAAACTTTAAAGAAATCCGTTTGCATTTCTAATATCCAAGATATGGGAACTTCAGGCCTTGCTGGCGTGAAGGACACCCCTTAGGTGGTCAGCATCTATAAATTTGCCCATTACACGTTACCTACCATTTCTAAATTATTTTTCAAGGCTTTTTATTTTTAACATATCTTGTATACTGCTTTTATACTTCAACCTTTAAAAGCAACCATTTTTGAATTAACGAAACTACAACAAAATTTGTTGAAATTGTTGTTATAAAAAGGTTGCTAGGTTGCTATGTTATAACATCGAAGCTACGTGACCAAGGAATCTGTGACAAAATAGCTTTAAAAGTACGAAGTTTCCGATGAAATAGTGACAATCATTTTTAATACATAAACTTTACAGTAATAATATTTGCTGTGTTAGAATGTCTACGATTTATTTATGTTTACCAGCTCTGTGGTCTTTTACCTAAAAGGTCTTTGGACGACTTAAACCAGGCGATAATTCACAGATCGCTACAGAGTTACTTTCCGGCCATTGCTACAACGCTTGTATTTTGTCGATGGATTTGATATTTCCATTTTGTTTTCTTTATTCAAACTTGGCAAAAATGGTGAACACTAAGCAGTACCAGTACAGCTGTGAACTGTCATTGCCCTACATCCATTGCTGCTAGCTTTCGGGCTTGCTTAAAATATACACAAACACGAAACTACGTATATTGTACGCTCATTCTTACGTCATGTATGTACAAATGGATACCGATAAGCTTATATAATCTAGCTTCTAAATTGCTTGAAAAATATCATGTTTGAGCTCTTTACAGGAGGCTAATTACAATATCAACACATCCAGGACGATATTTCAAACTTCAGTCTCGTTGGTGCTGTTTCCTGCTCTTTGTATTGTCCTTTGTTGTTCGGAATCACGAGAATTCTCTTCTAGAAAGTAAACTAATAGCTTTAAATTGTACCAGATACGACAATAAGCACAACCAGGTTCTTAATTTTGTTTTAATTAAATTATATCTATGTGCGTGTAGCGACAAACGTGCTTATATGTTTGATATTCCAAATAGACTTCATGTTGCTTGCAATCAAATTGTTTATACAAAACGTCCAAACGTATAAAGATAAATAGATAAATGCATTTACCTGAAATATCTACAACAAACTATACAGTTAGGACACTGCAAATAAGTTCTACACCATGCTGCACCAATCATAGAAAACATCTGTGTAAAAATAATTGGTTAAGCCACAAATTCAGACTCCTGCCAAGTGTCGTGCACAATCGACGAATAAACATGTTCCCGTGATCATTTTCGCACGAGCCGATGTCGAAAACATGATTGCGTCTATGACATCATCAAACATGACGTTCTTCCTGCCCAGGGGAACAACTTTTGCTCGTCGATCCGCCACGCCATCGATTCTTTCGCCGCAGTCCAACCAACGTCGTAATACGTTCGTCTTCATAAACGTTGGGTTGTAAGGAACATAAAGTTGGTTGAATTTCTCGCCAGGATGAGACAGCGAAAAATGTCGGCCACTAACTTGACTGCGTTTATTCTTTTCCCTTTCTCGGCGAGTACTTGAAAAAAAGACAATGAGTTACATATGTCTATAGCCTACACATTGCTTTACAAGGGTAGCATATACGAAAATAATTCAGGCATGATTGCTACACTAGTTTAATGCTGTTTTACCAACGGCTGCGATTTTTTGTGAAATGATCGACCGAAGACTTGCTCATGCAGTAAACCAGTTCCGACGCAGTGGCATATTTCTTGCTCGCTATGCTTGAAATATTGACGATACGGCCTGAAAAATTTGCAGAACGCACTTTTTGAAGAGCTCAATTTAAATATATGAAGTCAGTTTGGTATAAAAGGTAAGTTAGTGAGCGATGAACTTGTTCCTACCTTTTGTTTTTTCCAGATGTGGTAAAACAAATGGATTGAAGAAAAGGGGATCCCTTACATTTACGTTGTCGGTATCGTCAAAATCGTTAAAGGCAGCCTAACACATGGTTGATAAAGTAAAAAGAATGCATGCAGAAATTCGTATTAACTTAACTTTAGACTAAATACACGACCTTTATATTTGCAGTACAGTATCCTGCTCTACCGTTGCCGTAGCTTACAGTAAAGAGAAACCCACTGTACTACAACGCCATACTTGCTTCAGGTTACTGCCTGTTTGTAAATCAGTGTTGTTAAACAAGAATGTGAAAGTGTGAAAATGTGAATGTGCTGTTCTGATCCAACACTTTCACATTCTGTCACAATCTTTGCAAGACTCTGTTCGTCACGGTCCATACAAGTAGATACAAGACCACTCGCTGCACCTGTGTGATGCAAACTGGGCAGTGAATTACAAGTGAAATGCGAACTATTTCAGGTATTTCGAGTACTTCATATAAATTAATCATCTCACAGTCAAATTCGGCTTAATTGAATGCTTCTGATGCTCATTTTTATACACAGTGTAGTCGAAGTTATTGCAATACAATTTTAGTTCTGTACTGCGGTTTCAGTAACCGACTATACTGTAAGCTAACCTATCAATGTTTAAGGAGATAGAACCAACTATGCATGTATTTGCATTTGCCACGAAATTATTCCTATATTTAAGCAACTTTCACAATTTAAATTACTTGACTCGCAATGATTTCAAAAAAGTTTAACTTTCATTCTTTGAAAGCAAAACTTTCTTTGAAAAAGAATAAAAATTCGATAGTGAAGTTTGTTCGTTTTTATCCCTCTTCATATAAGAATTAGCTCACTCTTAAACCAAAACTTTTTAAACTTGATTTTCACTCGAGTAAGATCAAAAATAGGAGAAGTCCAATTTCTGCCCGATAGAAACCGTTGCTATATTTATTCTGTTTCATTAAAGGACTTATTAGTTAGTTATTCGATCGTTTATACATTTCTTTATACAAATCATATCTGTAAACGAACATTACTGCTATAACAATTATAGTCAAAATACGTGGACTGAAATGAGAACACGGCTACTTAAAATGATCAAGGCGCATTGTTACTTAGCTAAATTAAATACTTATGTAACCAAGATTTTCCTTGGGCCAGGAAACCTCCCGCTTTTACGGCTAGTCGGTTAGCCGGTTTCTGCTCTCCTATCTTATATCAGCATTCGTTTAATAAAAACAAACATCCTTTCTGTATTAAAAGCAAATTTAGATTGATTCAACCTTCGCCCAGCACTTCCTAGCCGAGCGCAACACACCACCAACACAGACTCCACCGTTGTCAGGCACTGAGAAAATAAACGCGGGACGCTAAATACCAATTAGGCCCTAGGGGTAGCGATGTAAGACGACACTAAAAGATGTGCACATAAGAATAGTTAAAATACGGCAGCACGTGAGCTAACATAAGAAAACCTGACGAGCATGCATACGAATGAGGCAATGCACAACGCGAATAAAAACAGAAGTTGACCAACACATTGGACTAAATTAACCTACAAGATTGGAGCGAACAAACCGTGTACAATGTGAACAATTGACTCCCTACTTGGGTAATTAAAATGCAGTCTATCTAAAACTGGTAACAACTCAAACTGTAAACAATTGAATTACAAATTAGGTGACGCGATATTAAAATATGTTGGTTCTAAAACGGGTGCGTAAAAATAATCCCGTGATACTTCTACACATAATGATTTTTCTCAATGCTCCTGAAAGTGGTCGATGTCACTCTTGCTTGCTTAAGACGAATGTTTGCGCATAATGTTTGCTTGAAACGACGAGCGTGTATGAAACGTTTACCATCTCATAGAGTAAAAGCGCTATTTCATTGCGGAAAGTTTCAAACAACAGTTATAATGGCGGAAAAACTTGACGATTATCTGTGGAACAAGGAGTTGAGTTTAGCAAAGGATTTAAGGAAATGTTGTGACGAGAAAGGTGCAGAAAAAGATATAAAAGAATCAGCTGAAATTCTTCATAAAGTAGGTTTAGTTTACAAAGAAAGAAGTGAGGAATATGAATGGAGGTTTACCTTCGCTATGGCTGTGTTAACTCTGATAGGAAAAGCGCCGTCACGAATCACTACCCTCATACGTAACGCGCTTCCAGCAATACTAACCAGCATACGATTCGCGCTTATTCGAAGCGCTGCTCTCATGAATGCGGCGATTGTGAGGAAACCTTCAAATGTTGACGTAACCAAAATTGATCTTGATAAAGTTCATCGTTATGTGCTTAAACTTGCTAAAGTACAACGTGATCACTTTGATATCGATGCTTATGTCGATGAAGTTGTTCATAAGAAAATTAAATCGATGAGAGAAGAAACTAAGTTGGCTCTGGATAAACTTAATCATATTCCGGATGATGTTTCATCAGAGAGAGCACATGAGTTAGAAATGGACAAAATAAACCGAGTTAAGACACTCCAAGATAATATCGCAGCAAAATACACTGATATCATGAAGTCTATATCAGATAAGTGTATCGAAGTAATGGGAGAGCCCCCGTGTCGATACTGTGTAGCCGGAATGGGATCTTTAGCTCGTACAGAAATTACTCCATATTCAGATTTCGAACACGTTATTTTGCTCGATGATGAATTGTTGCAGAATCACGATGAAAACAGCGATCAATATCAATCCGCGTTGGAATACTTTCGATGGTTTTCGATTTTATTTCACGTAATTATATTAAGATTGGGAGAAACAATTATACCAGCAGTGTCTGTTCCATCCTTAAATAACAATCAAATCAAAGAACACAACTGGTTTTATGACGCGCATACACCGAGCGGTATCTCATTTGATGGAATGGTTTTGCATGCTTGTAAGTTTCCACTTGGTCGACAGGAAAAGACCAAGAACAAACCATGGAAAACTGAACTTATTCAACCTGTTACGAAGATGGTGAAATATTTGGATGCAGATGTTGATTTAAAGAACGGATATCACTTGGGAGACATTTTAACTAAAACAAGTTTTGTTTCTGGTTTCAAGTCAATTTATGATATATTTTCACGACGAGTAACCGACCAAATACAATCCTTGTCGATGCCCAGACAACATGAGTTGATATTAAAACAACTTGAAGAAGATCTTAATAATTTTGATGTGGGCAAACTATTGGTGCAGTTTAATGTCGCGATGTCATTCAACATCAAACGTGTTGTTTATCGAAGTTCAACTTTATTCATTGCTGCTCTCGGTCGATTGAACTCGATTTATCAGTCGCCATGTTCATGTTATGACGTCATAGACAAGTTGACAGAAAAACAAAAATTTGATTCGGAAATTGCTCATAAATTGGCCTATTCAATATCCATTGCATGTGAAGTTCGACTCAAAATTTATTGTTTGAAGAGAAAACAAGACGACATATCCCATAAACCGTTGTATTATAACATCACAGACAGCTTTCTACCTGACCTTGTTGCAGCTGTTGGAGAGAAATCTATCATCGATTATTTCAAAATAACTTGGAGTTTACAAACAATGATTCGTCGAAACAATTACAACCTTATGGAGAAAGATACTGATACCAACATAATGATTTTATTCCAGATGGGAATGTTTGAAAAAGTAGTTGAGGAATGGAACGATAATAAAGATGTTAGTACCGTTTGTAAATTGATTGTTGTTGATGCTTTAAGAATAATCTCCAGACTTGATGCTGCAATATCACTTGGAAAATCTCTTTTAACTCAACCACTTCCCGTAAATGTAACAATTCATGTTTTATTCGATATAACTATTAGTTTGGTAGAATTAGGTCGCAGAGATGATGGCGTTTGCAAAAGACTGAAAAATATTTTAGACAGTTTATCACCAAATGATTTGAATGATGTAGATGGATGGCTTGGTAAAGAAGCTTATGGTCGTTACTTACTTTTTGTTGAAAATGATCATGAAAAAGCTTTGGGCGTATTCATCAAG
This sequence comes from Clavelina lepadiformis, assembly GCF_947623445.1. NCBI lineage: Eukaryota > Metazoa > Chordata > Ascidiacea > Aplousobranchia > Clavelinidae > Clavelina > Clavelina lepadiformis. Next base: position 23,153,962 of record NC_135241.1, read on the forward strand.
CTCCATGGCTCGTTGTTAAAAAGCAGGCAGGAAATTGATGGCGATGACATGGAGAAAGAAATCTGCATAAAAAGTTTTCGTTCCAAAAACTTCCATCAGATTGCATTTTGTTTGCATTTCAATGGAAACAATAAACAAGCAATTAAAAAATTAAAGGAAGCTTGGAAGCTTGAATCCGTGGAAATTGGATTAGTTCAAGAAGCAAATTTACTTTTAGGAGTTTGTTATTACGCTGACCAACTGTATAAGAAGGCAATGAAGGAGTTCGAGAGAGCATTATTACTTCATAAACGATATCCTTGCCAATGGATGGAACAGAGATTACCAAAAGTCAACATGGCAGTGGAGTGTTGTAAGGCAAAATTAAATGAACAAGATGCACTTTTATTATTTTCTACTAATGCTGAATATAGACAATTTGCTGCAACTTTATGTAATTGTCGTATTTTCTTCTAATTTGCTTTTATAATGGCTTAGAAAATATTTTCGAAATTAGAAGGTAAATTGAATTTTGTTGTGATACAAAGTATATAATTGTTCATAACAAGCAAAAGGTAAACTACAGTTCACAAATGGCTGAAGCAAACGTACGCTACTATAATGCAAAGTTTGTAAATTATTTTTAAATGCACCCAGAATTGTGCCATCTAACAGGAATGAAATTTTTTTGCATTGGTCCATATTTATCGTATTTGTGATGTAATATCCAGAACGGAATAATATGAGAAATGGTAAAATGATGTTACTTGTTATGGATTACAAGTGTCTTGTGTGCGTATGTCATTTTTGTTGATGCTTTCATTCTCTATCTATACAGAATGTCAGCGCTCACATTATTCCCCATTTTGCTGCATCATTTGTATTCTCAATGATTCTGGGAACCGGTATATATCTAAACAAATTGAATCAATTTTTAACACATTTTATTTTTTAACAAATCTTTTTCTGTTTATATACTTCATCCTTAAAAAGCAAACATTTCTAAATTAAAGAAACTACAATTTAATTTGTATAACTTGCTGTTGAAAAATGTGGCAAGAACGTTATAAATGCTGGTTTCTCTTATTTTGTTACTGGAGCAGAAAAGATAGGAAGGAGCATTAGTGAAGCTATTGCAAAATCAATCGCGCAACTAAAACTATATGTTGGTAATATAAGTCGACTTTATATTCATTAAACAAAATACTGCATATAAAGAGTTTAAGGTGGGGTAATGGGAATGCTATGAAGGTTTTCAAAAGTCCTTCAAAATGAATCACTTTTATTATAGTTTACAATATCACAACTACTTCACATCTAACTGGCTCTTTAGTACAGGCATAATCGAGCAGCACGCTATCCGATTTTTTCGCGGTAATAGCCGAGAAAAGGGATAACAATCAACGCAGTCGCGTAGGTAGCCAACCATTTTTCGCTCTCTCATCCAGGTGACAAATTCAACCAACTTTATATTCCTTACAACCCAGCGTTTATGAAGACGAATATATTCCGACGTTGGTTGGACGGCTGCATAAAAGTCGATGACGTGGCGGAGCGACGAGCAAAACTTGTTCCCCTGGACAAGAAGAACGTCATGGTTGATGATGTCATAGACGTAATCATGTTTTTGGCATCGGATAGTGCGAAAATGATCACGAGAACATGTTTATTCGTTGATGGTGCGGGACACTTGACAGGAGTCTGAATTCGTGGCTTGACCAATTATTTTTGTGTCTGTTGTCGCACGCCTAAAGTGCACACACCGAACAAACTCTCTGAAGTCACAGAATCATGGTGAATTTAATACAGTAGTGAATTATAATAATATTATGATTGGCGTATAAATTAAGCGATTGTGTGTTTCTTGCTACAAAAAGTGTCATTTCACATATGCGCATTATATGACGTATTTCGTGGCTATAAGATAATTTATCCAGCTCAACTATGACAGGTGTAGTGAAGTAGCCTACGTTTCAAGTGATTGTGATACTCTATCCAAACCGGATGCGCGACATTACTATTTTAACTAGGTGTGGCCGACACTGCACACACATTTTGAATCGTTAATTACTCGAAAACTATAGGTCGTAAACTGATCGGATTTTTACAGGTTGGTAGCAAAAACATCTGGCTTCCTGTATACATCATAATTTTAAAACTAAAGAAAGTGCATTTAGTGTAAATTAAGTACTTCTACAAGTGATACATTTCTAGAAGTATTTCTTGTTACGCCGCGGCCCCGCTGTGCAGAAAACCAGCTGACTGCGAGAAGAGAACACCAGAGAATAAATAGTTAGTTGAGTTAGTGGTGCGTGAATGAGTAAACGAAAACGATTCGCTTTAATGCGGAGAGCGAGCAAAATTATGAAAACATGACAATATTTCAAAAATTACAAAATCAAACTCTATAAAACAAGCATGGACAGATAGCTGAACAGTTTTTAGGAAAAGTCACCAAATTTCAAATTTCTACAGCAAACAGTGCAACTGTACGCCACGTTTTGCTGTGACTGTGTGCAGGGGAGGCCACACTTAGTGTAAATAGGGTTAAGTAGCATTTCTACCACAAATTTTAATGACGACTACGTTCGCTTCTTTACTTTTCTCTGTTGACGTAATCATGCCGTCAAAATTTCATTGGTTGGAAACAATGTCTTTCTATGACGCATCGCATTCGTGTCGATTTGTAATTGGTTATGACACATATAAAGTACGTCTTAACGACTGAAGTGGAAAAAATACTTTCTGTTTTGGAAGAAATTCGTGATTTGCTGTTTGTTTGGAAAACATCTAGAATTGATTTGGAATGAAATTCTTGTACTACGTAATCAAATTGTGGCTACATTAGGAATATACACATTTGGACTTTTATGAATGCTGGCTAGAAGAAACAAATAAGCGAAAGTATAAACAACGGAGTCAAAAAGTTAAATAAACAAAAGGAGTTCTCAAGGACAAATATAATCATTGGCTTTAGACAATTCCAATACATTTATATAACCCCCATCGCTATGGCATCCTTGAAGGAGAAATTAATTATTTCTTTAATATGTTTCTTTGAGCGGCATTTAAAATTGTTCTATTATGTTTCGTAAAACTTTATTTCATTTCTTTTGGTTTTCACCGGAATTCTTCGGACGAGGTATTCGCAGTGACGCAAGGATAGTGAAGCCCTAAAACGCAATCAAAAGTTAACAGTATTACTATATAACTATTATAGATATAACTATATCGATTATATAACTCATAAGCTATAACATCACAGTTAAAAGGAAAAATGTTTTCAGGAAATTTACCGTGGCTGTGACTTCCTGCAAATCCACCAGAGTGTTTGGACCGTTAGCTTTTTTGATCTGGCCTTTCTCGGACTCAGTCGATTTAATTTGATCGTCAGACTCGACTGTCATAGAATCATCGTCCTGTAGTGTATCTAGCAAGGCATCTATGATCGCTTCTTTCCTACTGGGATCTTTTTCCTTGAAAATTTGGATGTATTTGACTTCTTTATCAGTCTAATATCACAGCAAACACCAAAAAATACCGTTTAAGTAATAAAGCGCCAGACACCGCAGGTGAGTTGTAACTCAATGAAAATCTTTTAAACTCGCGACCAGTCTTTTACCGGCGCTTTGTTCGGAGTAAGTGATTGTCTGGTCTTATATCCACGGAAATTTGCTTGTATCAAGGTCGCGGCTTTCGCTGCGTCACAGTCGCCTGGAACAACGTCATAATGAGACAACGTGATAATGTTTGTGTTGTTGGAACGTTGGTGATGTTTGATGCTTGCCAAGCTTTGTGTTCTCCATATGAAAAATCTTTCAACGAATAAAAGCAGACGATTAATTATTCACATATCGTTACAAAGTTACTTTCCGCTCCTTGCTAAAAAGCGCGCATTTTCTGATGGATTTGATACTTCCATTTTGGGATTTATACAAACTTCCAAAAACTTGTGAACACAAAGGATTATTTGTAGCTGTAGATAGTTACTGTACTGCCTTATACCCATTAATGCCAGCTTTCGGGTTTGCATTATATACGCACAAACATGAACTTTCGTATATGGTTGGCTCATTATTACGTCATTTATATAAATTAATGCGTAGCAAATAACCGTAGTTTAGTTTATGTGTTTAAAGATCTTCTCTTTGAAAACAATCATCGTGCTTAGGGATCTTTATAGGAAATTCATTACAGTAAAAACACATCCATGACGATGTTTTAAACTTAAGTTTCGATCTTTCAACGCAAGCTCTGTTTATGCCCCTTCTTGTTCGGAATGACCTTAAGTCTTTTTATAGTGGGTAAAAAAAGTACAACAACAAGCACAGTCAGATTCTTAATTTTGTTTCGGTTAAAGTTATGCGGTTTCAGTAAAGTTTTTAACTGCGCCTATTCATAACAATCAAAATACACGATGCCGCAATAGGAATTTTTAACAGGTCAGCTCAAAATTTAGTTTTTCGCAAAGGCAATCAGTAACGGTACCAAAGTCCACTGTTCGGTGAAATCGCGATATTTGTGGATGTTGGACTGGAAAATATAATACGAGTGAGAAGGTGAGTCACAAAACATAAAATGTGAAAGAAAATTGATTAGTGAAGACAAAAACACAACAAACATAATTTTGTTAAAAATGAACTATATCGCTTCGTTGTGATGAATTACCTGGGTTAATAAAATCGAATTGTTGCAGTAATTTGTTAAATACCAACGTAAGCTACATTAAAGGCTTCTGTAACAAACTGCTACATGACATGCACACTGCTGGACAACAAACTGCTGTTTGGTTTAACGACTGCTGCAGTATTTTATTTCCTGGTTAATCATTTTCAACATTGTGTTTACTTATGATGAATAAACGCAACCAGAGCGCATATCTGAACAAGTTAACGCCATTTCGTATAAATGTTTCCAAATGAGAACAGTCATGTCAAATATCATGAAAGATTTTCTCTGGAACAAGGAATTGAGTTTAGCAAAAGATTTAAGGAAATGTTGCGACGAGAAAGGTAAAGAAAAAGATATAAAGGAATCGGCTAAAATTCTTCATCAACTAGGTTTAGTTTACAAAGAAAGAAGTGAGGAATTGCAATGGAGGTTTACTTTCGCCATGGCTGTGTTAACTCTGATAGGAAACTCGCCATCACGAATCACTGATCTCATACGTAACGCGCTTCCAGCAATACTAACCAGCATACGATTCGCGCTTATTCGAAGCGCTGCTCTCATGAATGCGGCGATTGTGAGGAAACCTTCAAATGCTGACGAAATCAAAAACAATCTTGATAAACTTCATCGTTATTTGCTTAAACTTGCTAAAGTACAACGTGATCACTTTAATGTTGATGCCTATGTCAATGAAGTCGTTCGTGAGAAAATTAAATTGATGAGAGAAGAAACTAAGTTGGCTCTGGATAAACTTAAACATATTCCGGATGATGTTTCATCAGAGAGAGCACATGAGTTAGAAATGGACAAAATAAACCGAATTAAGACACTCCAAGATAATATCGCAGCAAAATATACTGATATCATGAAGTCTGTATCAGATAAGTGTATAGAAATCATGGGAAAGCCCCCCTGTCGATACTGTGTAGCCGGAATGGGATCTTTAGCACGTAAAGAAATTACTCCATATTCAGATTTCGAACACGTTATTTTGCTCGATGATGAATTGTTGCAGAATCACGATGAAAACAGCGATCAATATCAATCTGCGTTGGAATACTTTCGATGGTTTTCCATTTTATTTCACGTAATTATATTAAGATTAGGTGAAACAATTATTCCAAGAGTGTCTGTTCCATCCTTAAATAACAATCAAATGAAGGAACACAACTGGTTTTATGACGCTCATACACCGAGTGGTATATCGTTTGATGGAATGGTTTTGCATGCTTGTAAGTTTCCAATTGGTCGACAGGAAAAGACCAAAAACAAACCGTGGACAACTGAACTTATTCAACCTGTTACGAAGATGGTGGAATATTTGGATGCAGATGTTGATTTAAAGAACGGATATCACTTGGGAGATATTTTAACTAAAACAAGTTTTGTTTCTGGTTTCCAGTCAATTTATGATAAATTTTCACAGCAAGTAAATGATCGAATACAATCCTTGTCGATGCCCACACAGCATGAGTTGATATTAAAACAACTTGAAGAAGATCTTAATAACTTTGATGTGGGTAAACTATTGGCGCATTTTATTCCCGCGATGTCATTCAACATCAAACGTGTTGTTTATCGAAGTTCAACTTTGTTCATTGCTGCTCTCGGTCGATTGAACTCGGTTCATCAGTCGCCTTGTTCATGTTATGACGTCATAGATAAGTTGACAGAGAAACAAAAATTTGATTCAGAAACTGCTCATAAATTGGCCTATTCAATATCCATTGCATGCGAAGTGCGACTCAAAATTTATTGTTTGAAGGGGAAACAAGACGACATGTCCCAGGAACCGTTGTATTTTGACATCACAGCTGACAGCTTACTACCTGACCTTGTTGCAGCTGTTGGTAAGAAATCTGTCGTCGATTATTTCAAAACAACTTGGAGTTTACAAAAAATGATTCTTCAAAAAAATTACAACCTTGTGGAGAGAAATACTGATACCAACATAATGATTTTATACCAGATGGGAATGTTTGAAAAAGTAGTTGAGGAATGGAACGATAATAAAGATGTTAGTATCGATTGTAAAGTGGTTGTTGTTGATGCTTTAAGATTCACCTCAAGTCATGAAGCTGCAATATCACTTGGCAAATCTCTTTTAATTCAACCACTTCCCGTAAATGTAACAATTTATTTATTATTCTATATAACTAATGGTTTGGTAGCATTAGGTCGCAGAGATGATGGAGTTTGCAAAAGACTAAAAAATATTTTAGACAGTTTATCACCAAATGGTTTGAATGATATGGATAGATGGCTTGGTCAAGAAACTTATGGCCTTTACTTACTTAGTGTTGATAATGATCATGAAAAAGCTTTGGGTCAATTCATCAAGCTCCATGGCTCGTTGTTAAAATGCACGCAGACCATTGATGGCGATGACATGAAGAAAAAAATTGGCTCAAAATACTTTTTTTTCAGAAACTTACATCACATTGCTATTTGTTTGCATTTCAATGGAAACAATAAAGAAGCAATTAAGAAATTAAAGGAAGCTTTCAAATCATTCAATCAACTTGGATCCGTGGAAATTGGATTAGTTCAAGAAGCAAATTTGCTTTTAGGAGTTTGTTATTACGCTGAGAAACTGTATAGGAAGGCAATAAAGGTAATTGAGAGAGCATTATTACTTCATAAACGATATCCTTGCCAATGGATGGAACAGAGATTACCATACGTCAACATGGCAGTGAAGTGTTGTAAGGCAAAGTTAAATGAACAAGATGCACTTTTATTGTTTTCTACTAATGCTGGATACAGACAGTTTGCTGCAGCTTTATGTGATTATCGTATTTTCTTCTAATTTGCTTTTATAATGGTTTAGAAAATATTTTCGAAATTAGAAGGTGCCGTTATTCTTAGCTTTATTTAACGTAAATCATTCATCTGAAATAATAGAATAATAGTAAAGCAATAATAAGAGAAAAGCAACAAAACCTCACAGCTCGAAAGATGTTCGTTTGACACAATACCAACAGTGAAGTAGTCGTGTCTACCAGTAAGAACTGCCCGAAACAGAAGCGAAACACACGAAGTAATTAAGATAAAACGGGGCGAATTAACTAAGGAATTTTCATTACAGAAGGTAAATTGAATTTTGTTGTGATACAAAGTATATAATTGTTCATAACAAGCAAAAGGTAAACTACAGTTTACAAATGGCTGAAGCAAACGTAAGCTATTATAATGCCATGTTTGTAAATTATTTTTAAATGTAATCAGAATTGTGTCATTATGTCATCGTATGTCATTTTTGTTGATGCTTTCATTCTCTATCTATACAGAATGTCAGTGCTCACATTATTTCCCATTTTGCTGCATCATTTGTATTCTCAATGATTCTGGGAACCGGTATATATCTAAACAAATTGAATCAATTTTTAACACATTTTATTTTTTAACAAATCTTTTTCTGTTTATATACTTCATCCTTAAAAAGCAAACATTTCTAAATTAAAGAAACTACAATTTAATTTGTATAACTTGCTGTTGAAAAATGTGGCAAGAACGTTATAAATGCTGGTTTCTGTTATTTTATTACTGGAGCAGAAAAGATAGGAAGGAGCATTAGTGAAGTAATCGGAAAAGCTATTGAAAAATTATTATTGAAGCTATTAGTGAAGCTATTGAAAAATCAATCGCGCAACTAAAACTATATGTTGGTAATATAAGTCGACTTTATATTCATTAAACAAAAAACTGCATATAAAGAGCTTAAGGTGGGGTAATGGGAATGCTATAAAGGTTTTCAAAAGTCCTTCAAAATGAATGACTTTTATTATAGTTTACAATATCACAACTACTTCACATCTAACTGGCTCTTTAGTACAGGCTTAATCGAGCAACACGCTATCCCATTTTTTTGCAGTAATAGCCGAGAAAGGGATAAGAATAAACGCAGTCACGTAGGTAGCCAACAGTTTTCGCTGTCTCATCCAGGCAAAAAATTCAACCAGCTTTATATTCCTTACAACCCAGCGTTAATGGAGACGAACATATTACAACGTTGGTTGGACGGCTGCATAAAAGTCGATGACGTGGCGGAGCGACGAGCAAAAGTTGTTCCCCTGGACAGGAAGAACGTCATGGTTGATGATGTCATAGACGCAATCATGTTTTTGGCATCGGATAGTGCGAAAATGATCACGAGAACATGTTTATTCGTTGATGGTGCGGGACACTTGACAGGAGTCTGAATTCGTGGCTTGACCAATTATTTTTGTGTCTGTTGTCGCACGCCTAAAGTGCACACACCGCACAAACTCTCTGAAGTCACAGAATCATGGTGAATTCAATACAGTAGTGAATTATAATAATATTATGATTGGCGTATAAATTAAGCGATTGTGTGTTTCTGGCTACAAAAAATGTCATTTAACATATGCGCATTATGACGTATTTCGTGGCTATTATAAGATAGTTTGTCCATCTCAGCAATGACGGGTGTAGTGAAGTAGCCTACGTTTCAAGTGATTGTGGTACCCTATCCAAACCGGGTGCGCGACATTACTATTTTAGCTAGGTGTGGCCGACATTGCACACACATTTTTAATCGTTAATTACTCGAAAACTATACGTCGTAAACCGATCAGATATTTACAGGTTAGTAGCAAAAACATCTGGCTTCCTGTATACATCATAATTGTGAAACTAAAGAAAGTGCATACTAGTGTACATTAAGTATTTCTACAAGTGATACAGTTCTTGTTACGCCGCGCCCCGCTGTGCGGAAAACCAGCTGACTGCGAGAAGAGAACACAAGAGAATAGTTAGTCGAGTTATTGGTGCGTGAATGAGCAAACGAAAACGACATACTTTCAAAATTTCGAAAATATGACAATACTTCAAAAATTATAAACTCCAACTTTATAAAACAAACATGGACAGATACCTGAACATTTTCAAGGAAAAGTCATCAAATTTCAAATTTCTACAGCAAATAATGCAACTGCACGCCACGTTTTGCTGTGACTGTGTGCAGGGGAGGCCACAACTAGTGTAAATAGGGTTAAGTAGCATTTCTACCACAAATAGTAATGATGACCACGTTTGCTTGTTTACTTTTCTCTGCTGACGTAATCTTGCCGTCAAAATTTCATTGGTTGGAAATAATATCTTCCTATGACGCATTGTATTCGTGTCGATTTGTAATTGGTTATGACTAGGGCCATTTTTATTTTGACCTAAAAAAAAAATTTTTTGACTTTATTTTTATCAAATTTTAACTTTATTTTGACCTAACGAAATTGCTTATTTGTAGAGGCCACAGTTCTTCCTCCAGTTACCCAAACATAATATTTTGTCGATTTCAGACCCAAACGTAATATTTTGTCGAAAAGTCAAGGTGTTATATTGATTATAAAAAGTGCGTCGTGTTCTTTGGCGATAGATTTAGGTACCTTGTTTTATTTTGTCCTTGTGAAAAGGGCACTTTGCCTCGATTTTCTCCGCATGGTAAATTCTAATAAACAGCAAATTAAACAGGGAATGCTTGTTGTTACTTCAATCCAGCTTGATGGTGTTTACTTTTCCTGTGGCCTTCAACAAAATACTTTTTATCGCACTTCACTATAACCTCGCAAAAATTGCACCTTAAATCACCCCCGGGAGTTGCAATTCATCAGAAAAATCTCGACAAATCTGTCTAACTTTTGCTGAAGACGATTTAGCTTGCTTAGGCATTTTTGTATTACAGAATGTCAGTAGGCTATTCCTAAAATTCAAACTGTTAATCTTCGAAAAGACCACGTTTATGAAGAGGAAGTGTTTTGTAAGAGTTATTTAAATACGTAACAATGAATAAACAATGGACAATTTGCGATAAAAGTTACTGCTGATCCAAGTGGGCATCGTGACTTATTTCCTGCTTTTATGGGTTAATATGGTTTAATTGTGTCGCAGTTCCTAATTTACAATGCTTCCACGAGGATTTTTACAAGAATTACTCTCAAGAAACACAAAAACTTTGTAAAAAGCCATATTTTGACAAATTTTGACTTTATTGAAAATTTTGACTTTATTGTAAATTTTGACTTTATTTTGACCTATTAACTTCTCAGAAACAATCCCCTAGGTGCTGAAAACAACTTTATTCTATGATTCGTGGTCAGACGAGGTCCTTAAAAATTTTTGACTTTATTGACTTTTGCGGGCCCTAGTTATGACACATATAAAATACGTCTTAATGACTGAAGTGCAAGAAATACTTTCTTCTTTGGAAGAAATTCGTGATTTGCTGTTAGTTTGGGAAAACATCTAGAATTGATTTGGAATGAAATTCTTGTACTACGTAATGAAATTGTGGCTAAATTAGGAATATAAGAATTTGGACTTTTATGAATGCTGGCTAGAAGAAACAAATAAGCGAAAGTATAAATAACGGATTCAAAAAGTTTAATAGACAAAAAGAGTTCTCAAGGACAAATATAACCACTGGCTATAGATAATACCGATACATTAATATAACCCGTCATCGCTATAGCATTGTTGAAGGGGAAATTATTTCTTTAACATGTTTCTTTGAGCGGCATTTAAAATTGTTCTATTATGTTTCGAAAAACTTTATTTCATTTCTTTTGGTTTTCACTGGAATTCTTCGGACGAGGTATTCGCAGTGACGCAAGGATAGTGAAGCCCTAAAACGCAATCAAAAGTTAACGGTATTACAGTCGATTTTAAAACTCATCCGTTATAACATCGTATGTAAATGGAAAAGTGTTTTCAGGGTATTTACCGTGGCTGTGACTTCCTGCAAATCCACCAGAGTGTTTGGACCGTTAGCTTTTTTGATCTGGCCTTTCTCGGACTCAGTCGATTTAATTTGATCGTCAGACTCGACGGTCATAGAATCATCGTCTTGTAGTGTATCTAGCAAGGCATCTATGATCGCTTCTTTCCTACTGGGATCTTTTTCCTTGAAAATTTGGATGTATTTGACTTCTTTATCAGTTTAATATCACAGCAAACACCGCAAAATACCGTTTAAGTGATAAAGCGCCAGACACCGCAGGTGAGTTGTAATTCATAGAAAATCTTTTAAACTCGCGACCAGTATTTTACCGGCGCTTTGTTCGGAGTAAGTGATTGTCTCGTCTTGTATCCACGGTAATTTGCTTGTATTAAGGTCGCGGCTTTCGCTGCGTCACGGTCGCCTGGATAAACGTCATAATGAGACAACGTGATAATGTTTGTGTTGTTGGAACGTTGGTGATGTTTTATGCTTGCCAAGCTTTGTGGTCTCCATATGAAAAATCTTTCAACGAATAAAAGCAGACGATTAATTATTCACATATCGTTACAGAATTACGTTCCGGTCCTTGCTAAAAAGCGTGCATTTTCTGATGGATTTGATATTTCAATTTTGGGATTTATACAAACTTCCAAAAACTTGTGAACACAAAGGATTATTTGTAGCTGTAGATAGTTACTGTACTGCCTTATACCCATTGCTGCTAGCTTTCGGGTTTGCATAAAATACACACAAACATGAACTTTCGTATATGGTTGGCTCATTCTTCCGTCATTTATATATATTAATGCGTAGCAAATAACCGTAGTTTAGTTTATGTGTTTAAAGATCTTCTCTTTAAAAACAATCATCGTGCTTAGGGATCTTTATAGGAAATTAATTACAGTAAAAACACATCCATGACGATGTTTTAAACTTCAACGTCTCGATTTTTCAACGCAAGCTCTGTTTATGCCCCTTCTTGTTCGGAATCACGTTAAGTCTTTTTATAGTGAGTAAAAAAAGCTCTAAATTAAATCAAAGTAGACTACAACAACAAGCACAGTCAGATTCTTAATTTTGTTTCTGTTAAAGTTATGCGCTTTCAGTAAAGTTTTTAACTGCGCCTATTCATAACAATCAAAATACACGATGACACAATAGGAATTTTTAACAGGTCCGCTCAACATTTAGTTCTGCGCAATTGCAATCAGTAACGGTACCAAAGTCCACTGTTCGGTGAAATCGCGATATTTGTGGATGTTGGATTAGCAAATATAATACGAGTAAGAAGGTAAGTCACGAAACATAAAATGTGAAAGAAAATTGGTTAGTGAAGATAAAAACACAACAAACATAATTTTGTTAAAAATGAACTAAATTGCTTCGTTGTGATGAATAACCTGGGTTAATAAAATCGATTCCTTGCAGTAATCTCTTAAATACCAACGTAAGCTACATTAAAGGCTTATGTAACAAACTGCTACATGACATGCACACGGCTTGACAACAAACTGCTGCGTGAATTAACGACTGCTGCAGCAATTTATTTCCTGGTTAATCATTTTTAACATTGTGTTTACTTATGCTAAATAAACGCAACCCGAGCGCATATCTGAACAAGTTAACGCCATTTCGTATCAAAGTTTCTTAATGACAACAGTCATGTCAAATATCATGAAAGATTTTCTCTGGAACAAGGAATTGAGTTTAGCAAAAGAAAATGTTGCAACGAGAAAGGTAAAGAAAATGATATAAAAGTATCAGCTAAAATTCTTCATCAACTAGGTTTAGTTTACAAAGAAAGAAGTGAGGAATTTCATTGGAGGTTTACTTTCGCCATGGCTGTGTTAACTCTGATAGGAAACGAGCCATTTCGAATCACTGATCTTATACGTAACGAGCTTCCCGCAATACTAACCAGCATACGATTCGCGCTTATTCGAAGCGCTGCTCTCATGAATGCGGCGATTGTGAGGAAACCTTCAAATCTTGATAAAATCAAAAACGATCTTTATAAACTTCATCGTTATGTGCTTAAACTTGCCCAAGTACAATGTGATCATTTTGATGTTGATGCTTATGTCAATGAAGTTGTTCGTGAGAAAATTAAGTCGGTGAGAGAAGAAACAAAGTTGGCTCTGGATAAACTTAATCATATTCCGGATGATGCTTCATCAGAGAGAGCACATGAGTTAGAAATGGACAAAATAAACCGAGTTAAGACACTCCAAGATAATATTGCAGCAAAATACACTGATATCATGAAGTCTGTATCAGACAAGTGTATGGAAATCATGGGAAAGCCCCCTTGTGGATACTGTGTAGCTGGAATGGGATCTTTAGCTCGTAAAGAAATTACTCCATATTCAGATTTCGAACACGTCATTTTGCTCGATGATGAATTGTTGCAGAATCACGATGAAAGCAGTGATCAATATCAATCTGCGTTGGAATACTTTCGATGGTTTTCGGTTTTTTTCACATAATTTTATTAAGATTAGGAGAAACAATTATTCCAGCAGTGTCTGTTCCATCTTTAAATAACAATCAAATTAAGGAACACAACTGGTTTTATGACGCTCATACACCGAGTGGTATTTCGTTAGATGGAATGGTTTTGCATGCTTGTAAGTTTCCAATTGGTCGACAGGAAAAGACCAAGAACAAACCATGGACAACTGAACTTATTAAACCTGTGACGAAGATGGTGGAATATTTGGATGCAGATGTTGATTTAAAGAACGGATATCACTTGGGAGACATTTTAACAAAAACAAGTTTTGTTTCTGGTTTCAAGTCAGTTTATGATAAGTTTTCACGACGAGTAAAGAAACAAATCCAATCCTTGTCGATGCCCAGACAATATCAATTGATATTAAAACAACTTGAAGAAGATCTTAATAATTTTGATGTGGGAAAACTATTGGTGCAGTTTAATCCCATAAAAACATTCAACATCAAACGTGTTGTTTATCGAAGTTCAACTTTATTCATTGCTGCTCTCGGTCGATTGAACTCGATTTATAAGTCGCCTTGTTCATGTTATGACATCATAGATAAGTTGACAGAAAAACAAAAATTTGATTCAGAAACTGCTCATAAATTGGCCTATTCAATATCCATTGCATGTGAAGTTCGTCTCAAAATTTATTGTTTGAAGGGGAAACAAGACGACATGACCCAGAAACCGTTGTATTTTAATATCACAGCCATCTTACTACCTGATCTTGTTGCAGCTGTTGGAGAGAAATCTGTCGTCGATTATTTCAAAACAACTTGGAGTTTACAAAAAATGATTCGTCAAAACAATTACAACCTTGTGGAGAGAAATACTGATACCAACATAATGATTTTATACCAGATGGGAATGTTTGAAAAAGTAGTTGAGGAATGGAACCATAATAAAGATGTTAGTATCGTTTGCAAAGTGTTTGTTGTTGATGCTTTAAGATTCACCTCCAGACTTGATGCTGCAATATCACTCGGCAAATCTCTTTTAATTCAACCAATTCCCGTAAATGTAACAATTCATGTTTTATTCGATATAACTATTACTTTGGTAGAATTAGGTCGCAGAGATGATGGAGTTTGCAAAACACCAAAGAATATTTTAGACAGTTTATCACCAAATGATTTGAATGATGTAGATGGATGGCTTGGTCAAGAAGCTTATGGCCGTTACTTACTTAATGTTGATAATAATCATGAAAAAGCTTTGGGCGTATTCATCAAGCTCCATGGCTCGTTGTTAAAAAGCACGCAAACCACTGATGGCGATGACATGGAGAAAGAACTCTTTACAAATTATTTGTTTTCCAAAAACTTACTTAACATTGCATTTTGTTTGCATTTCAATGGAAACAATAAACAAGCAATTAAAAAATTAAGGGAAGCTTGGAAGCTTGAATCCGTGGAAATTGGATCAGTTCAAGAAGCAAATTTACTTTTAGGAGTTTGTTATTACGCTGAGCAACTGTATAGGAAGGCAATGAAGGAGTTCGGGAGAGCATTATTACGTCATCAACGATATCCTTGCCAATGGATGGAACAGAGTACACCAAAAGTCAACATGGCAGTGAAGTGTTGTAAGGCAAAATTAAATGAACAAGATGCACTTTTATTATTTTCTACTGATGCTGGATACAGACAGTTTGCTGCAACTTTATGTAATTATCGTTTTTTCTTCTAATTTGCTTTTATAATGGCTTAGAAAATATTTTCGAAATTAGAAGGTAAATTGAATTTTGTTGTGATACAAAGTATATAATTGTTCATAACAAGCAAACGGTAAACTATAGTTTACAAATGGCTGAAGCAAACGTACGCTACTATAATGCTATGTTTGTAAATTATTTTTAAATGCAACCAGAATTGTGCCATCTAACAGGAATGAAATTTTTTTGCATTGGTCCATATTTATCTTATTTGTGATGTAATATCCAGAACGGAATAATATGAGAAATGGTAAAATGATGTTACTTGTTATGGATTACAAGTGTCTTGTGTGCGTATGTCATTTTTGTTGATGTTTTCATTCTCTATCTATACAGAATGTCAGTGCTCACATTATTTCCCATTTTGCTGCATCATTTGTATTCTCAATGATTCTGGGAACCGGTATAATTTATATCTAAACAAATTGAATCAATTTTTAACACATTTTATTTTTTAACAAATCTTTTTCTGTTTATATACTTCATCCTTAAAAAGCAACCATTTCTAAATTAAAGAAACTACAATTTAATTTGTATAACTTGCTGTTGAAAAATGTTGCAAGAACGTTATAAATGCTGGTTTCTCTTATTTTATTATTGGAGCAGAAAAGATATTAAGGAGCATTGGTGAAGCTATTGAAAAATCAATCGCGCAATTAAAACTATATGTTCGTAATATAAGTCGACTTTACATTCATTAAACAAAATACTGCATATAAAGAGCTTAAGCTTAAGGTAATGGGAATACTATAAAGCAGGGGTTCTTAAACTTTTTGGCACACGCCCCCCTTGACGGTACCTAAAAATTTCGCGCCCCCCTCATTGCAAAATAAAAAAGCATTAAACAAAACAACAATTTATTTTCAATTAACTTTCATTAATGAGAAGGATGTAGTTGTTTTTGGGAAACCAAACGATTAATTTGAGGCTTTGTGGAAGATAATGCACATCTTAGGTCGGCTGCACAGTCAAGTTTGTTCCAAGGTTTTGTCTTTATGTTCATGAAGATGACGCTGCAAACGATGGTTCCACGACAATTAAACGTGTGAAATTGACCGCGAACAAACTCACCGGGGACAACTGACCGTGACGTAAATTTACCTACAACCAACTGACCTCAAATCATATTATCACTTAAATCATATAATTTGAATAAAAAACAATGCTAATTTCTGTAAAAAATAAAAATAAAATGCGTAGCGGTTGATTTGTGTCGCCGGCCAATTTGTTGCCGGTCAGTTGACCACGACCAATTAATTATCGCCGGTGAATTTGTTCACGGTCCATTGACGTGATCCCAGTATTTTTATTATGTGTGGTCGGCTTCTTGTATACATCATAATTGTAAAACTAAAGAAAATGCATTTAATGTAAATTAAGTATTTCTACGAGTGATACATTTGTAAAAGTTTTTCTTGTTACCCCGCCCCCCGTTGTGAGAAAAACAGGTCACCGCAAAAAGAGAAGACAAGAGAACAGTTAGTCGAGCTAGGTGTGCATGATTGAGTAAACGAAAACGATACGCTTCAATGTGGAGAAACAGCAAATATTTTGACGTAACAATTGACGTATTTCGGAATCCAAATTTCAAAAATACAATTGCCATCGTGACACACTTTAAAATTTTAGTAAAAATGACCTTATAGTGAAAGTCAAGAAAGCATGTTTAGACATAGCTCATATACAGCTTGTCATCTCTCGCGCCCCCCTTACGAATGTTACACTCCCCCCAGTTTAAGAACCACTGCTATAAAGGTTTTCAAAAGTCCTTCAAAATGAATCAGTTTTATTATAGTTTACAATATCACAACTACTTCACATCTAACTGGCTCTTTAGTACAGGTTTAATCGAGCAACACGCTATCCCATTTTTTTGCAGTAATAGCCGAGAAAGGGATAAGAATAAACGCAGTCACGTAGGTAGCCAACAGTTTTCGCTGTCTCATCCAGGCGACAAATTCAACCAACTTTACATTTCTTACAACCCAGCGTTTATGGAGACGAACATATTACAACGTTGGTTGGACGGCTGCATAAAAGTCGATGACGTGGCGGAGCGACGAGCAAAAGTTGTTCCCTTGGACAGGAAGAACGCCTAAAATGCACACACCGAACAAACTCTCTGAAGTCACAGAATCATGGTGAATTTAATACAGTAGTGATTTATAATAATATTATGATTGGCGTATAAATTAAGCGATTGTGTGTTTCTGGCTACAAAAAGTGTCATTTAACATATGCACATTATATGACGTATTTCGTGGCTATAAAATAATTTATCCAGCTCAACTATGACAGGTGTAGTGAAGTAGCCTACGTTTCAAGTGATTGTGATACTCTATCCAAACCGGATGCGCGACATTACTATTTTAACTAGGTGTGGCCGACATTGCACACACATTTTTAATCGTTAATTACTCGAAAAACTATAGGTCGTAAACTGATCAGATTTTTAAATGTTAGTAGAAAAAACATCTGGCTTCCTGTATACATTATAATTGTAAAACTAAAGAAAATGCATTTAGTGTATATTAAGTATTTCTACAAGTGATACATTTCTTGAAGTTTTTCTTGTTACGCCGCGCCCCCGTTGTGGGGAAAACCAGTTGACTGCGAGAAGGGAACACAAGAGAATAAATAGTTAGTTGAGTTAGTAGTGCGTGAATGAGTAAACGAAAACGAATCGCTTCAATGCGGAGAGAGAGCATAATTATGAAAACATGACAATATTTCAAAAATTACAAAATCAAACTCTATAAAACAAACATGGACAGATAGCTCAACAGTTTTTAGGAAAAGTCACCAAATTTCAAATTTCTACAGCAAACAGTGCAACTGTACGCCACGTTTTGCTGTGACTGTGTGTAGTGGAGGCCACAACTAGTGTAAATAGGGTTAAGTAGCATTTTTACCACAAATAGTAATGATGACCACGTTTGCTTGTTTACTTTTCTCTACTGACGTAATCATGCCGTCAAAATTTAATTGGTTGGAAACAATATCTTCCTATGACGCATTGTATTCGTGTCGATTTGTAATTGGTTATGACACATATAAAGTACGTCTTAACACTGAAGTGGCAAAAATACTTTCTGTCTTGGAAGAAAATGGTGATTTCCTGTTAGTTTGGGAAAACATTTAGAAATGATTTGGAATGAAATTCTTGTACTACGTAATGAAATTGTGGTTACATTAGCAATATAAGAATTTGGACTTTCATGAATGCTGGCTAAAAGAAACAAATAAACGAAAGTATAAACAACGGAGTCAAAAAGTTTAATAGACAAAAAGAGTTCTCAAGGACAAATATAACCACTGGCTATAGATAATTCCGATACATTTATATAACCCGCCATCGCTATAGCATTGTTGAAGTGGAGATTATTTCTTTAACATGTTTCTTTGAGCGGCATTTAAAAATGTTCTATTATGTTTCGAAAAACTTTATTTCATTTCTTTTGGTTTTCACCGGAATTCTTCGGACGAGGTATTCGCAGTGACGCAAGGATAGTGAAGCCCTAAAACGCAATCAAAAGTTAACAGTAGTACAGTCGATTTTAAAACTCATCCGTTATAACGTCGTATGTAAATGGAAAAGTGTTTTCAAGGTATTTACCGTGGCTGTGACTTCCTGCAAATCCACCAGAGTGTTTGGACCGTTAGCTTTTTTGATCTGGCCTTTGTCGTACTTAGTCGATTTAATTTGATCGTCAGACTCGACTGTCATAGAATCATCGTCCTGTAGTGTATCTAGCAAGGCATCTATGATCGCTTCTTTCCTACTGGGATCGTTTTCCTTGAAAATTTGGATGTGTTTGACTTCTTTATCAGTCTAATATCACAGCAAACACCACAAAAGACAGTTTAAGTGATAAAGCGCCAGACACCGCAGGCGAGTTGTAACTCAAAGAAAATCTTTTAAACTCGCGACCAGTCTTTTACCGGCGCTTTGTTCGGAGTAAGTGATTGTCTCGTCTTGGATCCACGGAAATTTGCTTGTATTAAGGTCGCGGCTTTCGCTGCGTCACGGTCGCCTAATTTTGTTACCAATCGTGTTCCATTGATTTATTTTCAGAATGAGTGAGGGAATGGGTTTGTTGTCCTCCATCCAAGCGTTGCTCTCTCTTCCCGTTGTCTCCGGACACAAAATCCTCTTCCGATCGTGCAACAGTTTTCTGGAGGAGCTCATGAGCCAAAAGTCTGGAATCCTTCACCTCATGTCCAACTTGGACTCAATGATCCACTGCATCCACCATCTGATGAAATCTTCTCCGAGTCTCAATGTCGAGGATCCAGGAAGCGCAGGACATCTGGGAGTGAAGCTGGCGTTTCATATCCAGGCGATGCAGTCCATTGACCACATCTGCAGCCACTTGGAGTCCGATGCAGATGAAGAGGACATCGAGGAGGAATTGAGCCACTCTTTCAAGATGATCAACTCCCTCACATATCCAAGCTTTGGAAAAAATTTTGTATTTAGAATATTTGCCATGGAAGACAATCTCAGACCCATTTTAAGATGTCTCTGGTTTCCTCGAAAGCTCTCCGATCCAGATCCAGTTATTGAAGAAGAAAAAAATGAAGATAAAAAGCAGTCCATTGATCTTGATAAAGAAGATCCTGATGGTAACTAGAACTTTGTTTCATTGTTGTTTTTTTACTTTGTGAAACTTTGTACAATTATATTGTGTTGTGGACTGAGTATTGTGGGCTGTAGTTGTATACATGAAATTATTTTATGTTAGTGGTTGATGCCATAAGCGTATAAAATACTTTAATTGTTTTTCATGATAACTGCAATGTCAATGTATATTTACCTACTTAGGCATTCAGTTCAATGCTCGGTTTATTTTGCATAATGAAATAATTTTTCTCAGGATCAGATAGCAAGGAGGAAATAAAACCAGAGGCAATCCAGCATCGAACCGCTTTAAATAGCTACGCTGCGTCTGTACTTCAACTGGTACTAGAAAGATCTTCAGACGTTGGCTTTATCTACCGCTATAAAGCAGACATCTTTCGTTCTTGCATGTCCAAACTCCATGTTAATGCCAAATCCGACTTCATGAAGCTCTATCTCAAGCCTTTGGAGAAGGAGCTCACTGGAGAAAAGTCCGATATTGAGAAGCTGGTGAATCTAATCAGGGAGGAAGCAGCTCTTTTGGACTGGACAGCATTGGCTTTTCAGGGTCCGGGAATATGCACTTCACTTAAACTTCTAAGTCATTTATGTTTAAAAGGTAACTTGCAAATTGATTTTATTTTTCTAATATTGTCATACAACGACAGATTTGTTTTTTTCTGTAACCATTTCACAGCTTTTTCAAAATATGTCCTTTTAAATCTGCAGCCACTGTTAGCAATTGCATTTGTGAACTGAGCTTCCAAAGTTATAAAACAGCAGCATGTTCCATCAAGTTAACATATTTCCATTTTCATCCAGTTTTTTTGTTCTAGGTGGGTTGAAAGGAGCTGGAAAGGATCCTAATTCTCGTCTTGCAGTTATCGAACTCTTCTCTGTAGATGCTCTCAACATCTTGCTTTCACTCGCTGATCAGCTACATAAAGCTATTCATAACCACTGCCACGGCATTAGACCAATGGCCGCTTTTCTAACGCAATCGACTCACACGTTGGTGGTGTCTATTTCGCAAAACATTGCCGACTCGGTGCATAAAATGCTCTTGCAGCTTTTAGACTCATCTGTAGAAAGTAAAAATGTTAACGGAACTCAGGTTGTTAAATCGATGGTCGCTCTTTATTCAGATCTGTTCATCTTACTTCAACCGCTTGATGCTCCCATGTTGCACGAGCTCACGGAAAAATTTGTATCAATCATTTCACTCTTTTTTGCGCACGCGTCCTGCTCCGACCAAACAAATTCAATCGTTTCTGAGATAATACAGCTCGCCGAGAGTCAGTGCGATAAATTTGCTGCTACACTAACACTCCTTTCTCAATTACTGCCGATGCCATTACCATTTGTGTCCCCAAGGGAGCCACCCGATAGTGTCCGAGCCGCGGCTCTTGCTTCGTGTAAGTTGTGGTCTACGGCCATGACTCCCCACGTGGATCGACTCTGTTTCCTTATCTTCCCGTTGTCTTCATCGACCTGTCGCCCACTCATCAAAGTTTTAGTGGTTGTGATGCAACATGTGTTCGACCTTTCACCCTCGTTTGCATCGACTCTCTGCAGCAAATACATGGAGGAAATTTCTCCTTTGCTTGTGAGCACGGTTATTGGTAACGAGGACGACATGGAAATTATTCCTGATGATGACTCGGGAGAAAAAGAGCTGATGTTGTCGCCTGAACAGGTCACAATGATTCAGACATTCTCAGAGATCATGAGTCTTCCAGCTGCAAGAACTGCAGTTATCTGTCAAATGGTGACTGAAGAAGATGGTTTGCTGGATCTGTGGAATTACGCGTCTAATGCAGATACTCCTAAAGAGGACATCGCAGCGGTTTTGATCTTCACAACAATTCTTCTTGATACTGAATATGCTCTTCTACCAGTTGGTGAGGATCTACAGAGCCTGACAAATTGTTTGCCACCTTTGGAGTACATCAAATCTATCATATCATTCGCACTTGGTCATATGGCGAGCCCATTTCCTGTTGTGCAAAATCTAGTTTTTGTGGTTTTGGGATTGTTGCTTAAAATCAGGTTTGTAAACAAGTTCAATTACTAAGATATCTGTTTGGTCATAAAAGTTAACCTTGACCTATTTTGTTTCAGATATACTTTCCCCTACGTTCGTAACGCTTTGGTGAAAGGAGATGCCAAGTTATTGAACAGCTGCAAGCAAATGTTGGACAAATTTAATTCATCCGATAACCACTGCATCAATGCTGTGCTTAGTATGTTAGAATTTCTTGAAATCATTATTGATCCAGCTTGTCAGCAAGATGATGATAAATTTTGCCTCAACAAAGACGAGTTGTCTTGGTTCCTTGATTGGGATAAAGACAACACCCAACATCCTTTGCGTTTACTTGAGTCCAAACTTGCAATACTTTACCAGAAAGACGTTGATTTTTGTGACGAAGACATTGACTATGCTCTGGATAACCTAACAGCACTACGTCAAAGCTTGGATTGCTGCAACAAGATGGACGCCAAACCTCCACCCATTTTAAAGGAGACGGGACTCCCCAAGCCGCTCTCACTCGCGGACCAATTCTCTGAGAGACCAGTTTTTGTAATTGGTCAAGAAGACACTATGCTGTACACTTGGATGTCTTTAACCAATGTTTGTGCACCGTCTAGCTATCCAGATGCTGATGACGACCAACGCGTGGTGCAGTGCGACCTTATTGCGACTGCAGAGAAGTTCTGTCCCGGATATGACCTTCCAGAAGAACTAAACAAACTCGCCAATGCTGTCGAAGTCCAGCAAAGCACCGAATCAGCGGAAGCGATTGCGAAACGGAGACAAAAGATGGAGACCTATTCGGCACGTTTAGGGAAGTCGCTGACCTTCATGAAGAGATCTCACGGACTCCTGATGACGCAGCAGAAGGTCGGAAGAAGACGTGGCCGCGGACGTGGCAGCGCCACCAACCGGCCGTATGACTTATTCCGTCATCGAAAGCAAAACACGAGTCCTCCCCCGTCGATGCATGTTGATGACTTCGTAGCGGCTGACGAGGAGCAAGAAAAGGTTGAAGATGATCCTTCGATCTTCAAACCTCCTTCTATACCTGCTCCTGCTCAGGTCAATCGACGTCCTCAACTTCCATCATTCAAACAACGCGAGTTTACTCCGAGGGGACGAGGTGGGAGGGGTGGCAGAGGGGGCAGTTACAGACCTCGCGGTGGCTTTAACCATCAAGGTACCGGAGCCAACAACACTCCTTTAAACCGTTTTCGAGGAAAAATGTCCGGAAATGGAGGAAGAGGTCGTAACCAGGATCGCTACCAAGGAACATCCAGAATGACAAGTAGGCTCAGCTACTCACCCAGAGACGGATTTAAAACAAACAAGTCGGAGCAGGGCGGCTGGAGTGGCGGCTTCAATCGTGAATATCAAAGCGGGGGAAGCCCCTCGTTTCGTGGCCGTGGCGCGAAGGTTTCCAAAGGACGCGGGGGTTATTACTTCACATCTCCGGGCACCAAACAATGGACCCCGAACTCGTCGTTCCAAAGGAGGGGCAGGGGCTACAACAAGCAAAGAGGCAAACATATCCGGTCGTTCACCAGATGAAGCATATAAATGAACTAATCATGGTTGATAAAATTAAATTGATTTTGTAGCTGAAATGTGGTTGTGTTTTTAAAAAGTTTGACGCAATCAGGTTAAAGTCCCGCTAAACATGCAAGCGTTTTAAAAGAAGAAATATTTTACCCAACAAATAATTCATTTTATCAAAAATCGATGTTTTTAGACGATACCACACGACAAATCATGCTCATGGATACGATGCAGTTGTGACTAGAATGCTATATCATGGTAACTTTGTTCAGAAGTTTTGAAGCAATTGAACTGCTTTTCAGCAATTATTAGAACCCTTTGATTTATAAAATGCAGAAATACGCATAGTTGTACGAAGCTCTCCAAAATTACGTCATTATCTGCTTCATGCTTTATATTTGGGTCACCATTCAGTTCATCTAAGTTACTTGTTGGAGGCAAGCAAATAAGTTACGTTTATAAATCAAGCAAACACTTCCTCATTCCAGGATTACTGCTGACTTGCTATAGGATCGGGATAAAACGTCAAGGATCAGGAATGATCCACATCTGTTTCCAATCGCGCTTTCAGCTAAAGGCCTTAATTTGTTGTTAGACATTTCATGAAATAATAGTTTCAGTGATTGCATTGTACGAAAGGTAAGAGGTTATACAAGAAACAAAGCTCGCAGCCTCGCACCAATATCAGTAAACCACTGTATATTACAGCCAGCTCACTATACTTGACAAAATAAAAATATAATATGCATACTTCTGTTTCGCATAAATTCTATAACATGTTGAAAAACAATCCCATGCGTAGACAACCTAACAAAAGTCATATTAAATTACCGGATCAAGTTACAAAAATTTCGTGTAAGGTATCCACGCAACAACGTCAAAAGACTAAGCACAATTGTTACCATGACATTGTTCCATGACATTGTTACCATGACACAATTGTTACCAAACTTTGATCAACGGTGACACGATTACAGCCTGATTTCAATCAGCAGTTAATATGGCGGACGAATCTAACGGTTGTTATCTGTGGAACAAGGAATTGAGCTTAGCGAAAGATTTAAGGAAATGTTGCGACAAGAAAGGTAAAGAAAATGATACAAAAGTATCAGCTAAAATTCTTCATCAACTAGGTTTAGTTTACAAGGAAAGAAGTGAGGAATTTCAATGGAGGTTTACTTTCGCCATGGCTGTGTTAACTCTGATAGAAAACTCGCCATCACGAATCACTGATCTCATACGAAACGCGCTTCCAGCAATGCTAACCAGCATACGATTCGCGCTTATTCGAAGCGCTGCTCTCATGAATGCGGCGATTGTGAGGAAACCTTCAAATGTTGACGAAATCAAAAACGATCTTGATAAAGTTCATCGTTATGTGCTTAAACTTGCTAAAGTACAATGTGATCAGTTTGATGTTGATGCTTATGTCAATGAAGTTGTTCGTGAGAAAATTAAATTGATGAGAGAAGAAACTAAGTTGGCTCTGGATAAACTTAAACATATTCCGGATGATGTTTCACCAGAGAGAGCACATGAGTTAGAAATGGACAAAATAAACCGAGTTAAGACACTCCAAGATAATATCGCAGCAAAATACACTGATATTATGAAGTCTATATCAGACAAGTGTATACAAATCATGGGAAAGCCCCCGTGTCGATGCTGTGTAGCTGGAATGGGATCTTTGGCTCGTAAAGAAATTACTCCATATTCAGATTTCGAACATGTCATTTTGCTCGATGATGAATTGTTGCAGAATCACGATGAAAACAGCGATCAATATCAATCTGCTTTGGAATACTTTCGGTGGTTTTCCGTTTTATTTCACATGATTATATTAAGATTAGGAGAAACAATTATTCCAGCAGTTTCTGTTCCATCTTTAAATAACAACCAAATAAAGGAACATAACTGGTTTTATGACGCTCATACACCGCGTGGTATATCGTTTGATGGAATGGTTTTGCATGCTTGTAAGTTTCCACTTGGTCGACAGGAAAAGACCGAGAACAAACCATGGACAGCTGAACTTATTAAACCTGTGACGAAGATGGTGGAATATTTGGATGCAGATGTTGATTTAAAGAACGGATATCACTTGGGAGACATTTTAACTAAAACAAGTTTTGTTTCTGGTTTCAAGTCAATTTATGATCAATTTTCACAACAAGTAACCGATCAAATACAATCTTCGTCGATGCCCAGACAATATCAGTTGATATTAAAACAACTTGAAGAAGATCTTAATAATTTCAATGTGAGCAAATGTTTGATAAGTTTGAATTACAGGAAGCCTTTTAACATAAAACGTGTTGTTTATCGAAGTTCAACTTTGTTCATTGCTGCTATCGGTCGATTGAACTCGATTTATCAGTCGCCGTGTTCAAGTTATGACATCATAGATAAGTTGACAGAGAAACAGAAAATTAATTCAGAAACTGCTCATAAATTGGCCTATTCAATATCCATTGCATGTGAAGTGCGACTCAAAATTTATTGTTTGAAGAAAAAACAAGACGACATGTCTCAAAATCCGTTGTATTTTAACTCCACACATAATTATATACCTGGCCTTGTTGCAGCTGTTGGAGAGAAATCTATCATCGATTATTTCAAAGTAACTTGGATTTTACCAACAATAATTTTTCGAGACAATTACAACCTGAGGGAGAGAGATACTGTCAGCAAAATAACGATTTTATTCCGGATAGGAATGTTTGAAAAAGTAGTTGAGGAATGGAACCATAATAAAGATGTTAGTATCGTTTGCAAAGTGTTTGTTGTTGGAGCTTTAAGATTCACCTCCAGACATCAAGCTGCAATATCACTTGGCAAATCTCTTTTAATTCAACCAATTTCCGAAGATGCAACAATTCATGTTTTATATTATGTGACCAACAGTTTGGTAGCATTAGGTCGCAGACATGATGGAATTTGTAAAAAACTGAAAAATATTTTAGACAGTTTATCACCAAATGATTTGAATGATATGGATAGATGGCATGGTAAAGAAGTTTATGGCCGTTATTTACTTTTTGTTGAAAATGATTATGAAAAAGCTTTGGGTGTATTCATCAAGCTCCATGGCTCGTTGTTAAAATGCACGCAGACCATGGATGGCGATGACACGGAGAAAGAAATCGGCTTAAAATATTTTCTTTCGAGAAACTTGCTTCAGATTGCATTTTGTTTGCATTTCAACGGAAACAATAAACAAGCAATTAAGAAATTAAAGGAAGCTTCCAAAATTTTCAATCAAATTGAATCCTTTAATGTTGAATCAATTCAAGAAGCAAAATTACTTTTAGGAGTTTGTTATTACGCTGAGAAACTGCATAAGAAGGCAATTAAGGTATTTGAGAGAGCATTGTTACTTCATAAACGATATCCTTGCCAATGGATGGAACAGAGATTACCAAAAGTCAACATGGCAGTGGAGTGTTGTAAGGCAATGTTAAATGAACAAGATGCACTTTGATTGTTTTCTACTGATGCTGGATACAGACAGTTTGCTGCAGCTTTGTGTGATTTTGTTATTTTTTTGTAATTTGCTTTTATAATGTTTTAGAAAACATTTTCGAAATTAGAAAGCAAATTCAATATTTCCTGTGATGCATGCATTACATACAATATATAATACTTTATAACAAACACATGGTATAGCTTAAAGGTTACAAATAGAGCTCTCCAACAGAAATGAAAGCTTTTGTCATTGTTTCAGTTTTGTCTTATCTTTGATGTAATGTCTAGAATGTTTATTGAGATCAGTGATCTAACTCGTGGTAAATCCCTACCTTTGTATTAGATTACTTTGCTTAGATTTGGTGAGTCGTGACACAGTTTGCTATCATGTGCTTGTTATCGCCTTTTATATCATATCTAGTCGCGTATCAGCCATCCCAGCCAATTTAGCGTATGTATTGCAATTTTTAGCCTGACTCGTTTCACGGATTGTTTGCAAGCAGGATGATAAGTTAATTGCCAGTAAACCTATTTCATTGTTTATATCTGTTAATTACGTAATAGAGACGTAGTATTAGTAGTATACCAATATTGCCGTTTATTATTGCTATTGTGTGCAGACTCACAGGATAATAATCATTACCTTACTTTGGCCTTGTTTGTACTTTCAGATTATAGGTAATATTATACCATGGCCTCTGTACTTATAGAAATCACGCACACGCATGCTCGCTCACAGATTTGTCGTTATTCGTAGCGTTTCTGTCCATCTGTTTGTCATTCTGTTCGAGTGATCATTGATCTCCAGTCGCTCAATATAAACACTTTAAAGATATCCGTTTTCTCATATCCCGGATATGGGAACTTCAGGCCTTGCATGGCCTGAAGGACAGCCCTTAAGTGGTCAGCATCTATAAATTTGCCGATTAAACGTTACCTACTATCTTTAAAAAATTTTTCAAGACATTTTAGATTTAACTTATCTTGTGCTACTTCTATACTTAAACCTTTAAAAGCAACCATTTCTGAATTAACGAAGCTACAACAAAATTTGTTGAAATTGTTGTTATAAAAATGATTTTAAAAGACCGCTGTAAATGCCGGTTTCACTTATCCACGGTTATTCTGTCATAGGCCTGTACTCGTTTACGTAAGTAACGATCAAGATTTCAAAGATTTTCTTACAATATAAGACACCGCAAATTATATAAAAAGTAACCATTTCACCTAAAGTATTAGATCTCGTAGCTCGTTGTTACACATGCGCGGATAGGTTGGGAGAATGTGTATACAAAATATCAATTGTAGTTATAGTTAAGGTTTAAATTTGGATTAAGATTAGAAGTTAACATTAAGTTAGGTCTAGGTTGCTATGTTATAACATCGAAGCTAGGTGACCAACAAATCTGTGACAAATAGCTTTAAAAATACGAAGTTTCCGATGAAATAGTGACAATCATTTTTAATACCTAAACTTTACAGTAATAATATTTGCGGTGTTGGAATGTCTGTGATTTATTTATGTTTATCAGCTCTGTGGTCTTTTACCTAAAAGGTCTTTGGACGACTTAAACCAGGCGATAATTCATAGATCGCTACAGAGTTACTTTCCGGCCATTGATACAACGCGTGTATTTTGTTGATGGATTTGATATTTCCATTTTGTTTTCTTTATTCAAACTTGGCAAAAATGGTTAACACTAAGCTGTGCCAGTACAGCTGTGAATTGTCATTGCTCTACACCCCTTGCTGCTAGCTTTCGAGTTTGCTTCAAATATACACAAATGCGAAACTACGTGTATTGTAGGCGTCATGAATATACAAATGGATACCGATAAGCTATATAAACTAGCTTTTGAACTGCGTTGAAAAATGTCATGTTTGGACTGTTTTTAGAGGGCTAATTACAAAATCAACACATCCAGGACGATATTTCAAACTTCAGTGTCGTTGGTGCTGCTTCCTGCTCTTTGTATTGTCCTTTGTTGTTCGGAATCACGTTAATTCTATTGTAGGAAGTAAACAAAAAGTTCTAAATTATACCGGGTACGACAATAAGCACAACCAGGTTCTTAATTTGTTTCCATTAAATTATATCTATGTGCTTGTAGCAACAAGCGTGCTGTGTTCTTTTTACGCTATGTGAGTTATTCCAGATAGACTTCATATTGCTTACAAGCAAATTGTTTATATATAACGTCCAAACGTATAAAGATAAATAGATAAATGCATTTACCTGAAATATCTACAACAAACTATACAGTTAGGACACTGCAAATAAGTTCTACACCATGTTACAGCAACCACAGAAATGTGTGTGTAAAAATAATTGGTCAACCTTCGAAATCAGATTTCTGTCAAGTGTCGCGCACCATCGACGAATAAACAAATTCCCGTGATCATTTTCGCACGATCTGACGCCAAAAACATGATTGCGTCTATGACATCATCAGCCATGACGTTCTTCCTGCTCAGGGGAACAAGTTTTGTTCCTCGTTCCGCCAGGTCATCAATTTTTTCGCCGCCTTCAAACCAACTTTGTAATATGTTCGTCTTCATAAACGCTGGGTTGTAAGGAATATAAAGTTGGTTGAATTTGTCGCCTGGATGAGAGAGCGAAAACTGTTGGCTACTTACTGGACTGCGTTTATAATTATTACTTTCTCGGCGAATACTGAAAAAACTGACAAAATTTACATATGTTTATAGCCTACACATAACTTTACAAAGGTAGCATATAAGCAAATAATTCAGGCATGATTGCCACTCTAGGTTAATGCTCTTTTACCAACGGCTGCGATTTTTGTGAAATGATCAACCGCAGACTTGCTCATGCAATAAATAAGTTCCGACGTGTTGACATATGTCTTGCTCGCTCTGCTTCAAATATTTCCACTCGTCTACAACGTGCGATACTGTACCACTGCTGCTGCCCAAGACTCCAGTAACTCGTATGACGTAATAAAATCCTAGACTAAGTCAATCCAACTTTTTGTATATCAACCTCAAGCTTTTTAAAACGATCTGATTACAATCTAAATAAACTTCTTACGATTTCTATGGGCGTGTTCAAGCATATCAGTAACTAGAAAGATGTTAAGGTGGAAGAACTCTTTTATGGTTTTCTGTATTATCTGTTCCATATCTTCATTCTTGGTAAGGTCGGCGACATTGGCAAAAACCTGTTATTTCAAATAATCGCTGTTTATATATATTTTTTATTGGAACGCTAAATCTTAATTTGCAATATGTGTGACTTCAATATTGGACAAACATTTAATGTAAAGTGGTGATTGTTGTCGTGATGTTGCAAACTCTAACGCAAGTGATTCACACCGATTGAGGTTTGAAAATTATTTCCATTTAACTCAACTTAAGAACTTTATATTCAGTGGTTTGTGTTATGAATATAAAGTCGGCTTGTATTACCGACATATAGTTTTAGTTACGTGGTTGCTTTTTCGATACCTTCATTAATGCTCCTTCCTATCTTTTCTGATCCAACACTTTCACATTTTGTCACAGTCTTTGAAAGATTCTGTTCGTCATGGGCCATACAGGTAAATAGACTCCACTCGCTGCACCTGCGTGATGCAAAAAGGGCAGTGAAATACAAGTGAAGTGCGAACTATTTGAGGTATTTCGAGTACTTCATACAAATTTATTATCTCACTGTCAAATTAGGTTTAATTGAATGCTTCTGCTGCTCATTTATATACACGGGGTATTCCAAGTTATTGCAATACAATTTTAGTTCTATATTGCTGTTTTAGTACCCGACTATACTGTAAATTAACCTACCAACGTGTAAGAAGATAAAACCTACTATGCATGTATTTGAATTTGCCAAGAAATTATTCCTATAATTAAGCAAATTTCACAATTGAAATTATTTGACTCGCAATGATTTCAACAAATTTTAACTTTTATTCTGTATAAGCAAAGCTTTCTATGAAAAAGACTAAAAATTCTATAGAGAAGTTTGTTCGTTTTTATCGCTTTTCCTATAAGAGTTAGGTCCTTTAAAACCAAAACTTTTTAAACTGGATTTTCACTCGAGTAAGATAAAAAAAGAGAAATCAAATTTTTGCCTACTAAAAACCGTTTCTATATTTATTCTGTTTCATTAAAGGACTTATTAGTTAGTTATTCGATCGTTTATACCTTTCTTCATACAAACCTTATCTGTAAACGAACACTACTGCTACAACATTTATAGTCAAAATACGTGGACTGAAATGAGAACACTACTACTTAAAATGATCAAGGCGCATTGTTGCTTAGCTAATACCAAAGGCAAATAATGATTTCTCTCATCCCTCCTGAAAATGGTCAATTTGTCTTTTGCTTGCTTAAGGAGTAGGCTATGACGTGTGCGCATAATGTTTGCTTGAAACGACGAGCGTATGAAACGTTTACCATCTCATACAGTACAAGCGCTATTTCATTTCGGAAAGTTTCAAACAACAGTTAAGATGGTGGACAAAATTGACAATTATCTGTCGAAAAAGGAATTGAGTTTAGCAGAAGAATTAAGAAAATGTTGCGACGAGAAAGGTAAAGAAAATGAAATAAAGGAATCAGCTAAAATTCTTCATCAACTAGGTTTAGTTTACAAAGAAAGAAGTGAGGAATATGAATGGAGGTTTACTTTCGCCATGGCTGTGTTAACTCTGATAGCAAACGCGCCGTCACGAATCACTGCTCTCATACTTAACGCGATTCCAGCAATATTAACCAGCATACGATTCGCGGTTATTCGAAGCGCTGCTCTCATGAATGCGGCGATTGTGAGGAAACCTTCAAATGTTCACGAAATCAAAATCGATCTTGATAAACTTCATCGTTATGTGCTTAAACTTGCTAAAGTACAATGTGATCAGTTTGATGTTGATTCTTTTGTCAATGAAGTTGTTCGTAAGAAAATTAAATCGATGAGAGAAGAAACAAAGTTGGTTCTGGATAAACTTAGACATATTCCGGATGATGTTTCATCAGAGAGAGCACATGAGTTAGAAATGGACAAAATAAACCGAGTTAAGACACTCCAAGATAATATCGCAGCGAAATATACTGATATCATGAAGTCTATATCAGACAGGTGTATAGAAATCAAGGGAAAGCCCCCGTGTAGATACTGTGTAGCCGGAATGGGATCTTTAGCTCGTAAAGAAATTACTCCATATTCAGATTTCGAACACGTTATTTTGCTCGATGATGAATTGTTGCAGAATAACGATGAAAACAGCTATCAATATCAATCTGCATTGGAATACTTTCGATGGTTTTCGGTTTTATTTCACGTAATTATATTAAGATTAGGAGAAACAATTATACCAGCAGTGTCTGTTCCATCTTTAAATAACAGTCAAATCAAAGAACACAGCTGGTTTTATGACGCTCATACACCGAGTGGTATATCGTTTGATGGAATGGTTTTGCATGCTTGTAAGTTTCCACTTGGTCGACAGGAAAAGACCGAGAACAAACCATGGACAACTGAATTTATTAAACCTGTAACAAAGATGGTGGAATATTTGGATGCAGATGTTGATTTTAAGAATGGATATCACTTGGCAGACATTTTAACTAAAACAAGTTTTGTTTCTGGTTTCAAGTCAATCTATGATAAATTTTTACAACAAGTAACCGATCAAATGCAATCCTTGTTGATGCCCAGACAACATCAGTTGATATTAAAACAACTTGAAGAAGATCTTAATAATTTTGATGTGAGCAAACTATTGGTGCGTTTTAATCGTGCGATGTCATTCAACATCAAACGTGTTGTTTATCGAAGTTCAACTTTATTCATTGCTGCTCTCGGTCGATTGAACTCGATTTATCAGTCGCCTTGTTCATGTTATGACGTCATAGACAAGTTGACAGAGAAACAAAAATTGAATTCAGAAACCGCTCATAAACTGGCCTATTCAATATCCATTGCATGTGAAGTGCGACTCAAAATTTATTGTTTGAAGAAGAAACAAGACGACATTTCCCAGAATTCTTTTTATTATAACAGGATAGACAGTTTTATACCTGACCTTGTTGCAGCTGTTGGAGAGAAGTCAATCATCGATTATTTCAAAATAACTTGGAGTTTACAAACAATGATTGGTCGAAACAATTACAACATGGTGGATATAGGTACTGATACCAACATAATGATTTTATACCAGATGGGAATGTTTGAAAAAGTAGTTGAGGAATGGAACGATAGCAAATATGTTAGTATCGTTTGTAAAGTGTTTGTTGTTGATGCTTTAAGATTAACCTCCAGACATGAAGCTGCAATATCACTTGGAAAACCTCTTTTAGTTCAACCACTTCCCGTAAATGTAACGATTCATGTATTATACTATATAACTAGTAGTCTGGTAGCATTAGGTCGCAGAGATGATGGAGTTTGCAGAAAACTGAAAAATATTTTAGACAGCTTAGCATCAAATGTTTTGAATGATGTAGATAGATGGTTTGTTCAAGAATCTTATGGCCGGTACTTACTTAATGTCGATAATGATCATGAAAAAGCTTTGGGTTTATTCATCAAGCTCCATGGCTCGTTGTTAAAAATCAAGCAGACCATTGATGGCGATGACATCAAGAAAAAAATTGGCTCAAAATACTTTTTTTTCAGAAACTTGAATCACATTGCATTTTGTTTGCATTTCAATGGAAACAATAAACAAGCAATTAAGAAATTAAAGGAAACTTTAAAAATTTTCAAGCAATTTGAATCCGTGGAAATTGGATTAGTTCAAGAAGCTAATTTACTTTTAGGAGTTTGTTATTACGCTGAGAAACTGTATAGGAAGGCAATAAAGGTATTCGAGAGAGCATTATTACTTCATAAACAATGTCCTTGCCAATGGATGGAACAGAATTTACCAAAAGTCAACAGGGCAGTGGAGTGTTGTAAGGCAATGTTAAGTGAACAAGATGCACTTTTATTGTTTTCTATTAATCCTGTATATAGACAGTTTGCTGCAGATTTATGTGATGTTCGTATTTTTTTCTGATTTGCTTCAATAATGGTTTAGAAAACATTTTCCAAATTAGAAAGTAAATTCAACTTTGTTGTGATACAAAGTATGTAATTGTTCATAACAAGCAAACGGTAAACTACAAATGTACAAATGGCTGAAGCAAACGTACGCTATTACATGATATGTTTGTAAATTATTTTTAAATGCAACCAGAATTGAGCTGCTGGTGACAGGAATGAAAGCTTTTGGTATTGGTTCGGTTTTGTCTTATTTGTGATGTAATATCCGGAATGGAGTAATATGAGAAATGATAAAATGTTACTTGTTATGGATTGCAAGTGTCTGGGGTTCCAATGTGATTCTTATTGCTTTTTTCATTCTGTATCTACAGGTATACATTATGTAAAGTCCAAAAATGCATTGTTGTATATTAAACTTATATGATTTAAGTGATAATGGTTTATATGATTTTGTGTCACCCAAAACTCCAAATCTCTTTGTCATTGTGTGTCTAGACTTGTGGTAAATTCCTTACCTTTGTATTAGATTACTTTGCTTCGATTTGGTGAGCCGTGACATAGTTTGCTACCATGTGCTTGTTATCGCCTTTTATATCATATCTAGTCGCATATCAGCCATCCCAGTTAATTTAGCATATGCGTTGCAATTGTTAACCTGACTCGTTTAACGGATTGTTTACAAGCAGCATGATATATTAGTTGCCAGTAAACCTGATTTAATTGATTTATTTATTGTCATTGATTTCCAGTCGTACAGTATAAAGACTTTCAAGAAATCCGTTTTGCATTTCCAACAACCAGGATATGGGAACTTCAGGCCTTTGCTGGGCTGAAGGACACCCCTTAAGTGGTCAGCATTCATAAATTTTCCGATTACATGTTACCTAGCATTTTTCAGTTATTTTTCAAAACTTTGTATTTTTAACATATCTTTTCCTGCTTTTATACTTCAACCTTTAAAAGCAACCATTTCTGAATTAACGAAACTACAACAAAATTTGTTGAAATTGTTGTTATAAAATTGATGTCGGTATAAATGCTGATTTTACTTATTTCCACTCATTCTATTATTATAGGCTTGTACTCGTTCACGTTGCTAACGATCAAGGTTTCAAAGGTTTCTTCACGATACAAAGAAAAGAAAACTTTATAGAAGGCAACCATTTCAGCTGAAGTATTAGATCTCGTTGCTGGCTGTTAAACATGCGCGGTTAGGTTGGGAGAATGGATACGAAAATTATTGCTTTTGGTTTTAGTTAAGATTTGTTTGGATTCAGATTAGAAGTTAAATTTAAGTTAAGTCTACTTTACTATTTAAGGACATCGAAACTAGGCTCCTTACCCATTGCTGCTAGCTTTCGGGCTTGCTTAAAACATACACAAACACGAAACTACGTGTATTGTAGGCTCATTCTTACGTCATGTATATACAAAAGGATACCGATAACGATAAGCTTATATAACCTAGCTTCTGAACTGCGATGAAAAATATCATGTTTGAGCTCTTTATAAGAGGCTAACTAAAATTGTTACCGGCATTTTCTTATGCTGGTTCGAATAGACCTGCAGTTAAACTGTAGAATTGTATTTGATAAAATAAAGGGTAAAAACAGGCACGTCTGCTCACAGCTCAGGCAATGGTAAAAAACTGACACGTTCGCCAACTAGCAAGGCGCAATTACAAACATCAGCGCATCCGGCCGAAGGCAGAAACGCAAGGCACAAACACGTCAACCGAGCACAAAACACGTAACACAATATCAACACATCCAGGACGATATTTCAATCTTTAGTGCCGTTTGTGCTGCTTCCTGCTCTTTGTATTGTCCTTTGTTGTTCGGAATCACGTTAATTCTATTGTATGAAGTAAACAAAAAGCTCTAAATTATACCAGATACGACAATAAGCACAACCAGGTTCTTAATTTTGTTTCTATTAAATTATATCTATTTACGTAAGGCAACAACCGTGCGGTGTTCTTTTTACGTTATGAGTGTTATTCCAAATAGACTTCATATTGCTTACAAGCAAATTGTTTTAAACAAAATTTCCAAACGTTTAAAGATAAATAGATAAATTAATTTACCTGAAATATCTACAACAAACTATACAGTTAGGACACTGAACATACACCATGCTACACCAATCACAAAAATATGTGTGTAAAAATAATTGGTCAAGCTTCGAAATCAGACTCCTGTCAAGTGTCGCACACCATCGACGAATAAACATGTTCTTGTGATCATTTTTTGCACGATCCGATGCAAAAAACATAATTGCGTCTATGACATCATCAACCATGACGTTCTTCCTGCCCAGGGGAACTTTTGCTCGTCGTTCCGGCACGTCATCAACTTTTTCGCCGCCGTGCAACCAACTTTGTAATATGTACGTCTTCATATACGCTGGGTTGTAAGGAATATAAAGTTGGTTGAATTTGTCACCAGGATGAGACAGCGAAAAATGTTGGCTACTTACTGGACTGCGTTAATTCTCATCCCTTTCTCGGCAAGTACTGGAAAAACTGACAATAAGTTACACTTTTCTATAGCCTACACATTGCTTTACAAGGGTAGCATATAAGCAAATAACTCAGGCATGATTGCCACTCTAGGTTAATACTATTTTACCACCGGCTGCGATTTATGTGAAATGATCAACCGAAGACTTGCTCATGCAATAAATCAGTTCCGACGCGTTGACATATTTCTCCCTCGCTATGCTTCAAATATTTCCACTTGTCTACAACGTGCGATACTGTTCTACTGCTGCCGCCCAAGACTCCAGTAACTCGCATGACGTAATAAAATCCAAGGCGAAATCAATCCAACTTTCTGTATATCAACCTAAAGCTTTTTTAATCGATCTCATTACAATCTAAATAAACTTCTTACGACTTCTATGGGCGTGTTCAAGTATATCAGTAACTAGAAAGATGTTAAGGTGGGAGAACTCTTTTATGGCTTTCTGTATTATCTCTTCCATATCTTCATTCTTGGTAAGGTCGGCGACATTGGCAAAAAACCTGTTATTTCAAATAACAGCTGTTAACATTTTTCTTCTACTGCAACGCTAAATGTTTATTGCAATATGTGTGACTTCAATATTGGACAAACAATTAATGTGAAGTGGCGCCTGATTGTCGAGATATTGCAAACTATAACGCAAGGGATTCATATCGATGGACGTTTTTAAAATAATTTCCATTTAACTCAACTTAAGATCTCTATATGCAGTTGTTTATGTTATGAATATAAAATTGACTTATTTTACCGACATATAGTTTTAGTTATGCGATTGCTTTTTCGATAGCTTCACTAATGCTCCTTCTTACCTTTTCTGATCCAACACTTTCACATTTTGTCACAGTCTTTGCAAGATTCTCTTCGTCACGGTCCACTAAGCTCAAACGTTCTCCATACTTCGCAAAAGCTTTGGCAGCTTCGTCTCCAAGGCCACTTGCTGCACCTGCATGATGCAAAATGGGCTGCGAAAGGCAAACTATTTGAAGTATTGCTAGTACTTGATATAAATTTATCATCTCACAGTCAAATTAGGTTCAATTATATGCTTCAGATGCTCATTTTTATAAACAGTGTAGTCCAAGTTTTTGTAATACGACTTTTAGCTCTGTATTGCGGTTTTAGTAGGTCTTAGGTCTAGTAGGTAGTAGGTCTTAGGTTTAGCAGGTTTTAGGTCTTTTAGGTATTGCGGTTTTAGTACCCGATTATACTGTAAGCTAACTTATCAACGTGTAAGAAGATAAAACCTACTATGCATGTATTTCCATTTGCCAAGACATTATTCCTATAGTTACGCAAATTTCAAAATTCAAATTATTTGACTCGCAATGATTTCAACAAAGTTTAGCTTTCATTCTTTGAAAGCAAAACTTTCTATCAAAAAGAAAAAAAATTATTTGTGAAGTTTCTTCGTTTTTATCGCTCTTCATATAAGAATTAGCTCACTCTTAAACAAAATTTTTTTATACTTTATTTTCACTCAAGCAAGATAAGAAATGGGAGAAGTCAAATTTCTGCCCGATAAAAATCCGTTGCAATATTTATTATGTTCACTTAAAGAACTTATTAATTTGTTATTTGATTTTTTGTACAATTCTTTATAGAAACCATATCTATATACGAACACTACTGCTATAACATTTATAGTCAAAATACGTGGACTGAAATGATAACACGGCTACTTGAAATGATAACGGCGCGTTTTTACTTAGCTAAACAACATACTTATACAAATAATGATTTCTTTCATCGCTCCTGAAAGTGGTCGATGTCACTCTTGCTTGCTTAAGGCGTATGTTTGCGCATAATGTTTTCTTAAAACGACGAGTGTATGTGTATGAAACGTTTACCATCTTATGCAGTACAAGCGCTATTTCATTTCGGAAACTTTCAAACAACAGTTATAATGGCGGACAAACTTGACGATTATCTGTGGAACAAGGAATTCAGTTTAGCAGAAGATTTAACAAAATATTGTGACGACAAAGGTAAAGAAAATGATATTAAGGAATCAGCTAAAATTCTTCATCAACTAGGTTTAGTTTACAAAGAAAGAAGTGAGGAATTTCAATGGAGGTTTACTTTCGCTATGGCTGTGTTAACTCTGATAGGAAACGCGCCGTCACAAATCACAGAACTCATACGCAATGAGCTTCCAGCAATGCTAACCAGCATACGATTCGCGCTTATTCGAAGCGCTGCTCTCATGAATGCGGCGATTGTGAGGAAACCTCCAAATAATAACGAAATCAAAAACGATCTTGATAAACTTCATCGTTATGTGCTTAAACTTGCTAAAGTACAACGTGATCAGTTTGATGTTGATGCTTATGTCAATGAAGTTGTTCGTGAGAAAATTAAATCGATGAGAGAAGAAACGAAGTTAGCTCTGGATAAACTTAAACATATTCCGGATGATGTTTCATCAGAGAGAGCGCATGAGTTAGAAATGGACAAAATAAACCGAGTTAAGATACTCCAAGATAATATCGCAGCAAAATACACTGATATAATGAAGTCTGTATCAGACCAATGTATAGAAATCATGGGAAAGCCCCCGTGTCGATACTGTGTAGCCGGAATGGGATCTTTAGCTCGTAAAGAAATTACTCCATATTCAGATTTCGAACACGTTATTTTGCTCGATGATGAATTGCTGCAGAATCACGATGAAAACAGCGATCAATATCAATCTGCGTTGGAATACTTTCGATGGTTTTCGGTTTTATTTCACGTGATTATATTAAGATTGGGAGAAACAATTATTCCAGCAGTGTCTGTTCCATCCTTAAATAACAGTCAAATCAAAGAACACAACTGGTTTTATGACGCTCATACACCGAGCGGTATATCGTTTGATGGAATGGTTTTGCATGCTTGTAAATTTCCACTTGGTCGACAGGAAAAGACCAAGAACAAACCATGGACAACTGAACTTATTAAACCTGTGACGAAGATGGTGAAATATTTGGATGCAGATGTTGATTTTAAGAATGGATATCACTTGGGAAACATTTTAACTAAAACAAGTTTTGTTTCTGGTTTCAAGTCAATTTATGATAAATTTTCACAACAAGTATCCGATCAAATACAATCCTTGTCGATGCCCAGACAATATCAGTCGATATTAAAACAACTTGAAGAAGATCTTAATAATTTTGATGTTGACAAACTATTGATGAGTTTTCATCCGTGGACGTCATTCAACATCAAACGTGTTGTTTATCGAAGTTCCACTTTGTTCATTGCTGCTCTCGGTCGATTGAACTCGATTTATCAGTCGCCTTGTTCATGTTATGACATCATAGACAAGTTGACAGAGAAACACAAATTTGATTCAGAAACTGCTCATAAATTAGCTTATTCAATATCCATTGCATGTGAAGTTCGACTCAAAATTTATAGTTTGAAGAGGAAACAAGACGACATGTCCCAGAATTCTTTATATTACAACATGACAGACAGATTTTTACCTGACCTTGTTGCAGTTGTTGGAGAGAAATCAATTATTATCGATTATTTCAAAATAACTTGGAGTTTACAAACAATGATTTGTCGAAACAATTACAACCTTGTGGAGAGAGATACTGATACCAACATAATGATTTTATTCCAGTTGGGAATGTATGAAAAAGTAGTTGAGGAATGGAACGATAATATAGATATTAGTATAACTTGTAAAGTGTTTGTTGTTGAAGCCTTTAGTTCCACCTCAAGATATGAAGCAGCAATATTACTTGGCAAATCTCTTTTAACTCAACCACTTTCCAAAAGGGCAAACGTTCTCGTACTATTTGCCATAACTACTTGTTTGGAAGCATTAGGTCGCAGAGATGATGGAGTTTGCAAAAAACTAAAAAGTATATTAGACAGTTTATCCCCAAATGATTTGAATGATGTAGATGGATGGGTTACTCAAGAAGCTTATGGCCGTTATTTACTTAGTGTTGATAATGATCTTAAAAAAGCTTTAGGTGTATTCATCAAGCTCCACGGCTCGTTATTAAACATCATGGAGATCACTGATGACGACGACACGGAAAAAAAATCTTTCCAAAGTGTTTATTTTCCAGAAACTTGCATGAAATCGCAATTTGTTTGCATTTCAATGGAAACAATAAACAAGCAATTAAGAAATTAAAGGAAGCTTTTAAAATTTTCAAACAATCTGAATCCGTGGATGTTGAATCAGTTCAAGAAGCAAATTTTCTTTTCGGAGTTTGTTATTACGCTGAGAATTTGTATAAGAAGGCCTTAATGGTATTCGAGAGAACATTATTACTTCATAAACGATATCCTTGCAAACAGATGGAACAGAAATTACCAAAAGTCAACATGGCAGTAGAATGTTGTAAGGCAATGTTAAATGAAAAAGATGCACTTTTATTGTTTTCTGCTAATGCTGGATATACGCAATTTGCTGCAGCTTTATGCGATTTTGGAATTTTTTTCTAATTTGCTTTTATAATGGTTTATAAAACATTTTCGAAAATAGAATACAAATTGAACATTTCCTGTGATGCATGAATTACATACAATATATAATAGTTTATCACAAACACATGGTATAGCTTAAAGATAACAAATAGAGCTCTCCAACAGAAATGAAAGCTTTCGGCATTGTTTCAGTTTTATCTTATTTTTGATGTAATATCTGGAATGTTTATAGAGGTCAGTGGTGTAACTCGTAGTAAATCCCTTATCTTTGTATTAAATTATTTTGCTTAGATTTAGTGAGCCGTGACATAGTTTGCTACCATGTACTTGTTATCGTCCAGGTCCTTTATGTCATAACCAGTCGCGTATAAGCCATCCCAGCCAATTTAGCATATGTATTGCAATTGTTAACCTGACTTGTTTAACGGATTGTTTGCACGCAGGATGATAAGTTAGTTGCCACTAAACCTATTGTTTATTGTTTATATCAGTTAATTACGTAATAGAGATGTAGTATTAGTAGTACACCAGTATTGCCGTTTATTATTGCTATTGTGTGCAGACTCACAGGGTAGTGATCATTTCCTTAATTTGGGCTTATTTGTACTTTCAGATTATAAGTAATATTACCATGGCTTCTGTACTTATAGAAATCACGCACACGCATACAACCTCACAGATTTGTCGTCATGCGTAGCTGTTCTGTCCGTCTGTTCGAGTGATTATTGATTTTCAGCCGTACAATATAAACACTTTAAAGAAATCTGTTTTGCATTTCTAATACCCAGGATAGGGGGAATTCAGGCCTTGCATGGCCTGAATTCCCCCTTAGATCAGGGATGTTCAACCTTTTATTATAGGTGGCCGCATTGTCACTTGAAATAATTCAATGGGCTGCCGAACCTATTAATTTCAAGAAAAATGGGTACATAAAGAAACAATTAAAAACAATTAATTTCATCTTTGAAAATAGGAACAAAAAACATACACAAAGTT
Source organism: Clavelina lepadiformis (assembly GCF_947623445.1). NCBI lineage: Eukaryota > Metazoa > Chordata > Ascidiacea > Aplousobranchia > Clavelinidae > Clavelina > Clavelina lepadiformis. The sequence continues at coordinate 23,196,189 of NC_135241.1, forward strand.
CAACTTCCACTAGGCTACCCAAGTATTAAAGGCGTGCTTTAGTTCTTCGAGTTTTATAGGTATATATACTATAAGTTAACCTATCAATGTGCCAAGAAATTATTCCTACAGTATAGTTAAGCAAATTTCACGATTTGAATTATTTGACTCGCAACGATTTCAACAAAGTTTAACTTTCATTCTGTATAAGCAAAACTTTCTATGAAAAAGACTAAAAATTCTATAGTGAAGTTTGTTCGTTTTTATCGCTCTTCATATAAGAACTAGCTCACTCTTAAACCAAAACTTCTTAAACTTGATTTTCACTCGAGTAAGATAAAAAATAAGAGAAGTCAAATTTCTACCTGATAAAAACCGTTGCTATATTTATTCTGTTTCCTTAAAAGACTTATTAGTTAGTTATTCGATGGTTTATACATATTTTTATACAAACCATATCTGTAAACGAACACTACTGCTATAACATTTATAGTCAAAATACGTGGACTGAAATGAGAACACGGCTACTTAAAATGATCAAGGCGTATTTTTACTTGGCTAAATTAAATACTTATACAATTAATGATTTCTCTCATAGCTCCTGAAAGTGGTCGATGTCACTCTTGCTTGCTTAACCATATTTACACTAATTGTGGCTTCTCCTGCACACAGTCACAGCAAACCGTGGCGTACAGTTGCATTGTTTGCTGTAGAGTGTAGAAACTTGAAATTCGGTGAGTTTTCCTAAAAAATGTTCAGCTATCTGTCCATGTTTGTTTTATAAAGTTGAATTTTGTAATTTTTGAGATATTGTTATATTTTCATAATTTTGCTCTATAACAAATTAAAGCGATATTACTTGTGTAAAGTATTACACAACAACCATATTCGCCATAAAGACCGCGTACATTGTTGCAATATGAGCGAGGACGATTGATGGTTGATGACTTGTTTTGCTTTTGCTTCGATGGTATGAGGTCTCATTTCTCAAACGGCGTGACTATGCTGTTTAGTTTCTTAAATTCTGTCTATGCATATTACCAAATGATAAAGTTCCATTTTATTTATTATATTATCAGACACAAAGGCTTTCACCTTCTCGCAAAGCTTACTGAATGTTACATTGCGAAAAAATGGGGTAAAAAAGCAAGGTTGCAAATATTACAACAGTATTTATATGTGGCACACCAGTTCAAGCGAGGTAATTTATCTGACGTCATCAAGGAGAATTACAACCCGGTCAACAACTGAATCACAAGATCCCAAAATAAAATTTCAGCATTTTCAAAACAACACATGACTCGTGACGAAACCGTCACAGCTCTCTCTCCGCATTGAAGCGTATGGTTTTCATTTTCTCATTTACGCACCACTAACTCGACTGACTACTGTATTCTCTTGTGTTCTCTTCTCGGGGTGAGCTGGTTTTCCGCACAGCGGCGGCGCGGCGTAACAAGAAAATGTCTAGGAATGTATCACTTGTAGAAATACTTAATTTGCACTAAATGCACTTTATTTAGTTTTACAATTATGATGTATACAGGAAGCCAGATGTTTTTGCTACTAACCTATAAAAATCCGATCAGTTAACGAAGTATAGTTTTCGAGTAATTAACGATTGAAAATGTGTTTACAGTGTCGGCCACACCTAGTTAAAATAGTAATGTCGCGCACCCGATTTGGATAGGGTTAAGGCGTATGTTTGTGAATAATGTTTGCTTGAAACGACGAGCGTGTATGAAACGTTTACCATCTCATACAGTACAAGCTCTATTTCATTTCGGAAAGGTTCAACCAACAGTTATAATGGCGGACAAACTTGACGATTATCTGTCGAACAAGGAATTGAGTTTAGCAGAAGATTTAAGGAAATGTTGTGACGGGAAAGGTGCAGAAAAAAATATAAAAGAATCAGCTGATATATTGCATAAACTAGGTTTAGTTTACAAAGAAAGAAGTGAGGAATGTGAATGGAGGTTTACTTTCGCCATGGCTGTGTTAACTCTGATAGGAAACGCGCCGTCACGAATCACTGGTCTCATACGTAACGCGCTTCCAGCAATACTAACCAGCATACGATTCGCGCTTATTCGAAGCGCTGCTCTCATGAATGCGGCGATTGTGAGGAAACCTCCAAATAATAGCGTAATCAAAAACGATCTTGATAAACTTCATCGTTATGTGCTTAAACTTGCTAAAGTACAACGTGATCAGTTTGATGTTGGTGCTTATGTCGATGAAGTTGTTCGTGAGAAAATTGAATCGATGAGAGAAGAAACGAAGTTGGCTCTGGATAAACTTAAACATATTCCGGATGATGTTTCATTAGAGAGAGCACATGAGTTAGAAATGGACAAAATAAACCGAGTGAAAACACTCCAAGATAATATCGCTGCAAAATACACTGATGTCATGAAGTCTGTATCAAACAAGTGTATAGAAATCATGGGAAAGCCCCCATGTCAATACTGTGTAGCCGGAATGGGATCTTTAGCTCGTAAGGAAATTACTCCATATTCAGATTTCGAACATGTCATTTTGCTCGATGATGAATTGTTGCAGAATCACGATGAAAACAGCGATCAATATCAATCTGCGTTGGAATACTTTCGATGGTTTTCGATTTTATTTCACGTAATTATATTAAGATTAGGAGAAACAATTATTCCAGCAGTGTCTGTTCCATCTTTAAATCACAATCAAATCAAGGAACACAACTGGTTTTATGACGCTCATACACCGAGTGGTATATCGTTTGATGGAATGGTTTTGCATGCTTGTAAGTTTCCACTTGGTCGACAGGAAAAGACCAAGAACAAACCATGGACAACTGAACTTATTAAACCTGTTACAAAGATGGTGGAATATTTGGATTCAGATGTTGATTTAAAGAATGGATATCACTTGGGAGATATTTTAACTAAAACAAGTTTTGTTTCTGGTTTCAAGTCAATTTATGATAAATTTTCACAACAAGTAACCGATCAAATACAATCTTTGTGGACGCCCAGACAACATCAGTTGATGTTAAAACAACTTGAAGAAGATCTTAATAACTTTGATGTGGGCAAACTATTGGCGCATTTTAATCTCGCGTCATTCAACATCAAACGTGTTGTTTATCGAAGTTCAACTTTATTTATTGCTTTTCTTGGTCGATTGAACTCGATTTATCAGTCGCCATGTTCATGTTATGACATCATAGACAAGTTGACAGAAAAACAAAAATTTGATTCAGAAACTGCTCATAAATTGGCCTATTCAATATCCATTGCATGTGAAGTTCGACTCAAAATTTATTGTTTGAAGAGGAAACAAGAGGACATGTCCCAGGAACCGTTGTAATTTAACTTCACAGACAGCAATATACCTGACCTTGTTGCAGCTGTTGGAGAGAAATCAATAATCGATTATTTCAAAATAACTTGGTGTTTACAAACAATGATTCGTCGAAACAATTACAACCTTGTGGAGATAGATACCGGTACCAACATAATGATTTTATTCCAGATGGGAATGTATGAAAAAGTAGTTGAGGAATGGAACGATAATAAAGATGTTAGTATCATTTGTAAAATGTTTGTTGTTGCTGCTTTAAAATTCACCTCCAGACATGAAGATGCAATATCACTTGGCAAATCTCTTTTAATTCAACCAATTCCCGTAAATGTAACAATTCATGTATTATTCGATATAACTATTAGTTTGGAAGCATTAGGTCGCAGAGATGATGGCGTTCGCAAAAGACTGAAAAATATTTTAGACAGTTTATCACCAAATGATTTGAATGATGTAGGTGGATGGTTTGCTCAAGAAGCTTATGGCCGTTACTTACTTAATGTTGAAATTGTTTATGAAAAAGCTTTGGGCGAATTCATCAAGCTCCATGGCTCGTTGTTAAAAACCACAAAGACCATTGATGGCGATGACATGGAGAAAGAAATCGGCTCAAAATATTTGTTTTCCAGAAACTTGCGTCACATTGCATTTTGTTTGCATTTGAATGGAAATAATAAGCAAGCAATTAAGAAATTAAAGGAAGCTTTCAAAATTTTCAATCAACTTGGATCCGTGGAAGTTAGATTAGTTCAAGAAGCAAATTTACTTTTAGGACTTTGTTATTACGCTGAGAAACTGTATAGGAAGGCAATAAAGGAACTTGAGAGAGCATTATTATTTCATAAACAATATCCTTGCCAATGGATGGAACAGAGATTACCAAAAGTCAACATGGCAGTGGAGTGTTGTGAGACAATGTTAAATGAACAAGATGCACTTTTATTGTTTTCTACTGATGCTGGATGTAGACAATTTGCTGCAGCTTTATGTGATTTTGGTATTTTCTTCTAATTTGCTTTTATAATGGTTTAGAAAATATTTTCGAAATTAGAAAGCAAATTTAACTTTGTAGTGATACAAATCATGTGATTTGTTCATAACAAACAAAAAGTAAACTATAGTTTACAAATGGCTGAAGCAAACGCATGTTACTATAATGCTATGTTTGTAAATTGTTTTTAAATGCAAGCAGAATTGTGTCATCTAACAGGAATGAAAGCTTTTGGCATTGGTCCACTTTTATCTTATTTGTGATGTAATATCCAGAACGGAATAATATGAGAAATGGTAAAATGATGTTACTTGTTATGGATTACAAGTGTCTTGTGTGCGTATGTCATTTTTGTTGTTGCTTTCATTCTGTATCTATACAGTCAGTGCTGACATTATTCCCCATTTTGTTGCATCATTTGTATTCTCAATGATCCTGGGAACCGGTATATATCTAAAAAAATTGAATCAATTTTTAACACATTTTATTTTTTATCAAATCTTTTTTTGTTTATATACTTCATCCTTAAAAAGCAACCATTTCTAAATTAACCAAACTACAATTTAATTTGTATAACTTGCTGTTGAAAAATGTTGCAAGAACGTTATAAATGCTGGTTTCTCTTATTCTATTACTGGAGCAGAAAAGATAGGAAGGAGCATTGCTGTTGAAAAATGTTGCAAGAACGTTATAAATGCTGGTTTCTCTTATTTTATTACTGGAGCACAAAAGATAGGAAGGAGCATTAGTGAAGCTATTGATAAATCAATCGCGCAACGAAAACTATATGTTGGTAGTATAAGCCGACTTTATATTCATTAAACAAAAAACTGCATATAAAGAGCTTAAGGTGGGTAATGGGAATGTTATAAAGGTTTTCAGAAGTCCTTCAAAATGAATCACTTTTATTATAGTTCACAATACCACAACTACTTCAAATCTAACTTGGTCTTTAGTACAGGCTTAATCGAGCAGCACGCTATCCCATTTTTTCGCGGTAATAGCCGAGAAAAGGGATAACAATAAACGCAGTCGCGTAGGTAGCCAACATTTTTCGCTCTCTCATCCAGGCGACAAATTCAACCAACTTTATATTCCTTACAACCCAGCGTTTATGAAGACGAACATATTCCGACGTTGGTTGGACGGATGCGTAAAAGTCGATGAAGTGGCGGAGCGACGAGCAAAACTTGTTCCCCTGGACAGGAAAAACGTCATGGTTGATGATGTCATAGACGCAATTATATTTTTGGCATCGGATAGTGCGAAAATGATCACAAGAACATGTTTATTCGTCGATTATGCGCGACACTTGACAAGAGTCTGAATTCGTGGCTTGACCAATTATTTTTGTGTCTATTGTCGCATGCCTAAAGTGCACACACCGCACAAACTCTCTGAAGTCACAGAATCATGGTGATTTTAATACAGTAGTGAATTATAATAATATTATGATTGGCGTACAAATTAAGCGATTGTGTGTTTCTGGCTACAAAAAGTGTCATTTAACATATGCGCATTATGACGTATTTTGTGGCTATAAGATACTTTGTCCAGCTCAATTATGACGGGTGTAGTGAAGTAGCCTACGTTTCAAGTGATTGTGATACTCTATCCAAACCGGGTGCGCGACATTACTATTTTAACTAGGTGTGGCCGACATTGCACACACATTTTTAATCGTTAATTACTCGAAAAACTATAGGTCGTAAACTGATCAGATTTTTAAAGGTTAGTAGCAAAAACATCTGGCTTCCTGTATACATCATAATTGTAAAACTAAAGAAAATGCATTTAGTGTATATTAAGTATTTCTACAAGTGATACATTTCTTGAAGTTTTTCTTGTTACGCCGCGCCCCCGTTGTGGGGAAAACCAGTTGACCGCAAGAAGAGAACACAAGAGAACAGTTAGTCGAGTTCGTGGTGCGTGAATGAGAAAACGAAAACGATACGCTTCAATGCGGAGAGAGAGCAAAATTATGAAAATATGCCAATTCTTCAAAAATTACAAAATTCAACTTTATAAAACAAAGATGGACAGATACCTGAACATTTTTAAGGAAAAGTCATCAAATTTCAAATTTCTACAGCAAACAATCCAACTGCACGCCACGTTTTGCTGTGACTGTGTGCAGGGGAGGCCACAACTAGTGTAAATAGGGTTAAGTAGCATTTTTACCACAAATTTTAATGATGACCACGTTTGCTTGTTTACTTTTCTCTGCTGACGTAATCATGCCGTCAAAATTTCATTGGCTGGAAATAATATCTTTCTATGACGCATTGTATTCGTGTCGATTTGTAATTGGTTATGAGTTATGACACATATAAAATACGTCTTAATGACTGAAGTGCCAGAAACACTTTCTTCTTTGGAAGAAATTCGTGATTTGCTGTTTGTTTGGAAATCATGTAGAAATGATTTGGAATGAATTTTTGTACTACGTAATGAAATTGTGGCTACATCAGCAATATAAGAATTTGGACTTTTATGAATGCTGGTGAGAAGAAACAAATAAACGAAAGTATAAACAACGGATTCAAAAAGTTAAATAGACAAAAAGAGTTCTCAAGGAAAAATATAACCACTGGCTATAGATAATACCGATACATTAATATAACCCGTCATAGCTATAGCATTGTTGAAGTGGAGATTATTTCTTTAACATGTTTCTTTGAGCGGGATCTAAAAATGTTCTATTATATGTTTCGTAAAACTTTCTTTCATTTCTTTTTGTTTTCACCGGAATTCCTCGGACGAGGTATTCGCAGTGACGCAAGGATGGTGAAGCCCTAAAACGCAATCAAAAGTTAACGGTATTACAGTCGATTTTAAAACTCATCCGTTATAACATCGTATGTAAATGGAAAAGCGTTTTCAGGGTATTTACCGTGGCTGTGACTTCCTGCAAATCCACCAGAGTGGTTGGGCCGCTATCTTTTTTGATCTGGCCTTTCTCGGACTCAGTCGATTTAATTTGATCGTCAGACTCGACTGTCATAGAATCATCGTCTTGTAGTGTATCTAGCAAGGCATCTATGATCGCTTCTTTCCTACTGGGATCGTTTTCCTTGAAAATTTGGATGTATTTGACTTCTTTATCAGTCTAATATCGCAGCAAACACCACAAAACACGGTTTAAGTAATAAAGCGCCAGACACCGCAGGCGAGTTGTAACTCAAAGAAAACTTTTTAAACACGCGACCAGTATTTTACCGGTGCTTTGTTCGGAGTAAGTGATTGTCTGGTCTTGTATCCACGGAAATTTGCTTGTATTAAGGTCGCAGCTTTGGCTGCGTCACAGTCGCCTGGAACAACGTCATAATGAGACAACGTGATAATGTTTGTGGTGTTGGAACGTTGGTGATGTTTTATGCTTGCCAAGCTTTGTGGTCTCCATATGAAAAATCTTTCAACGAATAAAAGCAGACGATTAATTATTCACATATCGTTACAGAGTTACGTTCCGGTCCTTGCTAAAAAGCGCGCATTTTCTGATGTATTTGATACTTCCCTTTTGGGATTTATACAAACTTCCAAAAACTTGTGAACACAAAGGATTATTTGTAGCTGTAGATAGTTACTGTACTGCCTTGTACCCATTGCTGCTAGCTTTCAGGTTTGCATAAAATACACACAAACATGAACTTTCGTATATGGTTGGCTCATTATTACGTCATTTATATAAATTAATGTGTAGCGAATAACCGTAGTTTAGTTTATGTGTTTAAAGATCTTCTCTTTGAAAACAATCATCGTGCTTAGGGATCTTTATAGGAAATTAATTACAGTAAAAACACATCCATGACGATGTTTTAAACTTAAGTCTCGATCTTTCAACGCAAGCTCTTTTTATGCCCCTTCTTGTTCGGAATCACCTTAAGTCTTTTTATAGTGGGTAAAAAAGTACAACAACAAGCACCATCAGATTCTTAATTTTATTTCTGTTAAAGTTATGCGGTTTCAGTAAAGTTTTTAACTGCGCCTATTCATAACAATCAAAATAGACGATGCCGCAATATGAATTTTTAACAGGTCAGCTCAATATTTAGTTTTGTGCAATTGCAATCAGTAACGGTACCAAAGTCCACTGTCGGGTGACATCGCGATATTTGTGGATGTTGGATTAGCAAATATAATACGAGTAAGAAGGTGATGACGAAACATAAAATGTGAAAGAAAATTGATTAGTGACGACAAAATCACAAACAACATAATTTTGTTCAAAACAAACTAAATTACTTCGTTGTGATGAATAACCTGGGTTAATAAAATCGAATCGTTGCAGTAATTTCTTAAATACCAAAGTAAGATACGTTAAAGGCTTCTGTAACAAACTGCTACATGACATGCGCACGACTTGACAACAAACCGCTGTTTGGTTTAACGACTGCTGCAGCATTTTATTTCCTGGTTAATCATTTTCAACATTGTGTTTACTTATGATGAATAAACGCCACCCGAGCGCATATCTGAACAAGTCAACACCATTTCGTATCAAGGTTTCTAAGAGACAATTAACAGTCATGTCAAATATCGTGAAAGATTTTCTCTGGAACAAGGAATTAAGTTTAGCAAAAGATTTAAGAAAATGTTGCAACGAGAAAGGTAACGAAAATGATAAAAAAGTATCAGCTAAAACTCTTCATCAACTAGGTTTAGTTTACAAAGAAAGAAGCGAACACTTCCAATGGAGATTTACTTTCGCCATGGCTGTGTTAACTCTGATACGAAACTCGCCATCACGAATCACTACTCTCATACGTAACGCGCTTCCAGCAATACTAACCAACATACGATTCGCGATTATTCGAAGCGCTGCTCTCATGAATGCGGCGATTGTGAGGAAACCTTCAAATGTTGACAAAATCAAAAACGATCTTGATAAACTTCATCGTTATGTGCTTAAACTAGCTAAAACACAACGTGATCAGTTTGATGTTGATGCTTATGTCAATGAAGTTGTTTGTGAGAAAATTAAATCGATGAGAGAAGAAACGAAGTTGGCTCTGGATAAACTTAATCATATTCCAAATGATGCTTCATCAGAGAGATCACATGAGTTAGAAATGGACAAAATAAACCGAGTTAAGACACTCCAAGATAAAATCGCAGCAAAATATACTGATATCATGAAGTCCGTATCAGACAAGTGTATAGAAGTCATGGGAAAGCCCCCGTGTCGATACTGTCTAGCTGGAATGGGATCTTTAGCTCGTAAGGAAATTACTCCATATTCAGATTTCGAACATGTCATTTTGCTCGATGATGAATTGTTGCAGAATCACGATGAAAACAGCGATCAATATCAATCTGCGTTGGAATACTTTCGATGGTTTTCGATTTTATTTCACATGATTATATTAAGATTAGGAGAAACAATTATTCCAGCAGTGTCTGTTCCATCTTTAAATCACAACCAAATCGAGGAACACAACTGGTTTTATGACGCGCATACGCCGAGTGGTATATTGTTTGATGGAATGGTTTTGCATGCTTGTAAGTTTCCACTTGGCCGACAGGAAAAGACCAAGAACAAACCATGGACAACTGAACTTATTAAACCTGTGACAAAGATGGTGGAATATTTGGATGCAGATGTTGATTTAAAGAATGGATATCATTTGGGAGACATTTTAACTAAAACAAGTTTTGTTTCTGGTTTCAAGTCAATTTATGATAAATTTTCACAACGCGTGACCGATCAAATGCAATCCTTGTTGATGCCCGGACAATATCAGTCGATATTAAAACAACTTGAAGAAGATCTTAATAACTTTGATGTGGGCAAACTATTGGCGCATTTTAATGCCGCGATGTCATTCAACATCAAACGTGTTGTTTATCGAAGTTCAACTTTATTCATTGCTGCTCTCGGTCGATTGAACTCGGTTCATCAGTCGCCTTGTTCATGTTATGACGTCATAGATAAGTTGACAGAGAAACAAAAATTTGATTCAGAAACTGCTCATAAATTGGCCTATTCAATATCCATTGCATGTGAAGTGCGACTCAAAATTTATTGTTTCAAGAGAAAACAAGACGACATATCCCTAATGTCTTTATGTTATAACACGATAGACAGTTTTCTACCTGACCTTGTTGCAACTGTTGGAGAGAAATCAATTATCGATTATTTCAAAATAACTTGGAGTTTACAAACAATGATTCGTCATAGCAATTACAACCTGGTGGAGATAGATACTGATACCAACATAATGATTTTATACCGGATGGGAATGTTTGAAAAAGTAGTTGAGGAATGGAACGATAATAAAAATGTTAGTATCGCTTGTAAAGTGTTTGTTGTTGATGCTTTAAATTTGACCTCCAGATATGAAGAAACATTAAATCTTGGCAAATCTCTTTCAACTCAAACACTTTGCATAAGGGAAAAGGTTTTCGTACTATATGTCTTAACTACTTGTTTGGTAGCATTAGGTCGCAGAGATGATGAAGTTTGCAAGACAGTAAAAAATATTTTAGACAGTTTATTACCAAATGATTCGAATGATGTAGATGTATGGCTTGGTAAAGAAGCTTATGGCCGTTACTTACTTTTTGTTGAAAATGTTCATGAAAAAGCTTTGGTCGTATTCATCAAGCTCCATGGCTTATTTTTAAAAACCACGCAGACCATTGATGGCGATGACATGGACAAAGAATTCTGCTTAAAATATTTGTTTTCCAAAAACTTGCTTCACATTGCATTTTGTTTGCATTTCAATGGAAACAATAAACAAGCAATTAAGAAATTAAAGGAAGCTTCTAAAATTTTCAATCAATTTGAATCCGTGGAAATTGTATCAGTTCAAGAAGCAAATTTGCTTTTAGGAGTTTGTTATTACGCTGAGAAACTGTATAGGAAAGCAATAATGGTAATTGAGAGAGCATTATTACTTCATAAACAATATCCTTGCCAATGGATGGAACAGAGGTTACCAAAAGTGAACATGGCAGTAGAGTGTTGTAAGGCAATGTTAAATGAAAAAGATGCACTTTTATTGTTTTCTACTAATGCTGGATATAGACAGTTTGCTGCAGATTTATGTGATGTTCGTATTATTTTCTAATTTGCTTCAATAATAATTTACAAAATATTTTCGAAATTACAAAGTAAATTCAATTTTGTTGTGATACAAAGCATGTAATTGTTTATAACAAGCAAACAATAGACTACAGTTTACAAAGGCTGAAGCAAACGTATGTTACTATAATGCTATGTTTGTAAATTATTTTTAAAGGCAATCAGAATTGTGCCATCTAACAGAAATGAAAGCTTTTATCATTGGTTCAGTTTTGTCTTATTTGTGATGTAATATCCGGAATGGAGTAATATGAGAAATGATAAAATGTTACTTGTTATGGATTACAAGTGCCTTGGGTTACAATGTGATTCTTATTGCTCTTTTCATTCTGTATCTACAGGTATACATTATGTAAAGTCCAAGTTAGCATTGTTGTATATTTAAGTTATATGATTTAAGTGATAATGGTTTATATGATTTTGTGTCACCCAAAACTCCAAATCTCTTTGTCATTGTGTGTCTAGACTCGCAGTAAATCCCTTACCTTTGTATTAGATTACTTTGCTTAGATGTAGTGAGCCGTGACATAGTTTGCTATCATGTGCTTGTTATCGCCCAAGTCCTTTACTTATATCATATCTAGTCACATATCAGCCATCCCAGCCTATTTAGCATATGCGTTGCAATTGCTAACCTTACTCGTTTAATGGATTGTTTGCACGCAGCATGATAAGTTAATTGCTCGTAAACCTGTTTTATTGTTTATATCTGTTAATTACGTAATAGAGACGTAGTATTAGTAGTACACCAGTATTGACGTTTATTATTGCTGTTGTACGCAGACTCACAAGGTAGTGATCATTTCCTTAATTTGGGCTTATTTGTACTTTCAGATTATAAGTAATGTTACACTGGCTTCCGTACTTATAGAAATCACGCACACGCATACACGCTCAGAAATTTGTCGTCATTCGTAGCTGTTCTGTCTGTCCGTTTGTTCGAGTGATCATTGATTTCCAGCCGTTCAATATAAAAACTTTAAAGAAATCTGTTTTGCATTTCTAATATACAGGATAGGGGGAATTCAGGCCTTGCATGGCCTGAAGGACACCCCTTAGGTGGTCCGCATCTATAAATTTGCCGATTGCACGTTACCTACCATTTTTGCTGTATCCTTTGTAATCTTAGTGTTTAAATTATTTTTGAGGGGTTTTCATTTTTAAATAAATCTTTTATTGCTTTTATATTTCAACCTTTAAAAGCAACCATTTCTGAACTAACGAAATTACAACAAAATTTGTTGAAATTGTTGTTATAAAATTGATGTTAAAAGGCCGGTATAAATGCCGGTTTTACTTATTTCCACTCATTTCAATACAGGCCTGTACTCGTTTACGTTGCTAACGATCAAGATTTCAAAGGTTTTTCACGATACAAGGAAAAGCAACTTTATAAAAAGTAACCATTTCACCTGAAGTATTAGATCTCGTTGCCCGTTGTTAAACATGCACGGTTAGGTTGGGAGAATGGATACGAAAAATTTTGATTTTAGTTATATTTAAGATTTAAATTTGGATTCAGATTAGAAGTTAAAGTTAAGTTAGGTTTAGGTTACTTTGTTATAACATCGAAACTAGGTTCTATACCCATTGCTGCTAGCTTTCGGGCTTGCTTAAAACATACACAAACGCGAAACTATGTGTATTGTAGGCTTATTCTTACGTCATGTATATACAAATGGATACCGATAAGCTTATATAGCCTAGCTTCTGAACTGCGTTGAAAAATGTCATGTTTGGACTGTTTTGAGAGGGCTAATTACAATCTCAACATATCCAGGACGATATTTCAAACTTCAGTGTCGTTTGTGCTGTTTCCTGCTCTTTGTATGGTCCTTTGTTGTTCGGAATCACGTTAATGCTCTTGCAGGAAGTAAACAAGTAGCTTTAAATTATACCAGATACGACAATAAGCACAACCAGGTTCTTAATTTTTTTTTAATTAAATTATATCTATGTGCTTGTAGCAACAAACGTGCTTAGATGTTTGATATTCCAAATAGACTTCATATTGCTTACAAGCAAATTGTTTATACAAAACGTATAAAGATAAATAGATAAATGCATTTACCTAAAATATCTACAACAAACCATACAGCTAGGACACTGCAAATAAGTTCTAAACCATGCTACGCCAATCAAAAAAACATGTGTTTAAAAATAATTGGTCAAGGTTTAAATTCAGACTCCTGTCAAGTGTCGCGCACCATCAACGAATAAACATGTTCCTGTGATCATCTTCGCACGATCCTATGCCAAAAACATAATTGCGTCTATGACATCATCAACCATGACGTTCTTCTTGCCCAGGGGAACAACTTTTGCTCGTCGTTCCGCCACGTCATCGATTCTTTCGCCGCCGTCCAACCAACGTCGTAATATGTTCGTCTTCATAAACTCTGGGTTGTAAGGAATATAAAGTTGGTTGAATTTGTCACCAGGATGAGAGAGCGAATATTGTTGGATACTTACTGGGCTGCGTTAATTCTTATCTCTTTCTCGGCGAGTACTGGAAAAACTGATAATAAATTACAAATGTTTATAGCCTACACATAGCTTTACAAGGGTGGCATATAAACAAAAAATTCAGGCATGATTGCTACTCTAGGTTAATGCTATTTTACCAACGGCTGCGATTTTTGTGAAATGATCAACCGAAGACTTGCTCATGCAATAAACCAACTCCGACGCGGCGGCATATTTCTCACTCGCTATGCTTCAAATATTGACGATACTGCTTGAAATATTTTGCGAAACGAACTTTTTGAAGAGCACAATTTAAATATATGAAGTCAGTTTGGTAGAAAAATTAAGTTAGTGAGCGATGAACCTGTTCCTACCTTTGGTTTTTTTCCAGATGTGGTAAAGCAAATTGATTGAAGAAAAGGGGCGCCCTTATATTTACGTTGTGGGTATCGTCAAAATCTTTAAAGGCAGCTTAACACATGGTTGATAAAGTAAAAAGGTTGCATGAAGAATCTCGTATTAACTTAACCTTAGACTAAATACGCGACCTTTATATTTGCAATACAGCGTTACCTGCTTTACCGTTGCCGTAGCATGCAATAAAGAGAAACCTACTGTACTACAACGCCACACTTGCTTCAGGTTACTGCCTGTTTGTAAATCAGTGTTGAAGATTAAATAAACAATTAGTAAAAACCTTGGAGATTTTGATTGTTGAAACAGATTTTATTCGGCTGCAATTATTTTCACTCGTCTACACGAAGGCGATGGTTCAACAGCCACGTGCTATACTGTTCCACTGCTGCTGTCCAAGACTCCAAGAACTCGTATATGGTTGCAATCAGTAACGGTACCAAATTCCACTGTCGGGTAAAATCGCGATATTTGTGGATGTTGGATTAGTAAATATAATACGAGTAAGAAGGTAAGTCACGAAACATAAAATGTAAAAGAAAATTGATTAGTGAAGACAAAAACACAACAAACATAATGTTGTTAAAAATGAATTAAATTTCTTCGTTGTGATGAAAAACCTGGGTTAATAAAATCGAATCGTTGCAATAATTTGTTAAATACCAAAGTAAGCTACGTTAAAGGCTTCTGTAACAAACTGCTACATGACATGCACACGACTTTGCAACAAACCGCTGTTTGGTTTAAAGACTGATCCAGCATTTTATTTCCTGGTTAATCATTTTCAACATTGTGTTTACTTATGATGAATAAACGCCACCCGAGCGCATATCTAAACAAGTTAACGCCATTTCGTATCACGGTTTCCAAATGACAACAGTCATGTCAAATATCATGAAAGATTTTCTCTGGGACAAGGAATTGAGTTTAGCAAAAGATTTAAGGAAATGTTGCGACGAGAAAGGTAAAGAAAATTATATAAAGGAATCAGCTAAAATTCTTCATCAACTAGGTTTAGTTTACAAAGAAAGAAGTGAGGAATATGAATGAAGGTTTACTTTCGCCATGGCTGTGTTAACTCTGATAGCAAACGCGCCATCTCAAATCACTGCTTTCATACGTAACGAGCTTCCAGCAATATTAACCAGCATACGATTCGCAGTTATTCGAAGCGCTGCTCTCATGAATGCGGCGGTTGTGAGGAAACCTTCAAATGTTGACGAAATCAAAAACGATCTTGATAAACTTCATCGTTATGTGCTTAAACTTGCTAAAGTACAACATGATCAGTTTGATGTTGATGCTTATGTCGATGAAGTTATTCGTGAGAAAATTAAACCAATGAGAGAAGAAACAAAGTTGGCTCTGGATAAACTTAAACATATTCCAGATGATGTTTCATCAGAGAGAGCACATGAGTTAGAAATGGACAAAATAAACCGAGTGAAAACACTCCAAGATAATATCGCAGCGAAATATACTGATATCATGAAGTCTATATCAGACAAGTGTATAGAAATCATGGGAAAGCCCCCCTGTCGATACTGTGTAGCCGGAATGGGATCTTTAGGTCGTAAAGAAAACAGAAAACAGCGATGGAATATGCGATGAAAACAGCGATCAATATCAATCCGCGTTGGAATACTTTCGATGGTTTTCCATTTTATTAGGAGAAACAATTATTCCAGCAGTGTCTGTTCCATCTTTAAATAACAATCAAATTAAGGAAAACAACTGGTTTTATGACGCTCATACACCGAGTGGTATTTCGTTTGATGGAATGGTTTTGCATGCTTGTAAATTTCCACTTGGTCGACAGGAAAAGACCAAGAACAAACCATGGACTACTGAACTTATTAAACCTGTGACAAAGATGGTGGAATATTTGGATGCAGATGTTGATTTTAAGAACGGATATCACTTGGGAGACATTTTAACTAAAACAAGTTTTGTTTCTGGTTTCAAGTCAGTTTATGATAAATTTTCACAACGAGTAAAGAAACAAATCCAATCCTTGTCGATGCCCAGACAATATCAGTTGATATTAAAACAACTTGAAGAAGACCTTAATAATTTTGATGTGGGAAAACTATTGTTGCATTTTAATCCCGCGATGTCTTTCAACATCAAACGTGTTGTTTATCGAAGTTCAACTTTGTTCATTTCTGCTCTCGGTCGATTGAACTCGATTCATCAGTCGCCATGTTTATGTTATGACATCATAGATAAGTTGACAGAGAAACAAAAATTTGATTCAGAAACTGCTCATACTGTAAATTGGCCTATTCAATATCCATTGCATGTGAAGTTCGACTCAAAATTTATTGTTTGAAGAGAAAACAAGACGAAATGTCCCAGAAACTGTTGTATTTTAACATCACAGCCATCTTACTACCTGATCTTGTTGCAGCTGTTGGAGAGAAATCTGTCGTCGATTATTTCAAAATAACTTGGAGTTTATAAACAATGATTCGTCGAAACAATTACAACATGGTGGAGAGAGATACTGATACCAACATAATTATTTTATACCGGATAGGAATGTTCGAAAAAGTAGTTGAGGAATGGAACGATAATAAATATGTTAGTATCGTTAATAAAGTGTTTGTTGTTGAAGCTTTAAAATTCATCTCCAGACATGAAGATGCAATATCACTTGGCAAATCTCTTTTAACTCAACCACTTTCCGTACATGCAACAATTCATGTATTATTCCATATAACTAATAGTTTGGTAGCATTAGATCGCAGAGATGATGGCGTTTGCAAAATACTGAAAAATATTTTAGAAAATTTATCACCAAATGATTTGAATGATGTAGATGGATGGTTTGTTCAACAAGCTTATGGACGTTACTTACTTAATGTCGATAATGATCATGAAAAAGCTTTGGGTGAATTCATCAAACTCCACGGCTTGTTGTCAAAACGCACGCAGACCATCGCTGGCGATGAAATCAAGAAAAAAATTGGCTCAAAACACTTTTTTTTTAGAAACTTGAACCACATTGCTATTTGTTTGCATTTGAATGGAAACAATAAACAAGCATTTAAGAAACTAAAGAAAGCTTTAAAAATTTTCAAGCAATTTGAATCCGTGGAAATTGGATTAGTTCAAGAAAGAATTTACTTTTAGGAGTTTGTTATTACGCTGAGAAATTGTATAGGAAGGCAATAAAGGTATTCGAGAGAGCATTATTATTTCATCAACGATATCCTTGCCAATGGATGGAACAGAATTTACCAAAAGTCAACATGGCAGTGAAGTGTTGTAAAGCAAAGTTAAATGAAAAAGATGTACTTTTATTGTTTTCTACTGATGCTGGATACAGACAGTTTGCTGCAAGTTTGTTTCATTTTCGTATTTTTTTATGATTTACTTCAATAATGGTTTAGAAAACATTTTCGAAATTAGAAAGTAAATTCAACTTTTCCTGTTATGCATGTATTACATACAATATGTAATTGTTTGTACAATTTGTAAACAAACACAAACGCAAACACAGAACAAGGTGCACTTTTATTGTTTTCTACTGATGCTGGATACCGACGGTTTGCTGCTTTACGTCATTTTCATTTTTTTTCTGATTTGCTTCAATAATGGTTTAGAAAATATTTTCAAAATTTAAAAAGTAAATTCAATTTTGTTGTGATATAAATCATGTAATTTGTTCATAACAAGCAAACGGTAAACTACAGTTTACAAACGGCTGAAGCAAACGTACGCTATTATATGCTATGTTTGTAAATTATTTTTAAATGCAACCATAACTATGCTATCTAACAGGAATGAAAGCTTTTGGCATTGTTCCAGTTTTGTCTTATTTGTGATGTAATATGAGAAATGGAGTATTATAATAAATGATAAAATGTTACTTGTTATGGATTACAAGTGTCTTATGTTTGTTTGTGGTTTTTGTTGTTGTTTTCATTCTGTATCTGTACAGTATGTCAGTGCTCACATTATTCCCCATTTTGTTGCATGATTTGTATTTTCATTATTTCTGGGAACAATTTCTAAATTAACGAAACTACAAAAATATTTGTGTAACTCGCTTTTGAAAAATGTTGCAAAAACGTTATTAATGCTGGTTTCTCTGGTTTTATTACTGGATCAAAAAAAAGAAAGGAGCATTAGTGAAGCAATCGCGAAACTAAAACTATATGTTGGTAGTATAAGCCGACTTTATATTCAATAAACAAATACCAACAAATACAAAGAACTGCATATAAAGAACTTAAGTTGGGCTAAATGGGAATGTTATAAAGGTTTTCAAATTTCATTCAAAATGAATCACTTTTATTATAGGTTACAATATCACACAAACTTCACATCTAACTGGCTCGTTTGTTCCAGGCTTGTCGCGCAACACGCGATCACATTTTTTCGCGGTAACAGCCGACAAAAGGATAAGAATAAACGCAGTCCAGTAAGTAGCCAACATTTTTCGCTGTCTCATCCAGGCGACAAATTCAAGCAACTTTATATTCCTTACAACCCAGCGTTTATTAAGGCGAACATATTACGACATTGGTTGAATGACGGCTAAAAAGTCGATTAAATGGCGGAGGGACAAGCAAAAGTTCCCCTGGGCAGGAAGAACATCAAGGTTGATGATGTCATGGACGCAATCATGTTTTCGGCATCGGATCGTACGAAAATTATCACGGGAACTTGTTCATTGGTGGATGGCGCGCGACACTTGACAGGAATCTGAATTCGTGGCTTGACAAATTATTACGCTGATGTTTTTGTGTCTGTTATCTAACTAACTCAAAAATCTAACTCAATTCCGGGATCTCAGGAAAATAACCAAGATTTGTAAAACTCACAATGTCATAGAAAGCTTTAAATGGTGAAGTCGCGATGTCACGTGACTCATTGCAGGGTCAACTCGGTTTGTACAACTGTGCTAATTCACGCAAAAATACGACTTATACAGCAGCGCTTGTCTTCTTAGTTTCTTTGGAAAGACCGACAAACGCCCAGAGTGCACAGACTACACAAACTCTCTGAAGTTACAGCATCATGGTGATTTTAATAGTGAATAATAATAATATTACGATTGGCGTATAAGTTTATGGCAGATAAAAGTTTTGTTGCTTAATTACTTGTGTGAAGTATTACACAACAAACACATCTGTCATAATGACCGCGTACACTGGCGGCTATTGTTACTATATGAGCGAGGAAGACCGATGGTTGATGATTTGTTTTACTTCTGCTTCGATGATATGAGGTCTCATTTCTCAAACGGCGTGACTATGCTGTTTAGTTTCTTAAAATCTGTCTATGCATATTACTAAATTATAAAGTTCCCATTTTATTTATTATCAGACACGAAGGCTTTCACCTTCGGGCAAAGCTTACTGAATGTTACATTGCGCAGTAGTAACCAGTGAAATCGATCACGTAAAAAGGAAGGATTGCAAAGATTACATCGGTATATATATGGCACATCAGTTCAAGGGTTCCACGACATATGACCGCGGGAAAATGACCGCGAACAAACTCACCGGGGACAACTGAACGTGACGTAAATTGACCGCGAACAAACTGACTGTGATGTAAATTGACCGCGAACAAACAAACCAAGAACAGACTTACCGGAATAAAAATTGACCGGGAGGTAAATTAACCGTGCAAGTGCTGAATTATTGTGTTTAAGTTGATGGTAGTATATGATATGTAAAGTAAATATTTGTTTGTAACTATTGTCTTTGTTTTTAACAAAATTCTTTTTTATTTCAATACACATTGAAACATTTATTGAATTTAACAGAAATATTTCCGGAAATACGAGAAATACAAGTAACAACATTAAAAGACGTTCACTGCAAAACACATATGACACTACATAATAAGGGCACTAAAATTTACACAAATTGTTATTTGACAAATAAGGAAGTTTATTGCGCAAATTGTAGGTTGTGGGCGATGCCTCTGAGAAAATCTAATATGTCACGGTTTGCAAAATCTTCAACGATGGTTTGAAGTCGCGCATCCAGATCCTTGTATTTTCTCCTTTTGACAGGAGGCCGCCCTTGGGCACAGAGCTCCTCAATCTTGTTTTTGTTTATGTTCTGCAATTTCCTCAAAGCTTCTATAAATTTCCAAATGGTTGGGTGTTGCATTGATAACATCTTGTTTATTAGATTGTGGTGACCGTAGATTTGGTGACCGTAAGTAGTTTGGCCACTTGAACATGTCTCTCTTCTTGTAGGTGACTGTTTTCGTGCAACTCTTTCGTGACTAAGCCATCTACATTATGGAGACGTGCCTTACAATAAACGTGCCATTGTTACAACATGAGATAGGCTACAACGCATTGTTTCATAATCTCATCAAACAACTCGTCTAGACCGGGAAAATGCATGTAACAATAGGAAATCTATGAATAAAGGTGAAAAACCCGTAGAGTCACCCTACAAGGGGCCAAAAAACTCTACGAGTGGCAACCTTAACTGCAATACACATACTAAATTGGATAGTGACTAGATAGCGACTAGATAGTAAATTAGAATTTTGACCTTTTGACGGCCAATTTGTCGCTGGTTAATTTGATCGCCGGCCAATTTATCGACGGTTAATTTCATGGCCGGCCAATTTACGTCACGGTAAATTTGATCGCCGGCCAATTTGTTGCTGGTCAGTTGTCCACTACCAGTTGTCGCCGGTGAGTTTGTTCACGGTCATATGTCGTGATCCCCAGTTCAAGCGAGGTGTAATTTATCTGAACGTCATTAAGGAGAATTCAAGTCCGGTCAAAAATTGAGTTGCAAGATCCCAAAACAAAATTTCAGCATTTCCAAAACAAATCAATCCTCGTGACGTCACCGTCACAAGTTAAGCGATTGTGTGTTTCTGGCTTCAAAAAGTGTCATTTAAAATATGCGCATTATGACGTATTTCGTGGCTATAAGATAGTTTGTCCAGCTCAACTATGACAGGTGTATTGAAGTAGCCTACGTTTCAAGTGATTGTGGTACCCTATCCAAACCGGGTGCTATCCAAACCGGGTACATTACTATTTTAACTAGGTGTGGCCAACACTGCATGCACTTTTTCAATCGTTAATTAATCAAAAACTGTAGGTCGTAAACTGATCAGAATTTTACAGTTTAGTAGCAAAAACATCTGACTTCATGTATACATCATAATTGTAAAACTAAAGAAAGTGTATTTATTATAAATTAAGTATTTCTACAAGTGATAAATTTCTAAAAGTTTTTCTTGTTACGCCGCGCCCCGCTCTGCGGAAAACCAGCTGACCGCGAGAAGAGAACGGAGAACACAAGAGAACAGTTAGCCGAGTTAGTAGGGCGTGAATAAGTAAACGAAAACGATAGGCTTCTATGCGGAGAGAGAGAGCAAAATTATGAAAATATGACAATATTTCAAAAATTACAAAATCAAACCCTATAAAACAAACATGGACAGATAACTGAACATTTTTTAGGAAAAGTCAACAAATTTCAAGTTTCCACAGCAAACAATCCAACTGCACGCCACGTTTTGCTGTGACTGTGTGCAGGGGAGGCCACAACTAGTGTAAATAGGGTTAAGTAGCATTTTTACCACAAATTTTAATGATGACCACGTTTGCTTGTTTACTTTTCTCTACTGACGTAATCTTGCCGTCAAAATTTCATTGGCTGGAAACAATATCTTTCTATGACGCATCGCATTCGTGTCGATTTGTAATTGGTTATGACACATATAAAGTAAGTCTTAACGACTGAAGTGGAAAAAATACTTTCTGTTTGAACTGAACAGACAGTTGTAAATATTCGTATTCTTTAATTGCACAGCTTTAAGAGACAAAAAACTAAACTAAGCTGCAACACAAAAAGGTAAAGTTAAACAAAAGCATAAAAGGAAAACTGGTAATCTTAAAATGGTGAATCGTAATCACACAACTGAAAAGAACTGAGGGACTGAACTGAGAACATAAATGGCGTGATTACGAGATATGCGACGAAGCTACAAGGGGCGTTGATTGATGACTGCGCGGGGCGTTGCATTAATCATTACATTCTCCCAGCCCAACAACGAAGCATAGCGTAAATAAATATAACATGCGAAATAAATAAATCAAATCGTGTCAACAATATCAACAATTGCACATGAGTACAACACATCAACAATAGCGTATGACAAATCTATGGTTCGGCAACATATCTGATTGGAGGCACTCCCTTATTGCTGCGGGCCGACCGACGAATCTCCGCTTCTGCCGGTTCGATTGCCATTTGCTCAGCTGAAGTTAAGGGCACTTCAGCGGATTGTTCAGGTTTGTTAGAAATGTTCTGAGTATCTTGGATTTGCGGTGTAGCAGTGACAGGTTGTTCTTTTTCAATCTCCTGCGGTCGACAAGGGGCTAGATCCTTCAACGAGACCGTTGATTCCCTTCCATCCTGATATCGGACACGTGCGTACGTTGGATTTGTGTTGACCAAATCAACTTCATCGACTAAAGGCTCATGTTTGCTTGAGCGGACGAATCGACGAAGGAATACTTTGCCTGGACCCACCAGCCACGACGGCAGAGCCGTGCCGTTTTCCGATCGTCGGTTAAAGGCGAAAAATCTTTCGTGCGGTGTAGCATTAGTTGAGGTGCATAGGAGCGAACGGATCGAGTGTAATGCACCGGGAAGCACTTGTTCCCATTCAGAAACATTCATCCCCCTTGACTTCAGGGCGAGTGTTACGGCTTTCCATATGATACCGTTGTACCGTTCAACTTGAGCATTTCCAGTGGGATGGTATGGAGTACAGCTGCTCGTTGCTATACCGAGGCCATGCAGATAGGATTGTAGTTCCTTTGACAAGAATGATGAACCTCGGTCTGAATGAATATAATTAGGTAAACCTACAAGTACGAATAAAAGTTTCAAACTTTCGACGACAGTTGATGAGTGCATGTTCGGACATGGTATTGCAAATGGAAACCTCGAGTATTCGTCAATGATTGTGAGTATGTACTTGTTTTTACCTTTAGATGGTAGAGGTCCTTTGAAATCGATACTAACACGTTCCATAGGCTTTGTTGCTTTGATAAGGTTCATTTGAGGCATTTTATAAAACTGGGGTTTACATTCTTGACAGACACGGCAGTTCAAGCACGCTTTGCGAACTTCTTCAGTGGAAAAAGGCAGGTTTTTTGTTCGAACGAAGTGCAGTAATCTTGTTACACCTGGGTGACACAGCATGTCATGAATGTCATTGATTTGACAATTTTGATTCACGGATGCACTGTACGCTCTGGTGAAGGAATCAGCGCCGACGTTTAGCTTACCTGGTCGGTAGTGAATGGTATAACTTAAGGACGCAAGTTCCATTCTCCAGGTTTGAATTTTGTTGTTTTTAATTTTTGTTCGGCGGCGATTGTCCAGCATGAACGCCACTGATCGTTGATCTGTTATGAGCTCGAAGTGTCGACGAAGGAGGAGATCTCTCCATTTTCTGGTGGCTTCGATAATTGCAGTCGCCTCTTTCTCTACTGCAGGATACAATAATTCCGCCCCATGGAGCATTCGAGAGAGGAAAGCAACGGGGCGACCACCTTGATTCAAGGTGGCAGAGACGGCGACATCAGATGCATCACATTCTACTACAAACGGCAATGTTTCATCAATTGACTGAAGGGATGCATTCATTAACTCGCCTTTAAGATTGCTGAATGCTTGACAAGCCTCGTCGTTTAAGGGAAAGGAGTCAGCTGTTGCTAGTGGTTTCACCTTGTCGGAAAATTTTGGAATCCACTTTGCGTAATATGCCAGCATTCCCAAGACTCGTTGTAATCCTTTTTTGTTTTGAGGAGGAGGAAACTCTTGAAGGGGTTTTAACCGTTCTGGGTCTGGCTGAATAAGTTTATGCTGGACTCTGTACCCTAAAACGTTGATGTGAGGAGCAGACTTGACGGTTTTGGTTTCATTAAACGATAAGTTTCGACGCTTGAAGGCCTTTAGAAACTTTTTTACGTTGAGATCGTGTTCATCTTGATTTCGGCCACAAACTGTTACGTCATCTTGATAAGCATAAACGTCTTTTAAGTTTTCCTCTTCAATGATGCGGTTAATAGCACGTTGAAAATTCATGCCACCGTTCGTGACTCCGAATGGGATGCGTTTGTACTGCCACAATCTACCGTTTGCTTCAAATGCAGTGTATTTACGGTCTGAAGAGAGAATAGGAATTTGATGGTAAGCAGATTTCAAGTCATATCGAGAGTAAGTGCTATACTCTGCAAGTTGATTTACCATCGCATCTATTCTGGGAAAAGGATATGCGTCTAATTCTGTATACAAATTGATCGTCTGCGAGTAATCAATGCACATACGTGTTTTCTCTCCAGTTCGTACAACAACAATTTGGGCACGCCAGGGTGAACGGCTGGTTTCGATAATGTCATCTTCGAGCAATTTCTTGATTTCGCCGGCAATGAAGTTTCTGTCTGCTTCGTTGTATTGCCGAGATTTCACAGCGATTGGCTTACAATTCCGAGGTAAGTTTGGAAATAGCGTTTCGGTTGGCACTAATGCAGCAGGGAGTGCACAAGAAGAAGATTTAGATATAACAAAATCTTCAAGACAGCCGTCATACTCAATTACAAGCCGTTTATGTTGCTTTTGAAAAGTTTGGCCAAGTATAATATCCGCACAGAGATGATCCATGACACCAAAGGTTACAGCAGTGTACGTTTGATTGTTAATTGCAACATCAGCAACGCAGAAGCCGCTTATCGTACAGGATAACTTCGATTGCGCCATTGATACTGTTTGCTGCGTTGGCGAAACGTCAAGGCATAGCGACTGTATAGTTTTGTTACTTATGTAATTGTCAGAGCTCCCAGAGTCCACCAGTGCACATAATTTTCTTCCGTTTATGCAAACTGATAACGTTGCAGCGGATAAGCTGTAAGGACACAATGCACATACCCGTAGATCTGGCGTTAAAGTTGCAGAAACTTGATGGCCTGTTTTAGATTTACAAACTTTCATAAAGTGTCCAAGCTTACCACACTTGTTGCATGATGAATTCCGGGCGGGACAATATTTTCTCTCGTGGTAGTTGTAACCGCAGAAGTAGCACTTCTTCCGATTCGACGTTGCAACAAAATTCTGAGAGTGCACCATGTTAGTGGCTGAAGTTTCTGAATTTTCTTTGGGGATCGTCACCAGGGGTTCGCACGTTTCCGCAGCAGCAATCGTTGTAGTTAGATTATAAGCCAGCGAGTTCCGATGAGCCGTATCCAGGGCATTTGCTTGGTCGAATGCTGTTTTGAGGTCAAGAGTACTGTTTTCCAGTAAACGTTGTCGTATAATGGGTGATAAAATTCCATTTATGAGGGCGTCTCTACATAGTTCTTTTCGATATTGTTCACCAGAAATGTCCTTACACTGACAGTTTTTGCTTAAGATTTGTAGAGCTTGCATGAACTCTTGTAAAGATTCGCCGTTTTGTTGTTTGCGGGTCGCCAATAAATGGCGAGCGAAAATCTCGTTTGGTTTTTTGACAAACAAGTCTTGAAGAATTTCGACAGCTGCTTCATACGTAGTGCAGTCTTCTATGAACTCAAAAATTTCTGCAGAAACAAAATTGGTCAATAAACGTAGTTTGTTAAATGCCGTGCTGTTCACTTGCGCTTCGTGTTCTATGGTATAGTTCTCAAATGTCTTTTTCCAATGTTTCCAAGATTTTGCAGCAGTGTCCGTGTTCACATCGATTTCTAGTCGAGAAGGCTTGAAAGCATTTATTGTAGACGACATTGATCTTTGTCTCTTAAATTGAACTGAACAGACAGTTGTAAATATTCGTATTCTTTAATTGCACAGCTTTAAGAGACAAAAAACTAAACTAAGCTGCAACACAAAAAGGTAAAGTTAAACAAAAGCATAAAAGGAAAACTGGTAATCTTAAAATGGTGAATCGTAATCACGCAACTGAAAAGAACTGAGGGACTGAACTGAGAACATAAATGGCGTGATTACGAGATATGCGACGAAGCTACAAGGGGCGTTGATTGATGACTGCGCGGGGCGTTGCATTAATCATTACATACTCGATACTCGAAAGAAATTCGTGATTTGCTGTTAGTTTGGGAAAACATTTAGAAATGATTTGGAATGAAATTCTTGTGCTACGTAATCAAATTGTGGCATACATTAGCAAGATAAGAATTTGGACTTTTATGGTGGAATATTTGGATGCAGATGTTGATTTAAAGAACGGATATCACTTGGGAGACATTTTAACAAAAACAAGTTTTGTTTCTGGTTTCAAGTCAATTTATGATAAATTTTCACAACGCGTAACCGATCAAATACAGTCTTTGTCGATGCCCAGACAACATCAGTTGATATTAAAACAACTTGAAGAAGATCTTAATAACTTTGATGTGGGCAAATATTTTTTAAGTTTTACTTTCAGAAGATCATTTAATATAAAACGTGTTGTTTATCGAAGTTCAACTTTATTCATTGCTGCTCTCGGTCGATTGAACTCAGTTTATCAGTCGCTATGTTCATGTTATGACGTCATAGACAAGTTGACAGAGAAACAAAAATTTAATTTAGAAACTGCTCATAAATTGGCCTATTCAATATCCATTGCATGTGAAGTTCGACTCAAAATTTATTGTTTGAAGAGAAAACAAGACGACATGTCCCAGAATTTTTTACATTTTAACATCACAGACAGCTATATACCTGAGCTTGTTGCTGCTGTTGGAGAGAAATCAATTATCGATTATTTCAAAATAACTTGGAGTTTACAAACAATGATTCGTCGAAGCAATTACAACCTGGTGGAGATAGATACTGGTACCAACATAATGATTTTATACCGGTTGGGAGTGTTTGAAAAAGTAGTTGAGGAATGGAACGATAATAAAGATGTTTGTGTCGATTATAAAGTGTTATGTGTGGATGCTTTAAGCTTCACCTCCAGACAGCATGAAGCTGCAATATCACTTGGCCAATCTCTTTTAAATCAACCACTTCCCGTAAATGTAAAAATTCTTGTATTATTCCATATAACTAACAGTTTGGTAGCATTAGATCGCAGAGATGATGGAGTTTGCAAAACAATATAAAATATTTTAGACAGTTTATCACCAAATGATTTGAATGATGTACATGGATGGCTTGGTAAAGAAGCTTATGGCCGTTACTTACTTTTTGTTGATAATGATCATGAAAAACCTTTGGGCGAATTCATCAAGTTTCATGGCTTGCTGTTAAAAACCATGCAAACCATTGATGGCGATGACACGGAGAAAGAAATCCTATCAAAACGTTTTCTTTCAAGGAACTTGTATTACATTGCATTATGTTTGCTTTTGAATGGAAACAATAAACAAGCAATTAAGAAATTAAACGAAGTTTTTCAAATTTTCAATCAACTTGCATCCGTAGAAATTGAATTAGATCAACTAGCTAATTTACTTTTAGGAGTTTGTTATTACGCTGAGAAACTGTATAGGAAGGCCTTGATGGTGTTTGACAGAACATTATTACTTCATAAACGATATCCCTACCAATGGATGGAACAGAGATTACCAAAAGTCAACATGGCAGTGGAGTGTTGTAAGACAAAGTTAAATGAACAAGATGCACTTTTATTGTTTTCTACTAATGCTGAATATAGACAATTTGCTGCAGATTTATGTGATGTTCGTATTTTTTCTGATTTGCTTCAATAATGGTTTAGCAAACATTTTCCAAATTAGAAAGCAAATTCAACTTTGTTGTGATACAAAGTATGTAATTGTTCATAACAAGCAAACGGTAAACTACAGTTTACAAATGGCTGAAGCAAACGTACGCTATTACATGATATGTTTGTAAATTATTTTTAAATGCAACCAGAATTGAGCTGCTGGTGACAGGAATGAAAGCTTTTGGTATTGGTTCAGTTTTGTCTTATTTGTGATGTAATATCCGGAATGGAGTAATATGAGAAATGATAAAATGTTACTTGTTATGGATTGCAAGTGTCTGGGGTTCCAATGTGATTCTTATTGCTCTTTTCATTCTGTATCTACAGGTATACATTATGTAAAGTCCAAAAATGCATTGTTGTATTTTAAACTTATATGATTTTAGTGATAATGGTTTATATGATTTTGTGTCGTCCAAAACTCCAAATCTCTTTGTCATTGTGTGTCTAGACTTGTGGTAAATCCCTTACCTTTGTATTAGATTACTTTGCTTCGATTTGGTGAGTCGTGACATAGTTTGCTACCATGTGCTTGTTATCGCCTTTTATATCATATCTAGTCGCATATCAGCCATCCCAGTCAATTTAGCATATGCGTTGCAATTGTTAACCTGACTCGTTTAACGGATTGTTTGCAAGCAGCATGATAAGTTAGTTGCCAGTAAACCTGTTTTAATTAATTTATTTATTGTCATTGATTTCCAGTCGTACAGTATAAAGACTTTCAAGAAATCCGTTTTGCATTTCCAATAACCAGGATATGGGAACTTCAGGCCTTTGCTGGGTCAGTGGTCAGCATTCATAAATTTTCCGATTACATGTTACCTAGCATTTTTCAATTATTTTTCAAAACTTTGTATTTTTAACATATCTTTTCCTGCTTTTATATTTCAACCTTTAAAAGCAACCATTTCTGAATTAACGAAACTACAACAAAACTTGTTGAAATTGTTGTTATAAAAAAGATGTTTAAACACCGGTATAAATGCTGATTTTACTTATTTCCACTCATTCTATTATTATAGGCTTGTACTCGTTCACGTTGCTAACGATCAAGGTTTCAAAGGTTTCTTCACGATAAAAAGAAAAGAAAACTTTATAGAAGGCAACCATTTCAGCTGAATTATTAAATCTTGTTGCCGGTTGTTAAACATGCGCGGTTAGGTTGGGAGAATGGATAAGAAAATTATTGCTTTTGGTTTTATTTAAGATTTGGTTTAAGATTTGTTTGGATTCAGATTAGAAGTTAAATTTAAGTTAAGTCTAGTTTACTATTTAAGGACATCGAAACTAGGCTCCTTACCCATTGCTGCTAGCTTTCGGGCTTGCTTAAATCATTATACACAAACACGAAACTACGTGTATTGTAGGCTTATATTTACGTCATGTATATACAAAAGGATACCGATAACGATAAGCTTATATAACCTAGCTTCTGAACTGCGATGAAAAATATCATGCTTGAGCTCTTTATAAGAGGTTAATTACAATATCAACACATCCAGGACGATATTTCAATCTTTAGCGTCGTTTGTGCTGCTTCCTGCTCTTTGCATGGTTCTTTGTTGTTCGGAATCACGTTAATTCTTTTGTAGGAAGTAAACAAAAAGCTCTAAATTATACTGGATACGACAATAAGCACAACCAGGTTCTTAATTTTGTTTCTATTAAATTATATCTATTTACGTAAGGTAACAAACGTGCGGTGTTCTTTTTACGTTATGAGTGTTATTCCAGATAGACTTCATACTGCTTACAAGCAAATTGTTTTTAAAAAACACAAAAATCTATAAAGATAAATAGATAAATGCATTTACTTGAAATATCTACAACAAACTATACAGTTAGGACACTGCAAATAAATTCTACACCATGCTACAGCAATCACAGAAACACGGGTGTAAAAATAATTGGTCAAGCTTCGAATTCAGATTCCTGTCAAATGTCGCACACCTTCGACGAACAAACATGTTCTCGTGATCATCTTCGCACGATCCGATGCCAAAAGCATAATTGCGTATATGACATCATCAACCATGAAATTTTTCCTGCCCAGGGAAACAACTTTTGCTCGTCGTTCCGCCACGTCATCAACTTTTTCGCCGCCGTCCAACTAACGTTGTAATATGTTCGTCTTCATAAACGATGGGTTGTAAGGAATATATAGTTGGTTGAATTTGTCACCAGGATAAGACAGCTAAAAATGTTGGCTACTTACTGAACTGCGTTTATTCTTATCCATTGTTTCGGCGAGTAGGCCTACTTGAAAGAAAGACAATAAGTTACATATGTCTATAAATTACACAAAACTTTACAAGGGTAGCATATAAGCAAATAATTCAACCATGCATGCTACTCTAGGTTAATGCTATTTTACCAACGGCTGCGATTTATGTGAAATGATCAACCAAAAAGTTGCTCATGCAATAAATCAGCTCCGACTCGTTGACATATTTCTCGCTCGCTATGCTTCAAACATTTCCACTCGTCTATAACGTGCGATGCTGAACCACTGCTGCTGTCCAAGACTCAAGTAACTGGTATGACGTAATAAAATCAAAGGCTAAGTCAATCCAACTTTCTGTATATCAACCTAAAGCTTTTTAAATCGGTCTAATTACAATCTAAATAAAATTCTTACGATTTCTATGGGCGTGTTCAAGCATATCTTGGAAATAATTAGAAGGATGTCACGATGGGAGAATTCTTTTATGGTTTTCTGTATTATCTCTTCCAAATCTTCATCCTTGATAATTTCGGCGACAATGACAAAAACCTGTTATTTCAAATAACAGTTGTTTACATTTTTCTTCTACTGGAACGCTAAATGTTTATTGCAATATGTGTGACTTCAATATTGGACAAACACTTAATGTGAAGTGGTGCCTGTTGTCGAGATATTGCAAACTATAACGCAAGGGATTCATACCGATGGACGTTTCAAAATAATTTCCATTTAACTCAACTTAAGATCTTTTTTATGCAGTTGTTTGTGTTATGAATAAGTTATAAAGGCAGCTTGTATTACCAACATATAACTTAGTTTTAGTTATGCGGTTGCTTTTTCGACAGCTTCACTAATGCTCATTCCTATCTTTACTGATCCAACGCCTTCACATTCTGTCACAGTCTTTGCAAGATTTTTCTCGAACCGGTCCACTAGGCTCAAACGTGCTCCATACTTCGCAAAAGCTTTTTGCAGCTCCGGCTCAAAGACCACTTGCTGCACCTGCGTGATGCAAAATGGCCATTGAAGCACAAATAAAATGCAAACTATTTGAGGTATTTCGAGTATTTGAATTAAATTAATCATATCACAGTTATATGAGGTTTATTGAATGCATCCGATGCTCATTTTTATACACAGAGCTGTTTAAATTATTACAATACGCCTTTTAGTTATGTATTTGCAGTTTTATTACCCGATTAAACTGTAGTTAACCTATCAACGTGTAAGACGATAAAACCAACTATGCATGTACAGTATTTGTATTTGCAAAGAAATTATTCCTATAGCTAAACAAATTTCTGCCTGATAAAAAACCGTTACTCACCGTTAACGTTTCCGTTATACCATTTATTATGTTCCATTAAAGGTCTTACTAGTTTGTTATTTTACCTTTTGAGCAATTCTTTACACAAACTACACCTATAAACAAACACTACCGCTATAACAATTGTGGTCAAAATATGTGGACTGAAATGAGATCACGGCTACTTGAAAAGATCAAGGCTATTGTATTGGTGTATTGTTACTCAGCTAATACAAAAGACTTATACCCAAGAGTGATTTAACTTATCGCTTCGGAAAGTGGTCGATTTCTGTCTTGCTTACTTAACGCGTATGTTTGCACTTAATGTTTGCTCGAGAAGACGAGCGTCTGAAACGTTTACCATCTCATACAGTACAAGCGCTATTTCATTTCGGAAAGTTTCAAACAACAGTTATAATGGTGAACAAAATTGACGATTATCTGTGGAACAAGGAATTGAGTTTAGCTAAAGATTTAAAGAAATGTTGCAACGAGAAAGGTATAAAAGAATCAGCTAAAACTCTTCATCAACTAGGTTTAGTTTACAAAGAAAGAAGTGAGGAATATGAATGGAGGTTTACTTTTGCCATGGCTGTGTTAACTCTGATAGAAAACGCGCCGTCACGAATCACTGCTCTCATACGTAACGCGCTTCCAGCAATATTAACCAGCATACGATTCGCGCTTATTCGAAGCGCTGCTCTCATGAATGCGGCGATTGTGAGGGAACCTTTAAATGTTGACGTAATCAAAAACGATCTTGATAAACTTCATCGTTATGTGCTTAAACTTGCTAAAGTACAACGTGATCAATTTGATGTTGATGCTTATGTCGATGAAGTTGTTCGTGAGAAAGTTAAATCGTTGAGAGAAGAAACGAAGTTGGCTCTGGATAAACTTAAACATATTCCAGATGATGTTTCATCAGAAAGAGCACATGAGTTAGAAATGGACAAAATAAACCGAGTTAAGACACTCCAAGATAATATCGCAGCAAAATACACTGATATTATGAAATCTGTATCAGAGAAGTGTATACAAATCATGGGAAAGCCCCCGTGTCGATACTGTGTAGCTGGAATGGGATCTTTAGCTCGTAAAGAAATTACTGCATATTCAGATTTCGAACACGTTATTTTGCTCGATGATGAATTGTTGCAGAATCACGGTGAAAACAGCGATCAATATCAATCTGCGTTGGAATACTTTCGATGGTTTTCCATTTTATTTCACGTGATTATAATAAGATTAGGAGAAACAATTTTACCAGCAGTGTCTGTTCCATCTTTAAATAACAATCAAATCAAGGAACACAACTGGTTTTATGACGCTCATACACCGAGCGGTATCTCATTTGATGGAATGGTTTTGCATGCTTGTAAATTTCCACTTGGTCGACAGGAAAAGACCAAGAACAAACCATGGACAACTGAACTTATTAAACCTGTGACAAAGATGGTGAAATATTTGGATGCAGATGTTGATTTAAAGAACGGATATCACTTGGGAGACATTTTAACAAAAACAAGTTTTGTTTCTGGTTTCAAATCAGTTTATGATAAATTTTCACAACAAGTAACCGATCAAATGCAATCCTTGTTGATGCCCAGACAACATCAGTTGATATTAAAACAACTTGAAGAAGATCTTAATAACTTTGATGTTGGCAAACTATTGATGACTTTTAATCTCGCATCATTCAACATCAAACGTGTTGTTTATCGAAGTTCAACTTTATTCATTGCTTATCTTGGTCGATTGAACTCGATTTATAAGTCACCATGTTCATGTTATGACGTCATAGACAAGTTGACAGAGAAACAAAAGTTTAATTCAGAAACTGCTCATAAATTGGCCTATTCAATATCCATTGCATGTGAAGTGCGACTCAAAATTTATTGTTTGAAGAGGAAACAAGACGACATATCCCTAAAGTCTTTATATTATAACACGATAGACAGTTTTATACCTGACCTTGTTGCAGCTGTTGGAGAGAAATCAATTATTGATTATTTCAAAATAACTTGGAGTTTACAAACAATGATTCGTCGAAACAATTACAACCTGGTGGAAATAGATACTGATACCACCATAATGATTTTATACCACATGGGAATGTATGAAAAAATAGTTGAGGAATGGAACCATAATAAAGATGTTAGTTTCATGAGTGAAATCTTGGTTGTTGAAGCTTTAAGTTTCACCTCCAGACATGAAGCTGCAATATCACTTGGCAAATCACTTTTAATTCAACCACTTCCCGTATCTGTAACAATTCTTGTATTATTCTTGATAACTAATTGTCTGGTAACATTAGGTCGCAGAGATGATGGAGTTTGCAAAAGACTGAAAAACATTTTAGACAGTTTATCACCAAATGATTTGAATGATGTAGATGGATGGCATGGTCAAGAAGCTTATGGCCGTTACTTACTTTATATTGATAATGATCATGAAAAAGCTTTGGTCGAATTCAGCAAGCTCCATGACTCGTTGTCAAAAACCGCGCAGACCATTGATGGCGATGACATGAAGAAAGAACACTTTTCAAAAGATTTTCTTTCCAGAAACTTGCATCACATTGCATGTTGTTTGCATTTGAATGGAAACAATGAACAAGCAATCAAGAAATTAAATGAAGCTTTTAAAATATTCAAGCAATTTGTATCGATGGATGTTCAATCACTTCAAGAAGCAAACTTGCTTTTAGGAGTTTGTTATTACGCTGAGAAACTGTATAAGAATGCCTCAATGGTATTCATGGGAGCATTATTCCGTCATAAAAAAAATCCTTGCCAATGGATAGAACAGAGATTACCAAAAGTCAACATGGCAGTGGAGTGTTGTAAGGCAATGTTAAATGAACAAGATGCACTTTTGTTGTTTTCTACTGATGCTGGATACAGACAGTTTGCTGAAGATTTCTGTGATTATCGTATGTTTTTCTAATTTACATATATAATGGTTTAGAAAACATTTTCGAAATTAGAAAGCAAATTCAACTTTGTTGCGATACAAATCATGTAATTTGTTCATAACAAGCAAACGGTAAACTACAGTTTACAAATGGCTGAAGCAAACGTAAGCTATTATAATGCCATGTTCGTAAATAATTTTTAAATACAACCAGAATTGTGCCATCTGACAGGAATGAAAGCTTTTGGCATTGTTCCAGTTTTGTCTTATTTGTGATGTAATATCAGGAACGTAGTAATATTAGAAATGATAAAATGTTACCTGTTATGAATTACGAGTGTCTTATGTACGTATGTGATTTTGATGTTTTCATTCTGTATCTATACAGTCAGTGCTCACATTATTCCCCTATTTGCTGCATCATTTGCATTCTCAAACATTCTGGGAACCTGTATATATCTAAAAACATTTGATTCAATTTTTAACTCTTTTTATTTTTTTAAGGAATCTATTTCTGTTTATATACTTCATCCTCAAAAAGCAACCATTTCTAAATTAACCAAACTACAATATTATTTGTGCAACTTGCTGTTGAAAAATGTTGCAAGAACGTCATAAATGCTGGTTTCTGTTATTTTATTACTGGAGCAGAAAAGATAGGAAGGAGCATTAGTGAAGCTGTGGAAAAAGCAATCGCTCAACCAAAACTATTTGTTGGTAATGGAAGCCGACTTTATATTCTTTAAAGTTTAAACAATACCAACAAATACGAACAACTGTATATAAAGAGTTCAAGTTGGGCTAAATAGGTATTTTAAAAAGGTTTTCAATAGTCCTTCAAAATGAATCACTCTTATTATAGTTTACAATATCACAACAACTTCACATCTAACTGGCTCTTTAGTTCAGGCTGATCGAGCAACACGCTATCACATTTTTTCACGTTAATAGCCGAGAAAGGGATAAGAATAAACGCAGTCCAGTAAGTAGCCAACATTTTTGCTGTCTCATCCTGTTGATAAATTCAACCAACTTTATATTCCTTACAACCCAGCGTTTATGAAGACGAACATATTAAGACGTTGGTTGGACGGCGGCGAAAAAGTCGATGAGGTTTTGGAGCGACAAGCAAAACTAGTTCCCCTGGGCAGGAAGAACGTCATGGTTGATGATGTCATAGACGCAATCATGTTTTTGGCATCGGATCGTGCAAAAAAATGATCACAAGAACATGTTTATTGGTAGATGGCGCGCGACACTTGACAGGAATCTGAATTCGTGGCTTGACCAAATATTTTTAAGCAGATGTTTTTGTGTCTGTTGTCGCATGCTTGGTGACTTTTTACAGTATCTGCAGATAGGCTTTTCGATTTTCCTGGTTTTCGCTAAACCGGAAAAAATCTAACTCAATTCCGGGATCTCAGGAAAATAACCTGGATTATTTTAAATACCCACAATGATATAAAAAGTTTTAATAGTGAAGTCACGATATCACGTGACTCATTGCAGGGTCATCTCGGTTTGTACAACTTTGATAATTAATTCACGCAAAAATACGACTTATTTGTACAAACCGACAAACGCCCAAACTGCACAAACTCTCTGATGTCACAGCATATTGGTGATTTTAATAGTGAATTATAATAATTTTTTGAATGGCGTATAAATTAAGCGATTGTGTGTTTCTGGCTACAAAAAGTGTCATTTAATATATGCGCATTATGACATATTTTGTGGCTATAAGATACTTTGTCCAGCTCAACTATATGACGGGTGTAGTGAAGTAGCCTACGTTTCAAGTGATTGTGACACTCTATCCAAACCGGGTGCGCGGCATTACTATTTTAGCTAGGTGTGGCCAACACTGCACACACATTTTCAAACGTTAATTAATCAAAAGCTGTAGGTCGTAAACCGATCAGATTTTTACAGGTTAGTAGCAAAAACATCTGGCTTCCTGTATACATCATAATTGTAAAACCAAAGAAAGTGAATTTAGTTTAAATTAAGTATTTCTACAAGTGATCCATTTCTAGAGGTGGTCGGACGATTCAACCCACGGACGATTCAACCCCGGACAATTCAACCCACGGACGATTCAACCCCGGACGATTCAACCCACGGACGATTCAACCCACGGACGATTCAACCCGCGGACGATTCAACCCGCGGACCTTTCAACCCACGGACGATTCAACCCACGGACCTTTCAACCCACGGACGATTCAACCCAGGACGATTCAACCCACGGACGATTCAACCCAGGACGATTCAAGCCAGGACGATTCAACCCACGGACGATTCAACCCATCGCGATACAACGGCTCGGTGCTCAAAACGCAGCAGTTGTTAATTTGGACCAACCACGAAGCAAATACACGCACCTGGCTCACAGACTTTCGGCAAAGGTTTCCAATTATGCAAATGAGCCAGATAAATTGATGTATCTGCGTGCAATCGCTCATATGAGCTAATTAATTACCGTTTGTAGTACCCTTTTCAGCTTTGTGTTTTATACGTGCTGTGTTTGTGTTCAGGTTCATGTTCTTAAGTTTGCCTGTAAATAAAACAACTTTCTTTGTAATTAATCGATGTATAAACAGGTATCTATAAAAATATCTGTAATTTGTGTACATGCAAAAAAATAAATACACACATTTACGTACGTGGGTCGAAAGCATTTTGTCTTTTCAAAAACTTCAAAAATGTTAACTTAATGCTAAAAGGAGAACATTTTATATAATAACCGATCTACACGGGTAAATACAAAAAATAATAGCAGGCGTAGACAGAAATGTATGCAAAGTATACTGTTTAGGGCAAAATAACAATATTCAAGGTTTTACTGGAAAGCAGAAAACAATAAGTTTTTTGATGTACAACCAATGCTAACAAGAAGTGGTAAAAGAAAAAAAAGGAAACACAAAAAGCTTTATATTAGCTTAGGCCTATATATTAGCTTTATTTAGCTTACATAATATTGGCTACAAAGTAACTTGGTGATAACCTAAGCCAATCGTCCGTGGGTTGAATCGTCCTGGGTTGAATCGTCCGTGGGTTGAATCGTCCGGGGTTGAATCGTCCGTGGGTTGAATCGACCTGGAACCATTTCTAGAAGTTTTTCTTGTTACGCCGCGCCCCCGTTGTGGGGAAAACCAGTTGACCGCAAGAAGAGAACACAAGAGAACAGTTAGTCGAGTTAGTATAGTGCCTGAATGAGTAAACGAAAACGATACGCTTCAATGCGGAGAGAGAGAGCAAAATTATGAAAATATGCCAATTCTTCAAAAATTACAAAATTCAACTTTATCAAACAAACATGGACAGATACCTGAACATTTTTAAGGAAAAGTCACCAAATTTCAAATTTCTACAGCAAATAATGCAACTGCACGCCACGTTTTGCTGTGACTTTGTGTAGTGGAGACCACAACTAGTGTAAATAGGGTTAAGTAACATTTTTACCACAAATAGTAATGATGACCACGTTTGTTTGTTTACTTTTCTCTACTGACGTAATCATGCCGTCAGAATTACATTGGCTGGAAACAATATCTTTCTATGACGCAATGCATTCGTGTCGATTTGTAATTGGTTATGACACATATAAAGTACGTCTTAATGACCGAAGTGGAAAAAATACTTTCTGTTTTGGAAGAAATTCGTGATTTGCTGTTTGTTTGGAAATCATGTAGAAATGATTTGGAATGAATTTTTGTACTACGTAATCAAATTGTGGTTACATTAGGAATATAAAAATTTGGACTTTTATGAATGCTGGCTAAAAGAAACAAAAAACGAAAGTATAAACAACGGAGTCAAAAAGTTAAATAGACAAACGGAGTTTTTAATGGACAAATATAACTATTGGCTTTAGATAATTCCAATACATTAACATAACCCGTCATCGCTATAACATCTATTTATTTTATTATTTGAAATTATTTCTTCAACATGTTTCTTTGAGCGGCATTTAAAAATGTTCCATTGACCATTATGTTTCGTAAAACTTTATTTCATTTCTTTTGGTTTTCACCGGAATTTTTCGGACGAGGTATTCGCAGTGACGCAAGGATAGTGAAGCCCTAAAACGTAATCAAAAGTTAACGGTATTACAGTCGGTTTTAAAACTCATAAGCTATAACATCGTAGGTAAATTGAAAAACGTTTTCAGGGTATTTACCGTGGCTGTGACTTCCTGCAAATCCACCAGAGTGGTTGGACTGCTATCTTTTTTGATCTGGCCTTTCTCGGACTCAGTCGATTTAATTTGATCGTCAGACTCGACGGTCATAGAATCATCGTCCTGTAGTGTATCTAGCAAGGCATCTATGATCGCTTCTTTCCTACTGGGATCTTTTTCCTTGAAAATTTGGATGTATTTGACTTCTTTATCAGTCTAATATCACAGCAAACACCACAAAAGACGGTTTAAGACTTAAGTAATAAAGCGCCAGACACCGCAGGCGAGTTGTAACTCAAAGAAAATCTTTTAAACTCGCGACCAGTATTTTACCGGTGCTTTGTTCGGAGTAAGTGATTGTCTCGTCTTGTATCCACGGTAATTTGCTTGTATTAAGGTCGCGGCTTTCGCTGCGTCACGGTCGCCTGAAACAACAACGTCATAATGAGACAACGTGATGCTGCGATTTTCGCAGAGCAAAAGCGATTTCTTAAGCATAACAACTGGAAAGAATGCGAAAAAAACTAGAAAATTGTAGCGTTCAGCACTTTAAGCGCTATTGAGAGCGTAAAGTACCTGACCTTTATTTTACAAGCAAGGTTTTTAATCGTTTTTTTTAGACTCAATATAGCTCATATACGTTCGTCTGGGACGCATTTCCAAATTATGCCTATACTTTGGTATAATTGCTCTGTTTCAGTAAAGATGAACCCAAACATGCCTCAGTTGTGGACCAGAAACAGGTTAACCCGGACATAGGCTATACAAGCTACATGTAGCGCGTTGTCTTACTTGGGTCCACGGCAGGGGACGCTTCTTCTTCGTCCACATTGACGGGTTGGATCACTTCTTCCGTTACTTTTTGGTGCGCCGCAGAATTAACGATTTGCTTCTTGAGGTCAACCTTGTCCTCTGTATAGCAACATAGCAATGTTAATTAATCACGTTAAATCAAGCGGTTGTAGTTATATTTACGAAGGGGATAACACGATAGATTATGACGCGCTTCAGCAAGACAAATCCCCCGAAATGTTGTTTGTCTATATTTCAATTCATAAAACGGTTTTGATAAATTTTGTAAGAGATTTTACCCAAAATCACTAAAAGCTTACTATCGCGTCGTTCCAACAAGCGATTGAAGTGAGCTGCAGAAAATCGGAGAATATTTTTCGGTCTTTCCTTAAGGACTTTACTGGACAGATTTTGAAGAAGTTGCTTAAAACCCTCCGGCAGCTTCAGTATGTTTGCATTTAACCATAGTGACAATTCATCCTTATCTTGGCTGTGACAAAAACAAGATATTGTCACAGACAAGGTATTGTTACAAGGCCGATATTGTCATAGTGCAAGGTCCGATGGAAATATAGGCTACAGCAGGGCTTCCCAAACTGGGGGTCGCGTAACGAACTTCCGGGGTCGCAGAGCGTATACCAATTTTACACGAAGTACAAAATACAATCAAAACAAAATATCGTTCCAGCCTAATCAACATTGAAACCGCCTTGAGACCAGCATTAACAGATATTGAGCCACGGCTGGACTTGCTTTGTAGCAGAAAGCAGTCGCACCAATCACACTGAATAAATGTGCGAGCTTTTTTGTTTCCAGTAGCCTAGATATGTGTAAAGTATTAAGTAGGCTTTGAGTTCTGGTTTCTTGAATTCAGTCATTGCATCTCAATAAATGTCACTAATGACTAATCACTAATGTATATTTCGCACTGCTAATCAATTTAAGCGTGAAGGGTCATGGAAAACTTCAGAAGTTTGAAAGGGGTCGCGAGCAAAAAAGTTTGGGAACCCCTGGGCAACAGTACATTAATTCTTTTAATTTTAATTTTTTGAATTTTTATATTGTGTGGCTCGAGTTTTAAGCTGTAGGTCCACTGAACAGGAGTAAGCGTTGTTCATGCGTTGTCCAAAGACATTACACCACGCTAAAGCATAACGCTGCAGTACCATTGGTCTAGACCAGGGATGTCCAACCTTTTGTTATATTGGGCCGCATTGTCACTTCAAATAATTTAATTCAATGGGCCGCAGATCCTATTAAATTTACCTAAGTAATTGCTTGCTTTAATTCTTCGAGTATTATAGTTATATATAATTATGTTGCTCCCATACTAGGCCTATACTATTACTGCGCCCTAAAAGCTGACTGGTATATTTTAATTAGGCTAAGATTCATAGTTCAAAATACTACTTTTGGAGTGAAAATGACTAGCAGGCCGCCGGTTGGACATCCCTGGTCTAGGTATTGAACTTGATAATGAACTTTATTCCACCGTTTTCGATTTTATTCCTGGTGTTAATCCTTCATTAATTCGATCTCAATCCTTCGTTAAATTAGTATAGTCGCGTGATACAACGCCAGATGAAATTGCAGTAGGCGCAGCAGTCGTAATAATAAAATGTTTAAAATCGCTGATAAAGTATTAACAATTGAACTCACGAAGCGTTATTGTTCGATCGTGGTCGAGGTGGTATGTCAGGGTATTTTCCTCCTTGGTTAACGAATTGCTTGGACATGGTGCTGAATTTCGAGTAAGGTACCTGTAGGGTGATCAGCCAGCTCCTAAAAGATAAAATACTTTTATATTAATGACAAAATCATGCACGTCGCTTGTGGATGCCATTCCTGCGCGCAGGAATTTGTAGGCTACCGGTAGCAGCTAGGGTTTTTGTAGCCACTAAGAATCATAGGAGACGGAGCAACCATCTTAGGATGCCGAGTGACACGCTCCTCCGGGAAGTTTTGGGAATACAAGTTACAACGTCCAAGATGGCACAGAATCTATTAACTCTTGCTTTTGGCTCGAAAAGACTCACATTATGTCGTTGAAGTATTTTACTGAATTGAGCAATATTTTTGCACCAAATGAACTCAACAATTGCATTATCACCTAATGTATGACATAGGCTACGATATATAAGTACAGTATGACAGCTTGTGCTAATGTACCTGATATATTTAACCGTTAAAAGTATGGCAATGTCGTGAAAGTAAAAGACAACTCCCTACCTTACGTACCAGTTAGCGGATTTATTTGGTAAATATGTAGGTCAATGTTAGCGTTATTTTGCTTCTTGGTGGATTTTACCGATCCAAGTTTAGGCTACTTCCCGACATAAGGAGGTCAAATTCGGCTACTTTGTGGAAAATCTTCCACCTTCTTATCTTGCCATCTTTAAAATGCCATTGAAAGTTGTTTATCTCTCTCATCATTATTGAATTGTGACTAGTACAATGGTGATTGCTAGTCACAATGGCGACTAAATTACCTAACAAACTGCTCTAAGAGGTGTGTTTCAGCAGTTAGTTGTAAATCTACTGGTAAAGTGAATATAATTTAAAAATGGCTTTAAGTCGTCGAAGACTGACTTCCTGTGCTGCTGCCAAAACGAGTATTTCTCTGGGTCATTATCAGGTACTGTATGAAAAATAGTGATGTTTTATACTGAATGCGGAGTGGGTTTTTTATTTGTTTTCATTCAGGGGCCTAACTACTCAACGTACCATGAAGGTTTTGTGTTAGGCTGGCCAGCTGCACATAAAGTCAAAGCAACAAGATTCGAACATAATCCAGTTGCAGAGGTAAATAAGTACATACCCTACTTAATCGCACAAAGATAACCTTAAAAGCTACAAAAGGAATCAAAGTACCTTCTTCGAAAGTCTTCATTTTCAGATATTTCATAGAACCGAAGAGAAATATCCTGAAAGTTTAGTCCAAGCATCGTTTGGTAAGTTTTCCTCGGAGATGACGGCTTCGGTTTATAATCACCGCAGAAAAGAGTTGCAGAATATAATGGTAAGTTGTGTAAACAAGCTATCAAAAGCATTTGACCTAATTTTTTCAAAATGTGGCGTTTGAAGGCGCCATTTAAGTTATTATTTATTAGTTGACTTTCGATGAATGTATATTAAGCTAACGCTACAACTAGAGCTTTTTATTTTCGTAGGACTTCCACCTCAATAAGGGCTTTAGATTTGCCTCTCAGTCTGAGCAGAAATGCTTCACAGACACGTCACAAATGAAAACAGACTACGTTGATCATCAAAACTTCTTTCGTCAGTGGGTCGACATTGAAAATTGCAAAATGCCAGATTCGCTTCCAATGACCACAGCTTTGGTGTGCTACTATTAAATCGTTAATAGGCCTATATTATCGTTGCCACCAGGCATAATAATCATCATTATCATCACAACTGGTGAATACAAAACTTTATTTTCTGTAATTGCCCTGATGAGGTTAACCCGAATGGGTTAATGAAACGTCGGCAGACAATAACGCTCTGTATTGACCAGTTTTGCGTTATGCTTGATGATTATTATCAAAGTGTTCTTTAACAATGTATTATAGTATTACGTCATGCTGGATTGCCCTTATCACAGTTTGAAACACGTATTTAGATAAAAGATGACATGATAGGACAAACCGAAGCTGCATCTCAGTACCAATGGCCTAAACGAGACGAAGATGTAACCAAAGAGGACCTAATTTACCGAGTTCGTTTCCATAGAAGCTGAAATCATGACTCGGTTAACCCAGGCGCAAATATTTGTTATCTGAAAGTCACAACCAAAAATTTAACAATAAACCGGAAATCAATTAAGTTTCAAATACTGTACTGAGATGCGAAAAATCTTAATTATTATTTAATCTTAAAAATTAAAATCTTCTCGAGATAGATTTGTTGAGACAGTGTGTAGGATGTTTATAATATGTATATTGCACAAATGGAATAATTAGCCTTAGCACTTTACGCAACAGACAACATGAAGAAAAATGTCACCAATTTTGTAATGCACTGGATTTTATTGGTCGTTTAGCTGACGCACGAACTAATGTACCAAATACTATTTATAAAGGCATTGTACGAACTGCAGTTATGGAAAGATGTAGACCAGGGGTGTCCAACCTTTTTGGCCAAAGGGCCACATGCGATATACGAATGATTGCGCGGGCCACTTGAATGTTTACTGCTAATTTCTAATTAAAACCCTTGCACCAAAATTCTAATCTTAGAAATACGAATTATCCTCTTTTACAATTATAAGAACAATAAACATACCAAGACATAGCAAATTCAACAAAGTTTTTACTACACGTCGACATTTCAATGTAGGCTAAAGTTTGGCACTGTTTATCTCAAACAAGTTTGGAAATATTCGGTGAGATGGACGATGTAGCAATGCGAAGCGAGTTTTCCATATGGCTGTCAGAAATTAGTAAACAATCAATAAATGCCAATTTTTGGAATGTAAGTTCGCCATAAATTACGTAGGCGATTCAGTTGATAAAAATATAAGTCATTTCGAAAAATACCGTGCGGGCCACTCAGAACCTTCCCGTGGGCCACGGATTGGACACCCCTGATGTAGACCAATAACAACGCCCGTCGACGGTTTTGCAACCACGTCAAATAACAAGTCTCTTTTGTTTAAGCTTAAGAAAAATTTTTAGACCTGACTCCGCCTTAGGATAAAATAGTTTTGCATGATACTGTGTAGGCTATTAACTACAAAATCAACAAATTTCTAACTGTGGCCCTAAGCACGTTTCGAAACCATGACGCTTACAAAAATAGAATGCTCGATTTAAAGACACAAAGCGTACGAAATGTTTTTGCCATTGGCAAAAATATCCTAGATTATAGAATTAGGCCACGTACAAACAGCGACATGTTGCAACGCAAGTCGCCTATTGTAAAACAGTGATTCCATATGTATTTTTGGGAGAAGGTCTATAAGGGCTAGACTA
This sequence comes from Clavelina lepadiformis, assembly GCF_947623445.1. Taxonomy (NCBI): domain Eukaryota; kingdom Metazoa; phylum Chordata; class Ascidiacea; order Aplousobranchia; family Clavelinidae; genus Clavelina; species Clavelina lepadiformis. The sequence goes on from NC_135241.1 coordinate 23,240,587, forward strand.
GGCTATACGGTTGAAGTGTAGTTGAAAGAGCTGCTGGTATGTTTATTGCTTATATAAGTTTAAACAAAATTTCTATAACGTTTAACTGTATTCATGTTCGGCCTAGGCTATAGGGCTGGATGACGGGGAAAATTTATGTGGTTAATAGCCTAAAAGCTTTTAGGCCCATAGCGACTAGCCTATAAACATTGAATTAACCAAAACTGTCATTTGCTGAAAACATACATGTATGATAAACTATGATACAAACTAGGAAAAAAATTAGGGCAAAATTATTGGTAATAATCAATTGACTAAAGGAAATGCATAATGTTGCCAATACTGTTCAACATGCTTAAGAATAAATAAGTAGCTTTGCCTGCAATTAACAATGTGACCTGACAGTTAGCAACTTTGGAAGCTAAAGGTTAATGCCATCCGATTAATGGCAAAAGAAAATCGGCTAAATTTCCAGCTCTAATTCATGCAGAAGGCCTAGGCCTATATATCTTGATTTATCCAGTTTTATAGAATCTAGTCAATCTGCTATCCACCCAGACTGGAATCTAAGGCCTTTCCGCCGAAGATCTTATGACAGAAAACTAAATGCAATTTTTACGACCGGAAGATTTTTGTGTGTTTAAATTTTTGATGTACATAGCCTAGGCTACATATTTTTAAGTGAACAATGTTTTTGAAGGCTGCCACTATTTCATTGGTATAAGCTATTTTTCTCAGTTGCTTGTAAACCTAACTTAGATGTTTTAACTTAGCAACAACCTAAATCTACCTTCTAATCTAAATTTAACTCCAATAAAACCTCAAATAGCTGGAATCAACTGTTTGCATAACCATTCTCCTAACCTAATCACCTATCTTTAAGAACAGGTTGCGTGACCTACATACAATGAAATATTTACTTTGTTTTTTAAATAAACTATTTTGATGCAATACTCTGTTGTTGTAAATTATTTTGACTGCTGGTGTAAATCTTCGGTGGACAAAGTTTCCTGATTCCACTCTGGCTCTTCATTCATTACATTTTAGGCTGCCACTATTTATTTCACTGGAAAAATCGCGCATTCAAAGCTTTTTCTCAGTTTCTAGTTAACCTAACTTAAATGTTATAGCATAGTAATCTAACTCCAACAAAAGCTAAAATAGCCAAAATCAACTTTTTGTGAACCACTACCAATTCTTACGTGACCTACTTTCGGTGAAATGGTCACTCATTATATTTTAGGTTGGTCTACAATTACTTAATTTTTTTCCATGTACAGCTTTAAATGGGTCAAAGGTAAGAGCATGTGATATTGCTGAAGACTACTGTCGTTGTACAATGACTGAAACCAAGCCATACAGTTCTCCAGCATGGAGCAGCCCTCAATACAGCAGACACACATGGCAACATGTTCATTACTTACACGATATGAAAAAGACAGTTCGATGTTTTTTCTGGAAAAATGCATTGAGACAAAGGCAAAGTGTCAGACTGCTGAAATGTTTCATGATCTTTGCTTTGATAACCACATGTGTTTTTAACGTAAAACTTGCAATTGATGCGAGGGAAAGATATGAGATGCACAAGGACTTATTTTTAAATGATCTCAATGAAAAAACTTTTGTGCTTTCATATGATGATGAATACGAAAATGATTATCATCAGACCAAAAAGAAAAGCTTTGAATTAGAGGTTTTGTCCAGCAAAAATTTAATGAAAATTAAAGTTGATGAAAAGACTGTGATCCAGCGTGATGATCGTGAAAACGATCGTGGCATTCACGTGATCGCAATTAATCAAGTGACAGGTGCTGTAATGGCAGTTCAGGTTTTCGATACTTATCTTGAAGGACAAGATAAGCTCTTAAGGTCATTTGTTAATTCAATTAATGACAATAACCGTATTCTTGTTATGGCCGTAAAGGACGAAGCCTCTCTTCATTTGGGCAAAGACACTCGACAATTTATAAAAGAAATGGGAAGTTCCCAAATTGAAAATCTTAAATGGAGAAGCATGTGGGCTATTATCACCAACAAAAATGGAAACGTCAAAATGGAAGAGTTAAAAACGAGTGAAGATTTGAAAGAGTGGGCAAGTCCTGTTCAGCTCAAAGTTACCATTGAATCGGTTTCTGCTACTGAAGGATTTGAAACTTGCAACTGGCCTACAAATGAGGAAAATTCACGTCGCAAGCATTTCTGTTCCAAGTACGATGGATATGGAGCCTTATGTCGCTGTATTCATCCAGATGAGTTAGATCTTGCTGTTAATTCTCTTCCGGACAATCTCGTTCACAATATACCGGTCGCTGTGATTGCTAGTAATCGCCCTCATTATCTGTATAGGATGCTGAGATCATTGCTCTTGGCTAGAGGAGCAAATCCAGCCATGGTAACCGTCTTTATTGATGGTTTTTATGAAGAAACAATGGAAGTTGCCAAGTTAATGAATGTCAAAGGAATTTATCACACTCCTTCTGGGGTGAAAAATGCTCGAATATCACAACATTATAGGTCTAGTTTGTCTGCTGTATTGACATTAAATCCCGATGCAAAGTACGCAATTATCCTTGAAGAAGATTTGGATGTCTCTCCAGACTTTTTCAGTTATTTTAGTCAGACTATTCATCTGATGGACCAAGATTCCTCTATTTACTGCATCTCTGCTTGGAATGACCAAGGATATGAACACTCAACTCATGATTCAAGTTTATTGTATCGAGTTGAAACTTTTCCAGGTCTTGGCTGGATGTTGCGACGATCGCTTTTTGAAGAAGAGTTAGAGGAGCAATGGCCTCCACCAGAAAAACAGTGGGATTGGGATATGTGGATGAGACAGCCTTTGATAAGAAAAGAGAGGGAATGTATTATCCCAGATGTCTCGCGTACTTTCCATTTTGGTTTATCTGGCATAAATATGAATAGTTATTTCCACAAGCTTTATTTTAGTCAACACAGACTGAATACCGAAGCCAGCGTTCAGCTAAAAGATGTAGATCTGATGACAAAAGATAATTACGAAAAACTTATGCACAAACTAATCCGAAGACTTGCTACTGCTGATCATACAAAATCACCATGTGACGATGATTTTATCAATAATGATAATGAACCTAACAGTGATGGGTTTGTTGTGTATATTAAAATGGATAATTCAGAACACCTTGAAAGTTTTATTCAGTTGTCAAAATGCTTGAAAATATGGGACTTGGATGTCCGTGATCTGCACAAAAATTCCTTTCGAACCTTTATCAAAAGAAAGCATGTTGTTTTTATTGGCTATCCTGCCTCACCCTACAGTATATACAAACCTGTTGATCTTGAACCCATTGCTCTGGATTGAGTGTTTAGCTTGACTGGACACTGTGCAGTTATTGAACTCGTATTGGTCTGCCGTATTGCACACGATAAGTATGCGATTGCCTGTCAATGAAATGTTTTGGTTTTAGTGCAATACTTCCATGTTGGTATTTGTGACAAACTTTTCTATACGCTATCATAAATCAATGTAGCTTCATCTCTTGGTACCATTAAGGAACTTATTTTTTGTTGACCTTAGCATCAGCTGTGCTTTTACTTTTGCATTGATATCGTTTATAATTGTATTTGCTTTTTACCTATGCTTACCACACATACGTATCTTTAAGAATAATTTTCCTTAAGATTTTTAATAGAATGATGTACTAGGTATTTCTTTACTCACTGTTGTTGAAGATTATGGCTTAGATTATTGCTATTTTTTATTGTCTTGCTATTGGTTGTGCTAGTTCTTGTGGTTATCATGAATTTGATATTGCAATAGTGTGACTGTTAAGGAAAAACGTTTTCGTGCCAACATTTAAAATTATTTTGTAATTTTTCGGAAACATTTTCTTTGAACACCATACGCCAGCATTGATGACTTATATTGCAGTGCATTATGATGCATTTTTAAAATATCATGCTTAACTGGCCAATTGTTTTCATTGGAAATTCAAGATAGTGAATAAAAGTGAGTAGCTATTTGCGATTTTTCGCTGTCATATAGGAATGAATGAAGATGAAAAAAAGACACGGACTAATTTACGTGAGAAATTTTTGAAGTCACTCATGCATGCAGTAGGTGTGTAGATTGCTGCTGTACTTGCAAACTGTTACTTAACAAAAGGTGAAATTGTCAAGTTAACCAAATTTATGATTTTTTGTTACAGATAAGCCTGTCACTCTAAGACTTTACGAGAAAACAGAAGTACAAGGAACATTTAAAGCCTGCGATTACACACCAGTGCAGATTCATGTAGCGGAAATGAACACTCCTAGCGGGCATAAAAAAGATTGCCTCCTAAGGGTCTCTGATATTATTTCATATTCTGTAGATCTTGATGACACCAAATGATTTTTTGCATGGCAAGACTCACTGTCAATAAGTTGTGTGGATTGGTCAGCGTTATACACTGAGCTGGTTTGTTTTGCATGACGTACACACGCACGAGTTGATTGATTCTATTACCGATTTATTTTGTAACAACGAACAAACTTATAAAATATCGTCAACCAAATTATGATCAGTGCTGCAATGATTGTCATAAGTGTCGTGCAAGTATTTGCTTATTGTGGTCTGGACACAATTTGGAGAAGCCTCATTCCACTTACACAAGCTGCGTACTATAGACCTCAGATGAATGTTTCGGCAGTTCATGCATTGCCTTTCAGCGAAGACAGTTGGAGTGATGCTGATCTTCATCCGTAGTCGATTATCTTCTCAAAAATGACATGAATGATCTTCCCGGTGTTGGATCAGATGCGGTTGACCCATCTCCATCACTTTTAACACTCATGTTACCGGAAGAGCTCCTCCTCAGTGGTGGAGGAGGTGGAAGGCTTTGCTTCCTGTCAAATGAGAGCTGAGTTTTGAGATGAGGAGAGGGTGCTCGCTTCTGGTTTGGTGCTGCATCGGAGGAGCTTGACATCCGAGGTGAGGGTGGAGGTTGTTTAATCGTAGGTGGGCATCGTAGACCAGTGTGGAGCGTGACCTGTGTTTAGGAGAGAAATCACCGATTCTATCCATCGCTCAGGTGGAGTACATTTTTGAAATGTCAGTTAAAGAATGGAATACAAATCGGATTATTATGAGGTTGAGGTTCTTATCATTTTTTATCATATTACCTGTACTTGTCTGTTAACACTAACTGCGGGATAGAAAACATTCATCTGCGACGAAGTTGATAATCCCAGTGACAAGGGCACTCCTAGTGGCTTCCCATCAATGAAAAAGTTGACGAGTCTTCTTGTCAGGTCCAGAAATACTCCGACTCGTGATCCGCATTTAACGTCAACTTCCGTTCTATGAAGAAAAAAGTAAACTTAACTTTGAGAATGGCACCGGGTTAACAGAAGATAAAACGCGGGAAAGAATTTGCATTTTGTCCTAAATATTTTATGCCAATGACTTAACCGTATTCAGCATTTCACGATTTACGTTCAAATTCACCTCTTAACATGTTGGTTGTTGTGAAGCAGCCATGCTCGCTCTTCATCGACGTACAGCGACCATCCGAGAGAATCTTTTCCCAACATTATGCTCTTATTCACGTTGCCAAGAGCGACTCCGAAGGCCGGATCTGGTTTTGCTTCGTATTGGTCGATAGAAAACTCCCAGTAGTGAATCCCCTAAATAGAGAACGAATTGAGTGTTGGCGCCAGTGTTTTATTTGCAGAATTATCTTCTTTGATTATTGATAATAACCTTACCTTTGAAAAACCAACACTTCCAATGACGACCCTACTGTCGTAACTGTCTGACGTCACAGAAGTGTTATTGTTAGATAATTTAATGTCTTCGTGTGTTTGTTTTGGATCAAGTTGAAAATGAGCAACTAAAAAATAAAAATTATTTCAAACAAAACTACACCCCCATAACATTGATGGTTGTGCTTGAAGTTTATCAGCTCTTCTTCAGCGAAACACGTCGCAAAAGTTTTAGCACATTCGTAGTTTACCTTCGGATGTTTGTAGTTGCAAGACATCGCTGTAAGGTCCCGCTCCCGATTTATTGAAAGCACGAACTCTTGCCCTGTACCGGCTGTTGAAATGCAACCCATCCACTGTGCACACACTCTCTTTACCACAATAGACCTCCTGGAAAACATTGACGTCACGTTAGCACTCGCTCGTTCATTTTATATTTCGTGATTGGTGGGGGCGTCAAGGCCAGTGCTAGGGAGAATTGCGCGTGAATGAACAGGCAAGAAAGTGACCGTCACTGTGTTTTCAATTTTGAGGTAAAAACAAGAAACGTCACTAATCACACAGCGGTAGATTTGCGCAAGCCACCGAAATAGTTCACGCCACAAAAATAATACATCAAAATGTGTCCGCCGTCGATTAGAAAAATATTTATGTACGTACAAACTACGTCGTAGTAAAAACTACGTTTGATTTTCCGCCGTATATTATAGCCTGGCACTCACCCTGAATGGTCCGTTGCTTCCGTTGTCCATTTCCAGCTTAAAGCCATCCACCGGCCGGGTGGTCGGCACTTTCCAGACCAGAGTTACCGTGTTATTTTGGCTTCCACATTCCTCAACTTTGATCGTAGGCTTGTCGGGAACTGAATAAAAACCTTGTAAGTCTCTTTAAAAAGGATTCTATTTACTAAATGCCAGCCAATGCTGGGCTATTGCGGGAATATTAAGGCATAGAAACCAATTAAAGACCTTTCATTTGCACGAAATCAAGTTTTTCGATCGCTAATGCGACATGCGACGTCTCGAGGTCAAGATCGAATTCGATTTTTGCCTTCGGGTGGAGGGCTCGTGAACTCCATTGCTTTTCGGAGCAGACCACCCGCTCAATGAGACTCTGGGAGATCTAAGAAGAGAAAAGATGTCAAACTCCAAGCCTGAGAATTTCTGGAGCACATTTCTGCGAGATCTAAAGATTAAACTTGTCCTTTACCTGTAAGAAAGCGGCGGCGTCATTATCCTTCATAACTTCAATGCAATATTCGAGTAGCCCGGTCGTCTGTTTCAACTTCAGAGTGCACTGCTGCAGCTGCTGACGTACCGTCTGTCACATAGACAGTATTTAAAAGGTGTTTTTGGTACTGAAAGGGTTTCTTAAAATTCTCCATCGGTATTCCAAAATTTATATGCTACAATTATAGTTCCACAACAAAAAACTAACAGTCATTGTCTTTAAAAGTTGCGCTCTCTTAAAATTTCTTACCGGTTATCGAAGTGAAACCTTATAATAAACCTTCACATAGACATCAAAAAATTGCTAATTGGCGCATTAAATCCAGGTACCGGACGCGAAAGAGAGCTAGAACTCCAGTAACATTTTGACTATACATTATACGGGGAGTCTGTGTGCAAATGATAAATGTTCCGTGACGTTAAAATAAGAAATAATTCCTGCGCTATAGGCGAAAACTAATGATTGATCAACTGGATTACGACTTAAGTTTTAGCCGCTTATCTCGCTTCATCGACCGCATCTTAAATTAATCTTGCAAGCTTCACGCTTTCTCATATTATAGAAAGGAATTCAAATCGATTGCGGGTTTCAGTCGGTCGAACGTGACCCACCAGTACTAAGCAGAAATCGGACTAAGAAAAATCGAACAATGCATTGTGTAATCAATCAAATTAATGGTTACAGAGAAAATTATAAAGGTAGTGCATTAAAACTTTCTACAAGCAAAGGTTTGGTTTTGAATATAACTCATAACAACGCGTTATTTTTCAAACTGCTTGATTCGATTTATAACTACAAACATAGCTTAACTTTGTAAGGTTTATGGAGTCTTGTAAAAGACCTGAAGATGATGGGTCTGTTTAGTGCCACCAGGATTTAAAACTCGTAGAGGAGCTTCTAGGACTTAAATAATTGCAGCACTTAAGCGTGAAAAAGATAAGAAGACTTATTCAGCTTGTGCCGTGCCTATAGCACGCATCCGTTTTGATAAAGGTTGAGATAAAGAAGTTTTTTACCACAACCACAGAACTTTCGCTCGCACACCATGCAAAGATATAGCTTATAATGCATGTAGAACTAATGTCCCAATTCTGATAGGCTTATGCTAGTAAACAATTAATATTTCCTTATTGTCTTTGTATTTAGTTGCACTTACCTTGGATTTCAGTTCTTTTTCCCGAGCGATTTTTCGAATAAATTCATCTCTTTTTCTCTCTACCGCCTCTATCAGATGATTGCATTGGGCTACCGTCGCCGCCTCGAGTTCAACGCTTGATCTCTGTTGGAAACGTGCCTCATACATTATACATGTCATAATCTATCAATTGGAACAAGGCGTAATGAAAGTTACGGTCAAGTCACGTTACGACATGCCTGATAAGATCTTCTTAAAACCAGGCTATCACACAATGATAGAGAAAAAGACTTTTACAACAGCCCGCTTTCACCATGGTCGGAGCTGAAGAGTTACAGCATACAAAGAATATTCACGGCATAAATTATTTATGGATTAATGTTACGGACCCTTTCACACTTCACACATTGCACGATGAGTCAACGATCAAAGCATGATTAAAAATTTGAAACCAAAAGCACAAAAAAGCTCGATCGTTCTTTAACATTAATTAACCAAACGGACGAACAGCTGATGATGTCAGAAAGTGGAAAGGCAGACTACATTCAATTGATTATTGTTGAATAAATAAGGACTGACAGCCATAAAACGACAAGATGATGACATATTAAGATCATTATCCGCAGGCGGATTATATCTGTGTTCCAAATCCGATCATACAGAATCAGAGGGATAATAACTCGTCGTGCGATGGCGCAGCGGAGTATCAAACCATTAAAATATCATAAAGTTGTTGGCCAGTTCAGACTAAAATGACTCGTTCCATAACTGTTTTTCTGTTCGTGAAAGAAAGCAAGCTTACGTCAATGTCTTCCTGCATCCCGCGAAGTTGCATGACCAGGTCCTTGGCTTGTCTTGCTTTGTTCGATAGTGCGCTCATCTTGTTGCTCAGGTCGCTCTGAAAAAAATAAGACGTATAAGGTCAACAACAAGTCACAACTTTTTTAGGCAAGGGTAGACATGACTTTTATTGCTTTCCCCATAAATCGCAACTGTTCAAAATCAACGACCTTTACAGCCCCCTTTACTAGTTGTATATTTTACCACCAAATTCGGCCGGGTATTTACGATACAGGATTGTTCGCAACGAGTACGTTGGTTGTTACGACCATAAATCAGTAAAATTAATTACGCTCGTTAACTCATATTCTCTTCTGCTAACAAGGCCGTTACGCTTGACGTGATGCGAGGTCAAAGGTCACTTTTCTACTTACAGTGATTGATCGATTCAAAACGACCCAATAACGCTCATTGTGACGACAGTCAGACCAGATTTTAAACCACATATATTGTAATTTCTGAAGGAATACGTTTTTTGACTAACACAGCTGCGTAAAGCCTACGAGCCACCGCATTATACAGTTTGAAGTTTAACTTAAGCAAACAAACCCCATTACATGCCGCTGTTTTGCAGCATTCGCCTTTGTTGGTTTAAACAACTTGAAAATAATTACACAGTAACAACTACAATGCGCTCAAGTAGCGCGAATGGGGCTTGATTCAATTCGTTGAATCACTTTTCGAGTTCGCTTTCGTTAGTCAACCAACAGACGTTTCGTGTAAAATTACCAGATTCCAGATAACTTATCCCGGTTTCCTATTACAACGACGATTGTTCGTTAGTTGATAACTATTGTTATTAACGAATTTTGATTGGTTAAAAATTACTATCAGCTCACGGGTTCGTTGCTAGCCATAATAGAATGAAAACAACAAACAGGTGAAATAGACATATTTTTATACATAAAAGCTTTGTTACGTCACACAAAATGACGCTTGCGGCAATCGTTTGTATTAACCAGACAATTTTAATTAAAATCGACAAACAAATTGCGCAATGACTGTATTCATAGGATCTCCGGTCGAAACCAATACTACTGTTGCTGGCTTTCTTTTGTAATAATTAAAGACATAATTACGTCATAATGAAGTGGCAAAAAAACCAATCCTGTCAATTGTTTAAAGACAATAGATGCCCAGGATGTCAGGGGTTAACTGTCGAGTTTTGCCCCAACACAGATCCTGCCCACACACACGGAAATCACTACAAAAGCAGAGATCACGACACAAACGGTAACCATTGTTTTGTCATAATCGCCGAACCTGTTTCCTATCGCCGTTTGTTTACATTCGGTCTAAGCTGAAATCATATTGTTTGTGAAAGCAAGGTTCTAGATAGCCAGGTGTAGCCGTGAAACAGTGAACTAAATTCAAAGACAGTTACTCCCCGAATAATTGGATTCTATCACAAATATAAATAAGATAATTGATAATTACATTCGTCACAGAAGATATAACATCGCTCATGGCGTAACAAAACAAACCACAGACTAACAGAATTAATACGACTACTGCTGTAAAACCGGAGTCAATTGTCTGAGTCATGTTGTTGTTCCTATTGACTGACTGCTTGGTAAAACAAACCACTCGGCCATAACAAACAAACAAACGCATATCCTTTGGTCATTGTGATATCATAAAGCGTAAATTTTACGACCAATAGAAGGACAGAAAATAAATTACAACATTAAACTAACATTATGACGTATTATCGCAGGCGAGAACATGACGAAGATTGTTGAAGGGTTGTTATTACAACGACGTGACGGGCGCGAAAAGTCTAATTACAGAGCACACTTGAAAAGCGATTGTTAGAGTATTATGACGTTTGAATGAGTAGAGTTTTGCCGAGTGAGTTGTTTCAGCAAATCACTAAAAAAATGTTCAATGACCTAAATGATAATTGGAAAATTTTGTGAAGCGTAGATGTGGCGTGGGTGCGTCGAAACGATTACACAATTATTACGTATGACAATTAGTCCGCCCAATTAATAAACGACATCCAGTGTGAGATTTATTAAGAAAAAGCTGCATTTTCAATGGCGCGTTGCAACGAATGTAAACTTTTTTACAATCACGTTTCGAAACGTTTGGTGCGCACCATTATTTTTCTGCAAACTGTTTCAGTGTTTCAACGGTTTTGGTGCTCGTGAAGTTTTGTCATGTTTTGCACAAACCTTTGGAAATTTTGGGTGATATAGATAATTGTGCTCCACCTGAAAGCCTGATTAGTCATGTGTCTTATGACGTAATAATCTCTCAATAGTCGATCCTGATATGGGCGTGCTTTTGTGTACTCGACTTCAATTTTCAATTAAGGAACCAACTACGACGTAGGATGACGAGTTTTGAAAGAGCAACATCGCTTTTAAACGGAGCAAACAGGACAAATTGCACCCAAGGGAATTACAGCGCATGAGGTTCAAGACCGTTGTTGTTTGTCCGTCTCAAAAATGACAACAAACAGTCGCACAACGGTCAATTCTCGATACGAAACCCTTCCAAGTCAAAAAAAAGTCACATTAAGTCATCAGCTAGTCGCAGTAGCAACTACTGCATCAGTTGCATTGTGGATTCGCTTTTTACTCAAACCCTTCTCACCGCTGTAACAGCCAGGAGTTAAACTTGTCCATCACCGTCCTACTGCATGACCGTCGCATATGTCGGCGATTACAGGGTTTAATCTTGTCTAATCTCGATGCCCGAAGCGGTTTCCGTCATTCCACGAATATCTTCAACTGATCGATGGAAATTGAAATGTAGCAAACGTCGTCGCGTGCAATTGTCGTCAATATTTGTACCGAGCAGCCCCCCCCCCACATTAAAATCGCGTTAGAGTCGTTGTCCGACTGGAAGAGACATCAATCAGCCAACATATGCTGCCCATTCGTTTGTCTGACTCCAAAACATTAAAACTGCTTTCTGTATGGTCAGGTGGGAATTCTATCGCTCATTTAGTCCAAATTAGCAAGTGATTGTGACGTAACACTGGAAATTAAAATCTGCTACTCAATGCCATGTGTTTGTTATGGAAATTCAAGCCTACTGATTGGTATTGGCTGTAGAGCGTGGGTCTTTGTGGTCTTAATGTAAAGGACCTTTCTTTTTTTACACCAGCAGTGAAACTACGCGCGAAACGTTTAACAAAGATATCCAAAAAAGGAATTGGATCTAACAATTTCATCGATAAAATGTTGACGTCACATCTATATCTCTATAATATTATGACGTCAAAATGTAAATGTTTGCGTTTATTCTCAACGCAGTTGCAGAATCTACAAGATTTGACAAACATTTTCGCGTGCTTCTAAGTTGTAATCAATCGCAGAGGGCAACGCATCAAGTCAACAGATGACACCGGGCTATGTTAAATTGACAAAATAACACCAACACGTTTCAGTCTCAAAATACACTATAACCGGAGTTATACGGGTTTAACCCGCTCATATCAACAGTGTTGGTCGTCTTCTAAATGCAAAATGCTTTTTAATGGCGCCAAGCCTTTGATACGATCTTTGAATCAATATGTACATTGGTTATTTATTCCACACCTGCAGACATATATCGTCTGTAACGTAGGTCGCTTACTTCAGCAGTCCTAGCTTAGGCTTATGCAATGAAATGGAAATGATATTTTTCCAGTCCCAGGCCCAACAGCCGCTTTTTCGAGAAATCAATTTAAAGTTTTTTGACAGTCGAAGCCTGGTCATTGGCTAGCACCTTATTATTATTTGCGCACGAAATCGCTAATTTCTTTATCGACTTTACTTGTGGATTAGTTGAACGTGATAAAAAGGGAACTGGGCTGACATAATGGACCCTTCTGCCAAACATTAAGGCGTCTTGGCTTAAAAGATAACCTCTGACCATCGTGGACCGCTCACTGGTCTTGTGTGAATAAACACTATCACCTGTGTAGGCTTTGTTGCGTTATAATTTAATGACGTGACACAGCAATACATAATGTCTGTTCAAAATAATCTTGAAAAGTAAATAAATTGTGACGTCACAATGGGAACAACTTACGGATTCGGGCACGTCAATCGCAACCGCTGATTAAAGCAACGTGCACAAACAGTAAAACTTTTACGCCTCGGTAAACATTAAAAACAGACTTTGTCACACTTGTGTAACCATAACAACCGTTTTTATCAAAAAAATACACGACGTCGTTTACTTTGATGAGACAACGTATGCATAGTAACTTTACAATTGATCTTAGGAAGCTATAAAATATTAAAACGGTCTCGGCTAACACGAAGTCGTTTCCTTTATTTTGTATAGTGGCTTATTTAGGCGAACATTAAGGAAATATTATGACTATAAACCCCGCACCTAACCCAACAAAACAAACGATAACATTACGTCATAAAAGCTATGCTGAACGGTCTGATTTCCGCGTCTTCAAAACCGTAGACACTATAATAATCAAGGCGGCCCTCAAAAGCAAAGTAAGCCGATGCAAGAACTGGATAAAATAAGACGAAGTGCGCCGTCAACGAAGTAATGATAGCCTGGGAAAGCCGGTAAAAGTTTGAGCGGCTTTGAATGCATTAATCTGGCGAAACGAATACGACTGGTATGCATTGACTTGCAACAAACTGTGGTTGTGTGAGCGCTCACGGTTTAAATACGAAGGAATTGCGTCTTTCATTGTGAAGAAATGTAAAACAACACTTTACAATAAAAATGGTCGTAATCTTTGTAAAGTACTGTATGTGAACAAAGTATTAAACTATTAATTTTTATTCTGATATATTTTTGCTTACCCATCAGCTACCTACAGCCATTTACCGGTGAAGTCGATTATTACCAACTTTTTAGGTCGCTGGAAGAGTTAGAGTTGCGACGAAAAAATAAATTTGTTGGTAAAAGGCGCAAAACTGTCGTACACCACAAAGCGCTCCTCATACGCGTTTGACAATCGATTCGATCGATGGAAGACTAAATTGAAGACGCTTTCGCACTTAATGAAGTGCCCGGACCCGCCGTTTCACTTGACAAGCATAAATTTCCAGAAGAAGCTTAAACCACAAGCGCTTGTCATTTATTAACACTTTCCACAGCTAAATAGCTACCAGCTGTTTGTGAGGCTGTTGTTTGGTTAAGTTGATACAAAGTGTGCCGATCCAGCGTCCTGGATTGCAGCGGTCAAATTCTGCTGACTTGTTTACCGGAGCGAAAGTAAAATTTATCGCGTACAATCGTAATTTTGTAAACAATAGCAAACCCCAACACAAAGGTGTATAACTTTGCAAAGCAGCAATAGAAAAGGGTTATTTCTGACGGAGTTGAAACGAAACTTTTGGGCGGTCGTCACCTGGTGCCTATATTTAGTGTGAAGCGCGATTGCATAGTTGTGGTATTAAACAACAGGGTCCACGAAATACAAAGACAGGTAAAGACAATACTGGCGACTTGGACCAGGCAAGTCACAATTATTTTAGAATAAATTTTGTCTCCGTAAAGGCAACCCGATAGCATTCTAAGAAAGGTTGGTAACTTTAACCAAGCCACAAATTACACAGACACTCGAGCGCGTCTGTATCGTCACAAAGCAACTATGTAACGTCAACAAAAAGCATTGTTTCGTGTCACAATCACTACTTTAACGCAAGGAATTTTGAAGGAAATTTAGAAATAAGGTTATTAAACCATGGCCACAGACCACAGGTTTCTGAAAGTAACTCAAACGCCTGCTTCGCTGGTAATTTGCATATGGATTATACTTTATACCCAAACCTTGTGCTAATGCCCCTAATCCGTAGTTTTCTTGTGTCAACGCTATCGTATTCGAGAGAATTTTGCTGTGGCTAAGGCGTGGACCAGCTGCCTAATCCCTGTATCGTAAGTCAGCAGATATTACTACCTTTGAAGTTCGCTAAGTTCGAATTCACACGTCACACACCCTATCATCACGTCAAACTCCAGAATTAATCCGTACCACTTTAGAATTGAAAATAAGAAGTCTTCGGCGAGTGTTCGAGTGCAGTAGAAAGTCAAAAAATTAAGTATACCCTACATATTACGACTAAGAATGAAACAATCGCTACCTTTTGTGTCTTGTAGAGGGCTCCAATCGCTTTGACGTCATGGTTCTTGTGACGTCCTTCTTCGTGACATTGGACGCAGAGTGAGACTCTGCAGCTACCACAGTGGAGACTCGTCTTCTCGGTCGGATGTTGGGAGCACGACTCCAGCTTCAAATAATTCTTGGTCGACGGTTTGTTCGGAAGAGGAGGAAACTTGTTCTTTCGGTAAACGTTCGGCTTGTCCTCGCTTGATGAATGACGTTTCTGTGACGTCACTAAGGGAGTGACATTGACGAGGCTGTGTTGAGCGAGTGGGCCTCGTGGGGGGTGACACCGATCGCGACACGCCGCGCAATAAAGCACTTGGCACTGGAGACACTGAACCGAAGCGGGCGTTGAAGAGTCTGACTCACACAGCTGGCACTTAGGAATGGCGTCCGGATTGCTTCCGGTTAACACTGGCGTGGTTTGTGCGATTTGTGGCGTACCTGCAACGTCGGGCGGGGCCGCGGTAATGTGGGCGCTAGACACGTGCGATTTCTCGTATCTGTCGACTATGCTTTTCATTAGGGTGTGTCGAGAAAGCCCAGCGACACCGCGGTCGTCCAGAAACAAAGTCCGGTGGCAGATGGGACAAGTTAAGCAGGAAACGGACTGGGGAAGGGCGGGCATATTCACACCGGTTGGTGTTGTGGCATTGACGCTCTGCTGGGGGGCGGTACCTGACCCACGTGATTGGAAGGAACTCACCAGTCGGGAAACATTGGAGCCTAAAACTGGTGGCGAAGACGACTCATTATGTACCGCTTCCGGCTTCTCACGGTCCCCAGTACTTCCGGACGAGCCGGCCGAATACCCGCTGTCGGAATCGCTCAACACAGCTTCGCTGATAACACTTGCTTTGTCGGCGTCGACGGACGGTTTGTAGTTTGTCTTGTCCACCTTGTACTGGGGTGGTACATCGCTGGACAGATTACGGTTCTGCAAAACAATAACAAAATTCCATCAGGTTTCATTTAATTACGTTACAACAGGTTTATTTAAATGCCTTCATCTAAAATTTACATGCGCCCATTTCCAGGGACATATGAAATATTAATTTATGGTGAACATCATCGGCGTATGACGCAATGCTTAGCGTGTACACAGCGACCTACCTTTAGTATCAGTGTCTCTGCACATTTAAAACAAACATTATGCGTACAAGGTAAAATCACTGGGTCATCAAACAATTGATGGCACACAGGACATTGCAATTCCTCTTCCATTATGACGTAATAATCATTGATAATTTGATCACAATACCATTACAACATAAAACTCAATTTACGCTGCTAAAAGTCAGAAAAACAATTACGTCACTGTAAATAGCTAATACTTCCTGACTTTCTTTGGTATAATCTGCCATTTGCGGATTGATTTCGTATATTACCGCTATAAAAAGCGCGTTTAGCGGGAATTTGAAACAACTTGAAAGAAAACTATTTTGAACTTATTAACGTAACCGTATCTATGATGCAATAATAACTATTGCTTCGTCATAAACTGGCAAAACCTCATAAAACGTAAAAGCGACAAACAAATTCTGTTCTCTGGACGCGAAATGTTTGTGTGCCGCCAATAACCAGTTTTCCGCGGCATCCAGTATGTCGTTTTTACTTACAACAAGCGCAAAGATATCTGTAATATATTCCGTATACCGCTGTTGTTAATACCTCCTGCAGTATCTACGCGCTATTACACACACGTCGGTTTATCAAGCGTCTGATTTCCCTGCTTTAGAAGCGACGCTGAGGCTAACTCGCGCTTACAAACTTACAAGTGCCCGAACAGCGTCTATTCAGCTGGGCGACGTGAAAGTGAGATATCGACAACTCTACGACTGGAAGGCGTCGTCAGTGCCTTTTTCTGTTTTGTGCTGTCTGGCTGACGAATCTTGGAAGGGAACTTTTCCTAATTGCTCCACTGCTATGCCCATTTGTACGTTTTATCACTTTATGGCTTGTTCGCCAGTTGTTTGAAATGCTAATTTGTCTGGTTCCATTTCGGGATAAGAAGCAAAATGCAGCTACATTCGGTGAATACTTGTTCATTTGAGTAAGTATACTCGTATGATAAAAGCACTTCAGGACTAGACAAGGTAGGTAATATGCGAATAAGATGCAAAATAATACAAGTGACACGCGCAGAAAAACTAAGGCTGTCGCGATTTCACGAGATCGTGCATTCGATGCAATTTTTCAAAGTTTTTTTTGTCAACCTACTGTAACTTAAATGTTACGACATATAGTAACCTAAACTTAACCTAAATCTAAATTATAATCTAAATCCAAGAAAATCTCAAATAGCTAAAATCAACTTTTTGCATACCCATTCTCCTAACCTTACAGTCTATCGTTAACAACAGGTTACGTGACCTAGCCTACATACAGAGAAATATCACTTTGAAAAAGAAATTATAACTTTAAGTACTACAGTTTCACAGAAATAAGGTCAATACTTTTTCCTCTGTGTACGAACAATAAAAAGCAACAATGCATTTTGTGCACACCTGGCAACAAGTATCGTCTAACACTCTAACTAATTCAACGGAGTGTCAGTTTGTTGATTGACGATGAGCCAGCGCCACTTGGCGGTAAACAGTAATAAGGTTGTTGACCGCCATGTTTACATGGCCAGCAGGAAATCATCTGACACTAAAACGTAACTAAATTTTTATTATTGGTAATTCTAAAGCACCTTTTGTGAACCGGAAAATTTATATGCTTACGTTTTTTGCCATGGGTCCCTTTAAAATCCGTTCTTTGCATAGATTTAAGGTGAATTGTGTACATCAAAAATACTTGGCAGCAAGACGCGACCACCTACTGCGCGATCTACATAGTAACCATGAAATAACGGGAACAACAAACATAAAACTGACCCAGAAAACAACTGTTTTTAATTAAAGAAAAGCTTCGTCTTTGGAGACTCAATGAAAGGGTTTCAAAAAACAAACACTGATAGCCCAAAGGGATACCACCTACTGATAGGCAGACAAACACAAATTCGCACACACAAACTACCAGTAGAGAATTAACCAATTTGGAATTTTTTGAACTACTACTTATAGAAAACGTAAATAACTAAAAACAAGCCAACTAATTGGATATAACTGACTCAAGCAGAAAAAGAAAAATTTTTTATACCAAACAAAATTTGGGCAAAATGAAAATTTCCTAAAAGGAAATTTAAAAATCGGAGTGTGTCAGATAAAAAAGATAAATCAAAAAATCCGAAGTTGTCTTCGTTATAATTTTCTGTTAACTATATAAACTTAGTTTATTTTACTTAATTTTTTTTGTTATAACTTTGGTTCGTTTTCGACAACTAACTTACTTTGTTTTAAAAACTTTTCTGCATATAACTTGGCGAGTCAAAAAAGCCCTATATAGGAGGAGAAAACCAAGTTAAGTTCAATATAAGTAATACGTTCTGGCACCATACACTTGCTTTACTTGAAAAGTGGTTATAAAATAGTAAAACTAACCTAACTTATCTTTTAATCAAAATATAAATTAAATTCAACCTTAAATAACTAAAGTTTCCTATGATGCTAAAGTAGTGACGTCTACTTTTTTTATTTGTGTTTTGTTATTCCATTGCGCTGTTAGTTTATCATAGGTTTTGATATCTGTCTTAGGTTGTTCCATTAAACGTTGCACGTGACTTAAATGCCCTACTATGAGCATTGCTTTCGGCGTGCTGAACATTTTTTTAGGTCTAAAAATTTGGTTAGGCCATTTTATTAGTTAAATTTCTACGTCTGCTGTTTAGTTAAGTAGTAGTTTAAGTTCTGTACGGTTGTAATAAAGTAAGTAATAAATCATTGCTTTCTTTACTCATGTTGCTCTTACGTTGTTTTAAGGTACAATACTGTTTACGTATTTGACACTTTTGCTGATAATTTGCAACTTACGCCTTTTTGCAGGTTAGGTAGCAAGTCTTAATTTTACTTAAACCTAAATTGTGCTCCGGAATTCTTCAATCAATTTTAAGTTTTGCGTTGAATCAACTAACACCATTGTAGGCCTACTGTTAATACATCTAATCTATTTACACATCTAATTTATACAATATCTATGTCTCCAACTATCATCTGCCTGCAAACCGTTTTGTCGTGCTTTTTAACGCCCTTAAAAAATTTCCTGAGTAATTGGCGCTAAAACTGACTTTGTATGATGTTATCTTAAATAAATAATTTATGTTTTAAGATTTGTAAGAAAAGAGTTTTGTAATCAAAATTTTTGCTTTTATTAGGACAACTTTAACTGCGTCCTGCAATTATTGGGCTTTGACTTTTGGGCCCACTCCACGAACGGTAAGTTGTTATTTTTAAGTTAACAGCTCATTTAAGTTGCAGTAATCAACTTTTTTAACATTAAATTTGAGCATTTTACTAAAAATTAATAGACTGTATTTTGCAATACCTCACATATTGGACCATTATTGAATGCATTTTAACGTCATCATAGGAAGTGTTTTACCCCAGTGGTAATTTGCTTGCATTTTTTTAAACTTTAGGTTATTACTATATTATTGTTAAAGCTTAAGTTTTGATTTATTAATTTTACAGCCACAGAGTGGTTTTCAACCCAAAAGGTCTAACTCATAAAGAAGGCAATGAAGAAAAAGTGTGCCAAGATTCTGGTAAAATCAACAGTCGTCTGATTTTACTAACTCTACCAGAACCGCATCTAAGCAATTTTGCAGTTCATTGTAAATGTTCATTGTGATCAAACCAACCTGGTGGTAGAAATTCAACTAAAAGACTTTGGCATGTTTTGACAAGTTTCTTGAATGGCATTATTTAAAAACTTTAGGTTGACAACTCTGAATGCAACATTCATAGAAATCTTATTTGCATTTGCAGCGTGCGTTTAGAAACAACACAACGCAACACATCAAAAGACAGAAAGATATGATGCGTCAAGCTAAAACTTATGCTTTATTAGCACATGTTCGTCATCCGTTACACCTCACGGCTAAGTCTCAATCAATTTCATTTGGAAAACGCAAAACCTCAAACTGTTATGCAAACAGCGTACCGGTATTTCATTGTAGTACTTATGGACGGTTGTAGTAAAAGTAACACTAGGCCTATATGCGGTTGTAATTTCATGTCGGTTTAATTTTAGCGCTTGCCTATTCAAATACAGCGATGGGTTGCCGCTGTTTGCATTATTACTCATTACATTCTCGTTTGCCATTTTTAATGATTAATCTTCCATGAACTCTGTCTTTAAGTGCAGCTTAGAATCCTAAATGATGCGTTGATGAATGGTCTATGTCTCTATGATCTGATGAACACTGAACAGCAGTCATACTGTCATAGGCAGGTATTTCAGGATTCAGCATCATATAGACACGAAAGAAAAGTGTAAATGGTAACAGTTTGGAAACTGCAGAAATAGAAATGGTTTGCAGATATCAAAGTTATAAAGATTTGTTTATTTGGCTGACTGGATTGACTCTCCATTTACCCGACTGGAAAGTACTGCAGTATTCGATGAAAATTCGTGTGTTTAAAGATGCAAGTTTTGGTGTGATCTAGATTGAAAAGTTTGCTGTTTTTCGGGAAGAATTCCTCTCAAAAAAGCTCAAAAGATAACAGGGTTATTTCATTATAACATGAACATTGGTTGGAACCACCCTATTTTTTATTTGCTTAAATGATTTTATTTAATTTTCTAAGATGAATGGTGAAAACTTGACGAAAATCGTATTAGCAGTTTTTGAGTTATGGGCTAAAATGAAAGAGCAACCAAGGAATGGTAATGTCTCGAGATCCGCTCAGTGTATTTGGTTAATTTTTCTATTTACCCCAATGTTTTCAGGGGTGAGCTTTCTGTTAGCAACTTTCAAGTGTGTTGTGCACTATGTTGTAGATGTAAGAAAGATGCAGTCATTGTTACATCATATATAAAGGTAACTACAAAATAATGAAAACTACAAATACAAAAAAGAAGATTTCTCTTAAACATTTCTTCTTTGTAGAAAGCTACCTGTTGCTAATAGTCTCACAGTTGAACTTGTAAAGTTGCTTCGCAACTAGCAACAATATTTATATTTCTGTATAAAAATGGAAGCTATGCCAGTTTACTATGCTTGTACTGATAGTGCACATACAATTTATTTCATTCATGCATTTAAAACTTAGCTTTGTAGTTTTGAAAGACATTACATTCTGACTTGCATGTCTTTTCTGTTTGTTTAAAACTTTAGGTGTGTCCTCATAGGCTGATGTAATTAAACATGCCTGTGTTATCTCTGAACTCAAAGGTGCCCCAGTGCATCGAACCTTCACTAAGAAATCTTACTGATCCAAACTATGCAAAGCCACCAACTTCCCAGCACAAGCCACTGCAAGATCTCACTAAACCTCACGTTGATTCCTTTAACTGGTTTGTCAATCACGGCGTTAAGTTGTTGGCAAAAGGGATTACGCCAGTTGAGTCATTGGTCAATGGACGAAGAATAGCATTTTCTCTTGTGGATGCCGCAATTGAGAAACCAAAAGTCGACGATGGGTTTCGTAACTGTCGTACCACTCAGGTTTTCCCAGCTGAATGTCGACAGAGAGGTTCAACCTATCAGGGAAAGTTGCAAGTTAACGTCGCGTTTTTCATCGATGATGTCATGCAGGGCGTTGTACCCCGGTGCGCTGGAAGCATTCCCATCATGGTGAAGTCAGTTCAATGCAACTTAAACGGCCTCAGCCCAACACAACTCGTTGAACGACAAGAAGAATCTGAGGAAATGGGAGGTTATTTTGTCATCAATGGAAATGAAAAAGTGATTCGGATGTTAGTTATGCAACGTAGGAACTATCCAGTGGGCATTGTTAGGCCATCCTGGAAGGGACGTGGACAGAATTACACTGAATTTGGTGTTTCAGTTCGTTCTATGAGCGACGATCAGACAACAGCTAACTTGGTTATTCATTACTTGAGCAACGGAACTGTGAGTGTTTGTATGTACCACCGTAAAGAAATGTTTTTCTTGCCACTTATGCTCCTGATTAAAGCTTTAGTGCCGTTTTCTGACAAAGAAATTTATGAAGAAATGGCGAAAACGAAAGAAGAAGACACTTACTTTACAGGCTGCATTCAAAATATGCTCAGGCAAATGCAAGCATTTAACATATATAATCAAAAAGATGTTCTTCGTTACTTGGGAGAAAAATTTCGTGTCAAACTCAGCAAGCCAGATTGGTATAGTGACATAGATGTGGCCAACTTCTTGTTAGATAATAAAATATTGATCCACTTACGTCAGAATGCTGAAAAGTTTCGCTTTTTGTGTTTGATGACGCGCAAAGTTTTTGACATGGCCATGGGTAAGTGCATGCCCGATAATGCTGATTCTGTTCAAAACCATGAGGTTCTTATGCCGGGTCATCTTTTCCAAATGGTTCTAAAGGAGAAACTTGAATTATGGCTTCTAAATCTTTTAAGGGTTGTTGTGAAAAAGAGCGCAATTGCACAATCCAAGTCAACTTTCGGATCTTTTGGACTTCCATTTGTTCAAAATTGCATGAGCGGTGTTTCAGATGTAACCAATGCGATGAGCTACATGATGGCAACAGGTAATTTAGTGACAAGTTCCGGGCTGGGTCTCATGCAGTTTTCTGGTTTAGCTGTTATTGCAGATAAGCTGAACTACATGCGGTACATATCTCACTTCCGCTGCGTTCATAGGGGTGCTTTCTTTGCTCAGATGCGTACTACAAGCGTGCGTAAGCTGTTACCTGAATCCTGGGGTTTTTTATGCCCAGTCCACACACCCGACGGTTCCCCGTGCGGCCTAATGAACCACATGAGTCATTTATGTGAGGTGGTAACGCACCCTTCCCCCGCTGAAGTCATTCAACCTTTACTGCACAGACTAGGCATGGTCTTACCAGATTCCACACAAGTCTATGGCAGTGCAACGTTTTACCCAGTTTTGTTGAACGGTAATCTAACAGGTTGGCTACCTGTAGACATTGCTAAGAATGTAGCTGATACCTTACGTTTCAAGAAAGCGAAAGCAGAAGAAAATATCCCTGCTACATTAGAGATATGCTTGATTGAATATACCGGGAAAGCAACTCAATATCCAGGTCTTTATTTGCTGACAGAAGCTGCTAGGATGGTGAGACCAGTGATGAATTTGTCCACTGGAACTGTCGAAATGATTGGGACATTTGAACAAGTTTATATGAACATTTGTATTATCCCAGAGGAAGCCCATCACTTGACCACACATCAAGAATTAACTCAGCATTCAATTTTAAGCGCCGTTGCATCTATGACCCCTTTTTCTGACCACAACCAATCACCTAGGAACATGTACCAGTGTCAGATGGGTAAGCAAACAATGGGCACACCTTGCCAGGCGTTAGCGTATCGTGCGGACAATAAGCTTTATAGGGTACAATCTCCACAAGCAGCAATTGTTCGTCCTTATATGTACGACCATTACAAAATGGACAATTTTCCATTTGGAACTAATGCAGTTGTAGCCGTAATCAGCTACACCGGCTATGACATGGAAGATGCAATGATTTTAAACAAAGCAAGTTTTGACAGAGGTTTTGGATATGGCAGCATCTATAAGTCAGAAATCATTGACCTTTCCACCAAAGTTGGAGATAGAACTGTAAATGTTACATTTGGTGTGAACCCAAACGATCCACGCCTAGCTAAAAGTCATCTCGGAGCTGACGGCCTTCCTGCGGTCGGCCAACGTTTAGTTGACGGAGATGATTATTACAGTTACATTGATCATGGCACAGGTGAAATGAAGATAATTAGGTTCAAAGGTCAAGAGACTGCATACGTGGATAGTGTCCGCCTGCTCAGCAACAATACAGGTACTGGCCACTTCAAGAGAGTTGGAATTGTTCTTCGAATTCAACGTAACCCCATCATTGGGGACAAGTTTGCCAGTCGACACGGGCAGAAGGGAATTTGCTCTCAGTTATGGCCAGTTGAAAGCATCCCATTTACAGAGAGTGGCATGTTTCCAGACATTATTTTCAATCCTCATGGTTTTCCATCTCGTATGACCATTGGAATGATGATTGAGAGCATGGCTGGGAAAGCCGCGGCTTCACACGGACACTGCTATGATGCCACACCATTTACATTCACTGAAGAACAGCCGGCGATTGAACATTTTGGAGAACTTCTAACAAAAGCTGGATTCAATTATTACGGGACAGAGACTCTTTACAGCGGTGTCAGTGGACTTGAACTTGAAGCTGAAATATTTATCGGCATTGTTTATTATCAACGACTCAGGCACATGGTCTCAGACAAATTTCAAGTGCGTACCACAGGACCAGTTGACATGATCACGCAACAACCTATTAAAGGAAGGAAGCGTGCTGGTGGCATTCGTTTTGGTGAAATGGAGCGTGACGCCTTGCTGGCTCACGGTTGCGCGATGCTTTTACATGACAGACTTCTCACAAGCTCTGACTATTCCCAGGCATATTTATGTGAAAAATGTGGAAGTCTTTTATCTCCCGTGCTGGAGAATAAACCGGGGAGTCACCATCGTGGAGAAAAGAAGCGTTGGTTTTGCACTGTTTGCCAAACATCTGACTTCATGGCGCTCATTGACATACCGTTTGTATATCGTTATCTAGTCAGTGAACTTGCTGCTATGAACATTAAAACTATCATGACTGTGAAATAGTCATGTATCGATAAATTTTCACAAAGTTTGATACTGGATTTGGTTTGGATGATAAAACACTGCCGCATTATGTAGTTCAATATTTCTTTCTGTTAATCCACTTTTTAATTTCTGTAAGCTTAACTGGATTTAATTTCAAAGCATATTGAAATTCAAGTAATGATGGAACATGAAAGATTATTACATTAATATCGACAGATAAAAGCTCTTATCAGATCTCCAGGTTTTTGCACAGATTAAATTACAGCAGAAGGTTTTTGGCTCAAAGCGACATGTAAACACATCAATGCTTGTGTTACTATGGTGCTTTTTTACTTTTCTGTATAAGAGGTAGTTGCTTTGCAGACTCTAGCTCATTAATCATTGATGCTTCTATTGCTTTACTTACCGTAAAGCCTACCACAGATGGTTTGTTTTAAAATGTCTTTTCAATTTGTGTTTCATTTGATTTTGTTATAAACTAAACAGGCAGCTTTTATTGTGAGGTGATTCATAGAATAAGCAATTTAGGTTTCTTCATCTTGGTTTCTGCTTGATCTGCTTTAACGTAAAGAAAGATTAGATATAAAACAAGTGATTTAATTTTTCTGTACCATATACACTTGGAGAATTGCCAAATATAGGTTGTCGAGATTGTTTAATTTAAGCCCATGGCAATGCATTAATTCGTTTTGTTGATTGAATCGATGTGTCGGAAAGTTAGAATATATTGCATGTTTCTTATTTATGTTTTTTAGGTGATTTTATAAAAGCTGCTAAATAATCATTGAACTAATCATCAACTGTCTGTTGTTCATTATATTACTGCAATTTTTCTAACTGCCACGGTTGTCAAAATGTTTGGTAATGTGCCTGTCAAATCCCATTGTGCAGGTTACAGGATTATAATATGGTATAGGAAGGATTTGTGAATCCATTTTGTATCAGATGTGAAAGTGTCATTGTTAAAATGGCAGTAATTGCTGCAATCTTGCATAGAATTGGATGGCTGGTTCCAAAAAACGTCCTGCCAGAGGACAGCATATCTATCCCGTTGCAAGTGGTCGTGGCGGTGGCAGCGGTGTTAATGGTGGTTTATCTTTACCGTCAAATCCGGTGAGTTTGACCCAGCTTGTCAAATTTTGTTTAACTGTACACAGTGCTTCAATACACTGCAGTGCTTTGTCTTTCTGTTCAACTTTCTTTTATTGGTTGATGATTTTGATGTCAAGTTATAACACATATGTGAATGTGTGTTGTTTTGGTTATATCATGTTAATGAATGGTTATATTATGTTTTCAGAAATGAAAATGAAAAAAAGAATTTACTGGATCCAGGTACAATAGTGAAGAGACTAAAATGATTGATAAGACATAGAACTGATGTTAAACGTTCAAGAGTATCGCACTTTCATCTGCTTTCATTTCATGTTAAAACCTTAAGAAGAAATTTATACATTTCCAGAGTCTGGCAAAGTCACCGTCAAACACCTGACCTGGGCCAACCAGCTGATTGTTTGGTGGTTTGTGACATCACCTCAACATCTTCCACAGGCCGTGGAACGTTGGATTCAGGATTTAAATATTCATCTTGCCCAGCAACAGGTTTGTTTAATATTTACGGTATCATAGCTTAGTTATGATATTATACGGTGTAGAAATACTTAAAAGCAATTGAGACTGGGCAAGTTTTTTTATACCATTTTCTGGGCCGTTTGTTATTGTTGTAACAAATTCATCAGTTCTTGATTTCGTATTTTTATATAAGTACCAGGTTAAAGAGGATTGTCTTTTTAAGTAGTGCGCTAGTTTTTATTGACTTAACGTTTCTACATGTTAATGTTAAATTAGAACTTAGTCTTGACATCAGGCGTATATATAACACAACTAATTGTGAGACAGGAACTATAACATTGTTTATTAGCATATTTTGCGTGGATCAAATTAAACACAGAAATGAAATAAAAACTTTTGTAGAACAAATTTGGCAGCTTAATATTTGGATTAAGGGAAGGTTCATCTCCACCTTTGATAAAAGAGATAGCACAACTAAAGAGGATCAGCAATACTATTGTAAGTTACTTTCACGTTTCTCTATGACAGTGTTGAAAATCCGTCTTTTTTATATCCTGTTTTGATTGGTTTCATGATTTTGACATTTTTTAACGCCTGTATGATATCATCATGGCTCGTTAACATTTTCAGCACGCAAGGATCATGCTTGAAAGCTCTGATTTTGGTTTTATGGTCACCGTCGAAGAGAGCAAGAAAAACTCCACTATTTCTTCGACTTATTCAGCGATTGTCATGCAATTTCACTGCTGGGTAAAATGGTGCTTCTTGATTAATGATTTCGTGATGAATTGTTTAATAATGTAGTTACTGTTTTGCTGATTTGTTATATTTCAGTTTTCTGTCAAATTGTCCCGTAATGGACATGAAGTTAGTTTAAAATTTACACCTACTGAAGAGAAACCCATGTTTCGCTTTAACATGAAACCTCTGACAAAAGGCACTACAGTTTCAGTTCCACCACAAGTGAGAAAAGTTCTTAATATCAAGAAGTATTATAATATCATAAAGATAAAACGCCATGAACTTGTCTTATATTTTTGCAGGCCATAGCTGACGCCCTTCAAAATGCCGTGCTTAACACGACATTTCAATTTAAATTCTACATGAATAATTCGACCAATCCAATCGCTAACGAAGGCACATGTCACGAGGAGGAGAGTTGCTATGGTGACAGTGACACCGAATCAATATACAAGGATGTAAAAGGTGATTTACTTTGATTGCCAGCTTAAGCTCTTCATTCATTGCCTGTTATTGAAAGTGATTTTGATTGTTTTGTCATAAAGACCCACTTCCCACACCAAGAGTGTCTCGAAGTTTGAGTGATGGGCACGTGGTCGATGAACCAGAAACCAATAGAAGACAAAAGCAGCTCGACCTACTCAGCAATAGTGGTGTGTAAATTTACTTTGTGGTTCTATTAATGGTTTCCTTCCTTTTTATTGCCCACCAAACAACATTAGCAAAGGAAATGTTGCATTGAAAATACCCACAATCTGGTTAAGAGCGTTTAATATTCATTGGTAATGGTTTTATTTGTAGTTCATTGCTCAATAATAGCTGAGAACTAAATTGGAAATCTCCCAGAAAGAAACATAACAAAAGCATAACATAACTATTGTAGTTAAACAATTTAAAAATTAACAGCTAACAAAAAGAGAAATTTAAAAGTAACAACAAGCTAATTCCCCTAATGATTGACTGGGTGTTCTTATAGGCCTTTGTTCTGATTGGCATTCACAAAGCATATCACTTTTATCAGCCAGCAGTTTTTTGGGTAAATGTACTTGGGCAGTGTATCAGTCAAATAGTGATCATTCGTGGAGAGAAACAAGTCCGTTTTCTTTGCCATTGATGCTGCAAATACCAAGGGAAATTACAGAAATCCATCTGTTCTTATTTGACTAGAACGACTGTGACCACTGAATTACATCCACAAGTGATTATACCCGTGGGCATAATTTATTTTGTTGTGGTTCTTTTTAACTGATTTAATTGTAATTATTTTCATATAAGGCTAAATATTGAGTCTGAATGTAAATTTACGCTGCCGCTGCATTTCCAAAGAAATTAAATAAACTAGAAACGTAGGTATATTGTTTAAAAAAAGCAATTCACAGTTCAAAGTAAAGAGAAACTTAAAAGTGATAGCTCAGGTCCAGCAAAACAGCAGCTCATTCATGAATATGTCAACCTAACAAATTGTTGCCTAAATAATAAAATTATTGAAATGAGTAAACTTAACTACTGTTTGCATAGATGCAACGCCTATGTCATTATCAAAACGCCCTGAAACATGACAGGTTTGACTGCCACAAAACAGACAAATCAGATGTAGGAACCCAAGGTGAAGAATAAAACAAAATGTAAAAATGTTAAGAAAACATTTGCGGCTTCTTATATTTAAACTTTCTTGAAATTTAGCTTATTATTGTGGATGATTTATGAGTTAGATGAGTCTTTTAGCCGGGTTATTACAATGTCATTCAGCAACAGTAGCATAGAAAATGAAGAATAATGTACATTGCTATCATGGCATACTGCTCTGATGCTAACGTGTAATATTTGTACTTGAATGGCAAAATGCAAATGGTGTGCTGTTATATTTATGTTATGTCTATGTATGCTTATCTGTTTAACAGTTCCAGTTAGCCGAGCTTCAACGCCGCTATCTAACGGAAATGTCTTGCAAGATTTTTGCAATTCATCGAAAGTTCTCGGTGGAAGTTTGGGCTCTCTTAGTGGACTTGTACGATCTCCATCTGGTCGAGGTCCAGCAAAGCCGATACGATTTCGTGAAAAAAGACTACAAGTGAAAGGTATTTTGCTGCTTTAACCACAAACGTAAGGTTAATTCAATTACAAAAAATCATTGCTGTTTCTATAACACGAATTGGTGATATCAACGTTGACTTAAAAAAAAATACAACATGTCATAACTACAAATATCGATCTTAGTGATTGATATCGATGGCGTGAAGACTACAGCGGAGCGCAAACTTTCCGTCTGTTTTGAAATAGACCTTCCTCATCAGAGAATGGTAAAAGATGTTACAGACTCTGTGTAATGTTTAAACGGTAACAGACAAAAAAGTCTTCATCTCATCATACACTATTCTTGTTATTGTGCATGTTCAATTTTTCAAGGACGTTTCATGCAATGACAAGACAACCTTTGATCTCAGCTCCCGCTCATCACAGCTTAAAATTACCCTCGCATCAAAATCAAGAGCCCCCAGCCAAGAAAAGGGTATTTTTGGTTGATTTAAAGTTTTTTGACGAGTTTTTTTTGTTGATAAATTGTTATTGGTTGCAATATAAATATTAATTGAAACGCAATCTAAGTGTTTGTTTTACATACATTTAGGTGTGTTTGTTGCACGGGCATCAATAATGATCGATTCAATCGACATGGACCATTCAACACGACCGACAGTTCCTCTTCTAAACAATGACGAGAAACAAATCGGCTCAATCTGTTTAGAAGTTAGTAGAATGCAGCTTCTCATAGAAATCATCGCAATGTTTTCGTCTAAAATTATTTGCTTCCTCAACTAGTTTATGATCATTGAAAACAGTAGCAAGCGCAACAGCTTCTCGACTCCCCAGCGATCTCACGCAAGCGCAGAGGTATGGCATCTTCACAAGCAGTGCAACCGATCTTGTGTAGATTTTAATGCAAACAGTGTACTTGAATAAAATGTTAATTATTTCAACAGTAGAATGTTTTTGTGTAGGTCAGGAAGAAGTTTATTGAAACAACCAAGCAAACAACCGAGGAAAGCAAACTGTTGAAGTTAGTCTAATTGTTTAGCATAATCGAAATCAAATAAATATCATCACACCTAGCTCCTTCACACCTATCTTTCTGTCTCTTGCAATTTTTTTTTGACTGAAGCCAAACTTATTCATACCATTTCAAAGGATTTCAATATACAGACGTTTCTTAGTATAACTGCGCTGCTTGGTGTAGTAGCAATACATGTATTCATTTTATATTCATAGTCATTACATAATGCCTTAACGGTGTGGTCATGGTACCTAAGAACGTTTTATTCAACGTTAGTTGTTTCTCACTGTAAAGAAAACATAACATTATTTTTATTTTATTTTTAATTATTCAATTTTGTTAAGACCATCTGTCAATGAAACAAAAGTGACGATGGTGAAAAAAGTCAAAGGGTAAGATGTTTCCTGACTTAAATTTTTGTTTTGTTCTTGTGTCTAATTTATTTTTTCAGTGCTGCAGTCTGCATCAGTCTGCATACATGCGTTGTATTTAAACCTTTGCTGTCTATTTGAATATGTATTATTGAATTTAAGCCGTATATAGTTGAATAACCCCAATCCGCTCATCTTGAATTATGCTTTGTAATATCGGATAGCTGCGTTAGTAAATATTACCTTATTGCATTCTTCTATTACAGTTCACCTACGAGAAGTCAAAACAGAAATGGTACCGAGCAACAAAAACCAGTTGTAAAAATCGAAGATTCTCAAGTTACAGGTGAAAATACTATTATTGTTACTTACCGTACCAGCATAAGTGAAATGCTCTCATTGTTGGTATTTTACACCACTGTGCTATATTTTGTTATGATAGGCTTGAGCTGTATTCTAAAGAAGTGGTTCCCAACGCTAGAGGCGGATTATACTTTTACTGCTCATAAATAGTTTGTTAAGTAACGATTTTGAAGTTCGGAGTCTGCTAGCATGGAATTATTACAGCTAGCTGTCTGGAAAAGTAGAAATCACTTTTCCAAAATCTTAATATACACTAGTGGACTGGTGGTGCTATATTGTGCTGAAACGTGTAACCCTTAATCACACTTGCTTTTACAGGTGTGAGTTACAACACTGGTTCTGTTGTTGAAAATGCAATGAAAGACCTTGCTAAACCAAACCAGAACAAACCTGTTGGAATAAAGACAAAGATCATGATCACCGCTGTTGGAAAGGTGATGACAGCCTCTGTGTATAACACCTTACACCAAGAATACCAGCAAATTATCTAAATTTTTGTGCTTTATGGGTTAAGATAATCCTTGTACAACGATGATAAGTCTTCAGCTAAATTTTTTAATTTTGGTTTAAAACAGAACGACGCTTCTATGGAGCCCCCTGTGGAAGAAATTGACCAATCACAGCAGAACGAGGTGGCATCTGCATCCAACAGTGATTCAGTTGCTGACAACACAGTGTTTTCAACTGAAGAAGGTGCCGAATTGTTACCAGTTCAAATGTGTTTTTAGTTTTACCTTGCATAGTGCTGTTAATTTGTTTATAAATTAAACCACCATTATTGTTGTTTTCAACTGTTAATGCCAGTGACATGTTTCAATGCTTGTATATTTTATGCAAAAGTAAATATAAAATTTTTCCGTTTGAGTAAAATAATTTTTTTTTCTTAGATTTAAATGTTTTTCATAGCTGAATTATAATTGACATTATAAGTTGTCTATGCTAATTAGAACAAGACGAAAAAGTTGAAACCTTTCCACCTAATCCTTCATCTCACGTCGACACGTCAGAGAGCAATTCGCTTAGTGGTGAGGTTCGTTTGAGATCTGCCACTCAGAAAGTGAAGCACGGCGATGGTAAGAGATTTCATGCGTTGTTTTACTAACGAGGATAAACGCATGTCAAAATGTGTGAAACGTAGCCTCAGCCTTTGATGACATGGTTTTATTTTTCCAATGATTTGATGTTTGTGAGTATGTCAGCTATTGGTAATTAAAAGTGTCAACCATGTGCGACAATTCTATAACAACGTTAGCAGAATTAGAGTATTATGAATGTTATGTTTATGTGATGTCTGTTTGTGCTGAAGTGATGATTGTATCCACAGCTCGAGTTCGTCGTACAAGAAGTTTGATATTCGGTGGTGACAAGAAACACAAGGAACATCGTAATTCTCTTGTGGTGGAGGGAGAAGCCGGTACGTTAATGAACTTGTTAAATTTCTGATTGGTTTGGTAATCAACGTACCACCTCGTTTTGTGCTGATGTGTAGAAGTTGTTAGAAATGCACTGAATGTTGCAGATTCACTGACAACAGAAATCCTCCAAGTTCCACAGAACAGCATCCGGCAGAAGAAGAAAAGTCCGAGCATGACAAAACTCTTTTCAAAGATGACTAAAAGCAAAAAAGGAAAATCGAAAAGATCATCGTCTGGTAACACTGGGTCACTTAATGAAGGGAGTTTGACTAAAAACGAAAATGAGCTTGCCGAAAGTTCGTTGGAAGTGGCCACGCCCAAAATGAAAAGAAGTCGAAGCTTCAAAGACATTATTAAAGGGAAAAAGAGAACTCCAAAATCTTAACTTGACTGTTTTCGTGTTAGTCAAATAGTAACACTGCTTTGAAGCTACAGCATTTTAAAACCTTCAACACCAACTCAGCTCAGCGCGCTTCCACTGTATATTTTCAACAACATTGCACTGTTCTGTACTCGAACAGAAAATAGTACATGCCCAAAGCAAAATTATCTTGTATCTTGTTTGGTCATTGTTGGACAGAAGTGTTTGTTCTCTAAATTTACATCAATATAATTTTGTGATGGTGACCTGCATGCATGTATTTTTGCACACTTATAATTGTCAAATTGTTAAGTATTTCTGTTGTCTAAAGGTACTTTGGTTATATTACTGTTTGTGCTCTGGTTTCTGGTGAGTAATTGTATGTACTTTGTACGTGGGCTAATACATGTTGTTCTTCTTCATGATTTACAGACACGTTTGTATATATTTTGCGAATTAATTAGTTGTGATGAAATTATCTTTGAAATCTTGCTTGCTGCCCGTATCTAATAATTTCCTGACCTAATTTTACGATGTTTTGCTGTTCATTGCAATAATTAGTACTAGAGTTGTTGTAGATTGTAGTCCACTAATGCTTTGTGAGATTTCCAAGCCACTGTATTAAATCAGAATTTACTGAACTTGGTACTAAAGTCAATATATACATAAGCTTTGATGATTTAGCATTGAAATCTGTTCAGAAATTGGTGTACGTGCTACACAACTTTAAAACGTTCAGTGATGCTCTGAAAGGTTTTCTGTTACTATAAAATATGATTTCTATATGTTTTTTTTATTATGTGCAACCATTTTGTCAAAGTTCGAGGTTAATGAAAACCACATCACCCGGGATATGATGCAAATTTTCGCAATTTTTAATTTAATGATTGTAACCTTTTATACATATTCAATTGATAGTCGATATCAGTTAATATTTTGTTGTTGATGAAACCAAATTTTAAGTTAACAAAATCAATTATTTTGCTTCCGAATGAAATTTTTTTATCAAGTGACTGTGCAAGTAATTTTAAAGTATTCCTTTCTATAATTTAGATGTTTTACTCTTAAGTAAATTCGTGTGATTTTTAATAATTATGTTAACAATAAATAATTCTTCATAAAATTAACGACAGAATGAAATATCCACACTTGGTAATTAATTGTTATTTATCATACGAAAGTAATTAGATTTCTATGTATTGTAAGAGACCTGTTGAGTTGATATTATCGTGGTCATGTGATCTTCCCTTGTGTATTTTCGCGAGTCTTCATTCAAT
Organism: Clavelina lepadiformis; assembly: GCF_947623445.1. Classification (NCBI taxonomy): domain Eukaryota; kingdom Metazoa; phylum Chordata; class Ascidiacea; order Aplousobranchia; family Clavelinidae; genus Clavelina; species Clavelina lepadiformis. The sequence goes on from NC_135241.1 coordinate 23,274,387, forward strand.
AAAATAAACCAATCAATGAGTTTTATGCACTCAGTCTGTTTCATAAAGCGTAACACTTCATGTAAAACAAACAATAATATGCTTGTAGTTTACTAGTCAACAAAATAATGCATTGTTTTCGTAACAATTACAGTTAACACGTACAAAGGTATGCAACGTTTTGCTTTGCTATGGTAACATAAGTATGATAACTTAATTTGTTAATTAGCCAGTCATTATATTTAAGTTACATTTTGCATGCACCGTATCTGAGACTTTTTAGTGGAAAAAAATGTTTGATACTGTAGGCTTTTGACAAGCATGCTTGGACATTTTGTTTTTGGCAAGAATCTTATTTTTGCCGACTAGACCATAATACTTTTTGTAACTAGATACTTTTCTGTAATAATCTGATGCACAGTAAATATCAATGTTAATTTAGAACAATAATACAACACAGAATCACAGGCCTTGTGGCCACAGTTTCCCAACTAAGTAAAAGACCCTAGAAAAACTTGCTGGATACCTATTTGATGTTGGTTCTGCAGTTTGTGCAAAAGTAATGGTTATAACTTTGCAAAATGCCTATTTACGCTTGTATTTACTTTTTTGTGTTATGAAGTCATTACTTAAACAAAAAGTTGGCGATTCATTTTTTCAATTTAGTTTAGGATCTTTTTGTTGTTGTAAGCTCCTTTTTTGATGCCCATTGCAATGCATAGCTTAGTCGATCGTAGAAGTTAATCAAGGTCTTTGCTGTTGGATTTTTGTTGTTTTGGGCCAAATTTTTCTCTCATCGTTCTCTCAATCTCACACTTTTGCAAAACATTGTAATACTTGTTGATGTTTTTCTCAAGTAAAAAAAACGACATCCATCGGTTCAATGCATTTACTTTGCAATTCTACAGCAATATTGTGTTTGTTACACTGCTCCATTATTGCTTTTTCTTCAGCATCTATGGCTTCAGCAAATTGTTTTTGTCCCAATAAAACTCTTGGTGTGATTTATTTGAGCGCCGACTTTAATTGTTTTATTTCCAATTGATGTATTTTGGTTTTTCAAAAACTTCACCACATCTTCAGTGCAGTCACTGTCAGGCTCTTAACAGTTGCTGCCACTCCTATTTCATAATAGATTATGGCAATAGAGAATACTGTGACTCATAGAGTGAATTGTGACTCATCAGTGCAACCAAGTGTTGTTTTTCTTCATTTGAAACATACAAAGCATCAATTTCAGGTCTAACTTACAGCTTGGCACATTAATTCTTCATAACGAACCATCTTTCTGAGGATCCTTGCAATGATAAGCATAGTCATTGGTTGGTGTTTCTTTATCTTTTTGCCTATGGGCTATATAAACCATAGTCTGTTTTGTGCAGGTTCTCCCCTTCCAAGAAGATTCTTGCAAGCATGGGCAGCAAAACCATCTGGGCAGATTCCACAAGGAGTGTGTGCATCATAAAACCAGTCACCACCTTCAACTGAATCATCATTTAGATAAGGTATGGCCCGAAATCTCAGAATTGTTTCTTACGACATATGTACTTTTAAGTAAATACAATATAAATTAATGTATAGACTGACACTTGCAGACTTTGTTAGTTGTTAAGTGCTCTATGAAAACATTTGTAAATGTTTTAAATCATTTTGCTGTAATTAAAATGACTTTTAAACTTTGGTTTCGTGACGGTAGTTTGCAATCTTTTAACACTCATGTGATTGATTTTTGATACAATTCTTTTTTTTGATGCCTTGAGTAATGTTTGTAGTTGTGAAGGAGTGTTACCTTGTAAGAAATTACTAAAATACCCTTTTGAATTTAATATGTACAGTACTGCCTTACTAAAATTAGTACCACATTTTACAATTAAATAAGTTGCATTCAGTTAAGTTTATAAATAGCTACTTGTAGGTTTTCAAAATATGATTATACTTCAGTAGATGTGCTATTACAGCGTGGTCCAACTTCTTTTCATCGCGGGCCAAAATCAGAAAATTTTTTTATCTTGCGGGCCAATGTTTTTAAATTAGAACTGAAGAGCTTAGCTATTTAGCTACTTAGCTATTAAATGCTGATCAATGTGACATCTGCGGTCGAGGTTCTTCCTCGACAATAGCGACTATCAAAGCTGACTATCAGTTCGTGGGCCAAAAAATCGGTGCTCGCGGGCCAACTTTGGCCCGCGGGCCTGCAGTTGGACCACGCTGTGCTATTACATTAAAACGTGATTATTAATGTGATCTGTGATGAGTTTATTTTGCACAGTGATTGTTTTCAACCTTCCATGGTTGATTGACACCATTACCACAGCACAAGTGATGTATAATTAATTTTCTTAAATGTGTATTTCCTAATGGAAAGCTTTTGTTGTTGGAAATGCAAATCAGTTGATGAAGCCAAATATTAAATTAGCTTTAAGGTCTCCAAATAATTTTTGTTACGTGATAAAACTTATCACAAAGTATTCCTTTCCGTATTTCAGTTGATTTTTCCTTAAGATAATTTGTATGATTGTTATTAATTTTGTTAACAAGAATAAATCCGTTATAAAATATTTTGCCAAAGCAAATCAACATACTTTGGAGTAAATTAAGATACTTTTTTCTGTATTTCATCAGTTTTAACTTCATTTTATAGAACAAAAGTTAAAACAAGTGAACTGTGTTCAGTTTATTTCATTTAACTTGAAACTTACTGTGATTTACACAACATACTAGCTGATGCTAACATTTTGTACAACAAAATTTGTATAGGGCCAAAATTTGTATAGGGATGTGCAAAGTAGAATACTTCACTATTCTAGAATATTTTTTTTAAATCAAATTTTAAATTTTTTACTTTTGAACCAATGCAAACCTCTTTTATGCTGTTCAAAGGTGTAAAGGTATGGGTTTAATGGCCATACTAACCTCCATCTAGAGATACACATTCCAGAATAACAAATCCTAAAGAACTGGATCTCAAAAGATTCCAATCTAATTTTCGTATTTTTCCCTGCGTATTATCAAAAAATTTTAGTCTTGTTTTTAATGATCCGTACATTAACTTTTTTGATTTTCGTATTCTCCAAGTTCTCCTGTGTAAGAATGGCTCCTGTGCATTTTTTACTGTTTTACGTAAATGGGCTGCACTAGGTTTTATGTTCAACCTAATCCCTTCCTAGAGTTGTTACAAATTTTGATAGTAGAGTTATTGCTCAAAAGATGTCCAAATATTCCCATTTTCTTAATCTTTTCATTAAACTAAAATAAAATGATTAATAATTTTTTTAATTTATCTACGTACTGACTATCAGCTTTTCATGTTTGATGTTATTTGGTTGTCGATGAACCCAAATATTAAAGTAGTTTCTAATTTTCTCACATAGTTTGCTTCACAAAAAGAACAAACTTTGTTGAATTATATTGTGTTGTCAAGTAACTGAGCACATAATTTTAAACTAATTCTTTTGTATATTTCAACCGTTTTCCCTGAAAATAATTTGTATGTTTTTTATTAATTTTGTTAACAAGAATTGACTCTTCCTAAAATATCCATGGAGGCAAATATCTATGCTCGATATGAGCGATTTATTTGGTGGATTATGTATAAAAGTACATTGTCCTTCTCCAATGCTTGAAAACCTTCAAGGGTGTGCAACATTACAAATTAATATATAGACTGACCATCTTTACATGGTGCATTTGCTAACAACAAATTTAAGTCGAACTACTTTTAATTCAAAGGTGAAGGAAATAGTAAATAACAAAAACAAGCATGCAAGTTATGCATATATTCACAGGTAGTAAGTAGTGTGTTTAAAGCAAATAATTTACCAAGCATTTTGCAATGTATTTCGACTTTCGAGCTTAATCAAGTTAAGGAACCGTTAAATAGTGGCTCTAATAGTGGCCACCTCTGCTTTAGAGAAATGTTTCATCCACCTTTTGAATTATATCATCTATGTTTACCACATCTTTCCCTCCTACTTCACCATGGCAAAAAGCAATTAGGGCCGGCAAACGCTCCTTCATTTTGTCAGCCCGAATATCTTTTGGTGCATGCTTGTGCAGCAAAAAAAGCTGTGTCACAAAGCTTTCTAAAGCTTGTTGGTATTTCTGATTTTCTAAATAGCATACGCCTAAGATCGTGTAACAAATGCATGTAAGTTCCATGTGGATCTTGTCCTTCAGGCATATCTGAAGTCCTTCGTTGGCTTTCTTTATAGCTTTGTTATTTTTCTTTAGTGCCTTGAAGTCAAATGCACATCTTAATAATGCATTAACTTTTATGATGTCATGCTTTAATTCTTTGGCATCATTTTCACAATGCTCCAACATTGCAATACTGCATACCAATGCTTCTTCTGTCTGTAGCAGTTTGTCTTTACAGTCGTGAGTAAGTTTTTCAGCTTCTCTAAGCAGACTATGCTTACTTGCTTCAGGAATTGGCAGAGAAGGAATTTTAGGCTTTAACTGATTCATGAGACCCACTGCCTCTTTGTACTGTGCATTATTGCAGAGTATTTCACCTTTCTGGATTTCTGCTTTCACTTTGGCGATCTCTAATGCACACTGGTCATCTGCATCTTGGAAATGTTGGAGTTTAAACCATTCAGTAACATGCAAGGCCTCTTCATAAAGTCCCATGCTTTCATATGCTGAAGCCACTGTTTCTCGTATCAGTATTTCATCAGCATGAACATTTTTATCCAATGATGTTTCCTTGTACTGTTCCCATTTCGCAATTACCTGTTCATTCTGTTTAAATAAATGCAGTAAAGTAAATATTCTATGCTGAGGATATTTGATATTCAGCTTTGGACTGTGTATGTTATCCTCATCTTGTAAAGCTTCCTGCATGCTGTGTGTGATTTGGAAGTAATCCACAAGGCTTTTTTCACCAAGAATGCTGATTAGTTCTTTTAATATTGAGTGATCTGTATCATTATAGAAGTATTCTGTACCCAATATGTCATGCTGGCTGTCTTTGGATGAGTAAAGTTTCAATCTTACTTGACAGCCGACTGCAACTGCATACGACAACAAATGTCCATCAATTTTGTCAATAATTTGTTTTTGTTCGAGTTCTTGAATGATGTCAAAACATGAAGAACTCTGAGTAAAGTAAAGCTTACCCAAATATGCAATGATCATGGTGATTCCTCGGTATATCATCCTCTTTATGTCACAATTGTTGCAGGTGAGAACATTTTTCAATCTTTCAAAAGACTTGAATTCAATTAAAGATCTATTCATGGATTCTAGATTCTGTTGCAAAGTAAACTTTTTGTTTTCTAGCAATTTAGCCTCAACTTTTTCTACAAATTCATTGTAAACTGTTTCATTTCCAGCAATGTAACATGTTCTTGTAAGCACATCTGCTAAATAGTAACCATTCTTTAATTGTTGATCAGTCTTAAGGTATGCAATCATTAATGACACAGGTTTAATAAGCTCAGTAATCCATGGTTTGTTTTTTGTAGGTTCTTGCCTTCCAAGAGGATTCTTGCAAGCATGTGCAGCAAAACCATCCGGGCAGATTCCGCAAGGAGTGTGTGCATCATAAAACCAGTCACCACCTTCAACTGAATCATCATTTAGATAAGGTATGGCCAAAAATCTCAGAATTGTTTCTTTTAAATTTACTAAAATAATTTGAAAAAGAACAGAGTGCCAACGAAAGTAGTTTAGTATCTCATCATAGTTTTCTCTGTGCTGTACTCCTTCCTCCAAAACTACAATACTCTCGAAATCTGAATATGGAGTCACTTCTTTTCTAGCTAAGGAGCCCATCCCAGCCATTGTAAATTGACAAAGAGGTTCTCCCAAAATTTCAACACATTGGTTTGAAATGAATTCCATAATATCTGCAAACTGAATGAAAATGATTTGTTGAAGAACATTAATATCTTTGACTTTGTCAGATTGCATTTGTACTTCCTTTAGGGCAGCGGTTCCCAACCTGTGGGTCGCGACCCCAACTGGGGTCGCCTGACAATTTGCCTGGGGTCACCTGAGGCCTTCTGAAAAGTTTAGAAATTTAGAAAATTAACTCTTAACAATGGGCAGCTCACCACAGAGCGCATCGTGATTTTACTATACTAGACAAACCAGAACACCCTGGGCCTCATTACAGGATTTTCGTTTAATAATGGCAAATATGCTCGGAAAGCAAGATTTTAACGGCAGTTTCATTTAATTCAGTTAATTCATTACGTCACAAAGGCCTTTGAATGAAAATACCATGAAACCATGAAAATAACAATTTAATTGCTGATTCCTGAAATGCATTTAAGCAAAAGTTGGACTTGAGGTAGCGATTTTTGTTGATATTTGTGAGAAAAAAAGTTAAATCTTCAAACATTGAGCAGTCAGGAAGCATGTTGAGAGCTAGGCTATTATTTTTGCATCAGTTGATAGCCTAGGCAAGCCAGTGTAGGCTTACTATTGAATTCCCGGCATCAACCATAGGTAGCCTACGATAGCTAGCCTAGCCTACAGAACTTTCAAAAGCGACTGATAACATTTGCTAGACTTAAAAAAAAGCAAAAAAAGTACCCGTTGGAAAGAGTTTAAGAATAACGGGCGCCATAAACTAAAATTTATTTTGTAAAATTTCAGATTTCCCATGATGAATCGAGAGACAAGTATTAGGCCTAGGAAAAGAAAATATTGTGAGGAATTTTTGAAGTATGGATTTACTTTCATAGTTGACGCAGGAATTGAAAAGCCACAATGTGTCATTTGCAACACAATTATGTCAGCCGAATCGATGAAGCCCAACAAAATGAAACGCCATTTTGACGCTAAGCATCCAAACTTTGCGGGCAAGGATGTCCAGTATTTTAAGAACAAAGCTGATTGTGTCCAAAAAAACAGGCTGGATTCTGGCGGCAAGTACCAACAGCAAAATGTGGCAGCCATTGAAGCTTCATATTTGGTGGCTCTCAGAATCGCCAAAGCCAAAAGTTTAGGGTGATTTCGGTGTTGAATGGAATCTTCTTCAAAGCGTTTAAATCTTTTTCAGCTCCTTCCCTCATTTCTTTTATCTGCACTGCAACTTCATTTGACACTTCTACAAGATCTGCACTCAGTTTATTTGCTTTTGCCATTGTGACTACACGAGAACAAAAATTGTCCAGATCTTCCTTGATTTTCATGTTTTTTGGTTGTCTTACAAGAGCTGCGTTTAAAAGTCCTGCCCCTCTGATCAGATCCAGTTCAATTCCATTTTCTTCATATCTTTGTTCAAAGAGCAAACCCATTTGGTGAAGGATTGGCGTTGTTTTGCTTAAATCTTTTTCTCTACCCTTCTTATCACACAGAGATTTCAGTTTGTTTGCAAGTGTTTGAAGTGCTCTGTTGTTCTGTGTCATCTCTTCTTTTTCCAGAAAAATTTATTTTATCATTAGAACAATAACCGTAGCACTATGTTAACAAAAACTGCAAATGCGGTGCACATTAAGATAAGTGTCATGCTTTTCTCGCTTTTTAATTTAACATTTAAGCTAAGGACGCAACGTTCGTCAAAACATTTGCGTCTGCTTCAGACAAGCTGGATTAACCTGATGACCAAAGACGATCTCTTGCATTTGCGCTTTCTGTTGTTTTCAGGGTTAATCGTTCATCTATGGAACATGTTTGCCTTGCTTTGCTTGATATTTGCCGCAGAACTTTCGGTTCCGCTCAGTTCTTAAACTTTCTCCATTTCTGCTACAAACATCCAACAAATTGTGTTGGTGGTTAGTGTTAAAATATGTCTTACATGTCTCAAATTGTGTCAACTATGCTGCTTTTTTGCACTTTGAGCAGTGTTTTGAAACGTAGCATTTCTGCGAAGAGTTTAATGACAAAATACTGAGACGAGCAAAGTCCAGCCATTGTACGAAAACTAACATGGCAAATTTGATAAAACACATCCATGCGTACGAGCGTCATCAGCATGGTAAACATTTGTTAACTTGTGGCGGTCATTGCCGCACAAATATCCCAAGCTTAAATTTATTTGCATTTAAAAGATAAAATTGGATTTGTACCTTTAATTTTTTTATCTGTGCGACCTTCCGTGCTCTTAATTGCGTTCGTTTTCATCAGTGAGTTCAATGTGCAGGCGTTACCGCGAAGGTCGTTTTATGGTTTCTGATTTGCCGAACGTTGAAGTTACAACGAGTTGGCAAATGAAGTTACAACTTTTAGTTGGCGTGAATTTTGTGTGCTTTCTGGGGAGCTCAGTCAGCCATCTCGAGGAGTCAGAACTTTCAGTTAAGAAATTTTCACTTTACTTTATGCGTCACAAACTAATGTTTCTACAACATGGGAGACCTACTGTAGTACATCTGATACTTCACCTTAAACAGGATGTTTCTGACCATACATTTCACCTCACAATCTGACTTTTAATTCTGATAAATCACTTGTGGTTTTCCAACATGAGTTAAAATATATTATATTGAAACAAGTTAAAAACAGACGTAAATGTTAAAATCAATATTGTGTAAATATATGTAACGATTTTAAAATTTACATACAACGTTCATGTTCGAAACATGTTCTCGAATATTGCAAATAAATAATTTTACAACGTTCATGTTCGAAACATGTTCTCGAATATTGCAAATAAATAATTATGTATCCAGCGCTAGTTGCTTTGTTTGCAACTTAATGGTATTTGAAATCCGCTTCTACTCTCCCTACGTTATATTAATTAAATATCGAAACAATTTAAGTTCGACAACCGCGCTCGTATGAAACAAATGTTCTGTTTTCCCTTCTTTCAAACCAAGTTCGATTCTTATTGTATGGTTTGCGGCCATCAAAAACTGTAAATTATTGCCAGTATACGGCTTGCTGTCATCTGGCTCGGACAGTAGAATAGTTTGGAAAGAATGGCTTATTAAAAGTGATTTGTTTGTGCAGCGCAAAAACGATTTTAAACATTCTGTTCACAAGTGTTTTGTCTTGTTTCATTGTATTTTACCGCAGTGGAAGAAAATTAATAACAGCTTAATATTTTACAAAAATTTTTCTTCTACATTTTACCACATTTATTATAATTCTTTTTTGGAGTTAAGTAACTTTGACATGTTCAGCTGTCAATTTGAAAGTTTAAAGGTTGAAACATTGGAAGTTTTCTAACAACAACATTCCTTCCACACCCCAGTCACACCTAGTAATATAATTCTCCAATAAACTTCCAAAAGTTTTCAAGAAGTTTGAAGTCAGCCTATACAAAGCTTGGTTGGATCTTGAATGTAATTTGATCTTGGACATACTCTAATCTAACAATGACAACTATGTCCGTTATTCCCTTTACTGTGGTGCAACCGTCGAATAGGGTGACCCTTAGACCAATGCGAGCGATGCAACTGCGTTGGGCCCCGCGCTGCTTGACACCAAAACAAAACTAACAGTTTAACCTTTAACCTTTAACCTTTTTAAGCTTTATTTTGCGAAAATCACAATGGTAGCTTTGAATTTTTTCTTGAAACAAAATATTTTATTGAAAATATATCAGGAAGCAAAGCTTTGATTGGAGCTGGTTTGCAAAGAGAAGATTTGGTTTACGTTATTATTATTATTATTATTATCATTATTATTGTGTGATTGTGATTACTATTACATTAAGTTATTTAAAATCGGCAAGGAGCCCTGCTATCAGATTTTGCGTTGGGCCCCGCACTTGCTAAGCCCGGCCCTGAACCGACGTATGACAGTTTCGATTCTCGTAAGTTTTTATTCATGTTTTATTTGAATGCAGGACATGGTAGACCTCGAAATTTCTAGTAAGCTAACCCAAAGTTTCAATACAAAGTATCCAACGTCCCACAGTGACTTTCCAATTACACTCAAAAACGACTTCTACTGTCTTCATATACCCTTGATCCTCAGCTAAATTTACCGTATTTTCGTCAATGTTACATGATACACGAAGCTAAATGAGGTTTTCTAGGCAAACGAATTTTTTAAATAAGATATTGTTCGGACCACCGAGGTCGCACAGGTTTTGCTTCTGGCCCGCTTCTATAAAACGTTCCCGTCTTATTGAATCATGCTTTCGAATTTATCAAACGTTACTGGTTGAAAGTAGATGTATTACATTTAATCAGATTCGTATAACTTTACTCCGCTTATGAAAGCTTGTCAGACTGAGAGTATACATCATGTTTGCTGTTCGATTGATCAATCATTTTATTTTTCGCCAAACGTGCGGTGGGAAAAAAAGATCAAATCGGTTGTTGTCTAGCATGCGCTAATGAACGATAGAAAGTGACAAAGCCGCTTTCTTTGTCTCAACTCACTTGGACACAGTGAATTGCTCTCGCTGAACTACGGTTATGGGAAACCGGTACAACTGTTTCGAATTCTACCTATGCTTGCATACTTTTTAACTGACGTGACTTAAAAAAATGGGAAATACTCACTTGCTGCTTGTCGCAGGGCTCGTGCTTTGCTTTGGGCTGGGCTGTTGTGTAGTGAGTACACGTAACGCTACATCACCCACGGTCATGGTTTGTTGAGCATCAATGACCTCTATGCGATTGTGGAAGTTCTTTTCCCTTACGCTAATGTTAGTGACGAAATTACGAAGTTGAATTGCGAAATCACATAAGCATTTATGCGATTTATTTGGATGGTTCCAAGCATTCTACCAGTTCATTTTCAAGGAAACATGACAAAAATATAATTGATTGAAATGTTCACATACTGCCAATTTTAGGGCGTTCAAAACGAAGATAATCAACAAATATTTCTACTTTTAAAAGAAATTGAGTAGAGAATTTTTCTTCTTAACTATCTGTGTTTGATATTTTAGAAAAAAACAAACAATTTCATGTCGTTTTCATGAGATAACATTCGTTAATTTTCGAGCTATCTAATAATAGATGAAACAGATTGCCGGTAAATACAAATGGAACATTTTTTGTGTATGAAATAAGAGTCAGTGTGAACAGTCTTTATTACTGAGAGTATGAAAAATCCCACCTGGTTAACCCAAACAAATATTTTGCAGTTCTACTCTGGTATTTGACTAATGTTTGCCGGGTGGATTAAAATAAAAACGGATAGATGATTAATGTAACAAGTTACTAAGCAATTACACCAGAAGTATATTAGACGAATTTCTATCTTTACCTTAAAAATATAACAACGTATTCAAATACATACAGAAAGAAACAATGTCCTCGAGGCCGAATTGAAAAGCGACGAACCAGACATCGGTTGGGCTCTGCCCACGTATGTTCAAAACTTGCCGACAACGACGATATTACTTTGCAATTACACTAATATATTGGGAAAAGTGCGATTTTAATGATTTACTCATATACATAAAGCACAGTTGTCGTGGCCGAGTGGTTAAGGCGACAGACTAGAAATCTGTTGGTCTCTGCCCGCGTAGGTTCGAATCCTGCCGACAACGCCGATACTAATTTTGCAGTTTCACAAGTATATTGGGAAAAGTTCGATTTCAATGATTTACTCTATACATTAAGTACAGTTGTCGTGGCCGAGTGGTTAAGGCGACAGACTTGAAATATGTTAAGCTATGCCCGCGTAGGTTCGAATCCTGCCTACAACGCCGATATTTATTTTGCAATTTAATATGTATATTGGGAAAAGAGCAATTTAAACTATTTCTTCTAAACATTAAGCACAGTTGTCGTAGGCGAGTTGTTAAGGCAAAAGTCTTGACATCTGTTCGGGTCTACTTAGCAGTTGGGGTGCTTCAATGTTCCAGGTCGCGTGAAGATGTCTGTTAAAAATTAGCATGAATGTAGTAAAAAACGGGTTTATTAGACAAAAAATTCTAGTGTTTATTTTGGATCTCTGTTAAAAAAGTTTGAATCATGGTTTTTTCATCAACAGAATTTTATGTCAGCGTGAATCAAGGAATCCTGACGTCAACGCCGGTATTAACTTTGAAATTTCATTCAATCCAGACATAAATCAACAAATTCATAAGTGAATCGGTTAATATGCGAGTTTCCTATTCTTTTTGGTACATTTTCTATTTGCACTATATGTTAAGTACAGTTGTCGTGGCCGAATGGTTAACGCGACAGACTAGAAATCTGTTTGGCTTTGCCCGCGTAGGTTCAAATCCTGCCGACAACGCAGATAAGACTTTTGCAATTTCATAAGTATATTGGGAAAAGTTCGATTTTAACTATTTGCATTGAAAATTAAGCACAGTTTTCGTGGCCGAATAGTTATAGCGACAGACTAGAAATCTGTTGCGCTCTGCCCGCGTAGGTTCCAGTCCTGCCGACAACGCAGAATTGAAATCACTTTTTCATAAGTGAGTCTTGAAAAGTGGGAACTTATCTCTTTTCATTGAACATTAAGCATTCTGCCCACAAAGCTGGAATAAAATGACGTTTTCATAAGTGTTTCGGGAAAAGTGCGATTTTATCTATTTGCATTGAAATTAAGCACAGTTGTCGTGGCCGAGTGGTTAAGGCGACAGACTTGAAATCTGTTGAGATCTTTCCCTGTAGGTTCGAATCCTGCCGACAACGCTGAAATAAAATTACAAATTATGAGTGATTCGGGAAAAGTGCGATTTTCACTATTTGCATTGAACCTTAAGCACAGTTGTCTTTTTCGAGTGGTTAAGGCGCCAGACTTGAAATCTGTTGGGCTCTGCCCACGTAGGTTCAAAACTTGCCGACAACGACGATATTACTTTGCAATTACACTAATATATTGGGAAAAGTGCGATTTTAATGATTTACTCATATACATAAAGCAACGTTGTCGTGGCCGAGTGGTTAAGGCGACAAACTAGAAATCTGTTGGTCTCTGCCCGCGTAGGTTCGAATCCTGCCGACAACGTTGAAATAAAATTACAATTTATGAGTGATTCGTGAAAAGTGCAACTTTAACTATTTGCATTGAACATTAAGTACAGTTGTCGTGGCCGAGTGGTTAAGGCGACAGACTCGAAATCTGTTGGGCTCTGCCCGCGTAGGTTCGAATCTTGCCGACAACGCTGAAATAAAATTACAAATTTATAAGTGATTCGTGAAAAGTGCGATTTTATCTATTTGCATTGAACCTTAAGCCTAGTTGTCTTTTTCGATTAGTTAAAGCGATAGACTAGAAATCTATTAGGCTTTGCCCGCGTAGGTTCGAATCCTGCCGACAACGCTGAAATAAAATTACAATATATGAGTGATTCGGGAAAAGTGCGATTTTCATTATTTGCATTGAACACTAAGTACAGTTGTCGTGGCCGAGTGGTTAAGGCGACAGACTCGAAATCTGTTGGGATCTGCCCGCGTAGGTTCGAATCCTGCCGACAACGCTGAAATAAAATTACAAATTTATGAGTGATTCGAGAAAAGTGCGATTTTCACTTTTTGCATTGAACCTTAAGCCTAGTTGTCTTTTTCGAGTGGTTAAGGTGACAGACTAGATATCTATTAGGCTCTGCCCGCGTAGGTTCGAATCCTGCCGAAAACGCTGAAATAAAATTACGTTTTCATGAGTTATTCGGGAAAAGAGTGATTTTATCTATTTGCATTGAACATTAAGTACAGTTGTCGTGGCCGAGTGGTTAAGGCGACAGACTAGAAATTTGTTGGGATCTGCCCGCGTATGTTCGAATCCTGCCGACAAAGCTGAAATAAATTACAATTTATGAGGGATTCGTGAAAAGTGCCAGTTTCACAATTTGCATTGAACATTAAGTACAGCTGTCGTGGCCGAGTGGTTAAGGCGAAAGACTAGAAATCTGTTGGGCTCTGCCCGCGTAGGTTCGAATCCTGCCGACAACGCTCAAATAAAATTACAATTTATGAGTGATTCGAGAAAAGTGCGATTTTTGACTATTTGCATTGATCATTAAGCACAATTTTCGTGGCCGAGTGGTTAAGGGGTCACTTCTTAATAGAATGACACTTTTGAACCGGCAAAACGGCGATTGTGACGATTTCGCACTCAAAGCGTCATATTAAAAAAATTAAGAATTTTCCGGTTCAATGTGCATGTGACGCCGATGTGGACTATTTCGTTATTCTTTTGGCGATAGCTGGTTCCAGGTCTAGGCTTAGTTGTAAGTTTTGTGTGCGTTTGAATTTTTGGTATTTTGGAGTATTTGTCCTAAAATTTTAAGATAAAAACTTGTTGTAAAGTTTAGGCAGTTGTCATAGAAAACTGGTTACATGGATTCTGTCTAAATTAAGACTGTAGGCAGTCAAAACCTAGGTCTCGTTGCAAGCCAAAATTCAGGGTAAGTTTATGATGTAGTTTTGCGATGGTAGCATCTTGATTTAATGTAGGGGAAGGTGCGGTAAAGCGGACCAACGAGGTACAGTGGCACACCCCTCTTATTTTCTTAATAAAGTTCTTTAACCGCCCGGATACCACTAAGTTTAGGGAAGCATGACATAACGTGGTTGCACACGCCATTATTCGAGGTTACGTGGGAAAAAAGGCAAGAAAAGGGACGGAATTCGTTTTTTGTACTCTCTGATCTATTGAAAGGTATGTCTTGTAACTTAGATTTTATTTTACAAACATAAGGTAGAAGTTTGGCTGAATGGTAGAAAGGAGTTTTAATCTATCACGTACGCATTACTTAGGGGTGGGGGTAAAGTGGACCTATGATCCTGATCCTGATCCATATTGATCCTGTTCCAACCAACACCGAATCTTACTCCGTTAATGTTAGTTCAACTAGCATTGACTTGTGTGATGGCAGAAATATTGGCTTAGATGCGGCTGGTCTTCCCGAGATGCCTGAATCGTTACCTGCACAGCCAATAGATGTAGCCCAACCGGCCTCTCCTGAAGATGCAAATTTCAGTTTCACAATTATAAGTCCTGTTGAACTGCTTCCTATGCTGAAAGCAGCTCACACTCGCCAAAAGAGGAAGTCTAAGAGAGGTGCAACTGCTATTTTAACCAGTTCACCATACAAGAAGCAGTTGGCTGCAACGAATCGTAGTCAATCCGCGGTATCTGGCAACAGCAGTAAAATAAGTTCATCGAAAAAGTGTTCTATAAAGAAAGCTAAGGTTTCCAGGTCATCAATGCAGCAGAAGGACACAGTCGATGAAAGTGATAACAACGTAGATGCAGAATGCTTTTACTGCAACGAAATGTATTGCAAATCATCCTAGAATGATGGGTGGATCCAGTGCTCCAAATGCATGCGATGGGCGCATGAAGCCTGCTCTGGGTGTAATGAAGAGGATGACAACATTATTTGTGAATTATGTTTTTAAGAATTGATGGTGAACTGCGATTACTTTCATAACTACTTCGCTTATGATGACAAGTTGTAAATAAATTGATTGTGATGTGGAACAAATTGCCTTGTTTACTCAAAACTTACGGTGGTGCACTTTAGCCCACACATGTGGGGAAAGTGGACTATTGGAGGTGCTTTTAAATCAAAAAAAAGTTATGTAAGAAAGCAAGCAATCAATAAAAGGGCACTTCAAAAATTAGCGAAATACCTTAGAGTTAACTCTCAAAACAAACAAGTCAAATGTTTTGGTGAAATCAGTGAATTGTAACGATTTAAGCCTTAGGTGGTCCGCTTTACCCCACCCTCCCCTACTTTCATTGAAAAGCCTATCCCTTTGAATTGGGACATGACCCCTTAAGGCGAAAGACTAGCAATCTGTTTGGCTCTGTCCTCGTAGTTTCGATTTCTGCCCACAAGGCTGGAATAAAATGACGTTTTCATAAGTGTTTCGGGAAAAGTACGATTTTATCTATTTGCATTGAATATTAAGTACAGTTGTCGTGGCCGAGTGGTTAAGGCGACAGACTCGAAATCTGTTGGGATCTGCCCCGCGAAGGTTCGAATCCTGTCGACAACGCTGAAATAAAATTACAATTTATGAGTGATTCGGGAATAGTACGATTTTCTCTATTTTCATTGAACATTAAGTACAGTTGTCGTGGCCGAGTGGTTAAGGTGACAGATTAGAAATCTGTTGGGCTCTGCCCGCGTAGGTTCGAATCCTGCCGACAACGCTGAAATAAATTACAATTTATGAGTGATTTGTGATAAGTGCAACTTTAACTATTTGCATTGAACATTAAGTACAGTTGTCGTGGCCGAGTGGTTAAGGCGACAGACTAGAAATCTGTTGGGCTCTGCCCGCGTAGGTTCGAATCCTGCCGACAACGCTGAAATAAATTACAATTTATGAGTGATTCGTGAATAGTGCGATTTTATCTATTTGCATTGAACATTAAGCACAGTTGTCGTGGCCGAGTGGTTAAGGCGACAGACTCGAAATCTGTTGTGCTCTGCCCGCGTAGGTTCGAATCCTGCCGACAACGCTCAAATAAAATTACAATTTATGAGTGATTCGGGAAAAGTGCGAATTTATCTATTTTCATTTAACATTAAGTACAGTTGTCGTGGCCAAGTGGTTAAGGCGACAGACTAGAAATCTGTTGGGCTCTGCCCGCGTAGGTTCGAATGCTGCCGACAACGCTGAAATAAATTACAATTTATGAGTGATTCGTGAAAAGTGCAACTTTAACTATTTGCATTGAACATTAAGTACAGTTGTCGTGGCCGAGTGGTTAAGGCGACAGACTAGAAATCTGTTGGGCTCTGCCCGCGTAGGTTCGAATCCTGCCGACAACGCTAAAATAAATTACAATTTATGAGTGATTCGGGAATAGTGCGATTTTAACTATTTGCATTGAAAATTAAGCACAGTTTTCGTGGCCGAATAGTTATAGCGACAGACTAGAAATCTGTTGCGCTCTGCCCGCGTAGGTTCCAGTCCTGCCGACAACGCAGAATTGAAATCACTTTTTCATAAGTGAGTCTTGAAAAGTGGGAACTTATCTCTTTTCATTGAACATTAAGCATTCTGCCCACAAAGCTGGAATAAAATGACGTTTTCATAAGTGTTTCGGGAAAAGTGCGATTTTATCTATTTGCATTGAAATTAAGCACAGTTGTCGTGGCCGAGTGGTTAAGGCGACAGACTTGAAATCTGTTGAGATCTTTCCCTGTAGGTTCGAATCCTGCCGACAACGCTGAAATAAAATTACAAATTATGAGTGATTCGGGAAAAGTGCGATTTTCACTATTTGCATTGAACCTTAAGCACAGTTGTCTTTTTCGAGTGGTTAAGGCGCCAGACTTGAAATCTGTTGGGCTCTGCCCACGTAGGTTCAAAACTTGCCGACAACGACGATATTACTTTGCAATTACACTAATATATTGGGAAAAGTGCGATTTTAATGATTTACTCATATACATAAAGCAACGTTGTCGTGGCCGAGTGGTTAAGGCGACAAACTAGAAATCTGTTGGTCTCTGCCCGCGTAGGTTCGAATCCTGCCGACAACGTTGAAATAAAATTACAATTTATGAGTGATTCGTGAAAAGTGCAACTTTAACTATTTGCATTGAACATTAAGTACAGTTGTCGTGGCCGAGTGGTTAAGGCGACAGACTCGAAATCTGTTGGGCTCTGCCCGCGTAGGTTCGAATCTTGCCGACAACGCTGAAATAAAATTACAAATTTATAAGTGATTCGTGAAAAGTGCGATTTTATCTATTTGCATTGAACCTTAAGCCTAGTTGTCTTTTTCGATTAGTTAAAGCGATAGACTAGAAATCTATTAGGCTTTGCCCGCGTAGGTTCGAATCCTGCCGACAACGCTGAAATAAAATTACAATATATGAGTGATTCGGGAAAAGTGCGATTTTCATTATTTGCATTGAACACTAAGTACAGTTGTCGTGGCCGAGTGGTTAAGGCGACAGACTCGAAATCTGTTGGGATCTGCCCGCGTAGGTTCGAATCCTGCCGACAACGCTGAAATAAAATTACAAATTTATGAGTGATTCGAGAAAAGTGCGATTTTCACTTTTTGCATTGAACCTTAAGCCTAGTTGTCTTTTTCGAGTGGTTAAGGTGACAGACTAGATATCTATTAGGCTCTGCCCGCGTAGGTTCGAATCCTGCCGAAAACGCTGAAATAAAATTACGTTTTCATGAGTTATTCGGGAAAAGAGTGATTTTATCTATTTGCATTGAACATTAAGTACAGTTGTCGTGGCCGAGTGGTTAAGGCGACAGACTTGAAATCTGTTGGGCTCTGCCCGCGTATGTTCGAATCCTGCCGACAAAGCTGAAATAAATTACAATTTATGAGGGATTCGTGAAAAGTGCCAGTTTCACAATTTGCATTGAACATTAAGTACAGCTGTCGTGGCCGAGTGGTTAAGGCGAAAGACTAGAAATCTGTTGGGCTCTGCCCGCGTAGGTTCGAATCCTGCCGACAACGCTCAAATAAAATTACAATTTATGAGTGATTCGAGAAAAGTGCGATTTTTGACTATTTGCATTGATCATTAAGCACAATTTTCGTGGCCGAGTGGTTAAGGGGTCACTTCTTAATAGAATGACACTTTTGAACCGGCAAAACGGCGATTGTGACGATTTCGCACTCAAAGCGTCATATTAAAAAAATTAAGAATTTTCCGGTTCAATGTGCATGTGACGCCGATGTGGACTATTTCGTTATTCTTTTGGCGATAGCTGGTTCCAGGTCTAGGCTTAGTTGTAAGTTTTGTGTGCGTTTGAATTTTTGGTATTTTGGAGTATTTGTCCTAAAATTTTAAGATAAAAACTTGTTGTAAAGTTTAGGCAGTTGTCATAGAAAACTGGTTACATGGATTCTGTCTAAATTAAGACTGTAGGCAGTCAAAACCTAGGTCTCGTTGCAAGCCAAAATTCAGGGTAAGTTTATGATGTAGTTTTGCGATGGTAGCATCTTGATTTAATGTAGGGGAAGGTGCGGTAAAGCGGACCAACGAGGTACAGTGGCACACCCCTCTTATTTTCTTAATAAAGTTCTTTAACCGCCCGGATACCACTAAGTTTAGGGAAGCATGACATAACGTGGTTGCACACGCCATTATTCGAGGTTACGTGGGAAAAAAGGCAAGAAAAGGGACGGAATTCGTTTTTTGTACTCTCTGATCTATTGAAAGGTATGTCTTGTAACTTAGATTTTATTTTACAAACATAAGGTAGAAGTTTGGCTGAATGGTAGAAAGGAGTTTTAATCTATCACGTACGCATTACTTAGGGGTGGGGGTAAAGTGGACCTATGATCCTGATCCTGATCCATATTGATCCTGTTCCAACCAACACCGAATCTTACTCCGTTAATGTTAGTTCAACTAGCATTGACTTGTGTGATGGCAGAAATATTGGCTTAGATGCGGCTGGTCTTCCCGAGATGCCTGAATCGTTACCTGCACAGCCAATAGATGTAGCCCAACCGGCCTCTCCTGAAGATGCAAATTTCAGTTTCACAATTATAAGTCCTGTTGAACTGCTTCCTATGCTGAAAGCAGCTCACACTCGCCAAAAGAGGAAGTCTAAGAGAGGTGCAACTGCTATTTTAACCAGTTCACCATACAAGAAGCAGTTGGCTGCAACGAATCGTAGTCAATCCGCGGTATCTGGCAACAGCAGTAAAATAAGTTCATCGAAAAAGTGTTCTATAAAGAAAGCTAAGGTTTCCAGGTCATCAATGCAGCAGAAGGACACAGTCGATGAAAGTGATAACAACGTAGATGCAGAATGCTTTTACTGCAACGAAATGTATTGCAAATCATCCTAGAATGATGGGTGGATCCAGTGCTCCAAATGCATGCGATGGGCGCATGAAGCCTGCTCTGGGTGTAATGAAGAGGATGACAACATTATTTGTGAATTATGTTTTTAAGAATTGATGGTGAACTGCGATTACTTTCATAACTACTTCGCTTATGATGACAAGTTGTAAATAAATTGATTGTGATGTGGAACAAATTGCCTTGTTTACTCAAAACTTACGGTGGTGCACTTTAGCCCACACATGTGGGGAAAGTGGACTATTGGAGGTGCTTTTAAATCAAAAAAAAGTTATGTAAGAAAGCAAGCAATCAATAAAAGGGCACTTCAAAAATTAGCGAAATACCTTAGAGTTAACTCTCAAAACAAACAAGTCAAATGTTTTGGTGAAATCAGTGAATTGTAACGATTTAAGCCTTAGGTGGTCCGCTTTACCCCACCCTCCCCTACTTTCATTGAAAAGCCTATCCCTTTGAATTGGGACATGACCCCTTAAGGCGAAAGACTAGCAATCTGTTTGGCTCTGTCCTCGTAGTTTCGATTTCTGCCCACAAGGCTGGAATAAAATGACGTTTTCATAAGTGTTTCGGGAAAAGTACGATTTTATCTATTTGCATTTAACATTAAGTACAGTTGTCGTGGCCGAGTGGTTAAGGCGACAGACTCGAAATCTGTTGGGATCTGCCCCGCGAAGGTTCGAATCCTGTCGACAACGCTGAAATAAAATTACAATTTATGAGTGATTCGGGAATAGTACGATTTTCTCTATTTTCATTGAACATTAAGTACAGTTGTCGTGGCCGAGTGGTTAAGGTGACAGATTAGAAATCTGTTGGGCTCTGCCCGCGTAGGTTCGAATCCTGCCGACAACGCTGAAATAAATTACAATTTATGAGTGATTTGTGATAAGTGCAACTTTAACTATTTGCATTGAACATTAAGTACAGTTGTCGTGGCCGAGTGGTTAAGGCGACAGACTAGAAATCTGTTGGGCTCTGCCCGCGTAGGTTCGAATCCTGCCGACAACGCTGAAATAAATTACAATTTATGAGTGATTCGTGAATAGTGCGATTTTATCTATTTGCATTGAACATTAAGCACAGTTGTCGTGGCCGAGTGGTTAAGGCGACAGACTCGAAATCTGTTGTGCTCTGCCCGCGTAGGTTCGAATCCTGCCGACAACGCTCAAATAAAATTACAATTTATGAGTGATTCGGGAAAAGTGCGAATTTATCTATTTGCATTTAACATTAAGTACAGTTGTCGTGGCCAAGTGGTTAAGGCGACAGACTAGAAATCTGTTGGGCTCTGCCCGCGTAGGTTCGAATGCTGCCGACAACGCTGAAATAAATTACAATTTATGAGTGATTCGTGAAAAGTGCAACTTTAACTATTTGCATTGAACATTAAGTACAGTTGTCGTGGCCGAGTGGTTAAGGCGACAGACTAGAAATCTGTTGGGCTCTGCCCGCGTAGGTTCGAATCCTGCCGACAACGCTAAAATAAATTACAATTTATGAGTGATTCGGGAATAGTGCGATTTTATCTATTTGCATTGAACATTAAGTACAGTTGTCGTGGCCGAGTGGTTAAGGCGACAGATTAGAAATCTGTTGGGCTCTGCCCGCGTAGGTTCGAATCCTGCCGACAACGCTCAAATAAAGTTACAATTTATGAGTGATTCGGGAAAAATGTGAATTTATCTATTTGCATTTAACATTAAGTACAGTTGTCGGTGCCGAGTGGTTAAGGCGACAGACTAGAAATCTGTTGGGCTCTGCCCGCGTAGGTTCGAATGCTGCCGACAACGCTGAAATAAATTACAATTTATGAGTGATTCGTGAATAGTGCCACTTTAACTATTTGCATTGAACATTAAGTACAGTTGTCGTGGCCGAGTGGTTAAGGCGACAGACTAGAAATCTGTTGGGCTCTGCCCGCGTAGGTTCGAATCCTGCCGACAACGCTCAAATAAAATTACAATTTATGAGTGATTCCGGAAAAGTGCGATTTTATCTATTTGCATTGAACATTAAGTACAGTTGTCGTGGCCGAGTGGTTAAGGCGACAGTTTAGAAATATGTTGGGCTCTGCCCACGTAGGCTCGAATCCTGCCGATAACGCTGAAATAAATTACAATTTATGAGTAATTCGTGAATAGTGCCACTTTAACTGTTTGCATTGAACATTAAGTACAGTTGTCGTGGCGGAGTGGTTAAGGCGACAGACTCGAAATATGTTGGGCTCTGCCCGCGTAGGTTCGAATCCTGCCGACAACGCTCAAATAAAATTACAATTTATGAGTAATTCGGGAAAAGTGCGATTTTCACTGTTTGCATTGATCATTAAGCACAATTGTCGTGGTCGAGTGGTTAAGTGGTCACTTCCCAATAGAATGAAACTTTTGTACCGGCAAAACGGCGATTGTGACGATTTCGCACTCAAAGCGTCATATTAAAAAAATTAAGAAATTTTCCGGTTCAATGTGCATGTGACGCCGATGTGGATTATTTTGTTAATATTTTGGCGATAGCTGGTTCCAGGTCTAGGCTTAGTTGTAAGTTTTGTGTGGGTTTGAATTTTTGGTATTTTGAAATATTTGTCTTAAAATTTTAAGATAAAAACTTGTTGTAAAGTTTAGGCAGTTGTCATAGAAAACTGGTTACATGGATTCTGTCTAAATTAATACTGTAGGCAGTCAAAACCTAGGTCTCGCTGCAAGCCAAAATTCAGGATAAGTTTATGATGTAGTTTTGCGATGGTAGCTTCTTGATTTAGTGTAGGGGAAGGTGGGGTAAAGCCGACCAACTTGGTAAAGTGGCACATCCCTCTTATTTTCTTAATAAAGTTTTTTAACCGCGTGGATACCACTAAGTTTAGTGAAGCATGACATAACGTGGTTGCACACGCCATTATTCGAGGTTACGTGGGAAAACAGGCAAGAAAAGGCACGGAATTCGTTTTTTGTACTCTCTGATCTATTGAAAGGTATGTCTTGTAACTTAGATTTTATTTTACATACATAAGGTAGAAGTTTGGCTGAATGGTAGAAAGAAGTTTTACTGTATCACGTACGCATTACTTAGGGGTGGGGGTAAAGTGGACCTATGATCCTGATCCTGATCCTGATCCTGATCCATATTGATCCTGTTCCAACCAACACCGAATCTTACTCCGTTAATGTTAGTTCAACTAGCATTGACTTGTGTGATGGCAGAAATATTGGCTTAGATGCGGCTGGTCTTCCCGAGATGCCTGAATCGTTACCTGCACAGCCAATAGATGTAGCCCAACCGGCCTCTCCTGAAGATGCAAATTTCAGTTTCACAATTATAAGTCCTGTTGAACTGCTTCCTATGCTGAAAGCAGCTCACACTCGCCAAAAGAGGAAGTCTAAGAAAGGTGCAACTGCTATTTTAACCAGTTCACCATACAAGAAGCAGTTGGCTGCAACGAATCGTAGTCAATCCGTGGTATCTGGCAACAGCAGTAAAATAAGTTCATCGAAAAAGTGTTCTATAAAGAAAGCTAAGGTTTCCAGGTCATCAATGCAGCAGAAGGACACAGTCGATGAAAGTGATAACAACGTAGATGCAGAATGCTTTTACTGCAACGAAATGTATTGCAAATCATCCTAGAATGATGGGTGGATCCAGTGCTCCAAATGCATGCGATGGGCGCATGAAGCCTGCTCTGTGTGTAATGAAGAGGATGACAACATTATTTGTGAATTAAGTTTTTAAAAATTGATGGTGAACTGCGATTACTTTCATAACTACTTCGCTTATGATGACAATTTGTAAATAAATTGATTGTGATGTGGAACAAATTGCCTTGTTTACTCAAAACTTACGGTGGTCCACTTTAGCCCACATGTGTGGGGTAAAGTGGACTATTGGAGGTTCTTTTAAATCAAAAAAAATTTATGTAAGAAAGCAAGCAATCAATAAAAGGGCACTTCAAAAATTAGCGAAATACCTTTGATTTAACTCTAAAAACAAAAAAGTCAAATGTTTTGGTGAAATCAGTGAATTGTAACGATTTAAGACTTAGGTGGTCCGCTTTACCCCACCCTCCCCTACTTTCCATTGAAAAGCCTATCCTTTTGAATTGGGACATGACCCCTTAAGGCGACAGATTAGCAATCTGTTTGGCTCTGCCCTCGTAGTTTCGAATTCTGTTCACAACGCTGGAAAAAAATGACGTTTTCATAAGTGTTTCGGGAAAAGTGCGATTTTATCTATTTGCATTGAACATTAAGCCCCGTTTTTCGTGGCCAAGTGGTTAAAGCGACAGACTTGAAATCTGTTGAGATCTGCACGCGTAGGTTCGAATCCTGTCGACAACGCTGAAATAAAATTACAATTTATGAGTGATTCGTGAAAAGTGTCACTTTCAATATTTGCATTGAACATTAAGTACATTTGTCGTGGCCGAGTGGTTAAGGCGACAGACTTGAAATCTGTTGGGCTCTGCCCGCGTAGGTTCGAATCCTGCCGACAACGCTGAAATAAAATTACGTTTTCATGAGTGATTCGAGAAAAGAGCAATTATATCTTTTTGCATTGAACATTAAGTACAGTTGTCGTGGCCGACAGGTTAAGGCGACAGACTAAAATACTGTTGGGCTTTGCCCGCGTAGGTTCGAATCCTGCCGACAACGCTGAAATAAATTACAATTTATGAGTGATTTGTGAAAAGTGCCACTTTAACTATTTGCATTGAACATTAAGTACAGTTGTCGTGGCCGAGTGGTTAAGGCGACAGACTTGAAATCTGTTGGGCTCTGCCCGCGTAGGTTCGAATCCTGCCGACAACGCTCAAATAAATTACAATTTATGAGTGATTCGAGAAAAGTGCGATTTTATCTATTTGCATTGAACATTAAGCACAGTTGTCGTGGCCGAGTGGTTAAGGTGACAAACTAGAAATCTGTTAGACTCTGCCCGCGTAGGTTCGAATCCTGCCGACAACGCTCAAATAAAATTACAATTTATGAGTGATTCGTGAATAGTGCGATTTTATCTATTTGCATTGAACATTAAGTACAGTTGTCGTGGCCGAGTGGTTAAGGCGACAGACTAGAAATCTGTTGGGCTCTGCCCGCGTAGGTTCGAATCCTGCCGACAACGCTCAAATAAAATTACAATTTATGAGTGATTCGTGAATAGTGCGATTTTATCTATTTGCATTGAACATTAAGTACAGTTGTCGTGGCCGAGTGGTTAAGACGATAGACTAGAAATTTGTTGGGCTCTGCCCGCGTAGGTTCGAATCCTGCCGACAACGCTCAAATAAAATTACAATTTATGAGTGATTCGAGAAAAGAGCGATTTTATCTATTTGCATTGAACATTAAGTACAGTTGTCGTGGCCGAGTGGTTAAGGTGACAAACTAGAAATCTGTTAGACTCTGCCCGCGTAGGTTCGAATCCTGCCGACAACGCTCAAATAAATTACAATTTATGAGTGATTCGTGAATAGTGCGATTTTATCTATTTGCATTGAACATTAAGTACAGTTGTCGTGGCCGAGTGGTTAAGGCGACAGACTAGAAATCTGTTGGGCTCTGCCCGCGTAGGTTCGAATCCTGCCGACAACGCTCAAATAAAATTACAATTTATGAGTAATTTGGGAAAAGTGCGATTTTCACTATTTGCATTGAACATTAAGCAAAGTTGTCGTGGCCGAGTGGTTAAGGCGACAGACTCGAAATCTGTTGGGCTCTGCCCGCGTAGGTTCGAATCCTGCCGACAACGCTGAAATAAAATTACGTTTTCATGAGTGATTCGAGAAAAGAGCGATTTTATCTATTTGCATTGAACATTAAGTACAGTTGTCGTGGCCGAGTGGTTAAGACGATAGACTAGAAATTTGTTGGGCTCTGCCCGCGTAGGTTCGAATCCTGCCGACAACGCTCAAAT
Organism: Clavelina lepadiformis; assembly: GCF_947623445.1. Classification (NCBI taxonomy): domain Eukaryota; kingdom Metazoa; phylum Chordata; class Ascidiacea; order Aplousobranchia; family Clavelinidae; genus Clavelina; species Clavelina lepadiformis. Next base: position 23,299,891 of record NC_135241.1, read on the forward strand.
AAAATTACAATTTATGAGTGATTCGGGAAAAGTGCAACTTTAACTATTTGCATTGAACATTAAGTACAGTTGTCGTGGCCGAGTGGTTAAGGCGACAGACTAGAAATCTGTTGGGCTCTGCCCGCGTAGGTTCGAATCCTGCCGACAACGCTGAAATAAGTTACAATTTATGAGTGATTCGTGAATAGTGCGATTTTATCTATTTGCATTGAACATTAAGTACAGTTGTCTTGGCCGAGTGGTTAAGGCGACAGATTAGAAATCTGTTGGGCTCTGCCCGCGTAGGTTCGAATCCTGCCGACAACGCTCAAATAAAATTACAATTTATGAGTGATTCGGGAAAACAGTGCGATCTTCAGCAAGGGATTGTAAATAGGGTAGAGCGGTGGACTGTAGAAGAAATACCGGAGTTAAGCAACCTCGTGGAAATCTGGTTGAATATTTTGGGTTAGCCACCCATTACGCCGACTTATATTGTTAAATATTTGCACTTGAGTGCTCTGAATCATCGAAAGTTATGGCAGAAAGTAAACCTGTTTCTTATTCGGACAAAGTTAAGAAGAAGTTAAGACCTATGGAGTATGCAAGGCCAAATTGCCTAACGTTTAGAGTATCTTATGGTACCAAAAGGGAAGATCTTTGGAAAATTTTTGAAAAGATTAACTTTTCTTTAAAATTACTCGTTGGCCTAGTGGAGAAGAAAGGCGGCAATATCGATATTACCTGCAAGTCGAGAGAGCATGTTCTGGATTTACATGAAAAACTTCTTAATCTTGAAGAAATTCGGTACCTAAAGCTGTATGAACCGGATAAGGTATATGTTCATATATCTTGGATTCCTACACCATTTCCTATTGAAGCCTTGAAATCATACTTAGAAGAAAATCATGGTAAAATCATTAAATGTTTCCCAAAAAAAGATGCAAAGGCTTTGTTCAGTGGTGTTTATATTATGGAAATGGCTAAAGATGAACTGGATCAAACACCAATACCAAGCTATTTAAATATTCTTGGGGAAGAACTACTAGTCAAATACCATGGACAGTTGGCAACATGCCAGTACTGCAACAAACCAGGACACAAACACATCAACTGTCCTGCCAAAAATAACTCTGAATACCCCCCACTGGAAGAGAACAATCAGCCAAACCCCAGAAGAGGTATGGGTTATTATAGAAACCCTCTCACTAGACACCAATCACCTGGCCACACTCACAATGAAGAAAACCATGAAAATTCTATAATGAACACAAACAAGGACAATACTGAAGATGGAAAGAACAATGACAGCAATGAACCTGATACAGCAACCACAAAGAAAGGGGAAGAACAACCTAGGGACTGGTTTGACATGACAGAAAACAATCTAACAGAAGTACATATGAATGAAGACAACTCAATAGAAACGAATACTGAGAGGAGGAGTGACAGGAAAAGACCCTCTCCAGATGAGGCATCTGAGGAGCCTTGCACAAAGGTTAGCCATAATGATAATACATACATAGTCAAATGTCTAACATGTAACAATGAAGAACATATCTTGGATGAGTGCAGGAAATGGAAATGTAGTAAATGCCCTGAAGATTATATAGTAATAAATACCTGTAATGACAGAATTAAACAGATAATTCCAGAAGGAAACATGCATGACTTTCCTTGTGATGTGTGTCAAAGTGAATTAAAATACCTATCTTGCTGTAAAGCACACACTCATGTATCAGAGTATGGTGAGAACTTTGTTGAATGTGCAACCTGTAATGCTTCATTGTGTGAGTGTTTATGTAAGAGCTACAACCTAATACCTCCTATTTGAACACAAGGCAAATGTGTGAACACAGAATGCAATTTGTGTGTTATACATTGTGACTGTGAAGAGGTGGTTTGTAAGGCCATAAGCCCCTCTCAATCATACTTTTGTAATTGTGGATATAAATACACATGTGAGAGTATTGAAGGGATTAAAGATTATATTTAAATAGTAATTATTGTATTCGTTTTTTCCGGTTTTAGATACCTTACGTTATCGGTTATTATGTTTCTTCTACGTATTCTCAGTCTTAATTGTAATGGATTGCCAAAGCAAGACAAACGCGCCTTCGTTTATGACTTGCTACGCACCAAAAACGTTGACGTTGCCTTGTTACAAGAAACGCACTCTAGCCCGGGGGACGAAATACAGTGGACAAAAGAATGGGGTAAGCGTGCGCTGTGGAATTCAGGAAACACGCAATCAAGAGGCCTGGCTATACTAATAAATAACAAGCATATAGAGGTTAAAAGCGTAAATTTTGACAACTTTGGGAGAGTATTAGCCGCGGATATTAGTGTTTTTGGCGAAAGTATGCACATTGTAAACGTTTACGCACCAGTACGCGGAAGTGGCAACGAATGCAACACGCAAGATCGGTTTTATGACGGCATATATCCTTATGTGCACAGTAAATTACCAACACTGTTGGCGGGGGATTTCAACTGCGTCGACGACCGACTAAAAGATCGCAATAAATTTATGGCGCACCAAGTTAAACGGTATGAGTCGAAGTCCCTGAAGGATTTGTGCGAAACCTACGGATTGAAAGACCTCTATAGAATATCACGACCGAACGGAAAAGATTTTACTTGGCATGGCAACGAAGCGCACTCAAGGCTGGACCGCTTTTACGGTTCAGACGAGCTCACGCACATTAATCATGTCATCGAACCTTGCGCTGTAAGTGATCACGATGCGATTCACGTTGATATCAAATTAAACATTTCCAGAAACTACGGCAATGGCTACTGGAAAAACAATGTCACCGTTTACGAAAATGAAGACCTTACTCAAGAATTAAAAGAAAGCTGGCATGATTATAAAAGTCTGCAAGTTCTTTACAAAAATAAACTCGATTGGTGGGTTGATACAAAGTACCGAATAAGAGAACTGGTGCAGAAACACTCGAAGCGAATTCACCAAAAAAAGAATCAGCGAGAACACGAATTAAACGCAAGCCTCAATGAGTTGCGCCAAGACTTAAATGAAGGCAAAAAAGTCATGACAGAGTTTCGCAAAACAAAAGCCGAACTAATTACTATCCACAAAGAAAAACGAAAGAAAATTAGAATAATTGCTCATGCAAATGAACTTGACTACGGAGATCGCCCGACAAAGTTTTTCTACCGCAAGCTGAAAGAACATCATAGAGCGACCTACATCGAGTCGCTGCGCACAAATCAAAACATTGAAGCAAACACGCCGAAAGAAAAACTAGACGTTGCGACTGATTTTTATAAAACCTTATACTCGAAACAAAAACTTGACAAACGGAGACAAAGCGCGTTCCTACAGGATATTGAACAAAAAATAGATAGAGACACCACAGAGACCTTAGATCTAGAAGTAACTAAGGACGAGATGCTTTTCGCCATTAAATCCATGAAAAATGGTAAAACACCGGGGCTCGATGGCTTAAGCATAGAATTCTACAAAACGTTCTGGAGCCTTGTAGGCGACACGCTGATTGAAGTAGCGAAAGAGTTTTTTGCTGAATCACAACCACCCGCCGAGTTGACTCGGGGACTGCTAACTCTGATATTTAAGAAAGGCGAACGGACTGATATAAAAAATTATCGACCGATAACATTACTGAATGTCGATTATAAGATATTTAGCAAAATGATGACATTACGATTGAAAAGCTTTGTACCAAAACTTATCAATGACACGCAGTTTGCAGTGTGTGGCAGAGATATAAACGATGGAACAGCGCTGCTTAGAGACTGTATTGAATATATTAAAAATAGAAACACCGAGGGATACATTGTATCTCTTGACATCTACAAAGCATTTGACTGCGTCGACCATGAATTCTTGGTTGAAATTCTGAAAAAATTCGGTTTTGGTGAAATTTTTACGAAAATGATCACAACTACGCTGATAAATAATCAGACATGTGTAATGATCAATGGGCATATAGGGGCAGATTTTCGCGTCGAACGCGGTTTACGACAAGGAGATCCATTAAGTTTGTATTTGTTCCTGTTAGCAATGGAGCCGGTTATAATTGCTTTAAACAAGAATACAGCTATACAAGGTTTACATCTACCAGCTTCAGGCGGTAAAGTTGTGAAAACTATAGCATACGCCGATGATACAACCTTGGTCCTCCAAGATGAACAATCGGTGTCACAAGCCTTTTTTGTATTAGGTGAATACCTTACAGCGACGGGAATAAAAGTGAACTTCAGTAAAGTAACGGCTTTGAAACTAGGTAGGAAGCAAAGCAAAAACTCTCAGCTTCCCACGCTTTCCTGGGTCGATTCGATAAATGTTTTGAACGTTCCTTATGGTAAACCTCAGGCAATTACTGATTGGCTCGAAAACAAGGTGCGTAGCATGCGTTTGAAGGTATCGAATTTCTCAAAATTTAGATCGACGTATGATGGAAAATCGCTAATTGTAAAAACACTATTATTGCCCATTTTTGTGTATGGTTCTAGACTCTAGAGTGTATGATCTTGCGCTTCAGCAGCGCCGAAATGTACGCAAAATTGTTGAAAATTATGTTTTTAGCACTGGTGCAAAATTAAACATGGAAACGATAAGTAAAACCAGGGAAAACGGTGGATACGACTGTATTGACATCCCATTGTATTTAGATATCTTGAAGTTAAAAGTTGTTAAGAAATATTACAACGCTCGAAAGCAAAATAACAGCATACACCTACCGCTGTATTTCCTTGAATATTACATTGGCTTTACGTTGTGTAAAATGCTGGCAATGCCTGTAAATAATTCTGTGTTGCATGCTTCACAACCCACGTCATATTATAGCAACGTAGTTGATATCCTGAAACGTTACAGCATTACCATTGATGAAATTGCTGAAAAGACAACCAAACAAATTTACAGGAGAATTGTAAACGAGAGAAATGCACAAGTACTAGTACCTATGTTCCCCATAAATATGCCAAACATGTGGACTGGCATTCACAATAAGGTACTACCAAATTATTTAAAAACTTTTGGTTACAAGATGGTATGGAATGTGCTACCCTTATGTATTAATGAGCGCATAGCACGTATACAAAAAACATCAAGATGCCCATTATGTGACCTTCATGATGAAGATGTATATCATTTGTTTTATGATTGTGTATGTATACAACCCATATGGGATTATGTAAACGTGATAATATTTAACATCAGCGGTGTTTTGATGCCGAAAGTTTCTCCACAAATGTGTATTGCCTTGGACTTGAGTTCACTAAAACAACTTTGTGTTTGCGAAACCAATTTGAATGCAACAATATTATTGTTAAGCATTTCAAGGTACTGCATATGGCTATCTAGGAACAAAGTGATTTTCGAACAAGAGCCGTTTCTCTATCAAGATGTGATAAACAGAATAAAAGCCATGTCAAAAGCGCGCAATAGCGCAGAGAAAAGTCGCCAGACAAGTGTTTACAACTCAGTAACACAGATCCTTTGGAATAGTATGTGCTCAAATTAATTTCGATTGTGACAGTATCAAAAGAAGTATTTATGTACATAAGTGTATTGCATATCGAATATTGTTTTCGTGTATTGATCGTGCATTGTCGTGTTAAAACCTAAAAAATAAAAAAAAAATAAAATTACAATTTATGAGTGATTCGGGAAAAGTGCGATTTTATCTATTTGCATTGAACATTAAGTACAGTTGTCGTGGCCGAGTGGTTAAGGCGACAGACTAGAAATCTGTTGGGCTCTGCCCGCGTAGGTTCGAATCCTGCCGACAACGTTGAAATAAAATTACAATTTATGAGTGATTCGGGAAAAGTGCAACTTTCACTATTTGCATTGAACATTAAGTACAGTTGTCGTGGCCGAGTGGTTAAGGCGACAGACTAGAAATCTGTTGGGCTCCGCCCTCGTAGGTTCGAATCCTGCCGACAACGCTCAAATAAATTACAATTTATGAGTGATTCGTGAAAAGTGCGATTTTTAACTATTTGCATTGAACATTAAGTACAGTTGTCGTGGCCGAGTGGTTAAGGCGACAGACTCGAAATCTGTTGGGCTCTGCCCGCGTAGGTTCGAATTCTGCCGACAAAGCTCAAATAAAATTACAATCTATGAGTGATTCGGTAAAAGTGCGATTTTATCTATTTGCATTGAACATTAAGCACAGTTGTCGTGGCCGAGTGGTTAAGGCGACAGACTCGAAATCTGTTGGGCTCTGCCCGCGTAGGTTCGAATTCTGCCGACAACGCCGAAATAAAATTACGTTTTCATGAGTGATTCGAGAAAAGAGCGATTTTATCTATTTGCATTGAACATTAAGTACAGTTGTCGTGGCCGAGTGGTTAAGGCGACAGACTTGAAATCTGTTGGTATCTGCCCGCGTAGGTTCGAATCCTGTCGACAACGCTGAAATAAATTACAATTTATGAGTGATTCGTGAATAGTGCCACTTTCACTATTTGCATTGAGCATGAAGTACAGTTGTCGTGGCCGAGTGGTTAAGGCGAAAGACTAGAAATCTGTTGGGCTCTGCCCGCGTAGGTTCGAATCCTGCCGACAACGCTCAAATAAAAATACAATTTATGAGTGATTCGGAAAAAGTGCGATTTTCACTATTTGCATTGAACATTAAGCACAGTTTTCGTGGCCGAGTGGTTAAGGCGACAGACTCGAAATCTGTTGGGCTCTGCCCGCGTAGGTTCGAATTCTGCCGACAACGCTGAAATAAAATTACGTTTTCATGAGTGATTCGAGAAAAGAGCGATTTTATCTATTTGCATTGAACATTAAGTACAGTTGTCGTGGCCGAGTGGTTAAGGCGACAGATTAGAAATCTTTTGGGCTCTGCCCGCGTAGGTTCGAATCCTGCCGACAACGCTCAAATAAAATTACAATTTATGAGTGATTCGGGAAAAGTGCGATTTTATCTATTTGCATTGAACATTAAGCACAATTGTCGTGGCCGAGTGGTTAAGGCGACAGACTCGAAATCTGTTGGGCTCTGCCCGCGTAGGTTCGAATTCTGCCGACAACGCTGAAATAAAATTACGTTTTCATGAGTGATTCGAGAAAAGAGCGATTTTATCTATTTGCATTGAACATTAAGTACAGTTGTCGTGGCCGAGTGGTTAAGGCGACAGACTTGAAATCTGTTGGGATCTGCCCGCGTAGCTTCGAATCCTGTCGACAAACCTGAAATAAATTACAATTTATGAGTGATTCGTGAAAAGTGCCACTTTCACTATTTGCATTGAACATGAAGTACAGTTGTCGTGGCCGAGTGGTTAAGGCGACAGACTAGAAATCTGTTGGGCTCTGCCCGCGTAGGTTCGAATCCTGCCGACAACGCTGAAATAAATTACAATTTATGAGTGATTCGTGAAAAGTGCCACTTTCACTATTTGCATTGAACATTAAGTACAGTTGTCGTGGCCGAGTGGTTAAGGCGACAGATTAGAAATCTGTTGGGCTCTGCCCGCGTAGGTTCGAATCCTGCCGACAACGCTCAAATAAAATTACAATTTATGAGTGATTCGGGAAAAGTGCGAATTTATCTATTTGCATTGAACATTAAGTACAGTTGTCGTGGCCGAGTGGTTAAGGCGACAGACTCGAAATCTGTTGGGCTCTGCCCGCGTAGGTTCGAATCCTGCCGACAACGCTCAAATAAAATTACAGTTTATGAGTGATTCGGGAAAAGTGCGATTTTATCTATTTGCATTGAACATTAAGCACAGTTGTCGTGGCCGAGTGGTTAAGGCGACAGACTCGAAATCTGTTGGGCTCTGCCCGCGTAGGTTCGAATTCTGCCGACAACGCTGAAATAAAATTACGTTTTCATGAGTGATTCGAGAAAAGAGCGATTTTATCTATTTGCATTGAACATTAAGTACAGTTGTCGTGGCCGAGTGGTTAAAGCGACAGACTAGAAATCTGTTGGGATCTGCCCGCGTAGGTTCGAATCCTGTCGACAACGCTGAAATAAATTACAATTTATGAGTGATTCGTGAAAAGTGCCACTTTCACTATTTGCATTGAACATGAAGTACAGTTGTCGTGGCCGAGTGGTTAAGGCGACAGACTAGAAATCTGTTGGGCTCTGCTCGCGTAGGTTCGAATCCTGTCGACAACGCTCAAATAAAATTACAATTTATGAGTGATTCGGGAAAAGTGCGATTTTATCTATTTGCATTGAACATTAAGCACAGTTGTCGTGGCCGAGTGGTTAAGGCGACAGACTCGAAATCTGTTGGGATCTGCCCGCGTAGGTTCGAATTCTGCCGACAACGCTGAAATAAAATTACGTTTTCATGAGTGATTCGAGAAAAGAGCGATTTTATCTATTTGCATTGAACATTAAGTACAGTTGTCGTGGCCGAGTGGTTAAGGCGACAGACTCGAAATCTGTTGGGCTCTGCCCGCGTAGGTTCGAATCCTGCCGACAACGCTCAAATAAAAATACAATTTATGAGTGATTCGTGAAAAGTGCGATTTTCACTATTTGCATTGAACATTAAGCACAGTTTTCGTGGCCGAGTGGTTAAGGCGACAGACTCGAAATCTGTTGGGATCTGCCCGCGTAGGTTCGAATTCTGCCGACAACGCTGAAATAAAATTACGTTTTCATGAGTGATTCGAGAAAAGAGCGATTTTATCTATTTGCATTGAACATTAAGTACAGTTTTCGTGGCCGAGTGGTTAAGGCGACAGACTCGAAATCTGTTGGGATCTGCCCGCGTAGGTTCGAATCCTGTCGACAACGCTGAAATAAAATTACAATTTATGAGTGATTCGGGAAAAGTGCGATTTTATCTATTTGCATTGAACATTAAGTACAGTTGTCGTGGCCGAGTGGTTAAGGCGACAGACTTGAAATCTGTTGGGCTCTGCCCGCGTAGGTTCGAATCCTGCCGACAACGCTCAAATAAAATTACAATTTATGAATGATTCGAGAAAAGTGCGATTTTCACTATTTGCATTGATCATTAAGCACAATTGTCGTGATCGAGTGGTTAAGTGGTCACTTCCCAATAGAATGACACTTTTGTACCGGCAAAACGGCGATTGTGACGATTTCGCTCTCAAAGCGTCATATTAAAAAAATTTTCCGGTTCAATGTGCATGTGACGCCGATGTGGACTATTTTGTTATTATTTTGGCGATAGCTGGTTCCAGGTCTAGGCTTAGTTGTAAGTTTTGTGTGGGTTTGAATTTTTGGTATTTTGGGGTATTTGTCCTAAAATTTTAAGATAAAAACTTGTTGTAAAGTTTAGGCAGTTGTCATAGAAAACTGGTTACATGGTTTCTGTCTAAATTAAGACTGTAGGCAATCATAACCTAGGTCTCGTTGCAAGCCAAAATTCAGGATAAGTTTATGATGTAGTTTTGCGATGGTAGCTTCTTGATTTAATGTAGGGGAAGGTGGGGTAAAGCGGACCAACGGGGTAAAGTGGCACACCCATCTTATTTTCTTAATAAAGTTTTTTAACCGCGCGGATACCACTAAGTTTAGCGAAGCATGACATAACGTGGTTGCACACGCCATTATTGGAGGTTACGTGGATAAGCAGGCAAGAAAAGGCACGGAATTCGTTTTTTGTACTCTCTGATCTATTGAAAGGTATGTCTTGTAACTTAGATTTTATTTTACATACATAAGGTAGAAGTTTGGTTGAATGGTAGAAAGGAGTTTTACTGTATCACGTACGCATTACATAGGGGTGGGGGTAAAGTGGACCTAAGATCCTGATCTTGATCCTGATCCATATTGATCCTGTTCCAACCAACACCGAATCTTACTCCGTTAATGTTAGTTCAACTAGCATTGACTTGTGTGATGGCAGAAATATTGGCTTAGATGCGGCTGGTCTTCCCGAGATGCCTGAATCGTTACCTGCACAGCCAATAGATGTAGCCCAACCGTCCTCTCGTGAAGATGCAAATTCCAGTTTCACAATTATAAGTCCTGTTGAACTGCTTCCTATGCCGAAAGCAGCTCACACTCGCCAAAAGAGGAAGTCTAAGACAGGTACAACTGTTATTTTAACCAGTTCACCATACAAGAAGCAGTTGGCTGCAACGAATCGTAGCCAATCCGCGGTATCTGGCAACAGCAGTAAAACAAGTTCATCGAAAAAGCGTTCTATGAAGAAAGCTAAGGTTTCCAGGTCATCAATGCAGCAGAAGGACACAGTCGATGAAAGTGATAACAACGTAGATTCAGAATGCTTTTACTGCAACGAAATGTATTCCAAATCATCCGAGAATGATGGGTGGATCCAGTGCTCCAAATGAATGCGATGGGCGCATGAAGCCTGCTCTGGGTGTAATGAAGAGTATGACAACTTTATTTGTGAATTAAGTTTTTAAAAATTGATGATAACCTGCGATTACTTTCATAACTACTTCGCTTATGATGACAATTTGTAAATAAATTGATTGTGATGTGGAACAAATTGCCTTGTTTACTCAAAACTTACGGTGGTCCACTTTAGCCCACATGTGTGGGGTAAAGTGGACTATTGGAGGTGCTTTTAAATCAAAAAAAAAGTTATGTAAGAAAGCAAGCAATCAATAAAAGGGCACTTCAAAAATTAGCGAAATACCTTAGAGTTAACTCTCAAAACAAACAAGTCAAATGTTTTGGTGAAATCAGTGAATTGTAACGATTTAAGACTTAGGTGGTCTGCTTTACCTCACCCTCCCCTACTTCCATTGAAAAGCCTATCCCTTTCAATTGGGACATGACCCCTTAAGGCGAAGGACTAGCAATCTGTTTGGCTCTCCCCTCGTAGGTTCGAATTCTGTTCACAACGCTGGAATAAAATGACGTTTTCATAAGTGTTTCGGGAAAAGTGCGATTTTATCTATTTGCATTGAACTTTAAGCCCCGTTTTTCGTGGCCGAGTGGTTAAGGCGACAAACGTGAAATCTGTTGGGATCTGCCCGCGTAGGTTTCAATCCTGTCGACAACGCTGAAATAAATTACAATTTATGAGTGATTCGTGAAAAGTGCCACTTTCACTATTTGCATTGAACATTAAGTACAGTTGTCGTGGCCGAGTGGTTAAGGCGACAGACTAGAAATCTGTTGGGCTCTGCCCACGTAGGTTCGAATTCTGTTCACAACGCTGGAATAAAATAACGTTTTCATAAGTGTTTCGTGAACAGTGCCGCATTAACTATTTGCATTGAATATTAAGTACAGTTGTCGTGGCCGAGTGGTTAAGGCGACAGACTTGAAATCTGTTGGGATCTGCCCGCGTAGGTTCGAATCCTGTCGACAACGCTGAAATAAATTACAATTTATGAGTGATTCGTGAAAAGTGCCACTTTCACTATTTGCATTGAACATTAAGTACAGTTGTCGTGGCCGAGTGGTTAAGGCGAGAGTTAGGGATAAAAGAGTTGGTAGAGCGGTGGACTGTAGTGGACGAAGTTAAGCAACCGCGTGGAAATCTGGTAGAATATTTTGGGTTAGCCACCCATTACGCCGGCTTATATTGTTAAATATTTGCACTTGAGTGCTCTGAATCATCGAAAGTTATGGCAGAAATTAAACCTGTTTCTTATTCGGACAAAGTTAAGAAGAAGTTAAGAACAATGGAGTATGCAAGGCCAAATTGCCTAACGTTTAGAGTATCTTATGGTACCAAAAGGGAAGATCTTTGGAAAATTTTTGAAAAGATTAACTTTTCTTTAAAATTACTCGTTGGCCTAGTGGAGAAGAAAGGCGGCAATATCGATATTACCTGCAAGTCGAGAGAGCATGTTCTGGATTTACATGAAAAACTTCTTAATCTTGAAGAAATTCGGTACCTAAAGCTGTATGAACCGGATAAGGTATATGTTCATATATCTTGGATTCCTACACCATTTCCTATTGAAGCCTTGAAATCATACTTAGAAGAAAATCATGGTAAAATCATTAAATGTTTCCCAAAAAAAGATGCAAAGGCTTTGTTCAGTGGTGTTTATATTATGGAAATGGCTAAAGATGAACTGGATCAAACACCAATACCAAGCTATTTAAATATTCTTGGGGAAGAACTACTAGTCAAATACCATGGACAGTTGGCAACATGCCAGTACTGCAACAAACCAGGACACAAACACATCAACTGTCCTGCCAAAAATAACTCTGAATACCCCCCACTGGAAGAGAACAATCAGCCAAACCCCAGAAGAGGTATGGGTTATTATAGAAACCCTCTCACTAGACACCAATCACCTGGCCACACTCACAATGAAGAAAACCATGAAAATTCTATAATGAACACAAACAAGGACAATACTGAAGATGGAAAGAACAATGACAGCAATGAACCTGATACAGCAACCACAAAGAAAGGTGAAGAACAACCTAGGGACTGGTTTGACATGACAGAAAACAATCTAACAGAAGTACATATGAATGAAGACAACTCAATAGAAAAGAATACTGACAGGAGGAGTGACAGGAAAAGACCCTCTCCAGATGAGGCATCTGAGGAGCCCTGCACAAAGGTTAGCCATAATGATAATACTTACATAGTCAAATGTCTAGCATGTGACAATGAAGAACATATCTTGGAGTGCAAGAAATGGAAATGTAGTAAATGCCCTGAAGATTATATAGTAATAAATACCTGTAATGACAGAATTAAACAGATAATTCCAGAAGGAAACATGCATGACTTTCCTTGTGATGTGTGTCAAAGTGAATTAAAATACCTATCCTGCTGTAAAGCACACACTCATGTATCAGAGTATGGTGAGAACTTTGTTGAATGTGCAACCTGTAATGCTTCATTGTGTGAGTGTTTGTGTAAGAGCTACAACCTAATACCCCCAATTAGAACACAAGGCAAATGTGTGAACACAGAATGCAATTTGTGTGTTATACATTGTGACTGTGAAGAGGTGGTTTGTAAGGCCATAAGCCCCTCTCAATCATACTTTTGTAATTGTGGATATACATACACATGTGAAAGTATTGAAGGGATTAAAGATTATATTTAAATAGTAATTATTGTATTCGTTTTTCCGGATTTAGATACCTTACGTTATCGTTTATTATGTTTCTTCTACGTATTCTCAGTCTTAATTGTAATGGATTGCGAAAGCAAGACAAACGCGCCTTCGTTTATGACTTGCTACGCACCAAAAACGTTGACGTTGCCTTGTTACAAGAAACGCACTCTAGCCCGGGGGACGAAATACAGTGGACAAAAGAATGGGGTAAGCGTGCGCTGTGGAATTCAGGAAACACGCAATCAAGAGGCCTGGCTATACTAATAAATAACAAGCATATAGAGGTTAAAAGCGTAAATTTTGACAACTTTGGGAGAGTATTAGCCGCGGATATTAGTGTTTTTGGCGAAAGTATGCACATTGTAAACGTTTACGCACCAGTACGCGGAAGTGGCAACGAATGCAACACGCAAGATCGGTTTTATGACGGCATATATCCTTATGTGCACAGCAAATTACCAACACTGTTGGCGGGGGATTTCAACTGCGTCGACGACCGACTAAAAGATCGCAATAACTTTATGGCGCACCAAGTTAAACGGTATGAGTCGAAGTCCCTGAAGGATTTGTGCGAAACCTACGGATTGAAAGACCTCTATAGAATATCACGACCGAACGGAAAAGATTTTACTTGGCATGGCAACGAAGCGCACTCAAGGCTGGACCGCTTTTACGGTTCAGACGAGCTCACGCACATTAATCATGTCATCGAACCTTGCGCTGTAAGCGATCACGATGCGATTCACGTTGATATCAAATTAAACATTTCCAGAAACTACGGCAATGGCTACTGGAAAAACAATGTCACCGTTTACGAAAATGAAGACCTTACTCAAGAATTAAAAGAAAGCTGGCATGATTATAAAAGTGTGCAAGTTCTTTACAAAAATAAACTCGATTGGTGGGTTGATACAAAGTACCGAATAAGAAAACTGGTGCAGAAACACTCGAAGCGAATTCACCAAAAAAAGAATCAGCGAGAACACGAATTAAACGCAAGCCTCAATGATTTGCGCCAAGACTTAAATGAAGGCAAAAAAGTCATGACAGAGTTTCGCAAAACAAAAGCCGAACTAATTACTATCCACAAAGAAAAACGAAAGAAAATTAGAATAATTGCTCATGCAAATGAACTTGACTATGGAGATCGCCCGACAAAGTTTTTCTACCGCAAGCTGAAAGAACATCACAGAGCGACCTACATCGAGTCGCTGCGCACAAATCAAAACATTGAAGCAAACACGCCGAAAGAAAAACTAGACGTTGCGACTGATTTTTATAAAACCTTATACTCGAAACAAAAACTTGACAAACGGAGACAAAGCGCGTTCCTACAGGATATTGAACAAAAAATAGATAGAGACACCACAGAGACCTTAGATCTAGAAGTAACTAAGGACGAGATGCTTTTCGCCGTTAAATCCATGAAAAATGGTAAAACACCGGGGCTCGATGGCTTAAGCATAGAATTCTACAAAACGTTCTGGAGCCTTGTAGGCGACACGCTGATTGAAGTAGCGAAAGAGTTTTTTGCTGAATCACAACCACCCGCCGAGTTGACTAGGGGATTGATAACTCTGATATTTAAGAAAGGCGAACGGACTGATATAAAAAATTATCGACCGATAACATTACTGAATGTCGATTATAAGATATTTAGCAAAATGATGACATTACGATTGAAAAGCTTTGTACCAAAACTTATCAATGACACGCAGTTTGCTGTGTGTGGCAGAGATATAAACGATGGAACAGCGCTGCTTAGAGACTGTATTGAATATATTAAAAATAGAAACACCGATGGATACATTGTATCTCTTGACATCTACAAAGCTTTTGACTGCGTCGACCATGAATTCTTGGCTGAAATTCTGAAAAAATTCGGGTTTGGTGAAATTTTTACGAAAATGATTACAACTACGCTGATAAATAATCAGACATGTGTAATGATCAATGGGCACATAGGGGCAGATTTTCGCGTCGAACGCGGTTTACGACAAGGAGATCCATTAAGTTTGTATTTGTTCCTGTTAGCAATGGAGCCGGTTATAATTGCTTTAAACAAAAATACAGCTATACAAGGTTTACATCTACCAGCTTCAGGCGGTAAAGTTGTGAAAACTATAGCATACGCTGATGATACAACCTTGGTCCTCCAAGATGAACAATCGGTGTCACAAGCCTTTTTTGTATTAGGTGAATACCTTACAGCGACGGGAATAAAAGTGAACTTCAGTAAAGTAACGGCTTTGAAACTAGGTAGGAAGCAAAGCAAAAACTCTCAGCTTCCCACGCTTTCCTGGGTCGATTCGATAAATGTTTTGAACGTTCCTTATGGTAAACCTCAGGCAATTACTGATTGGCTCGAAAACAAGGTGCGTAGCATGCGTTTGAAGGTATCGAATTTCTCAAAATTTAGATCGACGTATGATGGAAAATCGCTAATTGTAAAAACACTATTATTGCCCATTTTTGTGTATGGTTCTAGAGTGTATGATCTTGCGCTTCAGCAGCGCCGAAATGTACGCAAAATTGTTGAAAATTATGTTTTTAGCACTGGTGCAAGATTAAACATGGAAACGATAAGTAAAACCAGGGAAAACGGTGGATACGACTTTATTGACATCCCACTGTATTTAGATATCTTGAAGTTAAAAGTTGTTAAGAAATATTACAACGCTCGAAAGCAAAATAACAGCATACACTTACCGCTGTATTTCCTTGAATATTACATTGGCTTTACTTTGTGTAATATGCTGGCAATGCCTGTAAATAATTCTGTGCTGCATGCTACACAGCCCACGTCATATTATAGCAACGTAGTTGATATCCTGAAACGTTACAGCATTACCATAGATGAAATTGCTGAAAAGACAACCAAACAAATTTACAGGAGAATTGTAAACGAGAGAAATGCACAAGTACTAGTACCTATGTTCTCCATAAATATGCAAAACATGTGGACTGGCATTCACAATAAGGTACTACCAAATTATTTAAAAACTTTTGGTTACAAGATGGTATGGAATGTGCTACCCTTATGTATTAATGAGCGCATAGCACGTATACAAAAAACATCAAGATGCCCATTATGTGACCTTCATGATGAAGATGTATATCATTTGTTTTATGATTGTGTATGTATACAACCCATATGGGATTATGTAAACGTGATAATATTTAACATCAGTGGTGTTTTGATGCCGAAAGTTTCTCCACAAATGTGTATTGCCTTGGACTTGAGTTCACTAAAACAACTTTGTGTTTGCGAAACCAATTTAAATGCAACAATATTATTGTTAAGCATTTCAAGGTACTGCATATGGCTATCTAGGAACAAAGTGATTTTCGAACAAGAACCGTTTCTCTATCAAAAGGTGATAAACAGAATAAAAGCCATGTCAAAAGCGCGCAATAGCGCAAAGAAAAGTCGCCAGACAAGTGTTCACAACTCAGTAACACAAACCCTTTGGAATAGTATGTGGTCAAATTAATTTCGATTGTGACAGTATCAAAAGAAGTATTTATGTACATAAGTGTATTGCATATCGAATATTGTTTTAGTGTATTGATCGTGTATTGTCGTGTTAAAACCCATGAAAGGGTTAAAAAATAAAAAAAAAATAAAATTACAATTTATGAGTGATTCGGGAAAAGAGCGATTTTATCTATTTGCATTTAACATTAAGTACAGTTGTCGTGGCCGAGTGGTTAAGGCGACAGACTAGAAATCTGTTGGGCTCTGCCCGCGTAGGTTCGAATCCTGCCGACAACGCTCAAATAAAATTACAATTTATGAGTGATTCGGAAAAAGTGCGAATTTATCTATTTGCATTTAACATTAAGTACAGTTGTCGTGGCCGAGTGGTTCAGGCGACAGACTAGAAATCTGTTGGGCTCTGCCCGCGTAGGTTCGAATGCTGCCGACAACGCTGAAATAAATTACAATTTATGAGTGATTCGTGAATAGTGCCACTTTAACTATTTGCATTGAACATTAAGTACAGTTGTCGTGGCCGAGTGGTTAAGGCGACAGACTTGAAATCTGTTGGGCTCTGCCCGCGTAGGTTCGAATCCTGCCGACAACTCTGAAATAAAATTACAATTTATGAGTGATTCGGGAAAAGTGCGATTTTATCTATTTGCATTGAACATTAAGTACAGTTGTCGTGGCCGAGTGGTTAAGGCGACAGTTTAGAAATCTGTTGGGCTCTGCCCGCGTAGGTTCGAATCCTGCCGACAACGCTCAAATAAATTACAATTTATGAGTGATTCGTGAATAGTGCCACTTTAACTATTTGCATTGAACATTAAGTACAGTTGTCGTGGCCGAGTGGTTAAGGCGACAGACTAGAAATCTGTTGGGCTCTGCCCGCGTAGGTTCGAATCCTGCCGACAACGCTCAAATAAAAATACAATTTATGAGTGATTCGGGAATAGTGCGATTTTCACACTTTGCATTGAACATTAAGCACAGTTGTCGTGGCCGAGTGGTTAAGGCGACAGACTAGAAATCTGTTGGGCTCTGCCCGCGTAGGTTCGAATTCTGCCGACAACGCTGAAATAAAATTACGTTTTCATGAGTGATTCCAGAAAAGAGCGATTTTATTTATTTGCATTGAACATTAAGTACAGTTGTCGTGGCCGAGTGGTTAAGGCGACAGACTAGAAATCTGTTGGGCTCTGCCCGCGTAGGTTCGAATCCTGACGACAACGCTCAAATAAAATTACAATTTATGAGTAATTCGGGAAAAGTGCGATTTTCACTGTTTGCATTGATCATTAAGCACAATTGTCGTGGTCGAGTGGTTAAGTGGTCACTTCCCAATAGAATGAAACTTTTGTACCGGCAAAACGGCGATTGTGACGATTTCGCACTCAAAGCGTCATATTAAAAAAATTAAGAAATTTTCCCGTTCAATGTGCATGTGACGCCGATGTGGACTATTTTGTTAATATTTTGGCGATAGCCGGTTCCAGGTCTAGGCTTAGTTGTAAGTTTTGTGTGGGTTTGAATTTTTGGTATTTTGGAATATTTGTCTTAAAATTTTAAGATAAAAACTTGTTGTAAAGTTTAGGCAGTTGTCATAGAAAACTGGTTACATGGATTCTGTCTAAATTAAGACTGTAGGCAGTCAAAACCTAGGTCTCGCTGCAAGCCAAAATTCAGGATAAGTTTATGATGTAGTTTTGCGATGGTAGCTTCTTGATTTAATGTAGGGGAAGGTGGGGTAAAGCCGACCAACTTGGTAAAGTGGCACACCCATCTTATTTTCTTAATAAAGTTTTTTAACCGCGCGGATACCACTAAGTTTAGTGAAGCATGACATAACGTGGTTGCACACGCCATTATTCGAGGTTACGTGGAAAAACAGGCAAGAAAAGGCACGGAATTCGTTTTTTGTACTCTCTGATCTATTGAAAGGTATGTCTTGTAACTTAGATTTTATTTTACAAACATAAGGTAGAAGTTTGGTTGAATGGTAGAAAGAAGTTTTACTGAATCACGTACGCATTACATAGGGGTGGGGGTAAAGTGGACCTATGATCCTGATCCTGATCCTGATCCTGATCCATATTGATCCTGTTCCAACCAACACCGAATCTTACTCCGTTAATGTTAGTTCAACTAGCATTGACTTGTGTGATGGCAGAAATATTGGCTTAGATGCGGCTGGTCTTCCCGAGATGCCTGAATCGTTACCTGCACAGCCAATAGATGTAGCCCAACCGGCCTCTCCTGAAGATGCAAATTTCAGTTTCACAATTATAAGTCCTGTTGAACTGCTTCCTATGCCGAAAGCAGCTCACACTCGCCAAAAGAGGAAGTCTAAGACAGGTGCAACTGCTATTTTAACCAGTTCACCATACAAGAAGCAGTTGGCTGCAACGAATCGTAGTCAATCCGCGGTATCTGGCAACAGCAGTAAAATAAGTTCATCGAAAAAGCGTTCTATGAAGAAAGCTAAGGTTTCCAGGTCATCAATGCAGCAGAAGGACACAGTCGATGAAAGTGATAACAACGTAGATGCAGAATGCTTTTACTGCAACGAAATGTATTGCAAATCATCCTAGAATGATGGGTGGATCCAGTGCTCCAAATGCATGCGATGGGCGCATGAAGCCTGCTCTGGGTGTAATGAAGAGGATGACAACATTATTTGTGAATTAAGTTTTTTAAAATTGATGGTGAACTGCGATTACTTTCATAACTACTTCGCTTATGATGACAATTTGTAAATAAATTGATTGTGATGTGGAACAAATTGCCTTGTTTACTCAAAACTTACGGTGGTCCACTTTAGCCCACATGTGTGGGGTAAAGTGGACTATTGGAGGTTCTTTTAAATCAAAAAAAAGTTATGTAAGAAAGCAAGCAATCAATAAAAGGGCACTTCAAAAATTAGCGAAATACCTTTGATTTAACTCTCAAAACAAAAAAGTCAAATGTTTTGGTGAAATCAGTGAATTGTAACGATTTAAGACTTAGGTGGTCCGCTTTACCCCACCCTCCCCTACTTTCCATTGAAAAGCCTATCCTTTTGAATTGGGACATGACCCCTTAAGGCGAAAGACTAGCAATCTGTTTGGCTCTGCCCTCGTAGTTTCGAATTCTGTTCACAACGCTGGAAAAAAATGACGTTTTCATAAGTGTTTCGGGAAAAGTGCGATTTTATCTATTTGCATTGAACATTAAGCCCCGTTTTTCGTGGCCGAGTGGTTAAGGCGACAGACTTGAAATCTGTTGGGATCTGCACGCGTAGGTTCGAATCCTGTCGACAACGCTGAAATAAAATTACAATTTATGAGTGATTCGTGAAAAGTGTCAATTTCAATATTTGCATTGAACATTAAGCACAGTTGTCGTGGCCGAGTGGTTAAGGCGACAGATTAGAAATCTGTTGGGCTCTGCCCGCGTAGGTTCGAATCCTGCCGACAACGCTGAAATAAATTACAATTTATGAGTGATTCGGGAAAAGTGCGAATTTATCTATTTTCATTTAACATTAAGTACAGTTGTCGTGGCCGAGTGGTTAAGGCGACAGACTTGAAATCTGTTGGGCTCTGCCCGCGTAGGTTCGAATCCTGCCGACAACGCTCAAATAAAATTACGTTTTCATGAGTGATTCGAGAATAGTGCGATTATATCTATTTGCATTGAACATTAAGTACTGTTGTCGTGGCCGACAGGTTAAGGCGACAGACTAGAAATCTGTTGGGCTCTGCCCGCGTAGGTTCGAATCCTGCCGACAACGCTGAAATAAATTACAATTTATGAGTGATTCGTGAAAAGTGCCACTTTAACTATTTGCATTGAACATTAAATACAATTGTCGTGGCCGAGTCGTTAAGGCGACAGACTTGAAATCTGTTGGGCTCTGCCCGCGTAGGTTCGAATCCTGCCGACAACGCTCAAATAAAATTACAATTTATGAGTGATTCGGGAAAAGTGCGATTTTATCTATTTGCATTGAACATTAAGCACAGTTGTCGTGGCCAAGTGGTTAAGGCGACAGACTCGAAATCTGTTGGGCTCTGCCCGCGTAGGTTCGAATCCTGCCGACAACGCTGAAATAAAATTACAATTCATGAGTGATTCGAGAAAAGAGCGATTTTATCTATTTGCATTGAACATTAAGCACAGTTGTCGTGGCCGAGTGGTTAAAGCGACAGACTAGAAATCTGTTATGCTCTGCCCGCGTAGGTTCGAATCCTGCCGACAACGCTCAAATAAAATTACAATTTATGAGTGATTCGAGAAAAGAACGATTTTATCTATTTGCATTGAACATTAAGTACAGTTGTCGTGGCCGAGTAGTTAAGGTGACAAACTAGAAATCTGTTAGGCTCTGCCCGCGTAGGTTCGAATCCTGCCGACAACGCTGAAATAAATTACAATTTATGAGTGATTCGTGAATAGTGCGATTTTATCTATTTGCATTGAACATTAAGTACAGTTGTCGTGGCCGAGTGGTTAAGGCGACAGACTAGAAATTTGTTGGGCTCTGCCCGCGTAGGTTCGAATCCTGCCGACAACGCTCAAATAAAATTACAATTTATGAGTGATTCGGGAAAAGTGCGATTTTCAGTATTTGCATTGAACATTAAGCAAAGTTGTCGTGGCCGAGTGGTTAAGGCGACAGACTTGAAATCTGTTGGGCTCTGCCCGCGTAGCTTCGAATCAAGTCGACAACGCTGAAATAAAATTACGTTTTCATGAGTGATTCGAAAAAAGAGCGATTTTATCTATTTGCATTGAACATTAAGTACAGTTGTCGTGGCCTAGTGGTTAAGGCGATAGACTAGAAATTTGTTGGGCTCTGCCCGCGTAGGTTCGAATCCTGCCGTAAACGCTCAAATAAATTACAATTTATGAGTGATTCGTGAAAAGTGCAACTTTAACTATTTGCATTGAACATTAAGTACAGTTGTCGTGGCCGAGTGGTTAAGGCGACAGATTAGAAATCTGTTAGGCTCTGCCCGCGTAGGTTCGAATCCTGCCGACAACGCTGAAATAAATTACAATTTATGAGTGATTCGTGAATAGTGCGATTTTATCTATTTGCATTGAAAATTAAGCACAGTTGTCGTGGCCGAGTGGTTAAGGCGACAGATTAGAAATCTGTTGGGCTCTGCCCGCGTAGCTTCGAATCCTGCCGACAACGCTCAAATAAAATTACAATTTATGAGTGATTCGGGAAAAGTGCGAATTTATCTATTTTCATTTAACATTAAGTACAGTTGTCGTGGCCGAGTGGTTAAGGCGACAGACTCGAAATCTGTTGGGCTCTGCCCGCGTAGGTTCGAATCCTGCCGACAACGCTCAAATAAATTACAATTTATGAGTGATTCGGGAATAGTGCGATTTTATCTATTTGCATTGAACATTAAGTACAGTTGTCGTGGCCGAGTGGTTAAGGCGACAGACTTGAAATCTGTTGGGCTCTGCCCGAGTAGGTTCGAATGCTGCCGACAAAGGTGAAATAAATTACAATTTATGAGTGATTCGTGAAAAGTGCAACTTTAACTATTTGCATTGAACATTAAGTACAGTTGTCGTGGCCGAGTGGTTAAGGCGACAGACTAGAAATCTGTTGGGCTCCGCCCGCGTAGGTTCGAATCCTGCCGACAACGCTCAAATAAATTACAATTTATGAGTGATTCGTGAATAGTGCAACTATAACTATTTGCATTGAACATTAAGTACAGTTGTCGTGGCCGAGTGGTTAAGGCGACAGACTAGAAATCTGTTGGGCTCTGCCCGCGTAGGTTCGAATGCTGCCGACAACGCTGAAATAAATTACAATTTATGAGTGATTCGTGAATAGTGCGATTTTATCTATTTGCATTGAACATTAAGTACAGTTGTCGTGGCCGAGTGGTTAAGGCGACAGATTAGAAATCTGTTGGGCTCTGCCCGCGTAGGTTCGAATCCTGCCGACAACGCTCAAATAAAATTACAATTTATGAGTGATTCGGGAAAAGTGCGATTTTATCTATTTGCATTGAACATTAAGCAAAGTTGTCGTGGCCGAGTGGTTAAGGCGACAGACTCGAAATCTGTTGGGCTCTGCCCGCGTAGGTTCGAATCCTGCCGACAACGCTCAAATAAAATTACAATTTATGAGTAATTCGGGAAAAGTGCGATTTTCACTGTTTGCATTGATCATTAAGCACAATTGTCGTGGTCGAGTGGTTAAGTGGTCACTTCCCAATAGAATGAAACTTTTGTACCGGCAAAACGGCGATTGTGACGTTTTCGCACTCAAAGCGTCATATTAAAAAAATTAAGAAATTTTCCCGTTCAATGTGCATGTGACGCCGATGTGGACTATTTTGTTAATATTTTGGCGATAGCCGGTTCCAGGTCTAGGCTTAGTTGTAAGTTTTGTGTGGGTTTGAATTTTTGGTATTTTGGAATATTTGTCTTAAAATTTTAAGATAAAAACTTGTTGTAAAGTTTAGGCAGTTGTCATAGAAAACTGGTTACATGGATTCTGTCTAAATTAAGACTGTAGGGCGTAGGCAGTCAAAACCTAGGTCTCGCTGCAAGCCAAAATTCAGGATAAGTTTATGATGTAGTTTTGCGATGGTAGCTTCTTGATTTAATGTAGGGGAAGGTGGGGTAAAGCCGACCAACTTGGTAAAGTGGCACACCCCTCTTATTTTCTTAATAAAGTTTTTTAAGCGCGCGGATACCACTAAGTTTAGTGAAGCATGACATAACGTGGTTGCACACGCCATTATTCGAGGTTACGTGGAAAAACAGGCAAGAAAAGGCACGGAATTCGTTTTTTGTACTCTCTGATCTATTGAAAGGTATGTCTTGTAACTTAGATTTTATTTTACAAACATAAGGTAGACGTTTGGTTGAATGGTAGAAAGAAGTTTTACTGAATCACGTACGCATTACATAGGGGTGGGGGTAAAGTGGACCTATGATCCTGATCCTGATCCTGATCCTGATCCTGATCCTGATCCATATTGATCCTGTTCCAACCAACACCGAATCTTACTCCGTTAATGTTAGTTCAACTAGCATTGACTTGTGTGATGGCAGAAATATTGGCTTAGATGCGCCTGGTCTTCCCGAGATGCCTGAATCGTTACCTGCACAGCCAATAGATGTAGCCCAACCGGCCTCTCCTGAAGATGCAAATTTCAGTTTCACAATTATAAGTCCTGTTGAACTGCTTCCTATGCCGAAAGCAGCTCACACTCGCCAAAAGAGGAAGTCTAAGACAGGTGCAACTGCTATTTTAACCAGTTCACCATACAAGAAGCAGTTGGCTGCAACGAATCGTAGTCAATCCGCGGTATCTGGCAACAGCAGTAAAATAAGTTCATCGAAAAAGCGTTCTATGAAGAAAGCTAAGGTTTCCAGGTCATCAATGCAGCAGAAGGACACAGTCGATGAAAGTGATAACAACGTAGATGCAGAATGCTTTTACTGCAACGAAATGTATTGCAAATCATCCTAGAATGATGGGTGGATCCAGTGCTCCAAATGCATGCGATGGGCGCATGAAGCCTGCTCTGGGTGTAATGAAGAGGATGACAACATTATTTGTGAATTAAGTTTTTAAAAATTGATGGTGAACTGCGATTACTTTCATAACTACTTCGCTTATGATGACAATTTGTAAATAAATTGATTGTGATGTGGAACAAATTGCCTTGTTTACTCAAAACTTACGGTGGTCCACTTTAGCCCACATGTGTGGGGTAAAGTGGACTATTGGGGGTTCTTTTAAATCAAAAAAAAGTTATGTAAGAAAGCAAGCAATCAATAAAAGGGCACTTCAAAAATTAGCGAAATACCTTTGATTTAACTCTCAAAACAAAAAAGTCAAATGTTTTGGTGAAATCAGTGAATTGTAACGATTTAAGACTTAGGTGGTCCGCTTTACCCCACCCTCCCCTACTTTCCATTGAAAAACCTATCCTTTTGAATTGGAACATGACCCCTTAAGGCGACAGACAAGCAATCTGTTTGGTTCTGCCCTCGAAGTTTCGAATTCTGTTCACAACGCTGGAAAAAAATGACGTTTTCATAAGTGTTTCGGGAAAAGTACGATTTTATCTATTTGCATTGAACATTAAGCCCCGTTTTTCGTGGCCGAGTGGTTAAGGCGACAGACTTGAAATCTGTTGGGATCTGCACGCGTAGGTTCGAATCCTGTCGACAACGCTGAAATAAAATTACAATTTATGAGTGATTCGTGAAAAGTGTCAATTTCAATATTTGCATTGAACATTAAGCACAGTTGTCGTGGCCGAGTGGTTAAGGCGACAGATTAGAAATCTGTTGGGCTCTGCCCGCGTAGGTTCGAATCCTGCCGACAACGCTGAAATAAATTACAATTTATGAGTGATTCGGGAAAAGTGCGAATTTATCTATTTTCATTTAACATTAAGTACAGTTGTCGTGGCCGAGTGGTTAAGGCGACAGACTTGAAATCTGTTGGGCTCTGCCCGCGTAGGTTCGAATCCTGCCGACAACGCTCAAATAAAATTACGTTTTCATGAGTGATTCGAGAATAGTGCGATTATATCTATTTGCATTGAACATTAAGTACTGTTGTCGTGGCCGAGTGGTTAAGGCGACAGACTCGAAATCTGTTGGGCTCTGCCCGCGTAGGTTCGAATCCTGCCGACAACGCTGAAATAAAATTACAATTCATGAGTGATTCGAGAAAAGAGCGATTTTATCTATTTGCATTTAACATTAAGTACAGTTGTCGTGGCCGAGTGGTTAAGGCGACAGACTTGAAATCTGTTGGGATCTGCACGCGTAGGTTCGAATCCTGCCGACAACGCTGAAATAAAATTACAATTCATGAGTGATTCGAGAAAAGAGCGATTTTATCTATTTGCATTGAAAATTAAGCACAGTTGTCGTGGCCGAGTGGTTAAGGCGATAGACTAGAAATCTGTTGGGCTCTGCCCGCGTAGGTTCGAATCCTGCCGACAACGCTCAAATAAAATTACAATTTATGAGTGATTCGGGAAAAGTGCGATTTTATCTATTTGCATTGAACATTAAGCACAGTTGTCGTGGCCAAGTGGTTAAGGCGACAGACTCGAAATCTGTTGGGCTCTGCCCGCGTAGGTTCGAATCCTGCCGACAACGCTGAAATAAAATTACAATTCATGAGTGATTCGAGAAAAGAGCGATTTTATCTATTTGCATTGAACATTAAGCACAGTTGTCGTGGCCGAGTGGTTAAAGCGACAGACTAGAAATCTGTTATGCTCTGCCCGCGTAGGTTCGAATCCTGCCGACAACGCTCAAATAAAATTACAATTTATGAGTGATTCGAGAAAAGAGCGATTTTATCTATTTGCATTGAACATTAAGTACAGTTGTCGTGGCCGAGTAGTTAAGGTGACAAACTAGAAATCTGTTAGGCTCTGCCCGCGTAGGTTCGAATCCTGCCGACAACGCTGAAATAAATTACAATTTATGAGTGATTCGTGAATAGTGCGATTTTATCTATTTGCATTGAACATTAAGTACAGTTGTCGTGGCCGAGTGGTTAAGGCGACAGACTCGAAATTTGTTGGGCTCTGCCCGCGTAGGTTCGAATCCTGCCGACAACGCTCAAATAAAATTACAATTTATGAGTGATTCGGGAAAAGTGCGATTTTCAGTATTTGCATTGAACATTAAGCAAAGTTGTCGTGGCCGAGTGGTTAAGGCGACAGACTTGAAATCTGTTGGGCTCTGCCCGCGTAGCTTCGAATCCTGTCGACAACGCTGAAATAAAATTACGTTTTCATGAGTGATTCGAAAAAAGAGCGATTTTATCTATTTGCATTGAACATTAAGTACAGTTGTCGTGGCCTAGTGGTTAAGGCGATAGACTAGAAATTTGTTGGGCTCTGCCCGCGTAGGTTCGAATCCTGCCGTAAACGCTGAAATAAATTACAATTTATGAGTGATTCGTGAAAAGTGCAACTTTAACTATTTGCATTGAACATTAAGTACAGTTGTCGTGGCCGAGTGGTTAAGGCGACAGATTAGAAATCTGTTGGGCTCTGCCCGCGTAGGTTCGAATCCTGCCGACAACGCTGAAATAAATTACAATTTATGAGTGATTCGTGAATAGTGCGATTTTATCTATTTGCATTGAAAATTAAGCACAGTTGTCGTGGCCGAGTGGTTAAGGCGACAGATTAGAAATCTGTTGGGCTCTGCCCGCGTAGCTTCGAATCCTGCCGACAACGCTCAAATAAAATTACAATTTATGAGTGATTCGGGAAAAGAGCGAATTTATCTATTTTCATTTAACATTAAGTACAGTTGTCGTGGCCGAGTGGTTAAGGCGACAGACTAGAAATCTGTTGGGCTCTGCCCGAGTAGGTTCGAATGCTGCCGACAAAGGTGAAATAAATTACAATTTAAGAGTGATTCGTGAAAAGTGCAACTTTAACTATTTGCATTGAACATTAAGTACAGTTGTCGTGGCCGAGTGGTTAAGGCGACAGACTAGAAATCTGTTGGGCTCTGCCCGCGTAGGTTCGAATCCTGCCGACAACGCTGAAATAAATTACAATTTATGAGTGATTCGTGAATAGTGCGATTTTATCTATTTGCATTGAAAATTAAGCACTGTTGTCGTGGCCGAGTGGTTAAGGCGACAGACTAGAAATCTGTTGGGCTCTGCCCGCGTAGGTTCGAATGCTGCCGACAACGCTCAAATAAATTACAATTTATGAGTGATTCGTGAAAAGTGCAACTTTAACTATTTGCATTGAACATTAAGTACAGTTGTCGTGGCCGAGTGGTTAAGGCGACAGACTAGAAATCTGTTGGGCTCTGCCCGCGTAGGTTCGAATCCTGCCGACAACGCTGAAATAAATTACAATTTATGAGTGATTCGTGAATAGTGCGATTTTATCTATTTGCATTGAACATTAAGTAAAGTTGTCGTGGCCGAGTGGTTAAGGCGACAGATTAGAAATCTGTTGGGCTCTGCCCGCGTAGGTTCGAATCCTGCCGACAACGCTCAAATAAAATTACAATTTATGAGTGATTCGGGAAAAGTGCGAATTTATCTATTTGCATTTAACATTAAGTACAGTTGTCGTGGCCGAGTGGTTAAAGCGACAGACTCGAAATCTGTTGGGCTCTGCCCGCGTAGGTTCGAATCCTGCCGACAACGCTCAAATAAATTACAATTTATGAGTGATTCGTGAATAGTGCCACTTTAACTATTTGCATTGAACATTAAGTACAGTTGTCGTGGCCGAGTGGTTAAGGCGACAGACTAGAAATCTGTTGGGCTCCGCCCGCGTAGGTTCGAATCCTGCCGACAACGCTGAAATAAAATTACAATTTATGAGTGATTCGGGAAAAGTGCGATTTTATCTATTTGCATTGAACATTAAGTACAGTTGTCGTGACCGAGTGGTTAAGGCGACAGACTAGAAATCTGTTGGGCTCCGCCCGCGTAGGTTCGAATCCTGCCGACAACGCTCAAATAAATTACAATTTATGAGTGATTCGTGAATAGTGCAACTATAACTATTTGCATTGAACATTAAGTACAGTTGTCGTGGCCGAGTGGTTAAGGCGACAGACTAGAAATCTGTTGGGCTCTGCCCGCGTAGGTTCGAATGCTGCCGACAACGCTGAAATAAATTACAATTTATGAGTGATTCGTGAATAGTGCGATTTTATCTATTTGCATTGAACATTAAGTACAGTTGTCGTGGCCGAGTGGTTAAGGCGACAGATTAGAAATCTGTTGGGCTCTGCCCGCGTAGGTTCGAATCCTGCCGACAACGCTCAAATAAAATTACAATTTATGAGTGATTCGGGAAAAGTGCGATTTTATCTATTTGCATTGAACATTAAGCAAAGTTGTCGTGGCCGAGTGGTTAAGGCGACAGACTCGAAATCTGTTGGGCTCTGCCCGCGTAGGTTCGAATCCTGCCGACAACGCTCAAATAAAATTACAATTTATGAGTAATTCGGGAAAAGTGCGATTTTCACTGTTTGCATTGATCATTAAGCACAATTGTCGTGGTCGAGTGGTTAAGTGGTCACTTCCCAATAGAATGAAACTTTTGTACCGGCAAAACGGCGATTGTGACGTTTTCGCACTCAAAGCGTCATATTAAAAAAATTAAGAAATTTTCCCGTTCAATGTGCATGTGACGCCGATGTGGACTATTTTGTTAATATTTTGGCGATAGCCGGTTCCAGGTCTAGGCTTAGTTGTAAGTTTTGTGTGGGTTTGAATTTTTGGTATTTTGGAATATTTGTCTTAAAATTTTAAGATAAAAACTTGTTGTAAAGTTTAGGCAGTTGTCATAG
This sequence comes from Clavelina lepadiformis, assembly GCF_947623445.1. NCBI lineage: Eukaryota > Metazoa > Chordata > Ascidiacea > Aplousobranchia > Clavelinidae > Clavelina > Clavelina lepadiformis. The sequence continues at coordinate 23,328,711 of NC_135241.1, forward strand.
AAAACTGGTTACATGGATTCTGTCTAAATTAAGACTGTAGGCAGTCAAAACCTAGGTCTCGCTGCAAGCCAAAATTCAGGATAAGTTTATGATGTAGTTTTGCGATGGTAGCTTCTTGATTTAATGTAGGGGAAGGTGGGGTAAAGCCGACCAACTTGGTAAAGTGGCACACCCCTCTTATTTTCTTAATAAAGTTTTTTAAGCGCGCGGATACCACTAAGTTTAGTGAAGCATGACATAACGTGGTTGCACACGCCATTATTCGAGGTTACGTGGAAAAACAGGCAAGAAAAGGCACGGAATTCGTTTTTTGTACTCTCTGATCTATTGAAAGGTATGTCTTGTAACTTAGATTTTATTTTACAAACATAAGGTAGACGTTTGGTTGAATGGTAGAAAGAAGTTTTACTGAATCACGTACGCATTACATAGGGGTGGGGGTAAAGTGGACCTATGATCCTGATCCTGATCCTGATCCTGATCCATATTGATCCTGTTCCAACCAACACCGAATCTTACTCCGTTAATGTTAGTTCAACTAGCATTGACTTGTGTGATGGCAGAAATATTGGCTTAGATGTGGCTGGTCTTCCCGAGATGCCTGAATCGTTACCTGCACAGCCAATAGATGTAGCCCAACCGGCCTCTCCTGAAGATGCAAATTTCAGTTTCACAATTATAAGTCCTGTTGAACTGCTTCCTATGCCGAAAGCAGCTCACACTCGCCAAAAGAGGAAGTCTAAGACAGGTGCAACTGCTATTTTAACCAGTTCACCATACAAGAAGCAGTTGGCTGCAACGAATCGTAGTCAATCCGCGGTATCTGGCAACAGCAGTAAAATAAGTTCATCGAAAAAGCGTTCTATGAAGAAAGCTAAGGTTTCCAGGTCATCAATGCAGCAGAAGGACACAGTCGATGAAAGTGATAACAACGTAGATGCAGAATGCTTTTACTGCAACGAAATGTATTGCAAATCATCCTAGAATGATGGGTGGATCCAGTGCTCCAAATGCATGCGATGGGCGCATGAAGCCTGCTCTGGGTGTAATGAAGAGGATGACAACATTATTTGTGAATTAAGTTTTTAAAAATTGATGGTGAACTGCGATTACTTTCATAACTACTTCGCTTATGATGACAATTTGTAAATAAATTGATTGTGATGTGGAACAAATTGCCTTGTTTACTCAAAACTTACGGTGGTCCACTTTAGCCCACATGTGTGGGGTAAAGTGGACTATTGGGGGTTCTTTTAAATCAAAAAAAAGTTATGTAAGAAAGCAAGCAATCAATAAAAGGGCACTTCAAAAATTAGCGAAATACCTTTGATTTAACTCTCAAAACAAAAAAGTCAAATGTTTTGGTGAAATCAGTGAATTGTAACGATTTAAGACTTAGGTGGTCCGCTTTACCCCACCCTCCCCTACTTTCCATTGAAAAACCTATCCTTTTGAATTGGAACATGACCCCTTAAGGCGACAGACTAGCAATCTGTTTGGTTCTGCCCTCGAAGTTTCGAATTCTGTTCACAACGCTGGAAAAAAATGACGTTTTCATAAGTGTTTCGGGAAAAGTACGATTTTATCTATTTGCATTGAACATTAAGCCCCGTTTTTCGTGGCCGAGTGGTTAAGGCGACAGACTTGAAATCTGTTGGGATCTGCACGCGTAGGTTCGAATCCTGCCGACAACGCTGAAATAAATTACAATTTATGAGTGATTCGGGAAAAGTGCGAATTTATCTATTTTCATTTAACATTAAGTACAGTTGTCGTGGCCGAGTGGTTAAGGCGACAGACTTGAAATCTGTTGGGCTCTGCCCGCGTAGGTTCGAATCCTGCCGACAACGCTCAAATAAAATTACGTTTTCATGAGTGATTCGAGAATAGTGCGATTATATCTATTTGCATTGAACATTAAGTACTGTTGTCGTGGCCGACAGGTTAAGGCGACAGACGAGAAATCTGTTGGGCTCTGCCCGCGTAGGTTCGAATCCTGCCGACAACGCTGAAATAAATTACAATTTATGAGTGATTCGTGAAAAGTGCCACTTTAACTATTTGCATTGAACATTAAGTACAGTTGTCGTGGCCGAGTGGTTAAGGCGACAGACTTGAAATCTGTTGGGCTCTGCCCGCGTAGGTTCGAATCCTGCCGACAACGCTCAAATAAAATTACAATTTATGAGTGATTCGGGAAAAGTGCGATTTTATCTATTTGCATTGAACATTAAGCACAGTTGTCGTGGCCAAGTGGTTAAGGCGACAGACTCGAAATCTGTTGGGCTCTGCCCGCGTAGGTTCGAATCCTGCCGACAACGCTGAAATAAATTACAATTTATGAGTGATTCGTGAATAGTGCAACTTTAACTATTTGCATTGAACATTAAGTACAGTTTTTCGTGGCCGAGTGGTTAAGGCGACAGACTTGAAATCTGTTGGGCTCTGCCCGCGTAGGTTCGAATCCTGCCGACAACGCTGAAATAAATTACAATTTATGAGTGATTCGTGAATAGTGCGATTTTATCTATTTGCATTGAACATTAAGTACAGTTGTCGTGGCCGAGTGGTTAAGGCGACAGACTAGAAATCTGTTGGGCTCTTCTCGCGTAGGTTCGAATCCTGCCGACAACGCTCAAATAAAATTACAATTTATGAGTGATTCGGGAAAAGTGCGATTTTCACTATTTGCATTGAACATTAAGCAAAGTTGTCGTGGCCGAGTGGTTAAGGCGACAGAGTAGAAATCTGTTGGGCTCTGCCCGCGTAGGTTCGAATGCTGCCGACAACGCTGAAATAAATTACAATTTATGAGTGATTCGTGAAAAGTGCAACTTTAACTATTTGCATTGAACATTAAGTACAGTTGTCGTGGCCGAGTGGTTAAGGCGACAGACTAGAAATCTGTTGGGCTCTGCCCGCGTAGCTTCGAATCCTGCCGACAACGCTCAAATAAATTACAATTTATGAGTGATTCGTGAACAGTGCGATTTTATCTATTTGCATTTAACATTAAGTACAGTTGTCGTGGCCGAGTGGTTAAGGCGACAGATTAGAAATCTGTTGGGCTCTGCCCGCGTAGGTTCGAATCCTGCCGACAACGCTCAAATAAATTACAATTTATGAGTGATTCGTGAATAGTGCGATTTTATCTATTTGCATTGAACATTAAGTACAATTGTCGTGGCCGAGTGGTTAAGGCGACAGACTAGAAATCTGTTGGGCTCTGCCCGCGTAGGTTCGAATCCTGCCGACAACGTTCAAATAAAATTACAATTTATGAGTGATTCGGGAAAAGTGCGATTTTATCTATTTGCATTGAACATTAAGCAAAGTTGTCGTGGCCGAGTGGTTAAGGCGACAGACTCGAAATCTGTTGGGCTCTGCCCGCGTAGGTTCGAATCCTGCCGACAACGCTCAAATAAAATTACAATTTATGAGTAATTCGGGAAAAGTGCGATTTTCACTGTTTGCATTGATCATTAAGCACAATTGTCGTGGTCGAGTGGTTAAGTGGTCACTTCCCAATAGAATGAAACTTTTGTACCGGCAAAACGGCGATTGTGACGTTTTCGCACTCAAAGCGTCATATTAAAAAAATTAAGAAATTTTCCCGTTCAATGTGCATGTGACGCCGATGTGGACTATTTTGTTAATATTTTGGCGATAGCCGGTTCCAGGTCTAGGCTTAGTTGTAAGTTTTGTGTGGGTTTGAATTTTTGGTATTTTGGAATATTTGTCTTAAAATTTTAAGATAAAAACTTGTTGTAAAGTTTAGGCAGTTGTCATAGAAAACTGGTTACATGGATTCTGTCTAAATTAAGACTGTAGGCAGTCAAAACCTAGGTCTCGCTGCAAGCCAAAATTCAGGATAAGTTTATGATGTAGTTTTGCGATGGTAGCTTCTTGATTTAATGTAGGGGAAGGTGGGGTAAAGCCGACCAACTTGGTAAAGTGGCACACCCCTCTTATTTTCTTAATAAAGTTTTTTAAGCGCGCGGATACCACTAAGTTTAGTGAAGCATGACATAACGTGGTTGCACACGCCATTATTCGAGGTTACGTGGAAAAACAGGCAAGAAAAGGCACGGAATTCGTTTTTTGTACTCTCTGATCTATTGAAAGGTATGTCTTGTAACTTAGATTTTATTTTACAAACATAAGGTAGACGTTTGGTTGAATGGTAGAAAGAAGTTTTACTGAATCACGTACGCATTACATAGGGGTGGGGGTAAAGTGGACCTATGATCCTGATCCTGATCCTGATCCTGATCCATATTGATCCTGTTCCAACCAACACCGAATCTTACTCCGTTAATGTTAGTTCAACTAGCATTGACTTGTGTGATGGCAGAAATATTGGCTTAGATGCGGCTGGTCTTCCCGAGATGCCTGAATCGTTACCTGCACAGCCAATAGATGTAGCCCAACCGGCTTCTCCTGAAGATGCAAATTTCAGTTTCACAATTATAAGTCCTGTTGAACTGCTTCCTATGCCGAAAGCAGCTCACACTCGCCAAAAGAGGAAGTCTAAGACAGGTGCAACTGCTATTTTAACCAGTTCACCATACAAGAAGCAGTTGGCTGCAACGAATCGTAGTCAATCCGCGGTATCTGGCAACAGCAGTAAAATAAGTTCATCGAAAAAGCGTTCTATGAAGAAAGCTAAGGTTTCCAGGTCATCAATGCAGCAGAAGGACACAGTCGATGAAAGTGATAACAACGTAGATGCAGAATGCTTTTACTGCAACGAAATGTATTGCAAATCATCCTAGAATGATGGGTGGATCCAGTGCTCCAAATGCATGCGATGGGCGCATGAAGCCTGCTCTGGGTGTAATGAAGAGGATGACAACATTATTTGTGAATTAAGTTTTTAAAAATTGATGGTGAACTGCGATTACTTTCATAACTACTTCGCTTATGATGACAATTTGTAAATAAATTGATTGTGATGTGGAACAAATTGCCTTGTTTACTCAAAACTTACGGTGGTCCACTTTAGCCCACATGTGTGGGGTAAAGTGGACTATTGGGGGTTCTTTTAAATCAAAAAAAAGTTATGTAAGAAAGCAAGCAATCAATAAAAGGGCACTTCAAAAATTAGCGAAATACCTTTGATTTAACTCTCAAAACAAAAAAGTCAAATGTTTTGGTGAAATCAGTGAATTGTAACGATTTAAGACTTAGGTGGTCCGCTTTACCCCACCCTCCCCTACTTTCCATTGAAAAACCTATCCTTTTGAATTGGAACATGACCCCTTAAGGCGACAGACTAGCAATCTGTTTGGCTCTGCCCTCGAAGTTTCGAATTCTGTTCACAACGCTGGAAAAAAATGACGTTTTCATAAGTGTTTCGGGAAAAGTGCGATTTTATCTATTTGCATTGAACATTAAGCCCCGTTTTTCGTGGCCGAGTGGTTAAGGCGACAGACTTGAAATCTGTTGGGATCTGCACGCGTAGGTTCGAATCCTGTCGACAACGCTGAAATAAAATTACAATTTATGAGTGATTCGTGAAAAGTGTCAATTTCAATATTTGCATTGAACATTAAGCACAGTTGTCGTGGCCGAGTGGTTAAGGCGACAGATTAGAAATCTGTTGGGCTCTGCCCGCGTAGGTTCGAATCCTGCCGACAACGCTGAAATAAATTACAATTTATGAGTGATTCGGGAAAAGTGCGAATTTATCTATTTTCATTTAACATTAAGTACAGTTGTCGTGGCCGAGTGGTTAAGGCGACAGACTTGAAATCTGTTGGGCTCTGCCCGCGTAGGTTCGAATGCTGCCGACAACGCTCAACTAAAATTACGTTTTCATGAGTGATTCGAGAATAGTGCGATTATATCTATTTGCATTGAACATTAAGTACTGTTGTCGTGGCCGACAGGTTAAGGCGACAGACGAGAAATCTGTTGGGCTCTGCCCGCGTAGGTTCGAATCCTGCCGACAACGCTGAAATAAATTACAATTTATGAGTGATTCGTGAAAAGTGCCACTTTAACTATTTGCATTGAACATTAAGTACAGTTGTCGTGGCCGAGTGGTTAAGGCGACAGACTAGAAATCTGTTGGGCTCTGCCCGCGTAGGTTCGAATCCTGCCGACAACGCTCAAATAAAATTACAATTTATGAGTGATTCGGGAAAAGTGCGATTTTATCTATTTGCATTGAACATTAAGCACAGTTGTCGTGGCCAAGTGGTTAAGGCGACAGACTCGAAATCTGTTGGGCTCTGCCCGCGTAGGTTCGAATCCTGCCGACAACGCTCAAATAAAATTACAATTCATGAGTGATTCGAGAAAAGAGCGATTTTATCTGTTTGCATTGAACATTAAGCACAGTTGTCGTGGCCGAGTGGTTAAAGCGACAGACTAGAAATCTGTTATGCTCTGCCCGCGTAGGTTCGAATCCTGCCGACAACGCTCAAATAAAATTACAATTTATGAGTGATTCGAGAAAAGAACGATTTTATCTATTTGCATTGAACATTAAGTACAGTTGTCGTGGCCGAGTAGTTAAGGTGACAAACTAGAAATCTGTTAGGCTCTGCCCGCGTAGGTTCGAATCCTGCCGACAACGCTGAAATAAATTACAATTTATGAGTGATTCGTGAATAGTGCGATTTTATCTATTTGCATTGAACATTAAGTACAGTTGTCGTGGCCGAGTGGTTAAGGCGACAGACTAGAAATTTGTTGGGCTCTGCCCGCGTAGGTTCGAATCCTGCCGACAACGCTCAAATAAAATTACAATTTATGAGTGATTCGGGAAAAGTGCGATTTTCAGTATTTGCATTGAACATTAAGCAAAGTTGTCGTGGCCGAGTGGTTAAGGCGACAGACTTGAAATCTGTTGGGCTCTGCCCGCGTAGCTTCGAATCCTGTCGACAACGCTGAAATAAAATTACGTTTTCATGAGTGATTCGAAAAAAGAGCGATTTTATCTATTTGCATTGAACATTAAGTACAGTTGTCGTGGCCTAGTGGTTAAGGCGATAGACTAGAAATTTGTTGGGCACTGCCCGCGTAGGTTCGAATCCTGCCGTAAACGCTGAAATAAATTACAATTTATGAGTGATTCGTGAAAAGTGCAACTTTAACTATTTGCATTGAACATTAAGTACAGTTGTCGTGGCCGAGTGGTTAAGGCGACAGACTAGAAATCTGTTGGGCTCCGCCCGCGTAGGTTCGAATCCTGCCGACAACGCTGAAATAAATTACAATTTATGAGTGATTCGTGAATAGTGCAACTTTAACTATTTGCATTGAACATTAAGTACAGTTTTTCGTGGCCGAGTGGTTAAGGCGACAGACTTGAAATCTGTTGGGCTCTGCCCGCGTAGGTTCGAATCCTGCCGACAACGCTGAAATAAATTACAATTTATGAGTGATTCGTGAATAGTGCGATTTTATCTATTTGCATTGAACATTAAGTACAGTTGTCGTGGCCGAGTGGTTAAGGCGACAGACTAGAAATCTGTTGGGCTCTGCCCGCGTAGGTTCGAATCCTGTCGACAACGCTGAAATAAATTACAATTTATGAGTGATTCGGGAAAAGTGCGAATTTATCTATTTGCATTTAACATTAAGTACAGTTGTCGTGGCCGAGTGGTTAAAGCGACAGACTAGAAATCTGTTGGGCTCCGCCCGCGTAGGTTCGAATCCGGCCGACAACGCTGAAATAAATTACAATTTATGAGTGATTCGTGAATAGTGCAACTTTAACTATTTGCATTGAACATTAAGTACAGTTTTTCGTGGCCGAGTGGTTAAGGCGACCGACTTGAAATCTGTTGGGCTCTGCCCGCGTAGGTTCGAATCCTGCCGACAACGCTGAAATAAATTACAATTTATGAGTGATTCGTGAATAGTGCGATTTTATCTATTTGCATTGAACATTAAGTACAGTTGTCGTGGCCGAGTGGTTAAGGCGACAGACTAGAAATCTGTTGGGCTCTTCTCGCGTAGGTTCGAATCCTGCCGACAACGCCCAAATAAAATTACAATTTATGAGTGATTCGGGAAAAGTGCGATTTTCACTATTTGCATTGAACATTAAGCAAAGTTGTCGTGGCCGAGTGGTTAAGGCGACAGAGTAGTAATCTGTTGGGCTCTGCCCGCGTAGGTTCGAATGCTGCCGACAACGCTGAAATAAATTACAATTTATGAGTGATTCGTGAAAAGTGCAACTTTAACTATTTGCATTGAACATTAAGTACAGTTGTCGTGGCCGAGTGGTTAAGGCGACAGACTAGAAATCTGTTGGGCTCTGCCCGCGTAGCTTCGAATCCTGCCGACAACGCTCAAATAAATTACAATTTATGAGTGATTCGTGAACAGTGCGATTTTATCTATTTGCATTGAACATTAAGCACAGTTGTCGTGGCCGAGTGGTTAAGGCGACAGATTAGAAATTTGTTGGGCTCCACCCGCGTAGGTTCGAATCCTGCCGACAACGCTCAAATAAAATTACAATTTATGAGTGATTCGGAAAAAGTGCGAATTTATCTATTTGCATTTAACATTAAGTACAGTTGTCGTGGCCGAGTGGTTAAGGCGACAGATTAGAAATATGTTGGGCTCTGCCCGCGTAGGTTCGAATCCTGTCGACAACGCTCAAATAAATTACAATTTATGAGTGATTCGTGAATAGTGCGATTTTATCTATTTGCATTGAACATTAAGTACAGTTGTCGTGGCCGAGTGGTTAAGGCGACAGACTAGAAATCTGTTGGGCTCTGCCCGCGTAGGTTCGAATCCTGCCGACAACGCTCAAATAAAATTACAATTTATGAGTGATTCGGGAAAAGTGCGAATTTATCTATTTTCATTTAACATTAAGTACAGTTGTCGTGGCCGAGTGGTTAAGGCGACAGACTAGAAATCTGTTGGGCTCTGCCCGAGTAGGTTCGAATGCTGCCGACAAAGGTGAAATAAATTACAATTTATGAGTGATTCGTGAAAAGTGCAACTTTAACTATTTGCATTGAACATTAAGTACAGTTGTCGTGGCCGAGTGGTTAAGGCGACAGACTAGAAATCTGTTGGGCTCTGCCCGCGTAGGTTCGAATCCTGCCGACAACGCTGAAATAAATTACAATTTATGAGTGATTCGTGAACAGTGCGATTTTATCTATTTGCATTGAACATTAAGTACAGTTGTCGTGGCCGAGTGGTTAAGGCGACAGATTAGAAATCTGTTGGGCTCTGCCCGCGTAGGTTCGAATCCTGTCGACAACGCTGAAATAAATTACAATTTATGAGTGATTCGGGAAAAGTGCGAATTTATCTATTTGCATTTAACATTAAGTACAGTTGTCGTGGCCGAGTGGTTAAGGCGACAGACTCGAAATCTGTTGGGCTCTGCCCGCGGAGGTTCGAATCCTGCCGACAACGCTAAAATAAATTACAATTTATGAGTGATTCGTGAATAGTGCCACTTTAACTATTTGCATTGAACATTAAGCACAGTTGTCGTGGCCGAGTGGTTAAGGCGACAGACTAGAAATCTGTTGGGCTCTGCCCGCGTAGGTTCGAATCCTGCCGACAACGCTGAAATAAATTACAATTTATGAGTGATTCGTGAATAGTGCGATTTTATCTATTTGCATTGAAAATTAAGCACAGTTGTCGTGGCCGAGTGGTTAAGGCGACAGACTAGAAATCTGTTGGGCTCTGCCCGCGTAGGTTCGAATGCTGCCGACAACGCTCAAATAAATTACAATTTATGAGTGATTCGTGAAAAGTGCAACTTTAACTATTTGCATTGAACATTAAGTACAGTTTTTCGTGGCCGAGTGGTTAAGGCGACAGACTAGAAATCTGTTGGGCTCTGCCCGCGTAGGTTCGAATCCTGCCGACAACGCTCAAATAAAATTACAATTTATGAGTGATTCGTGAATAGTGCGATTTTATCTATTTGCATTGAACATTAAGTACAGTTGTCGTGGCCGAGTGGTTAAGGCGACAGACTAGAAATCTGTTGGGCTCTTCTCGCGTAGGTTCGAATCCTGCCGACAACGCCCAAATAAAATTACAATTTATGAGTGATTCGGGAAAAGTGCGATTTTCACTATTTGCATTGAACATTAAGCAAAGTTGTCGTGGCCGAGTGGTTAAGGCGACAGAGTAGTAATCTGTTGGGCTCTGCCCGCGTAGGTTCGAATGCTGCCGACAACGCTGAAATAAATTACAATTTATGAGTGATTCGTGAAAAGTGCAACTTTAACTATTTGCATTGAACATTAAGTACAGTTGTCGTGGCCGAGTGGTTAAGGCGACAGACTAGAAATCTGTTGGGCTCTGCCCGCGTAGCTTCGAATCCTGCCGACAACGCTCAAATAAATTACAATTTATGAGTGATTCGTGAACAGTGCGATTTTATCTATTTGCATTGAACATTAAGCACAGTTGTCGTGGCCGAGTGGTTAAGGCGACAGATTAGAAATTTGTTGGGCTCCACCCGCGTAGGTTCGAATCCTGCCGACAACGCTCAAATAAAATTACAATTTATGAGTGATTCGGAAAAAGTGCGAATTTATCTATTTGCATTTAACATTAAGTACAGTTGTCGTGGCCGAGTGGTTAAGGCGACAGATTAGAAATATGTTGGGCTCTGCCCGCGTAGGTTCGAATCCTGTCGACAACGCTCAAATAAATTACAATTTATGAGTGATTCGTGAATAGTGCGATTTTATCTATTTGCATTGAACATTAAGTACAGTTGTCGTGGCCGAGTGGTTAAGGCGACAGACTAGAAATCTGTTGGGCTCTGCCCGCGTAGGTTCGAATCCTGCCGACAACGCTCAAATAAAATTACAATTTATGAGTGATTCGGGAAAAGTGCGAATTTATCTATTTTCATTTAACATTAAGTACAGTTGTCGTGGCCGAGTGGTTAAGGCGACAGACTAGAAATCTGTTGGGCTCTGCCCGAGTAGGTTCGAATGCTGCCGACAAAGGTGAAATAAATTACAATTTATGAGTGATTCGTGAAAAGTGCAACTTTAACTATTTGCATTGAACATTAAGTACAGTTGTCGTGGCCGAGTGGTTAAGGCGACAGACTAGAAATCTGTTGGGCTCTGCCCGCGTAGGTTCGAATCCTGCCGACAACGCTGAAATAAATTACAATTTATGAGTGATTCGTGAACAGTGCGATTTTATCTATTTGCATTGAACATTAAGTACAGTTGTCGTGGCCGAGTGGTTAAGGCGACAGACTAGAAATCTGTTGGGCTCTGCCCGCGTAGGTTCGAATCCTGCCGACAACGCTCAAATAAAATTACAATTTATGAGTGATTCGGGAAAAGTGCGAATTTATCTATTTTCATTTAACATTAAGTACAGTTGTCGTGGCCGAGTGGTTAAGGCGACAGACTAGAAATCTGTTGGGCTCTGCCCGAGTAGGTTCGAATGCTGCCGACAAAGGTGAAATAAATTACAATTTATGAGTGATTCGTGAAAAGTGCAACTTTAACTATTTGCATTGAACATTAAGTACAGTTGTCGTGGCCGAGTGGTTAAGGCGACAGACTTGAAATCTGTTGGGCTCTGCCCGCGTAGGTTCGAATCCTGCCGACAACGCTGAAATAAATTACAATTTATGAGTGATTCGTGAACAGTGCGATTTTATCTATTTGCATTGAACATTAAGTACAGTTGTCGTGGCCGAGTGGTTAAGGCGACAGATTAGAAATCTGTTGGGCTCTGCCCGCGTAGGTTCGAATCCTGTCGACAACGCTGAAATAAATTACAATTTATGAGTGATTCGGGAAAAGTGCGAATTTATCTATTTGCATTTAACATTAAGTACAGTTGTCGTGGCCGAGTGGTTAAGGCGACAGACTCGAAATCTGTTGGGCTCTGCCCGCGGAGGTTCGAATCCTGCCGACAACGCTAAAATAAATTACAATTTATGAGTGATTCGTGAATAGTGCCACTTTAACTATTTGCATTGAACATTAAGCACAGTTGTCGTGGCCGAGTGGTTAAGGCGACAGACTAGAAATCTGTTGGGCTCTGCCCGCGTAGGTTCGAATCCTGCCGACAACGCTGAAATAAATTACAATTTATGAGTGATTCGTGAATAGTGCGATTTTATCTATTTGCATTGAAAATTAAGCACAGTTGTCGTGGCCGAGTGGTTAAGGCGACAGACTAGAAATCTGTTGGGCTCTGCCCGCGTAGGTTCGAATGCTGCCGACAACGCTCAAATAAATTACAATTTATGAGTGATTCGTGAAAAGTGCAACTTTAACTATTTGCATTGAACATTAAGTACAGTTTTTCGTGGCCGAGTGGTTAAGGCGACCGACTTGAAATCTGTTGGGCTCTGCCCGCGTAGGTTCGAATCCTGCCGACAACGCTCAAATAAATTATAATTTATGAGTGATTCGTGAATAGTGCGATTTTATCTATTTGCATTGAACATTAAGCACAGTTGTCGTGGCCGAGTGGTTAAGGCGACAGATTAGAAATTTGTTGGGCTCCACCCGCGTAGGTTCGAATCCTGCCGACAACGCTCAAATAAAATTACAATTTATGAGTGATTCGGAAAAAGTGCGAATTTATCTATTTGCATTTAACATTAAGTACAGTTGTCGTGGCCGAGTGGTTAAGGCGACAGATTAGAAATATTTTGGGCTCTGCCCGCGTAGGTTCGAATCCTGTCGACAACGCTCAAATAAATTACAATTTATGAGTGATTCGTGAATAGTGCGATTTTATCTATTTGCATTGAACATTAAGTACAGTTGTCGTGGCCGAGTGGTTAAGGCGACAGACTAGAAATCTGTTGGGCTCTGCCCGCGTAGGTTCGAATCCTGCCGACAACGCTCAAATAAAATTACAATTTATGAGTGATTCGGGAAAAGTGCGAATTTGTCTATTTTCATTTAACATTAAGTACAGTTGTCGTGGCCGAGTGGTTAAGGCGACAGACTAGAAATCTGTTGGGCTCTGCCCGAGTAGGTTCGAATGCTGCCGACAAAGGTGAAATAAATTACAATTTATGAGTGATTCGTGAAAAGTGCAACTTTAACTATTTGCATTGAACATTAAGTACAGTTGTCGTGGCCGAGTGGTTAAGGCGACAGACTAGAAATCTGTTGGGCTCTGCCCGCGTAGGTTCGAATCCTGCCGACAACGCTGAAATAAATTACAATTTATGAGTGATTCGTGAACAGTGCGATTTTATCTATTTGCATTGAACATTAAGTACAGTTGTCGTGGCCGAGTGGTTAAGGCGACAGATTAGAAATCTGTTGGGCTCTGCCCGCGTAGGTTCGAATCCTGTCGACAACGCTGAAATAAATTACAATTTATGAGTGATTCGGGAAAAGTGCGAATTTATCTATTTGCATTTAACATTAAGTACAGTTGTCGTGGCCGAGTGGTTAAGGCGACAGACTCGAAATCTGTTGGGCTCTGCCCGCGGAGGTTCGAATCCTGCCGACAACGCTGAAATAAATTACAATTTATGAGTGATTCGTGAATAGTGCCACTTTAACTATTTGCATTGAACATTAAGCACAGTTGTCGTGGCCGAGTGGTTAAGGCGACAGACTAGAAATCTGTTGGGCTCTGCCGGCGTAGGTTCGAATCCTGCCGACAACGCTGAAATAAATTACAATTTATGAGTGATTCGTGAAAAGTGCAACTTTAACTATTTGCATTGAACATTAAGTACAGTTGTCGTGGCCGAGTGGTTAAGGCGACAGACTAGAAATCTGTTGGGCTCTGCCCGCGTAGGTTCGAATCCTGCCGACAACGCTGAAATAAATTACAATTTATGAATGATTCGTGAATAGTGCGATTTTATCTATTTGCATTGAAAATTAAGCACAGTTGTCGTGGCCGAGTGGTTAAGGCGACAGACTAGAAATCTGTTGGGCTCTGCCCGCGTAGGTTCGAATGCTGCCGACAACGCTCAAATAAATTACAATTTATGAGTGATTCGTGAAAAGTGCAACTTTAACTATTTGCATTGAACATTAAGTACAGTTGTCGTGGCCGAGTGGTTAAGGCGACAGATTAGAAATCTGTTGGGCTCTGCCCGCGTAGGTTCGAATCCTGCCGACAACGCTGAAATAAATTACAATTTATGAGTGATTCGTGAACAGTGCGATTTTATCTATTTGCATTGAACATTAAGTACAGTTGTCGTGGCCGAGTGGTTAAGGCGACAGATTAGAAATCTGTTGGGCTCTGCCCGCGTAGCTTCGAATCCTGCCGACAACGCTCAAATAAATTACAATTTATGAGTGATTCGTGAACAGTGCGATTTTATCTATTTGCATTGAACATTAAGCACAGTTGTCGTGGCCGAGTGGTTAAGGCGACAGATTAGAAATTTGTTGGGCTCCACCCGCGTAGGTTCGAATCCTGCCGACAACGCTCAAATAAAATTACAATTTATGAGTGATTCGGAAAAAGTGCGAATTTATCTATTTGCATTTAACATTAAGTACAGTTGTCGTGGCCGAGTGGTTAAGGCGACAGATTAGAAATATGTTGGGCTCTGCCCGCGTAGGTTCGAATCCTGTCGACAACGCTCAAATAAATTACAATTTATGAGTGATTCGTGAATAGTGCGATTTTATCTATTTGCATTGAACATTAAGTACAGTTGTCGTGGCCGAGTGGTTAAGGCGACAGACTAGAAATCTGTTGGGCTCTGCCCGCGTAGGTTCGAATCCTGCCGACAACGCTCAAGTAAAATTACAATTTATGAGTGATTCGGGAAAAGTGCGAATTTATCTATTTTCATTTAACATTAAGTACAGTTGTCGTGGCCGAGTGGTTAAGGCGACAGACTAGAAATCTGTTGGGCTCTGCCCGAGTAGGTTCGAATGCTGCCGACAAAGGTGAAATAAATTACAATTTATGAGTGATTCGTGAAAAGTGCAACTTTAACTATTTGCATTGAACATTAAGTACAGTTGTCGTGGCCGAGTGGTTAAGGCGACAGACTAGAAATCTGTTGGGCTCTGCCCGCGTAGGTTCGAATCCTGCCGACAACGCTGAAATAAATTACAATTTATGAGTGATTCGTGAAAAGTGCAACTTTAACTATTTGCATTGAACATTAAGTACAGTTGTCGTGGCCGAGTGGTTAAGGCGACAGACTAGAAATCTGTTGGGCTCTGCCCGCGTAGGTTCGAATCCTGCCGACAACGCTGAAATAAATTACAATTTATGAGTGATTCGTGAATAGTGCGATTTTATCTATTTGCATTGAAAATTAAGCACAGTTGTCGTGGCCGAGTGGTTAAGGCGACAGACTAGAAATCTGTTGGGCTCTGCCCGCGTAGGTTCGAATGCTGTCGACAACGCTCAAATAAATTACAATTTATGAGTGATTCGTGAAAAGTGCAACTTTAACTATTTGCATTGAACATTAAGTACAGTTGTCGTGGCCGAGTGGTTAAGGCGACAGACTAGAAATCTGTTGGGCTCTGCCCGCGTAGGTTCGAATCCTGCCGACAACGCTGAAATAAATTACAATTTATGAGTGATTCGTGAATAGTGCGATTTTATCTATTTGCATTGAACATTAAGTACAGTTGTCGTGGCCGAGTGGTTAAGGCGACAGATTAGAAATCTGTTGGGCTCTGCCCGCGTAGCTTCGAATCCTGCCGACAACGCTCAAATAAATTACAATTTATGAGTGATTCGTGAACAGTGCGATTTTATCTATTTGCATTGAACATTAAGCACAGTTGTCGTGGCCGAGTGGTTAAGGCGACAGATTAGAAATTTGTTGGGCTCCACCCGCGTAGGTTCGAATCCTGCCGACAACGCTCAAATAAAATTACAATTTATGAGTGATTCGGAAAAAGTGCGAATTTATCTATTTGCATTTAACATTAAGTACAGTTGTCGTGGCCGAGTGGTTAAGGCGACAGATTAGAAATATGTTGGGCTCTGCCCGCGTAGGTTCGAATCCTGTCGACAACGCTCAAATAAATTACAATTTATGAGTGATTCGTGAATAGTGCGATTTTATCTATTTGCATTGAACATTAAGTACAGTTGTCGTGGCCGAGTGGTTAAGGCGACAGACTAGAAATCTGTTGGGCTCTGCCCGCGTAGGTTCGAATCCTGCCGACAACGCTCAAATAAAATTACAATTTATGAGTGATTCGGGAAAAGTGCGAATTTATCTATTTTCATTTAACATTAAGTACACTTGTCGTGGCCGAGTGGTTAAGGCGACAGACTAGAAATCTGTTGGGCTCTGCCCGAGTAGGTTCGAATGCTGCCGACAAAGGTGAAATAAATTACAATTTATGAGTGATTCGTGAAAAGTGCAACTTTAACTATTTGCATTGAACATTAAGTACAGTTGTCGTGGCCGAGTGGTTAAGGCGACAGACTAGAAATCTGTTGGGCTCTGCCCGCGTAGGTTCGAATCCTGCCGACAACGCTGAAATAAATTACAATTTATGAGTGATTCGTGAACAGTGCGATTTTATCTATTTGCATTGAACATTAAGTACAGTTGTCGTGGCCGAGTGGTTAAGGCGACAGATTAGAAATCTGTTGGGCTCTGCCCGCGTAGGTTCGAATCCTGTCGACAACGCTGAAATAAATTACAATTTATGAGTGATTCGGGAAAAGTGCGAATTTATCTATTTGCATTTAACATTAAGTACAGTTGTCGTGGCCGAGTGGTTAAGGCGACAGACTCGAAATCTGTTGGGCTCTGCCCGCGGAGGTTCGAATCCTGCCGACAACGCTGAAATAAATTACAATTTATGAGTGATTCGTGAATAGTGCCACTTTAACTATTTGCATTGAACATTAAGCACAGTTGTCGTGGCCGAGTGGTTAAGGCGACAGACTAGAAATCTGTTGGGCTCTGCCCGCGAAGGTTCGAATCCTGCCGACAACGCTGAAATAAATTACAATTTATGAGTGATTCGTGAATAGTGCGATTTTATCTATTTGCATTGAAAATTAAGCACAGTTGTCGTGGCCGAGTGGTTAAGGCGACAGACTAGAAATCTGTTGGGCTCTGCCCGCGTAGGTTCGAATGCTGCCGACAACGCTCAAATAAATTACAATTTATGAGTGATTCGTGAAAAGTGCAACTTTAACTATTTGCATTGAACATTAAGTACAGTTGTCGTGGCCGAGTGGTTAAGGCGACAGACTAGAAATCTGTTGGGCTCTGCCCGCGTAGGTTCGAATCCTGCCGACAACGCTGAAATAAATTACAATTTATGAGTGATTCGTGAATAGTGCGATTTTATCTATTTGCATTGAACATTAAGTACAGTTGTCGTGGCCGAGTGGTTAAGGCGACAGATTAGAAATCTGTTGGGCTCTGCCCGCGTAGGTTCGAATCCTGCCGACAACGCTCAAATAAAATTACAATTTATGAGTGATTCGGGAAAAGTGCGAATTTATCTATTTGCATTTAACATTAAGTATAGTTGTCGTGGCCGAGTGGTTAAAGCGACAGACTCGAAATCTGTTGGGCTCTGCCCGCGTAGGTTCGAATCCTGCCGACAACGCTCAAATAAATTACAATTTATGAGTGATTCGTGAATAGTGCCACTTTAACTATTTGCATTGAACATTAAGTACAGTTGTCGTGGCCGAGTGGTTAAGGCGACAGACTAGAAATCTGTTGGGCTCCGCCCGCGTAGGTTCGAATCCTGCCGACAACGCTGAAATAAAATTACAATTTATGAGTGATTCGGGAAAAGTGCGATTTTATCTATTTGCATTGAACATTAAGTACAGTTGTCGTGACCGAGTGGTTAAGGCGACAGACTAGAAATCTGTTGGGCTCCGCCCGCGTAGGTTCGAATCCTGCCGACAACGCTCAAATAAATTACAATTTATGAGTGATTCGTGAATAGTGCAACTATAACTATTTGCATTGAACATTAAGTACAGTTGTCGTGGCCGAGTGGTTAAGGCGACAGACTAGAAATCTGTTGGGCTCTGCCCGCGTAGGTTCGAATGCTGCCGACAACGCTGAAATAAATTACAATTTATGAGTGATTCGTGAATAGTGCGATTTTATCTATTTGCATTGAACATTAAGTACAGTTGTCGTGGCCGAGTGGTTAAGGCGACAGATTAGAAATCTGTTGGGCTCTGCCCGCGTAGGTTCGAATCCTGCCGACAACGCTCAAATAAAATTACAATTTATGAGTGATTCGGGAAAAGTGCGATTTTATCTATTTGCATTGAACATTAAGCAAAGTTGTCGTGGCCGAGTGGTTAAGGCGACAGACTCGAAATCTGTTGGGCTCTGCCCGCGTAGGTTCGAATCCTGCCGACAACGCTCAAATAAAATTACAATTTATGAGTAATTCGGGAAAAGTGCGATTTTCACTGTTTGCATTGATCATTAAGCACAATTGTCGTGGTCGAGTGGTTAAGTGGTCACTTCCCAATAGAATGAAACTTTTGTAACGGCAAAACGGCGATTGTGACGTTTTCGCACTCAAAGCGTCATATTAAAAAAATTAAGAAATTTTCCCGTTCAATGTGCATGTGACGCCGATGTGGACTATTTTGTTAATATTTTGGCGATAGCCGGTTCCAGGTCTAGGCTTAGTTGTAAGTTTTGTGTGGGTTTGAATTTTTGGTATTTTGGAATATTTTTCTTAAAATTTTAAGATAAAAACTTGTTGTAAAGTTTAGGCAGTTGTCATAGAAAACTGGTTACATGGATTCTGTCTAAATTAAGACTGTAGGCAGTCAAAACCTAGGTCTCGCTGCAAGCCAAAATTCAGGATAAGTTTATGTTGTAGTTTTGCGATGGTAGCTTCTTGATTTAATGTAGGGGAAGGTGGGGTAAAGCCGACCAACTTGGTAAAGTGGCACACCCCTCTTATTTTCTTAATAAAGTTTTTTAAGCGCGCGGATACCACTAAGTTTAGTGAAGCATGACATAACGTGGTTGCACACGCCATTATTCGAGGTTACGTGGAAAAACAGGCAAGAAAAGGCACGGAATTCGTTTTTTGTACTCTCTGATCTATTGAAAGGTATGTCTTGTAACTTAGACTTTATTTTACAAACATAAGGTAGACGTTTGGTTGAATGGTAGAAAGAAGTTTTACTGAATCACGTACGCATTACATAGGGGTGGGGGTAAAGTGGACCTATGATCCTGATCCTGATCCTGATCCTGATCCATATTGATCCTGTTCCAACCAACACCGAATCTTACTCCGTTAATGTTAGTTCAACTAGCATTGACTTGTGTGATGGCAGAAATATTGGCTTAGATGCGGCTGGTCTTCCCGAGATGCCTGAATCGTTACCTGCACAGCCAATAGATGTAGCCCAACCGGCCTCTCCTGAAGATGCAAATTTCAGTTTCACAATTATAAGTCCTGTTGAACTGCTTCCTATGCCGAAAGCAGCTCACACTCGCCAAAAGAGGAAGTCTAAGACAGGTGCAACTGCTATTTTAACCAGTTCACCATACAAGAAGCAGTTGGCTGCAACGAATCGTAGTCAATCCGCGGTATCTGGCAACAGCAGTAAAATAAGTTCATCGAAAAAGCGTTCTATGAAGAAAGCTAAGGTTTCCAGGTCATCAATGCAGCAGAAGGACACAGTCGATGAAAGTGATAACAACGTAGATGCAGAATGCTTTTACTGCAACGAAATGTATTGCAAATCATCCTAGAATGATGGGTGGATCCAGTGCTCCAAATGCATGCGATGGGCGCATGAAGCCTGCTCTGGGTGTAATGAAGAGGATGACAACATTATTTGTGAATTAAGTTTTTAAAAATTGATGGTGAACTGCGATTACTTTCATAACTACTTCGCTTATGATGACAATTTGTAAGTAAATTGATTGTGATGTGGAACAAATTGCCTTGTTTACTCAAAACTTACGGTGGTCCACTTTAGCCCACATGTGTGGGGTAAAGTGGACTATTGGGGGTTCTTTTAAATCAAAAAAAAGTTATGTAAGAAAGCAAGCAATCAATAAAAGGGCACTTCAAAAATTAGCGAAATACCTTTGATTTAACTCTCAAAACAAAAAAGTCAAATGTTTTGGTGAAATCAGTGAATTGTAACGATTTAAGACTTAGGTGGTCCGCTTTACCCCACCCTCCCCTACTTTCCATTGAAAAACCTATCCTTTTGAATTGGAACATGACCCCTTAAGGCGACAGACTAGCAATCTGTTTGGTTCTGCCCTCGAAGTTTCGAATTCTGTTCACAACGCTGGAAAAAAATGACGTTTTCATAAGTGTTTCGGGAAAAGTACGATTTTATCTATTTGCATTGAACATTAAGCCCCGTTTTTCGTGGCCGAGTGGTTAAGGCGACAGACTTGAAATCTGTTGGGATCTGCACGCGTAGGTTCGAATCCTGTCGACAACGCTGAAATAAAATTACAATTTATGAGTGATTCGTGAAAAGTGTCAATTTCAATATTTGCATTGAACATTAAGCACAGTTGTCGTGGCCGAGTGGTTAAGGCGACAGATTAGAAATCTGTTGGGCTCTGCCCGCGTAGGTTCGAATCCTGCCGACAACGCTGAAATAAATTACAATTTATGAGTGATTCGGGAAAAGTGCGAATTTATCTATTTTCATTTAACATTAAGTACAGTTGTCGTGGCCGAGTGGTTAAGGCGACAGACTTGAAATCTGTTGGGCTCTGCCCGCGTAGGTTCGAATCCTGCCGACAACGCTCAAATAAAATTACGTTTTCATGAGTGATTCGAGAATAGTGCGATTATATCTATTTGCATTGAACATTAAGTACTGCTGTCGTGGCCGACAGGTTAAGGCGACAGACGAGAAATCTGTTGGGCTCTGCCCGCGTAGGTTCGAATCCTGCCGACAACGCTGAAATAAATTACAATTTATGAGTGATTCGTGAAAAGTGCCACTTTAACTATTTGCATTGAACATTAAGTACAGTTGTCGTGGCCGAGTGGTTAAGGCGACAGACTTGAAATCTGTTGGGCTCTGCCCGCGTAGGTTCGAATCCTGCCGACAACGCTCAAATAAAATTACAATTTATGAGTGATTCGGGAAAAGTGCGATTTTATCTATTTGCATTGAACATTAAGCACAGTTGTCGTGGCCAAGTGGTTAAGGCGACAGACTCGAAATCTGTTGGGCTCTGCCCGCGTAGGTTCGAATCCTGCCGACAACGCTGAAATAAAATTACAATTCATGAGTGATTCGAGAAAAGAGCGATTTTATCTATTTGCATTGAACATTAAGCACAGTTGTCGTGGCCGAGTGGTTAAAGCGACAGACTAGAAATCTGTTATGCTCTGCCCGCGTAGGTTCGAATCCTGCCAACAACGCTCAAATAAAATTACAATTTATGAGTGATTCGAGAAAAGAACGATTTTATCTATTTGCATTGAACATTAAGTACAGTTGTCGTGGCCGAGTAGTTAAGGTGACAAACTAGAAATCTGTTAGGCTCTGCCCGCGTAGGTTCGAATCCTGCCGACAACGCTGAAATAAATTACAATTTATGAGTGATTCGTGAATAGTGCGATTTTATCTATTTGCATTGAACATTAAGTACAGTTGTCGTGGCCGAGTGGTTAAGGCGACAGACTAGAAATTTGTTGGGCTCTGCCCGCGTAGGTTCGAATCCTGCCGACAACGCTCAAGTAAAATTACAATTTATGAGTGATTCGGGAAAAGTGCGATTTTCAGTATTTGCATTGAACATTAAGCAAAGTTGTCGTGGCCGAGTGGTTAAGGCGACAGACTTGAAATCTGTTGGGCTCTGCCCGCGTAGCTTCGAATCCTGTCGACAAAGCTGAAATAAAATTACGTTTTCATGAGTGATTCGAAAAAAGAGCGATTTTATCTATTTGCATTGAACATTAAGTACAGTTGTCGTGGCCTAGTGGTTAAGGCGATAGACTAGAAATTTGTTGGGCTCTGCCCGCGTAGGTTCGAATCCTGCCGTAAACGCTGAAATAAATTACAATTTATGAGTGATTCGTGAAAAGTGCAACTTTAACTATTTGCATTGAACATTAAGTACAGTTGTCGTGGCCGAGTGGTTAAGGCGACAGACTAGAAATCTGTTGGGCTCTGCCCGCGTAGGTTCGAATCCTGCCGACAACGCTCAAATAAATTACAATTTATGAGTGATTCGTGAATAGTGCGATTTTATCTATTTGCATTGAACATTAAGTACAATTGTCGTGGCCGAGTGGTTAAGGCGACAGACTAGAAATCTGTTGGGCTCTGCCCGCGTAGGTTCGAATCCTGCCGACAACGTTCAAATAAAATTACAATTTATGAGTGATTCGGGAAAAGTGCGATTTTATCTATTTGCATTGAACATTAAGCAAAGTTGTCGTGGCCGAGTGGTTAAGGCGACAGACTCGAAATCTGTTGGGCTCTGCCCGCGTAGGTTCGAATCCTGCCGACAACGCTCAAATAAAATTACAATTTATGAGTAATTCGGGAAAAGTGCGATTTTCACTGTTTGCATTGATCATTAAGCACAATTGTCGTGGTCGAGTGGTTAAGTGGTCACTTCCCAATAGAATGAAACTTTTGTACCGGCAAAACGGCGATTGTGACGTTTTCGCACTCAAAGCGTCATATTAAAAAAATTAAGAAATTTTCCCGTTCAATGTGCATGTGACGCCGATGTGGACTATTTTGTTAATATTTTGGCGATAGCCGGTTCCAGGTCTAGGCTTAGTTGTAAGTTTTGTGTGGGTTTGAATTTTTGGTATTTTGGAATATTTTTCTTAAAATTTTAAGATAAAAACTTGTTGTAAAGTTTAGGCAGTTGTCATAGAAAACTGGTTACATGGATTCTGTCTAAATTAAGACTGTAGGCAGTCAAAACCTAGGTCTCGCTGCAAGCCAAAATTCAGGATAAGTTTATGATGTAGTTTTGCGATGGTAGCTTCTTGATTTAATGTAGGGGAAGGTGGGGTAAAGCCGACCAACTTGGTAAAGTGGCACACCCCTCTTATTTTCTTAATAAAGTTTTTTAAGCGCGCGGATACCACTAAGTTTAGTGAAGCATGACATAACGTGGTTGCACACGCCATTATTCGAGGTTACGTGGAAAAACAGGCAAGAAAAGGCACGGAATTCGTTTTTTGTACTCTCTGATCTATTGAAAGGTATGTCTTGTAACTTAGACTTTATTTTACAAACATAAGGTAGACGTTTGGTTGAATGGTAGAAAGAAGTTTTACTGAATCACGTACGCATTACATAGGGGTGGGGGTAAAGTGGACCTATGATCCTGATCCTGATCCTGATCCTGATCCATATTGATCCTGTTCCAACCAACACCGAATCTTACTCCGTTAATGTTAGTTCAACTAGCATTGACTTGTGTGATGGCAGAAATATTGGCTTAGATGCGGCTGGTCTTCCCGAGATGCCTGAATCGTTACCTGCACAGCCAATAGATGTAGCCCAACCGGCCTCTCCTGAAGATGCAAATTTCAGTTTCACAATTATAAGTCCTGTTGAACTGCTTCCTATGCCGAAAGCAGCTCACACTCGCCAAAAGAGGAAGTCTAAGACAGGTGCAACTGCTATTTTAACCAGTTCACCATACAAGAAGCAGTTGGCTGCAACGAATCGTAGTCAATCCGCGGTATCTGGCAACAGCAGTAAAATAAGTTCATCGAAAAAGCGTTCTATGAAGAAAGCTAAGGTTTCCAGGTCATCAATGCAGCAGAAGGACACAGTCGATGAAAGTGATAACAACGTAGATGCAGAATGCTTTTACTGCAACGAAATGTATTGCAAATCATCCTAGAATGATGGGTGGATCCAGTGCTCCAAATGCATGCGATGGGCGCATGAAGCCTGCTCTGGGTGTAATGAAGAGGATGACAACATTATTTGTGAATTAAGTTTTTAAAAATTGATGGTGAACTGCGATTACTTTCATAACTACTTCGCTTATGATGACAATTTGTAAATAAATTGATTGTGATGTGGAACAAATTGCCTTGTTTACTCAAAACTTACGGTGGTCCACTTTAGCCCACATGTGTGGGGTAAAGTGGACTATTGGGGGTTCTTTTAAATCAAAAAAAAGTTATGTAAGAAAGCAAGCAATCAATAAAAGGGCACTTCAAAAATTAGCGAAATACCTTTGATTTAACTCTCAAAACAAAAAAGTCAAATGTTTTGGTGAAATCAGTGAATTGTAACGATTTAAGACTTAGGTGGTCCGCTTTACCCCACCCTCCCCTACTTTCCATTGAAAAACCTATCCTTTTGAATTGGAACATGACCCCTTAAGGCGACAGACTAGCAATCTGTTTGGTTCTGCCCTCGAAGTTTCGAATTCTGTTCACAACGCTGGAAAAAAATGACGTTTTCATAAGTGTTTCGGGAAAAGTACGATTTTATCTATTTGCATTGAACATTAAGCCCCGTTTTTCGTGGCCGAGTGGTTAAGGCGACAGACTTGAAATCTGTTGGGATCTGCACGCGTAGGTTCGAATCCTGTCGACAACGCTGAAATAAAATTACAATTTATGAGTGATTCGTGAAAAGTGTCAATTTCAATATTTGCATTGAACATTAAGCACAGTTGTCGTGGCCGAGTGGTTAAGGCGACAGATTAGAAATCTGTTGGGCTCTGCCCGCGTAGGTTCGAATCCTGCCGACAACGCTGAAATAAATTACAATTTATGAGTGATTCGGGAAAAGTGCGAATTTATCTATTTTCATTTAACATTAAGTACAGTTGTCGTGGCCGAGTGGTTAAGGCGACAGACTTGAAATCTGTTGGGCTCTGCCCGCGTAGGTTCGAATCCTGCCGACAACGCTCAAATAAAATTACGTTTTCATGAGTGATTCGAGAATAGTGCGATTATATCTATTTGCATTGAACATTAAGTACTGTTGTCGTGGCCGACAGGTTAAGGCGACAGACTAGAAATCTGTTGGGCTCTGCCCGCGTAGCTTCGAATCCTGCCGACAACGCTCAAATAAATTACAATTTATGAGTGATTCGTGAACAGTGCGATTTTATCTATTTGCATTGAACATTAAGCACAGTTGTCGTGGCCGAGTGGTTAAGGCGACAGATTAGAAATTTGTTGGGCTCCACCCGCGTAGGTTCGAATCCTGCCGACAACGCTCAAATAAAATTACAATTTATGAGTGATTCGGAAAAAGTGCGAATTTATCTATTTGCATTTAACATTAAGTACAGTTGTCGTGGCCGAGTGGTTAAGGCGACAGATTAGAAATATGTTGGGCTCTGCCCGCGTAGGTTCGAATCCTGTCGACAACGCTCAAATAAAATTACAATTTATGAGTGATTCGTGAATAGTGCGATTTTATCTATTTGCATTGAACATTAAGTACAGTTGTCGTGGCCGAGTGGTTAAGGCGACAGACTAGAAATCTGTTGGGCTCTGCCCGCGTAGGTTCGAATCCTGCCGACAACGCTCAAATAAAATTACAATTTATGAGTGATTCGGGAAAAGTGCGAATTTATCTATTTTCATTTAACATTAAGTACAGTTGTCGTGGCCGAGTGGTTAAGGCGACAGACTAGAAATCTGTTGGGCTCTGCCCGAGTAGGTTCGAATGCTGCCGACAAAGGTGAAATAAATTACAATTTATGAGTGATTCGTGAAAAGTGCAACTTTAACTATTTGCATTGAACATTAAGTACAGTTGTCGTGGCCGAGTGGTTAAGGCGACAGACTAGAAATCTGTTGGGCTCTGCCCGCGTAGGTTCGAATCCTGCCGACAACGCTGAAATAAATTACAATTTATGAGTGATTCGTGAACAGTGCGATTTTATCTATTTGCATTGAACATTAAGTACAGTTGTCGTGGCCGAGTGGTTAAGGCGACAGATTAGAAATCTGTTGGGCTCTGCCCGCGTAGGTTCGAATCCTGTCGACAACGCTGAAATAAATTACAATTTATGAGTGATTCGGGAAAAGTGCGAATTTATCTATTTTCATTTAACATTAAGTACAGTTGTCGTGGCCGAGTGGTTAAGGCGACAGACTCGAAATCTGTTGGGCTCTGCCCGCGGAGGTTCGAATCCTGCCGACAACGCTGAAATAAATTACAATTTATGAGTGATTCGTGAATAGTGCCACTTTAACTATTTGCATTGAACATTAAGCACAGTTGTCGTGGCCGAGTGGTTAAGGCGACAGACTAGAAATCTGTTGGGCTCTGCCCGCGTAGGTTCGAATCCTGCCGACAACGATGAAATAAATTACAATTTATGAGTGATTCGTGAATAGTGCGATTTTATCTATTTGCATTGAAAATTAAGCACAGTTGTCGTGGCCGAGTGGTTAAGGCGACAGACTAGAAATCTGTTGGGCTCTGCCCGCGTAGGTTCGAATGCTGCCGACAACGCTCAAATAAATTACAATTTATGAGTGATTCGTGAAAAGTGCAACTTTAACTATTTGCATTGAACATTAAGTACAGTTGTCGTGGCCGAGTGGTTAAGGCGACAGACTAGAAATCTGTTGGGCTCTGCCCGCGTAGGTTCGAATCCTGCCGACAACGCTGAAATAAATTACAATTTATGAGTGATTCGTGAATAGTGCGATTTTATCTATTTGCATTGAACATTAAGTACAGTTGTCGTGGCCGAGTGGTTAAGGCGACAGATTAGAAATCTGTTGGGCTCTGCCCGCGTAGCTTCGAATCCTGCCGACAACGCTGAAATAAATTACAATTTATGAGTGATTCGTGAACAGTGCGATTTTATCTATTTGCATTGAACATTAAGCACAGTTGTCGTGGCCGAGTGGTTAAGGCGACAGATTAGAAATTTGTTGGGCTCCACCCGCGTAGGTTCGAATCCTGCCGACAACGCTCAAATAAAATTACAATTTATGAGTGATTCGGAAAAAGTGCGAATTTATCTATTTGCATTTAACATTAAGTACAGTTGTCGTGGCCGAGTGGTTAAGGCGACAGATTAGAAATATGTTGGGCTCTGCCCGCGTAGGTTCGAATCCTGTCGACAACGCTCAAATAAATTACAATTTATGAGTGATTCGTGAATAGTGCGATTTTATCTATTTGCATTGAACATTAAGTACAGTTGTCGTGGCCGAGTGGTTAAGGCGACAGACTTGAAATCTGTTGGGCTCTGCCCGCGTAGGTTCGAATCCTGCCGACAACGCTCAAATAAAATTACAATTTATGAGTGATTCGGGAAAAGTGCGAATTTATCTATTTTCATTTAACATTAAGTACAGTTGTCGTGGCCGAGTGGTTAAGGCGACAGACTAGAAATCTGTTGGGCTCTGCCCGAGTAGGTTCGAATGCTGCCGACAAAGGTGAAATAAATTACAATTTATGAGTGATTCGGGAAAAGTGCGAATTTATCTATTTGCATTTAACATTAAGTACAGTTGTCGTGGCCGAGTGGTTAAGGCGACAGACTCGAAATCTGTTGGGCTCTGCCCGCGGAGATTCGAATCCTGCCGACAACGCTGAAATAAATTACAATTTATGAGTGATTCGTGAATAGTGCCACTTTAACTATTTGCATTGAACATTAAGCACAGTTGTCGTGGCCGAGTGGTTAAGGCGACAGACTAGAAATCTGTTGGGCTCTGCCCGCGTAGGTTCGAATCCTGCCGACAACGCTGAAATAAATTACAATTTATGAGTGATTCGTGAATAGTGCGATTTTATCTATTTGCATTGAAAATTAAGCACAGTTGTCGTGGCCGAGTGGTTAAGGCGACAGACTAGAAATCTGTTGGGCTCTGCCCGCGTAGGTTCGAATCCTGCCGACAACGCTCAAATAAAATTACAATTTATGAGTGATTCGGGAAAAGTGCGAATTTATCTATTTTCATTTAACATTAAGTACAGTTGTCGTGGCCGAGTGGTTAAGGCGACAGACTAGAAATCTGTTGGGCTCTGCCCGCGTAGGTTCGAATGCTGCCGACAACGCCCAAATAAAATTACAATTTATGAGTGATTCGTGAATAGTGCCACTTTAACTATTTGCATTGAACATTAAGCACAGTTGTCGTGGCCGAGTGGTTAAGGCGACAGACTAGAAATCTGTTGGGCTCTGCCCGCGTAGGTTCGAATGCTGCCGACAAAGGTGAAATAAATTACAATTTATGAGTGATTCGGGAAAAGTGCGAATTTATCTATTTGCATTTAACATTAAGTACAGTTGTCGTGGCCGAGTGGTTAAGGCGACAGACTAGAAATCTGTTGGGCTCTGCCCGAGTAGGTTCGAATGCTGCCGACAAAGGTGAAATAAATTACAATTTATGAGTGATTCGGGAAAAGTGCGAATTTATCTATTTGCATTTAACATTAAGTACAGTTGTCGTGGCCGAGTGGTTAAGGCGACAGACTAGAAATCTGTTGGGCTCTGCCCGCGTAGGTTCGAATGCTGCCGACAACGCCCAAATAAAATTACAATTTATGAGTGATTCGTGAATAGTGCCACTTTAACTATTTGCATTGAACATTAAGCACAGTTGTCGTGGCCGAGTGGTTAAGGCGACAGACTAGAAATCTGTTGGGCTCTGCCCGCGTAGGTTCGAATCCTGCCGACAACGCTGAAATAAATTACAATTTATGAGTGATTCGTGAATAGTGCGATTTTATCTATTTGCATTGAAAATTAAGCACAGTTGTCGTGGCCGAGTGGTTAAGGCGACAGACTAGAAATCTGTTGGGCTCTGCCCGCGTAGGTTCGAATGCTGCCGACAACGCTCAAATAAATTACAATTTATGAGTGATTCGTGAAAAGTGCAACTTTAACTATTTGCATTGAACATTAAGTACAGTTGTCGTGGCCGAGTGGTTAAGGCGACAGACTAGAAATCTGTTGGGCTCTGCCCGCGTAGGTTCGAATCCTGCCGACAACGCTGAAATAAATTACAATTTATGAGTGATTCGTGAATAGTGCGATTTTATCTATTTGCATTGAACATTAAGTACAGTTGTCGTGGCCGAGTGGTTAAGGCGACAAATTAGAAATCTGTTGGGCTCTGCCCGCGTAGGTTCGAATCCTGCCGACAACGCTCAAATAAAATTACAATTTATGAGTGATTCGGGAAAAGTGCGAATTTATCTATTTGCATTTAACATTAAGTACAGTTGTCGTGGCCGAGTGGTTAAAGCGACAGACTCGAAATCTGTTGGGCTCTGCCCGCGTAGGTTCGAATCCTGCCGACAACGCTGAAATAAATTACAATTTATGAGTGATTCGTGAATAGTGCGATTTTATCTATTTGCATTGAAAATTAAGCACAGTTGTCGTGGCCGAGTGGTTAAGGCGACAGACTAGAAATCTGTTGGGCTCTGCCCGCGTAGGTTCGAATGCTGCCGACAACGCTCAAATAAATTACAATTTATGAGTGATTCGTGAAAAGTGCAACTTTAACTATTTGCATTGAACATTAAGTACAGTTGTCGTGGCCGAGTGGTTAAGGCGACAGACTAGAAATCTGTTGGGCTCTGCCCGCGTAGGTTCGAATCCTGCCGACAACGCTGAAATAAATTACAATTTATGAGTGATTCGTGAATAGTGCGATTTTATCTATTTGCATTGAACATTAAGTACAGTTGTCGTGGCCGAGTGGTTAAGGCGACAAATTAGAAATCTGTTGGGCTCTGCCCGCGTAGGTTCGAATCCTGCCGACAACGCTCAAATAAAATTACAATTTATGAGTGATTCGGGAAAAGTGCGAATTTATCTATTTGCATTTAACATTAAGTACAGTTGTCGTGGCCGAGTGGTTAAAGCGACAGACTCGAAATCTGTTGGGCTCTGCCCGCGTAGGTTCGAATCCTGCCGACAACGCTCAAATAAATTACAATTTATGAGTGATTCGTGAATAGTGCCACTTTAACTATTTGCATTGAACATTAAGTACAGTTGTCGTGGCCGAGTGGTTAAGGCGACAGACTAGAAATCTGTTGGGCTCCGCCCGCGTAGGTTCGAATCCTGCCGACAACGCTGAAATAAAATTACAATTTATGAGTGATTCGGGAAAAGTGCGATTTTATCTATTTGCATTGAACATTAAGTACAGTTGTCGTGACCGAGTGGTTAAGGCGACAGACTAGAAATCTGTTGGGCTCCGCCCGCGTAGGTTCGAATCCTGCCGACAACGCTCAAATAAATTACAATTTATGAGTGATTCGTGAATAGTGCAACTATAACTATTTGCATTTAACATTAAGCACAGTTGTCGTGGCCGAGTGGTTAAGGCGACAGACTAGAAATCTGTTGGGCTCTGCCCGCGTAGGTTCGAATGCTGCCGACAACGCTGAAATAAATTACAATTTATGAGTGATTCGTGAATAGTGCGATTTTATCTATTTGCATTGAACATTAAGTACAGTTGTCGTGGCCGAGTGGTTAAGGCGACAGATTAGAAATCTGTTGGGCTCTGCCCGCGTAGGTTCGAATCCTGCCGACAACGCTCAAATAAAATTACAATTTATGAGTGATTCGGGAAAAGTGCGATTTTATCTATTTGCATTGAACATTAAGCAAAGTTGTCGTGGCCGAGTGGTTAAGGCGACAGACTCGAAATCTGTTGGGCTCTGCCCGCGTAGGTTCGAATCCTGCCGACAACGCTCAAATAAAATTACAATTTATGAGTAATTCGGGAAAAGTGCGATTTTCACTGTTTGCATTGATCATTAAGCACAATTGTCGTGGTCGAGTGGTTAAGTGGTCACTTCCCAATAGAATGAAACTTTTGTACCGGCAAAACGGCGATTGTGACGTTTTCGCACTCAAAGCGTCATATTAAAAAAATTAAGAAATTTTCCCGTTCAATGTGCATGTGACGCCGATGTGGACTATTTTGTTAATATTTTGGCGATAGCCGGTTCCAGGTCTAGGCTTAGTTGTAAGTTTTGTGTGGGTTTGAATTTTTGGTATTTTGGAATATTTTTCTTAAAATTTTAAGATAAAAACTTGTTGTAAAGTTTAGGCAGTTGTCATAGAAAACTGGTTACATGGATTCTGTCTAAATTAAGACTGTAGGCAGTCAAAACCTAGGTCTCGCTGCAAGCCAAAATTCAGGATAAGTTTATGATGTAGTTTTGCGATGGTAGCTTCTTGATTTAATGTAGGGGAAGGTGGGGTAAAGCCGACCAACTTGGTAAAGTGGCACACCCCTCTTATTTTCTTAATAAAGTTTTTTAAGCGCGCGGATACCACTAAGTTTAGTGAAGCATGACATAACGTGGTTGCACACGCCATTATTCGAGGTTACGTGGAAAAACAGGCAAGAAAAGGCACGGAATTCGTTTTTTGTACTCTCTGATCTATTGAAAGGTATGTCTTGTAACTTAGACTTTATTTTACAAACATAAGGTAGACGTTTGGTTGAATGGTAGAAAGAAGTTTTACTGAATCACGTACGCATTACATAGGGGTGGGGGTAAAGTGGACCTATGATCCTGATCCTGATCCTGATCCTGATCCATATTGATCCTGTTCCAACCAACACCGAATCTTACTCCGTTAATGTTAGTTCAACTAGCATTGACTTGTGTGATGGCAGAAATATTGGCTTAGATGCGGCTGGTCTTCCCGAGATGCCTGAATCGTTACCTGCACAGCCAATAGATGTAGCCCAACCGGCCTCTCCTGAAGATGCAAATTTCAGTTTCACAATTATAAGTCCTGTTGAACTGCTTCCTATGCCGAAAGCAGCTCACACTCGCCAAAAGAGGAAGTCTAAGACAGGTGCAACTGCTATTTTAACCAGTTCACCATACAAGAAGCAGTTGGCTGCAACGAATCGTAGTCAATCCGCGGTATCTGGCAACAGCAGTAAAATAAGTTCATCGAAAAAGCGTTCTATGAAGAAAGCTAAGGTTTCCAGGTCATCAATGCAGCAGAAGGACACAGTCGATGAAAGTGATAACAACGTAGATGCAGAATGCTTTTACTGCAACGAAATGTATTGCAAATCATCCTAGAATGATGGGTGGATCCAGTGCTCCAAATGCATGCGATGGGCGCATGAAGCCTGCTCTGGGTGTAATGAAGAGGATGACAACATTATTTGTGAATTAAGTTTTTAAAAATTGATGGTGAACTGCGATTACTTTCATAACTACTTCGCTTATGATGACAATTTGTAAATAAATTGATTGTGATGTGGAACAAATTGCCTTGTTTACTCAAAACTTACGGTGGTCCACTTTAGCCCACATGTGTGGGGTAAAGTGGACTATTGGGGGTTCTTTTAAATCAAAAAAAAGTTATGTAAGAAAGCAAGCAATCAATAAAAGGGCACTTCAAAAATTAGCGAAATACCTTTGATTTAACTCTCAAAACAAAAAAGTCAAATGTTTTGGTGAAATCAGTGAATTGTAACGATTTAAGACTTAGGTGGTCCGCTTTACCCCACCCTCCCCTACTTTCCATTGAAAAACCTATCCTTTTGAATTGGAACATGACCCCTTAAGGCGACAGACTAGCAATCTGTTTGGTTCTGCCCTCGAAGTTTCGAATTCTGTTCACAACGCTGGAAAAAAATGACGTTTTCATAAGTGTTTCGGGAAAAGTACGATTTTATCTATTTGCATTGAACATTAAGCCCCGTTTTTCGTGGCCGAGTGGTTAAGGCGACAGACTTGAAATCTGTTGGGATCTGCACGCGTAGGTTCGAATCCTGTCGACAACGCTGAAATAAAATTACAATTTATGAGTGATTCGTGAAAAGTGTCAATTTCAATATTTGCATTGAACATTAAGCACAGTTGTCGTGGCCGAGTGGTTAAGGCGACAGATTAGAAATCTGTTGGGCTCTGCCCGCGTAGGTTCGAATCCTGCCGACAACGCTGAAATAAATTACAATTTATGAGTGATTCGGGAAAAGTGCGAATTTATCTATTTTCATTTAACATTAAGTACAGTTGTCGTGGCCGAGTGGTTAAGGCGACAGACTTGAAATCTGTTGGGCTCTGCCCGCGTAGGTTCGAATCCTGCCGACAACGCTCAAACAAAATTACGTTTTCATGAGTGATTCGAGAATAGTGCGATTATATCTATTTGCATTGAACATTAAGTACTGTTGTCGTGGCCGACAGGTTAAGGCGACAGACGAGAAATCTGTTGGGCTCTGCCCGCGTAGGTTCGAATCCTGCCGACAACGCTGAAATAAATTACAATTTATGAGTGATTCGTGAAAAGTGCCACTTTAACTATTTGCATTGAACATTAAGTACAGTTGTCGTGGCCGAGTGGTTAAGGCGACAGACTTGAAATCTGTTGGGCTCTGCCCGCGTAGGTTCGAATCCTGCCGACAACGCTCAAATAAAATTACAATTTATGAGTGATTCGGGAAAAGTGCGATTTTATCTATTTGCATTGAACATTAAGCACAGTTGTCGTGGCCAAGTGGTTAAGGCGACAGACTCGAAATCTGTTGGGCTCTGCCCGCGTAGGTTCGAATCCTGCCGACAACGCTGAAATAAAATTACAATTCATGAGTGATTCGAGAAAAGAGCGATTTTATCTATTTGCATTGAACATTAAGCACAGTTGTCGTGGCCGAGTGGTTAAAGCGACAGACTAGAAATCTGTTATGCTCTGCCCGCGTAGGTTCGAATCCTGCCGACAACGCTCAAATAAAATTACAATTTATGAGTGATTCGAGAAAAGAACGATTTTATCTATTTGCATTGAACATTAAGTACAGTTGTCGTGGCCGAGTAGTTAAGGTGACAAACTAGAAATCTGTTAGGCTCTGCCCGCGTAGGTTCGAATCCTGCCGACAACGCTGAAATAAATTACAATTTATGAGTGATTCGTGAATAGTGCGATTTTATCTATTTGCATTGAACATTAAGTACAGTTGTCGTGGCCGAGTGGTTAAGGCGACAGACTAGAAATTTGTTGGGCTCTGCCCGCGTAGGTTCGAATCCTGCCGACAACGCTCAAGTAAAATTACAATTTATGAGTGATTCGGGAAAAGTGCGATTTTCAGTATTTGCATTGAACATTAAGCAAAGTTGTCGTGGCCGAGTGGTTAAGGCGACAGACTTGAAATCTGTTGGGCTCTGCCCGCGTAGCTTCGAATCCTGTCGACAAAGCTGAAATAAAATTACGTTTTCATGAGTGATTCGAAAAAAGAGCGATTTTATCTATTTGCATTGAACATTAAGTACAGTTGTCGTGGCCTAGTGGTTAAGGCGATAGACTAGAAATTTGTTGGGCTCTGCCCGCGTAGGTTCGAATCCTGCCGTAAACGCTGAAATAAATTACAATTTATGAGTGATTCGTGAAAAGTGCAACTTTAACTATTTGCATTGAACATTAAGTACAGTTGTCGTGGCCGAGTGGTTAAGGCGACAGACTAGAAATCTGTTGGGCTCTGCCCGCGTAGGTTCGAATCCTGCCGACAACGCTCAAATAAATTACAATTTATGAGTGATTCGTGAATAGTGCGATTTTATCTATTTGCATTGAACATTAAGTACAATTGTCGTGGCCGAGTGGTTAAGGCGACAGACTAGAAATCTGTTGGGCTCTGCCCGCGTAGGTTCGAATCCTGCCGACAACGTTCAAATAAAATTACAATTTATGAGTGATTCGGGAAAAGTGCGATTTTATCTATTTGCATTGAACATTAAGCAAAGTTGTCGTGGCCAAGTGGTTAAGGCGACAGACTCGAAATCTGTTGGGCTCTGCCCGCGTAGGTTCGAATCCTGCCGACAACGCTCAAATAAAATTACAATTTATGAGTAATTCGGGAAAAGTGCGATTTTCACTGTTTGCATTGATCATTAAGCACAATTGTCGTGGTCGAGTGGTTAAGTGGTCACTTCCCAATAGAATGAAACTTTTGTACCGGCAAAACGGCGATTGTGACGTTTTCGCACTCAAAGCGTCATATTAAAAAAATTAAGAAATTTTCCCGTTCAATGTGCATGTGACGCCGATGTGGACTATTTTGTTAATATTTTGGCGATAGCCGGTTCCAGGTCTAGGCTTAGTTGTAAGTTTTGTGTGGGTTTGAATTTTTGGTATTTTGGAATATTTTTCTTAAAATTTTAAGATAAAAACTTGTTGTAAAGTTTAGGCAGTTGTCATAGAAAACTGGTTACATGGATTCTGTCTAAATTAAGACTGTAGGCAGTCAAAACCTAGGTCTCGCTGCAAGCCAAAATTCAGGATAAGTTTATGATGTAGTTTTGCGATGGTAGCTTCTTGATTTAATGTAGGGGAAGGTGGGGTAAAGCCGACCAACTTGGTAAAGTGGCACACCCCTCTTATTTTCTTAATAAAGTTTTTTAAGCGCGCGGATACCACTAAGTTTAGTGAAGCATGACATAACGTGGTTGCACACGCCATTATTCGAGGTTACGTGGAAAAACAGGCAAGAAAAGGCACGGAATTCGTTTTTTGTACTCTCTGATCTATTGAAAGGTATGTCTTGTAACTTAGACTTTATTTTACAAACATAAGGTAGACGTTTGGTTGAATGGTAGAAAGAAGTTTTACTGAATCACGTACGCATTACATAGGGGTGGGGGTAAAGTGGACCTATGATCCTGATCCTGATCCTGATCCTGATCCATATTGATCCTGTTCCAACCAACACCGAATCTTACTCCGTTAATGTTAGTTCAACTAGCATTGACTTGTGTGATGGCAGAAATATTGGCTTAGATGCGGCTGGTCTTCCCGAGATGCCTGAATCGTTACCTGCACAGCCAATAGATGTAGCCCAACCGGCCTCTCCTGAAGATGCAAATTTCAGTTTCACAATTATAAGTC
Organism: Clavelina lepadiformis; assembly: GCF_947623445.1. Taxonomy (NCBI): domain Eukaryota; kingdom Metazoa; phylum Chordata; class Ascidiacea; order Aplousobranchia; family Clavelinidae; genus Clavelina; species Clavelina lepadiformis. The sequence continues at coordinate 23,364,460 of NC_135241.1, forward strand.
CTGTTGAACTGCTTCCTATGCCGAAAGCAGCTCACACTCGCCAAAAGAGGAAGTCTAAGACAGGTGCAACTGCTATTTTAACCAGTTCACCATACAAGAAGCAGTTGGCTGCAACGAATCGTAGTCAATCCGCGGTATCTGGCAACAGCAGTAAAATAAGTTCATCGAAAAAGCGTTCTATGAAGAAAGCTAAGGTTTCCAGGTCATCAATGCAGCAGAAGGACACAGTCGATGAAAGTGATAACAACGTAGATGCAGAATGCTTTTACTGCAACGAAATGTATTGCAAATCATCCTAGAATGATGGGTGGATCCAGTGCTCCAAATGCATGCGATGGGCGCATGAAGCCTGCTCTGGGTGTAATGAAGAGGATGACAACATTATTTGTGAATTAAGTTTTTAAAAATTGATGGTGAACTGCGATTACTTTCATAACTACTTCGCTTATGATGACAATTTGTAAATAAATTGATTGTGATGTGGAACAAATTGCCTTGTTTACTCAAAACTTACGGTGGTCCACTTTAGCCCACATGTGTGGGGTAAAGTGGACTATTGGGGGTTCTTTTAAATCAAAAAAAAGTTATGTAAGAAAGCAAGCAATCAATAAAAGGGCACTTCAAAAATTAGCGAAATACCTTTGATTTAACTCTCAAAACAAAAAAGTCAAATGTTTTGGTGAAATCAGTGAATTGTAACGATTTAAGACTTAGGTGGTCCGCTTTACCCCACCCTCCCCTACTTTCCATTGAAAAACCTATCCTTTTGAATTGGAACATGACCCCTTAAGGCGACAGACTAGCAATCTGTTTGGTTCTGCCCTCGAAGTTTCGAATTCTGTTCACAACGCTGGAAAAAAATGACGTTTTCATAAGTGTTTCGGGAAAAGTACGATTTTATCTATTTGCATTGAACATTAAGCCCCGTTTTTCGTGGCCGAGTGGTTAAGGCGACAGACTTGAAATCTGTTGGGATCTGCACGCGTAGGTTCGAATCCTGTCGACAACGCTGAAATAAAATTACAATTTATGAGTGATTCGTGAAAAGTGTCAATTTCAATATTTGCATTGAACATTAAGCACAGTTGTCGTGGCCGAGTGGTTAAGGCGACAGATTAGAAATCTGTTGGGCTCTGCCCGCGTAGGTTCGAATCCTGCCGACAACGCTGAAATAAATTACAATTTATGAGTGATTCGGGAAAAGTGCGAATTTATCTATTTTCATTTAACATTAAGTACAGTTGTCGTGGCCGAGTGGTTAAGGCGACAGACTTGAAATCTGTTGGGCTCTGCCCGCGTAGGTTCGAATCCTGCCGACAACGCTCAAATAAAATTACGTTTTCATGAGTGATTCGAGAATAGTGCGATTATATCTATTTGCATTGAACATTAAGTACTGTTGTCGTGGCCGACAGGTTAAGGCGACAGACTAGAAATCTGTTGGGCTCTGCCCGCGTAGCTTCGAATCCTGCCGACAACGCTCAAATAAATTACAATTTATGAGTGATTCGTGAACAGTGCGATTTTATCTATTTGCATTGAACATTAAGCACAGTTGTCGTGGCCGAGTGGTTAAGGCGACAGATTAGAAATTTGTTGGGCTCCACCCGCGTAGGTTCGAATCCTGCCGACAACGCTCAAATAAAATTACAATTTATGAGTGATTCGGAAAAAGTGCGAATTTATCTATTTGCATTTAACATTAAGTACAGTTGTCGTGGCCGAGTGGTTAAGGCGACAGATTAGAAATATGTTGGGCTCTGCCCGCGTAGGTTCGAATCCTGTCGACAACGCTCAAATAAATTACAATTTATGAGTGATTCGTGAATAGTGCGATTTTATCTATTTGCATTGAACATTAAGTACAGTTGTCGTGGCCGAGTGGTTAAGGCGACAGACTAGAAATCTGTTGGGCTCTGCCCGCGTAGGTTCGAATCCTGCCGACAACGCTCAAATAAAATTACAATTTATGAGTGATTCGGGAAAAGTGCGAATTTATCTATTTTCATTTAACATTAAGTACAGTTGTCGTGGCCGAGTGGTTAAGGCGACAGACTCGAAATCTGTTGGGCTCTGCCCGCGTAGGTTCGAATCCTGCCGACAACGCTGAAATAAAATTACAATTCATGAGTGATTCGAGAAAAGAGCGATTTTATCTATTTGCATTGAACATTAAGCACAGTTGTCGTGGCCGAGTGGTTAAAGCGACAGACTAGAAATCTGTTATGCTCTGCCCGCGTAGGTTCGAATCCTGCCGACAACGCTCAAATAAAATTACAATTTATGAGTGATTCGAGAAAAGAACGATTTTATCTATTTGCATTGAACATTAAGTACAGTTGTCGTGGCCGAGTAGTTAAGGTGACAAACTAGAAATCTGTTAGGCTCTGCCCGCGTAGGTTCGAATCCTGCCGACAACGCTGAAATAAATTACAATTTATGAGTGATTCGTGAATAGTGCGATTTTATCTATTTGCATTGAACATTAAGTACAGTTGTCGTGGCCGAGTGGTTAAGGCGACAGACTAGAAATTTGTTGGTCTCTGCCCGCGTAGGTTCGAATCCTGCCGACAACGCTCAAATAAAATTACAATTTATGAGTGATTCGGGAAAAGTGCGATTTTCAGTATTTGCATTGAACATTAAGCAAAGTTGTCGTGGCCGAGTGGTTAAGGCGACAGACTTGAAATCTGTTGGGCTCTGCCCGCGTAGCTTCGAATCCTGTCGACAACGCTGAAATAAAATTACGTTTTCATGAGTGATTCGAAAAAAGAGCGATTTTATCTATTTGCATTGAACATTAAGTACAGTTGTCGTGGCCTAGTGGTTAAGGCGATAGACTAGAAATTTGTTGGAATCTGCCCGCGTAGGTTCGAATCCTGCCGTAAACGCTGAAATAAATTACAATTTATGAGTGATTCGTGAAAAGTGCAACTTTAACTATTTGCATTGAACATTAAGTACAGTTGTCGTGGCCGAGTGGTTAAGGCGACAGACTAGAAATCTGTTGGGCTCCGCCCGCGTAGGTTCGAATCCTGCCGACAACGCTGAAATAAATTACAATTTATGAGTGATTCGTGAATAGTGCAACTTTAACTATTTGCATTGAACATTAAGTACAGTTTTTCGTGGCCGAGTGGTTAAGGCGACAGACTTGAAATCTGTTGGGCTCTGCCCGCGTAGGTTCGAATCCTGCCGACAACGCTGAAATAAATTACAATTTATGAGTGATTCGTGAATAGTGCGATTTTATCTATTTGCATTGAACATTAAGTACAGTTGTCGTGGCCGAGTGGTTAAGGCGACAGACTAGAAATCTGTTGGGCTCTGCCCGCGTAGGTTCGAATCCTGTCGACAACGCTGAAATAAATTACAATTTATGAGTGATTCGGGAAAAGTGCGAATTTATCTATTTGCATTTAACATTAAGTACAGTTGTCGTGGCCGAGTGGTTAAGGCGACAGACTAGAAATCTGTTGGGCTCCGCCCGCGTAGGTTCGAATCCTGCCGACAACGCTGAAATAAATTACAATTTATGAGTGATTCGTGAATAGTGCAACTTTAACTATTTGCATTGAACATTAAGTACAGTTTTTCGTGGCCGAGTGGTTAAGGCGACCGACTTGAAATCTGTTGGGCTCTGCCCGCGTAGGTTCGAATCCTGCCGACAACGCTGAAATAAATTACAATTTATGAGTGATTCGTGAATAGTGCGATTTTATCTATTTGCATTGAACATTAAGTACAGTTGTCGTGGCCGAGTGGTTAAGGCGACAGACTAGAAATCTGTTGGGCTCTTCTCGCGTAGGTTCGAATCCTGCCGACAACGCCCAAATAAAATTACAATTTATGAGTGATTCGGGAAAAGTGCGATTTTCACTATTTGCATTGAACATTAAGTACAGTTGTCGTGGCCGAGTGGTTAAGGCGACAGACTAGAAATCTGTTGGGCTCTGCCCGCGTAGCTTCGAATCCTGCCGACAACGCTCAAATAAATTACAATTTATGAGTGATTCGTGAACAGTGCGATTTTATCTATTTGCATTGAACATTAAGCACAGTTGTCGTGGCCGAGTGGTTAAGGCGACAGATTAGAAATCTGTTGGGCTCCACCCGCGTAGGTTCGAATCCTGCCGACAACGCTCAAATAAAATTACAATTTATGAGTGATTCGGGAAAAGTGCGAATTTATCTATTTGCATTTAACATTAAGTACAGTTGTCGTGGCCGAGTGGTTAAGGCGACAGATTAGAAATATGTTGGGCTCTGCCCGCGTAGGTTCGAATCCTGTCGACAACGCTCAAGTAAATTACAATTTATGAGTGATTCGTGAATAGTGCGATTTTATCTATTTGCATTGAACATTAAGTACAGTTGTCGTGGCCGAGTGGTTAAGGCGACAGACTAGAAATCTGTTGGGCTCTGCCCGCGTAGGTTCGAATCCTGCCGACAACGCTCAAATAAAATTACAATTTATGAGTGATTCGGGAAAAGTGCGATTTTATCTATTTGCATTGAACATTAAGCAAAGTTGTCGTGGCCGAGTGGTTAAGGCGACAGACTCGAAATCTGTTGGGCTCTGCCCGCGTAGGTTCGAATCCTGCCGACAACGCTCAAATAAAATTACAATTTATGAGTAATTCGGGAAAAGTGCGATTTTCACTGTTTGCATTGATCATTAAGCACAATTGTCGTGGTCGAGTGGTTAAGTGGTCACTTCCCAATAGAATGAAACTTTTGTACCGGCAAAACGGCGATTGTGACGTTTTCGCACTCAAAGCGTCATATTAAAAAAATTAAGAAATTTTCCCGTTCAATGTGCATGTGACGCCGATGTGGACTATTTTGTTAATATTTTGGCGATAGCCGGTTCCAGGTCTAGGCTTAGTTGTAAGTTTTGTGTGGGTTTGAATTTTTGGTATTTTGGAATATTTGTCTTAAAATTTTAAGATAAAAACTTGTTGTAAAGTTTAGGCAGTTGTCATAGAAAATTGGTTACATGGATTCTGTCTAAATTAAGACTGTAGGCAGTCAAAACCTAGGTCTCGCTGCAAGCCAAAATTCAGGATAAGTTTATGATGTAGTTTTGCGATGGTAGCTTCTTGATTTAATGTAGGGGAAGGTGGGGTAAAGCCGACCAACTTGGTAAAGTGGCACACCCCTCTTATTTTCTTAATAAAGTTTTTTAAGCGCGCGAATACCACTAAGTTTAGTGAAGCATGACATAACGTGGTTGCACACGCCATTATTCGAGGTTACGTGGAAAAACAGGCAAGAAAAGGCACGGAATTCGTTTTTTGTACTCTCTGATCTATTGAAAGGTATGTCTTGTAACTTAGATTTTATTTTACAAACATAAGGTAGACGTTTGGTTGAATGGTAGAAAGAAGTTTTACTGAATCACGTACGCATTACATAGGGGTGGGGGTAAAGTGGACCTATGATCCTGATCCTGATCCTGATCCTGATCCATATTGATCCTGTTCCAACCAACACCGAATCTTACTCCGTTAATGTTAGTTCAACTAGCATTGACTTGTGTGATGGCAGAAATATTGGCTTAGATGCGGCTGGTCTTCCCGAGATGCCTGAATCGTTACCTGCACAGCCAATAGATGTAGCCCAACCGGCCTCTCCTGAAGATGCAAATTTCAGTTTCACAATTATAAGTCCTGTTGAACTGCTTCCTATGCCGAAAGCAGCTCACACTCGCCAAAAGAGGAAGTCTAAGACAGGTGCAACTGCTATTTTAACCAGTTCACCATACAAGAAGCAGTTGGCTGCAACGAATCGTAGTCAATCCGCGGTATCTGGCAACAGCAGTAAAATAAGTTCATCGAAAAAGCGTTCTATGAAGAAAGCTAAGGTTTCCAGGTCATCAATGCAGCAGAAGGACACAGTCGATGAAAGTGATAACAACGTAGATGCAGAATGCTTTTACTGCAACGAAATGTATTGCAAATCATCCTAGAATGATGGGTGGATCCAGTGCTCCAAATGCATGCGATGGGCGCATGAAGCCTGCTCTGGGTGTAATGAAGAGGATGACAACATTATTTGTGAATTAAGTTTTTAAAAATTGATGGTGAACTGCGATTACTTTCATAACTACTTCGCTTATGATGACAATTTGTAAATAAATTGATTGTGATGTGGAACAAATTGCCTTGTTTACTCAAAACTTACGGTGGTCCACTTTAGCCCACATGTGTGGGGTAAAGTGGACTATTGGGGGTTCTTTTAAATCAAAAAAAAGTTATGTAAGAAAGCAAGCAATCAATAAAAGGGCACTTCAAAAATTAGCGAAATACCTTTGATTTAACTCTCAAAACAAAAAAGTCAAATGTTTTGGTGAAATCAGTGAATTGTAACGATTTAAGACTTAGGTGGTCCGCTTTACCCCACCCTCCCCTACTTTCCATTGAAAAACCTATCCTTTTGAATTGGAACATGACCCCTTAAGGCGACAGACTAGCAATCTGTTTGGCTCTGCCCTCGAAGTTTCGAATTCTGTTCACAACGCTGGAAAAAAATGACGTTTTCATAAGTGTTTCGGGAAAAGTGCGATTTTATCTATTTGCATTGAACATTAAGCCCCGTTTTTCGTGGCCGAGTGGTTAAGGCGACAGACTTGAAATCTGTTGGGATCTGCACGCGTAGGTTCGAATCCTGTCGACAACGCTGAAATAAAATTACAATTTATGAGTGATTCGTGAAAAGTGTCAATTTCAATATTTGCATTGAACATTAAGCACAGTTGTCGTGGCCGAGTGGTTAAGGCGACAGATTAGAAATCTGTTGGGCTCTGCCCGCGTAGGTTCGAATCCTGCCGACAACGCTGAAATAAATTACAATTTATGAGTGATTCGGGAAAAGTGCGAATTTATCTATTTTCATTTAACATTAAGTACAGTTGTCGTGGCCGAGTGGTTAAGGCGACAGACTAGAAATCTGTTGGGCTCTGCCCGCGTAGGTTCGAATGCTGCCGACAACGCTCAAATAAATTACAATTTATGAGTGATTCGTGAAAAGTGCAACTTTAACTATTTGCATTGAACATTAATTACAGTTGTCGTGGCCGAGTGGTTAAGGCGACAGACTAGAAATCTGTTGGGCTCTGCCCGCGTAGGTTCGAATCCTGCCGACAACGCTGAAATAAATTACAATTTATGAGTGATTCGTGAAAAGTGCAACTTTAACTATTTGCATTGAACATTAAGTACAGTTGTCGTGGCCGAGTGGTTAAGGCGACAGACTAGAAATCTGTTGGGCTCTGCCGGCGTAGGTTCGAATCCTGCCGACAACGCTGAAATAAATTACAATTTTTGAGTGATTCGTGAATAGTGCGATTTTATCTATTTGCATTGAACATTAAGTACAGTTGTCGTGGCCGAGTGGTTAAGGCGACCGATTAGAAATCTGTTGGGCTCTGCCCGCGTAGGTTCGAATCCTGCCGACAACGCTCAAATAAAATTACAATTTATGAGTGATTCGGGAAAAGTGCGAATTTATCTATTTGCATTTAACATTAAGTACAGTTGTCGTGGCCGAGTGGTTAAGGCGACAGACTCGAAATCTGTTGGGCTCTGCCCGCGTAGGTTCGAATCCTGCCGACAACGCTGAAATAAATTACAATTCATGAGTGATTCGAGAAAAGAGCGATTTTATCTATTTGCATTGAACATTAAGCACAGTTGTCGTGGCCGAGTGGTTAAGGTGACAAACTAGAAATCTGTTAGGCTCTGCCCGCGTAGGTTCGAATCCTGCCGACAACGCTCAAATAAAATAAAAATTTATGAGTGATTCGGGAAAAGTGCGATTTTCATTATTTGCATTGAACATTAAGCCCCGTTTTTCGTGGCCGAGTGGTTAAGGCGACAGACTTGAAATCTGTTGAGCTCTGCCCGCGTAGGTTCGAATCCTGTCGACAACGCTGAAATAAAATTACGTTTTCATGAGTGATTCGAGAAAAGAGCGATTTTATCTATTTGCTTTGAACATTAAGTACAGTTGTCGTGGCCGAGTGGTTAAGGCGATAGACTAGAAATTTGTTGGGCTCTGCCCGCGTAGGTTCGAATGCTGCCGACAACGCTGAAATAAATTACAATTTATGAGTGATTCGTGAAAAGTGCAACTTTAACTATTTGCATTGAACATTAAGTACAGTTGTCGTGGCCGAGTGGTTAAGGCGACAGACTAGAAATTTGTTGGGCTCTGCCCGCGTAGGTTCGAATCCTGCCGACAACGCTGAAATAAATTACAATTTATGAGTGATTCGGGAAAAGTGCGATTTTATCTATTTGCATTGAACATTAAGCAAAGTTGTCGTGGCCGAGTGGTTAAGGCGACAGACTCGAAATCTGTTGGGCTCTGCCCGCGTAGGTTCGAATCCTGCCGACAACGCTCAAATAAAATTACAATTTATGAGTAATTCGGGAAAAGTGCGATTTTCACTGTTTGCATTGATCATTAAGCACAATTGTCGTGGTCGAGTGGTTAAGTGGTCACTTCCCAATAGAATGAAACTTTTGTACCGTCAAAACGGCGATTGTGACGATTTCGCACTCAAAGCGTCATATTAAAAAAATTAAGAAATTTTCCGATTCAATGTGCATGTGACGCCGATGTGGACTATTTTGTTTATATTTTGGCGATAGCCGGTTCCAGGTCTAGGCTTAGTTGTAAGTTTTGTGTGTGTTTGAATTTTTGGTATTTTGGAATATTTGTCTTAAAATTTTAAGATAAAAACTTGTTGTAAAGTTTAGGCAGTTGTCATAGAAAATTGGTTACATGGATTCTGTCTAAATTAAGACTGTAGGCAGTCATAACTTAGGTCTCGTTGCAAGCCAAAATTCAGGATAAGTTTATGACGTAGTTTTGCGATGGTAGCTTCTTGATTTAATGTAGGGGAAGGTGGGGTAAAGCGGACCAACGGGGTAAAGTGGCACACCCCTCTTATTTTCTTAATAAAGTTTTTTAACCGCGCGGATACCACTAAGTTTAGTGAAGCATGACATAACGTGGTTGCACACGCCATTATTCGAGGTTACGTGGATAAGCAGGCAAGAAAAGGCACGGAATTCGTTTTTTGTACTCTCTGATCTATTGAAAGGTATGTCTTGTAACTTAGATTTTATTTTACAAACATAAGGTAGAAGTTTGGTTGAATGGTAGAAAGGAGTTTTACTGTATCACGTACGCATTACATAGGGGTGGGGGTAAAGTGGACCTAAGATCCTGATCTTGATCCTGATCCATATTGATCCTGTTCCAACCAACACCGAATCTTACTCCGTTAATGTTAGTTCAACTAGCATTGACTTGTGTGATGGCAGAAATATTGGTTTAGATGCGGCTGGTCTTCCCGAGATGCCTGAATCGTTACCTGCACAGCCAATAGATGTAGCCCAACCGTCCTCTCCTGAAGATGCAAATTTCAGTTTCACAATTATAAGTCCTGTTGAACTGCTTCCTATGCCGAAAGCAGCTCACACTCGCCAAAAGAGGAAGTCTAAGACAGGTGCAACTGCTATTTTAACCAGTTCACCATACAAGAAGCAGTTGGCTGCAACGAATCGTAGCCAATCCGCGGTATCTGGCAACAGCAGTAAAATAAGTTCATCGAAAAAGCGTTCTATGAAGAAAGCTAAGGTTTCCAGGTCATCAATGCAGCAGAAGGACACAGTCGATGAAAGTGATAACAACGTAGATTCAGAATGCTTTTACTGCAACGAAATGTATTCCAAATCATCCTAGAATGATGGGTGGATCCAGTGCTCCAAATGAATGCGATGGGCGCATGAAGCCTGCTCTGGGTGTAATGAAGAGTATGACAACTTTATTTATGAATTAATTTTTTAAAAATTGATGATGAACTGCGATTACTTTCATAACTACTTCGCTTATGATGACAATTTGTAAATAAATTGATTGTGATGTGGAACAAATTGCCTTGTTTACTCAAAACTTACGGTGGTCCACTTTACCCCACATGTGTGGGGTAAAGTGGACTATTGGAAGTGCTTTTAAATCAAAAAAAAGTTATGTAAGAAAGCAAGCAATCAATAAAAGGGCACTTCAAAAATTAGCGAAATACCTTTGAGTTAACTCTCAAAAAAACAAGTCAAATGTTTTGGTGAAATCAGTGAATTGTAACGATTTAAGACTTAGGTGGTCCACTTTACCTAACCCTCCCCTACATTCCATTGAAAAGCCTATCCCTTTGAATTGGGACATGATCTCTTAAGGCGACAGACTAGCAATCTGTTTGGCTCTGCCCTCGTAGGTTCGAATTCTGTTCACAACGCTGGAATAAAATAACGTTTTCATAAGTGTTTCGGGAAAAGTGCGATTTTATCTATTTGCATTGAACATTAAGCCCCGTTTTTCGTGGCCGAGTGGTTAAGGCGACAGACTTGAAATCTGTTGGGATCTGCCCTCGTAGGTTCGAATCCTGTCGACAACGCTGAAATAAATTACAATTTATGAGTTATTCGTGAATAGTGCCACTTTCACTATTTGCATTGAACATTAAGTACAGTTGTCGTGGCCGAGTGGTTAAGGCGACAGACTTGAAATCTGTTGGGCTCTGCCCGCGTAGGTTCGAATCCTGCCGACAACGCTGAAATGAAATTACGTTTTCATAAGTGATTCGGGAAAAGTTCTATTTTTTTTCTTTGCATTGAACATTAAGCAAAGTTGTCGTGGCCGAGTGGTTAAGGCGACAGACTTGAAATCTGTTGGGCTCTGCCCGCGTAGGTTCGAATCCTGCCGATAACGCTGAAATAAAATTACGCTTTCATGAGTGATTCGAGAAAAGAGCGATTTTATCTATTTGCATTGAACATTAAGCACAGTTGTCTTGGTCGAGTGGTTAAAGCGACAGACTAGAAATCTGTTGGGCTCTGCCCGCGTAGGTTCGAATCCTGCCGACAACGCTGAAATGAAATCACGTTTTCATATGTGATTCGGGAAAAGTGCGATTTTATTTCTTTGCATTGAACATTAAGCAAAGTTGTCGTGGCCGAGTGGTTAAGGCGACAGACTAGAAATCTGTTGGGCTCTGCCCGCGTAGGTTCGAATCCTGCCGATAACGCTCAAATAAAATTACGTTTTATGATTCATTCGGGAAAAGTGCGAGTTTCACTATTTGCATTGAACATTAAGCACAGTTGTCGTGGCCGAGCGGTTAAGGCGACAGACTTGAAATCTGTTGAGCTCTGCCCGCGTAGGTTCGAATCCTGCCGACAACGCTGACAGAAAGTTACGTTTCCATGAGTGATTTGGGAGAATTGCGAGTTTCTTTATTTCTATTGAACATTAAGCACAGTTGTTGTTGCCGCGTTGTTAAGGCGAAAGACTGGATATCTGTTGGGCTTTGACAAATTCGGGTTTCAGTAATTCTGTATTGTACAGTGTACACCTATGCTAGTTAACCTTATATCAGGTATAGTATATATTTAGATCCGCGATACTGAACAACTATGTTTCGTTGTTATATGGCGACAAACTGGAATTATTTTGCCTTTATTACTTTGCTTTATTTTTCTTCAAGGTAGCCTACTAACCTATTTTCATAACCTAGTTACATAACCTACTTTGTGAAACTTGTTATTGATAGAATAATTGTTAATTGAACACTACTTACCTGCTTGTCTATGGGCTTCGTTCTTACTGAAACGTTTCCAAAATCCAAATGTACTTGAGGCAATTTCGCTTTTGGTGTTTCAGTGTGTTTTATAGTATCTTGGTACGCGGCGATTTTACATCAAATACCCAACCGCCTCGGTCTAACAGTAATCCTAAGCTGGAAAGCCACGTTTCGTCTTCGATTCTGTGCTGTGTTATACCCTGCATGTTTTTTCAATCTTTTTTCGCATTCTTATACTTTTGTCCACTAATGTTTGTGAACAATACATGTATTTTTATTAAATTTTATGTGTTTAGGCAGAGCGTAATTTTATCACAGAATAAATTGAATCAAGTTTTCGTTTACAGCGAAACTCACTGCGCATAATACTATCTTTCGTTTTCTTATTTCTTTTATTTTCAGGGAACACCTTTTAGTTGCTTAAAGTTTGCTCAGCAAAAAGTTAATGCGATATTAAACTAATTACCACAGCTTATATTTTCAAGTCACTTATAACTCATTAAACTTGCACTGAAGCAGATTTTTCCAACTGAAACCGCACGCTTGTCATAAGTTCACTGAACAATATAAGTACGATTTATGGAAAGATCATTTAAGCAAGATTAAGATATCAACTCATTAAGTGGCATTTTCTTGTTTAAAACAGTGGTTCACAACTGCAGGTCTGCGTAAACTTTTTGCCAGTTCGCAAAGTATCTTACTTTCTGCCAAGCTAGTATTAATATGGACTCATAAGCATTGCAAAGTTGTTACTCCCTGAAAAACTCATTTCACGGCTGTCAGATTCACAGCAGTAAAACTGGCGTATCTCGCCTTTGTTGATACCGCAAACGCAACAACAACTTTGGTTAACAAAAATGTGACACATATATGTTGTATTAACTACGATCTTTTGTTGCCGGTCAGTAAACATTTTTTTTAATCTGTACCGGTCCTCCGGTGTAGAAAGGTTGGAAACCACTGGTTTAAAAGAATAACGATTTCAAATAGCATCATTTTACAAACACCTCCACTTGCTTTTGATGATAAAGATTCATTCATCTTTATTAATTTTAAATATTGTCTCAAGTGATATTTTAGAGTCCATTACAGGGAGAATGTTCAATGAAATGAAGGTTTTGCATATTCTTTTTATACACCTTTGACAACAACAACAACAAACAATTCACCATTAAAAGAATTATTAACGTGGATTTTCTGGGAAATCTGCAGGCTCACTTCACATTGAAGAATTGTTGCCTACTTTTGGCGGAATGACGTCATAACCAAGCTTCCTTCCAAGAACTAGATATTTGCTCTTGACATGATCCAGACGCAAGTAGGTTCCCTATTATCATAATTAGAAATATTATGTAATCACTTTTATAAAAGTATTGTTAATAAAGCAATTTTGTGGACATGGGAACGGATACTAAAAGCTTACTACACTCGTCTGAGGTGTGTCCGAGTTACAATTAAACCACTTACTCGTAAATGACGGACACCGCCATTGCTTTTGTAAGCGTCTCTGGCGTGCACCATTCTTCTGTTATTGAAAATTATCATATCTCCAGCGGAAAGTTTAAATTTGTACTAGAAATTGGAAGAATATTCACAAATGCCCCGAACAATGCATGGTTAATAAAGTGGGGCACATACCATAGAATAGAGTGTGTAATAAGTCTAGTGGTCGTAATGTGTCGACACCTGTAATTCTTTTCTCCGTATTATCTCCATCATTTTGTTATGGGCTTTATAATATCTTTCCACATCTCTCTCACGAACTTGCAATGTTGAATGTGTTCCTGGCTGCCATACACAGCCGACTACCTTCAGAGATAAGTATCTGTTATCGCACGAGTCTTAATCCATGACCAATTTATTACCGTAAGTTCTCAGCATATGTTACCTTTCCAAAATAGTCCAAAGTAATGTGAGGTTTCTGGTGCTCCAAGTACACTGGTTCGATGCTGGTCGGATTATATTCCACTTGGCACCAAGTTGCCGGAACCTCAACAAATGTTTGAAAATCTTCCAGCGATTCTTTTCGCATAATTTCCACTGCCTCAAACATATCAACCATGGTGGAGTCTCCGCCGGTAACAACTGAATCAAATCTTAAAATCAAAAGCATTTATAAACCTATTTTTGTTTTCATTCGGTAATTCCGATGCTTTATAAAATTTGATAATTTCCAATGATGATAAATCATCTTACAAGCCTCAATAATGTTTTCTTGGTCTAAAGTTATGCGAAACTATATCTTTAGCTTTTACGAACCTGAATGCATGCAAAAGCAGTAATCCAGGAGCTGTTTCATAAGTGGGTTGGTCTTGATGTAGCGGAAGCGCTATTGGGAAATAAGAGCCGTTGTCAACTCCAGTGTCCATCACATTCCAAACCTTGTTTTCAAAATTTAAATGTCAAGAATCTTTGTTCGCAACATTTTTTGTCAATGCGTTTTGTGGTCATGTGCGAGCATGTTGACTTTGCATTATAAACAATAGACATCTTACCGATCCGAAACTGGTCTCTTCCAGTGTAGCAATTTTGCTGGCAACCTGATGAAGAAAAAGAACTTGTAAGTTATCTGTGTTTTTCAGTAAAATTTGATCAATCCGACAACTTGTTTCTACTGTAATAAATAACGTTGAATGGTAAAAGAATCTTTTAGGTAAGGCGTTTAGTGTCAGTCTAGAATCTAGACTCTAAATTATCGAACCTCTTTAATGCTCTTTTCCTCTCTCGGAACATTCTTTAAGAGACACATTCCTTCCTCTATAACATGCTTAAGCCACCTGTGTTTCAAGCTTATAGTTGATACTGTCGTTAGTCAAAACCACTGCAGAACAATGCAGACTAAATTTGCAAGGAACTATCGTTTGATGCTTTCACGTAGAAGAATGATGATACCGTCTATCACTTACTTGAAAGTTCCTCGATCAGAATCTTCTAGAATTTCTTCGAAATCTACTTCAGGTGGAACCTTCTCCCTTCCGCTCCTCAAATGTTTGCTAATGACGTCACGTTCATTGACCTTGCACTCCAAACACGCGTCACAATAGCACTTTTGTCTCAACCAATCGGCGTCATGCTCAGTTACATGATTTTGAAAGAGCTCTTTCTCGAATATTACGTGAAGTTTGCGTCCTAAATCGGTGACATAATTTTCGTTAGATTTCATAGGTTGCCAAAACCAATATTATATGGCGATTGTGATAGTTAATTGTAATAAGCTATATAATTGGCATTTTAATAAGCGATTGTGTGTTCTCCAGTTAGATGAAATGTAATATTTAGACAGCTGTGTTATACTTTATTAATCCTGTTATTCAAACATTGTATCCCTAAACCGACATATTGACCTAGTTTATGAGTATTTTCAAGTAGCGTCGCATTTTAGAGTGTATGAAGTTGGATGGTGCTTGTGGTAAAAAGCCTCGGTGATGTAGAATATATTACATTTTTTGTTATGATTGTAAAAAAGCGATCTTTACGTAGCACGATGAAAATGACATGTTTTTCGCTGATTGGCTGTTATATAGCGATATAAAAACTTTGGCTTGATTCAAACATGAGTCTTTTCTCTTTTGCCCTTCTGGCTTATTCATTATTCAATTCAGCTCTATTCGGATTAGAAAATGGATATGAAATTGTTTCTGATGTGACTACCACTATATTTTGGTTAATATAACAATTTAGACTTTATGAATGTTGCGCTGACTTAAAGAAACGAATCAGAGCATATGCAACAGAGTCAAAGATAAAATAGTCAAGGAGTTCTAAAAGAAAGACTGAAGCCTTTGGCTTTAGGGCTTGGGCCAAATTAAAACAATCACATCGCCATCCCCACAATCAAAAGAACAAAATTTTCTAAAAGCTTACAGGCAACAGACCAACAAACATAACATACCTTCATCGGTAATCTTCACTTCGTCATAGGCCAAGTCCGGGGAAAACGAAGGAATGTCAATTTTGTAATCAAATGTCACAGTTGGTTTGCATCTGACGCATTTGCAGTGGAATCGAATCCATTTTGCGTGAAACCTGCAAAAAATTATTCTTTTACAACCAGGCTGTATCCCATCGGAGGTAAAAATAGCAATGACTGTAATAGACAGTGTAATGAACATTAGTGGTACATAACAAGGGCGGTAACCATTTTTTCCATTTCTACTATTGTTTTAAAAGTTTTTGATCGTTTGGGCAATAGTACCGTATTCAATATAATTGAATGGTTTATCATTAAAATTTCTCGGAATATTTTTCAGCTTACAAAAACAGGATTATACCGGCGTTGGAATTAAGATCCGGATTCATGTCGAAAAGAGCTATTGTTAAATCACAGAAATGAAAACACTGGTTACGTCGTCCATCGTTACCATAAACGTTACCATAAACCATCGTTACCCATAAACGCATTTTCTATGTCTGTGATTTTCCATTACCATTATTGTCATTACCGCCACTTTTTAGCGCACCATCCGGTCTTCCAGCACATTTTGTTTATTTAATGCATTTGTTAAAATTTCAGCACAAACCTGCTGATATGATCGTCACTCCAACGTATTTCCAGAATATTCTTTTCATGCAAGATTTGGAAATTCTTTATCGACATATTACAGGTAAACCTTCCTTCACTGTATGACTAATTATGTCTGCAACATTTCATAGTCAGTGAAAAATGCTTAAGTCTGTTTACTAAAAAAACGAAGGCAATATATTATTCTCTAAACCAGCGTGTTCCAACTGCAGGCCAAGTCCTTTTGTTTGGATTGCAAACATTTGTATGAGAGAAACAGAATTTGTGTGAGGGAAACAAAATTTGTATGAGAGAATAAAGAGGAAACGTGATCTGGTTTTTAGAATCTGGTAAGCATACATTGGTAATCAAGTTCCGACACCAAATGAAAGATAAAGTGGACACTGGCTATCATAAATTATTCCCTCAAACATGATAATTGTTTATTTACGATCAAGAACTCGTAGCATAGCCCAGTGCGTTTCAACCATCTTTCAGTAATGGCTGCTAACATTTTGTAGAGGCCCACTAATCTAAATGACTAAACTTATGCTCAAAATATCGTTTAGTCATCTATCACAAACGATTCAATTCAAAACCAATCTTCTTCAAACAATGTGTTTACACTAGCCTTTAGGTTCACAATTACCCCACCTCAGAATAACAGAATATCCCAGTAACCACTAAGTTAAATACGTGGAACCTGTTCTTTGATAATCCATGGAGAAAATAAACTAATCATTGAATCAGAAGTATGGTTTGCGATATCTGTGCGTAATATTAAACCTTGAGTTTTCTTCTTCATGTAAGGCAGCTTTATCATTGCCTAAGACATCCAATGCAAGTCTGGTAACATCGGCAAAAAACAATTTTCAGATATTTAAAATATGCTACACTTTCTGTGAAAGCACAATTCATGGGGACCTGCTGATAAAACAATGTCCCATGCCAATGAAACGTTTTTCCAATGTCAATATGACAAAGCCCCAAGTTGAAAAGGGAAAATCCAAATGAATTCTTTCTCATTAAAACACTTTTACCTCAAGCAATAAATTAAAAAACTGCTCCACACATCGTTCATTTAGCGACCTGTTTTCGTACAACAAGGCTTTGTATCTGTGTTGACTGTTTCATGCTTAATTTGTTGGACTTGATTGATTTGAAATATTTATGGTACATCACATGCTGCGTCGTTGTGTAACGCGTCCGGTATTGCCGTTTTCCGTGACTAATTACTGTTATTGGTTTTCATGCGCTTCCTTTCTCCAAAAAGAAGCTCCTTTATCTCACTATTTATTGCCATTATGTTGATTCAATTTTAACCCTGCCCAAAACATGTTAGGTATTTCGTTATATAAATAAATATGTCTGCGCTCATTGTCCTGGTTGCAATCTTTTGTTAAAGCAAAAAAGTTCCAACAATTCTCATCAGGCCACCAACTGCATCCTTTCTCTTTACTTTATTAATGTCCAATCCACGCACTAAACATGCAATGCAACTATGTTTTGCAGTTATTGCGGCATACAAAGCAGCGAAGTTAACCTGATGATGAAACTCATGCAAGTTCTTCGCGCACAGTGTGACTTTAATCATGTCATGACATCAGCTGTTCGTTTGCCCTGTAGCGTCATACGTTTTGTTCCGCTTGAGCAAACATCTTTGGCCTTTTGTCCTTTATGTGCAAACAATTGTGGAGCTATTGTTAAGTTCACTTTGTTATATTAGACCAGTGACAATTGCCGCCACAGATTCTCAGGTTTGCCGCGAATCTTTTTGGAATTTTGGAAAAGAACTGTATAAATATTTGAAATAAGGCATGCAGACAAGCATATGCGACTTAACCCTATTTTCACTAGGTGTGGCCTCCCCTGCACACAGTCACAGCAAAAAGTGGCGTACAGTTGCATTGTTTGCTGTAGAAACTTGAAATTTGGTGACTTTTCCTAAAAAATGTTCAGCTATCTGTCCATGTTTGTTTTATAAAGTTGGATTTTGTAATTTTTAAGATTTTGTCATATTTTCATAATTTTGCTCCCTCTCCGCATTGAAGCGTATCGTTTTCGTTTACTCGTTTACGCACCACTAACTCGACTAACTATTCTCTTGCGTTCTCTTTACGCGGTCAGCTGGCTTTCCGCACAGCGGGGGCGCGGCTTAACAAGAAAAAATTCTAGAAATGTATCTCTTTTACCAATACTTAACTTACACTAACTTCACTTTCTTTAGTTTTACAATTATGATGTATACAGGAAGCCAGATGTGTTTGCTACTAACCTGTAAAACTCCGATCAGTTTACAACGTATAGTTTTCGAGTAATTAACGATTGAAAATGTGTGTGCAGTGTCGGCCACACCTAGTTAAAATCGTAAAGTCGCGAGCCCGGTCTGGATTAAAAGCGTTCTAACTGCTTCAATATCTGATAAATAAGCACATGTGACGATGAAACCAATTATGGCATTGCCGATGGAGTAGGGTAATTGCCACGTCATAATAGGGCTGCTATGTTAGAATTAAACGTGTACCTTTCATCCTGTTAATTCTGCACACCGCCCGGTTGGTGTAGTGGTATTATCCTGCGGCGAGGGAGACCTGGCCTCGATTCCCGGTCGATTAAATCAACACAGTGTTGTCAATGGCCCGCCACCGCTGCAACATTATCTTTGAGACTGTGGTTCCCAAACTGTAAAGAATGTTTAACTATTTTAAAGGTTTTATTTATTCAGAGCTCAGTTTATATAATCCTAAATATCAAGTTAATTATGGAAAAGTATTTTGATAAAGCTAGTAGATCCAAACAAAAAGAGACAACACAGCAAAAGCATAAGCGTAAATATAAAGAAGAATACGTTCAGTACGGGTTTATTGCTTCAGGACCCGAAGATAACCAACAACCTCTCTGCATTATCTGCAATAAAGCCTTATCTAATGAGTCGCTTGTTCCCAGTAAGCTTAGCAGACATTTGGAGAAAAATCATCCAACATTTCAGAATAAACCAAAAGGATATTTTGCGAACCTGAAGTCCCAAACAAACAAGCAGGCAAAGATCATGAATAGCTACCTCAAGCTGCCGGAAAAAAGATTGATTGCAAGTTACAAACTAGCTCACTTGTTGGCGAAACGTAAAAAAGCACATACGGATGCAGAATCAGTAATTGGACCAGCATTAGCCATTGTTGTTGAAGAAATGCTTGGTACTGCTGCCGCCGAAAAAGTTAGAGGAGTTCCGTTGTCAGATAACACAATTTCACGAAGGATAGAAGAGCTATCCTCAGATTTAAAGGATCAAGTTCGCGAACACTCTGTTGCTACAGACAACAAGCTGTCTGTACTATGGTCTTTACAAGTTGACGAATCTACTGACAGAACTGGGAAATCTCATCTGCTGGCTTTTATTCGCTGCATTAACAATGAAACATTGGAAAATGAATGTTTGTTTTGCAAAGAATTGAAGAGCACAACCAACGGAGAAGACATATTCAAATTGGTAGATGAAAATATTTTGCTTTCTGAGTTGTAATGGAGTAAATGTGTGAGCGTTTGTACTGATGGTTGTCCTTCAATGCGGGGGGAAATAAAGGATTTGTGGCATACGTGCTTCATAAAAATTCGAACGTGATAGTTGTACATTGCATGATCCATAGAGAAGCTCTTGTAGCTTAATCTATGCCTGCAGATTTAAAAGAAGTTATGGATCAAGCAAGCCATGTGGTAAACTACATTAAATCTCGGCCGCTACAAAATCGACTCTTTTCTCAGCTTTGTAAAGCCATGGATTGAGAGTACAGGGGTCTGCTGTATCACACTGAGGTACGATGGCTTCCTAAAGGATAGGTGTTAAAGCGCATGGTGCATTTGAAAACTCAAGTTTATTTCTTTCATGGAAAATCAAAGAAAAGACTTTGCATTTTCTCTTCTAGATGAAAGTTGGTGGGTGAAAGTTCTGTTTCTTTCTGACTTGTTTGATAAACTGAACAGTTTGAATTCTAGTCTCCAAGATCCAACTGAAAATATTATTACAGCAACATCAAAACTACGATCATTAGACGAAAAGTTGACGTTGTGGAAAACCAAGGTCTCCAAGAAAGTATTTGATTCGTTCCCCGCTCTTAACTAATCAACTCATAAACAAGAAATCATTCCGCAAATCATGAGCACATTGTCTGGACTTCAGCTTGCACTGCAACATTACTTCCCAGAATTTGCTGTTAACAACTTTAGATGGGTAGTTAATTCATTTGGAAGGAATGAATCAAGCAATCTTTCTGCAGAAGAAGAAGAAGAACATGTCAGTGATTTAAGAAACGACCCGTTTTTTCTGTTTCCACAAAAATTTGGATGAGTTTTGGCTGTCTGCTTCCAAATCCTATTCCATGATCGGTGCAAAAGCAATCAAAATTATTTTGCCATTTGCATCTTCATGGCTATGTGAACATGGTATTTCTGTTTTGACTGAAATTGAAAGCTGTAAACGAGAGAGACTGCTTGGAATTGACGACGAAATGCGGGTATTTTTGTCAACAATGCAACCTCGTTTCAGTCGTATATGTTCGTATAACAAAGCACATCCATCGCATTAACACGTAAAATTAAATTTTTTAAAGCAACTTTTCTTCTCTTGTAAGTGTGCCGCGAGCGTTTTAAAATTTTTCTAGTGTGCCACAAGCTGAAAAAG
Source organism: Clavelina lepadiformis (assembly GCF_947623445.1). Lineage (NCBI taxonomy): Eukaryota > Metazoa > Chordata > Ascidiacea > Aplousobranchia > Clavelinidae > Clavelina > Clavelina lepadiformis. The sequence continues at coordinate 23,385,286 of NC_135241.1, forward strand.
TTTGGGAACCACTGCATTAGACTATCATTGCGTCATTACACCTCCTTCAGCACAACAGTCTGTCAGGCTAAAACCTATCCGTTCCATTCGTGAGCGACGGGCGTCTTAGTAATATGTCGATGTTTTCATTTTCAAATGAAATCGTGACCATACGATGTGAACACTCAGCTTTGGATCACATAAATCGAAATGTTACTCGTGGGTTAAAATGTTAAATTTTTTTCTTTCGTCCGCTGTAGGTCGCGCAATGCATAGCATCTGCTTCAGCAATGTTCGTGTACAGTAGTATCCAGGTTAACTTTGCACTTGCATCATGACAAAGTTCGAAAAAATGTTTCACATAATTTAGGTTCAATTTTTTTCAAACGTTTATTGGTACTTACAGTAAATCAATAAACCATAATTTGCAAAGCTGTAGATATTAATTTTGTTACTAAAATGAAGCTCGTACGGATGGTGTGATGCCAGTAATTTCTTTCTCCCTGCCAGCCTACCTTTGTCATCTTTGGCCTAACAAGAATTTTCGCACGACTTACTTGACGATATTTCACTAATTGCTACGTAGCGAACCGTCTTTGACGATTTCGAGTCTTTAATTGCTTCAGAACGTGTGTTCCCTGATCAATTACGTTTTTCCGTTTTGATGTTTTTTCTTGAAATTGTCATCGAAAATGGTTCAATGAGGATGCCAATCAATCATCATTGCTCAACCCATTGCTTCTTGGTGTCGTGCTTGCAGAATGCAGAAGATAAACTTAACCTATATATGACAGACCCATTCTTTCATCACATTTCAACCCATGAATAGCGACTTAATAACATGTCATGTGCCTATACTATACATATAGTTTGACTTAAATTTACTAAACGGCGTATTTGCAAAACTAACTTTATTTGGGTCTTAAGTTTTTAACATCATTTTTTTTCTGTTAAACCAAAGTCGCCTCGTGAGGGTGGTTTTCGTCTGTAGAGCGGGACGAAGCTACTTTGCACCATATATTTAGATTAAAAGAACAGCTAATACAAAGAATTGAACTGTAGAAAGAATTCGTGTACATAAACGCTCAGTAGAATGCTGAGCAGCATACAAAAATTTAACAAACAAACACCTTGCCATGGTTAATACAAATAACTTAGGTCATCGAACAAGGTAATTAATTGATTACAATTAACGAGGAAGCAATTACAAATACGTTGACAGGTAATTCCCCTGATGTAATGACACAGTTCAACTTCCTAAATCCATTACAGCCTATAGTATATTTACTTATTAAACAACTGAAATTTTTAAACACGATTTGTGGAGAATATGTTGATTAATATTTTTAAACGTAAGGCATTTTTATTAAATGTTTGAAGTCTGTTTGTGAATGATCTGCATTTTGTTTTGTATTAAATGGAATTCTATTGCTTTGTTTATTTTTGTTCATTAACTATGGGGAGCGAAAGTTACGATGTTAAAGTACGTACGATGCGAAAGTTACGATGTAGAGACAAACTTCTGCATATATGCCCCTTGATTCCTTTTAGCCCCAGGCCCGCCGCGGTCTTAATCCGGCTCTGGTTTAGCACAGTGGTAACTGACAAGAATCACGAAATGTTCGTGATTACCTGAACAAACTCAATTTTTACCAACACTTACGTAACCTACTTCTTCGGCAACCAAGTTTACTTCAAAGAATTCTGGACCAGGACAGATAAAGCGTGGACGTGCCGTTAATGTGAACTTTTAGCTCATGGTTCTCTTCCTTGCTGTTAAGGTGAAAGAATGCCGACGCTGCTTTGGTTTTGCTAAGTTTTTCTCTCCGTCTCTGATGGTAAGCCGATAAATTAGTCCTGTCCTCTAGCCAAGGGATCCCTCCACTGTTTTCCACATCCTTGCCATTCTCTTGGTTAAAAGAGAAAAAACGGTCTCAAGTTACATTATATAACAAAACAATTCTGCTTGCTTTTGTAAAACAAGATTCGTCTTTACAAATTTTAAAAAACTTTTTTGTTCGGTATTTTAGAATCTACTATTAGAAAAATGTTCAATGAAATGAAGGTTTTGCATTTAAATTTTTTACACCTTTGAAATTTTCAAAATATATTACCACTAAAATGGATTATTTTGTGGATTTTCTGCGGAATCTGTCCATTCACTTTACGTCGAAGAATTGTTGCCTACTTTTGGCGGAATGACGTCATAACCAAGCTTTCTTGCAAGAACGAGATATTTCCTGTTGACATGATCCAGACGAAAGTAGGTTCCCTCTTATTATACTAAGTAAGGTAAGGCGTATAGAGTCAGTCCAGGCTATCTCTTTAATGCTCTTTTCCTCTCTTGGAAAATTCTTTATAATACACATTCTTTCCTCTATAATATGCTTTATCCACCTGCATTCAACATGTTTTTTTTTTAAATTATCTATGGCTATTATCGCCCCAACTTGAATTAGTTTGATGCTTGCACGTAGCATGATGATGATATCGTCTCTCACTTATTTGAAAGTGTCTCGATCAGAATCAATAATAAATCATTATTCAAGACATTGACAGTTTGGTTTTGGTACTTTAATGCTTGATGCTTAACTAGGCTATCAGGTGTTAATAAACGCGCTATCAATGGAGTCAGATTAGCGAACAATCGATCAAACAATAATAACAACAACTTACAACGCCAACAATACGTAATGGGGCAAAACCAAAGAAGTATACGATTCGTCCCGATTGCGCTGAAGTGAAGCAATAGCATCATTCAGTGAAGTACAGTCGAATCCGCTTAATTCGGACACCGGATAACCCGGACAACCGCTTTATTCGGCCAAAATGCTCGGGAACGGAACAAAAGTAAAAATTGAACGTAAAAAACTCCCGTTAATTCGGACAATTCTCCGCTTAATTCGGACACAGGTTCGCAGTTCCTATCGTTACATCGTTAGGTTATGAAACAATAAACAGTACTTCGTTGGTTTTAACACAAGATGCAATTGCATTATGAGTGATTATGGTGAAACAATGACGATTGATGCGGTAACAATCGACAATGAACTCATATAAGGCCATGCCAGCTTCATAGTCGCTTTTACTTCGGTACCATTGCGACCATCTTGTAGAACAGAATGGTACAGAAAAGTTTAGAAGAAAAAGTGAAAGTGCTCACTAAACTAAACGAAGAAAAAAATGAAGACGCTTCCTTGACAGTTCGGCAGTTAGCTGCGTTGGTGGGGATATCAAAACGTACTTTGCAAGATTGGCAGAAAAATGATGCAAATCTGCGTGAACAACGTGAAGAGACTATATGCTTCGTGGACGAGGTTTAAAGAGGAAGCGGCTCAGAATGTGCGTTTTATGCGTACTCATTTACTCATACTCTTGTGCGTTTTATGCGATCAGTGCCAATTACTGCAGTATAGCGCAGGTGCAATTCATTTATTACGCAACAGTACAGTATTTTGAATGCGTTGTTTGCATTTACGCATGACCATGAAACGAACAATTGATTTTCCGCTTAATTTGGACAAAGCCGTTTCTCCGCTTAATTCGGCCAAAAGTGAGCGGAACCAAAGTGTCCGAATTAAGCGGAGTCGACTGTACTCTGATAAATTGCATGGCGTCGCAAAGCAATGCGTTGCAAATGATTATTTTTCGTACAAATCGCATTCAGTTTACTGTACGCCAAAGCCACCTTCAGGTGCACTAATGGCATCTGTTAGTTTAATAATTTGTGGCTGACTTACCATGGTTTTGTTATTTATGAACACTGACGGATATTCCCTTAAACGAAAAGTGATGTGGCTTGATGAAATTAGAACATTAAATTATTAGCGTACTTCTATTGCCCGTATAAATTCTAGACCGTTTCCAGTTAAACGTATAGGCTAAATTACCCAAGGACGTGAAAGGACACAAAGTTAGTCTGAGACAACATAACAAACCACAATTGTTTGCTAGTAAAGGGCAAAGTCTAAAGTTCGTTCAAGCGGAACGAAATGTTTGACTTTCAGCAAACAAATGATTAGTTTAATGTAGAACATTAAACGCTATTTTTAAACGTATGCTAGCGACGTATTTACGTTACACCTTAGAAAATGTACAAAGGAGGGCTAGGCCTTTATCAACTAAACAATCTTTGCGGCTTTGAATGCTATACCGGTACCACATGTAGCAGGAAGCAATAGTGTACACACTAATTGGATGTTTGATGTATCTAGACGTTAAGCATGTATTTAGTAGCGTGACGAGGGTAGGTAGACTTGTAGTAGCGTGCTTTTGCTGCGGGTATTAAAGAAAGAATTCAAATTGCATATTAACTTCAATCATTTAGCAAATACAAAACAGCAATCTAATGTAAATTAAACTCATCATGTATACAGACTGAGTTATGCATGTACTGTAGTTCAGTGAAGTAAGCTGTAGTATGTCGATAAAAAATACGCAAATCTCCCTTGATAAGAACATTCTGGAAATATGTTGGAGTGATGATCATATTAGCAGGTTTGTGCTAAAATGCGGTCAAATGTATTTAGTAACCAGAACGTGATAGAAGATATGAACCAGACTGACTGAAACCAAGTTTACTATTTTACAGGTTTCACGCAAAATGGATTCGGTTTCACTGCAAATGCGTCAGATGCAAACCAACTGTGACATTTGATTACAAAATTGACATTCCTTCGTTTTCCCCGGACTTGGCCTATGACGAAGTGAAGATTACCGATGAAGGTATGTTATGTTTCAAGGTCTGTTGTCTATAAGCTTTTCGAAAATCTTGTTCTTTTGATATTGGTTTTAGCAACCTATGAAATCTAAAGACAATTATGTCACCGATTTAGGACACAAACTTTACATAACATTCGAAAAAGAGCTCTTCAAAAATCATACAACTGAGCATGACGTCGATTGGTTGAGACAAAAGTGCTATTGTGACGTGTGCTTGGAGGAGAAGGTTAATGCACGTGACGTCATTAGCAAACATTTGAGGAGCGGAAGGGAGAAGGTTCCACCTGAAATAGATTTTGAAGAAATTCTAGAAGATTCTGATCGAGGAACGTACATGTAAGTGATAGACGGTATCATCATTCTTCTACGTGAAAACACCAAATTAGTTCAAGTTGTGGGCGACAATAGCTGGATGGTTTTAAAGAAAATTGTAAACGCAGGTGGCTTCAGCATATTATACAGGAAGGAATGTGTATCATAAAATACGTTCCAACTGAGGAAAACATGATTGAAGAGGTTTGATGGTAGTTTACTGGTCTAACTTTTTCTGAAAGGATCTTTCACGATTTAGCATTATCTACTGATTCAAATTTAATTAATCGTCACAATAACTTACACATTTCAACTTTGATCAGATTACTAGGAAAGTTGCAAACCTGGAAGTGACAAGCTATGGACCGGTAAGATGTCTATTGTTTATAATACAAGAGCGACATGCTTGCATGTGAACTAACAATATAATCGCATCGACCAAACAGACAACTGTGACAACGACAACTTTTTGAAAATAAGGTTTGGAATGTGATAGACACAGGCGGTGACAACGCCGCCTACAGCACAATAGGACTTCCCCTACATCAAGACCAACCCCAGTATGAAACAGCTCCTGGGTTACAGCTTTTGCATACACTCAGGTTCGTAAAACTAATTTTTTTAGCATAATTGCAGACCAAGGTAGAAGACTTGTAAGACGATGCAACCAAAAAATCATAACAAATAATTTATGTTCATCATGGCCGAACCCTTATATTAAATATGAAAATAACCAAGTGAAACAAACACAAAAAATTTGTTATGTTTAAGATTTGACTCCGCCGTAACCGGTGGGAACTCCACCATGGTTGATATGTTTGAAGCAGTGGAAATTATGCGAAAAGAATCGTCGGAAGATTTCCAAACGTTTGTTGAGGTTCCGGCAAATTGGTGCCAAATCGACCTCAATCCGTTCAGTATCGAACCAGTGTACTTGGAGCACCAGAAGCCTCACATTACTTTGGACTATTTTGGAAAGGTAACATATGCTGAGAACTTACGGTAATAAATTGGTCATGGATTAAGACTTGTGGCTCACAGATACTTATCTCTGAAGGTAGTCGGATGTGTTTGGCAGCCAGGAACACATTCGGCATTACAAGTTCGTGAGAGAGATGTGGAAAGATATTACAAAGCCCACAACAAAATGATGGAGATAATACGGAGAGAAGAGTTACAGGTGTCGACACATTACGACCGCTAGACTTATTAAGCACTCTATTCTACTGTATGTGCCCGGCTTTATTAACCATGTATTGTTCGGGGCATTTGTGAATATTCTTTCTATTTCTAGTACAAATTTAAACTTTCCCCTGGAGATTTGTTAATTTTCAACAACAGGAGAATGCTTCACGCACGAGACGCTTACAAAAGCAACGGCGGTGTCCGACATTTACGAGTAAGTAGTTCAATTGTAACTTGAACACATCTCAGACGAGTATAAGCCATAGTACCACAGTCCATTTCACAGAAATGCTTAAAACAAACTAACTCGTATAACGTTTGCGTCAGCTGTGGATTCACATCATACATTTATAGGCATTATATCAATACAACGCTAATAATATTTTCGTAATAGTTATGTTGTAATATTTTATGATAGTAATAATATACAGTAATATTATTAAGTATAATAATAGGGAACCTACTTGCGTCTGGATCATGTCAAGAGCAAATATCTCGTTCTTGCAAGGAAGCTTGGTTATGACGTCATTCCGCCAAAAGTAGGCAACAATTCTTCGATGTGAAGTTAATCGAGGTTCCCCAGCTGCGATGTTTGCTTTGTAAAACTTACTTCTATGCGTATCACCAAAACAGATACTTCTATGATGTTCCTGATGAAGAAGATTTAAAATTCGCTTAACATCACATGATTAAGCTTTCTACCATTTTACGTCTCGCTAAGACGTTAAAATCCACTTTTGAAAGCTTGAAATTACGCTCTTAGACCTTTTTCCCACCCAAGGTTATCTCAGCCAAAAGCCGAGAAGTGTAGACAGACTGACTAGAAAGTTAATGGTGAAGGATGAACTATGAGTATTAAAATTGCAAATTTTACGTCTATTTTTAAGGACAGCCACTTGAATTTTATTAGAAATCATCTTCTATATGTCAATGAAGCATTTTTCTGTGTTTAAACTGTTATCCTTTACGTTTATACGTAAAGGTTTACGTTTACGTTTATTTACGTTATAAATGCAAGATGAAAACTAACTAAAAATTTTTTCCTGTTATGTGTAGCCAAATATGAATACGAGGGTACGGATCACCAGATTCACTCTTCACTATATAGAGAGATCATGCATCTCACCAATTTATTGCATTTAGTCATGTAATTGTAGGCATTCAAATTGTAATGCAATTTATCTTCCACAAAGCATTTCCCCTAACTAAATTGCGTTTCTTTAGAACGTCATGTGTGATTTACTTTTGCCTGAAACTTATCACTTCAACGGTGTCACTGTTTTTATTAGTTCGAACGTCTGGCTACAATAGTCCGACATGTAAATAGGTCAAAGCGAGTACTACATGCTGCGTTAACTCGTTGCAAAAGTAAGGTGTGTCAAGACAGCGATACGATCCTTTGTTTATACAATTTTCCCGAGGGTAAATAGTTATGTACGCAATAGGGTGTGCAACCAAATACGGCATCGTGATATAACTAAGGCAATCGCCGTGACGATTACGTCACAGACCACGACCTTTGTCCGGAGGGTTAATGCATGGTTATTGAGGACTCGATGGATGAGGCGACCAAAAGCGTAGTGTGCTGCCTTTATCTGGTTGTCGACGTCTGTTTTGCATGTGGGTGTTTTTGAATGTATCCTTCTAAGGCAGGAGAAATGGTCAACTTCATCAAGGGGTGTTTCATTGATGTTGATCCTTGAAAGATTTTTCCCAGACGAAGACCGAATGAGAGCTTTGTTTTTTGTCGGTGTACACTCGCATTCCAAAACGTTCATAGGAGTCGTTATAAAGGTTAGGTCTGCGTCTCATGGACAATTTATCGGAGTTGTATCAATTGTAAACTACCTGCTACCATGCGATATCGCAGGTCAATGCTAGGGGTCCCAGATGAGATTTCATTTCCAAGTGGACGTAAACATCATGTATAGGGATAAAAAGTTAGGCGTACAAATTTTAGTGTCCAAAATTTCACACTTTTAAATTTATTATCGATTTGTTTTGTCTCAATTAGTTAGTGATTTCAATGGCATGGTTGTTGTTCGTAAATTTGTTTTCTTCCGTTGTTTTGAAATTTGTAGATAATAGTGTAATGTTGAAGAGTAATTATGAGAGCGAATATCACGATTATTCTATTTGTTTCAGTGCTCGAGAAATAGGGATTTTTAAACCTCTCTTCTTCTTTTTATGTGTACGGCTCACAATACAAGGTTTGAGACCATTTCAATCCCAAGCTATAGCCTAAATAAAGTCTGCAACTGCAAGTTCATTGCCGACGCTATAGCCTAGTCCGGTACCTGCGGTAAAATATAGGAATGCTTGACCAGTTTAAGCACATCTGCGACATTCCTACGGTGTAAATATATATAACCTGCTACTACTCACCTACCTATGGAGATGTATTCCGTTCAAAACGCGTTAGCTAGCCTACTACCACTACCATACCTAATACAAACCAGTTATCAGGCATGTTGATTTTACATTGTGACATCATAATGACCCCCGTCTGTATCATACTTAATAAGGGGCCAAATTTTTGGCCAAAACTACTTAACGCCGTTACCTGATGTTCCTGAAATTTGACATGTGATTGTACTATGCATTTGACGAATATTTCACAAAATCCAAAAAAATTCATAAATGTCCAATTTCTACCATGGCTCGCTAAACTCAGACTAGACTTTTGGGCCAAAAAATCACATTTCATCAACGTTTAACCACATTTTTACCTGACGTGTGCGTGCAACTTGTAATTAAGTTTTTAAAGCGCCATTTGCTAAGGTAATACCCAGAATAAAAAACAAACGCTGGCTTCTGATCAGTCAAACAGAATTTTTAAGCATTACTCGAATGTCCAACATTTACATAAAAATTGCATATATCAACGTAAATCGGGTTCGTAAATTGATTACGGTGGGCTATAATTCTTTTGGCAACAATTAGCGGTCTCAAATTGCATCATTTAACGAACATATCTGCTTGCCTTGGATGAGTGAGATTCATCTTTATAGATGTTAAATTTGTCTCGTTCGGTATTTTAAAGCCTATTACTAGAGAAATACACCAAACTGTTGTAATTAATACAACTGCAGCAGCAGGGATATTCATAGTATGTCTGTAGTTGTAGTTGTATTACAACTGATTTAGTATATCAAACTGTAATTACAACGGTTAGGTATACTAAATCAGTTTCGACCCTACCCCAGTTATACTTGAGAAATGTACAAGGGAATGAAGGTTTTGCATTTTCTTTTTTTACACCTTTGAAATTGTCCAAACATACCACCATTAAAAAGAATTATTATTGCAAAATTTCTGGAAGAACCTTGGCCTTCTCACATCGACGAATTGTTGCCTACTTTTGGCGGAATGACGTCATAACCAAGCTTCCTTGCAAGAACGAGATATTTGCTCTTGACATCATCCAGACGCAAGTAGGCTCCCTGTTATCATATTTAGCAATATCATATTATTACCTACTATCATAAAAATATTACACTATTTTGATTATAACAACAGTGTATTTAAACATGTATGATGTGAATCCACAGTTAATACAAAGAATATATGATTTAGTTTGTTTAAAGCAATTCCGTGAAAATGGGTCTGGGTACTATGGCTAATACTCGTCTGAGGTGAGTTCAAGGCACAATTAAACCACTTACGAGTAAATGTCGGACACCGCCATTGCTTTTGTAAGCGTCTCGTGCGTGAAGCATTCTCCTGTTGTTGAAAATTATCAGATCTCCAGCGGAAAGTTTGAATTTGTACTAGAAATAAGAGGTATATTTAGAAATGCATCGTTCTGTATAATAAACGATTAATAAAACATACACAGTTACACACACAGTAGAATGGGGTGTGTTTAATTAATCTAATCTAATAGTTAAGTTGCGTCGACACCTGTAATTTTTCTCTCCGTATAATCTCCATCATTTTGTTGTGGGCTTTGTAATATCTTTCCACATCTCTCTCACGAACTTGCAATGCTGATTGCAAACCTGGGTGCCAAACACATCCGACTACCTTTAGAGATAAGTATCTGTGATCCACGAGTCTTAATCTACGATCAATCCGATACTGTAAGTTCTCAGCATATGTTACCTTTCCAAAATAGTCCAAAGTAATGTGAGGCTTCTGGTGCTCCAGGTGAGTTGGCTCGATGCTGGATGGGCTGTGGTCGATTTGGCAATAAGTTGCCGGAACCTCAACTAACGTTTGAAAATCTTCCGGCGATTCTTTTCGCAAAATTTCCACTGCTTTAAACATATCAACCAAAGTGGAGTCCCCGCCAGTAACAGCCGAGTCAAATCTAAAACATAACAAATTTTATGTGTTTGTTTCACTCAGTTATTTTCATATTTAATATTAGGGTTCGACAAACTGAAAATATTTGTTATGATTTGTTATGATATGATGTTTGCATCGTTTTGCAAGTCTTCTACCTTGGTCTGCAATTATGCGCAAATAAATAATTAGTTTTACGAACCTGAGTGTATGCAAAAGCTGTAACCCAGGAGCGGATTCATAAGTGGGTTGGTCTTGATGTAGGGGAAGTCCTATTGTGCTGTAGGCGGCGTTGTCAACTCCAGTGTCTATCACACTCCAAACCTTATTTTCAAAAAGTTGTCATTGTCACAGTTGTCTTTTTGGGCGATGCGACTATATCGTTAGTTTACGTGCAAGCATGTCGCTCTTGCCTTATGTACTATAGACATCTTACCGGTCCATAGCTTGTCATTTCCAGAGTAGCAACTTTGCTGCCAATCTAATAGAAATTGATCTTGCAAGTTAATTTGCCTTTATTCAAAGTTGAAATAATAGATAATGTTAATCTGTAAAAGATATTTTTAGAAAGAACCAACTGGAAAACTATCATCGAACCTCTTCAATCATCTTCTCTTCTCTTGGAACGTTTTCTATGAGACACATTCCTTCCTCTATAACATGCTTAAGCCACCTAGGTTTTAAGTTTATAATTGAAAGTTATTAGTCGGCTATCGTACGGCTGTCGTTTTCCTCAACTAGAACTATACAGTAAAGTTATTTTACTCCGTAACTGCTGCTGGGTACCCTAAGTGCTATCACGTAAACGAAGATGGTGATCATAATATCCTCTTGCACTTACTTGAAAGTTCCTCGATCAGAATTGTCCACAATTTCTTTGTAATCTACTTTCGGGAGAATTTTTTTTTTTCCTTTTCTCAAATGTTTGCTAATAACGTCACGTGCCTTGACTTTTTCCTCCAAACACGCGTCACAATAGCATTTCTGTCTCAACCAATCGACGTCATGCTCAGTTACATGATTTTGAAAGAGCTCTTTCTCGAATGTTACGTGAAGCTTTTGTCCTAAAAGCGTGACAAAATGTTTGGTAAAAAGCAAGGGTAGCCAAAACAACGATTGAAAGTGAAATGTTATCAAAGGGTTAACAAGTAAATAGACCAATCAGTACAGAGCACAGCATACCTTCATCGGTAATCTTTAGATTGCATATAGGTGGTCAAAACCGATATTGAAAGAACAAGATTTTTGAAAATTATACAGGCAACAGACGAACATAACATAACATACCTTCATCGGTTATCTTCACTTCGTCATAGGCCAAGTCCGGCGAAAACGAAGGAATGTCAATTTTGTAATCGAATGTCACAGTCGGTTTGCATCTGACGCATTTGCAGTGGAATCGAATCCATTTTGCGTGAAACCTGTAAAAAAGTAAACTTGGTCTCAGTCAGTGTGGTTCATATCTTCTAGCACGTTCTGGTTACAAAATACATTTGACCGCATTTTAGCACAAACCTGCTAATATGATCATCACTCCAACATATTTCCAGAATGTTCTTATCAAGGGAGATTTGCACACTTTTTATCGACATACTAAAGCTTGCTTCACTGCACTACAGTACATGCACAACTCAGTCTGTATACAATATACATGATGAGTGAAATTTACATTAGATTGCTGTTTTGTGTTTGCTAAATAATTGAAGTCAAAATGCAATTTGAATCCTTCCTTTAATTCCTGCAGCAAAAGCAAGCTACTACATGTCTACCTACCCTCGTCACGCTACTAAATGCATGTTTAACGTCTAATTTCATCAAACATCTAACCAATGTGTACACTGTTGCTTCCTGTTATATGAGGTACCGGTATGGTATTCAAAGCTGCAAAGATTGTTCAGTTGATAAAGGCCTAGCCCACCTTTGTACACTTTGTAAGGTGTAACGTAAATACGTCGCTAGAATATGTTTAAAAACAGCGTTTCATGTTCTACCTTAAGCTAATCATTTGTTCGCTGGAAGTCAAACATTTCGTTCCGCTTGAACGAACTTTAGACTTTGCCATATACTTGCAAACAATTGTGGTTTGGTATGTTGTCTCAGACTAAGTTTGTGTCCTTTCACGACCTTCAGCTCAACAACAGGGTTGAAATTTCTCTCGATATTTCTTTTGCCTCTTGGGTAGTATAGCCTATACGTTTTACTGGAAACGGTCTACAATTTGTAGAGGCATTAGAACTACGCCGCTAAATTCTAATTTCATCAAGCCACAGCACGTTTCGTTTATGGGAATATCCGGCGTTCATAAATAACAAAAACATGGTAAGTCAGCCACAAATTATTAAACTGACAGCTGCCATTAGTACAGCTAAAGGTGGCTGGGGCGTACAGTACACTGAATGCGATTTGTACGAAAAATAATCTGTTGCAACGCATTGCTTTGCGACGTCATGCAATTTATCAGAGCACTTCACTGAATGCAATTTCTTCACACAAGCGCAATCGTGACGAAACATACCTGTTTAATTTTGCCCATTACGTATTGTTGGGGTTTCAAGTTGTTGTTAATTATTGTTTGATCGATTGTTCGCCAATCTGACTCCATTGAAAGCGCGTTTATTAATCTCTGATAGCCTAGTTAAGCGTCACAGTAACAAAGCCAAACTGTCAATGTCTTGAATAATGATTTGTTATTGGTTCTCAAAGAAACGGTTACTATTCTTCAGAGCACAGATTCAAGCTGCATTTGAGAGACTGCAAATAACAGACTGTCAATATCAGACCGCGTAGACTCCGTAGAGCATTGTAGTAGGCCTACGAATGACGTAATTCAGAAGTAATCTGAACCGGGTCGTGTATACTAAACTATACTAAACACGGCCGAAGTATAGTATAGCGCTAGTTGGTAAAAACACCAAATAGAACAATAATAACATCAGATAAGAATCATCATATCTGCACGACAATGAAATAGCAAAAAGGGCAAATTACGGCAATTAACACAGCCGCATGAGGTTTAAACTTGCTGTAATGATTAATGCAACGCCTAGCGCAGTCATCAATCAACGCCCCTTGTAGCTTCGTCACATATCTCGTAATCACGCCATTTATGTTCTCAGTTCAGTCCCTCAGTTCTTTTCAGTTGCGTGATTACGATTCACCATTTTAAGATTACCAGTTTTCCTTTTATGCTTTTGTTTAATTTTACCTTTTTGTGTTGCAGCTTAGTTTAGTTTTTTGTCTCTTAAAGCTGTGCAATTAGAATACGATTATTTACAACTGTCTGTTCAGTTCACTTGCCTTGTGATTAAATAAGCCTAAACACCCGGCGCATATTACCAATGTCATTGGTCAAACTTCAAAGGTAATTCTAATAGGAACAACTGACTGTACCGTATGAATTTAACTAACTTGAAACATGACGTAGTAGCGTATTAGTTAGCAAGTAACTAGTGAAAGAAAAAGCTCATCCTTTCAGATATGTACGTGTATGTATTTGTATGATGGTGAGTTAAAATGTGTACAAGCCTAGGGCGAGAAAGTAAAGTGTTGCGGAAAATTTATTAAGTTTTCTGGCTTATGGAAGTGCAAGGCAACGGTTAATTGGGTTCAAGCCTTCAGCATGGAGGTTGCACTGTACCACCAACTCGATATAGGCCCATAGGCAATATCTTTTTACTCAACTTTGCTATTACTTGCAAGACGTACGCTGCTGACGACATCTTGACACATTTAGTGTACAGGGAAATGACTTTGGCTACAAGCTGAAAATCACAAGCGTTTCACCATGCAATTTCGTATTAACACTACAATGCCATACAATTACAATGACGTCTTCAACAACCTGCTCCTGCTGGGACGCAGCGACATTCCGGTTCCTTATGATCTTGAATCCTGCCGTGGACGCAGTTGCTTCAGTTCCAGTTTATTTAGGCTAATTGACAATAAGTTTGATTCCAGCTAAACTTTATCATGAAGAAGTAAGTTATTAATTACGGTTCCCTGCTTTTATTGGATTAGCTGGGTAAGAGTTTTAATTCCAAAGCATGTCGTGGAAACAGTCGAAGTTTTGCTTAATTGAAAATTCGTTAAGTTCGCAAGGAAGCTTACCATGAATAGGTCTATTGTCAAAACTACGACGCAAATCTACACCAGGCCTGGCTAACCCGAGGCTCGTGAGCCGCATGCGGCTCTTTGCCCGGTATTAAGCGGCTCTTTCGTTCATATTGTATTTGTGTTTTTTAGCTTGTACAGTATTAATGAATTGTAAATTTCTGTAATTTTCATGTTGGTTTGTAACATTTACAATAAACGTAGTTGAACAAAGGTGTGAATGTGAGTGAGGAAAAGACGAAGTGATATTCATGTGTTCCAATGTGTATGATGTGGCTCTTTGCGGTTAACACAGTAAGAAGTGAGGCTCTTAGTCTCTGACTGGTTGGCCACCCCTGATCGACACCATATACAGGTGGACAATGAAAAATAATAAAACCTTATATGTACAGTTGGGGTATACATGACATCTTGTTAAAGTTTTGTAACATAATCTGGTTCCATTTCATACAACTCTTTTCGAAATGTTTCATCATCGCCATAACATGAGATGCTACTAGAGCTCATTTCATCTTCGTATGCTTCGTTTACGTAACCATATACACGCGCGGGAACAAATTTTCAAAATTAAGATTTATGAAGATTAACTAATGTAACAAATTTTGATACGCTCTTTTTTTTTTAAAAAGTTGTTTGCAAACAAATTTTGTTAGGAAATTTGTTCCTTGAAACTAAAACTCGTCCACCAGCAGCTGGCGATAAAGATCTACTAGAAATTATTGTCATGTGAAATTTGCAGAATAATATTTTATTGGAGCTAGGTGGATGCATATACACTATACAGGGAAAGTAAACCCACAAAAAATTCTCAAAGTAATGCAATATTGTAAATCATTCCACTAATGACACATTATTCCATACTTCAATAAAGATATAATACAGTTGCAAAGTATCAAGATAACACGATATAAAAAATGCTGCAGATAATGAACGCGAAACAGAAATTTGAAAATGAATGAAAAAGAGAAGATAGTAAAAAAATAACTCAAACTACACAAGTTCAAGCGTATTCAAAGTTGGTAAATGTAATTTTCTTTCTTCTTCTTTTGGCTGTCACTGGCAATTGTACTTTTTTTTGAGGAGAAGTGTCGGAATCTGAGTAATAAGTTCCTTCTCTTCGTTTCTTGGGCGTACCTAAAAAAATAACACGTACTTCCTAAGTTTGTTTGTACTAAATGACGCTATTTTTTTCGCAAACAAACAGGTAGTAAAAGCTTAATGGTAGATTGAAACTTCAACTAAATCCATACTAACTTACAGAAGGATGGGTCAACTCTTGTAGCTAAATAAAACTGTTTGTCTGGAGGCCACCGAGCTAGACATTTTTCGCCCATTTTTATGTCAGCAAGCGACTGAACATCACCTCCCGAAGCAAATCTGATGTCAGCAGGCCTGAAGATGTCCAGGATAATTCGGTCATAGGTGAATTTCACTCTTATGACGTTAGCTATTTAGATATAACAAAACAAATTTTAGGCACGTTGCTACGGAATGAAAGACCAACTTCGGTTAATGTTTTAATTTCAGTAAGAAAGCATAACTACGAATAACCAATAATCACGTAGATACGATACCTTCAGAAAAAGAGATAGCAACACCTATCGTTGGGCCTAAGAAACAGAAGGATTTTTTGTTTGAACCGATGAAAACATAAACAAAACAGACTTTTCCAGAACAACAAGCAATATTCACTAACTTAACACACACCTACCTATACATGTATCCTTACGTATTTACTAATTCAGTTTTTAACAAACCTGATTCTTCTTGTGCCTGTCTGCCAGTGACTGCACCTGTTGAAAAAGTAAAAGAGTATATTAATTTAAACAATTTAATATTTATCACCATCTTCTGTGAGATCTCTACCTATTTGACAATCGCTTTTGTCAGTCACGTTGGGAACTGGCTCTGCAAAAGAAAAAGAAAAACTTTGCTAAAGGTGATAAACCATAACAGGCATATAGGCTACTATAAAACTGATCGAACAAAAAATACCAGTTTATCTAAATGTGCATACTAATAAACTTGTGACAAACCTGCTGCTTCTTGTGTCTGACTGCCAGTGACTGCACCAGTGCACCTGTTTTAAAAGTGAGTATTTAAACCATTTAATATTTAGAAATATTACACCTACTATTCATTTCACCATCTTCTGTGAGATCTCTACCTATTTGACAATCGCTTTTGTCAGTCACGTTGGGAACTGGCTCTGCAAAACAAAAATAAAAACTTTGCTAAAGGTGATAAACCATAACAGGCATATAAGCTACTATAACACTGATCGAACAAAAAATACCATTTTATCTTAATGTGCATACTAATAAATTTGTGACAAACCTGCTGGTTCTTGTGTCTGACTGCCAGTGACTGCACCTGTTTAAAAAGTGAGTATTTAAACCATTTAATATTTAGAAATATTACACCTACTATTCATTTCACCATCTTCTGTGAGATCTCTACCTATTTGACAATCGCTTTTGTCAGTCACGTTGGGAACTGGCTCTGCAAAACAAAAATAAAAACTTTGCTAAAGGTGATAAACCATAACAGGCATATAGGCTACTATAAAACTGATCGAACAAAAAATACCAGTTTATCTAAATGTGCATACTAATAAACTTGTGACAAACCTGCTGCTTCTTGTGTCTGACTGCCAGTGACTGCACCTGTTTTAAAAGTGAGTATTTAAACCATTTAATATTTAGAAATATTACACCTACTATTCATTTCACCATCTTCTGTGAGATCTCTACCTATTTGACAATCGCTTTTGTCAGTCACGTTGGGAACTGGCTCTGCAAAACAAAAATAAAAACTTTGCTAAAGGTGATAAACCATAACAGGCATATAAGCTACTATAACACTGATCGAACAAAAAATACCATTTTATCTTAATGTGCATACTAATAAATTTGTGACAAACCTGCTGGTTCTTGTGTCTGACTGCCAGTGACTGCACCTGTTTAAAAAGTGAGTATTTAAACCATTTAATATTTAGAAATATTACACCTACTATTCATTTCACCATCTTCTGTGAGATCTCTACCTATTTGACAATCGCTTTTGTCAGTCACGTTGGGAACTGGCTCTGCAAAACAAAAATAAAAACTTTGCTAAAGATGATAAACCATAACAGGCATATAGGCTACTATAACACTCATCGAACAAAAAATACCATTTTATCTTAATGAGCATACTAATAAACTTGTGAAAAACCTGCTGCTTTTTGTGTCTGACTGCCAGCGACAAGCATGCCTCGTTTTTTCTTTCTGGTCAGCTACCAAAATGGAATAAAAACCAGAATCCATGACCTCGTGGTCCTCCACTTCTTTTCGTTTTATTCCAGTTATTGTGGAAGACCTACAACCAAGCCTACAAATTATTCTGGCAAAGATATCGCCACAAACGAAAGTTATTTCTTGTTTGGTCAATGAGCCCAGTGTCTTACATCGGATGGCAGCTGCTTCTTTTTCAGTGGCTCTTTCATATGCTTTAATTTTTTGTCCAGGGAAAGAATGTTTTCTTAGTTTTTTGATTGAATTGTCCTTAACAAAACGTTCTCGTTTTTCTTTTTTCTGTCTTTGCCTCTGCAACCATTGGTTGACATATTTTGAAAGCTTCTCGATTTCAGTTTTCTGGATGTCTCCGAATTCAATCTGCATAAACTGCAAAAAGTTGTTTAGCGTTGCCAGGTAGGCATACCTGGTGCTGTCATGTCCTTCACCTGAAATTTGTTGGCATAAAGTCTGATAAATTTTTGTGGGATACTTTATATCTTCCAGACCGCTTATTAAGGTTCTAACTTGTTGCACATATCGCCGAGCTTCAGCCTCGCTACACTCGTTTCTTTTGCCAATTCCCATTGTCTGTAAGGTTGTTTGATATCTTGTCAAATAAAACTGTAAATCAGACTTCTTAACCTTTGATTCTTCACAAATTTTATTGAATTCCTCTGACTTTAAAATTATTTCTTTATGTTTGTGCTTGATGTGACTTTCGATACCTAGCACAGACCTCCCACATAGTGTGCAGGAATAACCTGCAAACTGCTCATAACCAGCTTTTTTCATTTTTTTAGCAAAGCTGTCATATAATAAGTTTTCCTTGGGTATGTCTGGGTGTTTCTTGCAGTGATTGGAAACATTTACATAGGTTTTTTTACAATAGGGACATGTCCTTATAATTCTCCGTGCCGAAGACCTTTAAAGTATAGAAATAGAGCAATCAGTTCTATTCATATGAACAGAAAGGGAACAATCATCATAATGACTGATAATAGTGATAAGCTACTCTAGTCTTATGAGAAAGAATATTAATAATATATTAATTTTACATATACAGTCAAATCCGCTTAATTTGGACACTTTGGTTCCGCTCACTTTTGGCCGAATTAAGCGGAAAATCAATTGTTCGTTTAATGTCATGCGTGAAGGCAGAAAACGCATTTAAAATACTGTAGTGTTGCGTAATAAATGAATTGCACCTGCGCTATACTGCAGTAACTGGCACTGATCGCTTAAAACGTCTTCGTTTACTTTAGTGAGGAATTTCACTTATTGTGCTAAACTTTTCTGTACAATTTTTCCCTACAAGATGAACGCGATTGTACCAAAGAAAAAGCGACTATGAAGCTGGCACGGCGTTATATGAGTTCATTGTCGATTGTTACTGCATCGATCGTCATTGTTTCACCATAATCGCTCATAATGCAATTGCATCTTGTCTTAAAACGAACGAAGTACTGTTTATTATGTCATAACGTAACGATGGAATTGCGAACCTGTGTTTGAATTAAGCGGAGAATTGTCCGAATTAACACTTAACGGGAGTTTTTTACGTTCAGTTTTTACTTTTGTTCCATTCCCGAGCATTTTGGCCGAATAAAGCGCTTGTCCGGGTTATCCGGTGTCCGAATTAAGCGGATTAACTACCGAATTAACTACCGAAAATGTATAAATAAAATAAAATAAAGTAACAGGGATTACAAACACCGAAACTATCAGTCCTGTTAACACATGCAAAGAAGATTACTATATATTTGACTTATTCCAACAAAACACGGAACAGAAGTAATTCAAACCGAACTGCTGCATCAAATTAAACTGTTACATATACCAAGTCAAAAGTTATATTTGCACAGTTTTTGTACGCTATAAAAACTTACCTTTTAATATTTCTTGACATCACAGACGAAGAGGAAGCCTTTGTGTCTACATTTTTGTTTCTAATAAACAAATTACAATTAACTCATATTAGTCAAAATGTGTAAGTAACCAGCTACATAGACCGATAACTAATATTACAAAATGCTTTGTATCAGGTTGGTTAAAAGTTGCCAGAACAAGGAACCAAAAAATTGCCTTTGTAAAGGTCAGAAGCTACATTTAGTTTTAACATCTACATCTCTTAACTTAAAGACACAGCCATAAAAAATCGAACAAAAATCATTGCATATTTAAATTTTTTTCTTTTAAAAATTCACTGTAAAAATGCAACCAATTCTTTGCTTTGTTTTCAAAAAATGCTATGTAGTAGCACGTACAGAAAAAATATGAGTTGGAATTTTAATGCAGAGACCATTCAAGGGGTTACCAGCACAACTTGTTTTTTTTAGAATTAACAAATCCATATAATTTTCTAATGCAAAAAAAAACAGTTTATGATTAATCTAAAGCATTGCACAAAGACAAACAGTAAACTGATGGACACATTAGTAAATAACTTCAAGTTGAAGGGATTTAAGTTGATGACCTCATCGTGGTGAATCCTGGAAACTGACGTCTGTCAGACCAATATCAACAACCTGGAAAAGCAAATAAGAAGCTATCTAGCAAAATGCGAACTCAGCTCCAGCAACCTAATACTGACCCGAAACATGTTCCCTTCTTAGGGCAGGCAGCTCAAACTGCCGAACGGGAAGGTGTCACGCTGTTACAGCTGAATGTAGAAGGTCTCACAAAAGCCAAAATCAACATCTTGGAACACCTTGTGAGTACCCACAAAGTCACCGCCATCCTCCAACAAGAAATCTATGTAATTGATACATCCCGCCTCAAGATTGCCGGATACACCTCGGCTAACTCCGAAACAGAATGGATGGCTGTAGAGGTGGAAGGCGTTAATGTCATTGATGTCTACAAACCGTCCCCTGCCAGGCTACTTAAAAATTCCATCCCCGTCGTCTATGCTGGCGATTTCTACTGCCACAGTACTATCTTGGGCTACAGCGCTACAAACCACAATGGCACAGCACTTGAAGAATGGGCTTCGGCCTCCGATGTCCACCTTTTGTTTGACCATAAACAGCCCGGCAGTTTCTGCTCAGACAGATGGAACACCACCTCCAACCCTGACCTGGCTTTCGCAAATCTCAACACTGGACCTGGCCCGAGACGTTTTATTTTGGATAAATTCCCAAGATCTCAACACAGACCACCACTAATAAAACCAATAGAACCTTTGAAAACAAAACCAGTCTAAAGATAGAACCTCCAGAAAGCCAGATGGCAACAATACACTCGATTGGTCGAGTTTGGATCTGAAAAGCTACCTGACCCCAACTCGACCATTTTGAATGCAGCCTACTCTGCATTCTCCCAGTTACTCACTGACGCTGCAAAGAAGATCATACCAAGTGGCCGTCATCAACACTACATCCCCACATGGGATGTTGAATGTAATAACCACTATGACGCATTCGTGAGTGCCAAGAAACCTAGTAATGCTGCCTCCAAGGCCACAGACCTGCCAAAATGCCTCGACAAAAAACGTAGGAAGCGCTGGGAGGATACTGTAAAGGACATTGATTTCACGCATTCCAGCAGAAAAGCGTGGAAGATCTTTAACCATCTCACTGGACGAAAATCCCAGTCAAAACGTTGCCCGATTACAGCAAATTCCATAACCGGACAGCTCCTAGCCAATGGCCGTTTTAGTAATGCAGACATGCACCATGCACGCAAGGTAAAGCAGTGCACTATATACTATCATGCATTAGCGGTGTAGAATCACAAACAGCAGAACATATCATCTTTTTGTCGTGTCCTACACCCACCCATAGGCCAATGGGACCTGAAGACCCCTGACGAAGATGGGAAGAATTGGCTACAATTGATAGGCTCTGAATATGCTTGAGCCAACCTCATACGAAAGAACAAGTAAATAACTAATCAATCAGTAACAACAGGTCGTGCATGGTCAAACAATTGGAAATTTTCCAATTTGCTTATCAACGTATCTCTAATGAGAGGGGGTCATGGCCACAAATGTAACCCTGTCTGTTGATGTAGACATGAAAAAATGGGGCTAATGCAATAAGAAATCATTGCCAGGTATAAGTTGTGCAAAGACTTTTTTCAGTCTAAGAATAAAGATTATCATACCATGTCAACAATAAACATCAAGTAAATACTGTATTCACATCTATTACATTTCTCCAAACATCTGGAAAAATTGTTTTATTTTAAAATTTTATAAAAACCTGTTGTACTCCAAAAACATATCGAAAACGCAATTTGTAGCTATTTTTCTTCAATATCAGTTAATATAGTAATGCTTCAAAACTTGCTAACGTAACAACATTACATATTTTAAAGCATGCGATAATTACACACACCGTTTTCGATTTCCAGAAGAGTAACTTGAAAAATGTTGACGCTGACGCCTTGATTTTCTGAAACTAAAATATATACAATGTGTATTTTATACTTATTTAAGAGTTAAAATTAGTATTTATTTATCACAGGTTCTTGAAAACTCAATCTAACAAATATTTAAAAAAATGTTTTTGTAACTGTTGTAGTTCAATTTCTGGGCAATGAACATGGGTCTTAATCAGGCAGTGAATCCTGTTCATACTGCGATAGTCCTACAGTTTGTAATATTTCATTATTGTATGAATGTCTGAGCATACACATCGTTAAGCAGCCAGAAAAACTGACAATGTTTGAATATTTAACTGATGAGTAAAAATGAAGCTTGTTTCACTGAAGCGCTATATAGCAAATTCTTTCACTTACACAACCACTCTAGTATCCTAATCATGATTGCAATATGGCTGGCACAAAAAAAGACCAATTAAACCAGGACTCAAACAGACATTCCTCTATTGCTTTGTAAAAATCCAGAAAAGGTTTACGCAGCTATTGTTAAATTATAATTAATATATTGCATATGTGTTGTGAGCACAAAGTATTGTTTTCAAACATGCCATGTGAATGAAGCTACTGTTACAACTTATTATTTTCTACACTTTACTTTCCTGCTGTCCCCAGAGGACAATAATGGCATCACACAAGTTAAAGTTAAAAGAACAATTAAGGATAGAATCACACTTAGTAGGCATGCTTAAATGTCAGCTTGTGCATTAAAACAAACATTCATCAAAGACTTGTTAAGACAATGCAGTGTAAGTGATTAATTGCAAATCAAATTTGTTTTGCATGCTGGTCAAAAGTTGTAAAAAACATATGTTACATATGGAAGAGTAGGAGTCAAAGGATTTTGGTATAAGTAATCCCCAGCCCTCATTAATGTAAAATAATTTGGAAAGACTTGCTATAACAAACTTTGCATTCTTTTACAATTCTAAAAAAATGTTTTCAATGCAGTAAAAGTATCATTAAACAGTTATCATAGCAGATGAATTTATTAGCTTTTAACTAACTCACAGTTTAGGAGATGAGTCTGATGTTAAATCACTTGAATATCCCTGATGAAGATATCTTGATTTTCTCTGTCTATGTGCAAAACAATGCCATAACAATATTAGCTTATGCAGGAAACATTCTAAACCAGAAATCAATAAACTATATTCAGAAAGTGCAAGTTAAGCATGTAAACTGATAATCGTGGCCCGATACCCGCTTTGTTAAATAAGCTACAATACAATAAGCTCTTTGGTGGCTTTGGTGGTATTTGCTATTATTTGCATGATTGTATGTGCATTACAACTTGTTAAACAATATCACAGTACAAACGCTCTAAATTAGCACAAATTCAATAAGCATGTTCCAAAGCTAATTTTTTGTAAATTGTAAAACAAATTTTGTAAACTCACTGTTTACGGGATTTGTCTGAATCTGCATCACTAGAAACAACTTGACGATGATGTCTTGATTTTTCCCTACTAAATACAGTGAAAGTTTAAAAATCGGAAGCGAAGAAATCATTTTGAGTTATGTAAATTTTGTTGATTTAGTCTAATAATAACCAGGACTGGTGAAGTTGCTTCATGTTAGTTAAAATTTCAATTGGAAGTAAATTTAAAACTGACACCGATTTTAGCGTGATCTTTGTTGCATTTACAATGAGTAACTTGCTTTCTATAGCGCTCTATAACAAGGTATATGGTGTAAAAATTTCACCTAAGGGTACTATCTGAATAAAATACCTTCTTCTGCTGCCAGGAGATTCACCAAAAAAACCCTGATGTTGCTTCATCTCAGATTGACTAGTGTATCTAAAATCGATAGTTAATTATATTCTGGTAGCAATGACAACTATAGAATATACGATATATGGTAGAAAAATAGAAATATAGGTAACTCACGACGAAGAAGACAAATCTGAATCGATGTCACGTAAATGTCGATGATGACATTTTGATTTTTTCCTACTAAAAATGATATAGGGAAGGATAAATATCTATTAGTTTTAGTTTTAACATTAAAATAACCGATGGCAGTAAAGTAGCTATAAAACTGAATATTTTACAACATTTTTGTTTATGCGTAGTTGGTATGTTCAAAGTTAATAAACATTTCTTATTTCAATTTAATTCAAAAACTGGTATGTCAATATAACAAACCATGTGGCAATATCAAAACAAAAAGATTGTTAATTGACAACAACACAAATACCACAGGTATATATGTTAGTTAACTTTATGCAAATCAATTGTAGAACAAATTATTATTCTAAACTCACTGTTCACGAGATTTGTATGAATCTGAATCACTGGAAATATCTCGTAGATGTTGTCTTGATCTTTCCCAACTAAACATACACCAAATAATACAAGAAAAACAATTAAAGAAAATAGAGAAACGTGTGAAACGTGTAAACTCAACCTTGCTTAAATTGAAATTTTTAAACTCTAAACAACTTAATCAGTCTAGGAAAATCAACTACCAATGATATTCAAACAGCTCATTATAACTCAAACTCTTAACTCCAAATTTCAGTGGTACATACTAGAGCAAAATATGACAACTACACATTTAAAGCTTTCTCAGTTCAATCATGGACATTTTGTTTTTCGGAGGCAAGGCCACCGCCACATAAATTTTCAGAGAATCTTTATAGTATGATTTTTAGACTTAAAAAACGAGGATGATATGCTTTGACCCAATTTTACCTAAAACGCAATTTTTAAAAGCATAAAAGGTAATTCCCCTCAAGCTATAAAAGATTTTTAAAAATCTATACAAGCATTTATCATACTTAGGCTTTCTGTACTATACTACGAAAATGAAATAGTTATGATATAACTTATAATTTTCCTTTCTACCCCCAAACAAGCACAGTGTCTGAAGTGGACGATTATGGTAACATCTGCAATAAAAACTTGGAAAACTAGTAGACATGATTGCTGTTAACTAATTAAAATAACTCACGATACAGAAGACAAATCTGAATCAGAGTCACTGAAATGCCGACGATGACGTCTTGACTTTCTCTGACTAAACATAAAATAATACATGAGGTATAATTTTTGAAATTAATTGAACCGATGCACAAAATAAACTGAATTTGGCCACTAATCCTAAGCAAGTGTCCAACTCGATTTGGCATTGATTTTGCACTTTGCACCAACTTTTGCACTTTCCAGCAAATTTTTCAATTTTATACCTTTTACATCAATGCCAAATCGAGCTAGACACTTGCTAAGGAATGTTGGCAAACTCTGCATTCTGTTTAATCTGTTGCAAACATTTAATAAACAAATACGTGTTTTCCATCTTGTCAAATTCCTAAGTAGGCTATAACTCAAATTTACTTGGCCAAACTACTATCATTTCTTATAAATTAAGCTTGAAACTCGTTTTTGTTAACTTACAATTTACTTGTAGAAGGTATATCTGAATCTGTGTCACTCGAAAGATCTTGATAATGATGTCTTGATGTTGTCTGACTAAAATAGAGTTAGTTAAACATACATAAGTATAAGGTATCATTATAAATATTAGATCTACTGACAATAAATAAAATATTGGCATGCTGTGTAACATAACTGGTAGTCCCTTAATCTCAAACAACTTCCATAATTAAAAAAGTTCCTTTCCATAAGTCAAATCATTCTTAAAAATCGTGCAAAATTAACCACAAAATATGTACAATATAGGCTCTTGACGAGCATGCTATCATTGAAAATCAAAGCGTGCCTATGATTCATAATATATTACTTAATTTTAGTCTATTCTTGACACTGTATATTAAGCTGTAAAATAAATTGGGGTATCTACAGTATTATGTGGTAAAGAAATGACAACATTTACCCAACATTTTATGGCCTAAGAACCTGTTTTCTGAAAATTGACATGCTTATTTTTTACATTCTAAGAATGGATTATTTCACTTTAATCGTTTTAACTTCATTGATTCATGTGAAAAACATACAACAAACATATTATACCAAAGTTTAACAAAACAGCCATTAACCTACATGCAGAAAAGTTAGCTATAAAAGTTAAGCTGCAAAACCTGAAATTTTTTGACGAACATTGTTTTTCTTCCATTGTCAAAATATCAAAAAGAAAAGATGTAGACTTAAAATTTTTCCTTTATGTATTCATAATATATTATTATACCAGTTATACATGCAACTTATTAATAAAATAAATAATATATACAACAGCAATAAAGGTATATAAATGCAAAATAAATAGTTTAATACATATATGAAGTATATATATAATCAATAAATATATCCACTTGAATGCCACAAAAAATTGTTGAAGGATATAGTAGTTAACATTACTGTATAATTTCATTGAACTGCTCTTACAAGTTACAACATGACATTTTCTAGTAACTAAGTATCCTAAATAGACTTTTAAACTACCTTACTGTCTTACATAATTAACTAATGGTCATTTCTATAGGATGCTTTTACTTCAAGTAAGATTATATGTAACTGACCTAAATATAAATCCATCAGTGTCAAAAATTGCTTATAAACTAATGAACTTTGACATATTGTGAGCTTTTTAGTCGAGCGGAATGGCTTCCAGCAGAGAGGTCGAATGACCAATTCATCCAAATGTCCAATTCCAATGACGAAACAAAAGCTGCCTATGACCTCAGAGAGTTAAAAGCAACATCAAACCATCGTTCTCATTACGACTAGCCTATTGATCTTCAACTAAAAATCATGATAAATATATTTTTAAACAATGCCTTAAATAGAGCGTAAACAAATCCATTATGTACATGTTTGCGCTTTTCAAAGATTTCTGCTCAATTTGCCTAATGAAAACAAAACGTTTTGTAATACAAAACAACCAAAACTACTTCCTACCTACAAGAAAACGCGCGTCAAAAAACGCCCTCTAGCCTAGACTTCCTTGTTAATACTTAAATTAAGGTAAGGGGGTTAAAAACAGGAAGCACTAACGTATTTGATTATAAATTTCGAAATATAAACCCAGTCATAGCATTTTCACTAGTCCTTCAATCGCTCAACACAATATAGAAAACATTTATGTCGCCTGTTAATCTATTAATAATAATAGAGAAAACTTAATCTGTGAAACTCCGATGAAAAAAAGAACAGTAACAGGGGAATTTAACGCTTAAAAGGCAATGACATAATCATTACAGCAAACTAACCAAGGCAGCTATGCAATTATGAACAAAGAAAGTAAAAACATTGCAAAAAATTGTTTCGCTTTCACAAATTGTCAAATAAAATAAAATATTTCTATTAATAGATTTTGAACTAAAATAACCGGATTTAAACATTTTCCATTACACGTATGCACATGAAATCTACTATATTCATAAAGTAGGCTTATGTAATATAAATTTGCTGCAAAAATTAATTTACCTATTCTCAAATTAGTTTACTTAATACAAGCAATTACGTACAGAACGTAGCGTGCTTCTGAGGCGCCGATTAGAAATAGACATATTTACATCATCAACTTTAGGATGACCGACTTTTAAACTCTTTAATTAAATGTATTTCGATGAAATTTTATATGTTGGTAATGTATTGCCGTACAAACTTGTTGCAACAGACCGATTTATAAAATTCAAATTCGTTTAGTTAATACAAGCACTTATGTACAGAACGTAGCGTGCTTCTAAGGCGCCGTTGGAAACACTCATATTTGGCTCACCAACAATAGGTTGACCGAGCTTTAACCTTTTTATATTAAATGTATCACGATGAAACTTTGTATGTTGGTAATTTAATGTCATATAAACTTGTTGCAACAGACCGATTTATAAAATTCAAATTCGTTTAGTTAATACAAGCACTTATGTACAATAAGTAGCGCACTTCTGAGGCGCCATTGCAAAGAATCATATGTTTAACTCACCAACAATAGGTTGACCGAGCTTTAAACATTTTATATTAAATGTATCACAATGAAACTTTGTATGTTGGTAATTTAATGTCATATAAACTTGTTGCAACAAACTGATTTATAAAATTTAAATTCGTTTAGTTAATACAAGCACTTATGTACAGAACGTAGCGCGCTTCTAAGGCGCCGTTGGAAATACTCATATTTAACTCACCAACAATAGGTTGACCGAGCTTTAAACTTTTTCTTTAAAATGTATCACGATGAAACTTTGTATGTTGGTAATTTAATGTCATATAAACTTGTTGCAACAGACCGATTTATAAAAGTCAAATTAGTTTAGTAATTACAAGCAATTACGTACAGAACGTAGCGTGCTTCTGAGGCGCCGATTAGAAATAGACATATTTACATCATCAACTTTAGGATGACCGACTTTCAAACTCTTTATATTAAATGTATTTCGATGAAATTTTATAATTTGGTAATGTATTGCCGTACAAACTTGTTGCAACAGACCGATTTATAAAATTTAAATTCGTTTAGTTAATACAAGCACTTATGTACAGAACGTAGCGCGCTTCTAAGGCGCCATTGCAAAGAATCATATGTTTAACTCACCAACAATAGGTTGACCGAGCTTTAAACTTTTTATATTAAATGTATCACGATGAAACTTTGTATGTTGGTAATTTAATGTCATATAAACTTGTTGCAACAGACCGATTTATAAAACTTAAATTAGTTTAGTAATTACAAGCAATTACGTACAGATCGTAGCGTGCTTCTGAAGCGCCGATTAGAAATAGACATATTTACATCATCAACTTTAGGATGACCGACTTTTAAACTCTTTATATTAAATGTATTTCGATGAAATTTTATATGTTGGTAATGTATTGCCGTACAAACTTGTTGCAACAGACCGATTTATAAAATTCAAATTCGTTTAGTAAATACAAGCACTTATGTACAGAACGTAGCGTGCTTCTAAGGCGCCGTTGGAAACACTCATATTTAGCTCACCAACAATAGGTTGACCAAGCTTTAACCTTTTTATATTAAATGTATCACGATGAAACTTTGTATGTTGGTAATTTAATGTCATAAAAACTTGTTGCAACAGAACGATTTATAAAATTCAAATTCGTTTAGTTAATACAAGCACTTATGTACAGTAAGTAGCGCACTTCTGAGGCGCCATTGCAAAGAATCATATGTTTAACTCACCAACAATAGGTTGACCGAGCTTTAACCTTTTTATATTAAATGTATCACGATGAAACTTTGTATGTTGGTAATTTAATGTCATATAAACTTGTTGCAACAAACTGATTTATAAAATTCAAATTCGTTTAGTTAATACAAGCACTTATGTACAGAACGTAGCGTGCTTCTAAGGCGCCGTTGGAAATACTCATATTTAACTCACCAACAATAGGTTGACCGAGCTTTAACCTTTTTATATTAAATGTATCACCATGAAACTTTGTATGTTGGTAATTTAATGTCATATAAACTTGTAGCAACAGACCGATTTATAAAATTCAAATTCGTTTAGTTAATACAAGCACTTATGTACAGAACGTAGCGCACTTCTGAGGCGCCATTGCAAAGAATCATATGTTTAACTCACCAACAATAGGTTGACCGAGCTTTAAACTTTTTGTATAAAATGTATCACGATGAAACTTTGTATGTTGGTAATTTAATGTCATATAAACTTGTTGCAACAAACCGATTTATAAAATTCAAATTTGTTTAGTTAATACAAGCACTTATGTACAGAACGTAGCGCGCTTCTAAGGCGCCGTTGGAAATACTCATATTTAACTCACCAACAATAGGTTGACCGAACTTTAAACATTTTATATTAAATGTATCACGATGAAACTTTGTATGTTGGTAATTTAATGTCATATAAACTTGTTGCAACAAACCGATTTATAAAATTCAAATTTGTTTAGTTAATACAAGCACTTATGTACAGAACGTAGCGCGCTTCTAAGGCGCCGTTGGAAATACTCATATTTAACTCACCAACAATAGGTTGACCGAGCTTTAAACTTTTTCTTTAAAATGTATCACGATGAAACTTTATATGTTGGTAATTTAATATCATATAAACTTGTTGCAACAGACCGATTTATAAAAGTCAAATTAGTTTAGTAATTACAAGCAATTACGTACAGAACGTAGCGTGCTTCTGAGGCGCCGATTAGAAATAGACATATTTACATCATCAACTTTAGGATGACCGACTTTCAAACTCTTTATATTAAATGTATTTCGATGAAATTTTATATTTTGGTAATGTATTGCCGTACAAACTTGTTGCAACAGACCGATTTATAAAATTTAAATTCGTTTAGTTAATACAAGCACTTATGTACAGAACGTAGCGTGCTTCTAAGGCGCCGTTGGAAACACTCATATTTAGCTCACCAACAATAGGTTGACCGAGCTTTAACGTTTTTATATAAAATGTATCACGATGAAACTTTGTATGTTGGTAATTTAATGTCATAAAAACTTGTTGCAACAGACCGATTTATAAAATTCAAATTCGTTTAGTTAATACAAGCACTTATGTACAGAACGTAGCGCGCTTCTAAGGCGCCATTGCAAAGAATCATATGTTTAACTCACCAACAATAGGTTGACCGAGCTTTAAACTTTTTATATTAAATGTATCACGATGAAACTTTGTATGTTGGTAATTTAATGTCATATAAACTTGTTGCAACAAACTGATTTATAAAATTCAAATTCGTTTAGTTAATACAAGCACTTATGTACAGAACGTAGCGTGCTTCTAAGGCGCCGTTGGAAATACTCATATTTAACTCACCAACAATAGGTTGACCGAGCTTTAACCTTTTTATATTAAATGTATCACGATGAAACTTTGTATGTTGGTAATTTAATGTCATAAAAACTTGTTGCAACAGACCGATTTATAAAATTCAAATTCGTTTAGTTAATACAAGCACTTATGTACAGAACGTAGCGCGCTTCTAAGGCGCCATTGCAAAGAATCATATGTTTAACTCACCAACAATAGGTTGACCGAGCTTTAAACTTTTTATATTAAATGTATCACGATGAAACTTTGTATGTTGGTAATTTAATGTCATATAAACTTGTTGCAACAGACCGATTTATAAAACTTAAATTAGTTTAGTAATTACAAGCACTTATGTACAGATCGTAGCGTGCTTCTGAGGCGCCGATTAGAAATAGACATATTTACATCATCAACTTTAGGATGACCGACTTTTAAACTCTTTATATTAAATGTATTTCGATGAAATTTTATATGTTGGTAATGTATTGCCGTACAAACTTGTTGCAACAAACTGATTTATAAAATTCAAATTCGTTTAGTTAATACAAGCACTTATGTACAGAACGTAGCGTGCTTCTAAGGCGCCGTTGGAAATACTCATATTTAACTCACCAACAATAGGTTGACCGAGCTTTAACCTTTTTATATTAAATGTATCACGATGAAACTTTGTATGTTGGTAATTTAATGTCATATAAACTTGTTGCAACAAACTGATTTATAAAATTCAAATTCGTTTAGTTAATACAAGCACTTATGTACAGAACGTAGCGTGCTTCTAAGGCGCCGTTGGAAATACTCATATTTAACTCACCAACAATAGGTTGACCGAGCTTTATCATTAACATTTTACCTTGACCATAGTCTAATACAACCCTTTTTGATCATTTTAAAGAAAGTTATGTTTTTATGTTGGATTTGTTTTCAGTAAATTGAATTGTATTATCTTGTGTAAAAACAACATTTTAACTTGACATGAATGTTTACTAATATGAATTGCATTGCAAAAATTGTCGAAAGTGACAGAAATATATGCAAGTTTAATTTTTAAATGGATTGATACCGTACATAAAAAAGTTATTTGGAGATTTAAATTTGCTGAAATGATTACAGGTTATTGCAAATATGTTTATCCGAGTGCAGTTTTGATATTTGTCTTAATGCTTCATTTGAACAAAGCGAAACTCTTCATTGTACAAGTTTACCAAAATAGTTGAAATGACATTTAATTTTTAAATAGATTGAAATACGACATTGCTTTTTTAACAGATTCATAACTCGAAAACATCACAGGATGTAAATTTGTGCCTCTTTAATAACGATTAAGTTATCTTAGTCGTTTGAACAGATTTTCTTTTTTTTACCTTTAATGTAGGCCTACTTTATTCTGGAAACGGAAAGCGGTCTTCATGAAATGTCTATGTCAGTGTGTTCCATGAAATATTTGGAACATTTTTTGCTATAAAACTTGTTTCTGGAACAATTTTTGTTACAAAGATTGTTTCTGAAACATTCTTTGGAACAAATTTTGCGTCTGAATTTGTTTCATACTGCCATAATTTGTTCCAGAAAACTAATTATAGAGACATGATTTGTTTTCTCAGAAAAAATTGGAATAATTAAGATTTATGACAGTAGCCAAATGTGTTGAAGTTCTATTTTTTGAGTCAAATTTTGTTACATACTCGAGTTGGTAATTTGTTTCCAGAAAGTTTGGGAAAATTTTTTGTCAGAAATTTTGTTTCTGAAACATTTTTCGGAACAAAATTTGTGCCTAAATTTGTTACATGCTGCAAAATTTTGTTCCAGGAAACAAATTTAACAAACATGTTGTTTTTTTTCAGAAAAAATCTGGAATAAAATTTATACCACTAGCCAAGTTTGCTCAAGTTCCATTAAAAAAATTTAATATTCAGTGTACAAGTGTTCGTTAACGCCATCTTGTGACTGCAAGAGTTTCGTAACAGATCTTTATAATTTCCTAACAACTTTCGAAACAAAAATTTGTTACATTTGTGAAACAAATTTCCTGGGAATTTAGAAGTCGGTATCAATTTTTCAAAAACAGTTTTTGTTGGAACAAAATTTGTTTTTAATTACCATTCATGAAGAGAATATCGAAACAATTTTCGGAACAAATATTGTTTCAGAAAAAATTTTTTCATTTTCGGAACAAAAATTTGTTTCATAAAACAATTTTGGGAACAAAAATTTTGTTCCAAACTAGTATACCATGGACTAACCATACCCACCGTCGCGTGACTCTTTCGGATTGGTAGACAAATCGGCCATGACGTCATCACTTGAAATCTCATCCTTACCTTGGACGTTGGCGGCTGCGAGGATCATTTTTGAGAAATAAGATTTTGGGTTTCTCAGTAACGTGGTCGGTTCATCAAGTTCCACCACCTGCAATAAAACTCACTGTCTTCGCACGACTCAAATTCGGTTTCAATGCAAAATAGTCTATGATCAATACCTTTCCTTCATCCAGCACCATAATCTTGTCGCAAGTTAAAACTGTGTTCAATCGATGTGCGATTGTTAACATCGTGCAATCCTTAAACACGTCGCGTATCGTCTCCTGAACCAAACTGTCAGTCTCGCTGTCAATCGCAGCTGTGGCTTCGTCCAACATAATGATTCGGGAGTGGCGCAAGATGGCGCGCGCCATACACAGGAGCTGACGTTCGCCGACGCTAAAATTTTCACCGTTTTCGACAACTTCCGCCTCAAGTTTTCTAGAAAGCTCACTTATCTGGGTTGAAAAAGATGACATGTTAACAACTAAGCTTGATCTCATAATGCTTTCTGTAAAGTTGACTCCCACATAATCTGGATTGTGAAAATATATTTAGTGACACGTATAAGGCTAATTTTTGGTTCATACAGTGCCACTGACAATAAGCACCTCTATTTTCCTTTCACGTTAGATCACGAAAATACTCACCACGTTTTTCATGTGAGTTCGTTCTAGGGCTTTCCAGATTTCCTCATCAGAATATTGTGAGAAAGGATCGAGATTATAACGGACGGTTCCAACAAAAAGCACCGGATCTTGTGGAATGATCGAAAGGTTCCTGCGGAGATCATCTAGTCCAATTTCATCAATGTTGACATTGTCAATCAAAATTCGACCACTTGAGAGATTGACAAGTTTGAAAAGAACCGTTCCTAATGACGACTTTCCTGAAACATTTAAGACTTATAAGATAAAATGTTTAGATAACAAACTTATCTCCATACAATATGCAAACAACTGTCATCAGTCATTCAGAGTAACATATAGGGCATGATTTACGTAGACTCCGTTTTATGATATTATCTAACGTATGGAAGAAATTGGAAGCCAGTTTGCGAGCAGTTAAACAGAAGTAAATTGCCCGGTGAGCAGCGCACAGACCACGACTGTTCCATACCTGAGCCGGTTCTACCAACAATTCCAATTTTTTCCTTGGGTTTGATGATGAAACTGACTCGCTTTAAAACTAAAGGAAGCTTGGGACGATATCGCATACTGACGCTTTCGAATCTGTTGGTTAACAAGAAAACAACATTTCAATCTGTAATAATAGTAAGTTCATAGCTATACATACAGGAATCACTCTTCCAAGTGGGAAAGCACCATTTAATTATAATCATCATTATAATCATCTAATTATAATCTCCACTTACTTGATTTCGCCATTTTGTGGCCAATCTTCAGGAGGATTTTTAAAGGCTTTACCAGGTTCGACTTCCGAGAAGCATTGCTTGATATATTCGTTGATACGTTCGACCGATGTGAAGTATGATTCAGTTTCGACGCTGAATCGAACACAGACTTGGAACAGTGTTGTCATCTGAAGAAACACTTCGAATAAAGTTATTTCAAAAGGGTGTTAGGTAAGTTTTGTAATGGCAAAACTTTCCTTTTTCCAAATATAAAATCGTTATTATAAAGTCGTTATATCGTAAAATACGCAACGACTTTGCAAACCCGTCCTTCAAACAAGATTGTGCTCGAAGTCGAAGCTCGAAGTCCTTAACCGTGTATACTTACCGTGATTGCATACGAAAGAGCAAGTCCGGCGAACGATGCAGAAGTCTGCCCGAGGCCTTCCGGAGCGACAGCCGAGATGACGACAAAAAGGGCGATCGTTATTGAGATTAAAACTGTCAAACTGTCCAGTCTTACAGAGAGCCATCTTATTGAGCAAAGGTATGTAAAATGAGGTGTGCTATTGTCGTCTAAAAGCTTGTTGAACCTAAAGAAATAACGTATGATGATGTTAAGCTGGAGAATTCATATCTTAAGCAATGTTTGGGGTCAATGCTTTACGTTTCAATGACGTCATCGGTTTTGTTGTAAGCATGGATCGTGCTGAGACCCTGGACGGTAGAAGTCACGTGAGAAAACCAAGGTGACCTAAACAATGAAACAAAAGAATTTGGTTCATGAAAGGTCAAAGGTCACTAAAACACCTTGGCGTGAACGAGGACAATACCTGGTGACATTTTCCAGCCGTTTAAATTCTCTCATGGCACTACGAAAGAAAACGTAGAGGACGACAAAAATCACCGCCAACACCGCAATCGCAATTGCAAACCACGGAAAGACAATGATCATTGTAACGATAGCGAAGAGCAAATACAGTCCCTGGAAATCCAAAAAAGGAACACGCTAAATTTTCACAGACTCTTTAGTCATATAGATCTATTTGGTGACTGACTTGGTGCAGGAACAAATCCATGTAAAGAGGAATTCGAACGTCGGCATCGTCCATGTCTCGTGAAAACCTAATGAGAAAAAGATGTGATTACTCACAGCAAACAACATGTGTTGCAATAATGTTAAAAGCAAAACTTACGATAACCTGCTCAACTGATCACAGACTCAACACCTGTTTAAGATCCGGCCGGTCGGCGTCGTGTCAAAGAATCTCATGGGACTTTTCAACACTGACTCAAACAACTTATTGTGCAGATGGGAAGACGCTCCAACAGTGATTCGGGTATAAAGGAACGATCTCACAATCCCCACTACTATGACGATGACCAGAATGACGAAATAGATTATCTGTAATGAAACCATAAAAACAACGGTATCAATAAGAAGATACGTTTGTTAGAGTTTCACAGAACACCGAACCTGATAAAAATTCAAATTTTCTCCAGTGGTTATATTGGGATCTCTTTCACAATCTGACGCTGATGCAGCACTTGTTGAAGTGTTAACTAAAAGGAAATATGTTAAATTATTTAATGACGTGTTAAAGGAAGATTAACTTGTACATCGAAACAAGCTCATGTAGATCACATACCGGAGGACTGGTCAATGCAGGCACCACCCTGATTTATCCAGTAAGTCAACCACCAGTTATTAAAAGTGTTGCCAAAGAGCAGAGTTATAAACAGCAATCCAACGATGGTTGCTAAGATGTAACTGTGATCAAAACGGCTTTTAAGTTTTAATAAATACGCCTTCTACAAACATTAATGGTTTTAAATATGTACCCTCCACTGGCTTTGACGTATGCTATGTATGTTGCCATTGACACCGACCCCGTATGAGTAGTTTCCGTCTGGATAAGCACGGACGGTTCTTGATCAACCTCGTCTTAAACGGAAGACGGTTTAAGTTTCTGACCACATTGCATCTGAATGCATATTTCTACAAATCAAAATTTACCGTTTTCTTCATCCAGAACATTTATTTCATCGGGAATATGAGCTATTGCAATACCGCCCTCAGCTGTCAAACTAGAAACTGACCGTACACTCGGAAAACGACGGAAAACAGTCGGCGATCCTTGAGGCTTAGGATGCCTGGAACCAATCGACGCCAAACCTAGTGTGTCTTCGGAACCACACAGTACAAATCGAGTCATTTGTGATCAATAAATTGGTATTGGACTTGTAAGAAATACAAAACTCACCAAG
The DNA here is from genome assembly GCF_947623445.1 of Clavelina lepadiformis. Classification (NCBI taxonomy): domain Eukaryota; kingdom Metazoa; phylum Chordata; class Ascidiacea; order Aplousobranchia; family Clavelinidae; genus Clavelina; species Clavelina lepadiformis. The sequence continues at coordinate 23,422,186 of NC_135241.1, forward strand.
AGCGTTGCGTGACACTCCGCTGAATGTTTTGTCTCTCATCATTTTTTTCACGAGTTCGGTCTCAACTGTTTCACCTTGAGATTTCTTTTCTTTCTCTTGTTCCAGGTAGAAGTTGCTGCGTGCATTAAAATTTCAACAGCAGTGAAACAAAAGCAACCTGATGATCATTTCGTATGAATATGAACCAAAATGTGTTACAATTACTAACTTAATGAGCTCAGAGTAATCGGACTTGTTCGTCATAAGCTCGTTGTGTTGACCATATTCAGTAATTCTGCCTTCTTTCAGCATCACAACTTCGTCACAATCTTTTAAGTATTGCAACTGATGCGTGACGAATATCACCGTCCTGTTTGCGAGAATTTTCTTGATGCATTCGAAGAAGATGTGCTTGCCAACATGGGCATCGACGGCAGACAGTGGATCGTCCAATAAAACGATTTCACGTTCGCTATACACCGCTCTGTACATAAGTCACATAATAGTCGTTGTCACACGCACTGACTCTCCTGGACACAATAATAATTTGTACCATCGTACCTGGCCAAGCTTATCCTCTGCTTTTGTCCTCCGGATAGGTTGAGTCCCCTCTCTCCAACTTCAGTGAAATCTTTGTCAGGTAAAATCTCAAAATCGGAGCTCAAAGAGCAAGCTGCCACCACTAAAAGATTTGTTTTATGGATGTAAATGTGGCTCGTGCTTTAAATTTTCATAAATTTCTATCTATTATAACGTTCAATTTATTGAGACTGTACCCTGTTCATATTTCTCTTTGTCCCATGGCATTCCAAACAGAATATTATCTCGGACACTTGCGTGGAATATCCAGGCTTGCTGTGGCACGTAAGCCAGGGTGCCATTGATGCCAACACTTCCTTTCTGGATTCGAAGATGTCCCAGAATTGAAGAAATAAATGAAGACTTTCCCGATCCAACAGATCCGCAAATCCCTATTAATCTGTGAAGATGACAACCAAAACGCGATAATATGATAACTTCAGAAACAGGACAATGAAGATCTGAAAGTTACTGTATATTAAAATCGTGTTTCGCGTTTGTAATACCTCTTCTTAGGTACCGTTATTGATACATCGAATAACACCGGTTGGGTCTTTTCTGTTTGTTTTTGGTTTTCAGTTTCTGATTTCACTTTTTTCTTGGATCGTTTAGATCTCTCTTTCTGAAAATTGCATGATGGGCAAGTCAATGCTTTCATTTCAACTTTAACTTCCATAAAATCACTGCTTGCCTTTTCTATTACATCCCATGCTGATGTTAAGTGCTTGATCTCAACAGCTGTGACATCACTTGTTGTTGTGATGTAGTATTTCTCCATTTCTTCCATCAAAAGCAAACTGTCGATTCGGTTAAATGAAACGAACACCTAAAAGATGAAAGTATTTTGAAAAGTCGAAGTCTTTTATGGTTAAGTTTATTATTTGCGACTGTTGCAGACCTACCTCTGATACGGCCTTGACCGCATGTGGCATCACGCCGAGGATAAATCTCAAGGAATTAAAAATAGCAAGGATGGTGAGTGCCTGAAACAACACGCCAGTGTATTTTTTTCTAACTTAACTTTCACAATATAAAAACAGTTAAATAGAAATAGGACAATTTGGCGAAACACGCACTTTGGTTCATGAATGTGCAGTCATAAAATCAGTATCATGGATAAAAACAGCTTGCTTACAATAGTAGCATCAAGTGGATATCCAACAAGAGTATGAACAAGAAACAAAAACACCGTTGACATAACTGGAACTATAGGTACGATCGTAACTTGAAAACTTTGCACGAATCCAGCTCTGGCAAGAATAGCTCGTTCCTGATCCCGGATTTTGCCTACATCAAATCAAATCATACGATGAGTAATTAAACGAGTTCGAAGCGTAAAGTCATAATCCCGCTATATAAATAGAAACAAAACTTCCGAGTGTTGTAAATGGAATCTGTTATGTATGTGGAAGCAACCTGATCCATTTACCAATAACTTTCGCAAAGCTTTTCTCCCAGGCGTACATTTTGATAAGTTTGACACAAGTCAAGATCTCGTTCATCATTCTCACTCTTTTATCGGTGATTTCGATAGTTTTCCGCCGATACTTTGCCATCTTTTCAGCAAGAAACACCTATTTAATTATAAATTGTTTTCACTTAGAACTTTCGAAGAAACGGCAACGAAAGTCAAAACTGCAATACATTGCTTCCAAATTAGCCATGGATAGAAATTTGGAAATGTCATAACATGCTTTCATTTCATAATTTCTGATTACTCATGAGATGTCACCTGCAATGGAAGAAATGCAGCAAAAGCGAAGACACCAACCAGCGCTGTCCAGCCAATGAAGATGCAGCAAAATATGGTTGCCAATAGCAACATGAAAGGAGTACCCACCAAAAGCCCGCATAACTGAAACGCCTCGTCCAAACGTTGTCCGTCGTTGGCCAGGAGGTTAACCAGCTGTGTAGTAAAAATTCTCATTATATAACAACCAGCAGTGGAAAACGTTTCCTAATTTAAATCATAGTTTTTAACGCATCGTGTTGCAAATATCTTATGTATGAAGTACGTTTTACCTCTCCAACTGACTTATCTTTTAGACTTCTTAATCGAGCGATTTTCTGAAAGATGAGTGCGAGAACGGCTGCTCTCACTCTAATTGTTGTTCTGTGACAAAACAAAGATAATGATATTATTTAAAATAAACACCAGAAATTTTTTTATGAGTTTATCGTTGCGAATTTATAACAACCTGTAGGTTATTGCCCAGTATAGAGCAAAAAAACACGTCCGGGAAAACTCGGTTAAACCCAGTGCACACACCAGCCCAATACCGTATCCCAGACTCGGATTTGGCAGAGCGGCAAATCTTATTAATCTGCTCACCAAGAAAGCCTGTAAAACATGAACTGATTGAAAAGATTTTACGACTTTGACTCACAATGCGCGTACTGCTTTATTGCAACCTACTACTTTATTGCCCCACACTTATCTCAGTGATAAATTTTTATTACCGTTATTCGTGGGTAACTTTTTTAACTTTGAGCCTGAAAACTAATTCAGTATCTCATACATTCATTGTTTCTCATACAACAGAATGCATTTCCGTACTAAAAACGCAGTTCAAAAAGTGCAGAGTCATAGGTACGCATTTTCCCAGCTAGAAACGTGATGCGTCACTCTTCGTTGACCATGGCTCTATTTACTGTTGATGATAGAAACATTTTTGCAACAAAAACGCTTTTACCAAAGAGCATAGAAGACTTTTTATATGACCTTTAAACCCTTTTCTTCAACCAAGCATATCACATGACCCTACAAGGATTTCGTAACAGAAGCTTTTATTCGTTTTTCAATACCCTTTCTATGCAAAAGCTATAAAAGTTAACAACATTTTAATTAAAACTTATATAATATTTTACATTTTACCACTTTAATACGTCAATAGTTCTGCCAGACGCTTGGGGTCTATATAAAAATGATACCAGAATTCCTTACCGGGCTTATAACAGCTGCGGTAACTGAAATAGAAATGGCGATTGACGACGCAATCGTTCGTGTTCTGATGTAGCGCAGGAGAATTCTCTTAATCGACGGAGTTTTGTTTTCTTTCTTGTCTTTCTCATACAAACGAGTTAATCTAATAATCAGAACAAAGTTTGTATTTTTTTTTTGAAATAATATCACATAAAAGATATGCTACTACTACCGGCTTTATATATTTACCTTTCCGCTGAGCTTTTGGCGGAGTCATACTCAGAAAGAATTGGTAAGTCTTCGAGTTTAAGACTTTTCCGTGCTTTCAAGATGGTCGACGTCAACCAATTGAATGTCATAAACGAAAAGAGATTGGCGTTGTCTATTGCTGCTGGAGCCTTTCGTCTGTCAAAATATAATTCAGTGATTTGGCAAAAAAGCAAGCAAGTAGATCATTGCGTAAAAATCGTCATAGTATATTTGTTGAATAATCGCAACAAAAATCGCCTATTTTTTCTCAAATTAAGCGCACTCACTTTTTCATTCGAATCGGTTTGAAATTTTGTAAAGCTCTCCAGTATTTCGTATGCTTGGAGCCATTTTCATGGAAGTCTTCTGATGAACAACTCTTCGTAACAGTCAAGCTACTTTTCTTAATTCCTGTTGTGTGACTGTTTACCTGAGATTTTTGCTCACCCGCTCCGTTAAGCTTGGTCATTTTTAAGCTTATCTGTAATTCTTCGTTTCACACAATCTGTGCGGTTCGCCTGGTGATTGACTGACGACTGACGACTGACAATCTGGCAAACGACTGACTTGACCAAACACAGCAACCGAAGTTATCGCCATCGAGGACGGCTTTTTTCTCCTTGACCTGTGACATCTTCATGTAAACTCACTCTAAATCTTGGCGTTGCAATCAGCTGTACGCCAGTTACGGATGAGATGCCATGCGTGTCGGCAAATGTTGGCCTTGTATTCATTCCAATCGTAAAAAAAGCGTCTTTGAAATCCTATCTAAGTAGGAATGTCAAAACTTATCAACCTTTTAAGCTTTCATACTAATTAATTACACAAGTCTGCATCAATTTTGCTGAGTTACAAGTAACAGGTGTTTTTGGTTAATTTGGCGGCGCTGATTCCAAAAATAACATCAGATTTTTTCTATCACGTCAATTTTTTTCACAAAACGCAATTCAATATTTTGACAGTAAGAGCAAATAAATACCATTATTCACAATATGTAAATATGCCTCGGCGTAAAAAGCAAAAAAAATTAATAACAGCACATATCTGCATAAAGGTCACAACTCACAACACTGAAATTAATATTATTTTATGGAAGAAGCTTTCTCTTTTTTGACTTTCGAGAATGTTTATATGTTTCCTCATCTCTCATAAGACACCAACAGTAATCGGCCATCATACTAACATTCCACCGACCTTGATATCTTTTTTCCATGATTTTGATATCTTGGTGGAAACGTTCACCTTGTTCTTCACTGGTAGATCCTAAATTTTCTGGAAAGTAGTCCAAATGACTATGCAGAAAGTGCACTTTTACACTCATGTTGCAGCCAAGTTTTTGAAACGAGTAAAGCAAGCGGTTGACAAGTTCTTTGTAATCAGGTGATTTGGTATTAGTATTACCCAGAAAGTTACTCACAACCTGGCTAAAAGCCACCCAACCTTCTTTTTCATCTTGATTCATGGCTTTGATAAATTTCTTGTCTTTCATTAGCGGTCTTATTTTTGGCCCATCAAATATTCCTGCTTTCAACTTTTCATTGCTCAAGGCAGGAAATTTTTGGCAAATATACCCAAAACATGCCCCATGTTTATCCAAGCTTTTCACATATTGCTTCATTAGCCCCAGCTTAATGTGAAGAGGTGGTATTAATACTTTGCTTGGATCTACTAATGCTTGGTTAAGGATGTTTTTTCCTCCAGGAGTAAATTCTTTTCTCTCAGGCCATTGGTCTTGTTCCCAATGTTCCGTTTTAGCTCTACTATCCCATAGACATAAACAGCATGGATACTTAGTGTAGCCACCTTGTTGGCCAAGTAGCATACCCAAAACTTTCAAGTCACCACATATTAGCCAGTTGTGCTCAAAATATTTGCATTTAGTTATTAAGCATCTTGCAACGCGTCAGTTTTATTTTTTCTACTTCTGCAAAATATTTCTCCCAGCTGCGCACGACCCTCTCTCTCATAAGTGCGGTAAAGTTGTTAAATGGTAAGCGGAATTACGTCTTGGAGTAAAAAGAAGATTGCCGAAGTCGATATAGGCGAATTCCACTGTATCTACTTGATCTATTTGTACCCCCAGCGGACGCCCATGGTAACTATGCAAAATAAAAATTAGCTGATCAAAGATCGTGAGATTGTAGCTAAACGCAAGGTGATGGACAAAAACTAACAGCGTTTTTGGAATCAGCGCCCAGAAGTTACCTTAAAACATCGTTTAGGTCTACTGTACTTCTACAAAATTGATGTAGGCTTGTGTAAAGCTCTATGCTATATAGTAATTATATCCTTTTACCATCAAAATATTGAATTGCATTTTTTGAAAAACATTGACGTGATAGAAAAAATTTGAGGTTATTTTTGGAATCAGCACCCCAAAAATTAACCAGAATAAGTCCTCTTTTTGTAAAAAGCATAAAAAAATTTTTTTTTTGTAGACCAGTGTTATCCAACATAAGGTCAAGTGGATGGAAAACGCGGTGTGACGGTGGGTCACTGTGGCAGTCGAAAGATTTTCATGTAAGATATTGAGTCACACCCAAGGTCGTGCTTTCGCAAGCAACAACATTTTTTTGTAGTAGTATTTTTACTCCAACGTTTTGACGAGCTATATTGCCATCGAATTTTCTTGACCAAGATGAGAAATTAAAAACATCGCACATCTTCCAGGCACGACTTGATGCAGGATTTTATGCGTAGAAGAGAAACGGATCAAAAAAGAAGGATTTGTAAATAAAAGACGAGAATTGTTTACTCATTTACAAACAATTGAAGCGAACTATCGAAAGTAATTTTGCTCTTTTATGCGCATCCACGTCGGTAATGTGGACTTTACGTTTAATGCCTAGTATCTTGCGCAAGCACCTTGGAATGTGTTTAACAGGTGGGCAATCTTTACTATTGTAATCTATTGGCTACTTTAGTATCGGCAAATCTTTATGCAGCTATACTAAAAGAAGGACTTTGTTTCAAGACATTTTCCATACCGCAGAATATTGAAAGTTGGATTCATCATCTTTGATTGTGTTGATGCATCGTTGATGTTGACGTTGATGCTGAACTCTTTTAGCTCCAGCTCTTCCCGGTCTAATGGCTAGTCACAAAACCAAACCAGGCCATATTGCAAATTTAATAAGACTGCTTGAACATGCTAAAAATAGATCACGCATGTAGCATGATCTAGATTCTCGATACAGTCTCGAAAGCAACGAGAAGCTGCTTGATCGCCCAACGTAGATTGTGCTTTGAACCATGCACGCCTGTTTGGAGGAAGGGCGTTATTAGCAAAGTGTACGAGATGCACAAATGTAATTTGAGCCGTGGGTTAAAAAACATTCTAAAACATTTAAGATAAAAATAATATCTCAACTGGGTGATACACAAACCAATGGACAGTAATTAATATACGCTTCATTATAGGTGTATTTACTGTAAGGTATAGGTGTAGGCTATTTACTGTCTATACTCGTGCAAGTGTAAATAGCCATGGAACAAAAATGCTATAAAAGTGTCTAAAAGTGAATATCGTAAGATTCAGTTGACAACAGTAAGTCAGAGACATCATAAAAACATTAGAAATAAAATATTTTGACAGGTGTACTGCTCATATTGGCGAACTTAAACTTGTTAAACCTTTTGTATTTTATCTTGGTTTGCAGCGGCCTGGGTAGTATTTTTTAACGCCGTTAAGAGTGTTTTTTAGTTATGTCTTTTGACAAACACTTCAACTGTCGTTTGATACTTGGAATCTTGCTCTGAATAACTTCGTGTGAACGCTTCTTTTAATACGTTCCCAGGTTGTTTTCCAGCATCTATGGTGACAAGACATTTTTATTGGAAATGCTCGCTTCTTAACCTAAACACCATTATTATTTATCCATTTCTAAATGTGCCAGCTTTAGCTATATGCATTTCCCATTATCTAAACATTGTTTTGCTAGCTGCACCTGCTACGACTCCCAGCGTTTATCATGTCGTACATCTACTCTCATCGCTTATGTCATACGAGCTCGCACTTCTACAAGCGAACAGAGTTAGCCGAGTGAATCATTAAGATAAACATGAGTTATCTAAGTTATCTAGTTAGGCGATTGCAAATCAGTAGACATCTTATATGCGTTAGTACTAGCTATGTTCTTGATTAAACGTATTATTGTGAAAGTGTACAGCACCTGTAATATAAACCTTTTCTTGTAAACTATTTCTATTGTAATATTAAAACCTTTCGGCCGAGAAAATGTTTAAAGTATTCCAACCATACACAGCAATAGATTCAGATAACCTAACAATTAATTTAAGTAAAGATTCCTTTATAAGTCAAAAGAGTCTCTTGAGGTTTACCTTATTGTAACTTACTCGTGGTAAAATAGGTGCAAAATCTTGATTTTCCACCTTAACCCCTCTTTAGGGAAGTAGTTTTAGCCTACACTGCAGTACCGGTGTGCAAAATTGTTGTGACAAACAACCTCCAGAGCACATCTTCACAACATGCCCCCTTTCAAGAAAAACATTTGGCTTCCTCTGATGCTCCAAACTAATAATAGATAGTGGCATACTCTGCACTCTGACCTACACTCACGTTAACTGATTTGACGGGTCGGATTTTGTTGGTGGCCTGTTGCGCATGTATGACGGTTTGGCACTTAACTATAGCTGAACAGGCTAAACCAAAAACGTAAACCGAAGTCGACTTTGCAGGGTTCAACACCTAATAGAAACAGGTAACTTGCTGCATCCCTGCAGGGCTTAGCACCTAAGTTTTGCCGACTAGGCTGAACCAAAAACGTAAACCAAGGGTTGGCAAAACGTAAACCAAGGGTCGACTTGGCAGGTTTCAAGACCAAGTAAACATCGTGCTGCAGACATACCGGAGTCGACTGCCTCCACTGAAGGGTTCAGGAACAAGTATAATCCGGATTCTACTGCCTTTGGGGCAGGATTTGGAACATGACTGTAATTTGCAACAATAACGAAAAGACGAATAGCTGTATTCAGCTTATTGAATAGCTCAGCTTCTTGTGGGACACAAACCAATGAGCAACGATTGTAATTGTAACAATGTAAAAACCGCCCGTGGATAGCGTCGGCTCTCCACGCTGGGCTAAAGAAAAAAAGTAACGCACCTTACAATGTGCGTTAGCTTTTGCTCAGCTTCAATGCAATCTTGGAAACCGGTAGGAATTTATTTAAGCAGAAACAACAATTTAAACACAAAAAGAATAGCGGTTACATTTTATTATGAGTTTTTTTTTTTTTTTTTTTTACATTTTACGGCTGCTCCACAGACGCAAAATTTCCAACTAAATTGAGGTTAACCACAAAGCAATGCTAGTAAGTAATTTACGTACGTCATAATTGAACGAAACGCGCCTCCAACGCCACACACTTAAACGTGGATAGGCTACAATTTAAAACGAACAATTTGAGTTATAGGTAGGGAACTAGTTTACGGCTACAATTCTACACATTTTAAACGTTTCAGGAAAGTCATCATTGAGAATTGTTCTATTTAAACTTGTCAACCTGTCAAGTGAACGAATTTTGATGGACAAAGTAAACATTGATGATATTAAGTTGGAAGATCTTCACAGGAATCTCTGACAATATTGTGACGATGAATTTTCGAAAGGGCTAGAGCGAACTCACCTGAAAAAAACGGGAGTTTTTCCCAAAAGTTTACAACTTTCTAGAAAAGGAAATTAGTGTTGGGTGAGCTGTTTCAACAGCTCAGGGCTTAGATTTTTCACTAAATATATTCTCAATTACCTTCAGTTTCAAGAATATGTTCCCAAAATACAAAGCATCGCCTACAGTACTTTACAGAAAGCATCATGAGATCATGATTTTAATGCATTCAACTGGCAGCAAGATGTATTATGTTAAAATTTAACTTTATTTTTCGACCCAGATATGAGCAGATCCAGAAAAATTTGAGGCGGAAATTGACGAAAACGGTGAAAATTTTAGCGTCAGTGAATGCCAGCTGCTGTGTATGGCGCGCGCCATCTTGCGGCAGTCTAGAATAATTGTTTTTGACGAAGCCATAGCTGCGATTGACAGCGAGACTGACAGTTTGGTTCAGGAGACGATACGCGATGCGTTTAAGAATTGCACGATGTTAACAATCGCACATCGATTGAACACAGTTTTCATTTGTGACCAAGAGTTTGGTACTGGTTGATGAGAAAGGTATAAGATGTCTCATCATTTGCTCAAAAAATGCGTTATATTAATAATGAACATTTGTATAGCGCCCAATATCCGATTAAAAAACGCTCAGAGGCGCTTCACAGTCAACAAATAAACTGTAAGTAACATACAAAATATAAAAGATGAAAAACATCGAAGCGTTACGGTAAAAATCCAGATATAAAACGTTGCAACAAAAAAGCAAAGTGAAAAAATGTGCTTTTAGTAATTTTGTAAAAGAGTTCAGGTTTTCCAAAGCACACACGTCTCGCGGGAGATCATTCCAGGCCTGGGCAGCCGCTTCAAAAAGCACTTTGTTACCATACGCAGCGCATTGCATTTGCATCAAGTTTGAGGCTGCCTATAATATCACGCGCGTAGTAGAATTTGATGAACCGACAACGTTAGTGAGAAACCGAAAGTCTCATTTCTCAAAAATGATCCTCGCAGCCGCCGACTTCCAAGACAAACATGGGGTCTAGAGTGATGACGTCATTGCTGGGATGTCTGTCGATTCTAAAGAGTCACGCGACGGTGGTTACGTAAACGAAGCATACGAAAACGAAAGGAGATCGAGCATCTCATTATCTTCTGGCGATATTCAAGTATATGGAAAAGATTTGTGTCTATTGGAAGTAGATGAGGTCACGGAACTTTGATTTTGAGTTACAGTTTTACCCTCGACTTCGGCTATTACCCTTGCTTTAACTGTTACTGCAATTCCAATGTCGCTGGACGCTTGTTTATTATAGTAGCAGTAGAACATGTTGAAACTTAGGTCTTTTAGCGCGTTTCTCCATTTTGAAAGGGTTTTGTTTTTATTAAAATCAATCGTGCGTGGTTTGTGAATTAATAGATCTCCGTTATATTTCAATTTCCATTCTGAAGTTTCAAAAATAAATGTGTTTGTTCAAACATAATTGAATAATTAGCGTGCAGGTCCAAATTAGACTTAACGGGATAGATTTGGCAGTATTTAGCGCTTTTTTCATGCCTTAGTTACGTCATTGCCCGCAATTTGCATTTTCAACAACATCATTAATCATTACATCAGTCGTCACATACTCAGTAACGACCTTTCTTTTGTTGCCTACAATGGAACAGTTATGTACTATAAGTGCTGTATCGGCTTCGTTACATTATATGTATATTCATGCATATTCATTACAACGCATATTCATTACGTGAATAGTCGTTCCGCTTGACTGAGGGCTTCCCTGCGCCTTGCATCGCTTGTTTGCCGGATATTTCGTCATTGATTGCTGGGTTATTACATCTGACGATTGAAATTATTTCATTATTTTCTACTCTGTCGCATTTCGCTGCACAAAGGAAGGTATAGTCGCTAGTGTTACGACTGAGTACACCGTATGACGGTCCGAACCAGCGTTCGTTGATATCTGCAGTCTATGTGGTTACGTAATATCAAAACAAGGCTTTGGCGAGTGTCTGAGTCGGATGCTATGAACGGTATCGCTTTTTAAGCGGAACTTGACACTTGACCTACATAGAGAGGCGGCCTCGTGGTGTTTTGCGCTATTTACAGTTACACTATCGCTTAGACGTTAAATGACCATGGTTTGCACTGCGTAAGCCATAGCATACCGTTAAGGGGAAAGTTAGGGTAAGGTTCTTTGGTTATGTAACGTTTTGCATGGAGATGCCTTTTCATTGAGTGCTTACTGCATTGTGCTGCGTAATTCCACATTGTTTGCTAGGTAAATTAACCACGACCGTATAGACAAATAAACCTTTTCACTGAGAACTTTGTCGTTAATTTCTCTAATTTGTTCAAAGTCAGATAGATTTGTTATTTATTATGTTTAACCCGCGCCTTTGTCGTAACGTTCACCGCTTTATATCTGCCTCCAACCAATTTCCTTCTAGCTTCGGCTTGACTTGACTTGAGGTTGATGCCTGAAAGAAAATAAATAAGCTGTTTTTGTGGCGTGGCTTTACTTCTAATTTCGTTGTGAACTTATATAATGTAGACCATTTGAAAGTAATTTCTGTTCAAAATCATTGCGGTTACTTACGATCAAAGAAGTTCAACTCTGGTCCGTCGCAAGCCTCTGATGAAAAGCAACACGTGACAATGTTTGCTCTATTATGTCATAGGCTCTCTCACGTAGCTACTTTGACTTTTCACCCAGTGAACACTTCCGGACATCAAAGTGCTGAGTAATATCGGCTGAATAGGATTGCGATATAAAGTGAAAGCACACGACAAACTGACCGGACATCAAAGCAAGTATAGTCTCAGGCCACCGACTTTCCTGGTAAGCAAGGAAAACGTTTTACAATCTCATGTATGAGAACTTACTAATCAGCCTAGTTTAGTTACCTTTAGTTACCTTTAGCGTAGTCTGGTATGGAGCTATTTATTTTTTCATCATTAATTAAGCTGATTGGGGTATTTCTAAAGCACGCAAGTCAGCACCAAGGGAAAAGGAAATTGCTATTCAATAACTTTCGAAAGGTGAATGATCGGTCGGACATACCTGCAGCCTACGTTATCATGCATAGATTGTATCCAAAAGACAATAAACTGTCGCAGACAGATTATGTACAGGCTAAGACTCAGCACAACTTTTGCGCGTTTTGCTCGCTTACGTGATATGTTTTTGTAGTTTTTGTATGTATTTATCAAAAGTAGGTGATTGAAGTGTGTTTTGAAAAACTTTAATTGACGAAAAGAATATCAACAACACACCCAGCATGGCCAAACTTAATGGCACATCCGATCTCAAAAAAATGGGCAACGGCCATGCAAAGGAAGGAAGCCAGAATGGTAAAATTGTCACATATTTCGACGAAGATGATGACCCTTATGCAAGAGATGCAGATCATTCAAAATACTGGAGAAGTTTGCAGGCATTCAAGCCGATTCGACTGACAAAGTGAGCTTAAAACTTCGTTAAAATACGAAGCTGAGAAAATATAGAAGTAGCCTATTCTGAAAGCTATTGTGAACTTTACCGTACTGAAGTATACTAGAACTAGATATATACAAATATACCATACCAAGCGTTATTTAAAAGTCTAAGTATTTAGAATGATTACGTATAGGTGTGTAATGCTTAACTTTGACCGAGTGTTACGTAATATACAATTTTATGACGCAACAGGCGGAAAGTGCCTGCTCCGATTGACAACGCAAACGTCTTCTCGTTCTTTACTTTCTCCTGGTTGACATCAACCATATTGAAAGCGCGAAAGGGTCTGGATGCGAAACATCTTCCTCCTCTATCGAAGTACGATCTTTCGGAAACGTCCAAGGAAAGGTAAGTCAAATGCGTGACTCCTTGATGTACTTTTTAGTAAGCGCCAATAAATTTTCGACGGAAGGTTTTTGGCTTCAGTTGGTAAATATTTTTATGCCGACCTGAATTAGTTGCCTTAACAGTTGAATTCATATCGTCCATAAACTTTCAGTCTTTCCGGACACAATTTTACAGGGTTTTAATACGTTTTATAGGTTGACTCGTCTTTATAACGAGGATAAAGAGAAGCATGGAGTCCCTTCAATAAAAAGAACAGTCTTTCGTTACATACGAACGCGAATGATCGCTTCTGCCATCGCCATATCAATCTCTGTAACTGGTGCTTTTCTTGGACCTGTAAGTTTGCTGTCTCATTGAAATTACAAGTAATGATTTTTCGTGGCAAAACGAAATGTCTTTTCTTGTATGTTTTATTTTATTCTATGGGGAGAAATAACTTTGATATTTGTTATGTGACAACATACTGTCTTATTTTGTCACTTAAAGAAGCAGTGGGTGCTAATGCTATGTTTACATGGCGTAAAAAAAGGCTAACAAAAATGTCACTTGACCTTAAACTCAACGCCGGAATAATTCTAACTCCGTTATCAGAAGCCTAAAATTTGTTAGCAGATTCTTCAGTTTTGTTCAACATTTACACCCAAGTTAACCCTAACTCTCAACATAATCTAAAAACTTTGGAGCTTGGAACAAGTTTCTATACAGTAGTTGGCCTTCTGTCCATTGTGAAGTGGATTATTCCAGTATAGGTACATAGCTGGCTTCCCTGACAAAAGTCACCCGAAATCGTGTGATGTAACTTTTGAGAGAGAATTGTGCGGCTTTGGTGAAAGTTACTTCATAATAATAAACAGAAAATTTTACAGTCAAGTGCTTAGGAAAGTTACTCAATCTTCTTCCACGGCACAACTTACTTTATGACATCATATTGCTGCAATGAGTGGTACGAGCCGAACTCATGGAAATTGTTGGGGGAACTGAAACCGATATTTTTAGGCGTTCTTGGTGGACAGACTGGTGAATTTTGCCGACTTATCAAATCCAAGTCTAGGATACGGCATCGGCTTGGTCTGTGGACTAGCCTGCACCGAGTTCACTAGGTCAATTTTCTTTGCTGTTTTCTGGGCCATTAATTACAGGTAAACGACTAAACGTACTCTGAAGGCTTCACTGCTAAATATATATGCTTTTTATCTTAGAAATGTCCTACATAAATTGCTAACAACGATGTCAACATGTGTTGCTTGGTCAATGTAGTATTTCTAACCTTTTTACGCAGAACCGCGATTCGAGCAAGAGCAGCTGTGCTCTCCTTTGTCTTCCAGAAGATTGCCCGTTTGCGGAGTTTGAAGGATAAGTCAATCGGAGAGGTCAGTCTGAAATATCAGTTTAAATTGCAACCTTACAATTGAGTAGATTGCATCCTCACAATTGCGGACGCTAATTATGACGTCTAATGTTCTTTTTCAGCTGGTCAACTTGCTGGCAAACGATGGACAGCGACTGGCAGAGTTGATCATGTTTGGGGGAATTCTTTTTGGTGCTCCTTTCATGTTGATTGTGACGACAATTTTTTGCTGTATTTTCCTTGGATGGACTGCTCTTATAGGAATCCTTGCTTTTATTACTTTCATTCCCATACAGGTAATGAGAGAAGTTGTATAACTTACAAAAAATTAAATCTATGAAATCCAGTGGCCTCTGATGTAGCTGGTTCTGTGTTAATGCTCCATTCTCAGTCAACGTTTTACTTGGTCCTTCATCCCTTTTGTAGATGATTCTCGGGAAAACGATGGCAAAATATCGGCGGAAAACTATTATAATCACCGATAAAAGAGTGAGAATGATGAACGAGATCTTGACTTGTGTCAAACTCATCAAGATGTACGCCTGGGAGAAAAGCTTTGCGATAGCAATTGGTAAGACAGAAGTAATTGATGACGTAGGTGATCGTCTATTTCATTGAGATTGTGTTGATCGTGTATTCACTTGAAAATGCTGCTGATTAAAGCTGTTTGTGCACCACCTAGGTGTTTTGCGATTCTCTTGCATAACATCTTTTACAATAACCGCTCGCGAGATGACGTAATAAAACTAAGGACCGCGTTCAAATTGCTGACCTGGGCGCGGTTATGATTTTTGTTCAAACAGAACGTTATGTAAAGTTAATAATTTATGAAAGAGAGAGATTGGGTTCGAGCACACAACGTGGACTCAGTATGATTTTTATAATCAACTGACATACGTAGTTTGCGAACGATGACACAGCGTTATTCGGAGATAAACATTGACATTTGTGTTCATGTTGGCTATAAAAGAATTAATTTTATCATGGCATCATACCTAGGCACAAGTTTACAAACACAAAGCACTGAATTTTGCCCTTTCTTTTTAGAAAAAATCCGGGACCAGGAAAAAAAACTTCTCACAAAAGCGGGATTCGTCCAAGCCTTCATGGTGTCAATTGTTCCTATAGTCCCTGTGATGTCGACTGTCCTATTATTCCTGGTCCACACTCTCATAGGCTACGAATTGGACGCAGCGAAGGTGCTTAGTGCTGTTTTAGTTCATAACTTTACACAACTTTGTCATCTAAGTGAACATGAAAACTATTTGCCGAAGACACTTTAATGAAAGTTGGTGTTTAAAGTGATCGTGACATGTTTCAGGCTTTCACGATCATCGCAGTCTTCAACGCAATGAGAATCATTCTCGGAGTGATGCCGCAGGCAGTTAAAGCACTGTCAGAGGTGAGGCCATTGAACTGATAGGAGCTTAAATACAGTTGCAGGCTTTAGAAAGCCCATTTATCTACTGCTGTGTAATGACTCTTAACCTACTACTTTAAACGCTTTTTGCAACAGGTTTTCGTCTCCTTCAACCGCATAGACAGCCTGCTCTTGATGGAGGAAATGGAGGAGTATTACATCAAGACATCAAGTGACGAGATCGCGGTTGAGTTGAAGAATCTCACCAGTGCGTGGGATGCGATAGAGAAGATTGATATCACCAAGAAGAATCCCAAACGAATCGAAGCCGGCAACAGCAAACAGCAACCTGCAAACGACGACAACCCGGAGAAAACCGTGGAAGTCTTGTTCAATGTCTCCATCACCGTTCCGAAAAGGAGGTGCGCTCTTTTTTAGTCGGCAAAGTAAGTACCATATCGTCGCAGCAATATGTTGGTCCTTCAATATTTCTCTTGTTGCGCAGGTTAATAGGGATTTGCGGATCTGTTGGATCAGGAAAGTCTTCATTTATTTCTTCAATTCTGGGACATCTTCGAATCCAGAAAGGAAGTGTTGGCATCAATGGCACCCTGGCTTACGTGCCACAGCAAGCCTGGATATTCCACGCAAGTGTCAGAGACAATATCCTGTTTGGAATGCCATGGGACAAAGAAAAATATGATAAAGGTGTCATTAAATGTATACAGTGATTATAACGTCGTATTGAAACGTAAATTTATAAAAGCTATTGTTTATGTGTTGAACTATTTTCATATAGTTTTAGACTCTAATGACATAACTCTGTGTAGTGGTGGCAGCTTGCTCCTTGACCTCAGACTTTGAGATCTTACCGGACAAAGATTTTACTGAGGTTGGGGAGAGAGGAATCAACCTATCCGGAGGACAAAAGCAGAGGATAAGCTTGGCCAGGTACCAACCATGCTATTGTATTTCTTGTTACACTCTAGAATCTAGAGTCTAGATTACCTACACTGCATTAGCTCGGCTGGTTGTTGTAGAAGTTGTTGAAATGCAATTGCCCTGCTGCGTTGTAATTTTATTTGGGCTAACCACGTGGTTTTGGTTCTTATTTTCAGAGCGGTTTACAGCGAACGTGAAATCGTTTTATTGGACGATCCACTGTCTGCCGTCGACGCCCATGTTGGCAAGCACATCTTCTTCGAATGCATCAAGAATATTCTCGCAAACAGGACGGTGATATTCGTCACGCATCAGTTGCAATATTTGAAGGATTGTGACGAAGTTGTGATGCTGAAAGAAGGCAGAATTACTGAATATGGTCAACACAACGAGCTTATGACGAACAAGTCCGATTACGCCGAACTTATTGAGTGAGTTTTCGCATTCCTTCGAGTAAACTGAATAATTGCAGCTTTCACTTTGCTTCGGCAAAATTGTCGAAGATTTCAGCCTATGCTAATTTTTAACTAATGTTCTCTTAACGTTAGTCGCCTACATTAAGTCATAGTTGTATTACGTTTATGCATTTAGTTATAAGCCTAGTCTGGGAATTATGCAATCGTTGATTGTTCTTTGTTTAGTAATTTCTACCTTGAACAAGAGAAAGAGAAGAAATCCCACACAGAAGTGGTTGACACTGATCTAGTGAAAAAAATCATTCGTCAGAGGACAATAAGTGGAGGATCTCGTGTAAATTTAGGCGAGTCAAACTTTAACTGGATTATGCGACAGAAACCTATTCTTATGACTCGGATTTAAACGTTCGGTGACATCTTAACATAAAATAAGAAAAATTGACGGTAAATATAGTTAATTTGCTATTAATAACACAACATAAACGTATTTTTATGACGATTCTTGTAGACGACCGAGTTAGTCTCAGCAGTTCAATCGCTTCAAACAGCTTCAAAGCGTCTGGCTCTCCGACTCACTTCCGCCGTCTACCGAGCGTTCGATCGATAG
This sequence comes from Clavelina lepadiformis, assembly GCF_947623445.1. Lineage (NCBI taxonomy): Eukaryota > Metazoa > Chordata > Ascidiacea > Aplousobranchia > Clavelinidae > Clavelina > Clavelina lepadiformis. The sequence goes on from NC_135241.1 coordinate 23,440,062, forward strand.
CAAGCGTTGAGGCAGAGGGCGGTGTTGTCTTTACACACGATTATGACGATGAAGTGGAAGAAAACGAAAATAAAGGTGGAATCTTTTTTATATAATTTGAAAGGAGCGCATAATGTTTGTTTGTTGTCGTTGCATGATAGGCATGAAAAAATAAACCGAATGGAGGTAAAATTAATGGTATTCCTAGAATAAGGCTTTACCAGTTAAGAATCAGGTTTTACCGGCTTTACAATAACATGACTGATATTCAGGTGAAAAAGTGGAGAGGAAACCCGCTGTATTAATCCAGAGCGAGTCCAAAAGTTCTGGTTCAGTTTCTGGTTCAGCGTACTTGGCTTATTTCAAAGCAGCAGGAGGGTAAGACGAAGAGAGGTTGTCTTAAATTTTCTGTCTATTGGAATACAATTTCGCGAACTAAGTTAGAACAACGTTATGCGTCCATAAGCAAGCCATATGTTGCTAATAAGTAGCAACTGTTTGCCCAAATGATACAGATAAATACACGTTATGGCTTTTAGTATATGCTTTTTGAAGGTGGGAACTGTTAATTTATTGTTTTGTTAATGTGAGCCTTTTTTCTTCAGTTACTTACTAACCCTGTTCCTCGGAATTGCCATTCTTCTGCAAGTGTTTGGCATCACTTTGGACAATTGGTGGCTGAGCTTCTGGATCAACCAAGGGGGTGCATGTATCAACAACACATTAGCAGTTGGTATGACAGTTTTGCTGTTATGATTTATTTACAGTAAGAAAAGTGTTATGGTATAATACGTACATAAATATAACTTTGACACTCGCTTGCCTTCAAGGAAACGGTTCTACGACAGTTTCTCCGACTTGCTATGAAAGGGACCCTAACATATCAACCAGAGAAAACATATCTTTCTACCAGGTAAAAGCCCATAAAACCCCTAGATTTTTTCGAATTTTCTTACAAACTTTCTTAGTGCTGCAGATATGACATATTAATTATCTATCGTCACACATATACTACTGCGTAACCTTTAAAAAAAGACCTGTATGTCTGCTATAACATGATACGATGAAGATCGAACGTTTATCTTCTTCTTTGCAGATCATTTATTTCGTTATCCTTATCATCACACTTGTACTGGCCTGTTTTTGCTCGTTTTTCTACACCCGGAGCACAGTCGGAGCTTCCTCCAATCTTCATAATCAAGTTTTCCGGACTGTGTTTGGGAGTCCGATGTCTTTCTTCGACACGACGCCTACTGGAAGGATCTTAAATAGGTTTGAAAACAGCTTCTTATTCGGCATTAACTGTTTTGAAATTGGCTGCTTTTCTATGTCAAATTTTGATCAAAACTATGCCTCTTGAAATTGCTATTCTGGCAAACGCTTTTTCTGTATCTTGCATTCTGTGTAGATTTTCCCGTGATTTGGATGACCTTGACGTCCGCCTTCCACTGATACTGAACTTGTTTTTGCAGCAAGTAAGTTACCTCATAAAATAAACTCACCAGGTGGACAAGTGTGTTAATAACTGCATCCCTTAGCTTCATCACTTGTTCTCAAACGCAGTTTTTCTTCTTGGTCTTTGCCCTGATCACGATGATCATCGTCTTCCCGTGGTTTGCCATCGCGGTTGCCGTCCTGGCCGTGGTGTTTGGATTCATTTACGTTTATTTCCGGAGCGCTGTCAGGGAGTTTAAACGATTGGATAACGTGACCAGGTTCAAGATTACCTAAAAGAGATTTAAGCGATGTTTTGATTGAGACTGAAGATTATCTTCCGTTGTTTTGAACTTATGTCATATTTCAAACTTACTGGTTCTATGATTTTTAGATCACCCTGGTTTTCTCACGTGACTTCAACCATCCAAGGTCTCGGTACCATACACGCTTATGAAAAAACTCAGGACGTCATAAAAAGGTAAACTTACGATTTTAGACTTCTGGTAAACGTGCCTGACATGGCTTATTTGGATCATCGACTTATTGCAATTGCGAATGAGGTTCTTGTAGAGTCAGATGCAAACTTTATCATTCAAAAGTGACAAATGCTACTACCAAGCTCAGTAGCAAAATAAATATTCTGTTCCATTTCAATAAGGTTCGGTCTACTCATGGACGCCAACAGCTCGCCTTACTTCTCCTACTTGTGCTCGATGAGGTGGCTCGCTATAAGGCTGGACTGCTTGACCATCACCGTGACAGTGGTTGTTGCTCTGTTTGTCGTCTTTTCAACAATTTACCCTCAGGCTCTTGGTGCCACGTCGGCGTCGTTTGCTGGACTTGCCCTCTCATATGCGATCACGGTAATTGACTGGACAATTTATTGGGAAATTGAGGTTCATTTTGTAACCTTTGCAATTGTGAAGGTCGTATACGCTTTGTAAATTTATTTTTAGGATAACGCTAACACTGTGATCTAAATCTGTAAAATATTGAAAAACGCAGACGAAATGTGACGCGAAATTGGTCAATTATGGTAATATCTGTATTTAAGGATATTCAACTTCACATATTTACCCTGAAAACGTTGTCAATTACTTCTTCACAGATGACAGGTTTATTCCAAATCTGTGTTCGGTTCAGCGTCGAGACCGAGTCTTACTTCACATCGGTTGAAAGAATAAATGAATACATCAACGATTGCCCGTCAGAAGTGGAACCGGGCAAAACCTTTAAAAAGCCACCTAAAAATTGGCCCCAGAAAGGCGAAATTAGGTAAAACCCAACTGCCCGTCTATTACTTGGTTCTGGACAACTGTTTTATGTTATTCCTTGACAATCTCAATACGATTAAGTCAATCGCGTTTGATATTAATTGAGCTTTGGTTTCATTATTTAGTATTTTGTCACAGGCTTCAGCAAGCTAGCATGCGCTACAGACCCGATCTTCCACTTGTCTTGAAGCAAGTTAACCTCGTTATTCGACCAAAGGAAAAAGTAGGAATTGTTGGAAGAACTGGTTCAGGTATTTTTAATCGCTGCCTATACTTTCTGCTAATAGTTATAATCATTTCCAAGTAAGTAAACCGTTTTAGTACATGGACTATTGGACTTGTATATGATGAAACTTTAGGTTGTCTTGTAATCATATTTATACACTTTTCACTGGTATCTTGCCGTTATAACGAACATTTCAGGAAAGTCGTCATTAGGAACGGTTCTTTTCAAACTTGTCAATCTGTCAAGTGGTCGAATTTTGATTGACAATGTCAACATTGATGAAATTGGACTAGATGATCTCCGCAAGAATCTTTCGATAATTCCACAAGATCCGGTGCTTTTTGTTGGAACTGTTCGTTATAATCTGGACCCTTTCTCACAATATTCTGATGAGGAAATCTGGAAAGCGCTAGAGCGAACTCACATGAAAAACGCGGTAAGTTTTGTTGATTTTTATTTATTTCTTTACTTACTTTACTTTACTTTTATTTATTTTTAAAACGTAGCTTTTAAACAAACTTGCCATTTAAACGTTAGCTGAGTCGAATCAAATATAAAGACAACAAATTATAATTTTGTGGTTGTATTATAAGCCTGCAATCTACATTCTCCAACCAATTATGTTCATCAATATTCAGTTAGTTCAGTTAACTATCAATATTTTCCTCACATAAATTTTTAACCCAGATAAGTGAACTTGCTGAAAAACTTGAGGCGGAAGTTGTCGAAAATGGTGAAAATTTTAGCGTCGGCGAACGTCAGCTCCTGTGTATGGCGCGCGCCATCTTGCGGCACTCTAGAATCATTATGTTGGACGAAGCAACAGCTGCGATTGACAGCGAGACTGACAGTTTGGTTCAGGAGACGATACGCGAAGTGTTTAAGGATTGCACGATGTTAACAATCGCACATCGATTGAACACAGTTTTAAATTGTGACAAGATTTTGGTGATGGACGATGGAAAGGTATTCTATAATTTCGTTTGCTTGTAACTGCGTGTTTTTACTCACTTCAGTTACTGCATTATATCATCTCAGTTGTTTGTTGACTGTGAAGCGCCGTAAACAACGGCGTAAACATTAGTGAATTGTCATTAATATCCCTGTTTTGTTTGATTTATGTCGCCGCGGTTACAGCAACTTGAACTTGAAAACATATGGTTTACTTTCCAGGCTGTTGAGTTTGACGAACCGTCCACTCTTCTAAGCGACCCCACTTCTCACTTCTCTAAGATGGTTCTCGCAGCCGCCAACGTTCAAGATGACGATGACGTCATCGATGGTGATGACCATGACGTCATAGCCAGTGCTTCCAACGAATCGAACGAGTCCCATGAAGGCAGTTATGACAACCAGACTTATAACGATGACGAGTCGTCTGATCTGTCGTCTTCGAGGGTTCAAGTGAAGATTTATGACAATGGAGCTTACGAGAAAGAGCATCACGGAACAAAGTTTTAGTCGATTTGCAAACTTTTATGAAGCTGGTTTTAATTTAAATCTTGCATTGTCTCGTTTTCTTTTGACTGTATTCGTTTCACCACCAATTGTCCATGTTTTTTCAATTGCATGTTTTTGTAGAATCTTCTTCGGTTATTAATTATTCTTCATATACTGACGTAAGGTTCATGCTTGTATTAATTGTCCTAATTGTGCTTTATTGTTTAGTTATATTTTTATATCACTGTGTAAATTATGTTGAATCTTACTTTAATGTAAAATCAATGTCAAAGTTTCTGCTGAAATACTTTCTTCAGCACCTTTATGGCGTAAACGTTTTGCGTGTTTTAAACAAGTTTTTTTATTTTGCTCGTTAAAAGTAATAAATTTCCAACAAAACCTCCGTTCTTTTTCTTCTTTCCATGTGTTCTACCAACAACTATATGTGCTCTACGGGCGTATAGGAGAATATTTGTTACTGAGCTAGTTTCCTGTCGCGTAAACTGACGACAAGCTTATTGCTACGCAACATCTGGACGCAACGGCCGCTAGATTGTCTCCATATACTAGGGCTGGTATAAGTGTACCGTATATTTGGGAGGTAGTCTGCACGTTTCATGGATGCACGTTGCGCCGATCTGCAGTTAAGGCCGTTCAGTTAAACGCAAAGTAGAAATTCTAAAGTTTTTTAGAAGAATGAATGCAATTAAAATCAGGTTTATTTTGTCTTACATCATAGTGGTAAGTTATTGTTACAGTTAACAAAGAGCTTCAGTTTCTTGTCTTCTAGCTTTCATGTCTGTCAAGTATGGTCAATCTGCACGTTACAAAATCTTATAGCATCGCGAAAACAACCGTATTATTTTCTCAGGTTCTGTTCTTATCACGTGCTGTTGAAAGTCATGACAATTTGCAAGGTCATATGGAACCGCTAGGGAGCGCCGGGTCGTACTTTAATGTGCCATTAGAAAACGAGTTTCCTAGCACTCGCACGTTTTTTAATAACTATGTTGTGCCGGGTATCCCGCTTTTAATGAAAGGTGTGTTAGTAGATTCAACACCCGTCAAACAATGGTAAGTGCATAAGAATTACCACGTTATTTATACACTAATTCACGGTAAGAAGTCGACTAACCGTGTTAGTTTGTAAAATTCCACTTCCTTCATGTGTGTGTGTCTGTGTGTGTGTGTGTATGTGTGTGTGTGTGCAAAATTCCACTTCCTTCATGTGTGTGTGTATGTGTGTGTGTGTGTGTGTAGTGTGTGTGTGTACTGTGTAGTGTTTAGATTACACCTTCTCCATTTAAATCGCACTTCCATGCAGTCGCTGCTTTATCCGTGGTTGCTCATCTGGCAAAATGGTGGCTGCAACGTAACGTTGATGTATACACGGACTGGCGTCATCGTAGTAGCGTGGAATGTAGATTTAACTTCGATATAATTGCAAGTTAACCAGAACGTCTATTTAATGAGAAGTTAAGACATAAGGTTTGACCACCTCTTATTGAGAAGTTCTACACAATCACAATATATTGTTGATTATTATTGGTTATGGCAATCTGTGTCTTATCATAAAAAACACCGCGTAAAAGAATGGTAATAGAAAATCCTTTTTAGTGCCAACGATTACATCATAAGTCGCAGCATATGAACCGGGTAAGTGAAAACTTAACGAAAACACGGGTTTTATAGGAACGATTCCTTCTTCGTCAGTCACCCTGACTCGGTTGAAGAGGTGATCGTTGAAAAAGGAAAGAAAGAGATTCGTGTGAAGCCAAAAGTTAAAGTTCCATTTCGAGATTTTGTGACTGAATACAAGTCGAACGATATTTACATGGTCAATGAGGTTCCACAATTCTTGAGGTGGGTTTGTTGAAGACGTTTTACTAGAAATAGTTGCTGACTGGAGATGCTTGATTTCTATACATAGCTTATACAATGTATATACTGCAGCTCTGTTTGTTTGAGCTGAATACAGCTTTTCCCAATTTTACCGCATGTGCCATATCTAGTATTTCAATCTGGTGTTGGATTTTGTAACAATACTTATTGAAAAAAAAATTTATTTAGACACGATGTTGAATTGCCGGAACCACTGCAATGCGAAGCAATCGAAAAAGATTTAATTGCAAATGTGAGTTGACATAACAAAAAGAGTGCGGTAAGGTTTTAACTTACCTGCAAAATTCTGCAAACCAAAACTCATAAAACCATTCCAATCTTGCTTTGACTACAACAATTTCTTGTTCCTTATTGGTTACATCAGTAAATAATTTCAGGTTATGTGGTTTAGCAACGGAGGTACCAAGTCTGTTCTCCATGCAGATGAATACAACAACGTCATATGCCAGTACCGAGGAAGCAAGAGAGTTGTCCTTATCAACATGCTTACAACTGATGACGTAAGCGGTACCATTTCATGAGCATTGAGCTACCTTTGTACTGTTCAAAACTAATCCATACCAGCTTGGTTACAGCCTATTTTAGGCTAATTGCATTATTGTAGTATACAATACTTTGTTACCCGGTCCGGTGAAAGAACTTTGCGTTTCTTGAGGTGGGTTTCCCAAAGAAAATTTGTAGTTTTTTGTGCTGCGTTACTGCTTCGTCTAACTGTTATATGTTTTAGTCTAATTAAGATTCTTAGTTTATTAAAATACATAACAATTACGAAGTACAAGAAAATAGAATCAATCTGAAAATGTTCTTGAAAGATTGATTGCAGGCAGAGATTTATGATGGTCATGATGTCACAGAAACAATTTAAAAATATTAATAGTTACTGAATAATTGAATCTAGGATTGGGACAAGGAGATCATAGACAAGGTTGGAGCTTATTCTGGTGTCGACGTTGACGCCGTGAATTATATGAAATATCCTTCACTTGCACGCACAAGATATGGAATAGTGGACATGTCAACCGGAGATTGCTTATTTATTCCTTTACTGTGGTAAGCCCTAACCCCAACCGGTTACATGCAGTCCATAATAGCCTTCAGATAACAAATGGAAGAAATAGCAAACGTGCTAAGGTGCATTTTGAGTTTGAGTAGACTTATCGCGCTCGGAATTCTATTTACTCGAGAAAAAAGAAATTCGCATCACCTTGCCTTGATAAGGTATGACGTAAACTTAATTGACGTCACCGCCTTTATGACGTCATAGGTATCATCAGGTAAATTCTTTCGGAAATAATCTTGCGATAAATATTTGGTTCGTTGATGCCGGATCCCGCCACGTGGATCTCACGGAGGAGAGATGTGGAAAATTTTGTAGTCGTCCAACGTTGGACCAATACCGATTTGAACAGGAAAATTCCGGTAAGCTACTGCTGCAGCGATATGTCGTTTGAAGGCAAATCACGCTATTTTAACGTTTGTAGATGCAGCAAGCGACTATCTTGACTCTTCAGTTGTTAAAGGGAGTCAACCTCCACTGTCGTGAGTGCAATGTTTCGCACGTTGTCAGACTTATAATTTCATTGGCAGAATCTGAACATCTTGTGTCATGCTTTAGAATTAAGATCCTTCTATTATTGAAAGAAAAAAAGAAAATTTCCACGGAAGACGTTCTGAAATGGATCAAAGACTTGGTGAGAGAAGCGGCATTTAGGATTAGCAACTTGTTAAAGCAATTGTGATGCTTGGCATGACTTGATATTTTGTAACCTTTCGCTCATAGAGAAATGACTTAAGAAACCCACGTGATCTATCGTCACGCATCATTGCAACGATGGATATTAACAGGAATGGCGTCGTAGATGTTGAGGATTATAAACGAATAACGAAAGATGAACAGGTACAGGCCTAATTATTTGTCTTCAATGCTGAAGATACTGTAGACTACAATGTACATTTACTGACCATGTTATCTGAAACATATACTTTTAAAATCCATTATCTTGGTATTGGTGGGTAAATTATAGGAAAACTACATTACAAATGAAACTTATTTTTCAATTTTTGACAGACCTTTCTGAACATAGCCAATGAAGTTGATTACGCGCTTAACAAGTATATTGATGTGCAACCGCTAGCGCTCGTGAGGGAGCAGAAGTTGGTAATGAAAAGTCTGCATTTATAAATATTTTATCTAAAAAAAGAAAAAGTAAGATATATTGTAAGGATTACTTTTAACGTTTTAGAAATTGACGCGTTTGTTGGTTCAACGTGGCCTTCTAACAGTGGAGAAAGCATCTCTATTTTATGGGAAGAAGATCATGGAAAACGAAAGAGTTCTTGGGGCCACAAAATCTGAACTATGACGAAAGATTGATGATCGTTTTTAATTTGTTTGATTTTTTAGCAATCGGTACTGCGTTTCGTCTTCATCTTTGTAGTGATTTCCACTTAAATAGAATATTGCTAAATGCAAACAAAGCATTTTTTTTGCAAAAGTTTTTGCTTTTCAAAAAACGTTTCCGCATTGTCTCTTTAAGAGACCAATGCTTTCGAATAATTAATTGTAGAACTGGTTCTCCAGACAAGATATGAGCAGTTATGAATGTTCTCGTTTTAACCAACCAAGGTGACCCTTCTAAGAACCTGCAAGGTGTCGCTTCTTGACGACGTAATTTTTCACCCCGAAGAAAACTTCCCGTCGTATCATCGAGGTCTGAGTGATGGATAAGATCCATAGCAGGTGTAGATGACTGATTGATAGCTTTCAGGAAGTGAATCCAATCTGCTTCTTGGAATAAAACCCGGTGGTGGAATCGAAAAATTTAGTTTGGTAAAAACTTACCGTGAAGGAACGGCCTTGTTTCAGCAGTAGTGACAAGTAATGCGAGCTAACAAATGGTTGGTTATGTCAGCTTACATTAATCACTGAATTTACATGATGTAAGCTAGTAAAAGTGTGCCCGTCTATGCGTATTCACTAAGTGTAGGTTAACAAAAGTGTGCAAAGTTGACACAAAGTTCTGTCTAACTATGTTTTGGAAAGTTTGTAACGAAAAACTTAGCCAAGTGTTCATAAATTTATGGTCGGTAGATGTTTTATTTCTTATCTATATATGTTACGAGAACAGGTCGGAATGCAAAATTTTTTAAGGAAAATACTTACGTAAAATTGCTAAGCATTTTCACTTATAATGCTATAAGTGTTAACTTTAAACTTACGTTCAAACACGTTCAGTTAAGCTTCATAGGGGAGCAGGCCACTACGACACCATGCAAGGCAAGAACGAGAAAATTTATTCCAGCAACGGAAGCAGGCCGGTCTTGAAGAGGCAAACATCCACGACTTCTTCCAGGATGAGGAAGATGGAGAGCTGGATAGAATGTCGCTTCGTCCTAACCGGCCTCTTCTTCTTCGGACTGATGAACCTGTACATGATGCGGGCGAATCTCAGCGTTGCCATGGTAGCAATGGTAAACTCGAAGCAGACGGCGACGACAAAGAATCAGACCATTACTGAGTGCAACTTGGATCAAAGCAAACAAGTTACATCGGACTTCATGAACGTGACAGAGGTTCGTGTGAACTGGTGCATGACTTGTCAGTTATCACCTTGCCTTATCCAGTTTTAATTAAAAGCCTTCAGTTCAAGAAGAGTCTTGAGTTGACTAAAAAGTCTTTGCTTTGGTTAGGACTTCACGCATTTGTCATGATAGTTTGTTTTTAAATGTTTCGGTTCCGTTTTCTTTTTTAGGATGATCCCTTCGAGCATCAGACAGCACCCACCTTCGACTGGGACCCTGCAACTCGCGGTTGGATACTCGGTGCTTTCTTTTACGGTTACTGCACGACCCAGATCTTAGGCGCTTATCTGGAGCACAGATTTGGTGGCAAAATTGTATTTGGTTCAACCGTGTTTCTTGCCTCTGTTCTAACCCTTCTCACGCCCACCATGGCTAAGCTGGGCCCAGGAGCGCTAGTTGCAACCAGGGTGATGCTAGGAGTTGTGCAGGTAGGTACCGTTGTCGTAATACGCGGTAATAAAAATAACTTGTACTGATGGTAAAAAGCTTAAATTTGATCCCTATAATTGCTAGGGGCCGATGTACCCAGTCCATCACGGAATGTGGGGCAAATGGGCCCCGCCGTTGGCTCGATCTCGGCTTATCTCATTCGCCATAACAGGTTGGGACATCTTTGAATTTAAATTATTTTTGCCGAAAAAAAGGAAGTTAGTTAGAGGCTGTTTAAACTTGTATTAGTAGGCAATATACCGTACCGTAACATTATTCTTCTATACAAATGCCGCAAATTGTTTGAAGATAAACGTTCAAAGCCATATAAGTTTCGACCTTTGCACTTCCTACTCAGGCACCTACACTGGTACCGTCATTTCTTACAACCTGTCCGGGTACCTGGCCAGGTATGGATTCGCCGGCGGATGGCCATCGATATTCTACGTCGTAGGTGAATTGCTGCTGCAGTTGATGGTTTTTTAAACTTTAACAGCCTTAAAACTGGGCTGTTTATGCTGTAGGTTGCTGTGGTCTCGTTTGGTGCATCTTCTGGGCGATTTTCGCGTTCGATTCGCCGGCAAAACATCCACGAATATCGGAACGCGAGCGGCGTTTCATCGAGCAATCTATTGGGACCTACAACGACGTAATTATATTAAGATTTGAGTTTGTGGGAGTTCTAACAATAGGCTCAAACTCGCAGCAAATCATGATGTTATCATTTTCTGTAGTCTACTTTTTAAAAGTTATAATTAAAATAGAAACTTTTGAATTTGCCGATTAGGACGGCATACATTTACGTACAGAACTGTCATTGGAGTTTTGTTACACTTTAGAAAGACGAAATGCCCGCTATTCCCTGGAAAGGCATTTTTTCTTCCACAATTTTCTGGGGACTTTTCCTCGGACATTTCTGTTCAAATTACGGAGTCTACAACCTGCTCACCAACTTGCCTTCCTACATCGACCAAGTTTTCTCTTTCGACTTAAAAACGGTAAAAACCAATCAAGCATCGATGACAAAACCAAAAATCCGTGATAATAAGAAAATTTAAAACCTGTCGATACATAAACTGTTTCAAGAATTTTGTCTTTTAAAGATTTTTTTTTATTCTGGCAGAGTAGCGCGATGGCCGCCATCCCGTTTACTTCCATCTGGTTCTTCACGACGATCGCAGGGTACATGGCTGATTTCCTCCGAGAGCGCGGATGGATGAAAACTCTCAACGTTCGAAGACTCATGATTGCAATCGGTTGGTCTTCTATTTTTTAATATTTTGAATTCTCTTTTTGTGGGAATTTCTTTATTTTTCTGTTTATTGATTTGTTCATACTAACCAAATGACTCGACTTGACTTGAGTCTTAAAAATCGAATGACTCGACTTGCGAATCGAGTTTGATGACTTGGTTACGACTCTGATTCATTTATTTAGGTGGTGTTTGTAAAGTTGTATGCTATCGGTCACCTCCACATTATTTTTATATCTGCGGTGACATTGCAAAAATTTATACCTCAAGCAATTTTATTTTTATTTTTTAGCTCAATTCGTCCCAGGCATATGTCTCATCGCTGCAGGGTATCTTGGCTGCAACCCAGTCGCTGCTATAACCATGGTCGCCCTGGCTGCTGGATTTGGAGGGTTTGCTACTCCCGGGTTTAAAGTAAGACAGGAATAACCTTTTAAGAATAATTCCAAATGTAAAGAAACCTTTTCAAAAATTATCACGGACCATGGATCTAACCTAATTGTACATTCAAAGTAAACACGCTGCCATTTTGATATCATTCAAAGGTTTGCCACGTTGAAATTGCGCCGCGATATTCTGGAATCTTATACTCGCTCACAAATACGTTTGCCACCATGTCCGGCCAAGTGTCACCGTTGGTGGCCGGTTACGTCACTGGAAATGTGAGTTTATTTGACAAAATTTTCGCTTTAAAGCGCTGAGAAGCGAACAACTCCGTAAATATTTAAAGTTTATTAAGTTTGTTGAGAAATTTTAACATTTTCGTGCGTTCATTAATGAATTTATAATCAAATAGGTCCTAGACGTCCATCAAGCATGGCGTATTGTGTTTTTCGTGGGCGCCGGTATATCGGTGCTGGGTGGTGTGATAGTTTTGTCGACACTTAACACCGATGTACAGTCTTGGGCGAAAATCGAGGAAGATTTCTATGTCGATGACGAAACAAGGCTTAAGAAAACATCTAGCGCCGCCAGCGAATTCGATGAGATTGGTGAAAGCGAGTTCAACTCTGAGAAGGTTTAGTTTAGATGGTGGGTCTGGACTCTGGAGTATGAAGCACTGAGTCAAGGGTATAATAGCAAATGTATGTTTATCTGTGGAGAATCATTTCAGTTACGTTTTATTGTAAGTAAATGGAAAAAGTAGCTTTCGCAAAGTTTTCGTCTCCCATTTGTTAGGTTTTATTGTGCCATTATTTGAAAGTGACATCCAGGCATGTTTTTGTACAGTTTTGTAATTGTCCTCTATTTATGTGGCCACAAGAGTGTTGCAATCCAAACAAACAATTTTCTCCTAAACTGCAAGCGAATGTATTTTTGTAAGAGTTTGGTGCTGCTCTAAAAAGCCACTTATAACCTGGTGCGGAATTTGCCTCAAAATTCTTTCTTTTTGACTTGGTAATTTAATCCCGTCTTATGGGAAGGAAGTTATACTCGGTATAATAATTGATGCTTCTGCCGGATGTGGAAGCTCGAAATGCGGCAGGACGTGGCAGAAGTTATCGATCTGGTGTATATACGCGCCTATTAATCAGAAGGTATAATGCTGTGAGTTGCATTTGGGCCACTCTGCACAAAACCCGGCCAAAACTTGCAGCGGTTTACTTTATGTTGTAGATAGAGAAGCGCTTGTCATCATCATATACAGAACTAAGTTGTGAGACTATTTGAAGTTAATTTCATATCTGCTTTAGCATTCGCTGTACATAGTCATCAAATCAACATAATCACTTCCATGCGATCTAAGTGCAATACCGTGTTTGAATTATATATAGAATGTATATTGAATTTCAGTATTGTTGAAAGTGTTATGTATCCCTGAAATGTTGTCGTTGTAATTATTGCTTTATGCCTGCGTAATACTACACATCAGTTCTGTATGTTGGTACAACGAATGTATATTGCTGTATTCGGCATAAATGGGAACAATACTGACGTGTGCAAAATATTGGCATCATATTTACTATATAATAAAATAATTGAAAGTTATAAAAAGCAAAGTAAAAGGCGCTTTAAAAGCTGAAACTGAAGCGGGAAAAGATTGATAATAACAACTAAAACAATCGGCTGCTGCACTTCACACCTTCGTTGGACTTTAGTTCAAACGTGACCATTGGTCGGTCCGAGCAAGGAAAGCCAAGGCATTTACCTTGACTCCGGTTTTGCGGTTATTATGGCACCGAATAAAGTCTTCCCGAAGAACGTCACATTTTCAATTGTGATCGACGGTTTCAAAAGAAAGTTCGACTTGGTCGTCGTTTTCTCTCGCTTTCGCCTTCTTCTCCTTTTTGACGCAATAATCGGTGACGAAACAAGCAATAATGGAAATGATAATGAAACTACTTACGGCAGAGGCGCCAAGCGCGACTCGAAAACCGAGTTCTATAAAATAAAAAGCAATATTACTGAGAATTGTAAAACAACAGACTAGTTTATTGTTACGGAGGCTACAACTAATCGTCACTCTATAAATACGAAAATATGATATACCAAAGTTCTAAAGTTTTCTCGATCAAGAATTTGCATCACTGCGCTATATGCGTTCATTTACATGTTACCGATGATATCGATGTAACATGAATCGCCTCCTGGCTCCTGCGGGCAGTGCAAAGATCGAAAAGTGTAAGACGCCTGTTTCGCCAGCGCCACACCCAGGTTGCTAAACTGTTGAGCCCCCCAACGCTACTTACCCATGCCACACGAGACATCGGACGCCGACCAACCTTCTAGCCCACATTCAACAACAGGCACGGCCGCCTCACCCGTCGAAGGGTCTAGAAGCTCGTAATATCTGGGAAAGAAAATGGCTATTATGATGAATTTTAGCAAAATTATGATGGCACTCAGATTCTCTTCATTTCACATAAAAACAATTTAATCGTAGCAGTCAATAGGGTGAGGTGTCAATAGGGTGTCAATAGGGTGTCAATAGGTCAATAGGGTGATGCTATTTGGTTCACATAAGTAAATTACTTGCCTTTGGCATCCAAATTCTATAGTGGTCTTGTAGGGCAATTCATTCGACGGATTCGTAACAACTCTTCCATCTGGAAGAGTGATCGTTCTTGTCCCCAGCACTGGGGTACTGGGCATGTCGTACAGGCGGCACGTGATCACTAAATATGACGTATATTGTCATTTCTATATAGAAAGTGGTTTTTGAATCTGATACTCTTGTTCAACAGTTCATTGTGACGTATGTAGGCTAAACTCATTTTCGTACGATACTTTGGATTAGAGCTTTAAAAGCATGGCCTTTATTGTCCGAAGTTTGGGGAGAAATAATAAAAAAATTTTGAAGAGTTTCTCGGTTTGCTAAGACAGGAACCTGTTTTAAACCAAAGTTTACTAAGCAAGGACCAAATTATCCTTTCTGAGTCAAGAAAACAACAGAATTGCAGTTTGCTGCCAAGTTTTGAAAATTTTGCCATTAAACTTTTTACGTGTCGCATGTAAAGCAACAAATAACCGATTGTGCGAGTAACAAACGAGAAAAGTTTCTTGACCTTGAGCAGGCCCGTTACTAAAGTTCCTTGTATCTCCAGAAAGAGGTCCTTACAGTTTCCAATATAAAATCAGCGTATTCAGTCTGAGTCTATTAAATGGCAAACGGCCCACATTTAGGGGAAAACTCACAGAGAATGCAGCAAGCAAAGTTATTCAATTGTAGCTCAAGCGTTTGGTTAAAAAATGCTGGGGGAAAAATCTTTGCAAAACTTACCTTCACAAATCCTTCCCTTGCCCTTGTACCCTTCCAAGCAGGCACACCTGAAACCGGGCACCGTTTCAATACATTGCGCTTGTGGCGAGCAGTCGTCAAGGTCCGAAGAGCATTCATTGACATCTTATAAACAATTATGTATTTTTTTCACAAACAAGATCGGCATCAAATCGCATTTTAATAACCAACTTTCCAACAGTTAAAATAATTTTTCACAAAGTTTAAGACTTTTGTACCTACAACAGTTCCAACAAACTGAACTTTTGACCCAGGTCCAAATATAGCCTCAATCGAAGCGTCGGTTGAAAATATCCTCTGGACAGCGTCATTAAAATATTTCGCCTGTGCTGTGCTGTTGATTGGCGGGGAGGGTCGATCCAGGTAGATTGAAAAGAAAATTCTAATATTTGTTGCGTCTTGTTGGTCTACAGACGATCCAACTTCACGTACACTTGCACTGGTGCTTCTTATCTGGTGCATGTGAAGATTGTTTCATGAATAATGATCTAGTAATTGCCTAAATGACTTTACAGAGTATCACTGATGCTTGTAAAGCTCTTCCAAGTTTCTATTATCCAATCATATTATGACGTCATATTAACAAACTCAACGCCATCTCTTTAACAACTGAGTATTCGTACAGAACCTAAACTCTGTATAGCCTGTATGTTATTTACCATGTCGTTTACGGCCGTAATATTCGTTGAGGTCGTGTTTTGGGAATTTTCGTTCCGATAAGTGATGTTTCCGTCTAGTCTTAGTAATGTGACCTCACAGAAGAGTCCACTGTAACCTAGCGCGCATGAGCATCGCGCGCACACACCCGTGCTTTCGACGTCACAGCTTCCTCCGTTTAGACACTGGATAGGTCTGGCTACCACAAGTGATAAACAAAATTGAACCGGGAAATTAACGGTTCGGGTATCCTAGATAATGCGTTATATTCGAATTTCAATTATTACAACCTGTTTATAATGTAATCGCTGTCTCTAAGGTTACAGCGAGGTTACAACATTGCTTAATGCCAATTTCTACATAAAGTTAGACATTTGCACAAGCCCTTTGTGGACGTATGTCCGCTATATGCCAACTGTATTGAGGTTTCTGTGTTAATATTATAATGCATTACTTACTAGTTGTACTGATGGTTTTCACCGTAGTGCTAGGCTGGGCGACCACGAATTGAGAAAGCGAGTAAAGTGCTGTGCAAACAAAAGTTTAACGAAGTGAAAATAAGTCGACGAGAAAGTTGTAAATTGTAAAAAATCTTGCTATTGCGCCCCAGTGTAAATAAACACAAAGCATTTTGCCGTTTAAGACAAACTGGTGTACTGTAATGCACAGTGGGTTTTAGTTATTAGCTTTCAGCCAAGCTCTGTATCAGTTTACTGAGATTCAATACTGATTAATTACTGTTCAATTTATTCTACTACAAAAGCTATTTTTATTATTTTCAATTCAGAAAATTTCACGTAAAGCAAAGAACTGTCTTATTCTATCCACAATTTAATCAGAATTCTTACCTGTCAGGTAAAACACAAAAGCCATAACCGTACTACAGCGGAGCTCAACAAACAACCTAAAATTATGCTGAAAATATGAATCTGCTACGTTCTACGCTGTCAACTTCCTCTATTCAGCTTTTGCTCATCAACAACGCAATTCAGAACACGGCCCGGGAAGTTGTTACGTCATTATACGCTCTTGGGTCATGCGTGTTGTGTTGTAATAATTGCATTGACTTGGCAAGTTGATCACGTGTATCAACTGTTAAGTTCTGACTATCAATCATTTAAAAAATTACATATCTACGATTTCCGCATTATGCCACTGTAACTACCGCGATTGTTGCTGTTTAAGCCGGTATGGCGTGTGATCATGGCAACTTACTTTTGGAATTTTGTTTTTAATATACACGCAAGGTGGCAGTGCTGTACAATATATAACTCAGCAAGCGGAGACTTGGGTAGTTTTTCCAAACACTTCGCGCAAGTCACTAAATACAATGCAAAATTATAACAAACTTTTAAAAGAAAATAAAAAAATGTTAAGCTTATTCGAAAGACTTGCTATAACTTGTTATATTTACCAGACTAACATTTACAAAAGTTAAATTTCATGACTTGTCGCAATTGATTAATACCCATGCTAGCAAGTATCTATTGTTAATATTCAATAAATGTTGCAATTCATTCATTTACTGTATATGTACGTCGTTTATTGATTTAGGATACCACAGCTACGCAATTTCTTGTCATTCTTATTGACCTATTTGTGACAACATAAAGGATAAATTATGACGTGGTATGCAATCTTTTTTTGTTGGAAGAAACTAGCATCACAGCGTGTGGGCGGTTAAATGGCTTATTTGTCTGAAGTAATATGCTTCAAAGTCATGCACGTTTTCTAACAAGCTTTGAAGCTGTCTTGTTTGTGATATGCGCTCGGATAATTGTAACTCGCTCTGCAAAACTTGAAAAGATTAAGCCGCAGTCTAATATTGATCTCCTCAAAATAATGAAATCTTGTTAAAGTAATAACTTCGACTTGGCTAACCGTTCGACGAAAAGAGAAAATAGATTTGTTCCAAATAAAACAAACACATGAAAGATTGAAAGCCTCTAACTTTCCACACGTCAGGGGAACTGCAGCAAAATTTAGATGACCTCGAAGCAAAGTTTAGAATAATCACAAGCTTACTAGTTATCCGCCTACTGATGCCGGCAACTAAAGACAAAAATAGGCTCGCACTGTCGTGCAGGTGACGCTTCTTAAACGTCACAATGGTGTTTGGCGTCATAGGATAATGTTAGCCTTTAAAGTAAATATTTCGGTCTAGTTTTGCTATGTTGAGACCAGGTGGCGTATTACAAAATTTTATTTTATAAAATAGATTTATTTGTTGCGAAGGTGTAAATATGCAATTGTGTCAAAACGGTTATTATAAAGATTGGTTGCTTTAAACCAACAGATTAAAAGACAGAGTGTAATTTTTTTTTCTGTGAAGAAGCGAAGAAAAAAATGCCCGGAATGTTCGTATTAGAAGGGGATGGGGGTTGGGAGAAAGTTGCCGAAAAGAATTCAGGGTAGTTTGTCATTATAATAAGTTTATGCTGGCCGTTGGATAAATTAAATTTGTCGATGAGATTATGTTTAAAGGATGCATCGCAGGAGATACATATACATACATATATTTGAAAAATGGTGATTTATTTCGAAATGTTTCCAATCAGAAGTAGACCAAACTTATTCGCTTGAAACCAACCACTTACTGTAATGCCAAAATCGTACGAGATGCTTCAAACTATGGCAGCTCTCTCTCGCTGTCTCTCGCTCTCTCAGTCTCTTGAAAAAAAGCAATCAGGAAAAAGAGAAAAAAGCGATCCCGTAAAGATTACAAGCCTCGCATTAAGCGAATATCGTCGTGTTAGCAATAGACGGCATTTGAAGTTGTGAATGCATCGACCTTACAGAAACAGGAAAGGTTTCTTTTTATGCGCAGTTTATTAGGCTTCTATATTCATTCAAATGAATACAGTACTGGACGCAATGAGTTGGCATTATGTGACATCTAAATATAAAACGGTGGTCTACGAAAATTACAAGTGAAGCAAGACTTACTGCCGTTTCGTATGGCAAGGGTCAAACGACACAGCGATTGGCAGCGAAATCGTTCGAATAATTGCTGCAGTTTGTATTGAGTGTACATTGCACAGTCAACCGAGTCATGCCACTTAGACAAAGTACAAAACGGGTTAAAACCGTGACGCAACGTCAAGGTCCTATTTAGGCGACGTTGCGTCATATTACTGTCGTAGTTACGCTTTTACTGTTATACTCATGCATAGGATAAAAGCTATTTACCTTTCTATACATAATGAGAAATTGTCTGGTCTCGTCTATTGCCGGCCAAACAGCGGGGGATCTGGCATTGTGTATGTAGGAAGATTTTATTTCCTCGTCTGGGTTAAACGAAAGTTTCTTCTGCTCAGTTCTCACGGCGGATTTGTGTTTCAATTTCCTTTTACAGAGTTAGTTTTACTGAGTACTGGTATTAAAAAACTGAAAGCAATGCTGTTGACTGTTTTGTTGCAAATGCTTATTTACTGAGTTTAATCATCGAGTAACCAGGCAACGCTGTACACGAAGCAAACGCATTTCAATCAGCAGATTGCAGTAAATACTAAGAGGAAGGAGATATCGCTTGTTGCGGTTGAAAACATGAGATCAATACAGCAAGTTGCTGAGCTCAGCTACGATAGTTTCAAAGAAACATTTGGAAGCGTCAGCAGACACCAACCTACGCCTCCCTCGCAATCAGCAGGTACGGTTTGATTCTGTGGGAACGTTTTGTGAAAACTCCTCAGACGCTTAGTAGTTAGCTACGCTGAGATGCTACCATCTTCATGCATTGTATTTATTTTGCGCATGCGCACTGTAATATAATCTATAGCAACATTGCGTACTGTCAGGTGAGATACTAGGCCAACGATTTGATCTACCAGTTAACTGATTAGCTCGTTTACATTTTACGATTTCTGATCGATAATTTCCCGTCAGCGTCTTAACGATTGTGTGTTTGTCTTCTCAATAGAAAATCGCTCAAAAAACGGAGATGAACCGGAACATACGTCACACTCGTCGTCGCGGTCCGACCTGCTACATGTAAGTTATGATTGACGTCATTATAAACAAACGTGTTGGATTTAAACTGTTGTATTTCTGGACACATCTCTTTGTTTATTAATTGTGTGTTCTCCAGATTTCCCTGTTGTGCTTTCATACATGTAGCGATGGTAAACATTTAATTAAATAAGATTTGTGCTGCAAGAAGGTTGCTTTTAAGAGTCAGCGTTGTAGATTGTATGCCTTGTAAGGCTTGTGACGCTGATAATGATCCATTATGTGTTCATAAATGGATTACTACGTTATATAACACGTATGGTCAGGCCCAATTCGGATCTATATCTTGTTTACTCCTTGTAGTTGATAGGTCGATTTCATTGTTTGCAAGCAATGACATTTGTGACAAATTGGCTTGCATCACAACAGATTTGTTTGACTGATAATGTCGCAATGTTCTGAGGCGTCGCATGCTTTTTGAAACTTCATGGTTTTTGTTGATTTAAGACTGTGGTGTTATTTAAAGTAAAGCTTACCAAAAGAGGGAAACTATTGAGTAAACATAAGTAGATCAGACCACAAATCTTTAAGACGTTTTGTGTCAAAGTTTCGAGAATCTTCAAGGGGTTCTTATTAAACCCATTTGTTCAATCGGAATCCGTTTGACGACCACTTAAACGTCCGTTTCTGTTTTTCCGATACTATGTGTCACGGTGCTGTATGTATTCTACACTGGGAGGTTTTCCGGCGAGTCAAAATGATCGTGTAGTCGTTGTCACTTATTATTTGCAGTTACCGCTGATTTCACCTTTTCCTTGTTTACATTTCCAAGTAAAGTTTTTTATTTTAATATTTTCATTAAACAACACTTTTCCCGAATACATCCTCCTATGGCAGATAAAAGCATCGGCTAATGTTGCTATTTTTACCCCATCGTCAGCCATTGATTCATGAGTTGTGTGCTTTTTGCGACAATGTCAATATTGACGTCACTAAATCAATAACTTTCGCAGCATGTAAATAGGGTTATGATGTCATAAGTTGCATCTCGCGTTTCGAGTTATCTTGAAAAACAAACGCGCTACTGTTTATTTTCTTAGCACCTCCTCTACTACGTTAGCGGATGTAATTGTCACAGTACCTATTATGACGTTACACTTCATGTGAATTCACAAGTGCGGTTAGTGTTGTTTGCTGGTAGGAACTGGTCGTAAAGTTTGCATTGGAGTTGGAGGCAGTGTCAAACGATGAGGTAGACTTTGAAAATCTTGTCGCTATTCTATTTGAATTAGTTTATATAACAAGCTACTCACGTTTGCTGCATTTATGGGGACTGGATGGCAACTGAAATTTCCAATCAAATTATGTCCTTAAAAACCTAACACCGACTAATGGCGATATATTAGCATTTGTGGACGACTGTTTTCTCTCAAGGTCCAAGCAACAGTGTAAATGACGATGATAACCGCTTACGACTCTCGGCAAAGTTTCCAGTTGAAAACATTTCGAGTATTGCAAATCTTTTGTTGCTGCGTGCTCTCAAATGCACTTCGCACTTGCATAGAGAACTGAGCTCAGTTTGCACTTTGCTTTGACAACCAGTCATTTTATTTTTTTAATTTAGATAGTCACGTGCTTTTGTTATTTTCACATCGGTTAGAAGCGTTTCTTCCGAAAACTCGACGTCGTTTTTCTGACTTTTACAAATAAAGATATTGTAATGCTAGTCACCGAAAATATTTCGTTGAACTTTGAACTTCGTCTGCGCAGCTTGACGTTAAAGAATGTAAATATTGTTTCGGTTAAGTTATTTTAAATTCAATGCCATGTCGTGTTACTTCCATCTGTCTCGATTTCGCTTGTTCATCCGTGTAGAATTTATTTCAATTGTTGCATAATAATGGCACACTAACTTTGTATATAGGTATGCTTTTGAGATAGCATATAAAATCCAGTTGGTTCTTAGTGTAACAATTTATAAAAACCAGTTGGTTCTTAGTGTAACAATTTTCCTCTTAAAACAGTTCCGACTTTGTTAGGCGACCAGTCGTGCCGGTAAACTGCCGGAAGATATACCAGATCATAGGTCCAGTGCATTAAATGCAATCTGATGCCCGTTTTGAGTGGAAAGGTTTGCCTAAGTGGCCACTCTGATTTCGAGAACAAGGATAATTTGCTGAGGCTACGATAACGGGCACCGATAATGACAAAATAGGCCAATGTCGTCTTAGAAAAACATGAACGACATTTTAAACGTGCTGTTACATCGTCTAAGTCTTCTGCGCTGAACTTGGCTGCTGGTAGCAAAGTCTATACTTGGGTCGTTGTTACGTATCGCTTATGACCTAGTTATGCCATTTTGCTTACACGTTTATGACGTTATAATTTAAAAGGCGTGCGTCATAATGTGTCAGATGATAATTCATAAAATATACAGGGCTCTTGAAAACTTTGGTTATATCTGTTTCTTTCCGATAGTTAAGCGGTTTGATTAATATGCGCGTCAACTTATCTGATAAAACAACGCACTCATGAATTTATGGTTCCAACCGCACAGATAGATAGCTCGGCGTGTCTCGCAATTCATCACTTCTCTTTGCACAAGTGACGTCGATACCTTGTGCCTTGCTCAGTTTATGGCAGCGACATTGTCTTTACAAAACTTGCGACATTTTCAGAAAAGCAAGCTGTTTTTTCCCGGATTTATGAAACACTTTGTTACGCCGTCCTTCAGTAAGTCACCCGGTTATTACGATTAATTATTCTTCAGGAGAAAACATGAATATTACGATGAAAACTTCGTTGATGTAGATTTTAATTACTGTTGAATACAAATCAAAGTTAAAATTTAATTTCGGAGTCTTTCGCTCCGAATAACTTAACAAACTGCTTACCTTGATCTTTTTCAGTATTTGTTTGCTATAATGATATGTCCGGGTTATTTTTATTCCCTTTATTTTAGGCCGTAGACGTTGTTTATCAACAATCAATAAAGTTAGACTAATACTTGCTGAGCTGTAGTCATGTCGTAATGCACGGTTTGTGACGTCACTCCAGTATTCTTCAATTGCATTTCGACAATTTCGGTCATTTTCCGCGCGTAACTTACCGTGGAAGCAAAGGAGATGTTTTGAAATTTCTATTTTCCTATTTAAGACCCCAGCTCTCCATTTTCAAGGCCGCTTTTTATTTTATGTTTTCAGTGCAGCTAAATCGCATTATGACATCACAACTACAAAAGCTTTTTCGATGTTCTAATCGAATCACGTAAATTCCTAAACACGTGAAGTGTTTCAAAATAGTTCCACGTTATTGATTTCGAGAACGAAACCCGAGTTTTTATTAAATTATTTCCAATTTAGCAAATGCCAGGTGGGGCAAAACGGATTCCGCAGTTCCCCTTCTCGCCGAAAAGCACTCGCGCTTACTTATGAAAGAACTCGGCTGGTAAAGGAATTTTTTAATTTCGCGGACGGAATCGAATTGATGAGGCTAGTGATGAACTTACTACATTCTCGATGATGTGATTTTATCACGTGATATCCCGATTAAACGTGGGAAAATTGGTGTCGAAAGATTGCAATTAGACATAATGACGCTCACAGAGATTTTACAACGGATAGTTCATACAATTAATTGGTCCTCTTCCCTCTTACATGCTGTAAAGGTAGTTTTATGCGGTTCTTAACCAAAACGCTTGTAAAAATAGACGATTATGACATCACTATAGCTGTTTTGCAATCATCTATGAATGCAATCGGAAATGTAAATGTTTTGTTTTACGGAATAACGAAAGTCGTTTATCGGTAAATGTAAAATTTTACCTCACAATAAGAAGTAACCAACATTTGGCTATAGCGGCTTTGTACTCTCATGACAACGTAAACGTATAGTTTGTATTAACTACAAGTTTATAAAAAGTGTTCTTGATAATACTCTGGTAGTCTTCCGCCGTCTGCTTGTAAAGGAATACAGACAGATACGTACCCACTCGCCTACAAAAACAATGTTCTCTGTTTGGATAGTGAAATAAATCTGTTGTTACATCTGCTATGTTGCTTATTACTACCTCGCCATTTCGGCAAATCCTATTTTACCCAATAGATTTGTGGTTGAATTTCAATTCTTAACTTTCCAGCTGCACTGGCTTTGAATTTCGACTTTTATTAACGAATAAAGGGGCTTTGTTTTGTGTCTTTTATTTGCTTATTATGTTGTTTGGACTTGGCGAATTACCCGCTAGCGTAAATGAAACAAAAAAATCCCATTCTTACGTAACAGAAATATTGTCTCACGGGTTTAGGATGAAACAAACTGTTTGATATTTAAACCAGGATTTTTTCACGAGTTATTCATAAGTAAAGTTAAACCCTTTGAATGTTTATTATCTGACTTCAAATAAATTTATCACAGGCGATATTTGTTAGACTTCGTAAATCATTGTTGATATCTGTATATTGTGTTTGCAATCTGGGCGCCGTACCGTCGTGCATGGCTGACAAATTTTTATTTGACTTGCTGTTGTAAAGCACAGAATTGCCGGCTGGCTTTTGATTTGTTAGAAAGATCCGCTCGTTTCAAAATTGCAACTTCTCCTTGTGACGTAATGACAGTGTGGCTATTGTTTATGACGTATTGCATAAGAGACTAGGTGTGGTGGTGATAGGTGATTATTGCATCACAATGGCCTAAGAATTGGTATTCTCCATCCAGGTGAAAGTCGTATACGATGAGGTGCAGAACAATCGTCACCAGTCTCCCAGGAAGAACAGTCTCTTCTCGATCTCAAGCAACGAGTCGACTGTTGACAGTAAGATTTCTATGTAGACATTTATATGTTTTGTACGTTGTTATGGAAGTTTCTACGTCGGTTACCGGAACTATTCTGCCATTTTCTGACCAACAAAGTAATGCCTACTTAGGATAAGAATTTAAAACAAAAACACGACTTTTGACCTCTTTAATGGTTACTACTATGTGATTGGCTGAACCTCGTTTATGTCAAAACCTTCAAAAGAACGGTATCTATCGGTGGTAGCGTTTAAATAAAATATCTCAGTACGTCACTGCGTATTTTGACAGCCCGTGAAAGCTTCATTAAAAATATATCCCAACAAAATTCAAACCAGGTTCAATTGTGGTTGTAGTGGATCATCAGCGGATCGCAAAAATTATGAATGTGCTCACTGGTCACGCTACAATGAAAACAGAGAATGCCATCGTAAGTTTATCGCTCGGTATCGGCAGATTATATGGAAGATTAGGTGCTCGCGCGCACAATCATTGATGCGTGAAAAATTCTATATTTCGTGCCTTACGTAACCATTTTTTCGGACCGTGACCATAACGTACTTTTGAGATTTAAGGTGATTTGTTTTTAAAAACTGCGAGCTTTTATGCTTCTTGGACTGGCAGGATTTTTAAGATAACGGTCACACGTTCCGGCTGATATCAATGCTGACTCGGCTTTAGTAAAAACACGTTTAACAATCCAGAAATTTTACGTAATAATCCCCTTTATTGCAACCTCTTCCTTTCTAGTTCGTAATCTTCTCACAAAGGCTCTCTCTGGTGTGCATTTACGCGGTGACGTCATTATATTATGACCTGTCGATGAGTGATTTTCGCGCGGTCTTGTCAGTTTCCGAAACGGTATTCACATTGTTCGTCGAAATATCCACTCAACGCTTTAACACAGCGGGTGTCTGAACCCGTGCTGGGTCCATTTAATACATAATCGTATCGATACGTGACCCGTGGGAGTGGGGTTTAGGTTTATGACGTAATAACTCACCATTATCACGTTATTGCGCTGTTACAATGGAGCTTTATGCTTGTTGTAATAAACGAAGCAGCATTAGCGGAAGTTAGAAGCCGAAATACCTTAAACCTTACGGTGAAACACCAATGCCGTGTGAAGCTACACTAGTTGCCTGACACAGTAGTAAAACACGCCCACAGCATTCATGCTTGAGTTCTAGTTAAAAGATGTTTTACAACCTTTGTGGACTCGCCTACTCCATGTATCGCATATTTCCATCGCCCTTTACACGTGTTTTGCCTCAAACATTTCTTGTACGACCGAAAGCAAACTTTTCAGGGTTAATTTAGTAAGGTTTCCATGGTTACCCGCTAATTGAAGCGCTCTCGTTATGACCCTATTTACTGTTGTTTATTTATTTAACCCTGCTTCTATGACCTCATAATCGTGTGGTGAGAGCAAGGCCGTTGTAATTGGAGCCTCTCTGTGCTGATAAACGGGCTTTATCACCAAAGAAAGGCTTAATAAAATTCCTAAGATCCTGGGAAGATAATCCTGACAAGTTCTTTTAATTTTCTTTCATGTATATCACACTATGACGTATGCAGGTTTGGCATCCAAGCGCTCTCCTATGAACGAAAAAAGACGACGTTTTCGTAAGATTTCTATGGATCGGTTTAGTTCTATCGGCGGAACTGTCCAGGCGGTTTTCTCATCAAGACGAACCAAAAACTCAACATCCGGTAAGTTTCATTTGTTCCGATTAAGTGATATGTAAAGTACATTCTTTTTGACGTCACAATGTTTTCGTGATGCAGATTCATCTGAAACAGACGGGCGGCATGATACCAATGGGACCCCGAACTTTCCGTCGCATATCGCCCAGAGATTGGCGTCCGAATCCGGGTCGATTTCGAGCGAAGACGCCGATGATAGCTCGAGCAGTCGGAGCAGCAGCAGAGGCGGGGCTTCGAACCCGAAACCTGCAATCTTTCGCATCCCAGCCACCAGACTCGCTTCCGCTTCCCACCGTGGCTTCCTGGATTGCAGGAACAAGAAAAAGCAATGGAAAAGGTAAAAGCGGGGATTTTTACGTTTCTAAATACTTCCGCTGAACTTTGTTTCATTGAGCCATTATGATGTAAACGTGATGTGGCGATGATGTCACAATAAATTATGATCAGCTTTTTATTAAAGGCTGTTGGGTGAAAATGAAACTAATTTAATGAAACCAACTTTTGATAAGGTTACTGTAACATAGCTGTTTGCACTGTTTATTACGTCACACAAATACTTTCACAAGAACTTGTATTGCATCATAAAGCTTTTTGAATGCTGCTTCTAGCAGCTTACAAGCTTGAAGTTTAACACTGGTTCCAGTGCACGTGACACCAGACTTCGTATTCATTGTGTGTTGTCTTTGCTGATGGAGGTGGCAAAGATTTGTTCGTGGATTTTATCACGTTTTGTAAAAACAACCACACAGGTGTTCCGTGGGTTTTGTCAATGAGGGCGGTTTAAGTTGTCATGGATACAGAAGTGCATCAATGCGCCTCAATTCTCGATTTTAACCGGAATATTCGAATTTTTCGCGCCGTTTTAAGTCAGTTTCGATTTTAATTTACGTCATTCACAGATCGGCGCCTTTAATAAAAAAAACGTGTTGACGTCACAATACTTCTCGTTTTGTAATTGGCTGGGTTGAACAGAGCCCTTCTATATTTAGAAAAGAGAAAACTCATTTAACCCCGTTATCGAGCCCACAAGATTTGCTTTTCTGAAACCCCATTCACCTATTTCGGTGTTTATTCTATTAGCGCTTGAAAAGATAAATCCCTAAACCATTGTTTACTGCGAGATTTTTTTCGGAAATCTCGTAAGTACCTTTTTCCGCTTCAAAGGCGCTATCAGAACCTCCATCATCAACAGATAATATGCGTGACCTGGATATAATTGTGATGTAATTAAATAGGAAATTATCGCGTCATAATTATTCGTATTAACAATATTATGATCGTATTTGTGAGGAAGTGTCGCTTTCGTTTCCGTATTTAGGCATTTTTGTTGATCATGCTGGAAGTTATTTTAATTGCTTGTATATACTTGAGCCGAAGGTGGTTATTCGACTTGGCCTGTGGTTATGAGGTTGCAATCATTATTGCAGTTTGTGCTATATAGGCTGGAATGTGATACTTTGCTTCTCTTATATTAGCGGTGTTAACATTTTTGTCGGTTTTGACGATTTTTCAGGTTGGTCTCTGTTACTAGGTAATTTTCTACCGGAAATATTGTTCATTTGTGTCACGGATTTCAATGAAATCATTTTCATTTTCGCGCTTTCAAAGCTGATACCGCCGAGAAATTTCGACTTTGTTGCGGGTTTGGTTCCTCTTTGTCTTCGTTGGTTCAGATTTGAAAGGGCTCAAAAAAATTTAATTTATTGGTTTTGGTTCCGGTTCGATTTCTCAAAAACATCCGGTTGAAAGGTTCATTTCCGGTTCGACCCTCTGTACAAAACAACAGCCATTAATTATGCATGTCTCACATCGATAGTTACGTCACAATCGAATATCGTAGCAGCGTGAGAAGCACGCCGTACCGCTGGTCTGTCGTTCCAAAACTCAAGTGTTCAATGCGTAGTTACGTATTCGATTGTGGTTATTATAAATTCTAATTTAAAAACATGCTGACTTTCATTGGAATTATTGCTTTGTTTTTTCCATCTAGATTCTGGTGTGTTCTGCAAGATGCTTGCCTCTATTGCTATCACACTCCACAATCAGACACCACCCGTGACGCTATACTCCTACGCGGCTATGACGTAAATGCCGACGTCACCAATCTAAAAAGGAGCAGGTTCGCGTTTCGGCTTCAACAAAAGGTACATAGATAACTGTCGATTGTTCTGTTTAAGGCTCCAAAAATTCAATTTTTCACATTTCTCGAACGCTTTCCATAATGAGGTTGACTTGCTGTTGAGATCTGCAGCATCCGTTGATTAAGATCTTTTAATTGTATCCAGCCACAACTTGTATGACGGGTATTCTCACGTGGTTGCAAAGAATATTGTTTATAATAAATAATTCATTACCAGGGTGTGTCCACTCTCCACTTCAGCACCGACAACCACCGCGATTTTCTACTCTGGGTCGCGACTCTCGAGAAAGAAACGCGATGCGTTAGCGCCACCGAGTGAGTATTGTACTTCCCTCTGGCCTAGTTATTGCAGTGTCTTTTAAATATATGCTCTATGGTTTTCCAGCATAATTTTACCACGCAAGTGTTAGGTTATCTCTCAAATAAAAACATTATTACTTAATAATAACCGTTGTTTAGAAACAAAAGAAGATTGAGCACATGTGAGGCTCCCCGTCTGAACCTACCCGACTCTGAGGTGAAGAAATACCACCGAGCCAGCATGCCTAATCTAGCCAAGTTCAACACGGTGTCCACGTCGCCGAGCAAACAATTAGCGGTTAGTTTTCATGAACAATGCTTTACTTTCACGAACATTTGGTTTGCACTACGTTGATGTTTTTACGTTTTTGTCTCTTACTTCTCTTTAATGATTCTCGTTAGTGTTTTTCTTGTTGAGTTAGCAAAGCTGCTCACTTTAACTAAAACGATTTTCCTTTGCAGAGAAACGGCTCACAGGAACGGAAGGACAGGGAGCTTGCCAACATGCAAAAGAACAAACTGCTGCAAGAGATCGCAGACCAGCAACAGCTCCTTCAAGAGGAACAGCAACTTTTAGACAAGCTCCCGTCAGGCGGCGCCAGGGAATCAGTTTCGTCGTCTGATAGCGTGATATCTCGTGATGACGTCATACGTCAATACGAACGCGCGAAGAACGAAGAAGAGATCAAAGCCATGAAATTTACAACTTTCTTGAACCGGTAATTACGAAGAGATGATTGTATTATTCAACCATTAACTAACCCATGTTTTACAACAACTCATTGTTTATAATTGATTCTTTCTAACACACTCGTTATTGTTTATCTTATGTTTATTGCGTTTTTTTGTTTTGTTTGACATTAAATTGAATCTGACTTCCTTAAAAGAGATTTTTTCTCATCAGTCGCCGCAACTCCGTCCAACTCAAAGTCGACCAATATGCACGAGATCTCGCTCCCAGAAATGGTCGACGTCGTCTTGACGACCCCGCTCAATTTTTCGCCATGGAAACGAAATTAAAGGAGCTGCAGGAGGAATTGTCGCGCGTTGATCGCGAATTCTTGGAGGAAGAAGCAAAGAAACAGGTGATTTTTGAAACCACCGGTGCTGGTCCGTCTTTGATTTTCACAATTACTCACCTTAACTAACAAATTTAATGATTTTAAGAGTTGATGAGGCAAGTAAGTTCAAAAGAGCGTGGAGATGTAGGATAAACAATGACCGGCTATTATTACTTAATTAATTAACCGTATCAACTGATTGTACTGGTAATGACTGAATTAGATAATCAATTAGTCAATAAGTTACTCCACCATCTCATACGGTAGCGCGTTCTTGTAAGTAACTTTTTCTTCTTAACTCGCAGCATAATCTGGATAAACTCGAATACAAACGCGATCTTGAGCTCATGATTGTTGAGCAGCGTGAGGCAATAGAGATCTTACGACGTCATCAGACCGGGGGGATGTCCCATCGCTTCCGTCGTCGTCGAAGCCACAGCGACATCTTAATGACGCCATCATCGACGCGATCCAACGACACCCTGACGTCAATTGACGAGCTGTCGAGTGTTTCGGACGAACACGTCACGTCATCAGCGGGTAGTTCCCTTTCGGTAGGTCGCTCATTAGTTGTCATGGTTACTGCGCCTTAGTGATGATAGAAAATGTTTGATTGACAGCTCAAGTAAGGCGAGTTGTAATTTTATAAGCAGGGGTGCATGTGAACATTAATAACGCCGGTAACCATCATTTGACATCTTGATCCTCCACTGTGTTGGATGTAGCTTTTTGTTCAGATTCAGTAAAGTTTCCGTTTCAAAACCATCAAGACATGAATCTGACGGATGCGACGGTTTTTTATCTTCTTTCATCTTTTGTTCAGGATGCCGCTAGTGCGACTCACAGCCAGAGGTTAAACCTGCAGGGTTCTCCGCGCGCGCAAAATCATTCGTTACGTCATCAACCATCTGCGTCATCGCGTTCCAAGTCGGAGCCGTGTTCGCGTCGTTTTTCCGCGGAAGTAAGCTCCGACGGAGACAGCGGATTCCAGCCGTACAATTGCGTGGATGACCTCGAATCCGCTCATTATTGGGAGGAGAGGAATCTTCGACCATCAATTGACTCCGAAGTAGAGTTCGACATCGGCTCCGACAACTGCGATGATGTTTACCCCGTTGCGCCATCTAGCAGAGACTCAACTCTTAAATCCGCTTCCGCCCACGACGCTGCTGAAGCGATCGACGCTTCCATACTTGCCAAAATAGAGGTAAAAACTAATCGAAAATATATTTTTTATTGCTATTAAATAAAAATAATTTTATTTAATTATAATTTTTTGGAAGTTGTGTGTGTTTGAGCATTTCTTAACTGCTTGTATTTTATAACAAAATGTTTAATTTTGTTTGTTTAACAACTTTGTAAATTTTTGCAGGATTTTGAACTTTTTGCGAAACTAAAACTTGAAGAGTTTTCAAAATCTTGATTCTCCGATTATGACGTCACCGATGAGTTCCACTTCCATTACTTGTTGTATTATGATGTAACTATGACGTATTTCCTGCATATTTCGCGTTCTTCCATGAGTTACACATTGTTGATTACGTAAAAGTTGTTTGTTTTGTTTTTGGTTGTTACAATTGTACTTGGATAAATAAATAACTTTCTACAACTAACATGCTGTTGCTGAAATCAACACTGAAAGCGATTATGTCGTAGAGGAAAAAACATTTGGCGAAATACTTCTTAAAAATTGAAGTTTATTTCTAAGGGTTGCATCTAGATAAAGTCTCCGTTCTAATCGCCCAAAGATTTCTGGTTTGTTAAAAACGTCTTTCGATCGTGTAGCCTTGAGCCTTTCATTAACCGGATTGGAGAGAAAGTGCCAGTGCAAACTTTTACAATCTCATTTATTCACATAAACGCATGAGAGCGCTTATTAAGTCATTACTCATTGCACGAGCAAATAGCAAAAAAAAGTTTCAATTTTTTTCTCTGCAAGGATCAGGCGACCAGATGGAAAAACGAAATGCCCAACATTAGTTATTATTGACCCACGATGCTAAGAAACGAAAGTTGCAAGCGACAAAATTTTCCGTTCTCAATCTCACTATTTATTTATTTGAAATTCGAATGGAGGCCAGATTGCTGCGTCTTATAATTTAAATTTCATTCGTATTCAATCGATCGGTGAAATACAATAAACGTTTCGTATCGAGGAAATTTTCCAAAATTGGAAGAAATCAATTTGAAATCAATTGAATTTAATTATTGATATTTACCGTATAACAAATTTTCATTTCGCAAAAAATAAAATGAATTAAACAATGCAAAAACAAGACAAGAAAATACAATAATTGCGCCCGAAATTGATCTTATTTCCGGGGAACATATGTTTGGCGCTCGCTCCCATTTCAAATAATTTCTTCCTTAACCCAGAAGACGCATTTTAGTTTGGTCAGAAAACGACCGCATGATGATGAACAGCATGATGCTTGGACGTCAAAGGTTAACGAACTTTGAAACGCAGAACGAACTAATTCTTGATATCACTTTATGAAGTAACAAAAGTTATTGTAACGTCATAATATTGCACGCTTCCTATATTGCACGTGACAGACATTGTCCAATTAAATGCCAGAGTTATATAATTTTAAAGAATTAAAGGTGATTAGCTATACTTATACTAATGATTAGATTTTTTAAAACATATAACCATGGTCATCCAATGAATACGTGATCGTAGATAAACAAGTTGAAGTTGTGATAAAGTCACAAAATCATCTTAAAGTCGTAGATAGGAAAAGGCGAAAAACACTAAAATAAACAGAAAATGAAACTTACTCCGGCACTGAGTAAAAGAGCAGATCCGTTCAAAAAGTATCACAGTTGTAACGAGCACAAAAACATAGAACTTTTAACAAAACGAAAAGTTACGGTTTGAAGGAGAATTATCAAAATTTAGCTGTGTAAAATGTCATTAAGATATATAATATACTGCACGGTCTTCTGCAGAATCTCGTATTCCGTCATTTCTTTTTCTGGAGAAGAAGCGTCCGGTAGGATACCTCGTAGTCGCGCAAATGCTGCTTTGAGCGCCATCGTGCGTAAACTTTTTCTGGAGAAAATTTAAAAAGTTTTTAGAAACAATTTGGCAAAAAAATACCGAATTTATATAGAAAAAAGTAGTTACAGTTATAATTATTACTAAAATCATTGTAATTGATGCGTTGGCTACAACTCAATTTAAAGAGAAAGACGTATACAATTCACGCATATAACAACAGGAAATAAATTTTAATTTATACTTTTTCTCTGTGTTTCGCCGATGAAAGTTTGTTGTCTTGTGACGTATCCGTGGATGACGCTGAACGCTCATAATGGACTCCTTGAAGTTCATGGAAGATAAAATACAACCTTGCAGAAACTTAAACGAACCTATGAACTGCATTTAAATTGAAAATTCAATCGTTTTTGCTTTATTTTTTTTACTTGGAAACGTTCCAAAAAATACAATTATGCTAAATGGCGGCCTGTGCATGCCCAAATGTGTCCATTTTGACACCGACTGTTAAAAGAACTTCAGTCTCTAAAATACTTTGAGTTTATCCCGTCTTTTTTACGCTTGCTTGTCCTTACCCCTAAATACTGGAAACAAAACCTAATTTCTCCAGGGACCTGCGTCCCACCCGATCGTCGGCGTTCAACTGGACCTCTGCTCAGTTTTTTTTTTGTACTTATTTTAAGACATAATAAAATATACTTGCCTGTGCCCGAGGCCCATCTGTCCTATCTAGTCTCTGGCTAGCGCAAGCTGCCTTTATTTTCACACCAATCGATGCAATTCGGTATTTTCCGCCTCGCGGGAAAGCCAGCGTTAAGTTCCAGAAGTGCTTTAAAGGTTTAGCTCATTTTTGACAATTTTTCGGTCGGATATTTTCAATCAAATGAAAACAATTTTAAGAAAAAGTGTGTCCGAATCTCCGATCGAAGCCTGCAGGTTATAAATTATAAATAAACGACAGCTGCTGAGTTCGACAAGACAGCATTCCCGTCCATTTGTGGATAATGCAACGAAAAACTTGTGGTTTGTGACGACATTTTTGAAATGAATATTTGTCAAATATGCTTTTTGTATAATTAAAACATCAAAGTGCAAAAATCATTTTCGAAATCAGCCGCTACAAGCTACTTTGCCGAACAAAACAGTAATTGGAATACAGTTCACCATTGGAAACCGACAGTTTCCTCAACTTTAATAATACGTTTTATTTTCTAAAAAAGATGGAAATTTTTGTTCATTCGGGCAGTTTGTCGTGGTTGTTGTGTTAAACGCGACCGGCACCTGTCGTACGCTCGCCACCAGGCACCGCTATGGATTTCCGATACCTGGGATCAATTTTCATCTGCGACTCGCGCGTTGTCTGCAGTTTGTACAAGACCAAAATTTAAGCCCCTACAAGTGGAATTGTCGCACTTGACCTTGAAGCTAAAATAACGACGTCACTCTGGCGCTGGGAGTGACTTATTACAGGATTTTACGCGAGGGTAATGGTGTCTATGATCATGTAATTTTTGTTTCTTATCTGTGGATGTTGTTTAGTTCTAGCTTTAAGGCGTCGTACGCTGTTCCACGTCACCCGTGACGTTACAACTGTCCAAGTACTTTACTCTGAGAGAAGTACCGTAATGCTTTTACATGTACTGTGCTTATATATTACCATATTACACGGAAGTTTGTAGTTAGTATAAATTGGATGCAATAGATCGGTGAAAGAGAAATCTAAAAGCTTTACAGATTTCATGAAACACCTTGACTTCATCGAAAAATGACAACACCGAAAATATAAATTACTCTAGTATTATTACTTTAATTTACATTGACACCATGTAACTTTGCAAAAATATATGGTCTGTAGTTAAATTCCTAAATAGAAAGAGAAGTTTTTCAGACTTACAGAATATTTTTTTTTATTGCTGCAGCTCTTCAAAATGTACCTTTCCTCGAGAAGAAAGCAAATGCGACACTCGTTGGCATTATTGCTGCGCGTTATATAGCGGTGTGCTGAAAATCAACGGGACCTGCGATAAATTATTTATTTATCGATAACTCGGCTATTATTGTCATCGTTAAATAAAAAACGAGTTCTCTTACGTCACAAAGTAACTAGCGAAAGTAAAATGTTTTTGTCGCCGAGTCAAGCTTTGCTGATCTTTAAGAAGATTTAGTCAGGCCCTGCTGTGAAAGCCTGCAGCGAAGGTAAAACCTGCACGAGGCTAATATCTTGCTCTGTTGCTCTTCTACAGCAGGGGTTCTTAAACGTTTTGAGAAGCGCCCCCTTTTGACGATGCTGAAAAACCTCGCACCCACCGTATTGCAAATCAAGAAATGTTAAACAGATCAACCATTTATTTGCATATAATTTTTTCTTCAACGGTAAGGATGTAGCTGCTTTTTGGAAGCCAAATATTTGATTGACTGTCCAAATTCAGCAATTGACTTTCCAGCTTGGTTATGAAAGTAACTCGTAAGTTTAGTCGTAACTCATAGAGAGTTTGCCATTTTTTGTGCCCCCTTATGAACCTAAGGGGCCGCCGCCTCCCAGTTTAAGAACCACTGTTTTACAATCTATCTCCTCCCTATATCTAACCCCAACACTATAAAATTAAAGCGTGACTTGATGTGACGTAAAAGTTGTCGGACTACCTATGGGTTTACGTACCCATCCTGAACCGCTAATAATCTGCGTTAAAAGAACGGGGTCGTCTGCTCTAAGCCAAAGTCACCGACTTCAGGTGTAGTTTGCATCAAATTAACAACGATGTAGCCTCAGCAAGGCTTTAAAGTGATGAACATCTGGATGTTCCCGAGCCTAAAATCAATATGGAAACATCTGCCACACGATGAGGGCCTGGCTGCCTGATGTGGCCTACGCAGGGGCGACATAATGACAATATCGGTTTTCAATATTATGGTTAAAAGAACAAGAATAAATTGAAAACAACGTAAGAATCTTGTTATCTATTTTTCGTCTGCAACTAAACAGAGCTATTTATCGTCAACTAAATAACTGCTGTTTCTGTGTGTGATGTCAACGCATATTGACATATAATTGTCAGGCATTTTCCCCACGACCAGAATTAATGAAACTAAAACATATTAAAAACATTCGTTAATGAAACTATGTCTACTGTCTACGTTTATGAAACTATATGGGAATATTTATATGTAAAAAGTGTTATCGTGTATAGAATGAAAATTTTGTTAGAAAAAAGTTTATAAGTGTTTTGCTTGAAAACCGCAGACGCAACAGGTGTTAAGAAACTCATTGAAACTGCTTTGCTGGTTGTCAAATGCAAACTCACGTGGCAAAAAATCTTAAAAGTTCCTCTTGAACATACCTTAAAATGACTTGTATATATAAATAGTTCTCTAATATGACATATTTCTCACAAAAAGTTTGGTTATTACGTCATAACAGCTGCTTTGTTTCAGAGATGGTCAAAACGCGTGTTGAAATTCCCGCGCTAATATCCAGAAGGTCTGATGTAATAGAAAATAAACAAACGGGCTTGGGAGGCGAGGGCAGCCAGCCGTTGAATGATTGTCTTGTTCATTTTTGGAGCGGTCATCGGTATTACGTCATAAATAATTCATTGTCTTCATTCCTGTTTCGTTTAGAAACAAGATGTTATTTTAGAGTGAAAAAATTTTATTCTTTTTCACTAAATGTAAGTTTTGTTTTAAGTAAACAAAAAATCCTTAAATTACCGCAATAACTAAAAATATGGCAGGCGATTACCAAATGCAAGTATTGTTTCATTCAAATTCTTGCTTTTTGAAAAATAAAACTCTACAAAAACGAATTAAACCGGTTTCGGAACCTCGCTTGTTTTTTATTTTGTGCAAGGGTGAACGACATATGGGTTATCGATTAAATTTGTTTTCATTTCCACCCAAAAAAATACCGCCTAGACGGCAGATGGTTTAAAATAAGGCAGAAACATCATAAAAAAAAGATTATTTTCGAATAAAAAATCGCACTGAATTTTGTGATTATTCGGCCCAGGCTTAAAGTTGTGTCATATTTTTCGCCTAATGATGACTAGTCTGCTGCAAGTGAAGTACTGTAGGTTCGAATCCAGCTGTCAACAATCTGAAGATTTTTCTGCCTCCCAGAAAATATTAGAAATGAAACTAGCACAAAAAAATCTGACATTATTCTGAAGACGCTTTCCTAAGGCAGCAGTGAAGCTTGCAGGCGTCATGTATTCAGTATTCTATGATGTCATGAACAACAAACAATACGACGACCCTTAACGTCACTTGATAGACATGTTACGTTACAAGTGCTGTTGTTTGCCATAACATGTTTCTATAAAACTAGTGCCAATAACGCGGTGAATCGTGGCCGGTTAGCTCAGTTGGTTAGAGCGTCGTGCTAATAACGCGAATGTCGCGGGTTCGATCCCCGTACTGGCCAGTTACTTTTAGTGGCAAAACCCAACAAACTTGACGATTTGCTTCATTCATTTACAAGGAAACCTAAAAACTTGAAAACTTTAAGCATCAATCTACTTTTTTTGTAGAAAATTTTGGCGCGAGATCAATCAGGTGCAAGATGGTGCCATTACGCAGTCTATTAAAACGCTACTGTTTTGAAGCTTTTATTTTTTATTTACCTTTTAGACTTATATTGTATTTCTCAAACACATTTTAAATATATTTAGAAGTTTACCTATATCTGGAAATTACTGATGCCTAAGCGTATGGCGAAATGAACACAACTAATGCAAAATAAAAGAAAACAAATTTGCAAGAAGCAATCAACTAGAGCCCTAACAAATAACGACAGCTTTGACAACCGAAGAGTTTCTTAAGTCTCATTTCTATTATTCTATATGTTACTTATTCATGTCCAAACATTTAGTCATTTTAGATTCTAAAAAAAAGACCAGGTTCTTCAGTAAAGCATCCCTTAGAGGCTTGTCAATGTCATCGGATAATAAGAACTCGAATTTCATCATTTCGTGTTGATATTGTTCTAATATCGTCATAGTCGTTCTCGCCAGTTCTTCCTCTGCTTCTTCAGTAAGTCGGTACAATATCTCCGACAGCGGAACTATATTTTGACTGGAAACCGCCGTTGCGGACGCAATAGGCCGCCTGTCTAGATGGTAAATAAAATGAATATAACACACACTCAACATACTTTCTACATCTCAACTTACACCACAACAACCATCATGGACCAGCATTACAGCGAACTATGTCAATCCTACTGTTGGTGTTTAGTCTAATACAGCATAATATAATTATTGTTAACACAAACAGAAATACATAAATAAATACTTATCACCTACGACCATCCTACGACGCATGTGACTCGCAGACTCAAACGCATACACTCGGGAATTGACGCTGACATTCACCGCACAATGACAGCGCAATTGATCAGCGAACAGGCGGCACACAGTACTTACCATGACTCGAATTTGCACTTCCCACTGGGTCTTCGCGGACACGACACCTGGGGTTTTCCCCGGTCATGATACTCACGCTGTGGTTACGACCAATGTTTGAAAGTACGTCCAGGATCTGTTTAGCCAATAGCATTGTCGTTCTTCTTCACTCCTCTGCAGAGCGAGATGTTAATGCAACAACAACGAAACTAAACTAGAATAAAACTTTATCATGATTTACTTAGAACAGGAAATTTAAAAGTCAGGGTCTCGCAGCGTAGTAGACTGTACAACCTTTGTAAAATCAATAAACATTTCTTTCCCCAAAGAGTTTCACTTTCTTGTTTTGTGACAAGTCAAAATGTTATATTGCGCGTTTCCTGGTTCACTTGAGCAAAAAAAACTCACAACGATTGACTTCAAATATTACAATCGTTAAGTAGACCTTGGTTTTGGCCATTTGGCATTTACAAAATGCCGAAATACTTAATAGAAAAAAAATATTTCACGAACTGTTGGACCTATAAATCAGTCATAAAATGTCACAGCGTGTCACTTATTTGCATTATTAGCGGTGCTACTGAGTGATAGCTGGATCATGTTACTTTGTTAAGTTAACGACGATGAAAATGAACGTCACGCAAATCGGGAACTGGGTCCAGAATAAGTAACTGGTTAAGATATAAAAACACTAGATAAGACAAGGCAAAAACCTTTCGCCGAACATAACTATTAAGCAAAATCTAAAACAAAACCGACAAAGTTCTTCAAAGTGGATGACATTTAATATCTAGTTTATCTTAACTTACCTTAAAGACAAGATCGGTTTAATACAAAGAGTGGAAATCTTTGTGGAATATATAATAGCTAGCACAAGAAAATAAGAAATCGAGGTGTTAATATCACCTTTGCACGCAGTTGGTAACAAAAATCATTTAACTAAAAAACAACCTTTGCACAAATCTACCAAGTCTGAAATGAACGATCCGTTTAATAACACCAACAATTTGCAGAGCAATTAGCGAAAAAGCGTAAAAACGCCGGTATGAGGTCACAGGGGATGTGTTTAAGACTTTAGGCTCAAATAGGTGAAATGCAAGTCACAGCGCTCAATAAATCCCATTCAAACAAATACGCGAAGAAACGTAGAGGTTAAACTGCTATAAAAACTCGCTTGTGGTAATTATGCGTCTGGTAAAGCGGCCACAACAATTAGGTCAAGGACGAAGCAACCTTTGCAATCCTGCTGCGGAGGGAAATATGGAAGATTCCGGTCATTTTGCTTAATGAACTGGTGAAAAGCCACCACATGTCGTGTTTATTTTTACATTATCGATGTCGTTTGTGAGACACTGAACCGACAACAGTCTATATACAGCTTAAAAGTCGTCACGATTACCGAATAGTTCATCGATCGTTGACAGGCGTGTAGCAATGCAGCTTTTATGGTCGAAGCAGGCGACTAAATTTGAAGCTGCTACCACGCAGAGAATTCTCGTTAGTGGACTTTACGTTTGTTTAGCTAAACCCAGTGCTTCTCAACTTTTTGGCGGCGACCCAAATATCAAGTGTAAATTACTATCGAAGATTTGGCGACCCTATTTCCCAAACCACATTTCACCCAACTTGTAAGCATGAAGTGAACAACGCACAAGTAAGACAGTTTAACATGGACAGGAAAGTCCGAATTTAGTTAATATGAGCCTTGGTTTTGTATTGTTTCTACTTTGTCAAAACTAGGACCAATCTGGCTCGATGCCAATCTCATGTTATTTTTAGGCTGAAGATAGTTTCTCGTCTTTGTTTTGACGCGAGTAAGCGCAGAAAAAACCGCTTTTTCACAGGAAGGTAATAACAAATAGTAGGAGAGCGTTTTCTGCGTGCGTGTCTCCAATACCCTTTTCATTCTTGATTTTTTTCCAAAATTTTTTCTTGTTAGCAACTCTTTGAAATCACCAACGTATTCTCGCATTCGCATCTAATAAATGAGAAAAAATTCTACATTATACAAAATCTATTAGTCACCAACCAACCATGTAATCACTATAAAAGCCGCCACTGTTGTAATGTCACAGAGATATTCGTCAAGAATCAATCTGTCGCCACAAGAACTCGCTTTAGTCAGAAACGTCAAACGAATACGCTATAGAATGCGGTACTCAGGCTTCGTGAACTATTGTAATCCAACCAAATCAAACGGAGACCCACTTTTCGGTTCGCGACCCAGGGGTTGAGAAAGCACTAACCGAACGAACTGGCCAAGTTGAACGAATGAAAAGTTATTCTCGTTAAAAACTTTTATACCTGGACCCAACGTAAGTTATAAAGTCCGGTGGAAGGCTTAATCAAATTGATCATATATTTTGTAGCAAACTTCGCCCAGATTTAGTGAAGTTTGAAAATGATTAATTTCTAAAGCTTAGTCAAGTAACTGCCAGTGACGGGTTTTGAACCCGCAGGTGTGCGAGAAGCAATCTTGATTCTAGACCCTCTAAACAAAAAGCTAAAATACGCGCAATTGCAGTAATGGAAACTAGCATCAAACCCTGTTAAGATGTTTGCTGTGTTTAGCAATTGTACACTAGTTAATATGACATTATTAAAAGTTGATTACCGGAAAAAATATTAGAAAGTTTGTCCCAATTTCTCACTTTTGAAAAGTTTAGTTACTCGATCCCTTAAAATCTCACCTAAAATCCAATCAAAAATCCAATCAACTTTAATGTGTTCTAAATGTATTTAAAGAAATACAAATGTAGCTTCCTCATACAAGGCTGTCTCACCCAATTGCCGCGACCATTTGCTTTCGATTTTTTTTAAAGAACAGTTTACTTCAAAATACATCAAAAGGATTATTACATTTAAAAAAACTTCCAAAATCTCAAAAATATATCTCAAATGAAAAGAATACAAAAAACGTCATCTAGCATGTGCTAAAAAGCTGGACCATCCATTTATAAAGCGGATGTGACGCATCGAAGAAGCAGCCAATCGTAAAGAGGTCGACGACGCTTTGGGCGGTTGTCATGGTGATCTCGAAAGGCAGCTGCGTGATTGGTTCGTCTTGACCGCCAGACAAGAGGTCAATGATCTGGGTGATCACGTGCTTCCAGTCGTCCTCAAGGCGAGGATCGATTTGTACCAGTTTGGTTTTTGACCTCCTGCGTTGTTTGGATTTGGGCGGGGGTTGGTTCCGGCCGAAGAATTCGTCGGTCCTCTGCAAACGAGGTGAAATACGTCAATTCCGGTTCAACCTATTTGTCTCACCCCTTTTAAACCCAAAAAATCCCAATCAGTTAAGCCACTTCGCAATCCTAGGGCATTCGTGTTTCCCGCTTGTTACTATCACCCGGATCAAGCTGAGACACATCAGTTCGCTCTACGACAGCAGGTGTGACAGTATAATACACGCAGAATATGAATATGTGGCAAAACCTGCACGGTATAGTTCATGTGTTGTACAGTAAAAAAGTTAAATTACTTGATAAATTTAACAAATTCTGAGACAAGAAATGAAAATTGAACTAACACAGTTGCTGTGTTGAATGCATAGACAAAACATAATTATCCGAAACAATACCTTTTGAAGGGAAATAACTTGCTGGGTCATGTTTTCTAAATCTTCAGCGCCAACTTGCGACCGTGAACACTCCACTGTTTTCTTCGGACGGTGGATGCACCACAGAAACTGAACAGCGTCAGAATTTTCACTCTCGTACCACTGGGCGGCGAAAAAAACTTTTTCCTGCGGGAATACGGGTAGGTGGCAAGCCGCAGAGTATGGTGGAAGACGCCCGAGGTATTCGTGCAGAGCAAGCATACGACGAGGAATATCCGAGCTGTTTATGGGCGTTTTCACTGTGCTGTCCTGAATATCTGTAAGCCCAAGGTAATTTACAGTTAAACAGACCAAACCACTGTAATTATAAGAACAGCATAAAACTATATATTTTATGTCATTCGAGTACGGTATACAGCAAGTCTCACATGCTATAAGTACAGTATTAGGTATACTTGGTTTATAAACTGTATACACATATTTTATATTATCTAAAAGTTATATTGCATAAAAGCGTAATCAAATCAAACAAAAATTATTGCGTAATAAACACCTTCTTTTGACGTCATTCTTCCTTCACTTTCGGACCCAGCTTGTCTCTCATTGACGTCATCAAGGTTATTGATTGTGAGTAGATTGGAAAGTTTCGATTTTCTTCGACGAAAATCAAACAAATTATTAGAAGATATTATGAGAAGCAAGAAGCAACAGGACATTGGCAGGTTTTTAGAGATAACTCCGCAAAAAGTCACTGAAACTGACACATTATTGTTGATTCATCTTGAAGCCTTCATGGAATTCAATCTTACGAAAGAAATTAACCAGCACACCTGCTTAGTAGGACGTTGTACATCAGAACGTGGATCCAACTTATGCCCGACGCCTGGTTCCTGACCGCGTTCAACAATGGATCCATTGTAACGTCATCTGACGTCACACTAGCTGGCGGTAGCTTGGCGTGGTCGGAGCAAAGATCGACCAGGACGAAGTCTGGAAGTGAGGATTTGTCATCGGTCGAAAAAGTTAATGACGTCACCTGTAAAACAATGACGTCAGATATACGTTACGCGATGCATGTTAAAAGCCGAAACGTCATTTATTTCTTGAGATGTACCACTTTAAAGCTACTTATTGCATCATTAGCAACGATTATTACCTGTGGGTTACCAGGCAACGAAGATCGAGTTTGAATTCCCCGCGCTACGTGGTAAGCTGCATAGAGGGCGTTCGCAACCCGGGATTTCCCCTGGGTCATATCAAAAGGCTGTGATACGACCCCAACGTCGAGGGAGTAACTCCTGGTTCCAGGTGCAAAGGCGGGCAGGGAAAACTTTCTCTTCGTGGAGAAATTGGAAACGGTTCGATCAAGCTCGGTCGAAGGTCGGGTCACTTTCGAGAACTAAAAGAAAACAAAGATATTTAGGACGACCAGCGGAGTTATGACGTAATATTGCCTGGCTTTTATAAATTTCTTTAATTGAATGAGGTTTCAAAATGTCCTAGGTAATCTACAGATCGTCGTTTAAGCAACGAGAGTTCGAGTTTTTTTACCTTTATCTCAATGTTCTCTAAATCAAGCAGAGCCATTTCCAAATGGGCTTGTCTCAAACTGGGGAAATCCCCGGCATTTGTCTCTGACATTTTCACAGCTGCGCGTAAACAATCCAGTATTTCGCTCAGTGGAACAGCCCCAGTGCCGAGACGTATTCGCTGCACCTGGTAAAGCAGCACTTCTTAACAATAGTCGGCAAAATTTATTACGGTTTTCAACTAAAAGGAATTTTATAGCATCTTTCTGAGGCAGATATCATTATTTTTACCCTTCCAAGCTTCAAATGAAT
Organism: Clavelina lepadiformis; assembly: GCF_947623445.1. Classification (NCBI taxonomy): domain Eukaryota; kingdom Metazoa; phylum Chordata; class Ascidiacea; order Aplousobranchia; family Clavelinidae; genus Clavelina; species Clavelina lepadiformis. Next base: position 23,483,726 of record NC_135241.1, read on the forward strand.
TTCCGCTAGCAATTGCGGGTCGAAGGCGCCACCTTGCGAGCAAAGTTGTTGTGCTTGCTTAAGTAATTGCGCCACCACGTGCTGATCATTCCCAAAAGATTCATTGGATACAGCCTGGAAACAAACGTTCAACATGAGAATGCAACAAGCAAGCTCTTCAACATAATGATCTGCTTTAGAAAGCAGAAACCGTTACTTGACCATTGTCTTTGAGCACCAAACGTCAAACAATAAAATCTGAATCAAGCGGGAAAAGTTTAACTATGCCCAACCGATGACGAAGAATCTTCCCGAAAATCAAATTTCAACTGACCGTGGCGTGCCCTGCGTTAAAACTGACAAATAAGCCCCGGATCGAAAGAAGCACCAACCTGCATGAGAAAGTGCGCCATTCTCAACTTGATGTGCGCTAGGAGTTGTAAGTGGGAAGAACAGAGGTTCTGCAGGGGCAGGGAGGGGCAGGATAGGTCTCCTGCGGCTTGGTTGTGGACGATCGTGGCCCCTTCCCTCATCGCTTTGAGCAAGAGGACGGACTGGGCGCTCCTGTAGGAATCCAAACCCTGGAAGATGGAAGTTTATTAAAGAACACCTGGGACCTGCCTACGCGCGGGTAAACCCAAATAAGTTAAAAAAGGTTTAAACAATCGAATTTTGATGAACGTAAACATCAGGTTAACATAAACGGATGGTGAAAAATGACTTAGACAATTAGGTTTTTGGTGTAGAAGCCCAAGATGGGTTAGGTTAGGTTAAGTTAAGATGGGTTGGCGACGGTGAAACGAATGTATTTAATTATTGTCCTCACCACAGACCCTCTTACAAGACCTCCAAGGCAGTCAAAATGGGACGTAGAATCACATTTTAATAGGAACAATAAATGAAGACCAGAGATGATAAAAATTATGAGAAGTCTCTCTACCTCTGCCGCCGTCATATTCCCAGTGCGAAGAAGCACATCGGCAAGCCTCGTTGTACATTCAGCCAGGCCGAGTACTGCTTTGGATGAGAGCTCGGTCTCCTCATCCAGTGATGACGTAGCATCTTCCAGCATGTGCTTGCTCTCATCGCTCGAGATTCCATCCAGGACCGATCCCTGGAAGAGAAAGCAAAATTGTTGAACGTTGTAGAGCTTTAAAGGAATATAAACGTAAGAACATAGACATCAGAATACCATTGAGCATCCGTTTAAATCAGTTTGAATCGAGTTGCCATTAATATGGATCCAATTTAAAATTACGCTTTATGAGACCCGTTCATTTGGAGTCGAATCTTATCAAAGACCAGGGGAAGATGAACTTACCAGGATGAGGAAAAGAGCTTGCATCTCCACATCACTGCACGCTTCAGCCTCGGCGAGTCCTTCAGCGCAGTAGAGCTGGGCCTGAGAATGATCCAGAATCCCGGCGCTCTCTGACGCGTCATCGCCGATCTACAAGGGCAGGTGATGAAACCAAATCAATTTGCACTTTGACTCGGAAATAACCAGATAAAATTCTACGCGGAGTAAATTGTATACAAACCATAAGGAGCCATCTATGCTGCGCGAAGAACGATTTATTCGACAAAGCTTTTATCAACACTTATATGTAGTTTTTGCCTGGAGCTTGCTTCAATACATGAGTACATTATGACGTAACTACAGTATATCAAGTCATATCAAAGAAAATAAAGCGACTTACCTTTCCAAGTCCTTTTAATTGGGTTGCGAGCGCTTGGCACAGTCTGTAACGGCAATCGAGCCAAAGCCTTGCGTTCAGGCGGCGTCTGTAATTTTGCTCCATAGCCTGGGAAAGTATGTTTGGTAACTTATGCGTGATAAAGCATGAGCGAGATCCTTAGGTTATGAAACATAGTGTAAAAAAAATATAGGGAGGATATTGCACGTTCAAATTGTTGCTTCTTCCACAGCATTGCATTGTAAATAGAAATTTTCGGCCAAATCAAACTAATAGTAATCTAGCAGCTTCGGATAACAAACATCTTCAGGTATACATTTTACAGAAATAACACCGAGTCTATAACTCAAAGTGAAGCGCAATGATAACCTGATATGGATCCGGTTTCCGATGATCGCTTCCTGCTGTCTTGGACTCTTCGCTCTTCTTCCTTAGAGCCGACCTCAACTTGCGCGTTGTGTGGAGAGCTTGCTCCTCGAATAACTTGGAATCTTTCAGCACTTTCAGTGCAGAGTGCGCATGCGCGGCACTCAACGTTGACAGCTGTATAAAGGTCAGGTGGGTTTACCCGGAGAACTTTTAACAAAACTTTTATATAAAAAAACGATCTTATGTGTTTATCTTATCTTGTCGCTGAAATGAGCAGGTTAAAGTGATATAATTCTGGTGAATCGCTGTTTACAGAATAAGTCAAATTTCAGGAATAGAACTACAACTGCTGCCGTAATGTTTGTAATATTTACAAATATTCATAAAAAACATGAACTAGTAACTAGCAACTAGTTACTAATGTTACTAGTTATTGTTTAGTGATGTTAACTAGTAACTAGTAAACATATTTAACGGCAGATACTACGCACGGAAAGTAGATTAGCTGATTAATAAACCTAGTCTAGAAAGTAGATAATTGATTAAACGATTTATTAACTACATTTGATCACAAATAAAATATGCAGGAAATTAACAATCAATCAATCAATCACATGACAGTAGCACCAATAGCGAGAGTACAACAGGACATACATGAGGAGTTAAACTTTTTCAGCCTCACCTGTCTCTGTTGTTGAATCTCGGACTGCAAGCAATGTCCGTGAACCAGCAGCCAGAGCTCGGAAGGCGTCAGTTCTTCAGAAGATGATCCGAAAGTCTTTGTCATGGTGGAGGCAAGATTCTCTGCCACAGCCAATAGCATGCCTGGAAAAGCACGTGACAAAATTTACAACCAATCGTACGGACATAATTAATTTTCACAATGCACAGGTACACAAGATATCATATAAAAAAATATAAAGCAACGTACTGGAAGATTAAAAAAGTATGACCGGTGGCCCCTAAAAAGCAGCTCCGTGTCATAACTCTAACAAATTTCGTTCAAATTAAACCTTTCAGCAGCTGTTGCCCCACCGGCCGGTCCCGATTGGTGAACAGCTTGTTGACGTATTTTGACGTAGAGGCCGCCGAGAAGGCGCTAAAATTGGATCTGACGTCATCGGCCATGTGAAAAGACGAGCGCCGACTTCCGGGACCTGGAAGCGATATGCTGGGAGCTCTGTTGTAAGTTCTGTTGGCGGGAAAAATGAAGAGAGCTCGAGTTACTGATCATGCAAAGATATTAAACTTGCAAAAAACTGAAGTCAGAGCAGATGCAGACATTTTAATTGCAGACGTTTCGAGTGGAGACTCTACTTAATGTACATTTACTCTGGCTTCGCATAACTCGCTCTCCCCAACATTTTGCTCATGGTTACGTCAAAGAAATATTAATAAACATACACGTAGCACGGAGACATTATTCAATTTTGCGAGTAGATCAAAGAGTTTTTAACACCATGGGTTTTAGTCTATTGTTCATTTCGGTTTGAGTCTGAACTTGCAAAGTGCCACCTGGAAAAATGAAACCTTTACGAGAAATTACAAACCTGTGTTTAAGTTCGGCTTGCACATCCGGCGACACAAACTGGAGGTCATGTAAGGTCGGTTTCTGCGGCAACCGTGGAATGCAATCAGCCAATTGCAACAGGAGTCTCGCCTGACCTAACGTGACCTCACACGTAAGGTGAGGACCGTATTGTGACGCAAGAATGCTCGAGACACGTTTGCTGGCGAGAACTTCCATGGCCTGGAAAGAAAAAGGCAAACATGTAAAATAATAAAACAACATTCAAAAACACAAAAACAAGTGACATGGGAAAACGATCCACATATATTGATCCTAAACTAAATTTTAATAAATCACTATCAAAACAAACAAAAAGAAAACAATAAACAAATAATGTAGGTAAATGGTTCGCAATGAATTTCTCCCACAATGTTTTCATCTTGAACCGAATTTAAAAAAATTATCAAACCGAACGTGGAAAATATTTCTCAGATTTTTGAAAATTAATTATCATTTTATTAAATGGAAACACCAACAAACCTTTAAATTCTCAGTGTTATCGACAGGCTTGCTGCAATCATACGACACAGTGGGTGGCTGGGTTTCGGGGGCGCAGTACGACACGTCAGAAGAATGGGGCAAACGGACCCCATAAAGAAGACAAATTGCGTCCGAAGTCGCTTCTTTGAACATCCGGAGGTCGATGAGAGCTTGGAGTTTGAGACAACGGCACTGGACGGAGCGTTGGACATCCCTGAAAAGGTTGCGGGTTGAAATTTCGAGTTATTTTGCACGCCGAGATGATAAAATGCACGTTATAATACCATCAACCTTTCACTTGGAATTAGCTTGTTTGACTGTATTAGTTTTACAATTACTAGGTCGGAAATAGCAAACACAAAACGCATAACTGTCAATCAACCAACATCGAACTACAACATAGATGTTTAACGCAAATCATGAGTTATTATTGAAACGTATCATGGATTCATGAAACTGGAACCACCAAGAAAAATAATCTCAGTAACTGGACTGGGTGTGCAGCTTACGCAGCTCTCCCAGGTACTTGCCTGCATAAGAAGGTTGCAAGGTACTGATAGAAAGCGAGGGCTGGAAGGGCCTGCAAGGAATACTTGAAGCTAACCAGAGTATCAGAGAGCCAGTGGAGTGAGGCAACCATGGTCTGAAGATCGCATCTGAATCGATCAGAGAAGAGTTCGATCCCGTCCAATAAACTGTAGGCTTGGACGTGCTTTGATAAATCTTTGCCTCTGTGGTGGTTTTAGAGTAAAAAGCGTTTTGTCATTTCTCATTAAAATTAACACTTTCTATCTAAATTTCAACGATTATATTAGACCTTCAAACGTTAGCTATGTTACCGTTATCTAGGAATAGTTGCTTTAATATTTTCTCATACAAGACGTGGAGTTATTATGATGTAAGACCTAAACATAACTCACTTTAATCTTGAAGATCCAGTCTGAAGTGAGGGTTCGGCATTAGACGGCATTATTTCATAGGAGGCGTAATCGAAGTCAGCCGTCGGATGCGGAAGCGATGATCGAAAGATGGCTCGGACTAATTCGGCTCCGAGGAGAGCGCAATTCTTCTTCGTTGCAACATCCGAAGCGGTAAATTCTCCTGAAAATCAAATATGATCATATCAGATCGGGTTCTTTACCCTTGGATTAAGACAGGCAATTCTCGCAATATTTCTGGGCAATGTTTCCTAACTACTTTAATAAAAGTGACCACGATAAAGAACTTAAGAGAAGTTACAACGTAAAAGAGAGACTGTAAATCCAAAGAGACCCACCTATCCTGCATGAGAGAGAAATAGCAAGCAAACATCCCCATATACCACATTTTGAAAGGAGTTCGGCAGGAATATTATCCGTGTCTTTGATTGTTTTCTTCCAGTGCTCAAGACTGTCTTTGACTCGGAATATCTGAAAAACAAAACTTTTCTTTCAAAAGCGACTCTCCACATACACATGCGTTGTGTTACCCTTAACATGAGAGAAGGCATACCGTACATATACAGTATACCAGAATAATCCCACTACACAAGAGACAGCAGTACAAAAATAAGATTTGTCAATATTTGCGACATTTTCAGATAACTTTGACAATTAAGGCATTTGTATTGAATAAAATTGAAAAATTAAAGGGTTCTAGTTACGGGATCACTCGAACTTTGGCATCAAGGTGGATTAAGGCACCCAATGATGGTTAAAATCGATTTTTGTAGCTTAGTTAAAAACTTCAGCCGGACAAGTTAAACAGAGACGTTCTTACCTGATCAAGCGCATGCGTCCACCACTTATGAGATGCTTTCACATTTCCTTGATGCCAGTAGAGCGACGCGACCTCATTGGAAGCTTGTGCCACTAATTCGCGCTCTCCATGCGATTCTAACAACTCTATGGTCCTGTATCGTATAATACATGGAGGTTCTTTAGCATTGGCAAGTAATAGCATACTGATGATGAACACATACATATTTTTGTGATCATTTCCTTGGTTTAAATCAGCGGTTTCCAAAATCGCGATTTATCAAAATAACTGCAAAGGGTCCACCAGGCAAAAGTTTTAGAAAAGTTTGGGAACCGCTGGTTTAAATGCTCAAAAAAATGAAGTTCTAAACTTCATGTTGAGACAATTACAGAAACTTGCATCTTGCAATGAAAGACAAGTAGCCTACTACTACTCCTTGTACCTGTTGTATGACTGGATCACGGTGGAAAGCTGGGACGATGCGACGGTCTCCAGGACGGAAGTTGATGTGAAGTCGAAATTAGTAATGTCTGGAGGAGCTGTGGATTGTGGTTCACCCTGATTCATCGTGAATTCAACGACAGAACTGGATGAACCCAGCCTAAGAGCAAAAAATCAATCACTAAGTATCGGCAATGTACGAGTGTGTCCGTGTACTATGCTGATGTGATGAGAAGCTACAGCCGTGTATACCTTCTGTCAAGTACAGTGCAATGCTTTGACCCATTTACCTAAGTTTGACAATCAACTTTGATTAGCACAGGGTCAGGAAAATGTTTTCATTTCATGACTGCTCGGTGCTTACGTATGTATCATGTTATCATGTATCATGTACGTGTATCATGAAAAGATAGAATAGTTCCAGCATGAACATAGCATACTTTGCACTTGCTTTCCTTGACCGGATCACAGTGTTATGCTGGGAGGCAAGGTAGATGACAAAGAGACGCCTGGAATGCTGCAAGGCTCGAGATATGTACTGCGACTTTGACACAGCCACTCTCAACTGCTCCATGCTAAACATTGTATAATGTAGCTGACGTTTTACAAACTGTTGTTTACCTGTTGATATGCTATGAATATTTAAACCAACGTAAAAATTTCCAATTATGTTTTTCCCAAAATTCCAATTTTACATATTTAACTGTTTTTCTCAACTCAATTAAAACAACACTCGAAGTATTTCTCTTCTTAACGTTTTTAAAACAAATTCATTATGATGTCACAAACCTGTGATCAGGATCAAAAGGAACAGAGGAGAGCGCGAGAGCTCTCTTTCCTCCTCCATAGACATCGTGCGATGCAGGATCGATGAATCCTCCAACAGCCACTGGTGAAGAGGCGTTGCTATTCACACCCACTTTCAACATGTACTTGAGGTAGTCCCTGTGTTAGGAGCAGAATATTGGCAAGAGCAAGAGAATGGGAAGCATAAAGATCAGAGCAAGAGTATCTGTGTTTTCGATTCGTATAACTCTATATTACCATACTGTGAAGAGAAAAGGTGGATTTTGAGAATCTGCAAAATGTTCTCGTAAGTACTCTTAGACTCGGGCAATGAGACTGTCGTGTCATTTCGTTAAATATCAGAAACGAACAAACATTTTGTAAAACTCGTAGAATAAAGCGCAATGGCGCACAATTTTTTGCGCGAACATTTGAAAAGATCTAGTAAATACTAACAACGTAGTCGTAACCACACGAGCCAGAGCTATAAGACCACCCACCGGTTTGACACTTTTTTTTTATTAATCTGAGTCGCAGCTTCAATAAAATGTCTCTGGGGGTGGTTCTCGCCATCGTACGACGAGATTCGGGCGTTGATCTTAGACTGGGCGTGGATAAGGACGGGGGCGACCGCGTCGAGGTACCGGTCGTGGCTTATTGCTGAAAATCTCAGGCAGAGATCGATCAATTGCTCCCATCTATGAAAGCAAGGTTTATTGCTTATACATGAGGAGTTTCAATTGAAGTGTCATCTTATCGAACAGCATTACTTCATAAAACAGCTGAATAACATTTATGGGATGAAGTAAAAGATATAGTGCTGTTAGGGTTTGTCAAACTGCGCAAATATTAAATTCCCAAAACTTGAAGGTACATTCACTACAAGAAGACAGCACTTGGTGTACACAATACATATAGAATGACAGCGTTTAAGAGGGCTGATGAGAACGTGAGAAGCAGTGTTCTTTGCGTGACTGAAGTTCTTATTTTACAGACAACTCAGTACCTGGTCTCAAAATGTAGAAGTTGAATCGCTTGGAAAGCAATTTTCTTGATCAAAATTGGGTCGATACTGGTCGAGTCGTCCAAGTGCTCCTCAAACTTCAGGGATGATCCTCCCTTGACATCTGTTGCGTCCCCAGTGACGCTCTGCACTGGCCACTCGTCACTGGTGCTTTTTTCTTGGCTTTCCAGTACCATGTCCATTAATAAATCAGCTGCTGTGCTCACAGCTTTCCACACTAACGATCTAATGCAGAAAGAAATTGTTTTCTGCTCGAATTCTTTCACACCATTGCTGAGAAAAATTATTTTTGCGAGAAAATTTTCGGTTTGTTTTGGTTCCACCAAAAAATATTATCGCAAATTTTGAAACTCTTACGCAATTAAGAAAAACTATATTGCACAGAAAATAGGACCTCAGAAAACATTGAAATTTCCGGAATAAACAAACAAAATGTATGGCTGCAAAATATTTTTGATTTTACCTAAGTTGATTGACGTTAAAAACAGATTCTCCCTCATCCGAAGTGCACTGGAGCATGACCATCAGACATGAGTAAAGCGACCTAGCCACGTTCTGTAGCAAAGACCAATGTTTGCCCCGATGAGCCAGCACAAGAGCGCGTTGAAAACTCAACATTGAAACCTTTGAAACAAACCAAACATCCATTAATATGGTCTTTTAATCCCGGCTTTAATATGTTATTGTATTATTCAAGTGTTCTGTACAGCTTGGGACCTTTAGGGTATCCATAATAGCAGGAGACTGTACAGCTGCCACCTCTGGATCCACGGTGTGCATCGACATAATGGAAATAGGGGAATTTGTGTGTTGGGTCCGGGGGGTCTCAAACCCTTTTGTTCCCAATTCATCTGGGGTTCGATGGACGGGTGGTGGAATGGGCTCGGCAACTTTTTTTTAAAAGAATATTATTAACATAGAAATAACAATTGAACATTTAAAATAAAATGACAAAAAAGAAGTCAAGATGTTGTGAATATTTAACTACTGTTTATTTCAGGATTACGTCATGATTATGTCATACAAGTTATTGTTAATTCCTTATCAATAAGGTGTCCTTTATGTAAGGATTATTTCATAACAACAAGAAAGACAAATCCCACTAAAAAAACTATTAACCAAACAGAACAAAGAAAATAAACAGGATAAAATCGTAAAAGAATATAAACCCAGTGACGTGGTGACGGCAAGGTAAGCAGCTTTCTCTAATGCCCTAATATGGTCATCCTGTCCATCTGACGTGTTTGGGTCACCAGTTTGGCGCGTGCCGTCGTTCCAGCCAACCACTAACGTACCACTGGTCTCATAAGACCACCATTCCTGTTAAGACATGAGTCTTGAAGTAATAAAGTCCGTAAACAATAAAAATAAACATCATAAAATAAAAGGTTTATTTTTAGGCTGTCACTATTTCACCAGGAAAAAATAATTCGCTCAAAGCTATTCTATCAGTATCTTATTAACCTAATTAAACGGACAGTACAGTACAGTTCAATTCACAGGACAGTAACCTAAACCTAACCGAAATCTAACTTCAATCAAACTGTAATAAGCTAAGATCAACTTTCGCATGCCAATTCTCCTTACCTACCCGGCTATCTTTAACAACAGGCTGCGAGACCGACTCATGGTGTAATACTTACAGATGTAAGTTTCATTATTTTACCAGACCGAAATGTTGACATTAACTCCAGCCACGGGATATTTTTATCAAAAAAGTCCTAGAATCTTTAAGTTTAATTTTCAGAAGCACTCACTTGATCGAGGGAATAGAACATTCCAGAAGTGGGCACTTTCGCGCCACGAAGTTGGTTCCGTCCTTTTATCTTGCCCAGAAACACGTTATAATGCAGCAGCCCCACCAAGTGGTTAAATTCTGCACGCCAGGTCATCTCTTCGGTTGTTATCTTGGTCATAACGTGAGAAGTTAAAGGAAATTAGCGGACATTTCAACAACAAGTTTAGCAGATATTTGGTCACTAGTTAAACCTTGGACAGGCGCTGTTTATCTACTGCCCTTGAACTAAAAAAATTAAACTAAAAAAAATTTAACAAAGTTTAACAAAAAAACTAAACCAATGTCATAAAAAAACTCACTTACGTCAAAACAAACTCAGATTTAACAAACTAAAACGATTTATTCTTGTAGGATAAACGTCAGTTGAATTATTTTTTTAATCTTCGAAATGAACAAGATACGAAACCTTTTTAAGCCTCTTTCGTTTAAGTCCGTTCCTGTAGAAATTCAAGAGGTTTTTCTCGAGTGTGAAGAGAGCTCGCTTTTCACGCTCCTCTTGCTCCTCGTTGCTCGCTATTGCTCCGCTTTTCCTTCTTAAAAATTTCTTCTGCTTTTCCCTGGTATACGAAGCAAAATAAGCCAACCCACGCAAGTGCACCACCTTCTATGTGCAACAATTATATAGGTCACAGAAAGGGTTAAGTTTTTCAAGCCAACACAAGCACTAAGTGTAGCAATCAAAATTTCTTATGTATATTTTATTACGTAATGGAGACTTTAAAAAGGATGAACAGATGAAAAAAAACAGCTACAAGTAAATTACAAAATTAGGTTAAAATTTTCAACATCTTAAGAAGAAAATTAAGGGAGATATTCAACACGAGATAGATCTATGAATATCTTCAACCACATCCAAATACCAGCACCCACTTCTGCTTGGACTTGATTGCCGCGTTTTTCTTGTTTTTCTTCGGATCTTTCGAGTACTCAGCAACAGCGGCCGCATACTTTCTCGCTTCTTCGCCCCTTACAGCGACACCTCCCGGTTGCTTAGATACAAGCGTATTATTGATGGAGAGCACATCGTTCCTCTTGTGCAGGTGGGAGAGAACTTCATTTGACCATTCGATTCCGAGGTCGATTTGGTGGAGTCTTAGCGCCTTTCGTAGAACCTGTTTCAATGGGATACTTGAAAACATAAAGTCGTCAAAAATGCTAAAAATGGTTTGAAACTATTTCGTGAAATAAAAAAAAGAACGAACTTCAGCAGAATGTTTTACATAAAGACATGTTTCTATTTAAACAACATGTGAAAAACATTGACTTACAAACACGAAGAACTCCAGGAATCTGGTTCGTCGTCTGAATTTCCCCAACTCTCGATACGCGACAATTGGCTTCATCTTGGAAAGGCGAGCAAGAACCTGGCTCGGATCTTCAGAGCCAGTCAGCTCATCAGCGGCTCGATTCTCTCGTGCCAGTTCGGCCAATCTTCCCTCCAAAGCTGCAAGCTCCAGATTTGAAATGACCTCAACTGGAGGAGGGACCTTGCGAGATCTGTGGGGGTGAAGATAAATAAGAGGCAAGGTATTGGGTCCCACCAACTAAATGCTGCCCAATTCATAAAACTTTCATGTTCTTACTTATTGTTCCTTTTAAGGCTGGTGCTTGGTGGTTCTTCTGGGACTTCCCCGCCTCCTCCACTCCCCTGGTCAGCTCGAAGAAGTTGCTTTCCGTTATCGATTGTAGAGAGAGCAACTTGGGACTTGCCATGAGCCTTCGAGAACTGCGTGAATTTTATTGAGAATATCGGCGTTTAACAACATACATAAAACAATATGAAAATATAACTGACACATAGAACTCGACAAACAAATCAAAGACTGAGCCTACGAGAGCAAATAAGACACGAAGCAGACCACAAGGCAAAGGCAGAAAAACTCAATCCAGTTGTTGCTGACTGGCAGCCCACCTTAGCGATGTAATTCGTGAGAACTGCAATCATGTGATGAAGTGATTCAGTGACCGCCGTCGATCTTTTTTGTTTTAACACGTTGCTGATTTCCTGCAGCGCTGAATGACAGCAACCGGCAACCTGCGAATATAGAGTTGAAATTTACCAATCCTACATACATTATTGCAGGCAATTCTATATCTTTATCGCTTATCTCTCTCTCTCTCTTTTAAAATGAGCGGTACATCATTAAATCTATTGGCATATAGTAGGTAACGATATGCCAATACAGTGAGCTATTTCAGTCATTGTAAGTTTTCCTATAACTTTTTTAATACAGCATATTCTGCAGTAATAACGAAGTAATAAAGCTTGCGTTTTCTTATGAACACCACTCACCTGCAAAACTGGCAAAGACGAAATGTCGGCTTGTATTATTGGTGCAATGAGGCCATAACATTGAACAACGGCCTGCAGTAACGACGATGCATCATTTAACCACCCTGCTATCTCCATGGCAACCAACAGCCGCTCGCATTCAAGCAGCCGCGCAATTTGGCCTGAAAAATACCAATTCTTTGAGTTGAACAAACAGCAAACACAGGGTAACATTCCATAAGTTTTTACTCACCGGGTAGCAGAGGTCCACTGTCCGATAGCTGATCACAGTAGAGACGGCCATCCTGAACTGCTGCGTCAACGGCGACAAAAACTGACGTCAAAGCATGACGCAGCAAAACAGGTGAGGTCTCTGAAGCAATGTCATGACTGAGATGATGGGTGGTGAGTTGGAAATCGCTTCTTGATGTACTTGTCCAGATTTCTTTCGGAGGTTCTGTCGGTTTCACAACGAAATGATCCCACAAGACCGTACAAGCTTGTTCGGATAATTTTAGTGCACCAAGCTTGTAGCTAATCTGCAACCACAAAAGGAACAATGACACAGCGAACCAGAAAATATAAGTTTTTTGGTACATACTAAGGAACACGTAATTGGCATGCGTGGTAGTACAGTAGAATTCGCGTATATCGATACCTCAAGGGGATGAAGAAAAAGTGTCGATATAGACGAATTAATAAAAATTGTTCCGAAATTCCGGTTTTAGTTCAATGTAAGGGCCTGGTAAGGGTTAAATGTGTACTCCAATCAGCACTGCCGCTTAATCTTATGTTTCCGCGTACACTACGACAAAGAACAACACAAACAAGATCGTGAAAAACAATGGTAGTTGTATTTACACGTAATACGCACGCAGACGGTACTGATGCGGAGCAATATAGCGTTACTACAGTAAGGTACAGTGCAGTATTTACTTCCTTGCAAAAAAATAGCTAATTTTTTCTGTTTTGTTTTTGCGACAACTTTGTTCAACACATGTTGCTGAATTTTTGTTAGCGAATGTAAGACGAATATTTCGACGGTAATTACGTCAAATACGACTAGGCAACCTAAACCGTCATCTGATAACGTCATAAAGTCGTAAGTGGGATTACGTCCCGGAGTGAAAAGAAGACCTACAACTGTCTCTATAAACGAACAAAATGATCTGGCGAACTGTCGATATAGCCGAAGTCGATATAGGCGAGTTCTACTGTAGTAGCAGCTGTGAAAGTGAAGTAAGTTTAGAATTACCACCATGCCGGCAACGATTTTCAGGCAAAAGTGTTACGCGATAGGTTTATCATTTTAACTTGACACAAATTGAGTACCGGGGACTGCATGGTGGACATTAACATTTTAAATCAAAACCAAGTCCAATTAATAACCACATTTTGGTCCGTACCTGTGCCAAATGTCCCCATGTTGTCAGAATAGAAAGCGGATGGCTTGCAACTACGGAATGTCCTGTTTTTCCCACGGAACCGCCGACCAACTTTCCGTCAGAGGTATAAGCGGCCACAGCGAACAGATACCTCTGGTTGGCTTCCAAGCCGCTGACCCTGAGGATGCAATCGTTGTTTGCTGGCACCTCTTCTCCTGTGCCTGGACATGAACCAAGATTTTCAATGGGAGTTGTAACTTAGCAATCATTAATACAAAAATAAAGAAATGAAATAGATCAGAATACTATGTTATATTGAAGTATAGGTTGACGTGGTACCACTGTCATAAGTAGGCAATGTGTACGGAAGTTAGATATGCTTTAAACCTTTTTTGGCATTAAGTTAGATTTTAATAGAGAGAGTTAAACTTAAAAACTAGTTAAATATACCTGGAAGAAAGTAGTCGTTAAGCCTGACTTTAACATTGGGGCCAGCAGCCAATCTACCAAAAATACGATACCAAGCTACCTGCAATGTAGCAAAGTTTGTACACAATTGCACTTTTATAGGTTTGTATAGACCAGGGATGTCCAACCTGCGGTCCGCGGGCCACAGTGCGGCCCGCTAGTCATTTTCACTCCAAAAGTATGTACTTTATGTACCCATTTTTCTTGAAATTTAATAGGTTCTGCGGCCCATTGAATTATTTCAACTGACAATGCGGCCCACTATAATAAAAGGTTGGACATCCCTGGTATAGACTGTCAAAAGCCAGATTAATAAAATTTAATTCAAAACTGTAAAAATTCAAGCCTTGTCAACACTGCTCTATGCCAAATAATGAAACATACAGCAGCACTCTGTAATATTGCAAAGCACTGACCTGGGATGAGTCTGGTTCAAAGGGGGCGGGCTTAAAAGTCATCGTTGTGTCTGACCTCGAGAGCAAGATGGGAGGGGGCGGTACGTGGGCGTGGTCAACGCCGTGGTAGGGATTGTTCAAGCGGAGCCAACTGTCTTCAAACAATCTGATAAAAGAAATGAAAACCAATAATACTTTGATTCCTGAGTTAAACATCATTCGCAGAAGAAACAAAACTTTAGAAACAATAAAAATTGTAAACCAGAAATATTTTCTACCAATTTAGCTGCTTTGCTTCTACTCGTAGCAACATGTACAGACAAACCCAAACACGTATATCAAACCTTTTCTCTTCTTTTTGTGCTTTTTGAATAGTCGCTGCAGCTTGGGTCAATAATTTCTCAATTTTGGGATCTCCCAAAGGAAGTTGATCTGCTTTCTGCATGAAGAAGATTGCTCTCGACAGGAGCGAGCCTCCGACCAATTCTTTTACATTCGCTTCAGTGAGCACAGTTGCCTCCCTAAATCCAAGGCCTTCTTGTAATATCTTTGCAACTTTATATGTGTAATGGCATGCTATGTGACAATCTTTGTGGTTTAGTGTCAGAACCTTTATCCTGGGGCTGAGATAAGTTTTTGCTCAACTTAAACTCGGCAATGATTTTTCATCACTCGAAACCTGATCGAGCTTAATAGCACAGATTTTGCAAGAGCATTTCTGTGTTTTTATTTTTCCCAGTGTTCGAGAAGAAAAAAATCGAGATGAAAATGAAAAAAGTGCAGAACCAAAACGCATTAATGGCAACTTACATCGATGTGAATCTGCTGGTTGAACCACCAATCGTGCTTGTATTTGGAACTGCTTGTTTCCGCGACGTGTTTACTGATTGATCCACCAACTTCAACGCAATCCTATGATGTACCACCAACATCTCAACGTGCAGGTCACAGATTAATGTGTCTGACATCGACATCATGTTATCCACGACCTAAAGGTACACCAATCATGTTGGCACTTATATTTTAATAATCGAAAACATTTGCAATTGTATATAACTAATGTTTGTAAACTAAATGTTAAAGTAACTTGCTGGCGGGAAAAGTGGGCCTTTTGAAATTTTGCTGTTTCATTCAAAACTAAAAGGAAATACAACAAATAAACTTCAAATCATGTCAAGCAAAAACTTAGCAGAAAAGAAAGTTTAAAATAAATTTATTTAGACAAATGAAAAGCCATTACACCTATTCATATAGCCCACACATCGCACATTTGGTCAGCGTTGCACAAAGTGATCAACACAAAAAAACATTACAGTTTTGCCAGCACGCTTGCCTGTAGTTGTAGTCTCGAAATGAAATGTGTGAAATCGTTACATCAGGCCGAAAAAAATCATAATCCCAACAAGAACAAAGTAGTAGTGGTCGATAAACTTCATGGCACTTTGTGCTTACAACTAATAAGTTACGGACAAAAAAGACCCTAACCTGGTCAGACTTATTTATCCACATTATGTCGGCAACGTGCTGCGCGTTGTTTGTTGCCGTGTTCGAACGACCCATCGATATCTCTCTGAGGCCCTCTTTCAACACATGGAGGCCGCTGTTGAGTTGACCGTTTGGCGAGGCTTGTGCCGTTGAATAAAGTGACAACCTCGAACCTTCCCCTATATCATTGCCGAAGTGTGAACCTGAATTATAAAAATAATCACCACGGCATCACATCAAAAAATTAACTAATTTCAACTAGTGATTGATAAATGAGGTCAAATTTAAAAGGCAGAGCTAAACTAAACCAAAGCTAAGCTCCATCTGCGGCTTCCTCTATACACCATGTGAAGTTATTTCTACTGATATTTGCATTTACACAATTATCAGTACCAATTCTAATCCTAACCACTCACTTTGCGCATCAGTTGACGCCATACTTTCCAAGGCAAGTGCGAGACGCAAACAGACCTCAGCCATCAGTGCAGGATCAACTGAAGCTATTCCAGCCCATACAAATGCAGAATGTACAATGGACAATAAATGAAGCCACTAGAATAGAAAGTAAGAACACATTTGCAGAAATCAAATATCTAAAATGCTGCAGACTATTTCTACAGATGTTTATTGAAAGATAAAAAATATGAGAAAACTCAAAGTGTTCATTGCTCTCTGTAACTTTGCAATATTGCTCTTAATTATTCAAACAGTCAGAACAACAATTTCACTGTCGATCACCTTTCCTGGGTTTCCTGTGCGTTGCAGTGCAGTAGTCATGTCTGTTTGAGAGCCAAACTGTAATCTTCCGAACATTTGCTTGCATTTTTGCCACAGCAGCATAGTTGCATCCACTATCATATCTCTGTATGAGGAAGCGGGAAGAGTTAATTGCCAGAAAATGAGATGATTCAGAGCAGGAAAAGGGCTTGCTAGGTACAATAATAACCTGTCAATGAGAGCATCGCCATCAAGACCTTGCGGTGCAAAGAAAGTCGCATCATTGACACAATAGAGAACGGTTTCAGCCAAATTAACCAGATCGTCACTGATTTGTATGGACCTTATCGAACCCTGCACAGTTTGAGTATCAGTTCCTAGTTCTGGTAACATTTCCAGACATACAACAATCAAACATTCTGCATGGGATTTAGCTTTAATGAAATGGATTTGCTCTCACAAGTGTAGCCATAACTCAGACTTTAATAAAACACATCACTTTCATCTATCTAAAGATTTTGACGTTAGTAAAGATATGATAGAGTTAAGTTGTTGGTGGAATATAACTACCTAAGCCATGAGCAGTGAGTACGCAACAAGTTAAGGAGATATATAACATTTTCCAATAGCATATCGGTAAATATATTCAAAAAAAAAGTTACTGATGTGTTCGCTTGAGTAGGGGGGGCTGTGACGTCATGATCTTCGGCAGAAAATATCATTGAAGTGCTAGTCAAGGTTTGACCCCGCTTTTGTGATCGAGCACGAGCAACTCGCTCCATGACGAGCAACAACGCGAGACAGAGCTCGGTGCCGCTGTGTTCACTATCACTCTCTTTTGCCAGACTCTCCCCTGATTTCTGAAATAACAGAACCGCATAACAAAAGCTTGCTTACGCCGTCTGTTTTATGTCTCGCCAAGTCTTCCGTTGTTAAATTTTTTTGTAGAAACCACTTTTAAATTAGCCAATAATAATGTTGGTATGATTACACAAGGTCTGTTAGTGTTGTAATAAATAGGTTGTATTACTACAGTGACTTAAATATATCTTGCAAAAACCTTAATATAGATGAGTGCACAGTCCAGCAGAGTGTTGAACGTAGACCACTGTTCGTAACAAAATGCAAGTTTGATAAAACGAACAACACTACTGAGAGTAACGCCATCAGTACCTAAATGTAGGGAACAATGAAAACATACGCATGTCATTGTTAACTATGTTCGATGACGCGAGTATCATCTACGAAGAGCAGTATAAATAAGCACTTTCGTGATCATACCTTCACCAGCCATTTCAACCAAAGATTTATCATGGCGGACTCCAGCCAGGACAGAGTGGTCCGCACCGCTGGCCATGTAACTCTTATTTCCACCGCCACCTTATTATTAATTCACAACTTTTTTGTAAGTCGATACCAGTACCATAATCATGTCATTACAGTAAAGACTATTGTCAAGACTATTTTAAAATTATGACAGTTAATAGCAGTAAATCAGCTTAATTAATTGCAAACAGGTATCTCATTTAAAAACACAATTTGTAATCACGTTTTAAACAGCACGTTTCACTTAGGTCACATTTCACAAAAAAATTTGAAAAATGACACACATTACCTGAACATATCTCCATGAATAGCTACCTCAAAACAGGCTGTGATTTCTATGTATTACAAACCTGCGATTATTTCCTTTCCTGCAAAGAAAAGCTCCGCCGTGACATCAACCATTTCAGCGTCTGATGAGGCCGGAGCATTCTGTAAAGTTCTTCGATTCGAACTAGAAAGAGCTTCAAGAATTGCCAAGAACTGAGCCGCACCCCCTTCAAACATTTCGCTGAGTAACCTCTCCGACAACGTTCTTGGCCATGATAACTATGACAGCACGGTACACGATTAATACTGGTTTTATTACTACCAAATGCTAAGTACAAAATGTAAACATTTGGATGAACTACTTTGGTTTGGGGCAAGCCGGCACTGAAAATAAACCTTTCACAGCAACAAAGTACTTGTTTAAACATAGAGTTTGCTTTTATCTTATACAGAAATACGTTAAACCTGAGAAGCTTCTTTTAAATTGTTTCTCATCTTTGGCCTCAAATAACCTTTTGGTTTTCTTCGGGTTTCATAAACGCTTCGTTTGAAAACCATAGATGCCATTTTCGCAGTCGCCTGTGAAACATTTGTTTGTTTCATCATAATAAGTCATGGTTTACCTTTCTTCAAAGATTCAAAAGCAAAAGAAGAAACGTTTTAAGGTTTATGTAGAATATTTCACAAGATGAAGCTGAACAGTGACAACATTCCTTCAGAAAAATATCAACCTGTCTGAATATAAACGGGGTTTCAGGATTTTCCACACTATCACTCAGTTTCTCAAGTTCGCTCAATTCCTGAAGCTTGCTTAAACCACGACGAGCAAAAGCCTTAATAGGAAATATTTTCACAGTAAAATTATGTATATGATTAAATCTATAATGATTCAAGATGTAGGCTGGCACAATTATTTCATAAACAGAAATGATAATAGTTAGAGAAGATGATGAACACATAATAAAAGTTACGATAACTACGGTAAAGCAAATAAGAACAAAAACAGTATAAATATACATACAGAATACAGTGGTGGCTCACTAGCTAAAAGGACCCGTCAATTAACTTTGAGATGTCCAAGGTTGGTATTTAAAATTGATATTATTGATACTACAGAGGGATTTTGTCGAGACCAGTTAGGTTATTTTGCGTTGTCAGAAATACTGATTTATGGACAGTGACATTAATGCATGAGCTTCTATTGTTTATAAAAGTTCCATTTAAATGACTTGGTAGTTGTATTACTTTATTAGCTGCCAAAGTAACACGATCTCTTCATCAACTTCTTTGCTAAAACCATTGATGTTCCAGACTTCTTTAACAAACATTAATAAATAATCAAAATTGCAGCCACGTCCTACCTCAGCGTGATGGCCAGCTTTGCAATCGTAATATGCCAGACATATCGCAGAATACAACGTCACCCTCCATGTCAAATACTTGACCCCGAGGAGAGGAATGGATGTCTCCAAACACATCGCAGCCCAGAGCAAAAACTCCAAAGCCTTAGTTACGAGACAAAACATAGTATTCCAGTCACACATGAAGGTAAACAATTGATCATGAATGATAAATGTGAGGAAATTATAATGAAATTTGTCAAAAGTTAAACAAGCTTTAAAAAAATGATTGAGAAGGTTTACCTTAGGTGAATTTCCAGAACACATTAACACCCTACATATTCTATAAATAGTGATTGTGCAATTGTATACGATCCAGAAAAAAGACTCATAGCTCATAAGACATTGCATAAATGTCCGAATGCCATGAAGAATGCTTAGACATTGCGCTACTGACTCCAATGCCAGAAGATTAGGATCACGGAAGTGTATGCTGTTATATTCACACATGTACATCCCCTAAGGAAAATAAAAAGTTTAGGCTAAGACATCTTTTTCGTTAACTTATATTTTTCCATATAAAGAGCTTATTATAGGGAGTGAATCACAAAATGGCAATCCGATAAAGCGAAAATATTAGGTTAATTTTTGCTTCATTCAATGTTTAATAAAGTCTTCTTTAACGAGGTTACCAATAAAGCTTTGGATGTTAAAATGATGTCATCTTGAGATTGCTTCTCATCAAAGAAGATTTTTCTGTACTCATGGACATCATCACCTTGTGGTGCTTTTGCTTGGTATCTGGTCATAAGATACCTTTGATAACACTGACGATTTGCCACATCATTTGCACCATGCTCACGCAAGTAGTCGCCAACATCAACTAATTTTTTGTAAAAAAGATTGGTGGGAAGTCGAGGTTCAAATTTGTTCCAGATATCAAAGAGCCAATTGGACCTAATCAACAAAGTAAATGATTGTTACAAGATGTGATGTAACAGTTATTAATAATAACAAAAAGAATGCAATAAAAATATTATACCCCCTTGAAGATGCTTCGTCATTCTTTTTAGAAGATTTCGATTTTGAAAAATATGACAAAACTTCTTTTATTTCTTTTTCTGCAGCTGATACTACTGGATTGTTGCTATTTATGTCACCATAATAAGATGCATGCGGCATTCGAATGGTGGATAAAGCCACATTAGTTAGCGTCGAAGCCATCGTGGAGCAGTGATTATGCCAAACACAACTAAATGGATGAGTAGATAACCAACTACAGCCCAAATCCAAGCTGACATGCCACAACTCAAAACAGTGAGCAGCGAAACTACACCTTCAGGTGTTAACAACTTGTGCTAGATGACAATCACAGTGTCTAAGATCGAAAGCTTTTCTGTAAACAAATAAACCATTATAATGCATAATTCGCAGAAACTGGTAAGTCCAATAACATGCCACCAATATGTTGACTACAAGTTCATAAAATTCTTAGTTCCAAATTTGAGCACCTTCTATTCAACAATTTCATTTGTTCATTACTTAAACGATCAATGAAGAATCAGCTTTGAATGACAAAACATATCATTCAACAGCTTATAAGTCATGTAATGGCAAATTGGTAATAACAGTAAAAACAAAATGCGTTCAAAAATTAACTGACATTATTCCCCAATAAGCAAAGTTTTTTAAGTAAACTTCCCCTTTTCCCCACACACATAATATTTCAAACCATTCAGTAGCATTTTTATGTCTCTTCTACACCACACACTTATATTTTAAGTGAATTTTCATCAGATTTTTAACTTCATGCAAAATAAACATCTAATTATTGAATGGAGATATTCTATCACTTTCTGTCCAAAGCTTAGTGATAGTCAAGCTGAAGTAATGAAGAAGATTCAGCGTTTATAAAAGCTATAATAATTAATTTTAAGATATGGTTCCAACCAACAAAGCAAGTTCCAGTTCTACCAAAAAAAGCATTTGGCATCAAAAAAATTCAAAAAGCATGAAACGTAATCATGGTAATGATTTGGACATGGACATGATTTCACTCAGGTAAAGGGCATATGAATTCCTTTACACAAAAAAAACTAAAGTTAAAGACTTAAACTAGAAAAACTATCAAAAATATATTTCCTAGTTCTTATTTCACAGCGGTTTAAATTTTACGCACTGGACTTGTTTGATATGATGTTTAGAGACGTGTTCAGCGAAGCATGCGATATAAAAAGGGTAAGAGTTTGCGTGATACTTGCAGCGCGTGTAACAAAAATTAATTCGGTTTATATTAACTGCTAGTCTATTTTCTAAACTTTGCTTAGAATGCAAGTCAAAATAACATTTATAACGCGCTGCAGATACCATGAAAACTTCTATGCATTTAACGTCATGCTGTATACGCTAACCACGTAACGTGACCTCATGTCGAACAAAACTACCGGTAATGCTTAGGCTTCAAAGCGCTGTAAAATAAAAAGTAGGAAACCTATCTTCTTACTGTGTAAAGAAATTCCTATGCTACCCACCTAATGTCATCTGGTTATGCTTTTCTGCACTTGACCCAGAAATCTTCTGAGTATTTCTAAGAGCTACTTTAAACTCTAGGGATTTCACTTTCAGAATAGCTAAATAACTATTTCTGTTTGCGAATTGACTTTCATCACTGAAAAATTTCACCATATACCGCAAACTAGGCGAAAGTTTTTGAGTTATCAATTTTAGCGGCCGGTCATGAGTTAGTTTGTAGGCTACCACACATCATAACGTCTTTTGCCAAAACAACTTGTGCAACAAAACAGTAACATGTGGACAGGTCCACCTGCAAATCGTTTGAAGCTTAACGATCTCCATAGCTACGCGCAAGGTTGACACCTGGTGTTAAAATAGAAAAAGAAACTGCTATATAACTATAAGATTTATTTGATGATTTGATCTAGATGCAAGCATTTGCTTAAAAGTACCAATTTATTTTTCAAACAAAGTATATTCCTGTCTATTTATCTGTTTTACTTTAGACGCAAAATTTGCCACCAATTTTAAATATTTGTTGATATGATCAATCTAATTTCTGTTTGAAGAATTTTTTATGATGTCATCTTCATTTTTACTGGGGGAATTGACCTCTCCATTTTGAAAAAAAATTGGGTGAAAATAGAATTAACGCTATTATGACAAACTCTTCAGCAGGCCACCAGGCCACCTGGCCACCTGGCCACAATCTACCCGCTCGTTCTCGTTCATCGCATTTTCATGCTTGCGACTCTTTATCGGCTGTAGGTTTTGCAATATTAGGTACTATGAAAACTTTAAATGTGTGTTGTTATAAAACAAAGCTCATAGCCAAACCAACAACATGAGCCCAAGCTCGGCGGCAGGTTGCTTGTCGTTCTGGTTATCATTTATCAAGCATTGTGAGATACTTTTCGACACCCACTTCCAACCAAGTAGATCGAGCATTGCTGCTGTTGATACGGAATAACAGAAGTTTTCACCGTTTTTCGAGCTATATAGATAAATATTAACAAAAGAACCTTACACAACTCATTATGATCTGAGTAAGGATATGGATACGGGTCTTACGGAATACAAGTTTAGTTTATCAAAAACTTGTCTGATCCTCACAAAAGTACAATCGGCGGGTTATACGGCGTTACAAAATCGTTTTAAGGTGTTTCAAGGTAATAGCAAACTATTGTACGTATTAGTAGCAGCAAAAGTCCAAAGCAAAGTAAAATAAATTAGATAAGTTTTTCTTGTACTAGTAATTTATCAGAACAACACATTGGTGTATTCCTAAAAAAAGAATTGGGGTTTCGCTGTCAAACAAGAATGGTGTTGTATGGTATCCATATTTTTCTATCCAAATGTATATAAAAACGAAGATAAAACGGTAGAAAGAAAGAAAAAGTAAGAGATCGTAATCCCCCGTCAAAAAAAGTTGGGGTACGGCGATCCCCCTCTAATTGGAACAAAGTATAGTTTGCGGCTTGGTAATCACAACAATCTATAAATAGAATTTCTATGAAACAAAAAGATTGATAGCGTTTTGTATAAAGAATCATAGACATCTAAGTTTGCATATGGATATTAATCGGTCCGAAATTCACCAGCAAACTTCCAGAAAGGCTGCGATTCAAAAAAATCCTTGAAAGAGTTTTAACATTGTATTATAAAGTTTGATATCTAGTCGCCAACTGTGCAGTATAAGCAAGTGTTTTAATCGTAGCCATGCAGAAACCAATTAGCAATGAACTAAAATCTGAATATTGAGTTTTTCCGGAGGAGGTTAAGCGGAAAGAACCACAGTAGGCTGTTTTGTTTTGGAAAAGATTATGCGCGACAATGCGGCACCATTGTCTGAATGTATAAAAATAAAATTTAACAGGAATAAAAAGTTGTCTCAACCAACTTAAACAGATGTTGTCAAGACCTGTAGACGAGTCGTGCTTTTGTATGCTTGTTGAGACAGTAAGCTACACTATAGGTTATTAGTACCTTACTGTGTTGTATTGTATCGTTTATTAAGCCATTAACTGTGCGGAGCGAAAGTTACAAAGCTAACCGTTGTAGGCCTAGTTACAGCACAATAATACCACATGTTATGATAGGCCCCTAGTTTGCACTCTCAACACGGAGAGATTTAAAATAAGACACTTATGAATTCTTGCAAAAATTCTGACATTTGAATTAGGCTAAATCATTTTAAAATCAAGTTTTTCAGTTTATTACCGCAACATATGAACTATTGATCTTTTTATTGGTAGCTTAAAAAGTCAAACCTAGGCCTACTTATTTTAACGTCTATAAATTAAACTGTACAGCAAGAATAGGACTATGCCTAGTGCTTAACCATAGTGACATAGTCATGATAGTGGAGTCTGGAATGTGCATGTATGCGTGAGACTTACGGTACCATGGTCGTGATGCATGGCGAACTTTTTTAGGTTCAAACCGTTTTATGATAAACAAACAACTCAGAGTTAATTATTCAAACGTGCAGCTCATATCTTGTGAACTAGAAATTGGATAGCCAGTGTCTGTCATAACATCAAACTTTGTGTCTCTTCACACACATTTTTTAATCGAAAACTTCGATGCACGCATGGCATGGACATCAAAACAGCAAATATTGAGACCCTCGACCATCCAAATGCAAAGAATTGAGATCTAAGTTGACTTATTTTTAGACTTAGGCCTATGGAGTATGCACCAGATTGATGAAAAATATGGTAGTTTTTAGCAAGAAATTGTTAACAGGAAAAATATGCACTCAAAACTTTTCCATCTTTGCATCAATTTATAATAAATAAGACAAGTTAGCATGTTTGAACGCTAGGTTATAATAAATATACAAAGAATTGAAGCTTCATTGCACAGCATCACACCAAAATTTGTGTTTTTGCACACATGATCTTTCATCAAAAACTGCCATACTTTGCAGCTGGGAAGATCAGCATACATTGAAACCTTTGTTTATTCATTTATTGTCAGCTTGTTTTTTGCTTAATTGCCCTTGGATATTAAGATTAAATATTGAAATTATTCTGTTATAATGTTATCTCCTTCGCGATACTGGAAAGTAAGGCACTTTTCGACGAGAGTTTTGGTAATAGAACACGGAGTTCCGTTTTCTTAAGGTAAATGTGAAACATTCGGGTGCAGCAAGCCCATCCCAAAAATCTTTAGGGTGCAGTTGCCTTGCTTTCCATTATGGCTCCTTAGCAGCACAAACTATTATCATTTGTGTGTGTTCAGCTTCTCTGCAATCCTGCAATTTCATCCATAATAATTGTAATAACAGGAATTTTTTTGCAACTCATAGTAATGTCAGATTTAAAATCATGTAGAACTTGTTTATCTTAAAAATATAATTGTTATTGGTAGTATGAGTATGTTTTTAATGTAATAGATCCACATGTTCTAATCATTATGTTTGATCTGTTTTCACTGGTTACTCCATAGTTTTGTTTCAGGCTATAGAGTATAGAATATGAAACAATCGAAAGATTCTCTTTAAAGGTAAACTCTATTTATCATGATTTCAGTCAAGGGTTTCAAGCTCAAGGGAATAAGATGGCCAGCTTTCTTTAGGATCAAAAGATAGTGGACCATTTTCACTGTTACCTATAAACACTTATAATAAAATCCTAGACGTCTATTAATTCTTCATTCTCAATTTTATCCTTTAGTTTTGCCAAATCTGTAAGAGCTGTAGCTTATCGTGACATCATAAAAGGGTTGTGGTGAGAGTGACAATGACAACTAATAGTTAAACACTTGTTAAAGCAACTGTCCACAGCACGTAATGGAATCAATAAACTTGGTCCTCCAAAGATTTATGCCAACATAAATTTTACATGAACATAATTTATTTAAAAAATATTTATGTACTTTGAAAATTTACACCAAAATCTACCTGAAAATTGCATTGGGATTTTTGCCGTAGATCTTCGGTTTAAAGGTCGTAGAGTCCAGTTTAGTCCACAGTGAGTTAACGCAAAAATCACTGGATGCAAATAAACTATTTATGTAAAATACTACATTTTTCCAGGCAGTAAAATAGAAAATGAGGCACAGGACTTGGGTGTGATACCCATATAATAATACCCACAAATATATACTATTAAAAAAAACATGTGAGTATTTAAAAAAATTTGATTAAGTTTGTAGTACTTGGTAATGTACGTTTGTAATACGTTTATTAATAATAGTCAGAATTGCGTTGAAAGCATTGGGTGTATACTTAGTCAAAGCAAATAGGATTTAGCAGCCACCAAATTTTTTCTTATTGTATTGGCAAATACTTTCATACAAATGCAGGTAGCCTGATCGGCGATATGTAAAAGAGTTATTTAAATTTAATAAGCCATGAATGAATTTTGTGGAATTGCTCCAATACAGGAAGTCAGTGGTCACGATTGATACGAACTACACCACCTTAACTTACCCAAAGCAACATGGCTGCATCCGGAAGTAAGCGGGCACAAGACCTGCTTGCTCAACTGAAGGCAATTATAGAAGAACAAGAAACTACCATTTCACAGCAACACATACAAATTACGACTCTTCAAAGTGAAGTTGAAAACCTCACCAAGACCCGAGATGCCTTACATCAGAAAGTTCAACAACTGGAAAAGACAATGTGAGGTTTTAATTCTGTGTGTATTTGAAAATTGGCAAATTAATTGCAATCTCTTTTTTTAGGAAAAAGTGATGAAGTCTGAGTGTAATAATGTAATCCCTGCAGTAGTTGTCACAACTTTTCTCTGTTGTTTTTACTGTGTATATATAAAAGTGACAACAGCAACACTTGATGTTATGAGTTGAACAATGAACCAGTTGCCTACTTAACATGCCTTGTTTTTCTGATATGTGGGCTTATTAACAGGAAGCACGCGATACCCCTGTTTTTCAAAAATGATTAGACCACCCAATGCATTTGGAATAGATCATCTTGGCACAATGCAGAGATAGAATTGCATAAGTAATTACGTATAGCTCGATTTGCCTTTCACAAATAGGGAAGAAACTGTGGAAGTCTCTAAACTGCTTGCGTCTTGCAATTTGATTTCATTTAACCAAAACAACAATGCCAAACTCTAACTTATGTTGATTAGTGCGTGTTAAAATATTAAATGTGGGGTGCAATTAGCCTTAGATACAAGTTATCTTATGTGTATGTTATATGTACAAAAGAAATTATCATTGACATCATTGCTTCACTGCTTCCTACCATGACTGCATGGGGTAGTAATACAGTCCATACGCATACGCTCATATGGTGAAAATAGCTCTCAATGCGGAAGTGATGTCATTTCCTTTTTCTCAAGAGTCTGCGTTACTAGAACAACAAAGTGACGACATTGTGCCTATGATGGTCATTCTGGTTATGTTTAAAGCAACCCAAATTTTTTCTGCAAAAGATGATAAAACAATATCATTTGTTTCAATACATTGATAAACAACTTCATAGCATCAGTTTACCTTATAGTGTGTTTAGCACTGTGTGAAATATTACATCCGTTCTTGTATGTAATGCCAATTCTAACCCAACGTTATGAAACTTGCTTATAATTGTGATGATGTCACATCAAAGTATTTTAAATGCAGAAGCGAAGAAAAAGAAAAACATTCCCATAAAAAGCATCACAGAAGGAAAAGTTCATCGGAGAAGTCAAAGATAAATCAAACCTCTTCCGCACAAGCTTCAAATGGCCCAGGTGTGAATCGCAGCTGTGTTGTTACGCTTTGCGAATTAATTACGGTACTTTGCCCTTCCTTGCCAGCTCCATGCAAATGGCCAATTGCAGGACCTTGGGAACCTATTTTTCCACTGCAATAGTGTTATTCAACATATATATGCTCTATATCTAGTCTATCGATGCATTCTGCAGTTTTTAAATAAACAAATGATATATTATAAATACACAAAACTAACTTGACATGTGAATCGTTTTAGGTTCTTTATATATATAGCCCACTGTGATTATATTAAAGTTAAAATCGGAACTTGATATTTTAAATATTCTTTCGTTAGCTATTTTTAACGTAGAGCTGAGCTTTGTCACACCTGGAGATCTAGGTTTGCATAATGATGAATCATTGTATTCACTTAATCACATTTTTACTGATTACAGTTCGCGCAGTCAATAGTATTTAGTGGTAATTTATTAGTTAACAATTACCCCGTGTTGCAGTGGATGAGATGGTACACACTAGGAACACGTCAATAGATCGGTCAGGAAGCTTCCAACGTAAGCATCTCGAGGAGCAGGATGCAAGGCTGAGCCACTCTGATTCCTATGAACTCAGCTCAGACATAAGAGACAAGCAAGTGGAAGCCGTGAGGGTGGGTTTTACTCTTATATGACTCACCTGTACATTGTTGATTAAATTTATATGCTATATATATTCATGTATGTAATATGATGCAATGTATTATATCTTTATAAACAAACTGCCCTTTTCAGCCTACTTGTAGGTTTCATATATATACTATGGTATTGCTGTAATTTGTTTCTTTGACAGACTAGTCTGTGTAATAACATATTTGTTATTGCTCTTTTTGAACCTCCTGTGTTGTGTTGATATATCACCATGTCTCAGTGGTGTGTGAGGCAATACCCACTGGTAGATTTATGGTGCTTCCTGGTTGATTTACTTGCTGCTAACTATTTTCACTTTTACTTTTGCAACCACAAAGTACTTTATATGTAGCTGGCAGAATCATTAGCTTTATTCTGATGTCCAGTGCAAAGAGTAGTTGAGCTGTAATTTAGTTTACATATTTAGATTAAGCAGTAGGTATCGTACCATCATGCACACATATTTTGAGCGCTTGTCATATTAAAAACAAGTTTTTCTGGTCAGCAATTTTTGTTTTGGATGAAAACATTGGGTAGCTATAAAGGCAGCTATAAAGAATAATTACAAGGTGATGCGTAACAGGCTTGTGCATGATGAAACATCTAAAGTCATATACGTTTGCATGATAACTTCTGCGTCATCAGTGGTATTTCATTACAGCCAGCAAAGCTTATTCATAATTTGATTAATTTGCTTGTGCGTTGTCATTGAAGCTATTAAAGATTTGGTTGAGTAACTGTCAAAAAGTAGAAAGACGCTTGAACTTACAGGCATCATGTCAACAGATTTTTGTAAAATCAGCAAATATTTAAGTGTTTGATCCTAAACTTTTTCCCATAGTTATTGCCAAGTTTAAAAAGACAAATCTCACTATTATGTAAGTTAGCTATGCTTAGTGTAGTTTACATAAGTATGTCAGAGCTAAGGTTTTTACAGTTTAGTTTGTATAATTAAGAGTCAGTTCTGGTAGATATAAACATACGTGAGATTACTGGGAAGTGTTGTTATGGCGAATACATCCATGTGGAATGACGCATAAAACAGCTGTTTATGGTTTCCAAGATATATGCATACACTTTAAATAAGAAACTTTGACAAATGTTTATCAAATTTTGATGGTACAAAGAAGCTTTTTATCCAAGCAAAATTGTTATTAGAATTATAGATAGTTTAAATTTTATTTTACTGAAAAAGGTTTCTCAAGCTGATTATACATCATAAGAATTGGAGATCAAAGCCATATTGAAAGTGTTGTTCTATATACAGTATAAGCAGAATATAATTGCTGAGCTTTATGTTAATTATATTTCTATAGTATTATAGTTATCACTTTAGCGTAAAGGTGAGCGTGAGACTAAACCAGGTTAAACAGTTGGCTACTACAAGCAGCTGTTGATGTCTTCACAACAATGACTTCTTTTCTCTGCGCACAATTTATTGACAATACTGCATTCGAAAATATTCTGAAGTTTAGTTTCTTATAGACATCTTATATATTACAAATCTCTCTCTTATCATAAGTATAATATATCTGTATATAAGCATTCATGTGATGTGGGCTCTAACTGGAGACAAGTGAATTTTTGTTGTTTAGAAATTTTACGGAGGTGCTGCAAAGAGCGAGCACGCTGCACGTATTATTCAGGAAGCGTACAGAAATTATCGAATGCGAGTGAACTTCCGCAAGATTCGAAAGTCGAAGATACGAAGGATGACCGTGGACAACATACCCCATGTCAACATACACAGTGACCCCTCGGTTTCTCCAACGTCACCAATTTCGCCAACTGAGTCGGAACGAAGTAAAAGTGTCGACGGATCGGAAGGCTGTGAAGTTGTTGAACTTGTTCTCGAACACTCTTTCGCAGAATCAAATCAGAAGCGCTTTGACGATGTTCACAAGGATAATGTGCCTCCATCCGACAATTCTTTAAAAATGGGTTCTGACTTAGCCAAGGAATCGCATGTTCAAGATGAAAATGCAAACGTCGGGGACTCAGATACAAACAATGCAAACAAACCCAATGAGGATGACACTGTGACTCCGAAAGCAGAAGATTCATCTGCCGCAATCCCGCTTTCCAACCCTCCTACACAAGAAGAGCTGGTGGCTCAGATTTTAGCGCAAGCTCCTATTTCAACCCTGCAATATGTTTCTTCGAACAGGAGAAAAAGACATGGGTGAGTGCTCTGTAATTTCTTGCACGAGTTAGAGTTGAATTTAAGCAGTGTTGCCTCACTTGCTATTGCAAGTGTTTTTCTTGAAATTACTGACCAGTAATAAAGCTGGCAGTATAGGTGTGTGGCATTACACCACGTAAATTTAGATTGTTAAGTATGTTTTGAAACAATATATAATTGTGGAAAAAAGATTTTGCTTAAAAATTGGTTTCAGTGTGATTGTTAATGAATTACTATTGGTTTGATTGTTGACCTATAACATAACAAAATAATGGACGTACTGCAAAACATACACGTAATACTGATAATTCATACACGCTTGCGTAGTACTATGTCATTATGACTGCAATCATCAGTTAATCATTGTGAGCCTAGAAGTAGGTTGAACGTAAAACCTGGAACATCAACAAAAGCTGTACCATCTCATCTGTTCATCTTTGTCTTATTATAAAGGAATTTGTTTTACAGTTGGGTAGTTTATAGCAATAGTAGTTTGTAGCAAATATCTGAAATTCTTTCTAAAGTTTTTGTTGTCGTTTTTAAAGTGCCTTCTTATGGGCCAAATACATGTATGGTTGGGGCCATATGTTTCAGACAAACTTATTGTTCTAAATCCAAATACCAGGTAGTACCATTGTAGGTACCTTTCTCCACCAGTTTGCTCTGTAGCTTAGACCAGCTTGACAAACACATGTTGTTGGCAGTGCCGTAATTAAATACCACAGTTTTTGTCAAATGTTTACTCTGTTGGGCTAAGCAAATATTACCAAATGGCACAGATAAATTTTGGATAACATATATATCTTTTTTGTTCATTTGTGGTTACTACTGAAAGGTCAAATCTGTCTTTAAAATGTATGTATATGACTGTATATTTGTATGTAATGAGACATTTGAAATATTGATTGCATTCATTGTTTGATCTTTTTGTGGGCATCAGTTTTCACAGTTAAAGTCCATAGTGGATCTTATATACTAATGCATGGAGATAATGGACTACTAGTTTATAAATGTCGTTACATAGATATAATATATTTTATAAATCCTTTCTGTTGTAGTGAAACTATTATAACAAGTATCATGCTATAAATTACCAAAGTGACAACTTTTTTTGAGTTCATGTTGACTTTGATCACATAGTAAGCATTTAACCTGGCTGTGTACATTGCTTGTTTGCATGGCATGTGCCTGGTGGTACATACTTGACACTACCACCATTTATTTGATGTATGATGTCATTGTTTGTAAAATCAATTTCGTGGTCCCAATCATAGTCCAGAGTTCAAACATTTATAAAGTATTTTTTTTGAAATTTTTATGTTGACCTTTTCATCTCAGTTATGCAAACTATTTTGCAAATGATCCGTTATTTTAAGATATGAAACCGTGTCCTTCCCTGTGAAACAACAATCACTCCCCACGATACAGATGTCAACGACAGCTTCAGACGCCCAACCTATGGTCCAGATGAGAAGATCGGGCAATCTAAGTACGAATAACATGAAGGTTAATAACGTTGAAGCTGCCAACACCCGAGTATCACTTCTGGATCAGCGTGCAATGTCCGAGCTGAGTTTAACGAGTGAAAATGATGCCGATTTAGACAGCATGAGAAGGTATGAAATTCTCCTTGCTTCAAACCGAATTTTTTTCCTTCAAGAATAAATTAAATATTAATACAATTCTTTTCTATATCTCATAGGCATTTTTATCTATATCTCATCTATATCAAATGTTTTTCATAATTTTAAACGATGCTAACCATTTAAAAAGTGTTGACTTTATTTTGTTGGTGGCAGCAGCAGTTTTTGCAGAGATGTTTTTGTTATGGCATGCTGTGCCTTTATCATTGAACTATGCTAACCAGTTCGTAGAATTTTTGTTGCATTAGTCACACTGTTTGTTTACATCAAGCTCTATGCATAGCTGCCATTATATTAATTTCGTTGATTTAATTCAATGCTTGCCCAGAGGCAATATGTTCTGTTTGGCACATATTTAAATGTCAACTATTTTATGGGTTAGCAAACATCTTGTAATAGCAGTGATCTTATTGTTAGCCGCAGCTGTGGTTTGGTTACTTTGTATAGACGGCTGATTCAGCTAATTTTTGTTGCTTCACTTTTCATATTAAAAAGGCATTGCAATGTGCTGGTATCAATTTAAACACTTTGATAATGGCAGACAAAGCAGTTTTAAGTTGAAAACTGAAAGTGAATACATACACATGTGCTGTGTGGGTCATCTTTCCAAGTGAAAGACTTTTTATGAGATGAGTGAGCTCGTAGTGTTGCAACATTTACATAATGTTGTAATGGTCATTGTGTGTGAAATGCAAACCTGGCACCGCCCTGTCTGATCAAATTATCATAATTTCCTTGCTTTGATAGTTCCGACACTGCCAGCATCACAAGCGAAATGTCAACTACACTGGGTGATCTCGGCCTGCGCAGCGGCTACCAACGCAAAAGCACATTAAGTGTTCGAGGAAGTTGGCACAATGACGTTAGTAGTGATGTGGTCAGGAAACGTCTCTATAGGATTGGATTAAATCTTTTTAACAAGTAAGTGTGACGTTTTACTCTGATTCAGTCACATTTTTCACCGTCTGTTTCCACAGTTGTTCTTCATAATTATTTTTATCTCTCATTCATCATTCATCAGTCCACTGCAGAAATGCCTGAGGCAATGACCTAATTATTTTTTCTTAGATGCGTGATATGAAGTGATGTGTAAACATTGTCTTAATTAGAGAAAATTAAAGTGTTGAAATATGTGCCATCTCATACATGACACATTGAATTTATCGCCTGCCCCTCTCTTCTACCAAACATACTGTTGCTGAAAGCAATGCATTTGCATTTTCGCATGACATGATGCTGTGACATTGACTATATTGAAAGTATCCGTAGGCATTGAATAACAAGCATTGTATGAGTAATTGTTGGCTTTCTATCCAAGGAAACCATCCAAGGGCTTGAGCTTCTTGACCGAGCATATGTTTGTTGCAAACTCGCCACCCGCCGTTGCTGCATTCTTACTCAATAGGAAGGGTTTGAGTAGACAAATGGTGGGCGAATATCTCGGAAACACCCAGAAAACGTTCAACCAGGATGTATTGGAGTAAGTGTATTCTTTTGTGTCACAATCAACTAGTACTGCTTACTGTGAGGTTGGTGACAAAATGCACATATTGAAATGTACTGGTTTTCTGACTTTACATAGCCACCTTTAGTGACCTGACCTGTTGCTATTATACTGTTAAAGGCTTGGAATGCATGGATGCATAATTGTGAATGAGAAGTATCATTCACGTCAAATACAATTTATTAATTATAATTAACAAACATGATTGGCTATTAATCAATTGTTGTATTTGGTTACATTTGTGTAAACAATAGAGATGCCCTTTGATGCTTTGTTATGGTGGGCTACTTGGTATGACAATTTGTATATTAATCGACAGCATTGTTTACTTTGTTTTTTTTGAATCCATGTCTTAATGCGTTTGCGTGGTTTGCATGCAAGGTAAAATGATTCTCTATTTGTATAAAACTATCTAGTTGTCTTTATCCATAATGTGCATCAACGATGGCTTGATTAAATTAATCAGGCATGTGATTTGGCATAAGGCTGGATCTATTTCTGCCTTTGACTTAACTTCACTGGAACATCATCCTGAAACTTTTCAGCTTCAATGTCCAATACAGCTCAATCATAATTATATTACTTTAATTAACCTGATTGTTTTCACTGAAATAAGATTCTTTGTAACTGTCAAGTATCGTGGACAGCACATACTTTTTTCAGAATTAAGCTGTTGGTAATATTGATTTTCTCTCTGTCAGCTCGGTTTGCGAATTAATGGATTTCAGCGCGATGGAGCTGGACGAAGCTCTCAGGACCTTTCAAGCGCAAATTAAGGTTCAAGGTGAAGCTCAGAAGGTTGAACGTCTTGTCGAGGTAATTATCGAGAATAACTTGTCATTGGTACAACCTTGAACACAAGACACACTCCTGTTGTATTCTCAATGCAACCACAATGTTTGCATTTTTGACACCTATAGTTGTGGAAGATTTTTACTATTGTCGCTTTCAGATTGCCAATGTATAGGGATACTTTGGTGAAATATTCAAGAAATATTCAAGTTTTAACATTCTTTTACACGATATTTCATCATTTCAGGCTTTCTCTCAACGTTACTGCACTTGCAACCCTAAGCTCATCGATAGCCTTCAGAACCCCGATTCGATCTTCATCCTCGCATTTGCAATCATCATGCTCAACACCGATCTCCATTCTCCCAACATGAAGCACGAGAAGAGAATGACTGAAGAAGACTTCATAAAAAATTTAAGAGGTTTGTTGGACACTTTCAAGAATTGATTCCAAAATCAGTTACTTTTAGTTACTTTGCTGTACAGTTAAATGATTTTGTAACCTGCAGAGAAACGTGCTTATCGAAACCTGTATCAAATTTATCGGTTCAAATGCTTGTTTGGTTACCAAGGCATTATCTTAATTGATAAAGTCATGTTTCAGGAGTTGACAATGGAGATGATCTCAGCGAAATCTTGTTAAAAAACATTTACAATCGAATAAGGGACCAGGAACTGATCACCCTTGATGATCACGTTACCCAGGTTCTACAGGTCTGTATTTTGCTTGAATCATTTTGCATAATCGCCCAAATCTTGGGGAAATTAGCTCATTAACTACTCATTGTTATTTTTATCTCTGGATGACTTGAATCATAGTCTCGGCATAGATCACACACAGATAGATTTAAATGAATCATGCTAAGTTTATTATCTCTGTTTCAGGTTGAGAACAGCATTGTAGGTAAGAAGCCAGTGTTAGCCGTACCACATCGCAGACTTGTATGTTACTGTCGTCTCTACCAAGTCACTGACCCTACTAAGGCGCAAAAAATCGGACTCCATCAGAGAGAGGTTTTCCTCTTCAACGACATGATTTTAGTGAGTCCTAAACATCAATTTTTTTTTAACCTTTTGTAATTCGTAACATGGTGGCAATGAGGTGTGCTATCCCGATAGTTTCAATATAACAAATTGACTTGTAAGCGATTTAACGAATCATTTGTTAATTTGAGTGTTTGTCTATTTCATCCTTTTAGATTACCAAGATCTTGCAAAAAAAGAAGACCGGAACGACGTACACTTTTAAAATGTCCTTCTCCATGCATGGGTTGAGCTACCTCATATTTGACACGACTCGTAAGATCCTAATATCAACAAATGCTGTTTATTTTGCGTTACTATTTTTACAACATTTCTTTCGAATTCTTTTCGTCTTCACTTTCCGACAATATAACGAAAATACACTATTTTGTGTGTTTGCCGTTTAAACTGAATCGTATTAGGATGTAAAACCAGGATTTTTCTTGACAGATTTCCCATTCGGCATTCGCCTGATCAACTCCATTGACAACAAAGTCCTGATCACGTTCAATGCTCCAAACGAGCAGGATCGAGCAAAATTTGTGACCGACATCCGGGAATGCATCGCCGAGGTCCAAGAGATGGAGAATCTAAGAATAGAAGGTGAAAGTTTTGCCTCTTCTGCTCAATTTGCTTTCGTTACCATCGACTTGTTAATCGCATTGTCAATCAAAACACACAGATGAGTGTGAAGTTTTTTTCTTTTAATTTTAGCCGAGCTGGAGAAAGCTCAGACCTCTTCGCCCACTGAAGTGAGATCGAACAACTTGTTGGCCGATTCAAAGAAGATATCTGCCTCTATGCAGAATCTTAACGAGCCTTCAAGTAAAAATTACTTCTTACCTTGTTACAGTAAATAATAAGAAATTCTTGTCATAATAACAGTGTGCCACTGGCAGATGCTGAGTATAATTCTCTCATTACATTTTATTCATTTGCACCACAAGCCCAACAAAATAGCGAATAATCTTTTGCCGTCTTCCAGATATGTCGTCATTGTTCGCCTATGACATGCGTCCCACATCAATGTACAACCTTTCAGCGGTGAGTGAAAACAACAACAACAGCGCAGTCGTGCGCGACAAACAGACGCACTCTGACAGCGAGAAATCTCC
The DNA here is from genome assembly GCF_947623445.1 of Clavelina lepadiformis. Lineage (NCBI taxonomy): Eukaryota > Metazoa > Chordata > Ascidiacea > Aplousobranchia > Clavelinidae > Clavelina > Clavelina lepadiformis. The sequence goes on from NC_135241.1 coordinate 23,520,391, forward strand.
AACCAGGAACGGTTCTCGTATCCCTGTTATCGGGACTTTTTTCGGGAGCTCGGGGAAACGTGGTGGGTTAAAACGAGGTTCCAGGCTGTCGGGTACCACGATGGGGACCCGGGCAGAAAATGGGGAATCCCCCGCTATTACCCTAACACTTCATGAAGTTTGAAGTAGAGCGTAGTTATTTCTTTCTGAGTGGAGTTATGGGTTAACAACCCCAACTGCAAAAATGGGACTGGATTTGGGTGAAGGAACAATAAGCCAAGAATCCCTTCTGGAAAAGGAACAAATCCCAAGACCACTGTCCAAGTCATCATTTTAAATTATTTGTCACGACGTATCCCATCACACAAATTCAAGTTCGAATCAAAATGTTCTTCAGAAAGTTTTTGGCTTCATCTTCGTCGTTAAACAAAGAAAAACTATTGTCTGAAAGCTGGGCATAGTCATAACCTTGTCCATATTGTCTCAAGCCATCCCATACTGTGTTAGCATTTCAAGATGTATTTGCGATTACTTTGTGCAATGTGTTTTCATCACCAGTTACTAGCATGTTTGTGCAACTAAAAATTTCATTGTATACTTACCAAGGTAGAAGAATGCTATAGGGAAGAACTTCTGTTCTGCAGTGTTTCTGTGAGCAACCAACTTTGTGTCCACAGGCGCTAGAATGAGTGTTTTAGAGTTAGCTTAATATGAACCAAAGCGCGTTATTCATAAATGGCAAGACTTTGTCTTTTTTCGAAGTTGTTAAGATAACAACGCAACGATATTTATTGTATTCAGAAATTGTCTTTTTACTGTTTTCACGTTTTCTCTCATAGCAGCAATATTCGCGCTGTTGGCGTCAGAAAAACTTTATTTGTTTTAATTGTAGACAATTCTACACAAACTTGCCCTTGGCAGTACTATGACCACCGAGAACAAAAGTCGTGCTGCCCGTGGTTTTCGTTGTTTCCTATCTGTTGTAGTTACTTATGTTTATTGCTTTTGCCATTTTCGTTCAAGTGCAATCACCCGTGTAACGTGACCTTTCACCTCTATCCATGAGGTCACGTGTTTTGCAGCAGTCTTGAATCGTCATTGTTTAGCTAGTTAACCGTTTATCATTGTTTCTTATAGAAATGAGCCGTTACTACATCTTTCATTCTTGCTCCTCGCACTGTTTACACATATTATAGACGCATAAAGTTTCCACTTGCGTTCATTGAACTCGATTTATCGTTCTTCTGTTTAAGTTTTTTTTAGCAGCCTTCGTTGTTTTCTAAGTTACTCGCAACGTAGCTAGTTTATTTTATCAGGCTTATCACCAAGTCGCACATTCATAGATCAACTTAAGTCCTGTCAGCAGCGAAATAATTTTTATTCAAAATGTAGTTTCCCTGGTCATACAAAGACACAAGTTAGACGATTAATTAGATTATTGCGAACGACAACTTGTGTCATCTTCACGGATGTCACATCAGGTTCAGTTAAAATTTGAGCTTAAATTCACAAACTTAACATGTACTATGCAATTTAGTCCAACAAACTACTTGAATATTCGTGCAGGCGTATCAGACACGTCTGATCTTCGTGCGACTTAGCTTGTTCAAAGCGTGGCTTTTAACACTCACTGCAATAGATAGTCAAATCATATCGTCAGAGACGTTCGCTGAAAATATGTATTTATTGTCATTACACAGCTATGCCGACGCATAACACTATTTGTTGGTTGTTGTATGGGTCATTTGATCATACTGAAATACAGAATAAACCTGCATAAATGCCTTTGTAGTGTTAGGAGATAATTTTTCATTAAAGAATTTTGCCTAATACCCAGAAGCAGTGTTTTTCTATGAATCTTTTTAAGCTTGTAGCAAAGTTACAAGAGTGGCTAAGGCAGCACAGCTTCAGGTCATCACTGTTTCAGAAAGTGTAGGTTAACCACATATAGTTTACGATGGTATTTTCAAAACAAACTCACAGAAACTTCCTGTTAAGTCAAATGGTATCAAGTCACAGACCACCGGGGTGAAACGTTTCAAGAGTATGATACAATCAATAAACATTTATTCCGCTGCGACATTGTATAACGATGACAACACGCATTACAAATTACATGGTTGGGGAGAGAAAAGTAGGTCTAATGGTTTATGCTTGGTCTTAAAAATGTTAAATAATGAAAAGTGGGTGAAGTAAAACATTTTGTGGAATTTCATGCCAAAAAACACATTTAGCCCTGATAGGTGTACAATGTCTATCTACCAATAATCTGGGTCTGAGAGCATTGGATGCATGATTTTAAGTGACGAAAGGATGTGATATTGCAGCTAGATGGGTATAAATATATCATACGATCATAGTAATCATAAAAAAATGGCACAAAGTGATATATAGGTGTTGAAAACAGTTTATGCTGGCATTTTCGCACTTCATTTGGATCCAAGATTTTTATAGGCAGTAAAATTAAACAAATCAAACTCCTAACTATCGGGAACAGGTAAATCCCAATTAGAAACATGGAAAGCATTAAAAGAAATACCCAGGACTGCCAGAACAAAATGGCCTGATACAGATGCAAATGAAGGTGAATCAGAGTGAAGATTAAAAAGATATTCTGTTTCAGGGTTGATCTTCTTAAATCAGCGATGTCCATTTTGAATATCGGTCTTGCAGCTGATTGGCTTTTGTGCATTTTCAAAGCGAAAGAAAACTAGGAAAGCTGCTTGTAATAGAGATCACAGAAAGAACTAACGAAAGCGAAAATAACTCAGACTGCTGTCATACAAAAAGCAAACGCACAACAACAATATCTCTCTCTGCGCAGATACAAAGACGTCAGGTTTATCTGGACCTGTACTACATACGTTAAATAGGAACTTTGATTAGTCCCATAATACTTTGAAGAACAAAAACTTGATCAATATTCAATAAAATTACGCCTGGCCATGTACACTTTCCATCCCTGACATGCAGGGATCACTTGGTCACCACATGCTTGAGGTCCCATAGCTGAAAAAATTGATAAATCAAGAAAGTCAGGTTAATGCATGATGGAAAAACTGACTTAAGTTATTGGTATGTTAAAAAATACTTTCTATTTTTTTCTAACATTTCTAGATTTAAACAACATTTCCACGCTTACACACAAAGAATGTTTGTTTTAGTCCTTTTTACAAAAAGGTGTGTTATTTTATATTTGTATGTAGTGAAAATTTGCAATCTGTCTCAATAATTCAATGTCACTGATGAGCAAACAAATCCTAAAAAACCCCACAAACAAGTTGAAAATCATATTTCATCATGAAAATCATCTCAATTTCTACAAAAAAAATGCGACAGTTTCAAACTTACTTTGATTGATCGATCCGAGCCGCAGGTGACCAACCAACCGCGCTTCCAATCCGCACAGGAGAAGGTGACGTTGTGTTTCAATTCGTAAAACGACGCTGTAGGCGCTCGGCTGAAACAGAACAAAGTATTGATAAAATCAACCAACAAGGATCATATCTCCGATTTAGGTCAATACATAAGGACAGTGGTTCCCAAACTTAATCAGCTTGTGGCACACTTACAAGAGAAGAAAAGTTGCTTTAAAAAATTTATTTTCACGTGTTAATGTGATGGATGTGCGTATTGGATGGACATGTTCTTATTTATCAGCTATTAAAGCAGTTAGAGCGCTTTTAAGTCGCATATGCTTGTCTGCATGCCTTATTTTAAATATTTATACAGTTCTTTTCCAAAATTCCAAAAAGATTCGCGGCACACCTGATATTTTGTGGCGGCAAACTATGGTGCCGCGGCATACAGTTTGGGAATCACTGCATAAGGAGGTCATAAACAGGGTTGCTAATGAATTAATGATACAAGGAGGGAAGGAAAAGCGACTTACTCTTCATCGGAGATGGACTTATAACATTCCTCGCACACTCGAACTTCAAACTCGAAGCCATAAAGTGGGATGGTCGTTCGCTTTGTACTGCAGCTGGCACACACAGCTATGCCACATTTCCTGAACAAGAGACATGTTCAGATTAATTTCAAATTTATGTTTGCAGTGCTGCATGTGCTTGTGTAAAGGTTTTATCAGTAAGACATAAAAGCTAAATAGAGCAAGCTTGTCCAGCATTTAAGGACAAAATTTAATTTCGTTCAGTTTATTTTTACCAGCAGCAATCGTAGATATGTTTACATCAGTACATAGATACACAGCTATCAGTATAATGTCATAAAATCTATAATAGTCTCAGAACAATTATAACCACCAACTCCAAAAAAAACATTTAATGAGCTTGCATTTGTAACCTACCGACAGTGGTGTTGCCTTAAACCAAGAGTCTTGTCGCTCCACATTTGTTTGAAGTTCCAAAAGAACGGTTGCTTGCATTTCGTGCACTGATTGCTTTCCAGCCACACTGGAGTCTAGACGACAAACGCTTTAGTCAAATTTTGTTTCGGTTTCTGTATCACAAACAACCAGTAAACAAAAAAAATTAAAAAATAGTTTGTAGGGAATTTTGGCAATTTATAAATTTAATCTCAGTTACATTTTTTGTCGAAACTAACAAAAAAAAGTCAACTGAAGATACAACTTATACAAGTACTAACAATGGAGACATATTGGATCAAGAGCTTCGCAATCATGTCTGTGTCGTCTGTTGTTACAATATTATGGCATATGACCGAATATTGATATAACACTGCAGCATACCACGGAATACTGCTGTAGCATATGGCATATTATGAGTTGTATTGATTATTATTTTGCTGTACATGGCATCAGGCACATTATTCAGTATCCACCGATTACATAGTACTAAAACTGAAATTATAAATTTAAAAACATGGCTTATCTTTTATATGCATATATTTACGTGAATGTATATATAAAACTACAGCGCAGTTACTTGAAGAAAATAACAATAAAAAATTTTTCAAAACTATCCTGTTCAATAATATAAATTAAGACGAACCACAAAGGTACACTTGTTTCATCACTGTATCTCTAGTACAGCACAAGATTACATCATATCATGGCCTATCCAGCCGACTATGATGTAATCACTGTTAGTCTGTGTGTTGTTTACAGAAAACAGACCTTTACTTTGAGAGACATTCAATGACTCAAAGCATAGAAAATAACTAAATCACTGATCCTAAAATAGCACCAGTAATGTAAACTTTGTATCGTCCAGCCATCAAACTCCAATGCACAGGAAGTTTTCAGAAAAGACTAATAAATGTTTACGTTACTGAAAGAAGTTACACAAAATAAAACAGAACCCAAGTAATAGCAATACATAAAATTACGTCTTTATTAGATGGGAAGGATAATAATAAGACTAACCACGTTCCTTTTGATGTCCATGTTCCACACGACCATAGAGCCCTCATTACTTGTCGAAATCAATTGTTGAGTCCGAGCAGAATACTGCAGCGATGTGACCTTGCTCCTTTAAAAAACAATTTAGATAAAATCTAAATTTCAACTCCTTTTAATTACATCAATCATAAGTTTTCGACTTACTCATGGCCCTGAAGCTCTATGGCAGTTCCCTTTTTGCTCCCGATGTCCCATAAGATGATGACTTTGTCACTCGAGCCGGAGTATAAGATCTGTTTGTCTGGATCCCAGCACAAGCAAGCTGTTGTTGTTGTTGATATAAAAATATGAAAGTGGCATGAACAAAAGACTGACTGATACATCAATGGCGGGGCAAAAATACCATTAAAAGAATTACTTAAAAATATCATAACCTACAGTGCCTTTAAACCATGCTTCTTTTTGTGGGACGGTTATTGGGGAAAGTATAATAAATAATGTAAATGATACACATGGTTGTGGTTTAGAAAGCTCATTTAGTAGCCTACGGTAGTTTTAAATATAACAGAATCTTTACTATACTATATATATCTATATCTTATATCTTACTATATCTATTATATATCTAGTATATAACAGGATCATATCTTTACGAAAAAAGTATATTTTTACTAACTTATTGAGCTAGAGTGTCCTTTCAGTGAAGTCACAAGTTCACTGTCATTTTTATTAATTTTCAAAACAGTTATTTCACCATTTGCCAAACCAGCAAATACGTAATGTGACTGCACATCATACCTGTAAAAATCATATTCTTTATCAATCAATATATTTACTGAGACATATTTCAAATCAGTTGTGTGATTAGGAAAATAGATAGCAAGTAACTGTATCGCATATATTATTACAACAAGCTTTGCAAGATAACAAATAAAAGTAAATTGATTATGTGGCTCAAAATACCAACAGGAGGTAGTAAGACCACTGCAATCAATTACTCAATTACTGCTCAATTACCACTGAATATTATAGAAAGCTCCAAAAAAACTATTTGGGCAGCTTACATAAAAATGATGTTAAAAAAACTCACTCTATGCACAAAGGGTTATAAGGTGTTTGGTAACCTCCCAGACGCTGGCCGTTTTGAGTCAAATGCCAGACTATATATCGGTCCTTCCCACACGAAACCATGACATGGGTAGAATGAGCAAAAACACATCCTGTTGCCTCCTTTTGGTGAGCTGATAAGAACAAATATCAAAAGTTACTATCGCTACTGGTGAGTGATCAGTAATTGTTTAAAGAAACAAGAGTTGACCAAAAGGTTAATAAATTATTGTCTAAGTAGAGACCCACATTATAAAGAAATGCTTAACCCTAGGACTACCACAGGGGTCAATTGACCCTTTTGCCATTTTTTTTTTTATTTTAGCAAGAATTGTTTTCTGCTAGGAACCTCAAACTTTTTTACTTTTATTCTTTCTGGGTATTTGACACATCATCAACACGACAATCGAAATTTTTTTTCAAAACCGTTATTTTGGAATGAAAAACGGTGAATTACCACAGGGGTCAATTGACCCCTAAGCCGAAAATATTCATTTGTTCAGTTACATTTCGAAACAACTTTTACACACAGGTGTACTACACGTTCCACAAACAAACTTTGAACAGTTAGAACATTGTACCCTTGTTTTGTTTGACTGGCATATTTTACATTTGGTTCTTTTATTGAGTGGTAATTCTTCTTCAGCATGTTCTCTTGTGCGTTTCAGATGAAAAACTTGGGGAACTGTACGTCTTCTGTTTTTCTCTGCTAGGCACAGCTTTACAGCCAGTTCGATAATAAAATCCCTTCTCTTTTTAATTTTTATTTGCACATCTTTGCATATTACGTATGCATCCAGTGTCACAATGTCCAACAAGTTGAAAAATGCAGCAAGTGGCCATCTTCGTGATGCTGCCTTAGTAGAGTAAGCGCGGAGCATTTCATCAGCGGTATCCACCCCACCCTTACTAGCGTTGTAGTCTAAAATAGCCATTGGTTTCTTCTTGGCTTTATCATCTACCTCCATAACATTGTGAAGTGAAGAAAGTAGATACACTACTTTATTCGTCTTCGCTTTATAACTGAGAAGCATAATATTTTCTTGGGAATGTGTGAAAACAAATTTTGAAGTGTACAGTGGCGTATTTTTTCCAAGCTGAACATCAGAGGGAATTTCTCGGTTATGGGATCTGATAGTGCCAATAATTGTAGTGTTCCTCTCAAGTAACTTCCTAGCAAGAGCCAATGATGTAAAGAAGTTGTCAGTAGTTACATTGAGCCCACAGTTCTTGTAAGCTTCCATCAACGACAATACCACATGCTCCCCAAGTCCACCTTCCCGGTCTTCTTTTCCAACATAAGGAAAAGCTTGCAAAACGTAGTAGGTCGTAGCATCGCACAACATCCAAAACTTTATACCAAATTTCGCTGGCTTTTGGGGCATGTACTGTATGAATGAGCATCTAAATGTTGATACGAATATAAATTGATACAGAGAGTACAGCTATGGTAATTGTATGCAACAACAAGTATATGTAGCCTTACCTTGATCTGCAAGGGAAAAGTTGCTCATCGACTGTAACATGTGAATGAGGAAAATAAGACTTTTGGCAGTTGTCCATCACTGCATTCCACAAATCTCGAATTGCTGCAAACTTGTCAGTTGTCATTTTGTCAAACTTGTCATTTTGTGTTGGAAACTCAGGTGCTCAAATGGTACCATCTCTACTGACTATCTTCTCTCTGTTTGGCGAAGTAGGGACATCATTTTCCGAACTACTTTCTTCTTGCACAACATCTTGCTCTATGTCAAACTCTTTGTCAATCTCACGTATGCTTGGTTCTGGCTCATCAAAGTCTTCTTCATCTGAGTCTTCATCAACTCGAAGAATTCTAAGAACTTCTTGTGAATTATACGTTCTATCTGCTGTAAACCTAGACATAGTAGATAACTGCACACTACAAATTACAATTTAGCATTTGTCCTAACAGTAGCAACAGCGTTAAAGTCTGAAACAAAAACCGGTGTCTGAGACTAATAGCTACAGAATGTCTGTAGGACACAGTAAAGGCGGCTATCTAACGCTCAACTATGAAATTTCAGATACTCGCTGGCTAGGACTGCTGTAAGATTACTGGTATCCTTCAAGCAACTTTACAAGGCTATCAACTAGATTAGTTTCTTGCTGCTTGTTATCAATGACAAATTCCTTGTCTTCCGCAAAGTTTGCGCCGTCAAAAAGTCACTACATTTATCTCAAAATCACGATAAGCACTTCAAAAAACTAAGCAAATTATTTAAATCCAGAGAACATTGACTTCACACAATGATATTGTTAGTGTGCAAAGCGAAACAATTAAAACAGTGTGAGGTCATTAAAGACAAAGGTCACAATGTCTAATCTAATTTCTATAAAAATATATGAGAAAAATGGTGATATTTCCTTAAAAAGCCTTCATATTAAACGCAAGGGTCAATTGACCCCTTTGGTAATTCTCGAAGTAAAAAATTCTGGTAGTTCTAGGGTTAAAATCGAATTCTTATTTCACATTTTTTCGTTTTTTGAAGTTTAGGAGGTAATTTTCTTCCATTTAATAAATCGTTTCATTAGAAGCCAATTTTGTTACACAGCACAAAATTCATCTGGACCATAACTGTCCACACAAAAGTAATGCATGTGAATGACATAATAGTGTGTTTGAACACCTGATGCAAGACATAAATGCCTTGGGACCCGTTCGTTCTAGTCTGGGTCTACTCTTAATTCATGACATGCATCCTTTAAAGACAAAATGTCTACATAAAATGTTTATAGAACATTTGTCCTGGCATTAAGAATACTTATTCAATTATTTTGTAAAAGAAGACATGACTAGTGGCAAGAAAAGAATTCTTATTATCCGTGCATCCGCCAAAACTTTAAGACCAAGACAACACAGTTACCAACAAAACTACAAGTTTCTAAATTTTGTCTTACATTATATGCTCAGTGCATAGTGTAGTCATTAACAATGTTGATCACTACGAAGTTTAAATCAGTGAAAAGGTGATGAATATGTCGAAAAGACAGTCAAAAACATCTACATCTGTGCATTGTGTTTGCCTGTGAAATAACAAGCAAATGAAGTAGCAATACATCTTTATGACGTCGCCTCATGTAAGTACACTGCTTGGTTTAACTGAATGAAAACTTAGAATTTGTTTTATAAATAAGCTAAGGGAACTTTTTTCCATATTTCTGCACACAAGAGCAGAATGAAATGGTCGTCATAAACAAAGTACGATATTATACGTGCATGTGATATCACTGGCCCCACTTGGAAAATCTAGTAAGCAATGCGATATCAGAGTCAAATAAGTTGCTCAACCAAAACTGGCTTTAGGTGTAATGCAAGCATTTTTGCTTATTTTGAGTTCATTTAGTTCATTATATATACATAATTTAGCCTGGCACATAAAACTGTGAAAAGTATTTTATCTCATTTAAATTTAACAAGATATGTGTGTTGCAATTACCACAGTATCACAAATAGTATAATGTACATTGTGCATAGTATTGTCATAACTCATTATACAAGCACTATTGATAGCTGATACCTAAATATGTTCTTCTGTGATCAACACGATTATAGTCTTCCGAAACTTCAAATTCCTAAACAAATATGAGACAAATATATTTCTAATAGCACAAAATTCTATGTTGGTGAACTTACGATTAAAATTGTACAATGATCGCAACACTACGTGGCATCCATAATCTCAGAATCAAAAATACCATTGAACCACTTACATCAATGTTGCCGTTGTCTTGTCCAACAAAAAGACGTTTTGATTCAGGAGAATAGAACATGCTTGAGCAAGGGGCTAAAAACATTATAATATAGGACTTTTTATTCCACTTATGTAGTACCGTATGTCATTACCTGTGCAAGTTGTAACATATTTTCGACAAAATTATCAGTGAGACCAATAATTTTCACTTAAACTTTAGAAAACTTATTGCGCATCATAGGTTGACTAGCTTGCACATCACATAATTTCACTCATAACCAGCTTATACGACAAATGGAAAACATCACTTACAGGCAACAAAATGACAAACACTTGGCCAATATTGCCCTGTTTCGCGTTTCAGCCACACTCTGATTGACCTGGAAGAAAAAACAATATTATTATACAATATGCAAATAAAAAAATATTCCTATAGTCTTCAAAGTTTCCAGAACCACTTGTAGCAATTGTTGCTGAAATTCGAAAGATAATAAATTGATTGGTGGTCAAAAACTTTCCATGACAAGCTGGCATAAATCCTATAAATGACAACTTAGTAAATGACGCCTACAAATGACGCTTCCAAAGTATATAACTAATGACAAAAATTGATAAATCCATGCTGCTTCATAAAATACTACCAAAATTGTAAAGTTAGAATTACTCCAAACCCATTGACTACAAGTAGTTAAGTTACCACTCAGTGGAGTCTGAGTGCTAGTATCCCTAGTGCTAGCTAGTGTTAGTATAGTACTGTAGTATGAATATTAACCATTTTTGTAATTTTACCATTCGTATCTCGTAGCCCACAGATTTGTGTCAAATCGTTTATTTTATGAGTAGAAAACAATAACGAAACATTGTTTGGTTGCCGATAAAGGTGGCAGAATGTTTTACGAAGCTTGGTGTAATTTCATACTTCATGAAAACCCGGTTCATTAATTATGGACTTCATTCAATGAAGTCATTTATTATTTATATTTTCATAAACCTGTATAAAATGTTCTATGTATTGAGTTTTATCATCATTAAGTACCACAACGACAAAACAAGGCCCTACCAGACCTTGTACAAAACATTTCCTAAGACCACCAGTGGCATACTGTTGCTAGCTGTGCATTGTGCAGCTGTCATAAAAAGAATATCAGGCTAAAAAATTATAACTTCTATATTTGCTTACTTGTCTTCACTGACAGTAATAAGACCATCTTCATTTGGCGTGAAGACTGCTCCTCTCACCACATCAATGGTGTCATCATCGATACGACTGAAAAGAATCGGTTGCCTTTGCTGTGACCTCGTCTTGATTTCAGCAGCCATATTAATTTATGTACATTAACAGATGTTTTACAAGGTAGGGTTTGGAGCTCACGCAGTGGAAGCTCTTTTTATTGGTTCATCAGAAATTTCTTAACTGAATTTGCAATAAAAACACTGCAACAAACAAAATTAACTAAACAGACCTTCAAAATATCATCTGATAACGATGTTATAAAACGTACCTGAGTAATAAGAAATAAGTTTTGGCATGAAGGGACGAACAGGCAATGCTGCCTTTGTTTGTTAATCAATGAGTCCCTTCATTGCAAAACAGGACAAGTTTTTGGTTCTGTATATATCCTTTTTATCTGGTTTCACAAAACAAAAAAGTATTATATTGTCAACAAGTCAGTAAAGAAAGAGTTTTTACGAAAATTAAATTCAAGCCCGTTCAGCCTCAATGCATAGTACCTCATGTTAGCTAACTTTTTCAAAATGACGAGAACAACAAACCAAATAGAAGTGGAAAAACGGTTTCGATGTTACCAAATTCACAACTTTAAAGGCGAAAAAAGGTTTACTACCCGTTTGAAGTGTTATAAATAAGCCAAGCAAACCTGATAACTTAGCATGTAATTTTTCTGGGTTCCCGGTTGCTATAAAACCTAAATGTTAGCTCTGGTACCAAAATCCAGCTCAATGGATGCGCAAGAGGCACTCAAATTTTGCAGTCAAACACAACGCTTAATGTAGCCTTAAGTGGGTCTAGTACAGAAGCGCACAACCACCTCAAAAGGTCCGAGTTATGCCGTCACAATGTCATCATCATGTTTTGACGTCATAAAAATTACCTTCAACTTGACCTGGGAAATCTCCGTAGAAGGGCAAAAAATTACGGACTTTTCGAGCATTTACTAGGCTACACTACCTTTCCGTCAATAAACCGAAAACTTTTATAAGCTAAAATGACGTCATGACGCTTATTTCTACTCTGTCAAAAGATATTCACCCTACCTAAACCACAACCTCTTCAAAGCGGGACTGAAATGGGACCATCTCAAGGAAACAACAAAATCGTGCGATAAAAATAGCAATCCCAATTAAGTGGCGTCTACCAGATGCCACCACATAACAAACGAAGTAATCTATAGTTTTCATTAAAACCATAATGTCTGTTAGACAAGTTGGAAAAACAACTCTAAATCTGGCAAGCATACATAGGAGGGCCCGCCCTGGTTCTCCGTTGAGACTTTATTTTAATTGCGCCACCACGTGGCCAGTTTTGGGGTAACAAATTAAAGACAAGTTAACCCACCGATAGTTGGCGCTGTGTTGGATCTTTGCCAAAAACAAAGCTTGTTGCGGGTAGATAATAATTAATAATTGTCTGTAAAAAAATACTTTTTCGTATTTAGGTGGTAGAAAACTTGTGGCCCAAATGGCGTGACTTGAGGGAAAGAATTCCACAACCTTTCCACTAAACGGGGAAGATAGGTGATTAAGCCAAGATTACTACAAGTGAAAAATACATCAAGAAAATAAGGTGAAAATAGGATAACTTTTTCTACTTGTTTTCACGTGGATAAGTGATGCTAGAATGTGGAAACCAAATATCAACGCTTATTCAACCATTCAAAGTGAAAAACAAGTGTTTGGTTCATTGGGAAATTCCTCCCGATTCCAACGATGCGGTATTAACTTTGACGTGTGCAACTCGGTTGTGCACTACTGCACTGGGTGCCTGCTACATAATCGGATCGTTTTTATTTTTTGATCTTGTCATATTGTCATTTCGTACTTCAGTGGGGAACGACAGATAAAATGACCATCGTCATATCGTCACGTCGTCAAGAAGGTATGGTGGCCTGGTATTGGTAAAGACAGTGAACGGTTCTGTAAATCGTGTTACGGTTGCCAACTTGTTTCAAAACCAGTTAGTCCTGAACCAATAAGTAGAGTACGGAATTACCATCTGGCCCCTGGCAACACTTAGCAGTTGATTTAATGGGACCACTACTTTCGGGAGATGGTATTTCTGTAGTTGTTGATTATTATAGTAGGTATTTCGAAGTGGGTGTTGTGAAATCGATTGTGTCGTCAAAAATAATTGCTAGTCTTCAACGCTATCGTTCTACAGATTATAGTACTACTGGAGTTAGTCCAGCTGAAGTGTTGTTTAAGCGTAAAATACGTACCGAGTTACCTGAGTTTGATTCATCGTGTTTTGATGATTTACAATTTGCTCGCGATCATGATCCAGGAGAATAAGCAAAAGGGGAAGGACCATGCAGATGTAAGACGGTCTACTGGGCATAGTGATGTTAAACCTGGGGACACTGTGTTAATTAAACACAATGTGCGTGATAAAATTATTTACTACATTCTATAAAGAACATTTTGTTGTGGTAGAGAAACATGGAAACAGTGTTGTGGTTGATAATGCTGGAGTGCAGTAAAAACGTAATGTGACGCATGTAAAGAAATTTAATGCTGATAATGATGCAATTGATTTGATTGTGATAAGGGGGAAACACCGGAACCCTCTAATAATCCTGATTAATCTACGGACTCAAGAAACCAGGGCGTTATGATGATTTTGTGCAATGTGATTTTTGAGTTTTTCAAGCTTTGATGATCCTGTTTTACGCGCAGTGAACTGTGTTCTTCAATGTTAGCAAAATTCAGGTAATAGGGAATTATACATTTGACATGGGAGGAAATGTAGTGTCCGTATTAGCGCCACCATGTGTTTATTGCTGTGTTAGGTTGGACAAACTGCGATCATGTTGCGAGTTGACATTGGCAATAAAAGTCATTCTTTTGGAGCGTGTAAGCAAGCGAATGTTACAAAGTCTAGATCAAAAACCCAACTCAACAATTTCCAGTGGCGATCTCCACTGACAATTACCGTAAAATTTGAGTTGTCGTTTTTGGCCAATCGAGATTTTGACAAAAACTTGGGTAATTCCTCTGCTATACTCAACACACCACCGCATGCAACGTTCGTTTATTGCCAAAAATTTAAAAAGTCTGGAACATGATTCAATGTACAAAATGCAGACTAAAAATGAATAACAATGGCAGCCTGTTCAGTCAGTGTAGCACTTGACAATAACAAGCATTTAAGTATTAAAAACACTTTACTCATTCATGCAATCAAGAAGCCCTCTTTTAAACCATCCTGTGCTTCAGCTGTAAATGTGGCAGTTCCAGTGTAGTAGGCGTTGCCACATATCTCAACTCTAACTGCACTGTACTCACCACAATGAGTCTCCTCAACTGCAGTTGCTTTGAACCTGAAATACATAGCTGTGATGACTTTCAATAAATGATATGATAATTAATAAATAAATGATATGATAATTAATAAATAAATGATAATTCAATCAAAAAATATCAATTAAAAACTTCACAATTGCAAACGAAAAAATGCAATGCACACTCACGAGGAATTTGTCAAAGGGTTTTCAATCTCAACACTTTCATCAAGCCCTATCAGTTTCTTATGATGAAGCAAAGCCACCCTGGCCGTGCTACCAGAACCACATGGACTTCTGTCAACCTTGATAAACACAGAGCTAAAGCAACTACAAAACTGTTACTGTGTAACGACTATTTGATTAATATTTGAGAATAATAGAATCAAATTTTAATCATATATATAAAAATCTTACTTGAGCATCTGCAAACACTGTTAAATTGAAATATGGTTCAGTCATATCATCAGTGAATATTACTCCAAACAGGTAACTCAAGTCTGCACTCTCCGGGTGCACTATTGCTTCCTGTTTCAAATAAGTGATTAAAACTTTGATACAAAAATACCTTTTATTGTCTGTATGGTGTGAGACCAACCTGGGCTTTTACAACACTGGCAATGGTGCTTGCTGCTGATCTAATCTGCTCAATTGGTGAGTTTTTGTTTAGCCCCACATCGTTCAATGGCAAGAATGCATAAAATGCTCCACCATATGCAAGGTCAACTTTTAGAGTGCCATAAGCGGGCACAGAAACCTCAATATCTGTGACAAATTATTACAACAACCATATAACCACCACTGCAATAAAATGCTATTACCATACACCACAAACAATTAAAAATTTCTTCAATTCACCTGACTTAACTGTAAAGGAAGGAACACTTCTAAATCTGACAGAACTTGTAAGCCCATTTGCGCAGTTAACAAATGTCTTTACCAAGCCACATGGACATTGAATGTTTATTTCAGTCTCAGGCTCCTTATAGGGCACAAGCTTATTGTCAACACAATATCTAAAACAACGTTAATGGCAGGACAAATTTCGCCCTTTATCATAAAAGCCGGTAGTCCGTGTAAGCAAAATCTATTTACTTAAAAACTCAAACCCACCGAGTCTCACCTCTATACAAAGGAAAGATGGTTTTTATTGTGGCAAAATATGCCCAAGTCCTAACACAACAAAGTCATGTACAAATGTTGATATGTGACTGGTGTCTGCACTCACCTTCCGAGAGCGACAACAGCATGACCACACATTGTGCTGTAACCTTCATTATGAAGGAAAAGAAAGGCCACATCAGCATTTGCTATGTCTGGTACAACTTGAACTGCTCCGAACATATCATAATGGCCACGTGGTTCATATATGATAAATCTAGGCAACAATGACAAACAGTTTAAATAAACTGTAGGTGTAGGTCGGTATGCATAATTCAGGAATTTATGATAAGGTGTGTTTCTCTGGTTAAATGCTTGTATATCTGAACAATGTTTCGTGAAGATAACAATACCTGTTAAATAGCAGCAATATACAGTGATTAAGCGTATAATTTCAGCCATTTTTCTCGGCACTCACTTTCTTAAAGCATCCAAGTTATCTTTCACAAACTTTTGCTTGTCTAGGATTGTTTTACCAACAATTTCAGGATATCCAGATTTAATTATCCGCAAAGGCTCACCGCCAGTGTGCATTTCAACGGTATTTATCACAATATTTTCCATTGTTAAACACCAATTTTTCAACACTGTTAAGATTAGCTCCTAGTGACCAAAAAACCAAACACATTATCACCCGGTTCTAGGTCGATTCAACCCCGGACGATTCAACCCAGGACCATTCAATGATTCAACCCATGGATGATTCAACCCAAGACCATTCAACCCAGGACGATTGAAACCACGGATTATTCAACCAACGGACGATTCAACCCGCGGACCTTTCAACCCACGGAAGATTCAACCCATGGACGATTCAACCGCGGACGATTCGACAGTGGTATAGTTGTATTATATTGCTGTACTGGCATTGCATAATCTGGTATGGCTAGGCTATCCAAGATATAATGGGTGGTCATTCATCATTGTAATCTGTCATAGTAGGCTAGCCTAAATGGGCTAATGAAAGCATTTCAATTCTGCTATAGAGTACTATAACAAGCGCCCGATAACAAACTGCGTAGACATTTTTGTAAACGGATAAAATCGTCCGTGGGTCTAAAGGTCCGTAGGTTGAATGGTCCGTGGGTTGAATCGTCTGTGGGTTGAATAATCGTCTGTGGGTTGAATCGTTCTAGGTTGAAAGATCCTGGGTTGAACCGTCCTGGGTTGAATCGTCCGCGGTTGAATCGTCCGCGGTTGAATCGTCCGCGGTTGAATCTTCCGTGGGTTGAATCGTCCGATCACCTTAATACCCAATCCCAGTGTTAACAATGCAAATGCGATAAAAACCCGATGTAACAACAGACTCATCAAAGCAGAGTGTGGATTAAACTAACTTTCATGTTTTTCCTGTATTACGATAAGGCACTTTTAAGAACATGTAATGAAATGGTTGTTCATCGTTCCTTAGCCTGTAAGGACGACCACTTCAATTACAAAGTTTGTCTGTAGAATTGTTGTATGTCCTCGATAATAAATGAGTCTCAGGTCGTTGTTTCGCTTCTCTTAATCTTAGAATCAATTGTACACCATGACAACTGTATAAACTGGTTATATTGTTTCTTGTTTAAACGATTACATTAAATAAGACATTGTGACAGCTACACAATAAAGTCGACCACTTTCTATGGTTAACTTCGTAGACTGTAACGCATTGAACAACTATGAATAACAACACACGCAAAGCAGGCATGCACGACATTTTTGTCACGACTTAATACGATAAGCAGAGAGGAATCGATTACGTAACGCAATGCTTTGCTTTGCCGATTTCCGTAAACAAGTATTCTATGCGGCATTCGATTTGCAAGCAATTTTATAATATCATCACAAACACATCATTAAGAAGTGTTCAAATCTTTTTTGATTACTTTTTCTCACATTTGCCGATTGCTAGTTGCGTTCATTGCTCAACCATAAACGTTTTCAAACGCACATCCTGTCGCAAAAACCTTTGCCACTTTTTTCCTTCAGGTCTAACCGTTATAATGGTTCATGCTTTTAGCTTCACTTCATTTCTTAAGGAATAATTTACGTATTACTAAATCTTGATCTGGGAGTGCAGAAGCAAAGAAGACTCTAACCATGCACAGTGTTACGATACATATTTTAAATCATTTTAAGCATGTTAAATGCATCTGTGCTAATAACACGGCAATACGTCTGTTACTGTTAAACCATATCCGGTTGCCGGGGCGGCCTTCCTAGGTAATCGGATCGTTTATATTTCGTCATATTGTCATTTCGTCACGTCAGTGGGGAAACGACGGATAAAATGCTGACTATTATGACGTAGAGAAAACAGAGTTTAGCCTGGAGACAATGACGGGAAAAGCAGCAAAGCTCAAAGGCTTAAAACGTCCAAAAATGTTGTTAACACATGATAAAGACTGTGATAATATTATAATTAAAGTAATATACATTGTGTAAGATATAAAATTCTCGTGTTTAAAGATCGAATCAGCGAAGCATAACACTGCGTGACGTAATCGATTACTTCCTGCCTACCATACGTGCATTACTCGTTCATTCATTTTTTGGCTTGCTAAGAGAATGCAATATGAAAGCTTTATACTGTTGATATGCCAATGTTCTGTTTAAAATGTAATCGTTCATAGAAGAATCAATATAATCGGTTTATACAATTGTACTTCTTGTGAAAACTACTGTTGAATTTAATTTGAAGAAGTTCAGTGTCAAGTTAGACAACTTTGTTGTCACATTCACAAGACAATAATTCGTTAAGGTGAACAATTAAGTCTAAGATTGAAAAAAGCAGTCAACGACCTTATGCGACTCATATACCATCGAGCGCAATAAACAATTCGACAATAATTGTAGTGGAGTGGCTGAACCAGTCAAGTTCAACAACCATAAATCAACCATTCCATTACAAGACGACAAATAGTTAGCTAAACCCAACATGCAAATAACAATAACACAAATGAAAAAGTAAGTGTTACAGTTAACGAGGGGCCAAACACCTAAAACTAAGATCTTTATGAATTTGTTGTACGCCCTACGTAGGGCTTTAAAAAACTTGTTTAGACAAATCAGAATGCAGCATGGTTGGAGTTGTTTTGTAGGCTGGGAATTACCCAAGCAGTTGGCGTGCTTCATTGTCCCAGGTCGCGTGCAGAATTATGCTAACAATTAGCATGAATGTAGCTAAAATTAGGTTTTTTAGACCAAAAATTCTAGTGTTTATTTTGTGCCTCTGTAAAAAAAAGTTTGAATCGTGGTTTTTTGATGGCATTTTAAGGAATGGTAGTTCAAACCATACTAAATTGACATGCAAAATTTCAGAGAGCCCCATGGAAGATTTTTCGAGTAATCAGTCTTTTAGTAAATTTACTGTATAATAAAACAAACAAAGATTTTATGGCATTTTTTGGTGTTTGACGCCACCTTAAAGTTAGACACTAATGCAATGTGGTAATTAAAAGCTTATAGTAGAAATTAGCGACAGTAACATGGTAACAACAACCAACACTGAGTTGATTAAGATTAGTGCAGCTGGATGGTGAAAAGAAACCCCATTTCAAGGATTGGAATCCCGTTTCCGTGGCCAAGAAGAGGGCACGATAGTATGGCCCTCTGGTGCATTAAGCTTATTGAACTACACATGTCACAAATAAGATATTGAGAACTGACACGCACATCGAAATCAAAAGGCAATCGTTTTAAGCATAAAACCCAGCATGCAGTGACGAGAAGAGAACAGAAGTTGCGCAATGCAAAGGGTTCTCTGAAGTTGCGTAAACGGCATTTTACCATGTGGCGGCATCGCCTCGTTTTCTTGTATTTTAATCCCACTTCGTCGTGTTTCTTTTGTGAGTCACGCATTGTTGCTGAGACTACTGAGACTACTACGTTTTTTTGATTAATTAACGAGTACTTGCTGGATTGATAATTATTATTTGTTTGCTTTTTACTATTTAAATGTGTGCGACAAAGCGTTTCGACAATCGCAATTATTTGGTTTACGTTCGACAGTTTTCTTACCAGATTGCTGGCAATACTAGTTGGAATTTGCTTTCAACTATGCTTGGTTTCTGTGCTGGCAGAGACGAATACGCAATCATACCTTTTGGAGTCAACTAAACAGCCACATGTGGCTACAACCTCATTTAAATCAATCTAAATTTTGCTCAAAAAAACTTTCTCGCGGTACAGCTACCGATAAGCTTAAAAGCTCTAGGTTTCGGTCATCTTCCAGATTCCAACCAGTCGGAGTACTCCACTGCATAACTCAGGATTATATCAAATATTCCGTAATTTTGCCTAGTGCCATTTTTGTTTAGATTGTGATAATATTGTGTACGACATAGAATTTTCGTCTAGCGAATCAGCGAAGCATAACACTGCGTGACGTAGTCGATTGCTTCGTACTTACTGTGTGTGCATTTTGATTTATTCAGTCTTTTTGGCTATTACGTTCAACGCCGCAACATGTCTTTATGCTGTTGCTGTAACAATGTTTTATCTTGATGTATTCGTTCAAAGAGGCTTCAATATAATCAGATTATACAGTTGTCATTCCCGTGTTATTATTGCTGAAGTCTATCAAAGTTCACTGTTAAGATATACACAAGTAAACAGACTTTGTAGTGAAGTGGGTAAACCTTACAGGTTAAGGTACCATTTACCACTTTTCATTACAAGATATTACAGTATACAGGTTATGTGTGATCGTGTATGCATATGGAAGTTTGTGCCACAGCATGGTTAAGCCGGCCAATGACATGAAGCACGTTTTTGCTCTTCACTGCTTTGCGATAAACCACAATCGAGGGAGAAAATATTCCAGCTTTATTCCATTTTCAGGGAATAGATCTCAGTCCACCGAACCACGGAAATCGATAATCATACATGTCTGCGATTTACGAAATTACAGTTAGGCCTACTCAACAGCGGTCACTATTACTTAATTAGGCTACTAGAATAGCTTTAACAATTTTTGTGTAGAACCTTTTCAACAACATTCAATCAAAACAGTTGTTTATCATAGCGCAGGTTCTAATAATAACCTTCATACTTAAGTTAATAATACAACTACTTACCAGTTGTCCTGTTTTTAATCATTATGACCCGCACCGAGAAATTGCTGTTTCAACAGATGCTCCCAATGGAGGCCTAGCTGCTCTTTTCCGACAAAGTGTGGGGATGCTACTTTTTCAGTAGTACATGCATCTGGGGCAATATCAAACGGATGAAGAAAGGAGCTCTTGCAGCCAATTGGGCTTATGAAAGATTTCGCGACTACTTTTATCGCTGTACCCGTTACGACGAAGACAGATCACAAATACTTCTTAAGCTAGAGATGAAAAACTTAAGTGCTGATCGAAACTTAAACTGCACGTCGTCACTCAAATTTTGAGTTGTCGTTTTTGGCCGATCGAGATTTTGACAAAAACTTGGAAAATTCCTCTGGGAGACTTAACACACCACCGCATGCAACGTTCGTTTATTGCCAAAAATTTAAATTTACAAGTCTGGAACATGATTCAATGTACAAAATACAGATTAAAAATGAATAACAATGACAGCCTGTTAAGTCAGTCTAGCACTTGACAATAACAAGCCTTTAAGTATTAAAAACACTTTACTCATTCATGCAATCAAGAAGCCCTCTTTTAAACCATCCTGTGCTTCAGCTGTAAATGTGGCAGTTCCAGTGTAGTAGGCGTTGCCACATATCTCAACTCTAACTGCACTGTACTCACCACAATGAGTCTCTTCAACTGCAGTTGCTTTGAACCTGAAATACATGGCTGTGATGACTTTCAATAAATGATAATTCAATCAAAAAGTATCAATTAAAAACTTCAAAATTGCAAATCAAAATATGCAATGCACACTCACGAGGAATTTGTCAAAGGGTTTTCAATCTCAACACTTTCATCAAGCCCTATCAGTTTCTTATGATGAAGCAAAGCCACCCTGGCCGTGCTACCAGAACCACATGGACTTCTGTCAACCTTGATAAACACAGAGCTAAAGCAACTACAAAACTGTTACTGTGTAACGATTAGAGTTTGGACGAGTTAGTAAAAATATTTGAGAAACATCAAAATTTATGCATATATAAAAAAATCTTACTTGGGCATCTGCAAACACTGTTAAATTGAAATATGGGCCAGTCATATTATCAGTGAATATTACTCCATACAGGTAACTCAAGTCTGCACTCTCCGGGTGCACTATTGCTTCCTGTTTCAAATAAGTGATTAAAACTTTGATACAAAAATACCTTTTATTGTCTGTATGGTGTGAGACCAACCTGGGCTTTTACAACACTGGCAATGGTGCTTGCTGCTGATCTAATCTGCTCAATTGGTGAGTTTTTGTTTAGCCCCACATCGTTCAATGGCAAGAATGCATAAAATGCTCCACCATATGCAAGGTCAACTTTTAGAGTGCCATAAGCGGGCACAGAAACCTCAATATCTGTGACAAATTATTACAACAACCATATAACCACCACTGCAATAAAATGCTATTACCATACACCACAAACAATTAAAAATTTCTTCAATTCACCTGACTTAACTGTAAAGGAAGGAACACTTCTAAATCTGACAGAACTTGTAAGCCCATTTGCGCAGTTAACAAATGCCTTTACCAAGCCACATGGACATTGAATGTTTATTTCAGTCTCGGGTTCCTTATAGGGCACAAGCTTATTGTCAACACAATATCTAAAACAACGTTAATGGCAGAACAAATTTTGCCCTTTATCATCAAAGCCGTAGTCTGTGTAAGCAAAATCTATTTGCTTAAAAACTCAAACCCACCGGGTCTCACCTCTATACGATGAAAAAGATGGTTTTTATTGTGGCAAAATATGCCCAAGTCCTAACAAAACAAAGTCATGTACAAATGTTGATATGTGACTGGAGTCAGCACTCACCTTCCGAGAGCTACAATAGCGTGACCACACATTGTGCTGTAACCTTCATTATGTGTGAAAAGAAAGGCCACGTCAGCATTTGGTATGTCTGGTACAACTTGGACTGCTCCGTACATATCATAATGGCCACGTGGTTCATATATGATAAATCTAGGCAACAATGTCACACAGTTTAAATAAACTGTAGGTGTAGGTCGGTATGCATAATTCAGGAATTTATGATAAGGTGTGTTTCTCTGGTTAAATGCTTGTATATCCGAACAATGTTTCATAAAGATGACAATACCAGTTAAGCAGCAACAATATACAGTGATTAAGCGTATAATTTCAGCCATTTTTCTTGGCACTCACTTTCTTAAAGCATCCAAGTTATCTTTCACAAACTTTCGCTTGTCTAGGATTGTTTTACCAACAATTTCAGGATATCCAGATTTAATTATTCGCAAAGGCTCACCGCCAGTGTGCATTTCAACGGTATTTATCACAATATTTTCCATTGTTTAAACACCAACTTGTCAACACTGTCAAGATTAGCTTCTAGTGACCAAAAAACCAAACACATTAATATCCAGTCCCAGTGTTAACAATGCAAATGCGATAAAAACCCGATGTAGCAACAGACTCATCAAAGTAGAGTGTGGAGTGAAACTAACTTTCATGTTTTTCCTGTATTACGATAAGGCATTTTGAAGAACACATCATTAAGAAGTGTTCAAATCTTGTTTGATTGCTTTTTCTGACATTTGCGGATTGTGAGTTGCGTTCATTGCTCAACTATAAACATTTTCAAACGCACATGCCGTCACAAAGACCTTTGCCACTTTTTTCCTTCAGGTCTAGCCGTTACAATGGATAATGCTTTTAGTTTCACTCCAATTCTTAAGGAATAATTTACGCATTACTAAATCCTGATCAGTGCAGAAGCAAAGATGACTCTAACCTCACTCACTCACTCTAACCATGCACTTTGTTACGACACATAGTTAAAAACATTTTATGCATGTTAAATGCAACTGTGCTAATAACACGGCAATACGTCTGTTACTGTTGAACCATATCGTTTGTTTTCCTCTCTATCCTAACAAACTCTGTTACCAATTTCGGTACTAGCCCATTTAATGGGCTTGCAGTTGCCTGGGGCCAGTTGTGCAGTGGTGGTATTTGCTAATACCATTAAATCATTTTTTTGCAAAAGTGGATTTTAGTTATTGATTGAAGTTTATGAAATTGTTTTTTGATAAACACTAGCTTCAATTGTCGACTGATATCTGGAAACTGTCTCGGAATAACTTCGTGTAAAGACTCCTTTTAGACCGTTTCCAGGTTGTTTTCCAGCATCTGTTGTGATAAGAAGTCTTCATTGGAAATGCTCGCTTCTTAACCTTAACACTGTTATTATTTATCCATGTCTCAATGTGCAGATGTGTGAGCTTTAGCTTTATGTATCTCACATTGTCTAAACAATGTTCTTCCCGTTGTACCTGCTACAACTTGCAGCGTTTTTCATGTCGAACATTTTAACTCCCATTGTCGAGGTTGAGGTCACTAAAATGCAGAGGTTGATGCGGCAGATGCAGAGTTTATCGGTCTTAACTTATGTTATTGACTTAATTAACCTACTGCATTAATTAGTATCTGACTCTATTGTTGCGTGCGGTTAGAATTCTCTAACCTTTTGACAGCCGAAAGTTCTTATTATATTATAACAAATACAGTTTACCAGAAAAGGCTTTTATTGTAGGTGCTGTACACTTTCTCAATATTACGCATAACCAGAAACATAGTAAACCACTGCTAATAAGATGTCTATTAATTTGCAATCATCATGACTACCGTAGTACGGTCGTACAACTGTCTATAACTTTCCGTCTGCGCACTTCTCGCACAGAAGTTCGAGCTTATAAAACATGGTGTGATGTGGCGGAAATATACGACAAAAAAGGCATTAACATTTCAAAGCGTGTGAACGAGAAAAACAGTGCGTTTGCAATGCAAATTACACTCGGTTAAAGCTGGAAACAGTTTCGTGGAAACGACCTGGTAACGTACTAAAAGGAGTTCTCTCACGAAGTTATTCAGAGCAAGTTTTCAAATATACCAACGATAATTGCAGTGTTCTGAAAAAGCAAGTTCATAAACTCCAATTACTAACTGGAAAACTCTTTCCCAAGAATGATGTGGCGGTACTAAAAGTTTAAAACTCCAATTGTTAACTGGAAAACTCATTTCCAAGAATGACGTAATGGTATTAAATTTGCCACACAGGCCGCTACACCATTACTCTCACGTTATATAAGCTCGCACTTCTTTGACGGTTACAACTCTGCTCATTATACTCACGTGAATCATGGAAATCAACAGATGAGTTGTCTTAGCTGGCCATGGTGATTGCAACTCAATAGACATCTAATCGGCGGCAGTATTCTTTTTCATCTTTCCCAATTATTTCTTCAGACTGCTGCTTGTACAATTATTTTAAAGTTTTATGTGAGATACTTCAAATATCATTTTATTCCATCATGGAAAGCCTGGCTGTAATGCTAAGACTTCAAAGTCTGTTGCTGGTCAGATAAACTACATTATTATAGGTTTTATTCCACGACAAAGGCCGTTATGCTTTTCAGAGAAAATCTTAAAACTTTTAAATTAAACTAAATTTTTAACTATAAAGACTTGTAAAACATTAGCTCATCAACTGATTGAAGAGAAAAATGACAAAATTTCATTTTACTAGAAAACTTACAAGCTAAATTACAGGTTATCAGCCTGTTGCTTACGTTCTTGGTTATTTGTATTATTGAGAAAGTGTACAGCACAAGTGTACATGAAATGCAAGCTTTGGCAAGATATTTTTTTCGATAATAATATATTTTTTGGTAACATATAATCGGGTATGTTTTGTAAACAGGGGCTGTTTATGTTCGAAGAAATATTGTATTAAATTATATTACCAATTTAAATTTAAATAGTTCCCAGGTTTTCCGTAGGTATCCCCGTATCCGCTTTTCTTCACACGCCAAGTTGTTAGGGAAGCTGAGGTCGCGAAGACAAGCCAGCTGGCTAAAAGGTTAACCAGCTTCAAAAGCTTACTGCAATTTGTATTATCTATTTTGTCGTTATTCCTACTGTTATACCTACCGCCAGTTGTATAATAGGCAGTTATTTGGTAGGATGGCTACTTCATGGAACGTGTGCACGTTTATTGTGCACTTATGATAGCCTATTCATTGTCATTTTAATCAAACCATGTCACTTTGTATATTTATTTCGGATGTTAATATCCGTGTTTTTAATATTAGGGAAAATGTCCTCCACATCTTTTAACAGTGTAGGCTAGTTGTTTGTGTTATTTCGGCCTTAAATTCGTTACACTTTGGAATTATTTAGTGGGTTTAGTGGCCATGTTAATCCACCATCTTATATAGCACAATTGCATTATTGCTATCTTGCATGTTTTAAGCCCTTGGGTATTACCACTTTTTCCTGCTCGTCAATTGTTAGGGAGTATGTGTTTTATTGTGCTATAACTACAACGATTATTATCTTAACTTTCGCTCCATACAGTTAATGGCGAAAAATAAACAATGCAATACAAAATATGTCCGTTGATCAAAGCTCTTCTTTGTATTTAGGTCCAGGCTTCTTAAGGTACCCTGTATAATTTCGATTCTACGCTTTAACGGTTTGTCTGAATAGAGCGAATTCTTTAGAACTTGATGCTTTTTGTTTAGTTGATAACCATGCTTTTGTACATTGAAAGCAAAGCTTATCCGGTTAGTATGAAAGTTTATTGTGTTTTTTTAAGTAATTTGTTAAGTTCTTATTTTCCTTTTTTTCTGATTCTCTGTCTGGGTGGCAAGATTTTTTACAATCGCCTAAACTTAACAATGGAAAATGTCGACTCACTCTCACTCTTTTTTAAATTATAAGCGTTCTGGGCATTGGATTGTAAAAATTTCATTCAGATGATTTGCATATGAATTCCTTTATGCAAAAAAACAATTTGAAAATATTTTGCTTAGTTCTTATTTTACAGTGGTTTGAATCGTGTGCACTGGAGTAGGTTAGTTCAATATAAAGTCACATTATGTGGTCAGCGTAGCATGTAACATAAAATGTGTTAGAGCTTCCACGGTATCTATGGTGCGCTTGAATGTAATAAGTCGATTTGTATATACTTCTATTTGATTAGTTTGAACTTTGCTTGGCATGCAAAAACAATTAGTCTATGTAACGCGGCGCAGATAACATGCAAACTCTTACACATTTTACATCGCATGCTTCTACGACCACGTATTTAGACGTCATATTGAACAAGTCCAGTGCGTAGAATTTAAACCATAGCAAAATAAGAACTAGCTAGGCAACGAAATTTTAAAATGTTTTTTCATGGCATGAAGTAATTCATATGCAACTCACCTGAGTGAAATCTTTAAAACCCATTGCCCAGAACGTTTGTAATTTTAAAAAATCAAAGGATGTCAGTAATTTTCATTATTAAGTATAAGCAATCGAAAAAATCTTGCCACTCCAAAAAATGACAGCTGTAACTCAGAAAAAGTCTATTGTGATACCATAATGATAAGGCATGTCAGTATTAAAAGTTGTCAAAATTTTAGGATCGGACTTTCATTGACATTTGCAAGCCGTCAGACACAGTTGCTCGAATTCGTGCTTACTTACTTCACCGACTTCATGAAATTGGTCATTCAAATCATCAATTTCGGTAGAACAATGTTTCTTTTTTAAACTGTATCATAAATCTAAGCTATAGCATGTTGTCACCCTCTGCATCATGAGGACATTTGTGTGCTAGGTTTATTCTTTACATGTAGTCCTATTATGTATTGTCTTATAAAAGTTGAATATTCTTTATATATATAGACTACGATACAAAGGCACATATCTAAGGGATGCATATACCCTGGAAGAGTACAACCTGTTGAATAATGCTGTCATACATATGGTGCCACTCAGTGATGTATCTGAGGTGAGCGAACATTTTAAAATGAGGTTACAGTGGCTTCCAAAAAATACAGGTTTACCTGGACCACTGCTAGGTTTGCATGGATCAGGTCTGCACCACTTATTGCCAAAAATATATTTAACTAGGAAACCGAATATCAAAAACGTATTGCTTGTGAATATGTAAGCCAAAAACATACTCAAATCGATGTTAAACCTGTCTTAAGCTAAAAGTACTTTGTTGAGAGATTTGAGTAGATTAGCTGTTGTGGTCATATTTCAGTGGAATACCGACAAAAGATTCCGTCAGTCGACTTTAGAAGAGAACTCTGGAGATGTGGAGGATATTGTACAAGTGGCCCTCAGATCTGAGATTAAGCTCCTTGACAAACGAGAAAGAATTCTCAACAACTTTAAGGTTCCTTGTAGAATGTGTTTGAGACATGTTTTGATTGTTTCAGATGTGCATTTGGCATTATTTACTTTTAACTATTTTAAAATATGTCTAAAATTAACTTTATGCTTCCTATAATTATATAGGTTTTTTTAGTACTTTTCGAGCATTTTTTACAATTAATATAATAGATATATAATATTAATACAATATAATTATTACAGTGAACCACTAAGATCCATGCCCATTTCTATTCTTTCTCCAGATTCTGATGATGATGCAAATTGTGTTAGTATTTCTGTCGTTGTTTACAAACTACTGGTACTTCTTCTTTGCCTATTTGTTTGTACTCGCTGTGGCCCTTTTCTTCAGCCCCAGTTTCACCCGTGTAAATGGATGGGTCGGTACAAACAGTATGAGGTTAGTTTGTTAGCCCCGATTATGTTGTCACCGTCTATCTTGCAATATGCCTTACAACAAACACACAACAAATAGATATTTAAGCACCAATGTGTAGCTATCATGAATCTCGCGTTTGTTCATATCATGCAAGCAACAAAAACATACGTCAATAGACCTACATGTTATACTTTATGCACTCTTCCTGTTATAACAAGTTATCATATTTACAGGAGAAATGAATTTATGGTCGTGATGGTGTTTCTCTCTTGTTTGATGGTTGGAGCTGGAGTAGCTTTGCTCACTCTTAATGTGATGGAGCTTACCGTGAGTTATTACCGATCACTTGAATGTATTTTTTCAATGTATACAGTGTGCCTTGAAATGCAGGATAGTGGATGAATATCTTACATAACATTTGTGTCGTTTTGCTGCTATGACTGGTTGTAAGTTTTAATTACATTTGCACTATTGTCCCAGGCTTCTTCATATCCCACAGATCGTTGTATTAGTCAGAGTGCCAGCTGCATCACTGATGCTAACAGCAATATAATAAAGTTGGGAGTTTGCACGGCGTATGAACAACGTTGTTATGAATCTTCCGTTTGGACCGGTATTTCAAAGCTGATTTTTAACTGAATTTAGACTGTGTAAAGTGCTGGTTTAAGTTTCAGTACCAATGAAATAAGTGAACTGTGTTACAAGCATAGCATAGAAAGGATTAGCAACCTACAATGGCTTTCAAGGCAAATTGAACTTGCTGTGTAACCTTCTAAGGTGCCTACTATTGCCTTGTGATCATGTTCATGGCTAGCACGGGTGTGCTAAGTGCTTTCTTGCTGCACAATTTCAAGTTCAATCCAGGAGATTACATCGAACGCTACCTTGTGCAGGTAACTGTCATCTGAACATGTCACTGTCATAAGGTTTTGTTGAAATTGTATATCACCACCACTGAAAAAACGACCAGTGTAGTAAACTAAAAATGTGGCCAGCATAGCCAAGCATTCATGGACATTTGTGTTAATTGTGACATTTAATGAAATGGAATACCACTTAGTAAACTGCTTTTTATCACTGATAATATTTTATTTTCGATTTTTTTACTGTTTGGATATTCAGCGTGAATTGTTTGTTTAAAGACGCGGGAGTTTGAACAAATAATGGAAACAGCTAGAACGGGCAGCATCAGCCAAAAAAGAAACGCTGCGTTTGAACTTGCAACCATGGCTTCATCTGCCGATGATAACAAATTTCAGATAGTGACTGACGGAGGGTAACGGCATCCCCGATTTTCAGTTCCATGAAAAATATCAATTTTTCCTTCATCTGTTTGTACAACAGATGAAAATCACCTTTCTTTGTTTGATCAATTCTTTGCTTTGAGTAATTTCCTGGTTTGTTTACGCTTGTTGTTGGCAACACTTCGTATCAAGCCATTGATGTGATTTTCTTGTGCACTTTGTCTGATACGTCTAACAATCTTATTACGTCATAATGACCTTTATTGTTTGACATCAAATAAATCATTTAGTATGGATCCGCACAGTAATTTAAGTTATTTAAAACTGGCGATTGTATTCAAAGTGATAATGTTAAATTACTATTATGTGTGTGTGTTTGTTTGGTACAGTTTGTGTTTTTACCTTCTTCACAAACTGTGTATTGTTTGCAGGTTAGATGTTCTTATAACACTGGCTCTGAGTGCAGATCTGACCACTCAGGAATACGCAACTGAAGCTTTGGCTGAGTGTTTGACCGTGCCCGCCATACAAGATCAGTTCATATCGCTCGGTGGTAAGTCGTATAGAACAAAACTGATGCAAACCTATTTCACATTTCTAAAAAATAAAAATAAAAAAACTGATGTAAACCTACTTCACATTTCTAAAATTATTACCAAGTCTTCTTACACGTAGGTGCCAAAACACTGACCGCGCTCTTGCACTCTAAAAACTTACGAACTGCCCATGAAGCGATCACTGCAATCTCATACATTGTGGCCGACTCGGATGAGAATAAATTTTTCATCACATCCGACCATGGGTAGGTATCTGTGCATGTTTATGCCACCAACACCAGCTTCAAGATACTCATTATGTGCAGTGGCCACGTGTACAGTTGCAGAAATATTTTCTATGTTTTAATCGAAATCGTTGTCTTGTTTTGTCCAGCATCGATGACTTACTCCATGCATGCAAGTACGCCAATGCACCTAATCGCAAGATTCTTGCTTCCATTTTTCTGGAACTTGCATATTTTGCTGATACAAGGTTTGATATGTTTGCGTCTGGAAAGATGTAGTGTCTCCGGTTAGAAATATATATTGCCAGCCAGCAATAGAAGACTCAAGTTAGGTTTCTGTGGACAATTGACTTTTTGCTGAAAACACCAGCTTGACTTGTGTTTGAATTAAAAATTTAATTGGCTTGAGTCATCACCCATATTAACTCAAAATGTGATGAAATTTGTTATGAATTTATGAAACACCTTTAAAAATTACTATGTGACACATTCTACCGATTATTATCCAACAAAATAAATAAGTAGTTTAGACATGATGGAGTCATTAGTTTGGTGTGACTTTGCATCTGCTGTGACTTCAACTCGATAAACATGACTGACTCCACTTGACATGAGGATAAAATTAAAATGACTCGACTTGGACAGTCGCTGTTAATGACCTAACTTTTATCTCAACTACTGAGACTGGATCACCGTCTGACTTCACTCGTATAACTACTGAAGTAAAAACATTTTGCCAAACGAGAGGTTATTTAATTCTTTCCTGACTCAGAGCTGTGATGGCTTCAAAGAGCACGTCAGTGGAAGCGATGATCTTTCTTCTTGTTCGGAGCACAATAAGGTCACGAGAGATAAGCAACGTGGACATAGACACAACAGTTCTCGCGCTGCAAACACTCGAGCTTCTCGCTATCGAGTCACCTTCACTTGTTGCGTCACAAGTATGGCTTTTGTTGAATTTCTTTGTCACTAAGAAAGTTAATATGATGGTTTTGAATTGAACGTATTTCGAATTGCGTGAAATTCTCACACAGCGATAAAGAGAGAACAAGTTGTACGTTTACACGTCACAAACAAAATAAGCGATTAATAAAACAGAAAGAAAGACAAAAACATGTTGTGCTTCAAAACTTGTTGTGACTAGCATTGGTAGATGGCAAGTAGAATGCGTTTAATTATTTAACATTAGTTTTGTACATTTTTTCCCCCAGGAGGATTTTCTTTCCTACTTGCTAACGGTTCCTATTAAAATCTTGGATCAAAAAATCCAGCTTCTCACCACGAAGCTTCTTCTCTATTTCACCAAGACTCCTGAGGTAAGTGTGTCATTGCTAGGGAAATGGCCCGCAATGATTTTAGCTAGACTCTCACAACACAGATGTTTTGTGAGCATAATTTTTTAAACAAGTTTTTAATAGCATTTTATTACATTAGTAAGGATCGGGTCAGATCGATAGGCGAAGTAACTGTTACGTACTGATGGCAAATAAAACATTTGAAATGAAATTACGTAATCGAAATTTTATTTAAACAATTTCCGCCATTTGCTGACCATTGTGCAAGGGGGTTCTTTTTCATTTACATCGTCAAATATTAACACGCTGCCTAAGTCATTGAGCTGAAAATAAAATATGGTTGATAGCTGCGCTTTGATTTACTGGTCTCGTCTGTCAAAATGTAAACTCGGTCGGCTTAACCAAATGCTTAACTAAGGTCTCATTTCATTTCAACAATTTTTGTTTCATTTTCAGGCGCTTGAACAATTGTGTATGACGTCAGACTTGACTGACAAGCTTCTATACTTTGCTCATTCCAACGACCCCGAACTGCTGAACGCGCTCTCCGCCATCTCACTGCACGTCACCGAACCTTTTAAGCACAGGTAATTCAGCTTTTTAAGATTTTAAGCGTTGTTTGACACAAGGTGATAGACAGGCAGCACATCGTGTAACTTGTATTTGCTGGGTATTCACGCGGCACATAACTGTGAAAAAGTGCCGAAGCTTTACTTGTTTCCTACATCAAGGGAGCGGTTGGTCCACGATGGGTTTCTAGAATTTCTCACTTATCTCCAAAACGCGAGCAATGAACGTGAGAGTTGGAACATGGCCGACCAGGCTATCTCCAACCTCCAGGTACGAATCAACTTTGCTTTGTTATGTGACTGTTTACCATTATGACATCACAATAATCCGTTTATTAATTTGCAGAACAAACAAAATCCTGATGATGACGTCAAAAAACCGATAACACGTCCGCCTACTGCCATGACGTCATCCGCAAGCAGATCGTCGTCAGTTGTTTTGTTACGTGACGACAACGATGCTACTGCAGATCAAATGACGTCATCAGAAGCATGACTTAGAAATAACGTCAGTTTGACGAAAGAGTTGTAAAAACGTACTCACTGTAGCAGTATTCCAGCCATTCTTGTTGGTGCAGATATAGATTGTATAGCAGTTAACAGTAATATAGGGTTTAGGGACGAAGTAATTTCGAGTAAATTCGTTTTTTTCCCATCTCTAAATAGAATCATAGACAACGCACTTGTACTGGCGTTACCTTGTGCATTTTTGTAGACTACATTTGCCACTGTAGTATTAGCAAGTGCTGTATTTTATGTGGTAATTTTCCACACTGCACATCTCTTTTGTGTTCATTTTGCTCATCTTGCACTTTACTTTGCTGAGTATATGTCACCCAATAAATGCGTGGTAATACAAGTCAGGAGAGTTAGTATATGTCCGGATGCTGAACGTTTGAGGAGCTCTTCAATTTTTCCAAGGTCCCCAGAAACCTCCACGCGAGCCTGGATACGCTTTTCGATCCATTTTGGGGAAAATTACTGGCACTGCTGTAGCATTGTACTCCGCCAGTTTCTCAAGTAAAAGATCCACCATCTGCACGTATTTAAACGAAAATACAATATAAATGCTACGTGACAAATCCTAGAACATCTTTAAGGACCACGCTTTATTCATTGACCTGTGGGCAGCTTTCAGATAAATCATTCTCTTCGTACGGGTCTTCCACGATATTGAAAAGTCTTATGGGCTTGTCTGCTGTTGGCTCGTTCGGTTTCATACGACAGCATTTCGTTGACTCGGGGGGCGGGAACCAACTGTTTTCGTAACCTACAGAGAGCATAAAATATAGCGTACAATACAATATATAGGCTACAGCTACAGGCGAGTAATGTGGTAAAAAGAGATCGATAATTACTCACCTGCTTTCCCTGTAATGAGCTTCCATTTTCCCGAGCGAATAGCGGCATGGACCGATTTGTCGAAACCGGATCGTAACTCGGGCTTCGAGATTTTCTCAAACAAGGGGTCAATATTATGAAGGATTTCCGTGCGTTTACCAGGAAGCCCTTTGCTTTGAGAAACGCGAGAAGATTTTTGAAGATGTTTATGGAAAATGCGATTTATTGTGCAATCAATTTTTTCACCGAATACAAAACTAGGCGGTTCTATTATTAAAAAGAGCAAGAAAAACGTTAATTCTAGTCACTTGGATAAAGCTGAAAGTTGATTTAAATTAGAAGATAAAATTAGCTTAAGTTGCTTATGTCTTAACTTCCAAAGTAGGTTGATAAAAACTGAAAAGAATAGTTTCGATCATAACTTAGAGCAAGGCAAACATTTTTCTTTGAAATAGTGACAGACTTAAGTTTATTAATGCAAGGTGATACCGCAGCGGTTACAACGCTCCAAGCGGCGAATATTCTGCAAAATGTTGGCCACCTGATGGTATTCCACTGGTCAACACCGTCTAGGCTCGGCGTTCCGGGCGCAAGTCTACAACGTGCTGCAGTCATCAACGTCGGCAACCAATCAGAAACGTGAATTAAATCACGTGTGATGTTAGGTTTCTGTTCTATGAGATTTCCATGGACAAAACCGATTCCTCTTATCCCACCTTCCCATAGACTATTTTTAGCGCCACGCAAGGGCCAGTTGTTCCCGCCACGATCGGGTCTTCCACCATTATCTGAATTTATTGAAATGAGAATTTTCGAATAACTTGAAAACTCCAACAATAAAATGCATTGTTACGCGTTTTAAATATAAGTTACCATACGAGCTATTCCTGCGCAAATGAGATGAATTTTCTATGGTTGCAGACAAGAATAAAAATACTGTAAGTTATAATAATAAGTGTGCATATTGCTATGTGGTCAGAGGTTCGACAGAAGGTACCGGGGCACACGGGCTTAATTATTAAAGTACAAATAGACTTTCCAGCCACAAGTTGCATATGTACTTAATTCAATGTTGATTTTGGGCTTAACGTGCTTTTTATAGTGTGGTAAAAAGTTTGCCTGTGTGTTTCACGATGGGTCTCCGTATTTCAGTTGATGTAAACAAATGTGTTTTGGAGTTTTCATTACTAATCAAAGTTAGTAAATAAAAAATTGAAACATGTTATCGAACATTTTCTGAGAGACGACGCAGCAGCAGCTAAAGGCCTATGGTAGCGTGGTATATAGTAGTACGGCGTGGTAGATGCTCACCCGTTGAAAACACTAATAAGGTGTCATCCCATAAATTGGCTTCCTTCAATGCGGTCGTTATATTTTTCACCATTTCGTCAAGTGCGGAAACCATAGCAAGATACGTTCTCCTTGAAAGTGTGTTCAACAAGTCATTTAACGTACAGTATGTGCTAGTAAGAAATAAATGTCGTGGTGACGCCACGCTACGTTTTAAAATCGACTCTCGAACTTGTAGCCGATGAAAATATACCAATTACCTTATCTTGTCTTTCTTTCTATGTCTGAAGCGGGGAACACGCGTTAAATACTTTGAAGGGACTTGGATGGGCGCGTGAACATGCTGGAGGGCCAAGTACAGGAACATTGGCTATAGATGAAGAATTAATTTTACGATAACGATAAGCAGGCTATAACTATGCCCGTAATGGAAAGTAGGCTACATGCTTTTATTCTTTAATCAGAAATGAAACAATTTTAGAAAACTTATACCGTATAGCCTAAGTACTGCTGAGAAAGACAGTAGGCTGCATGTTTTCAAGTTTTCTTTCAGAAAGCTTTTAGGGATAATGTACTAAAGCTAATTGACTAAAAATGAGATCGTCTTCAACAGCAACCATTTACGCCGCACCTTATCGGGGTCATGGTTTTGAAAAATTTCGCGCGCTTTTCGAACATAGAGATCAGCCGAATATTCTCCCCAAGTTGAATTGGTGTCCCCGAACTGGGAGTCGACCATTGAAACTCCGCAAGACTCAGGATGAGTTTTCTTCATGCAGACAACCTTCGTGTAATAGTCTTCGGCTCCCACAAGATAACCTACCCGCGAATCAAATGCAAACTAATGAAATTTGTTTGTTGACGAAGCCTATAGCATATACTGCCCAGCGCAGAGATGGATATTGGAAAGATTCGTTAATGTACTGTTAGATTATATCGGCTTGAAGTCGGTTACCGGTTCCCTGTTTACATATTCAGTCACCTGTTTCCAGCTGCAGAAGGTTTGTTACCTGCTAAATCAGTTGATAACCTGCTTAAAAAGTGATTTAAAATAACTTAAAAGTTATTTGTAAAAATTCGTGTAAATTTTAATAACTTTATAGGTTTATAGCAAGTTAAAAAAATCATAAAAGTATTTTCAAATTTATGATAATTTATTGTTTTTTTAACACTAAATAGTTTTGAACAAGTTCTAAAAAATTTAACATAAACTCACTTAAATTATGTATTTGAGGTTATATTATTAATACTAATAACTAACAACCAAAGAATTAGGCTTACAAACTCTCAAACAAAAAAACAATTTTACTTTTACGTCATCAATGGTCATAATCGCTATGCCTCACACATAAGGTTGAGCAAAAGCAACGCTTCCTGATTTAAAACTGGAGGTGTTGGATGATAATCATTTAGAGGTATCACTGTAGTCATGTCCCATAAGTTCAAATAAAATACATTTGTAATATTTTTAAAAATCTCCCTCAGTAATGTTTCATATCTCATAATGAGCCATTCGTCAACTGTTTCGACAACGTTCATTCCTCTCACAATAAATTTTGTGCTTGAAAAAGATTTGTGATGTCGAATAATGGCTTCTTTGATACTTAACAGACGGCGGACATACAAACATGGTTCATCCTGCAGTAGATGCAAGCCTATATTAAATATTACGTAAACTTGAGATTCATTTTCAACTTTGATTCCATCAATGGAATCAGTTATGTAAGGTCGACTACTCGGAGGGCCTGGATTTCTAAGTGGCGGTCCATGGGCTCTGTAATAAAGAGTTATTTTGCTTGTGCCATCTTTACTTCTTGCAGTTTTCGGTTGTTGCCAAACTTCACTGTTGTCTGGACCATATAATTCCAGGTCAAATTTACTTTTAAACAAGTAGAAAAATTGTCTGATTGTCGAATCACCAAACATATAAACAGGTTTGTGTTCAAGACACTTGTGGAAATTTTTTGAAGATGAAATTGGTTTTGAGCTCAGTGTGCTTATCCAATTCCCCTGGTGCAAATAGACGGATGGCGGATCTATCATCTTGATTGACTCATCATTGAACGCCCCAAGTGAAACATCTATTTGTGTTCCTGATCCTACGATTGGTGCCACTTTGCCATAAATTTGAGGGTATTTTATTCTGTAATCAAACGGTGGCACATGGAATCTATTGTCAATAACCAGCCATGTAATTGGTGGGCATTTTCTTGAAGGCGGCAAAACACAGAACCAAGTCTCTCCGTTTCTTGGATTGCCGTAGTCGCACATCGGTGTCTTTTCATAACTGTAATGAAATAACTTTCTTTTAATGTACAGTATAACGGTAAGGAAATAAACCGTATACTTATGTAAGTTAACTCTAAAGCTAGGCCTATATTATTTATCGGCCTTGCTTACGGGACACATTTTTGACCTATTTTTATAGACCATGTCAGTTTATGTGTATCCCTGACCACCCAATCCCGTGGGACATGCTGATGAAATTCGTCCACTGTTCCATGCATCCCAAAATAAACAAATAGTTGTGGCGGTATTCAGTCTGTAGTGTTGACTAATGTCTTATCTGTGGAGACTTTACCTTGAATAGGGCTACGATAGGACAAAATTTTTATATATAGTAAAAAGTTTGCGATATCTATCGTAGTCCTCACCCGTCATATGTGTTTAGGTCCATATTGCATTTCACCGTTTCGTTTGTCTGTAAAATAGCTCGAAAAAAATTTCCTTTGTTGTTTCGCATTGAAGTAAAATTTATAAATCCAGCAATTCCTTCTAGTGGCCACACCAGCTTTACCTCCAAGATAAACGTACCAGCCATTAGTAGCGGAGCTTGCAGGGTGTAAGATCCATTTAAATGATCTTTAACGTTGCAAGCAATTCCGTCTCTTAAATTTCCATTTGGTTCTGTTCGAATTAGCCTCGCCCTGAAGTAATCACCTCCAAAGGTTTTAGTTCGATTCAATCTATCTTTGGCTCGTATATGAGCAACGAGCACATCTCCTACTTTGAAGGCTTTGTTACTTGTTTCCAGGCTAACAGTTGATGCCTCACTTGTAAACGCTGAGGGATCACGCGTAGGATTTTGAACTTCGTACTTCTTCAGTGAAGTCATAATTGCCGGGAAATATTTCTTCCAATCCACTTTAAACGTTTCATTCCCATAGATACTTGCGTTGCGGACAGGATGGCCATACATGTCCTTGTAAATGTTTCCATAGTAAGCGGAATTCGGATCCAAAGCTTCACTGGGTGGTGTGAAGTTTTTGCTTTCCGACCCCGAGCTTGTTGTTGGCCAGTCAAACGCCAGCTCGTTTTCTTCGCTCATTTCACCTTGACTAATTTGCTTTTTCAATGGATAATTTTGCTTTGCTGGATGATTCTCGTCTAATGTTGGCTGGTCCAAAATGAGCCAAAAAGAGATAAAAGTTAAATAAGTGGCAGTTACAGCGAAAATTAATCGTTTTTTACCCCGAAACATGCTCATCATATCCTTATTGCAATTAGGCTGTGAGGATAAGGAGATATTATACTGTATAAAATTTTGTTTACGGAAATCGGCTTCACAAAACGTGAGATGAATATCTTGCTGAATACTTTGTTGCAATTAACCAACTTCTAACTTTTCCCACATCAAAATTTTCTTGAAATACACATTTTTCTGAAAGTATACCGAGATATATATACGCGTTTGCCTGAACATAGGCCAATGCACTGAGTTTGAATATTAACGTACAGTTGCTTGGTCGACGTACTGAGCAACAAATATTTAACTGAATTTGATTTTAAATATTAATATTTATTTAACATAAATTCAGTTGGGCCTCCATCGATTTTAATTTCAAATTTGTAGAATTATAGACTGTGTACCAAAATATGTGTCAAAACCTCTCTTCCACGGGAGGTACTCATCCTTATAAAATCCCAAATGCCATTTTCCCAGCATATGAGTTTTGTATCCGCATTGACGTAATTGCTCCGGCAGAAGGATATTATCTAATGGCAGACCGCGCGGCTGTGGTCTGTGTATTACCTCGTGCTGCATACCGGTGTGTATCTATCAACAATACAACAGTGTATCTTTTGAACATGCACCAGATAAGGAGATCTTTGTACGTTCGAGATCAACAACAGAAGAACATTATTCATGAGACCAAACCATTAAATTCATTATTTAATCCATCACCATCCATTAAATAAAAATAAAAATTGCAAAGCAACCTTGTAGAACTGCCATGGATCTGTGATGATATTATAAAATTGCTTGCAAATCGAATGCTGCATAGAATACTTGTTTACGGAAATCGACAAAGCAAAGCATTGCGTTACGTAATCGATTCCTCTCTGCTTATCGTATTAGTTCACTCAGTTCACAAACTGACAGTTTGTAGTGAAAGTGGTATATGGTACCTTTGCCTGTAAGGTTTACCCACTTACACTACAAAGTCTGTTTCCTTGTGTATATCTTAACAGTGAACTTTGATAGACTTCAGCAATAATGACACAGGAATGACTACTGTATAATCTGATTATATTTGAAGCTTCTTTGAACGAATACATCAAGATAGAACATTGTGACAGCAACACAATAAAGTCGACCACTTTCTATGGTTAACTTCGTAGACTGTGTCGCATTGAACAACTATGAATAACAACACACGCAAAGCAGGCATGCACGACATTTTTGTCACGACTTAATACGATAAGCAGAGAGGAATCGATTACGTAACGCAATGCTTTGCTTTGTCGATTTCCGTAAACAAGTATTCTATGCAGCATTCGATTTGCAAGCAATTTTATAATATCATCACAGATCCTATCAATACCTGATATCTTCCACTAAGAAGCTGTCCTCTGGTTGGGGAACATATCGGCTGAACGTAGTAATTTTCAAGCCGAACACCTTCGCCTGCATACAGAGTTGAGATAGGATAAATTTGGTTGCAATTTTTTTTGTAGAAAAAAAGATCAACGGTAAAATACGCAGATGGAGTAGTTTTACCTGCCAGTCTGTCAATAAACGGTGTATAAGCAAGCGATTCGTGCTCTCTGCCGTGATAACCAACATCGTTGAAACCGAGGTCATCGGCAAGTATATAAACGATGTGGGGTTTTCGACTTGCGTTTGAGTGCATTACTAGAAAGACTAAGGTTTTTAACACAAGTAGAACTCCTTTCATAATTGGACGTTGAATACAGCCCGAACTATAGTATGACGTATCGTTAAGATAAGCTGTTCATGCTACGTTTGTTTGAGCTTATATCAGAATGAAGTACACCTGGAAGTTTGCAAACCATTAGCGCTACGAAAACTCATCAAATCTTCACAAAGATCAACCTTAGACACAAACATCATATTACAATCACTGTTAAGTTTGACAATCCGACGACAATCCATACTTTGCACTTATTGGCTACAATATTTACATTTCTTAGTACCAAGAGCATGAATGTTACATTACGAAAAGAAAAGTACGAAATAATGCATTTTTCCTCAAATATTATTGGTTCTTCAAATTATCTTTCACTGTCACGGTGCAAAATTCATCCTCAGTGCTTTGTAATCATTCGCTTGGAAAATCGTTCCCTTGTGCGCTGATCTATCATAGGTGTTTTCACCATCGCAATTGTTTACACGACTCTCACCAAACAGAATCTGTTTTGCGGAGCGCTCTGACCTAAAAAATTGTCGTAACTCTCGCACAACGGTGAGTTAAATACCGGAATCTATATCAGCGTATGCGGCCTACAAAGGATAACGCAGTTCGCGTGACGTCATCAAGCGTATTATACGTTTCTGGTTTATACCGGTAGTAGATGTTTCAATAAATAAACTATAACCTTTCGTTGTTATAGCACCACAGTAGTCTATAGATGACATGTTTTAAGTCTTGGAGTTTTTGTGGCTTTCCCCCCGTTTATTGATAGTTTGTGGTCCTCACTTTTTGTGCTGTGACAAGCATTTTTCCGCTCCCAACCGTCAATGGCAAAAAATAACAATGTTTTATTTTCTATTAATTTGGAGAAAGTTGAAAGGTTTCAAATACTCTGGAGAATGACCTATCTCCAACCAATAATTCCTGTTCATTACAGCTCTGACGACACACCTGTCTAGAGGTAGTTTTGTATTTAGGATTTTGGTGCAGGTAACTAACCCAAAAAGTTAAATTGACTGACCAATCGTTTTGAACAAAAAACATCGTTTAGAAAACTCACATTTCAGTTGACAGTCACATTCCACGAAGATATTCGTCGCCAATTTATGGAACTAATTAGCCTACAAAGAAATCTCTTGTGTTCGGTTTCGATTGAACCGTGTCCAGCGAATGCGGAATATACTGGAATAAATCGCTTCAATATCTTTCCCTATTGGCTAGAGTGGTTTGCGTTGGCTGTCAATTAAAGAGGTTTATTTCTGTTTGAAAATTGCAGGACAGTGCAAAAGCAACAACGTAAAGAAAAGTACATCATACAGCGAGATTTCTCCACTCCATTATTAATAGTTACGAGTACAAGCAACATCAATCACTGTACTTGCTCGACTTTCACTCTCAGATATATTGGGAGACAAATTAGATCTCTCCAATATAGACGGCAATTAAGCGACTGGCAGGCCGACTTCACTTCACTTAATGAGCCCAGAACCGGTAAGTTATTTCCGGAAGACGATCCTGTCCACCACGGAACGGGCAGATTTGATACCGATGCTCAACCAACCTGCCGACGAATATCTAATCAATTTGTAAAGACCGTAAGTGGTTAGAACGCCAACCAAAGACAG
Organism: Clavelina lepadiformis; assembly: GCF_947623445.1. NCBI lineage: Eukaryota > Metazoa > Chordata > Ascidiacea > Aplousobranchia > Clavelinidae > Clavelina > Clavelina lepadiformis. The sequence goes on from NC_135241.1 coordinate 23,562,163, forward strand.
GGATAACATCAGTTCGCGCTGCATGCGAATAAAGAAGGGATTCTTTGCCATCATTTCATCGTAAATGTTTCCACGAACGTTCTTGTGAGGAAAGGGAGATTTTGGGATATCGACGCCGAGAAATTTGCACAGAGGTTCCCATCCATCTTTGACATTAAATACCAGCAGCTTGTCCTTTGGCGCTTTCTGCAATGCCAGTGCATATTTTTGTTTATAAAGCAGAGCAACTTAAAGTGAGGGGCAAGTCCAAAAACAACAAACATTTTTCAAAACAATTTTACCAGAATATTTAGTGAGTATTGTTCTTCTATATAAGACCAACTTGTTTTTGGACTTGCCCCGCACTTTCACAACTATGCACCAGGAAAGGGTCCCCACCAAATGCCACGAAAAAATTATCTAATGATTCACATTCCCCTACCACTCTATAGTTTTATATTCATTAAATCAGGGCTACTGAACTGGCGGACCGCGGTCCGAATGTGGACCTTTTCAGTGTCGAATCCGGACTTTATCTGTCTCAGTATTTACGCAAATGAAATCGTCCATCATTAGTTTTGTTATTCCTGCTTATTCAATTAATCAACGAGTATGTAAGTGGTAACTTAATACCCATCCAGAGAATAATAATTATTATATTATATACCGTATTTTAATACATTTGTATGACTGTAAGTTATTTTATGAGAGTTATAACGGACCTAAGCAAATTTTGAACTTTTGTAACTGGACCTTTGCTAAGAATAGTTGAGTAGCCCTGCATTAAATATTTCAATTTGTTCATTGAGTTTGTCTGGAGCAAAAAGCTGCTAAATATTGTGCTGCTACTAAAAAAATTTTGAAACAAATGAAACATGGTTAAAATACTGAACAGAGAGTTTAAAAGACAACATAACTTACTTCAAGCACATAAGAGTTATGTCTTCTATAAGTCTTGAGGCAGAGCAGTTCATTTATGTCGTTAATCCGGAAATAGGACCTATTTCTTACACCATATGCAGCTAAACCTATTCATATCAATAGGTTAGAAAATGCTCCAGTAATTTATCATTGATTCATAAATTAAACTCACAAATGTCCAAGACAAGTTAGTCAAGTGACAGATACCATTATCACATGATATGATGAAATTAATTGATCTCACAATGTTTCCTTGAAATGAAACAAACCTATGGTGGCGCCATAGTGGTAGAACCTTCGGTACGACGGTGATAAATATCGCATCAGTGTGATGATAACGTTTTTCAGTTTATTTTGTTGAGCTTTTAAGCTTTGAATCCAATCTTCTTCGCTCTCACGCATGGTCAGTATAATCTAGACAAGTTTAATGAATCTACTTGACTTGTATTAACTGTTATTCGTTATGAAATGGTAATGACTAATGAGTATGGGTTGTTATTAACATTAAATGTTATTTTGGGTTGATTGACTTGAAATTTATTTGTTTTCATTAATGGGCATTGTTAAGGACAATTATCATGTTTTGAATTACCGTGAATACTAAAATATCTTTTCCAATCTTTGTTAAGGTTTAACTGAAATATTAAATCATGTTAAAATGTACCAGCAAAAAATACTCAAAAGATAAAGGCACAGACCTTTCAAAACTTAGTTAGTTATGTCTAATTGGTTAATCATTTATTATACTGTGTTTCTCTAATTTTATATAATTAAAATCTTTTTTAAATCTATAATTAAAATCTTCACGACTAAAAATATACGTAAATATCAAAATACCTAAAAATAACCATATGTAACACTAGCACCAACGTAAGTGCAAATTGATATTTTGCATATTTGCGGATGAAAAGCGTTCTATTAAACCTAACCTTGGCCTCAGGATATGCCTGATGTAATTCTTCCCAGAAGTACCAGGTTGGTAGATCTGTGACTGCGTCAACATCTTTGTACATGCGGCGAAAGTCGTCAATTGTTCCTCCTTCTTCACAAATTCTGATCCAGTCGTTGCCATGGTACTGGTAATGCTCAAGAAAATCATAAACATTCATGCCCAGTTGCTTCAGAGCTATGACCATGCTCTTGGTACCAGTCTTTGACATTCCAGCTAATATCACCTTCATTTTTCCTAGAATTAATTGACTGAAAATTGCCAATGTAGCAGTTACAATTATTACCAACATTAGCGAAGGTATTTCAAATAATTATGCAATATCAGTAATGCGTGATATACATAGAACAGTAAATGCTATTACAATGCCTTTGTAGTCAGTAAATGGATATGTCACAAGTAACATTTCAGCAGAGGCACACAAAAGAATGATTCAGTTTTATGTAACACAAGCCAAGACGGTAACAGCAGACCTGTGTCAAACAGCCCAAGTCATTTTAATGTCGGATCCGTAGTCGACTGGTTTGAGCGCTGGGCTTACAATTTACAATAATGCGGCAGAGTGCAATACCCAGTGGTGCTACCGTTGTAATGACCGTGGGCAAGGCATTAACGATGCTAGATCCTGGTCAGTGGTCCCGATAAACAGTTCCAAATTCTGGCAAAAAAGCACAAAAAAAATACATGTTCATCTACCGAAACTTGCACAACGGCTAGCTTGGTAAGAGGAATTATCGCCAGGTTGAAGTCGTACAAAAAGATTCCTTAGTTTGCGGACAAAGATTATAATATAATATGACAATCTGCAGTCTTCCACCACGCACCATCATCCCATGTCAAAAAGAAATGAAAATGCTCAAACAACACCATAGGGAATTACCCTAAACTTTATGTCATCATAGACATCAACGAATAATAAGGAAAGCCACCTGGGGATAAGGAAATGTGCTAATTAAATTTTAAGTCACAAATTTGCATATTGTTATATATCTTTTGGTTTGTAGGACAAGAAATATAATCTCCGTTTGAGTTAACTATTGTAAGCTGTGAATTACAAAAGCGATTGTTACTCGATCTCTTTGGAAAACTTTTCGTGGTGATCATTTTGACTGTTGCGACTTGCGAACCTCTTTTACAGCAAATCGATTTTTCATCATTTTTTCCCCGTACGAAATTATTGCGACAGTAAACAAACCCCGTCCGTAACTGCTGAACTGTGGTTAAGAGAAAGGCTCACTGATGTGTAATCGGGTGGACGGCTGCTATAAAACAAAATTATGTCTAACTTTTACGCCAAACTATGTGCGGGAGATCTCTGTAACGGACATGGTATTTTTTTGTATTGTTTATTTTTCGCAATAGACTGTGCGGTGTCATCCTCGCCGAAGGAACTGTCAATCTGAATCAGTTCGCAAGTTATCAACTGATATTAGCTACGGAATTGATAATTATTTGCGCAGCCATATACTAAAGCATGAGTAAGCTATTATATAATTGTCCTAGTTCAGTAGCCTGGTTTGTAAAAAGTGATAAAACGCCAGAAAGAAAAACGGATATAGTATACAAGTTTACAACCACAGGATGCCTTTTGTATGCTAGCCCCCAGTTACTCAAATCGTGATGACATCTGGTTGTGCACTTGTAAACTAGACCTAAAATCAAATTGACGTCAAATTGTAGTGCCAAATCAGACTTTTAAAAGTACAGCAAGCCTATTTACGTAATTTTCCTGCTTTCGTAGATTGTTAGTGTCAATCTCTTGTACGTTTGCACTTCGTCTTCAAGGCCTAAATGAGTAGGAGTTAGCCTATGAGGTAATAAAAAGAAATTACTAAATTATGAGGTAATTAATACTCAATACTCGTTCATTAGCATATTAATGCATACTAGGCTAACACCAACTGGTTTGAATCTTTCGTCTCTGTACTGCGCTTTTGACAAAAAATAAAGTGATTGATCAATTGATTGATCCTGATATAGGAGAGCAAAAGTAAAGAAAAAGTATTTAAGCTATAGCAGTAGCAGTTAACCTCTTCATGTAGAAGCGAATTTTGAAGGTTAACTGCAAGTTCTGAGTTTTAACGACTTAAATTGAGCTGATTTTATGTTGTTTTTAGTGCATATTTTTACGTAAGTTGTAGCTTGTCATACACAATAGAGCAAAACGATTTAAAATGGAAAATCAGCAGAATGGTGATGGTGATTTTCAAGTGGATAATGATCCTGATGATTTTCCGTCTTCAAGTCAGTCTTCCGGAGATGTAAGAAGAAGAGACCAAGAGCCTGAAATTTTGAAGAAAAATCCACCCCCAGTCCGACCAAGACCAGCAAGCACTTATGGACGTCGAAGAACACCGCACAGCAACTTCAATGAATCAAATGCCACTTCATCTAATAACAGTTTAATGCAACAGCCAACTCCGATCCATGACTATGAAGCTTCTCCTTTGTCTAACACTAGTAATAGCTTCCAAGAGCTTTCTGAAGAGCCACAATCCAGCAGTGCATCAGCACAGAACCCTTCGGATATTCCATCAACCAGCAACGGTACTTCATGCGCCACAGCAGTGGATGGGGTTAAAACGCGCACCTTTGCCCAGCAAGTCAGCAGGGAAGAAATGCAAATCGGTGAGCAGGCAAGGCTGTTGCTCAATCTCTTCATTCAAGAACGTGCTGGTGTTGAAAACGCACAAGTGACACCCATAATACGGGACTTGTGTCCGGCTGATAAGTCCAGTATGGCAACTGCTGGTTTTAGCGATGAAAGCTTGAGTGACATCGCCCTGACTTTGCGCAGAATCGGTGATGATATTTCACGCAATGCTGAGCTTAATAACTTTATCGAGCAAGTCCCCGTGCATTCAACACGCAACGTTTTTATGAAGGTGTGTTTGCAAATTTTTCAAGATGGAAATCTTAATTGGGGAAGAGTTGTGGCACTTTTTTATTTTGCGTATCGTTTGATCATCAGGACACTGACAAAAGGGCTGGATAGCGTGCCATGGGCTCGAGAGCTGTTGTCGTGGGCGGTAGAATTTATTGTCCGTCACGTGGCGCGGTGGATCATCAGCAGAGGGGGATGGAGAATGATCAAGGAATGGTTCGGCGTTCCAAACCAGGTTTGGGTTGGGCTTTGTGCTGCTGGCCTAGCCATGACACTTTGGGCTCTTTTTAAAAAAGATTAATCTTGTTTTAATGTTCTTTTGTATCATTTGAGTATAGAAGAGTTTATTGCTTTTTAGCCTTTATTAATTTCATCAGTTTTCTATGAATGTACAATCGTGGTGCTAGTTTTAGTACTGCTGGTACCGGATAACATAACATACAAATGGACTGTTTAATGCATGAGCTTTACTGGCACAGCTTTACTGGCCTCAGTATAGACAACTTACAACAAATGCAAAGTTCTGACATAATGAACATGTTAGATTGTTTACAGCATTGCACGGCAGCATGTTGATTTAAGAAAATTAAAAATAATGTGATGTTAGTTTTTACCAAAAAATTGGATAAAATCTAACACCCCTAAATATTTAAAAGCACTATATTATGTTCTTATGCCACGAATGCAAACGGTGAAGATAAGTTGCTGTTCAAAGCGCTTATTTGTGCATTTTATTTCATTGATATCGAACCAGGGTAACTGTTTCCTTCCTAGAGTTGGCAATCAAAAACCAGTAGACATAATTTGACCCCAACTCTCCAAACAATGTAGCAATCCATTTTGTACTTGGTATACATTTTCAGTGTGCTGTATTGTTTACTGCGCTTGTAGTGATGTGACTATTGTAATGCTGTTAATTGCATACTAATATGATATGTATGCTCTTTCAGCAAGAATGTTTATATATCTGTTTTGGATTTTTCTAGCTATGTTTGTTTTCACTGTTCTATTATTTTCATATATCATGATTTCATTTTGATTTTGTACACAATTGATATAATTTGGTGATAAGCAAGATTTTAGCAAACGATGGTTCCTTGTAAAGGCAAAGATTTGTAAAATTCACTGAACACAACTTACTTACATTTATACTTTTGTAGGTTTTGTTTTTTGTATTATTTACCGAACTGTGGTGAGTTGTGTTGATATTACTATCTATGAATTGTGTGAACAAATCCCCTGACGGCTGTCCAATTAATTAAATCCTGACTGAACAATACTGTAATATACAGTAGTACTGTGCTTATTGCAACACCAGCATTTTATACTATTTGTTATTTTGATTTCTTGAACGTGTTGATTGTGACTCAGCATTTCTGTTCCAATCATCAATCCTAAGGGTAATTGTTTACGAATTCAATACGGATTGCGACACCATATCAGGTTTCACCATCGATTGTGTTAGAGAAGAATTGTTGACTCTCTGACATCTTCATATGTTTATTATTGTTAAACTCAATATTATCGCTGTTTTGTTTTATCTATATGTATTTACGAACAAATAATTACTTCTAATTAAAAAAATGCTTGTAGTGTAATTTTGGCAGCATAGAGTAATATTTTAGTATATTTTAGGCTTATGCTGATTGTATTTGTTTGCTGAACATCTGCAACGGTTGAAAAACATCTGCTTTTTTAAATTTATCATACATGCGTGTGTAATTGTTTTTCAAGCTGATTTGGTATGACAGTTTATGTGTACAATGTTTGTCGCAACCACTAATTGAGATTTATGAAATTTGATGGATTGTTTGGCGCTGTTGTATTCTTATGATTGCACAAAATACTTTGTAAATCTATTGAATAGATTCCATCTCCAGCATTCTTCATTCCTGTGACATTTTTTAAAGTTATGTTACTGGTGTGGCGTATTCTACGTTCAATTTTACCACTGACATGCATTTTAATTGTAGATGCTGCGTGCTTCATAGGACTAGGAAATTGCTTTGGTTGGTCTCTGCCTCGCTATGGCATTGAAGAAGATTTTCTTTGCACTGCCTGTTTGTAGCTCCCGATGGATATCAACATCTTACTCGAGATCTGCGGGATTTCAGGGATCAAAGGCCAATATTCCGTTGGAGATGAAACTGAGGATGATCGAGAGGAAGAAAAGAAGAGTCGAGAAGCTTTCCAAACAACCTCTCGCTTTCATCCCGATCACAGACTTTTTTATTCCGTATTCGTGGAAAATGGATGAACGGTTAGTTTTCCTGAAATGATTGACAGAAAATGTATATTTGCATGGTGATGCGATGTTGCAATACGACCACAGCAATGCCAGCACTTAGCTACAAACATAAAGGAAGTTGTTGAAAGTGATATGCTAATTAGTCATCCACTCATTGAATGGGACCTCAATTTATGCAAAGTTGTTATGCGAGATAGTTAAAAAACTGCAAAATGGCCTTAGCTATACAAAGCATGTGACTTTTAGGGCGCGGCCAAAGCTGGAAATTTCTGAAGAAGAAGAAGACAAACGAGTTCTCCTGGAAAAAGAGTGGGCGAGGAAAACTTTCCGGTCTCGCAAGCAAGAAAGCTGGAAAATAAAATTACTCCTGCGTCACCAGGTGAAACTTTTTTTGGGTGTTGCTGTACCTTACGTAGCTCTTGTAACAATAACAAGTAATTTACATCAATAACCTTACAAAATCTACCTCCCGACAACGCAATGTTAACATTACTTATAGCAAAGGGCTTTAGAAGAATTGCGGCAGGAATCAGAAAAGCTTTACAATGCAGCACTACAGTGTGAAGATCTTTCCATCCCATTCACATGCCGAGGTCCTGTGCAGAGCACGCCGCTTGAGGGCTACCTTCCACCACTAGGTGGCTATGAACACACAGATCCCTTATTCTCGAAAGACGACTTAAGCTTGCCAGAAGTTTGATTTGATATTTGAAATAAAACAGCTGTTTATAAAAACCTTTTATTGTTGCATCACAGTGTAAAAAGTTAAGCTGTTTAAAAGATGATTATGGCAAGGTGCCTCCATCATCCAACAACATTGCAAGATAGGAGCAGTAACACATGAAAACACGAGCCATTTTTTGTTCACGCACATTTTATGGAAGACCACGAAGTAGATCAACAAGCAGGGGGCTGCAATAGTAGTAAATTCATAACATTTTCATAACGCTGAAAAAGATCGGTTGGCTTTTCGTCATCTTGAACGGCGATGCTTTGCACAAACATAGGGTTCGTGTCTAGAAACTCAGTCAATGCGTCCGAGAGTTGGTCACGAGGTGTAACTAAAAATATTGACAGAAACAGTTCCACGTACTTCTTCACAAGACGTATTTTAACAAACTTTCTTTATCAAACGAACAACAATAAGCAGTGAAAATACAAAGACATTAACTACGAGAACTACACAAGATAAAACAACTACAACCACTACTAAATCCAGCCAGGAACTTACCAATTTCTTCTTCAATCAAAGAGCACCAAGCATCGCGAATTGAATCAGCGAGTTGCAAATCGTGCGAAGTTCCTCCACCTTTGGATGAGGAGAGCAGGACGGACATGCATGGGATCAACCTCTTCCTCATGATTTCAAGTCCCCGGGTGGCTGTGGCTTTCTCATTTGATCGCATTAAACTGAGCGCGTCTTCATGCACTCTCTGCAGCAGTAATCAAAAACATACAAGAGACATTGCGCTTACATTACAATTGTCAGCTACAGTTAGATCGGCGACAATAAAGTCAGTGCTAGCACCTGACAAACTGAGAATGGATAGTAATAAGTCAAAAACATATTTAAGAAGCAAAGTGGACTTGCTTAAGTTTTAAAGAAACCGATGGTTGCTATGTGACAGCTCATTTTGCCAACGACTAATGCTAACCTGAATGCATATCCTGCTGTATCTTCCTACTAGTTTGATGTCTATGTCCATATGTGGCTCTGTGCTGCTGATGACTTGCTTTCGGTCGTGAATCGTTACGAAGTGCTGAAGGGCCTCAAAATATTCCCTACGGTGAAATAATTCTAAACCATGTATCAGGTGACAAGTGGCAGAGCAGAAGGACTGGTAGCGATCTTTCCATTCCTTTACAATAAAGTTGATGAGCTGTTAATTACAGCAAGCCCCTGGTTTGTAGAGGCCCAATTCATGTAGTTATAACTTTCGTGCCATTAACATCATAAAAGTAACAGCTATATATGTACATTGTACAGCATTGGTAATGCCAATAGTGGGAATAATTCCTGATTAAATGAATATTAACAAATCATCACAAGGTATATACTGGAATAAAAGAGATTCGAGATCCACCTTATATTGGGATGCGTCGAGATCTTCAGGTGTGAGATTGTTCAACTTATCCAAAGCACAATTCATAATATCCGACGATCTTTTGTCATATTTTAGTCTAGCATCAGTGAATTGCTCCAAAATACATCGTTCTATCACCTACAGAAACGGTAGGGCTAGAAAATGAACTGAATGCGACAATCGCTGTCTGTTACGTTGTATTTCAATGCGATTGTCAGCAATGGTTTTCAAATCACCATCACAGCTAACCTTTCTTGGTGCATCATTCTGATAAAGATAAATGACAATATTCAACAACCGCGGATCGGATTTCAAACTGTTTGGCTCCTCCGAGAGTCTTCGTAATCTTTTCATCTCATCGTTGATCGCCTGTTTTAAAAAAAAGTCTTAAAAATTCCGAAAAAAATTCAAACTTGGAGATTCAATCTGTTACACTCTTGCTCTGAATGGGGCTGCAATACACGTCGTGTATGTCAAGTTTAAGTTGACAAAAGCCAGACAGGAGTAGAAAAGAAACAAATACAGGAGGAACCAAGAGAGATTACGCAAGAGCATCAATTGCATCTTCCTACCTCTAACAATGCTTCTTCTGGACCATCTAAGTTATATGTCTTTCCCACTTTCATAATTGCCAATACACAGGACTGTATAACAGGGCAAGAAGCGCCCTAGGAAGAAAGAAAAAAAAGAATTTCTAACTTTTGCTTTATCTAAAGCAGGGATTCCCAACCTTTTTTATTACTCGCACCTCTGGAAATTTTTTTCATGTATTGTCAAACACCTTACTTCCAAGGAATGCAGCTTTTAACTAACGGAAGTTAAACACTTTGGGATGCAAATAATTGCCTTTCCCTAGATCTTGCACCCCCTAATAATTCATCTCACACCCCTGGTTGAGAACCCCTGATCTAAGGCAACCCAGTGTGAAAAGCCTGTTTGCGCTGGTGAGAGAAATCTAGCGAAATAAATGGGAAAGAAAATAAACCTCTTCTTCATCAAAGAGAGTGAAGGTCACATCAGGAGGATTTTGTTCAAGAATAACATCGTTATCAAAGTTTTTTTCGCTCTCGTTCATATCTCTGTTGGATTCTTTCCCGCTATTACTTTCAGCATTCTCCTGATCTTCGCTCAGCTGATATTGTCAGAAAAATGAGGAAGAAAAGAGGAAGAACAAGGAGATTAAAGATTTGCGAGATCAAAAGGATGTTGGTAGTTTAGTGAACGAAGCAGAAATATTTCTGTTCACACCATATATTTCAATTTCAAATTCTTCAAACACGATTCACCTTTTCAAGTGCTTTCTCCGCTCCCATTCCCTGATAAGTGTCACCGGCTCGATCGATCGCCGTTTTCAGATCACCGAGGTTCCACGTGCCGTTCTCCTCCGATGTGTCCACTGAAATATCGAGTCAACATTGATATAAAAATATGCCAAATTAGAACAGCAATCTGCACTTCAATAAAAATATTCTGACAATACAGCGCTGGTAAGTTTCTGAAGATTCCGCGGAGCAAACTGAAAGTTGGTGCCGTTATGACGGATGCAATAATCACTTCTTCACGCAAACGGTGCAGAAAAGAATGAAAAACAACCGATGACCTTTTACACATACTTTTCGTAGACATGTCTCCACTGCCGTCTCCTTGGCATTGAAGAGAGAGCTTTGTGGCTTGCTCCAGATTCCAGCGATCTAAATCTTCCTCGAATTTTTGGTTGTGTTTCTGCACATGTTTCACTAGGGTTGCATCCAAGGATACTTCACCAGATGCATCTTTACCTGCACAAACAGGCCCTGTATTATTTTAAGTGAGATTTGTTTGTGATGTAGTTTTCCAGAAGGTTTATGACGAAGCGTAACTCAACACTGTGTTTAACATAAAACTCTTTATCCTTTACAATGACATCAACTTCAACAAAGACTTTTATTGATTATGTGAAGTGGAATTCAAAAAACTCCTGTAAATGAACATATGTGACTTAACTTACTTAATTTATTCTTTAAACTTATAAACACTCTGACCATGTTACAACTCACTAATTCAATATGACACAAATGCTTCCTGAACTCTAAATTTTACCTCGAAATAAGTCACTTCTTTTGCTGTCCACATAGATAAGACAATAAGCGCTGGAATTGTTGGTGTAATCGCTGAACAGAGAGTTTCCGACCGAGTCTGAATTCAACTGCTCAAAAGTTGCTTCGGTCACGGTGATATCGTTAAATTTCAACCAGCGCTGGTTGATGTGGTCTCGGATGTACGCCCAGTAGTGACCTTTTGAAAGTGATTTTGTGCAAAATTAATCACGAAAACAGGATTGGATTTGTGTTGTAAATCATTAAGTCCAGTTCATAGATTTCAAGTTCAAGTTCATAGATTTCCCAGTTATAAGTTTGAAAACGTGAGTTTGATCAAAAAGACAATAATAAATTTACTCTTTCTTTCTTTAATTTACCAGCTGTGGCCTGTCCTTGATGCACCAGCACAGCATGTAATGAGTATGGATGGTTGTGTAATTGAGATTCTTCATAAATTCGATCAATGTATCTTTCTGCTTCCAGAATCTGACTTTTCAAATCTGAAGTATAGAAAAAAATCCGACCCGTGTTCTGCCAAAAAATCCTGAGAGCAGATAGATTTGGAAAGCAGCCAAAATGAAAACTCACCACTCATCTGTTTTTCTACTTCCCGTTTCCATCTTCGAAGGACACTCTCGACCAATTGCGCCTCGTTTTCCAGTGAGCAGGCCAACGACAGATCCTTACCATCATCTTCGATTGGAGGAGGGCTTTTTGACAACAAATTCGACGCTTCGTTGAGAGAAGTTTCGACTTGCTCACTGCTGTCCTTGATTCTCTTGTTAGGGGAAAGCCCATCACTAGGTGATCCACTTCCAAGCCTCCTGATGTTGATGGAATAGATTTATGTAGTAAGCCACAACCCTTACCTACACCAGTGACATCACAGATGCATACAATAAGCATAAGAACAACAAGCACCGCGACTATGAGCATCTAAGGAAAGAGTTCAGCAAATCTAACACTTAGCACTAATAATAACTTTATTATGTTAAAATATAACAGCTCAGTTTAACATTGAGACGTCAGTAGCAATGGTAAATCAATAGTGCAGAAATTTGTCACTACGCAAGTTATACCTTCTCCCTGTCTTCAACCCCGATGACCCGGCATCTTCGAGGATGGAATTGTTCCTCTCGCACGCATAATCAGCACAGCACGATAGAACACTGGTTAGCTCAAAGACATTACCATCGTTCGGGAAGTTTTGAAGTCTGCGTCATAAGGTTCATAGAAAACAGCAAGTTGTGGAGTAAGTGCACGCATGTACACAATGTGCTAAACAAATTCCATTCCACAGGGTTCAAGTGTTCCCACAAACCAAACAATTTTGAGAGGTAACGTTAAGATCAGGGGCGGGCAACATACGGCCCGCGACGGGATTTTGAGCGGCCCGCAGACAGTTTCCGGTTTTACATGATAATGATAAGTGATAATGATAAGTCACCAAATTTCAAGTTTCTACACTAAACAATGCAACTGTACGCCACGTTTTGCAGTGACTGTGTGCAGGAGAAGCCACACCAATTAAAAATAGGGTTAAAGTTTACAATAAATACGATTTATTCCTTGCATAGGTGGATAAATACACGATTAATGTATCGATTCAGGAATCCGGCCAGCCAAGTACTTTATATTCTCATATCAGGCCCGCCCCTGGTTAAGATGAACCGAAAAATATACTTAGTGGTGCCAATGCACTCATTGCTTCATTCACAGAAGGGAGTGAAGTAAGTGAAGGTGCAAGAAGTTTAAAGTTTGAAAATATGATGGTGGAATTTATTTTGCCCTCCTTCAACCCATGCAACCTATGCAATGTCATTTCTCACACTGCGTTTCATCTGATACAAAAAATTTAAGCGCACGCTTTAAACGTCACTTTATTAATAACTAGCCCATCCTAATCCTGCAAGTTCTTGCCCTGTTATGTTTCTAAGTCGTACGTTTAGGTTCTTGGTAATCTGGATAATACCTTGGGTCATTTTTAATCCCATGTAAAATTGTGTGCAAGTTAAAACAAAAGTAGAAGATAGCTAAGATGACAGAAAATAGAGAACTCACCGCGACAGATTTACTTTGTGTTTACGAAGTTGTGAACGAAGGCCACGAACTTTCTCACGTTTCTCGCGTGTGACTTGCATGTTACAATCCAAGTACCTGAGAATATTAAGTGGATGATATTATTAGAACACACGATAATACAAATACACAACGAAACAGACACTTCAAATAGTTTTTAATTCTCTCAACTATAAAAAAACTCATCTCAACATAAATTGAGCAGTAACACGTGTGATTGAAAGTTCTGCAAATTATCAGGAACTTAAAATAAAACAACCACATTTCGGATGACAGCAATATTTTATTGTGTTCAATTAATGAGCTAAACAGCTTTACACATCTGTTGCATGTCACTTTCAACAACTTCGCTAATCATAATCTGCAGCTGTTCCAAGAAAAGGAAATAGGTAACCTTAGTTTACCAAGGTGAAGGCTTATAATAAGGACTAAGTGTTCATTTCATCACCTGTCCATATAAAGTATTGAGGGAAAAGAAAGACGATCGTGGATCTTCTCTGCCCTTCCTGTGCTTTGGTTGAAGTGGAATCGAGAAAGTTGGAAGGTCAACACTGGAGGGAGTTTTGTAAACCAAACCTGGGCAAAGAAGTTGACTCGTTTACGAAAAAGTGATTTTATTAGATGAGTAACAAAGGGGTTGTCTGAGACAACGATGCTTTGTTATCCATTAACAAGAAAGATTGCTTGAAATGAGGCCAAACATTTTCACTTCATTGTTATTTGACAGAAACATGAGCAGCTTTTCTAATAAAAATGAAGAACCTCTTGGCTGGTTAACGCCGGATCATAATGTCCTCTGGCGGTAGTGTACTCCAGACTTTCATGAAGATTTTTGCGGCCTTTTATGCAGAGCGGCAGAATACCGAAACTGTGCTCTTGTTCAAAACTATTTCCTAAACAAACATGTTAGACAATTTCTTCTCCCTTTCGCAACTACAATACAGGAAAATAATTCAAATTACAAACCGTTATTGATTCCAACAGTTTTTGAAATCCCATAAAAAAGTTCAACCATTGGGTTTACAGGTGGCTTTGGTGAAGAGAGGACTTCAGTAAAAACTTCATTATCATTTGCAGTTGACAAAAAGCTGAGACCAGGGTCATTGGAGCAGGAGCTGCTGTGGCGTTCATTTTTCATCTGGATCTCGCACTGATACCGGAAAACATCTTCCAACTGATCGAGCAACATATGAATGCATTCACTTGCATCCTGCAATGTAACAATGTTCAGACACACTCAAAAAATGATGTCTCTTTGCACATTTACTTCAACTATCTTTTCCAATTATTGCAAGATTTTACACGACTCTGCTTTACGCTGAAACACAAAAGACCTGTTGACTGTCATTGCTCTTGGCCAGAAATGCTTCCTGCAGAATGTTGACGCACTTAATAGGATCAACATAACTTCTTCTAGAAGCGACCATAATGGCAAATAGGCAACGTAGCTCATGAACGAATTGCAAGTTTCTCTGTGTCTGAATGAGCATTAATTACAAGCATATTAGCACATTTTAACTAAATAGTTCAACAGGTAATGAAAGCGACCTACATGTGAAAGTTCACTTCACTGTCCATGAACAACTTTAGCAAAGGTGCTCTTAACCAGATATACAACACATTAATGTAAGCCAAAACTCAAGTAATAAAAATATAGAAAATCATTACCTCATTAGATATTGAAGAGTTGGGAATTGCAGATGTAAGTCTAAGGAGAAGGGACCGAAAATAAGGAAGATGAAAAAGGGACTGGACAACAACATTGAACCAACACGTGTTGCCAACATTTTGCAATCCTACGGGCCAGTCTCCGTCTGCAGTAGATCATAGTGCTCATTGTAAAGCAATAACACTGTATTTTTACAAGCGAAGACGATGAAATGACCCTCGCTTATGTCTATGTGTTTCGTAGTAAATGGGGAAATAGTAACGTATTAAAAGCTATGGGTCATTTCTATTAGCATACTACAATTCACTGAAATTTACAGATAAATGAAACGATATTTATTTGATTAAAGACATAAAGGAAAATGCATTTCCACTTTCCCAATATAAATTGTTTAAATGTGGTAGATAGAAATGCAATGGTCACTGGGGATGTTCAGAGTCAAGCACAAGTACGGATATAGGTCATTCTTTGTTGTTCACACACATCTGAATCCTTTATTTCGCATAATGTAAGAAATGAACAGCAAAACATTCAAGTTTTCGGCTGCATAAATAATCTACGATTTAGACTGGAAAATAGCTGCATCACTTGCATAAAATCATAGTAATTTATATAAGGAAGAAGTCGATTTCTTTCATTGAACAAGAAGGTGACAATTTAAAGCATGATTTGTTTGCTTGTCAGGTATTTTGATGAAGTAAAATGAGCGTAGTCACCAGATTTGAATTAGCACGAATATCAAAATTTATTATCGGCATTCCAACAAATCAATTCTATTCCAATTTGCCGCACACATAATAGTAATGTACTAACATAAAAGCAGCAAATAACAGCCTTTTTCACCTTTTCTCAGTAGTCGATGCGGATCAGCAGGGTCGTAGTGGATAAATTCTTCAGGCCGCCTTCGTTTATGCCTTCCTTCAATCTCAGCTATGCTTTGTGCAAGTACTCTAAACAAATCTCAATTGTAATTGCCCACACTGATGGTGATATATACTCATGCTGATTATATGAGTACCGGTACTTTTCACAAACTAAACAGTTCCAAACCTTTCCAGGTCATCGTCTGGAAATTTGCTCGACGAACTTTGCATGTGACTAGAGGACGGTCCATCGACATCTTGTAAACTTAATTCTATTGCTTTTTGTAACTCGGCGTCTTCGTTTTGCTCGTTGATTTGTTGCAAGCTCTTCCCAGACGACGGACATGCTGTAAACAATTTAAATCGACAGTGTAACCAATTTCTAACATAATTCAATGCCCAGTGTCCACACAGAATGTATTTCCAACAATACCTTTTATTCTGATAGATTTTTCTGAGCTAAAGCAACCATAGCAAGCTAAATTAGTGAAATATCGAATCATTGAGCATTGCACATCCAGCCACACTGTGCATTATAAAACTGGTAACAACACACACAGTAAGGGAAGGCTATGTGTTCGGCTAGTCATATCATATCCTGCATCTCAGTGAATAATGCTTCCCTATGATATAATGGTGTGTACATAAATCATTGGAATTACTCACTTCTTCCAGCTCTTATAGTGATTACATCACTGTTTATAAACTCCGCTTTTTTCCTTTCAACAGACACCATGGTGCTTATAGAAACACTATATCAAAATTCTAAAAAAACAAATGCCAAAACCCAATACAAATTTGATAAGGAACAACGCTATTTGTTTTACTATTCCTTTCAATGAAAGCCTCACGCTGGCATATAAGATATATATATCATCATCACATACTGGCCAGGACATCTGAAATGTCTGTAATGCCTTGGAAGATGAAAACTATTTCACAAAGTGATGAAACTTGACCAGAGTCAAAGTTGTGCAGGCAGCTCACATGCTGAACAGGTGGCCAACTGTATTAGGAATTCCCTCTACATGGTCCACACTATCTCATAGAAGAAGACTACCCGCCACTGATTAGCTCCTTCAATGTTGGTCACACTTATAAATAGAACATGGCTTTCTTTTCCACACGCCAGACATTATGACCTCATAGATACTCCTTTTCCATTATCACCAACTGTCATTCCCAACCCAGACTTCCAAGCCTTTGCTCTCCTTCTCTCTCTTAGTTAACTCCAAGCAGAGTAGCAAGCACAGCTATTGGCATATCACTACATTACTTCAACAAAGTTACCAACTAGTCATGTATGGTATAGATGAGAGGTGCCAAATTGTCTACATGTGGGAATTTTTACCAGCTTGCGATTGACTGCTGATAAATTTGTACCAAAACCAGTGTTTGCAATCTAACAACACCAGTAAGAAAAACGCAACATATGATACAAGAACTGTGTGCAAAATTAAAATTCTCGGGTTTTCATTCTCACAAGCTTTCTTTCATGGTTACGGCTATCGCTGAATCATTTATGTTTGAATGCGTAAGACCGCCAGGTGAATAAGTAAAACTTGGAGGCAGCGTAGCTAAAACCACAAAGGGGCCTCAACTTGGCAACAATAATCCAGTTGCTACTAATTATATCGGTACTATTCGTAAGGTGGGCCTAGAAACACTTTCATCAAATTGGTTGACGACACAGTTAAACTTCTAAAAAGTTCTATTCAAGTCAACAATAGCTTGCAATTGACTTGAAAGCCTTCCGACATGTCGATCGAATCAGCCATACCTGGTATTTAATCAGTTTAATTGCATTTAATCATGGTATGAGCTGTAAGCGTCATTGCCTATAGTGTAGGCAAAGCATCACTGCCTGAAAAAATCTTTCATTGTCTGGAATTTAGTCAAAATCTCGCACTGGTACGACATCATAATCTTTATCCTCGGATTGTCTGGAAAATTTTCAGATTCGCACTGCCTGGATATTTTTGGCAATGATGTCTATGGTATGAGCTGTGTTGCAATTTATATGAAAGCTAAAGTTACATATGTAAAGTACGATGATGGATATGCACCACACAGTCAACTCCTAAGTAACCTAATGACTTCCTCCATCTAATATGCAAATGTCATAAGTTGTAATAAGCTAAAATTATTGATCAGAGCCTCAAACTACTAAATATATAATGTACAAGATACCTCAACTTTTTAATTTGCAAAAACTATTTAAATTTATTTGTAAAAAGTTTCACCTGAACATTAATTTCAAACACTACTGATAACCACGAGTTTGTATAGCACACTTTCACGTAAGATTATATCCTTAGAAAAAATAAGTCTGTTTTCTAGAGGATAATAACATGCAAAATATCAAGCTCAGTATAAAAGATACAAATGTGTTACCCCAGTACATCGTTACATGTGTACTTAAAACCTACACAGTAAATCTGTCTAATATTTATATATAATGCGTTCTTTCTAAACCTACCCCAGAATTTTCCTTGAGCCGTATCCCTCGTAGCAACATCACTCTCAGTCGTTACTCTCCTCTGGAAAATATCACTCGTCCTTTGTTGGGAAAGGCCTTTGGGTCTGCCTGTCATGTCAGGCATTTCGTCTAAAAATATGTCAATCTGTTAGTACTTGAATAGTTTAAACTTATCAGAAAAATTTTTGAAGCAAGCAAAAGTCAATGATAGTGAACAACAAAGCACTTTTTCTTGGATTATGTATATATCATATAAACCAATGTCACAAGTCTTGTGCACTCTGAAATCTTGAAGCAAAATTAACTTGTTCAACTTGTTTATATTCATGATCAGTTGAAACATACAAAAACTATGATGAAATGCGACATTTAATAATTAAGAATTAACTTAATGACATACGTTGTTATTCAAACAACCCATGACTAAATTAATTTCAGATTCTCCCTACCTATGTCATAGTCGTTGATAATCGGCATCAATAAAAGTGCAGGTGATTGATGTCCACCGACTACTGGTATGCTGGACCCGTAACAGTATTGACGAAAGAAAGTATTGAAGGTAGGACACTAAAATATATCACTTCATTTCATACCAATATATATATGTAACCTATCAGGCTATCACAATAACAATTCTAGGGAAAAAAGAAAAGTAGTAAGATATGTCATTTGTTACCTCAGTATAACAAATTCCGACAAATCTAAGACAATGCGCACAGTTTCCATTTTTTCGTTCTTATCCTGCAATGCTTGGATCAGCCTCTGAACTTATGATAAATGCTTAACTAGAAATTAGTGCTTGCATGAAAGAATGCAGTGTGCATAGATTGATCAACCGTTGTATATTTTAAATGAATTTTATGTATATATTTGAAGAAACCAAATGTATGTCAATGTCATACACTGGTATACAATTTCATATGTTCTACGACACTTAAAAAGGTCGAGTCAATTTCCACAGGAAATGATGCAAAGACGTTGCAAATTTTAGAAAATTAATCCTAGGCAATCTGCTTTTTGAAAGGAAAGCAAACTTTTAAGCGTTCTATACCATTCTAGACCTTGTAAATCCAAAATTTTACAATGGAGCGTTCCCTTGGACCCCCTACGATGCATTACTATGTTTTTGCACTTTCAATTGAGTTGCCATAATTTTTACATTATGCACAGCCATTGACGAAGATTTCTTTTCTGCACAGAAGTATTCCATTAATATTGAAATATATGCGACTTCTAAAAATAACATAAAAAATGTTTCTTAGAATTCAAGTTGGTTACCCTAAGTGTGCATTGTAATGTAATTCATGCATAGTGCCTACTGGAATGTTTGCTTTCAGTGCACTGGATAAATGCACCATAAATTTTAATGCCTAAGTTTGCACCACGCTAACGTAATACTAATAATACAGAATACAGGGCAAAATGCCAGGAAATTGGCGCAGAAGCCAACTTTCTGCACCGGATTTCTCAGGCTTATAAACTTTCCAGCAAGTGCATAGTTGCACAAAGATGAATAATTCAGTTACATGAATGTGAGGTGGCACATTTTCTACATCATCACACAGACGACCTAGACCAACATCAAACTAGTTAAAAATATCATCATTTAAGTTAGTCTAGCAAGCAGAAGTGCATCGCCGTTTCTTGTCAAAGTTTTTTCCAAATGACTAGGCCTAGTAGCCACATGGTAGATCTTAGAAACTGCGGGTCCCGATTGGCTTTTTGTGCAGCAGTGGTTCCCAACCTGCAATCTTGTTTGGTCTGTTTCCGACTAAAACGTTTGGTTGTTTTCGATGAGAATTTGTGCATGCAAAGTTGTGAGTTTTGGCGTGATGGCGTGCACTGGAGTTTCAATTCTTTGTTTAAATAGGCCTACTGTAAATTAGCGTTCAGCCAACCAGTTTTTCTTTGTTTATTTATTATAAATCGGCCTGAAAATAAAAATGTTCATGGCGCGTACATCAATGAACCTAGGGCGTCTAGGTGCCACACTTTCCATTATGGCCTCATGGTACCCTTTTCCTTTTTGACCCTTTTCAGGTCTCTTATACTTTTGCCCTCTGACTTGAAGACCTGAATGGACAGGAGTTATGAGGTATTAATACAAAACAAACTATGGCGTAATAATTTCTCAATACTAGATCCTGATATTGGAATGGAAAAGTAAAAGAGACCCCCTTTCTCTGCATAAAGTGCAGCGTAGCGCGGGACGAATTAGATACAATCGGTTTAAGGCTGGCCCTGCTTTAACCACACTGGCAAATAAATTTAGCAGTTTCGGTAGCGTTTTCTTACCCAAACCTGCTGCACCCTTCCTTCACTTTGTTCAAAAACGAACGTCATTCTGTCATTAGCTAGACTAGGCCTACACGACGACCCTGGGCATGTTCTGTGATAAAAATGTCTTAATAACATGATGCTGCGTAAACTAAATAAACTGCTAAAACGTTTCGGAAAAGAGCGCGCAACCACAGAATGAGTAATAGTCTAGCCTGGGCCGGTTCCACACTACCGCATTCACTATCACGAAAAATCAGTTTAGGTCTGCTAATGGTCATATCAACCTTTGTCCAACGATGCAAGACTGCCGCCATGAGGATGCTTCTTCGACCTTACAGAACAAAACTTGCCCAAGTAAGGTGATTTGCCAGATTGATAAACTTATAACCATAGTAAAACTTCAACATGTATTGGATTCAACTATAATGGGGGAAGCGCTTAGAAAATAAAAGAACTTCATACTACCCTATTCCTATCGAGCCGAACCAACCAGCGTAAGTTTTAATTTTAGCCAAAACTCATGACGTCGACTGCTATTTGTGACAAATAAAGATAATTAAGAAATGAAACTTCTCAGTATCAGGCATTGGAAATTGAGTAGCCAGCGATGCGTGTAATGTTGCCAAGTAGTGTGTCGAAAAGACAATCAATCACACTGCTACACCACTCAGTAACCCAGTATCATAACACTACATCACTGGACGGAGAAAATCAATAAAACCTCGTCAACGAAATGCTTGTTACACATGATCATGTTCAGCAACAAATAACACAAAAGCAAGTCACACAACGAAAGTTTCCCTCAGGTAATATGCCTATATAATAGAATGTACAAAAATATGCTCAAACGATGGTGGGAACACCGCTGTCAGTCCACGATAACTATGTAACAAGTCTGATAATCTCCATAGAAATTTAACGAATTGTGTTATAAATTGACAGAAAACATATTATTATCTATATCGAAAGCATAAACCACCAAGTAAAAAGTCTAATCAAGATCCACCTAAAAATTGCACTTTTTGCATTCCTTTTAAGATAACTGACTTCTTACGAAATAACTGGCAAATTAATAATTATCTGCCACAAACAGCAAAATTTATGCCAAAAAATCAAAAAAATCAACAGGGAACAAGCAGACAAAGTTATGGTTACATAATAAATTTGTACTACAGAAGAACATGATTGTAAAAAGTAAAACTTTAAAATAACGATAACAAAAAACTGAAGCAAAGGCATTACAGGCTTTTTCTGTTGCGAAGTCATAGTCACATCAGCCAAAAACAAACAAAACGTTGTAAAAAAATCCTTTTCAATTTCCTGAATCTAAGAGCTTGTTAGTTATGCATTTGGGCTTGGGGAACTGCTGATATGGGGTAAGTTAAAAGTGTCTGTTCATTCATCTGCGACCCTGCTTGCACTACAGTCCGTTGTGCCGTGTTCACTCTCGGTGCAGGAGCGTGATTGTTTTGGACAACTGGTCGCACTCCTCCTAAAGAAACTGGTGGAGGCATCGACGTGTTAGCGGCTCCTATGCAGGACGTCATGGGAGCGCATGGTAGAGGCGCTGCCACGGGAACTATTTCTGCAAAAAAAAAAGAAATTACAAATGAACTACTTTAAATTAAAGCTTTGTAACCAATGTTCCCCCTAAGCTGCGCGCGTACGCAAATGCACCCTGCTGACACGGTCTCCGCGCACAGAAAATCTGTGCTGCGCAAAAGAAAAAAAACCAACCTGAATTGAAAATAGAATAAACGCATAATAATGACCACGCGCACGTCTGATGTTGCTCACAGTGGTCGAAGAGACCGCCCAGGAAGTTAGAGTGTTTGCTCAGACTCGTGAATAATTAGAGGGAACATTGTTTGTAAGTTGTAACTATAGCGCACTAGGAAGCTATAGATACTAATATAATCCTCAGGCTATACTGCACCTATGAAAACGTTACCGCAAGAACATAATAAACGTACACAACAATGTACCATGAAAGTGTTAACAAGTCATGTAGCTCTTGAAGTAACTTACCATTGCTCTGGTGAGAAGGCGCCTGCACAAGAGCCTGTGAAGCTGGCGACACGTTGTTATACGCTTGACCTGCATGATTGACATGCAGCGAGGCTGGCATGCTGCTCACAGCATTACGTCCTGCATCGGGCACCAAGGCCATTTCATGGCCGGTCGCAGACACAAGTGTGCTTACTAAAGGCATGTTTTCAGTGGACCTTGTAACAGTGTATACAAGCGCTGGCTGCGGCAATGGCACCCCAGGACCCATGGAACCTATGGTAGGCTGCCGTACATCACCTGACAGCGTCACGGCTATGGTATTCGTCGCGGTTTGAATGGCACACCTACCACCAGCCAGTGCCGCAGCCATAATCGTCCCGGCAAAACTAGCAGCTTGTTGTTGTTGTGCAGCCATCGGATTGTGGCTTTGAATCGGAGCTGAAAAAGATGCCATTGGCTGCTGTACCATCTGATTATGGCTTTGCACAGGGGCAGAAAAGCTCGCTATGGGCTGTTGGGCCATTTGGTTGATATTAGGCTGAGCAAGCTGAGGATTCGGATTGGGACGGGCATGGGGATTTGGATTGGTCATGGGAGCTGAAAGTCCAGAAACAACTTGATTCGATCCCGGAATGATTTCGACATTTCCACCGGTGTTGGCCGCAAAATTTGAAGCAATAACTTGAGCTATTTTTAAACACACGATGAAACTCTATCCTTATTTTAGAAGATATTTGCAAATGTATGTGATTGAATTGTTTCAAGACAAACCTATTTCCGTAGTGTGGGGGCCTGAGACTGGAACCTGCTGCAGTCGTTGTGCAGACGCAACTACAGCCCGTTGTTGTGCTTGGGCTGGAGCACTGTTCATTATATCCTGAGGTTGTGCTTGTGGCTGTCCGGCAACTGTTGCACAATTGAAGTCTAAGTAACATTTAACTGGTCATCTTAATGGTGACTTCATAAACCTTACCTTGCACATTGAGTTGAACTGGAACAGGTCTTGGCGCGTTGCTTGCCACGGCAATAGCTGGTGTATTTAAAACACCAGCGGGAGCGTACGATGTTCCCATTGCCTCGGATGAAAGCCCATAATTTTGTGCACCCCTGTGCAAATAGCAGAGTGATGTAAATTCAACATCAGCAAAAAGTTTCAATAAGGCGGCTGAACGACTGTATATTCACCTTTTTTGCAAGCGGAACTGTGCATTTTGTTCAAGAAGCACTTCATTAGTTGCTGCAAGATCTGAAACCTGTTTCTCTAATTCCTGTACTCTCTTTTTAAGGCTGCGGTTCTCCTCTTCAAGAGGCCTACAAAGAACAAAATTAATCCAATTAGGTTGAGAGGGTCATCGGAAAATAATTAGTCAAAACAATAGAATATATCGTAGAAGCATTAGCAATCGGAAATTGAAAAAAACGCTTGAACACATAACTGTAAAATGTAGTATATAAATGTTTTTCTAACGAACATGAAGTTGAACGAAAAAATCTACTGCAATTTTTGAGTTTACATGAAGATTTTCATGTCCACGCCTTACAGCAAAGATAGATCTTACTTGGGAACTTGCAAATGGCCACCAGCTTCTGTAGTGGAATGTAAATGACAAAAATCACCGTTATCGTTATAGGCCTCAAGTTCTTCGAGAAGCATTCTAGGTCTTTTAATTCCACTTTCTTGTTGCGCTTCTGATACTAATTCGGCTTCTGCTGCCAACAGCGCCATCTGCTGGTGGTCAACATGCAAAAACTTGCATTTCTTCCCACGATGACAATCGCGGTTGAGAAAGTCTCGACAGACAGGCCTTCCATTTGCTTCCAGAGACCTGAGATTGTTTTCAATTCTAACTTTGTCATGACCCAAATAATAATCCCCGATTCCAAAATCGTGCTGATACTTAAGTCGAAGGGGGAGCCGATTTGTGGCCACGTAGTTTTCTTCTTCCTCTGATGTGCAGTGAATAAATCTAAAATAATATACACAGCTAGTAGACTAAATAATAGAAGAATCACGTTAACTTACACAATATTTGTCCAAAACCCAATCACTGGCTACTAAAGCCATGTTTACTGAAGTGAGAAATAGGCAACTACTTAATATATATAAATAATTCCTGTTAAGCCCCATTCTCTATATAAAGTGTTAGCATGTATGTCTTTGTCAGACAACTGTTGCTTTTCTATAAAACAATTGTGAATTTGTACCGGCAATTTGATCTCTGACATTGATTGTTTTGAAAATCGTGACAAAATTCATAATTTACGTCGCTTCCTGAAACATCAACGCTTTCTTCTAATTCCTCCGGGGATGGGTGTTTAAACTTACATCTCCTGCGAAAAACAGGCATGTAAACAAATGTGAAATTATAATTGTATTCCTGAGCTACCTATATATACGTTTACTGCTGACAGTGGCTATACAGGGAATTTATAATCACTTATTTATTCACTTTACTACCTGCCACGATGACAGACGTTTCTGAGGAAATCTCGGCAAATGTTTTTCTTCCCGCCGTCTTCAGAGGAGCCGTTCATGTCTTCATGTTGTCTTGATTTACCATCCATTGTTATGACTAAAGTCACCTCTAACTGTAGCCTCAGGCTACACAACAGAACTTACATGTTCAAAGACATTAGTTTTGCTTCAACTCCAAGAACCTTCAAGATAGGCCAAAATATAAAAAGAAATTAGAAAGTGACATGACAAAGTAAAACATACAGACATTTACAGAGCATGACAATCCCCTATGAGTATGATTTAGTAATTCACTTTATTAAATCAGCAAATGAGTTATTAAAAATATACATAGTGCCTGTTATAAATTCGTTTACAACAAAAGATTTCTAAACATTCAACTTAAAAAGGTTTGACAAGGTTGAAACTTTGGAGTGAAAGAAGTGTTTAATCCAACACGTGAGCTTGAAAGAAGAACATGCAAACATGCCAAGCGACTGTCTCGTGAACTGATGTGAACTGTCTCGTGAACACAAAGCACGGTGGCAAGCTGTTTTGGAAACAGCACCAACATGAAATCCTTCTTTGAATAACCTGCTTGTTCCATGAATTAAACATTACCACAAACACCTTGACTAATATAGATCTTCAGACTGGTCCACAGTTGGAATGAGGCCACGTTCTTTCAACGCTTTCATTTTTATTTTCTCCTTCTCAGCTTTTTCCTCCTTCTTCTTGTTTTGAGCTTCCATTATCGCTGGAATCGAAACCTTTGTCAAGTTTTTTGGTTCTTCTGCCTCGGGATCAATCTCACCCAAAAGTACAACATTTTCTCCTCTGATAACGAATATGCCCCGTGGTATATCACCATACACAGAGTCAACATGTATGCGTTCGACAGTGTTATGAAGTACAAGATTAGCAAACTGATCAACAGATCGCAAAAATCCAATCAAAATGCGGCCGTCTCTAAGCATAACCAGATGCCTTTTGTCAATTTCCTCAATGAGGCTTGCAGTTCCAGGCATGTAATTCATGACTTTATTGAAGATCTTTATCCATCCACAGTGATTGTATTTAATTATACATATGCATCTTTTCCAAGATGATGCAGTAATTTTCTTGTGTGTGAGTCTCTTTGGAATAAACTTGACAAAGTTAGAAACACATTTTGAATCTACAAGCTTCCATAATACATAAACATGGCCGTTCTGACTTACTGCTTAAGCAGTATATAGTGCTTAATAGTAATAGTATATTCACAATTTAAGTTGGCTTCTCGACGCTTGGCTAATTTGCCAATAAAATCAGGAGCTGCCTATTGAAGTTCGGTTAGATTACTGTTTGTGGTAGTATGAGTACTGGCTGGTAAGATTACGCTTTAACCATAAAAAGGGATTTCAACAAATGTTCACTTATAACGTTCAATTGCTTTCGCTCTTCACCAATCCGATAAAACTGAATGTGCTTTGCATTTGGGCGAAGCATGAGTCAACTTTTAACTAAATGAAGCAACAAGATAAAGCCACAGCCTTATTATGATGTGATGTCAAAATACTGCATCACTTGCTGTTGTTGTCCTGTTTGGCAACTTAACATTCCGTCACACTTTTTTAACTAACAATATACATCACGACACCATTTAATTTTATTTTAACTTTTAATATACTGGAGCTTGCACAGTGATCACTGCACATCATAAAGATCTCTCCTTGAAGACAAGCAGGATAACAACGAGTGAGCAATGACCGACCTTAAATGATCAAATCCGTTTCCCTGAAAAACCGACACATTTTCCAGTATGGTTCAAAGATGGGGCAATTGTGTCAAAATTTACAGATAATTTTAGGGATTGCAGCTGAATCTGGCGCAAACAGAAAAGCAAAGCATGTTTTCTATTTTAAATGCTTTGGAACTAAAACCATACTCGTAAAATTTGTATTTTGATAGACTAAATTAGAGTTTTCCCCGTAATTTTTTGGCAACCACAAATTGTTTGTATAACATTTGCCACAATGACCACTGTCCAAAGAATAATAACTACATACTACTAAATTACTATAACAGGTGTCCATAAGCAAAACATATTCGCAACAGATTACGATCCTGACAATATAAACTAGCCTATAGGCAGGGTTGTAAACAGGCCATTTTTTTCTGACTCGAGTCAAGTCGGTTAAAAACTTAAAATTGTGACTCATGTCAAGTCAAGTCAATATCTTTAAGGTAAAACAATTTTGAGGTCACATTAAGCTTTGCATTAAATTTCTATGATATCATAACTGTCACATGCTCACGAACAGTTAACGAGCAGGCAAATAAATATATATCATACCTAAACAAAGCATTGAGGTTTCAATGCATGCCGGAGCCGCAAACAGTCTGTCTCTGACGCACGATTTTTCGTCAAAAACTGCCTTAGCCTTTCAACACTTTAGAGTCAAAGTCGACCTAGAAAGTGGAATCCACCTGCTCACGCAAACAATCTAATGCACGTGCGGTCACGCATCTTCAACCGCAATTTTACATTAAAACTTGGAACATCCTAACTTTTGTCGCATATAAAACCTCGTTTAAGTTGAAAAAAGGCTATAAACAAAATAACCTGGTAGAAACGTTAAGACCACATCGGCAAGTCGAATTTTGAGGTTGAAAATTAACCATTTTGAGAAGAACATTGCACTCGCACAAAACAGCCTTCAGGAAAAAATACGTCACAATTTAGTCGCCTTGTCTGTTTTTGTCTGATTTCTATTCAAAACCATTAGAGCACGAAAGTTGTGACTGCGAATACGTAACGGTTATGGTGGCATTAATCATAAAAAGTTACAAATGACCCCAGAATTATAAAAATATTTAAAGTTTTTTTCTCGTTCTAATTGCATTCATCCGTTGATTCAGAAGTTTTTATCCAAAGAGCTTTTTATCTCTCCAACTTTAGTATCACGAGGTTGCTGAAAGCATTAAAACTGCAGATACATACAAAATTTTATTAGAACTGAAAGATTTTAACCTAGGCGTTGCCAAACTTTTTGGTGCAAAGCCGCATTTGGTGTTGAGTTTTAAGAAAAGAATCAGATTATGTGCATTTATGACGTCATTAATACTTTTAACGCACATTGCCACATCTGGAACGTGGAAAGTTAACCAGCTGTAGCCAATAAAACAGAAAAAAAGAATATTTCTCAAGCAATAGATGAAATTGGGAAAATCTCAAAGCTCGTCAAGGGCTTAAAATGTACAAGATTGTGTTAAAAATTGTGCCCCTGTCGTATTTAATCATTCAATGTATTTTGTACAGCAAACAGTACCTGTAAGTGAGATTTGTAAACTAAATTATTTTATTTTTAACATCTTATAATATGACCCAGTCCTTACAAATTGATCTTAAAACTTTTTGCGATCATATCTTTTAATTTAGATTAATCCTCTGTTATTCGTTTTACTATAACTTTTCGGCGAATCATTGTAATGGAATGTCTTGACCAATCATATCAGTAAAATATGGTTTTTGTCAAGTTTTTATTTTCAATATTCCAATATAATCCTTGTACAAACAATTTAAGTGACTTAATGCCCGAAGAAATACGGTAGAATGCATAGAGCTATAGATAGGTAAAACATCAACATCACTATAGTAGTATAGTCCATACGTGTCAAACTCCCGGCCCGCTTTACAATAAAACTCGGCCCGCAATGTTATTTCATACATTGAACTATTTCCGGCCCGCGAGATCATTGTACAGTATAGGCTAACTTACTTTTTGCAAGCAAGAAACAAGATTATAACAAATCGCACAATACAGCAGCACAGCAGTTGCCTCATCATACGATAGAATAAATAGCTTTATTCTAACGCTTGGAGTCTGGGCTGCTTTTTTCTTTATTGTTTGTTAATTCTTTAATGCTTTTGCAAGGAGATGAATGAAACATAATGATGTAAGAGAAAAATAATCAAAAATCGTCAAAAACATCAAAAATTTGGTGTTGTTTCGCTGACTGTTTCAATTCATGTACTCGTGTCACGAAACGTTCAATCAAGTTTTATCCTTACGGACCGAGGCGTTAAAAAGGTTTTGAGTTTTGGCCCCTGGTTCGATTGAGTTTGACACCCCTGCTATAGTCTGTTGTGCAAATAACACCGCCACAAAATCCAGAAAACGATTTTATCCATAAAATTACACAAGGTGAATTAAGGAAAAAGCATAACACAAACTGAGGCACAAAAGAGTAATGTATTGACAGAACGACGAGAACAAGGAAACATTAAACACATGCTCAGGTATGAAAAAATACACCTTAAAGACAAAACCAGGGCTGGTTAGAAAATATTGCATGAAGATATTAATGTGCACTAATTGGACGCAGAGTGTTAATTCGTACAAAGATTTTCGTCAGCCCAATGATAAATATTTCTATAACAATGACTGAAGTATTACCTATTAACCATACTTTAGGTATATAGGTGTATAAATAGTGGTAGTCGTAGGTTTCCATCTGCAGGGCTGGCCTAAGGCCAATGCGAGTGATGCGACTGCATTGGGCCCCGCGCTACTTAGCCCCAAAACAAAAACAGATTATTATTATCTTTTATTTCGGGCAAGTGACAGTGTTATTCCCAAAATGTTCTCGAAAGAAAATGTTTCGGTGAAAGTATATCACGCAGTAGGTATATGATATAGCTTTGATGTGAATTGATTTGTAGAGATATTTGGTTCACATCTTATTATTATCATTACATTAAGTTACTACAGTATATGTAAAATTTGGCAAGGGGCCCATCCATCAGTTTTAGGTAGGGACGAAAAGATCAAGCCAGTTGTTAAAAATATAGCAAGGGCTTAAACGTCTCCAAAAAAACTAAGGTAATAATTGCTAGTAACAACTAGCACGGCCACTAAACCCATGATAGTTAAATCTACAAAACATAAGTTGACACAAGCGAAGTTAAGCAGACGTGCAGGTGGTGTATCCAACCAACAGATGGTTAAAAATTGCTGCAATGCTGTTCATCAGTGCAATTTTTATTCAATAAAATTGGCTCATGATAATACAGTAGTGTTTTTACGCTTTGTTTGCCTGAACCAAATATACTTAAAACTTTATGCATAACGCATGCTATATCTTTGTATCATGTGTGTATAAGTATAACCTGGTACTGTATAACCTTTTTAAATGGGGAAACCACAACGTACAATATTTCAATTTTAACTCAACTAAACGATTTGTGATAGTGACGTCATTAAGTTTGTTTTTTTTCACGGTCGACTGGTCAGGAGTGAAGCCAGTTGCGGTAAAAATCGAATTCTACTTGTTGAAACCTCGACTCGATTGCTGATGTAAATATTGCTAGGGAAACTACTGTAATAAGTTCTTATTTATTCACGTGGAGCATGTAAAGCACACTTGATCAGGAGAGTAGCAAATTGTTATACGTTGAAAAGAAACGTGACCCCGCGATAAGTATCATATCAAGTGTACATTCACTCTCAGTAAGAGCCTTTTCAAGGCCTCTTCCATTTTGATTTTCCAGCTCAAGGGTATGACAGGGATTATAAGGGCGTACAATGGTTTCACGTCTGCTCAGATACTGTCGTACTGTATTGGTTGAGCAAGTTTTGTCGCCTGTCAAAGTACAGTACGTTGTATGTTACTAATCTAGGTTAAGACGATGATGTAACTTTAACGTCTGTTTAACGTGATTATTACAGATACTATGCAATTTTTGGTTGACGTCAATGCATCTATGACGTATTTAGGAGACCTATAATGGCTATTTTACTTGATTTGTATAACTTTGATGGACCAGAAGCAGAAGGGTCAAGATATGTCCTGACCAGTCCAAGGTCACTGGAAGCATGTTCAAGATTGAATATTAAGCCTGTCCAACTTCTTCACAAACCACTTGAAGATTTTTCAGAGGAAAATTGTGGAAAATCAACAGAGTTCATTGAGGTGATAATAAAAACACACTAATCAGTTAATGCAAATTTTTTTGTAGGCCTATTGTTTATTTTTCGCCATTAACTGTGCAGAGCAAAAGTTATGACCTTAACCGTTGCAGTTAAGCACAATAAAACACATGCTCACGAAGCAATTAACGAGCAGAAAAAGTGGCAAAGCCCAAGGGCTTAAAACCTTAAAGATAGCAGTAATAGAATTGTGCTATAAGATGGGGTAGATTAGCAGGCCCACCAAACCTACAATTCTACAAAATAATAATTTGTAAGGACAGTGATTGTATGTTGAAATAAAAGCCTGTACACTTACACAGCACATTTTTACTGAGTCTTAGTGAAAGAGTGTGCAACCATGTGATGCATTTGTCAAATACCCAATTGACTCTGCACTTCTGCACTCAATCCTCTTTTCTTAGTGGTACCACCGCATTTCTTCTTAATGCTTTTTTTCATTTAGAGGATAAAGCAGCTGATAAGTGTGAAGTCTGATTAATCAATAGCAATATTATATACATATATATGTATTGATTTTGATTATAATATGCAATGAGCAAGCAATTCCATCTGTTATAATAGATGCCAGAGTGAGAAGAAGAACCAATATTTACTCATAATCACCATTGTTACAGATTCTGCACAATGATTGGGAAGAGAAGAGGACAGCAAAGTTAGAAAGATGCCGGAAGGAGCGTGAAAAGATAATCATGGAGCAGCAGGTTGCAAAGAAGAGAGGGAAAGAGAAGTTTCACTTCAAGAGTAAAGCAGTGAAGGACGATATTCACTTAGAAGATGTGGAAGATTCAACTTTAAAAAATTCGTACCAACATTCCAAGTGAGACTATTTGTGATTTATTGCAAATGCAGATCATTTTGATGAGTGATATTTATTCCATATTGATAACTGGAAAGTGTGGTACATACTCGCAAGGCTCATCAACGTTCATGCCAAAATGTAATTTAAAAAAAAAGTGTTTACAATAAGAAAATGAGGCGAAGTCGGTTACTTTAACGCCAATGGTAATAAAGTAAGAGTTATATAAGACTTCATTGCATGTCGTCCTGCCAAAATTTGTGTCGTTGTCATCAATAACTGTCATACTTTCCAGCCAGGTTTATATGCAAGTTTTCGCTAGCGTAGTAGGCCACTGACACATTTTCAGTCACACCATCACGGTAATTTTACAATAAAAAGATGCATCAGATTTCCTCATATCTAAATAACAATCAACTGCTAATTCTTATCATCAATTTACCATTTTCCTAGATATCCAAAGGATTCTTATACAAAGTTAGGGTCGAAAACATCAAAGAACGAAAGTGTTAAGAAGACAGAATCAATATTTTCGAAAAGGTTTGGTTCGATAGACCGATCAGTTCCATTGATAGCCACCCACCCTCCTCCTCGAGGTGTAACTCCTTCTGACGAATCGATCTCCGGTATTCTGAACGATGACCAGCTTTTTGGTGAGACGTTGCGTGTCTTATTGCATGACTAATTTGTTTGTGTAGATCAAGTGTGGAGAAAATAGTGAGTTTTGACCCAAAATTGGTTTTCGAGAAACTTTTAAAACTTTTACAGTATGATTACATTGCAAACTTTAATCTGCCTCCAGTACGCTAGAGTGGTTTCACCTATCTGTCTACAATCCTCACTGAATTAACATAATCCCGCTTTGCATCACAAACATCATTCATAGTTACATTTTTTACTTTTTACACAGTTAAAATCACTGATACTTTTCCTCCAGAAAGTAATAATGCTAACTGTGCTCAGTGCTCAGGGAATGTTTGGGTTTTGTGGGTTGCTCTGAAAAATATTAGTAGACTCTTGGTGCTATTGATTAGATGATAAAAGCTAAAGACATGGTGTTAGATATATCAACTTTTCTTTGAATATGTTTATAACAAAATGAATTTGAGTTAAAATATGTAAAATTAATTAACCACAGTGAGTTGTCATGTGCACTGTAATTGCATTGCTGTTTTTCAAAATCTATTTATATAATCAAATTCTATTACTTCATGAAATCATAATCATGGGACGGACTGAAAGCCTGAAGTTTTGTCAAGTTTGGACCCATTGACTGAAATCTTTTGAAATACTAGCATTTATAACTGCATTTTGGGTTCAGTATAAAAATACTGCTAAACAATATTATCATTCAAGCAAACCACTACACACAGTATGTATGTATGTATGTATGTGTAATAGTATAAGTAAAGGTTTGTTTGCTGTAGGTTCAACAAGGGTGGAACGTTCCAGGACAAGAACCAACAATGACATTTCAAGGTTAAGAAGCAAAAGCTTGGAAACACAAAACAGGTTTGGAAGCCGCAGAACATTGTTATTACAAGGAGTTAAAGCTTTAAAGCTGTAATGTTTACTTTGAAATATTTCCCTGGATTATACAAATGCTTTTGCTTTGTGTTGTATTAAGGCACTTTTGCCTCACAGCATGACAAGAAGTGCTGACAAATGGATGTATGATTTCCTACAATTCTCGTGTTATTATAAGTTTATGACAATGCATCAATGAATGTTGTTGTTATTTGTCACAAAGTGACAAGGAATTCACCACCAATTTTTTGTCATATTTTAGACAAGAAAAACTGCGATACAGCAGCATGAGTCTACGTTCATCATCAGTGTTTGATCACCATTCTCGTCTGGCAAGTGGCTACACAACCCCTCAAATACAGGTCTGAGAGGTTAAATTAAGGATAACATTCATTTCTATACATTACCTTGTTGTGGGAATTACAATCATGTAATGTATAACAAAAAAACTACCGTCCACTTCTACTATGCTACTTACAAAGGAATCATTTTCACAGCTATGCTTTGTACTTCATGTTATGTTTGGTGTTGAACACTTATGAAAGGTTGTGTGGGAAATGAAATTCTGTAGTGCATGTTTTTGTTTGTCGTGAACTTAATAATATGTTGTCGAGTCCACTTGAGGTTTTATTTGTTTGTTCAGAGAGACAAACGTCTCACCTTGATTATGAAGGAACGACGAAAAAAGGAGGAGACAGAAGAAAAAGAAAGACAACGAAAAATGTTAGAATGGAATGAAGAAAAAAGAAACATAGAAGAAGCAAAGGTATTGAAGGTGGCTCTGCGCTCTCTGATTTTCACTCGCCCTGATTCTAATCTGTTACCATTACATCGACGATGTTAAACACAACAATGCACCTCGAGAATATAAAATCCTTAATGTTTATTAAATGCCTTAAACATTAACTAAAAAAACAATTTCTGTATAAAGGCCAAACAATATCCATTCAGGTCAGTCATATTTGTAACACCAGCACTTTAATAATTACCTTTATTTTTTAGACAGATTGCTTTTTTGTGATGTCTCCTGCTTTAATTATTACACCATGTTTTCAACAGAGAAAAGAACAACTACAACGAAATAAGGAAGTCGCTAGCAGCCAGCTCCAGTGGGAGAAAAAACTAAAAGGAGGAGAATTGAAAAGGATCAAGGAAGAGAAAGTTGTGGAGCAGGAGAGATTGAGAGACCAAGAACACGTCGATTCCGTTGTAAAATCAAACAAAGAAAAGCAGGTACTTGCCAAGCACTTTCATCGTAGAAACTATCTTCTTGTTCTATCATCTTCTATGATTTTCCCTCCCTTTCCCTTTTACACTGCTGGCATTTTTTGCAGGAAAAGTTACGACAACGACAAGTTGAAGAACGCAGAAAGATTGCTCTTGAAAAGAAGAAGCAGCAGGAAAAAACGCTGAATCTTGTCAACAAAGAAGTCACGGTATGTTGACCACTCTCAATAATAATAATAGACCTAAGACGAATGTGTTACGCTGATCCTTATCGTGGCATCACGTAGGGATGTTCCAAATCGAAAAAAAAATTGGATTTGTGAGAATGCAAACGATAGATTTTAATATTCGTGCGAATCTGAATCGGATCCAAACCCATAAAGTTAAAATATTATTGTCTTTAGATTGAGTAAATCATAAATATTCAGCAAAACTGTCGCAACCTTAACCCTGGTAAATAAATGTTGGAGCTCAAATGTTTTTTTAATTTTCACTTGAACTTGATGAGTAATAAATGAATTCACATCTCTTTACATAACATTCACTCGTTGGGTCCAATACAATACAAATACAATAATGGAGTATTCGACCCGAATATACCGTTAAGATTTTAATTCATGAAAACAGCAAAAAGTCGATATTCATGTTCGATTCGACACATCCTTAATATAACGTGCAGCTGGTAAGACAGTTTGCGCAGGTTTGGTATTGATAGGACACGTTTGTTACTTGCAGGCGTTCCAGCATGCAACAGAACAAGATATCACTGATCGTCTACAAAGAGCTGAACGTTTGAAGCTGGAAAACGAAATGAAAGAACTCGAAAAGGTTCTCTCAATACCACATTTACAATGCTTGTTACATATACTACTTTGTTGGCTTGGTAGCAGTTCGATCACTGATTTACAATGAAGCAAACCCATGATCGGTACTCAGTGGCAATTATGCAATTACTACAGCTACTGCTGTAATGCCCTTGAGGTAGGCTTTAACAACACTGTTCTGTGCTCATGGTGAACAATCTCCAAATCTCGGCTAAAATACAACAATTGGAAGAAGCACACAGACAAGCTTGATAACTGAGGCCTAGTGATGAGAAATCATCACCGAGTTTCAGCCGTACCAAGACTTCCTCAGTCGGAGGATAAAGAATACTGCACCAGATACCACTCTACGAGAGAGCATGTTTTGAAATCAGATGCATTTTGTAAAATACTCTTTTTCTGTGGGGGAGCATGACCATTGTGATACATAGACGAATTGCATTGTCCAACATGCGATCGCTTTTTGTAACGAGGAAATTTTTCAGATAAAGCTGATGAACAAGAAGCAACGCGAAAGATTTGCAGAGATCCAGGAAGAAGTCAGGAGAAGAAATCGCGAGGAAGCTCGTATGAAGAAGGAAGCATTGGAGGAAAAACTCACAAAAGCCGAGAGGAATTACAAGCAGAAGGTTAAGTGAAAACCAGTGCTATTGCAATAAGGTGGTTGGTTTTAACCAGCCCAGTCTGTCGGAGCACAGAAAAATGAAAGTTTTGTTTCAATTTCTGTTTTAGACAGCCTTGCCAGTCATTGGCAAATCCGGTTGTGCCGGTTTTTGCCTCTCACCACTCGACTGGTGAATTACTTCCAGAGCTTTTATGTTTGAATGATGATGATTTTCATTTCTAGCTGTTGGATCGTGAGGCGACCATGCGTAACCAGGGACAAATGATCAACAGCAAAATTCTTCAAACTCGTCAAAATCAGAAGAAAATTGACGTAGAAACCGAGGAGCACATGAGGTCTATTGCGGAGCATAAGGTTTGATCTTGGATACATTCATTTTAAGATACAGCTGGTTAATTTCTAAATTTAGCATCATTATAGTAATTGCGATGTTTTTCCTACAAAGGATGAACTGCAGCGGAAAGCGGCAGACATAGCGATGCAAAACCAACACAATAAATCAATCAGAGCTCAGAAGATGCGGGCATCTAGCGAAGAAGGGTGGAAGAAGAATTTGACTCTGATCCAGCAGAAAGCAGAGGGACAGATAAAGAAAACGAAGGTATTTATTTTTTTACAAAAACTCGAAATTGACTGACAGTGAGTTACTGCTTGCATGATACAAAACAGAAGAACACTCATTTTTATTTAGAGTAGAATAATTAAATAGCGCATCACTGGGATAAATTCAAAATAGCCTGAATGATTCTATCAAAGCAGCAATTTCTTCAACCTTTTCCAGGCAAAGTTGAAATGGTCCTGGTCTTATAATTTCAAATACTGTATCTTTCTTTTTGTTCTTGTGATCATCTTATTGCTCTGATGAGATTAATCTGGACGCCTGAGTAGACCACGTCTTGCATCTCTGATAGCTTTTTTCTTTTCCAATAACCAGGACAACTGTGAAATGAAAGAAAACAAAGCGAAAAGGCATCTTCAACTTAAGGAGGCCGCGTTTGAGTTCTCTCGCTTTCAAGCAAAGATGAGTGAAGCAGAACGAGATGTAATTAAGCGAAAGACATCCAACTTCAATCAAATGGCTGAAAAGGCAAAACTGATGGCTAACGTAGGACATGGCCCACGCAGTTCATTTGTCAATTATTCCACTGTTAAACTTGGTTAGAAAGATCACTGTTAGAAACTTTTCTATTCTTGTAAAATTATTCTGTGTTCCTGTATGCGTTCTGGTGATACTCATATATTGCACTTTTATAACCGTGGTAAACATTGCACGCTGTTTCACTGTGTTTAAGACTGCGGTCACAGTTGTACCACACATGTGTTTGTTTCCCCAACCATGGTTGTTTGATTCTGTGATTGGTTAATATATTATGCAGTATATACTGAATTGTTTGTTGTAAAGGTTTATTATGCCTGACCTAAACCTTGTGAAGCTTTCACTTTTAAGGGATCCATACCGCTGTATTGAAGAGCATTGATTTCAGATGACAAACTCTTGCGTATGGTATGGTATGATATGTTAAGATCATGATAGGAGCGTGCCCCCTCAAATTACCGTACTGCTGTCACTAGCCTGTCAGTCAGTTTGTGAAAGTGACTTGAGTAAGGTCAGCCATGATGTTGATTTCAGATCTCATGTGTGCACTCATTTATGAAGGGTAAAATAACTTTACCTCTATATCCCTGAAACGACTCAATTTTTTCCTTAAAAGAAGGAACTCAGTCTCTGAGCAGTACAATACTTTCATTGGAATAAGAAAACAAATTTTGGCAAACAACAAAGAAATATTTCATTGCCATGAACTAGTATAATTTGTATTTAGTGAATATTTTGAAACAGAACAAACGCCAAATTTCTACAAATACTTCCAGAAAATATTCCTATCACCGAGTTCAGCATTCAAGCCTTTCGGGTATCTGAATGGAGCCATCTCTATCTCCATCTCCATCGCTTCTTTAATCGACTCGTTGTTCCATAACTCCTCAATAGGACTGTAGATCTTGAACTTTCTGATCCTCCTCTGTAAATCCTCGCATCGAATCATCAACCGCTTCAGCTTGTAGTTGCCGACATTCCAAAGATTGAAAGAGTTCAACATTGTTGGAAGGTTGTCGAGATCGCCAATGACCTGAGCATTGAAACCAAGATGAAGAATCACACAAAATTCATAAAATGCAAATTTTTCATTCTTAACATTATGTATGTAAATATAACTAGACCGGAAAAATCTCACTACTGAAGATACCAACAGAAAAAATGAAATAGGTCAATAATTTTGGGAGCTTGGATTAGTGTTAAAAAATAAATTTAAATTAAATTGTTCTGATGTTAGGATTGAGAGAGGTACTTCGAAGGATTGTACAACCATAGAAATGTTATATACCGGAAAATTCAGAACAAGTTGGGTATCTTTCTTTATAAAGATAGACATACTAAATTCAATGATGAGAAGGTATAAAATTGCTCACTTCCATACCAATACATCATTTACAAAAGAGTCATAAATAACAGTATGGCACCTCATCCACAGAAGTATTACTGGTCCCATCCACTTCAATGATATTAACTCCACGTTCCCTAGCCTTTGGAAAGTAAACTGCTTTGTAAGCGTCCTCAACACGCTTTAGATATTCAAGAGATAAACGCTTCTCAGCCTCATTGTTCCCGGCTTGGATATTCTCGTAGCACTGCTCTGCCGGCACGTCCAAATATATCACAACCTGATAATATGAATCAAAGTAACGTTGAGCTTAAACCTGTCCAAAATAGTAATTTACAGATCAACAAGTGCTTTTGGAAGGAATTGCAAATATCTGATTGATATTTCATAAATCACGATACATTGATTTGTCTTCTTACGGTTTAGTTTAATCAACTGCACTTGTTTTCAGACTGGCATAGCCAATGCTTACCTGAGGTGGAAGAAGGAACTCATCAGAAGAGAAGGTCATTGTCTGATAATACTTCCATACGTCTTTCCTGATCCAACCCATTTTTTGCTGGGCCTCAGCATGCACCAAGTCGCTGTAGAAATGCCGATTAAGGACAGCGCCTTGACCTGTTCTCAAAAGATGAGCAAGGGCATCGCAATACTGGAAATGTCGCATCTGTAGTAACCATAACTGCAACCTCGAGGTATGCACCCAGTTTGTGGGCTCCTCACAGAATTTATCCATGTTTAAAGACAGCATCTTTTGATAAGCAGAGTCCTCACTCATTTCCCATTCTATCTTTTCATCTGGAAAGAAACCTTTCATCCTCAAGACAAAGTAATCGGTAGTTGCTGTTGGAAAATGTCTTAAATCCAATTTCTCTGCAAACTCTTTGGCGAAAGCTGCTTTCCCAACGCCCACGTTTCCTTCGACGCAAAAGAGCTTTGCCCATTTATCATTGTCCAAATGGTGACGAGCATCAAAGAAGTAGTTGAACCTGATGTTTTGGATGAGGTCTCCAACAGTGCCATAATGATTCTTTTGCTGAAGTGCTATGCAGGATGCCTTAAAAAACTCATTTTGTTTTGATCGGAATTTGGCCAAGTCACGTAGTACAGTGGTAACGCTGTTTCTAAGCATTCTGGCACATTCACAATATTTTAAGTATAGCCAGCACTTAAAACATCACTAGGAAAGCACCAACATCACCCCTTTTAAAATAATGTGTATGATACAGTAATAAGCTCTTGAGCCAAGAAAAGACAGTATTTAAAAACAAAAACAGTCAAAACAGTATACACCTTCTAAAAACTAATCATAAATATTCATCACCATTAGAAAACAAAAACTGCACATCATCAACATCTATTTCATTTTGTAAATGTCCAGGATTTTCTCCTTTGTGTTTTCTATTTCCTGTTTTGCTGGAGCTGGAATTTGACAACTTCTTACATGTCTTATTTTCAGAAAACCTTAAATTATTGATAAGTGATCGTAATTTGGTTTCAAATAGCACTATTCTTTCAAAATTGTCCTTTAGCTTTTGATTTGCTTTATCGAGAACACATTTTATATAAAGATCTGAGGTGAGTCGCGCACCGTGAACGTCTGTTATTGGAACTTCTAAGCACTGTGTACCACGCACAGCCACCATTATATTTCGTCCTTGTTTTCCCAAAGTGATTCCAGAATTCCTGTGACCGGCAGAAATTGCTGCATTTTGCATTAAGCGAGCTTCTTCCAATCCACAACATTTGATGTGCATGATGAAACCTTCAAATTTCAACTTACTCTCGCATTTCACTTGATGCAGTGATTTTAGTACATCATGTAATTCCACAGTTTCATGTGACACCAAATGCCAAGTGCATTTTTTTGTCTTTTTCTGGTTTATGCCGCTTCCACCACTTTGTTCGGCATCATTTGACAATAAGACTATTCTGCCAGAACAAGAACTTGTCGTACAATATCCGTTTTGTTCGTTTATAAAGGAGACCAAGTTCTGAATCGCAGCATCGATTGAACCTTTTTTGCTTAAATCTATTCTGCTCAAAACGCAGCTTTTCCATTTCAAAAAATCATTCATATTTCAGCAGTCTGGAGTAGATATAAAAACACACGCCGCTACTCCTAAAATAGTTAGAGTACGTAACCAACAGTGAATCGTCCTCGTCCTACGTTTCTTAAGCATTTGACTTCAAATGAATGGCTTGATTGCTTGAAGCTTAACTCAGGTCATTTCAGATCCGTCATCGACCGCTGATAGCTGGCTAAGCTTTACGTGACACAGCGCCCCTTAATTTACTGTGGCGTTTGTTACAGAATGGGGTCACATTTAATAATTACCCAAAAGATTAATAAAAGTTTTCAAACATCTATCCACATTCTGTAACTACTGTAACCTCGGAAAATTGGCCATTAAATTTTTAAGCGCCACAAAGTTTTTTTTATATTTCTAATTTGTAACATTGTCCAATTTGGAACTGTTTATCAAGACCACTAAACCGAAGCAAGCGACGTTCATACCTTGCTCATGAGTACGGTCGCGCAACCAGAAATGGACCCATGGCTTGCATATTTTCCAATCAGGTACGCTTACCGCTCCGCCACAAGTGATGAGATTTCGTCTTCAAGATAAAATTTTGGCGGTTGAAGCCACGCAGCACCAATGTCATCACTACCCACCAAAGTTGATCAGGTTTAGTTATGAGAAGTCAAACAGCGGAATTTGCCGCAGGAAATCTTAAATTTTGTTTTTGGAAGGACCTAATTTCCTTAAACACTAAATTCAACTAGTTTTTATTTTTAAGAAATGACTTTTTTTATAAAAAATTTTAAATCTTACGTAAAATAGGAATATTGCAACACATTATTGTAAAAAGCAGTTTAAAAAAACGTATTAAAAATCAAGTTACATGGATAAGTTGATGACAAAAACCCTAGAAAGGGTTATACTGAATACCATGCTAAAGAATAGCGTACAAAAGCTTACATGATGACGCAGACCCGAAAGTAGACCTATAGCGCAATTTTAATTGTTAAGGACACGAAGTCGCCTTAAAAGCGCGGCATTGGTATTGCCTACTGGTAGCCTTGGTCATCACGCAAAAGTTATGACATCATAAGAATGCCGAGACTTAACGCCAGCATTGATTACACCCCTATGGGTACTGGCTAGCCTACAACTGGCGACAACTAGGACTGCAGACCTTTCGCCGAGTGACTGACTCTCTGGCCATTTCCCTTGGAGT
Source organism: Clavelina lepadiformis (assembly GCF_947623445.1). NCBI lineage: Eukaryota > Metazoa > Chordata > Ascidiacea > Aplousobranchia > Clavelinidae > Clavelina > Clavelina lepadiformis. The sequence goes on from NC_135241.1 coordinate 23,603,799, forward strand.
TGCATAATTTAGGCTACAATTGCGATGACCAGCTTGAAACAATGAAAATCGTGCAAAAATTATTTTCTTTTAGCTGTCTTATGGGAGAAAGTTTTGTACCGAAAGCCCATATACACCTTTTAGTCACGACCATTAAACCCACTTGCACTAATAAGAAATAAAAATATCACGACAACACTTGTAACCACGAGAAACAGGTAACAAAAGGTGCATAGTAAAAGAACAATAAACTTCGAAAACGAAATGCAAAATCGGCAATTTCACTGTCGACAGCAATGATATCGACCAACTTCATACGAGGTTTGTCGGCAGTTAGCAAACAAATCGGCAACGGGCATTGCAACGGCCGAACAATGCTGATACAGTAACATATTTAGTTTATTGCGCAGCAACCACAGAACAAAAATGTCTAATTGTGTGCGTACATATGACATCATGTTGTCGTGTCATCAATAGTTGTATAACTTCTGAGATATTCCTACAACAAAGTATAGGCCTAGTTAGTGCAAAAAGTAAAAAAAAAGTGGTAACATCAACCACATTTCAGCTCAGTATGCTCATCATGTTGTTTAGAGGCAGTGGAGGGATTGAAATATTTTAACACCCGGTTCTCTCACTAGCAGCATGCCATATTGACCCGGGGCCGATATACACATAGGCCTATACATACGCTTGTTAACAACTGGTTCGCGGAGGTCATTAAAATTCCAAGAACCGGTTCGCACAAACCGGCTGAAACCCACCGCTGTTTAGAGGTAAACGAATGAAACGTTGATATTAAACTTACTCACCGTAACTAACAAAAGACAAAATGAGCAGAGTGATTTGGATGTAGAGCTTCATATAGATGCACATGTACTTGCTCACAGAAAATTGTATAAAACTTCCAAACATCACCCACATATTCCAAAGATTTAGTGCATGCGTTTTTTGTTCGATGAAGTACTGACCGAATGTAGCTATCAATTGACTAACGACGTTACGGGAAACAACAAATACAAAACAAACCTGAGTGATAAACTTAGCTGAATAAACGAGAAGATGTTTGGCATAACTTCGTGAAAATTATACCTTTATCAGTTTTTAAGGTTTTAGTTTTCTCAATTTTCTTACCGTTAGTCAGTGGAAGTAAAATTCCCAGAGAAATTCCAAACGCGGCAAATAAAATGTAGACAAAATAGGTTGTTCCTTCGGTCGGCTTCCACAACAAACAAAACACGTAAATGGCAGCATCTAACACGAAGCCAAACAGCATGGGAAGGTTTCTACCAAATCTTTCAGCAAACTTTCCAGCCAGATACGAAGAAGCAGACTGGAATAATCCAAAGATCACAATCCCAACCCCAACCTGCAAATATATATTTGGGTAATTTGAACGAAACAAGCAGATTGGAAGCTCCCAGATATAGGCTCAGAAATGTCCGCTCACCTGGTCAACGCCGAGCATACAAGATGCGTAAGAACGCGTCAGCTCTGAGATGACAAAACCTAAACTTGTTCCAGTGTAAATAGCTATTAAGAATATCAACAAGTGTTTGCCGTGTAACAAAATGTTTTTTAGAGGGGCGAAAGACTGAACGCATTTTTCCAGATTTGTGAGCTATAAAAAGGTTACAGGGGTTATGTTGAACTTCAGAAGAACATTAACTTATCAAAGTGAACATTTTAAATTTCTACATACCATCATAATTAAAAAACAGAAAGCTATGGTAGTTACAAAACAAAGAATTTACAAACCTTCAAACGATCGATGGTTAATGATCCCGACGATGCATTGACAGTGCTGGTATCACAACCAGTGTCAGATAAAGCAGGCGAACTAGTTTTCACAATCGGGTTTAAACTCACATTGTCTTCAAATGACGTTTGTGAACGACGACTCTGTTCCACTTTCCATTCATTTAATCTAGCTGTAATGTCTGCAGGCGCGTAGAGAACATGCACCAAGACGGCCATAAGCATTAAGATTACAAATATTCCGATCAGAATAAAAAGAGTCCCTTCAAAACGTGGGGCGTACCTTTCCAGATTTGCCTCTGTTACGTTTGCGAGTTGGCAGTCATTGGCTCCACAAATGGAGAGGTCAACCGTGGAGTTCACAAACCTTCCACCGGAGATGTGCCTATCTAGGTGAAGGCACACAAACGCAATTGCGTTGCTTACAGCCTGAAAAGCAGTGCCCGTTTTAAGTAACATGTGTACAAAAAGCAACAATTAAATCAACTTTTTATGCAAGTTTGTCAAAATCTATTTGACATTAAGTATAACTCAGATAATAACTTCGCATCTACGTCAAGTTCAGTTCGGTTTTCCAGATGTTTGCCTTGTCTGAACACAAACCAAATAATTCACTCAGTTCGGTGGAAACTAATCAGAGTAGACGTAATTATGCAGTAAAAGTACAACACATGCGCTATCAGCACAATTCGGTAGCACAGTGCCTATAAATTTTAAACAGCAATTTTCTTACCCTTCCTGCTTCACTAGAACCAAACAGAAAGCCGGCAAATCGGTTGTGATACCCAAGTTCGTCTTTGAACCGATTCCTTGAGTACTTTTTAGCATAAAAGGAGCTGATAACAGCAAGCCCAGTCCAGCCTGCTGCTTCTCCTATTCCCAGAAACACTCCACCAGGGATCAATGTATAAGCTGAAGGTGACAAGGAAAAAGTCAAACCTTAATGACGTAAAGCTTTGCAGCATGCTGCTGTAGAGCAGTGCTTTGTCATTCCCTGATTGCCGCCCAATATGTGATTTTCGTTGTTGTGCGATTTTTAAGCCACCTTTTATGAGTTGGAATTATGCTAAACAATACCAACATTAACATATACCGTAACGACAATAACACACCAACATTGCGTACACAAAGGTTGCCATGGCTTCTGCACTACACAAGCCAAATAAAATTCCTGTACAAGGAATATACAGCACTTCAAAAATGCGAGGGGTTACACAGCTTTTTAAATTTAGGATTTAAATAACACTTTTACTTATTGCACATACAAAGCTAACAAATATTTTTACGTCCAATATAGTTTTTGGTTTAGACATGGAAAAGTGGTAGCAAGAATAGATTACTTTGCAAATGTTAAACACAATCGTTTAAAAAGTGGTTTCAAGGGGTGGGTGGCCCCAGCTGTTGCGCGAAGATTGAATAAACACTGCTTTATTGGCATCAGTAAGCAAAATTATGTTGCAACGGTTCGTATTGAAAACAACAAACTAACTTGGATAGAGATTGGCTAAAGCATAAGTTGCGTAAGATAGTTCTCCAATGATAAGAATTGCTTTTACCCCAATGGTTTCGGTAAGGAACGGGACAAATACCACCACTGCCAAAGCTACAGCAAATCCCACGCTTAGTGAAGTGGTACCTGCAGAACCAATAGCATGTGCGTCAACAAATTGCTATTTTGGATATGGGTTATAAAGTATTAAGCCCTTACCAATGCCGCCTTCTATGCTGATACTCGAAGCCAATGCAAATATCCCCTGCACTCCAGAATGTAGCAGAAAGCAGCCCAAATAAAAGAGAATAATGTGCTTATTTGACGACACGTTCATCTCCAACCAATGTTGACAATCGATATCCTATTTAGCGTTACAATTTTGCTTTTCCTGAAACACACGTTGAAAATACCAGTCAACTCACCATATTTTCGATCATTTGTAGCTACAAAAACAAAGACCATCGTTATAATAGCACAAATCGTGCGTAGCCATATACACTAACTGAAGTGACGCTGTAGAGCCTCTTGACATTGTGCTGAACAACTACCCACTACCCAGGAATGAAATTGCTGTGCTTTCGTATATCTTACAGTAATCTTACATCTGGCGTGGTATGCTCATCACCAGCAGACGCCGCCATTTCGTTAGCAGGTGGCTTTTGAAAGGCAACTTGTGTCCATCAGTAGAAACATGATCTGGTTTTAAGTTGTAAATTTATCTTTCCATATGAGCTCGGCAAGACGGTATACATTTCGGGTCTAGTAAAAAGCATACAAGCGCACAACCACAGGATGCGTTAGTATACTAGACCCCAGCTACTCAAATTGTGACGTTATCTGTTTGTGCACTTGTATAATAGATACTAGTAGAATTTTGGGTCTAGTAATTAGACCATAAAATGCTTCCCGAAATACTCTCTCCAGCAACTCGCCATAAGTTAATCACTAAACCGGCTAATTTCAATGTTCACCAACCTTACCAAAACCCTGCAGAATGTTGTCCGTACAATATTGATCAGTTTGAACCCATGAGTTCACCGTTAGGCGAGAGAATAGGCTATTTAATGCCAGACTAAGGAAAGTCCTTGCACTACCTAAATGACTCTTCATCATTCCAGCGAAAATTTTCTGGATTTCTGACACAAATATGATGAATACTGCTTTTAGTTTGGTTATTGTAGAAATTTGGTACGATAAGTCTGTTTTAAAATCTCCCCAAGTTATGCTAATTCTGGCACAAACATCTTTAGTGCTAAGCCACATTTACCAACATACTTAACCGGAGATATACTTGTCGTATTTGCCTAGGTAAAAATTTTACCTTGGATTTGGCTACCGACCTTGTCTTTCCGCGTATTTTCCCGACGAATGCCTTTTTTTATATTTCTTACTATTTTATGCGGTCTTGCCTGAATTTGAACCTGTTTACCAGGGCCACTGAACAAAAGCAAACGTCATTGATGCCATATTGTTTTTCCCTAATTAGCCTAGCCTTCTTAGAGTATTACAATCAGGGCTAAAAGAGGTTTAACTTTTTTGCCGTAATTAATGAACTGCAGACAAAAAGAAACAACCATGATTTCATGTATAAATGCAATCGTTTGCTCCGTATTCGGTATCTTAATGTCTCATGGTAATTTCGATAACTGCTTTAAAACGTACCACAAATGTAGAGTCCAAGCTGTGTTATGGTATATAAATAATCAAAGCCCTATCGGTTACATCTATTGAAATGCGAGATGGCCACATCACTTTGGTTTGTAATCAATCGCTAAAACGCGCTCAAAAATATTTAAAGTAAAAATTGCTTGTAACAGCTGGCTTGGCCACTAAACCCGTAATTCACATCCTATCGTTCATTTTTCACCTTTGACAGTGGGGAGCAAAAACTGAAAAGTATTGTGCTACAACCTCTTTATATACGACTGGCAGGTGCGTCCAATTAGTACATTAGCCTACTGCTTTATTATTATTTGCGCAGGCTTATTAACATTTTTGAATAATATTTTAATTTATCGTTACATGATACTTTGGCACGCCGACAAATCCATAACATTTAAGTATTTCGTGAATAGTTACTAAAAAGACTACTAGGTCGCCAACTTTCACGTTATTTTTGCTAATCTAGGTACCAACTGTCCATATGGTACAAGTAACAAACGCAATCTACTCGTGACATCGTTATTTCATAGATGAAATCCCGGGCCAGTTACTACAGTAAGACATCTTAGTGCTGTATCTCGATTGTTCTTAAAGAACTTTCAATCAATCGATTCTGTTTCTTAACCTACAGCGGTTTGGCTGGCACCTTTTCCGTGACGTAATGCCTTGCAAAAAATGTTTTTCATATTAGTGAATGAACTTTGTTGCTTTCGATAATCTTATTGTGAAGAAACTTCTATTTGCTCATTACCAAATATTCTTTCATCAAATCCTTATTTTGTGTTATTTTTATCTGTGTGATTGCTGCTGCAGGCAAGCTGCGTTATCAAACGAAATAAAGCATCCAACTCCAACTTTCTGCGTAATTAAAGCTACTGTGTCCTACTCCTTGTAAAAGTCACTTTTAAACGCTTATTCTAGCAGGTAGTTTTGTTATGTACAATTAGTTAGGTTGCATCGGTGATGGGAATTTCTTAAACATAAATTGCTGCAGTGTTACATTCATTATATTCTATATCAGTGGTTCCCAAACTTTTTCAGCTTGTGGCACACTAGAAAAATTAGAAAACGCTCGCGGCACACTTACAAGAGAAGAAATGTTGCTTTAAAAAATTACCCTACTCTTTCGACAATGCCATAATTGGTCTCATCGTCACATGTGCTTATTTCTCAGCTATTGAAGCAGTTAGAAAGCTTTTAAGTCGCATATGCTTGTCTGCATGCCTTATTTTAAATATTTATACAGTTCTTTTCCAAAATTCCAAAAAGATTCGCGGCACACCTGAGAATCTGTGGCGGCACACTAGTGTGCCGCGGCACACAGTTTGGGAATCACTGTTCTATATAGTACTCTACTGTAACAACACGCCAATTGGAGTAAGGTTCGTTTTACATGATACATGCATCCTCTGACAGACCTCAACAGCAAATATTTCCGAAACTCATTGATCGTTAGGCAAGTAAGCTTTATACCATTGCCCTTTAGATTAGATGCAACGAAAAATTATAAAAAGTCAAATTTAGGTCGCAACGACTAAAATTCAAGCAGTGCATTCTCTTCAATCATAGGCATAGTAAGGGAGCACACAGAAACAGGACAAAACTTTGCAACAGTAGGCCTACGCATTCCTGTTAATTTGTCACTTCGTTTACATTTAATTCCGCATGTACGAATTCCGTTAGAACAAATGGACAAACTGAGAGTTCTTGGATGGTAAACTGTGAAACTGTTGACGATGTACCGGTATGTAACTCTCCATCGTCCCGTTTAAAATAACATGACAATTTTTTGCAGTAATAATAAACCAACCTCAGCTTCAAGTTTTGAGAAACCGGAAACGAAGTTCTCTCATCCTTTTTTTCTCGTCATGTAAGCACACTTTGCTGCGATATTAATTTTCTGTAGAGTGCAAAGTACCGCAACCAGTACGAGCTTCCTACAATGACATGGTAGAATTTTCTCTAACTTGGCCTTCGGTGTATTTTTCTGCTTTATTATTCTTTATGACGTAACTAACGCAATTCAAAACGAGCCAATCGGTTATTGGTTTTCTCCAATAGAGTCCAATCCGCATTTATCAGTTGATGAAAACAAATCGTTTGCTTCTAAAATGGTTGAAGTAGTTGCAATGTGCAACTTATTGCCATTGCTGTTGAACAAATATCCATTTGTGATCAACAACTTTGCACTAGATCATTTAGTAAATAAGTTAGATGGTACTATGTCATGGCCTATACTGTACCAAGTTGTCAAGTTTGTTGCTGATTTTACAGGTATGCTAGGCCTATATGCTGTGTTCTGAAATTTACCGGTAGATCCGATGGTAAGCTATTTCGATGGCCAATTTCAAAAGAAGATTTAACTTCCGAAAGTTAAATTGCCTACCGGCACTTCATTGCTTATTTTGACTTGCCAAGGATTTTTACTAAACCTTTGGAAAACCTGGAAGTTCTGATTGAAGGGACGAAGTTTACTCTCATCTGGAGGAATAACGCTCAGACTTGGTAAGCAGAATGAATTTGTTTTACAGTACACGGCCAAATACAATTTACAATTTGAGCAGCAGAGGCCTAGCACACTAGTGTGTAACATGTTTGTGCACTTCTGCAATTAACTCGAGTTGGGCTTAATAACGGCGCCTTAAGGTGAATTGGAAAGTGTGTGGGCATACTACATTGTACAGAGTGCGCTATGTCGCAAACTGCCATTGTAACAAAATTGCACCATCTAAACTTTGGTCGACACCAAAATGCACTTTTTTTGAGTATAAACTTTCGTGTAAGCTATAATATTTTCAAGTAACATGGAAAGTGCCACAGAACTCCAATAATTTAGAAGATAAAAGCTTTCTTCACTCGTTTGACGGTTCCATTAAGAAAATTCAGTTTGCATCACGCAACAATAAGCATATGAAATTTGGAGAGGTTGCTTTATGCTTATAGGCTACAAACCACTATAAGTTATAGTGATCTGTAAAAACGAACCGTATTGCTCTGCGACACAAAAAACTTGGCCGATATAGTCGAGTTGCAACTATATAAGGTTCTAGTCTAAAGTAGGCGAACTTTTTTAGTATGCACCTGAAACATAATTATCGATTTTTTAGAACCCTAGACATTTTACCGATATATACTGCAAGCGGGCCGCTGTTGCTTGGGATACCGTTACCGGCGTGTTCTGCTGTTGCAATATTAACAAACGCTGTTGCTTAGAAAGTAATGATAGCTAAGAGAGAATTAATTATCAAACTTCATTGTAACCGTTCTAAGATGTCTTATACGCAGTAGCTAACTCTATCACAATAATACATTTTCCTTTATGTCTGCAGTGGCTACTTTTAGCAGTTGATTTCAGTATAACAGATATAAATAAGGAAAGTATTTTGGGAAGAGTATAACAGAGTAAAATGGGTTTCATATGCCTAAACTTAAATAAGTGAGTTTGCTACTAAATATGTGACGAGTATCGTGTATTCGTAGTTTATTTGATTGTTAATGAATTAGTGATGGGGTTAGCTTGCTGTATTTTTACTGTTGGTCAAAGAAGAAGTAGATTAATAAGGCCTATAATTGAAATTTAAACATTGACAGCTTAAAACAACACGAAGTTGTTTTGAAAACTACGAGGCTGGTACTGAATGCATTAAGTTGCGCTTGCCGACAAAACATTTTGATTCATGTGGAGAGTTTTTCTCGTTTTACTAGCGCTAGGCGGCAATCTAACCAAGTTTTAAACTTCCATGTAGGTCTTTGAAGGGTCATTAAGACGAAGAACTAGTTGCGTAGATGCGTGGTTTAAATCACGTTGCAAAGAACCATCGTAAAATTTTAACGTTGTTGACTGGCATTTTGCCCGCTATAATCTGGCCAACCCGTGAACTTGGTTTATTTAAGGACTTTAATTCTTTGAATCTACTGTACGTCGGATCTAAAAATGTATACAACTTTGTGCTATCATCGAGTAGAAATGTGTTTACCAACTTTTGCGTTTGTTTTGGTGCTGACTAATCACTGATGTTAAATTAAATGTTCCACATTGGTCAAGTTGTCACGAAAGCTTGTGCTTCAGGCATATGACAGTACATCTGGTCATTTCTGTTTTGCTTTAAATGGTGCTGAGAAATCTGATGCTATCGGAAATGCTGATGTTATCACCAAGCTCTGTAGTAAATACTTTATTTACTAATTAAATAAGAACTAGTAATTTTGATGTAAAGTACTTCTAAAACTAGCCTTAATGCCGTAAGTAAGAACGATGTTTACAGTTTGCTGGAAAATTATGTTTTTATTTGAATAAGTTGCGTCACAGAAGATGACTACCCTCAGTTAAAACAAGGACCAGTGAATTACGTAGGGATGCCTAAAAATGAAACAAGACGCCGAATTAAGTTCGTCCACGTGCGGCTGGGTAACTTTGAGTTGTAGGATCGTGAGTTGCGAAATGTTTGGAGAATTTTCTCACAATTATGCGCCAGCGCAACAGCGATGTTTTTAAATATCTTAGTAAAGATCTACTTGGTAGTATTGAGAAAGTGAATAATAATAAAAGATGCGAGCAGCAATTGCAAATGTCCTCATGCGACGCAAAATATTTCCACACTATACCTTAATCTCCATTGTGAGCCTAATAAACTAGTAAGTTCACACAGAGGCATGGCTGAAGACACGTTTGCTTTTTTATTTCTATTATAGTAGAATCATCTCGTACCTTGCATTTTTGCCCATTTGGGCTCGTTATTTGATTAGCATTTGTGATTATCGTCAAACATGCTCGACTCCGCCTGTACAAGCGATTTGCACGTTTGCATAGCATGCAAATCACCAACTGCTATATTTGAGCTGCATTCCATGAATGGTAAATAGAAAACACGATAACAAAAATTATGTGTGACCTGTCGTGACGCGACAATGCAACTTTATGCTGGTATAAACAAGTTGACATTTTTCAAACTACCCAAATTTGAGTGCCTTGTGACGAATCCAATTATTCCATCCGCTTCTATTGCTAATTTTAGAAACATGGAATGTCACAGTCTTCTTTGCGTGATGCAGTCGGTTCTGAAACGCGCTTTTCTCCTGATGGGAAGATTTGTCGCAGGGATTAAAGATAATGATGCGTCAAAATGTAAAGATTTCAGGTACAGAAAATCTTTGAAGGGTTGTTTTTCTTTATTTAGCTTGGGAAAACGTGCGTTACAACCATGTGTGTAGTTACTCGTTGTGCCTCGAGTCGATTTTCCATTTGATGTAACTGAAACTGCTTGGCGAGACAGGGACCGTTTGGTTGGTAGGACGCGGTTATTTTTGTTAAAATTCAGTCTTAGGAAACACACTTGCATAGCATTGAACGAGACACCGATTGTTTTACAACTCAAATTCTTATCAGCCACGAATGCACAATTTTATAGCGTTACTATCTCGTACAGCGAGATGGCGCAAGAGATACGTACCTTAACGATTTTATCTTTGGGTATTGCACAATCGGATGGCCAAATATGAAAGCCGCAAGTGACAAGTAAAAATTGCGGCTTGATCAATGAAAAATCAATGATCAATGAAATTTTTCGAATTTGAAATTTCTCCACACCCTCGTTCTTATGCCACGTTTCGGTAACAGGCACGTGATGATATGCGTCATCAATAGTTACGTAGAATTTGTCAATAAAACGAAATTATCTTTACAGTTAAAAGTAATAGCGCTAAATTTTTTTTGGGTTAATTGTAACCCAAAGGTCTATGATGACGATACAGAAATCTAAATATAATCCACAATTCGAATGACATGAGGTTGCTGACTTCATTTTCTCATCAAGTCTGCACACTATTTACGGTGGTTTTAATATTTGCATTGGGGCTGACCGGCTGACAACCAAGATACGAAGCTATTAATATTACTGGTAATTAGTTATTTAAAATCATCGCCTCCCATGCGCATGCGTCTGATAAGGTGTCAATCCAGTTTACTCATCGATTTTAAGACAGCGATGACCTTTTTTGTAACAAACACAAACAACTACCAATAGTTTATAAAGATCGGTGATTTACTCGATGAAAAACTAATTATACTTTACATGCTGGTAGTTCAAGTATGACATAGGCCATTGATGTTAGCGTTTGCCTAATTCTTATTATATTCGGATGATTTTCACTGACGCCTAAGCTTGCGCAAAAGCGTCACTGATGCGAACGAGAGATCGAGAAAAAAGTGAAAAAATGCTGCCAGTTTCGAACCAGACGAGCGCGTAAATAAATTATAATTATGCGACATTTTTTTCTTCTTGAATGTCAGGTTATTGTGCTCAGGCTGCTTTCTCTCGTTTATTTATTTATCAATGACGACGATGCTCGCCCGCCTCTCGTCTCATTCGCTCTGTGGTCGGCCCTGGCAGGTATAAAAGGCAGCGCTTAGGATCAGAGGCTCAATTGAAATCTAGCAGCAGAGAACAGCTGGTCTATCAGCGGAAAATATTACGAGTTTGAAAACGTATATACGTACAAGAAATTACCTATTCGCTTTGAACATTATTTAAACGTAATGGCATCAATGAAAGCTTCAGCTCAAAGAGTTGATCAACTTATACTTGGACTTTTAATTTGCCTCACAATTGCCGCAACGGTCAAGGCGGCAGCCATCGAAGCATCGATCAGCGAACAAAATACGCGATCTTTTATAAAGGATCTAACAAGGTTCGCGAGACTGAGAAGCAAAAGAAGTCCAGAGGAAATGGTCGCAGAATCCACTGACGCTGGTTCGTGGAGCGAAGACGGTGAAGTGAAGACCAATTTGTTGGGTCGCGTCTCAAGAGAAGTCATCACGACTCGAATGCATGCCTTTCGCCGAAACGGAGCCGGCGGTCACGACCGTACTGTGAAGTGCGGCAACTGCGAACTCAGATTGCGACAGGTGGCCGTGAAGAAACCGACCTGTAGAGTACGCAAAGTTGTCATTTCCACTTGCGCTGGAATGTGCGAGACCTTTGAGGTGAGAACACGTTTAAACCTCTTCCTGTAAATACTTGTAAAGTCGTGTTATCTAGTTTTTAATTTAAAACTACCGCCGCTCGCAACGTCAAATTAAAGTGTCTACTTTATTTCTTAGATTCCGGAAATGAATGGTCTCACGAAGAAACATCATACTGTATGCAGGCCAAGCCAAGTGGAATATGTTTCCGTCAAACTCCAGGGTTGCGCAAGAGGTGTATACCCATTCGTTACATTAAGCAAAGCAACGGCGTGCAAATGCCAGAAATGTTCGTCGAAAGACACTTCGTGCAGGTCCCTGTACTGACAGCTTTGTGCAAAAAACAACGCCTGAAAGTCGAGAGCTTAAATTTTGAGCTGTTTATGTCTTGACGGAGATGCAGTCAGATCTATTTGCCTGTTAATTTATTATTGAACACTGTTCAGATATTGTTTTGCACATTGCTACTACGTCAAAATTGTCGCTACTGTGTCCGCATTCGTTTGTCTTGAAGTCAACAATTAAGACGGGATCTCTTCTGCGTGATCTATGCAAACATGTCTCAGGGATTACCCGAAGGACTAACCGTAACCAATCAATTACCAGTTAATTGTTTAACGCTTCTTGAACCGATCTGCTTTTTACTGCCAACCAAAAAACAATATTGTTTCTCTTCCGTTTACCTAAAATCTCTCACTCCGTTTGCTATTTCAAACAATCATACATGACCGGGACTCATGTACTTTGTGTGATTTATTTTATCGTTTTGTTATTTGCACAAGTTCTTCATGTCTTCGTTTCCTGTGACAGCTTCGTTTTCATTTTATTTAATTAAATAAACTATATCTACGTTACATTTTGACCATGCTACTTTAAGAAGCTCGACTTGAATACGAAGCAAGATTGAATAAATTTTACAGCACAAACATATATTATCGTAGAAATTTACCAGTGCAATAATTGCACAAAACCAGGCTAAAGGTCTATATCGAAATAAAAGCTTAAATCAACAATATTTAAATCCCGTATATTAGTGTCTTGTTAGGCGCCGTTTTGCTAAGTCAAATTTGTAATAGAGTCCGGCTCTATGTTAAGATATTTGCGTACACGAGGTAAAATATTGCGCAACATTACCAATATGTTGATATTGGGTAGGTTTACACATACTTACACACAGCGCCCGCCTTAACAATTAACCAGTTTCTCATTAGGAAACAATGAGGCTATTTTAAAATAAATAAAAAGGAACGTGTTTTATCCCATTCACGAAGGCAAGCGCCATATTGTTTATAGCGTTAATCGCCGGTACCAAACAATAACTAACTGTCCTTCGATAAATCAGATCTTTGTGATATTGATCTGAGAACAGCCGGTGTTGTCGCATGTTACGTCACAATCACACATTGATCACGGCCTCTTTTTTTCAGGAACGGTAAGTGTCGGGTCATGTCATTTTTCACTTTTGTTTACTTTTCTAAAAACATTTTTTGGAAAATAAGCGCGTTTTAGGGAATGTCATTTTTATAGCATTATGTCACGGAAATTTGGATTCTAACAACAGAGTTCACAAACAATCCTGCAGGAGATAATGATTTAATTTTTCACTTTTTAAATTTCATGTTATCTTTCTTACGCTGGTAACGTTCTCTACGAAATAACGTTGTTTAAACCTATAAGGGTCTTCAGAGATATTTTTTGTTGTTTTGTGCATATTGTTTTTAGGTTTTATCCTAGGCTGTTGGAGTTTGTAAGGTAAACCTCATAGTACTCTAACCTAGGAAAACTACTCAAATTTACCCTACTTAATCTAATGCATTTATCAGAACACTAGAAGAAGATTGGTTAGAGTTCGATGTTTATCAATAATACGTACATTTCATATTTAGCTGTTTGGTCGGGAAGGTTCATGTCTGCACTCCATTCTATTTTCAGTTTCTTCAGGGTAATTGTTTTTAAATAAATTAGGAAACAAAAAAAAACTTTTTTGGGCCTTATTGACTTCACATGAAAGTTGTAATGATCAACGACGTAAATAACAAGGCCCAGCACAAAATTGCACAAAAAATATTTTATTTAGAAGAAATTTCCAACAAAATCCAAGATAAAACTGTTTACAGGTAAGTTATATAGCATTAGGCCTACCATGGGGTAATGTTGCTTAACCCACAAAATATTGCATTAAAAAAATCTAACACCAATATCTCGGTTGTTATAACATCAAAAAAAAAACAGGAAAACATCAAGACAACGCGGTGAAATCAATTTTGCAATAATATTTGTTACAATAATTTGCAATCAACAGTAAGAAATGTTACATGATAACTATACCAACATGTTGTGACATATTGCCTAGGTTTACATACAATCATTTGTATGGGCCTTATTACCAGCATTACTCATGTTTATAAAATATTGCTTTGAGTGAAAAAATATGGGAGCTAGGCCTTATTTACTGCCGGTGCCTTGTACAACTTGATGAAATAGATCAGAGACTATAAGTTTACTTCAGTGCTTTTTTTTGACAATTTATTTTTGTAACAGACACAAGCGATAAAATTCACAATGTTGACAGTGAAACGACAAAACGTTGACGGCAGTAATAGAACGGCAGAACAATGGAACATTACATAACGATATTTAAAAACTATAAAGTGATTTGTGTGACATTTTAATAAGTTATTATGGCAATATCTCGAACAAAATTTTTTCTTATAGCCTTTTATCCACATATAATGATTACAGTCTGATCACAAAAAGTATCGCCTGTACCAAACGTCCAGTTTGGCTTAACAAAGACAACAAGTCAAGCCCATAGAATAGTACCTGATTAACGAAACGGTTTGACAGTGTTGTGAAAGAAGTTTTTATAATTTTATCTTCTGGTTAATATTCTTCACACTCCCCGCATCTGCATTCTACCGCCGACATGATGCTTTCCATTACGGTACTTCCGCCACAGGTCATCGGGAACTCGATCTGAAACAAAATGTTGACTTCAAAATAACGCCACAATCCTTTTACGGTAGAAATTTTGCAGAAGTCTTTCTGTGTTAAGTCAACCTTATATTAAGTGAAAGTAAACTCGGCGATAATTTTACATGGAGCGGGGATATTTCATCGTTGAGGATATTTCGATGTTGTATACTCTCGTGGATAACCTCCAGCAATGAAATTGCACTCTTTGCTAGGATCACATAGACACGTCAATCAAGAAATTACCCTGGCTTTGACAAAATATTTGTCGTCAAAACTGTACAGTGACATTAGATTGGAAGATTAACTGCACGCCATTGACAGCGCAAAAGATCTTTTCACTCGATTAAACTCTTGATAGTTTGATCTAATCTGACTCGATAAAGATGACCGGAGAGCTCTTTTGTATGTCAGTGTTTCTAACTGATAAGTTCTTCACAATTTAAAAGCTTTTTATTGGGAAAGATTCATTGCATGGTCTCAGCAAATGAGTGTTGCCCCGATCAATCTTGATTGTCGGTCACATTAAGCCACTCGGAGTATCTGTTCTGGGAATAAAACAAAATTAAAGGGCCTTAGCACCGAACACTCGGGAACCCTTGTCACAGTGAAAAACGTTATTTCTGTAACATCCTCATTTCTCAAGCTGCTGCTTTTATTGTATGATAGTTGTCATAACGTTAAGAAGTTATAAGTATTCATAACAAACTTGTGGATATCTCTTTTTTTGTGAACCGTAAGCTAAACCGTATAATTAATCGGAATTGAACATGATTTTAACCAGATTGTGTGCAGGATGAGAAATTTTGTCTCAAACCAACACCCAGTGAGAGATTAACATTCGTAAAATATTTGATATTTTGTAACAGTTTTTTTTTAGTTTCGTGTTTCTTTGCGGATTAGATATTTCATTCCGCCTTTAAGACATTTTAATGAAGATGTCATAAGAGCGATTTGCTGTTGGGAAAAATCCGCTTGCCCTTTATACGTGCAAGTTTACCAAGACACCGCAACACAGACTTTTCTGGCAAAGACACTTTTCTTAGTTTGTCGTATCCAACAGCGACGGATTTGCGATCGATTATCTCGTATTTACGAAACTTAAGGCAAATTTCTGTTTATTTTGGCGACAAACCTACTTTAAGCTTTAAAACTTTGGATGCCAAGGCTATGCACGCAATGTATTGGGTGAATGAAAAATGACTTCTATTTTGGACCGTTTGTGTACGGCTTCGGCTCTCTAACAGATCTCGCAGTCATTTACGGTGTGTCAATCACACCAATTCGCTGGAAGTGTCTGTATACCAAAGCAACTTTCGGGGTATTTTGTCGGAGCAAAGAGCCGACCAGAAATAGGCGCCAGATGGTACCTAGACTCGCTCCTAATAGGCGTGAAACCCTTGTTTGTGTGCGGGAAGCAGGCACGCAGTATGACAGACAAATCATCCTTTTATCACGCAAGCAGCACTCTGCAAATCAGGCTTCTAATAGGCTGTGTAATTAAGAACATTTTTGCAAACTTGCACGGCGCCAAAAACTCGTCGGCCGCTGTCAGGCACTGATGGCATTAACTCCCATAAACATCTTTGAATATCTTTTGATATCGTGCGTGTTGACGTTTCGCGGTTCAAACACTTGTCTATTTACGTTATAGGTTACGAGTTCAACGGATCGATGATAAACTTACTTTATTTGTCAGGGACACCTGAATTTGATAACATTGCGCAAACATTGTCAATGTTGTGGTATATACTACTTGGAAATTAGGTGATAGACGAAATTTTCCGTATCGGTATAAGAAGAGGCTGAACTAGGTCATGGATTTGATCAAGACGTTTAAACCAAGGATTTGACTCCATGCGAATTGCAAATCACCTCTTATTTACTAATCACTTCGTCAAATCATTAGGATTTGTTGCAGGTAAGAGTGTATGTTTGATGGAGCATATAAAACGTGACGCATAAAACAGCTTTTTCATGTTGCATTTGCCGATTTAGGGAGCGGGTGGTGTAACTCGAATTCGGCTCCAGCTCTGTTTGCACGCCCAGTCGCTATTGACGACATACGAGATGTTCTTGTCTCATATCATTGATTAATAACTACTGACACTTGTTTAATATTCATTAGGCGTAGCCGTAGTTGTCATTACAACGTTTTCCTATTGGTGGATTTGTGTCTCATCGAAATCGGTCTTAACACTGCGATGATGATGAATCACGTGGTAATCATTTCTGCAACGTCATACTTGTGATCAAGCTCAATGATAAGTTGTGCCTCTAAAATCATACCCGGTCCCAGGGTGGCCACATGCGACGTCCAATCGCACCAAGCACGGCTGTACAAAGCCTTAAATATAGTTCATTTTCAGTGCTAGGGCCAAGATGATCTGCTTAGACCACACGTGTACCCCCATTTAGATTTGCCAGGAATTTTCGCGAATATCTTACTCTAATTTTGAAAAAGGTGGGGCTTTGACCGAGTTAACAATGTGAAATCGATGAGTAATGTTACAAAAATCCCACATATCTGACTGAAAAATGCTTTACTGTGAACGCTTTTTCTTCAGCGCCTGCGAAATGTCTCTGGCTCATCACAAGATTTTTATCGCGCATCGCTTTGCGGAAAGTAAACGCGAGAAAAACAGGACCGCTTGCGATTACCGCGACAAGTAATGAAGTTCACGTTTTGGGGTAAACAAACGAGGAAGGACGCAGAATGCTTTCAATTAAATTTAAAATCTTTTTTATAAATTCTTGGCAAAGGGCATTTTTTGCTCGGAGGTATACTTGTTTTTATTGCATACGCGCCTTGTCTATGCCGATGTAGACATAGTAAACAGCGTTTATGCTTAAAAAACTGATGCAAGGCTTCGGAAGAAAAAAGAAGCCTAAAATAAAAACATTTTTGTAAAAAAAAAATAATCATATTCAAATTGAAATATCTGCTAATTGCAATATTCCCGAATTAATTTAATTTAAAGTATTAGAACAGAAAATACAGTATTTTTATCATAAAAGAAAGTCCAAAACTTACATATTTGTTAATACTTCAACGAACCTAAAGATACTTTGCCAATATTTTTATAATCTGTGACGACGTTCATAATTATTCATAATTTACCCGGCACAAGATTACGCCCAGAATGATTACCCGTGTCAGCTGGTTTTAACTAAAAATACACGTAAAGTCGATCAAGGTAACGTCATTGAAAAATTGTCAGGAACCATGTCACGCAATAAGCTTGTTTTGAATTCATGATATGGCTTTATATTTGTAATATTTTTAAAAGTTGTTTATGTTAATATTGCGTTGCCGTTCTAGCGACCCCGTTAGTGTTGAGGTCGGTTTCGTGAAGCTTTTTTCGAAAGCCTAAAATATGCTATAACTTTTTCGTACAAACAACATTTCCAAAACTGGACTTATTATTGCGCTAACTATGATGATACTCAGGGGCTGCGTGACGTCATTCTCTACATGTTACAAGGTGGCACAGTACAATAAAGAATGGAACAACTATTACAACTACTTAATGTACTTCTCACAAATATAAAAGTCGGGTTATAGTATAATGACGCCATACGGCGCAGATTTACTTCACAAAGCTTAATTCTATAAATGCTGGTGATTAGAGAGAATGGCTCCTAGTAGAGTTATTGTAAATAGGCTACGTCATGTTTACAAAGTCACATCTAAAACATGTTTGCGTTCGTCGAATTCCTCTTTCATAAGTTGCCATTGTTCGTGACACGGTTAACGTCACGTTCGTCAAACAAACATAAAACGCGAATATTCCAACCATCGCCTTAATAACGCGATCACATTTGCCCCACAACGCGGTCAGTGTCTTGAGGTTTGTTATAGCCTGTCCACTGATAGCTATAGGAAGGTTTCATTCCACGATTATCCGCACGATTTTTTACGTGTTGAACGTAACCCGCCATCTATTGGTTAATTGTATTTTACGGAGGAATTAATGTGCGTGTGCATTGTGCGACTTATCCGACCGTCATATTTCGCACCTTAATCTCTAATCAGCGTAAACGATCTGGCGTCATAACTCGCCCGAAAATATGAATCGAAACACGAAAACAAGTTTCGCAAAATCGTTGCCCTCGGTACGCGTTTCTTTGAAAAAATAGTTTTGTGTTAAAACTACATAAGCGAAATACTTTTGATCCTAGCCGCTCTGTGGTCTACTGTTTTATTTGTCAATCGGTATCTTCGCCTACGCGTGAGTGGTGGCATAGGCATTCAAAGATGCAACTGGGTTCCTTAATGACCCCATTGTCGAAGCAAATCATGCTCAAAAAATGGAGTTGTTTGCAAGGGGAACCTTTACATGCCGTACGCGCATCTCGGCTGTTCACAGTTCGCTGTTTACAAGCACTGCCCGTCCAATATATTGATTGGTTGTTGATTATATCAGTTTGTAACGTTAACGCCCACGCGCGTATTCCTTAATTACGAAGATCTGCGGTTAAATTATTCAGTTCGATTACTTTTTAAATCCATAAACACAGGCCGATGGTGTTGTTGTTTGTGAAAAGATAAGGGAGGGAAAATTGCAGGGTTTGAGTCAGGCTGCTTGTGCAGTGACACAAACATGTCTCGTCCTTACCATGAACGCTGCAAAAAGATGAACGCAATATAATTAATCATAACTTTGTTTTCGCCTCACTAAATTTACTTGATATTTTGAATGCGCCACCATTATTGGCAGACTTACGTCAGCAATGAACCATATAGTTTGTCACCAAATTGAAAAGTGCGTCTTTGACGTACTCCGAAAGGGGTTGTCACGCATAGAGGAACACTTGCGTCGTGTGCGTAAATGCTAAAATCACGAGCCTGTCTGCAAATGAGCTTTCGTGTTTAAAAGGAAATAAATACGAAACAAGTCAAACTAGTTGTTTGTATTTCTTCTATTACTTCATCGACATCATCAATCGCAAGAATAAACAGTTTAGGGGTTTGCAGTTTAGGGGGTTTCAGTTTCAGGGGGTGCTACTTGAGAGACGGCATAAATAACTCTCCAATACCAATCATTTTTTCTTTGTGTGTTAGGCCAAGCTAAGCTTATTTGCATTTTGCAATAATTCAGTTTAAATTACAATTGCTTGAAAGTTCTTCATCTGTTAAGTAACAATAGCCGCAACGAATTGCCATCAACGTTGTTGCGTTACTGAGTTGTTTTATTGATCACTTATCGATTTCTAAATATACTTCTAATCTGCAGAGTAATTTCATCAATGTGAGCCAAATCGTATCGTTCTAGACAAATCTGAGGTTAACAAAGTTGATTCACTGAATCATTCCGTTTTTGGTCCGATTTAAGAGAATATAATTATTTCGGAATTATCAGTTTATTTGCGGTTCATATCTGCGTGAGTTTCAAGTCAAACTAAGCTCACTCGCTCGTTTGCGGATTTTGCTGTGCGGGATTAACGAATCGGGCGACTGTAACGGAGGTACGTTTCGATTGTAAACACGAAGCGATAACATTGCTTTTAAAAATTTAATCTTGAAATCAAAATTTAGATTCAATTCTGTTCTTATTGCTTTCTACTTTGTATCTAATTTGCATATAACGGTGGGATAGATATTAATAAAGAGCTGAACCGGTATTGAACACGAGATCTAAAGCGAGTATAGCCTTCGCCGGAAAAAATAGCCACGTGTCAAATTGTAGGGTAGTAAGATAACGCACCAGTTTGCTATGGCAGAGGGATCGGGGGGAGAACAAGGTTTCCTGGTCATTTATTTAGTTACTCATTCGAAGGCGGTAAATATCTTCACTTAAAAATAATTTAACGACTAAGTGGCCATGTAGCATGTAACCAACCGCATTTGCAAACAAATAAATGAATAAGCGACCGCATTTCAATTATTCAAATTCATATTTTTATTCAGTAAGCAGGAAACCGGCAACCAGCTTCACGCCTGTGTGGTCGATATTGTGCAAAATTTTCATCAGCGCTGATTTTTTTAGCTTGAATTTTGGGCTTTTTTCGCCGTTGGACTCCAGTTTTTAAGCTATTTTGTTCGTGTTGAAGTTATATAATGCTGTCACGTGTTTTGGTTTGTTAAACAAAAACGTACGTTTTCAACTTTAATTTAAATACATTTATCCGTTACATAAGCGATGGTTTTACTTATGCAACAGCTACTTTGACCCACATAAAGCATATCAAAATATTTGGCCTGTCACGGGAATCTCAACTGATATTTATAGATTTACGTATGGTCAACTTAAAGGCCACTGCAAGTCGAATGATAAATATCTTTCATTACACACTTGAAGCATCAAGACCTCCTACTTGAAAATATTTTTTAACTTAAGTCAAATATTTCACCTTTGTTTCTGGAAAATTAACACCAACTCACAAAGACGAACAAGACTTCATTATTCTCGAAAATTCGCTCATATGAATTTATGTCACGTTACAAGCTGAGCTGGAACCGCAAGTACGACGAAGTTGCAGCATAGACTAATAGGATACAACGCCTTTTCTATCCAACCAATGCAGGAGTATTGCAGGAGAAGCAATGATGTACGATAACATGCCAAAATGCGAACGTGATCAAATTGCAAGATCTTATGGTGCCCATTGCATATTTGGCCACCATTCCAAAACTTTGTCAGAAAAACAAAATACAAAATTGTAAGAATACGAAAAACGATCAACAGTCATCTGACCATTACAGACATTTCTGACCGTAGACGGTGGTGAAGCGTGGATTATCAGGAGATTTTGGAAACTTTTTGAAACACTATATAGGCGCCTATGTGTTGTGGTTTTTTTATTCTAAGCTAACTATGTATTGATTAAAGTTTTTTTCCGGAATTAATTCCAAGTATCAAGTTAATCGCGAGTTCATTGACGCAATTCCCGTCCAATTTATTGGTATATTGGTTAATGACATGTTACCGTCAGCGACTTATCGGATTCATTTAATCCCTTGCAAATTTTTATACTTCGTACCTTGGCCTGGACCTGGACTTTTCGAGGTACGTCATCAACCAAGCAACATTCAGTTGACGGGCGACAAATTTTGTGTTCCTGATATGATGACCCCGCGACGTCCATGCATTTATTGCCCATATTTTGCACTTTGCGGGTGTAAATCGCATTCGTATATAGGGTACGAAAACCATAGGCGTGTAGAATTAGAAACGATATCACTGGTTATTTGGAAGAAAGGATTTGGGTCATTCTAAACCCGGACCCCTGCACCTCTTCAGCACAGACTTGCTAGTCAGGCTCCAATTATTTGAATAGTAATTTCAGAAAATGGCCTATACTTGTATAAACTTGACTTACTCGGTTTATTTCTATTGGCAGTACTTTAAATGTCAGTGGCGAACACTGGCCGTCGTATAATAGAAATCTTATTAATAATTTAGGTAAACCGAATGCCATGTCCGGCTTATTTTATAGGTCATCATAATTGTCTCGGTTAGATAAAATAAAACAAAAAATAAATGGCTTTTTGCAATTCCCCCGTAAGTGACCGATTATACTTTGCGTGCTGTTGTTATATGTTGCGTGAATGTCAAAGAAGATCTTTACGCATTTCGCGTCAAGATATATCAATCCCCCTCTTCAAGGCCGGCTTTGATCGTTTTAGAGCTTCTTGGTCCATTTTGTATCGGAGAAATTGGTAAATATTTGCGCCTTAAAATAGGAACATTTTAATGCGAATCGAATTATCTGTTTTCTACATCGCGAAAAGCTTATGACGAATTGACAGCTTTCACTTCACGCGTCGAACTTTAACGTCAAAGTGATATTTTTAAAGGCTAGCTTACGTCTATGATCGTTTCTAGGTTACGTATTTTTCCCAGATAACCTATAATATAAGAAAATCTCTTGTCAGTTCATCAAGTTGATCGCAAGCATTGTCTTAATATCGACGCCCTCGTAGATATAGCTTCACATTGATGACGTATCATCAGGTTGCGTATATGTAAAGAAAATTATATAATAATCGATTACGTTGACCGGGATTTGAATACGAATGGCCACCGAACAGACGGTGAAGATTTGCCGGTGTTTACGGTCGAAGCAAGATCGCCGGTTACCAGGAATTTTAACGCAAAAAACGCCAGTTATTTGCTTGTATTTTAATGAGATCAATTTTGTCGCGTGACTTTCGGAGCCTGGCGACGGCGAGCTAACTCGGTGCGATCTCTCAACCGCGCTTATTTACGAAAATCATCGTCAGTTAATCAAACTCAACCGCTCTCACGCGACGGACACACCCTAATTCGGAACTATTTTGCGAAGTCAAATTGCGCTTGTCCTGGTAATCAGGCAAACATTTATACAATCTTGCAAAATCTCGACTAGTGCGTCATACTGACGGTTTAAAAACACAACAGTATTGCCCTAAGCTGCTGCGCAACAGAAACATACAATTGAAGCGGAGAGGCCCAGAACTTTGAGCCGCAACGCTGTTGGCCGGCGGTGGCATGCTGGAGTATGTGACGCAAAACACGCGTCGCTAATGACATTGTTTTGTCACAAAAGCAGATGTTTTTCTCTAATTTGGTAATTACTGATTGAAGTTTACAGGCCTGAGAGGAAGGCCATTTAACTTGGGTGCCCATCAATCAAAAAGTTCTGGGGAAGCATAACAGACGAGCGACGGAGGTGATCTCACTGCAAATGACAGTTGCCACAACAAGCAAAATAACTGAGCCGACATTCTGCCAAGTTGAAATCACATATTTCCCAAAGCGAGATCGCCGACAACAATTTTTTAAAGCAGACAACGTCCTCAATTTTCAGAAGTATAAGGCCTAATCGCGTGCGAACATTGAAGTTTGCCGTATACATGCATCTCTCTTTCCCAATATAAACACAAGATGACCAGTCGTTGGTAATCAATACTAAAACATAACGTAAACGTACAAAAGCGCGGACTTCATTCTGAAAAGCAGATCGTCTAAAGTTAAAAATATTTTGTTTGGAAATTGTAAAATTTGCTGCTGGGGTTTCGATCTGCATCGTGACGATTTTGCATCGCGGCTTATCTTTTATCTTCAGGCAATTTAAGATTTTAAGTTAACCTTGTCTAGGAAGAATCGTGTCAATTAAAAAAGCAATTACTGGATATTTACAAAGGTTTTCACGCTGCGAATTTATCTAAACGACTATTGAAATTTGTAACCAAAAGCCTGGGCGCCTTTGACGTCAAACTGCAATCAATTACAGCTAAACGTGCTTCAAAAGTCAATCAATACACGATGCGGCGTGTTTTGCTGTAAGCGTCGTCCACTGTCCGAAACCCTTATCTGTGCCGCATTATAACATTTGCTCGTGTTTCGGTATTTGTTGATCACGGTGTAGTTTATGGCGCACAAACATAATCTCCGTAGAGTTGCCCTCTTGTTTATGTAGAGAATTACAAGTATTTTAGTAACGTGCGTGCGAAGTTTCTAGATCTTTACACCGAGATATAGACTTGATAATATCTTGTATAAGTCGGTCTAGAGTGATATGTTAACGTTAAGTCTGGTTCTAACTAATTAAAAATACCTAAAAATAAGGTTTAAAAGTTTTTATATTCTTCTTGCTTTTGCCTTAAACAGATGAAATGATTAGTTGATCGGTAGATAGGCCTTGGCAAGTGCTCGCGCACTTATCGCTTCGTCACCGATGTCTGATGGTGGATATAGCAATGAAATATAGGCCGGTTTGTGCCATTCGGTAACCCGCAGTGACAGGTCATTGATTTGTATATATTTAGCCTATATAGATGGCTAGTTTGAATAAAAATATTATGAAGGAGGGCGCAGTATCCTTTGATCAAATAACTCGCGCAACGTGGAACGGTGGTAGTT
The DNA here is from genome assembly GCF_947623445.1 of Clavelina lepadiformis. NCBI lineage: Eukaryota > Metazoa > Chordata > Ascidiacea > Aplousobranchia > Clavelinidae > Clavelina > Clavelina lepadiformis. The sequence continues at coordinate 23,628,472 of NC_135241.1, forward strand.
TAGGGTTCGTTGTGATTTTGTTTCGAGATAAGGGCCAAGCATAAAAGGTTTGATTTGTCAGAAATTACCTTACGAATATCTTTGATGCGACAGCTCACGACACGTTACGATTACATAGTTTTGCGAAGGTTGTTAGTAATGACAAGCACGCATAGCAGGACCTGTTTAACCACTTTCCAAAAGCGAAAGGTCGGTCCTGGTCGATCTCTGTTCTGTTTCCATGATTGCAACATCTTTGTTGATTACTTGTGAAATTTTCAAAGATCCTTGTCCGTGTTAACTATAGGGCACTAGCTGAGACTTGAAATTTGGAAATTTCAAAGCAGAAGATTAAAATTTTATGTCGCTGTTTGCTTGCATGCGGTTCTTCAATGACGTAGGCATGAATCACGCGATTTTTGAGCTGATATTTTGGCGGTTTTAATAAAAATTCTGTGGCCATTGACGCCTTTGGAATTAATTTTGCTGCAACTGTAAGCAACGGTAAAAATGATCATTTATGAGTTATTCTGTAAAAATATCGAAGGAAAACACGTGCAGGAAACAAATGCAATGACCTTTTTTTGTATGGCTATACGAGAGCATTCCTTCATCGGAATATCTCATATGCCACTGGATTTCCCCTAACTTGTTACCCTACCCTATTTCCCATTTGTGTATTTGCCGGCAGCGGAGTTTTTTCCGTAGCTTTATGAGTAATAATGTTTGAGTCTGCTCGTTATAAGCCGGAGTTTCCCGCAAGTAGGTTTGTCTTCGAGTTGCCTGTTTATTCTACCGTGTTTAACTCATACGAGATCTTTTATTAATTACAATTTGCTTAATGTCGGGTCAGACTGGCTTCATTAAACCTTGTTTAGTTCATACATTTCATGTCAAAATACGTTAATCCGATCCTAAACAAGTCCACTAACGCCGATATCGCGTGCAAGGCTTAAGATATCGTCTCCTTGTTTTCGATAACCGAAGATTAAACTCATTTTGCCTTTTATCAAAATAACATTTTTTTAGTTATTTGTTTCCGAAATATACACGTTTAATGTCCACACTTCGGTCTTTTTGTTCTTGACACAAATGATTTCATTAAAAAAGAATGTTTTCGAAACAAACCTTCCAGAGTCACCAATCCTAAAAAAGATTTTAAAAATAGTAAAAATTTCAACTTTAAAAATGATTTATGAAATGTTGGATAAAATGTTGCTATGTTTATGAATTTTTTGATGTTAAACGCGTGAGATCAGTGCAATTTATTTCGAGGTGTGCTTTAAAGTATTGAAAATTGTCAGGAATGCGCAGCTTCATGTATAACTAACTTCACGGCCTATGAATGTAATCGAAATTGCATGGCCAATTTACAATAAGGTCTTTGTCGCAGTGTGAGTACAAAATAGATGTTTACAAAGAACTTCCCGCCAAAAACTTTTACGACTGTTGATTAAGTCGTCAAACACAAGCCGTTATGTGATTGGTCAAAGCGTTAAAAGGTAAAAGGTAAGGTCGGGTGGAAAGTTTTCAAACTTTCTGATTTTGTTTTAAAGAAAAATACCAAATTGGGGCCAAGAATTTGATGAGTTTGATGTCAGGTGTTTGACACAAAATACCAACAGGACTTCGTCGCCCACAATGACGTAAAAGATGTCAAAATTTTTTTTAATTGACGTTGATTATTATTTTGTGACTATTTTAGACATTCTCGCTGACTCGATCCCTTCTACAGTATTATTTAGTTCACGTTCGAGAGTAGTTAAATTAATGTTTAAATGAGTAATATCCTCATTCAAAAGCAAAAATTAACTCATCTCGAAAACGCCGTGATTCCAATTTCGCTGTATCATTTTAGAAAACAACAAAAACATGTCCTGGAAAATAGATTATCATAAAAAACAAATCGTACAAAATACTAAATTTTCGGACGGTAAATTTACATTTTTTTCCTCAATAACAGTACTAAAATGATCAGCTTTTAAGAAAACATTTTAAAAGTTTTTCACAATCTTTCACTCAACGTCGATGTTTCGGAGAAGTTGACGGATACAGATTTGAATAATTAGCGTTTCCCGACTCCTTGCCCCAACGTTTATACAACGCTTGTGAATTTATGGCAAAGAATAAGCTTACACACGACTTATCCGTAGCAGGTTTATATTTCGAGGTTGTGAGGTAATGCCTTCTGCCATCGTTCTGTTTCAAGTTACCACAAGTGAGCTACGTTAGTTTCTAAGTTTGTGACACTCGCCAGCTAATCCGTCGTGTTCGAACAAAAGTCTTCTGTTGGGTGCTTTGTCCCGCTTTGTTTTCATAATTAGACATTATTGGAAGTCAAAGTCGCGGTTTTAACCGATGATGGATTACCTCTGCCACAATTACGCGATTCAATGGCTGCAGTTTGCCTTTGTTTATTGATATATTTTTGAATCAAGATTTTCAGGCAACTCCGGCGAACGAGAGGAAATTCGTCAAATCGAATTCCAGGAAACTTTATACGCCAGTTATACAGTTCATGCTTGCGAAACATACATAATCTTTAAACACGGAAATATTTTTGCCATCTTCGTACGTCATAATTTGCACAAGTGCCTTTACCAATCCCACCGATGGTGTGTTGAATAAATACCACAATAATGTTTTTATTTTCTGGTTCATATCGTACTTAGATTCGTATTTTGTAGGTGCAAAAAAGCTTTTTCCTGAATGATAATTTACCAGCTTGTTCGATAATTTTTACTTGTCATTACACTGGACGTGCTCGCGACTGGACTTTTTTCTAAAATGCCGCTCGAATGGGTTGAGAGGGTAAAAAGCTCTGAGGTTCTACTTATATCACGTTTTTCAGGACCGGGGTCAAAGAGCAATAAAAGCTTTTGAAGTTGGGGTTAATTATTTCGATATCAATAAATTGCTCAACAATCAATCGCGTCAATCCGTCAAAGCCGTACAACAAATTTTCGTATTTCCAAAATAGAGATTGCCATCTACCTGCGTCATAAAATGCTATCAACAACTTGTCAGCAAACATCTCCGGCGTAAATATTGCGACCTTCATTAAGTGACCGCGCCATACACAGCAGCCTGTCAAAAGTCCAGCAATTCACTAATCTGTTCTCCTAATCGATGTTAAACTGTACCGCAATGTCGCGAAAACGAGCAAAATATTTGTGGCATTCCCCAACAACTCCAAATAAGCGGGGCAAAAGCATCATTTAATGTGATACAGTCACTAATCTATGCCTTGTTATTGACGACAGGGCAAAGGCGATTAGTGATTAGTGTTCATTATGTAATTAAAACCACCGACTTTCAACGGAGAAAGTTTCCGCTCAACGCGGCTGGCCACTGCCAAATAACACAACCTGTGTCGTGAAAAGTGTCACAGCTATGGTGGACGGTGCTTTTAAGGCAATGCTTAGCCTACACTGTGAGGTTTACATAAGGTTTTATGGTTCTTTTTTATATGAGCTAAAGCTATCTCTGAAATATGTACCAAGTGCGTCAGTGATTCAAGCATGCATAAGCAAGAAAAACGCACACACGGGTGATGAAAAAGCGAACTTTCATTTGCAAAAAGTCTGCAATTTTACTGGTGTTCAGGGCCAGTGCCGTCCACTACGACAACTTAGGTGTCCATGTTGGTTCAGACACGTGACAAGCTGGCACACGTTTTTGCTCAGTTACTTGCAACCCAATTATGTTAATGACGTCATATTATATTAGGTTACTTATAACGTTACAACTTTGTCCAAACAATTCCCTGAGCATAGCCTACTATAAATTGTAAATTCTCACCCTTTCGTACGATTCTATGGTGCAGCAGGCGGCTTGCGCGGTGTAATTGTGACGTCCGTTTGATTCCATCTTGGTCGCGTAGTCAGAGGGGTAGGTTATAGACGGGCAGTAACCTCGACAAGCGTTGATGCCAATGATTACGCTTTTGCAGTTGTCAACGTGAATTTGTTTTTGGTAGCCTGTGACGCAACATAGCTTTGTTTATTACGATGTATTCTACTGTCATTTAAAAATAGGCCACGTGTCTCTCTAGTAAAACAATTCCATTTTCGTGTGTACAATTTTTAACATTATGAGTTATGAAGTTTGTTGTATGAAAGTTATGTTGTTTTTGCTGCGATTGAAACACATCGCTAAAATGAATGGGCTTGACATGAAAAACTCCCAAAAGATTGATTGCTGCGACGTTCCACGAAAAAAGAGCAAGCGAAAAAATGGCAAAAACTTTGCAAATGACATTGTACTTAGGATTTTTTTACATTTTATCACTCATTTCTGGTATGTTCCAAGAAAACGAAAATAAATTTTGGTTACCTCTGAGATGGCAGCCGGGCACTTTCCACTTTGATTTCCCACCTGCTAGAGTAGTAGCGACAAAAAGACACAGCAGCAATAAAAATTTCATGACGTAATGTGTTTAAAGACAGGAACAATCCTAGCAATAAAAATCTGCAAACAGACGTTAAAATATATCGTCATATAAAAGTTTATTAGCCTCTAAACTGACTTATACGCTATCATGTACGAGTTGAGTGAGAAAAGTTCCAGGACTGGTGTCACAAAAGATTTATTTCAAACCCAAACTACAAGTTATCCCCTTCAAAGTAATCCCCCTGGAGTCTGATGCACTTTCTCATCCTTCTCTACCACGCATGCGCGCACTCCTGGAAGAATTCTTCCGGGATTCTCTGTAGCTCTGTCGTCACCGACGTTTTGATGCCGTGCACATCTTCAAAACGGGTCTATGTTGCCGGTCTATGGTGTAGTATTGTAAGCATAAAAGCCACTGGTGATTACTCTAAAATGGCCACAATAACCCTCGACATTTTACTAAAAATGCCTGGCGTCTGGATTGAAAAGTTTATACAAAACAGCGGCATGCGCTCTACTCTTCCCATTGTTTGATCACAAAGAATGGGATTCCGGTATTGCCGGAATATTCCCGTATAGTTTATGAATCATTGAATTTTTCCTGGAATGGAAAACCGCCAGACCTTATATGGGTTCAGGTATTCATCTTTAAATAATTACTGTGTAGCTACAAGTCTGGTGCTCTTTTATGAATCATATAGCCAGTTTACACTTAAAACCTTCTTTACCGCATTATGCGGCTTCTAATCAAATATAAGACGACAAATTTGGAACTATTTTAGAAACAGGTCAAACAGCTGTTCAGTATTAGTCGTTTCGAAAAACTGTCAGGCATTTTTTCTCGCTTTCCTTGCTTTGACTTCCGATTCTGCCTGAATTCAGAACAATAAATCCCTTCATTCTAAACCTTGACTTTTATTTTCAAACGTCAACAACTTATCTCAATTGTGACGTCATATTTCATTTCAATTAATACGAACTGCTTGTTCTACATGGGATATCAAGTAAACTGTAGACTTACTACTGACTTCTTCAGCATTAAGGTCTCACGTATGCCCTGGTGATAATATCGCCATCCGACTGTGATGACGTCAAATGCGCCTGGAGCGCGCCACAAGCCTCTTCTTTTTAATAACGCCACAGACAAGCTTACTCGCCACTTTCATCGTTAACGTTAACACTTGCCACTTTCACTTGAACTGAATTGTTCACCAACTTTGCAATTTATTTCTGTCTCTTTCCTGGAAATACGTGCTCTCGTATCCGCTTTATTCGCAAGTTTTTCGACTGTTTCATGTTCTGGTAATTTGCCGTTACAGTCATAAATAAGTAAACATTAAGCATGTGTAATTCATTGAGCTCGTACTGCAGGTGTGGTGTGATATAATGCGCTTAAAATAACCTATTGTTACAAACAATAGAAGCGGTTACAGTGTTTAGTATTGTGTGCCGAGTTTGGCCTTAGCACGTAATCAGCTTTGCCTTTGTTATAAAGTTAATAACTAGTGTAATTTGTGAGGTTGCAATGAATTAATTAAAACCGGATCAGCCACCAAAATCTCGAACAAAAATGCTTTCATCATCTCATTCTTTAAATTATGAGCTCGCATCGCTTACGTTGGTTGATGTCACAATGAATCTCTTAATTGACGAACAATGACATGCTTTGTCAGGTTTGTGATGGAACAAAACAAACTGGATCATTAAGTCAAGTCCAGCAAGTCCTGTTATACCGGGTGACCGTCAAGGTGCACCATACCACGTACCACGGTCCTGCCGGCACCATTACGGCACATTAGTGTCCTAATGAATGCCATTCGGGGCGCGATAAGAATCACAATTGCGAGCTATTCTAAGAACACAGCGACCTTAATTTTAATCTCTTTCGCTCCTCCTGCTGCACCTATCAATCTCATTACACTGTAGCAAGGCTAATGATGCCGGGCCTTGCTTGATCCCAATTTCTACCTATCCACAATCCTCGTCGTTTACTATGTGTGCTGTATCCATGGCGCACCCATCGCCAAATAGACTCACGTCCCTGCTAGACGTAATGGAGGGCGGAAGAAATTTATTAGGGGACGTAACCTGCAGCTGTTACAGTTGGAATTTTTGCCGGTGTAACGTTTGCATTCCGACGTAGGCGCGGTTTTATCACCAATTACATAGCAATGAAGTAAAATCATTATCTGTCGTGGTATGTGACCTAATATCGTAAATATCCTACCTATGGGAGAAATATTCCCATTGTAATCGATTGCGATTGCTTGTCAGATTTTTAGATGACATTTTTTTTTAACTCGAGATTCAGTCGACATTTATCTGTGGGTAAATAACCGTATTTGGAAGGGTTTTCGCAATCTGATGTTTGGTTTGCGTCCAAATAGTCGTCAATGTATTTAAATCGATCGTTCAGGTGATTTTGCAAAATTTATTTCCTCCCCCGCGAATTTTTAAAACATTTTAAAACTAATTTTGTAAAAATAGACATCATATAAGTGATCGCCGATGATGGGCATCAATCTTCAATAGAAGAGGAAAAAGATCAGGATCAAAACAATCAGGAGTCGGTCTGGTGACTTGAGATGCAGCATCTTGTCAGTCTCGCTTTAAAAAAGCTTTCGGCCACGATATAAATAATTTAATCCTGTTACTTGGTTAATTTATTATTAAGCAGCTAATCCGAAAATTACCGGCCGTATCGAGTGTTTTACGTTTTCCATTTTTATCCACCGTGAAAATTTGACATTGTCAAAACTTTCGACATTTCTTGCGTGAAATTGCGCACTGTGAGATCGCACGCTTTGTCTTAACGATTTCCTCCCGTTTGGGCCTTAGTCGCCCATAGTCGATAGAAAAGTGTTTAATATTTTAAAATCGCTTGAACATTCTGTTTTTGTTGCACGCGTATTGTTTATTGTGTCGTTGTCATTCACAGGGCGAGGCCATCGGCTTATGCTGTTTAATATGCAGACTTGCTGCAAATTTGCAAAGAGATTTTGCTTGCAGGTTTTATTGCCAAAAGCGTAGCTAATTGTACCTTAAATTTACGGTTATAGCAAATCTGTGCATACGACGCCTTTTCGACCTTTCCAGTGAAGAACCTGGCCGTGGAACAGACGATCGTATCAGGAAAACTTCATCCGATTTTCGTCGAAAAATCTCGACGAAAGTTTAATTCTAGCAAAACGTCTCCCGTCATCGCGGCCACAATAACACCTCTTGTCTCAAGGAAAACCACTTTTTTGTCAAAATTCAGGAGGTGCTTTCTATACTTCCATTATATAGACTTATAGAGCTCCTTTTTGGCATGTCAAAGAAATCTTTTTATCCACAAGATAATCACGTCTTCATACCGCCCTCTCACGTCATGCGGTATCACAAACTATGCGTCGATGTAGGAATTTTAGAAAGTTCATGATCCGTTAAATCTTGCGGGATTGCAAGATTCGCTATAAACAGCAACGCGTGTACTTACCCAACATGACACTTCGAAACCAGCTTACATCACGTGTCTTTGTTTATTTTGGGAAGAATCCACTTGTCACTGGCGCTTCAAACACCTGAATTTGGCCCTTTTGCAAAGCTATCAGCCGCCATCGATAATGTCTAGCGCTAAGACAGGTCTTGTGCCAAATTCTGCTGCCACAAAGATGTATAGACCTTGTTCGCGTATGTTTTATACGTGCAAGGTGATTGTAGGACATATTTGAGAATATAAGGTGTTTTCTCGGTTTTGATCTAAGTTTTATCAAATGTTCCTCATTGTACCAGACTACATTGCTGTCTTAGGAAAATTTATGGTAAATAAAATACAGGACATAACATTATAACGCAATTGTGTTAATTTTTCTTAAAAACTGACGGAAACCAAAAACCTGATTTGCGTTGTGATTCTACAGTGCGCCTTGAGTGAAAACTTATAGTGCTGGATTGATTGGAATGCAGAACTATGTGGTGAAACCATGCTGTCATCCACCGGGTTCGTTTTGGTAATAATTCGCAAATCAGGTCATTGACCGTGCTCACATTTTGCGAAGTCCTTCAGTCAACAAATACATGATCTAACATATGCCTGTGTCTTTGAGACTTAAAGGAGAATTGTTTTTCAATTACCTGGACATCTGAAGAAAAGCGATCTAGCAGATGTTGGGACGCATTTAACTCTTCAAGAGCGTGGTCAGAACCTATTTGCTTTGATCTTTTATTCCTTCCGTTATTGCAATCGTATTGTTGTGTTGTTTCCGTATCAGACGTCGCAAACAATTCACAGTTGCTAATTGTAATGACCGGTTTATATTTATCAGCATTTTTGTTTGATCATTCGTCTTTGCGAGTCTCCGAGTCAGGCGTTGTTTGTCGTCAGCGTTGCGCCTTCAGTTTGGAAGTTTAGAAAGGAATGTTATTTGGGTGTTCTTCATCCTGCTGTTGTATAAAGCAGGATAGCAGGGTTTGAAGCAAAGAAAATAGTGTCGTGCCGAGACCATGCTTGGTTTGACCATGACGAGACGAGACCACGTTGCTACTATATTTCCTACGGTGTTTCCTACTTCTCTCATGAGCCCCCAGTATTCGTGATCCTCCCAAGCATGCGCTATGAATTTGTTAAAAGCGAATCCTCTCATGACGCTAAATGAATCACAAACAGACTGTTGTAACGCCATAGCGCCCTCTGTTGCAAAATAATCTGTGGTTATGGCCGTTATATTACGCTACACAGAACTCTGAAATGGAATTGTATTCACATGTCGCCGTATACCGGTGCGCTTGCAGCTAATAAAGGCTTAACTCGTTTTGTCGTGAAGATCAATCTTTTCCAATAAAGTAAATAGCTATAAAAATAACCCTTACTGTATATTAGATGCCGCAAGTTCGTCCTATGATAAAGCAGGGATCGCAATTGGATGTATTTCAGGTTTTGCAAACTCCTTAAGGTTCCTGAGAGCTTATATGCTGTTGAAATCATCAAATAATTAGTTTTTATATGTGGTCGAACACCGATATGTATCTATTCATATTTTTCTGTATACGTCAAAAGCGAAGTTAAAAATAACGGGTAATAGGATGAAAGGTAGAGTTAGGGTTGGACCAGACTTTAAAAGATCCTTACATTCTTGGTGGGAAGAAGTAGCGCCGTCATACGTTGGAAGGCGAAGGAAGACAGTGGGTCATGCGTTATTAAGAGCAGCTATAGAAAGCAATTGCAATAATATAGTGATATTCAGGATCTCTCTGTAGTAATGGGCGATGTTTGATGCATTTACATGCTAGTCTTTACTTGTTCACCCAATATCCTGGAGGAACCTGGGATGCCTGCAAAAGAATTTTGTGCGGCTCGAAAATCATTTTGACAATCGCTCATGCATGGCGAAACATTCCGGCGAGACCGGCAGTCTTGAACTTTCTTTGACCTGTTTCTAATCTTTGCGCAATGCGATATCAAAAGCTGATAGCACGATTGAGTCGCAGCAGTATGTCTTCAATAGATTGCCGCACTCAACCGATGTATTTTTTTGCGGCCACGGGAGCAGCTAAAAATCTGCCGAATGAAGCGGTTGCGCTTGAATGCTAATTTTTATGCAAAATGTTTGCAGGTTACTAAAACGTTGTGCGGCCCACTTGCTCAGCTGTAACTGACAAAGTGGCCCGGGACAGCGAATAGGTTCGTCACCCCTGTTGTAGTTGATTACGGGCCACATTTTGAAGTATAGTTCCCTGAAGCATAGATTAAGCAACAGTTGGCCACCGTCACCTTACGGCGAAGGGAGAAAACTAGCAAACAGGACGGAGCGCCCACATTCTGTGGAAAATAAGAAAGAAAGGAAAACGGTGGAGTAGCGCCATCTAACAGTGGGATATATTTTAACCACAGTTGCAGCAAATCATACTCATTAGAAAAAACATCTCACCCTTTTTTTGTTTTTTGTTTAAATCTTTTGGCTTCATGGATAGTTACCAAGGGTTTGATATATGTTTACAAACATATCCTTGTATAGTATATAAATTTATATATATAAGCATGATTAAAGAAACTGTATAAAATTATATATATAAGCATGTTCCAGATTAAAGAAACTGAGGCTGTTGGAATACACATGACAAGTTGCGTAAAAGGTTTGGCACCGATAGATCTTGTAACATGGCATCAGATTTTAAATGAACCTCCATAGATAAACAGTAACCAACTAAAACAACAACTTCTAAGAAAAGAATAAATATTTAAACTATGACAACTTACAATTTCATTTCAAGTTGTGTTTTGACATTTAATGACTTCACATTTTTATGAAAGGTTTTTAAATCATAAACGCATTTAGATTAAACAACTATAGTCAAGACCCGGGTTTTCGTATCAAGCCCGTCCTGAGCTTTTATGATTAGCTACAGTCCCTGATAGTAACCGTAGTAATAAAATATTATATGTAAGAACCTGTTATATGTCCAATATTATATACTTTGATCTCGTCATCCATGATAATGTTCAACCAGGTTTCCTTCTTATCACCGTGCGGTGGCGCTACGCTCCTATAGTTCTCTGTGACGTATAACCCGGACTAATCTTTCTCATTTCCCCGTATGATGGCGCTGTTTCATCCCTACACAAACCTCTAAAGTCTAAATCCTGCTCATACTTCTACTGAGAAAGCAAAACTTTAGACTGGTTTTCGCGGTGTAACATTTGAGCTTGGGGCTTATGTGGAAAGATCAATATTACAAAAGAATGCTTATTTTGGGTTAGGTCGTCGGTTTAAAGACACGGAGATAAAAGAGATCTTACATGCGGATAATATAATGCTTTGAAGATTATTTTTTTTCACAAACAGTTTTCAACTGCAAAGCACTGTTTCCACCTGTTTTTCTTTCCGCTAGATGTCAAAACGGAGTTATCTAATAAAAGGCGGCGAGCACCAGTTTTGAGAGCACTACGTTGTGTTGTAGCGCTAGATCTTGTCGGAGGGTGGAGGTTGAGAAAACAATTTGCAGATAATCTGTGTCACGTGCGGGAAGCAAGGCAGAGTTATTCCAGAGTTTCTAAATAAAGCATTTCTTGCGTCAGATAGATTTTAAACATGAAAGGTTTTGACACATTTAGCAAATCCCTCCAAAGGTCCACAAAAAGCTGTGAGATTATGCATGGGTTTATATGGTAGTATATATGTATATAGTATATATGTATGTATATAAGTATAAAAACTTATATGTATAGTATATATGTATGGTTTATAGTTTATAAGCATGGTTTTATTATGGGTTTATACCGTTTTCTGCCGAGCGCTCGTTCCATTGCACGTCATGCCACGTCACATATGAAGAATATTTGGGGGATTTTTTGTTAATGCAAACTATCTGCCTGATGCTAACAAAGAGCCTTTGTATTATCAGATTAATTAAGTTTTCATATTTTAACAGGAAATTGTTCTATGACTCGGTAATTAGGAAAGTCATTATTAGAAACCTCCCTTAGCTAGAGGATCAGTTTGACAGCTTATGCCGAGCAAAGAAACATGTGAAATCATCCTCAACAAGCATTCCAGGAATAAAGCGCAAATGAGTCGATGTGCATTAGCGAGTGGTAAAAATTAATTAAAGTGTTCTGTAAGTTTTTCTGCTATCCGTGTTGATTGAGTTGACCCATCGATGTTTACACTTAATTTGTCTTGTTAAAAATAGCTTGCGCCACTTTTGGCAATTTTCCTGAAGTAAATTTTGCTTCTCGGAATTCCTGTAAGTACCGTTTCCTGGAAACCGTTATGGGAGATGGTGTTTGTTTACATTTTTCTTCCCCTTACACCGTGCAAAAGAAGCGTTTGAGAAAAGCAAATTTTTCGTCCTGACATCCCGTTCGTTGAAAATCGGCTTATCAAAAATAAAACACGCGTTACTCAGCGCCGAATAAAGAATATACAATGGTGGTTTAAGTCGGTTGCGCGTTTTCTACCAGACTTGTATCAAGTTTGACGCAAGAATATTCTCTAGTTTGTGGTCATGTCAAAATTGGAAGCTTTTCTCTAAACGTTTCCCGGAAAAGATTAAACATCTCCCCGGCAAACTGCGGCTGAGCTAATTGACTCTCAGTACCAATACCAAATGATTTGAAGCATTTGAAGCCCGGTTACGGCAACTGCCCTATAATTTGACACATCCGCCAAATCATAACTTCGATTTCTGAATTTTCATCATGTTTTGTTTACTTAGGCCGCCAAATGACACGCTTCAACATTCCAACGCAGAAGTAATGGGAAAGCGGGCTGCGCAGCGCTTGGTACGGTTCGAGTTACAACTTCCAATCCAGGAAGCGATTCCTGGTCGCTGTAGTTACGATAATTTCTGATGACTTCCGTTACTATCAGCCTTGCAATTAGCAAGGCAATATCTGCACCTGCAGCAGTAGTTCATATAGTAAACAAGTATCACTTTCATATAATGAGAATCCGATGAAAACCTGCGATAACCTTCGCCTTTTCTTGCCTATGACTGGGCTTTTCTTTAACTCTCACACCTAACACCAACAGAGGTTGCAGTGCTGGTATTTCTAAATACGGAAATTATGTGAAACTTGGAACACTTTTTGGTTTGACAAACACACCGAAGGCTTGGTTATATACGAGGTTGCATCCACGGGCGACCATGTACAGTAACAATGACGCAAGTGCGGTGGTATAAGGTCTAAATTTGAACGATATTCACGATATCACTTACGTCATTTACTATATCGCTTTGGGTAGAGTTAGATTGTAATCGCGCCTCCTTTGTAACATGCGCGGATAATTACACATCCGAGCGAAACTGTTCGTGATTTTTGCGGCTTATCGCTGACCAAAACGGTTCCACGACATATGGCCGCGGGAAAGTGGCCGCGAACAAACTCACCGGGGTCAACTGAACGTGACGTAAATTGACCGCAGACAAACTGACTGTGACATAAACTGGCCGGCGATCAAATTAACCGTCGATAAATTGGCCGGCGATCAAATTAACCGACGACAAATTGGCCGTCAAAAGGTCAAAATTCTAATTCACTATCTAGTCACTATCGTCGATTTGACGACGTCACAATTTGCGCAATAAACTTCCTTGTTTGTCAAATAACAGCTTGTGTAAATTTTAGTGCCCATATTATGTAGTGTCATATGTGTTTTGCAGTGAACGTCTTTTAATGTTGATACTCGTATTTCTCGTATTTCCGGAAATATTTCTGTTTATTTCAATAAACGTTTCAATGTGTATTGAAATAAAAAACAATTTTGTTAAAAACAAAGGAAATAGTTACAAACAAATATTTACTTTACATATCATGTACTACCGAGTTTAAAATTTTGACCTTTTGACGGCCAATTTGTCGCCGGTTAATTTGATCGCCGGCCAATTTATCGACGGTTAATTTGATCGCCGGCCAGTTTATGTCACAGTCAGTTTGTCTGCGGTCAATTTACGTCACGTTCAGTTGACCCCGGTGAGTTTGTTCGCGGCCACTTTCCCGCGGCCATATGTCGTGCTCCCGACCAAAACCACGGTTCATTCAAAACTTCATTTGTTTATTTGTTGCCTCAACACCTGAGATTTTTTACATTTTGTGTAAAACGAAGAGGTTTCACCAATATGATGATGGCTACGCGGCGATACGCGCGCTGTCTTTTCTTGTGCTCGCTGCACAAACAAAAGTGTTCAAATCGCGATGTACCGCGGTATAGGATATCGGGAATAAACGACAGAAGAAGCGTTTCAAAGAACTATTTTTCGTCAAGTCCTCATTGGACAAACAGCCAAAACTCATGTGTTGACGCGAAGTTCATTAAAGCCACGGTTTGAGTAGATTTGCTAGAATCGAGGTTTATGACATGACCGAGGTTAAACGATACAAAGGTTATTTAATCTCACAAGAACATTTAAAACTGTTTTATTCAAAAGCCAACAGAAGAATTTACAGAATATTCTCAGACGAATTTATGCCAGATGCTCACGTATATGAAAAGAAAACCGTGAAACAACAAAAGTACTCCACGATCATTAAATAATCGGTGTTAAATTGAAAACAGCCTCAAGTGGATCATTCATATTCGAGCCAAACAAAACGTTCTTGGAAATTCTTTAAACCAAAAATAACCCGACAAAACAAGCGCATTAAAGATCACCGCCAAGCTTAGACTCAGCTGTAACCAGTTTTTTTAAATTGTATTTGAGTTACAACGCAGGTCACCACAATGGAAGGATGCTGTCACGTGACTAGGGACCCCGAGTGGTAAAATTTGCTCAAAACATCTCACCATTGCGACGCGCAAATTTTTTCATCGATCGCGATCTTTCATCGATCGCGATCCTTCTATTTGAGTCGCGTGCGACGAGTTTTCCGAAACGACAATGCGCGGCATTCCAGGTATAAGCGGTGGTTATGCGCTAGTTGAAATTAGATTCCGACTTTTAATCTTATTACATTGTGGGTTGTGAATTTATAATTTTACTTACGTGCTCACACATCAAAGATGGAAATCACTTATCAACATCAGACTGGAGACATTTTCTCGCTCTCATAAGAGCTGTTCGTTTTGTTAAATGCCAGTTTAACAACCAACCTAGGATTAATCTTGGACGAACGTGTAACAAATAACAAAGGATTTGGTTAAACAGTTATAAGTTACGATCCTCGTGTATTTCAACCTTATAATGGACATTTTTCATCGTTTAGCGGTTGTTAAGCTGCTATTATCGATGGATCGTATCCAGTAAAAATGTTACCAAAACAACTAAGAAAATCTCGTTTAATAAATTTGGAATTAGCACCACAATTGGCTCGTGCACTATACCAATTGTTGTTAGACATAAATCATTCGAAGAAGAAGCGAAAAAACAGGTAAACACGAAAATTTTACAAAACTTAACTTTCGGCCGGTTACTTTTGTTTAAATCAGGCGGTTTCGGGCGTTTCCATCATCGTGTTAATTAACCAGATCCGCAGTAAAAAGCGTGAATTTTTTCTACTTCAGGAAACCGCGGAGCGCAGAAATTTTTTCGCTTCTAAAACCTACCATCATTGCTGGAATTACCCGTCTACGTTGATTTATTATTATCTGACACGGAAATCTTTGTTACAAGTGTATGGAAGCGCGACGTACACACCCTGGACCGCTATAAGAACGAGGCAGCGTTACTCATTTGGCCGACTTAGGAAGCTGTGTTTTCGGCGAGCGTTTCCAAAGAGTTGCCGATAGTCACGATGCGTTGATTGAAGTGGAAAGCATACACTCGTATATCCTACTTGTGAATAGTACTCTTAATTAATGGCGAACGGACCATTAAGGAAGTCTTGGGACTGGAAATTCCCGCCTTTTTCGTGATAAAATTCAGTCCTGGCGGGAATGCTGGAGGCGTTTGAAGAATTTTAATCTTTCCCCCGCGCTCAAATCAAATCTTAACTTGGCATTTTGTTCCAGCCGAGATATATATAAGTGCAGTCACCATCAGCTCGTAGTAAAGAACGTTATTGTCAACCTTGTTAAAAGTTTATCAGCGGCACAATAGAAGCGCAAAGTCATAGCGGAAAGTTGTCACGTACCCGCAGGGTCTTGTTAAACCGTATAAAATGTCTTTGTGCGCCGCAGGAAACTTTTACAAACTAGGTCGCTGCTCAATTTTTTCTGAAGTGTACGTTGCATTAACCAGAACAACAACGAACCGACTAAGTTAAACTTTGTTCAGCGGCAAATAACGAGTTAAATGCGTCAGAGATAAGGCAGGAAGATTTTTGAGGTCGAACAGTTTAAACATGTTTTCCTGCTCAATCTTGCGGTTACGGACGGAGTTTTAGAAGTTACGTGTTCCCCGCTGAATCATGTTATCCATTGTGTCGACGCTCGCTTTTCTTTCTTGGCGACAACCCTATGAGAGGAGTAGGTGGAAAAGCGTGCATAGAGCAATGCACGAACAAAATGCCAGAAGACAAGTGTGGAAGCGATTATGCATAAAACGTGCCTCATATATAGCTCAGTCCCTCACGATCGTTTGGAGCCAGATCAGAATTAGATCAACTGCAAAATGAAGATTGAAGTAATATTTGTACAGTATAATGTAACTTCCTTTTCTAAATTACAGGCCAAGTCTTTCTCCTTAGTGTTCTATTTCTGTATTTAGTACAAATATAGGTTAAGTCATGTTCACTGTTACCTTGCTCAGTAACGTCTTTCTGGTTGCTGTTGTCATGACTTGGGCGGAATCGAGAATGGTGATGGCGGCGCCAGACACAGCACCAGGTTTGCTTGTTTTAGCTTATAAGAATACTATCGTTAGCACGACGCATTCAGACTTTTCTGTCTAGAGTCTAGACCAAAATTTTTCTGGGTCTGGTCAATGATATTAGGCTACTGCAGAACTGGCCTATGTATTAAAACGAACAAAACATTTCAAGAAGAGTAGGAATTTCATTAAAGGAGCTTTACAATTGAAAATATTCAGTAGGTTAAATAGTATCTACTGGCTACCATTGGTAGCTAATAACTAACAATGAAAGTAAATAGAAAATGATTTGTAGACTCTGTTTTTGTCGGACATTTTGGGCCAAATCTTAAAACATTGTTGTGCATAAGAAAACACATGAGAGAGACGGGATATTGTCACCAAAAGAAATCACCATTAAAAATTCATTAACAATTAGCCAAGAGCTTTGTGATGAAGTGCTGTTATATTTTGTTCAGAGTGAAATGCCAGATAATATCTCCTGCACATGTCACCGTAGCTCCAGGGTAAAGGATTACTTGACAAGAACTTGGCAATTAAGAGACAATGAAAGGTGTTAGCTGTTAAATTTGAGCGTTTTCCACGTATATATCGTCTAAGCTTATCATAAATATAACTTATCAAGGAAAAATACGTCAACACTAACTTCGCCGCTTACGAAAGACTTCATTTTTAAACGTCAAAACGTAAATTTAAGCGCGTCTGAGTCCCGAGTGCGTTGAATTAGATTTGTTTTATAAATAACATACTTTTAATTACTCTCACTAAATTATCTTCAATTAAGATAATTTTTGCTTAAATTTGTTTACAAAAGAAACCTGTAGCGTATAATATTTTATCTTTAAAACCATAAATTTTCGGATACAAATTTGCTGTGTATATGGGTGTATATATATATATATATGTATAGGTCATCGAATAAGCCACATTTTACGCATTTCTTATAAAAATGTATGTCCTCGCGGTTCCTTTAATTGTGCAGAGTCTGCATTGTATAAAACCTTTTTATACAAATTCTTAAATATGTGAAAATTTAACTTAACAAAACCAAATCTTTAAAACCCGAATTTTGAAATATTTGAGAAGAAAAGCTCCTGTTTTAATCACAACAATTTCGAAACAAGGCGCCAAGCAGGTTGTGCTGGTTCCAGTCAGATTACCGGAATAATTTCCCAACAAAATGTTGGCTGCCACTGCCAAGCAACTCCCTGGTAAAAATCGGTTTCTACCTGAATGCTTCTCATGATCTCAAACAATCGTTATCGCTCGGTTTAGTTAAAGGTTAATGGCAGATGCGATAACTAATCAGTGTTTACGGCTCCTCCTCCTCTTCCTCCTCCTCCTCCTCTTTTGGCAACAGTTTTAGGATTTCTCTTATCGGTTTTGAATCTTTTGCACAGAAAAATTTCGGTTAATTTCGGCCGAACCAAACCGACTAAAATTTTGCTATGCCACGTTTGATAATCGTGCTTAGTTGGCGCCATTTTATCAGCACTGCCACAAAATTAATTCTACATTTACCAAATTTCTTGACCGTAAACGTGGTAAATTGACAGAGATCGGGCAGTTGATAAACCGTATACATAATTCAGTAGAAGGCTAAATCAATAAATTCGATTAAAATCACTTGCGGCTGAGAGCGACTGGATTATTTGGATGAGTTTCTGCTTTCCGAGTAAAATCAAATAAGTTTATTTCGGATGTTGATGTTTCATCGTTCAGCTATCTTCAAGTCGGCCTACGCTAAAAGTCCCCATTGACAATTATTAAAGTCTTGGAACCCCGGCCTCCAGCTTCTATGCATCATCGTCTGATGTTGACCAAATAAACCTAAAAAGCTTCACTCCATTGTGACCCGTTGTTTGTTTGAAAATGTAAACAGCTTTGGATTTTCGCTGAGAACGTGGCAACGTTTTAGTTGTTGTGTGACAATAAACATAAAATAAAACGTGAAATGCTGTTACACGATGGGCGCGATTGGGTCATGCAGGGTGCAAATGTTTAATTTCAAAACGTTTCAGTCTGCAGGTTCTTCTCCATAAACAACTTATAAATCACTCTACATTTCACCGCAAAAATATGAAAATGTCAAGCGCAACCTTCTGTTTTCGGCACGAACAAAATAACAGTCGCTGCAACCTAGCAATCCATTCATGCATGACGGTCTCGTTTGTGACGTCACTTTAAATCGTTGCGGTTCCTTTTCGCGTGACGTCGAATGCGATTACGGATACCCATCGCGATAAATATTTGTTCAACAAAAACTGCATAAACAGTAAAACAACCTACGCAGCTCGTGAAAACACGTCTGTGTGACGAAACAAAGCACGGCGTGTACAAATTGCGATTTGTGAAATCCTACGTAAGCGAATTTTGATTAGTAGAAAGTCCCTATCGCCGAGATAAGGGCGTGATTATGTCAAAGTTGGGATTTAGGCCTATTTAAATTTCTCTGTGGGATTTTAAACTGGTAAATTTTGTTTTAATATCCGCACCGGATTATTTTAGCATGTTTCATGCGACACATGGGCCATAAATCACTCGCAAGTTTAATGAAGATAAGAATAAAGTGCAATAATATACCAACAATAGAACCAAAAAAATCATCACGGAGAGAAACAAACATATACCAAAGTTGTATTAAACATGTATTTTATTTTACCGCATTTTTATAACGACAAAACAAATTTCTAGATTTATGCAAGTCGGACAGGTTTAAAATTGTTTAATTTTTGCCCACACAGGACTCGAAAGCTTGAATTGCAGCCGAATCTCCGATGACGTAACCTCGCAATCGGTTCAGAGTGGGCTTCCCTTTACCTTTGAGTTTCCGGCATCGATTCAAGCTCCGTTCCTCTATGATGATTATCCCGAACAGAGCCATAACGATTCCTACGTGTATTATCAGGGCGGCGACAATTTCAGTTTTTCAAATGGACTGCGGGTGAGGATGATGGAGCGTTGGAATGTGAACTGATACCGTTGATTAGTAGATGTTGTTGGAAATTTTCTGTTCAATGAAATATATAATACTAAGCTTGTGGTCCTGCAAAGCGTGTCGTTCTCTGAAATAAACGGTTATTAGCAAAGTAGGTTATTATTACGCCAAGAATTCTGAAGCTAATTTGTCTGTTAAAGGCTGAAATTTGCTATGATCTTTTTTCAGTTTATGGTTTTGGATTTGGATAAAAATCTTCTTCTTTTCAATGAAAGCTACACCGACGAAGGCGACGTTCCAAGTTATATGGTCGATGTCATAGGAGAAAACAATTCCATCAATTATGCGGTTGTAGTGGTGAGTACGTCGACATGTCAGTGACTCATTATCACGTAATAAGCCGGTGAACGACGCCTTTTGACAGTTTGTACAACGAAAAGAAAAAAAAAACCTACAAATCAAATCGATTGCAAATCGGATCCAAAAGCGACTCAAAATTATTTTCGTCATCTCGTTACGCGTGAAAATCGCGGTCGAACACTTCCACGAACAGATGCACTGAAACTGTCACATGGACATCTTAAGTCCTATTTTTACTCCTCAGGCCAACTCGAATGGAAAATGTGCGGCGGCTCGGATCCAGCTGAGCATAGCACCGGTAGAGAATCAAACCTGCGAAGGTTCCATTGAAACTTCGAAGTATGTGATTGACCGCAAAGTGGAACGCTACGATCTCACCATATTGGACTGCGAAGGTGAGAGGATCTAAATTATCGCATTAATTATATCAGCGGCGAGACCAAGTGTCCTCTACGCACTACGTTGCATTCCCAGACTATAATTATTTGCATAAAAACTTATAACTTGGACGTTTGTGGGCTGCGGGCAGATTTTCAAAGAAATTTGCCTAGTTTATGTCGATTGACGTCGCTTGTTCGCACGCTTTGGCATTATTTGGTGTCCAGTCGTAATTAAAAATGAACCCACTTGACTTTTTGCTATTAATTAAGCGGCGGAGATATGACCCAGGAAGCGTCTGAAAATAAAATTGTGTTTATGTCTACAGTTCCGGACCGTAACCAACCCCATGGAAACGGAGGCAATTACACGTACCGTTGGTTTCACGACTGCGCGGGCCTTCCAGACAACGTGGTGACTTCGAAAGCGCATGAGGTATATAACATGCTATCTCCCAATACTTTAATCTCTTTACTGCGTGTCGAAAGCGCCGTAGTATTGCTATTTCTGCTTGCACGACTTTTGGTCTTCAAACATGACTCGGCGTTTGCCATTAAGTGGCTTGGCACCACGCCAAGCATTCCAATCCGACTTGCACTAATGCCTGAAGTAGTTTAACGTTGTTTTATGTTTTCGGACAAAAAGTGTTAGTCAATGGAGATCCCTTCTATTAGTTTACAGCCGTGTATAGATATTGAAATATTCGTATATCGGTTTTTTGCCTTGATCCTCGCACCGTGAAACATTCGTCAATTCGTTCGATTAAAATACAATATCAACAAAATTGAATTTGAATTGAAATGAAGTATGGCGGGTTATCGCTTCATGTTTAAGTAACGATCAAGCAGTGGTAATATCACACACAGCGTGAACTCAATTTGAAATAAATTAAATTTGAAAGCTGCCCTTTGTCAAGCATCTTATTAGGCCTGTCGAATTGGAATGCCATTCCTGGAATCTTTTATCATCATAACGTTGCCGCACACGAGCTCAATAATGAAACAAAATTCAATCTGGTCTGTTTTCCCGTATTTACATGAGATGTTTTTGTTGTGTGCAGCTGCATATTCAAAATGTGGACTTTGGAAACTCTGGCGTCTACACATGCGCCATTGAGCATAACGGCGAGGTGGTGTCCTACGTCCATCACAGGGTTTGTGTGAAAGGTGAGTCGAGTCTTTTGTTTCAGCGACACAGATAAGTTAATCTTTTTTAGGCAAATTGTCGCTTATTTTTATTGCTTTTAATGTTAATTTATGAGATTTTTATTTTCAATTGGATTCTGTTGCTAAACCATCGCTCCTTATAAGAGATAAATTGTCGGTGCACCTGTAAATGACATTCGCAAGATCAAGCGCCGCAAAAGCGTTAATGACTGTTCTCTGTAAAAAACGCGCGATAATCGCGCTTCATCTCTAACACAAAGGGCTCTATGACGACAATCTTATCGTTTCAAACCGCCTGATTAGTTCAAGGTGTAACTCGCTAACAATGCTTAGGGCGAATTTTTGGCTGTAAGACAATTTCAATTTTTTTAAAAACCATTTGAAGGTCACCATTCGGTTGATAGCTCCAGGCTAAGGTATTTTTCGCTTGTATTTTGTGGAGTAAAATTTTGATCAAAACAAACTGCTCGTCACACACGATTTTGAAACTATTTCCGATTTTTACAAGGCGATTATATGCTATAGTAGAATTCTTTGACTCCTTAAGCAGCAAAGAATGGATAAAACCTAGCGGCTTTCTCAACACAGTCCTTGTATCGTTGACGTTGACTTTTCGTTTAGGTCAGTTTCGTAGTGACCCGTGCAAAAAAAAAATATCGGAAAATTGAAATATCTTTTGTGCTTTGAACAGTCGCTTCTTGCGACTGTTCAACGACTTATTCGTTCACTGAAAAACCTGTTTTACACCTTGTTCTTGTTCAACCATTACATGCGGGAATACGGAACTGGCCTTGAAAAGTTTTAAGCGGCAAAAAGACATTTAGGCCTGCTTACATTTTTAAACAAAAATAATTACAAACTTTCATTTTCTAACTTAGCTCCAAGACTGACAGCCGCCCAGCTCAGAGTCCAATGCTCCACCGACCGCATTTTCGCCAAAATTGGTAGCACGGCGGTCCTAGAATGTCACGGCAGCCTTCCCGGAGTAAATACGAGTCCTATTTTCGTGAATGTCAGCTGGAAGAAGGTAAATTGGGTTGTTACCGATATTTCTATCCTTAGCCTCCTAAATTTAGACTCATATTGATTTATTTCGCCACTGTCAGTTCGGAGCAGTCTTTGTAGAAAGTGTCTTTAAGAACGTGAAAAAAGATATTTGCTTGGCTTTACCACCTTGATTTTATTTGGTCTACGTGCGTTACAACTCATTCATTTTTATAGTTTGCCCTTTGTTATTGCTCAGCGCTACTCGGGGAAAACCATTGTTTTATTGGGCTGATGACTCTTAGTAATTTATTTACGGAAATTTTGTTGAGTCAACGCATTTTCAGGCTAATCTCGTGCCCCTCTAGCTAATACTTTTTCCACCATCTGTATTATATGATGTCTATTAAACTTTTACTTTTCTGAATGTTTTCATTTTTAAATTCGATCTTCAATTATTGTTTTTTCTTGGAAACGAAATATTACGAGCACTGATTGCCGCTGACTGTCTTCGATTGCTTGCATGACATGAAACCGTAAACATTAAGACAAAACGCAGTGTTTATGTCAATAAGAATATTAAGTTTCAACATATCATTTGGGCGTTTCACCTAAATTGAATTCTAAATAGTTTTATTGTGGTTGTTGGGGAAAGTCCCTCAAGCGCGACATTTTTTACTGATTCTTCGCATATTTCCAATTTAGTTTTTGTTTTCATTTTTTGTTTTCTTCTGCGGTCCACAAAGAATCTCGAAATTTTAATTCCGAAAGCCTTTTCAAAGCGCTCAACGTTGTACGAAAGACAACTTTCTTACGTATTTGATATAATTGTCAGATTTAAAAGTTTAGGAAGTGACGTATGTTTTGCAATGGAATCTTGGGTGATTTCCCAATTGCTGAATTTCTTTAACTTTCTTCAGAAAATTGACGACGGAGAATACGATGGCGGGCATTCGATGACGTGTAAGAACATTTGGTCGGACAGCGCTCTAAGCGAAGACGATACAAACGTCAAATGTTCCTAGTGAGTCTTCCTCGGTTCCTTGCAGGCCATTTTCTGGGTCGTTTCCTTTAAAATTCTAAACAATTTACAAAATTTAGTTTTAAGATTTTTTTTTCATTTTGTGGTGTAATTTTTTGTTTTTTGCAACATCTGGAATTCTAAATTATCCGACTTCCATGTTTTAATTCGTTTTGTGATTTCCTGAATTTTCCTTTTATCGATACCGATCTTGGTCTTAGAATTAATATCGTTATATTTGCATGTATTGATGAGTTTACAAGTTGTATTAATAAACTATATTTTATATTATCATATTTTATATTCGAAATTTTTTTACAGTGATATCGAAGATGTTCCCTGTTTATCCCGGAGTCCAAGCGCGGAAGAACAAAAATCCAGAGCAATCCAGATCAAAATGAGGATGTTTATAGAGTGAGTTGCTTCTCACTCCTAGTTTTTATCGATCTGTGTCATTTGCCTTTTATGAGTTTAATTGAAGGACAAGCCAGTAGCGCATGTTTTATACCGAGTACCTCATCCAGATGATTGCAATGGGATTACAGCAGGATAAGCTCCATTTCAAGATTTAAACTTGGAATTAACTTGCAGGGACGTCCACGAATCGGACTTCGGAGCCTACGAAGTCACGCTCTCGACGCTGGGACGCGACTCGTCCTCAAGCGGGATGGTGACTTTGATGAAGAACGAAATCCCGCGTCTAAGCAACAACGCCGCCGTCTTCGCGTCGTGCTTGGGTGCTTTAGTCTTCTTGCTCGTCGCAGCCGCATCGATCCTCCTCCTCTATCGTCATCGAGCCAAGATCCAGCGCTTGAGCCGGAAGGCTACCAGGGAGCAGGAGCCGGTCACTGAAACGATGAGTATTTGATCCTACTCTCGATCCGTTTAATCCGGAAGAGCTATCGCGGACTCTTTGGGTGGAGTTGGAAAGATTGAAGTGCCCGGGATTGGAGCTTCGCGGGATCTGTATCACGGTGAAGGATGCCGCTTGATGCCGCTGTTTTGTTCTTTTTTATCTTCGTTGACTCCCTCGTCAAAATATTTTGCTGAAAAGACTGCTTTGAAGACGAACACGAATATTTTTCTCAACTGCTTCAACCTACTTGTCCATAAGATTGTTTACTGTGTTGACGTCAGAATGCCTGAATGACGTAGAGTATTTTTAATGGTTGCCCATGTTAACAAGCTATCTGCCATACTGTGCAATCTTAAAGTTTTATTTTGCCAAAACTTTATTTAACGAAAATAAATTTTTTGTCTAATTTGAGTATAAGCATAATATCTACCGATATGAAAGTATTTAAAAATACTTTGTATTCGTGGCTGTTATACGTACGCGTTGCTTTTGAAAACGATTCGTTCCCGACGCAAAAAAAATAATTTCGGCCATATTTTGTTTTCAGTCTAGCAATTTTGCCGCCATATTTTAAAGATATTTTGCAGGCTATGAACTGAATTCGGTTTTTATGAAATAGTTTCTCTTGCGATTATATTGTTACTATTGTTATTGTTATTAACGCATTGTTGTTGCAATGTATTTGTGTTGCATTTTAGCGCTATTTATTCTATATCTGCGTTCTCTATACACAAGTATAAGATCCTCACTTGGCAGAAATAAATTTTAAATGTTTTTGAATATTTGCTATCGGAAATCCCCTCATCAAACCTGTTTGTCTGGTCCCACCAACCGGTCGCAGATATTTCGAAATTCTTTAGTGTTGATGGAAAATATAGGCCTTGAATTATTTTTGTAAGCTGCAATCAGGTGCAGTTTCAATGAGCAGCTAGCAATGGTTATCTATGACGAATGTTAGTTCAAAAACGCCACAAAGACGAAGATGAAACTTTTCACTACTGGTAGATTTTAACTGTAAGTCTACACTTGAAGAAAAATTAAGTGAAAATAGCGTTGTGAAGGCTTTTTGCGTTTCGAAATTACGTATTTAAACGAACGACGCCTAATCAGCATCAACGATAGATACGATCTAAGTTTTATCTGGCCGGCCAGAATTCCTCCCTAATGGTCATGAAGCAAAATGTTGCAGCTTTGCTGGCACCAAGCGGCGAGTTTTACAAAATTCGAGAACGCTGCATCACAGCTAGGAATCACATTGCTGCAAGCAAGGCCGCCATTGATTGGGAAGTTCCATTGACCGAGAAGTTTCAGTGGACATTTATTAAATGCTGAAATTTCTCAGTTAACAATACGCTTTGCCTTGAAAATCACAAAAATTACTGTTAGCCTAATTGAACGGCGCATTCGACATCAGTAACTCCTTATAAGGCGAAACATTTTTGTTTTTTGCGAGATCTTACTCAACGTGAATTTTTGCGGCGATGTACCGCAATAGGTTACTGTAGGAATTTGCGAGACCAGCATTCCACGCAAATTAGTGATAATCGTGTTGGAAATTTTCCTTTTTCGAGCAATCCTTTCCGCGATGGGTTTCTACGAAAACCTAAGACTCCAACAGCACGAATCCGATAAGGCAAGAAATTAAAACATATAATCCCCAAGTATGGTTGCTGGAACGTGCGGGCATTTCTGCGCCCAGGGCGAAGGAAAATTCACTGTTTAATGTTTACATCTTACCGGTGAAAAATTGATAAAACGGATGACCAAAGAGTAAAAGCCGAGACTACATGGAGACTAACGCAAGTATCTCTCACTCACTTTTCCACAATTTGAAAACGTAGTTGGAAGTGTCATAAGTTAATTACAGGTAGCCGGTGCCGACGCAAAATGACGGAAATGGCTCTCGACAGAGCACTTCGATTTTTGTTTGAAATTCTCTGTGTGTGGCTCTCTTGTTATTGCACGTCTATTTTCCAGCTTTCCACAACCTACGTATGTCTCCATGTGCCAGTGATTTGACGAGCCACAGTCCTTACATCAAGTTTGAGTAAACTGATTATTCATTAACAATATTCACTTATCTTAGGTTGCTAAAATACACAATTGATCGCGACTAAATGAAATACACAGGAAACCTTCTTGTGAACCACGAACACTTGAAGCAAACTTGTACAATGACACAACCACGCTTCAACATTGTAATAAGCTCCTATAAACTGTACGTTATCTACGTTGAGGACACGTAAATCTAACCCCGACCTATCAACGACAATGCTGCAGAAACCTCAAATTTTACGATACTGGGAACTGATCATTTATTTATTTTCTGTTTTGTAATTATCGAGGTGAGAAGTGAGAACGAAAACTGGTCCAAGTTACGGAGGTTTAATGTATCAACACAAGGCATAGAAGTATCATGTTGGCTATTTTAATCAGCTTGCCCACGAGATGGCGTAACTCATAATTAACGATTTTAAATGTCCGGCATTGGAGATGGCTGTTTTAGGTTTCTGGAATCATCTTTTTGACTTTTTTGGCCGATCCGCACCAAGGGAAGGCAGGAAAAGTTCACCCCGCTGGGTAATGAATTTGCCTGAAAATGAGGTATTATGAATTTTATGTACGTATTACTAGATGTACTAAACCTGGTTAAAATATTAACCCAGATATACCAATTACAATTCCAAGTATGAAAAATTTAAGCTTTCAAAAAACAAACCAGAAAATCCTTTGGGAAAAATTGGCTTTTTTTGTAAAGCAGCCAATTGCTGTCTTTTCGAGTTGATCTGGTCTGATATGTCTTGGGCATCGGTTGTGTCAATGATGACGTCCTCGTCCAGCGCCAGGTCCATAGCCTCGGCATTTTTTGTAAACCAGTCATTATGTAAACGTACCTTGGATGAAAATATAATGAAGCGTGAATTTCCACAAGACCGCGCTGTTCCTATGTTGTTGCTACGTTACTATTCGTTGGTTGGGCTTCATTTCGTTTCGTTATGAAGTTTTTTTGAATTTATTACAATAAAAAAAAATTTGGAAATTTGTCATAGACATGAGATT
The DNA here is from genome assembly GCF_947623445.1 of Clavelina lepadiformis. Taxonomy (NCBI): domain Eukaryota; kingdom Metazoa; phylum Chordata; class Ascidiacea; order Aplousobranchia; family Clavelinidae; genus Clavelina; species Clavelina lepadiformis. The sequence continues at coordinate 23,655,834 of NC_135241.1, forward strand.
GTTGTTAAATTTAAATGTGAGAGTTTTTTATTTATTCCGCGTAAATCCCGGCTAATACTGTCGCATACACACAACTGTGTCGTCAATGCATCTCCCGCATAGCTACGAATAATAGTAACTTACATTTCTGCGGTGGTAAAAATATGTAAATGACGCAAAAGTTTGGCAGCGGCGCTGACTTAACATTTTATAGCGGGATTGCGATAATCTCTGGCCCCTGGGGCTTGGCAGCTTTTCCCGCTCCTTGATTATTATTGTTGTGAACACATCTTTCAAGTGTACAATAACGGTTAACAAGGTACTTTTCGCTTCGTACTGTTGATGGCAGAAATTATATGAATCGGTGTTCATTGTTCAGTCACAAGCAGGAGGTAAAAAAATAAAATTGTTCACCTTTTTTTGTTTGTGCGCCATTTTGTCGATCTCTCTGGCAACATTGACTCTCTTTTTCACGGCTGCCATGTAGCTTTCATTAATCATATATAAGGGAAGGCCGTCTTCTTTATTCAAGGATCGGCAGATACGTTTGTAGAAGTTCATCTCACTTGGGCTGACAAACATAATGCTTAGTCCGTCTTTGCCTGCAGTGACGTAATGAGCAAGAAATTTAGGGATAACGGAAATGTGAATAAATATCAAAACCACGCCGTTCGGATCGTAACCACCGCATCGCCTCCACCACTGATCCCATCCATGGACATAATTTATAATTTAAGTGTCTTAGTTATGAGCATTATCTTGTTGCCCTGATTGTGATTAAAGAAAAAGTTTTCTCAATCAAGTGCGTGTGTAAATTTCCAAGGGGTGCCGTTGCACGTGGTTGCAATTCCAAAGAAACTATTTGGAACTACATTTGTTTGTTTCTTGTCAAAGTTACAGAAAGCCGAACCTGATCTTGCAGATCTGCCACTTCTATGGATGTAGGTTTCCATGGTTCGTGGAGCTTGGTAGTGAACGACATGTTTCACATCGGGTATGTCAAGGCCTGAAATTGTGGTCGGTTATAAGCTATCAGCTATCAACTACAGTAGTTATCAACTAACGACAAAATCACTTCCTCAGAAATAATCCTAGCAAGCGATATACCAGTAACTGCAATGTAGCTGCGATGTGCCTGTTTGACACCATCTTATTAAAAGCCCAAGGCCTTAACAACGCACGTGAGTTGTGAGAACACCAAAGAATTATTTTAATCTCAACAGAATTCGGTCATAATTGCATTCATACCTCTTGCAGCAACGTCACTGGCTATCATCACAGCGTGAGGATCAGTTTGAAATCTTTCGAGATGTTTTAATCGCTGTCGTTGTTGCATTTTTGCATGAATATGTAGCGGACTGCAACCAAGCACTTCCAGAACACCAGTTAAGCGAAAAATGCAGTCGATGCTGTTTGTAAATACCTGTGATGGAGCGTGATACTGCAATAATCTCTTCTAGAATACTTTGTCTTGTGTTTACTTGAATATGAAATATCTAAACTAACCAGTGTTCTCCCGAGGTGTGATTTCAGAAAATAGAAAAGATAGTGATCCTTTTCTGATATTTCACAAAATATTTTTGCTTCTGAAAGGTTTTCGGCAGTGACTTTTTTCTAAAAAAAAAGTTGAATATTCAAAGCAAAGGAGATGTGCAGCAGTAAGTTAAAATTTTAGCTGAATCAATATCCAATTGATCAGGAAAAATGGAAAGAACCTGCTCTACGTACCGTTGTTAAATCGACAACATAGGGCTTTTTCCGTATTCCAATTTTCTTCATCAACTTATTGAGTTTTGTAGATTTTGTCTCTTGATTATTATTATTCCCTTTAAACACTGTTCGAGATGGACCAAGATGAACGGTGGTTAGCGTCGCCGAGAAAACAAAGGTCTGACGTTTCTGCCAACAGAAAAGCACAACCAAGGTATCAAACTACTTGTTTTCAGAGTTTTCTCTATGCTAATGTCGGCGTACTGGTATACAGAAAACAAATGTATTTGAAGATGGCAGCTATGTAAGCTTATGACAAATAAAAATACCTTATTAGCTTCTTTGGCATTGATGATGTCGAATAACTTATTTAAATCTTCAAAGTGGCCCTTTTCAAGCATTCGATCGGCTTCATCAATAACCAGATAGCTAAGTCTGTGCAAAGATGACAGGTAGGGATGACCTGGTGAGGAGAAAAATTGTCTCTGTCCGTGATAGGGAAATATTAGATCATCAAAAACGAAAGCACTAAACCTCACCTGTCTCCAGTAATTCCCATAATCTTCCCGGTGTTGCAATAACTATATCGGGTTTCGTTTTCAGCTGTCGTACTTGCTTTTGAGGAGCCATGCCACCCACGATTGTAATAGCGCGCAAGCCGGTGTATTTTGCGACATTCTTGATATGTTTTGATACCTGGTAGCATGACACAGTGATAAGACAACATAAGCATATTATGCAGTTGCACATAAAGTACTCATGGTGTATCAAAAGTGAGCAAGTTAAAAATTGAGCCCACTGTATGGCTATGCATAGGTAGTCTGCGTTCTAATGATCACGTAAAAAACCTGAATTGCCAACTCCCTTGTTGGTGCCAGAATTAAAGCCGGGAGCGTTTTCACGTTAGATTTTGTGTCAGTTATCGACTCGTCAACACCAAGGAAAATATCCTCCTCATCATAATCACTGTCACACTCCTTATGGACAGCCTCTTCCATCTATACAAATGCAACGCTAATCATGCAAGCTAATGCTAAACCAGCTGCTATTATATGAGGGTGGGCTGAAAAGTTCGTAGCCTGACTAAGAAAACGTTATGGCACAGAAATGAATGTGTTTAATGTACGGTACAACACCTGTGCTTGATTGGAATTGCTTTCTCTGTCAGCCAAGATGTTATGAATTAATGGTATTCCGAAAGCTAGTGTTTTTCCACTGCCTGTTTCTGCAGCACCCAGTACGTCTCGCTTGTCACGGATTGCAACTGGTAAAACCTTGATAAAATGAATTGTGTGGTCATTATTTCATAAGCGCACAGGGAAAATGTGTAAGTGTAGTTTGTACGATTTCATCACCTGTCTTTGTATCTCCATCGGTTCAAGAAAATCAAGTTCTGACAAAGCTTTCAAAACAACTTCGGGTACAAATAAATTATCCCAGTGTGACATATCTTTCTTTGTGTCTTCAACTTTTGATACCTTCTTTGGTGTTTCATTTGCGTTCTCAGTTTTCAGCTCGCGCTTTCTGGTTTTAATCTTGGCTGGTTTACTATTTATTGCATCATCAGCATCATTTGATGAAGATTTGTCATCGGGAGAATCAGTAACAGGTTGTAAGCTTTCTTCATCGTTGTTGTTACTTGCCAGCAAAACTTGTCGAAGTTTCGCCTTTTGCTTTTGTTGTCTCTTCTTTTTCAACGAAGCTTTCTTCGTCTTCTTAATGGAAGGGGCAACTGGAGGGCTTTGTCCTGCAGATACCTACCAAGACTCATTAGTTAATGGAGGATTAATAAATGTCCGCACGCATACAGGTAGAACAGTTTGTATCACCAGATCATACGAGTCCAGTTCTTCAAATTCTACGAGGTCATTGAAGTAGGGAACATTGGGACCAACGGCAAGAGGGATCGCTTTCCAGGAGGATCGTTCATTTATGCTTTTAACAGAATCTGATAAATTCATGTCTCACAAATCATAGAAATTACTTCTGAGAACAAAAAGTAACAAGTTAGTAAAAATAAATAAGCATTTATAGATATCGCCTATTTGTATTCAACGCAGCAGCAAAATCGAGCGATGTCGTGTTCCAGGCATTTCACAGAAACACAGTTAAAATATTATGGCAATGCAATGACTAACATTGAACAACAAGCCGTTAATTAAGTTCAACTATTAAAGGCTTTGATGATTTCTCCGTGGGTTTCACCCTAACGCCTTCCTTTTCTATTTCTTTTTGTATTTGTTCGTGAGTCTCGTCCGAACATTTTCTCTTTTTATAAATTTCTGAAATTTCCACAGATAATAATGCCAAGTGCTCTTTGTAAGTTGAAGTCCAAGCCAACAGGAATTCAAGCTTCTTGACGGCGGAAAATATAGACTTTCGCTTATTCTTTATGTTGGGTTCCGCCTTTGATGGAATTGCCTTCAAATTTTTGTGATATTCAGTAAATACCGTATGAAGTTCTGAAAGTGCACAACACACATACCTATCTACTGAATCGGGGTTAGGACCTACTAGTAAATGAGAGACATCTTGCAAACAGGCAGTGACAAAGTCATTGTCAACGTATAATTCTTGAGCTGTAGCAACATCAACACAACGCTGCATACAAGAGCAAGCCGATTCTTCAGCACAAGAAAATGTTTTGTTTTCTTTCAAAACGTCGGACGATCGCAAGCAAGATTCACAAAAATCTTCAACCAAGTCTGAGGCTCCAGAACCATTATAAAGGCGTTGAAAGAAGACATACGCAAAGAGCACGTTGACAAGGTTGAAGGGAAGTAGTGGTGAGAGTGTTTTTCCTGAAATTAGTGAAGATCTTAAAGCGGAAATGTTGGAAAGGATTCTGGGTAACTCTGGTACATCTTTTTCCTCTGCACCCATTTCAGCAATTAACCCAGATGAATGCTGCATCCACCAAGGCTCCCAGGGTCTGTGCACGAAACTCTCTCTGATCATACCAAACTCCGGATTCGATGATGCAAACTTTTTAAAATCTTCCTGTTCTTCGAGTGTGAGTCTGTTCCATAATTCATCCAATTCTTCTTCCTTCATATTTTCAAGATCAAGTCCTTCCAATCTCTCCTCAAGGGACCTAAATTCATCATCACTTTCATCCTGGCTGTATTCTTCAAAAGGGATTTGTTCTTCTACTTTTTTCATCATCGCTATCACCTGTTGCTTTTCCTCGTCCGACACTTGTCGCGCTTTGAGTTCATGAACGAAGCAATCCCTGTAGAACAGTTCCGAGCATGACGCATGCTTTTCATGCTTGTAACAATCAACACTGCAGTATTGAATATTGCATCGAGGGCAAGTGTAGCGATGCTTTTGCTTTTTACAAACAAAACACAAAGATAACATATCCATGGCAGCAACTTCTGAAAATACAAATAAAGTTGTTTAAACTATGCAGTGTATCTGACAGTTGGAAGTTTTTTCATGTAAATTGTGTCTTCAGGAGAAATGCAATGGCCAAACAACAAGTACTAAATATCACGAGTACTACACATAAGTTTAACAGAACTAATTAGTGGTTTCCTTAAATAACCATACTGGTAACAGTGGTGATTTTACCATTAGAAATATTAGCAAACTGGCGCCGATGGCAAACCAAAATGCATCATTTCAATAAATCAGAAAGTGCTTGAAAATGCAGCAAATTGGATTTGAAACCATCCAAGATATATAATAAAGTCATCACTTTATCAAGTGAGTCCAATGACTTTTACTGTAAGCGTGACATGGACCTATGGCTAAGAATTTTCCCATGAACACTTTGGAATTAAGTGTTATATTGAATTAAGTCTCCAAAGCTGAATCGTCCAAAATCACAACTTCCTCTTCACTGTCTTCATTCTCATCTTCACTCTTTTCTTCAGGTTCTGTGTCCTCGCGCAGAGCTTTGAAGATCCCCAAACTGCTTTCAGCTCCATCCCCACTCCATGCATTCACTTTGCCATCGCCAATACTGCACGTTTGACGGTCGTGCTGTGTGAGCCAGTATGGTTTCTCAGTTTTATTATTATGCCCGTTTTTTATTGCATCATCTGTTACTGCATCTTCATTTATAGACATGTTTGCAATTTGGATTTCTTCACTTGTCTGAGAATTAACAGTCAGTTCACTTTTTAAGATATCTTTATTATCTTTACTTTTTTCTGACACAGTTTGTGACTTGGTTTTTCCCAGCTTTTTATCATCTGTATCAGTCTTAATAGCATTAAGGATAAGTTCAGTTAGTGTTTTAGCTCTGACGGCAGCGATTTCGGTGCATCTCAGTATTTGCTCCTTTGTGATATTCATCTGTCCATTCATTTGCAAACTACATAATTCTTTATGTTTGTTAATTGAAAGAATAATTTTTCCGTCCATTACTTTTTCTTCAAGGTAAGTAGGATCAATTGCCAAGCGTTCGCAACCTTTAAAAAACGCAAGTGACACATACAATGGCATATGATGAACAGTGAGTGGTATAGGGTGTTTTTCTTCCATAGTATGTATGACAATATCTTGCCCGATTACTGAAACATCTGGATATCGGAAATGTTTTAAGGCAGTAATTGCAGCAATACTGGCACAATCTATCAAGTTCCCATCGTGACTCAGAACATGGACATGGAGGTGGATTGTCCAAGACTTCTCTCCGACTCTCACGCAAAGTGCTTCTAAATCAACAGCTCGTGATAATATGATGGATCTTTCCAACATTCTTTGAATCCCCACCCCAAGTTCACCAGGTTTAGTTGGATCGAAACTGGGGAATGCAATTGTAGACATTTCCACGTGAACATTAAGGCGTCCTTCGCTAGGTCGACTCTCCCTTGGACGATCCATTTCAGCTGCGACTTGTGCCATTACCTTTGTTTCTCCGATTTCAACCGTGCAGCAACCGTAATCGATGCCAAAACTAATCCCTATTTTTCTGTATTCCAGCATGTCACGTTGATCCAATCGTACACCGGTGCTGATCGCTTTAAGCAGAAATTCATGTTCGAGCTTTGAAAATGCCGGAGTGCGCGGCATGATCGTAATACCATGGAAAAACTTGTACAATTTCAGCAACAAATTTATAGGCCTATATGGTACAAGCTTTTGTATTGCTAATTAGCCTTGTGGATTGTATCATACTAAACATTGGCACAAATAAAAACGTATAGTGTATAGTCATAAAAATTACAGAAATCAGGTAAATTTTTCATCTTCGTCTTAGACTACATTCAGGCATTCCTACTCTAGGTAAGAATGGTAACTTTTATAGAAACGATGAAGAGAATGAGGCAAAGTAAAAATTTTTACTCAGAGGCTAGTGCTAAAGTCCAATTCTTCAACGGTTGTTGGTCAGTTGGTATACTGGTGGCGGTATGGTATAATAATAATCTTTATCCTCAGATTGAGATAAGGCTTTGCATGACTTAAACTCGTTGAAGAAGAGCCATGTGCAAGTTCCGATAGATACATATCGCATAGTTTATAAGCTCTTAGCGCATGCAGTTTCTTTAAATTCGTCGGTGATTGGTAAAATCAGTTAATATTAGTAAAGAATGGGGGTATCTGTCATCGATGTAAAACTGGGGGTGGGGAATAACTGGGAAGGGGAATCCTTACTGATTGATGTAAGCCATTAATCATATATGTAGTATGTCTAGGATATATTCTGTACATTCAGACATTTCAAAGTTAAGATTATTTTTAAAATTTGTAAACAAATGTTGAGTCATAGCACAAGTGTGTGAAAGTCTCAAAGCCCTGACAGGTGTAACATCATTTCATACATCGCCACCTCAATAATGATTGCACCCATTCTGTACATCAGCTATTCCAATACTATGACAAATAAATAAACCCCGAATCTGGCTTAGAATATATATCAGTACATGCTTTATTGACTTTACTTGGTGACGTTTGCCTTCATTTTGTCACACTACCATGTTATGGCTCGTCATAACATGCAGATAAACGCAAGTATGAGTGTTCAAGTAGATGTTTCTTTTCCCGTCCGTTAACACGAAATATCCAGCTTACAAACAAACGGTTTGTTCATACAGTTATGTGTTGTAAATGTATCGTCATCATTATTAAGTAAACCTAAAGCGGACCTAAACGATACAAGTATCTATTGGGACTGTGGCATGTGAGAACAAACCTATCAAACAAGAAATACGCTCACACACAATTTATTTTAATGTTTATGGCTGGTCTCTCAATAAGAATCTTCCTTTATGGAAATCCCCCCATTTTGTACATGGATAAAGTTCGTCCCGGTTCTACACATAACGTTACCAATCCGGAGTCCGGACAAACCTTGCCGGTACCATGCTTCATACTCGCTAAATCGTTATGATCAGTTTGTGGCACATGCCACCACACTACACTTCCTGTTGTAATGGTTCTTTAGACGAGGCACTGCCGCAATCAGCAACAGCGTTGTAGTTCACGATTCATTGTTTTCTGCGCTATAGCTCACAAAAAAACATGAGGGCTACTATCACATGCATGTGCCGAAACAGTTACGATGGCATCATAATTGTTATTCTCAAACTGAGAAAAGTCATTACACGATTTACACTGGCGATGGTTTTTCATTGCTTGAGCCCCTGTTACCGAGTTTACTGTGTATTTACCTGTTACCGTGCTGGTTTCAATTGATACACACGTTTTTATTTCGTTTTTTTTAATTTTTATATGGGCCTATAGTATTGCCTGAAATTGAAACGGTTCATCAGAACCAGAGATTTAGTGAACATGAGCAAACGTTGTTAATGCTAGTGCCTTACCCAAGGAATAGGACATTAAAACATTAGCGCCACAGGGTATCAAACATAGGCCGAGTTACCGCAAGCCCAGCGCTCTAATCGCTCGGCTACCGCGCCGATAAAGTTGTGCGTAAGCGCGATGCTAGTAGTTCATATTTTTGTAAACAATGTTGCGTAAACTTATTCGTAAACATATGGCAGCTTACGCGTAGATATGACGGAAAACGATATGATAGATACCTGGGAAGGGTTGTAGAGTCAAATCAAGGTAAAATGCGGAACCGTTGTGGGTATGCCAAGTTCTCGTCTACACCAATGTGCCTATACGTGCCTTCTATTGGCTACGGTGCGAAACTAAGTATCTCTATGTGTCCGTGGCACGCTGGTTCACGCGCCAGTTGTTTCGCTTGATTAAAAGCATTCCATATACCACTGGCGCACAAGTTGCTATCTAAATGAAAAACTGATAAAACTTGTGCTGAACCAACCTAAACCAAATCAAATGAACTGAATGCTCTTCGCCTTAGACGTACTCGTTTATATACAGTCCAATTCGCCTATATCAACTTCGGCTATATCGACAGTTCGCATATATCGACACTTTTTTGTTGGTCCCGGCGAAATTCCTATCTTTTGCGTACATTCGAGTTCGCCCATATCGACACCGGTAGTTGATGAACTGAGTGACAGTTCATTTGAGTGACACATTGGTAAGTACTGTTCAAACTACAGTAATGGGTTAGGGTTAGTGTTAGGGTTAATTATGTCAAATGAATAATTTATGTCATAATTATGTCACTCAAATGAACTGTCACTCAGATGATATACAACCCATCGACACCATTTTTGATCCCCAGAGCATTTTGTTCGTTTAATTTATAGTGACAGTTGTAGCTCTTCTTTTCACTCCGGGACGTAATCCCACTTACGACTTTATGACATTATCGTATGACGGTTTAGGTTGCCTAGTCGTATTTGACGTAATCATGACGTCACTATGCCTTATTACGACTTAAGCAGTGTCCACAAATCGTCATGTTGGATAGCAGTCTTTGGTTTGGCTATCGTCTTTGTCGGCTGATGAGTCTCTCTCTTCTCACTGAGGAATTCGACTACTCCGTTTTATGTCAATATGTAAATGCAATTTAGCAATCAGGAAATTAGATCTCTACCTCAGAAGCAGCGACGACAACCAGGAAGTCTTACATTCGCTAACAAAAATTCAGCAACATGTGTTTAACAATGCTGTCGCAAAAACAAAACAGAAAAAAATTAGCGATTTTTTTGCAAGGAAGTAAATACTGCACTGTACCTTACTGTAGTAACGCCATATTGCTCCGCATCAGTACCGTCTGCGTGCGTATTACGTGTAAATACAACTACCATTGTTTTTCGCGATCTTGTTTGTGTTGTTCTTTGCCGTAGTGTACGCGGAAACATAAGATTAAACGGCAGTGCTGATTGGAGTACACATTTAACCCTTACCAGGCCCTTACATTGAACTAAAACCGGAATTTCGGAACAATTTTTATTAATTCGTCTACATCGACACTTTTTCTTCATCCCCTTGAGGTATCGATATACGCGAATTCTACTGTATTTCATTTGAGTTGGAAGATTAACGGTACCCAAAAAAAATCAGGGTTTTAAAGAGAGATATGTGTGACGTCACAGATTTAAGCAAAACTATGACACAATTCAGTAAATAATTTTATTCGCGTATTTCATTTGAAAACCACAATAATGCGAATGATGTTGAACTCACAAAATCATGCATCATAATCACAATGTATTTTCATACTCGGTGAACTCGAAAAATCGTAGTCGAAAACTCTCGCTATTTAGTTAAGGTTTTGCAAGATATTTAACATATGGGCTCGTTTGAAGGTAACATTTCAGGTTTTGGCTGCAGTCACTGATATTCCAGCCAACACTTAACAACAATTATCCTAATGCAACGACTGAGGTATCGTCATAAAAACAATATTATTAAAATTCAAACTACATACAGGGAATGGTAAAAAGACACGAAGGCGTATCACATGAACTGAATCATAAATAAAATTAATAAAACAAGCTTCTTGTAAAAAATTTCATCGCAAAGTGCTCTTTAAGAGGTTGATGGATGAGATACCGAGAGTAGTCAGTTGACATCAAAACTGTTTTAAAATTTAGCTAAAAATTGCTCTACTTCAGCTTGAGTGTCTCGGTCATCTTTGTTGGTTGTTGGAAGAGCACTTGCACTTTCAAGCCATTTCTTTGCCGTCGTATACTCACTTATTTCATAATAACACTGAAAAAATGTTAACTTCATGAAGTATTTCGATTAACATTTATTGTCTTTTTAAAACGAGTTGATAATTCAACTTCGCAATATGTAATTTGTGAAAGTAACATTTGTAACACAAAAACAATAGTTTCATCAACTTAGCAATTATTCAAGTATAATAATTAACGTTCATAACTTTATAAACAGCTTCAAAATTTAAACAAAATTGTTCAACAGTAACAAAGTCAAAAGTGCACTAACAGGTAGAATAGAAAAACCACCATGTTATCAGTGAAGTGACAATTTCAGGATAAAATGCCTGACGTCTATCTCAAACTAAATCAAAGTCATTCAAGACTATATTGCTTACCTAAATTTTCATTAACTCAAAATCACTAAAGACTGAACATACTACTTACCTTTGCAATATAAAATTGGTTCGCTTTATAAAAGCCAGATTGGATGTCTTCTGCTTTAAGAAACGACTCCAAAGCATCTTCAATTGTGGCAGAAGGCGGAGTGGCAAACAACGTGGCGGCCAATTTGCGCTCAATCCAAGTTAACTGATAAACACCTTGGAACACAAAAATGTACTAGATACTCACTAACATTTGTGAATAGTGTTCTCAGGGATGGGAAACATTCACAGATAAAATAGTAGGTTTCCAATTGTCATTTGTTTAACATGAGGTTGTGTTCTAAAGTGCAGAATTGTGGATAGATTGTAAGTGCTCAAGTGCCTACCCCAACACCATCTTCCTTTCATAAAGTACAAGGTCGGTTCGTTTGGATCAAGTTCAATGGCACGGTCAATGTGTTCTTTAAGCTCAAACCCGTATTCTATCTTCTCTTTTGTTCCAACAAAGTCGGTTGTTGCTCCCAGACTTATAGCATACCTGTGTCGTACAGGTAAAAAAATCGTCATCACAAATCGCTCCTCAATTTTTTGCATTTAAGATAATAATTAATGAATAAACAGACAGAGTTTTGTAAAGTAAATTTTCTTCCAACAAACCATTTGTGAACGTCTGAGGAATCTTCCTTTAGTTGTAGCGCTCTTCTCGCATACTCAAGCGCTGAGGTAGCGTGACAACAACGTTCTTCATATGCATCCCGTGAATTATAAGAGTTGACGTGGGAACGAGCCAAGCGCCAAAGCAATTGCCATGATTCTTGATGCTAAAAGTTGCTTCCGATTAAAATTGTGGCCGTACAGTTTAGGTTGGTAGACGGTGGTGTTTTTGGAATGAAATAGTACAACGGTAATGGACTGAAAACATAAATACGTTAATTTCATTATCTTGCAGAATCCTCATCGCCTCCTCTTGGTCCTCTTCAGTTCCCTCACATAAGATGTCAGATTTTGCGCAAATTGCATCAAGGTCATCTACCACTTCATTCTTCCCTTGAGAGCTTGCAATTGTGTCAGGTGGCAAACTAAAACCACAGCATCATTGATAAAAATACGAAAGATGATATTAATTTTAAAACTGGAGTACTTACGCAAAATCATCATCGGATGCTGAGTCATCTCCACTCCACGCCGTCTGGTAAGTGCCGCTTGTTCTTGTTGATTGCGTGGACTTTGCTGTGTGCGTTGATCGACTTCGACGCACTGAACTAATTTAAAAAAAATAATTTGAAAAATTAAATTGAAAATTCAACTTCAACAAGAAAATTCTTTTTAAATGAGCAATTGAAAACCTTTTATTGGAAACTGCTCCTTTTAGTCCATCTAGTTCTCTCCGAAGGTTTGATACGGCATCATTTAATGCACCCTTTAATACAATTATTTCTTGCTTTAAATCTTGGATTTGTCTGGTGAGACCCACAGCATTTCTCTGTCGTGACTGTTTGTTCACAGGCCAATATCTTCAAGACATAGATAAGCTTCAGTTTAACATTGTAAGCAATCACTGACAATGAAACTCACAAGTGTTTTGTTTGGCAAAGAGGTACTCACTGAAAAATTGCATATCCAGCCAAACCGCCACTGATAAAAATAGTTAGTCCAATGCCAATCTGTTTCAGGGTGCTATGATCAGAAAGGTTTATGATGGAAGACATTTATCTACTTACTTCCCCTGGACCCTTCAATAAAATATAAAAAAGCATACAAATAACTAAGTCATTTATCGGTTTGGGAACAAAACTTGTACTTTTAGGGCCATTAAAATAGTGGAAAAAAAGACGTTTCATGAATAACCAACTTTGAAAATTTATGTAATAGTTATATAAGCACTGGTCACAAACAATTTGCATTAAATGCTTACAATTGCATTATTGGCAAAATTATGTAATGTCCATTTTTTCGTGTTCTTTCTCAAGCTTTTTTATTTCATCACGAAAACTTTTAATGTTTTCTCTGCTAGAATTTAAACGTTCTTTAAGTTCCTTTATTTCTGTTTGGATCCTTTGCTTGGCGGAGTTCAGTTGCTTTATTGTGCTTTTTTCTTGCTCTTCGAAATCAGTCTCATGCTTATGGGCACCTAACGTCAACTGTCTATTAGTTGTCAAAAGAGAATGCATCATCACTGTTGGATCCTGGAATATCATTTCATCGTATGATTCCGAAATCACATTCTTTGTCCCCAAAATAATGTTGTTTTCAGTCTGAAAGAGTTTCAAGGGATGGTATATTGTCAGAGGACGATCATTTGGGTCATGAAAGAAAACTTTAATAACTACTTCAAATTCGCCCCAACCGGTTTCTGTGACCTCATAAGGCGGCTTTGTTACAACACGAATAGGATTCGCGTAACTTTCGTGAAGTTTGAACTGAATTTTCTTTACATACACTGAAATGTCTTCGTTGTGATAAGGTTTCAAATAAACAGTCCACGAATGAGTATGGCCATCTTCTTCTCGTTTCTTACCAAAAAATCTGGCTGAATTTCCGTAAACAATTGGCTTCACGATGGAAACCCCTTTCATCCGAGACCCACTTTCGACCCCGCTATTCATCGTGAATATGATTGAACAGTTTCACCGACGTAAAATTACCTAGCTTAGCACTTTCTTTAGATAACCTAAATCTAAATCGGAAGCAATCCAAGTAAAGTAAGATGCATTTTAGCCTTTTCTAATGCTTTAGTGCACCTACCATAAGCCTATTGGGTCTAGTGTGGATGTGCACAATCACAGGATGCTTTTGTATACTAGACCCCAGCTACTCTAATTGTGACGCCATCTGGTTGTGCACTTCTGCACTACAGCCGGCCTACTATTACTTTACCACAGGCGTAGCCGAGTAATGTATTTGCATGTTTGCAATATGACAATGCTGCGCTTTGCATTTTCCATTCCTTGGTGTCCCAAACAAAGCACATAAAGGTACCACTGGCTGGTTTGATCTCCTATCGTTTATTTTCGTCATCGTCAATGATCTGATCGATTTATTTAACATAGTTACATTGAAAAATGATAACTAATAACCTTAAGGCTAAAAATAAGTTTGAAGGATATGAAAAAAATACTTTTTTTAAACCTTAATAAAAAGTCCACGACATAGCAACAATTGCCCAGCAAAAAATTGTATTTGAGTAACGCATGCACATATTAACATTATCTTACATACATTAGCGTGTATCGTTTCTATTTAAGAATTCCTGAAGGCAAAAATAACCTTGCATTCATTTTTCATTTTCTTACTATAAGTTGATTTTTCAAAAAAAAAACTAGTTTTTTTCTCGGAGATAATTTGGAAAATCGGATTGCTAGGACACTTAACCGTTGCAAGGATACTTGCGCAAAACTTCGGCCAGCTCCAGCTGTTAAGCTTCATTGTGATGTGTGTTTTATTGGCTGGCAATTTGTCTAATCTAGAAAATGCAACTTGCGGAAACAGTAGCTATATTTCCGGCTGCCGACTACTGAAGTAGGCTTGGGGAATGAAAATTACCGTAATTTTCTAGGCGAGCTGTTGCCAAAATCGAAAGGCTTGCATGGAAATCGTAGAGGCATCGATCGGCGGAATCATCTAATTATTAATTATCTGACGATAGGCTACTAGGTTACGTTCAAGGGCAGTTTTTTCAATAATTTTTGTACTCTATCAGCAGTTTGTATTTGAGATGAAGAAAATGTTCAATATGTGGATATTTTAGGCACAATTAATCTTTATTCAACAGACTTTGTAGTTTGTATATCATGTATTGTTACAATCGCGTTAGCTATATTCCATTTATCTGTATGTGGCATGCCAATGTCATATTAAACTAATGGTATACTGGTTACACAGCTTATAATCCAAGAAACACGGTCTGCATTGTCATAAAATTTTAAAATGAAATTTTTTATAATCACCTGAATCCTCAAAAATGTGTTGACTTCTGCCTTTCTCACCCACTTGCTGAAAGCTTCGTCATGCATTGGCTTCTGCACCTTGTTTTTGTTGCTGCGTGTTAAGATGAGTAGATACAGTCGACACATGGGGTAAGCATTTTGTAAAGTCAGATTTTATTAATATAGTGTACATTTTTCATTTGTTGCATATATTGAAACATGCACCCTACTTCATGCAACATAGTACCTTCATTCATACTTCATATTACTTCATACTATTCTATGTATAAGCTGGCAACTTTTTTAGCAGAGCAACATATCGTTCTTTGTCATGCGGCAATACCGCAAAGTTCTTTGATTTCTTTTTTACATTTAACATTTTTTGATTGGTTACTGTAAAATTTAACTTGTCTTTTGTAAATTTCAGAAGTGCTAGCTCAGACGGTTTATCAAGTCTTTCTAGGTCAAAGTATAATTATGACACAAAGCCCATCTACGGAGCAAGTGCTAATCATATCACAAGCTCACGCTATAGGTGAGTATTCAAATTTGTCACCACAAATTAATTATTTTTGAGTTGAAAATACCACAACCACAAATTTTTACAAGTATAGCTGAATTTGTTACATCTGTAAAACTATGTTGCTTGTGAACTGGGCTAAGAAAAGCAGGTTATAGCCCTGCTTTTGCCGGCAACCTTACGTTGAATAAGGTCTCATTTTATACGTCAATATATTTTAGTTACAGCTCTGGTTTGTCTTCACCTTCTGCCATGAGAGAGATACGCACGTGAGTTGATACTTTAAGACTTCCATAAAATTCACTCACGCTTCTGTACTGTAAAAATCAAAAAAATTGGTATTTATGGGTAATGATGTACCTAATGACATAGTGACAATATAATATCTATATATAACGCAAACTTGTAGAAAAGACTTATCGAGGACAAAAAACCGACGAATAACAAGTTCAAATAAACCTTTGATTTACGTAAGTCTTTATACATAGTTTGTTGAAAATATGTGCACAGTGTGTAATATAATATACTTTTATGTTCTAGCTAATCGACCTATATAATTTATTTGCCAAATACTTTGTTTATTGATGTATATAGCCTATATACTGTACATCATTATATCTATGTCAATCAAAAAACATGTTTTTTCACTAAAGTTATATATTTTCAGGATCGTAAAAAATATTTAACGCCTTCAATGCCAAATAAAAACGAAGAAATTATTCGCCCAGCCATGAGGGCACGAGGCCAGAGTCCAGCCACAACTCGTCACGTTGCTAAATATAGCTCCTCACCTGTGGGTAGTTACAGCTCAAATTTGACATCAACATCACATAACAACTCTCACACAAAGCCACTGCTTACTTCCCAGCGGCGATCTAATAGCATCAATGACTCCAAGTTTCTTGGTGAGCACTTTTG
Organism: Clavelina lepadiformis; assembly: GCF_947623445.1. NCBI lineage: Eukaryota > Metazoa > Chordata > Ascidiacea > Aplousobranchia > Clavelinidae > Clavelina > Clavelina lepadiformis. Next base: position 23,672,269 of record NC_135241.1, read on the forward strand.
TTAAATGTGTTTTGTTAGTGATAAGGTTTTTAAAAAGTATTGAAATTTAGTGGCCCTCAATCCAAAATTAATGGACTTTTGAGTAAATCTGTTTTTGTACTATATGATATTTATACAGGTAGCTAAATTGAACGGAAGACTATGGTTTAAATGTGATTAAATTAATAATGGTTTTCTAAAATATATAGATTTTTGTTTTAATTATTGACTGCTGCTATTGACTGATAACTGTTTTGTACATACATTGAGAAGGTTACGACAAACCAAAATGCACATATGAAAGTAAAACTTTGTATACATCTAGTTTCAAAAATACTCATAAATTTGTTATCGCTGTTAGATAAGAATGGATAATTTTTATAAGTTTACCCTCCGTAGGCAACGATCTTAAAGTTTTATTTTTACAGATGGTAGCAGTAGATACAGTGCCCTCTCTCCTTCGTCTGCAAGAAATACAAAGGAAGAAATTTCAGGTAGATTTTTCTACTTTACCATAACTTTAGCAGATGACTACCAAGTTGTATTTTAGGTTGACTAAAATCTTTGCCATTGTATCAGGTTGAAGATGTTATGTTAATATTTTAAGGAAAAATTATGAACCAAATAAAATTCCCTCTTTGTCCACCATGCTAACTTGCATTGACCTAAGTTGTTGTGATTATGATATTAGAAGCTAAAATTTTTCTCTACATATTGTTGGCATTTTTCAAAATTTTTCTGTAGTTGACAATGCTCCATACAGCAAACCATACTCACCGTCATTTGCTGTGAAGCGCACACCAAGCCCAAAACAAAATATTCTCAATGGACGCTCTGGCTATTCTTTGTCAAAGAACCAAGTAAGCAAAGTTATTCATCTTTATATTTGGCTTAGCTGGGACGTAGACATATATTTGGGTTAGTTTCGTCTTTGCTTGTGCTATGACATCTGTTAGCGTATCTGGCAAACTTTTTTGTCTAGCTAATTTTAGCAAAGCAGAAACCACTACTCCACTAAACTACTACAGTTACACTCAAGCTAATCTCATGACTGAGGTCTGTTGTAAATTGCATAAACTGCTCATTGTTATGTAACAGAAGCTTTCTTGCACTTGCAAAATATGGTTAGTTTATGGCCATAATTGTGTGACCCTGTCCTATTGGACAGTGGTTGAAGTGTTTTAAGTATGATGAGACCTTGTTATGCTATGTGTGGGAAATGAACGGCGAAAAGTATGCCAAAAAGTACGGCAGTACATCGGCGTCAGTCTATGCATGTAATCCCAAAAACCGGCACTGTTTAAAGAGGAAGGTTTGTACTATTGTACCTTGCGGTGTTTTAAGTAGTGCACCTGGGCAATTGGTCAAGCAATTAGACTGTCTGATAATTTGACCCCACAGATATTTTATTTGTAGCTATTGCATATTTAGGTGGAATTTATTTTATGTGCACCAGGATTAAAACCATATTGTTTTCACTTTCACTGAAAAGTAAACAGTAAACTAAATTTTCAAGTAAATGAGTTTAAAAAATTTTTGGCATGTTAGCTTTATGGTTCTGCTTGCATTTGTCATGCTGCATTTGCTTATCCATATCAGGTGTTAGTATCGCTAAATTTTCAGCTTGTCATGTTTTATTTATAATCCATTTTAGGAAATGTTAACAGGCCTACTATCATATTTCAAATGTTTTTTTAAATATCATAGCCAAATTTTCCATACATTTCGGCTAGTTTTCATTGATTTGTATTACTTGCACATACTTCAAAAAGTTAACATATGTTTCAAAACCACTAAGCATGGTTTTGAGAGAAAAGCAAATTTTTTTATTGACGTAAATTTCCTACTTTTGTTTGCAAAAGATTTATGAATATTCAGTTTTTCCCTTTTTTTCTCTTTTTCTAAATGTTTTTACAAACGTTTTTGTTACTATGGTCATGTTTTTCCCCAAAATTTTTTATACCAGTAGTTTTTGTTGTTTCTGCCGTATCACTATCGGTATGATATAGTTTATATTTTTTACAATCTTCCATTATAAAATCTACATTTCTTCATTTTATCCAACTTTGCAACTTACTGTATAACGGTCAAGGATGACAGCTGATGGTACTATTCATATTGTGATACTACCGGTAGTAACAGTAGTACCAGTACCGGTAGTACCAGTAAAATGTTAACAGGCCTACTATCATATTTCAAATGTTTTTTTAACACCATAGCCAAATTTTCCATACATTTCGGCTAAAGTTTTCATTGATTTGTATTACTTGCACATACTTCAAAAAGTTAAAATATGTTTCAAAACCATGCGGAAAAGCAAATTTTTCTATTGACGTAAATTTCCTACTTTCGTTTGCAAAAGATTTATGAATATTTAAATTTTCCCTTTTTTTCTCTTTTTCTAAATGTTATTAGTTATTACAAACGTTTTTGTTCTTATGGTCATGTTTTCCCCCAAAATTGTTTATACCTGTAGTTTTTTGTTGTTTATGGCATATCACTATCGGTATGATATAGTTTATATTTTTTACAATCCTCCATTATAAAATCTACATTTCTTCATTTTATCCAACTCAGTAACTTACTGTATAACGGTCAAGGATGACAGCTGATGGTACTATTCATATTGTGATACTACCGGTAGTAACGCAGATATGCATAGCCAAGACGCAAGAGTCCATAGACATTACCTACATAGTTCATTTCAATGTTGGTCGGTCATGCTCCTTGAAATCTCGTTCGATGTGTAAAAGGAAAACTAATTAGGGAAATGGATTAATCCATGTCTGGTATAATGTGCAACTGGTATTTTTGCTTTCTGCGTGGCACCTAATCATTGACCTTATTGATCGTTGTTTGCTGTTTTACCGCTGGCGTTTTGTTGAAAAAGGAATAAATAATTAATTAATTTTGGTGTTAAGGTGTTGATTTAATGCTATTATGTGGGCCTGCTATAGGCTACCTTAAAATATATGTAAATACAAAAAATGCAAAAGAGAGCAGTGTTTTCAGTGATTTCGTTTTATTATACAACATTGGCAAAGAAATGCCGATAAAGTGAAATATATTGCATATAAGTATTTGTTTAGTTGCTTATGATTTCGAGATTGTCACTCGTCTGCCGTAGTTTAGTTCAACTGCTGTAGGACTGGAAAGAAATTTCACGATGTAGAATCTAACGTGCACAACTGTAATTATTTCTTCTACTACTATATTATTGATATTAAAAAGTTAGTATCATTTTTCCTCAGGCACACCAGCGGAATGATTTAACTGGGACTGTTGGTTTGAAAAACATTGGAAATACGGTAATTTGTTTGCTTTCTTTTCAGTTATCAAAATACCATAAGAACAATGTGAAAAACTTAAACATAAGCAATATATCACTGACATACAACCAGCCGGTATATTAATGAACAAGTTAAAGCTGGGTGACTGCTTTTACCGTGCTGTTATAACTTTCCAGTGTTTCATGAACTGCATCCTGCAATGTTTGTCTCATACAAAAGATTTGCGAGATTTTTGTCTTAAGTCCAAGTTTTCCAACGAGATAAACAGCAAATCACCAATGAAAGGAAAACTCATTAAAGGTTTGCAAGTAGCTTTGTATGGATGCTGCATATCAATTTACCGATAATAATTAATCCAATTACGACTTTAAGAGATGTGATAGAATTGGATTTCTTGTTTACTAACATTCACCATGTAACTAGCAGCAACAGCACAGTAGTGAGTATAGTTACTTATTAATAAACCAGCTCAAAGGTAATCATTAATTAGTAAGCATCAATCAATGTTTTAAATGTCAGCTTTTGCCGAGGTCATTCAACAGCTGTGGGAAAATTCATCATCGCTGTTATCTGTCACTCCGTCCAATTTCAAATCTCAGATTCAAAAGTTTTCCCCTCGTTTCATGGGTTATGAGTGAGTTGATACTATTTTATTTCATTTTAGCTCATATTGATCTCATTCATTAGCCAGCTAAGCTGCGAAGTTGTCCAATACTCGTACAATGTATGCGATGCAATTCATGCAGTTATTTTGCCATTAAATTGTATGTCGTAAATTTTTGTCATTAATTATATCGGAAATAATGTGTTCAGGTTTGCCGATGTTAGTATTCCCATTTCTTGCAATAGATTGCTATTTGACAAGTTTATTCTGTTGTGGTTTCGTATCATTCGATCACTAATGATCACATTTTTGTCAACTAGTGGAATGTTACCAAACAAAAACTTTTGTCATCAAAAATGGCATCTTTTTTCAAATAGATCTATGAGGTCACAATGTAAATTAATATCCTTTATCTCGTCCTTACTCATAGCTCTCCAACAAAACCAGGATTTCGCAATCAGTTGTTCTTTCCTTTTTCAGGCAACAAGATAGTCAGGAGTTTTTAAGATTTCTATTGGAAGGCCTCCATGAAGATATAAACAAAATCGAAAAGAAATCCTCTGAACCTCTGCCGGACCTCCCACATGCAAGGTAGCAGAGTTTACTTTACGTAAAATGTTGTCGTTTGGTCGATAATATTTTGTCCAGATGAGATTATGCATTGTTAGTTGAGTCTTAACCACTTGTACCTTGCATTTAAAATAACTGGTGAATATTGTTTCTATTGTACAATCAACGAGTGGTTAGTTGCAAAAAGCACTCTTGATAATTATGGTTTGCAAACCATGTCGTTAACTAATTCCGACAACGTAGAGATGAGTATTAATGTGTGATTCCCACAGCCCACAAGAAAAAGCTCGTGCAACTTGGAAGTGGTACGCTAAGAAGGACAAGAGTTTCATCTTTGACTTGTTTGTTGGTCAGTTAGAGTCATCGCTAACTTGCCTCGAATGTGGGCATGTTTCGTTGACCTATGACCCCTTTTGGGACCTCTCTCTGCCCATTTCAAAGGTTGGAATTTGCTCGTAATGCGTTTTGTGAACACTCGGAACGTTTTAGATTTTATGAAAATATTGCAGATGTAATTTCTTTATTTGCAAATATCAGTGTGGTATATTCAGTTATTTCGTGCCGAGTCTTTTCGATCACTTTTACCAATTATTTCCCTTAATTGTGTTCTTTGTTCTTTGTTTCTTTGCAATTATGCAAATTCTACATTGAAAAATTTTCCAGCAAATGACATACGGCTCTGAGACAAACATCAACGATTGTTTTCAGAGCTTCACAAAAGAAGAATCGCTTGACAGGGATGAAAAACCGGTATTTCATAGTTCTGCTTCGATTGCAAATACTTTCTTGATAAAGTCTATACTACTTTGATGACGTTGTACTTATTACTTTGTTGCCATTGGAGTCTTCATCAATATTTTTATCATTGCCTTTGTTGAATTACTTTAAAAGGCACGAAACTATTTTTGTTTTGACTATCAGACTTGCGAGAAGTGCAAAGTAAGACGTGTAATGAAGAAGAAATTGCTGATTCATCGCTTTCCGAAGATTCTCGTTTTACGTATCCTTTGTTTTCAAAGCGTATCTTTCATCTTAAATAGTTTTCAAAATGTGTTAAATTAGCATCGGCGTAATAGCTCGGCTTCGGGCAAAATTATTTTCAACCGTCCAATTTTAATTGTTGGAAATTGTGCTATATTTACTTGTCAACCACTCTACCATTAACATTAGTTCATAATTATATTAGTCACGGTTTATTTTGGTTGATACTAGCCATTGTGTTTGATTGAGTAAATTCTATTTGTCTGGCTTTAACCAATTTTAAATGTCAACAGCTCTAAACACCAGAATATTTTTCTTTAACGTATTTCTTCCCAAAAGACTTAAAACGTTTCAATGAAGGTTCAAGATACCGCCAGAAACTCACCAATCTTGTCAAATTTCCGCTAAAGAGTTTGAAACTCTCAAAGTATGCATCACCTACTTGTGAAGGTGAAACCAAACTTTGCAGTTATCATACGTTGTGTAGATTGCTAGAGATCGTTAATATGTTGCAGCGTAGTGTTGGTGATGCACAGTGTGCTGTACATGCGTCATATGTTTTGCTTAGATCCAAGGTCCACCGAGTATGACTTGTACGCCGTCTCCAATCACTGTGGTTCTTGCTACGGGGGACACTACACCGCTTACTGCAGTCACAACGGTGAATGGCACGAATTTAACGACTCCAGGTATTGTTAAGTCATAGCTGTCACGCATTACGCCAGTCTTGTTTATTTTTATGAAACTGTCATCATTTGAAACAAATTTGACGATCGGGGTTGATTTAGTTTTTTCCATTTCCTGTACGTTTCAATATTTAATCTTGTTGAAGTACCAGTGCAAGAAACTAATACAATCGCCATTTGTTTTTGACTTGTTGCAGAGTTACAAAGACAAGCGAAAGCTCTATTTGCAGCAAGGAGGCTTACGTGCTGTTTTATATCCAGAAAAGCAAATGCGCAAGGCTGTAAATTTTTTACTTATGTTCTTGTACCTCTGTTTATGTATTCTTGTCTATGCACATCGCCTAGCATGCAAATTCGCTTACGTACTGAAGAATTTGAACAAGCATTTCTGTACTTGTGCTCTTGTTTGCAAATCTGTTGTATCTCATTTCTCATGAAGCTAACTAAATTTTTTTAGGATGATTGAATACGTAATAATAGCTTTATTATCATTGCTTTTTTGCACGCACGCATGGAACTACATCACGTCCTTTGCGCTATTTATCGTTTCTGCTTTCCACCAGTGTTATTGACGAAAGCTTGTGGTAGGAACTGAATCATTTTGTAATGGTGCAACCTCTGTGATGGTATTACGACGCGTGTTTCCTTGTCCACCCATATTGTACTTTTTGAAGTAAGGAAGGTGTTTTGCTGTTCTATGTACAAAGAACCAGTTTGTGTGATTTTTTTACTTTTAGAAAATTTAAGATTTGAAAGATTTTTATTGGTATTTTATGGTGCATTTTGATATCGCCGCATGGAACGGTTAGCTTACTCACTTTTACCTAAATAGACGAGTAAAAAGCACGTTTTTCACAAGTTTGCTGCTGTGACATTACTTACTTCGCAGAAGTATTTCGCAAAACAGTTTCTCTGCACTTACAACAGTTTGTTACAGTGTCTTAGAGAATGTAAGAGAGGGATTGACATAATGCCCTCCCATTCCAGCTAAGAGCTGAAGCTATCTGACAGGTGTTCGAACCTTGGCGGCCACGGTTTGCTTTGATGTCATTTGCAGTTATGCGCGCCAGCCTACATCGAATAAGCTGCACTCCATTAGCACTGGAAAATAAGCAGAAATAAAGAAAGACAAAAATCTATTTAACCGGAACATTAGTAACGTAACGTCATCACGCAGTTTTAAACGTGCTATGAGCTCACCGAGTGTGGTTGGCAAAAAATGTCAATATGTTTTCGAAATCATAGCAAAATAAATTGCAAACGCTTAGAAATATGAGCTGTAGTACTTGGTTGCTTTACCCTGTTGTTTTTTTTAAAATACTTTTCTTTAAGCTATTTTTACGGAATAAACAGTGTTAATGCGTAAGTTTCAATGTTCATGAAAGAAAACGAATCAGGATGGACCATGAAATTGCGGGTATCATGAATTAAAAATATAACAGCAATATTGTGGTTTTGGATTGTAATTTACACGTGTCCTTGCTCAGTTAGGCACTGGGCTTTGGCATTGGTGTAGAAGTTTCTCATTTTATGGTTTTGAATCATTTTTTAACGGCTACTGTAGATAGAATTATGTAATACTCGATATTCATGAAATTTCGAGAATAGTTAGATGCCATTGTTTATTGCTATGAAAACGTTTCTTTGTCCTTTTCCTTTTAAACTAATCAGCAGTATTTAAAATAAGATGTCTATGTAAATGGGTAAATTTTTAAGGTTTGGGAAAATGTGTCCGGAAGTCATTGCATGGCCTGAATTTGTTTTCTTTAAAGAGGTTTTCAGTTGTTGTAAAATGTAAATGGTTTATAGAGGATTACTGGATTAAGCAAGTTAAAGAATTTGGATTTTTCCACTTAAATGCACGATTTTAATTGCCATATTGCACTTGAAAAGAAATCATGAAGCAGAACTACACTCAATATTGCCATAAAAGGTACCGGTACTAATTGATGGTTTCAACTATTGAATTAGGGCACTTACAACACAAGTTTAAGATATTGATAATGAATAACGAACAAAAAATTGAAGCTTTAGATCACGTCCAAAATCTATAGCGAAACGTGTGACACCCGATCGATCCTGATATGAAAGTGTAAAAGTGAGAGTTCTTAAAATTCAACCAGCCACTGTGGAAAGTGTTGTATCAGGACGCACAATATTCATCGAATCTCTTATCTTCACGTCGATTTGTTATAAATGAACAAAGATTAATTGGTTGTTTCTCAATTTAAAAAACATGAAGAATTAAGGCTTCAGTGCACATCATCAGACCAAAATGCAATTTTGCCAATACGTTTTCTCATCGAAAACTGCCATACTTCTGAGTTGGGCATACAGGCTGAGAAGTAACTGTAAAAAATGTTGGTTGTTTGAGCGCCAATTTATAATAGATGGCTAAAGAATTAAGGGGTTAGTGCGCACCATTGTGCCAAAATTTAAATATTTTCAGGCAAGGTTTTTTATTAAACATTGCCATATTTTCTAGTCTGGGCACCATATTGAAACAGATCCTGCATAATCGCGTAGCTTAGAAGATGATAAACTGACTTATTATGTATTCAATACACAAATTTTACCTTACTTGAGAAGCATATTTATCTTTATAGTTTTTAAACAACTTTTTCGATTTATTTTTAGGATCTTTGTTTTCATTCTTGTTCTAATGATGTCTGGAATCTTGATACAAGATACAGACTCTGTGGATTCAACTAACTTCAAAAAATGTTCTCAAAGTTCATTTTGTCAGTAAGTTACTGTTTATGTCACAAGCATTCATTGTTGTTGGTGTAGTCTGGCTGTCAGACTCAAAATGCCTCCAGCGTAGGTAAATTACAGTGAAATGACCAAACTAGAGTTTCAACATTATTTCTGCAGACGACAGAGAAGTTACAAGCCAGAAACTTCTCCCTATGCTGCCAACTTTGATTCGCTGAGGACACCGAAAGAAGGCCAAGTCTCGATAGATATTCTTAACACTAAAAACAACCAACCATTTGTGCTTGACTTTTATGCACTAGAAGACGGGATGTTTAACGTTAAAATCAATGAAGCGAATCCACTTCATCCTCGTTACATTGTGCCCGACACTATTCTTGATGTGAACTCGCAAAAGTGGGTTTGCTAATGTTTATGTTATGTTTATGTATATAAAATGCTTGGGTAACTCAAAGTGTTAGAAAACCAGACACACAGTTATATTAAAATATTGGTTTTTTCAATGTTGCATTTCATTATCAGAGACCTCATTTGATCTATATTAAGTTGTGTATTTGCTTTCATATGTTGCTTTATGCAGGTTTGTGGTGAGTACAGACAGTGCCAAGCAAATTGTGAACCTGCAACTTGCTGAAAACCCCAACATCAAAATAACATTAACTTGTTCGCCTTTACGTCTCGATGTTTTTGATGATGATGAACCTGTTTTCAGCCTGAACTCGCGACATCTTCTGAACATAGAACATCTTCGTCAAAAGCCTGTTCAAAAACCGTGAGTTTAAAAAAGTATTGTACTTATACTGGTGAAGGTGATGGGTTATTTAAAGACATTTTCTTGCTTCTGGTTCAGTCATAACTCATACGTTGTCTAGTTGCTTTATGAAATTAGTTCTGTAATAACCCTGCTAAGTGCTAACCAAACAACTCATTTTTGCCTAAATTAATTTTGTGATATGTGGCTGCAAATTAATTGTGGCATATCATACTCGTGTTCAAATGTCCCTTAAAATTTGCATGTTGCATGTTGCGATAGCCCAGAGCATTCCACAAGGAAAAAGGAACAGCAACAAGGGGTGACTGGAGCGTTGAAATCAGTATACTGCTCAATCTTTTCATGGTACTACCAATATTTAGGCAGATTGTTTTTTTCTGTTGGGAGAATGATTTGCTCCTTGTTTGTGAACGATTTCGATGTGTAAGTGACGTAATGCTGGTGAATATTTGGCAACACTGACGGGGTTGGTTTAACTCGAGGAATGCATGTGAATGTTTAGCTTTGGTAGGGGTTTGGAATGTATTGTATCAAACAGAAATCCAAGTGTTACGCACAAGTTTTAGACATTTTTGTTGTTCCTCTGAGTTCTTGTCAGCAAAGCAAAATCCTTTATTTTGCATGAAGAAGTTAACAAAAAACGTCAAAGCTCTTGATTGTTTGATGAAACATAAAAACAGTGGAATGGTTGCGAGAATTTCTAGTTGTTTGGTTTGAGCAAAAATCACGTTTTTTTCGTTCACCATTAAAGTTAAAAACATAGTTGCCGTGCTCGTCAGGTACTTTAATAATGTAAAATGAACAAAGTTGACATATTCAAATTGGCATAGGTACAAAAATCAGTTATCTGCACAATTTAGAATATTTTTCGATTTGGCCCATCCCTAATTGGGTCCTTTCTCACCTTTCTGCACCGTAATATAACTTCAGTAACACAAAATCTTTATTACCCCTAAGTAATTTAATGTTTTTTTTTACTTTAAGCTTCGAAAACTTCCACTGTATAGATATTTGTACTTTTTAGTAGTTAAAAAGTTGCAATTGAATATGCAAATATTCAAGTAAACAATGTAGGCCTTTGGGATAAAGTTGCAGTATTATATGTTGTCGATAAAGCGACACAGAAACTTGAAAGAACTTAACACTTCACTAATTATCTGAGCTCCTCATTGTCACCTTGAGACTGTTGCTTTGTTGTCATTGATTTATATTTCCTTCCTGTTTAAAGTTGGAAGCACTTAAGAGTGAAACATATGTTGGAACTCACTGCAAAATTATATTTAGTCTTATGTGATTTTAACAAGACGGTTGTATGGCCAAATGTTTCATAACGTGAACATCAACAAGTTAAGAAATGGTACAAACTGTAAAAGTACTGTACTGTACACACTTAGAGGTTTTTCGTTTAGAATTGCATGCATGTTGATTAAGCAACTCATCTAGAAGTAGTAGTTTGATCTTTGACAGTAACATTTTTTATTTTTATACATATTTGTGCCCTAATTTTGCTTTATTAAGACATATATGGTGCACTAAAGTCCATTCATATTTTATAGTCACCTTATTAGCACCGAAATGCAGTCATAGCAATGTCAATGTTATGCAGCTTCATGTTAATTTATTAAAGATTTATTTCATTGTTTGGTTGGTGGATATCTTTACAGTTCAGTAGCAAACGTCTTTCATTGTTTGTTGTAATTATTTCGAAATATATATGAGGTTTAAACTTTTATCTCTGATCGCCATTTGCTCAATGAGTAACCTCAAGAATCTTCAGCTCGGTTGGTTTATAAAAATCTTTTGCACCCTGGTATACTTATAAAATATGTGATTTCTATGTAGCAAAGAACCGGATTCTCCTCCCCCACCACCGGAGGTAAATGAAGAAGGGAAATCCCCTGAAAACGAGGTAAACGTGATGCATCAATTTCTTTGTTTTGAACATGAAAGTATCGAACTTATCACAGTTTATGAGCTGATGATATCTGTTTAAATTGAATGAAGGAAATTTATCTTAATTATTTTTACTATATATGGTCATAGACTGTTGTTTGCTTATTCCTGGATTGAATCGATTGCATTATTATCAAGAAATCATTTTACAGGAGTCAGAAGAGCAGGCTGATGCACACGAAAAAGAAGTTGTGGAAGAGCCAGTTGTGGAGGAGAAAGCAGAGGAAGAGGAAGAAAAGGAAGACGAAGATGACGTTGACGGGATGTGGGAGGAGACTTTTAAAACTCATCAAGACAACAAGCCGAGAGGTAGAATTGGGAACTTGTGTTTGCTGAAAATTTTTCAAATGGACTTTTTGTACGAATCCTCCAGTGTTCCACCTCATTTTGCGTTTGTTCAGCTTCAGAAAGAGCATCGTAGACGGGGTGTTACTTATCCTGATGCATTTTTATACCATGCTTTTTTATTACCATTTGTTTAATGTTAGTATATGCTATACGAGTTAAATGTATATTTAATTATTTACATAGCAGTGGTTCTTAACCTTTTCTGCCCCCGGAGAACCCAATTAATAACATTTGCTTAGAGATTCCTCATGTGCACAACCTACAAAAGAAGGAATATGAGGAAAGGCATTTTGGCACTTTGGTTGGAGACCACAGATTTTTCACCGGGGACCCCGTTAAGAACCATTGTTGTATAGTACCGGCATTTTTATTGCACATACTTCACCGATGTGATGCGTTTTAGGACCCGAATCAATCGGACTTGACACTTCATTCATTAATTTTGCTCACGTCTACGGCGTTCCCGAGCACGCGGACCATTTATCTCTGCGCTCCACTGTTGGTTCAGAACCGTACCGCTTGTACAACCTGGACGTGTTTGAATATGAGTTGGACAGCACTGCAGCTCTGTACGGATCGATTCCCTTCATGATTGGCCACAAGTGAGTGAATCTAGGCTCGCAAGTAGTTGAACATTAGTAGATTCCTTTGGTTGTTAAAAATATTAAGTAGAAGTAATTGGCCCAGTATTTTTGTTTGTTGAATCTTGTGTTAAGTGATATTTATCGACAAACAGCCTATTTATAACAAATCTAAAACTTTTCCAACTGACTTTGACTTATTACATCACAGTGGCAAGCGCACAGTTGGCATGCTTTGGCTTAACTCAGCTGAGACCTGGGTTGACGTTGATTCTTCGGAAGACAACAAAGGCGTCCTCGGAACTGTCTTCGGATACTTTGCTGGGCAGGAGACAGTCCCAGAAGTAAGACAACATCAGTGACTGGTTTCCCCTGTCAGCAAGGTGTTTATGAGTTTGTGTCAATCCCAGGTCAACGTTCACTGGATGTCCGAGAGTGGAATAATCGATGTCTATTTCACGATGGGACCGACACCAGCCGATGTGATGAGGCAATACACAAAGTTGACCGGCACAAGTTACTTTCCGCCAATGTGGGCATCAGCTTATCATCAGTGCAGGTCCGACGATCTTTTTGTCGTATTTCAACTTCAATCTAAGCAGCTCCAATGGAGCTGCTCCATATTTTACCTTCATTGCATGTGACTTGTGTAGATTTATTTCTATTTGCAAATCTGTGCCGTCTACAATAGTTTCAATGTGACACAATGTAGGTGGTAGATGCCATCACAGTTAGATTGGAAATAAATGTAAAGTCTTGCACAGGTGGAATTACAAGGACGAAGACGACGTGAGGACTGTGGACCAGGGTTTCGATGAACATGACATTCCATATGATTGCCTGTGGCTGGACATCGAACACACAGATGGAAAGAGGTAATGAAAGAAACTTTGGCAATGTAGTTGGCGTAAACTTAAATAGAATGTATAAAAATGTGTCAATTGTCAGAAACAAGTGTTCTGGTGTTAGAATAAAACAGCTGGATTTTAAAATGTAACCACAGTATTGCATCTATGGGCGTAAGTGTTATGAGGTTACTCTTAACTGACTTAGTTGTAAATTTTATTTTACAAAGCGGATTATGATTTGACACCAAAACTTAAATTTAATCAATTGAGTATATATGTAAATTTCACATGGGTTTAATTTTCATTGTTAACAAAATGGTTTCCATTGAAATGCGCAGGTACTTCACATGGGACAGTCACAAATTCCCAAACCCCGTTGAAATGCAGAATGCGCTCGCAGCTAGGGGTCGTAAAATGGTGACCATTATCGATCCACATATCAAGGTCGACTCTAATTACCATATTTACAGGTTGGTCAAATGCGCTACTTTTTATAACTTTGATGTTTAGTTGATGCTACAAATATGCATTTTAAGAATCATTTCACCACAATTTTCCACATCACAGAGTATTGCATGAAAGTTTGTTGCAGAACTTGAAATATTAATACGGTAGTCCTAGCAAAAAGTCCTTTGGCTAAGCTTAGATGGTTTTTAAGAAGCTAAAGTTTTTCTAAAGTGTAACATTTCGAGTGGATTTACAAAGCTCTAAATAGACTGTGTATTCAACATCTACTTTTTCTCTTACGTGTTAAGTTTCGTGTGCATTTATACACATGTATAATTGTATACACATCATCATAGCAGTTTTTCTACTTTTCTACAGTGACGCACAAGCAAAGGACTTTTTCGTCAAAGACCGAAATGGGGCAGAGTTTAAGGGTTGGTGTTGGTCAGGCGACTCGTCCTACCTTGACTTCACCAAACCCGAAGTCAGGTATGACTCGACTGTTGACTCTATGTGTGGTAGTGGCTACTGATTTGCTGGTTATTGAGTAATAGCAGTTGTTCAGTCCAGAGAATTGTAGCTGTTCTAATATTTGAGATAATTTATTTTGATAATTTTCTCCATGAATATTATATATAAATCACAATTTGAAAATAATATAGGTAGAAATACTAGAAATGTGAAAATACAATTCACCAATGTACAACATTTCTCTGAACTTTCTCTATTTCATTTCTTTCCAGAGAATGGTGGGCAAGTCGTTTTTCTCCTGAGATTTATAAGGGATCCACGCCGAATCTTTTCACATGGAACGACATGAATGAGCCGAGTGTGTTCAACGGGCCAGAGATGACAATGCACAAGGACTGCAAGCACGCTGGTGGATGGGAACACAGACACGTCCATAACTTATACGGGAGATACCAGGTACCTACACTTTCAAGTCGTGTGCTTAGTTAATAGCGTAAGTGTTATTTTCTAAGACAGTCATGCGATGGATGATTTCAGCTTGGTGCCGTATAATATATTAATATGCAATTTTTTCTCTTGTCTGTAGTTTTAGTTTTGAGCTCCTACTAAATGTGCACCAGTTTTTTAACAGCATGATTGCGTTAACCACCATAATAATGACATAACATGACACAATGACAATGACAACAATGGCCGCCATAACAATGTGGTTTTTGCAGGTGGTAGCCACTGTTGATGGACAGTTGGCTCGGAGTGACAACAAGGAGCGAACATTTGTCCTCACTCGTGCATTCTTTGCCGGAAGCCAGCGCTACGGTAAGCACTGAAGTGAATTCTACTTCAGGAAATATCTCACAAGTAGAAGTGCTGTAATATGGTGATGTGATGTTGATTATTTCAGGGGCGATATGGACAGGGGATAATGCAGCGGAATGGGGCCATATCGAGTTTAGTGTTCCTATGATTTTGACCGTTGGTTTATGTGGAATCGCACACGCTGGAGGTAACCATTTTCTGCTTAGAACTGAACGATCTGAACCAACTTGTAACACCTGTCCACCCTATTTTGCTTTTTAATTCCAATTAATTTGTAGCAGAACGTACAAAATTTTAAAATAATACATTACAGTTGTTCAAACTCTCGAAGTACATAAGTTTAAGAATTCCAATCTCTTTCCCCAGCTGACGTAGGTGGATTTTTCAAGAATGTAGACGGTGAATTGATAACGAGGTGGTACCAGGCTGGTGCGTACCAACCCTTCTTCAGAGCTCACGGCCACATAGACACAACCAGGCGGGAGCCGTGGCTCTTCGAAGAGAAGTACAGAGACGCCATGCGAAGCGCAGTTCGGGCGAGATATGAGTTGTTGCCATACTGGTCGGTAACTTTGCAAACTGACTTTACCTGGTCCTAATTAAATTACATATAACTAACATTGACTGAAATTGTAATAAAATGAAATATGTCAATGAAGATTTACCAGTATCCAATTTTCTTTATGCAGAATGTATGTTAACCCGAATCCGTTATTAATTTATAATCGAGTGCATTTCCTTTTTTTTTAGGTACACCTTATTTTATCAGTCTCACACCTCTGGAGAACCTCCAATGCGACCCCTGTGGTACGAGTTCCCCAAAGACAGGTCTCTTTTTGCTCACGACAAATCTTACATGGTTGGGCGCGCACTTCTTGTACAACCGGTTGTTGCAGCTGGCGTTACCTATTCATCCGTGTACCTTCCTGGTAGGGTAGAAATGTTTTGCATGCAGTCACGCATAATTGTGCATGGGTATTAGCCAGCATAAAGATTTTTGGGAGTTTTGAGTAAAATTTAGTAGATATTTTCACTAGATTTATTTGTTCCATTGTGTCAAACACATAGGCCTAGCGTGTTTGTAAAAATTTAAAATCCTGTAATTTGTTTTTTCTTTTTCTATTCGTTTTTATCCACAGGTAATTCTGGTTGGTACGATACGACAACATATCAATCATATCCCAGTCCTAACACTGTTTCTGTATCAACCCCACTGACCAATGTGAGATTTTTTATAAATATTAAGGAAGCGTCAAACGCCAAAAAATGCCATAAAATCTTTGTTTGTTTTATTATACAGTAAATTTACTAAAAAACTGATTACTCGAAAAATCCTCCATGGGGCTCTCTGAAATTTTGCATGTTAATTTAGTAAGCCTATGTTTTAAACTACCATTCCATGAAGTGCCATCAAAAAACCATGATTCAAACTTTTTTTTTTACAGAGGCGCAAAATAAAAACTACAATATTTGGTATAAAAACCCAATTTTAGCTACTTTCATGCTAATTTTTAGCCGAATTCTGCAAGCGACCTGGGACATTGAAGCGCGCCAACTGCTAGGGTAATTCCCAGGCTTGAAAACAACACCAACCATGCTGCATTCTGATTGGTCTAAATAGTTTTTTTAAAGCCCTACGTAGGAGTACAACAAATTCATAAACATCTTAGTTCTAGGGGTTTGACGCCTCCTTAAGCTTAGGTTTGCACAAATAGTAATCAGAAGTTTATTCCAGCAGTAAAAAATGTTTCTTGTATTTTCAAATATTTCCGCCAAAACCGGAAATTTATGCAAAAAGTGGATAAGTCATGTTTTTGGGAAAAAGGATTTTCGACGTACTTCAGTTACTTGTCAATGTCCTGCTTTTTACAGATCGCAGTATTTCAGCGTGGTGGAACAATCGTCCCACGAAAACTTCGCGTTCGACGTTGCTCATCACTCATGACCCATGACCCTTACACATTTCACGTCGCTCTAGACCACCAGGCAAGTAAATGGACATCACGATAAGCTATCACAAAAGCATGACCATTGATGCAAATATGTTTTGTTACTCAGGGTCGAGCAGAGGGTGAACTTTTCATGGACGATGGACACACTTACGAGTACAAGAACGGAAAGTACAACTACAAGAAGCTTGTCTTTGAAAATAAAGTCCTTTCGTCAAGGTAACTGTGTTGCGGCCGGGTCTACGTCACTATCCTGGTCCTTGCCGTATGTCTGTCCCATGTAGGTTTTGCTTGTCGTGCTGTTGTCATTGAGCGAGTTGTTGATGTCTTTGTAGATCACTGAACTCCACTGCATTGTGGGAAACGAATTCCTGGTTGGAAAGAGTTGTTATTATGGGGATTTCCAAACCTTCATCTGTTCAATTGGAATCTGGTAAGCTATAGTTTCCACACTGAAGAATGTGTAGAAGAGATAGGTTGTTGTTTGTGTTGCAAATAACTTGTTTATTTTAGCAAGTGGTTACATTTTCTTTTAGAGGGCAGATTAACTACACTAGGATTCACGTTTGACCCAAACAAGAGACTTTTGACAATCCGCAAGCCTGCAGTGAAAATGCAAAAAGACTGGACCATCACACTGAGTTAAAGATTGCGTAAATTTAGGAAATTAAAGAAGTGGACTTTTTTGTAGGAGTGAAACAGGTTTTAATGAATTGTATTATCAAGTACACCACGAGTGATGGGCATTTTCAATCCGGTTTAAAATCAGTTGCTAGAAGTGATATAGTACAAAACTCGTAATCTGCATCACCGACCTGTACCAAATGTCAGTTTCTGTAAATTGAAACAATTCCAAGTTCAAGCACGGTACTTCCAATATGCAGTTTGTAGTGGACAAGCAAGTAATCCATTCACCGCATTTATATCAATCGTGCAATTATTAAAAATACAACCAAACACTGTAATTTGGTGCTGATATTTTGTACTGTTCTGCTTTCTTTAAACAAGTGTTGCTACCAGACCTGCTAAAAATTTTATTTCTTAACATCAAGCGCAAGTAAAAGCAATAATCCCACTCAAAGTGCTGGTGATTGTGTTAACACCGCATTAACTATATACATTATACGCTGATGAAACATAATGCTTTGGAGAAAAGGGGTCTCATCACACTACGTAGGAATATTATTGCACTGGAATCTTAATTACCGCACATTGAAATATTTTTAAATATGACACCAGGTTACATACCTTATATATGTACAAATCCTGACAGTGGGGCACTACTTTGTAGCAGGGCTCTTGGAGTCAAATCTATTTTTTAGAACTTAAGTTGGTCAAAATAAGTAGGCTACTGGCTTAAAAATTTTATACAACTAATATTGGCTGTAATATGTATAATCGAATATCATCAAAATCATTTTAGAGTATCCGGAGCATAAGCTCTTTTTCTCTCATGGTTTTCTAATTGACAGATGCACAAACTGGTCTGATAGGGTGGAATTTATTACTAAATTTTCTTGACACAACTTTGTCGACTCCACAGCCCTACTTAAAACAAGAAGTAAATGTCTGGTATATATAGATAGATTCAACATAGATCGAAACTTTGGCAATAAAACAATCACCATATTAATGCATGCACCTTAAAGCTAGGGTAATTCGTTAATAAAACACGAATCGTGTCAAAGATACCATGCCTAAGTAATTTACAATCCTCCTATAAGTAAAACAGGGAGCATGAATATAAGCTTATTTTAAATTGCAAAAATATTGACGGCTACGTCAGTGTGACTAAGTAGCTGTCTAAAAATGGCCATTATGCTATGTGTTCTGTACAAACTTCAAAATACGGAGACAAAAGCATTAATGAAAAATGTCTACTACGCAAAGAAAACAACAAAAATGACAAAAAACACAATTAATACTAAAAATACTTTTATCATCAGCCATCGATTTGACGTAATTCCTTGAAAATACTTTAAAATTTCAGTATGAGCTGCTTCGATATTTAGTTCGCTCTCTTCAACATTCGAGTCGATTCTAAGAAGCGGAAGAAGATCATTAACAAGTGAAGAAGAAAACTTACTGTTCACACAACATGGCTCACTAAGAATTGCATCCACATGATTCCTACTCAATTGAAAACCATTTTATTTTGATACCGTATTGACTTAATTGCAAGTCAAGGCCTAGTTTTTTGTATCATCATATTTGCGGTTTACACCCAAGGGCACCTACCATTTTTTATATGGCACTATTTTGGTAATTACTTTATCGACGTATCTCTCTTATGCTTTTTTTCTGTATCTGGAGCTCTTTGTCACAAAATAGATCAACGCACATAAGATCAAAGTGTGACACCATACGATCATGGTGTGCGTGCATGTATGTTCTCTTTGTTGCAGAAGCTAACAGTACTTTATGTTCAAGGACGGCTTACAGTTTAGTCAGTAGGCTAGGGTAAGTAAAAATAATTATCAGCATCGGAAGACCATATTAACAAGCAAACCAGTTAAAAAATTTTATGATGGGACGGTATACGCCCATGGGAGTACAGCTGGTCACCAAGCAACATTATCCAAATGAATAAACGGAGCAAAACATCCTGGTGTTCACTTCATACTATGCAAGCCATTGCTACAAGTTATACTGCTTGACATGGTAAACTGACCTCATAACTTGTTCTTCCTGTTCTTTTACCATTGTTGCAAGTTGTTGGAAAATATTTCCAAGTTCGACAATTGTGGATTCGATCGTTTCCATGGTTTCTGCACGTTCCGTGATGTAAGAATCCTGTTGATCGATGAGCTGCATAGTTTGATGCTGTGTGGATGATCTTCCCGAGTGATCTCCTCCATCCATGCTGATAGCCACCGATCCCGATGGATTTGACGAGCGCTGTTCATCCATGAGAAGAACAGAACCACCTGGAGGAAGGAAACATAAAATAAAAAGAAGCATTTTATATTCTTAAAAAGTTCATAGAAACAGAAGGATCATAATAGAATATTGCAAGCTAAAAACCTTTTAAATTTTTAGCTTTTGCAGTAAACAAATGACTTACGAGTTCCCTGTGTCGCAGATGATGGCATTGATGATGACAAATTGGAACTACTGAACTGATCCTTCCGAAGTTTCTGCTGTTTCATGTTTTCACGCCGAACTTCCAATACAGATTTGAAATTTTCGGACATGTTGGCTAATTTTGACTGCAGCAAAGAAAAGTGTTACATATATACTTCACTTTTATCACTATCATTTCACAGCAAGACCAATGAAAAGTGCTAAAATTCCTTTTCTCCTGTTATTCGATAAAAAACTGCGTATAAACGTAAATAAACTTACCCGTAAAGTCCGCACAACTGAAGTGGAATGTCTTTGTACATCTCGTTTTGTGTTTGTTTGCATAACAGTCTTATTTTCTTCAAGCTGTTGAATTTGGCGTTTCAGTGATGTGATATCTTGCTTTATAATGTAAGTCAGCTCCTGTATTTCAACTGGTCTGTCGTCAAATAAGGTCCGTTTCTTGCACACTTAGTACAAAGAACATCGTATAAATTTTCATTTTAATAAACACAAAGTGCTGATTTATTAATTCAGTGCTATCTAGTTGCTATCTTTTTCATAGAAAATTAACTTACAGACAAATTACATACATAAAGTTAACTTCTCTAGTTTTTCATAAGTTTTTGATAGATCAGTTCCAATCCGCCTGCAAACAACAAATATCGGCTCAATGTAAATGACTGCTCACTCAACTTTTGTCCTTAATCATTCATTGTATTTGGTAGAGAATGTTGTAACAAGAAAAATGCTTACTTGGCGTATTTTGAAAATTCACTTCGTTGCAGTAGAGGAGTTTTAGCATTTGCGTGGGGTGTAACTCCATTTGGCTAAAAATATATGTAATACCGACTCATAATGTGGAATCCACTCATCACTGACAACGTGACCAAATGGTCAAAGAAAGTGTTATTTTATATAAACTGGCGATTAAAACGGCAAACTTGTATAGAATACTATTTTTCATTTTAAAAAGTGCTCTAACATATACCTGTCTTGTCTTAATTGACTTGAGAACTGACTGGAATTCAGTTGTACGGTCACGGTTGGCAACACTCATTACTTCGGCTATTTGGTCGTTGAGAGAATCTTCTGGTGGATCTTTAGTCGGTGTATTGGAAAACTGTGACGCAAAGGATTGAGAAATACTCCAAGAACCTGTAAAGAAAATTAAAGTTGATGTTTCTACGCAACGTCAACAAATGTATTTCCACATAACGTTTATAATTTAATTGAAATTTGTGATCAAAAAAATTTTTGTGGCACCATAAACAAAATAAAGTAAAACAATTCGCACCAGAAGAGGAATTTTGATTACTGGAGAACCGGTGCCTTGCAGCCATCGGGTGACATTTGTAGTTATTCCGGAAATTTCAAATTATAACGCAGTTATCATAGCACTTAACTTATATTGTTAAAAGCAATATAAATACAAAATAAGGAAAATTATAATATTATTTGTACCGTTCAGTTAAAATCATCATTTAAAATCACAGGCCTGATGTTATTTAGTTTAGCCCAGTGCTGCTCATACAGCCATAAACAAGTAAACTGTCTGTTTCGGTTAAAAGGCTGAGACTGTCATAAAATTCCTATTTTAATACTTTACTGCTGGTACCATTGAGCTTCTACACGTGAACGCATTATAATATATAAGTAGGCCTAGTCTAGCTCCAGACTACTAACTTTCGAGCTTCTCCGGTGAATATCAGCTTTCTTGGAAGTATGCGTCCCTTAGCCTACAGACCACTAAGACCAGTAAACCACCATAGACAGATAAGAATCCTTTGCGCACGACTGTCTTATTCTGGAAGAAACTGATATCTGAGCTGCTTTGTGACCGAACGAAAAAGAGGCGTTTTCACGGAAATTTACACTAAGAGTCTGGATCTTGTAATGTGACTTAGCAGTCTGGGTCTAAACTTTAGACTCTAAAGCCTTACCTGGCCCTGTAAAATATCTCCTTAACTTGTCAAGTAACAATCAATATTTACCCACGTACTTCTGCTTTCAACAATATATCTGCGTCATCACTTATCCACACAATTCATCGACATCACATTACAAAAGACTTCATTACAAAACAACCCGATGGTTGTTTTTAAATCTTGTGGTAAAACTTTGATGAAGAAATGTTGGTTTTCATGATTGCGGCGTGTTATAGGCAAACAAAAAAACAAAAGCGAAATACACCAAAAACAAACCTTTTTACGACAAACCGTTTTCATAGCTAAAAGATGGACATACTGTATAGTATTTTTATATAAAATTTCAAGACGTTCCGACTTTTTGTCGTTCATTGTTGCTACTTTGTGTTTTATAATTTTTGAACAAGGTTAACATCATAATTTTCGCTCCCCACAATCTACATTTGAAAAAGAATGTATACGATGTCCATGAAAGTGCGTTAAAGCTGTTGTCAACATCATATAATCAAAATGAAAGTTAAAAAAGCCTTCTTGAAATTGTGAAACTTTTTTCAATATAAAGAGAATATTTACAAGGTTGCTTTGATATTAAATAATATTTTAATAAATCCAAAAATAAAAGAAAACAAATAAAGTAAATTTCTTTAACATTGATTTGAGCAAAAGATTTAAGTTTCTTCAACGCAATTTGGTATTTCTGAAATTTTTATAAAAGATCTCTATGAGCACATAACCTTCGTCAAGTTCCAAAGTTGTGCGATGCGATTACAAAGCAATGCAAAGTTTCTCTTTTAACATCAAGCAGGGGAGTTGTTGGGAAACACTAACGCGAAATTTAAAGAATTTTATGAGATTAATAAAAACGCTTGTTATAATTTATTTTCACCGTATTGTAGAAAGAACAAGGGAACAGGAACAGCGTTTTTTTGGTTAAATTCGGGAACTGGTTACGTTCGTAGACTAGCTACCCGACCCTACACTATTAAGATGTGTAGACTTTGCGTTTGTGATCCCTTCTAAAACTACGATGTTGTACAGGTATAGCGTCTTGCTATCGTAGGTACCATAAACGCAAAGTAGCGGCAGAATATCATATTCATATGACGTTTAAACAAACCTTTGTTTGAAGCTAGATAATATCGTCATTGACGTGGACGAATAGTAATAGTGTTAAATTGCTGACAACTAATTAATAGCTTAGGCCTAGTACGAGTATACTAAACCCACAGTTTCCACAATACAGTGATATGAAACTTGGGCAGCTTCGATATATTAGTAGCATATTCTACAATGCTGATTCATCGTCGTATGGTCTTCACACGTTCACCATCATATTGTCAATCCAGTTTTTGAAGTTTTGGCCGCATTCATTGACGGTGCTGTAGCCTCCAGTCAACTTTGTATTGGGGCATTTTATCACGAGGTGGTCGGTATCTTGGGGGGCTTTGTTACATGCTGGGCATGTTGGGGAGTCGATTAAGCCCCATCGATATAAGTTTGAAGCTGTTCTTGCCTGTCTAGATCGTATTCTGTTTGCCGTGGACCACATTTTTCGTGTGGATGTTGGTTCGTGACAATGCTGATTGATGCTGTGCAAGTTTAGCGCCTTCTGCACTAAGAAATGAAAGAAGTCAACTTGATGCTTTGTAACAAGAAAGTCTGCTATTTTAAGCTGTTTGCTTTAAATCTTAAGTCATGAAGTAGGTTATAGCAAAACTGGCATTTTAGCATGTTGGTCAGGCTATGGTGAAAACGTATTAGTTTACAATAAACAATGGAAACCTGAAAATGCATTAAGACAATTTCGGTTACCAGGGTTCAAGTGGTCAGGAATCATCACCGACTAAAAAGACTTGATCTCAGTCTGTGGATAAAGATTCTATTGCCGTAACATATCTTGCTATGTGAATACTGCTTCACATGACTGTTTACAGACCAGTGAATTGCGCTTCTGTATAACTTGGTCGAATCACACTTAATTCCATACGCAGAGAGAGTTTATTCAAAAACCATTCAAAACAAACTAAGAAGAATTATAACATAATTCTAACATGGTTGGTGTGGGACAGCAAAAAAGACCTCACAGTCATCTGCCCCAGATTCTATTGCAAAGAAAAACAATTAAAATGGAAAAAAATCTGAAACTCAATTAATTAAAACAACACAAAAATAACAATTGCCTAGTTTTAAGCTGAAGTTTGAAAAGCAGTTTCAATTATCACTATGCAGAAATACGAAGTTACAAACTCAGTTTAAAACAGATTTACTTACAGATATATTTATTTATTTCACAATACTTTTTTCCTTCCTGTATTTATCTTTGTGGTTGTAGTAGCTTGAGTTTGATTTATATTTACATTTTACAGAAATTTGGTAATTTATTTTTGTAAACCATAGCAATGGTGAAGTATACAAAATACCACCATGGTTACCCTACTATCTGGAGCCATTGGATGTATCCTCCAAAAGATGTCTCTACCTCCAAGTATATAATGACTGCAATTCGCGGCACATGGGCTGTGCAAAAACCAAATTTTAAAAAGACCCTTCCAGTCTGGCTTAGTATGGGATTCTTCATGTGGGTCGGCTACAAAATTAGCTTTGACTGGGGCCGTGAGTCATTTCTTTTAATAAACTAGATCTTTTCCACAAGTTTTTTCTAATTTTACGATGGGGCATGATTTTCAACCATTTTGTCAGTGAAGTCTTGTGGCTTGTTGCTCAATTTCAGAGTTTTTGAACTCTGTGTGCAGCATACTACATTCTATGCTCCTCGCTCAAGATTGCACAGAAATTAACACAAACTGTAACGCATGACATAAAATGCAGTTTTTGCAAGTTTGTTTATAAAACTAAAAAGTGTCAAACATTCTCTCACCGTGTTGAAAAAATTCAGATTTTCACCGTCGAACAATCAGCAAAAATGTTGCAGCACTTCACTGTTTATATTAAAGCGACGGGAGAATCACGACCGGCTTTTAACTCGGCACTCACTTATTATCTGATGCATATGTAGTCGTTGTTGTTACATACTGCATAGTCTTTGAATGTTGCATATTTAATTATGCAATTGTTTCTAGGTGATTCAAAGTTTAACGTCAGCTTGAGATCCGACACTGGAAACTGGCTGTATGGTAAGTTACTGTTATTTTGCAACGAAATTATAGTAGTGACAGTTTCTTTGTTTATTATAGTTAAAAATTATCGATACTGGTGATGCTTGATGCTGACCACACAACACCTTTATTTTTTGAATTTCATTGTAGGTCCACCTGACCCTAAAGCTGTCCACGACCGCCATGTTGAGCACATCATGCACGCACCACAAAAATAATTTCCACCCTAGAAACCTTCGTTTTTTGGCTTATCTTGTTTACTTGAAATGTTGTAGAAGAGTAAAATTTGTCTTGAGACTTCGAATATTACTGTGTGAGTCAAATAGCAAGAAAGGTCTTGAGAAAAGGAGTAGGCCTATATGCAATACTAACACCAAAACGAAATTCTGAGAATGGTTAAACGTTATCAAATAAAACATGTTCATGCAATAACGATTCCTGAAATCACACTGAGTTGAAGCAAGAAAGTGGTGGGGATGACAAGCAGAAGAAAATTTTCGCTAACAACATTCATTTGCTCGATCAGATCTTTTTGAAAATAGTCGGCCCAACTTACATCCTATGTGCTTTGATTTGCTATGTATTAAATAAGTTGGGTTACATAGCATAAACCTTTTTGACAAAGGCAGACAAACGGCATGGAATTTACACTTCTGCTGTGACAGCTATTCCATGGAGAGAATGGGAATGCTAAATTGTTAAATAAATAACATCCTAAACTTAGTTTCGTAAAGTTTTGCTATAGAATGATGCTTAGTGATTTTGCCATTGCTAATTCAGGCTTAAAATTTTTTAGTGGTTGTTAGTTCAGTAAATAATGATTTACAACTGAGTTACAGGAGTAGATACAAAACATTCAAGAAAAAGACCTATCATCCATTTTTAAAGGCGACAAAGATATTTGAAGATTCATGTCTGCTCAGTTCAGAGAACCTAAGCAAGTCATCTTACTTGGAAATTTATTTTCAAGAAAAACATTTTTAAAGAAATATAAAAAGCAGCAAAATACCAGCACTAACTTGAGTAAAAATTGTGGTATTTTGTCGCTTGCAATTATGTTAAACTTTCAAGACACAGTAAAAAACAACGAACACCAAAAGTAAAAATATTTCACATAATGAATAAAAACATGGACGTCCAGAAGGCATAAGCTGCTGCTTAATCACATGAGGCACATATAAACTCCATGATGAAAATGCATCAAGAACGGAAAGACCCAACGATTAGTGCAGTCAGGAGTTTTCTCATCCACCCGCCAACTTCTTTAACAACTGGCATAAATAAAAGGGAAGATCCTTCCACGTGTCTCGATTCTTTGCAACTTGCTCAAGGCAAATTCTAAATCCAATTCATTTTTAATGATATTGTGCAAAATAAATCGACTCAAATATTATTTCTAAAAATTCGTAGGAGGAAAAGAACACGTGATAGCGGTAGTTAACATAACAATAGTGATTCCTACCGTAGCAGTGGTTTTGGTTGCAAATCAAATGTAATTACATTGTTCGTGTGCTTCTATAAAACACAAAAAAGTTGGCAAGATTAAACACCAAGGCTATTATGTCAATTATTAAAATTGCAACTATTCCCATGGTTCACATATAAACAATAAGCAACACATTCAAATTTTTGAATATATTTTAATAACTAAGTTTAATTTTGAGAACCAATAAAAGTACTCGTTAGGCCAAAATCATTTACCAAATCGGTAAGAAAAATGTTGTTTTCACATCCAGCAAATACGAGAACCTGCCCAGCATATGAGCCAGTGCAGGCAGTATGCCAAAGTCGTGAGTATTCACCATCTCTAGCTTTTAACCAGGTTTTCGTGGTGATGTTATACAGCCAACCATCAGCTGGAAAATAAACAGTACAGACGTGAAGTATCAGAACCAGCTTAATCCCATGTAATTTCTAATGTCCCGTTCCATTTGCTTGTCCAAATATTTCACATATACGTAACAAAGTTTAGCGCAAAGAAAATCTTAAGTTAACAAAAATTAAGACTGATTCAAATACATAAGACATTTCTCGTGGTGTCCAGTCCACCAAACAAGAATATCTGATCGGAAGAGATGGAAGTCAGTGTGTGCCAGGATCTTCCAATTGGTTTTTCTACTGACATGCATCTTCTGAAATAACAAAGATTTGTAATGCTGATGTTATCATTGTTGCCACATGACCATGGTGCCTACGGGTCCTTTTCTATTCTAATCGTATTCGATAAAATCTTAGTCTTACGTCTTCACAGTGGTGGTGCTTAAACATTGATAAAATGTAAAGTGATGTTCAATTCAATAGGCAAGATGTGTAACCATCATCACCACTTATGAACTCTTAATCTGTCTTTTTCCTATTATACTAATTCTTTTAAAAATAGAACTTTTTTTTTTGCCAATATTGGGTTAAGATTTTAATTTCGCTTTTTACAGCCACGTGTTGTAAAATATTGATAAAATGCAACTTTATGTCAAGTACAATAGGCAAGATGCAATAATCTCACATAAAAGTCCAAGTGTATGTTTCCAGACTGAGTTCATAAAAATCGTCCAATCTCTCTCCCTAAAAGCAACAACAAGCAACTTAACACAAAATATCTCATTTCATCAACACTTTACTATTTATTTCCAGATTTACAAATATCACCAATAAAAAATCAACTCACTAGATGTCTACCGCCATGCAAATAAGCTTTCCTTCCATTCTTTGCAAGACAGTGAGCAGCTCGGCTAGATGGTCGGTCGCCCTATTTTAACGACAACAATAATTTCTAATTTTCTTAGCAATCAGCCAGTCGGGTACAGATTTTACCATTAAAGGAATACCAATTAAAGGTTTGTAAAAATATTCGAATGCAGAATAGCTCACGTCGTTAGCAAGTGGAATCCACTGATTGGTTGCTGTTTCATAAGCAAAAAGGTGGTTGTTCCACCCGCTGTGGTAGTAAGACTGTAACAACAATTAAACCCTTACCACCCCATTATATAACAAACAACATAATACTAATTATGACATCACTAAGGATAGAGAATTAGATTAGAATAATTGTAGCAGATTACAAAAACCATTTAATGTAACGTTAACTGAAGCAATTCTAGCCATAACAAACAGCGTAGAGCGGAACGAACCAAAGTGCTGAGATCATACTCAAACTCCCCGCTCTGTAGCTGGTCTTCTTCTGGCAGTGAGCCGTACCCACCGAAAAATATCACCCTGTAAATTTTATCACCTTCAACAGCTGTTCAATACATCAACAGTAAAGAATCTACAAACGGTACCTTTCTTCAAAACCGATACAAGCGCACTTATTTCTTTCACTAGGTGGTGCACCACTTGGCTCGACGAGCTTCCACTCCAAAGTGCTGAGGTTCAATTTGTTCAAATCGTTCAAATCTTGAAAACCAAGTCCGCCAAACACAAAGAGATTACAACCAAGCAGGGCCGCACAACTTCCAGATCGAAATTTGGGGAAATACCCATCGACAGTGTGTTTTAACCAGCTTTTTCTTAAAATGTTATATTTCCAGATTACTGCTGGATTGTGGTGGCTTTCGAAACGTCCTTTCTGTACAATATATGTGACATGAATTAGACAAAGTTAGATTATTACCTCATAAAACCAATCCACCAGTCTTGCATGTTACAAAATATGTGATGAAAATTCCGTAGTCATTGAACAAGTTAATTTCAGCGTTTCTTCATGATAACAATTAAACACGTAGCATATTGACATCACCGCTGCTTACAATGTTGTAACCTCCCCATACGAACATTATGTTGTTCCACACGGTGGCGACATGAGCACTTCGACACTCTGGTTCAGTTTTTTCCATATCACGATGCAGAAGAGATCAGTTATAAAAAAATCGTCACATCCTTATAAAGCATTCTTACGAATCATTTTTTAAAAATCCTGCCCCCTGCAATGTATGAGATGCAGATCTGGAAGAAAAAATAAAAAAAAGATTATGGAGTCATACAATTCCGAAAAAGGCAAGTTACAATGGTGGTAAAGGCCACAACCGTATTTACTTGATTGTAAGATGCATGTAATTGTACAGTACACCGACACATGAGGTACAGTGAGTCTTTGTAATACAACATTGCAATATTTCTATATTACAATATCACAAACAGCAGACAAAATTTCCGTTTGAGAAAAGGGCGTTAAGTTTGCAATAAGATAACATAACATACTTCATGCAAGATTCCACAAAAAATAAATGATTGCAAAATGGTTTATAATAAGCGAAGGCAGTTGCATTGCATAATCAGGCGATGTTATGAACGTTAATCATAACGCAGCGCGGTGGCAACAAACAGTTGTTGACAAATTTAAGAAAATTCAATCAATAACCTTTCCCTCACTTTCAAAGACAACAAAATATGAAGATCCAGATACGGTCGGTTGAAACACGTGAGCTTATTTGGAACTTTTTTCAAGAATAACATATTGTAAGTGCAGCATAATACTAATATATACATGAGTAAAATTTGTAGTACATTGTGCTAATTTCGTCACTTGCAAATATTTCAAGTCTTGAATACTTCGAACAACCGTTAAACAGTTATCGATAAATTTTCCAGACTCAGTAAATCGACCGCAAACACCAAAATTCGCATCAAGAAATTGGATGGCAGGCAATCAATGACTGGTGCAGCAACCAGTCTTTCAACTTTTCACAATTTCCAGATAATTTGTTTAATAACTTTTCAAATGCAACGGCAGATTCCTCCACGTCTCTCGATCCTTTGCGAGATGCTCAAGGCAAATTCTAAATTCAATTCATGTTCAACGTTTCATGTTATACAAAATGAATCTATGTTTCAATTGTGAAAATATTTTTCTAAAATATAATTTCAAGAAATTTACAACAGGAATAATACATGATTCTAGATTGAAGTCACGAGAAAATCTCAACGAATGCATGCAATATACAGTTATTTCAAATATGTGATAATTATAATTATTACAACAATATTGTTCCCTACCTTTGCAGTGGTTTCGGTTGGAAATTGAATATAATTACATTGTTAGTGTGCTTCTACAAAAAAAGACAATTGTGAATCATTAAGCCCCAGTTACTACGCCAACAATTTAAATTGAAAATTTTCCAATGGTTATATATGAACAATGAGCAAACACAAGAAATTCCTGAAATTATTTTGATAATTAAATTTAATTTTCAGAACCTGTAAATATGATCGAAAACGTCGGAATGAGACAATTTTACCTCTTCGCAGAAAGTCATGTTGTTTTTACATCCAGAAAAAACAAGAACCTCTCCAGGACAAGGTCCAGAGCAGACGGTGAGTAACTGTCGTGGGTGTTCCCCATCTCTAACTTTAAGCCAGGTTTTGGTTGTGGTATTATACAGCCAACCATCAGCTGAAAACAAATGAAATAATTGTGTGATATTCAAGTTGAGAATTTAGCCTGCTACTAGGTGTGGAATGTTGCAGTAAAATCAATCTCATCTAATTTCCAATGCCGTGCTCTTTTTTCCAACAAACATCTAAGTCCATCTAAACAGTCACGCATATGTCACAAAATTTAACACAAAGAAAACCTTAAATTAACAACAATTGAATCTAATACATAAGACATTGTTTGAGTTGTCCACTCCACCAAACAAGAATATCTCATCGGAAGAGATGGAAGTCAGTGTGTGCCGGGTTCTTCCAATTGGCTTCTCTATTGACATGCAACTTCTGAAACAAAAAAAATTGTTATATTAAATTATCTTTATTGCCACAAAACTGTACAAACATAAATAATTATCCTACTTATGGGCCCTTTGTCTCTTTTTCAATTACTGAATGTTTTAAAAGTGGAGCTGGTTTTTATTGTCAATCACACGTTTGAAGCCTAATCTTTCTACCTTACAGTAATGGTCAAAAATATTGATAAAATGCAACTTTATGTCAAGTACAATAGGCAAGATGCAATAATCTCACATAAAAGTCCAAGTGTATGTTTCCAGACTGAGTTCATAAAAATCGTCCAATCTCTCTCCCTAAAAGCAACAACAAGCAACTTAACACAAAATATCTCATTTCATCAACACTTTACTATTTATTTCCAGATTTACAAATATCACCAATAAAAAATCAACTCACTAGATGTCTACCGCCATGCAAATAAGCTTTCCTTCCATTCTTTGCAAGACAGTGAGCAGCCCGGCTAGATGGTCGGTCCCCCTATTTTATCGACAACAAAAATTTCTGAGTTTATTTGCAATAAGTCAGTTAAAGGTTTATAAACAAAATAGTCAAATGCAAAAAACCTCACGTCATTAGCAAGAGGAATCCACTGATTGGTCGCTGTTTCATAAGCAAAAAGGTGGTTGTTCCATCCTCCGTAGGAGGAACAGGTTAACTGTAACGAAACTTAAACATTCACCACCACTTTTAAAAAACACAACACTAACTATAACATCACTAACAATAGAGAATGGCCCAAATGGGAGCTACATCGTCAATTGAATTTGTTAAATTTAACTTGTGTTCTATCGCTTGGTCAAGCTTGTGGTTTATGTTCATGTTGTGAATAGTGCTGTATTCTTATGAATGCTCTTTATTGAATGTGTATTTGAGCGAGATATTATGATGATAAGCTGATCCTTGTGTTAGGTTCTATTGACCGAATGACAACCTGGTAATTAGTGCATTGCATTGTTTACAATATGTTTTATTGAAGTATATTGTAATTTTGAGAGAGAAATTATAGTTCAATAAAACTGAATTAAAGATGATTTAATAGCACACCCATGTTGGATTTTATATGATGTTATCGGATTTCACTTTGGTGAGATTTTTGCCTAAATTTTAGTAATGACTACTATGTCATTTGAGCAACTGTTAATTTTTTTGATATTCTGTCGCTTTCAAAATTATATCCAGTTACTCCAAAGTGAAACGCAGAACATTGACTTGTCTAACTTTGCTATATCTGGTATGAATAACGTTCAGTAAGCGAGTGCTATTTCTGTTTAAGTATTTTTTTATATAATGATTCCAGTTGTTGTTACATTTTCATGTTTTTTTGGACATTTTCATTTGAATTATTTCAATTTAAAGAATAATCCAGTAGTCTTGACACAATCTGCCACGTGATTCTATAGAAGAGGGTTAGCAGTTGTCATCTACAAATTTAGCAAAAGCTTTGGTTTCAACAGGCAATGTGATTCCGAGATTACAACCTGTTGCGTCTGCATGAGTTTTCAATCTTAGAATAACAAACATTGATTTATTGTGTAGTTCCTGGTACAGCCCGGGGTTTAATTTCGGGTGTTACAATGGAAATATTTGTAGCAGATAATGAAAATGATTTAGTGCAACATTAGCAAAGTGGGACAAACCGAATTATCAAATTCTCCATTCTGGAGTTGATCTTCTTCTGGTCTTGGACCAAACCCACCAAAAAATATCAGCCTGCAAATTTTATCAACTTTACTTGCTGTTTGAAACATTGTGATAGAAAATCTGATAATAAAGACCTGTTTTCGAAGCTGATACAAGCGCACTTCCTCCTTTTGCTAGGTGGAGCACCGCTTGGTTGGATTAGTTCCCACTCCAATGTGCTGAGATTTAATTTGTTAAGATCATTCACCTCAGTCAAACAAATTCCGCCAAACACAAAGTCGCTTATGTCTCGAACACTTCGAACTCCACCAAAAACAAAGAGATTACAACCAAGCAGGGCAGCGCAACTTCCAGTGCGAAATTTGGGGAAATACCCATCAACAGTGTGTTTTAACCAACTCTTTCTTAAAATATTATATTTCCAGATTACTGCTGGATTGTGGTGGTTTTCAGCGCATGTGTTCTGAACAACATCATGTGACATAAATTAGACAAAGCTATATTGTTACCTCAACACCAATACACCAGTCTTATACGTTAATAAATCTATGATGAAAATTTCGTAGTTAATAAGCACGATAATTTCAGTGTTTCTTCTTGATAACATTTAAACATATAGCATACTAATACCACCAATACTTACAGAGACGTGATCTCCCCAGATATACATTACGTCATTCCACACGGTGGCGATATGAGCATTGCGACAATCTGGTTCATATTCTACACAAATAAGCAGTGATTCATATTCCATATTCCACAATGCGGAAGAGATCAGTTCAATAATGCATCACAACTTCATGAAACCATTCTTATAATTCGTTTCACACAAAAGTACCTACACACTGCAATGCATGAGAAGCCTGTCAAAGGAGAAACAAATTGCAAAACAAAAATTTCATTACACGGACAAATTAAGATCAATTCAAACGGCAGGACAATAAATATTTGCAAAAATCCACTCCCAATGAAACTACTGGACCTAAAACATGTTGGTACTGACATATATATATCTGCTTATATTTTAATGAATCTATGAAGTTTAGTAACTAGGCCATAAATCTTAAACCAAATTTTTACGGTTGTGTTGAGAAGAACATTATAGTTCTTCCATTGACGTTGTTGTTGGAACGTTTACGTTGGAGCTTAAACACACAAAATAAGATGTTTGCATAAGAAGTAGGGTTGTATATACTTCTAGTAGGCTCATGCATACTCTAATCACAGCACCTCAATAAAGTTAACAATGAAACCTACATTTTAGAAATGAGCAAACAGTAAGTAATGTGATGTTCCACTTGAAGCATCAAATTATGCCCTGAATACACCTTTGACATAACGTAAATATAATAATGGTTCTGTAAAAAACTCGCAATAATAATAATCCTAAAGTAACGTAAATTTCATAAGCTGGTGTAATAAGAAATGTTTGAAAACTTCATAAATATGAAATACAGTTGGCGGATTAGGTCGTATTTTCTTCAAATAAACAAAAAGACTTCGGCGGCTTCAAGAAACTTGTTACACTCGATAAAAACTCGACTGGTTTTTCACTGTGCACCCAATGTCCACATTCCGGAACATATGAAATAACACAATTTGGAAATAGATACTTTATGTAAGGATAATCATCCATCCTGCAATAAAATATTTCGAATTGAATTCGGTAAATGCTATGAGAAAAGTTAGCAATATGGGATTTAAGTACTGATGTATGCATGGTCTCACACACTAAATGTATGCTAATGCTGCTCTTTCACCCTTAATGTTTACAAATACTATTCCTATCATTACACACAATATGACGGGACTGGAGCCCGAGAATTTGGATTGCTCAGAAATAAATGACTCCAGATTTCAAAGAAAAACTTCTTCAGCAAATAAAATTATTAAAACTCAAACAAAAAGTGACGAAAATTTAAACCTTAAGAATTGCGACGATCCTCCACCAAGGAAGAGTGTATCGCCTGAATATGGTCTCATGTCATCAGCGAGTCTAATATGACGAGGTTTTTCGATGTGCTCATATATAGCGTCCAGGTTAACGCGCCAACCATACAAACCTGGTTCTTTTTCTTCAACGTTTGTTAAGATAAACT
Organism: Clavelina lepadiformis; assembly: GCF_947623445.1. Taxonomy (NCBI): domain Eukaryota; kingdom Metazoa; phylum Chordata; class Ascidiacea; order Aplousobranchia; family Clavelinidae; genus Clavelina; species Clavelina lepadiformis. The sequence continues at coordinate 23,706,850 of NC_135241.1, forward strand.
GACGAAGCGATGATTCCTGTTTCAACATAAATCTCATTTATAAATTTTACTTCTTGTGTGTATCCTAGTGGCCTATCCGCCGATATACAGATAAATTTTCTAGCGATAAATATTCCCTACACATTTTGTTCTTGATAAAAACAGAAAGAAATTTCCACAATCAAAAACAATTTTACCGGAATAAATTCTTGCAGCTGTTTATCTGCATTTCTCCGTGCGTTTGAGAGAGATCCACTGCAGTCAAACACAATAGCTCTCATTGCTTTTAAATAATGTAACGTTGTAGCACCTATAAAAGTTGGAAAAAATTATCCATACTCTGCTTTATAAATACAGCCTCCAGTATAACCATGCAGTTATGTACATATCTAACATGCTTAGTTCACATTGAGCTATACAGCTACACATCAAGGCTGAAATACAAAACAATAGTTACCTCCACCTTTCACATTTGACAGACGAGGCGATGAGTCAACCACTACCAGTTTGTCGATGCGACTCGGCTAAGAAATGAATAATTGATGTGAGAATTAGTCATAATGGCAGGTGTTGATTGTAGTGTATGTCACACTGCATGGCACAATTAAACAGCTTCAGGCACATAAATTTAGGGAAAAATAGTGGTCTAAAATGGACACTAGAATAATTATGTGATATTTCTATTAAAAGCATTTAATGCAGTATTTCAGAGCAAGATTATCTTCTCTTGTTGAACAACAGCGCAACAAAAGTCATAAAAACTGTAAACCTGAGTCAAAGCAGTGAACATGGCGGTCCGGGCCCCCATGCTATGGCCGACGAACACACACTTTTCAATATTTAGTAAGTCGAGCAATTTCGTAGCATCGTTGCTCATGTCCAAAAGTGTCATCTGATCAAAATGGGGGCTCTTTCCATGATTCCTCGCATCGTACGTTATCACCTAAACGACGAAGTGTTTCTTTGTTATCATTCATACTAAACTGCGCAGTCCACAAACAAATGAAAAAAGTTGAAGATAAATGAGCATGCTACCCTACATCATATCCCAAATGTCATGTCCTCGGTTGTATCATAAACACATTAACAGCCAATAACAATTCCGGACACTACAGGCACCAAATATGCTAGAGATGAGTAATAACAGGCCTGAAACTTGATTAACTTGTTAGAGGCTCAACAGAAAGTTAAAAACACTTCTTCAATTTTGGAATTTAAAAGGTTGCTAACTAACAGCAGATTCTCATTTAACTCTGTGGTAATCAACATGTCAAGTGCTGATATATTCCCAATGCATAAAATGATGAAGCAACAGCAAGACAGTGTATAGAATTGTGTGATTTCTAATATATGGTAAAATGGTGTTAATGTAAGTGCGTAAAGCACATAGTGAGAAAATTCTTAAACATATATTCTCTTACAGATCGTCCAGTGCTCTGAGCAAGTTTCTTAGAAACAGAATTAAAATTGTTCTTATTTCCCAGCACTCCATGCGCCATTAAAATAGGTGGATCATTTGAGGAATTTTCCAACACGCTATATGATAATCCAGAAAAGAATTTTCTGAAACATATGTTTTCAGATTAAATAAAATGCTAATTTTATGGGACAACATCAACATGTAAAATGTGAAGTGAGGAACTATGGAATATTGTGCAAACATTGTAATCATTGATGCAATTTTCGGCATCAGTTGAATGATGTAAAGTAGTGTAATAAGTAGTGTATTTGCCAACACACGATGCATTCTTTGTGTCCTTTTTAAGTTTTGTAAGGAGCAATTATTAAATTTACGTTCAATAGCAACGATGTGTTATTTCAGTCACTGCAAGGATTAAAACAAGCTAAGATATTTCAAAATTCCTTACTTAAGCGGTAGGCCTACTAGGCCTATATACAGTCATTTTTCATGCGAAGTTTAAATTAGCCTAATGCTACCCAAATTAATATAATAAACTAGTCCTTAAGCCCTGCTAGGTTTGCATCATGTCATGTAATTAATATGAAGCATTGTGAAACTTTACGATACCTTGGAGCTTGTTGTAAATTGCGGCAGGCGCAAAATCTGTTTGGGATTGCATTAAGCCTTTGTAATAAACTGTTGGAAATCTTCATGTTTTACTTTTAGCCAATCGCCTGAAAGATCAACGTTTACAGAACACTTAAAAGTATAAGAAATGAACAACACGCACAATTCGCACATTTAAAACAAAACAAGGGTCTAGTGCAGAAGTACACAATCAAATGACGTCACAATTTGAGTAGTTGGGGTCTAGTATAGCCTACAAATGCATCCTGTGGTTGTGCACTTCTGTACTAGACCCTGCATTTGTATACTAGTCACCAGCTGCTCAAATTGTGACGTCATTTGGTTGTGCGTTTCTGCATTAGACCCCAAAACAAAACACAGCAATATAGCCAATACAATATTTCCCAATTCCCAATCGCTACAGACGCAGCTGAAGTAGGTCCACATTTGCTGATGCCAAACAAAATGTTTATAAACATAAGCGCCACACCGCCCACTAGCGTCAATATATTCCAAAATAAAATCTGCCAAAAAAGTTTAGGTTACTTGGTTTAAGACACTTCAATAAACAAACATCAGAACAGTCTCACCGCACAAGAGGTAGTTGGTAAAAAAATAGAAAACTGTCGATAACTCTAAATTTTTTGTATAATTTCGAGAGTTTGGCTATTAGTATTGAGTAAAGTTGAAGAAGCTGCAAAAAACTTTAACTGGGGATTTTTATTTCGGAGTCTACATTATTCAGACGTATAGATTAAGTCTGGTACCTATTGTTTTATTTAATTTTACTATATATTTTTTACAGACAAGCAAACAGACCGTCTACCATACCGTCTACCGTGTACCATACAAACAAAATCTAAATCCTTTAAATATTGAATGAAGGTTATCGGTGACATATCGTTTGATATATTTATGGTGGTCTTGTTTACCTAGCATAACATTACAAATCACCTGACTTAACTCGACATAATGTTGGCAAAGACAAACAATTTGAAATTCACATTAAGCTTTATTTTATTTCATAAATTATAACGTGAAATTTGAGTGCAATGAAGTCACAAATATGCACGTTGTGCATATTTCACATAATTTAGCCTTGTGCCTTTAGCCTTTATTTAGCCTTGTGTACCGCAAGAAAACAGCTTACAGTTCTACTATTTTTTCAGAAGAGATTAGAATGGTTTCACAATTGTAAGATGTTGCCTGAAGCTGAGAAGGTGAAACTATTCAGTGGCAGAAGTGGCAGAAAACACAAAGAGCGTTAGAAACACATTGACTTCATTTATGAAAGTGCGAACACATCGGTGATGACACATGTCCACTTGAGTAGAGCAAGCAACAGAGAAAGAAAGGCTTTTGGTTCGCTTAACTCACAACATTGAGTTTTATCCAAACAATAAATTCAAGCGGCGCGCAGCGTGAATATAAATATAGAGAGCTTTTATATCCAGTAACGTATCAGGCAGTGCTGGTGTAGTTTATTACTTTGCTTATTAATAGTTAACTGGTCATCTATATAAAAACATCTGTAAAGTGTGTCTGTATCTGACAAATTTTTTACTCTAAGGCTGTAGATATGGACGTAGAAAACACTCAATTTGTGGTAAGTATCTTGCAAGTTAATAAATATGAAAGAGGCCCACGCCAAAAAGGTTTTAAGTAAGTGACACATGGACATGATAAAGAAATTAAGCTTTTGGGATGCGCTGATATATGAGAGTAATTGCTTGTCTCCATAAAGCAACGGTGTTAACTGCTTAGTGCTCTCAACTTAGGTCAAGTTATACGACTGTTAGAAGCAACAGTGGAAGTTGAATTATTTCGTACGGGTATAAAGTGCCGATTAATGATTATAGATATTTGTACGAATGATTAGTACGAGTGTGCAGAAATAATATAAATTTCTCATGTTGTATTTGTCTTTTTAATTTACCGGTATTTTTCATGTGTAACCAGCCAACCGTATCTTTCATGTTTAACTTACCGGAATTAGAAGCCTTCTTTAAATATTTGAACAACTCAATTTATTTATCCACGCGTCACATTCCCAAACTAGGCAAACATGGAACTGCCTGAATAAGAAATTCTTTAAGTGAAATTTTATGGAAATGAAATTCGGCCTTTTCAAATTAAAATATATTCGGCGCCGCGAATATAACGGCAATTATAAAACTTTTTGCCTCCTGATGTAAAGCTTAATAAAACTTACCATCTACAGCGTAGTGTGGGGTGAAATATATTATATACTGTACTTTTATCTTTTCACACCGACTTACCGGCAAACTTAACGTTTAAAACAATCAATATTTGCGCAGTTTCCCATGCAAGGAGCAGCAACTTTGCGGGAACTAAACCTCATGCGCGAGGAAGGAATACTGACTGACGTCACAATAGTGGCAGAAGATAGACGCTTCGAGTGCCATCGAGCGGTGCTTGCGGCCAGCTGTTCCTACTTCAAGGTCGGCAGGATCATTTGTTGACAATAAATGTAGTTTTTAAAGTATGGTTCTTTATACATATATGCATGGCTGTTTAAGTACGTATGTGCTGTGACTAAAACTGACCTTGAGAATATAATTAATATCTTGTACGACAAGAAAGTATTGAAGAAAAATAAACAAAACTGTTTTAAGTTTCAAACACCTTACACTTGTACTTACTAACTTAGCGCATTATATTAATGTTGCGCTAAAATTAGCTCACGTTTTGAAGATTTCTATTTGCTTTTTAGGCGATGTTCTCATACGGTTTAAGAGAAAGCAGAGAAACCATCATCACTCTCCACGGTATCAAGCCCATTGTACTTGATCTCGTATTGCAATACGCTTATACAGGTGAGGGTTGTCTTAAGAAAGCTGAAATATGAAAACGTAAACTACCATCAAATTACTCGTGCAGGGATGTGCGTTCTTGCCAAATCCAGCGTCTGTGATCTTTTCACTGCGGCCGATCTCTTCGGGCTGTTGCCTTTGAGGGAGGCGGCAGTGCGGTTTTTACACAAATGCATCGATCATTCCACGTGTCTTCAGGTGAGAATCGAACATGTTAGCTTACACCGAGCATAAGCATCATTTTCGTTTAAAAATGCTGCTGTGTTTAACCTGAAGTTAAAATGCTATTCGTGGTTGCAGATTTACAGGCTGGCGGACCAGCACTGCTGCAAAGAGTTAATGAACGCCGCTCTTACATTTGCTCGAAAACATTTCTCAGAGATCATCATGCAGGTCGTACTTAGAGCAAAATGGCAAATAACGAAAGCTTTAAATACTCTGTTAAATTTTTGAATTAACCGAAACAGAAGACATTTACTGCTTTAAAATTTACAAAGACAGAAATGAATGAATAACGGAAAAAGATCCAAATTTATCGGATAAAACTAACATATCTAAATTTAAACCGAAATTTGGTGAGCAGGATGGATTTCTTGAGCTTGGTGTTAGGACTTTGACCAAGTACCTCGACGATGACGACTTGAACGTCATCAGGGAGGATCTTGTTTATGACGCAGCCATGAGATGGATACGTCATGATGACGTAACAAGAAGTCAATTCGTAGAGCAGGTGTTAGGTAAACAAATGTTTCCCTGCCATATTGAAGTAGCCTAGTGATCAATTTGACTAATTAACCGACTTAATAAGGAAGTTTAGGTTAAAATTGTGGCTAGTGTTTCAATACTGCTATGGCGTTTATAAAGTGCTATTTCTGCCAGAGTCTGTCCGCTTGCCTTTTGTAAAACCAGAATATCTAAAGCTACAAGCGACGGTCGATCCGCTCATCTATCATAACAAGGCTTGCGTGAGACAGGTATAAACGTAATGACGTAATCTAACAGTGTGAGACTAATGATGAAAAGTCAATTGACGTCTTGCATAAAGCAATACGATTTTTGCTCGCAAAGGTGCTCGAGGCTAGAACGTATCAGATTTCGGGAGAATTTCGTGACGATTTTTTCGGAAAGCAGAGGAAGCCAAGAAAATGCACCAGTAAAGAAGTGAGAAATGTGTAGAAGTGATCATCTTAATTTTGTGGTCCAAGAGTGTAAAATGGTCATTTTCGTTAAAAATATCATCTTTTTTGCCGATACAATTCTGGTCACGGCATCATAAATTAATAGCATGGCTAAAACATAGGCCTGCAGATATTATGACGAAAATTAAAACATTTAATAAGTCAAAGTAACAGAATATTCACGGTATCAACGTCATGACGCCATCAGGTTGTCATGGTGTTTGGCGGTGAAATGCGAATCGGATCGCTGCACGAACACAACCATGACATCAGCTATTTCGACCCGTTAATGCAAAAGTGGGAAACGATGTCAAGTTTACCGGAAAGCTTACAAGTGAAGGCATTCAGCGCTATATCTATGGGCTACGAAATCTACTTAACAGGTGAATTTACTTAGCAGAGTCGTTCTTTTGTTTTTTCCCCAATGAAACTCCCAATCTGGTTGCTGCTAGGTGAATGTAGGCTATAGGCTACAACAACTATGACATCATTTATTTTTCATCGCTATGATCTTACACATTAACCCAGGCGGAACGGTGAGAAATCGTGCTGTTAGTGACGTCATGACGTACTATACCTACCTGAATAAGTGGTGCCCGCAAAGTAACATGCTCACTGCACGCTACCACCACACATGCTGCTGCGAAAGTGGCATGATATATGCCGTGGGTAGGTGAAAATAAATCTAGTGTTTTTAGCAAGATTGTCAAAGAACTTTCTAATAACCATGAATGATTTCATTCCAAGGCGGGACCGATGGGAGTAGGTGCATTGATGAAGTGGAAAGGTACGACCCAGTAAAGAACATCTGGGAACCGGTTCCCCCTCTCGTGCACGCAGTGAAATGTCCTGCTCTGACCGCGTACCAGGGGAAAATCTACGTTTTCGGAGGCTTCTCTGATCAATACGTGATTTGTCAGGCTATACAGGTCGGGTTTATACACAGAATTACTTTTTTCAAGAAATTTCGGTCGGTACTCGGTACTTTTCACGAGATTATTTCAAAATTTTAAAAAGTGTGTTTTCAAAAATATAATAATATAATTTTATCATCTGTTGATCTTTTTTAATCTAGAGATGTCAAGTAAAATTCGATTAACGTCACATATGTTTTGACCTGGAATAACCTTTACCGAGGGCATAATAGCGGCAAACATTGCATTTGTAGCAGCATCTTTTACACAATTAGTACCGGTACCGAACTACTTTTTAAAAATATTACCGAATACCGTAACCGTCGGTACAATTTTTGCCTAGTACCGGTACATTCAAAGTACCGACTTCCCACCTCTGGGGTTATGGCATTGAAACATAGGCTATAGTCTGCAGTCTAAAGAGGATTTCTGAACTAAACATTTGATTTCCTTCGAGATGCCGATACTTGTTGGAATCCTGAAGTTGTAATTTTTTCTTTGCACAAGCACATATAAGTCCGTTGTTACAAATTGGGACTAGTATCTTACAGGTCTACGAAATTGAAAGTGGTTTTTGGACTGCTCTCTCCTCTCCGCACATCGACTACACTTGCGCTCATGCGGCCTTGCTCTCATCCAAAATATACTTACTTGGCGGAAGCTCAAAAGTGGTCAAAGTCTACGATCCCGAGACAGATGAAATTAAGCGCGGTCCCGATTTGTTGCAAGTAAGGATTAAGACATCAACAACCGTACTCTCCAGAGAAAATTTAAAGACAATTTTCCGGATTTCCTAGAAACGGGATAATTGTGGCGTGACTTCAGTCGGGAGCAAACTCTACGTCACAGGCGGTGTAGGTAAATCTTCGGGATCATCGATGGAGTCGGCCGAATCTTTTTGTCCGCTCAGAAATAAATGGGAACTGATGCCACCCATGAGGCAGCGGCTGTACAGGTAATTTACGTATTTGACGAGTTCAGTTGATCCGTTTGTTAATTATTAAAACGACGATTCAAGTTGTCACTTCTATTCAGACACGGCTGTGTATCGATACGAATACCAATCTACCAGCGAGATCAACCTAAAAGTACTAACAGAAAACAATTCTAAGATGTCGATGGTTCTATCTACTAAGAGCAGGAAGCTTGTCCACGGGCGTAGCCAATTATTATTCTGTCAGGACCGAGAGTTACGCACCGGCTAAACTCACATGTTGTTAATCACCATCAAATCATTTTCTTGGCCACAGCATTCAGTTGCATTTTTTATTTATTTAACTGAACTTTACTAAAAGCCATCTTAAGGTTCAGGACTTCATAGTAATTTACATACGACGGCAGTTGTGATTGAAAGATTTTAATGAAGTGTTCATCAAATGCAGTGAATGAAATAAAACGTAAATCTGGATCAATGTTTCCCACTAGGCCAATTGCATATGAAAGTGCAACAATAGAAGAAAACAATAATAAATTGATAAACATCTCAAGTTAAAAGTGACAAAGTACATGTGTGTTACGTTATTTTCCTTTGATAGCGTATGTTGCATAGCTACAGTATATGTTGCTTACGTTGTGCAACCAACTTTATCGATATAATTAATACACTTTAATCAATGTGGATCACCTTTTAAGAGGGAGGTAATCTTTCTTTCAGTTTTTCCAAAATGTTGTCGTAATACTTAAAACTTATCAAGCAAGCTTTTGCTACGGAGATATTGTCATTGGCGAATGCATCCGAAATTTTGTCGGTAAGCGTCCCGACATAAGCGGAAACTTCATTACGAATTGCGCGCAGTGCATCCACAGATTCAGCATCAGCAACCTTTCAAAACATGCGCTTAATCATCATCAAACGTACCGGTGTCATCTACAACTTGACATTTCATTTTCAGGTGACCAGAAGTAACTTAACATTCATAAAAAGTATTCTCAGTTTCAAACGTTTTGGACAACTTGAAGTAATCTAATAGGCGCCTTCTGTATTGATCTGATGAGCTTTAATAGTTGTCTTTCTATTGCATTTGATACTGTGGCACGTGGGAAGGTGTTAATTTATACAAAACATATCTCAGCAATGACAAAGATAAATTTACCCTTTCGTTCAGGTCCATAATCTCCATTAAAAATTCCGGGTCATCTGCACTTACGTTTTCACCCATGAAAATACCTGATGAGCAAAATTGGTTGAAACTTATATGGGTTTACAGCATAGCAAAGATCATAACTGGGATTATAACTTTTTGCATCTTGTGAAATACCAATGCCAGTAAGAAGGCCTGAATGGTAAGACATCATGGCATAATAATCTCACAATACTCGATCCTGATGTATACAGGAAGTAAAACCAGTCTAGATCCCACTTATACAACAACTAACCAGTAATACCTTCTAACTCAAGCATGTAAATGCCTCGATTTAGTGACTTCAACAGAGTAAAATAAGCCTTATTGAGCAGTGACGAATTGTTTTCTGATATTTCTCGCTCCAGGGCAGACTTTACCGAAAATTTGTCAGGGTGGAGCAGGCGCTGCAGAAAGCAATACACAATGATAAAAATCTCTTAATGAACACTTTGTTCCTTGTAAGGAATGTTGACAGTTAATTCATAATTATTACACGACCCATTCCAATCTATAAATGTACAATTAATGCTAATACAGTCCATTTCACATATTTTATGTATCATACAGATTGAACCTGAAAATTTATAAACTTTTTTTGTAGCTCAGACAAAGAAACTTTAAAATCTCTTTTAGTGTCAAGTAACGTGAAATAATTCTCAGAATCATTCACTGGAAGAACTGATCCACACGAAAGACAGAAAAATTTAGATAATCCATCCACCAATTTCCTAAAAAAACACAATGCATTATGTGTATCATACTCTAAACAAGGTTTTACTGACACTAGAAACGCATTCGACTTCGTTTTCAGCTAGATTTTTAACAAGCAATCACCCGCAATTCCAGCAGTTCCCTCCTAATCTCGCAGCCTTTGCATCATCAAAATTGGTTAACGGTGCATCGGAAAAGTTACGATAAGAAACGTGCATTGGCAGATTGCATGTACAGACATTTTGCTGAGCTGAAGCCCTTTCATAAACAACAGAGATCCTTCTGCATGTGTGGGACAAGGCTCTTGCTGCCAGACAACCTTTACATTATGTTGTTCCATCATTAACCTATGGAAACTTCTACTTGTATAATAACAGAAACACAAAACTATGAAAGTACTATGAAGATAAGTAGAGGAATCATAAGTTACGTAACTGCAACACATTATCAATAACTGTACAATAGTTTTAACTTGTTTAAAGCATACTGACCTATTGCTGGTTGGACGGCATTGACAAGGCTTCTAATATTATTCATATTACAGAATGTTTAACCTATATGTGTTATATTTTAACTTACTAGGTAGATTCAAAATACAGTTAATAAAATAACACAATGAAGCAAAATAAAATGTCTTCTAACTTCAAGTATGATACAATAAACAGAACGTGCCGTATGACAAATCCTACATGAAAGCGAAAACAAATTTTTTAAATATATTATGTTCTAGTTTCATCTACCAACAAAAATTGAAGTTACAGCAGTACTTAAATCTTGTCCAGCTTTATCGATCTTTTTTGTACGCTGCTGCTGATAATTAAGGTATCTACGATAATCTTCAACATCTGCTTCAAACTTTTCTTCTTCATCAACACTTTCTGCAGGAGACTTGCCTCGGAATTTTTGTATCATTGACGCTATCATGAACATTGTAAATACCAAACTTATCTTCAAGATATTTTTCACGTCAGTTCTTTCATAAGTTGTCGGTGGAGGATGGTTTTCTACTCCAAGCGGAGAAATGGTAAATGAGTATGGCATTCCCGATCTACTCCCATCATCTTGTTCTTCTTTCACTAAAGTCTCCATGATGGCACGATATGCATTTTGAATCTTTATAAATTTCTCTTTGGCCTCGGCATTGTCAGGATTTCTGTCAGGATGATATGTTTTAGCCAGTTTGATGTAAGCATTTTTAATCGTTGACTCATCAGCGCTTCTACTGATGCCAAGTACGTCGTATGGGTCAAATGCATACCGACCACTGAATCTGTAACTACCAAAGATAATCCTTCGACATAAAAATTGTTTCCCGAATGACAGCATCACCAAAACCTCCAAACTATCATTTGAACATATTGAAAATTTCACCCGCTTGAGGTTTTTGCTATAGCCTAGACTATAAGCTATGAACCTAGAGTGTATAAAATTGTATAGATTACATTTCCTAAGCTAACTTAGGCTACTTTTCACACATGTGTTTCACTATTATAGCACACCTTATAGCATAATATAATAAAAAAGAACTACACTCAAAAACAACCCATGAACAAGAGCACACTCGATATTTTGTGGCTGAAACAGTACTGCACACCTATACAAATCGACACTAAATTTTACTCTGATTTCTATTGTAAAAGGTTGCACCTTGTCTACCACAAACACCGGTCAGGTTTGGGCCACGAGTCGAAGTGCAAATGGATTGCTTCCTCGCACACTGACAATTTTCTTCTGCACAGCCGAGATATCAGCAAAAACTACCATACTCTACATTCCAGGCAAGGAAGGCTCAAAACGTTCAAATGGTAACTATAATGCCCCAGAATACCAACCCAACACACTTGTGTGGTTAAGTTCAACAGGAGTAAAATACGCTTGGGAAAAATGTCTGAGTGTCTTAATGTGGATCCAACCTACAGACCTAAGGCCTACAAACACTTTAACAGTTGGGTTCAGCAGCAATGATAACCCTTATTCGTTTTTATGAAGTGGGTTTTTCTATTCTTGCTCGTTTTAAGCCCATAGGTTTAGCTGCATTTTACCTCTGGTTGTTTGCTGACACGGTGGTTAACTTTATCACGCTAGGCCCCTTGTAAGGATGGTTCGCATTTTATTTTTGGGTCTAGTGCAGAAGTGCACAACCGCGTAATGCATTTATATACAGTACTAGAGTCTAGTATACTAATGGTCTAGTAACTAGACCATTGCTACGCAAATTGTGACGTCATTTGGTTGTGCACTTATGCACTGACAAGACACTTATTTTTCGTTCCTCCACACCACAGACAATGACAAAAAATAAGTTAAATGGTAAAAACAAAGGAAAAACCCATAAAAAAAAACTTGGCAAACCAAGCAAGAATAACTTCGATATGGTAGGCTGGATTCGATTTTCGGTGTGGTAAATTACGTTTGTCATTTTCCCATTACTAACAAGCGACAACAGAAAATTACTTGCAGCGTTTTCGGTCTGAAATCACCCGCTTCGTCAAGGATTAGCCCATAGGAAAGGGAAAAAAGAACGCACGGATTACCCATTCGTATGGGCTAAAAAGAATATTTCCATCTCTTAAAATAATTGTTGGAAGGTTAATCGTGTTGGAATGAGTAATCCAACCGAGCGATAGGTCGAATAAGTAATCCAGTCGAACTGCTGTGGCTGGTCATCGTACGGTACGATCCAAGCAAGTTCTAAAGACTGCTTAATTGTTGCACAGTGCAATGCACAATGGTGTTTGAACTGGCAATCCAGCCAACGATAGACCGGTACTCTAGTAGCCAAAAGTCACTTTTTCGGGTTTGCAGTGCTCATGCAATGTATTAAATTGAATTTTGGTAATTGCATGGTGCTTTTATTCAGCATCAGGTTGAAATAGTTTTGCATTCAAGCTGGTGTGATTGCATCAATTATATACAGGTGGCATACCACTGCTGTGGCATAAGGTCAAAGCGTTTCACAGCAATCAACATGGTTTTCTTTATTTGGCGGCTAGGATAGAAGTATAACTTCATATGTCATTTTAGTTCGCTTCCATTAACCTTTGTGGTAATCTTTAATTGCTCCAGCCCCACTTATCTGGCTAGCTCTTAAGCAAGTTCGGAATGATACACATATGTTTTTTATTGCTTGAATTTAGGTATGTTTATCAGAAGCACTGAACTGGAGCAAGCATTGGTAATACCCCAAGGGCATAACAATGGTAGTGCTACTGGGTAGTGAACACTGCCTAATTGCCAGCTCTAACCATTCGGCTACAAAGCTGGCTACTACTCAACATTGCTGCTTTCTTACATAACGAGCTTGCAGAGTACAGTGATCTTGTGTGATTGTCAGAGAACTTCGAAATCCTGAGTGGAGTGAATGAACAACTTAACATTGTAGTATTTCAAAAAGGAAATCCATCTGATATGCAGATCATAAGCAAAAGGCAATCATTTAATTTGTCTTGACTTTCGATAAACGAAGGTTTCAATCGTTCTCAAAGAGTGCTATTTGTCGATTATATGCATTCATGAGTTTGCAGATTATTACAAATTAAAAATGATAATAAACGGCCTCTAGAAAATAAATGTCTTGTGTAAAAATATCCCTGTTTTACCATCAGCCTGCTTCCTCTGAGCAAGATGTTATTTGGCAACACAAACTAGATGTTTGAGCTTGAGTCAAGTAACAACTGGGTAATGCTGCCATCCAAAAATTGATGACTATGTATTCCATGGGGAACATGGGGATACAATAGCTGGATATGTTGTAATCTTTATTTTGCAATCTTCTTTGTGCTACGTTCACAAGTTACACTGTTTGCCATTCCCTATTTTTACAGGGTTGAACAGAAACAACCATCTCCAGATAGCAGGCAATTAAGTCCCCCACGCCATCCTTAGCAGTGTAGAGCCAGTGAGCAATGGGTATCTTGATTTTATTTATCCGGCTTGCTTTTTTGCTGAGGCAAATAGTTTTGGGAGGAGCAATCAGAGTGGCTCCGATTCATAATGTGCAAGGTAAAGAGTGACTCTATCGCACTGAAGCCCAGCAGGTTCAATGCTCACAAAAACAGAAAAATTGTCATGCTGTGGGGTTCTATAGGTCTACATCCAGTCACAGGACGCTGTTTACTATAACAGTGTAGATTTGGTGCCCAATGCCCGTTAGTCATTTTTTGACCAAAGATTTAAATTTTCTGCAAGGTGTCACAAGGTGAGCTGTTGATGTTAGCTTTAAGCTCACGTTTTGCTACCTTGGTGTTAGGGTAAATGGATGCTAACACTCATTGGTAGCTTTATTCTCCAATTTTGGATATATGCATTGGCCAAGGGTCAGCTCACTGTTTCCCAATTTTTGGCCGAGTACCCGATCTCTTGGTGGGTCGTTATTTAAGTTCACTCACCACTTGGCTCAACTGTGATGGGTAATTAATTATAAATTATTTATCTCCATTCATTAAGAACAATTAGTCTATTGGCAAAGATGCTGTCATTATCACAGTCATGTGTCATGAGGCAAGGTCCATATCTGCTGGGGACTCGCTCAGCATACATAACTTGCTCTGTTGACATTGTTTGCGCTTACTCAGTCATGTGAGTCACAGCAAGAATGCTGATATACTTCAAGACCTTCTATGGTAAACAAGCCACTAAGCGATACTGTGTAGTTCGTACCGCACTACACATCAGGGATGTTTTCAAACGTACCCAAAAAGGACAGGCATCAACGCAGACATCTGGGAAGTGCTTGTTGATATGCAGATCATGCTGTTAGTAGTGGCATCAAGTGAGATTAGGAGAAAATAATTTAAAGAGAAACAACAAAACATAGTGACCAACCAGCAGTCAGAGTAAGTCAGAGCACACGCTGTGGCAAAAACTGCTGTCCGAGAATTTTTCTGCTAATCGATGTAAGATGCTGCGCTTAGCGAAATTGATTACTTTTGAATGTGCTTCATTGCTTTTTAACTTAAGACAAAAGAAGGTTTTGTTAGATTATGCAGAGTTTTTTTGATGGTAATAATTATTGTCAACAGTAAAATATTTTGATTTGATTTCGTATTTTAAATTCTTAAATTAAAACTATTTAAATTTTTTAATTTGTTTGGAATGCAACATTATCCACCACCAAACATTGTTTGCCAGCTGAAATCTTCTGTTTGATGCACATTGTGAATGACTGAAACTTGGTTATTTTGGGAGAAACTTCACTTGGAAGTAAATACATAATGCATGAAGTTGTTTAATTTGGAAACGTTTTTTCATGTGTACCCCTTTACTGACCTTTGTTGTTGTTGTTGTACCAACTTTACCCTAGTTTGGGACCATGAAATTCTGAAGCCTGTCTTGACTTTTTTATTATCTGTTTTACATATTCTTGTAATTATTTCAAAATATACCACTACCTCCGACTAAAAAGTGTCAGTAAGATTTGTTCTACCTTTCCAAGAGAATGTTTAGAGTTATTACTGAAATGTGTACTTTGGCTCTAGTGCTCTTGATTTGAATCTTAGTCCATGCGAAAGCAACCATCTCAAGTGGCTGCCATCAAAATTACGACAAATAATAGGTTGTTGTTGTCTAAACGATTGCTTTTCTGCGAGGATTGAAAACAGCACTTCATTTTGGTGTAATGTTTTCAAAATAAAACTCAATTTCTTCCTGAAGCCACCTACTTTGTATGCTTTTCAGACCAAACATTTCAATTAAGAAAGTTACGATTAGCAAAGTTTTTGAAGGGCACCGGTTACTACAATATATATGATATAATGGATTTTAGTTAAAACATCCTCTTAAAAGTGCTTGTAAACAACTTGCCACCTCTTAAAAGCCATCCACTTTGAACAGTAATGCTGGCAATTTATTCTCAACTGCATTTAAGAATGGCCTATTTAAACAAAAATCTGGTCAAAGAAGTTGTGCAGATAAATGGCTATTTACTCCGAAAAACAATCGCTTATTACAAACAAATATCAAGTAAATTGATTTGGAACATTTGTCATTTCATGTCACAGCTACTATCGCTTATATTTTTACATTTTTATAGCATCAATGCCCATAACTTGGTTTTGCTGAGACAGACAATGACCTCACAGATTAAGTGTTTAATTCACATCAAAGTATGTGCATATAAGCTATTAGCCTAAAGAACATTGTGATATTGTAATACTATAGTGCTGTAGGAAAAGACTTACGTGTACCATATACATAAAAGGGTTGGCCAAACTTCTTGATAATCTTTGAAGCCTTTATGATTTGAAAAGGAGTTGCAGTTGGAACATGGCGCTTACTGTTGATTACCAAGCACCAAGAAAATCATATCTGTGCACAGTAAATTTTTGACATCTGTAAGACTTTAGTGTTGAGCGTTTGCTTTTAATGCAACATGTGCCCTAAGTTATATTATTTATTAGGACAACTATCTTTATGTGTGTATGTTCTATTCTTAATTCATATTGAGTGGTGATTACTTCTTACAAAACTAATTTTTATCCAAACAGTTTAGTTTATTGCATGTTTTAATTTTTGTAAAATTGTTAAAATTTTGTCGTACTATTTGCTCTTTTCTGAGTAACATGGCAAGCACTAGAAGATCTCGGTTAGTTCTTCATGTATAATAGCTAACTTATATGTATATATCTGTTGTATATTTAATTCGATCTTTGGTCATAAATAAGTAAATGTTAGTAATAGTATGGCATTTTTTTCATGTCACTCTGTTTATTTGCATGCAAGTCACTAAAAGTGTTAATAAAACGCTATTCTGAATTGCCGTCCAGATGGACGTAAGATATTTCGTGTAGATACAGACAAGCTGTGTTTTCAATTTAAAAAAAAAAATTTTTGTGTCTCACTTATTAATGATTTGATTTGCATTGTTCAGTAAGGACATTTCACAAAGCCAGCGGGATATGCTTATATCTTTGTGGGAAACAAAAGGTATGAGAACTGCAAAGTCAGAGCACCTCAATGAAGCAACCATTAATACTGGTTTAAGTAAAAACCAAATCAAGGTTATTCATCGTAGATTAAAGTTTTATTTGCCATAATTCATACTTGCTATAGTTATCAGCTCTTTCAGTATTACCGCAAGCTGTAGAACTGCACTCCCTGCTTTACAAACAAGTTACAGTTCATTACTGTAACTCTATGCTGTAATTTCCGCATGAAGTAGGCTATTATGATAGAACTCTGGTTGAAAGATGCCATTACGTACTTTAAGTTCAAAGATTGCAACAGTTGTCTTCGCCAAAATAATCTTGTTGGCTGACAAAAAGCTCTGTTCCTTGTCCGGGACAACTCTCCAACTTAAAGTAGTTATTGCATGTTTATTGCATGATCTTACAAAATGATTAAAGTTTGTCCCTTTCTCAGATCTCTTGTATGATGGTATGTTAAACTGCCACTACTAAATACTTTTGCCGCTTGTTTACTAGCGTTTTGACAACTGCTGTGTTTTAGCGCTGGATTTACAATTACAATGCATCAATAAGGCGAAGGGTTCAAAAAGTTAAACCTTTTCGAAAACGAAGAATCACAGGCTACAATCTATTTTGTTCTTCCATTAAGAAACAGAATATTGGTATTTTTAATACAGTTGCATGATTTCTTCCCAAATTTTCAAGGGAGAAGCTTCTAGACAGCATCACATGTGTTTCATTTAAGATATGTACAAGGTCTGATATTCTGGCTGGTTTGCTTAATTGATCGCTTGCTTCATTGAGTCATTAGCATTATGTCGTTAAATGCACAAATGTAGTTCTCACTGAAAATAATTTTCATTGTTTTTCACCCGATAAATTGCATTCATTGATTTCATGCTTACTGTGTTCGTTACTAAATTTGCATGTCGTAATTTTTTTTTCTCGGTTTGATTGTGAAACTTGTGTCACAGTGTTAGTTGGATTAGTGAAGAGCATGATACATAATGAATGATGCATGACTTGAAGTGCATGCTATTTGTGACCTCACATGATACGTGTGTAATGAATTTCCAAAAATGTGTTTACTGTTATGTTGGTTATTAGAAAGCCTTAGATATCGAAGATGTTAACATTGATTGACGCTGTTAAATCTTAAGAGGTGTAAGCTTCTACTCAACTTCAAAATTTACATAAATGAAGGTTTCACTATGTTAACAGCTGAACAATGAAAGTACTAGTTTAGACAAGTTATCAAAGTGTTTTGCATGAAGTAAGGTCTTGCCTGTTTTCAGTGTTCCTTACTTTCAATTTATGTTCATTTTTTTATAAAGCTTTCAAATGTTCTGTACTAATTTTTAATTGCTGTTTTTCAAGATTTCAAACTCTGGGGTAGCAGGTGGAGAGAACTTCCGAAGCAAACGAAACAAGTTTGGAAAGAGAAAGCAAAGACCTTCAATTCTGAAAGTTCCATACCACCAACTGAAATGGATGGAAATATGAAAAAAAAACTTAGACAAAATGCAATTGCTCGAATAATTCAAGCTGTATGTTGCTGTTCATATTATACTATGGTGTAACCGTGCTGTACACGAAACAAAGGTAACTTGTTCCTGTTTTAGTGTGGTGAACTTGAAGAAATTGGTGTGGCGGTTGGTGGAATGGCATTTGTTAACGATACATTCAATGCATTTGGAAGCAGGGATGTAAGGCCATATTTCTTGGAGCCAAGTGTTCAAAGTGGCTTTATTGAGATTTTACATGGCGGAAAAGGTAATTTTATGTAATTTACTGTGATATTTCTAAACATTTGTAAGAACATGATTAACTACAGTTACATTTACTGCAAGCATATATTAAAAGGAACTTTTATAGCACTTATTTTTTAACTTTAACTCATTGAAGATTTTTTTTGCATATGAACCTGAATGATATTAGTGTCATTATTAATCACGTTAATCATAAAGTATGAAAAAATTTTCATTACAAGTAACGTATGCTATATATTTGTATACAGCTTGCAGTACTTCAAGACAAAAAAACACCGAATTGCAAATGAAAGTTCGAAAAATTTTTAATAAGAAATATTGTAAGTCTTTTTATGACAACAAATTGTCTTTCTTTAGCCTAACGGTGTGAAATAAAAAATTTTATTATTAGTGTTGCGTATTTTTCCAAGCAATAGAATGTAATACAATAGAATTGATGCTAATTGTTTTATCTTAATTATATTAAGTTGTGTTTGTGCATGCCTTGGTATCTTTGCTCTGGTGCTTTACAGGTGAGACAATGCACAAATCCAATGGACGTATGCCGTATGCTAAAATTAACGAGTTCAGCATCACTGGAATGCCTTGTGGAATCCCCTTTCGAAATCCTGGCAGTTATGGTCCAGTCGATTGCCAGAAAATTATAGATGAGCAAGAAAATATTATAATTATGAAAAGGGGGTAAGTGATGGGATTTCTGTAATCTTTGCATGCATAAAGGGATTACATTGCAAATTTTACGCATTGCGCTTTCTGTTATTCTTGTTGCTCTTTATAGCAATTTGGAGCTGGCAGAAAACAATTTAGTTCTTTTGGTGACAACGGAAGAATGTGAAAATGAGGAACATTTGCACTTTGCTGAACCAACACATAGAACAGTAGATTGGTAATTTGTTCGTGATTCAGTGTTATATGTATAACGAGTAAAAATTCCCGTATTATACGGAACATAAGGCGCACTTTAAATCCTTTTTTCTCCTCATAGATTGATCGTGCGCCTTATAAGCCGGTGCGCCTAATGTATGGATCATAATGCGTATGCGCATGCTCACAACGTATTTTAATGAGCTTTATACGGTAACACATGTGCCTTATAGCCATATGCCCTTATAGTCCGATACGCCTTATGTATGAACAAAAAACTAATCAAAGCAATTTATTGACAATGCGCCTTATAGCCCGGTGCGCCTTATGGTCCGTAAAATACAGTACATCATTTGGCAGTTTCGTTTTGGTAATGTTTGTTATTTTTACATTGCCGTACAACGGTGCAATGATTTCTTCTGACCAACCTATTGTGCTAATATACTGTACAGTATATAATTATATCACACACGTATTGGTGAGCGGATAGTTACTTTTCGCTAATTTTCCTTATTTGTACAGTTAGATTTGTAGTGTGCCTCTTTTATAGTCTTTTATTATTAACGTAAGTTGCGATCATTCATTCCATTTTAGCACCTCATCCTTTATTTATGTCCGCATTTTCGTCATTGTATAAAGTTAACATTCGTTAAAATTGTTTGTTGTTTTTTTACCTATTTCACCGTCTTCAATATTTTCATAATTTTGCTTTTCACTTTTTGACTGCGCTTTCGGAAAATATACTGTGCTGAATCAAAGCATTTTTAGTGATAATGACTCACTGCTGTATTTTGGTACATTGATTTTCTATTAAGGCTTAATTTAACATTAACGTTTAACTTAATTTAACAAAATTCCATAGTAATATGGGGGTTCAATATCACTTTTCGTGACACTTTCACTAAAAAGTAGTTGCAATATGTGCAAAACTTTGATATGTAGCCTAAACGAGTCAAACTTGTAAACGATTACGTTAAAAGTCAATGAAGTGACGAATACAAATGGACGTAACATGATAAGAGGTTTCTTTGATAAGTTGGTCGCATGCTAATTTTGATGTGGCCACATTAAAAACAGAAGATCGTGATGTAAACTTCAAAATGTTACTCACACCTTTTTAGGAAGGTTAAATTAACCACTTTAAAAAGGACGCAACCTAACAATGAAAATTCTATGCAATATAAGTTGAAAGCTCTTATCTCTTATTGACGTGTTGGTCGAACACATTTCATCGTAATAATCTCTTCTGTCGTATGATATGATATTATGACCTGATATTATTGAAGAGGTAGGCGAGCTCAATCGCTGCAAGGCTATAAAATTCAAGTTTGTCATAAATATCTCCAACAATATCATGTCGGAATTTAAAATGCTTATTAACACTCAACATGTGTTTATAAAAGTAGCCTATAACCCTTTTGTTGTATGACATTTTGATCCTCTTTCTGGTTCACATGGTAAAACAAGATCAATAAAACGCATTTTTAGATCTTTTTGCCGGTTTTGCCAACTATTAAAATTATGAATAAGTTTAACGAAAAGAAAATTTTCTCAAATGGTTAGTTTTTTTTTATTAAATCTGTATTTTAATAAAATATCAAAAGAGAAACCTTGGCAAGACTTACAACCTACTGTTATTATTTATTGCATCGCTTCAGCAATTATAACTTTAAAACTTAGTGACACACCACATCACGTCCTTTACCGCCGTTCTTTTCTCTTGACGCTCTTTTCTCTTCTCTTGCAGAGACCCAATCCCAAGAAGCTAGCGCTGTGGACAGATCTATAAGCTCAATACTATCAATACTGCTCACAGTGTCTTGAACAATTTCGCTGGCCGGTCAGCTTAGTCAATACGCCCGCGCTTTTTCTCATCCAACACATTCGCCACGCAACTGACTGAATGCGGAATACACGAAAAGAGGGACCAAACTTGTTGGAAAAGAAGTGTCTGACCTTTAGAGGTTAGAAACCCCTGATGGCGAAAACATCTCTGGCCATTTCTCTCCAAATGACTTCGCTGCTGTGCTCTATCAAACAAAGCCAAGCAAGGTTCTGGGTCACAAAATTTCAAGAGCTTTTATCATCGTGATTTAGGGCCCGAAGATTTGTTGCCCCTATCTCTTTTGTGTGTCCTCTTGAAAGTCCGCAAACGCTTGGTCTACCCCTGCGTCGAAACCATAATCGACAACTTCTCCCCTGGTTGAATTCCAGGTCACCCGTATGACCCAGAACATCGCGAAAAGCTTCGGGATTAACAAAAAGGCTGGTGCTGCACTTCATAAACTTACAGCTGCCTATGATACAGTATGGCACCGAAGCTTTGCCTACAAGCCGCTGCGTCTACTCCCAGACGAAACAGGTACATAATCCGTATAACCATGGAGCTAGTTTACAAACGGAGCTTTACCTTCACCCCAGGTCACAATAAACGAAACAAGCTATGACGCCTTAAAGACGGGATCCCACAAGGATCGATGGCACTCCTTCTTAAACATCTACGCGCTCTTCTGTCCAGTCCCCAAATAAGTCGGAATAACAGTTCGCTCACGTTTTGTCGAACTCGAACAGTTGGCTCACGTTTTGTCGACAACTTGAGTCACTACGCAAGAAACGAATATCCCGGATCGCCTTGAAAAGACAAATGATAGCTTTTGCTCGGGCACTAGGCTGCTACTCTCCGTAAAAAAGCTATGGTTTTATCGTTTTTGTTTATTAAGCGCTCTTAAACGATTAAGGCACACTTAATAATAAAAATTAAAAAAAATCTGCTCGTGTAAATGTCGGAAAGAAAAAAACACGGGTTTTTATCGGAGGAAAAAACACACACAAAACACATCTATAATCTTTAATTTACAGTTGCATTAAGGTCTGCTGGATTGGGTTCGTAGGTGTGTTCACATTTTTCGCATTGGAATGATTTAAATCTGTTATTGATACGTATTATCGAGAAGTTTGTACAAGTACATCTAATAAAGGCTGTTGTACAACGTTCACAGTAGATCGGTTGATGGAAATTCGGAGTTGTTTTCCGTGAGCTCTTGTTTCTTCGGATTCTAATAAGCTGTCCGCATGAGCAAGGGATCAAGCGTGATAGGTTAGGTGGTATCGAGGAAGCATCGTGTGGAATTTGTTCGTCCATAAATCCTGGTTCTTCTTGTTGTTGTTGTTCATCCGATTCTCCGCTTATGTTTTTTCTCTTGTTTCCTCGGCTCTCGCTGTGTTCTCGCTCCGAGGATCCCTCATAGGAGTCGGGCTCCCGGCTATTTTCTTGTGGATTCTCTGTTGTGGGTCGACTCTTTTTTGCATCCTTGGCACTCTCTCGTTCTGTTCCTCGTCGCAGTTCTTTTGTTTCGGCAGCAGCATGGTCCACTGTGCTACTTTTGTTGGGGGGTGTTGCTGGTTTTTCATCGTCTGGATCTATAGCCCGCGTAGGTGTTTTCGGAAGTTCCTGTTTAGTCGTGTTGTCGGTACTTGGTTGTATCCTGTTGGGGCATTCTTTGAATTTGTGGCCCTGTTCAGTGCAGTAAGAACATGTTGAGATTTGCCCGTTGTAACTTACCGCACATCTCAGTTTTCCCAGGTATAGGTACGATGGGTGTTGGTGCCGCTCCATCGTCTTCTTGTTGACTTTGTATATCCTTCTTCGGTCTTTGATGCCATATTTGTCGACACCCAGTCGGGCTGGGGCTTGGATTTCGAATTCTTTGAGGATTTCGTCGAGGTCTTTCCACGTTTTAGGTCGACGTGCATTGCTCCTTTTTGCAATCATCGTACTCTTCCTTTCCGACAATTAAAGGCGAAATATTTGATAGACTGCCTACTGCCTAGGAAACGTGTCTGAGGCAAAACAAACATATGGCAAGTATATATGTAATGAACGTTTAATAACTGAAATGCGTACAAAAAATGGAAACAAATGCAGTTGAACGTAATTTTGTGGCATAACTGACTCAAGGACACGGGTTAAAACTAATTAGTTTAAGCTTCATCTTCGTTATCTGAACCTTCGCTTTCCGAGCCAAATTCAGTTAAAATGTGTTGAAGCTCAGATAAATTTATTGGTGATTCACTTTCATCATCTTCTTTCTCCATTGGGTCCAATTTTGCCATATTGGAAGTGCCTAGCTTCTCATTGAGCAGAGGTGTATTCGCTTGAAAAGGTACTGTGCCCTTAATGTCATTTATGAAAGAAAGAAGTTCGATCTCTGCTTGCAACTGATGGGTAACCACATATGGTTCCACAACCTCACAGCCTTCTACAAGATTAGACAGTATGTTTATTTGCTTTTGATAGAAGTTCATCACACTTGTCATATCTTCTTTTAAATGACACATTTCTTCTTTGCACCTTTCCCGAATGCAATGTTGTTCCTTGATTTTTTTTTCAATAAAACCAGGTACGTTTTTAACTGGCCCAGACCCGACAACCATTTCAAAAGTTATGCTTTTCATTTCATTTTGTGGAACATTCTGGTATTTATTATACATAGTAATCTGATGACGAATGTTGTTGTTAACCTTCCTGATGCTTCGCACTAGTCGTTGAACAATTGTTTGACCAGCTGAAAAATCATCATGTACAAACTTGAAAATAACAGAACAGTAGCTTTATCGATAATGTAACCCCATGCATAGTGCATGCACAAATTACCTGGGTATTTTTGAATCAAAGTAGATAAAAATTTTCTTTCGATATTTAATTTATAAATGTTCTCCAAAATTTCTGCTCTTTTTTTCTTCACAGCACTTGACAAATATTTAAGCATCATATCATCTTTTACATCCCAACGAATCAATATACCGTTTTCTACTTCAACTTTGGAAAGATGACTGTCAAGTCTACAAAACAATGCATACAATATGTAAAATAGAAGAACATGCAATACATCGATGAAGAAAGCATATATCATGTCCTGGCAAACAATACTCTTGGCAATTGAACTCCCATATACTGTATTTTCACCATCATTGTGTGGGTTTTAACTTTATCACAGTAAATTTGGTGGATACACTGTTGTTACTGTTTTATAAGCTTTTCTAAGGGTTTCTGATGTTGCAGCAGTGGGAAGTAACAATATTCGTTTATGTCTGGGGAATTATTGTAGTAACTCAATTTAACATTGATATGTCCTTCAGCTTACTTAGCAATTTGGTCAACTTTTCCAGAAAGTATTTCAGACGTTATTTCCTTGGTCAAATCTTCAACTTCTTCTCTACAAATTAACAAAATTATATAGTTTCCTATACAATTATACAAAATTCTATTCCTAAAGGATTCAGTACTTAAATTTGTATGTTCAACAGTTTCGCAATTTTCACTTTTGCAATACAACCCACAAACAGTAACTAGCGTGAATTTTATACACCACAAAATTGTATTGAAAAATGTATCATTCAGAAAACATTTAGTCAACTCACTTCAACCAATAGTATTCTTGAAGTTTAAGTGAGTATTCTTCTACCCAAGAAAAAGATGCCATTTCTGCAGAAGAATACGGCTCTGGTTGCAGAGCTATTGCTTTTAATTGATGTTGTGTTAATGTTCCTGTAAGGTTTATTGTATAATGTTATACTCTCATTTCTGAAAATAAATAACATGGAATATAATAATTCAAATATATGATACAAATACAAATATACAAAGACACATAATCATACATACCACCAGGGTAAGAAGCTGCCATAGCTTCTAATTCACTCTTGGCCAATTCCATTTTGCAGCTAGCTCTCTTCAGCTTGTTCATCAATGCACAACCTTTGAAACAGAGCTTAAAGCTTGTCATATTTGTTTTAGTTATTTAGTGCATGTTTGAAAGCTGAAGAAAAAGAAAACCTAAATCATGCAAGTTTACTTAATTGCGTGAAGATATCTTAAGTCAATCTGGACCAAATCACAAACAAGGCTTACCCAAATTTTTTTTGATTTTGCGCCCATAATGAATCAAGCCATCGGTAAGCAAATCAGTACGATGTTCCGGTTTCATCTCTTTTGAGATTTTGTTAAATCCACGAAGGTATGCCCATAATCGCTCCACAGTTTCACCATCCGTAAGTCCAAACCCGTCCAGGAACCTCGGGTTGAATTGTTTCTAAATTTTAAACAGAACAAAAAAACTGAGAGATAACTATCTCATTACACTTGAATACATCATTATATAAAGATTTTGTCATACAGACAACAAGTTTTTCAAAATTAGACCTTGATATTTTCGCTGAATTTCTTGTGCTCAGTGTAATAAAACTAAAAGACTTTGACCTAACAGTTGTACAATATATAGGTATAAAATATCATGTTTACCTGACAAGAGAAAATATGGCCATATGAATGAAAAACAGGTACTGCAAATGTTATTTTATTAAGAATTGCAAAGTTTTTTCGGACCTAAATAATAAAATCATATTGGAATTCAGAAAGAAAATCACAAAATCTTAATTATTATTTAAACATAAATGCAGTATTTTATGTAAGCAAAAATGATTAACTAACTTGCACATACAGCATCGTCTGCAGTATGCACTAACATTAAGAACACTAATGACATGCAATCAATGACCCAGGAGTAGATTGCTTACAAATAAAATATGTTTCAAAAAATGGGTTGTATACCTATAATTTAAACGTATATCAATGTTGCCATACTAACACAATATCATGTGTAAATTCTTAAAGGTATACCTGAAGATGACCTTTCAGTTTGCAAGCTATGTCATAGAAAACTCTTATTTTATTTTCGTTTCTTTCCAGAAGTTTTTCAATAGCTAAAACTGCATATGCTAGCCTGCAACAGAATCAGTTTTAAAAACATTGTTTACAATTACTAATACACAAATTCTACATATACCGTAGTAATACACCTTCCACAAAACAACTAAAGCAAGAATGTACACTTTACCTTTCACCATGTTTTAAGTCAAAAAACATTGTCGGAAACTCATGTTTACAACAAACACCAAATACACCTTTGATAGCCAGTTTACTGCTTTTAGATTTCGATCTAATGATGCTGCCTGCTTGAAAGTCATTGCAATTTTTGGACTAAAAATAATGATTCTAATTAATGCATAAGTATGCAGCATTTATTCTTATAAATACGCATTAAATTCCTTGAAATGTATAATAGGACCATAACAATATGATTGGAAATCAATTGTTGAAGTTATGTACTTGATTTAATATTTTTAATGCATTTTGGTACATACTGTTAAGAAATAACTTACAGCCGAGCCATATTTGTTTTCATCATAGGTGTCTACAAAGCTGTCGACTTCATTTTGGTTTAAAAAAAAAGATTGTTTGTGGTGAGGATCACAGCTTTTACTCCCAGACAAAATTCTTCTCACCAAACCAAAATTTGCATCTAAGCAATATGTCCGCATACCTTCAGGATTCTACCAACAAAACGCAGTTAAAGCCAAGCATTTACACTCGATCAAAGAGGCCTGGGAACTTTCAATCACACTTCTTAGCTTTACCCCTTCACATGCTGGACACAGGGTACCCGTATCTATATCATCAGAAGAGACCAAACCATGCAGATGTTGCAGCTTATAGACATGGTGTCTATATGCCTCAACCACTTCTTGTAGCAAAACTCTTGACAAAGACTTTACCTAAAACAAAAAAAAACAAGAAACATCCACAGGTTGTTTCGGATTTTCTTAGAAATACAAAACACTAAAAAGTGCTAACCCCTGCTGTATATCCAGGTACTCGCAAAAATCTATTTTCAAGAGCATGGCAAAATCCTTCAGTGGAAAGATGTTTTTCGAGACACAAGGCTCGAAAGTATTCCAATAGGTCAATGGATACTGCTAGTTTAGGCTTTTTGGGCGAACAGGTCCACAGATTTAATCTTAACAGAGTTTCAGGCTCACTCTCACAATAGCAAAATTGTACAGAAACCACATTTTCAAAACCTAAAATGCAAACTTTGCCAATGAACAAGAAAACAATGGATGAAAGAATGGCAGAGATGATTTATAATAAATGCAAAGGAATAAAAAAAATTATACCTTTGTAATCAACCACTGTAAGGTGTCGAGTGTAACTTGACTGACATTCATGACCATCAAATCTCTTCAAAAGTCGTACCGGAGTGACCATTTTGCAAAACATGTTACCCTGTAAAGTGTAAATAATACCATTAACAATGTGTTACAAGTAATATGTTGACTAAAATTGCAAGAGGGTGTTTGGATATTTTAACTAAGTGATATTGGTACATACACAAGAAATACAGGAATAGTTCTGTAAAAAAACTAAGTCTGTTTTAATCAACGATTTTAACAGGGGTAGAAGCTTACCGCTTAATTTTGTTTTCCTATGTGGTCAAATACCACAACAACACATTTTTTTGGTTTCGTGTAACATAGCTTCTACACTGAAATATTTAGGCTGTCTCAAAAAGCAATCATTTACAACCTTATCTTACTCCAACTGTCTTCTGTGATACATTGTGAGCAGAAGCAGCTAAACTTTAACGAAGAACTGCAAAACGTTTTCCCTAAATATATGCTTAACTTAAAATCTCCTTCACCACTTTAATTCTATAATTTCATCATGCCTGGATGCTTCACTTTGTTGCACAGAATTTTTTGTTCCAGATTTGTCTGAATAACTGCCTATCATTGATATAATTGATGACATTGAGCGATTTGAAACAACTTACAGCTAAAAAAAGAACAAGCACAAACATCATTCTCCAGCTACCAGTCTTGCTATTACTGATGTGGCAGAGACCTGGAGATGTTTGAGCATTTAAAAAAGTGTTATTAGTAAGTAGTAGTGGTATAATGGAAGGGCTCTGAAAAATGTGTTGGAGGGGAATCTTTTGAAGGCCATGAAATAAAATGTGTCATACATATGGCACCAGTATTGTCTTTTACTTTTTATACTTCAGATACATTTTTGACACATTTTGTATTTCTCAGCTGTGAAAATGTTTTCAACAATATTGTAAACAGAGATCTAAGTTCAACATTATTCGATACATTCCGGTAAAAATGTAGGAATAATTGCAAAGATACTTCGTTTACAGTATTAACCCAAACAGTTTTTACATTCTACTGCACAAAAAGCAACTATGACATTGTTGTCTAGACCAGTTTAAAGAAATGTAAGCTACTGTTTCTTTTCCTCTAATATTCTGCCAGTGACCACTTTTTCTTGTGGTAATTAATTAAAGGTATGATAAATTATTTTATGTAGACGAATGTATTTAACTTATTATATATATACATTTGAAATAATTATTGTTGATTATCAACAGACAAATTAATAAACATTTCTTAAGACTGCCTACAGCACTAAAATGTTTACAAACATTAATGGCCTTTTATATCCAGATAAATGAGTGGTCTTTTTGTGAATAACCTTTACAAAAATAAAGATATTTGTATATAATTATTATTTACCATCCATATGTCTGGCAAATGATACCAAACAAAAGAATGACAGTTATCCCAGCACTGACGACAGTAATATACATTTGGCCCACAATCTCCACAACGAATTATGTTGGCAACTTCTTCAAAGCATACACAGCAAGTACGTCGCTCAGGAGAATAGAGGGTTATGGACAACTTAAACAACCTTTCTTCAACTAATCGCCAATCTGAAGACAGCTTCTCTCTTCTGATTTTGTAATTTAAATTTTCTTCCAACTCTGTGATAACATGAAAATTAAAATGCAGTATTCAATATGACTGTTAAGTGATTATTTTCAGAAAAAATGTAGCATAAAAATGTGAAATATATTGTAAATCTCCTTATATTATTTCTTTCATTCACCTCCACAAGAACTGTTAACATTACTAGTGCTTGGTATTTCAGGATTTGTAGCAGTTAGATCACCTTCCACAGAACCTCTTGTAACTATGTGACTGTTTGCATTGGGTTTCAACGCTGGACCAAATGTTTTGCCAAAGAGGTAAACGGGTCGTTTTCTTTTTTTGGGTTCTTTTACCCAATATCGAAACTTAGCTTTTGTAATTCCCTATGCAATGGAAAAGATATATCAATATATTGATTACTCTAACCACTATTATTGCTGCCCCATGTAGAAAAAATAACAGGACTACCCTGATTTAGATTAACAAATTCTTGGTATTAACGCTTGAGATTGGTATGAAAAGAAACTAATTACTATCTTATTAGCTATCCCATTTAAACAGACGTTAGATAAAAAACGTAAAAAACATAGTAAAATATAGTAAACGTACTTACTCCTTTTATTTTTCCCATTTCTTGACACGTAGGTCAAGTTTCCATTTGCAGTAAACATACAGGCAAATTCTTGTGCTATAGATATTTTTGTCTAACAATAACAACAATAAATTCAATCCTACAAAGAGGGAGGGGTTATGTAAGAGTATGCAATATTCATTTCAAAGTTAGATCACTACTAACTCAGTTAGATTTTGTAGTGTAATTTGAATCAGCTGGGAAGCCTATATCTGAAAATAAAGCTAAAAGGAATACATTCAAATGTATATATAAAATATACTGCATATGATTGCACAAAAGTTGAGAATAACTGGTCTCAATAGCTGTCTCAGTTAAGAAAAAATTATGATCCTATGTCATGATTCATAATTTACAATACAGTGTTGCAGATTATAATTATTATTTAATGTAACTATATTAGCGACTTTTTCAAGTACTGTATGTATAAATTACCAAACTTACCGGTGATACGAATAAACAAGGCATTAACATGGAGGTACATACCATAGTGTAGTCTATTGTTTATGATACCTGCATACCATGGCAGCGACTTGCTTGCCCAGACAATTTGATATGATATATGCCACAAACATAAGGTATACATATCTCAGCAATATATTTAATACTTGAAAGTTCTTATCAGTGAGATGTGAGTCATCCACATCTTTTTGGGTCTGTTTAGCCAGTGGCAGTAGCCTACAATATATACTCATAAACAAGAAAACGTTTTCGTGCAAATAATTTTTGTTCATAAAAGGATTGCATAGGTTAGTAATAGCCCATTGGTTAAGATCTGCTCATGTAGACCAACAATATATAATAAAAATTGAGTAAAATTCTATCTGCTTATGAAGTAAGTAACATGGAATTCTAACATTTTAAATTAAATTTAAGCAATTTAAAGTAAGTTAAGTCTTGCACCACACTTTCTACTACGGTAACCAGCAAATATTTACAAGGTTCATTTCATTACAATTGGGTACACAGGGCCTGGAGAATGAACTATGCAAGACTCACAGGAGCTCAACCTGCTGACCCATGATGCTTAATCTAGCCCTTGAAATCCTGTAACGGTAACAAAAGTCTGTATGATGTGTGGAAGACCTTGATTTTCAAACAGTCAGTACTTATAAATTAGCTCCTGCACAAAATGCCAGCTCAAAGATGTAGCAGTTAAAGCACCTGGCTCAGCTTGCTACCGCTCGTAGTTAGCTATTTCAAATTCACTATACAGTTTCAAATTCGAGAAATACAATATAAAAAATTCAAATAAAAAAGTTGAAACTTAGACAAAAACAAGTTCAGTTACTAAACTCTAGTCACGCTGCGCAAAGATAAAGGTTGTGATTCTGTAACGAAAAAGTTGATTATTCTGTCTAACGCTGTAACCGTTAAGTTGAAAAATTCCAATGCATGCAATCAATGTTATATTCACAACTACCCAACTGTGAACCGTAAATACTGAGAAGCAAACCTTCCACGTGACAGACTAGCCAAACTGCCATTTTTCATATTTGTATTTTCTTACTTCGGCTACTGGCACCTAGTGAAATAAGTGTCTATTTCAAGACCCAAGTAGACTGGCAAAATACAAATAGCGTAAGCTGCAACCGACTAGGCATGTACAGTTGTAGTTTTTTTCTGAATTTAGAATCTGACCACACTGAAATCATTGCACCTTTCAACGAGATCTTAGAAGTGCAAGATGGCTGAAACTAGAATGACTAGGTGGAGGATGAGTAGGGGTGGGGTGGGGTACACTTTGCAATTTGGTTGGCAAAATCTAGAAACTGTAGCCTGTGTTTGCAAGAGGTAGTGTTTACATGTGAAATATTCGGGTGCAGCAAGCATAGTCTTTAAAAACCTTGATTGTGTAGTTGCCACGCATTCCACAATGGGTATAACTGGCAGTCGGTGAGATAGATGTCACCCAAATTGCAAAGTTAGGCACGAAAGCACCCAATATTGTTTTTCATAAACGTTAATGTCGCATATTGGGCTTGACAGCTTTCGGTGAATTTTCATACTTAATGATGTGGAAAAAAACTCCAAACTCAATTACTCAGCAGTTCGGGATGCTTACCACCACTAGCTGACAATCATTTACAAACATATTTAATATTCTACTGAAGTGTGTTTCAAAGTTAGTTATAGGGCATATAGGCCTTCTTGCAAACATTTTAGTGTGTCGGTGCAGTACTGGAATACTGGTAGCCTGCACTATACGGCCTACACTATATACCTATATAATCTGTAGGCATAAGTCATTTCATTACAAAGGACATTATGTAGGCTATAGGCCAATACAGGGTCCTGTATTTCAACTACCGCCAATTGTTTTAGGCCTATGTAGGCCAAGCACCCTAGCTTATATGCGGGATGACACTATTTATTACACTGTAGATGCAATGAAGTCACTGTAAATTCACGTATGCTGTCTGTTTTCTACACAGCTACCAGCAATGTGACGTGCCCAAATGGATTACTCATTCCAACACGATTAGCCTTCCAACAATTATTTTAAGAGATGGAAATATTCTTTTTAGCCCATACGAATGGGTAATCCGTGCGTTCTTTTTTCCCTTTCCTATGAGCTAATCCTTGACGAATGGGGTGCTGAAATTCATCAGAAAAATACCTATTGCTATCAGCTGTATCGAGTGCACGTCACAAGATGTCGCCACAGCGTGAAAAAAGCAACAATGGTTCCATTATTGCAACATAACTACACAACACAAACGAGTGCTTTATGACGTAAGAATTATTACAATAATAAAGAGTATTTTAAGTTTTAAAAATATCTTTGGTGTCCAAGAAACAGAGGTCCAGATAGACTGATAATTTAAAAAAATATTAGGTCCAAGTGAAAAGAAAAGAGGTGATTAACTTACAGAAAATCTTGCCATCATTAGGCTGGGTAGACATTTTATTCGAAATGTGCGGTCATGGTTATATTAAGCGCACAACTTGTCTGGACTTGCCCTCCAAAGGGAGTTTCCCCATAGCGTAAATGCAACTTGAAGCTTTTGTTGAAGAGAATTTGTTCTGCCTGCTGTGCATCATACTTCAAGTCAAAAGCGGTACTGTCTGACACGAGGAGGTAAGTTTTAAGTCTTTACAGGAAGTATTTCTCAGACCTCAGTTCCGTATCTTACGTCACACTAGCCCAGCCAAACTCACAGTACTATTATTATTACTCACAGCTATTGCTAACCAAGCATAGAGTAGGCTACGATAAGATATACTGATATCTTAAAAGCAAAACAGGTCTTGTATTAGGCGCGGTATGTATTTATTATTGCATTTATCGAATTATTCGCTCTTAAATTAGGTTACCTGCGATGCATTTACGAGGAATTGGAAACGTAAACAGTGTCAAATCACAAAGATTTTTTTGCGAAAGCGTTCTCGAAGTGTAACAACGTTTAATTAGCTTTAATGTAACATGCGATAACTTTGCTCTTTAGAAGCTATCTGCTAGTTGCTACTGTTCAGAGGAAGCTGCAGTTTATCACAAACCTGTTACGGCTTGTGAAAATAAAATTACCATGAAAGCTAGTGGGCGCTGTAGAGTAAAATATAACCTCAATCGGAGTCGGAATTTATGTAAGAGTTGGCTGAAATACAGCTACATTAAACTTGCGATAGAGATAAAACTACATTAATCGTGATGCCAAATGTGTATTTTAGATGTATATGTGTCGTGATGTAAATGTATATACTGTATGTCGCCATATGTAGTTGCGCCACAGGATAACGATACAAACAGGATACATTTAATTGATAATTAGACTACTATGTTATACTTAAAACAGAATATGGGCAAAACAGAACCACTATAATAAAAAGCGAACGAATCTGGATTACTCCAGAAAATGATAATCCGCAAATGATTAATATTATGAGACTTTTTTAGTCTAATAATATGGAGTTCCATGTCTTTTGTCTGTTGCAGCAAATACTTACGCAGTATAGTCGGTTTGGTTCTTGGCATCCAGTTTTGACCAATTATATTCGCTTATAAAATTTAACATCTTTAAATGTCTTATGCTTGATCAAGTAGGTCATTCTGCTTTTGACGAAAAAGTTTTCATTTAGGTTTGGTAAAGTATGACGTTTTGAAATGATAACATAGGCTACGCTACAGTCACTGCTATGATGTTAACAACTGATACAGGAACAGTAATGAAGTAATGAAGTTATTGTAGTTTTAGGTCGATTCTGTGGCTAAAAAGTGTTTTCATGGTAAGTTGTCACAACAAAATCTCTATTTGTCAGCAGCTTTCGAAGCTTAACTATAATTTTGCACAACCTGTAACCGCAAACACTACCGGTTATTACATGCAGGTATTGCATTAGCAACCTGTTGATAATTAACCTTGATAGCGGCAGGTGACACCGAGCACAAATATTGTCGCAAATTTTATGCCATACAAATGGACTTTAACCAGCTTTTAAAGTAAACTTTAAATTGTAAAAATTCGTTGTTGACTCGCGCTACCTGTCGTTTAGTTGCCCAGTTTCCCTAATCACCTATATCCAACGATCAAGTTTTGAAAGAACGTTCCCAGAAAATTATTAACATCGCTTTCAGGGAAAAAACCCTTTCGCGACGTAAAATACAAAAAATACATTTCTTTGTGAATTGTTTTCTGTTCCCTCGCCAGAATATTTTTACATTTAATTCGATGCGCAACTAGGCAGGTAGCAGAGAACAGTTCAACTTTGCCAGCATCAATCAATGGATATCATTTACGTCAATCTGGTTAGGATTCGTTGAACTCTTCACACCAGAAATAAAACGATTCGGGGGTTTATTACCAAAGGGCTGATTCCTAGATTTAGTGTTGTATTTGGTAATGGATGTTCCTATAAAAACAGAGTTACAGTGTGAGTACCAGCTCGCGGTTTATACGCTACCATTTAAATATCTATTTAACGAACGCGTGTTCAAACCAAACTAACGAAAGGCTACTGTTATTTATGTTGTAGTCTGATTGGGTTATCACTTATACGTTCCCTTTCCCTATAACAATGAGTGCTTAAGTTTCATTGCGTCATAAAAAGTAGGCTAAGTTAGAACGCTGTCACTTTCGTTTTGTAACCAACATAGAATATACCAGCACAACTCAGAATCGAATCTCAACTAGTATCATTCATTGATAGGAATCATTCAAATGTCCACGCGTCTATAGCAGTATAATGTATCTTATATGGAGCGCAAAATATGTCACTCGCAACAGCGGCCGAAATCAACAGCAGAATCGCGGTTTGGAACAGCTGCTGTCGACTCCCCCCAGTATATATGGGAGTAGCCGCAGCCTTGCTGTTAACATGTCGTCGCAATCTTGGCTACAGGATGTATCTTGATGTGACAGAAGGCAGCAGTCAAATCGAATGAGGACCGATTTTTGGTCAACGCTCAAAGTTCGATACGAGGTTAAAGGTCACAGCTTATTACAGCTGAACTGTCTTGCTGAGCTTTCAATAATTTAGTAATTCTGATCACGTGTTTATGAGTCATCACTAACATAAGCACTAAAAGTTACCGATTTTGCTTCCATGTGGCTGTTTCCTGTGTTGGCGAAGCGTAAAAAATTCCAGTGACTCTTAAAAGTGATTTCAGTTTAAACATTTCATCTTTTGTATTTCAGGCGTCATAAGGTTAGTTGAGGTGTTGGCGTAGACGCCATTGCGACCAGTTCTCAGAAGTGCGCTTAATGTAGTAGAGTAATCATGGTTAAAAAGATCATGCTCAACTTTCCACTGACAGTGAGCAGAGTTAATGAAACGAGAATTAGCTGCGCATTTGGGTGAACATTTTGAAATCGCAAACGAGCCGAGGCAAACTCAGCAACTACATTCCAGTTGGTAAATAAAAAACATTTATTTGCTTGTCGTTTAACGACAGAGCAAGCGTGCGTATACTTGCCCGTGGATATCAATTCTTGGATCAACAACCATTCTAGCTTGGTCTGGACTCGCTACAAGCCGTTGGTCACGTGACTGGTGCGCCTGTTCCATGGTCTGAAATCTCAACGGAACGAACCCACGTTGATTTCATACCAACGCTAACTGCAATAACACCATAGTTGCCCTCCAAATGCGCTTTTGAGATTATACCAGCTTTACGCCATTACGGCTTTCGTGGCACTCAACATCGAATGTACTATTTAGTTCATCAACACTGTGTTTAATGTTCTGTGTATTCGTTCGGCAAATTGCATAAGCGCGTGTTTTAGCCTCAACAAGCAAATGTATTCTCGAGAAGCCGTTTTTTCAATCGAATTTCCAACTCCCACGTGAGTCGTCATATCCAGAATGGCCCAACGCCTCCGGTTAAAAGACCGCAGAAAAAACAAACCGGTTTAAGAGAAAACGTTTTTAAAAGGGGCGTTTCCGCCTTTTGACGTTAGGAAGAGATTTCTACATTAACAAAAATTTGGGCGTTGTTAAAAAGGCCTTTGTTGTGGTTACCGGAAACCGAAAGGACTTTTACACACTTTATTATCATAAGAAAATTATATACAGGGTAAGTGGTGTGCAGTAGCCCAATGCGAAAGACTTCTCCACGCAGTGCATTGAGATAAACAGCCACATGAAATATTGATTACGTTAACATTGAAGAAACAGTTGTAGGTTATGCTTTCCTGTAACCGAGCGCTCACGCTTATAAAGTAAGTTTTTACTACTGATCACTACAGAACCGCAGCATTTCAATAAAAATGACAAAATTTCGCCAGATATTCGCATTTTTTAACCTGGAGAAATTAAAAGGGAAAATCTATCGGTTGTTCTCTAAAACAGAAGGCCAGATGGCTGCGTTTTTGTTGAAGGTGTCATTGTCAAACCGTTGCCTGTTTCTACAGCATTCCCGGCTTTAATGACGATCAAATTAACATCTTTTGTCAGATGCGAGCCCACATGGCTCGTCAGTGGTAATCAGCCACCGGCGCTGGCTTAGAACATTTGTTGGTGATACAGTGAATGAATGCGCTATTAGAATTGAAAGGATACGGGCGGATTGGCCTAGGCACGCAGTTAAAGGAGACGAACACAAACCGAGATAACTATTTCCAACATCTTGTAATCCCACGCATTGACACAATGGGTCCGTTTCCGCTTGCTTGGGAAACTTGGGATCGAATTAACTCTTTTTCACTTACTTTTGTGCTTGAATACACAGATAAAATCAGCTGTTTATACTCTGGTTGCATTATCTTTATTACACTGTAAACATATTTGCTATTATGTTGTCATTTGTCAACATTTAACCATAGAAACTCTCTGTTTATTCTTTTACTGATAATGCGTGCGCAATATAAATGATTGGTCGTCATAATTTCGCTATAAAGTGCTTTACAAGACCACATGGCACACTACGTCTCATTTGCGCTCAACAGCTGTTACCGTTGTCCGTTGCCTTCAGATTCTGCTAAAGATAGCAGGCACGACATCGAAACATCTTTTCCTGACGCACCCAATAACTCGTATCCAAGTTACCTTTATTTGCAAAATAGTACCCCACATTGTAATTCCGGTTTCGGGGTCTTTGCATTTTTGATGATTTTATTTTTAAAGTTTTCGATCTAGAGATAATTGCATCGAAAACAGCCGGTAGGGGCTGCTAGTCGGGTCAAATCTATTTTCGTCCACGACCGATACCTGCTGCGTCATGCTACGTCAATATTTTTAGAGCGAAGGTGCTTTACGTTATGAGTTCAAGCACGGTTTGAACTTAAATGCTATTGTCGTATGCTATCTTTGCATTGGCTTGTTACCGGTGATACCGGGCTGTGTTCGGTCTCTTTTTTTTAATGTACTGCCGGTGTTTCAGTTTAACGGATAAAGCAAATACCTTTATAAATTGTCATAACGGCAGAAGGCTGTGAAATGGCATGTCCGCATAGTTTACATTCTCTTTCAGCGATCGCTTTTTTCACCTTGCCCAACCGTTTTCAACCGACAGTGTAGCCGGCCTATACTTGCCCTTTTTGATTCCCGGACAAAGAAACAAAGCAAATAAATCGACGCCCAGTTCACCGACAATAGAAGTCGGTTACTGGCTGCCAACATATCGGGAAGACCGGACCAAATATAAGGTCGCTCGGCAACTGAACCTTCACTTCATCGCAGTAACTGCTCAGATACGTCGGACTTAGCTAAACTACTAAATACTACGTTGGATGCATTAAGCGGAACGTTATTAGTTGGCACGCCTCGATTTAAACCAACATGTAACAGTAACAAAGCGAGCGAGTAGTAAAAGAAATGAGTTTAATTTCCAGCAGATGCTGTTGGTAAAATCGACTGGAAAGTTTTTCGATGCGCGGCAAAAATTAGGCTGTGAGCGTAAGAAGCGTAAGATGTCAAAAGGGTAAAAGTTCACCGCAAACGTAAATGAGGGAGATTCCATTGCTGCAGGAAGATGGAGTTTGTCTTTTTTCGGGCAAAGTTTTGCGACTAGGTCAAGGCAAATGAAATTTTTAAAAAACGCGTGGAAATTTTCTTTCTTTTAATACTACTATTACACAGGTCGTCATTGTTTTGGGTGACGTCAGGCGTTTCACGTTTCGCCTCTTGTTACGTCATATGTTATTACGTGATATACGTGACAAGACAAAGGCAATTGGAGAAAGCCCGTTATTACAGTTCGTGTTTGACGACCAACAACTGATTTTAATAATTTAGTTATACGATTAACAATTAGACCGAAACTAGACTTACTACAGTATAATGACAGTGATGCGCTGTAAATTTCCGATAGCCAAAACAAACCAATCACAAATTAAACTGATTCGTGTGTTGGAAGTATTATGACGTACCAAAATTAGGTATGTCGTTATAATACAACCACGTGATAGGCAGCTGATATGAGTCAGCTGACCGGCGTGTTGCAACTACAACGGACCAGCCGGGACGAGTCAAAACTGTTATGTGACAACTTCGGGTTAAGTAAACGTTTCGTCGGCACAAAGATTACGTTTTATTTTTAACTGAGGTCGTTTACATAACTTTTTATGGGTGAAAATAGTTGTGTTAAGTTGCACCATTTTGACTCACTCGCTCTATGTGGTACACAAGTTTTTGCCATAATTAACGTGTCCTTATTTGTGGGTATATTGACGATTTTGTTTGTTGTACCTTCTCTGATAAGCTCTATTTGGCCAGATATGACTCATATATCTTACTGAGAAACCAGAACTTCACTTGGTACTGGCTAAACGGCGAGGATCACTTATTTGATGTTGCAAAGTTAAATCAATCTTTTTTGAATGAAATAGTTTTTTAATAGTAAACTCCGAAGGATATGAACTTTCACAATCTTGATGATACAAAGAAACAGCGATTTTAAAAGCGTTCTCCTGTGACCGTTAAAACATTAAAGTTTTTCTTGCTTGGACTTGTTCGCTTAATTAATATCGTCCGTTTCATCCGTCTTTGCTAAGATTAATGGCGACTTGCCGATATTAAACTTTTTGTTAATCTCTCTTTCTATAATGACGTCATAACGGCTTTTCAGTCGTTATTTTTTCGGCAAGCTTATAAAAGGCTCGAATCGCGTTTCGGTCAACGCATTCTCTCCTTATTTGCCAGAGGTGTGGCGCCGTGGAGTGAAGTTGGTGTTTAGCCGTCCGCTAAAGGGCTATGCTGCAAAACTGACTTAGATAGCCGAGGGTATTTAAAAACGAAAGTTGCGTAACCCCGTATTTCAAACGCGAACTTTGATATCGTGTTAGCCAGGATTTTCGATCGGCAGTCGGCAGGCACAGCGTTCTGACAGTTTATAGCATCCCGCATTTAAGGAAGCTGTTTGCATATTAATGGCGTTATCCCATGCAACGCTTGCCACAGCAGGTATGACAGCTTAGTTAACACTTAACATTTTTAACCGACGTTTAAACCATATCCGTATGGTAGATTTTATAGTCGGCGTTTGTGTTTTAACAGTATTTATGACTAACCAACCCCAGTGCTAATTAATTTACATTTCTCTGCACTTTGATCAATAATCGGTAACCCCGGAAAACGGCAGGAATTGGATCTCGTGGTTATTATGACGTTGCAGCATAGATCTAGATATAAAGATGATGATCCACGACTGGTTGTCAGCGTTTTAGAATAAACGTATTTCCGCAAATAGCTCGCGTAGGCAAAGCGATGTAGGTTTAAATTATGTTAAATGATAAGCGGTTGAATTGTTAGCGCCGTTAATCGTTGTTGTTACTGTCTTATGATTCTGCTAATACGAGGCGATATGTAGGCATACAGTCTTACTGTGAGCGCATGACCACGCATATTTGAGCCGGCATAACATGCAAATTACGTGTTCGCCGAACTTGAAGTCTCCACTGAGATAAAGATCGAGCGATGCCATACGAGCATGCATGTGATTCTGAGGCAGTGTAGTTAGCTAGTTGTCTTATTGGTGCCTTTTATGTTGGACCTTTCAGGCGACAACTGCTTGGTGCACTACCACGGAAATCACTTGAACTTTCTTCTTCAGTCTTGATGTCGTCAACTAATTGAGAACTATTAAGGCAAGTTAGGACTGGAAACCAGCAGGTGTTGAAGTATCCCATCACAGTTGGTCAACCAACGTTAGTTTTGCACGTCAGTTTAATAAGAGCTCTCCATAGCGCAAGTGTTGCTTAAAATGACTTAATGACAGGTCACGGGTTTCTCGTCTCCACGGTGACTAGAAATTAAACCACTTTAGGTTGTTGTTAAACCCGGTATAAGGCAAAGTCAATGTGCCTCTGCCCACAGACTGTGGAAATTGGGCCTAGTTACGTTACATGACGTCATAAATTACCGATTCGCAAATCAGCCTAAATATTTACTTGCTACAGGTCCACTGTTGACATAACGTCTGTCATGGGAACGCGGAGGCTTGAGGACGAGGTATAGAGTTACTATTTTATATTCCTTTACAATAAGCAACTTGTTACAACGTATTCAGCTGTTAACTGACTTTGCGTTTTCATTTCCCAGCGAGTTTAGGCACGCCAAGCTGATCAATTCCAAATTTGTAATCCCTTGCAGGGCTCGGTACCTTTTCGGTAAACATGGCCGTTTATGTGGAACAAATATTGTTTTATGGCGGAATGCGCGAATTGGGTGCTCTACCGCAGCTGGTAAAGATTAATTTATTACGTTGCTGAATTTCCGTCGTAAAATATTTCTGCTTGTGAACGAAAAATCACAAATTGTATGATGTTTCCAGGTCAAAACATTCCGCACTTAGGAGCATTTACACTAAATAGCTATAAATAGCTATAAATAGCTATAAATAGCTTTACAGATTATGACGTAATAATAAGATTCTGGTCAACAGAATCAACTTTTTTCTGTCATACTTCGGGTTATACAATAAGCGCCGACAACCGTTACAGAGCACAATGAAACGCGGCGAAAAGGTTCCCTAACGATATAGCGGGCGAGCTGGGGCCCGACCGGGACATGCCCTGCCCAATCCAGGCGTATGTTTTGTAGATTCGTGTCCTGGCCCTATCCCCTTACCTATTGGTAGTGGGCTACGACATGTCGACAAAAGCTGGTCCCGTGAGAACACAGACCTTTTGTCACCCCAATGAATCAGAGACGATTCCAAACGAATAGTAGCCATTGTTGGGCTTACTACGGCTCGGTCCTGGGCTGCGCCGGTCTGGTTACGACTTGCCTCATGGTGGTTCCCTTGTTTGTCATGTCGCTAGGCACCCCCACGATTCTTTGATTGCGACTTAAGAATTAGATTGACTGTTAGTGATCGCGTAATTTCGATTTCGTCCGTGTTTTGGTTGTGTAGTTGCTAGGTTACTACGGAGGGGATAAAAACCACGTGTTTCTACGTTTCGATATTATTTAGTGGATGATGGTCGCAGTTAGATTTCAGTTTAACGATTAATTAAGAGCTTGTTGGCCGTAGAAGCCGTGCAGATATAGCAGGTTGAAGCTTCAGTACTTATGGCGTCGTATCGCCTATTACCGAGTCGTAGCGCTATCTTTTTATCATAGCGTGTCAGCATGCATTGTATGAAACGGTTTAAATGTTACGTGCGACCGACTTGCACAATAAACGGAACCTGGCTACCTACGCCCGTTTCGTGCTCATTCTATTTTGTATTATTCGACCGACTATCTGCCACGTTTCTCTGTAGCCATAGTTATTCATGTAATATGATTGACGCCTGAAATGGTTGAACAATGCAAAGGGCTTTAACAGTTTGCTGTTCGTTGAATATGTCCGTATTGATGTTGTTTTAACAAATGTCGTTAGTTTGTAGACGAATCGTTGGTTTAAACTTTAAACCCTTGTTTGAGCGGGCTTAAAAGGTAATCCAGAAGCAAACACTTCAGATCTAAATAGAGATCGTTTCAGTTTCACCGTGGATTATCGTAGATATTGAAACAGTATCAGGAGAATATGCTAATCATGCATAAAACAACTTACCACTTAATTAGATGCCGCGTCTTGGTATGGCAGTGAGCTATCGTAGCAGGCTGTTTGTTACGTCATTAAGGGCGTTGTCT
This sequence comes from Clavelina lepadiformis, assembly GCF_947623445.1. NCBI lineage: Eukaryota > Metazoa > Chordata > Ascidiacea > Aplousobranchia > Clavelinidae > Clavelina > Clavelina lepadiformis. Next base: position 23,748,918 of record NC_135241.1, read on the forward strand.
ATGTAACAGCCGTTACCTCACTACCCCGCTGCACGCGTGCAAAGTCATCAAATGCAGGTTTAGCGAAAATATTTCGTCAAGTAAGCGTTTATGTCGGTGCGGTGACGAAATCGTCAATGAAAGGAAATTTTTCAGCATTCAGCTGTTTTCTTGAGCAGAGTTTGGAGTTTTACGAGAATTTGTGTGTCATAATTTAAAATCTTTAATTGTTGCCGTAACTAATTAGGTTAGTTTAGTGCTGTTTATTAACCTGTTGAAGTATGTTGCTTTTAAAATGGCAGTGAGCGTTATGTAGCAGGCTGTTTGTTACGTAACAGCTGCTACCTCAAGGCCATGTTTAAGGCAAAACCGTCGACGAACAGTTACTGAGACGATCGCAAGAGAGCAAACTCATAACATTTATAGTCACTGCGTGTGGATTTTGTAAAGCTGCGTAGCGTATCTACGTTACACATAAAATAATAAATAATGTCCGCCAGTTGGACTAATTGAACGTCCGTTTGAAACTCTTTAGTAAGCGTGTGGACCAACCAGGTCTCTATAGGAAATCTACGAAGCTTTATCACAAATTGTTATCATTCTCAAAACGTGTGCACGTTTGGACAGCATATCGTAAAATAGGTTTGTTTGCGTTGGTTGCATGTACACTGTACAGGAATTGGAACCAAATAGGCTTATCAGTTGTCAGTTGGGTGATTGCATCACGTGGCACGCAGTGTTTGCTGATGGAGCGTTATTAATTCACTTGATACATCGGCGTTAAGCTAATAATTAATCGCTTGGTTGCAATTCGGGCAATTACATCGACGATTGGCCCTTTATATCGCTGGGTACATCGCTCTATCGGGTTAAATAAACTCTGGGGTCACCGTTTAATCACGCAAATGTTAACAATAAATTTCCAAAAGCTATTTCATCACTTTAGTGGCCTGAGGAAGCACAGGGCCCGGGAAGGTGGCGCTTTTAGCTGTGAACAAGCTTTTATTTGTCGGAAAACAAACCGACAGCGACACAACCACCTATTTGTTGCTTACAATAGGCCCGCGGTCTGTCGCACGGAGCTATGACATCATGGTACTACAAGTCGGGACTTGTCAAGCATGTCTATTGGCTATGGTATGCTGGCGGTTTAAATGCCTTGCGTAAATACCAGCCTTTAAGCTTGCTTTGGGCTAACGCATTTGGGTATGTCGTAACGCTCTTTGTTTAAATAACCGTTTACTTTCGGCATACATGTATCACGTGCACTTACGTATGGCAGTATGCGCAAGTTAGGCCCTTTTATTTAATTAAAGGGTTTGACCTGGCTGCCACATACAAGAATGCACACTGTCGTCAACACAAAGAACAATTATGCCGTCAGCATTTCTATCCTGTCCGTCAGACCATGTCGATCGTAAAGCGAGTTTTCAAAGCAAGAGTTCCCCACGCGATGGCAGTGAACGCAAGTTAGCGCCCTGTAAAACCTTTGGAACAGGGTCTATATTGCCTGCCACAGCGTTTGGAATGAAATCGTCTCGGAAAAATCAGCTCTTTACGCATTTCAATTGTAAAATCTTCTAGACTTCAAGTTTTGCTGCGAAGTGGCAGTGATCGCAAGTTAGCGCCCTGTCACCGTTCACAGGGTCTAGCCTGGCTGCCTCATTTGACAAAACGCTTTCATCACCCAAGTTTCGGTTTCTATTTAGTTAGACTTGAATACTAGATGATCCAGCCTACAAGCAAAGCAAACTGACTGGTTTTATGTAATAGCCTTGCTCAATAACAACTTGAAAAACATACACTTACTTGTAAACGTTGCTGATTGCCTACAAATTGCTGTTGGACGGCTATGATTGATGTTTAATGGCTCTTGTAACATAATAGAGCTTTTAACCATCATTCTGCCGTATCTCAGAGCACAAGCAACGGAATAAAGGAGGTTCAAGAATGCCCACTTACCTGCTGTGCGGCTAGTTCAGATTGACCAGCGCTTCGAGTTATACACTAGATGTCATTATTTGGCAGTGAGTTGAGTAATTCGCCCTGTAGGTTATGAACAGGGACTCACGTCACTACCTTGTGATGGCCATCGTTTTCAACATAACTCAGTGCTGTAGTAATCTCCTAACTTAAAGCACGTGACACTTCTTGCTTGCTGTTACAAATGCTAGCCAACCATAGGTCACCAAGCTAAAAACCATTCTTAATTTTAAACTCAAACATTGTAGATATCAAATGCCATTTTCGGTAATATGAATTATTATAATCAGATAATCCTATAAAATGTTTGCTTTTTTATAGACAATTTTTCATAGAAATAACATGTCATTTCCAATATAAAATCATGTTCAGTATTTGAAATCACTCCTTAATTTCTAATAGTATTTTTGACGGTTGTGCAAGAACTACAACTTATGGCTCACAACTTAAAATGACAACAAAAACAGCCTCACAGCAAAGTTTAAATACATTATACAGTACTGTTAATGCTGCTCTTATTATCTAAATACCTTTGTTTTTGTTTATTTCTCTTTAATTGTGAAATATGTTTCAATGTTTTTGTTTATTTCTCTTAAAATATGTTTAAAAATTTACAACTTTATATAAACCCATTTCTAAGGTTCCGTTGGGTTTGTAGTTGCTACATTTGTTGATGTTGTTTCTGTGGTATCTAGTACTCCGTGAAGTGTCTATGTTCATTCTAGCACTTGTTTACATATAATTTATGAAATAGCACAAGCTCTGTAGTCTGTTCATTGTTAGACTCTGGTTGAAAGATAATTATCTGTTTTTATTACAAGCACTTAGGCCTATATGCAAAAAAGTTATAAGCATAGGCTATAGAAACTCATCTGTCGTTTGATACCGAAACTTTCGTATTTGGGTTACATCATATCCTTCCTCAGTGACCATAAATAAAACAATTACAAAACAAACATTGTTTGCTTTTTTTGCTGCCAGGACTACAGAAATCAGTTTGTTAGACTAAGCGGAAGTCAGTATTACAGAGTCAACTAAAATATAGCCCATGCACTTAAAAATTTCACGAAAAAGCACTATGATGAAAACGCAAACTGCAACGATTAAAGTACAAGGGCAAACAAAACAGTAACCCAATGGCTAATGCATTAACCATAAAAAAATATAAATCTAAGTTCAGTAAAAAGTAAACTCATTGATAAATAGGTGGATATTTACAAGGAACCCAGAGCCTAGTTATTGTTGCGTTATGCTCAATGTGTTTGTAGCCAGTACAGCTGTTCATCCAACACTTTAACCTGCAAAGAATGCGTCTGTTTAAAAGTCAAGGAGCGAACGTTTGTTATCAACGGGTTTCGCTGACCTTTGCTTCCAAGCCACGAGCTTGAATTCGATAAAGTCTCTCTTTTCTTTCAATTTCCTTCCAAGTTCTGATCTGCTTTTCACGTAGCTCTTCGATTTTTGTTTGGTAACTCTGGTAACATGATTTTTTAAATTTTTCACCCAAAATTTTCTCATTTTATTTTCGAAAGTCTTGCAAACGTATAACTTCAGTTAACATCTAACAACCTATTCTTACCGGATGTTTCAAGGAGTATAGCTATTGTGTAACACGGTCTAAACATTCGACTTTATAGACGTCTAACATATAAAAGAGAATTATAGACAACATTGACATTAACTGGTGGCTTGAGAAAATGAAAAATTTTTGCAGTCGAAAAGTTTAATCTTAACGTTTCTGGAAACGCTGAAATAGTTTTTACGTTTTCTCATATTTTCGATTAACTTTAGCTTTCACATTAGTTTTTATAATTTTTTGTAGTAAATACGCCAGACTGACAAAGCCGTAGAAATTTTTATAAGGTTTCATTACATAGCTACAAAAGTATAGGTTATATTAGACAGTATGTCTATGTTACGTTATAGCAGACTGTATTGATATTAAGACTAACAGGAGGCTGATGTGCTGCTGAAGCTTTTCCGGATGAAACGAGCAGACGAAGCAAATCGTCTCTTGTGCGCCTACATTCTGTTACCTGAAACATATTGCAAAAACTGACTAGTTATCAACAATGTTACATTAAATTAGAAATAAAAATTATGTTTGTTTAATTATAGCCTACACGTAATCCAAACTAGTCGAGATTACAATTTTTTTATTCTTCTATTTTACCTCTCGTTTCAGTGTCCCCATGCGAAGTAAAAGCTGAATAAATAATAAAATCTTGTTAGGTGATGTAAAAACTAAGCGTTTGTTTTCTAAGTTTCAATAATGCTTTGATTCTATTAAGGCAGAAACTCAAGATTTGCTTTAGACATAACACCAAATTATAACTTAGTCTAAGCTTTTATAAAATCTTACACAAGCAGACCTGAGCCTCATCCATCATTGCAACTTCCAGCAGTAAAATTTCACAATGCGTCTTCAGAATTCCAGCCACAAACTTTTATGAGAAAATTGAATTTATCAAAGCAAGATATGTTCGGGAACAATGGTGTTAGGTGTCATACCGCCAACATAGTTATGGAAATACGAGCTTTATTAAATTGAAAATGGAACCAAGCTCATAAAAACAATAGCTGCCAAACGATTGACAAGCAACATACCTAAACATTTCACAAAGGCCCTATTAGTTATTTTTAGACGCTTCGAAATATGGCAACAGTTTAACAGATTGCATCGTATGTTTCGGTTCTTGGAAATTGAGGGGGATCATATGCAAATTGCAGCTCTTGTACGGCACTTAACGGACATTAAATTTGTGAAATTATTTTATGGTGTGGATTGGTTTCTTGCATCCTTGCAGGTAAGTAGCAAACGGTTTTTATGTAACCTGTTTGGTCAGTTAAAGAATATTAGTTTTAATAGTTTTAAATTGCAACTAAATACAAACACTCAATAAAAAAAATTCCATAATTGCAAAACTTGTTAGTCATATAGGCCAACTAACACAAAGAAGTTTATGAAGAAAGTAACTGAATGTAATATTTAGCCATAATTTCAACAAAATTTAATGATTGAAAGATATTTGATGATAATTTTTTTAATTTATTAGCATCACGCACTTACCTCTCTGCATGAACGGCATACTACGACCAAACGTGCTTAAAGTACTTTCATAGTTCTATCAAAGGAATAAACCATGGCGGAAAATACTACAGTATAATCAAGTTACTGAATTATGGTATTGTGTCGTATTGTTAATTTTTATGTTCTAGAGTCTAGACAGTTAAAATATAGTGTAACTGATGGTACAGACTTACAGCACAAAGAAAACTAACGCTCACCAGAAGTAACAGACGAGAAACACCGGCAAAATCCGAGAGTAAGTAACATTCTGGCCAACATTCTGTAGCACAAAATAGCAGCATTTTTACAAATTTACAAAAACAAATTTACCCATAACCAAGATACATAAGCAAATTATTATGACGAAATTATTTAGGTTATTTTAAACGCTATTGTGGTGATGATAATCTTTGGTAATTAATATATCGGGGTCTTCAACATATCTATGAGAGAATTTAAGCTGGTCAGTAGATGTCGCACAAACTAAGACAAATCATTAGTTCAGTTCAACCAGAAGGTATCAATCAGGGTTGGTCCAGGAAAAGTTGCAAGATGATGAAATTTATGCTTTTATTTAGCCGTCAAGGCAAAGTTCGATTGCAAAAATGGTTTTACGCGGTTGGTGACAAAGAAAGAAAGAAAATTACTCGGGAACTCGTCAGCATTGTTCTATTGCGGAAACCTAAAATGTGTAACTTTCTAGATTGGAAGGATTTCAAGGTTTGTCTACTTTACTAGTTTATTGTAGCTTCCACTTTTTGGTTTTAGTCCGTCTGTTGGTTTATGTCTTTTACAATTGAATGACAAAATAAAATGTTATGATAGGCTGTTAAAATTTGCACAATCAAACATCAAGATTTGAGAGATTATGATGTCATAATTTAACTTCTGTTACGTCATAAATTTATGTCTCTTTTCATTTTGCACCCCCAAATCAAAATGGAGTATTGAGGGATTCTTAAATCGTGATTTCTTTTTTATTGCCCAGTAACTCATTTCTGTTCAATCAGAAATGAGTATAAGAGACGATAAATTTTTCTCATTTAAGTTTTCACGTAGGAGTGCCAAGTAAAATAGACCCAAATTTGAATAAAGGTAATTTAGTTGGACAAACTAATCACAAGTCTAGTGCACAAGTGCCCAACCACATGATGCCACAATTAGGCTTGCAGGGGCCTAGTATACGAATGCATTGCGTGGTTGTGCACTGAGGCTAATTTTCTTCCAGCAACTCTATGCTAGTACTGGCCTATAGTTCATGTATAGAAACTTCATCTTGCTGATAGTGGCAATTATTGGCAAATTGAAGACTAAATTTATCATTTGCATTGTGCTTTAGATTGTTTACAAGAGATATGCGTCGCTGTTTTTCTGCTGTGCAGTTGAAGACAGTGACAACGAATTGCTGACCTTGGAGGTCATTCATCGCTACGTCGAGATTCTTGACAAATATTTTGGAAGCGTTTGCGAGTTGGACATAATTTTTAACTTTGAAAAAGCTTATTTCATCTTGGATGAGTTCCTTCTTGCCGGAGAGATCCAAGAGCCGTCAAAGAACAGAGTTCTTAGAGCGGTGGAAAATGCAGATGCTTTACAAGAGGAAAACCAGGAGGCAGAAGCGACGAGGAGTATCCTGGAAGAATTCGGCCTCTCCTAACTTTTGTGCACAATTTTCTAGCAATATTTTATGCATACTTTCTATCAAGTCTCTCCATAAATGAACTTTACAAATTTGTAAGGTTGTTTTATGTGCCTGAAGGGCATACTTACTCGACGTAATATTGCGATATTGTATATTTTAAAATCGTGATTCTGAAACTGGAATTCTCAGTAATCCATAGCTAGCCCCTAAAACAATCGCACATATTGGTCTTATTTGCTCGCAGATACATATACAATTGTGTTTTAGGTATTTCGTGCAATGTTCACTTGCAATTTGTATATGGGAAATGCTCTGTTCCTCAGTTATACTCTCTAATAATACATATTAATCTATTCCATGTTTCTCTTTGTAGTCATTAAAATATTGCCCTGGTTCCAGACAAGCTGTTTTATATAATAAGTTAATGCATGACAGCTAAAAAGATTTGTTTGCCATAAATCGTACGAATATAAATTATCACTCTTAGGTTTGGGTGAAAACAGTTTAAAAGCCCATTTACTCCACAAAATCTCCGTATATTGGAACAGGCAGGTTAGTCAAGGGTGGCAATGACAGCAATAGAAGTTCAAGAAAGCTAATTTGTAATGCACGCAGTGGGACTAATGTCCATTAAAAGACGCATTTTATCCGACTAAATTATCTCTTGCGATCTGGAAATCCAAGAATATTTTTTAGGATTGTTGCGCTTGAAAATGCAGCCTGGAACATGGCGTCGCCTGTGGTTGATATGCTTTGACTGATTTCAGCAATGTTTTTTATATCATCCAACCTGTAACAATAATAGGAAACTTAGATAGCTTAAAATCTACAGTTATTCGATCAATTCAACTCTGGCATGATCATTTCAATACACTTTAGTGACATGATCATTTCAATATCATTGGATAACCTTGGTAGATAAAACATTTCTAGTGTATACTCAGAGTTACAACCTGCGATCTAAAAATTCCCAAGTGTCCTTGAAGTCAGGAGATTGATCCATGAGCATGAAAAGCTGAGTACTTCCATACAGCTTTGCTAGCATTCCCCTCTTGGTATACCAAGAAAAATCACTTGATTTATCCCCGGCATAAAACCAAATATCGTCGACCATCATGGCCAGTTCCTCCGCACTTTTTGGTAAAACGTTTGGTCGAAGAAGTACACCCATCGCATCTGACCAATTGTCCATGTAAGGAACAATTAATCTCAAACGAAACTCTATTGCTTTCCGAATAAATTCACTGGACTTCATTTTTTCCCCTTCTTCGTCTTGTCTCTTCACAGACTCTTTCATGAAGTGCTGTAGCCGTATGTTACTCTGTCTTACGAAATGCAGTACTAAATCCTCCCCACCTCCTTCAAAAATTCCCTCCGAAACCCCAGCCAATCCCGCAGCTTCTGCACCGCTTGAAATTGCTTTCCTTGACCACTTATATTCGTGGACAAAATCCAGTGCATTGTCCAGTATTTTTGTTTTGATGTCCACAGTGTCATCTGCATTGTCTGCGTGAAATTCATCCTGCGTGTTATCTTTTTGATCAGTGGTGCCTTCTGCCTGATCAGAATTTTTATGCGAATTGCTTTCGTTCTTAGAAGTAAATGTGTCTCCGGTAGCCGATTGCTGCTCATCACTACTGTCATTGTTCATCGAATATTGTCGAATGTTCCAAGTTAAAACAGTTTTTCTTGCGCAAGGTGAGCACACAGGTGGCACAGCAGTTTTTTGCAAATTCCAAGATTTAGATGAAACTGTGTTTAAAGGTCGTGCCACATCCTGCACGTACACTTTTGGTAATACTACACGTCTTACAAATGTCTTCAGCATTGTGTTCTACTGTCATAGCAGTAACAGAACAATATTAACCTGTAATGCCTTCAATTAAATTTATTGTTGTATAATTATACTGAAGAAAATGCCTCTCATGATCAATGTATAAAGATATATTACATTTTTTTGACATTTTGGCAATTATGCCACACTTTCTATTATATGGATAATGTTTTTCTATTAGAAAGCATCTTGAAACAAACGTACACATAATCAAGTACATTAAAAAACAAAACTTAACTTGATTTGCATATTTTCGCCACCTCTACTGCAAGCTGCAACAAATCACACACAAAGACAACATGAAGTGAGGCATGATACGTTACACCAGATAGCTAGGCTACCAATTCAAATTATGTTCTTACAATAAAAGCAATTGATCAAGTGCTATGACAAAGTGTCACACTTATCATCTCTTCTGCTTTCACCAAAATGCACAAGATATTCTTCAGTACGAAAGTTTAAGCCCAACACAGGTAAAACAACAGAAATCCAAGAAAATACATAATTGTGAACATATTTCTCATCTCTTAATTCAATTAGCGGCTTCATGAAATCAGATGTGTGACATGGATGTAATTGATAAAATGGTTTCAACAGAACTGGATGTTCTTGCATTGTCACAAACGACCACTTGAAATCGCTTGTTAAATGCTCTTGATATATTGAACTGATAAGTTTGTGGCAATCTTCTAACGACAAGCGCTTGCCTTCATTGTTGCTAGCCGTAAAGTATAGAACAGGACAAGAGTAACTTGGACTATAGACAACATGACACTCTATTGTGGTTACCTCGGCAATAATTTGGTAAATCGCTTGCTTGGAGCCAGGTGCAGCTTTTATAAACTTCTTTGATAAATAAACACTCTCAGACTGCTCTATTAAATCCCAGCCGTCTTGAAGTTCGTTTGAGACTTTGTACAAACCACGGCAGCATTTCCCAAACTCCTCTTCACTTATTGTTGCCATAATGGGATAAGTCTTTTATACTTTATCATAAAAAATCAAACCTAGTCTCATTTTTTCCAGAGTTTCGGATAGATTTCGGCAATTATTCGGTAATTGGTCAGTTGCTACAAACGTTAATCTCAAACTGACCAGCGATCGCGAAAACCTTGTTACTATTCGGTTCCAGTTCAACGCAAGTTGTGCAAAACAAATTGCGTAAGGCCAGTGTTTTCCTAAAAAACCTCACAATATATAAAGTGTTCTGTCTGATCTAGAGGTCAAATGAACAAAATAACACACAAGCTAAAATGTATCCTTTTTTAATATGATTGAAATCTATGGCAGAAAATAAATGGCAAAAAACGTTGTCTACCTAAACCTTAACTGAAAATTAATAGTCCTAACATCGATCGCAACTTAACTGGAAACTCTGGCCACTTGGGACTGCATATTTGCAGCGTTCCTTTTGCAAGTACCACTACATAGGCGTAGATGCACAGATGCTACAGACAAAATGGCTAATTTCGTTAAGACAGTGAAGTTTTACAATGGTGTAGAGTGCCCCGTTCTTGGCTTAGGTACCTACCGTGGTAAAAATCAAGAGGTCTATGACGCTGTTAAACACGCTATAAGGTCTGGTTATCGTCATATTGATACCGCTTTAATTTATGGAAATGAAGCCGACGTTGGTCGAGCGATCAACGACTCGATAAAAGAGTCTGCTGTCAAGAGAAAAGAACTATTTGTGGTAACCAAATTACCAGCATCATGCAATCGACCAAATATGGTTGTGCCTTGCCTTAAGAAGAGTTTAAGCACACTTAAACTCAGTTTTATTGATTTGTACCTTATTCATACACCTATATCTAGAGTACCCCTCGGTGATGACATTTTGGACAGCAATGGAAAACTGGATGAAAACGGTGATGAAATTATGGATGACATTAATCCTGTTGATACATGGAAAGCAATGGAAACGTGTGTCGATTTAGGACTTACGAAAAATATTGGAGTTTCCAATTTCAACAGTCGACAGCTTCAGGCAGTGCTTGATGCCTGCAGAATAAAACCTGTCACAAACCAGGTAGAATGCCATCCATTTCTTCCTCAAACAAAACTACGCAAGTTCTGCAAGGATCGTGGCATTTTTATCACAACTTATCGTGCCCTTGGAGGTGAAATTCGAAATCCAGATGAACCAAGCATACTTGACCATGAGGTGGTGAAAAAATTAGCAGTACATCATTCAAAATCACCAGCCCAGATCCTGCTAAGGTGGCAAGTTCAGCAAAACGACCTGATAGTCCTGGCTAAATCCACCAACTTTCAACGTATTGAGTCCAACACAGCAATATTTGACTTTGAGCTTTCTGAAGAAGACATGAATGAACTGGCAAAACTTGAATGTAACTGTCGATACAGGCCTTTTCTTGAAGGCATTGCAAACAAGCATTATCCATTCCACATTGAATATTAACTTATTATGAATATATTGTAATTATGTCTCCAAGATTGAAGATTAAATTCTTAAATAGTTGGAATAAAACTAACTGTTTTTTTTGCCCTTAGGCTAGTTATAAATGCGAAACAAGACTTGTTATCACAAATTTTGTTGTTTAATATTAAACAATTAAGCATCGAAACATTCCATTGTAACTTACATAATTAATCACGAATTATACTAATTAATATATAATTATGTATCCTGGAGTTCGGCGATTATATTCAGAAATTGTGGGAATGAAAGAAGCAGACTTCAGTCTCTTTTCTATGGATAGTTAGTTTGGTAGAGAGTAGAGCTTAGAAACGCAAAACTAGCGAAGTGACACTGGTTACCACAAATTTTACAATTTATGAAAGCTTTTGTGATGATAAAGAGATAATATTATATAGAGATTGAATAGAATAAAGAATTCTTATTTTTAGACGTCTGCTTTAGGATACGTGACGATAATGATAGATAGCATTTCGTACCAATAACTTCCTGTTTTCCGTTTTAAGTCGTGACATAAATGTTGTGCCTGCCTATCTTGCGTGAATTATAATTTAATTATGCACAGCTGTTCATTCTTTCTTTCACTATAAACCTATAATATGGACGTCTTTATGATGTTGCTGTGCCAATGTTTTGTCTAAATGTAATTGTTCTAAGAAACTTCAATATTATCAGTAGGCCATTATACAGTTGTCATTCTTGTGTAACCATTGTTGAATTCAACTTGACAAGACAATAAGCCGTCAAGGTGAACAATTAAATCTGTGAGTGTGAAAAGCAGACAACGACCGTATGAGACTCATATTATCATATATCATCATCCGCAATAAACATTTCAAATTTTCAACAAGTAATTATTGTAGCGAGGTGGGTCAATCTCTGAAGTTCAGGTGCCATATACCCATTTTCCATTACACTTTCCATTAAAAATGCAACAAATGTAAATTGCGTGCCTGTTCAAAAAAGCAATACACTAGGAAATTGGCATTCATTTTTGGTGTCAGTTCTGGTAGCAAGGTATGATTAAAACTCCATATACCTTAAACGACTGTTAATTATTATCGATAAACAGGAGAAGCAAAAAAAAGTATTACGCCAAGCAAAATACTTGCCATAATATTAGGCAGTGTTGCATATCTTGGTTCATTCAACCTAAGGTCAGCCGATACGACAGCTGGCATTTTGAGTTCAATAGTTTCCAGTCCTCCATCGATTTCCCTCACAACTGTTAACTTGTTTCCTTCAAGCTTTTATTTGGAAGCAAAAGTTCCCTGTTAAAAAGTAGACGTTGTTAGAAGTAGATGAGTCTCCGGTAGCTGACTGCTGCTCATCGATGCTCATCATCAGGCTAAAAGTTAACATCAACCAACAACTTACAGGCTACCTGTTCAATTAGTTGGGTTCCATTAACAGAACACTTACTAATAAGAGTAAACTTTTTGAGCGCTTAGGAATAATTAATTAGTCTACTGTACATAGTTTATAAAATAATAAACGGAAACTCTGCTGTCATTTTCGAAGTTATGATTCTGCTAGGATTCTACCAGAATGACGGTGGTAGGCCTATATTTTTGCAGCATACGTTGCATTATACATACATTGTTGCACACCTGCTACAGACAAAATGGCTAATTTCGTTAAGGCAGTGAAGTTTTACAATGGTGTAGAGTGCCCCATTCTTGGCTTAGGTACCTACCGTGGTAAAAATCAAGAGGTCTATGACGCTGTTAAACACGCTATAAGGTCTGGTTATCGTCATATTGATACCGCTTTAATTTATGGAAATGAAGCCGACGTTGGTCGAGCGATCAACGATTCGATAAAAGAGTCTGCTGTCAAGAGAGAAGAACTATTTGTGGTAACCAAATTACCAGGATCATGCAATCGCCCTAATCTGGTTGTGCCTTGCCTTAAGAAAAGTTTAAGCACACTTAAACTCAGTTTTATTGATTTGTACCTTATTCATACACCTATATCTAGAGTGCCCCTCGGTGATGACATTTTGGACAGCAATGGAAAACTGGATGAAAACGGTGATGATATTATGGACGACATTAATCCTGTTGATACCTGGAAAGCAATGGAAACGTGTGTCGATTTAGGACTTGCAAAAAATATTGGAGTTTGCAATTTCAACAGTCAACAGCTTCAGGCAGTGCTTGATGCCTGCAGGATAAAACCTGTCACAAACCAGGTAGAATGCCATCCATTTCTTCCTCAAACAAAACTACGCGAGTTCTGCAAGGATCGTGGCATAGTTATTACAACTTTTCGAGCACTTGGAGGTCAAGTTCGAAAACCAGACGCACCAAGCATACTTGACCATGAGGTGGTGAAAAAATTAGCAGTACATCATTCAAAATCACCTGCCCAGATCCTACTAAGGTGGCAAGTTCAGCAAAAGGACTTGATAGTCCTGGCTAAATCCACTAACTTTCAACGTATTGAGTCCAACACAGCAATATTTGACTTTGAGCTTTCTAAAGAAGACATGAATGAGCTAGCAGAACTTGAATGTAACTTTCGATATGTACCTTTTCTTGAAGGCATTGCAAACAAGCATTATCCATTCCACATTGAATATTAACTTATTATGAATATAATGTAATTATGTTTCCAAGATTGAAGATTAAATTCTTAAATAGTTGGAATAAAACTTACTGTTTTTTCTGTGCCTTCACTTATAAATGCAAAACAAGACCTGTTATCACAAATTTTACCACTAATGATAGCTTTTGCTGGTTAATATGAAACAATTAAGCATCAAAATATTCCATTTTACATAATTAATCATGAATGATATTAATTAATATATAATTATGTACCCTGGAGATCAGCGATTATATTCATAAATTGTAGGAATAAAACAAGCAGTATTTTCTATGGATATTTTGGTATCCCAGTAGAGGTTAGAAATGCAAAACTAGCGAAGTGACACTTGTTACCACAAATTTTACAATTTATCAAAGCTTTCATTGCACGATATAAAACAATATCGAGACATTCTATTTGCATTAATATCATCTTACCCTGTACCTTTCGTGTAACCAATCATTTGGAAAGAATATTTATTTTGTCTTTAAATGAAAACAATGTTTATTGCATGGAATTTGAAATGAAATTATATGTCGCTTGAAAGTTACAAAGTCAATTTAAACAAGTCCGGCTTCTTTCAGTTTGGAAATGAGCTCCCCTGTATTTTCAACTTTCATCCCTGCGTCTCTTACGGGAGGGTCACTAACTTCCAACACTTCGATACTTGTCGCAATTTCTACGCCAAGGTCAGATGGGGACAGCTTGTCTACCTTTTTCTTTTTTGCTTTCTGGAATAAATATGAAGTGGATGGTGAAATATTAAATTTTGCAATTAAAAATGCAACAAATGTAAATTGGTTACCTGTTCAAAAAATCAATACACTAGGAAACTAACGTTCATTTTTGGTGTCAGTTCTGGTAATAAGGTATCATTAAAACTCCATATACCTTAAACGACTGTTAGTTATTATTAATAAATAGGAGCAGCAAAGCAAGAAACCAGTATTGCGCCAAACAAAATACTTGCCATAATATTAGGCAGTGTTGCATATCTTGGTTCATTCAACCTAAGGTCAGCCGACACGACAGCTGGCATTTTGAGTTCAATAGTTTCCAGTCCTCCATCGATTTCCCTCACAACTGTTAACTTATCTCCTTCAAGCTTTAACTCCGAAGCAAAAGTTCCCTGTTAAAAAGTAGAAACTAAATGGATTGCTAACAATTCAGACATTGAAACTTCATAAACCGCTTCTAAAGTTCAATATATCTTATAGTTCAAACATCTCCGTGTGACATATTATAATACCTACACTTAAAAATAAAACCACATACATGACCTAGAGATCGCTTAACAATATGTTTTCTTCAAAAACACTCCACCTGTTTATTCTCATACTTCATGTTACCTGTGGCCAGTCCAAGAATGACGCGGTCATTTGTGCAGTCTGGTTGCAATCATCATCGATTGCTTGTTTGCCGACAATAATCAGCCCTGCTTCTTCCTTTTGTGCCAACTTTGCTAATATTTTTGACACCTATGCAATATACATATGTGAAAAATTTGTAGTTAAAACGATTAACTGCTTTGCTAGTTAACCAACAGGTTGCAAAAACACCATAAAACAAGGAAAACCAACATGTAGTGGTCCAACTTTTGGATAATCTGCAGCAGGAATTTCAACATGAATGCCACGATCTGCCCCCATGGCGAGAGCTGTGCGGAGAGTTTCCTGGATATAAAATATGACAATGCTTGAATAAAACTTTAAGATTTTCAATTAAATCAACTGATTTTGTAAACTGAACCTGATTTTGTGTTGGACCACATGTCACGGCAACCACTTCACTAGCGAATTTTTTTTCTTTCAACCTGCGATTTGCGGTAATGTTATAACAATAAATTTTCGAATATGCATAAGCTATGTACTCAGTATAACTTGAGTTTCATCATCAACTTAAACCAAAATTTTTAGTTTCTCAAACGTTTGCAATCCCACATGAAGGTCTGAAGGTGAAAGTACCTCAATATGTGATCCATATGTGAGAGTACAAAAGTAAATAAAACCCAAAATTTCTATTGAAATAACACACCTGATGGCTTCTTCCACAGCAATTTCATCGAAAGGGTTCATCGAATGTTTCACTCCTTCTGTCACCACTCCAGATTTGTCCGGCTTGACCCTGATCTTTGCAAAACATTAACTGATTTTAAACGTGACACAGATGACATTTAGGTTATAGGCTAACACTTATCGAATTTGTCATGGTGGGAAGTGCAGCAGATACACGAATGAGACTCATGAACGTGCACAAAATACTTCCACACAGTCACACCAACTTGTAATTCAAACAAACCAAGCAAAATTGGTTGTTTGAACAACAATATATAAGCCAAGAATTAAAGCTTCAGTGCAGGCCATCACGTCAAAATTTGCATTTTTGCACACACGAGTTCTTGTCGAAAACTGCCGTATGGTACATTACAGTGGGGCGAACAACTGTGCTACCGAGCTGTCGTACTAAATAGTAATAAACTACAGCTTAAGAAAGTAGCCTTCCAGCACATAGTCACTCACTTTCACAGCATAGTCAACGACCCTTTTCACTCCAACCAATACACGAGCCATCTCAAATATTCAGGTACAGGCCAAACCTTTGCTAAAAACCAGATGCTTCTGACCTTCCTTCAAAGTTTTGGTTCCTTGGCTAGAAGTTATGTAACGTTGCGATTACCACAAAAAAATTGTTTCAGAGTTTCTCTTCAGAATAATTGCAAATATGAAATTCTTAACAGCAAATGTCAACACTATCACGGACATTTTTTAATTAAAAAAAATTGTTTTTTTAATTTTTATGCGACATAAACTTACTTTTTATATACTTAGATTAATATTTTTAGTAAGTAGGACCAAAATTTTTACCTTACAAGCAAAATATTTTTTTAAAGAGAAACATAGCATAATATTCATAGAAATGAAAAGATCTCGTTTTCTATAGGGGAAAACCCTAACACTAAATAAAACTGTCCCATGTTTCTGTTGCGTGGCTTATCAATTACCGGTAACATTCTAAAACATTTCAGCATTTTGTGTTAAATGAAAATAAAGTTCAGTTTGACAGAGTTAGAAGAAAATAAAAACACGCTGTAGGTAAAAATTAAAAAGTAGTTGTACGGAGTAAATAATTACAATTGTACCAACGCTAGACTGCCATTCGTGCAAAAGAAATGTTGGGTTACTGTTTACAGTATGTCCTACTGTTATGTTGAAGTAAAGTATTTTGACAATATTTTTTTTTTAGGAATCATTTCATTTTCACAGAATTTAATCTGCTAGGGCCTACAGGTTTGTTGAATAAAACCATAATTTAACTTGTCACAATGAAGAGTGAACAACGTGGTGTTCCTAAGTCAGGTCGAAGATGGAAAGTCGTTCGACCAGCAAGGTTTGTGTAGAGTAGTTTTTATTTAAAATGGCTGTTTTTTGTTTTTATTTGGCTTTGTAGACCATAGTAGAAAGTGTGATGCTTGCATGCATGAGATTCATCATCTTGTACAGATAAGACTCATAATCGTACCAATTCATAATGAAACTGGTTCTCTGAAGTTACCAATTTACAATGAATAAAGAGTTGAGGCTTCAACACATGCCAATGCGATTCATGACAAAATTTTTGTCTTTTATGCGCAAGTTTTTGTCGAAATCTGCCACACTTTCCATTCAAGCTGATTATATTCAGACTGCCGAGTATGGCAGGAGCACACTGGAGATCTTTTTGGCCGAAATGGTGATGCAGATCGGAGTGTGGATCAGATCAGATACGGAGATAAAAAGGACTTCAACTTTTTCTCCGGCTTCTATTATGAAAAGCCACCCGTTGCATACCACAAACGCTGGATATGCTTGGGCTACGAGTCACGATGCACACCCGAATTTTGCTTCTGCACCCCCGAGATTTTGGCGAAAACTGCCATACTCAGCAGTCAGACTCATTACTGTGTTAAAACGTTAAAAAAATCACAAACTGGTAACTGTGATGTTTGTAGATTTTCTTCAATGCAGAAAGACAAACCCCTGCGAAGTACATGGCAGAAGAAAATGCAGAAGAAAGCAGCCGCTAAATCAGTGAAGCAGTATGAAAGTGAATTGACTGAAACTCGGAGGTATTCATATTTTCAGATTGTATGAAGCAATACATAATTTACAAATGTGTACCCCACTAAAAGAGATATGTATAATTTGTTTCTATTTCAATTGAAAAATCAGTGTATTTCCAGCTATTTTTTTTCACAAATTTTTGTCGACCTAACCAAAACGTTATAATATATTAAACTAACCATCTTCTAAACCAGGCATCACCAAACTTTTTTCACAGAGGTCAGATAATCATAAAAACTGATGATCGCGGGCCTAATTCCCACTTTGTTCAATAGTTTGTAATGGAAAATGGGTATATGGCATCTGAACTTGAGAGGTTGACCCACTTCACTACAATAAGTATTTGATGAAATGTTTATTGCGGGTGATGATATACGAGTCTCATGAGGTCATTGTCTGCTTTTCTCACCCACAGATTTAATTTATACCATGACGGCTTATTGTCTGATGACTAGCTTCAATTAGCAGTGATCAATATTATAATGACTTGTTTTTCACTGCTATATTATAGGACCAAAGTCCTTGTCACCTTGTGAAGATGACAATAGAGTTGTCTATCTTAACACTGAACTTATTCAAATTGAATTCAACAATGGTTACACAGGAATGACAACTGTATATACCGATTATATTGAAGTTTCTTTGAACAAATACATTTAGACAAAACATTTGCACAGCAACAGCATAAAGACGTCCATGTTATTGGGTTTATCTTAGTAGAATAAATGCATTGAACAGCTGTGCATAACTCACGCAAGATAAGCAAGCGCGATATTTACGTCATGATTTAAAACGGAAAACAAAAAGTTTTTGGTACGCAATGTTATCTATCATTGTCGTCATGTTTCCTAAAGCAGACGTTTGAAAACAAGAATTCTATATTCTATTCGATTTGTATATTATAATATCCCTTTATTATCACAAGTTTACCATACAATAAGCTCGTTTGTGATACAGTGAGGCTGGCCGGACAAATCAATCTTGCGGTCCAGATGTGGCTCGCTGACTGTAGTTTGGTGATCCCTATTCTAAACAAATTATAACTTCATTTGAGTCTTTGTAAAACTTTGTAACCAAGTAATATATTTTTGACTTGATTCAAGTTGTGCTAAATAGCTGTTTAACTTGATTTCATTCAAAGTACGACTCAAGTTTTCGAGTCAATGCTGTTTACTTCATAAAATTTGCTTATGCTGTACCACACACTCTTGCATGGACCAACTTCATCTGAAATTTGGCAGTTTATAAACCTAATTTATTTTAGCTTAAAGGTAAATATTTTCAATGCTGACCAATATTCAATAACTCAGTTACCTTAGAACTTGAATTGAGTCAAGTTGAGCAATCTTAGGTAAAGTGACAAAAGTAACTTCTGATGGATGTGATATATTCCTGCATAATACATATTCACGAATGTCAGACTGTAATTATTATACATAATCATTCCTTGGTGCCTTCAGTAGGCATTTGTCACACCATTAAATATGCTTTGTTTTTTCATCTTCAGCATCTTGTGGATTTAATAAGTTCTATTTTTCAGACAAGAGAAAATCGAGTATCGAAAACGTGTTGAAGCTCACAGGAAAACTAAAGAAGAAAACCAAAAAAAATCCGAAATCGTTGAAGTTGTGAGTAATCTTGGTTTCTTTGGATCAGCTGAATTGTTTCATTTCATTTAAATCTTGCACATGATACGTTGGAAAAGAATTCTATCGGTGTCTATCATCTCTTCGGCAAATTGATGCCAGTAATGTTTTATTTTCAGATTACAAATCCCGCAAAAATTAAAAGGATGAAAAAGAAACAACTTCGAAAAATTGAAAAACGTGACACATCTGGAGTTAAAACAAAGAAAATGTGAATTTTTATTTAATCGCTATTTTTCTGCTGAATTTTTGTTAGAAAAAAATATTCAGCTTCCTGGAGAAGATCACAGGCAGCATTTGTACCTCATAAACACTTCCCAAATAATTCAGTACAAGAAGTTTATCATTTACTTCACTGCATATTCTCTTACTACTGTTTTCTTGTTACTCTTTTTAGCAGGTCTTATGCTCGCTAATGGGCTCATAGGTTATCACTGCTTCAATTGAGGCAAGTTGGGTTTGTTTTTATGGTGAATTTAATATGAGCTTTCACCTAAATGTGTGTATGGCAACTTTTAAAAACAAATCTTATGATTATATGCTTCAAGCATTTTGTGCAAATAAAGCTCCATGCACACTAAAGACAGTGGTCATACGGGAAAATGATAAAATTAGAAAGTCAATGATTAAAATTTTACAGAATCGTAAAAGCAAAGTACTGTACATGTGGAAAACTATGGTATGCAGCTGAAGTTTTTTATCCAATATCTCTGACTGCCCCTCACGTGTATACAGTAATTGGAGGTGAACTGCATTAGGGAACAGAAATAACAGCAGAAAATGATTATGGCGTTATAACTTTCTTGGCGATTTTCAGAGCGATATAGTACTGGCAAAAATGTGAAGTGACGTCGGGAACAGAATGAAGAAGGTATTTAAACCAGGACGGATTGGTCAGGCCGAAACGATGGAGTCTTTTGTACGCCCTGAAACAAATTTAAATAAAAACACATGACAACGTTCAGTTGTAATTATACCAACAGATGGTCCACGCCCATTGCGTCAGATCTAGTCCAGCTACCTTTCCTTTCTTCCACTTGTTACGTTGATCTTGTGCGCCAGCTGGCGGCTGTCTCGGCAGGGTTGGAGGCCGTCTTTTATCTTTCACCTGCGACAACAACACCGCCTGAACTTTTATTCATTCGTTTTGCTTTTCGTAATTTGCGCGGTGGGGCCGAGAATACAGAGCTGATTGATAAAGGCATGTTCCGCTTACTTAACTATTATGATCCCAGTCACGCGCATTCGTAGAAATAGCGAGACTTTTCTCGAAAACACAGAAGAAAATTCTCAAATGCATTTACGAGAAAACATCAATTACAAGCAGAATAAGACGGTCTATACCTTAACGGGACTGAACTGTTCGGATATGGCAAGATCCTCAGCGTTGCTGGCGGTCCGTAGAACATCTGGCACGAAGCCACCCACACGCTTATAGCGGGGTTGGCTTGGAGCCACGCCCAACTCCGACTGGCGCTGGAAGGAGAAATCGTCTGACAGAGACCGCAACGCTTCCGGGGAGAAAGTCCCCGTACGCTCGCTGGGACCTACGCTTGGTGGCGCCGTCGAGTCTGTTTCGTCTTTCCGCGCGAGAAGAGTCGAGCGGTCGTCGTCACTCTGACGAAATTTCTCTTTGTGACGTAACGATGACGAAACGTGTTTCGGAAGATCCTTAGCGGCGGATTCACTCGAGGATTCGGACCGCCGCAGAAGGGAGGCGTCATCCGTCACGTTTTCCTCCTCCGGTTTTGATTTTAGGAGAAAGGACCTCCTTCCCCTCCTTGACAAGGTCGATGACCTACTGAACGGGGTTCGCATGGACGGTGCCCGGCCCAACTCTCCGTCCGGATCCTTTTTCACCTGGAAAGGATTTTCTTTCCCCTTCGACGTGTAGATGAAGGATACAATTGCGATCCAACAGTACATCTGGGAGGAAAAAAGTTGTAAATGACGAACTCTGAGCTACAGCCCCCATATGGACGGCAAATGCAATTTAGCGTCATGACCGCAAGTGTACGACTGCTTTGATCTATTTGAACAATCTATTTGCCTTTATAGGTTGAAATATGTATTTCTTAAAAAACAACTGTCTGGTAGATTTGAACAACTTTGTTAAACTTTATTTAATTGTACCAGGATACGGATCGCCAGATTCATGTTTTACTGTAGGAAGACCCTGCACCTCACAACACTATTGCTATGAATTGCATATCAACAATTTTCTGGCGGTCGGAAGGGTGAAGTTCACGCAGGAACACCAAGTTTGGTCAACCGAATACCTGGTATCGAGATGATTATGTGTACCGTCAATGTGGTGAGATATTAGTGTGGGTTGTAACCAAATAACTAGGCTATTTCAGGAATGTGGTGCGTAGGCAACGACGTTTAATGATATTCTGTCGTAGCCAGGGTAGTTACATATTATTAAACTTGTTTGATTGCTTGCTTAACGTCTTTGTATCATGATGTCGCTGGCGCACACTTTCTCTTGTGGGCAAGGAGATTTGGTGGATCTTTTCATGAATCAAACACAACGTGAATGAGAAAATGTGCTGTTGTGAAAAATACCAGTGGGCAACAGAAATGCGCCGTCGTAATTATGCCGTCACAGAGCTCTTACTTAATGACGCTGAAAATTTTGATATTTGTTTAAAAGCATTGGTCGAATCACTGCAAGCTTACAAGGCCACCTTTTGACTTGTCATTTGCGAGAAATGCCTGATAACTGGTTTACAAGCATGACATTGCCTTGACGAGATAAGAAAGACGGTGAACATGGTTCTGGAATTTTTCGTTTCATGTTTATCGTATTGGCTATGACGTCACAACAAACTTACCCACCTGGGTTAAATTTCGCCACCACACTTCGACAAGGGAGAAAACACCGAACCCAGTGACCTAAAACAATGAACCATAGTTACGTCATTATCAAATCGTATCGCTTTTTTATACATAAATATGACATCATCAAATATTAAAACATAACAGGTCGTACTTTGAAAGTCATAAGAACTTCAAAAGTCATTCAAGTCATAAGAAGATGTGTTCAACATCAGCATCAAGTAAAAATTTGAGTCAAAGAAAAATGTCTTCGCTGGGTATCGAACCAAAACAAACTTACCTCTGGAAATAGAAAGAGAGGACCGTAGCAGGTGGCCTTCACGAAAAAATCCACAAGAAAGCTGAGCGGGACCACGACCAGGAATGGGTAGAGAAATTTCATGTTTTCCTGCAAGATGAGAGTAACTGATAAGGATGATATTTACAACATAGACGTTAACCGTTAATTCAGAATATGAGGCGATGTTAAAGTATATCTGCTACTTCCGCGGTACGCTCTGAATTAGCTGGTAAGCTGCAGTCTGCCATCATTAACGATCTTTTGAAAAGCATTGTGTGTAAATGTGGGCAACACTTCAAAATGAGTAACAAAACCACAACAGCATGAACTTTTGTGTCGGCGTGTAGAGCTCAGTATTTTTGAGTTACAAACAGGAAGTACTTGGAGACCACAAAGCTAAAAGCCTGCTCAACAAATCGACGCCCAATTTTATGACGCGCTTATAAATTAAGCCATTCGATTTTACAACAAATTACATGACGCGTGATCGTGTCACTTAATCGATACCGTAGTCCACCATTCCGAAGCATCTTTCCCTCAAACCAGCTTTCGATTTGACGTTAACTCGATACAGGCACGTTAATCTAGGTCTTTTGCATAATTCATGGCCAACCACAATTGGCCGGGCTTACAAACGTGTCGAGAAACAGATTCACAGTCGTCCAACCTCATGAAACTTTAATTTTAAGCTTGTACACGAAGTTACAAAACGATCAAGTTGCAGACAAACGAGCAAGACCATGTAATTGCCATGGAAACTTATTGCAGTCAGTGAAAGAACTGTTACAATTTACCAATAACACCTAAAAATACTTACAAACCATGAACCGACTATTGTCGCCATCCCAACGCATACTTGAACACCCAACATTCCGATTTCGACGTAGAGGCCGATAATGAACTGGTCTGTTGCGTAATAATTAGCAGCTCTTATTTCAAAGTAAATCAAATGCAACAATACAAATATCCCTCTGCGACTATCTTGGAATTAATTAGTCAATCAATACGTCATCAAAAACGTCATGAAATTTAAATAATCATCCAGCTTACGTGTCTGTGGCAATTCAAAGTCGATTTTCGGCATCCCCCATAAGACTAAAAGCAAGAGCCTGACGGTGCTTTGAACCTGAGAAAATCACTAGCACAGTGAGATGTAGAAAGATCAGAAATAACAGTTAAATTACAAATCAAAATAGCCGAAGCCGAACTTACAAATAACTTCCAACCGGACCCAGACACGGCGTAAGGGAGTGGCCTTTTCCAGCAGAAGCACACCCTGTAGCACTCCACCAGAGGTATCTGCACTAGCCCCCATTCTATCGTCTTCATCGCGAGAAGTTGCTATCGCTGTCTTTTGACGACAACTTTATGTCGGTTATATTTACAATTATGACAAGCTTTTTCGCTTCACATAGCTATTGCTCAGTTATGACGTAATCTGTAAATAAAACATACGTAACCTATTTGCTTGGGCAAGGTTGCAAAGTTACCACAATTTATAAACATGATATAGACTCTATATAGAGTCACAGTTGGTGAAAGAAAATACTGCCAAGCTGACTATACTCACCATGACTGGTTTCTCGGAGTTAACAAATAGTTCAGATCATCATCGCATTTATACAATAAACGCCACTTTATAAATCCATCCCTAGCCCAACCGATTTCGGATTAAACAAGCAACGGTTTTATTAACCGGTGCACCTATAAACCAGCGCAGCAAAACAACTAATCCTAATGGTAAAAATGTAGTCAATCTTCTATTCAAATCTAGCAACGTGACTTTCTTAGATGGAATGTTGTTTCTTAGATGATCGCATGCTTCGATTTTCATAGAATCACTCATATCCATGTCTTTAAATGCTCTTCTGTCCAATTCCAAAGTCAAACGTCGAAAAAACTCGGCATCTCTGCAGTTGATGACGTTTCCTCATCTCGTTTATACCGGTCACTTGAAGCTCCCACTTTGGAAACGAGTTCCCGATTGAGTTCTGCCTCAGTGAATTGGTGCACGACCTCTAAGCGTCTTCGATGTATTAACTGGGGGTTTATTTTAATGGGAGTATTCTGTCCCAAGCAACTGAGTTTAATATGTGGATGGGATTAGCGACTTATGAGAAGACATCACTAGCACTAGCTCTAAATTGCAAGCGAAATTCTCGGCAACAAAACTGTCATAAATCGTAACGCGACTTAACGGTTATATATTTCACTGCAAATAAGGTTTCAGGAAACTTTGCGCGCAGTGAATTGGTTTGTTACCGCAACAAAATTTACAAATCATTACCACAGCTTTCTCGCTTGAGTAAAATCTGACTCACAAAAATTACAAAATCAGATAAAAACTCCGTCAAAATACAGCAAATTAGCTATGTTCTTGACGGCGAACACTGTATATGTGGTAATTAGCGTCCATTAAACGACGTTGTGTGAGCGAAGCAAGTAGTAAGGTGAACAGACTGTAACAGATCTGCCTGGGGTATTTCGAAAAGCGAGCAAACACCGTAAACAGTAATGGCTGTTGAATGAGTGTGCGTCCCACGTCACGAAACGTCAATTAGTAAAACATTAAGCCCTTTGAAACTGTATGGTATTGTGACGACAAAATGATGCCGTTATTAATTCACAATTTGTTAATCCGAATCAACGTGACGTTTTCTTTGTTTGTTTATTGTAAAATCGGCATCATGAGCAATTGGCGCGCAACCCCATTAGACTAATTACAGAGTTTTAAATGGAACGTACCTGCTGTTACTGAGCTGTAATCCTAAATCACAGAAGCACTCGCCCTTTAACTTTTATGCAAAGGAAACATTATCCTTTTGCAAGCAAGTAATACGAAATTAACGTATCTAGCCTTTGTAATACCGACTGCAATCGGCTACCTAGCTAATCGGCACAAAAACAGCCGAAGCGGCATGAACGGCGTTGTGTATGTTTCTAAGCAAGCCAGGTGAGTTAATCGGAAGCAAATGACAACGCACTTTTTTCCTAGAGTCACATTAAGAGTCGACCAATGTAAGATCGAGTGTTTCGCTTCTTCTATCCCTTTGCTGATGAATGACGCAATTAAAATTAATGTGATGTAATGAGCCGATACCAAATAACACTTATTGATTGTATAACGAACGCCAAAAGCATTGCCAGTTATTCTATAAACCTCTTTTGTTCTTCCCTTGCCCTGTGTGTACCTACATAACCAGTAGAAATATATATTCTTGTTCTGTAATAAGCAACTCGGCTTAAAACAGGGGGCTTTTCTTCTCGCTCTCTAACAATAACAAAACGAATGATACAAGCTTGGAACGCTGTCAAGTACTTCCATCTACGCCCTTCGGGATATGCTTTTACCTGCTTCCAATTCTTCAGTTATGCCTTCACAATTCTGCCAAAGTTCATGCTGTGAACCCTTCGCTACAGATTTATATAATGTATCTGCACAATTTACGCAGCGTATTGTTGACGAGATTGCTATTGTGAAAACGCGTCTTAACTACCTCAACCTTCACATGGATTCGCACCGGATGTACCTTGACGAAAGTACATGGTACTGTAACTTAGTCGGGTTGGTCACAAACGTAAGCGCAGACAAGTAACAGTGCCTAGTTTATCGTTAACTAAAGCTGGATACGTCTGCAAGGCTTTTGGCTAAAAAGGCAATTACATTCAAGTGTAGAGAAGCACAAGTCTGGTCACCTATTGGAAATTAGCCAAGCGTAAAGTTTTTTTTATTCAAGCGTGACGACACAGGTTTTAGATTTCTATGAAATGTTCAAGTTTTAAAACTAAATTTGGGTTTGTTTTAAAACATTTACCTTTTCTCTTTATTCAAAAAAACACGCGACACAAAATCAAAAACAACATGCACTGAAAAATATAATCGTTTTTATAATAAATAAACTTTCGTTCATGTACCGTAATTATGCACAATAAAACACAGGTCAAGTGCATAGCAATAACAGGTATAACGATGCTTGAAGCTGTAACTAACTGCTAATAGTTGTCACAACACGAGCCCTTTTTGTAAATCAACATCTCACGGGAAACTACAAGCGAATCTAATTTTAATACTAAAATTGTTTTGAAACAATCACAATGTTTGAATGTTTTCAAAAGCATTGTTACAATACAATCTTTTAAAATATTACTTAGTATTGCGTGGAATCACAGTTGGACAACCTTAAATGGCATGTTGAGAGGTATCGGTAGATGCAATGTACGTGACTCGTCGAAAACAAATACGTATCAAGAATATGCTATGAGCGACATCGTAAGGGCGACAAATAAAAATGTTAAAATCGCTAGAGCGCGCGGCGAAGTATGAGCGGCATCATTACATAGATCGCCGGTACAGCATGAAGTCTCGCAGCTAGTCACCATTCCCCTAACGTTATCAGAAATTTCTTGTAGCATCAAATCACAGATGTATCGATCGCAGGTTTTTGCGGGGTAGCATTGCTTTAACGTCGTCAATCCGATACCTGTAAAGCAGTGGGACGCGTTAAAAACTGGGACAAACGTATGCAGAGATACAAATTTCAGCCACGCAGTTAAAGTTTTAAATCAAAGTGAAACGTCACAAAGGTTAACAATCACAGATAGCGCAATGCTGTTCTAGCAACATTGAAGTGTCCTCTATGACTCACTTTCCTTGGTGCCACGGTTCATGGTCAGGGTGGCGCTGATGCAGGAGGGTTTGGGGCCGTAATCTTGCCCGCATGTCTTCTCCTTAATGGTGTCGGCGGCCACCGTCTCATCGGAGAGCACTTTCTTTATGCCCACGTAACACCGTCTACCGCCACCTTGCGACAACAAAAATTACAATGAAATTCGCTGTTGGCGTAACTGTTGCTTAACGTTTTCAAAATGATCCGCAATGTGAGGGTGTGTAGAGTAAAAATTTTGGTATGTTGGCGAAGTGCAACAAAGTTTAAGGTATGTTTATCTAAGGACTTTTCTATGACAGTAAATTACATTAAAAACACAGTAAATGTTGAACATGAGCAAGATTATTGCAGACGATTATCGCGATCACTGTTAAATTCCAGGAGAAAACATGGGTAAAAAACTCACCTACTGCCGATGGCTTTTGGGATGCAGATGGTTGGGGCTCGATGTTGCAGAAGTCTGACGAATTGCAGCATGACACGCGACATCTGGTGATGTCTGATGAAGAAATTTGCAAGTCCTCTAATGTCTCTTGGCACCCTTTAGCGGCCTCTTCTTTGCAGTTGTAAGCGCAAGACCCAACATATACATTAGCTGTGAGTGAATAAGTTTAATACGAATATGCGCTTAGGCGATATCTGCTGGAAATCAGAATATTCTTTCTACACAAAGAACTAAAAGCATTAAAGATATTTCAGCTGTCAGTCTATAATTAAATTATTATCCTATTTCATTTGATATAAATAATTAATCTAATCGAAAAGTGAAACAAAATCATTAAAACGCCACCAATATCGATTACTCATAAAAAGAGAAAAACAACAACCATCTAAATAACACTTCGCAAGAGATTAATATGAGTTAACAATTTAGCCATTGATAAAGAGAACTTAAAAATTTTCACATGACTAATCTTAACTTATGCATGAAGTTGTAATGCTTTTGGTTACCTGTCATTCCTTTGACGGCTACGGCGGCGTCGGCAGTCAAGCATGACTGTTTCTCATTGGGGCAGGGCTGCGGGTTTATGTCACGCCTGATTAGTTTGTCATGAACAGTCAACTGTATTCCCCCGTTGCAAGTCAGCGTCTCAGCAACTGGGAATAAATAAGATGACGTCAAGACGACGTGCGTGTGTGTGCATAATGACGTAACTTACAGCGTAATTTCCAAATCCAAACAAAGGCTGTAAAAATAAACGTCAATTTCTTCATTGGCTTGCTTTTACAATTTCAAGTGGCTTTAAAAATCAATTGAAGATTTCTATGGAACTAAAGCAAAGCAACATTGCGCTTTATATGAAATAAAAGTGTTCATTTTTTAATTATTTGCAAACCTCGATCGATATTCGAGTAATATTAGATTTCGAAAATTTAGTTACCGAAAAATTTATGTCATATAGGTTTTTACCCAATTTTATTCTGCCAAGTTTTGACAATTAAAGCCATTTTTTGTTGCTTTTTTTCAAAAACAAAAAATGTAAAAAATATTTATCGAGGTTTGACATAAGCATCGACAAAGTGCGGATGCAAAGTAAACTGGGGTCTCTAGCTGAAAACGCATTAGTTCGAAAACTACTGATGAAAATATTCGGTTGATACGTGAGTACAAGTTCCAGATCTGTATTTACATGGAGCATTACAGTATATGTAAATATTGCATGTTGTAAATCATACAATAGATATCGTCTGCTATAATGCCAGGAAACACGAAACGACGACACGACGTCCACGCAACGTTCACGATCAAGCAATAAATTATAATAATTGCTAATCCACGTGGCGGCTGTACCGCGAACCATTTTTAAACACCTTGCGATTGAAGCTGATAACAAACCGGAACCTTTTCACTTATCGAATCATTTTCCTACCCAGGGGAGAAATGTGCCCCTGACTAAATTAAGATGGCGTTTGTTTCATCTCTGTAGACTGTTGCGTGCGCTTCTGCTCAAGATAAAACATCAATCAACGTAACTGGGTCCATGCACAGGTATAAGTAAACTAAACTTTGTAGTTCGTATACTGTCATAGTATGGTTCACAGCAATAACTCTTTTATGTGACGATCAAGCTCTTGTTATACTGTTTACTCAGTCTAGCGGCAATGTGCTTTAGTTGGGTTTCTGACTGCCTATAAATCTTAATACTCCTCTTGTGCGCTACAGTGCCACATCTACAACTGACATCTTAACAGTGGAGAACTTGCAAAGTTGTGTTTGTTATGACTGAGGGAGCTTGTTCCTTTCCGCGGTATAAACAAGCCGCTCTTGCCGCAAGTCGGCCTTGGGAGATCGATCTGTATTGAGTCACGCTTTCTATACATTAAAAAGCTTCATCCAATCATTTTCACTTTTTTCAACTTAATCTACTTAGTTCAGTCAATATTTCAGATTACACCTAAATTTAACTTCTCCGTCGTGGTCTTGTCCGGTACGAAAACAGCAAAAAGTCTGAGAAAGCACGTCAACATATCACAAAACAGGTTGTTTTTCTCGATTGTAAGAACGTCAGTTACAGGAGCGGCTGAAAATTTATAAATCAATCAGTGACAGCAAAAACTGTATCTATGTTAAGTCTCAAACTTAAAATTGTCTTCCATTTTATAGAAGAAGTTGAACCAGACCTTTACATTCCAGTCCCGCTTTCACATACAGATCAGGCATTGCGGTCGCATAGTTATTAAGGGGAAGACGTTAATGAAATTATACCAATGAACTGAAGTGTTGGGTAAACGCTTCGGGTATGTTGTTTTCGTTCGGGCGTCCAAGACCTATTAACGTTTATTACAACGTGTTACGAGTTGAATTCCAATAAAGTAAACGTATTTTTTTACTGTGAAAAGTACGAAAGAGAATTTGGTGATTATTGATTTGCATCGCTTTTCTGCTACAGTCGATTCCGTTTATTTGTTTTCAGTCCAATTTCGTTCATTTTCAATATCTTAGGACAATAAGACATCGACGGTGTGTATTAAAATCATCTGTTATCGTTTCCAGAAATGCCCTTCTCAAACGCGTATCGCATCCATCACTACTAAGCAATCGTCTTCGAAGATGGGCGGGTTTTCATGACGGAATCCTGAAGCATTATGATGTCATTTTCTTACAGTGAATGTGAAAACCTCATTTTTACGACGTCGGTATAGGGCGACAGCCTGTTTATACGACGACGACCCAGTCCTAAAGGTGGCTCTAAGCACTATCCGGTTTGGTTTTGAGCTGAGATTTCGATAATAATTTGTTAGAACTCAACCTCCTTGACCAACGCCTTTGACAGCGACCAACTGCGCCCAAACTGTGAAAACGGTTATCCGTACGTCACCTGCATAACGATGACGTATGAGTTTTTAAGCCAAACACGTATAAATGACTCGGTGTATTCGACCGACACGATAGATAAAGACTTTCCATGTTTTTCTGAATAATTCAGGACTTTACACGAACCGGACTCGGAATTTACTTCACAGAATTTACTTAATTTACGCGAAGTGAGAAAGTTCCGGATGCACGATCCGGCTTCCTGTTGATTATTTCTATGCAGAAGAGGCTTTGCCTACTACTGGGCTGCGTGGGTAATGTTTTCTGCAAGTCAATTCTTAAAGTACTTTACAGAAACCTCCTTATATACAAACACATCCCCAGATAAGGGGCAACACTGTACATTAACCTGGCCTTAACACTATAGCTTTGTTATTCAGGGTAGAACTTAAAGTACAACCTATACATCAGCCTCAACATAATCGCTTGTGTAAATGTTATCGTTATGATCAGATAACGTGTTGAAAAGCTTACATCAACTACAACAACTTTAACATGTCCCTACAGCTGTTCTGGACATCGGACCTATCTATTACGAGATGCACTGTTGATGACACGGCTACAAGTGGAAAAATTTAATAACTGTTTGTTTTGCAGAGTAATTTCCTCTGCTATTGACTCCCGTATAAGCTTACAACCGGCATGTTTGTGACCGTTGGTAGTGATTTACAGGCAGAAGTACAAGACGCAGCGTTGATCAAACGCGCCCCTTTCTCCATTTCTTTACACCTAAGCCATAGGGCGGTCTATTTAAAATAATTGCGAAAACACAGTACAGAGAAACAAAATAACTTCAACTGTAGTTTTTTCGTCGTATTTTACCCTATATCCTCGTATTAATTCATCTCGGCAATTTGGCTCGTATGGGCCACATTTTGGTATTAATTTAGCTCGACAGTTTGGGTCATATGGGCCACTTATCAACTGATAAAAAGCAAACAAACCTTTTCTCACACTAAAAACAATGATTTGTTTCGAGGGTATGTGTTTGCACTATAAAACCTTCCCCATACAGTAATTTAATCTCTTTTCAAATACTTGAATCAAATTCATCTCATTAACAGTTGCTCTCTACCTGCTGGCTCACTGAAATCTTTGGAAATCGTCTTGCAAGTGTTTGATACGTTTGAATCGAATTATAAATCGATAACAACAGACGTGTTGTTATGAAAAATATGAGTGAAAATCAAGGCCGAAATATTGTTATATTACCGCTAGCAGTTGCACAAAACACGCTCTGTTGGGGTACCGCTCTTCAGAGCCGAAAACCGAAATTTTCAGAATTAAGTCGTTGGATCGTTCATGATCAGCCTGAAAGCAACAAACAACTCGCAAGAATCAGTTGGAATTTGCTAAAAGTTTTCAATTATTGAAAATCTGTCTGATACGTTCATTTCTCGACAAGTTAAGACCAATGCCATTCGGGGTTTTACAACTCAAACGCAAGCAAATATATCTGCGAACGCAGGCAACCAACACGCTTTTCAGGCTTTTTCGAAGTCAGCTTGCATTTTATTGTCTTTTAAAGCTGCGTAGTTAAAATAGCGATGCAGTGAAGTATGGGGTCGTGGTTGAATGGAAGTTACATTTTCTCTTCAAAGTCAATTTCGCCTTAAAACTACAGCGCAAGCGCAGACCACACAGAGATTTACGACGAAGCAACACGATCTTTACCGGACGTTTAGAACGTGCTTTTACTGGCTTGTTTTTATGCTGTTTTTTAAAGTGATATATGCTATATTCTGCCTTAACAGCCCTGCTACAGTATATGCCATTGCTGAACTATATCAATTAATTCATTTATTTCGTCTCTATTAGAACCGAGGTTTTCTGTTTCGCATATGTGAAAAAAGCGGCTCCATTTTGTCGGCAAATAAACCATTCAAACAACTGAGTATGATGTAATAAATCTTCATTATGACATCACATGCAGCTCAACAGCTTTCATTAGGCCATCGCCATCGCCATCGTTGGAAGGGTTGGCTTTGACAGTTCAATCCCCAATTTCGATCCGAAATTAAAACAGGATGAGTAAACAGCTGAAACGACTTCTCTGCGTGATTTTTGTTTGAATGAAGGCAATTTGCGAAATGGTTCTCGGAGGTCTTACTGTTTTATTGACCCTATATCTTGGTCATGTCTTTTAGACAATGAAGCGGCCCGTGTGTGGTTGAATTCCGCCTACTGTTTTCGACGGCATGTAACTAAACAACTACAAAAACTACCGCGTTTAATCTTGCACAATTGTGGCCAAATTTCGAGAGCTATTTACTGGACGCTGGCTATCGACTTTATAATTTGATGTCCACTGTGTCCAGCCTGGAGCAGAAAATTTAGGTTTTCATCTTTAGGAATTTTCTCGCGATTACAAAATTCGTTCCTCCTGGCTTAATCCAATCCACACTTTGACAGAATGCCTTTAAGGTTTCGTGTCGACTCATTTTCACATAATCTTGACCCGTAAGTGCGTTTTAATGGTGAGCTCCTAGAATTGGGCGGGTTACTTCGAAATATATTGTGTATTAAGCATCAATTTTTCGTGCACATACGATCATGTACAGCAGTTGACAAGTGAGACATCTTCAAAGGCTCAAAGCACCGAGCTCCTTTTGATCACATCTTTGTATTTGTCTTAGTTTTATCATTCACGTTCTGTCTTTCATTTGCATAATTTACATAAAGCAACGACAGAAGTGAAGCATTGAAACAGTAGAGCGCTTACGACCTGCACTATTTCTTGTGCAATCAGTATAGTTGTTGTTGCTGCATGTTTGGCAATAAAAGATTCAGCAGGGTTGATAGATCTCGGGCAAAAACATTTCTAAATCCAGCCTGATTCTCTCAACAACTTTACAACGATAAACCACAAAACGTGCGCTCGATGCTACACAGTTAAGACGACGAAAATACTTGGTCGATTTCATGGAACCAAATTGTAAATTATTTGTTGAAAAGCACAACACAACGGTATTGTAGGGTTGAAGACACACAAACGTATCTTTCTAGTGTTGGCCCACTTCTTGACACGTACAAAGTAAATGCAAAATGGTTTCAATTTGTTGTTTGCCAATTCCACAACTCTTGTAAACTTTGTTACCGATCAATAGGGCGAAGCCTCATTTATACAAACTACCTAGAGGTTTTGATTAGAGGTTTATAGCGTAGCAGTTCTATATTTATTTTTTGTTACTATGTCATGGTGTTTAAGTAAAAGTAAGTAAAAACGCTTCACATCAGTACATCTTGATAAGCCGTTTTCGTCGTTGTAGTATCATATTCTAGAACTATTTTCTCAAAGAGCGACAACTCTTATCCTTTCTGACCCTACCAAGAGTATCTGCAGGGAACAACTCGCTATTGTCATCTTGCGGTGAATGCTTGTGATTATGTTAAGACACTTGGTGAAGCAAAAACGAGGTCAGTGATAGGTGGCAAAATATTGGATGATAAGATGTTAGACACAGCGCTGAAAGGGTGAATGTGGTAAGCGAAAGATGAAATTTATTTATGTATTTCCTCATTCATAAAATTATAAGATATATAATAAGCTCACACCAAATGTATTGACTATTAGCTTATGCCTTTCAAAAATAACCGGGTTCGACATCAAAATGCTCTACAGACAGTGACAAATTTTCGCCTTATAAAGAATCTGACTCATACATTCCGTGAGTGAACAACCTAGATTTTTCTTGAAGGATCTACTCAAAGTCGCGTAAATTTAAAATTAATTATTTTATTTGCGTTTTTTAAAGCCACTGCAAGGAGCTGAAAATAAACAAAGCATCTTATATACATTAAACCATATGTTGATTATGAATTGTTTATTTTTTCTTATACCTCAAACTTGAAGGATTTGACATCAAATAAACAAAACATGTCACAAACAGTATATTTTAATATTTCGAAGAATTCAAATTTACCTGCATAAAGTTTATCAGGAATTGGTTTTTGCTACAAAAATGAGTTTTTTATCAAAAAAAAGGATTTGGTGCGGAAAATTTGCTCTCTTTAAAGTCATGCAAGCATCACATGAGGGGTTGCTCCTTGTGCAAATATTTACAAAGGAATACTCACAGAAAACCGCGGTCATTCTTTGTCGTAGTTATGCAACACAAGCGAGGGTCATTGTTTCATCACAGATCATCACATGACGCAATAATAGAATCCGTGTTTATGCGTCGAAATACAAGTTCCGACAAGTCGGCTTGACCTGACCTACTTTGTGACCAATTTTGCTGCTTCATTGTTGCTTATTGTGATTGATTCGGTCTAAAGAACAGAGAACAACGCAAGAAAGAGCTCGTGTTTACACAGCGGTTTCAATTTTGAAATAGGGTTGCTATGACAGAACCTCCCGAACAAAAACCCCAAAGCCTCTTTAGTGTAGCGCGATGCACGATTTTTTAAAATTCTATATTTCGTCGATCAACAACGGCAAGGGAGTGTTTTTAAAAGTAAACAATCATCCTATAACCTGTGTAATTTTCCTGGGTTGAAATGGTGACATAGCGAATTACAATGACCGGAACGTACGTAGGTTTACCTTGCACAATTTTCCATTGTAATATGGGGCTTTATTGTGCGTTGTTCGTATTCAGAGACTTTAGGCCGCATCTTTGATAAATAAAAACTTTTCTCTTTAGTCCAAGGCGAACCTAAAAATAACTGAAGGATGTTTGAAGCGTCACATGAGCATTTGTCATCATCGTGAATATAACAAAACTTTTGTAGGAATAAATCGCGTACTTATATTCCCGGGATATTGAAAGTGCGCGGTCAGTTTGAGGAATCGCCGTGGTAGCACGTTTGAGTTGAAAACAAGTTACACAAAAGCTAAAAGAAATTTTCACAGTTTGCCTTCAAACGACTTTTGTTTATTTGTTTTTGCAGCTTTGGAAAAGACAAAAGTTTGATTACAAGAATGATTAAATTTTCTTTGTTATTCCTTCTGGCGACTGCAGTCAGCGGCCAGGAAAACTGTAAGTTGTGGAAATATTTGTGTCGTCTTCAACTTGACAATCAACAGAACCTCAGCGATTAATACTCAGCAAAATGATTTCAACGAATAAACTCATATAAAATAAGTCGACGCAACTATATAATTGTGCATTGAAAAACATATTTTAACAATTATTAAAACGTTGAAAAATATTGTTGTAAATAAATTCAAAGAAATAGAATTTGTCAGTAAAATGGAATTGTAGGTAAATACAAAATGTTTAATTTTAACAACAAGCTTGCTTTCAGCGACCACCAACACAAGGTGTTACCAGGGTTACCGTGCGTACACACCAGACCGCAGGAATGTCACTTACGACACCATGAAATTGGATTCTTGTGGACCTAATGAGATATGTGGATCATTCAGTTACTACAATCAGACCGGTTTCATGCTCCGTAAGTCATCATTTTAACTACGATCGTATTCCTGTCTATGTCCATTTGATTAAGTGTGTGGTGTATTATTATGTGAATGCTTGGATTGTTGATCTACGTATTTCATAAGTTTTTCAAAAGGTCGTTAAGAAATATGACAAAGCAGACTTAACCACATAAGTGTTGACTTTCATAGATATTTCATTTTCCAGAATACCTAGAGTCTGGTGTTTGTATCCCGAAGAATGAAACCCAATACTATAATTGCCTCTCTGTACGCGGTTATTCCCCGCAGTCGAAACTGAGTGAATGCAAGCATAGTCAGTGCGAAGAGAATGACTGTAACAACGAGATTGCAACTGCGAGTCCCATCAGTAAGTTACTTTGGATAAAAGTTCTCAAGATATTTAAAATTTATTCTAACTAAAATTAAAACTCTAAATGTTTCATATAAGGTTTAAAATCTAGAACTGATTATGACAGAACAATAGATATTTGTTGGAAATAAGGCGGCCAACGTTTAGCATATAAAGCATAAATTAATATGACTAGTATTTTGAAATGTAACATAGTTCTAATTCGAGTTATAAAAGTTAACTTATTATGCTGAAAAATACACAAATAAATCCAGTTATTAATTATAAAAAGTAATTTGTAATATCACGCACTCAGGCCTAATGGCAAATTACCATAGGCTACAAGATAAAAGTAACGGAAAATTACTATGCAGGAGATAAAATAAAGGTTTTCAAGATTTATTTACCAGAAAAGATTTGTTTTTTCATTTATTTACTTATTTATTTTATTCATTTACTTTTTTCAGGTGCAAAGTCTCAGTGTTACACAGGATTTCGTGCTTTCAGTCAGGACAGAAAAGAAGAGCTCTTCAACAACGTTAAAAACGAAACGTGCGGTGTGGGCGACTTTTGCGGAGTCTACAGATATTACAATCAATCAGTAAGCAACAGTAAGTGAACGATCCTATTTTTTTCTTACTACAGTAAAATTTTTTTGTTCATTCTTACTTAACAGCAGACATAAGAGTACAAAGTAGTAAAATAAATAAATTATTTTTGTAATTGGAGTAAGTTAGATTTATTCATTTTGAACTAATTTAAGAGATTTTTAATCTAAAATTTCAAACTAAGACATTTCAACATTCTGCTCAACGATAAATAACATATGAATTCAATCGCCAGTGAATACACAAGCTCACACTCACATATTCATAAATTTTATAATTTTTTCCACTTCTATAGAGACCACCTACCAAGAGGGGGCTTTTTGTGTTAACGCGAGTCAGCTTCCGTACTGGAACTGCTCGTCATTCCGGGATGTCGCCGCAAGCGACCCGAGTATGGTGGCGCGATGCGCTTTCACAACATGCTTCGGGAACGACTGCAACATGGCAGTGGTCACCAAACCCGAAAATTGTCCGGTTGTCAATCAAACAACAGGTTTGATTATGTCCATGTAGCGCATAAGCAAACGACTTTGTTGCTTTAAAATGTGTTGAAAACTACACAATACATTGCACAAATAAAATTAAATTTCTTGTTTAAAGATTTTACGTCGTTGTTTTTATTGAAAGGAGTTTTTGAATTTTTTAAGAATTTTCAATAGAACTTGAGCTACGCTTTGTCCAACATTTTCTTTTACAATTTCTAAATGTTGTCAAGCGTTAAGACAAAATACTAACTTTAGATATCCAAATCCTGCCCAAGTGCAGCTTGACTGAAGTTATGTCCAGGACCGATGCTTGCTTCAACCCTTTGGCTGGTAACTATCCATACGAGGACAACGCCATCTGCCGGTACTTGCAAAATAATAATTTGATGTTTTACGATGCGATCGTAAAATATTTCATTTTTTGTAACTTGCCTTTATGGAAATTTTTTTCCAATTAAATATTGAAATACGTTGTGACATTTCATGCCATACAACATTACAACAAAATTGTTTGAAAAGTTACTTCGACTGTGAGCGTTGGATGTTTAAATTATATTTTATCTATACAAACTCTTTATTTGTTTTTGTGTAAATTCAAGGTCGGATTTGGACGCGGCGGTAAAATGTTTTGCCGACGTCACAGTTGACTGCTTCGATTCAACCTGTCCTTCCATCCTTGATGAAATTGACGGAATTCGCGACATTTATAAGGCACTCGAACTTTATTTCCATTAAAAAAAAAAATTTTATTGTAATTTTTCGGGGTTTATCTTTTTTTCTACAAGCGATTTTATTTTGGTTGTTTATCACTTTCGGAAAAGGAAAATGATTCTTTTCAAAAGTTTTGCTTTTAAATTTCAATTGAAAACCTAAAAGTTGTGCACCAAATAGTTTTCAAAATAGGTAAAAAATTTTCCTCGCCGAAAATTGCGTCGGTTTTTCCCGCAGATGGTCGTCGAATATGCCGCCGGCGTGGAAAACCTCGACGAACTGATCGTTCGAATGAAGTCTGGCCTTGGTGTCGATCTCTCGCCGCTTCGACTGATGTGTCCGACTGCAGAGCAGAAAGCCGAAATCTTGAATGGTCTCGACATGCTAAAGATGCTGATACCGGAAGGGGGAATCAACATGGGAGAACCACTCTGCGACAACAACATTCTCGATGACTTTGCTCGCTTGGGGTTGGAGTACGCCCGTAAAATGGTGATGGCCACCGACCACGCCCAAGTTTGCATGTAAGTCATAAATGGCCGGGTACCGTTGACCAACGCTTAAGATTTTGTGTAGTTCCTGTGTAAATTATTTTGGTAAAAACGTTCATTTCGTTGAACGTCCTGAAAATGATCGGACGTTTATCAGCAGACGTTTTAACATCTTAATCTTTTTAAATTTACTTTAAAGGCTTACTTTAAAAAGCTTTGTTTAGTTTAAACTTAACTTCTAAATAGTTTCATAACAAAACATGCGAACAATTCATAAACACAATAAATAAATAACGAAAACTAAATAAATAAAAATGAATGAAAATGAATAAATGGCGATAACAATGATCGACGCATGCAGGATCTACAAGAAGACAAAGACAATAATAGCTGACGCTATAACCCACCGCTGCAACTTAGATCGGATCAGCGATGTGTTCTCTTTACTTCTCCCCGGATACGGAGACTTGATCGAAGGCGGAATAAAGATCGCTCTCGATGTCATGGACAAGATGACGATACCCAAGTGCGAAGGTGAAAAAATCGTCATTCATAATTTTGAACTTTGAACCTTGAACCTTGACGTTGACCTTACAAGCAATACCCATCAGCGCGCGTCACGCATGGATCAATGTTCCCTCTAAGCTGCGCGCGTGCGCAAATGCGCACTGCTGACACGGTCTCCGCGCACAGAAAATCTGTGCTGCGCACAAGAAAAACATCCAACCTGAATTGAAAATAAAATAAACGCATAATAATGGCCACAGTGCGCACGTGGCTCGTCTAATGTTGCTCAAAGTGGTCCAAGGGACCGCTCAGGGAGTTAGTGTGTTTGCTCAGACTCGTGAAAAATTAGAGGGAACATTGCATGGATGAGTAATGTTTTCTCCCTTTATAGGTATACCCGCTCAAGATTACACCATCTGTCATCAAGGGGCCAGAGGATTCAACATGAATAAGTCCATGCTGGACTTTGACAACCTAACCACAATTGCGTGCGAACCGGGTGATATGTGTTCCATTTACAAATTCGTCAACACCAGCGATCCGGAAGGCAGTTGTAAGTAAACCCCGTAAAATCTTGGTCATTAAAATGTTTATAATCCTTTGACACCATAAATGTTATTATTGTTCATTTTTACAAGATTACGTGGAGGCCGGGGCGTGTGTGCCACAGGGACAGTCAGAGTACTTTACTTGCGAGGCGGCAGCCAATTTCACCAACACGGACATTAAATACATCGAACAATGCGAGGTCAGCTTCTGTAACGGGAGCAGATGCACCGAAGATATGTTCACGCCTCTTCCTCTGCAGTGTGATGAAACTCCTGAAAACGGTATGTTGGAGCAAAAGCAAAACACAAGGACATTGTCAGAGCGAATACGAAAACACGACGCGCGAATTTTGACAAACAAAATCTTGACACAATAATCCCGGAACTTTGCTGTCGTTTTTCAGATCTACAGATTTTCCCCAGCTGTACTTTGAGAGGAACCCTTCAAGGATTGACCGAATGTTCTAGCACTTACATGACCAATTACCCGTACAAGGACCAAAATCAATGCAGGTCGCTTGTGATTGCTTTTTGAATCGTGATAAACGTGACGTCATCTGTAGACTGACTGGATTGTTTTAGAGAGCATTTTTGTAACATAAGATGGAAAATTTATCGACATACTCAAAACTTTTATATTAGAAATATATAAAATATTAAAACTATTCATTAAGCAACATTTATATGGTCAAGATAAAGAAATCTTTCAACGTGAACGATACGTAGACGCATTAACGTAGCTGATAACTTCTAGAATATTCAAGACATACTTTCCTGTTCTAGGCGTGAAATCGATTCCACTTTAAGATGTTTCGCCAATAAAGCGAAGGAGTGTCTTAGTGGGGGATGTCCCACCATCCTTGATGATGTTGTTGACAGGTTCTACTACAGGGTGAGTCGAGTGTATTTCGTCATAAAGCCTTAACAGTAGCTCACAGAAAACTACTTTCTACAACATAAACATAAAACTTATAGCTGGTGTGACGTCACAGGTGAAAATTTTTTGTTTTATAATGCGAAATACTTGTATACACGTATCTCTTAACTTTAATTAAAAGAAAGTAACTCGTAATTATTTTCTATATTTCATAACTTAAGTGTAGCTGGAAACGCAATAAACAATACGTAAATTTAACAAAACCATAACCACCCATTTCAGATGATTGTTGCATTTGCTGATCAATTTCAATCCCTTGAGCAAGTTCTTCGCATGTTGAGAGTGGACGAAAAAACCATCAGCTTCATTTACTCAGCGATGTGTCCTGAACCCGGTTCCAAAGTTCCACA
This sequence comes from Clavelina lepadiformis, assembly GCF_947623445.1. Lineage (NCBI taxonomy): Eukaryota > Metazoa > Chordata > Ascidiacea > Aplousobranchia > Clavelinidae > Clavelina > Clavelina lepadiformis. The sequence continues at coordinate 23,789,680 of NC_135241.1, forward strand.
GGAGATCTTGGAAGGTTTGAAATCCCTCCAAGATTTGATACCCTTGGATTTCGAAAACCCGGTGTGCGACAACGACGTTATCCCAGACCTTATGAAGTGGGCAGTCAACATGATGATCACCATATATGAGGCTGAAGACCAGTCTCAGATTTGCACGTGAGCAGAGAAATGCATATTGTGATATTTTCGTTTCGTCAGTGTTTTTTTTTTCAAATTGACAACTTTCACACTTTTGACACTTTTCAAACCGAAAATTTGACACTTCAGTAACTTTAACAATTCCTCAAAGCAGTTGTGGACGCATTTTACAAACAGCTTAACAGCGTTACGTTTCGGGGTCACAGGGTCTTTGAGACATGGCGGAGCAACATCACACAGGTATGGAAGGTAAGATGCAGCGCCGACTCTCTTCGCGATGTCCTCCGCGCAGCCAGTGTCCCGGAAGAGTACATCAACTACATCATAGAAGGAATTGACATCGTGCTTGACTTTTACAACAGCATGGAACTTGGAGACTGTGGAAGAAGTAAGTCTATGGATGCTGTGTGATTAGGGATAGGATATTTTCCTTTGTTATGTGGAGTGTGCAATAGATATGCTACGATACATCTTATATTTTATCTTAGCTCAATGATCATTGAACAAACAATGGTTAATCTACGATTCAAATTTGTTTTCAAATTGTTTTGGACTGTTTTTGACTGTTTTTTGATTGATTTTTGACTGTTTTTAGGTAGCCTTCTACAACATATAACAAACAGTAGATGATTAAATGCTTATAATTTTATCTCCCTAGTTTTGTAATTTTTGCATTTTTTAAAATCTTTATTATTTCATCGGCAGCTATGATGCCGGATTGCAGCAAGTTTTACGACTCGACCGATTCTTGTGCGATGCGCCAAGCCTGGGTCTGTGACTACTTTTCGTGGAAATATCAAGTACTCTCGTCATGGGTTAAGCGATACATTCAATACAAGTAAGTCAAAAAGTATAAATTACGTCTAACAACTTCCTCGTTTTTAAAAAATGACCAAGCTTACTTATAATAAAACGCAATTTATAGCGAGGCAAATATGATTTCTATGGATGGTTTGCCCGGCTGCCCGGAGACACCTAGAGACCTGTGCAGAAATTCGGACAAGATGAGATGTGCCACCCCCCTCCAAGACTGCAAGATGTGCTTCTGTGCCGATAACATGTACAAAGGTATAAATATGTGAAATACTTTGTAAAAGTTTTCATTGATTTCAGCCTGCGTGAGCAAATTGACTCAGAGTAGGACCAACCACACATGCGTTGAAGCAATACATGCCAACACAAGGGTGTTACATTACATGTAATTTCAATCTGCTTTATGCGTAAACACGAACCTACTGAGCTTCCGAGTAATAAAAATCATATTCAAACCCAACATCAGACATTGTGATGGCGAGGAAGTCATCATGGAGTGTCCTACCTTGCACATACATGCATAGCAATGAACATTATAAAAATGATAAATAACAAAGCATTGCAGCGTACTGCCTAGTGCGTGCAGCACTTGCCATGAAAAACTACATACATACGACTATATAACACGCAGACATCAGTAAGAATTCAGAAGAACAATGCAATTACCGTTGTTTACAAGGAAGACAAAATCAACAACCAAATTAAAACAAAACTTGTTTGCTTCAATTAACGTTAACTTTGGAATTACACATTGGTCATAAAAACGGGCTTGTTTAGTTTTTGTAACAAAATTTAATGACAGATGATCTTTGGAGACTTTTATTTTAATATATTTCCGTTTTGCATCACCAGACTTGTCGAGTGTGGTAAAGATGTGGCGCAAGGATTACATGGCTTGGCGTAAGGCCATGGCTCATTACACTAAGAATGTTTCCAACGACATGATGAACTGCAACATGTAAACCTCAACATTCCACGTCTACTTCAGCACCAATATTTCCTGCTTGTATCATTAATTCTCTTCTTAATTGAAAAGTAGCCTCTACAATCGCCAAGTATTTGGAATGAACTGAGTGAAAAGTCACTGTTCTGTAGCGATCGTAGCTGTCAATAAAATCGTGTCCTTTTTAGATGATAACGTTTGCTTGTTATAAAAAGGAAAGTGAAAATACGACATTCAGCATGTAGCAGGCAACATGTAACATACAACATGCAATGTGTGAAGTATGTTCAGGCGGTTGTTTTAAGCAAAAAGCGCAATCACGTTTTTTGAATTTGCCAATGCTAAAACAGTTTAGAGTCTGCTGATTATGATTAGTTTACGCTCAGGTGCTAATATTTACTGAAGCACATCTTGAAATAACAACAAATTCAGCTGAGAAACAACGTGACTTAGCAACTTTTGCGGTAAAAGTTTTTCGAAAAAACTAAACGTTGGAGTTTTTTTGCTTGTTTGTGAACCCGGTTTAATGAAAATATAGTCAATATTGAAAATAACGAGCAAAAAAGAAGCAGATTGAAGAAACATTCAGGAAATAAATCGAAACGCTTGGTCTCGTAGGAAAAGCATCGTTGATCATGAAATGAAGAGCCCTGAAATTTCAGATTTTAAGTTTCTGTGGAAAACCTCCTGCATCGCTTGGTGTCTACGGTCAAAGGTCATTCGTTGTTTTAATAAGTGTTTCTATCCTAATGATGTATACCAAAAAAATATTTAATCAACAATCGTGAGACAAATATTAATAACGAACGAAATGAAACAAACGCTAACATCATCAACAGGAAGATAGCGATCAATATCTGAAGACGCTAGGTGACACAACTAAGCAATCATTTGTTACTTTCCCCATTAATCAAATTACATCCAGATCAATATTTTTGAAAGAAAATGAATTTCACGAGTAAATAGTTTAAATTTTCCTTTCGAAGATATTTTTGATAAATCTAAATAAGGTTTAACTTAAATCACTGAGTGGTTGTTTTTATAATTTCCTTACATTTGATCTTAATCTGTCAGTCGAATGACAATAAACATCTGCTTCTCAAATGACAAACTTATCGCAGTTGTTTTTGTCTCGAGAGAAAGACCAACCGATAAAACACAGTGAAAAGGTTTCAACAGAATGACCGGTGTGCTACAAAGTTGTTATGGATACTTAGTAAACTAAAGCGTGCTTCACCCAATAAAATTGTAAGGTTTTCAAAAGGAACTAAAGAAAACAAACACCAGAAAAAAAACAAAAACACTACGCAATGGAGAATAATTGAAAAAACTATGTGAATTAACTGGAAGTAGCTACCACGAAACAATAGTCTCTTTGAAACAATATAGTTACATATACAGTAATTAAATGGATTGGTCTGAACATCGATAGCCTAAAGTTATTGCTGTAAAGTGTTTATGTTGTTGATGTAACCAGAAAAACAAAAGCAGATGCGTGTAAAACAAACCGCACCACATGGTTGAATACATGTGAGTATATCATGTTACTTCTTCAGTCAATATATAGTTCGTGTTTCAAACATGGAACACACGATGAAATAAACAAGTGTGAAGAATCATTCGATAAAAACTCTAAGAAATTGAACTATAAGGGTATTTTACAGTGTTAAGTCTTTAACAAATATTTGAAAAACTAAAGTATGCCGCAATTAAACTTCATAGAAGATTACGCTATAGAATATATTCAGCATTGGCTGTTGTCTTCACCGTGGGTTTTCAGAACGTATTTGTAATGTGCCATAAAGTTTTGCCAAAAGCTGTAATCATCTTTCCACATTTGGTTAATACTGGCTGAATCTACAACAAGGTATCCATGTACAAATTAATGTTAGTTACCATTTTGCTACTGTTGTCAATTGTTTAAATATCTTTAACATGTTGCAGTGATCTCACCTTTGTACAAGTTATCAGCACAGAAGCACAATTGGCATCCATTATTCTCAATGCATTTCATCTGATCAACGTTTGTGCAAATGTCATTTTGAAATGGAGAGCAAGGTAGAAAATTTCCAGGAAAAGTTTCGTTGCCGTCACTAAATTATAACATTTTCAACTTACAAACAAGTTTTTCAGCCAAACTTTAAAAAAACAAGTAGATTTTGTTCAAATCAACTAATCATTAATCAGAATCTACATACGTGTAAGAGAGATATAATGGAAGGAATTTGGTTATGATTTGGTATTTCCATTGTACATAGTCACAGACCCACGCCTTTCTCTGACCACAAGCGCTGGTCGAATGATAGAACTGGTAGCAGTCAGGTGGAGATTCTGGTGCTGATGCTAATTCCCAAACCATACACATTTATTGATATAAAACGTCAAGATATAATATCTGCGTTTTATTCCTGTTTCAACACGCATTTTGATAGCGCTTGTTTCATTTCTAAATATCTTAACTGATTTTACCATTGTGGGTCGGTGAAGTTTTTGGTGTGAGTTTGCTTGCAGTACATCTGGTGCTATTGCAAGTAATAAAAGTGCAATTAAGAAAACTTTCATCACTGAGATTGAACAATTCACGAGATCGTTCGCAGTTGTAATAAGTCACTTCATCGAGTGGAACACATTCTCCTATCTCCACGAAAACTGTGACAAAACAGCAAATGTTTATAAAATTAAGTAAAATGTAAATAAATTTCTAATATTTGAAATGAGACAGATTGCAAAAGAAAATCCCTGCCTGGTTTAGAGGGGTCGCTGTTGTTGATAAAACCAGTCAAGCCGCATAGTTGCTTGGGTTTGCATGCACGCACCGTGAGATTGCCTTCGTAAAACCTTGACTTATCAGCACTGAATGCATTGTAGCCTTGATGGCAGTTTAATGGATTTTCTACTTCTGTAAAAACGTTGATAAGTTGAATGTGAATTCTTTGAACATTTTTAATAAAACAATCACAAAAAGGTTAAGAAATATATGGGTTGAATTGTGATTCGCGATAATAAACTTGGGTCAAAGATTTTCATTTTTCACCTTCACATTCCAGAGCTTTGTGACTTGGTTGAGTTTCGATGAACAATTTAATTCCGTTCTCAATGATCTCACCGAAACCAGATGCAATTGGTTGAAAAACCTCGCTAATTCTGTCCAAGTCACAACGGAAATTTGCGGCATCGAAAAGTCGCGTGTCAAAAATCCTGAAAGCCCTGCACGGTTAAGAATAGATTTAATATTTTTGCAAGACACGGACATAATGGAAATACATTATTTCAAACCTTGATTTATCATGTTATTGTTTTCTACTCTTTTTGCTGCCGAAACATAATGATATACGAGTAAAAATTGTTTTACAATATCTTTGATGTTGAACATTACAGTTACCGGGTATATATTTTATATCTATTTATGTTTCTTTGGTGTAGTAAAGTATAACCCACGCGCATATATCTGCGTAATTGGTTGCTTTTTGCGTTTCTTCAACCACTTCCTGGCCCCATTTAATGAGATCTTTGAGTGTTGTGTCGTCACAAACATCATCAAACAAGGCAAGGATTTGATCCGGATCAGTTAAAACAAATTCACAGATATCTCTGGTGTAAGGTTCGAAGTCTATTTTAGTCTCCTGACGAATGTGCGCTGTGAGGCTTGACCAATGGTACCAATAGTCGTTAAAAGCCTGTTCTAAAACCTGCAAAGTGACATAAATATAATTGAATCGCCAAACTCCCATGTTTTGGTTTAGATGCAAAGTATCAAAATGTTAACGCTTTATTATATGAAACTATGTGTTACCGGCCTTTTTCTAGTGCTGGTTCGAAGGGACCTGCAGTTAACTATAGGATTGTATTTTATAAAAATGGTAAAAAGTGGGCACGTGTTCACAGCAGTACAAGCATCGGTAGAATGACACACGTTCGACAACGGGCAAGGCGCAATCACAATTATCAGTGCTTCTGGCCGAAAGCAGAAAGTACAAAGGCACGTCAAACCGAGCAGAAAACAACGTAACATATGCTAAAATGTTATTAAAGATTAACAAAATCATTCGGAAGTATTAAATGTTCAACGTCTCCTTTAAAACGATGAAGGATTTATCAAATACAATGTTTAACACGTAGCACATTTGAATTTGCTTGGATTTTTTAACTTTTTTCTTCCAAATGCGAAAAGATTGAATTTCTTGTTGTATGCAACAGCAAATACTGTTACGACGATTACCATAGATATTTGTTGTTTTTCACAGGAAATAGCGAACAAGAAACTTAAATCAAAACAATTGTAATCAGCCTATATTTAAAGGCAATATCAATTATTGATGTTACCTGGACAATCTCTGTTAAACGTGGATGCGCTTCCAATACGGAAGGACAGGCTGGTTGAAGACAATTATGAAAAACCAAATAGACGCAACTACTTAAACGACTTAGATCACTGCTGTCAATGTCTGTTCTGTAGATAAATGTCATTAAATTTGTGGGGACACAAAATATTCAGATCACTGAGTTTTTTTAGAATTTTAATTTTATAATTTTGCAGTTTATTTTACCTTCTGCAAATATCAAATTTGTTTGATGAGTTCCCAAATGTTTCGTTAATACAATTTGTAACTAAGTTCCAGGCGGTTTTCGTTGAACAACCAGGTAGCAATGGAAAATCTGAGCACATTAAGTTGATGTAAAAAACATATCTTAAACGTCTAGATAAAATTTCACCGAAAATTAATTCAAAGTTTGCATTAATCTAGTTAACCTATAGAACGATGAAAAAAACAGAAGCGTGTAAATTAAAAAGCTAAACAGATACCACCAGGTTCCAGTGAAGGGCACGGGTCTGGGTCTCGGTACAAATCGCCGGAGTCACATGCTCTTGAAACACCAAAACAAGATCGAAATCTGCAATATCCAACATCACCAGGCAACGATTCTTTTTCGTTTCGAAGACTCGCACAATTCTGCTCAGAAGGTAATTCATACCAAGGAACGCAACGCGATTGTTGGACGAAGAATGTTTCTTAATGTAGAGAATAGTCAATTACTGTATAGAAGTTGTGATTTCAACGCTTCTTATATTTTATTTGTGCACCATGATTCTCTAGCGGTGTCAAATCAAAATAATTTTATCTATGTAAATTTTACTCACCATCGTTTGTGTGGTTTAGATATTGAAAATTTCCGCAAAAGTCACCAGTTTGGCAACTGGTCCAATCAACAAAATTGTCAGAGTATTTTATGGTTCGGTTTTCACTGAAAACCCGATCTCCCAAATGGCAGTACGCTGGGAAGTAAAAATCTACCAAAAAGATGCAAAAATTATTATAAGAAGTTTTTTAGGTATTTTTTAAATAAAAGTCACATGAAAATTTCTTATTCAAAATAGTTTTTAAGTCAGTGCGTAAATGTCATCAAATAGTATATTTTGATAAAAAATTACATGAATTTAAATCATCCAAAATCCACTCATTGCAATTTGTTCCGTAGTCGCATTCAAGATATTCACATTTATACATTAATGAGTTTTCTGTATTTTGCTTCAAAAATCCACAGCCATGATATTTAGTTTCGTTCCTAGATATACAGCGTCCTGACTGCACGAAAACTGAAACAAGTTTCAAAGTTACAATTTTTACAATTTTTGACTGAAAACTACGACACGTCTTAAAAAATATACAAAGATAAACGAGTGATTGCTAACCTATACAGCTAAGGTTACTTCAATCAATGCAAATAGACTAATCTAGAAGCAATTTTTATACAGTGCTAAACTTTAAAAAAAACTTATTGTTCGTTAAATTATCTTGTTTGAATGACTGATGTAATTCACCTGTATCATCATCAGTTTTATTGAAGTACAAATAACTGCCACATACAAATTCATTTCCACCACAGCTTTTAGATGCAATATCATCTGAAATTTGCATGCTGATGTTTTTTCCAGAAGATATTCTGGTACCAACCAAGCAGCTCATGTCAGAGGCGTCTAAAGTCGAAAAAGAAAATCGTGCATCAAAACAAAAGCTAAGGTAAAAACCTTTACATCCCATTTTATGACGTACATGATAATAAGGATTTTCTATCAATCTAAAATATTTCCAACTGCAACAGAAAAACGATTTTGCTCAAGAAAATAGTTTTGCGAAATTTTAAACGGATTATGAACGTCGCCTAATCTTGTTCATTGATCCTGTCCCAAACTTCGAAATTTGGGCAACAAGAAATAAAAGTCATAAAATTTGTGTCTATCGAAACAGATAGATAAGACATAAACATTAAAACATTGTCCTCTGTCCGTGGGAATTCTACAAAGACAAGTTTGATTCCAGGCTCAAGCGATGAGGAAATATCGCTGAATATTTGCAGACATTTTCCTCAATCAGAAGACAGATTAAAATATTTTTGATTCCACAATCACATTGTCACTTGATTTAAAAACGGCATCACTCATTTCGTGGAGTATCGCTTCATGATGCAAGCTAATCATTATTACACCACCTTGCATTGATTGTTCGATTTTCCAAGCTTATCGTAAAAAACATTGTTGCAATGTACTCAGCATTTTCCTATCCTAACATTATAGACGAATGTTTATTAACATTTGTTTTGATAGGTAACATTTATATTACTACATTTATATATTACTAACATATAATTATTAGTATTATTAATTTATTATTAACATTTATATCTTATTACATTTGTGTATACGAAACAGTTTTGATTATGCATGTACGCCCCGCACTTCGTTTACATTTGGCAGCTTTATGACATTTATTTATTTGTGCAGTTGATTGTGTTGATTGTTTTAAGTTTAAATCTCTAAGTTTTTGTTCATCTATGAGTTGTACTAGCGCTTGTCCTTATGTATGACGTCGGAGAACACGAATGTTCGACGATTAAGCCTTTCGCAAAAAGCAAAAAGTATTTTAGCCTTAAACTGTTGAACGTAATATCAATTTAACCAACCTGGCAAACTCCATTTGTTCAGGACAGATATTCTGGAAACAAGTATTACCAGTTACCACCACAAACATTACACAAACACATCAAAAGATACTCACCTACGACAGCAACAATGGTCATTTTACCCCAAACAACCAGCATCAGCACTAAGATTATATTTAACATAATGAAATTGATATGGCATTCTCTTCTAAAAACATTAAGATATTTTAATTTGCAAAAATGTTGGTTTAATAAAGATCCGCAGTAAAATGTGCTAACTTTAAAACTGAATATTACCATCAACTAACTATTAAACTTTTCACATATAGACAAGAAAGGTTCCTATAACTACAAAGTGCTCCGCAATGTGCCAGGATTGTGGTGACAACGCCGGATTAAATACGCGACCGTACAACAGAGTGATTTGATCAAAAGCTTATAGAAAAAGGCTGATTGAGAATCACAGCAACAATAGCTATTGTTCGTTGTACGAAAGGTTTTTGTATAGATGTTGATAACAACGTAAAAGACCTTTACAGTATATACAGTGAAATAAAAAATAATATTGTTCTTGGAAACAATGAATCATCTCTGAAACCATTTAGCAGTTACCCTGTGTTGCCCTAACGCCATAACAACCGTCAAGGTGTTTATCGTTTTTTATTATATTGCATAGCAGTGTCAGGATCTTTGTATGAATTGAAGGTTATTGTTGTTGAGTTGAAAATTGTATTTGCTGGTCGTCAAGATCAGATATTTAGTAGTCTCTATTCATAGATTATTATTTTATAATATTATCTTTATTATTTATAATATTATCTTTATTATTTTGTTGCTGATAATAGTGAGTGCTTCTGACATCGTTTTTGAGCATCCGTTGGTTTGAGGTGGATTTCGTCTTACGGTATCACATCTAAAACAGGACAAATATCACCCCATATACAGACCAACATCTATACTACGATGATGGTATTACGCAAAACGCAACACAAACTGATTAAGTTTTAGACAAGATACTTTATTATTGATATTTGTGTAGTGAAGATATTGTGGCAACTGTGCATAAAAAGTTCTGGTAATGTTTTTCATGATTATAAATTTCGATGAGTTTTCCAGAACTAGGACGTAGTTTTATCTTTTGTTATATTCAGCGGAAAACTTGTGTTTACCCAAACACTTTCACAGGAAGGTTAATTGGGTGGCTGTAATTGTGCAATGTTTTGTTTAAGATTTTATTTTATTCAATTAATTGTGTTTATTGTTTAGCGATTCCATAAATGAAGTGCACAAAACTTCGTTTCAACATAAACATCAAAATTTTTTTACTGCAAACGTCACAGTTTTTAGAAATTTTTATTATTTTTCAACGTTTTTTATGACCCACTTTGGTGAACAAAAAATGCTTTTAATGAAATGAAATGAAATCGAGAAATACTCAGGCTGATGTTACAGCAGGAACGTAATGTCTAAAAAGCTTGTGAAATAATATTTTCTCCACACGGTCTACTGAGAGGTTCAAAATAACTTTTGAAGACGCATTTTGTATGATTAATGTTGATTCACAGTTAATTTAAATAAATACTTAAGTTAAATTGTGTCTCCAAGCTTTCAATACTATGTAAGTATTTGTACATCATTACATCATGCGCTCCCAATGAAAAGTAATTATACGATGAAGACAACTATATAATTGAGCCTCGAAGGATGCGCCCTTTAAATCTATTTAGATGATTGCCATCGTCGCCAAATTTCAATCTTTAACACATAAAGAAATAAACAGTTGGAAGTAAGAAGCATTGACACAGATGACAACGATACAAACACTTTCACAATCTCGCAAGTAGAAGGTTTTTCCAATAATATATGGGACAAATTTTTCCCTTTGAGCGCTGTTGCTATGCAAAATATTTCAGTTGACTTTGCTTGACTTAAATTGATTAATGTCTGTTTACTTTTCCACCAGCAAGATTTGCTAACGTGTCAAGGAGTTAAGCACAAGGATAGGAAAAAAACAAGTCCAGAAATGAAACCAGCTTAAATGTAAACAGAAACTATAAAGGTAGAAATGCGCCCCTCCCAGCGCAAGCACCAAGTCCCACAATGTAAGAAGCGTGCTCGAAAATTTTGATGAAATATTGAAGCGCCACTAACACTGTTTAAAATGTATCAACCCTTAAAAATGTTAAAATACATGTTAACGTTGCTATAATGATAATCATAAAGTAAGTGATAACGAGAATATTGTTCAATGAACATATGGCGAATTCAAAAAAGTGCATTTTACAAGTACAGATTTGCTAAAAGAATCGAATGACACTTTATTCACCAGGTTTCTATGTTTTTCCAATGCTCTCCAAAGTTTACTAGAAACGATTTGTGCATATTCGACCCTTCTAGCATCCATCACTATAATGTATATATACAGAGTAAATGCAGTTTATGAAACGACCGAGTGATTTGATCAAAAGTTCATAGAAACTGATTGAAAGTCACAGCAAAAAAAGCTATTGTGCTTTGTAAGAAAGGTTTTTGTATAGATGAAGATAACAATTATATACAGTAGATTAAAAAATAAAATTGTTCTTGGAAACAATGAATCATCTCTGAAACCATTTGACAGTTACCCTGTGTTGCCCTAACGCCATAACAACCGTCAAGGTGTTTATCGATCTTTGGTAACCTTTTGAAATGAGAAACAAGCTAAAGATATTGCCCTTAAATTAAAGAATAGTTGTCAGTATGCTAGAGATAAGTATACCCTTGTATGAAGAACAGTTAGTGCAAGTAAACTACCAACCATGTTGGTAGCACGTTGCTTGGTGATGTTTCACAGATTACCGCAATTTTGTATCTTTAAGTTACACAAAGGACAAGACACAACTGGACTTGCATCAAACTTTGAGTGATTTCGTCTGTGTCTGGTTTGTTATTTGAAATGATTGTTTCTGATTATTTCACGTAGAAAGTGATGTTACTGATCAATAAAATGTTACAATTGACCACCAGTTAATGGCTTAGTGTAAATGTTTGACACATACTTCAAACACAGAGAAGCGCTTATCATGTGCAACCATTTACCTTGGACACACACTTGTAGCCTTTTGCGCATGTCTCGTAGAAAACATTGAAACGTTTCACACCTTTAACGTGTGTCTTTGATTCAGAGCCTCCCACAAACAAGCACAACAATACGACAGATAGTGTAAAAAGGCGCTCAATAAAAAATTAATTACGAACTGTATCTTTAGTCCGTTCCGCAGAGGTAACAACGTTTCCTCGCAAATTACATTCGATATGGAACGTGTTTTCGATCCCTAGAGTGTGCCGTTGAGCAATGTCCTTTAATCGACAACTCTGCAGCCTTTCTCGACTCAAGCTGTGTCAGAGACTGGTCCTATCTGCTCAGAAACATAAGTTTTGATCTAAATAGATAAATAAAATAAATAGGTAAAGACGAACTCAATATCTGGCCATTGGTGGTCCTCCTAGATAGCCATGTGCAGTTTTGTAGTTTACGTGCAACATCTAGCATCGACATGTTTATAAAATTAGTTAATACACTGAAAAATTATAAAAAAAATATCAAAAGGACAATTATAAGCTTTCAATTTGTTTTATACTTTCATTTTTAATTCTAAATTGACTGAACTGATTTTTTGAAGATGTAGTTTTTCATTTAAAAATTTGTCATTTTGTACATGAACAAACGTCATATCTTGCTGTTGTCATTCGATTTATTATTTATGATCAAAATAATTGCAGCATTAACGCTGATGTTCAGATGCATACAATCACATGGAAGATTGTCGAGACTAATATACAGGAGAAATACGAATGAGAAAGATATTGCTCAGTTTTTTAATGGTGAGAAATCGATTGTTAAGATTGTTTTAATGGTGAAAAAAATATTGTTAAAGTTTTCAACGTTTTTGATGAAACCACTGACAAATGCACGCGACAAGTGAACGTGCAACTGAGGCGTCTGAGAAGTGTTAGATATGACTCTCATCTCTAAATGTGTTTTGCTGTGAGGATTCTTGAGCGTCCTGGATCTTGATCGTTTGTTTGTGAGCATCAGGAAAGATAGAGAGAGGTCAAATGTGACTCTTGAGGGTCCATGGTATCGGAATTTTTACAACTCTACTCCTCCAGCTCCACCTTCTCTGCCGCAATGGAATTGAAGTTATGAAGTTAGATGTTTGGCCGATGAATGTAAATGGTTTGTGAACCGTTTGTTTGCAGCCAGTGAACTGAAACTTGCTAAGTCGCCAGATTGTCACTATCAGTGTGTTTCAAAGTTGGTACTTGTTGGCTTTGGCCTTGCTATTATAAAATGACCTATGGAATTAACCTTTAATTTGTGGTACCAATAAGAGTTGTTGCGACAAGCGGGGCGCTGCATATGATATATCATAACTGGTATTGAAGTCAAGGTTATTTTGAAGCAGCTTGTAGCTAGGTTAGAAAGAGGTTGTGATCTGTACACGCCACTGCTTTATGTGTGTGGCTAAAAGTGTTGAAGTTATCTGCATTTGTATATTTCTCCCAGACACACAGTTTCACCTTTTATGATATTAAATATGCGCAATAAAGTAGCTCATAGTGGTTTGGACACCATTAACAGAGCACCTGCCTTTGAAGGTATAAAATTGCATGTAATAACCAAGTTTTAGGATATGATTGATTAAAGTCAGCGCATCTAAACACGTCAGAGTCTTTGGCTCATTAACCACCATGACGCGCTAGGACGCACAATGCACTGACTGATGCGCCAATGTCGTTGAGACTAACGTGTCAGTGGCATACAGAACCACATAATTTTCGCATCGTTTGTGATCTTCAAAAAGAGACATCCGAACGTGCAGTGACGTATTAAGATTGCTTTAAGAGGTCAGCCAAAGTTTTTAAATGCTCGGTTTAAAATTCCCATATTTTCTCTTCCGCCCGCCAAAAGTGCATAAAGCGCAAAAAGTTTCGTATTTATACGGTTCAAACATCGCTTCAAAGCGCCTTGAAATAAAATGCATTTTCACATTTTATATACGTGTAATTGCTGTCAATTTAATTATGTACAATTTTGAAACACCGTATAAGACAATCTCGTCAGGTGATAAACACAATCGTTTTGAAATGCCGTATACCAGCCAGTATGTTTCCAATTATGTTATAGTTGATAATAATTAGTCTTTAATAACGAGATGCAATAACCGAAAAATTTAAAAGCGTAAAAAGGCCAATGACCCAAAAAATTTGGGTTTCTGAGTAGACCATGGCCTAATGCTCCCCCTTAGTACGCTGGCATGTATGGAGAGCGAATTAGAGATAGACCATTTTACCTTGACTGGATAGCGCTTCTCAGAAACTTAGCAAATTTTACGTCTCAATATACTGCTGTATAAACCTTAAGCACCAATTTAGTCGCTCGTGTATGTTTGTAACCAAAGCGCATAAAAGAGTTGCGTGTACGCTGTAACCACTTTCGGCTGGTTAAGTATATTTCCGATAGCAGGGAGTATTCGGCAGCCTATATGTGTCAGGTTCCATAAATTATGTCACTTTTTGTCGTATATTTGCGTTTTTTGTCGAGGACAGTCACATACAAGCGGGAACAAACCAGGCTGATTGTTCATTGCGTTTAGCTATTTCTTTTATATAAATACATTCTCTTTATGCATTCACGAAACGATGATTGAAATTGAATTTATGAAAGCAAAACTGGGTAAGATGTAGAATACAGAAGCTTAGAGGCTGACGCTGACGCTGACGCTGACGCTTATTTTGCGTCATTATTGCTTCCAGTTCTTCAATAACCCTCAGTTCCTCTTTCCTGCGAACCTGATCTTTAGTGAACCGTGACGACAACACTCACAGCGTCACCGTCTATTATACCAGCGTCCATCAAGTCAGGCGAATTACACTCGGTAAATTTCATTTTACGTTGTTCTACAAAAGAATCGATTCTTCGGGTTGAATGTGTAGAGGTTGGGGTCGTTTTAGGATGTAGAGGTTGATGCCGACAGATGCAGATACAGATGCAGAGTTTATCGGTCTTAGCTTACGTTACGTTATTGACTTAGTTAACCTACTACATTAGTATCTGACTCTATTGTTGCGTGCGGTTAGAATTCTCTAACCTTTCTGATAGCCGAACGTTCGTATTATATTATAACAAATACCGTTTGCCAGAAAAGGCTTTTATTGTAGGTGCTGTACACTTTCTCAATATTACAAATAACCGAGAACACAAGTCATGTGACTGTTTACACGATGTCTACTGATTCAATCACCACAACTACAGTAGTACGGTATTACATATGTCTATAACTTCGCGTCTGTGACTGAGGTTCTGAGGCTCTGAGGGAGTCTCACACAAAAGTTCAAGCTTATAAAACGTGCTGCGATGTGGCGGAAATATATGACAAAAAAGGCATGAACATTTCAAAGCGTGTGAACGTGAAAATCGGTGTGTTTGCAATGCAAATTAAATTTGGTTAAGTTGGAAACAGTTACTTGGAAGCGACCTGGTAACGTACTAAATAAGGAGCTTTCACACGAAGTTATTCGTAGCAAGTTTTCAAATATACCAACGGTAGTTTGCAGTGTTCTGAAAAGGCAAGTTTTAAACTCCATTTACTAGCTGGAAAACTCTTTCATAAGAATGATGTGGCGGGACTGAAAGTTTAAAAACTCCAATTGTTCTGGAAAACACATTTCTACGAAAGACGTAAGGATTTTACAAAAGCGAGCCAAGCCGCCACATTCCTCCCCCGCTACGGAAGGAAAAAGATGACAATTAACATGTAACGTACTGAAGGTGGCAATGGCGAGCAAGCACAAACAAAAAACTGAAGTTATATACAAATGAATGAACTGTAACATATGCTTAAAATAACTGATGGTAATATAGCTACATGTTGGAGGGTATCTCCAAGATTAACCGGGCATGCAAAAATTGTTTGAACTGTTCGTATTCCAGGGTTTTGTCCGTAACCCCGTTGGATATATACTTCATCAAGGGGGCCATGTGGAAAGCAGGTGTGGCTGCTACCATGGTAAGGATTTTGCTCATAAACTCAAAATCAGGAACCAGCTGGAACAGTTCATCCAGCTGCTGGAACCAAAGTAGTAGATCCTCAGCCGAAGTGGTTGGCGGCGCAGGAACCGCAAGGGTCGGCATTGTAACGGTTGTTTTAAACGGCCGAAATAGTCTATGTACTGGTTGTAACACCGTAGCTTGTATATCTGCTAGATCAGCGCTCTGGGGCATGGGGGCAGGAGCGCCTTGCTCCCCAGGTCTGACGATCGGCACATACGGCGCGGGAGATGATTGTTGAACCGGTGAATCGGGTGAGTCGGGAATCATCTCAGTAACTGAAGTGATTTCGTCAATTTGAACGTCAGCGGAGGAATCAGATACCGTCGACATACTGAAGTGGTTTTGGCAGCAATGGTAGTGGCAGCAAAGTCTGTGGAGAAACTAAAGGGGTAGAGGGTAAATTTTTTTGCAACTGCACCTCCCCCTATTGAGGTGGGTTGAAACAGCTAAACTCATGCACAGGAATAGTTAGCATGCAATAAGGCGGGAAAAGTGAAAACGATACTAGCACAAGAATAAGCTACTAAGCATGCAACGAAGCAAAACGGTTACAAAATCGAAAGCGGCGACAAGGGAAAACGGCAAAATTGTACATGCAAAGGACATTATCGGTATTGAAGCAAGGTGATACACATAGTGAAACTTAAAGTGTGTGGGTGCTCGCGAAATTATCACGAGAAGATGAAGCGGGCGGTGCGTCATCAGCAGATCCAGACGGAGACGGTTCATCACGAGAACGCCGAGGCAAGGGCAGCGGTTGTGGTAGTTGTGGTCTTGCAACTGGCGCCTGCTGTTGGTGGCGCCAAGCGCGGACACGGGATACAAGGGATCTGGCATACTGCAAATGGTGCGGAGACGATCGGATAAACCCGATGGTATGGAAGAGGGCCCACATCATGGCAAGGAGTTGCAGGATGAATATAAGGGCTGAGAGAAATGGATTCGTAATTTGCGACAGAGCAAGGAGTAACGTTTGTTTCGCGGCGTGTGCGAATGTGTCTGCGACGTAGGATCCGTTGATCATAGTTTCATCAGTAGTAGTAAGGCTTGTCATGACATGTCGCATCTGTTCCTTGAGAAGGTTGGCTTCAGACATAGAGCTGAGCAGCGATTGTAGATCAGTAAACGAGTCAGAGTCAGGTAGCTCGTTGAGAATTTTCTCGTAGTCGGGTGCCTTGTAGTTGACGTGTATAGGCGACAAAGGTAAGTTGAGTTGATGCACCTGTACATGTTCGTGCGATAAAGTATAGTTGTGATACAGGACAGTGTGTCCCAGAACTCGGAAGACAAAACTTCTTGCTGGTCGATACGATTCCAGCAGGTGCACTCCCGGTAGGACAATGTTGTCTGAAATGAGTTGGCCGTATTGACTGTGGCCGTTTTGATCGCGATATTTGATGAGAGGACGTTGGCTGAATGCGTTTCGGTACGCAAGTGACGGTAAGACGGTACCGTTGATAGAGTGACATGCTGCTCTGGACATAAAATCTCCAAGGCTGGAACCCATGGTTTGATGTCCAAGAGTAGTAGTGAGTATCTCAGTAGGGAAGATCTTCCCAATTGCTTTGTAGAGTGTGCCAATTAGCTTCGTGAGTTGGCAATGTAGGAACTTGTTCTCTTCGTTGAAGGTAGTGAGAACTTCTGAAATAAGGTCGTCCTGTTGTGTGTCGAAGGTTGCAAAAAGTCGCTCGAATTGAGAGTACGGCGTTCGAAAAGGGGCACGCCTTAGCCGGTTAGGACGAAAAAGAGCGAGTCTGTCGAGCTCTGTACATTGTTGGTAGCGAAAGATAAAGTTGTTGTTGTCGCAGTGAATATGTTTGCCATAGCAGTTTTTCGCACGAGAGGAGCATTTCCTCCAGTGATGTACCGAGATCCCGAGATCAGGTAAGGAAACTCTATATAAGGACGTAGAGTTGTAATGGAGGAGCATCTTGTGAGTCCCGAGAGGCTTGGTTGGTGGGCAGTTGATATGCGAAGGTACTCGCCATATAAACATACGATTGCCCGTTAAGCAGTATCCACGCCCGATTGAGCACGATGCAAGAGATCCAAGAGACGACGTCATTGTGTCCGTGACGTAATCGTAGTAAATTGTAGTGTGAAACAAGAAGTCGTTTGTTACTGTTCCAGAAGCTGAAGTCGGCCAGACAAACTTATAATGGACTGCATTGCGTGTTGAGTACGCCGCAGGATTAGACAGGATCAGCGGTCCATGTGATGAAACGTTGGTTTTATTCCACGACGAACATTCTGGGTTGTACGGTGGGTGTGCGTCAAAGGTGTTGGCCGATTTTTGATAACTCCCAAAAAAGAAGTAAGTAGTGCTCCAGGAAGTAATCTGTGAAGTGCAAACTGTTGCAGGAATCTTCTGGAGATGCAGATCTGGAGCAAACACGGTAGCAGAGCAGTTGTGTATGGAGAAGGGTGTCTGCGTTTGACAATGTATGTCGTCATCAAAGGTATATAACCCGAGAGAATGCGAACGCTGACATAACAGAAATTTCTGTGTATCCGGATGAAGATGAACATGAAGATGAACAAAAAGAAACATGTAAGCAGCAGACAAACGAACATGTTGTGTTGTTTAGTCAGAGAACCGTTTCGGTGGAATGATTTTGCGACCAGTCCGAGAAGTCTTTACAACTTCAGGCGGTTTTATAGAAGCAGGAGCAGTGACAGTAGGTGGTGTCGTTTGCTGTTTCGCTGAAGTAGCGGAGACTGACTGAGGAGCAGGATGTCGAGTCTGCAAAGAAAAATTTTGTTGATGCGAGGAGGATGATGGTGAGGGAGCATCAATATCAATTGTATAGCTAGGTTTGAGACGGTCGAGTGAGACGCGATCCGGTTTGCCATGACGGGATATTACAAAATATTTTTCGTATC
This sequence comes from Clavelina lepadiformis, assembly GCF_947623445.1. Classification (NCBI taxonomy): domain Eukaryota; kingdom Metazoa; phylum Chordata; class Ascidiacea; order Aplousobranchia; family Clavelinidae; genus Clavelina; species Clavelina lepadiformis. Next base: position 23,808,492 of record NC_135241.1, read on the forward strand.
TTTCCAATACTGGAAAAGGACCAACATAAGGGCGTTCTAACGCACGTTTGACATGATCGCATCTAACATAAACGCGGTCACAATGTTTCAAATCCGGATGCACGTAGGACTGCATGAATTTTGTATGAGCGGTCGTTGGAGTAAACTGAAGGTCGTTGATGAAGTCTCGGTAGGCACCGAGGTAGCTGGATGTAGGAACTGCAGAGGCAAGCTTGGAATCAGAAAAGAAACCACCTGGGAGCCGTAAGGTGTGTCCAAAAGCTAACTCAGCAGGTGTACATTTCAAATCCTGGAGATAGCGATTACGCAGAGCCAAGACAATAAAACCTAATTTGTGAAACCAACGTTCAGGTTCGTCTGAACACTTGATGGCGCGCTTGATCTCTGCATTTGCGCGTTCTGTAATTCCATTGGAAGTGGGGTGGTAAGCTGTAGTCAGATTGTGTTGAATACCAAGCGAGCGCATAATTTCTGCCCAAGCGGAACTGATGAAACATGGTCCACGATCACTTGTGAGGATGATTGGAACACCGACCAAGGAACACCAATGATTAACAAAGTAAGCAGCAACGGTTTCCGTGGTGGCATCAGGGATTGGTATCGCTTGAACGAAACGCGTATATCGGTCGATACACGTAAGGATGTATTTGTAACCATGGGAGGTTGGTAGTGGTCCAATCAAGTCAATTGCAACATCAGAAAATCGTCCGTAGGGAATTTTAAATTTCCCCGGTGCGGTTTTAGTGTGGCGGAAAATTTTTCCTTCCTGGCAGTTTGGGCATTGTTGAACCCAGGTAGCGATTTGTTTACACATCCCTATCCATATAAATCTTTCCTTGATGAGCTTAATTGTGGCTTTTTTTCCAGGATGCGATAAATTATGTAAGTGCAGGAATACTTGACGTTGGAAGGAGGAAGGAACTAGAACACGCTCTGTGTCAGTGGACACGTCACAAAGAATAGTAAAGTCATTATTGGGCAGCTTGCAGTCTTGCAGTTTGAGTGATGTTGTTGCGGTGCGTAGTCTTTGAATAGCAGGATCATTGGCTTGTGCTTGTGCTATTTTCTCATACTCTAAAGGAGGCGGAACGTCCGAAAGAGTATTAATGTTGGGTGCCGAAGGTTGAGACCTTGACAAGAGGTCCGCCACAACATTGGCAGAGCCTTTGATGTGCTCAATGGTTGTTGTATATTCTGAAACAAACAACAATTGACGGAACTGTCTTGGAGAGTAATGTTCGGAGAGCTTACTGAGACTTGAAACCAGAGGGAGATGGTCTGTACGCAAAGTGAATTGTCGGCCTGTCAAGAAGTAGCGGAAATGACGTATTGACTTGTAAGCGGCCAACAGCTCTCGGTCAAAGCAACTGTATTTACGTTGAGTAGCGTTCAGCTGTCTTGAAAAGAAGGCCAAAGGAACAAGTTGATTTCCTTGCAATTGCTCTAATGTCGCTCCAATACCGGTCAACGAAGCGTCTACTGTTAGATAAGTTGGAGCATGGAGTTTCGGAAACGCTAAAGTGCTAGCATTTGCAATAGCTTGTTTGCTGCTGGCGAAGGCGCATTCGGCTTCGACATTCCATGTTAAAGGGGCCGCGCGTTTGCTGCGACTGTTCGGAACTAGCTTGTAAAGCGGTTGTAAGGTTGTGGAACAATGCTTCAGAAAGCGAAAATAATAGCAATAAATTCCCAAGTAACGTTTCAGCTGTTTGCAGGTTTGTGGCTGTGGGTAATCAAGAATGGCCTGCACTTTTTCTTGAGTTGGTCGTATACCCTCAGAATTTATGTGATGGCCAAGGTAGTCAAGAGACTTGCGGTTGAATTCACTTTTGTCTAAATTGAGCGTTAAGCCAAATTCCTCAAGTCGTTGAAAAAGCAACTTAAGGTGTTCAAGATGTTCTGATAGGTTACTACTTCCAATGATGATATCATCGAGGTAAGCAAAGATTCCAAGGTGCTGAAGGGGACGTACTACTTCCCCTATTAGTCTGGAAAAGGTCCGTGGGGCGCCCGATAAGCCGTATGGGAGTCTTGTATATTCGAATTGTCCTAGGGGGCAAACAAACGCCGTTTTATGGACATCTTCTGGAGCCACTTTTATTTGATGAAAGGCGTTTTGGAGATCGCATTTAGAGAAGACAGTTTTACCATACAAAACCTCGGAAAAACTATGTAAGAACGGAAGAGGGTAACAGCTGTCGATTGTTTGTTTGTTGACTAATTTATAATCAACGACAAGACGATATTTATTGCCAGAAGAGCCTTTAGGAACGAGCAAGGCCGGACTTCCATAAGGAGAATCACTGTATCGGATAATTTCTCGCTCCAGCAAGCTGTCAATTTCTTTCTTCAAGATCTGCATTGTTTCTGGGCTATATCGACGTGGACGTGCACGTACAGGAGAACCTGTGGTATGGATGTGGTGAACGATGGAATGCTTCACTGGTTTAACAGCTGACATGGGTTTTTGCAAGTCTGGAAATTGATGTAAAAGGTCTGCAACAGGATCTATCTGGCTGAGAATGGATATGCGAACAGGATCACTTTCAACAGGCTCTAACGTATATTGCTGTTGGTTCGGTACATCTATCAGATGCTTGGCTTTAAGATCCAAAACAAAGTTGTATTCAGTGAGGAAATCCAGCCCCAATATGCAAAAAGGTGTGTCCGCAAGCACAAATTCAAAGGGATAAGAAAAACGAGGATGAAGGGAAACATTAAGTCGTGTAGTGCCATACGTAGTAATTGGCGTGCTGTTAGCAGCGAAAAGCGGTGTTTGCGGTTTGCGGTTTGATACGTCAGCTAAACTAGCGGACAAAAGAGAAGTTGCTGCCGCGCTATCTACATAAAAGTGAATACTATTGGCGTGATCATATACAGTTAACAAGGGGCAGCCTCTTTTTATTGATGATGCGATCGACGGGACTGACGGGGTTAATGTTGCGTCGATCGCCACGCGTTTTTTGTTGGGCGGGATTGGTTCTCCCACATGCTACAACTTGGGTGACAGCGGCGCGCATCCCTACCGAAGCGGGCGTGGTAATAACATAAGCCATTAGAAGCATCAGACGCGCAAGGGTAATTGCTACGTTGGTAGTCTGGTTTCTGAAATGTGGGGGATGAATGTAAAAAATTATATTTGCGTTGGTTTGCAAAAGAAGAACCATTTTGTCGGCGATTATCTCGATTAAACCCGTTGTTGCTGTATGATTTGTGAAACTGTCCATTGTTTGTGCGTGGTGATCGTTGTTGCCATGCTGAGTTAAATGAATTGCGTTGGTTTGGCGTATTTTGATTTGTGAAATTCGTATTTCTTTGCCCGGAACTCTTAGATTCGTTGTTAGCGTTAGATCGTGTATAGCGCGGTGGTTTAGACAATTGAATTTGCTGTATTTGCGGTTGCATTGGGTAGTCAATGTCATCCGTATCAGTGATGGCAAGGGAAAGGTTGTGCGAAGAAGTTTTTGGTTGTTTAAGCAGCAAGATTTCGTGGGCTCTGCTTGCAAGGTTCTGGAGATCGTGATGTTCCACGCTGGCTAACGCAATTGCTACGTCTGGTGGTAACGCTTTAAGGAATTTAGCACGAATTAGTTTGACGACTGGCGGAGTAAGATTCTCTTGACCTACTGCGCTCATTAATTCGCGCATTAAATGTTTCGGGGACTGATCGTGCAGCGTCAGGTCCGCCAACAAAAAATCTAAATGGTCCTCACGTTTATCAAAGTTTCTCAAGATTTCATTAATCAATATGTCGTAGCAGTTCTGTGCTGACGCCGAAGGTAACCGAAGGAGCGCGAGGTCTTTCGCAGGAATTGCCTCTACCGCCAACAAGTAACGATTAGTTTGAGAAGTGATTTGATAAAGAGAAAATTTATGTTCAAGGTGAGAAATCCACGCTTCGGGATTAAATTTCCAAAAGGTAGGAAGTTTAACGTGTGAAAACAAATCGTTTCGTAAAGTATTGTTCTGTGGTTGCGCGTTTGTTGGTAATTGGTTACTAGTACCCAGACCAGACGGACCAGCAATGCCATTATCGGGAGTATTTGCAGATCCCTCCCCGTTTTCGTTCGACATAGTTGTATTATTAATTGACTCGTTGGAACGGTCGGTTGATCGTGTGCTCATGTGGTATTCTGTCTTAGCTTTGCCAGGCACCGAAGTAACTTTTCGTTGTGTCGGCACAGGTTGTGACATTTATCAAAACCGATAGAAAATGTTTTAGGCGGCGCACCGCAAAAATTGTTCACAATTGAACCAAAAAATACTTTACAACAAGAAACTTTTATTTCAAACTGCAGCACAATGCAGCACAATAAGAATAGCTTAAGCTAATTTAATAAGGTACAAGCCGATGAGCATGCATTTACAAGCTATGGTTGCAAGTAGTTGTATAAAAAGTGAAAAATCCACTTACCAGTGAAGAACGGTTGTGCGAATTGCGAGAGTGTGAGAATTGAAACGCGTCGTTTTTGACACAAGATCGTCAGTGATCACTAGAACGTCGGTGGTTTATTAGAACGTCGAAGCGTCGGGTTGTCAGTAGAACGTCGGGTTGTCACCAGAAATGTCGGAACGTCGGGTTGTCACCAGAAATGTCGGTGGTCACTAGAACGTCGGGGTCATCAGAAATGTAGAGGTTGGGGTCGTCAGGCGAATTACACTCGGTAAATTTCATTTTACGTTGTTCTACAAAAGAATCGATTCTTCGGGTTGAATGAACGTGAACTATTTTGACAAAGGTTTGCTCCCTCAGTCTTCTTTTTTTAGCATCGGGAACCACATTCACAGACATAGGATCGTTTATCTCAGATCTGACTGACTATCAAACGCCCATTTAACAAAAAAGTAACAATAAATTTACTATCCATTCGAGAAGCAAGAAAAAAGCACATGCACGCTTGCAAAACCAGCCTGAAATTGTTACAATTATTCGACGTTCGATGGGTCAATTTTGACAACTAAAACATTTCTGACACGGCAGGACATTCCTCTTTCGAACCGTGTATTCACTTTTATTTTAACTACATTGATAAGAAAATAAATTGAACGTTTACAAGCTTAGCTCCTGCCATCAAAACTAGATAGCAGGGATTATTACATCATCCACTATCCAAGTCAAACAAAGCTTTTGTTACATCATAAACATGTTGTCACATAACACTCATAAATCTCCCCGTCTCACTATGTCCAGGCGGTTTCTTTTGTTGTCCAGAAGCATTGTGACGACACTGAACGTACGCTCTAATAAGTATGAGCTGGGAAATGCAATGACAACATTATTACCCGGTCCCACACGTGAGGATACTTCACTTTAATTTCGCGTTGCAGCCAAAATGATTGATATGAGATACGGAATTTTGGTTTGAGTTCAAAATCATTTTGCAAGAATGCCTTGCTCGGAAATATCAATGAATAGCTCGATTATCCAGTCAGGAATCTCCAATTGTATTACATCCTGAAACCGAACTTCCATGTCTTCATGCAATTTCTGAATATACTTGCTGTGTGTCTCAACATCAACATTAGAAATACCTTTGTCGCTGATAGCAAATTGTTGCAAGCTGAAAAACTGGAAGAATTGCGTCTAGCTAAATTTCGTCCATACAACGCAAGCTTATTTTTGAATCAACACAGCGCTGATTTTACCTTGATTAGATTTACCTTGTTACCCTGAAGGAATATAGGTTAAATTCGTTAAATTTGGAAAATATATCTAACAAGTATGCGATATCATTTCATAGCAATAATTTCTTTGGCAAGGCCAGGGTGACAGCTTTCCAAGAATTCCACAACATTATCTATCAGCGTGTAAAATCGTGCAAGGCAATTTCCCTTGGAGAGCCATCTTACTTCCGTGTGTAGAAGTAATTAAGCGCTCAAGGGCTTCGTCGTTCTCTTTACACAATTGCTTAAACAAGCGTGTGTTAAGTCCATGCGCTTTAAACTTATTTACTGCCTTAATGACAGTCTTCAATGAGAGGTTAAAACAACCACTGATATTCTTGGCCACCAAATGCTGCCGATGAATCACACAATGAATTGTAAGCACGTTTGGATTCGCTGCTTTTAGGAATGCCATGAAGCCACGGAAATGGCCCTCATAGATGGGGCGCCGTCAGTTGCACACACTATGATATTGGTAAGTGGAATTTTTTTTTTTCGAGATATGTCTTAACTTCTTGAAATACTGTATCACCCCGAGTATCTGAATCCAGTGCTAAAGCTATTGCCAACTCTTCATGTAAAACTCCAGCATTCACAAAACGAACATACCCAAGTAATAGAGACTCATTTCCTGGCAAAGTTGACTCATCCAGTTGTAAACTGAATTCTGTATTCCTGATGATGCTGCATAAGCTATCTTCTATATAGGTGGCCATCTCATCCACCCGTCTCTGAACAGTATTGTTACTCAGAGGAATAGATTTAATAACTGTAGAAGAGGTCTTGTGGTGCAAAACGGTGTCCAAAACTTCCTTCACTATGATGGCAAGATCAATGCTTCACCGATCGTATGCGGCTTGCCATTTCTTGCAAGCATCAAAGACAAATTGTAAGACGCACGTAATCCATCATTACTTGTATGGGAAAGGTTTGAAAACATCGTGCCAACAGTTTTCCGTTTTTTGAAATTGTCCCGGACCTTTTGAAAAAATGTTGCACTCTTGGCTACTTTTTGTGGGTGAATTTTCGTTAAATACTCGGAAAGTCTGGACGGCATTATCTCTTCATTAAAAAACACTTGAGCACAGCAAACACATTGGCTGTGATTCTGGATTTGGGGATGGAATTAATCCATACTGGAGATTACTTGAACTGTATTGCCTGCATTTTCGTTTGGTTGAACTCATTATTTAGCACTCTAATGACTGAATAAAATAACTATACCTAGGTACCGGCTCACTAACTAAAATCTAAGAATATTGCTGTTCACAATCACACTAGCTTCTTCGTGGCTTAAATGTCCTTTGGCATATGCAACATCAGAAAAAACGCAAGATTATTATGACGCAATACTGTTGGAATTCGTCTATTAACATAATAATAAGAATAGTGAGACCAATAAATCTATTTTATTTTAGGATTAATCGAAAATTCTCAGACTATGAAACCGAACAAAGGAAAGTAAAATAAGTAAATCGAAGCATAAATCTATTATATAACCAGCGCAAAAGTTTACTTAGGCACTGTTCTTGTTACTGCCCACTTTATTATTAGCGCCCCACAATCGCCCATTTAGTAGCCAGTGCCCCCTTGAGAGGCGCCAACGCCCACAAGGGGGCGCTGGCGCCCACTTTGGGAACCACTGGTTTACATGATGCTGAAAAATATAGCCATGTTGTTGCTGGCCGCATGCAGGATGACAACTGTCAATGGAGGTGAGTTCTCTGTATGAATGTGCAACTTTTTATTATCTGAGATTGCGTTAATTTGGTTCAAACCTGCTTTTGATTTTAAACAAATTTTTCGCGAGACTGTAAAATGGATCGTTGCGTCGAGAACGAGAATCACAACTTTAAGTTTTCTCATGAACTCGAGCTCACTCTCAAGTTTACTCGGTCGTTAACTTTTTGCGCAGCATGAAGTAAATAAATATGAATATGAATAATATGAACTAAATATGATTTATATTGTTGAATTATATGAATGTGTGCTCGCGATGCAAACCTCAACCGGAGTTAAATCGTTTTCTACTGCGGTTCGACTCCCTTGTTTCTATGCATTTGTTGTGCCTGTTATAGAATTTAAGCCTACAGTATATGTGGTGCTCATAGTGTATCACATTCAATCTTTATTTTGCTCAATTTAAGGAAAATGCTTGCGCCGGTGCTCTAAATACGAAACGATTTACTGGTTTGTTTTTCTGAAACAGAAACTTTACAATTTATGTTTGTCAAATGCTTTCATTTAATTCGTCCATTTACATGCATAAAACCGAGAACATATACTTTGAATGTAGCCTGCATTAGATTATAGAGACCATGCATTATAAAGACAAAGGCTTTCCCTTCCTATGAAAACTTCTTTGTTTGTTATTATTGTGACGTCATACTTTCAGGCTTGGTTCGGGTAGCCACGAACGTCATCGAAAGCCCCGGTTCTTACCAAGGTTAAGTGAAGCGTAAGATGTTTAATCCAGGTCTGTAGCTCCTTTCACGACGAACCACAGTGAAATGGTCACACTTAGGTGTTGGTGAGAACTCAGTGTGTAGACTGTGTAGTGTAGACTCATTTTTTACACCAGCAAGAGCTTTTTCATCATTCACGTCCCTAATAAATTAGCAATAAGTTTTGTCTTCTGGGACAATATGTTTCCACCGTAATATATCACAAAAAAATTTAGAAAACCGAGTTTTTCGAAATTTTAGGTCGACATTCCCGCCCGACTTGAAGCAAAAACGTCGACATTTTCAAGTTTCTTGATCTTTTTTCCGGGTTCATGGATCAATGACGTTTTTACCAAAATAGCGAATAAAAGAGAACTTGTGTCAAACGCAGCGTGAAGACTACTAGAGTTTGTTGACAACCACCATTTAACCAGGTCAACTTTTTTCGAACGCATATTAACGCATACGACTTTCGAACGCAGCACAAACCTGTGTTATTTCCATATTTCCACAATCAAGAAAATTTCGAAATTTTTGAAAATAGCATCTAGAAAAAAGTCCGAAATCAGCGTCGAAAATTTTTTTGCCCTTAGAATTTGGGAACATTATACATTGAACGAATAGGTACCGTAGGTAGCGCGTAATAACTTCAAACGTGGCATAATTACTTTGTTCGCGAAGGAAATTCTTTCCAGGTCTCACAGTTCTATTGTGTTTTTGAAATTGAAGGAAGCCTATTAATATACCGAGACATATTCGCTATACTGAGTATTCCACATGCACGAATTTTATGCGATCTTCTTTCTTTCGATTTAAGTTTAAGCTCGTTTTAAATTGTTCTTGGTGTTTTGGTGAAGACAATTCTTTCATCCCGGACAAGGACAGCTCGAGCGAGATAATTGTAAATCCTCAGCCTAATGCCCCGAGCTGTGTTTTTTGGTGATTAAAATTTTTTGAACTCTTTTTCTTTTAACTTTGTTCTTTTGCGCTTTCTTTTACTGTAAAGGCTGCAAATCTTCAGTTTGAATTCTGATTGGGTCGATGTAGAATATGTCATCTTATTTGAATAATATGTGATTCCACTTCGGAAATATTGGCTGTTACGTTCCACAATGACAAAATGTTGTTTTAATCATTGCTAAATTTGCGGAAAAGGATATAATTTTGTCAAATTACCTGCTGCCGGCTTCAGAACAGAAGATTGCACAAAAAGGATAATTTTCTTTCTATGTTAAGAAAAGCGTTAAACTACATAAGCACGCACGGAAAATTTTGAATACAGCAAAACTTATTTCGCAATCCTATGACGTTTTTTCCGCATGCTTGCCTTTGTACGTACGCGTTGCCAAGTCGACCATTGAAGTTGTTGTTTCTAAGATAATTTGCGGCGTTTCTTTATTTCTATAAACTATCACGTGATGCTTTGGACCCTTTAACAGACTAATACATGTGTTGCTATTTATTTAATGTTTCAAATATTCTTTTGTTATGAGATCTAATTCTTTATAGAAATTACGCGTTTCTTTTGTCATAGGGATTAGTTTCAACCAAAACCAAGATCTGTTGCTAAGGAAGCTGTTTTACAAATCCGACATCGGACTTGTTCAAGAAATTCGTGTAAATTTTCCCCACATTTTTGTTACCTTCTGTGAGAAAGGAAATTGCTCGTTAAGAAATGGTAACAAATGTCACCAGTAATTTGCTTATATTGCGCGCGATAATTTCGGAAAGTTTTTACATTTGTTGGCATGATTTGTTGATTTGTTGTACATTTGTTTGCTGGCCTGTGCGGTATTGTTTGCAAAGCCTTTGTCGTTATTGCTTCATTAAGCAACCTCACACGTTATATTTTATAAGAATAATAAATTAATAACACGGTAACAACTTTTGTCTGAAAGAAGAAAAAAATGTAATTACATAAACAAGAATGGACAAACATGCACTGAGACAAAAATAACTTATAGACGGAATAATTAACTCACAATTACCGTTTATTTTACAAAATCTTGTCTCAGTGTAGCATTGTTTATTGAATAGCTTAAATGAAAAGCAAACACACGCTGGGACAAGAAATAAAAGTCTCGTTAGCACTTTTTCTAAAGGATGTTTTGGTCCCTGCAACTTGTTAAGTGAACTGAATCTTTTCTATTCAACAATTGTTATGACATAATCAGAAAGTTTCTTCTCTAAGAACGAAGTAAGGCGGAATAAAATTTAAACCATATCTGACCAATTCGCAATCATGGGACGTCTTTTTTAGTTTTTAACTTAAGTGAGTCCAAAACAAAGTTGGCCTTAAATCGAAGACTTACACATTTTTGTTCACAATTTCTTTTTGTTTTATTCACAAACGCTCTGACTGAAAATACTTTTATAGTATATAGTTCTATGAAAGTACTAAAAGAATATTTGTATTATTCACACAGTTGCTCATTTTCGTTGTGTGTTCATTAAAGAAGCGATTGCATAATAAGTTGAATGCAAGTGATGTTACAACAAATCAAATAACATCTAGTTCTATACACATTCATTAAAGTTTGCATCTACACTATTTGTCAAAAGAGCTTTCCATGAAATCTAGCACTGGTCATCTGTGTTCTCCCCTTCAGTTTGTGCTAAAATGTGTTTGTACCGCGTCATAATCTGCTGCCAAGAGTAATAATCGTTTCTCCACCCGTGGATGAGATTGCCCAAGTCTGCAATAAACAGTATTTTATGATCGTTTAATGAAATGGTAAAAGTCCTTCAGACGGTCATTGCAATCGCATCAATAAATTTACTGAAGTCCGGTCGATCGAGAAGTGTTTTGTGCCTTAAAGCGTAGAAGAAAAGCTATAGCCAAGTGTTAATCAACCGATCTGACATCTCTTTCTTTAAGAACACGCCCGCTATTCGAGCGAGTATTTTTAATAAATGATCTCTATAACAGAACAACTTTAATTCTGTTTTAACAGCATCGCATAGCATATGGATGTAACGCAATTTCAACCAACACAGAGAGCTTACACTGAATGCTATTCTTTGATCAACGCGACATAACGACCCACATAAAATTTAACAATCGAGATTTATTTTATTTATTTCAAGACTTAATTTTTTTTTCTTTTTCTCCCCACAGCGCATTCCAGATCGACAAGATCATGTTTTATTGAGACGCTCATAGATGGCGATATCACAAGTCATAATGCTAGAACGTTGCAAGTATCAAACACAAACTTGAAGGCGACCGACTTGCTGATGCGCCAATGACGCATCAAATAGTGCAGTGACTTTTCCAAACCCAATCGTAAATCCTGTTTACAAACCAAGTTTTGGTAAGCAAGGAAAAAGACGGATGTGACGTCGACTAAGTGTGAAAGCGTTGTTGTTGTATTAGAAATGTTTTATTTCCGGGACAGATGGACCGCCATATGTCGATGTGGACCTGCACTGCGGGCTGTTCATTGAGATCGTCTTTTATCAGGAGTCGAGCAACACCAACGTTTGTTACGTCATCGTCATCTTTCCCTGCAGAAGCATGCACAAACACAATTTTGTTTGTCATTGTATAAGGGCGGTGGCTCACTGGAAAAGACCACATTGCCTTGCTTTGCCTGTGGACCTCGTATGTTCTACTGCCATGTGAGATCGATTTTTGTTTTTACAAATAATGATTATTCTGTCAATACTGACGTCGCACCAAATTTTTCCGGCAATATGGCGCGAAAAACTCGAAAATCTTGCTTTCAATGTATGTTTGTGAGTTTTGTTTTCTTGTTTGTAAATCAAGGTCGTTCAACCTTGTAGGTTTTTTTCAATTCCGACAACAATCTCCAAGGATTTTGACCAGAAGGCTTCACCCTATTTGAGCGGTTTCGTATCGTATCGCTTATTTTTCGCCATTGCCCGTGGGAAGCAAAAATAATGGTGTGAACCTTGTGATAATGGTGAATATTAAAGGTGATAAGAAATATTCTCACAAACAAACAACAAAGAGAAAAAAGCGACAAGGTCAGGAAGCTTAAAAGTGCAAGGTGTTAGCTGTGCAGTAATGCTATGACGATGGAACCTACGCACGGCCATAAAAGAAAAATTAGGTTATGCAACATCCTTTCGTAATGCCCGGAACAGATTCGGCACGACACCAGTGTCGTAAACAATTTTTTGTGACTTTTTATTTTTAGTGTGACGTAGCCTAATTGCTTTGATGAAATCGTGTGTTTAGGTTTGTTAGCTGGAAGCTATCGGACAGTAATTGTTTTATTAATAGAAATATATTTCAATTTTTTTACAAGAGCCGCCGAAACGTTTATTGTTAAATTCAAGCAAATTATGCAATTCTTAGTTTATCAATACGATAGTAGGCCTGTAATCAAATGTTGCTTTGTTCAACCTGTAGTGTCTAGTAGGCTAAGACTTTGTGTTGGTCTGGATATTATAAATGAATAGCATCTCTGGTGTTAGGCTATCTTCCACAGCTAAAGATTTGATATTGTGCTCTAATTATAACGGAAAACATCGTAATTTTCGACCCACACAGAAAATGGCAAAAATTAAACGATACAGTGCGTTCATTGTACTTTTGCTATCACGAGACTCATAAATGTTCATTTTATTGACATTTCCATGCATTCTTATCTTCCCAAAATATAGAATACACCACGAGACAGATGCTTATTCCTGACTGAAAGTGACCTGAAAACTGAAAATATTCCAATGAAAACTGGATAGAATGATAACCTTCATGTATATTCTATGCTTCTATATGCAGTATAGAATGGTAGAATATACAAAATAAGAATATATTTTAATATACAAAATATATATAATACATTTTCGAAAAGAATATATGCAGTTATGTTCAATCTTTTACACATAGTGATGTTATAAAAACCACACCAAGAATTTTTGACGATTATAGTCAATTCAAGCAAGAGATGATCATGATGATGATTGTTGTGATTGTGATGAATAAATGACATAAAAAGTATTAAGTTGTCTGTAATATAAATTGTTGGACTTTTCCATGAATTATATTTATTCCATAAAAGAAATGAATTCAACATCGGAATGAAATCAAAAATATTCGAATAAGATCATCAACCAAGTGAAAAAGACCAAGATTGAATTTTGTCATAAGCAGTGAGAAATGTATTCTGTTTTAATATAAAAAAGCGCTCGATGTAGCGTTTATGAGTTTTTGGCATATTTTTAATTGTTGTCGATTATTTGTGATTAAAGTTTAAGCAGGGAAAGTCCCTTTGCAAAACTCCTGTTTGATTTTGTTTTTGAAATAAGTTTTAGAAAGCCGGGAAGGCAAATGACCCTGAATACCTGGCGGCGATTAAAGAGTATTGTCTGAAATTTTCTTGTGCACATAATTCCTTGTTTATACAGGTTTATTGGTATGGCTTCCCCACTTTTACCAATGGATAAAGTTTATTGAGGAAAGTTGTTTTCTTTTATAGAAATGACTTGTTCTGACTGTCTAAAATTTTACAAAGTTTTAAAGTTAGTCTATAGGCTGAGTGAATTTTTATAATGAGAATTTTATAATTAAGGTTTCCTTTCAATGTTTTGGTTATCTGCATAAAACCATGATACCCTCGAGGCCTTGAAAATCGTGGAAACAGAACTCTCAGACACACAAGACTTTGCTGCAGGTTAATTTCATAGCAAACTTTTTCATATTGACATTTAGGCCATAGCGGAAAGTGTGGCACCTGCACACAGAATATGTATCAACGTGCACACCGAACTTCTTTATCTTCACACCAATTTATAGTAAATAAATAAAAGTAGCTGGTTGTTTACTTGTTTGAACGTTGATTTATAATAATTAAAAAAAATTGAGGCCGCAGTGCACGCCATCGTGCCAAAATGATGTCTCCGCATGCATGACTTCTTGTCCAAAACTGCTGTACCTTCCAGTCTGGCTGGTTTAGAATGAACTAACTGCTTAGTGCATGCCGTCACAGTAACACAAAAAAATTGCAGTTTTGGAAGCAAAATCGTTTGTCAAAAAAACTGCTTACTTTCCAGGCTGCGAAATTGGCCAAGAATGTAGGCTAGCTTGCTCAAAGTGCGATTTTGATCGCGAATTTAAACCATGATAAGTTTAAGACATGCAGAGACTTCCTTGGTCTGAGGTTAAGGATTATGATATCTGATAAGCTTCTGTAGCGCCTTTAAGGAAGTAATTTTCATAATCATGAATGATTAATTGATTATACACTTAGCTGAACTTTACATGCACTTTTACTTATGTGCAATCATCACGGGTTTCCTTTGCGATCAACATATAAGAACCCCCTGGCCTAGGCCTAGCATAATTGTTGGTTCAGTAGCAGAGTGGTTAGTTTGCTTAGATTGCAATAATGGTCACTCACATTCAGTATCCAGTGGCGCTACCATTGTGCCATCACAAGGTTGCGCTTACACACATCACATGTGCGCCCAAGTCAGGAAAATCATCATAAGTGCAGTCCGGATGCAGAGCTGCCCTGAAAATGCCCTTTAGCAAGGCATTGGCAAAGTATTGGCTTGTTCATGTATGGGTGTTTAAGCAAGTTTTAGTTATGCAAAAAAAATTAAAAAAATGGATTAAAAATTGTGTGTATCAATCAAAACTTGTAAAACAAGCATTACAATACAGAGAGAGAACTTGCTCAGTAACCGGCAATGTGGGGCACGGGTAATAAGGAGTTATTGCTGAATTGAAGGCATGCAATGTTTAAGCCATGCAAAGAAAAAATTTCTTCAGTCAAAAGATAAAAATTATGACACCATATGTACGGTATTAGCCTAGGTCAATTCATATCTGCGCAGCTTAGCATATATAAGTTTTTTTCAGTATCACAAAAATAAAAGTTTAAGAAATTGGTCTGTTGGGTATCATAGGAAGTTTTTTTCCGTTTTAGATTAACATTAAAATGTAATAAAAAGTAATAATTTAATTTTCATAAAAAGTGATGGTTTTTAAGAGGTTCATGAATTATCTTCTGCTTAGAACTGCGGGTTGGAAAATGATTTTACAAAAAGAGAAATGAGTTTGTGTGTTTGCAATACCAGTAACATTTAGCTTTCCTTCCGACAACTCTACACCCGAACTGCACTTAGGATGATTTTCCTGACTTGGGCGCACAAATGTGTTAGTGCAACCATGTGATGCTGTATAGTGGACTTCCTCTTTGAAATTGTGAGGTCACTATTGTGGCTATCTTTTAAATGTAATGAAGAACTGAGTGGTCCTCTTGGCATATCGAAGCCGAAGCATATCCGTGTATTGACCTTGAGTGATGACAGACAAGCATCAAGAAACAGCGTCAGGATTGTGTTAGACCTTGATTAGATTTAAAAAATTTGAGATCTTAGTCACTCAAGCACTCAAGAGGAATCAGCAAACATGTGGAAAGCAACTTTATTCAACTGACGAGAAACTAAAAGTTAAAACTAAATGAAGGTATAAATGAACCTACGCTGCATAAAGGAATGCTGATTATAAACAAAAGGTAATTGAAGCAGTCAAGGATAGGAATGCCATATGTGAAAATCAAACAAAAATGGTTTTTATGATATTGCATATCTATTCTCAGTTTAATTTTATTCTAAGACTAAACTAAACTAATACTTGACAACGGTATCTTACCCAGAGCTTAATTTATTGAGATTGTTCATGTGCAACGTTTAGTGGATACAATTTATATTTTTCTTTATTTTGTTCAAATTTATAACTGTTCACCAGGGCCACTAAACAGGAGCAAGCGATGTTACTGCCTCACCCAAAAGCATGGAAAAGTTTGAAGAAAATGCTCGTCTGGCACGTGGACATGTGGCGCAAAATGCTACTATTACTTTCATGTAGTTGTGTCTGCATTCTTCTGCCCTGAAACCTTTTTCCAAATCATCCTACTGTTTTACTGTTTCGTTGCGAAGTGATTAGAGGGCTAGAGTCAAAATTATATGAACCCATTTTCGATGCTCAATGGAACTGCTAACTTACTGCTACTGTTACTCTTGGAAAGGCATTAACAGCAGTTGCTCTTTAGTTGCTAGTGATGGTATAATAATAGGAATGTTCATCTTCGAACTGATCAAATTCTAGATCAATTTGATCAAGATTAATTTGTCAGGCCCGTCTTACTAAATCACAAATCAGCTTCCTGTGTGGCGAAGTGAGCTTCCTCTGTTCAGCAAAGTGGAAATTTTGCCCGTGATGGCCAGTTTTCATGATTATCTGGCCTTTTGTGAAAAAAGTTTGCTGACGCCAAGTCAGTTCTGTAGAACTGAGTTGAAAATCATGGTATGTTAAGGCTACTACTAACTCTTATTTCGATGAGTAAGTAGCGACATTTATTCATTCATTGTCACAATTCGATTGTGAAATTTACTAAAAAATATCTCCAAGAATTTTCAGATAGTTTACTTTTAAAAAGAAAATAATTTATTAAAATTTGTGGCAACTAACTGAAACAGACCAACTCATGAAACAAACTTGTATTGTCGCACAGGCCTGCATATTGACATTTAGCTTTTAGTAGCTTTTAGTTTTCGTTTATTTTATCAAGTTTTTTTGTGCTGTTATTTAATTTTTTTATTTTATGAAGAATATATACCCAGATGATCAGTTAAAATTCCACATGACCGATTAAAAGTGATATGATTTTCTGCGCTGTAATTTAAAAAAGTTCATATGATTCGGTGACTGTTAATTACAATAGAATGTACTTGTTTTGTTACCATGGTTACCATTGTTACCACCAGCTTTACCCTGGAGCCAGATCATCAATTTTAATCAGTCATGTTGGGAAGTTTGTCATGGCAACCTTTATTATGACACAGTCAGGTCTTCAACGTTTTACTGTTTTCTTCATTATTTTAAAATGAATGAAGTTGATTGTATATTTTTTTCAGCCTCCATGTTGTGTGGCTTGGGTACATGCTGTGTCATTTGATGAAAGTTACTCACTCTGTGTTTACTGAACGCAATCAATTACCAAAAAGGTTTCTGATCTTAATTGATTAACTGGTAACTTTTTTATCTATTTGGCGTTTGTGTAAAGTGAGTTATCAGAGAGCAAACAAAAGGCCATGTTTGTTTTGTAAACATCGGTACATCTTCTTGCTCCATCTGTTGTTTTGAACTCCCGCTTCAAGAAATGATTGGCTGGGATTATTTTGTGTTGAAGCAGTTAAAGAAATGAAACATTTAGCATCGGTTGCTGTCATAATAGTGTCTCCTATTGCCAGCATTTTACAGTATTTTTAGCCAGTATGATATATATATACTGTATTGGCACTCTATATATTGACTTTGCTATAATAAATACAGAATTAGTTGTTACCTTATAGATAATTTTGAGTAAGTTTATGTGAAAATTACCACGACTTGTTCTCTTGGGTGGCAGCGTATTGTATAAGAATAAGGAATGTTTGAGAATGAGTGATAATTCTGAATGAGATGAGGCCGGATAGAGGAAGTTCATCGGTTTCCACGATTACTTCGTTATTTCTTGATCAAGCTGATGCCGAACAAGATCAAAGCAGAATTTACTCGTCATCTATGAGGTATTTGGTGTCGTGTTTCATTTGTGAAACTATTTTAAACCAATTTTTTTGAGTTTTTTTTTCCTAACTTCTTAGAATGTGGGTGATTATTTGTGCATGTATTTAGATAGATATTGTTTAAACATGAAAATGTTTAAAAGCATTGACTTTATTACCAGACAAAGTTTTTTTGTGGTGTAAAATGCGTTTACTGTCTAAGTTCATTAAAAACTTATTGAAGAACCTACTTCTTTATTCAGTTTTATATTTTGTTCAGGACACCGACATCATATAATGCTCGTTATAACGACCGTGTTTATAAATCAGCATCAAAAGTACTTGAGGATTATATCCACAATTTTGATAAATGTCACAATGTAAAATTGGCCAAGTCATTGTCGGAAATATGCAAAACTCCCTTGCAAAAACAAGCTTTGAAACAAGGTATGTTGAAGAGAAATCTTTCCTCGTTTCTAGCTACCATTGTGTAATTTGTCATGTAATAGGAGTGATTTGCAAATGCAATGATAACAACCAAAATCCTATCCACCAAGATATTGAAGTCTTAAATTTTGGAATTCCAATGGGTAACGCGGAGCCTTG
Organism: Clavelina lepadiformis; assembly: GCF_947623445.1. Lineage (NCBI taxonomy): Eukaryota > Metazoa > Chordata > Ascidiacea > Aplousobranchia > Clavelinidae > Clavelina > Clavelina lepadiformis. The sequence goes on from NC_135241.1 coordinate 23,826,728, forward strand.
TGAATACATCGTTATATAAACTTCGGTTCTTTCGTATAGACCCCTCCACCCTTGAAAAGGGAAATACAAATGGCCAAACTTATGCTTCCAGACGGCTATGAAAGCTTATCGAGAGAAGCAAGTACTTTAGTTGCTGAGGACCTGCTGTTAACGGCACCCACTTTTGAACATTTGAGTTCTGATTCCAAGGTAGAGTATGACTTACTTCTCGTTTAAGTATTAATTGCCTATTTCCATGGAGTCAGAGTGTTTGTTGCATTTTATTCGTGTTGAACGTGTTATATCGTAAAGCACTTTAGGTTTTAGAGCAAAAGTTACATGCAATACAAATACTTGATTTAAACAGTTTAATTTCATTTGTGCTTTTGTGTCTTTATAGGAACATAAAAATGAAAAGCAAAATTCCATGTACAATTTACGATCGGGTCGGAAATTAAAGCATTCTTCTCAACCAGCTATTTGCCGAGTTTGCCGCCATAAGAAAATTGAAGTGAGTGTCAGCTTCAATGACTGGCAGAAATTCAACCCTGAATAGTTGTTGTTGTCGACTGAATGTCTATCATAGAGGTTGCCAAACTTTTCCTACTTGCCAAGGGGGTAGGGGTCCGCGAGTTAAACTTAAATTTCTCATAAATAGTCTATTAAGTAGCTATTTTTAAGCTGTGGTCTCTGAGAAAGGAATTATTGAAGTTGGGGGTTGCAAAGGAAAAGTTTGGAAAACACAGGTCTATCAGTTCAATAATTTAGAACATTTTAACATGTGATTACAATTTATTCTATGACTGTCCGTTATAATTCCAGTATCTGTAACATTTCAGTCATGCAGTGACGATGCCAGCGATTCAACAATCTCAACAAGTACCTCAATGCCAGAAAGTGGTCAGTTTTGCTCAACCAGGTTTGTCCTTTATGTGTCCAACCCCAAGCGGGATTGTGCTGCTGTGATACTCCAAGTTTGGTTGCTTAGGATTTGATAAAAATACCAGTGGTGTAAACACGTTGAATAATGTTTATTATCTTGTTCAATTGGTATTGCAGAAAGGGGCAGTCTCATTTGCGCAAGGCTTTAATATTTTCAGATGAAGACGACACAACTGGAGAAGAGGTAAACCCAACTTATTATGATTGCCAGCTGCTTGTGTTTTAGATTTAACTTAACAATTTTGTTACTTGTTCATAATCCAGGAATGAACATGTGTGTCTATGAGTGTTAAACCACGGTGAATTGAAAATTTAAATTTGTAAACAAAACACCTGACTGGTGGAAATGTTATCGTAGTCGACTCACAGAAGCACTTATCGCCGTCAAGTGGTTCAAAGTGGATCGTCGCTCTCAAGCGAGGCTCTTCTGTCCTCTCGTTCATTGTCTAGCCTGAATGATAAGCCTCATAGTGACATCACAATGCAAATCGAAGATGTGAGGAAAACGTGGCAACTTGTTGATGATCTCAAGGTTTTGCATCGTGTTAAATAGTATCATGTCTAAGTACCCAGACAATACAAGTATTACCATAAACATGGTGATGAATACAGACATGGAAGTAATATGGTGTATAAGCGTGTTTATATATTTGTACAAGACACAAGCTTTAAATTCATGGCCTGTTAGTCTACATGTTTATGCATCACATTTTTGCCTTCTGGACAGTCTACCAATTTTATGATATCAAGATCCTAATAATGTTATTATACATGGTACTTGGTATTACTTGTTTTTTGATGTATTATTATTTTTTATTTTATTATTTTTGTTTGTTTATTATTATTTTGTTTCCAACTTTCTGATATTACAGTGAGACCTCGTCAATCCTGACCACTTCGTTTCGTCAAAAAATGTCGGTTTAGCGGGGTATCCGGATTATCGGAAAGTAAAAAATCATTCAATCTTGCAAATGCAGCACCGTGTTCAAAACGCAGTATGCACCTTACTCCAATTCTAAGTACCGAGTTTCTGGTTGGACAGCAACTAAAATAAAATTATATTTTTTGTATGAACCAACCCAGTGTTGAACCCCAGAACCACCGTATTTAAGACGAATGCTGTAAGCCAGAAGTGACCAACATGCGGTCGCAGGTCGGTTTGACAACCGCTCTTGCATGGCGAAGCATTCCGGCGGGACCAGCAGTCTTGAACTTTCTTTGACCTGTTTCTAATCTTTGCGCTATGCGATATCAAAAGCTGATAGCACGATTGAGTTGCAGCAGTTTGTCTTCAATAGATTGCCGCACTCAACCGATGTACTGTACGTATTTTTTTGCGATCGCGGAAGCGTTGTTTGTTAGTGTTGATGAACAATTTATTTTTTCGTTTCTGAAATACTGTACAATATTTCATAGTATGACTAAAAAGCTGTGCGGCTTATTCAGCTTTAACTGACAAAGTGGCTTGCCACAACGAATAGGTCCGTCATCCCTGCTACAACGTTATTATGCAACGCAAGGTAATTGACCGCAACGTTATTATGCGTAGATAATCGGCTATTGTTTCGTCAACTAACTACCCAGTGTACATAGTGTATTAGGACAATCGTGAATCATTTTCGCTTAACTGTTAATAATCCGGTTTATCGGATTTTATTGCTATTGATTTAGCACATTTGTTCCAAAACTTTTGTGTCGGAGTCGGACAGCGGGGTTTCCGGATTAAAGGGGTAAAATGCATAGGAAGAAATCCGTTCCCGGCAGTTTTGTGTCGGATAGCGGGGATTCCGGTTCATCGGGGTACGGATTAACGAGGTCTCACTGTATTTGTTTTTTTAGGTATATTTGTGGTTATTATGCAATGTTGTATTAATAGTTTTTATCATACCAGGTGCTATACATCTTGCTTGTAGTTTGTTTCATTTATCTTTTAAGTTTGAGCTCCTCATTTCCAGGCTGACTTAACTGCATCCAGAAGAATGATCAATGGAAATCCGAAGCCACCTGACGAGTCCCTGGTTGATCTGATAGAGAGGCTATCTGCGACTGCAATCAGAAAGGAAGAGAAACTTTGTCATGAAATGGAAAAGACGTCGATGAAGCAATCATTACACTTCTCAGATCTTGCATCCACTCATCTGTACTCCAGGTACAAATAAGGACACTGGAGGAGACACCAAACTGAAATGTGTGTCCTCCATATTTGTATCTGTTGAGTATGGATTTCAAACCGTCCACTATCGTGAGAGTAACAGGGAAGATCTTTTTAGTTCTCCGACGAGAATCAAATCAGTAATGCGTGACACAAATGGAGAAGCGCATCATTTGTCAGAAGTCGATCCGTACACCTTGAATGGCGTCAACTACACTCCACATACTGTAAAATATGCAAATCTGGCATCATTACAAGATAGAAAGTTGTCTAATTCAGCACCTGCTTCTCCGGCGAAAAGGTACTATATGAGTTGCTCTGTTGAGTTGCTTTCTCGGTCTACTACCACTGCTTTCTTGGGTTTTTAGAAACAAAGATTTTTGTCATGACTTAACGCTTAAACTTTGCCATTTTGGTTGTGTTGCAATTTGTAGTTTTGCGATAGATTAAATCCAAAAGAGATGTTATACAAAATTTACCTCATGTTTTATTGATATTTTCTAACCTTGTGTTCCATCTTGTGAATTTATGTGTTCAGGTGCAATGACACGTCACACTTATCATCTGTTAAACTTGAACCTTCCACTTGGCACAGAATCGAATACGCGCCACCATCAGACAGGAATGAAGGTACTGGATGTTTCTTTGTTTCTTTTTTAATAAACTAGTTTACATGATTATGTTAGCTGTATTTGCATAGTAGCTCTTTTGGTCAATTTCAAATCACTTTGTAATGTACCGGTACCATAAGTTTCTTTCTTTTATCAGAGTTAAACTCAACTACAACAACAGACAATGTGTCTGAAGTGATAAGGATTATAGAGCAAAGACAGAACAAAATACAAACCATTCTACAAAGGTATTGTTGTTCTCACAAATTGTTCAAAAATAAGCCTCGTAAGATTATCAGTTATCGACAGAACACGCTTAATTTTATGCTCAAATTCATTTCTTCATTTTCCTCCTAAGATCTGACGAAGATCGCCCTGGTGGCTCACATTCGAGAAACAGTGAGAAGAAGAAAGATGTTTTGTCCACTTTTGATCTTCGCGAAGGTCGTATCAAAGTTTCTGTTTGAACAATGCGCTCTTTGCTCCGTCTGTTTCAATTTGTCCAGTTATCGATTTATATCTTCCTTATTTTTAATCGTGGCAATGGATTACGTAACACATCTTATTTTAGTTACCTACATTCCGTAGAAAAGATTTTTTCTATGATTCAGACCCAAGCAGCGAGTCGTTTTGGAAAGCAGAAATGGACTCCCCACCCAGTCATTTGACCCTAAATGCGGGTCGAACCCCATTCAAGCCCCACCATAAACCCAGAAGTAATCACTCCTCCCCATCAACAGAACAACTTCTAGATGGCGATCGAACTTGGGAAAGAGTTCCAATGAGGTAAAAAATGTTAAAGTTTTTCTTCAAAATGTGAATCATTTCTATTGTTTTTACATAACTTCGATCAATGTAATTAACAATGAGATAAAAAAGATGCAGTTTTATTGAAATTCTTCTTTGTTGCTGACGCTGCGTTTGATCTTGCTCTGAAACATGGAACCCAATTTCTACAATATTAGCCCATTTATAACATGAAGAGACTAGAAAATATGCTATTAGTTAATATGGAATGATCAGAAAGCGATTATCATAGAAGTTTTTATCCTCTGTAGAAGAATGAGAAAAGGTGATAATGACGACACGTCCTCACACATCTCTGTCTCCTTCTGCATGGAAGGAAAATCGACTGCAGTGAAGGATTTCATGGAGGAATGTTTGAATGTAAGCGAGGCAAATTTTATCTTCCTTTTCCATTTTGCAAGGACTGTTTTAATCAGTTTACATTTTGCCACAATTAGGATCTGTGTATTCCACGCACGTCTCCGTGTTCTGCATAAACCTTCATTCATGAAAAACACAAAGACACTATTTTTTCACATCGTACACTTCCTTTAACTTCTTCCACATGCCCACATAAGGGAAAGGTTCAATTCATTTGAACATTTGAACACTTGCCCGCATTTTTAGGGGGATGCCCCTAAATTGAGTGGGGGTCGGCAACCCGGGTCGGTGGAAGCGATCAAGAACATGATCTTCACCCTGCAAGGTCTCGGTTCAAGTGCAAGTTCAACGACAAATCAAGGTCGGAAAAACAGTAATTTTTGTCTCTCTTCTTTTATGCCGTTAAAAACTCTCTTTTTGCCAATTTCGTATCAGTTAAGTTTACAACTGATGACTCCCATTTAAGTCGAGTGTTCAAGCCTCGGCTTTTGTTTTGGATACCACATTCGCTAAGCTAAGATTAAGCCGCAAGTTGTCGCCACTGAGTGATCTTGAGTGCACTGCTACACTTATTTTCTCACCAGGCCTTCTCCACGTTGTCGTGATAAATATGAGGTTTATGACGTCCGCTAGATGATACTATAGAACAGTTTGCTTCATATAGGCTGTGGAATAGAAGCTAATTGTTTTTTTGCTAAATGTAATCGAATGTTGATTGATATACTGTTGTCGGTGATTAGGTTTCAATTCATTGTACAGATTTTCAGTTAATTTCCAAAAACGGGAACCGGGCATCGTGAATCAACAAATCTCAATTTAAAAGCGTCGTCTCTCCTTACCCACGCCCACATGTTTACGACATCACGAGTTGTTCTTTTCGAAAGCGCTTTATTCGTGTTTGTGTCGACGAAAAACGAAAAGGCTCAGCAAGCATTTGTTCTCATGTTTTTTTAGATCAGATATTTCAAGTGGTAAAAGTTTTCACCATTTTCTTATTCTAAACACCATTTGCCGGCGCACAATGCAGATTATGGGGTCGTTTTAAGGGAACTTCGCTTCATATGTTTTGAAAATAACTGTCATCACATTTTCACCGCCAATGTTTAAGGAGAATGTCATAAAGGCTGTTATTATTTCCTCACAAAGGGTTTTGAGTAGGATTTTGTAGCTCGTGTTTGCTTCTTCGATTGTCACCACAAAACGTATTAATTTTTTTCGTTATTATACGAATCCGGGTTTCTATTGAAAGCTTCCTTTTGTGTCGTTCTCAATTTATTCCATCTTGTTTTTCTACCAATTTAAAGACAGCAGAAGACAATAGGCGCCATCTGTCCATAGCTGGGTTCTTGTTGAAGAATGTTACGTTTGTTCATCATAAGCAATTCTTTAGCCTCGGCGTAGTTAAAGAAACGTAAAACCCGCTTGGAAGAAATCCCCTTTTCTGTATAACCTGGATCAAGTCGGATCCAATTTCAATCCACGGATTTATCCACTCTGTGGGCAACATTCCTTGCTACCCTCAAATGTTATCCAAGCTGCCTCTCAACAAGATCAAACCTTGTTAAATTTAACTCGGTTTTTGTTTTTTGACACTTTTCAGTTTTTGAATTGCAAATGTTTATGTGAAATAAACTAGTACAACTAAAACTAGTGATGATTTATTCTATTTATTTATTCACAGATCACGATAATGACGTCATAATAAGAGCAGATATGGCCGGGGAAAGATCTTTAAGAAGGTAATTGCCGTTTCATTTCCGCTGCTTTCATTATTCTGTTTTACCCCCAACTTGATTTAAAAGCTTCCCATTATGACGTATAGCGTTTTAATATCAGTCGCCACACCGCACAGTTTTAAACCATTTGTAGTCGCGACAGAAAGGTTAAAAATTAAATCGTTGTAGCAAGAATAATTTTCCCGATCTGATCACAGTCGATCCACAAAGAACCAATCTGGTTTAAACGACGTCGACAAGGTCCACAAGCACTTACTTGAAAACCTCTCCCGCCGACATAGTTACGCTTAGTCGTCATTGCGCTTTGCGACCCGTATTTATGTGACGAAACCAACCGTGATGATTCGTTGTTCGTTGTTATGCCGGTAGGTAGCGCGTAATAAGTTCAAATGTGGAATAATCGGTTGTTCTCGAAGGAATTTCTTTCAAGGTCAAATCGTATCCAGGTCCCACAGGTCTATTGTGTTTTTGAAATTGAAGGAAGCCTATTAAAATACCGAGACCTATTTGCTATACTGATTAATCCACATGAACGAAATTCATGCGATCTTCTTGGTTTCGATTTAAGTTTAAGCTCGTTTTAAATTGTTTTTGGTGTTTTGGTGAAGAAAATTCTTTCATCCCGGACAAGGACAGCTCAAGCGACATAAATGTGTCCTCAGCCTAATGCCCCGTGCTGTGTGTTTTGGTGATTAAAATTTTTTGAACTCTTTTTTCTTTTAACTTTGTCTTTTTGCGGTTTCTTTTACTGTAAAGGCCGCAAATCTTCAGTTTGAATTCTGATTGGGTCGATGTAGAATATGTCATCTTATTTGAATAATATGTGATTCCACTTCGGAAATATCGGCTGTTACGTTCCACAATGATAAAATGCCGTTTTAATCATTGTTAAATTGGCAGAAAAGATCTAATTTTGTCAAAGTACCTGCTGCCTTCATCAGAACGGAAGGTGGCACAGAAAGGATAATTTTCTTTCTATGTTAAGAAAATCGTTAAACTACATAAGCACGCACGGAAAATTTTGAACACAGCAAAACTTATTTCGCAATCCTATGACGCTTTTTCCACATGCTTGCCTTCGTACGTACGCGTTGCCAAGTTGACCATTGAAGTTGTTGTTTCCAAGATCATTTGGGGCGTTTCTTCATTTCTATAAACTATCACGTGATGCTTTGGACCCTTTGACAGACTAATACATGTGTTGCTATCTCTTTAATGTTTCAAATATTCTTTTGTTGTGAGACCTAAATCTTTATAGAAATTACGCGTTTCTTTTGTCATAGAGATTAGTTTCAACCAAAACCAAGATCTGTTGCTAAGGAAGCTGTTTTACAAAACTGATACCGGACTTGTTCAAGGAATTCGCGTAAATTTTTCCCACATTTTTGTTACCTTCTGTGAGGAAAGGAAATTGCTTGTTAAGAAATGGCAACAAACGTCACCAGTAATTTCATATTGAACCCGGGATAATTTCGGAAAGTTTTTACGTTTGTTGACATTCTGTGCGCTATTTTTCTATTCTTTGCAAAGCCTTTGTCGTTATTGCTTCATTAAGCTACCTCATGCGTTATAACCACGTTATATTTTATAATAATAATAATACGGTAACATATTTTGTCTGAAAGGAGAAAAGTGTTCAAAAAGTCGTTTCAAACTTCAAGGTTTAGAATAATTCCAATTTTTAGCGACGAATCTATTCCACTAGTTAAAAATATAAATCTATTTAAATTAAAAAAAATTCTGAAAGATAAAAGTTTTTTGAAAAATATTTTGTATCTGTTAGCACGAGACTTCCGTGATGTGACGTCACAGTCAGTTGAGGCCGCACCTCAGGAATTTAAGCAAATTGCTAAAATGGCACGTTGTTTCGCAAGCTGGTAACGAAATACCCCCTAACTATAACTATTTCTGGGTACTTGCTAAAAGCTAACCCCTGAAGTGCTGTAATAGGTCGCATGATCACGTGCAAGCTGCGTCGTCACCTTTGACCGTTTCAAGTATCAACGCAAAACATCGTCGTCAGTTTTTTTCTTTTGTGACGTTTTAATTACTTGTTTCTTACTTCACACGGCGATGAGTCATCTAAGAAATTTAAAGGAAATTGTCGAAAAGTAATTTGAGCGTGACGCTGTTTACAGCGTTGTTACGCAAACATCACGTGAAACGTAAAAAAGTCATGGATCCTGTCATTTTGTTCTCCTGGCGATGAGATTGATTTCAAGTGAAGCGCGGGATTCGGCAAACACTTGTTCTGCACGATTTCTACTGATCTATGCGTGTTAATTGGTGCGTGACGGTTGCGCTGCTCTATCTTTCTTAAACCCGGTTCTCTCCTGCAAGATATTTTTGTCCAATTTCGTAATGTGTGTGATTTTTTACGTTTCCTTCCATCTACCATGACGTTTTGTTGAGAGACGATGAAATATTTTGTGACACTGTTTCACACTTCCCCTCTTGATTTACCTATAGTGACGTCGTTCCATTACGTTTGTGATAATAGTGTTATAATGCATTGCATCGGTATCATACTGGTTGACAAAACTTACAATCGAATGCTTGTTTATGGTGTATCAGTCGATATTCCATATATCTGTAGCTTTGTGTTTTAATGTTTTATCTTGCTGTGAATGGAAAAAATGCGTCAGTTTCCTCTGTTCTTGTTGTCAGTGATGATATTTGTGTTTCGCATCAAACTTCTTCAACGTCTCGTTTCAACAACGATCACATGACCATGAAAATAATGTCTGTGTTTCAAGTCGAGGCTGCCAAGACTCGTCGAAATCTATTGTTTTGAATCTTTCTGCTATTTTCCATACGTTCTTTAGGTTGAACCACAACGAAATATATTTCAGAGATAAACAATTAACTATGATTTAATTGAATAAACTTCTCTGTGTTTTTTATGGTAAACACCGGCTAACTTGAATCAACTTTATAACTGTGTTTGTTGTCAGGCAGCAAAATGTAGCAAGGAATCAATAAATACAATTTCTTTTGTTTTATTCACAAACGTTTTGGTTGAAAATACTTTTATAGTATATAGTTCTACAAAAGTGCTACAAGTAAATTTGTATTATTTGCACAAATGCTCATCGTCGTTGCGTTATGCGGTTCATTAAACAAGCAATTGCATAATAAGTTGAATGCAAGTAATGTTACAACAAATCAAATAACTTCTAGTTCTATACCCATTCATTAACGTTTACATCTACACTATTTGTCAAAAGAGCTTCCCATGAAATCTAGCACTGGTCATCTGTATTCCCCCCTTCAGTTTGTGCTAAAACGGATTTGTAACGCGTCATAATCTGCTGCCAAGAGTAATAATCGTGTCTCCACCCGTAGATGAGGCTGCCCAAGTCTGCAATAAACAGTATTTTAAAAGTCCTTCAAATGGTCAAACTTCAAACAAACAATTAGATTTTGTTCCAATCAACTAATCATTTATCAGAATCTACATACGTGTAAGAGAGATATAATGGTATAGGAATTCGGTTAAATTCTTCCAAATGGTCATTGCTATCACTTCAACACATTTCCTGAAGTTCGGTCGATCGAGAAATGTCTTGCACCTCACTCACCTTTGTATAAGTTGTCAGCACAGAAGCACGCCCGGCATCCAAGTCTCTCCGCGCATTTCCTCTGATCATGGTTGGTGCACATATCTGGATAATCTGCTGGACATCCTGGGAGATCCCCCGTATAGATACTATTGTTCTCACTAAATGCGCAGAAATATTATATTTAGCTTTTATCTTCCCGGTAATGCAGTCGACGTACTAACACGTGAAAGATTTTTATTGAACATCAGCGACAACTAGATATTTGCCACCTACCTGTAAGCCAGAAATGTTGGAAGCCAGTCGGTTATGATCTGGTATTTCCATTGTACATATTCGCACACCCAAGCCTTTCTCTGACCACAAGCGCTGGTCGAATTGTAGAACTGGTAGCATTCAGGTGGAGTTAGTGGTGTTGATGCTAATTCACAAATAATACCCATTTATTGATACAAAACGTCAAGTATAATACATCTTCGTTTTAGTCCTGTTCCAATACACATTTTGATTGCTCTTTTTTCATTTCTAAATTCTTTAACTGATCTTACCATTATGGGTCAGTGAAGTGTTTGGTGTGAGCTTGCTTGCAGTACATCTGGTGCTATTGCAAGTAATAAAAGCGCAATTAACAAAACTTTCATCACTGAGATTGAACAATTCACGAGATCGATCGCAGTTGTAATTAGTCACTTCATCGAGTGGAACACATTCTCCTATCTCCAAGAAAACTGTGACAAAACAGCAAATGTTTATAAAATTAAGTAAAATATAAATAACTTTCTAATACTTTTTGTTTGCGAAAATGTTTTCAAAAATCAATTTGAAATGAGACAGATCGCAAAAGAAAATCCCTGCCTGGTTTAAAGGGGTCGCTGTTGTTGATAAAACCAGTCAGGCCGCATAGTTGCTTGGGTTTGCATGCACGCACCGTGAGATTGCCTTCGTAAAACCTTGACTTATCAGCACTGAATGCATTGTAGCCTTGATGGCAGTTTAATGAATTTTCTACTTCTGTAAAAACGATTAGAAGTTGAATATGAATTCTTTGAAATTTTTTAATAAAACATTCATTTAAAGGTTAAGAAATATTTGCGTTCAATTGCGATTCGCGATAATAAACTTGAGTCAAAGATTTTCATTTTTCACCTTCACATTCTAGAGCTTTGTGACTTGGTTGAGTTTCGATGAACAATTTAATTCCGTTCTCAATGATCTCACCGAAACCAGACGCAATCGGTTGAAGGACGTCGCTAATTCTGTCCAAGTCACAACGGTAATTGGCGGCATCGAGAAGTCGTGCGTCAAAAATCTTGAAAGCCCTGCACGGTCAAGAATAGATTTCATGTTTTTGCAAGACACGGACATAATGGAGAAATTTGAAGCCTTGTTTAATCATTTTTTTGCTTTCTATTCTTTTTTCTACCGAAACATAATCACATACGAGTTAAAATTGTTTTACACTATCTTTGATCTTGATCATTACAGCATTACATGTGATATCAACAAGATGTTTTTCTTTGGTGTAATAAAACATAACCCACGCGCATATATCCGCGTAATTGGTCGCTTTTTGCGTTTCTTCAACCACTTCTTGGCCCCATTTAATGAGATCTCGGAGTGTTGTGTCGTCACAAACATCATCAAACAAGGCAAGGATTTGACCCGGATCAGTTAAAACAAATTCACAGATATTTCTGGTGTAAGGTTCTAAGTCTATTGTAGTCTCTTGAAGAATGTGCGCTGTGAGGCTTGGTCCATTCCACCACAAGTTGTTAAACGCTTGTTCTAAAACCTGCAAAGTGACATAAATATAAGTCAAATCGCCAAGCTCCCATGTTTTGGTTTAGATGCAAAGTAACAAAATGTTAACGCTTTATTATATGAAACTATGTGTTACCGGCCTTTTTCTAGTGCTGGTTCGAAGGGACCTGCAGTTAACTATAGAATTGTATTTCAAAAAAAATGGTAAAAACTAGGCACGTCTACACAGCAGTACAGGCATCGGTAGAATGACACACTTTCGACAACGGGCAAGGCGCAATCACAATTATCAGTGCTTCTGGCCGAAAGCAGAAAATACAAAAGCACGTCAAACCGAGCAGAAAACAACGTAACATATGTTAAAATGTGTTTAAAGATTAACAAAATCATTTGGAAGTATTAAATGTTCAACGTGTCCTTTAAAACGATGAAGGATTTATCAAATACAATGTTTAACACATTGCACATTTTGAATTAGCTAGGATTTTTTAACATTTTTTTCCAAATGCAAAAAGATTGATTTTCTTGTTGCATGGCGTATGCAATAGCAAATACCGTATACTGTTACGACGATTACCATAGATATTTGTTGTTTTTCACAGGAAATAGCGAACAAGAAACTTAAATCAAAACATTGTAATCAGCTTATATTTAAAGGCAATATCAATTAATTATATAATTATTATTGATGTTACCTGGACAATCTCTGTTAAACGTGGATGCGCTTCCAATACTGACGGACAGGCTGGTTGAAGACAATTTTGAAAAGCCGAATAGACGCAATGACTTAAACGACTTAGATCACTGCTGTCAATGTCCGTTCTGTAGATAAATGTCATTAAATTTGTGGGGACACAAAATATTCAGATCACTGACTTTTGTTTAGAAATTTCAATTTTATAATTTTGCAGTTTATTTTACCTTCTGCAAATATCAGATTTGTTTGATGAGTTCCCAAATGTTTCGTTAATACAATTTGTGACTAATTTCCAGGCAGTTTTCATCGAACAACCAGGCAGCAATGGAAAATCTGAGCACATCAAATTGTTGTAAAACCATATTGTAGGAGTCTTGATAAAATTTCACCAAAAATTAATTCAAAGTTTGCATTAGTCTAGTTAACATATAGAACAATGAATTAAACGGAAGCGTGTAAATTAAAGATTTAAACAAGTACCACCAGGTTCCAGTGAAGGGCACGGGTTTGGGTCTGCGAGCAAATCGCCGAGGTTACACGACCCTGAAACACCAAAACAAGATCGAAATCTGCAATATCCAACATCACCAGGCAACGACTCTTTTTCGTTTCGAAGACTAGCACAATTCTGCTCAGAAGGTAATTCATACCAAGGGACGCAACGTGATTGTTGGACGAAGAATGTTTCTTAATGTAGAAAATAGTCAATTACTGTATAGAAGTTGTGATTTTAACGCTTCTTATATTTTATTTGTGCACCCTTATTCTCTAGCGGCATCACTTTAAAATAATTTTATCTGTGTAAATTATACTCACCATCATTGGTGTGGTTTAGATATTGAAAAGTTCCGCAAAAGTCACCAGTTTGGCAACTGCTCCATTCAACAAAATTGTCAGAGAAGTTTATGGTTCGATTTTCACTGAAAACCCGATCTCCCAAATGGCAGAACGCTGGGAAGTAATATACTACCAAAAAAATACAAAAGCTATTATTAGAAGTTCTTAGGTATTTTTAAATAAAAGTCACATGCAAATTTCTTATTCAAAATAGTTTTTCAGTCAGTGCGTAAATGTCATCAAATATTATATTTTGAAAGAAAATTACCTGAATATCTATCGTCCAAAATCCACGAATTGCAATTTGTTCCGTAGTCGCATTCATTATATTCACACTTATACATTAATGAATTTTCTGTATTTTGCCTCAAAAATCCACAGCCATGATATTTAGTCTCGTTCCTAGATATACAGCTTCCTGACTGCACAAAAACTGAAACAAGTTTCAAAGTTACAATTTTTGACTGAAAAGTACGACACGTCTTAAAAAATATACAAAGATAAACGAGTGATTGCTAACCTATACAGCTAAGGTTACTTCAATCAATGCGAATAGACTAATCTAGAAGCAATTTTTATACAGTGCTAAACTTAAAAAAAAACTTATTGTTTGTTAAATTATCCTGTTTGAATGATTGATATATTTCACCTGTATCATCATCAGTTTTATTGAAGTACAAATAACTGCCACAAACAAATTCATTTCCACCACAGCTTTTAGATGCAATATCATCTGAAATTGGCATGCTGAGGGTTTTTCCAGAAGATATTCTGGTACCAACGAAGCAGCTCATGTCAGAGGCGTCTGAAGTCGACAAAGAAAATCGAGCATCAAAACAGCAGCTAAAATGATAACCTTTACATCCAATGTTATGACGTACATGATAACACGATTTTTTTATCACTTCGAAATATTTCCAACTGTTACCGAAAAACTATTTTGCTCAAGAAAATAGTTTTGCAAATTTTTAAACAAGTTATGAACGTTGCCTGCTTTTGTTCATTGATCCTGGTCCAAGCTTCCAAATTTGGGCAACAAGATATAAAAGTCATAAAATTTGTGTCTTTTGGAACAGATATAGATAAGACATAAACATTAAAACATTGTTTTCTGTCCATGGGAATTCTACAAAGACAAGTTTGATTCCAGGCTCAACCGATGAGGAAATATCGCTGAAGATTTGCAGACACTTCTCTCAATCAGAAGACAAACTAAAAGATTTCTGATACCACAATCACATTGTCACTTGATTTTAAAAACGGCATCACTCAATTCGTGGAATATCGCTTCTTGGTGCAAGTTAATCATTATTATACAACCTTGCATCGATTGTTCAAGTTTCCAAGCTTATCGTTAAAAACGTTGTTGCAATGTACTCAGCATTATTTATTTTCAAATCTGTTCTCAGATTATAGACGAATGTTTATTAATATTTGTTTTGATGGGTAATATTTATATATTACTAACATATTGTTATTATTATTATTATTATTAATATATTATTAACATTCATATACTATTACATTTGTGTATACGAAACAGTTTTGATTATGTATTTATGCCCCGCACTTCGTTTAAAGTTTAAAACTTTATGATTTTTATTTGTTTGTGCAGTTGATTATGTACGTCACTTCTCGTGACGTTACTCTTGTGCTGAATTGGACGACGTTTTGAAATTAAACCTTTGATTGTTTTATCGCGGCTTGACCTGAATTGATTCTCTTTTTTGGTTGTTTTTTTTGCAACCCAAGTTTTGCAGCGTGAGTTGTGTTGCATTTGAGTCTTAAAAAAGCAAGTGAGCTGCTGTTGTGTTGGGGCCCAGCTTCTATAAACTGCTCTGGTTTGATTTGATGCTTTTCATGATGTTTGCTGGGTCTGTAGAAGGGGCGGTATTTTACGCTGGTTCTTCTCTGATTTTAAGTTTAAATCTTTAAATTTTTATTCATCTATGAGTTGTACAAGCACCTGCCCTTTTGTTTGACGTCGAAGAACACGCATGTTTACCGATTAAGTTTTTTGCAAAAAGCAAATTATCTTTCAACCACTGTTGGGTTTCAAATAAATTTCACGAACCTGGCAAACTCCATTTGTTCGTGACAGATATGTTGGAAACAAGTATTACCAGTTACCACCATAAACATCACAGAAACACCTTAAAAGATACTCACCTTCGACAGCAACAGTCGTCATTTTACCCCAAACAACTAGCATCAGCACTAAGAATATTTTTAACATAATGAAATTGATTTGGTATTCTCGCCTAAAAATAGTAAGATATTTTATTTTGCAACAATGTTGGTTTACTAAAGAGCCGCAGTAAAATGTGCTAGCTTTAAAACTGAATATTACCGTCAACTAACCATTAATACTCTCACATTGACGCCAAAAAACGTTCCTACGACTACAAAGTGCTCCGCAATGTGCCAAGATCGTGGTGGCAACGCCGGATTAAATACGCGACCGTACAACCGAGTGATTTGATCAAAAGCTTGTAGAAAAAGGCTGATTTAGAGTCACAGCAACAATAGCTATTGTGCAAAATGACAAAAGGTTTTTGTATAGATGTTGATAATAACGTGAAAGACCTATACAGTATGTACAGCAGAATAAAAAATAAAATTGTTCTTGGAAACAATAAATCATCTCTGAAACCATTTGAGAGTTACCCTGTGTTGCCCTAACCCCAGTACAACCGTCAAGGTGATTATAGTTTTATATTATATTATTTAGCAGTGTCAGGATCTTTGTATGAATTGAATGCTATTTTAGTTGAGTTGAAAATTGTATTTGCTCATCGTCATGATGAGATATTTAGTGGTCTCTATTAATAGCTTATTATTTTATAATATTATCTTTATTATTTTGTTGCTGATAATAGTGAGTTCTTCTTACATCGTTTTTGAGCATCCGTTGGTTTGAGGTGGATCTTGTCTTACGGTATCACATCTGTAACAGGACAAATATTACCTCATATACAGACCAGCACCTATACCACGATGATGGTATTACGGCACAACGCAACACAAATTGATTAGGTTTTAGGCAAGATATTTTATTATTGATATTTGCGTAGTGAAGATATTGTGGTAACTGTGCATAAAAAGTTCTGGTAATGTTTTTCATATTTTACCCCAAACAACCAGCATCACCACAAAGACTATTTTTAACATAATGAAATTGATATGGTATTCTCGGCTAAAAACATTAAGATATTTTTATTTGCAAAAATGTTGGTGTAATAAAGATCTCCGCAGTAAAATGTTCTAACTTTAAAACTGAAGATTACCGTCAACTAACTATTAAACCATTCACATTTACGCCAAAAAACTTGTCAGTATGCTAGAGATAAGTATACACTTGGTAAGAAGAACAGTCAGTGCAAGTAAACTGACAATCATGTTGGTAGCACGTTGCTTGGTGATGTTTCACAAACTACCACGATTTTGTATCTTTAAGTTACACAAAGGACAAGACACAGCAGGACTTTCATCAAACTTCGAGTGATTTCGTCTGCGTCTGGTTTGGTATTTGAAATATTTTTTTCTGGATATTTCACGTAGAAAGTGTTGTTATCAATCAATAAAATGTTCCAATTGACCACCAGTTAGTGGCTTAGTGTAAATATTTGACACATATTTCAAACACAGAGAAACGTTTATCGTGTGCAACCATTTACCTTGGACAGACGCTTGCAGCCTTTTGCGTATGTCACATGGAAATCATTGAAACGTTTCAAGCCTTCAACGTGTGTCTTTGACTCAAAACCTCCCACAACCTCAAGCTCAACAACACCACAAATAGTGTAAACAAAGCATCGGAATGTTTTATGTTGTTGTTATGAATGTTCAACCTTGTTTGCCGCCATAGAATTGAAGTTATAAAGTTAGTGGTTTTGCCGATGTATGTAAATGGTTTGCAATTTGCATACGGCCCTTGACCTGAAATAAGTTGCTAGATTGTCACCATCAGTGTGTTTCAGATATGGTATTCACCTGCCACTGGCTTTTTTTTTCTGTTTTTGTTTATTCACGATTAAAAGGATTTTTTGCACGCGAATAAAGGATTCAAAAAAAGAACGAGATCAAAAATCATTTCGTTTAAGTTACAGCAATTGTTGGTACAATATTTCTCCGTTTTGGAGGCGTATACATGTTATATAAATCTTTATATTCAGACAGATGCAATTGATTAGGAATGATAACATATATAGTTGTGATAGGATGTCATTTTATGTTTCACAACACACATTATGAGAATGAAGCATAGACAATGCGAATACATGATGAGAGTACTATAATGAGTGTTCTTGGTACAATATTTCTCCGTTTTGGAGGCATATACATGTCATGTAAATAATTATATTCAGACAGATGCAATTGATGAGGAATGATTACATATATATTTGTGATAGATTGTCATTTTATATTTCACAATACGCATTATGAGACTGAAGCATAAACAGTGCGAAGACAAAAGTAGGTAAAGGCGTACATTCCAGAACGCATATAAACACACAAATGGTATAGACGTTACATGTTCAGAGGGGGATGGTAAGGTTTCTTACAATGTCTGGGTTATTTTTGCGTAGGGTGGAGATTCTGTATTTAAAACTTCTGTAAATATCGTTCGACAGTTTTTCTGAGGAGAACTGTTGGTTCTCGATTACGCATTTAAGTCTCGTTTTCCATATTTGGTGGTTCATCGTTGTAATTAGTACGGTGAGAACTTTGTCGGTGTTTAGTTCGAGTCCCATGTCGTGCCTGAGGGCGCACAGCTTCTCGACATTTTCTTTATTAATTTTTAGGTTTAATGTTTTTTCGGCGATCGTTATTGTTTTTTTTCCATTGTATCTTGGTCTGGGGGCATTTGTGAAATAAGTGGTAGGCGGTATCTGGTCCGATTCTACAAAAACGGCAGCTGTTTTTTGTTGTTGGTGCGTATTGGTTTATATCTGTGTTAAAAGGTAGCAGGTTGCTTTCGAGTTTAAAGTTAAAGGTCCGTAGATAGCTTGGGAGTTCAGGGCAGTGTATTCTCTCCCATCTTTTGCGTTCTGTTTGGGTATTTCTGGATTGTGTTCTTGGTTTGCTTATTATTCTGTTGTACGTTTTTTTTAGACTTCCGCAGATGAGGTCAATTTTTTTCAGATCGTATTTTTTAATAATTTCGATTACTTTTTCATAATATGGGGATCGGATGTCGGTGTGGGGGAGATTGTTTAGGTGTACAACTTCTAAAGTTCGGGGAATTACGTGGCCAATCTGGTATTCGATATAGCTGTTGTGGGCGCTAAGGGGCTCGTTTAGAACTCTGGCAAGGCAGTATTTTCTGATGGATTTTAGATACGTTAAGTCCGCGTGTAACCAAGATTTTCCTTAGCCAGGAATCTTCCCGCTCTAACGGCTAGTCACTTAGCCAGTTCCTGCTCACCTATTTTTACGAGCATCCTTTCAATAAAAACAAAGGTCTTTCTTGTATTAAAACCAAAAGTAGACTGATTTAACACTTCTCCTACAAACCACAGCGCAATCAATTAATCATCATTAGCATGCGAGGATGGAAACTACGGGCGGCGTAACATACCTCGGGGGAGTTGTGGGGCGTAAAACGTATGCGTGTGTAGAAAACTTACAAACAATAAAAGGAGTCACAAGTGAAATATCGATGAGTTACTAATACTAAATAAAAACGCAGTCACACATTATGGCCACAACAATACGGGTGAAATACATCTTAATATAAATCTAAAAACACATCGTGGAATATACAACTAAAACGTATCAATGTGCGGTGCTACATAATAAAACAAGTGTGTAAAGATATTCTCGTGACACGCGTATATTTCGAAGTTTGGGAGGTTTAGGCCGCCCTCGAGTTTCGGGAGTTGAAGGGTGTCTATATTTACGTGGGGGAATTTTCCTACTGCGTAATTTTTTACTTTTTCGTTTATTGATCGCATTCTGTTTACTGGGGGAGGATACGTTTGCGCCGCGTTGTTGGTGATTGCTAAAGGCTTCGATTTGATTAGAATTTTTTTAGCGTCGAGCGTGGCGTACGTTTTTTTAATTTCTTCTATTTTGTTTTCGACTTGTTTTTGGGTTTCTTGCCAGAGGTGGTTCAAATTTATTATTCCGATTGTTGTGCCGAGTAGATTTAGGGTTGTTTTGTTCCATTTTATATCTGGTAGTAGGAGTGTTGGGGGGTCGCCGTTTATTATCAGGCCTTGGGTTTTTTTGATGTTTAATTTAAGTCCCGAGGCGGGTTTAAATTTTTCGACGAGGTCTAGGGCTTTTTCAACTGAAGCGATGTTTTTCAGTGTTAGAGTCACATCGTCTCCATAGCTGACATTCTTAATTTCTCTTCGACCGCTTAATTGGATTCCTTTTATGTCTTGGGTTTTGCTCAGTTTTTCAGTCAAGGGTTCGGTTGCGATTAGAAATAAAAAAAAGCTTAGTGGGTCCCTTGTCTTACTCCTCTGTCTAGCGTTATTTCCGCTGATCGGTGACCGTTTATCGTAATTTCGGCGGTGCTGTCTTCGTATAGGTTTTCGATAATGTGCCGTATTTTAGTGGATAGATTTATCGCGCACAGAGTTTTTTTTAGCCAGTCTTTTTCTATAGAATCGAAAGCTTTTTCAAAGTCTAGTGAGACAAGAAACGCCTCGAGCCCTCTTTTTGAGCTCTGTTCGAAGAGGTCTCTTAGAAGGGTGGTGCCTTCGCTTATTGTTTTTCCCACCGTTGCGAACTGGGAGTCTCCTATCAAATTTGGCATAATTTCTTTTAATCTGTTTGTTAATATTTTGGTATATATTTTGTATTCTACGTTTAGCAGCGTTATGGGCCTATAATTTTTTAGGTCTGCGTCATCTCCTTTTTTGTGGATGAGAGTTATGATACCTTTTTTAATTTCCCTGGGGATTACTTTTTGGTCAAACCAGTATTGTATGAGCTCTCGTATTTCGTTTCTTATTAGTGGCCAACATTCTTTATAGAGTTCTGCGGATAAGCCGTCAGGGCCGGGTGATTTTCCGTTTTTCATAGATTTTACTGCGTTTTCAATTTCTTCTATGGTTATTGGTTTTTCTAGATTTTTGTTATCTTCCGTATTTAATTTTCGGGTGGTTTCGTTTAAGAAAGCATACTGCGCGTTTTCGTTCGTTTCCGTTTTTTTGTACAATTGTTCGTAGAATGACTGAGCGAGTTTTGTCATTTCTTTTGGGTTTTGAGTTGGGAGGAAGTTTTCATCGTAGAGTTCGGATACAAACGTTTGTTTCTGTTTGTTTTTATATTTTTGAAAAAACGCTTTGCTGCCTAGTTTTCCTTCGAATTTTCTGTTTTTGGCCGTTTTTTCTATGGCTTCTTTTTTTCTTTGGTTTCGTAGGTTGCGTTTTGCGTCGAGGTACTCGCTGTATGTTATTTCATTGTTGCCTACGGCTGCGATTGCATCTTCGTAGGCTTTTATCGTTTCTGCACTTTTCTCGTTGTTTGCCGCGTTCATTTCTTTGGTAGATCGGCGTATCAGCGATTTTAGTCTTTTTTTAATTTCGGTCCACCAGTCGCTTGGATTGTCGAAGTACAATGGCTTGAGCGTTGCCCAAAGCGGCCATTTTTCTTTTATCGCGTTTAAAAAAGGTTCAAATTTGTATATCTGCGTGTTGTTTATCCATCGGCGTTTTCCCCTTGGTGGGGGGGCTATAACATTGATGTGGATTTTTACGATTTTATGGTCTGACAGGTGCGTGTGCTCGTATTCTATTTCCGTAGCCGTTATGTTATTTGACAGGTAGAATCTGTCTAGGCGCGATTTACTGTTGCCGTCTTGCCAAGAGAACTGTTTTTCGTTGCCCTTTAAAGTTCGAAAGTGGTCTTTTAGGTCATGGGTTTCGCATAGGACTTTCAGTTCGCTTTTCCTTGCGTTGATTCGCTTCGGGGGGTCTTTATCGAGTTGGGGGTCGTCGACGATGTTAAAATCGCCTGCGAGTATTGTCGGGACGTTGTCTGTGAAATACTGGTGGGCGCGTTCAAAAAATAGGTTGTTTTCGTTTGTCGAGTTGGATTTTACATTTGGGGCGTAAACATTTATGAGTTTTATTACTTCGTGGTAAATTGTTAGGGTCGCAGCGATCAGTCGGCCCTCTTCGTCCAGGTCCCATTTCTTAAATTCTATGGCTGGGTGGTTAATTAAGATTGCTACTCCTTTGTTGGACATTGATTTTCTAGAACACGAGTTAAATATTGCTTTATCTTTGCCCCATTCCGAGCGCCATTTTAGTTCGTTGTGCGGAGCACATCTGGTTTCTTGCAGCAGGTGCACGTGCGCGTCTTGCCTTTTTAGGAATTCGAAGAGTTCTGTGCGTTTCGATTTGCAATTAAGCCCTTGGCAATTTAAAGTGTTTAGTTTGAGATAAGCGGCCATGAGGGTAATTAAGATAAGAGATTTGGTGGGTAACAATGTACGTTCAACTTCTGTAAAAAACACGGGTAAAGGTTTTGACATCACAAAAAACAAATAAGTTCTAAAATAATATTATAAAGTGTGGTTCGTTTGCATCTCATCTGGAACATGGCTATAGGTGCATACATCACATTGAAACTGTCTGTATCTATTTGTATATTGTAAGTTGTTATCATCACAATGACATAAGAACCATGTGTTTAAACAACTAGGGCATTCTATTTTTTCATTTGCTGTTGGCCTCATCACTTCGGCCCCACATTTGCATGTAACTTTTGACGTACCTTCATCAATTGAACTATTAAAGACGGTGCTTGTGTCGTCTGATCCTGTGCTGTCAGTTTCCGAGTCTTCGTCTTCTTTGTGTTTTCGTGGGGGAGGTTTTTCGTCGCTCGAATTGTTAGGTGTTCTTTCCCTTCGCTTGGTGCTTTTCTGCCTTTGTTGGTTTTCCCGGTTCGAGTAGGCGGCTGCTATGTCTCTTTGTCGTTGTGGCGTTGTTTCTTCGGTTATGCTAGTGGCTAGAGGAGAACCATCGAATAGGTCAAACAATTGTTTTTCGATTGCGTTACCTTTCGTTTGTTGCTTGTTTGCTGGTGTGGAGTGCTGTACTTTGTTGTATCTCGGCTGTGCAGATTCGGCTGGAGTTGGGTCGGGCTCGTCTGTGGCATCGGGGTTGTTTTGTGTGAAGGTGATTCCTTCCGTCGTTGTGTGGTTTTGCTGGTCTTCCGAAGTGTGTGAGGTTTTTGCTTGGTTTTGGATTCTGTATCGGCAATCTCGTACGAGATGTCCTGGTTCCGAGCAGTAACTGCATGTTTTTTCCTGTCCCTCGTATTCTATCCAAAAGCGATAGTGTCCAAAGTGGATATACGAAGGTGGTCTAACTTTTTCTAGATTTTCTTTTTTGTACGTCAGGATTCTCCGTCCGTCTTGCTTTCTGCAGATTGTGTCTTTTGCATGGATTGCTGGTTTTACGTAGCCCATTCTGCTAAATGCTTCGTCAATCGCTCTTTGAGGAAAGTCAATGGGGACCCATCCTACTGTTAGTTTTGCGTATTCGTCGCCGTGTGCAATTACGTTTGATATGTTGTCTCTATGCTTGAGTTTTTCAGCCACTCTTAAGGCTCTCTCCTTTGACTGGCATGTGAGTTCAACTATCTTTCCTGGGCGTTGTACTATGCCTTCTATGTCGGATAGTTGAACTTTAGCTGAAGTTAGCAACAGATATATTTCTTTCCTTGTTGCGTGGTCCGTCAGTTTAATTGAGACTTCTCTATCTTTATTGTAATCTGCTGGAATTTTAAATTTCCATTCCTCTCTTCTTTTTACTCTGTCTGCATATGTCAGAGCCATATCTTTCTTTCCCGTTAGGGAGGGGGGGAGGGGTATAGTCCTAAAAAGGACTTTTTGTTTTTTACCCTCTTGTTGAATCTGCTGCGTGAGACTGTCTGGTAGTAGTAATCCCTTAATTAGTTGCCTGAGTGGTTTGTAGAGAGTTTGATAATGAGCTTATCTAGCACTTGCCTTGCAACAAAGTTTTTTTGTTCAGTTTACAAAGTGACGTCATAGTTTTCATTCCATAGCGCCAACGTGTGGTAAACATGTTCTCACCTGCCACTGGCTTTTTACCACGAAAAGGACGTGGCCATTTTACACCTTACCAGATGGAAAGAGTCGTGATTTTATAAAATGATCTCAGGAATTTACCTTTAATTTGTGGTACCAAATGGAGTTGTAGCGACAAGCTGGGCGCTACATGTGATATATCGTAACTGGCATTGAAGTCAAGGTCATTTTGAAGCAGCTGGTTAAGCCGAGGTTGTGATCTGTACACGCCACTGCTTTACACGTGTGGCAAAAAGTGTTGGAGTTATACAGATTAGTGTATTTTTCCCAGACACACAATTTCACCTTTTATGATACTTAATATGCGCAATAAAGTAGCTTATAGTTGTTTGAACACCATTAACAGAGCACCTGTTGTTGAAGGTTTAGACTTGCATGTAATAACCAAATTTTAGGATATGATTAATTAAAGTCAGCGCATCTAAACACGTCAGAGTCATTGGCTCGTTAACGCGCCAAGCCGTGCTATGACGCACAATGCACTGACTGATGCGCCAATGTCGTAGAAACTAACGCGTCAGTGGCATACAGAACCACATAATTTTCGCATCGTATGTGAGGTTCCAAAAGAGACATGCGAACGTGCGATGACGTATTTATAATTGCTTTGAGAGGTCGGCCAAAATTTTTAAATGCTCAGTTTTAAAATTCTCATATTCTCCCGCCCCGCCGAAAGTGCATGAAGCACAAAATTATTTGGTGTTTACGCTTCAAACATCGCTTCAAAACGCCTTGAAATAAAATGTATTTTCATACTTATATACGTACAATAGCTGTCAATTTATTTTGTACACTTTTGTAAAGCCTTAAACAATAATTTCGTCAGGCCATAAACACAACGGTTTTAAAACGCCGTATACCCGCTGGTATAATTTCCTTTACATTATAGCTGACAAGTAGTCGCAAACAATGAAAAGCGATAAACGAAAAAATTAAAATCGTGAAAGTTCCAAATAACCTAAAAAGGTTGGGTTCATGAGGGAGCTATGGCCTAATGCACAACCTGGCGTGTATAGAGAGCGAGTTTTATTTCTCAATATACTGGGGTATAAAGCTTATGCACCAAGTTAATCGCTCGTGTTTGTTTGTTAGCCAAAATGCATAACGGAGTGGCGTGTACGCTGTTACCGCTTTTGGCTGGTTAAGTATATTTCCGAAAGCAGGGAGTATTCGGCAGCATATATGTGTCAGGTTCCATAAATTTATGTCACTTTTTGTTTTATATTTTCCTTATTATCGAAGTATATTGTTGAAGTATATACGAATGTGTGTGGCGATGCAATCGTAAACTGGAGTTAAAACGTTTACTACTGCGGTCCGACTCTCTGGTTTCTATGCATTTGCTGAGCCTGTTAGGCAAATTAAGCCTACAGTATAAGTGGTGCTCATAGCGTATCACATTCAATCTTTCTTTTGTTTAATTTAAGGGAATGCTTGCGCCAGTGCTCTACATGCGATACGATTTACTGGTTTATTTTCCTGAAACAAAAATTTCACAAGTTATGTTTGTCAAATACTTTCATTTAATTCGTCCCATTACATGCATAAAACCGAGAACATATACTTTCAATGTAGCCTGCATTATATTATACACCAATTAAGCATTGTAAAGACAAAGGCTTTCCCTTCCTATGAAAACTTCTTTGTTTGTTTTTATTATGACATCATACTTTCAGGCTTGGTTCGGATAGCCACGAACGTCATCGAAAACTCTGTTTCTTACCAAGGTTAAGTGAAGCGTAAGATGTTTAAGCCAGGTCTGTAGCTCCTTTCACGACGAACCACAGTGAAACGGTCACACGTAGGTATCGGTGAGAACTCGGTGTATTGTAGACACATTTTTTACACCAGCCAGAGATTTTTCATCATTCACGTCCCTAATAAATTAGCAATAAGTTTTGTCTTCTTGGACAATATGTTTTCGCTCTAAAATATCACAAAAATGTAGAAAACCGAGTTTTTCGAAATGTTTGGTCGACGTTCACGCCCGACTTGAAGCAAAAACGTCGACATTTTTAAGTTTCTTGATCTTTTTTCCGGGTTCATGGATCGTTGACGTTTTTACCAAAATAGCGAATAAAAGAGAACTTGTGTCAAACGCAGCGTAAAGACTTCTAGAATTTGTTGGTAACCAGCCTTTAACCAGGTCAACTTTTTTCGAACGAATATTAATGCATACCACTTTCGAATGCATCACACAAACCTGTGTTATTTCCATATTTCCACAACCAACAAAATATCGAATCATTTGAGAATAACATCTAGAAAAAAGTCTGAAATCAGCGTCAAAAATATTTTTGACCTTAGAATTTGGGAATATTTTCCATTGAACTAGTAGGTACCGTAGGTAGGGCGTAATAACTTCAAATGTGGATTAATGGGTTGTTCTCAAAGGAAATTCTTTCAAAGTCAAATCGTATCCAGGTCCCAAAGTTCTATTGTGTTTTTGAAATATACCTAGACATATTTGCTATACTGAGTATTTCACATGCATGCAATTCATGCGATCTTCTTGGTTTCGATTTATTAAGTTTAAGCTCGTTTTAAATTGTTCCTGGTGTTTTGGTGAAGAAAATTCTTTCATCCCGGACAAGGACTGCTCAAGCGAGATAAATGTAAATCCTCAGCCTAATGCCTCGTGCTGTGTGTTTTGGTGATTAAAATTTTTTGAACTCTTCTTTCTTTTAATTTTGTCCTTTGGCGGTTTCTTTTACTGTAAAGGCCGCAAATCTTCAATTTGAATTCTGATCAGGTCGATGCAGATTATGTCATCTTATCTGAATAATATGTGATTCCTCTTCAAAAATATCGGCTGTTACGTTCCACAATGAGAAAATGCCGTTTTAATCATTGTTGAATTTGCGCAAAAGGATCTAATTTTGTGAAATTACCCGCTGCCGGCATCAGAACGGAAGGTTGCGCAGGAAGGATAATTGTTTTTCTATGTTAAGAAAATCGTTAAACTTTGTAAGCACGCACGGAAAATTTTGAACACAGCAAAACTTATTTCGCAATCCTATGACGTTTTTTCCGCATGCTTGCCTTCGTACGTAAACGTGTTGCCAAGTCGACCATTGAAGTTGTTGTTTCCAAGATAATTTGGGGCGTTTCTATATTTTTACGTTTCATTTCTATAAACTACCACGCGATGCTTTTGACAGACTAATACATGTGTTGCTATTTATATACTGTTTAAAATATTCTTTTGTTGTGAAACCTAATTCTTTATAGTAATTACGCGCTTCTTCAGAAAAATCTTGAAAAAGAGGAAACTGCTTTTACGGCGATTAGCCGATTTCTGCTCTCCTACCTCTTATCCTCTAATAAAAACAGACGTCGTTCTTGTATTCAACCAAATGTAGACTGACTCAACTCTTTTCCAACAAACCACAGCGTAATCAATCAATTAATTATCGTTAGGGTGATAGATTGGAAATTGCATACCTCGGGAAGTTGTTCGTTAAGCCGTAAAACGTGTAAACGTGTAGAAAACTTACTAACAATAAAAGGATTCACAAATGACATATCGATTACTAATACTATGTAAAAACACACATTATGGCCACAAAAAAAAACACGTCGTGGAATATACATTTAACTATACAACTAAAAACGTATCAATGTGCAGTGCTTCTTAAAATAAGTGTGTAAAAATATTCTCGTGACACGAAAACTTTGGAAACTTTTTGCGTTTGTTGGCATTCTGTGCGCAGTTCTTGTATTTTTTGCAAAGCCATTGTCGTTATTGCTTAATTAAGCTACGTCATGCGTTATAAGTTATAACCACGTTATATTTTATAATAATTATGATACGGTAACAACTTTTGTCTGAAAGGAGAAAGGTGTTCAAAAAGTCGTTCCAAAGTGTTCAAGGGCAAGAACAATGTTTTTTTTAGCGACGAATTATTCCACCAATTAAAAAAATTATTCAATTTAAGTTAAAAAAAAATTTAAAGTATAAACGTTTTTTGAAAAATATTTTTTATCTGTTAACACGAGACTTCTGTGTTGCGACGTCACAGTCAATTGACGCCGCACCTCAGGAATTTAAGCAAATTGCTAAAAATGGCTCGTTATTTCGCAAGTTGGTAACGAAACTCCCTCTAATTATTTCTATTTCTGTGAACTTGCTGAAAACTAACCTTTGAAGTGCTGTAATCGGTCACGTGATCACTTGCAAGCTGCATCTTTGATCGTTTTAAGTTTTAACGCAAAATTTTGGTGGTGTGTAAAACTGTAAAAGTATTTGTCGATTTTCCATATATTTGTAGCTTTGTGTTCTATGTTTCTATTTTTTTATCTTGATTGTCTCGACGTGTCCACAACGATCATATGACCATGAAAATAATGTCTATGTTTGAAGTCGAGGTTGCCAAGACTCGTCGAAATTTATTGTTTTGAATCTATCCGCTATTTTTTATACGTTTGCACCGTTACGCGCTAATAACTATCTTTTGTATTCTAATTTTAACTATCTTGCTGCTTGTAAACCAAAGAGATTGCGAAAGGTTCAATCAGTTTACGTCACTCTAAAATCAGCTACTTTCGGTTGGAATTTGCCGTCCCTCGTAATGGATGTTGATGGCGGTGATGGCTTTGTAATGGATGGTGCAGCTGCAATTCGTTTTGTCGCCAAGGAAGTTGACTAAAGAGAAGATCCTTCGAAGAATTAAAAACATTTTCGGACAGAAATGCTAGAACGTGGCGTTGTGTAATGTACATGTCTGCTTTTATTCAATATCAGTTTTATTGATGGTAAGTTAAAACAAAACGATTTTTGACGGTAAGTGTTGTTGAAATTTATTCGAAGAGAGATTGGCTGATAAAGCAAAGATGTAAATATATTAACATGAATGGACAAACATGCACTAAGACAAAAGTAACTTATAGACGGGATAGTTAACACCCAATTACCGTTTAATTGACAAAATCTTGTGTCAGTGTAGCGTTGTTTATTGAAGAGCTTAAATAAAAAGCAAAAACGCGCTGGGACAAGGAATAAAAACGTCTTTAGCAGCTTTTCTAAATAATATTTCGGAATAGAATATTTTGAATATTAACAATATATATATATATATATATATATAAATATATTAAGAATATTTTGGTCCCTGCAACTTGTTAAGTGAACTGAAATTTTTCTATTCAACAATTGTTATGACATAACCGAAATTTTTTTTTCTCAGAACGAAGAAAGGAGGAATAAAATTTAAACCATATCTGACCAATTCAAAATCATGGGACGTATTACTTGGTTTTTAACTTAAGTGAGTCCAAAACAAAGTTGGCCATGAATGGAAGACTCGCACATTTTCTTCTTCTATATTCACTCTTCAGGTTGAAGCGCAATGAAATATATTTCAGAGATAAACAACTAACTTTTATTTATTTGAATAAACTTCTCTGTGCTTTTTATGTTAACACCGACTAACTTGAATCAACTGTATAACTGTGTTTGTTGTCAGGCAGCAAAATGTAGCAAAGAATCAATAAATGCAATTTCTTTTGTTTTATTTACAAACGCTCTGACTGAAAATACTTTTATAGTATATAGTTCTATAAAAGTACTAAAAGTAAATTTGCATTATTTACACAAAAATGTTCATCATCGTTGCGTTATGCGGTTCATTAAAGAAGCGATTACATAATAAATTGAATGCAAGTAATGTTACAACAAATCAAATAACATCTATGTTCTACACCCATTCATTAACGTATGTTTGTAAACAATCTGTCAAAAGAGCTTCCCATGAAATCTAGCACTGTTCGTCTGTGTTCTCCCCTTCAGTTTGTGCTAAAGCGTATTTGTAACGCGTCATAATCTGCTGCCAAGAGTAATAATTGTTTCTCCACCTGTAGATGAGGCTGCCCAAGTCTGCAATAGACAGTATTGTATGATCAATTAGGATGTTAAAATTCCTCCAAATGGTCATTGCAATCGCATCAACACATTTACTGAAGTCCGGTCGATCGAGAAATGTCTTGCACCTCACTCACCTTTGTATAAGTTGTCAGCACAGAAGCACGCCCGGCATCCAAGTCTCTCCGCGCATCTCCTCTGATCATAGTTGGTGCACATGTCTGGATAATCTGCTGGACATCCTGGGAGATACCCCGTATAGATACCGTTCTTTTCACTACATGCGTAAAAATCTTAGATTCAGCTTTTATCTTTCTGGTAATGCAGTCGATGTAATAACACGTGAAAGAATTTGACTGAACATCAGCGACCACCAGATATTTGCCACCTACCTGTAAGCCCGGAATCTTGGAAGCCAGTCGGTTATGATTTGGTATTTCCATTGTACATAGTCACAGACCCACGCCTTTCTCTGACCACAAGCGCTGGTCGAATGATACAACTGGTAGCAGTCAGGTGGAGATACTGGTGGAGATACTGGTGAAGATACTGGTGGAGATACTGGTGGAGATACTGGTGTTGATACAGGTGGAGATATTGATGGAGATATTGGTGGAGATACTGGTGTTGATACTGGTGGAGATACTGGTGGAGATACTGGTGTTGATACTGGTGGAGATACTGGTGTTGATACTGGTGGAGATACTGGTGTTGATACTGGTGGAGATACTGGTGGAGATACTGGTGGAGATACTGGTGTTGATACTGGTGGAGATACTGGTGGAGATACTGGTGTTGATACAGGTGGAGATACTGGTGGAGATACTGGTGGAGATACTGGTGTTGATACTGGTGGAGATACTGGTAGAGATACTGGTGGAGATACTGGTGTTGATACTGGTGGAGATACTGGCGTTGATACTAATTCACAAACCATACACATTTATTGATACAAAACGTCAAGTATAATACATTTGCGTTTTAATCCTATTTCTACGCGCATTTTGATAGCATTTGTTTCATTTCTAAATTCTTTAACTGATCTTACCATTCTGGGTGGGTGAAGGTCTTGGAGTGAGCTTGCTTGCAGTACATCTGGTGCTATTGCAAGTAATAAAAGTGCAATTAAGAAAACTTTCATCACTGAGATTGAACAATTCACGAGATCGATCGCAGTTGTAATAGTTCACTTCATCGAGTAGAACACATTCTCCTACCTCCAAGAAAACTGTGACAAAACAGCAAATGTTTATAAAATTAAGTAAAATGTAAATAAATTTCTAATACTTTTTGTTTGCGAAAATATTTTCAATAATCAAGTTGAAATGAGACAGATCGCAAAAGAACATCCCTGCCTGGTTTAGAGGGTTCGCTGTTGTTGATAAAACCAGTCAGGCCGCATAGTTGCTTGGGCTTGCATGCACGCACCGTGAGATTGCCTTCGTAAAACCTTGACTTATCAGCACTGAATGCATTGTAGCCTTGATGGCAGTTTAATGGACTTTCTACTTCTGTAAAAAGGTTTATAAGTTGAATATGAATTCTTTGAACTTTTATTAATAAGCAATCACTAAAAGGTTAAGAAATATTTGCGTTGAATTGCGATTCGCGATTATAAACTTGAGTCAAAGATTTTCATTTTTCACCTTCACATTCTAGAGCTTTGTGACTTGGTTGAGTTTCGATGAACAATTTAATTCCGTTCTCAATGATCTCACCGAAACCGGATGCAATCGGTTGAAGGACGTCGCTAATTCTGTCCAAGTCACAACGGTAATTGGCGGCATCGAGAAGTCGTGCGTCAAAAATCTTGAAAGCCCTGCATAGTCATGAATAGATGTAATATTTTTGCAAGACAAGGACATAATGGAAATGTTTAAAACCTTGTTTTATCATGTTATTGCTTTCTTACCTTTTTGCTGCCGAAACATAATCCTATACGAGTTAAAATAATTTTACAATATCTTTAATGTTGAACTTTACAGTTATATATTTTATATCTATACATGTTTCTTTGGTGTAGTAAAGTATAACCCACGCGCATATATCCGCGTAATTAGTTGCTTTTTGCGTTTCTTCAACCACTTCTTGGCCCCATTTAAATAGATCTTTGAGTGTGGTGTCGTCACAAACATCATCAAACAAGGCCAGGATTTGACCCGGATCAGTTAAAACAAATTCACAGATGTCTCTGGTGTAAGGTTCGAAGTCTATTGTAGTCTCCTCACGAATGTGCGCTGTGAGAATTCGCCGATCGAGAAAGGTGTCAAAAATATTTTCTAAAACCTGCAAAGCGACATAAATAAATTCGAATCGCTAATTTCCATGTTGATGTAGATACAAATTATTAAAACGTTAACGCTTTATTATAGGAAAGTATATGCTAAATTTTTATATAAAGATTAACAAAATCATTTGGAAGTATTAAATGTTCAATGTTTCCTTTAAAACGATGAGAGATTTATCAAAGACAATGTTTAACACGTAGCACATTTAAATTTCTTAGGATTTTGCAACTTTTTTCTTCCAAATGCGAATAGATTGGTTTTCTTGTTGTATGCAATAGCAAATATTGTTACGACGATTGCCATTGGTGTTTGATGGCGATATCAATTATTGATGTTACCTGGACAATCTCTGTTAAACGTGGATGCGCTTCCAATACAGATGGACAGGCTGGTTGAAGACAATTATGAAAAACCGAATAGAGGCAACGATCTAAACGACTTAGATCACTGCTGTCAATGTCCGTTCTGTAGATAAATGTCATTAAATTTGTGGGGACACAAAATATTCAGATCACTGAGTTTTTTTTTAGAAATTTTAATTTCATAACTTTGCCGTTTATTTTACCTTCTGCAAATATCAGATTTGTTTAATGAGTTTCCAAATGTTTCGTTAATACAATTTGTGACTAAGTTCCAGGCAGTTTTCTTCGAACAACCAGGCAGCAATGGAAAATCTGAGCACATCAAGTTGATGTAAAAAACATATCTTAAAAGTCTTAATAAATTTCACCGAACATTAATTCAAAGTTTGCATTAATCTAGTTAACATATAGAACGATGAAACAAACAGAAGCATGTAAATTAAAAAGCTAAACAGGTACCACCAGGTTCCATTGAAGGGCACGGGTCTGGGTCTCGGTACAAATCGCCGGAGTCACATGCCCCTGAATAACCAAAACAAGATCGAAATCTGCAATATCCAACATCACCAGGCAACGATTCTTTTTCGTTTCGAAGACTCGCACAATTCTGCTCCGAAGATAATTCATACCAAGGAACGCAACGTGATTGTTGGACAAAGAATGTTTCTTAATGTAGAAAATAGTCAATTACTGTATAGAAGTTTTGATTTTAACGATTCTTATATTTTATATGTTCACCATTATTCTAGCGGTATCATGTACTATGTAAATTATACTCACCATCATTGGTGTGGTTTAGATATTGAAAAGTTCCGCAAAAGTCACCAGTTTGGCAACTGCTCCATGCAACCAAATTGTCAGAGATTTTTATGGTTCGGTTTTCACTGAAAACTCGATCTCCCAATTGACAATACGCTGGGAAGTAAATATCTACAAAAAAGATACAACAAAGATTATTAGAAGTTTTTTAGGTATTTTTTAAATAAAAGTCACATGCAAATTTCTTATTCAAAATAGTTTTTAAGTCAGTGCGTAAATGTCATCAAAAATTATCTTTTGACAAAGAATTACTTGAATGTATATCATTCAAAATCCAAGAATTGCAATCTGTTCTGTGGTCGCATTCATGATATTCACATTTATACATTAACGAATTTTCTGAATTTTGCTTCAAAAATCCACAGCCATGATATTTTGTCTCGTTCCTAGATAAGCATCGACCTGACTGCACGAAAACTGAAACGAGATTCAAAGTTAAAATAGAATTTTTGACCATAGACACCTTAAATAGATGGCCTGATGATGAATGACCTTCAGATGAGCTTGTAGAAGGTTAAAAGTATGAAAAAGTAATTCCTCACCCGTCAAAACCCCCCAATAGACACCAGAATGAAGGTTTTACCATGTATTTGACACAAATTATGATGGGACCCAAGTTCCAGAGCATAGAGGATACCAGTCCTTCTATTTAAGGTGTCTGTGTTTTTGACTAAAAAGTACGAGACGTTTTAAAATTTTTAAAATGACAAACGAGTGATTGCTAAGCCATATAGTTACGATTACTTCAATCAATGCAGATAGACTTATTTAAAAGCAATTTTTATACATTGCTAAACTTAAAAAAACTTATTGTTTGTTAAATTATCCTGTTTAAATGACTGATATAATTCACCTGTATCGTCATCAGTTTTATTGAAGTACAAATAACTGCCGCAAACAGAATCATTTCCACCACAGTTTTTAGATGTAATATCATCTGAAATTTGCACGCTAAGGTTTTTGCCAGAAGATATTCTGGTACCAACGAAGCAGCTCATGTCAGAGGCGTCTAAAGTCGAAAAAGAAAATCGAGCATCAAAACAGTAGCTAAGATGAAAACCTTTACATCTCATTTAATGACGAACATGATAACAAGAATTTTGTATCACTCCAAAATATTTCAAACTGCAACTGAAAAACAATTTTTTTCAAGAAAATAGTTTTGCAAAAGTTTAAACAAGTTATGAACGTCGCCTGCTCTTGTTCATTGATCCTGGTCCAAACTTCCATATTTGGGCAACAAGATATAAAAATCATACAATTTGTGTTTATCGGAACAGACAGATCAGACATAAACAACTAAATATCGTTCTCTTTCCATGGGAATTCTACAAAGACAAGTTTGATTCCAGGCTCAAGCGATGATGAAATATCGCTGAATATTTGCAGACACTTTCCTCAATCAGAAAACAAATTAAAAGATTTCTGATACCACGATCACATTGTCACTTGATTTTAAAAACGGCATCACTCAATTCGTGGAGTAACGCTTCATGATGCAAGTTAATAATATATATTCAACAACCTTACGTTAATCGTTCAAGTTTTCAAGTTTATCGTTATATACGTTATTATAATGTATTCAGCATTATATATTTTCAAATCTATCCTAAGATTATAGAAGAATGTTTATTAATATTTGTTTTACAGGACGTTTATATTACTACGTTTGCGTGTGCGAAACATTTTTGATTATGCATTTACGCCCCGCACTTTGTTTACAATTCGTAACTTTATGATTTTTATGTATTTGTGCAATTATTTTGTACGTCACTTCTCGTGACCTTACTCTTGTGCTCAATCTGACGATGTTTTGTAATTAAAACTCTGATTGCTTTATCGCGACGTGACCTAAATTGATTCTCTTTTTTTTGTTGTTTGTTTTGTAACCCAAGTTTTGCAGCGTGAGTTTTGTTGCATTTGAGTCTTAAAAAAGCAAGTGGGCTGCTGTTGTGTTGGGGCCCAGCTTTTATAAACTATGCCCTTGCTTGATTGCTTTTCATGATGTTTGCTGTGTCTGTGGAAGGGGCGGTATTTTACGCTAATTGTACTTTGCTTTTAAGTTGAAATCTTTAAGTTTTTATTCATCTATGAGCTGTATTGGCGCTTGCCCTTACGTACGCATGACGACGGAGAACACGCATGTTTGCCGATTAAGCTTTTTCGCAAAAAGCAAATTGTATTTCAGCATTAAACTGTTGAACGTAAAATCAATTTCACGAACCTGGCAAACTCCATTTGTTCGTGACAGATATGTTGGAAACAAGTATTACCGGTTACCACCACAAACATCACACAAACACATCAAAAGATACTCACCTACGACGGCAACAGTCGTCATTTTCCCCCAAACAACCAACATTAGCACTAAGATTACTTTTAACATACTGAAAATGATTTGGTATTCTCGCCTAAAAATATCAAGATATTTTAATTTGCAAAAATCTCGGTTTACTAAAGATCCGCAGTAAAATGTGCTAGCTTTAATACTGAGTATTATCATCAACTAACTATTAAACCTGTCACACTTACGCCAAAAAACCTTCCTACGACTACAAAGTGCTCCGCAACGTGCCAAGATTGTGGTAGCAACACCGGTTTAAATACGCGACGGTACAACCGAGTAATTTGTTCAGAAGCTCATAGAAAAAGGCTGATTTAGAGTCACAGCAAAAATAGCTATGACGCGTTGTGCGAAAAAGGTTGTTTCGTTCAAAGAAAAAAGTTGCTAAACATCTTGGTAATTGAAGTAACTTTGTAGAAGAAAGTTAGGAAATAGAATTGAAGTTATAAAATTAGTGGTTTGGCCGATGTATGCAAATGGTTGCAATATGCATGCGGCCCTTGAACTGAAACAAGTTGCTAGATTGTTTCTATCAGTCTGTTTCAGATTTGGTATTCTACTGGCTATTTACAACGAAAAGGATGTGGTGAATTTACACCTTAAAAAGCTTGAGTAATCATGGTTTTATTAACTGATCTCAGGAATTAACCTCTCATTTGTGGTACCAATAAGAGTTGTAGCGACAAGCGGGGCGCTACATATGATATTTCGTAACTGGCATTGTAATCAAGGTCATTTTGAAGCAGTTGGTAGCTAGGTTAGAACGAGGTTGTGATCTGTACACGCCACTGCTTTACGCGTGTGGCAAAAAGTGTTGGAGTTATACAGATTAGTGTATTTTTCCCAGACACACAATTTCACATTTTAAGTTATTTAATACGCGCAATAAAGTAGTTCATAGTGGTTTGAACACCATTAAGAGAGCATCTGTCGTTGAAGGTATAAAGTTGCATGTAATGACCAAATCTTAGGATATGATTGATTAAAATCAGCGCATCTAAACACGTCAGAGTCTTTGGCTCATTAACCACCATGACACGCTAGGACGCACAATGCACTGACTGATGCGCCAATGTCGTTGAAACCAACGCGTCAGTGGCATACAGAACCACATAATTTTTGCATCGTTTGTGAGCTTCAAAAAGAGACATGCGAACGTGCGATGACGTATTTAGAATTGCTTTGAGAGGTCAGCCAAAGTTTTTAAATGCTCGGTTTAAAATTCCCATATTTTCTCTTCCGCCCGCCAAAAGTGCATAAAGCGCAAAAAGTTTCGGTGTTTATACGGTTCAAACATCGCTTCAAAGCGCCTTGAAATAAAATGCATTTTCACATTTTATATACGTGTAATTGCTGTCAATTTAATTATGTACAATTTTGAGACACCGTATAAGACAATCTCGTCAGGTGATAAACACAATCGTTTTGAAATGCCGTATACCAGCCAGTATGTTTCCCATTGTGTTATAGTTGATAATTAGTCTTTAATAACGAGATGCAATAACCGAAAAATTTAAAAGCGTAAAAGGGCCGATGACCCAAAAAATTTGGGTTTCTGAGTAGACCATGGCCTAATGCTCCCCCTTAGTACGCTGGCATGTATGGAGATCGAATTAGAGATAGACCATTTTACCTTGACTGGATAGCGCTTCTCAGACACTTAGAAAATTTTACGTCTCAATATACTGCTGTATAAAGCTTAAGCACCAACTTAGTCGCTCGTGTATGTTTGTTAGTCAAAGCGCATAAAAGAGTGGCGTGTACGCTGTTACCACTTTTGGCTGGTTAAGTATATTTCCGATAGCAGGGAGCATTCAGCAGCCTATTTGTGTCATGTTCCATAAATTTATGTCACTTTTTGTCGTATATTTGCGTTTTTTGTCGAGGACAGTCACATACAAGCGGGAGCAAACCAGGCTGATTGTTCATTGCGTTTAGCTATTTCTTTTATATAAATACATTCTCATATGCATTCACGAAACGTTGATTGAAATTGAATTCATGAAAGCAAAACTGGGTAAGATGTAGAATACAGAAGCTTTGAGGCTGACGCTGACGCTTATTTTGCGTCATTATTGCTGCCAGTTCTTCAATAATCCTCAGTTCCTCTTTCCTGCGAACCTGACCTTTAGTCAACCGTGACGACAACACTCACAGCGTCACCGTCTATTATACCAGCGTCAATCAAGTCAGGTGAATGACACTCGGTAAATTTTATTTTACGTTGTTCTACAAAAGAATCGATTCTTCGGGTTGAATGAACGTGAACTGTTTTGCCAAAGGTTTGTTTCCTCAGTCTTCTTTTTTTTAGCATCGGGAACCACATTCACAGACAAAGGATCGTTTATCTTAGATTTTGCTTTTACCAGACCAGATACGAGCAACACAAATTAGTCCGTGAGGTTAATTTCTAACTTTATCGTTTATTTGTATTAGCTAAGGTGTCTTTATAATTTAGCTCAAATTTTGTCAATTCAATCAGTTTATTTAGTTTGTAGATGAGCATACACCACATTGTTTACATGATGCTGAAAATTATAGCCATGTTGTTGCTGTCCGCATGCAGGATGACAACTGTCAATGGAGGTGAGTTCTCTCTATGAATGTGCAACTTTTTATTATCTGAGATTGTGTTAATTCGGTTCAAACCTGCTTTTGATTTTAAACAAGTTTTTCGCGAGATTGTAAAATGGATCGGTTGCGTCGAGAACGAGAGTCACAAGTTTTAAGTTTTCTCATTAACTCGATCTCACTCTCAAGTTTACTCGGTCGTTAACTTTTTGCGCAATATGAAGTAAATAAATATGAATATGAATAATATGAACTAAATATGATTTATATTGTTGAATTATATGAATGTGTGCTCGCGATGCAAACCTCAACCGGAGTTAAATCGTTTTCTACTGCGGTTCGACTCCCTGGTTTCTATGCATTTGTTGTGCCAGTTATGGAATTTAAGCCTACAGTATATGTGGTGCTCATAGTGTATCACATTCAATCTTTCTTTTGTTCAATTTAAGGAATTGTTTGCGCCAGTGCTCTACATACGATACAACTTACTGGTTTATTTTCCTGAAACAAAAATTTCACAATTTATGTTTGTCAAATGCTTTCATTTAATTCGTCCAACTAAATGCATAAAAGCGAGAACATATACTTTGAATGTAGCCTGCATTAGATTATAGACCAAGCATTGTAAAGACAAAGGCTTTTCCTTCCTATGAAAACTTCTTTGTTTATTTTTATTATGACGTCATACTTTCAGGCTTGGTAAGGATAGTCACGAAATCATGTACGTCATCGAAAGCTCCGGTTCTTACCAGGAATATCAGCAATTATGAAAATATCAATCAAGTCAGCAATAAGTTTTGTCTTTTGGGACATTTTGTTTTCATCGTAAAATATCACAAAAATTTAGAAAACCGCGAGTTTTTCTAAACGACGTTCCACGTTCCACGTTCACGCCCGACTTGAAGCAAAAACGTCGACAGTTTTAAGGTTTTTGATCTTTTTTCCGGGTTCATGGATCGTTGACGTTTTCGCCAAAATAGCGAATAAAAGAGAACTTGTGTCAAACGCAGCGTGAAGACAACTAGAGTTTGTTGGTAACCACCATTTAACCAGGTCAACTATTTTCGAACGCATGTTAACGCATACCACTTTCGAATGCACACAAACCTGTGTTATTTATTACCATGTTTCCACAACCCTACAAAAATGCAAAATATTTGAAAATAACATCTAAAAAAGTCAGAAATCAGCATCGAAAATAATTCTGACCTTAGAATTTGGGAACATTTTCCATTGAACGAGTGAATGAAAGTTTTCGTTGTCATAACTATCGTAAAATGACGCAAAGGTCATTTTGCAAGGTCCACAATCTAACACATTGTAGCTTTTGCTCAAACAAAAATCACAAGCAACAAACATCAATCGGTCTAAAATCGATTTGTCGATGTTAAGTGTCGGTGTTTTTATAAACTAGATGCCACTGGCCTGTACTGTCATGTTGGAGAGACGATTGTTTCAGCGATGAACATCACCGTGGAAGCTTCGAATGAA
Source organism: Clavelina lepadiformis (assembly GCF_947623445.1). Classification (NCBI taxonomy): domain Eukaryota; kingdom Metazoa; phylum Chordata; class Ascidiacea; order Aplousobranchia; family Clavelinidae; genus Clavelina; species Clavelina lepadiformis. The sequence goes on from NC_135241.1 coordinate 23,865,980, forward strand.
ATGGTTTCTGAAAGCTGCGGAGGAACTGACTTCGTTTGCGGCAGTTATTTGTACTTTAACAAAACTCGTAACGATACAGGTAAACTGAAATTGTTTAGATAGAATATTATTCTCGACGAAAGGGATAATTTATTTTGTTTGTAAACCTATATACCCTTTCCGCATGGTGAGTGAATATAAATAATATAGGCAAGTTTTATACGAAGTATCTTAACTTTGATTAATAGTATAAGATATTTTAGTAAAAGGATTGACTTTCGTTTCAGTTTTCGTTCTGTCAGGACGCTGCATAAGCAGGAACGAGACAAAATATCAGGGCTGTGGGTTTTTGCAACAGAATACTGCAAACTCATGGATTTACGGTTGCGAATATTATCAATGCGAACACAGCAACAACTGCAACTCTGGCCTTCTGGAAAATTATTCATGTAACATTTTTTCTATAAATGTGGTATATACAGTTGAAGCGTGAACATGCATGAATAAGTAGTGAACGTAAAAGAATTAATCACGCCAACTTTTTCCGGGCTATGAATTTCTCTTATTTTGGCCAGATTTATACTTTCCTGCCTATTGTTCTTTGGGAAATCGAGTTTTTAACGAAAACAAAACTCTTCAAATATCCAATAATTTATCGGAATCTTATCTGAATAAATGCCAAATCGGTGATGTTTGTGGAACCTTCCAGTACTTCAACCACACCGACAGTGGTGAGTATGTAGGATATACGCTGATAATGTTTAACTGTTTCAGATGCAAAATTGCAAGTTTGAAACTAACTTTTGTTTATTTTTGCTTTCAGGAACATTTTTCGTCCAACAGGCTCAATGTATACCTGGGCACAGGATACCTTATGAGTGGAATTGTGCGAGTTTACGCGAAGAAGATGTATCCTCATCCGGTGAAGTTGGTTACTGCAAATTCCAATCTTGTGTTGGCGAATCAGTGCAATGCAATAACTTTGATCTCGACTTTGGTCGACGCACGTGCTTGTCTCTGGAAACAGACGGTAAATTACTTATGGATTAGCTCGTTACGAAATCGTATGCAGTGATCAGATAACAACTACAGGCTGACAAATACCGCTTTGCGTCATTAAAAACTTTGCATCCATTTTCTCTTTGTTTTGACTTAACTTCACTAGATTTTCCGCTACTTCCTGGCTGCACTGCTGCGACGGCTTGGAACTCTGTTGTGAACTGTTTTAAAGTGGAGTTTGGAGACGCATTAAACAGCTCTGATATTTGCAGGTAATGAGATTGATTAAGTTTAAGTTATGATGCTTTTCAATTGCCAGCAATTGTTAGCAGCTTATCTACATAAGTTTTCATTCAGATTAATGCCAGATAGCCGGGATTTTAATGACTTAGAAAGGTGCATTGGTCGTTCTATGAGCGAATGCATTCTTCCCGCCTGTCCTTCAGTACTCGGTACACATCCGCGGTTAACCGAACTTTTCCGGGTAAATTTTTACAAGAAAAAACATATCAACAGTTAAATACATATAGTTTCAGACATAGCTCTGTTTTTTTAAAAAATGCCGAACTGGAACATGCATGCAATAAACCTTTATCTTTCCAAAGTTTTTTGTAAATTTTTTTTAAATATTATTTTCTATGAAATAAACTTATGTTGCTATGAAGGTTTTAGAAATTATTTCCGATCCATTTCATTTTTCCTGGTCGGAATTTACGGAAAACATCCTTCAAGAGACCACAATAGACATCAAACCTTACACCAGAGAAATCTGTGAATTTTTTTTAACTGATGTGGATCAAATTCTGATCTTATTTGATGATATTTGTGACGACACAATTATAGATGACCTTATAAAATGGGGTGTAGAAGTGATTGCTTCGATCCAAAATGCTACGAATTACCCGGATATACGCCAGTAAGTGGGACGAAACACTGAATAAGTGTTGCAAAAGTACTTTTGAATAAAATATTCTTCCAAAAACTTTATTTTTTCCAAACGTAGGGCTTTCGAAATGTTCGACACACAACTTCAAAATGCGACAAAAACGCGATGCAGCTTGGACAGAATCAGCGAAGTCTTTGAACCAATTTTACCTGGGTTTAGTTACTCCATTGAAAACCTAATTACACTGTTCATTGAAGCTGAACCGGCTTTCGGAGTCTTGATGAATGAATGTAAATTAATAGCACAGTGTTAAAAATCAAGTGATTTTTAAATGAAAAATTTTGTAACGGTTTAAGGCGAATACAAAAACAAATTTCGTTTGAATTAGCATCAACACCAGTATCTCCATCAGTATCAACACCAGTGTCTCCATCAATATCTCCATCAATATCTCCATCAATATCTCCATCAATGTCTCCAACAATGTCTCCAACAATGTCTCCAACAATGTCTCCATCAATGTCTCTTCCAGTATCTCCACCTGACTGCTACCAGTTCTATCATTCCACCAGTGCATGTGGTCAGAGAAAGGCGTGGATGTGTGACTATGTACAATGGAAATACCAAATCATAACCGACTGGCTTCCAAGATTCCGGGCTTACAGGTAAGTCTAAAATTTGAATCTAAAAAATTTGTTTTCTTCAGAGATTTTATTGTTACGTTTTTGCTTTGTGTTCACATGTTTGTTGATACAGTTTGTACTTTTAGCGAAAGCAACCAAATCGCTACCGAAGATGTTCCGCTTTGCCCGCCAATCCACTCTGGTACGTGCATCAATGACGATCAGATCCAATGCATTGAGAAAAGTGGATGCCAACTGTGCTTCTGTGCTGATAACTTGTACAAAGGTGAGATCACTACAACAAGTTAAAGATATTTAAAATTTGAACTGTGGTGAATTAGAGATGAATTTTGCAAACTTTTTTGTTTAAACATCTACAATCTCGTCTTATAGATTTGGCCAACTTAAGCCAAATGTGGAGAGACGATTACGACACCTGGCAGCAAATAATGAGTCGTTACAAATATGCTTTGGATATGTATGATGCTGGAAACAGCCAGCAGTGTTGAACACATTTCTGAACTTGTATATTATGTAACCGTATTATACTCGCGTTAAGTGTAATATATTTGTCTTCTGTAATGACTACAGGGTCATATTCGATCATAAATTATTATCAAACAAACAGTTGAGATCAGATGAAAATACATAAAACCTACTAAGGACAATGATTATGTTAACACTGTTGTGTGGCAATTTGCTTTCAGCTACAGCTTCAATATTTGCCACAGACGCAGCTGAACCATATATAATATAATCAATTTCTTCAATCACCACAATATCCTCTGGTCTTCATTATCTTAAAACTATGAGAATGTTTATTGAATGCGCATTCTTATCGTGTATTTGTGTGTCGTGTTTTGCGTAAAAAGTTATGCCTTCCATTATTATAAATAACAATGGATGCATTATATCACTTCTAGATGTAGCACAATATATCTCTATTTGAAAATAAAATTGTGATTATTGATGTCGGAACAAATGTTTAAATGAAAAGCACAGAGATAGATTTTTTCCATGTCTTTTCTGGTGAGGAAAGTAAAGTAAAGTGTTCGACAATTTTAAACAAAAGCTTAATAAATATTCGATAAAAACCAAGAGCCTACGTTTCTAACACACATGCGATTTTTGTCTGAATTAGCTAACATTTACTTAATATTTACTTAATAATTTATTCCTCAAAACTATTGTGGTATTTAGTCTGTGTCGCTGCTCAGAGACATCTAGCGACCATTAAGTTGAACGAATTATATTTTCATAGAGATTCCATCAACACTTTTCTGTTTTAATCAGAAATTCTGCAGGTAATTTTGGTGCTTTGCCATCGCGCGCATATCGCATAAGAAACCTATTAGCTGTACAATACAATAATAAGAAGAACAAGAAATCTCATTTTCTTGCTGATAAAATATTTTTGACAAAAAAATAACAATAAAAAGATTGACTTATACGTTTTAACGAGAGTTTTTACGGTGACCTTTTATGCAAAGACTCGAATATATGCTTCAAGTTTATGCGTAAAGGATGGCATGTAACCTGTTACCACTTTTGGCTGGTTATAACTATATTTCTTCTATATGCCAGTACCGACAACTTGACATCAGTTTTAGTTTCATATTTCTTTCATATTTGCGTTTTTGTCGATAAAATTTAGAGTACAGAAGCTTAGAGGAATAACAAATGTGGTATTACACATTTATATATTGGTTTTGTGAGGGTAATGTGTATAAACTTGGTTGCCTGCAGTAGTTGAGTGATTTTTTGATGGAAATGTTTCTGTTATTTTGCGGCATTTTCCTGCCAGTTCTTCAATATCCCTCTGTTCCTCTTTCCAGCAAACGTGACGTACTGTGTAGTCAATCGAGACAACGGGAAATACTCTCCTTAATTATATTGTTGACAAAGATTCACATGACTTACCTTTTGCTGATCCGCGGTGTCTTCCACTCTCTTTTAAACAATTTTAATTTTTAAAACTTGAACTGTCTGTATGCTCGGTCGAACATCAATTTTTTTAATTGGGCGTGTTTAGAATTTTTACACCAATATTGAGTCCACTATCTGGGCGTAGAGGTCTTTCTGTAAAATGCGTTTCTGTCTACAACCTCTCAGCTTAAAAACAGTTTTGTAAAGTCTGATATTTTACAGTGATGTTTTAGTTGTTGATGGTTTAGTAAAATTGTCAGATTTGAAAAAACAAAGTCAATGACAGAGTTGATGAAAACTTAAAAAATTGTTCTTGAAACTGCCGATGACATCTCAGTTGTGATCTAACTTGTGTGGTTGGAAATGTTTTGGCGTATTTCTATTGGCTACTCGCAGCAGTATTTAAGAAAAACGGTTTTTATAATTATTTGCTCAACTTCGGTGGAAATATATTTTTGTTTGTTGCAACAAAATTTTTTTTTTTTCATATTTGAATTTCTATCTTTCAACTTTCAACCAATTTTCAATCTTTTCAATCAACTTGTTCTAGTCAACAGTCCTCTAGGTACAACATATTGTACTGTACTTATAAGGCAATCGTAGAAACAAGACAAGAGAATAATCATAAAAGAAGTGGTAACGAATATCTTGATCAATGGCGATATGGCGAATTTAAAAAAGCATCTTTTTCAAGTAAATATTTGCTAAAAGAATCGAATGACACTTTGATCAACAGGTTTCTCTGTTTTCTCAATGCTCTCTAAATTTTACTAGAAACTATTTGTGCACGTCTTTTGACGAGATTGCGAAGAAAAGCGAATAGGTAGAAGTGATTCAGCTGTTACTGGTGTTTTCTGTTCACTGTCCAGGTTTCACCCGTATAATACATATTGTCGCCTCCAACCAGAACAAAAGTATATAATCGCAATATAGTAGGAAGTTATACTGCAGTAAACATTGAATAACGCAATTCCAAATATCTATTGTAGTGTAATATAATTATAGGTAACCAATAAATGAATGTTTTTTTACAGTGTGCAAACCTGAATCTTATTTGTAATTCTTGTGAATTCTTGTGAATTGTGATGAATTGACTATACCCATATAGCTCGTCAAAACAAAATGGTGGCTTTTTACAAAAAAAAGAAATTGTGTTTCCTTGTTACTTGCGTAATGGTCGTGGCAATGACGAGCGTTTGTAATCTGAGAAGCAGAAATAACAGAGAGAAGAGAAGTGAAGTTGAAAAAGAGCAGGAAATAAAGGAAACTATAAAAAGTAAGAAGAGCGAAGTATTTAAAAGACTGCTTTTAAGGATTATTTCAATACGAACGGAATACTTAGAACTTGGACAGCTCATGGCTTGGAATACAAACCCATCATTATAATTTATACTTACAGAGTAAATGCAGTTTATGCAAAATATCGCCGACTAATATTTATTGCAAACTTCTCCAGTTCACTGCACCCCTTCTTATGAGGACACTTTTGGCAGTAGATCACTTGAAATCCAGGAAAGGTGCAAGAACCGATCTCAAAAAGTTGGAAGTATTCTCTCAAATACATTCAAGTACAACGATGACCTCAAAGTAGTCATGTGTGAAGTACCTAAGGTAGTTCTTCGCGATCTCTATAAACATGAGCTTTTTCGTGAAGAAAAATCACGACATAAATTTTAACTTTGACGTGTTCAAATAAATAACTTTCTGTAAATAATTGAGAGATTCTTTTACATATCTACAACTTGTCCGAATCAAGATGATCAAAACTTGGGCGTTTCATTCAACACAAGACCACGCATTAGACATTACTTTTTTACCACACTTTATATTACACAGGTGGCAAGCACAACTTGGCAAATATTATTACTCCGTCTTGGTGGATTCCAAGCAAATATCACAAAAGAGTTTCTTAAGAAATGGGCCTATTCGAAAATTCCAAACAAGCAATTTAAGCAGTAAGAATGCTATTTTAATAGGATTTGTACAAATTTGAAAGAGTTTAATGAATAAAAATTACTTTACCACTCTGCTATTTCGTGTTAGACTGAAAAATCCGATTAGTTACTTTAACAAAAAGCATTAAACGAGTCTATAAATTTTTCTGTATCCGATACAGTTTTTCTCGTTTATTTCTTTTAAAGATTGCAAAATCAAACAGAAGCACTTTTTCGTATGACCAACTATACAACTTTCTTTCTAACCCGACATCCCTTCGAGAGACTTGTGTCCGCTTACTTTGATAAGTTGTCAAATCGAAGCTCGTATCAGTTTTACAAAAATGAGGTTGGGAAGAGGATTGCAAAATCTCAAGCAAATGAGCATCTGCATGGACTGCATTCCAGGTACCGTAAAGTTTGGTGAAGTAGCTATGTGAGAATTAAATATACTGTAACACAAAGCTAATTGTAAGAATCTACACGTCTCCATTCATTGCTGCGTTCGTAAACACTTTGAAAACTGTGCAGTATAGATCCTGTCACAATCTCACGAGTTGACTTGGAAAAACGTGAAGATTTTAACAATTTGACAACCCAACAAAAGCGGGAAGTGATCGAATATATTCGTGTCATGAAATCTGGTGAAATTTCCTTTCCTCAATTTGTCAAGTGAGTTCTCGAAACTTTTTTGCACTATGAAATGTGCCTCATATATCCACAGAGAATTTATGGCCACCACCAACCATGAAGATTTGAATGCAACTATGCAATTGTCCAACTATGCCATGGTATACCATCAAAAGAGAGAATTTTTGTAGAGTAAAATTTTGAACTTCTACTTTTTCAGGTTTTTGGTTCAACAAAAGCTGAAAAATAGGGCAGGCGACATGGATATCCACTGGCGACCGCAAGTACAACTCTGTAAACCTTGTGCGTTCAACTATAATTTCATTCTTCGCTTTGAGAACATCACCTATGAGTCCAACAAACTACTAGACTACATTCAGAAACAAAATCCCAGTCTAACTTCGCATAAGATAACTTTTCCCGGAAAGGATCGACCGTTCGTTAAAAACGAAGAAACCACTCAACTATTTAAACAGATTTCCGAAAATGATGTTCAAGCTTTGAGAGAAATTTATGCGGACGACTTCTTTATTCTAAATCATGACCCATATTTATATGGTTGGGTTTAGTTGTATTTCTGGTTTGTTCGGCGTTATTCTCTTTGAAAGTCGACATCGCATGATTTTAGACTTGTTTGGCCGCCGATTGTAACTAATAATTATAACCAATATATTGTCCGCTAGTTTGTGCATTACCGAGCTGTGCCTGTGGTTTTTATCTTGGATATTTTTAGTTTTTTTAAGGTTTTTATACTCACGGCTCGAGTTGCATTTTGTGTATCACATATGGACTTTTTCGTTTGCGTCTTTTCTCCCGGAAGCGAAAAGCGTCGTTCGCTTTTAGAGGAAATGTAATTTTTAGGATTGCTTGAATGATGCACAGTGTGAGATACGTTTCTACGCAATTAATTTTTTTAACCGCACATTTAAATTGGAGAGTAATGTAAGATTTTGCAGTTTTGTATCTATACAATTTCTACACTGGTAGATTTCATGATTTAAACATTCCATTGCGGACTAATAGATTACATATTGATAGATCATATTATATTACATAGTCTGATAAATAATTGTGTATTTACGCGATAGAGATACGGCTACTCTTGTTTTAAAGTTGAAATATAGTCGCTATTTATGTTTTTATTGTTGTAGTTTGTTGTATGCCAATTACTTATAACTCTGTTATTGTATTACCTTTTACGATGTTGCTATTACACTTATTGTATGATTTTTTTAGTTTTAGCCCGTAGATATTTTACTGTAATTTTTACGTCAGTAGAAAATCTTTTTACCAAACTCAGAAATATTGGTTAAGAAGTCCAAAACATTTTGTACCCAAACGATATCATTTAGTTTGTGAAACTACAGACAAAATACTATATATATTATATAGTCTAATAGAAAACGGTTAAATTTATACCTCGTTGCGTGATAACACATTTCAATCAATCAAACAAAATTCTCTTTCCAAAGATCTTTGTCGTAATTTGAAGCATGTTTTTCGATGCAATGTCGCTTTGCTACAGCATGAGTTTTGTAATAAAATTGCTTTTAAGTTATTATAAGTTATTGCTATTTGGCGACTTCAACATCGCAGAAACTTTGGCAATGTGATGTAACTCGACCATTTCTTTGGTTCCCTTAACCAACTTTTTTGCAGCGTATTTAGGGTCAATCAGAGTTAGCAGTTTCTCCTCATGCTTGGCTTAGCTTTTTTTATTTAAAAAAATTCGTCACCGTTAGAGTTAGTTATTAAGAGCTAAGGGCTAATTGACAAAAATTCATTTCAAACACGAACATTTAAAACAATCAACAAATTTCATTTACTTCGACTAAATTCAAGTTAAAATAAACTTGTACAATGCGAAAAATTTCCCGCATGTAAGAATGTGAAGTCGGTACATTGTTTTATTTTGGCAAACATTCGCCGACAATCTTAGAGCGTGGTTGTGCGGTTTTACTGGACAAAATATTACCTCAAGTTTTCTTAAAGTGAACAGAATAATAATCGCCATTGGATTGTTCCCGTAACTGAACAAACAGAAAAAAGCAAATGGTGGTTTTACAAAAAGTAGCATTTAATTGCACAATTTTAACGAAGCATGGTCAATCTGTCTTTCTTTTCAATTCAACCAACCATGAAGGATGACAGCTGGCCCGGATAACTTTGGTTCCTGAAACGTGCTCTGTAATCTCAAAATATTTTGTCAGGGGTACCAAAACCTTTGGTCTGCTATCAAGGCTACAATGCGTTCAGTGCCGACAAGTCAACTTTCTACGAAGGCAATCTGACAGCTCAACTGTGCAAACCTGATCAAAACTGCGGATTCACCACCTATCTCAATACCAGCGACCCCCTGTACCCTGGTAACACGTTCTTTACCAATTATTAAAGCTATTATACACTAAGTTAGTTTGAAACTATTCACAATATAAATTCCTATAGTTGCTACTCATATCTGTCCAACGCATAGATTCTACACAAGCGATTGGTGACTGACTATTTTAAGCGTTTGGTGTTTCTAAATTGACCTGGAACATGTAACAATATTTCTTTAACATTGATCAGGGAAAAAGTTAAAACGCTGAACATTTTCAACAAACTTAGCTTATGTTTCATTGACACAGTTTACGTGGAATCGGGATTCTGTATTGAAGAAGCTGCACAGAACTCCCTTAACTGTTCGAAAGCGGCCCTGTAGCTATGATTGCAAAATCGATTTCTGCAATAGTAGCACATGCAATGAAAACTTGATCACTCCCATTCCTACGTCTTGTTCAAACAGTTCCGACGGTAAGTGGCATATCAAGAATTACAAAAAGTTACGTTAAGTTTAGTTAAGTTGATCGCCGGCAACACAAGACCCACAGCAAATCTGTGATCAGGTCTTTCATTAATTGATATCCAGTTGTTCCCATCCTGTACCCTTAGGCAGAGCCTGGATGGCGTGTTTGGTTGTCTTGGCACTTACGTCGGTGGATACCCTTACCAGGATCAAGGCCAGTGCAGGTAGAAAGGAACAATTTGTGGTTTCTTTCTTTATTTAAACATATTCTATTATAAACTCATTTGCGAATAATTTTCCTCTAAATTTATATGAAGTTTCTACTAAGCAACCTTAAAACGACTTGACCGGAAATTATACCGTATGACGTATGTTGTAACAAGAAATCTGCAATAGTTACAACGTCAATGACACCATAGCATGTTTAATCGGCAAAGTGCAGGAATGTTTGGCTGAAGGTTGTCCGACGGTTCTTGACGCAATCCCTGACGTAACACAATCATACGAGATCAGTAGAATGCATTTCTATTACGTTAAACTTGAATGCTTTATGATGAAACAGAGGCCGAACCTGGTTTTGATAAACCTCATCAGCGAGAGCTGCTATGTAGGCTACTGGTCACCTAGCGCCCATATAGCCTTCAGTGCGACATCTGTTTCATCTTTTTAGTAAAAAAACACAGCGGAGTCCAACGTCAAATTTTTCAGATAAAACGCAGATTCAATGAAGCACATTCTATATTTAAAAAAATTCATGTTTTATTCCCGATACAGACGGTCATATGCATTGCCTCTCGAATCCAGTCGTTAGAAAGCGGACTGAGAATGCTACTAGCTGGTGAAGGCTTAACTGAGTTGATATACGGCCTTCTCTGCCGTTCACCAGACACAACCTTTGTTCCATCCAACTTACAGAACCGGTTGAGTCTATTGGAACAACTTGACTTGGCCGATTTTTACAACCCTGTTTGCGACCAAGACGTTTTGCCAAATTTAATTAAGTATGCTGTAAGTACTGTGTACAGCATGCTTTGAACATGTGAGTACATCACGTAGGCTGCACTATATTACCTCGGTGTTATCAAAAATGGATATCTGAAAGCCTTGACGTCGACTTTATACACGTTTCAAACATTTCATACATTTTATACATTTACTGCAGCTGGCTGCGGATGCTAAACTTAATAGTGTAGCGCAAAATATTTTCTTAATCAATCCTCGGCGTCTTAACAACGTCATCAACCATTGTGCAAATGTGCAAAACAGCCAAAACTATAGTTTCCTTACAAATTGTATGCTATACAGCCGGAAGCTTTGAGAAGACTTGGACAACTAGATAATTCTAGTTGTCTAATTAGACTAATTAGAGCGAAATGCCGGTAATCTAGTTCTAATCTAATTTGTGAAATGCTTCTTTGCTCTAATTTTAATTCTAATCTAATTTCTGGTTTTCCTGAAAATACGACTTTGTCCGCATCGTTTTCCAGCAAGTTATACAAGAATATCCCTCGCGCAGGGAAAACCAGTGCCAAGCCGCCATCGCATTGCTTACACCGTACAGTCATAGTAGTTATTGTGACGAATACTATAGTCACAGTGACATAGTAGCTTGTAGTCAGCTACGATATAATGCAGGCTGGCAACGCGGCAATGAATGGAGAGTAGGCCTACCGGTACCGGTACCTATAATAATCTCATCCTGCGAAAGACCTTGTAGTTTCGACAACAACCAGAACAGCAGCTCGTCCGACTCCGAAGAAAAAGAGATGGTTAACACAGGCTTGTTCTCTTTCATGCCGTCAACTACATCAAGAAAAATATTTTGAAAGCCCTGCATAGTCATGAATAGATTTAATATTTTTGCAAGACACAAATAAAATGGAAATAATTGAAACCTTGTTTTATCATGTTATTGTTTTCTGATCTTTTCGTTACCTAAACATAATGATATACGATTGAAAATTATTTTACAATATCTTTCATCATGATCATTACAGTTATATATTTTATGTCTCTATATGTTTCTTTGGTGTAGTAAAGTATAACCCACGCGCATATATCCGTGTAATTGGTCGCTTTTTGCGTTTCTTCAACCACTTCTTGGCCCCATTTAATGAGATCTTTGAGTGTGGTGTCGTCACAAACATCATCAAACAAAACAAGGATTTGATCCGGATCAGTTAAAACAAATTCACAGATATCTCTGGTGTAAGGTTCTAAGTCTAGTTTAGTCTCCTGACGAATGAGAGCTGTGACATTTGACCAAATGTACAAAAGGTCGTTAAACGCCTGTTCTAAAACCTGCAAAGTGACATAAATATAACTCAAATCGGAAAACTCCCATGTTATGATTTAGACACAAATTAAATTATATATCAAAATGTTAACGCCATATATTATGAAACCGTGTGCTAAATTTTTATCTAAAAATTGACAAAATCATTTGGAAATATCAAATTTTCAATACACATTTGTTTTATAACGATGAGGGATTCCTCAAATGCAATGTTTAACACGTAGCACATTTAACTTTCTTAGGATTTTTTTACTTTTTTTTTCAAGTGCGATTAGATTGATTTTCTTGTTGTATACAATAGCAATTACCGTATACTGTTACGACGATTACCAAAGATATTTGTTGTTTTTCACAGGAAACAGTAAAAAAGAAACTTCAATCAAAACAATTGTAATCAGACTACATTTTATTGCAATATCAATTAATTATTTATTATAATTTAGTTACGACAGCTACTATTGGTATTGTTTTCATAGGAAACAGCGAACAAGAAACTTAAATGAAAACAATTGTAATCAATTTATATTTGATGAAAATATCAATTATCGCTATTACCTGGACAATCTCTGTTAAACGTGGATGTGCTTCCAATACAGATGGACAGGCTGGTTGAAGACAACTATGAAAAGCCAAATGGACGCAAGTACTTAAACGTCTTAGATCCCTGCTGTCAATGTCTGTTCTGTAGATAAATTTCATTAAATTTGTGGACACAAAATATTCAGATCATTGAGTTTTTTTTAGATATATTAATTTTATAATTTTTGCCGTTTATTTTACCTTCTGCAAATATCAGATTTGTTTAATGAGTTCCCAAATGTTTCGTTAATACAATTTGTGACTAAGTTCCAGGCGGTTTTCATCGAACAACCAGGCAGCAATGGAAAATCTGAGCACATCAAGTTGATGTAAAAAACATATCTTAAACGTCTTGATAAATTTCGCCGGAAATTAATTTAAAGTTTGCATTAATCTAGTTAACATATAGAACGATGAAACAAACAGAAGCGCGTAAATTAAAAAGCTAAACAGGTACCACCAGGCTCCAGTGAGGGGCAAGGGTCTGGGTCTACGACGAAATCGACGAGGTTACATGCCCCTGAAACACCGAAACAAGATCGAAATCTGCAATATCCAACATCACCAGGCAACGATTCCTTTTCGTTGCGAAGACTCGCACAATTCTGCTCAGAAGATAATTCAGACCAAGGGATGCAACGTGATTGTTGGACGAAGAATGTTTCTTAATGTAGAAAATAGTCAATTACTGTATAGAAGTTGTGTTTTTAACGCTTCTTATACTTTATATGTGTAACATGATTCTCTGGCGGTATCAAATCAAAATAATTTTATCTGTGTACATTATACTCACCATCATTGGTGTGGTTTAGATATTGAAACGTTCCACAAAAGTCACCAGTTTGGCAACTGATCCGATCAACAAAATTGTCAGAGTATTTTATGGTTCTGTTTTCACTGAAAACCCGATCTCCCAAATAGCAGGACGCTGGGAAGTAATAATCTACCACAAGATACAAAAAGTATTATAAGAAGTTTTTTAGGTATTTTCTAAATAAAAGTCACATGCAATTTTCTTATTCAATATAGTTTTTAAGTCAGTGCGTTAATGTCATCAAATAATATCTTTTGATAAAGAATTACTTGAATGTATATCATTCAAAATCCTTCGATTGCAATTTGTTCCGGAGTCGCATTCATAATATTCACATTTATACATTAATGACTTTTCTGTATTTTGTATCAAAAATCCACAGCCATGATATTTTGTCTCGTTTCTAGATATGCATCGTCCTGACTGCACGAAAACTGAAACGAGATTCAAAATTAAAATAGAATTTTTGACATTAGACACTTTAAATAGATGGCCTGATGATGAATGACCTGTATGATAAAAGTATGAAAAAGTAATTCCCTTCACAACCCCCCAAGAGACACCAGAATGAAGGTTTTACCATGTATTTGACACAAATTATGATGGGACCCAAGTTCCAACTTGGGACCCAAGTTCCAGACATCGAGCATAGAGGATACCAGTCCTTCTATTTAAGGTGTCTATGTTTTTGACTGAAAAGTACGACACGTTTTAAAAATTATACAATGACAAACGAGTGGTTGCTAAGCCATATAGTTACGATTACTTCAATCAATGCAGATAGACTTATTTATAAGCAATTTTTATACATTGCTTAACTTAAAAAACTTATTGTTTGTTAAATTATCCTGTTTAAATGACTGATAAAATTCACCTGTATCGTCATCAGTTTTATTGAAGTACAAATAACTGCCACAAACAAATTCACTTCCACCACAGCTTTTAGATGCAAGATCATCTGAAATTTGCATACTAAGGTTTTTGCCAGAAGATATTCTGGTACCAACGAAGCAGTTCATGTCAGAGGCGTCTAAAGTCGAAAAATAAAATCGAGCATCAAAACAGTAGCTAAGATGAAAACCTTTACATCCAATTTTATGACGTACATGATAACACGATTTTTTTATCACTTCGAAATATTTCCAACTGTTACAGAAAAACTATTTTGCTCAAGAAAATAGTTTTGCAAAAGTTTGAACGAATTATGAACGACGTCTGCTCTTGTTCATTGATCCTGGTCCCAACTTCCATATTTGGGCAACAAGATATAAAAGTCATAAAATTTGTGTTTATCGGAGCAGGTAGATCAGACATAAACAACTAAATATCGTTCTCTGTCCATGGGGATTCTACAAAGACAAGTTTGATTCCAGGTTCAAGTGATGATGAAATATCGCTGAATATTTGCAGACACTTTCCCCAATCAGAGGACAAATTAAAAGATTTCTGATACCACAATCACATTGTCACTTGATTTTAAAAACGGCATCACTACATTCGTGGAGTATCTCTTCATGATACAAATTAATCATTATTATACAACCTTGCATCGATTGTTCAATTTTCCAAGTTTATCGTTAAAAACGTTGTTGCAATGTACTCAGCATTATTTATTTTCAAATCTGTTCTCAGATTATAGAAGAATGTTTATTAATATTTGTTTTGATTGGTAATATTTATATATTACTAACATATTGTTATTATTATTAATATTAATGTATTATTAACATTTATATACTATTACATTTGTGTATACGAAACAATTTTGAATATTTATTTATTATTATTGATTGTGTACGTCACTTCTCGTGACGTTATTCTTGTTCTGAATCGGACGACGTTTTGTAATTAAACCTCCGATTGTTTTATAGAACTCGCCGTAAATTGATTCCCTTTTTTGTTGTTTGTTTTTTAACCCAAATTTTGCAGCGTGAGTTGGGTTGCGTTTGGGTCTTAAAAAAGCAACTGGGCTGCTGTTGTGTTGGGTTCCAGCTTTTATAAACTATGCCCTTGCGTGATTGCTTTTCATGATGTTTGCTGTGTCTGTGGAAGGGGCGGTATTTTACGCTAGTTGTTCTTTGCTTTTAAGTTGAAATCTTTAAGTTTTTATTCATCTATGAGTTGTACTAGCGCTTGCCCTTACGTATGACGACGGAGAACACGCATGTTTGCCGATTAGGCTTTTTCGCAAAAAGAAAATTGTATTTCAGCCTTAAACCGTTGAACGTAAAATCAATTTCACGAACCTGGCAAACTCCATTTGTTCGTGACAGATAAGTTGGAAACAAGTATTACAAGTTACAACCACAAACATCACACAAACACATCAAAAGATACTCACCTACGACGGCAACAGACGTCATTTCCCCCCAAACAACCAGCATCACCACAAAGACTATTTTTAACATAATGAAATTGATTTGGTATTCTCGTCTAAAAACATTAAGCTATTTTGATTTGCAAAAATGTTGGTTTACTAAAGACTCGCAGTAAAATGTGCTAACTTTAATACTGAGTATTACCGTCAACTAACTTTTAAACCTCTCACACTTACGCCAAAAAACCTTCCTACGACTACAAAGTGCTCCGCAATGTGCCAAGATTGTGGTAGCAACGCCGGTTTAAATACGCTACAGTACAACCGAGTAATTTGTTCAGAAGCTCATAGAAAAAGGCTGATTTAGAGTCACAGCAAAAATAGCTATGACGCGTTGTGCGAAAAAGGTTGTTTCGTTCCAAGAAAAAAGTTGCTAAACATCTTGGACAACTTTGTAGAAGAAAGTTAGGAAATAGAATTGAAGTTATAAAATTAGTGGTTTGGTCGATGTATGCAAATGGTTTGCAATTTGCATGCGGCCCTTGAACTGAAACAAGTTGCTAGATTGTCTCTATCAGTCTGTTTCAGATTTGGTATTCTACTGGCTATTTACAACGAAAAGGATGTGGTGAATTTACACCTTAAAAAGTTTGAGTAATCATGGTTTTATTAACTGATCTCAGGAATTAACCTCTCATTTGTGGTACCAATAAGAGTTGTAGCGACAAGCGGGGCGCTACATATGATATTTCGTAACTGGCATTGTAATCAAGGTCATTTTGAAGCAGTTGGTAGCTAGGTTAGAACGAGGTTGTGATCTGTACACGCCACTGCTTTACGCGTGTGGCAAAAAGTGTTGGAGTTATACAGATTAGTGTATTTTTCCCAGACACACAATTTCACATTTTAAGTTATTTAATACGCGCAATAAAGTAGCTTAGAGTTGTTTGAACACCATTAACAGAGCATCTGTCGTTGAAGGTATAAAGTTGCATGTAATGACCAAATCTTAGGATATGATTGATTAAAATCAGCGCATCTAAACACGTCAGAGTCTTTGGCTCATTAACCACCATGACGCGCTAGGACGCACAATGCACTGACTGATGCGCCAATGTCGTTGAAACCAACGCGTCAGTGGCATACAGAACCACATAATTTTTGCATCGTTTGTGAGCTTCAAAAAGAGACGTCCGAACGTGCAGTGACGTATTTAGAATTGCTTTAAGAGGTCGGCCAAAGTTTTGAAATACTCGATCGGTTTGAAATTCCCACACTCTTCCGCCAGCCAAAAGTTCATAAAGCGCAAAAATTTTCGGTGTTTATAAATTTTCGGTAAAATGCATTTTCACATTTCATATACGTGTAATTGCTGTCAATTTAATTATGTACAATTTTGAAACACCGTATAAGACAATCTCGTCAGGTGATAAACACAATCGTTTTGAAATGCCGTATACCAGCCAGTATGTTTCCAATTATGTTATAGTTGATAATTAGTCTTTAATAACGAGATGCAATAACCGAAAAATTTAAAAGCGTAAAAGGGCCGATGACCCAAAAAATTTGGGTTTCTGAGTAGACCATGGCCTAATGCTCCCCCTTAGTACGCTGGCATGTATGGAGAGCGAATTAGAGATAGACCATTTTACCTTGACTGGATAGCGCTTCTCAGACACTTAGCAAATTTTACGTCTCAATATACTGGGGTATAAAGCTTATGCACCAATTTAGTCGCTCGTGTATGTTTGTCAGCCAAAGCGCATAAAAGAGTTGCGTGTACGCTGTAACCGCTTTAGGCTGGTTAAGTATATTTTTGATAGCAGGGAGTATTCGGCAGACAATATGTGTCATGTTCCATAATTTATGTCACTTTTTGTCGTATATTTGCGTTTTTTATCGAGGACAGTCACATACAAGCGGGAACAAACCAGGCTGATTGTTCACATTGCGTTTAGCCACTTTTTTTACGCCCATATAAGGACATTCTCTTTATGCATTCACGAAACGTTGATTGAAATTGAATTTATGAAAGCAAAACTGGGTAAGATGTAGAATACAGAAGCTTAGAGGCTGACGCTGACGCTGACGCTTATTTTGCGTCATTTTTGCTGCCAGTTCTTCAATAATCCTCAGTTCCTCTTTCCTGCGAACCTGATCTTTAGTCAACCGTGACGACAACACTCACAGCGTCACCGTCTATTATACCAGCGTCTATCAAGTCAGGTGAATGACACTCGGTAAATTTCATTTAACGTTGTTCTACAAAAGAATCGATTCTTCGGGTTGAATGAACGTGAACTGTTTAGCCAAAGGTTTGTTTCCTCAGTCTTCTTTATTTAGCATCGGGAACCACATTCACAGACAAAGGATCGTTTATCTCAGATTTTGCTTTTACCAGACCAGATACGAGCAACAAAAATTAGTCCGTCAGGTTAATTTCTAACTTTATCGTTTATTTGTATTAGCTAAGGTGTCTTTATAATTTAGCTCAAATTTTGTCAATTAAATCAGTTTATTTAGTTTGTAGGTGAGCAAACACCACATTGTTTACATGATGCTGAAAATTATAGCCATGTTGTTGCTGGCCGCATGCAGGATGACAACTGTCAATGGAGGTGAGTTCTCTCTATGAATGTGCAACTTTTTATTATCTGAGATTGTGTTAATTCGGTTCAAACCTGCTTTTGATTTTAAACAAGTTTTTCGCGAGATTGTAAAATGGATCGGTTGCGTCGAGAACGAGAGTCACAAGTTTTAAGTTTTCTCATTAACTCGATCTCACTCTCAAGTTTACTCGGTCGTTAACTTTTTGCGCAATATGAAGTAAATAAATATGAATATGAATAATATGAACTAAATATGATTTATATTGTTGAATTATATGAATGTGTGCTCGCGATGCAAACCTCAACCGGAGTTAAATCGTTTTCTACTGCGGTTCGACTCCCTGGTTTCTATGCATTTGTTGTGCCAGTTATGGAATTTAAGCCTACAGTATATGTGGTGCTCATAGTGTATCACATTCAATCTTTCTTTTGTTCAATTTAAGGAATTGTTTGCGCCAGTGCTCTACATACGATACAACTTACTGGTTTATTTTCCTGAAACAAAAATTTCACAATTTATGTTTGTCAAATGCTTTCATTTAATTCGTCCAACTAAATGCATAAAAGCGAGAACATATACTTTGAATGTAGCCTGCATTAGATTATAGACCAAGCATTGTAAAGACAAAGGCTTTTCCTTCCTATGAAAACTTCTTTGTTTATTTTTATTATGACGTCATACTTTCAGGCTTGGTAAGGATAGTCACGAAATCATGTACGTCATCGAAAGCTCCGGTTCTTACCAGGAATATCAGCAATTATGAAAATATCAATCAAGTCAGCAATAAGTTTTGTCTTTTGGGACATTTTGTTTTCATCGTAAAATATCACAAAAATTTAGAAAACCGCGAGTTTTTCTAAACGACGTTCCACGTTCCACGTTCACGCCCGACTTGAAGCAAAAACGTCGACAGTTTTAAGGTTTTTGATCTTTTTTCCGGGTTCATGGATCGTTGACGTTTTCGCCAAAATAGCGAATAAAAGAGAACTTGTGTCAAACGCAGCGTGAAGACAACTAGAGTTTGTTGGTAACCACCATTTAACCAGGTCAACTATTTTCGAACGCATGTTAACGCATACCACTTTCGAATGCACACAAACCTGTGTTATTTATTACCATGTTTCCACAACCCTACAAAAATGCAAAATATTTGAAAATAACATCTAAAAAAGTCAGAAATCAGCATCGAAAATAATTCTGACCTTAGAATTTGGGAACATTTTCCATTGAACGAGTGAATGAAAGTTTTCGTTGTCATAACTATCGTAAAATGACGCAAAGGTCATTTTGCAAGGTCCACAATCTAACACATTGTAGCTTTTGCTCAAACAAAAATCACAAGCAACAAACATCAATCGGTCTAAAATCGATTTGTCGATGTTAAGTGTCGGTGTTTTTATAAACTAGATGCCACTGGCCTGTACTGTCATGTTGGAGAGACGATTGTTTCAGCGATGAACATCACCGTGGAAGCTTCGAATGAAATGGTTTCTGAAAGCTGCGGAGGAACTGACTTCGTTTGCGGCAGTTATTTGTACTTTAACAAAACTCGTAACGATACAGGTAAACTGAAATTGTTTAGATAGAATATTATTCTCGACGAAAGGGATAATTTATTTTGTTTGTAAACCTATATACCCTTTCCGCATGGTGAGTGAATATAAATAATATAGGCAAGTTTTATACGAAGTATCTTAACTTTGATTAATAGTATAAGATATTTTAGTAAAAGGATTGACTTTCGTTTCAGTTTTCGTTCTGTCAGGACGCTGCATAAGCAGGAACGAGACAAAATATCAGGGCTGTGGGTTTTTGCAACAGAATACTGCAAACTCATGGATTTACGGTTGCGAATATTATCAATGCGAACACAGCAACAACTGCAACTCTGGCCTTCTGGAAAATTATTCATGTAACATTTTTTCTATAAATGTGGTATATACAGTTGAAGCGTGAACATGCATGAATAAGTAGTGAACGTAAAAGAATTAATCACACCAACTTTTTCCGGGCTATGAATTTCTCTTATTTTGGCCAGATTTATACTTTCCTGCCTATTGTTCTTTGGGAAATCGAGTTTTTAACGAAAACAAAACTCTTCAAATATCCAATAATTTATCGGAATCTTATCTGAATAAATGCCAAATCGGTGATGTTTGTGGAACCTTCCAGTACTTCAACCACACCGACAGTGGTGAGTATGTAGGATATACGCTGATAATGTTTAACTGTTTCAGATGCAAAATTGCAAGTTTGAAACTAACTTTTGTTTATTTTTGCTTTCAGGAACATTTTTCGTCCAACAGGCTCAATGTATACCTGGGCACAGGATACCTTATGAGTGGAATTGTGCGAGTTTACGCGAAGAAGATGTATCCTCATCCGGTGAAGTTGGTTACTGCAAATTCCAATCTTGTGTTGGCGAATCAGTGCAATGCAATAACTTTGATCTCGACTTTGGTCGACGCACGTGCTTGTCTCTGGAAACAGACGGTAAATTACTTATGGATTAGCTCGTTACGAAATCGTATGCAGTGATCAGATAACAACTACAGGCTGACAAATACCGCTTTGCGTCATTAAAAACTTTGCATCCATTTTCTCTTTGTTTTGACTTAACTTCACTAGATTTTCCGCTACTTCCTGGCTGCACTGCTGCGACGGCTTGGAACTCTGTTGTGAACTGTTTTAAAGTGGAGTTTGGAGACGCATTAAACAGCTCTGATATTTGCAGGTAATGAGATTGATTAAGTTTAAGTTATGATGCTTTTCAATTGCCAGCAATTGTTAGCAGCTTATCTACATAAGTTTTCATTCAGATTAATGCCAGATAGCCGGGATTTTAATGACTTAGAAAGGTGCATTGGTCGTTCTATGAGCGAATGCATTCTTCCCGCCTGTCCTTCAGTACTCGGTACACATCCGCGGTTAACCGAACTTTTCCGGGTAAATTTTTACAAGAAAAAACATATCAACAGTTAAATACATATAGTTTCAGACATAGCTCTGTTTTTTTTAAAAATGCCGAACTGGAACATGCATGCAATAAACCTTTATCTTTCCAAAGTTTTTTGTAAATTTTTTTTAAATATTATTTTCTATGAAATAAACTTATGTTGCTATGAAGGTTTTAGAAATTATTTCCGATCCATTTCATTTTTCCTGGTCGGAATTTACGGAAAACATCCTTCAAGAGACCACAATAGACATCAAACCTTACACCAGAGAAATCTGTGAATTTTTTTTAACTGATGTGGATCAAATTCTGATCTTATTTGATGATATTTGTGACGACACAATTATAGATGACCTTATAAAATGGGGTGTAGAAGTGATTGCTTCGATCCAAAATGCTACGAATTACCCGGATATACGCCAGTAAGTGGGACGAAACACTGAATAAGTGTTGCAAAAGTACTTTTGAATAAAATATTCTTCCAAAAACTTTATTTTTTCCAAACGTAGGGCTTTCGAAATGTTCGACACACAACTTCAAAATGCGACAAAAACGCGATGCAGCTTGGACAGAATCAGCGAAGTCTTTGAACCAATTTTACCTGGGTTTAGTTACTCCATTGAAAACCTAATTACACTGTTCATTGAAGCTGAACCGGCTTTCGGAGTCTTGATGAATGAATGTAAATTAATAGCACAGTGTTAAAAATCAAGTGATTTTTAAATGAAAAATTTTGTAACGGTTTAAGGCGAATACAAAAACAAATTTCGTTTGAATTAGCATCAACACCAGTATCTCCATCAGTATCAACACCAGTGTCTCCATCAATATCTCCATCAATATCTCCATCAATATCTCCATCAATGTCTCCAACAATGTCTCCAACAATGTCTCCAACAATGTCTCCATCAATGTCTCTTCCAGTATCTCCACCTGACTGCTACCAGTTCTATCATTCCACCAGTGCATGTGGTCAGAGAAAGGCGTGGATGTGTGACTATGTACAATGGAAATACCAAATCATAACCGACTGGCTTCCAAGATTCCGGGCTTACAGGTAAGTCTAAAATTTGAATCTAAAAAATTTGTTTTCTTCAGAGATTTTATTGTTACGTTTTTGCTTTGTGTTCACATGTTTGTTGATACAGTTTGTACTTTTAGCGAAAGCAACCAAATCGCTACCGAAGATGTTCCGCTTTGCCCGCCAATCCACTCTGGTACGTGCATCAATGACGATCAGATCCAATGCATTGAGAAAAGTGGATGCCAACTGTGCTTCTGTGCTGATAACTTGTACAAAGGTGAGATCACTACAACAAGTTAAAGATATTTAAAATTTGAACTGTGGTGAATTAGAGATGAATTTTGCAAACTTTTTTGTTTAAACATCTACAATCTCGTCTTATAGATTTGGCCAACTTAAGCCAAATGTGGAGAGACGATTACGACACCTGGCAGCAAATAATGAGTCGTTACAAATATGCTTTGGATATGTATGATGCTGGAAACAGCCAGCAGTGTTGAACACATTTCTGAACTTGTATATCATGTAACCGTATTATACTCGCGTTAAGTGTAATATATTTGTCTTCTGTAATGACTACAGGGTCATATTCGATCATAAATTATTATCAAACAAACAGTTGAGATCAGATGAAAATACATAAAACCTACTAAGGACAATGATTATGTTAACACTGTTGTGTGGCAATTTGCTTTCAGCTACAGCTTCAATATTTGCCACAGACGCAGCTGAACCATATATAATATAATCAATTTCTTCAATCACCACAATATCCTCTGGTCTTCATTATCTTAAAACTATGAGAATGTTTATTGAATGCGCATTCTTATCGTGTATTTGTGTGTCGTGTTTTGCGTAAAAAGTTATGCCTTCCATTATTATAAATAACAATGGATGCATTATATCACTTCTAGATGTAGCACAATATATCTCTATTTGAAAATAAAATTGTGATTATTGATGTCGGAACAAATGTTTAAATGAAAAGCACAGAGATAGATTTTTTCCATGTCTTTTCTGGTGAGGAAAGTAAAGTAAAGTGTTCGACAATTTTAAACAAAAGCTTAATAAATATTCGATAAAAACCAAGAGCCTACGTTTCTAACACACATGCGATTTTTGTCTGAATTAGCTAACATTTACTTAATATTTACTTAATAATTTATTCCTCAAAACTATTGTGGTATTTAGTCTGTGTCGCTGCTCAGAGACATCTAGCGACCATTAAGTTGAACGAATTATATTTTCATAGAGATTCCATCAACACTTTTCTGTTTTAATCAGAAATTCTGCAGGTAATTTTGGTGCTTTGCCATCGCGCGCATATCGCATAAGAAACCTATTAGCTGTACAATACAATAATAAGAAGAACAAGAAATCTCATTTTCTTGCTGATAAAATATTTTTGACAAAAAAATAACAATAAAAAGATTGACTTATACGTTTTAACGAGAGTTTTTACGGTGACCTTTTATGCAAAGACTCGAATATATGCTTCAAGTTTATGCGTAAAGGATGGCATGTAACCTGTTACCACTTTTGGCTGGTTATAACTATATTTCTTCTATATGCCAGTACCGACAACTTGACATCAGTTTTAGTTTCATATTTCTTTCATATTTGCGTTTTTGTCGATAAAATTTAGAGTACAGAAGCTTAGAGGAATAACAAATGTGGTATTACACATTTATATATTGGTTTTGTGAGGGTAATGTGTATAAACTTGGTTGCCTGCAGTAGTTGAGTGATTTTTTGATGGAAATGTTTCTGTTATTTTGCGGCATTTTCCTGCCAGTTCTTCAATATCCCTCTGTTCCTCTTTCCAGCAAACGTGACGTACTGTGTAGTCAATCGAGACAACGGGAAATACTCTCCTTAATTATATTGTTGACAAAGATTCACATGACTTACCTTTTGCTGATCCGCGGTGTCTTCCACTCTCTTTTAAACAATTTTAATTTTTAAAACTTGAACTGTCTGTATGCTCGGTCGAACATCAATTTTTTTAATTGGGCGTGTTTAGAATTTTTACACCAATATTGAGTCCACTATCTGGGCGTAGAGGTCTTTCTGTAAAATGCGTTTCTGTCTACAACCTCTCAGCTTAAAAACAGTTTTGTAAAGTCTGATATTTTACAGTGATGTTTTAGTTGTTGATGGTTTAGTAAAATTGTCAGATTTGAAAAAACAAAGTCAATGACAGAGTTGATGAAAACTTAAAAAATTGTTCTTGAAACTGCCGATGACATCTCAGTTGTGATCTAACTTGTGTGGTTGGAAATGTTTTGGCGTATTTCTATTGGCTACTCGCAGCAGTATTTAAGAAAAACGGTTTTTATAATTATTTGCTCAACTTCGGTGGAAATATATTTTTGTTTGTTGCAACAAAATTTTTTTTTTTTCATATTTGAATTTCTATCTTTCAACTTTCAACCAATTTTCAATCTTTTCAATCAACTTGTTCTAGTCAACAGTCCTCTAGGTACAACATATTGTACTGTACTTATAAGGCAATCGTAGAAACAAGACAAGAGAATAATCATAAAAGAAGTGGTAACGAATATCTTGATCAATGGCGATATGGCGAATTTAAAAAAGCATCTTTTTCAAGTAAATATTTGCTAAAAGAATCGAATGACACTTTGATCAACAGGTTTCTCTGTTTTTTCAATGCTCTCTAAATTTTACTAGAAACTATTTGTGCACGTCTTTTGACGAGATTGCGAAGAAAAGCGAATAGGTAGAAGTGATTCAGCTGTTACTGGTGTTTTCTGTTCACTGTCCAGGTTTCACCGGTATAATACATATTGTCGCCTCCAACCAGAACAAAAGTATATAATCGCAATATAGTAGGAAGTTATACTGCAGTAAACATTGAATAACGCAATTCCAAATATCTATTGTAGTGTAATATAATTATAGGTAACCAATAAATGAATGTTTTTTTACAGTGTGCAAACCTGAATCTTATTTGTAATTCTTGTGAATTCTTGTGAATTGTGATGAATTGACTATACCCATATAGCTCGTCAAAACAAAATGGTGGCTTTTTACAAAAAAAAGAAATTGTGTTTCCTTGTTACTTGCGTAATGGTCGTGGCAATGACGAGCGTTTGTAATCTGAGAAGCAGAAATAACAGAGAGAAGAGAAGTGAAGTTGAAAAAGAGCAGGAAATAAAGGAAACTATAAAAAGTAAGAAGAGCGAAGTATTTAAAAGACTGCTTTTAAGGATTATTTCAATACGAACGGAATACTTAGAACTTGGACAGCTCATGGCTTGGAATACAAACCCATCATTATAATTTATACTTACAGAGTAAATGCAGTTTATGCAAAATATCGCCGACTAATATTTATTGCAAACTTCTCCAGTTCACTGCACCCCTTCTTATGAGGACACTTTTGGCAGTAGATCACTTGAAATCCAGGAAAGATGCAAGAACCGATCTCAAAAAGTTGGAAGTATTCTCTCAAATACATTCAAGTACAACGATGACCTCAAAGTAGTCATGTGTGAAGTACCTAAGGTAGTTCTTCGCGATCTCTATAAACATGAGCTTTTTCGTGAAGAAAAATCACGACATAAATTTTAACTTTGACGTGTTCAAATAAATAACTTTCTGTAAATAATTGAGAGATTCTTTTACATATCTACAACTTGTCCGAATCAAGATGATCAAAACTTGGGCGTTTCATTCAACACAAGACCACGCATTAGACATTACTTTTTTACCACACTTTATATTACACAGGTGGCAAGCACAACTTGGCAAATATTATTACTCCGTCTTGGTGGATTCCAAGCAAATATCACAAAAGAGTTTCTTAAGAAATGGGCCTATTCGAAAATTCCAAACAAGCAATTTAAGCAGTAAGAATGCTATTTTAATAGGATTTGTACAAATTTGAAAGAGTTTAATGAATAAAAATTACTTTACCACTCTGCTATTTCGTGTTAGACTGAAAAATCCGATTAGTTACTTTAACAAAAAGCATTAAACGAGTCTATAAATTTTTCTGTATCCGATACAGTTTTTCTCGTTTATTTCTTTTAAAGATTGCAAAATCAAACAGAAGCACTTTTTCGTATGACCAACTATACAACTTTCTTTCTAACCCGACATCCCTTCGAGAGACTTGTGTCCGCTTACTTTGATAAGTTGTCAAATCGAAGCTCGTATCAGTTTTACAAAAATGAGGTTGGGAAGAGGATTGCAAAATCTCAAGCAAATGAGCATCTGCATGGACTGCATTCCAGGTACCGTAAAGTTTGGTGAAGTAGCTATGTGAGAATTAAATATACTGTAACACAAAGCTAATTGTAAGAATCTACACGTCTCCATTCATTGCTGCGTTCGTAAACACTTTGAAAACTGTGCAGTATAGATCCTGTCACAATCTCACGAGTTGACTTGGAAAAACGTGAAGATTTTAACAATTTGACAACCCAACAAAAGCGGGAAGTGATCGAATATATTCGTGTCATGAAATCTGGTGAAATTTCCTTTCCTCAATTTGTCAAGTGAGTTCTCGAAACTTTTTTGCACTATGAAATGTGCCTCATATATCCACAGAGAATTTATGGCCACCACCAACCATGAAGATTTGAATGCAACTATGCAATTGTCCAACTATGCCATGGTATACCATCAAAAGAGAGAATTTTTGTAGAGTAAAATTTTGAACTTCTACTTTTTCAGGTTTTTGGTTCAACAAAAGCTGAAAAATAGGGTAGGCGACATGGATATCCACTGGCGACCGCAAGTACAACTCTGCAAACCTTGTGCGTTCAACTATAATTTCATTCTTCGCTTTGAGAACATCACCTATGAGTCCAACAAACTACTAGACTACATTCAGAAACAAAATCCCAGTCTAACTTCGCATAAGATAACTTTTCCCGGAAAGGATCGACCGTTCGTTAAAAACGAAGAAACCACTCAACTATTTAAACAGATTTCCGAAAATGATGTTCAAGCTTTGAGAGAAATTTATGCGGACGACTTCTTTATTCTAAATCATGACCCATATTTATATGGTTGGGTTTAGTTGTATTTCTGGTTTGTTCGGCGTTATTCTCTTTGAAAGTCGACATCGCATGATTTTAGACTTGTTTGGCCGCCGATTGTAACTAATAATTATAACCAATATATTGTCCGCTAGTTTGTGCATTACCGAGCTGTGCCTGTGGTTTTTATCTTGGATATTTTTAGTTTTTTTAAGGTTTTTATACTCACGGCTCGAGTTGCATTTTGTGTATCACATATGGACTTTTTCGTTTGCGTCTTTTCTCCCGGAAGCGAAAAGCGTCGTTCGCTTTTAGAGGAAATGTAATTTTTAGGATTGCTTGAATGATGCACAGTGTGAGATACGTTTCTACGCAATTAATTTTTTTAACCGCACATTTAAATTGGAGAGTAATGTAAGATTTTGCAGTTTTGTATCTATACAATTTCTACACTGGTAGATTTCATGATTTAAACATTCCATTGCGGACTAATAGATTACATATTGATAGATCATATTATATTACATAGTCTGATAAATAATTGTGTATTTACGCGATAGAGATACGGCTACTCTTGTTTTAAAGTTGAAATATAGTCGCTATTTATGTTTTTATTGTTGTAGTTTGTTGTATGCCAATTACTTATAACTCTGTTATTGTATTACCTTTTACGATGTTGCTATTACACTTATTGTATGATTTTTTTAGTTTTAGCCCGTAGATATTTTACTGTAATTTTTACGTCAGTAGAAAATCTTTTTACCAAACTCAGAAATATTGGTTAAGAAGTCCAAAACATTTTGTACCCAAACGATATCATTTAGTTTGTGAAACTACAGACAAAATACTATATATATTATATAGTCTAATAGAAAACGGTTAAATTTATACCTCGTTGCGTGATAACACATTTCAATCAATCAAACAAAATTCTCTTTCCAAAGATCTTTGTCGTAATTTGAAGCATGTTTTTCGATGCAATGTCGCTTTGCTACAGCATGAGTTTTGTAATAAAATTGCTTTTAAGTTATTATAAGTTATTGCTATTTGGCGACTTCAACATCGCAGAAACTTTGGCAATGTGATGTAACTCGACCATTTCTTTGGTTCCCTTAACCAACTTTTTTGCAGCGTATTTAGGATCAATCAGAGTTAGCAGTTTCTCCTCATGCTTGGCTTAGCTTTTTTTATTTAAAAAAATTCGTCACCGTTAGAGTTAGTTATTAAGAGCTAAGGGCTAATTGACAAAAATTCATTTCAAACACGAACATTTAAAACAATCAACAAATTTCATTTACTTCGACTAAATTCAAGTTAAAATAAACTTGTACAATGCGAAAAATTTCCCGCATGTAAGAATGTGAAGTCGGTACATTGTTTTATTTTGGCAAACATTCGCCGACAATCTTAGAGCGTGGTTGTGCGGTTTTACTGGACAAAATATTACCTCAAGTTTTCTTAAAGTGAACAGAATATAATCGCCATTGGATTGTTCCCGTAACTGAACAAACAGAAAAAAGCAAATGGTGGTTTTACAAAAAGTAGCATTTAATTGCACAATTTTAACGAAGCATGGTCAATCTGTCTTTCTTTTCAATTCAACCAACCATGAAGGATGACAGCTGGCCCGGATAACTTTGGTTCCTGAAACGTGCTCTGTAATCTCAAAATATTTTGTCAGGGGTACCAAAACCTTTGGTCTGCTATCAAGGCTACAATGCGTTCAGTGCCGACAAGTCAACTTTCTACGAAGGCAATCTGACAGCTCAACTGTGCAAACCTGATCAAAACTGCGGATTCACCACCTATCTCAATACCAGCGACCCCCTGTACCCTGGTAACACGTTCTTTACCAATTATTAAAGCTATTATACACTAAGTTAGTTTGAAACTATTCACAATATAAATTCCTATAGTTGCTACTCATATCTGTCCAACGCATAGATTCTACACAAGCGATTGGTGACTGACTATTTTAAGCGTTTGGTGTTTCTAAATTGACCTGGAACATGTAACAATATTTCTTTAACATTGATCAGGGAAAAAGTTAAAACGCTGAACATTTTCAACAAACTTAGCTTATGTTTCATTGACACAGTTTACGTGGAATCGGGATTCTGTATTGAAGAAGCTGCACAGAACTCCCTTAACTGTTCGAAAGCGGCCCTGTAGCTATGATTGCAAAATCGATTTCTGCAATAGTAGCACATGCAATGAAAACTTGATCACTCCCATTCCTACGTCTTGTTCAAACAGTTCCGACGGTAAGTGGCATATCAAGAATTACAAAAAGTTACGTTAAGTTTAGTTAAGTTGATCGCCGGCAACACAAGACCCACAGCAAATCTGTGATCAGGTCTTTCATTAATTGATATCCAGTTGTTCCCATCCTGTACCCTTAGGCAGAGCCTGGATGGCGTGTTTGGTTGTCTTGGCACTTACGTCGGTGGATACCCTTACCAGGATCAAGGCCAGTGCAGGTAGAAAGGAACAATTTGTGGTTTCTTTCTTTATTTAAACATATTCTATTATAAACTCATTTGCGAATAATTTTCCTCTAAATTTATATGAAGTTTCTACTAAGCAACCTTAAAACGACTTGACCGGAAATTATACCGTATGACGTATGTTGTAACAAGAAATCTGCAATAGTTACAACGTCAATGACACCATAGCATGTTTAATCGGCAAAGTGCAGGAATGTTTGGCTGAAGGTTGTCCGACGGTTCTTGACGCAATCCCTGACGTAACACAATCATACGAGATCAGTAGAATGCATTTCTATTACGTTAAACTTGAATGCTTTATGATGAAACAGAGGCCGAACCTGGTTTTGATAAACCTCATCAGCGAGAGCTGCTATGTAGGCTACTGGTCACCTAGCGCCCATATAGCCTTCAGTGCGACATCTGTTTCATCTTTTTAGTAAAAAAACACAGCGGAGTCCAACGTCAAATTTTTCAGATAAAACGCAGATTCAATGAAGCACATTCTATATTTAAAAAAATTCATGTTTTATTCCCGATACAGACGGTCATATGCATTGCCTCTCGAATCCAGTCGTTAGAAAGCGGACTGAGAATGCTACTAGCTGGTGAAGGCTTAACTGAGTTGATATACGGCCTTCTCTGCCGTTCACCAGACACAACCTTTGTTCCATCCAACTTACAGAACCGGTTGAGTCTATTGGAACAACTTGACTTGGCCGATTTTTACAACCCTGTTTGCGACCAAGACGTTTTGCCAAATTTAATTAAGTATGCTGTAAGTACTGTGTACAGCATGCTTTGAACATGTGAGTACATCACGTAGGCTGCACTATATTACCTCGGTGTTATCAAAAATGGATATCTGAAAGCCTTGACGTCGACTTTATACACGTTTCAAACATTTCATACATTTTATACATTTACTGCAGCTGGCTGCGGATGCTAAACTTAATAGTGTAGCGCAAAATATTTTCTTAATCAATCCTCGGCGTCTTAACAACGTCATCAACCATTGTGCAAATGTGCAAAACAGCCAAAACTATAGTTTCCTTACAAATTGTATGCTATACAGCCGGAAGCTTTGAGAAGACTTGGACAACTAGATAATTCTAGTTGTCTAATTAGACTAATTAGAGCGAAATGCCGGTAATCTAGTTCTAATCTAATTTGTGAAATGCTTCTTTGCTCTAATTTTAATTCTAATCTAATTTCTGGTTTTCCTGAAAATACGACTTTGTCCGCATCGTTTTCCAGCAAGTTATACAAGAATATCCCTCGCGCAGGGAAAACCAGTGCCAAGCCGCCATCGCATTGCTTACACCGTACAGTCATAGTAGTTATTGTGACGAATACTATAGTCACAGTGACATAGTAGCTTGTAGTCAGCTACGATATAATGCAGGCTGGCAACGCGGCAATGAATGGAGAGTAGGCCTACCGGTACCGGTACCTATAATAATCTCATCCTGCGAAAGACCTTGTAGTTTCGACAACAACCAGAACAGCAGCTCGTCCGACTCCGAAGAAAAAGAGATGGTTAACACAGGCTTGTTCTCTTTCATGCCGTCAACTACATCAAGAAAAAAGCGGAAGATTGCTTCAGGTCTAACCAAAGAAAATATTCAAAGTGATGAAGTTGAAAGATGTTTCGCAGCAGAGCTTGAGAGCATGTACTGCGATGTTTTGAGTTACTCGAAAAGCGAAAATCGTTTTCCTCATCTCAAGGCTGCTGCTCTAGAACTCTTAAGCATGACTGCAACATCAGCTCCATCCGAAAGAGTTTTCAGCCATGCAGAAGAACTGTATAGTGGTGTAAAGAAATTTTTCATTCTCATGCTTATGAGAATGAACTCTGGTTTGATATGAACTGAACATGATTTTTGTTGTATTTCTTTCTAATTCGGAATTTAATTCAACTTCCAAGTTTTTGCGAATTCAGTAATTCTAATTCTAATTCTAACCTAATTTGGAAAAAAAAATGTGTAGCTATAGTTCTTATTCTAATTTAATTTAGAAAAAACTGAGTAGCAATAATTCTAATTCTAATCTAATTTGGAAAAGCTGAAAATTTTCTAGTTGTCCAACTTTGGCTCTGAGGCCAATGAAGGACAGCTTTGTAAGCTGATAGTTTTAAATGACAACCTAACACGCTTTGTGACTAAAGCAATCGGCGATTTTGAGTTTGCTGTAGCAGTTGTTGTAATTACAAAGCGTAATCAATTTGCAGTAGATTCGAGCAACTAAAAGCTAATTTGACCTCCGTGTGGGAAATTCGTTGCAACTCCAGCAGCTTGAACGACGTCTTAAAAACCGCTTTTCGTGAACCCTACCCTGCATTGATCATGCAAGGCATAGACACCACACTCGGATTTTTAAGCAGCTTGCAAATTCCACACTGCGATGTTGTTGGCAAGAGTGCTATTCAACTGTTAGCTTTCTATGTGATGTCATTTTGATGGCTTTGTTTGTGTAATAATGGGTTTGTATTAGCATTTTCTTTTGAATAAGTCCGTCGCCAGTATCTCCACCTGACTGCTACCAGTTGTATCATCCCACCAGTGCATGTGGTCAGAGAAAGGCTTGGGTGTGTGACTTTGTACAATGGAAATACCAGATCATAACCGACTGGCTTCCAAGATTTCTGGCTTACAGGTAGGTGGCAAATATCTGGTTGTCGCTGATGTTCAGTAAATTTCTTTCACGTGTTAGTACGTCGACTGCATTACCGGAAAGATAAAAGCTGAATCTAATATTTTCTGCCCAATTAGTGAGAGCAACGGTATCCATGCGAGGAATCTTCCAGACTGTCCAGCAGATTATCCAGAATGTGCACCAACTATGATCAGAAGAGGTGTGCGGAGAGACTTGGATGCCGGGCGTGCT
The DNA here is from genome assembly GCF_947623445.1 of Clavelina lepadiformis. Lineage (NCBI taxonomy): Eukaryota > Metazoa > Chordata > Ascidiacea > Aplousobranchia > Clavelinidae > Clavelina > Clavelina lepadiformis. The sequence goes on from NC_135241.1 coordinate 23,898,719, forward strand.
TCTGTGCTGACAACTTATACAAAGGTGAGTGAGGTGCAAGACATTTCTCGATCGACCGGACTTCAATAAATGTGTTGATGCGATAGCGATGACCGTAACTGGTATTGTAGTCAAGGTCATTTTGAAGCAGCTGGTAGCTAGGTTAAGACAACGTTGTGATCTGTACACGCCACTGCTTTATGCGTGTGGCAAAAAGTGTTGAAGTTATCCGCATTAGTATATTTTTCCCAGACACACAATTTCACCTTTTATGATTTTTAATGTGCGCAATAAAGTAGCTTAGAGTTGTTTGAACACCATTAACAGAGCACCTGTCGTTGAAGGTATAAAATTGCATGTAATAACCAAATTTTAGGATATGATTGATCAAAGTCAGCGCATCTAGGATTGCGATCAGAGATTGGCCAAAAATTTTAATTGCTAGGTTTAAATTGCCATATTTTCTCGCCCCGCCGAAAGTGCATGAAGCGCAAAAAGATTTGATATTTACGCTTCAAACATCGCTTCAGCACGCTTTATAATAAAATGTATTTTATATTTATATACGTACAATAGCTGTCAATTTATTTCGTACACTTTTGAAACGCCGTATACGACAAATTGGTCAGGCTATAAATAAAACGGTTTTAAGACGCCGTATACCGACCTGTATGTTTTCCATGACGTTATAATTTTTATAAGTAGTCTTAAACAACGAAATGCAATAACCAAAAGATTTAAAAGCGTAAAAGGCCCGATGACCCAAAAAAGTTGGGTTTATGAGGGAGCCTAGTACGCTGGCTTGTTTAGAGCGCTTCTCAGAAACTTAGCGAGTTTTACGTCTCAATATACTGCTGTATAAAACTTATGTACCAATTTAGTCGCTCGTGTATGTTTGTCAGCCAAAGCGCATAAAAGAGTTGCGTGTACGCTGTAACCGCTTTATGCTGGTTAAGTATATTTTTGATAGCAGGGAGTATTCGGCAGCCTATATGTGTCATGTTCCATAATTTATGTCACTTTTGTCGTATATTTGCGTTTTTTGTCGAGGGCAATCACATACAAACGGGAACAAACCAGGCTGATTGTTCACATTTAGCCACTTTTTTCGGCCCATATAAAGACATGTAGACATCCGCGACATTTATAATTTAATTTATGAAAGCAAAACTGGATAAAATTTAGAATACAGAAGCTTAGAGGAATGAAAAATGTGGTATTACACATTTATATATTGGTTTTGTGAGGGTGATAAATTGTGTATAAACTTGGTAACCCAAAGCAGTTGAATGTTATTTTGATGGAAGTTTTACTGTTGTTTTCCGTCATTTTTGCTGCCAGTTCTTCAATAATCCTCAGTTCCTCTTTCCTGCGAACCTCACGCACTGTGTAGTCAATCGAGATAACGGGAAATACTTTCACTAAATACCCAGTTGATAAAGATTCACATGACAAACATTTTTCTGATCCGCGATGTCTTCCAATCTCTTTTAAACATTTTAATTTTTAAAACATGAACTGTTTGTATGCTCGGTCCAACATCAACTGCTTTAATTGGGCGTGTTTAGAATTTTTACCCAGTGTCTAGTCCACTATCTGGGCGTAGGGGTCCTTCTGTAAAATGCGTTTCTGTCTACAACCTCTCAGCTGAAAAACAGTTTTGCAAAGTCTGATATTTTATGTGATGTTTTAGTTGTTGATGGTTAAGTAAAATTGTCAGATTTGAAAGAATATAGTCAATGACAGAGTTGATGAAAACTTTAAAACTTGTTCTTTAAACTGCCGATGACATCTCAGTTGTGGTCTAACTTGTGTAGTTGGAAATGTTTCGGCTTATATCTATAGGCTACTCGCAGCAGTATCTCATAAAAACGGTTTTTATAATTATTTGCTCAACTTCGGTGGAAAAATATTTTTGTTTGTTCGTACAAAATTTTTTTTTTATATTTGAATTTTTGATGAATTGACTATACCCATTAATTTGACCATTAATTTGACTACACCAATTAAATTGATGAATTGACTATACCCATATAGCTCGTCAAAACAAAATGGTGGCTTTTTACAAAAAAAAGAAATTGTGTTTCCTTGTTACATGCCTAATGGTCGTGGCAATGACGAGCGTTTATAAACTGAGAAGCAGAAATAACAAAGAGAAGAGAAGTCAAGTTGAAAAAGAGCAGGAAATAAAGGAAACTATAAAAAGTAAGAAAAGCGAAGTACAGTATTTAAAAAACTGCTTTTAAGGATTTTTTTAAACAAGAAATGAGTACTTAGAACTTGATCAGCTCATGGCTTGGAATACAAATCCATCATCATAATTTATACATACAGAGTAAATGCAGTTTATGCAACATATCGCCGACTAATATTTATTGCAAACTTCCCCAGTTCACGACACCCCTTCTTATGAGGACACTTTTGGCAGTAGATCACTTGAAATCCAGGAAAGATGCAAGAACCGATCTCAAAAAGTTGGAAGCATTCTCTCAAATACATTCAAGTACAACGATGACCTCAAAGTAGTCATGTGTGAAGTACCTAAGGTAGTTCTTCACAATCTCTAATAAACATGAGCTTTTTCGTAAAGAAAAATCACGACATAAATTTTAACTTTGACGTGTTCAAATTAAATAACTTTCTGTAAATAATTGAGAGATTCTTTTACATATCTACAACTTGTCCGAATCAAGATGATCGAAACTTGGGCGTTTCATTCAACACAAGATCACGCATTAGACATTACTTTTTTACCACACTTTATATTACACAGGTGGCAAGCACAACGTGGCAAATATTATTACTTCGTCTCGGAGGATTCCAAGCAAATATCACAAAAGAGCTTCGTAAGAAATGGGCTTATTCGAAAATTCCGAACAAACACTTTAAGCAGTAAGCTATTTAATAGGATTTTTGCAAATTTGAAACAGTTGAATAAATAAAATATATTTCACCACTTTGTAATTTCGTGTTAGACTGAAAATACACAATCAGTTACTTTACAGAAAAGCATTAAACGAGTCTATAAAGTTTGCTGGACCCGATACAGTTTTTCAATTTTTTTAAAGATTGCAAAGTCAAACAGAAGCACTTTTTCGTATGACCAACTATACAACTTTCTTTCTAACCCGACATCCCTTCGAGAGACTTGTGTCCGCTTACTTTGATAAGTTGTCAAATCGAAGCTCGTATCAGTATTACAAAAATATGGTTGGGAAGCAGATTGCAAAACCTCAAGCAATTGAGCATCTTCATGGACTGCATTCCAGGTACCGTAAAGTTTGGTGAAGTAATTATGTGAGAATTAAATATACTGTAACACAAAGCTAATTGTAAGAATCTACACGTCTCCATTCATTGCTGCGTTCGTAAACACTTTGAAAACTGTGCAGTATAGATCCTGTCACAATCTCCCGAGTTGACTTGGAAAAACGTGAAGATTTTAACAATTTGACAATCCAACAAAAGCGGGAAGTGATCGAGTATATCCGTGTCATGAAGTCCGGTGAAATTTCCTTTCCTCAATTTGTCAAGTGAGTTTCCAAAACTTTTTTGCACTATGAAATGTGCCTCATATATCCACAGAGAATTTATGGCCACCACCAACCATGAAGGTTTGAATGCAACTATGCAATTGTCCAACTATGCCATGGTATACCATCAAAAGATAGAATTTTTGTAAAGTGGAATTTTGAACTTTTACTTTTGCAGATTTTTGGTTCAACAAAAGCTGAAAAATAGGGTAGGCGACATGGATATCCACTGGCGACCGCAAGTACAACTCTGCAAACCTTGTGCGTTCAACTACAGCTACATTCTTCGCTTTGAGAACATCACCTATGAGTCCAACAAACTACTAGACTACATTCAGAAACAAAATCCCAGTCTAACCTCGCATAAGATAACTTTTCCCGGAAAGGATCGACCGTTCGTTAAAAACGAAGAAACCACCCAACTTTTTGAACAGATTTCCAAAAAAGATGTTCAAGCTTTGAGAGAAATTTATGCGGACGACTTCTTTATTCTAAAGCATGACCCATATTTATATGGTGGGGTTTAATTGTATTTCTGGTTTGTTTGGCGTTATTCTCTTTGAAAGCCGACATCGCATGATTTTAGACTTGTTTGGCCGCCGATTGTAATTAATAATTATAACCAATATATTGTCCGCTAGTTTGTGCATTACCCAGCTGTGCCTGTGGTTTTTATCTTAGATATTTTTAGTATTTTTTAGGTTTTTATACTCACGGCTCGAGTTGCATTTTGTGTATCACGTGGACTTTGTCGTTTACGTCTTTTCTCCCGGAAGCGAAAAGCGTCGTTCGCTTTTAGAGGAAATGTAATTTTTAGGATTGCTTGTATGATGCACAGTGTGAGATACGTTTCTACGCAATTAATTTTTTTAACCGCACATTTAAATTGGAGAGTAATGTAAGATTTTGCAGTTTTCTATCTATACAATTTCTACACTGGTAGATTTCATGGTTTAAACATTCCATTGCGGACTATTGGATTACATATTGTTAGATCATATTATATTACATAGTCTGATAAATAATTGTGTATTTACGTGATAGAGATACTGCTACTCTTGTTTTAAAGTTGAAATATAGTCGCAATTTATGTTTTCATTGTTGTATTTTGTTGCATGCCGATTACTTATAAATCTGTTATTGTATAACCTTTTACGATGTCGCCATTACACTTATTGTCTGATTTTTTTAGTTTTAGCCCGTAGATATTTTACTGTAATTTTGACGTCAGTAGAAAATCTTTTTACAAAACTCAGAAATATTGGTTAAGAAGTCCAAAACATTTTGTACCCAAACGATATCATTTAGTTTGTGAAACTACAGTTAAAGTCACCTCGTTGCGTGATAACACATTTCAATCAATCAAACAAAATTCTCTTTTCAAAGATCTTTGTCGTAATTTGAAGCATGTTTTCCGATGCAATGTTGCTTTGCTGTAGCATGAGTTTTGTAATAAAATTGCTTTTAAGTTATTATTATAAGTTATTGCTATTTGGCGACTTCAACATCGCAGAAACTTTGGCAATGTGATGTAACTCGACCATTTCTTTGGTTCCCTTAACCAACTTTTTTGCAGCGTATTTAGGGTCAATCAGAGTTAGCAGTTTCTCCTAATGTTTCCGGTCCAGAAACATAGTTTGGATTTTTCCATTGAAATGTTTAAAGTGGCTAAAATTTTTATTCACCCTGTCCTGCCAACGAGTGCGCACAACGTCACAAGGATGTTTTTAGCTAATTTGTGCATCTTTATATTTCAATGCTGGGCGAATGATAATGAGGTTTTCTGTATAATAAGCATTTAAGTGAATTTACGCAACTTTTTTCTACATGTTTCTAGTCGATGCATTCTTAAATCAAGATTAAATAAATGTTTTGGCAAAATGTTATGTGTCTGAATTTTTGCTTTTTAATTAATTTTTTATTTTATTTTTAGAAATTCGTCTCCGCAAGAGCTGGGTGCTATTTGACAAGAAATCACTTCAAACATGAACATTCAAAACAATCAACAAATTTTTTTTCCTTCGACTAAATTCAAGTTAAAATAAAGCTGTACAATGCGAAAAATTTCCCCGCATGTAAGAATGTGAAGTCGGTATATACCTTGTGTTATTTTGGCAAAGATTTGCCGACATTCTTAGAGCGTAGTTGTGTGGTTTTACTGAACAACATATTGCTTCGAGATTTCTTAAAATGAACAGAATATAATCGCCATTGGATTGTTCCCGTAACTGAACAAACATAAAAGAGTAAAATGTGCTTTTACAAAAAAGTAGCCTTCTACAATTGTAACGAAGCATGGTCGATCTATCTTTCTTCTCAATCCAACCAACCGTGAAGGTTTACATCTGGACCGGATAACTTTGGTTCCTGAAACGTGCTTAAAGCAGCTGGCTTTTTTTCTTTGTCCACACCGTTTCATTGAGCCGAGATGTGCAAACGGTTAAAAAACTACTGCACAGAGAAAAATGTCTGCCCACATGATACGTAGCCTATCAAATTAAAAGTCATATTGCTTCAGATATCAATTGGCTTGACTCGAGTTATATTTGCCAAAAATTTGGCTGGACTCAAACTACTTTTTATAAAAGATTGAACTAGACTTGTGACTCGATAACTTGGTTACGGCTCTGCCTAGTTCAAGGATCTACAAAGCGAACTTTTGAAAAAAGTTTGACAAAAGATCACTACCGCTAGTATATGATAAAGAGCCTTTCACAGTCCGCATTAGTTTATTTGCGAAAACTCCCAAAAAAATTTTAATGCTTTCTGGACAAGGCAATGAGTGTTCACTTAAGGCAGAATTCACAATAATTGATCATAAATTTAGCAATTGATTCGTCCAATTCAGTCACTAATCATTCAATGATGCCTTCAACAGCAGAAGTCAACAATAACATCAGATTTGCATTAAAACGCAGAGCGAAGATTGTCGGTTCGCACATGCTTTAAAACCTGGATTAAATTATAAATCTGAGGTTGAACAGCTATCAATACACGAGTAGTATGGTTTAGTCATGCACATGATAATAATGTCGACTAATTTTCGTTTCAAAGTTTACAATCTACGTGCGTGTAGCTCTTCCACGTCCGTTTATTACGTAATTAAAAATATTATTCATTTGATGTATGATTTAATGCAGTTAATTGCTGGCTAATGAATGAATTTGATTTGGTCATGAACGTATATATAGTTTTGATGGCTAGACAATAAGCATTTAGCAAGTTAGAACTGAACAAACAAATTGACATATAACAAATTGATACAGTTTAGCGTTAGACCGGAATTTGATGCTGATTTTGAAGGTTTCCGCAAGTGGGAGTAAGGGTGCCAGTTTAGAAGATCAGTTTGTTTCAAAAGAAAGCTGCTTTTATGTTCAAGCATCAGAGTTTCAAATGACGAAACGATGCTTGTACGAATATCTTCAAAGAAAGAGCTTAGAGAATTAACCATATATTACTGTTAATCATGGGAGCCGATTATTTATCAACATCGAGTCAAGTAACATCGCCGGACGAGCCTGGGGACGTTGAATCTATAGAGCTTAACCTCAATCTTTGACCGTGTCGGCCTATTTGCAGACGATTATAACCCTATCGCATAACAGGTCCCTCATTAAGGTAAAGGGCGGGTATCTTTTGATCGAACATAGACTTTGTTAAGTCACAATTCAAACTGTGCCAACGAATAATCTGCATCACTGTTGGCTGTGATCGTAGAAACGGAAATCATGAAAAGTTGGAGGAATAGAGTTTTTATTTTTATCTTATGTCTTTCCACCATCGAGCAGATGGGTGAAATTTAACGATACAACGTTAATAAGAATTTCCAATCCAGTTTCAATTAGTTTGTTCATTTCGTACATTTTGCAAAAACTTTCACAAATTTCACAAAAATGAACTTAGTTTTATAAAAAGTCGCTGTTAGATGGCGATACAGAGCTAGCTTTGTTGCAAACTTGCCAAGGCCCAGTTTGATCGAAGTAAACAACGGTTTCACCTTGATGGAAGATTTAAGACTCAATTATAAGAAATAGAACTTCAGGTAACTCACCAGCGAATTAGCAATCGCAAAAAACGAGATCGGGCACCGGATGCGCTCTGATTAGCTTCACTGCCAGTTAGGTGGACGGTGAAGAAATTTGCATTGACACCAGTAGATAAATTTGCTAAATCAAAACAAAGCAAAATCTGCTGTCTTGCGTAAAAGGAAGACGCATAATGCGCACAATAGTGACAGTAATATTTCGAATTTTGAAAGCACTGCTGCTTCATGGAATTTTTCGAGTATGTTTTGCAATTCTAAATTTGTAACTGCGCTTCAGCAAGTTGGCACTAGTGAGATAACATTTGATACAATTCAGGCTTTTAACGCATCATGTGACTCAAGAAAATAGCCCTGTGACGTCATCCAACAAAGGTTTCCAGCCTTTGTTACATAGATTCACGTGACTAACATTTTTTTTATCCACATGGTCCTCCACTCCCTTTTAAACCATTTTACTTTTTACGACACGACACGTCTGTATGCTCGATCGAGCATCAACTGTTTTAACTGGGCGTGTTCACGATCTGTGTCCCATTATTTAGTCAACTTTCTGGGCGTAGGGGTCCTTCTGTAAAATGCGTTTCTGCCTACAGCTTCAAAGCTTAAAAACAGATTTGTAAAGTCTGATAATTTACTGTGATGCTTTAGTTGTTGATGGTTTAGTAAAATTTTCAGAGTTCGAAGTTAGATTGGTAAAATATTGAAAGAACAAAGTCGATGACTAAGTTGATGAAAACTTTAAGACTTGTTCTTGAAACTGCTGACCACAAGTCAGTTGTAATTCGACTTGTGGTTGCTGCTCGCAGCTGTATTTTAGAAAAACGGTTTTTATATGTATTGGCTCAGCCTTGGTGGAAAAATGGTTTTGTTTGTTCACAAAAGATTTATTTTATTTGATATTTGAAGGTTTTTGACAAACTTTAGAATGTTAGCACTTAGGCTCGTTGTGCTTTTGGCTGCTTACTGCGGGACCGTCACGCTTACAAGTGAGTTATCAAAATACTAGAATAATGTTTTGGACATTAATGCTGCGCACTTTATCGAAAAAGAAAATATTCGCTTAAACGATGTAGTAAAGTTTCCAAATGAGTTTTTACATGAGTTTAAAATTATGAGTTATTATTATGATTATGAGTTATGATTAACATCATGAGTTTTAAAATCTACATAAAAGCTGCCAATAACGATCGCGAACAAAATTCAATAGAAGACCAAAGGTTTTCTTGTTTCAGCTTCTGCTCAGGTTTGCCACGCGGGTATTCGGATTTTCAACGAAAGTAGAACCGGTGTAATTCTGGACGATGTCGCAACAATAACATGCAATGACAGCTACTTTTGCGCAACCTATCAGTACATGAATCGTACCGCCTCTGGTAAGTTGTTGGAATATCAAGGAATTCGTCACACACTTTAAATCAAATCATGCCTTATCACTTAAGCCCCTTTGTTATCTTGCAATACCAGGAACATACTTCACACAAGTAGGACGTTGCATAAGTCCTGTCGAGCTTCCTTACTGGACTTGTGATAGCCTAAAACACTACACAAGTGATTATGATGGCACGGTCGGTTATTGCAAGGCTTCCTACTGCTTCAATAATGATAGCTACATCCCTTGCAGCACAACGTTGATCTCTCCACCTCTAACTTGCCCGGTACCGGACGAAAATGGCAAGTAGTAGAGTGGACTTGTGAACGACTTCCACGTTTTATTTGCTTGGGGTCGTTTTAATATGATCTAATGCATGAAGTGCTGTCTCTATAATAATGCGGTTTTGTGTAGATTTGCAACTGCTTCCAGGATGTTCGGCAAAATCCGTTTTAGATTCAGTGTTTTCTTGCACCGGCATGGCGTTGGGCTCTTTTCCGTTCAACAATTCAGACATTTGCAGGTAAAAGCAAAATTGCCAAAGATTCAGGCTGTTTCCGGCTGAAATCGACCATCGTGGTATACATAGATTTTAAAAAAGGTTCAAAATGTCAACATTTTCATCCAGCTCGAACGTAGATTCCGTGGTCCGGTGTCTCAGCTCAAGATTGCAAATGTGTATAAACCAGCCTTGCCCATCGCTGTTGGATGAAATATATGGATTTACCGACTACGTTGTGCCGGTAATATAGGACAAAAAAGTACAATGACAACGAGTAATGTAATATACAACATTAGAACAATCTGAACAACTTTTGTTCACCAGCAACTGGACCGCATTGTGAACGGCGTCGAGTCATTGTCGGATCTTCTAAGGAACATTCAAGAAGAAACTGGGGGAAATATCTTGGGACCGATCAACATCAATTCAACTTTAATTTGCGAAACCATCTTAACGAATCCTCAGCAGGTTTTAAACTTGCTCAACCAGGGGCTGAACCTGATCCCACCAAGCGGCCTCAATCTTGGCTCTCCTATCTGTGACAACAGAATCGTGGATGACCTCATCAACTGGGGAGTGAAAGCGTTAGAAGGAATGCTATGGGCCACCACTCGTGCGGATATTTGCGCGTAAGGGACACGTCATAAGGCAAAAACACAACCTAAGTGTTCATTACTTTTCGATACAAAATGGCGTTTCTCCTCAGATCTTTCAATGAATTCGACGCGCTACTCCTCGACGCGGCAAATCGCCGATGCAACCTGGACACTGTTGGCGATTTTTTTGAAAATTTTGTGCCCGGTTTTGGTGGCGTCATTGAGAAGGGAATTAAACTTTTTATCGAAACTTGGACAAGTTATGACGTTCCTGGGTGTGAAGGTGAACAATTTTAAACGTGACGTAAAGATAGATGAATGACGTATTAGAATTTTATTAAAAGATGCAAAAAATTAAAACACAAAAATGTCAGCTCTGTAATCTCGAAATATTTTGTCAGGGACACCAAAACCTTTGGTCTGCTATCAAGGCTACAATGCGTTCAGTGCCGACAAGTCAACTTTCTACGAAGGCAATCTGACAGCTCAACTGTGCAAACCTGATCAAAACTGCGGATTCACCACCTATCTCAATACCAGCGACCCCCTCCACCCTGGTAACACGTTCTTTACCAAATATATAAGCTATTATACACCAAGTTAGTTTGAAACTATTTACATTATAAATTCGTATTGTTGCTACTCATATCTGTCCAACACATAGATTCTACACAAGCGATTGATAACTGACTATTTTAAGCTTTTGGAGTTTCTAAATTGACCTGGAACATGTAACAATATTTCTTTAACATTGATCGGGGAAGAAGCTAAAACGCTGAACATTTTCAACAAACTTAGCTTATGTTTCATTGACACAGTTTACGTGGAATCGGGATTTTGTATTGAAAAAGCTGCGCAGAGGTTCGTTAACTGTTCGGGAATCGCCATGTCGCTAAATGTCAATCCTACAGATTTCAATAATTGCACAGTTGATTTCTGCAATAGTAGCACATGCAATGAAAATTTGATCACTCGCATTCCTCCGTCATGCTCAAGCAGTTCCGACGGTATGTAGCATGTGAAGAATTACAAAAAGTTACGTTAAGTTAAGTTAGTTGACCGCCAGCAACACAAGACATACAGCAAATCTGTGATCAAGTCTTTCATTAATAGATATCCAGTTGTTCCCATCCTGTACCCTTAGGCAGAGCCTGGATGGCGTGTTTGGTTGTCTTGGCAATTACGTCGGTGGATACCCTTACCAGGATCAAGGCCAGTGCAGGTAGAAAGGAACGATTTGTGGTTTGTTTCTTTATTTAAACATATTCTATTATAAACTCATTTGCGAATAGTTTTCCTCAGAATTTATATGAAGTTTCTACTAAGCAACCTTAAAACGACTTGACCGGAAATTATACCGTATGTTCTAACAAGAAATCTGCAATAGATACGATGTCGGTAACACCATAGGATGTTTGAGCGACAAAGTGCAGGAATGTTTAGCAGGAGGTTGTCCGACGGTTCTTGACGCAATCCCTGGCGTAACTCAATCATACGAGGTCGGTAGAATATATTTGTATTACGTTAAACTTGAACAAAAGAAATGTTTTATGATGAAACAGAGGCCGAACCTGATTTTGATAAACCTCATCAGTGAGAGCTGTTATACACTGGTCACCTAGCGCCCATATAGCCTTCAGTGCGAAATCTGTTTCGTCTTTTTAGTAAAAAAACACAGCGGATTCCAAGGCCAAATTTTTCAGATAAAACGCAGATTCACTGAAGCACATTCTATATTTTAAAAAATTCATGTTTTATTCCCAATACAGATGGTCATATCCATTGCTTCTCGAATCCAGTCGTTAGAAAGCGGGCTAAGCATGCTTCCAGGCAATGAAGGCTTAGCCGAGATGATATACGGCCTTCTCTGCCGTTCACCTGACACAACCTTCGTTCCATCCAACTTACAGTACCTGTTGAGTCAATTGGAACAACTTAACTTTGGCAATTTTTCCAACCCAGTTTGCGACCAACAAGTTTTGCCGGATGTAATTAAGTATGCTGTAAGTGCTGTGTACAGCATGCTTCGAGCCAGAAATCACCAGGATGTTTGCATGTAAGTACATCTCGTAGGCTGCATTATATTAGCTCGGTGTTATCAAAAATGGATAACTGAAATTCTTGACGTCGATTTTATGCACGTTTCAAAGTTACGCTACTGCAGCTGGCTGCGGTAAAGTGCAAAATATTTTCTTAATCAATCAACGGCGTCTTAAAAACGTAATCAACCATTTTAAAAATGTGCAAAATATTCAAAACAAAGTTTCCTTACACATTGTACGTTATACAGCCGGAAGTTGTGAGGCCAATGAATGACGACTTTGTAAGCTGATAGTTTAAAATGACAACCTAATACGCTTTTTGTGACTGAAGAAATCGGCGATTTTGAGTTCGCTGTAGAAGTTGTTCTATTTATACATATTACAAAGCGTACTTATTTTGCAGAACATTCGAGCAACTAAAAGCTAATTTGACCTACGTGTGGGAAAACCGCTGCGACTCCAGCAGCCTGCGCGACTTCTTAAACAGAGTTGTTCCTGAACCCTACCCTGCATTGATCATGCAGGGCATAGACATCACACTCGGATTTTTAAGCAACCTGCAAATTCCAAACTGCGACGGTGTTGGTAAGAGTGCGATTCAACTGTTAACTTTCTATGTGATGTCAGTCTGGTGGCTTTGTTTGTGTAATAATAGGTTTTTATTAACATTTTCTTTTGATTAGGTCCGTCACCATTATCTCCACCTGACTGCTACCAGTTCTATCATTCGACCAGCGCTTGTGGTCAGAGAAAGGCGTGGGTCTGTGACTATGTACAATGGAAATACCAAATCATAACCGACTGGCTTCCAAGATTCCTGGACTACAGGTAGAAGGCAAATATCTGATGGTTGCTGATGTTCAGCAAAATTTTATCACATGTTAGTACGTCGACTGCATTACCGGAAAGATAAAAGCTGAATCTAATATTTTTTCGCATTTAGTGAGAAGAACGGTATCTATACGGGGGATCTCCCAGGTTGTCCAGCAGATTATCCAGACATGTGCACCAACTATGATCAGAGGAGATGCGCGGAGAGACTTGGATGCCGGGCGTGCTTCTGTGCTGACAACTTATACAAAGGTGAGTGAGGTGCAAGACATTTCTCGATCGACCGAACTTCAGGAAATGTGTTGAAGTGATAGCAATGACCATTTGGAAGAATTTAACCGAATTCCTATACCATTATATCTCTCTTACACGTATGTAGATTCTGATAAATGATTAGTTGATTGGAACAAAATCTAATTGTTTGTTTGAAGTTTGACCATTTGAAGGACTTTTAAAATACTGTTTATTGCAGACTTGGGCAGCCTCATCTACGGGTGGAGACACGATTATTACTCTTGGCAGCAGATTATGACGCGTTACAAATCCGTTTTAGCACAAACTGAAGGGGGGAATACAGATGACCAGTGCTAGATTTCATGGGAAGCTCTTTTGACAAATAGTGTAGATGTAAACGTTAATGAATGGGTATAGAACTAGAAGTTATTTGATTTGTTGTAACATTACTTGCATTCAACTTATTATGCAATTGCTTGTTTAATGAACCGCATAACGCAACGACGATGAGCATTTGTGCAAATAATACAAATTTACTTGTAGCACTTTTGTAGAACTATATACTATAAAAGTATTTTCAACCAAAACGTTTGTGAATAAAACAAAAGAAATTGTATTTATTGATTCCTTGCTACATTTTGCTGCCTGACAACAAACACAGTTATAAAGTTGATTCAAGTTAGCCGGTGTTTACCATAAAAAACACAGAGAAGTTTATTCAATTAAATCATAGTTAATTGTTTATCTCTGAAATATATTTCGTTGTGGTTCAACCTAAAGAACGTATGGAAAATAGCAGAAAGATTCAAAACAATAGATTTCGACGAGTCTTGGCAGCCTCGACTTGAAACACAGACATTATTTTCATGGTCATGTGATCGTTGTTGAAACGAGACGTTGAAGAAGTTTGATGCGAAACACAAATATCATCACTGACAACAAGAACAGAGGAAACTGACGCATTTTTTCCATTCACAGCAAGATAAAACATTAAAACACAAAGCTACAGATATATGGAATATCGACTGATACACCATAAACAAGCATTCGATTGTAAGTTTTGTCAACCAGTATGATACCGATGCAATGCATTATAACACTATTATCACAAACGTAATGGAACGACGTCACTATAGGTAAATCAAGAGGGGAAGTGTGAAACAGTGTCACAAAATATTTCATCGTCTCTCAACAAAACGTCATGGTAGATGGAAGGAAACGTAAAAAATCACACACATTACGAAATTGGACAAAAATATCTTGCAGGAGAGAACCGGGTTTAAGAAAGATAGAGCAGCGCAACCGTCACGCACCAATTAACACGCATAGATCAGTAGAAATCGTGCAGAACAAGTGTTTGCCGAATCCCGCGCTTCACTTGAAATCAATCTCATCGCCAGGAGAACAAAATGACAGGATCCATGACTTTTTTACGTTTCACGTGATGTTTGCGTAACAACGCTGTAAACAGCGTCACGCTCAAATTACTTTTCGACAATTTCCTTTAAATTTCTTAGATGACTCATCGCCCTGTGAAGTAAGAAACAAGTAATTAAAACGTCACAAAAGAAAAAAACTGACGACGATGTTTTGCGTTGAAACTTGAAACGGTCAAAGGTGACGACGCAGCTTGCACGTGATCATGCGACCTATTACAGCACTTCAGGGGTTAGCTTTTAGCAAGTACCCAGAAATAGTAATAGTTAGGGGGTATTTCGTTACCAGCTTGCGAAACAACGTGCCATTTTAGCAATTTGCTTAAATTCCTGAGGTGCGGCCTCAACTGACTGTGACGTCACATCACGGAAGTCTCGTGCTAACAGATACAAAATATTTTTCAAAAAACTTTTATCTTTCAGAATTTTTTTTAATTTAAATAGATTTATATTTTTAAATAGTGGAATAGATTCGTCGCTAAAAATTGACATTATTCTAAACCTTGAAGTTTGAAACGACTTTTTGAACACTTTTCTCCTTTCAGACAAAATTTGTTACCGTGTTATTATTCATATAAAATATAACGTGGTTATAACGCATGAGGTTGCTTAATGAAGCAATAACGACAAAGGCTTTGCGAAGAATAGCGCACAGAATGCCAACAAACGTAAAAAACTTTCGGAAATTATCGCGCGTCCAATATATGAAATCGCTGGTGACGTTTGTTGCCATTTCTTAACAAGCAATTTCCTTTCCTCACAGAAGGTAACAAAAATGTGGGAAAAATTTACACGAATTCCTTGAACAAGTCCGGTATCGGTTTTGTAAAACAGTTTCCTTAGCAACAGATCTTGTTTTGGTTGAAATTAATCCTTATGACAAAAGAAACGCGTAATTTCTATAAAGAATATTTGAAACATTAAATAGATAGCAACACATGTATTAGTCTGTCAAAGGGTCCAAAGCATCGCGTGATAGTTTATAGAAACGAAGAAACGCCCCAAATTATCTTAGAAACAACAACTTCAATGGTCAACTTGGCAACGCGTACATACAAAGGCAAGCATGCGGAAAGAACGTCATAGGATTGCGAAATAAGTTTTGCTGTGTTCAAAATTTTCCGTGCGTGCTTTATGCGAAGTTTAACGATTTTCTTAAAATAGAAAGAAAATTATCCTTCCTGTGCAACCATCAGTTCTGGTGCCGGTAGCGGGTGATTTGACAAAATTAGATCCTTTTCCGCAAATTTAACAATGATTAAAACGGCATTTTGTCATTGTGGAACGTAACAGCCGATATTTCCGAAGAGGAATCACATATTATTCAAATAAGATGACATAATCTACATCGACCTGATCAGAATTCAAACTGAAGATTTGCGGCCTTTACAGTAAAAGAAACCGCAATAGGACAAACGAAAGAAAGAAAAGTTCAAAAAATTTTAATCACCAAATAAACAGCACGGGGCATTAGGACAAAGATTTACAATTATCTCGCTTGAGCTGTCCTTGTCCGGGATGAAAGAATTTTCTTCACCAATACACCAAGAACAATTTAAAACGAGCTTAAACTTAAATCGAAACCAAGAAGATCGCACGAATTGCGTGCATGTGGATTACTCAGCATAGCAAATAGGTCTCAGTATATTAACAGGCTTCCATAAATTTCAAAAACACAATAGAACAGTGGGATCTGGATACGACTTGACCTTGAAAGAATTTCCTTCGAGAACAAACCATATTTGAATTTATTACGCGCTACCTATACCGGCATTAAAACGAATCATCATGGTTGGTTTCTCCACATAAATACGGGTCGCAAAGAGCTATGACGACGAAGCGTAGCTATGTCGGTGGGAAAGGTTTTTCAGTAAAGTGCTTGTGGGCCTTGTCGACGTCGTTTAAACCAGATTGGTTCTTTGTGGATCGACTTTGATCAGATCGGGAAAATTATTCTTGCTACAACGATTTAATTTTTAACCTTTCTGTCGCAACTACAAATGGTTTAAAATTTCGCGGTGTCGCAACTGATATTAAAACACTATACGTCATAATAGGAAGCTTTTAAGTTACGTTGGGGGTTAAACAGAAAAATGAAAGCACCAGAAATGAAATGGCAATTACCTTCTTAAAGATCTTTCCCCGGCCATATCTGCTCTTATTATGACGTCATTATCGTGATCTGTGAATAAATAAATAGAGGAAATCATTACTAGTTTTAGTTCTACTAGTTTATTTCACATAAACATTTGCAATTCAAAAACTGAAGTGTCAAAAAAAAACAAAAAAAACGGTTAAATTTAACATGGTTTGATCTGGTTGAGGGGCAGCTTGGATAACATTTGAGGGTAGCAAGGAATGTTGCCCACAGAGTGGATAAATCCGTGGATTGAAATTGGATCCGACTTGATCCTGGTTATACAGAAAAGGGGATTTCTTCCAAGCGTATTTTACGTTTCTTTAACTACGCCAAGGCTAAAGAACTTGTTATGATGAACAAACGTAACATTCTTCAACAAGAACCCAGCTAAGGAAAAATGGCGCCTATTGTCTTCTGCTGTCTTTAAATTGGTAGAAAAACAAGATGGAATAAATTGAGAACGACACAAAAGGAAGCTTTCAATAGAAACCCGGATTCGTATAATAACGAAAAAAATTAATACGTTTTGTGGTGACAATCGAAGAAGCAAACACGAGCTACAAAATCCTACTCAAAACCCTTTGTGAGGAAATAATAACAGCCTTTATGACATTCTCCTTAAACATTGGCGGTGAAAATGTGATGACAGTTATTTTCAAAACATATGAAGCGAAGCTACCTTAAAACGACCCCATAATCTGCAATGTGCGCCGGTAAATGGTGTTTAGAATAAGAAAATGGTAAAAACTTTTACCACTTGAAATATCTGACCTACAAAACAGGAGAACAAATGCTTGCCGGGCCTTTTCGTTTTTCGTCGACGCAAACACGAATAAAGCGCTTTCGAAAAGAACAACTCGAGACGTCGTAAACATGTGGGCGTGGGTAAGGAGAGACGACGCTTTTAAATTGATATTTGTTGATTCACGAAACCCGGTTCCCGTTTTTGGAAATTAACTGAAAATCTATACAATGAATTGAAACCTAATCACCGACAACAGTATATCAATCAACATTCGATTACATTTAGCAAAAAAACAATTAGCTTCTATTCCACAGCCTATATGAAGCAAACTGTTCTATAATGCCATCTAGCGGACGTCATAAACCTCATATTTATCACGACAACGTGGAGAAGGCCTGGTAAGAAAATAAGTGTAGCAGTACACTCAAGATCACTCAGTGGCGACAACTTGCGGCTTAATCTTAGCTTAGCGAATGTGGTATCCAAAACAAAAGCCGAGGCTTGAACACTCGACTTAAATGGGAGTCATCAGTTGTGAACTTAACTGATACGAAATTGGCAGAAAGAGAGTTTTTAACGGCATAAAAGAAGAGAGACAAAAATTACTGTTTTTCCGACCTTGATTTGTCGTTGAACTTGCACTTGAACTGAGACCTTGCAGGGTGAAGATCATGTTCTTGATCGCTTCCACCGACCCGGGTTGCCGACCCCCACTCAATTTAGGGGCATCCCCCTAAAAATGCGGGCAAGTGTTCAAATGAATGCGAAGCTACCTTTCCCTTATGTGGGCATGTGGAAGAAGTTAAAGGAAGTGTACGATGTGAAAAAATAGTGTCTTTGTGTTTTTCATGAATGAAGGTTTATGCAGAACACGGAGACGTGCGTGGAATACACAGATCCTAATTGTGGCAAAATGTAAACTGATTAAAACAGTCCTTGCAAAATGGAAAAGGAAGATAAAATTTGCCTCGCTTACATTCAAACATTCCTCCATGAAATCCTTCACTGCAGTCGATTTTCCTTCCATGCAGAAGGAGACAGAGATGTGTGAGGACGTGTCGTCATTATCACCTTTTCTCATTCTTCTACAGAGGATAAAAACTTCTATGATAATCGCTTTCTGATCATTCCATATTAACTAATAGCATATTTTCTAGTCTCTTCATGTTATAAATGGGCTAATATTGTAGAAATTGGGTTCCATGTTTCAGAGCAAGATCAAACGCAGCGTCAGCAACAAAGAAGAATTTCAATAAAACTGCATCTTTTTTATCTCATTGTTAATTACATTGATCGAAGTTATGTAAAAACAATAGAAATGATTCACATTTTGAAGAAAAACTTTAACATTTTTTACCTCATTGGAACTCTTTCCCAAGTTCGATCGCCATCTAGAAGTTGTTCTGTTGATGGGGAGGAGTGATTACTTCTGGGTTTGTGGTGGGGCTTGAATGGGGTTCGACCCGCATTTAGGGTCAAATGACTGGGTGGGGAGTCCATTTCTGCTTTCCAAAACGACTCGCTGCTTGGGTCTGAATCATAGAAAAAATCTTTTCTACGGAATGTAGGTAACTAAAATAAGATGTGTTACGTAATCCATTGCCACGATTAAAAATAAGGAAGATATAAATCGATAACTGGACAAATTGAAACAGACGGAGCAAAGAGCGCATTGTTCAAACAGAAACTTTGATACGACCTTCGCGAAGATCAAAAGTGGACAAAACATCTTTCTTCTTCTCACTGTTTCTCGAATGTGAGCCACCAGGGCGATCTTCGTCAGATCTTAGGAGGAAAATGAAGAAATGAATTTGAGCATAAAATTAACCGTGTTCTATCGATAACTGATAATCTTACGAGGCTTATTTTTGAACAATTTGTGAGAACAACAATACCTTTGTAGAATGGTTTGTAGTTTGTTCTGTCTTTGCTCTATAATCCTTATCACTTCAGACACATTGTCTGTTGTTGTAGTTGAGTTTAACTCTAAAAAAAGGAAGAAACTTATGGTACCGGTACTTTACAAAGTTATTTGAAATTGACCAAAAGAGCTACTATGCAAATACAGTTAACATAATCATGTAAGCCAGTTTATTAAGAAAGAAACAAAGAAACCTTCAGTACTTTCATTCCTGTCTGATGGTGGCGCGTATTCGATTCTGTGCCAAGTGGAAGGTTCAAGTTTAACAGATGATAAGTGTGACGTGTCATTGCACCTGAACACATAAATTCACGAGATGGTACACGAGGTTAAAAATATCAAAAAGACATGGGGTAAATTTTGTATAACATCTCTTTTGGATTTAATCTATCGCAAAACTACAAATTGCAACACAACCAAAATGGCAAAGTTTAAGCGTTAAGTCATGACAAAAATCTTTGTTTCTAAAAACCCAAGAAAGCAGTGGTAGTAGACCGAAAAAGCAACTCAACAGAGCAACGCATATTGTACCTTTTCGCCGGAGAAGCAGGTGCTGAATTAGACAACTTTCTATCTTGTAATGATGCCAGATTTGCATATTTTACAGTACGTGGAGTGTAGTTGACGCCATTCAAGGTGTAAGGATCGACTTCTGACAAATGATGCGCTTCTCCATTTGTGTCACGCATCACTGATTTGTTTCTCGTTGGAGAACTAAAAAAATCTTCCCGGTTACTCTCACGATAGTGGACGGTTTGAAATCCATACTCAAAAGATACAAATATGGAGGACACACATTTCACTCTGGTGTCTCCTCCAGTGTCCTTATGTGTACCTGGAGCACAGATGAGTGGATGCAAGATCTGAGAAGTGTAATGATTGCTTCATCGACGTCTTTTCCATTTCATGACAAAGTTTCTCTTCTTTTCTGACTGCAGTCGCAGATAACCTTTCTATCAGGTCAACCAGGGACTCGTCAGGTGGCTTCGGATTTCCATTGATCATTCTTCCGGATGCAGTTAAGTCAGCCTGGAAATGAGGAGCTCAAACTTAAAAGATAAATGAAACAAACTACAAGCAAGATGTATAGCACCTGGTATGATAAAAACTATTAATACAACATTGCATAATAACCACAAATATACCTAAAAAAACAAATACAGTGAGACCTCGTTAATCCGTACCCCGATGAACCGGAATCCCCGCTATCCGACACAAAACTGCCGGGAACGGATTTCTTCCTATGCATTTTACCCCTTTAATCCGGAAACCCCGCTGTCCGACTCCGACACAAAAGTTTTGGAACAAATGTGCTAAATCAATAGCAATAAAATCCGATAAACCGGATTATTAACAGTTAAGCGAAAATGATTCACGATTGTCCTAATACACTATGTACACTGGGTAGTTAGTTGACGAAACAATAGCCGATTATCTACGCATAATAACGTTGCGGTCAATTACCTTGCGTTGCATAATAACGTTGTAGCAGGGATGACGGACCTATTCGTTGTGGCAAGCCACTTTGTCAGTTAAAGCTGAATAAGCCGCACAGCTTTTTAGTCATACTATGAAATATTGTACAGTATTTCAGAAACGAAAAAATAAATTGTTCATCAACACTAACAAACAACGCTTCCGCGATCGCAAAAAAATACGTACATTACATCGGTTGAGTGCGGCAATCTATTGAAGACAAACTGCTGCAACTCAATCGTGCTATCAGCTTTTGATATCGCATAGCGCAAAGATTAGAAACAGGTCAAAGAAAGTTCAAGACTGCTGGTCCCGCCGGAATGCTTCGCCATGCAAGAGCGGTTGTCAAACCGACCTGCGACCGCATGTTGGTCACTTCTGGCTTACAGCATTCGTCTTAAATACGGTGGTTCTGGGGTTCAACACTGGGTTGGTTCATACAAAAAATATAATTTTATTTTAGTTGCTGTCCAACCAGAAACTCGGTACTTAGAATTGGAGTAAGGTGCATACTGCGTTTTGAACACGGTGCTGCATTTGCAAGATTGATTGATTTTTTACTTTCCGATAATCCGGATACCCCGCTAAACCGACATTTTTTGACGAAACGAAGTGGTCCGGATTGACGAGGTCTCACTGTAATATCAGAAAGTTGGAAACAAAATAATAATAAACAAACAAAAAGAATAAAATATAAAATAATAATACATCAAAAAACAAGTAATACCAAGTACCATGTATAATAACATTATTAGGATCTTGATATCATAAAATTGGTAGACTGTCCAGAAGGCAAAAATGTGATGCATAAACATGTAGACTAACAGGCCATGAATTTAAAGCTTGTGTCTTGTACAAATATATAAACACGCTTATACACCATATTACTTCCATGTCTGTATTCATCACCATGTTTATGGTAATACTTGTATTGTCTGGGTACTTAGACATGATACTATTTAACACGATGCAAAACCTTGAGATCATCAACAAGTTGCCACGTTTTCCTCACATCTTCGATTTGCATTGTGATGTCACTATGAGGCTTATCATTCAGGCTAGACAATGAACGAGAGGACAGAAGAGCCTCGCTTGAGAGCGACGATCCACTTTGAACCACTTGACGGCGATAAGTGCTTCTGTGAGTCGACTACGATAACATTTCCACCAGTCAGGTGTTTTGTTTACAAATTTAAATTTTCAATTCACCGTGGTTTAACACTCATAGACACACATGTTCATTCCTGGATTATGAACAAGTAACAAAATTGTTAAGTTAAATCTAAAACACAAGCAGCTGGCAACCATAATAAGTTGGGTTTACCTCTTCTTCAGTTGTGTAGTCTTCATCTGAAAATATTAAAGCCTTGCGCAAATGAGACTGCCCCTTTCTGCAATACCAATTGAACAAGATAATAAACATTATTCAACGTGTTTACACCACTGGTATTTTTATCAAATCCTAAGCAACCAAACTTGGAGTATCACAGCAGCACAATCCCGCTTGGGGTTGGACACATAAAGGACAAACCTGGTTGACCAAAACTGACCACTTTCTGGCATTGAGGTACTTGTTGAGATTGTTGAATCGCTGGCATCGTCACTGCATGACTGAAATGTTACAGATACTGGAATTATAATGGACAGTCATAGAATAAATTGTAATCACATGTTAAAATGTTCTAAATTATTGAACTGATAGACCTGTGTTTTCCAAACTTTTCCTTTGCAACCCCCAACTTCAATAATTCCTTTCTCAGAGACCACAACTTAAAAATAGCTACTTAATAGACTATTTATGAGAAATTTAAGTTTAACTCGCGGACCCCTACCCCCTTGGCAAGTAGGAAAAGTTTGGCAACCTCTATGATAGACATTCAGTCGACAACAACAACTATTCAGGGTTGAATTTCTGCCAGTCATTGAAGCTGACACTCACTTCAATTTTCTTATGGCGGCAAACTCGGCAAATAGCTGGTTGAGAAGAATGCTTTAATTTCCGACCCGATCGTAAATTGTACATGGAATTTTGCTTTTCATTTTTATGTTCCTATAAAGACACAAAAGCACAAATGAAATTAAATTGTTTAAATCAAGTATTTGTATTGCATGTAACTTTTGCTCTAAAACCCAAAGTGCTTTACGATATAACACGTTCAACACGAATAAAATGCAACAAACACTCTGACTCCATGGAAATAGGCAAATTAATACTTAAACGAGAAGTAAACCAAACTCTACCTTGGAATCAGAACTCAAATGTTCAAAAGTGGGTGCCGTTAACAGCAGGTCCTCAGCAACTAAAGTACTTGCTTCTCTCGATAAGCTTTCATAGCCGTCTGGAAGCATAAGTTTGGCCATTTGTATTTCCCTTTCAAGGGTGGAGGGGTCTATAAGAAAGAACCGAAGTTTATATAACGATGTATTCACGAGGCTTCGCGGTACCCATTGGAATTCCAAAATTTAAGACTTCAATATCTTGGTGGATAGGATTTTGATTGTTATCATTGCATTTGCAAATCACTCCTATTACATGACAAATTACACAATGGTAGCTAGAAACGAGGAAAGATTTCTCTTCAACATACCTTGTTTCAAAGCTTGTTTTTGCAAGGGAGTTTTGCATATTTCCGACAATGACTTGGCCAATTTTACATTTTGACATTTATCAAAATTGTGGATATAATCCTCAAGTACTTTTGATGCTGATTTATAAACACGGTCGTTATAACGAGCATTATATGATGTCGGTGTCCTGAACAAAATATAAAACTGAATAAAGAAGTAGATTCTTCAATAAGTTTTTAATGAACTTAGACAATAAACGCATTTTACACCACAAAAAAACTTTTTCTGGTAATAAAGTCAATGTTTTTAAACATTTTCATGTTTAAACAATATCTATCTAAATACATGCACAAATAATCACCCACATTCTAAGAAGTTAGGAAAAAAAAACTCAAAAAAATTGGTTTAAAATAGTTTCACAAATGAAACACGACACCAAATACCTCATAGATGACGAGTAAATCCTGCTTTGATCTTGATCGGCATCAGCTTGATCAAGAAATAACGAAGTAATCGTGGAAACTGATGAACTTCCTCTATCCGGCCTCATCTCATTCAGAATTATCACTCATTCTCAAACATTCCTTATTCTTATACAATACGCTGCCACCCAAGAGAACAAGTCGTGGTAATTTTCACATAAACTGACTCAAAATTATCTATAAGGTAACAACTAATTCTGTATTTATTATAGCAAAGTCAATATATAGAGAGCCAATACAGTATATATATATCATACTGGCTAAAAATACTGCAAAATGCTGGCAATACAGGACATTATTATGATAGCAACCGATGCTAAATGTTTCATTTCTCTAACTGCTTCAACACAAAACAATTCCAGCCAATCATTTCTTGAAGCGGGGGTTCAAAACAACAGATGGAGCAAGAAGATGTACCGATGTTTACAAAACAAACATGGCCTTTTGTTTGCTCTCTGATAACTCACTTCACACAAACGCCAAACAGATAAAAAAGTTAACAGTTAATCAATTAAGACCAGAAACCTATTTGGTAAGTGATTGCGTTCCGTAAACACAGAGTGATTAACTTTCATCAAATGACACAGCATGTACCCAAGCCACACAACATGGAGGCTGAAAAAAATATACAATCAACTTCATTCATTTTAAAATAATGAAGAAAACAGTGAAACGTTGAAGACCTGACTGTGTCATAATAAAGGTTGCCATGACAAACTTCACAACATGACTGATTAAAATTGATGATCTGGCTCCAGGGTAAAGCTGGTGGTAACAATGGTAACCATGGTAACAAAACAAGTACATTCTATTGTAATTAACAGTCACCGAATCATATGAACTTTTTTAAATTACAGCGCAGAAAATCATATCACTTTTAATCGGTCATGTGGAATTTTAACTGATCATCTGGGTATATATTCTTCATAAAATAAAAAAATTAAATAACAGCACAAAAAAACTTGAGAAAATAAACGAAAACTAAAAGCTACTAAAAGCTAAATGTCAATATGCAGGCCTGTGCGACAATACAAGTTTGTTTCATGAGTTGATCTGTTTCAGTTAGTTGCCACAAATTTTAATAAATTATTTTCATTTTAAAAGTAAACTATCTGAAAATTCTTGGAGATATTTTTTAGTAAATTTCACAATCGAATTGTGACAATGAATGAATAAATGTCGCTACTTACTCATCGAAATAAGAGTTAGTAGTAACCTTAACATACCATGATTTTCAACTCAGTTCTACAGAACTGACTTGGCGTCAGCAAACTTTTTTCACAAAAGGCCAGATAATCATGAAAACTGGCCATCACGGGCAAAATTTCCACTTTGCTGAACAGAGGAAGCTCACTTCGCCACACAGGAAGCTGATTTGTGATTCAGTGAGACGGGCCAGACAAATTAATCTTGATCAAATTGATCTAGAATTTGATCAGTTCGAAGATGAACATTCCTATTATTATACCATCACTAGCAACTAAAGAGCAACTGCTGTTAATGTCTTTCCAAGAGTAACAGTAGCAGTAAGTTAGCAGTTCCATTGAGCATCGAAAATGGGTTCATATAATTTTGACTCTAGTCCTCTAATCACTTCGCAACGAAACAGTAAAACAGTAGGATGATTTGGAAAAAGGTTTCAGGGCAGAAGAATGCAGACACAACTACATGAAAGTAATAGTAGCATTTTGCGCCACATGTCCACGTGCCAGACGAGCATTTTCTTCAAACTTTCCCATGCTTTTGGGTGAGGCAGTAACATCGCTTGCTCCGGTTTAGTGGCCCTGGTGAACAGTTATAAATTTGAACAAAATAAAGAAAAATATAAATTGTATCCACTAAACGTTGCACATGAACAATCTCAGTAAATTAAGCTCTGGGTAAGATACCGTTGTCAAGTATTAGTTTAGTTTAGTCTTAGAATAAAATTAAACTGAGAATAGATATGCAATATCATAAAAACCATTTTTGTTTGATTTTCACATATGGCATTCCTATCCTTGACTGCTTCAATTACCTTTTGTTTATAATCAGCATTCCTTTATGCAGCGTAGGTTCATTTATACCTTCATTTAGTTTTAACTTTTAGTTTCTCGTCAGTTGAATAAAGTTGCTTTCCACATGTTTGCTGATTCCTCTTGAGTGCTTGAGTGACTAAGATCTCAAATTTTTTAAATCTAATCAAGGTCTAACACAATCCTGACGCTGTTTCTTGATGCTTGTCTGTCATCACTCAAGGTCAATACACGGATATGCTTCGGCTTCGATATGCCAAGAGGACCACTCAGTTCTTCATTACATTTAAAAGATAGCCACAATAGTGACCTCACAATTTCAAAGAGGAAGTCCACTATACAGCATCACATGGTTGCACTAACACATTTGTGCGCCCAAGTCAGGAAAATCATCCTAAGTGCAGTTCGGGTGTAGAGTTGTCGGAAGGAAAGCTAAATGTTACTGGTATTGCAAACACACAAACTCATTTCTCTTTTTGTAAAATCATTTTCCAACCCGCAGTTCTAAGCAGAAGATAATTCATGAACCTCTTAAAAACCATCACTTTTTATGAAAATTAAATTATTACTTTTTATTACATTTTAATGTTAATCTAAAACGGAAAAAAACTTCCTATGATACCCAACAGACCAATTTCTTAAACTTTTATTTTTGTGATACTGAAAAAAACTTATATATGCTAAGCTGCGCAGATATGAATTGACCTAGGCTAATACCGTACATATGGTGTCATAATTTTTATCTTTTGACTGAAGAAATTTTTTCTTTGCATGGCTTAAACATTGCATGCCTTCAATTCAGCAATAACTCCTTATTACCCGTGCCCCACATTGCGGGTTACTGAGCAAGTTCTCTCTCTGTATTGTAATGCTTGTTTTACAAGTTTTGATTGATACACACAATTTTTAATCCATTTTTTTATTTTTTTTTGCATAACTAAAACTTGCTTAAACACCCATACATGAACAAGCCAATACTTTGCCAATGCCTTGCTAAAGGGCATTTTCAGGGCAGCTCTGCATCCGGACTGCACTTATGATGATTTTCCTGACTTGGGCGCACATGTGATGTGTGTAAGCGCAACCTTGTGATGGCACAATGGTAGCGCCACTGGATACTGAATGTGAGTAACCATTATTGCAATCTAAGCAAACTAACCACTCTGCTACTGAACCAACAATTATGCTAGGCCTAGGCCAGGGGGTTCTTATATGTTGATCGCAAAGGAAACCCGTGATGATTGCACATAAGTAAAAGTGCATGTAAAGTTCAGCTAAGTGTATAATCAATTAATCATTCATGATTATGAAAATTACTTCCTTAAAGGCGCTACAGAAGCTTATCAGATATCATAATCCTTAACCTCAGACCAAGGAAGTCTCTGCATGTCTTAAACTTATCATGGTTTAAATTCGCGATGAAAATCGCACTTTGAGCAAGCTAGCCTACATTCTTGGCCAATTTCGCAGCCTGGAAAGTAAGCAGTTTTTTTGACAAACGATTTTGCTTCCAAAACTGCAATTTTTTTGTGTTACTGTGACGGCATGCACTAAGCAGTTAGTTCATTCTAAACCAGCCAGACTGGAAGGTACAGCAGTTTTGGACAAGAAGTCATGCATGCGAAGACATCATTTTGGCACGATGGCGTGCACTGCGGCCTCAATTTTTTTTAATTATTATAAATCAACGTTCAAACAAGTAAACAACCAGCTACTTTTATTTATTTATTATAAATTGGTGTGAAGATAAAGAAGTTCGGTGTGCACGTTGATACATATTCTGTGTGCAGGTGCCACACTTTCCGCTATGGCCTAAATGTCAATATGAAAAAGTTTGCTATGAAATTAACCTGCAGCAAAGTCTTGTGTGTCTGAGAGTTCTGTTTCCACGATTTTCAAGGCCTCGAGGGTATCATGGTTTTATGCAGATAACCAAAACATTGAAAGGAAACCTTAATTATAAAATTCTCATTATAAAAATTCACTCAGCCTATAGACTAACTTTAAAACTTTGTAAAATTTTAGACAGTCAGAACAAGTCATTTCTATAAAAGAAAACAACTTTCCTCAATAAACTTTATCCATTGGTAAAAGTGGGGAAGCCATACCAATAAACCTGTATAAACAAGGAATTATGTGCACAAGAAAATTTCAGACAATACTCTTTAATCGCCGCCAGGTATTCAGGGTCATTTGCCTTCCCGGCTTTCTAAAACTCATTTCAAAAACAAAATCAAACAGGAGTTTTGCAAAGGGACTTTCCCTGCTTAAACTTTAATCACAAATAATCGACAACAATTAAAAATATGCCAAAAACTTATAAACGCTACATCGAGCGCTTTTTTATATTAAAACAGAATACATTTCTCACTGCTTAAGACGAAATTCAATCTTGGTCTTTTTCACTTGGTTGATGATCTTATTCGAATATTTTTGATTTCATTCCGATGTTGAATTCATTTCTTTTATGGAATAAATATAATTCATGGAAAAGTCCAACAATTTATATTACAGACAACTTAATACTTTTTATGTCATCTATTCATCACAATCACAACAATCATCATCACGATCATCTCTTGCTTGAATTGACTATAATCGTCAAAAATTCTTGGCGTGGTTTTTATAACATCACTATGTGTAAAAGATTGAACATAACTGCATGTATTCTTTTTGAAATTATATTATATATATTTTGTATATTAAAATATATTCTTATTTTGTATATTCTACCATTCTATACTGCATATAGAAGCATAGAATATACATGAAGGTTATCATTCTATCCAATTTTAATTGGAATATTTTCAGTTTTCAAGTCACCTTCAGTCAAGAATAAGCATCTGTCTCGTGGTGTATTCTATATTTTGGGAAGATAAGAATGCATGGAAATGTCAATAAAATGAACATTTAAGAGTCTAGCGATAGCAAAAGTAAGTCTTGGCGAGGCGATTGCAAAAGCGCAATGAACGCACTGTATCGTTTAATTTTTGCCATTTTCTGTGTGGGTCGAAAATTACGATGTTATCCGTTATAATTAGAGCACAATATCAAATCTTTAGCTGTGGAAGATAGCCTAACACCAGAGATACTATTCATTTATAATATCCAGACCAACACAAAGTCTTAGCCTACTAGACACTACAGGTTGAACAAAGCAACATTTGATTACAGGCCTACTATCGTATTGATAAACTAAGAATTGCATAATTTGCTTGAATTTAACAATAAACGTTTCGGCGGCTCTTGTAAAAAAATTGAAATATATTTCTATTACCAAAACAATTTCTTTCCGGTAGCTTCCAGCCAACTAATCTAAACACACGATTTCATCAAAGCAATTACGTCACACTAAAAATAAAAAGTCACAAAAAATTGTTTACGACACTGGTGTCGTGCCGAATCTGTTCCGGGCATTACGAACGGATGTTGCATAACCTAATTTTTCTTTTATGGCCGTGCGTAGGTTCCATCGTCATAGCATTACTGTAGGCTACAGCTAACACCTTGCACTTTTAAGCTTCCTGGCCTTGTCGCTTTTTTCTCTATGTTGTTTGTTTGCGATAATATTTCTTATCACCATTAATATTCACCATTATCACAAGGTTATCATCATTATTTTTGCTTCCCACGGTCAATGGCGAAAATTAAGCGACACGATACGAAACCAATTAAATAGGGTGAAGCCTTCTTGCCAAAATCTTTGGAGAATGTTGTTGGAATTGAGAAAAACTTACAAGGTTGTACGACCTTGATTTACAAACAAGAAAACAAAACTCACAAACTTACATTGAAAGCAAGATTTTCGAGATTTTTGCGCCATATTTTCCGAAACAAATTTGGTACGACGTCGGTATTGACAAAATAATCATTATTTGTAAAAATAAAAATCGATCTCACATGGCAGTAGAACATACGAGGTCCACAGGCAAAGCAAGGCAATGTTCAGTGAGCCACCGCCCTTATACAATGACAAACAAAATTGTGCTTGTGCATGCTTCTGTAGGGAAAGATGACGATGACGTAACAAACGTTGGTGCTGTCACGTGCTTGACTCCTGACAAAAGACGATCTCAATGAACAGCCCGCAGTGCAGGTCCACATCGACTGACACATCGACATCACATCGACATATGGCGGTCCATCTGTCCCGGAAATAAAACATTTCTGATACAACAACAACGCTTTCACACTTAGTCGACGTTACGTCCGTCTTCTCCTTGCTTTAACTCGGTTTGTAAACAGGATTTACGATTGGGTTTAGAAAAGTCACTACACTATTTGATGTGTCATTGGCGCATCGGCAAGCCTTCAAGTTCTTGTTTGATACTTGCAACGTTCTAGTATTATGACTTGTCATATCGTCATCTACGAGCGTCTCAATAAAACATTGTCTTGTCGATTTGGAATGCGCTGTGGGAAGAAAAAGAAAAAAAAATTAAGTCTTGAAATAAATAAAATAAATGTCGATTGTTAAATTTTATGTGGGTCGTTATGTCACGCAGATCAAAGAATGGCGCTGAGTGTAAGGACTCTGTGCTGGTTGAAATTGCGTTACAGCCATATGCTATGCGTTGCTGTTAAAACAGGATTAAAGTTGCTCTGTTATAGAGATCATTTATTAATAATACTCGCTAGAATAGCGGGGCGTGTTGTTAAAGAAAACGATGTCAGGTCAGTTGATTAACACTTGGCTATAGCCTTTCTTCTACGCTTAAACGGATCGTTTAGGTGTCTTTTTTTGTACAGTTAGGTACCTTGCGCGCCTTGTATTCTCACAAAGAGTTACGTAACGTTGACTTGGATTTTGTTATGTAACGCACTATTACGTAATTTCTTTTTTCTCTTGAAAACGGAAGTTTGGGTCGGGCGAATGAAAATTTCTGACCAGATGTCACCATAATACAAAATGTTTTGTCGGCCGTGGGGAGACACAGCGTCGCCATGTTCCAGTGAAAAGGTATTTTTACATTTTAAAGTGATTTTGTTAGAGTTAATGAGATGTCGATGATTGTGTGTTCCGGTATTCCACTTGTCATCAGTCTCGTGAACTAAACTATGTTCTTACATTAACATGACTTGGGCATCGTTAGCGTATAGGCCTATGCCACAGATTGGGCTGCTGGAGCTAAGTTAGCACTGCTAACGCGTTTGATGATGTTTTGTATTTCTTGTACATATGAATGCTTAAACGCCAAAATCATCCCCTGTAAGTTTTGTTAACGTTACTATTATTAGATGATCAATGCAAACGGTTTAACATAGGCAAAGCTTTTTCGTCATATTAAGTAAACAAGTTATTTAAGTTGTGTTATGTAATTTTGAACATAAATATTAGTTGAGGTTTCTCCACTAATTCTGCGCTGTTAAGGGTCTGGGGTAATGGGTCTGTTTAAGAATAAATCTCGTTTATCCGGTTCTCGCTTTCATTTTAAAGGAAAATGAAACGTTACAGTTTGATTAAAGAACTGTCCATACATTTCGACAAAGACTGGAAATTTTATCAAAAGTAATATAAAAAATATAAACTCCGCTTTTACTAAATTCATGACACATAGAAGCTATATAAGTCAGTCAACGGCAACTCGGAAAGCACGTTTTATACTATATGGGAAGACAGAGGCATTAGAAGGACGTTAGCGGTATACCGGAATTTCATCGACTCACCCGTCTCAACGTGTTGCATCCGTCCCAAGTCATTATTCTCATTTGTTCGGCTTATGGTGAGCATGTATAGATACACATTTCTTGCTGTTGACGTAGCTTCTATATAAACCTCTTTTATCAGACAACCCTACGAGATTATCAACCTTTATGTATAAGAGCGAAAAATGAAACAAATTTGTTTATGAGATCTAGAAGGATCATTTTTACCGTATAATTGTAACAAGTGCGTGAATGTTAACACAAAAAATTCTGGCTGGATGGATAATTTCAATGCAGCAATCCGCATTGTTTACATTTACAAGGTACCGTATATAAAGGTTATCTACAGGGTCGTCTTTGTTGTCATTAAGCAATATAACGTAATCTATATAAACAAAAAAGGAAAAAAGTGAAAAACTTTTTGCTGTTATAGAAATATATAGTCATCTCCCGCCGTTTGTGATCGATAAAAAATGTCCGTTAACGAACTTCATAAACAAAATTAAATTGAACAATCCCGAGCTAAAATATACTTTCAATTCATTCTGATTTGCGATGAAAAACTTGAACGCATCAACACGTATTATACCCGCTTAAACATGATTTGGTGGTACATACTGCGATAAAGCCACGTCGTTTGCCAAGACAACCGTTCCCTGAACAGACGAACGTCGAGTGAGGACGCTAGCACGCTAGCCGTGTTGACAAAGCCTTTCTTCTTACTTGCGAACCTTTTGGGTTATGTCAGATCACGTGATAGAGGCCAGGGCGCAATGAAAGAGAAAAAAGGAGACTTACCGGTAATTGTTCGATAATTTTCCCAATTCTCCTGCAGTCTAGTAAAGCATCGCTCGTGTTACTTCAACGCCGTGTACCAGCATTGACAGCTTATTCTATTGCGTGTGTACGACTTTAGCTGGTGTTTAAAACAAAGTGAATTGAGTTCGCCATCTGTACAGATTTGTTTTCCATCTTAACACTCGCTGCGTGAGCTGTTTGTAACCGTATGACTCAGCAGAAGCTAAACGCACGTGACGCCACTTCAAGGATTTTCGCCGCAACTTTGGCATAAACATGTGATGGTATTTCAATGTGTTAATGCTTCAACATTTCCCACTGACAGTTAGCGCTTGCGTTTCTAACTGATTAGAAAGGACGGTAGGTAGCATTTTGGGCCGTAAATAAGCAAACGCTCGGATTAGGCATTGCTTACGAAGAGATAACGCAAGCAAATTGAGTGCTGTGTTCAGACAACACGGTTAGTTTCCATTACATCAGTTAAGTGATGTTTGCGCTGGACTAACATTTACACCGGCAGTTTGCTTGCTAATAGGCATCATAGACTAATAGACCTTCAAACACTCTTGAGAGTTTGAAAGCAAACGACTGGTGGTTAGTGCACTAAATCATGACAATAGGCGTTGGCGTTGACGATAGACAATAGGCATGACTTTTTATCAATTGTTCGGTCGTTCAGTGCGTCACTAGTGGCCGGGGCAAATCTAGCCATTTGAACACGAATCAGTCGCGATTTTGTTGTATAGGTTGGCGTTGGGCTCAAATTAAAATCAGCAGTCGCTATTTAAAGCCGTTGTTATAACAAGAAGGTGCTTTGGTTTCATTTTTACATCACAGTAGCCTATGAATCGAATTGAATGGAAGCCGTTTGTTACAGGTTTTCCTGCACTGAATTTGAAAAGTACAACTGAAGTAAAATATTAAATGACGTCTTCGGAGCCCTTGAACGAATCTCAGCAAAATGGCGGAAAAGTCACCGGCAACCTGGTGTTGGCCGCGTCAATGGCTGTCATTGGGTCCAATTTTCAGTTCGGTTACAACACTGGGGTTATTAACGCGCCCCAACAAGTGATCGAGAAATTCTACAACGAAACCTACGAATCACGGTGAGATGTAGAATCAACTTTACGTTGTTATTGTTTTGTTTTGTAGATATTTTTGTACTGTTTTAAATGTTTTACGTTGATCACTTTGGCTTACTATGGCTAGCAAGCTATTGCCTCATTATTGTGTTTACGAAGTTAATTTTTTAGAACCGATGAACTTTGATACCAAAAGCATAAAATCCGTTTCCAATCAACTGCGGAAGCAATTTATTATGCACGCCGTACTCCCTTCAGTATCACGCGCTTTTCCGTGTGAGATCGCGTGTGCATAAACTCGCAAAACCGTGACATGAATGCGGCGGTTATTGGACCTTAAGCTTGTGCACAGGCCCTGTCAAATGCTTGTGTTCCAGATACGGAAGTTTTATACCGTTGACTACATTGGACCTACTTTGGGGATTCACCGTAGCAGTCTTTGCAGTGGGGGGAATGGTTGGTTCGCTGTGTGCCAGCTGGGCTGCAGGGAAATTTGGTTTGAAACGTTCCATGCTCTACAACAACATTCTGGCTGTGTGCGCCGCGCTCTTGATGGGGCTTTCAAAGCTCGCTGGCTCGTTTGAAATGCTAATTATCGGTAAGTTTGTTAACGGAATGCCTTCAAATAACCAGTCCACATTGGTTTTATTAGGCGTTCATTGGCAAACGTAATATCCGAATGCTTTCCTTAATGGATTGTACTTTACTGGGTTTTACGTGACTGACCATATTTGTTTTATTTCTTGTATCAGGACGTTTCATAATCGGTGTGAATAGCGGTATAAATATGGGTGTCGCACCCATGTATCTAACGGAGACCGCCCCCGTGAGCAAACGAGGTGTGTTTGGTACCTTGGGTCAGCTAGGTGTCGTTTCGTCACTTCTAATATCCCAGGTAAGTTTAATACGACAGTCGGCAGTTTTAAATACACAGAAGTGAGTTCTAATTCTTTAAACGTTCAAACTTCAACTTAATCTTTAGAATACGTTGGTTTCAAAAGTACAATTTGTTTTTTGCTTGGTTGTTCAGCCCAGTAAGATTTTCGGTCCAATGAAGCAGCTGTTAATTTTAAAGCTTTTTGATAAACTGCGTGGATAATTCAAGCCCCAAGCACAAGAAAATGTACATTACCATTCCGCCTAGCTAATGTTCCTTAAGTGGGATTTATTCGTTTTATGTAAACGACAGAAAAAGAGACATTTCGTCTATAAGCCTGCGTTAAAGCCACTTGATCATTTTCAAGACGGTTTATAATTCCTTCACCGCAAAATATACGGCATCGAAAAACGAATGTTACATTGGATGATAATTTATTGCATAATTTATGATACCTGTCAAGTTTTTCTTGTCACGCGACCATTTTCCTGTCTAGCACATCCAAACATTTAGAGCCTTTTTTCATTTGCTGGAAACTTTCAGAAACTCAAATATCAAAGCTTGTTTATAGCTTGTTCATGATTTATAACTCGGTGTTTTCAAAGTTGCTGTCCACGTTGTTATAGTTGGTTCGTTTTGGTTTGAAAAAAAGAAGCGTTACTTTGAAGATTGTTTTGAAGGTCGCAATAACACAGCATTCAATCATAAAACGTTTTTTACTTCTGTTGTATAATCTTTCACTACTATTATATAAGTTATACTATTTGGTGAAATTTTATATTTATTTAGGTGCTCGGTTTGCAATGGGTGCTCGGTACTGACGCCTTGTGGCCACTTCTCCTCGCCTTAACAGCAGCGTTT
Organism: Clavelina lepadiformis; assembly: GCF_947623445.1. NCBI lineage: Eukaryota > Metazoa > Chordata > Ascidiacea > Aplousobranchia > Clavelinidae > Clavelina > Clavelina lepadiformis. The sequence goes on from NC_135241.1 coordinate 23,933,897, forward strand.
TCCGTGTTTCAAGTCCTGATTATTCCGTTTTGTCCTGATAGTCCAAGGTGAGCTTAAATAGGAGTCGACATTTGCATTTAAACAACCATTTGCTTTTGCGCCCATGATATTTTTTCGAAATTATTTGTGCGATGACGAACCTCTCTTGGATGTTAGTGGAGCGCTAAACACACTATCTAATTGTACATTTCCTTTCATGAATTCCTTAAGAGAATTGTAAAAAATTGAGCGCATTCCATTTACATTGCCTTATGACACTCTTCCTTTGTTTGGTAACAATCGCAATGGACTGCGCAGTTCAAACACTTGTTACACCCAGCAATGCAAACGTTTGCAGAAATAACATGAAAGTTCTATTCTAAGGCAATTGTCCTTGAACAATTGTCGGAAACGCATCTGTTGTCAAACAAATGGATGAAACGCATCGTCATTCATGACAAGGCAAACCTCTGCTGATGCAGATACCTTTGATGCGAGTCTAAAGTCCTCTTTTTTTCTAGGTACACCTTGCTGGTGACAAAAGACGAAGACAAAGCTCGTCAAGACCTCCAGTGGTTACGCGAGAAGGATTATGACGTCACAGAAGAAATTGAACAAATGAAAGAAGAGCATAAGGACGATGACGTGGCAAAAACAAGTGCGTAGATATATTCATTTGCCAAAACCATTACTAATGCCTTAAATTGAAGAGAAACCTGCATAACTGCATGTAATGTCTGTGATAAAACGAACGTAGTAAGTAATTTCGAAACATTTGTTTGTTATGGACTCTCAGTAGTTTTGTTTTACAAAACTGAGAGATAGAAGAAAACAGAATGAAAAAAGGTTTTTTGAAAGACTCGACTTAATGTGTGTTAACCTGAAATTTCGGTTGACTTGTGACGACTATGGCATGACCATTAAGACTAGTTTCCATCACTGACGAAACTGAACTCTATCATTTCCAGGCTTTCGTGAGCTTATTACGAATCCAAGTCTCTACCGGCCTCTGATAATAGCCATCGTGATGCAACTGTCCCAGCAATTGTCTGGTATCAACGCGGTCTTCTATTACTCAACCGACATCTTCTTGGAGGCCGGCATACCACCTCTGTACACGTGAGTGCTATGTTCAATACTAAAGAAGAACATTGTTGTTTATACCACGTGGGCAGTATTTGATCGTCGAGGAAAAAATGTAGGCTACGCTATTTTGCTGGTGTATTTTTGCCAGATGGCAATTGAACCATCGCAGTTGAAAGGAAATCAATTTATTGAACTTTAACTCACCGCTGTTTAGCCTTTCGTTCGGTTCATTCAAACTTAAAGACGATTCAAATCGTCTGTGGATCGATTACTATATAGGTCTATTATAGAACCGATTATTACCGACCAAGAAGTAACATTTTGTCGACCGCAGTGTGACGTATGCAAATATATAAGGTTTGTAGGAAAAATTGGAAACATTTCTTGTTCTAATTTTATCCAACCACGCGCAGGGGAGTGGCCACGGTGGGCATGGGAGTGGTCAACGTAATCATGACGTTGGTCAGCATCTCCCTTATCGAGAGAGCTGGTAGAAGGGTTCTTCATCTGGTCGGACTCGGAGGAATGTGCGCCTCCGCTGCCGTGCTCGCGGTGTGTGATCGTTTTGTTCTTTAAAAGTTGTGCTTTTTACGTTGTACTCTCCTTAAAAAAGCTTGACAAGTAATAGTAGTAGCTGCTTGTAGTTACTTTACTTCTAGAAACCGAGTCAGTATTCTAGGCTGCGTGGAAGGCGCAGCCAGAAAGGAAAAGTATTAAAATATGCTACGCTTTAAAAATAAGTTGGTTTACTCAAATTTGAAATATTTTCCTACCCAGGTTCTCTTGAACTTGCAACGAACTTCGGCTGTCTCTTGGCTGACCTTGGCCTTCATCTTGATTTTCGTCGTCTTCTTCCAAACAGGACCTGGCGCCATCCCGTGGTTCATCACCGCTGAACTCTTCGATCAGGCTTCAAGACCGACCGCTGTCAGCATCGCCGGACTCTTCAACTGGCTCGGCAACTTTGCCGTGGGACTGGCGTAAGTTTAATTGAGACCTCTTGTACGCCACGTCACGCTTCTGTGACGCCGAACTGCCGTGCATGCGTTTTGTCGTGATGAGAACTATTATTATTGATCTATTCAGACACATTTCATGCAACACTAGACAATAATTTAAACATCTGCAAAGAATTGTCGGATTCCGATTTCAAAATGCTAATTTATCTCCTGTCCGCTTCAGCTATCCGCCCATTGCTTCAGCAATCGGTGGATACACTTTCGTCATCTTCGCCGTCTTTCTCGCCTTCTTCTGGATCTTCACCTTCTTCAAGGTGCCCGAGACCAAGGGAAGGAGCATCGCCGAGATCACCGCCCTCTTCTCCGGCGATCCGGCCATGCATTACACGAAGTCGACCATGTTATAAACTTTACCATGTGTTATGTTACAATGTATAGAGTGGCTTATAATCAAAAATCGGAATAATTTCCCTCGAAGTTTAACTGATTTCAGGCGAAAATCAGTTAAACGACGTATAATGTCGTTTCAGCTTTTGAAACTGCGACATGTCCGGATGATTTTATGAAAATCTCCAAATAAGCGAGAGAATGAGACTTGGAATTGGTTGCCCCGAACGCGGAACTGATTTCTGTAGCGGGTGGATTGCAATTCACAACTTCTGCTTTTTTTTTCTCATGTTACTGTGCATGAGTTGGCCCTTGAAGAGAATATTCTCAGTTATTATCAAGTCTGTTGTTTACCAGGTCATAATAATCCACGTCTTTTCTATGTAGTGTAGTAAAGTATACCATCTAAGATTTTAATATCACATTAATGCTTTTTCGATGCAAAGTTTGATATTTTTTAAAGTATTTGGCCATCTATATTGCGTAATATAATTATACATGGTATGATGTTTGCTTCGTTTTGGCTTTCCTGGCTCAAGCTTCTTCTGTGCTTGTTAAGAGCGCCACCTATAGGAAGATATACAGACAAGTATCTCACCACAACCAGTCGCAAAAGAATAACATTTACCGCGATATCAAGCTTCGGCAGAACGAAGTAATAATGAGGATCATGTGAATTAATGCAAACAAGTTTCAATGCTTCTGCGTAAATAAATGCATATTTGACGCCTAGATAAGTGTAGCCTATATAAAGCATTTTTGTTTTAAATACGTGAGCCATGATTTCTATGTAACTTTGCATGCAATTGATCTTGACCCGCGGGCAAAGTCATTACCAATAAGGTGCTGAGATAAACACAAGCAGGGTCATGTCCAAACAGTCACGACGTAGCCGTTAATAACAAGTACATAATATAATAACCGGTTGGCGGAAAACAATAACAAAATCTTGCCAAATTAATTTGCGGACGACGTCGCCATATTTCTAATGAAGTTGTTGAAAGAAGCCAAAAATGTTTCAAGACATTATTAAATTAAAAAATTTAAATTTGTACAAAATCCCTTTTGGGTAAAGTTCAACTGACAATCGTTCACTTCAGAATAAATTGCACAAAGAAGTTGCAGCTTCAGCGCACAGCATTGTTACGAGAGAGATGAACCAGACTTGTGATTGACACTTTGGCGACTCCTTTGTCTGTGGTCTAATTATTTACATTTTATTAAGTTTTTTTTGTGAGACGATTCAATTATATTTAAGTTCCAGAGAAAAGTTTCAGTTTAATCTAATAACGTCATAACACAAGATTTCCGGACATTATTGCTTAACAAAAAAAAACGTTGTGAAAGATTTGAAAACATAGGCTATATGGGTAACATTTTAAAGTTTTCCGGACTTTTTTATGATATTATGTATAGCAGTAGCTATAGGTTTAACTAAATGCAATTTATTCGTATTACAGTCTTACACTATAGGTTGTATAGAGCAACTCCAAATTCTAAAGAGCCCTATAATTAACTATCCTAATTTCCTATTAATTCCCTAACCCCTAATTTCTTTCCTATGAGAGAATTCAATTCTTTAGAAGAAAGTAAAACCACCGATGTTAACAGTGACAATGGCGGTGTTTGCAGTAATTTAACAAAAATTTTAAACAAACTTGAAAATCGTAGAAATTTTACGGCCGTCATAAACTATCAGGTTCAACCCGAAGACTCATATAAATTTAAGAGACGTCCTAGCTGAGTCCTTGGCGAAACCTTAACCGTTTCATTAGCAGCGATAACGACCTTGGGTGTGGCCGCTTCGGGTCAAATGTCAACCGCAAAGATAACTGTGTCTTGTTGATTTACTACCTTGGTACCCTTGTGACGTCATAGTGTATCGCCCCCTAGGTAAACATGTCATATTCGGGTTAATCGGGATTGACATTACGAGTCAAAAGTCTCGTTTTTGACAGCGGGACTTTTTGAATGCTGACGAAGTCGTATTTTATTTTAAGTCCGGGTTTAAGTTTCCTTAAATCGTTTGACGTCCCGCATTGTCAAGATATCCCTGTGACATTGTTCAATATAAATCTTGCAACCTTACAATTTGTTATGTAAAATCATTTCTGCGACAATGCCTGAAAGGTTAAAAACCTCAAACGAACTTACAAGTTTAGATCCGGCTCCGGCCCAGATTGATAAATTTTATGAATTTTTTTTATGTATTTGATAAAAAACGCGAATTTTTTTGGGCTACTGTTGGGCAAAAGACGCGCGTGGTTGTTAATATTTCTTGGCTTGTCTTAGTCGCTTCAGGGCCCAGCAGAGTTTTTACACCATTGCCGTTACCAGCGGCAATATTTAAGCAAACCTACTGTTAAAAATATGTGAGCTTCGTCGGTGGAACTGCCATCACCATAAAGGGGATAAATTAGATCTGTGATGACGTAATAGCCTTGCGGTATAAATGAATCGTTTTTACTGTACCAAAAATCTTTTTCGAAACAAAAAATTCTTTGGCTAAGAAATGACATCAGTGAATCTTCGACGAATAAGATTATCCTCCGGGACTAGGTAAACTTGACCACCCGCAGAAAATCACACAAGTTCGGGGTCAAGTTACTTTGCTTAGCAACATTAAGTTGTTACTATTCCTCTTATGTCGTCGAACAATGTTATTATTACCATAACAATCTTCTACGTAGCTGACTGACCACACCATCTGTCACACTCGGACCTATCAGTTCGCGTAAATAGATTCGTGGGAAAAAGATTGTTATAAGCGAAACGTGGAGAGTTAATTTCTAAAGGAAATCCGTCTCAAATAAACTTGTTCCTTTACATATTAAACAAAAACAATGAGAAAAAGGTCAAACCAAGAACTGCTGTGATTTGTGACCCCTTGCTGTGTTTTGCAGTAAATTTCACGCCAATTATATTCCACAACGACGACCGCGATAAGTTGTCTGTCAAAAAATCTCTGAACCAATTGCTTAATCCACGTTTTTGAAACAGCGATAAAACTACACTACAATGTGATCGATAAAAAAATTTAATCGCATCTTATTAAGGTTTAAGCCATAAGTGTAGAAAGATAAATCTTTTGATGGGTTTATGCCGCAAACATAAACAGCTTATAGAAGATGAAATTAAACAGCAATTAGCAACATGTGGAACATAACATAACACTGGCGGAGTCCTGTTTCAAGGAATCTATAACTGACCATTAGACTGAATTTGAAACCCCGTTGCAGCAATGTAATTAGAAGAATACTTGCTCGAAAAGCGATTTTTTCAGACAGTTTCGCAACTTTTTACGTTATTTCCGTTATGGTTATTTAGCTAAATCTTTGCACGTGGAAACCTGTTTATTACAGCACAATAGGTTAATAATAAACCGGTTATGGCGCAGTAATTACAGTTGTGACAACGTAGTTGGATCTCGTCAACTTGTGAATGTTCTGGAAGGTTTGCTTCGATTGCAATGCTGCTTCATTACGTCATATAATCCCGTTCAAGTTATTGGTCCTTGTGATTTGAAAATAGTTGAAATTTATTGGACGATGCTCGTAAACGTCACGTTTTACAACAATATTCTATTGTGACCTCATATTGCGATTAGTAAAGGAAGAAATCCATTTTTGTCAAGTTGTTTTGTCTTCTTCTAAAATAAAAACGTGGACGACGCGTCGTCCGGTAGTTGGTGTTTATCAAATAACGGCCAGTCTTTCCGCAAACTTGGAGGAATTCGATATAATTTTACGAGCACCATAAGCTTTATTACTCGTGTGAAAAACACAACAACCTTTGCAATACAAAATTTATTTTTACGTTGAGCCCCACATACTTGTATATAGATGCAAATGTTTGCTCATAATCGTACAAGCTCAACTTAAACAAATTTGCTTTCCACCCACGGCAAAATTGTCATCATAAAGGCCCGCGGTCATCTAATTTGTTGATTACTTTTGGATTGAAACCAATGCAGCGTTTTACAAAACCGCTAAACGTTTTACGTGAAGCTCGCCTTCAAACCTAACCTTTCTCTGTGGCTGTCGACGCCTTGGAAACAAACCGCATTGATCGGACAAGACCACTTTATTCTGCCGCTTGACTGGTCTCGTTTTACCGCAAAGACACCTCAGAAAAACCGCTCAACATCAAAACTCGGCATCGAGGTGTACAAATTAAATTGGTAATGATCTTTCGCACAAGTTTGAACACTATTTCAGGATCCTTTGTATTTAGCGTCCGCGCTACAGTCGCCTAATTCTTAGTACGTATACTCTGGGGTAGTTTTTTTTCAAGCCTCATACAACAAGCCTTAATTTAAATAATTGCTGCGTTTACAGCTCGATTACCTCGAGATGAATCTACCTTTGCACGGTCTTGTCTTACATGACTGGCACTACTTGTTGCCTTCATGGTGCTAGTGGCTAAAAAAATTAGGTTGAAACGGTTTTTGCTAATATCTGAAATAGAAACTTATCTGCATAAAATATAGTTCTTTATTTAAGCTGTTTTTAGTTTATTTATTTATTTATTTATTTATTCGTTTATTTATTTTAACGTAATTAAGTCGTTGCACGACATCGCGTGTTACTGTGCAAAAGGTCGAAGGTCGAACAGTGCAACGGTAGGCCGCTGTGTAGGCCAATCGTGTTTCAGCCAGAAGATATTTTGATCGAATTCGCAGCTAAATGTGAGACCGGAAACTTATTTAAAATCGTGTTTTGGCGGCCCAGTTACGTCGGCATCGGCAGCAGCACGTTTATTGGCGCGATACCTGGAAGCCTAATTTTGAGGAAGAAATTCGCAAGCTAATTTGCTTTATTAGATGACTATGATGATTTTCAGTCTGCACGAAGTGAGGATGATTACGTCATCAGAGCAAATGACCAACCACAGCGTCATACTGACAATATATCGCCTCATAATAGAGCAATTTGCAAAGAGCGTTGTTATCGAAAGGGCTCATCAGCATTGGAAGCAACCAAGGCAAAGTGTGCGGTAAATTGGTGTTTGCAATTTGCTTAACGCGCTGATGAAAATCTTGAACAATTTTCAACAAAATTGACGCCGCCCTTTGTGTTGAACGACAAAGTTTAGAATAACTCGATTCCGGTCGTTATGAATATCCAGCTTATGCTGACGAACACATAAACCTTCATAAGATCATTATTTCGTCACAATAGATCGCCTAATCACTTCAAAACACAACCATTATCTATGAGTTATAAAAAAATTTTCACTACAAATTACAAGAAATTGGTAAATTTTATGAACAAAATCCAATTGGCTTTTCGGAGGGTTGCAAACTCCGAGGTGTGGCGACGCCAGTTAAGCCCCGGGGGCATGTTCCGCGTCAATCTGGCCGTGCCTGTTTGCCATTTCCCGTGTCAACCACCGCAAGCCTCTCACTATAGGCGGTACCTGGCTTTTAGTGACCGCATAATGAATGGGGCTTGTTAATTTCTTCAAGTTCAACTAAATTTGACGTCACAACTGTACTTCCGGCTTTTGTTCATGACGTCTCGACGACGACGTTTGTGGGGGGGGGGGGAGGAGCCAAAACAAATTCAATTTTATAGAGTTGCGTATAAAATTTTCTTAGGATTATGGGACCGTGTTTATTTTTGCAGTCTGTTGCGGCACAACAAACAAGTAGGCTGCGCAGGACTCTAACAAGGTTATAAAAATATTTCCGCTAAAGCAAGGAAGCTTGCACGGTCGGTTTAGATTTGCCTACGAGCCATAATATAGCTGCATTTACAGCTAAAAATTATTTTTTTAAACAAAATTTTGACGGTATCTGCGCCAACGATTTGCGCAAAAACACCACATTCTTGCTCTTGCTACGTCACGGAGTGATAAAATAAATAGAAAGATGGTGGAGAAAAAAGCGAGCGGTGATATCTCGCGTCTCTCTGCTCGATGAAGTAACTTCGGTATAAACTGGTCGTACATTGTCAACCGTGGTTAGTATAAGCTCTACCAGGGCACAAGTGACACGGTTATGAAGTCAATAATCTGGCGTGGAAATCGACGAAGCAACCGGTCAAGGGCAACTTCGTCATAATACTAATTAAAATGTCACAGTTTTTCTCTGTGGCGCAACAACCCTAGTAAAGTTGGTCTGGCTGAGAATAACGCGACGCGAGGAGTCTTTGAGGGATTGCAAGCAGGAGCGTCGTCTACGGGTCAATTTTGATAAAATAAAAAAAGCTTTTCTCCATCGCAGAAAAGATTATATCGAGGAGAATTAGCTCGTAGCTAAGCCAGCAGCATTCTTTATTCTTAATGAAACTATGCCATGCGCGGCTTATTGCGGGAGTGTTGGCTCAAAACCTAAATGTCGCGCCGTTCAAAACCACGCCCACAGTAAGAACATCATGCATCAGAGGTTGGAAGGTTTCATTGAGCTGATAGCAGTGTTGCGACGTCATCATTGAATTTAAGATTTAAATTAAAAATATAAATTAAATAAGATTTTCGTTTAAATCTTATTTAAAAATTTAGCTATAAATAAACTTTAAGCTATGTTTGTAATCGCAAATGTCAAGCGAATTGGAAATAGAATCTTCCAAAATATCATTTTTGTGTTTAGAAAAGAACTTGTCATAAGTTCATAACTGATTTTAACTTGTTCTAATTTTCCGGTTTAACTCTTCTGTTGGACAAGAAAAGTTTGGACAAAATAGGTAATTTTAATGATTTTTCTTACAATTGCTTATCGATAAGTTTTGTTTGCTTCAAAAATATGGCGATTCAGACTTCATTTCGAAACAAATTTAAATCCTAATTTTAATAAAAATTTAAAAACACCATAAGTTTATGTTTACAAACAAATTCACATAAAAATATGAAAAAATGAGATTTATTAATTTAATGTAAACAAATATTTTTTATAAAAATAATGTGTAAGTAAATAAATTCACCAAAAACGTCGCGTCATCACTTCCGCTGAACTACGAACTTGATAATAAAAGTGAGCAGGCCTTATTGTTACGAAATAAGCGACTTTAGGAAGCAAGAAGCGTTTTTTAATCACGTGTAAAATTGCGTTGTGCAGACACCGGCATTTAGTTCTTTTAAAACGTGATGATGATTGAAGTAATTATCAAGTCATAATCGAAGTATGATAGTAATAGATGGTTGCGTCTATGAAAAGGCCAGTGACAAGTTTTATTTACGATGGAAAATGTCGTTTTGATTTAACAAAAAGTAACATTATGATGCATAAAGTAGTCAAACAAGGTTTAAAAGCCGCTCTCTAGGCAGAACTTTCTTAAATCCTTTAGTGTACTAGATTAGCAAATCGCCTGATACAATCAGTTCTGTTGGGTCACAATCGCCACAAGGCAGGGCACATTATGACTTAACACCGCTCTATGTGACGTGATAATGTCAAGTTAATTTGCTGTGTATCGCTTTCGAGTTTGAGAGGTGGAATCTTTGAAATTCAAGCAGTGATTTTCTCTCAATTATCATATTCATTTTTGTAGATCTGCTTGGAATAGGAAAAATGACCGCCTATTACGTGATCGTTTTTCTATGCGTTTTCCTTGGTAAGGTTACCAGATATATAAGATGTGCCTTTAGCAGTAATTTTGATAGTTTTATTTTCATCTGATCTCGATCTTTATGTAAATTTCATTCACCAAAATTCGTCCATGCTGGTAGTCAGAATTCTTATTAGCGGGCTTATGAGACAATTTATTAATTTTTATTTTAAAATTCAGGAAATTTTAAGTCTATCCTTGGCCAGAGCTGTTCAGTCGCCTTGGGGTCAAGGGTCGACTGTGGATGGGGCGGCATCACTCCACAGCAATGCAAAGGGTTAGGTAGGTACCTGTCACATAAGAAATCCAGCACCTCAACCTATTCTTGCATCGAATTTAACTGTACAATTTTAGATTGCTGTTGGGATTCGTCTAAGCCTGGTTCCCCTTGGTGCTTCAAACGAGATTCTACGTCATCGAACGTGGACAGCGAGGGATCTTTAGGTGCTTCGTCCCGTCTGGACCCAAATAACCCCCCGCCGCAAGCGCAATTCCCGTACAGGCCGACAAATGCAATTATTCGTGAGTTGGCTCAATGACGTATAACGTTTATTTTGTTAATCTAGAGTAGGCGAAAGAAGCGGCAGGCGTCCAAATCTAGGTTATAAACACATGTAAAGGAACCCGCCGGAATTATCGCATTTTGCGTCACACCGATGCCGCTGATACATATACGGGTGGGTGTCGATTGTTACATACAATGCTGCTGTTGCTGCGATGCCGACGTAAAAAGATTTTCGTTTCTGCTCTAAATATTCAGAAGAAAAACAAACAGAGCGCAACAGTAATTTACTGAAATTTCTCACCGTTGCAACATGTTAGCGATGATTTCCAACTGAGTTGTTTATTTTTTTCGTACAGTTTGTGTACATCCACCTGTCGTCTGCCAACCTCGCAACCCTGGTATCTTGAGAAGTCGACGTCAATTTCTGACGACATTCACCCCATAAATAAATAAACTGCGCGTTCAAGAGATCTTTAACACGTCACTTGACCCAATGCGTCGCAACGCGTAGCACAACGTTACAATTAGAGAAAATTCCACGTCTGTGCCGCATATGCAGAAAAGCGGTTTTATTTGCACGCATGAGTGGTTTGTTTCTTCGTTAACAAAACCGCTGGTATTTGGTAATAAACACGCATTATCGCAGATTATCGGAATTATTGTTAAAGCGAGTGACCTTCCATGCAAGGTACCACCAGGTACGGTTGTAACGAATCTCGAAGCGATGCTATCAGAACATGAAATATGAGAACCGATGAAAGTTTTGCCGCGCCTTAAAAAAGACTTTAAAATTTTTTTATCATCTAATAGCGAAATCATTTTCACTGAATTTAAATCTCATCGATAGTTTAATAAAAAAAACTTGTTTTAGAAAGTTAATCTTTTGGCACGAATTGCATGGACTGTGTGCCAGATAGCAATTCTTCAAATGATGTTTCTTTCCAGAATATTCCGGTTCTTGTCTCTTTCACTGCTCCTCGGTGAGGCAGGAGGAACGAATCTCTTGTTCCAATGGATTTTCGGATGAAAGATCTTGCCTCGCTGTTGGATGTTGCTACGATAGGAGCGCTCAAGATCAAAGCAGACAATGCTACTATCCAGCAGGTGACGACTTGTGAAAGTTTTTTTTTTTTTTTGTAAAAAGCTTAAGTCATTTGTAAAGTGTATTGCTATGTTAGTTCAGGTTCTTTTTTAGTTTTTGAACTTTTTACTTAATGATCATCTACATTGTGATGTCATTCGTTATATTATTATGTCAATGCGGTATTGTATTGTCTTATATATTATAATGAATACCTATCAATCATGTAATGAAACGTGAGACATGAAGGAGGATGGCGGTAAATTCCTCCCCCGAATAAAACATGTAACTTTTCTTCTTAAAACCCAGGCACCAGCAGGCCCTGTCCGAGTCCAGTGTGCCAGATGCCGAGTGGGATATTGCGCCGTTGTGCGGCAGACAACATGCCTGCTGACATGTGTCAATCATTGGGATGCTGTTCCTATCAGATGACGCAAAACAGAGTTTGCTATTTCCAGGAAGGTGAGTTAGTGAATTCTGAAAGATTTCTAGGATTTATTTTGCGCTCTCCAATGTCATTTCGCTTATCGTATCAATGTATTCCGTGTTTATTTTATGCAAAGAGTCTGAGAAGCGTTGACAGAGGGCTAAATGTTTTTGTTTTTCTTTAACTAGACGCACCAATACCTCGTAATATTCCTTCGCCAAATATCCTTCCACCCAACCCACCTTTCAACCCGGGTAACAACCGACCTCTCACGTTTCCACCGGCAAGAAACCCCCCTCCGACCACCACTACAACCGCCCCTGTGACCACCACTGTTTCAACAACCCCTTCAACCACAACGAAGAAGATGAGCTTTATCGATATCCTACGACGTCATCACGGCGGCAGCCTGGGCGGCAATTCTGTTCTCGACATTTTGACAAAGACAATGTCGCAACTGACAAGAAACCGTTCCCGAACGGACGGGGAATCCAGAGACAAAGCAACCCCCAGGTTAGGACCGTTTATTTTCAGCACGTAAAATGAACGCAACGAGTCCTTGTTCAAAGAATAACTTGTATTAACCTTTCTAACCCTGTATCCGTGTATTAGCGTAAGATAATACTATAATTTCCTGTTATTTGTTGGGTTAATTGTGATGTAACAAGGATACGAACGACAGATCGTGTAATTATTTGCTCCTTGTTTCTTTCTCATTTCGCCCAAGTCGCAATTTGACCAGTTTCATCCGGCGCAAGAGAAAAAATATTATCACCGGTCTTTAAACTTTTCATCAGAACTCCAACGACCACTGCCAGCACCACCACAACGACAACTTTTGCGACCACAACAAGGGTGACCACGCCACCAACCACACTACCACCTCCGGTCACTAGAAGAGTCTGTAACTGGTTCGGCGGATGTAAGTATCACTTTTACGTCATTCGTTATAATGTCTTTCCATTTAATGTATAATTTACCTTCACTGCGGTAGCGATTAGTTTGAAAATGACCTTTAATTTCGAGGTGAAGGTCAATGTCTCCAGTTTCCTTATTCGTAATAGGCGTGGTTATCAGCAGCCTGGTCTTTATAATTTTACATTACTTTACTTCCAGGTCGCGACGTGGTTGTTCCCACCGAGCCACCGCCCACTTGCTTCCCTACCGATTGTGGGAATCCCCGCTTTTACCCCGGGTCGACCCTCAAACCGCCGACTGCTGATAGCCCCAAGAAGATAGTTGGAGGAACGAGGTAGGGTGAAATTGACAAAAAAGGGGACATTATTTTATCACATGGTCTACATCACAATCAATTTTTTGGATTTTTTTCACGTTCCTTATTGTTTCCAGAGCGCATCCTTTCAGTCATCCCTGGACGGCTATGATTTTGAAGTCGGAAGGACGTCGAACTTTCTTGTGTGGCGCCGCCATCATTTGTCAGCACTGGATCGTCACCGCCGCTCACTGCTTGAACAGGCAAAGCGTGCCATCGGAAACACCGGAGTAAGTTTATGTCATTTCTACTTGCTCTTTAGCGTCGCCAAGTGCGTAGACAACACACACCGAACAACCACGCCCAAATCACAAAACCTGGCAACCTTAAAGCTTAATTTCTGCAATGACAAAAACCTTCTTCTTGATAAACGATGTTGCGTTTTGCAGCCTCGATGCAGGGTTTTACAAGATTTACGTTGGTCGTTATGTTGGCTGGAAACAAAAATACGGCAAACAGGTGCAAGTCTTCGATGGCCGTCAAGGTAATTTGGTTGTTTTACTTAAACGACAAATAACTTCTATAGAAGTTATTAAATTGGATTTCATGTTGGTAATGATTTTCACCAGATATCGACTACATGGAACAACATCACAACTTCACTCCAGGAGTGAACCGAGGTGTGATCGGTTTCGACATTGCCCTCATCAGGCTAAGGAAACCAATCCAATTCAACCAGTACGTCCAACCTGCTTGCATTCCTCTCGAAAGCGCAAAAGAAAATGAACTTTTGTGGGCTACCGGTTGGGGAATCACAAAGAGTAAGTAAAAAAATCTCTGCTAACAATTTAAGCTTCGAGCTTAAAGAATGTTTGCATCTTAACCCTGTGCATTTAATTCATCGTGAGTGTTAAGAATCTTTAACTAACACTTTAGAACATGAGCAATTATTGACAAGATATTGTCAAATAAACACAAACACTGAAACTTATAAGTTTAAATGGCTATCTCACATCAAAACATAAACATCATATATAGCAAACGTACTAACGTTATTCGCTTTTTTTCAGACCGAGGTGATAACGATTCAAGAATGAAACAAATTGCTATCAAGGTTCTGAACGAATCTATCTGCGCTGAAAAAGTGCCACGTTTTGCTGAGAGCGCGCCCGAAGGAGTTATATGCGCGGGAGATGAAAGATACCAAGATACATGCACGGTAAGAAAATGCGCGACCAATTGACCATTCTACAGTTAACATGCAAAAACTTTTAATTAAGTTGTGCTCTGCAAAGTCCAATTAATTATTAATGTAGCAACACAAATATCTAGTATAGTAGATATTAGACAATGTGCATGTCTAGTCACGGTTAATAGGCTACAATATGCCTACAGTTCACTGAGTAATGCAACGCAATGTTTTACTTCCGAAGGGTGATTCTGGTGGCCCTGTGGTCGGTCCTAAAATTGTTGGCCGCGAAAGAGGCAGAAACATTCAGCGTTGGATGTTGTACGGTTTAACCAGTCTTGGATCCCCCAGCTGCAACACACTGACCTTCGATCAGCAGCCGGCACTCTACACCGACATTTATTATTATATGCCTTGGATCAAGGCCAGAACAAATTATTGCTGTGCTTAGGAAAGATTCTTCAAATTTCGAAAAAAATCGTAGGAAACATGACGGGAGTTAAAAAGGAGATATTTTCAACCTTCTTCCATTCCTTTGCGGCCTGGTCAACTTTACAAGTAGCCTGGAGTCTGGACGTTGTTTTTCATTTGATTTCTATGTATGGTTTATTCTTTGTCGTTTTCATTAGTTTCGTGCCTGTTACCCGCTGTTACGATATAATATGATTATGAATTATTTGATCAACATACAGATTGCATTGCTGTAACGAGATTATGTTAAAGTTTCTTTTGTGATATCAATAACTTTAAAGTGGTCGATAGGTCTTGTGATAAATATATCACTTAATGTAATATAAAATTGTTTACTACATAGAATTCTCATCTATGGAATCAGTGAAGCATAACACTGCGTGACGTAATCGATTGTTCCCTTGTGCGTGCATTTTGTTTTACTCAGCCCTTTTCAGTCGTACGTTCAACGCCGCAACATGTCTCTGTGCTGTTGCTGTTATAATGTTCTATCTTGATGTATTCGTTCAAAGAAGCTTCAAATATAATCAGATTATACAGTAGTCATTCCTGTGTCATTACTGCTGAAGTCTATCAAAGTTCACTGTTAAGTAATACACAAGGAAACAGACTTTGTAGTGTAAGTGGGTAAACCTTCAGGCAAAGGTACCAATATACCACTTTCATTACAAACTGATGCAGCCGAGTGAGGACGAATTGACGATAAAAAAAAAAAGACATTTCCATTACAAGTGTGGTGGAGCCGAAATAGCTGAGAACTACGCTTTTCTTTTTTGAGCAACCTATGAACAATTAAATTTGAGGTTGAGAGAAGTCTAGTGATCTCAGACTAGAAGTTTCGAAGATATGTCTCATCCACAACCCATACAACACTCATTGGATCTAGCCGACAGACATCTCGACAATATGATATTCGAACAAATCAACTACAACGACGGTGACGAAGAATCGCCTGGACTTCAATCAATTTCGAATGCAAGAATGACCGACGAACAAAGCACTCCAGTGAAAACACTTTGTCGGTATTTGGACATTCAGTAATGATTTTTTGTTTGTTTTTTTCTCTATGTAGTATATATTATAGCGTTATTGTGTAGTTTACCTTAATTGATGGTGGCTTAATTGCCATACTCTCTAACGGTTCAACCATGCCGGAGAGAAATTTTTCTTTGTGTTATTTTGTTATGCTTTAAAACATAGCGGTTGTTCTCGAAGGTTAAACAAATGCCCAAGGCTAACACCGATACACTATGTTGAATGTCAATTACAAAACGTATTTGACTAATTTTATATATATTTTGTAAAACGCGTATTTCCAAGTGAAATATTCACACAGCTATATGGTAAAACCAGATGCTGAAATCGCGTGAGCATAAGAGAATTACATACTACAGTTGTTTACGGAAATCGGCGTCACGACATGTGAGATGAAAAATTTGCCGACGTTTCCTCATTGTGCTATCCTGCGTAAGAAACCGCAACTAGCGTAAAATTGTGCCAGCTAGCATACGCGTGATGTGTCACATGACATCCTGTGCTGTCATCATTGTTTGTTTTGTATACTAATTTTGCCTTATGTGTTACAGAAAACATATTACTGTCTTTTTGCGAATGTATTGCCAATATGAATTGCATTATAACTATGTTTCAACGTTTATTGTTATGTAATCTACATTTTACGTGTTATATTGACTTTTGTTATCCACACTATTGTTTTAATTATTGTTCACCGAGAATTGTTTTTATCATGATCAGAAAATATCGTGAGTTTTTTCAAAACTTACGAAATTTTCTTGCGGAAGGTTATGTGATAAATATATCACTTAATGTAATATAAAATTGTTTACTACATAGAATTCTCATCTATGGAATCAGTGAAGCATAACACTGCGTGACGTAATCGATTGTTCCCTTGTGCGTGCATTTTGTTTTACTCAGCCCTTTTCAGTCGTACGTTCAACGCCGCAACATGTCTCTGTGCTGTTGCTGTTATAATGTTCTATCTTGATGTATTCGTTCAAAGAAGCTTCAAATATAATCAGATTATACAGTAGTCATTCCTGTGTCATTACTGCTGAAGTCTATCAAAGTTCACTGTTAAGTAATACACAAGGAAACAGACTTTGTAGTGTAAGTGGGTAAACCTTCAGGCAAAGGTACCAATATACCACTTTCATTACAGTCTTATTTCAGCCCTGTTTACTGCCGACATTTTGTGTGTTCATCTTTCAAATGTAAACACTTTCATAATCACTTCTTATATCTAGTTTTGATCTAAAGTCATCATTTCGTTATGAGAAGTGCTCCTGCCATTTTAAGTCATGTTATGTTTAAACAAAGAGATTTAAACACATGAGTAGAAACTTCTCTTTTGCGCATGACGTCATTCTTGTTTCTTTTATTCTCTTGGAGCATATTCTACTTTCTCCACGGTCACGGTTCACTACATAACAATAAACATGCAGACGACGACAATGATTTTCAGATCTGTTTGCTGCTGGAACAGATTAGTCTTATTATTACGGTGCAGTTGTTGGGATCCAATAGGTGTTAATTTTAATTGAAATTAATTAATGAAATCAGGTGATAGTTTTAGGTTCAGCAATTAACTTAGTTTCAGTTCCTTGAACTGATAATGCTGCTGTTTTGTATCAAGGCATGGCTTAGCCTACTTGAGTTGCGCGGGAAGATTTTTTCGTTCCCCACATTTCTCTTCGACCAGGCAATTAGCAACTAAACTCATTAGCATAGGCCTTATGTTGCAGGTGTTGTGTCATTAAAATAGGCTACTGAAAGTCTGATTTCAGATCTTGTTATTGTGGTGCAGTTGTTGGGATCTAATGGATGTCAATTTGAAGTTAATTATTGAAATAGATTGTGACCCAGAAGACGATGCAGCAAACTTCATGTAAGATACAATATGCCTATTAATCAATTAGCCAACTGCTGTTGAGCTTGTCCTGTATGGCGGTCACCCAGAGTGTACGTTCTCGCCAATTTATAATAAACAGCCAAGCAAAACAACAAATTAATGTAAGTCGTAACGAATATTTGAAGAAATGCTGTACTGATATATTGATGTCATTTAATCTGATAATGAAAATATTTATTTGCAGATGTGGACAATGTTTGCATAACTGTACAAGTAATGAAACTTTGCTGGCTCATCAAAAAACTGCTAACGGTATATTTGTTTTTTGTTTGAAACTTATTTCATTTGGAGCTCTATCATTGGCAGATTCCGATTAAAAAAAATCAAATAAACTTAATTTTACACTTGTCTTGCAGAATCTTCTTGCAATAATGTTACAAGAGAAAAGCTGATGGAATGGTGGGAAACAGTGGGTGGCGTTAAAACAGATCTAACTGCAGATGCGGTTAACTATTTTATGAAGCTATTTTCTTCGTACAGTTCACCGGATGAACTGTTTCATAAATTCTCCTGTGATGGAATTACGTGCATCCCATCACTATTTTTCTTGCCAAGAAAATTGTCACTATGTTTAACACGAAAATTGTTTGATGTATTTTTATCACACGTTACCACTGTTGCACACAACAAAAAGGGGAAACACTTGACATTACACAAGTTAACCCGAGATGAAGAATTCATAATTCAGTACATAGGTGGTTATATTTTGCAGAAACTCACTAAGCGCTGTATAAATCCGAGAGAAATAGATCTATTGTCTTGTTTAACTGATTATAGTAATGAAACCACTAATAGTTCCTTGATTTCCGCTTTAAATAATAACAATTATGGACATCTTACAGTTCCAGCGAAATCACTAGTGAAATTGTTGATGTATGTAGAAAGTGTCTTTAGGAAACAAGACATAAAGGAGCACATCATGGAAAGTTGCATGTCTTCTTTGAGTGTTTGTAACATAAAAGATATATTTGAAAATCTTGTTTTTGATGAATGTTTGCAAAAATTGTGCATGAAAATATGTAAATTTTACGTGAAGATTAGATGCTATCAAAAAGCCAATCATTTAAATTCAGTACTGCATGTAACCTCTGATCAAAATGTAAGTCTGAGAAAATCATTAAAATGAATGTACATTACATAGTTGCCTTCTTACATGTACTTCGTCAGTTTTAGCTCAAGAAGGATTAAGTGTTACTGTATTGCACAAGCAGACTGTCAAAACACTCGAAATCAAGTTATTTTTTTCGCTTTGGCATTGGATCATCGCAAACATCACCATGTTTCCAGTCAATAGCGTGATTAACATTTGACCCCTTAAGTGACTTGATATTATTTTTGCACATTATCACATTTTCAAATAGTGCATATTGGTGAATATCAGGCACTTTATTTCGACGGCCAGTTTGTCTCATATGACCGAAATAGGCCTCCAATGGGTCTTGGTTTAAGCGCTTAGTTAAGACGTATGAACCTTCTGGGCTGTTCTCCAACAAGAATTTCACCAATGGCCATGGATGTGGAAACTAAACCGTCGTAGGTTTGATGGCTCAGAAACTGCTTTGACTGTTCGGAAACGGACCCAGTAAAACTGCTTTCAACTTGCATTTCTACTTTTTGCATTTCATTTTTCTTCAAAGTTCACAACTTGCATTTCTAACAACAAGAAATTTGGTTCATTTAACAAGAAAAGTCACAAAATATGCCTAAGATACGGTGTACACTTTAAGTGCAATGCATTATCAGTGTTACCAAAAATAAGTAAGTATATGGTCAGGGGTGGGATTGAAATATGTTAAAATTTCCTTCTCTCACTAGCAGCATGCCATATTGACCCGTTACCGACATACACATAGGCTTATACATATGCTTGTTAACAACCAGTTCGCAGATGTCATTAAAATTCCAAGAACCGGTTCGCACGAACCGGCTGAATCCCACCACTCTATATGATTCATTCAATGTTAAATAATGATGAATTTCATTTATGTAACAAATGCAATAGGCACAATTGAAAAACTAGTTTCACCTGTATGCAAGTTTCCTAACCGTTGGTGCATTTTCAGAACTGAATGGTGTCATAGATTTGGTGGTCATGTGTGGCAGGCCACTTCCAGAATTATACAATCCAGAACATATTGAAAACGATTCAATATCTTTTATGGTGCCGTGTAGTGTTTGAGTAGTTATGTCCAGGGAGTAAATACAACTTGAGCGAGGTGCTTTCCAGCCATAATAGCATATCCTTAATGACATGTCATATAATACTCCAATCGAGTATTTAGGTTGATCACAGCCACCATAAAAAGAAAAAACAAGATTTTTGTTTTCAAATGACCCCTGCCAACCTTCCGGCAAGCGAGCAGATTCCAAGGACGCAACAGATTTGAAATGTGCTTTTGTTTCAAAGATACGCTTCTTCGGCGGCTTTCTTGAATGTACCTGCGCCAAAATCAGCTTAGGCAAAGACAAAGTGGGTACTGCTCCTTCACGTAATTCTTTATGGGAACCCTCTGCAAAAAAACTCTTTTTTGTGCATACATGAACGTTTTCAATTTTGATACTTGTAATGGTACATATATTAATCTGAAACCACAGTGAAGGTTTGCACTAATAGCTTGTTACAGATGCAGTGTTATGCTGTGCTCACTCGCTAGTAAATTTAATGAAGTTCTGCATCAAACCATCTCATGGAAAACAAACACTGCATCAAACGCTAGATATGCCATTACATTAAATATCTTTCCTTAATACACTAGTTACACTACATGTAAGTATATGTAAAACAAATTTTACTTAAAACAATGTCAGATCTTTCAAAATGCACTTCACACATTTTCACAGCATCTCGAGCAAATAGATTTTTTATGTGCTCGTCGCTTCTACAAGCCAGCACGATACACTCTAACCTTTCTGCCCAGCTTTCCTTCTCCTTTTTTACAAATTTTCTTGAAGGTATCTTAAACAGAGTCATGGCAGGTGACCTGTTGTTGCACATTGGTAAACAGCACAAGTTTGCCATTATTTCAGACTATTTAGCTTATTTCAATAAATCAAAGCCTGCAACATAAGACCTGTACTATTGAGTCTTAATCTGTAAAGTTTTTATTCTGCGCGTGGAGCGTAATTTTATGCGCAGATGAAACAATACAATATGACTCGGTCTATCTAAATTTTTCATCCATTCATTTTATTTTTCACCTTAAATGTGGTGAACGAAAAAATCTTCCCGTACAACTCAAGTAGGCTAAGCCATGCCTTGATACAAAACAGCAGCATTAGCAGTTCAAGGAACTAAAACTAAGTTAATTGCTGAACCTAAAACTATCACCTGATTTCATTAATTAATTTCAATTAAAATTAACACCTATTGGATCCCAACAACTGCACCGTAATAATAAGACTAATCTGTTCCAGCAGCAAACAGATCTGAAAATCATTGTCGTCGTCTGCATGTTTATTGTTATGTAGTGAACCGTGACCGTGGAGAAAGTAGAATATGCTCCAAGAGAATAAAAGAAACAAGAATGACGTCATGCGCAAAAGAGAAGTTTCTACTCATGTGTTTAAATCTCTTTGGTTTAAATTATCGTGTATTATTTTTTTTGAGGAATAATACATAAATGCAATCCAGAAAATTTACTTTTGTCAACTCAGTTGCAAAATTTAAATCATAAATAGAGAAGCAAATCCAATAATAATCTAAAAGTCGCTCAAGGTGAAGGATTTCACAATTTTTATTTTACTTAAATAATGCTCTTTAGCGCTGCATGTGAACATTGGTTGCTATGAGTGATAAGAAGGGGATTTCCCCAACAAAGAATCAACTTTTTACATTACTGCACCTGTGTAGATCTGGCATATAGTACAGGGTGTTAGTTTTCAACTATTAAATTTGGCGTGAGAATTTAGGAAAAGAAAGGGAAATTATGGCGGAATCTTCCGAAAAAGAGTCTGCTGGTAAGAATGGAGTAAGAATTTTATTGCTCTTTAAGTCTGTAATTCTTTTAATTTTGCTCAAATAACCTACAGCCGCAGGCAGCCAATAATACGTTCATTACTGTTTACTGACAATGGAAAATCAGATGTGAACTACAAATGAACAAATGTTTGCTGCCGGAAAAAAGAGAATACTTAATTGAAAATTTTCAGATTGTATATAAATAGAGGGTTTTGTAATTTTAATGTACCAGGCAGCCGGTACTTTGCAATTGTTTTTTCATCCATTTCCAATTATTTTCTGAACAAGTTTTAACCTACTCAAGCCACACTTGCAGTAGATCTAATGTCAGTCGAAAATATAATCTAGTACAGTGGTAGGCTAATGGGTGATTAACAATAACACTGGTGCAGTATTATTCTTAAATCTTTAGGAAATCTTCCACACATTTCACATATCCAATTAGAGAACACTTTTCTAGGCCTACAACATACAAAAATGACAATAAAGTCTCATAGAATGACAAATAAGGACCTAATCAGTCAAAAAAGGTTACAACACAACAAATCACCACAATGAGTGTAATTCTGTGATCATATCACCAGTGCTTTGGTCCAGACTTTTACACAGTCATGCCGATTTATAATAAACAAACTAGGTAAATTTGATTGTTTGAAAACCGTTTGTTTATAATAAATAAGCCAAGCATTGAGAATTTAGTACTTGCCATAACTCCAAGATTTGTATTTTTACTCGAATATTTTTTTGTCAAAAGCTGCCATACTTTTCAGTCGTGCTACAATGGATGCCCATATCCTACAGTGTTAAGATTTTCTGTGTTTCTTGTTGCTATTGTTGTTCTTATCTAATGTTTGCAGAATCTATGTTGGCTGATATTGAGAAAAAGATTACAGAAGCATTTGAAATCTTTGATCATGAGTCAAATAGAACTGTTGATGTGAGAGAAATTGGAACCATTGTGAGGTCACTGGGTTGCTGTCCCTCTGAAGGTATTTTGTTTTTTTACAAATGAAAACCCTGGAAACATGTTACTGTTGTTGTTATCAGGCCAGTTATATGGTGTGGGCAGTTCCCTTTCCATCACTGTGTACTGTATATATGTTAACTGTATACTCACTATATATTGTATATTATATATTGCCTCCACAGTATTCTTAGCATAAAATACACATTAAATTGTCTTTGATTTAGTCATAATACTAAGACAGTTGAAATGCAAAGACCAAAGTCATATCCAAGTTAAGTTTTTCTAACACGGTTCAGGTGGAGTCAAAAAGTTATTTGAAGTGACAATCTACCTGACTGATTGTTGGATTAGACAACTAGGTTAGGAGAAAATACCTACTAACAGTAAATAAGTAGGGCAAGTGTTTGTTGCATTAAAATCGTGAGAAATTTCCATTTATTTTTAACAAAAGTTGCATTTATGCAGAAGCATTTTAAATGACAGTGATTTACTCAAACGATTTATTTACATACAATGCTAAATACTGTATTTCCAAACATTATCTGGGGAGAAATGGCGATCTTTTGCCAACATTTCGCGTAGCATTCTAAAACTTCGTTCCACAGTGTATGAAGTTGCTTGGCAATTCAACAATTTGGCATACAGTTCTGGACTGTTGTTTAGCCAGGTTATTTCTACAATTGCTTTTAGGCCAACATTCAGTTCGAATTGGTGATCCAGATACAATATTGCGCAATATTGGTAAAAGTTGCATGTAAAAAAGAAATAAGTTGCAAAAAGATGCAATACAGAATTCCTGAAAACAGCCTAAAACATCGTACTTACATAAAATGTAAAACCTACGTACGTACATAAAATCTGAGTATTTAGGAAGCTGCAATAACTTGCCCTATTAATAAGTAATAAAGTGGAGTAAGATTGAAATTAGTATGCGATACCTTTCACGTTTGGTTAACATTTTAAACGAGCAAAAAGTACTTTGGAGGTACAAATTCTGGAATGAAAGAAAGACTGCTTTATCTATTTAACTCGAGTCAAGTCAGATTGGTCAACGCACTCCAGGGCTATTTCAAGTTTAGCTCAAATTAAATTAAATATAATTTCGCATGGAAATATTTTTACGAAAAGCACCAAGTTTTGGTTGTTATCTTTGCAGTCAAACCCAGCCATTTAAGAATGCTACCTCAAATAAATCAACTTGAATCCTTACACAACTTAATATTTAAAGGAGAGCTTCACGACATGTTGGCCGAAATCGAAGAGGAAGAACCAACCGGCTACATCCGCTTTGAAAAGTTTCTTCCAATGATGACGCACATCTTGATGGAAAGAAGGTTTGACTATTATTTCTGTGAGATATATTATGAGCCATGTTGTATTCTGGCTTCTCGTGATCTTATTTCTCATCTTCCTGAGTCTTCCCAACGCTGCTTGCAATGAAATCATCGGAGAATTTTATCCAGATACAAACCAGCACCTGAAGACCAGCTCCTCAAGGCGTTCGAAGTCCTTGATGTTGAGAAGAAAGGATTCCTCTCCCAGGATGAAATCACAAAGTACATGAATGATGAAGGAGAGCCTTTCACTCAGGAGGAAATGGAAGAGTTTATGTCAGCTGCTGTCGACCCTGATAGAGGAGTCGTCTTATACAAGGACTACGTGTCGGTTATGGCGGTTGAGGACACGTGAATCTAATAGCTTAGAAACATTTCGGCTTTTGAAAACACTGAGCAGTTCGTGGAAATGCCCAATTCATCACATACAGCTACAGCTGCTTCTTTTTTATTTTTATTAATTGCTTTTAACTTTAATGATAGTAAAATGGCAAGAATCCCAGGTTGATATTTAAAATATTTACACAGTGAAAATATACATTTCATGATTCAACAAAGCAGTTACGTGTGTGTACAACTATGTACTTCATAGTTGTAATAAATTGCTATAGAATGTTCCCAAATACAAATCTTTGTAACTACCTTGCATAGATTACACCTAAGCATAAATTCCCAAAAATAAAACCGACATCGAAAACACAAAAAACTAAAACTCGTTTACTCTCAGTTTTTAGTTTTTCACTAAATAATAAGTTTTATAACAAAGGAAAATCCTGCTCCAGCGGCAAGGCCAACAGACATTGCGAAACCGAGCAACGAACCAGCTGTTTCAGAATGCTCACTTTCCACACGTCTGCAAGTTGTAAATATATCGGTCATTAAACATTTTTCTTGCAATATGCCAACAACCTTTGTCGGGTTTGTGCCTATGTCTAGCATACTCAATTTAAAGCACAATACAATGGGATTTTTTATGAGGGCAACTTCTAAAAATACCTTGGTCCATATTGCATTGATAAAGTGCTTAGATGTCCGTTGGACAAACCAAAGATTGCGATGAAAACAATGAAATATGCATCGTTGTTGAATATAACTGGCAGCCTGGTGCGGGGCTGGACATTGCACAAAGCAAAAAGCGGCATAAATGCCACTCTTAATATGACCAGGAACACCAGCAACGAAGTTTGCTTCTCTGATGGCTGAAAATAATGAAAAACGTGAAATTTCTCGAAGTTCTCGTCTATTCATTCAGCTAATTACCGCAATGAAATGCCAAATTAATAAACCGTTATCGAGAATGTTGAGGTTAAGGGTGACGATGCAGTATTGGGTTAAGTTTCATCTGCAAAGCGGCAAAAGCAATAATCTGTACAATTACTGGTGACAAGTTGCAACAAAACGATGCTGCACAGAAATCCGACATGGTGTGAGCTGCCTTGGCAGAGGCTCGCGCTCTCTAAATATTTTCTAAATTTGCACTACTATGCATGTATACTTATAGACAATCCGACATACATAATGTAGATATCCAGCCATGCTTCTGCCAATCCAATCGGTGAGATTAAAAAGTAAGAAACAGCTCACGGGGCTGAAGTAGAGAGCTAAACAAAAGCAAATTTTTTAGTTGACTGCACATAACAATCTCATTAATGCTCATTAGGATATAGTACTTGCATTATTTCATATAATGTAAGTCGCATATAATGTAAATTGGTTACTCAAATATTTCAACATTTAGTTGAATGTGTACTCACTATTCCACGTAGTTTTCTGTGACATTGAGTGAATGCTTGATGTTATTGACGGAAAACACGCCAAAGTGACAAAAAAAACAAAAATAACAGAGAAGCAGTGCGGCCACACTTTCTTGAATATTGACCACAGAGGGGGAACAAACTTTGGCTACAAATATAGAAAATAAAAGCATAAAACTGCTAGAATGGAAGATTATCCCGATTTGAAACCTGAAATCCAATAATCCAAACTATGAGTTAATACTTTCATCGGACTACATCAAATGACTTCACAAACTAAAAGCACCAATGAGTAAGTGTCTGCCTTCATGCAACAATCTCGTCATAGAAATGTCCACCTGTGTAACATCGGTGTCCATCAAAAGAGGTCGGTTCTCGTCATCTGAATCACTCCAAGCACAAACACGTTGCAAAGGATTTGAAGTTGAGTCATTTCTCGATCTTGACTTTCCTGCTTGGGAGTTGACAGAATGGTGATTTTCTGTGATAATTAATCATTCAATCAGTGATTTGAAGAATACGGAAAGTGCATGTAAGTTTTAATATTTATGAAAAAGGCACAGAAATGATTTAACAAACATGGTGCGTGAATTTATTGAAGCATCATAGAAATGCAGTGAATCAGTCTTAAAGTGATTTGTCTAAAACTGGTTATGAATTTGCGAAAGATGCTTTGTATCTTCGAAACATGGCTTTAGTGCAGTTATTTGAAGGTCAAACCGGGCCTGATGCGACACACACATTAGCGATTCTGTATCTTGGTTCAAGCATTCATTTATACTAGCCCGCTCAACTGTCAATTCTGTTTCAAACATAATTTAATATTCTGCACCCAAAATTAATAAAACCCCATTAGTTCAAAATAGCAACACATTCAAACAATGATGTCCCAGACTCACTTGCTGCTGTCAAAGTTTCATTTATATCTGCAAACCTCTTCTGATTGTGGTGGTATTTGTAAAAATTCTACGAAAACATTTTCATGCAACGTAAAATGTTACAAAAAAATTAAACTTGACGTACTGTCATACAATTTGTTATGGTATATCACAAAACAACTAAAGAGCATGATAACATGTGCTGCTGAGTGTTGAAGACACTCGTAGAAAAGGATTCAAAAACATTTTATGGCTCACATTTTTTGAAAGCAGCCTGTAAGACAGGCCAGTTATAAAGAGTACTGCAATTGCAATGAGGAAATATGCAAATGCACTGCTTGTGGGATCGTGACCAACTGAAAGAAAGTTTTAAAAAGTTATCCATAACGAGCCTACGATGCTAAATACATATGTGTCGTAACCAACTAAGCATACTATTAATGCAATGTAACACACAGAACAGATCACAAATGTATAAGCTGAGCTACAATTAATTGATACATACAACCGATAGTAGCAATCATTGCGACTGCAGCAAAAATTCCTCCCATACCCTGGATAGAAAACACAAAATTGAACATAAAAGATTAACTTCAATGATATATGATGATATGATGGCAATAATGATATGATTCAATGATATGATTAATGATATGATAGTGATATTCAATGATATGATAGCAATGATTAACTTCAATGATATAAGCACAATATTGCCATGTTACCTGCCCTGCCATAACAGCCTGCAGATATTTCTGCGGTAGACCGGCTGCGATCCCAAAAATGCTTGACTGGATGACGGCAGAAGCGCAGTTTAACAAGACGATGCTGATCATTGTGACAGCAAAGAATGTCTGTTGCCAACTACTGCTGTCTATCTGCAAGATCGTAAGAAAACAGCTTAATCAACAAATTTAAGTTTGCCGGACACCAATACATTTATTGTCTTGAAACAAGTATATAAGTCTGTTAAATAATAAGTATCATAATAAGTTAAATGAAGATTACATTACAACATAGTAATAATAAGTTACATTACAACATAGAAGGCAATGAGTTACATTAGATTAAGGTAAAGCCGAAAGAATTATGTTTAAAAGCTTGTATAACTCACTTTCACCAAGACAACTGTGACAATAAAGAATATTACTTCAATGAACAGACCTCCATATATGCGCATCTTTTCGCTTATCCTAACAAAAATAATGAACCAAATTATTAAAACATAGAAACGTGTGGTCTGGCCAATCTCCAACAAACATTTAGTGGTCATGATCATTATCCCTAACAGATATTTATATGGTGTTTAAGTTACAAAGTCATTCTGATTTTAACAAGCATACAAATTTCAAGTCGTGTAAATATTACACAATTTTCAGAAAACATAACTTTTTGTGTCACCAACAAACAAAAACAACTGACCAACCTCTGCTGAAGCATCGTATTAAGGAACTGGAAAAGGACATTTGGAAGCATGGCACATAATGACAAGGTGTTTTGAAATAAAACTTGTAATCGAGTGTAAGTGACAGCATCAGGATCGTCGGTAGGACTTGCTGTAATAGTTGAGGTATTGATATGTGGAGGTATTGCTGAATTATTCCGTAATTTGTACATCCAGTACTATCCAAAACAAATAAAATAGGCCTTCAATGTTAAAAACGAGGCTGGCAATCTAAACTATTATTCCAGAATATTTTGTTAAGTACAAAATTGCAAGAAAGTCATTAAAAGTGAACATTGCTATTTGTTAGGAAGCAACGGTTAAAGTTGCATTGGTTAATCAGCAGATATCTGGTGATAAACCATTGATCACTTTGCTAATTACTGGGTATCGGCTTTTTGATCAAAATCGATTTTTACAGCAAGCCACTGACAAAATCACCATAAATCATACCAATTCTTATAAGAAACTGTTCACAAATGCGGTAACAAGTGGCAACAACACATCACATGCTTTCAGAAAAACAATTCATTATTGTTTAGTATGCTTTCATTCTGAAGTGTCTTGCGGTGTATAATAAATATATGTGTTGCCTTTGATCGGCATCAGTTAAATGTGCACGTGCAACAATTAGAACGCTTAATCATCTACTTTGCTTATCAGTGCATCTCTAAGGGAAATATGGATAGATACACAATCAAATGTTATATCATGAAATGATGATTATCTTCTATAGATTTAACAAATTTAAGCAACTGCGAAGGTTACAATGCGACTGTTAAAAACACAGTCTATCGTTTCTAATTATTTAGAACCTGGGGAAAGTTACGCGAACATCGTTATTTTCAATAACACATATTCACCTCATTAGCAGTTATAAAGAAATTCCAGGGAAGAAGTGTTCCAAGTCCAAGAATATAGAAAACCAAATACACAACCCAATATCTGTAAAAGAAATTACATGCAAAATTTTACAAACAAGTTTAATTTTGTATAAATTAGTGCAAAGATATTCAAGCTTTATTTTATTTCCTGTCAGACATTTTCAATGAACTCTATAACCAAAGACCAAAACCTGTCTGTCGGCGCGGATTCATTTCGGTCGTCATTTCTGGTAATACTAGGAGACCCATTTATTCTTCTCGCTTGTGATTGATTACTTGGATTCTTTGATGAAAATCTTCCAGATTCATTTAACGTAGCTAAACAAGAAAATAAACTTCATCCTTATTTTGCTCTTGAAAATTATTTATATATGGATTTATATTTCCTTGTCATTACAACTGATTGGAAGCGGCACAAATGTTACAAACGTATCTTGCCACAGTTTACTGATTTAAGCATCATTAACTCGGACAGACAGTTGGCAATCTAAGGCTACTCTCTAGGCATAATGTACTAATGACGTTATAAATCATAGGTCAAACAATTTTAAGCACAGTTAGACCTTTAACAGCTCACATCACCGTATCAAGACACACATTCCATTATTTAGGAAACTTTCAGCTACAATTCAGCTGAAAAACTGGTAATTTAAACATTTCTTTATCACTTGGCAGGGTACAACTTACATGATGTTTCTTCATCCATTGCGTTTACCGCATTCTTGTATTGTTAAAAATGAGATTCAGTCAGAATACAATTCCTAAATCGTTATTTCAAGCATGAAATTTCTACACACGAAGTCCACTCCACAAAAAGACAAACGGGCGTGCTTCCATAAAATCCGCACTTGCTAATACGTGCGCTTCTATCACAAGACACCGTCGCAATGTGGAAAGTATAACCGTATCCTTTTTGTTCAACCTTTAGACCTTATAACACGCTACTCCTCATATACGCACCACAAACCTTTAATCGTTATGATTAGAACGCTGGGAAGCAATTAACATTAATTGCAAATTTATAAGTAGGGACACCAAACTGTGACAATAAAAACATTGTGTCCTTGGTTTGGTTGCTAAATTGCCATCTTCATGTTGTAGCACATTTTTAATAATGTTTGCAACACAATGTTGTAACTATATACACAAAATATTGTTTTGCATTTTGCAAACCGGTTAGCCTTTAGATTTTCCACTTTCTCCGGTTATTTACGTATTTTTCGCACCGCAATTTGTACGGATAATGGCAAAAATAAACCGTACAACAGAAAGCATAACCATGCGCTTGATTACAACACAAAGTATGTAGCCTAATAGAAACACAGAATACAAAGAAGCACTTTAGGTGTTAATCTTTAATTAATTAACACCATCTTTCGCAATCTTGTGCTTGTTTCATCAGGCGTACTAGGACGGTAAAGTTTGCAAATTGCAGGAATGCGGCATTGGCGCAATTCTTTGTTCTCACAAAACAAATGCAAAGACAACGGAATACACTCGATTATGACGTAATTTTACAGCCGATCACAAACGCAAGCCATGCATGACATAAAAGACGTTTGTTGGTAAACGGCAAAATTTATACAGTAGGCCAATATGTAACGTAGATTTGTTAAACTTTATTATGAATTAATTGACCTTGTGAGTCACATATTTCAAAAAAGTTAATTAAAAAACTCGCAATAAAACACCGCTACAAGACGGTAACCAGGGCTCGAGCGATGAGGAACCAACGGTGGCTTTAAGTCGTGCAAAGATTATATCACAACAAAGTGTAATACAAAGCGTCTACAGCAGGGATGTCCAACCTGCGGCCCGCCTGAGATTTTTGTGCGACCCGCTAGTCATTTTCACTCCAAAAGTATGTACTTCATGTATACATTTTGCTTGAAATTTAATAAGTTTTGCGGCCCATTCAATTATTTCAAGTGACAATGCGGCCCACTATAATAAAAGGTTGGATATCCCTGCTAAAGAGTGTTGAGCAGCGAGGTGCCAGAATTTACCGTATACCATAGTTTTCGACGGAATTGTTTCCTTGAATGGCAAGATTATGTGTCGTACCTATAAACAACGTACGAAATATAAATCATAGCCCAGCGAGAGACATTACGCTATGCCTGTTATTGCTGTGCAGCTGCTACTGGTCCATAGCTGAGGTTAACTTCAATTTGCTTTTATTGAACGCACAAATGCCAAAGTACGCAGTTTCAAAGCAGAGGAAACAAGTGATATGAAAGATAACAAGAACAAAATAAGCCTTTTTCGGCATCAGAATTGGGTCGCCACCTAGCGACCAGGATAGTAAAAGCTACAGTTGCGCTGCCAGCAATAATTAATCAGCTAAACTGTAAGATTTCACCACCTTGAGCCCGTGGATAAAACTGATCAAGTACGGAGAATAGTATTCGATTAAGTTAATTTGCATACATAGGCAGTTTAGGTACGAAAATTGTCTGTTGTGAGAGTATCAATGCCTAAATGTAAACAGCATAAAAAGCATCACAGGGCTTGAATAACAAGCTTGAAAGTAATTGCTGTGTATTAATCAGCTAAAACGTACAGCAAAGAC
Source organism: Clavelina lepadiformis (assembly GCF_947623445.1). Taxonomy (NCBI): domain Eukaryota; kingdom Metazoa; phylum Chordata; class Ascidiacea; order Aplousobranchia; family Clavelinidae; genus Clavelina; species Clavelina lepadiformis. Next base: position 23,965,464 of record NC_135241.1, read on the forward strand.
AAGATATTGCACAAGCAAAAACTAGCAACAAACACTGCACAATGTATTATATAATAATTCTGATGCAATATGTAGAATAAAAATCCTTGATAAACATTTAGGAGTCATTCCATGTATAATCAACCAGGCCCTGTAACCACTACTCTTGGATTTTGATAATTTCAATATATGTTATAGACCTTGGAAAAAGCCGAAGATTAAAAAAAAAATTTTGAAAATATCTCCAGGCGTTTTCGAGTTATTCAAGTTTGAAATTTTCGCCACACGATGGCTTTTGGCTAGTGAGCACTGGTCACGCTTTATGATTTTCTTTAATATCTTTATTTCTGAAGGTAGAATAATAAAACAAATGTTGAATTTACCATTTTTGGGGTCAAGGAATTCATTTAAGCACATAAAAAACCTATATCACACCTCCTTCATGGAGTAATTTAAGTTTTTTCATTGATGTCAAAGTTCAAGTTTACGACGCAATTACAAAAATAGCAATCGCATTGGAAACATAATTTTTGCACTTTTGTGTAGCATGGTTCATGTATTTTCATGTATCCAAAAATTGGAAACTTGTTTTTTGTCCTTTAGGAATAAAGTTGGTTTTAACAGCAAGCACTATTTTTAAGATTCTTATAAGATATAAAATGCAGATTTGAGCAATATCGTATAACTGGTCATGCATATATAATTATATATGCAAGGTTGCAATTCCAAGGCACCAACTGCTAGTGTTTAAAGATTATTCACCAAAAACATTAATTACTGCCTGCTAAAGGTGCACTCTGAGAGAGGTTACAGTAAATTTGAGTTCCTTTTTTGAACTTCAATTTTGCCTACTCCTATTTTGATTCTTATTATTTTATTATTATTATTCTTAGTATTATTTTGATTTCATTTGTGTATGAAAATGATGAATTTGCCCGCTTAATGCCTGGAATTAAAGATTATGTAAGTGTTTCCAAAAATTTTCATAAGCAAAAGAAGCTCATTTTTTGCAATTTGAAGGAATTATGTGCCACATTTTGTGAAAAATATCCCGAGCTGAAGATTGGATTCTCAAAGTTTTGTTCACTCCATCCCAAATGGTGTGTCCCCGTATCGTCCAAAGGCACTCATTCTGTCTGTGTGTATCCAACATCAAAATGCAATCCTTCTGGTTGCTGCTGCCAACAACAATGAAACATACAAAACATTGATTGACAAAATAGTGTGCAGCACGGAGAACAAAATGTGCATGTTGCATCGTTGTGAACAATGTCCTGGGTCTCAAGCACTAGAAGGCTTTTTACTTGCACAGTATGATGAGAAACTTGATGATGAAGTCCAATGCCAATAATGGAAGTCTACAGACACGATGGATGTTATCACGGTGTTAATGATGAGATATGAACGGATTCAACAAATTGTAAGAGTTTTGGATGACCTTACGAAGCATTCATTCATAGCTAAATGCCAATCTAGATACTTAAACTCCAGAAAGAGTTCTTTAACAGATGATACTTGTGTGATTTTGCTGGATTTCGCTGAGAATTACACTTTTACAATCTAAGATGAAGTACAAAGCTATCACTGGAACCAGCAGCAATGTACAATCCACTCCGCTGTTGTGTATTACATGCAAGATCACATCTGGTCAGATGTAGGTCTTTGTAAGCTAGCTGTCTTAACCAGTCGTTTAACAGTACGTCCAACACCATCACATGGAGATTTCCCGTGACTGGTTGCAAAAAAGGACCAACACGCTTCCAGGTTGAAATCACACTTGTGACGGCACAGATTCAGCATATTTTTATAATTTTTATACTGTCCAGCGCGACCGTCCGAGAAATATTCAACTTTAGTAATGGTGCTGGACAAGCTTGGAATCAATGCAGTGAGTTTGTACAAAAGCCCATGCACAAAAGCTGTCTCATGTGTTAAGTCATCTGAAACAATGCAAAATGACTGCTGGTATCATCTGTTAAAGAACTCTACTGGAGTTTAAGTATCTAGATTGGCATTTAGCTATGAATGAATGCTTCGTAAGGTCATCCAAAACTCTTACAATTTGTTGAATCCGTTCATATCTCATCATTAACACCGTGATAACATCCATCGTGTCTGTAGACTTCCATTATTGGCATTGGACTTCATCATCAAGTTTCTCATCATACTGTGCAAGTAAAAAGCCTTCTAGTGCTTGAGACCCAGGACATTGTTCACAACGATGCAACATGCACATTTTGTTCTCCGTGCTGCACACTATTTTGTCAATCAATGTTTTGTATGTTTCATTGTTGTTGGCAGCAGCAACCAGAAGGATTGCATTTTGATGTTGGATACACACAGACAGAATGAGTGCCTTTGGACGATACGGGGACACACCATTTGGGATGGAGTGAACAAAACTTTGAGAATCCAATCTTCAGCTCGAGATATTTTTCACAAAATGTGGCATATAATTTCTTCAAATTGCACAAAATGAGCTTCTTTTGCTTATGAAAATTTTTGGAAACACTTACATAATCTTTAATTCCAGGCATTAAGCGGGCAAATTCATCATTTTCATACATAAATGAAATCAAAATAATAGTAAGAATAATAATAATAAAATAATAAGAATCAAAATAGGAGTAGGCAAAATTGAAGTTCAAAAAAGGAACTCAAATTTACTGTAACCTCTCTCAGAGTGCACCTTTAGCAGGCAGTAATTAATGTTTTTGGTGAATAATCTTTAAACACTAGCAGTTGGTGCCTTGGAATTGCAACCTTGCATATATAATTATATATGCATGACCAGTTATACGATATTGCTCAAATCTGCATTTTATATCTTATAAGAATCTTAAAAATAGTGCTTGCTGTTAAAACCAACTTTATTCCTAAAGGACAAAAAACAAGTTTCCAATTTTTGGATACATGAAAATACATGAACCATGCTACACAAAAGTGCAAAAATTATGTTTCCAATGCGATTGCTATTTTTGTAATTGCGTCGTAAACTTGAACTTTGACATCAATGAAAAAACTTAAATTACTCCATGAAGGAGGTGTGATATAGGTTTTTTATGTGCTTAAATGAATTCCTTGACCCCAAAAATGGTAAATTCAACATTTGTTTTATTATTCTACCTTCAGAAATAAAGATATTAAAGAAAATCATAAAGCGTGACCAGTGCTCACTAGCCAAAAGCCATCGTGTGGCGAAAATTTCAAACTTGAATAACTCGAAAACGCCTGGAGATATTTTCAAAATTTTTTTTTTAATCTTCGGCTTTTTCCAAGGTCTATAACATATATTGAAATTATCAAAATCCAAGAGTAGTGGTTACAAATTTTAAAAAAATTGGTTGATTATACATGGAATGACTCTTAGGTTACAAGCTGAACTGTGCGGCAACGCTTATGTGGAACTGTTGGGAACAAATTGAAAGGAACTGACGAAATAAATAGCACAATAAACGCTATGTCTATCGCACATAAAGATGCAATACACATTTCAAATAAAAATTACGCCAATTATGTTATCTAGATGGCCAGTCTGAGAGCAAATGAAAATCCAGCGCCGGCGGTAAGTCCGACACAAATTGCAAATACCAGCAAAGTACCCACGATTCCAGTGTGTTCTTTTTCAACCAACCTGAAAAATAAAAAACATATTCCACAAACGGATTATCGAGAAACATTATCATTTAGATGAAAGGTATTGTCCATAAGATTGTGCACATTGCTTTTACGCACTTTATGATATACGATAAAGATTGTGGATTATGACAAGGTTCCACGATCACCAGTATTAAATCAGTCAATTGTTTCCACGATAAATTTTACATCAATAATGTGAAAAAATACCTTGGTCCATATTGCATTGATAAAGTGCTAAGATGTCCATTGGACAAACCAAAGATTGCCATGAAAACGATGAAATATGCATCGTTGTTGAATATAACTGGCAGCCTGGTGCGGGGCTGGACATTGCACAAAGCAAAAAGCGGCATAAATGCCACTCTTAATATGACCAGGAACACCAGCAACGAAGTTTGCTTCTCTGATGGCTGAAAATATATCAAATTATAACTTTTGTTGGCAAGAAGATTGCGTAACACAAAATAACAGCAACACATAATATTTAGCTATTAATATTTACATCTATAATAATGATTGCCAGTGCTGCTATAATTATGAAATCTACATGTTATGGAATATAGATATTACATAATGCCAATATCCTGCCGTGGTACGTCCAATCCAGTCAGTTGCATTATAAAGAAGAAAACAGCATACCGGTGAAAAATATAACGCTGCAAAATAAAACCAGGATGTAAGTTTATGTCTGCTGAGTCATGTCAATGAAAAGTTGACTGTTGTTGAATTTACTCACTGCTCCAAGTTGACTTTTGTGACATTGACTGTGTGCTTGCTGTTATTGATGGAAAGCACGCCAATGTGACAAAAAATATCAAAGTAAGAGATAAGCAATGTGGAAAAGTCTTCTTGAAAATGGACCACAGCGGAGGAAAAGTTTTGGTCTTAAAATGCACAACAAATTAAACAGTTTATCAAAAACTACTGCAAAACTGTTACAATTTTAAAACATGTATCAGAACAAATGGTACCGAGGCAATTCTAAAAATTAGTATCAAGATTTAAATTGCAACGTAACTGACAAAAAACCTGTCACATAAAGCATAGGCAAAGGAACTAAAAACCCATTTTTCTTTCATCCTCATAACAATTAAACTCTCAACATCTGTACCAACCTGCGTTGTCTCAGCATTCGTAAGCAAAGGCTCAAGATCATCGTCAAAATTCTCATCAACAAATACTTGATCTCTCGCCTCATTATTGTTCAATAGATGCCCGTGTCCTGTAAGAATACGGTTTAACGATAACATGTAACAAACGAGCTAGAGTTGAACACCAAGCTGCACATATTTGACAAGGCTCAAGTAGAGAATGATTAAGCCTAAGCTAAATGTTGTAAGTTCTGAAACATTAGCAAAGAAAGTTATGAGTAGAAAGAAAAAACGTTACCATTTCTGGAATATTCACCTTTATTTGGGTTTTTGTTAAGTTTGTAATGGTACAAGTAGAACACCTATATTAAACAAAAAATCTGTTTTAAAACGATAAAATAGGAATCAACAGCCAGCCAAGGTTGGTTTAACTTACATTTTTTGACAGTGATGCGTAGCACAATAATGTTACCACAAGAACGCCTGTTGCAATGAGAAAATAAGAAAATGCACTATTGGTGGGATTTTTGCTGACTGAAACACATAGCATAGTTGATTAGCATTCAGATAGCCAAGAAAACCATTCACAAAATCCACTGACACAAACATTTACTTTCTAACGGTTGAAGAATGTATTCTGTGAGTATAGTTTCAAGTCAAACAGCCACTCAAGTACAACAAAAATAAAAGATTTGTAAATGTAACTGATGTCAATTGCAGAGCAGCAATTGAGATCACATATATTTTCATACTCACATCCAATAGCAAATATCATTGCCACAGAAGCAAATATTCCACTTATTCCCTGATAACAAGAAAAATATGCAGAGGTTATCTATTATTAAGTCAAATACACATATTTATATCCCTAAACTTTAGACATAATGTTACCTTTGACATGACAGAAACAAATTTTTTCAACAAAAGCAAACAAAAAAATTAACGGAATTACCTGGCCTGCCATAATCGCTTGAACATACTTGGAAGGCATGCCCGACACAATTGCAAAAATACTTGATTGAAACACAGCTGAACCGGAATTAAGCGCAACAATCAGAATCATTGTGACAATGAAAAATGCTTGCTGCCATTTGGTTGTATCAACCTGTCATGTCAACACAAACATCAAGTAAAGAAAACACAAAAGTGATGATGCATGAAACGTTGTCATTAACCAATATTGGAATTGAACGCTGACTCACTTTTACCAAAGCGACAGTGATTATGAAGAAAATAATTTGACAAACGAGAGATCCCAGTATACGAATCTTTTCATTTGTCCTGTAAGTAATGTGGAAAGGTTCTAATAATATAATTGTAATTATCACATTTTTAATCATCTGATGTATGTATTCAGACTACGTTCAGTAACTGTCATAATTTGCTACATACATGCACCTTTCTAGAAATAAAATAATTAGAAATTGAGAAATAAGACTTGAAACTGTTCCACAAATTGACAGCGTATTTTCAAATAAGTTTTGCAGGTAAGTGTACTGAACGTCTTCGGAAGTATTTTTATCCCCGGTCATGTTAACAGGAATCATGCTTGTGTTACGAAACTTGTACATCCAATACTTCGAAGAAAAACAACATATAAGGGAACAATGCGCATAGTCCCGAGAAAGTTAAGCAATTCAAGGATGTTTAGTTGTTTACAAGGTCTGCTTACTTCATTCGCTGTTATAAAAAAATTCCAAGGAAGCAAACCACCGATTCCTATGATGTAGAAAGCTGCATAGACAAAATAGTACCTGCAAATGCAAGCAAGATATTACCAAAACGGTTTAAATTGAACGTAACTAATGGCCTATAGCCCTAACCAGAAGATAACAAGAAAATCACAGCGACCTTGCTCATGGATATATTGACATAAGTGTAGGCTACTTGACATTGTTATGAGAATCTTTATCTGTTCATCATGAATTAGAGAAATTTTTTCCTTTATTTACAATGTATGCAGTCTGCAAGACTTGGCTTACTTTAGACTGCAATTAACAGTAAACAGATAGGCCAATAATAACAAAATGCAAACTTTCTGTCTAATTATTTATTTACCTGTCCTTAGGCTGCATTACAACGTTCGTATAATCATCTGCGTTTGCACTATTTCCTACTGGATGGTTCATCACGTAAACGGTTATGCACAAATTTTAGCCGGTGACGATATAGCGTCACAAATCGCATACGTTACAGATTTATTAACTTATCTCATAATTTGTATAAGTAACAGGTTTTTTCATCGACAAGGTTGTCGTGAGAAAGAAATAGGGTCTAGTATACAAATGCAAAACCAAAAAAAATATTAGTTAGAATTTTTTCGTTATTGAACATGATAGGAAACTGCTAGGGGAAGTACCGTTATTATTTCGCCCTCGTCACGCTTCAATGCTGGCCTTTCCGGGTTTGACTTTGGTTAAGCCTTTGGACTTAGTGTAGCCAAAGAGGCTACAGGCTACATTTAGGCTACAGGCCTTACGAAGAAAGAACCCGAATTAAGGGAAGGTGACGTTTGTAAGCGTATATATCAGTATAGCCTATAGACAGGGTTGCCATACCGTCCTTATTTCTAAGAAATGTCCTTATATTCAGTTGCGTCCTTATTTTCGTCTTATTTTTAGGGCAGAGCATTTTTCGTATTTTGAACATTTTTACAGCTTTATTATATCATTTTGTAACGAAGATTTACCAAAATTAAGAACATGCAGATAGTGTCTCGTTTTTTTCTCCTGTTGTGCACTGTTTAAGGTGGTATTCGATTTTCGTTTCCTTGTCGTGCTTATTTTTGAGTTGAGACCGATGGCAAACCTGCCTATAGACCTAGCTTAATTTGGTTAACTTTGAAGTTTAAAATGGTGAGAAATTTGTAAAACTCAATGAAACTAGGCCTAAATATCAACAGGTATGCTTGCAGACTGAGACTGCAATATAAAAATGCCACGTATAAGTTGCATGCCTGAATGCAAGAACTGTCCACGCTTCATCAGGCGAACAGATAATCGAAGGTTGGTGTGGTGTCAAATTTGTTCCAAACATTGTAACGCAAAAATGTCGCATAACTCAGCGTAAGTTTTTTGGTCAAAACACTCATATTCCCGGTGAGTTTGTATGAATTGTTTTCTTGTTTGTAGTTTAAGTTGGTGACCTTTTAAGCTTTTGCTGAACGCGAGGACAATCTCCGAGGTTTTCCAGAGAAAAACTTATTCTATCACAATGTTGTTAACACAATACGTCAACAAAAGCTTGTCCAAAATTGTTAAAATACACTTGAGGCATATTTTTTCAGTTTATTAGCTGAATTAATTATCACCAGTTAAATTAGGCTATAGGCCTATCTACATATATTTTATCTTTATATATTTTCCCTTGTTTTAGTTGTTCCATAAGCAATGCGCGTTTTGAGGGGCGAAAATTACAAAATCGTGATGGTCCAATTAGACTAAAGGAGTTTGAATAAATTATAAGTTGTCGTAAAAACTTAGCAAAATTTATTTATCTTAGCAACCCTTATAGCACATTGTATCTGTTGGTATAGGATGTCATAATCTTCGACGTCATAGTTTTTGAGATTATAATTTTTATCATACGATTGCAGCTGATTTGAATTTATTACGAAAGGAACCAACATGACCCAAAGCACAGACGTAGCTTGGTGTGGGGAGACGTCTTTGTGAGCGTCTGTCTGTTTCGAAGTATAACTAACGAAGAACACAATAAACTTATTTGGCGAATGTAGGCCTACTTGGCGCTTTGCCGCTGCCCAGATGATAAACGTTTCACACGGTTTGATTGCAAGGCAATTGAGTTCAAAGAACCTCGTTTGAAACTTATATTGGACTTGATTTTAAGCACCAAAGAAAGTTTCTTTGTTAATTAATTTATACAATTTTATGACTTTTTGAGTAGTATTAGCCTAAACGCTTTATAGGTTTGCGATGTTAGCCTACCATATGATATAGCACAATTACATTATTGCAAAAATATTATTTTCCAAACAAAGGCCGAGAGTTGATGCAAGAGCCTAGTAATGCGGTAAATCTCAATGAAAAATTTCTGAATGATCTTAAAAACTTTATTAAACTTCACAGCCAGAGACAATTTTTCCTTAATGTACATGACTACTCCGCAAGCGCAAGTGTTCTGTTCGCTTGGAAATATTTTCGCAGCAACTCGGTTTAATACTTCGAGACACTCATAAAATGTTTGTCGGTGTGTTGTTACCAATGGGGCATTGGTTTGGCTTAGAACAAACGTTTTGTTGCAGGAATATACGGCGATAGCATAAACGAAATGTCTTGGGCAATCGGAGAATTGATGAAGCTTTTGCGAGAGCTACACTTGGAAGCAAACACTTTGGTGATTTTCTTGTCGGATCATGGACCTCAGGTGGAGCTTTGTCATCATGGCGGATCAATGGTACCTCTGCGAGGTTTTGTTTTTTTAACATTGAGCATAATTTAAAAAGCAAAAGCTTGGAATATTGAGAGATTAAGCACCATTGGTTTAGTCGATGTGCCGCAATTGTCATCAATAAGCCAACGTAGACAAGAGAAGACAAGAAATCCATCGCTATTTTTATGCGCATATTAAGCTTTCCAGGCTTTGCTCGATTTTTCCATGCATTAGCGCGTGTTATTAACTGCTGTAGCACTGGTTTTTCTTCCACTGCGGAAAAGACAAAACGTAAAATGATCAAATGATTCATAACATGTTACCTTCCCCTACGTGCGGTTTCATAAAGGAACTGAGACGTCAATAGACACTGTACTTGCAGTACGTTTTCAGAATGACAACATTAAAACTATGTTGTTCTTTTCTTTAGGTTCTCAAGTTAGGTTTAGTAAAAGATCGCCTTATTTTGTATCGGAATTAGCTGATAACGTGGTCTGTAGTGGAAAGTGGTAATTAAGTGGTAATCTAACACAAACTATGACTGCTGCATATAGGCCTATATAAATTTCACACATAGTTTATTTCAGGTGGCTATACCTGAAGAAGCAAATCGATGAAATAAATCAAATTTAACCTTTGAAGTGCTACAATTGATCTAATACTGCTTTTATTATAAATTTATCGTTCGCCGTTCGTCGTCAATTCCAAATTGACGAAAGAGAGAGAGCCGGTTGAATTTTAACAAGTAAAGGCAATTATGTTTATGACTTTTTTCAGAAACCGCTCCTTTGACTTTGCACTGGAGGTCACGCTTAACAAACAAATACATTTGTACTTTGTATTTCGGCACCATCGGATTTTCCATTTTTAGGAAGTCAACAGAAAGGGAAGCTTATTGCATTATTTCCTGTTTGGAAGCTCTTTAAACCAACAAACTATTGTTTAAAAGCTCTCTTTACCATGAGCAGACAGTTGGTTGTGAGCTAGTTATCTAAGACTAAAATTGAATTCAAGTGTTAGTTTTAGTTAATTTTTAGCGACAGTCATACATATTATTTTCGAATAATGTTGCTTATTTACAACAAACGCTTTGCAGAAAGATGTTTTGTTTGCATAACACTTACCTATGTCACGCTCTAGTGAACATGGCATACAACCTATCTCTTTTACACAAAATCTCATTTTATATCTGATGAGATAAAAAATGCTTTGCTACGTAAGCTCGCAAGGTCAATTGGTCTCAGACTGCAAACCAGCGTAATGTAGTGCAGTATCTATGCTACGGCCCTATATGGTTTATGATTATACGCGGTATAGCTTAGCTTCAGGTGATTTACGTCTGTACACTGTCTGACAATTGCTTCATGGACTAAAGGTCAATCTAGCTAGTAATCGGCAGTTGCACTGTACATTAAGGCAATGGCGCTACATGGAAGTCTGCTGTGGGCCTACGTACTGTTGCTTTACCCACGTTGACCTAAATTAAGTATCACCTAACAAACTGGCTACAATTGTGGATTACCATTCAAGTTCATTCAACAGCGGTTAGCTTTAGCGCAATGAACCTGTGATGATATTATAAAATTGCTTGCAAATCGAATGCCGCATAGAATACTTGTTTACGGAAATCGGCAAAGCAAAGCATTGCGTTACGTGTCGCCTATGCATGACTTCCTGTATATCGTTATAAATCGTGACGTGAGTTATTCTTTCATTTATAGCTATTCATTGCGTCACAGTCTACTAAGTTAACCCTAGAAAGTGGTCGACTTTATTATGTAGCTGTCACAATGTTTTATGTAAATGTGTGCGTTTAAAGAACCTTCAATACAATCAGAATATACAGTTGTCATTGTTGTGTAACCTTTGTAGTGAAGTGGGTAAACCTTACAGTTTAAGGTACCATATACCACTTTTCATTACAAACCTAAGTGTTAAAAATTAATACCGTATTATTTCGTACGATTAGACCATGCATTACTTTTTAGCTTTGCTATGAAGAAATCTTTCGCAGAGCGAAGGAAGACTGATACAATTACTGATTAGAAGCAAATCGTTTAGGGAATGGCCTTTATTAAAACCTTGCTGTTTCTCTCAGTAATCATTCCAATCAGTCTTGGTAAAAAATCACCAAATTTTGTCCTGATACTATCTGATGACGTGGGCTATGGTGACTTTCAATGCTATGGACACGCAACCCAGGAAAGAGGTGCTGTTGATGATCTTGCGGCGGAAGGGATGCGCTTCACACAATGGTATGCGCCTGATTCTTTGTGTTCGCCGAGTCGTGCTGCACTTTTGACAGGTACCGGTTTATTAATTGTTATATTAGCTTATTGTACCCTTGTACCGGTATCTGCTGTGATGCATTTGCATAGTTTTAAAAGAAGCGGCGATCCTGCAATTCATTTGCACGTTATTGAAGTTTAGTAAGCAGCATGTTTAGGGAGATATCCAATTCGTAGTGGAATTGTCGGTCCAAATCGGGTGTTCTGGCAATATGCTCGTGGTGGTTTGCCAAAATCGGAAGAAACACTTGCGGAAGGGTTGAAAAGATACAACTATACTACAGGAATAGTTGGAAAATGGCATTTAGGTTAAGTATGGACGAGTTTTACATTCCCTATAGCTGGTGAATTTTCAAACTATAGCAATAACTTTTTCACAGGGATCAACGAATTTGTAGCTAACGATGGAAATCATCTTCCCCATCATCATGGCTTCGATTATGTTGGGACGCTTCTATCATTCACTTACCACTTTCGTTGTGATCCAACAAAGGTAGTTTATGATCCAGTATTTTAACATCAATGAATTTTTTCATGTAGGTGATTCTCTTATAATTTAAGCATTATGTTGTTTAGCCAATTTTTATCCAGACAAGCCTAACTTTAGCAAATCAACTGTTTAAGGTGTGTTCTAGTTTAAGGCAGAGGAAAGAACAGAAAAATGTTTTCTGAACAAAGGCAGCAAGTTGGTTCAGCAGCCTATTACTTCGGAAGATCTCACTGAAAAAATTCTGAATGATTCTAAAAGTTTTATCAAACTTTACAGCAAGAAACCGTTTTTCCTGTACATGTCTATGCCGCAAGCACATAGTGCTTTGTTCGCTTCGAAGAATTTTCGCGGAAACTCTAAACGAGGTAAACTTTGTTGCTCGAATTTAGAAGTTGTCACCAGGTCCACTGAACAGAAACAAGCGACGTTGTAATTCATTTCCCAAGGGCATTACAACGGTACCGCCATTGAGTTGAGGCAACCCCATGCCATCAACCAATATTTACAAGGTACCACAAAAGCAAAGCCTACGCAGTTCAGTAGTATATAACTCGACAGCTTTTACCACTTATTGAAATGTGAGCCATATCTTTTTGGGTGATGTTGGCGAAGGCGAGCCTAATCGCTTTTGGGCACCCAACAAGACTTGCATTATTGCACTGCGAGCCCAGCGCTCTGCTAACTAGTCGAAAAATCGTTGAACAATCGATCAATCGAAGTTCTGTGTGTTGGAGCTTAAAATGAACGTTTTGTTGCAGGAATATATGGCGATAGCATAAACGAAATGTCTTGGGCAATCGGAGAATTGATAAAGCTTTTGCGAGAGCTACACTTGGACGAAAACACGTTGGTTATTTTCTTGTCGGATCATGGACCTCAGACGGAGCAATGTCATCATGGCGGATCAGCGGGACCTTTGCGAGGTTTTCTCTTTTAACATCGAGCATAACTTAAAAAGCAAAAGTTTGGAATATTGAAAGCCTGAAGTTTGCAGGATATTATATCAAAAAGGTTAAAGCGACATAAATCTTCCAGGTGGAAAATCCAGCACATGGGACGGAGGAATAAAGGTCCCGGCCGTGGCCTGGTGGCCGGGCACCATAAAACCAGGCTCGGTGTATCGCGGCGTGCTAAGCTCTATGGACATTTTTCCAACTTTCCTGAACCTTGCGGGTATAACCGGTTAACTCTGTGACAACATCCATGCACACGTTTCTCTAACTAACGTGTAACCTACCTGCGGTAGACAAAGCTCCGACCGTGTAGCTCAGGGTCTTGATTGTTGTAGAGTATTGGCGTGCAACAATCGCAAACACTTGCTTAAAGTTTTTCCTTCATGTAACAGGAGGAGAGACTGTAACTAAATTGGATGGAACGTCGCTTACTGACGTGCTGACTGGAACGCATGATGACGCCAAAGACCCTGCCAAGCACGATGTGTTATTTCATTACTGCTCCGACCAAATAATGGCTGTTCGAATCGGGCCTTACAAGGTTGATAATTTTTCGCTTACTTCAACTTATAAAAGAGGATTAAAAAATTTTCCGTTTCACATTTGTATTCGTTTGCAGCTTCACTACTATAGTCAGTATCAGAGAGATTATGAAGGTGACCTATGTAACAATGGCAACCCGTATGACGACAAACTGCTCTACTTTAACTGCAGCTTGTCTCATTACCATGACCCGCCGTTGATTTTCGACATAAATCAGGATCCCGGCGAGCAATTTCCTCTCGATCCTTCTAAGCAACAAGACTTGATCGAAAGAGCCGCATCATTAGTGCAGAAACATAGACAGACTATAATTCCTGTTCCCAGCCAACTTGGTAGCCATGACAGCAATGTGCAGCCCTGCTGTAATCCTCCACTGTGTGCTTGTAATTACCAGGCTGATGAAGATGACATTGAACTAAGTAAAGATGAATTATGAGTTTGCAATGAGAAAAGAGTTTGTTTTATATGATTTTCAGGCTATGCTTATTTGATGAGCGCCTGTTTTAATTACAAATGTGAAGTTTAATTTAAAATTTTGTTTGCAGTTTTACTCAGTTTACCATTTTCAAATAAGCCACATTGATGTTTATCCTTGTCGACTTTGTTCTATGAACTATCTGAAGTATTGCGTGTTAGTGCATACATGTGCAACCTTTTATGTTTCCTGTGCTTAAATTCCACTGAAAAAAATTGTTCTGTGGGCTAGGTGTTTGTTTTCGATAGCTTTCTTGCGTACTAAGATGGAATCACATAATGGATGTTGATGGTTGATATTCCAAAACGAGTATGTGCTCGAGCAAATCCAGATACCGAAAATTAGTGTTGTAATAACTCAAGTCTTGTTTTTCAATGACTTGACTGGAGCCAGTTCTTAAATGACTTAACTCAAGTTGTCGTATATGCTACACGTGGCAGCAAAATTCAAAGCTTTATGAAAGATAGAATGAATATTATAATACAAATAAATGAGGCCTAGCCTACTCTTCTGTTTAGAATAGTTTCCACCCTATTGACATTGAGATTATGCTGACGGATGGTATGAAGTTAAACAATTTTTGGCCATAACTGCTCTTTTTATCAGCAATCAACCATGGTAGTAATGCCGCAACCATTCCTGGATATAGGCTTCGTTGCAGTAAAGGCGGAAGTAACGGTTTTTTTTGCAGACGCGGTGTGGTCATATGAAATCCGATAAGTCGTTGCAAAATAAGTCTCGAAACAAAGTATTGAGAATTATGACAGTCCATACGCCTACGTAGCATAAACACAACAGCCAGAAAAAAAGAAAAAGTTTATTTAAATCAGATTTTTCTGGTTCCAGCTCTTGCGTTCATATTGCATTATATATTTTACACTTCATTTAATAATGATGATTGAGGCCATTTTGAATCACACTATTGCACTGTTGACAAAATGCTGTGGCATACCTTCACATTGCTTATTCCTACAATAGGTTATTAGGAAGCATGCTAGATTATCCCCTCGTCCATTGTTTTCGATTTTAATTATTTCGATATAATTCCGCTATCTGCTACTGACTATTTGCGTGACACGTACGATACTATACGTCTCTATCAATGGAGCTGGGTGACTTTAATTAGCATTTACAATACAACAAATAAACCTAAATAATACAATACACCTGCAAAGTGCGTGGTTATCATAGACATCAAATACTTTTACATTTGTGCCGACTTTTGATACGCCCCTATCTTCGCGCCAGTTTTGACCTGGTTGGTTGATAATAATAGAGTATGTTATTATACTGAAGGTCTACTTGTGCTTTGTGGTATTGATGGGTCTGTTCTCGCCTGTTAGTACTGTTGCTACTTCTTGTAAACCACAAAATCAGTAGCACTGTATGTATCGGGAGTTTGCCGCTTAGTAGGATATATTTACCTTCACTAATTTAAGACATTTTCGCGCAGTTGGCAATAATTTTAAAACGTTTCAGCTTTTGGATCTCTTATACTTTTGCACTCCACCTTATCAGGAATTTCCTTACCAAGGAATTATCAAGTAATACAAAAGAAATTCCTGCCTAATAGTTTCTCAATACTTCATCGTGATGTGTGAGTGCAAAAGTAAAAGAGACCTCAACTTTCATAAAATCAGTTTGTAGAGGCTTTGGGGTGTACTGCTGTATATACTATTTTGTGGTAACCGTTACACCATGTTGTTCATAATATTGACATAATAGCCAGTTGTATGTAATTATTGCAAAGTGAGACATATTGTCATTGTTCTTACTACTCAGCTCGTTCAATGGACTTTGTTAAAAGGAGTATTTTTAGAAAAAACTGATAAACTTTATGACTAAGCCTATAAAATGGCAGATATTGTCGTACCAAATAAAAAATTGAAACAAGGTATGTTGATGTCCAATCTGTTTTAACTTAATGCTTATTTTTTATTATAACAAACACTCACTTTGATTTTTACTTTGTTGGCACAATCAGTTCGTTATGTCCATGCACCATAATGATGTCATAATCATGTGTGCATTGTCATCACAATTTATTATTGACTTTCAAAGAACCAAATTTTTCTCATTTGTTTATTGATGTGACGTTTGCATGAAAAACGCTTGATGTTTATGGGAAGAGTCTTTTTTACCTATAAGTGTGTGTGTCACACTTGCTTTTTGTAGACTACAGGCCTATGCTGTTCTCATAAAAAGCAAGTTTTTCATATGAGTATAACTTTTACTTTTATGATTTTACCAGTTTAACGCAATGTTGTTGTCAATCTCCAGCACGACTTCCATTCAGCAAAATTCATCAAAATCAAGGTGAAGACGATGAAAGTAAGAAAGACGACACCCACAAGAAATATGTCTCAAATGACAATGACACAACCGCGGATATGACAGCTAAAACCAGCAACAAAACTTCCATGTCGTGAGTAACGTGATGGAATAGTTTTATAGCTTAATAAAGATACATATTGACTTTATGACGTTATGCATACTTGTGAGTTAGATATTTTGTAAAATGTCTTCAGCGTTAATAGGTTAATGATGTTCTTGGTTTAGTCTCCCATGCAACTGTACAATCATCATAGAAACGTCATGACCAGCGCCCTGTTATATATCTACTGTAGTTATGCTTTTGTGTGCTCGAATCCTGACTTTTTCAATGTTTTCCATGCGGTTGTAGGCCTAACAGAATCGAAGTGAAAGCAGATGTTCATTCTTCATCCATTCAGTGCCCTGAAGTGTCAACATCAAGCATACATTCCGATAGTGACCATGAAGTAAATATCCAGTTTAAGTGAACAGTGAAAGCTTGTTATAGTAACTTCATTTAATTCAAAACTTCAGACAGCTGTAAATTAGCCCATCTGATACCTGGAAAATGCTTATACCGTGAAATCAATTATATTTAAACCAACTTTTGGGACGCAAAGTTTGATTCTCAGCCGATAAAAAACAAGCTTTCTCTGTCTTCTTATTTAAGTCATTTCTGATTTTTATATTGTTGCTCAAAGCCTCAAAACGATCATCTACATGTGTCATGCAATTGTAGTTGCTGATTTTTTTTGTCATTTCTTTTAGTCTGAAGAAATGGATTGCATTGACCTCACGGAAGAAAATACATTGGATGCGAATGATGCAAAAGTAAGCTTTAACAGGTTTATACAACTTATAATACAATGTACAATGCAATACAGGTTTCGTTACATTTTTTTTTGTATTAAAGAATTAATTTTTTTTGCAGATATTTCAGGAAAAATTGTCTTCTGATGAAGGTAGCAGAATTGATGATGCCATTGATGCTGTAATTGCAAGATGTCACAAAGTAATTAATGATGAAACAGATTTGATTCCAGTTAAACGGAAACGCAGATCTAAATCACCAACCTCAATGATTGAACGAAATGAAAAAGATTCAAAAGCTAGCAGAAAGTTTCCGCCTAAAGTCTGCAGTCAAAAAACTGTTCCAGACATTGTTGTATTATCGCCTGACAGCGCGGACGAAAAGCCTGCAAAAATGAGGCGATCGGTTTTAGACATGCTAAATTCTTCAGGCTCTAAATCTTGTGACACACATCCTGGTGATGACGCAAAAGCAAGCGAAGACAAAGAAAATTTTGTGAACCTGAAACAAACAGAACAACCTGTTTCAACAGAATTTGAACAGAAATCACCGGAAAAATTTGCTGATGTTGAGATTATTAAGAAGAGACGTAGGTCCAAGTCTCCAGTCGAGCCAGATGCGGAAAAAGACAACATTAGTTGCAAAGTTGCAGATGAATCACAAGATCCCAATCCACTGCCCTCTACCTCAACACCTGATAAACCCACAAGAGATATCAGCCAAGCTGCCAAGAAACGGAGGACAACCCTGTCGCCTTCTCAAGCTGTTGATAGCAAGATCCAAAATGAAGGAGAAAAGTCTTCTCAAAACTCTGAACTTGTTGTGATAGATGTGTCCGATGCCATAACTCCATGCAAAGCTGCAGAAGATGATGACCAGTTGAGCATAGACAAGATGTCTCCCTCTTCGAATAAGAAAACTTCCCCGGGTGGCTCAGTAAGTGCTTAATAACAACATTAGTCTGTGCTATTTATTACATCTGATGTTGATGTTGATTACGTCATGACGTTGATCACATCTCTGACATTAGC
Source organism: Clavelina lepadiformis (assembly GCF_947623445.1). NCBI lineage: Eukaryota > Metazoa > Chordata > Ascidiacea > Aplousobranchia > Clavelinidae > Clavelina > Clavelina lepadiformis. The sequence continues at coordinate 23,983,469 of NC_135241.1, forward strand.
TTGCTTATAAATCACAAGTGAGCTAAATTACCTCAGCAACACCTGCAAACACCGCTATCCTTATCTACCGATCAATTGACCAATCCGGTCGTTCTAGGTATAACGATTTTCCGGTAGTTCTAATAACAACATTAGTCTGTGCTATTTATTACATGTAGTATTTATAGCATTGCTGCATTTCACTTACAGAAGCCACGGAGCGCTCGCAAATTGAATCCGGAGACGCAGAAGCTTAAGGAAGAAAAAGTACGACATTTCATAATCTGCTGCTTCTAGAATTATAAAACCATCTTGAAAATTTTAAGGCTTTACCTTTGCTTGGAAACATCTGTCATAATTTTCATAATAGTTCCAGAACTTAAATGTGTGAAAGTAATACGCAAATCTAAATGACATCTCATATCCATCCCTGCGTAAAATCTTGCTGATATCTAGTGTAAGTTACATAAAGTGTTTCAGGAGAAAGAGAGAGAAGAGAAGAAAAAACAGAGGGAAGAGGAGAAACAAGCTCGGGAGCAGAAGAAAATTGAAGAGAAACGGAAAAAAGTGAAAATTTGTTGATTGCTATCCAGAATTTCTCATTTTTTGAAACATTTCATGAATCAATTCATTCCAGTTTTTTTCCTCGTAAAAACTGTTATGTGTTTGCAGGAAGAAGAAAAACTTCAACGAGAGGAGGAAAAGAAGAAGAAAAAAGAAGAGCAGGATCGGATCAAAGAAGAAAAACTACAAAAGAAGCAGGAGGAACTAGAGAGAAAGAAAGCTGAATTAGAGTAATTGCTAACCGACAAAATATTTGCATGTTGTCACTTGACATTGCCAAGAACTTTATACACTGCACATGACTGTATTCTACTTAAGCAATCGTGTTCATTATTTAGAGCAAAGAAAGTAGAAAAAGAACAAAAGGAGGAAGAAAAACGTAAAGAAAAAGAAAAACGTGAAGCTGAAAAGAAAGCGAAAGAAGATGAAAAATTAAAGCAACTTCAAGAAAAGCAGAAGCTCGAAGAGGAGAAAGTATTCTCATTTTAATTTAAAACATCATTTGCCACACGCACCAGTGCACTTCCTGGATATCTAAACGCCCGATAATGTGATTTTGTTGCAGAGGAAATTAAAACAAAAACAAGCCTCTGCGTTCAAAAGTTTTTTCTCACCGCCCCCGAAAGCACAAGCAGTAAAGAAGGTTGTTGCTTTGTTGTGCTTGCGCCTTCATCTCCCCGATCAACTTGAATTCAATGCATTTATTTTACAGAACACTGATAAAGGGGTTGGATCTTTTGTTCCATTTCAACTGAAGAACGATATGCATCTTCCTCCAAAAAGAAGAGTTCTGCTTCCTGTGGATGCTTCAAACCTGGATGAAGTTTTACAAGACCAGGTCAGTTTGTTTTATAGGATATGGTTTGTTCGTCTTGGCCAATAACAACCATCAAGCTACAGTGATTTTTAGATCCTTTCTTGCTTGCAGTTCATTCAGCATTGTGCATGTGTGCTGTTTGCGTTTGACAGAAAGTTAGCTGGATGTTTCTCATCATAACAAATCCATGTTTCATTATTTTAGATTGTATCGAATTCCTACTTAGAAGAGTTGAAGCACCGAGTTCGTAGTTGCCGGGCGACCATTTCTAAAAGAAGAAATAATTTGCTCAGGTTTGTTCCTCCCCAGCACACTTCTGCATCCTTTAAAGTGAAAACTTGAACTGAAACGAATTCCCATTTTAGTCTCTCTGAGGATGGGCTGGAAGTAGTGATGGTCGGTGATGCAAAGCACGCCATCAACATCCGAGCAAAACTTCTCCAGTTTTCGGAAAATGTACGTCCGCCTTATTATGGAACCTGGAAAAGAAAAAGTAATTGTTTGAGCGCAAGAAATCCACTAAGAAAAGACATGGTAAGCATGTGATTGCTTATATCTATATATTCCTTGTTTGTTTGTTGGAACAAGAGCCATTGTTTATTGACATCCGGTCTATAAAAACTCGCTTGCATTCTATCATGCATTGTTATTCATCATTAATCATCATTATTATGCTATTGTTACTCATTATCATTATTATAATTTTAAGTAAGTTTTTTTAAATTATTAATTTAACTTTGCTCAATATTTTGCCCAAACAAAATCTTTGTTTTGATTGGAGTTTGAAGATAATTTTTCCAGGATTTATTCGATTACGAAATCGACTCTGACGACGAGTGGGAAGAACCCGGGGAGGGAGAGGACATCGCCAATAGCGACGGGGTGAGTGTTGTCATGGTGAATTGTTTGTAAGTCGACTTGCTTACTTATACCCTTAGTCCAAGAAAAGGAGTTTATATGAAATGAGATTGAACGAGATTTTCATCAGCGATATAATCTGTGAAACATTTTGCCCAAAACTTGCAAAAACACTTATGTGGGGTCAGTGCTGATACATTAGGTCCAGCTTAATTTTACATCGGTGTATTTATACTGGTAAAGGTTTGTACCAAAGTTAGCAAACCGCTCAACTCAGGTCTCAGTTTAGGGTAACAACCTGGCTCTTTGTGATGCAGATTTGTTGATAAAATAATTAATAGTTTAACTGGTTGATTAATTGGTTCATTGCTAAATATTTTTGAACAATTTGTTATACTCAGTGGTCTTCCACACATACATTTTATGTCATCACTTGGTTTAATTTTTTTTCATTGGAAACCCTGACTTTTTTGACAGGAGGATGAGGTGGACAAGGACGAGGAAGATGACGACGGAGATGGATTCTTCGTTCCTCACGGATACCTCTCCGATGATGAGGGAGTGGATCGAGATGCGGAGGTTTCGAAATTCTTTTTTGATGTCGATGGTTTCTTAAGATATTTTAAGTTATATGTTTTGTCAATAGAAATAAACATCTTACAGGGATAGATCAATGTGGAAATGCTCACATTTTTATCAATGTCGTTTTGCATGAGTACGTTTATTGTTAAATCGGAAAATTATAATGTGATCGCAAACAAACAAAACAACAAGAGATTTTACCAGTAGTACCAGTACCAGTTTTCAGTAAGACAACAACGAGATTTTATCAGTAGTTTTAGTGACATGGCTACAGTTTGTTCGAGAACGTAAAGTCATGAATCTGATATTTCCAGGACGAAGGAAGCGGTGATATCTCTGAGCAAAAGTTGAAGATGAAACAGCAAGAATTTGAAAATTCTTTCAAACAGAAGATAAAAATTTTGACGCCGATTACTGTGGGATGTATCTGGGAGGACAATCGCGATGAATTTGAATCTCACCATGTGCAAATGCTGATAAAATATGAGGTATGGTCGTTTCAATTGTCACTCAAGTTTGCTTTTCGCTGTCTATCGGTTTTTTAGCATTTGTGTTTTTTCTCATTTTTCTTGTATTTTTTACGTGGGTTGTCTAATCCAGTCAGACAGTACGGCCAGCAAGTCTTAATTAAAACTCTTCATTTGGCTCTCAGAGCAATTTGAGTCTAATCCTTGTTTGACATAATTTAGGCTCAGTTTTTTACGCCGACCCCGATAGACGTTGACGGCATTCAACTTTCTGAAAATGGACAGAAATCAAAATCCGAAAGCAACAAAGCAAATGCTAAATCATACGGAGTGCCAGATGAAGGTGAGTTTAATTATGCTGTTCATTAGATATTAAAATCTGGCCGCTACGCGAAATTTTGGCAAGTTTGTCGTCCACATTCATTCCTTGTTTGATATGTTTTAAACTTTTACATCCCTAGTGTTGATTGTGATTTAGTAATTGTGTTGATTGATTGTTGCAATTTATTAATTTTTATTTTCTAAAACCAGCTATTCCTGATTTAATCCGGTTGCTTCACGGAAATCCTCACAGTTTAAGCCGATTGGTCCCAGAATTCCAGGCTTATTGGCAACACAAGAACGTGGAAAACGGTGCAATATCTGGTAACGCTCGGAAAGCATTATACCAACTTTTTAACATTCTCTTAGAATCTGTTATCCCACCTGCAAGTAACCTCATCTTCTCAATAGGAGTAGACAGTGGCCAGAAGCCATGTGTGAAGAAGGTTGATTTTCCTTGCTCCAGCAATGCTTTGTCTACTCAAAATTCCCCGGCCAATCCACAGAAGGAAAATCCTCTCTTGGTTTCCAAGATTACCCCATCAATTTCTGGTGAAGCCCCGTCAAGTGGAGTATCGGGGTTAATTGTCCCCACCAATCAACAGGAAAAGGGGCCGTTTTGGATTTCAAAGACACAACTGAACAAGAAAATTAAAGAAATCGGGGCGTACGGAAGGAAGGAGAAAATGACTCGCGCTTGTTGGTAATCAATCAAGTTGACATTAGCTCGTTCGATTTGTGTTCCTGTACTGATTAAATGTTATTTGCTGGCTTGTTTGGCAGCAATTTGCTTTGTCAAAATTTAGAGAAAGATTAGTGAAATGATATTTCTAGGTGGGTGTTGTCAATTTTTCGAATTTGACTAAATTTGAAATATTCTTGCAGGTTTGTCCTTGACTCCATCTTTGAAAAATATTCATTGGACCCCACCAAGTTCCCTGTGCCGTGCCAATGGGACTATTTAACTTTTACCCCTGACGTCACCCTGCTAAGTATGTGCGAGGTTACAACACAACCTGCCCCTGCACCTAGTGCAACGAGCACCCCAAAAACTTCCATCCAGAAGTTTGCATCTAAGGTCTTCGCTGAAGATTTACTCGAGAAGAGCAAGATGAGGTAGAATTATTATGTTTCTATGTTGAAATCTTGAGGTTTAATTTACTGGCAATTGGACTGATGCTTGATAACTAATTCTTTCAATTGTTTTATCAGAATTGATCAAGAAAAAGAAAAATTGGCACAACAACAATCCGCGTCTCTTGTATCGGTTGATAAATTTACTACAGCAAAGGTAAGAGTGTGATTAAAATATGTAAGTACACAGTGATGCTATGACTCAAATCAACGAACTACACCTGTGAGGTTACTCTGTCCAGCCCCTTCTCACTGTGCCGCAAATGAGTTTATTTCTTTGTAGCTTATTGGACAACGATAATATCTGGACCCCTTTGTTAAAAAAGTTTTAACTCCAGTGTTCAGCTCGCTTGGTTCTGGCTGGTTATGTTTAAGTTAATGTTTAAGTTCAAAATTACTGCTCTTTGATCAGGTGATGTTGTAGAGTAATAACATTTTCGTCATTTTCAGATTGCCCCAGAAGCCTTAATCGAGCAGTCAAGTCGCAAGATAGCCCAGGAGCAAGCTGCCCGCTCGTCATCAATGGAAACTGGTGATTGTGATGACATAAACGTTGATTGTTTGGTTTCTCAAGAGAATGCTTCATTTGTCGTTCCCACCCACGCTGCGTTTAAATCTTTCTTTAAGTTGGATCTATCAGTTGACAGCAAGACATTGGAAAATAATTCGACTCCTGAGGTGTGTTGTGAGATTTTTCAGCTTTTAGGTTTTGTGTGAAATTGTTTGTTTCTTTGAAGAAACTTAAATACTCGGGTATTTTGCTGAAACTCTCATACAGTACGTACAGTTGTGCTACTAATTAAATATGGAGTATTTACTGGGCAGCTAGAATAGCATTCGTGCCATTCATCTGTCTCTGCAACGCCGCCCTCTCCTGTGTAATCAAATAGTCTGTTTCTTTGTCAGCTAACATACGCACACATGCGATGGTTTTGTAATAACTTGCATATCTGCAGGAAAAGAAATCAGTTGAGGATGAAATAATTGATAATATTGTGGAAAATATGGGAGCTGATCCCGCTGCATCCACTGAGGTTGGTGGAGGAGTTGAGAGTGAGAAGATGACGATAGATTAACCGGGATGCTGCGGAGTGCAGAGATCAATCTTCTTGTTACTTTTGTGTAGTCTTATGCATAGTTCACATATAATTTTGATGGTTTTCTACAAGGGCAATTATATATATATAGAGCGTCTGCTCGCATTCTACTAACTTTCTTTAGCTAATTTTTGCTCATTCTATGTTCATATTTACTTTCCAAGGTCTTCTACTCGAAATTGCTCTTGTCATTTCCATAATTACATTGTATGATAATTTCGTGCATTACTGCCCACTTGTAGCCGTGAAGTCTTATTCTAGGAATAAATGTTTGGTTCACACTGAAGAAGGTTTGCTAGTTTAGTTACATTTTATCATATAGAAGGAACTATACATTTCAGGGTTGTTTACAAAGGACTTTTATGGGTTCAACGACGCACTAGTTATTTTACTACCACAGAAAACGCTGTGGCGCTCGTGAGCTACATGTAAACCACGGTATTGCACGCACGTGAATTTCTACCCATTAACATAATTTGTTTGGTAACTCTTTGACTGGTTGAGTTGTAATTTTTACCTTATCGAGCTGATAATGATTTATTATCAAAGTTAAAAGTTTTTCAAACGGGCGAGTTAGTTTCAGGTATGTACAATTCCAAGCGAACTATTGCCAAAAAACTTTGTACGTGATCTCCGATGTGCAAGTACTGCGAACTAGACTTTTTCTTCCGTAAGGTGGCATACCTGAGCAAAAACTAACCAGTTGTTTATTATCCCTTGAACTATCAAACTAACAGATGTTGTGCAAAATAATAATGTGCTAATGCCTTAATTAAAAACATTTCAGATTATCGGTATCTCAGACTTTAATGCAGTCATCTTGTTTTTTGAAAATCGAGAAATTAACGATGATTTGGGCGAAAAACTTGAAATTCTGGCTTATAACTAGGTAAGAAGAAGACTGTTACTGTCGTTTCAGAAATATCTTTGTGTTATAGTCTTGGTTGTAAATATGCAGTCACTTTTTCCTATAAAATTTGGGATGGACTATTCTACACTAATTAAGCAAAACGTGTTCTGTCTTTCCAAACTGAACTTTTATGAGCTGGTACCACTCTGGATGTTTTCGGTTAAAGGAGTGACGAGGGTGAAACAAAACAAAACAAGTAATTTTATGTCTGTCGCAATACAAGCTATCACAATTCGAGAGAAAGTTATGAACATGGACAATATTTTTTTAGAACTTTAATTTGCTCGATACTAGAGTTTCTTAGCTTTCCGGAAAAAAAGACCTCTACACATTCTTACAAAAAGTTTCTTGTAAGAAATGGGAGCAATTGCCGATTTTGTAATATCTCTACGGTTTCAATTTAAATCGCATGTCGCGTAATTTTTGCACGTTTAGATTGCGGTCATGTTTGTCACATCACAACAAATAGAGGGAAAATAACCGCTTCTGTCTAGCCTACACGATGCAGGGTTGTGGTAGGCTTACAGGATGCTTTGAAAGGAGTCAACTTTGCAAACCGCCTTTAGACCACAATGCTTTTGTTTGACTGCAGATGGAACTCGTAAACGTGCAACTGTATCAGCACAGTCTAACAGTGGTTGTCTGGTCTCCTAAGATTTGCTTTTTACAAAACCAGCTTATCCTTAAAATGGGTTTAGGCTCTGTCGTAGGCGAAAGTTTGTGTAAGGTACCTGTACCGAATAAGGCCCGGTCCCTAATAAGGCCCAATGCTCATATTTCGCAAACCCGTGCAAATAAATGAAAGATTTTGTCCCTATATAAAAACTAATATAAATTCATGATGGTTTACCAGATTTCATCCTTGTCACGTGATCAACCGATTCGCTAGAGCACAACAAAAATTTGATATTTGCAGTTAAGGTGGTTTTGTTAATTTAGAAAAAAAGTAAGTGAGAATTTGGCCGGTTAAATGAACTGTTGTCAGCCGGCTGAAGTTTTCATGTAACAACCAACTTAGTATTGAAAAGGATAATGCACTTTATTTTGCTAAAATTTTTCTGATGATAAAAATGTGACATTTTTTTCGTGGATGCTACATGCGCCTAATAAGGCCCATACAAGATGCTTGGTCAATTGATGTCTAGACTTCAAGAGTGGTTCCAGTCATCAGTTGGCAAATTGTTGCAGTTACTTTGATGCGCCTAGTGGAATCTTTTTAAATGTTTGTACAACTTAAAATGTGAAATTTCTAATAATGTTATATGTTGTCTATTACTATGTTTTGAATCAAAATACTCACAAAATTGGTGGGCCTTATTAGGAGCCTATGCTCCTAATAAGGCCCATTTTTTGGAATTTTTAATTTCTTTATAAAAATTTTTTGGGGGGTTGTCAGGTATTGTGGTTTTAATATGTTGTAGTCATATACCCTCACTAATAGAATACGATTTTTCAGTCTATTCTCATTTATGGTTCTTGAGTTATTTTCAAAAAAGTGTTAGGTGGGCCTTATTCGGTACAGGTACCTTAGTTCGGTACCCAAAGTAATTCCTATAATATTTGAAGAGACGCAGAGTAGCGAATAGTCTGCTGTGGTTTAAGGCAAACGACGCTTCAGTAGCCAGTCGAATAAGCTTCGTTGTCTTTTCCTACAAGCTCTGCTGTGTCAGTTGGGTCAATAATAAACTACCAGGGTGTGGCAATTGGCCAGTTTGTTTGCGGTTAACCTCTGCCGTACCACCGAGCACCAGGGTAACCTAATTGCGATGGAGAGCTTCCTGTAATTTTCGTCAATACGTGACGGCCGGTGACATAATAATCGACTTACTGAAACTTTTATAAGACCGAGTGTTATGTCACTGCTACAAACGTTTAGTGAATATGGTTTTAAATTTGTATATACTGGCAACTGTCCAAACTACATTCATTAATAATTTAATTAGGAATGTCTTTATGAAACATTTTTGAAAACTTGAAAAATTCTCAATGGGTCAAAAACTTTGAGGTAATGCATAGGAAGGAAACTTCTCCGCTTATATTTGCTCGCAAAGGATTTTGCAAAGCTTCCCTCACTAACCGGCCTCCTTTTAATCTAAAGCATAATCGAGAAATCCACCATATGGTGCTGTGATAATAATTAGATTTCGATGGCAGGTTAATCCTCTTTATATTTGCCTTAAAGTGTGCAGTCCTCGTTACATCGAACCGACTTTAGTTGATTTATTTAAGATTTTTATCTTTTAACAATCGCACTTATACATGGTTGTTGTTATCATACAACTTTTCCGATTCACCTTTGTCCTATCTTGCTCTTGTGTTGTCGTTTCTTTTGTTCAAGTTTTATGGCTGTAGAGAAAATACTTGTAAAGATTTTCATGGAAATTACATATATTGGCGGTTTAATTATAACAACTATGTTTGTGCTGAGGCATTAAAGAAAGATAAAAGGGTTTGTTCGAAACTTATAAGCCAGCCATTGAATATTAGCTCATCTACTCTAATTGCGCGTATAGCAACCATAAGTTAATTGTTTTTATCATTTAGAGTTGGTCAGAATCAGCTTAATATGTTGACAATCCGCTGATGTAGCGCAGCGACCAAGCTAATATTTTTTGCATTCGGAAATCGGGGTGAATGTGTTTTGATACGCACCGACCTTATGTTTTTCTCAAAACTTTAATTTTTTCGGAACGTAAAAATGTCCCCGGGGGCTGGCGATCGAAGCCTGACAAAAAGTCAGTCGATATGAATTATCAGCATAAGCACCAGTTACAGTAATATTTGCAGATGTGATGGATTGAATCCCTTGCAAGTAATTTCTTTGTGGCTTCTTTATCACAAGAGGCGCGTTGATAATAATCAATAGATTTCCTATACCAGGTAGTTATGTTCTTTTGTTTGCTCTAAGTTAGCGAAGGTGAAGTGTGTAGCGGGTCAGATTCAATTTATCAGCCGAAGCGGTGTGAAGATCGAATTTTAACAAAGATCAGTGTCCGGTCACAAATGATCTACAGTAACCTTCTCCAAGCATCACCTTTCTATGGCCATTGATGCATTATTTATCGGTTAGCTTAAGCCAGTGTGGTCTGACCTGTCAAGATTGGACGCGGAGTCGGGATTTTTTTGGCATTTTGCAAATATTTTATGCATCTGTCGTTTTTTCAAACCGAGAATACCATAAAAAAGTAGACGGCATTCTTGATCGTCTGCAGGTTATTCACACAAGTTCTGGTGAACGATTTAATACTAAGACAAGACCACGAAACATGAAAACAAATGAACAATTAAATCTTCTAAAAATTCAAAAACAAATAAAAACTGAATCTATCTGAAAATGCACACGGACAAACTCGCGTTTGGAGCGGTGAGTTTAAGTCATGCAAAGATTTTCCCCAGCCCGGACATAAATATTCCGACACCAATAACAAATGCGTTAATAGCAAAAAGGGAAGTTTGCTCAATTCAGTTTTCAACTTAAACAAACAAAATAACTTCGTTGGTTGTCAAACAGGAACGACCTCAGGTCGCTTTGATCTCGCAAAGGTCGACCCAATTAAAGACTAACTAATCAACACCGAGCGTACCGTGAAACGCCACTCTTAAACTGATGGCTTACCGCATCTGGTTTTACAGCCAGGATTTTTGATCGCGGCCCTTTTCCGGATTTGTTTTGTCAAAGCTTACAGTTACAGCATTTTCCTGTGCATTTTCCTGTGCAGGTTTATGGAATAACTGTTAAAAGATTGACTAGTTGTTACGCGCTGGTTGTTAGTGATAAGTACGAAAGCGTTCTTCACAACAATTGATGTAAGTTATGTTTGAATTGTTATGGCTAAGTGCAGAAGTTCGCTGCCTGCAGGAAATAACAAAGATTGATTTAGTAGATTGCAATGTAAACTGTGTTAGGTTAAGCAATGAATTAAACTGCCTTAGCTATAGCAAAAAAATTGTCCTAGTTGTCGTACTTGCAGCTTTAGCTTAGCTCTAAGCACCCAAGCAAGCTACAGTTCACATGAAGACGACGTTCACACCAAATTGTTGTAACAATGGATGCAGAAATGTTCATTTTGTATTGACTAATAAAGCTATTTTAAAGCTGTTTCATCTCTCTCCAAGTAACAAAACGACGTTTTTCGAAAACCCGGGTCACCTCTACCGTCAAGTGAGGCTGCGGTGGCGACGTATCTCAGCTACCAGTGTATTGACATAGACCGCAGGGCTTCAAGGACGGTAATTTTATGAAGCCAACTGGCTGTTAGGATTGCCCGCCGACTCTACGCAAACAATGCGCTGACGAGTAAACGACACTGGTAATACTTGATACTGGTTTGCGCATCAAGTGTAGCTTTCCATTGGTTCAAAATAGGAAGGAAATTTTGACGTGAGAAGCGTTTTAATGACGTAATTTTACCAGAAGTTTCGAAAGGGAACTTACTATTCAGCAAAAGCAACGAGATATCAAACTTATGCCCATTGTTGCCACACGATTTTGCGTTATAAGAAAAACAAAGGCGTAATGTGTGACTAACGCCTCAGGAAGTAAAGCTAGTATTAGCGCTACCCCTACCGGTAGGATTGTTATTTGCAATGAGGTTTGTGGTGTAGTTGTCACAACAACAACAACAAACAGTTTAACGCAGATTTGCTGCTGTGCGAAGCATGTTTCAGAGGGAAAACAGATGCTTTGTTAGGGTAGGTCACCTATCGCTGAATGCGAGGCCAGTAGTGACTGCTGGAAGGTGAGTTGATATATTTCTTCTTTCTGTTAAATGGCGTTATTGTTTTATCACGAGTGATTAGCTAATTAGGAGATGAAAGATTTTCCGTGTAATGTCGACACATTTGCAATGTTTAGTGCAACCTGCAAATTCATTTCAATTACCAGCACATGGCAAAAGATGAACAGCTAAGGCCGGTTAACTTATTGATGGCGATACACGAAATAACACGTTCCCAGCTACTCCACTATCGAACAACGTGCGCAATTGTTGACTTAACTTCGTCACTATCCATATTTTTGGTCGTCGTCAAGTTAACCTTTGTCGCGTCATCGAAGAATATTTTGTTGGCGTCATAAAGCTCGTGTCATCGTGCAAGTTCGGTTCCGTAAAATGTAACACTTGCCTGGATACCATAGTGCAGGTAGCACCGTAGTTAATCAACCACCAATACGAAGCAAGCGATAAAAGTACAGGATACGTTGTTAATAAATTGCATATATTATTGTGCAAAACAGCACCGAGCTATGTTTGTGGCGCGTCATATTAACGCTAAAAGATTTTCTTGACACGCACTGTACTTAGTTGAACTTTGCTAAGTCGAAATCGTAGTTGATGAGTTAATTGTAATAACTATACTGGGAGGTTCTTGAGCCCGATTAAACGTTGAGCGGAACTTAGTAATCGCATTTGCTTCGTTGGAAATTTATCAAAGTCTCTCGCGTCTGGTTGAGTATTTGTAGGTCAGTAGAAATTTCACCGAATACGCATTTTAATGCTATTAGTGTCTTTTCTTTTTGGGGCCATTTTACTACACTTTGTTAAAATTCATGTTCACCGACAAATGATTCAGCATCTGTTTATGATTCATTTTGATGGGTTGCATTATTTTAGTTGGAAGTAATTAATTTCGAAATCAATCTCTTCCATGTGTGGTTGTGAGCCTGTAAAGAGGACACGATAATGTTACCATTTTAAGTATTGCTATTTTTGTAACGGTTTACGGAACAAACCGCAAAAATTTCGGTTGAACCGTAATTATGTCAGGCAACCTAGCGTGTGGAATGTTTTTGTGTCGGTGGACACCGCCCAATTTCTCTTGACGTTGAAACGCTTTCGCGTCTCGCGCGATTTGCAAACAATGAAAGTCAATATACGACAACGAAAGTCGCGTACATTCGTTTTCGATTATTTGACATGGACTGTCAAAATAAACGCTAGATATTTTGAGAGCCTTGTCACGGTCAATTATGACGTTGTTATTTCGCTAAATGAAGCATAATGAAAACTGTCCTGGCCTATTTGGTTTAATTTTCATGGGAATGTTTACCTACATAGGTACCGTAATAATCTCAACTACAAAACAGTGCAAACATTAAAATCAATAATTCCGATACTTTTGGATAATTATTTATTAGAGTTTTGATTGTTCTGGGCATTAGCATGGGATAAGACGGTAGTAATTGCCAAAATTGTACGGTTTGACGCTCGTCACGTTTTTTGATTATTCTGGGATGGGATTTAGATAGACATTTATTCATATTTACATTGTATTCATTGATATGTAGACATTGTATACACTGATCCATTGTACACCTGATGATCTATGCGTCGTTGCTGTTTCAATGTGATAATAAAAATATCGTTGCGTTCGTTTATTTTTTTATGTCATTTATTTTCGCTTCAAACGCAGCAACGTCTGACAGCGCAGATGGTTTTAATCGGAAATCCAACATCGAATCTTGATTTATGAGACAACCTGTAACGACATTGCGAAAGTGAAACACGTTCTTTGTCGTCATATGTCGTACTTACTGCCCTCACCGTTGCAATTGAACGACAGATTACTTGGGAAAAGGAGTATTCTTAGACCAGCACAATCACAGCGTTCAGAAAACCGTTTTCCTTCTCTTGTAGAATTAGGTTAGGATTAGTTCAGCATTTTTGCTGCAGCTCACATACAAAAGTTGTTGGCGTGGTTAATCCGTTGCAAGATCCATTGGTTTGAAATTAGATTAGAAAGTTGTGCGCATGAAGGCGATGCGGTTAGTACCCGGGATAGAAAACAATTGGAACTTTATGAAAACAGTTCACAGACGACGAAATACCGATAAAAATAAAACCTCCCGTCGCCAGGCAACCGCATGTTGTTATTTTTCACTGTTTATCATCCAGTTTCCACCTTCACGCCACTTGACACGCTCCCGTAGGTAGGCGGCTCATAACAACACTTAGCAAGTTATTAATTCTTTAGTTTCATGGCATCTACCATCAGTTTATCAAACTGTACAGCTCGGGATGCATTATATTGTTGTCTTATATATAACTTTCTTGTATTTGTGCGTGCCTGTGAGGTTACTTCAGTATCATCAGAGCACTGTTTGGTCCTTGTTAATTATAACATTTATTAACTGAAAATGGTTGATTACCAATGTTGTTAAATATTACTGAGTGGATTAATGTTACTAAAAACTAAATATGTTTTCCAGTACTGTAATTACCCAGTATTTTGCAGCCTCCAAACTTGCATAAAACTTACAGCGGGTTCAAATCCCGGATAAGCCACTTATGAGACTCTCGCGTGATAGCACTAACTGGTGACCCCGATAACCTCTTCGTAGAACACCTCTTACTTAAAATAATAATTTCGCTTACGGTTCTGTGCCGGCGTTTTCAAACTTTCGCTTCGCACATGAGTCACGCGATACTGAGGACGTCCCTCTGGACGGCACTTCGCGGGGTTTTGAATGGATACGTTTGAACGTGTGTTGATGTATAGTAGACACATGATCTGACTACGCCGTATATTAAATGAATTATCATGAATATTCAACGTCATTTCTTCCATTATTTGCGTATATTTTGTTGTCACAATTTTCACGATGTCAGGCGTAACATTGTGCTCTCCAACAGTTTACAGATCCTAATGTTTTTCCGACTCATTAGCAAACTTGTATGTGACAAGTATGACACTTGGGAAACTTTTTATTTGTTTACAGTCTACAGCAACTGTTTCCATGAATACGTGGTCTGTGAATCGTGAGAGCGTTGGCATGGCAACATATTGGTATTATTTAGCGATTTGATTTGATGCGGAAGAAATTGAATGCAGTTTTTTGCATCATTTACTACTGTTAGGCCAAGCCTCAGTAACCCAGGATATAACAATATCTTGTTATATCTGAAAGCAAGCAATATTGGCAAACGTAGTTTACTGAAATGTTGTATTTGATGATGAGATTTGGTAACGCTTGGCTTGGTCCAATAAAGGTCATATCAGGCCATTCAGGGATCTTAAATTCCTGGTAAAGAAATCAGTTCCAGCACTAGATCTAAGCTCAATTTAAAAACCTGATTTATATTTTAAGATGTGAAGGTTTAGCTAGCAAAAGCGGCATATCTGTTACTTTACTATTGGCATAGTTACGTAGAGAAGCGTGTGGTTTGTTACGACACTCCCTTTGTATTTTGTAATGTCGAATATCGCACAATTACCGAAAGGTAATTTTGTCGCAATAAAAATCACCGCCAGGGAGCGCCACGAATCCTACACCTGGCGAGTCAATTTTGAAATAAATTTAGAATCTTCTAAAAGCTTGTTGCTTTGTTCCCGCCTCGTTCACGCCCATTTAGGTTATTTTTCGCCGTCGGGGTTCGACATTTTCGAAAAGTCACGCCATTTCCAAGGGTTTTAGAAAGTTTCTGTTTTCGCCTAAATGTAGTTTTGTAATGTGGTTACATTTTTATTTTATTTGCATTTTACAAAATAACTGTCTATTTTGCTGACTTTATCAAACTTTCGTGCATAAACCAGATACAGGCACGAATGCTAGCGTGTGAATGATCTGAAACAATGTAAAAACTGAAATGATGATGAGAGTTGAAAACGGAAACCTTGGAGATATAAAGCTGAAACGAAATCAGCCAAACTCGGTCCGGACAGGTCCGTTAAAAGCGATCATCCACTACCATGACCGGACGACCAACAACGGTCATTCTCACGACTTACACTGCCAGTTAGAGCAGCAATGTCGGTCAAGCAAGTGCGGGAATTGCTCCAGGAAACAAAAGGATGCCAAACCAAAGCACCGCATCATGGAACAATTAAACCCAGCGTCGGGCACGCTAGGTAATTGCAATCACGCGGTTCCAAGCGATTCGACGAATGACGATAACAACAGGTGCAAGGTTGGAACTCATAACAAAGTCAAAATGACCACCGAAGAATTGGCATCGACATCCGACACCAAGCGCGACGACAGTTCCGTCATGAAAAGCGTCAGCTTAAACATCGATCGTTCCCAGACACCTAATACCGAGCTTGATTGTCACCGAAGCGAGAAGCCTCGCGCGAAATCAAAGCAAGTCATTCACTCAGGTTCGTCTTTGACCAGTAT
This sequence comes from Clavelina lepadiformis, assembly GCF_947623445.1. NCBI lineage: Eukaryota > Metazoa > Chordata > Ascidiacea > Aplousobranchia > Clavelinidae > Clavelina > Clavelina lepadiformis. The sequence continues at coordinate 23,999,313 of NC_135241.1, forward strand.
CTTGTCTACGCCCGCTCATGCTTGCTGTCAAGCACCGGAGGCGGGCTGCACGACTCCACGCGAAAGAGCGAGTCATATTTGGCCAGGTCCGGTTAGTTTAAGCTCCGAAAGTAACTCGGCTAAACGTCACGCTTTCGTCGAGCCGTCGTCAGCTCGTCATTTCGAGAATTTCGATAAAAGAAGACGATCAGACATTGGCCTAGATATAGATCAGCAAACTTTTATTCAATCCGGCTTAGAACCAGTTATTGTCGAGCGCATAAGCATTGAGAACGATAGTAAACCTGCAACTAGCACCTCAAAACCTTTTGTGTCTTTGCATTCAGATCGCCCAGCAATAGCAACAAGCACAGCTGGCAAGTCGCTTTTTGTATCGGATCCACTCGAACGAACACGGAAAAACGACACAGAAATTGGCACTGAAATTGTATCTCAAGAATCTCTTTCGAACTTAAAGTGCGTGACAGCAGGCGCTGCTGACTGGCACGCAGCTCAAAGCTGTCCTATTTCAGAGCAACCTCACTGCCATAAACAGCGCTGTAGCGAAGTGCCAAGTAACGACGCCTTGGGGGGGCAAGGCAGTCATTTTGCCAGTGATAGTGAAAGAAAAGTTTCAATATCTCCAATATTCAACAACAATCGTTTGAAGCCGGAAGTCTGGCAACGGACTAGATCGACAAATTGGGAGCAGCCTCACCATAAATCTTCTTTAGAAGTGCTCGGTTGTTCGACGAGCAGGAGACAAGCTCTGATAAGAGGAGACCAGCATCCGAATTTAGACTCCAGGAAAAATGCTCCTCTTGTTATACAAGAAGACCAAAATCATCAGGAAGTTAATCACCTAGAGCAACCGGACAGTGAGCATCCATTTCCAAATAGGAAGCGACTCTGTGAATCTCTGATCGACATCACTGCGGAAGACCTACTCAGTGTACCTTGCGCCTCCATATTCGAAGGAAGGTCGACAACCGCACCTAGCACGCCAAATAATCGGGGAAGGATTTCTACTTTGATAACTGAAAATCGTTTGCACGCCAGCCATCGGGTAAGTTATAAGTTTATAACATATTTGTACACTTTTACTTAATGGTGCTTTAATTAAATAACATCAACCACCGTTAATAATAACATTCTAATTACATATACTGAAGGTGGGTGTTAAAATCGGATTTGTTCAAACATGCTTTATTTTTTCAACTGCGCAGAAATTTTCGAGCGCCGTGTAGTGTTATTGTGACCTCACAATCAACTTTATAAGAAGTCGGAAGTATTTCTCACCGCGCGACGTTTTAATTACCGGGAAGTGTTTCAGAGTAGTTTGTTCGTTGCACGAGACCGCAGTACTAATTGAGATTTCAAGATTAGCTTAATCCAAACGGTTTAAATGAAAGGAAATCCACAACGGAGAATCAAAGAGTTTCTCATAATTGCATTAGTCGCTTGAGGACCTTGACAAACGTTCGAAACAGGCGAACCCATTGTTAGACTCGCTCTTATATTTAACTTCCTAACAACGCGTAGCTGAAGCGGACACGTAACCTGTAAAAAGGGTCAAGTTTAAGCTATGCCCGCTCGTACGCGTCTGGTGTGCACATCGATGTTTATTTAAGATCTAACGACTGCTGTTTAAACTCACAGGGCGGTTCATGCAACAACATAATGCCCGGGCGCAGCAAAGAATCGAGCCGGGGTAGGGCAGCTGTTAGTGACAAGCCGTTGCATAATCGACTGAGCGAAGCCGACTTGAACAAACTCAACTCGAAAAAGTCGTCAACGAAGAGCGTCGAGATTGTGACGACAACAAGCACGTCACAAGGAGAACAGCTGGAAAATAATGAAAACAAACCAGTGCAAAAGATCCCGAAATTAACTAAGAGCCTCTTTCCGTTCATGCGGAAAAACAAAAAGCGGAATAACAGCGGATCCAACGGGACTGGGAAGCCATTGAAGGCGGATAACCGCGACGCTTTGAAATCAAATTGTGCGCATCCGAAAGCAAACGCAGGACATAAAATGGATGTTGATATGGAAGATAACAATGAAGTCACCACGAGATCTAGTGATGATTGCCCATCCACTGAGGTTGTCGGATTCAGAAAACTAAAGGTTTGTTGCGTTTCTAATGTTTTTCCACAATAGTTTGACTGTTCAACGAAATTTTAATGTCCTTGGTTTGTTGTAAAATTAACTACAAGTTAAAATAAACGACAATCTTCCTTAGAAACGTAGCTGTCAATGTACGAGAAAATACATCACCAGTTAACGTTGCATTCACATAAACAGCGTTTCTATTTCGCCAACTACGGCCAGGGGTTATATGAAATGAACAGAAAGTCGTTTCGTTTCGTTTTCGTCGATTTGTAAGTACGTGAGGAATTTTGTACCGAGCATAGGCCATTTCACGAATTAGTGGCAAGCAGTAAATCGATTTTAGAAGGTCGTATAATAAAACGAAGGCAACAGGAAATAAATCAGGGCAATCAGAAATACGGCAAGAACACAACGAACAATGTTGTAACGGTACTTACATTGTTTTCACAGCTAGGTCGTGATATAGTTTGAAATGCATCAGCCCACCTCGAATGACTTACCGTTTATTTTAAGCCAACACATCGGAAGGTATAGAAATAGCGCCCAAACAGCTCTGTATGTCACATGATGCAAACAAAGCCCAGTGCGTATTTCCCGTGATGAACTTTGTCCGGCGACGTGTTCTATTGACGTGCTCATGGTGTCGAGCTCTGCTGTACACACTGCACTTGATCAAAGACCGAATCCAACTTAAAGGTTAAGCGATTATTATACTGAACGCTGTATCGTTGTTGGAATTGATTGTTTTTGAAGTAATTTTGTGGGAAACGATTAAATGCGAACTGTTGTTCTCCTGTCAAAAGTACCGTCACTCGCACATGTTTGTCGCAGGATTAATTTTAAAGTGTTACATTTACCATAACAAAGAACTTGAATGTTCGTTCATGTATTTGGCTTGTGGGAGTGTTTCGTCGAATTTGACCCTCTTAATCTTTCCACCCTTTATAAACAAAATTCGTCGAAATGTTTAAAGCTTTGTTGTATTTGCCAACTAAGGTAATTTTTCTTAAGACATTAACGGTGTGACTGACATTCACGTATCAGCCTTTTAATGTCAAGGTATTTTGACATCGCCTGCAATGGCTACACAACACTAAGTATTGTTGTGCTTAGAAGCAATTCTTGGTTGCCTGTCTGTGAACGTCAATTAGTCCAAGACTTGTTTGTTTTCAGGCCACTCCAAATGAACGTGGAAGTACTCGTGAGGGGTATGATGATGTTAAAATTTACCAAGCTAGTACAGCTCCATTTACAGAATAAATTTGTGCGTATACCGACGGCCGGACACCCTGTAAAAGTATTGTGTGGAGAGTTAATCTATCACAAGCTCACGGTTCTATGTACCATTGTACTAGTACGTTAACTGCATGACCATGGGCGATTTCAAATTGATGGAGTGTTTTATTAACACAGGATATTACTTATGCTCCCGCCGGAATGCACTAAAATGTATGTCTGTATGCTGCACGCGGTTTATGACCTTAAATAACGTCTCTTTATATTTGAAGTAGAGCACTAAAGCACCCATGTCCACAAACACTGTGCCACAAATTCAAAGAGTTCTAACAAAAGAATATTTAGAGAAATCCGGTCGTATAACATCTTCTTATCTTGTTGGGGTTGATGCGAAAACGTCGAATTCTGTCACTGATATCAAGAAAAGCGGAAAACTCTTAAATTATGACTGTTTTGTTTCAGTAAATGTCTGTTAAGTGTCATTTTCTCTGAATGCTTATTTCACTTCAGTCGTCGGAATGGTCAAGGTTTGACGTCACACGCTGGTCATCTTTATTTCATCTTCTACTCAAAAGGTCAAGTAATGGCGTATAAGTGGTCAGTTTAGGTGTCGTATTGCACGGTCTGTTGAATCTCATCGCAATTTTCCTGGGAAGCTTTCCGCGAAAGCTTTGATGTGTAATATTACTTGCAATTGTCGACGACAAATACTGCGAAAGCTATTCGTTATGAAATTATGATTTGTCATACAGTTGTCAGTCAATTGTAGGAAGGTATTGTTTGCTAAGCTTATGTTTACAATGGGTACTTGGAAAGCTTTTTAATCTGCTGTGTTTCATAACCGACCTTTCATGTCACTGCCTGGTTTCGCTTCAAGTATTTTTGTTGTTTTTTGCACCGCCATTAAAGACCAACTTTTTGCAGCACTGTTGTCGGTGTCAATTTATTTACCTTGTACTTCTAACATTGTTATTAATCTGTTGGTTGTCGCTAGATAAGGGTTAACCAGGAGAACGTGTTTAACTTAGTTATTGAATTGTCGTTGAATGGTGTAAAGTTCACACTGCTCTTGAGTTAGTCTCAGGGCAGCAGCTGTTGGACGCTATTTGTTTCCAAACAAGACGCCAACTTGTCTTCTTGATTGCTTGTCTAAATGTTCCAACCCATCGCGCTTTGCAAGGGTCTCTGCCAGTGACGTCACCAAATGTTTTTGTCTGAATTATTGCGCAAAAATTCATCTTGTTTCCCATCCAGGAAATGACGACCCGATTACGTGACAATTGCTCATGACTATGAGACTGTTCTGATAAATCAAATTGACGTCGGTTCATGTTACCGTGTTGTTTGCAAATTGCTTGTTTCGTAAAAATAACTACATTATAACGATGCAGATTGCGTGATATTTCAGTATTTCATCATCCTATAGCACCAGGTCAGTATTACTGACACAGTGAGTGGTGAACGTAATAGGACACGCGTTAACCATTGTTTCAACTCGAATTTCAAAGGGAACCCTACCGCGCTTAGATCGTGTCCTTAACATGAAGGTGATTCATTTGATACAAAACTCGCAGAAAAGAAAGTGTATCAACATAACTAATTAAGACAACTGACGACTTGCCAGATCGCGTTACCGACCCTGTGACCCGCGTAGAGGGCTGTAGTTCTTTTAAGTTGCTCCGTGTCTGATCGTTAGTACCATCCACTGTTTACAATACAGGACAAGGACATAGATGTAGTCGCTCTGAGACAAAAACAAAACTATTCTTCCAAAACTTGTCCTACTCGGACTATGGTGAATAGCTAGCATTTCTCAATTACGGACTTTTATATGTCGTGGTTGTACATAACATGTTTCCCTTTTCTATTACAACCTATTGTGCCACTGTTTATTAGGTTGTATTCCTTGTTTGATAAGTTTATTTTGAGATTATCACAACAAGCTATGTTTTATATTCTCAATAACAGGTGGCATCGAAGCAGACCCAGCGGAACATCCACGCTGATTACGCCACACGAGTCGCCAGAGTGCGCCATTCTTCCGGACCGACCAGTAAGATTTCTATGGAAATACAAAGCAATTTTGATGAGACAAACATATTTTAAACAAGATTTGAAAACTTATTTATTTACATCTGACAAAGCAAGAAAAAGCTTGTGTATTATATTAAAGCATACTTCAGGCTACGTCCACACAGCACAAGGGGAACTTACACGAAAGTTACCTGAAATCAGATGATGTGACTTTTGGGAGTAAATTGTGCAACAAAAGTGAATAAAAGTTATTTTCCAACAGTAGTAAATCTCGCGTGTTTTCAGGCTTGCGTGGGCAAATTGTCGCACATTGTGTAATCGTGGCCTGAGTTACTCTCAAAGGTGCTGTCCGCTTCCGGCTGTAAGAAGCTGTTCTTTGTTTGTGACAGTACCGGGGCTTTCCATGCATAGCTCAACTGACGCGCCCTTGTTGTTGTGGCCGTGTCGATTGTGTGACCGATGCAGTTAAACCGTGACTCGAGTCATTGCTGATTAATATGTGGTCAACGTGTGAACAAAGAATAACCCACCTTGCGTCTTCAACGTACTTCGAGTTAACTTCATAAATGTTTATATTTCGCAACTTGGTTGTACGGTGTAATGTAAGGCAGCAAATTAATCTTCTGCCCAAAACTCAAGGTCAGGAAATTATCGGTCTTGGAGTTAACCTTCAGCTTTCTACCTGCTGTGAGCTTTGACTTCTTGTTCTTTGCGTGTTCGTTGAATATTCAATAATTATTTTTATATTTTCTCAACGAGTGTAGATCACGATATTGCTCTTCTAAAACTGTGAAGATATTTCGAGTTACACCCAACTCTAAAAACTTTGAACGCAGTTTTCGAATTCGCTGTGGAAGAAAGTTTTGGAAACGCTTTCCCGTGCGATGTTTGCGACAAACTCGTTCATTTTGCGAGACTCTTCCTCAATTTCACCGAGTCCCTTTTAAATCGTGCTCTATCTGTCACTTTATTTTCAGATCCATCCGATGAGAGCTCTCCTGTGTCCTCAACATCTCTGGGAAGACATAAAGAAGAATTATCGACCAATGACGTCGTATATCGCGATAAACCGCGGCCAAGACGTGATGTGTCCCGAAGAAGCGCCGATGTGACATCGAGCTCCGAACATTTAGTTTACAACAACCGTCAGAGACGTCCCTCGTCATTGGCTGTTGCTAGTGGCGATCACCTATGGCGTCACAGTGACGTAATAAAGCGTAACGGAGGGGCTGAGTTTCCACGACGAGCGAGCAACGTTAGCACAGACCTGCGCACAGTGGTTCACACGAACCCGGAAGAAGGCAAGATAAAGCAGGAAGTGACCGGTAGATTGGACGCCAACGACAACCTGATGGAGACCAGATTGAGAAACAATAGCGTGGCCATCTGTCAGCATAACGGGACGAGTTCGTGGCTGACTAAAGAACAACAAGCGGAGTTGGCGAGGTGAGGAGTTTATACTATCTCAGCTCTTCGGGATGTGCAGCGTTTAGGTTAAGTTTGTTCAACTTTTCTGAAGGTGTTGTGAAGGTGTTTTTGAGTCTTGTATATGTCAATGCTTTGCTTAAATTAACTTTTGGATACGCCATGCTTGGAGATTCCCGTCTCCATTTCCATAGAAACTAAAGGGCATCCCGATATTTATAAAATCTCTGACCCCACCGACGTCACAATAGTGATTGTCGTGAGAATTTACGCTTGGCTGCCATAACCCATGTTGTTGTTGAATGGGATTTCATTGCGCGGAGATTTGACGCGATTATTTGTTTTTCGGTTCCAGCCGCCATTCAAGTACAACTAAACGAGCTCTCTGTCAAATAAACAAACACGATTTTGATAAATGCTTAGTTTGCACCGAATGGCCAGAAAATGTAATACTTCTGTCGAAATGCTCTTCATTTAAGAGGTTGAACGACGAGCTGTACTTGAAATTTGTAAACATTTTACAAATACTGACCGCAAGTAGCCATAGGAGCCATGTGTAACAAGCTAGAAGTAGGTTAATCAAACTTCGTATTAATTAATCACCGATAATACGTTTTGGTGGAACCCTAAAGCTAATTTCTAAAGTGTCGAGTAAACTCCATCAAAGAAGTTTTTCTAGTGCTTTGAAGAAAACGTCAAACTAACTTGAAACGATCTCACGACCGCACTAAACACAGGATGAAGTCTTGATACTTCTTTTCAACCTGCTCAAGGGCCTTTGACTGCTGATGACAACTTAACTCATACAAGTGGGTTCAACGTATCTCAAGCGCCCATCTACACGGCACCCCGAACGACACGTATTTTACAAACCCATCGTTACTCGACGCGCTTCCAAAACTATACACAATACTTCAACCTCATGTGATACACGGCCTTAAACTTGCTTGGTCTTTGCCCAAACACGGCTCATTTAACAAGTCGTAGCCTAAGTGTTTCGGGTTTAAGTTATGGGACTTTTAGGTTCGTTGTTGCTCCCTTACAAAGCATGCGATGCCCGTTTGTTCGTTCGGTGTGTTACGCGTTGTGTTCGTTATATTATTATTATTATATATTATTCTTTGCTTACGATAAAAGTCATTAAGTCCATAGCGTATTAAGCATGATCTTCTTTAATTCTCCAGATGTTCTTTGGATCTCAATTTCCTCCGTAACGCTTCCTTTAGCGACCAGATGCCTTTCATTTCTTCACTTCCCGGTCCGGAAACAAGACTCACCGGAAGCAAGAGCGGAAGCAGCTTAAACGGCATCAGCACGCCGGGCTCATCCATTTTAACTGCGGAATACCTTTCCGTAGCTAGAGGGAGCATTGCCTCAAGTTATTGTTCAGTATTCGACAACGACGACTCACTGAAGGTCAAAGTTGAAAGTTTACTGGAGCCGAACGACATTACAGACAAGAACTCAGCGAACGAGACCAGACCAAAGGTTGTGATGCGCTCAAAATCGGTATATCGCGAAAAAGCGCCATCCCAGTTGAAGATAGACGCGATGAACAGGCGCTCTATATCCCCTACCTTTCAGGAGACAGTCTACAAATGCGGTTTCCACTACGACAACAGACATTCCCTTCAAGGAAGGATACAGTCCCTCAAGGATCTCTCCTCGTACAGAAGACCTAACAAGCCCACCACCCCCAAGCCACGGAAGATGAGTTCCAGCAGCAGCACGTCGTCACTCAATAAATTCAACTTCAAACTTTCATCGCAGAATCTTAACACGAACTGCGCGGAAGCAGGTTCTACTGCCTCCAACTTGAAAAATCAAGGTTTAATTTCTGTCCATAGCAACGCAACAAAATTTATCTTAGTTTTCCATTGAAATATTTGACAAAATCAGTGATAATTACTACTTTTGCTTAAATATTTTGGCGTCCATTGAGCTGTTTATTTATGATCGTTCTAGAAGCTATCCACGACTTTGCTGGTGACGTCAGAAGCGTTCCAGCATCTGCCAAAAACGCCTCAATACGTCGTCGTATGTCGTTTCAAGCTTACAAACCTGTAGATCTTGACGTAATTGATGACGAAATGCATCGGCGTCAGCAAAATGATAAGGTGAGCTTAAATGTAGCGAAACGGGGTCATGGTGACGACGTGAGTCAGCAGATTAAGCTAATGCGAGATTTGTATGTTGAATTATGTAAATTAGCCGCAGTCTACATGTTGATAGGCTTGTTCCGTTTTGCTATGTTTGCCTTCCAAACAAGCCATACTTCTGTTGCTCCGACGTCCAATTTGAGAATTGTTAATCATGTTTCGACCATACACAGAAAGACGTTTACACAACTGCTTCAAATGTTTTGGAAGCGTTGACTTTTATTGCATCTGCTTCGTAATTATGAGTTACTGGGCCTCATGCGCGGTGCTGGTTGTGCGCAGGCATATTTCATTAGAAAGAAAAGCTCTTGATAGTTTCAGGAAAACTACTTTAATTTCATTTTTAAAACCGTGTGTGGCTGCTGATTGTTGCGCCGTAAATAAACTTTCCGTTTTAAATCGACCATTTGACACTTTGTCTTGGGAGAAAATCATTTCTGTCAAGTCTAATAAACGTTTTTCCTATACTTAGTCAGTTTATATTTTACAATTTGCAGATGTTTTGGTCTGGCTGCCTTCATTGATTAACATGCCAACTTGGTCGTTGTTTCTTTAATTCGTAGAAGGACCTCAAATTTTGACGAATTTTTAAAGTTTTCAGGATTTCAATTTAAGTGTTTCATGTGATTTTAAGCCGGAAAATCGTAGATTGAAAATAATCTTTCGGTCAGCGTCATTTAAAATAATGCTGTAAATCTGCCCAACAGCACATGATGTATCTATTTCCGTTCACCTGCTTTGTTATCAGATTGGCCAACACAAATATTTGCCACGTCACATTTTCAACATTGTGTCACGCAAGCGAATAAATATGTGTGCTTTATGGGCGTTCCAAATGGATGCGTTTGATTGTGACCTCATAATTCGTATTTGATTTAAATTTATTAGGCGCGCATTTTGTGTTTGTTCTCAGAACGGACACCCCTCTATCCAAACACGTAAGAACAACCATTGCCAGATTCATAATTAGCGATCACTTACATGATTTAACAAGGTACTTCCCGCAGGTTCCTGTTGAATGGAAACGCCATTCCATTGCTGGCCTTGACTCGGAAATGGTCAAAAACGCCATGGCGCGCTGGAACATCGGTGCCACCAATGTGGCAAGTTCTTCAGGGAAACGAAGCCGGCGAAGAAACAGGCCCTTATCGGAGGTTCAAAGCCTAAGGTACGGTATGAAGCTTAAATCCAGTACTTTCTTTTGCCACTCACCTTGTACCTTGTTGGAAGTGTTTTGAAGCGAGACATATACCCAGAGTTTGTGTTACTCTTGTACTTCGGGAATATTGCACGAAAACCCTTCCTCTTCCAGATGGGACGTCCAGGCCATTCCTGAGCATAAAGAAATTTCAGACGAAGTGGACCCGACTTCACCAAAACCCACACAAGCTCCAGCTAACGTTACCTGCGCGACATCTAGCGAAAGTTATCCCGATCACGATTTGACGCAAGCTGGTGCCTTACACATCACACCTTCCCATTGCCTGCTGCATTGTGACGTAGATCACAGCTTCCGGTTGGGCGTCTTAGGGACTTGCTTCAGTGAAGAAGACGTTTCCATGACAACCGAAGAGGTGAATATAAATTAATTTAACGTTTTCTTCACGGACGAATTCAGCGCAAACGTGACTCCCGGTCGCGCTTTCCTTCGTTTCAATTGTGATTAAATCCACGTCGGTATCCTGTTTACGCTGTCGAATCTTATTAATAGATTTTATCTTATAACATGTTTCAAATAACAACAAGGATGTGCTAAAAATAATATTTTCAAGAGATATCGAAGTAGCAGCGATATACTACCGGTCTATTTTCAACATTAGTCTGTTAAAGCAATTTGATGCAAACGATTTTATCACAATTTTATTATTTTATCACAATCTAAAACAATTCAATTAATTTTGAAATTTTAGGAAATGCTTGGGAATTCCCCTGCCATGCGTTCTCTCTCTGTGATTGGTGGTTTGAACACCTTACCTGACAGTCTCATCAAGTTTTACCCTGCCAAGGTTCGTTTGTGGTCACAAACCTTGCTCAGAGTGTGTGACGTCACTGCGTATTTGACGTCATATAAGAGTATTTTGGTGACTTTCCTGTTGTAGTTACAAAAACAAAAAGAAAAGATAAAGAATTCCAATAAAATATAATCCAGTCTATGAAGTAAACTGAACTCTTTGCGCAGTATTTCCCTGACGGCCTTCAACGAAGCCCTATGGCGTCATCACCTACGTCACACTCCACATTTGGTCACGGTATGGCGGATCGGTCACGTGTTCAAGGGAGCACAGTATCGGGTGAGTTACCATGTTCATGAAATTTATGTTGTGAGGTGGGAATCCCCTGTAGCGATGGCTTTCCACTCATTAGGAATTCTAGTACAGATTATATAACCTACGGGTGTGAATAAATGATTACGTCACATCATTTTGTTTAGATTAGAATTGGATGACTTTATTTTTGTCAGAAATGCAATAACTGATGATGAATTTGATACTGAAAAACTGGCAACATTGAGCATTATTATGCGCTACTAAGTCATTTTCCTAGAAAATGAATTTTCCTGGTCACATATTCACACACAGGGCCATAATAGGGACAGTATTATGTCGTTATAATGTTTCATTAAAACGTCACTTCCCAACTTTTGTTTGTCACCAACCAACCAACCAATGAGGCGATTTGGAGTAAATTTTAAGGAACAACGTGACCTGCATGTTGCTGACACACGTGCTATGGCTCCCACCATAGACGGTAAACAACCGAGTTTTTTCCGCTAAAACTTTATTTTGATTTAACAACACATTAGATCGATTAAATCTTTACATATTCTACGATTACAGCGGCTTATGGCTGATACAGCGTAGTGTACCTTTAATCGTCTATGTATGAAAATATTGCCCTAGTGGTTTTATTATTACTTCACAATTGCATCAATTTCCGGTATTGTTGTCGAAGTATTCTGATGTTTCCGCTTCAAGCGACAAGAGGTCATTTTTTGAACAGTATTTTATCCACAAATTGCTTAGAAATGTTTTCGCAGTTTCGTTTATTTTGATTGCAAATCTTTCTGCAACATTTCACACGGCCAACACATTTGTCTTCGACGATTACGTCATACATCGTGTTTGTTGTGTTCAGTTTAGCTTGAAAATTTTAATGAAAGGTTTTATAAAGTAAGAAAATTAGATTCGTGTAATTTCCGTGGAATTTGTTAATTAATTTGAAAATATCGGGATTTTCCGGAGTTTGCGCGCGTCCGATTTAAATTACTCTTGGCTTATAATCAGATAAGTATAACTTCAAGGATGCTGACGTGTCTTTTTCGCACAAAATTATGAACTTCCAACCAAGATGCAGAGTTTAAATCGCCTTTTCATTCTTGATACTTTTACGCACCTGCCATCGTCACGCTTAAAGTTACCTGCATGTCAGATGCATCTGCCTTGCTTGCACCAATCACGTCGCACTGTGCAGCGAACTTCATAGAATGCTCCCAGGAAGGATGAATCGGTTCTAAGAAACCCCCTGGTTCAACTGTGTCCGTGGCAGAGTGCTTTGTCCTACGTTTCAGCTCTCGATTCTTGGAAAGCAGTCCCATTCAATCCATACTTAGGCATCTATTTGTTATTATTGTGACGTCATACTGTTATAGCGTTCACGTTCCGAAGATACGCGATCGCACCGTTTTGTGACGTAACTTTTCGCAGCAAACGACAAGAAATCGTTTGACGTCAGAACATGACTTACAGTTAAATGGTTACATATATGGTTGTTTCTATTGAGAACGGCATAGTAAGGCAACACATTCTGACGCGCAGTTTTATTATTGATTTTATACCACTGTTGCGTTTATATTATTACGTAATCCTTTTCAACGAATTTTTTGCGAACTTTTACCTACTTTTTTGCCCCAACGATATTTTAGCTTTTTACGCACAGATATAATTTTATTTTTAACAACGAAGAGCTTGATTTAGATTGCGTACGATTTAGTCATCTCACTGTATAAACGCGTAAAAAACTAAAATACTAAATAAAATAAATTGTACTCGTATTTCATTTACAGCACTTCATTAAAACGCACGTGACGACATATATTAAGAAAATATTTTTAGTTACAATTTTACTTGAGCCAAATCACATGATGTTTAGCCTAACTTTTATTTTTGTTTTGGGGCGGAATATTTTTGTTTGTGTCATGTGGTTCGATGCAAGATGGACTCTTTGATTGTTATATTTAAGGGGTGCGATTGTTGTCACTTAACAGTTGGTGGTTGGAATGGAAGCAAGTTATCTACAGCGGGCGAAAGGTTGGTTTAGATTCAGGAGGAAAGTGGACAGCTGGACTGTTGTATATTTTGACTGCTCGCAGGACGCTTTAATTTGGACTCAAAATCGTTTGTTGCAATGACGCGGTCTTGGCAAATCCGCCAGATAGAGTTAGTTACAAGATAATGCATACGTCATAAGTTTTGGAATGGACACTCAAGACCCATGTTTGAGAAGTTCTTCTTCCTCGGTCACGTGATAAATGAAAACAATTAAAGTTTCACTTGCCAAGTTTTCGTCCAATTCAAGTTTTTTTCCTTATAATTCCTTTTTTGGGTCCAGCATAATAACATTTGTTTTAATTAAAACGCTGATGATTTTCGACCAATTTCTTAGACTTATAGACAGCGTTTTAACGTCGTCAGATGCCATTTGCGCGAGGCTACGCAACAGCTTGAATTGTTAACGTCATTGCGTCAAATGCGTTAAATATAAAGTGAGTTTTAACCTCAATTTAGCAACCCAATGTGTCAGACGTTCGTCGAAGCTCGTTGGGGGAAGTTTTTTTTCATAATATTTGACATTCTGGTCGTCCGTTTGGTCGCAGCTATTTTATAAGCAACAGCTGTTCTGCGAAATGTTTGCTGCTTTTATAAAAACTAATCAAAATAGTCACGTCACTCGTGCTGAGTTTGTCGCCTGCTGCGTGACGTTGCATCATCTGTCGACGTTCAGACTCTTTTAGGTCAAAGCTGCTCCAATTTGCAAATTTTTTTTAACAGTTTGTTAAAAGTTCACCAAAGAGCGTTAAAGGGATTGTAAAGCTTAATAAAAGTGGGCACTTTTATAATTCTTTACGTCGTGGTAACCGCTTTGCGTTTGTTTTTCTTTGTACAAGCGTGCCGTGTCTGCATGCAAAGAAAAATTTCGGAAAATCATTGATCGTTTATTTTTAGATTTCGGTGAAAGCCGAACATATTATGGCAGCAGGTTGCGCTTGTGTCAAGCATCAGTTCCAGACTATTTCAAATCCGCGCCAAGGACCCCGATAAAAGCGCTTTAATTGCCGAAAAGCACGCGCTAAACTGGACTAAATGCGACCAAAACACCGAAGTTGCGCTATTTTTGCCGCATTCACGTCATAGAAGATTTCATCTGGCACGCTTTTGAGGGGAGTCACTAGTCACGTGATTCGCGGTTTTTCCCTCCAATTTAGACCGATATTTAAAGCAAACCGCCGAAAAATGTCAACTATTTATGTGTTTCTTGCACAGCTAGAAAGTTGGACAGAGGCAGCTAATTTCATAACCGCGACAGAGATAATTACAAACCAACAGAATGTTCATACCAGGCTGCACGCGAGTTAACCCTTCAAAGCGTGACCTGCACACAGCAGCGCCCTTATCACGCAGGTGAAAGGGTGGATATAACGAGCAAACACTATTGTTGAGATAGCCTATTCATCTTAAACCTACTCATACTGCTAGCACGATGCCCGTTTAGTGGAGTTGGAAGCTTGATTGGTTAGAAGTAGGAGGTTTTGTCTGTAAATCGGCTTAGTTAGTCTGGTGTTTTAGAAACAATTGCTTAATTAGACCTGTAGTTTGTAAAACTTTTCATGCGACCCGTTTACAATGAATGACGTCTTACGCAGCTGATAACACGATTAGAACTATTCTTCGAGATAATTTTACGATTAGCAGAAGTGTCATAACCTTAAACCGATTCTCGCGCCGTTGAATATCTGTGACGTATTTCTGCTCGTTCGTGACGCGTAGGTAGCATTCATTTAGACGGCGACTGCGTAAACGCGAGTTCGGCAGCTACACAATTGAAACCAGTTTCGTGGTTGACAAGCTTGCTCGTAAGTGGAGCGGATGGGATGAAATAATCAGGACTATTAAGGTCAGGCTTGCCAATGAAAATATGGAGTATTACCGAATTGTTAGAGTGAGACCATGCGAAGCTTCTTACTGACAGGCATGCAAATTTATGCAAATATTCACATCCTAAAAGCCAGGGTACGCATTCATATGCTAATAACTTGTACCTTTATAACCAGCGAGTAATAAGTTAAATTTTAAATCGAAATCTGTGAGCCAAAAGCTGATGAGAATGTCAATAAGAAGATTTCTGTTCTCCGGGTCCAAAAGCCCGACTCTAAATCGAGTTTTCTCCGAGAAAAGGAAAGCCTACAGCCTGCCGAGTTCGCCGGTTACAGTCGAGGACTCCTCCCAGACTGACAATAGCAGCGACAATGAGAAACCCAGCAAGTTCAAAAACAGATCAAGTATCCGACGCCTCAGCAAGCGCATCCGCAGGGTGCGGAGCGCACGGAAACCCAAGGATAAAGAAAGTAGGCCGACGTCTGAGGAAAAACCTTCGACAGCTGCGGCTTCAAGTAAATTTCTGCTTTATTGGTTTTAATTCTGGACTCTGATTTTTTTCTAAAAAACTTGCAACTGGTACGATCTCTGAAATTACAAAGTCATGTACGTTGTAAGCTGAAGACCTGTTTTTCGATTTAGTTTGATATGGGATCAAATAAGTTTAAGTTTTTGACGATGCCTATTCCTGTATCCGACCGTGGTGAGAGTCAAATTACCGCTTGATTATTTTTATTTGTGTTGATTTGTTTGTCAACTCTAAGCACGACCTGTTAAGGAATAGGTATAACGGAAACTATCCTTTGTTTTGTAAATACTACTTGATTGACAAGACATGACGAAGATGTTTTCGTAAACTGACAACCGTAGCTACCTGTTTCCGGTTGAAACCTGTTTGAACTGATCACGTGACTATATAGTCATCCGAACAGATTGGCAACGGGTTGATTTTCTTTTCAACGTAATTGTGGGAGCATTGAATGCAAAATATTGCTACCAATTACGTCACACATTTTGCGCTAATGACGTAACGATACCAATAGAAACTCGGCATCGAAATGTGACTTTAGCAACGAAGCCAAGAAGCTGGCGGCACAAGGTCTCTGCTTATTGTTCGTTTAACGTAGGACTTGCGAATAAATCGCACGCGCGTTTATCGTAAAATATGTGCATGCAGGTTTTTGTCAGTGATTGTTTCTCTATTTCGTTCCAACGAGAAGGAAGGAAGTTAGGTTGTATATTGTTTGCGCGTAATCAAATCCGAAACTATTCGAAAAAGCTCGCGGTGGTATGCAAAGTAGTGGAAAGCAAGTTGCTTTGACGCTTTGACTATGAACTTCAAGGGATTTCTAATCGTTTAAAATTAGAAACGTCTTTTACCTCGCGCGGCGTTTAATTCGGATTAAGACCTTTCTAATAACATGAACCATTGCGTTTTGCCAACTGAATAGGCTGATTAACCATTAGAAACGTAATTAAATATTGATTGCGGAATTTAATTGCTGGAACGCACGCATTTGAAATGTTGTTCTTTTACCAGCGAGTTATGCACGCGGCCACGCTTGTTATTTTAATATATGCTCTACAGTGAACATTTTATGACATACTTCCATCGGACCTTGGTTTATGCTTTTGCATTTGCCATTTTCTTGTTGAGTTTGGCCTAGTAAATGGCTTTTTGTGATTGAAGAGCTCGCAGTGTTTATAACAACATAGCAGCTTTTAAGTAGATTGCGATGAAGCAGTATTACATGACCCAAATTGTTATATAAATATCAACCGCCGCTGTTGGTGATTGCTGTGATCCATTTTCAATTTTGACACGACCTGAAACTGCGCAACACCTCAATCTGCCGCCTTTACAAAGATAAATACAAAGACTCTGATAATTAGGCTTCGTATCAGACTAATCACCGGTGGCTTGTCAACCGCGCCCCACGGCGCTCGATTATCCCAGATAATTTTTCGTAAAAAGCTCGAAGCAAGATGTCTGATTGTTCGACCGCTTTGTTGCGTCCAGTTCGAAGCCAAACAAGCAACGTAAAGGAACCCACAGCGACTAACAATAGAACTGCGCCGTGGAAGCGAACAACAATGCATTTGTGTGCTTTTATTTGAGCCGCGCTTGGCAATTAGCCGGCTGGAAGTTTGCAAGTCAGTGAGGTTCATATGACATGAAGCTGGGGCTGTAAATCTCAAACACTCTATTGGCTTCTCTACTCCCATATAAGTCGCAGCGTTTGCTTCTGCAAAGCAATTTGCGATTCCGTTTAGCGAGGTCTCAAGATATATGGCAGTTGCGAGTTCAAGCTAAGTCCAATGTACAGGGCATGTGCGTGTATATAGATTGTAGCTTGTAGATTGTTGCAGCGAGTAAAAGCGAATTTTGGATTTTCTTGAATTTTAATGACCTCAGATCAAATTTGCTCGCAACAGGATTTGTATCTGTAGAAAAATTTGAGGAAAAGATGAAATTCTTGCGTCAATTTTAATACGCTAAGTTGGATTAATCTCAGTTACGTATCTATGATGTCACAATTGCTTAGCGTAGAAGAAGAGGAAGTTGAAAAGGCGGAAGAATCTTCCAGATCCCAGTCGATATTCTCATCCTGGGTCAAGAGGAAGAAGATCTTCTCCAGGAGCAAACAGTTCCTCTCGCCGTCGCGCGCCGACTCCAGTTACCATGGAAACACGACCAAGTCCTCCAAGAGGTCATCTTTCCTGAAGAGGTCACGTAAGGGAGGTTGCTTCATCTCTCGCGACCTTTTCACTCGGCGAAGTTTCGAGGTTAAGAAAGATGTCAAATCTACGTCACAGTTCACGCCCCAGTGTCAAAGGTTACACTTACACCGGTCTGGCACGATTGACCCCAGGCGCGATCGCGCTAAGTCTTTCAACACCGTCGACGAAAACGTCATTAGTGACGAAGAGGATGATGGTGATAATGATGACGTGTTCGAAGTAAAAGCTTACGAGCCGCGAAAACCAGTCGTGCGGAACCACATTCATCCAAAGCATAAGACCAAGTCTATTTCGAGCGGATGTAAGTTTTCCAGTTCCAATGCACAATTTTTTAGCGGACAAAGTTCAATGAAGCACAGTTCTATTAAGTTTGCTACTTTTGCTTAGTTTGCCAATTTTTTCGGGCTCAGGTTGTGTTTTCGTGATTGTGAAGTCTTGTTTTTTTAGTCGTCTAACATTTCTGCCAAGCAAACACGACTTTTTATCCTGGCTGACGTCACATCCGAGTGCTTAATTTTATATTTTCTGGATTCGCAAATATTTGGCGTTGGCTTACAGCAGCTTGCCAGAACCGGTTAATTAAGATAATCTTTGCATCGAGAAGCTTAGTTTTCAAGGGACATTCAATTAACTCCACTCGTTTGTGCTTTCAGGTATCTCGAACGAATCCGGCTATGGAACCATGACAAGAAAGAACGCCACCTTACGACCGGCAGAAATCGAAGACGAAGATGTATTTCTGCAATCAAACGCAACCAGGGTAAGCAGCAAGCATACATGCGCGGTTGTAGACTGGCTAGTTAATGCAGTCGCTGCAACATCAGACGACCCTCTGTCGAGCCAGCGGTGCAAGGAAACGCAGCTTATTATAAGAAGCGTTCTTTTCTAAGGAACTGCATGATTGGATGCATTCCAACATTGTTCGTGTATTATTTGCGTTCGTCATAATAGGTTCGCTCCGACGTCGCGACGTGGTGCTTGTCATACAGTATAAAAGAATATGAGAAGAAAATTGTTGCATTTCTTGGGAACGATTTTGACATCGTGCCAGAAGATTTTTCACGTTTTTTGTTGTGTTCTGACGAAGCGTTGGTGCTCTCAACACGCGCGCGATATCGTCTAATTATATGACCAGAGCGCTGACCAAACCACCTCTTTGTTATTTTCTTATGGTCTGGACTGACGCCTTGTTAACTCTCCACTTGTCACGTTTATGTGTTTAAAGCATTTGGGAAATTTTTCGATAATCTTGACGTCACAATTAACTATTTGTTTGTTTTGCTTGCAGTTGTCAAACGGGGATTTTCCCAACGACGATGGGGTTTACGTCGAAGCATTGTGGGACCATATCACCATGGATACCGAAGAACTCGGCTTCAAGGTCGGTGACGTCATACGCGTCATTGATTTGTCGAACGCTGATTGGTGGTGGGGTGAATTGGATTCCAAGGAAGGGTGGTTTCCCGCCACTTTTGTCAGGGTGAGTGAAAAATAAGCTTTCCTTGAAAACTTGGACCTTCCATTCACACGTCATAAATAGAACTTCAGTGTATTAAGTTTTTTATCCTGCGAGATATTTCTCATGTAAACATGAAGATTGTCGCACTAAATATTGCCATTTCCTGTCATGATGTTTCCGGTAATTAGCAGTGGGATTTTCTCAACATGACGTTCATTTCTCCCATTAAGATGTCAATTAATTGACTTGATTTTAATGGATCTTTTGCTAAGCATTTTTTATTAGATTCTAAGTAGGCTATAATTATGATTAGGCTACGTAATAAACATTTTTCTTTTTGTGACGTCAGATCCTGGTAAACCAACATCGCGATGATTCGGATAGCGGCGAAGTAATCAGTGCTCGTAATGATGACGACAACCAATCAATCAGTTCTCATGAGTTTAACCGAGTCACGTGCTTCGGGGACGAATGTTGCCAGTGCCCCGATCCCGTCGAGACCTCGGAGATGTCTTGCGAAAAATGCCGGAAAACGGTCACCTCAAATTCGGCCGATCGCTGCGCAAACGCCCCTGATTCCCAGGAGCATCCTGAAATAGTGATAAGTTCTCCAGCTTCATTCAACAGCCGCAAAAGCCTCCATGCACGTGACCGAATAAGGAAAAACGTCATAAATGAGATTGTTAACTCAGAAAAGGTCTTTGTCGGCCACTTGAAAGATGTCATTGAGGTTAGTGCCAGTGTTTGCTGCTTCCACCAGCACAAAGAACACTCTGACGGGTTCAAGTCGCAAATTTGTTGTTTTCGTCACCAGGGTTACTTGACTAGATGTCGCAAGAGACCGGATATGTTCACCGACCAACAGATCTCGACTCTATTCGGGAACATCGAAGACATTTTTCACTTTCAGATAAAATTCGCCGCGGAATTAGAAGCTGCAGTAGATCGATCCGCCGTCCATTCAACTCATCTCGGAGAAGTTTTTCTCAATCACGTGAGTCCGCCCTTTTGAGTCTTTTTATGCAAGCGCGATTTTAATGAAGGAATTCTTGACGTCATTATAACTAGAATTCTTTGCGCGCTTTCCGCGTTGTTAGAATGTTTATTTCAGCATTGTAAACTGTTTCATAGAAATCGGGTTTCGCAATATACTCAGAATATTGCAACAATCATCCACAAGCGCTCTCACTCCTCTCAGAGATGCTCTCTGGGAAGAAGTACATGCACTTCCTGGAGGCTTGTAGGCTCCTTCAGAAGATGATTGACATATCTCTGGATGGATTCCTCCTCACTCCAGTGCAGAAGATCTGCAAGTATCCACTTCAGGTGAGAGATGAAAACGAGAGGACTCGGACTTGTTTTGAGCTCAAGTAGTCAGTTGATTTTCTGTGACGTATATTGGCGTCACAAAGGTTAAGTCTAAAGAGATAAAAGATTTTCCAACGATGATTTTTAACAATTTTTTAATTTTTCCAGTTGGCCGAATTACTGAAATACACGAACCCTGAACATCCTGATTACGAACCGGTCAAATCCGCTCTTGATACGATGAAGGGGGTGGCGAGGATGATTAATGAGAGGAAGAGGAGAATGGAAAACATAAAGAAGATATCACTCTGGCAGTCCACAATCGTTAACTGGCAGGTTCGTGACATTTTGTAACGATGCTTCCAACTTTGATACTTTCTTGTGCAAATAATCTGCATTAAATCTGTTCTTTGTGATGTGATAGTTCAATCGTAATGTGATAGTTCAATTGTGATGTTCCTGTTGCGATGAAAATTTGCAACTTCATCAAACCAAAATTTGATCTTCTTTCCTCCGATCTTAGGGCGATGATGTCCTTGTCCGGAGCAGTGAGCTCGTCCACTCCGGGGATGTTTACTCGGTATCGAAGAGCAAAAAGTCCAAGATAAGGATGGCCTTCCTCTTCGATCATCAGATGATCCTTTGCAAGAAGGTAAGAGGACAATAAAATCGTCTACTTGAACATCTTAAAGCGATCAAAATCGACCAGTTGTCGATGCCCATCGGCAAGTATTGGTCTTATCAAGCAACTCACATACAGCAGTGAGCGTTTTCGCGAAACTGCTTTGTTAGCTTCCACGAAACCATCCAACTCCGCTTCTTTTCCCGCTTCCAGGATCTTCTTCGACGGGATCTCTTTTACTACAAGACCAGGATCGATCTCGACCGCTGTGACGTCAACCCGCTTGAAGGGGAATCCCCGCGCGTCTCGTCGTCATCGGGCGAGTGGACGTCGACCAGTAGCCAGAGCGGGCAGCATGGATGGAAGATCAACGACCGGGAGTCCGGAGAGAAGACGGTGATGCTGTGCAAGAGCGAGGAGGACATGGCGCGCTGGATGAAGGCCTTCGCGTTCGAAAGAGAGATGTGAGTTATGACGTAACAATTGCGCAACAATTTTTAGAAACGTTTATTGGCAAGAAGACTGTTTTAGAATGGAAAGTGATGTCTTTTATTTTCATTTACTGCAGGTCCCTGACTCGTAACGACGACTTGAGCCTTGTCCACGATAGTTTGCTGAAAGGCGCCCTCGCTAACTTGTTGGTTAGTCCAAGAAAACCGAAAGGTAAGAGACGATTATTGCTGCCTGTGATGTTGCTGCCCACGCCTGGTTCGCGTACGCCCACATGCGGATCGATAAAATTGTTTTTTTTATCTTTAGAAACGAGCATGAGCAGAGCGCCCTCTTATCGTTACCGCATGAAAATGGCACAAGAATTAAATCAATCCAAGCACAAAGGTGTCAGCTCCGGCGAGAAAAGCGGGAGCTTTTTTAGCAACGTCGCCGGAAAATTGACACCGTTTCGCCGCCAAGCCGTCCGGGAAAGCGGCCTTGCGTTCTAGTTTTTCAAATGAAACATGGACGCTCTTATGCGAAGACGATTGCAATTATTTAAACAATCGTTTTGCAAAGAACGGTTGTAAACTGTCGCCATTTGCACACGAAAGTGTCGGCTTTTCTCACTGGGAATTATTTTTTTTTCGACATCGGCAGACACCGAGCAGGTTTCAAGCGGTGACATTTGTCCTCTAACTGTTGGACATGATCTAGGCTTTTTATTTTCGACTGCACAGTTTGCATTGAACGCACCTACGTATTTTTTCCTAATTACGTAATCATGACAAACCTGCTTTGTTTCTTTCACTGTGTTTTTCGCATGACGTCAGCGATCGTGACGTCTTATTTTATTTCTTTCTCTTTTTAATGATTGTGATGTCATATTTGTATTTTCTGCACGTGCAATGCGATATTTCTTGACCACCCCTTCCCTTATCTTGTTCATAATAAACTATCAGAATCAAATATTCAAATACCTAGTAATGACGTCAGAATTATATTAAAAAGATAATTGTGTTGGGTAACAATGGCAACAATAAATGCAAATATAGTTCAATGCAAGTTGAGGTCATCAGAGGTCATTTAGTTGTACGACGGAGGCGGCCACCGTGTCGATGGTGAAGGTGCTCGGGAAGACTTCCACCGCCGTGTCCACTCCTGTCGGCTTCTTGTGGAAATAAATAAAAATCACAAGCACAGCCAGCAAACATACGATGTCTATGGTGATCCACGTGGCTAGGAACTCAGGCCTTGAAAGAGTCCAGGACGGTTTCGTCATCTTAGCAAATGTGGAGCAATAATCGGTGGTTACAGCCCACACCCCCTGACACCAGGCCCGCGAAAATGCCCATTCTTCGTTGATCGTGTACGAAATGACGGAGGCATTGCTTTCCACGATTTTTGACGTCACTGTGCTGAATAGCAGGTTCAACAAACCGATTCCGGACTCGTTCGGATCCGGCGATACCAGAGTAAAGTTTGGAGCCAAATCTGTTTTTCCGTAGAGCCAGAAAACGTTTTTCTGAGGAATCCCGGACTTTAGTAAGATTTCGATAATTACATTGAAATAGTCCAGGTGGTTTGTGTGGTTGCGAGGGGGTGGATACACGTCAAACATCATCATCATGTCATGTCTTGATGTTAAGAGCGCGAACTCTAGCAGGGATGGGATCTTTTGGTTAGTGATATTCGCTTTGTCCTCATCATTGAGGAACCTCCCGGTTAGAAAAGGATCCGTCCTCAGAAACCATTCTCCTGCGTTCAACAGTTGAAGTTCTGCCCAGGAGAACGTCTCCGCTCGGTCGTTTTTCCGCTGCGGAAATTTATCCGCCACATCTGTCGCCCTTAATAAGTCATCATCGTGCATGACAAACGGCACTCCGTCGGACGAAAACCGGATATCCGATTCAAATCCGTAAGCTCCGCAAGATGCCGCTATTTCGAAACTCATCAGAGTATTCTCTGGAGCGACTGTTGGCGCCCCCCTGTGACCGATCAAAAGTGGTTTTGTTCGCAGATCTGACGTCACACACGATGAAAACCACCAAGTTGGAATGGTGAAAATAAAAAGGAATACAATGGAATAGACGAGGTAGATAGACACCTTATAACAAGGTTTGCTAATTTTCCGTAAGACCAAAGCGAGGTACCAGGCTGTGAAAACCATCACAACCATTGCGCTGATTTGCATAAAAAGACCAGTCATTTCAAACGAAGCGTTAATTGCCAACCACTCTTCGGGGTAAAACATGTTTAAAAGTATGAAACCCATCACTATGATGATAAGACAAACAACAACGAACACTTTATGGCAACAGAACAGAACCAAGGCTCTGTCCATGACGCAATCAACCAACGCAGAAACCATCAGTAAGAGCATATAAGCAGCTATTATAACGGAAATGGTTAACAGCAGTATGTACCAATTAAACCAGCTTTTAAGCTGTTGAAACAGAAAAAAGTTGACGTTGTCCGAGTCGTTGCTTGCGATGCTCCAGCAGTACAACCAAATAATGGCAGCAAAGGAGACAACAACAACGAAAACAAAGATTCCTTTTTCACATTTCGAAGTGCCCTCTTCTTCCACGTTGACTGTTCCTTGCTTCTTACACGAATACAGTGAACAACACGACTTGCACTTCATGGCTCGTCTCTGGATTTATTTTTAACAACTGTCGACTTTAATTTCCAGAAAATTAAACAGATTTATTGTTAACACATTTATTGTTAACATGAGTTTTTGCGTACACTTTTAAAAAACTCATGTGTCATGCAACCAATAGTTACTGGCTCACTTTTGCGCTATAGAATCACAGAAGTAGTTCATCCTGTCAACTTAAAGTAGAGCGTTTTTAGTTAATCATTAATTTGAAGCTAAACTCAGCTGTTTAACTCATTTACGGCTTTACACGTCTTTTACACCGGGTATAATGCACACATTATAAATCGGTTTCTGTTATTTTTTACTACATTGTTGCAATGATTTAAACATTGCCACGAAGAAATACGCCGAGCGTATAGTTCCAATTTCGGCCTCATTAAGACCAATTTTCTCCTTGTACGTCATTCAATTGTAGCAAACCTGTCCTATTATTATGAAAATCTACACCACTTTAGTGGTCACACCCCCGCCGGGAAATACTGAAGCTGGCTTGTTTAAAAATTCGGTAATCGCCGAAGCAAATAAAATCTTTTTCTTGCTTCATGCTTCGCTCGGCCAATTTTGCCCGGTCATATCACAAATCATCAGCTCGACGTGACGTAAAAACAGTGTACATTTCCGGAATAGTAAACGCGTCATAACTTGAAAAACGTGA
Organism: Clavelina lepadiformis; assembly: GCF_947623445.1. Lineage (NCBI taxonomy): Eukaryota > Metazoa > Chordata > Ascidiacea > Aplousobranchia > Clavelinidae > Clavelina > Clavelina lepadiformis. Next base: position 24,024,293 of record NC_135241.1, read on the forward strand.
CAGTGCGTGGTTTGGCCCCTATCCGCGTCATAAACCTGTCTGCATGACCTGTATAAGCAGGTTACTATGGTGACAAAAAAATAAAAACAAATTTTGTGAAGCAATTCGCTTCATACAAATCTCACTAGCCTCGGCGTCATGATACTGCTGTGCCACAAAAATGACTTTGCGTAGACATCAAACATCGATATTCACGCAAGTACATTGCGATGGTTTGTAGAAGGCCGCCCCGAGCAAAAATATCGTTTGAAGAAATGTAATTAGTTAAATATTGCTCAAATTAAAGTCCAGTGGCGCTATTGGCTTTATTTGATGGTTTTGCACTTTTTTATTCGTTTGAAACGAAATCGTTTGGCCAGGTTTGAGACCTTTTCCAAGCTGAGCAAATATTTCTTGCTCAATAAAACTGGTTTCAAACTCCCGACATAAAGTTACTGGATTTACTTTTCTTCAGCCGTGACGTAAAATACCACGTCGCCGGTAGAGCGTGACCAGTCAAGTAACCAACTTGATACTGAAATTTGAAGTTAAACTTAGACTGCAATTACCAGTCGGGTCGAATTGATAAACTGGAGGTTAGAAGTCTTTTGTTTTCACGAGAGAGACTGACAGTAATAAATAAAGTTAAAAAGAAAACAAAGCGGTGAAAGAATTGAGTTAACGGAATGAGCCACTCCTTTCAATTATGCTTTTTCGTCGTTTTCGGTCTTCTAAGCTCAGGTGAGTACAGAATAGAAAGCAGTCTGCCAACATCTTAATTGTCACACGAAATGTGAAATTACTTGCGTTATTGTTCCTATAAAGCAGGGCTTCCCAAACTGGGGGTCGCGACCCCGCAAGGGGTCGCGTAACGAACTTCAGGGGTCGCAGAGCGCATACCAATTTTACACGAAGTACAAAATACAATCAAAACAAAATATCGTTCCAGCCTAATCAACATTGAAACCGCCTTGAGACCAGCATTAACATATATTGAGCCACGGCTGGACTTGCTTTGTAGCAGAAAGCAGTCGCACCAATCACACAGAATAAATGTGTGTGCTTTTTTGTTTCCAGTAGCCTACATATGTGTAAAGTAGTAAGTATATAGGCTCCGAGTACTGGTTGCTTGAATTCAGTCTTTGCATCTCAATAAATGTCACTAATGACTAATGTATATTTCGCGCTGCTAATCAAATTAAACGTGAAGGGTCGCGGAAAACTTCAGAAGTTTGAAAGGGGTCGCGAGCAAAAAAGTTTGGGAAGCCCTGCTATAAAGTCATGAAATGCTTCTATAGACTACAGTGGCAAATTGTGGAATAATAATGCCACCCTAGAAAAACTGGTGATTTCTTGATTTGTACCCTTCCATAAACATATAAGAATTTAAGCTCATAAGATGACATAAACCTAAAAATGACATTGACGTCATCATTTATAATTGCAAGCCTGACGTCACCAAGACTTTTACATACGTCATCGTTCCCGTAGAAACTTCTGCTGCAAGCGCTGTGGTGCAAGGGCAAAAAGAAAGCCTTTGTGTTTTGTGGTCCGGAATGTCACGCTTGGTCGAACCTAAGATTTTTCATCTCAGGTTTATCCGAGAGTCAGTCAGAGGATGAGTTGAACCTTTCGTCTTGTCACAGGTATCGTTAATGCGCTTTTCTTGGACGACCTTTTGACGAACATCGACGGTCAATCGAGCCAGGGGAAGCCCCCAAACACCGGGGCGGAAATCGAAAACTTGCTCTTCCGTTCCTGCCTCGTCTGCCATGGGACTTCGATCAGCGCCGTGACGTCATCGTGTTGGGAAACCGTCGACGACGACGACACGAGATTTGTCGCAGTTCAATCCTGCTTTGGCGCGTGCTCGGTATGTGGCGTATATGGTGATGGCACTTGTGAGAAAACTTTAAGTACTGGTAACTATGTCATTAAAGTGTCTGTGTTAGCTACTTGTATTCTTGTTAAAAGTTCTGGAAATATTTCAACAAAATAATTTTGCCTCGGGACGTTTTAGCGGTTAAGTATCAGCTTTACCTGAAATTTATCGAAAACTACATTGGCTCAACTTCCAAGGAATTAACTGAAGTTTGAATGTTGGAATTATTACATTACAATCATTACCTTATTACATCAGTACATCATCAATTTGAATGTTGGAAAATAAGTTACTTTTCATCAATAAAACACAGTTATTTCTATGCTTATACCTGTTTGTAAGTTGGCGCTTCCGGGCCAAGCTTTGGTGAAACAACCTCATAGCATCGAAAAAGTTAAATAGGTTTATAATATCCTTTGTATTTCTGACATACATTGTTTATATACAACAAAAATTTTGCATGTATGGCTTAAGGTATTGACAAATGTTTAGGCTTTATCGATAATTTTCGAAGAGTTTTTGAACGTTATGCGGCCACATAAAATCATTTAGTTTTCATCTACTCGGACTGCAAATGATGGTTCCACGACAATTAACCGTGGGAAATTGACCGCGAACAAACTCATCGGGGACAACTGACCGGGGGACAACTGACCGTGACGTAAATTTACCTAGAACCAACTGACCTTAAATCATATTATCACTTAAATCATATAATTTGAATAATCAACAATGCTAATTTTCGTAAAAAATAAAAATAAAATGCGTAGCGGTTGATTTGTGTCGCCGGCCAATTTGTTGCCGGTCAGTTGACCACGTCCAATTGTCGCCGGTGAATTTGTTCACGGTCAATTGACGTGATCCTGCAAATGATGCAATCGACCCACTTAAAGTTGCTCATACCAGATCGAGAATTGGCAACATGTTGTCTCAGACATCGCGATCGGTTCTCAGTTGTAAGCGAAATATAACTTTTATCTGAACTACATCTATAGCAATAATGTCCATGCATTTTTATGCAGACCACTGTGTTGAACCACACCACCATTGGTTTAATTGATTACACGCGGAAATGTGAACCAGACTGCTCTCCTGGTTGTTACCGAACAGACCAAGACACCATCCTCTGCAAATATTGTTGCAAAGGCGACAGGTATATAGATTTCTGCATAAACTTATTGTATTTTTAAAACACAGCTGTATGGTCAAAATAACAATGTATTTGTAGCGTTGGAATTTTTCAATTGCACTTTTTCACCAGCAGATTTTTATGTCAAACAATGTCAACCAAAAGCACATCTATTTTTTATATAAAAATCATTTTATAAAAAATGCATGCATTCCAGCATTATGTCTACAGTTTGAAACGAACTGTAACCCGTTTAAGTCAAAACGCTTCAGCTGACAGCGATGATATATTCCAGATGTAACAGCGTTCTACCAACCCACGTGCTGAAAGGACCAGAGACGATTGCCAGACCGAGTGAATCCAACATCAAGAAGTGGTTGACTGGCTCCATGGTGAAGCCACGCCACCATGCCAGAAACCCTTCAAACAAGGTGAAAACTTGTAATTTAACGAAAGTCACAAACGAGCACACTTTGAACTTCGACCTGGGTCAATGAGCAATGATCCTATAATGACTTATATCATTATGACATCACAGGTGAGAGCGCGACGTTTCATGGATATGTTGTTTCTTGAGTTCGGGATAAGAACAGAATTGCAGGAGTTCAGAGTCAGCGAAATCGTGCAAGAGGACGAAGCGCCGCTCAACTACAGATCGGTGAGTGCGACGTTGTCACCGGTTGCTTCTGCCTTCAAAAGTTATCCTGTTGTCTGTGCAACAAAAAGTGTCAAACACCTACGTCCAGTTTCTTTTCTGTTGTAAATTTTTTTCTTTTTGCTTTCAGTACATTAAGACCGTGATAAAAGGTTACAACGTCATAGCAACAGTACGAGGCCGCCACTACAACACCTTAGACGACGAGATAGTCGTGTTGATCGCGCACTACGACACCCACCCCGATGGTTCCAACGGGGTTGATGACAACGGGTCGGGGGTCGTTGCCCTGCTTGAGATTACTCGGCTTCTTACGCGAGACCCGGAATGTGAAAGGTGCCGACGACATCGTATTGGAACCTGTTTAAATTGCACATGACTTGTTGTTATAAAGTTTTGAAGACTGAGATTACTGAAAATCATTTAACATGCTTGAATTATTTCAATATAATTTTTAATAATTAAATCATAAATTGAAAAATTTCCTTTTTCCATTAATATTCACTTTTTGATTTTTTAAAGCATTTTATTTTAAGAAATCACTCAGTGATCATTGTGGGCACCGACTTCAAAGAATTTGGAAGCTTTTGGGACGGGTTGGCAAACAGCGGATACACAAATTGCATCATCGGGGACAACTTCCAAGGAATGGCGGGATCCGCACACTTCGTATGCGGCTATTTGCTTCCACATCTTCGGCGTACTGGATCAAGACTAAAGGCCGCCATTAACCTGCAATCCATTCTTAATTATGACCCGAAGTAGGTCATGTTTTTGATACTATTTATCTTTTCCTTGATTGACAGGTTAGGCACGCCTGTTATGATTTTATTATTTCCCTATATGCGTTTCACTACAGTTGTGTAGCAGTAAAGGTTTATGCTTGTCCTTGTTTGGTAGCCCTGGAACTCAACTTCTCCCTAACTTCCGAGATTTTATCACCGGACGTGTTTCCAACCGTCACTTTCGTCGCTTTGAAAACCAGGTAGAAAATTTATTTTTGGTCAAAGCTGCAGTTACACAGTGACTTCTATGGATGGTAAAATCCCGAAATTATTTTAATCTTTAAAAAATCCGATTATGTGAAGTACTTATACTTAATATGTGTAGCTTACACACTGGCAGTAATCACCGTAACCAACAGCAAATGAACAAATTATAATCGATTGATCAGGAAACATTCATAAAATTCCACCGATCTCTTCCAGGTGAACATGAAGCATAATGTTGGCGACTGGATCCTTGCCAGTTACAAGCAACTTCCGTCTGATCCTGGACAAGCTTCAACAATTGTCGATACGTTACGTCAGGAATGGAAAGATTATGACGTCAGTACTTCTTTTAAGCCAGCGATTATTCAGCAAGAGATTCCACCCGATGGTTAGATGTGAATCATCTTTATAATAATTTCTATTTTGTCAAAATTTGTCCATACAAAGTATAGGCTTGTGGGAAAGTAGTTGATGTAAGTAGCTGAATGAGATGAATGAGCTCAACAAAAAGTAACTAAACATTTTAACGGTTTTATTCAAGACGCCCAGAATATTTTTGACGAGGACGATTGCAAACCTTTCTCAAAACTACGAACGCCTCTGCCCTGTATAACATTGACAGACACAGGTGAACGAACTTGGCCACTGCCAATTGGTTCCAATTAGCCTTGACAGAAGCACTTTGTCTTAAGACGGCACCTTGCGCATAATTGTGCATGTCGTGTTGCTGTGGTGCGCCTTGTAAAGCAATAACCTTTGCTTGCTTTCCATAGGTTCGTTGCGAGGTTATATGAGAAGATGTCACAATAAAGGTTGTGACAATAGAAATCACTTGAGTGACGACAGAATCAAGTTTGTTGCCAAGGTAATGACGTCAAGGTTGCCAGTAATCTTGTTTAAAAAAGGTTACAAAAAACTATATTCTGTGCAAACAACAAACAGTTTACATAATTTTTGTGGCGTCAAGGTTGTTGATACGGTGTGGCGTGTCGTGGAAGAATGGACTTCAAGCACTTGCCCCCCTTCAACGAAAAGCCACGCCATCACCACCACATCAACTACCAGCAGACCGATGACGTCAACTTTAGCACACATTGCTGGAACTTTCTTTCCAACCTCGTCCACTTCATACCCAGTCACCACTCAAACCAGTGTTCATCATCAAAATAGAAAGCAAAGAGTAAAAGTAAAAAGATGCCAGAAACCACTGATGAAGGTACAATCATTTTTCCTTCAAGGACGGTACGACTAAGATTTTCCTTTTGATGACCGGGCAGAAAACACCTATTGATTCAATATGAGATGTTTATTGGGTCACCCGCTTATTTACTGAGTTCTTTCAGAGTTCATTGAGAAATGGAGTTCGTTCGGTGAATATTGTCGCCACTTGCCGCTTCTCGGAGTCTGCCTTGGAACTTTGCGAACGACCGGATGACAGCGTGTGGGCTTTACTGAACAGCAAATCTGCCTGGATTCCAAAGAAAGACAAGAAAAAACACAACAGAAATTTATGGTGAGCTCAGTGGATTATGCGATCATATCGGCTATGAAGCGTAAAACGTCATTTAAAAAGTTATTCCAGCGCGTTGGATGAAATAAAATTTCATCATTACCACTCAAAAACCAAACGTACGCTCTTTTAAAATTCTTGTATTTGTTTAAGGTTCATGCACAGAGAGTTGAAAGTTCAAATCCCTCGGAGTTGAACAAACAATTCTTCTTTTCCAGGTTTCAAGTTGATTTGGGCGAGAGAAGCAGAGTGACCGCCATATCCCTCCAAGGCGTACGTAAGCAAGGATTCATCCGTTCCTTTATGATGTCATATAGCAACGATGGGAGGAACTGGAATTGGCACATCCCCGCAAAACCTCTCAGGAAGACGGCTTCCGAGATTCGAGGAAACAAGAACGGAAAACGAGCCGTGAAGCGGAAATTGAAACCAGTCATAAACGCGCGATATTTACGTATTCATCCGCGCAAATGGAAACGACGCATCGCGCTGAGAATGGAGTTGCATGGATGCACTAAGTAAGTTTTCTGTGACATTTTCTCTCAAGTTCCCTGCGATAAGTGAAAGATCTTGAACTTGATCGAGCAGGTGACAAACCTATGTTTTTTTGTATAAAAAGTCAAACTAACTTGCACAGATTTTACCTTCTGATTTTGTCACTTCTAGGGCGTGCTTTTGTTTCATGACTTTTATTTTGTTATTGTCACTTTCTTCCGCAAATGCGCTTCTTTTTCTCTTTGTGTTTTTCACAACAGATATATTCTACAGTCTACACGCAAGGTACAACTACGTTTCTTTACTTTGTGATTTGTATATTGTGTAGTGCTACGTGACAATCAATATGGCCAAGGGTGGAAAGTTATAAGCTCCTGAATGTTGTGTTAGTAACTGTGGACCATAGTCTAATTTTTGTTCCGATTTCGCTGTTTAACTAATTCTGTTATTTTCCCGAAGATCAGTTGATGCCAGTGTCGCGGCGTTTCGGGTGTTTCAAAATAAGAATCTTGAAACTGCTAAGATTGTCTAATTCTTGAGCCATTATCGTTACAGTTACTACGCCACAACGACGAGAGTTTTGTTAACGGACAGTAGTACTTTTTAGTTTCAACTCATTGATCATATAAAATTACTGCTCAATTCTATATTAATCGATTTCATGGAATATGTCTGCTTGAATGTCTTTCGAAAGTTATTATAAAACATAGACTAGTAGTTTATTATGGAGAAGATCGAGACGACAAGCGTGAAAATAATTTAACGCCGATGAAATCCCACAGCTGTGAGCACATCTTCCTAAACGTCGCCCCTTGGTTGGCCTTGTACAGTTTGCAGACACCAAAAAGTAGGCCAAGTGAGAGAATGGTAATTGTAAATTTCATCTCTCGTTGTATTCGGATTGCTGCAGGATGAGTTGCCATGAGTTTGTCAACAATGTTTCCAGCAACATTTTCATGAGGGAAGGGCTTGTCTGGAATTTCCTTTCCTAGGAACTCACACAAAGGCGCCCATCCTTGACGGACATCGTAGACCAGTAGTTTATCAGGAGGACAATTCTGAAAGTTAAATTAAAAAATACATTACGAAACTGTAAGGTGCTTACGCTTTTAAATGTCAAAAGATAAAGAGGAAAACACAAATGTAAATGTACCTGTAAGCAATATTGGGTGTGCTGTCTGAATGCTTTTTTCAAAACCATTTCATTATTTACAAATGAAAAGTCGAATGGATGTTTCATTTCAAGTCCGAAGCGACTCATAACTGCAATATAAATTTTGGTTCAATATTCACCCTTTAATCTCACCATAAATCTCATCACTCGGATCACCAAGCCGTTATAGGCTACATAACAATAAAGGCAGGAGTATAATTAGGAAAACGTTAGCCTAGGTTACTACTCAACTCTACAGCCTACCAAAATAGTTGAAATATTTGAAGTAATTCCATCCAGTTGGTGACACTAGTTGCATGAACTTGTAAGTGAAATTTTCATTAACGACTTTATATTGGCCGCAGTAGCTCTTGTACCATTTTTCTTCATTCCTTGTTGTCAAAATGACCTTTGTATAAGTTTGTGATGATAAGGAGATATTAAAATATATATTGGGAATAAAGTATAGAGTTTTGTTTACGGAAATTGCCTTTATGAAACGGGATATAAAAATTCTGACGAGCTTCAGGTTTTGCAAATCTGCTCAAAGAAGCTAAAGCATTGTGTGTCAAATGACATCCTATTTCCTGCTCATTGTTTTTGTACGTGATTGAACATTGCATCGCCTATTCATTACTTCGTGTTTATTGTTTTAAAGTTGTTACGTAAATGTCGCGCTTGCCTTTCTTGTATGCGTTCAGTTTCCAGTATAAGTTTCTTTAATATTTTTTATTATTTGTATCAGTAATATTAAGCAGTTGTCAAAAAGCATAAAGTCTAATAACATGAACGCTGTAGAATGAACGTCTTTATGCTGTTGCTGTGCCAATGTTCTGTCTAAATGTAATCGTTCAAAGAAGCTTCAATATAATCAGTTTATTATACAGTTGTAATTGCTGTGAAACTACTATTGAATTCAATTTGAAGAAGTTCAGTATCAAGTTAGACAACTTTGTTGTCAGCTTTATAAGACAGTAATCCGTGAAGATAAACAATTAAGTCCGAGTTTGAAAAACCAGACAACGACCTTATGAGACTCACATATCATCACCCGCAATAAACAATTCGACAAGCAAACATTGTAATTAAGTGGTTGAACCTGTCAAGTTCAAGTACCATATACAACCATCCATTACAGGTTTGTACGTTTTTTTTAATCAGCAAATAGCTATAACAAACACATCTTTCTGAGTTAAATTTTGTTCATTGCAGCCTGTAAATGGCAACATACTCATATGATTCCATCCTATACTTAATTAAAATATACTTAACTTGGACCTACACAAACCTGGTTAGTCTATTGTCCAAGAATGTACACAAAGTCAACCATGACGTAACTAAACCATCATTTATGTTTCAGCCGCTTGCTTGCCTATTACTTGTACTGAACAAAGCTCACTTTAGCGTCCGGGAAAGCTTGTAATATCTCTTCCCAAAACAAGTATGGTGGACCATCAGTTATAGCATCCACTGACTCATACATCTCTTTGAAATCTTCAATATCTCCACCACTGCCGGGGGAAAGTATCTTGGTCCACTTATCGCCATGATACCAGTAGTGATCAAGATAATCATAAACATTGAAACCCAACTCAGATAAAGCTACGACCATGGATTTAGTCCCAGTCTTTGCATATCCGGCTACGATAACTTTCATTGTTGTGAGCTACGAAGGGGTTAAGACGCACGCACTGTTAATACGCTCGTAGTATTGCGAAACAAGTTGCTAAATGCTAACAACTAGCTTACCTATTACCACGTTAGTAGTCTGCTGTGCGGTGACCGACTTTGTTTGCATTTCAGCCTTGCTCAACCAAGCGTGCAGCAAGTTTGATAGCAGACAAGAAGCAAAAACGCCTGTGGCCATAAACAGCCGAGTTTATGAAGGGGGACACGACCCAGTGTACCTCCCCTAAATATGCCAGTGCTTCAGAGATTCGTGGAAATGAAAAAAAAACACTAAAACGGTCATAAAAATCGGTTATTACTAACTCAGTGATGATAAAGGGATATTATAATATACAAATCGATACAATACTATATAGAATTCTTATTTTCAGACGTCTGCTTTACGAAACGTGACGTTAATGATAGATAACATTGCATAGCGATAACTTCCTATTTTCCGTTTTAAGTCGTGACATAAATGTCGTGCCTGCCTATCCTACGTTTATTATAAACAGTTGTTCAATGCATACAGTCTACTAAGATAATTATCCCTGTAACATGGACGTCTTTATGCTGTTGCTGTCCCAAAATTTTGTCTAACTGTATTTGTTGGAAGAAACTTCAATATAATCAATAGGCCTAGATACAGTTGTTGTCATTCCTGTCAAACCATTATTGAATTCAACTTGAAGAAGTTCGGTGTCAAGATAGACAACTTTATCGTCATCTTCACAAGACAATAAGCCGTCAAGATAAACAATTAAATCTGAGGGTGAGAAAAGCAAACGACGACCTCATGAGACTCATATATCATCACCCGCAATAAACATTTCAACAAGTAATTATTGTAGCGAAGTGGGCCAAACTCTCAAGTTCAGGTGCCATATACCCACTTTTCGTTACAACTCATTTAATATATAAGCTACTCGTCCTCGCTGGTGTAGATGGGACACTGGCCTGAGAGCTGAATTGCATGCATGAGCAAAGAAAGGACACTTTTTAGGTGATAATTATTAAAGCTGCACAAGTTAAGTAAAAAAACTTGATGATGGTATTAACGGCGCTAAATTTAGGTTTACTGCGCGAACCGTTAAGCTGATCTGCACAATTTTTGTAGGGAATTTGATCGCTTTTAAAACCTTCAAATTTTTAACTTTCTGTTCATTTACACACTTAATGTGGTTGGTATCACTTTTTTACGCTTGGAGCCTCTGTCTCCAAACTGTTACGGATCTTCATGTTCTAGAAATGTTCTTCTGCATTGCGATTTGTTGCTTAATGTTTTGTATAACGAGCACAAGTCTATCTATGGTTTCAAGTAGTTTATGGACACAGTACCACTTGGATACCTTGACTTGAACAACGATCGACACTTGGCGTTCAAGTCTCGTAAAGTACTTAGTTCAAAGATTTTGCTGAGCCGCAAGCCAAATTGCATAGTTCCATAGAACAATATTTGAAGTAACTCTCGGTAGCGAATTGCAATACAATCCAAAAAATGACGTTTAAATCAACATTGCTTAAAACATGGCGTAACTTGTAGATAGTCGTACTCACAACATGAAGTAGTGCACTTGCGTATGTTACAAATTTCGGTGCAGTAATAATTAAAGTATAAATGTTGACGTAAAATGTTATGTTACGTTTTTCCAAGTAGCATGTTCATGCTTTGCACAAACGATGAACTCCAATACACGGCATGTCTGCAATTGTTGAAGATTTTACACCAGTAAGAGGGTTGTGACACTTTCAATTTCAAATTTTATTCTTTTTTACAGTTAGTTGCACTATATATTCTTGCAGTTGCGGTTACTTGTTAAAGGGAAATTAACATCAAATTATTGTGAAAACAATCCACCTCCTATCGAATCCCACAACCGCAAACACAACTTTTTTACCGTTCCCCCAAGATTAGTTTTATACATTTGGTAGGAAGCAAGAAGTAGGCCAAGTGAGAGGAGGGTAACTGTAACTTTCATCTCTCGTTGTATGTAGATCAGAGATGGGTGAGTTTCCATGAATTTGCCATAAATATTTCCACGGACATTTTCACGAGGGAAAGGCTTGTCGGGAATTTCCTTTCCAAGAAACTCACACAATGGCGCCCATCTTTGACGACATCGTAGACCAGCAGTTTTTCAGGAGGACAATTCTGAAATTTGCACAACATTTGTGGAAACCAAGCTAAGGCCTACGAATTTTAACGAAGTGTTTGGGACAACATTGTAATACTCAAATGTACTTGTAAGCAATATTGCGTGTGTTGTCTAAAAGCTTTTTTCATGACCATCGCGTTCTTTGAAAACGAAAAGTCGAATGGATGCCTCATTCCGAATCCGAAACGATAAATAACTACAAAATTTTTATATACCCACCTTAGACTTATCAGCACATATCAGACTTAAGATGTGGATAACTTGGGTATACTAAGGCTACTCTACCACAGAGAGCACTATTAGGTCCACAATAAACCACATGACGTCTATAAAAGACAATCAAACCTTAGTCCATACCAGTATTATTGTAGTGCTTAAAGTATTTCCATCCAGTTGGTGATAGTATTTGCATGAGCGTGTAAGTGAAATTTCCCCTCATAGTTTTGTAGTGGCGACAGTAGCTTTTGTGCCAATCGTCTTCATTCCTTGTTGTTAAAATCACCTTTGACGAAGTAGGAATTCAAATTTTAAATTAATGATAAAACCAATGCATAGTGAGAGCAGACTTTTGAATTCAGTTTAACAGGTTATAAACGGCAGTGGGCCAACTAAGGCCCATCGTAATGCCATGCGCAAACCCCATATCTTATGAAAAGCTTGACATCATCGTCAAAAACGTTTCTTTTAACACAATCAAAGCTATTTAGGTTACTCCAAGGAAGGTTTCACTCATTGGTTTTGCTAAAAAAATAACTTAAGCAATCAGTCACGTTTGAGCGGTCGTGCTATAACAGGGGTTCTTAAACTTTTTGGCACACGCCCCCCTTGACGGTACCTAAAAATTTCGCGCCCCCCCTCATTGCAAAATAAAAAAGCATTAAACAAAACAGCAATTTATTTTCAATTAACTTTCATTAATGAGAAGGATGTAGTTGTTTTTGGGATACCAAACGTTTAATTCGAGGCTTTGTGGAAGATAATGCACATCTTAGGTCGGCTGCACAGTCAAGTTTGTTCCTAGGTTTTGTCTTTATATTCATGAAGATGACGCTGCAAACGACTTGGTCTCAAAACGTCGTTGCTTAGCTTTTCTAAGCATATCACGCATTGCGGTACGACTTTTTCGTTCACTGTGGTATCTATACAGCCATACGTCACATAATTTTGGTCATACTTTCTCTTTTTTCCACTCAATACAATTAGTTTAATTACTAAAATATCTGGTTATTAAATCAATACTAAATTTAAGTTTTACTTCATTTTACGGTTTTAATATTGGCTGACGTTGGTTTTACCCTATTTAAACCGGGTGCGCGACATTACTATTTTTATTATGTGTGGCCGACACTGCACACAAATTTTCAATCGTTAATGACTCGAAAATTATACGTCGTAAGCTGATCGGATATTTACAGGTTAGTAGCAAAAACATCTGGTTTCCTGTATACATCATTATTGTAAAACTAAAGAAAATGCATTTAGTGTAAATTAAGTATTTCTACAAGTGATACATTTGTAAAAGTTTTTCTTGTTACACCGCCCCCCGTTGTGAGAAAAACAGGTCGCGCTAAAAGAGAACAGTTAGTCGAGCTAGGATTGCATGAATGAGTAAAGGAAAACAATACGCTTCAACGCGGAGAGACACCAAATATTATGACGTAACAATTGACGTATTTCAGAATCAAATTTCAAAAATACAATTGCCATCGTGACACACTTTAAAATTTTAGTAAAAATGAACCTATAGCGAAAGTCAAGAAAGCATGTTTAGACATAGCTCATATAATAATAGACAGTTTGTCATCTCTCGCGCCCCCCTTATGAATGTTACACGCCCCCCAAGGGGGGCGCGCCCCCCAGTTTAAGAACCACTGTGCTATAAGTAAGTTATTATCATTAAATTATTTTTTTATTATTGATTTTTATTATTATATCATTATTATTATTATTATTATTATATAATATAATTATATTATTTTAAACCACGTTTTAAGCTTTTTTTGTCTTTATCACCATTAGCTCATGTTGAACAAAACTACAGGTATTTTTGTTTGGCCATCACAAATGATAAATTGATAAAACAAGCTACATATAAAGACAAAAAATATAGAGGCTTGCATAACATACAAATATAACTCAAGTTTATCAGTAAGCACCATTCATATGATTCCATCCTAAACTTGATCATTTTATTCTCTATTTTATTTCGAAAGATGTTATTTAAATGTCCGAAAACTCAGATCCAGTCAATCAGAATTTAACCAAATATTATATTGTGTTCCAGCTTACTACCTACAGTATAACTTGGACTAAACAAAGCTTACCTTAGCATCCGGGAAAGCTTGTAATATCTCTTCCCAAAATAAATATGGTGGACCATCAGTAACTGCATCTACTGACTCATACATCTCTTTGAAATCTTCAATACTTCCACTGCTGGATGAAAGTATCTTGGCCCACTTATCGCCATGATACCAGTAGTGATCATAAAAGTCATAAACTTTGTAATCTAACTCAGATAGAGCTGCATACATAGTTTTTGTTCCGGTCTTGGCATATCCAGCTACGATAACTTTCATTATTTTTTGCTGCGTTGGACATTGACGTAGTTATAACAGTATGAAAAGTCGGGTACACGTTGCAGAAACAAAATGCCGCACTATATTCAAAGATAGCGAGCATATGCACAGGATGTTGGTTTAGTTGATATCTTAGCCCAATAAAGCGAAGGCAGGATGAATGCAAGTTTTTTAATATCCGGTTTTGTGTCTGCTTGAAAACGTCCGACCAGATTTAAGTAGCTGTTCTGATGCAGAGCATAACGTATCATGAAATTATTTCTTGTCGTACATTGGAAAATGATATCTCGTTCCGAATTCGTGGCGATGCATGGCTGCAAAATTATAAATTTGTTAAAAATGTAATTCAATGAAACTTAATGGCGGAAAATTAAAAACATAACGAAAAACGATTAAAATCAAACAAAAACTCCAATCAACAGCTTGGATTCGATTTTGATTATATAATATGACGGTTTTGGTACTGCTTGTCCTTACAGTGATTGACTGGACAATTATGCAACTTTATTATCATTTTATTACGTAATATATCCCTACGCGTTTTGACCACAACCAGCTGTGTAGCAGTGAAGTTTGTTGCTTATCCTTCTCTACTAGCCCAGCAAGTCACACTCAACTTTCCAGGTTTTCACCGAACGTGTCTCCAATAGTCACTTCCGTTGCTTTTCAAACCACATTTAAAGTTTATTTTGGTCAAAGTTGCAGTCTTTTACTAGTTTTAATGGGTTCCACGACATATGGCCGCGGGAAAATGACCGCGAACAAACTCACCGGGGTCAACTGAACGTGACGTAAATTGACCGCGAACAAACTGACTGTGATGTAAATTGACCGCGAACAAACTAACCGGGAACAGACTTACCGGAATGAAAATTGACCGGGAGGTAAATTGACCGTGGGAGTCCTGACGTACAGCTTCAATCTGACAATTTACTTAACTAAAGTGTCCATTGTTATTGCAATGAGTCCATTGTTACTACATGAGATAGGCTACAACACATTGTTTCATAATCTCATCAAACAACTCGTCTAGACCGGGAAAATGCATGTAACAATAGGAAATCTATGAATAAAGGTGAAAAACCCGTAGGGTCACCCTACACCCTACAAGGGGCCAAAAAACTCTACGAGTGGCAACCTTGACTGCAATACACATACTAAATTGGATAGTGACTAGATAGCGACTAGATAGTGAATTAGAATTTTGACCTTTTGACGGCCAATTTGTCGCCGGTTAATTTGATCGCCGGCCAATTTATCGACGGTTAATTTTATCGCCGGCCAGTTTACGTCACGGTTAATTTGATCGCCGGCCAATTTGTTGCCGGTCAGTTGTCCACAACCAGTTGTCGCCGGCGAGTTTGTTCACGGCCATATGTCGTGATCCCGTTTTAATGGTAGGGGGAAATTGATATGTAGAAAAGGCGCCGTTGTCAAAAGAAGTTATTCTTCACATTGTGAGTAAATTTACAATAAAGTAGATCTTAGCAGAATGTATTCAGTATCCAGTGATGAATTAATCAGCATTGAAAATGTTAAAATATGAAATATGCATTTTGCACATTTAAATTCAAATTAGGAGCCTCAAACAGCTCAGATTGACAAATTATAATTTATGCGCTATAATTTATCACTACGCAACAAAATTTAAAAAAATTTTTCTTTGGCTACATTTATTAAGTGTGTCTGTATGATTTTAAAGCGCTGATTCCAAAAATGCTATCAGTTTTTTTCTATCATCGATCGTTTTCAAGATACAATGATTTCCGTTTTTTTGTGATTTTCCGTTAACTGTAGGTTTTTTATGCAGTTATGATCTGTGTCTGTCAGCATTATTATGTTGTAAATCGGCGTCCTATTTACTTGAGGATGTGAATGGGAGTGGGAGTGTGAAATGCAGACGAATGTGCTTTTATTTCTTATTTCAGTTTTCATTTTATCTCAGCCTGTTAAATTCAATATAGTCTCATTAGAAAGTCGTGTTTACTGTTTACAAAGAGAATTAAGTATGCTATATGATTACATTTTGTAGAGTTAAGTCTTGTGTAAATCTTAGATTCAGTTCATCTTTTAAATAGTAGAAATCAAAATGTCTAGTAGACAGTGCAAAAATTTACCGGATTGCTTTTGTTATGTATGTGGATTCTACATCAGCAGTAAAAACACCGCATACAAAATTGTGAAAAGAACAAAGTATTGGACAGCATATAGACTATATTTTGGGATGGACATTGGTGATCAGGATAAGTCATGGGCACCACATGTAATCTGTGGTAGCTGTCGATCTAATCTAGAAGGATGGTTGAGTGGTTCTGGAAAAGTTTTGTCATTTGCAGTTCCCAGAGTTTGGAGAGAGCCGCAAAATCATCATGATGATTGCTATTTTGGCATAATAAACATATCAATGTAATAGAGAAATAGTTTTACTGCCTCCACTTCATATCAAATTAGGTCTTGTAAAACAGTTTTTCAAAGCTTTGATTTTCAAGGACAAGTTTTTCAAGAAATCCGTTCAATGTTTCCCAGACTATCACTTGCCAAAATAAAAGGAGGAATATTTGTTGGTCCCCAGATAAACACAATGTTAAAGTGTAAAAGCTTCGAAGAAAAAATTAATGAAACAGAAAAAGAAGCGTGGCAAGCATTTCGAGGTGTGGTTGATGGATTTTTGGGAAATAAAAGGGACAGAAATTTCAAAGAGTTGGTGGAGAAACTTATCAAAAGTTACCAAAACATGGGTTGTCGCATGTCTGTCAAACTTCATTTTTTATGTTCCCATCTGGATTTGTTTCAAGAAAATCTAGGTGACTTCAGTGAGGAGCATGGTGAGAGATTTCATCAGGATATTGAGCCAATGGAAAAAACGATATAAAGGCCGCTGGGATAGTGCAATGATGGGAGACTACATTTGGTCTTTAATAAGGCAAGACAGGAGTGGTCATAAAAGAAAAGCTCGCTCAAAAGTACATTTTTGAACGACTCTTACTGTTTGACAAAACTATGTTACATTTATCTTCAAGCCTTCCTTATTAACATTTTTAAACTGGTTTTTGCGTTTAATAAACCATACGGAACCTTGATGTGGAGTTAAAATCTACTGCAAGAGTAGAACACAATTTGCTATACTTACAGCTATATCAAAGTTTGAATATCTCAAAAAGTAACGATGGTACGAAAAAACTAAATGGATTTTTGAACTCAGCACCCAAAAATACATAAAGGGGCATTAAAAAAGGAGCCAAACAAAAATTGTGTTAAGTAGTGAATTATCGTCACAGTTATTACGACACAATGTGTCGTTTTCCAGTTTTATTGGCGGACAGATTTTTCCAAGACCTCGTGTCATAGCATGGAAATCTAACAACAATAGTTGTTAGTATTTGATGGTCATAGGTGGGCTAACACTTTTCAGGTGGCGTCAAACAGCTAAAACTAAGATCTTTATGAATTTGTTGGACGTCCTACGTAGGGTTAAAAAACCTATTTAGACCAATCAGAATACAGCAAGGTTGGAGTTGTTTTCAAGCCTGGGAATTACCCAAACAGTTGGCGCGCTTCAATGTCCCAGGCCGCGTGCAGAATTAGGCTAAAAATTAGCATGAAAGTAGCTAAAAAAAATATTTTAGACGAAAAATTCTAGTTTTTTTGCACCTCTGTAAAAAAAGTTTGAATCTTGTTTTTTTTAATAGCATTTTATAGCATGGTAGCTCAAAGTATACTAGATGGACATGCAAAATTTCAGAGAGGTCCATGGAGGATTTTTCCAGTAATCAGTCTCTTAGTAACTTTACTGTATAATAAAACAAACAAAGATTCTATGGCATTTTTGGTATTTGAAAGCTCCTTCATTTTCAACTCAATAGTCGTATTACAGCTGAAATTTGTGGTACTCGGTTGCATGTGACTGCTTAAAAGGTATTGTAAAACATAGACTCGTAGTTTATCATTAAGAAGATTTACACAAGTGTGAAAACATTTTAACCCCAGTAAAATCCCACAACTTTGAGCACATCGTCTTAAACGTGACCCCAAAGTTAGTTTTTTGTATTTGGTAGAAAGCAAGAATTAGGCCAAGTGAGAGCAAACCAATGGTAAATTTCATTTCACGAGGGAAGAGCTTGTCTGGAATTTCCATTCCAAGAAACTCACACAAAGGCGCCCAACCTTGACGGACATGGTAGACCAGCAGTTTATGAGAAAGACAATTCTGAAATTTGTATAATATTTGTGAAATTACAAGACAAACAGTTTTGTAAAATTTATTCTGACTAGCTGAAAAAAACTCCAAAAAAACGTACTTGTCAGCAATAATATAAGTGCTGTTTCAAAGCTTTTTTCAAAACATTTTCATTTTGTACAAAAGAAAAATCGAAGCATAACTCATTCCTACGATGCGTATCTGCAAAATGTTTTCGTATGCTGTTTCGCATGCGTTGTTTTGATGCAAATTATATTGTGTACAGTGTAGCTCGGTATTGAAAGTACAATCAATACAAACGTATACTTATCATTGTTGTTGTCAAATTTGAAGAACTTCCATCCAATTGGAGGCAGTAGTTGCATGAGTTTGTAAGTGAAACGTTCATTCATGCCTTTGCATTGGCCGCAGTATCTCTTGTACCATTCTTCTACATTCCTTGCTTTGTTGTCAAAATAACCTGAATTTGGTATAAGCACAGATCAATAAAGCTTAACCTTAGAATGGCCGTAAAAATGTTATAGCGTCACTTACCATACGGGTCCAATGGACCCGTAGTGTGACAATACTTGCTAAACACGCAATTTCTTAGTTTACAAAGTTGAAATTTTGAGGATACAGGCTGGGATACTGGTGGTAGAGCAAAATTACTACACAGAACTGAGCTGCAAAACAATGAAGGTAAGCCCATGACTGAAGACTAGGGTTTTAAGATGAAAAAACTAGGGATAGATTCCGCATAAAACAAACTACATAGGCTAAACTGGTCTCTCAGGTTTACGAATAGTATAAGAATGTCAAACTATTATGGGCTTACGCAAAGACCAAGCTAGAAATCAAGATGTAATAGACGCTTACAAACACAATGGCTGGAACAAGCAAAACGTAACAACAATTCAAAGTTACTGATCGGCTCCAATGGACCCGAATGGCCATTCTAGGGTTAATGCCGAAACGATCATAACAAACAGTTTGCAAAGAATTCTTTTGTACTCATAAGTTATCACACACACACACTCTGCCAGCACAAGTTGTACCAAAGCGTTGTTTGGGGTGAACACCGATACTTTTATTAAATTTTAACCGATTTCACTATTTTTATTCAGGGCGAGTCTACCTTAAAAATACCTTAGCTTTAGGGAAAGCTTGTAATCGTTTTTCCCAAAACAAGTGCGGTGGGGCATCAGTCAATGCATCCACTGACTCATACATCTCTTTGAAATCTTCAAAACTTCCACCACTGGATGTAAGACTCTTAGCCCATTTATCGCCATGATCCCAGAAGTGATCGAGAATATCACAAACATTATAACACTACTCAGATAAAGCTGCAACCGTTGACTTAGACCCAATTTTCGCATATACAGCAAGAATAAGTTTCATTATAATACGTTATGCTACGCTGGGTAAGTTGGCTTATAGTTTGAACACTATGAAAGAACACTGGTCTCACATTGGTCCCTATACAGAAACAAAGTCAGCAGAGAGTAACCGTCCATGACCAACCGGTAGTAATTTGTCATCTGATCCCAATAAAGCCTTTACAGTTTACAGGATGTACTACGCTTTCGATATGCTACGTCATGTAGATTCTCTTTGAATAGTAATAGGGTTGGGCTTATAACTAAATAAGCTGAGTTTAACTGTAAGAATACAAAGGAACTGGGAAACTCCACTCGCTGTTTTATTGTTGTACTTTTCTTTCGATTATGGTTGTCTGAAAATTAACTTCTTCTGTTTTCATGTTTATTCTCGATTCTTCTTTACAGAGATGAAAATTGAAAACCGTTGTTCTACACATAACCGAGTTGTATAGTGTTGAAACTTGCAAGATCTAGTGCAGTGTCTTTCTCTATAAGCGTGGGAACTCCAGTAGGTGTTGCACGGTCTGCAATGGGTTTCCGCAATCGTTGGCATCGGTCCTGATAGGAGAGACAGTTAACACCACTCTCAGTTTGACAATTATTGTTGATTAGCTTTAAATAGAAAAAAATTACTTGTTTCTAAATTACGTCTACTTTGAATTCATTTAGATTCAAAATAAAAATCTTGAAACTGCTAAGTTTGTCTAGTTCCTGAGTTCATTATCGTTACAGTTACTACGCCACAATGATGATAGTTTTATTGGCGGACAGTAATACTTTTATTTTTCAACTCATTGATCATCGAAAGTTATTATAAAACATAAACCAGTTCTTTATTATGGAGAAGATTGAGAAAAGCGTGAAAATAATTTAACGCCAATGAAATCCCACAGCTGCGAGCACATCTTCCTAAGCGTCGCCCCTTGGTTGGCCTTGTACAGTTTGCAGACACCAAAAAGTAGGCCAAGTGAGAACAAGGTTATTGTAAATTTCATCTCTCGTTGTACTCGGATTGCGGCAGGATGAGTTGCCATGAGTTTGTCAACAATACTTCCAGCAACGTTTTCATGAGGGAAGGACTCGTCTGGAATTTCCTTTCCTAGAAACTCACACAAAGGTTCCCATCCTTGACGGACATCGTACACCAGAAGTTTATCAGGAGGACAATTCTAAAAGTTAAATGAAAAGATACATTATGGAACTGTAAGGTGCTTACGCTTTTAAAAGACAAAAGATAAAAAGAAAAGTACAAATGTTAATGTACTTGTAAGCAATATTGGGTGTGCTGTCTGAATGCTTTTTTCAAAACCATTCCATTATTTACAAAAGAAAAGTCAAATGGATGTTTCATTTCAAGTCCGCAGCGATTCATGGCTGCAAGATAATATTTTGTTCAACATTCAGCTTTTAATCTCATCAAAAATTTTATTTTATATGCTAATTAATAAGGCGCTAGAGGTTATTTAAAGGACGAAGTATAATTAGGCAATCGTTAGCCTAGGTTACTACTCAACTCTATAGCCTACCAAGACTGTTGAAATATTTGAAGTATTTCCATCCAGTTGGTGATAGTAGTTGTACGAGCTTGTAAGTGAAATTTCCATTCATGGCTTTGTATTGGCCGCAGTAGCTCTTGTACCAATCGTCTTCATTCCTCGTTGTCAAAATGACCTTTGTACAAGTTTGTACGTTTTTTAATCAGCAAATCATAACAAACAATAACTTAAATAAATAAATTGGTCATACACTAACCTGATCAATTTATCGTCCAGAAATCAAAAACGTCAAACATAACCTAACTGAAACATCGTTTATGTTTCAGCCGCTTGCTTACCTATAACCTGTTCCGGTACCGAACAAAGCTTACCTTAGCATCCGGGAATGCTTGTAATATCTCTTCCCAAAATAAAAATGTTGGAGCATCAGTTACAGCATCCACTGACTGATACATCTCTTTGAAATCTTCAATACTTCCACCACTGGATGAAAGTATCTTGGCCCACTTATCGCCATGATACCAGAAGTGATCAAGAAAATCATAAACATTGTAACCCAACTCAGATAGAGCTACAACCATGGTTTTGGTTCCGGTCTTGCCATATCCAGCTATAATAACTTTCATTTTGTCGAATCATTCAGGGAAGCCTTCTTCCAGCAAGAAGAGTAAGATAAAACCCTGCTCATAACAAAACATATTTCTTGCAAACTACTGCTGTATGAGACGGTTCGATTAATTATTTATTGATAAATGGCTTACTCGGCTGGTACGACTTGACCAACGGTCCAAAGTACAAATATACCCTTTATTTAAACAATACCTTACTCACATCCATCTATCACATCTATCTCACGTCTTCCTTACTCATCTTACTCACTCTATACTCACAAAATCTTACTCACGATAACTTTCATTATTTTATATTACGTTGGACATTAACTTAAATCTTGTCGGACGTTTTCAAGCAGACACAAAACCGGATACTAAAATACTCGCATCTATCCTGTGAACGCTTTATTGGGCTAAGATATCAACTCTGTGCCTTGTTCTGATGCAGGGCATAACGTATAATGAAAATATTCCTTGTCGTACATCGGAAAATGATATCTCGTTCAGATTTCGTGACGATGCATGGCTGCAAAATTTTAAATTTGTTAAAAATGTAATTCAATGAAACTTAATGGCGCTAAATGAAAAAAAAACGACAAGTGATTAAAATCAAACAAAAACTCCAATCAACAGCTTGGATTCGATTTTGATTAAAAGTAGCATGCTCTGTAGTACCACATTAGTAGCATGCTCTGCGGTGACCGACTTTGTTTGCATTTCAGCTTTACTTAAACAAGCGTGGAGCAAATTTGATAGCAAACAAGAAGCAAAAACAACTGTGGCCATAAATTCTGAGTTTATGAAGAAGGACATGACTCTTGCCCCTCCCCCTAAATATGCCAATGCTTCAGAGATTCGTGGAAATAAAAAGAAAAACCACACTGAATAAATTCATTAAAATCGATTATTATTAACTCATTTAATATTCTCATTCTCGCTGATGTAGAATGGACACTGGCCTGAGAGCTGAATTGCATGCATGAGCAAAGAAAGCACATTTTCTTAGTTGATAATTATTACAGTTGAACAAGTTAAGTAAAGTAACTTGATGATGAAATAAACGGAGCTAAATTTACGTTTATTGCACAAACGGTTAAGGCTTAACCGTTAAGGTGATCTGCACAATTTTTTGTAGGGAATTTGATCGCTTTTAAAACCTTCAAATTTTTAACTTTTTTTTCTTTGCAGACTTAGTTTGGTTGGTATCACTTTCTTACGCTTGGAGCCTCTGCCTCCTAACTGTTACGGATCTTCATGTTCAAGAAATGTTCTTCTGCATAGCAATTTGTTGCTTAATGTTTTGTATAACGAGTACCTGTCCATCTATCGTTTCAAATAGTTTATGGACACTGCACCACTTGGATACCTTGACTTATACAACGATCGACACTTGGCGTTCAAGTTTCTTAAAGTATTTAGTCCACAGTTTGTGCTGAGCGGCAAGCCAAATTGCATAGTTCCATAGAACAATATTTGACAAACTCTCAGTAGCGAATTGCTATACTATTTAAAAATGACGTTTAAGTCAACATTGCTTAAAACATGGCGTAACTTGTAGATAGTCGTACTCATAGCATGAAGTAGTGCACTTGCGTATTTTATAATTTTCGGTGCAGCAATAAATAAAGTATAAATGTTGACGTAAAATGTTATGTTACGTTTTTCCAAGTAGCATGTTCATGCTTTGCACAAACGATGAACTCCAATACACGGCATGTCGGCAATTGTTGAAGATTTTACACCAGTAAGAGGGTTGTGACACTTTCAATTGCAAATTTTATTCTTTTCTAAAGTCAGTTACACTATATATTCTTGCAGTTGCAGTTGCAGTTGCAGTTGCAGTTACTTGTTAAAGTGAAATTACAACAAATTATTGTGAAAACAATCCACGTCCAATCGAATCCCACAACCGCGAACACAACTTTTTTACCGTTCCCCCAAGATTAGCTTTATACATTTGGTAGCAAGCAAGAAGTAGGCCAAGTGAGAGGAGGGTAACTGTAACTTTCATCTCTCGTTGTATGTAGATCAGAGATGGGTGAGTTTCCATGAATTTGCCCAAAACACTTCCACGGACATTTTCACGAGGGAAGGGCTTGTCGGGAATTTCTTTTCCAAGAAACTCACACAATGGTGCCCATCCTTGACGGACATCGTAGACCAGAAGTTTATCAGCAGGACAATTCTGAAATTTGCACAACATTTGGGGAAACTAAGCCAAGGCATACGTATTTTAACGAAGTGTTTGGGACAACATTGTAATACTCAAATGTACTTGTAAGCAATATTGCGTGTGTTGTCTGAAAGCTTTTTTCATGACCATTGCGTTGTTTGAAAACGAAAAGTCGAATGGATGCCTCATTCCGAATCCGAAACGACAAATAACTACGAAATTTTTATATACCCACCTTAGACTTACCAGCACATATCAGACTTAATATTTGGTTAATTTGGGTATACTAAGGCTAGTCTACCACAGAGAGCACTATTAGGTCCACTATAAACCAAAGGACGTCTCTAAAAGACAATCAAACCTTAGTCCATACCAATATTATTGTAGTGCTTAAAGTATTTCCATCCAGTTGGAGATAGTATTTGCATGAGTGTGTAAGTGAAATTTCCCCTCATTGTTTCGTAGTGGCGACAGTAACTTTTGTGCCAATCGTCTTCATTTCTTGTCGTTAAAATCACCTTTGAAGAAGTAGGAATTCAAATGTTAAATTAATGATAAAACCAATGCATAGTGAGAGCAGACTTTTGAATTCAGTTTAACAGGTTATAAACGGCAGTGGGCCAACTAAGGCCCATCGTAATGCCATGCGCAAACACCATATCTTTTGAAAAGCTTGACATCATGGTCCAAAAACGTTTCTTTTAACACAATCAAAGCAATTTAGGTTACTTCAAGGAAAGTTTCACTCATTGGTTTTACTAAAACCATAACTTAAGCAATCGTTCACGTCAATCGTTTGAGCGGTCTTGCTACAAGTAAGTTATTATCAATAATTTATTATTATTTTATTTAATATTGATATTTATTATTATATCATTATTCTTGTTATTATATAATATAGTTATATTATTCTAATACACGTTTTAAGCTTTTTGTCTTTGTCACCTTTCTCGTGCATTAGCTCATGTTGAACAAAACTACAGGTATGTTTGTTTGGTCGTCACAAATGGTAACTTGATAAAACAGGCTACATACAGCATAAAGACAAAAAATATAGAAGCTTGCATAACATACAACTTATTATCAACTCAACTCTCAAGGTTATCAGTCAGGTTTAACCTAATGGGTACCATTCATATGATTCCATCCTAAACTTGATCATTTTAATTTCTATCTTATTTCGGAAGAGGTTATTTAAATGTCCTAAATCTCCGATCCAGTCAATCAGAATTTAACCAAATATTCTATTGTGTTCCGGCTTACTATCTACACTATAACTTGGACCAAACAAAGCTTACCTTAGCGTCCGGGAATGCTTGTAATATCTCTTCCCAAAATAAATATGGTGGACCATCAGTAACTGCATCTACTGACTGATACATCTCTTTGAAATCTTCAATACTTCCACTGCTGGATGAAAGTATCTTGGCCCACTTATCGCCATGATACCAGTAGTGATCATAAAAGTCATAAACTTTGTAATCTAACTCAGATAGAGCTGCATACATAGTTTTTGTTCCGGTCTTGCCATATCCAGCTACGATAACTTTCATTATTTTATACCACGTTGGACATTGACGTAGTTATAACACTATGAAAAGTCGCGTACACGTTGCAGAAATAAAATGCCGCACAATATTCGAAGATAGCGAGCATATGCACAGGATGTTGTGTTAGTTGGTATATTAGCCCAATAAAGCGAAGACAGGATGAATTCAAGTTTTTATTATCCGGTTTTGTGTCTGCTTGAAAACGTCCGACCAGATTTAAGTAACTGTTCTGATGCAGAGCATAATGTATCATGAAAATATTCCTTGTCGTACATTGGAAAATGATATCTCGTTCCGAATTCGTGGCGATGCATGGCTGCAAAATTCTAAATTTGTAAAAAATGAAATTCAATGAAACTTAATGGCGCAAAATGAAAAAAAAACGAAAAATGATTAAAATCAAACAAAAAATCCAAATCAAGATTAAAAACTATCGACAGCTTGCATTCGATTTTTGAAATGTCTATGATATGTTTAATATGAAGGTTTTGATACTGCTTGTCCTTACAGTGATTGACTGGACACTTATGCAACTTTTTTATCATTTTATTACGTAATATATCCCTACGCGTTTTGTTGAGAACCAGCTGTATAGCAATGAAGTTTGTTGCTTATCCTCGTCTGCAAGCGCATCAATTCAGACTCAACTTTCCAGGTTTTCACCGAATGTGTCTCCAATAGTCACTTAATATATAATAGTCAATACAATAGTCACTCCGTTGCTTTGAAAACCACATATAAAGTTTATTTTGGTCAAAGTTGCAATCTTTTACTATTTTTAATGGTAGGAGAAGATAGAATGTAGAAAAGGCGCCGTTGTCAAAAGAATTTATTCTTCCCATTGTGCTTAAATTTACAATAGGGTAGACCTTAGCAGAATGTATTCAGTATCCAGTGATGAATTAATCAGCATTGAAAATGTTAAAATATGGGCTAGTTGCCAGACAAATGATTACGTGTGCCCAAGCAAATAGCCAGAGAATTAGCAGCTCTACGAGTTTGAAAAATACTGATTATTATAAATAGGCAAAAATTCCTGTTTTTTATTGTCAATTACGTCGATTTTCGAATCATCTAAATTCAAATTAGGAGCCTCAAACAGCTCAGATTGACAAATTATTGCGCCATTATCGTCACAGTTATTACGACACGATGGTAACAGTTTCATTGGCGGACAGATTTTTCCAAGACCTCGCGTCATAGCATAGAAATCTAACAACCATAGTTGTTAGTATTTCATGGTCATAGGCAAGCTAACATCGTTCATTTTCAACTCATTAGTCGTATTACAGCTGAAATTTGTGGTACTCGGTTGCATGTGACTGCTTAAAAGTTGTTGTAAAACATAGACTGGTAGTTTATCATTAAGAAGATTTACACAAGTGTGAAAACATTTTAACCCCAGTAAAATCCCATAACTTTGAGCACATCGTCTTAAACGTGCCCCCAAAACTAGCTTTTTGTATTTGGTAGAAAGCTAGAAGTAGGCCAAGTGAGAGAAAACCAACGGTAAATTTCATCTCTCGTTGCATTTGGATCAAAGACGGACGCGTTGCCATCGCCTTGGCAACAATACTTCCAGCAACATTTTCACGAGGGAAAGGCTTGTCTGGGATTTTCTTTCCTAGAAACTCACACAAAGGCGCCCATCCTTGACGGACATCGTAGTCCAGCAGTTTGTCAGGGGGACAATTCTGAAAGCGGTAGAAACACTTTGAAACTACACGACACTTTCTTTGATAAAAGTCACAACAAAGAAATGTTAATGTACTTGTAAGCAATATTGGGTGTGCTGTCTGAATGCTTTTTTCAAAACCATTCCATTATTTACAAAAGAAAAGTCGAAAGAATGTTTCATTTCAAGTCCGCAGCGACTCATGGCTGCAAGATAATTTTACATACAACGACATTCTTGAATCTCATTATAAATCTCTTTCATTTAATATAAATTAGGCAAACGTTAGTCTAGGTTACTACTCAATTCTATAACCTACCAAGACTGTTGACATATTTGAAGTATTTCCGTCCAGTTGGTGATAGTATCTGCATGAGCTGGTAAGTGAAATTTCCATTCTGGACTTTATTCTGGCCGCAGAAACTCTTTAACCAGTCGTCTTCATTCCTTGTTGTCAAAATGACCTTTGTACAAGTTTGCACATCTTTTTAATCAGTAATTAGCGGTAACAAACTCTTCATTTTGAGTTCAATTTTACTGATTGTAGTATATAAACAGCAACATAATCATATGATGACAAAGTTAAGCATAAATTTGTTTCAAGGCAACCCTTGTAAATATGACGTCAAAGAATGCAAACTCAGTAAAACATGACGTAAACAAAGATACATTTGAGTGACAGGTACTTTTCTGTATCACTTGCACGGAACAAAGCCTACCTTAGCATCCGGAAATGCTTGTAATATCTCTTCCCAAAACAAGCATGGTGGGGCGTCGATGACTGCATCCACTGACTCATACATCTCTTTGAAATCTTCAATACTTCCACCACTGGATGAAAGTATCTTGGCCCACTTATCGCCATGATACCAGAAGTGATCAAGATAATCATAAACATTGTAACCCAACTCAGATAAAGCTACGGCCATGGATTTAGTCCCAGTCTTTGCATATCCAGCTACGATGACTTTCATTGTTGTGAGCTACGAAGGGATTAGGACGCATACACTGTTACTACGCTGGTAGTATTGCGAAACGAGTTTCTAACAACCAGCTTACCTAATACCACGCTAGTAGTCTGCTCTGCGGTTACCGACTTTGTTTGCATTTCAGCCTTGCTCAACCAAGCGTGTAGCATGTTTGAAATAGCAAACAAGAAGCAAAAACGTCTGTGGCCATAAAATCTGGGTTTATGAAGGGGGACATGACCCATGCCCCTCCCCCTAAATATGCTAATGCTTCAGAGATTCGTGGAAATAAAAAGAAAAACCACACTGAATAAAATGACGTTTAAGTCAACATTGCTTAAAACATGGCGTAACTTGTAGATAGTCGTACTCATAGCATGAAGTAGTGCACTTGCCTATTTTATAATTTTCGGTGCAGCAATAAATAAAGTATAAATGTTGACGTAAAATGTTATGTTACGTTTTTCCAAGTAGCATATTAATGCTTTGCACAAACGATGAACTCCAATACACGGCATGTCGGCAATTGTTGAAGATTTCACACCAGTAAGAGGGTTGTGACACTTTCAATTGCAGATTTTATTCTTTTCTAAAGTCAGTTACACTATATATTCTTGCAGTTGCAGTTACTTGTTAAAGTGAAATTAACACCATATTATTGTGAAAACAATCCACGTCCAATCGAATCCCACAACCGCGAACACAACTTTTTTACCGTTGCCCCAAGACTAGCTTTATACATTTGGTAGAAAGCAAGAAGTAGGCCAAGTAAAAGCAGGGTAACTGTAACTTTCATCTCTCGTTGTATGTAGATCAGAGATGGGTGAGTTTCCATGAATTTGCCCCAAATATTTCCGGCAACATTTTCACGAGGGAAAGGCTTGTTTGGAATTTCCTTTCCTAGAAACTCACACAGAGGCGCCCATCCTTGACGGACATCGTAGACCAGCAGTCTGTCAGGAGGACAATTCTGAAATTTGCACAACATTTGTGGAAACTAAGCTAAGGCCTACATAGTTTAACGACGTGTTTGGGACAACATTGTAATACTCAAATGTACTTGTAAGCAATATTGCGTGTGTTGTCTGAAAGCTTTTTTCATGACCATTGCGTTCTTTGAAAACGAAAAGTCGAATGGATGCCTCATTCCGAGTCCGAAACGATAAATAACTACAAAATTTTTATATACCCACCTTAGACTTACCAGCACATATCAGACTTAATATGCGGATAACCTGGTTATACTAAGACTACTCTACCATAGAGAGCACTATTAGGTCCACAATAAACCACAGGACGTCTATAAAAGACAATCAAACCTTAGTCCATACCAGTATTATTGTAGTGCTTAAAGTATTTCCATCCAGTTGGAGATAGTATTTGCATGAGCGTGTAAGTGAAATTTCCCCTCATGGTTTTGTAGTAGCGACAATAGCTTTTGTGCCAATCGTCTTCATTCCTTGTCGTTAAAATCACCTTTGACGAAGTAGGAATTCAACCTTTAAATGAATGATGAAACCAATGCATAGCGAGAGCAGAATTTCTATTTGAATTCAGTTTAACGGGTTATAAACGGCAGTGGGCCAACTAAGGCCCATCGTAATGCCATGCGCAAACACCATATCTTATGAAAAGCTTGACATCATGGTCAAAAAACGTTTCTTTTAACACAATCAAAGCAATTTAGGTTACTCCAAGGAAGTTTTCACTCATTGGTTTTACTAAAACAATAAACTAAGCAACCAGCCACGTAAATCGTTTGAGCGGTCATGTTATAAGTTAGTTAGTATAATTGTTATTATAATATTTATTATTAGTATTATATTATTATTTTTGTTATTATATAATATAATTGTATTATTTTAACACACGTTTTAAGCTTTTTTTGTCTTTTTCACCTTTTTCGTGCATGAGTTCATGTTGACAGAAACTACAGATATTGTTGTTGTGTGGTCGCAAATGATAACTTGATAAAATAAGCTACGTATTAAATACAAAAAATATAGAAGCTTGCATAACATAAGGTACAACTTATTATATATAACTCAAGTCTATCGGTCAGCACGACCCTAATGGGTATATGGCACCATTCATATGATTCCATCATAAACTTGATCATTTTATTTTCTACTTTATTTCGGAAGAGGTTATTTAAATGTCCGAAAACTCAGATCCAGTCAATCAGAATTTAACCAAATATTCTATTGTGTCCCGGCTGACTACCTACACTATAACTTGCACCAAACAAAGCTTACCTTTGCATCCGGGAAAGCTTGTAATATCTCTTCCCAAAATAAATATGGTGGACCATCAATTACAGCATCCACTGACTGATACATCTCTTTAAAATCTTCGATACTTCCACCACTGGATGAAAGTATTTTGGCCCACTTATCGCCATGATACCAGAAGTGATCAAGATAATCATAAACATTGTAACCCAACTCAGATAAAGCTACAACCATGGATTTAGTCCCAGTCTTTGCATATCCAGCTACGATGACTTTCATTGTTGTGAGCTACGAAGGGATTAGGACGCACACACTGTTACTACGCTCGTAGTATTGCGACATGAGTTGCTAACAACTAGCTTACCTAATACCACATTAGTAGTCTGCTCTGCGGTGACCGACTTTGTTTGCTTTTCCGCCTTGCTCAACCAAGCGTGCAGGAAGTTTGAAAGTAAACAAGAATCAAAACGCCTGTGGCCATATAAAGCTGAGTTCATGAAGAGGGAAATGGCTTCTCTCTTCTACATAACATAACATAACATAACGAATACTGTAATGCAACTGTACGCTTACAACCTTATCCACGGAATGAATAAAATCGGAGAGCAGAGCCATTGTAACTTTTATTTCTCGTTGCATGCTCAACGCAGCAGGGTGTTTTGCTAAAAAATTATCAATAATAATGTTTCCAGAAACGTTTTCATGAGGGAAGGGTTTGTCGGGAATTTCCATTACAAGAAATTCACACAGGGGCGCCCATCCTGGACGGACATCGTAGACCAGCAGTTTATCAAGAAAACAATTGTAAAATTTGTATAATATTTGTGAAACTACAAGATAAACAAAATTTTTTTAACGTAAATTAAATTAAAATTTATCATGAATAGCCGAAGAAAACTGCAAAATGTTGTAGTCTACTTTTAAACAATACTTCATGTGCTGTTTAAGTCTTTTTCATAACCATTGAATGAATATTGTAAAAATCGAATGCATGTCTCATCACGAATCCGTAGCGATGCATGTCTGCAAAACATTTTCACATACTGCCTGGCGTGTGTTGTTTTACCATCAACAAGGATTGAAGACGACTGATACAAGAGCTACTACCACCGGTATAAAGTCTTGAGCGAAAATTTCACTTATCAACTGATACAGCTAATTATTATCACCAACCGGATGGAAATACTTCAGACACTGTTACTACGATCTTGGTACAGAAAATAGATAAACATTTGCCTATTTAAACTTTGGTTTTATTGTCATTTTTGCTACGCAACGCCCAAGTAATTATGTGTATGGTGAAGTGGCTGGTCAAGTCAACACACGGACGAATGAACATTCAAGGACAACTCATCCAAAGTATGAATTAACTGTGATAATATTATAATAATAATCAAAAGTAATATACAGATTGTGTAAGATTTACAATTCTCGTCTATAAGCGTCGAATCAGCGAAGCATAACACTGCGTGACGTAATCGATTGCTTCCTGCTTATTGTGTGAGCATTATAAGTTATTCATTCCTTCTTGCTTTTACGATCAACGCCGCAACATGTCTTTATGCTGTTGCTGTGTCAATGTTTTATCGAAATGTATTCGTTCAAAGAAGCTTCAATATAATCAGAATATACAGTTCTCATTCTTGTGCAACCAATTGTTGCATACAACTTGAAGAACTTCAGTTTCAAGATAGACAAATTTGTCATCATCTTCAAGACAATTAGCGTTAAGGTGAACAATTAAGTTCAAGATTAAGAAAAGCAGACAACGACCTTTGAGACTCATATATCATGGAGCGCAATAAACAATTCTATTAACAAACATTGTAGTGAAGTGGTCAACCTTACAGGTTAAGGTACAACTAAAAACAACCATTTCATTACAAAACAAAGGAAATTTCAAACCAAAGATACTGGTTGGGTAATCCTGGGTTTAATCGTCTGGGAGTTGAATTGACCTGGACCCATATGGTAAGATTCAAGACTGAAAGCTGTACATAATATTATCTTGCAGTTATGAGTCGATATGGACTAGAAATGAAACATCCATTTGACTTATCTTTTGTGCATAATGGAATAGTTTTGAAAAAGAGCATTCAGACAGCACACCCAATATTGCTTACAAGTACATTTGTTTTTATCTTGTGACCTTCGTAAAAAAAACGTTTTGCAGTTTCAAAGTGTTTATACTAATTTTAAAATTGCCTTTCCGATAAACGTTTGGTTTTTGATGTCCGTCAAGGATGGGCACCTTTGTGTGAGTTCCTTGGAAAGGAAATTCCCAGACAAGACCTTCACTCATGAAAACGTTGCTGGAAACATTGTCGGCAAACTCATGGCAACTCATCCTGCCCGAATCCGAATGCAACGAGAGATGAAAGTTACAATCCTCTTTCTCTCACTCACTTGCCGTAATTCTTGGCTTCTACCAAATATAAAAATCTAATCTGAAGGCGAAGCTAAAGATGTTATGTGTCAATTGTGAGATTCGTTTGGAGGTGGATTGTTTTCATTTACATTAATCTGATGTTTATGTTCTTAACGGGTTAATGCAACGGCAAGATTACGCATTATCTGTGACGTAATGGTGACAGTGATTGCTGCAAGTACATTACAGTATTTGGTTATAAATCTTAGTACTTAACTTAACTATAAATTACAAAATTCGGGCAAATTGTGTTTAAAACCGTTTGAGAAGTATTTTGCTATAACGCTGTCTCCGAGTTATTTAAAAAAGGACCATACCTTTCTCTCAAGAGACACCTAGTTTAGTTGAGTTCAACTGTGAATTGTTAATTAATCCTATCAGCAGGCTGTATGTGATGGATGAGGGCATTGGGCCACTTCCCCCTTCATAAACCCAGCTGTTTATGGCCACAGGCATTTTTGCTTCTTGTTTTCTATCAAACTTGCTACACGCTTGGTTAAGCAAAGCTGAAATCCAAACACAGTCGGTCACCGCAGAGCAGGCTACTAATGTGATGTTAGGTTGTATGTGCTCCTGGGCCGTAACTGATCAGCAGTCACAAGGTTTTTACATTGCAATTTGATATGACGTGGCGATGTAAAAACGAATACGCGTTTGCTCTAATGCTACTGTACGGTGCTGCAACCTCATCCTCTGAATGAACAAAATCGCCGCTACATGTCGAAACGTTTCTCGAGCGAATCACATTCACTGTCCAAAAACCTTTCTAGAACAACGCTAATGCACCTTAATTTCATTCGCTTAATGTGATGTCTATGTGAATATCGCTGTCTCGGTTAAGAGTTGATGTTAGATTTTACTAGTTTGAGAGTGTTTTTAATTCGGTAACGTTATTGTTTGAATCCCGGATGACTGTGTTACACTTAGCGCATTTTCCAGTTGGAATATTTCTATATTCTTCTTTCAATTGGTGCAGCAGATGTCATCCGAAAAAGGACCACGGTGAAAAACATAAATCCTCCTTAAATGCAAAAATATTCACCAACTGATTTCCATAACGAGCATAACGTATCAAGCACCGGCCATCGGTGGGTCTTATGCATTCTGCAGGAGCCAAGAAGTAAAGCAAGGAAGAGCAGAGCGATTGTAACTTTCATTTCTCGTTGCATGCGCAACGCAGCAGGATGTTTTGCTAAAAAATTATCAATAATGTTTCCAGAAACGTTTTCATGAGGGAAGGGTTTGTCTGGAATTTCCTTTCCAAGGAACTCACACAAAGGCGCCCATCCTTGACGGACATTGTAGACCAGCAGTTTATCGGTAGGGCAGTTCTGAAATTTTTATAACATGTATTCTGAAATTTGTATTTGTAAAACTACAAGATAAACAAAAATTTGTATAATTTATCTTGAACAGCCGAAAAAAGCTACACAATATTGTAGCCTACTTGTAAGCAATACTGCATGTGCTGTTTAAAAGCCTTTTTCAAAACCATTTCATTTTGTACAAATGAAAAATCGAATGCATGTCTCATTCCGAATCCGTAGCGATGCGTGTCTGCAAAACATTTTCACATACTGCCTGGCGTGTGTTGTTTTAGAATCAGATGCAAATTACATCTGGAACCTGGTAACCGAAAGTACAATGAATACAAATAAACGCTTACGAATGCTGTTGTCATGTTTGAAGAACTTCCATCCAGTTGGTGATAGT
Organism: Clavelina lepadiformis; assembly: GCF_947623445.1. NCBI lineage: Eukaryota > Metazoa > Chordata > Ascidiacea > Aplousobranchia > Clavelinidae > Clavelina > Clavelina lepadiformis. The sequence goes on from NC_135241.1 coordinate 24,058,898, forward strand.
ATTTGCATGAGCTTGTAAGTAAGACTTTCGTTTATGAATTTATACTGGCCGCAGTAGCTCTTGTACCAGCTATCTTCATTCCTTGTTGTCAAAATGACCTTCGTATAAACACAGCTTAATCAAGCTTAATAGCGAAATGACCAAAAATTTATTATGGCGATTTCAATAGTGAATTTTAATAGTTTAGATGATTGGTGTTTTTAGTAAGTGATTGTGTGTTCTCTGGCTAGGAAAAATGTGGCGATGGTGCGGGCTGTATTAATGTTTTTTGATGACATAACGCCAGAGTGTTTAATTGTTACTTTGAGCTACTGTTGTCTATTTAACTTTTTGACTCCGTTGCTTATACTCTTATTGTTTCTTTAAGTCAACATAAAGTCCAAATTCTTATATTCCAAAAAGTAGTTGTAGCCTAATTACATAAAAAGAAATAATTATGTACCATTTCCAAAAACACACTTTCAGAGAGACCTTTTATAAGCCGAGATTCTCAGAAGACATTTTACCAAGAGAACTAAACCAAAATTATTTCCTTTTTTCCATTATCATATATGCTATAGCCAATCAGAGTTAGCCTCCAGTTAAAAATCACATATCGATGTGTTACAAAATATTGTTTGTTTAAGCACTAACAGTCTGACAACACTTTTACGCCACAGAACGATGTCAATGAGAACACGTCTAACTTCGTAACACTTTAAGTGTACTGCAAGTACTTGAAAAGCGGGTTACTCTACCAAACGGATCCGTGTCATAGTTAAGCTTGACAGCTAATGTATAGCCACGTAATACAACATGAACATACTTTAAATAACACATTTTCCCTGGTCAGAGAACACACACTCGCTTAGTAAAAGCGCCAATTATGTAAATTATTACAATTCACTATTGAAATCGCCACATCATCATGTCATTATGACAAAGTCTCTACTTAACTATTACCTTAGCGTCTGGGTATGCTTGTAATATCTCTTCCCAAAACAAATAACACGGGGAGTCCGTAACTGCATCCACTGACTCATACATCTCTTTGAAATCTTCAATGTCTCCACCATTGCCGGCGGAAAGTATCTTGGCCCACTTATCGCCATGATACCAGAAGTGATCAAGAAAATCATAGACGTTGTAACCCAACTCAGATAAAGCGACAGCCATGGACTTTGTCCCAGTTTTGGCATATCCAGCCACAATAACTTTCATTGTTTTATACCAGTGGTGTCCAAACGTTTTCGTTGAGAGCTATGAACATAAATGTTAACCGGTAGCCGGTGGGATCACGTCAATTAACCGTGAACAAATTAACCGGCGACAATTGGTCTTGATCAACTGACCGGCAACAAATTGGCCGGCGACACAAATCAACCGCTATGCATTTTAACCGTACAATTGTATGAAATAAGCAGTCCAAATTAGCATTGTTGTTTATTCAAATTATATGATTTAAGTGATAATGATTTATATCATTTGTGAACCGTGACCTGCTTGCTAACCATGTGCTTCCAGTTTCTTTTTGTGCAATAAACTTCCTTATTTGTCAAATAACAGTTTGTGTAAATTTTAGTGCCCTTATTACGTAGTGTCATAGGCTATGCGTTTTGCAGCGAAGTTGTTTTAATGTATTACTCGTATTTCCGGAAGTCTTTTTGTTTATTTAAATAAATGTTTCAATTTGTATTGAAATAAAAATAAATTTTGTTAAAAAAAGGAAATAATTACAAACAAATATTTACTTTTCATATAATATACTACCATCAACTTAAACACAATAATTCAGCACTTGCACGGTCAATTTACCTCCCGGTCAGTTTTGATTCCGGTCAGTTGGTTCTAGGTCAATTTACGTCACGGTCAGTTGTCCCCGGTTAGTTTCCCCAGTCGATCACGGTATCCTAGTCCAACTAGTAAACCACGGACTGATGCCAAGCCGACCGCGAAAGGCTTAGGAAAAACATTGAACAAATAGGCTTAGAGCAGTTTCAGATGTGTAAGTTTTTGTTTTCCGTGCAAAGTTGGGCCGATTACCTCCATGAAGTAATCGAGTAACTAGACCTAGATTCAATGCGTTACTTTGACTTTGCTTGATTTTTAATAGGCCTCTGTAGGCACTGTTTATACGAATTAATAGATATTTTTTACACTCTTTCCTTTGCTTGGGTGATAGTTGTTAAGAGTATTTCCAACTCCAAAACAACTCGTAACATCGTTGCAAATAATATTCATCTAATTACATTAATCAGGCCTTCCACTCGAAATAACGACCAGTTTCAATATAGAATATAGCCTATCTGTTTTCTGCTGCCTTCGTTCTAGTGTTTCTTCTGTGTATTATTCGTAAATTCCAGCACTTTGTACCTATACTCATAACATGGGTTTTACAAATTACATGCAAAATGTACTTTGCAAAACCACTTCACTACCACTTAAGCTTGTGATGATAATGTAAGATTGCTTGCAAATCGAATGCCGCATAGAATTCTTGTTTACGGAAATCGGCAAAGCAAAGCATTGCGTTACGTAATCAATTACTCTCTGTTTATCGTATTAAGTCGTGACAAAAATGTCGTGCATGCCTGCATTGCGTGTGTTGTTATTCATAGTTGTTCAATGCGTTACAGTCTAGGGATCACGTGAAGTGACCGTGAACAAATTCACTGGCGACAACTGGTAGTGGACAACTGACCGGCAACAAATTGGCCGGCGATCAAATTAACCGTGACGTAAATTGGCCGGCGATGAAATTAACCGTCGATAAATTGGCCGGCGATCAAATTAACCGGCGACAAATTGGCCGTCAAAAGGTCAAAATTCTAATTCACTATCTAGTCGCTATCTAGTCACTATCCAATTTAGTATGTGTATTGCAGTCAAGGTTGCCACTCGTAGAGTGTTTTGGCCCCTTGTAGGGTGTAGGGTGACCCTACGGGTTTTTCACCTTTATTCATAGATTTCCTATTGTTACATGCATTTTCCCGGTCTAGACGAGTTGTTTGATGAGATTATGAAACAATGCGTTGTAGCCTATCTCATGTAGTAACAATGGACTCATTGCAATAACAATGGACACTTTAGTTAAGTAGGCTAAATTGTCAGATTGAAGCTGTACGTCAGGACTCCCCTAGTTTTAAGTCTTGGTTATGGTTATACTAATAATTGTAAATTGCAAAAAGAGTTGGAGATCAACTTAAACACAATAATTCAGCACTTGCACGGTCAATTTACCTCCCGGTGAATTTTCATTCCGGTAAGTCTGTTCCCGGTTAGTTTGTTCGCGGTCAATTTACATCACGGTCAGTTTGTTCGCGGTCAATTTACGTCACGTTCAGTTGTCCCCGGTGAGTTTGTTCGCGGTCATATGTCATAGAACCTACAGTCTACTAAGTTAACCCTAGAAAATGGTCGACTTTATTATGTAGCTGTCCCAATGTTCTATCTAAATGTATTCGTTCAATGAAGCTTCAAATATAATCAGAATATAAAGTTGTCGAGGTGTACAATTAATTCCAAGATCAAGAAAAGCATTACAACTGTTTATGGTGCCAACGAGCTCGGTGAGAACTACGCTTTTCATTCATCAAGAAACCTATGAACAGTTAAATTTGAGGTTGAGAAAAGTCTAGTGATCTCAGACTACAAGTTTGGAAGATATGTCTTATCTACAACTTATGCAACACTCATTGGATCCAGCCGACGGACATCTCGACAACATGATTTTCGGACATTTCAACCTCAACGACGGTGATGATGAATCGTCTGGACTACAACCAACTTTGGAAGCAACAATGACCGACAAACAGACCACACTAAACCATCCACGAGGCGTGGCAAGCCAGTAAAGAGACTTTTTCGGTATTTGGACATTCAGTAATGATTTTTTGTTTGTTTATTCTATAATATAGAATAGAATCTATATATATCATAGCGTGTTGTTTTGTATTTTACTGTATGTTTTTGGTCAAGCCTATAAAGCATAACTTGAATCTTATGCCTAGAATATTGTCCATTTGTATCGCTGTCAAATTGTTAATACCTCTCAAAGGTGTATAATGACCCGTGGTAGGAATTTCTGACAATATGATTTTACGTTTATAATAGCGTTATTGTGCAGTTTACGCTTAATTGATGGTGGCTTAATTGCCATACTCTCTAACGGTTCAACCAAGCCGTGGAGAAATATTTCTTTGTATTATTTTGTTATGCTTTAAACATAGCGGTTGTTTTCGAAGGTTAAACAAATACCCGAGGTTAACACCGATAAACTATGTTGAATGTCAATTACAAAACGTATTTGACTAATTTTTTATATATTTTGTAATACGTTTATTTCCAAGTGAAATGTTCACACAGCTATACTGGTAAAACCAGATGCTGAAATATTATTAAATGGTCTTGTGATGATAAGACGAGATTAAACTATACAGAAGGAATAATGTATAGAGTTTTGTTTACGGAAATCAGCATCACGAAACGTGAGAGGAGTATCTTGCTGACGATTTCCTAATTTTGCGAATCTGCTCAAAGAAGCTAATGCATTGTGTGTTAAATGACATCCTGTGTTCTGTTTTCTATTTAAAGTCGTGACATTGTTTTGTACACTAATTTTGCTTTATGACTTAAAGACAACATGTAACCACCTTTTTGCTAATATATTGCCAATATGAATTGTATTGTAACTATGTTTCAACGTTTATTGTCTTTGATCTATACTTAACGTGTTTTATTGACTTTTGTTTTCAACACTTTTCTTTTAATTATTACTTATCGGGAATTTTTTTATCATAATCATAAAATTCCTTTTGTTTCACTAAAGAAATTTTCTTGTAGAAGGTTATGTGATGATACTATGAATTAACATAATATAAGATTGTGTACGACATAGAATTCTCGTCTATCGAATCAGCGAAGCATAACAATGCATGACGTAATCGATTGCTTCGTGCTTACTGTGTGTGCATTTTGATTTATTCAGTCTCTTTTTGCTATAACGAACAACGCCGCAACATGTAGGACTTTATGCTGTAGTTGCTGTAACAATGTTTTATCTTGATGAATTCGTTCAATGAAGCTTCAATATAATTAGAATATAAAGTTGTCGAGGTGTACAATTAATTCCAAGATTAAGAAAAGCGAAACAACGACTTTGAGACTCATTTATCATCGAAGATAACAAATAATTCAACAGACAAACGTTGTAGTGATTTGGTCGCCCTTACAGGATAAGGAACGATAAACAATCATTTCATTACAAGCTCATCAGAAAAATAAACAAAACCTCATATACCGCAGAACTAGTCTAACTTTTTAGCTCTGCGACCCCATTTTAGAAAAGAAATTTATATGCGACCCCTTGATGAGTAGCCTACACGTGAATGATACTAAAACAATAAATGACTAATTCCAAATCTCAAGTAATGAAGATCTCAGAGGGCAAAATCATACAAATGCACACAATCCACCAAAGTACAGTAACAGTAGCCTATACTATACAGTAACAAAAGAACCACGTAATTGAAACAGTCAAACGAATAAAAAATTATTAAAAAACAATTCAGTTCAAAACTTGAATTTGTTTCACGACCCCAAACGTATATTTCGTAAACCGTTTAATAATTCGGTAACCGGTGATAATTCCATCTTTTAAAGTAATAGTCGTAAGGCTAATCGTGTGTCGAATGAGTAATCCCACCGAACGGCTATGGCTGGTCACTGTACGGTACGATTGGATGGTTTAGGCTACTGGTGTAGACTACTGAGATCTAGGCGATACCGGTATGTATGGATAAGGTTTGCATAGTGATTGATGCACACCGCATGCCACAGTAATAGATCCGGACTAAAATATGATACAGTTTGATTACTGGCTAGTTTAACAAATAGCATAGGTTTATCTGTGGAATGGCATCGGTACTGCAGTTAAAACCGTTGGAATTGCCTTGCACAAACTATAAACGGATCTCACTAAAAATCTGAAAAAGCGGAAATGAATGTAATGTCACCTCATTTTGCCATTCCATGTAAAAGTGTGTCATGTTATGAGCATCAATGAAAGCATCAATACCAGATTTAAACTAAGCAACAAAATTTCAATCTTTTAATTAAATTCTATAAGTCCAGGATCTTATTGTAACCTTTGCTCTGCAAAGAAAAACTTGTCCCAGGTATGTCAAGATCATGAGCGGAAATTCAGGGATAGACTTTGGGGACATGTCCCACTCCCACCCAAGACCCAATATATGGCTTTGACCAGGAGAGTTGTAGAGCGTAGGCTTAGAGACAGAGAATTCATAGATTGAGTCAGATTGTTCGATAGATAAACGATCAACTCAATTTTAACCAGGTGCAGCAAATTATTTTGAGCATAAATTACCTATAAATACTTTGTTATTTGATTTCTATGCGTACATAACAAACAATAGCTACAACTGAAAAATCCCCTAATCTGAAAGCGTAACAGTATTTGTCAATCTTTCTGCAAAGTAAGATTATGCCGATTAATTATCTTACTTGGATTAAGTTATATGTTTTATTGCTAAGCTTTGCACAGTGCTTGCTATATAGCCCAATCAATCATTTTATTTTTGCTCTAAAACACGGTGGAGACGAAAGATCAAGCCAGTTGTAACATATGATATTGGAATGTTTATTGTATGCACACTGCCGGACGTATTACAATAACATCCTTCTACGTCACATGCCATACTGGTTTCGCTCCCTCGGTCAATGGAGAGGTTTAAACAACATGAGTTGATTCTTTTGTTTTGATACGACGTTACCTGTGCTTAATGATAACTTGTTTAGTTTGGTAAATATTGCCTGAGTTTTTATGACTAAGTTTTGTTTTAAACAGTTGCAGGATTTTGCTTTGAACACATAGTTTTGTGTTCAGTTGAATTATTGTTTATTTTAGTTTAGTTTATATCTGATTTTAACATTAAATTAAAAAGATGGAATACAACAACAACCACGCCACTGAAATACTCAGCAACTTGAACGAGTAAGTTGTTAATTTCAAATAGTGCTCATTTGTACAAGTTTTGTGTGAAACATTCAGTTTTAGAAAATGCTGTTTTATATATTTTGATAATTTTCTCATAGAAATGCCATTTTTACACATCATAATTATGGCTGGTGCAATAAGTAAATATATGTTATGTACATTTTGACAGTAAAGGTTGTAGAATTGCTTGTTGAGAGGTTAATAGTTTAAGCTTAATTTGACCGGAATACATCTTCACCCTGTCATTCATGGGCACATAAATGACATAGTTGAGTAATAAAGTTGTGTCCTTGAGCTTTGTTTACTTAAAAGTGATGAAAGCCTTAAACCTTTGTATTCTTTAAGCGACATTTTTTAGCTTTGAATTGTTGAGTTCACAACAAAAAGTTGAGTGCGTGTCATAAACTAAAACTAACTAGGCATCTTTTTTAGCATAATTCAGCATTTTTGTATCTCAATAAGCAACACAACTGTTGCAAACAATACAATGAACAAATGAATGCCGTGTTATGGTGAACATAATTTTATTCTTTGACTTAACAAAGGCTCGATGATATTATTGATCCCTCCTCCCCTAACGCAGGCTGGGTTCCAACGCGGAAAATCAACCTTAGTCCAGGTCACTTTTACGACCGAAGACAGCTTCGAGGCTACAAAGAAGCTGGCGTTTTACTTTCAGACATTACAGTTAATTATTACACAGCATGGCACTGCAAGCTCCCAATCAGCTCCCTGACAGGCACATTGTCCAAATGATCATGGAGCTTGTTCATAATCGGAGCTTCATCCTCACCACCGGTCACAGATAACGGAGTAGGATGCAACCCGTCAAGACAACCCACAAGGATCGATCCTGCCCCCTCACCTTCAACTTGTACACGCATGTGACCTCTTGAACATAATGTCGTCTACGAGGATGACCTGGCGATTGTGCATTTGGCAAAGAATTGAGAACTAGTGAAGAAGACCATTTGTCTAGACCTAATTACTTCATCAGCTTATCTCCAGGAATGGGTAGTATAGGTCAGTAAAACCAAGTTGTTGTCACCATCATTGCATCTCAACCACAGGGAAGCAAAGCATGAGCTTAGAGTTAACAAGAACAGCTTTGTCCGTCTTGTCCTGCTGCATATACCTTGAGGTAATCCTGGACAGATTGCTCACATATCATCAACACTTTGAGTCATACATCCATCCATTACATTACATCCAACGACACCTTGATAAGACGACTGGTGGGCTCAGGTTGTGATTTTCACTCTTCATAGTATAATTCTATCTATTCTGTTCCCCACCACCTACTCTGCACCTGTGTAGTGTCGCACACAAATCCACCAAATCAACAAGTGTTGTAAACGACATACTATGACTGGATATCTGCATCTCACACCATTGGACAGTCTTCACATGTTCTTGGGCTCCTCGATAGAAGCACTCTTACTTTCGTTGGTTAGGCAATGAAGCCATTGCATCTTCCCCACCCAAAACTTTTTGCCCTAGCAAGCAAGTAAGCCGACGACTAGAATAAGGTCCCTCATTTGTACTGGTCTCACTACAACTGTTAGAACAAACCAAAAACTCAGGCGTCAATGCAACTGGAATGTAATGCGGAGTGTCAAGAAAGCCGTGCAAGACTCTGCAGCTTCATCATCGACGTCGATCCCACTTCAACGGACTTTTGTTTGCCCAGGATAACTTGGGCATGGTGTAACCACCTGCCAACCGGTGTCGGACGTTTCCGCTCAAATCTCTATTATTGGGGAATGACAAACTCTGCAGCTTGTGAGTGTGGTGCGGAGTTGCAAACTGCAGGCCATTCTGTGTACGACTGTTTTATTTGTCATGCTTTCTATGGAATATAAGACCTACGGGTTACAAGCGACAGCACAACTTATAGGCTGGCTCATAGTCATGTCCTCATTTATGAATTTTTCAGTTTGCTGTTTAAGGACTTAGGCAGATCCAGGATTTTGATCGCTATAGACTGCCTACCATAACGAAGTCTCTACTCTAATGTGATGAGATGCTGTTATGTCATTGATTGCGATTATTGTATGGGTTGATATCTGTCACAATTTTGCTAAGTTGATTGCCAAAAGTAAAAGTAGTTTTCTGTTTCATGATCTATCTGTTATAAAGGGAAAGAACAACTACAAAGGACTTCTGTGATTTCACAATAAAAGCTGGAGGAAAACAATTCCCTGTTCACAAATGTGTGGTTGGTTCATTCTCAGAATATTTCAAGAAAATGTTCACTACAAAGGTGGAATATATTAGATATTGTAACTTTCCTTACTCAGTAATATGTAACATGCTTTAAGTGTTTGCTATCGCTTTGTTATTTTTAGATGAGAGAAAGTTATTCAAACGAAGGAAGCGTTAAAGAAGTCAGTGGTCCAACAATGGCATCGATCATTAACTTCATATACACTTCATGCATAATTCTCACTCATGACAATGTATATGATGTACTGGAAGCAGCAGAATATCTACGCGTTACAAGTAACTGTTATTACTGCAGCTGATTCTGTGATAGTTGTTGATATAACGCTGTGCATAAAGATTGCTGGTATTGAGTTGCACAGAACATATTTCGATTTTTAAAATATGATAAATAATTTCAATGTTTGTGAATGAACTCAATATAATGTGATTCAGGAAACTTCATCGAACATTTTACTTGAATAGGCGGCAACTGTAGATGAATGTTATATTGTGATTAGGTGATAAGTTTTGTTCTGGGATAACTTGGAAGATATTTTAAGGTTTGAAGGAGTACTGCAGCGAATTTTTCAAAGCATCACTCAATGGAGAAAATTGTTTGAAAATTCGATCTTATTCAAACCGATACAACATGGGTGATGTTGTTCAAGCAACTGAAACTTTCATTTCTAAAAACCTGGGAGCAGTTTTGAAAAGTTCAGATTTCCTTCAGTTTAATGTTGATGATGCCCTGGCTATGCTTAAGTTGGAATCAGAGCAGGTACAGCATGTTGGTGGTAATCTAGGTTTTGTTAATTTAGTGAAAAGGCTTCCGCATATTAAACATTTTTCCAGTATATTTAATGACAAATGTAGTCTGTCTTCATTTCTCATCATGAACTTCAAGCAAAATCTTTCAATTTGTTTCAGGATTCGATCGATGAGGACAAGTACAAGAGTGTGGTTTCTTGGACAAAATATAGTTTAGACGAGAGAAGAAAACATTTCAATGATTTGTTTCTTCTCGTTCAGCTCAATTCTTTATCAAAGAAATTCTTAAATGAAGTTGTTTATAGAGAAGTAAGCTTACCTAAGTGTTGGCCTTATTAAGTGAATGTGTTTATTTTAACTTGCATGGATTCTAATGAACTTTATTGCATCTAAATCCATCATCATTGGATACAAAATTGGATACATTACATGTTATTTAGATACATTGGATAAATATAAAAGTCCAGATCTCTGGAACCAGAGTCTTCCCATTTGATTTAGTTCAATATGATGTCCATAACATCAAATTAACTTCAAAATAATAATTTTTTTGCAGGAACTGGTCAACCAATCAGCTGACTCCATGAACTTGCTCATAACTGCTTTGTTTGCTCGGATACCAGGAATTATTGACAACAAAGATAATTGTGAGTCATGTTGGCCTTAAATTTGAAAAGTTTTACTTATATTGAAATTAATCAAAACAACTACCAAAACTTACAACATCGGTTCCAAGAGCATTAAAATGATTTCCTTAAAACCGAAGTTGTTTCAATGGCTACATCATGTACTTGATTTTCTTATTTTTGACAGGTCAGTCTGATGAGATACTTATCATTTGTGGATGGGGTTGTGAACAAAGTGTTGTCAAGTTCAACACCAAGACAGAGCAGTGGAATGACATGCCAGTATGTTTGCTTTATAATGAATTTATTTAAAAGTGAAAACGTTGATGTGATCGCAAATAGTTTATACCTGTGTCTGACCAGGCCATTTCTAATAATAACACAATATCCAGTGTTTAGTTGATATTGTTAGTAAATTCACTTCAGATGATGTTGACTTTATGCAATGATGATTCATCATACAGGATACAAACATTGCTCGGAGATATCCATCTGCTGTCAATTACAACCAAAAATTTTTATTGATGGGTGGTATGCAAGGATTTGATAACACTTATTACAACACTGTTGAGATGTTGGACTTGAATGATGAGAATCCAAAGTGGGATAGCAACTTGCCTTCTATGGGAGAAAAGCGGTATCACTTTGCATCAGCTTTATTGAACGGTAAGGTATTATGATGTCATAATAGTGCACGTGCAAATGTGAACAAATGCGCTTCGTTTATTCTAAACCTCTTCATGTGCGTCATAACGTAGAATATAATCTTGGTAACTCGACAACAATACTGCTTCTATGATGTCATCACTCATCACTAAATTTTAAAACTCTGTCGAAATGAAGCAGTAGTTGGTGTCGGATAAGTTGTATCCTGGTGTTAAATTAGTCTCCATCACCAGCTAAAGTGATTATCAACAAGATTGTTTTGTTGCGTTCATTTGCGCCGGTGGCCTTCAACCACATTCCGCCATAAAACTTGGGATAGTTTTCAATTAAAATATTTGCCTCGTCACGCGCTTTCCATGCAATTTACAGACGGTGATGGTTATCGTGATCACTGTTAGACCACGCAGGGAACGCACTTTGAGGTAATTGATCGTATTTTTAGGACAAAACAAAACCTACTTGCATAAATATTCACCTGGTTGTGTCGTGTAGGTCTTGTTTATTGTGCTGGTGGTCATAATGGCACTGGTCGTCTATCATCATGTGAAAGTTACAATCCTGAAGAGAGGAAATGGTCTTCGATAAGAAACATGAATAAAAAGCGATGTGTGCATGCGTTGGTCAGTGCACGAGGTGAGTTTATTATCGGATTGTTCAGAGCAAATTTTTACCAAAATTGTTCTGGTCTTGTAGAGAGCATCCCAGTGCACACAAGCAACACACTCGCTCATTCTTCGTATCCGTTTTGCTGCGATAATTCGAAGCAACCTGCGCGCCTGTTCGTTCAAGATTTCTATTCTCTTCATTTCAGACTGCTTTGCACTCTGCTCTGTAATAGACCGGAGAATAAGAACCTGGCCACTATCTTGCTTATCACGTGATGTTACAATAGTTCATGGCGCTGCAAGTTTGTCGTTGTGAATGCTCTGTGTGTTTGCGGGTTGAGATGATAATCTGATAACAGGAATTTTGCGTCAACAGAAGTTAACATCCACCAGTGATAACAGCAGTGTTTGAAATTACTACTTCAAGGTTCGAAATAAATTATGCCCGCATCTGCAGTAGAAGCTTCAGCTCCACATTGTTAAAATGGCACCGGCCCGGGGACCGCAGTATAAGTGAAGCAGATACTCGCGTTCTTATTCGCATATTTTGCTTAAATAATGTTCATTGGCACGTCACAGGCCTAGTTTACAACGCGACAAAGTACACATGGTTGCTGCAGTAGCTTTTACTTGTGTTGACTTTTCTTAGTGAAATGTGAGAGTAATCACGCTCAAGTGACGTGTTTGATTGATTGATGGTTTATTTTGAAAGGTTTGCTTTATGCGCTTGGAGGATGGGACGGCACTAAAACAAACACAGCAGAATGTTATGATCCACGAAATGGAAAGTGGGAATATATTCCACCGATGAAAACCTACAGATATGGATTAACTGCTGTTGTATTAAACAACAAAATATACGCGATAGGTGAGTCTTGCTGTAAGTGCAAATATCTTTCAAATGTTTAAGATTTATGACTTGTCATGTTCTTTGAATGAATTAAACAGGTGGAGACGACGGTTCAAATCGTCTCTCTTCTGTTGAAAAATACAACCTGGACACGAAATCTTGGATTGATATTCCATCTATGAATGAGAAAAGAGTTGGTGGATCAGCTTGTGTAGCGGATGGTCTTATATGGGTGTTTGGGGGGTGAGTTCGATAATCTTGTTCCGCGATCTTGTAGCTTACATGCGGAAATTGCCTAGACTGTCTATATAAGTTGGTCTCAACCTTTCATGGTTCGTGACCCCCTTGCAGTTACCCTTAAAATTACGTGGCCCCTTACAGTGACCCTCAAATTACGTGGCCCCTTTACAGTGACCCTCAAATTACGTGACCCCCTTGCAGTTACCCTTAAAATTACGTGGCCCCTTACAGTGACCCTCAAATTACGTGGCCCCCTTTCAGTGACCCTCAAATTACGTGGCCGCCTTTCAGTGACCCTCAAATTACGTGGCCCCCTTTCAGTGACCCTCAAATTACGTGGCCCCCTTTCAGTGACCCTCAAATTACGTGGCCCCCTTTCAGTGACCCTCAAATTACGTGGCCGCTTACATTGACCCTCAAATTACGTGGCCTCCTTACAGTGACCCTCAAATTACGTGGCCCCATTACAGTGACCCTCAAATTACGTGGCCCCTTACAGTGACCCTCAAATTACGTGGCCCCTTACAGTGACCCTCAAATTACGTGGCCCCATTCAGTGACCAGAGAATGCGACACGACAAAGGAAACAATAATATACGGAATGAGAAACGTAAATAAATATCGTCAATGTGAATGAATGAGTATGAGAGGCGAATACAATATAACGCACTAATGCACAATGACAAAACAATGAGCGGTTGTTTTGTCATCGTCTATTATGTATTTTTGTTTTAATGAAATTGGGTTTGATTAAAAATTGAGCTACAATTTGAGAATGTCTTTGATGTTTGTCGACTAATTTTCTACTTCATATTTTTTATAGGGATGATGCCAAAACAATTGAGTTCTATGATCCAGCCACCAACGAATGGCAAGTATCGACCAACATGGACAGAGAACGACAGTGGCTTTGCGTTCTTTCCATCTGAAGTTTTTATGGTTATTGCTTTATTTTGCCGAACACTCGTTTTCATTTTGACGTCACAAAAGCGACCACTTTCGAGATTGATTTTTTGTGTTGGGGAATTCCTTAAATTGGTAATGTCAGCTTGGGTTGGAATTTCGGAACCAAATTAGAAATCCGGAGAATTGGAAAATCGGGAAAAGTACACAGATAATTCGCATTTATTTCTTATAACTAAGGCGATTACTTTTTGACCTAAAAAGTGAAATTTTTGACAAATTTTAACCTAAAAAACTTTTACTTGACAAATTAGGCCACGACTAAAAATCACAAACATACTTGTTAAGTTACTGTTTTAACGGTACACTACTAGGCTAGGCTTAGCGTAAGCAACCACGAAAACTCGGCTTGAGCTTAGCAATAACATTTATCGTACAATTACACCAACCGTAAGTTGGCCTTGACTTAGTTAATGCAAAATATTGTTGTTAGATACACTTCATTACGTTTCATTTATCCTCTGTCGATCACACAAAACATTGTACAGTAGAATTCGCCTATAGTGACACCTGAAGGGACCGCGGAAAAAGTGTCACTATAGACGAAGTCAAGGTAAAATGGCCGCAGATGACTACAGTAGAACTCTCATATAACGGACCAGTCGGGACCAGCGAAATTCGTCCGTTATATGCGATATCCGTTATATACGAGGTATTTTACATTGTTTTTCTCAAAGGGCTAGATGCTAGATCGACAAACTATACAATGACAATCAACCTGGCTTATGCGGAAAAAACTGAGATCACAAGAACAAAAGCCTGGAACTAGCCTAGCAGCCACAGTAGCCTAATATTGCTCTAGTTTGCAGTTTTAAATATGTAGCCTAGTCCTTGTTTTACAGCAATTTGAATCATTCTACGCACTGGATTTGTTCCGTGTTACCTTGAGATGTGTGGCCAGCGAAGCATGCGACGTGAACTGCGTGTTTTCTGCAGCGCGTGTAATCAAAGTAATTCAGTTCCTATTTACTGTTCATCTATTTCTTTAAACTTTGCATAGAATTCAAGACAAATTTCATGCCTAACGCGCCGCAAATACCACGCAAACTTTTACGTCACATGCCACGCTGACTCGTAACGTGACCTCATGTCTAACAGAACCAATGCGTAGGATTCAAAGCACATCAAAACAATGCAATTTTTTTTGAACGAGCAAAGTCTTTATAAACCGATGCCCAGAACGCAATTTTAATAAATTTTAAAAACTCGAAAATTGTGTACAAATAATACCATACTCGATACGATTGTGTACAAAACCGCTGTGAGGTTGTGGAACCATATGCGGTTACCTAGCAGTTGCAAGCCGAGGTCGAACTTATTTGTTTCATAAAGGGCACAGTACCTTTTGAAGCAAAGACACCTTTGCTCTTCAGATATGGCGAAATTTGACCCAACGAAGACTGAAAATGGTAGACGTGAATAACCGATACATTTCTCTGAGCTTCAAGGAATTTTAACTGGATTTGGCTCGGAAAGTGAATGTTTAGATAACGAAGATGAAGATTAAACTAAGTAGTTTCAACCCCTGCCAATGAGCGAGTTATGCCACAAAATTACGATTAAGTAGCTTGTTTTTTTTATACGCATTTTGGGTATTACATGTTCATCACATATAGGCAGGGTTGCCATCAGTCTCAACTCAAAAATAAGGACGACTAGAAAATGAACGAGGAATACCACCTTAAACAGTGTACAACAAGAGAAAGTAACCAATGTTCCTAAAAAAAAAAAAAAAAAAAAAAAACAAGACACTATCTGCATGTTCATAATTTTGGTATCTCTTTGGTACAAAATGGTATCGTAAGGTGACAAAATGCCCAAAATAAGGACAAAAGTGCCCACATCCGCCCTAAAAATAAGGACGAAAGTGAAAATAAGGACATTTCTTAGAAATAAGGACAAACATATTTTCTAAGACACGGACCTTTAAAATAAGGACAAATTTTATAAATAAGGACGGTATGGCAACCCTGCATATAGGCCTATACGTGTCATATGTTTGTTTTGCCTCAGTAGCTTTTCTCAGGCAGTGATAGGCCTAGTTCCTATGAATTATTTCGAAGAAAGAGTATGATGATTGATTGCCTGTTGACCTAAATCGTGCAAAGACTTGAACCCTTTGTTGTGCTATACCTATGGAAGGTTAATGACGGCTAACCAACGCAGAAAACGTTAAACGGTAATACTGCACTAAAAAACATTTGGGAAAACTTAAAGAACATTCTTATTGCACTTGCCGGAGTTGTTGATACGCACATGGATGGTTAAAATAAAACTCCGCTAAAAAAAAACAGCATCCCAACGATTAAAACTCCGCTTCTGTGGCCAGAACACGACATCAGGCCCTCTAATGCAAACTAGCCAGTAATCAAACTGTACCATATTTTAGTGCGGATCCATTACTGTGGCATACGGTGTGCATCAATCACTATACAAACCTTATCCATACATACCGGTATCGCCTAGATCTCAGTGATCTACACCAGTAGCCTAAACCATCCAATCGTACTGTACAGCGATCAGCCATAGCCGTTTGGTTGGATTACTCATTCGACACTCGATTAGCCTTACGACTATTACTTTAAAAGATGGAATTATTACCGTCAGCTCAAACCAATGCCTAATCCGTGTATTTCTTTTTCCCTTTCCTATGGGTTAATCCCATAGATATCTTATATATAATAACTAGATATCCAACTACCTTGCGCTTGCGCTTTAAGAAGTGAAGCCAGTATGGGTCCGCCATTTTGTCAACATATGCGACCAGAAATGCTCTGGCGCATATGTGTTGAATGCAACATATGAAAAGATTATGTGACATTGGAAAATAGTTATGAAATGGAAAGACGTTTTTTGATGCAGACGATGCTAAGCAATATTTCTAAAGCTCAATTGTATAGTTAAAGGGTGTTTGGCGTTTAAATATGGGCTCAGATACTGGAACGGCCCGTACCGTACCGGTATCATTAGCGAGCAGTTTGTGCGAATGGTAGGATGTTTCTGGCAATAAATTGTTGAAAGAAATTATTTATGTATCAATTATTTGCTTTGGATCATGTAACTCTTACTCAAATGAAGGGCGACCACATTGCCTTATGCTAGGCCTATACGGTACCGGTAGGCAATTAGCCTAGGCAAGCTTACTCATTGATACAGCTAAAATACAAATATTTACAAAAACAATCGGTGATAGCGCAGTGCAAACAGCTCGGCTTTTCGAAAAACTCCAATAGAATTAGGCGTATACAGAACGAATTTACAATCGGCTTTTCGCCTTTCTCTCACTCTCTCCCAAGTTCCCAACGCTTTTGGGCGCAAGTGTCATCGCAGGCTTGCTTCACTTTTCAGCGAGAGTTGGATATCTAGTTATTATATATAAGATATCTATGGTTAATCCTTGACGAATCGGGTGAACATTTCGACACAATTATGCACACAGAGTGTGACTTCAACTTTGAACTGTGAAATTTGAACTTAACGAAGCGTATCCGAGCTTTTGGAAGCAGATTGAACCCCATTTTTCAAAAAAGCTGTACATTAGGTTTACATTAAATAAAGTACTTTCGGTCTACATTGAATGTTAAAAAAATGCAAAAGAACAGGTTAATCTAAACGAGACGCATATTTCTAACATGTTTTTTAAATGACAAGTGATTACTGTACTTTATATTAATGACGTCATTTATGTATGTTGAAAGCAACATTTACAAACTCCTGAAAGTGCAGTCAGTCGAGCCCGGTAACCACCTAGCCTAGTGAAGTGATAAGTCGTAGGGATAGGCCTAGTGTACCTATAGTCGACGATGGATTTAGGCTTAGGCTGTGCAGTTTAGCTTAGGGTTACCATATATGAAAAGGCCAAATTTCCGGCGGTTCCAAGGACCTCTTTTTGCGGCAGCAAACAAGCGCTATACGGCATTTTACAGTAGCCTATATTCTTATATCTTACCAATCCAAACGCTCATTTTTCCCTCAAGACAGCATCACTATCACACAGAGAAAAAAGCATAGAATTTTCACATTTGTTTAGTCCAACAGCTTTCTGTCTTATTAATGATAGACCTTTTTCCACTTAATGAGTGGGCAGCCCAAACGTTGCATCGTTCTAGTTAAAAACGGTTTGTTTCCGTCAGTTTCCAGACCGGCAAGAATGCTCTCAGCAGTTAGGCCTAGCTATTTGCTGATTATTCAGTTAAAGAATATTGGCCGTCATGCATACTGATATAACAACAAAAACATCTAACTTGGCCACGCAAACTCGTCCAGTTAGCTGCGCTTCATGCGCCTCTCATCTCGTTGATTTAAAGAGACGAACATATGCTCAATTTTCCTATTTTTTGCGATTTTTTTCATTTGCAGGTTTGCATAAAATCAAAGTTTGAAGGCTCTGACTTAAATGAGAAATTAAACTTCGTTTTTTACCAAAACTTGCATTCCACTTGTACCACCATCAGCCTACAGGAATATGAGCCAAGGAAGTAACCAGCGCATTGGAAGTCCAGATAGTGATGTTAATACCAGAAGTACTGACGAAACCCATACGCCATGCCAACAAATCTATGGCCAACCTCAAGATGATATAAATTTGTCATCAGAAGACTCATATTATGCAACCCCACGATGTAGCCATAGTATTGGGAATAGAGGAAATACTGAAGTTGTTCATGATTTTGTAGAAGGCACTGGTGTACGACCACCTAATCAAGCTCAGGGTTTTTATGATTCCGGTTCTGTTGAATATCAAGTTTCAGATCCACAGCCTGTGGATCCCGTACGACTGACTCTAAATAGACCACTTAAAGATGCTCACATTAATAAAGTTTTAGGTAATGCTGCCAAGGCATTTAATAGTAGTTTGATGCGGGCAGCTAACTTTTCCAGTGAAGATAAATCTTATGTGAAAGGATTTACTCATGAAGAAACTTGTCGAAACATCATTGCTTTGTGGAAGTCAAGGCAAGTTGGCCCATTGACAGTGGGTGGATTGACTTCGTGGCTTGTTGAATCAGGGTGGGATCCAAATGGCCCAATGATCGCTGATATTTCCTATAACCCACCTTAAAACATACAGAATTGAAAAGGAGTTGTTTCATAAAATTTAGCATGATACGTTCATTTTTGGACACATGGTTAATTTTGTTTTGTTTTGCAAAGTTATGATGGTTTTCATGACATAACTTTATGTCTAATTTGCTGTTGAAGGTTATATAGTAATATGTAGAATGTGATATCTTTGGACACTCGGAATGATAACAGTTATTAGCGTTGTAAAGTTGAATTTAGTGAGACGTTAGGTGTTTTCTTAGCAAGCACTGTTAATAATCAGAAAAAACTCAACAACTGACCCATACAGGTGCATAGTTTACTGTAGGAATTTGGGAAAGCTTTGATTAGAAACAGAATGCTAGTAGGCCTCATTCTGTGTAAATTTAAACGATTTAAGAGCATGTTTGCATCAAAATTAACGCTATTGTTATTCATTTTTTTATTATTATCATCGATTTATTCTTATTGTCATTTTCCATATATGTATGATATGTTTTGTTTTTTCGTTATTTTAAATCGTAGTATACCAGTATAAGAATTGCTCTCTGGCATGTTGCCATATGCGCAGTGGAACACTTTGTAATAGGCCAATGTTTTATTCCAGTATATCCCTCCACAGTTGTGGTTACTTTTATTATTGAAATTTTAACTATTGGCACTATTGTTCAGTTGATCTGGCGACCTTGAAAGATGCTTGTACAGTATAAACTTGTTTATGTTGCCATTTAATCATGCTATTTGCATTGGAACATGCAAAAAATAAGGATTAGCGAAACAGCATTAGTGTATGTATTTTCCATGCAATGGATGCATGATGTGGTCGCGAAAATTTTTTCTTGTACATTACTGCTGTAAAATCTAGCAAGCATTCGCTAATTAGTAAGATAATAGGTTTCATTAATTTTTTTTATTTCTGTTTTTTTCTCCTGCCGCTCTTGTCATCTTTATTCATTTATCCTATATCCTAATATGGCACTTGTTCAAAACATGTATATATATATATATATAACTAACTATATATATATATAGTTGAAAGAGATGTCTTTGATAACAACACACAAGGTCTAATTTGGTTTGAAGATCTTAAAATTTAAATATATATGTACAGTTAAATACTGTATACAACTATACATGGTAATTGTGATAATAGTTATACATATATCTATATGATTGCCCAGGGGTTGCCAGACCTGCTTCATTGTCGAGCCGCATATAACAAATTCCAGTTTTAAAAGAGCCACAGCACAAACACAATAAAAAACACGAACTTATTCACTCACAACGAAGTGTAGCTATTGATAAACATTAGTGCTGCGTGGTGATACTATGAGTCTCCACCTGGGCTTCACCAACTGTTTTTGCAATTATTATTATAACCGTAACCAAGACTTAAAACTAGGTCAGCCCTGACGTACAGATTCAATCTGACAGTTTACTTAACTACAGTGTACAAGTTAGCACACTTCTGTACAATAATGTACTTTTTGGTGTGTAATTTGATTATTACTAACAATGATTCCATTGTTACTACCTGTGACAGAACGTATTGTTTCATAATCTGATCAAACAACTCGTCTAGACCGGGAAAATGCATGTCTAATTCAACAATGAAAATTCATTAAAGAGCCGCAATCAAAGGCTCAAAGAGCCGCAGTTTGGCCACCCCTGTGATAGCCTATGTCAGAGGTATCCAAACTACAGCCTACCACATATTTTTTGTACATTTGTTTTTGCTTGCGGGGAGGAACAGCATTTTTCTTGGCCCATCCACTGGTTAACGTTTTAGTGTATGGCCCTCAGTGAAAAAAGTTTGGACACCCCCTGGCCTATTCGGTTATTTTTAATTATTGTTCGCTCTGAAGAAGGAAAGTAATTTTTTGAAATTATGCAAGTTAAGCATCTATCAATCAATCAAACACACTTCTTGCACTTGTTATTGCTGTAGCATCATCATCATCATAGTTATCTTCGAAACAATGATGTCGAAATTATGTTTCAGTATTATTTGTATCTTTATGACAAATATTTCTTTTGTATTTTACTGTGTATCTTGTTCATAAATGATGTGTCCAAAGCTTCAAAGGCAACTGTCTTTATATTAACTTTTATTGTTTAATTTCTTTTTTGTTTCTTTTTAGACTCTGTGTACTGTGCAGTTGTAATAAATAAACCTTTGCACCTTGATATTGATGTGATTCAGCATCTGCGATATGAGAATGCCCTGTGTGCTCTGAGATGGTGAAACAAACAATTCAAATTTTCTGTCGCGTAAAACCAACCAAACAGAGGACTGGTGTAAGTTATGTATTGATTAGGAAGTTATGTTAGCTGGAAATGTCCACTGCTGTGCTAAAATCAGCAACCTTCAACAGATCTACTCAATAGAAGAGGATGAACACGTGACCAAATCAAATGTCGAGTTTGTCATACCAAAGGATATATCCGATGGTTTCATCAACAACAAAAGAGAATCATACAAATTCTCGTGAGTAACTTAATTGGGCAGCGTAATTAGAAAATTGCGGCTGAAAATATTTACAGCATGTTTAAGAATTATTATTGTTTGTGCATTTCTTCACAGTTAATATTAAAAGATGAAATTATGTTGAGTTTGTGTATTAAGGTTAATTATACACTGATGCTTCTGTACAGTCTATATCTGACTGCCATTGTTTTGTTGTTACCCTAAGCCTAAGCATTATGAGTTTGCATATATTTGTAATTGCAGTGGAATTTGCATACGTACTATAGCTTGTAATGCTTTACAAGATACAACATGTTATTGAAAGTGACTGTCTTTGATTATGTTTTGAAGTTGGATTTCATATTTCCATTTTTGTTAGTTAAGTGTAAAATTTTGTTAATAAATTTATGGTATTTTAGGTTTCAGAAGATTTTTGATCAGTCCATCAAACAAGATGACGTTTTTGATCATGTTGCGAAAGGAGTGACTGACAAGTAAGTTATTAATTTGTTGCATGGAAATTTTGATTGTGTTGTAGTGTAGTTGCATGTTATTTTACGTTTATCACTCAGTGGTATTCCGCTACCCTTAGTTTGTTTGTAATATGGTAATAGTTTAAAACTGCTTTTTACTTGTGCTGTAAATGTTTTTATATATCACAAGCCATATATTTATTAAGGAATATTGATGTCCAATCATATGTTTGTAAAAACTTTGTAGTGTTCTTGCTGGTTACAATGGAACCATCTTTGCATATGGACAGGTCTGTTTTTTCTGCTTTAAGTTTTGTTGCACCGAGTTATAATATAGGTTTAGTTCATGGCGTTGTTGTCTTGTACTTGCCCTGCAGCTGGTCTTAAATTTTCTGAAATTTTATTTCACAGACCGGCAGTGGCAAAACTTTCACCATCACTGGTGGTGTTGAGAAGTACGCTGACAGAGGGATAATACCTCGCGCACTGTCATATCTTTTTCAGAAGGTACCACGATCACATACTCATAGACATTCTGGTGTTAATTCTACTGTGCTGTATACATAAGCTTAAGTGCTTGTTCATTGGAATTATGGTTTAACTACTTATGCTTCTATTACTGCTCATTTTCCGGCTTACAGCTACGACCGCTAGCATGACGATTTCATATAGCACTTTTTTTCGGAACTTTTATTGCTTACCAGCATGTAATGGGGGAAAAAAATAATGTTTTCACTAACTCACTTTATTGCATGGCCAGTATGAAGATGACAAAGACCACATTTACACTACCGAAGTTTCTTACTTGGAAATTTACAACGAGAGTGGATATGACCTGCTTGATCCAAGACACGAAGCAACTAAGCTTGAAGACTTGCCGTGAGTGAATTGTTCAAACTAATTTATTAATTCATTGCATGAGCAACAGATGAGGAATATTGTAGAATTAATAGATTCAGAGGTTTCGATTTAGACTATAAAGTTCTTAATGGTGAAATAGGCATTGGCAGCATAGAACCACAGAGTAAACAAAATAAAATGCATATTATGTGATAGGCTATACTAAGGCTGCAATATGATTTTACATTAATGTGCATCAGTAAGCCAACACATGCAATTGTATGTGTGACTGCATGCTTGAGAAGTTTTCACCATATGCAAATTAATGTTAATTATCTTCGATTTGGTTTGCAGAAAAGTGGCTCTGATGGAGGACACAGATCAGAACATCACGCTTAAGAATCTCTCCATTCTCCCTGCACAGAACGAGGAGGAGGCACTAAACCTCCTCTTCCTCGGAGACACCAACAGGTGATGATCGAGTTTGTTTGTTCTCTGCTTTCGAAGTTTGTTACGAGTACAAAATATTTTTTCAAGTTGTTAATAAAATTTCCTTCCAATTTAACATTAAAATATCTTGTGTCATGTTGAGTAACATGAACAAAGAAATGAATACAGTGGGCATTTGATAATTCAAACTAGACTAAGCTATTCAAGGTGAGGATCGGTCGAGTTTTTTAAAAATCATTAACAAAAGTGATTCACCAGTAAAATCTCTTGACTATCATTAACAAACAAATAAAAACAGTAGATGTTTGTTAATTCGAAGCGAAAGGGATTGACAAAATTTCTTTTGTAACGTTTCTAGTTATTCAAAGCTGGTTTATTTTGTTAAACAGGCTCTGGGACTGTTGTCCAGTGACTCCGTGTTATGTGAAATTCGATAATTAGTGTGGTAAAGTTACTAGAGCTTCCGTTTTATGTGACAAAACAAACAAAGAAAATGGTTTTCACTTAATTAGAATGATTGCCGAGACACCAATGAACCAGGCCTCAACCAGATCCCATTGTATCTTCACCATCCACATCACCAGCAGGGAGCCAGGGTCCGCAACGATTCGTAGATCAAAGCTCCATCTGGTTGATTTGGCAGGGTTGGTGTCTTGTATTGTATCATTAGTTATGTTGCTATGATTGGTTGCTATGCACGTATAGTTCACATTTTTAAATGTTCATCAGGCTGATGTGGAAATTAGATTGTAACAAACAAAGCCTTGAGACGATTGTGTTAAAACTAATTTGCTCCTCTGATAGTTTTATTTTTGATTAGGTCCGAACGAGTCACAAAGAGTCAAGTGGGTGGTCAGCTCCTGACAGAAGCAAAGTACATCAACCTTTCTCTGCATTTCCTTGAACAGGTGTGAAAATAATTGCTCCGTGTCTTAGCCATCGCGTAAAGGTATTATCGTTTGCGAAGGTTTTAACACTGATAGACCATTGGTGACTTCATGTCGTTTGTTAGGTCATAGTAGCGCTAAGTGATAAGAAGAGACAACATATTCCTTATCGCAATTCTATGATGACTTCGGTGTTGAGGGATAGCTTGGGTGGCAACTGCATGACCACGATGATCGCTACAGTTTCTGTTGATAAGAAAAATTTTGATGTAAGGAGACATTTATTTGAAATTATTTCAAAACATCTAACACCTTCAAAGAATGATTACGTCTGTTTGTATCTATAAATAATAGAATATTATTGTCTCAGCAATGAATCCAAATTTGCCTGATTAATCCCGTTAAAAGAATAAATGTACGTACCTTTATAGTTACATCAACATGCTTTGGGTCTAATGAACGCTAAAACAATGTAATATTTTCCAATAGATTGTAGCACACTGGAAAAATTTCATATCTCATGTTACAAACCTTGTTCATATTTTTCATGTGTTTTGTGTAATTTGTTTCAAAGGAGTCGATCTCGACTTGCAGATTTGCTCAACGAGTCTCCATGATAAAGAATGAAGCCACACTCAACGAAGAACTTGATCCTAAATTGGTGAGATAAATCATCAGAAACTTTTATTACAATGTAAAATTTTTATTGATGATACTGAATACCATCATCCATGCACAGTATTTTATGTCGTTAATGAACAAAAATTCTTCCGTGTAGATGATCCTCAAGCTGAAGAAGGAAGTTCAATCTTTGAAAGATGAGTTGTCGTTGGTGACGGGAGAGCAACGGACAGATCTGCTCACTGATGAAGAGATTGAAAGGTTCGTTCGTCGATGCTATTTATGTTCAGTATCTCCTGTTTCATTGTCAGTTACTGACATTTATCTTGTAAATCTAAAGCAGACGTCGCCAGATTTTTTACATAGGGCCAGATAAGCAAGAAAGCTGACAATCATTTGCCAAATACCCGCTTTGTTCAATAGACTCCAATGCAATAACCTCATTTGTGGCACAGTGAGGCGAGCTAGACAAATTTATTTCGATCATCGTAGTTCATTGACCCCTTGTCTAAACGATAAAGTGGCTTGTCTTTTTTGATAGGTTGAACAATCTTCTGAGCTCTTATCTTGAAGATGATGACCTGGAGAGCTCTTTGGACGCTGGAGGAGACATGAGGAAGATTCAGTATTGCTATCGCTTCCTGAAGAAGCGTATCAAGGAACGACCGGACCCTCCCACTAACCAGGAAGACTTAAAGGGAGAAAAGGATGCGAGTAGCTCTGATGAAATTCCTCCCCAACCAACGCTGAGTCCGGCAGAGATCCAGAGACTTAGAGAAATCCTCCAGCAAAGAGACAACGAAATAAGTAGGTTTCAAAATAATGTTGCTTGTCTTTTTCAGAGTAAGTATTTTTACTTGATTCTAATGGTCTGTTACGAATATCACCTGTTTTTCCTGTTTGGATGGAGATGTGTTGTGTGCATCATCACATCACATCACCACATCAAAAGCTGAACGTTACTAGTTAGAAGTGGCCATGATTGACAATTGTTGGGAGATAGTTACAAGAGATGACAGCATTCATTTTAATCACACCTCCATGGTTGCAGGCATCCTTGTCTCAATGTTAAAGAAGGAAAAGAAACGTGCCATGGATGCTGAGCATAGGCTTGCAACAGATGCTCGTGCCACACCATCTAAGCAGGCGTCATCGGAACAGACGTACAACAAAAACAGCTATAAGGACGATGATGAAAATCTTCCTGAAGATAAGAGCAGAGTAAAAGGTGAAGTGAGATTGTTTGCACTGACATAATACTCCCAATTACTTTGCTAGTGTTGTCTCTTTGCCTTGTTGAAGCAAGTGTCATCGCTCAGCGTAATTTTTGGCGTTAATTTGTGTCGGTTCTGAGATAATAAGTGATTAAAGCGAGACAATTTAGTTCACTTCCACAATGTTTCTTACCAGTGTCCATCTGTGTTTCATAAACAGACTTGAACATGTCAGCTGGCCGGCAGGAGGCTTTTGAAATTTTCAAACGTGATTACGGAACCTCCTCCCACATCCACGAGCAGAAGGAGCTATTGAAACAAAGATATGCTGAAGCAAAGGGCTTGGGTCAAGATGTCAATAAAGCTCGCAATGAAATCAGTGAGTGATGTATCCTGGCTTAATTCTGTGCTAGTGGTTACGCAAAGTTTATTGTTTAGTTCTTGTTGGGTGCTGTTACTACTACTTAGTATTCTTGTTGTTGATGATTAAGTTCAACACCAATAATATTAATTACTGACTTATTATATTATATTATTAACCAATAACTATTAATAACCGATCACTTCAGATCATCTGAAATCCAGTCTTGAGAGGATACGGAAGCAGATGGCAGTCCAGGCGAGTCTGGATGCAGGAGCTGCTGGGGATGATTCATTTGAAGAGCATGAGAGGGAGCAGCAGATTCTCAGCTCCATGGAGGAAGCAAAGACAAGGTTTCTTCTTCTCATCAAATACGTTTCATCTGAGCATAAATTGGCATCCTGGAGAAAAGATGTCCCCTGTTCTTGTGATCCTATAGATAGCAAGATGACGTCAAAGTTTTCAGAAAAGTTTTGATATTCTAGATCACTTAAGTTTTTGTCGTTAATCAAATTCTTAGAAGCGCTGTCGTTTCTTGCAAATTTTGCAAAAAGTGTATTCTTTTTTAACTCTAAGATACAAGGAAGCATTCACACGCTTGAAAGCTATGAAAGCTGAAATAGATCACTTGCATCATCTACTGGACAAAGCAAGAGTGCAGATGCAGCACGAATTTGACACTTGGTGGCAGTCACAAGCACCTGGAGGACAGCAATCAACCCGAAGGTTAATGTCATGATAGTTAAAGTACAGCTTCATGTACGACGTCAACTTAGTCTTACACCACTGTACATGTTTTAAACGATTCCACGTTTATTCCATCCACGGACGATTAAACCCAGAATAACCCAACCAACGTGTATAGGCTGAAAAGTTCTGGGCCTTGGGTTGATTTGACCGATCACGTAAACAAATGTACCCTTGTACATACACACTTATTTTAAACATGTTTTATCAAGTACCCGGATGTATAGAGTATCGCTACATTATTTCATTGCTTCAATGTGTGGACGAGTTTATCATTTCATATTTTATTTTCTTGTTACCAGCACTCATCGTTCTGGCAACCGCCAGTCCAACAGTGGCCGCGCCAGCACCCAAGCCTGGGGCACTCCGCCCGTTTCACCCCATAAGAGGGTTGTGGGACAGGGGCCTCACGATACCATTTCGCCTCCTCCTTCAGGACCCATATCGCCCCGTGAATCCTCCCTAACCCACGGCCGCAACGCACTCACCGATTTGAGGCTCGTTCCCAATGACGTCACAAACGATTCACTAAACCAGTCATCGCGGGTTCTTCGTCAGCAAAGGGGGGAACTGGCCCCCCGGTTCAACCCTACTTCAGATCTGAACTCGTACCACGGCTCCCGTCCACCTTCGGCTAACCGCTTGCGCCCCCGGCGGCCACAGAGCGGCGGTCAGCACATCCCGCTGACTGGCGACAAAGAGACGGATGCTGATATCATGGCGTTTGTGAAAGCGCGCGAAAGTTTAATGCAACGTCAGAAAGGACACACGTCATAGTCACCTTTACCGCAGTTTATCTGGAATATGCAAATCTTGAGTTTCTTCTAAAAACACTGTAGCTTGAAATATTTGTTATGTTGTAAATTGCTTTGATTTCTCATTAGCCTCTCTTGCTGTGAACATTTTTTACGTTTCGACTATTTTTGCACTCATTGATTACTCCACACTGTAGAATTTTTATAGACCAAGTGCATAATTCGCAATGCTTATTAGGTGCTGGAGTACAATGCATCTTGTACTTAATATGAAGATATTTTTCAATTACACGCTAATTTTATTAAAACCCTCCAAGCTTATATAATAGAATTTGCGTAACATAGATTGCTCTACGCTGCTTTTCAACGCAAACTTCTGTAAAATCTTTAGTAATGACTCGTAAAGGCATTTGCACATATTTTGTCAATCTTGGAAATCTCCAAACTTAGGTGCTTGATTGATATTTGGAGAGAGTATCGGTGAGGTGATCATGGCCTTCAATGGCACATCATATTAAGGAAGAAGTCGGTAGAAAGAAGTCATCAGTGTTTAAATATGCAACAGCTGTTTTTTCGTATCTTTCACTCTGAGCATGCGAAAAGAGTTGTTCAAAGGTACCAAGCCAGTGTTGTTACAGCAGCTGCGAACAGAGTATTGCCGCGGCAGATAATTTTTGAACATCATTGCGAGTCGGACCCTCGCCGCTCTGCTGATCAGCAGTCTGCATATTGACGAAATGAAATTTTTGCTTGCTATGGTCTGCGCACAGTTTTGCTTGGTAGGAACATGTTTGAAGCTAGGCTATCACTATGATTATTCAGAACACGTTTTGTTAATCGCACTAGAGCAACAGATTGATTTCATTCAAAAGAATTTTCCATAAAGGTTGTAAAACTCAAAGCTCTAGTTTTAACATCCAGTTTTATATTGTTTAACAGTAAGCCTACATTGGAGTTATATCAATGTACGCTAGAATTGCGGTTAACAACCACTAAAACGGAGTTCGAAAAATCTTCTGTTTTATTGAAGTGTCGGCCTACTGCATTCCGTTTCACTAACGTGGCCACCCCGCTAACAGTAACACGACCATCCCGTTCCACTGTAACGACAAGTTTTTACAAAGCAGCTTCATTGCCTTGCAGTTATGCCGTAGTGATAAACTTACTATCGTTTGAAAGTTTAAATCCAATTTATCGATCCAAACAGGTTCGCCTGTATAGCAAATCACTCCGATCGCCAAAAATCATTTTCTTCAAACCAGTAAAAATTCGTACGTTACAATACCTTATGTTTGGCTTCACTGAAATTTTATGTTATGGTAAATCATGTGCACAACTACAACGTTTTTTGTTTCCTAGTCCGTTACGTATTGCTGTACACAGTGTGCAGTGCAGTCTGAACTGTTAGAATGAACGCGAAAAGAATGTAAAAAAGTTTTCCATTGTTTAGGAAAGACTGTTAAAGTGTAATGCTATTTGCAAGTTCTGTATTCCGTTCTTCTGCGTAGCTTATTCCGTTTTCTTTACCATTTTCCTTTGCTGATTTGGCGAGTTATTGTAGACAAATTTTACTGTACTATCGTCACGGCTGCTGTTTTTTACATGAATGTCAATACGTGCATAAAAAATATTAATAAAAATTTATAACGCTTTCCATTTTATATATTTGCTTGATTTTTATGTTTGTAGCCAGACTGTGGCATACATAGATATCTTTTAAATTTAAAGGTTTTCTGAAATAACAATAAGATAAATAATATAGTATTTGAAAAATATTTGTTATTAATAACACCAAAAAATAATAGCATTTTCTGGTCCTATACTAATCTTTTCTGTGTAACGTTTTAATGCATGTGTCACTTTAAAAGTTATGCATGTTCAAGTTTGGCAAAGGCTATTTAGCAACCTTGGAACAGGCCTGGAACGGGATGAGATAGCTGCATGGTGTAATGTTGGAAAACAACTTGTAACGTATAGGTTTCTTTGTTCGAGTCAGTGTTCTTATGTCTGCATGCAGACCAGGCTTGTTAATGCCTACAGGCACAAATGTGCCCAGCTAGGATGTGTTATCGTATCGTAGGGTTTGTTATACTAGATCCCAGCTACTCAAATGGTGACGTCATCTGGTTGTGCACTTCTATAGTGCTGTACAGGACTAATAACAGCTGGCTATATTTCATGTCGCTGTTGACATGGTAAAACGATTGATTGATTTTTCGGTTCTAGTGTACTGCACAACCACAGGATGCCTTTGTATACTAGATCCCAGCTACTCAAATTGTGACGTCATCTGGTTTTGCACTATTATATTAGACCAGATTGTTTGAATTCGTTTGGACAGTCGAAAAACATTCATTAAAGGGTGCATAATACCATCAAACTATAGCCTTACGAAGTAATATAACATATCAGAAGAGTAGCCTTTGTGCTTATAGCTTTTACGCTGTTGGAAAAATCATTACAGTGTGTTTTAAAATAGGTTATAAATACAATATTGAATTTTTCAATTTCCATATTATTATTATATATTTATAGAAAATAAACAAGAGTTAAAGCTCCAGTGCACCCTGAAATTTGCATGTATCTTCATAAAAGCTGCCATAGTCAGATTTAAGCTACTTTTTCAGTCAGGATGGTCAGTAGTAATTGAGTTATATATTATACATGGTATACTGTATATATATAAATGCATGAATTTGTTATAAAGGTAATATTTGATAACAAAAAATGACAGTAACACAGTTTTGCCACTGATTGCTTTCTAACTGCAGAGATGTAGAGTTTTTGACCAATATTTTACAATTTTCAGCCAATGCAGTGAATTGTACAGAATCTGGCCATGGAAAAGGACCCACCCTGGGCCCCACTTGCTATTATGTTGTCTATGTACGGGAGGTCTATAACAAATAAGTTGTTGTTTAAATATCCGTTTGAAGCTGGAAGACACAGCCAGTCGTCGCTGCGCTCGTACAAACAGTTGACATCATCGACGTACCATCTGAACCAATCCAATTCGACAACAAATGAAGAAGATGAAGACGAATGCTGTGAAAGTATCAGGGATGAAGCTGAACAATATCTTTCTTTCTCCGACAAACTCCTCGCCCAGGTTACCAGTCCTGCCAACACAGTTTGCGGTCAGAAATTTGACGTGAAAATAAATGGGCTACGCTTCGTTGGTTTTCCACTTATGCTGGAACACAGCAATATTGAAACTCAAGATGCGCATTTGACAGCTTCACTCGCTGTTCCAGAGCTGTCGGCTCCAGATACAGTGCCCGCACAAATTGAAGATCATAGTGTCAGTAGTGGGATAACAGTGACATCTTACAACGTTGTATTTGTACTTCGAACCGCTGCAGACTACAGTGTGGTCGAAGCCTATCAACAGCTTGCCACAAAACTTGGTGTTGGATTGAGATTTGAAGAGAAGCAAATGAATTATGTCACAAGCCAATTCAAACTTATGCTGAGCATCCACGAAGATCCTGATATGTCTGAAGAGCAAGTTTACCAGAAGATCTTGGAACAAAGCAGTCTAGCTCAAAATCTACGCTATATTTTTGACTTTGTTGAAAGCACTGGTATACTTGACTTGAGTCTGAATGAAAACCTTCGAATCAGTTTCTGTCTTTTTCATAAAGTTCTTAACAGTGGTATCAAGAATGAATACGGCGGCATTGTGGATATAAAAAGCATAGAGCAATGTTTAAACCAAATTCAGCCTTACCATGGCTTACTCGTCTACGACCACAAAAATGTCTGGGATTCTCTCACGGACTACTGCTCCATGTCCATCGTAAAATTTTTGAATGTCTATAATCCAACCAAGTCACTACAGCTAATGTCAACAGATGCCGACATTGCAATGAGACATGTTTTCACCATTGCGCGACACTTGGTGCTGTGGGGTAAAGCTTGTGTTATTTACCCACTTTGCGAAACAAATGTGTATTTTTTAGCACCTACAGCTTCATTAAACTGCCGCTCCAAATATATAAAACTATTCAGTGACAAATTTAATCTGAACTTGACTGAAGTTCTGAATTACTTTTCAACCCCAGTGCGTCTTGGTGATTATCAGTCGCCTACTGGCGCATTTTTCGGAAATGAAAAGAAATTGGTTGAGATTGTGATATGGATGCTGCAACATAGATTCCTGGTCCAACATCAAACGTACGTTTACTTTCTTCCTGTGCAAGATAGATTTGGTAAACCTGAACAAGAACTGAAAAAAGTCTTACTTGAACGACTGAAGACTGTTTCGCCCGGTAAAGTGGAACACCGCCATCTCCCTCATTACTGCAGAGAAGTTTTTCAATCTGTCCCTGCATCAAGAGACTCTGAAGATTTGACGTTGTTTTTAAGACTTTTGAAATATTTCGATGGGAAGCATCACCTGGAAGAAATGATGTATCGGGAAAACATGGTCCGACACGAGCTCGTAACAATTTTGGAAAAATTTCAGTCATTACTGCTGACTTGTGACAGAGAAGACGAAATTGCTGCAGCATTTTGCATGCCTACATAGCATTTGATCATTGCGTTATTTCCTATCTTTGTGATTCACTTACATATGCAACCATGGCTATTTGCTTTTATCATCCGTTCCAAGTTCTTTTTGAAATCACTTTAACGCTGATACTACCTTACGCATATTTCATATTTTGTTGCGAAGATTGCATTATCTGCTAACATTTTGAATACCACTACATCTAATGAACGTTATTATTAGGCTTAGGCTATTTGTCGTTCAACTTTTTGTCCCAGCAGAGTTCCTTGCTAGTCATTTTATGTTGCATTTATATTCTTTCTTTGAACGCAGTATTACAATAAAAAATCACACCTGAAGAAGTATTTGTAGTTTTTTGAACTGGTGTAAATAAACACAAAGTTAGTGCGATTAATTGAATTGATCTATTGTCATCATTTATAAACTAATTTAACAAGTTGCATTGCCCTTAGGATTAGATATTGACACCAAAGTCAGGTCGCATTGCTTATGAATTGAAACGGACGTTTTTACGACAAACAAGTTCAGCAATGTTGGAGGATATTGGCCCTTGTCAGGAACAGGTGTAGTTAAATTTTTCCTATGTATACCGCATAATATACTTAAGGCGAGGCAAAACGTGTACGCGGTGTAGAACTATCCCCAAAAGCTTATGACACTACAAGTTGTGTTAAATAATACGATTTCTATTTTACCTATGCCGTTGTCGAAAGTGCATATGCCAGTCAACACTAATTTGCGCAAGTGCTGAAGTCACGCAATTGCCTAAGAGCTCTTTGTCGAAAAAACGTCTATGTTTCCACGGTACTTTCGTTCTTTGGTAGATTATTGTTTTCCGGCATTTTTTAAGTTAAATCAGCTAGCCACTAGAAATCTTTCAAAATCGTCAAACAAGTTTTATTTCTTTCCCAGTTCATTTGCGACCGCAGCCGCGACTGCCACCCCTTCGTTTTTGGGATCTCGTTCGCGAAGTAAATTGCCGGTCGGTCCCAAGGTCCGGGTGTCCATTGCAGCGCTTTGAAGAAGTTGCTGTATGTCAACAGTACTGGGGACGTTGGGACCCAGCATTTGGATTTTCGTTTCCTTCACAGACTTGCACAAAACCTGTGAACTTTCAAGCAATTTTGAATAGGCTGCTTCTGATTCCTTGGTGGTCTTTCTCAATTCGTGCTGGAAGTCCATCTTTTTTGCAATCTGGTAATTTATCTTGGCCAGTTTATCAGTTAGAAATCGAATATCGTTTTGAAGTTTTCGTTTCTCTGAATCCAAAGTTCGAATTTCGTCCGATAGCCGCCTGTCTTGGTCCTTCATTTGCCCAATGCATTTCAAAACTTCCAGTGCGTAGTTGTGGGCGTTATCCGCATTTATCAAGTTTTCTTTAGATCCCCCGTCCATTCTGAAGAAGGTTGGCCGACTAAAAATATTCTGTTTCACATCAGGCTTACGTTGTGTAAACTTACTAAATAACTAAAACTGCTGATAAGTTTTTAAATTTAGTAAATTTCAACTATGAAACAGATTATTTTGTCTTTGTTACGTCATAGGGCTACCTTTTTCCAGTGTAAAAATACATATTTACTAATGACCTCGTGACTATCTGGACCGGAAAGAACTTTATAAGCGAAGTTCAAATCCAGCATGCAGCATTTTCTAGTGATATTGTCTGCAAGTTGAACTTGAGTGAACATTTTAACATCATTATGCTGTAACTGTATGCATAAAGACCATACTTTTGTTTTCTGATATTCATTAACAGAGATATTTCTATCACATTCTGTGTTATTTCAAAGTTCTTTTGCAATAATAAACCGCACTTTATAGCATCGAGTTAAACTTGACCACAGCTGTCTTCTTCCCTTAGGACGGTATTAAGCGCCCACGTTCATTTCATCAAACGAGTAAAATAAAAATTTCCACAAAATCAAAATTAGTAGAAAGGTCACCAAGAGATGACATAACACCAAGTCCCCGTATAGTTATGTGAAGAAAATACGAGAAATTTTTGCTGAGATCTGTCTATGCGTGATGAAATGGGATCTTCACTTATCCATTTACGAATTATAGCCTACCGTACTTCTTTTATTACATTCACACACATTGGGCTATCTTTATTTTTTAACAAATATGTTTGTGTATATAGGCTGCTTTCGGTAATAATTTCAGCAAGAATAGACATCATGTTAACAAAAGCAGGTACTCCATTTTATTTTTTTGTCTCTATAAGTATAATTTAACATAAGTAATTCAATGTTTTTAATATTACCATAGGTAAATCTTTATCCCGTAACCTATTTTAAAATTTTCATAATTTTCGATCAAAAACTTAATGTATTTCTGACTCTAAATTGGTGAACGTTATGCAAAGATTATTTGTGAGTGTTTTATTAGAATTAGAACATAATATTCCAAGTTATGTGATCGATAGTCTACAGCAAATTTTGAATTAAAACATATACTGCTGAAATTGGCTAAAACATTCATGGGTTTGTTTTTGAACGAAAGGTTTTTTCCAGCTTTGGTTTTCTTGCAGAATGTCCAATGTTAGATCAAGATGTTAGTAGAAGTCTGAACAAAATCGATCATGAAAATGTAAACATTTACTTGACACACATTTATTAGCTTAATAAAAGACAATCAAAGTCAAAATATTAAATGACGTAACAAATCAATTCACAGCAAACATGTTACTGTAATATAAACATGTAATTAAAAGGTGCATCACAAAATTTAAAGCGACTTTATCAAACATTTGGGAAAACCCCGATGTGGCAAGTGAAGGCAAGGACAAAATAGAACTGGTTTCCATCCGAAGGTAAATAGCTGAAACAACGATCGTGTTTTTAAACCGCAAAAGACTACTCATTACGTGGTGGAGTGTTTTCACAATGTATGCTCAGCCGTTTAAAGTTAAACATGGAAGGCCATCAAACGACCTATATCCATTCAAATATCTTAAGGATCACGTGCTTGGTCTGTATCTCAACAACTTTAGTACCCATTAATCACTTAAACAATTTAAGTACCAAAGTAAAAAGCAGCTTAACATTAGGAAAGTCTTACAGTTTGACTTGGTGTGGAACTGAAGTCAGTTTTAACTTATTTTAAAGTTCTTGGTAAAACCGTGCATGTTTACAAAATCCTGCGAAAAGGGATGTGACGTTACTATGGTGTTTAAGCACATTCAGTTATTAACCAATTGCGAAGCATACCTGTTGGAAAATTTGTTAATATGAAATTTGTGAGCGTTTATATTCAAATAAGTGTGGTAAGTACCGGCACGGTTGCTTTAGATTTAGACCTACATAGGTAGACTAGATGTAGGTAGGAACTTGAGTAGGAACTTGAACTTGATTTATTTCCAGGTTTATCTTTCAATAAATTCCAAAAACGCAAACACATAGAGCCTAGAAAAATTGTTAATACGTTGTTTAAAAGTAGCCTATAGTCTTTATTAAGTGTTTATGTTACATGTTTTACGTTTAACCCTATTTACACTAGGTGTGACTTCTCCTGCACACAGTCACAGCAAAACGTGGCGTAAAGTTGCATTGTTTGCTGTAGAAACATGAAACTTGGTGACTTTTCCTAAAAAATGTTCAGCTACCTGTCCATGTTTGCTCCATAAAGTTGGATTTTTTAATTTTGAGATATTGTCATATTTTCATAATTTTGCTCGATCGTTTAATCATTTACGCACCAGTAACTCGACTAACTATTCTCTTGTGTTCTCTTCTCGCGGTCAGCTTGTTTTCCGCACGCCGCTTCGCGGTGTAACAAGAAAAACTTCCAGAAATGTATCACTTGTAGAAATACTAATTTAATTAACACTAAATGCACTTTCTTTAGTTTTACAATTATGATGTATACATGAAGCCAGATGTTTTTGCTACTAACCTGTAAAAATCCGATCAGTTTACGACGTATAGTTTTCTAGTAATTAACAATTGAAAATTTGTGTGCAGTGTCGGCCACACCTAGTTAAAATAGTAATGTTGCCAGTCCGGTTTGGATAGGGTTAAATGGTTGCGTTATTTATGTTGATAATGTAAACTCATAAAAAGTAAAACTAAATACGACAACAAAATTTATAATAGGCTACTATAACAACTTCTCAAACAACTTGAAGTCTACTACTGTGAAGTCATCTAAGTTACAAAGGAAACGGTTTTGTCAATAACTCGTTATCAAATTACCAACATTTGGTTCTTTTTTTGGAACAAGAATATTTTTATCCATATTTAAACCAACTAACTAATTTGAAATATGCTGATTACACAGCTCTGTTAGAAGAAAGCAAAGAGAAAATTTAAAAATAATTCTTAAAGTTGTAACTAACACTATAAAAATTATAGTATGACATGAAAACGAATATTAAAAAGGAAAGAATATGCCAATTCTAGAATAGAGCAAAAAACCTTAAAAGTCAAGATACAGGAGATGGTGAAGTT
Source organism: Clavelina lepadiformis (assembly GCF_947623445.1). Classification (NCBI taxonomy): domain Eukaryota; kingdom Metazoa; phylum Chordata; class Ascidiacea; order Aplousobranchia; family Clavelinidae; genus Clavelina; species Clavelina lepadiformis. Next base: position 24,095,634 of record NC_135241.1, read on the forward strand.
ATAAAACAAGTAAAAGATTTTGTGTGATTTGGCCAAACAGCTGTAGATGATGGAAAATATGACCAGGGAATTTCTAAGAGCATTTAACAATGTGAGAAAGATTTTATTATGAAGCAGCATTAGCTTTGAAACCAAAAAGAATAATCAAATGTTACACAATAGCATGCACTATTATGTGGGCTTTAGAATGTAAATTTAAGAAATTATTGGCTGTTGAGCTACTTGTAGAAAAACGTTGAATAATTTTATGGACACAGATAATTAAAAATGAACAATTGCAAAAAAGTTGAATTGAAAGACAAATATAGTTCCAGCAATTTAGAACACTATGCAGGAAACCGTAACCGTTTTAACGTATAATAAGGAAAGAAAGCATAAATGAGTCTATAAGAGGTAATAGTTTAATAAAATGACAAGGAAATAGAAAACGCAGATCAAAGGCTTGATGGACTGATGATGAGAAGGACTGCACTGGAACATTCAAACACGACGAAGTGAATAGCACCACACAGAGCGGACATGTATAGAAGACTTTAAATAATCGACCTTGAATGTAAAGCCGGTACTAAATAATGAGGATAAAAAATGATTTTTTTTTTATCAGAAATAAATTGAAATGACATCGGTTCACTTTTAGTCGCTAAACTCTAACGCAAACGTTGTAAGCTTTTTTATCTCTTTGTTGTTTTCATTAAGATTTAACAAAAGTCATGAATACATCACTAGGCGATTACCTCATGGCTGTAGCAACAAAGCAATACGTCATTTTGTGGATGTGACGCTGCAAAGATTGCTCGCGTGGATACAAAGAGGGTAATCGAGATAAGATTGAAATAAAGAAACAAACAACATGAGTGACAACGGCACAGGATGTGACAATATTGGTAAATGAAACGTTATCTTTTTAATTTATTTCATTTGCTTAAGAGCGGGTCTACTTGTTGACAATGAAATTAATACAATGGTGTAATATATAAATCAAAGAAATTGATTCGAAAGGCATAATGAACGAATTGACACAATGCCAATATAAATCAATCAGCTTATAGGTTAGCGTTGATTAATGTTGCTCTTATAAAATTAATGCGACTTCTGAAGCTGACTTAGACCTATAATCTTACAATATATGCTAGATTAAATATTTGTAAAGGATGATACTTGTTATGCGAACACAAAGTTTATTGGCTTAAAAATGTTCGATAAATATTTGTATGTCTGTTGGTTTTGTGCAACTAATATTGCCAATAATCATGTGATGTGTGTCTTACAATTTTACCACAAATGCGCAACATACTTTAGAAGATTGCTGCGCAAATGACAACAACAATCGAAAGGAAACAGTAGCAGTAGAGAGTTCCAGTAACAACAACACGGAACTCTCCGAATTGATTAAGTAAAATTGCCTATTTTTTATTTATTTTGTTCTTTTAATAACGTGATGGCGTGATGAAGTGAAATATAAACGTGGTATGTTTTAACGAGGCTTATTTTGCAAGAGGTCTGGACATATCTTGCTAAGATCTAAATTACATGTTTGACCATTTGACCATTGTTTGACCATGTTTGACATGTTTGACCATTCTGTGTTTTGCGTGTCTGAAAACAGGCACAAAACTTATGATATGTAAAAACACTTATGTAAAAAGTAAATATTTGTCCTAAGTAATTTACATAAATGCCATTAAAATTAATCAAAAAATTAAATAATTAAAAAAACAAAAGAATAAACGCATTTTGCAAAGGAACCTCCGGGATGAAATCTCAAACGGAGACAAAACAAAGTGTGAAGAATTGCTCTCGAAAGAAGTAAGTCCCAGTTTAAAAAAGTTCCTACTTTAGTGCCCCAGTATATTCCAAAGTATCCTACATACCGGTCACCACATTGATGATTATGACGTTTATCTTTGTCCTTGCAGGTGCAACTCAGCGTTCATTCGTTTCGCAAGATGTCCAAAGACGAAAACAACCGAGATAAACAACATCACAGAATGATATTCGAAACTCAGCCGGATGCAACAAACGGTTTTCATGTATTAAAGTTGTATATTGTGCGAGAGAGCGCACAGGAAACGTCGTTTAATGCACAGCGATATTCTATAAATCCTAACTTCAATAGAATTTATTATAACATTAACAACTTGCGACATGTTAAGTTGATTTTCGTCGATTTCAGGAAAAAACTTATTTCCCTTTTCCGGATATTGATCAAGACTTGTTGGACCAACTGGAAAACATATTTAGAAATGACGACTTGACAAAAGAAATTCAAAATCCAAATACATTCACTATAGGCACCGCAGTAATGGTGATGGCTGCAACATTGGAAAAACATAATTTGTTGGAAAAACTTTATGCCAATGGACACAGATTACAAGTATGATTGCTGCACTTAATTTTGTAAAAATAAAAACTTGAAAAAAAACAGAAAGAACATTCCCGTGCAGATATTTCAGAATGATGTGACTTAAAGTGAAGCATATAAAGGATTTTTTACAAGAGTTGAAAGAGATTGTTGTCCATTTATATCTACAGGAAGCCAACCTGCGAGGAATGGAAACAGTTTGGGAATATGCTAACATTTGGAAAGCAGTTTGGATAGTAAAAACAAGCCCTGCTTACATCAGAATGATAAGCAAGGTAAGGTTAATATGGGCCTATACGAGAAACTTTAACGCAAATAATTTCTCTGCATCTGGATCTGTGAATGGTTTTTATTAGAGTTACTAAATTAAAAAAATACTGTTTACTGTGTTTACAAAAAGCTTTTTTTATTTGCCCTGTTGAAAATAAGAAACATTTTGCTTATACAGTGGAATACTGCCGTTAGAAAAGCAGGACACGGTCGTTCAATCATAAAGTCCAAAAACATTTCTATTCTAAATTTGTCAAAAAAACTAAGCATAATTTTGTTTTAGAAGCAAGGTAATCTTGAACTGCAGGTCTGCATGGATCAAATCAAAAATTTGAGAAAAAATGCCAAACTCAGACATGAATTCAGTGACTTTTGCAAATTAATGGAAAAACAATTGGAAGACTACATGTGTTCTTTACTAGATAGGGTACAAACTACTTGACATAAATTGTGAATATAATGTCATTATAAGATTTATTGATATAACATAAAAATATATTAAGCTCTTCGTAAAAAGATCTAACTAACTATCTAATGTCATTTATATTTAAGATAGAACTTTTTTTGTTATCATTTTTTTGTCCTTTGCAACTAAATTTCAACAAGTAAATATGCTACCTTCGGACACTGCAGATCCAATCAACAAAACAACTTGCAGAGTTGTTCGGGTTTTCCGTCGCATTAGAAACAGCAAAAGTAAGAAGTCAAGCAACAAACGACGAAAACCCCAAAGCAAATTGGATTCAACCACCTTTAACTAGAAATTACTTTCCCACCAAATTAGAACTCCTTGAGGAGGCGTGCGAACTGCATTTGGTGGACATCGTGACACATCACAATACGCAGGTAAATTAAAACAATATTCTAACTCTAAAATATTTATCGCCCGAGTGATGTCTGTTATTTTTCAACTGTAGCTGGCTTTGGGATATATTAGATATCGTAATTTTCCGAGACTTTGGGCGTCGAAGGTTCATGGAAAACCACTCGGATGGAAACTAATCGGATTACTTTTTCCAGTGTTGTCACTTTTCTACATCATTGCTCCACAAACAAACATTGGAGGTTTGTTTGTGTTTGTTTGTTTATTTATCTATTTTTTTGTCTTTTTGAACTTCTTCTAAAAAGTATAACAATATATTTAAGTACAAGAGTTTTTAGCCGTTGCTATGTATCATATTATTCTCCACATCATTTACATTTATTTTTACAACAATTTTCGTTTATTAAAGGGATTATCAGCCAGCCGAATGTGTTGTACGAGTGCCATCTGGCGTCTGATGTTACATTTATTGGAATTTTGGTCACAAATGTTGTCACAAAATCAGCAGCCTTTGAATACTTAGGTACATTCAAAATCGATTTTAGATGTGCTTTGCATATAACTGTTACAATTTTTTTTCAAATATCACCTCTTTGCTTGTACAAAATCAATGTGTTTGTGTGTTTATTGTTAGTTTCAATAGAAAACGCCGTGAAAGGAATTATTTAATCAATCACTTCCCCACCCCAGCCAGTCGATCTATATACAGGCTACTTTAATCTCTACCCATTATAGTCCTCTGATTAAATTTACACTAAAGTATATAATGCGGCTGCAATTTTAGTGACAAGAACATGTCAATCGATTTGCAAACGCCAACCTATATTCTTACATTATTGATCATTCGAAGTGCATGTTTTGCTGTATTTTCTAAGTATGCGTTATTACATTATTACCACACCACTTTTCAAACACTCTATTTAGTAAATAAACCATTCAAATTTGTTGCACAAAACATTTCATACTTCAATGAAAAAGGGGATCTTTACAAAACAAGTAACTTGCATTTACTTTTATTTTGGATTTTAAGCTCACATTGAAGTGATACCATTTTATGGCAGGTGCTTCACCGACTTTGTGGGAGTGGCTCGCATTGTCTTGGATTGTTGGAAAATGGGTTCAGGAAATTGAAGAATTCTTTAAACGCGGTCCGAGAAGGTATTTTGGTGATTGGTGGAACTACAATGATCTACTGCAACTGGTATTCTTCACTATATGCATTATATTGAGGTAATATTTACCGAGCAGAGCATTGCAAAGGTAAATATCGATCACTGGTTCAATATCCAGCCATAGCAACGTAAGATGCTGTTAAGCAAGACAAATAAATCCTTTCAGCAAACTAAAAATATAATTCACATACAAATATCCTTAAGGCAAACATATCAATATGCATTTTGCATTTCATCAGGGTAATTGATTACGTGAAGTATGGCAATGTACCGGCAGATGAAAGAATCTTTCGACCCGGTTGGAGCGCATCTGAACCAAGACTAATCTCATCAGGGATAATGGCTTGCGTTTATGTTTTCGTGTCGCTCAGGTTACTCGGCCTGATCAAAATCCATCGAGTCCTCGGTCCACTTCAGGTTTCCTTGGCTCGGATGTTGATCGATGTCATCCAGTTTCTACTCATCTTTGCTCTGGTCATCTTTCCATTTAGTCTCGGGATGACCGAAATTTTCTGGTATCATGAAACCCCTCAATGGAAGGATACCTTCTGTGGACAAACTGAGAACGGCACATCCTGCAGCAGTGACGTCTATTTCGGAAATTTGCCAAAATCGCTTTTGGATCTTTTCTGGACGCTTTTTGGCTACGTCGACCCCTACCAAATTGCCTTGGAGCAGCAAACTTTTGTCCAAGTGGTTGGAATTGCTCTCCTGGCCATTTACCACGTGATCGCCATCATCATTATACTCAACATGCTCATTGCGATGATGAGTAAGTCGTACGAGGACACCAGCGAGAAGGAGGAAAAGGAATGGAAGTTTTCTCGGACTGTTACCTGGATCCACTTCATACGACGGGATGTCACTCGTCCGCCCCCCATGAATCTTATCCCTTCGCCTTGGTTAGTTGCAAAATATGCAAAAAAAATTCGTGAACGTTTTCAAAAAGATACTAATAATAGAAATATTAATGATAATAGCAACGAAATTCAAAACCCAAATGAAAGTGTAGCAGGCAGCAAAACAAAGGAAGACCAACATGAGAGCTCTCCTTGTTGAGAAATTAATTGTTCCAATTTATAGAAATTGTCTGATTTAAACATCCTTTTGTACAGAATATATAATTATTAAATTATTTTTAATTATCCAATAATAATAAATACCATTTGAATTGTATAACTATAAGTGATGATGATATGTTTTATGACGTAATGTAGTACAGTAGATGTGATTAGAAAATGCGTTATTTAATTCCAACAAAGGTTAAATAAAAATTGGCCAAAGATCACTAAATTTGTTCAAGTCATTGTTTTGTGTTATTAAATTCTATTAATTTGTATAAACATTGTGTTATCACTTTTACTTTTGAATCGAATACGTTTTGTAGCATAATTGTCGCGTTGCTGTTGCACAAACGCTATCTTTCATACCGTAGTGTTGCCCGCTTGTGAGTATTCCAATGTTTTTCGTGTGTTCTCCAATGGAATGTGTAGATAGCTTTACACAAACATAATCCCACTTCAGAAGGATTGCCAGCAAAATTAAGTCTTAATCAGCAACGTTGGGATAATTTTGTGATATTGTGCGTTTGGAAAGTACAGTAGTGTTGAATAAATTTTCTTTATTATTCGAAGCTTTGATTATTCTGTTGTTGGGATTAAGCAAGCATTTGGGCACCAAATTAAGCCAAGATTATCCTGAAACGAGCGAAAATATCACATCAGCATATATCAGCATACAAATAAAATTGACCTTTATGCGTTCCGTTTGAGTAGGTTATTTGCATATAACATTGCATGAACTATAGTGATGATGACTATTGAGTTATTACCAGTTAATATAATTGACTGGATTCACTTTACAAGTTTACAAGATGAAAGTTCATTCGGCCGCTGTCAAAGAACCTCGACACTGCTCCCTGCAAATATGTAAAAAGGTTTGTCTTGGCAAGAATCGATCCGAAACGGACGGAAAGAAAATCAAAATAAAAAGTAAGCAACGAAATGGCCAACGACGTAAGAGCTTCCATTCAAATATGAAATATTCCATCAAATATGAAAACCTTCCATTCAAAATAACATGACCAAATTAGTGGAAATTGTCAGACGTAAGGATTGCTGCGCACATAATGCTAGTGATTTATAGTGATAACTGATAAGTTTATAGTTTCTGTTTGTTGGGTATGTTTTCGTGCATTTCATACATTGTGAAAATACAATTTCTATGTCCAAAGGGTGTTAAGTGACGCAACTGAGAGGCATTGTCTTCCAGCTATTGTTTGCGTGTGCGCGCGCACTATAGCTAGCGCATGGCATAAGCATAATACAGATTGAGTTTGCTGCGATATTTCTGATTATTCAACACAGATCTTCTTTTAGTAATTCCAGGTGATAATGTGTTTAGAGTGTAGACGTTGCCTGGATTAGACGTAGTTAAAACAACTTTCAATCAAGGAAAAGGACATAGAGGAAAAGAACAGCAGTTATAACAACTGCCACCAATTGTGTTAAAACTGGGATCTATCAAAGACTTTTTTAGCCAATGCGTGAGTGTACGATTTCAAGTTGACAGCATTTATAAGGCATGTTGCCTAACAACGCTTGTATTAAATGCGTATTCCGCATTTCGTATGAACAACAGGATCGCGAAAACACGTGCTATAGCTTTTGTGTGCATTTTTGACGTCATGCTTTAGTGTGAGACCCGCTAACACGATCCTTGGACAACTCACTACTGCGTCATGCATCATGTTGTTATCTTATTATAAACAAATTGATACGAAGGTTAAGCGAAACGGCGTATATGCAAATCACGTTGGAAGATAACTTTCAAAAACGTTGTAGCATTTAAAATAAATGTGTATTGAAGTTATCCTTTACAAAATTATAGAATAAATACACAATTCAAACCTTCAATTACTATGCAACAACTTTTCTATCGCTATTGGGATCACGTAATTACAGTGTTTTACTAAAATCACGTACAGTATTTCCGTAGAAACAGCAGTGATTTCAAATATACTAAATCAAAACGTTAGACATCACAGCATGATTTTCAGCGTGAGTTTGCGGAAGTTGATGTCATTTTGGCTGACCGTTCATACGTAGTTGCCAAAGACCGAGTTATGGCCAATGGTAAGTGCTATGCTTTTAATCTAGTTGTAATCATGGGTAAGTTGTTAAGTATGGACGACTAGGCACTGCATAGTCAGAGGAAAGTAAGTGATTACATTTATCAACCGAGTATTGAGCATAGTAAATTTTTGAATCAGTAAAAGTTAGATTTTTATGATTGTTTGCAAGAAGCTGAACAACTGAAGTGCATAAAAGTAATCAAAATTGCAAATGACGACAAAGAATATTTATTTCGTTTCTAATGAACAAGAATTAAACACAAGAGTAAAAAAGAATGTTGAAAGCTTTGCATCATTATTCTCTCCATGTAAAGTGGTGCTTATTGAAAAAATTTATTCTACTTGACTTATTGTGAATTAGTTGGTCGACTCGGTGTATTGTTAAGAATTCCGATTAGGTTAAATTCAGAGTTAACTATAAGAAAATTGAGAACGTAGAAGTGAAAGTAAAACGATGCTTTATTGGGAATTTTTTAATGTACAGATGATTCAGTTTTATGACATGAATACGAACTTGCAATTCCTGCAAAAATTATAATGGCTTCAAAAGAAGCAAAATCTCGTCAAACTTTTGAATTCGTGTTTCTACCTCGTCAAGAAACGTCAACATCCGTTCCAACTGATCTTGATCCAGACGCCTCTGATGGCAAAAGCACTGCAGTCCACTGTAAATATTTAGAATACAAAATACAAATTAAAATAAATTTAAAGTTTTTTATGTTATAATTTATAAGTAAGCACAATATAGGTTTACAGAAATTTTTTCAAAGATAACATTTTTTAAACATAATATTACTTTAAGAAAACTTTTCACAACAAAATGATCCTTTTCATATCGTAGCCTGAAGTGGCATAACATAGAAACTTATATAATTTGTATAATTAATAGTTATAATTTTTTTAAACAGATGAAAATATTTTTCCCAACTTTATTGTCGAGCATTCACCAAAACAAGTAGACGTAAATAAAGATGATGAGGAAAAAGATTTATTGTTGGTTTTAAAGGTTAGTGGATTAGCATGTGCACAACCATCATACGCTATACATGTACATTATATACAGTACGTAAGAGGAAATCGAAATCATTTTTGCCCTGCTCGCAAATGTAAATAAAAATGTGAACACTCTCTTGTGCTTTATAGAGTAAGCTTGAAGACTTGTACGAGCTTCCAAGACCTTGGGAAAACGAAGGACAAAGGATTCTTAATCTCTTATACGAAGTAAAATTATTATAGCGGATTTAATTTTATTTGTATGCGCACCTTAGGCTTGTCTTGCATCCTTACATCAAGTTAATTGTAGCTTAAAGAGGTTTTGTGTGCTTTTAACATGTTTTCAAATAGCATCATCGTAAATAGTTTGTCTGAATCACCCCATATACTGTAACTCAAATAACGCATGTTCATGAAATAGGTCGATTTAAAGTATACTGACCAGGAAATTATGTTCATTGGGGAGACCATAGTGGAATGTAAATTTATTGAAGTTTGCAATCGTATCTGGGACTTCTGTCACAGCACAAAGGATAAAGAATTTAACTTTTTGACATGTAAAGCATACCAACTGGTAGGTGCAGTGAAAATTACTTGGTTAATTATCTTATATATAGGTTATACATTTTATTTACAGATTCATCCATGATTTACTTTGTGATTTTTGTTTAACCTACTTTGCAAAATAAATAAATGATCTTAATTCTCTTGGACTTGTGTGTAAATATACAACCCTTGACCAACAATTTTGAGTTAGATGTAATTACATTTTTGTGCTCTTTTGCAACAATTAATAAAGTTTAGACTTATTTTGTTTCAGATGAAATCAGTTCTATTCAGCTTTTCAGATAAGTATCCCAGCTTGGCGAAAGCAGCTTACCAGAACAAAACTTTGATTGAACGCTTCATGAGTGAATTTGACTTACCAGAGCTCAGTGTTGATAATTTAACAGATGACAACCACATTGAAGCAGTGGAGGTACTAGAAGCATGGTGTAGTAGCCCGTTTAAGTTATTAAAATGTTTTAAGGGTTAATATTTTTCCTAAGTGCACCATGTGTGTATTGCTGAACATGGCAAGAAACTTTCACCTTATCATTTCTCTAATACGACGCGATGGAGGATTGAATAAGATTCTTAACTATTATCAACATGAAGATTTAGAATCGATTATTGATGGGATCATTGCTATTGATCTCCGTATTGCTGAAGAGGAAAAGGAAATGAGATTGGCAGGTGTGCGACTAAAGGTTATGCGAAAAATAATTGCTTGTTTAATGTTAACAATTTGTAGTTAACTAAATATTATCAAGCTACTGCTCTAAATCTTATACGTAAATTCGCCTTAAGTGATTTTTTATTTTATCCTATAATTGTTTCAAGCACACCGCTCGCTATATCAGTACGTCTTGAACATTGATCCATCCAGAATGTTATGCAGTGATGGCACTTTGAACTAAGTGCATAAGACTTATAAAAGCTCGCCAAAATCTATAAATGGCAATCTTATCCAATTTATTATATTAATAATGGAAATAATCAAAACACGTCGGTTCCTTTTTGTATTTTACACATTAAAAAACAGTGGTATAGAAAAACGTTACATTTGGTGCATAGCAAGGGCTTGCATTAAAACAGGATTAAAACATTAATTAGAAATTGGACAGGTCCAGCGTTTTAGACACACAAACTGATGTAATATTAACAGGTGGGAGTCATTCTGGTGATGATGAAACTAAAAGTGAATATGGAAGCGAAGATGCAAAGTTGATAAAGAAAATCAAGGAATCTATTTATTTGCAGTTTGATCACAATATTTTTAAATAATCATGTCTTATGACTTTGTGACTTTTGATATAACACCAAAGCTGTTCAAACACACAGCATAAACTATATTTAATTATTACTTGCCAATTTTGTATTTAATAACAGGATTTACTACAAAATCTGAACGCTCTTTCCGAACCTTGGGGTAGTACTGGGGAAAATAGTTTGTATGTTCTGTTCCAGGTAAAGTGAATTTATCAAACTTCGCTTAATTCTGTAATGTTTATTGTTTATTATTTCTTGTTAACTGTAACTTAGTATTAAAATGTTAGAATTTTGGTTAATTTCATGACTTAGCCTTTCCCCAAGTATCTAATAAGAATTTATGTTTCGAAAAACCTGAATCTCTTAATTGTAAATCTATAAAGTGCTTGTACAAAATTATCGTTGTTATGAGATTGAACCTTTAATGTCCATACCTTTATTTTATTTACCGATTTTATACATACTGTATATTGATGTATTACCAGTTGAAAGGAAATAAATTACCCGTAATTATTTCTATTGGTGAGTTGATGGTGGAGCATAAATTTATCGATGTCTGTGTTCGTATCTGGGATTTCTGTCACAACACAAAGAACAAAGAATTTATGTTTCTCTCTTGCGAAGCATACAGATATGTAACATATGGCTTATAACGTTTTAGTTTTATTTTTAGTTTAATTTAATTTTGTAATTACAGTTTTATATGTGAAACTAAAAACGCAGTAAATCTAAGCAAAGCATTATTTCTTTTCTGTATTTAAGCAATATCTGTTTAATTTGTGGTATATTTGTTACCCGGCGCAAGTCATAACTGTTTATTCATTTAACTTGTCCTTCAAAACAGGGTTCATTTTATTATGCTGGTCTGTTTTGCTCTTTGATGTATCGCTTTTTTGATGATTGCTCCAACGATGTTAATTTGATACATTTATTTAATTTTTTTGTATTGGAATCTTTCTTAAACATTGGATAAATTTAGATTTATTTTGTTTCAGATGAAATCGGTTTTATTGGTATTTTCTGATAAATGTCCCAATTTAGCCAAAGCAGCATATGAGAACAAAATCTTCATTGAGCGCTGCATGAGTGAATTTGACTCATCAAAGCTGTCAGTCAACCAGTTAACAAATAACAAGCACATTGAAGCACTTCATGTAAAATCAGCAAAACATTGTTATTTTTAAAACTTTGTAATTTAGTTTAAATGCATTAATATTTTCTACAAGGTAACCCTGTCCATTCTGCTCAATATGCTGAGACATTTGCATGCTGTAAGTTACCTAATACGGTGCAATGGAGGATTGGCGAAGTTTCTTAAGTATTATGAACATGACAACCTGCTGCTGAAAACTTCTGTCATCATCACTGTAGCACATTGCATTAATGACGAAGAAAGTGATAAAATTTTGGCAGGTACACGATCAGACTACTTGTGACAAATCTGATACTATAAAAGTGATTTTTGGCTTTAGTTATTATTATTATTATATTTTTACTTATTACTTTTACGTTTGTTACTGGAGAATGTAAAAGTATTAAGGTATTGGCACGTTTGTTAAAAAACAAATTTAAACGTGTGCGTTTGAACATTAAACGTAATCACAATGCTTAATAAGGAACTGATGTGATTGCTTTTATTGCTGAGCAATTTAAGTCTATCTTGGATCATCCCTTGCATCAATATTCTAACCTGGATACAAAGTTTTATACTTCTGCGATAGAGTTGGTCATAGGTTTAGACAAACTGGCCGCTAATGAAAATAACAAAGTGAGTTATGCATCATAGATTGCATGTGTGTTTATATGAGGAAGTATTGTGATTTTATAACCAGTAATAATAAGACTCTGACATTGTACACACTATTTTCGTATTCTTAGAAAACAATTGTTGACTTGAATGTTCTTCCGTTGCTGAAAAGGATGCTTGCAACGTTAAAATCTGACCAAATGCGGGCAGCTTCTCATTGTATCTGGACCCTCTCCTTTCTTCCAGCTAACAAAGACAACATACGAGAGGTCAGGTTTAGTTTCAAATAGACCTACAATTACCAATGGTTTTCGTGGGTTGTGATAAAACTAAACTTTTCGTTTTTGAGTTTTACTGTTTAATTTCATTGATCTATGTGGATTGGTATTTACAATGTCGAGTTGTATTGTTTTATCCATCTTCATTTTGCTTCATATTTTTTTGTTTTTTTACACTTCAACAAATTGCTTTGTAACTTGCTATGGTAAAGGTACTTCATTACAAATAAGGCAAGACCAATTTCTTATTAGGCTGATGGTACAATTGAAAATTTCGCAAATGTCTATAAGTAGTAAACAAGTTTTATTAGTTATGTTTTTATAGTTTCATAAGTTTGATAGGAATAAGTTTTTAATGGTTTTAGTTTAAATAAGTATTTTAGCGTTTTAGTGATTTCTAGGCTATTGCTTTTGAAGTCTTAACCTTCTTGCTAACACGTAAGATGCAAAACGCAAAAATATAAAACCCATAGATTAGAATTTATTGCTATTTTCATGAATAAGTTTGTCTTTCAAAAATATTTTACTTTGTACCGGAGTCATTCTAAAACCGAATTACTATTTTTCACCTGCTTGTCTCGTAGGAACCAAACCTTCTTGAAGTTGTGCATCATATTTTATCGAATTCAGAAGTAGATTCTGACACAAAGCGTTCTTGTGATGGAATTATCTTCAACATTGAAAAAGCCCCACAGGTTTTAGAAGAAATAGAAAGAACAACCGGGAAAGACAACCACATCATGATAAGTTATCAGTGGAATAAACAACCAACAATGCTCAAGGTAGGTTTGATCTATTGGGTATGTTTGATAACATCAATTTGTCTAAGTTATAACTTACACCTCCTTAATACTTAAAGTTAGACTATAACATCTCAATATGATTTTGATGGAATCTTTTATGATATAGTGTTACGGTGCTAAGTCCACGTATTCGTGAACAATATCAATAAATTATACCAGTCTGATTACATATGATTTACGTAACGAAAAAAACATCAAGGTATCTCGAAAGCGAAGCTTTGTTTTATAAAATGTAGAAAGCTAACAAACTTTCAAGTTATTAAGAGGAATTGGAATGTAAATCATTTTCATTTTTTTATAGTTGCGGGATTGCTTAAATATCAATGGATTTAAAACCTGGGTTGACGTTGATAAAATGCAAGGCTCTATCCTGGAAGAGATGGCACACGCAGTAGAAGATGCTGGTGTGATTGTGATTGCCATGACTGAAGATTATAAGAAGAGCAACGCATGCAGAACTGGTAGGTTGCTTATTGTGCTTTTTTCGTGTTTGTGGATCAAAGTTAAATTAACGACAAATAGATGAAAATAATTTTTGTCATTTTTAGTCCGCTTTTACCGTTTTGTTGTTATTAGTCTTGTCAGTCTCTAATTAGCATTTAGATTTCAAATTTACAGATTTATTTTTGCTTTTGCAGAAGCTGAGTACGCGTACAAACTGAAAAAGCCGATCATTCCTCTGCTTCTAGAGTCAGGTTATAATCCGGATGGATGGTTGGGTGCATTGCTTGGTACAAAGCTGTATGTTGATTTAAGCAATGAATATGATTGCCTAGGGAAATTCCCTGATGTGATAAAGATGATACAGACACAAATAAGCAAAGAGCAAAGCTTGTACAAAATTCCAGTTTCTTTAACTGGTAAGTTGTATTATGACATGAATTAATTATGGAAGTAACGTGCGAAAACTTGTGAAAAATGCACGTTAGTTAGTATACAGTTATACACCAACAATTTCTTCCTGGGTAGAATTTGGTGTTTTAAGTGTAGTTATTATCACTTTTCCAAACGTTGTTTAGCATAACTTTCTCTAAAATAAATTTTAATTTTGACTTCTATGTCACATTTTTAGTGATAAATGCGCCCAAAACCAAAACGTCCGACGACCAATCACAGAACGCTAAACCCCTCAAGTCGTGGAAGTCATATGACGTCAAAATTTGGGCGGAGAAAAACAAAATGGGTTCGTAATTTTGTTTATTGTTAGCCAGAAAGATGTTAAGCCGCAAAAAGTTCAAACGCACAAGAAACATCATCTCAATGTGTAGCCCGATACCGTCGTGACAAGATATTTGTCGCTATCGCAATAACTTTTTTTCTGCTTAGTTTTGCGGTTGTTATGCAGTAGTGCCATCCACGCACTAGGTTTATGATTGCTTGTTGTTTGTTGCGTGTTATCATCACATTTTTAGCAATCTCGCTACCCCCTTCCTCGGGCTATAGCTTCTTTGTGAGCATTTGTTTTAACTACGCGCTGATGATGTAGTTTTGTCAAGCTAGGAAATATGGGTAAAGTTAGTTCGACTTTTGTGTGTAGAAGACGTCCTCTATGCTTTATCGATCTGCCCGTGGTTCAAGTTCTTTTTTTAATGCTGAGTAGTAATATTTTGTTGCGGCTTTTAATATTGATCCTAATTTTTTTAACGGTCGAGTGTGAGGTATAAAAGGAAGCAGCATCGGTCAAGCGGTCATTATATTGAAAAAAAAAAGCTGGCAGTATTGGCGGCAAGGAACGTTCGATTACACTGTTAGGGTACAAGGCAAGGAAAGTTATTCGGGTTTATGAGAAGTCGAAATTCATCATAAACATCACTATTTCTTAGCGTGGTTGATTAATACATAACTTAGGTAACGTGTGTTCAGTATCGCTTGTGGTAGTATTTGCGTTAGTCTAAATTGTCCATTCTGGTAGCAATTAGCAAGACTTAGCATTTTTAAACTACCGAAGTAAAACTATTTTGCCTTCTTATTCCAGCGATGATAGAATTTTACTGCTTGCAAAACATTTTCAATCAATTAATTACCTGTGAGCTCAAATATTAACTATTTTTAGTTAATATTTCAAGTCTTCAAAAACTTTCATTTTGCTTTGATATTCAGCCGACATTGAAATTCTCGTTTCTGGCTTCGACGGAGTTGGACTTTTGCAACTTTATCAGCTACTGAAGAGATGCCCTGAGATTTATTACACCGCTCTTAGAAACGATTACCGTCTGGAATGGTTGCAAGTATTTCATCTAACCGAAGCACTGGAGACTTTAAACAGGTCATAATTTTGATGCTCTTGCCACTCTTTTTACGTGATGTTTTGGCAAATGCATTTCAACCTTAGACTTGATGAAATTTACGAGATGCAGTCGATGTATTTACGTCACTCGTGATTGTGTTGTCTTGGACTTCGGCGATAAATTTGAAAATTCGTGTTCAGCTATTTTTAGCTTTCATCCACAAGCAATTTGTGTTCTGTTTTCGTTTGATTGCATAAGTTGCGGAATTTATGCGTTGTGTTATTCTACATTAATTGCATGAAACATCATAGGCTCATGTCATGATAACTTTCACAACTGGCTTGACAATATATTTGATACCATGTTTTTTGATAGTTTCTTGGTTATAGTTAAAAAATGGTTTGTAGTTGCAAGATTATTCGAACAAAAATTAATGTGATGTCTGAAGTTATGCTAGATTGAAAGTTCTATGCTGGGAGATATGGCACAGGGAATTGGAGTTGCTTGTGTAATTGTAATTGCGATGTCAAAATGATATCTACTCATATAGGACTAGTACATCTGTTTTTGTCTGATAGACACATTTGTGGGTTGAAATGTTTGAATTAACTTGAACAAGAATGCTTACTGATGAAGAGTTATACTTGGCTTGAGTTGTCAATACCATTTTTGCATAACTGTTCCTGCAAATGATACAAACAACAGGTTTTAAGATAATATAACTAATCTTGGTATTTTGAAGTATTTATCTTTAGTATTACCGAAGTTGAGTACGCTTACAAGTTTCAAAAACCGTTTTCATATGATTAAAGCAGTAAACTATGCCAGTCACAAAACGTTCATTAATACATCAACTTGCCACTACAGTTTCAACTCTGTAGTTATTGCTGGTTTTACTCAACCGTACAATTGAACATATTTTTGATTATCGAAATAAATTAGAAGCGGTGTTGAAACATTTGTAAGACGAATCATTTATCTTAAAAATGATATTCATTAAGACATGTCCAAAGCAGTGGTACAACGAACATTAGGAAATAACTTGTAAACAAATCACATGCTGTAAGACGTATCTGCAGGTGATTCAGTTGTGTGTGTTGTTATACGTAACAGGCTCGACGTGCTTTGCAAATCGGAAACAGGGTTAAGTGAATTTGAAGCAGAATGTACAGTACAGTAAGCGTGCACTCCTAAAGTAACGGTAATTTAGCTTAATTTTTGTAATATCAGAAAAAAAGATATTTTATTTCGGTGTGGAAAAAGCTTAGGGTGTGCTTGGTGAATATTTGCTGCATCAGAATCTCAGCAAAAACGTTAGCGGAAAGATTAAACGGATTGCTGCGTGGTGACAGTTAGATCCATTGTTCCAATGTAGTTTCCGTCCAAATCAAAATGCAGAAGTTTTGATCGAGTAACGCAGTGAAACGTTAACGAATGTGATAAAATACTTTTTTTATCCAACTCCCAGTAGCTAATAACACTCAAAAGATTCAGATGAGCGCCAACGGTTACTGAAAATACTAAAAATAACAAGAAACTTTTAGGTCAGCTCAAAGTCACTGGAATAATTGAAAATGCTAAAAACAGGCCATAAAACCGCAAGTGAAAGAAATAAAGTTTGGATGGCTGCACTGCGGCAATTTAGAAGTAAGAATTGCTTTACTATGGAAGCCTCAGAAATCTTTTTATCCGCTCAGTTCATCAGTTATATTGATCAAGTAATGAATTGTCTTGCAGATGACGACGAAGTTGGAAGTGAAAATGAAAAACAGATTTTGAACATGGTGAAGGTGAATTATCGCTATGTTGTGAACTATACTGTAGATTAATCTTATCCTCGGAGTAAAGAGTCTCTTAGCGATTTAATCAACGACAAAGGTTTCTGCCTGCTTACCGACAATTTGTACAGAAAGTCGTGTTGAGATGGGCCCATTTTGTTTATTTTTAATTTTTTATTATTATTTTTTTGTCTTTATTAAATTTAAAACTTCTAACCATTTGTCGATAAAAACTATCTTGCAAAGAAAATGTTATAATTTGTAGTAAACATTCTCTCGATCTACATTTTTTATTGCAGACCGAATTACAAGAATTTTATGAATTGGAATCACCTTGGAATGATACTGGAAAAACCATTTTGAATATTTTTAAACTCGTAAAACCTTTTAATTTATTCTTGTTTTTCTTTGTACATTTTATACCGATAGTGCATTTAAAGACAAATAACTAGTAATGTTAATTATGGTGAACTTATGATATACACCCATAGATTATATTAAACAATCAGTGTTATGTTTAACAGATTCTCAGAAAGTTGGCAAAGAAAAATATAATTAATCTCATTGGGGAGCTAATGGTGGAATATAAATTTTTGGAAGTTTGCGATCGTGTCTGGGATTTTTGTCATACCACAAAAGATAAACAGTTTATGTTTCTCACATGCAGAGCATACAGTTCGGTAAGCGCTAAACTTCTGTACTACATGTTCAAAAATATAAAGTTATTGTAAAATATTAACAACACTTTTACTGCGTTTTGATCAAAAACCAATTTTTTTCATCGATGTTTATGTCTCATTTGCCTTATTCAATATAGTTATTCAGTATTGAGCAAATATTATTTTCATAAAAATAGTATTTTGTTGACTAGTAGAGTTGTTTTGTTTCATTTTAGGTTAAACTAGTACTTTGGAACTATTCTAATGAATGTCCCAGCTTAGCCGAAGCAGCTTATCAAAATAAAAGCTTTCTTGTGCGTTGCATCAGTGAATTGGACTTACCTGAGCTTAGTGTAAACAATCTCATTGACTACAAGAGCTTAATGGCAGTCAAGGTACAATCATTAACTATTAAGTCTGTTTTAAAAGTTTAATCATAGCGACTTTCAGTTTATTTTTTTATTTCCACTTTTCATTCCATATTTTTTGCAAAGGCAACAATATCAATATTAATGAATATGACAAGGCACTTTCAATCCATAAGTTCACTGATACGATGCAATGGTGGATTGGAGAAGATATTAAAGTATTACAAACATGATGATATTGGCTTGAAAACGTCGGTTATCATCACGGTCGCACATTGTATCACTGAAAAAGAAAATGACAAAATAATAGCAGGTAATTTATGATTGTACTGCGTGTTACTGGAAAAACTTTTATATCCAGAACTTGATATGGTATAGTAAGTCCCCAAGATCCGGGATCTGCAAGATTTGTGAGATGTGACCGGATTTTGGTAAAAACAAACCAGATTGAGTTGAACAATAACTTTGCCCATCCCTATTAAGTTGCTCACTATGTCTGGTTATTTTTGTTTGTAGTTTGTTGATAAATCGGACAATTATCATTTTACACATTTAATACAATTTCAATTCTATGAAGGATCAGACGTGATCCTATTCATTACCGAACAACTCAGAAGAGCTTTGCAGTCTCCTTCGTACCAGTGCTACTCTGCAATCGAGTTGGTAACGGGTCTAGACAAACTGGCTGCCAACGAATCTAACAAGGTTTGTTGTACTGTTTATAACATTCGTACGGTATTTGAAACCAATTGATGAAAACTTTTATTTTCTTGCTTCTTTTGTGTCAACATATTAGTTGGCAGTAAGTTCCAAAGTTTGAAAGCAATAGGAATTCCAGCAACAAATTTACCCAATGCATGTTTCAGTTTATTTACATATTCTATATTTTGAATCATATACGTCTGGAGAAACTGACTAAGACATGCTTTTTAAGGTCGACGTAGCTAACATTTAAGCCATTGACAGAGTTCATTGAACGATAAAATGATAAACTGATAAGTAATCAATTTGAAGGACGTTAGCGCCACATTAAGCACCATAATGTGCGTAGATAATGTTAAATATGAGGCTAAATGGATTTTCAAAGTTAAGCATAATGCTCGATAAGGTAAGAATAAATAAGGCTTAATCTATAAACCACTGTTATCATCATTACTTTTCTTTTCTTTGTAGAAATCCATTGTTGACTTAAATGTACTTCCATTGTTAAAAAAAATGCTTAATCCCTCCTCTTCATCGGACAGAGTCCAAGCAGCATCAAGTTGCATTTGGACTCTCTCATTTCTTGAAGACAATAAGAACAAAATATCTCAGGTCAACAGGCTATTTCTACAATAATAATATTTTTCATATCAAGGTTGTTAAGTTTTCTTGTTAGGTAACCTTGATTTCATCAATGTGAATAACTTTTTGAATTACTTTTAAAGAAAGTCTTCTTTAAAAGTTTTATAACGAAATGTAGAAATTAAATCTCACAATTACCTTTCATAAATTGATCATATCCACAATCCATCAAAACTCGTGATTCGGACATTTTATAGGAACGAGGCCTTCTCGAAGCTGTTCATCGTATTTTGTCGGATTCAAAAATAAAATTTAAGACTAGAAGCTTTTGTGAAGGAATTACCTTTAACATTGAAAGAGCACAGCCAATTTCAGAAGAAATTCAAAGTAAAACGGGAAAGGACAAACACATCATGATAAGTTATCAATGGAACAACCAACCAATAATATTAAAGGTAAATACGATTTATTACTTTAAATATTTCTACGGAGTTTTGTTTTTTTATTTATCTTAAAGATTTTTGTAAAACTCTTTTATGCAAAAAAGCAGGAAAAAAACTATCAAGAAAAAAAATATTTTAGCATGTAAGACGATAAAATCAAAAACTTAGATACTTTTTAGGTTTAAAGTAAACAAGAATTAAACTTACTTTTAGCTGCGAGATTATTTGAATCAAAATGGGCTTAAGACTTGGATAGACGTTGACAAAATGCAAGGCTCTATCCTGGAGGATATGGCACACGCAGTAGAAGATGCTGGTGTGATTGTGATTGCCATGACTGAAGATTATAAGAATAGCAACTCATGCAGAACTGGTAGAAACTTGTGCTTAATGAAACAAACGGTTTAACACTTACAAGGCGAAATGTGTGTAAGACCACGTTGCTATTAGAATGTGGCATTATTTATCAGATAAACATTAAAGAAACCATTACTTTTTCGAAAGTGTTCAGAACATACTTTTAAATGATAATAATCTGCACTAGCTGAACGTTTTTGTATGCAACGCGTCAAACGTCAAACGCGTCAAAGTCAACGTCAAAAGCGTCTTGTGCTCACACTCGACAGTTATCTGATAATAATAATAATGGACCTGCCTTGAACAGGGTTTACTTTGTACAAGAACGTTATGTTTGAATGAAACTTTCAGTGTTCATGCAAGAATAAAATATTTTTTTTTTATGATAACCGAAATAAGATAATTGCGATATGGATATACGATTCCTTTTGCAGTGTTCACTTTTATTTTACAGAAGCTGAGTATGCTTACAAACTTCAGAAGCCGATCATTCCTCTGCTTCTAGAGCCTGGCTACGAGCCAGATGGGTGGTTGGGTGCATTGGTTGGAACACAATTATATGTGGATTTGAGCTTAAAACATAGTTTCGAAGCAAAATTCCCTGATGTGTTAAAAATGATCAGGACAAAAATGTTAAAACAAAGGAGTTTGTCTGAAATTACTGTAAAAGGTTGGTTGTTTTGCTTGTGTAATTTTTTTGAATGCAAACAGAATGTTTTTGTGTGAAACCTATGCAGCATGCAGTACAACGGTACAAACGGTTGCGGTGCTGCATATGCAACGGCGTATAGATATCCAAAAGATAGGTGTACAAATAGTCACTATATGTTATTTGAAACAAGTCACTTTGTCGTGGCAAACAAATTATTTGGTCGCTTTTGCTGAGTATTACCATTTTTCACATATTTTACAACAACACTAACTTGTGAACGCAATACTCATTAATAGTTAATTGCAGCCTATAGCTTAAAATTGTAGCAGATAATTTTTAAACAAAGTATGAAAGTAATCTTAAATCTATATCAAGTAAACCTTTTCAGATGTTGATGGGCCCCAAACCTGTCCTAATGATGGCAAACCTCAGAATATTGTGTCTTTCAAATCCTGGACCGTACACGAAGTCAAGGAATGGGCAGAGAAGAATGAAATTGGTTTGTTATTTTATTTTTTTCATTAGGACATTATATCATGTACAATCAAATTAAGTTTTCTGAAACAACTTCCGTTAGGTTTCCCTGTATGTCACACAAACGTGAAGCTGGTTACTATGAAAACAAAATTTTGAAATATTTTAATGGAATTACCTTGAAAGTTTTAATAAAGTTTTCGAAAGCTCTATTGTTTTCATTTAATCTGATCAGAACTAATTTTGTTTTGATGTTCAGTTAACCTTGAAATATTTTCGTCTGGTTTCAATGGTGTGGGACTGTATCAATTCTCGCAATTGTTGAAACGATGCCCGGAGATATATTACAACGCTCTTAGAAGTGATTATCATCTAGAATGGTTGGAAATTTTTCTCGTCACCGAAGCTTTGGAGAACTTAAACAATTCATAAGTTCTTTCAAACTTGTGCAAATCATGAAACATCGACAGATACGTTTTATGGTGAATCAATATCACCAGGTGACTGTAATAACTGCCAACTTACGTAGTTTGATTGGTTAAATAGTTACAAAAAGCAGATGACACAATAGCTACAAACTTATTGTTAACTGATTATTATCCGACAATTGCCAATTATTCCAAGTAACTTTTTGTTTTATCAATTCGTCTTTACCAATGACACTTAAGGCAAAGCAATATTTGAATAGAACAAAACAAACTCAGAGTAAATTGATCAAAAGTATGTGTTCTTGTATCTTAAAATAAATAAATTTGTCAATGAAAAACATTGAATTCTTTAACAATATTGTCATGACGGGTCTTATAAATGATTGACAAGCCCAACTGACGTAGGATCTGATGCAAAAACTGCAAAGTGTAGTATACATTTTAACGCTATTTTTAGTACTAAGCTTATATTTTGCCTGAGTTATGCTAAAAATCAAGGACAACATCACCATTTGTTGTGTGTCGTGCTGTTTCAATAAACGTGAATAGAACGACTTTTCATGATGCCTTTAAAATACTCACAAAGGTTTTAGATATCATGAACAGTAATTTTAAAAGATTTTGGAGAAGATATAAGAGAATTGGAAGAGATCTGGAACTTGGTCGAACCCTCTCACTGGAATTTATATGGTTCAGATGCATTTATTCGGTAACACTCTTAATGCTTTTTCGATTGTTGATTGTGTAAAACAAGCGAGTGTCTAGATTCTTTTCAATGTTTACTGTTTTCGCCTAAAATTTTTCTCAAGTTATTCTGGGTCGTGATGAAGGACAGTATAATAGTTGTTTACAGGAAGACTCATTACAATTTCCATTATACAACTTTACAATCTATCTAACCAAATAGATTAAAAAGCGATATTTACAGAGCATTAAAAAAGTTACCCGGTCTGCAAATATACTTTTAAATAAAAAACGCAGAAAAGAGACATTTTGTTTTTCATTCCTGTTGAATGTAGTACACATACATATCTGAAATACAATAAAATAAAATTAACTACAAAATTGTTTGAAACTAATTTTCAACCAAGCGATTGTTCAATAATTCTTTGAACTTGTATCGACGAATCAGGAAACGAGTTAAATCGAAAGACGTTTTCTGGCGCTTTAACACAGATTGAAGTTTTTCTTTGACTAAACTTTTGTCTTGGGTGAGGTGTGGTTGCCTTGTGCCATCTACTTCGTCCAGGCCACGACCCTGGCTGTTGCCATTGATGAAAAGAGGTTTAAGTCGAAAACACTTTTTGCAAATTTTCCACAGCAACCACGGATTAGGGATTAGGTTCATTGGCGGAGGTCGAATAAACTCGCGACGGAAAAAGCGGATCCATGTTGTTGTCCGGTGAAATTTCCATTCCACTTCCTCATTCTCGCTGGTGACTTCGTAGGATTTTGACATCATCGCGATAAGCATGTTGAGCATGATGATGATGGCGACCAAATGGTAAACAGCAAGAAGTGCACTTCCGGTCACTTGAGTGAAAGTTTGACTTTTGCTTGAGAGCAGCTGGTACGGATCGATGTACCCGAACAGCGCCCAGAACAAGTCGGTAAGTGTTTTCCCCAATCCGCCAAATAGAATAGTCCCACACCCTTCGTCGGTTGTCGTGTTCCTGCTGCATAACATTGCAGCTCCTTCCACGGTCCCGTGGTGCCAGAACATCTCGCTGAGCCCAAGCCCGAATGCAAATATGACCAGACAGAATATGAAGAGAAATTGAATGACATTGACCGTCATTCTGAACAGAGAAACTTGCAAAGGCCCAATAATTCGGTGGATTTTAATCGAACCCAACACTCTCAGAAAGACAAAAATATATGCCCACGCTAGGAGTCCGGAAGAAACAAGCCTAGGTTCTGTAGTACCCCAGTGAGGTCGCGTTATTCTATCTTCTATTGGCACATGACCACCTCTGCCATGTTCCATGTAATCCACAACCCTGCAGGAATCATCATAAGGTTCAGGTAAATACAACGTACATGAGATATCTATTTATTCTTTTTGATACGTTCTAGTGGTTTTTATTCTCAACAGTAACGACTTATGTGAAACATATTAATCATACGTAATAAGCGAATTCTTATTGTGACGTAGGAGCCTGTGCTGTGACTCACAAGTTGATTCTGTCCTTAATCAATAACAGTACTTCGGTGATCGTCACATTAAAGTCTTTAAGGCAATCAGTATATTTCCCTCTTGGTCCTCGTCTGTTACTGTTTTATTATTAAAAACTTACCTCAAAACGATGCATGACGTGAAGAGAGAAAGCTGCAGTACATCGTTGTGATTCCACATATCGCCGATGTAGCTTTTGAAGCCACGATTATAGCATTCCTGACATTCTTGGACCCATCTACCGAGCACCCAAAGCAGTGCCAGCCATTCAAGTAGAATAGGAGGTGAACCTTTAAAGGAAAAATTTTATCACAATTTCGGAAAAGTTATAAAATGGTTTTAATCTTCAACAATCAGAATTAAAGAAAGTGATTAAATAGATCTAATTATGATCAGTCCCAAGCAACAATCAGCAGATAACTAAACTTACCGAGATATTCTGTTGACGTCGATTTAGTGACGATGTTTCCGATTAAAATTCCGATGAACGTAAGATCGGACACAAGATGACACTCGTACAACACAGTAGGCAATGTGATAAGCACTGAAATATCCAAAAACATGAGCTTGTGAACACCATCATGATAATCAAATTAAATTTGTGGATACAAAAAAAGATACAAACTTCCAATTCGCGATTTCGGAGCAACAAGATAAAAGAGAGAAAGGAGAGGATATAGGAGACCAATAAACGTTCCGAAGATAGTTCTTTTGAAAAGATTTTCATCTCGAAGTGCGGAGAAGTATCTGTATCTTATATAACTCAAGGCAAGCTGAAAGTCATACAAACAATGTAGTCTGATATAAACGACATATTTTGAAATATTTGGCAGTGTATTTCAGCAATATGCTCAAAGATAAATGTTACAAAGTTATCCTTTATTTACCTGCGAGTGGGGATGAGTTACAAAATTTACTAAACGTAGCTTGCTAGCGCGCTCTAGCAGTTCCAAGCGAGCGCTCACAACTTTCCTCGAAGTTGGCTCATTTGCAAGTGCCTTAATTGCTGATCGAGCGTCATCAAAACACACGTGATCGTACTCAAACAAAGTGGCGAGCTCTTTCGACGATTGTATCTAAGAAAAGAAAAGTGTTTGTAGTTCGAGAGTGACTATTTCACCGAATGTAGGTCAAGCAGCCCGTTGGTTGAGGTGGTTAAGAGAATTAGCATGCAAGAAGCTGATTTAAGTTGTATAGGGTTTAATTGAAGTTAGAGGATGATAGGAGAAAGGGAGAAAGATTTGGATTAGGTTTAGGTGACTATGTTATAACATTAACTTTAGGTTAACAAAAACTGTGAAATAGAACTTCGAACGCACAATTTTTTCAGGTGCAATAGGAACAGCTTGTTAGTTTCTCCTTTCATTAGTTTGCTAATTCCACCTTTTACAAGCACAGCGATTAAAATCATCAATAAACCAAATTATGACTTACTTGGTCGAGCAGTGAGCACATATACTTCTCCACTTGAGCTTCGAGTTTGTGGTAGAAATCACTGTTTTCCTTTTCACGATCAGCATTTTTTTGTAAAGTTTTAATCTGTTTTACGCAAAACGTCATCGGATTTTGGTGATTTACCTAATTAATACATAAATTGATAATTGCTATTAATAGCTCAAAATTGGAAGTAGAACGTTGTCGAAAAAAAAGAAAGTTGTAAAATCAAAAGGTAACGCAGAGCTAGTTAAGAAACCTCTAAGCTTAGTCTTTCGTTATATTATTGAAACAATTTGTTATATGTTCATTCCAACAAAAGTTTAGAAACCAAATACCTCGCACATCAAAGTAATGTAGGCAGGGCTCGCTTTTGCTTTGCACATCATTTTTCGTTTATTGGCGGATTCCCAGTAAGCCGTGTGTATTCCTTCACACCAGCTAATGGATTCCTAAAATTGTTTGTGAAACAAATTTTACTAAAAATAGTGGGAAATGTGAAATTAATCTTGTGTCTTGCTTGACTTCACGATGGGTTGTTGGTTGTTACACCTATCTCGAGTCTGCTCTCACCTATCTGCGTTCAATAATTAAAGCTAGCACAAAACACAATTTTTTATTCCACACCTGGTGATAATAAGATATGACCTTCAGTATAACACAAATTATAGAAAGTCCCACAAATAGCGTGCAAAATACCGTTAATCTGTGCCCATATCTGTGTAACATTTTCAATGCGTCGTAGTTGTTTTTGATCGCTGCAAGTATCATAGGCGTAGTACCGACATTGAAGTTGGGATTTTCGCAGTCAACTTCGACCTTTTCGCTGCTTTCATGTTTCAGAATAACTTCTACTCCGGCTAAGAAATCGCGGTTGATAGCGTGCAAAAGACAATCGCCAACTTTTACCTGACAAGCAACCCCAAGGATGTAACAAAATGAATATTTCTATCCATACATGTCGTTAGAAATGTCGACCGAGGTTGCACTTGGCACAACAATTTCGCTCACCTCATGAACCAGCAATGCTTGGCACATTTCAACATCTTCATTTTCTATGGCGATTCTGAGGGCAGTTTTTTCGTGCTGATTGAGAGAGTTTGGCTGAAATTTAATGCTTTTGTCTATCTTGGAAAGCGAAAATAGTGCTTTGACGTCGCGAACATCGCCCGATGCCACCTTTTCAAGATAATAAGAGTTGACGGAACGAGAACCTGACCTTAAAATAAAAAGATCAGCATGATGATACCGTAACTACTGGAAAGTGACTTGTCACCATTTTCATCGTGTTTGCTCCAACGTCAAACGTGTGCATAAAACGTTTCTACAGATGGTCTGCAACGACCATTGACCTAAAAATACGCTAAATGTTTTTTTTATTTTCGATGTTGTTTATACGAGGTTAGAATGAAATATTTTCAACAGCAATATTTGTGAAAGCTGCGATAAATTTCGAAATCTCTGACAACAAGTAAACAGCGATAACAGTGACAAAGCCTGACAACTTCTCACCAAAAGTTTAATCAGTAAAAAACAGTAAAAATAATTTTGTAAGCTGCACACGATGTCTTTATCACCTTTTTAAGTTTGCAAGGTCGCGGCGAACTTTCCAACCTGCTTTTATTTCGGACTTTGCAACCGAATCTTGACACAATTTGTTTTTCTGTTGCTTCTTTCGGCGTCGTTGTTCCCATTCCAATGCAGGGCTCAGTTGAACTTTGTTTTTAAGTCCTGAAATGCAGACGTGTCGGCTGTATGTGAAACTGAAACTGTTTTGGTTCATTTAGTAACTCACAAATTTTTTTTTCCGTTATACAAGCGTAATTTTGATCGAGAACACGTTTACCGGAACTCTTACAAATGCTTTACGATGTTAAATACGATTGTTACGTATGTATTTCACCTTTAACATTTCCTCCTTCAATCGATGTTAATTTTCTTTTCACTTCCTGCAAAATGTCGGCACTGACAATTTCCGAGAGTGTTTTCATTGAAAAATATTCTCTTTCGTCTCCTGTCACTGCTTCGTCATAATGCAGCTGTTCTGCTGAAGGAAGTGACGTTATCGTTATGTCGTCAGCAAAACCACTCACGGAGCTTAATGACGTAGAAGAAGAGGATGGCGAAACACGAGAATAACTTCTTGTGAAAGCTGCGAGAATAGTTGATAAAAGACAATTTTGGTTAATTTTCATCTAATAATTAAATATAAATATCAGACTGTGAATAAGAGTAGCGCATGTTCTTGTATGGAAACACAGATATACGTTTTACATGAACGCATGTTCTGGTTATTACATGTAATCTTGTAGAGAAATAAAAATCAAATATCTGGATAATGGTTAAACAGCGCCACCTCCTGGGTGTCGTGATCGTTTAAGAGCTCTCGCGCTTGTTTCGACGACCGGAGTTTCTGTTTCATTGTTTGATGTTTTCCTTTCTGTCGGTTCTTTTGATCTTGTCGCTGCAATTCGTGGAATTACGTCATCTCTATTACCGCAAGTGACGTTTTGTTTTGCCGACTCGACTATTACGGCGAACGAGTCAGCTGTGAACGTGTCCGTGTTAGATGCTGAAAAGTCCGACATCATTTATGAGCTTTCGTTTCAAGAAACGATCTTGGCCTTTTTCAAATGAGCAACAGACTTTCAACTACTCCCAATACTTTATCTGGCATCACCCATT
Organism: Clavelina lepadiformis; assembly: GCF_947623445.1. Lineage (NCBI taxonomy): Eukaryota > Metazoa > Chordata > Ascidiacea > Aplousobranchia > Clavelinidae > Clavelina > Clavelina lepadiformis. The sequence goes on from NC_135241.1 coordinate 24,123,993, forward strand.
TAAGCTTCCAACATATTTTGTGTAACTTTTAATAAACACTGCAGTTTTAAAAGGTCATTTATCATCACCATTTATTCATTTATCTTTTGCAATATATTGCTTTGAATTTGAAAGATATTTAACCTACAGAAACATTACTTTGTAAATTAAACTTGTTTTTGGTAATAACCGTCGTCATCAGGTGACTTTTCCGTTCAAAGCTTGGCTACTATTTCTTTCCTCTTGGCTTTCTTCCTTCCTTTCACGTTTTGGGTTATAATTTTAAAGAATAAAAATAACTTTACGTTTACACCATCCCGCTATCAGCAGTGCTTCAACAATATTACTGCTCTGAATTAAAAAAATGTAAAGTTTGTCCAGAAATCAATATTCTTTGCCATTTTCACTTAGTGCCTGCATACATTTGCTCGGTAATACTTACACCTATTAATATGATTTAACTAAACTACGTTTTGCGTCGTAGTACTGTAGATGTGAGTAATCCAAACAATGTTTTCTCCAAACATAAACACGAGTCTTATTTGCAATAATCATCGACTACCTGCGTTGCCCACCATTTTACTTGTAAATTCCCTGAGTTGTTGATTCACACAATGATATGGGAAGCCGTTAGCTTTAGCAACACGTACACAGTATTTGCAAGTCACATACGTACGGTACATCATGAAATTGTACACGATGAAGTTTTACATTGAACATGTTGCAAAAGTGTAAAAGTTGTTGTACATCAGGAAATTGCCAGCTTTTTGGCAACTTACTCCATAGGGTTGCGCCTTTTCGACACTCCCCTTTCAAAACCCAGCATTCCCCGACATGTTCTACTGCAGCAGGTGCTTGCCCTCTTTTAATTGCTGGTTGTCGGACAGAAATGCTTTAGACACAATGATTAATTAATTATCATTTACTTTACTTTACCAGTGTTCCCAGAACGTTCTCTAGTTTTGAGTTCTGAAAAGCACAGGAGCATATGAGTATAAGGTTTTAGGGAACTCAAGACATTATAGCGTGTAAAATTATATGAATCAGTTCTCTAAATCTAACAATGAGTGAGTCATGAGCCAAATACGATCTAGACTCTAGAGTATCCTATAGCTATTAATTCACTGATGTCCCAATATATTATGGCTCTGATGTTCGTTAAACAACAAAAATGCCAACACAACTGTAATTTATACTTACCCTGAATTTGACTCGTTTTGGCTGTTGAAATATTAGGAGTCCCATCTTTGTTAAGGTTTTTAGAATGATGTCAATTCATGTTTGTTGTTTACTGTTTCGTAAAACTAATTTTGAATTATTGAAAATACTCTTCTCCCCCGTATTGCACTTACTACAAAAGTATTTGTGAGATATTGCCAAATTACAATATTCTTGTCTTGAGAAATGTCAAATATTTACATTAGCATTAGACAATATAACGATAAACAAATAATTTCAGAAGATCCTTTCGTGCGCTTGATATTTGGATATTTGAATAATAAAGAAATTATAGCGATAAGATACGTCATATTCGAATAATAATTTAATTGACGTTGTGTGCGGCGTGGGCCTGTGTGTGTTTGTGTGAGTGTGTGCGTGCATGCGTAGGTGCGTGTGTGATGAAAACAAGATCGAGCTCGTGAGAAGGCATGCTTTGAAGTTTCACCTCTGTGCAAACCGATGACCTTACGTATGACGTCATAATAATACAAATCATTTCACAGAAATCACTTGAGAAGCAAATGCTTTTAGAAAAATAAACTGCCATTTTACAAACTGTAGGCTTTTATTAACGGCAACGAGTAAGATATATACGCAAAATATACTGTGTATAGTAGTGTATTGTTATTGTATAATATTGTACAGCAGAATATTGCAAATCTTATTTTCATCAAATAACCTTAAACATCAGCCGTGATTATGAAAGATGCAAACAAAGATGTGAAGTGAAAGTTGACTGATTTATTATTTAAAGAAATATTTAAAGAAAATCGTTAAACATCAAGTTGTTTCTTTTATTTTTTCACTTTTTCTACAGGACTGAAATGTACAACTGCTTTGAATCTTTTTAATAAACTCTATGCAAAGGAACAAAACAAATTCTTAAAATTTAAAAGACACTTATTTCTATATAAAGATGTAAATCAAAAAAAACAAACTGATCGATTCTTGGTCATCTTCAGCAAAGTTGTCATCATTATTATGTATTCCACTAACCACCTGTTGTTAAAACAAAGACGATTTTTGATTTTACATTTAATCAGTTCATTTTACATCAAAATCTTTTTTTATTCAAACCATCTTACCTTTCTATTCAATATTTCTACACGGTTCAACGTTGCAGTTTCTTGTCTCCAAGCTCTCACCAACGCAGTCGTCGGATAAATTGCGCGGGTCTGCTCCGTCTCTGCAAGTCCGCTCTCTCGTTTGAGTTCCGGCTCCGCAAGAAGCGGAGCAATCACCCCATTTTCCAGTACCCGCCCAAAATGGTTCTGGACAAAAAAATGTTTAACTCAGAAAATGCCAGCTTTTGGTTTTATCAATAGAATTTGAATTGAACGTTTCAACGAATTTCCGAATCCAAGGCAGTAACTTTTTATCTGGCATTTGGAACTTCCATTTTCTACCTGGTGGAAAGAAATCTTTTCCACATCTGTACAGTGCTTCCCTTAACGGAGAATCGATTCTGGTCAATGCCACAAACCTGAACGGCCAGACTGAACTCATCCGATCTGTCGATGACAGTATACGCTGGATGTCGCATCTGTGCAATAAAACATGTTTCATCAGCTCAGGTTTATCAGGTAAAATCGATGGGCATTGTTGCATCCATCATTTATATTGTGGAAAGGAATCTCGAGCGCAGAGAAGAAATTATGTTTATTGAAATTAACGTTCTTAACCAGAAACATTGACTCCATGGCACGCAAAAGACACCATCTCACAAATGGGCAAACTGTATACCGAGTATGACCAATAACATCAAACTTGAAATTTATATATGTTGATAAAACATCTTATCATGGAAGTAAAATGTCACATTTACACTCACGAGTATTGCAGATGCTTGTCCACTACATCTGATAGAAACCGATAATCGAATGATGGAAATGAGGATGTTTCTACAGAACTATCCAAGCAGGAAATATAACCTTCCCTCAAGTAGTGTTGAGCTTCAGACGAGTGTTTTGCACTATCGGAAGAATTTGGAAGTATCTCCCGTTTCTTTTTGCTTGGCTGGTATTCAACTATTGGACAAAAACAAAACCTTTTAGTCAATTACTACAAACCACTACATTAGAACCGCAGATAACTAATTGGTACGCAATATTTGCTGATATTTTATATGTTCTTAACTCTGAGAATAATGCAACGGGGCCCATCGTTAACACTGAGATTAATATGTTATGTACACTACATTACACCGAGATTAATGTATTAAGTGTCCATCGTTGAATGCCTGCTTCTACTTACAAATTCCTTGAGAGAAATCTGCTTCGTATTGGTCGATGCAATCTTTTCCTGCTTGAAGAACGTCCTCAGACGAACTTCCCGATTGCACATAAACCTCCAACTCGTTCTTCCAACAACCTGCAGTGGCGTCTCCTCTGAAACAGAAACAACTTATGATGTTGAACAGTATCGAGTAAGAAATGCAAAACTTGAAAAACATTGGCATTTTATCTTGCTGAAACTTCATGCAAATAGCCTTTAACATGTAACCGTAGTAACAAATTTCTTACAAACAAGTGAAATCTTCAGTGTCTTTGTACCAGTTGGTCTCAAGAACCGAATAATCAACAACAGACTCCCAATCCGATGTAAGTTCAGCCTGGAACAGCAATTTGTGTGACTTTTAATGTTAAGAGTGACTATATTCGCTGTTTGACTATGTGTGCTACCAGTTTTGCCTACTGCTTACTGGTATACTGGAGAAACTATGAGTATTCTTAGGTCGTTTTGCTCAATAGTCGCAAAACCTCAAGTACCTTGTCATTCAAACATGCCGCAAAATATTCTCGAAGTGCCACAGTTGCCTGAATCTCTTCGGCGCTTGTTCGTTTGCGTCTTTTGCGGTCACCGAGCCAAATGTTGCAGCCTGATAACAGAAACCTTGTGTTAAAGATGCGAGCAAAGATGAAGTGATGAAAAGAAACAAACGGAATTGTCCCCGAAACACAATGCTACTAGCTTGTTCTTTCTATTCTCAACAAGCGTTTGCATTTATATTACACATGACTGACTTGACGTGATATTCATATTAACTGTAAAGTGCTTTGCAATTATTCACAAAAAACGTGCATATCACCAACCTCGGCTTTCATTGAAAAGACAGAAGATGTGCAAAGTGAGAATGAAGATTGAAAACCTCCGGTTCATGATTCTGTTCAGATCAGATTTGGGCAACTAATTAGGAAAAGGTAATCTAGGAAAAATAATAATTCTACCTACTATTTTCGCGTTTTCTGACTCTCACAATTTTACTGATGGTTTACTGATAAACTTTCCACTTATTAAAAGTTGTCGTCTTACTGGCATTCAGCCAAGTTATGACAGGGAATATGTTTCTAGAGATTCCAACAATGATCTCAACAAGCGATACCAAGAGGGGTAGTGTACAGCCCGATTTTAAAAAGTTCACTCAGCCTGAAATCTTACGCTTTTAATCGCGTATAAAATATTTCAATGCATAAAAATTTTCATTTTGTTCGAATGACTTCAAGCACACAATTACCACATTTCATATCCTGGTACATTTGGTTACTATGGCTGACGAGCGCTCTGAGCGATAAAAGTTTCTTACTTTGCACATAAACTAACGCCATACCATTTCCTGGTGGTGCAAGTTTGTAACCGCTGCGTAACCGTTAAAGATGTATCCTTACTACTAATGACGTCATTATGACCCTAGTTATGATACGAAATGGTACTTTGTTAATTTCCTCATCAAGTTTTCAAATTTCTTATGTTTCTCCCACTTTACGTTCCGCCGAAGGTTGAACAAACAAAGTAATATTTTGCGACTGTAAAACCGCAATCAAATAGGCGGAGCTTTTAATTTTGTGTAAAAAAACAGCATTGAAAAATGTCAAATCCACTTTGGTTTCTGAGCCACAGTTGGAAATGTACAGTCCTTTAAGGTGATAAAACTTTTTTACGTATTTACAAAATTTTCCGCTGCCAATTCTTGTTGCTTCCATTCTACAGTTCTGTTGGGGTTATACCGCGCGCAAAACGAGCTTATCTTGTGCATTTTTTCGTTTCTTTGCTGTTTTGGGTATTATGTAGGTGCCGAGTATCAATCGCAACAAAATATAAATAACCGGATTAGTTCTTTCATTCGCGGAAATTTCTGAACAAATATATTTGGGGATATGACCCAAATACCCTGAAAATCGTGAATAAGTTTATTTTTTCAATCTTAAATCCGTTTTACCAGTCTTCCACGTAAACTCTGTACTGCTTAATTACTTATTAGAAAAGGGCAAGTTTTTCGTTTAAACGCAGCCGTTCGTCTTTATTTTCTACCAAAAATCTGTTGTGGTTTGGTCTCAATGCCTGCACTCATTTATCTTGCGCCACTTACCAAGCACTGTGCTTTATGTAAGCTTGTTTTGATTCATAGTAGATATGAGTAAACCGAATATTTTTAGCTTGCATAGTTGTCTCCAAATATGAACGGGAATTATTTCACAAGGATCATCGACTGTATACGTTGTTCACTACTTTAGATCATCTGAGCTGATGATTCACATAATGATTTGACAAGTCGTTAGCTTTTACATCACGTATGCTTGCAACAGTTGCAATTCACACACCTATGTACATCATGCATAAATCATACATTTGCACAGTCTTGCAATTCCAACAAAGCATAAAACAATGATGACGAAAGCACCTTATAGTATCCTACAGTCATGTTTACGCAGATACCTCCATGTGTTGTAGCGCAAGCGCGAATGAAATCTTTGTGAATTACGTGCGCGTATGCTGTACGTGTGTATGCTGCATGTGCGAAATATGAAAGCGGTGATTTACGGTGTTACCTCATGCTGTCAAGTTCATTTGTAACTTCTTGCTTTCGACCTATCCTAGCACGTACAAAAATCTTTTACTTGTGAAGCTTTCTTTGTTTTACCAATGTCATGCACAGTACGTCACCGAAGGCTTCTTATTAAAAGTAAATGTTTGATGCTTGCACAGTATATTTCAATATTCAAAATTAATTGATTAAAATCTGTTTTTCTGCATCAGTGTTTGCTTTACCCGCTCAGAAAATCCGACTGAGATTTTCATTAATCAGTGGAAAAGAGTAGTTTTACCCATGTGTTGCAGCTTTAACGTTGATAATGGGGAAAAAATAAGCTGTTTATTTGTTCATTTCACTCACAGGACAAAAAATTACATTTGGTTAAAAGATTTATAGCACAGAAAAAAGAGATTGTTCATAAAATAATCTTGTATTTGAGCATTTGTCTGCATAACGATTTATGCTCCGAGAAAAATACTAACTAAAAGACTCTTGGTTAATTTGCAAAATTTTCTTCACTTTTATGTGGCTGCTGTCACATCAACCTGTCGTAAAAAATACGCCGCATGTCAAATTTGAAAAATGAAAATGAATTTGATAAAATAAAATATTAATTGAAAAAAAACATAATGATTTTCAAATTAACATAAAACAATTAATTCTACTTCTAGATTGTTTCCATTAAAATATGACCTTGAGCGCACGGTTCAACGTTGCAATTTCTTGTCTCCAAGCTCTCACCAATGCAGTCGTCGGATAAACTGCGCGGATCTGCTCCGTCTCTACAAGTCCGCTCTCTCGTTTGCGTTCCGCCTCCGCAAGAAGCGGAACAAACACCCCAATTTCCAGTACCAGCCCAAAATGGTTCTGAAAAAAAAATTGTTTAACTCAGAAAATGCCAGCTTTTGGTTTTATCAATAGAATTTGAATTGAACGTTTCAACAAATTTCCGAATCCAAGGCAGTCACTTTTTATCTGGCATTTGGAACTTCCATTTTCTACCTGGTGGAAAGAAATCTTTTCCGCATCTGTACAGTGCTTCCCTTAATGGAGAATCGATTCTGGTCAATGCCGCAAACCTGAACGGCCAGACTGAACTCATCCGATCTGTTGACGACAGTGTCCGCTGGATGTCGCACCTGTGCAATAAAAAAAGTTTCATCAGCTCAGGTTTATCAGGTAAAATCGATGGGCATTGTTGCATCGATCATTTATGACTATGTTATAGACAGGAATTTCGAGCGAAGAGAAGAAATTATGTTCAATGAAATTAATGTTCTTAACCAGAAACTTTGACTCCACGCAAGAGACACCATCTCACAAATGGGCAAACTATATGTATAGTTTACTCGTGTACCGAGTATAACCATTAACATCAAACTTGAAATTTATATATTTTTATAAAACATCTTTGTATGCAAGTAAAATATCACATTTACACTCACGAGTATTGCAGATGCTTGTCCACTACATCTGATAGAAACCGATAATCAAATGATGGAAGTGAGGATGTTTCTACAGAACTATCCAAGCAGGAAATATAGCCTTCCTTCAAGTTATTATAAACTTCAGATGATTGTTGTGCACTGTTGGAAGATTTTGGAAGTACCTCCCGTTTCTTTTTACTTGGCTGGTATTCAACTGTATTCAGCAAAAACAAATCTTTTAGCTAACAACTGTAAGTTTATATATTGAAGTTACAAAACCCAAACAGGTTTGCAACATTCTCGGATAGTTCATATTTTTTGAATTAAAGTTCTTAACACTGAGATTAATGTATTTAGTGGCCAATCGTTGAATGCCTGCTTCTACTTACAAATTCCTTGAGAGAAATCTGCTTCGTATTGATCGATGCAATATTTTCCTGCTTGAAGAACGTCCTCAGAAGAATTTCCCGATTGCACATAAACGTCCAACTCGTTCTTCCAACAACCTGCAGTGGCGTTTCCTCTGAAACAGAAGTAACTTATCATGTTGAACTGTACCGACTAAGAAATTCACAACGTTGAACAACTTTGGAAACGATCTCGACTGAACTTGATGCAGTAACAAATTTCTTACAAACAAGTGAAATCTTCTGTGTCTCTGTACCAGTTGGTTTCAAGAACCGAATAATCAACAACAGACTCCCAATCCGATGTAAGTACAGCCTGGAAAAAGATGTAATTTGAGTGATTTTTATACTTGCCTACTGCTCACTGGTGTAACGGAGAAACTAAATATCTTTAAAAGATTGTTTTGTTCAAGAGCCTCTATTACCTTGTCATTCAAACATGCCGCAAAATATTCTCGAAGGGCTTCAGTTGCCTGAATCTCTTCGGCGCTTGTTCGTTTGCGTCTTTTGCGGTCACCGAGCCAAATGTTGCAGCCTGATAACAGAAACCTTGTGTTAGAGACGCAAAACTATTGCAGAAATGAATGAAATTATCTCATGTAGGAGACCGTCTGCTACCACATTCTTATAGGATATTTTGGAGTGCTATCTGCTTGTATGTTACTAAACACGAAAAGGTCGAATTTATCGCCAACCTTGACTATCATTGAAAAGACAGAAGATGTGCAAAGTGAGAATGAAAAATGAAATCCGCTTGTTCATTGCTGTCTGCATATTACAGACTGTATATTTCCTATACTTTGTACAACGAGTTACGAAACCAAAGCTAGAAACAAAAATTCTACCAACTAAGAGCTTTCTGCAATTTAGCTGCCTGCAAGATTCTTGTACCTCGCTTGTATCATTTTTTTGTTGCAAAAATGAGAATCATTTCTGGTTTGTACATTGATTCGTGCGGTGTACCGACACTTAATCACGCGACACTTAATCACGCGACATTTAATCACCGACACATAATCACTAGGACATTTAATCACGCGACACATAATCACTAGGACATTTAATCACGCGACACATAATCACTAGGACATTTAATCACGCGACTTGGATACGTAATCACGCGACATTTAATCACGCGACACATAATCACTTGGATGCGACTGCCAAAGGCTTCCTTGGTCTTTCTTTTAGAACTCCCGACAATTGTTTTGACTCCGTTGCGCCGGCTTTCTCTATAATGTTTCTTTAAATCAACACCAGCTTCATAAAGTCTAATTGTTATATTGTCCGAAAGTATAACCTATGTAATATCTAACATTATTCTACTGTATTGTCACCGAAGCTCTTGACCAAAGTACCATCAAAACGTTACACCGTAAAATACAATGCTACTTGAAACTGTGTCAGAGCGTCGGTTTTGGAACTCTGGAACAATGCCAATGAATGAATTATTACAATTTACTATCACGACCGCCACATCTCTTTGTATCTATAACGACTAGTCTAGCCTACAGACAATCTCGTACTTAGCCACCCGACAATGTGGACTTTCATACGGGGAATTGAAAAAGACATTCAAATGCAACGTGCAACGTTTCTGCAAGGAATTGCTGGTACTCAACCTTCTATTCCAATGCAGTACAAGGCACTGAAACTGCGCGTGCAAAACACAGTTGCCCTTTGTCTGTCAAGCGAGATTTTAGTCTATCTTCGTGCAGTTGCTTACATTTCCCATGCATAACATTGCTGTAAATTGTAAATGTAAAAAAATATTGTAAATGTGTGATTAAATGTCGCGTGATTAAATGTCCTAGTGATTATGTGTCGCGTGATTAAATGTCCTAGTGATTATGTGTCGCGTGATTAAATGTCGCGTGATTAAATGTCCTAGTGATTATGTGTCGGTGATTAAGCGTCGCGTGATTAATTGTCGCGTGATTAAGTGTCACCAAACCAAAATATATACTGCACAATGTATTTAATGATTGAGCAACTCCATGAAATAATGTGTCATTTCCCAGAATCTGAAATATTTTCATTTAAATTTGGAAATTTAGTTTAAGTTTGAACGAAACTAACTGAATCACTGAGGAACAAAATACTTTACATGAATCAATAAATCTAAAATTTGAAAAGTTATTTTAACTTTACATGAAATGAGTCTCATTACTTCAAATACAGGACAAATTTTCAACCATACTTATTATTTACTTTGTCGAATCTTTTACTCACTAGCTACGATTATGCTCAACTTAAATAACTTTCCTTGTCTTGTGCGTTGCTAAGCTGCTTGCCTTCTACTTGAATGTGAAGCAACTGTGTGAGCTACAGAATAATTTATAGTGCGATTTCGGACTTTCATGGCGACAAAGAGAAAAAATGCTAACCACCTGCGTTTAAGCGGAGATAATAGTGCGAGGTGGGCAAGGTGTGAAGAACAATTACAAGGGCGCAAGTGCAAATAAGCTTCGATCTGAAATCCCGTCAGGTCAGATAAGATGATGTCACGACAATAAGTTTTATCAACTTTAGAATGGAGTCGCCAACAGATTACCTCTATCAAGAAAAACAGTTTTAGAAGATGTTGTTCTGCCTTAGCGACGATAAAGACGAAAATGTAACAACGTTGCAAACGATAAACCGCTGCTCAAATTGTGAAGACAAGTGAGGACATATAAAATGTTCACGATTGGATGATTAACACAGAACAAAGTTACTTGATTATATATTTTGAACGGAAAAGTTGTTTGCAAAAATTTAATATTTTGGGATCTTCTGTTAAAATGTGGTTGTTTCGGCGTCTATTATATTGTGAGTTGTAGTTTTTGAAAGATAATAGATCCGTTTCTATGCATCTATTGGTTTACTGGTAGCCCAGTCCTTAAAAAGATAAATAAGCTGCTCATATTATGTTGTTTCATGCTCCACCAACTGTCAAGTATTTTGTCCTACATCGTTCAATATTGCTCATTCACCGACCTATGCGTCCGTTGCTTTGATTAAGTTAAAAGAAAGTTCAAAACATGCAAAGTGTTTGACCAGCGTTTGTTTGTTTGTTCAAAGTAGCCTGATACAAATACTGCTGATGTCATAGATGTCAATAGATGGAGATTGCGCGTTTCTACAAATACTTAAATTCAGTTTTCGTACACTTTGAATCGTCATTGATAACCTTGTAGCAAATTACCCCAAAACATAAAAATATTTACAATTTTCACAACTTTTTGATCCACGCTTTTCAAAAGTAATATCTTCGTTTCAAATAAAAGTTTTCCGTTTTCAAAACCGTTAAATATGCGTACTTATGCGTTAGTCATATAATGCTTAACTCCAAACATGATTTTAACTGGGTACAGTTTGTGTTAAAATTTCAGGGTCGGGTTTTAAAGTGACTTAGAATTTTAAATCGAATTAAATATTTCCATTTTATGATTGTCAGGGACGAAATGTTTTATCAGCAAAGTCGTTTTAACTCGGCGTCGACGCTTTTTGCCTTCCAGCGCATTCCAACCAGTTCCCGGTTTTACTTCTCTTTGCGTGCTCATTTTAAATGATCCACAGTAGAGTTGTTTAGGGTCTTTGTGATTTGGACATTTTATAACAACTAAAAAGATTTCTGCCGACAGTCAGTACTTATAGGAATGTTGCCGATAATGACGTCCATTAATCACCTTAAGTTCGATTTAAGTAGAAAAACTACCGAGTAAAAAACGTCATTTATGAAAACATTTCTAATTTGCGTTGAAATATTTGTCAGAAATTTCTTCCACGACAGCTATGAGTTACCTGGTAATAGACACCATGTCCGAGAAATGACAAACAGCAAGCAAACAAAACTTGAAAACGAGAAAACGGCGACAATGGCAGATATCTTTGTCGCCAGTAATGTTTGTGAAGTCAAATAAGTAAGAGTTTAAGACCAAGTAGATATTAAACATATTAAAAAATTTCAAGCTAAAAAACCTGAAAGTGCGGTGTTGATTGCTCTACTTGCGCATTACTCTTATTACGTCTTGGTGCAATTATTACTTTTGACCCTAAATCGACCATTTAATGTTCTTGGTTTTACATTCGGGTATGAGCATAATGACGAGTTGAACAAATAATTGTTTTGCTAGGGAAGAAAGTGTGTTAACAAGTTGTGTTAACAAGTATATAACATAGACAACAAACAAAGTTCGTTCGGTGTCTGATGAATTAAGTTAGTGGTCAAATTTTTACTTTACTTGATAGAAACATAGAATGTGTTGTTTTAAATCTGGAACGAATTGAAAAAGATTGATAAATGTTTTTAAGCATTATATTTCTTTTCTTGATCAATTAATTTTACATTTTAATTATTACTTTTGATCCAAAATCGATCGAATTTACGATCCAAAATTTACAATTTAAAATAAGGTTAACTTATGGCGGATTCCGTTTCTGATCGCTCTAGCGGAGAATGTGCAACTGAAGTCGATTGGATGAAACTTCCTTCAGAACTTTGGTTGGAGATTTTTAGTTATTTGTCTCCAGTAACCATTCTCAGTGTAGTAGCCTTCGTTTGTCGAAAATTCGATTCACTGTCATTTCACCTTTCATTATGGAAAGAATTAGACGTGACAAACTGGGTTGGACCTATAATAAATATGGTAAAGAATCACTTATTACTGTTTTTACTATTGATGTGGATGTGTTGAATTTCGACATAGGTTTTAATATTCTTGGATTATATTCAGGATTCCTTCATTGAGAACCTCTCGTCTGTGATCGATTTAGTTTCCGAAAATTTGCGATCCCTTTCATTTTGTCAAATCACTGGAAACTTTGTGTTTGGTTCAGATAAACGATGGACGTTTTACAAGTTTTCAAATATTGTTCACTTGGAATTGACAGAATGTGAATATGTCACGGCTCAAATCCTGGATGAAATCCGAAAAAACTGTAAAAAAATTGAAAGGCTTAATCTTAGTGGATGCCGGTAAATGCATATCATAAATCAATTACAGTCTAATTAAAGTGTGAATGATCACAAAATCTGTGATTGCGTCATCAGTTACCTTTAATTACAATAAAAAACATAATTCGTTACCACTTTCAAATCACTTTAAATTATTGTAAACAACTGATGATAGTCTGTAAATGTAAATTTACTATTTAATACTGGTGACGACAGCTATTTTTCTTAAGTGTCATATTTGCAGTAACGTCGATGATGAAGCCATAGAAGTTGTGAGCAAATTTGAGCATCTTAAAATACTGAACATCTCGGAATGTTCACAAGTTACTGATGATGGTGTTATTTTTATTGCTGATATGCCTTGTCAGATTTTGCATTTTCTTAGCTTCGACGTCCAACAATTTAGCGATAGGTAACACATCTTGTCAGGAAGATAGTTATTGCAAAGCTTTAAGTTAGCTTGTTATCAATATGAAATATACGAAAACATTTTGATGAATGATCAAATGTACCGCAGATAAAACGTTTATTTTGTACAGGGGTATAGTGAATCTTGTCAGTAAACAAACTAAGATTGAGTTCTTGGTTCTATCTGGAGATAACAAAACTGACTACTCTGTGATTGATGCTTGCCATTGTCTTGCAAACTTAAAACAATTTCATATTTATGACTGCAGAAATCTTACTGATAGAAGCATCTATGCGCTGTGTGGGAAAGTAAGGTATCGAATATAGATAATAACACATTTAAAATTTATTTGCTATTCGTTTCAATCAATTCATCATTAAAGTTGAGCTGAAGTACAATAATATAATATGTTTAATCTAAGTGCAATATGTTTCTTGTAGACTGGAATGCTTGTGTTTGCAAAGAGCAACAAAAGTTTCTACCCAGGCTGTTAATCATTTGTTTCAAGAGAAACCTCGGTTGAACTTGAAGGACCTTTGTATCGGCTATACAGACGCCGTTGTTGATGACACAGTAAATGCAATATTATCTGGGTAGGGTTATGTTTTATATTTTAGATTTGAACAAAACCAATAAATCTGCCGTGTCGTGTTCATTTGTTTAAATAATTCTATGACTGAAATTATATTCTGACATCCGTATTATTTGAAGAAAAAAAGTTATAGTCGGCAAAGCAATATACACGTGTACTTGAAACAGTAATGTATGTATGCTGTAGTGGTAAATTTGTTGTAATTTTATCAAGTTCATTACCTATTACATGTCTTTCTCGTAATATTTTGCCAGATGTCCTCATCTTGAGAGAATTGAACTTAACTTTTGCTGCGAAGTCACCGATAAATCAATTGACGAACTTATCAAATCATGCAGGTAGGTTAAGTCTCAAAATAATCGAGTAGTGAAATAATTCATCATGTTGGTCAATTTTGAAGACGTTGTGTCGTGTAATATTTGAGCCGTTTTTTAACTGTTGTAGCTTAAACCACTGGTTTACTGGTTATTTGTTTCATTGATCTAACTGGAGATATTCAGCTTAAATGATTGTTCATTATGTCGGGAAAGTTTGTGACAACTTCATCGATAAAACGCAAACAAGCTCGATAAGGTATGAGCATTGAGGAGCCGTCGATGACTTTGACAAAGACGTTTTGAAATACGACGATAATTATTCTTACGCTAACAATTCAATAATATTGGTCTTGTTTGGTGAAAGCTTTCGGGACTTTTTTTGATAAACGCAGACAAGCTTTTCAATCATGACTTGGAACAACGTAGGAAAGATTACTTAAATACACACAATAGAACTTGTGCAAATTCCAATAAGTAGCTGACAGTAACATTATTAGCAACAGTAACAACTTTACTGTTAATTTTCAAATTTCCACACTGCTTTATTATTTAACATAATCTTTTAATTAGACATATTTTTATTTGCAGAAAACTAGAGGTGGTTAGTTTACAGGGACTGACAAGTTTAAAAGGCGATTGGCTTGCAGAAATAGAACGTTATTTGCCAAAATTACATCGTCTCAGTATGTCTTTTTGTAGCGGTATTTCTGAAGAAAAAGTCAAACATCTCTTTTTGCGGTAAGATGTTTTTTTGTTACGACGTGAAGTATAATTTTAATAATTTAATTCAATAACTTTAATTAAATCATCATCAGATTTTATTCGGACTTTGATTAACAAAATGTTGTCAATTTGCACAATGTTAATCAACATGATCGAATTAACAAGTTTCTTCATGCCCACGTTAGATTTTTGAATTAGACAGGTTTGCTTCCAATATTAATACATTCAACTCACAATGCATGCGTATTTACCAAACCACAACATCACATTATACAACGCACATACAGGTTGCTGGTCACTTAATTTTAATTCGATCATCGTATGACTTATAAATGTTGTCAGCCTAGACTTCCAGGAACACTCTTTGGTAATGGCCTGACCGTTTCACTGATATTGTTTGGTTTAAATGCGGGCACCAAGCGTCATAAAAACAGAAAAAGAGAATTAATTGAAATTATAGGAGAAGCACAGCTTAAACCAACATAAAATCAAGGGCGTACCGATACAAAAAAACGTCCGTTCGGTCGCTCCTCCACATGGGAAAGCGACGCATAACTGGCGAGCAATATTTACAGATTACCCGCAAAAACACACTAACGATGCATCCATAGGAAACGATGTAATACTAAAATAAAATATTGGAATATTTTTCAGTATTTTTGCACTTTTGTGACAGTGACAGTGTGTGTACATTTTTGTAAAAAGTGAACTTCTTTAAATCTCAAGCTAATACTGGTTATATAGGTTGCAGATTAACAATAAAGTGATTTGACTGGTTTTACTGTTACAGGAAACCTGACCTTGAACTGTTATGGAATAGGATGCCAATCAATGAGCTTAAACATGAAGATATCGACCATGTTTTGAGGAATATTACTTTGGAAGATTTTGAGTGAAATTTGATAGAAATGCAAATGGAAGTGATTAATAAATTTGCTTTTCATTTGATTCATACAAAATATCCTATTGTAACATGGTCACATGATATATTGAACATCATTATTGCGTCAACAATTCGTGTTAATATGCCAACTGATTTTAGCTGGACATACATATAACATAACTCAGACGAAAGTCATAAACTTTAGTTTCTTTTTTGGTGTAGGTTTTGAAAATTAAAGTTAACTTACTGTAGCTTGTGTGTGACTGTGGAGCGACCAACTGTTGTTAAGTGGCAAGAAAGGTATTTCTAAGAACACAAATCTAAACAGTTAAAAGTGCAAGATATTCCCACTTGGTAAGTTAGCACGACCACAAAACATAAAGACACCACCTGAATTATGAATTCAAAAATTAACACCACGCAAACGGTTCTAGAAATGTGCAAAGAAAGGGTAAATACAGGAAAGCAAAATTATGAAACACAATGTCAAGCCGCCATGTAGTAATAGACAACGCCTACTTCATTTCAGTTTTTACACTAAAACAAAAACATGTCTCTGTAGTGAATTTGGGCAAGAGAAGAGAAAAGTTAAGCATAATGCGCTAAATTCCATTGATTAAGGTAGAGGAGATGCAATCTAAAACGAAGTTTTGAAAATGATCTGAATCGAAAAAAACTAAAGTGAAGTCTTTCGCTTAAAACCTTCCCATTTGGAAGCAACTTCATCAAGTGTTAACCAGGATGCAAAAATTGAACACCAAGGATTACAACAAGGTTTCGAAGTAGCAGAGAACACCAATTGAAGTATATTAATGTAGAATTTCAGTTTGACAGGTTCAGAATTTGACCGATTTCCGCATTGAAATTAGATATTTAAATTTAATCGACGTGTCTTCTAACATTGACATCTTAAAATTTACACAAAAACAAAGAAGAAATGTAAGAACCAAACGGATATGTCTAACAAACGCTTTCACTAGCCAGGTAAGCAAGCTGACTGCGTTCTATCGTTATTTCTAACATATTTTTTGGATATCTGCAACGATATAGATTCAAACTCCTGGTATTTGGGAAGATTACAAGCAGCTGTTAATCGCTGTATTTAATTCATAATCTCTGATTGTTAAAATAATAATTTAACAAGATGCTAAAATATTTGTGGTGGCTCGTGTAATACTAGTCTTGTCCAGTGCCCTGAGACCCAGCATTAGTGGGAGCCCTTTCATTTATAAAATTATAATTTAAGCGAATATTTGCCGAATTTAGCTTTATGCTCTTTAAAACCTTTATGTTGGTCTAATTAGACTAACCAGTTGTTTTATTTTTTAATCGATAAAATTGCGCAACTAACCTATGCTTAAGATAACAGCGTCAGCGTCGTCAAACTACCGACAACCATCAGTGTAATATTGCGTTGATAAGTAAAATTGTGTATAGTTAGCATACAGTGGCGTATTCAGGAGTTGCGTTGAAGGCAAACCTAAGGTTTGTGAATGGGTATCGCCCAATTCTTATCACTGTATATTAACTTATAAACTGCGCCATAACTAATGTTAACTAATAACAACATCCGGTTTATTCCCTTGTTTGATAAAATTTGCGTATATTGAGGCAAAGATTGTTTTATTCAAGTTTATTTCAATCATCGACTCTTGAATAGACAACGTTAAACACACATCAGTAAATTCAGCATCAAAATAAATCTAACTTATGTAAAACACAATAAATCTCAATTTGTCTTACAATAGACAACGATTTCAGCTAGGACTGAATGTTTATATCAAAGCCTTGCGCTTTTTGCATTTAGCAAAACCAATTGAATGATGAGGGTTGTCGGAAATCTCACTCGATGGATTTAATTTGGTTGCCGAAGGTTTCTCGTCGGCTGAAAGCATCTGCAGATCTATGTTTAAGTCAAAATCGTGAACATCAAAACGATCTTCGGACATGTGCTTTGGTTGTGCAGTTGCCATGTTGCTTGGTTCAGGATCAGAATTGCTTTCTGACGAACCGGTGCCGTAAAGTTTGTCTATTTCCTGGAGGAGTCTTTCTTTCTGCTTTCCATCTTTTGTGCTGCACATGAGGAGTGGTTTGCATTTTTTTCTTGTGAATGGGTCGGCCTCGTTGTTCCGCGGAACTTTCCACTCTTCCTTGTAGGCCTTCACCTTCTGCAAGTTGTGCAATTTAATTCGTTTATTTATGTAAGTAGTCCCGGCCAAATGATTCTGTCTCTGATTGTCCAGTTGAGTGGCGCGTTCTTCCAAATCTTTTAAGACATCAACGAGACGGGTCGCCTCAACAGCATCATCCCGCTCCAGGGCGATATCTATCTGCCTCATGATGTCGGTCTTACTCCTTGCATAATTAATTGGAGTCTTTCGGAATCGACTTTTTTCTTTGACGATGCGATCGATGTCGGTGTCTTTGAAAATGTACGATCTCGCTTTGTTGATAGCGGCTTGCTTCTTTTTGATGTCATCGAAGGTTGGAAGAGATTCGCCCGCTTCTTCCATTGCTTGCTTCCATTTGAAGAATTCAGAATCCGTGAAGTTGCAATTGGAAACAAATTCAAGTCTGAAGACGCGCGTTTGCTGACCGTGCTTCAGTCTGAAACCCAAGTTTGTTCGAACTTTACCCAGGTGATAAATTTTGGCAGTTTCAACAACATCGACTATTTCAGCCATTCGATAAACCGGCTTGCCTTCATGATTGCCGATTCCAATGCGGACGTAACATCCCAACACAACTTCTCTAAACATTGGAAGATAAAACCATCTTTCCAACCTGAATCTTGACAATCGAATGGTTGAAACCTTTTCCTTGCTCAGTGGAGGTTGCATTGTAACGATGTTATCTTGACCATTTTTGTTTGATGTGTGAGCAAATTCTTTATGAAAGTTTGTATCGGTAGAACTGGGAACCTTTGCGGCAAGTCGACTCCTCGTCATCGGCATTTCATCATCACCATCGTCCGAGTAAACAGAACTGGCTTGCAATTTTGTCTTTACGACTTTGTTCTTCTTTCGTTGTCTTTCCGCTTTCAGCTTTTCTAAAGCTTCGTTTTCCTGTCTCTTCCCAATGATTTTCTTCCTGTCGGAAGCGTCCGGCAGGGAAGATGGAGAACTCGAGACGGATATTTTTCGCTTCTTTCTCTTCTGTTGGTATTTTTCTCTTTCTGCTCGCGATTGTCCAAATAGAAGCTTCTTTTCAAGTTCGAATCGTTTTTGCAGAGTTTCGCGTCGTTCTAATCTGTTATAAAATTCGAGCTCGCGTTCTTTCTCTGTCATGTTCGCCAATCGGCGACGATCCATTTCATCTCCGACCAGATCCGAATCGTAACCGTCATCAAATTTCTTTCTGAGTGCTTCTTCCTCGAGAGAGTTTGCTGTCGATGTCTGCAATTTTGGTTTCGATGAAGTGATGCCGCTCATTCGATAATTTGCTGAAGATGAATCTACTTGAAGAAAAACTTCACTGCCAGATTCATCTGAATCAGAAAAGAAACGATTCTTTCTTTTTCTGCTCATTTCGTCAAAACTAAATTCGATGTCTTAAACGCAGGATATATTTTTAGCAAAATCTTTCTATTTACTGTGAAAGAAGAAGAATGTTCACAAACGTCAAGTTCTTGAAACCGTTTCACCAACGCGGGTTAATATCAGCTAACAGTTTTTTTATTTCAACACCCATACGCAATAGCGCAAAATAAACTGATTGTTGGAAGGTAACAAAATATATACTGCACAATGTATTTAATGATTGAGCAACTCCATGAAATAATGTGTCATTTCCCAGAATCTGAAATATTTTCATTTAAATTTGGAAATTTAGTTTAAGTTTGAACGAAACTAACTGAATCACTGAGGAACAAAATACTTTACATGAATCAATAAATCTAAAATTTGAAAAGTTATTTTAACTTTACATGAAATGAGTCTCATTACTTCAAATACAGCACCAATTTTCAACCATATTTATTATTTACTTTGTCGAATCTTTTACTCACTAGTTACGATTATGCTCAATTTAAATAACGTTCCTGGTCTTGTGCGTTGCTAAGCTGCTTGCCTTCTACTTGAATGTGAAGCAACTGTGTGAGTTACAGAATAATTTATAGTGAGATTTCAGACTTTCATGGCGACAACGAGAAAACATAGTAACCACCTGCGTTTAAGCGGAGATAATAGTGCGAGGTGGGCAAGGTGTGAAGAACAATTACAAGGGCGCAAGTGCAAATGAGCTTCGATTTGAAATCCCGTCAGGTCAGATAAGATGATGTCACGACCGAAACTTTTATCAACTTTAGAATGGAGTCGCACCAAAACAATGAAACAACAAATGTCCTCTATCAAGAAAAACATGAAATAAAGTGCGGAGAAGTATCTGTATCTTATATAACTCAAGGCAAGCTGAAAGTCATACAAACAATGTAGTCTGATATAAACGACATATTTTGAAATATTTGGCAGTGTATTTCAGCAATATGCTCAAAGATAAATGTTACAAAGTTATCCTTTATTTACCTGCGAGTGGGGATGAGTTACAAAATTTACTAAACGTAGCTTGCTAGCGCGCTCTAGCAGTTCCAAGCGAGCGCTCACAACTTTCCTCGAAGTTGGCTCATTTGCAAGTGCCTTAATTGCTGATCGAGCGTCATCAAAACACACGTGATCGTACTCAAACAAAGTGGCGAGCTCTTTCGACGATTGTATCTAAGAAAAGAAAAGTGTTTGTAGTTCGAGAGTGACTATTTCACCGAATGTAGGTCAAGCAGCCCGTTGGTTGAGGTGGTTAAGAGAATTAGCATGCAAGAAGCTGATTTAAGTTGTATAGGGTTTAATTGAAGTTAGAGGATGATAGGAGAAAGGGAGAAAGATTTGGATTAGGTTTAGGTGACTATGTTATAACATTAACTTTAGGTTAACAAAAACTGTGAAATAGAACTTCGAACGCACAATTTTTTCAGGTGCAATAGGAACAGCTTGTTAGTTTCTCCTTTCATTAGTTTGCTAATTCCACCTTTTACAAGCACAGCGATTAAAATCATCAATAAACCAAATTATGACTTACTTGGTCGAGCAGTGAGCACATATACTTCTCCACTTGAGCTTCGAGTTTGTGGTAGAAATCACTGTTTTCCTTTTCACGATCAGCATTTTTTTGTAAAGTTTTAATCTGTTTTACGCAAAACGTCATCGGATTTTGGTGATTTACCTAATTAATACATAAATTGATAATTGCTATTAATAGCTCAAAATTGGAAGTAGAACGTTGTCGAAAAAAAAGAAAGTTGTAAAATCAAAAGGTAACGCAGAGCTAGTTAAGAAACCTCTAAGCTTAGTCTTTCGTTATATTATTGAAACAATTTGTTATATGTTCATTCCAACAAAAGTTTAGAAACCAAATACCTCGCACATCAAAGTAATGTAGGCAGGGCTCGCTTTTGCTTTGCACATCATTTTTCGTTTATTGGCGGATTCCCAGTAAGCCGTGTGTATTCCTTCACACCAGCTAATGGATTCCTAAAATTGTTTGTGAAACAAATTTTACTAAAAATAGTGGGAAATGTGAAATTAATCTTGTGTCTTGCTTGACTTCACGATGGGTTGTTGGTTGTTACACCTATCTCGAGTCTGCTCTCACCTATCTGCGTTCAATAATTAAAGCTAGCACAAAACACAATTTTTTATTCCACACCTGGTGATAATAAGATATGACCTTCAGTATAACACAAATTATAGAAAGTCCCACAAATAGCGTGCAAAATACCGTTAATCTGTGCCCATATCTGTGTAACATTTTCAATGCGTCGTAGTTGTTTTTGATCGCTGCAAGTATCATAGGCGTAGTACCGACATTGAAGTTGGGATTTTCGCAGTCAACTTCGACCTTTTCGCTGCTTTCATGTTTCAGAATAACTTCTACTCCGGCTAAGAAATCGCGGTTGATAGCGTGCAAAAGACAATCGCCAACTTTTACCTGACAAGCAACCCCAAGGATGTAACAAAATGAATATTTCTATCCATACATGTCGTTAGAAATGTCGACCGAGGTTGCACTTGGCACAACAATTTCGCTCACCTCATGAACCAGCAATGCTTGGCACATTTCAACATCTTCATTTTCTATGGCGATTCTGAGGGCAGTTTTTTCGTGCTGATTGAGAGAGTTTGGCTGAAATTTAATGCTTTTGTCTATCTTGGAAAGCGAAAATAGTGCTTTGACGTCGCGAACATCGCCCGATGCCACCTTTTCAAGATAATAAGAGTTGACGGAACGAGAACCTGACCTTAAAATAAAAAGATCAGCATGATGATACCGTAACTACTGGAAAGTGACTTGTCACCATTTTCATCGTGTTTGCTCCAACGTCAAACGTGTGCATAAAACGTTTCTACAGATGGTCTGCAACGACCATTGACCTAAAAATACGCTAAATGTTTTTTTTATTTTCGATGTTGTTTATACGAGGTTAGAATGAAATATTTTCAACAGCAATATTTGTGAAAGCTGCGATAAATTTCGAAATCTCTGACAACAAGTAAACAGCGATAACAGTGACAAAGCCTGACAACTTCTCACCAAAAGTTTAATCAGTAAAAAACAGTAAAAATAATTTTGTAAGCTGCACACGATGTCTTTATCACCTTTTTAAGTTTGCAAGGTCGCGGCGAACTTTCCAACCTGCTTTTATTTCGGACTTTGCAACCGAATCTTGACACAATTTGTTTTTCTGTTGCTTCTTTCGGCGTCGTTGTTCCCATTCCAATGCAGGGCTCAGTTGAACTTTGTTTTTAAGTCCTGAAATGCAGACGTGTCGGCTGTATGTGAAACTGAAACTGTTTTGGTTCATTTAGTAACTCACAAATTTTTTTTTCCGTTATACAAGCGTAATTTTGATCGAGAACACGTTTACCGGAACTCTTACAAATGCTTTACGATGTTAAATACGATTGTTACGTATGTATTTCACCTTTAACATTTCCTCCTTCAATCGATGTTAATTTTCTTTTCACTTCCTGCAAAATGTCGGCACTGACAATTTCCGAGAGTGTTTTCATTGAAAAATATTCTCTTTCGTCTCCTGTCACTGCTTCGTCATAATGCAGCTGTTCTGCTGAAGGAAGTGACGTTATCGTTATGTCGTCAGCAAAACCACTCACGGAGCTTAATGACGTAGAAGAAGAGGATGGCGAAACACGAGAATAACTTCTTGTGAAAGCTGCGAGAATAGTTGATAAAAGACAATTTTGGTTAATTTTCATCTAATAATTAAATATAAATATCAGACTGTGAATAAGAGTAGCGCATGTTCTTGTATGGAAACACAGATATACGTTTTACATGAACGCATGTTCTGGTTATTACATGTAATCTTGTAGAGAAATAAAAATCAAATATCTGGATAATGGTTAAACAGCGCCACCTCCTGGGTGTCGTGATCGTTTAAGAGCTCTCGCGCTTGTTTCGACGACCGGAGTTTCTGTTTCATTGTTTGATGTTTTCCTTTCTGTCGGTTCTTTTGATCTTGTCGCTGCAATTCGTGGAATTACGTCATCTCTATTACCGCAAGTGACGTTTTGTTTTGCCGACTCGACTATTACGGCGAACGAGTCAGCTGTGAACGTGTCCGTGTTAGATGCTGAAAAGTCCGACATCATTTATGAGCTTTCGTTTCAAGAAACGATCTTGGCCTTTTTCAAATGAGCAACAGACTTTCAACTACTCCCAATACTTTATCTGGCATCACCCATTTAAGCTTCCAACATATTTTGTGTAACTTTTAATAAACACTGCAGTTTTAAAAGGTCATTTATCATCACCATTTATTCATTTATCTTTTGCAATATATTGCTTTGAATTTGAAAGATATTTAACCTACAGAAACATTACTTTGTAAATTAAACTTGTTTTTGGTAATAACCGTCGTCATCAGGTGACTTTTCCGTTCAAAGCTTGGCTACTATTTCTTTCCTCTTGGCTTTCTTCCTTCCTTTCACGTTTTGGGTTATAATTTTAAAGAATAAAAATAACTTTACGTTTACACCATCCCGCTATCAGCAGTGCTTCAACAATATTACTGCTCTGAATTAAAAAAATGTAAAGTTTGTCCAGAAATCAATATTCTTTGCCATTTTCACTTAGTGCCTGCATACATTTGCTCGGTAATACTTACACCTATTAATATGATTTAACTAAACTACGTTTTGCGTCGTAGTACTGTAGATGTGAGTAATCCAAACAATGTTTTCTCCAAACATAAACACGAGTCTTATTTGCAATAATCATCGACTACCTGCGTTGCCCACCATTTTACTTGTAAATTCCCTGAGTTGTTGATTCACACAATGATATGGGAAGCCGTTAGCTTTAGCAACACGTACACAGTATTTGCAAGTCACATACGTACGGTACATCATGAAATTGTACACGATGAAGTTTTACATTGAACATGTTGCAAAAGTGTAAAAGTTGTTGTACATCAGGAAATTGCCAGCTTTTTGGCAACTTACTCCATAGGGTTGCGCCTTTTCGACACTCCCCTTTCAAAACCCAGCATTCCCCGACATGTTCTACTGCAGCAGGTGCTTGCCCTCTTTTAATTGCTGGTTGTCGGACAGAAATGCTTTAGACACAATGATTAATTAATTATCATTTACTTTACTTTACCAGTGTTCCCAGAACGTTCTCTAGTTTTGAGTTCTGAAAAGCACAGGAGCATATGAGTATAAGGTTTTAGGGAACTCAAGACATTATAGCGTGTAAAATTATATGAATCAGTTCTCTAAATCTAACAATGAGTGAGTCATGAGCCAAATACGATCTAGACTCTAGAGTATCCTATAGCTATTAATTCACTGATGTCCCAATATATTATGGCTCTGATGTTCGTTAAACAACAAAAATGCCAACACAACTGTAATTTATACTTACCCTGAATTTGACTCGTTTTGGCTGTTGAAATATTAGGAGTCCCATCTTTGTTAAGGTTTTTAGAATGATGTCAATTCATGTTTGTTGTTTACTGTTTCGTAAAACTAATTTTGAATTATTGAAAATACTCTTCTCCCCCGTATTGCACTTACTACAAAAGTATTTGTGAGATATTGCCAAATTACAATATTCTTGTCTTGAGAAATGTCAAATATTTACATTAGCATTAGACAATATAACGATAAACAAATAATTTCAGAAGATCCTTTCGTGCGCTTGATATTTGGATATTTGAATAATAAAGAAATTATAGCGATAAGATACGTCATATTCGAATAATAATTTAATTGACGTTGTGTGCGGCGTGGGCCTGTGTGTGTTTGTGTGAGTGTGTGCGTGCATGCGTAGGTGCGTGTGTGATGAAAACAAGATCGAGCTCGTGAGAAGGCATGCTTTGAAGTTTCACCTCTGTGCAAACCGATGACCTTACGTATGACGTCATAATAATACAAATCATTTCACAGAAATCACTTGAGAAGCAAATGCTTTTAGAAAAATAAACTGCCATTTTACAAACTGTAGGCTTTTATTAACGGCAACGAGTAAGATATATACGCAAAATATACTGTGTATAGTAGTGTATTGTTATTGTATAATATTGTACAGCAGAATATTGCAAATCTTATTTTCATCAAATAACCTTAAACATCAGCCGTGATTATGAAAGATGCAAACAAAGATGTGAAGTGAAAGTTGACTGATTTATTATTTAAAGAAATATTTAAAGAAAATCGTTAAACATCAAGTTGTTTCTTTTATTTTTTCACTTTTTCTACAGGACTGAAATGTACAACTGCTTTGAATCTTTTTAATAAACTCTATGCAAAGGAACAAAACAAATTCTTAAAATTTAAAAGACACTTATTTCTATATAAAGATGTAAATCAAAAAAAACAAACTGATCGATTCTTGGTCATCTTCAGCAAAGTTGTCATCATTATTATGTATTCCACTAACCACCTGTTGTTAAAACAAAGACGATTTTTGATTTTACATTTAATCAGTTCATTTTACATCAAAATCTTTTTTTATTCAAACCATCTTACCTTTCTATTCAATATTTCTACACGGTTCAACGTTGCAGTTTCTTGTCTCCAAGCTCTCACCAACGCAGTCGTCGGATAAATTGCGCGGGTCTGCTCCGTCTCTGCAAGTCCGCTCTCTCGTTTGAGTTCCGGCTCCGCAAGAAGCGGAGCAATCACCCCATTTTCCAGTACCCGCCCAAAATGGTTCTGGACAAAAAAATGTTTAACTCAGAAAATGCCAGCTTTTGGTTTTATCAATAGAATTTGAATTGAACGTTTCAACGAATTTCCGAATCCAAGGCAGTAACTTTTTATCTGGCATTTGGAACTTCCATTTTCTACCTGGTGGAAAGAAATCTTTTCCACATCTGTACAGTGCTTCCCTTAACGGAGAATCGATTCTGGTCAATGCCACAAACCTGAACGGCCAGACTGAACTCATCCGATCTGTCGATGACAGTATACGCTGGATGTCGCATCTGTGCAATAAAACATGTTTCATCAGCTCAGGTTTATCAGGTAAAATCGATGGGCATTGTTGCATCCATCATTTATATTGTGGAAAGGAATCTCGAGCGCAGAGAAGAAATTATGTTTATTGAAATTAACGTTCTTAACCAGAAACATTGACTCCATGGCACGCAAAAGACACCATCTCACAAATGGGCAAACTGTATACCGAGTATGACCAATAACATCAAACTTGAAATTTATATATGTTGATAAAACATCTTATCATGGAAGTAAAATGTCACATTTACACTCACGAGTATTGCAGGTGCTTGTCCACTACATCTGATAGAAACCGATAATCGAATGATGGAAATGAGGATGTTTCTACAGAACTATCCAAGCAGGAAATATAACCTTCCCTCAAGTAGTGTTGAGCTTCAGACGAGTGTTTTGCACTATCGGAAGAATTTGGAAGTATCTCCCGTTTCTTTTTGCTTGGCTGGTATTCAACTATTGGACAAAAACAAAACCTTTTAGTCAATTACTACAAACCACTACATTAGAACCGCAGATAACTAATTGGTACGCAATATTTGCTGATATTTTATATGTTCTTAACTCTGAGAATAATGCAACGGGGCCCATCGTTAACACTGAGATTAATATGTTATGTACACTACATTACACCGAGATTAATGTATTAAGTGTCCATCGTTGAATGCCTGCTTCTACTTACAAATTCCTTGAGAGAAATCTGCTTCGTATTGGTCGATGCAATCTTTTCCTGCTTGAAGAACGTCCTCAGACGAACTTCCCGATTGCACATAAACCTCCAACTCGTTCTTCCAACAACCTGCAGTGGCGTCTCCTCTGAAACAGAAACAACTTATGATGTTGAACAGTATCGAGTAAGAAATGCAAAACTTGAAAAACATTGGCATTTTATCTTGCTGAAACTTCATGCAAATAGCCTTTAACATGTAACCGTAGTAACAAATTTCTTACAAACAAGTGAAATCTTCAGTGTCTTTGTACCAGTTGGTCTCAAGAACCGAATAATCAACAACAGACTCCCAATCCGATGTAAGTTCAGCCTGGAACAGCAATTTGTGTGACTTTTAATGTTAAGAGTGACTATATTCGCTGTTTGACTATGTGTGCTACCAGTTTTGCCTACTGCTTACTGGTATACTGGAGAAACTATGAGTATTCTTAGGTCGTTTTGCTCAATAGTCGCAAAACCTCAAGTACCTTGTCATTCAAACATGCCGCAAAATATTCTCGAAGTGCCACAGTTGCCTGAATCTCTTCGGCGCTTGTTCGTTTGCGTCTTTTGCGGTCACCGAGCCAAATGTTGCAGCCTGATAACAGAAACCTTGTGTTAAAGATGCGAGCAAAGATGAAGTGATGAAAAGAAACAAACGGAATTGTCCCCGAAACACAATGCTACTAGCTTGTTCTTTCTATTCTCAACAAGCGTTTGCATTTATATTACACATGACTGACTTGACGTGATATTCATATTAACTGTAAAGTGCTTTGCAATTATTCACAAAAAACGTGCATATCACCAACCTCGGCTTTCATTGAAAAGACAGAAGATGTGCAAAGTGAGAATGAAGATTGAAAACCTCCGGTTCATGATTCTGTTCAGATCAGATTTGGGCAACTAATTAGGAAAAGGTAATCTAGGAAAAATAATAATTCTACCTACTATTTTCGCGTTTTCTGACTCTCACAATTTTACTGATGGTTTACTGATAAACTTTCCACTTATTAAAAGTTGTCGTCTTACTGGCATTCAGCCAAGTTATGACAGGGAATATGTTTCTAGAGATTCCAACAATGATCTCAACAAGCGATACCAAGAGGGGTAGTGTACAGCCCGATTTTAAAAAGTTCACTCAGCCTGAAATCTTACGCTTTTAATCGCGTATAAAATATTTCAATGCATAAAAATTTTCATTTTGTTCGAATGACTTCAAGCACACAATTACCACATTTCATATCCTGGTACATTTGGTTACTATGGCTGACGAGCGCTCTGAGCGATAAAAGTTTCTTACTTTGCACATAAACTAACGCCATACCATTTCCTGGTGGTGCAAGTTTGTAACCGCTGCGTAACCGTTAAAGATGTATCCTTACTACTAATGACGTCATTATGACCCTAGTTATGATACGAAATGGTACTTTGTTAATTTCCTCATCAAGTTTTCAAATTTCTTATGTTTCTCCCACTTTACGTTCCGCCGAAGGTTGAACAAACAAAGTAATATTTTGCGACTGTAAAACCGCAATCAAATAGGCGGAGCTTTTAATTTTGTGTAAAAAAACAGCATTGAAAAATGTCAAATCCACTTTGGTTTCTGAGCCACAGTTGGAAATGTACAGTCCTTTAAGGTGATAAAACTTTTTTACGTATTTACAAAATTTTCCGCTGCCAATTCTTGTTGCTTCCATTCTACAGTTCTGTTGGGGTTATACCGCGCGCAAAACGAGCTTATCTTGTGCATTTTTTCGTTTCTTTGCTGTTTTGGGTATTATGTAGGTGCCGAGTATCAATCGCAACAAAATATAAATAACCGGATTAGTTCTTTCATTCGCGGAAATTTCTGAACAAATATATTTGGGGATATGACCCAAATACCCTGAAAATCGTGAATAAGTTTATTTTTTCAATCTTAAATCCGTTTTACCAGTCTTCCACGTAAACTCTGTACTGCTTAATTACTTATTAGAAAAGGGCAAGTTTTTCGTTTAAACGCAGCCGTTCGTCTTTATTTTCTACCAAAAATCTGTTGTGGTTTGGTCTCAATGCCTGCACTCATTTATCTTGCGCCACTTACCAAGCACTGTGCTTTATGTAAGCTTGTTTTGATTCATAGTAGATATGAGTAAACCGAATATTTTTAGCTTGCATAGTTGTCTCCAAATATGAACGGGAATTATTTCACAAGGATCATCGACTGTATACGTTGTTCACTACTTTAGATCATCTGAGCTGATGATTCACATAATGATTTGACAAGTCGTTAGCTTTTACATCACGTATGCTTGCAACAGTTGCAATTCACACACCTATGTACATCATGCATAAATCATACATTTGCACAGTCTTGCAATTCCAACAAAGCATAAAACAATGATGACGAAAGCACCTTATAGTATCCTACAGTCATGTTTACGCAGATACCTCCATGTGTTGTAGCGCAAGCGCGAATGAAATCTTTGTGAATTACGTGCGCGTATGCTGTACGTGTGTATGCTGCATGTGCGAAATATGAAAGCGGTGATTTACGGTGTTACCTCATGCTGTCAAGTTCATTTGTAACTTCTTGCTTTCGACCTATCCTAGCACGTACAAAAATCTTTTACTTGTGAAGCTTTCTTTGTTTTACCAATGTCATGCACAGTACGTCACCGAAGGCTTCTTATTAAAAGTAAATGTTTGATGCTTGCACAGTATATTTCAATATTCAAAATTAATTGATTAAAATCTGTTTTTCTGCATCAGTGTTTGCTTTACCCGCTCAGAAAATCCGACTGAGATTTTCATTAATCAGTGGAAAAGAGTAGTTTTACCCATGTGTTGCAGCTTTAACGTTGATAATGGGGAAAAAATAAGCTGTTTATTTGTTCATTTCACTCACAGGACAAAAAATTACATTTGGTTAAAAGATTTATAGCACAGAAAAAAGAGATTGTTCATAAAATAATCTTGTATTTGAGCATTTGTCTGCATAACGATTTATGCTCCGAGAAAAATACTAACTAAAAGACTCTTGGTTAATTTGCAAAATTTTCTTCACTTTTATGTGGCTGCTGTCACATCAACCTGTCGTAAAAAATACGCCGCATGTCAAATTTGAAAAATGAAAATGAATTTGATAAAATAAAATATTAATTGAAAAAAAACATAATGATTTTCAAATTAACATAAAACAATTAATTCTACTTCTAGATTGTTTCCATTAAAATATGACCTTGAGCGCACGGTTCAACGTTGCAATTTCTTGTCTCCAAGCTCTCACCAATGCAGTCGTCGGATAAACTGCGCGGATCTGCTCCGTCTCTACAAGTCCGCTCTCTCGTTTGCGTTCCGCCTCCGCAAGAAGCGGAACAAACACCCCAATTTCCAGTACCAGCCCAAAATGGTTCTGAAAAAAAAATTGTTTAACTCAGAAAATGCCAGCTTTTGGTTTTATCAATAGAATTTGAATTGAACGTTTCAACAAATTTCCGAATCCAAGGCAGTCACTTTTTATCTGGCATTTGGAACTTCCATTTTCTACCTGGTGGAAAGAAATCTTTTCCGCATCTGTACAGTGCTTCCCTTAATGGAGAATCGATTCTGGTCAATGCCGCAAACCTGAACGGCCAGACTGAACTCATCCGATCTGTTGACGACAGTGTCCGCTGGATGTCGCACCTGTGCAATAAAAAAAGTTTCATCAGCTCAGGTTTATCAGGTAAAATCGATGGGCATTGTTGCATCGATCATTTATGACTATGTTATAGACAGGAATTTCGAGCGAAGAGAAGAAATTATGTTCAATGAAATTAATGTTCTTAACCAGAAACTTTGACTCCACGCAAGAGACACCATCTCACAAATGGGCAAACTATATGTATAGTTTACTCGTGTACCGAGTATAACCATTAACATCAAACTTGAAATTTATATATTTTTATAAAACATCTTTGTATGCAAGTAAAATATCACATTTACACTCACGAGTATTGCAGATGCTTGTCCACTACATCTGATAGAAACCGATAATCAAATGATGGAAGTGAGGATGTTTCTACAGAACTATCCAAGCAGGAAATATAGCCTTCCTTCAAGTTATTATAAACTTCAGATGATTGTTGTGCACTGTTGGAAGATTTTGGAAGTACCTCCCGTTTCTTTTTACTTGGCTGGTATTCAACTGTATTCAGCAAAAACAAATCTTTTAGCTAACAACTGTAAGTTTATATATTGAAGTTACAAAACCCAAACAGGTTTGCAACATTCTCGGATAGTTCATATTTTTTGAATTAAAGTTCTTAACACTGAGATTAATGTATTTAGTGGCCAATCGTTGAATGCCTGCTTCTACTTACAAATTCCTTGAGAGAAATCTGCTTCGTATTGATCGATGCAATATTTTCCTGCTTGAAGAACGTCCTCAGAAGAATTTCCCGATTGCACATAAACGTCCAACTCGTTCTTCCAACAACCTGCAGTGGCGTTTCCTCTGAAACAGAAGTAACTTATCATGTTGAACTGTACCGACTAAGAAATTCACAACGTTGAACAACTTTGGAAACGATCTCGACTGAACTTGATGCAGTAACAAATTTCTTACAAACAAGTGAAATCTTCTGTGTCTCTGTACCAGTTGGTTTCAAGAACCGAATAATCAACAACAGACTCCCAATCCGATGTAAGTACAGCCTGGAAAAAGATGTAATTTGAGTGATTTTTATACTTGCCTACTGCTCACTGGTGTAACGGAGAAACTAAATATCTTTAAAAGATTGTTTTGTTCAAGAGCCTCTATTACCTTGTCATTCAAACATGCCGCAAAATATTCTCGAAGGGCTTCAGTTGCCTGAATCTCTTCGGCGCTTGTTCGTTTGCGTCTTTTGCGGTCACCGAGCCAAATGTTGCAGCCTGATAACAGAAACCTTGTGTTAGAGACGCAAAACTATTGCAGAAATGAATGAAATTATCTCATGTAGGAGACCGTCTGCTACCACATTCTTATAGGATATTTTGGAGTGCTATCTGCTTGTATGTTACTAAACACGAAAAGGTCGAATTTATCGCCAACCTTGACTATCATTGAAAAGACAGAAGATGTGCAAAGTGAGAATGAAAAATGAAATCCGCTTGTTCATTGCTGTCTGCATATTACAGACTGTATATTTCCTATACTTTGTACAACGAGTTACGAAACCAAAGCTAGAAACAAAAATTCTACCAACTAAGAGCTTTCTGCAATTTAGCTGCCTGCAAGATTCTTGTACCTCGCTTGTATCATTTTTTTGTTGCAAAAATGAGAATCATTTCTGGTTTGTACATTGATTCGTGCAACATCTTAGGCACTTACATGCGTATGCGTAAGCAGTTTACAATGGCTGCGAATTTAAATTGGTTCCAATTGTTTAACACAGGAAATTAATGATCTAATACAATCCATGTGCGCCAAGCCAGAAATCAACCCTTGAAAATATATCTGCTGACTGTCAGAATTAAGTCACAATAAGAATGCGAGACCGTGCTGAATGCATCATTGAACGTATTAAAGTTACAGTTTAACACTGAATCTTGCATTGCTTGGCAGTTTATTGTGTCACCATTTGCTTCCTGGCTGACATATTTGAAATATAACAATTTATTTTGAAGTTATTTGGTTGTGGTTGTTGTTGTTTTATGTTGTAGAAATTACATTTAACATAATTTGGCTAAAAGTCATTAACATAGTATCTGCGTTTGCCGTTCATTGCTTTAAAATAGTTGAAAAGTCTTCGTGAAACAGATATGTCTATAGATTCTTTAACCGAACATGTTGTCAATGATTATTGTCTCAATGCGAGCATAATTAGCCGCAACAACCATCTTACTTGCTTTGACTTGTTTTTAGGACCCTTTTTCCAGCATTTTAATAATATAGGTTAATCGTTAGAAGCGCAAATAAACACTCTGCTTATCAAAACTTTAACCTCGAAAACAGCAAGACATCTTTTATTAATTTTCCGTTTTTCGAGCCCATAAAGCCATAAGCAAGCACTGATGCTTGATTCTAAAGAACGGTTAAACAATACTCAATCCGCCGATGTATTATTTTGAGTAGGAATGCATAATGATGTCTCTAACGTATTTTATACTTTAACACCACAGTTTATTGCTTTAATTATAAACAGAAATAGATTATGTTCAGAAATTGGCTACATTTAGAAATTAACTACATTTTTTTCGCTATAAGATTAATGTGATTCTTTATCAGTGCAAACAAAAATAGAACACGATGTTCTTTGATCGTTCAATCCGTCGCAGTAACTTTTATCGACCTGGTTTAAAAATAGTTTTTGGTTCCCGGTTTGTTCTTTGCGTAACCAGTGCTTCGTTAAAAATCTCATCGTCTAATGATTCAAATCTCTCACACAATGCTATCTACTGGTATCCGTATCGCAACAAAACTGGAAAAATAGCAAAGCTTGATGTCACCTGTTCATAGCCCGCAATGCACGTTCTTGATCTCGTGCGCAACCCATCGGGACATTGACATCTAGACCAGGTTGATCAACAACTCCAAGCGAAACATGGTTGCTCGTTGCACGTTTGTATCTCTTCGTTTTCACCAATGCATCCGGCAGATGGTAGCTGTGGATTCGCTCCATCTTTGCAGACCCTTGTCCTTTTCCGGGTTCCTCCATCGCATGATTCCGAACACTAGCTCCAGCTACCGACGCTTGCCCAAAATGGCGCTGTGAAAGAAATAAAAGTCTTTGTTTGAAAATCTTTATTGATCGATGTGGTGTTTAGTTTAATGTGACCATAATCATGCATTATTCGAAAATAATTCAATTTTATTCCCATAGTACCAGGTGGATAGAATTCAATGGCACAGTCAAGCAAACCACTCCTGACTGAAGCGTCGAGTCTGGTCAGCGCCACAAACCTGTACGGCCAGACACTGTTCAACTGCTCGGTAGTTGAAGAAGTCACATCTAAGCAATAATCGTGAGTCACATCTAAACAATAATACCGTTTGCTGATATGTCTGTTTTATTCTATTTTGTTTGTGCATATCACATCCAAAGTTATCCATTCACTTGATTAGGTCTACTTCAAAGTATGGCAAAATACATAAAGTGTAGTCAAAACTCGCAGCAGAGTTATTTCATTGTCAAT
Source organism: Clavelina lepadiformis (assembly GCF_947623445.1). NCBI lineage: Eukaryota > Metazoa > Chordata > Ascidiacea > Aplousobranchia > Clavelinidae > Clavelina > Clavelina lepadiformis. The sequence goes on from NC_135241.1 coordinate 24,158,078, forward strand.
AATAAAGTTTTCATATTTCCTCACTCACGAATATTGCATATGACTATATTATATGACTATATTGCATAGACTCCCAGCCACGAATGAATCTCGCCCAGAAAAATGAACCAAATAATTTTTTTAAGTCCAAACAACCCAAGTATCTGAGAACTGTTGACAAATGTTAAATCTCAAAGCATAAAGCGACCAACCAGAAGTAGTAAAAGTGAACTTATGTGTTTTCGTTACCTTATCTTTCAGACACGCTGTAAAATATTGTCTAAGGATAGCAGTATAAGAAATTTCATCGGTTGGTGTCGTTGTCCGTTTACGACGTACAGCAAAGCTCAGATGCACATTGCGACTTAAAGAATTGTGTTCTGTCTGAGTCTAAGCCAAGTTATACAGAATCAGAAACAGCTTGAACTTATAAATAGGCTATGATTGATCCATTAAGCCGCACTTAAGTTTTTTAAACGTCTTATATACTAACCTTGTCCTTCATTGAGAAGACAGATAACATGCAGCGTGATGAGGATGAATGACAGTGCCCGAGTCATCTTCAGTTAAGTTGCTAAATTCTCTACGGAACGGCCACAATTCAAGTCTAAACACTTATTTCATGTGATATCTTCTAATAACCTTCTGCAGTTGACCCTTCCTTGAACCTTCCTTGCGTTGTCTGTGGCATATTTCGCTTTGTTTTTCGTGTTATAAGCTTGGAGTAATTCGTACAACGCTTCGTGTATTATCGTTAAGGAATTCATGCGTACGAGTGAGTAAGGTGTACGATTTCCGCTCATTGCAGTCGAAATGTTTCGCTTGTGCCGGATATTATATAATCGTATAAACTCAAGCTAAATAAAACTTACGTAACCCCGCTTACTTGTGGACGTGATTAAGCAAATATCGAGAAGATAAACTGAGTATAGGTTACTGTGCAAGTGTAAAAAACTTAAAACGTTCTTCTTAAACTTTTAATTCTACAACTGACGCACATCGTTTTTTAATTCCGCTTATTTCAATATCAAATGTACAGTCACAAATCCGATGGAATTTTCTGTATATAACGTTTTTATGCGTCAAATCCATCTTTATAAGCAGCAGAATATAATGAAATAACAGAGATCTTTACATAATAAACGGAAAATTAATCATTTGATTACGCAGAAATAATCACGTTGAAAGGAATATTTAATTCTTCACGAATATGGACAATAACGCGAACACGATGTGCTCTGTTCGGCCAGTCCATCACAGTAACGATCATCAACCTGGTTTGAAAACAGTTTTTTTTTGAGAAATCTTTATTTTGTCCAAATAAATATGTGTCATAAAAAGTGAGGAATCCCATCGCTTGTTTGATTGGTTTGTTGCTCATATCGTACAGATCAAAAACCACCTAAATTTAAATTTACCTGTTCATATCCCGCAATGCACGTTCTCGATCTCGTGCGCAACCCATCGGGACATTGACATCTAGACCAGGTGGACCAACAACTCCAAGCGAAACACGGTTGCTCGTTGCAGGGTCGAGTTGCGTTGTTTGAACCAACGCACCCGCCAGATTCTACGCGGAGGTTGGTCACGTCCCGGCAGGTTCTTGATCTTGTTTGGATTCCTCCGTCGCAGGGCGCAGAACATTCGCTCCAGCTTCCGATGTTTGCCCAGAAAGGCTCTGCACGAAAGCATTAAGACACTGCTGAGTGTAGTTTATTGTGTTCACGATGCAAGTTCTTCATAAAAACCATTGCACGAAAATATCACGATTTCCCTCCTTACTATATCCCTATACCTGGTGGGTAGAACTCAATGGCGCATTCAAGCCAGATATTTCTGATCGAAGTATCCAGTCTGGTCAAAGCTACAAACCTGTACGGCCCAACTCTGCTCAACTGCTCCGTCGATGACGACGTTTCACGCGAGTCGCATCTAAACAATAGAAACAGTTGTATAGAACTCGTAGCATTTGTTCTCTGTCGTCAATCCAAATCTTTGTCTTCATTGTCTTGTTTATATACTTTGCATAAACTTTACTTTCCTGAACATACGTTGCAGTTTGCTTCAAAAATATTTTAATTTTATATTTTTTACTCGGCCTGCTTACGAATATTGCAGATGTTCGTCAACAAACGCAGTCAGCGGGTCATAGTCGAGGAAAACCAAAGAATTCACTTCCATGGAAGCATTAAGACATTGAAGATAAGCGGGCCTGACATCGGACTCATTTCTGGACAAACTTCTCTTAAATACTTTCCGCTGAGTTGAGTGAAGTTTATTGGAAAATCTGGAGGAAACCTCGGAATGTACGTCACGCTTCTTTCTGCTTGGGGCATATGTATCTATTGGGTATATGCAAGAGTTTTATTCCAATTTACCTGCAAAAATACACCAACAAAGTGGCAATAAACGTGATGAAAGAGACACAAGTTTGCAACTTACAGATTTCTAGTGACACATCTATTTCAAATTGATCGATGCAATCCTTTCCTGCTTGGAGAACGTCGTCAGAAAAGCTTTCAGATTGTACATAAACGTCCAGTTCGTTATTCCAGCAACTTGCGGTGGAATCTCCTCTATATCAGATTAAAGAAGCAATTCTTCACGGAAATGTTGCAAAACCACCGTAAACAATTTCAACAATAACCCACTTCAAATTGTGATGATTTCATTTCAAAACTCGACAAACTGCAGAGCCAGTTTTTTAACATTTTACAATCTTACTTATAGGCCACAATTTGACCCCCTTTAAACAGACGTCGCAAAAGTGTTACGTTGTATCTGGGAGGTTTGTTCATATCTCAATGTAGTGCTTACAAGCAAGTGATGTCTTCTGTTACCCGATACCAGTTGGTAAGAAGAACTGAAAAATCGACAATGGAATTCCATCCGTCAATAAATTCTGCCTGGAAATTAAAAAGTAGTTTTTTTCTTTTCTTTTAATTTTTTGTCGCCTTAAACTAAATAACAATCAAGATGATGGTATCAATCAAGATAAGTCATGATGTCATCCTAAAACCCAAAATAAAATAACAACAAACTGTTGATTTAATACCTTATCTGCAAGACACGCAGAAAAATATTGTCTTATCTCATCTGTGGAAGAAACTTCATCCATTGTTGTTCGCTTTCGACGTGAAATAAAACTCAGATGAACTGTACAGCCTGAAAATGCAAAACTCAGATGAACTGTAAAGCTTCCGTTTGACTTGACATCGAAGGCAATGATGGTTAACTCACATTCTTACACGTAGTAAACTTACCTTGCCCTTCGTTGAGAAGACAGAAAAATTGCAGAGTTATCAGGGCGAATGCTAACGTCCGATTCATCCTCGTTTAAAATTGTTGTACCGGTAGCTTATTCTTCACTGAATATCTACGGCCCAAGTCCAAACAACAGTTTCAATTAATATCTATACTAACAACCTTTTGCAATTAAACCAAAGCCTTCCTTGTGTCGTTTGCACCTTATTTCGCCTTGCTTCCTGTGTTTTACCAAGTAGCTGCGCTCTAGAAACCTGTACAACGGTTCGTGCATTATGTTTGCGGAAATCACGTTTGCGAGTGAATACTCGCCAGTTTTGTTCATTGTAATTAATTCGTTTCTTTTGCGCAGGAAATTACTCACAAACAAACGCACGGCATATTTATAAGCAAATCAGGCGAGTACAACCTGGCTTGCTGCTTAAGAAAGCATGCTCCCTCATATAAATGGAAAATGAATGTGGAAAAACAAAGGAGCTTTTTTCTTAATCTACATTCTACAGCACTGGAATGCAGAAGAAATAAAATATGACTTTTTGCCGCGCACTAACGCCTGTTATTTGAACTTACCAATCCCTAATTCCGAAATGGATCGGAAATGTTTTCAAATTTCTTCGGTTTACAAGAATTAGTCTGATGTGGGTATAGCCTCAACTTGTAAAGTCCGTTGTTAACTCTGGTGTATGACAAACTACAGTATTTCTGAAACTAATAAAGCCCTTTAAAATGCACTTCGAATAAGGTAACAAAATTAAAGTTTTAACGACCGGTTCTAAAACTTTTCCCTCCATGCGAACGCACGCATATTAATCGTACTAGATAACTAGAAGATTGCACAAAACACTCTTATATCTCTCATGGCACCATTGTCTGCTTGAACATCGATCCAAAGCTGCCATAATGCCGCAGCAAGAACAAGCAATAGTTTGGAGATGACGAGCGGCACCCAGCGACGGTTCGCAGGCAGCTATCAATCCAGTTTGCTACAGAATTCCGCAGCAGCGTACAACAAGTTCAAGGCTGATGTTGTTAGTAAAGAAAAGTTTACGTCTCATCTTGCGCCAACAAAACTTTTCAGAAGTGCAGTTCGTAGATTTTCGTTCGTACAGGCATAGGCAAAAGTGCCTAGGTTTTCAACTAATTGCAGCTTTACGTAAGCGGCGAACCACGTTCCACGCCTCGAAATACTAGCGATGCTACAAAAAGAAGTTTGTTCTGAAGTTGACTTGATTGTTCAATTGTGGGCCAAGTTTCCTAATGTTTAGATGGAAAGCGGCAGTTAAAGTGCGGTCTTCGATGCACTCAATCGTAGGCGCTAATGGTTAAAGTTTAGGACGGTAGAAAGCCAATATCCCCTTTGCAGAGTGTCTCCACACAAAGCTGGAAAAGCAATGTGCGACCAGTTTGGAGAGTCGCAAGTCATTGGCGCCACCATATGGCTTTAGTAATAACAATATACTGAACGTATGAGGTCTGAGTTAGCAGCTCCGTTTCTTGCAGTAAAGCAACGGGACATGTTCAGTTAATTTCCGTAGCTTTTGTTGCCAGATAAATTCCTCGGGACCGGAATAACAGCCTGTGGGCTCAATCTATCGTGACTGTTGTTGTAGCACTGAGACCAGGTTGAAATGAAACAAAACAGGGATGTGTTTTAACGCTCGGCACCGTTTGAACATTCCCTCACGCTGGACATCTGGTGAAGCGCTTCTTTCGGAGTCATCGCCATCACAAAGCTTTGGAGCGACCTCATCAAATCGTTTGTTTCTCACGACCACGCAAATGCAGTAAATTTCCAACATCACAGAAAGTTGACGTATAATTATAAAATACGCATACACAAGCTTTACAACGTCAATAGTTGATACCTGTTGCTTTTTTCAGAAACACATCTTGGCTTATTATCTTGTCAAACCAGGCTTATTATATGCAACAACATTTGCTCAAAATGCTTTTTTATATTTGTGTCATTATGAGTTCAACGCATAAGGAACAAAAGCATGTGTATATGTACATCACGAAAATAGCTGGACCTTAATATTCTCAGTGCAATGACGAAACTACAGTAACTAAGGCAAATCAGTATTCCCGGATAACTCTTGGCAACACTTTTGAAAAACCTCAGTTTTCTGTTTAGCAGAAATATTTTGCTTGAATGCATAATATTGCATTCATTAGTTTATCCATTAATTCCACGAAGTGTTTATGATGTTACGACGCTTTCTTAGGGAATTTGCGGGCAGTGTTCGGGTGAACAAAACCTTGTCTCGATGCTGCTTCCATTGCAAAGTGTTGAAGCAATCTAAATAAATAAATGTTTACTATAATACAGTTTCAGCTTTTTTATCTTATTCAGTGAAAACATGTGCATTTATGACGTCATCATACCGTTTCAATCTCTTGCAGGCAAATCCTGGTCCTGGTCTGCTGGCCGTAGCACTGAAACACCGAAGTACACGTTTTCCAATCTGACCATTCCCCCCATTCATGGTTCCCGGGGCAGGGGATGGTGTTGCAGCTCCGTTTTTCTATTCCTTCACCAATGCATCCGTTGGAAATTACCCGCGGATTTGCTCCGTCCTTGCACATCCGTTTTCTAGTTTGACTTCCCCCGCCGCATGTTGCGGAACAATCGCTCCATTTCCCGAAATCTTCCCAAAAGGGGGCTGCGAGAAAGTTTGGTGAATTTCATGTTTAGATTTTATAAGTTCTTAAACATTTTTGTGATGTCTATTTAGTCATTTTGCACAAAATATTACGAACCCTTTCCGCTAGGTGTCAGTGTGGATATGACGCAAACAAAAGCATAAATTTACTTTGTCAACAACTGAAAATAGTTGCAAATTAGATTTGCTGTACCTGGTGGATAAAGTTGCTTTCCACAGCGAAGTAAAATCTCCCGAAGCGGAGAATCTAGTCGAGTCAATGCAACAAACCTGAACGGCCAAAGCACTTCGAACTGATTCGTCGATGTCCTCGCATCTCTCGAATCGCATCTGTCAAGTAGAAGGCTACGAAGATAATGTTTGATGCGAAGTTGGAGTAAATCGCTCAGGTCATGTTTGACATGTCCCAACAAAAATATTACCAAACTGTCTTCAGGGAAAATTCTTTCTGAATCTTTATGTTGATTCAGACAAGACTTGTATATTGGTTGTAAGTACAATGCAATATTCTGACTATGCTAGCAAATCTTTTTCATCTATTGGCAAGTTTTACTCTTATGTTAATGGTTTGCTGAAGTGCTTTTGTTTTGTGTATGTGGCCAGCGTAGATTAGAAATAAAACATTCAAATATCACTCAGTATTTTGTAAATGTCGTTTCAAACAATTGCTAAAAGCGTTAACTTCGCTCCTTGTGAAATGATAATTATTACAGCACTTTAAGTTAAACAATTGTCATTACCTCGAGCAAGGTGGTCTCTTAGCTAAAGTTAGTTCTTTCCCACTTACGAGTATTGCAAATGATCAATGACAAAGTTGGAAACAGACGTTATGTCCAGTTGTTGGTAAATTTCACTTAAACCAAAACTTGAGGCTAGAACGCAGGCGCGATAACGCTGCAATAGTGGATCCGGGAATCCAACAATTAGGAAATTGGAACCTGCATATAGTTAAAAATAAAAATTGTACTGCAAAAACATTCGATATCGGAGTGTATTTGGAGAAGTGAGACCAAAGACCTTACCGTCACTATCAGAAGTCTGTCGTTCCCTGCTGTTTGCGGAGGTTATTTGATAAACATCTAACAAAAGAACGCTGTCAACTTTATAAAAGTCTTTAGGAACGAACATTGCATTGTTTTGTTATATCGTAGATACAGTTGATGATTATAGACTATATAGACCTACAGCAGGCTTGGTGTACGTAAAGCACGTTTAATTGTGCCGCTTGTCTATTAAAACGTCATCACCCGAGCAGTAGCAGCTAACTTACTGCAGGAAAAACGTATATCAATGTAAACCAGCAATGAAATTGTCTACAGCGGTTGTCTTGTCATCGCCGCATGTAGTCTACCATGAAGTTTGTAACTTAAAAAGCGAGTTAATAACCACTATATGCCAATGACGAGCTTCTATGTGAGACTTATACTTACTGATGCCATCGGCTTGGTCTGCCTTGTACTCGTCGATGCAGTTTTTTCCGGCTTGGAGGACTTTCCTGGAAGAACTTCCGGATTGAACAAAGACCTCCAGTTCCCTTTTCCAACAGCTTGCGGTTGCCTCTCCTCTGTGTAGTAAAGAAGAACTTTTCAAAGATTCTGGTCAAGTAATTAATAGTCAATCTGGCTGTCAGTTAACGGTCAATCTGATCAATCAATCTGTTAACGGTCAGTCAAATCACTGTTAATCTACCCGTAATTTAACTCTCAAAACTGTCAATTAACTGTGCGAAAATATGTTACAGATTACAACATATTTCGAGGTGTACGTGTGAACAGTTTTACTAGATTTTGAAAATGTGCTGATATGTTTATTAGACAAACAGTAAATTTATAGTTTGTTATCTTTCGCTTACAAGCAAGTGAAGTCTTCCGTGTTTCGATACCAGTTGGTTAGAAGAATCGAGTAATCGACTGTGGACCGCCATCCTGAGATGGATCCGACCTAGTAGGCAAATTTGATGTAACGCACTTCAATTTATTGTGTTTTGAACGAATTGATTATATGAAGATTATAACTTTAAATTATAACTTATAGGTTTTAACCTTGTCCTGTAAACAAGCCGTGAAATATTGTCGAAGTATTGAAGTTTCTTGAATCTCGTCAGCGGTATTTCGTTTGCGTCGTCCACTGTTGAAGTTGATAGGCGCGTGACATGCTGAAGCAGAATAGGTTTGAAGTTTTAGCGAAAACGAAAGTCTAAATAAACTGCAAAACTTTTAAGCAGCGGAAGCTATTACCACTACGGTATCACACTTAGCACATGTTTTTCAAACTTTTGTAGCAGAAAAGCGTCTCGAGCGTTTTTCCGATTAGGTGCAGTCATGACCATAACAATGTATTTGCTCAAACACGTTCTTAACTAACCTTGACCATCACTGAGGAAACTGAGAGCATGTAAAGCTGCCAAAAAAAGAATTTTGAATTTCATCACCTGATAGTTTCAGTATACCGTATCTTGATTATAGTTATAGAGATACTTCAGATTCTGCAGAAACTAAAGCTTGCATCTTCTATTTTTTACAAACAATGAGTTAAAAATTTCAATAATTTTAAATTGAAATGAAACAATTTACATGTCGCGATTGAACTAATCGGTAACTGAGCACATAAACTCTGTTGTTGGGCTTACATTTAGCTTTAGGTCTTTTTTCTTATTAATTGTCCACACCAAAATAATTGTAAAATGTCAAAGTTTGTGGTTCTGGATTAATTTAGAACCTTGTCATCATCATCATCATCATCGTCAACAAAGTAGACTAAAATTTAAATTACAAAATTTCCTGAAATTGTGTGTACGTTGTCAATGGAAGCAGTAATTATATAATACCGAGGTTATTGATTTCGCATAAGTTTAGGCAGAATTTCTGTTTACTAAACCACGTACGTGTCCTAATAACCTTTTAAATATAAAACTTCAAGCCAATATATCATAAACGAAACTGTTAAAGATGTTTTGTACAGTTTGTCAACGTATTTTTTATTTCACACTAATTATCAACCTGTTTCCATATCTAAGATTTCTACCAAATGTATTTATGCAACAAGGCGTCTCTTTCAACCAAGCAGGAAAAATACAGTCCGTTTGGATGCAGACACTCAAAGGCATCATTGCTTCCACCACTTGACAAAGGAAAGCACAGCATTAAGCAAGGCAAGGTCTTTGTTGGATGTTCCATGCATTGCGTTGAAAGGACAAGCTCAGATAATTAGTTTCAATCGTTTTTACCAGACAAGTATCTTTGGGACAATATTTGCTTCTAAACTAAGTATGTTATGATATCATATTACTGGGAGTTTTGTGCGGCAAAACACAATGCATTTTAAAGTGCTTTATTTACATTAATAGCTCAGCAGAATGTAGTAGTTTCAAAACAGCTCCTTTTTATTCGTTGTTTCCGGATTTCTTCACGCTGGACAACCGGTGAAGCACGTTCTTGTTTCGGTGTCATCACCATCGCAAAGCCTTGAAGCGACCTAATAAAATCGTTTGTTTTTTCACAACTACCCAGCTGCAGTATTTCAAAATTTACAACAAGTTCATCTTCTAAACTCCATGACGTCATTACCTGTTGTCTTCCGCACAAGCACACTCTGGATCTGATCTGTTGCCCGTAGCAACCAAATAATGGTCTACAAGGAGTCCAGTTTGACCATCTCCTCCAACCACATCTCTGCTGACACGGCCGGAGGTTGCATCTTCGAGTCTGTGTGTCGTCACCAACGCATCCGGTCGAAGGTAACCGCGGATTTGCTCCGTCCTTGCACTTCCGCTTTCGCGTTTGTGTTCCAGCGCCGCAAGTCTTGGAACATTCGCTCCATTTCCCAAACTTTCCCCAGAAAGGGGCTGCGGAAATATTTAAACAAAATATTTTGATTAGATCTGATAAGTAGCTACGCAGTTAGGCTAAGCGGTGCCTATTCAGATTGTTTTCTGATGACGAAAAAGTTGACATGATTTTCTCCAATAATGGACAGACAGAGCAAAAGCTAAAACATTCACAGACACTACGGTAGTAGATTATACCTGGAGGATAAACTAGTTTTCCGCAGTCAAGTAAAGAATCTCTCAGTGGTGTGTCAAGTCTGGTCAGAGCCACGAACCTGTACGGCCAGACCGCACTCAACTCTGGGGTCGAACTTCTCGTTTTACGTGAGTCGCATCTACACAATGACGTAAAAATCAAATGTCGATCAACTTAAAGCTGCTTCATTTGCCGATGATTTTTAACAACAATCAAACAACGTTTAACATCATAAGCAGTTGTTGGCGTCATAATTAAAGCAAAAGTGACGTAATGCTCCGCTTACGAGTATTGCAAATGATCGTTGACGAAGTTGGAAAGAGTTGCAATATTCAATCTTTGAAATCCAATAGCAGATTGTGATGACGAAATTGCTACGCAGTTGTCGTATCGTTGCTTGGCTGGATCAGGGTACCCCGGAATCGGTGAACGAGGACGGGGAGGACCTACCTCTGGATTAGGGTAACCACCAGGAGGGAAACCTCGGCTAGGAAAACCTTCAGTTTGTCGTTTCCGTCTGTTTGATCTGGGTTCATATTCGTCTGCAGTTGTAGGAGTGTCATTATCAAAGCTTATGAAACAATATTTAAAAAAACATTTGTTTTTCACCATAAATCAAATAGGAAATGTTTGCTTCTGCCAGTATTGTCGTCCTGACTAGCCTATACGCCACATTTATAGTGAGTTGAATGCGAGGTGATAATGAATTATACGTCAATGCATATTTGCCATGACCAAAAATAAAGTTCGTTTTTACTGATGAATAGGGCTTGGTCGGCCTCGTATTGGTCGATGCAATCCTTTCCCGCCTGAAGTACTTGCGCAGAGGAACTGTCGGACTGAACATAAACTGACAGCTCATCCTTCCAGCAATCTGCAGTGGAATCTCCTCTGGATATAAGTTGCAAAGAGATGTATTAAATCTTTTTTCGAGTCAAAATACCCTTAAAAACTGCTTTAACTTTACACTTTAATGCTTTCCTGAAGAAATTGATTAATTAAATTATTATTGGTTGTATCTTTGTGCAATTTCAAGCTGAAACCAAACAGTTGTGAAATGTTTTGTGCGGTAATAAGCTGATATATATATTTTTAAATTTGCTCACAAGCAAGTGAAGTCTTCCGTGTTTCGATACCAGTTGGTTAGAAGAATCGAGTAATCGACTGTGGATTGCCATCCGGGAATCGATCCAACCTAGTTATAAAGTGTACAATGTGTCATGCGTTGAATTAACCGGCAAGTTTTAGTTTATAAACAGTAAATTGACCTTATCCTCCAGGCAGTCTGTGAAATATTGACGAAGTATTTCTGTGTCCTGTACTTCTTCATCTATCGTTCGCTTACGCCGTTTAAGAACACTGAGATAGGTGTGACAAGCTACAAGATAAATCTTTTCGTTGGTTTAGCAGCAAAAAGATGGAGAGGTTTAGTGACACAAAATGAACGGTATTGTATCTTAAATTACGTTTTCATCGTTCAATATCTGCAGTGCATTTGCCTACACTGCAGTTCTTCAATTATGTCATTTACTAACCTTGTCCTTCGTTGAAAAGGGAGAAGATTTGCAAAGTAACAAACAAAGTTATAGACTTCCAAGTCATCATCACTAGAATTTCCCACTGAACAATTCTTTTGCGCCTGCGATTTTACTTGCAGTTCATTTGTAATCAATTGCTTATTCTGAACTACCAGCTGTAAGAATGTAACAGATTATCAAAACAGTATATTTATACAAAGCTTTACATCTTTTTTGCTGAATATAGTTGGTTAGCAAAACCTTCTGCGTTCAAGCTAATCCGAAATAAAGCAACGATTTAACTATAATAATCCGTCTGCCGACCTTTTTTGTATGATGACCGGTAATATTGCAGCGTTCTCCCTGAGGCGAACAAAATTTGGGACTTTTCCACAATTCTTGTTTTTAAGATTTATCTTTTATACTGATGATGTCAACAAAGCAGATAAAATTCCCTTCGTGCAAACATTGGAGATATTATTTGATATAATCGCTTGCTATGCGCACTTCTAATCTTCATAATAGCTATCGGAAGCATCGCAATGCGAGGGAAGACGCAAATTTGGGCAGAATCTTTTCCTGCCAAGTCATGTAACGTGCAAGTGATTTGCAGCTATTAATTGAATTTCCGTTGTTAAATGTTTCAGCTTTCCTGACGTTTCTGTTGTCTTTTTAATGCTTTTTAATTGCAACTGTGGTGAAAATTAGTGGCAATTATTTTATTTGCTTTTGAATACATTTACTCTGACCAAGCCTAAAAGAAATCTTGACGAAGTTTTGACGTAGCTTTGTAGTTAATTTCTGTATTGAACCATTATGCCACAAAATAAAGCATGACATCACGTAATCTTCGAGTAGGATTGAACGTTCTAAATGTCGTAACAGTCGCGCTAATTAATTTCAAGCTTTACCTCGAACCAAACAAGCCACAAATACTTGACATGAACTTGTTTCCTTCGAAGCCCGACCACGCAATCTCTATTTTAATCCATTTTTAACATTTCTGCTGAAACATTGGACAAAGCTGTAGATGCCTGGGGCAAACAATTTATTTTCACGGTTTTCAAATGTTCGATGATGGTTTTGCAGCGAGTGCTTGCGGGAACGTGTGACATCATTGAAATTTATAATGCTGATGCTATAGATGTAACAGGTTTCCCACGTTACTTAAAGTTAGTACATTTACATATTTCAATGATTTGAGTTATATTGTAATCTGCTAGGCCTATATTAAATATAGTTTCAAAATTTCCATCCCTGAGAGGTAATTCTGGTCTGTGTCATTTCTTTGATTCAAGTTCTGTGCGATTAAACTTTGTAAAAAGTTGTAAACTTTCTCTCTTTCTGAGTCATTCATACGCAACTTAGAAGGTATAGAAACAAAGTTGCGTTGTGTTCAAATTTACTGGCAAAAACAACACGATGTTTTAAGCAATATTGAAATGTGATTTAGTGATGATGTTAGACGTTTTAACAATCTTTATCAGGCATCAAGTCTGTATCAGGCATCGCGTAAAATCTTTTTAATAGGAATAATACGGTAATACTTGTATTTATTGTTGAACAATATTTACAGCTTAAATTATAACGTATAAAAGATCAATGTTTAGTATTAAATGCATTGCGAAGCCACCATTTACGTCAGGCCCCCTACATTGATATGTTTAATCAAATTATGTTTGTGGCAAACTTTGGAAGCAACCTTTTATTACTGTATTTGCAAACAAAATTGATTAATTCAAGATTTCTGTTGGTATTGATATTCATTGATTAACAACTTGAATATTACTGAAAGAACGTACTGCATTAAATTTAATAATTGTTTCACCTTGAATCTTTAGTAACAACAACTATCTGGCCTAGCATATACAATCTCTTTGCTATGCATTGTCCTGCCAAGATTATGCTTCTTTGGCTCGTTGTTTTTAATTTTTCAATTAATTAAAGCATTATTTCAAATTCCAGAATGTAATAATTGTAGCTACTGTAACTATTATAGTAGCTAATATAAATAACGCAGTTAATTTACGAAATGTAGCTCTTATTAAATAACAAAATGTAGCTGTTGTTACTAATGTAGCCAATGTATATAATATCAATTGTGTAATTAAATACGGCAACAAACATAACGCAACTCTGATTATTATCTACATTACAGTAGTAATAGTACGTTATTTAGAGTTCTCTGCATTTAAATGCAAAGCTGAATGTTGATATCAAAGTTCCTTCATGCAGTGGTTCCTTCCCCGGCGCATCGGACCGCGTTGATTCCCGATCCAGTGGAGCCTTGAGGCGACTCAACTACAATTCATGAAGCGTCAAGTCTATTGGTAGCGCCAGACTACACCATGGAAGGCAACAAGTACCAATTTGAAGCCTTGATATGACGCGGACTTTAACCATAGACTTCATACTTACGAGGCGAGCGTTCTATTGTTAACTGTTAACTTTATTATACAGTAGGGCATCGCTCCGGTAAAAAAATTGTTGTTTATCAGCTTGACCAAAAAGCACTTGACTAAAAGCTGACGGTTTGTGTCTTTCTTCGTTGTTTCAATCTTACAACATGTTCATCTAACTTCGAAATGGAAATTTGTTAACGGGAAAAGAAAGGCAAGAATTTTCAAAACTGTGTTGTTTGTATCATTCTATTATTTCATGACTACGACTAAAAATCACATTTGCAACTATATAACTTAGCCTTATGGTAAGGCCATGTCAAACATGACTATATTATGCAATAACCTATATACCAAACAATGAAATGTTGTATAGGCTACTGTTGTTAATAAAATCATAAAAAAATGATGTTTTTTTACAAGGCTTTGAATTTTACCGAAGTTTTAATTTAAGTCATTCGAGTCGTGTACAGTAAGTTTGTTATTTCACGTTAAAGTGTCGACCTTCCTTCTGTTAGAGAAATAATGTTTGTTGAACCATATTGCAACAGCTGCTATTAAACCTATAAAGGTTAGGGCCGCCACTGAACTCGTAGCAGCCACCAACGGGATATTCAAAGAGGACGAGACGTTACTCTCGTTTTCTTTGCTTGTGGTTGCTTCGAAGACTGGAATTTGCTCAGTTACTTCAACCGACGTTGGTTCAACTTGGAAGTTGGAAGTTACATTTATCTTAAATTCAATTGCATGGTTGCTTGATGAACCGACAGGGGGCGTGTATTCCACCAGCAACGTGTAATTTCCGGCATCGCTTAAAGTAGCCTGTAATGCAAGTTTACCACTTATTTGTAGCATTACAATATATCTTTACATTTATTTACCACATAAGTTGGGTAGTATAAGCTGATCACATACAAGTTTGTATTTCAAAGTTACAATCGATGGTAAGTGGTAACATACGTTGTTTCTCATGAAAATGTACACTTGGCTGTCATCTAACGCATCTAAGAAGATGTTATCACCTTCGTTCATCACCGGAGATCCTGGAACAAATCTTCATTGATTGATTTGGTTAACAGTAATTAACGGTTAGTAAATAGATTTAGTTACAGTTCATTGGCAAGCAATCAACTCAATCATAAAGACCGTTTGGATATTTTAGGATAAATTTTGTGAGTCATTATCATTATGATACGAATTTGGTGGCAGCGAAATTTTTTTGCTTTAAGTTTTACTTTAGCCAAAGTGTTTGGAAGAACACACTTTCTTACACTTACCGTCTTTAAGGATATTGATGAATCTGGACTTGGGTCTTGACATAAAAGTCACGACGCAAATTTCTTGTTGACCAACAGTCCAAGTACAAGCAAATGGTTCGTCGTCAAGACAAGGTGTAACTTTGAAGAAAGCTTTGGAAGTTAATTGGCGTTATGGCTCACTTGTACCCAACAACACAATGTTACTGCCTGGTATCAGTCAATTTTCAATTAAAACATCAACAGCAACTATTGTCAATGATGTAAAACTTGAACTTACTTGTTTCTATGGTTGAAGTCAGTTTTCCTCGCAGTTGGTCAGTTATCTCAAACAATTGACTGAAATCGTCCAATTCAAAACTTTTATCTTCCACCCCGTTGGTTATAGCCTAAGTTGGTATCACAATCACTTATGGGAAAAAAATGCTTTGAATGTACACGATTAATATTCAGCAATACTTGCACGACCAATTCCAGCCTGACTCATCTATTCTACACGATGCTCCCAACATACTGTTGGTGTTCATAGGTGTTCAACTCACGTTCATTTCTGCTTGCGGAGCTCCACCTACGGCATACAATGTAATCCCATTTGATCTGACGTAACTCGCAGTGCTGGCCAATGAGTCAAAATCCGTCGCACTGCAAAATTTATATCAAATTTTTGTACTCAATTATATCAATTTTTTGTACTGAATAGGACTAATTATTTTTCCTTAATTTAAATTATATATATAAGTTACAAATCGCTTTCATGTTCGATAAATTCAACTTATCACTTTGAACCTGCTCAAATGATATTAGGCATATTTCATTCATGATACTTTCTTATCATGTTAATATTATAGTTGTACGTTACATAGTATCAGTCATAACCACAAGAGCCTTGAAGGTCGTATTGTCGTTAAATCTTTCAGATGATTGGAAATCTTGGAGCGATTTGTTTAAAGCTTTTGCAGTGAAAGTCAAAAGACCTAACTTGCTGACGTCATCGACCGCCATCTGCAATAGAAATTTTTTAAGCAACTGAAATTGATTCTTTTGTTATTTTCGTACTTACATTAAATTGGCTTTGGTTTCTAAACTGTCCCAGTTCAATTTCAGTCTTGATATGGTTCTGACTATCCGGCGGTCTGTAACAAAGTTTAAACGTAATAAAACGCATGTGCGCTCATCGAATGGACCCAAAATCTCAGCTTACAAAGTATCAAAGTAGTGAGAGAATTGTATCACTCCAATCCTGTGCGTGCCGGCATTTAAATCAAAATTTGACGAAAAGTTTTTGATCCAATTCTTTGCGGTGTTAAAATCATCGTCCGACACTGCACTGGAACCCTCAAGAAGGAAAATTATGTCCAATCCGAGGTTGGAAGTCTGACATTCTATACAGTAGAAGCAAAAAGTAGGTTTTATTAATGTTATTAGTATTCTATGACTTTTTACGATAGAAATGTTTGCTTACCCGGTTTTACTGCAGTATACTGGAAAAGAACTTGAACAAAAATAATTACAAGAACATTCATAACTGCAACTGCCTCAATCAAATGCAGTTTCCTGTAAAGAAATGAACTCGGGTCAGAAAATATCAATAACGAACCTCGGGTACTTTTGTAACAATATTTAATAAAAGAGTTAACTAAGCCATTTATAGCCTACGTCGATCTAATTTTGGTTGGGTCCAATCTACATGAGGAAAGTTTAAAATTTAACACTAGGTTTATCTTCTACCACTCTTCACCTGCCTAAGTGGAATCCAACTAAACGGATGTCCCGTAATTACTCTCAATAAATACATTGCAACACGTCATAGAAAATAATGTAAATAAAACAAGCTATTGTATTGAATGACTGTGTATATTCAGTGCATATTGTACTTTAGCGTCAAAAAAGAATAAGCTATTATTCCGGGTATCATTACAAATTAAGGAACTCATCATATGCTTTTAATAACATTTTCTGCTCGACTATATTTCAATTTTAAAATACTGACATTTAATCACCAACGTTGTGTGTAAAAACAGTCTGGGATTGTTGGCCATATTGTAGACAGTTCGTCTAAACAATGCAATTTCATTTCCATCAACACCCAAACAGTTTGTCGTTCCATTCATGAAATTGGAGAATCGTTCAGAAAACCAGCGGTTTAGTTTGTCATTAGCTTTTGACTGGAAGTTTGGTTTGCCAAATTTTTGATTGTTTGTCTTGTCAGTATGTTCTTCATAACTTTGACAGTCCATAATCTCTCATATGAGAAAACATTTCTCGCTTTCCATTCTGTTCCAACGTTGTTGAAAAGCGCTGATGACGCAGATGTTGATTGACATGAGGCGAATTCCCCACACAGACGAGGGTGTGGCAGTTATACTAAATCAACTATTTACTCCCATTGTTTGTGTAACTGGACGAAGTAACAATGGTTTGCTAAAATTTATGGAATTTTGGTGACGTCAAAGATAACGACCCTGATTTGACCTTTTTCACAATGGAGGTTTTACACAATATCAAATTATTAGCGATCAGCAATGTTTTGTGTCTATGGATCGCGAGGGTGTATGCGCTTGTTACAAACTCTGCACGCCGCTTTCTAAAAAACGCAAAATGAACAAACTTCATGCCCAGAAAACGAATTCATGAAAACGTTGTACATTTGCAAGTAAAGTTAGTTGCCAAACAAATCAATATAAAGTATTGACAAATCACAATTACAGTGATTGGACGTAAGATAATACAAAGACATTGTTAAACAATCGTGCTCCTGCAGATAGTTTAGCGCGCATCTACATGTATATAGCGCCCAATGACGTGAAAGTAGAGCAAAGTTCACGTTGACTGGAAACAAATAAATCTCAACTACGTAGGCAAACAAGTTATAGCAAAACTAACAGGAATGTAAACAATTTTTAATAAACGACCGCTCGCCGTGAACCCTGAACCCGGTAAATCTCATAAAAAGGACTTAAACGCAAAGTGACTTGTTAACAGCACGCAAGGATGTTTCCAGCATGTACTGTGCAGTAATTACATGGCAGGCGGCAATCCTTTCACGAACTGGGTGTAGGTAGCTGTAGGTTGCTGGTTGTTTAGGCTGAAAATCGACGCATCTGTCTTTTTTGAAACTCAAGTTTTGTTTGTTGTCAATAACATGAATGACATGTTGTGATAATATGATTTCAAACCGATCTTAAACTTACCGCAATCATCGTGCAGATTTGATAATAGACAGGTGTTTCAATAATAGTGAGGTGCTTTTATCTGTTTTCAGTTTTGTTCGTTCGTTCATGCGTGCGTGTGTATTTCCGGTTGGCGTAACGTGACAATCGATGTTTACCCTACAGCGATAAGGTACAAAATCATTCAGCGTCAGTCCGGTTCAGTCCGGTTCAGTCCGGTTCAGTCCGGTTCAGTCTGGTTCAGTCCGGTTCAGTCCGGTTCAGTCCGGTACAGTCCGGTTCAGTCCGGTTCAGTCCGGTTCAGTCCGGTTCAGTCCGGTTCAGTCCGGTTCAGTCCGCTGCAGTTTCTGTTCAATGTCATTCGGTTCTTTCTCTTTGATGACGAGCAGTATATATTATTAAAAGCAGTTTACGGTTTGAACCAAGCTACAATAAAGAAACCAAAATTATTACCTCCAGCCTGTTTGCCGTACTGAGCACTACCTAGTAATTGAAAAGCTATAAAGTCAGGCTAACCATCAGTTTACAAGTTAATTAATTATCAACAGAACAGCAGCCACCAGACAGTCTGCATAATAATGCTTGGTGCAAATTGTCATAGTTATGAGAATGCTCATTATACTTGCAATATGTATGTTGATTTAGAAATTTAGATAAACGAGTATAGGCTTACATTATTTAGTTATGTAATGTTTGCTTCAACCTAGCCCGCTATGGAAATGAATCTTGACAAGCAAAAGGAAACGAAAGAAGAACTGAAGGAGGTTAAGTGAGTTCAAATACTTGCATCACAAAAAGCATTGTTTCGCAACAATCACGTAATGTACTGTGTTGACTATGCTGTCATGTTGTAAGCTAATAACTCGAATAGACTGCATGTCCGGAATGATAGTTGTTTAATCAGGTTACGTTTCTATCAGAAACCAACATCAGGATGTTACGTCAAAGCCAGACACGTGCTGGCCGGAATGGGCTTTCTGGTCATTTTCAACATCTACGTACTTCGAACCATACTCAGTGTTGCCATCGTTGCCATGGTGAACAGCACAGAGGAGACTGGAAACCTATCGGACACATGTCCGGACAGGGGACAGGTCATTGAAAACCAAACCAACTCGGTAAAACATTAGCTGTTGATTTATGTGAAATTTGTCTCCCTGGTTGATTGATTCCTGGTTTATGTTTTTGTTTATATTTTAACTACGTTTATATTTTTATCTTGTATACGTTTGTGCAAGTAAAATAATGCGAAATTCTTTTTTTATTTTGTTTCCCAGAATGGTATCTTTGATTGGGATTCCGCTAACCAAGGTCTGCTTTTAGGATGTTATTACTATGGTTACGTCATCAGCAACGTTCCAGGAGCCTGGCTTGCCAAGCGATATGGATTCAAGCTTGTGATTGGCGTGTCGATGTTGGTCTCTGCCATTCTCACACTTGCCACGCCACTTGCAGCTTACGCCAGTTTCGAGCTCTTGGTGGCGTTGCAAATCTTTCTCGGCTTAATTCAAGTAAGTTTAAGTTTATAGGTCAAATGTCAAAGTTATATTTGGTGAACGAATGCTCTTTACGACAATTTGCTGTAAAGGGGCGATTTAAGGGAAAATATTTGAAAACTATCACGATTATAATGGGACCCTAGTATAGTGAAGTGGAGATCATTGCACATGAATGCTACCGTGATATGACGTGACTTCACGCCGCCATCACCATCACTACCGAGATCATTCCACATGGACACTACAACATGGAATTAACACCGATGCTTCTTGTTTATTTCACTGCATGCATTTTATGAAACAAAAACATGAAACATATCCTTTTATATTCTGTGATGTCTATGGATTCTTTCAAGTGCAATATTTTAGGGCGTGGCATCCCCGTCTATGCAAGGGGCGTGGTCCTTTTGGTCCCCTCCGAAGGAAAAGAGCACGCTGTCTTCCGCCGCTATGTCTGGCTCCAGCTTCGGGGCTTGTGTAACGTTACCCATAGGCATCGTGGCTGAATTGCTCGGATGGGAAGCCGTCTTCTACGTCACAGGTGCCAAGCTCGCTTTTCTTGTTTATAATGCTTGGAGTGGTTTGGGAGTCGCACGTTGAAAAAATCATAACAGCGGTGATTTTGTTTATTTTGTAAACATTTTTCAACATAAAGTTAAACCGAGTGTTAGCTCCGACTGTGTATGCTTTATTCTTTCCTCATATACTGTCTTTTTCTTCTTTTACTCGTTCTCTTTTTGCGCTGTACTGTAAATTGCATTAGTGCTTGTTGAGCGCAATATTGTTGACTAAATAATTAGACGCTAGTGGGAGTTAGAGAGCAATTTCTCGGCTACCGAGTGTATCCACATGACGGCCGCTTATTGTTCTACGTTTCAGGCGGATACGTTTTACTCTGGACGTTTGTATGGTTCGTTTTGATCTACAACCGACCAAATGATCATCCCAGAATCTCGAAAGAAGAGAGACTTTACATCAATGAAAGTATCGGACTGGAAAGGGAAAAGGAAGAAGTATAAATAAAAATAGATGAAAAATTAAACAAAAAATGCATAAACCAACTTTAAATTTAACGTAGCATTGGTATTACCCAGATTATTGATGACGCATATTGTCGTTACGTAACGATAGCGATTAAACAACGATATCATATTTTCTTTTTTTTCACATACGCACACGTATTTTCAAGTCAAAGTGCAATTTTCAAACTTTCAATGTTTAGAAGACAGCGAAGGTTCGAACCCCGTGGAGGGGAATGTTTACGTCAGTTCCGCTTTGGGCGATAAATATCGCGCACTTTTGCGGAAACTGGGGCAACTACACCCTCCTCACAATGCTACCGACCTTCCTCTCAACAATTTTGAAGTTCGATCTTTCACTGGTGAGTGTAAATGTGCGTACACAAGTCAACTTACTCATCGGTGCAAATGTCCCTATAGACTGTAAAGATGGTTAAATGACAAGAAATAGTTGTACAAGTTGTTTTTTGCTAATATAATATAATTTATGCATTTTGCTTTTATGGTAAATGTTTCAGCTATTGTTTAATTTTGCAATCGCAGATTGGAGGCCTGACAGCGCTACCATTTCTACTTCAGTGGATCTTCACACTGATTAGTGGCTACCTGACTGACTTTTTTATTCGACGGCTCATCCTTTCCACAATCGCTGTCCGTAAATTGAACACCATTATCGGGCTTGGCGTGCCGGGGATTTGCATCATTTTAGCCGGATATGTTGGCTGCAACGCTGCGGCTGTCATCGTGTTCTTGGCCTTGTCGGTCGCTTTCAACGCTTTTGCAAGTAAGTGGCATGACAACTGCCTAAGTACTTAGTAATAGGACAAGTATGTTGCTGTTTAGGACTTTGTACGTTTCATTTTTTACGAAAATGATCTTTTAGCTCCCGGATGTAAGTTAAATGTCCTTGACATCGCTCCTAAATACTGTGGGATCACCTACGCCATATCCAACGCAATCGCCAACACGACCGGATTTCTAGCGCCGCAAGTGGTTGGGCTCATTCTTTTAAATGGAGTGAGTTTGTTTAACGATGACGTCATAACAGTATTAAGTTTACAAATATAACAGCACATCTTGCTACTTTGTTCGTTACTCATATGTTGTTAAAATAGTGAACTTTTATCTTATGCTGATGTATGTCGTCATTCGGTATTTCAAAACGAATTTAAGCAGACTATAAGTTATTGTATACTGCTAGCGTATTATGTCTTTTCACGTTTAAACGATCCATTCTTATCTACAGAATACTTTATATGGTGATGATTATTTGAGTCAGTTGCTATTTCAGAACGTTTCAAATACATTTCTTCACATTGCAGTCGCTTCTAAAAACCGTAACGCCCGTTATTTAAAGTATCTTGCCGTTATTGTTTTCCACCTTGCTTTGTGAAGTCATCTAGTTCATGAATCCTCTTTTGCTGTCTGCTTTCAAGTTTAAATTATTTTAAGAGCAACAAATAATTCTCAACAATTTGACAACCTCTAGGAAGCATTTGGCACAATGCAACCGTTTACATTGCCACAATCTTGATGTTTTGTTTATCATAGTCCTGTTGTATCCCGAGCTTTCTTAAGCTTCTTCATTGTCCTTACGTTTTCCTGTTGACGTTAAATATCTGCATATATTGGATATTGGCTTTGTTATTTCTAAAATTGTTTTTCTGCGTCAGAACAATCTCGGTCAGTGGCAGCTTGTGTTCTGGATATCTTCGGCCTTCTACTTTTTGGGAATTTTGATCTACCTGCCGTTTGCTTCGGCGAAAGAACAATCCTGGGCGAAAGGAGAAATTGTAAGAACAAAGGATGGAGTTGAAGTTGAAGTTTTAATGAAAGGTATAAAGATTATTATGAAGTTGGCTTGTTTTGTTTGTTTCATTCCCGCTTGATGGGTTACCAGAGATATCAGGCTTTCAAAATAACTAGCATAACTCACAAAGACTTGTTGAACTTTTTCAGTAATCCTTCTCCTGTACAAATTGCAACCATCTTGGTATCATAACGACATTGTTACGCTGTGCTTACGGTGTCTTTGGCTGTTTCTTCGCATTGACCACTTCGTGAAATATTTAACGTCTTCTAGTAGCCTGTTAGTCCTGAATTTCAGTAAACTAACAGCGCGGTTTATTTGTGTATTTTAACAGAAAATCGGTCTGGACTCGCTATGGATTATAATTGTTCTGTTTTCAAAACTTTAAAAATCTCGTTTTTATCTAAGTATGATAAAGAATGTGATGATTTATTTTTAAGTGAAAGATCTTCAAAAATTCACGGTTTATTTTCAGATCTGCCAAGTGTTTCAGCCCAACAAAACCGAATGCAACTTTGAGAAATGAAGAGGATATTAAGCACACGGAGTTTGCCGAACTGCTTTTTACCAAAAACTGGCTTTTCATCTTATTCTAGAACATTTGTTTTATTGCGACACAACTATTATTTTGTTTTAAATTGTTAGTTGTCGCTATCAGTCAGTTCTAATAAGTGTGATTTTCAATATATTAGCACTCATTTTGAACGTGTAGGAACTTTAGAGTAAGAGTTCAAAGTAAAGACATGTTTCCATTTGCTTTTTATTGAACATTTATATCTTGAAATTCATTTTCATTGCATGAACACGTCTTAGTGATTGTTGCTCGGCGTTTACATTGTTGTTTTGTTCGCTCGGCTTCTTGTCTTTAACAAACATTAATGCAATGTTGGCGACTCCAATGGCTGAGCAGAGGTACAGCACACGAATGAGTTTTTCATCTTCACTTGATGATAAGGGAAAGAGCTTCCAATAACAGGCAATTTATAATTTTTGGCAGCAGTTTTATCGCACAATTTTCGGTGTCAACTATTTTGCATAAAAATATAAATATGATTTGAAAAAGTATAATCACAATTAATAATAAATGAAACGGGCAGAAAACGTAATTATAAATATCGTTTAAAATTCGTAGGAAAATGTGAATTCGCAGCTGCAAAAGACAAGGAAGAAAACCTAAAACAACTTAATTTTCGATTATGAGCCTTGAAGTGAATATTTTAGGTAACTATTTATTAATTTGAAACAACCTTTCAGTCATCAGCTTCCATCACAACCATGTTACCTAAAATTAGAGATCATGTTGCCATTATGACGAGCATGATATTAAGTCTTATCTTATTTGAACCGTTACCGTTCTTTTGATTTTTCTCGTACTTTGTGTTTCCAACTTTTTATCTTTAATAAAAAAGTAAGATATAATCTAAACAACTCTGCAGGTTAAAACAAACAAATTGAGAACGTTTGCTCACAGTCTTTACAAAGTTTACGGTCATGTTGGTGTAGTGCACAGCATTACACGGCTGCCATTGTCATTTCTCTTCTTTTGAGACCATTTGCAATCTCTTAGTTTGTTGTCAGCAGACATAACCTAACGCAAAAAGCTTAAACAACAATTAAGCGTTTGTCCAAACACGTTTTGTGATCTTTATAACGCGATTTACTACATAACGAGGTACCTGATGGGACAATATTTGATGAGTAAACAACAGCCTTTGCTCATAGACCGTGCTGTGTTGCTGCATTCTGCGTTTCTGCCAATTCTGCATTTCCCGTCACTGAAAGGACAAAACAGTTTAAACAAGCAAGGACAGCGTTGTAGGGACACGATTTATCTAGAAAGCCTGGTTTGAGTTGTAAAGTGACCACAACACGTCACGTTATATAAGCTTGGGATGTTATGGAAGAAAACTTAACCTGACGGCGTACCCTGAGTTATTTGATTGCTCCCAGCAGCCTCCAATAACAGATTTTTATTCTGTCGAATTGACCCAAATTTAGCTGCTTATGTTACAGTCAGGTGAGGTTGACAGCAATTTTGTGTTTGATTGAGTAAGGGTTGTTTACATTTGCACTGACGCAATAATGACCGGAAGTGAATCAAAGAACAACAAAGTCGACGATGAGATACAAGAGGTGAGATTTTTGAAGCTGATCAACTTAGCCAACAATTTAAATGACAACATAGAAAAAAAACGCAGAAAACATACAGAGTCAATTAATTTTAACTCGTAAATAAAATGCATCATTTATGGGCACCTATTTTCACTTTGCAATAAAAAGTTTAGAACGAGCCCATCAAAGATGAAGACCTGTTATTAAACAAAGTGAAAGCAAATGTTAATTGCCTGATTTCAGCAACCCACTCCTGGCTGTTACGTCAAAGCAAGATATGTCTTAGCTTTTATGGGGTTTCTTGGTATGTTCAACGTTTATTCCCTTCGAACCAACCTCAGCGTCGCCATTGTTGCCATGGTGAACAGCACAGACGACTCTGGCAACGAATCGGATACGTGTCCGGACAGAGGTCAAAGCGCTGGAAACAGCACCAATTCTGTGAGATCATGATAACTTGTGTGTGTAATAGTTATGGAGTGCTTGATATAGGCTGACATTATGTACCATTGCTGTTGATTTGAACATTATTTAATTGAATTCAGATTACTTGACGAAATGTAAAAGCTAGCAAAATATCTATACACAAATCATGTATTTCAGAACGGAATATACGATTGGAATTCGGCCGAACAGGGTCTTCTACTCGGTTGTTATTTCTACGGTTACATCGTAAGCAATATTCCCGGTGCCTGGTTGTCGAAAAGATACGGTTTTAAGATAGTGCTAGGAAGTGCCATGTTCTTTTCTTCCATTATCACTCTTTTCACTCCGCTTGCAGCAAACAGCAGTTTTGAGCTTCTGGTCGCTTTGAGAGTTATTCTTGGATTTTTCCAGGTGCGTGCATGTGTGCATGTGTGCATGCATGCGTGTGTGCGTGCATTGTGCATTTTAAAAAGGTGCTGAAAAAGAGACAAACGCTTTTAAGTTAAAAATTTCACTTGGAAATAAAAACGAAAAATATGGCGTTAAATTTCAGGGCGTCTCTTTTCCCTCAATGCAAGGAGCTTGGTCGTACTGGGCTCCCCCGATGGAAAGAAGCGCCCTGGTGTCTGTTCACATTTCAGGGTCGAGCTTTGGCACCTGCGTTACTCTGCCAATTGCTGGAGTAATTGCCGACACTCTGGGATGGGAAGCTGTCTTTTACTTTACAGGTCCGGGATCTTGGCCTACGTATTTTTATCGAAATATCGTTACATTTCCTTTGAGTGTTTGTAGTTTCTGAAATTAAAACCGCCAAATACGTTCAGGTGGAGTCTCCCTATTATGGACACTAGTGTGGTTTGCAATAATATACAATAAACCATCGGAACATCCGAGGATATCGGACGAAGAAAAAGCTTACATTACGGAAAGCATTGGGATCGAGAAACAAAAAGTCGAAGTACACCACAAATAAAGACATTTATTGTTCATAAACCGGGAGTTACAATTGAAAGACTTTTACTTATTCAAGCCACATATAGTTTGTAAAAGTAATAAATATAAGCGAAAAATCCTTGTTAAAAGCAATAAAAACTAACAATCGGTATCAAGTACCAGCTTGATTTTAACTGACCATAAACGTCTAACAAAGTAACTTGATTGTTTTCAGGGAGTTAAAGTTCGAACACCGTGGAAATCCATGCTGACGTCACTACCTATACTGGCAATAATATGCGGTCATTTTGCAAGCAACTGGGGCAACTACACTCTGCTTACCATGCTGCCCACTTATCTCTCGTCTATACTTAAGTTCGATCTAACTGCGGTAAGTGCTTGCTTCCTCCAAATGGCATTATACAAATTACAACCGCGTTGTTATCATAACTGCATTGTTACGTTGTGCTTACAGTCTTTTTGGTTATGTTGGCCGCGTTGATTTAATCTGTTTTTGTTAAATATATTAGCCGCTGAATATTAAGTTATTTACCTTGAACAATTCTTTCTTCGGTTTGACTCTAAGCAACACCCAGGTCACAGCAACAATCGGCTTTCACATGGCTCTTGGCGCGTTTTATCAAAATGTAATTGCTTTTACTCCAGGTTAAATTAATCTTTTTTGTTATTGTATTAAGAGTGGGGCCCTTTCGTCTCTGCCTTACATTCTTCAATGGATCTTTACGTTCTTTGGAGGAATGGCCACTGACGTCATACGAAAAAACAACGTCACATCCACCGTCGCAATTCGAAAAATCAATACGACGCTCGGTCTCGCTGTCCCCGCCTTGTTTATTGTCCTGGCTGGTTATATCGGCTGCAACGCAACTGCAGCGATTGCTTTCTTCACAATGTCGGTCGCGTTCAACGCCTTAACAGGTGCAGCCAGTGTGTACGATTAAGGTGTGCATTTGCATTGTTAAGTAGCCAGCATACCGCTACATCTGGTGACAAAAACGAAGTTAGTTAATTTTTTACCAGTTGAAAGTGATGTGATATAAAATATTTATGGTGCAGTACCCGGCTGCAAGGCAAACACCATAGACATCGCACCAAAATATGGCGGCATCGTCTACGGAATATCGAACACTGTGGCCAATATATCAGGGTTTTTAGCGCCTCAAGTGGTGGGATTATTACTTCTAGATGGAGTGAGTGACGTTGCAGCTGCAAATTACTTGAAGTTTCCTGATACGCAGATTCTGAGTTTATTGAGCACAAAATAACTTGCATCTTTCCAGAATAACTTGGGTCAATGGCAACTGGTATTCTGGATATCAGCCGCCTTCTACTTGTTTGGTGCGGTCATGTATTTGATCTTCGGGTCAGGAGTGGAACAATCGTGGGCTAAAGGTCACGTTCTGAAGGGAAAAATTTTAGGTGAAGGTGTGGAAGGATTGTTTGATGCGACACTTTGAAAAGTTGAACTAAAATTGTTCTTTTTTTAAAATATAGATTCGGAAACTTCCACAAACCTTTAACATGAACTGAACATGGAGAATGTGAAACATTTGACGTTCCTTGCAAAACTTTTTGTCACTTATATTAAAGCAAGAATTCAGAGACAACGTCAGTTTGTATTCATTAATGGGTTATTTCCTTTATCACATGCCTGACCAATTGCAATCGCCAGAAAAAGAAATCAGATTTATTAAATTATTATTACAGTAGTGTTATGAAGGGCACTGTAGTTTGCGTCTTGGAAATGATCAGAACACAGGTGCCATAAGAAATTTTACGTTTAGTTAATTGTTTTTCAAGTGAGCGTTTTAACATTTAAAATAGGCCTAATTGTTTCATACTATGAATGTGTATTGTGTCATAATATGTACTGTACTGAGTGTGATATTGTGAGAAGGAAAATAATAATAAAGACATCATAAAGCTGGTTGTTGCCTGTGGTTAAAGTGAAGCTATATTTTCAAAATTTTATATTTTTGGTGCAAATTTTGCAATTTACGTGACTATATATTTTGTGCTTGATGAAACGTTTTGGTTTTTAAACGACTTTAAAATTATTCATCAAACACGAACCAAAAACTTTTTGCTTGTACAAAAGCAAAAGCAAACAGAAATGAGATTGTACAAAATGTGGCCACGTCCCCTAATAGGCCTCAGCTTTGCCTTTTGATAAATGATGTCGAGTAGACTTTCTGATACGCAGATTGATAAGTGAGGAAACAGACAAAAATTAGGCAATAAAGGAAGAAGCAAGGGTTCATTCACTTGATGTTTTTAGAAACGCCCATAAAAAGCAGAAAGTTGAATGTTTTGCTTATTACGTAACAAATGAAAGAGCCACAGAGCAAAAATGTCGCTTTCATTGCAAATTTCCGGAGTGACATTGCGTTTCATCAGCCTACAAATGACTTCCTTGACGTTATGTAGAAACTATGAAGTTTAGCATTTTGCTAAAAATAAATTGATAAAATACAGAGTAAACGCAACATGTTTAACGATACAGAAAAATAATTAAATTATCAACTCAAGGACCAAAACTGTCGAGTTCAAGAGAAACGAATCACACTTTTGAAAGTGTGGCCACCATACCGTATTTACTTGATTGTAAGCCGCGGCTTACAAAGTTTTTTTTTTCATCATGTTTGCGGCTTAAATTCAAGGGCGGCTTACAATCAAAGGCGGCTTACATTTTTTCTTTTTGCCTTTTTCCTTGTCGACTTTGCCATAGAATAGATGTTTTGCCGTACTGCGTTGTCTGATACCGACAATTGTGAAGTTGTGACGTGCATTTTAAATTGTCGGTAATCTCGGTGACATTATCGATGATGATGACAATGACAATAATGAGCGTGAAAGTTAAAATAAACCTTTAAACAGTTTCAGCTTTGCGTGTAGACAGTTGGTATATGCGGCTTACAATCAAGGGCGGCTTACATTAAATTTTTTACATTATCACGTGCGGCTTACAATCAAGGGCGGCTTAAAATCAAGCGCGGCTTACAATCAAGTTAATACGGTATATGCCACTATATATGCATAGTGTGGCACCATATATGTACCATATACCTTCTGTATGCTGTATATAGCGGCTGTTTATTTGCAGTTAAAATTTTTATTTTTATTTACAGAGGTACATTTAAAGTTCGGTTGTAAAAAATATAAAACAGTGTTTCTAAATGAGAAGTACATCATCACACGTTTATTTTGACATTTAAAAAACAAATGAGTAATGTGGTTGTATTATTTACTGGTTTTTCTAATGAAGTTGTATTTGGTTTAAGTCAAAGTATGATTGCCTCTTCTATGCAATCGATGGGGAATTTGTAGCTTGTGTTAGAGTCGCGTTGGAACAAGAAGGCATACAGCACGCAGTAATCCAACAACTCAGCCCGGATTTTGCACACGGCACAATACCCATGATACTCGCTGCAATGAAAAACAGCCTCGAAATATTACAAATCTTGTACGAGAAGAGACACAGACTGAAGGTACATCATCATACTCACACCCGATTTAAAGCTGTGGATTTTTTTAGTGAGGACAAATCAAGATTTTACGTTGAGCCGTCTGTTTTGTAAAATGTAAAATAATGATAACACGAAAGTTTTACTCGAATCGAATCCAATATTTTCAGGAGACATCGACATCGACATCGACATCGACATCGAAAGACAACCCCCACCCCCATGTTTTTTCCTTAATGTTCGTTTGTGAAATGATTGATTCTTTCGAAATAATCTTCCGTTTAGGAAAGAATAATCGGAAAGAAGTTGAAAAAAGAGAAAAAATTCAAACTGGATAAACAAAAAAACCTGAAAATGCACTTGAATACAACAAATTGAAGCCTTAAGAGAAAACGCTCATGTTAAAGACGAGTTAAACGACTTTTACCGAGAATTAAAGAATGATTTTGAAGAACTGATGTGTTCATCACTTGATCAGGTAGACCATTTTGTTTGCGATTGAGTTAATAAGCAGTCACAAGTCAATAGGCAGCACGATGTAAACCATACAACAATTTTATTAGATCCGAATGAATAACAAACTTAAAACAAATAAGTAATTTTTAGGGTGATCGATCGGTTGAATATTTTAAAATGTTTAGCCCGTGTGCCGCCTTTAAACTTAGTTATTAGTTATTAGATTAGTTAAATTTATTAGTTATTAATTATTAGTTATTAGTTATTATTAGTTACACACACATACTTCAAACAGTTCAAACACACACTTCAAACAGTAAAGAAACCTGTTTAAGATGCGGGTGAAGCAAAGAGAGAAAGAGAATTTATTTCACCATTCAAAGTGAAATTAAAGCATCAGAATACAATTCAACACAATTGATTGATGTGGGGCAGAGAAAAGACCTCACGTTCAACCTGGTCAGTTGCCCCAGATTCTGTTGCAAAAAAAGTACAATGGAAATGGATAAAAAAAACTGAATTAATTAAAACAACACTGCAAAAGAAAAACAGAGACACAGCACACAACCAACAGAAGAACATTTTCTTTTAACCAAATCAAAAATCAATAACAATATGATGCAAAAGAAATCAACAACCATACATCCATCACCTTATTTACAATTATCAGAACACCACTTCTCAAATGATATGAAAAATATTTATGAGACTTAATTTTCTTATGTTGTTTGGTATAGTTTATTCCAAAAATTAGGTCCTCGAAATGTTGACCTTTTTTACCTTTTACTGTTTTGGTTCGGGGCAAGAATAAGTCGTCCTGTGATGATCTAATGTTATATTTGTTTACTGGATATTTACTGCTGTTTACTGTATGTTTACTTTATATTTCTTTGGATTTCGCTGAAATAGTTATCAAATATTTGGGAAGAAGATTTGTGCAATAATCTTGCATGAATTTGCCTGTGTGTATTTGATAGATTTGCAGAAATCATACGTCACACATACACAATTACGTCATCGAAATCAACTAAAAGCTTAAACCTCCACAACATGCGAAAATACCTTTTTAACTTGGTGTCGAAAATGCAATCACGTGAAGTGTTTCCACATTTTTTTTTCTTTTCTCAAACAGTTTGCTTGAGGCGATAGTTTGCTGGTTATATTTAATCAGAAATATCCACTATAACAGAAATCTTAGACAGATTTAACTGTATTAGGCTATTATTATAATGATGCATGTGGCTTTCACATTTTGACAATAATATTGAACTAACTAAACGTGTTGTTGTTAGGATTGATTATTGCAAACTTTTGATCTTGATCGATTGTTTGTTAGTTTTGTTAAGCATCACAGTACCAGTACCAAACTGTCAACGTCTTGAATATTCATATATTATTGATTCACAACGAAACCGTTACTGTTTCATAGCACAGAATAGAGTTGCATTCAGTACACTGTTAACACTAGACTGCGATTACTATAGATTGAAAATCTCAGAACTAACGCCTTAAGCGCTGTAGTACGAATGACGTATTCAGAAATAATCAAAACCGGGTGTCTCATACTAAACACGACTAAAATATATCACAGCGCTTATTGTTAAACACATGAAATAAAACACTAAAAACATTATAATATCATGAGACCTGCACGAGAAATCTGCAGGATTAAAGGCTAATTATGAAAATCAGCACAATTGCTCATGTGTGTAGTTTGTAAACGCTGTGCTATAATTTCCAGTCAATCATGTCACCACTTATCTTACTGTGCAGTGTGCACTGTCTAGTCAATAATTTACTATTGCTCGTTATGTTGACAGGCGGGACACCGAACGCGTTTATTATGTAAAATTGTGGACGATGTTGACATTAGATCGCGGAATT
Organism: Clavelina lepadiformis; assembly: GCF_947623445.1. Classification (NCBI taxonomy): domain Eukaryota; kingdom Metazoa; phylum Chordata; class Ascidiacea; order Aplousobranchia; family Clavelinidae; genus Clavelina; species Clavelina lepadiformis. The sequence goes on from NC_135241.1 coordinate 24,189,972, forward strand.
TTTTAACGACCTCATAAATTATTTTATGATCTCTATTTAGGTTTGTACAAAAAACAGTGTTTTTCAAAAGTTCGCAATAAACCATTATTCTAGATTTTTAATGGAACGTTAACAAAAGTTGCTCGATAAACTAGATCTGGTAATTTACTGGAATCATCGCGATATATTTATTCATCGCCATTTATAGAAGGTAGATTGATCAGAAGGAAAATTGGCTTAAACTGCTGTTTTTTCGAAACAACAGTTGGAACTTTCCGTCACAAAACTGCAATATCAAGTAAGAAGATTTTAAAAGCAGAGCTATGCTAACTATCCAAAAATTTGTTCCACTAATTTGTAAATGACTTTTCACAAATTTTTTTAAAAATTTCTTGCAAAGAAGCATCCAAGGACTTGCATCCATTAACAGATTCGGTTAGAAATTTTGATCATATGTTTGACTCTTTGATTTGGCAAATACTTTTCTGGCTTAATGTTGATATTCCATTTGAATTTATATTCCACTACTGTGAGCAAATGTGTACATTGTATGGTGTATTTGTACGGGGTGATCTATTTTTGCCGTTCTACTGTTTGCGTCCAAACCTTCCCAATAAAGTTTCAGTTCCTAGTTCTACAGTAATCGTAGGGATTGAACGTACGTGTATGGCATCAAGTGTGACGTCATCATGTTTGCTTACCAATAAACCAAGGCACGCAGCCTTGTTACAGTGTAACTATATAGTTAACATAATAAACAAACTCTGATTTCCCCTTCCCTGTTCATTTTACCACAACATAAGTCAGAAAAGAGGCGAAAAGAGGCGAACCACACAGTCAACCAACTCCGAATTATCAGGTTTTCTAAAGACTTGTTGAAATGAAGGAGCATTTCGTGGAAGGTTTTATATAAGTTACAGAGCAGGTGTGATTAGAAACGAGTTTAAAGCAGCAGTCACGTATATTTCTACCAGAATATTTTATATAGCAATATGACCTTCATAATTATATTTTACGTATTGCATAAGCTATATGTTGTTGTAATATATAAATGTACTGTACAGTACAATGGCTATTAAAATAAATATATTCTGATTTTTCAGAAACAGTATCATGAAAGAAACAGTTTTATGGATATTTTCATATTCTTTATAAAGATTTTTTTTACCAAAAGCACCTTACCAGCTGTTAATATCCTGTGGAGAACCTTATGTTATAACATACTATTCTAATGCTACCTGTTATGTTAGTTAAAAGGTTAATGGAAAAGTTTGACGGATTTTTAAGTTATTCACTTCACCCAGTGGACTCTTTCAGGTCCGTCTTTTGCAGCCCGAGTAAGTATTTTCGCCTACTTTTAACAAGCTGCCAAACCAGGCGTCGATCCGGTATTAAATTCGATTTTGTTCAGTGGTCTCCTTTGCTTTTGTTCAGTGGTCTCCTTTGTTCAGCAAAGGTCTCCTTTGCTCGAAGTGGTTTCTGACTTCATTGTTCTACCGTGGTTTCATAGACTTTTTAAACTCGATAATAATCATTTCGTCATGTAAACCCAGACAACAGGTTAAAGAAATGCTTATAACCAGAGTCATAATGATTCGTGTTTGATTACAGTCACTCTTTCAAAGTCTTGACTTGAATCGAATCCCTTTCTTATTACAGTAGATAATAATAATAATAGATTTCAAAAATATTGAAAGGCAAAGTGCTTATAAATATCCAAATAAATAAATAAAAAGGTTTTTTATGCTTATTAGTTATTATTTTGTATGCACCGCATTAGGATATTTGTGTTTAGTGCTAATTAACACATCAATCAAGACTTTCTCCTAAAGCTTGTTAAAAAGAAAATATGAGGTATTGTTGGCAAAGAAAATTTCGCTTTCGTTTGATATTCTTAATTGATGTAGCCATGACGTACATTTACAAGTACATCCGTTAGCTTCAAATGTTATCATTTGAAGCATTGTATATTGTATGAAATTTTTCTTTACTCTTTCTTAGTTGTATAAATACTCATTCTTTTTAAACGTCCATAATTAAACTGGATGTTGAAAAGTAGTGGGTTATGTGCAACAATCATGGTGCATAGATGACCATGGTACATATCATTCATTTATCACATACAGTATGGAACGTTGAAAAGAGAAAGGTTTTCATTACCACGTCTCATGTTGTCCAAATATAAAGTTAACCCCCATATGTAACAAGCGAACACTTATATTTACAACTACTAAGCACTTACTAAGCAAACTTGGTCTTAGTTAGAGGATTGTAGGTGGTGATGTGCTCGGGAGAATATTTAACAACAGAGTGCGTTTTCGTGCGAACGCTATGTTCAGCAAAGGCAAACAACGCCTTCCGAATATGAGTTACAACGTTTGTTTGACAATGTGTTCCTGTCTCATTTAGTCTCTTAAACGCTAAGATAATGTTTGGACGTCATTTAATACCATTCTACAATTTATTAGTTAACGTTACGACCATTTACATAGGCCACTACACTCTAAATGTAGCAACAGGAAATATGGAAACAGGGTTGTAGTCAGCCACTAAGTATATTTTCTGACAATGTGTGGTTCAACAGATCATCGAACTTTTTCAAGACTTTTTATAACTCATCGATGCAGGTGATTCGGTTTTAAGTCTTCTAATTATGTGAAAGGCTTCGTTTGGTTTAATAACTACTTTTTACTTTGTTTATTATATTTATCAAACAAATTTTTTCTTCTTTATCAAAGTTTGTACCAGGTGTTGGAAGTTTGTCAAATTGCGTCATTAACCGTTCTTATCATCGGCCCACGTTTACTCTTTGAATTAAGTGAACTATTGAACTCTTTGTCATGGTATGTTTGTTTGCTGTCTATCTCACGATCGTATCAAGGTCATACTTGGCTGCAATTATGAATTGTATCTAAACTGGTGTGCAAACATTTTTGGACTACATTTTCAGCTTTCAGCTGTTTTTGTCCACTGGTCTTGACAATAATCTAAACGTTGCTGTTTGTTAATGTCAAATAGATAATATTTCTCACAGCAATATTCTCTGTGCTGCGTTCTTCCAACATTCAAGCCTTTTTCCAACTTGGAAAGCATTTTGTGTTGTATATTAGTCAAAAGATAATTGTGTCAGAAGTCTCAAAAAGACTCAAAATGCTTGTGTACATTCATCATTATTTCAATGTAGACCGCATTTTGTTTCGCCACATACTTTAAATCGCCTTGGCATGGATGCCGAATAGTAAGCAAAGTTTGAAGAAACTTAAACGTTATTCAGTCACTAAAGCTCTTTAGCAAAGTCACCAAAGTGTTGCTAAAGCTTCTTCTTCAGAGGTTGTACCTATACTTGAGAAAACGCTCATCTCAAAAATAAAATTGCAATAGGAAGATAAATGGAGATAAAGGTATAAATATAATAAAGTATTGAAGTATAAAATATATAAGTATATAAAGCTTATTAAGTAAATATAAGGTAAAGAACAATTGTTTTCAAATTTTATAATGAAAAGTCTTAGATTTACTACATTTCTATTTATGATGAATTACACACTTCATTAAAATAATATTTCATATTTCATTTCGACAAGGAAAAATGTTATTTTGTAAACGAAATAAAGTATGTTACCTTTTCATTTTTGTAACGATTGTAGCAATAACGAATTTGCACTATTTAAAACAAAAATATCTAAAAAAAGAAAGAAGCGAGGAGAAAAAAATCTGGGAAGAAACGGGAACTACGTTTACAAAGAGTGAGTTCTTCTAAAAACAATTGTAAGGTATCAAATCAAATAGCAGGTTTTATTTAACGAATAGTGAATCGGGTGTGATCAGTTTCATGATTGGTTCAACTAAACCTTTAATTTGTTAACTTTAAGTTACCTCTAGTTCGAGTGATCTTTTATCGGTGGCGATACCAACAGTCAAACCAAGTTTGTTTGAGGAACAACAAAAGAACAGGCTGCTTGAAATAAAGGAAAGATGTAAGCAAAGACACCAAGACGTTGGAAACATTCTCACCAGTATATTCAAGTACAACAATGACGTCAGAGTGGTCATGTGTGAAGTACCTAAGGTAAATCAAGATGAAAGCAAATTTTGAAACAAATCTTCGTCATTATGTGACTAAGTAATGCAACAATAGGCATAGTTAGACACCTAATTGTGGTTTTACTTTCGACAAGTGTCCAAATTGGTTTGGGCAAAACTCAAGCTACCAAATTGCCTTAAAACTAAAACAACTTACCATATATACAATTAATAGGTAGCAAGCACAACTTGGCAAATTTTATTACTTCGTCTTGGAGGATTCCAAGCAAACATCACAAAAGAGATTCTTAAGAAATGGGCCTATTCGAACATTCCAAACAAGCAGTTTAAACAGTAAGCATGTTATTTTAATAGGATTTGTACAAATTTGAAAGAGTTTAATGAATGAAAATTACTTCACCACTCTGCAATTTCGTGTTAGACTGAAAAATCCAATTAGTTACTTTAACAAAAAGCATTAAACGAGTCTATAAATTTTGCTGGATCCGATACACTTTTTCTCGTTTATTTCTTTTAAAGATTGCAAAGCCAAACAGAAGCACTTTTTCGTATGACCAACTATACAACTTTCTTTCTAACCCGACATCCCTTCGAGAAACTTGTGTCCGCTTACTTTGATAAGTTGTCAAATCGAAGCGCGTATCAATATTACAAAAATGAGGTTGGAAAGAAAATTGCAAAATCTCAAGCAAATGAGCATCTGCATGGACTGCATGCCAGGTACCGTAAATGTTGGATGAAGCAGAAGGACCGGTTACATTTAGTTAATATTCGACTAGATTTTATTGGCGTTTTTACGAAATGTTTAAATACTTTTCGCAGAATAAATCCTGTCACAATCTCCCGAGTTGACTTGGAAAAACGTGAAGATTTTAACAATTTGACAACCCAACAAAAGCGGGAAGTTATCGAGTATATCCGTGTCATGAAATCCGGTGAAATTTCCTTTCCTCAATTTGTCAAGTGAGTTCTCGAAACTTTTTTGCACTGTGAAATGTGCCTCATATATCCACAGAGAATTTATGGCCACCACCAATTAATTATGAAGGTTTGGATGCAACTATGCAATTGCCCAACTATGGTATACCATTAAAAGATAGCATTTTTGTAGAGTGGAATTTTGAACTTTTTCTTTTGCAGGTTTTTGGTTCAACAAAAGCTGAAAAATAGGGTAGGCGACATGGATATCCACTGGCGACCGCAAGTACAACTCTGCAAACCTTGTGCGTTCAACTACAACTTCATTCTTCGCTTTGAGAACATCACATACGAGTCCAACAAACTACTAGACTACATTCAGAAACAAAATCCCAGTCTAACCTCGCATAAGATAACTTTTCCCGGAAAGGATCGACCGTTTGTTAAAAACGAAGAAACAGCCCAACTTTTTGAACAGATTTCCAAAAAAGATGTTCAAGCTTTGAGGGAAATTTATGCTGATGACTTCTTTATTCTAAGTCATGACCCATATTTATATGGTGAGATTTAGCTTCACAGTTCACAACTTATCTTTCACTTTATGGTCAATATGTCTGGTTGTTGCTTATTACATTATATTACTGTTCAGTAATTCCACAAATCCATTCTTATAAATTTTGTAAGAGCCAAAAATTAGAACAAAAGACATTAAAGCAACAGTGACTTTCATCTCTCGTTGAATGCGAATCAAAGCTGGATGTTTAACCATTAACTTGTCAACAATATTTCCAGCAACATTTTCATGAGGGAAAGGCTTGTCTGGAATTTCCTTTCCTAGAAACTCACACAAAGGCGCCCAACCTTGACGGACATCGTAGACCAGAAGTTTATCAGGAGGACAATTCTGAAATGTTTACTTTGTGTACAATGACAAAAACAACTTTAACACATCCGAATCCACAGTCGCTAAGCATTTGATTGCAAACAGAGTGACACAAAAATCACTATAAATCATTTTACCTGTTGGCAATATTTGGTATGTTGTCTAAAGCTTCTCTTCAGTACCATGACATTATCAATGTCGCTAAAGGGAAAAGGATGCCGCATACGTAAGCCCCAGCGACACATCGCTTAAATAGCAAACGATTAAGTTATTTTAAAATCTAATTTTTCTTTCATCTGGAATAAAACTCTCTACTTGCCTTTGAAACTTGTAAAGCACGTTTAAGTGTAGAATTAAACTCACCGGTATCACGAAAATAGTTAAAATATTTCCATCCTGTTGGTGAAAGTATTTGCATGATTTTGTACATGAAATTTTCTTTTAAAACTTCGTTGTGTTTGCAATAACTCTTGTACCAATCGTCTTCGTCTCTTGTGGTTAAAATAACCTGCATTTTTTGGAAATTTGAACTTGAGATTTATGTGCGTTATTGACAAGGAAAAGTATCCATTTTAATAAATAAAGTAGCCGACCGTGGCTTGGTTTCTAGCTGAGGTATAAATAAGCTACAATAAAACTTACTTTAGCGTCTGGAAATGCTTGTAAAATTTCTTCCCAAAACAAGTTGGGTGGTGAATCAGTGACTACGTCTACAGAGTGATACATCTCTTTGAAATCTTCAATACTTCCACCACTAGATGAAAGTATCTTGGCCCACTTATCGCCATGATACCAGAAGTGATCAAGATAATCATAAACATTGTAACCCAACTCAGATAGGGCTGCGTTCATGGACTTAGTCGCAGTCTTCGGATAGCCAGCTAGTATAACTTTCATTGATTTAGTGGGCTTGGAAACTACACCTGAAATGCTTCGATATTTGTACAGATTTAAACCTTTAACTTGAAAACCGCCAACTATCAACCCTTGAACGGCCGTTATCGTTATCAGTACGTGCTACCTGCTAATTGGGTTGCAACTACGATGATATCATTTGTTCACCAGAGCGTGTCTACAAATAACTTTAAATCAAATGGCGATTCAACACCACACATGCGACAAAACTTTGTTCTTATCAACAAGGTTTTGCCGAAACTACTCTAAGCATATATGTTTACTTTATACAGGATGTCAGAAAGTTTACCATTTCCTTAACCCTATTTATACTAGGCTTTGTTTCTCCCGCACACAGTCACAGAAAAACGTGGCGTACAGTTGCATTGTTTGCTGTAGAAACTTGAAATTTGGTGACTTTTCCTAAAAAATGTTCAGCTATCTGTCCATGTTTGTTTTATAAAGTTGGAGTTTGTAATTTTTGAGATACTGTATTGTCATATTTTCATATTTTTTCTCTATCTCCGCATTGAAGCGAATCGTTTTCGTTTACTCATTTACGCACCACTAACTCGACTAACTATTCTCTTGCGTTCTCTTCTCGCGGTCAGCTGGTTTTCCGCACAGCGGGGGCGCGGCGTAACAAGAAAAATTTCTACAAATGTATCACTTGTGGAAATACTTAATTTACACTAAATTCACTTTCTTTTGCTTTACAATTATGATGTATACAGGAAGCCAGATGTTTTTGTTACAAACCTGTCAAAATCCGATCAGTTTACGACGTATAGTTTTCGAGTAATTAACGATTGAAAATGTGTGTGCGGTGTCGGCCACACCTAGTGAAAATGGCAAAGTCGCGAGCCCGGTATGGATAGGGTTAAAAGCACGTCAAATGTAGCCGACTGTCTATGGCTAATAGGTTAATTTCTTTAGCTTATTTTAAGCAATTTGCTCCCAATATTTTACATCGCTCAATTTTAAGTAACAATAGTAAGTTTCGTTAAACTACGTCACATGGACGAAACCTAGATTTGATGAACTAGGATTGGATTTAGATGGCGGTGACGACCCCAACAACGAAGTTACAACCTTCACATGAGATTGTTTCCATCAAAATAATTACGGTTACCAATCTTAAGCCTCAATCATGTTAAATCTACAAATAACCATGTATATCCAATTCCGAGTAAAATAAGGTAGTTACGTCATTTTTAATGCAACACAACTTTCCGATTATTTCCTTACAATACACGCAATTCATGTTAAACTTATTTGAAAGGAAAACTTGAGTTGGCATATACACTACAGTCTTCACAAATTGCAGTAAAATGTCTTACAAAATTGCACATTTCGAATAAAATCTTTTGGATAAATTTGAGCAAGTTGTCTACATCAACGTGTAAAGGTAATTATTTCATAGATATGATTGATGTCTATTTAAGTTGGACAGATGACCAAAAGTTATTCAGTAATTCCACAAATCCATTCTTATAAATTTTGTAAGAACCAAAAATTAGAGCAAAAGACATTAAAGCAACAGTGACTTTCATTTCTCGTTGCATGCGAATTAAAGCCGGATGTTTTGCCATTAATTTGTCAACAATATTTCCAGCAACATTTTCATGAGGGAAAGGCTGGTCTGGAATTTCCTTTCCTAGAAACTCACACAAAGGCGCCCATCCTTGACGGACATCGTAGATTAGAAGTTTATCAGGAGGACAATTCTGAAATGTTTACTTTGTGTACAATGACAAAAACAACTTTAACACATTCGAATCCACAGTCGCTAAGCATTTGATTGCAAACAGAGTAACACAAAAATCACTATAAACCATTTTACCTGTTGGCAATATTTGGTATGTTGTCTAAAGCTTCTCTTCAGTACCATGACATTATCAATGTCGCTAAAGTGAAAAGGATGCCGCATACGTAAGCCCCAGCGACACATCGCTTAAATAGCAAACGATTAAGTTGTGTTAAAATCTAATTTTTCTTTCATCTGGAATAAAATTCTCTACTTGCCTTTGAAACTTATAACGCACGTATAAGTGTAGAATTAAACCCACCGGTATCACGAAAATAGTTGAAATATTTCCATCCTGTTGGTGAAAGTATTTGCATGATTTTGTACATCAAGTTTTCTTTTAAAACCTCGTTGTGTTTGCAGTAACTCTTATACCAACCGTCCTCTTCTCTTGTGGTTAAAATAACCTGTAATTTTTAGACATTTGAATTTGAGATTTATATGCGTTATTGGCAAGTAAAAGTATCCATTTTACTAAATAAGGTGGCCGGCCGTGGTTCGGTTTCTAGCTGAGGTATAACTAAGCTACAATAAAACTTACTTTAGCGTCTGGAAATGCTTGTAAAATTTCTTCCCAAAATAAGTTGGGTGGTGAATCAGCGACTACGTCTACAGTCTGATACATCTCTTTGAAATCTTCAATACTTCCACCACTGGATGAAAGTATCTTGGCCCACTTATCGCCATGATACCAGAAGTGATCAAGAAAATCATAAACATTGTAACCCAACTCAGATAGGGCTGCGTTCATGGACTTAGTCCCAGTCTTCGGATAGCCAGCTACTATCACTTTCATTGGTTTAGTGGGCTTGGAAATTACATCTGAAATGCTTCGACACCACACATGCGGCAAAACTTTGTTCTTATCAGCAATGTTTTGCCAAAACTACTCTGAGCATATGTTTACTTATACAGGATGTCAGAAAGTTTACCATTTCCTTAAAAGCACTTCATATGTAGCCGACTGTCTATGACTAACAGGATACTTTATTATGTTAAGCAATGATGTATCTTATGTTAAACAATTTGCTCCCGATATTTTACATCGCCCAATTTTAGGTAAAATTAGTAAGTTTCGTTAAACTACGTCACATGGACGAAACCTAGATTTGATGAACTAGGATTGGATTTAGATGGCGGTGACGACCCTAACAACGAAGTTACAACCTTCACATGAGACTGTTTCCATGAAAATAATTACGGTTACCAATCTTAAGCCTTAATCATGTTGACTCTACAAAAAACCATGTATATCCAACTCCGAGTAAAATAAGGTAGTTACGTCATTTTTAATGCAAAACAACTTTCCGATTATTTCCTTACAATACACGCAATTCATGTTAAACTTATTTGAAAGGAAAACTTGAGTTGGCATATACACTACAGTCTTCACAAATTGCAGTAAAATGTCTTACAAAATTGCACATTTCGAATAAAATCTTTTGGATAAATTTGAGCAAGTTGTCTACATCAACGTGTAAAGGTAATTATTTCATAGATATGATTGATGTCTATTTAAGTTGGACAGATGACCAAAAGTTATTCAGTAATTCCACAAATCCATTCTTATAAATTTTGTAAGAGCCAAACATTAGAGCAAAAGACATTAAAGCAACAGTGACTTTCATTTCTCGTTGTATGCGAATTAAAGCTGGATGTTTTGCCATTAACTTTTCAAGAGCGTTTCCAGTAACGTTTTCATGAGGGAAAGGCTTGTCTGGAATTTCCTTTCCCAAAAACTCACACAAAGGTTCCCATCCTTGACGGACATCGTAGACAAAAAGTTTTTCAGGAGGACAATTCTAAAATTTGATTTCTTAAGAAACTGCAACTCGTGACGTATCAGTTACACAGAAACTAAATGCGAAAAATTTAGATTTACTTGTTTGCAGTATTCCTGATGTTGTCTGAAACATTTCCGAACTTGCATTTCATTTTTGACAAACATCAAATCGAACGGATGGCGCATTCTCAGGCCCGATAGACAAGTCACTGTGCAATTGCAAAGTGTCAGTTCTGATCATAATTGCAGATGGTTTTAAGCTTGCATTAGGTTAAGTTTCATTATAATGCGTGGAGAAATCCTGAATTAATACAAAGACGTACGTACTTGTATCACGAAAAAACTTGTAATATTTCCAACCAGTTGGTGATAGTATTTGCATAACCTGGTAAATGTAATTTCTTTTCATGACTTTGTTTTGGCCCAACACACTTTGGTACCATTCTTCCTCGTCTCTTGTAGTTAAAATCACCTTAAAATCCATAAAGTATTCTACCACTTTTGCTTCTTTGAATTAAAATTAAATTCAATAAAACCTTGTAAGTCAAGCACGTAAGCTATACGTCGGAGGTGATCGGAGCATTGGTTTTTGGGGTCCGGCTCCAGTGAAACCATTCTGGCTCCTGATTTCAATGAAAGCGACCATTTTCACTTTCACTATAGAAACCCCATATTAGATGCCCATCAAACAAATATTTTACAACTACAATGAAAATGCATAAGCTTGGTATGTAATGCCAAGGCTTCCTGGCACCAGAAATTATGGTGTTTGTCAACCTATCTACCAACTACCTAGTATAGGTTACACACGTCTATATTTTCAATTCCAGCTCTGCGGTAGCTCCGGTAAAATATGCAAACCCCTGCCCTGTGATCACCTCTGCTATATGTTATGTGGTTAGCTGAATTGATTAAGTACCAGAGAGGAATTACAAAGCCATAATGTCTAGCTTTATGATATATAATATGTTTATGGTAAGTTCAAAATCTACCTTAGCATCCGGAAATGCTTGCAAAATCTCTTCCCAGAACAAGTATGGTGGAGCATCAGTGACTGCATCTACTGACTCATACATCTCTTTGAAATCCTCAATGGTTCCGCCAGTAGATGAGGAATAAATCTTGGTCCATTGATCGCAGTGATGCCAGAAGTGATCATGGAAGTCGTAGACATTGTACCCCAATTCAGACAGAGCAAGGAACATTGATTTCGTACCAGTCTTAGAAAATCCAGCTGTAATGACTTTCATTTTTTACTGCACTTTTATGCGTTTAATTACTTGTTCATTAAGCCTATGGTGTTGTTTGCTTTATGATAGAACAGGGCTTCAGTGAACATTAGGCTATTCAAAATTTTTAAGCTTACTGATAACTGTATTCAAAGCTTAACTTACATATAACTCATAGGCCTATAACGATTTTGATGGCCACAAAATGTATAACGTTCCATGACCAAGATGGTTGTAATTGACAAGAATATACGGTAGGTAGTATAGCATTCGCCACCTTTTCTGTTAGAAAGCGACAGGACACCAGTTTATTTGCCGAAAAATTCATTTTGTTTTCTCCTTTCGTCACGGTTCGATTTAGTTGACTTTAAGACAAGGAGGCACACAGATGTTCAAGATTTGAGACGATTCTCGGCGTCAAGTTATGCCTGTGCTTTGCCACATGTTTGTTTGCCAATAAAATCATACCAAGCTAGCCGAAGTTGTGGATCAGGAACACTTCCCTCAAAAATAGGGCGTAATGACTTTTGTTGCGATATAGTGGTGTCCGACTACAGTCCTTATGGACCATATGATAATACTATATCACAAGATTTACGTAGACCTGCCTTCACACTCGGACTATTCTCTGTATTAAAATTATTAGCAGTAAATTATAGCCGTCTATAATCTACATTATTTTTAGTAAGTAATCATTTTACGGTATCGTAGGTCTACAAATACAACAGTCTGCAGATAAGCCTATATCATATTAGCCCATCCTACTGCAGGGAGTAGGCCTAGGCCTATAAATGCCTTACCAGACCCTGTCGACGCGTAGGGTACCAACAAACTACGGGGAACCTTAAAAATTGTTAAGGCCTAGGTAGAAAGTTACGTTAAGAGGTAATCCACACAATAATGGCAGCAAAATAGCGAACAAGCATCTCGTATTGCCACACAGCAAGACAACCATACCATTGGCCATGAGCCATATCTACATTGAAGAGCGTTCCAGTTGGCCATGGTAACCAAACTAAATAAGATTTCTATGAGTTGCTAGACCACTAGGTTAGAGATGAAAAATTTATACAACTTCATCTTCGAGGGTTATTCTATTGAGTTGCCAGCTATCATCGATAAACAAGCCTTAGCCGTTTTTGAAGCTGAAGTTCAAATCGTATTATTGGTGCCACATTTTTGTATCTCGTGACTGCTTGGTGGGATAGGATGGTGCCAAAACATAAGCTCCTTCATTTCACTCAGTCATTTGCAAACTAAATATTTCCTTCACCGTCGCGTAGTCAACTTGCAATGACAGATTAATAGATCAAGTTTCTGCAGCGCAAATCAACTTGATCTTAGAACGTCTATCTGTTGATCATTTACGATGGAACTTTTTTCAAAATAAATTCCGATGACCACATCTTATTGAATGGTGATGTCCAGTTTCCAGTACGACAGGGAACTAATATATTGAAAGTTTTGTGGCCAATCTTCCACGCTGATGAAAGTATTCGAACTTAAATTAGTAATGAATAATGATATTATATTGAATTAAGCAGCGCTCGATTTTGGTCTCCAGTAACTTTATTTTAATACCCGTGAAAACAGCTTTCAAGACATTGAAGCAATCCAGTTTCAATGATCCCCCACGCTGTACAATATCATCAAAGACTGCAATCAGAATGACATGTTAATTGATTCCTTTATTTGGAAAGTATGAAGTGAAAAACAAAACATCCAGCAATGGAGGCAACTGACTTGCAAAGAATTAGCCTAAAACGTCTGTCATTTTTTTTGGAAAACACGCATTAACCGAGAGCCGAGCTTAACATGTAATAAATAATCCACGATACAAGATGCCTAAAACAAGAAAGAATCGAAAACGCAAGACTATGAAACAGGTCCAGTGGATCATCAAATCATCTATTGAGAAGCTGCCAACTTCGCTTTCAAACTTTCTGGCATTTCAGGGGGTGGGGGTCTAGGCAAGCGGAAGTAAACTTTCACGGAATCGTAGATGAACCACTGGAGGGCAGTGAGTGTACCGATCATGATGATACGAGCGACCAAGCCCTTCCAAACACCTGGTCAAATGCACCGTGTTATGACCACTCAGATTCAAAGTAAATTCTAGACAACACTAACGTAGGGAAATGCTGTTCTATGTCTGCAAAATATCCAGATGAAAATACCTTTTGGTCCCAGCTTCTTCAAAGCCTGGACTGCGGTGCTTCCCTTGTCCTTATTGAGGAGTGAGACAACAGAGTCGGCGGGATGAGAGACGACAGCACAGAAGACACCAGCGATGTAGCCGGCTACAAAGGTCACCACAAGTTGCTCACCCTTCGAGCATTCGGCACGTGGCTTTGGTACGACGTGCTTGTAGATAGCTTCCACAGTTCGCTCAAAACAAGCAAACTTCATCATCGTGTATGGGATCTGTCTCATCCACAACGGAACAAGACCCTTGTAAAATCTTCAAGCAAAATATACATTAGTTAGGTAGTGTGCACAGAATGAGCAAATTTAACTTACGAGGACAACACGCAACAATTCACAACTTACGCGGCCAATCCTTCGTCAGCTCTCATTTTAGGAAACGCTTCCCGTAATGTATTGGCAAAACCAGCCTGGGTCTGAATACGGACTTTGCACGCCTCCATGGGTGATAAAGCGATATCAGCGAAGAACTCTGCTGAAGCGCTGGCAGCCAAGTACAAGGATGTTCTCCACATGTAAGTATTTTCCTGTTCAATATCATCAGTCAGTAATTGTAAAAACTATCATAACATTGGATAGACAGAATAACACCAATTCACAAACTTGCAAGAAGTATTTACATTATCACCGCTGACTGTTGTTAAACTTTTATGTCATGAACACATTACTTAGATTTTGAAAACTCTACACTGAAAAACATTTTTACTAACCGGTCCAAGGAGCGAGCTGTAAAGATTTTTGAAAACTTCATAAAATCCGAATTTGCAAAGACCCTGCATGGAGTAGCCGATGAGGGTTGGTGCCCAGCCCTTGCCTAATCCACGCAAGCCATCCTCTTGGAGGGTGACTCGGAATCCATTAAAAATATTTTTGTATTTTTCAGGGTCCACCTGGGGTAAACAGTTCATTTACTTTCAAACGTATCAAAACTTAAGCATAGACTTCTTATTAAGTACACCAGCTGGGACACTCATAGCAACTTTCCAGTGAAATAATAATACAGTATCACCAAAAATAGGATAACTGCAATGAAGACTAAAAGCTTATTGAGTAAACTATGGAAAAGATATTAAGATGAATTAGGCCATTTTAAACCTATGCTACTGACAGAAGCATTTTTTGATCAAAATGCATTCTTTATCAATCTCATATGAGGTTGAACCCCAGCTTTTCAGGCAATTCAATAAACCCCTGCTCTAGCCCAAGGTGGTCCAAGACTGCCAGCACGAAGGGCCATATTAACGATAGAGGTAAATATTGCTGGTCGCAAATAGCGGAAAACTCTAGATGTAAGCAAAGGACCGAATTTAGTGATCTAATCGACCTAATGTTTTGCTGCATTTCTTGATACTTTCTAAAGAGCAAAAATCATCGCATACGCATGTGTTGTCACACAATACAGTGACGTTAGCCGTAAAAAAGCATTGTTACTCCATAATAATTACATATTGACTTGCACTTCAATGATGTGCGACTTACCTCGGGCTGTGGGCTAATGTAATGCATTTAAATGAAACTTAGTTGTATTTTTTACAGCTGCTGATTTTGCACTGGAAAATAGTGTGTACTGGAAGTGTCTACAGGCCCTATGCAGCTGGTGTGCCAGGGTTTGGACCACCCTGCTCTAAACCATTCAATAAAATCTGTGACATTTTTGTAGAAGCCACAGTAGTGAAGTTACGTGTAGGAAAACAGATAAGAAAACGTGAAGCAAGGCTGGTATTTTGCAAACTTTTGTCTTAAACACGCAGTAGAATTTGCCTCTGTAATGCAAAGTGTTTTTGTGCATCCACTGGTAGTTTTAGGAAAACATATTACCTGAATTCTGCACTTCACAAGATCAAGTGGCACAACAGCTGTGTGTGTAATACCACAACTCAGAATTCCTCCAAATCCACAAATAGCATAATATTTGGCTGAACCAAACTCACAGCTGTCACCCTCTAGAACAAATATGATTTATCATTATTCCATATAGTGTATAGTAGTGCTTAACGAAGAACGCGAATATGTGAACAACGGCTTATAATGTGTGATCTAAATCAGTCCTAGGGAGCAAAGCACACACAAAAAATGCAAGTTGGGGAAAACTTATTTTGTTATTTGTTAATTGTTACTAAGAAACACATAAGCAAGCCATGCATTTTTGTTAATAAGTTTTCAATGTATGAATCTTATTCTTTAGGTGACAACACTTATATAAATAAAACTTGCATTTTCACTTAACAATTTGTAATCTTTGTATATACCTTTAACTGATGCAGCACTAATTCGACGCACAATTCCTTGACATTCGGCAGTATGTGATGGACTAACATCTTCCTGACATTCTGCTTTAAACACAGGAGTACTAAATGGGTTTTGTTTACCAACAAATTGTTCAACTATTGAATTAACCATGATTTGATGCGGCCAATTAGCCAATAGGCAACCTGTGAAAAGTTTCAAATTACACAAAGCAACAAGGGAAAGTGCAATGTCAGGGTGGCATTAATTTTTTCACGCACATGTAAGCTTGCTACTATCAAGTTTAGCAACCAAAGCAAAAGCCAGTTTGGGTGTTAAAAATTAAAATGGACATTCATTAGGTTATAGCTCAAACATATTGGCCTAACTCTATTTGAGAGGAAATAGTGCAGTCTGCTGCCCAGAAGCTTTGCATCAGCATAAACGATTTTGTATCTGAAAGTGTAATGGCATACCTACCCAGAGATATCACTTATACAGGCTGACAGAAACAGTCTTTGCTTAGTTCAGAACTAGTTCGTAATCGGGTGCAGGCTACACTGCCAGACTGCAGTTTATGAGCTTTAGTGGCACACTTAATGACTTGGACAAAACTTCTGTGCACTAAATTTTCAAATGATTATATTAAAAGTCAAACCGTGTACTGCATAACCGGGTAATTGTGCACCGCACTAACATTCTGCCTTGGGTCTGAGCATTTTTTGTGCACCCCTCTCGTCATCTTTGGCTGTTTGGTGCACCCAAAATCTTGCTGAAAACCGTCATACTCTGCAGCCCAGGGCTACAAGACTAATTAGTCTAAGTAGACCTGGTACTTGAACACTTTCGTCAAAGCTTATTTTCATTGTCTTGCCGTTATCTCAACTTATAGGCCGAATGAAGAAAGTTCATGGAACACCATATTAGACTACCGGTATTACAGTTTGGCTGTCTTTCAGAAACACAAATTTATTATGGTAATACAGGTAACAGTAACAGGCCTATTTAAGGCAAAACTCTAAGTCGGTAATGGTGCTACAGCCTAGGTGTAAATAGCTCGTAACATAACTCAGCTTATCGTTACTTGAGTATTTAGCTTTAACAATGACTACTTATATCAAATCCTAAAAATTCCGTAACCTAACAGTCCAAATTACCAACGAACGTCTTGGAACTGATGAACGTGAGATTAACACGCTTGGACAAATACATGCTCAAAGCATTTACGAAGCACATGCACATTTGTACGAGGTGACGATAAAGTAACAGATGGCTTCAATTCCAAGATGACCTTGTAACAAATAATTAATTCACCTCAACCTACCTGAGGTTAAGCAACACAATCACGACGCTGGCATTTGACACGACACCTTTTTAACGACAATCCTGTCCCGGCACCTGTGACCTCCGGTTTTCACAACCTTGCCTGAAAAAAGTATACGCTGCGATCTGATTGGTCACTGCACCCGGAATCGCGCATGCGCATTTTAAGATTTTTATTATTGCGCAACAAATACCTTTCGTCGGTTGTCATCAGAGATTGTGCGGAAAATCACTTCAAGAATCCTTACATCTAGTAATAGTATGGTAAAAGATAGTATCGCAGATGTAGTTCATGAAGGAAAGTAATTATACAGTAGTTTTAGAACAGTGTTCGTCAAACTTTTGTGTACAATACCAAAATATGTTTTAAGAAAAGAAAATTGTACAATCCAGTGAATCCACCATTGTATAATTAGGGCCAGGTTAAAGGCCTGGGTATCTTACACTTACGCACTCCGACTTAAAAGCCTTGAATGAGTAGGTGCCATCAAGTAATACAAACGAAATAATGACGTAATAATTACTCGATCCCAATATTAGAGTGCAAAAGTAAAAGAGACCCAAATGCCTTGCCTTGTGCTGTCGCTTTGGCTACACCTATACACGCTACACTTGTGATATAATCGAAAGACCTTAACTGACTGTTTCTTGAAATCGGTTTATTGCCTTCCTCAAATTATTTTATTTTTCTCCATTGCCAATGGGGAGCGAAAAAAGGTGTTAGCCTTGTTACAGCAAAACTTAAACACAAACTTATCCTCACAGACAATCAACGAACGGGAAAAAATGGCAAAGCCCGGAAGCTTAAAACGTGCAAGGTGTTAATTGTACAGTGGTATTATAACGATGGAAGGTTATCACGGCCACCAAACCTCATTTGCCGGTGTCGTAAAAGATTTCTCCATGTTCTTGTAATAGATTCTTGGATCTTTAAGCACGAGTGGTCAATATCAGACCAGATCACCAGGCAACCAAAATATTATGATGTCACATTTATCTGTGTTTAGGCTGGCGCTTACTGTTTTATGAAGGGTTAAGATGAACACAGTGTATTGCCAAAATTTGTCTCCCCATTGTGATGCCATCAATTTCGTTCTGAATGAGCAAAAAACAAGTGCTAACGCAGTAGGAATATTGAACCAAATAAAGAATTGAAAGTTTGAGTTGAGTTAAAACCATAATAAGTTTCTGACCTATGACGTCACAATGGAGGGACAGGTTTCGATTCTACAACGGCAACAAAAGCATTGAAATTAGACCAGAATTGTATTTGATTTAGTGGTACTGAATGTCACAAACCAGCTTTGATTCCTCATGGAAACTTCATGTCAACCTCATTTTGACATCATTGCGGTGATGTGTTTGTGTCTTTTCTGTAACAAACGTTGTATTATTACTTAGCTCTGGTTTGGTTGGTATTGTTTGAACTAGCCTACTTCCGGTGTCATGTCAAATTTGCAATTACATAGTTTGAACTTTTGAAGATCGATATTTTAGCCGTTTTAACACTCGTTCAGTTGGTTTTTAAAAGTCTAGTTTTAACAGTGATACTAACTGCATCTCCATATGTTGTGTACTATACAGCACTCGTATATCTGAAAGCATAATTTCTTTGGCTTAACGCCTTAAACCAGCGTGGTCCAACTACTTTTTTCTTACGGGCCACTTTGCTCATTCACATCTATAATGCCCACTATCATGACGTAACAGACAAATGGATGATGAGATGCAATAATGCTGTCACAATTATTGGATTATGCCAAATTTCTGACTGTTGCGCAATAGCCAGTATTAGGGTTCCAATTTAAATGATACATAACATGAAAACTGTGGAATATTTAAAGGAAACAAAAACGTCCGGAACACTAGGTACATATCAGCCTTTAAGAAGCCCAGTTGTACTGACGAGACCTGATAGGTTGAAACAGTATAGGCCCTGCGGTCTACAACTTTGAATTAAATTTTTGACACTTTTTATCCAAATGCTATACTTGTTCTAATTGAAATAAATTAAATCAATACTGTGAAAGCTCGCGGGCCTGTAGTTGGACCACGCTGCCTTAAACAATACAAATCTCCTACCGCAACAATTGCAATTCCGATCTACGTCCTAAATGACTAACCGGTAAGCGGTTAAATTCATTTAATAGTGTGCTGATGCATATACTGATACATGATTTATACAACGCTGTACTGATTTGTACATGCTACTTACCTGAGAGAAATCTGTTCAACTTGATGCACAGAGAGCTGGAAATTTAGAAAAGAATAAAAGTGAGTTGACAATTTCCGTTGTTAAGCATATGAGTTCGAAAATATCTTACTACCTATAACGAGATGGCGACCGTAATTAGGAAAGGGTTAATTTATTGACAAATCTTTACGCTTGTACTGTTACCTCATATGTAGTGGGATTATTCCGGTGTAAACTTAGTTACTTCTTGTACAGTAATTATATCGAGCAACGCTTTTAAAACAAAACCGTTAGGTAGAGCAAGAGGTTTTCTTTTGCATTTTAATTATGAAGGAGTTGTCCACCGTGTTCATTTGATGTTTACTCATACGTGGTACATATACTCCGAGGTCTCTTGTCATGAAAGAAGCTTGATATATCATGGGTAGCTTGATTGACATGCTAAGTATAGTTCGTGATTCTCTTGTACGTTTCGTGGGTCAACGCCTGCAGCTGATCAACCAGAATTAGGCCTTACCCATACGTGATTCAAACCAATCGGTAAAATTGACTTTATTTACGATCAATGCATAGGAAAAAAATCAAGTACAATCGTAAAAAGAAAAAATTGCATTGTATGTAATTGCGTTCGGGCATCGTGAGAAAAAACGTAGATAAAATTGACTAATTTCCAATAAACCTCGTTCCTTATAAAAGCACAGACGTGGTAGTGTGATAAAAAATAGGTATCTTACGGGCGAACACAAAAAAACGATTCGTTTCGCCTTCAAAAATGCCATCCTGGCCCAGCTATTGGTTGCCTTCAACGCTTTCAGCAAATTGCTGGCAAAATGGCCATGCCAGCCGTGAAACGTCTGAAATTATAAACGAGGTTGAGGTATGTTTGGCATCAATAAACGGTGAAGAGATTCGCATATGCACAGTACCCGGCAATCAGCAGCCTATAACATACAACACTAATGAACATACGGGAACAAGCGTTCCCAACTCAAATGCGGGTAACTCGAAAGTTATCAAAGATTGAAAACAACCACGAAGAGCCTTAATGAAAACACAATTAAAGGTTGCTCGGTTCAGATCCATTCGTATTTACTCTCCCTTAAACTGACTGCATCAGGCAAGCAAAAAAAAACACAAACTCTATAGAGTATAGATCAATGGGAAACACAGACGCGTTCTGTGTAGGCCTTCAACATGGATGGGAACGCGTGCTATTTTTTTATAAAAATGAGATTCAAATAAAAATGTTCGATCGTTTGATGTCGATGCGCAAGGTGACATTTCCGCGCACTTTCATTGCACTGGTATGGTTACGGGCGGTCTGCCTTTGTCCTTCAAAAATCCAGGCAATCCGGCGCATGCGCGTTGAAGATCTTTCATGAATGCTGGAACGCCAGTCTGAACGAAAATAAAACAAAGTCAGTAAACAAGGCATAGAGTTGTTTAACATTGACAAAATGTTGCAATGTTTGCATACGAAAGGTATCAGAGCGGTAAGGTTTCCGCTACAAGCTAGTGTGCAAAATTCAAAAGGATTTTGGCCTGGTAATCACCTTTGCTGCCCAGTTGACCAGCCACGATGGTATAGACCCCTTTGGATTGTCGTAGTATTCAATATAGGCTAAACACATAATTGAGAAAAATAGTAGGTAAAAAAGAAATAACCACAGGCATAACACGGAGTCGCCAGCGCCCAAACCTAACGTCCCACGTTTGTTCCACAAAGACAAGGCTAGGGACTGATGGTAATCGTCCACTCGAATCGCTCCAGAAATTTCTTTAACGTTATGTTTCTTCACACTGTGCATGACAATGACGATGTATTCCTTCCCTTCCCGAATAACTTTCCGAGTCTCGCGGGCGTAAACATACTTTGACGGAAGTAAGTGGGTTAAGGAAGACACTGTCGTACGTACGTACACTTGTTTAAATATAAAGTCAGTGAAAAAAGCACGGTACAAGCTACAGCTATGCTAGTTAAATGCCCAAAGATTAATAAGCGACTTGCAAGAAACGCATAAGCTTTCGTCAGAATCCCGTCGATTATGCAAAATTATTAACAGAACTGGAGGACACCATGGCGATGACGATTTCACCATAATGTACTCATACTCAAAAGAACGTTTTGCTCCTAAGAGTCATGATTACTACATCATAAAAGATACGTCTCTGTTGGTCAGTGGCCACGGATAATCGACATTAAAATAAATGACGTCAGGGCCTTTCTCATTCAGCTGGACTGGATACAACTCTGCAAGACAAAAGAAAAAATTAGACAAGTGGCAAAATCAGAAGAGACAGCTAAACCCGGCCAGATTCATGCAATGCAAGCAAGGCTACACATAATTACAACATCTTCCATTCAGGCTACTTTGACAGTAGATTGAGTTACCAAAACAATGACCTGATTACTGACTCACGCAAACAACAAGGTGACCTATATATATTGGAAAGTCCACATAAAATTAGCACGTACTCATACCTGTGACGTAATTATCCCAGACCACCCGGTACTCGTTGTCCAGAAAAACTGCAGCTATTTGATCTGGCGTGGCATCGGGCAAGGTGGCATATAGTTTATAGTGATACAAACCGGCGTTCTGTAAAGAGTGGACATAGAAATCAATTAATGTCTCTATTTCGTCACAGTACGACAATTTTATTCAAACGTTTACTTCACAAAGCCTTACCCCCCTCGGTTGGCGGTAAATGGTGACGTTCATGGACTCTGCAAGGAACTCGTATTCCTTTACGTCCCTCTTATTTAATTGACGGATCATTTCTTCGAAGGCATCATCCTTGTATAGTTGCATGGGGATCTCTACCTACATGTACAGAGCACCCAACATACGCTAAAAATGCCAGGCATGTGAGACGTATAGTGTAAGCTGGAACATTTACAAGCATACTCATACCTCTTGTGAACTCCCTTTTTTCTCCATTGTTTTGTGACCTTTTTGTTTCTCATCCAGGTCAGCCGGCTTCATTCGCTTCAAATCTTCGTCAAGCTGCTCCTCATAGTGGTCAAAGTAGTCGGAGAGTTCCATGCGATTTCTACGACAAGGTTTTCAAGCGGGGTTATGATGCGTCATTAGCTGCCTCTTAATGGTTGGAGCCGAAACATAACTATCGCGTCACCTTGGGTCATGGGTGTTGGCTTTCGACATTTGAGCGGAGTTCCGAACCATTCCTGAAATGACAAACAAAAAGAAACTCTTCAAAAATAAATGATTTTCCAATTAGCGTTTTTTAGTGTTGTAGACATCACGTGACGTAATCTCACAAGTTTTAGGTTGAGCAATAATGGAATTTATTTTTAATAAAAAGATTTGAAACGACTTCGTGATTCTACCCCATGTTTTCCTGTACACGTAATGCGACGGAAATTGCACAATAATTAGGTGCCGAGTGCTTGGAATTGTTTGGACAGAATCCGCAAATTAAGATCAACTGCGCACAGAAATACAACGACCATAAAAATTGCTGAGAATGCAATACTGTGCACGCACACAACGCATGATCGGTGTTTTGAGGTCAAAGGTTACAATGATTCAACGTAACAAAGAAATTATTCGTCCGTATTTTAAATGTTGCCTGACTGATTAAAAACTACTGACCAGGTGAAAAACACATCGGGTATTTCGGTAAACTCCACAATGCACATTGCGTAACAACAACTCAGTCTCGGCAGCAAAACAAGCTGTTTATCGCAGAAAGTAGAAATGTCTCGTTAGAAAGAAGGTTCAGTCCGATAATTCGGGATATTGCGCAACTTTAATTGTTACGTTTATGAGCCAAGCGATCCAGGCTGCAACTCTTATGACAACCGGTTTTTTAACATATAAAGCCGAACCACGTTTAACCAAACCATTACAAAGCCTTTATCACAAGTTTATCAAGTCGTATTTTATCGGTAAACGGCTGTCAAGGTCAAAATTCTTAACTCAAAGTTGAATGTTTTGCCTTCACAGGCGTCATTTCGTCGTTCATTAAACAATGCCAATGTCGTTATTAGCAGAAAAATGAATTTGGTCTAGACTCTGAGATCGTTTTGATTTAGTTCGGCGAATCAACGACGTGTCTTCCATCCGTACCACACAGATTTTATGAAAGAATTCGACAGCATATGTGCTTAGCAGCTAATTCATACATGTCGCTATAACGCAAACATTACACAACAATTACCGGCACCATTATCGGCGTCGCGCAAATCACACTAAACCAGCATTAAACATTAACCATAAACGCTATGTTGTTAGACAGAAGTTCACTTGATATTTCAACATCCACATACATTGTTCATCGCACATAAAGGTACAAAAGTAGAAAATTGTGACAACTTACCGACTGGGCAATATATAAGGACCCATGACAAAGCAATAAGAAGAGACAAGGCTGAAACGGCAAACACGCTGAGCTTCATAACTGTGAGTATGCCCATATACCTCAAAACCTGAAGAAAAACAAGCAAGTCAATTTCAAGCACAATAAACCAATCGCCGCGTTTTAAGCTGCATCCTGACCTACTCTCAGCAAAACTGACGATAAGATTGTCACCTGTTTAACCATATAATAAGTGGTAGGTCAGCATTTGCTGAGCCGGTTACGATCTAACGACTTAGACCTGTTTATTTTCACATATACGCCTTTTTCCCTCACCTTTTTCCGGCACCCTTGCATTTACTCGATGTTTATCGGGAAGACCTGATTCGGTTATACAGGATGCTCATGCGCTAACACAACCTGCGCCAACTTACCTGCAGTTTAATCATGTGGCCAGTTATTCCAATTGGATTGGACCTCGCTTCGATCGTATGACGTCACAATAGTTTTCTTGGAGCCTCGCCACGGTTGGATAAATTTCGATTGTAGCGTCTTGCTTCGTCGACCACGAATAAGAGAAATATTCAGGGAGTGTTTTTGATCTTGTATGAAAGGACGAACTTTGTCCCAAATTTCGCAACATTTATGTTCCCGATATGACCGATAATAACCCAGTAGCTTTGTTTTGCTTTGCAACCATAAAAGAAAAAATCGTTTGCTTAACCCTGTGTCAAAATCATGACTGAAAGGTCAATTCAGAAGAAATTTGCCCAATCGACAAAACCATGCCGCTAATTCCGTTCAGTGGACTTCGGTTTATCTGCTTCGCTGTGATAATTCCTAAAGGAAATAGAAGCTGCTTTGCTAATCGGAATTTTCGATTTCGCAACCACTGTCAAAGCAATTACGTTCGTATAACCGCCGCAACTGCATACACTGACCGAGACAGAAGAGATAGTGGGATCAAAGACAAATATAACAATACAAAACACTTTTTCTCAATCAAACTATAAATCAGTTGGGAGATTTTCTTATAGTCTACAGTTCTTAACTGAAACCTTATCCATCGTTTTAAACCCAACTTAACCCTTGACCGTATTAGTAGTTCTTGTGTCTCTACGTCAACCTTTCACCTATCTCGATTAAGGGCGTCTACCCGCGAAATAGCAAACCCGTTTTGTTATTGTTGGTATTTACACCTGGTTGCACTTACGTTCCCAACAGGAATCAATGTCGACAATCGGTTGCGTCATCGGATAAGTTACTGGTTATCTCGCACGTAGGAAAGACTCTCCGATAGTAAACAACAAACTCGCTGCCTTTGCAAAGGATACTCGCATATACATCGGGTGCATGCTTTTAAAGGAAACCAAATTTTTCAAAGTACGTTAAATTCGATTAATTTTCCTATTTCTTCAAACTGTTCCGTCGTTTTCACGAAACAATTCTACAGCGGTGGCGATACTTTCGCTTGTTAAACAAACCCATCAAAATATCCTTGTCGAGGGCTTTATACGCTCTTTCGAATTTAGCTGCGGTATTTTAAACCACGATCTTTCTGCTTCTGGACCTCAACAACCATTGACAAAAAGTTACCCTGGCCTAATCAGACCTCAACCGTTGTAAGCCTAAAGTGTCTGCGTGTGGTTGGGACATAATCTGCGGCAACACTCACTCGACCATGCACTAAGACGAGATAATAAAACACTTTAACCAAGGCAGCACATGCGTGAAGTTGACAACAAAGCATTAAACGGACTTTGATCTGTTCGGTGCATGCAACAATTAGATTTTGCTCGGAACGGATTAGAAAGTTCGTTTCGCTCAACGCATTATTCTGTTGTTTTTAACATTAGGTTTTAAACGACTTTATTTTCACCTTGCACGACCGTTTTAAATTATCTCGTGGTCAACAACAACATCGTATCCATAAACTTTCGTGACCTCTATCGTAAACGGAAGGTGACCGCATAGTAGAACGTTAATGTTGGCATCCTCATAAACTGAACTAAACGACATGCAAAAACTATACGTGTGTAAAAATCAGTGTCCTTCCTTGCCTGGTTAACCTTAACAACGGATCTCCGTCTGTGCGTGGGACGATGATACTAAATCCAAACAGCATAGCTTTGACCAACGGCTAGCGTAGATCTTGCTTAGTAACGCATTGCTGCGTTGGCAGTTATATCTACTCTGAGTCCTAACTAAGACAAACATTACGTGTGAATCGATCACCATTTCGAACATGAACGACACGTTTTTGCACTTAATTCTTAAACTAGAGCGCCGTCGCTAATATTATTTCATTTTTTCTGAAACTACACTGTTCAGAAAGTTTTCGAAAGATATGTCAGATGTTGTTAGAAAGCTTCTGCGCAAACTTCAACTGGTCGTACCAGTAGCCAGCTGAGAAAACTACAACTCAGTGTACACAGCTTACAAACAATAAACGTTACAAGGAAATAGTGAAACCATTCATACAGAGATATTAAAATTATGGTAAACATGTTGTGCTAGCTCCTATATCAAACGCATCCTTCCACCGGCAGTAATTCGCCTACGAACCATGCGCTAAATTTCGCGTATTTTCTTATAATAACACCTCAGCTTACCTTCTAACAGAGTCTCACCTTAGAATAAACAACCGCCAGCCTGAAACAACCAACTAAACACGCAAAGGCAAAATAATTTGTAATGAACACTTTAAAGTCGTCGTGAATAAGCCGATTCGAATGGGACTGCAAACGCCTAAATCCATTACGTCATTGTTTTGACTCTGCGCCGCAGATGTCTAGTGAAACTTTGAAGCCCTTGATAAAGATACAAAAATCAACTATGCGTAAAGAAAGTGTCAGATTGCGTGGGTAACGTCCACTCCGTTAGTCCTAGGGTCGAGTAACTCCCTTAAACAGGCTCAGAGACTCAGAAAGCGTCAAGTTGCAATCTTGACAAACCAAAACACACCGCTGCTGCCTTATCCAAACTTAGTTTGGCTCAATTCCTTTTAGAGGTGAGTAATACAACGGTTGCGATTATAAATTAATCACGTTAACGGCACGTGGTGTGCAATGTCGTGCCAAGGAGTTAAGACATTTTTCATTTCCGTGTAGAGCAAGCGTAGAATTATTGTGCTGACTTCTGCGCCTAACCTGCATCGCTGCTTAATAAATCAATCATGCTAAAAGCTGCCTCTTGTAAGAAGATTTTTATAGCAAATCAAGAACAACATTTATTCCGCCAGCTCAGCCATGTTGGGCTGCACATAAACTTAGCAACGAACTTGGCCTTCTCCCATTGCGACTGGCTTGAAAATGAACATATGCTCTTATGACGTAACAATAGTCAATTATTCATGGTTTGCATCCATAACAGCGCCATTCGTCATTTGTATAAAAGCGCACAGTTGGATAGGTTCCGGTATGTTCATACATTGCTGCGCGCATTGTAGATCTAAAGGCTAAGTAGAATAGACAGGCAACCTGAGGAGCTTATAAAGCAAAACATTTTTATGAGGTGACTCATCCAAGAAGATAATATCGGCATTTACAAGCTTCAAAATCAGAGGCCTGAATGCTCATTGTGGGCAGGTACAGTGACGACAACATCGATTGATGCAAAGCGACAATATTAATTCTCTCTTCAATGTGGGTCGAGTACAGATTTGTTCTTCCATCGACTTGTTTTGAAAACCTGAGTTTGTTTTATAAACAAACACCTACGTTACTTAACTCTGTGCCAGCAATAGCTTTTGCAGCCTGCTGACAGAGATAACGTTCGTCTAATTAAACTCTGTATAGGCTAATAAGCTAACTCGGTAATAGTCTAATTACAGTTAAAACGATTACATTTTCGATTTTATGTAGACGGTTTATTTTATCTGTCTTCTCGTATTGACTATTATAGTTGATTTATTTTTCAGTCAAATTTCATTATCATGGCAAACATTTCATCGTCGCCCTCATGATAACATTTTATTTAGAGAAACAATGTTCGCTTCCAAGCGATTTATTAAGAGAAATCACTCGGCAAATAACTTAGAATGAAATTATTTATACAAGACTGGATCGAATTTCCTCTCAAATCCAATTCGTTCTTGTTCATCATCTGTGAAAATTCAAAACCAAATGACTTATGAGCGAACAAAGCGAAGACGAAATTCAAACCAAACCCAAGACTTGGTTATTGATTTATATTACATTTAATATCGGAAAGTAGTCTGTTGTTTGTGCTGAAATGAAATGAGCAAAACATGAAACTTTATTTTGCAGGTGCGATTTTGTTGCCAATCTTTGAAGGAACAAAGCTTCACGATAACAGTGAGAGGTCGACATTGTAATACACAAGGGCTAGGAAACTTTTAAATGACTTTTCGCTTCTACAAATCCAAAACAGTTGGATGTTTGTTCTGATTTTGCCGCGTTTCGTATTGCTTCTGTTATAACTTGAAGAATCTTCGTTGGAGTTATCAGTCAAAACAGAAGAGTTTAAATGGTGTTGTTGTCAAGTAATACTTCTCTCTAGACCAGTCATGTCTCCTTATTTGGTGCGTGTGTAACTCACAATGATTGGCGTCAGCTGATTTTGCAAATTTGAGATAAGAAAATGTTAGAACTTGGAATTTAATGAAAACTAACTCCCATTCTTTTTACTTTACCGAGCAAAAGTTCTTACGTCACGTACACATTGTTATTATCAGTGTTAGGCTATAATCGCTTTTGTCGACGTTGCAAAGTTTTACGGTCTTTAGGGGATGAGTGAATGATGAAATTGGTGATTAATAAATTTGAATGATTTCATTTTGCTTACTACAGGAGTATTTTCTCCCCATCTGCGTGATGGTGATGATAACCGCAGATTGAACAACCCATTGTTTGAAACGGTGTAACTGTAAATCCAGCGTTTTTGTGAAAATATTCACTGCAGGCTGCGTGTAATTTACACATAGTTTAAGCTTTGCATTAACTTGCTTTTATTTGACACATTTTTATACTGCTGAGTCATGCTTATGTTGCATCCTTCATCCGGGCATGTTCAGGGGAAAGAATTGGCGCCATTCTCATAAGCGACGCCAGGGAAGCTTTGCCCTGCAGCCACGATTGTCGTAGCACCGTAAAGTATCGAACCTGGAAACGACGAATAGCAACAAGACATTTGATCTAATTCTATAGATCTAGGTCATCTTATATGATCAATGACAATACCCACTATGATAAGCATATATCGGCTCTTACAATGCTGTTGTTGTTGCCGTATTTGTTATACCAAGTTATTAGGCTTTCAATACAATCGCCAATATAGATAACCTTGTTAACTAAACTAAACTCTTTCTTGGAAGTTGGAACCCGCATCATTAATAGCCCACACTTTATCCTTTTTTACCCCTTAAGATATACGTCGTAAAAAGCTAAAGGCTAGTAGGTTACTACTCGTATATTGTCAGTTCATAGATTGGGTACCGAATAAAATACAAAGCGGAAAGAGACTCCTGCAAGCAACACGCGCACTACACGGTTTTTATGTGAGGGAAGTTTTTATGACAAGAGGTTACAGGATATAGGGCCTTCCCCTATACTTGTTAAATGTGCACTTTTTCAGAGGCTTACCTCCAGAGGTGGGCAGTCGGTACTTGGCAAAAAATGTAACGACGGTTCCGGTATTTCTTACTATCCCAAAAAAGTAGTTCGGTACCGGTACTTTTTGTACAGTGGACCCTGTTGCAAGTGCAATTTTTTCCGATCTTCTGCCCCTGGTAAAGGTTACTTAAGGGCAAAAAATATCTGAACTCACTCCTTGCGACTTTATCAGACATCTGTAGACTAAAAAGAACAAAAAGCGCTAAAGTCGGCATTAAGTTTTATTTAAAAGAAAGTTTTAAAAAACATACTCCCCAAAACCTTGAAGTAATCATTTTAAAAGCAACGTGTACAGGGACTGACTTATATTTCTTGAAAAAAGAAATTCGGTGCTTTTTTTCTAAAAGTAGGCCTACTTACGGTGCTGGTATCGGTACAGAAAAGTACAGTAGTTGGTACACTACAATTACAGTAAAAGTTACAGTAATTCGATGCTAGTTGTACCATGGTATTGCCTATCTCATAGTACACTAAGGTTAGCTTACAGGACACTTTTAGGCTAGATCAGGGATGTCCAACCTTTTATTATAGTGGGCCGCATTGTCACTTGAAATAATTCACTGGGCCGCAGAACCTATTAAATATCAAGAAAAATTGGTGCATAAAGTACATACTTTAGGAGTGAAAATGACTAGCGGGCCGAACAAAAATCTCAGGCGGGCCGCAGGTTGGACATCCCTGGGCTAGATGGTCAGGTCAAGATAAAGTTTATTCACTTCACATGTTAGGCGAGAAATAAAACGCATCCGACAAATTAAACGATTTTTTACAAAAAGTCGATCAGATTTCCTCCCAAATCATCAATTTCTTCTTTCTTTCCTTCCTATATCTGCAAATAAATAAAAATAAGAAAACATAAATTTCTACGTAGAGTTCTACGTCGGGCCGGGTTTGGGCCGCAGAAAACAAAAATATCCGCCTGCTGGTTGAATCCTTTTCATCTATTCATTGTTTGACATGCCCAGGAACACACTTACAGGCTATAAAAGTTTCATTTCAGCAGGTAGAAATGAAATCATGGCAAGTAACGTTGTTTTTGTCATTAGCTATCAGCATTGCAAAGATTTCTACGGCGGAGACTACGAGACTTATTGGGTGGTGAATTCGATGATAAATAAGTTTAGCTGATTTATTGTGCTTACTACAGGACTACTTTCTTCTCATATGAGTGTTAGTGCTAATACCAAATACGTTGTTTGAAGCGGAATATGAATACGAAGTACGCATTTAAGTGAAATTATAAAGTTTACGGGCAGTTTTTAGGTTTATTTTTACGACTTTATTTACATTAATCGGACTTTTCTTTTTCTGTCGCGTCACGCTTACGTTGCATCCTTCATCCGGGCATGTGCAAACAAAAGAGTTGACGCCATCCTCACAAGTGGTACCAGGCGGGCAGTGACCGAACGCGCATTCGTCAACGTCTGCAAAAGCATTAAATCTATGACAGGCGGCGTCAAAACCTTCTGAAAACTTCAGAATCGCCAGAGTAGATTATGTGGTTGATGTTACAAGCAACTGTATAAAATTTACGACTGTGCCATTTATGCGAATTGAAACAGATAGACTAACTCACCTTCCTCGCAAAACTTTCCCTCGTAGCCCGCCTCACACGAGCATTCAAATGTTCCAGCGTGATTGACACAACGACCATGTTCGCAAGGCGAAGTATCGCATTCGTTGATGTCTTTCACAAAAGAGGGACGGAAGATCAAAAAGAGACAAACAGCACCGAAAAACCGCGTGACAAGAAGAAGAAAAACATGACGCCTGAGTTATTCATGATCTCAGTTTGTTCGAAGATTGCGCCATTTTCAAGTGAATTACAACAACAATTTCATCTCAACGTTAAGTCCATGCTGGTACCTTGAGCACAGTCACGTCCAAACCATCCCTCAGGACAGTTGCAGTAATAGCTGTCGTCCTCATCGTCCACACAAGTCCCCCCATTCAGGCATAGGGTGGGGTATTCCTGGCACACGTGCTCGGATGCAATCCGTAGATCGTCTGTCGAAGAAAACCACTTTCATTTGGGAAATTGTAATTGAACATACTTGGTACGATGCATGGAAATAGTTTACATTATACCAACAAAATGCTTATCTGGGAACTTTATTATTCTAACATCAAAACGAACGAACCTGTTTCACATTTGGTCCCGCTAAATCCTGGCAGACAGACGCATTGGTAGCCATTGTACACATTCACACAACGAAACGTGTTTCCCTCAGTGCAGGGCATATTCACTTCGCACTGGTCTTTGTTATACAAGAAACAAACTTGTTTTTCAAATTTTGAATCTTTTTACGTATAACTGGGTACAATTCAACCAAAAATCGATATTTTACTGCTGTGCCTTGCATATGATGTTGTTATGTCTGGTGACAACTATAGTATTTAGTGCCGTGTTTAGCCCAATGAAGCATGGTTTGTTATCAATATAGTCGTTACAATTCGAAGCCTAGTATTATAACTAACCTCTAGTCGGCACTTCAACAATTTTGTGAAAGGAAACAGAAACATGTGCTACTTATCTCTGATCAAAGCTTAACAACCAGTCGACTACGTATCAGCTGGGCTCAGAATGAACAATGATGTGATGAATCGCAATGTTACGAAATGCTTGCAAAAACTGATGCCCAGTTCAATTAGTCACTATACAGACATGAGACACCCAAGACGTACAATTTAGGAGTAGGCCCATTAACTGTGGCAATAATTTTAGTTTTTAAGCTACACTTACTAATTTAAAAATTAGTGAAAACGATTTGTAACTTATCAATAGGACTTGTAGCCTACTTACGGTGAAGTTGTTTCCAGAATGCCGCCTAAAAATAAAAGTATCGTGATGGATGTGAAAAAGTGTGCTGTTTTAAAAACGCTTTGTTCTCATATAATCAAAAGCCAACCGTGGCAACGTCGTTCTCGAATGCTTCGCGCGCTTCTTCGTAAGTGCATTGTTCCTCCACGCATTCACGTTCTATGTTGCCCTGTTGCCATTCTTCCAAGAAACCGTTGTTCGCTCTCTTTGACCTGCTCAAGTACTGCGAAGCTTCCTGCTTACTGACAAACACTGGAAACAAAAAATGATCTTTTTGAAAAATGGTCCAGTTTTTCTGTGGGCTCGCTATCTCTTAGTATAGTACACTGCAGGGGTTGGGAACCTATGGCTCGCGAGCCAGATGTGGCTCTTTTGATGACGTCATCTGGCTCGCAGATAAATCTAAGCTGGCATTTCTTAGCACGTTTATTACGAATAAAATCTTTTCTGTAATCTTCGATAACGTAACAACCAACCAATTCAGTAAACTCAGACATTTACCGTTGTCTAATATGGTTGGTTTTGCTTAAAAATGCAAACGTTTAGTTGCATTAAGTGTTGGAAAATGTAATATGACTATTAAGAAACTACAATTAAAAATATGTAGCTTTCATCGCTCCCTTAGCCAAAAGGGTTCCCGACCCCTGTAGTACAGCATAGCCTATGACATAGGCCCTATGTCTTGTCTTATCGTAAAATGTGGACCTTGTAAAATTTTAAAACTGTTTTTTTTTTGTCAAGACAACAGATAAACTAAATAGAGCAAAACTAAAGCGCTAAAATTGGTAGACTGCAAAATTAAACAAGACTTCTCAATTTTGAAAGATCAGCGAATTGCTATTACTTCCGCCAAGCTCCAACAACAGCATATAAGATCGTACAAAAGCAAATTTTTACATGGCTTGCTTAGGCTGATCATCGGTAAATCAATACACTTATATAACGAAAAACAACTAGACCTACTACTATATATGTATATATATATATACACATGCATAACTACATTATTGAAAGTAGATAGGCTAATAATCATTTATTTACTCTCATTAATTATGACGGCGACCATTTCAAACATATCAGACGATAAGCTTGAAAGCTTGAATTTGATTTGTTTTCTTATCTTTTGCTCACCTTTGCTTTCTATTACACAAAGTATCGAGTACAGTGCTACCGCAACCAACAACATAGCCTGTGAAGGTTTCATTTTAAGATTATTGAAAATCTTTCTTTGAATGTCTTCTTAAACTGTAGACGATCACCAAACATTCGTTCTGAAACTGAGCTTTGAGGTTATGATTCCGCTCTGTCGTGATTTGTGCGTTCTGCTTGAACGAATCCTGGTAAACATATGTCCCGTGGGAGGCAAAAGTGATTAATAATTGCTCAACACTCTTGTTAGAGCGGCCTGGCACACTACGTTGGTTTTACCACTTACAAAGATTAGAATGCGTGACGTTTTTTGGGAGAAAAGGTTTTCTTGAAAGCACTAAAGAAAAGTTGTGAAAATTTTACAAACACAGCACACAATAACGCAGTTATTAGTTCATCACAAACAACTAGAGAACTGTAGTCACCCAGGAATTATAGATTTTAACCCTTATCGTAAGCATACTATTGTTACTAACAATATTGTGATGATATAACTCCCATTCTCACGTTCCATGAACTTGTTTATTTTGTAACACTTTTCATCAAACGACTTGTTCTTAAAATCAATTTACGTTACGTGTTCGCGTTTCTTTGGTGAACAGTTTTATTTTGTACTTTTAATGCTAAAGAGCTCTGTTTCAGCTGAGATTGCCATTCAGGTGCGCAACTTGACTTTCCTGATTTACCTGCAAAGCCCCTAATTAGAGATCGTACGTTAATTTCATATTGTACATAGACATAGTAACATCTGCAACAAAACTGCTGTGTCTCTTACAACATAGCTTGTGCTTATATTTCAATAGATGTTTACAATAAAATAGTATAGAACGCTGCAAGTACATGTATTCTAATTTTTTTCACTAAAAATAAAACCAATAGACCATGTCAGAACTTGCTTTTCTTACTCTACGATGTCAATATGACACAACAAAGCTTAACAGTTTAATGTATTGTTTTGAATGCAACATTTTTCGGGTAGGTCGCGTATATAAATATCTATAACTAATAATGATGATTTTGGGTATTGATAAGGTGTGCTCTTGTTGAAAATTGAAATATATTGATGCGATGTCTATGAAAAGCGGGAAATCTCTTCTCAACTACCTTCGATAAAAAGCTTGCAAAACTTGCATCAAAATTGGGAAAGTTTATGATTTTTCGTACAATAACAGAGGAATGGTAGATTAGGCGATGATACTGCACCAATTTTTGTCCACAGTTCAAAGCAGATCAGATGATATAGGCCTATTTACCCTTTGCTTGCGGATAGGCTACTTGTAAATTGAGCTAGTTTTATTATATCATATCGTTACTGACTTTTCGCTGATGTAAAATTGGGTGAAATAAATGTTTTTTTCGTGAGCACAGACATTTTGTTTTTATTATTATACAGCATACATTTCTTGAAGATTTTCTTGTTCTATGCAGAATGGAGACTTTCAATTTGGAGCCATTGTTAAGTGACACTTCTATCTCGGTTGCGCTGTATGAAAACGTAACAAACGCTTCAAAACTTAAAACTCTTATAAAGGATGGAGAAATTCATGCTGCTTTGATTAAAGCAGAGATGGTTCTTGATGTTTTCCAAGTGCTTGTTGCAAGCAGCAAAGCATTTTATGCGAAAACTCTAAATAAACTCAAAACAAAACTGATTTATACCGAAATATTATTCAATCTTTCGCCAAGTAATAAGATATCTGAATGTTTCAAATTGTTTGGAGTTGAAGATGAAGCAACGTGTGTTTTGGTTGTCGCAAGAAAGGAGGATTTTTCAGAAGTTGACAAACATGTTGAAGGGGATATATGCCCACTTTCAAAGCTTGACAATCTGTGCGATAAACAATATCTCAAAAAATTGTATAAAGTAACTGATGAAGAGTTGAAAGTTTGTTCCCTCACAGATTGTGTTGTTAGTCAAATGGCTGCAAAAGAAATCAGATGACAAGGATTTTGCAATTAATATCTTTGCCAGCCTTTGTTCAAATGGACACGCTGTGACAGTGATATCTTGTCGACGTCATTCAGCTTGGCTTGAGTTTATAGCCTATTATATATGATAATTTAATATTTTCACATTTCATCCATTTAATTTTGTTATGGACAATCCTGGGTAATACAATTTTCTTTGACCATGTCTTCTTTTTATTGCATTAACTTCTGATATTTTGTGCAGTTGGGGAAAAATTAGCGTATAAATTTAGGAAAGTAACAAAGAAATGCAATGAACACCCCTCTGAGTCATCGTGGGCCAAGAAGTCCACTCACTGAAACCCTTATCTCCCCTATGTCGGGACCAAGCAAACATGTGGGTAGTTGTGTTAGCGCTGGGATGCATCTGTTGCATCATTCACCTGACCTCCCCGAAGCTGAGGAAAATGAGAGAAGCACGAGTCGACAAAGACGTCGCTCTCGAAACTTTGGAAACGTCGTTTTGCTTTCAAAAAGCCCATCTTTTAACGTAAGTTTGTTAAGTGAATTTATTTTTGGCTCTTAAACCTTGTTTTCTGTTTGTGTGCTTTTAGGATAGAATTCCATCATTTATTTCAAACGGTGTTCGTTTATTCAGGCTGAAGAATTAAGTGAAACGCGTCCAAATGTAAAGTGGTCTAAAGATCAGCTGCTGCAGCATTACTCAAAATGCATGAAGCTCTCCCAAGAAAACAAGATCAACGTAAGCTTAACGCTTGTATATTGGTACCAGAAGTTATTATCCTCTCCAGATTGTAGCAGGTTGTATACATACCTTTTATCTCTGTCACATGTTGTATCCATTTAACAAGTTTTTATTGGTTTCTTTCAAGCATAAAAATGCCTTCGACCTACAACTGATTGAGCACATGGGAGAAATGATAAAGCAAGATGGTGCTCTTGACTTCCGCATCGCTGGAGGAACAATCTTTGCTGGAGCCAAAATTTACGCCTCGCGAGTTGATGCGATTCATTCTGAAGTTTACAGGTGTCATTTAATTCCAGTCGTCATGTGTTAGTTTGTTGCTTTGTCGAAAAATCTGTTATAATTTTTCATTTCTGAGTGTTTCCTCTGCTGATGTTCACTGAACAAAATCTATTTCTTTGCAGGATGCTTAGCAGTCTAGGAAGTGGAGAAAAGGATTTGGATAAGTCCACTTCTGCTGCTCCTGACGAGGAAGGAGGGGAAGAAACTGAGAAGCGAACTAAGAAACGGAAGAAAAGTTCAAAAGTAAAATTTGAGTTTGTTGAAATTAAAACTAGCATTGCTGTTATATGAAAGAACAGGATTTGTTATTTATAAAATAGTAAACACAATCTAGGCTACAGTAGTGTTAAATACGAATTACTTACAATAGGAATCAAATTGGTATCGGTGCACATTTATGTTTCAAATAGAAGAGCCCTTTTAATGAATTGAAAAGATGATATATCTATATAGTATATGATATGATACTGTATAAGAATTAGTAGAAAATCATTTTTAGCAATTTCATCTAGATTTTGGTGACAAACGAGTCCAGTTTACGTGTTGCGAATATCAACTCTGCGTGTCCGATTGAAGCAGTTGACAGGCTGCGTGGTTCCTTTGTTGACGCCGCTAGTTGCGACAGCTTCAAAATCAACCAAACGTCTCTTGACAAGAATGAGACCATTATTCTCTTTGATTTAAAAGTCACCCCAACTCAAATACACCCTCCCGAGCCAGGTTGTTAACTCATGCATTGGAATATATATATTTTATCTGTGACTTGATCCTCGGTTCTGCAAATGGTGAAAACTTTTGTTCATCAAGTGGTGAACAGGTAGCACTTTTAACGTTAACAATCCCGCTTCACTCAATTAAAACATGGTTTTGCAAAAGCCTGATTTGGAGTAATGTTTAATTAAATTTAAAAATTTTAAATTCAAATTCAATTTTTGGAGTAAATTGTTTGGATTACGCATAGAACTAAAACATAAAATTAAGAAAAAAGTTACGAACAAATTGTTGGAGTTACGGCTCAAACAATAACCAAAGCAGTAGAGCACATTTTATTAGTCATAGTCATTGTTTAAAATGTTTTCTACTGTTTTAGCCCTTGTTTTTGTTCTATGTAACGTTTTCCAAACTTAAGGTGGGCACAATAACTCCTACAATGAAATAATCTTTTGCAGACACCAACGACCACGATGGCGATAGTAACAATTTGTCAGCTTTCCACTCGATTGTTCATAATGCTGCCTCCATTTCAAAAGAGTTACAACCCACCCTCTGTGATGTAATCAGAAACTTCGATTTCAACGTGGTATATTAGCTTCTTATTTTGCAAAATTCATTATGCAAACACGCCATATTTATATTCTGATGGTGAAATGTTTTATTTTAGTTTTACACGTCACGTTTCGAGACCGGTTAAGTAGAAAAATTGGAGAAAATCTGTATGCTAGTAGATTGTGTCGAAATAAAGTATTTCTTTAATATGGGATCATCTGAATCAAGCAACCTCATTTAGCCATATTTATTTTCAGGACACCTCAAGTTTACCTCGTCCAGGCAATGAATCTGAGAGTTTAGACTGCCCAGTTGGTGTTGAAGGTGACATGTCATTGTCAAGTTTATACATTAGAGCAGGGTTTCCCAAACTTTTTGGGCCACCCGACCCTTATTTGAAAATCTTTTTTTTCTCGGACCCCAATCTTATGTCGCATCAATTTTTCTGCCTAATCAACGCGGAAGAATAATACAAACACAAAAATAAATAACACTAAATCATGTTTATTAACGCCACTGACAACATCAATGCGATGGATGACGTTGCTTTTAACCGCACAATTTATCAATTTTCTGAGCAATTTATGACAAG
Source organism: Clavelina lepadiformis (assembly GCF_947623445.1). NCBI lineage: Eukaryota > Metazoa > Chordata > Ascidiacea > Aplousobranchia > Clavelinidae > Clavelina > Clavelina lepadiformis. The sequence continues at coordinate 24,228,197 of NC_135241.1, forward strand.
CAAACTCGTGAGTTAGACTCTACTGCAAGCCTGGACGCTCTGTGCAGTCATCGCCGACCCCAGTTTTGGGAGACCCTGCATTAGAGTGTTTTATTTTTTACCGAAGTGTGTACCCTCTTCGAATATACCTACGTGATATATTAATTTATTTTCAATTCAGACATTATTTTAAATCATTAAACATATTAAGGAAAACTGTAACAACGTGCACATGTTGATGTTCATGATGCATCCGTTTAGTTGGGCGGCTTGGGCCTATCCAAAATTTCAGTACAATGAATCTCAGGGTCCCTTCCTAACTTGGTATCATTATATTTGTCATAATTAGCATGATCTTGTAATTTTGCAGATGACTTTCCCGATGACCCTATCGATTGTGTGGAGGACAGCCCTGAAACAATAATAGACGACCAGGATGACAGTTCTGTCAATGTCATGCAACCGCCACCCAAGCCAGTAGATTTGACCGACACGCTCGATCTTGCAAATTTGGCTTTGTGTGAGCCCGGGGAGTATTCCTTCTTTAAACCAAGCACATTGTCAACTCTGGATGGTCCTACTCACTGGATGACTCATAAAAGTGCTCGCCATGGATCCACCAATATCCAAGGTGATCTCATAGCCGGCAATTCTTCTGTTACTTTTGCAGAACGCCAAATTTTATCAAACTGATGTTAGTTGTAGGAAGAGTTCGTGAGCTTAATTCTACTTAAACCCACGGCACTCACATATTACCAAGTAGCTTAACTAGCTCTCAGTAAAATGCCTGCATAACAATAATACCAACTATACAAACTTTTCATCGAACCTAAAGTGATTTAACGTGTTTTATCAGTTTTTCGCTGCAGTTAAAATAGACAAACGAGAGTATGATTCGTGCAGGTGACGCCAGCGGTGAATGCGAGGTGCCGGCGAAGCGAAAAAAGACAAGCGAGCAGAAGACGACTTTCGACCAATCACCAACCGCGTTGGATAAACGGCTGCAGCCGCAGAAGACGTCGAAAGCAAAGCGGGATTCGGCGCGAACAAATATGAGAAATATGCTCTTGTTAGAGTCGAGTGATTTTATGAATTATTCCATTTTGAGGTGATGATTGACAGCTTAATTTGATTTTTTATTCGTCTGAAAGTAAGCGCTGTGGTGTGTTCAAGCACGAATCAGGTTCAACTGTAGCAAGACATGTTTAGTTTGTCTTAAACTTGCAATGTTGTGCTTAGGGCGATTGCAGTTAAGGTTCTTTTGAGACCTCTGTCTTCAAATATGATAACAGAGGCGGGCGTCACTGTGTCCGAACAAGACCAGGTGCAAAACTTCAATTACGTCAACGACGAATACTGCCCTGTCTCTGTGGACAGTGATTACGGTAGGAATGCAGCTGTGCGTGCCGCTATTGCCACATACGCTAAGAGCGGTCATCCACTGCGCATCATACAACTTTTGGATACGTAATCGGTTTATTTTTAGACTGTGAAGACACCATCGAATGTAACCTGTCGCCTCAAAGTGACTCCCAAAATTTTTTCCCAAATCTCACACAAAACGTCTCGAGTCAGACGTTCAATACAAATGAGATGAACAGCGCCAACTACAGTCGATTGATTGATGGTGACCATCTCATCAGCCAACCGCGAAAGGTTTCCTAATTCTGACAATTTATATGAAAATATTAACTGTAACTAGAATTTCTAAATCAACCCCGAGTTGTTTCTACATGAAATGCCCTTGAGTTAAAATGACCTTCTGTGCTTGTGGTAGGGAGCGAATGCAAAAACAGGCTGGCCTTAAATCAATGGGTAATTGCGAGTAAATATAGCAGAGAAAGAAATAATAACAGTTCCTGAGCAATTACTGTCAAACACATGTCACAAATAACGCACATTTGCCTTAGTTACGTCATAAACACGTGGCAATAATGACCTTACATTGTGTGAAATCAATGTGGGTGATGACGGTGTGGATAGAGTATAAATATGACGTCTCGCATGGACAAAAAGATATTACTGTATTAACTTTATACAAACTTAAGTTGGTAACAGAAGTATCTTGCGTTAGTTACGTCCAACTCTAACCTAAGCGTTGGTTTATTTGTACTGAATAAGATAGATGCTAAGCTACAGTTAAGCCTGAGCTGTTGGCACTAGCCTAGCCCAGTACTGGTATTAGCCATAAAGGCATAAATACTTCATTTGTAGATTCGCCGTCACCTGTGGCGTTTCCATGCCGAACGTAAACATCAACCGCAAACATTCCCTACCTGCTAGTTCGTATTTTTTCCTAAACGCATTAGTTAATACTACTGCTATACTTATACGTCGGCAATCAAGAATGTTGATTTTACATTGTGATATCACTGTACAATGAACAAATTTGAGATGCATTTTCAGCAATACCTGCTTAACCACTACATATTATTATTATTCTAAATTCTTTCTCGAGTATACCAACTGACAACTATCCTTTGATTTAAGTTCAACTTGTTTTAACACTTGCCACTCACTTCACGCTCGAGTGCGTCGATCCCACCACAACTTGTCCTCCCCAATAGTTTTCTCTTCTTACCAATCTGATGATGTCACAGGTTGAAAAGATAGCGATGACATTCGCGAGAAGAGCGAAACCGATCAACGTGCGAAAACTGAAGGGGGCGATATGGATTCTGCTGAACGATGACGACAAAGTTGGTAAAGAAACAGAGCCGACCACCGAGAATGAAGACACCCAACAACCTGTCCCAGATGAAGCACCTGCAAGCGACGTAGCAGTGGAGCGGGTATGGAGTAACCACTTACTATCTAGGTGGATCGTAAGTGGTGCACCGTGGGGATTAGGGGAAACAAAAGTATATTAAACTTTCCACTGTTACTTTCTCAGTTAAATGAAGAGAAGAAAGCCTGTGAAGAAGAAAAGTGCTCGGAGGACGAGAGCTTATTCTCAAAGATCTGCAGGACGCTGCCGGCAAACGTGTCTCAATCAATGTCGGAGAATCTTTCGGTGCCGATCATCTACAACTGTCTTCTTCATCTGGCCAACGAAAAACAGCTCAAACTTGAGGGGTGCGCAAACTTAAGCGATGTGAAAATATCGGTCCCTGGGGTTGAGTGAGAAAGCCTCGTAACCTTCCTGTCTATTCCATTTTTAATTATCACAGCCTTTTCAATACGTCTCTTTTATAAATATACAGAAAAATAAAGGTGATGCTTTCATTTTAATTCGTACAAACAGTGACTTGAAAGGCTCACCAGTGAGTAATTTTGTACGAATATCATAACACAGCAGATGATGTTCCTGGTGCCAGCAGTTGTAATGATCGGTCAGTCAGGCGATAATGCATCACTTTATGCGGCTGATACGTTTTAATTCCTTCAGTTTCTTTGGTTTTTAAAGTCAGAACTCCGTGTACGTCTTTGCTGTAACCGGATTCCAATCCTTTTACTTCGATCTCGTAACTTGCGTATAACTGGCAGCATAAGTAAGGCGATGGCTCGGAAATGTTTGGTGCAAAGTTCTGGTGAAAAAGTGTCACGAAAGTGCAATTATTTGACTTGCACAGGACGTCCATGTAATGAACAAAGTAGTTCAAATCTTTCTGGGATACGCCAAGACCCAGGAATAACGTGACATCGTCCAATATGATTAAAGCGTCTTTGGTATTCTCAACGCATCGCTTCAAAACTTTAAATAAATGCTTTAAGGAATTGTCTCCAAAAAGAAAATTGAGACACTCTTCTGAATCGAGGCTTAAATTTTCGCAAGATCCTTCCACGTACTGCTGCAAACTGGCGTCAAGCAGGTTTAAAGCAATTAAATCTCCGTTGTTTCTGCTGCGCTCCAAGTTTACTCCCAGCCTTGAACAAGCGAGGTTGTAATGAATGAAAGATTGAGCGGCGTGAGCTAGAACAACTTTTGAATTTGCTTTGAGGTAGAACGCTAAGAAGTGGTGCAGTAGAAACGAGGCGTCCGTGTTCCAATCTGAAATCAAAATCATTTTGTTTGTTGGAAGATTTTTCAAGCTCCATCCCGCAATGTTGTTCAGTTCTTCAAACATTTTCAGTTAAACTCAATACAATCGGCCCTAATCAAACCTAGAACACAGAAGAGCGTTAATTACTTCAAGAACAACACCACTCGCTTAGCCAAAACTAGTACAAATCTGATGCATAAAAAGCCTGGCTCAAGTTTGAAACAATGAACAACATCCGAGTTAAAATGCGTAAGAAATGAACAACCAGGTGGTGTGGCGTAAAAGATGTCATAAATAGAAAGATGTGCAGTGCAGGGCAATTAAAATTGGTTCCAGAAATTTTCAAAACCTATTCAGCTTGATCCGTGTGGTCGATTTTGACCAAACTAACTAATGTCATTTTTTGCATTTGGCAATCAGTTGTGTAAATTTTCTTCACTGGTATCACGTTGATGGCTGGCAGTACGTCACTGAACTGGCTGGACAATTTTCTTTGTAAACCTGACATAAAAACAAATTAAACTTCAGATAATTAACCAACTTATAATCACAAAATTTAAGCTCCATATCAAATTTATAAAGAATAGCTCTTTTATGTTTAAGAAATTTATAATGCTTCATAAACACCGTGACAGTAACTGCTCATAGTTTCTGCAAACCGTTCCAGACTAGACTTTATCGCTACTTCACAGAATTAAAATCAACAGACCTTGCAAATGAGAATGTTTCAAATTTTTCTTCATGACAAAAAGTTTGATTTGTAAAACACTTTGTTGTTTCAAATCAAGATTCTCTACAAATTTTTCTAATTTCTTCATCAGACATCTTGCAACTTGAAATGGATTCAACTCTTTTTCATCACCTGCATACAACAAGCCCTCGTGTATGATAAAATATCAATCAAACGAAATGTAATATTTCTGCGAGGTACGCTTACTTGAACTGAAGATGCAAGACCTGATGCAAACACATTCAGATGGAGTATTTTGTGATGCAATAATCTGCCATTCAATTGAGGCTTTTCGTGGTAAAGAAGGCACGACGACATAAATCAAATTCTTCAGCACTTCTGCACAAAAATAAACAAATAGAAGGATTAATTAGGAAAATACTTGAAGAACATTAAAAATTGTTTCCACGATTAAGAAACATTTCACGTTTTCGCATTTTCAGTTAAATCTATTTTTTTAACCTTGGTCACCATCCACTGAATCTTTCCAGACAGAATGTGCAACAGAGATATCTTCTGACTCTGTAAGGTAACAAACTCCCTGAACAGTATCAACTATGGATGTTTTAGCATCCATCGCAGAGAGGACTGCCTGCAAAAATGAACAAGTTGATGATCGGAAGCGATGAAAATGAGTAATAGCTGCGTAAATCAACTTTACTCAGTTTAGCAACCTAGAACAACGTGTATATATTTATCGATACTTTTACTTTTTAAATTACATCTGGGTGAACAGATTAAAAATCCCAGAAATGGTTGAAGTCCACTTACATGGACGTGTCGCATGGAAAGTTGAGCTTCTGGTACGATGTCTCCGTTAATTAGCTGCATTGTTCCTGGTACCAATCCGATCTGACCAGCCAGAAAAAACAAGCCATGATGTCTGACACACTGGCTGTATGGACCTGAATCAAGGGAAGATGTCTGTTATGCAACTGTATGCACAGGGTAGCTCGTTAAAATTCTTTTTATCTTTCGATTATATTTTTTGCTTGACCTATGTTTGCGGCAGCCCAATGTGATATTCCTTGCACGTGCATCACTTTCTTTCGTGAAAGTCCTGGACCATCGTGAAAGGACAAACAATCGATTTGCAACAATGGCAGCTTTTCATCACGTGAACTTTCATCAGGTTGCAAATCAAGTGAAACGCAGACTCTGGCTGGAGGGTTTACGTCGAAAAAAGTTTTGTAAACTTCATTGATTTGTGAGAAGAGAGACATGTTTGAAACAAAAAGGTGCAAATACACGACATCGTCCACACCATGTCCATTTGAATTGAGAATTTCTGCAAAACAAAATTGTTTTTTCTAACCTCCACCACATGAATTTGTCTCATTAAACCAGTGGTTCCCAAAGTATGGGTCGCGACTCAAACAAGGGTCATGAAGAGTCAAAAGATGAGTCGCACCAAGGCGATGCAAACCTATGCTTGTAATAAAATACATTGTACCACAGTGAGTGGATCAAATTACCACTGCTTGTCTGTGTCTGTATGTAGCGTAGGCCAATGGGTACTTGAGAAAAGAGTAGATTGCTGACATTGCAACTTAGCTACTGCAAAAAAATCATCCTTACAATCGTTATTTTTTCGTGTTAAAATACGCTGTTTGAAGCTTGGGCCGCGAGATGTTCACCAAACTCGGATTTGGGTCGCGCTCAAAAAAATTTGGGAACCGCTGTATTAAACAGTGCTGCTAACTTATTATAACTTGTCCAGAGTCTACACAGATAGTTCCCTGTGGTTGAGCATAAATGCACTTACTTGCAAGGCGAGAGATTTTAAATGGATTTATGTATGATCTATATTAAAGAAAACGTGAGAAGTAATAATAAATTATACCTAAATAAGCTATATTACCTTCAAACAATTTACTTACCAACCAAGCGCAACAAAGTGTTCTTGGTACAAGATTTAACTTCATCTGGAAGGGGATTTTCACAACAGAAACATTTCAGATTTGAAACTGAAAGACTGTCTCCATTTATCCAACATTCTCCCAGGTTAGTTTCACTTTCAACATTGATGTGAGCGTTCCAGTCAGCAAATTCCTTCAAATAACGATTATAGTAAATTATTAACTTACATGATATTAACACACACTCTGGTCAGAGTCGTTTCATTTAAAAAAAGGAAACTGTGCAAACTAAATTAAACAGCAAGTTCCCTTCTAAATTTCAAACTAAACAGCTTAAGCACTTGACATCCATCTAAGAACTTAATGCTAACAAATGATGTTGTTGAGTTACAATGATATAATACCACAATACCTGATGAAAAAATTTGTCTTTGGAATATTTTAAGTGCTTATACGGATCCATATTTGGAACAAGGTAATCGAAATTAAACTTTTCATTTGACTTCTCGTCAAGATGCAAGGATGTCAGATGAAGATAAGCGACAGGAGCCACGTCATCATCAGTATGATAAACCATACGACTCTCATCACTAAAACAAGTAAATTTTACTCAACACCCATAACATACAAAATAACATGACACTACAAATATAATGCAAAGGCCATTGGTGAAATAAAACAAGAACTGATGGAACCTCACATGACTATTTTCTTTCTGAAAAGTGGACAGTCCAAAGTAAAAGTTTCATATTCGCCCCCTTCCCCACATACGTGGCTCCCATATTTTGAATTCTGCGCAAAACAAGAATGAAATTTTTTTTTATTATTTTAGCATTTTATGGAGACGGAAACATGCAAAAAAGTGGATGAATTCTGTACCAACATTAAAAGGTGGTCCTGCATTTCCTTGATGCTTTTACCGAGATGAACTTTGGGTTTAAGTCCAAGTGCAGCAGTTTTTATCAAAACCGCATCAACGTGGTTATCAATCATCTCCTGGAAGTGAAATTTTAGAAAATCACAATCATCGGGTGTAATATAGACTAAAGTTTTTTCGGAAAGACATGCATTGTTAAGGTAACTTGTAACACGCAATTACTTTCAATAATTCCTTCTCATCACGCCTCCACAGATAAGACAAGCTGCAAATATTTAATCTTGAACAGACATTTTCTACACGAATTCTTTGATAATCGGAAAGAATTGCTCCACAGGATACCGCAGAAAAGTCAACCTCAGACTGTATGAAAAACAATGCTATACGATATCAAAAATCAAAAAAACCAAAAAAAATGTTTGACAATCATAAACTGCACAAAGGCTAGCTCGGTAACAGGGACTCGAGCAACGAGGAATTATAATCAAGTTTAAGTCGTGTAAAGACTTTCCTCAGCTCAAGGAAAATTATTATCATACCATTTATTTTACATGCTTGCAATCAGCAACAGTAAATAGTATATATTCTATAGTTTATATGTATAGTAGATATATATATATATATTCTACAGTGCTAATAACGATAAACACATTTACTTGGATATCTTTCAGCAGAAGATACAAATCCTCCACTTCATCTTCACTGTCTTCTTTGTACGTCATCGTCGTCAATTTCGAGTAACCACTAATTTTTCTGAAATATTCCAACAGTTAATTCACGTTTAATAAGAATGAAACAAAATAGATAAATCTGAAAGAAATATATATGCTATACCAGGCTTACAGTTGGCACTTAAACTTAGATTGTCACCTCTGAAACAACGGCAGTTGCATTGCCTCTGAGTACATTTTTATGGCTTCGCTACCAACTGTTTGATACATGTAGCTGTCTGATTCACCTACAATGACATATATCTGAATAATAATAATTGCTGTTTTTTTTTACCTTCATAATACAGTGGTAACCTATTAAAGCAATTTTAGGGTTACCTTCATTTATGGGAGTTAAATTTGCAAGAGCAACAATGCTGTGTCCCATGGCAAAACACTGCATCATGTTGTAGCAACTGTCCTTTCCACCACTGCAATAAATAAAACTCATGTAAATATTTCAAAAAAATGTTGTTTATAAAAGTGTGTGTCGTCGCAGCGTGTGTTTCTAAAATAAATTTGGCAGATTGTGTTTTCAAACTTCAATAAACGCTTTTTAATTATACCGTATTTTATCCTGATATCCTTGATATTTATTTAGCTTGCACAATGTGCCTAACCTAACTAACCTGATCAAAGCAACCACCTTCATGATTCACCACCGAAGATTTCAACTGTCGACGCGATGGAGAAAACACAAAGGTCAAGTTTACTTCTACCCTTTTAAACAACAAAGCTCGCGTAATTATCTCCAACAACGTATCTTCAAGATGCAGGAACAGTTATGTTGACATGTGATAATGATAACGCGTAACTCACGTGCTATTAACAGATAAGGCATAATATGGATGGTCAACAAGGAACTTCTGTTTGGAGTGAAAACGTTTTTTTTCCTACTTTCGAAAATTATAGTACGCAGCAGTATTGCACTATAGTTTGCAATGTGTATTCAGTGTGCGGATACAGTACGACGGGGTAAAGTTCGAAGGAATTTTTATCTAAATGGTGAAAAATAAAGGATACGATACGAAAAAGCAGACCTTGTTCAGCGGCTTGTTTTTTGCAGAAACGTTTTGTGGTTTGATTTGTCTCCTTGTGCCTATAGGGAATGCGTGCTTTGCTTGGTTGCAGAAAATAAAGAGTGCAGTCAAGGGATTTTTTTTATTTACTTGTTGACAGAATCAGATGAGAGTATGAGTATATGAGGAACACATTGACATTGGATATGTTTATTGAGTTGGAGGCTAGTCATGCGTGCAGTAGAATTGAACAACTTGGCCGTTTTCTTGCTTAGAAAACCAGCCTGTTGAGAAAGATTTCTAATTGAAGTTAATCCTTTATTGCGGATTTGAATTGTTTTTTTTTCTGGATGCTAGCGAAAGCCTAAGACAGCGGTTCTTAACCGGTGAGAAATTTTGCAAGTTCAGATGGAAATAATTAACACCTATCTATCTTTTTGTACACAAACATCATATGTTGTAAATAAACACGTATAATAGGCCACAGCTTACTGTTTGATATGCATTTTGCAATGCAGCCACTGCCCAATCACCCCAAGAGGGGAAATATGGTTTTGATAGTTTGGCGTAAATGGGAAAACAGATGAAAAAGGTTAAGTACCGCTGGCGTAGGACATAACCGTAGGACCAAAGACTGAAAGATACGATTTTAGTTGATTGTATTATGTATTTTGTTTACATTTAGGTCCATGTAACTATACATACTGTAAATATATTAACTTGTAGTTTTAAAGGATGGATGTTGGAATTAGGTTTCAATACCTTCTTAAATTTTTTGCCTTTCATTGTATTGCAACAGGTAGGCGACACATTTTTGTCTATTTCATCAATTTGTTGAATTGTACATTAATTTCTTTCCTATGCATTTAGGCCTAGTTACTTGCAACTTTTAAATTTTTGTTTTTTACATTTAGGCTATAACATATTACGTTATTCATTTTTTTATTGTTATATTTTTAATTTTTTGTGATTGGTTTCAATCTTTTGCTTCCTATGGATTTATTGTTTATTGGATTCATTAGTTTTTTGGGTGTAATTTTGATTCATAACGCTTCAATAAGTTAATATTTAACATTTGTAGGTGCATTTGGTGCAAAAGGTATCGACTTTATAAAGCCAGTGAAGAACATCAGCTCACCTGAGGGCCAAGATGTTGTTATAAGGTGTGCGTTTATCAATTTAGAAAGCATGCAATTAGAAATTATTTAAATGCTTAACTATGTTTTTATCCTTTTTTTAACACTTTTATGCTTAGATGATAGTAATGCAGCTGGTAAGCATGTCGTAAGCTTTAAACTATAACTGCACGACTATACTTTTGATCTTTCAACAGGATGGTGAATCTCAAATATTCATTTAAAGGGCTTAACAGCTAAATGTTAAAGCTTTTATTTCTAATTAAGGTGCGATATTCCATTCAAGCTTGGAGGTCAAAAGTCGTGGACTCATGAAACTTCTGTGCTTTTTGCAAATACTGATAAACTTCTCAATGAGCCCAGACTAAGCTTGCTGGCTGATTCTCCATCTGGTAATTAAACATGGTACCATAATGTTGACCTACCTCTTGGTTTTGGGTATTTTATTAATTTGGTTATTTTGTTACTTTGAAAGTCAAGGTTCATGTAGAAGGACATTTCACCAATTTACTTTTGAACAATTATTCACTCTTCAAGAAAGAAATTAATACATATATAATAATATGTTTATTTATTATAATTTTGTTAAACTAGTAATAAGTTGATATTTTTCATCATTTGATCATAATTTTTTATGCAACCTTAACTTTGCCTAATAACAGAATATTCGATGAAGCTGGAAAATTTAAAGGTCGAAGATGAAGGCCAGTATACTTGCACAATCTATCGCAATGGAACCAGAAGTTCAACAATGTATTTGACTGTTACTGGTAATTTTAAAGCTCAATTTTGATGAAACAAGTCCTAGATATATGCAGCAAATCCTTGTAAAACAGAATTTATGGTCATAACTAAGTGGAATACCGTTACCAAAGAAAGATTCATTTTAAAATGATTGTGACCAGAAAAAAACTTGCAATAATGGGAAAGGGCTAGTTGAGTCCAATTTGTGGTTGTTTCTGTTTGTGAAAGATTACTGCTGTTTAATAACGTAAATATTTTTATAAACTTCAACAAAACAGAGACATAGGAAGCTAAGAATCACATAGACCCTTTAATAATTGTAAAGTTGCTATGAAGTGTTAGTAAAATCGATAAAATATATGTTGGGATTTGTAGTTCCACCTCGCATCATCGAAGTCTCCGATGACTTATCTGTGGATGAGGAGGAGGAGGTAACACTGAGGTGTCTCGCCGACGGGAAGCCGAAACCAGAGATTACTTGGAGACGTTTGATTCCCTCGGGTTTGCAATTTTATTAGATTTTAGATTAGATGACTGTTAACATGAAATATTTGTTGTCAATGGTTATTTCATGACTCAGTCGTTGTGTTCAGAAAAAGCTAAGTTTTTTCATAATTACGTCACTGTAGTATTAGATAGGAATGTGTTGTCTCATATCGCAGCTGATGGTGTTCGTGCTAGAAGTGGTTCTTTGCCTCTCGGTCAAGTGACAAGGAGCAGCAGTGGCAAGTATGAATGCAAAGCAGATAACAACGTTCTTTACCCAGCGAAGGAGACAATACAACTGACTGTTAATTGTAAGTTCACTTGTTATTAAAACCAAATCACGCAACTAGATCGAGATTTTAAACAGCATCATGTTTATCAGCTAACCTGTAACCATCAATGTAGGAAGCAACGTTTTCATGAACATGTTGACATTTTTGCTCCTGATTAAAACAAACTTATCGTTATTGCTTTCACTATTTTCAGACCCCCCTGAGATTGAGTCTAGTTTCATGAGCGCTGTAATAAGGGAAGTTCGCGGAAAATCAATATTCCTCGAGTGTATTGCATCTGCTGTGCCGGCGCCAAACTTCAAATGGTACCAGGGAAGCAAAGAAATGTGAGGCTAGACTATGACTTGCAATTATGTCATACTTACATGTTAATTTGCTGAGGGAAATGAAAGATTTAAATTTGTTCGCGAGCAGGCTATTAGCAGTTTTATTGATTTTTTTCTACTTGACTGATGTTATAAGGGGATTTATTGCTTGCTGCTTTATAATCAATAAGCTCTATATTTTATTGCTTATTGCCTTATGTTTCATTTTCTTAAATTTTAAATAAAATTCCATATTAAGATAACATCGATTTAATTTATTGATTTTTTCCAACATGCATGCATGCATTGCTTTAGCTTGATAAGTTTCTAATCACAATGTCCAAATTAATGAGAATTAAAGCGTCTTTCTATGTCATTATCACTGTAATTATGAAAATAAGACAAGGTGGGTTATAAAAAGTATGTGTTAATTAACGTAAACATAATATGAGAAGACAGTAATCGCGCTGCAAATACAATTGAAAATAATTTTCTTCACAGAACTTCCAAAACTTCAGAAAGACATTTTCGAGTCATACAAGGCTTAAACACTCGCAATGGCATTGCTTCCAAGCTGCATATTTCCAAAGTACGAACGTCGGATTATGGCAATTTCACTTGTCTTGCACAGAATAGACTTGGCAGCAGCAATTACACCATAACATTGTCAGGTTAGACACTGCTTCATTACAAACATATGCACAGTATGTTGTCCTGGTTGTACAATAGATGTATTTTGCACTAAGTATGTGCGATATTTCTATTCTAATATTTAGCTATTCTACTATTTCTATATTTGGGTTTAGTATGCAGTGGTTAACAACCTAACAGTGGACAATGACTTGTCAAATGGTCAGTAGATATGTTTCAACGAGAATTGCTTTTGCACCATTTTCCGTGTCACTTGATACTGTGACAGTGTGCTTTGTACTCATAAGTTTAAACACAGCTGTGTGCTTAAACTATTTTCCTATCAATATGCAACCAAATTAAACGTTTGTCCCTTAATATAACAAATTTTGATTATTGCAGAGAAATTTGCTCCACCATCAAGGCCCAATCCAAGGAAATGTAGGTTATTGGTGTTTTAATAAAAATTAAATTTGTTGGATAAAATTTTTTGTGTGGAATTTTGCCTTTGGGGTCTCTGCAGCATTTACCTATCTTTGTCCGTCTCTGTCAGCTTTCATAGTGCATGACATTTCTTTGCAGATTTTGAAATTTTCAAATCTATCGTCCAAGATGGAGGGAGAGGGAGTTCCCCTTCCCTGAAACATGAAAAGGGCCGAATGCTTTCATTGCTCACTACTTTAATACTTCCCTGTCTAACAATTTTGTTTGAAAATTTTAATTAGATTGGTTTTTGTGTGAGCTGTTGCAGTTTTTGAAGGTCTAACCATGTCATTCCAGCTGGCATTTGTATTACCCTGATGTAATTGGTGTTCCACTTTCACACTTTCTTCATATTCATCAGTATTATTGGTGTTTTTGTATGTCATTCATTCGTATACCTATTGCAGTTTGTGGTATTACTGTATAATTTGATGTTAGACGTACTGTTGCTATGATGTGAAACACTGCAGACATCATTATTTTGACAGTACTTTTAATGTCTTCGATTTACCTTTTATGTGTTCACATGCCACTTACATTGTTCATACCGGCAATTCGTCACTGTGGTTGTCCCACTGTTAATTCTGTTGGTACTCTATTTGTACATTTGTATTTCCATTTGTGAAATGAACACAGTTTTCCTTTTGTCAAATTTAATTACATTTTAGTTCGTTGTAGTTTCTACTGCCAGTTACTTGAACAATCTCATGTGTTTGTGCTTGCCGTGTTTCTCACTTTCAGTGTGTTTTGAATTAATACTTTGTTAACCAAATATGAATCATGTTCGTTTATTAGTCTGATGAAAACTCGATTTGCTACAATTGATTTACAGTAAGCATCTATTTTGAGAAGGTATGACAGGTAGAGTCTTTATCCTTGGATTGAGGAAAGTCTTTGCGCAACCTGAACTTGGTGATGAATCCTCATTAATAGATATCTAGTTACCCAGTTTATCAGTGCGCAATTTGAGATCGATGCATTTCTTTGTTTCATATTTGATTGCCTCTTTAATGTTACCCGAATATGAAACTATTTGCCACTTCTACTGATCAGGAACATGCGCTTATTCTGTTATTGAACACGCACGAGCCTGCGTTACAGTATTGCGAGCCGGACACGCTAGCCGCCTCTTGAGTCAGTCAACGTTGTTTGCCAGAAACGCCCAGTAATACTCCTGCATTATTATTTGCATACTAATTGTATCAACAGTTTGAAAAGCAATTTTATTTTGGATGGAAATATCACCTTTTACATTACCATGATGGTCATTAAAATGGGGAAGCACCCAAACAAGTCAATTATATCAACAAACAAATTATATCGAAGATGAGTTTGTTCATCAACTGGGAAGAAGTAGGTTACCCGCAATCCTGTAACTGCAACCAGTTGTAATAGTTTCATTTATTGGTTTTTACATAACTGATTTTTAATAATGTAACTTGTAATCACTAACCGCATGCTAAAATGTCAGAAGTTGCAAGTGAAGAATTGCAAGATTGCTGGAAAAAGTAAGTAGGCCTATTTTATAGACCTACGCTATTTCATTTAGTTACTATATATAGCTTCTGTGGCTTTGAGCTTTTCACCTCCACACATGTTCACATCGCTGTAAAATATAGAAAAAATGAAGGCAAATTTGGTGTTTTACCGTACTGGAAAGTACGACAGTTTTCCACAAGAAATTGTGCGTGCAAAGACACAAATGTTGGCCTGAAGACACAATTTTTTGTTTATATTTATTACAAATTGGCACCCAAACAACCAGTTTTTGATTTGTTTGTTTATTATAAATCAGCATGAAGATAAAAATGTTCAGTGTCCTCGTTGAGGAATCTCCTGTGTGCAACTGCAACACTTTCCATTATGAGTATTTTGGACGCCAATTTATAATAACTAAAGAACTGAAGCTACAGTTGTGATGCCAAAGTTTGCATCTTTTCACGCAAGATTTCTTGACGAAACCGCCATGTTTTCAGTCCGTTGGACACTGCTGGCAAATTTTGTCACATTTACGGCAATTTACCAAAAAATTTTTCATACATTCCAATTTGAGTCACAATCTAATTGATGTTTGTGTTTATTCCTGTTACTATTTCAATTTAAAAGAGAACCTTTTACATAGGGAACAGGATGAACTTGCAATGAGAGTGAACACTTCATACAATGAAGATATCGCCGTCAACCGAATTAGTCTTGTCGGAGGTCTGGACATTTCTTTTGTCAAGGACACAGATGACGCTTGCATTACTTTGGTGGTGCTGTGTCTTCCTGATCTCAAGGTAGAGATGTTTTTCATTCTTTTGGGTTTCCCCACTTTGTGAGTGTGCAGCTATGTGCAACATTTATTTGCTACAATGTGTGATTATGTGCAGATATGAAAACTGCGATTGCACATATCATTATCTTTACATGCATACAATAGAGTTTGGGGATGTTAGTGTTAACTTTAGGGTTAGGTTAGTGAACGCACTGCTTCCTATATTTTCTTACGTTTTTATCTTGTTCATTAATTGCTCTACGAAAATCATCAATCTTCTAGAATTATATTAGGTTGTCATAGTAACATGCTTAGCATAACGGTGGTTAGTCAATTCAACCCATGGATGATTAATCCCGAAAATATTCAACCCAAGGACTATTGGGTTGAACCACGGTTGTTGGTTGGGTCATCCTGGGTTGAATCGACCGGGAACCTAGCATAACTTGTTGCTTAGCTGTAACCTTATAAAATATGTAGAATTAGGTTTTTTAATACTTGATAAATTACCGGATGATACAAACTGTTGGGTTTTTTGAAATTACAACAAGTGCGCGCAAGCTACTGAGAGGCAAAAGTTGTATATAAATATGAATGAACTTGCAGGTAGTCTATGAAGATAGCCAGCTTATCAAGATGGTTGCTCCTTACATTCCTGGGTATTTAGCTTTTCGTGAAGTGGGTTTCTTTCACCAAGCACTTCAGAGATTACGAGTTAAGCACAATGAATTTTTTCCACAAGTAAGCTTCCATTAATTTAAACGATTAAAAATAATGTGTCTGGGTTTTTTCATGTTAAATGTTCAGAACTTACGCCATAAATCATCATGTTAAAATAATGACAGTAATAAGTGTGTTGTGTGGATTAGATCGTTATTCGTTTTTTGAATTTAGGTGATGCTCGTTGATGGCAATGGAGTGTTACATTTTAAACGATGTGGTTCCGCATCTCATCTGGGTGTAATTTGTGACATTCCTACAATTGGCGTTGCGAAAAATTTGTATCAAATGCCAGAGGAAGGCATTGTGAGGAATGACGAACACAAACAAAAGGTATTTTGAGAGATGCTTATACATTCAAAAACTTTGGTTCATTACCAGTTAATACTTCAAGCATTGCTTGTTTACAAACCGTCGAAGCTTATAAATTTAAAGTTGAAGAAATCCATTAAATAATTTTGAGTTATGTCAAATTCCGGTTTTTCAATTTTGGTAAAATCGGCAAGAAATTTACAGAAGAAATATGATTGGGGCTTTAATAATCAATTTTAGGAAATTAACCTTTCACCTTTTACATCTTAATGACACTATTGCAACAATTAAAAGTGGAAAGTTACATAAATTGGTAATATTCTATAATGCTAAGCACTTAAAAAGTATCAGAAATGTCTCGCAAATGTACATATTTCTGGTCTTTAAAGCATTTTTAAAACTTCAAGGTGTCTCAGTTGAATAACAAAGGTGACCAATTTGAACTGAAGACAAACAACCAAGATGTTCTTGGAATGGTTTGTATTTAAAAGTGGAATTAAATTTTAATTTCTTTCTACCTCGTAATTATCAACTTGCTCTCTAACAGGCTGTTCTGTCAACCAACCAAGCCACAAACCCAGTCTACGTGTCGGTTGGACACAAATGTAATCTTGAGACCGCTGTTGAAATCGTCCTAAAGTGCTCCGTTGCTCGAGTGCCTGAACCTATCAGACAGGTGCCATGACATCTACGACATTGCAACTAATTTCACTGCAGTGGTTTTTATTAGAATGTAACTTCGCGTCTTGGTAGCTGAGTGGTCAGAGTACTGGGCTCAGGATAATGCGACCCCGGTTTTACACTCACTGGCGCCACCATTGTAATACCCTTGAGCAAAGCGTGAACGACGCTTGCTTTTGTTCAGTGGCCCTGGTAAACAATCCTAAAATTAAGCAATAACATTAATACGAAATAATTTATAAAATTAAGATGATTATAACATGCTTATTGTACAATTAGTAGTTTCGTTTTAGGCGGATATTCGTTCCCGGCAGTTTCTTCGAGAGAGATTTCCCCCGGAATGAAGAGCCAACATTTAAGATATTTGAGAGTGCAAAGTTACCAAACAATTCCAATGACGTCAATATGTGCACTTTTTATGCTGTGATTTTATCTCTATGCGCTTACTCCAATAATCTTGATGATGCGCACAGCATCAATATATTACATTAGCTATATGGCTCATCACCCTCGTGCAGATTGTATTTTTTAAGCTGTCGTGGCACATGAGTTAACGCATTACGTAGCACTCGCTTTGACCTCTTCATATGTCGGGCTATTATAACCAGGGCTTTGGAGCAGGCGTAAATATTAAATTGCTCCAGCTCCGGAGCCCTCTTTTATTATAAATTAGCTCCAGCTCCAGTTCCGGAGCTCATTAATACCACTGCTCCGGCTCCATTACATCAAAAACTGAGTTTTAAGGATGAACGCTCAATTAGGAATATCTAGCGTTTCAAAATAATCACAAACAAAACAACACAATCAATGAACACAAAACATTTATTTCTGAACAATTCATTTATTTCTGCTTGTAGCATAGCATCTTATGAAATACATCGGAGCCGGAGCCATTTTTCAAACAACTGGCTCCAGCTCCATTTGAATTTCAAGTAGAGCTCCAGCTCCGTTGAAAATGCACGGCTCCGGCTCCAAAGCCCTGATTATAACCCAGACTCTCCAACACCTGGAAATTAACATGTGTTTACCTGATCGTACGCAAGTCATTCCTAGGACAGCTACTAACCAGCAGTAATTCACGCCTTCAGATGAGATTCGTCAATATCGGGAAATAGCATCAATTCCACCGTCCAACTCGGCGGTCGGCAAACTGGGAGCCTTCAAGCAAAATATAATGGGCCGCATATTGTATCCTGTGACCAAGTAAATGTGGGCTGAGTGGTAGTTTCAGTGTTTTTATTCCATTAGCCTGTTTAACTTGGAACGCTGGCAATCCATTTCTTGATGATTTTTTCCATCTTAAGTAAAGGTTAACTATAGGCCTACTAATAACGACAAACATCTGCAAAACACAACCAGTAACCTCCCACTCACATAGCGTTAATTCTTACGTCATATTGAGAATGCAAACCTATTTAGCCAACAAATGTTCATTGTTATATAGTTTTTCAGCAAAATATACTGAGAACCAAATTGACTGACAAGCGTGACGGCTTTATATGACTTTCTTTCGCATCACATCACTGCTCCTACGAAGACCGTTGAAATATTACCATCCCTAATCCGCCCATTTTGCAATGAAATCATTAGATTAATTCTTCTAAGGCTTTTTCTTTCTTACAGCGCTGGGCGGCGTAAACTTTGCGTTTGTGGTACCTGTTGAAGTTGTAGGGCAAGCGAGTCGCTGCAGTTGTGTGACTTTTTATTACTTAGGACGATATTTTTCTCAGCCTATTATTATTTAACATTTTCAATTGGAAAATGAATTTTTCTGACAATGCCTTTGTTTTTGGTCTTTGCGATATTGCGTTGTAGGCAAAGCAGCGATTTTCACACATAATAATGAGTGGCTCGGACACTGGTTAACTTTTTAGCTCATGGCCCTTAGTGAAAAAAGTTTGGACAACCCTGATCTACGTCACACTTCAGTCAGCGAAAAGTTATATAACAGAAGTTCAAGCTTTATTTTATCAGTAACGATGAAATGATAATTTCCAATAAATTCCAGTGCTCGAACCAATCGGCCAACACGTCGACAAAATTTTAAAAAGCTTTTAACCGAGCTTTTAAAAAACTTTTGAGACAAAACTCCTGGAAGCTTAATTATGCCCTGAATTGTATAGGCAATGTATGCGAATACGTTTAACAACATTTATACGTTTCATGCGTTTATTCGTTTACTGAAACTTTCGCTTTTGCATTCTCATTTATTGGAGAAAATCTATAGCCTATGGCAAACCGATCCGACTTTGATTGTGACATTAACATTGAAGCAAATGATTGATATAAGTTAAGCTTGTTACAACGTAATTTGATTTCTAAACCAACAATGTGTTGAGAGATTGCTGAGATTCCTTTGGAAAAACCTTCCATCTACCTATATAGCTTATAAGTTATATGTTGTGAAAAAGTCGCAGTTGCGTATTCAAAGTATTTTGCACTAGGCCTACAGTATATGGCACAAAATGAGTACAATATGGGATTGAAAGGTTCAGCACTGCGTAATACGCTCGAGGCACATTATAATTTTTATAAAGCTGTTAAGGATTACCGAATGTCAAATATTTCTTGCTCAGCGCGTCGACCAAGCAACTGTATACGTTAATATTCAAGCTCAATGTATTGGCCTATGTTCAAGCAAAAGCGTGTATGTATCCCGGTATACTTTCAGGAAAATGTGTATTTAAACAGAATTTTGATGTGAGAAAAAGTTAGAAGTTGGCATAATTGCAGCAAGGATATCATGAGCATGTTTCGTGGACAAAAACGCCTAATTTTCGCCGTAGTTGCCGCTTATTTAACTTTTAGCTCTTTTTGGTTCATTTTGGACCAGACAGCAATAGACGAGAATCATCCAACAAAGCAAAATTATCCATTGAAAAAACAAATTAGCCAAGGTGAAATGAACGAAAAAAACGAGCTGGCGTTTGACTGGTCAACAACAAGCTCGGCGTCGGAAAGCAAACACTTCACACCACCCAGTGAGGCTTTGGATCCGAATTCCGCTTACTATGGAAACATTTACAAAGACCTGTATGGCCATCCTGTCCGCAACGCAAGTATCTATGGGAATGAAACGTTTAAAGTGGATTGGAAGAAATATTTCCCGGCAATTATGACTTCACTGAAGAAGTATGAAGTTCAAAATCCTACGCGTGATCCCTCGGCGTTTACAGGTGAGAAATCAACTGTTAGCCTGGAAACAAGTAACAAAGCCTTCAAAGTAGGAGATGTGCTTGTTGCCCATATACAAGCCAAAGATAGATTGAATCGAAGTAAAACTTTTGGAGGTGATTACTTCAGGGCGAGGCTAATTCTACTTCTAATTCTAATTCTGCCGACAACGCGGAATTGAAATTATGTTTTCATAAGAGATTCGAAAAAAGTGCTCTTTTATTTATTTGCATTGAACATTAAACACAGTTTTCGTGGCCGAGTGGTTAAGGCGACAGACTTGAAATCTGTTGTGCTCTGCCGCGTAGGTTCGAATCCTGCCGACAACGCGGAATTGAAATTATGTTTTCATAAGAGATTCGAAAAAAGTGCTGTTTTATTTATTTGCATTGAACATTAAGCACAGTTGTCGTGGCCGAATGGTTAAGGCTACAGACTTGAAATCTGTTGGGCTCTGCCCGCGTAGGTTCGAATCCTGCCGACAACGGTGATATTAATTTTGCAAATTCACAAGTATATTGCGAAAAGTGCCACTTTAATGATTTCCTTTATACATAGATCATTAAGCAAAGTTTTCATGGCCTAGCGGTAATGTTAATGTTAATGATAATGTTAAAGGGTAATGTTGGGTACTAGAGTGCCAGAGTGCCAGAGTGCCAGAGTGCCAGAGTGCCAGAGTGCCAGAGTGCCAGAGTGCCAGAGTGCCAGAGTGCCAGAGTGCCAGAGTGCCAGAGTGCCAGAGTGCCAGAGTGCCAGAGTGCCAGAGTGCCAGAGTGCCAGAGTGCCAGAGTGCCAGAGTGCCAGAGTGCCAGAGTGCCAGAGTGCCAGAGTGCCAGAGTGCCAGAGTGCCAGAGTGCCAGAGTGCCAGAGTGCCAGAGTGCCAGAGTGCCAGAGTGCCAGAGTGCCAGAGTGCCAGAGTGCCAGAGTGCCAGAGTGCCAGAGTGCCAGAGTGCCAGAGTGCCAGAGTGCCAGAGTGCCAGAGTGCCAGAGTGCCAGAGTGCCAGAGTGCCAGAGTGCCAGAGTGCCAGAGTGCCAGAGTGCCAGAGTGCCAGAGTGCCAGAGTGCCAGAGTGCCAGAGTGCCAGAGTGCCAGAGTGCCAGAGTGCCAGAGTGCCAGAGTGCCAGAGTGCCAGAGTGCCAGAGTGCCAGAGTGCCAGAGTGCCAGAGTGCCAGAGTGCCAGAGTGCCAGAGTGCCAGAGTGCCAGAGTGCCAGAGTGCCAGAGTGCCAGAGTGCCAGAGTGCCAGAGTGCCAGAGTGCCAGAGTGCCAGAGTGCCAGAGTGCCAGAGTGCCAGAGTGCCAGAGTGCCAGAGTGCCAGAGTGCCAGAGTGCCAGAGTGCCAGAGTGCCAGAGTGCCAGAGTGCCAGAGTGCCAGAGTGCCAGAGTGCCAGAGTGCCAGAGTGCCAGAGTGCCAGAGTGCCAGAGTGCCAGAGTGCCAGAGTGCCAGAGTGCCAGAGTAATAATATGAACAACATAATATCAATTATGTTTACAATGTAATAAAGATAATGCAACCTGTTTGTGTTGGAAATATGGAAACGGACCCATTGTGTCAATGCGTGGGATTACAAAGTGTTGGAAATAGTTGTCTAGGTTTGTGTTCGTCTCCTTTAACTCTTTGTTTAGGGCTAGGCCAGTGGTTCTCAACCTTTTTTGGCTTACGGCACCCTGCAAACAACCAAAAGATTTGGCGGCACCCACTGTCAAACTAAAAAGTTTCTGCATTAAATAAAAATAAGTTTCGCAACCGTTTTCCTGGATTAGTGATTAGTGCGCAATAACTTGCCGCACCCTTGCGAAACGTAAATGGCACCCCGGTTGAAAACCACTGGGCTAAGCCAATCAGCACGAATCCTTTCAACTCTGTAGGAGTCATTCCCTCGGGCATTACAATGTATGACGTCATTGCGCATCAAATTCGGAACCTGATTCACATTTGTTGCGAGTCCAGTGCTCGAACCAACCGGCTAACACGTCGACAAAATTTTAAAAAGCTTTTAACCGAGCTTTTAAAAAATTTTGGTAGAAAACTCCAAGAAGCTTGATTATGCCCCGAATTGTGTAGGCAATGTATACGCATCTACGTTTAACAACGTTTATACGTGAAACATACCTTTCATGCGTTTATACGTTTACTGAAATTTTCGTTTTTGCATTCTCATTTATACGAAAAAACATACATATATGCAAATGAAAAATGGCAAACCGATCCGACTTTGATTGTGAGATTAACATTGAAGCAAATGATTGATATAAGTTAAGCTCGTTACAACGTAATTTGATTTCCAAACAAAAATGTGTGGAGAGATTGCTGAGATTCCTTTGGAAAAACTTACCATCTACCTGTATAGCTTATATGTTGTGAAAAAGTCGCAGTTGCGTATTCAAAGTATTTTGCACTAGGCCTACAGCATATGGCACAAAATGAGTACAATATGGGATTGGAAGGTTCTGCACTGCGTAATACGCTCCAGGCACATTACCATTTTTATAAAGCTGTTAAGGATTACCGAATGTCAAATATTTCTTGCTCAGCGCGTCGACCAAGCAACTGTATACGTTAATATTCAAGCTCAATGTATTGGCCTATGTTCAAGCAAAAGCGTGTATGTATCCCGGTATACTTTCAGGAAAATGTGTATTTGAACAAACTTTTATGTGAGAAAAAGTTAGAAGTTGGCCTAATTGCAGCAAGGATATGATGAGCATGTTTCGTGGAAAAAAACGCCTAATTTTCGCCGTAGTTGCCGCTTATTTAACTCTTATCTCTTTTTGGCTCATTTTGGACCAGACAGCATTAGACGAGAATCATCCAACAAAGCAAAATTATCCATTGAAAAGGCAAAGTAGCCAAGGTGAAATGAGCGAAGAAAACGAACTGGCGTTTGACTGGTCAACAACAAGCTCGGCGTCGGAAAGCAAACACTTCACACCACCCAGTGATGCTTTGGATCCGAATTCCGCTTACTATGGAAACATTTACAAGGACATGTATGGCCATCCTGTCCGCAACGCAAGTATCTATGGGAATGAAACGTTTAAAGTGGATTGGAAGAAATATTTCCCGGCAATTATAACTTCACTGAAGAAATACGAAGTTTAAAATCCTACGCGTGATCCCGCAGCGTTTACAAGTGAGAAATCAACTGTTAGCCTGGAAACAAGTAACAAAGCCTTCAAAGTAGGAGATGTGCTTGTTGCCCATATACAAGCCAAAGATAGATTGAATCGAAGTAAAACTTTTGGAGGTGATTACTTCAGGGCGAGGCTAATTCGAACAGAACCAAATGGAAATTTAACAGACGGAATTGCCTGCAAAGTTAAAGATCATTTAAACGGATCTTACACCCTGCAAGCTCCGCTACTAATGGCTGGTACGTTTATCTTGGAGGTAAAGCTGGTGTGTCCACTAGAAGGAATTGCTGGATTTATAAATTTTACTTCAATGCGAAACAACAAAGGAAATTTTTTTCAGGCTATTTTACAGACAAACGAAACGGTGGAATGCAATATGGACCTAAACACATTTGACGGGTGAGAATTACAGTAGATATCGCAAACTTATTACTTTATATAAAAATTTTGTCCTATCGTAGCATTGTTCAAGGTGAAGTCTCTACAAATAAAACATTAGTCTACACTACCGGCTGAATACTGCCACAACTAGCCTATTTGTTTATTCTGGGATCCATGCAACAGTGGACAAATTTCATCAGCATGTCCCGCGGGATTGGGTGGTCAGGGATACTCATAAACTGACATGGTCTATAAAAATAGGTCCAAAATGTGTCCTGTAAGCAAAGCCGATAAATAATATAGCTTCATAGTTAACTTACATAAGTATATTGCTTATTTCCTTACCGTTATACATTACATTAAAAGAAAGTTATTTCATTACAGTTATGAAAAGACACCGATGTGCGACTACGGAAATCCAAGAAACGGAGAGACTTGGTTCTGTGTTTTGCCGCCTTCAAGGGAATGCTCACCAATTACATGGCTGGTTATTGACAGAAGAGGCCGTGTACCGCCGTTTGATTACAGAATAAAATACCTGCAAATTTATGGCAACGTGGCACAAATCGTAGGATCAGGAACACAAATAGATGTTTCACTTGGGGCGTTTAATGATGAGTCAATCAAGGTATTAACTCCGCCATCCGTCTATTTGCACCAGGGGAATTGGATAAACACACTGAGCTCAAAACCAATTCCATCTTCAAAAAACTTCCACGAGTGTCTTGAACACAAACCTGTTTATATGTTTGGTGATTCGACAATCAGACAATTTTTCTACTTGTTTAAAAGTAAGTTTGACCTGGAATTATATGGTCCAGACAACAGTAAAGTTTGGCAACAACCAAAAACTGCAAGAAGTAAAGAAGGTAAAAGCAAAATCACTCTTTATTACAGAGCCCATGGACCGCCACTTGGAAATCCAGGCCCTCCAAGTAGTCGACCTTACTTAACTGATTCCATTGATGGAATCAAAGTTGAAAATGAATCTCAAGTTTACGTAATATTTAATATAGGCTTGCATCTACTGCAGGATGAAACATCTTTGTATGTCCGGCGTCTGTTAAGTATCAAAGAAGCCATTATTCGACATCACAAATCTTTTTCAAACTCAAAATTTATTGTGAGAGGAATGAACGTAGTCGAAACAATTGACGAATGGCTCATTATGAGATATGAAACATTACTGAGGAAGATTTTTAAAAATATGACAAATGTATTTTATTTGAACTTGTGGGACATGACTACAGTGATACCTCTAAATGGTTATCATCCAACACCTCCAGTTTTAAATCAGGAAGCGTTGCTTTTGCTCAACCTTTTGTGTGAGGCATAGCGATTATAACCATTGATGACGTAAAAGTCAAAATTGTTTTTTGTTTGAGAGTTTGTAAGCCTAATTCTTTGGTTGTTAGTTATTACTAGGGCAACCAAAAGTCAATATGGTCAATTTTTTTTACCTGCTCAGAATGCTATGAAACAAGCACAAAACAAATTTCAGCTTTGTACGACGTGTGGTATAGAAGTTATTAGGTCAGATAAAGTCAAAATGTTACGTTAGGTCAAAATACGGTCAAATTGTTTCGTTAGGTCTTTTTTTAGGTCAAAATCTATTAAACTTGTAATTTTGTAACCATTTTGTAATATTATTCTTCCGTTTTTCTCTTTTCTTGTACCGCAAACAATTCCAGTCCCGCAAATTTTACTTAGAACCAAAGACACAAAGAGAGGGAAGGCTTTTCAGCGCGTTTGGTGACGTCACGATGTGACAGCATTGCATTTGAAACTGAAAGTTGTCAATCTTAATACGCAGAAACGAAAAAAAAGTCAACACTAGAAAAGCATTTTGTCATTTTTAAATGCAGCTTTAGATTAGAAAGTTGCTGTAGACAGTGTAGAGACTATCAGTATAGCGTTTTTCAAAATAAGGTCAAAATTTAAACGTTTTAGGTCAAAATGAGGTCAAAATTTGCAAATTTTAAGGTCAAAATTTAAAATTTTTAGGTCAAAAAACTGGTTGCCTTAGTTATTACACTATACCTAAAATTTCATTAAAATTTATCACACTTAATAGAACTTCAGAACAGTAGGCTACGCATGGTTTTTCCAGTCGCCCAGTTGCTTGATTCTGGCTTTTTATCTGGACAAGAGGCATCGTTTTCTTTCAAAAGAGAAAAATTGTTATTATGTGTTTCTCATTTTTTTATGTTTTAGGCTTCAAAATAAAACATTTTGTTTTTCGTTGTCATTTTCACAAATCAATGTAACTCTTATAGTAATGGTTGATACAGAGGTGGTTTGGAAACAGCTTTGTTTTGCCTTATTATTATTGTTTTAAACCAGAAGTTTGTTTTTCATACTTTCAGTCAAATAAATGTTTCAAGCACTTGGTAAACTGATCGAATTTTTACAGGTTAGTAGCAAAAACATCTGGCTTCCTGTATACATCATAATTGTAAAGCAAAAGAAAGTGAATTTAGTTTAAATTAAGTATTTCCACAAGTGATACATTTCTAGAAAATTTTCTTGTTACGCCCCGCATCCGCTGTGCGGAAAAAGAGGTGACTGCGGGAAGAGAACGCAAGAGAATAGTTAGTCGAGTTAGTGGTGCGTAAATTAGTAAACGAAAACGATTCGCTTCAATGCGGAGAGAGAGAGTAAAAGTATGAAAATATGACAATATCTTAAAAATTACAAACTCCAACTTTATAAAACAAACATGGACAGATAGCTGAACATTTTTTAGGAAAAGTCACCAAATTTCAAATTTCTGCAGCAAACAATGCGACTTTACGCCACGTTTTTCTGTGACTGTATGCAGGAGAAGCCAAGTCTAGTGTAAATAGGGTTAAGCTCGTTACAACGTAATTTGATTTCTAAACAAAAATGTGTGGAGAGATTGCTGAGATTCCTTTGGAAAAACTTACCATCTACCTGTAGCTTATATGTTGTGAAAAAGTCGCAGTTGCGTATTCAAAGTATTTTGCACTAGGCCTACAGTATATGGCACAATTTGAGTACAATATGGGATTGTCGATATCTAACAAGAAACTTTAAAAACGTTTCGATGCATTCTCTAAACGAAAATTAGACGTTTAAAATTGAACAATTTAAATTCACAAACTAAATGTTAGAAACCATGGGTTATACAAAAGAAGAAATTGATGCAGCCTACCAGCAATCATTTTTGCACTTTATTTTATGATTTACATATCCTTAAAGCAAAATGAGTAACCTAAACGATGTGTAGTTCGCAGGCTATAGCTTAATGTTAGCTTAGGTAATAATCATGACTACAATATGGTAGCCTATAGTATAGGCAACACGCATAAGTTACATATTAATAAACGTGAATTTTCAAAATGTCAACATTTCTTTTGAAAATCATACTTTTATTTTGATTGCTTGCTTTCGGTACATGTATTTTGGAACCAAACTTGTCTAATAATTTTTATCATAGTGTTGTGGTGAGGTTAGGCTGGTTGGTTGTTTCTTATAAATAATCCGACATATATAAAGATGTGACTCCGTACTCTGAACGCTTTTTTTGTTTTATCCTGGCGTCCGATTAAAGCCACATTTTTGGGATTCCCCTACTGCCAACTCTTTTCAAGGGATTTTGCAATTCTTGGAAAGATCTCGTTTGAGCCCTAATCTGCCAATTTTAGTTGGTTTACGGCCCGGATCAGATAGGCCGTATTTGAGGTAGCATAACGTGTAGATTCATGACATCAAGCAGTTAACATAAAACGTTTTTATAACGATGCTAAATGAGGGAAGTGGAATCGCAAACATTGCAGTTTTTTGTTGTTATAGAGATTTTTCAAAATCTGAACATCATTGTGTGGCGACCGTGATAACATATTATAACAATTAGATAAATTGGCACTTTAAAAGCGGTTTGTGTAGGTTTCTCCAGCTGGAATTTAATTAAATGTTTAAACAGACGTATTTATCGTCGTTAAGCAGTTATTCAAACAAAAGACTTTAAAATGTTTTAAGTAGCATTGTATTTTACCGTGTAACATTCGATGGTACTTTGGTCAAGGTTTCGGTATAATAGAAGATGTAACATAGCTTGTACGTAGCAATGTATTGTTCCTAGTAGTCTTTATTCAATCGTAGTTCCAAATTGACATGTGACGTAGTAAGTGTGTCAAGTGGTTTTCTGTACCGATGTAAATCGATTTGAATTCTTTGGATAAAAGCTTAGATTCGCTCATTGGTTAATACTGGAGTATAAAAGCAAATGTTTGGTTTAAATCGGTCTCTCTTGAAAATTCTCTTCTCTCTGAGTTATTTCCTTTGTTCTGCTGAATTGAAGTTATTACTGAATTATTCGGAATTGGGATCATGGTGTAAACATTTCTAATTCGATACAACCTATTCGGACAATATAACAATTAGACTTTATGAAGTTGGTGTTGATTTAAGAAGCAATATAGAGACAGTAAACGCGACGGAGTCAAAGATAATCATTTCGGAGTCAAACAATAAGACTAGCAGGCTTGGCTTAGGCCATCCCTAAAGCTACCACCACCATCAATTCCCATAATTGATACAGTGCTTCCACGATTATCCGATCTATTTGGGACAATGTATTCTGAAACGTGACCAGATAAGCAAAAAATTTGGGTAATTTAATTCGTACATTTGCAAGTCAACTCCTACATTTGCATTCATTATACAAGTTAAAATTATGTACATAACACATACTACTGATAAAACAACCCTTTTACGTTTCACATTACCTTTCGAACATGAATCCATCTCAAAACTTTAATAATTAGGCCTACCAGCTGTGTACAGTGTAGTTACAATTCCACAGCTGACACTACCACAGGACAGCAGCCCCTGATTGTTTTAATAGTTATGTAGTAAACTATATTATTGCGTTTCACGACATTGTGATGATTGGATTTAACGTGAAGTAAATTTCTCGGAAACGATTCGTCCAACGACTAGTTAAAAAGCCATCCAGTTTTGAAATGTTGCCACAAAATAGAGCGAATAACAATCGAATGAAGGATATTCAGTGCACGTCATTTTTGTCTTGGAAGTTGAGTGATTTAGTGCTGGCCTCGTAGTAGTAGACATTCTGTGTTCAATACCCAGTGACCCTGTACCATTGTAATGTGTTTGGCCGAGGCATTTTAGGCCCCATTATACTTGTAAAATTTCTTTGTTTATTTTACTATAAAGTAAAATTACTAAAAATGCAATTAGTCGAAAAATCTCGCGTAGGACTTCCCGAAATTTTGCATGTCATTTTGCTATGCTTTTGGCCATTATTTCATGAAATCCTAATGAAATCACATATCTCTAACTATTGTAATAGAAGGTTAAAGTCAAGTCATTTTTGAGTCAAAAATGTTAAAATTTCATCAATTTTGACCTACAGTTTTGGCTTACCTAGACATGCGACCTTGAAGTTTTTAATGTGCCATTTGCTAAGTTAATCCACGCACTAAAAAACAACACCAGCTATGCTGGCCTCTTGTTGACACTTTTTTAACAACTACGTAGAAGTCCAACTAAATTGTGGAAATTGCATAATTTCAGCATGTACGGCTCATTAACAACGTTTGCAGTTGTTCAGTGGACCTGGTGGACAGTTCTAAATTCTGGCAATGCCATATAAAATATCAGAAATGCAACTAGGAAGTGTGTAACGACTGAAACTTGCACAAAGAATAGCTTGGTAACTAGGCTCAAACGATGAGGTATCATTGCTGGGTTTAAGTCGCGCAAAGACTTGCTTCAGTTCGACGATAAAGATTGTCATACCACATCATCATGCCAAAATTGGCAAAAATTCGTGTTCTCGTCGAAAACTGTCGTACTTTCCATTTGAACCGGTGGGTAGCTTGGAGATTTTTAGAAGAAACCTCAAACTGTTTCTTTGCTGCTCACCAATTTGTCCATGACATACCCTCGCTGCACACCGGAGATCTCGTCGAAAACTATCATATTCTGCAGATTGGACCGGTGTTTTTTTGCAAATGGCCAATGAAAAATTTTAGTTGTCATTTTTTGAAAATTTGATTACTTTATATGTATTTCTGCTGGTGGTTATTCATGCTCTGGCAATGGTATGCATTTAAATAAATAGTGATGTTTTTATGTTTCTCTGAATCTTTTATGCCATCATCACTATTCATTGTAGTTTAAGGAAAAAACTCTCAAGGTTTCCTGTTGCAAAATTTATGGTGCGTTACCAAATAAAGGTTAACTTTTTAAATTTTAAAGTGTTTCATTTAGTTCATAACAACTGACTATTAACTACTGTTAGTCATAAGTATGATAGTTACATAAATAATGCCACCACCATCATTAGCAAATAGTTGCAATACTGCATACTGTTTTTCCATTGCTAAGCATTTTTGCATTGAATTACTTATTTGTGTGCAAGCCTGGAAAGATCTTCATCTAAAAATTCATGGAATTGCACTTTTTGCCTGAGATTTACTAGAATTCATCACCATATATTCTGTTCTTCGAGTTTTCAATGGACGTTTGTCGCAATACTAGATGGGGAAAATATTTTATATTGATGTTGTCACACAAATTCATATGAAGCAGTTTGCTAACCTAAATCATGTTCGTTTTGTTAATTTTTGTACTAGGTGCTGTGACAATTATCATGCAAAAGTTTAAGTGTAATCCAAACTTTAACAAGAGAATAAAAATAAAGAAAGCAGACATCACAGCATTGAAAGTTGATGCCATCACGAACGCAGCCAATGAGAGTCTGCTCGGAGGTGGCGGCGTTGATGGCGCCATCCACAGAGCGGCCGGGCATGAATTGCTGAGAGAATGTCGCACATTGAATGGATGCAAGACTGGTGAAGCGAAGATAACAAAAGGCTACAAGTTACCTGCGCGCCACGTCATTCACACTGTCGGCCCGATTGGTGAACAACCAGAAAAGTTGCAAAGTTGTTACTACAATAGCTTGGAGTTGGCTAGACGGAATAATTTATCTTCGATAGCTTTTCCGTGCATTTCAACCGGTGTTTATGGATACCCTAATGAACACGCAGCTCGTGTTGCATTAGGCACAGTTCGTCAGTGGATGGAAGAAAATGGAACAAACTTAAATTTGAAAATCATCTTTTGTCTTTTCCTAGAAATCGATAAATATCACTATGGACAGTTAGTTGATGTCTACTTTCCTGGTTTCAGCGCAAAATCTGTTAAAAGCAAACCAGAATTAGATTCTCATGCTGGTAGTGATAAGATCCAAGACAACAATGTTCAGGAGAGCAATTCATCGAGAGAGCGTCCTTCTCAAGATGGCGTGGATGCAATAAACAGAGCAGGAGCTGTTTCATCCTCACCTGCTGGTGGTAACGAGAAAACCAAGGAAGCCGTCACTGATTTAGATGACGATAAGAAAGAAAAGAAGAACTCGGAAAAAGTCGTGACTGAGCAGCAAGAGGAAGTGGACACTTTGACTGAAGATAAATCAAAAACAAAAGAAGAGCAAAAAGATGTGGAAGCACTTGGGTCTAAAGATTTAAAAGAGTATGAAACTAAAGATGAAGATAAACGTCCATCCAAAGCTGCAAAGGAGCATGGTTCTAAAGATGCTGAAAAGCACCCAGTTAAGGAAAAACGGAAATCCCAAGATGTAGACCAAAGTAGAATGGAAGGTGCAGATGAAACTGAACCTGATGATAAACCTACAGACTCTGAATCCTGTGCTCACTCTGAAAATGGTACTTCTTTTAAAAAGCAAGAAAAAGGTGTTGATGTAGACACTTATAAGCAGATCCCGTCAGAATTTGTGTGAATGTACATTGCGTAAGACCATCAACTCGTTTTAATTGAATGCTTTGTGACATGTGTGCTTCACAATAATTGTTCTGCCTATTCTAGGTGGTTAAATTTCATATTCGATTCAATCTTCATTTCTGTTAAGATTGTGTTTTCTAATTTTGTATGATTTTGTTTTATCTGAATACTTTCAACTGGATATTTAATAAGGTAGCGATTCTTGGGCTATTATTTGTGTTGTCATGCACACTTTTATGGCACAAATTTTGTTGTATTTTTCGCTATTAAATAATTTAATTAGCCTCACCAACTCCGGAAGTGATTTCAACTCTTTGAAGGCTTTACATCAGATCTTTTCAATGGAAATCAGCTTGGTTGTTGTAACCGAAAGCCAGACAGTGCACTCTCTTTGCAGAACAACTCGTTTTGACGAACCATTGAGTAAATTACTGCCACAACATAAACAATGCCGGGCAATAATCTCTTACAGAATGCAATCAGCCATTAAACTGGCGATCTGCAAATAAATTAAGAGTGTTGTCAAACAGATGAGGTCAAAGTTCAAACTCGCCTTTGTTAGGCGACGTTGAAACGCGATGGGACTTCTCTGTAAGATGATTGCACCATAACTATACAGATCGTGGCAACGTAGCATAAAATGTTTGGTTGGTAAAGATATTTTACATGTTTGGGAAAGATTTCTTCGTCCTGGTGAAATTAACAAGTTTAGTATTCGGACTAAAGTATCTTTAGAGATGACGACAATTTCAAGTTCGGCGTCATCGGGCAAGTTCTGCAACTACTAAAGGATCGCTGCTTATAAACAAATATGTTTGTCGTATGAGAAAGTTGAAGTCAATAAACGTGCATAAAACAGATACGATTAGCTGAACGTGTTCCATGAATACAAGTGTTTTTCTACGCAAGTCAGACTAAGAGATAAAAGTCGTCTGTTAATTTATTTACGCTTCAGGAATTTAACTTTAGCCTGGTTACGTCGGACAACTAAGGATTGAATGATTTTTAACTGAAAATGTTTCTTTGCCTACCATCAGTGGGGTAGGCCTGCATTGATTGATTGATAAACATAATTCCACTACAAAGGAGTCTCACCATCAGAAAGGTTCATCATCACATAAGGATGTCTGACCCTGGAGCGATGTGGCGAAACCTGGCGGAGTTTCTAGCTGTGGTGATTGTCCTCTGCTTAACCCAACTATCAGTACCAGCAAGTGGACACGGCAAAAGTAAGTCGTCATAGCATCCAGATTAGTATCAAAAAAACAAGAGCGATAAGGCGCTTGGCCAAAGCGTTCCTAGCAAGTCTTAAAAAGGCGACAAGCTTGTGAGCTATTTACCCAGGAGTAGCCTAAATGGGTCACCACCGTCATTCACTTTCACGGCAGACTCTTGTTTTATTCAGAGGTGTGTCTGCTAAAAAACGTCCGTTACAGCGAAGGCACTCAGTTTCAACACGAATGGAAGCCAGGGTGCTTGTTGAATTGCACGTGCGTCATACAAGGAGAGAAAGCTTACGGAAACTGCACCAAGCGGTAAAAGAAGCTTGTTAGGAATTGAGTTAAACTAGGCTAAAGATTAACTGCATTTAAGTCCAATTCAGTCTGCAACTTGTAAAGTTTGTTTTACATCAACTTGCTGATTTTCACTACATTTTTATACTTTTCACAGATGCAACCCGTTCTCTTATCCTCCCGGATGCAAAGTGCTACGTAATGCTTGCAGGTGTCCTTCTAAATATACTTGTCCAAACGGTGATAAGTGCCGTAATCCAGAGGTAGGAATGAATCGGTTCGAATCACATTTTCCAAGACTTGACTTGACTCGGATCCTAAATAGCAGCCTACAATTAATTGTTTGGTTTGTCCTTAAGATTTATACGAGGCTAAAACTTAACATTCTGCAGACTGGCAAACTGTATGTGATCGGGAAAGGTTGGAAAAACGACTCTTGCAACTGCATCTGTTTGGGTGAAAGAAGAGGCGCATTTCGATGCCAGTGCGCAAGTAAATTATAGTCCCTTATTCGCTTTATGTAAAATTTATCATATTGTGCTGGGCAATAGAGTCTGTAAATTGGTTTAAGTTAGTTTTGTGTTTCAAAAAGCAACCAATAGTAATAATAATTTCAGTATGCTATATATTAATATCATTCAATTGCATAAAGCTCTTTATATTCAGGCAACGAAAGCAAACCGATCGCTCAATTCAAGCGAAACGAAACGGAATCGACGAACGCAGTAATCATGAAAGATCGCTGCGTGCCAGATAAGAACATCACTTGTTATAGCTGCCGCACTCTAGGTCAGTGTACGTCATTGGCACTCCATTTGAACTTATATATGGCTTTTAATTAAGTGATTGAATTATGTTATTTTGCAAGACGGCTTAATCCATGGACGAGAAACTGGCAGTAATTTCAGTGTTGTAACCGAGTCATTTTTTCTGACTCGAGTCAAGTGAAGTTAATTTGAATTGTAAGTTAAAGTTGTGACTTGAGTCAAGTCAGGTCAATGTATTGAATTCTAAAATGTTCCTGAAGTCACACTATGCGCTGCGTCACATTGGTTATCATGACGTCACGGCTGTCCTCAATACAGTCGGGTTGATGCTACTTTCGGAGAAGTGTAAATGTTTAGAAAAAATATTGGTTATTTGCCTAAAGCTCCATATTTCGCCGTCACAACTCTAATAACGCGACTCGAGTCATTTAGGACGTTTGATTCGAGTCAAGTTAAATCACGCAAAAATATGTGATACAATTCGAGTCAAGTCACACGAGTCATTAACGCACTGAGTAATCTACAAAAACCCTTAGGAATTAAGCTATTGTTTTAATCCTTAATCAGATTATTTTAGCTCTTTGGCTTAACGTTATCACTAATAGTAACAACGCATGGAGACCCTAATTGCTTTCGTAAGAGAAAATGTGACCGGTGGCCCCACCAATTCAATCAAAATGGTATAAAGACAACTCTGATGTGTACCTGTTATGGTCCGCGGGGATTCACCCAATGCATAACCAGGCGTCCGACAAGGAAACGAGAAAGAAGGTTTTGTTCATTCCAACTTGAATGTCGTAAAGTCAAGTTTGTTTCAACGAAAATTAGATGTAACTAATTGATGATGTTTTGCAGATCGTACCATTCGTCTTCAGCCAACTCAATGATTGAAATGTATGAGACAGAGGGGATGGACATTTTTAAAACTCGAACAAAACATTTAGAGTTGAGCGTGCACGGAACTAATTGACCCCAACATCAAGAGATTGTTCAAATTCTGACGCAGAAGTATCGTCTTATTTGTCATTAAAAACACGTCGATTAAAGTGTGTGTTTTTCGATCTATCTAGCAACGAACGATTTTAAATTTTACTTTTGAGCAACTACGCGATCGTGTACCGGGATAACCTTTCGTGCAAAGCTGAAGAAAACGTTATTTCCAGAGGAACACCAACACAGGTCGAGAGTAAAAGGTGAGATTCAAAGGGATCTAAAGACAACAAGTAGGCCTACGAATAAGCACAAAAATGTCCACGTCACAACATAGTTTGCTGCGCTGATTAACAAGAAGCTTATTCGAGCTATTGGCTAAAAAGCTGGTTCGAATGTAAGTAATGCTCTAGCCCTAAACTCCCGAAACAATTAACCTAATAATTACCTAATAAAGCACGTTCTGTCTGCAACACTTCCTAGTACCAACGGTGGTACATGATATCCAGGAAACTGATTGATATCGAACTATTGAAGTCGTGTAGCACCGATGAACACTACGAGAAACACTGCGCTGTGATTAAAACTCACACTTGCTAGAATGACCAGATCAAGATCACTCAATCATAATCTGTATAAAAATCAAAGATGTCACACAGTGCCGCTGTCGTAAAAGGTGCTAGTGTCGTCAATGTCTTAGCTTTGAATCAACAGCATTGTTGGTCCAGGCTAGCGTGAAAGTACTTACCAATTCCTCGCCTGGCAAAATGTGCAGTTGAATGGATTTTAAAGAGAGAAATTTCTTAAAAGTTTTCTATTCCAATTTCCAACAGTAAACGTGCTTCGCCTTGCATCTGTAAGTTATATAGAATTTGCATATGCACGAGAGAGCGAAAGAAAGTCATTAATAGTTGAACGTCTCCAGTGATTTTCTAATAGTTATGTTTTGTGCTTGTGTGGCCTTAAACATAATTAGCAATTATTTGATAAGCAGAGTGTTTAGTGTTAAGATCAACACAAATATGCCTGTTAAATAAACAGGTCTATCTACAGTACATTTCCTGTCAACGTAGACCCTGTTTAGCATACATAGATGATACAACATAGATCATACCAAGGCTTACTTGGCCTGACATAAAACATCTGCCGTATTTTATTTAATGCTTGTTATAATAAGTTATCATTGCAATGTCTATTGCTTTAATTAGCCAACGAATCTGGCCTAGCATATAGCAATGGACGTGATAGTAGCTGGGTACTCAAAGACTGAGACATCGTCCTTAGCTGCAGCTTTATCTCACTTAGGTTACAACGTTTATGACTTTCCTGAGCAGTTATATATATTGTATATACTGACTGTATATATAGGCTATATTTACTGAAGTTAGTTGCAACAGTTAGTACGTCAAAGTTTAAAGCAAAAATACTTCATCTGAACTTTGAGGCTTTGAGTAAGCTCATTGTCATTGACCGTCTCGGGCCCATTGCATCTCTCTAAAAGACCAATTAAACTTCTGAACAACTCTTCCAAACGTCTTGCTAACTGGGCCCACTTTAAGCGAGAGTCATGACCTCTCCAAATTTGTTGAACCTATCGTCGGTGCGGCTAAACGTAGGCAATCATAACATTGACAAGCCCCAATCTCGCAGATGTCGTTCTTGACCAGCGGGCTTTATAAGAGGGTCCGCGCCGCCATTATTTTTTTTCTGCCCAGGTGCATTGTGCTGCAAATGTACACTGATGTGGTCTCAGTAGCCAGGTGGTTCGAGCGCTGGCCTTGCTATAAATCCTCCGGAAAATAAATCTTGGTCCTTGTTCGACACCCAGTGGCGCCAAACCTTTGTAAGGCATTAACAGTCCTCGCTTCTGTTCAATTCTATAATATATATATCTCGACGGGGAAAATTTAACTTAAAACTTAAATATATATGCTATACGGTGTAATAAAACACGTTCATTTTAAATGAGCAATAACAAATACAATCATCAAACAACACATCACTGGATGATCGCGAGCAGAAGCAGAAGCCTTGAAAAGCTCAGCAATGACGTTCCTGCAAACTGCAACGTTCGTTTCATCTTAACAAAACCAACGCTGAAAAAGTGAGCTTAACTTGTCAAGCAATAATTTTCCGGGATGAAACTTATGATACTTGTAAGTGACGAGACACAGGGTTAAACACAACAACACAGACGTGGTTGCAGCTTCTCGTTGTATTCGAATAAATGCCGGATGAGTTGCCATGAGTTTGTCACTGACATTTCCACCGATGTTTTCACGAGGGAAAGGCTTGTCGGGAATTTCCTTTCCTAGAAACTCACACAAAGGTTCCCATCCTTGACGGACATCGTAGACCAGCAGTTTATCAGGAGGACAATTCTGAAAGCGTTAATTTGTTTCATGTTCCACTGCATATGAATCAAAACAATGCGACAAGCATCACAACAAACGATCTCACCTGTTGGCAATACTTGGTATGTTGTCTGAAGCCTCTTTTCAGTAAAATGACATTGCTATGATAGCTTAAGTAAAACGGATGACGCATATGTAAACCAGATCGACACATGACTGAAAGTCAGAAAACATTCTAATTGTTAATACGTTGTTTTAAAACCTGGGATTTAGTTTATCTGATACAAAATGCTAACTAACTTGAGCGCGCGAACACACAAGTAAATGTTGTGTCTGGTATAATCTTTATTCTCGAGCTGAGATAAATATTTTTGCACGCCTTCAACTTCGCGAGATTCTTCGTCGCTCGAGCTCCAGTTATGCACCAGTTAGATCCGATGAAACAGACAGATTTTTTACTTTGCTTGTGTGTATTGTCTGAATTTTGGACTGTTTTTTTGGATCTCCAAACAGGAAAAAGCGCCCGTGATTATCTTGGCAATGTAGCACCAGTGGGATTTGAACACGAGCCGCATTATTGCGGTATAGAGTATGAGTATAGAATTGGACTCACCGTTATTACGACAAAATTTAAAAAACTTCCATCCTGTTGGTGAAAGTATTTGCATGATTTTATAGGTGAAATTCTTTCTTAAAACCTCGTTGTGTTTGCTGTAGCTCTTGTACCAATCGTCCTCTTCTCTTGTGGTTAAAATAATCTGAAACGTTTAAACACTTGAGTGTGATATTTGCTTCCAATCCCAAAATATTACAGACATGAAAGAAAATACGACTTTGAGAAAGACAGACAGCTTGTTGGTGTCAGGATGCTCCTTTCTAATAAAGTTCTAAACCTTGTTTCTTTATAATCTCTATGCTTCGTGTTAAGTATTATTTCTATGTTATTGAGAAACTGTTAATGAAACGTTTTTATGACAAAACCCAGTCCAATGTCTGGAATTGCTTGAATCATCTGCGTGATTATAGAGTAGAGTAGGTTTGGTTTATTGCAATAGTATAGTTTCAACAATACTTACCTTAGTATCTGGGAAAACTTGTAATAACTCTTCCCAAATCAAGTTAGGCGGGCAGTCAGTCACTGCATCCACTGACTGATACATCTCTTTGAAATCTTCAATACTTCCACCACTGGATGAAAGTATCTTGGCCCACTTATCGCCATGATACCAGAAGTGATCAAGAAAATCATAGACGGTGTAACCCAACTCAGATAAAGCTGCAGCCAAGGACGTTGTCCCAGTCTTTGAGTACCCAGCTACTATCACTTTCATTGCTATATGCTATACCACATTCGCTGGGGTTACTAAAGCATTCGAAATTACGATAATTTATTACAGCTGATAGTAAATAATATGAGACAGGTGTTTTATGCCGGTTCAATGGACCTTAGCATAGTCTGTGTTATATATCATCTATGTATACTAAACAGGATCTACGTTGACAGGAAATATACTGTAGAGTAGCGCATTTGTGTTTGTTTTTACACTTACGGTATCAAAACGTTGCTAATTACATTAAAAGCCAGGTAAGCACCAAACACTAACAGACAATCACAACGGCATAAAATGTGCAAAAATGTTGCTATAGTCAGTACCCAGGAGAGAAATTTGAAAAAATTATTGTAGCAAATGACCAAAACTTAACAATTTCATTCTTAGTATTATATATTTTTGGTTGGTTTTCAGCATCGGTGCTCGCAAATGCCAATTCGGTTCCAGTTCCAATTTGTTCCAGTCCCAATGCGTGCGGAGAAGAAAATAGCTTCGTTCTTCAAGTCAACAAAAACGGCCAAGTTGTTGTTTTGGCTGAACAGGAAACCGGATGCTCGTTGTTGGTGTAGTTGTATCCCAAGCCACTATGGTGACAGTTGAAGTCACTGCGTGCAGACTTGAGGGAAAAGGGACCAGAATCGGAAACAGGTTTATATGGTGATGTGGCGATTGACTTGGCCTGCCACTGATGATGACGCCACTAAACAAGTGCGGCCAGCTCTCACCTAAGCAGGCCAAGTATATAACAGCCGAGTATATCCATCCATAAGTCGCGTTGACTTTTGGTTTGTGGTCTGAATTGGCAGCAGCAAGCGAGACGCTACAGTGAAGTGCCTTGGAGGCCAGCTTTGGTGGTCCGATAATTAATCTTTAAGTTAGCTTGATAAACTCCTTTTATGAATAAACTAGTCAGTTATTGTCACGGTACGGTAAAGATTTGGGTAGCAATTGTCAACTTAAAATAGCAGTGTTCGACTAAAAATCTTAAAATACCGGTAACTTCTGTGAAGTTAATTTAGCTGGTAAAATTGCATAGTTACCATGTAATAGTGTTCAGTGCCAAATTTTCAAGTTCATGTTTGCCCACCAACCAAAAATTAATTTTCTTTTATTCGTTCATAGCATACTTTGTACAAGTTAGACGTCATCCGGATTTCAACCAATCAGGTGTCATATAATTTTCATAATCTTCATAATCTCCAACTGAACATTTGTTGTTAAGAAAAGATATATGGGGAAGATATCTTTTTATTTAAATTAACTAAATGCTCTTGAAAACTCCTTTTGTCTATCCAACTCTTGACTCCACTGTTTGTGCTATCGCTTATTTATTTCTTCCAACCAGCAAAATATTTATAATGTTTAAATTCTTAAGTATACTCGAAATGTGGTCATATTTTTATTGCATTAGAAGAAATTATGCGTGCACTATTTACCAATACATACTTTTCAGAAAAGAGAGACTTGACTAAAACCATTCCTATTTATCGGATATGCTATAAACTATAAGTATAGCATATCAAAAAATATATGTCACAGAATATCTTACTTCTAGCCACTAACACTTTGACAACACTTTTACGTCACTGAGATTTGTTAACAAGAAGACGTGTAAATTCGTAAAACGCTAAGTGTACCACAAGCTCTTGAAAAGCACTTTCAAAGACCAAATCTTACATTTAAAACCCAGCAAACTATTTTATGCTTCAAGAGCTATCATGTAGACCGGCATGTAGACAGAAATCCAGTCGCAAGTGGGCCTACACATTCAGATAGCTGGAATAACAGTGATATCCCGGCTTACTTAGCCTTGCTTCCTATGTTTTACCAAGTAGCCGCGCTCTAGAAACCTATACAACGGTTCGTGCATTATGTTGCAGGAAGTCACGTTTGCGAGTAAGTATTCGCCAGTTTTGTTCATTGTAATTAATTCGTTTCTTTTACGTTGGAAATTACTCACAAACAAACGCACAACATATCTATAAGCAAATCACGCGAGTGCAACCTGGCTTGCTGCTTAAGAAAGGACAATAATATGCCGATTAAGTTCACATCCCGTTTAAGTTAGCAAAAAATCTTCGCAAAATCTACAGATTCGACTGTTTTAGAAGTTTGTTGGTACTTGCAGGAAATCAAACATATCATCAAAAACATGTCAGTTTGTCATCAAAAAAGTTAAGCAAGCAACTTTTGTAAATTTGACTATTAATAAAACATATCATTACCTGTCGGCTGATGCATATTGCAGCAGGCTATTTAGAAATTGCGTTGAAATTTTAGAAATTACATACAAAAAGTTAAGCTAACTTTAGTCAAGGTATCGATCAATCTTGAATGGTTACTGGTCAGCGCCTTCAGCTTTGCTCATATTATATTATATATATATATATATATATTATCTCCAACGTCACGTGATAATAGCTACTGTATTGACAAATTAATGATTGTTAAGTTCGCGCAAACTGCGCAGAATCAGATTGCGAACTTAACAGGAATCAGCTGTGCTTAATGATACGTACAAAAAAGTGGCAAGCATAGGAAAACATACACGATTAGTTACAGCTGGCATCATGGTTAGCAAGATACGGAAAATGATCATTTTATCGACGCTCTGCTACATATGCTTCGGTATGTCCTGCATATAGCTTTTGTGTATGCGCGAGAGAATTGTTGAATGTGTGTTATGTTTGCGCAAAAACTCGGGCCTAGTCAGTGAAATGTTTGCTTGTCACGTAATAACCCGATAGACAAACGTTCTTACCTGCTGAGACCAGAAAGCAACGTTAGCAAGTTTTCACGAATTATAACGACCGGTGGTTGCTTGTAGTTGTGAACAATTCGTCTGGTGCAATAAACTGTGGAAAACTGTAATGAAGATTATTGTGGCTGGATATTCGAAGACTGGGACCAAGTCAATGGTGTTGGCTTTATCTGAGTTAGGTTACAATGTTTACGATTTCTTTGACCACTTCTGGTATCATGGCGACCAATGGGCCCGGATTTATTCATCGGGCAGTGGTGGAACCATTGAGGATTTCAAAGAGATGTATCAGTCAGTGGATGCTGTCACTGATGCCCCACCATACATGTTTTGGGAAGAGATTTTGCAAGCATTTCCTGATGCTAAGGTAAGTTGTTAAAGTATTTTTCTTAACCAGGTGTTTTCAACCAGTGGAGCGAAGCCTATCGA
Source organism: Clavelina lepadiformis (assembly GCF_947623445.1). NCBI lineage: Eukaryota > Metazoa > Chordata > Ascidiacea > Aplousobranchia > Clavelinidae > Clavelina > Clavelina lepadiformis. Next base: position 24,269,971 of record NC_135241.1, read on the forward strand.
AAAGCAATTATTTGGATCCCTAAATTTTCAACTTATTGTCATCAAAAACTGCATTTCATAGAAGCAAATGGTGCAACAATAGGTCAAATGTATTTAGGGGTTATTTTAGAGAAATAAGAAAGGTTTGGAACTCTCTGTTCTAAGCTAACGCTTAACCAGATAATGTGTGCAGATTTGAAAACGTTGATGTATTTGGTGTAAGTTTGAAGACACACAACGTAACTCAAGTTCGGCGCATATTTTTCAAGGTAATTCTTACAACGAGAAATGACGAGGCCAGATGGTACCAAAGTCTTAGTAAGCAGACTAGAATGATGAAGGAAAATTTCACTTACAACCTCATGCAAATATTATCCCCAACTGGACGTAAATACTTCAGACATTATCGCGATGTAGGTGAGTCTTGGGCATAATTCATCATTGCTATCTTGTATACCAACAACTTTAACATTTTTGCAGTCTCAATTCTATGGAACATAAGAATGAGAAGTCCGTTTGATTATTCATTCATTGACAACGAAATGTGGCTTAGAAAGCGCTTCAGGCAACACACGCAATATTGCAAACAAGTAAGCTGTGTATCTATTTATGTATTTAGTGTACTGAGATGTCTGGTAGTCTCACACATGAAATATCAACATTTCAGAATTGTCCTCCTGATAAACTTCTGGTCTACGATGTCCGTCAAGGATGGGAACCTTTGTGTGAGTTCCTAGGAAAGGAAATTCCCGACAAGCCCTTCCCTCATGAAAATGTTGCTGGAAATATTGTCGATAACTTAATGGCAAAACATCCAGCTTTGATTCGTATGCAACGGGAAATGAAAGTCACTGTTGCTTTGTTCGCTCTTGGCTTTCTATTTGGCTCCTACAAACTTTTAAAACATAACTCGGGCGCGATTTTACACAAATTGCGACCAGCCGTAAGGTGGTTTCAGTAGCCAAATTGTGTTTACAACATTAAGTTCAATGCGTGATTACTAGGTGCATTAGCCGTCTATTCGAATGGAATAAATTATAAAAAATAAAACATAACGCCTCGCCTGGCGAAGCTAGACAGAAAAGGTGATCATGTTATTAGATATTTTTAATTTTTAGCATGGCAACAATTTTTCAATTCAGTTACTATACAGCCACAAACCGAAGAGGTCGCTATAAGGTCGGAAACAACTTCATAGTCATAAAGAAATCACCAGTAGTACAGTCACCGTTATCTATTGAGCAGTACTGACGGCCATTGCTTCACCTGCTAATATATGTTGGATTACATACGTGACAATAACAGCGAATTTAACTGGATATTCGAAGAACCGAAACCGCGGTGGTTCCAGCTCTATCTGAGTTGGACTACAATGTTTTTCATTTTCTTAATCACTTCTTTATTAATGTGTTGTGATAGGTTCAAGATACTTTTAACCAGAAGTTAGTTTGTTCGCGGTCAATTTCACACGGTTAATTGTCGTAGAACCAGTTTAGTCAATGTAAGATTTCAAGAAACGCAATATTCAGAAGAAGTTACGTCGCTTCCGCCCTTTTTTGTGGGAAGAAATTAAACAAGCATTTGATTTCAGAAGCCGAATGTTGTTCAAAAGAAAACGTTCAATTTTGGCTGCACCGAAGGATGCTATACCGAAGATACTTTTCACAGTTTTTTGTTAACCTAACTTCGAAGTTACAACCTAATAGCCTCAATCTACTTTCTAATCTGAATCTAAGTTCTATTATAGGCTACCCTAATCTTCATACCAATCCATTTCACATATCTTCAAAAAAGCAACATAAATACCTCTTCTTAAATAACATTAATGAAAATGATGTGAATATTGTGAGTTTCAATCGGAATTTTCACAAAGACACGCTCGGTAACCGAGGCTCGAGCGATGAGGAATCATCACCAGGTTTACGTCCGTTCCTCAGTCCGGGAATAAAGATTATAATACCGTACGACATATTACCAATAAACATATCTTAATGTTTGTGTAGTCATCTAAAACAACCTGGCCGGAAAAAGGCTAATTGCCTTATCTGTCCCCTTAAAACTTGCACATTCCAATGAACAAATTTTATTTGTGCAATTACTTTCATGTATTCACTTGCTATTGAAAATATTACCAACGGAACCATACGGTTGACCACAATTTGTCCATTATTGCTCCGGGGTTAGATTTGTAGAGTTTATATGATCCATAAAGTAACCCTAGGGAAAGTATTACTACAGTGCCAGCCATTTCCCGTTGCATGCGTATCATAGTGGGGTGTGTTACCATCATTTTGTCAACAATATTTCCAGCAACATTTTCATGAGGAAAAGGCTTGTCTGGAATTTCCTTTCCTAGAAACTCACACAAAGGCGCCCATCCTTGACGGACATCGTAGTCCAGAAGTTTGCCAGGAGGACAATTCTGAAATTGGTAGTTGTTAGCCCGCCAAACATTTGAATGCATTTGAACAAATAGCGGAAGAGAGTAAAAGTCTTACTTGTTTGCAATATTGCGTGTGATGTCTATAAGCTTTTGTCAGCACCATTCGGTTGTCGGCGTGAGAAAAGTCGAAAGGATGTCGCACTTCTATCCCAACCAGAGCCATGACTGTTATAGAAACAGTTCATTTTAAGCTTATTAAAGTTATCCAAACCTACGTAGAGATATCATTTTGCTGTACAATAAGTAGCTTGTTTGTTTTTAACTTACTGACACGACGATGATGTTTAAAGAGTCGCCATCCGGTCGGCGATAACACCTGCATGAGTTGGTAGATGAGATGACTACTGAGTGCTTTTGTCTGTTTGCAAGCGCTCTCATACCAACTGTCTTCATCTCTTGAAGTCAAAATAACCTTGAAGTTAACATTTCAAACAATAAGAGGGCGTTCAAGAGTTTAACTGCAACCTTTTGTTTTGAAACTTTACCAAACAAGCCAAATCAGTTACGTGGCAGTATTTAGCTTTTCTCATACGTGCTAACAGGCTTAAATATTAAATAGTAAAACGCGATATTGACTAATTACAGTCTATGGAGTAAGGTACAAAGTTCCTTCTACTGAGTCAAATAAAACTTTTCACTAAATCGTTTCCTCCGAGCATGCGGCAATATCTACTTTGTTCAAGTTGTACGAGTGTCTTGGTCAATCAAAAAACTTAAACTCGCAACAACATTTCTGACTTTGCATACACCTCACCTACTTTTGCGTCTGGATATGCTTGTAAAATCTCTTCCCAAAACTTGTACGGTGGAGCATCTGTTACAGCATCCACTGAATGATACATCTCTTTGAAATCTTCAATACTTCCACCACTGGGTGAAAGTATCTTGGCCCACTTATCGCCATGATACCAGAAGTGATCCATATAATCATAGACGTTGTAACCCAACTCAGTTAAAGCTACAACCATGGTCTTGGTTCCGGTTTTCGAATATCCAGCTAAAATAACTTTCATTTTGTCGAATCATTCAAAGGAAGCTTTCTGCCAGCTAGAAGAGTAAAATAAAACCCTGCTTATAACAAAACATATTTCTTGCAAACTACTGTTGTATGAGACGGTTCGATTAATAATTAATTTATTAATAAACGGCCTGCCAGTCTGTGTGGCTCCGCTAGTAGAAAACTAACAAGGGCCTAAAGTGCAAATATACCCTTTATTTACACAATATCTCACTATCAAGAAGCGTATCTTGTAGTTTTATTGTCCATTTGTTCACTTTTGCCGTTTATGCTTTAAGTTGACCAAAAGTTTGTCTGCATGTTTAGATCGTTTAAAGATACGTTGCTACAGTCTTTGCAATTGCAGCACATTTGGTGAAGCTCGCGGGCAAATTTGGCAGTGTGAAGAAGTGTGGTCAGAAGTGCGTTTGCTTGCTATAACGCAATTTACACGCATTTGTATTGAGCTCGTGTAGTCATCACACTAACAGTGTTTTAACCACTTTAGATTGATAATGTCAGACTCCTACGTAGTATCTTTGATTATAATTTCTTTTTTCGTAAAAATGTTATTAATAAAATAAGTTATGTTCTTCCTGTATGAATTGTGCTGCCTGGCCGTTCATTGTTAATAATTATTAAATTATAATTTGCTTTAATATTTCATGTTGGAATTGGCGTATTTTTGCAGTAGCGCAAGTATTTCAATTACCACGCAGCTGTTTTAGTAATTACGACGCTTGTCGTAAGTTTTGGACATGTGATAGCTGAAAGTAAAAACCAACATCTAAGCCCTGCATAGATGAATTTGTTGTTTGGAAAAATACTTGCAATGTCAATGCAGAGCTAAGTTCTGAATGATGTGTTTCCAAAGCGAAATCTCACAAAACATATCCACTGTAATAATTGGCATTTTCTTCGCGCAAAAATTGCAACAAACTGTTGAAAACTAAAACCTAACAAACTTTAAAAAGGTTTCAGAAACAGCTGGAAAAGAGTTGGTATCAGTTAGAATATTTGGTTGAACCTTGGAAAGAACACGACAACTGACATGGTCAATTTCTGTACAATGTCTCACATTGTTCGATTCCTTGAGCAAGCATCTCACATCGGTGAAGATCTACAAAGAGTTATGTCAATGTAGTTGAGCATCAAAAACAAACATAACTTTAATTAACAACAGTCTTAGAATAATAAATTACTGCAGCCTCTGCATCAATTAAGCCCAAATATCCAATGAGCATCGAAAACAACCAATACTTTAACTAACGACAGTCTCAGAATAATAAATGACCGCAGCCTATACACCAATTAAGCCCAAATATTAGGTCAGCCTCGGCCTTGCGCTCAATGTCCTGTCTTCTTAGAAACAATAACGTACCACCAGACAAAGTTAATAATAAAGCGCTAATAAATAATAATACTTTCGTATCTTTGAAAGGGTATAGCCTATTTTTGACAATTTCATTCCTTATCAATCCACCATTTTCATTCAATGCAAAATCATTGAGATTAACCATGATCTTTATTTAGGCCTAAGCTTAATCTAAAGATCACAATTTTGTGATAGACCGCGAGTATGAATGACGTTTGACGAAGTGCAGGAGGAAATATGTAGATTTAAAAGTTTTAATTTAAAGTACAAGATCCCATACTTTATAAAAACAAACAGTGTAGAGTATGAGCATTATTTTCAAGAAAGCCAACATCACGAACTTTTTAAAATATTTTAAGGAAAACGGTAACTTCTCATATTTCCTGCAGCGATAGATCACAGAAGAAGACTTGTTAAAACAAACATGAAATTAAGTGTAGACATGATCCTGATCTTTCCATCAAATGAGGGATTTGACGTAGTGCTTGAACGTCTTGCGATGACGCTGAAATATTCGCGTTTGCTTTAAAATAGAATGTATTCGGCAGTAGATGTCGCCCTAACACATAACGGCAAGAGTCCAAACGTAATCTTCATCTTTCGCGGTGGGAAACACGTCCGTTTTGTCAACCTTGAAACGGCAGAACAACGGGCTTCAAAGGGTTGCCTTTTAAGTCTTGTTTTCTAGTCGCAAAGAAAGTTGTTGCTAGAACAGAATTGCGAAATGAAAAGAAGTTTATCGATTTTTTGTCAAATTTTAGATGGTTTAGTACAGTAAGGGATCACTCTAGGTGTTTGCTGACAAAACGAAACCTTAAGATCAATTCGACCATGACAGCCACATCTCCAGCCTGATATATTTAAGACTGGAACTGGTATAAGTCAATGTTGATGGAGTTTCACTCATGCAATGTAGCACAGCGATGTAATCGTATATTTGAAGCAAATTATTTGTAAAGAATAATTTGGTGTATGTTGCTATAGCATATAGGGAAGTGATACTAGCAAACCTTTTAAGTACTTGTAGGTTACTTGGTAAAAAGTATAGTAGTAGATAATATTTGGAACTTTGCGATATATTACTGCGATTTAATAGGTTTGTTCAACCAGAGTGTTATTTGACTAATAACGCAAACTCAACATTGAGCAAAAAAAGCAGCCAAAACGTTCTGCAAAACAGCTTGTCTGTTACAGTGAGTTCAATCGCCGTATTAATTCCATCTCAACGCGATAAGGTATTATAGAAGTACTGTATTAAGCACATAAGATACAAAACAAAAAAGGCAAGAAATAATGTTAAAGAACAACGATGTAAATGTTTATGAGTAGACTTGCAAAAACTATATATTAAATTTGGTTGCTTTTATTATTACAGTTAAATTTTGGAAATATTTTCTCCGTGCACTGCCGATCAGTTATATAAGCGCACTTTCGTTTAATAAAATTTGTGTCTCCTAGCAGATGCGTTCAGCAACCAGCCATCATGGCCAATATTCGTGGAGTTTTAAAGAGCTTTTGGACTTTTTCGCCCATGCTTTTACCTTTGTAATTTGGTGAGTTAATTGACCAAAGCGACGGCTGGGTACTGATTTGTTTTTCGTCTTTGCGTGCCGTGTCTGATCCTCGCCTTCAGCCCCCTCATGTACATCATGTTCTCCCATTTGTCATTGAACATTTCTTGGCTATCGAGTGAAGATATTATTTTACTTGATTTGACTGGACGTGGCTTGTAGTTCATTTAAAGTATAAGCCTATATGACTTTGTTGTTGCGTATACAACGTATATACTTGTTTTTTTTTTCACTGAGCAAAAGCTACGTTTGTTTTTCCCATTTTATGTAAAGTATGGCTCACACTTTGATGTTATAAAACATTTTCTAGTTTCATTTCTTGTCGTAAATGACAAACGATTCAACTCTTTTAGCGTACATTTATTCACCGAGAAGAACTACTTACTTTGCGCGAATTCTCTTTAACGCGCAGTCGGGCGTATACCAGCCCCTGGTATATTGTGGTAAATTTTAAGTCATGCATCAAGTTTGTGTGAACACAAGAAATGAAGTGTATAACCGTGCGATTGAATTGAAATTCATCTATCAAAGTCATGCTTGAATAAACATATGATTTTAAGCGCTTGTTTCCGATTCTTCCAATTTGTAGTGATAATGGCTGCCGCTCAGGTTCATGAAACCTTGTGAGAAAATAGATTGTTTTTTTAATAAAAAACTATCTTCTGTAGATTTTACTTTGATGTTAAATGTGTTAAAAAGCAAATCCTGATGGAAAAAATGATTAAAAAAGCATTATCTGGCTGGTTTAAGTAAAATGGGCTGGGAGTAAAAAAGTAATAAACTTTTAATGTCAACTACAAGCACGATCAGATAGCACGATCAGACGTTCTCGGATATTTCAGCCACGTAACCGTACTTTTAAGGGAACAAGCTCAATTTGGATTTTACTGGTATTTTACGATTTTCTTTTTTGGTTCATCTGCATATAGTCGAGTCCTCAAACATCTTACATTTTAAGGCCAAATCGCAAAACATTTTGTAGAAATCAATCAATTTGCAAATATTTTTATGGCTCAGCCTAAAGGTTAAAAAGAAATTATTGACTGTATTTTTGTTTATCATTATTTTGTAGTTGCGAGCCACCGACTTATTGACCAAGCACTTTATTGAATTTTGCCACGATCATTACAAGTAATCACGCCACTTAGTTGATCCCACAGTTCTCATCTTGCATATGGGCCTACAACCAACTATTTTTATCAAATCTTTTCTGATAAGTTTAGGTTTAACATACACCTTGATTCAAGTGCTTTTAAGGGTCATCCAACTTACGCTATTTACAAACATGTATTGTACTTATTGCGTGTATGGTTTCTAAATTGAGTTTAAGAAGACGCTGAGTAGAAACACAATGTTGTCTTAGCTGCCCCATCACCAACATATCAACGTGTATTGTCAATATTAAAATACAAATATGCTTGGTTTGTCATTTTATTTAGAAACGATCTACGTTGAAGTGATTCGGCCTGCTTGATCTGTATAGGCTTTATTGCAAGCAAATTGAGATGTAAAAATTATGCTTGTTTGTTTGCTTGGTTATTTGATTACTGGTACTGGTTTTGGCGGCTTACTTAGTTAGCCTAGTTAGTTAGTCGTTCGTGGAGTAATTATCAGTACATGCTGCTTATGTTACTTATTTTACTAGTTAGTAGGGGAACGTATTTGAGGGTGCGCCAATTTGATATACCAGACCAAATAACGGCTCAAAGTAATTATGACGTTATAGATTTTTATATCGACGATCGCCTCAAAACATTTAACACCCAAAGCGACCCTCAGATTGAAAAAGTTGTTGAGGAACGAATTTACCAACTTGATCCATGACCTTGGTTAAACATGAAATCACTTTATCATCAATTTTGCTTCGAAGTAAATGAGAAGATTTTTTCTTTTTATAAGAATAGTTACTTGTCCCAGTGAATTATAAACACGCAGTAACGTCACTTGCCAGTGGTAAGGTTTGTAAAATACAGATGACACTATACCTTTATACCTGTTATAAGGTAAGGTTAAAGTTTGTAACTTAGCCAAATTTTCTCGTCATTGAAAGCAAAGCCTGACCATTGTAATAAAATTGGAGTCTGTTGTCAATTCATTGTTTTATGTGTGATGCTATATTTGTGTCATTGATATCTAATGAACCCGCTAGTCTGAGCTTATGCTTGATTGACAGACGTTGAACACCGTATCAAAACAACAACTTACAATGTTCATGAAGGTTCTAATAAGAAAAACGTTTCTAGGGCAATCGCTTTGATTAGCGACGTGTTTTATGCACAATTCTCTGGTAGGGGTAAGAAACGGAATTCTAAATATCTGACTCTTTGAAAAATCCGGAATCATCTGAATAGCAGTTTTTTTAATACCAAGCTTAACTCTAATAGTTATATGTTAATTAAGGAATCGCATTAAATTACAGTTTTTGCAGATTTAAATGTAACTAACAAACAACGAGAGATGTTTTCTGAAACCTTTGAATGTTGGTAATTTAATGTCATATAAACTTGTTGCAACAAACCGATTTATAAAATTCAAATTCGTTTAGTTAATACAAGCAATTATGTACAGAACGTAGCGTGCTTCTGAGGCGTCGATTAGAAATAGACATATTTACATCATCAACTTTAAGTTGACCGGGCTTTAAACTCTTTTTATTAAATGTATCTCGATGAAACTTTATATGTTTGTAATGTAACGTGCTGCAAACTTGTTTTAAAGAAAAAATCTAGACAATTTATAGTTGTTTGTTTAAAACGGGCAATTTCATAAAGATGTTGGTAAATATTTGCAGGCATCGTTTAAAGTAACCCTGTGTTTATCATTAACATTGTACCTTGACCAAAGTCTAATACAACCCTTTTTGATCATTTTAAAGAAAGTTATGTTTTTATGTTTGATTTGTTTTCAGTAAATTGCATTGTATTATCTTGTGTAAAAACAACATTTTAACTTAACATGAATGTTTGCTAATATGAATTGCATTGCAAAAATTGTCGAAAGTGACAGAAATATATGCAAGTTTAATTTTGAAATGGATTGATACCGTACATAAAAAAGTTATTTGGAGATTTAAATTTGCTGAAATGATTACAGGTTATTGCAAATATGTTTATCCGAGTGCAATTTTGACATTTCTCTTAATGCTTCATTTGAACAAAGCGAAACTCTTCATTGTACAAGTTTACCAAAATAGTTGAAATTACATTTAATTTTTAAATAGATTGAAATACGACATTGCTTTTTTAACAGATTCATAACTCGAAAACATCACAGGATGTAAATTTGTGCCTCTTTAATAACGATTATTTTAGTGGTTTGAACAGATTTTCTCTTTTTTACCTTTAATGTAGGCCTACTTTATTCTGGAAACGGAAAGCGGTCTTCATGAAATCTCTATTTCAGTGTGTTCCATGAAATATTTGGAACATTTTTTGCTATAAAACTTGTTTCTGGAACAATTTTTTTTACAAAGATTGTTTCTGAAACATTCTTTGGAACAAATTTTGCGTCTGAATTTGTTTCATACTGCCATAATTTGTTCCAGAAAACTAATTATAGAGACGTGATTTGTTTTCTCAGAAAAAATTGGAATAATTAAGATTTATGACAGTAGCCAAATGTGTTGAAGTTCTATTTTTTGAGTCAAATTTTGTTACATACTCGAGTTTGGTAATTTGTTTCCAGAAAGTTTGGGAAATTTTTTTGTCAGAAATTTTGTTTCTGAAACATTTTTCGGAACAAAATTTGTGCCTAAATTTGTTACATGCTGCAAAATTTTGTTCCAGGAAACAAATTTAACAAACATGCTGTTTTTTTCAGAAAAAATCTGGAATAAAATTTATACCACTAGCCAAGTTTGCTCAAATTCCAGTAAAAAAATTTAATATTCAGTGTACAAGTGTTCGTTAACGCCATCTTGTGACTGCGAAAGTTTCGTAACAAATCTTTATAATTTCCTAACAAATTTCGAAACAAGAATTTGTTACATTTGTGAAACAAATTTCCTGGGAATTTAGAAGTCGGTATCAATTTTTCAAAAACAGTTTTTTGTTGGAACAAAATTTGTTTTTAATTACCATTCATGAAGAGAATATTGAAACAATTTTCGGACCAAATATTGTTTCAGAAACAATTTTTTCATTTTCGGAACAAAAATTGTTTCATGAAACAATTTTGGGAACAAAAAATTTGTTCCAAACTAGTATAACCATGGACTAACCATAACCATGGGAGATGCGAGCTCATTGTCCAGTGTTTCCCTCATTCTTTGTGGAAAGTGGGACACGTCCAAAAGCAAGTTGTGTGAAAGAACACTTCTCACTGAATATTCTGGTGAAATAGTTTTGAATAATAATTATTGTTTAAGTAATTACAGTATAAGCAAAATAAAATCACAAAATTGGCCTTAATTGTGACGTAATTCAAGGCTCTTGTGAAGTCAAGCGTAACCACAGACAACATGTAGCCGACTTCTATTGTCGATGAACTGGGCTTGCATTAAATTGCTTTGTTTCGTTGTCCTGGAATCAAAAGGGTTGGTTAAAAGGCTACACCGTTGATTGAAAATGGTTGGGCAAGGTGTAAAAAGCAATCGCTGAAAAATAAGGTAAACTAACGGACGCGCCTACAACATGTAACTTTATTTTAATTAACACTTCATGCTAAGTTTAGCAATTTTTTTACTTTTTCAATCTAAAAATGTCCAATAAAGTCGCAAATAGTGAGTTCACATATTTTTTAATCAGAAGTAACCTTTACCGGTGGCATAATATCGGCAAAAAGGACATCAGCAACAGAATCTGCTGTATAAGAAGTACCGAGTACCGGCAAAGTACAGAGCTACTTTTTTGAAATAGTACCAAATACTGGAAGAGTCGGTAAATGTTTGCCAAGTACCGGTACCGGTACCGTTACCGTCGGTATTTTCAAAGTACCAATTGCCCACCTCTGTTCATTCAACAGCCGTCTGCCGTTACGACAATCCATCCGCGATCCGTTATGACGAAAATTCAAAGACCTCGAAACTAGAGTCAAAACATGGCATATTATTTTGCAAATAAGGGTATTTTGGATACGCATCATTGGGCGCATCAGGAAAGATGTTTCGATGTCGTGCCTGATATCTTTAGCTGAATCTGAAGGCAACGGACAACGGTAACAGCTGTCGAGCGCAAATAGCACCCAGTGTATGGCTATAAAGCACACTATGGCGAATTTACGACGGACAAATGACAACATAATAGCAATTATGTTTACAATGTAATAAAGATAATGCAACCAGAGTATAAACAGCTGATTTCATCTGTGTATTCAATCACAAATGTATGTTAAAAAGGGTTAAGTCGATCCCAAGTATCCCAAGCAAGCGGAAACGGACCCATTGTGTCAATGCGTGGGATTACAAAGTGTTGGAAATAGTTTTCTCGGTTTGTGTTCGTCTCCTTTAACTGTTTGTTTAGGGCTAGGCCAGTGGTTCTCAACCTTTTTGGCTTACAGCACCCTGCAAGCAACCAAAGGATGTGGCGGCACCCACAGTCAAACCAAAAGGTTTTTGTGTTAAATAAAAATAAGTTTCGCAACCGTTTTCCTGGACTAGTGATTAGTGCGCAATAACTTTCGGTACCCATTCGAAACCTAATCTGTACCACGGTTGAAAACCACTGGACTAGGCCAATCAGCACGAGTCCTTTCAATTCTGCAGGAGTCATACCCTCAGGTATTACAATGGTATGACGTCATTGCGTAACAAATTCGGAACCTGAGTCACATTTGTTGCGAGTCCGGTGCTCGAATCAATCGGCAACGACACGTCGACAAATTTTTAAAAAGCTTTTAACCGAACTTTTACAAAATTTTGGTAGAAAACACCCAGAAGCTTGATTATGCCCCGAATTGTGTAGGCAATGTATACGCATCTACGTTTAACAACGTTTATACGTGAAACATGCGTTTCATGCGTTGATACATTTACTGAAATTTTCGTTTTTGCATTCTCATTTATTCGAAAAAACATACATTTATGCAAACGATAAATGACAAACCGATCCGACTTTGATTGTGAGAATAACATTGAAGCAAATAATTGATAAGTTAAGCTCGTCACAACGTAATTTGATTTCTAAACTAACAATGTGTGGAGAGATTGCTGAGATTCCTTTGGAAAAACTTTCCATCTACCTGTATGGCTTATATGTTGTGAAAAACTCGCAGTTGCGTATTCAAAGTATTTTGCACTAGGCCTACAGTATATGACACAAATTGAGTACAATATGGGATTGAAAGGTTCTGCACTGCGTAATACGCTCCAAACACATTACCATTTTTATCAAGCTGTTAAGGATTAACGAATGTCAAATATTTGTTGCTCAGCGCGTCGACCAAGCAACTGTATACGTTAATATTCAAGCTCAATGTATTGGCCTATGTTCAAGCAAACGCATGTATATATCCCGGTTTACTTTCAGGAAAATGTGTATTTGAACAAACTTTTTATGTGAGAAAAAGTTAGAAGTTGGCCTAGTTGCAGCAAGGATATGATGAGCATGTTTCGTGGAAAAAAACGCCTAATTTTCGCCGTAGTTGCCGCTTATTTTACTTTTATCTCTTTTTGGCTCAATTTGGACCAAACAGCATTAGACGAGAATCATCCAGCAAAGCAAAATTATCCATTGAAAAGGCAAAGTAGCCAAGGTGAAATGAGCGATGAAAACGAGCTGGCGTTTGACTGGCCAACAACAAGCTCGGCGTCGGAAAGCAAACACTTCACACCACCCAGTGAAGCTTTGGATCCGAATTCCGCTTACTATGGAAACATTTACAAGGACATGTATGGCCATCCTGTCCGCAATGCAAGTATCTATGGGAATGAAACGTTTAAAGTGGATTGGAAGAAATATTTCCCAGCAACTATGACTTCACTGAAGAAGTACGAAGTTCAAAATCCTACGCGTGATCCCGCAGCGTTTACAAGTGAGAAATCAACTGTTAGCCTGGAAACAAGTAACAAATCATTCAAAGTAGGAGATGTGCTTGTCGCTCATATACAAGCCAAAGATAGATTGAATCGAAGTAAAACTTTTGGAGGTGATTACTTCAGGGCGAGGCTAATTCGAACAGAACCAAATGGAAATTTAAGAGACGGAATTGCTTGCAACATTAAAGATCATTTAAATGGATCTTACACCCTGCAAGCTCCGCTACTAATGGCTGGTACGTTTTTCTTGGAGGTAAAGCTGGTGTGTCCACTAGAAGGAATTGCTGGATTTATAAATTTTACTTCAATGCGAAACAACAAAGGAAATTTTTTTCAGGCTATTTTACAGACAAACGAAACGGTGGAATGCAATATGGACCTAAACACATATGACGGGTGAGAACTACAGTAAATATCGCAAACTTTTTACTTTATATAAAAATTTTGTCCTATCGTAGCCCTATTCAAGGTAAAGTCTCTACAAATAAGACATTAGTCTACACTACAGGCTGAATACCGTCACAACTATTTGTTTATTCTTGTATGCATGGAACAGTGGACAAATTTCATCAGCATGTCCCACGAGATTGGGTGGTCTGGGATACTCATAAACTGACATGTTCTATAAAAATAGGTCAAAAATGTGTCCCGTAAGCAAGGCTCATCAATAATATAGCTTTATAGTTAACTTACATAAGTATATTGCTTATTTCCTTACCGTTATGCTGTACATTAAAAGAAAGTTATTTCATTACAGTTATGAAAAGACACCGATGTGCGATTACGGCAATCCAAGAAACGGAGAGACTTGGTTCTGTGTTTTGCCGCCTTCAAGGGAATGCTCACCAATTACATGGCTGGTTATTGAAAAAAAATTCCATGTACCGCCGTTTGATTACAGAATAAAATACCCACGAATTTATGGCAAAGTGGCACAAATCGTAGGATCAGGAACACAAATAGATGTTTCACTTGGGGCGTTCAATGATGAGTCAATCAAGGTATTAACTCCGCCATCCGTCTATTTGCACCAGGGGAATTGGATAAACACACTGAGCTCAAAACCAATTTCATCTTCAAACAACTTCCACGAGTGTCTTGAACACAAACCTATTTATATGTTTGGTGATTCGACAATCAGACAATTTTTCTACTTGTTTAAAAGTAAATTTGACCTGGAATTATATGGTCCAGGCAACAGTAAAGTTTGGCAACAACCAAAAACTGCAAGAAGTAAAGATGGCAAAAGCAAAATAACTCTTTATTACAGAGCCCATGGACCGCCACTTAGAAATCCAGGCCCTCCGAGTAGTCGACCTTACATAACTGATTCCATTGATGGAATCAAAGTTGAAAATGAATCTCAAGTTTACGTAATATTTAATATAGGCTTGCATCTACTGCAGGATGAAACATCTTTGTATGTCCGCCGTCTGTTAAGTATCAAAAAAGCCATTATTCGACATCACAAATCTTTTTCAAACACAAAATTTATTGTGAGAGGAATGAACGTAGTCGAAACAATTGACGAATGGCTCATTATGAGATATGAAACATTACTGCGGGAGATTTTTAAAAATATGACAAATGTATTTTATTTGAACTTATGGGACATGACTACAGTGATACCTCTAAATGATTATCATCCAACACTTCCAGTTTTAGATCAGGAAGCGTTACTTTTGCTCAACCTTATGTGTGAGGCATAGCGATTATGACCATTGATGACGTAAAAGTCAAAATTGTTTTTTGTTTGAGAGTTTGTAAGCCTAATTCTTTGGATGTTAGTTATTACACTATGCCTATAATCTCATACCAATTTATGACACTTAATAGAACTTCAGAAAAGCAGGCTAAGTATGGTTTTTCCAGTCGCCCAGTTGCTTGATTCTGACTTTTCAGCTGGATAAGGAGCATCGTTTCATCCAAAAGAGAAAAATTGTTATCATATGTTTCTCATTTTTTTATGTTTTAGGCTTCAAAAATAAACATTTTGTTTTTCGTTGTCATTTTCACAAATCAATGTAACTCTTGTAGTAATGGTTGATACAGAGGTGGTTTGTAAACACTTTTGTTTTGCCTTATTATTGTTCTAAACCAGAAGTTTGTTTTTGATACTTTCAGTCAAATAAATGTTTCAAACACTTCGATTTGGTAAGAAATATTTTGGTAGAAGCGTTGCCAAGCCTATAAATTTAAATACGCAGCATATTTAAAAATCAAACTTAGTTTTAAAAAGCTTACGAAGATTAAAATAGCGGACTGCGACAAACAACAACCAAAACGAAGATAGTTAACACTGTCACAACAAAATTGAATGAGATAAACAGCATATGCTTTTGATTTTTATGTATTTACATCAGAACACGACACTTCTCGATATATAACAAAAAACTTAAAAAACGTTTCGGTGTTTTCTCTAAACAAAAACTAGACGTTTAAAATCGAACAAGTTAAATTCACAAACTAAGTGTTAGAAACCATGGGTTATACAAAAGAAGAAATACATGCAGCCTTTCTATCAATCATCTTGGCACTTTATTTTATGATTTCCATATCTTTAAAGCGGGATGAGTAACCTAGACGATGTGTAACTTATAGTTTGCAAGCTATAGCTTAATGTTGGTTTAGGTAATAACCATGACTACAATATGGTAGCCTATTATGTAGGCAACACGCATAAGTTACATATTAAAAAACGTAAATTTTCAACCGGTCAACATTTCTTTTGAAAATCATACTTTTATTTTCATTGCTTGCTTTCGGTACATGTAGTTTGGTAGTCTCACATCGGTTTCTTTATGTATCTGTAATGAAGTAACTTTCTTATGCAGTATCGGTAATAAAAATAACATAATTAATTTTAATTTATCTATGACTTTTTATAGTTGTAGAATATATGAGGCTTGCCTACGAAGCACTTTCTTGTCCCATTCCATATCAGTTTATGACTGTCCCAGCCCGCCAGGTCCCGTTTGATCGTTTACTTTATTCAAATACAAAGTAGGCCTACGTCATACCATGTCTCCAGTCGAAGTTCTAAGTTTACAGGACTAACATCAATATGCGCATGCGCGTATTATTATAAATGATTCAAAATTCAGACCATGTCCTTACTTGTAAAACAAATGAGTATAGTTGTCCATGGGAGATGCGAGCTCAGTGTCCAGTGTTTCTCTCATTCTTTGTGGAAAGTGGGACACGTCCAAAAACAAGTTGATCTTGTGTGAAAGAACACTTCTCACTGAATATTCTGGTGAAATAGTTTTGAATAATAATTATTGGTTAAGTAATTACAGTATAAGGCTATAAGCAAAATAAAATCACAAAATTGGCCTTAATTCTGACGTAATTCAAGGCTCTTGTGAAGTCATACGTAACCACAGACAACATGTAACCGACTTCTATTGTCGGTGAACTGGGCTTGGATTAAATTGCTTTGTTTCGTTGTCCGGGAATCAAAAAGGGTGGTTAAAAGGCTACACCGTTAATTGAAAATGGTTGGGCAAGGTGAAAAAAGCAATCGCTTAAAAAGAAGGTAAACTCACGGATGCGCCTACAACATGTAAATTTATTTTAATTAACACTTTATGCTAACCTTAGCGCTTTTTGTACTTTTTTAATTTAAAAATGTCCAATAAAGTCGCAAACAGTGAGTTTACATATTTTTTAATCTGAAGTAACCTTTACCGGTGGCGTAATATCGGCAAAATGGCACCAGCAACAGAATCTGCTGTATAAAAAGTACCGAGTACCGGCAAAGTATGGAACTACTGTTTTCAAATACAGTAGTACCAAATACCAGAACAGTCGGTACATTTTTTGCCAAGTATCGGTACCGTTACCATCGATACTTTCAAAGTACCGACTGCCCGCCTCTGGCCATTCCACAGCCGTCTGCCGTTATGACAATCCATCTGCGATCCGTTATGACGAAAATTCAAAGACCTCGAAACCGGAATCAAAACATGGCATACTATTTGGCAAATAAGGGTTTTTTGGATACGCGTCATTGGGCGCATCACGAAAGATGTTTCAATGTCGTGCCAGCTATCTTTAGCAGAATCTGAAGGCAACGGACAACGGTAACAACTGTTGAGTGCAAGTTGCACCCAGTGTATGGCTATAAAGCACTCTATAGCGAATTTACGACGACTACGACGACTACGACGACCAATCAAATATATTGTACGCGCATTATCAGTAAAAGAATAAACACAGAGTTTCTATAGTTAATTGTTGACAAATGACAACATAACACCAAATATGTTTACAGTGTAATAAAGATAATGCAACCAGAGTATAAACAGCTGATTTCATCTGTGCATTCAAGCACAAAAGTAAGTTAAAAAAAGTTATTTCGATTCCAAGTTTCCCAAGCAAGCGGAAACGGACCGACCCATTGTGTCAATGCGTGGGATTACAAAGCGTTGGAAATAGTTATCTCGGTTTGTGTTCGTCTCCTTTAGCTGTTTGTTTAGGGCTAGGCCCGTGGTTCTCAACCTTTTTTGGCTTACAGCACCCTGCAAACAACCAAACGATTTGGCGGCACCCACAGTCAAACCAAAAAGTTTCTACATTAAATAAAAATAAGTTTCGCGATCGTTTTCCTGGATTATAGTGATTAGTGCGCAATAACTTGCGGCACCCTTGCGAAACGTAAATGGCAGCCCGGTTGAAAACCACTGGGCTAGGCCAATCCGCACGAATCCTTTCAATTCTGTAGGAGTCATACCCTCGGGCATTACAATGGTATGACGACATTGCGCATCAAATTCGGAACCTGAGTCACATTTGTTGCGAGTCCAGTGCTCGAACCAACCGGCTAACACGTCGACAAAATTTTAAAAAGCTTTTAACCGAGCTTTTAAAAAATTTTGGTAGAAAACTCCAAGAAGCTTGGTTATGCTCCGAATTGTGTAGGCAATGTATACGCATCTACGTTTAACAACGTTTATACGTGAAACATATGTTTCATGCGTTTATACGTTTACTGAAATTTTCGTTTTTGCGTTCTCATTTATACGAAAAAACATACATTTATGCAAATGAAAAATGGCAAACCGATCCGACTTTGATTGTGAGATTAACATTGAAGCAAATGATTGATATAAGTTAAGCTCGTTACAACGTTATTTGATTTCTAAACCAAAAATGTGTGGAGAGATTGCTGAGATTTCTTTGGAAAAACCTTCCATCTACCTGTATAGCTTATATATTGTGAAAAAGTCGCAGTTGCGTATTCAAAGTATTTTGCACTAGGCCTACAGCATATGGCACAAAATGAGTACAATATGGGATTGGAAGGTTCTGCACTGCGTAATACGCTCCAGGCACATTACCATTTTTATAAAGCTGTTAAGGATTAACGAATGTCAAATATTTCTTGCTCAGCGCGTCGACCAAGCAACTGTATACGTTAATATTCAAGCTCAATGTATTGGCCTATGTTCAAGCAAAAGCGTGTATGTATCCCGGTATACTTTCAGGAAAATGTGTATTTGAACAGAATTTTGATGTGAGAAAAAGTAACAAGTTGGCATAATTGCAGCAAGGATATGATGAGCATGTTTCGTGGTAAAAAACGCCTAATTTTCGCCGTAGTTGCCGCTTATTTAACTTTTATCTCTTTTTGGCTCATTTTGGACCAGACAGCATTAGACGAGAATCATCCAACAAAGCAAAATTATCCATTGAAAAGGCAAAGTAGCCAAGGTGAAATGAGCGAAGAAAACGAACTGGTGTTTGACTGGTCAACAACAAGCTCGGCGTCGGAAACCAAACACTTCACACCACCCAGTGATGCTTTGGATCCGAATTCCGCTTACTATGGAAACATTTACAAAGATATGTATGGCCATCCTGTCCGCAACGCAAGTATCTATGGGAATGAAACGTTTAAAGTGGATTGGAAGAAATATTTCCCAGCAATTATAACTTCACTGAAGAAGTACGAAGTTCAAAATCCTACGCGTGATCCCGCAGCGTTTACAAGTGAGACATCAACTGTTAGCCTGGAAACAAGTAACAAAGCCTTCAAAGTAGGAGATGTGCTTGTTGCTCATATACAAGCCAAAGATAGATTGAATCGAAGTAAAACTTTTGGAGGTGATTACTTCAGGGCGAGGCTAATTCGAACAGAACCAAATGGAAATTTAACAGACGGAATTGCCTGCAACGTTAAAGATCATTTAAATGGATCTTACACCCTGCAAGCTCCGCTACTAATGGCTGGTACGTTTATCTTGGAGGTAAAGCTGGTATGTCCACTAGAAGGAATTGCTGAATTTATAAATTTTACTTCAATGCGAAACAACAAAGGAAATTTTTTTCAGGCTATTTTACAGACAAACGAAACGGTGGAATGCAATATGGACCTAAACACATATGACGGGTGAGAACTACAGTAGATATCGCAAACTTATTACTTTATATAAAAATTTTGTCCTATCGTAGCCCTATTCAAGGTAAAGTCTCTACAAATAAGACATTAGTCTACACTACAGGCTGAATACTGATACAACTATTTGTTTATTCTTGTATGCATGAAACAGTGGACAAATTTCATCCGCATGTCCCACGGGATTGGGTGGTCTGGGATACTCATAAACTGACATGTTCTATAAAAATAGGTCCAAAATGTGTCCCGTAATCAAAGCCGATAAATAATATAGCTTTATAGTTAACTTACATAAGTATATTGCTTATTTCCTTACCATTATACTGTACATTTGAAGAAAGTTATTTCATTACAGTTATGAAAAGACACCGATGTGCGACTACGGCAATCCAAGAAACGGAGAAACTTGGTTCTGTGTTTTGCCGCCTTCAAGAAAATGCTCACCAATTACATGGCTGGTTATTGACAGAAGAGGCCGTGTACCGCCGTTTGATTACAAAATAAAATACCCACCAATTTATGGCAACGTGACACAAATCGTAGGATCAGGAACACAAGTAAATGTTTCACTTGGGGCGTTCAATGATAAGTCAATCAAGGTGACAGATCTGCCATCCGTCTATTTGCACCAGGGGAATTGGATAAACACACTGAGCTCAAAACCAATTTCATCTTCAAAAAACTTCCACGAGTGTCTTGAACACAAACCTGTTTATATGTTTGGTGATTCGACAATCAGACAATTTTTCTACTTGTTTAAAAGTAAATTTGACCTGGAATTATATGGTCCAGACAGCAGTAAAGTTTGGCAACAACCAAAAACTGCAAGAAGTAAAGAAGGCAAAAGCAAAATCACTCTTTATTACAGAGCCCATGGACCGCCACTTGGAAATCCAGGCCCTCCAAGTAGTCGACCTTACATAACTGATTCCATTGATGGAATCAAAGTTGAAAATGAATCTCAAGTTTACGTAATATTTAATATAGGCTTGCATCTACTGCAGGATGAAACATCTTTGTATGTCCGCCGTCTGCTAAGTATCAAAGAAGCCATTATTCGACATCACAAATCTTTTTCAAACTCAAAGTTTATTGTGAGAGGAATGAACGTAGTCGAAACAATTGACGAATGGCTCATTATGAGATATGAAACATTACTGAGGGAGATTTTTAAAAAAATGACAAATGTATTTTATTTGAACTTATGGGACATGACTACAGTGATACCTCTAAGTGGTTATCATCCAACACCTCCAGTTTTAAATCAGGAAGCGTTGCTTTTGCTCAACCTTTTGTGTGAGGCATAGTAAAATAAAGTGTTAGAAACCATGGGTTATACAAAAGAAGAATTAGATGCAGCCTACCAGCAATTACTTCTGCAGATTGTTTTGTGATTTACATATCCTTAAAGCAAAATGAGTAACCTAGACGATGTGTAGTTCGCAGGCTATACCTTAATGTTAGCTTAGGTAATAATCATGACTACAATATGGTAGCCTGTAATATAGGCAACACGCATAAAGTACATATTAATCACACATGTTAAAAATTGAATGCTTTGTGACATGTGTGCTTCACAATAATTGTTCTGCCTATTCTAGGTGGTTAAATTTCATATTCGATTCAATCTTCATTTCTGTTAAGATTGTGTTTTCTAATTTTGTATGATTTTGTTTTATCTGAATACTTTCAACTGGATATTTAATAAGGTAGCGATTCTTGGGCTATTATTTGTGTTGTCATGCACACTTTTATGGCACAAATTTTGTTGTATTTTTCGCTATTAAATAATTTAATTAGCCTCACCAACTCCGGAAGTGATTTCAACTCTTTGAAGGCTTTACATCAGATCTTTTCAATGGAAATCAGCTTGGTTGTTGTAACCGAAAGCCAGACAGTGCACTCTCTTTGCAGAACAACTCGTTTTGACGAACCATTGAGTAAATTACTGCCACAACATAAACAATGCCGGGCAATAATCTCTTACAGAATGCAATCAGCCATTAAACTGGCGATCTGCAAATAAACTACGAGTGTTGTCAAACAGATGAGGTCAAAGTTCAAACTCGCCTTTGTTTGGCGACGTTGAAACGCGATGGGACTTCTCTGTAAGATGATTGCACCATAACCATATAGATCGTGGCAACGTAGCATAAAATGTTTGGTTGGTAAAGATATTTTACATGTTTGGGAAAGATTACTTCGTCCTGGTGAAATTAACAAGTTTAGTATTCGGACTAAAGTATCTTTAGAGATGACGACAATTTCAAGTTCGGCGTCATCGGGCAAGTTCTGCAACTACTAAAAGATCGCTGCTTATAAACAAATATGTTTGTCGTATGAGAAAGTTGAAGTCAATAAACGTGCATAAAAACAGATACGATTAGCTGAACGTGTTCCATGAATACAAGTGTTTTTCTACGCAAGTCAGACTAAGAGATAAAAGTCGTCTGTTAATTTATTTACCCTTCAGGAATTTAACTTTAGCCTGGTTACGTCGGACAACTAAGGATTGAATGATTTTTAACTGAAAATGTTTCTTTGCCTACCATCAGTGGGGTAGGCCTGCATTGATTGATTGATAAACATAATTCCACTACAAAGGAATCTCACCATCAGAAAGGTTCAGCATCACATAAGGATGTCTGACCCTGGAGCGATGTGGCGAAACCTGGCGGAGTTTCTAGCTGTGGTGGTTGTGCTCTGCTTAACCCAACTATCAGTACCAGCAAGTGGACACAGCAAAAGTAAGTCGTCATAGCATCCAGATTAGTATCAAAAAAAAACAAGAGCGATAACGCGCTTGGCCAAAGCGCTCCTAGCAAGTCTTAAAAAGGCGACAAGCTCGTGAGCTATTTACCCAGGAGTAGCCTAAATGGGTCACCACCGTCATTCACTTTCACGGCAGACTCTTGTTTTATTCAGAGGTGTGTCTGCTAAAAAACGTCCGTTACAGCGAAGGCACTCAGTTTCAGCACGAATGGAAGCCAGGGTGCTTGTTGAATTGCACGTGCGTCATACAAGGAGAGAAAGCTTACGGAAACTGCACCAAGCGGTAAAAGAAGCTTGTTAGGAATTGAGTTAAACTAGGCTAAAGATTAACTGCATTTAAGTCCAATTCAGTCTGCAACTTGTAAAGTTTGTTTTACATCAACTTGCTGATTTTCACTACATTTTTAAACTTTTCACAGATGCAACCCGTTCTCTTATCCTCCCGGATGCAAAGTGCTACGTAATGCTTGCAAGTGTCCTTCTAAATATACTTGTCCAAACGGTGATAAGTGCCGTAATCCAGAGGTAGGAATGAATCGGTTCGAATCACATTTTCCAAGACTTGACTTGACTCGGATCCTAAATAGCAGCCTATAATTAATTGTTTGGTTTGTCCTTAAGATTTATACGATGCTAAAACTTAACATTCTGCAGACTGGCAAACTGTATGTGATCGGGAAAGGTTGGAAAAACGACTCTTGCAACTGCATCTGTTTGGGTGAGAGAAGAGGCGCATTCCGTTGCCAGTGCGCAAGTAAATTATAGTCCCTTATTTGCTTTATGTAAAATTTATCATATTGTGCTGGGCAATAGAGTCTGTAAATTGGTTTAAGTTAGTTTTGTGTTTCAAAAAGCAACCAATAGTAATAATAATTTCAGTATGCTATATATTAATATCATTCAATCGCATAAAGCTCTTTATATTCAGGCAACGAAAGCAAACCGATCGCTCAATTCAAGCGAAACGAAACGGAATCGACGAACGCAGTAATCATGAAAGATCGCTGCGTGCCAGATAAGAACATCACTTGTTATAGCTGCCGCACTCTAGGTCAGTGTACGTCATTGGCGCTCCATTTGAACTTATATATGGCTTTTAATTAAGTGATTGAATTATGTTATTTTGCAAGACGGCTTAATCCATGGACGAGAAACTGGCAGTAATTTCAGTGTTGTAACCGAGTCATTTTTTCTGACTCGAGTCAAGTGAAGTTAATTTGAATTGTAAGTTAAAGTTGTGACTTGAGTCAAGTCAGGTCAATGTATTGAATTCTAAAATGTTCCTGAAGTCACACTATGCGCTGCGTCACATTGGTTATCATGACGTCACGGCTGTCCTCAATACAGTCGGGTTGATGCTACTTTCGGAGAAGTGTAAATGTTTAGAAAAAATATTGGTTATTTGCCTAAAGCTCCATATTTCGCCGTCACAACTCTAATAACGCGACTCGAGTCATTTAGGACGTTTGATTCGAGTCAAGTTAAATCACGCAAAAATATGTGATACAATTCGAGTCAAGTCACACGAGTCATTAACGCACTGAGTAATCTACAAAAACCCTTAGGAATTAAGCTATTGTTTTAATCCTTAATCAGATTATTTTAGCTCTTTGGCTTAACGTTATCACTAATAGTAACAACGCATGGAGACCCTAATTGCTTTCGCAAGAGAAAATGTGACCGGTGGCCCCACCAATTCAATCAAAATGGTATAAAGACCACTCTGATGTGTACCTGTTATGGTCCGCGGGGATTCACCCAATGCATAACCAGGCGTCCGACAAGGAAACGAGTAAAAAGGTTTTGTTCATTCCGACTTGAATATCGTAAAGTCAAGTTTGTTTCAACGAAAATTAGATGTAACTAATTGATGATGTTTTGCAGATCGTACCATTCGTCTTCAGCCAACTCAATGATTGAAATGTATGTGAGAGAGGGGATGGACATTTTTAAAACTCGAACAAAACATTTAGAGTTGAGCGTGCACGGAACTAATTGACCCCAACATCAAGAGATTGTTCAAATTCTGACGCAGAAGTATCGTCTTATTTGTCAATAAAAACACGTCAATTAAAATGTGTGTTTTTCGATCTATCTAGCAACGAACGATTTTAAATTTTACTTTTGAGCAACTACGCGATCGTGTACCGGGATAACCTTTCGTGCAAAGCTGAAGAAAACGTTATTTCCAGAGGAATACCAACACAGGTCGAGAGTAAAAGGT
Source organism: Clavelina lepadiformis (assembly GCF_947623445.1). Classification (NCBI taxonomy): domain Eukaryota; kingdom Metazoa; phylum Chordata; class Ascidiacea; order Aplousobranchia; family Clavelinidae; genus Clavelina; species Clavelina lepadiformis. The sequence goes on from NC_135241.1 coordinate 24,294,705, forward strand.
GAGATTCAAAGGGATCTAAAGACAACAAGTAGACCTACGAATAAGCACAAAAATGTCCACGTCACAACATAGTTTGCTGCGCTGGTTAACAAGAAGCTTATTCGAGCTATTGGCTAAAAAGCTGGTTCGAATGTAAGTAATGCTCTAGCCCTAAACTCCCGAAACAATTAACCTAATAATTATCTAATAAAGCACTTTCTGTCTTCAACACTTCCTAGTACCAACGGTGGTACATGATATCCAGGAAACTGATTGATATCGAACTATTGAAGTCGTGTAGCACCGATGAACACTACGAGAAACACTGCGCTGTGATTAAAACTCACACTTGCTAGAATGACCAGATCAAGATCACTCAATCATAATCTGTATAAAAATCAAAGATGTCACACAGTACCGCTGTCGTAAAAGGTGCTAGTGTCGTCAATGTCTTAGCTTTGAATCAACAGCATTGTTGGTCCAGGCTAGCGTGAAAGTACTTACCAATTCCTCGCCTGGCAAAATGTGCAGTTGAATGGATTTTAAAGAGAGAAATTTCTTAAAAGTTTTCTATTCCAATTTCCAACAGTAAACGTGCTTCGCCTTGCATCTGTAAGTTATATAGAATTTGTATATGCACGAGAGAGCGAAAGAAAGTCATTAATAGTTGAACGTCTCCAGTGATTTTCTAATAGTTATGTTTTGTGCTTGTGTGGCCTTAAACATAATTAGCAATTATTTGATGAGCAGAGTGTTTAGTGTTAAGATCAACACAAATATGCCTGTTAAATAAACAGGTCTATCTACAGTACATTTCCTGTCAACGTAGACCCTGTTTAGCATACATAGATGATACAACATAGATCATACCAAGGCTTACTTGGCCTGACATAAAACATCTGCCGTATTTGATTTAATGCTTGTTATAATAAGTTATCATTGCAATGTCTATTGCTTTAATTAGCCAACGAATCTGGCCTAGCATATAGCAATGGACGTGATAGTAGCTGGGTACTCAAAGACTGAGACATCGTCCTTAGCTGCAGCTTTATCTCACTTAGGTTACAACGTTTATGACTTTCCTGAGCAGTTATATATATTGTATATACTGACTGTATATATAGGCTATATTTACTGAAGTTAGTTGCAACAGTTAGCACGTCAAAGTTTAAAGCAAAAATACTTCATCTGAACTTTGAGGCTTTGAGTAAGCTCATTGTCATTGACCGTCTCGGGCCCATTGCATCTCTCTAAAAGACCAATTAAACTTCTGAACAACTCTTCCAAACGTCTTGCTAACTGGGCCCACTTTAAGCGAGAGTCATGACCTCTCCAAATTTGTTGAACCTATCGTCGGTGCGGCTAAACGTAGGCAATCATAACATCATAACATTGACAAGCCCCAATCTCGCAGATGTCGTTCTTGACCAGCGGGCTTTATAAGAGGGTCCGCGCCGCCATTATTTTTTTTCTGCCCAGGTGCATTGTGCTGCAAATGTACACTGATGTGGTCTCAGTAGCCAGGTGGTTCGAGCGCTGGCCTTGCTATAAATCCTCTGGAGAATAAATCTTGGTCCTTGTTCGACACCCAGTGGCGACAAACCTTTGTAAGGCATTAACAGTCCTCGCTTCTGTTCAATTCTATAATATATATATCTCGACGGGAAAAATTTAACTTAAAACTTAAATATATATGCTATACGGTGCAGTAAAACACGTTCATTTTAAATGAGCAATAACAAATACAATCATCAAACAACACATCACTGGATGATCGCGAGCAGAAGCAGAAGCCTTGAAAAGCTCAGCAATGACGTTCCTGCAAACTGCAACGTTGGTTTCATCTTAACAAAACCAACGCTGAAAAAGTGAGCTTAACTTGTCAAGCAATAATTTTCCGGGATGAAACTTATGATACTTGTAAGTGACGAGACACAGGGTTAAACACAACAACACAGATGTGATTGCAGCTTCACGTTGTATTCGAATAAATGCCGGATGAGTTGCCATGAGTTTGTCACTGACATTTCCACCGATGTTTTCACGAGGGAAGGACGTGTCTGGAATTTCCTTTCCTAGAAACTCACACAAAGGCGCCCATCCTTGACGGACATCGTAGACCAGTAGTTTATCAGGAGGACAATTCTGAAAGCGTTAATTTGTTTCATGTTCCACTGCATATGAATCAAAACAATGCGACAAGCATCACAACAAACGATCTCACCTGTTAGCAATACTTGGTATGTTGTCTGAAGCCTCTTTTCAGTAAAATGGCATTGCTATGATAGCTTAAGTAAAACGGATGACGCATATGTAAACCAGATCGACACATGACTGAAAGTCAGAAAACATTCTAATTGTGAATACGTTGTTTTAAAACCTGGGATTTAGTTTATCTGATACAAAATGCTAACTAACTTGAGCGCGCGAACACACAAGTAAATCTTGTGTCTGATATCATCTTTATTCTCGAGCTGAGATAAATATTTTTGCACGCCTTCAACTTTGCGAGATTCTTCGTCGCTCGAGTTTCAATTATGCACCAGTTAGATCCGATGAAACAGACAGATTTTTTACTTTGCTTGTGTGTATTGTCTGAATTTTGGACTGTTTTTTTGGATCTCCGAACAGGAAAAAGCGGCCGTGATTGTCTTGCGCAAGTGCATGGCAATGTAGCACCAGTGGGATTACTTTATTCAAATACAAAGTAGGCCTACGTCATACCATGTCTCCAGTCGAAGTTCTAAGTTTACAGGACTAACATCAATATGCGCATGCGCGTATTATTATAAATGATTCAAAATTCAGACCATGTCCTTACTTGTAAAACAAATGAGTATAGTTGTCCATGGGAGATGCGAGCTCAGTGTCCAGTGTTTCTCTCATTCTTTGTGGAAAGTGGGACACGTCCAAAAACAAGTTGATCTTGTGTGAAAGAACACTTCTCACTGAATATTCTGGTGAAATAGTTTTGAATAATAATTATTGGTTAAGTAATTACAGTATAAGGCTATAAGCAAAATAAAATCACAAAATTGGCCTTAATTCTGACGTAATTCAAGGCTCTTGTGAAGTCATACGTAACCACAGACAACATGTAACCGACTTCTATTGTCGGTGAACTGGGCTTGGATTAAATTGCTTTGTTTCGTTGTCCGGGAATCAAAAAGGGTGGTTAAAAGGCTACACCGTTAATTGAAAATGGTTGGGCAAGGTGAAAAAAGCAATCGCTTAAAAAGAAGGTAAACTCACGGATGCGCCTACAACATGTAAATTTATTTTAATTAACACTTTATGCTAACCTTAGCGCTTTTTGTACTTTTTTAATTTAAAAATGTCCAATAAAGTCGCAAACAGTGAGTTTACATATTTTTTAATCTGAAGTAACCTTTACCGGTGGCGTAATATCGGCAAAATGGCACCAGCAACAGAATCTGCTGTATAAAAAGTACCGAGTACCGGCAAAGTATGGAACTACTGTTTTCAAATACAGTAGTACCAAATACCAGAACAGTCGGTACATTTTTTGCCAAGTATCGGTACCGTTACCATCGATACTTTCAAAGTACCGACTGCCCGCCTCTGGCCATTCCACAGCCGTCTGCCGTTATGACAATCCATCTGCGATCCGTTATGACGAAAATTCAAAGACCTCGAAACCGGAATCAAAACATGGCATACTATTTGGCAAATAAGGGTTTTTTGGATACGCGTCATTGGGCGCATCACGAAAGATGTTTCAATGTCGTGCCAGCTATCTTTAGCAGAATCTGAAGGCAACGGACAACGGTAACAACTGTTGAGTGCAAGTTGCACCCAGTGTATGGCTATAAAGCACTCTATAGCGAATTTACGACGACTACGACGACTACGACGACCAATCAAATATATTGTACGCGCATTATCAGTAAAAGAATAAACACAGAGTTTCTATAGTTAATTGTTGACAAATGACAACATAACACCAAATATGTTTACAGTGTAATAAAGATAATGCAACCAGAGTATAAACAGCTGATTTCATCTGTGCATTCAAGCACAAAAGTAAGTTAAAAAAAGTTATTTCGATTCCAAGTTTCCCAAGCAAGCGGAAACGGACCGACCCATTGTGTCAATGCGTGGGATTACAAAGCGTTGGAAATAGTTATCTCGGTTTGTGTTCGTCTCCTTTAGCTGTTTGTTTAGGGCTAGGCCCGTGGTTCTCAACCTTTTTTGGCTTACAGCACCCTGCAAACAACCAAACGATTTGGCGGCACCCACAGTCAAACCAAAAAGTTTCTACATTAAATAAAAATAAGTTTCGCGATCGTTTTCCTGGATTATAGTGATTAGTGCGCAATAACTTGCGGCACCCTTGCGAAACGTAAATGGCAGCCCGGTTGAAAACCACTGGGCTAGGCTAATCCGCACGAATCCTTTCAATTCTGTAGGAGTCATACCCTCGGGCATTACAATGGTATGACGACATTGCGCATCAAATTCGGAACCTGAGTCACATTTGTTGCGAGTCCAGTGCTCGAACCAACCGGCTAACACGTCGACAAAATTTTAAAAAGCTTTTAACCGAGCTTTTAAAAAATTTTGGTAGAAAACTCCAAGAAGCTTGGTTATGCTCCGAATTGTGTAGGCAATGTATACGCATCTACGTTTAACAACGTTTATACGTGAAACATATGTTTCATGCGTTTATACGTTTACTGAAATTTTCGTTTTTGCGTTCTCATTTATACGAAAAAACATACATTTATGCAAATGAAAAATGGCAAACCGATCCGACTTTGATTGTGAGATTAACATTGAAGCAAATGATTGATATAAGTTAAGCTCGTTACAACGTTATTTGATTTCTAAACCAAAAATGTGTGGAGAGATTGCTGAGATTTCTTTGGAAAAACCTTCCATCTACCTGTATAGCTTATATATTGTGAAAAAGTCGCAGTTGCGTATTCAAAGTATTTTGCACTAGGCCTACAGCATATGGCACAAAATGAGTACAATATGGGATTGGAAGGTTCTGCACTGCGTAATACGCTCCAGGCACATTACCATTTTTATAAAGCTGTTAAGGATTAACGAATGTCAAATATTTCTTGCTCAGCGCGTCGACCAAGCAACTGTATACGTTAATATTCAAGCTCAATGTATTGGCCTATGTTCAAGCAAAAGCGTGTATGTATCCCGGTATACTTTCAGGAAAATGTGTATTTGAACAGAATTTTGATGTGAGAAAAAGTAACAAGTTGGCATAATTGCAGCAAGGATATGATGAGCATGTTTCGTGGTAAAAAACGCCTAATTTTCGCCGTAGTTGCCGCTTATTTAACTTTTATCTCTTTTTGGCTCATTTTGGACCAGACAGCATTAGACGAGAATCATCCAACAAAGCAAAATTATCCATTGAAAAGGCAAAGTAGCCAAGGTGAAATGAGCGAAGAAAACGAACTGGTGTTTGACTGGTCAACAACAAGCTCGGCGTCGGAAACCAAACACTTCACACCACCCAGTGATGCTTTGGATCCGAATTCCGCTTACTATGGAAACATTTACAAAGATATGTATGGCCATCCTGTCCGCAACGCAAGTATCTATGGGAATGAAACGTTTAAAGTGGATTGGAAGAAATATTTCCCAGCAATTATAACTTCACTGAAGAAGTACGAAGTTCAAAATCCTACGCGTGATCCCGCAGCGTTTACAAGTGAGACATCAACTGTTAGCCTGGAAACAAGTAACAAAGCCTTCAAAGTAGGAGATGTGCTTGTTGCTCATATACAAGCCAAAGATAGATTGAATCGAAGTAAAACTTTTGGAGGTGATTACTTCAGGGCGAGGCTAATTCGAACAGAACCAAATGGAAATTTAACAGACGGAATTGCCTGCAAAGTTAAAGATCATTTAAACGGATCTTACACCCTGCAAGCTCCGCTACTAATGGCTGGTACGTTTATCTTGGAGGTAAAGCTGGTATGTCCACTAGAAGGAATTGCTGAATTTATAAATTTTACTTCAATGCGAAACAACAAAGGAAATTTTTTTCAGGCTATTTTACAGACAAACGAAACGGTGGAATGCAATATGGACCTAAACACATATGACGGGTGAGAACTACAGTAGATATCGCAAACTTATTACTTTATATAAAAATTTTGTCCTATCGTAGCCCTATTCAAGGTAAAGTCTCTACAAATAAGACATTAGTCTACACTACAGGCTGAATACTGATACAACTATTTGTTTATTCTTGTATGCATGAAACAGTGGACAAATTTCATCCGCATGTCCCACGGGATTGGGTGGTCTGGGATACTCATAAACTGACATGTTCTATAAAAATAGGTCCAAAATGTGTCCCGTAATCAAAGCCGATAAATAATATAGCTTTATAGTTAACTTACATAAGTATATTGCTTATTTCCTTACCATTATACTGTACATTTGAAGAAAGTTATTTCATTACAGTTATGAAAAGACACCGATGTGCGACTACGGCAATCCAAGAAACGGAGAAACTTGGTTCTGTGTTTTGCCGCCTTCAAGAAAATGCTCACCAATTACATGGCTGGTTATTGACAGAAGAGGCCGTGTACCGCCGTTTGATTACAAAATAAAATACCCACCAATTTATGGCAACGTGACACAAATCGTAGGATCAGGAACACAAGTAAATGTTTCACTTGGGGCGTTCAATGATAAGTCAATCAAGGTGACAGATCTGCCATCCGTCTATTTGCACCAGGGGAATTGGATAAACACACTGAGCTCAAAACCAATTTCATCTTCAAAAAACTTCCACGAGTGTCTTGAACACAAACCTGTTTATATGTTTGGTGATTCGACAATCAGACAATTTTTCTACTTGTTTAAAAGTAAATTTGACCTGGAATTATATGGTCCAGACAGCAGTAAAGTTTGGCAACAACCAAAAACTGCAAGAAGTAAAGAAGGCAAAAGCAAAATCACTCTTTATTACAGAGCCCATGGACCGCCACTTGGAAATCCAGGCCCTCCAAGTAGTCGACCTTACATAACTGATTCCATTGATGGAATCAAAGTTGAAAATGAATCTCAAGTTTACGTAATATTTAATATAGGCTTGCATCTACTGCAGGATGAAACATCTTTGTATGTCCGCCGTCTGCTAAGTATCAAAGAAGCCATTATTCGACATCACAAATCTTTTTCAAACTCAAAGTTTATTGTGAGAGGAATGAACGTAGTCGAAACAATTGACGAATGGCTCATTATGAGATATGAAACATTACTGAGGGAGATTTTTAAAAAAATGACAAATGTATTTTATTTGAACTTATGGGACATGACTACAGTGATACCTCTAAGTGGTTATCATCCAACACCTCCAGTTTTAAATCAGGAAGCGTTGCTTTTGCTCAACCTTTTGTGTGAGGCATAGTAAAATAAAGTGTTAGAAACCATGGGTTATACAAAAGAAGAATTAGATGCAGCCTACCAGCAATTACTTCTGCAGATTGTTTTGTGATTTACATATCCTTAAAGCAAAATGAGTAACCTAGACGATGTGTAGTTCGCAGGCTATACCTTAATGTTAGCTTAGGTAATAATCATGACTACAATATGGTAGCCTGTAATATAGGCAACACGCATAAAGTACATATTAATAAACGTGAAATTCCAACCGCTCAACATTTCTTTTGAAAATCATACTTTTATTTTGATTGCTTGCTTTCGGTACATGTAGTTTGGAACCAAACTTGTCTAATAATTTTTATCATAGTGTTGTGGTGAGGTTAGGCTGGTTGGTTGTTTCTTATAAATAATCCGACATATATAAAAATCTGACTCCGTACTCTGAACGCTTTTTTTGTTTTAACCTGGCGTCCGATTAAAGCCACATATTTGGGATTCCCCTACTGCCAACTGTTTTCAAGCGATTTTGCAATTCTTGGAAAGGTCTCGTTTGAGCCTTAATCTGCCAATTTTAGTTGGTTTACGGCCCGGTTCAGATAGGCCGTATTTGAGGTAGCATAATGTGTAGATTCATGACATCAAGCAGTTAACATAAAACGTTTTTATATCGATGCTAAATGAGGGAAGTGGAATCACAAACATTGCAGTTTTTTGTTGTTATAGAGATTTTTCAAAATCTGAACATCATTGATACAGTGCTTCCACGATTATCCGATCTATTTGGTACAATGTTTTCTGAAACGTGACCAGATAAGCAAAAAATTTGGGTAATTTAATTCGTACATTTGCAAGTCAATTCCTACATTTGCATTCAATATACAAGTTAAAATTATGTACATAACACATACCACTGATAAAACAACCCTTTTACGTTTCACATTACCTTTTGAACATGAATCCATCTCAAAACCTTAATAATTAGGCCTACCGGTTGTGTACAGTGTAGTTACAATTCCACAGCTGACACTACCACAGGACAGCAGCCCCTGATTGTTTTAATAGTGATGTAGTAAACTATATTATTGCGTTTTACGACATTGTGATGATTGGATTTAACGTGAAGTAAATTTCTCGGAAACGATTCATCCAACGACTAGTTAAAAAGCCATCCAGTTTTGAAATGTTGCCACAAAATAGAGCGAATAACAATCGAATGCCGGATAATCCAGGAAGCACTGTACTACCCGGTTTGCAATACTGCTTCGGCCAAAAATTCTTAGATGTTCTGTGGCCATACTCTGTGCATGAGTAGGCCTATCCAAAACTCTTTTGGTTACAACCGCAATATACAAATATACGGCACTTGGTGGCTAGACTAGCCTATGTTTTTAAAATCTAATCGAAAATTCGTAAACTATATAGGCGTAATGAGGTAGTGTCTTTGACTTAAGAGTCGGGTCTCTAAATGTTGGATTTTTGACCAGTGGGCCAGACTGCAAAGTTTGGCATAGACGCACTCAATACCGCTTTTTATGAGCTTCATTGGCGTTCTTAAGGTGCGTTAGTTTGCATTTAGTGACTTGGACAGAAATTCTGTGCACTCAACTTGCGATTGATTTAAGTTAAACTGTGTACATAATTATGTAGTTGTGCACCCAAATATGCCTGATTACTTTTTCACACCGCACAACTGTTCTTTTGTTTGTTTGGTACACCCAAGATCTTGTGGAAAACAGCAAGTCTCGCCGGTCGGCCATCTTCGAAATTGTAGCACCTGCATGCACAAGGTTTAGCAATGTGCATCCTTAACCTTTTTGTCTTCAGTTTATAATAAATAAACAAGAATTGAGGATTCAGTGCACGTCATTTTTGTCTTGGAAGTTGAGTGATTTAGTGCTGGCCTCGTAGTAGATACACATTCTGTGTTCAATACCCAGTGACCCTGTACCATTGTAATGTGTTTGACCAAGGCATTTTAGGCCCCATTATACTTGTAAAATTTCTTTGTTTATTTTACTATAAAGTAAAATTACTAAAAATGCAATTAGTCGAAAAATCTCGCGTAGGACTTCCCGAAATTTTGCGTGTCATTTTGCTATGCTTCTGGCTATTATTTCATGAAATCCTAATAAAATCACATATCTCTAACTATTGTAATAGAAGGTTAAAGTCAAGTCATTTTTGAGTCAAAAATGTTAAAATTTCATCAATTTTGACCTACAGTTTTGGCTTACCTAGACATGCGACCTTGAAGTTTTTAATGTGCCATTTGCTAAGTTAATCCACGCACTAAAAAACAACACCAGCTATGCTGGCCTCTTGTTGGTTTAAGACACTTTTTTAACAACTACGTAGAAGTCCAACTAAATTGTGGAAATTGCATACTTTCAGCGTGTACGGCTTATTAACAACGTTTGCTGCTGTTCAGTGGACCTGGTGGACAGTTCTAAATTCTGGCAATGCCATATAAAATATCAGAAATGCAACTAGGAAGTGAGTAACGACTGGAACTTGCACAAAGAATTGCTTGGTAACTAGGCTCAAACGATGAGGTATCATTGCTGGGTTTAAGTCACGCAAAGACTCTTCAGTTCGACGATAAAGATTGTCATTGTCACCACATCGTCATGCCAAAATTGGGAAAAATTTGTGTTCTCGTCAAAAAATGTCGTACTTTCCATTTGAACCGGTGGGTAGCTTGGAGATTTTGAGAAGAAACCTCAAACTGTTAAAACAATTTCTTTGCTGCTCACCAATTTGTCCATGACATACCCTCGCTGCACACCGGAGATCTCGTCGAAAACTATCATATTCTGCAGATTGGACCGGTGTGTTTTTGCAAATGGACAATGATAAATTTTAGTTGTCATTTTTTGAAAATTTGATTACTTTATATGTATTTCTGCTGGTGGTTATTCATGCTCTGGCAATGGTATGCAATTAAATAAATAGTGATGTTTTTATATTTCTCTGAATCTTTTATGCCATCATCACTATTCATTGTAGTTTAAGGAAGAAACTCTCAAGGTTTCCTGTTGCAAAATTTTATGGTGCGTTACCAAAGGGTTTTGTGATGGTTAAGTTTTAAATTTAAAAGTGTTCCAATTAGGTCATAACAACTGACTATTAACTACTGTTAGTCATAAGTATGATAGTTACATAAATAATGCCACCACCATCATTAGCAAATAGTTGCAATACTGCATACTGTTTTTCCATTGCTAAGCATTTTTACATTGAATTACTTATTTGTGTGCAAGCCTGGAAAGATCTTCATCTAAAAATTCATGGAATTGCACTTTTTGTCTGAAATTTACTAGAATGCATCACCATATATTCTGTTCTTCGAGTTTTCAATGGACGTTTGTCGCAATACTAGATGGGGAAAAATATTTTATATTGATGTTGTCACACGAATTCATATGAAGTAGTTTGCTAACCTAAATCATGTTCGTTTTGTTAATTTTTGTACTAGGTGCTGTGACAATTATCATGCAAAAGTTTAAGTGTAATCCAAACTTTAACAAGAGAATAAAAATAAAGAAAGCAGACATCACAGCATTGAAAGTTGACGCCATCACGAACGCAGCCAATGAGAGTCTGCTCGGAGGTGGCGGCGTTGATGGCGCCATCCACAGAGCGGCCGGGCATGAATTGCTGAGAGAATGTCGCACATTGAATGGATGCAAGACTGGTGAAGCGAAGATAACAAAAGGCTACAAGTTACCTGCGCGCCACGTCATTCACACTGTCGGCCCGATTGGTGAACAACCAGAAAAGTTGCAAAGTTGTTACTACAATAGCTTGGAGTTGGCTAGACGGAATAATTTATCTTCGATAGCTTTTCCGTGCATTTCAACCGGTGTTTATGGATACCCTAATGAACACGCAGCTCGTGTTGCATTAGGCACAGTTCGTCAGTGGATGGAAGAAAATGGAACAAACTTAAATTTGAAAATCATCTTTTGTCTTTTCCTAGAAATCGATAAATATCACTATGGACAGTTAGTTGATGTCTACTTTCCTGGTTTCAGCGCAAAATCTGTTAAAAGCAAACCAGAATTAGATTCTCATGCTGGTAGTGATAAGATCCAAGACAACAATGTTCAGGAGAGCAATTCATCGAGAGAGCGTCCTTCTCAAGATGGCGTGGATGCAATAAACAGAGCAGGAGCTGTTTCATCCTCACCTGCTGGTGGTAACGAGAAAACCAAGGAAGCCGTCACTGATTTAGATGACGATAAGAAAGAAAAGAAGAACTCGGAAAAAGTCGTGACTGAGCAGCAAGAGGAAGTGGACACTTTGACTGAAGATAAATCAAAAACAAAAGAAGAGCAAAAAGATGTGGAAGCACTTGGGTCTAAAGATTTAAAAGAGTATGAAACTAAAGATGAAGATAAACGTCCATCCAAAGCTGCAAAGGAGCATGGTTCTAAAGATGCTGAAAAGCACCCAGTTAAGGAAAAACGGAAATCCCAAGATGTAGACCAAAGTAGAATGGAAGGTGCAGATGAAACTGAACCTGATGATAAACCTACAGACTCTGAATCCTGTGCTCACTCTGAAAATGGAACTTCTTTTAAAAAGCAAGAAAAAGGTGTTGATGTAGACACTTATAAGCAGATCCCGTCAGAATTTGTGTGAATGTACATTGCGTAAGACCATCAACTCGTTTTAATTGAATGCTTTGTGACATGTGTGCTTCACAATAATTGTTCTGCCTATTCTAGGTGGTTAAATTTCATATTCGATTCAATCTTCATTTCTGTTAAGATTGTGTTTTCTAATTTTGTATGATTTTGTTTTATCTGAATACTTTCAACTGGATATTTAATAAGGTAGCGATTCTTGGGCTATTATTTGTGTTGTCATGCACACTTTTATGGCACAAATTTTGTTGTATTTTTCGCTATTAAATAATTTAATTAGCCTCACCAACTCCGGAAGTGATTTCAACTCTTTGAAGGCTTTACATCAGATCTTTTCAATGGAAATCAGCTTGGTTGTTGTAACCGAAAGCCAGACAGTGCACTCTCTTTGCAGAACAACTCGTTTTGACGAACCATTGAGTAAATTACTGCCACAACATAAACAATGCCGGGCAATAATCTCTTACAGAATGCAATCAGCCATTAAACTGGCGATCTGCAAATAAACTACGAGTGTTGTCAAACAGATGAGGTCAAAGTTCAAACTCGCCTTTGTTTGGCGACGTTGAAACGCGATGGGACTTCTCTGTAAGATGATTGCACCATAACCATATAGATCGTGGCAACGTAGCATAAAATGTTTGGTTGGTAAAGATATTTTACATGTTTGGGAAAGATTTCTTCGTCCTGGTGAAATTAACAAGTTTAGTATTCGGACTAAAGTATCTTTAGAGATGACGACAATTTCAAGTTCGGCGTCATCGGGCAAGTTCTGCAACTACTAAAAGATCGCTGCTTATAAACAAATATGTTTGTCGTATGAGAAAGTTGAAGTCAATAAATGTGCATAAAAACAGATACGATTAGCTGAACGTGTTCCATGAATACAAGTGTTTTTCTACGCAAGTCAGACTAAGAGATAAAAGTCGTCTGTTAATTTATTTACCCTTCAGGAATTTAACTTTAGCCTGGTTACGTCGGACAACTAAGGATTGAATGATTTTTAACTGAAAATGTTTCTTTGCCTACCATCAGTGGGGTAGGCCTGCATTGATTGATTGATAAACATAATTCCACTACAAAGGAATCTCACCATCAGAAAGGTTCAGCATCACATAAGGATGTCTGACCCTGGAGCGATGTGGCGAAACCTGGCGGAGTTTCTAGCAGTGGTGGTTGTCCTCTGCTTAACCCAACTATCAGTACCAGCAAGTGGACACGGCAAAAGTAAGTCGTCACAGTATTCAGAATAGTATCAAAAAAAAACAAGAGCGATAAGGCGCTTGGCCAAAGCGCTCCTAGCAAGTCTTAAAAAGGCGACAAGCTCGTGAGCTATTTACCCAGGAGTAGCCTAAATGGGTCACCACCGTCATTCACTTTCACGGCAGACTCTTGTTTTATTCAGAGGTGTGTCTGCTAAAAAACGTCCGTTACAGCGAAGGCACTCAGTTTCAGCACGAATGGAAGCCAGGGTGCTTGTTGAATTGCACGTGCGTCATACAAGGAGAGAAAGCTTACGGAAACTGCACCAAGCGGTAAAAGAAGCTTGTTAGGAATTGAGTTAAACTAGGCTAAAGATTAACTGCATTTAAGTCCATTTCAGTCTGCAACTTGTAAAGTTTGTTTTACATCAACTTGCTGATTTTCACTACATTTTTAAACTTTTCACAGATGCAACCCGTTCTCTTATCCTCCCGGATGCAAAGTGCTACGTAATGCTTGCAAGTGTCCTTCTAAATATACTTGTCCAAACGGTGATAAGTGCCGTAATCCAGAGGTAGGAATGAATCGGTTCGAATCACATTTTCCAAGACTTGACTTGACTCGGATCCTAAATAGCAGCCTATAATTAATTGTTTGGTTTGTCCTCAAGATTTATACGATGCTAAAACTTAACATTCTGCAGACTGGCAAACTGTATGTGATCGGGAAAGGTTGGAAAAACGACTCTTGCAACTGCATCTGTTTGGGTGAGAGAAGAGGCGCATTCCGTTGCCAGTGCGCAAGTAAATTATAGTCCCTTATTCGCTTTATGTAAAATTTATCATATTGTGCTGGGCAATAGAGTCTGTAAATTGGTTTAAGTTAGTTTTGTGTTTCAAAAAGCAACCAATAGTAATAATAATTTCAGTATGCTATATATTAATATCATTCAATCGCATAAAGCTCTTTATATTCAGGCAACGAAAGCAAACCGATCGCTCAATTCAAGCGAAACGAAACGGAATCGACGAACGCAGTAATCATGAAAGATCGCTGCGTGCCAGATAAGAACATCACTTGTTATAGCTGCCGCACTCTAGGTCAGTGTACGTCATTGGCGCTCCATTTGAACTTATATATGGCTTTTAATTAAGTGATTGAATTATGTTATTTTGCAAGACGGCTTAATCCATGGACGAGAAACTGGCAGTAATTTCAGTGTTGTAACCGAGTCATTTTTTCTGACTCGAGTCAAGTGAAGTTAATTTGAATTGTAAGTTATAGTTGTGACTTGAGTCAAGTCAAGTCAATGTATTGAATTCTAAAATGTTCCTGAAGTCACACTATATTTATATTATTTATATTATATTTTATATTATTTATTATTTATTTATCACTATATTTATATATATATTTATAGCTCCATATTTCGCCGTCACAACTCTAATAACGTGACTCGAGTCATTTAGGACGTTTGATTCGAGTCAAGTTAAATCACGCAAATATATGTGATACAATTCGAGTCAAGTTACACGAGTCATTAACGCACTGAGTAATCTACAAAAATCCTTAGGAATTAAGCTATTGTTTTAATCCTTAATCAGATTATTTTAGCTCTTTGGCTTAACGTTATCACTAATAGTAACAACGCATGGAGACCCTAATTGCTTTCGCAAGAGAAAATGTGACCGGTGGCCCCACCAATTCAATCAAAATGGTATAAAGACCACTCTGATGTGTACCTGTTATGGTCCGCGGGGATTCACCCAATGCATAACCAGACATCCGACAAGGAAACGAGTAAAAAGGTTTTGTTCATTCCGACTTGAATATCGTAAAGTCAAGTTTGTTTCAACGAAAATTAGATGTAACTAATTGATGATGTTTTGCAGATCGTACCATTCGTCTTCAGCCAACTCAATGATTGAAATGTATGAGACAGAGGGGATGGACATTTTTAAAACTCGAACAAAACATTTAGAGTTGAGCGTGCACGGAACTAATTGACCCCAACATCAAGAGATTGTTCAAATTCTGACGCAGAAGTATCGTCTTATTTGTCATTAAAAACACGTCGATTAAAGTGTGTGTTTTTCGATCTATCTAGCAACGAACGATTTTAAATTTTACTTTTGAGCAACTACGCGATCGTGTACCGGGATAACCTTTCGTGCAAAGCTGAAGAAAACGTTATTTCCAGAGGAACACCAACACAGGTCGAGAGTAAAAGGTGAGATTCAAAGGGATCTAAAGACAACAAGTAGGCCTACGAATAAGCACAAAAATGTCCACGTCACAACATAGTTTGCTGCGCTGATTAACAAGAAGCTTATTCGAGCTATTGGCTAAAAAGCTGGTTCGAATGTAAGTAATGCTCTAGCCCTAAACTCCCGAAACAATTAACCTAATAATTACCTAATAAAGCACGTTCTGTCTGCAACACTTCCTAGTACCAACGGTGGTACATGATATCCAGGAAACTGATTGATATCGAACTATTGAAGTCGTGTAGCACCGATGAACACTACGAGAAACACTGCGCTGTGATTAAAACTCACACTTGCTAGAATGACCAGATCAAGATCACTCAATCATAATCTGTATAAAAATCAAAGATGTCACACAGTGCCGCTGTCGTAAAAGGTGCTAGTGTCATCAATGTTTTAGCTTTGAATCAACAGCATTGTTGGTCCAGGCTAGCGTGAAAGTACTTACCAATTCCTCGCCTGGCAAAATGTGCAGTTGAATGGATTTTAAAGAGAGAAATTTCTTAAAAGTTTTCTATTCCAATTTCCAACAGTAAACGTGCTTCGCCTTGCATCTGTAAGTTATATAGAATTTGCATATGCACGAGAGAGCGAAAGAAAGTCATTAATAGTTGAACGTCTCCAGTGATTTTCTAATAGTTATGTTTTGTGCTTGTGTGGCCTTAAACATAATTAGCAATTATTTGATAAGCAGAGTGTTTACTGTTAAGATCAACACAAATATGCCTGTTAAATAAACAGGTCTATCTACAGTACATTTCCTGTCAACGTAGACCCTGTTTAGCATACATAGATGATACAACATAGATCATACCAAGGCTTACTTGGCCTGACATAAAACATCTGCCGTATTTTATTTAATGCTTGTTATAATAAGTTATCATTGCAATGTCTATTGCTTTAATTAGCCAACGAATCTGGCCTAGCATATAGCAATGGACGTGATAGTAGCTGGGTACTCAAAGACTGAGACATCGTCCTTAGCTGCAGCTTTATCTCACTTAGGTTACAACGTTTATGACTTTCCTGAGCAGTTATATATATTGTATATACTGACTGTATATATAGGCTATATTTACTGAAGTTAGTTGCAACAGTTAGTACGTCAAAGTTTAAAGCAAAAATACTTCGTCTAAACTTTGAGGCTTTGAGTAAGCTCATTGTCATTGACCGTCTCGGGCCCATTGCATCTCTCTAAAAGACCAATTAAACTTCTGAACAACTCTTCCAAACGTCTTGCTAACTGGGCCCACTTTAAGCGAGAGTCATGACCTCTCCAAATTTGTTGAACCTATCGTCGGTGCGGCTAAACGTAGGCAATCATAACATCATAACATTGACAAGCCCCAATCTCGCAGATGTCGTTCTTGACCAGCGGGCTTTATAAGAGGGTCCGCGCCGCCATTATTTTTTTCTGCCCAGGTGCATTGTGCTGCAAATGTACACTGATGTGGTCTCAGTAGCCAGGTGGTTCGAGCGCTGGCCTTGCTATAAATCCTCCGGAAAATAAATCTTGGTCCTTGTTCGACACCCAGTGGCGCCAAACCTTTGTAAGGCATTAACAGTCCTCGCTTCTGTTCAATTCTATAATATATATATCTCGACGGGGAAAATTTAACTTAAAACTTAAATATATAAGCTATACGGTGTAATAAAACACGTTCATTTTAAATGAGCAATAACAAATACAATCATCAAACAACACATCACTGGATGATCGCGAGCAGAAGCAGAAGCCTTGAAAAGCTCAGCAATGACGTTCCTGCAAACTGCAACGTTCGTTTCATCTTAACAAAACCAACGCTGAAAAAGTGAGCTTAACTTGTCAAGCAATAATTTTCCGGGATGAAACTTATGATACTTGTAAGTGACGAGACACAGGGTTAAACACAACAACACAGACGTGGTTGCAGCTTCTCGTTGTATTCGAATAAATGCCGGATGAGTTGCCATGAGTTTGTCACTGACATTTCCAGCAACGTTTTCATGAGGGAAGGGCTTGTCTGGAATTTCCTTTCCTAGGAACTCACACAAAGGCGCCCATCCTTGACCGACATCGTAGACCAGCAGTTTATCAGGAGGACAATTCTGAAAGCGTTAATTTGTTTCATGTTCCACTGCATATGAATCAAAACAATGCGACAAGCATCACAACAAACGATCTCACCTGTTGGCAATACTTGGTATGTTGTCTGAAGCCTCTTTTCAGTAAAATGACATTGCTATGATAGCTTAAGTAAAACGGATGACGCATATGTAAACCAGATCGACACATGACTGAAAGTCAGAAAACATTCTAATTGTTAATACGTTGTTTTAAAACCTGGGATTTAGTTTATCTGATACAAAATGCTAACTAACTTGAGCGCGCGAACACACAAGTAAATGTTGTGTCTGGTATAATCTTTATTCTCGAGCTGAGATAAATATTTTTGCACGCCTTCAACTTCGCGAGATTCTTCGTCGCTCGAGCTCCAGTTATGCACCAGTTAGATCCGATGAAACAGACAGATTTTTTACTTTGCTTGTGTGTATTGTCTGAATTTTGGACTGTTTTTTTGGATCTCCAAACAGGAAAAAGCGCCCGTGATTATCTTGGCAATGTAGCACCAGTGGGATTTGAACACGAGCCGCATTATTGCGGTATAGAGTATGAGTATAGAATTGGACTCACCGTTATTACGACAAAATTTAAAAAACTTCCATCCTGTTGGTGAAAGTATTTGCATGATTTTATAGGTGAAATTCTTTCTTAAAACCTCGTTGTGTTTGCTGTAGCTCTTGTACCAATCGTCCTCTTCTCTTGTGGTTAAAATAATCTGAAACGTTTAAACACTTGAGTGTGATATTTGCTTCCAATCCCAAAATATTACAGACATGAAAGAAAATACGACTTTGAGAAAGACAGACAGCTTGTTGGTGTCAGGATGCTCTTTTCTAATAAAGTTCTAAACCTTGTTTCTTTATAATCTCTATGCTTCGTGTTAAGTATTATTTCTATGTTATTGAGAAACTGTTAATGAAACGTTTTTATGACAAAACCCAGTCCAATGTCTGGAATTGCTTGAATCATCTGCGTGATTATAGAGTAGAGTAGGTTTGGTTTATTGCAATAGTATAGTTTCAACAATACTTACCTTAGTATCTGGGAAAACTTGTAATAGCTCTTCCCAAATCAAGTTAGGCGGGCAGTCAGTCACTGCATCCACTGACTGATACATCTCTTTGAAATCTTCAATACTTCCACCACTGGATGAAAGTATCTTGGTCCACTTATCGCCATGATACCAGAAGTGATCAAGAAAATCATAGACGGTGTAACCCAACTCAGATAAAGCTGCAGCCAAGGACGTTGTCCCAGTCTTTGAGTACCCAGCTACTATCACTTTCATTGCTATATGCTATACCACATTCGCTGGGGTTACTAAAGCATTCGAAATTACGATAATTTATTACAGCTGATAGTAAATAATATGAGACAGGTGTTTTATGCCGGTTCAATGGACCTTAGCATAGTCTGTGTTATATATCATCTATGTATACTAAACAGGATCTACGTTGACAGGAAATATACTGTAGAGTAGCGCATTTGTGTTTGTTTTTACACTTACGGTATCAAAACGTTGCTAATTACATTAAAAGCCAGGTAAGCACCAAACACTAACAGACAATCACAACGGCATAAAATGTGCAAAAATGTTGCTATAGTCAGTACCCAGGAGAGAAATTTGAAAAAATTATTGTAGCAAATGACCAAAACTTAACAATTTCATTCTTAGTATTATATATTTTTGGTTGGTTTTCAGCATCGGTGCTCGCAAATGCCAATTCGGTTCCAGTTCCAATTTGTTCCAGTCCCAATGCGTGCGGAGAAGAAAATAGCTTCGTTCTTCAAGTCAACAAAAACGGCCAAGTTGTTGTTTTGGCTGAACAGGAAACCGGATGCTCGTTGTTGGTGTAGTTGTATCCCAAGCCACTATGGTGACAGTTGAAGTCACTGCGTGCAGACTTGAGGGAAAAGGGACCAGAATCGGAAACAGGTTTATATGGTGATGTGGCGATTGACTTGGCCTGCCACTGATGATGACGCCACTAAACAAGTGCGGCCAGCTCTCACCTAAGCAGGCCAAGTATATAACAGCCGAGTATATCCATCCATAAGTCGCGTTGACTTTTGGTTTGTGGTCTGAATTGGCAGCAGCAAGCGAGACGCTACAGTGAAGTGCCTTGGAGGCCAGCTTTGGTGGTCCGATAATTAATCTTTAAGTTAGCTTGATAAACTCCTTTTATGATTAAACTAGTCAGTTATTGTCACGGTACGGTAAAGATTTGGGTAACAATTGTCAACTTAAAATAGCAGTGTTCGACTAAAAATCTTAAAATACCGGTAACCTCTGTGAAGTTAATTTAGCTGGTAAAATTGCATAGTTACCATGTAATAGTGTTTAGTGCCAAATTTTCACGTTCATGTTTCACGTTCACGTTCACGTTCATGTTTGCCCACCAACCAAAAATTAATTTTCTTTTATTCTTTCATAGCATACTTTGTACAAGTTATAGACGTCATCCGGATTTCAACCAATCAGGTGTCATATAATTTTCATAATCTTCATAATCTCCAACTGAACATTTGTATTTAAGGTATGTACTTAAGATAAGATATGGGGAAGATATCTTTTTATTTGAATTAACTAAATGTTCTTGAAAACTCCTTTTGTCTATTCAACTCTTGACTCCACTGTTTATGCTCTCGCTTATTTATTTCTTCCAACCAGCAAAATATTTATAATGTTTAAATTCTTAAGTATACTCCAAATGTGGTCATATTTTTATTGCATTAGAAGAAATTATGCGTGCACTATTTCCCAATACACACTTTTCAGAAAAGAGAAACTTGACTAAAACCATTCCTATTTATCTGATATGCTATAAAGCTATAAGTATAGCATATCAAAAAATATATGTCACAGAATATCTTATTTCTAGCCACTAACACTTTGACAGCACTTTTACGTCACTGAGATATGTTAACAAGAAGACGTGTAAATTCGTAAAACGCTGAGTGCTACCACAAGCTCTTGAAAAGCACTTTCAAAGACCAAATCTTACATAAATCTTACTTAAATCTAAACCCAGCAAACTATTTTATGTTTCAAGGGCTATCATGTAGAGTTGTAGACCGACATGTAGACAAAAATCCAGTCGCAAGTGGGCCTACACATTCAGATAGCTGGAATAACAGCTATATCCCGGCTTACTTCGCGTTGCTTCCTATGTTTTACCAAGTAGCCGCGCTCTAGAAACCTATACAACGGTTCGTGCATTATGTTGCAGGAAATCATGTGTGCGAGTAAGTATTCGCCAGTTTTGTTCATTGTAATTAATTCGTTTCTTTTGCGCAGGAAATTACTCACAAACAAACGCACGGCATATCTATAAGCAAATCACGTGAGTGCAACCAGGCTTGCTGCTGAAGAAAGGACAATAATATGCCGATTAAGTTCACATCCCGTTTAAGTTAGCAAAAAATCTTCGCAAAATCTACAGATTCGATTTTTTCGAAAGTTTGTGTGTACTTGCAGTAAACCAAACATATCATTAAAAACATGTCAATTTGTCATCAAAAAAGTTAAACAAGCAACTTTTGTAAATTTGAATGTTAATAAAACATATCATGACCCGTCAGCTGATGCATATTGCAGCAGGCTAATTAGAAATTGCGTCTGTTGTACATACAAAAAGTTAAGCTGACTTTAGTCAAGGCATCCATCAATCTTGAATGGTTACTGGCCAGTGCCTTCAGCTTTGCTCATATTATATATATTACCCCCAACGTTACGTGATAACAGCTACTGTATTGACAAATTAATGATTGTTAAGTTCGCACAAACTACGCAGAATCAAATTGCGAACTTAACAGGAATCAACTGTGCTTAATCATATGTACAAAAAAGTGGCAAGCACAGGAAAACATACACGATTAGTTACAGGACAGCTGACATCATGGTTAGCAAGATACGGGAAATGATCATTTTATCGACGCTCTGCTACATATGCTTCGGTATGTCCTGCATATAGCTTTTGTGTATGCGCGAGAGAATTGTTGAATGTGTGTTATGTTTGCGCAAAAACTCGGGCCTAGTCAGTGAAATGTTTGCTTGTCACGTAATAACCCGATAGACAAACGTTCTTACCTGCTGAGACCAGAAAGCAACGTTAGCAAGTTTTCACGAATTATAACGACCGGTGGTTGCCTGTAGTTGTGAACAATTCGTCTGGTGCAATAAACTGTGGAAAACTGTAATGAAGATTATTGTGGCTGGATATTCGAAGACTGGGACCAAGTCAATGGTGTTGGCTTTATCTGAGTTAGGTTACAATGTTTACGATTTCTTTGACCACTTCTGGTATCATGGCGACCAATGGGCCCGGATTTATTCATCGGGCAGTGGTGGAACCATTGAGGATTTCAAAGAGATGTATCAGTCAGTGGATGCTGTCACTGATGCCCCACCATACATGTTTTGGGAAGAGATTTTGCAAGCATTTCCTGATGCTAAGGTAAGTTGTTAAAGTATTTTTCTTAACCAGGTGTTTTCAACCAGTGGAGCGAAGCCTATCGAAAAGCAATTATTTGGATCCCTAAATTTTCAACTTATTGTCATCAAAAACTGCATTTCATAGAAGCAAATGGTGCAACAATAGGTCAAATGTATTTAGGGGTTATTTAGGAGAAATAAGAAAGGTTTGGAACTCCCTGTTCTAAGCTAACGCTTAACCAGATAATGTGTGCAGATTTGAAAACGTTGATGTATTTGGTGTAAGTTTGAAGACACACAACGTAACTCAAGTTCGGCGCATATTTTTCAAGGTAATTCTTACAACGAGAAATGACGAGGCCAGATGGTACCAAAGTCTTAGTAAGCAGACTAGAATGATGAAGGAAAATTTCACTTACAACCTCATGCAAATATTATCCCCAACTGGACGTAAATACTTCAGACATTATCGCGATGTAGGTGAGTCTTGGGCATAATTCATCATTGCTATCTTGTACACCAACAACTTTAACATTTTTGCAGTCTCAATTCTATGGAATATAAGAATGAGAAGTCCGTTCGATTATTCATTCATTGACAACGAAATGTGGCTTAGAAAGCGCTTCAGGCAACACACGCAATATTGCAAACAAGTAAGCTGTGTATCTATTTATGTATTTAGTGTACTGAGATGTCTGGTAGTCTCACACATGAAATATCAACATTTCAGAATTGTCCTCCTGATAAACTTCTGGTCTACGATGTCCGTCAAGGATGGGAACCTTTGTGTGAGTTTCTAGGACAGGAAATTCCAGACAAGCCCTTCCCTCATGAAAACGCAGCCGGAAACATAGTCGATAACTTAATGGTTAAACATCCAGCTTTGATTCGTATGCAACGAGAAATGAAAGTCACTGTTGCTTTGCTCGCTTTTGGCCTTCTATTTGGCTCCTACAAACTTTTAAAACATAACTCAGGCGCGATTTTACAAAAATTGCGACCAGCCGTAAGGTGGTTTCAGTAGCCAAATTTTGTTTACAACATTAAGTTTAATGCGTGATTACTAGGTGCATTAGCCGTCTATTCGAATGGAATAAATTATAGAAAATAAAACATAACGCCTCGCCTGGCGAAGCTAGACAGAAAAGGTGATCATGTTATTAGATATTTTTAATTTTTAGCATGGCAACAGTTTTTCAATTCAGTTACTATACAGCCACAAACCGAAGAGGTCGCCATAAGGTCGGAAACAACATCATAGTCATAAAGAAATCACCAGTAGTACAGTCACCGTTATCTATTGAGCAGTGCTGACGGCCATTGCTTCACCTGCTAATATATGTTGGATTACATACGTGACAATAACAGCGAATTTAACTGTATATTCGAACAACCGAAACCGTGGTGGTTCTAGCTCTATCTGAGTTGGACTACAATGTTTTTCATTTTCTTAATCACTTCTTTATTAATGTGTTGTGATAGGTGCAAGATACTTTTAACCAGAAGTTAGTTTGTTCGCGGTCAATTTCACACGGTTAATTGTCGTAGAACCAGTTTAGTCAATGTAAGATTTCAAGAAACGCAATATTCAGAAGAAGTTACGTCGCTTCCGCCCTTTTTTGTGGGAAGAAATTAAACAAGCATTTGATTTCAGAAGCCGAATGTTGTTCAAAAGAAAACGTTCAATTTTGGCTGCACCGAAGGATGCTATACTGAAGATACTTTTCACAGTTTTTTGTTAACCTAACTTCAAAGTTACAACCTAATAGCCTCAATCTACTTTCTAATCTGAATCTAAGTTCTATTATAGGCTACCCTAATCTTCATACCAATCCATTTCACATATCTTCAAAAAAGCAACATAAATACCTCTTCTTAAATAACATTAATGAAAATGACGTGAATATTGTGAGTTTCAATCGGAATTTTCACAAAGACACGCTCGGTAACCGAGGCTCGAGCGATGAGGAATCATCACCAGGTTTACGTCCGTTCCTCAGTCCGGGAATAAAGATTATAATACCATACGACATATTACCAATAAACATATCTTAATGTTTGTGTAGTGATCTAAAACAACCTGGCCGGAAAAGGCTAATTGCCTTATCTGTCCCCTTAAAACTTGCACATTCCAATGAAAAAACTTTATTTGTGCAATTACTTTCATGTATTCACTTGCTATTGAAAATATTACCAACGGAACCATACGGTTGACCACAATTTGTCCATTATTGCTCCGGGGTTAGATTTGTAGAGTTTATATGATCCATAAAGTAACCCTAGGGAAAGTATTACTACAGTGCCAGCCATTTCCCGTTGCATGCGTATCATAGTGGGGTGTGTTACCATCATTTTGTCAACAATGTTTCCAGCAATATTTTCATGAGGGAAAGGCTTGTCTGGAATTTCCTTTCCTAGAAACTTGCACAGAGGCGCCCATCCTTGACGGACATCGTAGTCCAGAAGTTTTTCAGGGGGACAGTTCTGAAATTGGTAGTAGTTAGCCCGCCACACATTGGAATGTGCACACATATAGCGGAAGAGAGTAAAATTCTTACCTGTTTGCAATATTGCGTGTGATGTCTATAAGCTTTTGTCAGCACCATTCGGTTGTCGGCGTGAGAAAAGTCGAAAGGATGTCGCACTTCTATCCCAACCAGAGCCATGACTGTTATAGAAACGGTTCATTTTAAGCTTATTAAAGTTATCCAGACCTACGTAGAGATATCATTTTGCTGTACAATAAGTAGCTTGTTTGTTTTTAACTTACTGACACGACGATGATGTTTAAAGAGTCGCCATCCGGTTGGTGATAACACCTGCATGAGTTGGTAGATGAAATGACTACTGAGTGCTTTTGTCTGTTTGCAAGCGCTCTCATACCAACTGTCTTCATCTCTTGAAGTCAAAATAACCTTGAAGTTAACATTTCAAACAATAAGCGGGCGTTCAAGAGTTTAACTGCAACCTTTTGTTTTGAAACTTTATCAAACAAGCCAAATCAGTTACGTGGCAGTATTTAGCTTTTCTCATACGTTCTTACAGGCTTAAATATTAAATAGTAAAACGCGATATTGACTAATTACAGTCTATGTAGTAAGGTAGAAAGGTCCTTCTACTGAGTCAAATAAAACTTTTCATTAAATCGTTTCCTCCGGGCATGCGGCAAAATATACTTTGTTCAAGTTGTACGAGAGTCTTTGTCAATCATAAAACTTAGACTCGCAACAACATTTCTTACTTTGCATACACCTCACCTACTTTTGCGTCTGGATATGCTTGCAAAATCTCTTCCCAAAACTTGTACGGTGGAGCATCAGTTACAGCATCCACTGACTGATACATCTCTTTGAAATCTTCAATACTTCCACCACTGGATGAAAGTATCTTGGCCCACTTATCGCCATGATACCAGAAGTGATCCATATAATCATAGACGTTGTAACCCAACTCAGTTAAAGCTACAACCATGGTCTTGGTTCCGGTTTTCGAATATCCAGCTAAAATAACTTTCATTTTGTCGAATCATTCAAAGGAAGCTTTCTGCCAGCTAGAAGAGTAAAATAAAACCCTGTTTATAACAAAGAATATTTCTTGCAAACTACTGCTGTATGAGACGGTTCGATTAATAATTAATTTATTAATAAACGGCCTACCAGTCTGTGTGGCTCGGCTTGTAGAAAACTAACAAGGGCCTAAAGTGCAAATATACCCTTTATTTACACAATATCTCACTATCAAGAAGCGTATCTTGTAGTTTTATTGTCCATTTGTTCACTTTTGCCGTTTATGCTTTAAGTTGACCAAAAGTTTGTCTGCATGTTTAGATCGTTTAAAGATACGTTGCTACAGTCTTTGCCATTGCAGGACATTTGGTGACGCTCGCGGGCAAATTTGGCAGTGTGAAGAAATGTGGTCAGAAGTGCGTTTGCTTGCTATAACGCAATTTACACGCATTTGTATTGAGCTCGTGTAGTCACCACACTAACAGTGTTTTAACCATTTTAGATTGATAATGTCAGACTCCTACGTCGTATCTTTCATTATAACTTCTTTTTTCGTAAAAATATTATTAATAAAGTAAGTTCTGTTCTTTCTGTATGAATTGTGCTGCTTGGCCGTTAGTTGTTAATAATTATTAAATTATAATTTGCTTTAATATTTCGTGTTGGAATTGGAGTATTTTTGTAGTAGCGCAAGTATTTCAATTACCACGCAGCTGTTTTAGTAATTACGACGCTTGTCGTAAGTTTTGGACATGTGATAGCTGAAAGTAAAAACCAACATCTAAGCCTTGCATAGATGAATTTGTTGTTTGGAAAAATACTTGCAATGTCAATGCAGAGTTAAGTTCTGAATGTGTTTCCAAAGCGAAATCTCACAAAACAAATCCACTGTAATAATTGGCATTTTCTTGGCGCAAAAATTGCAGCAAACTGTTGAAAACTAAAACCTAACAAACTTTACAATGATTTCAGGAACAGCTGGAAAAGAGTTGGTATCAGTTAGAATATTTGGTTGAACCTTGGAAAGAACACGACAACTGACATGGTCAATTTCTGTACAATGTCTCACATTGTTCGATTCCTTGAGCAAGCATCTCACATCGGTGAAGATCTACAAAGAGTTATGTCAATGTAGTTGAGCATCAATAACAAACATAACTTTAATTAACAACAGTCTTAGAATAATAAATTACTGCAGCCTCTGCATCAATTAAGCCCAAATATCCAACGAGCATCGAAAACAACCAATACTTTAACTAACGACAGTCTCAGAATAATAAATGACTGCAGCCTATACACCAATTAAGCCCAAATATTAGGTCAGCCTCGGCCTAGCGCTCAATGTCCTGTCTTCTTAGAAACAAAAACGTACCACCGGACTAGTCAATAATAATAGAGCGTGACCAGATAAACCAGGCATAAATTATTTTTGTATCTTTGAAAGCCTATTTTTGACAATTTCATTCCTCATCGATCCACCATTCTCATTCAATGCAAAATCATTGAGATTAACAATGATCTTTATTTAGGCCTAAGCTTAATCTAAAGATCACAAGCTTGTGATAGACCGCGAGTGTATGAATGACGTTTGACGAAGTGCAGGAGGAAGTATGTAGATTTAAAAGTTTTAATTTAAAGTACAAGATCCCATACTTTATAAAAACAAACAGTGTAAAGGATGAGCATTTTTTTCAAGAAAGCCAACATCACGAACTTTTTAAAATATTTTAAGGAAAACGGTAACTTCTCATATTTCCTGCAGCGATAGATCACAGAAGAAGACTTGTTAAAACAAACATGAAATTAAGTGTAGGAATGATCATGATCTTTCCATCGATTGAGGGATTCGGGTCTTTATGAATCCTGACTTAGTGCTTGAACGTCTTGCGATGACGCTGAAATATTCGCGTTTGCTTTAAAATAAAACGTATTCGGCAATAGATGTCGCCCTAACACACAAGGGCAAGAGTCCAAACGTGATGGGAAACATCTTTCGTGATGGGAAACACATCCGTTTTGTCAACCTCGAAACGGCAGAACAACGGGCTTCAAAGGGTTGCCTTTTAAGTCTTGTTTTCTAGTCGCAAAGAAAGTTGTTGCTAGAACAGAATTGCGAAATGAAAAGAAGTTTATCGATTTTTTGCCAAATTTTAGATGGTTTAGTACCGCAAGGGAGCACTCTAGGTATTTGCTGACAAACGAAACCTTAAGATCACTCGGCCATGACAGCCACATCTCCAGCCTGATACATTTAAGACTGGAACTGGTATAAGTCGATATTGATGGAGTTTCACTCATGCAATGTAGCGCAGCGATGTAATCGTATATTTGAAGCAAATTATTTGTGAAGAATAATTTGGTGTATGTTGCTATAGCATATAGGGAAGTGATACTAGCAAACTTTTTAAGTACTTGTGGGTTACTTGGTAAAAAGTGGTAGTAGATAATACTTGATACTTTGCGATATATGACTATGATTTCATAGATTTGTTCAACCAGAGTGTTATTTGACTGATAACGCAAACTCAACATTGAGTAAAAAAAGCAGCCAAAAAGTTATTGATCTGTAAAACAGCTTGTCTGTTGCAGTGAGTTCAATCGCCGTATTAATTCCATCTCAACGCGATAAAGTGTTATAAAAGTACTGTATTAAGCACGTAAGATACTAAAAGAAAAAGACAAGAAATAAGGTTAAAGAACTACACTGTAGAGGTTTATGAGTAGACTTACAAAAACTATACATTAAAATCGGTTGCTTTTATTATAACAGTTGATTTTTGGAAATGTCTTCTCCGTGCACTGCCAAAAAGTTATATAAGCGCATTTTCGCTTAATAAAAGTTGTGTCTCGTGGCAGATGCGTTCAGCAACCAGCCGTCACGGCCAGTATTCGTGGAGTTTTTAAGAGCTTTTGGACTTTTTCGCCCATGCTTTTACCTTTGATAAGAATGCGGGACAGGTATTTTGGTGAGTTAATTGACCAAAGCGATGGCTGGGGACTGATTTGTTTTTCGTCTTTGCGTGCCGTGTCTGATCCTCGCCTTAAGCCCCCTCATGTACATCATGTTCTCCCATTTGTCATTGAAAATTTCTTGGCTTTGGAGTGAAGATATTATTTTACTGGACGTGGCTTGTAGTTCATTTAAAGTATAAGTCTATATGAGTTTGTTGTTGCGTATACAACGTATAGGCTTACTTGTTTTTTTTTTCACTGAGCAAAAGCTACGTTGGTTTTTTCCAGTTTATGTAAAGTACATTTTAATGCTATAAAACATTTTCTAATTTTATTTCTTGCCCTAAATGACGGTCCTGAAATGTCCTAAAACGTTACTTTCCAGTGGCCATTCATCCATTCATTCACATTCGGCCCTTCAAGCGTACATTTATTCACCAAGAAGAACTACTTACTTTGTGCCAATTCTCTTTAACGCGCAGTCGGGCATATACCAGCCCCTGCCGTATTGTGGTAAATTTTAAGTCATGCATCAAGTCTGTCTGAACATACGAAATGAAGTGTACAACCGTGCGACTGAATTGAAATTCATCTGTCAAAGTCATGCTTGAATAAACATATGATTATAAGCACTTGTTTCGGATTCTTCCAAATTGTAGTGATAATAACTGCCGAACAGGTTCATGAAACCTTATGAGAAAATTAATTTTACTTTGATGTTAAATATGTTAAAAAGCAAATACCGATGAAAAAATTTAATAAAGCATATAAAAAAGAATTATCTGGCTAGTTTAAGTAAAGTGGGTTGGGAGTAAAAATTTAATAATTTTTTTATGTCAATTGCAAGCAAATAGCACGGTCAAACGTTCTTGGATAATTTAGCCGCATAACCGTACTTTGTAAGGGAACAAGCTTAATTTGGACTTTACTGGTATTTTACGATTTTCTTTATTGATTCATCTGCATATAGTCGAGTCCTCAAACATCTTACGTTTTAAGGCCAAATCGCAAAACATTTTGTAGAAATCAATCAATTTGCAAATATTTTTATGGGTCAACCTAAAGGTTAAAAAGAAATTATTGACTGTATTTTTTGTTTATCGTTATTTTGTAGTTGCGAGCCACCGACTTATTGACCAAGCACTTTATTGAACTTTGCCACGATCATGACAAGTCATATAATCACGTCACTTAGTTCATCCAACAGTTCTCATCTCGCATATGGGCCTACAACCAACTATTTTTATCAAATCTTTTCTGATAAGTTTAGGTTTAACCTTGATTCAAGTGCTTTTAAGAGTCATCCAACTTAAGCTATTTACAAACATGTATTGTACTTATTTCGTGTATGGTTTCTAAATTGAGTTTAAGAAGACGCTGAGTAGAAACACGATGTTGTCTTAGCTGCCCAATCACCAACATATCAACGTGTATTGTCAATATTAAAATATAAATATGCTTGGTTTGTCATTTTATTTAGAAACGATCTACGTTGAAGTGATTCGGCCTGCTTGATCTATATAGGTTTTATTGCAAGCAAATTAAGATGTAAAAATTATGCTTGTTTGGTTGCTTGGTTATTTGGTTACTGGTACTGGTTGTGGCGGCTTACTTAGTTACTGATACGTACCAGCGTATTGTTGGTTACCAACTATATGGTTAATTATTCAAAATTTAAGTTTGGTAAATTGTTATGTGGTTTCTTATTTTGTCGTTCATGAAGTAATTATCAGTACATGCTGCTTATGTTACTTATTTTACTACAGTAGTTAGTAGGGGAACGTATTTGAGGGTGCGCCAAATTGATATACCAGACCAAATAACGGCTCAAAGTAATTATGACGTTATAGATTTTTATATCGACGATCGCCTCAAAACATTTAACACCCAATACGACCCTCAGATTGAAAAAGTTGTTGAGGAACGTATTTACCAACTTGATCCATGACCTTGGTTAAACATGAAATCACTTCATCATTAATTTTGCTTCGAAGTGAATGAGATGATCTTTTCTTTTTATAAGAATAGTTACTTGTCCCTGTGAATTATAAGCACGCGGCAACGTCACTTGCCAGTGGTAAGGTTTGTAAAATACAGATGACACTGTAACTTTATAAGGTAAGGTTAAGGTTTCTAACTTAGCCAAAGGTTCTGGTCATTGAAAGCAAAGCCTAACCATTGTAATAAAATCGGAGTCTGTTGTCAGTTCACGGAGTTATTTCAGTGACGTCAGCGTACGCAGCTTATAGAACTCTGCCGAACTGGTTGTTATAACTTACAGCATAATTTCTGGTTCAATAATTCTGAAAAGTAAAACTGATAAAGAGCTGAGCGTTGGGTCGATGAATTGTTTGATTGTCGCTTAATCGAGTTCTTAATAATCCGCCCGTTTATCAAAACACTTTAGCTTCCCTAGTTACCATGGTTGTAATATCAACCCCACGCTTTAAGCAATTTGCATAATAAAAGCTAAGATATGAGTTGGACTTCCCAGATCATAATATTACGAGTTTTGTAGAAGGCAAAATTGTTAAGTACACAGAATAAATATTAGTCGTAATGTTTATTTAGGTAAAGGGATTTTTTAAGCTGCTTATTACGTTTTAAATCTAATGGGTTCCAAACTCTTATAAGGTTTGTAACTTAGTCAAGTTTTCTAGTTATTAAAAGCAATACGTGATAGTAGTAATAAAACCGAAGTTCGATGTCTGAGAGTCGTTTTATGTGTGATACCACTTTTGTGCCATTGCTATTTTAATGAACCCTCAAGCCTCCCTTGTGCTTGATTGACAGATGTTAAACACCATATCAAAACTACAACTTACAATGTTCTCGGAGGTTCCAATAACGGAGGCCAAATTGATATACCAGACCAAATAACGGCTCAAAGTAATTATGACGTTATAGATTTTTATATCGAGGCTCGCCTCAAAACATTTAACACCCAAAGCGACCCTCAGGTTGAAAAAGTTGTTGAGGAACGTATTTACCAACTTGATCCATGACCTTGGTTAAACATGAAATCACTTTATCATCAATTTTGCTTCGAAGTGAATGAGATGATCTTTTCTTTTTATAAGAATAGTTACTTGTCCCAGTGAATTATAAGCACGCGGCAACGTCACTTGCCAGTGGTAAGGTTTGTAAAATACAGATGACACTGTAGCTTTATACGCGTTATAAGGTAAGGTTAAGGTTTCTAACTTAGCCAAATTTTCTCGTCATTGAAAGCAAAGCCTGACCATTGTAATAAAATCGGAGTCTGTTGTCAGGTCATCGTTTTATGTGTGGTGCTATATTTGTGTCATAGAAATCTAATGAACCCGCTAGTCTGAGCTTATGGTTGATTGACAGACGTTGAACACCATATCAAAACAACAACTTACAATGTTCACAAAGGTTCTAATAACAAAAACGTTTCTAGGGCAATCCCTTTGATAAGCGACGTGTTTTATGCACAATTCTCTGGTAGGGGTAGCAAATTGAATTCTAAATATCTGACTTTTTGAAAAATCCGGATTCATCTGAGTAGCAGTTTTTCTGATACCAAGCTTCACTCTAATAGTTATATGTTAATTAAGGAAGCGCATTAAATTACAGTTTTTGCAGACTTAAATGTAACTATTAACACACAAACGAGAGATGTTTTCTGAAACCTATTACTCTCTTTAATTATTTTATTTATTACATTTTTTTAAAAACAGAGATCGCTTGTAGAGGTTTACTACTAAGTGAAGCTAATACAAGGCAAAACATGCAACCTAATTATAACCTTCCACAACAGCAAGTTCCTCCGCCGCCATATTTTCCCTCCGCACAACCGGTTGGACCCACTCCGCACGATGTAAACAAAAGCGGAGGTCTTCCAATCCCTCAGACGTTCCCTGGTGCACCAGTTTACCAGCAGCCGGGACCGGTACCAACCGCTGGACCACAAACCAACGTCATCATCAACCAACCACCTCCAGTACCCGTTCAACACACAATTATTCAAACCAGCGCCGTGGCTTTAGGCAGAGCATCAGCCGCCTTGACCTGCTCTTCATGCCAGAGGTCGGTAACCACCAAGGTTAGCAGAAGCCTGAAATCCGATGCCTGGATATGCTGCGTTTTGCTCTGTCTGTGCGGATGCGAGCTCTGCTTTTGGATTCCGTTTGTCATGGACAGCAATTACATCACTCGTCATTCCTGCCCTGCTTGTAATGCTCATCTGGGCTCCAGCATGTAAACATGCTTATATAGAAGCTTTGAGTCTCATAGAAAGTGTAGCGAATCACTATAATAAAGGAACACAAAAGCTATGATTTAATTTGCATAAATTCGGAAATAAAGTTGTTCTTCAGCTAGTTTTGATCATGTCTGTTTTCATTTTGCACTTTTGCATTATTTCGCCCAAAACACCTTACGTGGTAATATGTTCTATTTCAATTAGCTCCGTAAGACTTGCAGAATGTAACCATTAAGTTTTGTTATTTCATGATTAACAGTTTAAACATTGCGAGACTGTTTAAATATTAAAATACACTGGAATACAAGACAAAATATGTTGAGAGAGATCGGTCAAACAAGGTGATCTCGGCATATCAGACCTCTCCTTATAATGGAGATATCAAAATTTACCGGTAAGAAATGCAGTAAATATTTTTATAATCTTGCAGAAGATTAATTGTTTTCAATATAAAAGGCGCTTGAATCCATCATACACCCAGTACCCAATCGTTTAGTTGTGATAACTGATAAATCACGGACTTATTTCAGTGACGTCAGCGTACGCAGCTTATAGAACTCTGCTGAGCTGGTTGTTATAACTTAAAGCATAATTTCTGGTTCAATAATTCTGAAAAATGAATGAAAGAGCTGAGCGTTGGGTCGATGAATTGTTTGATTGTCGCTTAATTGAGTTCTTAATAATCCGCTCGTTTATCAAAACACTTTAGCTTCCCTGGTAACCATGGTGGTAATATCAACCCCACGCTTTAAGCAATTTGCATAATAAAAGCTAAGATATGAGTTGGACTTCCCGTATCATAATATTACGAGTTTTGTAGAAGGCAAAATTGTTAAGTACACAGAATAAATGTTAGTCGTAATGTTTATTTGGGTATAGAGATTTTTTAAGCTGCTTATTATGGTTCAAATCCAATGGGTTCCAAGCTCTCCAAGTTAAAACCAATATCGACTTATGGAGTTTTACTAGAAACTAATGAAAACAAAACGAAACGGGACCAAGCATTGCCTATGGCTGACTGCCATACTGTGAATGCTTTAATTGGACAAGGGCCACACAGTGACATCCATGGTGATAACGCAACGTTTTTGTTCGAGCGGAGCGAGTCTTTATCTTCACGGAGTGCAAACAATTCTCCCCAGTCAATCTGTATTCCTCTCAGTCAAGAAATTAGGTTTTGCCTGAAGCCTGACTACCTAACACCCATGCCACGCCAAGCGAGATGATGAAGCGAGTGTCTGCAACTTGCGACATCAAACGGGCTCTCTATTTTCAAAGACGAAGCCCATGTGTGCGCTTTGCTGTCGTGTTTCTTTTGTGGAATTACCTGCTGTTTTGTTTTTGGTGCTTGTTTCAGGTACTCTTTCAGTACCGATGATTTTTGTTTCTTCAAATAATGATATATTTTTTTAACTGGATCGGCAAAATTTATAACATAAGTAACCTCATTCACGACGAGGTATGTTGCGGGGTCGTTTTGATACAGTTTTGTGGAGTTTTATGACGATTGCTGAGTAAAGTGATTAGCTGTTCATCTACATTCTATAATGTGTTTGTTTTGTATAAATTTGATGCCAGTTTCTGAAGATAACACGTTTATATCAACATGCTTTCGAATTTCATCAATGCCTGGTTATAGGAAAGATTTTCTTCTTCGACGATTAATGTAACTGCGGATAGCCTATATTAAGCTGACCTAACCACACTAACTATAGTTGCTTAGGACTTAAGTCATCAGCATGTATTCAACGGAAGTTTAATTCACGAAAGACGCTCATTTGCTTTGAGGCCAAAGCAAAGACACATGAGCGCCAATCATCACTTTGCTATCGGCATCACATCAGCATAAATTTGAGACCATCACAAAAGCCTTTCTAAAAACAATTCACATCAACTCCAGCTGCCGCAGCCCAGTTTGGTCAGGTACATAGTACATACCATGCACTAGACTAGACACTAGAGCGAAACCAAACAAAAGAGGACGTTCAACATAAAGGATCATAAGAGTGACGTCATAAAGGAAAATCACGATGCGTAACACCAAGATGCTTGGAGCGTAGGAAAAGAACTGACAGCTTCGTTTTGACGACAGAGGTTTGTATGAAATGAGAAGAAATGCGTTGGTACTAAGCATCAAAAGGGAGGCAGAAATATCCTAAGTAACTTAATAACAGCATAAAAAAACTACAGGTCTTGAAGTTTGTTTTGAAACCAACAGTACCGGTATCATAGCCTACTTACGTTGGCAAAATGCATAAGGCTACCTGTAATGATGTAAATGCACCATTCAATGCGCTGTCTTATAATTTAAGTTATTGGTAGGTTCTTATTGAAGCCGATGTAACTTTCACTCGAAGTCCAGTTGTAGTATAAGCGAAAGAGAATCGTTGCTATACCGGCCATCCTACCTGAACGCTGTCTTCGTCTGATAGATAAATGCACACGAAGACAACACGCTTTACTTTGCCGGTCCTGATAGTAGATCATTTCTTCGTGCTCAGGAACTTTTATTAATTGGCCACTGACTGCACTAATTACCTATTATTATATTAGGGCAATTAGGCTGTCACTATTTCAAAGGAAATGATCGCAAGGTCAAAGGTATTTTCATGGTTTCTTGTTAATTTAACAACAATTTCTAATACAGTAACTTAAACCTAACCTAAAGGAGCAGTGTGACTTACCTATTGTAGGTGAAATAGTCACTCCGATTAAGTTATTAGAAAGCATGCGATGACATAAATCAGCTCTCAGCAAAACAAGACCGATTTTTAGTCTTTTTCCTTTAAATTGGTTCGTGCTAAAAATAACTAGCCCTTCTTATTTCCACCTGCGTTACAGACGAAACATGAAAAAGGATTAAGATGATTCAAGCACATAGCAGAGCTTAATATACTTGTGTTTTGTTGTTGAGTAGAGTCGAGCGTAATGTTGTTGTTTTAGCTTATGCGAGAGAGCTTATGTATGACAATGAAAGTCATCGTAGCTGGATATGCGAAAACCGGAACCAAAACCATGGTCGTAGCTCTATCTGAGTTGGGCTACAATGTTTATGACTTCATGGATCACTTCTGGTATCATGGCGATAAGTGGGCCAAGATACTTTCATCCAGTGGTGGAAATATTGAAGATTTCAAAGAGATGTATCATTCAGTGGATGCTGTAACTGATGGTCCACCATTCCTGTTTTGGGAAGAGATTTTACAAGCGTTTCCCGATGCTAAAGTGAGTTAGGTTTTGCCGCATAAAAATGTCAATAAGACAATTACTGTGTGACAATGTCTAGTGATTATAATCACGCAAAGAACATAACCAACATCGCCTAATGATTCGTCGAAAATAGGATTTGCAAGCGTGTGCATTCCAAGTTAGCATAAATTCGGACAACCATATAATTGCGGGCCCTTAGCTATGCAAACCACAAACACTTAATGAATTTAAACTTGTCGTCAAAACTGATGTCATCAATGTAAGTGAACGTGTTTCTTTTTGTTATACAAGCTACAATAACTTGTACAAAAGACTGAACTTGAAGTTAAATGTTCAATCTAAGGCTTTTACGTCATGTGTTTAAGATCTGTATTCGAAGGTTATCTTGACATCAAGAGATGAAGATAGCTGGTACAAGAGTCTGTGCACCCAATTTCAAGTTTTAAATAGCAATATTTTGTACCAAGTCATGCAAGTGTTATCACCAACTGGGTGGAAATATTTTAAGCATTTTCGTCTCTTCAGTAAGTTTCGTCTTACAGATTGTTTTTGAAAAAATATACCGTTGCTTGTTAAACTAGAACTAATAACATAAATCTATCACCATTAACATGCTCAACTGTTTTTACAGTCATGGCGTTGAGTGGAATACGAATGCGACATCCCTTTGACTTCTCATTTTCCAAAAATGAAATGGTTTGGAAAAAAGCCTACAGACAACATACTCGCTATTGTAAACAAGTACGTTTTACGAGTCTTGTTGTATTTCACTATTTTTAGTACTTTCGTCAAGGGGTTATGTTTTTATGACCTTTGTTTTTCCTTTTCGTAACATAGTTCAAAACTCTGTTACTCTATTCAATTTCAATCTATTTATTCTGATTGGTGAGCCTTTGGTATTAGAAAAATTGAATTTAATTTTGGGCTGACAAAGTTAACAGGCCACGCTACAAGCAAAATGCATGATGCAAAATGATGATTGATGAAATGATGAACGATCGCATTTTGTTTGTTGTAAATTTTGCGACTATTCGAGGCTGCTTTGATCAGCAGCAACGATTGAAATCTTTCAATCAGAGGAAAATTGTAAAGCACACGACTGCGATAAAAAGAAAAGGCAAAACAGAAAATCGTCTAAACAAGTTACCGTCTTAAAACGTTCGTTTCGCTACTTTAGTATAATACAGTAGGTTGATGTATTTTCCAGTGTTTAAAGAACACAACTTGCTTTAACATTCGAGTCGCGCAAGTTTGGTAAAGTAATTATTGATAAAGTTAGTAACCTGTATTATTTTACATTTATGTGAAGTCAGCTCAAATGAAACAAAAAAGTATTCAAAAACGTCTCTTATTTGACCTGCTTTTTTTCACATCGTTCTTAAATTCTCAATTGTTATAAAACCTTCTTAAAACAAACGTTTGTGCAATTACAGTATAAACTTAAGATATTAGAACATAGCCAAAAACGTTAAGTCTTCGCTGAGGAAACATATGACAATCTTTTGATTTTTTGTCTGATTTTAACTCCCACTAGAATAAATAAAACATGATTAAAATCTGTATAAAGCTTAAAGCGGTGGCAACTGGCCGCTTATGAATTATTATGTATCTAAGAATTTCGAACCTACCCACTTCTTGTGTACTCTTGCTGGCCTACGTTAATGCTAAACTTGCACAGGACACGAGACATGATAACAATTGAACAAATGCAATATATGGGAGAATTCAGCAGCTTTGGCGGATGTAAAAATAATTATGTAGAATTTTCCGAAACGTTCTTATTTGTAGAATTGTCCTCCTGACAAACTTCTGGTCTACGATGTCCGTCAAGGATGGGCGCCTTTGTGTGAGTTCCTAAAAGAAGAAATTCCAGACAAGCCCTTTCCTCGTGAAAATGTCGCCGGGAGTATTGTTGACAAACTGATGGCGACTCATCCTTGTGCGTTCCGAGTAAAAAGGGAAATGATTTGCACGACAATAATACTTTCGCTGTTGATGTTATGGATTCTGCAGATTTTTTCAATACTTAACCTGGGCCCATACTAAACAGACTTTGACCTGCTGTTTAGTTGCATTAGCTCTATTAAGAACGTTACTGCATTTACGTAATAAAATATCACTTACTTACATTAGTTACTTACTAACTTTGCCTTCTTACCTACCCACTTACATTTACAATACTAACATTACAGTATTTTACCTAATGTTGGAGCAAACAGAATTTTCAACCGGCTGATTGAAAGCATGTCATTTAAAATATGTCTTCTAAATAATCCGCTATTTCAAGCAAACATTTTACCTCACCATATGATCTTCAAACTTCTTAATCTTCCAAAGATAATGAACCAAACAATACGACGCTTTGTTTTATTTGGTTGGCGCTTGCAGGGTTGATGACCGTCATGGTTATTACATCATGTGCTGAATCACGTGCCCACAAGATGTTTAAGAAATTGTTGCTTTGTATGTTTTGTCGGCACGACCTCGTCGTGAACGACTACTTTCGATTACTGTTGCTAATACAACATTTCTGTATCTAGGCTACAGTGGAACGGAATATTAATAGAAATCCTAACATATGTATGTAGGCTGTTGAAAGAATATAGGATATACAGGTAATGGTGTTAAAAACGTTTTTATTTGAAGTTTGTTTGTTTTCCTCGAAGTTGCAACTTTATGTTGAATACTTTTTGGTTATTACTGTAAAGAAGTTACGTCGGTTTAACAGCGGTTACCGCAGAAGAATTGTGGTCTCTTTGCGTTTGTTGGAGTCTATATTTATTATATCATCACTGGTCATGCGTAAACAATTAAGGTAACCAAATTTGTAGGCCTTTGTTATTTGGAAACAAATTCGTATTTGCTAGAAAGTATCACGGACGGATTACCCACATGAAACCAATATCAAATGCAACTTTACTCCTAGTAACACCAAAATGCAAAAAAAATCTAACACTTTCTCTTGACAGGTCTTCATATCATTAAATTGTATTTTTCCCCTCCGGCTGATTGTAAATATTCCGCTCATTAAACTTAGTTAAATACCATTTGTGGTAAGCGAGCCATTTCATGTATCAGTATGTGGCTAAAAAAGCATTCGATGAGTAGCTAAGCGTTATGCTGTTGATTTAGCTCATGTAAGAGAACTGGTTCACTACAATGAAAGTCATTGTAGCTGGATATACTAAAACCGGAACTAAATCCATGGTTGCAGCTTTATCTGAGTTGGGCTACAACGTTTATGATGCTCTTGATCACTTCTGGTATCATGGCGATAAGTGGGCCAAGATACTTTCATCCAGTGGTGGAAGTGTTGAAGATTTCAAAGAGATGTATCAGTCAGTGGATGCAGTCACTGACTCTCCAACATGTGAGTTTTGGGAAGAGATTTTGCAAGCATTTCCCGATGCAAAAGTAAGTTAAGTTTAAGAAGCAAAATAATTAAAGTATCGAGCCTATGTCATTCGTCAGTTACATAAGTTCAAACTTTTGTTCACTCCTGTACATTTAATTACTGTACCTAAAATCTTATATTAGTGTTTATGTCTTTGACAACCGTAAAAATCATTACATGCTAAATGAAAAGTACGATAACTAGCTCAAAACGTTCCAGTGTAAGTTGATTATTATCTGTCGTCATTGTTTTCAAACTGTTACTTGAAGGTTATCTTAACATTAAGAGATGAAGACAGTTGGTACATCAGTTTGTGCAACCAATGTGAAGTTATGAATGGCAACATTTTGTACCAAGTCATGCAAGTGTTATCGCCAACTGGGTGGAAATATTTTAAGCATTTTCGTCTCGTCAGTAAGTTTCGTCTTACAGATTGTTTTTGCAAAATATACCGTTGTTTGTTAAACTGGAACTAACAACATAAATCCATCACGTCACGTTTTCG
Source organism: Clavelina lepadiformis (assembly GCF_947623445.1). Classification (NCBI taxonomy): domain Eukaryota; kingdom Metazoa; phylum Chordata; class Ascidiacea; order Aplousobranchia; family Clavelinidae; genus Clavelina; species Clavelina lepadiformis. Next base: position 24,334,523 of record NC_135241.1, read on the forward strand.
TCAATTCAAGTATTCCAGTTTGGCAAAAATTGCAATGTATTAAATGGTTACGCAAGGTCGTGGTTTTAGTTGTTTCCGTATCAACCAGTTTAATCGTTTTTACAGTTATGTCGCTGTGGGGAATACGAATGAGAAATCCATTTGACTTCAAACTTTCCAACAACGACATTGTTGTAAAAAAAGGTTACAGACAACACACGCAATATTGCAGACAAGTAACTTTATCGTTCTTTTTCTTGTTTTTCTATCTTGCATTTTGTAACACTTCATCTCAAAATTGCTGCTTTTAGAATTGTCCTCGTGACAAACTTCTGGTCTACGATGTCCGTCAAGGATGGGCGCCTCTGTGCGAGTTTCTTGGAAAGGAAATTCCAGACAAGTCCTTCCCTCATGAAAATGTTGCTGGAAATATTATTGATAAATTAATGACAACTCATCCAGCATTTATTCGCATGCAACGAGAAATGGCTTGCACAGTGGCCATACTTTCACTGGGCCTACTATACGGATCCTACAAGCTCTACAAGTATAACCCTGGAGCCATACTAAACAAGTTGTGGTTAATTTTCATGTTTCGTTAGCTGAAATTGACAGTTAAATTATAATGTTTCAAGTGTTTTTGCAAAAAAATTTAATGATCAATATATCGCGAAGTACTTTTTAGGACTAAAATTTTAAGTGATTTAAACGAACTTTGGTATCAGGTTAATAAATTACCAAACCTTTAAACTTGTTAAAGAACAATTTACCAACCAATACAACATCTTAAGTTAGTTGATTGCTGTCATCAAAAATTATGCTAACCCTGATGTTCCCATTGTTTTACTGTTATGCCGACGGATACATTGATATAAGTAAACCCTAAGATTCAGAGGTAGACTGAACATATATGAGCTACGTGCTGATATAGGAAATGCTTTTGATCCGTAGTTTGTTTGCTTTGAACAAATCTGTTACAATTTTGAACGCAGCTTAGCCACAAGTAACAATCAGTTCAAAATGTTTTACACTATGAGAGCACTTACCAACACCGAAATCTTATTTTGCTACTTGTCCTAGGTGTATATACGTGATGCTATGCATACAATTCGTTTAAGGTGTTTGGGAGTATGTATGCAAGTATTTAGCTCCCGTATGTCAACGCGTAGGCCTATTAAGAAAGAACTATAATTAGACATGATTCAATCGAAGACATGAAAAATATACACTTGGCAAATACTTACAAATACGCAAATGCACGCGCCAACACTTGGCAAATATATGAACCCAAGCCGGAGAGGATTCAATAAACCATCTGGCCAACACCAATATCCCAGCGTTGGCGAACTCAATGACCTGTCACTTACAAAGTTTTAGACTTACGTTAATGACGGCAGATTTATGTGATGGCGGTGTAGGTAGGTACAGCATTCTTTACAATACAGTTCGCGTACGAAACAAATTCTCTTTCTCAACTGTCGGTAATAATCTGCTTCCACATCCATAGCAAAGCAAAATATTCCAAAGATTGATTCACTTGTGTTGTAGAATATGTTAAGTTGGGCAAAATATACAGGTTTCATCATTTGATGCTGATAGAAAGAAGTTCAGGATTCTTTCGTGTGGAACTACGCACAAATCTGAATAAATTTCTGGTCAGAACATTCTTAGTTATGACACCGTGAAAAGGTGATTACGCTTTGTCGTGTTTAAACTTACCTTAGACTGAATTTTTTTAGCCTGGGTGACACCTAAGCATGACAAATATGAACACAGTGATTTCACATTCACATTTCACGATTGCAATAATTGACTAAAATTCTCGACGATTTAGGCTCCACCCGCTAACGGCGCCTTTTTGTCAAATAAAATATTTTGTTTACATGGTTTCGTCAATGGTACATGTTAAACATTCAGTAGAACGCAGTGTTGTATTTTTAGTCTAATACAGCAGGTAATGAAATGAACGTCAACAGAAATACATAAATAAGTGTTCATCACCATGGACACGTGTAACTCGCCTCCGGACGCTTGCAGAACAACTCAAGCGCACACATTTGTGGATTGGCACTCTGACATTCAGCGCACAGTCGCAGCATCTTTGCCTGGCGAACATTAGGCACACAAAAGTCAGTTAGCTTAAGTTATGTGCAGTTGTGGCCAAGATTGCCAGTTAATGTTTATTTATGCAACCTGATAGACTGGTCCACAACGTACCTCAGTGATGTGCGCCTTTATGTGAGCTCCGAGAAAGAAAATTCCAAGAAAGCCCTTCCCTCACGAAAACATCCTTAACATGTTAATGGCAACTCATCCTCATATTCATCGCTGATACGCTTGCAACGAGCTTAATCGTGAACCTCTCAGTACACTTTATGACTTCTATGACGTGTGAAAATACTTTTTGACTTCTACAAACCATTCAAGTTTAATTGCTACGACATTGAACAAATTGTAATTTGCTGTTAGATTCAGTTAATAAGCTGTGTTTGTTTTATCAAGGTTCCAGTAAGCGAATAACTTTGCAATCAAAATTTGTAAATTTAATTTACCGAATAAGAGCTTATGTTATTAGCCGTAGAACAATTGCTCAAACAGAACCTTCATGTAAAGTGCAGCATATACGCGATGATACAGAAATGCAAACAAATACAAGCTGGTTACGAAGGAAGAATGTAGGTTATGTCAATAAACCGGTGTTTGCGCTCGCGGCTATGGCTAATCCCGCGTTTATTAAGCTATAAACGCAAGTCAAAATCACCCTTCGGTAAACCAGTGATTATTTTTAGCGAAACTAGATTCATTTGATCCCGTGTTCAGCAGTGAAACTCTTGTTTGAGTTCATTAAGCTCTACAACAATGAAAGTCATCGTAGCTGGATTTGTAAAGACCGGAACTAAAACCATGGTCGTAGCTCTATCTGAGTTGGGCTACAATGTTTATGACTTCATGGATCACTTCTGGTATCATGGCGATAAGTGGGCCAAGATACTTTCATCCAGTGGTGGAAGTATTGAAGATTTCAAAGAGATGTATCAGTCAGTGGATGCTGTAACTGATGCCCCACCAAACTTGTTTTGGGAAGAGATTTTACAAGCGTTTCCCGATGCTAAAGTGAGTTAGGTTTTGCCGCATAAAAATGTCAATAAGACAAATTACTGTGTGACAATGTCTAGTCTCAGTGGTTCTCAACCTTCTGATCTTGGCGAACCCCTTTTGCTGCTGTCAAAGCAGTGGCGGACCCCTGAAGTTTAAGCAAACTAAGGGTTCTGAGACTGCACTTAAATGTTTCTTTGCTTAGTTTTACTTAATAGTCTTGGTGCACAACTGCGCTATTCATTCAAAATAACATCAAACTATGCGGATATTTTTACTTAAAATCACTGTATCCAGCTGTCTTCTCGTATAATCCGCAATCTAGTGCATCACGATAGGCCTTCCCTGCGGGTGATAAATCTCAATAAGCTTTTGTATTGTCCCATCACAATAGACAATTAAGCAAATGTTCAAGCCTATTTCAAAAAGTACTGATAAACAGCAAAAAATTTTTAAAAACTCGTACTTTATGTTGCAAATTTCGAAGTTCTCACGGACCAACTGAAAACGTTTCGCGGACCCCCAGGGGTCCGCGGACCACCGGTTGAGAACCACTGGTCTAGTGAGTATAATCACGCTAAGAACATAATCAACATCGCCTAATGATTCGTCGAAAATAGGATTTGCAAGCCTGTGCATTCCAAGCTAGCATAAATTCGGACAACCATATAAATGCGGGTCCTTAGCTATGCAAACCACAAACACTTAATGAATTTAAACTTGTCGTCAAAACTGATGTCATCAATGTACGTGAATGTGTTTCTTTTTGTTATACAAGCTACAATAACTTGTACAAAAGACTGAACTTGAAGTTAAATGTTCAATCTAAGGCTTTTACGTCATGTGTTTAAGATCTGTATTCGAAGGTTATCCTGACATCAAGAGATGAAGATAGCTGGTACAAGAGTCTGTGCACCCAGTTTCAAGTTTTAAATAGCAATATTTTGTACCAAGTCATGCAAGTGTTATCACCAACTGGGTGGAAATATTTTAAGCATTTTCGTCTCGTCAGTAAGTTTCGTCTTACAGATTGTTTTTGAAAAAATATACCGTTGCTTGTTAAACTAGAACTAATAACATAAATCTATCACCATTAACATGCTCAACTGCTTTTACAGTCATGGCGTTGAGTGGAATACGAATGCGACATCCCTTTGACTTCTCATTTTCCAAAAATGAAATGGTTTGGAAAAAAGCCTACAGACAACACACTCGCTATTGTAAACAAGTACGTTTTTCGAATCTTGTTTTATTTCACTATTTTGAATACTTTCGTCAAGGAGGTTATGTTTTTATGACTTTTGTTTTTCCTTTTCGTAACATAGTTCAAAATTCTGTTACTGTATTCAATTTCAATCTATCTGTTCTAAATGGTTAGGCTTTGGTATAAGAAAAATTGGATTTAATTTCGGGCTGACAAAGTTAACAGGCCACGCTACAAGCAAAATGAATACAAATCTGCTCATCTTTGCAAGAGTAGCAAAACAAAAGGTTATACCTCACAAAACAATTGGAGGTAAAATGCATGATGCAAAATGATGATTGATGAAATGATGAACGATCGCATCTTGTTTGTTGTAAATTTTGCGACTATTCGAGGCTGCTTTGATCAGCAGCAACGATTGAAATCTTTCAATCAGAGGAAAATTGTAAAGCACACGACCGCGATAAAAAGAAAAGGCAAAACAGAAAATCGTCTAAACAAGTTACCGTCTTAAAACGTTCGTTTCGCTACTTTAATATAATACAGTAAGCGCGGGTGGATGTATTTTCCAGTGTTTAAAGAACACAACTTGCTTTAACATTCGATTCGCGCAAGTTCGGTTAAGTTACCTGTATGTTTTTACATTTATGTAAAGTCAGCTCAAATGAAACAAAAAAGTATTCAAAAACGTCTCTTATTTGACATGTTTTATTTATTATTTTCACATCGTTCTTAAATTCTAAAATGTTATAAAACGTTCTTAAAACAAACGTTTGTGCAATTACAGTATAGACCTAAGATATTAGAACATAGCTAAAGAGGAAACATATGACAACCTTTTGATTTTTGTCTGATTTTAACTCCCTCTAGAATAAATAAAACGTGATTGAAATCTGTATAAAGCTTAAATTAACAGCAGTGGCAACTGGCCGTTTATGAATTATTATGTATCTAAGAATTTCGAACCTACCCACTTTTTGTGTACTCTTGCTGGCCTACGCCAATGCTAAACTTGCACAGGGCACGAGACATGATAACAGTTGAACAAATGCAATATATGGGAGAATTCAGCAGCTTTGGTGAATGTAAAAATAATTATGTAAATTTTTTCTAAACGTTTTTATTTGTAGAATTGTCCTCCTGACAAACTTCTCGTTTACGATGTCCGTCAAGGATGGGCGCCTTTGTGTGAGTTCCTAAAAGAAGAAATTCCAGACAGGCCCTTTCCTCGTGAAAATGTCGCGGGGAGTATTGTTGACAAATTGATGGCGACTCATCCTTCTGCGTTCCGAGTAAAACGGGAAATGATTTGCACGACGATAATACTTTCGCTGTTGATGTTATGGATTCTGCAGATTTTTTCAATACTTAACCTGGACCCATACTAAACAGACTTTGGTCAGCTGTTTAGTTGCATTAGCTCTATTAAGAACGTTACTGTATTTACGTAATAAAAATATCACTTACTTACATTAGTTACTTACTAACTTTGCCTTCTTACCTACCCACTTACATTTACAATACTAACATTACAGTATTTTACCTAATGTTGGTGCAAACAGAATTTTCAACCGGCTGATTGAAAGCATGTCATTTAAAATGTCTTCTAAATAATCCGCTATTTCAAGCAAACATTTTGCTTCACCATATGATCTTCACACTTCTTAATCTTACAAAGATAAATGAACCAAACAATACGACGCTTGTTTTGATTTGGTTGGCGCTTGCAGGGTTGATGACTGTGGCGGTCGTGATAATAAATTATAATAAGTTCTATAATTGGCATTTGTTAAGCGATTTGTGTGTCTCCAGTTTGATTCAGTTCTATTCAATATTTGAAGTGTATTTTTCCTAGTTTAATCCGTATTCAATCCTAGTTCCAAATCGACATGTGACGTAGTTAAGTGTGTCAAGTGGTTTTTTGAACCCGGTGCAAAATCGATTATAATTCTTTGTGAAAAAGCAGATAATGTACAACATGGACACGTGTATACGTGTCATGGTAAAATCTAGCTTGGCGCTCGCCCATTGGTCAAAATACGGGAGTATAAAAGCTAATGTTTGGTCTAAATCGCTCTCTTCGCTCTTTTCGGATTCTTCTGTTTTGTTGAATTATTCGGAATTGGAATCATTACTGAATTCGAGTTATAGCTTGTTTAAATGTGAAAAGATGGTGTAAATGTTTCTAATTTGATACAACCTATTCGGAAAATATAACAATTAGACTTTATGAAGTTGGTGTTTATTTGAAGAAACATTATAAAGACAGCCAACGCAACGGAGTCAAAGACAATTGTCTATAGGAGTCTAACAGTAAGACTAATAGTCTTGGCTTTAGGCCAACTTAAAAGCAATCACGTCGCCATCCCCACAATGACCATCATGGTCATTACATCATGTGTTGAATCAGGTGCCCACAAGATGTTTAAGAAATTGTTGCTTTGTATGTTTTGTCGGCACGACCTCGTCGTGAACGACTACTTTCGATTACTGTTGCTAATACAACATTTCTGTATCTAGTCTATAGTGGAACGGAATATTAATAGAAAACTGAACATATGCATGTAGGCTCTTGAAAGAATATAGGATATACAAGTAATGGTGTTCAGAACGTTTTTAATCGAAGTTTGTTTGTTTGCCTCGAAGTTGCAACTTTATGTTGAATACTTTTTGGTAATTACTGTAAAGAAGTTACGTCGGTTTATCAGCGGTTACCGCTGAAGAATTGTGGTCTCTTTGCGTTTGTTGGAGTCTATATTTATTATATCATCACTGGTCATGCGTAAACAATTAAGGTAACCAAATTTGTAGGCCTTTGTTATTTGGAAACAAATTCGTATTTGCTAGAAAGTATCACGGACGACATACCCACATGAAACCAATATAAAATTCAACTTTACTCCTTGTAACACCAAAATGCAAAAAAAATCTTACACTTTTCTCTTGAAAGGTCTTCATATCATTAAATTGTATTTTTCCCCTCCGGCTGATTGTAAATATTCCGCTCATTAAACTTAGTTCAACACCATTTGTGGTAAGCGAGCCATTTCATGTATCAGTCTGCAGCTAAAAGCGCATCTGATGAGTAGCTAAGCGTTATGCTGTTGATTTAGCTCATGTAAGAGAACTGGTTCACTACAATGAAAGTGATTGTAGCTGGATATACTAAAACCGGAACCAAGACCATGTCTGCAGCTTTATCTGAGTTGGGTTACAACGTTTATGATGCTCTTGATCACTTCTGGTATCATGGCGATAAGTGGGCCAAGATACTTTCATCCAGTGGTGGAAGTATTGAAGATTTTAAAGAGATGTATCATTCAGTGGATGCAGTCACTGACTCTCCAACATGCAAGTTTTGGGAAGAGATTTTGCAAGCGTTTCCCGATGCAAAAGTAAGTTGAGTTTAAGAAGCAAAATAATTAAAGTATCGAGCCAATATCATTCATCAGTCACATAAGTTAAAATGTTTGTTCACTCTTGTACATTTAATTACTGTACTTAAAATCATACATTAGTGTTTATGCCAATGACAACCGTAAAAATCATTACATGCTAAATGAAAAATAAGATAACTTGCTCAAAACGTTCCAGTGTAAGTTGATGATTATTATCTGTCGTCATTGTTTTCAAACTGTTACTTGAAGGTTATCTTAACATTAAGAGATGAAGACAGTTGGTACAAGAGTTTGTGCAACCAGTGTGAAGTTATGAATGGCAACATTTTGTACCAAGTCATGCAAGTGTTATCACCAACTGGGTGGAAATATTTTAAGCATTTTCGTCTCGTCAGTAAGTTTTCGTCTATTCAAGTATTCCAGTTTGGCAAAAATTGCAATGTATTAAACTGGTTACGCAAGTTCGTGGTTTTAGTTGTTTCCGTATCAACCAGTTTAATCGTTTTTACAGTTATGTCGCTGTGGGGAATACGAATGAGAAATCCATTTGACTTCAAACTTTCCAACAACGACATTGTTGTAAAAAAAGGTTACAGACAACACACGCGACATTGCAGACAAGTAACTTTATCGTTCTTTTTCTTGTTTTTCTTTCTTGCATTTTGTAACACTTCATCTCAAAATTGCTGCTTTTAGAGTTGTCCTCGTGACAAACTTCTGGTCTACGATGTCCGTCAAGGATGGGCGCCTCTGTGCGAGTTTCTTAGAAAGGAAATTCCAGACAAGTCCTTCCCTCATGAAAATGTTGCTGGAAATATTATTGATAAATTAATGACAACTCATCCAGCATTTATTCGCATGCAACGAGAAATGGCTTGCACAGTGGCCATACTTTCACTGGGCCTACTATACGGATGCTACAAGCTCTACAAGTGTAACCCTGGAGCCATCCTAAACAAGTTGTGGTCAACTTTCATGTTTCGTTAGTTGAAATTGATAGTTAAATTATAATGTTTCAAGTGTTTTTGCAAAAAAATTTAATGATCAATATATCGCGAAGTACTTTTTAGGACTAAAATTTCAAGTGATTTAAACGAACTTTGGTATCAGGTTAATAAATTACCAAACCTTTAAACTTGTTAAAGAACAATTTACCAACCAATACAACATCTTAAGCTAGTTGATTGCTGTCATCAAAATTTATGCTAACCCATTGTTTTACTGTTATGCCGACGGATACATTGATATAAGCAAACCCTAAGACTCAGAGCTAGACTGAACATATATGAGCTACGTGCTGATATAGGAAATGCTTTTGATCCGTAGTTTGTTTGCTTTGAACAAATCTGCTACAATTTTGAACGCAGCTTAGCCACAAGTAACAATCAGTTCAAAATGTTTTACACTATGAGAGCACATACCAACACCGAAATCTTATTTTGCTACTTGTCCTAGGTGTATATACGTGATGCTATGCATACAATTCAATTAAGGTGTTTGGGAGTATGTATGCAAGTATTTAGCTCCCGTATGTCAACGTAGGCCTATTAAGAAAGAACTATAATTAGACATGATTCAATCGAAGACATGACAAATATACACTTGGCAAATACTTACAAATACGCAAATACACGCGCCAACACTTGGCAAATATATGAACCCAAGCCGGAGAGGATTCAATAAACCATCTGGCCAACACCAATATCCCAGCGTTGGCGAACTCAATGACCTGTCACTTACAAAGTTTTAGACTTACGTTAATGACGGCAGATTTATGTGATGGCGGTGTAGGTAGGTACAGCATTCTTTACAATACAGTTCGCGTACGAAACAAATTCTCTTTCTCAACTGTCGGTAATAATCTGCTTCCACATCCATAGCAAAGCAAAATATTCCAAAGATTGATTCACTTGTGTTGTAGAATATGTTAAGTTGGGTAAAATACACAGGTTTCATATACAGGAGGTTGCATCATTTGATGCTGATAGGAAGAAGTTCAGGATTCTTTCATGTGGAACTACGCACAAATCTTAATAAATTTTTGGTCAGAACATTCTTAATTATGACATCATGAAAAGGTGATTACGCTTCGTCGTGTTTAAACTTACCTTAGACTGAATTAGTTTAGCCTGGGTGACACCTAAGCATGACAAATATGAGCACAGTGATTTCACATTCACATTTCACGATTGCAATAATTGACAAAAAACCTCGTCAGTTTAGGCTTCACCCGCTAAGCGGCGCCTTTTTGTCAAATAAAATATTCTGTTTCCATGATTTCGTCAATGGTACATGTTGAATATTCAGTAAAACGCAGTGTTGTATTTTTAGTCTAATACAGCAGATAATAAAATGAACGTCAACAGAAATACATAAATAAGTGTTCATCACCATGGACACGTGTAACTCGCCTCCGGACGCTTGCAGAACAACTCAAGCGCACACATTTGTGGATTGGCACTCTGACATTCAGCGCACAATCGCAGAATCTTTGCCTAGCGAACATTAGGCACACAAAACTCAGTTAGCTTAAGTTATGTGCAGTTGTGGCCAGGATTGCCAGTTAATGTTTATTTATGCAACTTGATAGACTGGTCCGCAACGTACCTCAGTGTTGTGCGCCTTTATGTGAGCTCCGAGAAAGAAAATTCCAAACAAGCTCTTCCCTCACGAAAACATCCTTAACATGTTAATGGCAATTCATCCTCATATTCATCCTTGATACGCTTGCAACGAGCTTAAACGCGAACCTCTCAGTACACTTTATGACTTCTATGAGTTGTGAAAATACTTTTTGACTTCTACAAACCATTAAGTTTAATTGCTACAACATTGAAAAAACTGTAATTTGCCGTTAAATTCAGTTAATAAACTGTGTTTGTTTTATCAAGGTTCCAGTAAGCGAATAACTTTGCAATCAAAATTTGTAAATTTAATTTACCGAATAAGAGCTTATGATATTAGCCGTAGAACAATTGCTCAAACAGAACCTTCATGTAAAGTGCAGCATATACGCGATGATACAGAAATGCAAACAAATACAAGCTGGTTACGAAGGAAGAATGTAGGTTATGTCAATAAACCGGTGTTTGCGCTCGCGGCTATGGCTAATCCCGCGTTTATTAAGCTATAAACGCAAGTCAAAATCACCCTTCGGTAAACCAGTGATTATTTTTAGCGAAACTAGATTCATTTGATCCCGTGTTCAGCAGTGAAACTCTTGTTTGAGTTCATTAAGCTCTACAACAATGAAAGTCATCGTAGCTGGATTTGTAAAGACCGGAACTAAAACCATGGTCGTAGCTTTATCTGAGTTGGGCTACAATGTTTATGACTTCATGGATCACTTCTGGTATCATGGCGATAAGTGGGCCAAGATACTTTCATCCAGTGGTGGAAGTATTGAAGATTTCAAAGAGATGTATCAGTCAGTGGATGCTGTAACTGATGCCCCACCAAACTTGTTTTGGGAAGAGATTTTACAAGCGTTTCCCGATGCTAAAGTGAGTTAGGTTTTGCCGCATAAAAATGTCAATAAGACAAATTACTGTGTGACAATGTCTAGTCTCAGTGGTTCTCAACCTTCTGATCGTGGCGGACCCCTTTTGTTGCTGTCAAAGCAGTGGCGGACCCCTGAAGTTTAAGCAAACTAAGGGTTCTGAGACTGCACTTAAATGTTTCATTGCTTAGTTTTACTTAATAGTCTTGGTGCACAACTGCGCTATTCATTCAAAATAACATCAAACTATGCGGATATTTTTACTTAAAATCACTGTATCCAGCTGTCTTCTCGTATAATCCGCAATCTAGTGCATCACGATAGGCCTTCCCTGCGGGTGATAAATCTCAATAAGCTTTTGTATTGTCCCATCACAATAGACAATTAAGCAAATGTTCAAGCCTATTTCAAAAAGTACTGATAAACAGCAAAAAATTTTTAAAAACTCGTACTTTATGTTGCAAATTTCGAAGTTCTCACGGACCAACTGAAAACGTTTCGCGGACCCCCAGGGGTCCGCGGACCACCGGTTGAGAACCACTGGTCTAGTGAGTATAATCACGCTAAGAACATAATCAACATCGCCTAATGATTCGTCGAAAATAGGATTTGCAAGCCTGTGCATTCCAAGCTAGCATAAATTCGGACAACCATATAAATGCGGGTCCTTAGCTATGCAAACCACAAACACTTAATGAATTTAAACTTGTCGTCAAAACTGATGTCATCAATGTACGTGAATGTGTTTCTTTTTGTTATACAAGCTACAATAACTTGTACAAAAGACTGAACTTGAAGTTAAATGTTCAATCTAAGGCTTTTACGTCATGTGTTTAAGATCTGTATTCGAAGGTTATCCTGACATCAAGAGATGAAGATAGCTGGTACAAGAGTCTGTGCACCCAGTTTCAAGTTTTAAATAGCAATATTTTGTACCAAGTCATGCAAGTGTTATCACCAACTGGGTGGAAATATTTTAAGCATTTTCGTCTCGTCAGTAAGTTTCGTCTTACAGATTTTTTTTGAAAAAATATACCGTTGCTTGTTAAACTAGAACTAATAACATAAATCTATCACCATTAACATGCTCAACTGCTTTTACAGTCATGGCGTTGAGTGGAATACGAATGCGACATCCCTTTGACTTCTCATTTTCCAAAAATGAAATGGTTTGGAAAAAAGCCTACAGACAGCACACTCGCTATTGTAAACAAGTACGTTTTTCGAATCTTGTTTTATTTCACTATTTTGAATACTTTCGTCAAGGAGGTTATGTTTTTATGACTTTTGTTTTTCCTTTTCGTAACATAGTTCAAAATTCTGTTACTGTATTCAATTTCAATATATCTGTTCTAAATGGTTAGGCTTTGGTATAAGAAAAATTGGATTTAATTTCGGGCTGACAAAGTTAACAGGCCACGCTACAAGCAAAATGAATACAAATCTGCTCATCTTTGCAAGAGTAGCAAAACAAAAGGTTATACCTCACAAAACAACTGGAGGTAAAATGCATGATGCAAAATGATGATTGATGAAATGATAAACGATCGAATCTTGTTTGTTGTAAATTTTGCGACTATTTGAGGCTTCTTTGATCAGCAGCAACGATTGAAATCTTTCAATCAGAGGAAAATTGTAAAGCACACGACCGCGATAAAAAGAAAAGGCAAAACAGAAAATCGTCTAAACAAGTTACCGTCTTAAAACGTTCGTTTCGCTACTTTAGTATAATACAGTAGGTGGATGTATTTTCCAGTGTTTAAAGAACACAACTTGCTTTAACATTCGATTCGCGCAAGTTTGGTTAAGTAACCTGTATGTTTTTACATTTATGTGAAGTCAGCTCAAATGAAACAAAAAAGTATTCAAAAACGTCTCTTATTTGACATGCTTTTTTTCACATCGTTCTTAAATTCTCAAATGTTATAAAACGTTCTTAAAACAAACGTTTGTGCAATTACAGTATAAACTTAAGATATTAGAACATAGCCAAAAACGTTAAGTCTTCGCTGAGGAAACATATGACAACCTTTTGATTTTTGTCTGATTTTAACTCCCACTAGAATAAATAAAACGTGATTAAAATCTGTATAAAGCTTAAAGCGGTGGCAACTTGCCGTTTATGAATTATTATGTATCTAAGAATTTCGAACCTACCCACTTTTTGTGTACTCTTGCTGGCCTACGCCAATGCTAAACTTGCACAGGGCACGAGACATGATAACAGTTGAACAAATGCAATATATGGGAGAATTCAGCAGCTTTGGTGAATGTAAAAATAATTATGTAAATTTTTTCTAAACGTTTTTATTTGTAGAATTGTCCTCCTGACAAACTTCTCGTTTACGATGTCCGTCAAGGATGGGCGCCTTTGTGTGAGTTCCTAAAAGAAGAAATTCCAGACAGGCCCTTTCCTCGTGAAAATGTCGCGGGGAGTATTGTTGACAAATTGATGGCGACTCATCCTTCTGCGTTCCGAGTAAAACGGGAAATGATTTGCACGACGATAATACTTTCGCTGTTGATGTTATGGATTCTGCAGATTTTTTCAATACTTAACCTGGACCCATACTAAACAGACTTTGGTCAGCTGTTTAGTTGCATTAGCTCTATTAAGAACGTTACTGTATTTACGTAATAAAAATATCACTTACTTACATTAGTTACTTACTAACTTTGCCTTCTTACCTACCCACTTACATTTACAATACTAACATTACAGTATTTTACCTAATGTTGGTGCAAACAGAATTTTCAACCGGCTGATTGAAAGCATGTCATTTAAAATGTCTTCTAAATAATCCGCTATTTCAAGCAAACATTTTGCTTCACCATATGATCTTCACACTTCTTAATCTTACAAAGATAAATGAACCAAACAATACGACGCTTGTTTTGATTTGGTTGGCGCTTGCAGGGTTGATGACTGTGGCGGTCGTGATAATAAATTATAATAAGTTCTATAATTGGCATTTGTTAAGCGATTTGTGTGTCTCCAGTTTGATTCAGTTCTATTCAATATTTGAAGTGTATTTTTCCTAGTTTAATCCGTATTCAATCCTAGTTCCAAATCGACATGTGACGTAGTTAAGTGTGTCAAGTGGTTTTTTGAACCCGGTGCAAAATCGATTATAATTCTTTGTGAAAAAGCAGATAATGTACAACATGGACACGTGTATACGTGTCATGGTAAAATCTAGCTTGGCGCTCGCCCATTGGTCAAAATACGGGAGTATAAAAGCTAATGTTTGGTCTAAATCGCTCTCTTCGCTCTTTTCGGATTCTTCTGTTTTGTTGAATTATTCGGAATTGGAATCATTACTGAATTCGAGTTATAGCTTGTTTAAATGTGAAAAGATGGTGTAAATGTTTCTAATTTGATACAACCTATTCGGAAAATATAACAATTAGACTTTATGAAGTTGGTGTTTATTTGAAGAAACATTATAAAGACAGCCAACGCAACGGAGTCAAAGACAATTGTCTATAGGAGTCTAACAGTAAGACTAATAGTCTTGGCTTTAGGCCAACTTAAAAGCAATCACGTCGCCATCCCCACAATGACCATCATGGTCATTACATCATGTGTTGAATCAGGTGCCCACAAGATGTTTAAGAAATTGTTGCTTTGTATGTTTTGTCGGCACGACCTCGTCGTGAACGACTACTTTCGATTACTGTTGCTAATACAACATTTCTGTATCTAGTCTATAGTGGAACGGAATATTAATAGAAAACTGAACATATGCATGTAGGCTCTTGAAAGAATATAGGATATACAAGTAATGGTGTTCAGAACGTTTTTAATCGAAGTTTGTTTGTTTGCCTCGAAGTTGCAACTTTATGTTGAATACTTTTTGGTAATTACTGTAAAGAAGTTACGTCGGTTTATCAGCGGTTACCGCTGAAGAATTGTGGTCTCTTTGCGTTTGTTGGAGTCTATATTTATTATATCATCACTGGTCATGCGTAAACAATTAAGGTAACCAAATTTGTAGGCCTTTGTTATTTGGAAACAAATTCGTATTTGCTAGAAAGTATCACGGACGACATACCCACATGAAACCAATATAAAATTCAACTTTACTCCTTGTAACACCAAAATGCAAAAAAAATCTTACACTTTTCTCTTGAAAGGTCTTCATATCATTAAATTGTATTTTTCCCCTCCGGCTGATTGTAAATATTCCGCTCATTAAACTTAGTTCAACACCATTTGTGGTAAGCGAGCCATTTCATGTATCAGTCTGCAGCTAAAAGCGCATCTGATGAGTAGCTAAGCGTTATGCTGTTGATTTAGCTCATGTAAGAGAACTGGTTCACTACAATGAAAGTGATTGTAGCTGGATATACTAAAACCGGAACCAAGACCATGTCTGCAGCTTTATCTGAGTTGGGTTACAACGTTTATGATGCTCTTGATCACTTCTGGTATCATGGCGATAAGTGGGCCAAGATACTTTCATCCAGTGGTGGAAGTATTGAAGATTTTAAAGAGATGTATCATTCAGTGGATGCAGTCACTGACTCTCCAACATGCAAGTTTTGGGAAGAGATTTTGCAAGCGTTTCCCGATGCAAAAGTAAGTTGAGTTTAAGAAGCAAAATAATTAAAGTATCGAGCCAATATCATTCATCAGTCACATAAGTTAAAATGTTTGTTCACTCTTGTACAGTTATTTACTGTACTTAAAATCATACATTAGTGTTTATGCCAATGACAACCGTAAAAATCATTACATGCTAAATGAAAAATAAGATAACTTGCTCAAAACGTTCCAGTGTAAGTTGATGATTATTATCTGTCGTCATTGTTTTCAAACTGTTACTTGAAGGTTATCTTAACATTAAGAGATGAAGACAGTTGGTACAAGAGTTTGTGCAACCAGTGTGAAGTTATGAATGGCAACATTTTGTACCAAGTCATGCAAGTGTTATCACCAACTGGGTGGAAATATTTTAAGCATTTTCGTCTCGTCAGTAAGTTTTCGTCTATTCAAGTATTCCAGTTTGGCAAAAATTGCAATGTATTAAACTGGTTACGCAAGTTCGTGGTTTTAGTTGTTTCCGTATCAACCAGTTTAATCGTTTTTACAGTTATGTCGCTGTGGGGAATACGAATGAGAAATCCATTTGACTTCAAACTTTCCAACAACGACATTGTTGTAAAAAAAGGTTACAGACAACACACGCGACATTGCAGACAAGTAACTTTATCGTTCTTTTTCTTGTTTTTCTTTCTTGCATTTTGTAACACTTCATCTCAAAATTGCTGCTTTTAGAGTTGTCCTCGTGACAAACTTCTGGTCTACGATGTCCGTCAAGGATGGGCGCCTCTGTGCGAGTTTCTTAGAAAGGAAATTCCAGACAAGTCCTTCCCTCATGAAAATGTTGCTGGAAATATTATTGATAAATTAATGACAACTCATCCAGCATTTATTCGCATGCAACGAGAAATGGCTTGCACAGTGGCCATACTTTCACTGGGCCTACTATACGGATGCTACAAGCTCTACAAGTGTAACCCTGGAGCCATCCTAAACAAGTTGTGGTCAACTTTCATGTTTCGTTAGTTGAAATTGATAGTTAAATTATAATGTTTCAAGTGTTTTTGCAAAAAAATTTAATGATCAATATATCGCGAAGTACTTTTTAGGACTAAAATTTCAAGTGATTTAAACGAACTTTGGTATCAGGTTAATAAATTACCAAACCTTTAAACTTGTTAAAGAACAATTTACCAACCAATACAACATCTTAAGCTAGTTGATTGCTGTCATCAAAATTTATGCTAACCCATTGTTTTACTGTTATGCCGACGGATACATTGATATAAGCAAACCCTAAGACTCAGAGCTAGACTGAACATATATGAGCTACGTGCTGATATAGGAAATGCTTTTGATCCGTAGTTTGTTTGCTTTGAACAAATCTGCTACAATTTTGAACGCAGCTTAGCCACAAGTAACAATCAGTTCAAAATGTTTTACACTATGAGAGCACATACCAACACCGAAATCTTATTTTGCTACTTGTCCTAGGTGTATATACGTGATGCTATGCATACAATTCAATTAAGGTGTTTGGGAGTATGTATGCAAGTATTTAGCTCCCGTATGTCAACGTAGGCCTATTAAGAAAGAACTATAATTAGACATGATTCAATCGAAGACATGACAAATATACACTTGGCAAATACTTACAAATACGCAAATACACGCGCCAACACTTGGCAAATATATGAACCCAAGCCGGAGAGGATTCAATAAACCATCTGGCCAACACCAATATCCCAGCGTTGGCGAACTCAATGACCTGTCACTTACAAAGTTTTAGACTTACGTTAATGACGGCAGATTTATGTGATGGCGGTATAGGTAGGTACAGCATTCTTTACAATACAGTTCGCGTACGAAACAAATTCTCTTTCTCAACTGTCGGTAATAATCTGCTTCCACATCCATAGCAAAGCAAAATATTCCAAAGATTGATTCACTTGTGTTGTAGAATATGTTAAGTTGGGTAAAATACACAGGTTTCATATACAGGAGGTTGCATCATTTGATGCTGATAGGAAGAAGTTCAGGATTCTTTCATGTGGAACTACGCACAAATCTTAATAAATTTTTGGTCAGAACATTCTTAATTATGACATCATGAAAAGGTGATTACGCTTCGTCGTGTTTAAACTTACCTTAGACTGAATTAGTTTAGCCTGGGTGACACCTAAGCATGACAAATATGAGCACAGTGATTTCACATTCACATTTCACGATTGCAATAATTGACAAAAAACCTCGTCAGTTTAGGCTTCACCCGCTAAGCGGCGCCTTTTTGTCAAATAAAATATTCTGTTTCCATGATTTCGTCAATGGTACATGTTGAATATTCAGTAAAACGCAGTGTTGTATTTTTAGTCTAATACAGCAGATAATAAAATGAACGTCAACAGAAATACATAAATAAGTGTTCATCACCATGGACACGTGTAACTCGCCTCCGGACGCTTGCAGAACAACTCAAGCGCACACATTTGTGGATTGGCACTCTGACATTCAGCGCACAATCGCAGAATCTTTGCCTAGCGAACATTAGGCACACAAAACTCAGTTAGCTTAAGTTATGTGCAGTTGTGGCCAGGATTGCCAGTTAATGTTTATTTATGCAACTTGATAGACTGGTCCGCAACGTACCTCAGTGTTGTGCGCCTTTATGTGAGCTCCGAGAAAGAAAATTCCAAACAAGCTCTTCCCTCACGAAAACATCCTTAACATGTTAATGGCAACTCATCCTCATATTCATCCTTGATACGCTTGCAACGAGCTTAAACGCGAACCTCTCAGTACACTTTATGACTTCTATGAGTTGTGAAAATACTTTTTGACTTCTACAAACCATTAAGTTTAATTGCTACAACATTGAAAAAACTGTAATTTGCCGTTAAATTCAGTTAATAAACTGTGTTTGTTTTATCAAGGTTCCAGTAAGCGAATAACTTTGCAATCAAAATTTGTAAATTTAATTTACCGAATAAGAGCTTATGATATTAGCCGTAGAACAATTGCTCAAACAGAACCTTCATGTAAAGTGCAGCATATACGCGATGATACAGAAATGCAAACAAATACAAGCTGGTTACGAAGGAAGAATGTAGGTTATGTCAATAAACCGGTGTTTGCGCTCGCGGCTATGGCTAATCCCGCGTTTATTAAGCTATAAACGCAAGTCAAAATCACCCTTCGGTAAACCAGTGATTATTTTTAGCGAAACTAGATTCATTTGATCCCGTGTTCAGCAGTGAAACTCTTGTTTGAGTTCATTAAGCTCTACAACAATGAAAGTCATCGTAGCTGGATTTGTAAAGACCGGAACTAAAACCATGGTCGTAGCTTTATCTGAGTTGGGCTACAATGTTTATGACTTCATGGATCACTTCTGGTATCATGGCGATAAGTGGGCCAAGATACTTTCATCCAGTGGTGGAAGTATTGAAGATTTCAAAGAGATGTATCAGTCAGTGGATGCTGTAACTGATGCCCCACCAAACTTGTTTTGGGAAGAGATTTTACAAGCGTTTCCCGATGCTAAAGTGAGTTAGGTTTTGCCGCATAAAAATGTCAATAAGACAAATTACTGTGTGACAATGTCTAGTCTCAGTGGTTCTCAACCTTCTGATCGTGGCGGACCCCTTTTGTTGCTGTCAAAGCAGTGGCGGACCCCTGAAGTTTAAGCAAACTAAGGGTTCTGAGACTGCACTTAAATGTTTCATTGCTTAGTTTTACTTAATAGTCTTGGTGCACAACTGCGCTATTCATTCAAAATAACATCAAACTATGCGGATATTTTTACTTAAAATCACTGTATCCAGCTGTCTTCTCGTATAATCCGCAATCTAGTGCATCACAATAGGCCTTCCCTGCGGGTGATAAATCTCAATAAGCTTTTGTATTGTCCCATCACAATAGACAATTAAGCAAATGTTCAAGCCTATTTCAAAAAGTAATGATAAACAGCAAAAAATTTTTAAAAACTCGTACTTTATGTTGCAAATTTCGAAGTTCTCACGGACCAACTGAAAACGTTTCGCGGACCCCCAGGGGTCCGCGGACCACCGGTTGAGAACCACTGGTCTAGTGAGTATAATCACGCTAAGAACATAATCAACATCGCCTAATGATTCGTCGAAAATAGGATTTGCAAGCCTGTGCATTCCAAGCTAGCATAAATTCGGACAACCATATAAATGCGGGTCCTTAGCTATGCAAACCACAAACACTTAATGAATTTAAACTTGTCGTCAAAACTGATGTCATCAATGTACGTGAATGTGTTTCTTTTTGTTATACAAGCTACAATAACTTGTACAAAAGACTGAACTTGAAGTTAAATGTTCAATCTAAGGCTTTTACGTCATGTGTTTAAGATCTGTATTCGAAGGTTATCCTGACATCAAGAGATGAAGATAGCTGGTACAAGAGTCTGTGCACCCAGTTTCAAGTTTTAAATAGCAATATTTTGTACCAAGTCATGCAAGTGTTATCACCAACTGGGTGGAAATATTTTAAGCATTTTCGTCTCGTCAGTAAGTTTCGTCTTACAGATTTTTTTTGAAAAAATATACCGTTGCTTGTTAAACTAGAACTAATAACATAAATCTATCACCATTAACATGCTCAACTGCTTTTACAGTCATGGCGTTGAGTGGAATACGAATGCGACATCCCTTTGACTTCTCATTTTCCAAAAATGAAATGGTTTGGAAAAAAGCCTACAGACAGCACACTCGCTATTGTAAACAAGTACGTTTTTCGAATCTTGTTTTATTTCACTATTTTGAATACTTTCGTCAAGGAGGTTATGTTTTTATGACTTTTGTTTTTCCTTTTCGTAACATAGTTCAAAATTCTGTTACTGTATTCAATTTCAATATATCTGTTCTAAATGGTTAGGCTTTGGTATAAGAAAAATTGGATTTAATTTCGGGCTGACAAAGTTAACAGGCCACGCTACAAGCAAAATGAATACAAATCTGCTCATCTTTGCAAGAGTAGCAAAACAAAAGGTTATACCTCACAAAACAACTGGAGGTAAAATGCATGATGCAAAATGATGATTGATGAAATGATAAACGATCGAATCTTGTTTGTTGTAAATTTTGCGACTATTTGAGGCTTCTTTGATCAGCAGCAACGATTGAAATCTTTCAATCAGAGGAAAATTGTAAAGCACACGACCGCGATAAAAAGAAAAGGCAAAACAGAAAATCGTCTAAACAAGTTACCGTCTTAAAACGTTCGTTTCGCTACTTTAGTATAATACAGTAGGTGGATGTATTTTCCAGTGTTTAAAGAACACAACTTGCTTTAACATTCGATTCGCGCAAGTTTGGTTAAGTAACCTGTATGTTTTTACATTTATGTGAAGTCAGCTCAAATGAAACAAAAAAGTATTCAAAAACGTCTCTTATTTGACATGCTTTTTTTCACATCGTTCTTAAATTCTCAAATGTTATAAAACGTTCTTAAAACAAACGTTTGTGCAATTACAGTATAAACTTAAGATATTAGAACATAGCCAAAAACGTTAAGTCTTCGCTGAGGAAACATATGACAACCTTTTGATTTTTGTCTGATTTTAACTCCCACTAGAATAAATAAAACGTGATTAAAATCTGTATAAAGCTTAAAGCGGTGGCAACTTGCCGTTTATGAATTATTATGTATCTAAGAATTTCGAACCTACCCACTTTTTGTGTACTCTTGCTGGCCTACGCCAATGCTAAACTTGCACAGGGCACGAGACATGATAACAGTTGAACAAATGCAATATATGGGAGAATTCAGCAGCTTTGGTGAATGTAAAAATAATTATGTAAATTTTTTCTAAACGTTTTTATTTGTAGAATTGTCCTCCTGACAAACTTCTCGTTTACGATGTCCGTCAAGGATGGGCGCCTTTGTGTGAGTTCCTAAAAGAAGAAATTCCAGACAGGCCCTTTCCTCGTGAAAATGTCGCGGGGAGTATTGTTGACAAATTGATGGCGACTCATCCTTCTGCGTTCCGAGTAAAACGGGAAATGATTTGCACGACGATAATACTTTCGCTGTTGATGTTATGGATTCTGCAGATTTTTTCAATACTTAACCTGGACCCATACTAAACAGACTTTGGTCAGCTGTTTAGTTGCATTAGCTCTATTAAGAACGTTACTGTATTTACGTAATAAAAATATCACTTACTTACATTAGTTACTTACTAACTTTGCCTTCTTACCTACCCACTTACATTTACAATACTAACATTACAGTATTTTACCTAATGTTGGTGCAAACAGAATTTTCAACCGGCTGATTGAAAGCATGTCATTTAAAATGTCTTCTAAATAATCCGCTATTTCAAGCAAACATTTTGCTTCACCATATGATCTTCACACTTCTTAATCTTACAAAGATAAATGAACCAAACAATACGACGCTTGTTTTGATTTGGTTGGCGCTTGCAGGGTTGATGACTGTGGCGGTCGTGATAATAAATTATAATAAGTTCTATAATTGGCATTTGTTAAGCGATTTGTGTGTCTCCAGTTTGATTCAGTTCTATTCAATATTTGAAGTGTATTTTTCCTAGTTTAATCCGTATTCAATCCTAGTTCCAAATCGACATGTGACGTAGTTAAGTGTGTCAAGTGGTTTTTTGAACCCGGTGCAAAATCGATTATAATTCTTTGTGAAAAAGCAGATAATGTACAACATGGACACGTGTATACGTGTCATGGTAAAATCTAGCTTGGCGCTCGCCCATTGGTCAAAATACGGGAGTATAAAAGCTAATGTTTGGTCTAAATCGCTCTCTTCGCTCTTTTCGGATTCTTCTGTTTTGTTGAATTATTCGGAATTGGAATCATTACTGAATTCGAGTTATAGCTTGTTTAAATGTGAAAAGATGGTGTAAATGTTTCTAATTTGATACAACCTATTCGGAAAATATAACAATTAGACTTTATGAAGTTGGTGTTTATTTGAAGAAACATTATAAAGACAGCCAACGCAACGGAGTCAAAGACAATTGTCTATAGGAGTCTAACAGTAAGACTAATAGTCTTGGCTTTAGGCCAACTTAAAAGCAATCACGTCGCCATCCCCACAATGACCATCATGGTCATTACATCATGTGTTGAATCAGGTGCCCACAAGATGTTTAAGAAATTGTTGCTTTGTATGTTTTGTCGGCACGACCTCGTCGTGAACGACTACTTTCGATTACTGTTGCTAATACAACATTTCTGTATCTAGTCTATAGTGGAACGGAATATTAATAGAAAACTGAACATATGCATGTAGGCTCTTGAAAGAATATAGGATATACAAGTAATGGTGTTCAGAACGTTTTTAATCGAAGTTTGTTTGTTTGCCTCGAAGTTGCAACTTTATGTTGAATACTTTTTGGTAATTACTGTAAAGAAGTTACGTCGGTTTATCAGCGGTTACCGCTGAAGAATTGTGGTCTCTTTGCGTTTGTTGGAGTCTATATTTATTATATCATCACTGGTCATGCGTAAACAATTAAGGTAACCAAATTTGTAGGCCTTTGTTATTTGGAAACAAATTCGTATTTGCTAGAAAGTATCACGGACGACATACCCACATGAAACCAATATAAAATTCAACTTTACTCCTTGTAACACCAAAATGCAAAAAAAATCTTACACTTTTCTCTTGAAAGGTCTTCATATCATTAAATTGTATTTTTCCCCTCCGGCTGATTGTAAATATTCCGCTCATTAAACTTAGTTCAACACCATTTGTGGTAAGCGAGCCATTTCATGTATCAGTCTGCAGCTAAAAGCGCATCTGATGAGTAGCTAAGCGTTATGCTGTTGATTTAGCTCATGTAAGAGAACTGGTTCACTACAATGAAAGTGATTGTAGCTGGATATACTAAAACCGGAACCAAGACCATGTCTGCAGCTTTATCTGAGTTGGGTTACAACGTTTATGATGCTCTTGATCACTTCTGGTATCATGGCGATAAGTGGGCCAAGATACTTTCATCCAGTGGTGGAAGTATTGAAGATTTTAAAGAGATGTATCATTCAGTGGATGCAGTCACTGACTCTCCAACATGCAAGTTTTGGGAAGAGATTTTGCAAGCGTTTCCCGATGCAAAAGTAAGTTGAGTTTAAGAAGCAAAATAATTAAAGTATCGAGCCAATATCATTCATCAGTCACATAAGTTAAAATGTTTGTTCACTCTTGTACAGTTATTTACTGTACTTAAAATCATACATTAGTGTTTATGCCAATGACAACCGTAAAAATCATTACATGCTAAATGAAAAATAAGATAACTTGCTCAAAACGTTCCAGTGTAAGTTGATGATTATTATCTGTCGTCATTGTTTTCAAACTGTTACTTGAAGGTTATCTTAACATTAAGAGATGAAGACAGTTGGTACAAGAGTTTGTGCAACCAGTGTGAAGTTATGAATGGCAACATTTTGTACCAAGTCATGCAAGTGTTATCACCAACTGGGTGGAAATATTTTAAGCATTTTCGTCTCGTCAGTAAGTTTTCGTCTATTCAAGTATTCCAGTTTGGCAAAAATTGCAATGTATTAAACTGGTTACGCAAGTTCGTGGTTTTAGTTGTTTCCGTATCAACCAGTTTAATCGTTTTTACAGTTATGTCGCTGTGGGGAATACGAATGAGAAATCCATTTGACTTCAAACTTTCCAACAACGACATTGTTGTAAAAAAAGGTTACAGACAACACACGCGACATTGCAGACAAGTAACTTTATCGTTCTTTTTCTTGTTTTTCTTTCTTGCATTTTGTAACACTTCATCTCAAAATTGCTGCTTTTAGAGTTGTCCTCGTGACAAACTTCTGGTCTACGATGTCCGTCAAGGATGGGCGCCTCTGTGCGAGTTTCTTAGAAAGGAAATTCCAGACAAGTCCTTCCCTCATGAAAATGTTGCTGGAAATATTATTGATAAATTAATGACAACTCATCCAGCATTTATTCGCATGCAACGAGAAATGGCTTGCACAGTGGCCATACTTTCACTGGGCCTACTATACGGATGCTACAAGCTCTACAAGTGTAACCCTGGAGCCATCCTAAACAAGTTGTGGTCAACTTTCATGTTTCGTTAGTTGAAATTGATAGTTAAATTATAATGTTTCAAGTGTTTTTGCAAAAAAATTTAATGATCAATATATCGCGAAGTACTTTTTAGGACT
This sequence comes from Clavelina lepadiformis, assembly GCF_947623445.1. NCBI lineage: Eukaryota > Metazoa > Chordata > Ascidiacea > Aplousobranchia > Clavelinidae > Clavelina > Clavelina lepadiformis. The sequence continues at coordinate 24,359,442 of NC_135241.1, forward strand.
AAAATTTCAAGTGATTTAAACGAACTTTGGTATCAGGTTAATAAATTACCAAACCTTTAAACTTGTTAAAGAACAATTTACCAACCAATACAACATCTTAAGCTAGTTGATTGCTGTCATCAAAATTTATGCTAACCCATTGTTTTACTGTTATGCCGACGGATACATTGATATAAGCAAACCCTAAGACTCAGAGCTAGACTGAACATATATGAGCTACGTGCTGATATAGGAAATGCTTTTGATCCGTAGTTTGTTTGCTTTGAACAAATCTGCTACAATTTTGAACGCAGCTTAGCCACAAGTAACAATCAGTTCAAAATGTTTTACACTATGAGAGCACATACCAACACCGAAATCTTATTTTGCTACTTGTCCTAGGTGTATATACGTGATGCTATGCATACAATTCAATTAAGGTGTTTGGGAGTATGTATGCAAGTATTTAGCTCCCGTATGTCAACGTAGGCCTATTAAGAAAGAACTATAATTAGACATGATTCAATCGAAGACATGACAAATATACACTTGGCAAATACTTACAAATACGCAAATACACGCGCCAACACTTGGCAAATATATGAACCCAAGCCGGAGAGGATTCAATAAACCATCTGGCCAACACCAATATCCCAGCGTTGGCGAACTCAATGACCTGTCACTTACAAAGTTTTAGACTTACGTTAATGACGGCAGATTTATGTGATGGCGGTATAGGTAGGTACAGCATTCTTTACAATACAGTTCGCGTACGAAACAAATTCTCTTTCTCAACTGTCGGTAATAATCTGCTTCCACATCCATAGCAAAGCAAAATATTCCAAAGATTGATTCACTTGTGTTGTAGAATATGTTAAGTTGGGTAAAATACACAGGTTTCATATACAGGAGGTTGCATCATTTGATGCTGATAGGAAGAAGTTCAGGATTCTTTCATGTGGAACTACGCACAAATCTTAATAAATTTTTGGTCAGAACATTCTTAATTATGACATCATGAAAAGGTGATTACGCTTCGTCGTGTTTAAACTTACCTTAGACTGAATTAGTTTAGCCTGGGTGACACCTAAGCATGACAAATATGAGCACAGTGATTTCACATTCACATTTCACGATTGCAATAATTGACAAAAAACCTCGTCAGTTTAGGCTTCACCCGCTAAGCGGCGCCTTTTTGTCAAATAAAATATTCTGTTTCCATGATTTCGTCAATGGTACATGTTGAATATTCAGTAAAACGCAGTGTTGTATTTTTAGTCTAATACAGCAGATAATAAAATGAACGTCAACAGAAATACATAAATAAGTGTTCATCACCATGGACACGTGTAACTCGCCTCCGGACGCTTGCAGAACAACTCAAGCGCACACATTTGTGGATTGGCACTCTGACATTCAGCGCACAATCGCAGAATCTTTGCCTAGCGAACATTAGGCACACAAAACTCAGTTAGCTTAAGTTATGTGCAGTTGTGGCCAGGATTGCCAGTTAATGTTTATTTATGCAACTTGATAGACTGGTCCGCAACGTACCTCAGTGTTGTGCGCCTTTATGTGAGCTCCGAGAAAGAAAATTCCAAACAAGCTCTTCCCTCACGAAAACATCCTTAACATGTTAATGGCAACTCATCCTCATATTCATCCTTGATACGCTTGCAACGAGCTTAAACGCGAACCTCTCAGTACACTTTATGACTTCTATGAGTTGTGAAAATACTTTTTGACTTCTACAAACCATTAAGTTTAATTGCTACAACATTGAAAAAACTGTAATTTGCCGTTAAATTCAGTTAATAAACTGTGTTTGTTTTATCAAGGTTCCAGTAAGCGAATAACTTTGCAATCAAAATTTGTAAATTTAATTTACCGAATAAGAGCTTATGATATTAGCCGTAGAACAATTGCTCAAACAGAACCTTCATGTAAAGTGCAGCATATACGCGATGATACAGAAATGCAAACAAATACAAGCTGGTTACGAAGGAAGAATGTAGGTTATGTCAATAAACCGGTGTTTGCGCTCGCGGCTATGGCTAATCCCGCGTTTATTAAGCTATAAACGCAAGTCAAAATCACCCTTCGGTAAACCAGTGATTATTTTTAGCGAAACTAGATTCATTTGATCCCGTGTTCAGCAGTGAAACTCTTGTTTGAGTTCATTAAGCTCTACAACAATGAAAGTCATCGTAGCTGGATTTGTAAAGACCGGAACTAAAACCATGGTCGTAGCTTTATCTGAGTTGGGCTACAATGTTTATGACTTCATGGATCACTTCTGGTATCATGGCGATAAGTGGGCCAAGATACTTTCATCCAGTGGTGGAAGTATTGAAGATTTCAAAGAGATGTATCAGTCAGTGGATGCTGTAACTGATGCCCCACCAAACTTGTTTTGGGAAGAGATTTTACAAGCGTTTCCCGATGCTAAAGTGAGTTAGGTTTTGCCGCATAAAAATGTCAATAAGACAAATTACTGTGTGACAATGTCTAGTCTCAGTGGTTCTCAACCTTCTGATCGTGGCGGACCCCTTTTGTTGCTGTCAAAGCAGTGGCGGACCCCTGAAGTTTAAGCAAACTAAGGGTTCTGAGACTGCACTTAAATGTTTCATTGCTTAGTTTTACTTAATAGTCTTGGTGCACAACTGCGCTATTCATTCAAAATAACATCAAACTATGCGGATATTTTTACTTAAAATCACTGTATCCAGCTGTCTTCTCGTATAATCCGCAATCTAGTGCATCACAATAGGCCTTCCCTGCGGGTGATAAATCTCAATAAGCTTTTGTATTGTCCCATCACAATAGACAATTAAGCAAATGTTCAAGCCTATTTCAAAAAGTAATGATAAACAGCAAAAAATTTTTAAAAACTCGTACTTTATGTTGCAAATTTCGAAGTTCTCACGGACCAACTGAAAACGTTTCGCGGACCCCCAGGGGTCCGCGGACCACCGGTTGAGAACCACTGGTCTAGTGAGTATAATCACGCTAAGAACATAATCAACATCGCCTAATGATTCGTCGAAAATAGGATTTGCAAGCCTGTGCATTCCAAGCTAGCATAAATTCGGACAACCATATAAATGCGGGTCCTTAGCTATGCAAACCACAAACACTTAATGAATTTAAACTTGTCGTCAAAACTGATGTCATCAATGTACGTGAATGTGTTTCTTTTTGTTATACAAGCTACAATAACTTGTACAAAAGACTGAACTTGAAGTTAAATGTTCAATCTAAGGCTTTTACGTCATGTGTTTAAGATCTGTATTCGAAGGTTATCCTGACATCAAGAGATGAAGATAGCTGGTACAAGAGTCTGTGCACCCAGTTTCAAGTTTTAAATAGCAATATTTTGTACCAAGTCATGCAAGTGTTATCACCAACTGGGTGGAAATATTTTAAGCATTTTCGTCTCGTCAGTAAGTTTCGTCTTACAGATTTTTTTTGAAAAAATATACCGTTGCTTGTTAAACTAGAACTAATAACATAAATCTATCACCATTAACATGCTCAACTGCTTTTACAGTCATGGCGTTGAGTGGAATACGAATGCGACATCCCTTTGACTTCTCATTTTCCAAAAATGAAATGGTTTGGAAAAAAGCCTACAGACAACACACTCGCTATTGTAAACAAGTACGTTTTTCGAATCTTGTTTTATTTCACTATTTTGAATACTTTCGTCAAGGAGGTTATGTTTTTATGACTTTTGTTTTTCCTTTTCGTAACATAGTTCAAAATTCTGTTACTGTATTCAATTTCAATCTATCTGTTCTAAATGGTTAGGCTTTGGTATAAGAAAAATTGGATTTAATTTCGGGCTGACAAAGTTAACAGGCCACGCTACAAGCAAAATGAATACAAATCTGCTCATCTTTGCAAGAGTAGCAAAACAAAAGGTTATACCTCACAAAACAACTGGAGGTAAAATGCATGATGCAAAATGATGATTGATGAAATGATAAACGATCGAATCTTGTTTGTTGTAAATTTTGCGACTATTTGAGGCTTCTTTGATCAGCAGCAACGATTGAAATCTTTCAATCAGAGGAAAATTGTAAAGCACACGACCGCGATAAAAAGAAAAGGCAAAACAGAAAATCGTCTAAACAAGTTACCGTCTTAAAACGTTCGTTTCGCTACTTTAGTATAATACAGTAGGTGGATGTATTTTCCAGTGTTTAAAGAACACAACTTGCTTTAACATTCGATTCGCGCAAGTTTGGTTAAGTAACCTGTATGTTTTTACATTTATGTGAAGTCAGCTCAAATGAAACAAAAAAGTATTCAAAAACGTCTCTTATTTGACATGCTTTTTTTCACATCGTTCTTAAATTCTCAATTGTTATAAAACGTTCTTAAAACAAACGTTTGTGCAATTACAGTATAAACTTAAGATATTAGAACATAGCCAAAAACGTTAAGTCTTCGCTGAGGAAACATATGACAACCTTTTGATTTTTGTCTGATTTTAACTCCCACTAGAATAAATAAAACGTGATTAAAATCTGTATAAAGCTTAAAGCGGTGGCAACTTGCCGTTTATGAATTATTATGTATCTAAGAATTTCGAACCTACCCACTTTTTGTGTACTTTTGCTGGCCTACGTCAATGCTAAACTTGCACATGATACAAGGCACAGGGCACGAGACATAACAATTCAACAAACGCAATATATGGGAGAATTCAGCAGCTTTGGCGGATGTAAAAATAATTATGTAGAATTTCCTGAAACGTTCTTATTTGTAGAATTGTCCTCCTGACAAACTTCTGGTCTACGATGTCCGTCAAGGATGGGCGCCTTTGTGTGAGTTCCTAAAAGAAGAAATTCCAGACAGGCCCTTTCCTCGTGAAAATGTCGCCGGGAGTATTGTTGACAAACTGATGGCGACTCATCCTTCTGCGTTCCGAGTAAAACAGGAAATGATTTGCACGACAATCTTACTTTCGCTGTTGGTGTTATGGATTCTGCAGATTTTTTTCAATACTTAACCTGGACCCATACTAAACATACTTTGGCCAGCTGTTAAGTTGCATTAGCTGTATTAAGAACGTTACTGTATTTACCTAATAAAAATATCACTTACTTGTATTAGTTACTTACTAACTTTGCCTTCTTACCTACCCACTTACATTTACAATACTAACATTACAGTATTTTACCTAATGTTGGAGCAAACAGAATTTTCAACCGGCTGATTGAAAGCATGTCATTTAAAATGTCTTCTAAATAATCCGCTATTTCAAGCAAACATTTTGCCTCACCGTATGATCTTCACACTTCTTAATCTTCCAAAGATAATGAACCAAACAATACGACGCTTTGTTTTATTTGGTTGGCGCTTGCAGGGTTGATGACCATCATGGTTATTACATCATGTGCTGAATCACGTGCCCACAAGATGTTTAAGAAATTGTTGCTTTGTATGTTTTGTCGGGACGACCTCGTCGTGAACGACTACTTTCGATTACTGTTGCTAATACAACATTTCTGTATCTAGGCTACAGTGGAACGGAATATTAATAGAAATCCTAACATATGTATGTAGGCTGTTGAAAGAATATAGGATATACAGGTAATGGTGTTAAAAACGTTTTTATTTGAAGTTTGTTTGTTTTCCTCGAAGTTGCAACTTTATGTTGAATACTTTTTGGTTATTACTGTAAAGAAGTTACGTCGGTTTATCAGCGGTTACCGCTGAAGAATTGTGGTCTCTTTGCGTTTGTTGGAGTCTATATTTATTATATTATCACTGGTCATGCGTAAACAATTAAGGTAACCAAATTTGTAGGCCTTTGTTATTTGGAAACAAATTCGTATTTGCTAGAAAGTATCACGGACGGATTACCCACATGAAACCAATATAAAATGCAACTTTACTCCTAGTAACACCAAAATGCAAAAAAAAATCTAACACTTTTCTCTTGACAGGTCTTCATATCATTAAATTGTATTTTCCCCTCCGGCTGATTGTAAATATTCCGCTCATTAAACTTAGTTAAATACCATTTGTGGTAAGCGAACCATTTCATGTATCAGTCTGCAGGTTAAAGCGCATCTGATGAGTAGCTAAGCGTTATGCTGTTGATTTAGCTCATGTAAGAGAACTGGTTCACTACAATGAAAGTGATCGTAGCTGGATATACTAAAACCGGAACCAAGACCATGGTTGCAGCTTTATTTGAGTTGGGTTACAACGTTTATGATGCACTTGATCACTTCTGGTATCATGGCGATAAGTGGGCCAATATACTTTCATCCAGTGGTGGATGTATTGAAGATTTTAAAGAGATGTATCAGTCAGTGGATGCAGTCACTGATTCTCCAACATGCAAGTTTTGGGAAGAAATTTTGCAAGCGTTTCCCGATGCAAAAGTAAGTTGAGTTTAAGAAGCAAAATAATTAAAGTATCGAGCCAATATCATTCGTCAGTTACATAAGTTGAAATGTTTGTTCGCTCTTATACAGTTATTTACTGTACTTAAAATCATACATTAGTGTTTATGCCAATGACAACCGTAAAAATCATTACATGCTAAATGAAAAATAAGAAAACTTGCTCAAAACGTTCCAGTGTAAGTTGATGATTATTATCTGTCGTCATTGTTTTCAAACTGTTACTTGAAGGTTATCTTAACTTTAAGAGATGAAGACAGCTGGTGCAAGAGTTTGTGCAACCAATGTGAAGTTATGAATGGCAACATTTTGTACCAAGTCATGCAAGTGTTATCACCAACTGGGTGGAAATATTTTAAGCATTTTCGTCTCGTCAGTAAGTTTTCGTCAATTCAAGTATTCCAGTTTGGCAAAAATTGCAATGTATTAAATGGTTACGCAAGGTCGTGATGTTTTTAGTTGTTTCCGTATTAACCAGCTTAATTGTTTTTACAGTTATGTCGCTGTGGGGAATACGAATGAGAAATCCTTTTGACTTCGAACTTTCCAAAAACGACATTGTTGTAAAAAAAGGTTACAGACAACACACGCAGTATTGTAAACAAGTAACTTTGTCGTTCTTTTTTTTCTTGTTTTTCTTTCTTGTACTTTGTAACATTTCTTTTAAAACATTGCTGCTTTTAGAATTGTCCTCCTGATAAACTTCTGGTCTACGATGTCCGTCAAGGATGGGCGCCTTTGTGTAAGTTTCTAGGAAAAAAGATTCCCGACAAGTCCTTCCCTCATGAAAATGTTGCTGGAAATATTATTGACAAATTAATGACAACTCATCCGGCATTTATTCGCATACAAAGAGAAATGACTTGCACAGTGGCCATACTTTCACTGGGCCTACTGTATGGATCCTACAAGCTCTACAAGTGTAACCCTGGAGCCATACTAAACAAGTTGTGGTTAACTTTCATGTTTCGTTAGTTGAAATTGATAGTTAAATTATACTGCTTCAAGTGTTTTTGCAATAAAATTGGATGATCAGTAGATCGCAAAGTACTTTTTATGACTAAAGTTCAAGTGATTTAAAAGAACTTTGGTGTCAGTTTAAAAAAAATACGAAACCCTTAAATTTGTTAAAGAACAATTTACCAACCAATCTATCAAGTTGATTGCTGTTATCAAACATTTTGCTAACCCTGATGTTCTTATTGTTACACTGTGTTAGTGCCGACGGATACATTGATATAAGTGAACCCTAAGATTCAGAGGTAGACTGAAAATATATAAGCTACGTGCTGATATTGGAAATGCTTTTGATCTGTATTTTGTTTGCTTTGAACAATTCTGTCTTGATTATGAACGCTGCTTAGCCATAACAAACAGTTCGAAATGATTTACAATTTTAGCAGTTACAATTTTAGCAGCAGCTGAAATCTTATTTTGCTAATTTTCGTAGGTGTACAGTATGCACATGATGTTGTCCGCTTAAATTTTTTGCAAACGTTTGGGAGTATGTGCCAACATGTTAAAAAAACAAAAATAGACATAATTCAATCGAAGGCCTCCATGCCAGCACTTTGCTAACCTACGAAACCAAACCGGAGCAGATTCGCCGAATATCGTTTGAGTGAAAGAACGGGCAACGCGACAACCAACGCTGGCGAAAACAACGGAGCGTGAGTTAGAACGTTTTGGACTGATTTAGGTGATGAAGGAATAAGTAGGGACAACATTCTTTATAATACAGTTCATGTATTGAACAAGTTTTTGTTTTTAATCGCCATTTACTGTATAACCTGCTCACATATCCGAAAATAGCTAATAGCTTTCGCTTGAAAGGTCTTGATATCAGACCTTATGTCGTTAAATTGTGTTTTTTCCCTCGAGCCTATTGTAAATGTGCCGCCCACTAAGTTTAGTGCCATTTGATACGATTTGTGGTAAGCGAGCCATTTCATGTATCAGTCTGTAACTAAAAACGCATCTGATGAGTAGCAAAGCGTTATGCTGTTGTTTAGCTTATGTAAGAGAACTGGTTTTCCACAATGAAAGTAGTAGTAGCTGGATATACTAAAACCGGAACTAAATCCATGTCTGCAGCTTTATCTGAGTTGGGTTTCAACGTTTATGATTATCTTGATCACTTCTGGTATCATGGCGATAAGTGGGCCAAGATACTTTCATCCAGTGGTGGAAGTATTGAAGATTTCAAAGAGATGTATCATTCAGTGGATGCGGTCACTGACTCTCCAGCATATAAGTTTTGGGAAGAGATTTTGCAAGCATTTCCCGATGCAAAAGTAAGTTAACTTTAAGAAGCAAGACAATTTCTACAATTAAAGGATCGTTCAGTACAAAACTTAACTTTTGCAAACAACAGCTTATAGAGAATAGATGTGTTGTAGGTTTCAGTTTTATAACAAGCATTTGTTCATCAGTTACATAAGTTAAAATGTTTGTTCACTCCTGTACGTTTATTTACTGTACTTAATGTTTAAGCCTATGACATACGTTAAAAAGGGCTATATGCTAAAAACGTTCCAGTTTAAGTTAAAGATTCAAGTGAGAAATATATCGCTATTATTTTTAAATCGTTATTTGAAGGTTATCTTAACATCAAGAGATGAAGACAGTTGGTACAAAAGTTTGTGAAACCAGTGTGAAGTTATGAATTGCAACATTTTGTACCAAGTCATGCAAGTGTTATCACCAACTGGGTGGAAATATTTCAAACATTTTCGTCTCGTCAGTAAGATTTCGTTTATTCAAGTATTCCAGTTAGACAAAAATTGCAATGTATTAAACTGGCTATGCCAGTTTGCGTTGTTTTTGTTGTTTCCGTATTAACCAGCTAACTAGGTAATGGTTTTTACAGTTATGTCTCTTACTTTTTACAGTTACTTTTTATGACTAAAGTTCAAGTGATTTAAACGAACTTTGGTATCAGGTTAAAAAAAGTACAAAACCTTTAAATTTGTTAAAGAACAATTTACCAACCAATCTAACAAGTTGATTGCTGTTATCAAACATTTTGCTAACGCTGATGTTCTTATTGTTACACTATGTTAGTGCCGAGGGTTACATTGATATAATTGAACCCTGAGATTCAGAGGTAGACTGAACATATAAGAGCTACGTGCTGATATTGGAAGAGCTTTTGATTCATATTTTGTTTGCTTTGAACAATTCTGTTGCAATTTTGAACGCAGCTTAGCCACAAGTAACAATCAGTTCAAAAAGATTTACACTATGAGAGCACTTAACAACACCGAAATCTTATTTTGCTACTTGTCGTAGGTGTATATACGTGACGCTATGCATATAATTCGTTTAAGGTGTTTGGGAGTATGTATGCAAGTATTTAGCTCCCGTATGTCAACGAGTTAAAAAAAATACCTAAAACTAGACATGATTCAATCGAAGACATCAATGCCAACACTTGGCAAATATATGAACCCAAGCCGGAGAGGATTCGCTAAACGATGTGGCCAACACCAATATCTCAGCGTTGGCGAACTCAATGACCTGTCACTTACAAAGTTTTAGACTTACGTTAATGACGGTTGATTTATGTGATGACGGTGTAGGTAGGTACAGCATTCTTTACAATACAGTTCGCGTACTAAACCAATTCTCTTTCTCAACCGTTGGTAATAATCTGCTTCCACATCCAAAACAAAGATATTCCAAAGATTGATTCACTTGTGTTGTAGGGTATGTTAAGTTGGGCAAAATACAAAGAAGGTTTCATCATTTGATGCTGATAGGAAGAAGTTCAGGATTTTTTCGTGTGGAACTACGCACAAATCTTAATAAATTTTTGGTCAGAACATTCTTAATTATGACATCATGAAAAGGTGATTACGCTTCGTCGTGTTTAAACTTACCTTAGACTGAATTAGTTTAGCCTGGGTGACACCTGAGCATGACAAATATGAGCACAGTGATTTCACATTCACATTTCACGATTGCAATAATTGACAAAAATCCTCATCAATTTAGGCTTCACCCGCTAAGCGGCGCCTTTTTGTCAAATAAAATATTCTGTTTCCATGATTTCGTCAATGGTACATGTTGAATATTCAGTAAAACGCAGTGTTGTATTTTTAGTCTAATACAGCAGATAATAAAATGAACGTCAACAGAAATACATAAATAAGTGTTCATCACCATGGACACGTGTAACTCGCCTCCGGACGCTTGCAGAACAACTCAAGCGCACACATTTGTGGATTGGCACTCTGACATTCAGCGCACAATCGCAGAATCTTTGCCTAGCGAACATTAGGCACACAAGTTAGCTTAAGTTATGTGCAGTTGTGGGCTTGTGGCCAGGATTGCCAGTTAGTGTTTATTTATGCAACCTGGTAGACTGGTCCGCAACGTACCTCAATGTTGTGCGCCTTTATGTGAGCTCCGAGAAAGAAAATTTCAAACAAGTCCTTCCCTCACGAAAACATCCTTAACATGTTAATGGCAACTCATCCTCATATTCATCGTTGATACGCTTGCAACGAGCTTAATCGTGAACCTCTCAGTACACTTTATGACTTCTATGACGTCTGAAAACACTTTTTGACTTCTACAAACCATTCAAGTTTAATTGCTATGACATTGAACAAATTGTAATTTGCTGTTAGATTCAGTTAATAAGCTGTGTTTGTTTTATCAAGGTTCCAGTCAGCGAATAACTTTGCAATCAAAATTTGTAAATTTAATTTACCAAATAAGAGCTTGTGTTACTTGCCGTAGAGCAATTGCTCAAAGAAAGCTTTCATATAAAGTGTAGCATATACGCGATGATACAGAAATGCAAACAAATACAAGCTGGTTACGAAGGAAGAATGTAGGTTATGTCAATAAACCGGTGTTTGCGCTCGCGGCTATGGCTAATCCCGCGTTTATTAAGCTATAAACGCAAGTCAAAATCACCCTTCGGTAAACCAGTGATTATTTTTAGCGAAACTAGATTCATTTGATCCCGTGTCCAGCAGTGAAACTCTTGTTTGAGTTCATTAAGCTCTACAACAATGAAAGTCATCGTAGCTGGATTTGCAAAGACCGGAACTAAAACCATGGTTGTAGCTCTATCTGAGTTGGGCTACAATGTTTATGACTTCATGGATCACTTCTGGTATCATGGCGATAAGTGGGCCAAGATACTTTCATCCAGTGGTGGAAGTATTGAAGATTTCAAAGAGATGTATGAGTCAGTGGATGTCGTAACTGACTCTCCACCATATAAGTTTTGGGAAGAGATTTTGCAAGCGTTTCCTGATGCTAAAGTGAGTTAAGTTTAAATCCCAAGAACAGTGCTTGGTTGCTACGGCAACTCGCATAAAAAGAGGAAGTGCAAGTTGACAATTTTGTTATTACTTTGAAGGTTGTCTTAACTACAAGAGATGAAGAAGACAGATGGTACAAGAGTTTGTATAAGCAGCTTGAAGTTATGAATGGCAACTTTTTCTACCAACTCATACAAATACTGTCACCAACTGGACGGCGATATTTCAAGCATTATCGTCGTATCGGTGAGTGTTTGTTTAGTGATATTTAAACAAAAAGAGGCAAGGGCCCATAAGTAACACAAGGTCATATCTTTGGTATTAACACGTTCGTTTGACTGTTTGTAGTGATGTGTCTGTTTGGTATACAAGTGCGACATCCATTCGACTTTCATTACAAAAACAACGAAATGCTTTTGAAAAAAGCTTGCCGACAGCATACACAGTATTGCAGACAAGTAATGGTTTCGTTCTTTTTCAAAAGTAACTTTTCTATGATACGACGATTTTAAATTTCCACTCAAAATTGTTGTTTGTAGAATTGTCCTCCTGATAAACTTCTGGTCTACGATGTCCGTCAAGGATGGGCGCCTTTGTGTAAGTTTCTAGGACAGGAAATTCCCGACAAGCCCTTCCCTCATGAAAACGTTGCTGGAAACATTGTTGACAAGTTGATGGCAACTCACCCGTCTTTGATCCGAATGCAACGAGAAATGACTTGCACAGTGGCCATACTTTCTCTGGGGCTTCTTTATGGATCCTACAAGCTCTACAGATCCAACCCTGGTGCTATACTGAGCAAAGTGTGGGCCAGCGTTAAGTTTTTTTAGCTGTATTATTAATCTCACTTTGAGCAAAAACATTGGAATTTGCTGGCTCCTTAAACCCAAGTACTGTCGTAACAGCAGCAATCAAATAAAGTGAAATGTTGTTTTACTATGGTATGTATGTTGTTGTAAAATTCAACAAGTTTAAGACAAACTGATGGAAAATTTATTTCAAACTGGCTGATCTTCCTGTTGTAAAACTTATTAAGTTTGATTAAATAGTCGCGTTACACATATTTGCTGTATCAGTTCATTGCTTGTTTTTTTTCTGCAAGTTTCCTGGCCAACACAATTATTTGAACTTTTTGAAGCCTTAGAAAAGAGCAAACAATCAACGAAAAACCAGTAAAAATAAGCCTAACCTGGTAATATGTCAATAGTGAGGAAAAAGGTTTGTAAAATACAAGCTTTATCAAAGTGATGATTCGACTGGAATTTAAGCAAGCCGCACAAGTCAGCCGAACGGCAAACGTACAACCACATCGGGTTGAAATGACGTTTTATTCACAATGAAGCAAGAGTACATATCCTGGACAAATCGAATTAGTTTTCGGGGTAACCAATGTTGGGTCACGGATTTTACGTGGTATTTATGTCTGGCAAGCTTAATCCACAACGGTCAAGTTAAGAGCAACTGTTCCTTCTCGAGAGCACCAGCGATGAGGCAAAACCTCAGTTTGTCAAAGTCTAAGCAACGCTGTATTTTGTGCTCAACGACAGGCCACGTGATTTGTACTTACACCGACAGCAAACATTAAATCATAGTTCGCTTCATAGACCATGCTCAGTATCGCATAACATGGCATGACAGCGATGATGACGAAGATGATGATGATGGCATGACAGCGATGAAAATTTGCAATGAGAGATAAAACACCGACATATCACAGCTACCAAAGGGCATTAGATTCGTTTGCTTAAAAGGTCGAAGTTAATGTTTAACCTAAAGCTGTTGTTATATCAATAAACAAGCAAACGTTCTTATCTTGGATGAAACAGGTCGCGGTTGACTGTGGATATTTAGCTTCAGATCTACGTCACCTCGGAACGTGAGTCGATGGCCAAAATTGTTTGAATCTCGTTCGCAGCCTTCTGGGTCTAATTATGTCGTGTCACTGTACGACGAAACTCTACTTACATTTGAGCACAGTTTAACCACAGCCACCGTAAACTTGATTAGAAGTGGGCTTGCTGCGTAAATCAATCATTCTGATTGTTTGTGGCATTTTTGTCGGATTTAATGAGTTACTCGTTTGCTGTTGGTGTAAGTACAAATCACGTGGCCTGTCGTTGAGCACAAAATATAGCGTTGCTTAGACTTTGACAAACTGAGTTTTTGCCACCTCGCTGGTGCTCGCTAGAAACAACAGAAAAAACGTTCTTAATATAATTAAGCTTGCCCGACATAAATACCACGTAAAATCCGTGACCCAACATTGGTTACCCCGAAAACTAATTTGATTTGTCCAGAATATGTACTCCAGCTTCATTGTGAATAGAGTGAACATACGTTACTTTATAAATACTGCTAGCACGATTGATGCCATGTTTTAATCGACGCATTTTAGCGGGAACAGAACCTTTAGGGCCTATAGGTTGGCCAAAGAAGGTTTTCTGTCAAGTATTCACACAAATAGTGGGAGAAAGAGGTAAGACATTGTCAGCGAGTGGTGATAAATCATAGAAGCGGGATGTACACACCAAACGTTTCGGCATGAAATACCAGCAACAATAAACAAAATGACAATACGGCTGAATCGTCATCAAATATCCGGTTTATCTGCTGCGATCAGCAAGCTTGAAAGAAGAAAAGCTCGCTATTTTAATGTGACGTCATAATCGAAGTTGACGAGTATTCCAGTGGTACATTCCATTTGTCTGAACAGCATAGTTGAGTTTTAGTTAAATGCAATGCAACATACTAGTAAGAAGGAAAATTAAATTTACCTACACTTTTGGCTTCAGTAGGACAATATTGTATCCTGGAAATAACAGTTGTGATTTGTGTAAGGTCGCCTTCGTTTGTAGAAAGTCCTTAAAGTGAAACAATAGAATGCCAGTACAACATTGCTAACAAGCAAACACTTATTGCCTCATGGAGTCACCTTTGTCGTCGCCATAATGCTGTAGTGACGCCAGCCGCCATCGTTGTGGGGTCACAAGTTGAATATACAGTACTTACATTGTCATAGCAATGGACATCACGAATTCATCAAATTTGGTGATTTCCAAACAAGCGATTCGAATTTCGTGTTTTTTGCGTAAAGAACGCGCGACGAACACACACACACACACACACACACACGCAATACACACACATGCAAGTACATTGCACGCATAGAGAAGCAAGTTATAGCTCACAGTTGTGTAACTAGCCGAGATTCCTGTTTCTGACTGCGTCAGTTTGTTTGTGACGTTGGACGTTAGATTAGTGTTTGCCGACCCTCCTGCCGGGAAGAAACAATTCAAAATTAAACACTTTAGTTGATCGTCCTGGAATCGCTGGGATAAAAGATCACTCTCTCACCTTCCAAGCTTGCTGTGATCGCCTCTTGCAGGCTGGACACGATCTGCGTCAAATCATCGAAACTTCCCAAATTAAAAACGTTATCGTTTTCAGAAACGTTGGCGAAATTTCCTGTGATTATCTACGTGAAGGCAAATGTTATAATGATCAAGAAACACTTCAAAATGAGAACTTAAAACAGAAATCTGTTAAGAAATAGCAAGCACGATGCAGACAAAGCTAACAATTCCATCATTATTACGTCACATTATCACCTTCAGTTCATTTTCCATGGCGTTAGCGACGCCCACAGCGTAAATAACTATCCCGAGTGACCTTGCATAATTCGATGACGCTTCCAGATACTCGGGGTCAGATGCCCTGGTAAGAGCGAGAAGTGAAGATAAGAACAACCCAACAACTAGCACAATACGTACAAGTAGTTATAAGCGAAGAAAATGTGGAATATAGAAACCAGACAAGAACAAGCTCACTTTCCGTCGGTCAGCAGAACCAAAACCTTTCTTGTTTCCGGGTCATTGAACCTCGGTGAAGTCATGAAGTCTTCCACGGTTTTGTTGATTGCGTGGGCTGTGAAAGTTGTGTAACCGTGACGTACAATGGCGTGCACAGCTTGCTGCATGTTAAACGAAGAATTGCGAGTTGGTTTGGAGAAAGCAATCAAGTTAAAAATTTGAATTGTTGCTGTTTTTGTTTTTCATTTTTGTTTCGTTTCATGAATTTTTATCATCCTGCTCATAATAAGCTGATATTTAAAAAACAAAACTCACCGAAAAATCATCGAAATCAGTGAACTGTCCGATGGCGATTTCAGTTTCTAGGAACTCAGAAGGGTTAGCCACGCTGAAGATAATTGTAAACGTGCCATTATTTAATACAAGAAACCAAGTAATCTTTCCCGTGAACAGTAAAAAATGCATTAACAGCTAAGCAAAGAGGGCGACGAAAAACAAGTTGAAAATTCTGAGAATTTTACATTGCACATAATAACATACTTGGTGTCATTCACAAAAAAATGAGAGAACTGCACGACCCCGATTTTCGTTGCTCCTTCGATGTTGAATCGAGATGCCACCGCCACCGTCCAGTTTAGAACTTGACGAAATTGATCAAGACTTATGGACCCAGAACCATCCAAGAGAAAGATCAAGTCCAAGTCACTTCCGCAGTCTGTTGGAGTAAAAACTCCTCTTCATGGCGATGTGAAAGTAATACGGTTAAGTTAAGACGCTGATCATATACCTGGTAACACGTTCCTTGAATTCGGGTCCCAAGTGCTACCGAAATCCGCCGACATATAACACGCTCCATAGGTCAAGTAACTTTTCGGGCAGTTCCATGTGCGGAACGGAGCGCATACCTGTAAAGGTTTGCAATCAGCAACAGCAGCAGCATCAGTTTGTCACTTGTTTATGTTGTTATCACAAGAGTTTATAGACTAAGTTAAGCAATCTACTAAATCGGAGTGTTTTGCGAAGACGTCCGAATATTTTGCTGTGATTTTGAAGTTATAGCTCACAGTTAGATTGTCTGTGTTTTCTTGTCTAGATAGCGCAAAACCAATCGAGTCCCGGTCTGTAATCAAATCCGGATTCGTTGCCGGATCTGGTTTAGGGGGGAGGATTGATGAGCAGTTTTGGTCAGATGAGAGCAAGTCCACTGAGCAAAGGTGGAGACCTCCGGAACCGGTCATCTCCATCGAGTCGTTTTTCAAGGTCTGGGCCTGGGCTACGTACTCATCGGTTGGCTGTCTCGTTTTTGGCGCGCCTAGAACTATCCTATGTAACAAGAATAGAAATCTAATAATTCACATTTAAAGTCGACTACGTTGTTCTATCTTTCGATGTTGTGTACTCACGATACAATTCCTGAGTTTGTCGCTGATAGATTATCTATCAAAATTTGGTATCCGAAATAATCGTTGGACGACGCTTGTGACGTAATAAATGTTGCGTTTTCGATCTCGAAATGAAACGCATCGCTTGATGACATCATTTGCAATAAAACCAACGTAATAAGGAAGAACAAACGAAGCGGGTTTTGGAACAACATCAATCAGTTTGTTTTTATAAATTGCTAAGGCAAACATAATGTTATTTATTATTCATTTTACCTTCAGTCAACGCCAGTTACTAAACTTATTGAGATTATGCTTATTGTAAAAACTAAGATCTGCAATATCTGTCACCCTGACGCTATACCGTAGCTTATACTTCAGTTCTACGTTCCATCTGCATTCAGTTGTCTAGATCCCGGGTATGGGCTGGGTATCGTGGCAGTTGGAACGTCTCAAAGAAACGTAGAGAGCAACACTGCTTTGTTCTCAGTAGCTGCGTAGCAATTTTGTGAATCATCGGCGTCTGACACCCAGGAAGCTCTCGTCTTTTGCTGGTGCTATTACGTGTTTGGTTGTTTGTGGATGCGAATGTTTTCAGCAGTACATTTACGTCAATGCATTGGTGTATTTGCAAAACAAAGAAAAAGAACATAATCCAATATGAAAAACGTTTTCATCCTTTAAAGATTTCTCTGTTCGTCATTTACATCAAGTCTATGAGCAGCGCAATTTTTAAATGCAATTGAATACGATATTCGAACAGGGAACTTGTATATCGGTGTGAAGTGTGATTATATACTTTTAATGTGTATCCAAAAATATTTTATTATATTGCAGGGGTGTCCAACCTTTTTGGCCAAAAGGCCACATGCGATTTACGAATGATTGTGCGGGCCACTGGAGTGTTTACTGCTAATTTCTAACTAAAACCCTCACACTAAAATTCTAATCTTAGAAATGCGTATTATCCTCTTTTACAATTATAACAACTATAAACATACCCAAGATATAGTAAATTTAACAAGTTTTTTACTACACGTCGATATTTCAATGTGAAGTTTGGCATTTTTGTTTTTCTCTAACAAGTTTGGCAATATTCGGTGAGATGGATGATGTAGCAATGCGAAGCGAGTTTTCACACATGACTGTCAGAAATTAGTAAACAAACAATAAATGCCAATTTATCGGAATGTAAGTTCGCCATAAATTACGTAGGCGATTCAGTTGATGATATAAGTCATTTCGACAAATACCGCGCGGGCCACTCAGGACCTTCCCGCGGGCCACGGGTTGGACGCCCCTGTTATAATGCGATCTGACTCTTGAAAACAATTAGAAGATTGTAAATTCCGTCTAGAGATTTCCTACACTTCAGTCGAATCAATTATATTATTAATTATTATATTGCGAGAATCCGATTAATTTCAATTTTAATGCTCTTCATTATTAGTTTAAACAAACACGAAAAATTACAACAATATTACTGTGCATAAAAAGGATCAGCAATCAAAGCGCATCACTTCACATTTCACGATCACTTGAAGAAACTGTTCACAGGGCTATTACGATATAAGGACTTATGGCAAGTATGACGTTTTGCCAGAAATAGCGCGGTAAATAGCAGATACATATTTATAACATCACAACTTGGAAGACAATGGAAACGGCGTCTTCTAAATTTAACAATGCACTTTAACAAAGTATTTGAAAAAGGGCTTGTTGCACCGATCCGCCTCGAGTTTATCACCCCACTATCAAGAAGGTAGCTTTGGTCTGGCCTTCTACCTGAGCATGGGTTTAAAACATCACAAGATGTGTGAAAAACAGCATACTGCTCATCACGGTTAAGATTATGACGTAATAAACATGAAATGTATGCAACGTCTTTAATGCTGTGCTTAGCAATTAGACGTCACATCATGATACTAAGTAGTAAGAGCCGCTTTCAATCCTTGGTAACACCAGTTCCGTTTCTTTGATGCAATATGTGATATCTTTCGACATTTAGTCCTAGATGGCAGAACAGGGGGATGTTGGCGGCTTCCCATGCACCCAACTTTTAAAAAATAAACAAAAAAAAAAAATTGGTAGAACCTTCAGCAAAACTCGAGTCTCAACTTTTGAATTGGATTTGGACAAATTAGGCCTAAACTGGGTCACTTTGAAAAAGGTTCCGCGATCGCTGTATTTACTATTTTCAAATATGGAGACACCATGTGTCTTAGCAACTTATTTTATTTCAAAAAAAAAACAAATAAAGATATTTTAGAAGAGTATTTTTCATAATAAACTGCAGAAAGTAAGTGCATTTAGAAGCGAATATGACGTCACTATCGCGTGTTGACCACGTCATTGCAAACTGTGAACTAAATTCTTTGTCTCCTGGAAAGTCCTCTGTGCTTGGCGTGAAGCTCTCAGTGATTCCTCGCGGACCACTCTGTGAAAACAAGAACAACTTCAAGGCCGTCGCAAAGGTGAAAATTTTAGGGTGAAAAATGTGCCAGGGACGTCCAAGACTAACAAAGTTGTTAAATGTGGTTTAGCACTTGAAAATATTTTGTGATAGAAATCCAGAAAATCTATGTTTTGCCTCATTGTAGCTACGACCTAGAACTTCATTTTGTATCTAATTCTAATACAAGCCTAAGTGAAAGTCGTTATAAAGATGTCAATCCACAGTAAAACAGTTTCCACAATAGCGGCAGCGTTTGACCACTTCAACTAACCGACCTGTATTTCTCCTCCACTTCCATTAGAAGTTGATCCGCTTCTTCTGCTGAAATTTCGTTCGATCCTTCCTCTATAGCGTCAGCGAGTGGCATTTCGGCTGAAATCGCGTTTCTGCGCGAGAAAAACGTCATTAATGACGTCACAAACTTGTAAAATCTATCGATCGAACTCCTGTTACCGAGCTAGCCGTCGTGTAAGTTCCGATTGTCACAACATCTTTTATGTTGTTTATTTTTATTTTTTTGTATACAGTATATAGAACACACCTGTCGCGCATGCGCACTAACGCCCTTCCAAGCTTTTCTTTCTTGTCGGGTCGTTTCTCCTTTCCACGCTCTCTGGCGACAGCTTGCGCTCGATCATGCCTAGACGACTTGGCCTGGTAGTATGGCAGTACGCGGTCAAGCGTGACATCGCTAGAGCGATAAACGGTGGGATGAGAGAGAAGGCTGTGAAGAGCGCGCACGTTGCCTTGGATACCTGCGATTGCATTGGAAAAAGTTGCAAATAAAAAACGACAATAACTTGCCGAGTCTGACGCTATGTCGTCGGCGCTTCATGTAGAATAAATGTTTTACTGTGAGTTTACCTGCTTTAACTGAAGTGATCGCAAATATGTGGTATTTAAAAAACGAAAAAAAGGTGAAACAAACTGTTCAAAGCAATCCGAAAACCGAGAAAATAAACAGGAAAAACGAAATAAGAAAACTTTGCATTTTGCTTGCGAGGAGATTTACCGATCGGTTGATGGAGGGTTGGATCCGGTTTTGCATCGAGTAATAATTCAAGACCCTTGAACTTCTCTTCAACTTCAGGCTGTCTTGGCTCAGCCTTTGATTTGTTTTTCGACTTCATCTTTTTTGGTTTCTTAAAATTATTATCGAAATGTTTTATTTGAAATTTATTTACTCTGACGGTTGACGGTCACGCGGTTGATTATTACGTCATCATAATAAACATATATGAATCGACGAAACACTTACCGGTGTGGAAGGTGGTCGTGGTTGCATTGGGATCTCATCAATCTGTGTGAGGAAAACGCTCTCTTCGGGCATCTTGTCTTTCGAGGTTGTAGCTGCGAGAAAATTCAATCGTGTTATTTGGGTAAATTTCCTGGTAAAGCCAGAACCAAGCAAAAGTCCACTCACCTTCCGCTTTCATAGGAGGGAGTTCCCCTTTCTCTCCTTTGGAAGGTTGTGCTTCAGCGTGTGGGGGTTTTGTTGGGGCTTGGCCAATGTTGGTCGACCCCATTAAGGACTTTATCAAGACATCGACGGGTTGTTTCGGAATTTTGGGGACAACTGTTGTCACCTGTGGAAAAAATGAGCATATTTAGGTTAAAATATCGCAAACAAAAGCAAATAAATCTGGCACCAGCCGACAAACCTTCCTGTCTCGATCATCTGGCATTGTTAGATGCGGTTTAGGCAACGGCGCTTTCGGTCGAAATCTGTGAATGTTTATGCCGAGCCGATGACGTAGGTAGTGTGACAGAAGCGGGGGTTCCCCTGTAAAGAAGATGAGCTCAGTCGTTTTAAGTGATTGAGACACCAGCTCTTTTTTGAGTTTAGTTTTCAGAGCACTGGCAGCTTACCGCTGTTATGCTTTACGATTGGATTTCCGTGCATGACGAGGTGCCCGAGACGAGGCCAGGCAACTACGGCCAACACGCATTCCTCCTCAGTTATCTGGTTGTTTGCGATGCTCAATAATCTGTTAGAAACACAGTACTGGTCCTGGTGTACGTGCAGTTCTTTCTCTAAGTTTAAATTTTGCACTACAGTTGTGACTTTGGAGTGTGCTTCTTGCTGACTCTTACTACCTTGACTCTCCGACTATTTTTTTATTAGTGTGACGTCACCTTAAGTTTTGGAAGGGAGGACTCGGAGTTGAAAGGTCGTCCTGGAGTTCAACTGTCAGTGTGGAATCGCTTGATTCAAGCAACCTATCATCTGACTTGTCTGGTTGAAGGAAGGTTGTTGAAGTCGCCATACTTCGCTTGTTCTCCAATACCATTGATTCTGTGCGGTTTGAAACAATCTCTTATTATAAAGTAAAATGACTTGGGAGAGTTAAAAATGCTTTATTGAACCAAATTGCTGCAAAAATGACAAAAAGTGCAAAAACCTTTGTTTTGCACGTTGTACATTTAGTAATTTTATACTCTGCGATAGAACCAGTGTAAGGTCTGAAAAAAATCAATGTTTAAAACAATATGAAGTTTCTGCACTTGTTGTCATTTTTGCAACAATTTGGTTCAATCTCTGATTATTTATATGAAACAACAATCTATGACGTGAAATAATACAATGGTTGATATTCCACGTCCATAGAAGTCCAATAGATTCTACCTTCTGTTAATGGGGGCTTTCCCCGCTTCGAACTTCTTCGTGAACTTCGACTTTTCCTCCCACTTGATGGAGCCGATTTGTGATGTCCGAGCGACGAATGAGTCTCCGATATCACTTTGTCCCCGATGACCTGCAGTTATGATATTTTAATGGAACGGAAAGGATTTGCACCAATTAAGTAATTTCTTCGTAAAATAACGATTTATAACATTGGTCTGTCTTGCACTTAATATGAAGCTGGAATAAATGAGAACTTGTCGGAGGACCAACCTTTAAGTGAGGAATTAGTTCGATTCCATTCTTATCCAGATTAAGTTCTCTCAGTTGAGGGAGGGCGGCGAGGGAAGCAAACGTTGAGAGGTCGTCGAGATTATTGTCGTCAAGTAAAAGAACTTCCAAGTTTTTAAATCTCGGAATAATCTCGGCATCCTTCCCACTGATAAGCAACGTTCAGTGTCAAGTAAAATTAAATTCTATTGCAACAGAATTGGTAAGAAATCAGCAGCTGCTTGTACCTTGCGGAAACTACGATGGGTCTTGCCATGTCCGTATGAATAGAATGCATTCCATTGCCAGTGAGAGTTAAAACTTTTAATTTGGCCAACACTCCCAGGTCCAGCACATCCTTCGCGCTGATGTAGTTGTATGAGAGATCAAGAACCTGAATGCATTGGCAAATATGCCGTTTAACACACACATGCATGCACAATATACTACTCAGAAATTTAATACAGTACATGCTGCACATAAACATTTCAAGTACCACTAAACAAATTAAGATATAAGCAAAATCCCAAATAAAGGTGATTATGCTGTCTCCTAAGTGGCCAGATCAACGCATGCACTCACTTGAAGATTAGGGAAATCCCCATACTCCACTTTTAAATTGCGAAGTCCATTTACTGGGAGTTCCAATTCTCTCAAGTTGATAAAATGGTTGAAAGGTCCTGCAAAAAAGTAAAACAACTCAACTTAGATTAAAATGAAAGCACAAAACACCATCAAAGCTGTTGCCACCATGGGTGGAACTCACGAAAGGGAAGTAGATTTTCGGAAGCATTGATGTAGGCAACATTTATAAAATCCTTAAATTCTTCCTCATTAACATCCTCAAGATTTTGATCGGAGACGTTGACGCTGCACAGATCTAACGCTGAATCCACATGGTGGTGTTTTAGCTGGAAATTTGGTAACAGACAACATATAAATCAAAAACAATCATTATATACCATCTAATACTGACTTTACAGCCCCGTATGGTAAGATTGTATGTGTGACATCATCACAAAAATTGCCAATGGCACAAAAAATGTCATGAAACATTTTGCATTTTCACAAAATACAGAATTAAAAAAACATTTTATGGCAATAAGTGCACAGATATTTGAGTTATTTCATGGTGTTTTGGGGTTGATTGATGAAAAAAAATCATCATACAAAACTCTTCTGTCTCTTTGTTTTATCTTGACAAAATTGTCATATTATAAAATATTTTCATTATACCTAAATCGTTAGATCCCTAAATACAAGCTTTCCATGCAGGAACAAAACAGGTTGTAACTTATACAATTAATGCCCAATCACAAAACTAAAGTAGACTATAACAAATTAACAAAATAAATGATAATTTTAGTTGAATTAGATCGGAAAGTAAACCAAAAATAAACAAAGATTTAAGAAACAAGGATCGTTACCAGAAACCCGGCATCGAAAATATGAGGATCTGATTTATCGTTGGAGAGTCTTCGATCAACACGAGGCGCTGTGCTTAAATTACTCTGCAAATGTAGTAACATAACAGGTATACTTGTCATAGTCTATGAAGGTAAAATGTGGTTTTACGAAACACAAACACCACAGAGAAATGTGGGCAAGTAAATTGTATTGTTATCATTGATTAATTATAACCAAATGCCATTAACCCAAAGAAATTTAACAAGGGTGCTTGAAGCTATTTGTCTGAAATACCAAGAGAGGTAAGTTTCGAACTAAGAGTAGGTCTAGTGCATAAGTGCATAACCATAGGATGCCTTTGTATACTAGACAACAGCTACTCAAATTGTGACGTCATCTGGTTGTGCACTTGTATACTAGACTCCTAAGGGCTAGGCTAAGCTAAACTTAACACTTAAGCTATGAGCTAAAGTGTTACCGTAAGTTTCCTACACTGCACCAACACAATGTGTGTGTGAAAGTAAGTTTTAAATAAGCTATAGGCCTATGATTTCGACACCCATACCTGTAAATTGTTAGGCTTCCTTGGATTAAATGACGCCTGAAATTTGCTTTGCTGTTTTTCAGCATACGCTACAACCCATGATCCGGCACCTGTAAATAACACGAATTGCTTATTAAAGGTTTGTCTTGTTACAATAATGCTGAAATCTTCCACAGGACAAGGTTTATAAGCAGACACTAATTAAAACCCAACGGTTCGGTATGAAAATCTATCGGTTTTAGAAAGATACATTGAAAGTCTGAAACTGTAAACAGTGTTTTTCAACTATAGGCTAGGCCTATTTCCTTCGTTTCAGCCTTTCTGTGATATCTGTTTGAGAGCTTTTAATCATTAATCTTACTTTCATGCAATTTTCTTGCGACGCCTCTAGCAGGAAAAGAGTTGGTAGGATAACTATTGGCAGATTCCAGTTTCCATACAGCCAAAGAGGACATGACAGCAAGAAAAACGGGAAACAAATTAGCCTACCTTAAAATTTAGTTTTCTTCAACTCTCAAATGCGTCGTTGCCAAGACATCTATTTATTTCAAGTTGTTAATAGATGCAACCCTACAAAAGGTTTTTATTGAATTTAACAATTCACAAATAAACACGCTAAATAAAGAAATGTTGTGCCAATTATTTTCTAAGTGTTTACATTAAATATACTTTGTAAACACAAATAAAAAAAAATTCTATTGCTAAAGTATTATTTACAATTAATTTAAATTACTTTTTTCTCACCTCTTTAATTTCTTATGTGTTACAAAATACAAACGGCGACAAGGACACATGGTGCCGGTGATACCTTTTTTTAGTCAAAACATCGCTTAACCTTTCCTTGAGTGTCTTATAACTAGGATAATTCTTATGTTTGAAACTTGACTTTTTAGGTATCTCAGATTGGTTTATTACATATAGCCTATGAAATATTTTAACGAAGATTTGCTCCGGTAAGTCTTTACATTTCTATATAAACGTAGGCCTAATGCTTTCCCGTGCTTCAAAGCAAACTAATTTACCTTACCTGAATATATTGTTGAAAAACGTATTCAGAATAGCAATATTCTCCATTTAAACTACTTATGTAGCGTTTTTTGTGAGATTTTACTTACTAATGCGCGTGACATAATCGCATTACCTTCTCTCGTAATGCACAACAACCACACACACGCACTCACACACCGCATAGAAAATAAGAAGATTATGATCTTATAGAATAAAACTTACATCCAGATAAGTGACGCTCATGCCACTCTCCGCTTGAGAAAGTGGGTTCGTGTTGTTGGTGGTTACACCACCTGATAAAATGTAGGTCTACGTGATTCGAATTATAAGGTTAAATAGAATAGCTTAGGTTTACTACAAAAGATATTTCAAAGCACTTGCAAATGTAGCCTATGCCACAATAGATATAAATAATTTATCACTGTATGAAGATGCTTGTCACAAACCATCTATGTTGCTAACAATCGACTGTTGTAACGGGTCCACGATGCTACTTAAATCCGTAAATCCGTTCAGACCGTAGATTAGATCATTGTTCGCCACGTTGGCTGTTGTACCGGTAATCGTCTGAAAAGTGACTTCCTTTTTGTAACACGCTTTATGATAATTCTTTTACATGCAATGATATTGAACCACCTGTAGCTCGGATACAGCGTAATTGTCGACCCCGATTGCATAAATAATTATTCCCTTCGATCGCGCATCTGTGGAAACTCCCTGCAGCAATTCTGCTTGGGACGACCTTGATAAAGCCATTTAACACCTCACAAATGTGGATAGTTCGAATATTAAGTTTACTTATTAAATACTAACACACCTTCCGTCAGTTAATAACACCAGGACCTTAGTGTTCATAACTTCGTTAAATCGAGGAGACGCCTCAAAATCCAAAGTAGTTTTACTGATCGCTTGGGCGGTGAAGGTCGTGAAGCCTTGGTATTGAACATTATTCATCGCAATCTGTTGACAAAATTTGTTATAAAGTTATTTTGCCTCATGTCTGAATTAGATTGTTACAAGCATTGTTCAAAATATACCCTAAAGTCTTCGTAATTGTCGTATTGGCCCAAGCTAATTTCAGTGACGATGTAAGGTTGATTTTGAAGTGAACTAAAAATGTAAACATGTTTAGAAGCTATATAACGTTTATTCCTTGACCGGCGTGAAGTTGGTTGTCGGTTACCTGTTTACTTATTCAGGTACTTATTCTCATTTCAAGTGGTTTATTCAAAAAAATGCCATAGCTATAGCTTGTAAAAGCAGTGATTTTAAATAAAATAATAAAAATTAATTTCTATGAATTTAATTGGAAACATTTAAATCTATAAAATAAAATTATAAAAAGGTCGAAACAGATTTCTAAAATGAAATTTGACATTAATTGAAGTAAACTCGGATTAATTTGTAACAAACGTTAAAAGAATTAAAATATAAGTAAAAAAGTTAAATAAATTCAACAAAAACGCCCTAGTTTTTTAAAATTTGGTTTATATGATCTTTATAAACTAAGCTTTATTGGAATTAACTTATATCTTTAAAACGTTTATTGATTTTTTTCAATCGACATGAATTTAAATCAATTAAAATAAACGGATATCTGTTTATTTGATTTATCTGAATTTTTATGATTTTATTTTAAATTAAATAGGTACTTTTTCAAATAGTGATATGAATGAAAATTGTAAACTCAAAAGCCGTCCTTTTATTCAAACCGCTTCACTTACTACTGAGCGTCGTAATGAGAATATTGGACAACGCCGATATTGGCAAAGTTTTTCATGTCGAAGTGTAGGGCAACCGAGTTCACCCAACTTTTTATTCTGTTGAAATTTGTATTTCCTACACTGGCCGATCCGTCCAAGAGAAACATAAGATCAAGCGTCGCTCCGCAATCTGCAAAAGCTTCCATTGATCAAAAATTATTCTTCAAACTAACTAACTAATTCTTCTTCTATAAGTTAATTAAAATAAATTCATAATCTATATACCTGACTCAGGTCCATAGAGATCTGTCGACCAGGTTTGACCAAAATCACTTGAAATGTAACAGGCTCCAGGACTGTTGTGCTTGAGCGTACAATCCAAGCCGCGTAGTGGCGCACAAATCTGAAAAAAGTTGACGCACAATAACTTCTAACTAAGGTTTTCAACATCATAAAGCTGCACTGGGTGGATATACCAAATAACCTACCACTGCTGTTGTGTTCACAGCGCTCCCAGTAAGAGTCAGTCCCAGTGCGTCCCTTTCAACAAGAATACTTGAATCGTCGGAGATTTCTCTTTCTCTGTTGGGGCTCGAAGATGAACACGTGACGTCTGGTTCCTTTGTGAGGTCTAAAACGCACTTTTTTACGTCACCACGAGCGCTTATTTCTTGGTTTAATGCTGTGGTGTTTGTCTTTATGGATTTGGGCGATCCTATTAAAAGTCTGAAAGCAAACAGTTACATGGTTTATACTTCACATAAGCTAAAAGAATTTGCAATCTTACACGGCATATATTCTCTCTTAAGCAGCTAACCTTGATAATTTTGCGGAACCTATTTTAACAAATTTACTTACGTAGCTTGTCCGGCCAGCAAAGGTTTCACATAAAAGCTATATCCGAAATAATTATTCGAGCTTGAGGTAATTTCACTATTGTTGGTTATTAGGCTGAAGTTGGCCGACTTTTCAATACTGAAGGCATTGCACGTTTTTTCGTAAATCAGAGAACAACAAACAAATAACACAAAGCCCGAAATACTTTCTGTTCGACGGCATATCCAGTGGAACATTTTGACTATAGTCTGGGACAAAATAAATAGAAATTCTTAATGATTTCGGAAAAGTAGTTTGATTTATCATAATTACGGTAACCTCTTACGTAAGAATATTCTATAAATATAAGAGTCTGCAGTATTTCGATAATAATAAACAACACTTTTTTTGTTCACAGCAAAAGATAATATATTATCGAATATAGTAGTCTATTTGATGACGTATTTTTAAATTGTTATTTCTGCTGTTGGGCCTATACCAAAACCTTTAAAGATTTTTCTTCCAACTCTGCTTATACCCCTTTCTCAAATAACTCACATTAATATGTAATAATTAATTTGCTTCCACGTCACAATCTTCACACAGGATGTTTACCAATAAGCTAGTTGCTGCAGAATTAGCTAAAACGCAACTGACGTTTCTTTGGTGTCATTTTCACTTGCATCCTGAATAAATTGTATGCATCTCTTAATATGCACAAAAGCTAAAAGCTATTCATTTCATTCTCTGCTAATTATAAATTAAAAACTCAAACTGAGCTTGCAGCAGGCTTTGCGCCAAATGTGGTGCAAATTTACCCGCGTAAAACGTCTCTTTGCTTGTTTTCCACAGCTGATATGTAACCTCATTATGAATTAAAATGTTTACGATTCTCTGAAAGCTTCTTCTTTTGCAAAAGCCTGGACCCGATGGTAATTAAATTAATACCTTGGGCCTAAACTTTTAGGAAACCTATAGGCTATAGGTTACTGTTTGAAGACCACCTTGGTGGGTAGTTGACTGTAAACTAACCCCAAAAACACAAAAGTGATTAGTAAAACAAAACTTAAACGATAATGTTCACAATACTCTGAACTTCTCTGCATTTATAGATCATAACTTATTCTTTTTTTAAGTAACTTGTATATCTCAGTTGGAGGAGTTAGGCTACAGCTTAGCGTAGACGTGAAATAGCAACGTGGCCAGTATGCACATTTTGCGACCGTTTACGAATTATACATTTAGCAGTGACAAAATTGTGAAAGTCTTGCTGGGGTTATATGATTAAAACGATCGGGAAGTGTAGAATGTAGCAATGTTGAGGATCATCTTGTCAGCTCGGTAACCAATTAATTCGAGCGCCGGACTCACAGTAATGCGGAGTGTGTTCGATACCGGGTGGTGCTACTGTTGTAATGCTTTTGGGTAAGGTATTAACAACACTTGCTCCTGTTCAGTGGACTTGATTAACAGTTCTAAATTATAACTTTTATAATCCGTACTAATGATAAAAAATAAAATAACAAAATAAAAAATGTGTCACAATCAGAACTTGCACAAAGACTAGCTCGGTAACCGTGGCTCGAACAATGAAAAATCACCCACTGAGCTTAAGTTGTGCAAAGACTTTCCACAGTCCGAGGATAAAGATTATTATTATACCACAGGTTTACGCGATCACCACGATGTTGGTCATCATTGTTGTCCATCAGTGTTGAGGCTCATCATTGACATTGTTGACAAACGCTTTTTGACCATTACAAATCTTATATTTGGCAGTAACAAGATATAAAGTTTTTGTTCGTATATATAATCGACTGCTGCGAATTTTAGAAGTAAAAATGTTTATCTTATATCACTTTAACAGATCTTCGAAATGTTTGCTGGACAGGATTGTGCGCTAAAATCACAATGGTAATGCTTTGGCCGCGCAGTTGAAAACAGTTGAACAAGAAATATGAGATTCGAACGAACAGTTTGCAAAAATGCTGTTGTTGAAGAACGTTGAAACAGCTGAACGATGAGGATATCGGTTCCGCAATGGTCAGCGTGGTCGGCTTGTAAATATGCGAGCTGGGTTCGATTTCCATTTGCGCTATCTTTTTAGCCTAATTAGACCTAATACCACAGATCCTTAACGGTCTTCAGGGAGTTAGTCTATGAATGACGCTTGCTTGTGTTCAGTGGTCCTGGTGATGAGTAACAAAGAAATATAACAAACAAATTCAATTCCAAAGGAAATTGCACAAAAGACAAGCTCGCCGGACCTGGGCTCGACCGTGGCTGTTGGGGAGTCGTATATATAGGCAAGCCCAGTTACGAGTCTCACAAAGTCTTTCTGGACTATGAGTTTTTAATGTACTCAGCATAGGCTAAACAATCAGCCTAAATGTACACAGTATAGACCAAACTTGCTCATACAGGCAGTTTTCAAGGAAAACGTTTGCATGCAAGGGTCAGTGATAAAGCGTTGGGATAATCATATTCTGCATAAAGCATTTCACAAGATCTATTAATGTTCACGTCAAATTTTTTCATCTTCACGCCAATTTGTAATAAATGAACAAACAAAAACTGGTTGTTTGACCACAAATTTATTATAAATAGACCGAGAACTGAGATTTCGGTGCACACACGATTCCTCGTTAAAAATTGCCATATTTTCTAGTCACATCTTATTTGTCGATAATTTATTGTCAATCATTAGCATTTATATTGGTAGGTAATTAAATTTTGTTTGATTAAATTCAGGATTTTCCTTTCATAATCAGTGTGAGATTATGTGATTTTTAATGCACAAAACATGTACGGTTGATTTACCAGGGCTCCCCAGTATCCCCCCACCTGTCGTTGAAAAATAAATCATACTCAGAAAATTTGTCATTTTACTGTTTTTTGGAGAGAACTGTTTAGTGCGTTGTTATATTGCGAACAGTGCATCGAGGTGAAAGGCAGTTCACATGAGTTTGAAACAGAATGTTTGTTTTGAGGCTCAGTCACACATAGCGTTACCGTATTTATCTCACTTGGATGAGTAGGCTACCATTCAAATGTTTGTAAACTGCCACCTTTACAAGCTTCTGAGACGAGTGTAACTCAATCTGTTTTCATTCAAACTTGGAATTGTAGAACATACCTTAACCATTGTATAATGATATCAAAGCATTGCTGTTGATTTACAGAAAGTTTATTAACAGATTTAATGATTGTTCAACCTAACAGAATAAGTTGGCTTTGTGTAAAATGAAAACATACACACAAAATATACTTCAAGTTTTATTTATTTGTGGAGTAATAGGATTTTTTGCTCTGTGGCAACGGAGCAGCAATGCCTGGGATTTCATAGTCTACACTCAACAATGGCCAGAAGCTGCTTGCGTTGACATTAATGTTAGTATCAGTTCGATGTGCTTTATGTATTTTTGATTGTCTTACTGATTCAATTGTAAGCCGCATTTTTTGCTGCTAAAATAAGCCGCGCAGAAAGATAAGATACATTAAGTCTCTGCAATGTACTCTTCATCCTCGACAGTTTTACAAACAAATATGATTTCGATTTGATAAAAATGGAAACTGCACAAATGATGGTACAAAAAACTTCATAAGCCGTGACTTACAATCGAGTCAATATGGTGCACGTAACGTGAGATTAAATTTCCACCTTGATTTTTTCAATTTTATTTCATTTTAACTTTTCTTAACCTTGGAAGTTGGTAATTTTGTTAATGATCCCACTTATGTGTCTTTTTGTTTAAAGGATACAACGTCCAGCCACCATCATATTTGCACAATGACAAGAAATATCCAGACATGGACCATCCATGGCATATGGTAAGAATTGTTTGAAAGTTTTATTCTTTGTAACTGTGCTGCTGGATTTTTTTTAGATTTTTGAAGTCCAAATTGTGATTTTGTGCCAATTGCATAAACTCTGCTGTATGTTGTGATTTTGCAATGTTGTCAGTTTTGACCATTAACTTTATGTATTCTCAGGCCTAGCAGGTTTGACGGGGATGGTCCGTTCTATTGTGACAATTCATACCCATTTCAAGAATCAGAAATAACGGTGAGACCATAACCATTTAAATGTGTAAAAAAGTAAACATTTAATCATTATACTTAGGTTGTCTGGCTTGTATAAAATGCCATAATTATTGGGATATGGCCCATACTTTTTTCAAAATATCTCAAAATGTACTTTTTTCAAAACAACAGGAAGTTGAGGTTTATACTGAAACTAACCAAACGCAATTTTTTCCATGAGACCAGTCATGCACACCTTTCACATCCTGTTGCGTTGTGCTTTGTGTATCATTGTAAACAAAGACAATGTCTCGGATGCAAATGAAGCAATAGGCAATGGTTGATTAATATTTCCTGTTGTGGTAAACCTAATTGCAAAAATCGACAAACGCTAGGTACAGACACGCTGTGCTTTGCTTTTTTGAATTTTATATACGGTATAATTTAATATACGGGAGTTAGTGAATAGAAGGTACTACGACACCTTATCGAAAGACACTTTATCGAAAGACACTTTATCGAACGACACCTGATCGAAACGACAGCTGATCGAAAGACACTTTATCGAACGACAATTAATCGAGCCGACAGTTGATCGAAAGACACTTTATCGAAACGACAGCTGATCGAACGACATTTTATCGAACCGACAGTTAATCAAAACAAAAGTTGATCGAACGACACTTTATCGAACCGACAGTTCAAGCAAGATTTTAGCGTGTTTCTCAAACATTGGAACAATGAGCCATTGTGATGTGCGGTCTTTGTAATGGTGTGCATTAATGAATTGTGATGTATATATCATAAAGTTGACGATTTATATTTTATATCTATATTTTATATTTGTATCATAAAGTGTTCGATTTCGCATGGCGGCCGGCCCGCCCACATATTAATAAGATATCACAAGAATACGCACGAGAATTACTAAGTACGAGATTGTCTGTACAGTAGACTAGACTAGTCATTATAGATACAAAGAGTAAGGAATTGAAGGCAAAATTTAATAGCAAGGGGCATGTCGCTGTCTGACTTTTACACAAAGTAGCTTCTTGAAAGTGGTCTTTATCCCAGCTTGACCGACAGCGCAAAATAAATGGCTTCGATGCTTGGTAGCACGTACACATGTGAACAAATGTTTTCAACAATGAAATTCACGAAAAGCAAGCTAAGATCACGCATTTCCGACGCCTATTTAGAAAATGTTCTGGCTCTTGCTTCATATGACTTGCCACCAGATGTTGAAAAACTTTCACAAAGCAAGCAGCATCAAGTGTCACTTTAATGCTGTGTTGTTGAAGTGTGAACACAAATATTTTGCTCTTTTTGTGATTGGTACGATTGAGATTGCAGCAATGTGGTGTAATATACTGAAGTGAGTGTGAATTATAGTATTAATGAGGCATCAGGTAATTAATGAGGCATCAAGTTGTCAATGAGGCAAGTTGCAAAATAAAGGTCAAACTTTGCAAATTTTAAGGTCAAAGTTAAAAATTTTTGGGTCAAAAAACTGGTTGCCCTATTTATGAGTTATATGACTATTATAATTACATTATTTGATCATATTGTGTATACTTACATTTCCACACTATTTGATTTTAGACATCTTAAGAATTCTTGTAATTTTTTCCACGTTAATAACGATTGTATACATATCGAAATGGAATTCATTTTAAGTGATAAAGGCAAACGAAAGTTGGCCTTGGACGGTTTCTTGTACGTTCGTGACAAAACAACAAATGGCGTAACTTACTGGAGATGTGAGGACTACCTCAAATGCAAAAGCCGTCTATCCACAGCCGAGGACGACAGCCTCAAGAGAGCACCATCTGAACACAGTCATCCACCAAACCCTGCACGTGTTATAGTTGCAAGAGCACAAGCCAGCATGCGAGATCGAGCAATCAATTCAGATGAACGTACCTCAAACATTATTCAGAGGGAAACGCAGGATATATCCTTAGCCACCGCTGGTGCTCTCCCTAAAGCAACATCATTAAAGCGGATGATACAGCGAAAGCGCGTATGTCCAGAAGGAATCGGCTTGATGGATGAACTCCGCGTGACACCGAGGGGAGAAGCCTTCGTTATCGAGGAAGACGATGAGAACGAATTCTATATGTTTGCGTCTCAAAAGAATCTGGATATACTGAACAAATGCGCTAATTGGTTTTGTGACGGTACATTCGATGTTGCCCCACTTGGATACCAGCTGTACACGATACACGCGCTGGTCGATGAAAATCGCACGGTGCCACTCGTATACACCGTTACCGAGAACAAATCTGAAGCTGTGTACAATCGCATCTTTGGTTTATTGGAACAACAGCGACCAGGAATAGCCCCAGAAACCGTAACAATAGACTTTGAAATGGCAGCATATAATGCTCTTTCTTCCAGCTTCCCTCGGGCAGAAATTCTCGGCTGCCTTTTCCATTTTGGCCAATGTAGCTTCCGGAAAATTCAGGCTCTCTCTCTGCAGCGGTGGTTCAATGAAGATGCAGAGCACGCCCTTCGCATAAAATGCTTCCAGGCACTGGCATTCGTTCCGCCTGAAGACGTTGTACAACGGTTCGAGGACTTCCTGGCCACGTTCAGTGACGACGATGAGCAGCACTTGTCTGAATACATTGACTATTTTGAAAATACTTGGATTGGACGATTGTGTCGCAGGAATCGTCGTCAACCTCTATTTCCTATCCGATGTTGGAATGTCTTCCACCGGGTTCAAGATGACCTTCCACGAACGAATAATAGCATTGAAGGATGGCACAATGCGTTCAGCAAGCGTGTCTCAATATCCCATCCGACGCTTCGCAGACTCGTCAAAAAAATTAAGCAGGAACAAGGTTCCAACGAATTGTTAATTGAACAATTGAGTGCTGGAATCGATGGCCCACCACGAAAGAAGCGCTACGACGCTGTCAACCAACGTCTGAGGAGCATAGTTGAAAATTATGACTCAACAAATATGGACATAAAAAGTTGTCTTCGAGCAATTGCACACAACTTGTGATTAAATGAATGCGATTGAAATGTGCACTTCGTCAGTTGTCGTGCTTTTAACAGAGCATGTTGTCAGTTCTTTTAATAAATTGTCGTTCTTTTAACAGTGCATATCGTCAGTTGTTTCAATAAATTGTGGATCTTTTAACCCTATCCTAACCAGGCTCGCGAGTTTACTAAAAAAACTAGGTGTGGCCAACCCCGCACACACATTTGCAATCGTTAATTACTAGAAACCTATGCGTCGTAGACGATGAGATTATTACAGGTTAGTAGAAACATCATCTGGCTTCCTGTATACATCATAATTGTAAAACTAAAGAAAGTGAATTTAGTGTAAATTAGGTATTTCTAAAAGTGACACATTTCTATAAATTCTTCTTGTTACGCCGCGCCCCCGCTGTGAAAAGAGAACGAAAAAGAATAGTTAGTCAAGTTATTGGTGCGTAAATGAGTAATACGTTTCAATGCGGAGAGAGAGCAAAATTATATAAATATCACAATATCTCAAAAATTACAAAATCTAACTTTATCAAACAAACATGGACAGATAGCTGAACATCACAATGACCCATTGTTTCAATGTTTGAGAAACACGCAAAAATCTTGCTTGAACTGTCGGTTCGATAAAGTGTCGTTCGATCAACTGTCGGTTCGATAAAGTGTCGTTTGATCAACTTTCGGTTCGATAAAGTGTCTTTCGATCAACTGTCGTTTCGATCAGGTGTCGTTTCGATCAGGTGTCGTTCGATTAAGTGTCTTTCGATAAAGTGTCGTTCGATTAAGTGTCGTTCGATAAAGTGTCTTTCGATAAGGTGTCGGGTCACGGAATAGAAAGTGCACGAACAAGCTTAATGTTGGGATGATATCTTTGTTATCAATATTACTGCAATACTGCAAGTGTGTGTAGATTGCAAGAAAAAGTTGTTGTGAGAAAATAGCCACTGCTGATCATGCATTGAATGCGTGGCCAGTGCATGACTGTTCGTGCTTAACTAGGAGCATGCTAGCTGCCTATGAGTTGTGGATTATTGCACTTCCATAATCCACTACAACCAACCATACTATGTCAAGCTCCTATTTTGTTTTAGTAATTTGGCGTTACTGTCAAAGCACTACTGACCAGATATCTAACTCACATTTTGTTGCAGAACTTGGAAAATATCATGGACAACAAATGGCCCAACTTAATAATAGGAACTGCGAAAACAAGTTTTTGGTTAGTGCAAGTCTGATAATGGATTGCATGTAAATGTGGTGTTTCTGACTAATTTTTACACATCACAGGTTCATGTTTATTG
Organism: Clavelina lepadiformis; assembly: GCF_947623445.1. Taxonomy (NCBI): domain Eukaryota; kingdom Metazoa; phylum Chordata; class Ascidiacea; order Aplousobranchia; family Clavelinidae; genus Clavelina; species Clavelina lepadiformis. Next base: position 24,395,469 of record NC_135241.1, read on the forward strand.
CTATTAAATTATCATTGTCACAAATACCGTACATTGTTTTTATTTCTCATCCCAGGAAGCACGAATGGACCAAACACGGGACTTGTGCATTGAATTTATTAGACCTCGATTGTGAGCATAAATATTTCAAAATGGGTCTTGATCTCAACAAAAGATTTGATTATAAACAGTAAGTGCAACTTCATTAAACTTGGATTCGAAATACAATTCAGGTTTAAAACATTTTATGATTGTGTCTTTGTAGCATTCTTGAAGTTCGAAACATCACACCGTCCGAGACAAGGTATAAGGTGGGTAGAGATGCAATTTTTTAACTCATGGGAAGGCTGTGAAAACTAAAAGTTAATGTCTTGTGGAAATATCTACCAGTAATAACTCTGACCAGATACTTTGTTTGAAAGCTTGCAGATATGAGAGAAGCAATTGAGAGTTTCACCAAGTCTAAAATAAATATGCAATGCATATTTGCCAAAGTAAGTTATCGTACAGCTTGTTAAATTTGAAATAGGCGAGGAATCCCAAAATTTTTTAACTCCAAAACCAACTTGAGGTTGGAGTGTTTGCGATCGGTTAACATCAATGTTTTTAAACTTTCAAATTTAATGAACTGTTGATGTAGTAGTGGGTTATGCTTTGAGATACAAGTTAAAAATTGTTCGTTTCAGGATAAAAGTGAGCAAGCTATTATCCAGGTTGAGGTCTGTTTAGACAAGAAATTCAACACAATCGATTGCAAGACAAGATACAAAGCAATTGGAATTCTGCCTTCATGGGATGACATCCCCTACAACCCGGTATTTGAATCCTGCTCAGAAAATCTTCCAACACAATACCTCCCTTTTCGTTACGTGAATTGAAAGCAATAAACGTTGCTTTAAGTTAAACTATGCAACAAATAATAAAAGATTTAACATAATCAAGATTTATTTCTCCCAACGTTCAGTTGGTTACTGTTTGTGTTTCTCCTTGTTTTAAGAAGAACAGTAAAAGTGTGTTCCATTATTTGTCTGCTGACATCTCAGTGTCTTGGGTCTCACTGTGTCCGCCTTGTCTTTAATGATGAAAGATGTGTTTGGTTATGTGCTTAGATTTGCTTTAAAATCTTCGTTCACTTTCATTATGGTACACAACTGACCATTGGTCAGCAAACTCAACAATCGGTTGTTGGAATGTCATACACTTTATTTGTTTCATTCATATCGTCGTCAACGTTCTTATCAAGTCACATGTGTTCGTTTCGTGTTGTCTTCGTTGTTCGTGTTGTTCAATTACTATCAGCACTTGTCGATATCGATTCTAATAAAATAAAATTAATCAGTCACCACGGCATTGCAATCATGAACATAATTAGTTCGAGGTTACTCTTTTTAACAGGGTTAGTCGTGAATATGTATCTTACTGATGATTTTTCATTTCTTATCAAAATTTAAAGCATATAAATTGCACAACGGTAACTTCGGTAACTTGACCTCCCAGGGGAACAAATTATTCAACATCGCTTCCTCTTTTCATCACATTTCAAGCATTGAAGACAAAATGCATTGGAATATTCAATAGATAATTTCATGCGCTTTTTGATGACAAGCCTTCTGTTTACTTAAAAATGACTGACCGGTGATAAAGCACCCGCACAGTCATAAAAAATGATTGATAATTACTGCCTTATTAGTTTCAAAGAGTTCTTGTCAATTCGCATGCATTTAGTTCCGTTAATCCAGAATAATTTTTTTTAAATTAGTCGATACAACTTTCATTATGAACAAAATGATACACATCGGCGTAGGTTTTATGAAGTGGAATTATTTTTTCTTGCAGGGTAACTAAAACCGATAAATTTTGAATGAAAACTTGCTCAAGGGACGCAGGTCTCCCTTAAATCTTCTTATTTCCAGAATACCAAGATCTGTCAAAATATGTTCACCTTCATATGTAGTGTTCATAACTCTGGCCGCTGGTTAAAATATAGCCTACTGTACTCAGTACTTTATAGCAAATAGAAAACATACGAACATTTTGGGTAATGTTGGAAACAAAGAAACTGACGTTAGCGAATTTCAACTTTTCAAGAAAGAAAGATAATGTGCGCCTAAAATTTCAAAATCGAGCAAAATTATTCTTTGCACCAGGATACATGCAATTTTTTTGTGATTAGATCTAGATTAAGAATGGTCTTCTGCCAGATCAGCTCACTGCTCTTCACAACCTCACAGTAACACCAAATATGTAAATAAGAAATATATGTGGCAAAATATTTTTAAGATTAATATTTATGTAGAGTTTTTATGATATTAATTAATTTTAAAAGTTATATTAGTTATAGTTACATTATTATATTTTACATTTTACAAACAATTAATTTCTTCCAATCATCTTCTGTTTCTTCTCCTCAGTATCAGAGTGTAATGTAGGCTACTGGTCATCACTTCATAAGCGCTTTCAACGTTCTCAAATGTTTGTGAACTACCTTCTGCATTTCTTTGAAAGCTCGAATTGGCATTGGATTTTTCACACAAAACAACATAACCTGCGTTATCTAAACTTAAAGGTATTTAGAACATTTATCATTTGCTTTTATCTTTACAGTGATAAATGTAGAAATATGGGCTTCTATAATAATCAATGCTCAAACCAAAAATCATGCAATTGTGGCGGTCAAATCCACACAAAGTAGCCATCCCGAATTTATGATAGAGAAGTTTATTTATTTTTTGGAACATTTTACTTTAATTTACTTTGTGCTGAAGTAAGGATGCTCTTCCTATTTATTTTTGTTCAGTTTACACCGAACATTTGAAATCGAAGTTTTTCTGGCGTTCTAATTTTAAGTGGTTACTGGAGCTTTCTTGAGGAGCAAAGAACATTTAGTAAAAAATTCTCCGACTGCTTGAAAGTTGATACAAGTCATATCAGTACCGCTTAATCTCGTTTAATAACAACTTGGGTCATCCAACAACTTGCCCGACGACTTCTACAAGACACGTTGTTTTGTTTTGTTGTTTTAAACGAGCAGTACAGTAAATTTTGTTTGTGGATTGACATCTATAAAATGCCACAGGTGTATCGAGAGAGTGTGAAATGTAGGTTGGCCCTGGATCGCGATATAACCTTGAGAAATAAGCCTTGCCATTGGCTCGTCTTCAATGATACTTGCCATCGAATTAATTTACATTGCACAGTAGCATTAATCTAATCATGGTGCATCTGCAAACATGTGATAAAAAAGAGCCCGAAAATAATGTCTTTTACTAAACAAACAAAAACAGCCGATATCGCTTAGTGGTTTTGAACTCATAATGGTTGCTGAATTTGCTAACCCTTCGTAAGCTTAAGCCAACATGTTTTAAAATCATTATCGTTCTGCAAAAATCGTTAAACTTTTTAATCCTTTTCGTTACATCGTAATTGCTCAGGTTTTTAAGAAATCTAGAAAGACCAAGAAGAATTTATTCTCGAAATATAACCAAAGGAATCAACACATAGTTAATATCACAACAAAAAATAAATGTGTTTTAATTGACATTTATACAACCAATAATGATATAACTTTTAATTGTCTGGTTTTGGATCAGTTTCTATAGAATGACTTTCACATTTCGGGCCCAATGTTTACTTTTGCTTACTTTTTGTAACAACGGAATGTTTTGCGATTTACGTCATCGAGAATAACAAAGCTAAAAGTAAATATATGTGTCCAGAGTGGAGTTTATACGAATAAGAAACTTCTTTAAACTAGATAGAGCATTAGAAAACGAAATGGCATATGTCAGCATACCGAAATTGACAATGATCTATTGCCCTGTTAAAGATGGGCTACGAAGCATTATGTACAGAAATGTTGGAAAAGTAGATTCCAGTGCCTTCATCTTAGCTTTGGTGCACATGATGATGATGATGGTAATGCTGTATTTCATTTACTATATAATGCAACGTATCTCATTGCATTACCTCATATTCATAAAGATTAAAAATTTTCATATGCATGACAATCCAGATAGGTACAGCAATATGTAACTGTTAATAAGCAAACAGATATGGCAAACTATCGGTCACGTTTTATACTCAATCATTTTTTACATCCACGTGAAAACGAGTTAATCATTTCTCATGCTTCAACACAAGTACAACTGCAAAGTCTTATCTTCAAGTAACAAATGTGACACATATGTATCTATATATATATATATATAGTCTCTACATACATAGATGTCTTTCCACCATTAGGCCTATATATATATACGTAGGTATCTAGAGGCATATACATACACATAGCTATCTATAAATAAATAACATATAAAACTTACATAAAAATATTAAAAGAAAACTTGAATAAAGAAACTATATTAACATTTTGAGCATGATCTAATAAACAATGGTTTATTGCGTTTGCTGCTTCTTTTCCAGGAATTTGATGTGTTCCCAGCATTTTTCAATGTTGTGTTGGTTTCTGTGTTCATCTGGAACACTTTCAAAGACCTTCACGGCTTCAAGAAGAGAAGTCTTTCCACCATTGAAGTCTCCAAGGTTGTTCTTAGAAACACCGACCAGGAAATGCAACTCCCCTTTCATGTTTTCTCGATTTGGTGTTTTGCATTCAGTGTCAAGTGAAAAAAGGCGAATTGACTCTCTTGCTGTCCTCAAACATTCTTTGTAATTATTGATTGTTACGTAGCAGTGACTTTGAGCTTTTAAAACAAACCCCTGGTAGCTAGTTGGTTTTCGAAATTGGTCAAAGTAAGAAACATTTTCTAGATTTTTGAAAAGTTCGTTACAAAGTGAAATAAAATCAGACGATATCGTAGTTCGTTGCAACGGAGAAGAGAAAGAAGTATCGTTAACAGTTTCAGAAATTATGTTAGATAGGTGAAGAGACATGTCAAGTTTTTGGTATTCTTTGGGGATGCATTTCCAAAATTGCACAGCACAACGCAATAAAGAGGAAGCAGATTTATCTAGTTTCTCCCGAAATAAATTTTTAACTATGCGTTCTGCTTGATTACATAATTCAAAATACTGATCACTTGGTGGTGATATGGAGTTAGCCATACGTACGACCATATCACATAACCTTCTTTGATCAACTTTTCGCTTCAGAATTATAGCAAGGCGCAAAGTCATCAATGTTTTCATGAAATGCGGAAAACCTGTAAGATATTGTTCTTGTAGATAACCAAATATCTCTTCTGCTTTGTCTTTGTCAAACGTCGGATTGTCTTCGTATTGCAAACATATATCTAAAACAAAAGATACTTTAGAAAACATTCTAACACCAACAAGAAGGCAACGTACAATATGCGACGTTTTTAAATTTAATTATTTGATAAACTACAACAAACGTTTAAATTCTTACTAGACAAAGTAATAAACTGGTTTTTTCTCCATTTCTCCTCATCTTCATTATCCACGGTCACTCGATATGCGTAGTGAGATTTTAAGTAGAAACGTAGAGCCTCTTTATTTTGTCCTTTATCGCCGTAGTTAGTAGCTACGTTATTACAACACGCAGCATACACCGATAACTTAACACAATCTTCCCCTAAAACCGACTCTAGCAGTCTGATAGCTCGCATGTTTACATCGATGGCTTCATCGGAGTTTTTGAGGTTTCTCTGGCAAATACCCGAACACATAAATCGATCAGCTTCTGTTTTAACAACCAGCTTCTTGTTAGCACTTGCGGTGGAAGTAATTATTTCCAACACATCATCCATGTATGTGATAAGCAGTTGAGAAAATCTTTGTTTTCTTTCAAAGTCGGGCGTGGGGTGCAAGCCACAGTCAACTGCTTTCCGAACATATTGTTTGACCAACTCTATCTTAACATCAGGTTGTTCGATCCACTTGTGCAAGAAACTTACACTTTCCAGCAGATTAATCAACACATTGGAGAACTGCTTTTGCAGAAGAGCTTCTACCAATTTGATGATGTCTGATCCCAAAGTTATTGCTTGGTCGTGAGATAGTGAAGTTACCTTGACAAGCGAGAGCAGTTTGTGACATTCTGCTATTGCGTCATCAACGCGATTTTGCGTCAACAAGTTATTTATTGCGCGTTTTCGTGCTTGGATGAGGTCATAGCCTGCAAAAGAGTAAAGCATTAACATATTGCAACATTCGAAAAAAGTATTAATAAAGAAACATAAATCTGATGTAAAAAACTGACGTTTCATTACGGCCCTACACCAAATATAAACTACCTGGTGTGTGCTAGCATTTAATGCTAAACACAGTTAAAACCGGTCATTCTGAGACAAGCCTGGGTTGGGTAAAACGGGCCAAAATAAAAATGTTAACATAATTTCTAAAAAACACTTTTGTAAAAAGGGATCCACAATAAACAGTTTGTTTGCAACCAAACGGTCTGTCAATGAAATGTTTGGCATTTGCAAAAATGTTCCTTTAAATACAAAATTTCCAATAAGACTCCAAAATATATTTTTAACAAGCAAAACTATTTGTCATTTACATATGCATTAGGTTTCATATGAAATAGGCAACCGATATTTCATAGGGAATCTGTATAGATTTTCTTCTTCAAACCACATTCAATTATTATTTAGTTAATTAATAATGAACCACTAACCAGGGTCTGGTTTTGGTTTTTCCTTTGGTCTTGCTTTTATGGTGAGATTTGAAAGACTCTTCCCAGAGACCGTTTGTTCTTCGTTTATTCCTGAATCAGCAAAATGTTCCGGTTCATCTAAAATTAGTCAAAAGAAAGTAGAGAATTGTACAAATGTGAATAACAGATCCCAGATGCAGTCATTAAATGATAGTAATAACACATACTTCGTAATATAACTTGTTTGATTGGTTTGCAGGCATGCTTGTCCAGCTCATTATTTTTCATTCCAACGTGGGCTGAGACTTTAACAACATGTCCTGCCATGGTTGTGTGTTTGATTCCATTCAGTTGCTGTTGAAGTTGATCCCGTATCTCGATCATCGACGGCCGCTTTGATGGATCCTGATCCACACACTTCATCATGATGATCTCGAGAAGAGATAAAGTCTCTGTAGCTTCGTTGTTGCCTTTGTGCTTATTTTTAACTTGATTCAAATCAGCTTTAAACGGGTTTTCATTTTGCATCACTTTTATCAACATTTGAGGAAATGCAGGATATTTCCGTGCCACTGACATGTACAGGACAACACCGAAGCTATAAACATCCATGGAAGTGGTTAATCGCTTGCAATTAAGATCCATTCTTTCTGGAGCAGTAAAGATAGGTGTTAATTGCTTGCCTTCGTCTGTTTTATCCGGAGTTCCACCAAATGTGAGAGTGTGGTGGGACAATGCAGCTCCACCGAAGTCAGCTATTTTGCAATGAAAATCAGAATCAAGTAATATGTTTGATGGTTTCAGGTCTCCATGAGCGATGCGTTGATCTTTGAATAGTTTGTGGAGATAAGTGATGCCATCTGAGGTTTCATAGTTCATACGCACGAGAAGCGGGATTGGGATGTTTTTAACTTGTTTGTTTAAAATGAAGTCGGACAATGATCCTGCTGGCATGTGTTCCATGACAAGACCAATGAAATTATCTTGATCTATTACACCGTGCACATCAACCACGAACTTGTGTCTTGCCAAAATCATCATCTTTATTTCTTTTAGCAATCTATACAACATGAAGTAATATATATTTACCGTTTAACTTAACTGAAAAAATTGCCAAATCCAGGACAAATTAAAACGTGTTACTTTTATATAATAATTGGAATTGGTTCATTTCAGGACGTTTTCATTTCAGGTATATTAGATGCAATTTAATTTAAACCATCCACGAATCTACTGACTCTTTCTTTGAGTTTTCAGCTTCTTTTTGTGTTCCTTGTAGAAGTTTGCATTTGACTGCCACTTTACCCAGCACTCGGTGATGGCCAAGCAATACAGTTCCAAACCCTCCGCGACCGAGAACACTGTCTTTAACATTGCAGAATATTTCCTTGGCGCTGAATTGCTTTACATCTGCGCTTGCCATATTTATCACAGAAGAGAAGAAGTGCAAGTACACACAGAAGTGCAGAAACTTTATTATTACATTTTACATTATTCCACTATCGCATCATGCATTATTAAAATTAGATTTTTTAAGCGACAAATAGATTATATTCTAGTATACTAATATAACAATCCTTATCATCATGAGATCAAGCATGACGTCATCAAACAATCTAACATTATCTAAGCCTTATAAAAATTCATATATATTCTCATTTCATTCAATTTTGAACTATTTCTATCAAAATATATTCAGGTTCGTTGCTATAGTTATTTGACTGCATTTTTTCGTAAAACATTTTCACTTTGATAGCGAAGCGATCAAAGGTTTCCACGGCGAGGTCGTAAATGATTAAGCCGTTTGGAGCATTTAACTATGTTTGCTATCACGAGAGTCATAAAAATTTATTTTTTGACATTTTCGGAAAAGTAAATAGATTTATTCTCAATAGTCGGTTTTTATTACCGTCATAGTGAAATGAAAGGAGCAAGAAAAAAATGTTGGGAATTTAAGCACGACATGAGTTGCAATCCAGCTTTATAAAATTTTCATCAGTAATTTCATTTGCGTTTGCTTATTGTATTGTATGGCGGATGAAACATTTCCGTATCAATGTTGCAAATGTATGTACAGAAATATTAACGATAACAAACTCTTTGGATTGATGATATTGTCTGTTGTAAAATGTAAAACTCTTAAAACCGCTGCTCAATCTCCGCAGTGTTGATTTTTTACCTCAAAAAGTTTATAATTCATTTTAAACATGGAAGCTTATTTTGAGATATGACTTCCTTGTTTACTTTGCATTAAAACCTTTCTGTAAACCTGCTTAGTTTGCATCTATCGTCTATCATCTAGCACAAATGGTGTTGTCCCAAGAAAAATAGAATTAATGACCTATTTTATTTTAATTCTGTCTAAAACATGTTTGTGTTGTATTAAATACGATATAATTGTTCTCCGACTTTACAACTTTTTTGTCCTGACAGTTGCTTTATTGCTCGATCCTTTTCTGAATGTTGCACAGCAGTTGTCCGTTTATTTGTCAGCCATCTTTATTAATGGTTTGCGGTCAATGAACTTTTCGTCATGCTGATGGAGTTTTAGCAAACAACACAAACAGAATAGCTAAATATATTAGTGTGCATTCGCAACCGCATGAATTACGAAATTAACGCCACAACACCCAGGCTGACTGTTCGTAAAACATCATCAAAAACACGGGCTTCGTTAAAACATCTTCAATGTCTGTAAAAATCTAACTCATGCTTTAATGGAGCTTAATCTTTCACTTGCACGATTTTTACTGCTAACCCTACGTAATGTAAGCTCCAGTGTGCTATCGCGTCTGACTGATTGCATTGCCTTGTGTGACGTATGATTGTGAACGAGATATACCGTAAAATATCTTTTGATATGCCATTGTTCAACAAATAATAAGCGGCAAATTTCCAAGCTTGCGCTTTCTGAAAACAATCATGCCAGCTATTCACTCAAAATCAGCCAATATCGCTTAGTCGAACTCATAATGATTGCTAAATATACTAATTCTTCGTAAACTTAGGTTAACATTTTTAAAATCATTTTTGTTCTGCAAAAATTATTAAACTTTTTAATCCTTTTCGTTACATCGTAATTGCTGAGGTTTTTGAGAAATCTCGAAAGACTAAGAAGAATTTATTCTCGAAATATTACCAAATGAATCAACACATAGTTAATATCACAACAACAAAAAAATCATCTCAGTTATTCATTCCACAGCTTGAATTTGTATCATAACTGTATCATATGAATTGATATTGATATGAATTTGTATCATAACAAAACAAGGCTTATTTCATGCACTGATAAGGCCGGAGCTTATCTTGTGACGGTTACGTCACGAGTCACGAGTTTTTTTGAAATGGTTTTTAGTCTAGCCCACACATATTGCCCGATAAACAATTTGCACATCTTTACGCATATACAAAAATCTCGGCATGTAAGAGACTTTCCTCAAACTAATTGTGCCTGTTGAGAAAGACAGTAAACTGATTTTTGGGATCATGTTTTGATAATGACTACACAAAAATATTTCCTGCATGTCAGCACGGCGAAACTGGTATATGTTGTTTGTTTGCCACAAACGCGCTATCTTGCGGTAATTTGTTGATATGTTACCAAGTGACCCTGTTTGGTTGATCGATAATCTCGACTTTGAAAGCTATAACAATGTCCGTAAAAACAATTACAGTAACTAAACTAGGTAAAATAAGAGTAAAGATTCTGGAAAAGATACGTCACTCTTGGAAATCAACAATCGGCTAACGGCCTAACGCAGGCGAAGACTAAGGTAAGCAAGACTCTACTAGGCCGAAGCAAGCCGAAGAATTTAAGTCGATTTCTTCATAATCGAGCTGACAAACTTACACTGTATAATGAACGAGGTTTTCGGGAAGATTCCTCACAGAGTTTACAGCAGAGGCACTGGGTTCATAAAAGTGAAAAGCGACCCTTCACAATGTAGGCTTGTGTAGCAGCATTATATATATATACATACATATAAACAAAGTGTGTACACAGCATGTTAGTCATAGCATAGGCCATAGGATATACATTATTCAGTTATAAATGGGAAATGTGAAGTGGTCTAATGCTCCATCAACGGACTCATATCTCGTACATAGAAAATAGGAGCGGCGAGTAATGACGTAAACGACAACTGTGATGTCATCGTGCTCTTTATGTTGATTGGCTGGCTGCTTTCTTGTTTCCTTTCAACCGTAAATAACGTGTATTACGTAACACAAGGAAGTATCGTCGTGACGTCACAGGGTAATTGTAACCGCTCAATGGCAAGCGAAACTGCTTATCATAATTCTTTTCGCACAGTTGACCGACTTCAACCGCGGATTTACTTCTTATTCGAGCAACATGAAATAAAAAAACATCACGATGCTTGATTCATTCAAAAAATTTCAGTTCTATGTTTAACCTCACACAAGAACTTGAATACAATGAAACAATCGCATTGTATATTTAAGCTTTTAAAGAACTGCACAGCTTCTCAAACTGAAAGGAAATACTGCAAAAAAATTAGAACGAACGGATAGATTGTAACATAATACATTGCAGGCTTCATAAACATTCATAAAGTGCCTGAAACATTCACAACAGTGGCAATGTGGGCTTCATCGCATCAATTCAGTGCAAGATTGCGTTCTAATAAAACTTATTCACACAACATTATCCTGCATATAAGTTTCAAAAAATAAAAAAATTTGCAACACGTATAAACACATCTTGGCAACATTCGAGTTCAAATACAAGAACAGTGATGTCAAATATGTTGATATTTAGCGGCTTCACTCTGTATATTTAGCAATACACATCAACGCGATAGATCGGACATCACACAACTGTGCAAAAGTGTAAGTTGACATCAGAACCGACCAGTTTGAAACTACTTCAAATGTTTATCAATGGTCATGTTGCACATCATGACTAATCTATAGTAAGAAAGGACGCAAATAACTCGACATTTTGTATGAAGTTCACTCCATACATATATAAGACAAAAGCGCTTGACAATATTGTCTGAATATTACTGTGACGTACACTTCAATCGATTAAGTATGCAAATGCTTTTGCAGTTAACGTTGTTGGGCCACTTACTGAAATAATATCTTCATAATCGCTTTTATTGTTTTGTGATTCCGCTTGGTTTGGCTAAAGCAAATAATTTTCTTAAACCAACAAGAAATAAACAGGAATTTAACTTTGATCAAACAGAAAGGAGAATTCATTGTTAAAGTTACATCGTAAACAACAAATTAAATCGAGCTGCGCTGATTTCAATTAAGAAAACGCAAGATGTACTTTAATATTCACAGTGGGCGACCATCCGTGCAACATCACGTCATCGCTGGTCGCACCCCAATCTAAGCAAATATGCCATCAGAAAAGCTCTGCTTTAGCAAAACAGTTTGGCCTGAGCTAAAGAAAACAATGTGGCCATAAATTATGAGTCGTATTGTCCATCTATGTATTTATAAAATGCTCACGTCCAAAACTTCTTGATTTTAAATCAATTGAACAGAAGAAGGAAAGAAAATTATATGCACGAGTTGTGTCGAAATTACTTTTCTGCACAGAGCAGAAGTTAAATAAACAACTTGTAAAACATACCTGTAGTGTTTGCTCTACTTGGCAGCGGTGGCTTCTTTTTCGTCTTTGGTTGGTTCACTTCCGCGTAAGTTGCATTGGATGACTCTTCATTTCGTGTCGCATCTACATAGAAATGAGATATGTAAATAACAGTTTGCGCACAGAAAGGAGAAAACCAAGCAGTCTAAAATCAATGTGGGACATGATTCTTGTTTAAGTATTCACCTCATCACAAGACATCAGCCAAATAACTGAGAAGACTCTCACCTTGAGCACAAAGTTTTTGTTTCTTTTTGCTTTTATCAACCTCAGCATAAGCGGCTTCCACTTGATCTTGTGAGGATGATGCTTCATACAGAGGATTGATTCTCTCTTCTTTCGCTGATTGTTCTAAATCACAACATGAACGTTTCAACACACCAGCCACACACAACACCATTAATGACTTGAAATAAACAATTTACTTTTCTTCTTCTTTTTATCCACTTCAGCATAAGCAGCTTCTGTTGGTTCAGGTTGGTCCGATGAACCATAAAGTGGGTTCAATTTCTCTTTCTCTGATGAACCTGGCAGATTTGATACTGAGTTATTTTCGAAATGCTGAAATTTTATTTTGGGATTTTGAAATTCAATTGTTGACCGGACTTGAATTGTCCTTAATGACGTTCAGATAAATTACCTCCCTTGAACTGGTGTGCCTTATATATACTGTTGTTATGTTACAATCTTTCCTTTACGTTATCGATTTCGCTGATTACTACTGCGCAATGTAGCATTCAGTAAGCTTTGCCCGAAGGTGTAAGCCTTTGTGTCTGATAATAAATAAAATGGGAACTTTATCCTTTAGTAATATGCATAGACAGAATTAAGCAACTAACAGCATTGTCACGTCGTTCGAGAAATGAGAACTCATATCATCGAAGCAGAAGCAGAACAAGTTATCAACCATCAATCGTCCTCGCTCATATTGTAACAAAAGCCGCCAGCATACGCGGTCATTATGACAGATGTGTTTGTTGTGTAATACTTCACACAAGTAATACACAAACGAACTAAATTTTTTCATAATGTAAAGAATAGTATTCAACACATGAATGTAAATTAAGGAGGAATACGAATACTTAAAAGGGAAATGTCAATAACGTGGCGCCTGCCTCCACATAGGCATTCATCATATGTGTTACTTATTTTTCACACCTGTGTAGTAATTTGCATCCGTTTCTAATCTCGGTATTTCCAATCTTTTACAATGAATCTTTTCATCCCATTCTATTTTTGGTGTTTTCAGCATTTCTAAAACATAGGACTAATTACTTCCATTCCTTTTGAATCTCATCATGTTGAATTTTATTTAATAGTAAGTTGTAATCATTCTCAAACCTATCCAATATTTTATTATCAGCACCAGAGCTTTTGTTACTCTGAGCTTTCTCTGTTTTTTTTTGTTTTTTTAATTTTTGAATTCAGAAAAGCCGCGGAAAACCGTTTTTCCATGTCAAATTTGTCAGCCTTTTTAAGCTTTTGATATGTCTTCTGCTTAGAAGGCTTAAAGCGTGCTTGGAAAGAACCTTCTGGCGATCAGTGCCATACAAGCTTTTCACGCACCCAAACTATTTGTTTTTGATGGATTAAATTGGACGTTTTCCTTTAATTTTAACACGCGTTTGGGTTCCAAGCTCGAATTGAAAACATGGTGTCGCGTGATCATGACGGCGAGTAGGTGATTTTGAATATCGATGTTTCTTTTTCTGAACTTTACTACTGTATTTAATTTAGTTTGGCTTAACTTTTTTTGGTTAAATTACAGTGTTAGGTTCATAATATGCCCTTTGCTTCTTCAACCTGCCTGTATTTAGAATCATCTGCATTCTCGAAATATAGTCTTGCGCTGTCGGTCAAGGTAAGTGTATTGTTACATAAGGTAGGTAACGTCTAGCGTCATCCTATTTAAAGAACGTCATATTTAAAAACCAATGACTGACATTCTTTGACCTAGCCTAGTGCAGGTATAACAATTTGAACGTTTCTTGTGTGCTGTTTAACAAGTTGCCAGATGTTATAGAAACCACTAATCATAATTAAGAACATAAATATGTGTATATTATGGTAGCAGCAGGACTACATGCTTTAAGAACGTTCATAGTTTGTACCGGTAGCCATCATGATAGGGTACACTGCAAAAAAAGGTCTTATTGTTAGGTTGAAAAAGAAGTGGCTATTTTGTCCTCGTTTTTCGGCTGCATGTTATCCATTGAGGTTAGTTATAAGCCGTTAACAGATTGCTAATAGTAAGCGCCTTTCGTTTGCCTAACAGATAGTTTAAAAACTGGCTGACCCGTAGTTCTGCTAATGCTGTCCTTAAGCCAAAAATACCCTAATAGCAATCCATAATTTTCTTTTCTTTGCGCTTAGGTAAATACACTTGTTAATAATAAGCCAGTTTTATTTTGCAGCACGTTTTCACAATGAGAATATGCAATGGCCAGAAACAACTTTTAAACAAACACCAATCAAAAAGATTTTGATACACTTTCTGAGTTGGCCGTTTTCCAATGCCAAAAACGTGAAACTCAAGCAAACAATACAAAGATGAAGCTTGTGTTGGATACTCACAATCAAATACAAAGTACACAGAAAGCAACATCAAAATGCATTCAAAGCATGAAACTTTACCGATTGAAATGTACGATTGAATAGTGATCATTAAACAACAGTTACCAGGAAATTCTGGAACACCCATACACATTATAAATGGTTGTTGACGAGCTTTATCTTTTATGTCTAATAAACATCCATTACTGTCAAACACAATGACATACTTTGAGCCTGCAGAACAGACTTTCTCTGCCAGCCTTTGAAAAACAACATAGCTTCCCTTTTCTGAGCCTTCTTCTACAAACGAGACGCCAAGAGATGATAGAAAGCTGGACCATCGAAAGGAACAGTTGGAACGGAACTCTTCGTAGCCCTGACTAACTAAAGCAGCGTATTCCTTGATACACTGCAGAGTAAAATAAAATTCTTATAATTTCTATAAAATCAACACCTTACTGCCACGTGTAACACATCTTATGCCAATTTACCTCAATCGGATGAACGCAATATTGCGAGTATTTTTTAAAGATAACATCAACGTCATTTCTCTTCGCCAGATGACGAATTTCCATCAGTCGATGCTCAAGATTGGATTCCCAATCATCGGCAGCTCTCTTTCTCTTTCTGCTCTTGCCAAGTTGTACTTGCAGTACCCGATTCATCATCGACTTTTGATTGTCCGCTCTTTTGCAGACGGCTAAATCAAGAGCTACCCACGGCTTCTCTCCACCGCATCCCAAAACCGGATACTCCTTTACAATGTTTTTTGATATTAATTGTCGCTCAGCCCTCTCTGATTTGCGGCCCAAAGTAACAGATATTATTTCTTCAATACGTCTCACAAGGTATATAAATTGAGAGGCCTGAAGATTATTTTTGGTTACAGTGTTAAGAAATTCTTTTTCCACGCCTGAGAACGGAAATTCACTTCCTAGCCCACCTGGATAAGGTACCAACTGATAGGGTGGAATGGAACAGCAGCTAGAAGACACCTTGTTAAACGCATGAGAGATGGATTGGTTGGAAGCAATGTTCCTTCTAAGCTGCGCGCGTGCGCAAATGCGCACTGCTGACACGGTCTCCGCGCACAGAAAATCTGTGCTCTGCACACAAGAAAAAAATCCAACCTGAATTTAAAATAAAATAAACGCATAATAATGACCACAGTGCGCACGTCTGATGTTGCTCACAGTGGTGCAAGGGACCGCTCAGGGAGTTAGTGTGTTTGCTCAGACTCGTGAAAAATTAGAAGGAACATTGGTTGGAAGACACGTCGTCGCTATTGGTGGATAGATTTACGCTTATATCACTATCGTTTGCTGACGCGAACGAAAAGGATGTGGACGGCCCATCGGTGTCGTCTTCAAGAAGGGTAAGCATACCTTCAGAAATTGCACATGGTATGCTGTCAAGATCTTGAGTTTCGGTCTGGATAAAACAAACGTTAACCGTTATTAACCAGCTGTTTTAATACAAAAAACTATGTCACTGCATCGTAATACAATAATTAAAAATATTATGCGCACCTCACGAAATAACACTTCAGCAAGGAAATTCATTAATCGTGTTCTTTCTCCAAAAGATAATGTGACAAACTCTTCTTTGACAATAGCATGTGTGAGTGGCAAGTCAGCAACTTGTAATCCACTCTCTAAACAATAGTTGCCATTTGTTAAAACACCTGACATACAGGAAGCTAACAACATAGGCAAAATACATCGAAATAACCCTATCAAATTAGAAATAGTTCGCTAAAAATTGAAATTTGGCGAAATTCGGAAATGTTTCAAAGTTTTATTTAATAAAAAAAGAAATTATTACCAAAAATTTGTAATTATATTATATATTCCTATAGGTATTTTTGGCGTTGGGTTATGGCAAAGAAACGTAAATAATAAGCCGCAAGCCTATTCCAAAGCACGTAAGACACTACATTATGTTCTAAAATTAACACCACGGGAGGTGAAAGTATAGGTCTGTTTCCTTTCGAAACTAAGCAAAGGTTAGATAACTTGTGAAATGTAACATTTTATACCAAATGCGGGAGAAAGGTTTAAAATAAAAATGCTCGTCATTGCATTGGAGTTGGGCACCGCCATTGATGTAATGCGCATTGGAAATAAGTCCAGATGCTTTCTTCCTACAAGTATCGTAACCTAACCGCGTGAAAGTTTACATCGTAGAACTGTTATAATACATAGTAGCTCGTTTTAAAACTAAAATGTGGCATTTGCACAGTTGGCAGTATGCTATGCTTAAAAATCTTTAGAAATAGCCAAAGATGCCTTACTGGTAGTGCTACATGTTGATCTGCTGCCAAGACATTGTCAAGCAACAATCTAAGGAAACCAGCGTTTTAGCGCGAAAATGACATTTCATAAAGCTGGCGTTAAAGGGCATCAATGCAATAGGAGTTATTTTACGCAATTACTAGGCTATAAATTATACAATTATTATAAATCGAAACAACTAACAAAAGCTAAATCAAAGTGGTTTGGATATACGTAACATTTCATTCAAGAACAGCCTATGTTTCATACCTATACTTTCTCATTTTGTTCATAATAGCATGTAGGAGGGTTTCAATGGCAGCATACCTTTCAACGCATCCACAAAATTCTCTTCCGCAAGATAACCCATCACCCGACTTGTACTGTAGCGAAGATAAAAAGACAGAATCAAGTGCGGACATGACAAATAATACCACAATCTTTTTTCTTAGCCATTATGACGTTTAAATGCATAACCCTTGGTTCTCTTTTTCCGGCAACTAAATGTTAGGCAAGAAATTCAAAATGTCTAGTAATAAGGCCGCAATAACGGTAGATTTCTAAATAATAGGTCATTAGTTAGCAATCCTACATATTAGGCTGAGAATTACTAACAACAAGGAAGGAAACTTGGAAATATACTAACAATGAGACTTAATTGTTAAATGCACTAAGAATAAGCCAAAATTCGAGTTCATCAAACAACTGCACTAATTATAAGCCTTTTGAACTAACAATAAGGCATTATTTTTTGCAGTGTACTCGTGTGAAGTATTACATAAGAAACATATCTGTCATAATGACCGCATATGCTGGCGGTAATTGTTTGAATATGAGCGAGGACGATTGATGGTTGGTGACTTGTTTTGCTTCTGCTTCGATTGATGAGTTCTCATTTCTCAAATTTGCGTGACTATGCTGTTAGTTGCTTGATTCTGTCTATACAAATTACTAAATTATAAAGTTCCCATTTTATTTATTATAACACAAAGGCTTTTGCCTTTGAGCAAATCTTGCTGAATGTTACATCGCGCTCAGTAACACGTGAAACGGTAAAAGGGAAAAGGTCGTAAACATTACAACAGTATATATATGTGGCAAACTAGTTCAATCGAGGAAATTTATCTGACGTCATTACGGAGAACGCAAATCTGGTCAACAACTGAATTACAGGATTCTAAATTAAATTTCAAACATCTCGAAAAACAACTCGTGATTCGTGACGTAATCGTCACAGTGTATAGTAAGTTATATATGTTTCGAATGGAAACCATAACCTTCATTCTTTTTTAGTATTGTACGTTAATTCTAAGCAAAGGCGCTTTCTAATTGTATTGTTAATTTTCCCATTGACTGTAGGGATGGAAAAGTAAGGTGCTACTGTTGCTATTAATATGCCATATAGTACAGTCGAATCCGGTTAATTGCATAGTCAATTTGCCAAGCCTTTTTATGCGATTAAACGAATTATGCGTTTATCCGAAAGTGCAAATTCCACTATTTTCTTACTTGACGTGCGAAGCTGGTCACGTGTAACGACGTCAACACGCACACACACACAAATCACTAACATTTATTGTGTATTGCGATCATGAATTCATTCAAACAAAACACTCTAACATATATTGTTTAATCAAGAAAAATACTGCGCGATTGTTGTTTGTTTAATTTTATTTTGCATGCTTTCTTGCATTTGTGTTTCTAAACGAACAAATGTGGCCATGTCCGCCCCTTCAAACTGTAGTCGTCGGCGAATTGTATCAAGTGCATGCAGAACTTCTTTATTTTTTGGTGTAGTCGTAGTGATTGCGTCAGCAGAGCTTTCTTCATTGATGTCGTCTTTTTCAACTTCCGTACAACTTCTTCACATCATTTTGAACCCCTGCTACTTCAAGACCGTCATCAAGATTTAGGTATTGTGTGTATGTATCCAGTGCTAATTCAGATGGAACTTCATCCGATGGAAAGCCAAGAAAAGGCTCATCAGGTACCTCGGGTGTTAGACCACGGAAGAAACAGCTTTGGATTGTGTCTGCAGAAACATCGTTCCAAGCAGCACTCATAAAGTTTACAGCATCTAATACAGTAATAGATCGAGCCACTTCCGTTGCTGTGATGTTTTCATCTGCGTCAATTGTTAGCACAAGCTTTTGTAACATTCGACGGCGGTACTGGTGTTTGAAGTTTTTAATGATCCCCTGGTCAAGTGGTTGGACAGAGGAAGTAGTGTTTGGCGGCAAATACACAAGTTCTATACACTTCAAACCTTTATCTTCAACTTTGTGGGCAGAACAATTGTCTAACAGTAAACAGACTTTTTTTCTTTGTTTTTGCATGCGAGCATCAAAGCATTCCAACCATTCTCGAAAGAGCGTCACTGTCATCCAGGAATTGCTATTAGATTTGTACGTTACCGGGAATTTCTTTATTCCCCTAAAGCAGTGTGGATTTGCGGATTTTCCTAAGACAAACGGCCGTAGCTTGTCTGAACCGTCCATACTTGCAGTAAGTAAGACTGTAAGGCGTTTTTTTGACTGCTTGCTGCCCGAGAGTATTTCATTTTTAAAGCACAAGGTTCCCTGTGGTAGTGCACGAAAATAAAGCCCTGTCTCATCACAATTGTAAATTTCTGAGGCAGAATAACGGTATTTTAGCAGTATTTTTTTCCACACAGATGTTATCCAATTTTTAGCTGCTTCAGAATCGTGGTCTTGTTTCTCACCATGCTTACGCTTAAAAACGATTAAATTGCGATCTCGCCAGCGAGTAATCCAGCTCTTCGATGGATCATAATCTACATTCATTATTTTTCCCAAGTTTTTTGCTTTTTTATGTAGCATTGGGCCACTGATAAGAAGACCTCTACTTTTAGCTTGCTTATACCATTGTAATAAAGCATCCTCTAGATCTTCATGAGTACTCTTTCTTGCCCTTTTACGTGATGGGTTTACGTTGCTACGCTGTACAGACAATAATTTTTCTTTTGATTTTAAAATTCGTGAAACTTGTGACTGTGAGATCCCAAACTTATTGGCAACTGCACTTTGAGATGCTTTCTTGTCAAGTTCGCCAATGACAAGAATTTTGTCAGATAACGATAAATCTTTCTGCTTGCTTGTTCCTGCTTCAGTCATTTTGAAATCACAGTATATTGTTGTGTACTATACTGTAATGCAACGCTTAAATGAAACTAAAACAGTGTGAATGTTTAAATGCGATTGCTTAAATTCGGCATTGTCTGTTTGATTGTTTCGTAACAAAGCGCAGTTCAAGTCACAAAGCTCATTCATTGCGTGTGCGCTTCCAATGCGTATTGTTTTCAATTTTACCTTTTAAAAATTTTTGAATAATCGAATAAATCACCTTCATTTTTATTCAATTAAGCGGATTATGCAATAAACCGCTATGCGATAAACCGAAGTATTATCTTTACAAATGATAGACTATGGTTTGGGATTTGCGCTCTTCATGCGATAAAACGGATTATGCGATTATCCAGAATGCAATTAACCGGATTCGACTGTACATCGGTTCCTCACTTTCAATCTTGTCAAATCTATTATTGAGCTTTGCTTTTTCTTCGGATGTCAAGCTTAACTCCAAACACTCTAATCCTGCCAGGGATCTACTTCTCAGTGGAGACAATGCCTCAAAAAACTGTTTTGTTGGGGTTTCTGTGATCACTGTGCTTGGATTAAAAGAGGTTGACGGACCAGCAATATCTACATTTTCTCGTTCCCTTGAAGTACTGGTTGAAACTGGATACGTTTCAAATCTCCCACCGGTGCAGTCGGGTTGAAAGAATATACCAAATCGTTAAGTAAATCGTCGGATAGGTTCTGATCTGGTAATTTTAGAAGACTAGAAAAATAACCCTGCGTGGTTGCAGAAGTAACACTTGGGGAAGACTTCGACACATCATTGCAGATGTCGGCGGAGAAAGCCGCCTCCGATCGGTCATTGGGAGTGATGCATGTTTTTTTTCGCTAGAAATAACTGGCTGTACATTGTCATCTGGAGGTGAAGTCTGAATTGCAGCGACAGAAATTATTGGATTCTCAGACCCTGAAGAAAATCCTTGTGAAGGAATCGTCTGGGAGTAGTCAACAGCAGTTTCGTCTATCTGTCATATACCACAAGCTTTCAAAGATTGTTTGATTTTCGCAGGCTGTGAACTTGTTTGCAACGTAGTTTTAAGTACTTTACCAAAAGCGAATTTTGTCACCGGTGCTTTTGTGTCCCTCACAAAAGTTAAGCAAGCTGATCTTGATTTGGCTTTTAGAGGGCCAAAACTCCTTTATCAAGTGGTTGCAATACGTGAGACGTATGTGGGGGCAAGCTAAAAAGTACCAAGAGGATGCTGGTTCTAACATCCTTATGTGAAGAATGTCCACCAAGCAAACCCCCTTTCTTCCGCCGGTGGCCAATGTGGAATGAATTTATTTTTCATCTAGTTATGAAAAGCGTAATGAGTCGTCCACCCAGAATCAGTCGTAAACACTCTTGAATTTTGAGGCAGATTCAGAGCATATACAAGGTTCATCGATTTCCCAGAAAACAAAAGGTAAGGCGGCAGGATGGAACATCGGCAACAATGCACATTAAAACTTTTATTTGTGCTTAGTTGCAACTGGTGATGTTATAGACATTCTGATGAATCTTGTCTGTAGCTACTTTTCCGCTTTTTGTATGAAGTGGAAAACCAGATTCGTCACAGTTGCAAACGAATGATGGAGAGGTTATGTTATATTCAGTTAAAAATTTTATCGTACGCATCAAACCAAGTATGGATTTTGTTTTCTGTGCAAGCAACTGCTCTAGACAGTTCCAGTGGTTCTGTTCTTTTGATCTTTAAATCGGGATGTTTTGATCTAAAACCATACCACCATGACTTACCAGGAACGTTGTCCTTAAACGTAGAAACGTTGCGGCCCCTTAAATCTAGCATTTCTTTCACCGCTTGGATTATATTTTTTTTTGATAAACCAAACCCTCTCAAAGCCATACCTTTTAACCATTTCTTCGAATGAGTTTTTTCTTCTGCGGTTAAGCAGGTTTTTGGCCATGTTTGCATATCAATGAAGAACGCTTTTCTATAGCAAACAATAAATACGCAAATTTGCTCAACTTATTCACAAAAAGATTATTCTTTCACAATTTCTGGGAAAGATTTGTTTAAATTTGCAGTAAAATATTCATCTATCTACGTGCGATTGGATAAAAAAAAGGGTAAATTAGTTGGTTACCATAAAAAAATTTCTTATTCATACATAACCAAACTTAGATAAACCTATAAAAATCTCTAAAAATAGCTTACCGCTTATGCGATGGAGTGTGGTAATAGGAATACCATATTTTTCAGACACAACTTTAAACGTAACTTTTCTGTTTGCACCTTCACTAGAGGATGTTTCACCAGAAAGCTCTCTGAGAGCTGACTTCAAATCGTCTTTGGTATACTTTGTTTTCCTTTTGGTAAGGTGGCTAGGCATCCGTCATAGATATCAAAGAAACATCTTGAAATTTTCAAGTAGCTTAGAAGAACGTTTGTTGAAAAATTTCCACCAAAAATGTATACAGCGATGTGACACACCTACACCAGTTCACTGAAACGAAGTACGTGTGACTCAAAGGATTTTACAGTTCTGTAAAATTACATTCGCATATTGGCTACCGCATCAAAGTTAGACCAATGTAGAAAAAGTGATTAAAAAAGAAAGTTAAAGATGAAAGAGCTCCACAAAAATCTAAAGATAATTAGAAGAGGAACTGTTGCGCAAGTGTGCGAAAAAAGAGCTCTCTTAGCTCTTATTATTCGCGAAAAATTAAAAGATTTGTACAGGGACCAATTTCTTGCCTCAGCAAGAAATTTAGCTTTTTTTGAGTATGGTGTGTTTCTCTTGATACAAAACAAGAATAATTTGTAGATAGAAACTTGAAAATTTGAACGTTAACGGAGAAGGCCTTTAAAATGTTGCACACGAAATTTCATTTCAAATGTACAAAACTTAAAATTTAATTAACGATTTTTGGCAAAATTTTGCTTACTGGTTATTATTGCATATTGGCTAGCCTACCCTATTATGGTAGCAGTAGCCCTACTTGCTGTAAGAACGTTCATAATTTGTACCGGTAGCCATCATATCATAAAATTATGTTATTTACTGTAAGTTGGCCAGAGCAAGTTCTTTATGAAGTTTGGAAAAGACCTTTTATTTTTTTGCAAAATTGTATTACATCTAGGCCTATTCCTCATCATAAAATAAGGCTACATCCTTGTCAAGGTATAAGTTTGTAAAGTGTGGGATTCATGCCAACAGGTCAGTGATGTTTAACTATTCACAAACTTGTCAGTAGCTGCGTGCATTTATATTATAAATTATGGAAAGCAATTTGGCTGAGTATTTTATCAAAAATTTTTGATAAAACTATGTGTTGTAACAGAATTTAAATGTTAGATATATAAATGTGCATTATGAGACATTGTAGCGACATTAAGTCTGTCTCGTTGGTTGGTTAGTGATTGATTAATTGTAAATGTTATATGAATAATGTTGTGCTGAAGGCAGAGATTCATATTGTTCAATTAATTAATGTAACATTCGCTCGCTTACACGCTCCAAAAAGAAACACTTTATTTGCCAATGTCAACTCGCAACATGATCGCAGTGTTTCCAACATAACACATCAATAAACACATGGTGGCGCTAATACGAACATCGTTCGGACACTACATTTAATCCAATGTCAAATGTATAATTCCCTATTACCTAAATTTTGCTAACATTGAAGAACACAGTTAACTGCGCATAAAACATGTTCATTAAAGATGCAAAACTCAAACTCTAAAAACACCTTATACAAAATCATCATAATGCCCCGGTTTCTTGAGGTCGTTACGAGGCCGTAGATTAATAGAGGGTTCTAGCGTTTCCCCCTTACCATAATCAATTGCATTATTACCAGCATTAAATTTCTTTACATGCGTCGCATTACGTTTATATCAATTACACTTTAAAAAAAATACAACGTTTATTAACTACAACACTGTTTCCATGTTTCTCTACCACAACAAAAGGTAGTAGTGGAATGTAGTAGATAATTTTGTCACGCACATTTTGTTTAAGTGAAACGGTGTCCCCGGGATTAACATCACTATGCCCAGCAGACCGTCTTACATCTGCATGGTCCTTCCTCTTTTGCTTATTCTCCTGGATCATGATCGCGAGCAAATTGTAAATCATCAAAACACGATGAATCAAACTCAGGTACTAATCAACTTGGTTTGTATTTTACGCTTAAACAACAATTCAGCTGGACAACTCCAGTAGTACTATGAGTTGTAGAACGATACATCTATAATTAAGTATTAATCTCCTTTTTCCAGTTCTTACCCTCGACCTGGGCAATCTTTAGGCATTTAATAGACAGCGGTAACCATGGGTAGTAAACATTCGTTCAAGACTAGCAATTATTTTTGCCAACGTAATCGATTTCATAACATCCACTTCGAAATACCTACTATAATAATCAACAACTACAAAAATACAATCTCTGGAAGGTAATGGTCCCTTTAAATCAACTGCTAAGTGTTGCCAGGGGCCTGATGGCAATTCGGTACAACTTATTGGTTCAGGACTAGCTGGTTTTGAAACAAGTTGGCAACCGTAACACGATTTACAGAATCGTTCACTTTCTTAATCAATTCCAGGCCACCATAACTTTTCTTGTAGTCAACGTTTCATAACGACTATGCCTGAGTGTCCCTCATGTGCAAGTTGAAGCACACGTTTATGAAACTTTTTGGTATAACAAATCTTGTTCCACGAAGAATGACATGTCCAATATTCGTCAGCTCACTCCGAACAGGTATACTGTTAAAAAAATTTTGTTAAGTTTACCCCTTAAGTTTTGGCAGCACTTTTTATGAAATTTATTAGAAATTTTCCTCTAAAAACATTGTAAATATTACTTACTTTCTTTGCAAATTTTCATATGTTTACCTGTAAAATCTATGTAACATGGCTTGTAATATTTACTAAACATGGAAATTTTACTGGTTTATTGCAGAAAAATTTACATGGTTAGTTGATATTTTTGATATGGATTTCATTGCGTGACTAAAATGCCAGCAGATAACCTTTGCACTTAAAATTGAAAACAGACCTTCAAACACATTTACACAGTTTATTTAGCATAATTTGAATTACACCAAACTTTTTTAACATGAAACACATGCCCACTAAATGATAAACGTGGGAAACACATCATGAAGTAGATCATATCACATGAAAAACGGGGGTGTTTAAAGTAGAACCAAAGAATTTACAAGAGACATTCAAAATAATATAACAATACTAATTTTCGTAACTAAGTTGACGTTTTTCATTGATTTAAACTGTAGGCCTACATGTATCCTTAAAATGTTGCATGTTGATGAGGCAGAATTGATAACTAGAGAATTGCATCCATACACGTACTTTGTTGTGTGGTAATTGTACATCTAAATTTGAAATAGGTGCAATACAAGGTAAATCAGCTGTAAATTTTGTTTAGAAATGGTGTCATGTCAGATATCATAAAAGAAAAAAATGTAACAAAAACTCTTTGAACAAAGAAAGGTTAACGAAAGGTTAAAACGAATGCTTTGAAACATGACTGTGCGCTGTTGCCATCATAATGCACAGACCTGTTGTACAGCACTAGAAAACAGCACAGAACAGCACTTTTCTGCATCATTTTATTGATCATTACAAGCTCGAGATATCATTTTGCAAAAGTTTAAAGATTTTAGAAGGAACATCATGTTTCTGACGTTTCCTGCTGATTGACCCATTATTTTTTGCAAAGTACCTTCACATAAAAATTAAACATTACAATGCGTTCCTAGTCAAATAATAATTTGGGGGCAAGTTTATGTCAGACCCGACGTGAAAACGCTCCACATTGTCACGAGTAAAGCAATTGACTCGCTTAATGCTTCAATTGTTTTTGTAGAAGTTTGTCTGTAAAACGCATGACCAGATCAAACAACAGTAAGCAAGACAGTATTGCATCATAGTATTTCGATAGAAATATCTTGTTTTATTTAGTTAAAACTAATCGTGTGCGTTCCTAGGACACTAGGCACATAGTACCAAACGCTTTTCTGGTATCAGCCTAGAGTAAATAGCATTGGTTTTGTTGAATGATTTAAAATTGTTTGAATTCTTATTGTTAAAACAGGGTATGACCAAACTCTAACTCATCATTGTTAACGTAATTTTTAATCTTATATTTACATTTACAGCAGCTGGAGTTGCTATTGAAGTATCGTATATATTTAGTATGGCATACTCGCAATGATGCAGTAAGATAACTTCCTTGGCAACTTCAGTTATAAATCATTATGTTGCATAAAAGTAAAATCTTTAATATTTATGGTTTTGTGACTCAACCAACCAGAATTAGATTAAGCACTCATGCAGCGGAAAAATTGTTAACTCCCCACTCATTTACAATTGTGAGAACCACAACAATAAAGCGTGTCATAGAAAGAAAAGAACATTTTTAACGCTTAGCTGGAAAAAAACTTCCGCAGATGTGGAACGAAAGCGTTATAATTATTCAAACATTTTATTCATACACGAATAGCGCCTATTATTCGTACGACCACAAATATTGCTAATTTGTAAATAGTTGCAGAACAAATTCGGGTTCTTGTTCGTAGCAGCACATCCCCAGTGGATGTGTATGTACTAATATAGTTACTAACACCACACCTGTCATTGCTGTAAACATGATTGATAGCTATATTTGTCACCGGTCAACATTTTATACGCTATCCATAAAATATTAATATAAATAGAAGATACATCAGAATAACGCCGTGCTTACAGGTCGTCTAGACAAGGCACGGATGGAATTTTAAGGGGAAATGTTTCTCTTGCTACTTGGTTGACCTATGACGACTAGCATAGGTACTTGTAATAGGTAATAATGGTAAATACATCATAGGTAATACTGACGACAATGAAAAAAAAAGGAATTTTTTTGGAAATTGCATGATAAGCTTCTCAGTAATCTTGCTAACAGACGAGCAAACGTGTGTATAACCATGAACTTCTTTCAGATGTAATTACGGCAGGTTTTCGGTTGCTTGCTATGTTGCACCTTTGAGACACTTCAGTTTAAACCTTGTTTTCAACACATGTTTTAATATATTATCACTCCATATGAATAGGTAAAGTAGTAGAGTGGCAAAACTCGCAAATACCGAAATTATATTAAGAAAAAAAAATTAGGAAACCTAAAAGCCTTTAATTTAAACATAGGCCTTAAGTTGGATCCATAAAAGCAAATTTTGTAATCAAGAATGTTTGTAGGGAATGAAATTTTCTAGGGGAACTAGTTTGTAAGGGAGTTAAATAAATACTGCCACCATTGCAGCAATTCAATTAAATCAAAAGTTCCATACACTAAGATTCAAAACGTTTTTTAAAAGCCTTAAAAATATTAAATCCCTGAAAACTTTCGAAACAGAGGTGGAATATTGGAGCCATTAAAGGAGTGCAGTTTTAAAATTAAAAATTAAACCGTAAGGAAACGAAAGCACAAACTGCTGTGTAAGTGTTGAACGCAGGTCTTCGCATTTCTATATGTGTTGCTGACATATTTTAAAATTTTTTTACTTGTGCATGCTATTTTTTCTTTGTAAGTTATTGCCCAGTTTCTGTGTATCATGCTTACTGTTTCTTCACGTCTTTCTCGACTCTCCATTATCTGCAGCATTTCATCATGTCAGTTTCAAGATGAAGATCTTAATTTCTAATTGCAACAGCTCTACTGTTTTTCGGTTACTCATTTTCAACTTGTACAAAGTAAAAACTTCTCCAATTACTTTGAAGCTTGTTAAATTAAGGAGTGGATTGCATTGGCATACACACAAGTTTTATACACATTATACACCATACTACAAGTCTACAAAACAATCAAAACTGACCAAGTCCATTGCACTCAAGGGCAATGTCTTCAACCTCAGCTGTCATCACATTAAGACCAAGTGCATTTCTTCAGCTATTGGTGAATAACGCAGATGACAACGTTGTTCCGTGTAATGATGGTTTAAGGAATAACCAACTACCAGGTTTCTGCCCATGGGACATTTAGACTACGGATAAACCGAAAAGAAGACTTAACTTTTGCAGCTTTGATACCGCAAAGAAAACCGACAAACCAACGCCAGTTGAAGCAATCCTCGCACCTATCAAGTGAAATTCCCGGAGTAGGATAACAGGCTCATTTATCTCAGAAGCATTCTGCCTTGTAACGAAACTATTTGCTATGAAATCCGTCACTGCCTCCAGCAAGCAACTGTCCGACTGGCTTTGACACTCGACAGCATGACATTTTTATTCATTATTTTCCATCACTTTCCTTGTGATCAGATGCCAGAGCTGTTGATATTTTCTGTCTTTTCTTTCTCCTGTCAACCAAATTTATAAAAATGTTGTTTTTGTATGTTTTTTTAGGTTGTGATAAATTACTTGTGTTGTGTTGCAACAGTAATGTTAAGAACGTAAATATTCATATCAAAAAATAATTCAAAGTTGCGTAAAAAAAGTGAAAAAAGAAAAAAAATCAAATGAAAATAAAAAAAGATGTATTATTACTCTTACTATTAAGTGTTTCATATTTTTCACTTTAGTTATTACGTATTAAGTAACCAATGTTGTGGTGAGCTTTGTCTGTGTTCCACTTAGTTTAGGCATTTTAAGTAGTTGCATCACTTTTTTGTTCTGCTTTTCTGCTCTGTTTCGCAAATTGAAAACTTCTAAAACAAAAACGTTAATAGTAATAGCATTCCGAGATAGTAGTACAAGATAACATTAGATGACTTAAGACTTGTTCTAATCACCTCGAAATAGTCCATATAGGTGAAATAAAGCAAACATTTATAACTGATTCTGAGCTTAAGTTAAAATACACAAAATTCAGTACACAATTGATAGTTCTCTATAATTAGACTTTAGGCTACACATAAGGCATCAGCAACCAATATAGGGCATCTACCTATATTGGTTGCTGTGTTCTACAAGTACAAAATGTTTTCTAAGAAACCTGCAAATTAAAGAAATTTGAAGTTGGGGTAAAAAAACATGTTTTCTTGCTGCTTGAGGCATATGTTTGTCATATTGTTGCAACATATCACAACACAAACCTTTCCGCAGTTACTGAGATGGACTTGATCAGGTCCTTAAGATGTTAAGCTGTAACCCTTGTGACAGACAGACGAAAATGCGATGGTCAAAAATTAGGCTAAATTCGTGTCTTAGCCGAGACATATGCTCTCCAAATTTTAACTTTAATTCAAAACATCTTCGCTGGTATCAAGGCCATTAATTGCATGAAATACTGCCTAACAATATGTACTCTTAGATGATATAAAATCTTCAACTTTTGCCTGTAATATTGTTTTATAGGTCGTTCCAAGAAACAGTATTATAAAATGTTTGTTCTATTTTATCATCACTGCTAAAATCAAGCTCTTTCCTTGGTTTTGTTAAGGCGAAGCACCTGTGCCTTGCCCAGGCGATATCTTGGTAACAGTTTTTAGTCGCAGTCCACCAATTCCACAATATGATCTGCGTTAAGTGCGTTAATCTGCGTTAATTAAGTGCGTTACGCCATAAAAAAAAGTTTAAAATCTAACTCTTGCAAGCTGTTGTTGTTGGTCATTTTAGATTCCAAGGAAGATGTTGCATTTTAGCTGTCACTAACTGCTTTTTATCCTTGAAAAAATGTAACTTTTTGGCACTTACAGTGTTTACATGCAACATACTTCGTCATGCGAAAACGTGTTCTACTCAGGTAAAATACCTGTGCCTAGAGCCGTGCACTGTAAAATATCTAATCTTTGAGAGACGAATCGAACCGGGTATTCGACAGGCAATGTAGATTATAATAAAACGATGGTAGGATTGCCACTGGAAACAAAAACATTAACAAACATTTATTACAAGCGGATAAGTGCTGGGACGTGCATTGCTATTTTTCGTACTGACCGGAGAGATTGCTATTTCTTCTAGTTTAGCAACGTGACCTTCTAGAAGTTGGCTTCAATTTTTCAGTTGCCTACTTGGGCCTGCTCATAACAGGAGTGTCTGCTTAGCATAAAATTTGAATACATTTACAACTTGCTATTTGTTTAAACTTTAGACATGTCATAATGGACTGGTGGTAGTGCCGCACTATGTGTTATAGCTCGGCTGTGCGAGCTTCCTGAAGTAGATTTCGAATTTTTAGTTGTCTATTTTTGCCCTGTTCATAGTGTCGTTGTACTGTTAGTTTGCAACATATTCACAACTCTCTATTTTTAACGAACTATCGACAAGTTCAACGTCAACGACACCTTTCTATATTAACACCTTCAGATGCTTCATAACGGACTGGAACCTAACCATTGCAGTTTCATAGGTCTTCTTAAGCCAGACCTCCTTTCCCTGTGGGCACATCTTGTCAGGATTAGTGGCTTATTCTCACTTGAAAGGGAAAAGTTTTCTGGTGTTGTGATGAACCTTGGCTTTAGTGTGATGTATAAATTGTGATGTATATTTTATTGTGATGTATAAATTGTATCAATTGTCTAGTGATGAATTTGTTTGAGAGTAATTAGCTGAAAATGTAAAATAACTGTAAGCATAAATGTTAAGAAAGTGTCTGTAGATGTTTTAATTCGCTTGTTATAGTAACTTTATCAATCGCTACCAAATTTGAGAGATTGCATAGAATGCAAACCTGATCCGACAAATGTTTGGAGAAATTTTAAGGAAGTGTCAAAAGTCTAAGTATCTTTATTGAGTTAGTTCGCTTTTATATCACCATCGAGTAACAAGTTTGGAAAAAGTTGCATAGAATGCTAAAAATAATGAATTGATTTGTAACTTGAAAGTCTTACTCTTTACAACAATA
The DNA here is from genome assembly GCF_947623445.1 of Clavelina lepadiformis. Taxonomy (NCBI): domain Eukaryota; kingdom Metazoa; phylum Chordata; class Ascidiacea; order Aplousobranchia; family Clavelinidae; genus Clavelina; species Clavelina lepadiformis. The sequence goes on from NC_135241.1 coordinate 24,426,433, forward strand.
CATCTATTGAAAGCTGAAAGTTACTTCTTTATCTATTGTCAGCATTTGTTTCAAGAACCTCAAAATTTTTGTAGCTTTTTAAAAGTTTGTTAAGCTGCGAAAATGTTTCTCTAGTGAATTGTCATGTTTTAGGATAAACCTGCAGATATGTCACTACACTGTAAAAAAAAAATTTCTTGTTTACATCTAAATGTATGGCAGCAGTGTTGCCGTACAAAATTATGTATCTTTACGTTCAAAAGATGTGAAGTGCTTTTACACAAAGCAATTTGTTTTTTCGTAAAACAACGCATTATGTTAATTAATGCATAAAACTGTTAAAATAATAATGGTAGTATGTTTATTACAGATCCTATACATATGTTTCTAAATACAATTAGCTGTATTAATGCAAAAATCAATACTTCATTGAAAGTAAATCTATCAATCACCCGCCTTTTATTTACAATTACTTTTATTTACTTTACTTTGCATGACAGTGGTGATACGGACAATTTATCAATTCACCATTCAAAATATGACACTTAACATGTTTTATAATATTGTCCAGCTGGTTACTCAAAAAATTCAGAGTACAATCAGGCTGTGCACATTTATACAAATCACAAGAAATGTCAGATTCAGTAAAAGTTCTTTGATATGGTTTTGTCTTATGCTTTCATTCATATTGAGACATAAGTGAACTATACTTCCTGAAGTTCAGGTTGCAGTCAGCAGCACCACATTTAAACACATAGTAATGCACATTTCGATGAAACGAAATGTGCTCAAAATACTTAACATCTGACTACCGTATTTACTTGATTGTAAGCCGCCCTTGATTGTAAGCCGCATGTGATAGTGTTAAAAATTTAATGTAAGCTGCATATACCAACTGCTTAAAGGTTTATTTTAACTTTCACGCTCATTATTGTCATTGTCATCATCATCGATAATGTCACCGAGATTACCGACAATTTAAAATGCACGTCACAACTTCACAATTGTCGGTATCAGACAACGCAGTACGGCAAAACATCTATTCTATGGCAAAGTCGACAACGAAAAAGGCAAAAAGAAAAAATGTAAGCCACCTTTGATTGTAAGCCGCCCTTGAATTTAAGCCGCAAACATAATGAAAAAAAAAACTTTGTAAGCCGCGGCTTACAATCAAGTAAATACGGTAATCAATTTTATAATTGCATAAATCACATGCAAATAACAACATTATCCTCGAAGAAAAATGGTCAGGTAAAACAGAAATACTTGAGAAATCGAGACAAGAACAAGCAGAAAATGAGTACATTGAATGCGAATTAACTATTTTACCGACATTTTTTTTAATTTACAATTGATACTGCAAACCACAATCGGGCTGTGCATATAAAATGGTAAGGTATCACAACCAGACTTGGACAACTAGATTTTTTCAATTAGATTGAAATTACAATTAAAACGTACTAACCTGTTACTAGTTAAATGAGAACTAGAACTTAAGAATTTTGTAAAACTAGAATTAGGTTTATCATTAGTGCAATTCAAACTAAAATTTGTTCGAAAAAGTCGATTTTTCCGTCTTTTGGTCAATTTTACTTACTTTTTAGCAAATTATTTTATTATTCTCATCACTTTTCCTTGAAAAACATTCAAAACAAGGTTGACGTGTTTCAATGTCCCAGGTCGCGTGCAAAATTAGGCTAAAAATTGTCATGAAAGTAGGAAAACTGTGGTATTTTAGGCCAAAAGTTCTAGATTTTGGGCCTCTGTTGAGCAAGTTTTCATGTTGTTTGATGGCATTTTATGAACTGGTAGTCCGAAGAATACTTAATTCACATACAAAATTTCAGAGAGCCCCATGCAGGATTTTTCTAGTAATTAGTCTTTTAGTCAATTCAACTGTATATAAAACAAACAAATATTGTATGGCATTTTTTGGTGTTTGACGCCTCTTTAAACATACACCTGTTGTGTATAATTCACTAATTGGTAGTGCTGAAGCAGATGTGAAATGCTCAAATAACCGCTTGCTTTAAAATGAGAAGCCTTGAACTATTAACCTTGTAAGCATTCAGTGGAAAATAGTCAGTCAAATTAGAAGATTTAGAGCAACAAAATTCTTCTAATGGTTTTACAACTTCGTATATTCCTAAGTTGGGGACAGGTATACAACCTCATATAGCCTAGTTCTGTTATTAGATACAATGCAGTTTGCATCAAACCTGACCAAACCCAAAGCAGAACTCATAGACGCATGCCACATGCAGCAGCACTTGCACCTTATTTTCAGGGAAAGAACATAGAAATCTAAACATTTTTTTCTGAAGAATTGGAAAAATCATAATTTGAAAAAAGTGAAACAAAACTTAACTTTAAATGTTAATTTAATTCAAAAAATGTTTGATATACAATATTATACAGTTTAATCAGGACTATAAACCTGTGGAAGCATTTCACGGAAGTTTAGGTCTATGGGCTACATACAAAATATGGATTACATATCTTTTTCATATATTTCATTCCAGATTTAAATTAGATTAAATAAGTTAAAATATAAAGCAACCTTCAAGCAATTTTTAAAAGAACGTCAAGGATTTGCAAAAAGTGATTGTAGTTTTGGTAGAAATTTTTTTCATTATCGTTTTGTTTTCGACCCAATAAATAACAATAAGCCTAGTGTTACAGCCCTAATGACCGAAATAGAGCCCACATCTGTATTTGCTTTACTGTATTGGAATAGTTTTTTTTTTTTATCAATTCTAATTTTTATTCTTAGTGTACTGTTACGTAAGTTTACCATAAAATTGCAAACAAATTTGTGTTTTATGGTTATACATAAAAAAATAAAAAAGCAGAAAATGTTTTGTAAATTTTGAAGTGTGTTAGTAAAAAAACACATAATTATCTGTCACAAACATCTACATATGTTTTTATGTAAAATATAATAAAAAAGTATTTAATTTTAAGGTTTTTTTTTACGGTGTACATTTTGAGTTATTTTGGTCATGTGCATAACAGGAGTGTCACCTTTCTGTCAAAATTGCAATAAATTTTACAACTCTCTTAGATCAATGTATCGACAAGTTATATGCATCATAACGGCGTGGAACCCAACCATAGCAGTTTCATTGGTCTAGTTCAGTCAGACCCAGAGAAATATAATGGAAATGTATCAAGTGATGTGATAAATTTGCTTAACATAAATTCTAAGCATGGTAATAAATATTTAAAGAATTTCCCTCAGCTAAAAAATTATCCACTAAAAACTGCTGCGTTATGGTTTGTAGGTGATAGAAAGAATTTGATTGAATGTGGTATAATAATTAGGCTAATTTGCATTGAAGACAAACTGTCAAATGTATTCGATTTCGGCTCTTACACTCATCCTCCATATTAAAAGCAGGCTTGTAAAGGAATCAGTGTTTTTAACAGCTATAACCTGCTAGCTCAACTCCAGCTACACTTATTTGGTTCTTGAAACACCCTTTGCAGCATCTTATTAATGCTACCATTGACCTCTTAACGATCTTATGTTGGAAAAAGTGGGAGGCGAGTTTCCGTCACTCATGGAGCGTTGATTACAGTCAAATGCGTGCTGTTATAGGTGAAAGCTTTTTTTTTGTCCATTGCCACACATATGAAACAACATCATATATCCTTATTTTTTTATTCATTTTGATCAAGTTTTAAAATTATATACAATTAACATATTTAAATAGAAACATACACCAAGACAGACTGAGTAGTCAAACTTTGAGCGATAAGGAAATAACATTGCAATAAATCATATCCCCCACCTCACACTTCTTGTGTGTTAGGTGTGATGTATTGTATCAGCCACATGCCATTAAGTTAGAGTTGGCAACCTACGAACTAACCGCACTAGGTCACTCATAAAATTCAAGCGTTAAGTACTCGCAAGATAAAGTTAATGATGTCACGATCGACTAACCTACTATATTTATTATGTAACAAGTAATCTTGGAACTGACATCAGTCATCATATTAGCTACATTATGACGAAGATTAACTGATTGCCAGTATGGTAGTAGCTTCAATCACAGAATTAACAAAAAGCTAAAGGAACACAAATTACAAAATTTTTTCAAAGTTGCAGAATCTAGACACGCAAAAAATCAGAGATTACGAAAAAATTGTTAATAACAATCACAATAAGAATTTCACCATGTGAACAAACGATAACAACTCCTTACAGCAATACAATCAAGTTAAAAGTATTTATGTACAAATATACAAATGCGCTGAAAGCATGATCGACCATCAAAAAAGAATATACTTACCAAAGACATAACATAATTTTGCACGAGTATTTAAAATCAATTTTGCAGGTTTCTGTTTCATCAGTTTTGTGAACTGCTTTCCTTGCATGTTGGACTTTGAGCAAGACAACATAATCTGCATTATCATATAGAACAAATAATAAGCAACGGAGGAGTAAAAGAGACTTGAATCACAAGTAATAAATTTTTGTAATAAATACCAGTTTTCATGTGAAGTTTTGTTTTTCTGCAACAAAAAATGCATAAAATAATACGTTTGCCTTTTTGGATAATGGCTAACAAAATTTTTAATCACTATGCAGCTATTACCTAGATATTTTGTCCCCACATGACGGGTAAGTGTGTTTAAAAGTTCACAATACCAATTGGATTATCAAACGACGCATCATTTGCACACCTACTTCATTTTTTTCTCACCTTAGGAGAACGAACGTTGCTACATTCTTCGTAAGTACCTCCAACATTTGCATACGATGAACTTTCTGCTGAATTCTCTGGTTTGGTGAACTTAACATTGGATCCTTCACTCAAGACAACATAACCTGCATTATCTGCATATCAAAGTGCACAAAAATTTAATTCCAAGCCTCGTAACATTTCTAATAAACAGTGAATGTATGACAACATAATTCTCAAAAATAGAATTCCTGAAAGTGTCGAATAAAATAAACATATCACCAATATTTTTATAACAAATACCAGTTTTCAACTGTAGTCTTGAAGTCCTCTGCAACAAAAAATTTGTCTAAAATTGCAAGTAACCAAATGACCATTTTTTGTTAGAAGTTTTCATGAAAATGATTAAATTTTAATTTAGTTCGTATTTGGCTTTATTCTTTCTCACCTGAGGAAAGGGAATGCCGCTACATTCTTCGTAAGTACCTCCAACATTTGCGTACGATGAACTTTCTGCTGAATTCTCTGGTTTGGTGAACTTAACATTGAGTCCTTCACTCAAGACAGCATAACCTGCATATCAAAGTGCACAAAAACATGCATCTTGCGTGTATATTTTTTTGGAATAATGAAAGGATAAATTGTTTATCCTGCGATTCAGTACCACACACATACCACATAAATTTTTGTAAAAATACCTGTTTCCAGCTGAGAATCTTTAATTTTCTGTCACATTAAATATATTTAAAAATAGTGCAAATTTATAAATTTACAAGCCGCATTTCTTGTTTTTTAGCTAACTTGTATATATTTACCATGTGGCCAGAAGTGCCTACTCTCATATCAAGATATCCATTTGCATTATCTGCCAAGATTCAAAAACTTATTAACATAACGTTGCGGATTTTGATGCCTCCATTTTGTGAAGAAAATAAAGTTTAAGCTTTTACTCAATGTCAGAGTAAGTAGATAATGACAAATATGTTTAACATAGATGTATGCAAAATACCTGGATTGGGGCCAGCTGCTTTATGTTGTCTTTTGCTCTCAGCTTCCTGTTGTTGCAACTGTGTGAAGGAAGTAGTTCAAATCAATAATAGATTACTGGTAACAAAATTTAATTGATTGAGGTTTCATATTAAACCTAAACGGTCATCGTTTATCTTCGAATATTTTTTGCCTTTGAACGAGATAGTGGTATAATTACACAATGTTGTTTTGGTAAAATTATTCCAATATGACTTAGCGAGCCATTGCTAATTGGTTGTAGGTTGACCAGAAAAGAACACTTTGCTAAATTGGCGTAGCATATCTAGCCAATTATGACTGATAAAGAAATTATAGTAAAAACAATATCCACAATAAGCAAAATTTGAGTTTTTATCTGTACAATTGTGATTCTTTGCACTTCATGGGAACACGTCTACAGTCTACCTTCTACAAAAAGAATAAACTCACCATACGAGAGATAACAGTGTGAAAAATTAAAATATGTCAATAATTTCAATTAATTTATCAAATTTTTGCAGTTTCCATTGTTTGAGCTATTTCGGATTAAATGAGCAGCCGCAGTTAACACTACTTAACGCAGTTAGTTAGAACACTTGTTAATGCTTGCAACAAGAATCTCATTTGAATCGGCTTACATGCTTATCAAAAATATTTCGCTTACTTGGTTGGAATCTTTTCCAGTGTATTCGATGTAACTTGGCTGATCTGGAAAATAACCTTTGATTTAAGCAAATGTTAAATGACAGAAACGATTATGAGTGAGTGGGTGATGACACGTCATGCAAATTGCTTTTTGACCGTACTGCCACAAACCATAACTTTTCAATAAACACATAACACCTGGTATAGTCCAAATGAGTACTTACCTATAGGCGCTTGATCGTTTTTTGTGGTTTTACTTGCGGGTACATCTACAACAATTATGCATTGCGACAAAAGCATAATATATTACAGAATTACTATATGCGCTTACATGTTTTATATTCTGTGCAATAACACAAAAGTTAGGCAACCATATCAAGTTGTACATTTGCACCAATGCATATAAAACCAATCAATATCGTATATCATAATGACTCACAAAGATTATAAGTCAATACAGAAGTAGTGTTAACACCGCATGCAACATAGTAACTTACCTTCCTTTGCCTTTCTTTGTACAATTACAAAAATCACAACACATAAGCAAATTGCAGCAACAACAGAGCCACCAATAATTACAGGTTGAAGCCAGACCAAAGGGTTGTCGGCAACTACAATGATGAAGTTAATTAAAGCATTATTGGGGAAAGAATCTTCATCTAAAGATCTAACAGTGAGTGTATATGTTCCTTTGTCTGAGATAGATGCCTGAAAGGTAAAAAAAGCTTCATCGAACTACATAAAACTTGTACAAAGATTTGATTTTGATATTTGGAACGTGTAGAATATTTTGGTTACTTTAGCTTTGTGGAAGGTGAAAGTTTGTTGATCACCACCAGATTGTAAGGTCGTTGACCCATCATGTGTCACTGGTAAATCTGGAAAATAGGGTGAAGTTATAAAATTGTAGGTTTTCGTTTTCGGTTCCAGAAATGTTTGAAAGCTGGGAATTAATGCAAAAATGTTGACATTTTATCAAAGACAAATTCCAATTCAACATGTTGGTGAAAGTATTTGGAAAACATTTTTAATAGTTATCACCAATAACCTGTTTAAAAATATAATTAGCCTGTGCCAAGTTATATAAAATTGTAGGTTTTCACGGTGAACTAACATTAATTTACGTAAAGTAAACAGACTAAAGCTAAAATAGATGCAAACATTTAAATTTTAGATATTTTTCAACGGCACTATTTCAGATGACTGATTGTGATATGTTTTCTAAAGGTAAAGGGGGATAGTAGAGAAATGATGAAAGCATTTTAAAAACATTTTCAGTAGTTGAAGAATTATCGCCAATAAAATTAAACAATAACAAGCAACACACCATTTTTGGTCAATGCTACAAAGTGAGACTTTGGATTTGAGAAGAACACAACAACACAGCTTCCACTTTCATTGATATTCCAATTGCAAGTGATAACTTCATGTTGTCGAGCAGCATCTGGAAAATTTGTGTAATCATTTTTAATTGAATTCAAAATATAATAAAATGAAAACACGTTGCAATCAAAACTCACATATTCGCATTAGATATGATAATAATTTCAATGTTTAAACTTGTCTCGTCGACTTTTATAATAGAAGCAAAACGAGTATTTTTAGCACTTTTTAAGTTACATAAAAATATAAAGTATCAAAAGCAAAACCATGCCTGCTATTAAACACTTCAAACTTACAAAGAACATCAAGATATATTGATGAGCTATAACTTCCAAAGCTGTCCTTCGTCGTGCAGAAATAATATCCTGTATCAGAAGGCCCCAATAACAATTCAAACGATTTTCGAGTTTCGTGTCTTCTACCAGGACGTTTCAACAAAAATGTTGTATTAAGTCGATCGCTGTACTCAATGCTGCAGGAGAAGGTCACATTTTCTCCAAGATATGATGTGATGAATCCTCCTGTATTTGTGATGTTGCTGCCAGTCACTTTGAATTCAAGACTCCCTAAAAAAATAAAAAAAATGCTTGTCCACCAAATTACATTTCCTTGCATTTGCATAAAATAGTCGATTTTATCGATTGCAAACTAAAAAATCTTGCTCACTCTGTGCAGGAACCACAGTGACGGTTTGGCCGCTGCTTGGCTTGGAACCAGCTTCATTTTCAGCAGTGCAGTAAATTAAACTTGATTGGTCAAGATTATAACTTATATTGCAACCGGGGATTGAGATTTCTGAGTGCGAGTTCAGTGAAAAAATTGTCCAGGTGCAAGTTGGAGATGGATTTGCTTCACCATATATGCACTGCATGGTGAGAATTTCATCTGATCTCAAAAGATATCCGTCTTCTGCAACTATTGTGTATTGAGAAAGCTCAACTTTGCTGGTAACTGTGTCTGGTGCGTCTGTAGAATAAGTTGTAATGTCACATTGTAAATTGCAATAACAAACAGCTTATAACTAGGAGACCAACTTAATCAGGATACATTCAGAGACATTACTTAGTGCATTTCAGCAAGTTTAAGTGAACATTAGGCAAACATGAATACATTTGTATACTAGTGGTTGGTCCATGATAATTACGCAAACAATCATGACGGGATAAAATTTGTTTTCTACATGCAAAATGCATCATAAGTAGTCGAATAAATAGTCAAAGCACTTGTACAAATAAATCGCAATAAAACATCTTTAGAACGCAATATGAGCTGTAGGCACTCAACTTGTCTCAGAATTAACCTATCCACATGTTCATGCAAATGTTAATACTTGGCAAGATGACACAACCTTGTCAGTTGCGGCCGTTCAATAGAATGAAGCAACTCAGCAAGGTGCGCTTATGAGGTCACAAACGAACAGACAAATGACACAATAAAGGACATTAATGAAGAACAGTATGAGTGGCATATTAGGACATTGAGACTGAAGAAGCGAGCCATTGCAGAGCAAACTAGAAAACCCTTTACAGTTCAGATGGTAACTGTGTTAAATCATTAACATGCTGTGTAACTGTTCTTTAAATAAGAATTTCCACTTTAAAATTTCTCCTGCGTATTGACAGCATGCATGATTGCACATTATTCCTAATGCACAGGAAACACCTTTATTGTGAGGCCAATAAAATCCAAATAAAAGGAAGTATCATGGTTTGTGATTATGATGCTTTACTTTCTTTCATAAAATAAAACCATCTCAAAGTAAGTCGTTTTATCTAGTTAGCAGATAGCAAAAATATAATTCCAAGAAAACGTTAAATACTTACGAAGAACATCAAGATATATTAATGAGCTATAAGTTCCAAAGCTATCGTTGGTTGTGCAGGAATAATTCCCAGTATCAGAAGGCTTCAATGTCAAGTCAAAGGACTGCTTGTTATAGCGCCTTTCACCAGCACGTAACTTGTACGTTGTATTAAGTTGATCACTAAAGCCAATGCTGCATGAAAAAGTAACAATTTCCCCAACATATGATGTCATTATCCCATCATCTTTTGTGACATTCTTCCCAGTCACAATAAATTCAAGTTTTCCTAAAACCACAGACAAAGAAAACATGCCAGTCTGTCAAATTGTTCTGTCAAAGAAGTCCAAATAAATAAAAATATCTATAATGAAAACTAAAAATAAGAATATCTCAAATGTGTCAAAATCTCAGAGTTGACAGATACCGTGTTTGCATAGAGTAATTAATTAGGCAATTCTAAAATTATCACTGCAAGATATTCTATTACTTACGTTTCTCTGGAACCACAGTGATGTTTAGTTCATTGCTTGAACTTGAACCAGCTCTGTTTAGAGCAATGCAAGAGACCACGCTTGATTGACTGAGATGGTAAGATATTTTGCAACCCTGGGTTGAACTGATTGGTTTAGATGTAACTGAAGGAAAATTCCAGGTACAAGTTGGTGATGGATTGGCTTTACTGGGGTAACACATTATGGAAACTTTTTTATTTGATCTTAGAAGATATCCATCTTTAGTAGGGATTGTGTATCTGGAAAGCTTCACTTTCATGACAACTGTTTTAGGTTTATCTGTAAAAAAGTTGAGTTGCTGTAATCTCAATACAATATAAGATCAAATGATTTAGGTGATATTCTGTAAATTTGCTTGATGCATATCAGCAAGGAACAGAAACCATAAAAATCACGAAAATAAAAATGCAATAATCTAAACGCTTGTGTAAAAGTGAACATTTCCAATCCACTAAAACTAAATGTTTTAAAATGCAAAGTATTGTTTTGACCCAAAAAAGTTGTTTAACTATTTGAAAATAAAAAACAATGGAGAACTAAAGAAATAAAAATCAGCAAAATTTGTATTTGTTAATTTGATTCAGTTTTAATATTTCATTACACAGTTTGTTTAACAGACAAAGCATAAAAAGATCTCAGTTTGTACGCATTAGCCTGTGTTGGATAAACAAATACCAAGATTTATACACACTCCGAACAAACAAAACTAAAAATAAGCACAGTGACACTCCATGAACATACCACAGTCATCTTTATATCATAATTAATAATACTCACATAAGACATCCAGTTCATATTCTGATGATCTTCCACTTGTAGGATAAAGATCAGTATAAGGAGTGACAGCCTGACACGAGACTACTTTGTTGTTGTCACTTTGCAATGAAGACAATGTGAAAGCTCGTCCCTATGTTAGTGACGAGTATGAATAATGTTTAAAAATAAGGGATCCAACAAATGTATGTAAAATACCTTTGCTTGATATTTTCTCGTTGGATATGCTAATACACATTCTTAAAAGTAACTCGCCTGTGTCTTAGTGTAGCCTTTTCCTCCCAAATAAAACTGAGAAGTATTTCCAACAGGAATGACATCATTGTAACTACAAGTCAGAATCAAATCATTTCCTTCAACCACAGTCAGTTTTCTGCCTTTAATTAAACTGCTTGCAAGGGTTACACTGGGAGCTGGATAAAAAAGTTAAATTTACAAAACTTTATTTTAGAAACTTTCTACTACCAGAAAATCATCAATGCATGTAAAGTAATTAAAACAGCCCATAATATATATAATAATACTGCCAACAAGTAGGAGAAAAAACATTAAACATTTCATACAATAATTTAGTGATGCATGCATCTTATTTGCATGTTGTACAAAAATCATGCAAAGTACATGCAAATTATTTTCAGGAAAATGATTATCAGTCAGCAATTATCACGCGATTTCACAGCAATCACGCAATATCTATCACACAATTATTCATGTACAATAACAAAGCATAGCCTCATATCACAAAAAGTGCAAATAAAAAGTTAGTGTTAGATTAAAATAAAAGAAAACTTTCCTGTGATGTAAATTATACCGGCCTTAACAACGCCACTTCAGAGATAGACGTTTTTATAACCACTGGTCTCATCCAACCATACTTTTAATTACCCGACAGAAAAATTCCTTAAAACAACCATCACACTTACAACAGGACCCAAACAAACTTTGTCATGAAACAAGTTAATGTTTTACACACCATGATAAGAGAGTAGAAGTAACGATTTAAATTTTAAACATATGTAGATATAAAACGTGTAAATTTTTACAAGATATCAGATGCTTGTACTTAGTTCAAGCTAATTATTGGATGTTTTGTTGTTAATGAACCGTATTGTAACAATGATAAACTAAAAAAATGAAAATAATTTAGTCCAAGCTATACAGTTAGAAAATAATATATACTGTATTGCCTATGATGTCTTTGCACATATGACAAATTATTTTAAAATGCCAAAAAATAACAAAAATTGCTGCCAAATAACCTGTCCAACATTGCAGATTATCCTGACCACTCCATTCTGAGGAAGCCAGACAAGTTGTGTCACTAGATGTCAACATTGCACCATTTGAGTAATACAACTTTCCTCCATTAGAACATGCAAACTTTCCTGGTGAGTTGAATATTCTGGAAATTGCATCCACTTTAACTCCATCTGATAGTGATTCGTGGCAATCTGTGTTGAATTAATTATCCAGTTAACTATAACAAAAGGCCCATAATTATAATTGGTAACATTGCAGACATATTTTCCAATTGAACTACAGTGTTGACTTGTGTAAACCATGAAATACAGCCAGTGCAAAAGGATGAATCAATTAAACACTACTAAACATACGATATCAACTTGAAAATTATGTAACTATAAATAAATTGGTACTATGACACTTTATCGAAAGACACTTTATCGAAAGACACTTTATCGAACGACAGCTGATCGAAACGACAGATGATCGAACGACTCTTTATCGAACGACAGTTAATCGAACCGACAGTTGATCGAACGACACTTTATCGAACCGACAGTTCAAGCAAGATTTTTGCGTGTTTCTCAAACATTGATCCTAAAGTTGACGATTTATATTTTATATCTATATTTTAGATTTGTATCATAAAGTTGACGATTTCGCATGGCGGCCGGCCCGAAACATATTAATAAGTTATCACAAGAATACGGCCCGCCGTTTCTTATTGAGTTTCAAACTGCAGTGTTAGCTCTGTTTGAAAAAATTGTGGTATTGTTACGCCATAAAACTGGTGCGAAGGCGGTAGACCAGTATCTCGTACTAAGTACGAGATTGTCTGTACAGTAGACTAGACTAGTCGTTATAGATACAAAGAGTAAGGAATTGAAGGCAAAATTTCATAGCAAGGGGCATATCGCTGCCTGACTTTTACACAAAGTAGCTTCTTGAAAGTGGTCTTTATCCCAGCTTTTTCAATTCTTGTTGTACAACGGTTCGAGGACTTCCTGGCCACGTTCAGTGACGACGATGAGCAGCCATTGTCTGAATACATTGAATATTTCGAAACTACTTGGATTGGACGTTTGTGTCGCAGGAATCGTCGTCAACCTCTATTTCTTATCCGGTGTTGGAATGTCTTCCACCGGGTTCAAGATGACCTTTCACGAACGAATAATAGCATTGAAGGATGGCACAATGCGTTCAGCAAGCGTGTCTCAATATCCCATCCGACGCTTCGCAGACTCGTCAAAAAAATTAATCAGGAACAAGGTTCCAACGAAATGTTTATTGAGCAATTGAGTGCTGGAATTGCTGGCCCACCTCGGAAGAAGCGCTACGACGCTGTCAACCAACGGCTGAAGAGCATAGTCGAAAATTATGACTCAACGAATATTGACATAAAAAGTTATCTTCGAGCAATTGCACACAACTTGTAATTAAATGAATGCGATTGAAATGTGCACTTCGTCAGTTGTCGTGCTTTTAACAGTGCATATCGTCAGTTGTTTCGATAAATTGTGGTTCTTTTAATAAATTGTCGTTCTTTTAACCGTGCATATCGTCAGTTGTTTCGATAAATTGTGGATCTTTTAACCCTATCCTAACCAGGCTCGCGAGTTTACTAGAAAACTATGCGTCGTAGACTGATGAGATTTTTACAGGTTAGTAAAAACATCATCTGGCTTCCTGTATACATCATAATTGTAAAACTAAAGAAGGTGAATTTAGTGTAAATTAGGTATTTCTAAAAGTGACACATTTCTAGAAATTCTTCTTGTTACGCCGTGCCCCCGCTGTGAGAAGAGAACGAAAGAGAATAGTTAGTCAAGTTATTGGTGCGTAAATGAGTAAACGAAAACGTTATGCTTCAATGCGGAGAAAGCAAAATTATATAAATATCACAATATCTCAAAAATTACAAAATCCAACTTTATCAAACAAACATGGACAGATAGCTGAACAATTTTTATGAAAAGTCACCAAATTTCAATTTTCTACAGCAAACAATGCAACTGTACGCCACGTTTTGCTGTGACTGTGTGCGGGAGAAGCAACAGTCGATTCGATCAACTGTCACTTTGATCAGCTGTCGGTTCGATAAAGTGTCGTTTGATCAACTGTCGGTTCGATAAAGTGTCGTTCGATCAAGTGTCGTTTCGATCAGCTGTCGTTTCGATCAGCTGTCGTTCGATTAAGTGTCGTTCGATAAACTGTCGTTCGATTAAGTGTCGTTCGATCAGGTGTTCTAATACCAAAGATAAAAAACTAAATATTAAATCGGTTTTAAAACTATGATATAAATAGTTTACAAACACAAGCTAAAACTCTGATTGTGGCAAAACTCAATTTTACAACTGCATAAAAATTTAAGAAAGCAAATTGATCCTGACTAAAATCCAAATTGTTGAGATTTTACAGCTTTCTAATCAACAATGCGTCAGCGGAAGATGATCTTAAATGTTCCATACATCACCCTTCTTGTGTGCCAATTAATGTACATGAACAATATTAATACCCAGGCTTGTCCATGGGACATTTTTTTCTGTCCCATCCCATCCTATCCCATAGCAATTCATGCCTGTCCCATCCCATCCCATGGAATTTTTAAAGTTTATTTAATTTATTTATTTATTTAATTTTAAAGTTTTGCAAGAAAAATTTCTGACAATTTGTCTAAAATATTTTTAAATAAAAAATGCCTAGCTACTGTCCTATGGGAATTGCAATTCGTTCTGTTCCATCCCATCCCATCCTATGGGACATTTCCCATGGGATTCTCGTGGGAATCCCATTCCCATGGACAAGCCTGTTAATACCTCAAGTCTGAGCATATGTGGAAGTATTATCACTGTAAAAAAATTTCTACATGAAGGGAGATTTAATAAATGTTTATCAGAAAATTGTTCTGACCCTAATCATAATAAACAAAGATGTGATTGGTGTTTGAGCATTGACGAATGGAGAATTATGCCATTGCTGAATTTTTGCTGTCAAATATTTGCAAACGAGGAAACTACAACACACAACATTTGAAACTGCTTCTTGCTTTTTTATCAGTTCAATATCACTTTCAGGTTACCGCAAACTAAAATAAAAATATCAATAAATTACCATGAGTAAATAAATACTCAAAAGACTTTCATCAAACCTCGAATGGTAAGCTTCAAAGATTTTGAATAGCTTCTGCTAGCAGCAAGCTTCACCAGGCATCCATCTTCTTCAGCTTTCAGGTGTGAAATGGTTAGATGAGTTGTGAACCTTGTATATGATATGTCAGTTGCACTAATAAAAGAAAAATATTAATTCAAAAAAAACAAAATATTTCAAGCTTAAGCAAATCAAATCATTATCAAGACAGCGACACTTTGCAAAATATATATGAGTAAATATATATGTGAGCCAGCAAAATATTAATTAAAATTTTAAATAGGAAAACACAAGGGAGTCAAGCAATTATAGGCTTAGAATCTTGAGAAATTAATATTAACCTGATGTTGATTCTTTCTGAATAGTTGGAAGATGATATAACAACAGTTTTAACGTTTGGGTGTGGAAAAAATCCCAATTGAGCAACTGGTGTCTGCAAAACTTTGTTTGATCAATTACGAAAAAGCTAAAACGTTAACTTGCTCAATAACACTAATATTCAGTGATGGCACCACTGGGACAACACATCAACTTTTTAAACATTAAATTTAAATTTGTAAATACCTTGTTAAATTTCCAGGAAATAATCCAGTTTTGTCCTGATGAAATTCGTGTTGGTGAAGCTATAGCAGTGATAACTACAGTGGAGTTGGTTGCTTGTACAGGATGTGGTGTTGTGAGAGGTGATATGTATTGTCCATTACAACTTTGCAGCATGGCTGGAACCAAATCACATATCGTATTCAAAAACTTGCATAAAACATCAAGATCAGAGGTTTCAAACATATCAACACAGAAAGGTTCCAATGTATCCCGCAAAATGACTTTGCAAGTTGCAAAAAAGTCTAAGGAAAGCTGTAATTTGTGCAATGTTATTGCCTGTAATTGCTATCGCCACAGCTGGGCAGCATTGTTAAAACAACTTGCATAAGACCAAGATCTAAGATGTCAAACATATCACCACACAAAGGTTCCAATTTGGTCTACAAGATGATTTCGTAAAAAGTCAACAAAAATTAATGTCAGGAGATTTGAAAACGTGATTAGCCGGCAGTTTTGTGCTTGTCCAAACACAGGTAGATTACAGTATTTGTCGTAGAAGTTTATTGATTTCAACAGCCTACACTTGCAGTATATTTACATGGAAAGTCTGTGATTTAACATCATACTAGAACATGGAATGGGACCACAAAGGTTAAATTTACAAAACTTTAGAAACATTCCAATACCAAAAAATCATTATTGCATGTAAAGTAATTACAACAGCCACTTGACCACTTGCCTTTAATTTAACAAGTAAGATAAAAAATATTAAACTATTGTTACTGTGCTATAGCATCATATTACGAAAAGTGCAACTAGAAAGTCAGTTTTAGATTAAAATAAAAAACAAACTTACACCTTTGTAAAACTGTTAGTTTTTGTCAGTACGGTAACTATGTACCTGAGATGTTTAAGATAAGTGATTAAAGCTGATATGTAAGCAGCATATTTCATCCTTACATTTAAAGATCATGCAAAACAATCAAATTTGTTTGATATTTGAACATCATACTTTTAAAAAGCCAAAGGAGCAACTTATATAATAGAATTATCAGTAGTATTTGTGGTCAATTAACTTTTCAAAAGCAATTTAAAAATATTTTAGCACACCTGATAACAACAATCCAAGATACCTCATCGTTGAAGTAAAAAGCATTTTCGATTTAACAAAACCCTGGGTCTTATTCTATTTATCTGTACAATTTTTAATAATAAACAATTTTAATAATCAATTAAAAACGGATTATTTTTGAAGTTCTGAAAATTAATCAACACAACAATTTTTACTGAAGTTGAAACTAAAACCACACAGATTACCAAGCCAATTCACTTAGTTTAAATTTTTGTACAATGTTTAAATTTAACTTCTCTTAAACTACCTTGAAGCTAATTTGAATTTGCTGTAAATCCACATACCATAAATTTCCCTCAGAAATATATAAACGCAACCAACGGATAGTACTAACTCTATCACCCTTTGCATAACAGAACTTTTCATACTCATAAAAGGAATTCCACTGAAACACATCAAAATTAAAAAAAAATTCATCCGTTGTTATCTCAGAAGCGTGTGAATGCGTCCCTGGTGTTGTATCTTGTTTTAGACAGGAAAGAAATCTGCATACAGCTTATTGTTGTCATTTTTAGTTTTTCGATTATTCTGTATTCAGACGGTTTTACTAACTTCTAACAACTAACTTGCAATTAACATAGTTGCCATACTTCATTACTTTGCCATTGTTTATGAAACTTAAGTAAGTTTAAGTAAGTTTGAGTCCTTCTACATCAGAGAGATAACGCTGAATGAATGACACAAGACAGTATCACTTCCTTTGAGTAACTAAAGCAATTTGCAATTCATAAAGTTTTACTTCCTTATTCTCTTGATATGTGCTAAAAATAATCACTTTAATGTCATTATGTGAAACAGCTTTGATTATTAACCACAATTTAATTAACTTAACCACCACATAGTAATAAACAGAAATCCAATATTTTGGTAGCAGCAGCATGTTCTTTATTATATTTATAAAATAAAATACAGGTATTATTTTAGCTACACGGCACAGATGCGAAAACCAAAAAGGTTTCATTTCAGGCCCAAAACTAGATTCGCTTTTACGTTATTACACCACTTTAACAATTCTTTGTGACTAAATGTTCCGAGATCAAAGCAAAAATAAGGTATAGTTGACAGATAAAAGTAGCATGGTATATCGACATTAATCAAACATCTACAAAGAGATGGTAAAGTGTTTATTTAAATATTGTGACTAAGTTGAAATATAGGCCTACAGCAGATATATTGAAAAAAATTAATGCATTCATAATTATTTTTAAACTGTAGGTGACCGACCAATAGAAAATCAATAGTGTGTAAAATACAATACAGCTCCAAGTTCTGAGCAAACGTAAAACTGAGACAAAGATTTATTGCATTACAAATTTATATGATAACCCAGATAGCACGTCGCTCGAGGGCCGACGTCGAGCCGTTAGCTTGCTTTTGGCGGCCCACAAACGATAATCGCTGAAGGGCCAACTTCTTTTTGTCCAGCGGGCCTAGGTCGGGTAGGGAGCAACAAAATCTTTGTCGGACCTCGGTCGGCGCGTTAGCTACGATCTCCTACGAGCCGACTTTGGGCCTACCAACAATCTCTAACACACAGGGTTTTTATGCAGTTCAGCAAAAAGTTTATTTTTTCAAATTTGAAAGTTCCCTTACCAGCAAACACAATATTTTATTATAATCACTATCATCATCCGCTATCATCACTTGTAGAAGATGAGTCGAAATTCATGAAATACAATTGTCTGCGCGTGGCTTCATCTTTCCGCCCTTTATCTAAAACATTTTTGTAATGAAATATATTGCATAATGTTTGTTAACTATCTACAAAATTAAAAATGCGAAGTAAAACGTTCTGCAATACATGATATGAACATCACACACGCATGCCACACAGCTTACCCAACTTGTTCTTCATTCTTTTTAGCCGTCCCCCTTCCCTATCACTAGCATTTTTTAACCATTTCTTGATCTCGCAGATACTCTCTGCTTCCTTAATACCCGATTTCTTGGCAGCATCTAGAGTATAATGACATAAAAACAAAATACTGGAGTAAACATCATCGACAGATAATAGTAAATAACACTCACAATACATCTTAAAACAATTAAGAAGCGGTAAGCAACCTAAAAAATCAAAACATGACTAAGCAAAACCATCAACACTCAATTTCGACTTATTCACCTATAACAGTTTTTGCGAGTTGTGATGAATGCATTCCTGTCTTATGAGTATGACCCTTTCCCATCCAATTACAATTGGTTGCCAGTTCACAGGTCAACAATTTGCTCAACATCATGCTGATAACATCTTTTGCTGTTATGCCACCTATTGTTTCTAGATAGGAAATCTAAAAAAAATCCTGATAAGAATCATTTGTTTGGCGGCATTATGTTACTGGTTACATGTCATGCTTTTACATGGAAGCATTATCAAAGTTGAAAAAATGTCAACATAGTCCCCCATAGCAATTAGATAAAAGAGATGAAAATACTCAATATTCGTATTATTATCAGTAACTTGCATATTAACCTACATGTTGCACTTACAAAAACACGCGCTTGTGATTTCTCTGCTAGCAGTGATTCCACCCTATCAAAATCCTCAAATGAATCTATCGGCAAGTTGAAGTGTTCCACCGAAGAAGTGGACGGTATCTGCCCTTCCACAAATTGGCGATGAAGAGACTGGAGCATTACACTGTTTTGTTTTACTTGTCCCCAAATTCTTTCAAGTAAGAGAATAGTAGATGGTCTCTCGCTGTTCAAATATTTGCGCAACATCACCAAGAGCTTGTGACACATGATAATTGGTAGCCCACCAAAGAGTTTTACAAAACCACTTTTACTTTACTCCTTTTTACATGCAATTATTCCGGGAAAATTTATTTAGTTCTGTACAACTTAAACTTACCGTTCTGTGGGCAATTGATGTGACGCACTTGCCTGTACATCAGTTTCTTGAGAAGTCACAGAACTGCAAAAAACATGAAGTGTGTATTGTTAGTATTAAATGCGACATTTAGTGAAATACGCATATTATAATGGTCTGATACGGGCACGACAAATAAAGATTGCAGTTAGTACAGTACTGGAAATATTGCATGTCAAATTTGTTTACCTTGCAACTAAAATGGGTGTTGTAAAAGAAGTATTTGCACTGCCAAAACAAAGAAATTGGTAGCATAGCTTATCACTTCTAAATTTTGAAGATAAAATACTTTCATTTTTTTACCTTAAACATTAATGTAAAGATTGGTAACTTTTATATGTAGCCCATAACTATTTTAAAAAATTACATATTATTTATAATAACAGCAATATCGAGAATAATGTATACAGTACTTCCTCGATTATCCGGTCAAGTTGGGTCAATATTTTCAAAAATCTGACCGGATAAGCAAAAAAAACGGATAATTGAATTTGTATTTTTACCGAGCACGCACGCAAATCGCCGCCATGGGCCTGACACCCGCTATGAGACGAAGCCTCGATCAGAAGGACGCGGGCGATCCGCGACGCGCGCAAGACGAATTCTTTACGCCACAATTCCGGAGCGCTCCAAAAGCGACCGGATTCGGCGATGGGCTCATCCCGCTTCACTCGCCGTTACTGAGGGAATCCTCGTTAGTTTCTTTTCCTCCGCTTAGTAATATGCTTAAATTCAGCGGGTAGTCTCGTCCGACCTCAGGCCGAAATGTAAGAGACGTCACACGTGCCGAGGATCGACGACGTTCGCGATCGATCGCGGCGACTTGGCGAAACGAGGACACCTCTTCGAGGTCGATCCGCCGCCGCCGCGCTCTACGATCGCGTGCCGGACCCTTGCTGACTTCGACGGGACGGCGGAGACACAGGTCTCCGTCCGACTCCGCATTCGCCCGGGCGACGGGCGCGCCGGGATTGCTTTTCAGACGACCCTGAGGCGGGCGTGGTCCCGGGATTAACCCGAGGCCGCAATTCGCGTTCAGAACGTCGATGCTCAATGTGTCCTGCAATTCACACTAATTCACGCAGCTAGCTGCGTCCTTCATCGACTCGCGAGCCGAGTGATCCACCGCCAAGAGCCATCATCGTTTATCGTTTCAGCTTCTACGAAGCAGTCACAGGTTTGAATGTGAGCGCCGAGCGGACGATCTGACGACCGTCACTTGAAACCGCGGGGGTACTCGACGCCCGTGAAAGACTTGTGCCTTGTCGAGCGCCTCAACGGGCGCGTCTTGACCTCGACAAGCGCGAGAGGCGGCCGGTTTCCCGGCGACGCCGCCGCAGCTCGAGCGGGAGCCTCCGTTCGTTTCGATAATGATCCTTCCGCAGGTTCACCTACGGAAACCTTGTTACGACTTTTACTTCCTCTAAATGATCAAGTTAGATCGTCTTTTCGGACACCGGTTCGGCCGTTGCCAGCCGCTCCGGGTCCAATCGGAGGACCTCACTAAACCATTCAATCGGTAGTAGCTACGGCGGCGGTTCAACGTCAATTGAAAAATAAAAACCAGAGTAATCTCACGCATATGATAGTTGCAAGTTCAATCATGCGAAGTAAAACAACCTCCCAAAGTCATTGATCACTCGGCCGGATAATCGAATGCCGGTTAAACGAGGGACGGATAATCGAGGAAGTACTGTACCTTCTTTCCTGGGTGTTAGGCATTTCTGGAACAACAGGTGGTGGTGTTGAATGTTGTAAAAACAATTTTTTCCTTTTGGGTTTGGATTGGTCTGATTCCCAGTGGTTACTGCAGTAAATATGTTCACTAATGTGCAAATCACTACTTTAGACAGTCATAACATGTATAATAATAATTAATCAGGTAATTTATCAAGCATTTGCACTTTGTTTATTTCATCATCCAAGGTCAATTCTGTTTACTTTACCTGGCATCATTGTCAGAATTTGATTCTTCAAGTCGAGATGGAGGTCGAATTCTGATAAAAAATATGTATATGTTTTTGTTTCAACAAAATATTTGAAAAATGTGCGAGTTTGAAAACTGTAGACTTCATTACAAATAAATTATGTAATGTATTTAGTCAGATATTTTTAGTTGTCAAATGCTACTCACAGAAAACCTATCTTCATTGCTTAAATTGCTAAGTGTCCAACCGCATAATTGTTTTTTTATCTGACTTACTTCCTTTTACTTTCAACGTCGGTAGTGTCTAAATCTTCTGAGCAGATATGAGTTGCATTTACTGCTTTTTCACACTTTTTTCTAGCACTCTTATAATTATCTGGGAATAATTAAAAAACATGTTTAATTTAACACAGGCGATTGATCCATTGAAACAAAGCAAGTAGGCTTTGCTTTACAACAAATTTAAATATAACTACCCGTTTCCTTCAAGATTTTAGCAGCAAATTGATTCCAATCTCCACATGGTGGAATTCCTTTTTCTACTGCCCTGCAAACAGCTGTTCCCTTGATTGCACCTTTAGGGGGCCAGAAGCAAGTTATTCCATCCTTTGTAGCCTTTATCCATGACTTATGAACGACGGCGACACTGTCTTCTTCATAGAAGTGCACAATTGCAAACTTTTTATCACTCATTGTTAATAAATATTCCTAATTTCCTATGTTATAAAGAATCAACTTTGGTGAAAAACATGAAACATGACAAACTTGATTTGACAAGCACTTTTTTAATTCACCCACAAAAATTAAGAATGGTTAATATACATCATTTAAGTTTTACGCAGAAATCAATCTTTCAGCTGACACCATAAGCTATATTTTTGGTCGTACATGCAAAATAGTTTTAAATACTTAAACTATTATATCATCACGTGTCAAATACAAACCTAAATAGCTAATGAATATATATATAAGTTAATGAAAACATGCAAATAACATTACAAAAGCGGTATAGAAACAAATTGACTTTTGTTGGGTAGCAATACACATTTTGAACAAACTTCTTTTAGATTTATCACACACAGACGATTATTTAGATCTCGTACAGACCAGATGTTCAGTCTGCTTGAATGAACTGGATAGGAAAAAAAGTTATCCTTTACATAAAATGTTTGGCAAACAAGCTGGGTTGAGTTATTATAGAACAAAATATTTTGAATTAGATAAATGCTTTCCTGTACTTGTACACAGTTATCTGGACTTTTAGTACGTAAAACATAATCAGATACGTACAGTTCATGGTATTGCATACAATCATTAACATCTATGTCTGCAGGCAGAGGTCCTGTACAGTGTCTTTTTTTGTAATGTGTGCCCTTAGTTTTGTTTGCTTTAGTGAAAGGCCTATGCATTTTCTCTGATAACCGCCGAATGGCCTGAGGTAGTGGTGCATGGGGCTTCCTTAAAAGCCTTTTGAGTGACTGCAAATAATTTTCAAATGGAAAGCTGCAAAATGAATGAAGTGGTCCAAACTGCTCAGCATGCTTAGCTAGATGTGTAAGTGCGTGAACATTATATATTATTTGATCTGATCCATATAAATTACTCATGTGTTCAATAAATACAAGAAGAAGTTCACCAGCATAATTACAAAAATTAAAGCAAAGAGTGGGACTGCATAAAATGGTTATGCTTACATGTAACAGCATGAAATTGTCATATAACGAGCTAGGCAGCTTGTCACGAAAAACAACTGGGCCTGAATACAAAAGAATTGTACGAAACTCAGTTGCTTTCCAACGATCTAACTCTGAAAGCGATCTACCTTTTCGAAGAAATTCTCTGGGTAAAAACTCTTTTAGCATTTTTAAACTGTCAGAAATGGACGAGAGAATATTGCCGCCAAGTCTTGTTTTCAATGGACCACTTGTCCATAAACACAACAATTTTCTTATAACTCCAAGGCATACAAGATGCATATAATCAAGTGGAAATTGTGACACCATTCCTATGTTTAATAGCGTCAAACATGATTCTCCGTGTTGGGTGATCTTCATAAGCCATTTCTTTAAACTTTACGTCAGTTCTTGGAGCGAAATTCGAAATTTAGTGGATGTCTTTTATATGCCAAATGGTTTGAAATATAGGCTATACTTTTGTTGAATATTGATTTATAATCCTGAAACGGAAAACAACCTGCCTTAAGCAAATGACGCAGCAGTAGGCCTAGTCGAAAAACACACGTAGGCTACGTGACTAAGGCCATTAGCCTATACCAAACTCTTTACGTAGCCTAGCGTGCAGACAAAGATGCACATCAACCGATCAACGAGTCTCGTGCATGTGTATGTTTCATGATAAGATCTAATCGAACTGCAATTGGTGCATATAACATTTGGATTTGTATCAAATCTCTAACCACTTATCAGCAGCAATACTATATAACAAACCGAACTATAGTTTAAAATCCACCAAAAAACAATTTTTGCCTGCCTTCATATCTTTTAAATGTTACATCCTCAATCCAAACTATTGTATCGTAGGCCTATGTAAAAACTGTTAACTATAACCAACTATATCCTATCGCATTGTTCAAACTAGACGGCGTACTGGCTGGCGACGATCAATAGATAGCCTCAAAGCAGTAAAAACATTAAAATGATATCGATTTGATAACTTAGAAATAAATGTTTATTTAAGTGTTAAACAAAAACTCAGAATAAACAAAGAAGTATAATACGTGTTATATTCAAAATATCTGAATAAAAAAGCCAGGGGTGTTATTACTATAGGAATTACTATAATTATTATAATTGTTACCAACATTTAGTGATAAAACCTTTCCGACTGTTACGAACCTCATTAAATAATAACATTTATATTTTAAAAATATTAAATAAAACTAACTTATGTATGTTTAATCATTATTTTGTTCTAAACGGTTTTACGGCATCATCTAACATCACTAATGGACCTCCGTCGGCCCGACAAAGATCTTTTGGACAGCGTAAAAACACCGTGTCTAGCTTGCTACCCATTAGCGGCAGAGGAGCTACAATCGCTATAGCGAGAATAGCTCGTTGTAGCTGTCGGGCCGACAACTACGTGCTATCTGGGAAAATCTACAAAAGTTATGACAGTTTCTGACTAGCCACCATTGGAAGCTAAATCAAAACAGTCACATAATTTTGTATTACATTACCTAGGAAATGATACATCTCGCAAGATCTAAAGCAAACACGCCAAAAAAATGCTTCATTAAATTTCTGCAAACCAGTTTCATATGACAAAGCAGATTTCAATCAACACACAGCGTTTACTTGCCATAGTAATATACAATATATGTTCTAAAGCAATCCAACAAAACTGACAAACGTTTTGACCACATAACAACTTTCATGCAAGGAAGTGAACACAACAAATATGGTTCATTACTTGCCATTGCACATACTGCCAAGATTGGGCAGTAAATATCAACGCAATACACTAAAAAAAGCGGTTAAATATCAAACATAGTGGAAACATTTTCAAAGCTTAAGGTGTACAGTGTTTCTGCTTACCTAAAAATTTCAAGTCATTAAAACGTACTGTTTGTTATTACAACAAACAGGAACCAAAAGAAAACAAATAACATAGAACTAAGTGCTTTGTTGTCCATGTATGAGAAGCTTGAAGAAAAGTGAAATCTTGACATTGCTTGCAAATCAGCTTCTTATAGGCTGGTGATTCGTTGCTAACGGCTTTCAATGTTTTCATATGTTCTATTGCTGTCTGGGTGAGCACGACTGTGAAGCTACAGATAGTGAATAGTTTACTTGTTTTAACTAATTTTAGAAGCTATTTATTGATTATTCTTTGGAAGCACAGTCTACTTAAAACAAAGCTGGTTTATGTGTCCCACCCCCATATTGTTGGATCTTGAGGCACTGATAACTTCATCCGAACAGCCTTCAACATTTTTGTAGTTTCTAGAACAACTTGCAACATTTCCTTGGTTGCGAGGCTGCAAAGAAAGAAAATGGAAATGTTTTTACTCTGTTCTGGTATCTGAGTTTGATTATTATTAATTTCAAATAATTATTTTTAAATCATTTTCCTCACTTGAGCATTAGCTTGTGGAGCACTGATGACATTTTGATAAGCACCTTCAATATTCTCATATTTTCTTGAACTACTTACTACATTTCTTTGATTAATCGACATGACAACATAATCTGGCTCCCTCTTGGTTGTTAGATTCTGCACACAAGACAACATAACTTGCATTGTCTGTTCATAAAAAGTATGAAACTACACCCTTTTAACATTGGTTATGCCACAAGTCTGAATGATTAATAAATACCAAAATTAATGGTCGATTTCAAAAAAATTATGACTTGGAACCACTTAACAACTGTAGAATTCCAAGCTGATAATTATGTTTAAAAATCAATTCAAATTTCCAGTTGTGACGTTGAAGTTTCATTTCTCTACAACCAAATAAATACAACACAAGAAGTCTCTTTTTTGTATCAACTAATATTAGCAGTTTTAATCAGTAAGCGAAAAGAAAATTACCACATGACCGGGAGTTCCCACTTTCATCGCAAGGCAATTATTCTCATCTGAAAATTCAAAATGCAACAGCATTATGGATCTTTAGTCATTTAACATGATTGATCAAAACAATTTTTGACAAGAGGTATTTTTTCTAAATAACATTCTAATCTAATAAGACATGCGATCAATTTCTTGCCACATTATGTATTTTTCTTGGCCATTTTGGTGTATTATAAACATGTACAGATATGCTTAGATCGAAATATTGTATTTACTCAGGGACTTAGTAATTTGAAGTTCATTTGTGTTATTGGGTACATCTGCAACAACAAAACAGCAGGTAGAATAACCTCACATACTTTACTTTGTATGTGCTGCTACACATTTATTATCACCAACTACAGAAAGCCACAAAAAACATTCACACAGCCCCGACATGTTTGTATTTAGTCAAAATAAACCTATTGAGACAATTGAGTTCAACACTGTGACTACTTTTGTTGTACAATTAGTTGACGTTGGCTATAACCCCGTAATCTGTTATTATGCTACTACCAAATGAGGTGTGAATTAGAACAATTGCACATATTATAAGATGCCTTTGATTTGAAGGTGCATGTAATAATTTAAAAAAAATACCATTGTTTAGAAAGCGTATAAAATGATCAGTGTGCTAAAATACTGTACTATTTTGGGAGTATAAAACTGTTGTCTTGCAGAGGTTGTTGCACTGCTTGTCAGTCTTAACTTATGATATTCGGACTTAATTTACCTGCCGAATTAATGATCTGACTCCGTGGTTGCGTGCGGTTAGAATTCTCTAACCTAACGTTTTACTAGCCGAAAGCTCTTACGATTAACAGATACAGTTTCTCAGAAACGGTCCTTTATTGTAGGAACTGTACAGGTTCCGAATATGACACAATCACAAACTTAGCATTCACCATTTAACACAAGTCTAACGAATTACAATTAACACGACTACCGTAATACGTTCGTACGATTCTATATCTCTCCGTCTCTGAGCGGTTACTCGCGTATCAGCTCGAGTTTATAAAGCGGAGCGATGTGAGCGGGATTATTTAACATAATATACACGAACATTTCAGTATGCGCGAACGATAAAATAAAGCGTTGGGCAATGGGGATTATTTTCAGTTAAAACTCGGATGTTATGAAATCACCTTGTAACGTACTAAACGGCGCTTTCACATAAAGTTATTTAGAGAAAGTTTCCAAATATTAAGCGACAATTGCAGTTTCATCAATAAACAATACTTCAATAAATAACTGGCAAATTCTTTCCCACGAATGATATAAAGGTATTAAAAATGCCTCCCAGGCCACTACAGTCTTATCAACGAAAGAGACTCAAAAAAGTGATCATAACTACCAGATGTACCTAATTACTGAGCAACAGGACTTAGCGGCTTGTATTGCGGCTAGTAATTTTAGAGCATAAGGTACTAGTCAAATAAATTTATTATTGTAGAAAAAATATAAAAGGCTTTCTCGATTTGAATCCTGCACAAAATATTCTCAAAAAAATAGAAACCATTTCGAGCAAATATAGCACAAGATCAAATTATTTACCACCAAACAGGCCATAGTCAATATAAATGAAACTGATTTACTTTCATTTCCCATCTTAGTTCCTCTTCTCCACCTAAATATTGCATATGCTGCGACAATTATAAAAATGATGGCAGCACAACCACTGATGCCAATGATTGCTCTTATGGAGAGTCCAGGAGTAGGAGGAGGTTCATCAGCAACTATGATGTGGAAGATGATTTGGACATTATCAGGAAAAATATCCTTGTTTGAAGATTTCACAGTGAGTGTGTATGTTCCATTGTCTGAGCTAGTGACCTGTGTAAATGAAGTAAATAAGTAAATGTTATGTAAAAAATATAGATGTGTTGTATCGAACACGAATCTGAATATTACTCATGAACCTCAACCATTGAATCTAAATGTCAGCGGCAGATTTGGGACAAATATTTTTCGTGTGATACACTGATTCAACAAGACACTCAGTTTATGCATTTAACACCGTCTAAAACAATATTTGTTAAAATCGAATTCAATACTGAGTTAGTTTACTCACCATCAAGATAAACAGTGAACTACCAAGCCTTTCTTAAATGAATATCATGCTATTGTGCGTTAAAACCCTAAAATACCTCATTTTTGTAGAATTCAAAAGTTTGTTGATCACCATCAGAATTAAAAGTCATTGATCCATCACTTGCTGCTACTTGGTCTGAGATAGAAAACAAATTATAAACAGTTGAGTAAAGAAACAAAACAAAAGAAGCAAAGCACTTTACTGAGATAACCTTTTTGTTAATTTTATAACAAAAACAGAAGAGTATAATCAGAAAGTGCAACAAAGAAAAGAAGCACTAAATGTTGCAAATCAGGGTGCATAACAATAAACCAACCACACTACACGAATGCGTAACTCTAAAAGTAATTCCCCTTTAATGAAACTTGTACCAAAAAATCCAAACAGCAAAATCCAGTTCTGTTTTTAAAGTAAAACCTCCCAATTGCAGAATTGTAAAGTTTTAACATACGCTGTAATTCTTTATAAAATCTGAACAGCAGTGGTTAAAAATCTGTACTGCTTTGTTATTTACAAATTAAATTGTATCATGTGGTCCCAGAAGTTTATACATTGCGAGACTTTTTCATCAGCTTTAAGGGACAAAACTTTATATTATTATTCTGCTTTGTTTGGAAAGATACTTCGCAGCAATACTTTGTTTATAAACCTTATAACGCTGTACATGTAAAAACACATCAGAGATTGGGATTATAAAGATAAGAGGGGCAAGAAACCTCACCACTTCAAGGTTAAGTTAACTAATTCATGTTGTCAGTAGTTCAAAAGCATTAGTGAAAAATCGAAAACACATATTTTATCTGGTTTGCATAATCCAGTAATAAATTAAATTTCTATATTTTAATAGAAAAGTTACTAAAGTTTTTCAATTCATGAAATTTCATACTGCTGTTCCAAACATACCATTTTTGGTCAATGATGCAAACTGAGACCTTGGAATTGAGTAAAACACAACAGAACAACTCGCATTATTTTGTCCAACGCACCAACCTATACAATCATCACTGGTGGTAGCAGTGTCTTGCTGTGGAGCATCTGAATCAACATTCAAATTATTTTCTGTACCATCTAAAACTAACTATATAAGAACCATTGTTATGCACCAAAAAAAACAATATAAAAACTTTGGATACTAGTTTAAAAAAATAAAACAGTCAGCATTTAATCACTAATAAACTATAGAAAAACTGTTAGATACAAAAACTGCTTTTGAAAAAACTATGTTGTAAATATTTTTACTTTCCTAAGAACTGGTTGTCAAAAACAAGTTTAATTCCCATTAATAAAGTAAATCCACAAACAGTTAGAAAGGATTAAAGTTATGTGTATCATCATACTCACATAAAACATCCAGTGTATATTCTGATGATCTTCCACTGTTAGGATAGAGATCAGTATAAGAAGTGACAGCCTGACATGAGACTACTTTGTTGTTGTCACTTCTTTGCAATGAAGACAATGTGAATGGTTCCCCCTTTGAAAGTAAACGCGATCATTATGTTACAGTTCATTAATGTGAACGCTTTTCAAAAAAACAAAAATGAAATTTTGTTGACAAATAAGTTGTCACTTCTTCGTAATAACGGCGATATAATTGGTTCATTCTTTGTGTATAAACATTGTCATCATGGTATAATCATGTTGTTGTCATGGCTTTTCAAATAAAAGCACAAAAAATATTAGTTAAAAGTTGAACAACAGTTAAGCTTTGGCTGCGTTACTTTCGGCTCTGAATCTAGTACTTAAAATTTTAGCAAATTAAAAATATCAAGTACTTTAAACATGTGATGATTCTTAGTTTACCAGACAAAGAAAGTTTGATAAAGTTAAACAAAGAAAGCTACAGCTACACGATCCTCCATATCAAGTAATGAGTTTAACAACCACTACAAAGTGGGGGATTGAAGCACAAGCAATGATCATAAAAATTAAAATCACCTTGGTTATCGAAAAACTATTTCCTCCAACATAGAATTGAGAAGTCTTTCCAGCAGGAATGACATCATCGTAACTACAAGTCAGAGTCAAATCATTTCCTTCAACCACAGTCAGTTTATTGCCATCAATTGAACTGCTTGCAAGGGATACACTGGGTGCTGAAAAAAATGTAGTGTTATAATGGAATGAAAGTATGCTCTAAACACATTTTTACAAAAGTAGAAGTGTTTTAAACATAGTAAAGCAATGCAGTTAAAAACGGAAAAAGAATGTTGAAGATTTAAACAAATGTATGAAATTATAATAAAATTTGCGTTTATTAATAACAATAGCTGGTTCAATGGCAGTCAAAGGTAGGTCATCACCAACCTGATCAACCCAAATCTAATTAGCTGACCATCAACAAAAGTCTATACTGTAACAAGGTAATCTACAATATGCTTGGCACTGTAGGGTTATTTCATAAAAAGCAGATTGTAATGTTATAAATTGCAGTTTTTACTAACATGGTTGTAATACTCCACTTTATGTAATAAATATACAACTGCATTAAACTTACATTTACTTAAGTCAGGAAACTGCATTGACTGGAGCTTATCGATCAAAAAATTAGACATAAAACAAAGTCGGAGGTTTTATTGTTTTGTATTCTTCTTACTCATTTCCCAACATTTTAAATCTCCCCCCCACCCCCCAACATAAATATACAATAACACTGAACACTGAATTTAGTAATATTGAATATAATCTTATGTCATACTGGCCCAGAAGCAATAAACCCGAAATCCTTCCCATTTTTTTCAATTCCTTCTTCGGTGAACCAAGTAGCTCCAATTGAAAGTTAATGACTCCAGACAATGAGTGATTACAAAGCAACATAAAATTGAAAATAACAAACCTGTCCAACATTGCAGATTATCCTGACCACTCCATTCTGCTGAAGCCAGACAAGTAGTGTCACTAGATGTCAGCATTGTACCATTTGAGTAAAACAACTTTCTTCCATTAGAACAAGCAAACTTTCCTGGTGAGTTGAATATTCTAGAAGTTGCAGCCACAATAACACCATTTGAAAGAGAGACATTACAATCTGTTGATAATCATATAAATTATGCATGGTACAGGCTAATTGTTCAATTATTTTAATTTTCAAAGACAAAGACTTTTGTATCATACTTATTTGAGTTTGAATTAGAGGCTTTTACAAAAACCTTAATTGATCTGGCAACTGTTGTATTTGTTATAATTACAAAGCTTTTTCGGCTGACTTCATACGGCATTGTATTTTCAAGATTTACTGGCCTACTCACAAACTATTCATGTGGTGATGAATACGTAAAAACTGTGTTAAAAGTAGTTTACGTATGTGTTTTGCATAAAAAAAAAAGATGTTGATGGTGGTAGTAAATGGGAATTTTATGATGCAAGTAAAAATGATAAAACATCTAAATCAGTTGTGTTACAACAAACAACACATCTGTTTTAAAAAAGCTTCAGTGAAAGCTGTTGGAACACTAGCAGATGATATTGTTTGATAAAAGATGGGATTTATGTGGTGAACAACATTTGCTTTAATATCGCCATTTCATTTGTAAATGTTTGCGCTATGATGCATTTTTATTCCTATACAAGTATTTTATATCTGTATTAACAAACTAGAGGTATCTATACATTAACTTTGAAGAATAAATGAGCATTAATGAATAAAAATATGTTTTTTTACTTTTTATGGCAAGATTCAAAGACTGCTTCTCAACACCAGCACTATACAGTTGGACCTCATAACCATCTTCTTCAGTTTTCAGCTGTGCAATGGTGAGTTGTGTGGTGAAGCTTGATGCTGACGTTGAAGTCGCGCTGATTGAAATAAGCACATTAAGCCATTGAAGAATAACATTAAGCTAACATTTAATTTGAAAGTCTACTCCATTTGTATTTGTGTAACATTTGTAATATTACACAAAATTATCCAACAATTTCAATTGGAGATTAATATAAGGTTAGTGGATTAATATGTTTTAAGTTAACGCAATTTAAAAGTCAATCACTTAAATGACTGCAAGAAAATGGCATTAACTGCTGCACCATAAAATCACCTGACAGTTATTCGATTGAAGCCCTCATCAAGACTGCGAACAATAGGATATGGAGCATAACCTACTTGAGCAACCGGGGTCTGTAAATTAAATGTAAGAATTCCATAAACTGATAATAATCATAACAGTTAATAAATTATCCTGCTTGTGTAATCTATACATGTAGATACTAACGTTGTTTAAAAAAAGATTTGATTATTACTGTAAACGAACTCAGTAGTCAAATACTGAACTCATAACTAGGAACTCGAAATAATGTCATTAGTAATGACGAAATGAGGTAGAAATACCTAGAAACCCAACAGTTTATAACTCAGGATTCACATTAACCCTAGTACAATGTACCATGCTTTACATTACAACAATATTGCCGATCCATCAAGTTATATATCCTGAAATAACACTATGGTAATATTTGCTACAACGTTTCCAGTTCAACAAAACCAAAAAGTTAACTTGAGTTTATCCATCCCATTAAATTTCCAGGAAACAATCCAGGTTCGTCCTAATGAATTTTGTGTTGGTGAAGCTGTAGCAGTGATAACCACAGTGGAGTTGGTTGCTTGTACAGGGTGAGTTGTATTTGTATTTGTAGTTTTGTTAAATGTTATAGTTTCAGGTTTAGAACTTTTATGTAAATAAAAAATGAGCAATATGCTCACATACTTTATTAAGCTTCCAGGAAAGTATCCAGGTTTCATTGTTTGAAATGGCCGATGATGATATCGTAGCTGTGGCAGTGATGACCACAGTGGAGTTGGTTGCCTGTATAGGGTGTGGTGCAGTGAGAGGTGATATGTATTGTCCTTGTATTATCATAGCTGTTTGTAGAAAAACTGTAAAAGGAGTGTTACAACACCATTTAAAGATCTGAGATGTCAAACATATCACCACACAAAGGTTCCAATTTGGTCTACAAGATGATTTCGTAAAAAGTTATCGATCGTTAATGTCTGAGCTGGGCAGCACTTGTTTAAAAATTGCTCATTATAATTATAATTCAATATAAAATTTGACATTCCATTAAAAACTAAACAGAAACGATTCTACACATTGCACCACACTTACTTGCAACTGCAATCATGTCCATAAAATGAAATGTGTTGATGAACTTCATGCTAAGTTTGCTTTATAGTATGTCAAGAAGGATGCCTTTGGCAATGATAGATGGTAAAAAAATAATGAATATTCTTATCAAATTCTTGATGAAAATGTAATAACAGGCTATTGCTGTTAAACTTTAATCATATTTTTGCATTTTTTTCACCAGTATTTTCTATTTAAAAATTATTTTATCCATAACAAAGCTGTAAAATCTTGAAAACATTAAAATCAGTAATTGCAAGTATTTTAATGTGACAGTGGAAACTAAAGTAAGAAGTAAATGACAATGAGGTAATGTTTTGTAACAATCTGATCATAGTTTCGGTAATGTTTATATCACTCTGTCACAACGAGACACAAGTGTTTAATCGTTTTAAAGCAATTCTCCAGTGTAAATTGCCCAATTATACTTCCGCAAGTTTGTTCAAGTAAATACTGACCTGCTATAACTACTCAATTCAACAATGTATTTGAAGATTCCTGTTTCATGGTCAAATATGATCATGTCCCAAATAAACAATTATCTTAATTCGATCATTAAACAGTAAAATTACTCACACTACTCAATTCAACAATATTTCATCAACTCATTGGTCCTTGTTGTGAGACCGATGTCAAAAAAGAAATTACCCAAAGCAGTTCATAAACAAAATGCAATTTTACAAACCTGGGAGCATAAATCTCTGACAATAAGCATCCAGCCAGGACCAAACAGGGACTTACACTAGCTCACTTGCAACAGAAGCTACTCTAAATGAGAGTTTAAGCAAGTATCAAGACATGGGTCAGTAAGTAAGGTATTTCAAGTTTCAAATATCCAGTACTTAGCTGGTACTGACAGGCTTAAGGAAATTATGACACAGCATTCTCATTGTGTGATAAACACGTTGTTGAGAAAATGTTGGCCATGCTGTGATGCAAATTTTCATTGTATTGTTTGTTTTCGCAATTGACTGTGGGGAGCGAAGTTATGATGCTAACCTCGTTGTAGACTGGTTATACAAAAAATAATACGCTCACAGACAATGAACGAGAAAATGGTGAAGGCTGTTGAAGCTTCGATAGCATTTATTTATTTATTTACATAGTTCAGCTGCTAATTATGAGTTTTGCAAGCGCTGAGCGCGGTAGTTTCTTGCTCAGTGGTTGCATTTTTCACTGTAACACCATTCGCGCATTTTGCCTTGCTAAGTGAAAATTGTAACAAATAATTTGGTTTTGTTCAAGGGAATTCCCCGAAAGCAATTTTGATTATTTTTAAAGTTTGTAATTAGTAAATTGTAACACCAAATCCACCTAAACACTTGTATGGTTGATTTAGTCACCACAGATTAGTGATTACCATCTTAACAAAACTTTTGCATTATTAACTGAAAAGGTTCAATTTTGAACTGGCTTTTGTGTTTTCTGGTAATCTTATCTTGTCACTTCAAACCTAGACAACATCGAAAAGCATCGAATGAAAACAATCGCTGTATCTAATCTTGGAAAGACACCGCTGTATCTAATCTTGGAAAGACACCGCTGTATAATATCGTTGAAATAAACACAAGCACAAAATTGCATAGCACAATAATTTCTCAATTAGCCTACGCTATCAGTCGCGTATTTAATAATTTAATTAGTTTTAAACTTTGCTTTGTCGAGTTCATCAAGCTCAACTATTAACCTTAAAACCTAATAGTCCTGTAGAATTTGGTCTAAAAATGGGTCAACCTAGAAAAAATTCTTATAAAGACTTATTATATACTGTTGGAAAGATAATTTTATCAGCTTTTCAATGATAGGTTTTGTCATTTTTTTTTACCTTGGGGAAAAAAAGTTATGACCAAAAACGTGCCAAGGGGTAAAAATTGAAATTAGGGAAAAAAATTTAACATAAAAATATGAACAAAAGGCTAAAAACTAATGAATTATCAACAGAAAAGCAGGATATAGATGCAAAAGGTATAAATGAAAATAAAAATAGAATTATAGGCCTATATCTGTTTAAGGGAGTAAGAGTGAGCAAGACGGGGGGGGGGGGGGGGGGGGGCGGGGCACCAGTAGAGCTATCGTTGTTCGTTATAACTTCATTATGTTATTGTTTACTTACTATGGTCAGTTTTATTTACCTTGCTTGTTTTTTTAGATAATGCTTAGTCAAAAAGAAACAGCAATTTGTGTTAAGTGTAGAAAAGGCTATCGAACTGGTGATTCACTGTGTCATGTTGGAGCTTATTTCTGCGAGAGTGATAGTACCATACACCCTTTGGACACTATAATTGGTCATGCTTTGAAACTGGATTGTGAAACGCTGGTCGCAACTTTGCAGAAAAATAAAGAAAATGGCCATATTACGTACATCCACACATCATGCCGTAATTTCTTGAGAAACCATGCGAGATCCAAGAAACGTCCAGCCTCAAGCACTAAACAATCCAGTAGCAAGAGAGTATCGACCCGGTCAGATCAACAGTCGTTTGACTTTAAAAAGCAGTGTTTTTACTGTGGATATAGTTGTATGTTTGATGAACGGCACCCTGATCGAAAAAAATTTGAAGAGGTGCGGACAAAATCGTCAGGAATATATTACGTAACACTTGCTTTATGCCAAAGTAGAGACGATGAACTTGCTAAAACTGTTCAGGCACGACTGCTTACTGCATACGACCTGGTGGCTGCTGAAGCCAGACACCATGTACCATGCAGAACAAGGTTTGAAAATCCTGCACAGTATTCAACACCTGGTCGTCCAACATCCACTGAAAAAATGACATTGTTTAATGCTGCGTCATCTGTTAAATTTAGGAGTGAGTTGGCGCCCGGAGAGCAGAGTGCCTTGGAGAAATTGTATGACTCAGACAGTCCTTCTGATCATAATAATGACAGCATTGGGCATAAGATGATGGAATTCTTCACGGAAAAAAGGAGCAGCTCACACGGGAATCACGTACATCAGCTCTGTGGTTGAGCTATGTTAATTACGTTTCAGTTGTGCAGGAGTTTATTCGAGCAGAGAGAACAAGCGACTGGTTACTACACATTTCTGCGTCAAAAAGCATGCTGAACCTATTTGCTGCCACAGGCCACAACAATTATGCAAAAACATGTCGCCTGTATCTTCAAACAGTTGCAGAATTGGAAACAAGTCACCCAGATATCTACCAGCAATTTATGTACGGTAATCACACCGTCAGGCGTTCTAACAAACAATGGGCAGGAATCTGGACTGATTTGTCTATTGAACAGATTCTCATGAAATCTCTAAAAGGAAAAGGCGGAGTCATCGACAAGGGCATCACCCATAATTTATTAAGGGTGTAGACTAAAACCATGCACAGGTGTGCAGAAGTGACAGATGCACTCAGTACAGTCACGTCATTGTCAAATTCTGATGATAAACACAAAGAGGCATTTGCTGGAAGAATCAAACGTGATAATGATGATTTTGAAAAAGTACAAACCTGGTTTCGTTCACACAATCCATTTAAAGTTGGAGTTCAGCTTATGGCTCTAGACTCAGGGTTGGTTGATGACAACAACAGTGTGACCTGTGACCGAGCTGAGGAGATAGGGGCGTCTATCCAAGCTGAACTTGATGGTAAAACCTTTGCCAGCTATTCCTTCAAGAGGAAGAAGCAAATACGTGCTATACAGAGCCTTTATTCCCGTGTGAAAATTGACCATGATACTATCACAATTGATCCATTAATACTCTTTTTGAGATTGGTTGTTGTCATAGAGAGAAAGCCAGAAAACGAAATTGCAGACTACGTCTTCTACGAGTTATCACCGTACCCAATGTCACTGTTCAAAGATGGAGTTCTACGAACTGCGCAAAAATCAAAACTAAAGTCACACATCTTGGACAAAGTTAAAATGACTAAAGAACCGGACTCCACAAAAATTATTGATGGCGGTGCCTTGTTGTGGTGTTGTGACTGGAAGAAGAATGAGAAGTTCCATGAGATCTTCAAAAAGTACATCAGTTTTCTTCAGCATTTGCGCGCCAATGTTATTGTTTTTGATGGCTACAGGGTGTCAACCAAAGATTCGACCCATCAAAAACGCTCGGGTACGACGTCTCAAACTGTTGAATTAAATAATCAAAATCCTTGCCCAACTGAAAGGAACATCTTTTTCTCAAACTATACAAACAAACAAAGATTTGTGGTGGCTTTATCGAAACAACTGGAGTTGAATGGTTTCAAAGTTCATTTGTGCCCTAGTGATGCAGATACAACAATCGTTCAAGTTGCTTTTGATTCGGTAGGTGGGACACCTGTAACTGTGTACTCCGACGATACTGATGTCCTTTGATTGCTAGTGCATCATGCTAT
Organism: Clavelina lepadiformis; assembly: GCF_947623445.1. Lineage (NCBI taxonomy): Eukaryota > Metazoa > Chordata > Ascidiacea > Aplousobranchia > Clavelinidae > Clavelina > Clavelina lepadiformis. The sequence goes on from NC_135241.1 coordinate 24,464,219, forward strand.
GCACCGCGACTATCCTGATATCTTCTTGAAAAACATTACAAGAGGGAAAAACTGCCAGCAAAGACAGTGCTGCAGAGTTAGAGATATTATTGCGAAGGTAGATGTTATTGTTTTGGAGTACTTGTTATTCGCTCATGCATTTACGGGCTGCGATACAACTTCAGCAGTTCATAAATTCGGCAAGATATATGTATTTGAGAAGTTGAAATCAAGCAGTTTGCGAATTGTTGCCGATGTTTTCTACGAAGACGACGTGTCTCCAGACCAAGTTGGCAGGGCTTCGATACGGTTCTTCGTATTTTTAAACTCGTCTACGTATACTTTATCGCAAATCAGGAAACAGAAGTACGAGGAAATGGTCATGTCTAATCGTTCTCACGTTGATCCAGCTCTCCTTCCACCATCACCACGAGCTGCATATCACCACGGCCTCAGAGTATATCACCAGCTGAAAGTTTGGAGAACTTTAAGCAACTCAGATTTGAAACCCTTGTCATGGGGTTGGCAAAAGAAAGATGACATGTTTTCTCCAGTGATGACGGATGTAGCTGCTGCACCAGAAGATGTCTTGAAAATCATTCGATGTAGCTGCAAGGGATCATGTAACAGACGCTGCTCTTGTCGGAAAGCGGGCTTAACATGCACATCGTCATGCAAGGAATTTTGCGGAATGACATGCACAAATACTACAGTCGTGTTTGATGACGAATTGGGAGAAGAAGAGAAACATTTTATGGATGCGTTTGCATGATTTTGATTGAAATGTGTTTATATTTTATTAGAACTTAAAACTGTAAATATCGTTTTTACATCTTTACAGTTGGTTTAACCCTAGCAAGACCGGGCTTTTTTGGCACTCCAGGACTGGGGGTGTACAGAGTTTTGGTGTATTTTTGTAACAAAATACCCTATGAAATAGCATTTTAACTAAATACATCTTCACTACGTCTTAGATAACTTTTATGTGTTGCTTACATGACCTTGCTTATAAAAGAAAAACCTTTTATTTCGGTGAAATCTCTCCTATTATCTCCGTCTCGGTCAACTTTTACCCCCTTAAACGTGTGATAAATACCTCTTAATAAAGTTATATTTTATTTTTTTGCTGTCCTATTGTTAGTTTGCTTTGCTGATAGTAATATTCCAATTTATGGTGTTGTATTCTGTTACGAAGGTATCGTATTTTAGCTTATAATTGTATTATAATGTTAGGCAAAATAGTGTTTTACCCCCTGGCACGTTTTTGGTCATAACTTTTTTTCCCTAAGGTAAAAGAAATGACAAAACCCATCATTGAAAAGCTGATAAAATTATCTTTCCAACAGTATATAATACGTCTTTATAAGAATTTTTTCTAGGTTGACCAAAAATTCTACAGTACTATAATGCCAAGTTATATTTTAACTCAAGTTTACCAACAGAGTAGTTTTCCTTCTTGTCACTAACCTGACTGCGTATCCTTGACAGCAACGCATAGAGTAGGAGTTCTAATAGTCCTATACTATGGACTAAACAAAAGACCAATGTACTTGCTTTGTGTCTTTATAATACTTGGTATGGTTCATGAGAATAAGGGCGGCTTATAATCGCGGAAGTAGGTGCAGTTTCGAACTTTCGGAAAGTTTAACGTTTCATGTTGACTTGATTCCACTCTATTTTTAGAAGAACGTCATTAAGTGTTTAAGAAATTCATATGCAACAGATAGGAGATTTGAAAACGTGATTAGCTGGCAGTTTTGTGCTTGTCCAAACACAGGTAGATTACAGTGTGTGTCGTAGAAGTTTATTGATTTCAACAGCCAACACTTGCAGTATATTTACATGGAAAGTCTGTGATTTAACATCATACTAGAACATGGAATGGGACCACAAAGGTTAAATTTACAAAACTTTAGAAACATTCCAATACCAAAAAATCATCATTGCATGTAAAGTAATTACAACAGCCACTTGACCACTTGCCTTTAATTTAACAAGTAAGATAAAAAATATTAAACTATTGTTACTTTGCTTAAATGATGCATGCATCTTATTTGCATGTTGTACAGAAATCATGGAAGTGCATGCAAAGTACATGCAAATTATTTTTAGAAAAATGATTATCAGTCAGCTACTATCACACATATTTATCCCACATTTATTCATATACAATAACAAAGCATAGCATCATTATACAAAAAGTGCAACTAGAAAGTCAGTGTTAGATTAAAATAAAAAACAAACTTTAAACAAAAAACAAACTTACACCTTTGTAAAACTGTTGGTTTTTTGTCACTACGGTAACTATGTACCTGAGATGTTTAAGATAACTGATAAAAGCTGATATGTAAGCAGCATATTTCATCCTTACATTTAAAGATCATGCAAAACAATCAAATTTGTTTGATATTTGAACATCATACTTTAAAAAAGCCAAAGGAGCAACTTATATAATAGAATTAGCTGTAGTATTTGTGTTCAATGAATTTTTCAAAAGCAGTTTAAAAATATTTTAGCACACTTGATAACAACAATCCAAGATACCTCATCGTTGAACTAAAATGCATTTTCAATTTAACAAAACCCTGGGTCTTAGTCTATTTAACTTTACAATTTTTAATAATAGATGATTTTAATAATCAATTAAAAACGGATTTTTTAAAGTTCTGAAAACTAATCAACACAACAATTTTTACTGAAGTTGAAACTAAACCACACAGATTACACAGCCAATTCACTTAGTTAAAATTTTTGTACAGTGTTTAAATTTAACTTCTCTTAAACTACCTTGAAGCTAATTTGAATTTGCTGTAAATCCACATACCATAAATTTCCTTCAGAAATATATTAACGCAACCAACGGATAGTACTAACTCTATCACCATTTGCATAACAGAACTTTTCATACTCATAAAAGGACTTCCACTGAAACACATCAAAATTATCAAAAAATTCATTCCTCGTTATATCAGAAGCGTGTGAATGCGTCACTGGTGTTGCATCTTGTTTTAGACAGGAAATAAGTCTGCATACAGCTTATTGTTGTCATTTTTAGTTTCTTGATTATTCTGTATTCAGACGGTTTCACTACCTTCTAACAACTAGCTTGCAATTAACATAGTTGCCTAACTTCCTTGCTTTGCCATTGTTTATAAAACTTAACACAAGTAAGTTTAAGTCCTTCTACATCAGAGAGATAATGCTGAATGAATGACACAAGACAGTATCACTTCCTTTGGGAAACTAGAGCAGTTTGCAATTCATAAAGTTTTACTTCCTTATTCTCTTGATATGTGCTAAAAATAATCGCTTTAATGTCATTATGTGAGACAGAGTTGGTTATTCACCACAATTTAATAAAATTAACCACCACATAGTAGTAAACAAAAATCCAATATTTTGGTAGCATCAGCATGTTCTTTATTACATTCATAAAACAAATACAGGTATTATTTTAGCTACACGGCACAAATGCGAAAACCAAAAAGCTTTCACTGCAGGCCCAAAACTGGTTCCGCTTTTAAGTTATTACATGGCTGTCACTTTAACATTCTTTGTGGCTAAATGTTCCGATATCAAAGCAAAATAAGGTATAGTTGACAGATAAAACTAGCATGGTATATCAACATTAATCAAGCATCTACAAACAGATGGTAAAGTATTTATTTAAATATTGTGACTTTGTTGAAATATAGGCCTACAGCAGATATATTGAAAAAAATTAATGCATTCACAATTATTTTTAAACTGTAGGTGACCGACCAATAGAAAATCAAGAGTGTGTAAAATACAATACAGGTTCAAGTTCTGAGCAAACGTAAGACTGAGGCAAAGATTTATTGCAATACAAATTAATATGATAAAATCTACAAAAGTTATGACAGTTTCTGACTAGCCACCATTGGAAGCTAAATCAAAACAGTCGCATAATTTTGTATTACATTACCTAGGAAATGATACATCTCGCAAGATCTAAAGCAAACAAGCCAAAAAAAATGCTTCATTAAATTTCTGCAAACCAGCTTCATATGACACAGCAGATTTCAATCAGCATACAGTGTTTACTTGCCATAGTAATATACAATATATGATCTAAAACAATCCAACAAAACTGACACACATCTGACCACGTGAAAACTTTCATGCAAAGAAGTGAACACAACAAATATGGTTCATTACTTGTCATTGCCCATACTGCCAAGATTGGTTAGTAAATATCAACGCAATACACTAAAAACACCCGGTTAAATATCAAACATAGCGGAAACATTTTCAAAACTTAAGCTGTACAGTGTTTCTGCTTACCTAAAAATTTCAAGTCATTAAAACGTACTGTTTGTTATCACAACAAACAGGAACCAAAAGAAAACAAATAGCATAGAACTAAGTGCTTTGTTGTCCATGTATGAGAAGCTTGCAGAAAAGTAAAATCTTGACATTGCTTGCAAATCAGCTTCTTATAGGCCGGTGATTCGTTGCTAACGGCTTTCAATGTTTTCTTATTTTCTATTGCTGTCTGGGTGAGCACGACTGTGAAGCTACAAATAGTGAATAGTTTACTTGTTTTAAGTAATTTTAGAAGGTATTTATTAACTATTCTTTGGAAGCACAGTCTACTTAAAACAAAGCTGGTTTATGTTTCCCACCTTGATATTGTTGGATCTTGAGGCACTGATAACTTCATCCGAACAACCTTCAACATTTTTGTACTTTTTAGAACTACTTGCAACATTTCCTTGGTTGTGAGGCTGCAAAGAGAGAAAATGGAAATATTTTTACTCTGTTCTGGTATCTGAGTTTGATTATTATTAATTTCAAATAATTATTTTTGAAATCATTTTTCTCACTTGAGCATTAGCTTGTGGAGCACTGATGACATTTTGATAAGCACCTTCAATATTCTCATATTTTCTTGAACTACTTGCTACATTTCCTTCAACACCCAGCTAGAAGTAGTACCACAAGAAAAAAAGATCTCTTCAGAAAGACGCAATATTTTTGTCATTTTTGGGAAGTTCGCTGTGATTTAAGTCTTTTTCTATACTAATGGTTTCACATTTTCAGCCACTGCCCTAAAATTAGATGCTGAGTTGTAACCAAAACATAATACTTGAGTTACGTTTTAAGTCAACTAGTCAAAATTATATACAAAAGTAACAATACATTTTCAGTGTTTGCAATAAAGTACGATATTAAGAAGTTCTTGCACTTGTACTGTGCATATTTGTTGGACTTTTTTGAAGTTTATTTACTTGCACTTTTTTCTCCCTTTTGTTCACGTTGTTGTGAGTGTGCTTTTATACACAACTGTTTTTTCTGTCTGTTGCACCTTGTGTATCTATGACATAAATTGATTTCGTATAAGGGTAGCCTACTTTACACACCCACACTACCTCAAAGTTTCTATCAAAATTAGTATTGTTGCTTTCTCTTGCATCACATGCCACTCTACATCTGTTTACTCTTTATGTTGATTATTCTTTAAATAACCACTGTTTTAAAATCAAAGTCCAGTACTCTCTCCTGCGTTGTAAATATTGTGTTTCAGAACACAAACGGAAAGACTTTGGATTGAAAAAAGTGATTTATTCACACCCTGGACCCAACCATGAAGAATGGATTTTCAAGATCGCTTACTCCAAGATCCAACCGGGCATCAGATATGTTCATCTCTTCCTAGCACTTACATCATTGTCGATGTATGCATATTCAAAGAAACTGATCAAAACATTTGGCTGGGCATGACTGACGTGTCTGACCAGCTTCTACTTCCGCTCACAACCGACTTGTGAAAAAGATTCTTACCGTGTACACAGGCCACCTGAGCCGGACTCTGGTCCCATGGATGGAGTTCATTTTAGTGATGTTTTTCTTCTTCCACCCAGACACACAGGTCGGCTCCATCTTGACGTTGACACAACACGTATGTCCTGCCAAACTATTAGCGTAACTTTTGTTTCATGTTAAATGTGTTTAAATTGCGTGTTTTTGTGTTAAATTATGTTTAAATAATGCGTTTGTAATTTGGGTTTGGTGGCTGTGCTGACGCTAATAACTTTTTTACTTTCTTTTATTGGTCCGTAATGCACGTTTTTGCCCTCGAGGTGTTGTCACATTTGCCCCTCCATTTTGTGAAAATTATTATCATCAATTGTTAATATGTTTGCGACCACCTCAATTTTTTTCCTTAGGCATAAATTTTTCCTCCCCGCATTGAAGACGAAAAATAAGATGACTGAAGAACTGGCAAACTGTGAACTTTTCCCCGTGGTTACGAAAACTTTTATTGCCAACATCCCTCAGTGCAATCCCTAACTGAATTCTAAAAGTAAACACTAGGCGAATTTTTATCTATCTCTGGTAGACCCAGACCTCCAGTTTATAACAAGGAATAAGCAATCGTTTTTTCAGTTCGGTTTTCTCAACTTGTCACAAACAATATATCTCACAACAGTGGAATAACCTTAATCGAAAACTGATTTTTAGACATCGTATGTACGAATTAATATTTATGGTTAAAAAATTTAACGTGTGAGTTTGGCATACACCATATGATCAAACGATAAAAGTTATCAAAGTTTAAAAATTGTATCAACAAATAAAAGGCTATTCATATATTAGAATTACTTTATAAATACCAGTTTACCGGTTTATTGACGGTAACCTAACCACATATGCTGTTGATTTAACTTGTGATAATATTATAATTAAAGTAATATACAGATTGTGTAAGATATAGAATTCTCGTCTTTAAATATCGAATCAGCAAAGCATAACACTGCGTCATGATAACTTCCTGAGTATTGTTTTATAGTTGTGACGCGGCGCGTTTGCTTTTTTTTGTATGCGTTTAGCTTGCAGTAAAAACTTTTTAGTAGTGTTTACCATTATCAGTATCAGTAATATTATAAAGTTGATAATAGCAAAAAGTCTACTAAGCTCAATGCTGTAAAATGGACTGTTGAATAGAATGCTGTTGATGTGCCAATGTTCTGTTCAAATGTAATCGTTTAAAGAAGAATCAATATAATCAGTTTATACATTTTTCATTCTTGTGAAAACTACTTTTGAATTCAATTTGAAGAAGTTCAGTGTCAAGTTAGACAACTTTGTTGTCACCTTCACAAGACAATAATTTATTAAGGTGAACAATTAAGTCTAAGGTTGTCAAAAGCAGACAACGACCTTATGAGACTCATATACCATCGAGCGCAATAAACAATTCGACAACCAAATATTGTAGTTAAGTGGGTCAACCTGTCAAGTTCAACAACCATATACACCCATTCCATTACAAACTTATGATTTTTTTCTGTGATGAATTTGGTACAGTATCATAAAGTTAATGTTGGGAAATTTTTTTTGTTTATTACCTATTGAGATATTTTTCAGATGACATAACTTCTTCTAATTGCGGGTTTGGTAAGAAATTTTTGTTATTCTGTTAGGTTTTCATGATTTTTATTTTTCGTTGTTTGCTTAAAGAACAGTGATCAGTCTGATCACATATTCAATGATCTATGTTAGCCCAAAACACGACGTACTATAATTCTATTATTATTAATTGATAAGAAGCTCTTTAGTGTGATGATTAGAACACCGACCTCTCAAGTCAAGCAAACTTTAACGGTTGGCGCTGTCAATACAAACTTTGGAGCAAAGCTTCTAATCTTAGAACGCAAACTACGCACTACAACTGTGTTATAACAACAGAAGACTTGCACACGAAACGATGATCAATACGTTTGTAGTTGAATGCTCAACATCAAATAAATAAATAAACACATAATATGCTAAAGAAACAAATTAAACAAAATGTAAGTAAGAGACTTACTATTAATTACATTTTAATCGAAATGTTCTTAAAGTTTTGAGCAAAAGTAGGAAGCTGTGCTTATTGTGGCTTTACTTTGCCATGATTATTATCTCATACATTTCAAAATGTAGAGCGTAAAGAAGCATTAACACAAAAGTATATAAATAGATTATATTTAAATAGTGTCTTCTAACTTGGGCCATTAAAATTTTCTAGGGGTTTCTGAATATTGGTGAGGCAATCCATATGATGTCAGCTATAAAAAACGTGATTAGCTAAAACTAGCTAAGAGAACATAAAAAAATTGTATAGTAAGATCTGGAGTAAGACAATCTAACACCCAAGCAAATAACAGCAATATTAAAACCTTGAATAGTACTAAAATATCGCATTAAGTTCATATTCGGACCTTGCAACTTTGCAAGAACTTATAAACCAAAAAATTCACAAGTTTTTAATTTCTTGATGAGGACCTTCTTCATTTTCATATATTTTTGAGCCATTTGATGGTCCATGACTAAGATCCTAAAAGCAATTAACTAAAAATTTACTAACGTATTTTTATTATTACTTTTTAACTTAAAATACGGTTTTTACTTCATTTTAGTTTCCATTTACTTGTTATTCCTTGTCACTTCAATTAATTAGTCGTAAATATTTTCTCTGACCTCAATATGAGTCTTTGAGGTATTGATGACTTCTTCATAAGCACCTTCAATATTCTCATAACTTTCAGTACTAGTTACTCCAACTTCTTCATTGTTTGACTTGGCATTGGTTAGCTTCGACATGACAACATAATCTCCATCATCTGCACGTCAAAGAAATTTAGTGAATTTGCTCCAAAAGCAGCTAATTTAAAAACAAAGCCTTTTTGAAATTGAAAAGCGCTATTAATGAAAACAACTGATTAAAATTTTGTTTTTAAAAATTAGTGTTTATGAAATTATCGCCAACAGTTAATGTTTGTTATCCTGTAGGCTAAATCCACTGTAATCCAGCTGCAATCCACAAAGTTTACAATCTGGCGGATGAAAGTTAAACTTAGAGTAGCTTCAACAAAATTTGCCGTTTGCACCACAAGAACATTATTAATGACAAATTATTGAATGAGTCATTACAAGTCATCAAAATCTTTTTGTCAACGCAAATACATTATGCTGCATCAATTCCTCTAACTAATCATTCAAAATCATTCCGTTTATTATGCTCTTTGACTATAGATAAACTTCTTTTTTCAGCAACAAATTAACCATAAAAAACAAAAGTTATTTCCTGTACAGTATCTTACAAAGAAGAAAGTTAAACTCATTAAGCTGCTTACTTATTACTAAACTATGATCTGTTTTGTTTAAACTAAAATTGCTTGTTCTTCATTTTTGAAAGATGACAATTATTAGCTTAATATTATCAAAAACGTAAAAATTATTTTATACAATGAAACAAGTGAACTCTCTAAATGTATTATTCTTAACAAAATTTATTCAGTAGACCTACCTTTTGCCGGTACAATTACTTCATGTTGTTTTTTATTATTAGTATCGGAGTTTTTCTGCAGTAAAACATACTATCTTTAACTTAGAAATAGATTAATTTCAAATCATTTAATATGAACCACTAGCACGCACAAAACCATCAACTTTAAAATATTTTTCATTCACTTTGGTAAAATCATTTCCAGGTGATTCAATGTAACCAGGTTGATCTAAAAACAACCGTAATTGTTTGTCATTCGTTGCTTTTCAATAATGTCATAAATATCAATTTTAAAAGTAATTGTGTATTTAGTTTGCACTGAAATGTGCAATACTAAGGATTTTTCACTGTACGTTAGGACTTTTGTAAAGGGACAGGAACAGTTAAGAGTGAGTAAAGTAAAGTAAAGTAAAGTAAAGCTACCTTATTGTAACATTACTTTTTGATTATAAATTTAACGTTTTCAACATTTAACCAAGTGGCATTACTATAATCACTCACTGCACATATCATTTCGCATGAAAACTTACCAACAGGTATTTGAATGTTGTCCCTGCTTTCACTGGTGGTATCATCTACAGTACAATAATCAAGCAATGTGTCAAAATGTTTATGACATGTTATGTAAAAAATTTTATGATTTTTTTACATTTTATTTTCTTTTTAAATTAAAAATAAACCAAGCACCGCATACAGAGTGCAATGACACAGCACATCTTAGACATCACATCTAGATAAAAAAGCGCACATATGATATCAACAAGCGAGTTAAAATTTTAGGTAAATGCAACTTACTCCTACTTCTTTTCTGAAGTCCTTTTCTTCGTCTAAATACTACAAAGGCTGCTACACTTATTATAATGATAATAGCGACAACGCAAGAAATTCCAATGATCGCACCAAAGTGTATCGGATCAATTACTGTATGTAAAAATCATTGAAATATTTTTTGAAAAAGAATCCTTGTTTAGAAATTACACAATTAGTACATTACACGTCATACATTTTCCTCTTTCCAAATATTGTAAGTTTTGTACATACTTACTGAAAAAAATTAGGTAAACTGTTGAACTGAAGTTTCCAAATTGGTCATTTGTATTGCAGACATAATCTTGATCGTAAAAATTTGGTACAGTGGAAAACTGTATTGAAGACTGTGGTATGTTAGTGTTGTTTGGTAATTTCAAGTTGTATGTGGTGTTCAGTTGATCTTGGTATGAAATGCTGCACGACATCAAGATGCTTTCTCCATAAGGGATTACAAATTTTGCATTGCCATTATTTACAACATTGCTGCCAGTGACATTGAACTGAAGTTGTCCTGTAGGAAAAATCATAAGTTACATTTTTAATTTAAATCACACGGACATGCACTTTTTTAGCTCACTTTCAACTTTGCTGCCAGTGACATTGAACTGAACTTTTCCTGGAAAAAACAATAACAAAGTTTCATGCGTTTCAACAATTTCAATTTTTGTGTTAAAAAATTAACTCACTTTCAACAGGAACCACATCAATACTTTGCTCTGCACTTGTGACATTGCCAACTATGTTTTCAGCAGCACAAGTCACAGTGCTTGATGCATTGAGATCAACAGTGATAAGACAACCACCATCTGAGGTGAGTGTTTGGCAACTTGAATCTGAGCACAGTTGCCAGCTACAAGTTGCTGGTGGGTTTGCATCACTTGGAGTGCAATTCATTGTGAGTTGTTGATCTGATCTTAGCAGGTAGTTGCTTTCTGATGCTTCAATCACATACTGGGATGTTTCTATCTTGTTAGTCACTGATGATGAAATATCTGGTAAAATACAAGTTATATCAAACATAAAGATAAACGTTATGCCAAAACATATAAAACACAATACTAAAATATTACTATTAAAATATTGCTTATGTAAACATATTCATTCATTCATTTATTTTATTTTTCACCATAATTGTGGGGGATGAAAAACTATGCTGACGTTGAAGACATTAGAAACAACAATAATACACCACAAGAAAGGCAGAAAAATTCATTAGCCTTCATTAAAAAATGCTTGCATCATTAAAGTTTAAGACAAAATTATACCAAAAATTTTTTGCAAATAACACCTTCATTAAAAAAATTTTGACAATCTTGAAAATTTATTTAAAAAAATGTGTGATAAACACTTGAAAAGTACGTCTTTAAACTCACATAACACATCCAGTTCATATTCTGGTGATTTTCCACTTGCAGGATAAAGATCAGTGTAAGGAGAAACAGCCTGGCACGAGACTATCTTGCTGTCGTCGCTTCTTTGTGCTGGTAACGCGAATGGTTCTCCCTGTGAGTAAAATGTAATTGCCAATGTGATAGTTTTTGTTGTAGTTTCTTTTTATGTACCCAGTGGTTAAAGGCAGGTAAAAGCATGAATAAAAATTACTGCAGCAGTTATGAGTAACAGAATAATTGTGATCACAAAGCGAGAAAGACTAACTTTTATCCTAGTGAAGCTATTCTCTCCAAAATAAAACCGCGAAATACTTCCTGAAGGAATGACGTCATTGTAATCACAAGTCAGAGTCAAATCATTTCCTTCAACCACAGTCAGTTGATTGCCGCCTTCAATTGAGCTGCTTGCAAGGGTTACATTGGGTGCTGGATAAAATACAATTCAACAGTTAGAATAATTTGCATAAATTAAAATGTACTTCATCATTAAACTAGGGTTGGTCATTAAGGCCATATCCAGTCACAAGTTCCTCAGGAAATCCATGATTTCTGTAAGAACCATCACTCCCGTTGAAACACCAAGAATGGCACTGATCATGTTATGTGCAAAGAACGACTCAGGTTTTCAAGTTTTATCGTTAGCATTTACAACCATACAATGATGTAAGCAAGTTTGAGATGTTTCATCAGCAACGTGTTGGTTGAGTCATCATTGACGTAGATATTTTGTTGCTCATCTGCAAACTGTTTTAAGGCCAGCACTTCTAAACTATGTAACCATATACTGAAGGGAAACAGGAGTACATTAGATCTAAATCGTCATCATTTTAACGCCTAATGCGAAACAATAGGATGAGCCACAATAGGAAGTTATTATGCAATAGAATATAATGTATGAGACAGACGCAAACATTACGGTAATGTTCAATTGGGCTCATTGTTTTTGATTTAAATGCAATGTCTCACTGCAAATTACAAAGCCGCATTATGTCGAGCACTTAGTACTTTGAACAATGTACTGCATTTTGCAATACCTAAACTTACGGTGTGTCTTGACACTTAATTCCTAGTTTAATAACGTTCAACGCTTTCGCAAGTAAAAATGTTAGAAAACCACTTTTACAAAGTAAAAATACACAAACACTGCCAATCATAAAATTTTTAAACGAATATTTCAAACTTTGACGGACACTTGGTTGAAAATTGTCGATGTGAAGTAAAAGTGAGGCGGCAAGCTTTTGAATAAGGCCTTTATATTTAAAAAAATCTAATCGCATTGTACTTCTGTTTACTAATACTATGAATTACCACTTTAAAAGTAACCTGCTGTGTACCACTGCACCCTCGTGTTTGCTTTCATTTTATTGCCAGTTCTCTCAAATTGAATGTTGTTGATGTTTTTTTAGGATTAACACCGACTACTGGGTTTCAAAGATGGATTTCAGCTACAACGACAAGCTACCATATCTCCTCACCTATTATTATACTGGATGCTGTACTATACAAACCTGTCCAACATTGCAGATTGTCCTGGCCACTCCATTTTGCTGAAGCCAGACAAATGGTATCTTCAGATGTCACCTTTTCACCATATGAATAAACTAGTTCTCCTCCATTGGAACAAACAAAGTATCCTGGAGAGTTAAATACTCTGGAAGATGCATCCATTATGACGTCATATGGAAGTGAAGAGTTGCAGTCTGTCAACAAAAATAAGCAACAACGATTGAGTGAGTGACCACATAAGCAATGTTTCATTGTTAACTAATAATAGTTTAAGCTGATTTTTTCTCAAAGGTATTTTGCATCACAATGTAACAGAATTAGGATCGATGATAAAAAAAACATTCTGGTTGTGAAACAATGATTTACCTTCTGGGTAATGGGAAATGCATTCTCTAGTACTCAATGACAAAATTAATATTAAATATTTGACAAATTTATGGTTATTTATTCCTATTTCTATCTTTTAAAATCATACCATGCCTGGTTTTATGCTTCGCTATTGCATAGTTTAAACTAAACAATTAAAATCTCTACAATCTTCTGCTGTTGTATATAAATTTATAATTAGTTAATTTAAGTTGCACCAACTATGTAAAAAGTACACCAATATAAAAAACTTACCTTGTACTGTTCTAGAAATAGGGCCTGGAGTTGTAGCAAAAGAACATCTCACTTCAATATTTCTTTCACCAGAATGCAATGGTTGAGTGATAGTCAGTATTGTTACGATGTGGTTCCTTCCATCAGTTGTTTGTTCAGTGCAAGTGATGCTGTCGTATGTGCCTGGATCTGGAGGTGAACAGCCTTTAGTGAAACCTGAGTAAAACAGAGCGCGTCCTTCACTATCCAGCTCTCCTCCGTAATACCAAGCACATGAATCAGTATTTGATGTTGGTGCTGGGAACTGGGCAGTTACAATGAGATTGTTGAAACCAGTTGCCAGTGGATCGTACGGAGGATCAGTGCTGATTGCTGTTGATGTTGCTCGTAGAATATCTAGAAATTAATGCTTTTCATTATAACTGTTCATCTTCTACCAAAACTTGTTTATTGGTTAGCTATACCAAAGTTTAGCTGTTGTTTTATTTGAATTACCATATTTTATAACAGTTTTATTACAACCAAACAATACCTGTTACGGTCAGTAGCAGAACAAGCAAAAACCTATTGCTTACTTTCATTTTTGTTTTTAAATACAAAACGTCATATAAAAAATTGTGCCTATGGTTTGAAATGGAACTGGAAATGAAACTTTAATGTCTCAGAAAGGTTATTAAACAAAACACTTCAAATATTTATGATCAACTTGATTTTCGATTTTGTTCAGGCCTATTTATCACCTTGCTTCAATAATAAACTTTCAAAAGTTTAATCATTGCACACGCAATTTCCTATTAAGTCATTATGTTTCGTTTTACATGACGTCATGAATACAAGCTTTAAAAGCATCCAGGAACTAACCTATCAATTTATCGACTGATTTGTTTTCGCTACGTTTAATTTCGATAACAAAGCAACTCGTACTGTACCGATAGAGAAAAGTTATTTTCCTTAAACTACGTCTGCGTGATCTTTAATAGCATGCTTTATGATGATAACGGTAACATGAAGGTTTTATCTTTGAACGTTTATAAAAACTATCTCCGATGTTAACTTACCAAGACTTACTCACACACTCAAGGAAATAAATGTAGGACCTAGTAAGCAAAGCTCTTTAAAGGGATGCCATGTAACCAAATCTACAATAGGAACTTATTCACAGATGCTTGATTGTTCATTGTTAATACATTGTCGTTACACAGTGGTACTGTATGTATATTAGCAAATTGCCTCAATAACTGCGGAGATTCATCATATACAATGAATATACGTGCATTGACATATTGTATACTGGGTAAAACAGAACGAATCATACCGATATAAACTGACTTAATTGCGATAACAGTTGTATGAAAACTACAAAACTGATCCACAAACATGATTGTTTATGTATTTAAATCGGTTAAATTAAATGCTAACCGTGTCGTAAATTTGTGACTTGGTTTTCTTTAAGATTGAGACATGTTGAACATGACCAACTTGACTTGGTAATGCATGGTACGGTGGTATAACTTTTAGCCTCGCACTGAGGAAAGTCTTTGACCGATTTAACCCCGGCCATGATTTCTCATCGCTTAAGCCCAGTTATTGAGCTTGCCTTGGTGAAAGTACCGTTTAAAAACTAATAATTAAACTTGTAAATAGTTTATTACTTCAAGCTTGGCCCAAAATACAAGAAAAAAGTTCATGCGTGATGTCATTTTACACGAACAGCGATAGACAGATTTGAAGCAGCTAACAGCGCGCATTTTTTTATGGAAATCAACACTTCACGTTTTATGTGACCTGGCCTACCGCTTATCCCAAATTCGACAAATCCTTGAGAATTAGGTCGTCAGTGGCGGTGTTGGCAAGATGCTAGAAAGAGTATTGTAAACATCTATAATAACTTTAATGGGTGTTGAGTGAACGGTTTTTTCCAAAACCTGTTTGTGGAGTGTTTGCATATTTAAAAGTATGAGAAGTAATCGTATGTTTGCTATACATGCAAGCCATGCTAAACGTTATATACCTTGTTCAACTAAGCTTAACTAATCCCTTTCTATCACCATCGCGCGTGTAAGTCATGCACACATTATAAAAAACACCATTACATAAGTTTTGTGCAATAAAGTTACATACCTACATCTGACGCCATTATTAAAATAAAGACAAAACAATGTTTATCATGTTCAAAATCAGTGACCATTTTATTTGTCAGGTCGGTGGCGGAGCAGTTAGGGCGTCTAGTTCGATTCTCAGATGCGTTGTTGTTGTGATTCTCTTGAGCAAGGTATTGAACGACACTCGCTCCTGTTCAACAGTTCTGATGAATAGTTCCAAATTTTGGCGATATAAAAAATTTGCAAAAGAAGCAAATATAAAAACGTGGCTCCACCGAAACGATTACAAACTTAAGCTCGGTATCTGGGGCTCGAGCGGTGAGCAATCATTCTTGAGTTAAGTCGCGCGTGAATAAAGATTTATTCAATATCATTTGAAATATATGAATTTTATTGTATTGGCTGTCCAAAGTTTTTAATAACCGTGGTGAAATTGTGATTAATATTTTCAGTGTTTACAATAAACTCATATGAGGGCCCAGAAAGAGGGAATCGTTGCACATCTGGTGTTTCAGCGTCATGACGTCAACATGTCATCATGACTGGAATTTATGTGATGGTGCTTTTGTTTATTAGTATTCCAACAGTGATAAAATATTATTGAAAAGTGGCTTGATTGATGATATATTATAACTAATTACAATAATTAATTTCTTGTTACAGAAGTTGTGCATAATTTCTAATAAACAGAAAATACATCAGTAATAAAGTTACATGATATATGGAAAAGACCAGAATAAAGTCGCAAAAGGTCACAGAAAGTACCACAGTTAATACAACAATACAATGAATGCATGCTGTTAAACGAATGGCGTTATTTGAACGACATCGTTTCGATAAAAGTGTGCAACAATATGAAAAAGAAGGTGTGTTGGATATGTAGAACAAGTAAAAAGAATGGGTTGATTAAAAAGTATCCAAAAACACTCGCTATCAAAGGCTGGCTTCAACCTAAACCGCCACAGGTTTTCTTTAATCGAATTGTTCATTGCTAAAAAACAAACAAGTAAAACCACTACGTATTGGTGAGAACAAAAGGCAGCATAATATAAAAGTAGACTCGACAATAAATATAATTAAGATACATACATTAGTGCAAATTTATGAAAGAAATTATGTTATTCTTACACACCTGTACGTCTTGACGTACATCAAACGTCATGATGTTCAATATTTTCATATGGTTTTGATTCATTCCGTGGTTGACCATTGTGAAACTAAACGCAATTAAAAATATAGTTTTTACGACAGTTTTCATTTATTTTTTTGTTCTAGAAACTCAATTTATCCAGCCTCACTTCTGTATGAGGATGTGGAGCAGTGATGACATCATCATAAGCACCATCGATATTCTCATATCTTTTGGAACTACTTGATTCATTTCCTTGATTGTTCGACTCAGCATCGTGTCTTCCATTCAAGACAACGTAACCTGCATTGTCTGTATATTAAATTGCACAATTGAGTAGACCTTGGCAAATTACTTACAATCTGTATTAATGTAAACATGTATTATTCAAGTGAAAACTGAACATTTGTGCCACTGTATTGTAATTGCATTAAATCTAACACGTCTAAAATATTAACATGATAATATACCAGTTTCCGGTTGAAAATTCGACGTTTCCTTTGTCTGAAAAATTAAAATCAACGTAATTTCAAAGCAGTGCAGCTACGTGTAATATAAAATGAAGTAATTGACTTATTACCACGTCACCAGATGTGTTTCCATTAACAACAAGATATCCATTGTCATCTGCAAAATTATGAAAACAGAGTTCAGATCATAAGTCATTTATTCACGAACCAAAACTCAATAACCAAAACGGATTTTAACCTCATTAATTTACGACAAGTTACCATTCAGCTTACAATTAAAAACTTCCTTTTGCTTTTCACTAGATCAGAAGCCGCGAGAGCAATTTTTGCATGTAAGGTTTACAAGGTAATTTGGCCCACAGAAAAAAAAGCTTTATTTGATTCAATTAAAATCAAAAGTGTTCATCAAATTTTCATATTTTGATTCACGTTAGTATCACTGATTGATATGAGTACTGGTCTATTACGTCAGAATTAGCCTTATCATGTAACTTATTTTGACCACAAGTAAACTGCTACTATTTTGTATTGTGTTTTAATTGTGAAGGTTGCAACAGTGCAGTAGCTATAATTGAATTGGTTAAATATACACATATTAAATAGTCTTGAGTTTTATTAAGTTTGACCACTTACATGAGTACTTTTAAAAAAACAAAAGATTTACTATCACTTAAAACTATTCAATCAAAGCAAATACATAAAGTTACCTTGAGCTGGACCAACTACTTCATAATGGCTTTGGTTATGAGAGTTCATCTGTTGTAAAAATCAATTTAAAAACGGTTTTAAGTTCACAGCAGATAGGTTGTAATAAATTAAACTCATTTCCATACTTGGGTAGAATCATTTCCAACAACTTCAATGTAAGCAGGTTGATCTGGAAAAATAAAGAATGGTTTTTGTCAACAAAATAAACTAAGATACCAATATTTTGGCATTGTTATTATTTTAAAATAACAGGATTGAAAACTCGGGTAAAATACTAACAACACTAATATCGCAACGTTAACACTAGAAGGACGGCAATTTTCGTATACCTAGAAGGACGGAGTGCGTCAATTGACGCAAAAGGTCAAAACGGCGCAAATCTAACGTTTTTTGTTGAGAAAACTGTGCTGTTGCTCCGAAAAAACTACTTCTATCGCATGTCCGCTTTGTGCATTTTAATTAACAAAAACAATCGCATTGAAAATACAAGCACTCGTGCCTAAACACTTCTGTTTCACGCAACTCCTTTTTCTTCTTGCACTCTTCCGGGACTTCTCTCCTGTTCTGGCGCATTGTCCCTACGAGGCTGCACTTCTTTTCCGCAAGTCGCAACGCCAGGTCAAGTGAGGTGAAAAAATTATCGCAAGTGACGTTGTAACCTCCTTGAAAAAGCGGAGCCATGAGTTTCAGTACAACGTCGGTGGGCACACTCACGTGGGGGCTCCTTGCGTCATCTTTTCCAACGTAAGGAAAACCGTTGAATAAATATTTGTTTTCAACGTCAACTGCCAGCCAGAACTTTAGACCAAACTTGTCTGGTTTATTGGCCATATATTGGATGAACTTGCAGCGTGCCTTACACGGCAATAGTTGCTCATCCACAGTTATCTTCCACTGTGGAATGAATGCTTTTTGGCAGTTTGATATAAAACTGTTCCAAAGTTGTTAAGTGAGTGCAAATTTATCATGCAATAGATTCCTACGCCTTTCCGTCTTCAGATCGAAGCGAAGGAATCGTATATGAGCTCCAGAAACCTGTCTCTTGCCATGGTTTGGGAAAACATCGGACATCCCCACGACTTCCCCCACAAACTCTTCACAGGGAAGTTGTGCCCTCCTATCACGCCACGAGCAACCACCAAGCCGACGAATTTATCTAATTCATCTAATTTATCTAACTAAGAAACTCTTACTACACTTACGCTTCGATAAACTTCAAAAATTCCGAAATTAGGCTGCGCTTGTGACGAAACTTCTCTGTTTTGCGGAAAAGTCGACTTGCATAGTTTGTCGACACGTTTGTCACACCTCTGTGTTGGCAGCTGTGACCTAATTCGATAAACCTGTAATTATCAGCAGAAAGAAAACGATGCTCTCTATCGCGAGAACTGGTTTTTGTACTGTGAAGTAACAATGCGTCAATTGACGCACCCCGTCCTTCTAGGTAGTGACCACGTTAATTATCTCTACCGGTAAAATAAAAACTTCATATTCATGGGTTAGTTACCTAACACTAATGTGGGAAAAGTCAGGAAATATCACGGTTTTGCGATGCACCACTTAAAAGTTATAGATGCACTTAGGTTGAAAATGCGTCAATTGACGCGCCCCGTCCTTCTAGTGTTAATTTATTTTTGAAATTCATTAAAAGTGATACTTTTCTACAATAACTTGTAAAAACTAGTTAAAAATTAATCAATGTCAGTTATTGTTTTACTATTTTATATCTTTATTTATATTATATATCTTTATATTTATTATGTTTATATACTTTATAAATATATATACTGTATATACTTTATATTTTATTTTACCATTTTATTTATTAATTTTCTTTGCTGGTTATTATATTTTTACGAACATGCCAAACAATTAATTTAGTATTCACCCAGTGGTATTTGGTTGTGATGTTCATTTGTATAAATAGACCCACCTGCAATAATGTGACAACAAGAGAAGTAAAACCACAAGATTTACAACAGTTAGACATTAAACAGCGCTCACAAATAATTAAAATAAATTTTCAATTTTTATTTAACACAAGACACAAACTTTCACGATTAACGATGTCATCAGGAAAGTTTAGATTATAAATGAAACTGATTTACTTTCATTTTCCATCTTAGTTCCTCTTCTCCATCTAAATACTGCATAAGCTGCGACACTTATAAAGATGATGGCAACACCGCAACTGATGCCAATGATTGCTCCTATGGAGAGTCCAGGAGTAGGAGGAGGTTCATCAGCAACTATGATGTGGAAGATGATTTGGACATTATGATGAAAAATATACTTGTTTGAAGATTGCACAGTGAGTGTGTATGTTCCATTGTCTGAGCTGGTCACCTGCAGGAAAAAAGTGCACGAATTAAGGATAGATGGAGAATTAAAGATAGAAGGCAAATAGCAACCAATAACATTTCCATCCATATTCTGAATAAGTCTTGGACTCTGCCAAAACTCAAATAAATTACCTCATTTTTCTGAAATTCAAACGTTTGTTCATCTCCATTAGATTTTATTGTCATCATCCCATCAGTCGTCACTGGTTGGTCTAAGCAACAACAAATTAGCAATGATTTAAACAGCTGGAATTAAAAATAAAAAATTGCTATCATGAGTTATGATTATCTACACGAATGTAACAGAAATTCAAAGTTCTGAAAATTAAAAACTTGTAGCAGAAATTGCTAAAATTTATAAATCTCTCGACTGCTCTATGCAAACCATTGTTGGTCAATGACACAAACTGAGAACTTGGATTTGAGTAAAACACAACAGAACAACTTGTACCACTTTGTCCAACATACCAACCATTACAATCATCACTGGTGGTAACATCATCTTCTTGTGGAGCATCTGGAAGGAATCAATTTATAAATCATTTTGGTTTTTAAAACCATAGTTTTATTACCACCAGCACTGTTATGCAACAAAGCAACTATTTAAACATCAACAATTGAAACATTGTAAAAATTATAATAAAGTTATGGTCACAAACTCCAGAATCATTTTTACATGGATTGCACTTAATTATATCAAAAGTATGTTTTATATGTATTGCATACAAACTTACATATAACATTTAAGTAAATAGCTGCATTGAAGCTTCCAAATTGATCATTTGTGCTGCAGATATAATCTCCAGAGTCATCACGTGTTAAAGAGGAAAATAACTTTGAAGACTGAGATATCATTGAGTTGTTTGGTAGTTTTATGAGGTATGTGGTGTTCAGTTCATTTTCATATGAAACACTGCAAGAGATCATGATGCTTTCTCCAAGATAAGTAGTTGAGTTGATGCTGCCGTCATTTGTAACATTGCTGCCAGTGACATTGAACTGAACTTGTCCTGGAAAAACATTAACAAATTTTCATGCGATTCAACAATTCAAATTTTTGTGTTCAAAAATTAACTCACTCTCAGCAGGAACCACATTAACAGTTTGCTCTGCACTTGTGACATTGCCAACTATGTTTTCAGCAGCACAAGTGACATTGCTTGATGCATTAAGATCAACAGTGATAAGACAACCACCATCTGAGGTGAGTGTCTGGCATCTTGAATCTGAGCACAGTTGCCAGCTACAAGTTGCTGGTGGGTTTGCATCACTTGGAGTGCAATTCATTGTGAGTTGTCGATCTGATCTTAGCAGGTAGTTGCTTTCTGATGCTTCAATCACAAACTGAGATGTTTCTATCTTGTTTATCACTGATGATGAGATATCTGTTCAAAATAGATATGCCATAGAGATAGAAGAAGTTGCAAAAAAACTCTACATATGAAACTTTGTCACATCAAAGTTGGTTCATTACTTGCTAACAACTTCAATTTACAATTTATTTGACTAACAATTACGATTAATTAATTACAATTCAATTTAGGAAATCCCGAAGCTTCCCCAAGGATTTTTTTCTAAAATGCGTTTGACGAAATAAATACCGACACAAAAACGAACAAATTTTGCAACAAAATGTCCAAGGTGTGTAAACTCAAATTTAATTTAAAATTTAATTTAAAATTAGTTAAAACACTTACAAAATACATCCAGTGTATATTCTGATGATCTTGCACTTGCAGGATAGAGATCAGTATAAGGTGTAATAGCCTGACAAGAGACTATTTTATTGTTATCACTTCTTTGTATAGGAGACAATATGAATGGTAATCCCTTTGAAAGTAAACACAAATATGCAAAACTGCATTGATGCCAAAGTGTTTCAAAAAAAAAAGAAATTTATTTTAATAAAAGAACGTATTAAACAGCAGTTATGTTTCTCTCAACTTTAAACCTTGATAGCAATGTCTAAGCTCTAGCTTCAAACCTAGATAGACTTAAGCTCCAGACCCATCGCAATTACATATGCACAGCTTAGCCAAAGCTGGAAGTGTAAATATTGAGTGGAAACAGATAGTTACCAATAAACAAACATTTAATAACATGAAATAACCTGAGTCCTGGTGAAGTTATCCTCCCAACAAAAATTTGTTAACTGTCTCCAGCTGTGAAGTTTTAACTTACCTGTGTCCTAGTGTAGCTATTTCTTCCAATATAGAATCGAGAAGTATCTCCAGCAGGAATGACATCATCGTAATTACAAGTCAGAGTCAAATCATTTCCTTCAACCACAGTCAGTTTATTGCCATCAATTGAACTGCTTGCGAGGGTTACATTGGTTGCTGTGTGAAATGTAGTGTTAATTAAAGCAACATAGATTCAGAAAAGCAAAAACACAAGCAAAGTATGTTGAATAGTTCAGGTAAACACATTTGTCATTCAGGTAAACACCAGCTTGACCTAACTCAACTGAAACTAAAAAACCGTAAATTTAATGCGCATGAATTCGACTGAAGTTCACCTTACCAACTACCGACTTACATAACTAAATCATGGAGTTGAAACTAGCTAATTACCAAATAGCATATATACATACATTGCTGCAATTAATCTATATGTTACGCACAGTAACTTTGTAGCTCACAGAAAACAACAAAAATTGCAAATTGTACTAAAATAAAAATTTGGCCACACTTTGTGGCCAAGGATTTTCCATTATTATCAGTTAGCAGTTGCAAACCTGTCCAACATTGCAGATTATCCTGACCAATCCATTCTGCTGATGCCAGACAAGTAGTGTCACTAGATGTCAGCATTGTGCCATTTGAATAAAACAAGTCTCCTCCGTTAGAACAAGCAAACTTTCCTGGTGAGTTGAATATTCTGGAAGTTGCATTCACAATAACATCATATGGAAGTGAGGAGCTGCATTCTGTGTTGTGTGCAGAACAGAACATGTGTGAGGTGCCAGGTCTATTGATCCTACTCGCAATCAACCAGAAACAAATTTACAATTATTTATTGTTGAATGTTTTCTTATTCGTTCTAGCCTCTTTAAAAATTGGTTACAACAGAAGAATTTTAAGGAAAATATTGATAAAGGCCAGCTAACGACATCTCAATAAATAATAAAAACAGCTTCGAAAGCAAATAGATTAACAAGTTTTGAAAAGTATTCAAGAAAAAATGCCCGCACTAAGTATCACAAGTTTGCTAAGTCACAGCACATTCTCTGTTGCAAGCTCTCTCTTGGTTCAAGGTGGAATTTGGCACAGTGCATGAACTATGAGTTTAACATTCTTTATACAATGTAAATAACCCATTTTGTACATCTCATTTGGCAACAAAAGCAAAATTTAGCTATGGTTAGGGGTGTTATTATTTAAAATACTCATTTGTATTTAATTCTGTTTAATGAAATGTTCCTTTATAATTCAACAAATCTTCACGTGGTTAATGGTTTATTTCACAAATCGAGCTTGTCAGACACAATATATCTTAAGGAAATAATGTATACGCCAATAACTAGATCAAGAACAAAAAAATTCTTAAGAAAAAAATAATGAAGCCATTTATGAATCCCTCAGACCTTTACAGAATCCTCAGATAGATAGTTACAATAATTAACCAATGAAGTAAACTCATGCATTTATAATTAATCGACAATAACTCTATTTCAATAACAAAAGGTGCTCAGCTGGTGAATAAATTCTCGTATGAACCAACTTTTAGCAAACCCATGTGGGTCTGCTTCGTCAGGGCAGATTACAATAAGAGAATCTCTGCCCTGACGAAGCTCCCACAGACCCACATGGGTTTGCTAAAAGTTGGTTCATACGAGAATTTATCCACCAGCTAAGCACCTTTTATTATTGAAATTATGATAACTCTATTTGTTAGTTCCTAGTAAATAACCAACACGTTTCACAGATTTTTGCATGAATAAACAAATATGCTGTTTCATTTTGTTTCTTTACAGTAAACCCATGAATGCCATCTAAATATAAATACATTTATGTGAGTAAATTAATGATACATGCAAATGTTTATACTAATGATACATGCTTACCTTGCACTGTTCTATTGATAGGACCTGGTGTGTTGGTAGCAACAATGCATCTAACTTCGATATTTATATCCCTAGCAACAAGTGGTTGAGTGATTGTCAGTGTTGTTATTGTGTGATTTGTTCCATCAATTGTTTGTTCAGTGCAAGTGATGCTGTCATATGTGCCTGGTGATGAAACAACACATCCACCAAATATTCCTGAATAAAACTGAGCACCACTTCCACTGTCCAGCTCTCCTCCATAGAACCAAAAACATGCATCAGTATTTGATGTTGGTGTTGGAAACTGAGCAGTTACGATAAGATTGTTGAAACCGGTTGCCAGTGGATTATACGGAGGATCAGTGCTGATTGTTGCTGATACGTCTGCAAAAAAATAGAATTAAAATATAATTTTAAGGTTAGAATTAAAATTAGAATAGAATTAAAATTGATTTACAAAATTGAAATTTTTTGATTTCCAAACATGGCTTTAGACAAACTTCATTTATGACTTAATTTTAGCTGCAGGTTACTTAAGTTTCCCAACAAGAGTTGTGCTATCTCTTGTATTAATAATGATATAATACCTGTTATTGTCATTAGAACTCCTAACAAAAAACCAATGCTCATCTTAATTATTTTACTTAAATATAGATTTGCTAAAAAAATTAATTAGTAAATATAGTTTGACATCAACTTAAAATGCTGATATGTCAGTTGAATATTTTCATGAACTTACAACTTTAATGCTTTCAACTGGATATTTTGTCATGCAACATTTTAAAACAACAACATTATAAACTGACTCGGCATTGCTGCCTCGCTTCTATAGAACTGTGCCTGGATGAAACATGTATTGACTAGCTTCCTTCTGCAATAAAACTTTATAGTAACAATTGGTTTTAGAGTAGTAAACATACTTTCAAGTGTTTTATACCTATTAATCAATCTTATGCAAGACCTATCTTCTTCTTAAACAATTTTCTGCTTGGCATAAAGTAAAAGCCATCTTGCGCTACTCAACTACTTCCTCATTTAGCTGAGTCAGAAACAAGTAAATCATCACACACTCTCCAGCCATGACGTTTGTTCTATGTTTAGTCATTCATGTGGGTTTTGATTGCTCTCAGTGACCAGTTAACCAACTGGTTAACTTCCTTCTACACTAAGTATCAATTACAACGTATCAGTGGAAAACGTTTAGGTTTATTTTTGTTTTGTTTGTTGTCAATGGATTCATTGTCATCATAATAAAAAAGCAACAATTAATGCAATTGTGGATGAACACCACACGACAAGAATATTTCTTCTTGAGGAAATAAATCGAACACATGATATTACTGTTGTGCTTAAGTTATATTAGCATTTGGGGAAACAAATTTGTCTCACACACATGTAAAGTGCACAATGTAATTTAAAATTTTTGTTATGATTGAGAGTTCATATTCAAAGTTTAATGGCGATTATGATTTGATCTGTTCGTCTGTTGTTGTAAACGAGTCACATCGTCATAACTTTTCACGAGAATAACTTCCTGGGGTCCGGTCTTCCACCAACTTCCATCACTGTCTTTGACACTTGTGTCTATGTTTATGTTGTAAATACCTAGAAGAAAAAAACAAATGCAAAATGATCACGAATAAAATTATACTTTTCTGATCCTTCTCACCACGAAGAAACAAGCAATAACAAAGTAGTAGGAGAAAAAAATTGGAGTGACGACTCACCTGGCACTGGGAAGCTGACTAGAAATTGAGAACTGAAATAATCATTGTGAGGTTCAACAATCTGCTCCAAATCACAATCATTTTCCACTTCCTGTTTTATTTTGCAAATAAAGAAAATTGTGAAAGTGATCACTTGTGTTTGAGATAAAAAAGAATTATTACTTCAAAATCAAAAATATAATAAATTGAGCATTTGGTATATTGACCATAGTTTTATAAAAAGTTCCAAGCCATTTAGACAAACCTTTGTATTTTGCATCTTTGATTGCCCCTGTTTGGTTTTCTTCATCTGAAGCTTGATCTTTGCAACGTTTCGAAACTTTTCTTTTACTGAAGTTTCTGCGTCCTGGTATGATGAGGCAGCAGCGCCATCTTGTGATTGTGTATTTTCGTGTTGAATAACCCCCTCGACTTTCAATGCAAGTTGCTGGTTTATTTCGACAGAGACAGGCTCGTTTGATGCATGTTGGTTGGGAGATATCGCCAACTATAAAGTGAAAAGTTTTCTAAATATGAATGCTCGAAAGGACGCCACACAACGTGAGCTCATTTTGAGTTTCGAGAAAACCTCTAACTTCTATTTGCAAAGGTTGACGCTGATTTTCCACCTTGGTGTGTTACCTTTATATTTGTCGTTTGCAGACTCTGATAGAAATATCTCGGGTAGGAATGTGGAACTGACAGTAATATGGAGGAACACTGCATCAAGCAATCTGCTTGCTGGAAACAAATTGAAACAATTTCAATCGATTTTAAAGCTTTTTATAGAATCTTTAAATTTCCTTGCACATTGATCATAATAATAGCAGAAAGTTGTACGTAATTCACTTAAATATTAACTCACGACATGCGATATAGGTTGGGCTGGATTGTCTGTTCGTAAAACATCTTGCAATTTTAGTAGGACACTTGCAAAAGCTTTTCTGACAGCCTAAAAAAATAATAAAATAAGTAATAAAAAAATATCAATTCAGAATTGACCAAGATTGTTGAAACGATTGAAAGTTGCTTAACACCAGTGCATGTGTGTGTGAGTGTGAGTGTGAGTGAGAGAGAGAGAGAGAGAGAAAGGATACAAACAGAGAAAAAGTTCATCCTACCTTTGTATAATGGTCATCATCATCACTTTGGGGAAGATTTTCTAAACCACCATTTTGTAAAACCACATTCCGCTGCCCAACGCTAAACAAGCAAAGTAATGTTTGATGTTTTCTAAATATGAACTAGAAGCACTAAAACAAAAATTATTCAAAATTAATTGTCCTTTAACTGCATATCTTCCTACGTAAGTTTGCAAAAACTCTTCTTAAAGTTTCAATTCAATTTCATTGACAAATTATGAGTTAAAAGCATCAAAACATATTAAATAGTCGAATAAATGTTTGAAAAGTCACCTTAGCCTAATATCATGAGAACAAAAATACCAACTCTAATACAATAGTCTGTAATTTTCTTATCAGTAGCCAAATGCAGTTTGTAATATGACATTCAATGCTTGTAACTATGCGTGAGATGGCACAAGCTCTTTACACAAAAGACAGCAAAGCAAATTTAAAATCTGTCAGAGTTTTAACATATGTGGGTAATTTGAAAGTTTAGGCATTGATATAAATACTGAGTATAGGGAAAACATGTCAACTATTTTAACCCAAGCTACATTTGTCGTTGCACAGCTCGGAATGTTACAGTGTTGGTGATAAAGACCCATATAAATGTGTTAAATTACTGTTTGCAAGCGATAAAGAACAGTAATCATGTTAACAACTGCATTGGATTCAACGATTCAATTCAAATACTTCAACAGGAAGTTATTCTACTACAATGGTTCCCAACACTTTTCAGCAAATACAATTCCATGGCTCCATAAATCGTGTGCTAATTTTTCTTTTCGGAATTCTTAATAGCAAGCTGGGCATCGGTGGTTTGAAAAGGTTAACTTCGCAGCTTTTATAATAAAAATTTTTGTGACTGTAAGATTACGCTGCTTAACCCTTTGTTTTTGTCCGAAATCTCGTGGCACCCCGGTTAGCAAACACTGCTTTATTTTACTAAACATCTGATCGTAAAACACATAAAATACCTTCTTGACAAAACCAAAACATCAATTGCTTGGGCCATAACAGAGCAGGATTGTTGCAATCTACAAAAAACAAAATCGTAAAATATCAACACTTTAAACTTTGGCATGTACAATTCAATAGACATCTTACATGTTAATATTGATGAGCGTTCGTGGATCCGAGTCAAAAGAGGTCATGTGAAGTTCACTGTAGCCAGTGGCAACAGAAAGAAACCAATCAGCACACGCCTTCATCTAAAGCAAGTCATGCATGAGTGAACACCAGACAACAATCGTCACATAATAAACCAACTGTAAACTATAGACGATAAAACAAACAGGCAGATAGACGACAAACAAGCATTTTCCATAATAACTTTCAATGAAATAATCTGTATATTAAGGATTTAAAGGTATTTGTGACTCAAGAAATAAATACCTGCGTCAGCAAAATGCTGCTGGATGTAGAAGGCGAATCGCTTGACGAGCTCTCCAGGTTAACTGTGACCGACGAGATAGCAGGAGGAGGACACGTGCGTACAAGTGAGCAAGCGTGCACAAGCTGAGAATGAGCCTGAAGCATTTCACAACGCAGCCTGGCGTACGTACATTGAAAGTGAAGTGTATGGTTTGGTGTCACTGCTGCCTGCAAAGGAAAATGTTATTTTTTATCGCATTATTTTTCTGTAATATTTCTTTTATATTTCTCCCTGAAGACAGGAAAAAAGAAAACGTTATGTTTTAAAGTTATTCTTTATGGTACTAAAACAATTTCAACTCTAAAACTAAACTGAACTATTTAAGATAATAATCAACTAAACCAGGCCTGGCCAACCCGCGGCTCTTTGCCCGGTATTATGCGACTCTTTCGTTCATATTGAACCTCCGAAAGAGAGCACATTTTAGGCAGACAAATGATACAGAAAAGTAATCTCTACTGGCTAATGTTGAATTGATATTTGCTAAAAAATGACTGATTACATCAGACTTCGACCCAGAATAAAGATGATGAAACTGAAACAATATCTGATGCAGTATTATGACGTAATAAGAAAAAGTGTCATAAGTCATAATGTTTATGATGTGGCCCTTCGCGGTTAACACAGTAAGAAGTGAGGTTCTTAGTCTCTGACTGGTTGGCCACCCCTGAACTAAACCATCAACAGGTATAAAAAGGTAAGAACTTACTGTCAACGATGTCATTGCTTGATGGTAATGCTGGATGACTTTTGACAGCTGTGTGCAGTTCTCTGCTTTACCTGTGGTCTTGGAACCAGAATAATGTGCACAGATCGTCGATTCTGCCAATGACAAACTTGCCAGAGCTTCAAGCCAGAAGTAATGATGCTCAGATGCGACGGAATTGAATATGTGTGAAAATAACTGGTGAGCAGTCCCGTGTTGACCCTAAACACAAAGGAATCTCTCAATAAACCTTTTAGGTTTTACGTACCTAGCAGTACGTCCCTGCAGTTTTACGTACCTAGCAGTTGCAATAAGCGCCACAAAATCATGTAAAACCATTTTATTAAATAAAAGTTATGTTAAATATGTTTCAAACAACAAATATTCCTTCTTACAATCAATTCACCACAATCAATCAAAACAGTTGAGTGACGCATTTAAACATTTAAATGGTTGATAAATGCACATCACCGACACTTCTAATTAACTTTCAACTCACCATTCTAGAAGCTTGTCTTGCTATTCTATAGACTGTCCAGTGGTTGAGGCAAGATAATTGGACGAGATCAACCAATTGGTTCTGCTGAGATGATTGTCCTCTCTCTTGATTGGATAGAAACAAAAGAACACACAAAAGTGTCTGAAAAAAAGGTTGATTTTAAGCGATTCTACAGTATTCGCTGTGCAATATACACAGAAAAAGGGCACAAAATACATTGGTTAAAACTGTGTGTATTATAACAGGGTATTTCATGCATGGTGGCTGTCGTACCACAACAAAATGTTTTCAGCAATATCACACAACAGGAGTTGATAGAAAACATTTCCACAATTTGATAAAAACATTTTTCATGTCTCTCACCGCAACAGCTTGCTGAGTTTCTGCCTCACTTCCGACTAACTCCCGCTTAAGAAGAGATTTTATCAACGAAAGGAACTTTGAGCTGTAATTTGACAACAGACTGCTGGAGTGGCTGAGAATGAGAAGAAACAATTTTTAGTTGCAGGGAATTTTCGTACATTTTTTGTTATACCATAATTTAACAATACAGATGTAACAAAGACATGTGCTGTTACCTCATAGAAGCAATCCCGGCTATTGTCTCCAGCAAAATCTGACTGGTTTCACTCGGAAGAGAAATTCTGTCATTGGTGGAAACCAAGAGACTTATCATTGCTTTAATTAAACGAACATCGGCGCTTTTGGAGAATGCACAGACGAGTCGAAACGAAGGAAGTATCATCTGCAAACAAAATTAGTAACCTTATGACCATTTTTGTGGTTTTAGCAATATTCATAAATCAAGTGGTTTAAAAAAACATTCATACTTTTAAAGCTCGTCGATCGACCTTGCTCTTCTCACTAGATGGTGCTAGAATAAACAAAAGTGCCTCCATGGCATCTAAAACTTCATTACAGAGATCTTCGTGGTGTGGCATCTTGTTCCTGGTTGCATGCCGCGCCACTGACGCAAGCAACTTAGTGGCAAGTGCCGCTTGGATCACGTCCAGGTCATAGCAGCATTGCCGGCACAAGTTAAGAAGCGGCTCACCTGTTTTTTGTTGATATCAATCACGTTGTTAAATTCATATTTCTAGCTAGTTTAAGCAAACCAGATCATTTAAGTGTGACAACATAAGCATTGCTTCACCTTCTTCGATACTGATTTCCACTAAGTAGCCTGATTCTGACAGCGTGCACAAAACACGAATGATTCCTCGTTTCAATGACACAGACAGAGTTGAGAGTTGAAAGGCCTGACACAAAGCATATGAATGTGTGTGAATAACATTTAAATCATAATTCTTGATACTTTGAAAGAACAGTCAGTGCTTTAAGGTAAACTTTAAGGTTGAATTTTGTCGTCTGACAAGCTTTGAAAGCGAGCTCAGTCTAATGTTAATAACGTCGGCAAATGAACTCCTGTTTCAACGAATTTGAAAGTAAAACCTTGCAGAGTGCAGAGCTATCTTGGTTTGTCCATAGATGAGGAGCACTCTTTGCAAGGATGTTCAGGTTTCGGAGAGAATCCATCTTCACTGCTTCTCTTGGATCGCATCTCAGGTATTGAAGCAATAATTCCACCTTTTGTGTATGAGACAACGTATTTCCACAAATAGTAAAACACAAGAAAGTGTTTCAAATATTGAAGTTGCACTCAAGAAAACTTAAAGGTGACATTACAATTGCGTTTGTTTCGCAAACATAGAAATAACTTTTGTGAAATGGGAATTGTCGCTCTGAAGTGAGTCTCCTTCGCATAGACAACACAATTTTCCTTTTAACAGATTTCTATGATAAAATTCAATATTTTTCTTCATACCTGGCTAGGGATGTCGATGAATGAATGAAGTGCCAGTTGAGTCAACACATTCAACGTCGTCAAAACAAAGTCTTGAGCAGGATAGGAGGGCAGTAAGTCCTGGAGGATTTTTCTTGCCTTAGTCGAAATCTGAGATTGAGAAAATCTTTTGTCACACTGTTTCACCACCAAAAGCACAACAGGTAGTAATACATGTCAATTGGTAAAATGAAAACCCGTAAATATGACAACGACAACAAAGTCACATTTTATGATGCAACCAGTTTTCCAAGCAGATTAAGCTTACCTGGACAGTGTAGTGCATGTGCTGCATCACTGGTATCAGTTTTAACTTGATTTCAAGTGGAGTTGAAAGTCCTGCGACAAAATTACGACTTGAAATTCAGTTGCAAATTGAAGATAAATTGATAATAATATATATAATAATAAAATATGTAGTCTGCATATTGACCATAATCCCATCAGAGTCAGACACTTCTAACACAAGAGAGGCCACACCTTGTAACATGGCGGATATTTTGTTACAAATACTCGACGCAAACTCTCTGGAGTAGGAAGCGAACTGGATTGTGGCAAAGATGGCGGCATCCTGCTCGACCCGGTCGTGAGAATCAAGTCCCTGCTGGATGCTGTGATGAGCGTTCTTCTTCTCACCGATGATGCAGGCCACGCTCCCCAACATCCTGGTGTGACACATATGATGTTTATTACCGGTATGGCAAAACAAAAAATTGAAAATGATCCAGATAAACGCAGAACAAGAGAGCATATTATAGTGTTCATGTGCTCTCGTTTCCTTGTGTTGAAGCTAAGGGAGGCCCAAAGCTTCATAACAGTATGATTTCAAAAGGTAGGCCACAAAAACCGAAAAAAAATTGAAAACAAAATAACGAACCGCAGTGTTATCGCGCGAGCGTATGGGTCGTTGCTGTGGATGACGGTGTATATTCGCTTCATAAACTCATCGATGTTGAGGATTTTATCCAAGTGCTTTGTGCTCTGTTGGGCAACTCTCATGATGCAGATCCTCGTAAAGTTGTTGCTAAGCAACAGACATAAACAAAATGTAAGTTTTTTGTGGTTATAGTTATTTTAAGTTAACTATTAATAACTAATTACCCGGTACGAAAAGCATCAGCAAGTTTTAAAAACGCGGAATTGATTAAAATTGGGAATGGAAATCTCGCAAATAGACTCGGAAATCTGACAATCGCTTCACATTGTTCCCAAACCTTGTGTGTCCGCAAACCTTGTAAGAAAGAAGTTTAATGCAAAGTGGAAGTTAAACAAAGTATAACTTACTTGTCACTATAACTTTTTTAATATATCTCTATTATATATAAATATAAGATATTAGCTGAGCCACACCTAACGGTGGGCGTGAAGATTGCCATTACTTGATTGGTATTTCTACCAGCAGGTTCAAGTCGGCATACAATAAAAAGCTGAGTAACAATTAGATAAATCTTAAATTTAAGAAGGTCACCTTTGTCCAACTCCATAAGAGCAGAGTTTGCATCTTGTTGGTGCTCATCCATTAGAAAGTTCTCATCAAAGGTTATGCAATTGGTGAATACACAAGTTCCCACTTTCGTCCACAACTCTAAGTAGTGAACTCCAGACAATGTTTGAGAACAACAACAACCATTTTATGTGAAAGAAATTGTTTACAGCTTACTAAGTTTTAGACTATCTGCAACCTGTTAATCAGATATGTATATATAGATGTATCAAATCATAGACATCATCATATTTTTAGTTTGGGTTGGAGCTCCTCATAAATCACTCCGACCAGTTAGCGATAAGTCTTGCCATGGCAGCTACAGACAAACATTTATGCCACAGACATGCCTCTAGCCCAGCACAAGCTTTCGGAGGGTATCGTGAAAGGAGACCAACAGAAGGTACATGCAAAAAGATTAAGGCAATCTTACTGCACTAGATGGCCAAGAAAGCCAACCTAACAAACCACTGTTGATTTCTCCAACTTAGCCATACGACCAGTAGCTTTTGAAACTATGATTTAAATACAAAAATTAGCTGAAATAAACAAACTTCCGTGGAGCATAACACAAACGTAACTATGATCACAAATCACGGTAGGTTAAAGATAAGCAGCTATGACTTATGAGAATAAGTATGCAAAAAATTGATTTTAGCTATTTAGGATTTAATTTAAGATAGGTTAACTTTTGGTCATTACATACTATGGTCAAAATCCATTTCATAACATAGCATCCATTCTTTTGGTTACTTTGTTATAACATTTACTGGTAAGTTTACATTAACAAGATATGGTTAAAATTATGTTCTTTTTCCGGCGAAATAGTGGCAGCCTTTATTTTACTGATATTGTATTTAAAACTAGCACAACAGAAAGCATACCATAGGAGTTAAAACGAAAAAAATTTCTAACATTATCGACTTAGCTGATGTGAAAGTTACGTTTTTTCCGAAAAACAAACCTACAGTTTAATTTTTTACTAAAAAGTAAGTGCATGTTATTTTAGTTTAATTAACATGTTTACAACCCAAAAATAACTTAAATAGACGTATTTTAGCAGAGAGAAAATTTATAAGTTAAGCGAAGCCAATTGGTGTATCGCCTGTTTCGAAAATTTACATGATACACCGGAGATCTCCAGCGTGGCAAAGGAGCAAATATCGTTACGTCACTGGTGTAAATATCAGCTTTAAGCTTTTATGACGTGGCGTCACACAGGCCTAATCATGTCACAAGAAACAAGCATGGGCCTATATACGGCACAAAGATTGCAAGTGCGAACCAACGGCTTTCCAATCGGCTCCATTAATTTCAACTAAGAGTTGGGTTATGCCTGGTTGCGGCGGAAGATAATTAGAATTTTAATGTTGGTGTGACGTAATAAATAGACCCTAATTATTTGGCGTAAATCTCCGTGGCTGTGCTAAAATACAGGCTTTCCATACAGCTACAGCAATACAGGGCGTTTCGACGGTTTCGTGTTGCCTCGCCCACGAAATAAGTAAGCAGGGCGTCTATGTGATATCTGATAATTGCACCACGGCTAGCTCGGTAATTGGGGCTTTTAAGAGGTGAAAAATAATCGCCAAGTTTCAGACCTTCAAAATTCTAATTGCGACGATAAGGATAACTGTAAGCCTACACCAATCAAGCACGCTATCTGGAAACGACTGATGTTTGAAGGCAATGATCCTAACAGGGGAATAACCTAAGACCACACAAAATGTTTTTTTTGAGACTGACACAGACATCAACAATTTTTCACTTGAAATAAATGTTTTTGCTTCTCTACTTCAAAGCTTGATGACTCTACACTATTCATGCAATTTCCTTGAGCAAGGCGTTAACACTTGCTTTTGTTCATTGACCCCAGTAAACAGCTCCACACAGTGGGGCAAAACAACTTCAACAGTAACCAAATTACACAGGGCGTCAACCGTCAATCAGAAATGGCTCCGAACAGTGGGTAACGGGAGCTTGGATTGAACCATCAGCCGGATAAATGGTGCAAGACTTATAACAAGCAAATATTCTAACATCACGCCTTAACAAATTTTTCATAGTTGCTACTACAAACACTTAATGCATAACTGCATTCATCAAACAGAGCTTCAATGCATTCTGTAATATTTCCAGCTAAAGAAAACAAATCAAACTTCACTTGCCTGCAATACGA
The DNA here is from genome assembly GCF_947623445.1 of Clavelina lepadiformis. NCBI lineage: Eukaryota > Metazoa > Chordata > Ascidiacea > Aplousobranchia > Clavelinidae > Clavelina > Clavelina lepadiformis. The sequence goes on from NC_135241.1 coordinate 24,499,571, forward strand.
AAAAAAATCACCTTACATTAAAAAGCACAAATGAAAATGGCATAGAAATTGCACAAAAACATAATACGGAATTCGTGATCAAAGCAACAGTGCTGCCAATCGCTGCTTTCAGTACAAAGCAAGGCTACAAGCCAAACAATTGCCTCATATCAGCCAGCGAAAGACGAACTCTGTTGTCAGTATCTGCTCCTTCCATTACAGCCTTGGCTATGTTGATCTTCTTTTCTTGAAGCTGGAAATGAATAAAAGTAAGCAGACGGCCTTAACATCCATTCTGTCACAATTCGTGCAATAAAATATTGGTACAATTGAGTGATATGAAATATTGGTACAATTGAGTGATATGAAATCGTACCTGCAATATTTGTTCCTCAACTGTCCCAGAAACAACAAATTTATGCACAAAAACGTTCTTTTTCTGCCCAACACGATAAATCCTGTCAAATGCCTGAAAAGGAAGGATATCAAAATGAAAAACAACAAAATATCTGTTCTGGGCAATCGAAATATCATCATCACAAATATCCAGCCAAATAATGAAATGAAAACGAATAAACAGTCACTTGTTTCTCTAAGGCGGGATTCCAGTGCAAATCGAGCAGGAACAAATGATTTCCTCCGACAAGATTTAACCCGACACCCCCAGCTTGCAGCGACACGAGCATTACCTGAAAATATATCGAGTTCTATAAAACATGTGACGCATCTTTATTACTGTTGAGAATTGTCTTTATTGCTGACGAATTATGACTTATCAGATAATTTGACAGCATCCGTTAAACAAAGCCGATAATGTGATAAAGATTTCAAAATTAGTCTTCATTTTAGCATAATCCACACGATTTGGTAAAAATATTAAATAGATAGTTTGTTGACCTTTGGTTTTGAAGGATTTCGGTTAAACTCATCGACCAAATCCATTCTTTTCCGTGCAGACACGCTTCCTTCGATTACGGCGTAACTGAATTTAGCTGCTTGTAGATGGTGGGCCAGTACACGCAACATGCTCGTCCATTGGCTGATGAACACGCATTTGTCGTTTGGTTGCTCGAAACTGTTGCAAAATTATGCAATTTTCAATTTCAGCAGAGATTTATTCCACTAAACTTCAGCAACTAAAAACTGACTCAAGTTTGTGGAGAGTGTCCATCACGAACTTGATCTTGCTGCTCGTGGAAGAGATTTCAAAACATTCACTTTTATCCTTGCCGACATATTTGTCCTTGTCCAATGATTTGCAGAAACTTGACTCTGATACGAAGAAACAAAATCAGATGTAATTAACTTGTGAAAAACTTTTTCAAATAAATCTTAAATAAAAAGCTTTCATGTATTTTATTTTATTTAAAAGTTGCCATGTTCTGTTTCTGTAAACAGCCAAAAGATATTCTTTTTTTTACAATATCACCAGTATTATCATTATTATTAACCTATCATATTATAATTATTACACGGTATTATTACATTACACGTATCCATAGATATCAAGCATCACCATTCCACAAAACTTCACTGTACTCACCGTCATTCAAATTCATCGAGCGGAAAAGATCCTCCACAGCGATAGATTCCTTTTCCTTTTCCAAAAGATCTTGATCAAAACTCTTACCCAGCAAGCTGAGATGACCACAGCATTGCCTAAGTCTGTTCAAGACACAGAGCACATGTGGCCCATATAGTGCAAGTTAAGATTTTATAACCACGCAATTATGTTTGCAAAAATCATAACAAGTGTGTGACAATGTCTTGTAATATTCTGTTTATTACAACATCAACATGTCCATTAATGTACCTCAGGAGCATAACAAGCAGGGAGGTGGCGGACATTTTCTTTTCGGGTTCATAGGTCAAATGATTCAGTTGACCGTATGGGCGTTTTACATCACAACTTTTTTTACCTCTGACCTGCTCATATGCCATGTACGCTGAGTGGGATTCCAACTTTAGTTTGTTGTACACCTTTGAAATTATAACTGAGCTAATATATTGTGACACTGTCATTTATAATATATCACACTTTTGGGCGATGACGACGAAGATTGTAGTGTAAATGTAAATTACACTTTCTCTCGTGATAATTTTTTAAACAACTCTGCATATTGATACCTCTTGTTCCACTTCATTGAGTTTAATGCGATGGATCTCAAAGTTTCTTTTTGGGAGAGGAATCAAAGGTTTTCCGTTCAACCCTTTCTGGCTTTTCTCTCTTTTAGAGGAAAAAATTGACAGCAGGGTTTCGACGTTACACGCAAATTATGTGAAGCTAATTTTAACTCTTACACAATTATGACATCACAAAAGTAGAAGAGTTGCTCACCTTCGCAATACGAGACTTGAGACGAGAGTTTTAAGCCGTTGCTTGCCAAGCTCACTTTTGTTGCCCACTTGGTGTCTCCATAACTTCCACTCATTAAACGGGTGACAATGTAAAAATTTAATCATCGCATACATATCATTTTCCTGGTTTTGAACTGGGGTTCCTGCAAAAACAATTCAAGTCAAAGATAAGACTTTCGAGATAAACGATTGTATTTAGTGTCATAACAATTCACCTGACAAAGCCCAGCGTGACTGAGAGTTCAAAGCACAGACCGCTTCACTCGTCTGACTTTTAAAATTCCTTATTTGGTGAGCTTCATCTAAGATTACTCTTCGCCAATTGATGAGAAACAAAGTATTTTCAGATCCTGAACAACACAGAAGAAGAAGTGTTAAAAGTGCAGATGAGGAGGAATGTAACTTGCCGCTGAAGAGACAAAGAATTCAACCTGCTGGCGGCTTTTTCTTTTTCTCCACATCCTCTGGTTTCTCCACTTTCGGCTTGCATCTTCGCACTGATGTAAAACCATTGTTTCAAACCATAGCATTGATTTAATTACGTATATTGAATGGTGATATAAGGCGCCGCATGTACCTATATCGTACGTTGTTATGACGACATCAAACTCTGCCAGCTTTTCGGCGTTCTTTTCACGCGAGCTTCCGTGAAATAAATGAATACTGAGCAGACCCTTTTTGCACCTACATAAAAATCACACACAGACCTCAGTAACCGGGGTATTGAAAGACAAGGGTCATCACCAAGTGGGTTTAAGCAATGCAAAAATTTCGCCCTAACCCAACGCAGATGCCGATACCATGGCGTGTAATCTTCAACTTACAACTTCATATTCTCTACTACCAAATATGGGCATAAGAGTAATCTCTTTATAAGAGAATAGAAGACGCGAGATGACAACTGACCTGTTTCGAATTTCGCTTTCCCAATGATATATCAGTGACGCTGGAGCAACTATTAACGTTGAATCTGTTGAAACCACTGTCCAAATGCAAAACATACAACATGGTGAATGTTTAATGAAGTAAGATAATCATAACTTTTATTTTGCTTACATTTTGTTTTCTTATCCTCAGCAGAATCCAACAAAGTTTCTTCAGCGGAAGCTGAAAAAATGAACATATTTACTATCCTTTACGGTGTCCAATTCATTTTAAAACGTCTAAAGTGGTCAAAAATTACAATATCTATTATATTTTAAAACATGGCGCATTTGTGAGTACAACTGTTCTTAACTTCTGTAAAATTAAGAAGTCTCAAATAAAACATTTCTTTACTATTTTCGACCGCAGTTGTTCCATTTTCTGTTGTAACTTTTTCTTTCTCTGTCCCTGGTAAAACAAATGTATACCTTTAAATATCGGAGAAGAACCAAACCAATCAATTTTTTTGTTATCAAATGACATGAAATTAACATAGAAAGGCTGAAGGACCACCACAGCTTGAAGTTTCATCAGAGGCTGCGTCATCGTCATTTTTATCTTTGTTTACGTCATCTGCATTGTCTTCGTTTTTTTCGTCGTCGTTTTCTTCTTCGTTCTTTTTGTCTTTATTCTATAAAGTTGACTAAAAACCTCTATAACCACAAATTTTGCATCATTGAGGAAATACACCGGTCCGATAACGAGGGATTTATAACTGAGTAAGCTTCCATATATTTACATCATAATGACTGATGGCTTGAAATTTTTAATGACCTGAATTTGTTTTAAAATCAACGAAATCATGGTGAGAGTTTTTCCGAGTCCCATATCATCGGCCAGAACTCCACCGTTGACAGACTGACTCTCTCTCCAAACCAACCACTGCAACGCTTGTTTTTGATGAGGCATCAACGACACCTTCGCGAATAACAACCGGTAACTTTTTGAAGACATCGACAGAACAGAAATAAAGACAGAACTTTATAAGTTTCACCGTCAAGCCATCAGGATCATTCAGTTCCTCGTCACTTGATGGACAGCTATGTAGTGAGCCGTGTAGTTTTTCTATTGCATCTGCAGTCATCTAGCATTATAACGTTATAACAATAACAAGTGATACAGTTATACCGCAGTGTAGCTGTAATAATAAATGGGAATAATATTTTGAATGATGCAGACAAGTTAAGAAATTTACCTTCTGGATGGTATCTAAGCGTTTTATTGTCATTCTCCCGCCATAATATTGATCAGTATCTTTCTTCATTTTTTCATCAGCAAAGTCTGGTTCTTTGTATGCAGAGGTTTTAAACGACAAAATCCCTATTTTAAAATCTTCTTTATCCAAATCAGCTGCATTCTTCGAGGAAGGTCTTGGCAAGATCGTCTTCTTATCATGGGAGATGGGATCACTTTTATCATCAATTTTGACCAAGTGCGTGTTTTTCAGCTTCAATTCTAGTTCCGTGATCTGATCCTGGATTCGTCTGCCTCCATCTGGGAGCTTGGAAATGTCCAAACTTCTCATAAGACTCTGCTTCTGATGAAGTTGTTGTCGAATCTTTTCTCGTACGGGATTTTCAAAATTCCTGTTAACAGATCCTGATGCGCCGAATGAACTTCCTTGTGGTTGCTTCAATGTCGTCTGATGCAGCCTCTTTATCCCATCATTTTGTCTTTCATTGCTTGGCAGCTTGTTCAATACTTTCTTCTGATTGACATTTGCATGAGGAGCAGAATTATTATGCCGTGTTTGAAATGGTTCGTGAGGGATCTGACATGGGTTGATATGTTTCGGATGATGAGGATCAGACTGGAATAATTTCTCTTCATCATTATCTTCTGCTGAAGTCATCGGACCTGATTTTTCTTCCCGCATTATATCAACTGCAAGGGGCTGATATTTTCGATCAGGGTTCGGGACCAGAATGAAGTTTAACCTTTCACCCCTTGCTAGTCTCGTTATCCCGGCATTTTCAACATGTTTTACATGCAAAAAAGCATCGGTAGGTGGATTTGTTTCACACTGAGCAAAGCCATATTGTTTGACGTCACTATACCAAATCACACGTCCTCTTACCCTGCCACTTTCAGGATGAGGAAATTTCGTATTGTCCCCGACCATATTTTTCATCATAATTCGAACTGCAACCGGCTCTTTGACTTGGCCTTTTTCTTTGAAGAGATCAAAGATTACATTCTGGCCGACTTCCACGTTTGTATTCTTATCAATCATACTCACCTTGGCGAAGTAATAACTCTGGGATTTTTCGTTTTCTTTGATGAACCCGCACCTTCTCTGAGCATCATAAGACGTAATTACACCGTTTAAAGGCATAGCAAAACTGTTAAAACATCAGCAGCTTTCCTCACAAACAAAACTTCTAGTTTTTTTCACGGCTCACTTTGGCGCTTAACCTTAATTTACCTTGAAGAAGAATTTCTAAATACTCTTGCAGCTACAAAACCTTCACATCACGCGCCAAATCATTGGACAGCTGTTTAACGCATCACTGATCACAAATAATGTGCTTGCCAAAACACTCGTGTCAGTCGTGTGATTTTTTAGCAGAATTATAGTTATTTGCGGAATGGATTAAGTAGTGCAAAATTTATTTCTGTTACCTAGAAGTTAACATTTTATCACTCACATGCCAAACCGGTTTAAATATGACTTCCGTCTTTATTGATCGCCACTCATATGAACGAGTTCAGCTTAGTTTGTCAGATGCCACACGCAGCATACCGGACGCCAGAAAAAAATTATGTTCTAAACGGCAGAGACTGGTTGCAGTTAATACGGCAACACTTTTCATTTAACAGTTTATTTTACAAATTATGTTTTCTTTTAAAAGCCATCTTCTGGAGGTGGAAATGAATATGCTTTCATATAAAATCTACGACGCGTTTTTCGAGGCGTGGCTTGTTCTTGAAGTATTGAAAAATGTCCCAAATTAAAAACGCAAAACGTTAAACAGATCACTCTTTCCTCAACACAATCCAGGATATAATCAAAGATGAAAAATAAAGTTACAAAATTACTGGGAAAATCAACAAAGCAAAAAAAGAGACATGGTTTTAAAAGATGTTACTTAGAATATTAAACTGTTGCAATCAGTAGAACGAAATCAAAAATATTCATAATACTCTCTTATCTACGACACAAACAAAGCAAAGCACATACACGTATAGTCCAGTTTTAGTATCAAGTATAATTGACTTGATAATTACTATTTATAATGTTTTAAGCTGCTAACAATGAATGGCGTTTTTACGAGAAGAGTGAAGCTATAGAAAGCAAATGACGCACAAAGTAAAACAATGGGATTATGAACGTTTTGGCGACAAAATAATTTATAAATCGAAAGACACGAGGTATAAATTAATTTTATTTAGCCTATACTTCATAGTTGTTTAATAGTTTATATCTATGTAAAGTATCATTGTCGATTTTAAATCGCGCCAAAACTCTCCCCAGTTCGAAAATAAAGATTGTCATGCCACATGTAGCCTACCACTTGCAAGCGCCAATAACTATTTGCACTCTGTGTTTTTGCATGCTTCGTTCTGCATGATTTCTATGGTTTTTTGGGTTAACTCATTTATCCAGAGTCAATGCTACCGCGGAAAGACTTTTCAATTTTTTCGGAAGCAGCCTATCTTAAAAATAGCGGCGTTCGTAATCTACGCAAATTATATCGTATATGGGAAGATATTTCTGGCTTATTGACGTGTGATCTGTTCACTAATGACGTATTTGAAGCTTAAATGAAACCAAGGCTAGCACTAAATTATTGGTCTGAGTACGGTGGGCCTATCAGTGAATTTTTATGGCATGATTAGGACCCTTCCGAATATTACGTCATGTTCGGAACATATTTCCTGCGGGGCCTATTATTATGGACTGCTGTTTATATGTTGTTTGTTCGATCGATTGATTTTGACGGCGGAAGCATAAACTGATGAAAAGTACCAACAAACGACATATTTTAAGCCAGACAAAGTGCCATCAGATTTAGAACAAAAGATCAATAGTTAAATCGATAATTAACCGTTCCAATTTTTTGATTCATCACAAAGAGTTAAAAATAGCAGTTTTTTTTGGTCCACGAATAACATAGAGTTTTTCGAAGGCCATGTGCCGGGGGTGGATATTGTGCGTGGTTCCCCTGGTTATCAGTGATGTAATAAAATATGAGCGAAAACATAAACGAGACTTGATATTGGGTATAAAAGAGACCAAGATGTCGAGATTGGAGACAGACTCGTGCGAACCAGATCTGGAAATCGTCTAGAAATCAGCCCAAATCACTCGTCGAATAATCAAGAATAATTATTAAGTTACTACGTAATTGAGAATATTAACCAATAAGGTATGGTGGAAATCGTCAACTTTCAAATTTGCCGCCGATTTTCAGTTTTTCTTCTTCTTTTTACCTTCGCTCCGGCCCTATCAAACGCAACCTCCCGTCGCCAAGCTTTAGTGTCAGGAAGACTGAATTCTCTGAAATCGCGACTGAGTTTCATGAAGATTGGAATCGACAAAGTACTGACGAGATATGTGAGTTTTTCTCTACTTACATAAATTGCAATCGATGTGTAATTTCTCGTGCAGCTTTATTATTTAAGTGCAGAAGTGCAGTTTATGAATCATAGCAGTTGCTTTCTAGATTTCCTCAGAGATGGAATGCACCAGTACTTTGGCTTGTCGTGTTCCTTCAACCAGCTTAAAGTTGTCAATTCTTCCGTCGCGAGCTGATATGGAGGTCAGTAGAGTTCATCCGTATCAGATAAACGGTGTCTTTGCTTTTTAACATTTTTGGCTGAACTAGAAAATAATCAGTTTAAAATAATAGATACTGATCGCGATTTGTGGATTAAATTTTGCTTGCAAATTACGTTTATCGTTGAGTTGCATTCATTAAATGCAGACAGACGATTGGAGGAAAGTTTTCGAAGTGAACTTGAACGGGCTTCAAGATTTCAACTTGTACTTGCACCGGATGCTAAGCGAAGACTCTCAAAGGACGACTCTCTCAGAAGCGAATCAGGATCTTTTGAGACAAGTCTGGAACACTGTCAACCAATTCATGTTCTTCTTCAAACATCATGTGAGTAACGGATCACTTCTTCATATCCTGCTGAGCTTACGTTATATTACAGGACTGAGCAACGGGTTCTGTATCATAGGGCTTTGATATCTTTGCAGTAACTAAAAGTGACCTCTTCCCTATAATAAAATATGTACAGATAAGTGAGTTCAACTTACAATAGACAAGGCGTGAAGTACAACAGAGGTTTTCATAAGAATACTTCATTTTCAGATGGAAGACATTTTCTGTTTCGAAATAAACGTGGAGCCCTTTGGACTCTACCCACCTTGTCGTTCTTGTGGCCAGAATACTCCCCCAAGTCGTACCCTGGAGATCGTTCGAAATTATCAGTTCATGATGCAGTTTTACAGCTATCTAGATGGATTCTCTAACTTGTATAATAAATTCTTAGTACGCGCCAATGTGCCTGACAGATGCGGATAAAACCGCCTTTGCGCGATCGTGATGTCATTTCGCTAAATTGTAAAACAAAAACATTTTCTGAAATTTTAATGAAAATTCCCTTTGTTTTTTATTTATTTATTTGTGGTTGTCACCAGATTTGTGTTGTCCTTTTTTCTTGATCTGCAATTTTATATTTTTGGTTTAATTTTGTTTCCGTCTGTACTCACGTCACTGCCTTTAACTAATCAATTGCCAGGTCGGCTTATTTATTTGTGCCTTATATGTCCGTTCTATGCATGCTTGAGAATTCAGAAATAAAACCTGATTTTTGAGAATTTATGATGGAAATTAAGACAGTTTTATCTGAATTTAGGGAAAATTTAAAATCTTTAAGAAAATATTTTACACCATCATTTCAGTTTTAAAGAAGTTTACGATTTCATAAAATTGAAAGCAGACTGGTCTTATAGATTCACCACTGACGTTGAGGCAACTCTCAGTAACGTAACGACGATTCGTGCGTAGGATTCCATACTATACGTAACTGTTGACGTACATTACATGGAATATACACATTATCGATTCGATCGACTGACTACTCACAAACGCCCGATTACGTGTGACATCATAGCTTACGTAAGTCGAAAACAAGTATTTGATCATCACCAGTTCTTTTAATATTATATGGGACCATGTAATAAGATAACGTCACTGTGACGTAGCACGTTCGCGAGGGCGTGATGATTGTGACGTGCTCCTGAGGAATGTGAAGAATTTTACAATTTCTATGTGGGAGGTTCATGCGTTAATATTTTCAACTACGTATATATCCTAACTACGGAATCAGAATCATAACTCCACGCGTAACATATGTAGGTATCATAACTCCTGGCAACTGATAAAATTTGAATCAAAACGTAAGAAAATTGTCAACATTTCCATCGTAGTTTAACGTCGGAATGTGTGAGCGTTCGATTGTGAAAGTGAAGAAATTGTTGAATATTTCACCACCAACGCATCACAGGGAATAAAGAGATAGCAAAAAACGACGTCACAATGCAAAGCCTTAAAACGCGTTGAACAAAGTTCAACAAAGAGTCCCATAAAAAGTTCATTTAACGCGCATAGCATAGCATGCAAGCGTAGCATAGCATCTGCAAAACATGGAGAAACTTTTGTTTTCCGAGTTCAAAGAAACTTCAAAACAAAACTCAAGCCCGAAACTTACACCTGTCAGAAGACACGTGCACGATTAATTTTAGTTTTGAGAAAGGTAGGAGAGCGGTGTATAACGTGCAATGGTTAAATGGATTACTTCCTCGATTCGTTGTGATGCTTGCAACCGGACAGACAAGAATCAGTTGAGAAGTTCCTAAACCGGATTATGGTCGTTTCTTATTTGCGAGAGAGAATTCTTTTCTTTATATCACCAATACCGCAAAGTTCGAAGTAAAATGATTTACTACTTGATGAATTTCCCCACAAATTCCCCTATTGTGAGAATGGCAACCAACAGTTGTTTGTGATAAGACTTGCCAGACAGCTGATAAGGTTGCTGAGTTTTCAGACCGACTTTACGTAAAACAGGTGGCGTCTGAACAGGCGGACATGCCTTGCTGTTACCAGGTTTTCAAAGACACTTAAAACTGCATGAAGCCCTTAAATATTTGGCTATTTTCCGATTTTCCGCATTAAGACACCGTGTTTACAGCAAGTCGATAATAACAATGTTAATAGAACTTCCCTTGGCACGATACGTCATTGGGGTCAGCAGGTGCAGATACAGGGCTGTTATCAGCATCTGCTCAACTCCCAGTCTGAGATTTAAAAATTGTTCGAACAAGTATAATTCTGCTCGGTCTGTGATTCATTTCTTTTCGGTTGATTCACAAAAACCTCGATAGGGATAAGTTGGAAAAGTAAAACAATGGAAGTCGGTAGCGAGCGTAAACACCAGATGCCTGATGGTAATTCCTGGCTTCACAGTCTGTAAATCAATTTCGAGTTTGTCTTAAAATATACTCGATGATGACGACGATGAAAATCTGTGGCTGCGATAACATTGGGATTGTCACAAAATACTTGGAATAGACGTCATAAAACACTTGATTGTTTGCTGTTTATTGGTTCTCAAATGAAAGGTAAAAACTTCACGTCACAACAAAACTGGGAAGGAAACAAAAAGGTCGTACTTGGTATTTCATTAGTTTTTCTAATCTGGAACAAAAATTAAAAAACTTCTAAAGCTGGTAAATGGTCCAACACCAACCGTTAGAGGGCGAAAGCAACTCGCAAACGTTAAGCAAAACAATGAACATGAATCCAACATGAAAAATCTTCACACTAAGTTCTTTTTAAGTAAAAACAAACAAAAGACCAACAATTAAGTTCTACGTTAACTTAAGCTTTCAATCCTATTCAACTCAGATTTTGTTGTTTCGAGTTGCTAACTTTCTTTTTCCGTTCAAAACGCAACCCTCACAAATGAAAGTGTACTCGCTCGCTTTAGATTAATTGCATCATGGAGCAGATGGACTGAGGTGCAATGAAAATGTTTGCTTGAACGGCAGCGTGATTTAGCCATAGTCCCGGGTTTGGTAATTATCATGAAAATTCTTATAGCTACTGCGTGAAAAATGTTAACAATTTTTCTTTGTCGCCCCTTGTCGGTGATTTGTTAGCCCAATTTTATCCGTTAAAAGACGCAGTGGAGCAGATATTTAGCAAAAGACTCCGCACGATGGTAACGCTGAAGTGAGGGCAGCAAACCCGTGGTCAGAGAAACGAAACAACTTTCAGGTCGGGAAATGAAATAACGGTGATGGATTTGATGAAGTGAAATGGGAAAATGAGTTGTCCGTTCACCCTGCAAGCACCAACCAAACCCTCTTGTCTGTTCTGCTCCTTTGCTGTTAGTAACGATCATAATCAGTAATTTTGGATACTTTAGAACAATATTGCCTCATAATCTATCGAACACTTTCCCTTCCAGAGCAGAAAAGTGCTATAGTGGCATAGAAAGCAATGACAACGACTTCGTGGTGAGTGGCGCTAATTAAGGGGAAAACTGGTACACTGGCACAATTAACCAGGAGTAGATAGGCCACACAAGTGAAAATAAAACAGACCCAGAAAGCTTATTTGACGATTTACTTGGTTAAATATTAAAAGATCGATACAAGCGACGCGTTTTCCTCGTCTCAAAACTAAGACGAAACTCAAACACCGCACTTTGCTAAAAATAACTTGATGGAAGTTGTAATCATCGTTGGAAGAGGTGAATGTGACGTCATTGTCAATGGCAGAATGGAGAAAACGTCATGTTGAGAGGTCGGAAATAAATTTACAGCTGAGGACGATTTTACAACTTAGAACGATGTGCTGAACTCGTTGTGGATTCTCTTGCCATATCGTATCGAAGTCAATTTCGGTTCCTTTGTTGCAAATGTGGCAACATCGAACAACCACGGCACTTCTCCTAACTTTTATACAATGTGACGTAATAATCCCGCTCTTTCTTATCACAGTCATTATATTTGTCTTCCACTCTGCAAACAGTTTGCGTCACATATTAATGAATAACCTGGGCATCTAATATACGAGTTAAGTATAAAACCGCTCCAACCTGTTTGTCGCGAACAAGGGCCGACCAATAACGCAAGAGATTGATATTGTTACAACTTATTTAGTGGAGTGATTTGGAAGTATCTGAAAGAGGAAGTATCGGTCCGATGCTGTAAGAGAGCTTAAATGATATCGTGTTCAAAGCATAAAAGTATTTTATTCTGTGCTTCAGTTGAATTGAAACTGAAGTAATCGCAGAAGACATCTGTGTAGTGCAAGATGGGACCAAAGCTGAGTTCAGTTTAAGGTGTGGTCCAAGCCTCCAACACGCATCAGCAATGCTGGCAACGAAGGTTGAGAAACTTTTGATCTTCCTTCTAAAGTGCTCTTTTGTCTTGAAGGTTGTGAAAAAAGCGCAATCCACGTTTAGGCTTAAAAATAATTTCAAAGCATAAAATTTTGAAATAACCTTTAGAAAGCTGACAGATTCCCATATTTTAGGTTAGATTTTTCTAATTATGAGGCTAAAGATATTTCTTGTGTACATAGGCTGAAATACGTAGCCGGGATTTATTTTTAAAACACAACTTTTTTCTGCAGTTTAGAGAACTTTTATTAATATATCATTTTTACAAGAAGAAAATCCAACAAAAATGGCGAACATGTGTCCTAATGTCGGTTTTTTCCTCGGATTTGTTGCTACGGTTGGAATCCTCTACACGTTGGCTTCGAAAAGCTGGAAACAGAATTCCCAAGTAGCCTCGCAATCCAACATGTACGGGGTCCATTCCTACGAGGGGTTGTGGGTCCGTTGTACAAGTCCTGTTCCCGGAACCTTCCAATGTGACACCTATGACACGTCCATTCTCGGAATACAGAGTGAGTACACTTCTAGGCTTTCAAAATTTGTTAGTTAATTCTGCATTAGTTAGTTTATTGAGTTTCTGTCTGAGATGTTTGATGATATTGCATGATTACTTGCTGGTTGATTTTACGCCTTTTTTGAAATCTTTTCATATCGTACAGTACAATACACTTACTGTAATTCATGTTAAATATTATTAACATTTTTCTAACCAAACCTATTTTTAAGAATTTCGTTTATATTTTCGTTTGATTTAAATTTTAAATTTGGTCTTTAATTTTAATAATTTAATTATTTATAAAATAAAATATTATAATCCATTATTTTATTTTATTAAAATATTGTATGTGGTATAAATTGTAATTACATAACTAAAGTCTACAGAATTAATTTAATCTTTTCATATCGTACGGTACAATACACTTTACTCATATCAAATATTATAAACATATTTCTAACCAAATCTATTTTTAAGAAGTTCGTTTCTTTTTTCGTTTGATTTAAATTTTAAGTTTTGTTTACAGTCTTAATAATTTAAATATTTATTAAAATAAAATAGTAGTATAATTATGCCTAAATTGTATTCATAATATACATTATTTATACTTACCTTAAATTGATTTGTTGCACATATATTAACTTGAATTAGTTTTATTTTTATTTTTATTTTTAAGAATCCATTATTTTATTTTAGTAAAATATTGTATGTGGTATTGATTGCGGTATAAATTGTAATTACATAACTAAAGTCTACAGTATAAATTTAGTAAATATTATTTAACAATACTAGAGTCCATCTAGCAATTTTCCGCTTTTATTTCTTCTGCTTGTTAGAACGGTTTGATCAAGGCAACTAAACGATCAAACAAATTGCATTTTACAACAATTGATGTTGTTCTCAACATTTATTTCTGAGCAATAATTTTCAACAGTTATTGGATAGTTTATTTTCTTGGCATTACTTTCTTTGACTTAAAAAAAACAAAATTCAAATTTCAAAACCAACAAGTTCCTGTATGTTTCCATGATTTGTAGCAACTCAGTGCAAAGGCTGGACGTAGCTTTAATAACAATATAAGCTTTCAAATAGGCTCAGCACTAGTTCAGTTGTTTCTCAGAAGAGCAATTGTTTGGTCAAAGTTATTGTCAATTTCCCAACGGAGATTGTGTGAGCTACTTGGTTAATTTGCAACTTTGGTGAAATTTGTTTCTTATTCGGCGCCATCGAGCTTGCTCTCACGTCAGATTGTAGTCGTAAAAATATTTCCCCGCACACACACGTTAAGTTTCTTGAGTTAATTTGAGCTTCTTTATTGTTTAGCACTTGCAGTCAGTTGCTCACTGGCAGGTGCTTGTTGATGATACACACATCTAAGTTCGAAAACAGAATGAAGTGAAAAAACATGGTATGATTGTGATGTCATACATTAGTATGGAGAAACTCAGCGCACAATGTCGCCGTTTCAAAACACCCTAAAATCTGTTACGATGTTCATTTGCTTTTCCTTATAAGGTCATAGGAGACCTATGTATGTAGGTGTTGGTGGTACTAGCACTTTTTATTACAAGCTATTATACCGTCACAAAGTAAGCATTGTTAAGTGCTGGCATTGTGAGAATGGGTATAGGTCATGGGACTTTAGGTCAGTCGGAATGATGACGTCATACTCTGCATAAGAATAATCATCATTAACGCGTCATCAATGAGAAGTCATTCCAGCAATGTTCTAGAATCTAGAATAATCGTCCAAGAACATGTCGATAATGGTTGTTTGATCTTTGTGTAAATCAAGCCAGTCGTTATTCAGTCATCAGAGCGGGCAATAAACGACATTTAAAGCGGTTATCTAAGAATCTTTCCTATTTGTTCTTTCCTTTCGTTCGTTTTCGAAGATAAATCAATCAGGCCGTTGCTTAGCGACGGTTGAAAAACTGATCGCTGTATGTGACGTCATACTTTTAACTGAACCAAGAAACGTAAATCTTCGATAGTTGAAGTTTTCGGCATAATTTACTAATCATTATACAGTTGTAGAAGCTTTGATTTTTTAGATATGCGAAAACGTCTCAATCTTAGGACCAATATCTGCGAATAATGATTCGTATTATTTTGTCATATTTGAACTATTACGTCACGCGTTTGCCTACGTGGGGCCATTATGTAAAAACCTGCAGAATATTTTTTGCGTGGGTCGACAATGTTGACATTACTTCATATTCTTTTAAAAATTGCGCCATGGCTGGTTTTTTCTGGGCGACTTTTGTTTGCTTTTGCGTCCAGGATACAATTAGGTCTATTTACCGATGTGGGTGATACGTTTGTTCTCCATTTTTTGAGAAAAAATTTCTTTTATTCCCGAGCACAAAAACCTTTCAAGAAAAATTGAAATTTAGGAAATCCTTTCAAATCATAAAATCACTGACTCGGATATTTCGTTCGCTGTTAAATGAAAAGTGCCGACAAATTTGCGCACGTCTCGATATAGTTGTTGCTGTTGACAGCAAGTCGTTGTTTTGTACAAGCGCTTCTAACGAAATGCTGTAAGACTACATCTGGGTTACTTCAACCAATAGACAGCTTAATTTTCTTATCAATGTCGAACGTGGGGCGGACGATGGTAGGCTGAGCGGCGACGTAGGAAGTTCACAGGAACAAAAACTTTGAGATTTAAGCGATGTTGCTTCAGGGACCGACTTTCGAGATTGGAAATATTGCGTTTGAAAGGTTATTTCAATGTCCGCTGTCATAACTTTTCGTCAAAGAGCGACGTGAAATATTAGTTTATTGGAGAATATTCCACCGAAAAGGAAAAAAACATTGACTTAAAAATTTTAACAGAATAATCTTAGGTGCTTTCATCACAATTAAAAAGAAGTCTCTAAAAGTTTGAAAAGTGAAAGAGCGAACAATGGCGTCAGGTGGAATAGCTTACGTGGGATGCTTTCTCTCCTTCCTGGCGGTGACAGGCATCATCTTCACAACCGCGTTCCCTGAGTGGAAGAGGAATAGTGTCCAGTCGTCCCAGTCGAACTTTATTCAGGTCTACTCGGCCGAAGGTCTCTGGCTGAGATGTACATCCCCTCAGCCCGGACAGTACAACTGTGACATGTATGACGTCGCCATCATCGGACTACAAGGTGAGACAGAATTTTGTGCTTTTTGTTTCATCTGATCGCTTTTTTGTTGTTGTGTAGTTTATTTCGAAAACTTTAAACTTTTAACTAAAATGAATATGATTATGAATTTAATTGAAAGTCGTGGTCCAGAACAGTCCGATGTCTCTAGTAAATCTTCCCGCTCCCACAGTAATGTCTCCTGACCCCTTCTCTGACGAAAACCAGGCCAGTCTGACAAAAATAAAATGACGTAACCAACTAAATGACTGTAACCATTTTATTTTTAGCAAATTAAGACTTTTCTAGAAGGTCGTCGGTGTTTTAACATTCATTTCTGAGTTAGAAATGGAATACCGGGGCTTAATGGTGTGCTTTGTGGTTTCTGTGGCTTAAATCGCCATTTAATGTTCCACCAAGTCGAGCTTTTTGTTCAATAGCTTGAACAGATGAGCAGAGGAAATAATGTTTACGCAAAATCTGCGCCCATACGAGATATTTTCGACCTTTCTCTCAGCTACAATCCGACCTCGAGTTAATAATTAATAGGATTTCTATGGCGGGAGAGGTTTAACGCGTTTCCTCATTTCCACTTTAAACGCT
This sequence comes from Clavelina lepadiformis, assembly GCF_947623445.1. Taxonomy (NCBI): domain Eukaryota; kingdom Metazoa; phylum Chordata; class Ascidiacea; order Aplousobranchia; family Clavelinidae; genus Clavelina; species Clavelina lepadiformis. Next base: position 24,516,473 of record NC_135241.1, read on the forward strand.
TGATAACGTGACACAACCAACCAATCGGAGGCCTTCTCGTAACGTTATTCCACTTGAATAAATGGTGGGCGGCAGGTTTCAGTAACCGCGTTTGATTGGGAACATCTTTCCACCGCGGATGAATATGACAACGACGTTCGCGACATGCTTGCCATAGTCAGTGACGTCATAGTATGAATAATATTTCTGACGTCAATTCGGAATTTTACGCGGGTAGGAACTTGCATTCTGTTTCAAAAATAGCTTTCAACCGTTTTCTTTTCTCAATTTCCCAGCTGCGATCCAGGGCCTTCGTACCATGATGTGCTTGGCCGGTATCCTCTCACTGCTTGGAACGATCACGTCCATCATCGGTCTCCCGTGCAACAACACCCTCAATGAAAAGAAGAAGGTTCTCACCTTGCGCATTGCCGGGCTCATGCTGTTGCTAGCAGGTACCCCCCTCATCGCTGGACGTCGTCGCCCCCCCCTTTTTTTTGCAGGTTTTAGGTTGCCATGGATACGAAGACGACCAGCAAAAGGAAGAAATGAACTTTTGCGCCAAAAACGGCGCAAAATAAAACCGGGCTAAATCAGACAATTAATTGCGGTTTTCTTTGTTCTTTTTTGCTGCGTCACAATGGACAATTGAACAAACAGCGGGTCTGACCGGTCAGCGAATCATGATGTGTCTCGCCACAATCTGTGCCGTGTTCGGTCTCATCGCCGGTGCCCTGGGCCTCCACTGTATAAGGGTCATGGAAAATTCCAGAAAGTCAAAAGTTTGGACCGGACGGGGAGGCGGTTTTTTAATGCTGTTTGGAGGTAGAACCGTGACGTAATAAAGGCTATGACGTAAAACGTATTGGTTATTAAGTTGAATTAAACGCTACACTGACATCTAACGGTGATTGGAAACAAATTTGCTCCAGCCAAGAATCGGAAGAACCATTTTCATCTGTCATACTCATTGCAAATACAAAATGACGTAAACTATTCATGACGTCGCATCATTTTGAAGTGACTTGGTCACGACTGAGGCAAATCTCAGCCTGTTTGTTCATCTTATTTAATCTGTTGTTATTAATGGTTGTTCCATTTTAATTCTATCATTACATTTTAATGTAATTTTTCAATTAATTTCGAAAACTTTTATTGCGCAATATTATGTGATTATTGCATCATGGCATCCACTCATGCTGGTTTTAAGCTGATAACGAAGATATAATTGTCAAGATTGCGGTTCTTGCGAGACAATGACTATTTGAAGCTGTCTTAAAATCATGTCATTCCTACCAGACTGTTTTAATTGTTCTGTTCAACTTGTGTGATGAAACTTGTAATTGATTGTCTTCATTTTAATGTGCATGTGTTATCAGAAATCTCGTCAATCGCTTCAGCTTTTAATTTCTGCAGACGCAGTCATGTTTTAACGAGTTTACAATTGAACGTGTTTTCTTCTAAAGTATTCACATGTTGGATAACGATCTAAGACACTAAATAATTTACTTTGTTTTATGATAGTAACCTTCTACCAAATGGTAATTGATGCAGCTATAATTTGTGAGCTGTGTGCTGCGTTGCCAATCAGTGTGATGATAATTTTCTACTTGCACGCAGGAACGCTTTGTTTTGCCTCGGTCACGTGGTACGCTGTCGACGTAGTGCGCGATTTTTGGCTAAAAAACGGGCTCGAATCCACCACCTTCCAATACGAGTTTGGAGCTGCTTTATACGTCGGCTGGGTTTCATCGGTAAGGCATTATGATGTAATAATCACCTATTATGATTTTCTTTGACAGGAGTGTTGACCATTGCCTCAGTATCGTGGTACGCTTCTGATGTTGTTCGTGAGTTTCAGCAGCAGCAGGCTACCAACTCGCCATATGTGTATGAGTTCGGTTCGGCCTTATACATAGGCTGGGTGTCTGGCGTAAGTCAAGGGTTGTCCAATCTCTGGCTTTCAATTCGTGTGACGTGGCGTTACCTTTTGTTTTATCATCAACACTGTTTAATTTTTGCATGCTTATGTGGACGTCTTACGACACAAAGGAGACTTATTAACAAAACAAATGTCATAATAGTCAGCGGATGACGGTTGCTTTTAATCAAGCTTCCGTAAATATATTTACAAACAATTGTTGCTTAACGAAAAGTCTCGTATAAAGAGTAGGCTATATGATGAAAGTTACACATCAGTGTTTCCCTGACCATCAAAAAAGCAGAAATCCAATCAAATTAAACCTGTACTTCATGGAAAGAATCCTTGAGATGTTTTTTGTTTTCTACGATTTGCTTCTTAGCGCTTGAATTCGATGTATTGACACAGCAACATAGATATCTTATCAAGCAAAACGAGATTCAGAAATCAAGCTTTATGATATAATGCTTCTATCGACAGGGTGTGGCTTTAATCGCTGGCGCCCTCATGGCATGTTGCACGTGTGGCGGCTCGGATGATTCTGACGACATGGGAGGTTACAAGTACAACTACAAGCCACCAGCAGCTGGCAAGCCTGCTGCCCGCAACACTGAGTACGTGTGAAGAGGCGGAAAGAGCTTAAATAAATTCAAACATTTTCTGGAAACAGTTTGTGCTGAAAGAAACCCAAATCCAGCGCTTAGCTGAGTTTTATCAACTACCGAAATTGTTTCTTTTTCTATGTTCTGTCTCATTGTACAAATTTAATTCTTAAAATCGTATTCAGCTTCATCTTAGTTTGTTTTAAAGAATTTGTTCAGCTGAAAAAAGTAAGTGGCTTAGTATTGGTTTTGTTTCAATGTATAATGTATTTAATCAATTCAAATGTTTCACAAGTCAAAATGTTTGTTTTGTATTTATAGTCACAATAACGAAAATTTTTACCAATTATTACGTACATAGTTTGATACAAAACGCTTGTCTTGAAAACAATAAGCTTAGAGGTAATGTTTCAAACCGATTGCGAGTTTTAAATAACTGACAAACTGTTGCCGAGCCAGAATTATTGGACTCGGATGAGTTTTGCGCATCTTGTAATTTTAAAGCGAATTTGCTGTGAATTTTGTGGCGTTTGGAAGATTAATTTGTTTAATTTGATTTGGCAATTGTTTGTTTAGGTCCAAGTTACTGTAAGTTGACTTACTTGTAACTAACCTGACGCCCACTTGGACTTTCTTTTTGATCGTAGACATGCTAAAAGACTTGTAAATAAAACCAGTATTTGTAAAATGACTGCGAACGTGAACTCACATTGACCCTTTACTTTTATATGACGTCATTGACAAGGTTATTATCATGACATGGAACGATTTGAATTTGAAAAAGATTAAACAGATAACACTATAAAGAATAAGTTAATGGATTTTTCGTTACAAAACACGCGCTCTAATCCACGATGTTCATATTATTATTACAGAACAATGCATGGCAACCACCAATATAATTATCACATCCTTGTATCAAACGATCGTGCGGAAATCTGCCAAACTATAATAACTGCAGCACCGTAGGCCTACATAGAGTAGGCTAAGCAACGATGGAGAGGATAAATTATCCCGCGCACTGATGGTGGGCCCTTTGCCGATTTTAAATACAATAACTTAATTTAAAAATAATAATAACAACGTAAACCAAATATAAACTTTTTGTTAATCAGCTCCAATCAAAACTCTATTTCGTGACGTATTTTCACCAAAACATTCTCTTTCGAGAACAAACTGAGAAAAAAACTTTGTGATTCGCGTAAAATGTAAGTAAAATTGTTATTTTTGTTTTGGTGCTGAGCAGCGTGGAGTCCAGTGCAATCGCATCGGCCTGTACAGTATGACGAACCACCAATGTGGACAAGCGTTCTAGTGACAACCGGAAAATGTAATTATGACGGAACAGGCAAAAACAAATCCGTTTAATTTGTCTTGTCTTACATTCGCTTAAGTCAGGCACGTTCAACCTTTTTCACTGGAGGGCCAAATACAAAATTTTGAATGACAACGCGGGCCACATGATTTTTTCAGAAAAAATTAGTATCATAAAACGACTTTCCTATGCAGTTTATATAGTTAAGAAATAGATTTAATGTAGTCCACGACACGAAAATTTCCATTGCTTTGATGTAAACTGCATCAAATAGTGATGGCTAGTATGAACTTCTAACATTTTGCTGAGCACCACGCGGGCCGCTTGGAACAACCTGGCGGGCCACACTGCGGCCCGCGGGCCACTGGTTGCACATGTCTGGCTTAAGTCAATAAGACGTAATTTAAGCTTGGTGATGTGAACATACGACAACCGCTGTAATTTACAACTGTTTCCTGTTCTGCAAAATACTATCAATTGTGATGTCACAAGCAGTTCTTTATTTGCATCAAAAGCATGAAGCTTGTAAGAAAAGTGGTGATATCAATGCTAAATGAAGCAGAAATTTGTCTGAATTTAGCAAGAAGCTGTCACGGTCAGTTCTTGATCAACATGTTATGACGATGGAGCCAAAAGCTAAGAAATTGTTTTCCTTAAATATTGGTCCACACAAGACATAATACGGCGCAAACAATGCATTGTGTGGTTTATGTTTTTTAAACAAAATTTAAACCATGTATTTATTCAATTATTCAGCATAAACAAATGAGCATCATTTCTTTTAAAATACTTCAACGAAAATCCTCTCCCAAGATGAAAGAATGGAAGCTTGCCATCAGCCGGAGGATTTCAAACGGCATCTGAAGATAATTCCAGCCTCCTACTCGGAGCTGACTTCTGGGAGTCTTCTCCTTCGCCTAAGAGCGTCCATATTCCTCCTCAACTGCGCGAGTTCTGCATCAATTTCCTCTCCCTGCCTCCTAGCAGATTCCAAACGTTCCGCCGCGGTATCAAGTCTTCCACGGATCGCCAGAACATCTCGCTGGAGAGACTCACTCCTCCTCCTCACCGTGGTGGCGAGGTTGTGGACGCGCGCGATGATCGCGTGGACGTTGCTATGGTAAAGAGAATCGCTATCCTGTCGCATCTCAACCTCCGAATCTTCCTCAAAAGCTCGGAGTCAATTTCGACTTAAACTGACCGATCAAGAGGAAATCTCCGTTTTATAATCACTCAACTCGATGCGTCAAATAACGCGCCAATGACGAATATTCGCTTGGCTTTTGTGACGTCATAATCCGTATGCTAATCGTCATGGCACAGAAACTGTGACGTAAAAATGATCACAATGAAAAACGTAAAAAATATTGCAGCCACGTGACTTAGAGCGACAACTGTCCCGTTCAACGCAATAATTGGCTTTGTGACGCATGAAGGCGTTTTATTTCAAGACGTTTACAAGATAATGCAGCTAGTTTATAAAAGTTGTGTTAACAGAAAGACGTTCTCTGCAAGGTGCGGCATCGAAGCTTGAACGGACGCATTGGCAGCTGCAGAAGTCATTCCGGTAAAGATGTGGCAAAACTTTATAAACATGTCCAAGCTAATAACAGCGCAAACAATAATCGACTGGTATCCAGCAGTTCTTCCCATCGCGGTCAATTATGACGTCAGTATCTCTCTTGTTTTATTCCCATGTAACCGCGACCCCCGCCTCGACCTCTACCGCCACCTGGTGAATGTTTATAGAATTAAGTTGCTGAAGGTGAAATAAGCGATGACTTGTAGAGCCAAGAACTGTAGGTTACGAAGTGTGGTTACTACAGTTATATTGGCAAAGCATATTCATTGGTAAAATTGCATGTTCACTTGTTATGAATTATGATACTTCTTCATCTTTTGGAAATAGAATAACAACCAAATTACAACAGTGATAGACAAATCCAACACAGAGAAGCGTGAACTCACGTCTGCGTCCTCCTCCTCCTCCTCGCATATTCCTGGGCGGTGCTCCACCACCGTTGCCGGGTCCTCGCATGAAGAGTTCGATGTAGCGGTGGGCTGCAACATCCGGGTGATTAGTTCTCGCTACTGATTGATACAGAGCGAGATGATCTTTGATACTTACTCATAGTTGCTCCGTCCTTCTGCATGGCGGCCTGCGCATCTTGGTGGGACGCAAACTCCACGTCCGCTTCCCCCGAGACTCTTCCGTCGCGCCCGTATTCGCGGTGGATGCGCACCGGGACTATCGGTGAGAAAAACTGGAAGATATTGATACTGTGATCACGATTTTATAGCTGTTTCGAACACACGACAAAATAGGCGACGATATACCAGAGGTGATCCACTCACATTGCTTATGTCGTCATCACTCGCTTTGAATGGCAAACCACGAAGGTGGATGACATACTGGGATCCCAATCCTCCGTGATCCTCGTAATATTCTTCGTCCTCCGCGTACTCATCGTAGTGGTCGTTGTAATCACCGCCATAGTTTCTTCCACCACCTCCATAAGACTGCTAAGATATAAAGAAGTGTTGAAAAGATTTGTCGTAAATTAAGTTCCCTTTGTCCTGTGCTGCTTGCATGACGTTCAGAGAGAAAAACAACAAAATGAAAAAAATCAAGAAGAGAACGGTTGGAGAAAATAATCACATTGTAAACGACCAGTTGAACTCCCACTTGACATACATATGATACTAATTGTTGTGACCACAGAAACATTAATCCGATTTCAATGTCGATGTTTATACAAATAGTTGAACTCCTTCTTAATCTGCGTGTGATTTGGAATGTACCACAAGCATGCAAAGAAAATAACGAAGCACTAACTTCGTGCCAAAATAAATACATAAATCTTGGGATTATTTATCAATTAAGTCCGGATGTTAATGAGCTCCTCACCTTCATTCCTCCTCTGCCTCGACCTCGGTATCTTGCTGTTCCGTAACCGGGATCATTCCATGAGTAATCTTCCTCCTCATAATCGTCTTCATAGTAATCACCGCCTCCGTAACCGCCTCCTACAGCAAATAACGTCATAAGTAGACCATATGATGGTGATAAAGTCGTGGAGTTCACATTAATGATAACTTGAATTCAATGAGTGATACGACACAAAATTCAAATGTTTAGTAACATAACTAGTAGTAGTAGTAACTAACGCTAAGTATTTCTGTTGGACTTGATGCAAAAATTCACTGAAAATAGCTTAACTTGACCTTTACCTTCTTGACAATCTTCTTGCAACAAGTCATAAAAAATTCATAAAGAGTCAGTAAGTGTTATGTCAGAAACGCATAACTTAACTTAACATAACTTCTGGCAGAAGTGCACATGTAAAGACACAATGTAGACTTACCCCCACCATATCCCATCCTTCCTCCCCGGGCACCAAATCGTCCGCCCCTAATGCCTCTTGCCATTCGAGGGCGATCATAAGGACTTGGACGTCCTCCTCGTCCAAACGAGCGATCGTATTCACCCAAAGCTTGGTTTAATTCACGTCGGTTACTTTTGAATATTTCAATGTATCTGAAATTATAGATCGAGTGTAAGTCTAATTGCCAAAAAGTGACTTTAAAGCTCACACGTGTCTACTTCATGAACAACAGTCTGCATAACACAGATCTCCCAGTTCCCCATAGCACTAAACTTCATGTTGCTAACATTATTTCTCCATAAACTTAAGCCAATACCAGCCACTGTTAGAGTAAGGTTTCCCATATTGATACAACTAATCCACAAATACACATCACTTCTTTAGATAGATAGACAAATACGACCTGTTTGCTTCATAATTACAAAAGTTGAGTCATTACAAATATCATTATACAGATATTAAAAGTTTCCAATAAAAGATATTACAAAGAATTTTATGAGAGTTAGCATCATCCAAACAGGCTACGTTCTATCTACCCAGCTAAAAATAAGCCAAGTGCATTATTTCAAGCACAAACCTCCCAGCTTAACGGCCCGCATGGCCCACCCCCCAACCAACCTGTGCCCGATCTTCTGCTTGTGTTTTGCGAGAGCCCCCTCCGCACAATGCTGCGTTGAAAACTCAACGTACGCCTCCCCCGTGCTTCTCCCGTTATCATCAAGAGGTAAAACGATACCATTAGGAATAATCTCCATACCTTCAACAGTTGAACATTGACTATGGCCACTGCCCTTTGCTATTTCACAACCAACTTTACAATTCAGTTAATAAAAAACAATGCTGTTGTTAAAATTCATTTACAAATTGGACCACTTAATTCAGAAGTGTTCAAAAAACAATTCCAAGGTGTCAAATGCTTAATTTTTTTAGTTTTTATTCACTGCAATAAGAGCAGTGGTAAAGCACATTGCCCAAAATCAATGTTCAATTCAACACGAGCTGACTCCCCAGCCCACCACCGGAACCCAACCCTGATAAAATACCCCTGAAAAGCAGAACATGTTTAGCTCTGAAGACCTTAAACAATAAACAGGAACAAGCTTCAACGACTCTTTTCACCATAGACACATAAACCCCCTGAAAATAGAACTTCCAGTCCACTGTACATTATGGTCGATAACTATCTACGGCTGTCCACAAAACAAAATCAGATTTAAACATTAATTTGAGTTTCCTGTTTACTTTGGTTGAAATTTTGTCCACCAGAGATGAGAGACGCACGATGACCACCACCCAATTAGCGACATTTAAACAAAGAATTAGTGATTACGACACAACAATCCACAAGCTTAGGTCAAATCATTTTGTTATATTTCTACCAGGAACCAGTGTTACTAATTTTGTAACACAGTGAATTAGATTAAACAAAGCCCTATTATTATTAAACAAGTAGCTTTGTTTCACCAAAATCAACAGCTTATCTCAAGAACACACTGGAATTGCACTGATTTTATGTAAGCAGATAAGATTGTAAGTTTGCAACCTAACACCAACCTGAAAAGAATTGAGCTATTTCTTCTTTTGTGCACTGATAGGGAAGTCCCCTCATGCGAATAATGAACCCTCCTACATGACTGGTTTCATACTGGCCATCCCCGCTTCGGTTCAACACATATTCCATTTCGTTAACACTCGACGAAAACACTGAGAAAAATTTAGAAGACGTCATTATTTGATACTATGTCAAGTATTTTCAGTTCATATTCACATGAGCATCAGCAGTAACAACAAATAATCAGACGTATAACCAAGATATGTAACAGAAGTTCAGCAATAATCAACTGTGGGCAACAACAGTGACTATAACGGGACAATATACTTCAACAATTTTATAAATGTTATTGTTGTTATGTTAATGTTATGTTTAGAAAATGCTTAGTTTAAAGCTTAGCTTAGTTTAGATCGTATCATATTGTTTCTATATCACTGCGAACTGTGCGAAGCTGATTACGGCACAAAAAGAACATGTTTCTATTTGAGCGCAGTGGGCTGTTATTCCTACCTTCAATGTAGCGCTTTCCCATTGAACAATGATCTTTATCGAGACAAGCGTTGGCATCTTCTTGACAAGTCACTTCAACGTAAGCTTCGCCACTTGGTCGACCTTCTTTTGTGAAAGTTCTAGAAAAATTTAAACAACACTCATTTACAGTAGTAAGTTAGCAAGGACAATACACAACAACAGCATAGTATTGTGGATCATTTATAACAACAAACATTTAAAGTATATTGCATAAATATGACTGGTTACAATCGGCAGCTTAATGCAATGATCATGTTTTCATAGCGACAAAAACCGTCTCAACCAAATAACCCACCTCCTTATCCCATCTGCACACCCAACCACCTCACAGCAGAGGAATTCCATGATTTGGTCGTCGGTTGCGGAATAGGGGAGACCCCGAAGCCTGACCACAAACCTGTTGTCGGAGCTTCTATTCATGGTTTAATTTATTATCACTTTTATAATGAGAATAATCAATCTAGCTTGGTACCAGGCCAGCAATGATAAAACTAGGCTAAAAAGATTGAGCATTAGCTTTGTACAGGTTAAACAAATGGTCCAACAGGAAGGTTTATAGTTTGCATGGTTTAAACAAAAGATTACAAAAATGCAGACCAGCACTGCTAATATTGCAAGAGATGATTCTGCAATCTTGACAATTTTTATGCAAACATTGTGTGGGATAACAGAACTTTTTTAAGGGATCTATCTGCAGTTTGAGAAAGTGAACATTTTTCAATTGCCCACACATAAAAATGTGAATCATGAAAACACTTAACTACTCTCTTGTTTTTAAACTGCCTGTCTTAAATCATTTCACCTTAAGTAAACGGTACAGGGCTTCCTCTATATACACGAGCTATAACTGAACAGTGGCTAGTAAGTGGCCCAGTTACGAATATTTGCTGTAATGTATGCCCAGTAATGACTACTACTAGATAATTCAATAAGTGGTAAATAAACAGTCGTCCGGAACATTCGGGCCATGGTTGAAATCGATGAAAAAACATTTTCACCTAAAACAATGCAGTGTGATAGGGATCGCCTGCTAACCACGAATAACATGTACTCTTTGGGTTTTAAGAGCTTTTGAGTGTTATACACTGCTGAGTGGTGTAGACTCGGTGCTAGTTTGGCCATATATATAAGCACCTGCACGCATGAGATTTATCAAGAAGCACAACAAACTTTATTATCCCTATGCTTATTTTCAATAAATAAACAAACCTTTGAGGCTTTAACGCAAGACATCACGCCAAAGTTTTCGTCTTCGTACGAATGATTTCTTGTCGTAAACAGCCATATAACGGTACTTTACTATCACCCATCACTCTGTATTAGGCCTAGGCATGTTCTCTATAAGCTGTTGGCCATACTATCCTGGTGTATTTTGTTAACCCAAACTTTGTTTACAGGCTAGCTTTTTCATAATCTGTAGGCCTATGCTTAACGGCATAATTTATTGTTTATTCTGGTTTATCACGTTTAAATTCATACGACGCCGTCCCTGTCGTAATTGATCACGGTAAAAACCGTTAAAGCTGTACCAGTCCCTGATCGCCGAAGAGCTTTATAAAGCTATAAAGCTTATAAAGATAAATCTAAAGTAGATAAAGATTAAGCAATTAAATCACAAAAATTCAAGTTTTCATACAAAAAAAAGTTTTTAAAAAACCGTGGAAACAAACATTAGTGATTCACTGTACCGCGTTCTTTATTTCTTTTCAGTGCACCAACTTGCGCTTTTTCTTGCATTGAAAACCATAAGACTTGAAATGATTTCTTTGCAAATGTGATAAAACACGGTAGGATCTTACACGGGGTCCGCGAGTAGTGGAGTACCGCGACTGCTTAAGCCTTAAGCAAAAGCAAGTACCGCGAGATTCCATCGAAATACCATTTCTCCTTGTGGTTAATCGACTTGTTACAGTTTCGGTAGAAATATAATTTTAGCGAGCAAAACCCCACTGCAAACAAGCAAAAGTTCATAATACCACTCCTGGTGAACAGTCTTAAACGAAAAATAAAAAAAACAAATAAAAATTCTGTTACGATCCGCACTTGCAAAAAGCCCAGCTCGGTAACTTCAGCTTTAGCAATGAAAAATCATCACAGCGTTTTAAGTCGTGGTAAGACTCTCCTCAGTCCGAGAATAAAGATTATCACACCAAATGTAACCAAATGGCAACAACTAATAATGGTTAGCGCGGCCTCTAAGCCATACATTAAATAATAGTTGTCCGAGAAATAGTCGATTAACGCCCACCGAGAGCACGAAATTGTGGTTGGGCACCCATGAGACTGCAGGTAGGCATGAGAATCAATTACATTCGGCTTCCCTTTTTCTTTAACTAAAATCTTCACCAGCAGGCTTGAGCGTTTGTATATGCAGGTTGCACTCGATCAAAAAATAAAAATAGCGAAAAGTGTGATGTAATTAGCAAAACTACGAAAACCGAGCTACTGAAATCTACTCCAGAGACTTGAATGTATTTGAATTCTTGCACCATTTCCTGTACACATTTAATGAAAGGTCTTTTCTTCTAAGCTGCCTGTCTACTCGTTTATACATTCCCTCCGAATCCAAACATCAAGAAAGATTTAATTTCCGCAATTTTATTAATTAGGACTATAGATAATGTAATCGGTTTCTATAAAATACAAAGACATATAAGTTAAACGATTTTATGATAAGTAATCGGGGAATGAACTGAACGGTTGCTGAGTTGACTTTATTCCTGAGTCCAATCAAAAGCTGCGATTCAATCTTACCTCGGTCACCAAGATATTTAGGGCCAACAAGATGACATTACGTTACGTATATACGTACTGTTGAGCTTTTTCTGATTCACAAGACGACTGAGGCTAACTTGAGTCATTTCATCGGCAAACAACAAGTACCCAAGCCAAGGACCTTGTTTTAGGTGGGACGGAAGTTGTTCATTTTGCCGCTAAAAATTCTGTGCGCTAGGTTGATTCTAGTTATTCTTGTGCAACTTTTTCCACCGTTGGCCTTGTTTACTGTGCGGGGATAGGGATAGCCGCAGGGGTTCTTCTATTTTATGCGTGCGCCGGTATGACGAGGTAATTGTGTACGACTGTACCGCACATGAGCACATAGTCTTATGCAAACATTCCTACACACGCATGGAAAATAGAGTGACCCGTACTGTACAGCAATCCGGTGAATTTATGAGTTTGTTTGAAAAAATGTCGTTTTAGGGTAAATTTGCGTTTTAGCTGGCTTACTACTTCCTAGTGCAGAAATAACATTTTTCGTCTAACAGTAAATTGTTAGAGCTTCTCAAGTAAAATTTGTCTATGGCCAACAACGACTGGAAATTTTCTGTGGAAATTCCTTTTTTAACAGAAAGACAAGCAACAATCGCTTACAAATCTTTAAAAGTGGATAAAGAACCCAGAAAATCGGGAATCACTCGAAATTTTAGCCTCCGCGGCAATATTCTATGTGTGTAAGTTGTCATAAAGTTTCACGTTTTAATTCAAGTGTATGAGAATGAAAAGCTTAACAATCGTTGTTTTTTCGTCTTAAAAAGTATGATGTGTTTTTATAAAAGATCAGCATTCAATTGGGTTTGTAGTTTAGTGTGATGGTGTCCCATGTTTATACAAGTTTCTATTATTAACTAATCGTTTTTTTAAGACAATAGACTTACTTGCTTATTAAACATTACATATGCTACCGCAAATTATCGGAGTTTTTCTGTTATCTCATCTGTCGTTCTCTCCCATTCAGGTTTTCTTGTGGGAATGCAAATTTAAGTCCAAAGGGATCAAATTAATGCACAAATATAAAATGACGCACTCATGTATATAGCATGTTTTTTAATAAGAATTTTGATTCATTCATGGCGGGAAGAAAAGTGAAATATTTTTTGCAGAGAGTGGCAAGCTACTGAAGCTCGTATACTGCGCGTGTCTGTAAACTCATTATTTGAATTGTTGGCTCTTGTGATTGACACAATTGACCAGTTTGATCCATCGAATCTTGAAGTAAAGGAAGATGCGTAGAAGTTTTCATTTGATCAGGTAAGAGAAAAAAGGTTAAAGTCAAATGTCCCAAGATTTGACATCATAAAAGCTTCGTAGAAATCTTGAATACACATTGTTTTCACACATATTTACTGTCATTTCGCAATTAACGTGTGCTTTAATCTTGCAGATCGTTGTTGCCACACAGAAGATTGTGTTCAGGCACTTCATTGAATTTGTGTCATAAATCTACTCCTGGTGTCACACGTTATCCAGGAATTCACAAAAGGAATTTCGATTTTTTCTTCAGAACGGTAAGCACAGCTCATCCAAAACTGACAAGTGAAATTGATGAAAAAACCGAAGCACATTCAGACAAGCAATTAAACAATTCCCGCTTCAAAGAAGGTTTGTTCAAATTCTTACAGGCTTGTACAGGGATAAAGTTATTGATCGAAATTACTCGCAGGTATCTTGTCACTGGATGAGATTCACCGGCACATAGTTGATGAGAATGGTCGTGATATTGTTGTTATAGAACTGGCAGAAACCATAAACTATGTCAAATATTTCGTTTTGGTCACTGCAAATTCTACGAGACATCTCGTGGTATGAATATCTTTTTTACAATTCCTTGTCTTCAATGGTGATCGTGTCTCAACAAATTAGAAGTAATTTAGTTCGTTTATCTATTCCTGTCTTCCAGCATATGGCTGAATCTCTGAATCGATTTTACAAACAAATGAAACAACCTTCTGACCCATTCACTCTCATCGAAGGCAAAGGTTCATGCAACGACTGGCAGTGCATCGATTTCGGAAATTCCGTCGTTCATTTTATGCTCGAGGATGTTCGAGAAAAGTAAAAATTTATCGATTTGAATTGAATAAAAATTGAAACAATTTGCTGACACCACAACTCTGTGCTAGATACCAGCTTGAGAAACTCTGGCTTCTGGGTCCAAAATTCGATGATTTGACCAAGAACACACCCACCATGGAAGAAATATATGAGCAAGTTTCAAAACAGGGACTTACCCTTTTCTCAGACCAAAAGGATGACTCAGCAGAATTTATCGATGACTTTGACATGAGCAATCTTTGGGAAAGTTCACTTCCGGATGAGGAAGCTGCAAAGGGCGAAAACCCTCCTGCCAAAGATCTTGAAGATGATGAGGACGCTTACATTATTTAACCTCCGCATATTCGTTTTGAATCAAAGACATTACTGCCGACTCAAGCCCTTTTCTTGATAAATTTTTTAATAAAATCATTGACCTTTTTCTGATGGATGCAAAATTGGAAATGTCTGTGTTCTGAAATATTTATTGTTTTATTCCAACATAAAAACTCTTAGTAACAACTAACAAGCCAACATTGCCCTTTCCTGCAATGTAAAATAGGAAGTATCATATTTCCGGCAAAGCATAAGCGCAGTATGTTACATGGTGACTGGGCATGCTAGTTTTCATTGCATATAAATTTCCTATAAACGAGGTATTAATTAATACCAAAAATTAAATTATCTATTTATAAACTATTTTCAATCTTCATGAAGGAGGACTGATGTAATTCAAACCCTTGATAGCAGCTTCATATCCAAGGAAGCAACACTGCAAAAACAAACAATGTTTTCAGGCATCATCGCAAGGAAGTTTCCATGTAAATACAGACATCAAACTACAAATAACTTGACGTGATTCACTAAACATGAATAAATTGTCATTAATGGCCTCATTGAAACACTCTTGCTATAACTTTACTCACTGCATTAGCCGGGAAAGCTCTGAGCATGACAGGAACGATTCCTTTATACATGCCCCTGATGCCATCTGTTCGCATCACGTCGGCAAGCACATCCCTCGAGCCCCTGTAGGTTCCTTCTGGTGCTGTTATATTGAAGAAATAACAATGCATGACGCGAACATTTGTAGTTACGATGATGTTATAATAAAATGTACTTTAACCTGTTTGCAATCTCGATTTTAAGACATCCGGGGCGATTGCGATGACCCAGTTGAATATTCCAGCCATGCCCCCAGCAAATAAAACACTCCCAATGCTCAACTTGGATGGACTAAAAAAATTATTATATTTGATTAGCGCTTGCAATAACTTATATCAAAAATGGCTATTTTTAGACAAATCTGTGAGAGAAATCTGCTCTAAACAAGCTCTTACTCTTGCCCAGGTGGAGTAAGAGCTCTTTTAATTCCTTCGTAACCAGCAAAATACATTCCACTAGCTGGGATATCTAGAAAAGATTTTTATTTTAAAACAAAATCAAACATGACAAAGATTTTGTTTTCTCACCTCTGCAAAGTGTCAGGATTGTTCCCCTGTATATGCTTCGAATCCCTCCCTCTGCGTAGAGCTTCTTTGCGCAATCAACTGGTCCGTTATACTTCTTCTCCCCTGCACTCTTCTGTATCTGAAGCAAACATTTGATTCTTTCCCCAGGCGCCATGATAACGGTTGTGAGAATTCCCGAGAAACCGCCGGCGGCAAAAAGTTCGACTAATCTAAGAAAATTAAGTTTGATTTTTAAAATTCCGAAGTACTGGTAAGTTTAACAATTGACCAGTAACGACGTACGACAACTGCTTCCCAGAATTTCCTTTCGCCCATCCAACCATGTCTTTTCCGACTGCAAATCCGAAAAAGCTTAGTGCAAATATCGGGGATACCCCAGTGACTGGTGCAGCCATTCCTTTGTATAATCCACGGAAACCCTGAAGTAGCAGCAAGCAGAGTTTGCTGAGACTCAAATAACTTGCTATAAGAAAAGTTGCTACAAATAATTTGTGGAAAATACAAATTTCTGACCTCATGTTTTATAGTTTTTGTAAAACAGTCCCATGTTCCTGTAAACAATGGTGCTTGACCTGGAGCAGGTGTTGGCATAGTTTGAAGACGAACCTGAAATGTGAATATTCCAGTGAATAAGTCGATTAGAATTTATTAACGCTTTTTTTACAATAACACATTTAAAAAGGATTCGGGGTCCATGTTATTTTAACAATGCACCTTTATTGTGTCCAGTGGATGTCCACTGACCACAGCACATATTCCACCAAAACCACCAGCAATGAAGTCCTTCCAAATACTGCTTTTGTTATCACCCATTATTGTCAATTAGTGCAAATGTCAATAAACTGTAAGCACTACTCTGAAGAAAGAACAACTGCTGGAAACAAAAACTGATTTTATATGAATTGCTTTAAAATGAGTGCGACATGGTAAGATTTCTCTTTGCAATATTTAGGGTGGTAGTGATGATATATACATGTAATTACAAATCGCATATATGATAAATATGTTACATAGCCTGTATCACAGTTTCTAAAATTTGCACTCATGTGGAGTTTATATTCATGCGCAATAAGAAAACTTTCTACTTTGATATCTTAATAATTACCAACAAAAATGTAACTCTGCAGAAGCACAATTGAATGGCGTCACAACTTGGGTAGCAGGGTCTAATGCACAAATGCATTAGATTGCACAAATGCATTAGTTGTGTGGACGAGCACTTCTACACTAGACACCAAATTATAGAAATGTGCAAGTATGTTAACAAATCAATAACTAAGGTCCATGTATTTAGAAACAAAGTGACTATTTCACTATATGAGGGTCACACAGCCTGTTGTTGAAGATAGGCGGTTAGGTTAGGAGAATGGGTATGCACAAAGTTGATTTCAGCTATTTAAGATTTTATTGGAGTTAGATTAGAAGGTAGATTTAGGTTACCGGTTTGTAACATTTAAGTTAGGTTAACAAGAAATTGTCAAAAATTACTTTTAACTGTTTATTTTCCAATAAAATAGTGGTAGCCATTTAAAAAGTATATAATTCACTAAACCTATTTGACATATTCAGGTTTTCAAGAACACATACAATATTCCCCAATTGACTACATGGTATATATACAGTAGATGTATACAAATATAGCAACTTCTGACCACATAGCTTAATATATAGGTACCAATTATGCATTCTTATACACATAAGGTCATACATGAGTGCACATGTGTTTATTGTGAAAGTAGACGAGTCCAATTTAATGTGCGAGTATAGTATTGTATTAGTTTATTTTTTGCCATTAATTGTGAGGAGCAAAATTTACGATGCTAACCATCAAAATTAATTGTTAAAAAATTCTGTTTTAAAGTCAATATAATGATACAATGACGATGACAACACAATCGCTCTTTTTTGCTTGAAAGTTGTTTTTAGTCTTATTCCTAGCTTAAACCGTTGTACTCAATGTTCCCTCTAAGCTGCGCGCGTGCACAAATGTGCACTGCTGACACGGTCTCCGCGCACAGAAAATCTGTGCTACGCGCAAGAAAAAAATCCAACCTGAATTGAAAATAAAATAAGCGCATAATAATGGCCACAGTGCGCATGTGGCACGTCTGATGTTGCTCACAGTGGTCCAACTGTCCAAGGGACCGCTCAGGGAGTTAAGGTGTTTGCTCAGACTCGTGAAAAATTAGAGGGAACATTGGTTGTACTGTTTATTTTTCGTCATTAACTGTGCGGAGAGAAAGTTACGATGCTAACCGTTGAACCTATGCTCACTAACAATTCATGAGCAGGAAAAAGTGGCAAAGCCCAAGGGTTGTAAACATGCAAGATAGCAATAATAGAAATGTGCTATAAGACGGTAGGTTAGCATGGCCACCAAACCCACAAAATACTTTTTTTCATTCATTTTATTTTTCGCCTTCAATGTGGGGGACGAAAAATTGTGCTGACCCAGGTGGTTGCAAACATATTATTAGTAGTTAAGATAATAATTTCCACAAATTAGACTGGGCCACCAAACAAACAACGAAACAACTACACAAATTGGAAGATGTAGATGTTCCCGAAAATTAACTACACTGATATTACCAACCAATATAAAATATATGAATTTACATGGTTTGATTAAAATGACAATGAATATCTTAAGTGCACAACAAATGGATGATTAAAGAAAACCACACAATAGAAACTCCATCCCAGGAACTGGAATCCTGCATATTCAGGAAAATTGCATATCCTGCATGACATGCCACAAACAGGCAAAACAGTAAAAATGGTCCGTCACACAGTTTGAAGGCTATTTATACTTTTATATGAGAATAAAAGGGTCTAGCGCAAAAGTGCACAACCACAGGATACATTTGTATGTACTATACCCCAGCTACACAAATTGTGACGCCATTTGGTTGTGCACTTCTGCACTAGATCAGAATAAAAGAAATATGTATGAAATGAATACACTTCCACAGCAATTCAATAATTCTAAATTAAAGACTTAAAACAATTCAAACAATTGCATAAACTTGAAAAGGTAATTTAATAAACTTTCAATGGCCACCTGCTGTGTTAAACTTGGGGAGCAATTCTCTCTTCGACAAATTGAAACGTTTTTAATGGAATACAAAATAATTTTATTAAAATTTTAAACGTGCTTCCAATATAATATATACATTTGTATGGTGGTGTCATGGAAACATTGGAAATCAGCTCGATGGAGGAGCAGTTAGCATTCCTGGCTCGTAAATAGGCCTATACGAGCCAGGTTCCCAGTTGCGTTACCGCTGTAATACAACACCCTTGAGCAAAAAATCTTATCGTTTTTTGTCACTGACTGTGGGGAGCGAAGAGAATGGCGCTAACCTTTAACCTAATAACAGCAACAAAGTATGAGCGACACTTGCTTCAGCTCAGTGGTCCTGGTGAACAGTTCCAAACTCGGGCAATATCCCAAATAAACAAATAAAATGTATATTCAACGGAACTTGCACAAAAAACACCTCGGTAACCGAGGTTCGAACGTCAATCATCGTCGAATCAATTGCAAAGATTTTCCTCAGGCCGAGGATGCAGATTGTTGTGATACCATACCACCATGTGTAACCCGCGTAGGCTATTTTAGAAAAACCGAAGTCATGCTTTTTAAATAACAGACATAAACGATCGATTAATTATTTTTTATTGCGAACCAAAAAAGATGATGATATTAGCCTGGAAACTTATTTTGACGTCATTTTCGTCATGCTTGAGCGCTTTCCCCTAAGGAGGTTTCTCGACTCAGACCCTTCGCTCTTAAGTGTTTATGTGCAGTTGAGTAGCAGTTACTCTGCCATCCTGATCGTCCTGTCAATCTGAGTAATATGGCAGTGCACATTTGGACCTTTTTAAATTAATTTGCTGTGCAACGTGGACAGTGAAGATTTACCGTGTAATCGTTTTGTATTCCGCATTGCTAGTAATGACCGATTGTTCTAATAGGTTCCATGAATTGCCTGTGTTTATTAGATTGCCTGGTTTGATACTTATTCATTTAAAATCAAATGGAAATACATTGAAAATATGTGTACGGTACAAACAAGGCTATTCGAGAACTTCAGGGTACATGGTTCATATTTAATGTACATCGGACCTGTAAACAACATAATGCCTAAGAAACATAAATTAGAGGCACCCATTGTAATAAAGTTAATGTGATAGATAGATTTATTATCATTTTGCTATTCAGGCAACAAAAACTTAGGCACTTACTGGCAATTAAGTCATTGCTAAATTGACTGAACTGTGCACAATATTCTTTTTACAAACTGTCTTCCTCCGTAAGAAATGTGGAATACTATCCATGAAATTACCCCAAACCTTTATTTATGCAGTGGGACTGCAGTTACCAACAAGGAAGCAGTTTTGTCAAGGAATATAAGCCTTATAATTAACGCAACTCTTGACCTACCAAATAGGTCATGGAACACTCGTATAGACGTGGTGAGTGTGTTAAATAAATGATTATTTTTATAAATATTTTTTCGACCATGTTGCATGACAATCACTTCAAAGGTTGAATGCTGAAAGTCAATTTAACCCAATTGCATGAAAGATCTTTCTGTCAAAAGTTACCTGTTTAGTAGAATAGCTGGTGCGATAGGTGAACAGATGAAGTACCTTCATATAATTTTTTATTTTTGAATGTTAAAACTGATGCAGCCAACAAGCTGAACGTAGTTTCTAAGGAGAACATTGCAAAGTTTATTCAATTTTAGTTTAAAGTAATCACTTGCTACTTTGATGATTTTAACTGAAATTACACTCACATTAATATGGCTGATTAATCATTAATTAAATTTCGACGGTATATAACTGTGTAATTTATTGTTGTATGTCTTTCCTTTTAGGTGCGAATACCTGTTAATGATGTTCCACATGCTCACTTAGAACCCTACTTTGACAAAGTTGCGGACTTAATCAATGATAGAGCTAAGCTTGGGCAAAAATGCCTGGTTCATTGTGTTGCTGGTGTGTCACGATCAGCTTCATTGTGCATAGCTTATTTGATTAAATACTGCAGGTAAGTACGGAGTAGTTACCTCTGATTCTCTGTTGCTAAAACAGAGAGAGCATTAATTTGGCAGTCTGTGCTAATACTTAGACTGTAATACAAAAATCAGGGCATTTCATCATGTTACCTTTGCAAGTGAGAAGTTTATGTTTCTTATCTTGGTATTTTTTTGCAGGATGTCTTTAAGAGAAGCTCATAATCATGTACGCAGTCGACGATCAATTATCCGACCAAATGTTGGTTTTTGGCGACAGCTCATTGAATTTGAGAAGAAAACTCGTGGTGCAAAATCAGTGTCAATGGTTCAGTCATCAATTGGATTGGTGCCTGATGTATATTACAATGAGACAAGAAGTATGATATCCTGGCTGGGTAGAGCTAGAAGATAATTTTCTTATCAATAAATCCATGAAATCACTGTGTCGGTTTTGCACTTGGATAATGTGTAAGGTGTCTGTCATATATATTATGGGCTTTTTGTGTAAGGTGTTTGTCATTTATATACTCATTGCTTATTTCGCCTTTTGTTTCTACGTTTGTCAGTTGTTACACATCCCTTTTCAGAATAAATTCATTTCGAGCATTTGAAGTATTTCTTGAATCTATTGCAGAATGTCGACCATGATTAGCTTTTTACCGTTTGTGGAGAATTTTTGGGAAAAAACTGATTACGAAAGTTGTCTACAGTACTCCTGAAGATTTGAGCTCACGTTGACAGATGTAGTGCACATGACGTAAACACAATTTTGCATATATCCCCTGCAGTCATGATGGACGAGTTGAAATGAACATTTGTTGTTCACTCTTAGCATTGATCATGAAAGGATGCTAGCAGTCTTCCATGACACCATTATTTGCCTGAAATGGAGGGAATCTACACCATTGGTTGTGCTTCCTCCTTGCAACATAGAAAGTGTTGAATAGCATCTCACATGCCACTACAACTACACGGGAGAAGTAACTTTGTAAAGAAATAGCTTTGTATAACTCCTCCAAGCATAGGCAGCTGCATCTTTGTTTGGTCAAAAGTCAAAACTAGCTGGTGACAGGCAAGGATCATCTCGGCAACAATCGCATAAGATCAAACATGGTTGGTTTTACAGTTAATATATAAGCCCTGGACTTGCGCACAAACTCACTGACTCTGGTATGAGAGATGCAGTCAGCCAGCAAAACCGTTGCCTCAACAACACTGGGTTGGACTTAATGCCCTCGATATGACGTACTTGAAAACTGTTTTATTCTGGACTGCTGAGAGAAACAATTAAATTGTTATGGAGTTTCCTGGTTACAAATTGGTTATATTGCTCAAATAACTGGCAACCAAATTCATGCTGGTATCATATCCATGACGCCGAATGCTCGCAGTAGGTTTTAAAGTGGGTAACAGACAATCGCATATTCTTCAGATTTCGCCAAATTTTGAGGTTTATAACTTTCTTAGACTGGCCTGAAAATTCTGAAGACGATTGACAAATCCTCCATAATGCAACATTTTATGGTTTGAAATTTATTGTTTCTCAGCGAGAAATTTATTTGCGACTTTGCGCCTTCAATACACGGACAACAATCTTCTGTTCCTCGACAAGAAAAGCTCTCACTATTCTGTCTCGAACTGCCGAAGCGCTCAGGCAACCACCGTACGCCCTCGTCACGTGCTTCTTCCTCTTGCACATAGACATCAACTGCTTAGGGCGAGCGGGTTTAATTCCAAATAACTTTCGTTTGGTGTCGCCACATTTTGGGATGGATCCGAATTTCTTGGTGTGCAAATACACCAGCCGACCACCTGAATATAATACACATGTTAATAAATTGGCAAATGCGACTTATTTCTGATAAGACAGTGGTTCCTAAATTGTGTGTTGCAGAACCTAATCATAAAATTCTGCTTCTTTGAATTGTGAAAAAACTCAATTGCGCCACAATTTCACAATTCATTTATTGTTGAGTGACAATCGTGTGTAGAAATGCAACCACAAATATTCAAATATATTTTCCCTCAGCAATATTGAACAAATTAAATGACATTTAGACCGTAACAACTAAAGTTATGAAATAGTTCTGATTGCTTTTGTCAGCAACTACATAAACAATACAATGGCCATATATACTGTATTCGAGTAAGAGGTGCCGAGTTTAGTATTTACACGAAACAAAGTAACATTATATCCTGCCAACTATGCATGCTTAACAATTAAAATATTAGACTTCTTTCATGATGTGGTAAATTGATATCCTCAGCAAGTTTATGAAAGAAAAAATGCATTACCCCGGCAAAAAATATTTGTAAGTTCTAATTGTTTTGTTGAAATAAATATTGCGTAAATCAGTGTTAACCACTAACGGTGCTACGTAAATATTCACTTTCTCTATATTAGTTTTGCGGGTCTCAGTTCCAGGTTGGGTATGCTGGAAAGCATGGCACTTTACGATGAAAATCTTGGGGTGCAGGACAGGTAAAAGTGGGGTGCAAAATGGTGTAATATGTGGATTCCTGTGTTAATTGCAAAACCAAACACAAGCCCTGTAGGCCCTCTTTTGGGGCAATAAAAAAGGAGACATTAGCATGGACCAAGCACAGTTTTCAAAAATTCCGACGCTACAGTTGTCATACTTTCCACAATGGCAGATTGGAAGGTATGGGAATTTTTGATGAAAAACCAGGTGTCCAGACAAATTTTCGATAGCATTTAGTGTGGGAGGAATAATTTTAACTGCGATTACTGTCCTCAGATCCTTTGATCCATCATCAACATGCAATCCGAACTTTTTACGTTCAAGTCAAAACTCAGCAGTCAAGTTATTATCTATCGTGAAAGTGGTTGCTATCACAGCCATAATGTAAAGTGCAGCACATGCTCGCACAATATTAGGGATGGGCCGATATGAACCCAAACCCGAATAGATTCGCCGAATATCGCCTTTATGGAAGATTCGGGCCAGCACGAATACCAACAATGGCGAACCCGAATACAATATTACTTATAAATTTACCGACTTTTGTTAAAAATGATGATCTAGTTTCCCGACAAAGCTAAAATAGAGTCAGCAGTACTTACAATGAAGGTCGTTTTCCAAACGATTTTGATTTTTCAATCGTTTTTTAAACACTATTTTTCGAAAGAAAGCGATTTGTTTATCGATTACGTCATTTTAAAGCAAGACTTGACAACTTTTGGATGAAATTTTATTGTTTGGTTCTAATACGAATAGATTCGGGATTCGTTCGTGTCGACCTTCATAAAATTCGGGTTTGGATGAACCCGAATAATCTTCCACGCGGCACATCCCTAGTTGTTACCACAGTCATAATGTAAAGTGCAGCACTTGCCCGCACAAGATCCATTAACATGCACACTAAACTTTTCCACATTCACACAAATTTCTAATAAACAAACCAGGCAAAGTTACTTGACTGATTGACTGCTGATTTATAACAAATAAAGAGTATAACAAATAAAGGCTTTGGTGCATGTTATTGCACTATAATTTTAATCTTTACATGCATGAATCTTCGTTGAAACTGTCATACTTTCCAGTCGACCTCATGGGAATTATTAATGGGCCAACTTTGAGTTTAGTTCAGAAGTGCACAACAGGATGCCTTTGCATACTAGACGCTAGCTACTCAAATTATCAAGTCATCTGGTTGTGCACATGTATATTGGACCCCAAATGTCTTTATCGTTATGCTGACTTAATATAAAAAAGGCATCTTTGCTTCAACGCACGTAATAATGGCAAAATGTCTGTTTCTACATGCAAGATTTCACGAAAACTGCCTTTCTTTCCAGAATACAGGTTATTATAAATGTAATCTTGCGCAAATTAACACCAAATAACAGATTAAATTAAGCACAATCTTACAGCAGACAATGATGCATCTGATGGCAAACACGTCACTGGCTAATTAGAGTCACAGCCTACTCTAAGTCAAAGCAGAAAAACACAAATTAACCACATCAGAATTTAAAAACAATTCTCCACGCTTACCTGGTGTTTTTGAGATCCTTCTTCGGTTGGAAGAAGTGTTGTAAGACAATCTTCTACGATAGGTAAGTCTCTGAACCATTTTCTCGACCACACGCACTACGCAACAAGTAGAAAAGGTATGGTTTCGAAAATCTCGTGCCCATGTTAAAAATTTATGACGTCATCCTGACGCCGGGGGGCGCCAAGACTAAAGAGCTAGTGGTCGTCAGGGTTCTGGTTAAAGCTTTGTGTAAAATGTAGCTGTTAGTTAAATTATTGTAAAAGAGCTGTTTTGGAAAAAATGCGGTGACCACAATAATTATTTGAACTAGGATGGACAACTTGGATTCTATAACTCCGGAAGCATTACGTCCAACGCAAGCAAGCAGATTTTCTTCACAAAAGTCGGTTTTGCCGCCCATTTTGTGCGACAAAGACAAACATTTTCTAGCCAAAGTACACTTGTTTATTGAAGAAGAAAAACAGAAAACAAGATTTAATGAAGATGATCAGAGTTCACAACGTTTTGCAATTTACAGGTTATTAAAATTGTTGTTTGGATTTTATAAACCTGCATTATTATAGGCCTATATTACTTGAAAAACTTCCTTGAAGATTGGAAATTATGTTACAATTAGTTTTAAACAGCCTTAATTTAACAACTTGTCAATAAACGAACGACTTGATGTGTAATCACTTTGAAGCAATAAAACCTTAACTTTAATTGTTAAACTGTACCAGGTTTAGTTAACACATGCTTATCCAATTCTACAGATTAAGATTTTAACCAGTATAACACTTTCTCTGTGTTAAATGACACAAAAGATTCACCATAGAAGAAGCTAAAAAATTATAACTTTTTGTTAGTTTACATTGTTAATTTTATTAACTAATATACCAATAAAGATATTTTACATGTTTGCAGCGAGGCTTTCAATCTAGTAGTGAACCATGTGACAGTTTATAAAGATATTTTGGCCGACATAAAAAGAGAGTATGAAGAATGCATCAACGCATTGCAAAATGGGCAGAGAGATACTTTGTTTATTAGGAATAAAATAAAAGCTTTGGCGAGTCTTCCTTCAGCCATTGCTGGATATCAAAGACGAAAAATAGATCTGGAAGAAAAGTAAGTTTATGTTTTAATTTTGCACACATTCTGTTTAATCTCAAATGGTGGCCAATTCATTGCATCAACGTTCATACAATTTTTATTTGAATTGATTTGTTGTTGTACAAATATATATATTACTTATGTATGTAATGTAATAATGCATGTAATACAACATCATGTTTATCTTTTATCAGTTCATTTGTCTGTGCACTTGTTTTGATTTAAGGTTGAATTCTTCGAAATTATGATTTGATTATCCTTCAGGTTGGCCATTTTAACAGCAGACAATGAAAGGTTACAAACCCATCTGGATACTTTAAAGATAAGAGACGACCAATCAGAAGTCTCCGAAGAAAAACAGGGAAGAGGGGAAACTCCTGAGGAGTTTGAGGAGAAACGTCCGATTCCAGGTTTTAATACTTCAGCAATCATTTCACTTCTAAAGGCTGTTTAAAAGTTGTATGTTTTACAATCTCTATTTCTCTAACATTCTAGTCAAAATCACTAAAATGAAGTTTTAGTGAAATTTCTGCTTGTGAACTTGTCATAAATTCTGGCACTGGTTATAACGTTTGACGATTTTAAGATATTCTGGTCGATTTTAAGGATTAACAGTGGCACAGTGGACGGATGAAACCATTCTCCAGGAGTCAGTAAGTCGACTTGACAGAGCGATGCAGGAAATTCTGAAACAACAGAAGAGCGCATATGTCCCTATCAGCAAGAAAATTGAGGTTTTGTAAAACATTTTACAATCACTTACGTTTCTCTTGAAAGTACATTTTTTTGTTTAGTTCTAGATTAGTCGCAATCATATTGTGGAAAATTTTTCAGACGGAAGCCCTGCTGCAACAGCGAATCAAAGCTCGTGATGATACTTTAAGCAGAGGACTAGAACTCCGGAAGAAAAATGTAAAAATCAAAGCTGCTCTTGACGCGTTGAAAACTTATAAGCAGAAGAAAGAAGAAAACAGAGACTTTAAAGAAGGTTTTTATAAATAATGTGATGTCGCATCTTAACGACAACGCTTCATTTAGATTTTACTGATTAGATGTGACGTTCAAATTAATTTATTCGATGGAGTTAGCACACTGGGCTGCTATGCGTTTCAGATCTTGGTGAATACATGATAAAAGTGTTGCGAGGAAATCGTACGTTGCAACGTCAGTTGTCGTGGATGGATGATGGGGAAAATGTAAGTTTAGCAAAAATATTAATTTAATAACGTCAATGAGAATGACATGGTTCCATGAAACTTGTTTCATTAGAGATTCACGAAATGACATTTGATATTTCTATCATTCTTTATTTTATTTAATAGATTTGATTAACAAATTAGAGTTGATGACCTGGCACACCGACACTTTTTTAGTAATACATAAAAATTTTGCTTTTACCGCCGTGCATATGATTTCGAAAACAAGAAGCTCATTTTGTCACTGACATTGCATCAACATGTGTCTATAGTCACCTAAGGCTAATATAACTATGAAGCTTTCACAGTTCCCTATTTGCTTTTAGAGTTGCGCTTAAACAGAGGTTCTTTCTGCTTTATCAGGCATCTTTTGAAGAGGATGACCCATCCAAGGAGAAAGAGGCAGAATTGATCCTGGAGTACATAGATAAATTCAATGACTTCTTCCTTGACGAAGAGTACGAGAAAGCGGCCGTACATGCTGCAAACAGTCCTCGAGGTGTTCTTCGAACCATGGAGACTCTTAAGAGGTTTATAATAACTCATAAACTATTCGTTCCTATAATGTATTGTCAATTATTTCGTCATTAACTGTGAGAAGCAAAAATTACGATGATGGTGGTACGTAAGTGATGAGCAGTAAATCATGTGGATCATCATGAGTAAATCATGTGGATCATGTGCTTTCGCAAATCATCGTGCTGCCATTAAACATTATCCAGGTTTTGTGATGTATCACGTGATTGCAAAAGCTTACCCTCTCCGCTGCTGGTGTATTCCGAAGCACTCATGCATTCATCTGCAGCACAAGAGCATGTTGTTGACGAGGAGATGTCGTTAATATGCTCAAGGTTAATCAATGCCCTTTAACGCTTGTAAAACTTTTTAACATCTCGTGTTAAAAAAATGTTTCGTTTCTAGAATGAACACATTTTTTGTTCGACAAACATTTACAGGTGTGCATTGGATGAAAATCGTCCAGAATTGATCGAGCATTGGATTTCTCAGCCTTGCATCACTGTAAGTGACGAATTGGGCTCAAGTCTGGTGGAATACAGGTGAGAACTAAACGTGGACCTGTGACAAGCCACGAGATTTCTTAGAGCAAATACGTTTTGCCTTATCCAATATTTCAAGATTTTTCGGTGGTTTTTCGCAGTCAAAAGCACCCACAGTACGAAGACCTGTGTCTTGCGATCGCTCATGAAGTGTTCGTGGAAGTACAGAATCACATGGAAGTTTGCAAAACTTTTTATCAACTCAACCAACTTAGCTCCCTGCTGGATTATTCAAAGAATGTTGCAAAGTTCACTACAAGTAAATAATAAAACCCGTTGAACTCTAGAGCTGTTTAAATTATTCTTGCTTTGATGATTCTTGTCATGGACACTCATCACATAACGCAGATCAGTACCTTCAGCTCATAAGATGTTGTCCCAGTGGACGTCTTGCCTGGAATTTGTGTCGACCGTCTAATGAGCTCACGCCTGACCTTGAACAAGTAGACCACCCGATGATGTCGCTCTACCAAGCCACTGCCCTGCCCATCAGGTATGAGGGCTCTCTCGTGATTGGTTGATTGCCATAGCGACTTAACAAGGCAAGTTCTGCCTCCTCTTGTTACTGTTTTCATTTGGAAACACAAAAGTTTTTATTGGTTCTGCTGTGCTTGGACCATAAACCGGTTGCTGATGGATTCGACCCAGTCAACATCTGCGGGTTAACTAGGGTTTGCATTGCAATATTGTCTTGTATTTTAATGGGTGGACTCCTGAAACCTGGATGATACCTTACCTAGTTATGATCTCATCTCTGTGTTCAGATTCGACCAGGCGATTTGTGCGCTCATCAACGCTGATGACGTCAATGCAACAGATATCGCCGCTCGCTTCTTAGATGACGTGTACACCGATGGTTTTTTAGAAAACGAAGACGGATATGTCATAAGGTCTGGTGACGTCACATCCCTTCATCGGATCGTTTATGATGAAACAGACAGCGAAGTAGCCGACGACGTCATCTCGGACTGGATGAGAGTCGCGCAATTTTGCGAGGATAATGACCTCACAGAGGTTGCCATGGAGATACGTGCGGCGCAGGTGGTGAAGAAAGCGATTGAGAAAGCGTTGCGGGTGATTGCGCAGGACGAGAAGGAGGCATTCGACTATTACACTTGAATTTCTTTCTAACTATCACTTATCTTTCTTTCACCTAGACTGCTGTTCTTAACAATAAAAGATTTATCGAACATTGTCTGCGGTTATTTTAGAATAATGGTCACTCGTTTTCGGATAATTGTCAAAGATACATTTCTGCACCGCAGATTCATCCCTTCCAATAACATCAACATCACATTGTCAGCAGCAACATATTTTACTGATCATGGTTGGCACACACAGTCGCAAATATATTGGCGAGCGCTACAGCAAGGAACAATGGCAGCGCATTAAAACGTAGAAGCACCAAGTAAGGAAATTGCAGATAAAAGTTCTACTCATTGCATGAGGTTACCACTTAAAAGATTAAAATGAGCTGACAACAACAACAACGTGATTTGGAGGGAGGTGTCACCTTTTAAAACTTCAGTGTTTATCAAGAAATGGCAGTATTAGGGCAAAGTTAGGGTCACCATTTTATCCAGGACATTATTTTGCGCTGTAATATGAATTGAATGAAATAAAACCACAATTTCCTCTCCCGTTAGAAGGCAGAACTTCTATTCATGCTGCTTAAAATCTGTTGATAATCATAAATTTATCATCCGTCTTCATCCATTAAAAGATCCTCATCAGCTTCATTGAGCTTTCCTCCATCGATCTCGTCCACGTGGTTGTCTGCATCGCTAAAATCATCCCAGTCCTAAAACGGAAGATCGACGTTTGATGATACCGTTGTTAGACTTTATTCAAATACACAAAAACAACTTAAGGTTCATGAGACTTGCTAACTTGCACAAAATAACACTGAAAGATTTATGCAAGGTCTTTGCAGGTTTTTACTAGAAAGTAAAATCTCAAAAACAGTGAACATCTTCGAAAGATTTTATTTTATGCAATTTAACAACATCAAATATGACTTACGTCAGATGACATTGAGTGGTCGATGGTGACCCCGTCAATCATCATGTCCTCATAACCATCTGACGAATCTGTTGATGAGATGTTGGAATTGAACTCACGTACAATAGGAAGCAAGGTCCAGATAATGCAATATCTGAACTAGTATTTACCACACTAAATACTACTGATTACTTCAACTACCAAATATCAAGGAAAACAGCAAATACAAGAGATGGGCAGAATACACAGGAAACAGAAATAGAGTTAATTGAAGGCGATGACAAATAAAGCAAAGACGAACCTTCTTCAAAGATGGCGAGCGGCTTTTGCTCTTCCTCATCGTCCTTCCGTGATGCGATCTGGCTCATCACCAAGTCCAGTTTGCCTTCCAGCCGCGACAATCTTCCGTGGGTCTTCGTCCGGACATTCATCAGCTGATAGAGACGACTCAACAGAGGGACAACATCAGGAAACTAGAGTTTTAACAAACAAACAACACTTGGTCACAGATCAACAATCGCATCAACATCATAGTGATCATAAATTCAAAATTTTTGAGGGATAATGTAATTTATTGAAATAGTTTTTTTGAGAATGTTTCTATAAACACATTAGAATGCAATGACTGTGGCTGTGTGATAGCACATGGATAACAGAAGCATGACCCGTGTATAACAAAAACTCACTGTCATTAGGTACGAAGTGTGGCAGCTTAGGACAGCTCTTAACCATTTCACAAAAGTAAGACACCTGAAAAAAAAAGGGTTGGACATGCATCATTTAAAGGAAGCACATGAACACATAGTTAACATGCGACTGGAACCAATCCTCACTTCTCCGGACTTCCTTGCAGTCTCCCAGTGAGTTCCTTGACCAGGGGGATGATGTAATGAATTGGAAGTTGCCTCACGGTGTTTCGAATTAAAGTTTCATTCCCGTGTTGAAGAACTTGCTGCAAGATGGAAAATAATGCTCGGTAAACTACCGTTAACGTGCGATACGGGTTCTGTGCGTATTTTCATTATTTGTGCATGACCAATGCAGTTAACAATCACGACAAAGTTCAAGTTCCTTTTAGTTCACCTAATGAAGCAAGCTTATGCTTGTGAAAGCTTGTGTAGAGAATTTAAAAATAAGCGTTAACCCTACAGTGCCATTTTATATCTTGCATTTTCAATTTACTATACACTGTAATGGGTTAACAGGGATCAGCCACGATGGACAATGCTCAAATCGTTTGAGTTAAAGTTTCGTTCTTACATTGAGTACGTCCCGGTCGTTGCTTTGAAGTCCTTGTGAAAGCAGGACAGAGAAGGAATCAGCGGTCGGAGCCAAAGTAGTTTCCTTCACGACAGGGGGTGGCTCCACGCTGAGTGCACTCAAACGCTCCTCCATTGTTAACTGGAAAGAATTTCAAAAACACACAAATTATTTTTAGTTCAGTTTTTTAAAGTGTTTAGTGTTTTGAAAGTTGTCTTTGACAATTCTGAGCTAAAGTGCAGAAATGAAACTGAACGCAGCTGTCACAAAACCAGCTGTTAGTTACCAGGGACCTGGATACCATAAGTTAGTTATCTGGGACCTAGCTACCATTAGTTAATTACCTGAGATTCCCCAACTGATGGAAGTTTCTTTCTCTTTTTACCAGAAATCCCACCGACAGAATGTCCAGGCACGCCGGGTGCGATCGATGAAGCATATTTATTTTTTATCGGTTCACGTAGCTACAAGATGTTGAAGAGTAAGTCAGCATTAAAGTGTCGACATGCAAGAGACTAGCACACGAATACAAGTTGACAGTGGATAGCATAAAAAACCAACTGACACGTGTCATTCAAAAATTGCAAGTGTGCAGTTTGTTCCAAGAACATTGAGAATGTGTAAGTTGTGACAATTTTACCAATGGCAGATTATCTAAATACGATTATGTTTACTGATTTTTCTTCCGTCGACACGATTCAAACCTAATTACAGATTGTTTAAACATCACCTTCATTTTGTCTTCTTCCATAAAGATCTCGCTTTTGGTCGGGTCTTTACGAATGATAACAATATCTTGTAGTTCATGGTCGGCGAGATTCTGACACAAAAATCAAGTAAAAAGCCAGTGGTAAACCTCATCGTATGTCAACGCTTCCACAAATTATTATAAAAACAATTCCACTTAAAACGCTCACAATTTGTTCAAATGCAACGTTGTAATCGGAGCCGTATGCAACGATGACCACTGGGCTGTCCCCATCTTTCTTCTTATCAAACGTGGCGCTTATGATGTTTAAAAGAACGGCATCTTCTGTCACTACTTTGATCGTCCTTGTTGGGCTTAAAGGCTTCTTCAAAGGTCTACATAATGCACAAACAACCACAAATATTATTCCGATAAGATACAACTCTGAAACCACGTATATACCAATAAATAAATAATCCGAAACCAAATTGCTAACGTGTATTCACCCATTTAGTGCATGACAAAATATGGCAACTTCGCCATCTTGTGTCAGGGACAGAAGATAAGTTGGACAATCGGGAATGTTAGGTGCAAGGATGTCAAAAGTCACAGGCTCTGATGGAAGGAGGAACGAGCAGAGAGCGATCTTCTTGTGCTTCGTATTCCGAACTTGCCTGATGAGTCACAATTGAGTTAAGAAGCCACAATCACCAGAGATAGAAATGCAGTCGACTAAAATGCGATATAAATAAATAGAAGATGATTAACTACTGACCAAGCACTAAGCACTCGATCTTCTGATGCTGCTGAGAGGAAATACAATCCATCCAAAGCTTCCAGAACAGATGCGTCTTGTCGTGGAGAGAGTGAGGGAAGAGAAACAGTAGAGAGGGAAATAACCGGAGTAGAATGACCGGCATATCTCTGTGATGATGATGAAGTTTGCAATTAGCAGATATTACTCGGATCAATAATTCAAACATTTCATGTATTTGCTTATAGCAGCACATTGTCGCGTGAACTGCAACAAATTTTTGTAAATTGTCTGAAAAATTAAGTCTCAAAGGTCTCCTTGATACAGTGACAAAAAATTGTACCCTTAAAAGTTCTTTTGTTTTTAAATCCCACAGTTTAATTGCTTTGCCGGCTGACAGGATGGTCTTAGAGTGAGGCCCGATGCAGATGCTGTAAACCTCGCGTTTTTCTGCTTTCCATTTGCTGGAAAAATTAACAGTAATTAATAAAATCATTGGAAGTAATTGCAAGAAGTTTAGTTCAACAAATGCTGCTAAAATGATGGAGAACAACGAACCAAATATGGTTTTGTGCGGTTACATCCCATTCCACGATGTTTTGGTCATCAGAACAGGAATAAAAGGTCGACTCATTCAGCCATGCAATGGAGTTCACTTTGTCACTGTGACCTCCGCTCTGAGAATACAAAAATTGACAGTTAATAGCCTATTCCCATATATAATGTTTTTTAATAAAAATATTCACTGCAATTGTTGCGTAATAATCGAGCATTGTTTCGTAAAAACTTACATATTTAAACACAAGTTCCCCATTGAGACAATTATATAATAAAATATCGCCGACTGCAGTTCCGAGAGCAATGAACTCCAACTTGTCTTCTTGTGACTCTTTTTGTTTTAATTTCTTTTTCTTCTTTTTTGGATTGTTCAACTCCTGCAAAAAGGTAACAAAAAACAAAATAGACATGTAAGCGAATGTCCAACTAAGAAATATATCCACAGGTATACATCAACTAAAACGTTGCTGTGAAATGTAAAGCATAGAAAGGTTCAATCATAGCATCAATGTGCGCACAGCTTGTCATACACTGACAACATTTTTCATCGTGGTTCGAACCAGGATTTCTTAAATTACCACTTTTTACCTGCTTATCTCTGTGATGCGGAATCTTCCAAGAGAGGCAAGTGAACGATGCAGCAAGATGACTCGCCGGCGTGTATTGCTGCTTTTCCTGCCCGCTTCTAACATCCCAGATGTGCAGGACGCCATCGGTAGAGCAGACCGCTAAACTGTCATTGCTTCCAAATGAAGAGCAGCAGTTGGTATTTATTGACATTGTTACTGTCAGCAGCAACTACCAGACTATCAGATGTAATAGAAAATGCAATAGAAAAATTTACAAGAAATAGATTTGCAATTTTTACCGCAGGCTGATCAATATACAGTATACTTTTAAAAGTTCTAACAGCATATTGATTGCAATAAAATTAACAACAGTTCACACATTACGTACGAAGCTGCATCAAGCTTGTGTAACAGGCACAGTACCGAATTATTGTACCGGCATCGATACTGTTGTTACTTTTCAAAAAAAGGACCGGATTGATGTGTTCAAAAAATTTTAATCGATCCCAGTACTCGGTACTTTTCACGTGATTATTATAAAAGTTTAACAAGTATGTTTTCAAAAATACATGTTTATTAATCCTTGATACTAATTTTAGAATTTGTTGATTTTTTTAATATGGAAATGTCAAGTAAAATTGCAAGCGATTAACGCTACATATGTTTTGACCAGGAGTAACATTTACCGGGGACATAATTGTAGCTAACATTGCATTTGCAGCAGCATCTTTTACACAAAAAGTACTGAACTACTTTTTTTAAATAGTACCGAATACCGGAACCGTCGGTACATTTTTTGCAAAGTACCGGTATCGATGGTAATTTCAAAATACCAACTGCCCACTTCTGAAAACAGGACAGCTATAAAGTCGGTTAAAAAAGTCATAAATAACTTTATTAACTAACATACACCACTTAAATGACAAAGTTTATTATGATGTCGCTGTGAAATTTAATGTAGCTGGAAATGGCGTGTGAAGTGCCTGGAAACGCAAATATTGTAGCAGCTGTATTTATCATGGTATTGGATGAAAGCCAAACTCGGAGGTGAATGATTCAGTATTTGAGCAGGCATTGGGCTATGATCAAATTTATATGATTTTAATAGTCAATTTTAACCAATTTTCCTCAGGTCAAAACAGTAACGAAAAGTTTTACATGACTGATGAATTTAAAATTTTTTATATTTGAATAACGTTTGAGGTTAGTAATGACAAAACGTGTGTAAATAAGCAGGTTGTAGATTGAAGACTCATAGATAGGAACTAAAAAACGATGATAAGGGATTTGCAAACAACTCAAGTCGAAAAATATAAACTTTATCAGTTTCAGCAAAAGTTTAGAATTGCTAATTTGGTAACTCACGGAGCTTAAATCCCAGATCATCAACTGTTTGACAAAGAAGTCTGATTTTAAATGTCTTTTATCAAGATATCAGTTTTTTGATAGCCGATACTACTCCCGACTGGAAAGTACAGCAGCCTTTGATGAGAAATCGTGCACGCATTGAAGCCTCAATTATTTGTTTATTTATTATAAATCGCCAAGAAGATAAAATACTTTGGCAATTACATTGTTGAATCTCATGTGTGCAAGTGTCACACTTTTCGTTATGGTACGTAATCGATAGGTCTTGTTTGATGAGAAACCATGCGTGCACTGAAGGCTAATTTATATACTTGTTTGTTTATTTTAAATTAGTGTTCAAACAACTAGCTTTTCTTTGTTTAATTTTCTTAAATTGGCGTGAAAATGAAAACGTTTAGGGTGAACATTGATAAACCTTGTGTGTGCAGCTGCCACAATTGTGAAAAACTGTGAACAGATGCACAAGTCTCATTAACTTTTGTGATGATGATTGCATAGCTTTAAACGTAACTGAGTGTGAAATACAAAAATTGTGTTTAATATTAATATGCGTTTATTTACACACCGGGTAAATTTTCCTACTTTGTAATGAGAGTGTGCGGCCCCCCAACTGAAACATTTTTTCAAATGTGGCCCTCAGTACAAAAAGTTTGCCCACCCCTGCCATAGATCGTAGGAGTAGGACTATGTTAAAAATCATTATTTCTCAGCACAATAACTAAATCAAGAATTTGGACTAACCTATGATACGACAATAGTTTGGCTCATTGCCGGTAAGCTGCTACTAGCTAAATTTTGGCCTTAAGATTCTACAAAACCAGCAAACCTATAGCAATTTCTTATTTGCCTTAATCATCAGTAACACACGTGCCCTCTTCAGCATGACAAGTGGCAACTGACTTCGCAGAGTGACGCTAGTGTTGCCAAAATACTTTTGACAAAATTTACTGGCGATGTTAGCTATTTCTCTTTGGTTTTTTACACAGCTAACTATCAAAAACCTTCTTTAATGCAAATCCAAAAATAAAATTTTGTTGTATTAATGCTATGAATTGTAAAATGTATTTGGAAAAAAACGATTTTGCTAGCAAAAACAATAAACCTTGTGCGGCTAGGTGGTGGAGAGTTTAACTTCAACTTAAACATGTCTGAGTCCATGTATACCAAATTCTATTCCCAGCTGCGCTACTGTCAAACAAGGTAATAAAAACGTTTTTACGATTTAGTTTGTGATGATATTATAAAATTGCTTGCAAATCGAATGCTGCATAGAATACTTGTTTACGGAAATCGGCAAAGCAAAGCATTGCGTTACGTAATCGATTCCTCTCTGCTTATCGTATTAAGTCGTGACAAAAATGTCGTGCATGCCTGCTTTGCGTGTGTTGTTATTCATAGTTGTTCAATGCGTCACAGTCTACGAAGTTAACCATAGAAAGTGGTCGACTTTATTATGTAGCTGTCACAATGTCTTATTTAATGTAATCGTTTAAACAAGAAACAATATAACCAGTTTATACAGTTGTCATGGTATACAATTGATTCTAAGATTAAGAGAAGCGAAACAACGACCTGAGACCCATTTCACTTCGAGGACATTAAGCAATTCTACAGACAAACATTGTAATTGAAGTGATCGTCCTTACAGGCTAAGGAACGATAAACAATCATTTCATTACAAGTTGCTTTTATGAAGAGTTTTAAATTGGGGTAATACAAGAAAAAATCAACAAAAACAAATAAAAATGAGTATTAAGTGGAACTTCACAAGACAACTTCGGTAACCGAGGCTCGAACAATGAAAAATCATCGCCAAGTCTCCAAGGCGTGCAAAGCTTTTCTTCAGTCCAAAAATAAAGCTCGAGAAACAATACTTAGGCCAAAGCTGCACTCAGTCAAATGAGGCACTTAAAAAATAGTCTGATATAATAACAATCAATGCTATTTGTCAAATAATTTCAACATAAACAATAAATTGACTAGTAAAATGAATATAGATTCTATTTTAATAAATTAGTAGTGATAAAACAGTATTAATTTTCTTGTTTGAAGACTAATTTTGTTCCCTAGCGTTTCCCTTCGTTATACCTAGTGACGCAAATCATTCCAGAATCAACGTGACCTGCAGACCTAGACTAGCATTCCTATTAGTCCTGCAATATCATCAAGTTTGCCGTGTGTTTAGAAGTGTGACGGTTTTTGTGCCTATTTCTGCTAACTTTCGTTTGTTAAAGGCAGTCTGTTAGTGCACCAGTCTTTTTGCTTATGTTGCGTGAAAACATGTTAGACCTGAATAGGAACACTGCCTTGGCAATTGCCGGTATTTGCGGAACGGCCTTTATTGGATATTGCGTTTACTTCGACAAGAAACGAAGAAGTGATCCTGAATTCAAAAAGAAGCTACGAGAAAGTATGTTTATATTGTATCTTATTATTTTTAAATCTTTTGTGGAAATTGTGGCATACACGCACAACAGATCAAAAGCGAACTTTTTCACATGCACGCCCATAGCTAAAAATGTTTGCTTATTTCATTATTTGAGCGCTAATTGAAGATTTCAACGCATGCTATCAAACTTTGTTTTTCTGCATGCTTGTCTTTTCATCAAAATCTGCCATACTTTCCAGTGATTTTGATCATTATTAAACTTATAACACTCTTGCATATTTCCTAACACTTTTTAACTACATTTTATATATTTATTTATTTCAAACTGCTTTTAAAGGGAGAAGCAAATATGCAAAACAAGTCGGACCCTCTGGAACTACTGTAAGTGGAAACTTTGTTGGTTACTTTGTTTTTAAATTTTTTCGTTATAGATGAATAGGCTAAATAGCTTCAACATAGCCGAGAAGAGTCTAAAAAAATTTTCCAACTTGTTTATGTCACAAGAACCTTGATCACTTAATTTTTTTAAGATCTGTAACAATTTGTGATTGTGACTTAAATTAAAGTTTTCTTATTGTTCAGTTTCCAGATTTAAGGGACGTTGAAGCCGTCCAAAAATTTTTCCTCGCAGAAGTTCAAAGAGGAGAAGAACTTCTTGCTCTTGGAAACTATGAGGATGGAGTTGAGCACCTGACCAACGCGATCGCTGTCTGTGGACAGCCTCAACAGCTTTTACAAGTCTTGAAACAGACACTACCACCTCCCGTTTTTGCCATGTTACTTGAAAAGTTGCCGTCAATAAATCAGGTACTTTTTCATGCCTGTATTGATCTATTCTTACCTAAATCGGACTGGTTGTGAGAATGCACTGTTTTTTTCAGCGATTGGCGACATCACCGACTGTTGCACAAAAGAAACCCGATGATGTAACCACGGCCACAATCACTGATGTTGATGATTTGGAATAAATGCCCAAAAATTTTGTAACTTAACTGACCAAAACGCTTTGGACTTCTGCTCTTCTGAAAAACTCTTTACAGCGATCCTTGTTTTTTAAATACTTTTACAACTTTGAATACATCGTGTGTTTGTTCGCGTGTCATTAAAATCCTCAAAAAAGCAATGCTATGTGTGCATATGTATATGTGAAATAACGTTAGCATCTTTCAGTTGAACTTAAGAATAACCAAACTCTTTCATTCTGCATTAACAGCGTGACACTTGTAAAAAGTTAACCACTTTGTATCAACACAAATTATAATCTTCTGAAAATTGTGGCAATTTCCGGACGGTTAATATTTAAAGCATTGCAAGTATTCATCCTTATTAAATTAAAACGACACAAGACACACAAAACTAGTTATTACTAGTTATTAGTCATTACTTTGACTTCATAGTGTATTTTCTAGATTATCAACAGCCCTTAAATATGAGCCAGCCATAGAAAAATGACTAAAAATAAATACAAGTTGATTGAGAAAATAAAGCACTCGGCCATACAGGGTGCACTAACTCACAGCTGATAAAACTGGTCTCCCGAAGTTGGTAAGACTGTCATTACACTGAAAACATCTGCAGGGACCAGTTGGTTGCTTTAAGGTTTTCAAAAATTTTGAGTTAACAAGTTTCCACTCTTTGCATTTACTCAAAGAACAGCAAGAACATTTTAGAAATCTGCTTAAAACTTAATCACTGCACATGACACCATGCACTAACACAATAAATATATACGTATAATCAAAGTGTCATACATCCTGCAATAAATAGCATTGCGTCGCAGCACAAGAGTCAGTTTCGTTTCGCTTTTGATTTTCCAGACTTTGATGAAGTCACAGCTTTCTGTTTATTTGATCCTGAACCAAATAAATTGGACATGAATTCAGCTGCATCCGGCATTGAGGAATTTTGATTGAACATCTTCATCGATTCTTCCATTTCCTTTCGAACCTCCGGATCAGAAGTATTGACAAGTTTTGGCAAGACAGCAAACACGAGGAGCGGTAATACCATCATCAAAACCTGCATCACATCAAAACATTTGTTTAAATAAATTAGGTTATCGAAAATATAAAAACCAGGATTCGAAACAGGTCTTCTTACTTACCATTGGATTTTTGAGCATATCAAAAATGCTGAACTTCTCTCTCGCCTGAAAATACTTTGCAAGAGCAACCGCTTTCATTTCCAGTGGATATCGAACTTGAGCAACGGCGCTTGGTTTTAAATTGTTCAGCCTTCTTGCACGAATATTTCCTTTCGCTGACACGTCAATGCGAATGGGTTCAAATAGATAAGTCGGGGATAGGACTTCCAAAACATATGAGCCAGTGGGAACATTGTGAACAACGAATGACCCGTCTACCCTGTGAATATAGTTCATAATTTTATGTCAGGTAAATTTATGAAGTTATGCATCCAAAAATTTCAAAAAAATCTTTAGACTTATCATATACCACCATTTAAAATGTATAACGGTGTATAGCCTATAAATTATGTAATATAACGTACAAAATGTTTGTCTTAAATAGCTGTCGATCTTTATACGGTGTATGTAAATGTGCAAAGTTTGTTTTTTCAAACACATATGCATATGTTTCAAGATGTATGTATGTATATTTTGGGCAAAATTGACTAGAGATATTGCTTTTCTCTGTTACTGTCTATCGTATTCTGTTATTGTAGCATAGTTATTGTAATCGTTAGTGTGTATAGGCCATAGTCGGGGTATCCACAGCTTATCACAAATACTGTAGTTTAAGGGAATGTGGAGGCCCGATTTCCAAATGGCAATGTTATACTCTTTATCTGATTCATACTGTCTATCTTTTAGTGCACTTGTGGGCCGCAATACTGTGCCCTCTCTTGGCCACAGAAAGGAGATTCCGGTCCCTGGAATTGAGTTTCTTTTGTGTGGTTTTCTTTAATCAATCATTCATTGTTATTTTAAATAAACCATGTCACTTTATATATTTACTTCAGCTGCTAATATGCATGTTTTTAATGTTAGGGAACATGTCCTCTACATCTTGCAACAGTGTAGTTGTTTCGTTATTTGTGTTATTTTGAATTTAAATTCGTTAAATTTAGGAATTATTTTTTGGGTTTTGTGGCCGTGCTAACCTAAAATCTTGTAGCACAACTCTATTATTGCTATCTTGCATGTTTTAAGGCCTTGGGCGTTGCTACTTTTTCCTGCTCGTGAATTGTTAGTGAGCATGTGTTTCATTGTGTTATAACTACAACAGTTAGCATCGTAACCTTCGCTCCGTACAATTAATGACGAAAAAGAAACAATACACTATTGTCAACAACAATTATTATCTTACTTGATGAAACCTCTGTATTCCCCATCATCGAGAATTACTCTTGTATCTGCAAGATGTTGGTCTGCTGGCAAATAAACCTTTCCTTCGACTTTAGACAAACAAAAACTTACATCAGCAAAATATGCAATATACAAGATACACAGTAATCTCCAATCCATATTTAACTTAAGTATTTTCTGCAAAATTAAGCAAAGAAATTAAACTTATTATAACATTACATTCATTTCTTGACACACAACATCAGTACGCAGTGAATACCCTTTATTTTTCTGGATGAATTCCCTAGGGCATCCTGGCTTTGTAAAAATGGGTGCTCCCGAAAAAATTTGGATGCGGAATTCTAGCAAACTGAGTTTGGGTCTAATGCAAAAGTACATAACCAAGTGACGTCACAATTTCAGTAGCTGGGGTCTAGTATACAAATATATCCTGTGGTTGTGCACTTCTGCACTAGACCCGATCAATTTTTATATGCCCACTCTCCTATCCTAACAAGCTGCCTTTAACATTGAGAGCTACATCACCCACTGACCTACTTCTTCTGTGAACAATTGAAAAATATGAGGTAGTCATATTCACAAAAAATACCTTTTGGGTACGAGAGGAACAGTGGGATCGCTAGGTTTCTTGCCAAAGAGCTCGGAATTTATCTCTTTAAGTCTCGATTGGGACGTTTGTTCAAAAAAACAAATTTAAGAGTAACAAAAAATAATATTCTTATGTTCTGCTTTGGGGAATACAGAAATTCTACGATTTTGTACACTTCACCGCGAACAAACGGTGTTTTGACTTATAATCTCTTTGCGCTGAACGAACGCCAGAGTCAAATAATAGAAAACATACTAATTACTCAAATGATTTGTCAACCATAATTAATTACAACTATAATCATTTGTGTAATAAAAAACAACTGTGTGATAAAAACAACTTTAGGTAAGCCTATATCAGATAGGTTTTAATAATTTATTTATAAGCTACATCATTAGCTTCTATGATAAACGAACACGAACATCCCAATTACACAATAAACTTCGCTATAAACCAGACATGGGACTGTGAATAATATGGTAAAGTTTTCTAGTTAAGCAGTCATAAATATCAACAAAATCCTTTATTCATTACAGGCCTATTAATAATTATGAAACCCACAACCTTCAACTGGCGTTTATCGTAAATCAAAAATCGCTTCTACTGTTTTAAATCACTTTTTCCTAATGCTCTTTTAAAATCTAAATCACTTTATCCAGTGTTCGGCAGCTTCTCTAAATGACTATCATTTTTTCTTTGCAACAACTGAACAGTATTCTTCGAAGTGGGTTTGATGCCCGTCGCCGGGATGCTATCGTTGCAATGTATTGGGCTGGACATCAATGACAGTTTTCCCTGTTTAGCGGTCCTTGTAAATACTTCTAAATTCGATAAAAACTACAAGAAATTGCACAAAAACCACCTCAGCTACCGGGGCTCGAGTTATTATCGCGGGTTCAAGTCGTACAAAGATTTTTCTAAATCTAAATACAGTCGAATCCGCTTAATTCGGACACCGGATAACCCGGACAACCGCTTTATTCGGCCAAAATGCTCGGGAACGGAACAAAGCTAAAAATTGAACGTAAAAAACTCCCGTTAATTCGGACAATTCTCCGCTTAATTCGGAAACATGTTCGCAATTCCATCGTTAGGTTATGACACAATAAACAGTACTTCGTTCGTTTTAAGACAAGATGCAATTGCATTATGAGCGATTATGGTGAAACAATGACGATCCATGCAGTAGCAATCGACAATGAACTCATATAAGG
This sequence comes from Clavelina lepadiformis, assembly GCF_947623445.1. Taxonomy (NCBI): domain Eukaryota; kingdom Metazoa; phylum Chordata; class Ascidiacea; order Aplousobranchia; family Clavelinidae; genus Clavelina; species Clavelina lepadiformis. The sequence continues at coordinate 24,559,154 of NC_135241.1, forward strand.
CCGTGCCAGCTTCATAGTCGCTTTTACTTCGGTACAATCGCGTCCATCTTGTAGGACAAAATTGTACAGAAAAGTTTAGGACAAAAAGTGAAATTGCTCACTAAAGTAAACGAAGACGTTTTATGCGATCAGTGCCAGTTACTACAGTATAGCGCCGCTGCAATTCATTTATTACGCAACAGTACAGTATTTTAAATGCGTTTTTTGCCTTTATGCATTACCATGAAACGAACAATTGATTTTCCGCATTCGGACAAAGCCGTTTCTCCGCTTAATTCGGCCAAAAGTGAGCGGAACCAAAGTGTCCGAATTAAGCGGATTTGACTGTATATGTATTTTCTGCAAAACCAACGAGTGCACTCTTCTGCTCAGCAAGAGTTCTTTAGCTTAGTTCTGTTTTGTTTGTTGCTTGTAACAACCAAAGAAAACTTTGAATTGTAGTTGATGGCAGTTTCGGACGAAACCATTTTATTAAGAAAAATATTGCACACACAACGTCATTTCCGCCTGGAAGCTTTAAAAAGTGAAACACGTTTCTTAGGAAGCTCTTCTTTTGGCGATGATGCGGCGTCCACGTTCTTGTGTTCGAGAACTCTTTCGGACACAGCTGTCTGTGAGAAGTAACAACAATGAAGTCACATCAAGCTTATTTATTTCTTAAATATGTTCCAGTAGTACCTGGCGAGGCAGCTGGTCCGCCAGAGGGTTACTAAGAGCAGCAGTTCTGTCGAAAGGTGAATTTGTTGGTTTTAAAATTGACTTGGGAATGTTTTTTTCTTTTACTGTAGAACCGATATCTTCCAAGTGTGTAGGGTTGATGTCTTCTGAAACCTGAAAAATATGTTCCTGAATTGGAAATTATCACTTCAAATGTGCAAACGAAAAACAAGCATGTTGTTTTAAGGGGTTGTACTTGGTGATTATTTTTGCCGTCTGGTCTGAAAGTGACGCGATGTTGACCGATGTCTGCAGGAGACTGAACGGAGGCAGATTTAAGTTTCTCATTAATTGTATTTTTCTAAAACAGCAAAAAAATTTAAATAATTTTTGCAATAAAATGGCCTTTTACAGTAAATTTCTAGAAAGCAGTAAACAGGTTAATTGAAAATAAAAATAACTTACATCTCATATTAATTACAAATACCTGAATGTTAGCAGATGAGTGCTTAAATTTTATGATAACAGGTTCACATTCATCAGAGTCGTCACTATTTGCTTCTCTGCCTTCTGTGAGTTTGCCACTCCACGACACCTTCTTGGCGTTGCTTGGAGGAGTCTTTAAAACTTTTTCACTTTGTCCCTCATTAACAGGTTTTTCATGACTGCTTTTATCAAAGTTATCGTGGGTGGAGTTTTCATCCAAAGTTCCTCTAAAAGAAGTTCAATTAAGGATGAGTGAGTAAAGTGAGAGGAAACTCAAGGAAATGACTCACTGGAGCAGCATCTCATCTTCTTCCTCTTCAAGTCGCTCCAATTCATCCAACCTCCGCATCAAGTCTTCATTGTTTAAATACTGGAAACATATTAACAATAAATGTCTAAATTGTTAGCCTACAACGTATGAAAAAGTTTCATCACCTATCAGCTAGGTGTCAGTAGTCGATAAACACAGCAGCTTTAACGAATGAAATTTTCACCAAAGATTTTTCGCACAAAATTCAGAAAAAATAAGCTCACGGTAGGTTGGTGTTCTTCCCGAACATCTGGTTGATTATCTGTTGGGAGAGGAACTTCACTTGCATCAGATTTGTTTGAAGTTGGAGGTTGCATCTTAACCCGACTAATTCTCTTCCTCCTGCTAGGATGGAGATAATCTTCTGGAATATTCTGTGGAAAGAGATAAAAAAAAACTTTCCATCATGCATTGAGAGACTGAGATAGTATGATAATTTCTGATATAATGATGTAATAATGCAAAGACTTTTAAAACCGTATTAATTTCAATCATTTTTAGGTATAACAAGAATAATAATATTTTATAATCAAAATGAAACCATCAGTTTGAAAAAAGGAATTCAATCAACCTAACCTGGAATGCCAATGCCAACCTTTGTCATTTAACTGATTCATAGTAATTACACTCACATAAAGTTTTGCTTATTAAAAGTTTAAAATAACACAAGTTTTCAAACCTCTTTAATTTCAATCGCTTTATCTTCACCATTGTTGTTATCGAGTTCTTCGGCGAATTCTGTTTTCTTGTTCAAATTTGTCATCACTTTATCAAGGTCGTCAAGATTTTTATGGACAGACTCCAACCGGTGATCGACTATCTTTAAACCCTTGGAAAAATTAATCGTTGATGTTTATTTCACATTTTGTCAATGCACGTCTTAAAACACCTCAAGCACCACGGAAAACAACAAGATAAATCTCTCATAACATCATTCACTCAGCTATAGACAATGGTGTGGAATGAAGCATACTTGCTTACACGAGACTTCGGCAAACCATGAGTCACCTAAATGAACCATGACTTCGTTGGTGTGAATCAATTTACCTGGCATGAACGCAAATTTTCCAAGTGGTACCTAAAAAAAACAGGGAATTTTAGAACGTCAACTGGTCATTTATGTAAACATAATTACAAACATAGAAACATAGCAAACATAATTTTTAAGACCTTTTTGTTTGAAATGTCATTGAAATTGTTTTCAAGTGACTGAATACGCCACAAATTAAATGTCAAAAGCTTTCAAACATTTAATATTTTATGGGTTGAGTCTGCTATGTTTCAACATGGATATACCAGATTGGAAAGTACACAGCAGTTTTCAATCCTAAAAAATCATGGATGCAGAGATAAAAAACTGAGATTCACAAAGTGTGCACACTTCTCAAAGGATAGATTACAAATTAGCATGAAAACAACCAAAACTGCCATATTTATTTACTCTAGCTCAGTATGAACATGATATAATTAGGCTTATTGTGTACGTTGATGAGTCACTTGCATTTGTGTGCTGCGTCTTCCACTATGGTATATTTTAACCTTTTATTACTTAAATAATGTTTTACCATAACATCATGGCTGACTTTGTCAGGCAGGGTTGCAATACGTTTTGCAAGATTTTCATAATCTGATTTTATGCCTTCCCTGAAAAACAAAACGTAAGCTAAATAAAACCAAGCAATAGTTTTAAGTCATTTTCCATAAATCTATCATCAGTTATTCTAAACTATCTATATTCCATGAGCACTACACAACTCATAGGCGTAGTAACTGATAATTTCAGCTTAAACATGGCCGCCTAATATCAGCTTAATAAGCTTATTTTATCATTTACTTATCAACCAACACAAGCTACAACAAAATTTGTCCCAATTTAAGCTGCTCTACTAAGAGCATGCCTGCAAACAACTTGATAATGTTTCAATAAATTTTGAGCAGTAAAAAGACAATAAAACGTGCAAAAATGATAACTTTAAACCTATATTGATACAAACCAATGGTCAATTTGTTTTTTAACTTCGCCAGTGGCCTGTTGGTGCGCTTCTCTTAATCTGGCCACTTCATTCTTGGACGAGATCGTATTATTACTCATGTTGGTTATTTTCCGAGCAATTTTATTTGCAGCAAGATTGCTCGATCATGCACACAATCTAAACATTTATCAACGGTATAATTAAATGTGCCTATTTACTCCTAAAAACACCTTTAAATGGGTGTAGTATAAAAGTGCACATCCAAATGACATCACAATTCGAGTAGCCAGGGTCTGGTATACAAAGATATACGGCAGTTGTGTACTTCTATACTAAAAAACCTAAAGAAGCATATTTATTTTAACCACCCTGCTGTCTTAACACAAACATGCTGCTGATTTGTGCTGAGTAAGCAAGTATTGTGACTCAGCACAAAATATTTACGCTGGGCTTTGTGACCGCGTTCATTGTCGGCATAAGTTGTGAACATGTTTTTGTTTTGTTGTGCTATAACACCATTACTTGCACTCCCTGCCTTCATTAGCAAGATTATCATAACGAGTCTCGTGAATTGAAGCGGGTTATATACGATTATGTTCAGAGGGGAATGAATTTTTAACAATTTCATGAATTGAAAAACTGAACAATTGTAGTGCGAAATATTGACCCCTCTCTCTGTGACGTATTAATTGCTTGGTAAGTAATGTTTCATGACCGCTAAATCGTTTCAAAAGTTCCCAGTTTAGAAACATAAAATTATAACTCATTAAACTGTAATCTTTGTTCAGAAATCTCTAGTAACCTGCCCTTATCGAAACACTTCCAGGCTCCAGCACACAGCCTATAGGCCTACATGACGGCTACAACAAAAGTGGAATTTGGCGATAACCCACTTAAAGAATAGGCTACTTTCCAAATTCGGGTTAGTTTCGAATGTTAACAACGAGAAAAACAATTGTGTTGTATTGTATGTTATTGTTGTGTATTATGCAAGTTATTGTAATTTGGCAGGTGTTTTCCACAGTAGGAATTAAAGTACCTACTTTCCCTATGTTCTGTTGCTATAAAAATATTTCCGTTGCTCGTGATCGTTTTTAGTTTATTGGTCATTAAAATCAAAGAAATTAATAAACATATAATCGGGGTAGTAAAGTTTTGGTGGTTTCGACGCCATCATGGTTTCGTCTGCGAAGACAAAGTAAGATGTTAAACATACAAACAAAAGCATTTTAATAAGTTAAAGCTCACTCAATGAAAAAGTTGCCTCGAACAATTACCCCACAAGGTGGCGGTACAGTGTAAGGATAGTCGCATATCTTCCGGCTTTCGTCATAAACAGTGCCTGGAGGGCAGTTGTACAAGAAAGGACCGGCGCCGTTATTTGCGCATGTGTAGAACGTGTCACAATCAGCTTGGTACTGACCAGGTGGTTTGCCCTGAAATATTTTAGAGTTGTTTATTTAGGTGCGAGGTTTTTACAAGCACTTCAACTGTGCCTTATTTTTCATGTTTTCAATTATTATTTCGGTCTTGCTTTATATTCATATTTTATAGTTCAGTCATAAACTAAAACAGAACTTATAACAAAGCTAAAGTTTTGGATGAGGCAAAATTTTGATTTCATACGCAACAAAAAATGTAAGAAACTCTTTGTTACGTCGCAAGATGGTTGGTCGGTGTCGATGGGAGGGGTAGTCGTGGGCGGAATTGGCGGTTGGTTTGTCTCAGTCCGTTCCGTGGTGGTTGATTTGCTCGTACTTGGAGCTGCGGTCGTCGTCGTGGAAGGGGGTTGGGTTGATGACGTGGTCACAACCGGTGGCTCGTTCTGTAGAAAATTATTGGATTTTACAAATCTGCAAGTTGTAAAGAAAAGCTAAACACTTCGGGGAAAAAATAAATGGAGTTTTTTTTTATTTTCTCACCCATCCGGGGGGTGCTAGGGTTGGGCCATCTCCTATTGCGATGTCTGCGCATCCGTAAAATTTCTCTTGTGGTCCGCACCCTAAACAGCACTTCCCCGTCTCGTCACAGGCCCAAGTATTTCCTGCATAACAGGCCAAGAACTCAAAAGTGGTTTGAGAGACAAAACAAAGCTTTCAAAACAGAGTAGCTTCTAAGTTTAAAGCAGCTGAAGAATTCGGGGTCACCAGAAATTACCTGCGTGGTACTTCCACTGCAATATACACTGATCGCAAGTAACCTCTCTCGGTAGTTGAAGTTGATAATTGTAGACCCATTCGCCTTTCTTGGGTGGAAAATATTGTGTCGAGCCATTTAGCAGAGGCAGTAAATATCTTAATAAAAAATCATTGCTTTTTATTCACCGTGCAGACATAAACGCTTCATCCATATGTCATGACCTAAACCAAAACTGGAAATCGAACAGCATTTTGTTTTTATCAGTATGACAACTTAAACAACAGCGGAGTATATGCACAGCGACAACGTACTGATTAAGACAATCGTGTGTTCCTGGAACCGTGGGATTATTCCATGGGCACAAGCGGAATTCGAAGAAGCCCAAATGATGAGCGGTCAGCTTCACAGATACTTCCAGCATTGAGCCTGGAATTACAGTAGAGACTTTTTAAATGAATAAATGTAGAATTTTTTGAAACTTATGAACTTTCTAACTTCGTTGGCATGAAACAGATTTTTAAATATTTGCAAAACATATGCTTTGGTCTATAACGTTATATTACTTGCCCTGACTATATTGTCTAACAATGATCCCTTTTCCGTATTTTCCGCCAGCTTCATTATCCCTGACTCCGTCATACGGATCTCCGCAAAGTCCGCATTTGCCTCCAAGATTTTGTTGATGCTGCATCATGCAAAGTTGTGAGCCTAACTCCGCAAAACGTTTATGTTATACTTTAATCGCTGTGAGTTAATTTTGGGAACCTGAAATCCTCCGCAGTACAACTGGTTGTCGTTCCAGTTTTCTTCGACAATATCCTTATATGGTATGATGGCAGGATCCTCATCTTTGACTCTCCACATGTAAGAGCGGTTGGGAGGTTCCATCAATGTTCCGTGAGAGCGGACACTCTCCGCAAGCAAGAATCCGAAAAAAATCACTGCAATATAAAAACATAAAAAGGTTTTATTACAATTACCTGCTTATGGAAAGTAATAATAACACGGTTACATTAATATTGAAGCCTAACTTAGAGCCTATATGTTATTTTTATTAAATGCACATACGTTGAATGAACATTTTCAAAAACAAACAAGTTCAGCTTTTTCAATCTCTGTTAGATTTCCTACAGTTTCTCGGGAACAGCTAAATGAAAATAAAATAGTATTTTTCATCATACAAATCCACCTTCCCTCTTATATGCTACATCAATCCTATAACCATTCCCTATTTCTTACACCCATTTCCCTAATCGCTGGAAGGGGAAAACAGACATATGTGTCTTAGGACACGCTGAATTACTCATCACTGTTTGGCACCTGGCAGTTAAACTGTCTTGTTCCCAGGCTATCAGTCTGATGTAAATAAAGTAAACGTATGCTCATCATTGCCTGGCGCTCCTGGTTTCATTCCTAGGATTATAACTTAACGTAAATAGAGTGGCCATTCCAGGAAGGTGTAGTCAACTCGATAAATAAGTTCTAAGCCAACTGATAAAACAACATTCCAACAAAGCTCGATTTGCATCAAAGGCAAAGTGATTTGAAAGGCAAAGTCTGCGCTTCTTTTCCTAGATAGTGTTTCCCAAGGTGACCGAACACGTAACGAAACAGCGACCAATGCCCAACGCACCTTTGCAACCTCGGTTTATGTGGATTTAAAGTATATGATGTTTTTTTTATCACGTGATGATTATTTCACGTGATGATTGTTATACACTGTTGATTGACATAAACGATCGTAAATGACATTAGGCAAAAATTACCGCGCCTGCCTAAACATAACAAGCAATAACTAGCAGTTGTGACATGTAACTTACTTACATTGAGTTCGATCGATTGAGTCAACGATTTATTGGAAATTCTCGTGACAATCTGCAAGTGCCACCGGCTGACAGGATTGCTGCACGGACGCTCATAAATTCACTATGTTTGGCTGCTGCTGAGCATTAAATGGGTAAACAATTGAGGCTTTGCAGCACCCGCTCGCACGTAGCTGCCTTGCTGTGTCTGCAATCGCCACTTGCTCATATAGGACTTGATAGATTTTCAACCCACAAGAATACTATTCATCAACATGATGACAACTAAATACAGTATTTATTTATTTTAGATATAAATAAAAATTTAGGTATAAATCAGGAAACACCGTCATATTTATAGGTAGCGCAACACAACTGGTTACTATTTGGTGGTGACAATTATAAAAATTTACCAAAGCTAGCATTTGTTGCACAAAAATGAAAATACAGATGACCTATATTCAGTATAATGCAAGGGGTAAGACGCTTGAAAAGTGAAAGAACCAGTTAATCAAAGACAATAGACATCATATCAACCAAGGTTAAGACAACGAAGCTGTTTAATATGGTCGTCGTGCTTTATGCATCGTTGTCATGACGCACTCCTGTAACCAAACTTTTTCCCTACCAGGAACCTTCCCGCTTTACAGCTAGTCACTTCGCTCTTTTTGTCTCATTCACTTTTAATCGCATATCTTAGGTAAAAACATCCATTTTTTCACTACAAAGTTAAAACGTAGACTGCCCCAACTATTGGTCACCAAACTATCGTACCATTCACCATCATCGATCAACGAGGAAAAAGGATTCGCGGGTAGCGTCACAAGCTTCGGGGAAGAGCTGTAGGAGACAAAGAAAAACGTGCACGTGTAAATAGAACTACAATTTCCTAAAAACGATAACGGTCACAAGTGCCACACCGGTAAAATATTACTACACAACAACAAACTACAATCCAAACTAGTGCCTTAACAATGGGATTATATAACATTAAAACGCAGCGCTTCTTAAAACAAGTGCGTAAAGATATTCTCGTGACAAAAGAACCAGTTAATCAAAGACAATAGACATCATATCAACCAAGGTGGTGACAACGAAGCTCTTTAATATGGTCGTCGTGCTTTATGCATCGTTGTCATGACGCACTCCTCCAAACGTGACGTGGCTAGATCTGGTTCATCCGGTGTAGAATTCCATCTCAATCGCGCTCTATCAACACCGAGGGGTCAACTTATTTATATTGTGCAGTGGGATTGTCATTGCCAGATTTGTCCATTATTCGATCATGCCTGCAACCGATGAAGCTATTATGACGTAACAATGCTGTTACAACAAACGAACTATGAAATCTCCAGTAACTGTAGCGAAGCAGTGTTGTTGATATAAATAGCCTACTCCTACTAATGTTATTGTAGTTGTAGTTCATTGATAAATACATAATCCTATATTGTGTGTTAAATTTTGAGATAAGTTCATATTCGAAAGGCAACTTGAAACTTAAAAGAACTATTTAATCTCTTACGTACTATGGTACAAGGTTTACAAGGGCAAAATATGAACGACACTTGCTTCTGTTCAGTGGACATAGTTTATAGTTTCAAATTCGTGCAATGCTATGAAAATATCATAAAAACCACACTAACTACAGGAACTGCATTTATAGGTGCAACTGGTGTGCAGAAATACCACTAACCCATTTATTTTTGAAGAAATTAGATAATTGTTGAACGAAAATCAAAATCTTGAGACAAGCCAAGAAAATGACGTAAATCTTGGTAACCTACCGGACTGGTTTGATGAAATAACATGAGTTATTAAACATTAAATGACTATAGACTTGTCCCTGCAGGCCCACACAAGTATCTTCGGTAATAATCGCTTTGTTGCATGATGATGTTGTAATAAAAGTACTATTTTGACATCACAACCGATTATACAATCGTTTTGTCAAACCCTAAATATGGCCTTAAAATAATGAGCTAAAACCATTTTGCAGATTCAGTTTACAGACATTATAGCTGTATTGAAAATTTAGCGGCAATTTTGCTGAAGAAATATTTGGTTACTCTAACGTGACATCATACAATCACCAGGTAATATTTTGTTAGTAGCCTACATTGCTGATATGTTTTACACGACGCATAGCTCGAGATTAGAGTTAAATTGTTATATTTAATTACCGGTAGGCTCAACCAGAAACGAAATATCAGGGATTGAAAATGTGGATCATGAGGATTTTACAAGTTGGCTTGGCTGTTACATTCATGGTTGGATGCGCAGGTATGCTTTGTAGATATCAGCTTGTGTTATGAAATAAGAAAATGTGACTTGGTTAACCATAGTAGTGTCGTCCAGCTGCTGGTTCGCTGGCCACTTATCGCCTGCCAAGTCATTTTCTTTGGGCCACAAATATTTGCATGAATCGCAGCAAAACTTGACATAACAATACATACGCGTTCATAACATTAAAGTGCAAAATATAACTGATTTTAAGTAGTTTATTGACATACTGATACGGTACCGATTGCAAGGTATATGAAACAATTATTTCTAGCACACAGATAAAGCCGGAAATTGACACCATACATCAACGATTGTTAGCTCAGACAACGATATTGTTTGCTAACAATTTAGGAATTATGAAATTAGTATCAGTTTTTAATTAGGTTTATCACTATTCATAATAGACAATTATTACTTCATATTAACAAAGCATTTGTAAGCATTTACTAAACCAACGCTTCACAAAAATGCATTTAAAGCTGATATCATTTTCAATAACTAGCTAGATATACTACCGTAGATAGCCTATGCTATGTACCTTACTTATTATGCCTGACTAGTAATGGTTCTGCAGCTGTTCGCTGTGAAATCGCTGCATGGAGTTGGCTTCCAGGAGCAGGGAACGGTTAAATATTACAGGTGCAGGTTTCACAAGCCACAATAATGGTCGGCAGTTGCAGTTGTCAACGCCTTGCAAAGTCCCATGATATTGTTTGCAATCGTAGTGATAAAAATAGACGATCATAGACAATACACACGTAAGCTGCCGACGGTGGGTCATGTTTGGGTAGTAGCTGCCTCCTCCCCCTCCCCAATGAGCCCCAACCCTGATGTCTTCATACCAAGAACAGCCAAATACCCAGGACGTTCAGCAGCAAACTGCAAAACAATCGAATTTGCAATCGTAGCGATAAGAATAGACACAAAATATCAACGACATAATTGGAGTTGATTTCTTTTACCGATTCGACAGCGTTATAGCTACTGTCATTCTTCTGCTTCAGGCGGCCATGGAAAGTTTACTAAAAACTTAGTCTTTGCCGTCAAAGTCAAACCCAAATCACAAAGTATCCAGACTACAGCAAGGGTGCTCAAGCATTCACACTTGCGTCCCAGGTTCTATCGATTGTTTGCTTTCAGCTGAAGTAGTGATTCTGCCCAGGTTTGGTCCAACTTTTTCAAAAGCAAAGAGGTTATAAATAAAACCAAACAGGCCGACTTACACCTTGGGCAGACTTAGCAAGCTTTGCAGTATAAAGGTCGATATGGAACTGATGTGGATTGACCGTTTGTAGCGACAAGCGAAGCACTTCATTGATTACATATTTTTTTTGATATTTTGTACAAATGACACACAACTTATGTTGGCCTGTGGCAAGTATAGTTAGTACATTAAGCCTTAACTTCAGTATGTAGCCTACTGTTCAGTATGTAGCCTACCTATGTCAAGTATAATTACTATGTTAAACTTTAATTGCAGTATGTATACTGTGTAGTATTGGATGGTTATTATTGATGCAGTAGTAGGTATAGTAAACATAATATAGTTCCTAGTTGCTACATCTCCTACAACTATCTAGTCCTATATGTATCTAGTCCTATCTGTATGTAAAGTCTGTACTTTAAAGTAGGTTTCTGTGTATATTTTAGCTTTAACAGTTTATTCCAACGTTGTGCCTTTCTTTAAAACCTATATGTTGACCTGTATGCGCCATTTTAAATGTCTAATGCAAAACCAAAAGGTGACAGAAATCAACTGGTGACGTAAATTAGTTGGTGACAATACTTAGTCACTACCTTAGGCATTTTACATGTTTGTGTTTTATCTTTAATTGCTTGGTCGTCCATGTTTCATGTAGGCTTGTCTGCACCTCACTTTTATGCAAGAGTTTTGTTGTTTACGCTGAGGGTTTAGTTTTTAATTGGGTTGTGCTCGCGTGCTGCGGTGATAAGACAAAAGCATGTTGGATCTTGCACGAAAGTTGAGTTAGTGTCGCGGTTCACCGCCACTGTGGCGCAGAACTTGACTGAAATTAGGGAAAGTTCAATTCGCGTTACACGTGTAAATGACAAATGACAAGGTAACCAACATCCTAAAAATTTGGATGGTAAGCTTGCCTAAACAACTTTCATATTTACAAGGAATTCTAAAATGGCGTAGAATGCGTCAATTTCTTTCTATGGTTAATGAATTAATTTACTGAAATTTGCAACCGCTGTATACACCATATTTTACAACAAATTAACTTAATTTTTCAAGCGCAGCTTCTATGGTTTTTTGTGCCAATACATTTTCTATGTAGCTATTAACATTGTATAAATTGACAGCGCTATGAAGTATTCGGTGGATTAATGTTAGCATAGTTTGATTGACAGTATAGTTTGATTGACAGGCAGGCAGCAAAAGGTATTATTTTGAAAAAAATATCCGGGTACAAAGTGGTTTTCAGGAGTTTGTTTCAAAATTACGCAATGCATGGGTTGCATATCAATGACGTTCTTACCCAGCTTGGTCGTTCTCTCGGTCGTCATCAAATGTTAGACGCGAAAACTGATGAAGCTTCGTTTATAATGGAGCATAATGGTCAAAATGCTTTCTCAAAATCTTATGCCTCCACTATTTGCATTGGCTCCTGTATGTTATAGAGTGCAGCGTGGTCTTAAGAAATGCGAGTTGAACATTGAGTTTCCAACCACCAAGGAGTGTAATACTGTAATGACGTCATGTTGCCTGGTATCATGTCGTGGAACCTTCAACTGAAAGAGAAGGAAGTTGCTCATTTGCATTTTAATGAAGTTTTTCCAAGTGACGGTTCACTCGTCAAAAACTGTCGCATCGTTTCACATCAGACAAAGGAGCATCAATGATGGCTTGAAACAAGTTATTTATTGGATTTATTCGTCATCAATGTCATTACTTCATTTATTCTCTTCAAACTTACCGTCCGGGACAGACTGCCCCTTTCAACCCACCCTTGCTACGTCACAAGGTATATATCATGACATATATGCAGGGTTGCCATACCGTCCTTATTTCTAAGATTTGTCCTTATTTTAAAGGTCCGTGTCTTAGAAAATATGTTTGTCCTTATTTCTAAGAAATGTCCTTATTTTCACTTTCGTCCTTATTTTTAGGGCGGAGGTGGGCACTTTTGTCCTTATTTTGGGCATTTTGTCACCTTTACGATACCATTTTGTACCAAAGAGATACCAAAGTTATGAACATGCAGATAGTGTCTTGTTTTTTTTTTTTTTTAGGAACATTGGTTGCTTTCTTTTGTTGTACACTGTTTAAGGTGATATTCCTCGTTCATTTTCTAGTCGTCCTTATTTTTGAGTTGAGACTGATGGCAACCCTGCATATATGTATAAGATATAACTTTCTCTATCTCTCTCTCTCTCTCTCTCAATCTCTCTTTCTTCAAAACTCTATTCTTCGATCCATAAAGTGAGGTTGTGGAGGCAGCAGCTCTAGGAAGATTGGATCTCACTAAACAGTTCGCGAACTTTTACCGCTTTCGCTTCTATTTAACTTAAGATGAAGTAGCGACTTATGCTGAGCGTGAGTTGTATTTGCCGAGCTGAACGCGATTCAAAATGTCAGACAGGTTTGGTGAGAGTCTTTATTATTTTTCTGACACTGAATCTTGCAAAGCTTTTACACAAAGTAAGACGTCAACGAAAAACGCAGAATATTTTAGTTGTTGTTGTACAAGTTGCACAGCTGCAATATATGAGCGACGCTGAAAAAGAAGGAATTGCTGCAATAACATTTTAGTAATTTGCATGAGCAAAAGTCCTGTTAATTTATTTCGTTGTGGTAATGATACAAATGCATAGACACAAAACGCAAAGCGGTATCTGTCCCACTAAAACAATACCAGCCTTCCCAGAACATGTTGTAATAGGTCATGTCCTGCTTGTACTTTGGATATGGTTGGTTTAGGTTTGAATCTTCGCATCGTCTGCGGTTATACCACCAACCTGACTTTAATTCTCGGGCACAATGGCGGTTGTCCTCTTTATTGTTGTCAACGTCTGGTGTGCTGAAATGGCCGAAATAAATTGGAGGCCATTTGAAACAATCGGAAGCATTAAAAGGTCGGGCAATGTCTAAATGATAGTTAAATTCTTTTGGACTGAACCAAAGTATGTAATAATCAACAAATGCTTTGCAACCGTCCCAGTCTTCAAGATCAAACCCAAGTGCTGGATCTGTTATTACCGTCTGTCCCCCTTCCGTAGGTTCCGCTGTCTGCCTCGACAGACGATAAATATTTTCCAATCCAAGCCAATATTCACCTCGGAAATTTCCGAACCCCCTGACGTAATCGTCCCAACCCCTATTAAAGTTGACCTCCCCGTTCATTCTTCTTTGTATTGTTGTCCAGCCCTTCTTAGATGAAACGAGCTCCATATCACAGTAGACGTAGGTGAACTGGAATCGTTCCTTGAGCCATATCGGGTAGATACCGCTTGATGTTGAACCACTTGTGTAGATGCTCGTGCATTCTGAAGGGAAAGAGTAAAAGAAAAGTAATATTTCCTTATTTTTCAAGTAATACATTTTTTTTAAATGCTGTCAACTTTACTACAAATGATGTGATAAATCTTGAAGTCACTATAAAACTGAATAACGATACATCAAATTTGTATAAATGTCGTTCCAAATCTTCACAACATAATTGAAATCTGCTCTGTCACCTTTTAAAAAACCGACTAAGTTTGCAATGTTTTGAGCGGTTTCTGCGCTATCGATGGAGTTGACGTGCATCTGTTGTTGGCAGTGGCAATTTCGGAGATGACATAACTTCCAGCTTGTTAGATTTTCCTGACTTAAACTTTCCTCAACTTTGTGAACTCGTTGCAATAATCTACTAATTTTGTCAGTGACTGCATCACAATGGCACCAATGGAACGCAACCAATAGAAAAAGCAAATGTAGAAACCATCTTCTGAAGAAAATTCGTTTATAATTCAACATGGTTGATTATCTCTTTCTCCTGAAAACTAACGCTAGTAATTCTACCACTTTTACAATTGATATCTTACGTTACAGAATGCAGCGTAATCTTAACAAATGCGAGTGGAAAGATTGAGTTCCCAACCGCAAAGCAGTGTGGTGTAAATGACGTCATGTCGGCCGGTGCCAAGTCGTGGGAAATTCAACTGAAAAAGGGAGAAGCTGCATATTTGCAATTTGATGAAGTTTTGTTCAGGTGAGAGCGATTACTCATCTAAAAATGACGCATCATTACTCCATTAGTCGGCAGAAAAAAAGGCGTCGGTATTTGTAGTGTTTAAGCAATATCAATATTATCAATATTTTTTTAATATAAGTATATTTTTAGTTATTTTGCTTCGGGTGATGCGCTAAAAGTCCAGGTAAACTTAATGCATTTATTTTCGTTATTTTTTTTTATGCAGTTGTGCAAATGCAAATTTGAAGCTAATCTCAGAAAATGGAACAGTGAAACGTATTTGCAAAACTCGAAAACCACATGATTATCCCAACTTTGTGTTTCAAAACAAAGTTACGATTACTATGGAAAGAATCACAAAGAAATGCAGCGAGGCAAATATTTCTTTCGTTTACAACCGCATTGGTGAGTAAAAATGTGTAAGAAGTGTGAGTAAACTGCTCTCTCTGAGGCGAGCAACTGCGCGGGTATCACATCACTATCTTATATGGGCGCGTTGTGTAATGCGCTCACGTTTACGCAGCAAGTCCTGAGTGCCCACTGCTTTACGGTTAAATCTGACATACATCGTTTTTACTAAAATTTTTACATGACCCCATTAACTTAGTAGCTGTTACTCAAATGGTTTGCTTCATTGCATCGTAGCGCTGATACCTCTTGTCTAGGTAACGTGCGACACCTTACATAGAGCACCGAATTGTTTCTTTGTTTTGTTAAATTATCGTTAAATGTTAATTATTGTTAAATTGTTTAATTATCGTAATATTTAGTTTTTAGTATCCCAGTATTCAGTTTTGAAGCCCACCTCTGAAACGAAGCTAACTGTTTTTTACCATCGCTTCGTGTTACATAGCAATTCAGTTCTTTCATTTTATTCTGATAAGGGACTGAGTCCGAAACATGTTAGACAGTTTGTTACAAAGATGCCTATTTTTGCACACGTTGTGCTGCCAGCAATAATTTGATATTTACTTATCATTTTGCAAATAGCAATACTGTGGCTTTAAATTAAGTAAAGCGGGAAGTTTGCAGACAATGACAAATAAATTTTTGTATCTGTCAATAATTTGTTGATTGAATGAGTAAAACTATAATCAATTTGCAGGTTAATTGAAGTGCTATAGCACAAGTTGTGTCATAAATACTGTAAGGTGACAGCCATTAACAAGATTAATGTTTGATACGTCTCGTATATGTTTTACTTTGCTTTTAATGACGCGAAAATTTGTCACAGTTGCAAATGTTTATGGTATTATTTATCCCATTATTCTCGCATTAGAATAGAAAATTGCACACCTGACTCAGAAGTAAAATCGGTGTGTAGCTTAAGGTAACTCTATAGCTACAAGTTTTCTGCTCGGGCTCAGAAATTTTTACTTTTTTAAACAAAAATCTGCTCACCTTGAATGTTTCTTTGAAAGGACACTGCCTGCAGAATACAGTGATGCATCAGCTGTACTAACATTGTACAAATGTGATTTACGTTATTAAACGTTACGTTACGTTTACGTTTTTACATTTATGTGATGTTGTAAAAAAGTGATTTATATTTTAAATGTCACTTTAAGGTTTCCGATTAATGACCGCCAGCACACACGTTCAAACCGGACAGAAAGTCCAGTTCGTTGCCACACTGACCGGAGCAAGCAAGTTCAACCTCAACTGTGAGATTTCGTACAATGATTCCAAAACTGGATTTTCAACTAAAACTCTCACAGCTGAGCGGTCATTCGAGTATCCGGGAAAGTATTTGGTTTTTGCAAAGTGCCGTATCGGTGGAAGTAGCAGTTTAAAAACTTTTGCAACTCCAGACCTGGTTCTTTACGTGGAAGACTTTTTATCGGCTTCAAAATTACAAATATCTCTCCAAGAAAACAATTTCCAAACATATCCAGACTCAACTGAACTCATCTTCCACCACAAATATTACTTTCCCATCTCCTACGCTCTCATGTTGGATGACGTCATCATAACCGAGCTTCAGACGTCACAAACGTTTGATAAGAAGAAAATTTTGTCGAACGAAACTATCAAGTTCGAACTGAACTCAACCATGCAACGATTGGTTGGACCGGGAAAACATGACGTCGTATTATTATTGCAAAACCATGTTTCTTCTGTGACGTATTTCAAACCAGTCATATTCTCCGAAAAGATCAAAAATCTTACAGTTATGACGAAACAATACGTTGGTCTTCGACCCAATGTTTTCGTCATAAGCGTGACAGTTAGTTCAGGAGCTCCGGTAAATCTTGCAATCGACATCATATCGAATCGAACCAGCCTGTCGGTCTTCAGAAGTACTAAAGTCTGTCCACGTGATTGCCACACGATGGCGATAGAGGCAACGTTGCCTCAAGCAGATATTTACGAAGCTGTGGCAACAGCTACAAATAATATCTCTGAATTGACGTCATCGGCATCTTTTGAAGCGCTGCCACAGATCCACGACGTATATATTACGTCACGGGGATTTGAATACGAAACCCGTAGAGAGGTATTTATACTCATCAGAGGTGACGTGGGAAAGTACGAAATGAATTTAACAATCGACGAAAATGCAGCGAAGAATTTGACTTTGACGATTTCAAAGACGAAATATAAACATGTGGGTTTGCCAAATCTACCTTTTGATGCCGAACATTACATGTTAATTAAAAACGAAAGCGTTTTCGACGAAGCTCGGCAGGTCGTCGTGCTCATCAGAAACGAAAAACAATCGTTTCGTTTCGTTGGATATGTCCCGAAAGCTTTACCGTTGTCATGCTTGGAGAGCGTGAGAATTCGCGACGGGAAAATTGGCGGTGGACTCGACGAACCTTTGAAAGTGGTTGAAGAGTTGGTCTTAAGCGTGGACCTTAACTTCAGATGCGTTCGAGAGTTATTCTCCGTTGATTACAAATGGCGAGCGTACCGAGTGACGTCAAAAATAGACATCCCAAAAATAGGCGATGAAGTTCAACTTAACCCGAGCTCAGTTGAACCAGAGCTTGTAATAAAAGTCGATGACTTGTTACCTGGGATGTACGTCATAAAGGTCAACGTCAACGTCACTTCTGACGAAAGATTAAACGTAATAGAAAAGGGCGATGACTTTACCTTGGTAGAAATTCCCAAGGGAAAATTAAATTTTCTAATCAAGGGAGGAGATGTGGTCGAGGCTGGTGAGTCGATAATATTAGATTTCTATGTTTAAATTGTGCTGTTTCCCGTTACAAGAAATATTATCCTGAAATGCCTAATCTCTTTGCACAGGAATGAACACAAATATTTTAAAATTTGAGTCTTCAATTGACTTTAACAAACACGAGGAAAATATCTAACTTGACTGGTTTTGTGCCGTCACACAAGAAGATCTTCCAATGACAAAAGAGATTGGAAAAATACAAAGAAAAGGTTTGAAAAGATTTCCTCATTTTAGATTTTTTTGATCAAAAATTGAATTTTTATTTTTCACTTCCAAGGTTCCTGCTTTGATTGGCAAACTCTTTATGTTACTGGCGATGACGTCATGGAAATTTCCATGGACAAACTGGTGCGAAACGACCGTTATTACGTCAGGCTAATCGTATCGGGTCCGCATTATGACGAAACGTTCGCCGACCAGACAATTGTTATGAAATCAACTTCAATCCCGAATGTTACTTTAAGGCGAGTTATGCAGATTTTTTTTCTTCCTACTTCCATGAGCTTAAAATTTATATTCTTTAACCTAGAAACTCTTTTTAATCAAGTTCCATTTAAATTTAACGTTTTTTTTTAACTTCAGGTGCAGGTCAAATTGCGGGAAATTGTTTTCTCCACACAAGCCAATGATTCTCCAATTAGATTGTGACGATTGTACACGTCACAGTTGGGTATTGTCACTGAAATCCGGACAACAATTAAGTTTGTGCCAGAACCGACGATTCTGTAAACTTAATAATTCGATACTCAACATAATTAGCACGTCATCAAACGTCACAGAAATAGGTGAATCCCCTTTATATAAATTTGACGTCATCAATAAATTAAAAGTAGACCATCATGAAATTAAACTTTGAACTTGACATCCAGGATACAATGTTGACGGTGACATGGCATCGGCAACCTTAATCCTTAACCCGTTGTCACCACCTAGCGGAGGTAGTTGCAGGGTTACACCCAGAAGTGGAATCGCTTTTATCACAAAATTTAACGTCACCTGTTCTGGCTACGCACAAGGCCAAGCCTCTTTGAAGTTCAAGTTCTCTGTCAAGGAAAAAGGTAAAACCTCATGTTGTAGCAAGTACAGAAATGCTAAGATTAAAATTATGTTGTAGTTATTAACCCATGGTAGGCTGAACCTAAACTCAGGTAAATTAGGATGTGAATATTTTTGTTTATTACTTAACTTTCCACGGGCTCTAAAACCTGGCAATCGACAACAAGAAAGTTTTTGAAGTGAAAATATGTTTTGAGACATTTTTGTACCAGACATATTTTTTAAACCTTTTTCAATATATTTTATAAAATTAAATATCAAATATCAAACGGCTTACAACTTTGATTTAAAAAAAAACGCTAATTTACGATTTAAAATGCTTTAAATCAAATAACACACCTGATGTATAAGACAACGATGAGGAAATATTTCCCTAGTTTATTAATTTGCGCTTTTTTGTGCTGAAGCAAAAATGGCGATTTGTTTTCGCGTTAGTAACCTCAATACTTAATAATAAGATTATTTAATAATATTTTTTAATGTTTACTCTTAAGAAGAAAACTGTCCGTGGCCACATCAGGTTGGCAAAACTTTTAACAAACATGACTCTTGCACTTACAACACGTCATGCGGTGTTTGTAGAGTGGAAGTTATGAATAGATTAAAATCTAACATAGAAATATTTTCAGGCCACGATAATCTTCTGCAAAGTAGTTGCGATCCGAACCTCTATGACCTCACACTGTCGTCAGAGGACTTCGTTTCTGACGTCACAATTTCGATCGCAATATGCGGCCTTCGTCACTCGTGCACTGAGAAAACCTTGACCGTGACTTTGAGGAAAACTCCCGACGTCAACAAACACCTGACTAGTGACGTATTTTACGCGATTTCGAGCCACAATCTGCAGAGGACGGCGCAGGTTATACCGCCATTGTCTTCAGCAAAGATTCTCAAACCGTTTCTGGTAGGTTTATGACGTCATAGTATCTATTTATGGATGGACCACTTCAAGTGCCTTCATTGTTCTTTCGTTTAACAGATAACTACGATATTAGATCGAACCGTGGATTATCCGCTAAATACGCTGACTTCGGCCAAGCAAGTAGCTGATGTACTACGCCACCTTACGGAAAGTTTTGGCGTTGCAAATGAACATCACGTTGTAAGAGCAGAAATAGAAAAGTTAATGTGATAGACTTAAAAACTAAACACAGCTAACTTAATTGGTTTTTATAATTTCAGTACCAATTGGTGAGAACTTTGAACCGATTAGAGCTCATCGTTCATAAACATTCTAGCGAGGGCGATGATGATGTCATAAGGTCAATTGCGGCTTCATGCGTTGTCGTTACGTCACATTTGATGGAATTTTCCGACGAAATTCGTTTCAAGGTAACAACTTGTATAATAATACTGACGTAACAATTCAACTCTTCAATGACAATTATTGCAAAGATCAAAGAAAATTCGCGAATGACCCGGCTGGGCAAGCTGCTTATGACGTCATTGGTACCAGGAGAGGATACGATGACGTTTGAAACAAAATCCGTTCAAGGACGATTCCTCAAGTTAAACAATGACGTCATAAGTAAGTTTTATTGAGCAGGAATGACGAACTCGCTGTCCACTTTGAGCTCGAGTGCGACACCCGACGAGTTTTGTTTCATGATCTTTTCTGAAATCGTTGGCTGCGTTTAATTTTATTACTCTACATGCGCTTTAAATTTTGCGTTCAAACGCCGACTCTGCGGCTTAAAAATAGAATTTTAAACGCAGTTGCTAATACAATTATTGGCCAGACTCGTTTGTGACAAGCGCTAAGCTGTAAGACGATGCCTAGAAAAGTTAATTTTTTAACAAAAATAAATTCAGAAACTAGAAGATTGATTTTTGTCATTGTCATGACGTTGAAAATGTCATTTAATTAATTTTATCGTTTTTGTGTTTTGTCTTATTTAATCTTCAAACAATACATAACTAATTATATTTGGCAAGTTTTTGTTGTAGGATAAGTTTTGTGGAATCGGCTTCGCAATATTTAGGCAATTTGGCTTCATTATTTGTCGTTTATTTTCCTCAGTAGGCCGCGCTTTGCAACGATTTTAACTCTATGACGTTAATTAGTGGCTTAATTCGAGCGAAACGTAGAATAACGAAAAACCTTTTTCAGATCCACTCAATGACTCTTCGCTTCGACTTCCAAATATACAGACACTGAGCAATGAAGTCATCAATGTCGAGGCAAAATATATTTAATTTGCTTTATTTTAAGCGATTTAACGTGATAATGAGACGATTTCATGATTTCCAGGTCTTCACCTACGATTCGTCCATCGACTTTAACACGAGAACCCACAAAGTCGAACAAGTCACGTCCGTCTCCATGACAACGGGATGGCAAAACGAGATCCCGATCAGTCGCAACGAGGCCAAAAATCAAACAATTGGCTTCCCCTTGCCAGCACAGCCTGGTAAAGGAAACATAACAATGAGGGTTGAGAGTGAATGCGACGTGGCTGGTTGTCACAGCAAAGCCGCAGGTTGGGCTTTGTTTGATTGGAAGCTCTACAAACGAGATGGAAACGACCTCTTTCTTACAATTCATGTCGAAAACATGGATCAGAAAATTGAAAATTGTACAATTAGCCTGGAAACTACCGACCAAGGCTCTTTCAAAATAAAGAAAGAGTTTCACGAAAAGGGTTCGTTTACAGAAAATAAGAGTCACGATTTTTATGTTTCTAAAGATCAGCACTTTTCTAATTATTTTTTTGCACTTTTGCAACTTTTTGTCGCGTTTATTCTCAGAGTCTTTGTACACTTGGTCGATTTCCGAAAATTCGCTTCCGCACAGACAAGTCGAACTGAACGTCACAGTGTTTGTTGATCTCGGTGCGGGATTTTACCGCATTGGAAGTTTGATCAACGTGACATTCACGTCATTCATACTGAACTGCTTGCACTGGGAAGATCGAATGCGCGACTGGGGCGAGGGCTCTTGCAAGGTCATACATTTGATGTCGATGTTTGTATCATAAAAGATTTTTGAAGCAGAATTTAAAGCAATTCTTAATTTAACTTTTATTATTTTAATCATTCCAAGCATTATGAGCAAAGTGATTTTATTATCATCAGGTCCATCAAAACGCTGGGACAGTTAATTGTGAATGTGATGTAGACCAGGTCACACCAAACAGGTTTAAGAGGAGCGGAGAGGAGTCAATTCCTCAGATTATCTACGCTTCCCATCTTCTTGTGTTTCCCAACAAGATCAATTATGACCAAGTAAAGATGTTTATGAAATAGTAGACGTTTTTAGTTCTTATTGTCAATTATTGAATCGTTTTTAGGTTTCCTGGAATCTTTGGGAACAATTCCAACAAAATCCAGTGATCATCATCGTTTTATCTGCTCTTTACGTCATCTGCGCTCTTCTCCTTATATGGGCGAGAAATAAAGATAAAAATGCGGAGAAAAAAGTACAAAGTTATCAAACTATTGTCAACTTCATGAAATGATTTATCAAATTTTAATATTAAAAATATTGAAGGGACTCTTCATTGAAGTTGCTGACAACTCACCAAACGACCAATACCGGTATTACGTCACAATTTATACCGGTAGTCGTCCAAACGCCGGTACCACCGCGACTGTCTGCATGAGACTGCTGGGCAAAAGACAAAGAAGCAATGCTCACGTCATACAAGTACAATGATGACGTTTGCCATGATGTATGATAGTTGGTTGCGACGTCATAATGATTGATTGTTTGTTTAGCGAGAAAACGACAACGTGCTATCCGTGGGTAGCGTGCAATCGTTCCTTATAACCACACCACGTAGCTTGGGCGACATCAAAGCAGTCAGGATGTGGCGCAATGACGGAGGGAGCAGTCCTGAATGGTATGAATTAGTGACAAGTTAACTGCAGTTGTATGAATTAGAGTTAAAACGGTCCTGGTATTTTTAACCCGAAAAGTTATATGAATCTCAAACTAGGCCCTAAAGTTAAGTTTATTAAATGAATCAAATTCATCTTTTGATGCTAACCTTCGACTGTTCATTTTTAAGTTGTGTGCAAGTGGTGCAGTGTGTAGTGAAAGCTTAGCCCGACTTAAAACTCTTGCATGAATTAGTTATTTATTGCAAGTTATACGTCAGGTATCTGGAACGTATGATTGTACGAGATTTGGAAACAAACGAGTGTTGGTTCTTTCTATGCGGTACCAGGTTCAGCGACGTCCTGGAATATACATTCCGTGGCACCACGTTAGAGGAACTGCAAATATCTAATAAATTGTTCCTCTTAAAGTGTGAAAACCACTTTAAAGACAGGTATGTTGCTCATTGATTTCACCACGCTGTGCCATATTATCATCTCATAATCTTATCATTTTCAGACACGTCTGGTATTCCATATATGGCATGAGGCCTTGGCAGCAATACGTCATGACGAGGGTGGAAAGAGTGGCAACGTGCTTTCTTTTCATTTTCATGATCATGTTAACATCTATGATGTTTCATGGCCACAGTTATGCAGTGGATGGAAATGTGTTGACATTTGGGCGTTACTATTTCAAGTGGTCTCACATTGTCGTCGGTAAGTTCAGTCAAACGTCACTGAAAGACCAGATGTTTATGTCTTTCAACTAATCAGGTTGCTCAAGTCTTAACAGTTTCGTTGTTTTCTGTCATAAAGGTATTGAGAGCGCTTTGATGTGCTTTCCCGGGCCGTTTCTTATTAGCCTATTGTTTCGTCACGCCCAACGACGAAAAGGAAACGAAAAACTGAACCCTGACAAGAACTTACAATCCACAAAACCCACCAGAGGGCAGCATAAAGCAGAAACATCATTTGTGCGTAGTCATGACGTCCAAATTACTGGCACCACGATGAAAGAAAACACTAGAAATACGTCACAAGTCAACGCTGCGGAAGTTGACCAAGAAAGAAAAAACGCTGGTCAACATATTCCAGACGACAATGGTCGTCCATCGACATCAAAAGAAGTCCCAAACCTCGTCATGAAACAGCCGCCAATTTTCGCGGGAAAATTTGAAATTATAAACGAAAAGACAAGGCGAGAGAAAAATCCCCGAAAATTAAGAGATTTGTCGATGACTAAAAAACCTACCTCGTCGCGCGTCGAACAAGTTGCGCCCACTACGTCATTGCCAGCTAAAAGTGTGACGTCATCAAAAAGGACAAAATACATTCCGTCGCGCGTCGAAAGGAATGCGGCTGCTTTGTCACCGCCGGTGAAAAGTGTGACGTCGTCATTAAAGGAAAAGTCAAAACGTTTGCGCGTTGGAAAAAATGTGGCCATTACGTCATCGCCGGTGAAAGGTATGACGTCTTCACAAAAGAAAAAATCGAAGTCTTCGCGCGTTGTAAAAAATGTGGCCATTACGTCATCGCCGGTGAAAGTCATGACGTCTTCACAAATAAAAAAAGCGAAGTCTTCGCGCGTTGCAAGAAATGTTGCCATTACGTCATCGCTGGTGAAAGGTATGACGTCTTCACAAAAGAAAATGTCGAAGTCTTCGCGCGTTGTAAAAAATGCGGCCACAACGTCATCGCCATCAAAAGCACTGACGTCATCAGTAGTCAAGCCATCGGCGAGGTATAGCGCTGGTTGTTTTTGTTGAAATCAGTTTGTTCGTGAAATAAAATTGTTTATATCCAGGCCGCCATTGTCTGCTGCTGAAGCGCAGCAAGAATTTACAATCCTGGAAATTGATCCAAACACGATAGATCCTCTTGCCATTGTCCACTTTTCCATCTACGTCGCCTGGTTTTATATCATAGCAGTTATGGTCACGTCGACTGTGATTTGTGTACTGTACGGCATGACGTATGGACTTGAAACCTGCAGAGATTGGTGAGCAATTGTTACCAAATAATGAACCGTTAAGATTACGTCACACCTGCTAACACTTGATCAACTTTCAGGTTGGTTTCGTTCGTGAGCGCTTTCATCGAAACAGTCGTAATTCTTGAATCTTTGAAAGTGGTCATGATTGCTTACTTCTCAGTACTAAACAATCCGAGACACGATCTTCGAGATTGGGTTCCTCCTTTGCCACCATCAGGTTCTTATCAAAACTATGATTTAGTGAGCGCTTTGAACGCGTTTTTATGATTTATTTCTTCCTGAAGTGAGGCCTCGCTCTTACGTTAATCGTGACGCAATAAGGAGAAAACAGAAGAGAGAAAAACTGACCAATCCCATTTATCGTTCTCCAACACGTGAGAGAACCAATCGCAAGATAAACACGCAGGAGAATATAGAAATGCGACTCATCAAACAACGTGTTTCTCCATGAGGCTGACTTGAAGAGCTGCCGAGTCAAAATGCTTTTTACAGTAGACTGTGTAGTTTACTATTTTAAGCGAAGAAATATTTTATATGATTGGTATAGTATGGTATGGTACGGTACGGTATCGTTTCCAATTCTACAACAATACTGAAAAATAACTTCCTATCTTTAAAATACTTGTAATTTATTTCAAAGCTACAATTTTGATAAAAATAATTTTAAGGAAACGTGTATAACAAGAAATTTGATTTAAAATCTATTATTCTGACCATCAGCATTTGCCACCAGCTTCCTAAGCCGCCTGGAAACCCCTTAACCGATATGATGAGGAATTCCCGTTGCACGGAAGACGTAACTCGTCAGATACTCGCTTTTCAAGTTCAAGTAGACTTGGTAGAGTAGAATTAATCCATTTGCCAACCCCAAAGAATAACATCCCTCTGTGCCACGTCATCACTTCTGGCTGGTCACTCATGCGGACACGGACGACTCACCAATCTCTCAGGGAAGTGGACGTTCCAACTTTAACGAAAAGCGAAATGGTGGTTTGAGAAGCGGGTGGCGAATGATGATTGCTTTATCAAATTTTAACTTAAACTCCACCCTGTACACATTTTAAAGTTTATTTAAATTACAGGCTCTGTGTTTAAAGATAGGGAGTTACTTTTCAATCTCTTTGCGCTGTATATCCACATAATTATTGAATTAATTAGTGCCGCCAAGTGTCGCATCATCCCAATTCTGGAGACTTTAATCTCTCTCAATTGATATATAAATGCCGATCAAATGGCGTATAACTTACTCTTATAATAACTTAATTGAATAGATCAAAGTTATTCAATTGAATAATCTTTTTAGATGGTTACATACTAACTATTATTTTAGGGGTGTATAGACCAAAATACTCTACTATTATTCGCTAAATTAATTTATTTCGGATCCAAAGTTTCGAAATTTATTTTCAAAACGGTTTAAAATTTACAAAATTAAAGTTGAAATTCAAAATTGAAGCTCATAAAACGCTTTATAATAGCTCTGCAAAGTTATTTGTGGTTAGAATTTAGCGACAAATGTCAAAACGCAGTCAAATTCATGGCGACACGTGTAGTGCTTGGTATCGCGATGTGAAGTCAAATTCAACAAATATTTCGGCTGCGCGTTGCAATAAATGCGTTTAAGTTTGAAGGAAAACCGATTTTATAAATCGGAAAAAGAAAAACTGAACTTGAATGGATTAAGACTTGGTTCTAAAGCATTCAAGTTCATTTAAAGTGTACACCCCTAATCCTAAACTACGTATCGACTCCTACTAAATGGTCTTCAGTTGAATTCTCAGAAAAGTTTTCAAACCTTCTTTCAAGAAGTGGACAGCAAGTGAAACCGACCAGTCTGCGAGGACCCAAATTCTGTCTTATTGCCTCGAACATGAAGGAAGCAGCCGATCGTGGCTGCAGTGGAATCGGAGGCAGCATCCCAATCTTCTGATGTTGGAACACACTCAGGGATGCAATCCATCTAGTGACGAATGACCAAGTATGTACAAGTTAGTAGCAACTAGTTACCATTAAACTTCGTTTCTTGTGTTTGTATTGCAGTTGTCGAAGTTTAACCATAAACCTCTAAGCATCCAGCATGTGCAGGATTACTTTGCCTGATTAGCATTTAGAGACTGATTGCTGTGATCACGTTTTCTAAAAAGTGAAATTAAAACAGACTCCGAATAAATTTATTGTGATAATTCTGGTGTTTTTATATATTTTATTAGATCGTGGTCGTTGCACTAATTCCGGATCCGGTTTCTCGGCTGAAAAATGATCCACCAACATCGTTCGATCCATCTGCTCTACATAAAGGTTTTCCCTGTCAACAACACCACCTAACAGCAACATGATGACATGTCTTGCTGGTACGTCATTGTCGATGTCTCAACGACAGATGCCAAAAAAAATTTCATCATGCACCGAGCAGCAACGTTATCAGATTTATTCAAAGATCATCCTCGGTGTGAAATTGTTCTGAACAATCCAGGGCTCGACACCAACGCCCAATATTATTACCATATATGGCCACAAGAAACCGGGCGTCCGCCTGAGATGGGGTTTCTTTTACGGTGGGTTTTCTTTTCCCATCCACTGATGTACAGCATTGAAGTTGTAAAGAATCAACAATCTTTTGCTTGAACACATCACCTGCTCTTCTGCCATAATCTGGATAACCTGGCTTTAAATATGGAAGTTTTAGCTTCTTTTTACTGTGTTATTGAGTTTAGTTGTCGTGCTAGTTGTCATCAGCACCTTGACACCACCATTATTTTCCTGCATGTTTTAAGCCATCTAGGCTCTGTCACTTGTTCACGTGCATTATCGCATGTTATGAGCAACTAGCACTGTTTTTTCGTCCCCACCGCGTCAATGACGAAAAATAAAATGATTGATTGAATGTGGACGTCTGGTAGCCTACAGCAAAAGTCTGGTTACACGAACACAACTTAAATACAAGTGGACTTGTGGCCTGTACATTATGAAAGTTTGCCAGATACGCCAGAGTGGAAAATTAAAGATGTGGCGAAGGAGTTGTTTAATTTTTGCCATACTTGTGCTATAGTAGCCTGTCTGTAAGGTTCTCTACCGCCATAAATTTGAGCAACCAGTTACGCAGCTCGTATAAGGATAGACTTTCCGTAAAGACTTAACTGTGGAAAAAGCTGCAACAACAGTAGGTAGGCCTATTACCGGCCAAGCTGTATACCGGCAGTATGCGTCCAAGTTCGATGTTAGTTTAGATTGTTCACAGAAAAATCTTTATCTATTCATTATGATTGCGTCTAATTTCCAGCACTGTATTTGTTGTAATTGACACCTGCCGTCTGCCGACTGCTCTTATACGGCTTCGAGATATATTGACACAAGAATTTAATGTAAATTAAATTGAAATCTTGCGTTTGCCTCCGCAAATAAAACACCATGTATGTTGTAGTTGATTAATTTTTGTTTACAATTGCTGGTAAGTTTCAAATACTCGTCATAAATGTGTGTGAAGCGTCGCGTTTGTCAGCTAATTCTGCCTTTGGTTTGCGGTAACGTCTTGCGATGTTCCTGTCTCGGCTACTTTGTGCGTTTACTTTGTTCGTTACACGGTCTGTGTAGTAACCAGCTGATTTTATTTTAACGTTGTAAAGTTGCTTTGATCTTTGTTTGTTCTTTATTTTACAAATACGCAACTTTCGTTTAATAAACCAAACATTTATACGTCACAAAGTAACTCAGCGTATTAAACGTGATCTTGACAATCGATAATTGGACCAACTAAATAATATTGTCGATTACTCTTCCCATAATCTGAACAGAACTTATGGTTTGGTTAACCACATGGTTTTAGAAATTTAGAGATTCAGATTGCAAAATAAGCGTCCAAGTTCGAAATTAGTTGAAAATATTCACTAGAATACCCATATCTATCCTTTATGATGATGTTTAAATTCCAGCACTGTATTTTTTAAATGGACACCTGCCATCTGCCGACTACTCTTATAAGACTTCGAGTTATATTGACACAAGAATTTAATGTAAATTAAATTGAAATCTTGCGTTTGCCTCCGCAAATAAAACACCATGTAAGCTGTAGTTTATTAATTTTTGTTTACAATTGCTGGTAAGTTTCAAATACTCGTCATAAATGTAATTTTACCCAGTTTTCTTGTTTAGCAACAAATATACAGCCAGGAAATAAAGCGATTAGTAACCACACGTTTCAGATAGAAATAGTTTCAAATTTTCACGTCACACTTTTTAACAAGTAACGTATTCTATACGCATGGAAATAAGTGTGCTAAAATTCCACACCACAAATCTGACGTATCTTGCTGTGATTGGTTGAGGAAATATGTTGAGCACGTGACTATTGCTATCTGTATTTCCTTCAAAAATCTGTAAAACAATAAAAGTGATATGAAAACTGATTGGAAATCCTACCAGATCTACTTTACATAATGACGTCATAATACTCACCATATCATTTCCGTCATCATCCTGAATAAACTCCAAGTCATCAGCGAAATTCCCGAATGATATCTTGTATCTGGTCACCCAATGGTTGGCATCGGATCTTCCTTGAGTGACGACACCAGTCAGAGTTGTGGTAACTTTCATGTCAACCTGGATCCAGGCTCCTCGTTTGTCTGTGAAGACACGACATAATCAATTTCCAAGTTTTTGTTTTTAAATTAGAAGTTTTCCTCGAGATTTTCTTACGGTTTCGATTAGAAGCAATCCAATATCCAGATCCATCCAATCGTCCTCGATGAGCTGCATGAGACGACCACATAGACGATGACGTCATGTCAGCATCCTGAACTCTTCCACTTTTGATTCCAAGAGGACAAGCTTCAACTTCAACAAACAAAGACGTTAAATTTATTGTTTGTTATATAATCTTATAAACTTAATGATATGGTATATTCATAAATTTTAAATCTGAAAAACTCAATTCAACTTGTTGTTTACCTCTGCCGATATGGTCCATGACATTCCTTATTATATGTTCAACTCTTTCATACCGACCTTATAAAGTAATTAAAATTAAAACTTTGTTGAACCAACATTGTTGAAAAAAAGAAAACGGAAACCACACCCTTGTTGAGCGGAAAGTGGTATATTATGACGTCACTTACCGGAAACGTCATTAAGCCTTTCGCGAAGTTGCTCAACTTCGCTCAGATCACAAACACATTGTCCTGGAGGGCCGGGATTTCCCCGAGTTCCTTGCGGTCCAATAGCACCTTGCGGTCCCCGTCGACCTGGAGGTCCTTGGTGGGTGACAGGCAAGGGACGTTCCAAGGGTTCACGTTGCAAGTTCAAACAAATTTGTTCACCTTGACCTTGAACGGAAGTGACGAAAACCAGAAAGATAAAAAAAGATTGAACTCGGATAAAAAGCGCCATCTTGCTAAACATGAAAAATATCAAGTTAATTTTTTTTGAAATACAACTGTATTAAAGGTCTGTTTTGCAAATTAACTAAGCTATTTATAAAGTTGAATTACTAAACAAAAAGCTATGCTGATATGTACAAATTCTAAATATCACCTTTATGACAATAAAGTTTTTATATTATAAGGGAAAATATAAACGATTATGAAAACAACAACTCAATGCGGCCAATCTGTTAGAAATAGTCTCTTTGCTAGAAACAGCAGCTTTTTAAAACTTAGCCTAGATTTTTGCTTCAATATCGTTTTAGGATTTCTTTAAAATGGTCAGCCCAGCTGTAATCTCTCTTTGATCTGAACAATTTCTTTTAAACCACCTGGTTATAAAGACACTACTTAGCAAAGTATGCGTTTAAATTTGGTCATGCGTTTGCTGAAAGAGTTTTAAGATTAGAAAAAATGCAGCTTACATAACTGTTACGTCATTGACAAACGCTTTTTAAGTCCGAATAAGTCGAAGTTTCTGAAATTTCTCGAATATCAAAGAGTTGTTGTTTGTCGTCTTAAAATTAACCTGATGCAGATTTGTTATTCTGCTTGAATTTAAAAATGATTTCTAAGACATTTTAGGAAAAATATTAAACCATTTTTTTATTTAATAAGTATGAAGCTAAAAATATGATACACTATGTAGTGATCTTGTCATAAATTGCGATAAAACTGGACATTTTTTAAAGGATTTTATTTTCACAGCAATTGAATGAAATTGTTTGCTGCTGATTGTCGACTCGCACAAATTTATTCCGATATTGCTCCAACTACTTGTAAATTTAGAAGAAATCAGTTCCTACGTCATTAACAATCACTTTTCCGACCAAAAGAATGTTGACTAATTATGGTTTTAAGTTGCTCCAGGCTGTTGGCAGCGAGTCTGTACATTTTACAGAATATTCTATGATATTATTACTTGCCTAAAAACAGCCGCGCTTCTACCTCAAGTACAGGCCACTTTTTGTTACGAATTTTGCCATCAGTTTTGTCACTAGTGAGGCTGTTTAGTGAGTGCACTAGTGTGCTTTTGTCACTTTCTCGCATTGTGAAGTTGCTTTGCTTTTGTTCATTTCTTTTTCCTTAAATACAAATGCACAACTAACTTATGATAAGAAGACAATCTTGAAGAGTTTTATATCCACAAAACTTTGTAATTTAACTTGTGAATCAAAATTTTTGCCTTTGCTCTATCTGTATATCAATATAAAAATTTGTCCGAGTTTTTTTGAAAGATTGCTTCTTCTACAGTGCAGCCATGAAAAGTGTTTATTAACAAGTGACAGGTTCGCAAATCATTGTGCGGCTGATGTCGCGCTGCACCAAGAAAGGTTAAATAAAAACTACACACTGGGTGCGATATTCCACAAACGTTTACTTTTAAATTTTTGAGCGTCTTTATAAAGGAAGTATTTTGATTAAAACATGAATTTATAAGCAGTCTAACAATGAATAAGCTAATACACAGCAAGTCAATGAAGTGGAAAAGTACATCAATATTCAGCTTTGAGAAATGGAAACGTCATAGGACAATTCGATCAACAAGTGACGTATTCTATACGCATCGTGATATAATCGCTAAAATTCCACACTACAAGTCTGACGTATCTTGCTGTGATTGGTTTGGGAAACAAATTAAGCACGTGGCTGTTTCGATCAGTATTTCCTTCAAAAATCTGTAAAACAATTAAAGTGATATGAAAACTGATTGGAAATCCTATCAGATAAACTTCACACAATGCCGTCATAATACTCACCATATCATTTCCGTCATCATCCTGAATAAACTCCAAGTCATCAGGGAAATTGCCGAATGATATCTTGTATCTGGTCACCCATTGGTTGGTACTGGGTCTTCCTTGAGTGACGACACCAGTCAGAGTTGTGTTAACTTTCATGTCAACCTGGATCCAGGCTCCTCGTTTGTCTGTGAAAAAAATGCGAAATTAAAAATTATTTTTTATCTTGTCACCACATGACGTCAAATCCCGTTTGTCTGTGAAACTTTAAAAGCAGTAAAAGAGATTTTTTGCCAATAATTTAGAAAAATTTTAAATGTTTTTACTATTTTGAGAGGAAACATGCCAGATTCCAGATCTATCCAATCTTCCTCGATGAGCTGCGTAAGATGACGACCACATAGACGATGACGTCATATCAGCATCCTGAACTTTTCCACTTTTAATACCAAGTGGACAGACTTTAACTAAAAAGAGACACATAAAGTTGTTTGTGATGTTTTTTTGCCTTAATTAATGGACAAGCATAGACCAGTTTCCATACCTCTGTTAAGATTGTTGATGAGAAGTTTCACACGTCTTTGCTCGTCATCGGTCAAATCACAAACACACTGTCCTGGAGAACCGGGATTTCCCCTAGTTCCTTGCGGTCCAATAGCACCTTGGGGTCCACGTCGGCCTGGAGGTCCTTGGTGGATGACAGGCAAGGAACGCTCCAGGGGTTCACGTTGCAAGTTCAAACAAATTTGTTCACCTTGACCTTGAACGGAAGTGACGAAAACCAGAAAGAATAAAGAGGAAAGAAATTTTACAAACATTTCCCACTTAAACAATTTCTTGAATCTAAGAAATATAAAGTTAATTTTACACCAATGTACAAAAATGAAAACTTTATTTTGCATATTAAATAGATTATTTATCAACTTATAAGCCCCACTAATACGTATTATCCTCATACAAGTTACTGTGTATTACGAAAACAGCGTATAAGCACTCAATGAAAACAGCTCAAACGATTATCTGTCAAAAGCACTTTTTGTTCTATAAATAAAGTTTTTTGACATCTAATTTATGTGTATGGTTTCTATAAAGACTTGACTGCTTTAAAAACAAACTACAATAACCAGTAGTTATCACTGATCAAACTGTACTAGTTTGGTTATTTTGCGAAAATCAATTCAAACAATCTGAATTTATACACCGGGTTTAGCAAAATTTTGTGCCTATAATTGGTCAGGAATTTACCAACCAACTTTCAAATGTGAAAAAATGCATCACAAAGAGTTTATACGTCACTAACTGTAGACGAGCAAGATATGTGGCTTTATATGGTCAGGAATTCACGCAGTACTTCTAAAATGTATAGAAAAATGCAGATAAAACAAGTAATACGTCACTGATGGTTGCCTTCGAGGTCCAAATAAGTCTTAAAATTCTCGCCATTGCCTGAATGTTGCAGAGTTGTGTTTACGTGGTTGCAAAATAACTGAAGCTATTAATAGCGGATTGCCGCTCTGCACACATCTGCTTTCTTTATGGTTTAAAACAGTGGTTCTTAACCTGAGGGAGTTTCCTTCCAGTGAGGGGTAACAAGGGTGAGGATGGGGAATATGTTGTCACCCGAAATTATGAACAGCTTTTTATTTAAAGAAATATTCCGTGATCATCGGGATTTTTGAGGACCATAAGTTTTTCATCTTCATTTCTTTTTGTCTTCACCTTTTTTATTTTGCGATTCCTTGTCCGCTGTAACCATGGCAACGTTGACTGCTACGAAAGCTACAGCAATGTCTTAAAACAATTTAAGACATGTAAGATTAGCCACTAAAACATTGGCGTCTCAGTTGCCATTTCATCCCTTTGCAGGAAACGCTACGTCACGGCACTTGTACCTGTCAAGTTTAAATAAGTCTCGAGATCGATATATGACATATAACAAAGCTCTTATCATTGAACATTTAGGTGCACTTACACGGTTGAATTTAAAGGAAATTGATTCGCTTTGCTGTATAAGTTTCATGTAATTTCATTTCTTGAATTTCAACAAATATAAAGCAAAGCCATCGACATCATTATTCGTGGGGACATTGGTCATGTCTGGGTATTAAAACGTTGTGGCTTAGTTTCCTATAAAAAGTGATTCGTTGCCAGTTGCTGCGGGATGCAGCTTAAAAACTATCTGACTATATTTAGTTTGGAATCTGTTCAGGAAGTTCGAAGTAAAATCACAGCCCACACAGGTGCAACAGTCACGCATAGCGGCTTACCAGGTACTTTGCAAGTGATTCGCAAAAAATCCAGATACAAGTTTCGGTTGCCGCGAAATCGCACGATAGTTGGCTTCCGAATAAGTTTCGACATTCCCCAGGTTGCCAAAATACTGGAAACTTGTAGTTTGTAGTTCAAGCTAGCTGAGGCAACTTACATCAACTTGTCGCTCTGCACAATTTGCCTTGCAATCTTTGCAGTGAAGCGTTGCGTTGTTCAGCTAATTCTGCCTTTGGTTTGTCCGTAATGTTTTGCGATGTTCCAGTCTCGGCTACTTTGTGCGTTTTCTCGTTTTGTTACGTGGTCGGTGCTGTCTGTGTAGTGGCGGTTACTATTTTTTTATACAGTAACTACCAAACTATGGAAAATTAATATATTGCAATTCGACTCTTACGAACAATTAGACAGTTGCGAATTCTGTCTAGAAACTCCTAAACTTCAGTTGAATAGTTTATATAATTTTAAACACTGAGAATCTGATTAATATCGGTTTTAATATTCTTCATTATTACTTCAAACGAACACTAAAAATTACAATAATATTATTATTATATAAGAAGGATTTTAAGAATTAATTAGCAATCAAAGCGCATCACTCTACATTTCACATTGATTAAGGAATTGTTCACAGAGTTATTACGATCTATATCTTCTCATTCCTTGAACTTTAAAACTCTAACTGAATACTGAAAAACTGATCTAAATCGTAGCATGCAACGATACATTTATACACTGAAGGAGATAATAAAGAAACAGAATTCCAACTTGAGGCGCAATGCGTTTATCAATGACAGGAAATGATTTGGACTTTTAGACTCGAAGTTTTACAAGTCAGGTGATAATTTCAATTTAGAAGTTTTCAATGAAAGGAAACAAATGTCAATCAAAATTGTCTATTTTTATGTTAACAATGCTGTTAATACGAGGTCAATCGTGCAGATAAACATTTTTACCAATTAAGTTGTCAATCACATAGGGGTTATTTCGAATTCGGCAAGTTCATAATGCAATGTAAATAACATGTTAACAAAATAGGATGACAAGTATCGTGATATCTTAGTACTAAAAAGTTCAAAAGTGCAAGGTAGATAGCATGTTTACGGAACTGGTTGTCAATCAACTATTCTTCGATAAGTTCGCAGTTATACCGTGAACTGAGATTGAACTTATGGCAAGTATGACATTATGTAATAGCGCGGTAAATAGCAAAATATAATTATAACGACAAAACTTGGAAGATAATGGAAACAGCGTCTTCCATGTCCTTGGATACAAATATCCGTTATTTTTGCTTAACCGATCTAAAGTAAAAATTCATCGTCCCAGCAGTACCGGATAAACGAGAAGGCAAAAAAATACCAAAATAGCCTGAACGATTTCGAACTTTTAACGATTACAATAAGCTTGTTCACATCAACGTTTCAAAAACAACTTTTCCTCTGAGTAGTACTCTGAAAAATGGTGGCATTTGAGGCACTATATCGCTCTTGTGCTCAGATACCACCATCGGCGCGTTAGTGCAGTAATGTACCACTGCCTGTCACTATATCACCGGGAAATATCGCGCGTTCAAAGCTGTTTTTCATGGATTCTTGTTAATATAACTTCAATATTATAACTTAGTAACCTAAATGTAACTTCAATTCAACCCCAAGTAGCGTCAATCAATTCTTTGTATGTGCACATTCTCCTAACTTACCCGTCGATCTTTAGCTATGAGCTACGTGACCTACTTACGGTGAAATAATCTATCTGATTACGTTTGTCCATTTTACCGGCTTTGTGTTAACTTCGTAGTAAGCCAGCCGCGTTGGCGACACGGCAGTTTCGGTGACGATACGTGAAAGAACCATTATTGAGCTATACGTGTAAAAATAAAGCAATAGTGAGTTGCACTGCAGTGTTGTAGCCTGGTATTAGACTTGGCTAGCCTCTAACCACCTCACACAATTGCTTTGTCCAGAAGGGGTGGGAAATTGGATCTAATACACAACTGCACAACCAGACGACGTTACAGTTTGAGTACCGGTAATTGCGGTCTAGTATACAAAGGTATCCTGTGGTTGTGCACTTGTATACCAGACCCGGCAAACTTGTCTCAGTCGACGGACGCATTTCAGTTCGCTGGAAATCAGTCATTAGGACGCAACGTGAAAAGCAGGCTAAGTATAACAAAATATGACGAATCTTGTTTATTTATAGCGTCTAGTGCTTGTGTCGAGGTCGTTTATCACAAGCTGCTGGTACAAAGCAAAGAGTTCTGCCTTTTTCTGTGCAAGAAACCAGTAATTAGGCCAATGTCAAAAGTTAGTAAAAACTAGCAACCAAAATAAATATATTCGTATGGTGTTGAACGACGAAAAACAGCAAGAATCAAAACGCCGAAACAAGTCAAGAAATCGAACAAATATAACTATTTTATAGGCAGACCTCTATTCATTAAGCTTCGTACGCATTGTAATGTCATATCGTTATTAAAATGAAACTTTCCAAATATGACGAAACAATCGTCAATCCCTTTGGGTTCAAAACTACAGTGATAATTAACAATGCAAAGTTTTGTACCGTATGACAACAACCGAATGTTAATGTTGTCGAAGCACATTCATGATGCTACAACCGTATGAAATTAATATAACGCACTTCTATTACTAAAGTTTCCAGGAGTGCGCTTAAATGTCATTTGGCAAAAAATTACCGTGTCTGCCTACTGTGAACATAACAAGCAGTCTGTGTTGTGACATGTAACTTACTTACATGGAGTTCGATTGATTGAGTCAACGATTTATTGGAAAATCTCGTGACAATCTGCAAGTGCCACCGGCTGACAGGATTGCTGCACGGACGCTCATAAATTCACTATGTTTGGCTGCTGCTGAACATTAAGTGGGTAAACAATTGAGGCTTTGCAGCACCCGCTCGCACGTAGCTACCTTGCTGTGTCTGCAATCGTCACTTGCTCATGTAAGACTTGATAGATTTCCACCTCACAAGAATACCATTCATCAACATGATGCTATATACTACTAAATACAGTATTTATTTATTTTAGATATAAATATAAATTTAGGTATAAATCAGGAAACACTGTCATATTTATAGGTAGCGCAACACAACTGGTTATTATTTGGTGGTGAAAATTACAGTAGAATTCGCCTATAGTGAAACCTGAAGGGACCGCGGAAAAAGTGTCACTATAAGCGAAGTGTCACTATAGACGAAGTTGTAATGGAATGATTGGTTATTGTTGTTGAACTTGACTGTACCAGTCACTCCAATACAATCTTTGATTGTCTGAATGTTTATTGTCTTCGATATAATGAGTCTCAAGGCCGTTGTTTGCTTAATCAATCCTAGACTCGTCTGTTCAGCTAAAAGCTGATTGTCTTGTAAAGCCAACAAGCAGAGTTGTCCGACCTGACACTGAGCTTGTCTTAAATTTTACTGTTCAATAGTTTGCACAAATTGTTGATTGTATAAACTGGTTATATTGATTCTTCGTTGTACGATTACAAATTGACAGAACATTGGCACATCAACAGTACTTCATTTAACAGTCAATGTAATAGCATTTTGGCTTAGCTATATTCAACTGCATTAAATTGCTGATTGCTGATTATTCCCAGACTAGTTAATTCGTATAGCCATACGCTAACAAACTTATTTTCGATAAACTGAACGCATGCGAAAAAGGCGAAAATATTACGTCACAACAATGGTACAGGAAGTGATTGTGGCTCGTGTTACTCTTAGCTAAAACGACACACAAGTACTAGAATTGAAATCTCACATAATCTGTATATTAGTTTTGGTTATAATCACAATATTATCACATAACCCCCCCCTAGAAATTGTTTTAAAATGAAATTTTAAAGCAATTTCGAAACAAAATAGAAATCAAGTCCCGATAAGCCATAATTAACACAAAGTAATAATAACAAAATCCATATAGTGCGGTTAACACAAAGCAAATCACAACAAATGTTAAAACACAAGTATAATACAGTTCATATTGGTTATATATCAGTAATAAGGCGTTCACATGTATGCTTTTAAGTCATTGTGCAAAGTTAGCGCAACAATTCAAACCAATTATGATATTTATGAAAGGTCAGAGGTTAATTGTTAACGAGCGTCACTTTCTGCTGAGTCACTATCTTCAGAGATATTTTGATTATCATTGTTTAAGTCAGATCGGCTAGCATGAACTATGACAGAATGATTACGATAAGCATATATTTTATGACGAATAACGGAAACCAACATAGGCAAGGTTAACTTGAAAAACCAGAAAGTGAAAACAATGCTCCAAATATAGCTCAAAATCAACAGAATAAAACAAAAGCCACTAAGTATCGGCGATGTTATGCTAGAAATCATCTGTAAAAACACATTAGTTAAGGTGTTATCAATATTTTTCTGTACATATAACATATCTGCTGTATTTTCTGGATTCGTTCTACTTCCAATAAAATGGTATAATTGATCATGCATCAAACGTGCGCGACTGACAGCTTGTAAAATACCTGATAAGTCGTCAAAGTCGTTACCACTGCTAGGAAACAAATGAACAAAGTTAGAAAAATCTATTTCAGAGTAGGGTGCTTGTACAGTAATTAGAGCAGGTAAAAGTTTCTGGACGTTCTCATGGCGCATAGAGAGTGTATAATTATCAAACACATAATAAGCATCATTAATAAGAAAAGTCATGATTTTGCCAGGAGTATATTTCTCTACATACTGAACTCCCTTATAAACAACATCATTCGTGCCAACCTGGCCAATATATTTCGTCCCATTATTGTCACTAAATTCTACGAGAGGTCGAGAGGCAAAAAACTCCCCATGTTTCAAATTATGCAGTAGAGTAGCTGAGATATTTTGGCATGCTATCTCAATCAGTAAATCGCCTAATGCCACGCCAGTGGCAGGACGACCCAAAAGTTGTGTTAGGACTTCACTTGGGAACAATCGTCCCACTAAAAAATACATATTTGTCAGATACTCTTGTATTTGACATTCAAGAAAATGGATATCAGACGTCAAAAAGTGAAATGAATCGCTTGTTATGTCATTGACTTCATTCAAAAAATATGTTTCAGCGGTATGGAAAGAAAAGGAAGGAAAAGGTATATCATTGTCCTCTGCTATTTTGCCCAATTTTATACCATCAAAACCATTGCAGCTGTAGGGTCTTAAAATCAAACCCCCTGGTGTACAAATGGCGTCTGACCCATAGCATTTTTGTACGGGACCTGGACAGCGACTTCGTTGATGAATGCTGATGCCTAGAGATTTTATCTCCAGACGAATGAGCTTGTGGTTCTTGTTATAATGCATTAAAAGTTCTTCGTGCTTTTGACCTACACGTTTGTAAGGACACTTGGCTTTTATTTTCGAAACCTGCCACACAAAGGTATTCGTCGACAGAGTGCAGCTTCCCTGGATAAGCTTGCAGTTCGTCATGGCTCCAATTGCACTTGATAACTGGTCTGTAGCATGATCATAAAGTGCAGTAGATTTAATCAGAATGGCGTTATAAGCTGTATGTGTATAGCCATGTGGCCAGACATACTTGACGGAATTAGAATTATGAGTACTCCATGTGAAATCATTAGAGCTTAGTAACGGACCATAGCCCGAGGCATGTTTAGTTCTGACCCAATCTGCACAAGCTTCCACGCTTGGTGCAGGATTAATGAGTGATTTCTCATCACACGTTTTGGCCCCAAAAAAGAAATAAGTAGTCTTAAGAGTCGTAGAAATAACTGAACATTTGAATATGGGTATGGTTTTCCTCTTTGGAACAGGATCATAGATCGACACTCCGCATTTCTGAATTAGTGTTGCATTCTGTCTCACACACTTATGAGGTTTGGGAATCAGATATTCTCCAGTATGAATATTATCATGACACAGCCTTAAATGCAGCCGTGTTCCGCTTATGCAGGAAAAAACAAAAATGCTTACAATACACAATGAGATGTTTGAAGAACGCATTCTATCGAAAACGTGCAGGCTTTGTGATGACACGTCCAGTTCTCGTGGTGTACTGAGGAACAGGTTCTTCGTCAGCGTTTATGTTTTGTGACACAGGATGTGAGTCAATTTCCTCTTCTGCAACAGAAAATGGTAAGTCAGATTGCAAAATTAAGTTTTCATCATCGTTACATGAAATATTTTGACTGCCTGTGTTTGGCAAAAAACTTTCAGCAGAACTTGGCACAGATATATGTCCAGCTTTCAAGCGGTTAATGCTGATATTATCGATTCTACTATTCAAATCAATTGTGAAAAATTTTTCTTGACGGTCAATAACAGTATATGGTCCACTATAGGGTCGCTGCATACCTGTGCGAACTCCGTCATGCCTAATAAAGACATGTGAACAAGTTTTGAGTTCTGGATCAACAAATGTTTTGATTGGTTACGGTTCATGCGGTGGAACATATCTTAGAGTGGCCATGAATTGAGTCAGCTGTTCTACATATTTTGACTGTGGGATTATGTCCAAGTTCGGTGTTTCAAAAAATTCCCCGGGCAACCTTATTGAAGTACCAAAAACTAATTGACTTGGGGCGCATTCAATGTCCTCCTTTACGCTTGCACGAATGCCTAGCATGACCCAACCTAAATGAGAATACCAATCGTGGCTACATGAGTAAGCTTTCAAGGCTGTCTTGAGGGTCCTGTGAGCTCGTTCTAGCATTCCATCGCTTTGCGGATGATGCGATGTTGTGTGTATCAACTTAGTGCCCATGAACTTTGCCATTTCGTGCCATAGCTGAGAGGTAAACTGTCGACCTCTGTCAGAAGTTATGATCTTTGGGACGCCAAAGTTTGCTACCCAATTCAATATAAAGGCGTCGGCACATGTCTTTGCAGTAATGTCTTTTAGTGGAATTGCAACTGGATATCTTGTGTATCTATCAATCACTGTCAACAGATAAGAATAACCATTAGATACAGTAAGTGGTCCAACAATGTCAACGTGGACATGCGAAAATCTCTCATCTGGTTTCTTAAATGTTTTCAATGGTGCAACAATATGTCTACGCACCTTTGTTTGT
The DNA here is from genome assembly GCF_947623445.1 of Clavelina lepadiformis. Classification (NCBI taxonomy): domain Eukaryota; kingdom Metazoa; phylum Chordata; class Ascidiacea; order Aplousobranchia; family Clavelinidae; genus Clavelina; species Clavelina lepadiformis. Next base: position 24,600,563 of record NC_135241.1, read on the forward strand.
TGACAAGGAATGCAAGTTTTGCACATGTCCCTAATTTCAACCATCATTTTAGGCCAAACAAAACGTTCTGCTATGAGTTTTTGAGTTACCTTTATTCCTGCGTGACTTAACGAATGAATCGTGTCAAAGATTTGTTTTCTGAAGGAAGCTGGCACAACTGGTCGTGCTTGCTTAGTTGACATGTCGCATAAAATGCTAACGCCATGATCCGGTAACGTCACCCGTTTCAATTGCAGCGAGCTTTCTCCATGGAGTATTGCATCCAACGTGCGATCAGTATGTTGATGACTGGCCATCTGCAAATAATCTATGGAAGGCAAGTCATAATTTATACCAGCCACTGTTATTCGTGAAAGGGCATCAGAAACTACATTGGATTCACCTGAAATGTGTTCAATTACTGGACAAAACTGTGCAATATACGACAAATATCTGAACTGCTGTGCTGTGGCATTGTCTAATTTAGAATGAATGCCCGTGACCAATGCTTTATGGTCAGTGAACAGACGAAATTGTCGACCATCCAAAAAATATCGAAAATATTTGATGCTAAGGTATAAACCAAGTAATTCGCGATCATACACACTATATTTACGTTGTGCTTTGGTAAAAGATTTTGAAAAAAATGCAAGTGGCTGCGGACAGCCATCTATTACTTGTTCTAACACTCCAGCACAGCTGACGTCTGAAGCATCAACAGAAAGTCTGACTTCCGCGTCGTGCACCGGAAATGCCAATTGTGTGGCTTCGCATAGCGCCTGCTTTGTTTCCTGAAATGCTTGCCTGGCAATCGGAGTCCATATGACGCGTCTTCTGCCCGAACCAGTGCCTAAAAGCTTGTTAAGCGGATCTTGGATTCCTGCAGCATTGGGCAAGAACCGTCTATAAAAATTCACCATACCTAAAAAGCGACGAAGCTCCTTGATTGTCACAGGTAGTGGGTATTTTTCAACAGCGTCAACTTTGGATTTGATTGGACTGGCTCCATCTTTATTTACAGTAAAGCCAAGAAATTTCACTTCTGTAGCATTAAACACACATTTTCTCTTGTTAACAATGATGTTGTGTTCCTGAAAGCGTTGCAAAACAGTTTCAAGATGCTTCTTGTGTTCTTCAGGTGTGGAACTAAATACAATGACATCATCAATATAATTAAAAGTGTAATCTGACAGTCCTCGTAAAACATTATCTATGCAACGTTGAAAAGTTTGTGAACTGTTGCACAATCCCATGGGAAGTCTGACATATTGGTAAGTGCCACTTGAGGTGGTAAAAGCTGTTTTTGGAATGTCTTGATCTGCAATTCTAATTTGGTGAAAACCTTTGAGCAAATCCAAAGCTGAATAAATTTTAGAACCGGCCATGGCATTTGGGAAATTACTAATTAACGGCAGGTTGTAAGTATCAAATTGTGTTTGTTGGTTCAAAATTTTATAGTTGTTAACAATCCGATATTGACCAGCATCTTTTTTCTGTATTAACATTACCGGCGACGAAAACGGCGAGTTGCTTCTTTCGATGACACCAAGTTCAAGTAATTTGTTGAGCTCTTGTTTGAGTATCTTTTCTTTTTCAGGAGACATCCGATAAGGTCTGCAACGTATTGGTTCACCTGTGGTTATAATGTGATGAACAGCATTGTTTATTGGCCGCTCGGAATAAGCTGAAACATCAAAAACATTGGGATAAGTTTTAGTCAAATCTGCAAGCAATCCACCTGACGTCATGTCAGCTTCTGCAGCCTGCGAAATAGAAGAAGGCTTAATTTCCGGACAACACCTTGCAGAAAAAGGCCGTTTGGGTGTGGTAAAATCTGTGACGTCATTTTTGGCACGTGGCAGTGTCAAACGCTTAGCAGTGAGATCAATATTCAGACCAAAATGTATCAAGAAATCAGAACCAATGATAGAATAAGCTATGTCACTACTCATTTCAAAATGCCACAAAAATGTCCTTTTGAGGTTTAATGAAACCTTCAAAGGCTCATTGCCCTTGATTACAATACGTGAGCCATTGATAGCATTATAAAATTTTTGCTTAAAACCATGCAAAAAGTAATCACTACGTACTTTTATCATACTGACTGGGGACCCTGTGTCTACCAAGAATTTAATCCCAGTCAATTTATCAGTAATAAAAAATAGGTGTGATGATAGAAGTCCACCAACAGTTCGCAACCTAGAACGAACTGTTGGTTCTAGGCGTTTTTTGGACGTGGCCCTGTCCACGCACAAGGTGGAACACATTTATAGGCGTCACGACCAAATTTCTGATGAAAATAGCAAAATCTTGGGCGACTGTCAAAATGATTTTCCCTTCTGGAATAATTGCCCTGTGTACGATTTGGTATGGCTCTTTCAAAGCGACGGGGTCTGCGGTCGTCAAAGCCATGGTTGAACGCGGGTCGACGTTGTTCTGGTATCCTTGGTCTAAAATCAGACCGACTAAAACGGTTTGTGGGACCTGAAAATTGCCGATTAAAAGTCTCACGGCTTTCTGGACGTGAAAAATTTGCAGATTGATATCCAGACCTCGGGTTTCTATTATCATATGCAGTGTCATCAGAAGCTAGCTTATTAAATTTATCAGTCAGGGAGCAAATTTGACTTTCCAAAAGTCTATTGACGACAGCCTGTCGATCGTTATGAGCAAAGTTGGAGTGATCATTGAATTCTGGTCTACGCGACTGGGACATGATTTCGTCCGCCCGTAAAGCCAAATTGTCCAAGTCATCCTCTAAATACCCAACCAAGATTTTACGTATATCAGAAGGCATTTTGTCAAGAAACAAATTACGTAAAAGTGATTCAACTTGGGGAATAGATCTGTTCTGAGTGCCCATAAATTTCCTCATATCCCGAAGCATTTCAGACGGTTTCTGGTCACCTAAAGTTGTATGGTGCAATAAACGATTCAAGCGATCGTGTTCGCTAACCTCATGTTCGCTTAACAATGCATTTTTAAGAAATGAGTAAGGTCTATGCTCAGGACGATTAAAAATGACATATTCAACACTCTCTAAGTGACGTGGGCCAAGACTAGTGATGGCTAGATCAAATTTTTCTAATTCTGAAGTTATTTGATGTTGTCTAAAAATACTCTCTGCAATGCCAAACCACAGTTTCGCATTTTGCGCTGAGAACGGCGGTAAGGTAGGGGCAGAGAAGATTCTATCAGAAGTACGTTTAGAAGTACGTTTAGAAGAACTAGGGATGTCAATCGAAAAAGGATTGTTATCACTAGCAGTGGTTTTATCATTTGTAAACCGCACAGAGCCTCCACTAGTGTCAGCCATTGATCGCTGACGTGAAAAATTATCCATTTCAATTTCAGTATCAAAATCCAAATTACCAGCATTTATGTTAGAGCTATCAGCCATATTAAGATCACTATGTTCAGGATATCCTGAATCAAACAAATCACGCCTAATTGTGCTTAAATTCGAAGGCGGTAAATTACGTCTTCGACCAAGAAATTTACGATAGGGACCAGAAAGAGAATTAAGAAGATTATACTTAGAATTCATAAAGGAAAGAAAGTACACAACACATTAAAAATAAAAAATCCATGTACCGATTGTCTGAAAGAGGATGTCTTTAAGTCCGTTGAAGTCCCGGGACGTTGAGAACGTTCCAATTGTTTTCTAATTTGTAGATGTCCTTCGAGGATGAGAAGGCGTTCCAAGATTCCGAGATTCCAGGATTGAAAAGCGAAGTTTCCACCGATTCGCGGGGCACCACGTTGTAATGGAATGATTGGTTATTGTTGTTGAACTTGACTGTACCAGTCACTCCAATACAATCTTTGATTGTCTGAATGTTTATTGTCTTCGATATAATGAGTCTCAAGGCCGTTGTTTGCTTAATCAATCCTAGACTCGTCTGTTCAGCTAAAAGCTGATTGTCTTGTAAAGCCAACAAGCAGAGTTGTCCGACCTGACACTGAGCTTGTCTTAAATTTTACTGTTCAATAGTTTGCACAAATTGTTGATTGTATAAACTGGTTATATTGATTCTTCGTTGTACGATTACAAATTGACAGAACATTGGCACATCAACAGTACTTCATTTAACAGTCAATGTAATAGCATTTTGGCTTAGCTATATTCAACTGCATTAAATTGCTGATTGCTGATTATTCCCAGACTAGTTAATTCGTATAGCCATACGCTAACAAACTTATTTTCGATAAACTGAACGCATGCGAAAAAGGCGAAAATATTACGTCACAACAAGTGAAATATTACGTCACTCTTCAGTGCCCACTAGCGGTTTTTTAAAAATAAGGTATGAACACATTGTCTGTCAATATGACGTCACACTAGCAATGCTTTGCCTATCCATTGTATACCGGAGTGGATTTTTGAATATAGTGTCGTGAATTCACTAGGCTATTGGGCTATTTCTGATTTGACCTCTGGTGATCTCTAGGCTAGGGTTAGGCTATGGTGATCTCTAGGCTAGGGTCTAGGTCAGACACGTCGCGTGCCACGTGTTGGACACCCCTGATTTACAGGATTATTCCCGCAATTCTAATTCCCCCAAAACGCCCATCATAAAATTCCGGACATTTGAGCATTTTTTAAAATTCCTCCCGGACGCAAAATTTAACCCTACATTCCGGACATGTCCGGAATTTTCCGGACGGTATGGCAACCCTACAATAGACATCATATCAACCAAGGTTGTGACAACGAAGCTCTTAAAAAATGGTTGTCTGCTTTATGCATCGTTGTCATGACGAACTCCTCCAATCGCGACGTGGCGAGATCTAATTCATGAGTGTAGAATTCCATCTCAATCGCGCTCTATCAACACCGAGTGGTCAACTGGATTATATTGTGCAGTGGGACTTTCATTGCCAGATTTCTCGATTATTGATACCTCGTTATTTCGATGATCCTGTCAACCGATGAAGTCACTATGACGTAACTATGCTGTTACAACAAACGAACTATGAAATTTCCAGTAACTGTAGCGAAGCAGTGTGGTTGATATATGGGCAGGGGTGGTCAAACTGCGGATCTCCGGCATGTTTTTTGTGACTCTTCTAGTCGAATCGTAAAATTTCAAAAAAATTGTAAAGGCTACCAAGAGTACCGTTTATGAACATTTCTCTCTTTTTCTTTTTCTTATTTAGGCCATCATTGATGATAATTGATAAGTTGTAATTTATCCAAATTTAGGGATATTTTTCGATTGAGTAATGCAGACATGGAACAATTAAACGACATAAACTAAATATGACGTCATAAGTTCTTATGACTTGGCTCTTCAGTAAAATTTTAACAACCAAAGCGGCTCTCGGGTTCAAAAAGGTTGCTAACCCCTGATATATATAGCCTACTCCTGTTAATGTTATTGTAGTTGTAGTTCATTGATAAATACATAATCCTATGTTGTGTGTTAAAATTTTGGGATGAGTTCATATTCGAAAGGCAACTTGAAACTTGAAAGAACTATTTAATCTCTTACGTACTATGGTACAGAGTTTACAAGGGCAAGGTATGAACGACACTTACTTATGTTCAGTGGACATAGCGGATAGCTTTAAATTCGTGCAATGGTATGAAAATATCATAAAAACCACACTAACCACAGGAACTGCATTTATCGGTGCAACTGATGTGCAGAAGTACCAATAACCCATTTATTTTTGAAGAAATTAGAGAACTGTTGAACAAAAATTAAAATCTTGAGACAAGCCAAGAAAATAACATAAATCTTGGTAACCTACCGGACTGGTGTGATGAAATAACATGAGTTATTAAACAACCAATGACTATAGCCTTTTCCCTACAGGCCCACACAAGTATCTTCGGTAATAATGTCTTTGTTGCATAATTATGTTGTAATAAAAGTACGATTTTGACGTCACAACCGATTATACACTCCTTTTGTCAAACCCTAAATATGGCCTTAAAATAATGAGGTAAACCATTTTGCATATTCAATTTACAGACTTTACAGCTGTATTCAAAATTTATCGGCAATTTTACTGAAGAAATATTTGGTTAGTCTAACGTGACATCATACAATCACCAGGTAATATTTTGTTAGTAGCCTATATTGCTGATATGTTGTATACGTCATATAACTCGAGATTAGAGTTAAATTGTTATATTTAAATACCGGTAGGCTCAACCGGAAACGAAATATCAGGAATTGAAAATGTGGTTCATGAGGTTTTTACAAGTTAGCTTGGCTGTTACATTCATGGTTGGATGCGCAGGTATGCTTTGTAGATATCAATTGTTGTTATGAATTAAGAAAATTGCGACTTGGTTAACCATAGTAGTGTCGTCAAGCTGCTGGTTCGCCGGCCACTTATCGCCTGCCAAGTCATTTTCTTTGGGCCACAAATATTTGCATGAATCGCAGTAAAACTTGACGTTATAATATATACGCGTTCATAACAATAAAGTGCAAAAGATAACTGATTTTAAGGTGTTTAATGACATACTGATACGGTACGGTACCGATTGCAAGGTATATGAAACAATTATTTCCAGCACACAGATAAAGCCGGAAATTGACATCATACATCAACGATTGTTAGCTCAGACAACGATATTGTTTGCTAACAATTTAGGAATTATGACATTAATATCAGTTTTTAATCAGGTTTATCACTATTCACAATAGACAATTATTACTTCATATTAACAAAGCATTTGTAAGCATTTACTAAACCAACGCTTCACAAAAATGCATTTAAAGCTGATATCATTTTCAAAAACTAGCTAGATATATTACCGTAGATAGCTTGTGCTATGTACCTTACTTAATATGCCTGACTAGTAATGGTTCTGCAGCTCTTCGCTGTGAAATCGCTGCATGGAGTTGGCTTCCAGGAGCAGGGAGCGGTTAAATATTACAGGTGCAGGTTTCACAAGCCACAATAATGGTTCTGCAGCTGTTGGTTGTGGTCGCAGCAAGTAAAATCGATGCATTAAGTTGGCTTCCAGGAGCAGGGAGCGGTTTAAAATTACAGGTGCAGGTTTCACAAGCCACAATAATGGTCGGCAGTTGCAATTGTTACCGACTTGTAAAGCCCCATGATATTGTTTGCAATCGTAGTGATAAAAATAGACAATCATAGACAATATACACGTAAGCTGCCGACGGTGGGTCATGTTTGTGTAGTAGCTGCCTCCCCCCCTCCCCAATGAGCCCCAACCCTGATGTCTTTATACCAAGAACAGTCAAATACCCAGGACGATCAGCAGCAAACTGCAAAACAATCGATTTTGCAATCGTAGCGATAAGAATAGACACAAAATATCAACGTACATAATTGGAGTTGATTTCTTTTACCGATTCAACAGCGTTATAGCTGCTGTCATTCTTCTGCTTCAGGCGGCCATTGACAGTTTACTAAAAACTTAGCCTTTGCCACCAAAGTCAAAACATAATCACAAAGTATCCAGACTACAGCAAGGGTGCTGTAGAATTCACACTTGCGTCCCAGGTTCTACCGATTGTTTGCTTTAAGCTGAAGTAGTGATTCTGCCCAGGTTTGGTCCAATTTTTTCAAAAGCAAAGAGGTTATAAATAAAACCAAACAGGCCGACTTACACCTTGAGCAGGCTTAGCAAGCTTTGCAGTATAAAGGTCGATATGGAAATGATGTAGATTGACTGTTTGTAGCGACAAGCGAATCACTGATCACATTTTTTTCATCTTTTGTACAAATGACACACAATTTATGTTGGCCTATGTCAAGTATAGTTAGTATATTAAGCTATAATTACAGTATGTGCTGTATAGTATTGGATGGTTATTATTGATACAGTAGTAGGTATAATAGACATAATATAATTCATAGTTGCCACTACTATTACTACTATCTAGCTCAGGGGCGGGCAACTTCTTCGGTCGGCGGGCCTGATATGAGAAAATGAAGTACTTGGCGGGCCGGATTCCTGAATAGATTGGAACGCAGCTTTGTCTTATTAATGTTTATGGTCGAAAATGTTTGCTCACAAATGTATGTAGACCCGAACAGAACAAGTAGATTCATGGCCATCTTTCTCAGGTTGGCAAACTTGGACTTATTTAGTGACGCAATACAGGGATTGCGGCAGAATGTGGCCGCAGGCAACATTATCATGTGAGACCGGAAATTGTCCGCGGGCCGTATGTTGCCCGCCCCTGATCTAGCTCTATATCTAAAGTCTGTACTTTAAGGTTTCTGTGTATATTTTAACGTTATCAGATTTTTCCAACGTTGTGCCTTTCTCTAAAACCTATATGTTGACCTACAGTTTATACGCCATTTTAAATGTCTAATGCAAAACAAAAAGGTGACAGAAATCCACTGGTGACGTAAATTAGTTGGTGACAATATTTAGTCACTTTGATTTATTCAACACCTGTTTAACACATAACATTTTTATCGTTCTTACGTCACTACCTTAGGCATTTTACATGTTTGTGTTTTATCTTTAATTGCTTGGTCGTGCAGTTTCATGTAGGCTTGTCTGCACCTCGCTTTTATGCAAGAGTTTTGTCGTTTGCTCTGAGGGTTCGGTTTTTAATTGGGTTGTGCTGGCGTGTTACGGTGATAAGACAAAAGTATGATTGATCTTGATTGAAAGTTGACTTGGTGTCGCGATTCAACGTCACTGTGGCGCAGAACTTCACTGAAATTAGGGAAAGTTCTATTCCGGTTACACGTGTAGATGAAAATGACGTAGTAACCAACATCATAAAGAGGTTGGATGGTAAGCTTGCCTAAACTACTTTCATATTCATAAGGAATTTTCAAAAAATGGCGTAGAATGCGTCAATTTATTTTTATCGTTAATGAATTAATTTGCTGAAATTTGCAACCGCTGTATACACCATGTTTTACAACTAATTAACTTAAATTTTCAAGCGCAGCTTCTATGGTATTTTGTGCCAATACATTTTCTATGTATTAACATTGTATATTGACAGCGCTATGAAGTATTCGGTGGATTAATGTTAGCATAGTTTGATTGACAGACAGGCAGAAAAAGGTATTGTTTTGAAAAAAATATCCGGGTACAAAAGTGGTTTTCAGGAGTTTGTTTCAAAATTACGTAATGCGTGGGTTGCAATCAATGCAGTTCTTACCCAGCTAGGTCGTTCTCTCGGTCGTCATCAAATGTCAGACGCAAAAACTGATGAAACTTCGTTTATAATGGAGCATAGTGGTCAAAATGCTTTCTCAAAAATCTTATGCCTCCACTATTTGCATTGGCTACTGTATGTTATAAAGTGCAACGTAGTCTTAAGAAATGCGAGTGGAACGATTGAGTTCCCAACCGAAAAGGAGTGTAATAGTGACGTAATATTGCCTCGTAATATGCCGTTGAAAATTCAACTGAAAGAGAACAAAGTTGCTCATTTGCATTTTAATGAACTTTTTCCAAGTGACGGTTCACTCGTCAAAAACCGTCGCAGCGTTTCACAGCAGACAAAGGAGCATCAGTGATGATCACATATTATAGGCCTAAGTATAAGATATAACTCTCTCTCTCTCTTTCTTCAAAACCCACTTCTTCCATACAGAGGAGTTGTGGAGGCAGCAGCTCTAGGAAGATAGAATCTCACTAAACAGTTCGCGAGCTTTTACCGCTTCTACTTCTATTTAACTTAAGATGAAGATGCGACTTATGCTGAGTGTGACTTGTATTTACCGAGCTGAACGCGACTTAAAATGTCAGACAAGTTAGTCGAGAATCTTTATTATTTTCCTGAAACTGAGTCTTGCAAAGCTTTTACACAAAGTAAGACGTGAATGAAAAACGCCGAATATTTCAGTTGTTGTTATACAAGTTGTATAAGTTGCAAAGCTACAATATATGAGCGACGGTGAAAAAGAATGATTTGCTGCAAGAATATTTTAGTAATTTGCATGAGCAAAAGTCCTGTTAATTTATTTCGTTGTGGTAATGATACAAATGCATAGACACAAAACGCAAAGCGGTATCTGTTCCACTAAAGCAATACCAGCCTTCCCAGAACATGTTGTAATAGGTCATGTCTTGCTTGTACTTTGGATATGGTTGGTTTAGGTTTGTATTTTCGCACCATCTGCTGGAATACCACCAACCCGACTTGAATTCTTGGGCACAATGGCGGTTGTCGTCTTTATTGTTGTCAACGTCTGGTGTGCTGAAATCGCCGAAATAAATTGGAGAGTCACGGAAACAACTGGAAGCATTAGCTGGTGCGACAATAAATAAATGATACTTAAATTCTTTTGGTTCGAACCAATGTATATTATATTCAGCAAATGCTTTGACGCCATCCCAGTCTTCAAGGTCGAACCCAACTTCCGGTGCTTTTGGTAAATGAAATATTGATGAAGGTGAGATAACCTGCCTCGACAACCGATAGATATTTTCCAACCCGAGCCAATATTCACCCCGGGGATTCCCGAACCCTCTGACGTAATCATCCCAACCCCTATTAAAGTTGACCTCCCCGTTCATTCTTTTTTGTATTGTTGTCCAGCCCTTCTTAGTTGAAACGAGCTCCATATCACAGTAGACGTAGGTGAACTGGAATCGTTCCTTGAGCCATATCGGGTAGATACCACTTGATGTTGAACCACTTGCGTAGATGCTCGTGCATTCTGAAGGGAAATTGTGGACAAATTTTTGAATAACATTTCCTATGTTATATATCGATTAATTTAATATGTTTATTTCTTTTAAACTGCTACAAGTTTACAAGAAATCAACAAAAATGCAAAAATGTGTTTACGAAAAATATGATAAATTTTAAATCAAATTCATAGGAAATTCTTTTCAATCCCTTGCAAAGTATTTTCTCACCAAATATTTGTTCTGTTTGTCCTTTAAAAAAATTGTCCCATTTTTGGAACCCTTGAGCGGTTTTTGCGCTATCTATGGCATTTGCGTACATCTGTTGTTTGTAGTTGCAATTTTGGAAATTACGTAGGTTCCATCTTTTTACCTTTTCCTGACTTAAACTTTCACTAACTTTGTGAACTTGATGCAATAATCTGCTGGCTTTGTCATTCGCTGCATCACAATGCCACCAATCAAACGTCAACAATAGGAAGAACAAATGTAGAAAGACTCTTTTGATAAAACTTTGTTTCTGATCCAACATGATTGTTTATCTCTTTCTCCTAAAAATCAACGCTACTAATTCTACCACTTTTTAGAGTTGATATCTTAATGTTACAGAATGCAGCGTAATCTTAACAAATGCGAGTGGAAAGATTGAGTTCCCAACCACAAAGGAGTGTGTTAATGACGTCCTGTCGGCTGGTGCCAAGTCGTGGGAAATTCAACTGAAAAAGGGAGAAGTTGCATATTTGCAGTTTGATGAAGTTTTGTTCAGGTGAGGGTTGAGGACTCATCCAAAAATGTTACATTAGTTTGCACACAAAATTATGTCGGTGATTGTCATGGAACAAGTTTTCATTGTATCTAGTTATCAATTTCATTATTATAAATATATGTTTAGTCATTTTGCTTTGGATGATGAACTAAAAGTTCATGTAAAGTTAATAAATTAGTTTTCGTTTTATTTTTTTTCATGCAGTTGTGTAAAAGCAAAATTGAAGCTACCCAATGCAAATGGAAAGGTGAATTTTATTTGCAAAACTGAAAAACCATCTGGTTACCCCAACTTTTACTTTCAAAACAATGTCACGATTACTATGGAAAGAATCACAACGAAATGCAGCGAGGCAAATATTTCTTTCGTTTACAACCGCATTGGTGAGTAAAAATGTGTAAGAAGTATAAGAGGTGGTCTCTCTGCGTGGATACGCTCACGTTTGCGCGGTGAAACTTGGTTTTAGCGTGCATTTTATTAATCTTTATACAAATGTCAAATACAATACCAAGAGTTCGTTCAAAACCTGTTTTAGGATGTTATCTTGTTATTTATCGTGTATATTCCTTTTTGCGTATAAGCTCTTCACTATTTTTAGCACTATTTTCACATATAGGATATTTATACCAGTCGTATAAAGTTATAAATCCTCATTTTCACATTCTGACAAATGTCTTACGTCAAAGAAAAAACGGCCTTTACTTAAACGTTATCCGACTTCTGTGTTTTGACTTTTGCGTTTATTGTTGTTTATTTGTTGTAGTGGATTTTTGTAGCTGAAAGGCTCCATAGAAGTTTACACATGCAAACAGAGTAGTAGAGTTGCAGACGTAGTATCTAAATAAAATAAAATGACAGATATTTTTTCTTTGTTTTGCCTTCGGCGAAAATTCGGTATACAAATGTAAATTTTTATGTGATTCATTTAATCTCATTGTATTCACATTTCATTATATAACAGCTCAATTGACTCAGATGTAAAATCATTGTGTAAAATCTACAATGTCGATTAACGTTACACAACCTAACGTTATTATTTATTTATTATTTGTTATAATTATTATTATTATTATTACTTAGTCTTAACGCTAACCCAAGGTAAATATAGCGGAAACGTTTCTGCTCAGCGTCAAAAAGTTTTACTTTGTGAAACAAAGTTTTGATTAACTTGAAGGTTTTTTAGAACATCGCCTGGATTACTCCATCAATTCTATTAATGTGGTGCAATTTAAGTCAGTTACCTTTTAAATGTACTTTAAAGGTTTCCGATTAATGACCGCCAGCACACACGTTCAAACCGGACAGAAAGTCCAGTTCGTTGCCACACTGACCGGAGCAGAGGGTCTGAAGCTCGACTGTGACATTTCGTACAATGAAAAGAACGAAACTGATTTTTCAACTAAAACTCTCACAGCTGAGCGGTCATTCGTGTATCCGGGAAATTACTCGGTTGTTGCGAAGTGCCTTATCGGTGGAAGGGGCAATTTACCACCTTTTGCAACTCAAAAACTGTTTGTTTACGTGGAAGACTTTTTATCGGCATCAAAATTACAAATATCTCTCCAACAAAACGACTTCCAAACATATCCAGCCTCAACTGAACTCATCTTCCACCACAAATATTACTTTCCCATCTCCTACGCTCTCATGTTGGATGACGTCATCATAACCGAGCTTCAGACGTCACAAACGTTTGATAAGAAGAAAATTTTGTCGAACGAAACGGTCAAGTTCGGACTGAACTCAACCATGCAACGATTGGTTGGACCGGGAAAACATGACGTGGTATTATTGTTGCAGAATCATGTTTCTTCTGTGACGTATTCCAAACCAGTCATATTCTCCGAAAAGATTAAAAATCTTACAGTTATGACGGAACAATACGTCGGTCTTCGACCCAATGTTTTCGTCATAAGCGTAACAGTTAGTTCAGGAGCTCCGGTAAATCTTGCAATCGACATCATATCGAATCGAACCATGCTGTCGGTCTTCAGAAGCTCTAAATTCTGCCCACGTGATTGCCACACGATGGCGATAGAGGCAACATTGCCTCAAGCAGATATTTACGAAGCTGTGGCAACAGCTAGAAATAACATTTCTAAATTGACGTCATCCGCATCTTTTGAAGCGCTGCCACAGATCCACGACGTATATATTACGTCACGGGGATTTGAATACGAAACTCGTAGAGAGGTATTTATACTCATCAGAGGTGACGTGGGAAAATACGAAATGAATTTAACAATCGGAGAAAATGCAGCGAAGAATTTGACTTTGACGATTTCAAAGACGAAATATAAACATGTGGGTTTGCCAAATCTACCGTTTGATGCCGAACATTACATGTTAATTAAAAACGAAAGCCTTTTCGAGGAAGCTCGGCAGGTCGTCGTGCTTATCAGAAACGAAAAACAATCGTTTCGTTTCGTTGGATATGTCCCGAAAGCTTTACCGTTGTCATGCTTGGAGAGCGTGAGAATTCGCGACGGGAAAATTGGCGGTGGACTCGACGAACCTTTGAAAGTGGTTGAAGAGTTGGTCTTAAGCGTGGACCTTAACTTCAGATGCGTTAGAGAGCTATTCACCGTTGATTACAAATGGCGAGCGTATCGAGTGACGTCTAAAATAGACATCCCAAAAATAGGCGATGAAGTTCAACTTAACACGAGCTCAGTTGAACCAGAACTTGTGATAAAAGCCGATAAGTTGCTACCTGGGTTGTACGTCATAAAGGTCAACGTCAACGTCACCTCTGACGAAAGATTAAATGTAATAGAAAAGGGCGATGACTACACCTTGGTAGAAATTCCCAAGAGAAAATTAAATTTTCTGATCAAGGGAGGAGATGTGGTCGAGGCTGGTGAGTCGATAATATTAGATTTCTATGTTTAAGTTGTGCTGTTTCCCGTTACAAGAAATATTATCCTGAAATGCGTAATCTCTATACACAGGAATGAACACAAATATTTTAAAATTTGAGTCTTCAATCGACTTTAACAAACACGAGGAAAATATCAAACGAGACTGGTTTTGTGCCGTCACACAAGAAGATCTACCAATGACAAAAGAGATTGGAAAATTACAAAGAAAAGGTTTGAAAAGATTTTCTCATTTTAGATTTTTTTGGTCAAAAATGGAATTTTTGTTTTTTTCTTCCAAGGTTCCTGCTTTGGTTGGCAAACTCTTTATGTTACTGGCGATGACGTCATGGAAATTTCCATGGACAAACTGGTGCAAAGCGACCGTTATTACGTCAGGCTAATCGTATCGGGTCCGCATTATGACGAAACGTTCGCCGACCAGACAATTGTTATGAAATCAACTTCAATCCCGAATGTTACTTTAAGGCGAGCTTGCAGAATTTTTTTCTTCCTACTTCCATGAGCTTAAAATTTATATTCTTTAACCTAGAAATTCTTTTAATCAAGTTCTATTTAAATTTAACGTTTTTCTTTGAACTTCAGGTGCAGGTCAAATTGCGAGAAATTGTTTTCTCCACACAAGCCAATGATTCTTCAATTAGATTGTGACGATTGTTCACGTCACAGTTGGGTATTGTCAGTGAAATCCGGACAACAATTAAGTTTGTGCCAGAACCGACGATTCTGTAAACTTAATAATTCGATACTCAACATAATTAGCACGTCATCAAACGTCACAGGAATAGGTGAATTCCCATTATATAAATTTGACGTCATCAATAAATTAAAAGTAGACCATCATGAAATTGAACTTTGAACTTGACATCCAGGATACAATGTTGACGGTGACATGGCATCGGCAACCCTAATCCTTAACCCGTTGTCACCACCTAGTGGAGGTAGTTGCAGGGTTTCACCCAGAAGTGGAATCGCCTTTGTCACAAAATTTAACGTCACCTGTTCTGGCTACGCACAAGGCCAAGCATCTTTGAAGTTCAAGTTCTCTGTCAAGGAAAAAGGTAAAACCTCATGTTGTAGCAAGTGCAGAAGTGCTAAGATTAAAATTATGTCGTAATTATTAACCTATGGTAAGCTGAACCTAAACTCAGGTAATTAAGGATATGAATATTTTTGTTTATTACTTAACTTTCCACGGGCTCTAAAACCTGGAAATCGACAACAAGAAAGTTTTTGAAGTGAAAAATATCTTTTGAGACATTTTTTTACTAGACATATTTTTTAATTTTTTTCAATATAGTTTATAAAATTAAATATGAAATATCAAATAGCTTACAACTTTGATTTTAATAAAAAAACGCTAATTTACGATTTAAAACGCTTTAAATCAAATAACGCACGTGACGTATTAGACTACAATGAGAAAATATTTCCCTGGTTTATTAATTTGCGCTTTTTTCGTGCTTAAGCAAAAATGGCGATTTGTTTTCGCGTTAGTAACCGCAATACTTAATAATACGATTATTTAATAATAATTTTTAATATTTACTTTTAAGAATACAACTGTCTGTGGCTACATCGGGTTGGCAAAACTTTTAACGAACATGACTCTTACACTTACAACACTTCATGCGGTGTTTGTAGAGTGGAAGTTATGAATAGATTAAAATCTAATATAGAAATATTTTCAGGCCACGATAATCTTCTGCAAAGTAGTTGCGATCCGAACCTCTATGACCTCACACTACCGTCAGAGGACTTCGTTTCTGACGTCACGATTTCGATCGCAATATGCGGCCTTCGTCAGTCGTGCACTGAGAAAAACTTGACCGTGACTTTGAGGAAAACTCCCGACGTCAACAAACACCTGACTAGTGACGTATTTTACGCGATTTCGAGCCACAATCTGCAGAAGACGGCGCAGGTTATACCGCCATTGTCTTCAGCAAAGATTCTCAAACCGTTTCTGGTAGATTTATGACGTCATAGTATCTATTTATGGATGGACCACTTCAAGTGCCTTCATTGTTCTTTCGTTTAACAGATAACGAAGATATTAGATCGGACCGCGGATTATCCGCTAAATACGCTGACGTCGGCCAAGCAAGTAGCTGATGTACTACGCCACCTTACGGAAAGTTTTGGCGTCGCAAATGAGCATCACGTGGTAAGAGCAGAAATAGAAAAGTTAATGTGATAGATTTAAAAACTAAACACAGCTAACTTAATTGGTTTTTTATAATTTCAGTACCAATTGGTGAGAACTTTGAACCGAATAGAGCTCATCGTTCGTAAACATTCTAGCGAGGGCGATGATGATGTCATAAGGTCAATTGCGGCTTCATGCGTTGTCGTTACGTCACATTTGATGGAATTTTCCGACGAAATTCGTTTCAAGGTAACAACTTGTATAATAATACTGACGTAACACTTCAATTCTTCAATGACAATTATTGCAAAGATCAAAGAAAATTCGCGAATGACCCGGCTGGGCAAGCTGCTTATGACGTCATTGGTACCAGGAGAGGATACGATGACGTTTGAAACAAAATCCGTTCAAGGACGATTCCTCAAGTTAAACAATGACGTCATAAGTAAGTTTTATTGAGCAGGAATGTCGAACTCGATGTCCACTTTGAGCTCAAGTGCGACACCCGACGAGTTTTGTTTCATGATCTTTTCTGAAATCGTTGGCTGCGTTCAATTTTATTACTCTACATGCGCTTTAGGTTTTTGCGTTTAGACGCCGATTCTGCGGCTTAAAAAAAGAATTTTAAACGCAGTTGCTAATGCAATTATTGGCAAGACTCGCTTCTAACAAGCGTTAAGCTGTAAGACGATGCCTAGAAAAGTTATTTTTTTAACGAAAATAAATTACAGTAAGAAACTAGAAGGTTGATTTTTGTCTTTTGTCGTGACGTTAAAAGCCCGATAACGACGATAATCATCATTTAATTAATTTTATCGTTTTTATGTTTTGTCTTATTTAATCTTCAAACAATACACAACTAATTATATTTCGCAAGTTTTTGGTGTAGGATAAATTTTGTGGAATCGGCTTCGCAATATTTAGGCAATTTCGCTTCATTATTTGTCGTTTATTTTCCTCAGTAGGCCGCGTTTTGCAACGATTTTAACTCTTTGACGTTAATTAGTGGCTTAATTCGAGCGAAACGTAGAATAACGAAAAAAAACTTTTTAGATCCACTCAATGACTCTTCACTTCGACTTCCAAATATACACGCACTGAGCAATGAAGTCATCAATGTCGAGGCATAATATATTTAATTTGCTTTATTTTGCGCGATTTAACGTGATAATGAGACGATTTTATGATTTCCAGGTTTTCACCTACGATTCGTCCATCAACTTTAACACGAGGACCCACAAAGTCGATCAAGTCACGTCCGTCTCCATGACAACGGGATGGCAAAACGAGATCCCGATCAGTCGCAACGAGGCCAAGAATCAAACAATTGGCTTCCCCTTGCCAGCACAGCCTGGTAAAGGAAACATAACAATGAGGGTTGAGAGTGAATGCGACGTGGCTGGTTGTCACAGCAAAGCCGCAGGTTGGGCTTTGTTTGATTGGATGCTCTACAAACGAGATGGAAACGACCTCTTTCTTACAATTCATGTCGAAAACATGGATCAGAAAATTGAAAATTGTACAATGAGCCTGGAAACTACGGACCAAAGCTCTTTCAAAATAAAGAAAGAGTTTCACGAAAAGGGTTTGTTTACAGAAAATAAGAGTCACGGTTTTTATGTTTCTAAAGATCAGCACTTTTCTAATTATTTTTTTGCACTTTTGCAACTTTTTGTCGCGTTTATTCTCAGAGTCTTTGTACACCTGGTCGATTTCCGAAAATTCGCTTCCGCACAGACAAGTCGAACTGAACGTCACAGTGTTTGTTGATATGGGTGCGGGATTTTACCGCATTGGAAGTTTGATCAACGTGACATTCACGTCATTCATACTGAACTGCTTGCACTGGGAAGATCGAATGCGCGACTGGGGCGAGGGCTCTTGCAAGGTCGTATATTTGATGTCGATGTTTGTATCATGAAAGAATTTTGCTGCAGAGTTTAAATTAATTCTTAATTTAACTTTTATGTTTTTAATCATTCCAAGCATTATGAGCAAAGTGATTTTATTATCATCAGGTCCATCAAAACGCTGGGACAGTTAATTGTGAATGTGACGTAGACCAGGTCACAACAAACAGGTTTAGGAGGAGCGGAGAGGAGGCGATTCCTCAGATTATATACGCTTCCCATCTTCTTGTGTTTCCCAACAAGATCAATTATGACCAAGTAAAGATGTTTATGACATAGTAGACGTTTTTAATTTAAATTGTCAATTATTGAATTTTTTTAGCTCTCCTGGAATCTTTGGGAGCAATTCCAACAAAATCCAGTGATCATCATCGTTTTATCTGCTCTTTACGTCATCTACGCTCTTCTCCTTATATGGGCGAGAAATAAAGATAAAAATGCGGAGAAAAAAGTACAAAGTTGTCAAACTATTGTCAACTTTATGAAATGATTTATCAAATTTTAATCTTAAAAATATTGAAGGGACTCTTCATTGAAGTTGCTGACAACTCACCAAACGACCAATACCGGTATTATGTTACAATTTATACCGGTAGTCGTCCAAACGCCGGTACCACCGCGGCTGTCAGCATGAGACTGCTGGGCAAAAGGCAAAGAAGCAATGCCCACGTCATACAAGTAAAAAGATGACGTCTGCCATGATGTATGATAGTTGGTTCCGACGTCATAATGTCTGATTGTTTGTTTAGCGAGAAAACGACAACATCTTATCCGTGGGCAGCGTGCAATCGTTCCTTATTACTACACCACGTAGCTTGGGCGACATCAAAGCAGTCAGGATGTGGCGCAATGACGGAGGGAGCAATCCTGAGTGGTATGAATTAGTGACAAGTTAACTGCAGTTGTATAAATTAGAGTTGAAAACGGTCCTGGTATTTTTAACCCGAAAAGTTAAATGAATCTCAAACTAGGCCATAAAGTTAAGTTTATTAAATGTACCAAATTCATCTTTTAATGCTAATCTAAGACTGTTCATTTTTAAGTTGTGTTCTGCAGGAGGATTTTGGCACTTTACGCGCAAGCAAATTCGTGTAATGAAAGTGCCTGTATAGTGTGTAGTGAAAGCTTTGGCCCGACTTAAAATTCTTGCATGAATTAGTTATTTATTGCAAGTTATACGTCAGGTACCTGGAACGTATGATTGTACGAGATTTGGAAACAAACGAGTGTTGGTTCTTTCTGTGCGGTACCAGGTTCACCGACGTCCTGGAATATACATTCCGGGCCTCCACGTTAGAGGAACTGCAAATATCTAATAAATTGTTCCTCTTAAAGTGTGAAAACCACTTTAAAGACAGGTATGTTGCTTATTGATTTCACCACGCTTTGCCAGATAATCATCTCGTAATCTTCTCATTTTCAGACACCTCTGGTATTCCATATATGGTATGAGGCCATGGCAGCAATACGTCATGACGAGGGTGGAAAGAGTGGCAACGTGCTTTCTTTTCATTTTCATGGTCATGTTAACATCTATGATGTTTCATGGCCACAGTTATGCAGTGGATGGAAATGTGCTGACATTTGGGCACTACTATTTCAAGTGGTCTCACGTTGTCGTCGGTAAGTTCAGTCAAAAGTCACTAAAATACCAGATGTTTATGTCTTTCAACTAATCAGGTTGCTCAAGTCTTAACAGTTTCGTTGTTTTCTGTCATAAAGGTATTGAGAGCGCTTTGATGTGCTTTCCCGGGCCGTTTCTTATTAGCCTATTGTTTCGTCACGCCCAACGACGAAAAGGAAACGAAAAACTGAACCCTGACAAGAACTTACAATCCACAAAACCCACCAGAGGGCAGCATAAAGCAGAAACATCATTTGTGCGTAGTCATGACGTCCAAACAACTGGCACCACGATGAAAGAAAACACTAGAAATATGTCACAAGTAAACACTGCGGAAGTTGACCAAGAAAGAAAAAACGCTGGTCAACATATTCCAGACGATAAAAATCGTCCATCGACATCAAAAGAAGTCTCAAACTTCGTCATGAAACAGCCGCCAATTTTCGCGGGAAAATTTGAAATTATAAATGAAAAGACAAGGCGAGAGAAAAATCCCCGAAAATTAAGAGATTTGTCGATGACTAAAAAACCTACCTCGTCGCGCGTCGAACAAGTTGTGCCCAGTAAGTCATTGCCAGCTAAAAGTGTGACGTCATCAAAAAGGACAAAGTACATTCCGTCGAGAGTGGAAAGGAATGCGGCTGCTTTGTCACCGCCAGTGAAAAGTATGACGTCGTCATTAAAGGAAAAGTCAAAACGTTTGCGCGTTGAAAAAAATGTGGCCACTACGTCATCGCCGGTAAAAGGTATGACATCGTCACAAAAGAAAAAGTCAAAATCTTCACGCGTTGAAGAAAATGCGGCCACATCGTCATCACCGGTAAAAGGTATGAAGTCGTCACAAAAGAAAAAGTCGAAGTCTTCGCGCGTTGCAAGAAATGTGGCCATTACGTCATCGGCGGTGAAAGTCATGACGTCTTCACAAAAGAAAAAGTCGAAGTCTTCGCGCGTTGAAAAAAATACGACCATTACGTCATCGCCGGTGAAAGCTGTGACGTCTTCACAAAAGAAAAAGTCGAAGTCTTCGCGCGTTGAAAAAAATGCGACCATTACGTCATCGCCGGTGAAAGTCATGACGTCTTCACAAAAGAAAAAGTCGAAGTCTTCGCGCGTTGCAAGAAATGTGGCCATTACGTCATCGCCGGTGAAAGTCATGACGTCTTCACAAAAGAAAAAGTCGAAGTCTTCGCGCGTTGCAAGAAATGTGGCCATTACGTCATCGCCGGTGAAAGTCATGACGTCTTCACAAAAGAAAAAGTCGAAGTCTTCGCGCGTTGAAAGAAATGTGGCCATTACGTCATCGCCGGTGAAAGTCATGACGTCTTCACAAAAGAAAAAGTCGAAGTCTTCGCGCGTTGAAAAAAGTGCGACCATTACGTCATCGCCGGTGAAAGCTATGACGTCTTCACAAAAGAAAATGTCGAAGTCTTCGCGCGTTGTAAAAAATGCGGCCACAACGTCATCGCCCGCAAAAGCATTGACGTCATCAGTAGTCAAACCATCGGCAAGGTATAGTGCTGGTTGCTTTTGTTGAAATCAGTTTGTTCGTGAAATAAAATTGTTTATATCCAGGCCGCCATTGTCTGCTGCTGAAGCGCAGCAGGAATTCTCAATCCTGGAAATAGACCCAAACACGTTGGATCCTCTCGCCATTGTCCACTTTTCCATCTACGTCGCCTGGTTTTATATCATAGCAGTTATGGTCACGTCGACTGTGATTTGTGTACTGTACGGCATGACGTATGGACTTGAAACCTGCAGAGATTGGTGAGCAATTGTTACCAAATAATAAACAGTTAAGATTACGTCACACCTGCTAACACTTGATCAAATTTCAGGTTGGTTTCGTTCGTGAGCGCTTTCATCGAAACCGTCGTAATTCTTGAATCTTTGAAAGTGGTCGTGATCGCTTACTTCTCAGTGCTAAACAATCCGAGGCACGATCTTCGCGATTGGGTTCCTCCTTTGCCACCATCAGGTTCTTATCAAAACTATGATTTAGTGAGCGCTTTGAACGCGTTTTATGATTTATTTTTTCATGAAGTGAGGCCTCGCTCTTACGTTAATCGTGACGCAATAAGGAGAAAACAGAAGAGAGAAAAACCGACCAATCCCATTTATCGTTCTCCAACACGTGAGAGAACCAATCGCAAGATAAACACGCAGGAGAATATAGAAATGCGAGTCATCAAACAACGTGTTTCTCCACGAGGCTGACTTGGAAGAGCTGCTGAGTCAAAATGCTTTTTACAGTAGACTGTGTAGTTTACTATTTTAAGCGAAGAAATATTTTATATGATTGGTATAGTATGGTATGGTATGGTACGGTACGGTATCGTTTCCAATTCTAGAACAATACTGAAAAGTAACTTCCTATCTTTAAAATACTTGTAATTTATTTCAAAACTACAATTTTGATAAAAATAATTTAAGAAAACGTGTATAACAAGAAATTTGATTTAAAATCTGACATTTTGGCCATCAGAATTTGCCACCAGCTTCCTATGCCGCCTGAGAACCCCCTCAACCGATATGATGACAAATTCCTGTCGCATGGAAGAAGTAACTCGTCAGATACTCGCTTTTCAAGTTCAAGTAGGCTTCGTAGAGTAGAATTACTCCTTTTGCCAACCCCAAAGAATAACATCGAACGGTGCCACGTCATCACTTCTGGATATTCACTCATGCGGACAACGACAACTCACCAATCTCTTAGAAAAGTGGACGTTCCTACTTTAACGAAAAGCGTAATGGCGGTTTGAGAAGCGGGTGGCGAATGATGATTGCTTTATCAAATTTTAACTTAAACTCCACGCTGTACACATTTTAAAGTTTATTTAAATTACAGGCTCTGTGTTTAAAGATAGGGAGTTACTTTTCAATCTCTTTGCGCTGTATATCCACATAATTATTGAATTAATTAGTGCCGCCAGGTGTCGCATCATCCCAATTCTAGAGACTTTAATCTCTCCCTCAATTGATATATGAATGCCGATCAAATGGCGTATAACTTACTCTTATAACAGCTGAATTGAATAGATCAAAGTTAGTTTATTGAATAATCTTATTTGATAGTTACATATTAACTATTAAATTATTTTAGGGGTGTACAGACCAAAATACTCTCCAAAGTTTCGAAATTTATTATACAACCGTTCGAAATTTACAAAATTGAAGCCCATAAAACGCTTTATAATAGCTCTGCATAGTTAGTTGTGGTTAGAATTTGGTGACAAATGGCAAAACGCAGTCAAATTCATGGCGACACGTGTATTGCTTAGTATCGCGATGTCAAGTCAAATTGAACAAATATTTCGGCTGCGCGTTGCAATGAATGCGTTTAAGTTTGAAGGAAAACCGGTTTCATAAATCGGAAAAAGGAAAACTGAACTTGAATAGATTATGATTTGGTTCTAAAGCATTCAAGTTCATTTAAAGTGTACACCCCTAATCCTAAACTATGCATCGACTCCTACTAAATGGTCTTCAGTTGAATTCTCAGAAAAGTTTTCGAACCTTCGCCCAAGAAGTGGACAGCAAGTGAAACCGACCAGTCTGCACAGACCCGAATTCTGTCTTATTGCCTTGAACATGAAGGAAGCAGCAGACCGTGGTTGCAGTGGAATCGGAGACAGCATTCCAATCTTCTGATGTTGGAACACACTCAGGGATGCAATCCATCTAGTGACAAATGATCAAGTATGTACAAGTTAGTAGCTACTAGTTACCATTTAATTTCGCTTCTTGTGTTTGTATTGTAGTTGTCGAAGTTTAACCATAAACCTCTAAGCATCCAGTATGTGTATGATTACTTTGCTGACTAGCATTTAGAGATTTATTGCTATGATCACGTTTTCTAAAAAGCGAAATTTAAACAGACTCGGAATAAATTTATTTTGGTAATTACTGGTGTTTTTATATATTTTATTAGATCATGGTCGTTGCACTAATTCCGGATCCGGTTTCTCTGCTGAAAAATGATCCACCAACATCGTTCCATCCGCATGCTCCACATAAAGGTTTTCCCTGTCAACAACACCACCTAACGACAACATGATGACATGTCTTGCTGGTACGTCATTGTCAATGTTTCAGCGACAGATGCCAAAGAAAATTTAATCATGCAACGAGCAGCAACGTCATCACATTTATTCAAAGATTATCATCCGTGCAATTGTTCTGAACAATCTAGGGCTCGACATCAACGCCCAATATTATTACCATATAAGGCCACAAGAAACCAGGCTTCGGCTTGGGATGGGGTTTCTTTTACGGTGGGTTTTATTTTCCCATCCACTGAAGTACAGCATTGAAGTTGTAAAGAATCAACAATCTTTGGTTTGAACACACCACCTGTTCGTCTGCTATAGCCTGGATAACCTAGCTTTAAATATGGAAGTTTTAGCTTCATTTTCTGTGTTATTGAGTTTAGTGGCCGTGCTAGTTGCCATCAGCACCTTGACCCCACCATTATTTTCCTGCATGTTTTAAGCCTTCTAGGCTCTGTCACTTGTTCACGTGCATTATCGCATATTTTCAGCAACTAGCACTGTTTTTTCGTCCCCACCGCGTCAATGACGAAAAATAAAATGATTTGTGATGATATTATAAAATTGCTTGCAAATCGAATGCTGCATAGAATACTTGTTTATGGAAATCGGCAAAGCAAAGCATTGCGTTACGTAATCGATTCCTCTCTGCTTATCGTATTAAGTCGTGACAAAAATGTCGTGCATGCCTGCTTTGCGTGTGTTGTTAGTCATAGTTGTTCAATGCGTTACAGTCTACGAAGTTAACCATAGAAAGTGGTCGACTTTATTGTATAGCTGTCACAATGTCTTATTTAATGTAATCGTTTAAACAAGAAACAATATAACCAGTTTTTACAGTTGTCATGGTGTACAATTGATTCTAAGATTAAGAGAAGCGAAACAACGACCTGAGACTCATTTCACTTCGAGGACATTAAGCAATTCTACAGACAAACATTGTAATTGAAGTGATCGTCCTTACAGGCTAAGGAACGATAAACCACCATTTCATTACAACGTTTATGGTGCCAACGAGCTCGGTGAGAACTACGCTTTTCTTTTATCGAGGAATCTATGAACAGTTAAATTTGAGGTTGAGAGAAGTCTAGTGATCTCAGACTACAAGTTTCGAAGATATGTCTTATCTACATTGTATGCAAGTGCTAAACGAAGACTCGTTGAATTCAGTCAACTATGAATGCAACGATGACCGACGAACAGAGCAAACTGAAACATCCACGATACGGGACAGTTCGGTAAAAATACTTCATCGGTATTTGGACATTCAGTAATGATTTTTTGTTTGTTTATTCTCTATATATCCTAGCGCGTTGTTTTGTACTTTACTGTATGTTTTGGTGAAGCCTATAAAGGGGTCACTTCCCAATAAAACGACAATTTTGTGCTGGCAACACAGTGATTGTGACCGTGTCGCACTCAATGCGTCATATTAAAAAAAGTAAAAATTTTCCGGTCCAATGCGCATGTGACGTCGATGTGGAGTAGTTCGTCGTTGTATTGACGACAGCTGGTTCCAGGTCTAGGCTAAGTTGTAAATTTTGTGTGGGTTTGAATTTTTGTTTTTTTGGAGTATTTGTCATAAAATGTTAAGCTAAAAACTTGTTGTAAAGTTTAGGCAATTGTTATAGAAAACTGAGTACATGGATTTTGTCCAAATTAAGACTGTAGACAGACATAACCTAGGTCTTGTTGCAAGCCAAAATTCAGGGTAGGTTTATGATGTAGTTTTGCGTTGGTAGCTTCTTGATTTAATGTACTTTGCATTGAAAAGCCTATCTCTTTGAATTGGGACATGAACCCTTAAGCAAATAACAGAAGTTTACTTTAGTACTTAAAATTTAGTTGAAACTAGCTTATAGTTAATACACTACAGAGACGTAGGCGTAGCTAGGTCTCGAAATCAGCTTGATTTTCATCTAGACTACGCTAGCTTGATTTTCATCTAGACTACGCTTGCTTGATTTTCATCTAGACTACGCTAGCTTGATTTTCATCTAGACTACGCTAGCTTGATTTTCATCTAGACTACCCTAGCTAGATTTTTATCTAGACTACGCTAGCTACATTTTCATCTTGTCAGATTTGAAAGTCAGGAGAAGATTCCGGAAACACCGACATGGTGGAATCTATCTAGTGATTCGAGAAAAGTGCCATTTTATCTATTTGCATTTCACATTAAGCACAGTTGTCGTGGCCGAGTGGTTAAGGCGACAGACTTGAAATCTGTTGGGCTATGCCCGCGTAGGTTCGAATCCTGCCGACAACGCCGATATTACTTTTGCAATTTCATATGGATATTCGGAAAAGTGCGATTTTATCTATTTCATCTATGTATTAAGCACAGTTGTCGTGGCCGAGTGGTTAAGGCGACAGACTCGAATTCTGTTGGGCCCTGCCCGCGTAGGTTCGAATCCCGCCGACAACGCAGATATTACTTTTGCAATTTCATATGGATATGCGGAAATGTGCGATTTTAACTATTTCATCTATGCATTAAGCACAGTTGTCGTGGCCGAGTGGTTAAGGCGACAGACTCGAAATCTGTTGGGCCCTGCCCGCGTAGGTTCGAATCCCGCCGACAACGCAGATATTACTTTTGCAATTTCATATGGATATTCGGAAATGTGCGATTTTAACAATTTCATCTATGCATTAAGCACAGTTGTCGTGGCCGAGTGGTTAAGGCGACAGACTCGAAATCTGTTGGGCCCTGCCCGCGTAGGTTCGAATCCCGCCGACAACGCAGATATTACTTTTGCAATTTCATATGGATATTCGGAAATGTGCCATTTTAACAATTTCATCTATGCATTAAGCAAAGTTGTCGTGGCCGAGTGGTTAAGGCGACAGACTAGAAATCTGCTGGGCTCTGCCCACTTAGGTTCGAATCTCACGTCCAGAAGAAGAAGAAGGTTCAAAACCTTGTCCACCCACCTAGTGCTTTTCTTGCGAGATTGTAAGAATAAAGTCAAGATGCGCAGAAATCATAGGGCGGGTGGGGGGAACAAATAGCACAGTGGAAAAACCGGAGAACGTCGACAAAAAAGCTGCAGGTTCAAACCAGCGAGCCGCAGAGCGACGAGCCAACAACCGTTTGATGACCATTTGACTGTATAGGCCACCAGCCGGCCAGACCCACGTCTAGGCCACCAGCCGGCCAGACCCACGTCTAGGCCACCAGCCGGCCAGACCCACGTCTAGGCCACCAGCCGGCCAGACCCACGTCTAGGCCACCAGCCGGCCAGACCCACGTCTAGGCCACCAGCCGGCCAGACCCACGTCTAGGCCACCAGCCGGCCAGACCCACGTCTAGGCCACCAGCCGGCCAGACCCACGTCTAGGCCACCAGCCGGCCAGACCCACGTCTAGGCCACCAGCCGGCCAGACCCACGTCTAGGCCACCAGCCGGCCAGACCCACGTCTAGGCCACCAGCCGGCCAGACCCACGTCTAGGCCACCAGCCGGCCAGACCCACGTCTAGGCCACCAGCCGGCCAGACCCACGTCTAGGCCACCAGCCGGCCAGACCCACGTCTAGGCCACCAGCCGGCCAGACCCACGTCTAGGCCACCAGCCGGCCAGACCCACGTCTAGGCCACCAGCCGGCCAGACCCACGTCTAGGCCACCAGCCGGCCAGACCCACGTCTAGGCCACCAGCCGGCCAGACCCACGTCTAGGCCACCAGCCGGCCAGACCCACGTCTAGGCCACCAGCCGGCCAGACCCACGTCTAGGCCACCAGCCGGCCAGACCCACGTCTAGGCCACCAGCCGGCCAGACCCACGTCTAGGCCACCAGCCGGCCAGACCCACGTCTAGGCCACCAGCCGGCCAGACCCACGTCTAGGCCACCAGCCGGCCAGACCCACGTCTAGGCCACCAGCCGGCCAGACCCACGTCTAGGCCACCAGCCGGCCAGACCCACGTCTAGGCCACCAGCCGGCCAGACCCACGTCTAGGCCACCAGCCGGCCAGACCCACGTCTAGGCCACCAGCCGGCCAGACCCACGTCTAGGCCACCAGCCGGCCAGACCCACGTCTAGGCCACCAGCCGGCCAGACCCACGTCTAGGCCACCAGCCGGCCAGACCCACGTCTAGGCCACCAGCCGGCCAGACCCACGTCTAGGCCACCAGCCGGCCAGACCCACGTCTAGGCCACCAGCCGGCCAGACCCACGTCTAGGCCACCAGCCGGCCAGACCCACGTCTAGGCCACCAGCCGGCCAGACCCACGTCTAGGCCACCAGCCGGCCAGACCCACGTCTAGGCCACCAGCCGGCCAGACCCACGTCTAGGCCACCAGCTATTCATATGGATTTTCGGAAAAGTGCCATTTTAACAATTTTATCTATGCATTAAGCAAAGTTGTCGTGGCCGAGTGGTTAAGGCGACAGACTAGAAATCTAAAATCTGAAATCTGAAACTAGAAATCTGAAATTAAGGCGACAGACTAGAAATCACGTCTAGGCCACCAGCTGGCCAGACTCACGTCTAGGCCACCAGGTCACGTCACGTCTAGTCCAGACTCACGTCACGTCACGTAAATTCTGAGTATTTAGGAAGCTGCCGGAAGCTGTAAAAAATATTGCAAAAGTTGCAAAAACTTGCCCTACTAATCACCTAATCCTAATCCTAATCACTTACCTTATATAATATATATAGATATCTATATATAGATATAGTCATGAGTAAAACTAAAATTTATGAATTTTTTTCACGTTTAAGGGGTCACTTCCGAATAAAACGACAATTTTGTGCTGAGCAACACAGTGATTGTGACCGTGTCGCACTCAATGCGTCATTCTAAAAAAAGTAAAAATTTTCCGGTCCAATGCGCATGTGACGTCGATGTGGAGTAGTTCGTCGTTGCTTTGACGACAGCTGGTTCCAGGTCTAGGCTAAGTTGTAAATTTTGTGTGGGTTTGAATTTTTGTTTTTTTGGAGTATTTGTCATAAAATGTTAAGCTAAAAACTTGTTGTAAAGTTTAGGCAATTGTTATAGAAAACTGAGTACATGGATTTTGTCCAAATTAAAACGGTAGACAGACATAACCTAGGTCTTGTTGCAAGCCAAAATTCAGGGTAGGTTTATGATGTAGTTTTGCGTTGGTAGCTTCTTGATTTAATGTACTTTGCATTGAAAAGCCTATCTCTTTGAATTGGGACATGAACCCTTAAGCAAATAACAGAAGTTTACTTTAGTACTTAAAATTTAGTTGAAACTAGCTTATAGTTAATACACTACAGAGACGTAGGCGTAGCTAGGTCTCGAAATCAGCTTGATTTTCATCTAGACTACGCTAGCTTGATTTTCATCTAGACTACGCTTGCTTGATTTTCATCTAGACTACGCTAGCTTGATTTTCATCTAGACTACGCTAGCTTGATTTTCATCTAGACTACCCTAGCTAGATTTTTATCTAGACTACGCTAGCTACATTTTCATCTTGTCAGATTTGAAAGT
The DNA here is from genome assembly GCF_947623445.1 of Clavelina lepadiformis. Classification (NCBI taxonomy): domain Eukaryota; kingdom Metazoa; phylum Chordata; class Ascidiacea; order Aplousobranchia; family Clavelinidae; genus Clavelina; species Clavelina lepadiformis. The sequence continues at coordinate 24,629,984 of NC_135241.1, forward strand.
CAGGAGAAGATTCCGGAAACACCGACATGGTGGAATCTATCTAGTGATTCGAGAAAAGTGCCATTTTATCTATTTGCATTTCACATTAAGCACAGTTGTCGTGGCCGAGTGGTTAAGGCGACAGACTTGAAATCTGTTGGGCGATGCCCGCGTAGGTTCGAATCCTGCCGACAACGCCGATATTACTTTTGCAATTTCATATGGATATTCGGAAAAGTGCGATTTTATCTATTTCATCTATGTATTAAGCACAGTTGTCGTGGCCGAGTGGTTAAGGCGACAGACTCGAATTCTGTTGGGCCCTGCCCGCGTAGGTTCGAATCCCGCCGACAACGCAGATATTACTTTTGCAATTTCATATGGATATTCGGAAATGTGCGATTTTAACTATTTCATCTATGCATTAAGCACAGTTGTCGTGGCCGAGTGGTTAAGGCGACAGACTCGAAATCTGTTGGGCCCTGCCCGCGTAGGTTCGAATCCCGCCGACAACGCAGATATTACTTTTGCAATTTCATATGGATATTCGGAAATGTGCGATTTTAACAATTTCATCTATGCATTAAGCACAGTTGTCGTGGCCGAGTGGTTAAGGCGACAGACTCGAAATCTGTTGGGCCCTGCCCGCGTAGGTTCGAATCCCGCCGACAACGCAGATATTACTTTTGCAATTTCATATGGATATTCGGAAATGTGCGATTTTAACTATTTCATCTATGCATTAAGCACAGTTGTCGTGGCCGAGTGGTAAAGGCGACAGACTCGAAATCTGTTGGGCCCTGCCCGCGTAGGTTCGAATCCCGCCGACAACGCAGATATTACTTTTGCCGGTTCATATGGATATTCGGAAATGTGCGATTTTAACAATTTCATCTATGCATTAAGCACAGTTGTCGTGGCCGAGTGGTTAAGGCGACAGACTCGAAATCTGTTGGGCCCTGCCCGCGTAGGTTCGAATCCCGCCGACAACGCAGATATTACTTTTGCAATTTCATATGGATATTCGGAAATGTGCCATTTTAACAATTTCATCTATGCATTAAGCAAAGTTGTCGTGGCCGAGTGGTTAAGGCGACAGACTAGAAATCTGCTGGGCTCTGCCCACTTAGGTTCGAATCTCACGTCCAGAAGAAGAAGAAAGTTCAAAACCTTGTCCACCCACCTCCTGCTTTTCTTGCGAGATTGTAAGAATAAAGTCAAGATGCGCAGTAAGCATAGGGTGGGTGGGGGGAATCCATTGCACAGTGGAAAAACCGGAGAACGTCGACAAACAAGCTGCAGGTTCAAACCAGCGAGCCGCAGAGCGACGAGCCAACAACCGTTTGATGACCATTTGACTGTATAGGCCACCAGCTGGCCAGACTCACGTCTAGGGCCACCAGCTGGCCAGACTCACGTCTAGGGCCACCAGCTGGCCAGACTCACGTCTAGGGCCACCAGCTGGCCAGACTCACGTCTAGGGCCACCAGCTGGCCAGACTCACGTCTAGGGCCACCAGCTGGCCAGACTCACGTCTAGGGCCACCAGCTGGCCAGACTCACGTCTAGGGCCACCAGCTGGCCAGACTCACGTCTAGGGCCACCAGCTGGCCAGACTCACGTCTAGGGCCACCAGCTGGCCAGACTCACGTCTAGGGCCACCAGCTGGCCAGACTCACGTCTAGGCCACTAGCTGTTCATATAGATATTCGGAAAAGTGCCATTTTAACAATTTTATCTATGCATTAAGCACAGTTGTCGTGGCCGAGTGGTTAAGGCGACAGACTAGAAATCTGAAATCTCTGAAATCTGAAATCTGAAATCTGAAACTAGAAATCTGAAATTAAGGCGACAGACTAGAAATCACGTCTAGGCCACCAGCTGGCCAGACTCACGTCTAGGCCACCAGCTGGCCAGACTCACGTCTAGGCCACCAGGTCACGTCACGTCTAGGCCAGACTCACGTCACGTCACGTAAATTCTGAGTATTTAGGAAGCTGCCGGAAGCTGTAAAAAATATTGCAAAAGTTGCAAAAACTTGCCCTACTAATCACCTAATCCTAATCCTAATCCTAATCACTTACCTTATATAATATATATAGATATCTATATATAGATATAGTCATGAGTAAAACTAAAATTTATGAATTTCTTCACGTTTAAGGGGTCACTTCCGAATAAAACGACAATTTTGTGCTGAGCAACACAGTGATTGTGACCGTGTCGCACTCAATGCGTCATATTAAAAAAAGTAAAAATTTTCCGGTCCAATGCGCATGTGACGTCGATGTGGAGTAGTTCGTCGTTGCTTTGACGACAGCTGGTTCCAGGTCTAGGCTAAGTTGTAAATTTTGTGTGGGTTTGAATTTTTGTTTTTTTGGAGTATTTGTCATAAAATGTTAAGCTAAAAACTTGTTGTAAAGTTTAGGCAATTGTTATAGAAAACTGAGTACATGGATTTTGTCCAAATTAAGACTGTAGACAGACATAACCTAGGTCTTGTTGCAAGCCAAAATTCAGGGTAGGTTTATGATGTAGTTTTGCGTTGGTGGCTTCTTGATTTAATGTACTTTGCATTGAAAAGCCTATCTCTTTGAATTGGGACATGAACCCTTAAGCAAATAACAGAAGTTTACTTTAGTACTTAAAATTTAGTTGAAACTAGCTTATAGTTAATACACTACAGAGACGTAGGCGTAGCTAGGTCTCGAAATCAGCTTGATTTTCATCTAGACTACGCTAGCTTGATTTTCATCTAGACTACGCTAGCTTGATTTTCATCTAGACTACCCTAGCTAGATTTTTATCTAGACTACGCTAGCTACATTTTCATCTTGTCAGATTTGAAAGTCAGGAGAAGATTCCGGAAACACCGACATGGTGGAATCTATCTAGTGATTCGAGAAAAGTGCCATTTTATCTATTTGCATTTCACATTAAGCACAGTTGTCGTGGCCGAGTGGTTAAGGCGACAGACTTGAAATCTGTTGGGCGATGCCCGCGTAGGTTCGAATCCTGCCGACAACGCCGATATTACTTTTGCAATTTCATATGGATATTCGGAAAAGTGCGATTTTATCTATTTCATCTATGTATTAAGCACAGTTGTCGTGGCCGAGTGGTTAAGGCGACAGACTCGAATTCTGTTGGGCCCTGCCCGCGTAGGTTCGAATCCCGCCGACAACGCAGATATTACTTTTGCAATTTCATATGGATATTCGGAGATGTGCGATTTTAACTATTTCATCTATGCATTAAGCACAGTTGTCGTGGCCGAGTGGTTAAGGCGACAGACTCGAAATCTGTTGGGCCCTGCCCGCGTAGGTTCGAATCCCGCCGACAACGCCGATATTACTTTTGCAATTTCATATGGATATTCGGAAATGTGCGATTTTAACAATTTCATCTATGCATTAAGCACAGTTGTCGTGGCCGAGTGGTTAAGGCGACAGACTAGAAATCTGAAATCTCTGAAATCTGAAATCTGAAATCTGAAACTAGAAATCTGAAATTAAGGCGACAGACTAGAAATCACGTCTAGGCCACCAGCTGGCCAGACTCACGTCTAGGCCACCAGGTCACGTCACGTCTAGGCCAGACTCACGTCACGTCACGTAAATTCTGAGTATTTAGGAAGCTGCCGGAAGCTGTAAAAAATATTGCAAAAGTTGCAAAAACTTGCCCTACTAATCACCTAATCCTAATCCTAATCCTAATCACTTACCTTATATAATATATATAGATATCTATATATAGATATAGTCATGAGTAAAACTAAAATTTATGAATTTCTTCACGTTTAAGGGGTCACTTCCGAATAAAACGACAATTTTGTGCTGAGCAACACAGTGATTGTGACCGTGTCGCACTCAATGCGTCATATTAAAAAAAGTAAAAATTTTCCGGTCCAATGCGCATGTGACGTCGATGTGGAGTAGTTCGTCGTTGCTTTGACGACAGCTGGTTCCAGGTCTAGGCTAAGTTGTAAATTTTGTGTGGGTTTGAATTTTTGTTTTTTTGGAGTATTTGTCATAAAATGTTAAGCTAAAAACTTGTTGTAAAGTTTAGGCAATTGTTATAGAAAACTGAGTACATGGATTTTGTCCAAATTAAGACTGTAGACAGACATAACCTAGGTCTTGTTGCAAGCCAAAATTCAGGGTAGGTTTATGATGTAGTTTTGCGTTGGTAGCTTCTTGATTTAATGTACTTTGCATTGAAAAGCCTATCTCTTTGAATTGGGACATGAACCCTTAAGCAAATAACAGAAGTTTACTTTAGTACTTAAAATTTAGTTGAAACTAGCTTATAGTTAATACACTACAGAGACGTAGGCGTAGCTAGGTCTCGAAATCAGCTTGATTTTCATCTAGACTACGCTAGCTTGATTTTCATCTAGACTACGCTTGCTTGATTTTCATCTAGACTACGCTAGCTTGATTTTCATCTAGACTACCCTAGCTAGATTTTTATCTAGACTACGCTAGCTAGATTTTTATCTTGTCAGATTTGAAAGTCAGGAGAAGATTCCGGAAACACCGACATGGTGGAATCTATCTAGTGATTCGAGAAAAGTGCCATTTTATCTATTTGCATTTCACATTAAGCACAGTTGTCGTGGCCGAGTGGTTAAGGCGACAGACTTGAAATCTGTTGGGCTATGCCCGCGTAGGTTCGAATCCTGCCGACAACGCCGATATTACTTTTGCAATTTCATATGGATATTCGGAAAAGTGCGATTTTATCTATTTCATCTATGTATTAAGCACAGTTGTCGTGGCCGAGTGGTTAAGGCGACAGACTCGAATTCTGTTGGGCCCTGCCCGCGTAGGTTCGAATCCCGCCGACAACGCAGATATTACTTTTGCAATTTCATATGGATATTCGGAAATGTGCGATTTTAACTATTTCATCTATGCATTAAGCACAGTTGTCGTGGCCGAGTGGTTAAGGCGACAGACTCGAAATCTGTTGGGCCCTGCCCGCGTAGGTTCGAATCCCGCCGACAACGCAGATATTACTATTGCAATTTCATATGGATATTCGGAAATGTGCGATTTTAACAATTTCATCTATGCATTAAGCACAGTTGTCGTGGCCGAGTGGTTAAGGCGACAGACTCGAAATCTGTTGGGCCCTGCCCGCGTAGGTTCGAATCCCGCCGACAACGCAGATATTACTTTTGCAATTTCATATGGATATTCGGAAATGTGCGATTTTAACAATTTCATCTATGCATTAAGCACAGTTGTCGTGGCCGAGTGGTTAAGGCGACAGACTAGAAATCTGCTGGGCTCTGCCCACTTAGGTTCGAATCTCACGTCCAGAAGAAGAAGAAGTGTCACGAGATTATTTTATGCACTTGTTTTGTAGACACCACATTATACACCGTCTTTTCTTTGCATTGTGTTGTTTTTATGCATGTTCACGGTCTGCCGTATTTTACTTGTTTATGTTCTTTTACTTGTTCTTGTACACCTGTTTTTATCAAATCTCTTGTGACGTCTCACGTAGTTACCCCAAAGGCTAAATTAGTATCGTGTTTTACGTTCCACGTTGATTCCTTCATCGCGTGGAATTTGTTTGGTGTAGTACTGTGCGCGGCTGGGCGACGGTTGTGGGCAGTTACGTTTCGGTTTCAGTGAGAGATGATCGTTTTTATTAGGTAAAATGCCATTAAAAGTTAACAAGGCAAAACCGGCTAAGTGACTAGCCGTTAGAGCGGGAAGATTCCTGGTCAAAGAAAGTTTGGTTACAATTGGCGAGCGCGCCAGGATCCCGCAGTCAACGAAACTATTCCCATAAACGTTTGGAAGTTTCACGATGTCCAGCATCTACTTTGCTATTCCGCCGCCAAAATATGAGCCCAACGAAGATTTCCTAAGCTTCTTCAACCGCTTCGACGCTTTTTGTACGATGATTGAAGCGAATCCCGCTTTAAGGAAACATCTTTTAATTAACAGCTTGGATGAAGATTTAAGCTGGGATGTACGAGGCAGAGACTTGTCGCTTTTCGACTTGGAGTACGATGAGTTGGTGAAAAGAGGTACCGAAGCGAGGCCGCCCATTTGTTCTACGGAAAGTAACAAATGTCGAGTATTAAAGGGGACTCAATTCGATGCCGACAGAGCAATATCTTCATTGGCTTTCGCTGTCCGAAAACGTATATGTGCGGTAGAAGCTATTGAAACTCCCGCTCCCGAAGAGCAGGCTGCTGAGTCTGCTCCAGCTGAAGAAGCTATCGAAACTCCCGCTCCCGAAGAGCAGGCCGCTGAGTCCGCTCCAGCCGAAGAAGCTGCCGAGACTCCCGCTCCCGAAGAGCAGGCCGCTGAGTCAGCTTCAGCACAACAAGCTGTTGAAACTCCCGCTCCCGTAGAGCAGGCCGCTGAGTCTGCTCCAGCCAGCAAGCAGCTCATTAGGGGCGTAAGTTTGTCTCGGTACGATCACGAAGTGAGCCAATCGAGTGATTTTTGTGCAGTGGAGTCGTCAGCGACACCAGGGGACGGATGTTCACCAAGCTGGACGGTCGGTTTGGGTTGCGGGGTGCTCATCAACAACGGAGCGCCAAACGATTAGAGCTACGAACGATGGTCGTTTACCCGGATATTAAATAACTTTTCCGGGGACGAAAAAGAACTGAACGGGGGGGCGATGTCACGAGATTATTTTATGCACCTGTTTTGTAGACACCACATTATACACCGTCTTTTCTTTGCATTGTGTTGTTTTTATGCATGTTCACGGTCTGCCGTATTTTACTTGTTTATGTTCTTTTACTTGTTCTTGTACACCTGTTTTTATCAAATCTCTTGTGACGTCTCACGTAGTTACCCCAAAGGCTAAATTAGTATCGTGTTTTACGTTCCACGTTGATTCCTTCATCGCGTGGAATTTGTTTGGTGTAGTACTGTGCGCGGCTGGGCGACGGTTGTGGGCAGTTACGTTTCGGTTTCAGTGAGAGATGATCGTTTTTATTAGGTAAAATGCCATTAAAAGTTAACAAGGCAAAACCGGCTAAGTGACTAGCCGTTAGAGCGGGAAGATTCCTGGTCAAAGAAAGTTTGGTTACAATTGATGTCACGAGAAGTATTTGTATACACCGTTTTTATATCCGTCACGTTTTATTCGTTTTTATTCACATCATCACGTTGTTCGCATTGTCACCGTCACGTTTTATACGTCGATTTATCCGCGTTGTATTGTCTCTTTGTACATGTTCACGTGCTGCTGTGTTTTACTTGTTCATGAGTCCACATGTTTTTATTCTATCTCTAGTGACGTTACCCCGAGGGCCCAATCAGTACTGTGTTTAGCGTCCCACGCTGATTCTATGATTGTGTGGAATTTGTTTTGGTGTGGTGTTTCGCTCTGGTATAAGGTGTTGGTTCAGTAACGTTTGGGTGAGATAACAGAAGGACGTATGTTTTTACCTAAGAGATATGCCATTAAATGTGAATAAAGAAGACAGAGCTAATTGACTAGCCGTTAAGCGGGAAGATTCCTGGTCAAAGAAAGTTTGGTTACAATTGGCGAGCGCGCCAGGATCCCGCAGTCAAAAAGGTATCAAGGTATTGTTCAACAGTATGGCTTTTAATGTGACGTTGCCTCCACCGAGATATAAGTCCAATGAAGACTTTCAAGACTTTCTCAAAGTTTTTAACTCTTACTGCGCCAGCATTAGGGCAAATCAAGATTTTAAGAAACACCTCCTCATTGAAAGTTTCGATAAGGACTTTGTCTGGGAAATTCAAGGGAAAGATACCTCCATCTACGACTTAGAATTCGACGAGTTGGTGGAAAGGGCCTCAGGAGCAGGGCGATCAAAGGCGGAAATCAGCAGATTGAAAAACAGCCTTTTGGATAGGGTACAAGAACCGGACGAATCTACACGATCATTCGTCTACGCTTTGCGGAAGCAGGGTGACATGGCATATGCCAGTGCAGATCAAGCACCTGTAAAAAATGAGGTACTCTACTTGGCATTGATCCGGGGTTTGAGAAACCGCAAGATATCGGAAACCTTAGTCGCAGACTTAGAGATCGGCAGAGACTTCTTCACTACCAGCGCCCGAGCCATTGCCCTGGACGTCTCGGAAAAGACTCCGTGTTCAGACGTGTTCACTGTCGCTCGACTTTCACATGGACACGAAAGCCGCCAAGACGAAGCGACTGTCTTGATGAAGAATGAACTTGCTAAGATAAGTGGCGAGATAAAGTTGTTTAATGACAATATTCAAGGCCGGATTTCCAGTATTGACGAAACTGTGTCTTCAGTGAAAACGCAAATGAACACTTTACAACGAGACGTGGATCGCCTCCATTGGAAACCACGCGCACCGGGTCCGTCTGAAGGAAGAAATCAACGATACCGAAACCGTAAGTCCCCTTCCGATAAAACACGTGGGGTCCGAAACGACCCACGTTCAAATACAAATCCGTCTAAATATGATTCATTTAGGCGAAATCGTCCAAACCGTCAAAGCCTAGCTACGAATCACAACCCTCAGACTAACGCATTTGATGTAAACAGATCAAAGTTAAGTTGGAATCGATCCCGTCCGACTGCTCCAGCCAACGCAACACCCGCTCAACAACAATACCGGAAAAGGTTATGCAAGTATGTCAATGTGATGTTGTGTTCTATGCCCATTTGTGCTCTGGTAGACACGGGAGCCAGCGTATCACTCATGTCTAAAACTTTGTTCGATAAAGTTTCGTCAGAAAATCCGGGTACTACACTAGGCCCCACATTAGATACACAGTTAACAACGGCTAGCGGGACGGCCCTACAGGTGTTAGGCCTTGTCACTCTATCAGTGCAAGTGGCCGGTTTGATCACAGAGTGCGAAATCTACGTCGTTTATCGACTCACAGAAGATTTCATCATTGGGTTAGATTTTGTCCAGCATCACCAATGCCGGATCTGCTACAAAGACAAAATTCTAGAAGCAGGATCGTCTTCGACACCCCTGCTCGATGGGAAAGTGACCTTACAGCGAAACGAGGTTTATATCGTAGAAGACCTGATCGTCCCCGCTTCCACTGAGGTGTGTACTTTCGGCATATTTTGTATGGATCCGATGCTTAAGATGCCCGACGTTGAGTTTCCGGCACTAGTTGAAGGTAATCTCCGATTGAATGATAAATATGGGGTACTAGCGGGTAACTACCTCACACAAGTTCATAACGGAAAGGTCCCCATTCGATTGGCTAATTTCAGTGATGACGAAGTCAGATTAGTCAACGGAACCAGGGTCGCCACCCTACATCCAGTCTCTGTATTCGGCGGAGGTGATGTTTACCAGCCCGGCACGTGCGCTTTAGTTTCGAGATTAAATTCCACGTGTAACTGCAATAATAACCGATGCATTGTGAACTCCGACCAAAGATGCTTCGTGGCGTCGGTAGAAGAACATCGTTTTAAACCCCAGCGTGATCACTTGCAAGCTATTGAAGAAGGCGTAGATTTAGGGACGAAGCTGTCTAAGAGTGAACGTCGCGAAGTACTCAATTTATTATCGAAGCATTGGAAGTGTTTTTCGACCAGTCAATTCGATCTAGGTAAAACCGACTTGATAGAACACCATGTCGACATTGGGACTAGCGCCCCTGTGAGACAACCGCATCGTCGAATACCCCCTCGAGACAAGCGCCAGGTGGAAGAAATCCTCACGGAAATGGAGAAGCAAGGCTTGATTCGCACATCCACATCCCCTTGGTCCAGCGCCATTGTTCTTGTACGAAAAAAATCGGGCGAGTTGAGGTTTTGTGTTGATTACAGGCGCGTGAATGACCTGATGAAAAAGAACAGTTTCCCAATCCCACGTGTCGACGAGAGCCTGGACGAATTGTCGAGTAACATTTATTTTTCTACCCTGGATCTGCGTTCAGGGTATTGGCAAATACCCATGAATCACAGGTCCCGCGAGGTTACTGCTTTTACCACCCACATGGGGTTATATGAATGGAACGTTATGCCGATGGGTCTCAGCAATTCGGCAGCTACATTTCAACGATTGATGCACATCGTTCTAAATGGATTGGAGTGGCGCGGCGCTTTAGCATATTTAGACGATGTAATAGTGTATGGTCGCACATTCGGGGAGCACATGTCTCGTTTAAGCATTGTTCTAAGTCGACTGGAAGAAGCCGGTTTAACACTGAAACCGTCCAAATGCTCTCTTTTTCAAGAATCGGTGAAATTTTTAGGGCATAAAATTTCTAAGGAAGGCGTGATGTGTGACGCCGAGAAAGTAGAGGCAGTCGCGAATTGGCCGATACCTCGCACCGTGAAACACGTTCGACAGTTTGTGGGTCTGACATCATATTATAGGAAGTTTATTCCAAATTATGCCAAAATTGCCTCACCGTTGCACAAACTCACCGAGAAGAACAAGAAGTTTCAGTGGACCGAAGAGCATCAGGACGCCTTTGCTACTTTGAAGCGTTTGCTGTGTACCGCACCAGTGCTGGCATACCCAAACTACGACAAGCCGTTTATTCTCGACACCGATGCATCCGATAACGCAATTGGCGCTGTTCTGTCACAAGTCATAGATGACAGAGAGCGTGTGATCTCGTATTGTAGCCGATCTCTAGGGAAAGCAGAAAAGAACTACTCCACGACTCGAAAAGAGCTTCTGGCGGTCGTCTGGGCAACAAAATTGAATAGGTGTCACCTACTAGGTCAAAAGTTTTTGCTGAGGACGGACCATGCATCGTTGCGTTGGTTATGGCAGTCAAAGGAGTTGTATGGACAATGCGCTCGATGGATAGAACACCTTGCCGAGTACAATTTTGAGCTACTCCATCGACCAGGACAAAAACACAAAAACGCTGACGCGTTGAGTCGACGCCCTAACGAAAGTACACAGGTGAACCTCCCCTACAAATGGCATGACCAACAAGTTGCAACAAGCCTCGAAGATTCCAAGCAAACAGTCAACAACATAGATCTTAGAGGCAACATCGGGTTTCTTCCGAATGAAGTACTGAATCTACAGGAAGAGGACGCAGAGATTGCCCCCGCTTTGAGATGGCTACAGTCGGGGAAAAGACCTCCGTACAAACAGGTTAAAAACCTGTCAAGAATGACTAAGCATCTATGGGCCCAATTTGGAAATTTACACACTTTTGACGGCCCAGTTTATTGGACAAATAGTAATCGCAGTTTACCGGGAACACACTGTTATCGACTTATAACCCCGGAACCTATGCGTTTGTCTGTTTTGCAGTCACTACACGATTGCGTTCTCGGCGGGGCTCATTTAGGGTTGACGAAAACTTGCCACAAAGTAGAAGAAAAATTTTATTGGCCTGGTTGGAGACAGGACACCGAAAAATATTGCCGAAACTGCGATTTATGTCAAAGGAACAAGAAACCGCCGGCCGAGCCAAGGGCGAGGTTGGTTCCGTCCACGGAAGATAGGGCGATGCAGAGAGTAGAAATAGACGTCGTGGGACCCCTACTTATGACATCATCAAGTTTCCAATACATCTTGGTGACGTGCGATTTATTTACCAAGTACGTAAGGGCCTGGCCCATGCGCAATCAAACAGCAAAAACCACAGCGGACATCTTGTTCCACCGATGGTTCACAGTTCATGGTGTACCAGATGTTATCCACAGCGACCGGGGTGGGAACTTTGAGAGCGAGGTCTTCAAAGAACTGTTACGATTGATGGGTTGTTCAAAAACAAGGACCACAAGTTATCATCCACAAGGGAACGGGGGAGTTGAGAGAAACAACAAGACTATCATCACCATGTTACGAAACTACGTACAGGAGGATCAACGTAGTTGGGATCAAGCTTTGTCAGCCGTCGTGGCGGCCTATAACGCGAGCGTCCACGACAGCACAGGTGTATCGCCGCATTTCTTATTAACTGGTCGTACACTTCGTTTACCTGCGGATTTATTGGGCACACCGACCGGTGGAGTGCTGAAAACGTCGGTTATTCAGGATTTACAAACGCGGTTAAAGATTGCAGAAAAAACGGTGCGGGAAACGCTACGGAAACAACGAACGAAGATGGCCGACCTCTACGACCAACGACAAAGGGGGCTACCAATTGAAGTGGGGGAAGAAGTATGGCTGAAAGACCCAGTGGTCCCACAGGGAGAATATCGCAAATTTCATCTTCCTTACAAGGGCCCCTTCACGGTAGTGAACGCGCGACATCCCACTTATACTATCAAAGATAAAGCCAGCAAAGAGCAAACGGTCCATTTTAACAGAATGAAATTAAGGGTTCATAGTGATGACAAGCGTGACAATCAACACCCGTACGATCATGTTCCGGATAATTGCATTAACCACTATTCTCCTTTTGAAGGTTTGGTGTTCATACCACTAAATTCAACGGATACCGCCGCCGGAGAACCCGAGGCTACATCAATCAACACGAGCGCGACTGAGCGATTATCCAGTAGGCAAGGACCAGAAGACTCGGCAGTTGGGCAACTCAGGATCACAGAGGAGGGCAATAACGAGACAATGGAGACAAGCCAACCTGCCCTCGAAGAGAACGGCCCCATTCCCAGCGAGACCACTTCGGCCATGACGGAAAGAAACCTACCGCCACGGCGAGCTCGAAGACAAACACGTTTTTACCCGGATATTGAATAACTTTTCCGGGGACGAAAAAGAACTGAACGGGGGGGCGATGTCACGAGAAGTATTTGTATACACCGTTTTTATATCCGTCACGTTTTATTCGTTTTTATTCACATCATCACGTTGTTCGCATTGTCACCGTCACGTTTTATACGTCGATTTATCCGCGTTGTATTGTCTCTTTGTACATGTTCACGTGCTGCTGTGTTTTACTTGTTCATGAGTCCACATGTTTTTATTCTATCTCTAGTGACGTTACCCCGAGGGCCCAATCAGTACTGTGTTTAGCGTCCCACGCTGATTCTATGATTGTGTGGAATTTGTTTTGGTGTGGTGTTTCGCTCTGGTATAAGGTGTTGGTTCAGTAACGTTTGGGTGAGATAACAGAAGGACGTATGTTTTTACCTAAGAGATATGCCATTAAATGTGAATAAAGAAGACAGAGCTAATTGACTAGCCGTTAAGCGGGAAGATTCCTGGTCAAAGAAAGTTTGGTTACAGAAGAAGGTTCAAAACCTTGTCCACCCACCTCCTGCTTTTCTTGCGAGATTGTAAGAATAAAGTCAAGATGCGCAGAAAGCATAGGGTGGGTGGGGGGAACCCATAGAACAGTGGTAAAACACGAGAACGTCGACCAACAAGATGCAGGTTCAAACCAGCGAGCCGCAGAGCGACGAGCCAACAACCGTTTGATGACCATTTGACTGTATAGGCCACCAGCTGGCCAGACTCACGTCTAGGCCACCAGCCGGCCAGACTCACGTCTAGGCCACCAGCCGGCCAGACTCACGTCTAGGCCACCAGCCGGCCAGACTCACGTCTAGGCCACCAGCCGGCCAGACTCACGTCTAGGCCACCAGCCGGCCAGACTCACGTCTAGGCCACCAGCCGGCAAGACTCACGTCTAGGCCACCAGCCGGCCAGACTCACGTCTAGGCCACCAGCCGGCCAGACTCACGTCTAGGCCACCAGCTATTCATATGGATATTTGGAAAAGTGCCATTTTAACAATTTCATCTATGCATTAAGCAAAGTTGTCGTGGCCGAGTGGTTAAGGCGACAGACTAGAAATCTGAAATCTCACTCACGTCTAGGCCACCAGCTGGCCAGAATCACGTCTAGGCCACCAGCTATTCATATGGATATTCGGAAAAGTGCCATTTTAACAATTTTATCTATGCATTAAGCAAAGTTGTCGTGGCCGAGTGGTTAAGGCGACAGACTAGAAATCTGAAATCTGAAATCTGAAACTAGAAATCTGAAATTAAGGCGACAGACTAGAAATCACGTCTAGGCCACCAGGTCACGTCACGTCTAGGCCAGACTCACGTCACGTCACGTAAATTCTGAGTATTTAGGAAGCTGCCGGAAGCTGCCGGAAGCTGCCGGAAGCTGCCGGAAGCTGTAAAAAATATTGCAAAAGTTGCAAAAACTTGCCCTACTAATCACCTAATCCTAATCCTAATCACTTACCTTATATAATATATATAGATATCTATATATAGATATAGTCATGAGTAAAACTAAAATTTATGAATTTCTTCACGTTTAAGGGGTCACTTCCGAATAAAACGACAGTTTTGTGCTGAGCAACACAGTGATTGTGACCGTGTCGCACTCAATGCGTCATATTAAAAAAAGTAAAAATTTTCCGGTCCAATGCGCATGTGACGTCGATGTGGAGTAGTTCGTCGTTGCTTTGACGACAGCTGGTTCCAGGTCTAGGCTAAGTTGTAAATTTTGTGTGGGTTTGAATTTTTGTTTTTTTGGAGTATTTGTCATAAAATGTTAAGCTAAAAACTTGTTGTAAAGTTTAGGCAATTGTTATAGAAAACTGAGTACATGGATTTTGTCCAAATTAAAACGGTAGACAGACATAACCTAGGTCTTGTTGCAAGCCAAAATTCAGGGTAGGTTTATGATGTAGTTTTGCGTTGGTAGCTTCTTGATTTAATGTACTTTGCATTGAAAAGCCTATCTCTTTGAATTGGGACATGAACCCTTAAGCAAATAACAGAAGTTTACTTTAGTACTTAAAATTTAGTTGAAACTAGCTTATAGTTAATACACTACAGAGACGTAGGCGTAGCTAGGTCTCGAAATCAGCTTGATTTTCATCTAGACTACGCTAGCTTGATTTTCATCTAGACTACGCTTGCTTGATTTTCATCAAGACTTTGCTAGCTTGATTTTCATCTAGACTACGCTAGCTTGATTTTCATCTAGACTACCCTAGCTAGATTTTTATCTAGACTACGCTAGCTACATTTTCATCTTGTCAGATTTGAAAGTCAGGAGAAGATTCCGGAAACACCGACATGGTGGAATCTATCTAGTGATTCGAGAAAAGTGCCATTTTATCTATTTGCATTTCACATTAAGCACAGTTGTCGTGGCCGAGTGGTTATGGCGACAGACTTGAAATCTGTTGGGCTATGCCCGCGTAGGTTCGAATCCTGCCGACAACGCCGATATTACTTTTGCAATTTCATATGGATATTCGGAAAAGTTCGATTTTATCTATTTCATCTATGTATTAAGCACAGTTGTCGTGGCCGAGTGGTTAAGGCGACAGACTCGAATTCTGTTGGGCCCTGCCCGCGTAGGTTCGAATCCCGCCGACAACGCAGATATTACTTTTGCAATTTCATATGGATATTCGGAAATGTGCGATTTTAACTATTTCATCTATGCATTAAGCACAGTTGTCGTGGCCGAGTGGTTAAGGCGACAGACTCGAAATCTGTTGGGCCCTGCCCGCGTAGGTTCGAATCCCGCCGACAACGCAGATATTACTTTTGCAATTTCATATGGATATTCGGAAATGTGCGATTTTAACAATTTCATCTATGCATTAAGCACAGTTGTCGTGGCCGAGTGGTTAAGGCGACAGACTCGAATTCTGTTGGGCCCTGCCCGCGTAGGTTCGAATCCCGCCGACAACGCAGATATTACTTTTGCAATTTCATATGGATATTCGGAGATGTGCGATTTTAACTATTTCATCTATGCATTAAGCACAGTTGTCGTGGCCGAGTGGTTAAAGCGACAGACTCGAATTCTGTTGGGCCCTGCCGGCGTAGGTTCGAATCCCGCCGACAACGCAGATATTACTTTTGCAATTTCATATGGATATTCGGAAATGTGCGATTTTAACTATTTCATCTATGCATTAAGCACAGTTGTCGTGGCCGAGTGGTTAAGGCGACAGACTAGAAATCTGCTGGGCTCTGCCCGCGTAGGTTCGAATCTCACGTCCAGAAGAAGAAGAAGGTTCAAAACCTTGTCCACCCACCTCCTGCTTTTCTTGCGAGATTGTAAGAATAAAGTCAAGATGCGCAGAAAGCATAGGGTGGGTGGGGGCAACCCATAGCACAGTGGAAAAACCGGAGAACGTCGACAAACAAGCTGCAGGTTCAAACCAGCGAGCCGCAGAGCGACGAGCCAACAACCGTTTGATGACCATTTGACTGTATAGGCCACCAGCTGGCCAGACTCACGTCTAGGGCACCAGCTGGCCAGACTCACGTCTAGGGCACCAGCTGGCCAGACTCACGTCTAGGGCACCAGCTGGCCAGACTCACGTCACGTCACGTAAATTCTGAGTATTTAGGAAGCTGCCGGAAGCTGTAAAAAATATTGCAAATGTTGCAAAAACTTGCCCTACTAATCACCTAATCCTAATCCTAATCACTTACCTTATATAATATATATAGATATCTATAGATATCTATATATAGATATAGTCATGAGTAAAACTAAAATTTATGAATTTCTTCACGTTTAAGGGGTCACTTCCGAATAAAACGACAATTTTGTGCTGAGCAACACAGTGATTGTGACCGTGTCGCACTCAATGCGTCATATTAAAAAAAGTAAAAATTTTCCGGTCCAATGCGCATGTGACGTCGATGTGGAGTAGTTCGTCGTTGCTTTGACGACAGCTGGTTCCAGGTCTAGGCTAAGTTGTAAATTTTGTGTGGGTTTGAATTTTTGTTTTTTTGGAGTATTTGTCATAAAATGTTAAGCTAAAAACTTGTTGTAAAGTTTAAGCAATTGTTATAGAAAACTGAGTACATGGATTTTGTCCAAATTAAGACTGTAGACAGACATAACCTAGGTCTTGTTGCAAGCCAAAATTCAGGGTAGGTTTATGATGTAGTTTTGCGTTGGTAGCTTCTTGATTTAATGTACTTTGCATTGAAAAGCCTATCTTTATGAATTGGGACATGAACCCTAAAGCATAGCTTGAGTCTTATGTCTAGGATATTGTCCATTTGTATCGCTGTCAAGTTGTCGTACCTCGGAAGGGTTTAAAAGAACCTGTGTTAGGAATCTCTGACAATATGATGTTACATTTATGTTGATCATAAATTGCTTAATCTTGCATCTTAAGCATTTTCTGGGAGGAGGTTATGTGATGATATTATAAAATTGCTTGCAAATCGAATGCTGCATAGAATACTTGTTTACGGAAATCGGCAAAGCAAAGCATTGCGTTACGTAATCGATTCCTCTCTGCTTATCGTATTAAGTCGTGACAAAAATGTCGTGCATGCCTGCATTGCGTGTGTTGTTATTCATAGTTGTTCAATGCGTTACAGTCTACGAAGTTAACCATAGAAAGTGGTCGACTTTATTATGTAGCTGTCACAATGTCTTATTTAATGTAATCGTTTAAACAAGAAACAATATAACCAGTTTATACAGTTGTCATGGTATACAATTGATTCTAAGATTAAGAGAAGCGAAACAACGACCTGAGACTCATTTCACTTCGAGGACATTAAGCAATTCTACAGACAAACATTGTAATTGAAGTGATCGTCCTTACAGGCTAAGGAACGATAAACAATCATTTCATTACAGATTAATTGAATGTGGTCGTCTGGTATCCTACAATAAAAGTCTGGTTACACGAACACAACTTAAACACAAGTGGACTTGTGGCCTGTACATTTTGAAAGTTTGCCAGATACGCCAGAGTGGAAAATTACCGATGTGACAAAGGAGTTGTTTAATTTTTGCCTCAGGCGTGAATACCGGCTATGGCTGCTATAAGTCTAACCCGTGAGCCCCTTGATGTGGGTATGCCCCTAATCGGATACCCGCTTCCGGCAAGGTTGAACCATAGATACGTTTGTCCATTTTACCCTTTGACCCCTTAAGCTTTACAAGGATTTGTCAGCGCAAATTCCAAGTCATTTTTAGTTTTTCCAAACCAGTTTGTTGTACTTATTTGATTAATTTTTCGGTTTTGCATTTTCTTGTTTGAAATCTTCCCGTTCAGTAATATCTGCATTGACGCTTGACATCAGCGCAATGTGTTTTCTTGTATAAAGTTACAGGAAATTGTTTTGTTTTCATTTCATCATCGTCTCAGACTGTGCCGACAACTGGCAGAAAACAGGAAGGCAGTTTCTTCGAAAATCAAAATTCTGTTGAAACCACACGATCAGCACGTATCTGTTTTCTAGCGCAAACCAGCTACACAGTCCGTAAATCGTGTAAGTTGTTGTTTGGTTAACACAGCGCAATGTGTTTTCTTGTATAAAGTTACAGGAAATTGTTTTGTTTTTCATTTCTTCATCGTCTCAGACTGTGTCGAAAACTGAATGTAGCCTCTACGTTCAATTAAATTATAAGCATATATTGTAAGATCAAAACATTTAGTTTCGTTTTACTCAAAGTGCTGTACGTGTATAGTTTTTCCAGAAAGACAACAGCATTTAATTGGGTAAAAAATTATGAAAAAAGATTAGTTTTAAAGACGTTCTGCAGAAAATTACCTTATTTTGTATGAGAAAGAGAATAGTTGGTTTTGAAGAAAAATTACTGTGTTATATCAATCTGTGCATAAAATGCGTATTCTTACAGGCACAATAGGCAACTTTGAAAAAAAACATGATGTGGATCTTTATGCTATGCTCCGTTACCATGGCCTTGGTGACAAATGGAGAAACATATAATTGCAACAGCGATGGCAACTTGTATGTGCCCGAAGGACCATCAGGCCAATTATGGTCTGAAGCAAATGGCAATCTACCAATGCAAATGGTTTTACCACCACCACCACAACCGCCGCCACCAATGACAGCACCTCATGTTGGATTTGTATCTGGATCATCAGAATGAGAAACCAATGAGAACTTTGAAGTATATTTGTCTGGACCGAAAGCTACCGTTTGTCAAAGAGAAAAAAACAGATATGGAACTACTTTTAAAAATTATAGTTGTAATTATTGTTGAAACTGTTAAAAGTCTGTCTTACAAACGTATTTCCTTTGAAGTTTGTCTTCCTGATTAGTCTGCTTCTAATACAATGTAATAGTATTGCACATATAACTGACATACTTATATGTTCCGAGGGTATGTCTAATTATCTGCGTCGTCTGGTAGTTTTTATACAACATTAACAACCACAAAGTGATAGTTTCTGATGATGAAGTTTTGATTTTCATATGTACGTCAAGTCGGTCAAGACTGTCATTTTCATTTGCTACTTGGCATATAATTGTACCGCTTTTATATTCCATCATATCGTTTATTTTTCGTTGTTGCATGAGTTGAAACGAATGTATAGTTGCATATGTGATAATATTGTGATAATAACCAAAATGAATATACAGACTGTGTAGGATTTACAATTCTAGTACTTATGTGTTGTTTTAGCACAGCGTAACACGAGACACAATCATTTCCTGTACCATTGTTGTGACGTAATATTTGTACCTTTCTCGCATGCGTTCAGTTTTCCGAAAATAAGTTTGTTAGCGTATGTCAGTACGAAGTAATAAGTTTGGGAATAATCAGCAACCAGCCAAAATGCTAAAACATAAATGCCAAAATGCTAAAACATAAACTGTTGGATGAAATGCTGTTGATGTGCCAATAAAATTTGTAATCGTATAAACAAGAAACAATATAATCAGTTTATGCAATCAACATATTTGTGCAAACTACTGAACAGTACAATTTAAGAGAAGCTCAGTGTTAAGTCAGACAACTTTGCTTGTCGGCTTCACAAGACAATCAGCTTCTAGCTGAACAATCGAGTCTAGGATTGACAAAGCTAGACAACGACCTTGAGGCTCATTATATCGAGGACAATAAACATTCAGACAATCAAAGATTGTTTTGGAGTGACTGGTACAGTCAAGTTCAACAACAATAACCAATCATTCCATTACACATATAAGTTATGTGCTATGTAGGAATGGTTAACAAGCTATATCAATACATACTCTCAATTACTTAGAATTGATTGCCAATGAGATATTTTTTCGGTAATGCTCAGAAAACAGGAAGGCAGTTTTTTCGAAAAACACAATTCTGTTGAAACCACACGATCAGCACGTTTCTGTTTTCTAGCGCAAACCAGCTACACAGTCCGTAATCCGTAATCCGTAAATCGTTTAAGTTGTTTGTGCGTCGTGACGAGCTGTAAAATTATGAAGAACGACACAAAGTTCTAAAGTGGTCATGTCCCAATTCAAAGAGATAGGCTTTTCAATGGGCTTTACCTAATAGGCCTAACCTTGCAAACTCGTCACCATGTATGACGTCACAGTTTCTTGGGGTGAAGTGGACGGCGCTATTTCCTACTATTTCACCGTGTCTGAAACTGATACAAGCACACAGTTGCGCTCATTCGCCTAACAAGCGCTTTCATCCGGCAGAGTTTCGTCGATAAACGTTGGATATTTTGCTGCAAGACACACGTACAAGGCTGAAATATTCGCCACGTCTGCAGATGGCGTGAGATCGGATACCGAAAGCGCTTCCTTCGATACCAGTAAGTATTGTTTTAAAAGTCGAATGATTGTCGAAAAACTGATAATCGCATTCATGGTGTACGACTTTGTAACCGGGACAGCAGCCCAAATCGGCGCATTAGGAGAATCTACTACGTCAGTGTCTGCTGTTGAAATTCGAGATCTGCCTTCAGCAGCACCAACTGCTAGTAAGTCCACTGATACCCCAGGTATACCCGAGCCTTCTCCACAAGATAACCCTGGAGTTCTGAATAGCGAAATGTTGCTTGCAATTCGGAACGCTCGTCTGTGAATCATTGGAATAAGCTTGCATGGGATGGTCGAAACACACATTTGTACATAATTGTGGGTGTACCGTACTGGCCTTTCTAAAAGATATTGGCTGTAATTTTTGTTAGTAACTCGTCATAAACAAACTGTTTTAATAGAGTTGTTGAAAAGCATTTTTGATGTTACATGATACATGATGATGATACATATTTTAACTTTTCCACTCTTGTTAAAATTGTTCTACACATTGTAACAATACTTGTTGAAGGTTGGACTTCCTTCAATAATCCGCTCTTGATAGCGGTTGTGCCGGTGGCGGTGGCATTTTTCAATCTTCTCGGCCTCTTTATACAAAAAAGACGGCAAAGGCAATTCGGCCAAAAACTAAACATATTTGGTCAGGTGAGTGGCTACTAGATACGCATCACGTGTTCCAATCCAAACACGATAGATCTACTTGCCATTGTCCACTTTTCCATCTACGTCGCCTGGTTTTATATCATAGCAGTTATGGTCACGTCGACTGTAATTTGTGTACTGTACGGTATGACGTATGGAGTTGAAACCTGCAGGGATTGGTGAGCAATTGTCACCAAATAATGAACAGTTAAGATTACGTCACACCTGCCAACACTTGATCAAATTTCAGGTTGGTTTCGTTCGTGAGCGCTTTCATCGAAAACGTCATAATTCTTGAATCTTTGAAAGTGGTCGTGATCGCTTACTTCTCAGTGCTAAACAATCCAAGACACAATCTTCGCGATTGGGTTCCTCCTTTGCCACAATCAAGTTCTTATCAAAACTATGATTTAGTGGGCGCTTTGAACGCGTTTTTATGATTTATTTCTTCCTGAAGTGAGGCCACGCTCTTACGTTAATCGTGACGCAATAAGGAGAAAACAGAAGAGAGAAAAACCGACCAATCCCATTTATCGTTCTCCAACACGTGAGAGAACCAATCGCAAGATAAACACGCAGGAGAATATAGAAATGCGACTCATCAAACAACGTGTTTCTCCATGAGGCTGACTTGGAAGAGCTGCCGAGTCACAATGCTTTTTACAGTAGACTGTGTAGTTTACTATTTTAAGCGAAGAAATATTTTATATGATTGGTATAATATGGTATGGTACGGTACGGTATCGTTTCCAATTCTACAACAATACTGAAAAGTAACTTCCTATTCTTTAAAATACTTGTAATTTATTTCAAAACTACAATTTTGATAAAATTAATTTTAAGAAAACGTGTATAACAAGAAATTTGATTTAAAATCTGACATTTTGGCCATCAGCATTTGCCACCAGCTTCCTAAGCCGCCTGAGAACCCCCTCAACCGATATGATAACTAATTCTTGTCGCATGGAAGAAGTAACTCGTCAGATACTCGCTTTTCAAGTTCAAGTAGACTTGGTAGAGTAGAATTACTCCTTTTGCCAACCCCAAAGAATAACATCGAACGGTGCCACGTCATCACTTCTGGATATTCACTCATGCGGACAACCACGACTCACCAATCTCTTAGAGAAGTGGACGTTCCTACTTTAACGAAAAGCGTAATGGCGGTTTGAGAAGCGGGTGGCGAATGATGATTGCTTTATCAAATTTTAACTTAAACTCCACCCTGTACACATTTTAAAGTTTAATTAAATTACAAGCTCTGTTGTTAAAGATAGGGAGTTACTTTTCAATCTCTTTGCGCTGTATATCCACATAATTATTGGATTAATTAGTGCCGCCAAGTGTCGCATCATCCCAATTCTAGAGACTTTAATCTCTCTCTCAATTAATATTTAAATGCCGATCAAATGGTGTAACTTATTCTTATAATAGCTGAATTGCATAGATCAAAGTTAGTTTATTGAATAATATTATTTGATAGTTACATATTAACTATTAAATTATTTTAGGGGTGTACAGACCAAAATACCCTCCAAAGTTTCGAAATTTATTATTCAACCGTTTGAAATTTACAAAATTGAAGCTCATAAAACGCTTTATAATAGCTCTGCAAAGTTAATTGTGGTTAGAATTGGGCGACAAATGTCAAAACGCAGTCAAATTCATGGCGACACATGTAGTGCTTAGTATCGCGATGTGAAGTCAAATTGAACAAATATTTCGGCTGCGCGTTGCAATGAATGCGTTTAAGTTTGAAGGAAAACCGGTTTCATAAATCGGAAAAAGAAAAACTGAACTTGAATGGATTAAGACTTGGTTGTAAAGCATTCAAGTTCATTTAAAGTGTACACCCCTAATCCTAAACTATGCATCGACTCCTACTAAATGGTCTTCAGTTGAATTCTCAGAAAAGTTTTCAAGCCTTCGCCCAAGAAGTGGACAGCAAGTGAAACCGACCAGTATGCGAGGACCCGAATTCTCTCTTATTGCCTTGAACATGAAGGCAGCAGCAGACCGTGGTTGCAGTGGAATCGGAGACAGCATTCCAATCTTCTGATGTTGGAACACATTCAGGGATGCAATCCATCTAGTGACAAATGATCAAGTATGTACAAGTTAGTAGCTACTAGTTACCATTTAATTTCGCTTCTTGTGTTTGTATTGTAGTTGTCGAAGTTTAACCATAAACCTCTAAGCATCCAGCATGTGCAGGATTACTTTGCTGACTAGCATTTAGAGACTGATTGCTGTGATCATGTTTTCTAAAAAGTGAAATTAAAACAGACTCGGAATAAATTTATTGTGGTAATTACTGGTGTTTTTATATATTTTATTAGATCGTGGTCGTTGCACTAATTCCGGATCCGGTTTCTCTGCTCAAAAATGATCCACCAACATCGTTCGATCCATCTGCTCCACATAAAGGTTTTCCCTGACAACAACACCAGCTAACGACAAGATGATGACATGTCTTGCTGGTACGTCATTGTCAATGTACCTGCCAAAAACAATTCAATCATGCACCGAGCAGCAACGTCATCACATTTATTCAAAGATTATCATCGGTGCAATTGTTCTGAACAATCCAGGGCTCGACATCAACGCCCAATATTATTACCATATATGGCCACAAGAAACCGGGCTTCGGCTTGGGATGGGGTTTCTTTTACGGTGGGTTTTATTTTCCCATCCACTGATGTACAGCATTGAAGTTATAAAGAATCAACAATCTTTGGTTTGAACACAACACCTGCTCTTCTGCCATAATCTGGATAACCTGGCTTTAAATATGGAAGTTTTAGCTTCATTTTCTGTGTTATTGAGTTTAGTTGTCGTGCTAGTTGTCATCAGCACCTTGACACCACCATTATTTTCCTGCATGTTTTAAGCCATCTAGGCTCTGTCACTTGTTTACGTGTATTATCGCATGTTATGAGCAACTAGCACTGTTTTTTCGTCCCCACCGCGTCAATGACGAAAAATAAAATGATTGATTGAATGTGGACGTCTGGTAGCCTACAGCAAAAGTCTGGTTACACGAATACAACTTAAATACAAGTGGACTTGTGGCCTGTACATTATGAAAGTTTGCCAGATACGCCAGAGTGGAAAATTAAAGATGTGGCGAAGGAGTTGTTTAATTTTTGCCATACTTGTGCTATAGTAGCCTGTCTGTAAGGTTCTCTACCGCCATAAATTTGAGCAACCAGTTACGCAGCTCGTATAAGGATAGACTTTCCGTAAAGACTTAACTGTGGAAAAAGCTGCAACAACCAGTAGGTAGGCCTATTACCGACCAAGCTGTATACCGGCAGTATACGTCCAAGTTCGATGTTAGTTTAGATTGTTCACAGAAAAATCTTTATCTATTCATTATGACTGCGTCTAATTTCCAGCACTGTATTTGTTGTAATTGACACCTGCCGTCTGCCGACTGCTCTTATACGGCTTCGAGATATATTGACACAAGAATTTAATGTAAATTAAATTGAAATCTTGCGTTTGACTCCGCAAATATAACACCATGTATGTTGTAGTTGATTAATTTTTGTTTACAATTGCTGGTAAGTTTCAAATACTCGTCATAAATGTGTGTGAAGCGTCGCGTTTGTCAGCTAATTCTGCCTTTGGTTTGCGGTAACGTCTTGCGATGTTCCTGTCTCGGCTACTTTGTGCGTTTTCTTTGTTCGTTACACGGTCTGTGTAGTAACCAGCTGATTTTATTTTAACGTTGTAAAGTTGCTTTGATCTTTGTTTGTTCTTTATTTTACAAATACGCAACTTTCGTTTAATAAACCAAACATTTATACGTCACAAAGTAACTCAGCGTATTAAACGTGATCTTGACAATCGATAATTGGACCAACTAAATAATATTGTCGATTACTCTTCCCATAATCTGAACAGAACTTATGGTTTGGTTAACCACATGGTTTTAGAAATTTAGAGATTCAGATTGCAAAATAAGCGTCCAAGTTCGAAATTAGTTGAAAATATTCACTAGAATACCCATATCTATCCTTTATGATGATGTTTAAATTCCAGCACTGTATTTTTTAAATGGACACCTGCCATCTGCCGACTACTCTTATAAGGCTTCGAGTTATATTGACACAAGAATTTAATGTAAATTAAATTGAAATCTTGCGTTTGACTCCGCAAATATAACACCATGTATGTTGTAGTTTATTAATTTTTGTTTACAATTGCTGGTAAGTTTCAAATACTCGTCATAAATGTAATTTTACCCAGTTTTCTTGTTTAGCAACAAATATACAGCCAGGAAATAAAGCGATTAGTAACCACACGTTTCAGATAGAAATAGTTTCAAATTTTCACGTCACACTTTTTAACAAGTAACGTATTCTATACGCATGGAAATAAGTGAGCTAAAATTCCACACCACAAATCTGACGTATCTTGCTGTGATTGGTTGAGGAAATATGTTGAGCACGTGACTATTGCTATCTGTATTTCCTTCAAAAATCTGTAAAACAATAAAAGTGATATGAAAACTGATTGGAAATCCTACCAGATCTACTTTACATAATGACGTCATAATACTCACCATATCATTTCCGTCATCATCCTGAATAAACTCCAATTCATCAGGGAAATTCCCAAATGATATCTTGTATCTGGTCACCCATTGGCTGGTACCGCGATTTCCTTGAGTGACGACACCAGTCAGTGTTGTGTTGACTTTCATGTCAACCTGGATCCAGGCTCCTCGTTTGTCTGTGAAAACACGAGATGATCAATTTCCAAGTTTTTTGTTTTTAAATTAGAAGTTTTCCTCGAGATTTTCTTACTGTTTGGATTAGAAGCACTCCAATATCCAGATCCATCCAATCGTCCTCGATGAGCTGCATGGGACGACCACATAGACGATGACGTCATGTCAGCATCCTGAACTCTTCCACTTTTGATTCCAAGAGGACAAGCTTCAACTTCAACAAACAAAGACGTTAAATTTATTGTTTGTTATATAATCTTATAAACTTAATGATATGGTATATTCATAAATTTTAAATCTGAAAAACTCAATTCAACTTGTGTTTACCTCTGCCGATATGGTCCATGACATTCCTTATTATATGTTCAACTCTTTCATACCGACCTTATAAAGTAATTAAAATTAAAACTTTGTTGAACCAACATTGTTGAAAAAAAGAAAACGGAAACCACACCCTTGTTGAGCGGAAAGTGGTATATTATGACGTCACTTACCGGAAACGTCATTAAGCCTTTCGCGAAGTTGCTCAACTTCGCTCAGATCACAAACACATTGTCCTGGAGGGCCGGGATTTCCCCGAGTTCCTTGCGGTCCAATAGCACCTTGCGGTCCCCGTCGACCTGGAGGTCCTTGGTGGGTGACAGGCAAGGGACGTTCCAAGGGTTCACGTTGCAAGTTCAAACAAATTTGTTCACCTTGACCTTGAACGGAAGTGACGAAAACCAGAAAGATAAAAAAAGATTGAACTCGGATAAAAAGCGCCATCTTGCTAAACATGAAAAATATCAAGTTAATTTTTTTTGAAATACAACTGTATTAAAGGTCTGTTTTGCAAATTAACTAAGCTATTTATAAAGTTGAATTACTAAACAAAAAGCTATGCTGATATGTACAAATTCTAAATATCACCTTTATGACAATAAAGTTTTTATATTATAAGGGAAAATATAAACGATTATGAAAACAACAACTCAATGCGGCCAATCTGTTAGAAATAGTCTCTTTGCTAGAAACAGCAGCTTTTTAAAACTTAGCCTAGATTTTTGCTTCAATATCGTTTTAGGATTTCTTTAAAATGGTCAGCCCAGCTGTAATCTCTCTTTGATCTGAACAATTTCTTTTAGACCACCTGGTTATAAAGACACTACTTAGCAAAGTATGCGTTTAAATTTGGTCATGCGTTTGCTGAAAGAGTTTTAAGATTAGAAAAAATGCAGCTTACATAACTGTTACGTCATTGACAAACGCTTTTTAAGTCCGAATAAGTCGAAGTTTCTGAAATTTCTCGAATATCAAAGAGTTGTTGTTTGTCGTCTTAGAATTAACCTGATGCAGATTTGTTATTCTGCTTGAATTTAAAAATGATTTCTAAGACATTTTAGGAAAAATATTAAACCATTTTTTTATTTAATAAGTATGAAGCTAAAAATATGATACACTATGTAGTGATCTTGTCATAAATTGCGATAAAACTGGACATTTTTTAAAGGATTTTATTTTCACAGCAATTGAATGAAATTGTTTGCTGCTGATTGTCGACTCGCACAAATTTGGTCCGATATTGCTCCAACTACTTGTAAATTTAGAAGAAATCAGTTCCTACGTCATTAACAATCACTTTTCCGACCAAAAGAATGTTGACTAATTATGGTTTTAGGTTGCTCCAGGCTGTTGGCAGCGAGTCTGTACATTTTACAGAATATTCTATGATATTATTACTTGCCTAAAAACAGCCGCGCTTCTACCTCAAGTACAGGCCACTTTTTGTTACGAATTTTGCCATCAGTTTTGTCACTAGTGAGGCTGTTTAGTGAGTGCACTAGTGTGCTTTTGTCACTTTCTCGCATTGTGAAGTTGCTTTGCTTTTGTTCATTTCTTTTTCCTTAAATACAAATGCACAACTAACTTATGAAAAGAAGACAATCTTGAAGAGTTTTATATCCACAAAACTTTGTAATTTAACTTGTGAATCAAAATTTTTGCCTTTGCTCTATCTGTATATCAATATAAAAATTTGTCCGAGTTTTTTTGAAAGATTGCTTCTTCTGCAGTGTAGCCATGAAAAGTGTTTATTAACAAGTGGCAGGTTCGCAAATCATTGTGCGGCTGATGTCGCGCTGCACCAAGAAAGGTTAAATAAAAACTACACACTGGGTGCGATATTCCACAAACGTTTACTTTTAAATTTTTGAGCGTCTTTATAAAGGAAGTATTTTGATTAAAACATGAATTTATAAGCAGTCTAACAATGAATAAGCTAATACACAGCAAGTCAATGAAGTGAAAAAGTACATCAATATTCAGCTTTGAGAAATGGAAACGTCATAGGACAATTCGATCAACAAGTGACGTATTCTATACGCATCGTGATATAATCGCTAAAATTCCACACTACAAGTCTGACGTATCTTGCTGTGATTGGTTTGGGAAACAAATTAAGCACGTGGCTGTTTCGATCAGTATTTCCTTCAAAAATCTGTAAAACAATTAAAGTTATATGAAGACTGATTGGAAATCCTATCAGATAAACTTCACATAATGCCGTCATAATACTCACCATATCATTTCCGTCATCATCCTGAATAAACTCCAAGTCATCAGGGAAATTGCCGAATGATATCTTGTATCTGGTCACCCATTGGTTGGTACTGGGTCTTCCTTGAGTGACGACACCAGTCAGAGTTGTGGTAACTTTCATGTCAACCTGGATCCAGGCTCCTCGTTTGTCTGTGAAAAAAATGCGAAATTAAAAATTATTTTTTATCTTGTCACCACATGACGTCAAACCCCGTTTGTCTGTGAAACTTTAAAAGCAGTAAAAGAGATTTTTTGCCAATAATTTAGAAAAATTTTAAATGTTTTTACTATTTTGAGAGGAAACATGCCAGATTCCAGATCTATCCAATCGTCCTCGATGAGCTGCGTAAGATGACGACCACATAGACGATGACGTCATATCAGCATCCTGAACTTTTCCACTTTTAATACCAAGTGGACAGACTTTAACTAAAAAGAGACACATAAAGTTGTTTGTGATGTTTTTTTGCCTTAATTAATGGACAAGCATAGACCAGTTTCCATACCTCTGTTAAGATTGTTGATGAGAAGTTTCAAACGTCTTTGCTCGTCATCGGTCAAATCACAAACACACTGTCCTGGAGGACCGGGATTTCCCCTAGTTCCTTGCGGTCCAGTAGCACCTTGCGGTCCACGTCGACCTGGAGGTCCTTGGTGGGTGACAGGCAAGGGACGTTTCAAGGGTTCACGTTGCAAGTTCAAACAAATTTGTTCACCTTGACCTTGAATGGAAGTGACGAAAACCAGAAAGAATAAAGAAGAAAGAAATTTTACAAACATTTCCCACTTGAACAAATTCTTGAATCTAAGAAATATAAAGTTAATTTTACACCAATGTACAAAAATGAAAACTTTATTTTGCATATTAAATAGATTATTTATCAACTTATAAGCCCAACTAATACGTAGCCTAATTATCATCATTAAAGTTACTGTGTATGATCTGAAAACAGCGCATAAGCACTCTATGAAAACAACTCAAACGATTATTATCTGTCAAAAGCACTTTTTGTTCTATAAATAAAGTTTTTTGACATCTAATTTATGTGTATGGTTTCTATAAAGACTTGACTGCTTTAAAAACAAACTACAATAACCAGTAGTTATCACTGATCAAACTGTACTCGTTTGGTTATTTTGCGAAAATCAATTCAAACAATCTGAATTTATACACCGGGTTTAGCAAAATTTTGTGCCTATAATTAATTGGTCAGGAATTTACCAACCAACTTTCAAATGTGAAAAAATGCATCACAAAGAGTTTATACGTCACTAACTGTAGACGAGCAAGATATGTGGCTTTTTATGGTCAGGAATTTACGCAGTACTTCTAAAATGTAGAAAAATGCAGATAAAACAAGTAATACGTCACTGATGGTTGTCTTCGAGGTCCAAATAAGTCTTAAAATTCTCGCCATTGCCTTAATGTTGCAGAGTTGTGTTTACGTGGTTGCAAAATAACTGAAGCTATTAATAGCGGATTGCCGCTCTGCACACATTTGCTTTCTGTATTGTTTAAAACAGTGGTTCTTAACCTGGGGCCATTCCTTGTCAGTGAGAGGTAACAAGGGGGAGGATGGGGAATTTGTTGTCACCCGAAATTATGAACAGCTTTTCATTTAAAAAAATATTCTGTGATCATCGGGATTTTTGAGGGCCAGAAGTTTTTCATCTTCATTTCTTTTTGTCTTCACCTTTTTATTTTGCGATTCCCTGTCCGCTGTAACCATGGCAACGTTGACTGCTACGAAAGCTACAGCAATGTCTTAAAACAATTTAAGACATGTAAGATTAGCCACTAAAACATTGGCGTCTCAGTTGCCATTTCATCCCTTTGCAGGAAACGCCAAGTCACGGCACTTATACCTGTCAAGTTTAAATAAATCTTGAGATTGATACATGACATATAACAAAGCTCTTATCATTGAACATTTAGGTGCACTTACACGGTTGAATTTAAAGGAAAATGGATTCGCTTTTCTGTATAAGTTTCATGTAATTTCAATTCTTGAATTTCAACAAATATAAAGCAAAGCAATCGACATCATTAATCATGCAGACATTGGTCATGTCTGGGTATTAAAACGTTGTGGCTTAGTTTCCTATAAAAAGTGATTCGTTGCCAATTGTTTGCGGAATGCAGCTTCAAAACTATCTGACTTTCTTTGGTTAGGAATCTGTCCAGGAATTTCAAAGTAAAATCACAACCCACACAGGTGCAACGTCACGCATAGCGGCTTACCAAGAACTTTGCAAGTGATTCGCAAAAAATCCAGATACAAGTTTCGGTTGCCGCGAAATCGCACGATAGTTGGCTTCCGAATAAGTCTCGACATTCCCCAGGTTGCCAAAATACTGGAAACTTGTAGTTTGTAGTTCAAGCTAGCTGAAGCAACTTACATCAACTTGCCGCTCTGCACAATTTGCCTTGCAATCTTTGCAGTGAAGCGTTGCGTTGTTCAGCTAATTCTGCCTTTGGATTGTCTGTAATATCTTGCGATGTTCCTGTCTCGGCTACTTTGTGCGTTTTCTCGTTTTGTTACGCGGTCTGTGCGGTCTGTGTAGTGGCGGTTACTATTTTTTATACAGTAACTACCAAACTATGGAAAATTAATATACTGCAATTCGACTCTTACGAACAATTAGAAAGTTGCGAAATCTGTCTAGAAACTCCTAAACTTCAGTTGAATAGTTTATATAATTTTAAACACTGAGAATCTGATTAATATCGGTTTTAATATTCTTCATTATTACTTCAAACAAACATTAAAAATTACAACAATATTATTATTATATAAAGAGGATTTTAAGAATTAATTAGCAACCAAAGCGCATCACTCTACATTTCAGATTGATTAAGGAATTGTTCACAGAGTTATTACGATCTATATCTTATCATTCATTGAACTTTAAAACTCTAACTGAATACTGAAAAACTAATACTAAACAAAACTGATCTAAATCATAGCATGCAACGATACATTTATACACTGAAGGAGATAATAAAGAAACAGAATTCCAACTTGAGGCGCAATGCGTTTATCAATCACAGGAAATGATTTGGACTTTTAGACTCGAAGTTTTACAGGTCAGGTGATAATTTCAATTTAGAAATTTTCAATAAAAGGAAATAAATGTCAATCAAAATTGTCTATTTTATGTTAACAATGCTGTTAATACGAGGTCAATCGTGCAGATAAACATTTTACCAATTAAGTTGCCAATCACATAGGGGTTATTTCGAATTCGGCAAGTTCATAATGCAATGTAAATAACATGTTAACAAAATAGGATGACAAGTATCGTGATATCTTAGTACTAAAAAGTTCAAAAGTGCAAGGTAGATAGCATGTTTACGGAACTGGTTGTCAATCAACTATTCTTCGATAAGTTCGCAGTTATACCGTGAACTGAGATTGAACTTATGGCAAGCATGACATTATGTAATAGCGCGGTAAATGGCAGAATATAATTATATCGACACAACTTGGAAAACAATGGAAACAGCGTCTTCCATGTCCTTGGATACAAATATCCGTTATTTTTGCTTAACCGATCTAAAGTAAAAAATCATCGTCCCAGCAGAACCGGATAATCAAGAAAGCAAAAAAACACCAAAATAGCCTGAACGTTTTCGAACTTTTAACGATTGCAATAAGCTTGTTCACATCAACGTTTCAAAAACAGCTTTTCCTCTGAGTAGTACTCTGAAAAATGATGGCAATTGAGGCACTATATCGCTCTTGTGTTCACATACCACCATAGGCGTGTTAGTGCAGTAATGTACCACTGCCTGTCACTATATCACCGGGAAAATATCGCGCGTTCAAAGCTGTTTTTAATGGATTCTTGTTAATATAACTTCAATATTATAACTTAGTAACCTAAATGTAACTTCAATTCAACCCCAAGTAGCGTCAATCAACTCCTTGTATGTGCACATTCTCCTAACTTACCCGTCGATCTTTAGCTATGAGCTGCGTGACCTACTTACGGTGAAAGAATTAATCTCATTACGTTTGTCCATTTTACCAGCCGCATTGGCGACACGGCAGTTTCGGTGACGATACGTGAAAGAACCATAATTGAGTTTTACGTGTAAAAAGAAAGCAGCAGTGAGTTGCACTGCAGTGTTGTAGCCTGGTATTAGACGCGGTCAGCCTGCAACCACCTCACACAATTGCTTTGTCCAGAAGGGGTGGGAAATTGGATCTAACACACAAGTGCACAACCAGATGACGTCACAGTTTGAATAGCGGCGGTCTAGTATACAAAGGTATCCTGTGGTTGTACACTTGAATTATTATATCTATGATTGCATCATATAATCATACAAAACTTTTTATAGTTATAGAGTTATATCGACACAAGAATCGTAAATTAAATTGAAATCTTGCGTTTGCCTCCGCAAATATAACACCATGTAAGCTGTGGTTTATTAATTTTTGTTTACAATTGCTGGTAAGTTTCAAATACTCGTTATAAATGTAATTTTACCCAGTCTTCTTGTTTAGCAACAAATATACAGTCAGGAAATTAAGCGATTAACAACAACACGTTTCAGATATAGATAGTTTCAAATTTTCATGTCACACATTTTAACAAGTCACGTATTCTATACGCATAGAAATATGTGCGCTAAAATTCCACACCACAAATCTGACGTATCTTGCTGTGATTGGGTGAGGAAATATGTTGAGAACGTGACTTTTTTCGTCTGTATTTCCTTCAAAAATCTGTAAAACAAAAAAAAAACTTTAAAAAATGTTATTGGAAAATTTATCAGACGTACTGTACGTTACATAATGATGTCATAATACTCACCAAATTGTTTCCGTCATCATCCTGAATAAACTCCATATCATCAGGGAAGTTTCCAAATGATATCTTATATCTGGTCACCCATTGGTTGGTACTGGGTCTTCCTTGAGTGACGACACCAGTCAGAGTTGTGTTAACTTTCATGTCAACCTGGATCCAGGCTCCTCGTATGTCTGTGAAAACACGAGATGATCAATTTCCAAGTTTTTTGTTTTTAAATTAGAAGTTTTCCTCGAGATTTTCTTACTGTTTGATGGTAAAGCAATCCAAACTCCAGATCCATCCAATCGTCCTTGATGAGCTGCATAAGACGACGAATATATAGACGATGACGTCATATCAGCATCCTGAACTTTTCCACTTTTGATTCCAAGAGGACAAATTTCAACTTCAACAAACGAAGGAGTTAATATTTATTGTTTGTTACATAATATTATAAACTTAATGATATGATATATTCATAAATGTTAAATCAGAAAAACTCAATTCAACTTGTTGTGTTTACCTCTGCCGATATGTTCCATGACATTCCTTATTATCCGTTCAACTCTTTCATACCGACCTTAAGAAGTAATTAAAATTAGACTTTGTTGAACCAACATTGTTGAAAAAAAGAAAACGGAAACCACAACCTTGTTGAGCGGAAAATGGTATATTATGACGTTACTTACCGGAAACGTCATTAAGCCTTTCGCGAAGTTGCTCAACTTCGCTCATATCACAAACACATTGTCCTGGAGGGCCGGGATTTCCCCTAGTTCCTTGCGGTCCAATAGCTCCTTGCGGTCCCCGTCGACCTGGAGGTCCTTGGTGGGTGACAGGCAAGGGACGTTCCAAGGGTTCACGTTGCAAGTTCAAACAAATTTGTTCACCTTGACCTTGAACGGAAGTGACGAAAACCAGAAAGATAAAAAAAGATTGAACTCGGATAAAAAGCGCCATCTTCAGCATAAACTAACAGGCTTATGTTGCTAAACATGGAAAATATCAAGTTTTTTACTTCAAAATGCAACTATATTGCAGTAAAGGTCTGTTTTTCAATTTAACTGATCTATTTATGAAATTGACTTACTACACAAAAAGCTATGTTGATATGTACAACGTTTAACTATCAACTTCATGACCACAAAGTTGTTACATTATAAAGCACAATATAAACGATTATGAAAACAACAACTCAAAGCAGCCATCTGTTAGAAATAAACTTAATGCTAGAAACAGCAACTTTTAAAAATTTAGCCTAAATTTTAGCTTCAATATCGTTTTAGGACTTCTCTAAAATAGTCAGCCCAGCTCTAATCGCTCTTTGTTCTGAACAATTTCTTTCAGTCCACCTGGTTATAAAGACACTACTTAGCAAAGTATGTGTCTATATTTGGTCATGAGTTTGCTGAAAGAGTTTTTAGATTAGAAAAAATGCAGCTTACATAACTGTTACGTCATTGACAAACGCCTTTTAAGTCCGAATAAGTCGAAGTTTTGGAAATTTCTCGAATATCAAAGAGTTGTTGTTTGTCGTCTTAAAATTAACTTGATGCAGATTTGTTATTCTGCTTGAATTTAAAAATGATTTATAAGACATTTTAGGAAAAATATTAAACCATTTTTTTACTTATTGAAAATGCAGCTAAAAATATGATACACTATGTAGTGATCTTGTCATAAATTGCTATAAAACTGAACAGTTTTTAAATGAATTTATTTTCACAGCAGTTGAATGAAATGGTTTGCTGCTGAGTGTCGACTCGCACAAATTTGTTCCGATATTGCTCCAACTACTTGTAAATTTAGAGGAAATTAGTTCTACGTCATTAATAATCACCTTTCCGACCAAAAGAATGTTGACTAATTATGGTTTTAAGTTGTTTCAGGCTGTTTGCAGCGAGTCTGTACATTTTACAGAATATTCTATGATATTATGACTTGTTTATAATTCGAGAGAGTTTGTTTCGTAAGCTGATGAAATGTAACTTGTAGTTTTTTCAAATAAGACAACAGCTTTAAAGCTTCTTAACATTAAATACAGATCTTCTTAAAAGTCAAAATAAAATTTTTAAGATACTTCATTTGCATGTGCTTTGAAACATTATAGAGGCAATGGTAGGCAAGGAAACATTGGTTAACCGGACGTTTGCGTGAGGCATATTAGCGTATTAAAGTGCTTGTACGCTGATTAAATAACAGCAAATGCAATGAAGGAAATTTATCCGTAAAATAACGTCCAGTCAAGTCACACAAAAAACGTTTTCGTCATCAAGAATTTTTCCAGTTTTCACAAAATTGTTCCATTTATAGCTACACCTTTCTCTTATATGGATAAACAAGGTTTGGTTTTCAATTGCATTTTATAAACCTTAACACGGCATTTATGACAGTTTTAGAAGGAAAACACACACAGTAGGTGTTATCTCACGCGTAGACATTCCAGGTTATATTGATATTGCCAATGTTTGACAGGATTTGTGGTTAATTGTTCGCTCAGCATGTTTGCTCAGGGAATTTCCGATCTGTAAAGTCTTGTGTTGCAAACGTACAAACATTTTTTTGTCAATTCATTACATTGGTGCTATTTGATGATGCTATTTGCTTCGGTGAACATCTACCGTCTGCTGAAACCTTATAATAGGATAAATGAAACGAGCTTTTGACATATTCTAGAATAGTTTTAATCCAAACTGGTCGCTTTGCATAGATAAGATGAGAGTGACAACCTTGATATTGCACAGACGATATATTGTTCTGATCTCGACGTATTGTTTGCGCATAGTATGAATGTAACCTTTACATGATTCTGAGAAACGGTAAAGATTTACTTTCCAAAAAAAAGAAAAATTAACTACATGCAAAATTCGATATTTCAACCTTTGAGGTTCTTATTGACGTGCAGTTGTTGTAGATTTGACTATTAAAGAAGATCTCTCACGTCATAATATCATGGAATCTTTGGTTGAGATTAGAAAGCAAAATCTGCAAATCATCAACTTGCTACAAACAACCTACAGTAGCTTAAAGGCACAATTGCTTAAAATTCTTTCGATCTAGAAACAAATTATCGATGACGTAGGTAGCACCTGAGGTGTTTTTGTTCTAAGCTTACTAGTATTGGAGCAATATCTTGTGAAATTTGGCCGCATATTGTTGCAAGTCGACAATCAGCA
The DNA here is from genome assembly GCF_947623445.1 of Clavelina lepadiformis. Taxonomy (NCBI): domain Eukaryota; kingdom Metazoa; phylum Chordata; class Ascidiacea; order Aplousobranchia; family Clavelinidae; genus Clavelina; species Clavelina lepadiformis. The sequence continues at coordinate 24,666,317 of NC_135241.1, forward strand.
GCAAACAACCTCCTTCGAATGCCATGAAAATATAATTGTTTAACATTCATCGGCATTCCAATTGACACCTCACGTAACCAACCAGTCACTTTAGAAATAAAAGGAATGTATTAAAAAATACAAAAAAAGCTGGCTTTGCTTAACAACGCCATGTATTTTGCAATTTAAAACGATACCAGAAGTGGGGGATCGTGTTTACAGCAACATCGTGGGAGCGTTTCCATGTAAGTGAAAAAGCTGATCTTAAAACCCGCATAAACACTTAGAGCATAAGGACGCTTCACTGCAGACTGAGCAAGGCGTGTAAGACCACAAGCCACAACTCATCACTATTTAAGTAATCTGAACAAATCTTTGACTTATTTGGACTTTTAAGACGACCGTTAGTGACGTAGCACCTGTTTGTGCTGCTTTTTCTAATTTGAAAACTCACTCAGCAAATTCCTGACCAAACTTAGCCACATAGTTTGCCAGCTTACGTCTTTAGAAACAGCAAGGCTGAAGGATTTGTTCCAGATTAAAGATCTTATGCGACTATATAGGTCGGTGATTTTAGGGAAATCTTGTAGCTACTGATAAGTTTACTTAAAAGCTAGACTTCAAGAGAAGGCTGTTTATGAAAAAGCTTTTAAAAAAAAGGTCGCTGTGTGTTATCGCCATTGTTGTAGCCTACTCTGCTATCTTTGGTAACAATAGGTAAAATCTATGTATCAGTGGAGCTTGTGATACACTTGCACCATACATCAGCTTTATAAACAGCGAAATTTGTTTGAAAAACAGAGTTTTGTCTTTATGTGTATTAAAGAAAACTGAACCAGATATTTTTCAGGTTTATCGAATTAAGCTTACTTGCACGTAAAATGGTGGTGTTTGTCAAAATTAGTTCAGTTTTTTTCTTTCTGGTTTTCGTCACTTCCATTCAAGGTCAAGGTGAACAAATTTGTTTGAACTTGCAACGTGAACCCTTGGAACATTCCTTACCTGTCACCCACCAAGGACCTCCAGGCCGACGTGGACCCCAAGGTGCTATTGGACCGCAAGGAACTCGGGGAAATCGCGGTCCTCCAGGACAATGTGTTTGTGATCTGAGCGACGTTGAGCAACTTCGCGAAAGTCTTAATGACGTTTCGGGTAAGTGACGTCATAATACACTGCTTTCTGCCCACTAAGTGTGCGTTTTATGACGTTGTAATTTTCATATTTTTCAATAATTTTTATTGCTGTAAATAAAATTTTTAACTTTAATTACTTCATAAGGTCGGTATGAAAGGATTGAACATATAATAAGGAATGTCATGGAACATATCGGTAGAGGTAAACAACAAGTTGAATTGAGTTTTTCTGATTTAACATTTATGAATAGCCATATCATTAAGTTTATAAGATTATATAACAAACAATAAATTTAACTCCTTCATTCGTTTGAAGCTGAAGTTTGTCCTCTTGGAACCAAAAGCAAAAGAGTTCAGAATGCTGATATGACGTCATCGTCTGTATATTCGTCAACCTATTCTGCTCATCGAGGACGATTGGATGGATCTAGAGCTTGGATTGCTTCTAATCCAAACAGTAAGAACAGTTCGAGGAAAACTTCTAATTTAAAAACAAAAAACGTGGAAATTGATTATCTCGTGTTTTCACAGACAAACGAGGAGCCTGGATCCAGGTTGACATGAAAGTTAACACAACACTGACTGGTGTCGTCAATCAAGGAAATCCCAGTACCAACCAATGGGTGACCAGATACAAGATATCATTTGGGAATTTCCCTGATGAATTGGAGTTTGTTCAGGATGATGACGGAAATGATATGGTGAGTATTATGACGTCATTATGTAAAGTATATCTGGTAGGATTTCCAATCAGTCTTCATATCACTTTTATTGTTTTACAGATTTTTGAAGGAAATACTGATAAAAATAGTCACGTGCTCAACCTGTTTCCTCAACCAATCACAGCAAGATACGTCAAATTTGTGGTGTGGAATTTTAAATCACATATTTCCATGCGTATAGAATACGTGACTTGTTAAAATGTGTGACGTGAAAATTTGAAACTATCTATATCTGAAACGTGTGATTATATTTGTGCTGTATATTTGTTGCTAAACAAGAAGACTGGGTAAAATTACATTAATGACGAGTATTTGAAACTTACCAGCAATTGTGAACAAAAATTAATAAACTACAGCTTACAAGGTGTTTTATTGGCGGAGGCAAACACAAGACTTCATTTCAATTTACATTAAATTCTTGTGTCAATATAACTCGAAGCCTTATAAGAGCAGTCGGCAGATGGCAGGTGTCAATTACAACAAATACAGCGCTGGAAATTAGACGCAATCATAATGAATAGATAAACGATTTTCTGTGAACAATCTAAACTATCATCGAACTAGGACGCATGCTTTGAGACGCTTTTTGAAGAATAATTAGGCGGTATACAGCTTGGTCGGTAATACCTACTGGTTGTTGCAGCTTTTTCCACAGATAAGTCTTTACGGAAAGTCTATCCTTATACAAGCTGTGTGATTAGTTGCTCAAATTTATGGTGGTAGATAACTTTACAGATAGGCTAGATGTTTACAAAGATAATGTTTACACGATATACAGAGTTTCAACATTTGGTTGCTTTAATGCATTCCGGATACTTTCTCTATTTTTTGTTTTTTTTTAATAATTTTGTTACCGTAGAGGTTGTATTTATATTTAGCTGATAGCGCTACTTCTGCTTCATCTATAGCTTACATATTTTTCAAAATATGGTTTTTCTTGGCTCCGGACTATATCAAAATTAACACGATATTTCTCAGGTTTAGAAAAATGTTTATACGAAAGATGGCGTTGTTTTTTCTTGATGGTTTCGTCACTTCCATTGAAGGTCATTGTGAAGAAATGTTTTTAAACTTGCAACGTGAAACCTTGGGACGTCCCTTGTATATCACCCACCAAATAACTTCAAGTCGATTGGAACCCTCAGCGCTTAAGCTGAGGCTGAGTCTTATCCTCATCTTATGTCTGGTCACATTTTTCTCGTTGAAAATGAGAAGAGCTTCAATGGCAACCTCTAGAAATCTACTCAAGTCATCGTAGTGTTATTTTTTTTGACCCAAACAAACGGACTCTGCAGTTGTTATTGCGTTGGTAACTTACTTAATTCTTACCGTAAGTTGGCGTGTTAACCGTTAGCATTAAACCATGAACAAGATTACTTCATGGCCGATTCGTATTTTGTTCCTTTGCTAATTCGTTATATTCTTCAAAACGCCAGCAAGGATCTCTTCAAAAAGATATACAGTGGAAGCCTACTTTATGCTATGCATTGCCTATGTCATACCATACCATGATAGATGATCAACTACACCATCTACCGGATGGTAGATTTTAGGAAAAGTCATCGTAATCACGAAAAGTCACAAATATTTGAAGTTCTTCACGTTTGCAAGTATTTTCCATTACATTGCAATTACAAGTTTTTTAACTTTTGGCTAATTTGAAGCCACATCAGAATATGGTTAAGAAAATTGGTTGTTGCTGGAGCGGTAGCCCTGTTCCATAGACATCAGCGTACTTTGAACTCAATTTTAAGGTAGCGGTCAACGTTATAAAAGCTTCATAATCGAGTTTAGGTTCAAACATTTTTAATCTAGAATTCTATTTGTGCATGCTATGTAATGAACATGTTTGAGTCATAATATGATTCAGTTATGTAACAAACGTCCACAGCATATTTCCTCAAGTGGACTATTCTAGTAATAAACGTGTAGGTTTGCTTGAAAAATATGCAAAAGTTGGTTCAAGATGTCAACGGAAATGACGTGGTGAGTGTATTTGATGTCATAATATAAGGTATGCTGCAAATATGTTTCAAAAATTGAAGAGTTGCTTTCATTGTTTTACAGATTTTTGAAGGGAATACTGATGATAACAGTCACGTGCTCAACTTGTTCTCTCGTCCAATCACGGTAAGATACGTCAGATTGGTGGTGTGGGATTTCAACGCACATATTTTGTTGCGTATGGAATACGTCACTTGTTAAAATGCATGACGTGAAAATAAAAATCCGTCATAAATGAGGTTTATTAAAATTATTCGCTTCATCTGCATCTTGATGTGTATCACTTATACTATATAACTAACTCATATGATTTATTGGCATTTGGAGGTTATAAAAATAAAATTTCTGACAAATATCTCAACTTACTTTGTCCTCAAAAATCTCAATAAAATGATGGTTTCTTTTAGTTCAAAGACCAACACATTTAACGCTAATCCTTCGTGGTTTGGCGATGCCTATAATATAATACAGTGGGACCTCGTTAATCCGTACCCCGATGAACCGGAATCCCCGCTATCCGACACAAAACTGCCGGGAACGGATTTCTTTCTATGCATTTTACCCCTTTAATCCGGAAACCCCGCTGTCCGACTCCGACACAAAAGTTTTGGAACAAATGTGCTAAATCAATAGCAATAAAATCCGATAAACCGGATTATTAAGAGTTAATGGAAAATGATTCACGATTGTCCTAATACAGTATGTTAGTTTCTTGACGAAATAATAGCCGATAATTATCTACGCATAATTACGTTGCGTTGCATAATGACGTTGTAGCAGCGGTGACGGTCCTATTCGTTGTGGCAAGCCACTTTGTCAGTTACAGCTGAGTAAGCCGCACAGCTTTTTAGTCATACTATGAAATACTGTACAGTATTTTAGAAACGAAAAAATAAATTGTTCATCAACACTAACAAACAACGCTTCCGCGGTCGCAAAAAAATACGTACATTACGTAGGTTGAGTGCGGCAATTTATTGAAGACATACTGCTGCGACTCTATCGTGCTATCAGCTTTTGATATCGCATTGCGCAAAAATTGGAAACAGGCCTAAGAAAGTTCAAGACTGCTGGTCTCGCCGGAATGTTTCGCCATGCAAGAGCGGTTGTCAAACCGATTTGCGGCCGCATGATCGTCACTTCTGGCTTAGAGCATTCGTGTTTAATACGGTGGTTCTGGGGTTCGACACTGGGTCGGATCATACAAAAAATATAATTTTATTTTAGTTGCTGTCCAGCCTGAAACTCGGTACTTAGAATTGGAGTAAGGTGCATACTGCATTTTGAACACGGTGCTGCATTTGCAAGATTGATTGATTTTTTACTTTCCGATAATCCGGAATCCGGATACCCCGCTAAACCGACATTTTTTGACGAAACGAAGTGGTCCGGATTAACGAGGTCTCACTGTATAATATCAATCAATCTCTGACCTCGAGCCACGTCACTAGCTCGTGATTAGTTTTAGCCGACGTCATCAGTAAAATCCAAAAAACGTTCCTATAAAAACAAACTTAAAATTTCCTCGGCACTTCAAAATCGCGAAAAATACAGCGTAATCGATTTGGGTTGTTACGTCATACTCGAGGAAAAAATGCCAGTAATTGTCCAGTATGAACAATTTGGAAAATATAGATTTGGACCGCGGTCCGCCAGTACTGGGACTTTTGTGATCATTCTGTTGTGTTGTTATCATTTTGTTAAAATTTAAACTATAGTTATATAATATAGAATATTTCATTAATTTTTATTTAGTTCTTTAATGAGATAAAATTTACTTGATAGCAAAGTGGCCATTAAGTTACATAAAAACTAATTAAGATATAAAGTAGAAGCTATTATTAGTTGATTCCAAAAAAAATTCATTCATTCACCTCATCCCTATGGAACGTACAGTATCGCTGATCTCCATTCACCGAGTTGTCTCCATCATTGCTGAGTAAATACCCTGCGTAGGGGGTGATATTACTAATTTTGCTATGTTAGCATAGTTAATACAGTATATACTTTTAATTTATTGGATTAAATGAATACGTATTTATGTATATTTTTAGATTACGTAGCCAGCTTCGTTCTAGGTAAAAAATCCTTAAGCATGTTGTCCGCCAACAATGTTATTTGTTATTTTTCTTGCACTAAGGTAAAAAAAATTTTTGAAATAACATTTAAGTCCTATTTGTAAAATTAAAATGAAAATTGCTGCCAAATTGTAAATTTCAATTAATTTTAGAAATCTCTTTTGGAAACGTTTTGAATTTGACTTGAATATTAAAGCAGATATCTATTAATGTTTCACACTTAAAATACATGAATTACACACAAAATACATGAATTAGCAAAAATACAGAAATACAGTCAAACCTTTCGAATAAAATCTGTAACAAAAGTTAAATAAAAATTACAGTATCGTAAACTGATTAGTTATACTTTGCAAAATTTCATGAAATATAACAAAAATCTAACGGTTATATAAATATTTCTCACAGACTAATTGTCAGATCAGAATAATACTATTTTAATAATAATGATATTTTTCACTAAATTACTCTATAAGCTTGGTCGAGGTCATTTCAGTTATGTGACTTATGTCATAATTATGTCACCTCTTTTGTGACTTAAGAGTTGTCACAATGTCTGGAACAATTAGAATTAATTTGGCGTGACATCGGTATCGACACCGAGAAAACACCGCGGTAGTGTTATGGGGTATTATTATTATTATTATTATTTGTTATCCGGTACCGCGGAACCGCCCAAATCTGACTGTTAAAAATGCAATGAAGGGTCTATTTAGAAATGCAGTACAGCCTAAACGCATTTACTGTTTCCAACACTCTTATATCTTGCATAGGTTACAATTTGTGCTGATATATTGATATGTTTGACTGATCCAATATATGAAACCTGCCAGAAGTTTAATCCACGAATATCCCTACTCCATTGCTCAAAGGTAAAATTTGCAGCTTAAAATAAATTTTAAGTTTAAAGCTTTTGAAACAATAAGTCTGAACGCACAATGTTTTGTTGCCATTAGTCTCCAACTCTAATTTTTAACAACGTAGATGGATTTCACCAGCTTTAGCGTTAGCTTGTCATTTTTAACTAATTTACGTTGTTGTGGGAAATCGTCTTTACCAAGTTAATGATATGACGTAACCCACAACGTGTATCGTCACGTTTTGTTTTATCTCATAAAAGTAAGTTGCTTTCATCAGTAAGTGCTAGTATGACAATAAATTCACCAAATATCAAATGAACCGATTACTCTAATTTGTGACAAAGTCTGATTATTAAGCAACAATGTTTAACCTGAAATAGCAAGTTCAAATCTGAGACGTCACTTGAGCAGAGAGACATGATACGAAGATGTATAAAATACCGCACATCTAAAGGAAAGTTCGGACGATGTTGTTTTAGTTTAGCATTCTTTTAATCTTTTTTCTCTCATCCCAGTTGGTGGCAAATTCACGCTGCTCTTTCTCGTGTATGACGTCAAAAATTCCAGCATTACGTTCAATGATGAAACGTTGGCCACCAAGCTATTGGAGTGCGGATGTCTGTATAATTCCCTAAACAAACATCCAAAGCTATAACAAATATGCTTTGAATATTACTGTAATATACTCTTTGATATTCAATTTCAAGAGTACTTGGTAAGCCGCTACGCGTGACGTCGCACCTGTGTAGGCTGTGATTTTACTTTGAAATTCTTGGACAGATTCCTAACCAAATATGGTCAGATAGTTTTTAAGCTGCATTCCGCAAGCAATTGGCAACGAATCACTTTTTATAGAAAACTAAGCCACAACGTTTTAATTCCCAGGCATGACCAATGTCTGCATGATTAATGATGTCGATTGCTTTGCTTTGTAATTATTGAAATTTGACAATTAAAATTACATAAAACTTATACAGTAAAGCGAATAAAAATGTCGTATAAATCATCTTTAAATTCAAGCAGAATAACAAATATGCATCAAGTTAATTTTAAGACGACAAACAACAACTCTTTGATATTCGAGAAATTTCAGAAACTTCGACATATTCGGACTTAAAAGGCGTTTGTCAATGACGTAACAGTTATGTAAGCTGCATTTTTTCTAATCTTAAAACTCTTTCAGCAAACTCATGACCAAATTTAGACACATACTTTGCTAAGTAGTGTCTTTATAACCAGGTGGACTAAAAGAAATTGTTCAGAACAAAGAGCGATTACAGCTAGGCTGACTATTTTATAGAAATCCTAAAACGATATTGAAGCTAAAATCTAGGCTAAGTTTTAAAAATCTGCTGTTTTTAGCATAGAATCTATTTAACAGATGGTCGCTTTGAGTTGCTGTTTTTATGGTCTTTTATATTTTGCCTTATAATATAAAAACTTTATTGTCACAAAGGTGATATTTATACGTTGTACATATCAGCATAGCTTTTTATGTAATAACTCAACTTTATAAATAGATCAGTTAATTTGCAAAACAGACCTGTAATATAGTGGTATTTTAAAGTAAAAAACTTGATGTTTTTCATGTTTAGCAACATAAGCTTGTTAGTTTATGCTGAAGACGGCGCTTTTTATCCGAGTTCATTCTGTTTTTTCCTTTCTGGTTTTCGTCACTTCCGTTCAAGGTCAAGGTGAATAAATCTGTTTGAACTTGCAACGTGAACCCTTGGAACGTCCCTTGCCTGTCACCCACCAAGGACCACCAGGTCGTCGTGGACCCCAAGGTGCTACTGGACCGCAAGGAACTAGGGGAAATCCCGGTCCTCCAGGACAATGTGTTTGTGATCTGAGTGAAGTCGAGCAACTTCGCCAAAGCCTTAATGATGCATCTCGTAAGTGACGTCATAATATACATCTTTCCATCTTCTAATGAGTAAAATTATGTTGTGATAGTTTTATATTTGCTACTTGTTTTTGCAAAAAAGTATTTAACTTTGAATATTTTCTCAGGCCGCACTGAGAGACTCACTCAGATAATTGTGAATCGCATCGAGCTTGTCGGGAGAGGTAAATCCAAAACAACTGGTTTTGTGTTTTCAACTTTGAACATTATGCAGTGCCTTATCCTATCGTTTTGTTTCTTTAAAGAAGAGTATTAAACAAATTGAAATTGTAAAACTAACCTCATAGTTTTCTGCAGTTGAGTTCTGTCCTCTTGGCGTCAAAAGTGGAAGAGTTAAGGATGCTGATATGACGTCATCGTCTGCACATTCATCAGCATACGCAGCTCATCAAGGACGATTGGATAGTTCTACAGTCTGGCATGTTTCAGAGGGACCTAGTAAGAAATTATCAAAGTAATCTACGCAAGCGACGCTTTCTTTTGCAATAACAAACATCACCTCTGCTGATTTTACGAAATAAAAAATCGGCTTGAAGTTTTGCATGCAAAGTTTTATTTTCACAGACAAGCGAGGAGCGTGGATCCAGGTTGACATGAAAACTCCAACAACACTAACCGGTGTCGTCACTCAAGGGAGACATAATAACAACCAATGGGTGACCAGATACAAAATGTCATTTGGGAGTTCCCTCAATGAATTAGAATTTATTAAGAACGATGCCGGGAATGACGTGGTAAGTATTCATGACGTCTATTTGGCAATTATGTCACGTTAATTATAAATATAAAGGCAAAATCAAGAAGGTAAAAAAATTATTTTACAGATATTTACGGGGAATTCCGATCGGAACAGTCACGTGCTCAACTTGTTTCCTCATCCAATCACAGCAAGATACGTCAGACTAGTAGTGTGGGATTACCAGGGGAATGTAGTCATGCGCATAGAATATGTCACTTGTTAAAATATATGACGTAAAATTTTTAGATTCTCAATAATGAAGCTTTTATTGTTAATTGCATCATTCGCGTGATTTTCATTTCCTGATTAAATATTGGGACTGCGTAAATTTGCAAATTATACCAATAAATTAGTGTTTTATTAACGTTCTTGAAAGAAAAAAAAACGAAACTTGTACGCCAAGTTTAAGACAAAGATTTCACTTAAACTTTGCCTAATTAAGTAGCAGTTAGGAAAGATTTATCATCTGTAACGTTCTTTCGGTCATATCTTTGTTCACTCAAAATACCTGAACAGCTGACGAAGCTCTTAGTTCAGCTCAGTAACGTTCGATGATGCAAAGAAAATAGCACTTGGATGTCCTTTTTTGGGACATCTGGCCATTAAACCATTTTAGTAGGAACTTCTCATATCGCCTAGGAAAGTCGCATATTTTCCGGTTTTCGTCATAAACCAGCGGTTCTTAAACTTTTTTGAGCGCGACCCAAATCTGAGTTTCATGATCACCTCACGACCCAAACCTATGTCGCGACCCATTTTAATGTCCTATAGACCTATATTATATTATATTAACCTATGTCGCGACCCACCTATGTCACTATGTCGCGACCCATTTTCTGACCCTCCGCGACCCATGTTTGGGTCGCGACCCATACTTTAAGAACCCCTGTCATAAACAGTGCCTCATGGACAGTTATACAGAAAACTTCCACCACTTCTTCCCGTGCATGTTTAGAAAGTGTCACAATCTGCTCTGTACTGACCAGGTTGTTTACTCTGGATTGTAAAAACATTTTGGCTCACAATCTTTTCAAACGTTATTTAGTAAACGAAGCTGCGTTTTCGCGCTATATACCGAAAAGCTTAAAAGTAAAAAAGCTGAACCAAACTTTGAGCAGAATATTATTCTTGACTTCTTACTCTGCAAAAAGTAAAATCAGAAAAACATTATTTACGTCACAAGATGGTTTGTCGGTGTTGGTAGGAAGTGTCTGTGGTTGATACGTCTGCGTCACTCTGCATAGGCCATAGGGGGATGATATTACCAATTTTGCTATGTTTGCATAGTTTATACAGTATCTACTTTTAATTTATTGGATTAGATGAATATGTATTTATGTATATTTTTAGATTACGTAGCCAGCCTCATTCTAGGTAAAAAATCCTTAAGCATGTTGTTCGCCAACAATGTTATTTGTTATTTTTTTTGCACTAAGGTAAAAAAAATTTTGCAATAACATTTAAGTCCTATTTGTAAAACTAAAATGAAAATTGCTGCCAAATTGTAAGTTTCAATGAATTTTACAAATCTTCTTTCGAAGCGTTTTGAATTTTATATGAATTTTAGAGCAGATTTCTGTTAATGCTTCACATTGAAAATACATGAATCAGCAAAAATACGGAAATACAGTCAAACCTTTCAAATAAAATCTGTATCAAAAAAATTATTATAAAAATTGAAAACCTGCTTTTAATTTTCAGTAAATTACTGTATGGGCTTGGCCGAGTTCATGTCAATTATTTGACTTATGTCAATTATTTGACTTATGTCATAATTATGTCACCCCTTTTGTGACTTAAGAGTTGTCACAATGCGTGGAACAAATTTGGCATGACACCGGTATCGGCACCGAGAAAACACCGCGGTATTGTTATCGGGTATTATAGTACCGCGGAACCGGCCACATCTGACTATTAAAAATACGATGAGGAGCCTATTTAGAAATGCAGTACAGCCTAAACGCATTTACTGTTGCCAATACTCTTACACCTTGTATAGGCTACAATTTGTGATGACGTATTGATACGTTTGACTGATCCAATATATGAAACCTGCCAGAAGTTTAATCCGCGAATATCCCTACTCCATTGTTCAAAGGTAAAATTTGCAGTTTAAAATAAATTTAAAGTTGAAAGCTTTTGAAACAATAAGTCTGAACGCACAATGTTTTGTTGCCATTAGTCTCCAACTCCAATTATATTAACAATGTAGGCAAATTTCATCAGTTTTAGCGTTAGCTTGTCATTATTAACTAATTTATGTTGTTGTGGTAAATCCCCTTCACCAAGGAAATGATATGACGTAACCCACAACGTGTAATCGTCACGTTTTGTTTTATCTCATAAAAGTAAGTTGCTTTCATCAGTAAGTGCTGATATGAAAATAAATTCACCAAATATCAAATGAACCGATTACTCTAATTTGTGATAAATTCTGATTACTAAGCAACAACGTTCAACTTGAAATAACAAGTTCACATCTGAGACGTCACTTGAGACGTCACGTCATGATACGAAGACATATAAAATTCCGTACATGTTGGTACAAACAAGTGTTGGTATATACAAATTGGTAGAAAATCAGAGAAATAAAATATATTTAACTTTTACCTTCTAGTGAACAGATTCTATGTTAAGTGAAATAAGTAAGTAGTTGACAATCTCTTGATTAAGTTTAAACATACAGGTGGTGACTTTTTTCACGACACACAAACTTGTATTTTCATGCTTTGAATAATTACCCTTGTAACTGGCAACCAACTTCACGCTTGTCTCAGCCGACTATTTTCAATGCTTTGCATTGCACGTGCACAGAGAAATACTGACACAGGCAGCGGAGGTAAAATATTTTAACTTATACAACAATCCGAATCCATGAATGATAGAACTTTTTAAAACGGTTATTTCAAATTTTCAGTGTTTTATAAAATGAATGTTCTATAAAACTTTTTAACTCTCAGGTTTTTATAAAAGTTTTTGTTTCCTCGAGTCTTGGATAAAATGCAAAAACTTTTCTGTTGCGTTTTCTTGGTGCATTCCCTAATGTGGCCGATAAAAGCCGGATTAAATCTTCAAAGCTTTTTATTGAGCTGCGCAGTACTGAAACGGTTAGAGTTGAAAGGTGCTGAAACGGTCAGAAAATCCCAACGAAACTGGTTTAATGGTTAATTCATCAAAAAATATTAGACAAAACTTCTAAGTCTTGTTTTTTTGCATCATCAAACGCTGACTACAGTAAAACGCTGTAGTTGTCAGCTTATTTCTCATTTGAATTGCTTGAAATATGCCTAAAACAGCCGCGCTTCTGTCTCAAGTACAGACCACTTTTTTCTCACTTTTTGCCACGAATTTTGCGATCTGTTTTGTCACTGAGGCATCTTTCTCGCATTATGAAGTTGCTTTGCTTTTGTTCATTCCTTTTTCCTTAAACACAAATGGATAACTAACTTATGAAAAGAAGATAGTCTTGAAGAGTTTAGTATCCACAAAACTTTGTCATTTAACTTGCGAATCAAATGTTTTGCCTTTGCTTTATCAATATATACGGTTAATAAAAGGGTTATATAAGAACCTTATATAAAAGAATAAGGTTATATAAGGCCTTTGCCATATAAGGTTAAATAAAAACTACAAACTTGATGCGACATTCCACAAATTTTTTTTTTAATTTAGGCGTCTTTATCAAGAAAGTATTGTGATTAAAACATGAATTTCTACGCAGTCTAACAATGAATAAGCTAATATACAGCAAGTCAATGAAGAAGAAAAGTATATCAATATTCAGCTTTGAGAAACGGAAACGTAATAGGACAAATCGCTCAACAAGTGACGTATTCTATACGCATCGTGATATAATCGCTAAAATTCCACACTACAAGTCTGACGTATCTTGCTGTGATTGGTTGGGGAAACAAATTAAGCACGTGGCTGTTTCGATCAGTATTTCCTTTAAAAATCTGTAAAACAATAAAAGTTATATGAAGACTGATTGGAAATCCTACCAGATATACTTTACATAATGACGTCATAATACTCACCATATCGTTTCCGTCATCATTCTGAATAAATTCCAATTCATCAGGGAAATTCCCGAAGGATATCTTGTATCTGGTCACCCATTGGTTGGCACTGGATCTACCTTGAGTGACGACACCAGTCAGAGTTGTGTTAACTTTCATGTCAACCTGGATCCAGGCTCCTCGTTTTTCTGTGAAGATGCAAAATTAAAAATAACGTTTTTATCGTTTCACCACATCACGTCAAACCCCGTTTGTCTGTGAAACTTTTAAAGGAACAAAAGAGATTTTTTGCCAATAATTTAGAAAAATTTTAAATGTTTTTACTGTTTTCAGAGGAAACATGCCAGACTCCAGATCCATCCAATCGTCCTCGATGTGCTGCGTAAGACAACGACCACATAGACGATGACGTCATATCAGCATCCTGAACTTTTCCACTTTTAATACCAAGTGGACAGACTTCAACTAAAAAGAGACACATAAAGTTGTTTGTAATGTTTTTTGCCTTAGATATAATTGACAAGCATAAAGCAATTTCCATACCTCTGTTAAGATTGATGAGAAGTTTCAAACGTCTTTGCTCGACTTCGCTCAGATCACAAACACATTGTCCTGGAGGACCGGGATTTCCCCTAGCTCCTTGCGCGCCAGTAGCACCTTGGGGTCCACGTCGGCCTGGAGGTCCTTGGTGGGTGGTAGACAAAGGACGTTCTGAGGGTTCACGTTGCAAGTTCAAACAGATTTGTTCACTTTGACCTTGAACGGAAGTGACGAAAACCAGAAAGAATAAAAAGGAAAGAAATTTTACAAACATTTCTCTCTTAAACGGTTTCTTGAATCTAAGAAATATCAAGTCAATTTTGCACCAATGTACAAAAATGAAAACTTTATTTTGCATATTAAATAGATTATTTATCAATTTATAAAACCCACTAATACGTAAATGAAAACAAATCAAACGATTAATTATCTGTCAAAAGCAATTTTTGTTCTAAAAATAAAGTTTTATTATAAAGTAAGTATAAATAAAGTTTTATTAAGTATTCTGATATCTAGTCTATATGCATATAATTTCTATAAAGACTTGACTGCTTTAAAAACAAACTGCAACAACCAGTAGTTATCACTGACCAAACTGTACTAGTTTGGTTATTTTTCCAAAATCAGTTCCAACAATCTGAATTTATATACTTAGTTTAGCAAATTTTGTGCCTATATTTGGTCAGGAATTTACCAACCAACTTTCAAAGGTGACAAAATGCGGAACAAAAATTTGATACGTCACTAACCGTAGTCGAGCAAGGTATGTGGCTTTATATGGTCAGGAATTCACGCAGTACTTCAAAAATTTAAAAAAAATGCAAATCAAACAAATAATACGTCACTGATGGTTGCTTTCGAAGTCCAAATAAGTCTTAAAATTCTCGCCATTGCTTGAATGTTGCAGAGTTGTGGTTTCATGGCTGCAAAATAACTGAAGCTATTAATAGCGATTGCCGCTCTGCGCATGTTTGCTTTCTGTATGGTTTTAAACAATGGTTCTTAACCTGGGGGGAGTTCCCTCCCAGTGAGGGTGACAAGGGTGAGGATGGGGAATTTGTTATCACCCGAAATTATGAATAGCTTTTTATTTAAAGAAAAGTTCTGTGTGCATTAAGATTTTTAGCTTTTACAACTTGATTTCTTTTTCTTCTCACATTTTAAACTTTGGAAGTCCTTGTCGGCTTTAACCAAGGCAACGTTGACTGCTACGAAAGCTACAGCAATGTCATGAAACAATGCCCATAGTAAAGCACATGATGGCCTGGTTCTCAAGCACTGCAAGTTGGTGATCCCTTTTGGTTATCAAGTTTTTAGAGAAAAACCAAGATTGTTTGTTAAATAGCACAATGACTTATAAGATTACCCACTAAAACATTGGCGTCTCAGTGGCCATGTACTCACAGCGCAGGAAGCGCCACGTCACGGCACTTATATCTGTCAAGTTTAAATAAATCTTGAGATTGTTATATGACATATAGTCATATAGCAAAGTTCTTATTATAGAAAAGTTAGGTGCACTTACACGGTTGAAATTAAAGGAAAATTGATCGCTTTGCTGCATAACTTTCATGCAAATTAAATTCTTCAATTTCAATAAATATAAAGCAAAGCAATCGACATCGCTAATCATGCGGACATTGGTCATGTCTGGGTATTAAAACGTTGTGGCTTAGTTTCTTATAAAAAGTTGTTTGTTGCCAGTTGCTTGCGAAATGCAGCTTAAAAACTATCTCACTATATTTAGTTAGGAATCTGTCCAGGAATTTCGAAGTAAAATCACAGCCCACACAGGTGCAACGTCACGCATAGCGGCTTACCAGGTACTTTGCAATTGATTCGCAAAAAATGAAAGTAAAGTTTTCAGTTGCCGCGAAATCGCACGATAGTTTGGTTCCAAATAAGTATCGACATTCTTCAGAATGCCGGAACACTGATAACTTGTGGCTTGAGCTTCAAGCTAGCTGAGACAATTTACATCAACTTGCCGCTCTGCACAATTTGCTTTGCAATCTTTGTAGTGAAGCGTTGCGTTTTTAAGCTAATTCTGACTTTAGTTTGCCTGTAATGTCTTGCGATGTTCCTGTCTCGGCTACTTTGTGCGTTTTCTCTGTTCGTTACGCGGTGTGTGTAGTAACCAGTTCATTTTCTTTTAGCGTTGTAAGGTTGCTTTGATCTTTGTTTGTTCTTTATTTTACAAATGCGCAACTTTCGCTTAATAAAGCAAACATTTATACGTCATAAAGTAACTCAGTTTATTAAACGTGATTTTGACAATCGATAATTGGACCAAACAAATAACATTGTCGAATATTCTTCCCATAATCTGAACTGAACTTATGGTTTCGTTAACCACATGGTTTTACAAATTTAGAAATTCAGATTGCAAGATATGCGTCCAAGTTCGAAATTAGTTGAATATAATCACAGAAATACCCATGTCTATTCATTATGATGGCGTTTAATTTCCAGCACTGTATTTGCTTTAATGGACACCTGCCATCTGCCGACTTCTCTTATAAGGCTTCGAGTTATATCGACACAAGAATTTAATGTAAATTAAAATGAAATCTTGCGTTTGCCTCCGCAAATATAACACCATGTAAGCTGTGGTTTATTAATTTTTGTTTACAATTGCTGGTAAGTTTCAAATACTCGTCATAAATGTAATTTTACCCAGTCTTCTTGTTTAGCAACAAATATACAGTCAGGAAATTAAGCGATTAACAATAACACGTTTCAGATATGGATAGTTTCAAATTTTCACGTCACACATTTTAACAAGTCACGTATTCTATACGCATTGAAACAAAGTTTTCGAAATCCCACACAACAAGTCTGACGTATCTTGCTGTGATTGATTGAGAAAATATGTTGAGAACGTGACTGTTGTCGTCTGTATTTCCTTCAAAAATCTGTAAAACAAAAAAAAAACTTTAAAAAAAGTTATTGGAAAATTTATCAGACATACTGTACGTTACATAATGATGTCATAATACTCACCATATCGTTTCCGTCATCATCCTGAATAAACTCCATATCATCAGGGAAGTTCCCAAATGATATCTTATATCTGGTCACCCATTGGTTGGTACTGGGTCTTCCTTGAGTGACGACACCAGTCAGAGTTGTGTTAACTTTCATGTCAACCTGGATCCAGGCTCCTCGTTTGTCTGTGAAAACACGACATAATTACTTTCCACTTTTTTGTTCTAAATTAGAAGTTTTCCTCGAGATATTCTTACTGTTTGACGATAAAGCAATCCAAACTCCAGATCCATCCA
Source organism: Clavelina lepadiformis (assembly GCF_947623445.1). Lineage (NCBI taxonomy): Eukaryota > Metazoa > Chordata > Ascidiacea > Aplousobranchia > Clavelinidae > Clavelina > Clavelina lepadiformis. The sequence continues at coordinate 24,683,581 of NC_135241.1, forward strand.
ATCGTCCTCGATGAGCTGCATAAGACGACGAATATATAGACGATGACGTCATGTCAGCATCCTGAACTTTTCCACTTTTGATTCCAAGAGGACAAATTTCAACTTCAACAAACGAAGGAGTTTAATTTATTGTTTGCTATGTAATCTTATAACTTTAATGATATGGTATATTCATAAATTTTAAATCTGAAAAACTCAATTCAACTTGTTGTGTTTACCTCTACCGATATGTTCGATGACATTCCTTATTATCCGTTCAACTCTTTCATACCGACCTTAAGAAGTAATTAAAATTAAAACTTTGTTGAACCAACATTGTTGAAAAAAAGAAAACGGAAACCACACACTTGTTGAGCGGAAAGTGGTATATTATGACGTCACTTACGAGATGCATCATTAAGGCTTTGGCGAAGTTGCTCGACTTCACTCAGATCACAAACACATTGTCCTGGAGGACCGGGATTTCCCCTAGTTCCTTGCGGTCCAGTAGCACCTTGGGGTCCACGACGACCTGGTGGTCCTTGGTGGGTGACAGGCAAGGGACGTTCCAAGGGTTCACGTTGCAAGTTCAAACAAATTTGTTCACCTTGACCTTGAACGAAAGTGACGAAAACCAGAAAGGAAAAAACAGAATGAACTCGGATAAAAAGCGCCATCTTCAGCATAAACTAACTGGCTTATGTTGCTAAACATGAAAAGCATCAAGTTTTTTACTTTAAAATACCACTATATTACAGGTCTGTTTTGCAAATTAACTGATCTATTTATAAAGTTGAGTTATTACATAAAAAGCTATGCTGATATGTACAACGTATAAATATCACCTTTGTGACAATAAAGTTTTTATATTATAAGGCAAAATATAAAAGACTATAAAAACAACAACTCAAAGCGACCATCTGTTAAATAGATTCTATGCTAAAAACAGCAGATTTTTAAAACTTAGCCTAGATTTTAGCTTCAATATCGTTTTAGGATTTCTATAAAATAGTCAGCCTAGCTGTAATCGCTCTTTGTTCTGAACAATTTCTTTCAGTCCACCTGGTTATAAAGACACTACTTAGCAAAGTATGTGTCTAAATTTGGTCATGAGTTTGCTGAAAGAGTTTTAAGATTAGAAAAAATGCAGCTTACATAACTGTTACGTCATTGACAAACGCCTTTTAAGTCCGAATATGTCGAAGTTTCTGAAATTTATCGAATATCAAAGAGTTGTTGTTTGTCGTCTTAAAATTAACCTGATGCAGATTTGTTATTCTGCTTGAATTTAAAAATGATTTATAAGTAGGGCCCGCAAAAGTCAATAAAGTCAAAATTTTTTAAGGACCTCGTCTGACCACAAATCAAAGAATAAAGTTGTTTTCAGCACCTAGGGGATTGTTACTAAGAAGTTTATAGGTCAAAATAAAGTCAAAATTTTCAATAAAGTCAAAATTTTCAATAAAGTCAAAATTTGTCAAAATATGGCTTTTGATAAAGTTTTTGTGTTTCTTGAGAGTAATTTTTGTAAAAATCCTCGAGGAAGCATTGTGAATCAGGAACTGCGACACAATGAAACCATATTAACCCATATCAACAGGAAATAAGTCACAATGCCCACTTCGATCAGCAGTAACTTTTATCGCAAATTTTCCATTGTTTATTCATTGTTGCGTATTTAAATAATTCTTATAAAACACTTCCTCTTCATAAACGTGGTCTTTTCGAAGATCAACAATTTGGATTTTAGGAATAGCCTACTGACATTCTGTAATAGGCTACAAAAATGCCTAAGCAAGCTAAATCGTCTTCAGCAAAAGTTAGACAGATTTGTCGAGATTTTTCTGATTAATTGTTTAATTTGCTGTTTTTTAGAATTTACCATGCGGAGAAAATCGAGGCAAAGTGCCCTTTTCACAAGGACAAAATAACACAAGCTACCTAAATCTATCGCCAAAAAACACGACGCACTTTTTATAATCCATAAAACACCTTGACTTTTCGACAAAATATTACGTTTGGGTCTGAAATCGACAAAATATTATGTTTGGGTAACTGGAGAGGGAACTGTGGCCTCTACAAATAAGCAATTTCGTTAGGTCAAAATAAAGTCAAAATTTGATAAAAATAAAGTCAAAAAAAAATTTTTTTAGGTCAAAATAAAAATGGCCCTATTTATAAGACATTTTAGGAAAAATATTAAACCATTTTTTTATTTAATAAGTATGAAGCTAAAAATATGTACACTATGTAGTGATCTTGTCATAATTTACGATAAAACTAAACATTTTTTAAATGATGTTTATTTTCACAGCAGTTGAATGAAATTGTTTGCTGCTGATTGTCGACTCGCACAAATTTGTTCCAACATTGCTCCTACTACTTGTAAATTTAGAAGAAATCAGTTCCTACGTCATTAATAATCGCATTTCCAACGAAATAATGTTGAATATTTGTGGTTTTAAGTTGCTTCAGGCTGTTTGCAGCGAGTCTGTACGTTTTACAGAATATTCTATGATATTATGACTTGTTTATAATTCAAGAGAGCTTGTTTCATAAGCTGATGAAATGTAACTGGTATTTTCTCAAATAAGACAACAGCTTTAAAGCTTCTTAACGTTAAATACAGATCTTCTTGAAATTGAAAATAAAATTTTTAAAATACCTCATTTGCATGCGCTTTGAAACATTATCGAGGAGCAATGGTAAGCAAGGAAACGTTGGTTAACCTGACGCTTGCGTGAGGCATATTAGCGTATCAAGTTGTTTGAACGTTAATTAAATAACAGCAAATGCATTGAAGGAAATTTATTGGTAATATCACGTCGAGTCAGGTCACACAAAAAACGTTTTCGTTATCAAGAAATCTTCCAGTGTTCACAAAACTGTTCCATTTATAGCTACACCGTACCCTTATGTGGATAAACAAGGCTTGGTTTTCAATTGCATTTTATAAACCTTAACACGCCATATACGACAGTTGTAGAAGGAAAACACACACAGGAGGTTTCATCTCACGCTTGGGGACATTCCAAGCTATATTGATATTGCCAATGTTCGCAGGACTTGCGGTTAATTGTTCGCTCAGCATGTTTGCTCAGGGAATTTCCGATCTGTAAAGTCTTGTGTTGCAAACGTAAAAACTATTTCAAGTCGATTCATTACATTGGTGCTATTTGATGATGCTATTTGCTTCGGTGAACATCTACCGTCTGCTGACACCTTATAATGGGACATTTGCGATATTTTTAGACAAGATCATAAACTCATAATGCAATGAAATGCTTACGTATACATGTCACTGTATGTGTATTACAAAGTGCATTAAATCTTGAACTTTTGCAAGTAATTGTAAATTTAAAATGTTTATCAGAATTGACAAGGACGTTATGTCAATAAGCTAATATACAACACGGAAAGGAAAGAACCAGTTGATAACAAATTTAAGTTATGAACCATTGCAAATTTTTACATGATACGTTATTACAAGTGATGTATTCCATGCGCTTGGAAATATGTGAGTTGCAACTTTACAACATACGTCTGACGTATCTTGCTGTGATTGCGTAAGAAAAAACTTTGAGCACGTTACTGTTATTATTAGCATTTGCTCCAAAAATTTGTAAAATAATAAAAGTAATGCTTAAAAATTTTTCTGCTTTATACATTTTGCAATGACGTCGTATGCACACACAGTACGTTGGTCCCTTCACACGTTTTAAACAAACTTCAGTTCGGCGGGAATGTCCGTGTTTGACCATTTGGCGAAAGACATTAACAAACAAATGTAATTTCGGGAATCGCTTTTTTCTTAACAAACTAAAATATGACGACGTGGCAAGATCCTGCTTCAGGCTCTTTGCTCATCACTACCATTAACGTTTTGGGACGAATTGAAACGCGAATACATTCATTTTCTTTACGTCAGATTAATATCCTGGGAATGAAACGACGAGTGCCAAATGCCAAGCAATGAGAAATATTATCATAAAGTTACGAATAAAAATACGGAATTCAAGAATACATTATATGAAAAAAAATAATTAACGAAAGACTTTAAATTAAGCTGAAAAACGAAAACTAAAGGTAAAAATGTCCAATGGTTTTGAGCTTGCCAACACAAGGTTTATATAAAGTTAAACATTATGTACGGCTGTACAGTAATAGAAGTCGTCTTGTTTAAACAATATTCAATTCTAATATTCAACAGTGTTAGAATTACGTCAACAATCGTGGTGTAATTTTGCAAGTAACAGAACTTCATCCAAGAGAAAGGAAATACGCGCAGATCTACCCGAGGCAGGATCATAGCAGAACAGTAAGTTGCTGTAAAATGCCTGACTTATTGTGTAACCACAAACTACGATAAACGAAATGAGCTTTTGAAATAGTCTTGAATAGTTACCATCCTAATTGGTCGCTTTGCATAGATAAGATGAGAGTAGCAACCTTGATATTGCACAGACGATATTTTGTTCTGATCTTGACGTATTGTTTGCTCATAATGCGAGTGTAACCTACACAGTATAACGCATGATTCCGAGAAACAGTAAAGATTTAGTTTCCAAATCAAGCAAAATTAACCTGATGCAAAATTCGATAGTTCAACCAAATTTGAAGAAGATTTACCTTTGAAGTTCTTATTGATATTGATGATATTGATATGATATTATTGATATTGATATTTTATTGTTGTAGATTTCACAATTAAAGAAGATCTTTCACTTCATAATATCATGGAATCTTTGGTTGAGATTATAAAGCAAATTCTGCAAAGCATCAACTTGCTACAAACAGCCAAAAGTAGCTTAAAAGCACAAATGCTTAAAATGCTTTCGATATAGAAACAAATTATCGATGACGTAGGTAGCACCTGAGGTGTTTTTGTTCTAAGCTTACTAGTATTGGAGCAATATCTTGCCAAATTTGGCCGCATATTGTTGCGAGTCGACAATCAGCAGCAAACAATCTCATTCGACTGCCATGAAAATATAATCGCTTGACATTCACCAGCATTCCAATTGACACCTCACGTAACCAGTCACATTAAAAATAAAAAGAATGTATCAAAAAATACAAAAGAAAAACCTAGTTTGGCTTAACAACGCCATGTATTTTGTAATTTAAAACGATACCAGAAGTGGGTATCGTGTTTACAGCAGCATCGTGGGGGCATTTCCATATAAATGAAAAAGCTGATCTTAAAAGTCGCATAAACACTCAGTGCATAACAACACTTCACTGCAGACTGAGCAAGGTATGTAAGACCACAAACCACAACTCATCACTATTTAAGTAATCTGAACAAATCTTTGACTTATTTGGACTTTTAAGATGACCGTTAGTGACGTAGCACCTGTTTGTGCTGCTTTTTCTAATTTGAAAAGTCACTCAGCAAATTCCTGACCAAATTTAGCCACATAGTTTGCCAGCTTACGTCTTTATAACCAGCAAGGCTGTAGGATTTGTTCCAGATTAAAGATCTTATGCGACTATATAGGTCGGTGATTTTAGAGAAATCCTGTAGCTGCTGATAAGTTTACTTACAAGCTAGACTTCAAGAGAAAGCTGTTTATGAAATAACTTTTCAGAAAAAGGTCGCTATGTGTTATCGCTAGGACCATTTTTATTTTGACCTAAAAAAATTTTTTTTTGACTTTATTTTTATCAAATTTTGACTTTATTTTGACCTAACGAAATTGCTTATTTGTAGAGGCCACAGTTCTTCCTCCAGTTACCCAAACATAATATTTTGTCGATTTCAGACCCAAACGTAATATTTTGTCGAAAAGTCAAGGTGTTTTATGGATTATAAAAAGTGTGTCGTGTTTTTTGGCGATAGATTTAGGTAGCTTGTGTTATTTTGTCCTTGTGAAAAGGGGGTTTGGTGACAGTTAATCACGCGACACTTAATCACGCGACACATAATCACCGACACATAATCACTAGGACATTTAATCACGCGACATTTAATCACGCGACACATAATCACTAGGACATTTAATCACGCGACACATAATCACTAGGACATTTAATCACGCGACATTTAATTGTCACGGACTTTGTTCCCACATGTTGTTACTTATCATCGTATTTTCGTTTGAAGCGAGCGTTTTTACCAATCAGCACCGTGTACGCGTTTGTTGAACTATTTTAATCACGTGTTTTGGCACCTTGGTTGTATATAAAGATTGTGCGATTTTAGTAGTGGAGAGTCTGAGTCGGCGTCTGGCTGAGACCAATAAAATGTAGCTTTTCGAGGATCGTCGGTTTGGTTTATTAGCGTGATAACGCTACTCAGTTTCACAGTGGAAAGTGACTCACAGTTATTGGTGTCGCGGTTCACCGTAAGCGTGAAATTAAAACCTGGCTAACTGAGCGAGAAAATAATCGTTACATAATCACACATTTACAATATTTTTTTACATTTACAATTTACAGCAATGTTATGCATAGGAAATGTAAGCAACTGCACTTCGGTTGTTATACGAGCCTGGCACCGACTTTTCTGGTAGAGTTTGCAACGCCACTGAATCGTTCCGTTTGCGTACTCACGGTGTTTGACAAACTCGTACTGTTTGTGCAGCACCGATTGATTCCCTTTCGATGTTAAGCTAAACTGCACTGTCTTATTAGTCATAGTAGCCCTAATGTCCGTTCGCCCCGACATTTCTGGTAGAGTTTGCCACGCCACTGAATCGTTCCGTTTTTATTAGTCATAGTAATGTCCGTTAAATTAAAATAATCACGATTTACAACGGTAAGACAGCGGCAGGCTATAGTATAGACAAAGACACTGTATAAATGTCGTGTGATTAACTGTCTAGTCATAGTAATGTCCCCTGAATTGAAATAACCACGAGTTACAACGGTAAGACAGCGGCAAGCTATAGAGTATAGACCAAGGGTCCGCAACCTAGGGCCCGCGGGCCGTATCCGGAACGAGATTGTCTGTAGACTGGACTAGTCGTTATAGATACAAAGAGATGTGGCGGTCGTGATAGTAAATTGTAATAATTTATTCATTGGCATTGTTCCAGAGTTCCAAACCGACACAAAACAAGTAGCATTGTATTTTACGGTGTAACGTTTTGATGGTACTTTGGTCAAGAGCTTCGGTGACAATACAGTAGAATAATGTTAGATATTACATAGGTTATACTTTCGGACAATATAACAATTAGACTTTATGAAGCTGGTGTTGATTTAAAGAAACATTATAGAGAAAGCTGGCGCAACGGAGTCAAAACAATTGTCGGGGAGTCGCATCCAAGTGATTATGTGTCGCGTGATTAAATGTCGCGTGATTACGTATCGAAGTCGCGTGATTAAATGTCCTAGTGATTATGTGTCGCGTGATTAAATGTCCTAGTGATTATGTGTCGCGTGATTAAATGTCCTAGTGATTATGTGTCGGTGATTAAATGTCGCGTGATTATGTGTCGCGTGATTAAGTGTCGGTACACCGAAAAGGGCACTTTGCCTCGATTTTCTCCGCATGGTAAATTCTAATAAACAGCAAATTAAACAGGGAATGCTTGTTGTTGCTCCAATCCAGCTTGATGGCGTTTACTTTTCCTGTGGCTTTCAACAAAATACTTTTTATCGCACTTCACTATAATCTCGCAAAAATTGCACCTTAAATCACCCCCGGGAGTTGCATTAAATTCATCAGAAAAATCTCGACAAATCTGTCTAACTTTTGCTGAAGACGATTTAGCTTGCTTAGGCATTTTTGTACAGTATTACAGAATGTCAGTAGGCTATTCCTAAAATCCAAACTGTTGATCTTCGAAAAGACCACGTTTATGAAGAGGAAGTGTTTTATAAGAATTATTTAAATACGTAACAATGAATAAACAATGGACAATTTGCGATAAAAGTTACTGCTGATCCAAGTGGGCATTGTGACTTATTTCCTGCTTTTATGGGTTAATATGGTTTAATTGTGTCGCAGTTCCTGATTTACAATGCTTCCACGAGGATTTTTACAAGAATTACTCTCAAGAAACACAAAAACTTTGTAAAAAGCCATATTTTGACAAATTTTGACTTTATTGAAAATTTTGACTTTATTGTAAATTTTGACTTTATTTTGACCTATAAACTTCTTAGTAACAATCCCCTAGGTGCTGAAAACAACTTTATTCTTTGATTCGTGGTCAGACGAGGTCCTTAAAAATTTTTGACTTTATTGACTTTATTGACTTTTGCGGGCCCTAGTTATCGCCATTGTTGTGGCCTATTCTGCTATCTTTGGTAACAATAGCCATGAAGGTAAAATCTATGTATCAGTTGAGCTTGTAGTACACTTGCACCATACATCAACTTTATAAGCAGAGAAATTTGTTTGAAAAACAGAGTTTTGTTTTTATGTGTATTAAAACAAACTTAACTAGATATTTTTCAGGTTTATCGAATTAAGCTCACTTGCATGTAAAATGGCGGTGTTTGTCAAAATTAGTTCAGTTTTTTTCTTTCTGGTTTTCGTCACTTCCATTCAAGGTCAAAGTGAACAAATTTGTTTGAACTTGCAACGTGAACCCTCAGAACGTCCTTTGTCTACCACCCACCAAGGACCTCCAGGCCGACGTGGACCCCGAGGTGCTATTGGACGGCAAGGAACTAGGGGAAATCCCGGTCCTCCAGGACAATGTGTTTGTGATTTGACCGAAGACGAGCAAAAGAGGTTAAAACTCCTCATCAATCTTAACAGAGGCAAGTAAATTAATCTTGTGTAATTTATTTAAAGAGACGAATATATAGGAAAAAATTGACTTTTTAATTTCAGTTGAGCTTTGTCCACTTGGCATCAAAAGTGGAAGAATTCGGGATGCTGATATGACGTCGTCGTCTGTGTATTCGTCAACATATGCAGCTCATCTAGGAAGATTGGATGGATCTGGAGTTTGGCTTGCCAAACCTTCAGAATGTAAGAACATCTCGAAGAAGTTTTTTGACTTTGTAAAAAGTATTTTAGAATTGTTCATCACTTGTTTTCACAGACCACCGTGGGGCTTGGATCCAGGTTGACATGAAAACTCCCACAACTCTGACTGGTGTCGTCACTCAAGGTAGAGAAGCGCATAGCCAATGGGTGACCAGTTACAAGATTTCTTTCGGGAGTTCCCCGGATGAATTAGAATTCATCCAGGATAATTACGGAAACGACATCGTGAGTATTGTGACGTCATTATGTAAGGTGTTCAAACTTTTAAAATACTTTTTTATTGTTTAACAGATTTTTGAAGGAAATACAGAGCAAAGCAGTCACGTGCTCAATTTGTTTCCTCGCCCAATCACAACAAGATACGTCAGACTTGTGGCAAGAGAGTTTGTCGCACGTATTGCAATGCGTATAGAATACGTCACTTGTTAAATATGCGTCATCAAATGTTTTATAACTGAGGCTTGTTGTTATTAATCACGTCCTTTGCATGTTGTTAACAGTGTATATTGATTTAAAGAGAAAATGTTTGAAACTTTAATTATCACAAGTATTTGAGATTTACAAGCGTTGATAACCAGAATTAAATGTTTAATGCACATTATGATACAGTTGCAAAGACAAACGTAAGATTTTAATTTCAATTGATTTTCTTGTGTGAGTAAAACGTGAAGCAATAAAATCAGGGCTAGTTGATGGTAGGTGTCTTTTTAAACGAATAGCGGAACTAGAAAAGCAGTAAATATACAAATATATATTGTATATGTAAGCTTTTATTATTTAACACGGTGTAAAACTGGTTAACAGAAGATGTTTTAAATCTTATGTTGCCTAGTTACAAAGCAAAGTTTTCCAGAATACCATTTCGCTACACAATCATGCTGAGCTAATGAATACCAACAATATCCCGGCAACATGCAAGCAAATTGTGTGTGGCCTTTTAAAGCTTTTTAGACAGCTTTCGCATTCAGATACATTCTTTGCGAGCTGAATCAGTCCAGCAATTAGCAACAAATTGTCTTGATGAAACAACAAATTTGAAACAACAAACTACAGGCTTTCATAGATGAGACATTCACAAGGTCAAGTTTTTCATTTATGTTGTAATCTAAGCTCAAATGTTTGACGCTGGAAGTGGAGAGACTGCTTCCTTGGGAGTAGCTTGAAACATGCCCATGCCAAATGCTGCTGCTAATAATTTGCATAGATATTTATCCTGGTATAAGAACATGGTGCCAACGATTAGATAAGGCCATGACACATAACATAAGTTCTTAATCATGATTGTGGTTAATTTTTGTAATCTTGTTTTTCGTTACTTGGTTTTACTGGACATTTCATGTTTTATTACTATTCTTGTTTATTTACATGTGGCGTGAAAACTTAAAATTTCCCATACCAGCTACCAAAATGATTTATCTCCGTTTTGTTTTGCGAAAGCGTTTTCAGGAAAGACTTGATTAAACATCAATCAAACTTGTCAGCTTGCAAATGTTTATCATCGTTGACTACCATCTCATCCATGGACACATGCCCATGGCCACTCACAAGCAATTATGACGTCACACTGCCATTTTCTCAAAGCTCTTGGTTACATAACCTTCAACATTTTGCGCTTCATCGTAGGCTTTAAGAATGTTTCTAGACAAAATGAACATGTCTGACGCAGGTATGTTTAGAAATAAGTAAACGTGGTAATTTTCCTAGACACTTGTGGGCACTTCTTACAGCTCAATGAAAGCCAGTGTGAGAGTTGTATAATTGTATAACTGTATAATGTGTGTATAATGTATAACTAAAAAACATCTACAAATATCACAGTTAAATTAAGCTTTTAAATGTATTAACTGCTAAATTACTCCAAATCACAAATATGTCAGAAAAATTTTCCGAAAAGGTGGCGGTACTTTCTTAAAATAGGTATGATATTTTCTCCTTTGATGATTGACAGCTTGATGATTGACATCTTGATGATTGACAGTTATACCAAGAGTACACTCATAGGATTAATATCAGCCACCGTTGTTAGCGCTAGTGTAGTGAGCGGCACAATAACCTGGAAACACTAATAGCAATAAATGGATGAACAACGACCAGGTCTTATTTCTATAAAGATAATTATCTTGGTATGAAATGGCAATTTGATACAGAAAGCCAGAGGCGACCAACAAAAGCTACGTTTAATATTGATATTACCAAGATTTTTGTGACATGTTTAAATTTAACAGACGATTATAAGTGAGACAAACCGGTTAAATAACCGTTACATCAATAAATATTGCAAGTTACAATTCTGTCTGGCGGCTTTGCATTGAATGGATTAAGTGCAGCTATGACGTAGCGCGTTCCATTATGAGCTTCACTTTCAATAGCAACCGTCTCTTATTGTAAAACTTAAGTCGAAAGAATGATGTTCTGTTTTCCTAGGAGACACTTTTAGAATTTCACCATCATGACGATCTAGTCCAGGAACAAAATGGGCTTAAAATATTGTCGGAACAAGCAAATTAAATGGCGACGTATTGTTTGCACACAATGTGTATGTACAGCTATGCTCATGAAATATTTTATGCGGGTGATTTGGAGAAAGAATAAAAATTAAGTTAAACAAACAGGTTGCCAAATTCGTTGAAGTATTTAGTTGAAGTATAAAATATAGCTACGAAGTGCCGAATTCTAAGAAATACCAGTTACATTTCAATAACTAATAAAGCAAGGATCAAGTTATGACATCATGGAAAGATCTTTCAACAACACGAAGTAAATTCAGCAAAACCTCGACTTGCTACAAACAGCCTGAAGCAACTTAAAACCACAAATATTCAACATCTATTATATTTGGAAAGCGGTTATCAATGACGTAGCATCCAAAGGTGCTTTTTTCTAATTGTACAAGTTTTTGGAGCAATGTCCGACCAAATTTGGTCGTACATAGTTTGCGAGTCGACACTGAGCAGCAAACAATCTCATTCAACTGCTGTGAAAATATAATCGCTTGACATTCACATAAGTTGCGAAATAAGAAATTCAAACACAATTTATAGAGATAAAGTAAATGAACGGGATCTAAAAACAGAAAAGAAAAAATTGTCAAGTTTTAAAACGCCAAATCTATTTGTGATGAAAAACAATATCAATACAGTCCATCATATTTACGACTGAAGCGTGTTCGAAAATTTGAAAAATCTGTCTAAATACCCAGCTTTCTACATTGACCTAAGAAATCAAAATATTTTAAAACAGCAATTTACTACAAATTGAGCCAGGTTTACAAAACCTCAACTCTTCAATGTTCGAAATAATTGAAAAATCTAGGGACTTATTTGGACTTGGATGGCGACTGTTGATAACGCGCATAACACTTGCTCTGTGTGAGAAACTTTTTCTAATTTTACTCAGCAAAATCCTGACCAAATTTAGTCACATGAATTGTTATGTTGTGTCTTTATAACGAGATAGACTGAAAGTATATTTCAGAAGAAAAACTGCGCGTATGCAGCTATACGGTAGGTTTGTGATTGCAGAGAAATTCTGCATAGCGGCATTAAAGTTTACATATAAACTAATATATACAGCATATAACTTTAATAAATGACTGCTTTTGCAATAAATAAAACTTCGAGGTAAGGCAGTCTCGAGCAGTTGTTTTGTCGTCTCCTAATCTGCTTTTGTTATGTGTCAATTTCATAGCCATGTACTGCGAATGATATGTAATTATAAGAATAGATTAAAGTGCCATCGGTCAAGCTTATAAATAAACCACTTAATTTACCAAACAGACCTTCAATTCGTGCGTATTAAATAAAAATTAACTTGATATTTTTCATGTTTAGTGAAATACTTTCGCCTAACATGGCGCTAGGACTTACTTCTGTTGTTTCTTTTCTGGTTTTCGTCACTTCCGTTCAAGGTCAAGGTGAACAAATTTGTTTGAGCTTGCAACGTGAACCCTTGGAACGTCCCTTGCCTGTCACCCACCAAGGACCCCCAGGTCGTCGTGGACCCCAAGGTGCTACTGGACGGCAAGGAACTAGGGGAAATCCCGGTCCTCCAGGACAATGTGTTTGTGATCTGAGCGAAGTCGAGCAACTTCGCGAAAGGCTTAATGACGTTTCAAGTATGTGACGTCATAAACTGCTTTTTCGCTCACTAAAATTTTGTTTTCAAGATATTACTGTTTGTATTTCTGTAGTACTACTTTCACAAACACTTAAGTTTACTTATTTTATAAGGTCGGTACGAAAATGTTGAACGGATAATCAGAAATCTCATGGAACATAACAGAGGTGACCACAACAAGTTGAATTGAAATTCTATTATATAAACATAATGCGCTATGATTTTATCATTGTATATATCAATAATCATTCATGCTTTGTATATCAATTTTAAAAACTTATAAATTGCATTTTGCATTCTATAGCAATAAACATTAAAACATAATTTTGCTTTGTCAAAGCTGAGCTCTGTCCCCTTGGCATCAAAAGCAAAAAAGTTCAGGATGCTGACATGACGTCATCGTCTTTATATTCGTCAACCTACGCAGCTCATCGAGGAAGATTGGATGGTGCTGGAGTTTGGATTGCTTCTAACGCAGATAGTAAGAACTTCTCAAAGAAAGTCTTCAATCTTTTAACAAAAATTTTAGAATTTTTCATCTTGTGTCTTCACAGACAAACGAGGAGCCTGGATCCAAGTTGACATGAAAATTACCACAACTTTGACCGGTGTCGTCACTCAAGGAAGAGGCGCCCACAACCATTACGTGAGCGGATACAAGATATTGTTCGGGAATTCCCACGATGCGTTAGAGTTCATTCAAGATGATGACAGAAATGATGTGGTCGGTATTATGACGTCATTATAAATGTTATTGTTGTAAATATTGTACAAAAATTGTCAATCAGGTTTAACATCACTTTTTGATGGCTCAACAGATTTTTGAAGGAAATACAGATCAAAACAGTCATGTGCTTAACTTGTTTCCACGCCCAATCACAGCAAGATACGTCAGACTTGTAGTGTGGGATTTTATCACACATGTTGCCATGCGTATGGAATACGTCACCTGTTAAAATATGTGACGTTAAATTTTAAAATTTTATACAACTGAAACTTGTTATTGTTAATCACAACCTTGGTAAGTTGTGTACATAGTGTTTGCTGATTCAAATATAACTTGTTTGAAATATATCGATTATTACAAATCTTTAAGATTTACAAACGCTTGCAAACAAAAATAAATGTTTAAGATTTTAAGATTATTTGATGTCGTGTGTCAGTAAAACGTGAAGGAATAAAAGAGCGGTCAGTTGATGGCAGAGTTGATGGCACTGAACCAAACACCAAAGTCTAAATAATAAAAAAATGTAAAATAGGTTTATTCTGTTTAAATCTCCGATGATAATACAGTCAAATCCGCTTAATTCGGACACTTTGGTTCCGCTCACTTTTGGCCGAATTAAGCGGAGAAACGGCTTTGTCCGAATTAAGCGGAAAATCAATTGTTCGTTTCATGGTAATGCATAAAGGCAAAAAACGCATTTAAAATACTGTACTGTTGCGTAATAAATGAATTGCAGCTGCGCTATACTGCAGTAACTGGCACTGATCGCATAAAACGTCTTCGTTTACTTTAGTGAGCAATTTCACTTTTTGTCCTAAACTTTTCTGTACAATTTTGTCCTACAAGATGGACGCGATTGTACCGAAGTAAAAGCGACTATGAAGCTGGCACGGCCTTATATGAGTTCATTGTCGATTGTTACTGCATCGATCGTCATTGTTTCACCATAATCGCTCATAATGCAATTGCATCTTGTCTTAAAACGAAAGAAGTACTGTTTATTGTGTCATAACCTAACGATGGAATTGCGAACATGTGTCCGAATTAAGCGGAGAATTGTCCAAATTAACAGGAGTTTTTTACGTTCAATTTTTACTTTTGTTCCGTTCCCGAGCATTTTGGCCGAATAAAGCGGTTGTCCGGGTTATCCGGTGTCCGAATTAAGCGGATTCGACTGTAGTTCGCATAATCCTTCCCCGCCACATTTGGACGTTGCTTTTCCATTTAAACGATCATCGTCGCAGAAGGAAAATTTTAGAAACTTAAATGTACTCGCCAGTAGCAATCACTGACGTCAGCTGTGCTTGTGTAACAAACAGTGGAAGTTCTTTTGCGTAACCCCATATTTAATTCCTATGCTGCGTACAAATTTTTTTACCTTAAATAACAATTGTGACGTATCCATGACGTTGTCTTGTAACCGCGCACGTATAATGCTGAGTGATTCACAGGTAATTATGATGTCACAGCTCTTTTCTCATTAAACTTTTTACCTTTTAATATTCTGCTGCGCCTTCTTACTGTTGTCAGCATTAAAAGTGGTGAAAATGAAACAGCTGGTTCAACATTAATCGCGCTTGCACTGTCGTCCGAACACTTCTGAAGTAAAAAGGTAAAATGGTCGGAGGAAGCAGCAGAGCCCAAAAGGCTTAAAACGTGCAAAAATAACGTAACCAAATGATAAAAGTGAATAATGGTTAGGGCGGCCACTAAACCCAACATACAATGAATAAACAATCTCAACAAACAAAAATATAATAACTTATATGGATTTGGACACTGAGGCAGTGCGGCAACTACAAACTAGCTGATAAAAAATGGACGTGTAAGTATTAATCTACTTTTGAATCTTTAACAAATGATAAGCAAAGCTAAGTACAGATGTTTTGAATAACCGTAATTGTGTCCTACTTCAAATAAGAAAAAAGCGTTTTTCAAACAATATTAAAATCTTGTTTCGTCTTTTTTTTTTATAAATCAACCAACGATTACAAGGCGCGTTTTACAGGTGCGCAATCCCTAATACAAATATCCTGAGCTAACAAATAAATCGCCAATAACACATTCAATAACACACACTGGGGAGCCTAATTTGGAAAAAAGCAATCGAAACGCAAATTCCAGTCCTTCAAAATTCATGTCATACCAAGACTATGAAAACATCTTTTGGTGTTAAAAGTGATTGGTAGTGACGTAACAATCTAAACACTTTTCTGCAAATGCTGTATATAATTCAACGAAAACCACTTTGTAGAAGCGTTTTTTGTGGTTGTTGCTACACACAAAAAAATTCTGCAAGCTCGCCTTAAAGTAACATTCGGAATTGAGGTTGATTTCATAACAATTGTCTGGTCGGCGAACGTTGCGTCATAATGCGGATCCGCTGCGATTAGCCTGACGTAATAATTTAATGGTCGCTTTGCACCAGTTTGTCCATGGAAATTTCCATGACGTCATCGCCAGTAACAAAAAGAGTTTGCCAATCAAAGCAGGAACCTTGGAAGTGAAAAATAAAAATTCAATTTTTGATCAAAAAGTCTAAAATGAGAAAATTATTTCAAACCTTTTCTTTGTATTTTTCCAATCTCTTTTGTCATTGGTAGATCTTCTTGTGTGACGGCACAAAACCAGTCAAGTTTGATATTTCCCACATGTTCGTTAAAGTCAATTGAAGACTCAAATTTTAAAATATTTGTGTTCATTCCTGTGTATAGATATTAGGCATTTCAGGATAATATTTCTTGTAACGGGAAACCGCACAACTTAAACATAGAAATCTAATATTATCGACTCACCAGCCTCAACCACATCTCCTCCCTTGATTAGAAAATTTAATTTTCTCTTGGGAATTTCTACCAAGGTGTAGTCATCGCCCTTTTCAATTACGTTTAATCTTTCGTCAGAAGTGACGTTGACGTTGACCTTTATGACGTACATCCCGGGTAACAAGTCATCCGCTTTAATCATAAGTTCAGGTTCAACTAAGCTCGTGTTAAGTTGAACTCCATCGCCAGTTTTGGGATGTCTATTTTTGACGTCACTCGATACGCTCGCCATTTGTAATCAACGGAGAATAACTCTCTAACGCATCTGAAGTTAAGGTCCACGCTTAAGACCAACTCTTCAACCACTTTCAAAGGTTCGTCGAGTCCACCGCCAATTTTCCCGTCGCGAATTCTCACGCTCTCCAAGCATGACAACGGTAAAGCTTTCGGGACATATCCAACGAAACGAAACGATTGTTTTTCGTTTCTGATAAGCACGACCACCTGCCGAGCTTCGTCGAAAAGACTTTCGTTTGTAATTAACATGTAAGGTTCGGCATCAAACGGTAGATTTGGCAAACCCACATGTTTATATTCTGTCTTTGAAATCGTCAAAGTTAAGTTCTTTGCTGCCTTTTCATCGATTATTAAATTCATTTCGTACTTTCCCACGTCACCTCTGATGAATATAAAAACCTCTCTACGAATTTCGTAATGAAATCCCCGTGACGTAATATATACGTCGTGGATCTGTGGCAACGCTTCAAAAGATGCGGATGATGTCATTTTAGAAATGTTATTTCTAGCTGTTGCCACAGCTTCGTAAATATCTGCTTGAGGCAAAGTTGCCTCTATCGCCATCATGTGGGCAGAATTTAGAACTTCTGAAGACCGACAGCTTGGTTCGAGTCGATATGATGTCGATTGCAAGATTTACCGGAGCTCCTGAACTAACTGTCACGTTTATGACGAAAACATTGGGTCGAAAACCGACGTATTGTTTCGTCATAACTTTAAGATTTTTGATCTTTTCGTAAAATATGACTGGTTTGAAATATGTCACGGAAGAAACATGATTAATTATGATGTTAATTGTGCACAATTCGGATAACGTTTAAGAAACGGCCGTTTTTTCTTTGACGTAAGACATTTGTCAGAAGGTGAAAATGAGAGAGGGTTTATACGATTGGTATAAATAGCCTATATGTGAAAATAGTGTTAAAAAATAGTGAAGAGCTTATACGCAAAAAGGAATATACACGATAAATAACAAGATCACATCCTAAAACAGGTTTTCAACGAACTCTTGCTATTGTATTTGACATTTGTATAAAGATTAATAAAATGCGCGCTAAAACTAAGTTTCACTGCGCAAACGTGAGCGTATCCGCGCAGCTGCGCGCCTCAGAGAGACCACCTTACTCATACTTCTTACACATTTTTACTCACCGATGTGATTGTAAACAAAAGAAATAATTGCTTCGCTGCATTTTGTTGTGAATCTTTCCATAGTAATCAAAACATTGTTTTGAAAGTAAAAGTTGGGGTAACCAAATGGTTTTTCAGTTATGCAAATATGATTCACTTTTCCATCTCTGCTTTGGTTAACTTCAATTTTGCTTTTGCACAACTGTATGAAAAAAAATATAACGAAAATAAATGCAGTAACTTTCCATGGACTCTTAGCCCATCATCCAAAGCAAAATGACTAAAAATATATTTATAATAATGATATTGACAAATATACACAATGAAAACTTGTACCATGACATCAACAACGCCTTTTTATGTGCAAACTAATGGAACAATTTTTGGATGAGTCCTCATTCCTCAACCCTCATCTGAACAAAACTTCATCAAACTGCAAATATGCAACTTCTCCTTTTTTCAATGTAATTTCCCACGACTTGGCACCAGCCGACATGACGTCATTAACACACTCCTTTGCGGTTGGGAACTCAATCGTTCCACTCGCATTTGTTAAGATTACGCTGCATTCTGTAACGTAAGATATCAATTGTAAAAGTGGTAGAATTAGTAGCGTTGGTTTTCAGGGGAAAGAGATAAACAACTATGTTGGAAAATAAAAAAAGTATCATCAGAAGATGGTTTCTAGATTTGTTCTTCCTATTGTTGACGTTTGATTGGTGGCATTGTGATGCAGCGAATGACCAAGCCAGCAGATTATTGCATCGAGTTCACAAAGTTAGTGAAAGTTTAAGTCAGGAAAAGGTAAAAAGATGGAACTTACGTAATCTCCAAGATTGCAACTACAAACAACAGATGTACGCAAATGCCATAGATAAGGCAGAAACCGCTCAAGGGTTTGAAAACATGGCCAATTTTTTTAAAGGTAACAGAACAAGTTGTTCGTGAGAAAATATTTGCGAGGGATTGGAACGAAATTCATATAAATTTGATGTAACGTTAGTCAGTTCCACAGTGACTTTAAGATTTATCACGTTTTTCGTAAAAACATGTTTTGTATTTTTGTTGATTTCTTGTAAATTTATAGCAGTTTAAAAGAAATAAACATATTATATTAATTGATATATAGCATAGGAAATGTTATTCAAATATTTTTTCCACAATTTCCCTTCAGAATGCACAAACATCTACGCAAGTGGTTCAACATCAAGCGGTATCTACCCGATATGGCTCAAGGAACGATTCCAGTTCACCTACGTCTACTGTGATATGGAGCTCGTTTCAACTAAGAAGAGCTGGACAACAATCCAAAGAAGAATGAACGGAGAGGTCAACTTTAATAGGGGTTGGGACGATTACGTCAGAGGGTTCGGGAATCCCCAGGGTGAATATTGGCTCGGGTTGGAAAATATTTATCGATTATCGAGGCTCACTATCTCACCTTCATCAATATTTCATTTACCAAAACCACCGGAAGTTGGGTTTGATCTTGAAGACTGGGATGGCGTCAAAACATTCGACGAATATAAAATGGTATTGATGGAGCCAAAAGAATCTAACTATAAGTTATATGTTGCTGGACGAAATACTTCCAGTTGTTTTAAGACCTCTCCGATTTTTTTCGGCTATTTCAGCACTCCAGATGTTGACAACGATAGAGACGACAACAGCAATTGTGCCCAAGAATTCAAGTCAGGTTGGTGGTTTAATACATACTGTGACAGATCAAACCTAAACCAACCATATCCAAAGTACAAGCAGGATATGACCTATTACAACATCTTCTGGGAAAGCTGGTATTGTATTAATCCGGATGAAACCGCTTTGCGTTTCGTGTCTATGAATTTTTATCATTACTACAACGAAAGAAATTAACACGACTTTTACTCATGCAAAATTACTAAAATATTCCTGCAGCAATTCCTTGCTTTTCACCGTTTGTCGTATGTATGATGCGCAACTAAAATCTTCTTAGTTTTTTTGTTCATTTTCAGTAAAAACGTTTCAAGATTCAATTTCATGAAATTAATCAAAACTCTCGACAAACCTGTCTGACATTTTGAATCGCGTTCAGCTCGGTAAATACAACTCACGCTCAGCATAAGTCGCTACTTCATATTAAGGTAAATAGTTGCGAACAAGTGTCAGAACACATAGACCAGAAGATCGACCAAGAACCAGGTTGAATAATTACATCACTGACTTGGCCTGGTCACGACTTGGTATAACTTTAGCCAATTTGGCAGAAGTGGAAGAAGATCGCGAACTGTTCAAAGAGCCTCGACTTTCTAAAGTTGCTGCCTACACGACTCTCCTACTGCATTTGGAAGTAGTGGGTTTGAACAAAGGAAAGACAAAGAGAGAGAGAAATACAGACCAAACATAGTCAGTGGTAGCAACATGACGTCATTATTACACTCATTGGCGGTTGGGAACTCAATCGTTCCACTCACATTTCTTAAGACTACGCTGCACTCTATAACATACAGGAGCCAATGCAAATAGTGGAGGCACAAGATTTTGAGAAAGCATTTTGACCACTATGCTCTAATATAAACGAAGTTTCATCAGTTTTCGCGTCTAACATTTGATGACGACCGGGAGAACGACCAAACTATGACGTCTGCATGAGCATTAACTATGTGCAGCTGTGCTATACTCAGTCAATAGCTTGTCAACAACCGATAAATATGAGAATTCGCGCTCCGTTGGTATCTATCGCCTGCACGCGCAACACCATCATACGTGGTGTTGGAAGAACAGCATTGATATGTCGCCCCCGCATTAGGTGATTTCCCTACCCGGATTTCCCTGAACTTCTGCGCCACAGTGACGTTGAACCGCGACGTCAATTTAACTTTCGTGCAAGATCCATCCATGCTTTTGTTTTATCACCGTAGCACGCGGCCACAACCCAATTAAAAACCGAACCCTCAGCGCAAAGGACAAAACTCTGGTATAAAAGTGAGGGACAGACAAGCCTACATCAAAGATGCACGACGAAGCAATTAAAGATAAAATACAAACATGTAAAATGCCTAAGGTAGTGACGTAAGAACGATAAAAATGTTATGTTAAACAGGTGTTGAATAAATCAAAGTGACTAAATATTGTCACAAACTAATTTACGTCACAAGTGGATTTCTTTCACCTTTTTGTTTTGCATTAGACATTTAAAATGGCGTACATAGGTCAACATATAGGTTTTAAAGAAAGGCACAACGTTGAAATAATCTGTTAAAGCTAAAATATACACAGAAACCTACTTTAAAGTACAGACTTTCCATATAGTAGTAATGGTAGATATAGTAGTAATGTTAGGTATAAATATAGTGGTAATGTTTACTATACCTACTACTGTATCAATAATAACCATCCAATACTACACAGTAGGCTACATACTGTAATTATAGCTTAATATACCAACTATACTTGACATAGGCCAACATAAATTGTGTATCATTTGCACAGAAGAGAAAAAATAAAATAATGTAACAGTGAAGTGATTCGCTTGTCGCTACATACAGTCAATCTACATCAGTACCATATCGGCCTTTATACAGCAAAGCTTGCTAAGTCTGCTCAAGGTGTAGGTCGGCCTGTTTGGTTTATTTATAACCTCTTTGCTTTTGAAAAAGTTGGACCAAACCTGGGCAGAATCACTACTTCAGCTTAAAGCAAACAATCGATAGAACCTGGGACGCAAGTGTGAATGCTTGAGCACCCTTTCAATAGTCTGGATACTTTGTGATTATGTTTTGACTTTGACGGCAAAGACTAAGTTTTTAGTAAACTTTCCATGGCCGCCTGACGTAGAAGAATGACAGTAGCTATAACGCTGTCGAATCGGTGAAAGAAATCAACTCCAATTATGTCGTTGATATTTTGTGTCTATTCTTATCGCCACGATTGCAAAATCGATTGTTTTGCAGTTTGCTGCTGAACGTCCTGGGTATTTGGCTGTTCTTGGTATAAAGACATCAGGGTTGGGGCTCTTTGGGGAGGGGGAGGAGGCAGCTACAACCCAAACATGACCCACCGCCGACAGCTTACGTGTGTATTGTCTATGATTGTCTATAATTGTCCATTCTTATCCCTACGATTGCAAGCAATACCATAGACCTTTGCAAGTCGGTAACAATTGCAACTGCCGACCATTATTGTGGCTTGTGAAACCTTCACCTGTAATTTTATACCGCTCCCTGCTCCTGGAAGCCAACTCCATGCAGCGATTTCACAGCGAACAGCTGCAGAACCATTACTAGTCAGGCATATTAAGTAAGGTGCATACTACATAGCATAAGTTATCTACGGTAATATATCTAGCTAGTTTTTGAAAATGATATCAGCTTTAAATGCATTTTTGTGAAGCGTTGGTTTAGTAAATGCTTAGAACATCTTATGAAGCATATTAAGTAAGGTACATAGCATAGGCTTTCTACGGTAATATATCTAGCTAACTATTAAAAACCATTTCAACTTCTAATGCATTTTTGTGAAACGTTGGTTTGATAAATACTTGCAAGTGCTTTGCCATGATGAAGCAATAATTGTCTATTGTGAATAGTGATAAACCTAATTCCAAACTGATACTAATGTCATAATTCCTTCTTTGGTACTAAACAATGTCATTCTCTGAGCTAACAATTGCTGATGTATGGTGTCATTTTCCGGCTTTCTCTGTGTGTTGGAGATAGTTATTTCATATAACTTGCAAGCGGTACCGTATCAGTATGTCACTGAACATACTAAATTCAATTATCTTTCGCATTTTAATGTTACGAACGCGTATAATATTGTTATGTCAAGTTTTGCTGCGAATCATGCAAATATTTGAGCCCCAAAGAAAATGACTTGACAGGCGATAAGTGGCCGGCGAACCAGCAGCTGGACGACACTACTATGGTTAACAAAGTCACATTTTCTTATTTCATAACACAAGCTGATATCTACAAAGCATACCTGCGCATCCAACCATGAATGTAACAGCCAAACCAACTTGTAAAAACCTCATGATCCACATTTTCAATTCCTGATATTTTGTTTCTGGTTGAGCCTACCGGTATTTAAATATAACAATTTAACTCTAATCTCGAGTTACGTGACGTATACAACATAATAGCAATATACTGACAAAATATTACGTGGTGTTTGTATGATGTCACGTTAGAGTAACCAAATATTTCTTCACCAAAATTGCCGCTAAATTTTCAATCAAAATCATCAAAATTGACCAAACTTACCTCAAGTGATCCGAAAAAAGTTTTATGTGATGCAACCATACATATAATATAAACAAGTATATACCACGTCTATCGATGCGATGCAAATAATCTAAACACAAAGATTTCTTTAAATACTGTATTTAGTTGTATATAGTATCATGTTGATAAATGGTATTCTTGTGAAGTAAAGATTTATCAAGTCTTATATGGGCAAGTGGCGATTGCAGCCATAGCAAGGTAGCTATGTGCGAGCGGGCTACATAATATTGAGCGTTGGTGTCGAGCCCTAGATTGTTCAGCAAAAATGCACACCGATGATAATCTTTGAATAAATGTGATGACGTTGCTGCTCGTTGCATTATTGAATCTTGTTTGGCATCTGTCGCTGATACATCGACAATGATGTACCAGCAAGACATGTCATCATGTTGTCGTTAGGTGGTGTTGTTGACAGGGAAAACCTTTATGTAGAGCCGATGGATCGAACGATGTTGGTGGATCATTTTTCAGCAGAGAAACCGGATCCGGAATCAGTGCAACGACCACGATCTAATAAAATATATAAAAACACCAGTAATTACCACAACAAATTTATTCGGAGTCTGATTAAATTTCACTTTTTACACAATTTGATCATAGCAATAAATCTCTAAATACTAGTCAGGCAAAGTAATCATGCACATGCTGGATGCGTAGTGCTTTATGGTTAAACTTCGACAACTGCAAAACAAACACAAGAAGCGAAACTAAATGGTAACTAGTTGCTACTAACTTGTACATACTTGATCATTTGTCACTAGATGGATTGCATCCCTGAGTGTGTTGCAACATCAGAAGATTGGAATGCTGTCTCCCATTCCACTGCAACCACGGTCTGCTGCTGCCTTCATGTTCAAGACAATAAGACAGAATTCGGGTCCTCGCAGACTGGCCTGTTTCACTTGCTGTCCGCTTCTTGGGCGAAGATTTGAAAACTTTTCTGAGAATTCAACTGAAGGCCACTTAGTAGGAGTCGATACGTAGTTTAGGATTAGGGGTGTACACTTTAAATGAACTTGAATGCTTTAGAACCAAATCGTAATTCATTCAAGTTCAGTTTTTCTTTTTCCGATTTATGAAACCGGTTTTCTTTCATACTTAAACGCATTCATTCATTCATTCAAGGCAAACTTTTTTATGTCGATTCCATTACATTGTTGCAATTTGCTGATACTATTTGCTTCGGTGAACATCTACCGTTTGCTGACACCTTATAAGTTAATGGGACTTTTGTGATATTTTGAGACAGCATCATAAACTCATAATGCAATGAAATACTTACGTATACATGTCACTGTATGTGTATTGAAAAGTGCATTAAATCTTGAACTTTTTGCAAGTAATTTTAAATTTAAAATGTTTATCAGAATTGACAAGGACGTTACGTCAATAAGTTAATATACAACACGGAAAGGAAAGAACCAGTTGATTACAAATTTATGTTATGAACCAATTGCAAATTTTTACATGACACGTTATTACAAGTGGTGTATTCCATGCGCTTGGAAATTTGTGAGTTGAAACTTTACAACATAGGTCTGACGTATCTTGCTGTGATTGGGTAAGAAAAAAATTAGAGCACGTTACTGTTATTATTAGCATTTGCTCCAAATTTTGTAAAATAATAAAAGCAATGCTTAAAAATTTTTCTGCTTTATACATTTTGCAATGACGTCATATGCACACACAGTACGTTGGTCCCTTCACACGTTTTAAACAAACTTCAGTTCGGCGAGAATGTCTGCGTTTGACCTTTTGGCGAAAGACAAACAAACAAACAAATGTAATTTCGGGAATCGCTTTTTTCTGAACAAATTAAAATATGATGATTGATGACGTGGCAAGATCCTGCCTCAGGCTTTTTGCTCATCGCTGCCATTAACGTTTTGAAACGTTTTACCATTAACGCTACGTTTAACGTTTTGGAACGATTGAAACGCGAATACATTCATTTTCTTTACGTCAGATTAATATCCTGGGAATGAAACGACGAGTGCCAAATAAATAACGAAATAATTGCACAATGTCAAATAAAATAGTTAACGAAAGACTTTAAATCAAGCGGGAAAACGAAAACTAAAGGTAAAAATGTCCAAAGGTTTTGAGCCAACACATGGTTTATGTAATATTCACGGCTGTACAGTAATAGAAGTCGTCTTGTTTAAACAAAATTCATTTCTAATATTCAACAGTGTTAGAATTACGCCAACAATCGTGGTGTAATTTTGGAAGTAACAGAACTTCATCCAAGAGAAAGGAAATACGCGCAGATCTACCCGAGGCAGGATCATAGCAGAACGGTAAGTTGCTGTAAAATGCCTGACTTATTGCGCAACCACGAACTACGATAAACGAAACGAGCTTTTGACATAATCTTGAATAGTTACCATCCTAACTGGTCGCTTTGCATAGATAAGATGAGAGTAGCAACCTTGATATTGCACTGACGATATTTTGCTCTAATCTTGACATATTGTTTGCGCATAATGTGAATGTAACCTACACATGCTTCCGAGAAACGGTAAAGATTTAGTTTCCAAATCAAGCAAAATTAACCTGATGCAAAATTCGATAATTCAACCAAATTTGAAGAAGATCAACCTTTGAAGTTTTTATTGACGTGCAGTTGTGGTAGACTTCACAATTAAAGAAGATCTCCCACGTCATAATGTCATGGAATCTTTGGTTGAGATTATAAAGCAAATTCTGCAAAGCATCAACTTGCTACAAACAACCTACAGTAGCTTAAAGGCACAATTGCTTAAAATGCTTTCGATCTAGAAACAAATTATCGATGACGTAGGTAGCACCTGAGGTGTTTTTGTTCTAAGCTTACTAGTATTGGAGCAATATCTTGTCAAATTTGGCCCCATATTGTTGCAAGTCGACAATCATCAGCAAACAACCTCGTTCGACTGCCATGAAAATATAATCGTTTAACATTCACCAGCATTCAAATTGACACCTCACGTAACCAACCAGTCACTTTAGAAATAAAAGGAATGTATTAAAAAATACAAAAAAGCTGGCTTTGCTTAACAACGCCATGTATTTTGTAATTTAAAACGATACCAGAAGTGGGTATCGTGTTTACAGCAGCATCGTGGGAGCGTTTCCATATAAATGAAAAAGCTGATCTTAAGAGCCGCATAAACACTTAGCGCATAAGGACGCTTCACTGCAGACTGAGCAAGGTGTGTAAGACCACAAACCACAACTCATCACTGTTTAAGTAATGTGAACAAATCTTTGACTTATTTGGACTTTTGAGACGACCGTTAGTGACGTAGCACCTGTTTGTGCTGCTTTTTCTAATTTGAAAAGTCACTCAGCAAATTCCTGACCAAATTTAGCCGCATAATTTGCCAGCTTACGTCTCTATAACCAGCAAGGCTGAAGGATTTGTTCCAGATTAAAGATCTTATGCGACTATATATAGGTCGGTGATTTTAGGGAAATCTTGTAGTTGCTGATAAGTCTACTTAAAAGCTAGACATTAAGAGAAGGCTGTTTATGAAATAACTTTTAAAAAAAGGTCGCTGTGTGTTATGGCCATTATTGTAGCCTACTTTGCTATCTTTGGTAACAATAGGTAAAATCTATGTATCAGTTGAGCTTGTGATACACTTGCACCATACATCAGCTTTATAAACAGCGAAATTTGTTAGAAAAACAGAGTTTTGTCTTTATGTGTATTAAAGCAAACTGAACTAGATATTTTTCAGGTTTGTCGAATTAAGCTTACTTGCACGTAAAATGGCGGTGTTTGTCAAAATTAGTTCAGTTTTTTTCTTTCTGGTTTTCGTCACTTCCATTCAAGGTCAAGGTGAACAAATTTGTTTGAACTTGCAACGTGAACCCTTGGAACGTCCCTTGCCTGTCACCCACCAAGGACCTCCAGGTCGACGTGGACCCCAAGGTGCTATTGGACCGCAAGGAACTAGGGGAAATCGCGGTCCTCCAGGACAATGTGTTTGTGATATGAGCGACGTTGAGCAACTTGGCGAAAGGCTTAATGACGTTTCGGGTAAGTGACGTCATAATACACTGCTTTCTGCCCACTAAGTGTGCGTTTTATGACGTTGTAATTTTCATATTTTTCAATAATTTTTATTGCTGTAAATAAAATTTTTTAACTTTAATTACTTCATAAGGTCGGTATGAAAGGATTGAACATATAATAAGGAATGTCATGGAACATATCGGCAGAGGTAAACACAACAAGTTGAATTGAGATTTTCTGATTTAAAACTTATGAATATATCATATCATTCAGTTTATAAGATTATATAACAAACAATAAATTTAACTTCTTCATTCGTTTGAAGCTGAAGTTTGTCCACTTGGAATCAAAAGCAAAAGAGTTCAGAATGCTGACATGACGTCATCGTCTGTTTATTCGTCAACCTATTCTGCTCATCGAGGACGATTGGATGGATCTAGAGCTTGGATTGCTTCTAATCCAAACAGTAAGAACAGTTCGAGGAAAACTTCTAATTTAAAAACAAAAAACGTGGAAGTTGATTATCTCGTGTTTTCACAGACAAACGAGGAGCCTGGATCCAGGTTGACATGAAAGTTAACACAACACTGACTGGTGTCGTCACTCAAGGAAATCCCAGTACCAACCAATGGGTGACCAGATACAAGATATCATTTGGGAATTTCCCTGATGAATTGGAGTTTGTTCAGGATGATGACGGAAATGATATGGTGAGTATTATGACGTCATTATGTAAAGTATATCTGGTAAGAATTTCCAATCAGTCTTCATATAACTTTTATTGTTTTACAGATTTTTGAAGGAAATACTGATAAAAATAGTCACGTGCTCAACCTGTTTCCTCAACCAATCACAGCAAGATACGTCAAATTTGTGGTGTGGAATTTTAAATCACATATTTCCATGCGTATAGAATACGTGACTTGTTAAAATGTGTGACGTGAAAATTTGAAACTATCCATATCTGAAACGTGTGATTACTAATCGCTTTATTTCCTGGCTGTATATTTGTTGCTAAACAAGAAGACTGGGTAAAATTACATTAATGACGAGTATTTGAAACTTACCAGCAATTGTGAACAAAAATTAATAAACTACAGCTTACAAGGTGTTTTATTGGCGGAGGCAAACACAAGACTTCATTTCAATTTACATTAAATTCTTGTGTCAATATAACTCGAAGCCTTATAAGAGCAGTCGGCAGTTGGCAGGTGTCAATTACAACAAATACAGCGCTGGAAATTAGACGCAATCATAATGAATATATAAACGATTTTCTGTGAACAATCTAAACTATCATCGAACTAGGACGCATACTTTGAGACGCTTTTTGAAGAATAACCAGCCGGTATACAGCTTGGTCGGTAATACCTACTGGTTGTTGCAGCTTTTTCCACAGATAAGTCTTTACGGAAAGTCTATCCTTATACAACCTGTATGATTGGTTGCTCAAATTTATGGTGATAGATAACTTTACAGATGGGCTAGAGATGTTTACAAAGATAATGTTTACACGATATACAGAGTTTCAACATTTGGTTGCTTTAATGCATTCCGGATACTTTCTCTATTTTTTGTTTTTTTTTATAATAATTTTATTACCGTAGAGGTTGTATTTGTATTTAGCTGATAGCGCTACTTCTGCTTCATCTATAACTTACATATTTTTCAAAATATGGTTTTTCTTGGCTCCGGACTATATCAAAATTAACACGATATTTCTCAAGTTTAGAAACATGTTTATACGGAAGATGGCGTTGTTTTTTCTTGAAGGTTTCGTCACTTCCGTTCAAGGTCATGGTGAAGAAATTTGTTTAAACTTGCAACGTGAAACCTTGGGACGTCCCTTGCATATCACTTCAAGTATCACCAAATAACTTCAAGTCGATTAGAACCCTCAGCGCTTAAGCTGAGGCTGAGTCTTTTCCTCATCTTATGTCTGGTCACATTTTCTCGTTTAAAATGAGTCGAGCTTCAACGGCAACTTCTAGAAATCTACTCAAGTCAACGTTGTGTTATTTTTGTTGACCCAGACAAACGGACCCCGCAATAGTTATTGCGTTGGTAACTTACTTAATTCTTACCGTAAGTTGGCGTGCTAAACCGTTAGTATAAACCATGAACAAGATTACTTCATGGCCGATTCGTATTTTGTTCCGTTGCTATTTCGTAATATTCTTCAAAACGCCAGCAAGGATCTCTTCAAAAAGATATACAGTGGAAGCCTACTTTATGCTATGCATTGCCTATGTTATACCATACCATACCATGGTAGATGATCTACCACACCATCTACCGGATGGTAGATTTTAGGAAAAGTCATCGTAATCACGAAAAATCACAAATATTTGAAGTTCTTATTCACGTTTGCAAGTATTTTCCATTACATTGCAATTACAAGTTTTTTAGCTTTTGGCTAATTCGAAGCCACATCAGAATATGGTTAAGAAACTTGGTTGTTGCTGGAGCGGTAGCCCTGTTCCATAGACATCAGCGTACTTTGAACTCAAATTTAAGGTAGCGGTCAACGTTATAAAAGCTTCATAATCGAGTTTAGGTTCAAACATTTTTATTCTAGAATTCTATTTGTGCATGCTATGTAATGAACATGTTTGAGTCATAATATGTTTCAGTTATGTAACAAACGTCCATATCATATTTCCTCAAGTGGACAATTCTAGTTTTGAACGTGTAGGTTTGCTTGAAAAATATGCAAAAGTTGGTTCAAGATGTCAACGGAAATGACGTGGTGAGTGTATTTTATGTCATAATATAAGGTATGCTGCAAAAATGTTTCAAAAATTGAAGAGTTGCTTTCATTGTTTTACAGGTTTTTGAAGGGAATACTGATGATAACAGTCACGTGCTCAACTTGTTCTCTCGTCCAAACACAGTAAGATACGTCAGATTGGTGGTGTGGGATTTCAACGCACATATTTCACTGCGCATGGAATAGGTCACTTGTTAAAATGAATGACGTGAAAATATAAATCCATCAGAAATGAAGTTTATTAAAATTGTTCGCTTCATTTGCATCTTGATGTGTATCACTTACACTATATAACTAGCTCATATCATTTATTGGCTTTTGGAGGTTATAAAAATAAAATTTCTGACAAATATCTCAACTTACTTTGTCCTCAAAAATCTGAATAAAATGATGGTTTCTTTTAGTTCAAAGACCAACACATTTAACGCTAATCCTTCGTGGTTTGGCGATGCCTATAATATAATACAGTGGGACCTCGTTAATCCGTACCCCGATGAACCGGAATCCCCGCTATCCGACACAAAACTGCCGGGAACGGATTTCTTCCTATGCATTTTACCCCTGTAATCCGGAAACCCCGCTGTCCGACTCCGACACAAAAGTTTTGGAACAAATGTGCTAAATCAATAGCAATAAAATCCGATAAACCGGATTATTATTAACAGTTAAGCGAAAATGATTCACGATTGTCCTAATGCAGTATGTTAGTTTGTTGACGAAACAATAGCCGATTATTATCTACGCATAATTGCGTTGCGTTGCATAATGACGTTGTAGCAACGGTGACGGTCCTATTCGTTGTGGCAAGACACTTTGTCAGTTACAGCTGAGTAAGCCGCACAGCTTTTTAGTCATACTATGAAATACTGTACAGTATTTTAGAAACGAAAAAATAAATTGTTTATCAACACTAACAAACAACGCTTCCGCGGTCGCAAAAAAATACGTACATTACGTAGGTTGAGTGCGGCAATCTATTGAAGACATACTGCTGCGACTCTATCGTGCTATCAGCTTTTGATATCGCATTGCGCAAAAATTGGAAACAGGCCTAAGAAAGTTCAAGACTGCTGGTCTCGCCGGAATGTTTCGCCATGCAAGAGCGGTTGTCAAACCGATTTGCGGCCGCATGATCGTCACTTCTGGCTTAGAGCATTCGTGTTTAATACGGTGGTTCTGGGGTTCGACACTGGGTCGGATCATACAAAAAATATAATTTTATTTTAGTTGCTGTCCAGCCTGAAACTCGGTACTTAGAATTGGAGTAAGGTGCATACTGCGTTTTGAACACGGTGCTGCATTTGCAAGATTGATTGATTTTTTACTTTCCGATAATCTGGATACCCCGCTAAACCGACATTTTTTGACGAAACAAAGTGGTCCGGATTAACGAGGTCTCACTGTATAATATCAATCAATCTCTGACCTCGAGCCACGTCACTAGCTCGTGATTAGTTTTAGCCGACGTCATCAGTAAAATCCAAAAAACGTTCCTATAAAAACAAACTTAAAATTTCCTCGGCACTTCAAAATCGCGAAAAATACAGCGTAATCGATTTGGGTTGTTACGTCATACTCGAGGAAAAAATGCCAGTAATTGTCCAGTATGAACAATTTGGAAAATATAGATTTGG
Organism: Clavelina lepadiformis; assembly: GCF_947623445.1. Lineage (NCBI taxonomy): Eukaryota > Metazoa > Chordata > Ascidiacea > Aplousobranchia > Clavelinidae > Clavelina > Clavelina lepadiformis. The sequence goes on from NC_135241.1 coordinate 24,715,217, forward strand.
ACCGCGGTCCGCCAGTACTGGGACTTTTGTTATCATTCTGTTGTGTTGTTATCATTTTGTTAAAATTTAAACTATAGTTATATAATATAGAATATTTCATTAATTTTTATTTAGTTCTTTAATGAGATAAAATTTACTTGATAGCAAAGTGGCCATTAAGTTACATAAAAACTAATTAAGATATAAAGTAGAAGCTATTATTAGTTGATTCCAAAAAAAATTCATTCATTCACCTCATCCCTATGGAACGTACAGTATCGCTGATCTCCATTCACCGAGTTGTCTCCATCATTGCTGAGTAAATACCCTGCGTAGGGTTTGATCTTACTAATTTTGCTATGTTAGCATAGTTAATACAGTATCTACTTTTAATTTATTGGTTTAAATGAATACGTATTTATGTATATTTTTAGATTACGTAGCCAGCTTCGTTCTAGGTAAAAAATCCTTAAGCATGTTGTCCGCCAACAATGTTATTTGTTATTTTTCTTGCACTAAGGTAAAAAAAAATTTTTGAAATAACATTTAAGTCCTATTTGTAAAATTAAAATGAAAATTGCTGCCAAATTGTAAATTTCAATTAATTTTAGAAATCTCTTTTGGAAACGTTTTGAATTTGACTTGAATTTTAAAGCAGATATCTATTAATGTTTCACACTTAAAATACATGAATTAGCAAAAATACAGAAATACAGTCAAACCTTTCGAATAAAATCTGTAACAAAAGTTAAATAAAAATTACAGTATCGTAAACTGATTAGTTATACTTTGCAAAATTTCATGAAATATAACAAAAATCTAACGGTTATATAAATATTTCTCACAGACTAATTGTCAGATCAGAATAATACTATTTTAATAATAATGATATTTTTCACTAAATTACTCTATAAGCTTGGTCGAGGTCATTTCAGTTATGTGACTTATGTCATAATTATGTCACCCCTTTTGTGACTTAAGAGTTGTCACAATGTCTGGAACAATTAGAATTAATTTGGCGTGACATCGGTATCGACACCGAGAAAACACCGCGGTAGTGTTATGGGGTATTATTATTATTATTATTATTTGTTATCCGGTACCGCGGAACCGCCCAAATCTGACTGTTAAAAATGCAATGAAGGGTCTATTTAGAAATGCAGTACAGCCTAAACGAATTTACTGTTTCCAACACTCTTATATCTTGCATAGGTTACAATTTGTGCTGATATATTGGTATGTTTGACTGATCCAATATATGAAACCTGCCAGAAGTTTAATCCACGAATATCCCTACTCCATTGCTCAAAGGTAAAATTTGCAGTTTAAAATAAATTTTAAGTTTAACGCTTTTGAAACAATAAGTCTGAACGCACAATGTTTTGTTGCCATTAGTCTCCAACTCTAATTTTTAACAACGTAGATGGATTTCACCAGCTTTAGCGTTAGCTTGTCATTTTTAACTAATTTACGTTATTGTGGGAAATCGTCTTTACCAAGTTAATGATATGACGTAACCCACAACGTGTATCGTCACGTTTTGTTTTATCTCATAAAAGTAAGTTGCTTTCATCAGTAAGTGCTGGTATGACAATAAATTCACCAAATATCAAATGAACCGATTACTCTAATTTGTGACAAAGTCTGATTATTAAGCAACAATGTTTAACCTGAAATAGCAAGTTCAAATCTGAGACGTCACTTGAGCAGAGAGACATGATACGAAGATGTATAAAATACCGCACATCTAAAGGAAAGTTCGGACGATGTTGTCTTACTTTAGCATTCTTTTAATCTTTTTTCTCTCATCCCAGTTGGTGGCAAATTCACGCTGCTCTTTCTCGTGTATGACGTCAAAAATTCCAGCATTACGTTTAATGATGAAACGTTGGCCACCAAGCTATTGGAGTGCGGATGTCTGTATAATTTGCTAAACAAATATCCTAAGCTATAAAAATTATGCTTTGAATATTACTGTAATATACTCTTTGATATTCAATTTCAAGAGTACTTGGTAAACCGCTATGCGTGACGTTGCACCTGTGTGGGCTGTGATTTTACTTTGAAATTCTTGGACAGATTCCTAACCAAATATGGTCAGATAGTTTTTAAGCTGCATCCCGCAGCAATTGGCAACGAATCACTTTTTATGGAAAACTAAGCCACAACGTTTTAATTCCCAGACATGACCAATGTCCGCAAGATTAATGATGTCGATCGTTTTGCTTTATATTTGTTGAAATTTGACAATTAAAATTACATAAAACTTATACAGTAAAGCGAATAAAAATGTCGTATAAATCATCTTTAAATTCAAGCAGAATAACAAATCTGCATCAGGTTCATTTTAAGACAACAAACAACAACTCTTTGATATTCGAGAAATTTCAGAAATTTCGACTTATTCGGACTTAAAAGGCGTTTGTCAATGACGTAACAGTTATGTAAGCTGCATTTTTTCTAATCTTAAAACTCTTTCAGCAAACTCATGACCAAATTTAGACACATACTTTGCTAAGTAGTGTCTTTATAACCAGGTGGACTGAAAGAAATTGTTCAGAACAAAGAGCGATTACAGCTGGGCTGATCATTTTAGAGAAATGCTAAAACGATATTGAAGCTAAGATCTAGGCTAAGATTTAAAAAGCTGCTGTTTCTAGCATAAATTCTATTTAACAGATGGCCGCTTTGAGTTGCTGTTTTTATGGTCTTTTATATTTTGCTTTTTAATATAACAACTTTATTGTCATAAAGGTGATGTTTATACGTTGTACATATCAGCATAGCTTTTTGTGTAATAACTCAACTTTATAAATAGCTCACTTAATTTGCAAAACAGACCTTTAATATAGTTGTATTTTAAAGTAAAAAACTTGATATTTTTCATGTTTAGCAACATAAGCCAGTTAGTTTATGCTGAAGATGGCGCTTTTTATCCGATATTTTTCTGTTTTTTCCTTTCTGGTTTTCATCACTTCCGTTCAAGGTCAAGGTGAACAAGTTTGTTTGAACTTGCAACGTGAACCCTTGGAACGTCCCTTGCCTGTCACCCACCAAGGACCACCAGGTCGTCGTGGACCCCAAGGTGCTACTGGACCGCAAGGAACTAGGGGAAATCTCGGTCCTCCAGGACAATGTGTTTGTGATCTGAGTGAAGTCGAGCAACTTCGCCAAAGCCTTAATGATGCATCTCGTAAGTGACGTCATAATATACATCTTTCCACCTTCTAATGTGTAAAATTATGTTGTGATATTTTTATATTTGCTACTTGTTTTTGCAAAAAAAGTTTTAACTTTGAATATTTTCTCAGGCCGCACTGAGAGACTCACTCAGATAGTTGTGAATCGCATCGAGCTTGTCGGGAGAGGTAAATCCAAAACAACTGGTTTTGTGTTTTCAACTTTGAACATTATGCAGTGCCTTATCCTATCGTTTTGTTTCTTTAAAGAAGAGTATTAAACAAGTTGAAATTGTAAAATTAACCTCATGGTTTGCTGCAGTTGAGTTTTGTCCTCTTGGCGTCAAAAGTGGAAGAGTTAAGGATGCTGATATGACGTCATCGTCTGCACATTCATCAGCATACGCAGCTCATCAAGGACGATTGGATAGTTCTACAGTCTGGCATGTTTCAGAGGGACCAAGTAAGAAATTATCAAAGTAATCTACGCAAGCGACGCTTCCCTTTGCAATAGCAAACATCACCTCTGATATAATTTGCTGGTTTTACAAGATAAAAAAATCCACTTGAAATTTTATTTTCACAGACAAGCGAGGAGCGTGGATCCAAGTTGACATGAAAACTCCAACAACACTAACCGGTGTCGTCACTCAAGGGAGACATAATAACAACCAATGGGTGACCAGATACAAAATGTCATTTGGGAGTTCCCTCGATGAATTAGAATTTATTAAGAACGATGCCGGGAATGACGTGGTAAGTATTCTTGACGTCTATTTGGCAATTATGTCACGTTAATTATAAATATAAAGGTAAAATCAAGAAGGTAAAAAAATTATTTTACAGATATTTACGGGGAATTTCGATCGGAACAGTCACGTGCTCAACTTGTTTCCTCATCCAATCACAGTAAGATACGTCAGACTAGTAGTGTGGGATTACCAGGGGAATGTAGTCATGCGTATAGAATACGTCACTTGTTAAAATATATGATGTAAAATTTTTAGATTCTCAATAATTAAGCTTTTATTGTTAATTGCATCATTCGCGTGCTTTTCATTTCCTGATTAAATATTGGGACTGCGTAAATTTGCAAATTATACCAATAAATTAGTGTTTTATTAATATTCTTGAAAGAAAAAAAACTAAACTTGTATGCCAAGTTTAAGACAAACAAAGGATTTCACTTAAACTTTGCCTAATTAAGTTGCAGTTAGGAAAGATTTATCATTTGTAACGTTCATTCTTTCTTATGTTTGTTCACTCAAAATTCATGAACATCTGACGAAGCTCTTAGTTCAGTTCAGTAACGTTCGATGATGCAAAGAAAATAGCACTTGGATGTCCTTTTTGGGGGCATCTGGCCACTAAACCATTTTAGTTTGAACTTCTCACATCGCATAGGAAAGTCGCATATCTTCCGGTTTTCGTCTTAAACAGAGCCTGAAGGACAGTTGCACAGAAAAATTCCACCACTTCCTCCCGTGCATGTTTAGAAAGTGTCACATTCCGCTGTGTACTGACCAGGTTGTTTACTCTGGATTGTAAAAACATTTTGGCTCAAAATCTTTTCAAAGGTTATTTATTTGTAAACGAAGCTGCGTTTTCGTGCTATTATATACCGAAAAGCTAAAAAGTAAAGAAGAGGAGCCAAACTTTGAACAGAATATTATCCTAGCCTTCTTACTCTGCAAAAAGTTAAATCAGAAAAACATTATTTACGTCACAAGATGGCTTGTCAAGAGGCGCCATGTTTGGGGCATCCCTATTGCGTAATCGGCACATCCTTAAAATTCCCCTTGGGGACCGCATCCAACACAACATGTGTTGTCACTTGTCAACACAGTTGCAAGTATTTCCTTCGTATAAAAGGCAAGTATTTGAAATTTTTATGAGATTTGAAAATATTTAGGCAAAAAATAAACCTGAAATCCTCCGCAGTACAACCGGTTGTCGTTCCAGTTTTCTTCGACAATATCCTTATATGGTATGATGGCAGGATCCTCATCTTTGACTCTCCACATGTAAGAGCGGTTGGGAGGTTCCATCAATGTTCCGTGGGAGCGGACGCTCTCCGCAAGCAAGAATCCGAAAAAAATCACTGCAATGTAAAAACATAAAAAGGTTTTATTTACAATTACCGGCTTACCGAAAGTAATAATAATACGGTTACATTAATATTGAAGCCTAACTTAGAGCCTATATGTTATTTTTCATTAAATGCACATCCGTTGAATGAACATTTTCAAAAACAAACAAGTTCAGCTTTTTCAATCTCGGTAAGATTTTCTACAGCTTCTGTGAACAGCTAAATGAAAATAAAGTAGTATTTCTCATCATACACCTCCACCTTCCTTCTTATATACCACATCAATCCTATAACCATTCCCTATTTCATACGCACATTCCCCTAATCGCTGAAGCGGAAAACAGACATATGTGTCTTAGGACACGCTGAATTACTCATCACTGTTTGGCACCTGGCAGTTAAACTGTCTTGTTCCCAGGCTATCAGTCTAATGTAAATAAAGTAAATGAATGCTCATCATTGCATGGCGTTCCTGGTTTTATTCCTAGGATTTTAATCTAACGTAAATAGAGTTGCCATTCCAGGAAGGTGTAGTCAACTGGATAAATAAGTTCTAAGCTAACTGATAAAACAACATTCCAAAAAAGCTCGATTTGCATCAAAGGCAAAGTGCTTTGAAAGGCAAAGTCTGCGCTTCTTTTCCAAGATAGTGTTTCCCAAGACGACCAAACACGTAAAGAAACAGAGACCAATGCCATCGCACCTTTGCAACCTCGGTTTATATGGATTTAAAGTATATGATGTTTTTTTATCACGCGATGATTATTTCACGTGATGATTATTAAACACTGTTGATTGACATAAACGATCGTAAATGTCATTTGGCAAAAAATTACCGCGCCTGCCTAAACATAACAAGCAATAAGTAGCAGTTATTGTGTCATGTAACTTACTTACATGGAGTTCGATTGATTGAGTCAACGATTTATTGGAAAATCTCGTGACAATCTGCAAGTGCCACCGGCTGACAGCATTGCTGCATGGACGCTCATAAATTCACTGTGTTTGGCTGCTGCTGAGCATTAAGTGGGTAAACAATTGAGGCTTTGCAGCACCCGCTCGCACGTAGCTACCTTGCTGTGTCTGCAATCGCCACTTGCTCATATAAGACTTGATAGATTTCCACCTCACAAGAATACCATTCATCAACATGATGCTATGTACAACTAAATACAGTATTTATTTATTTTAGATATAAATATAAATTTAGGTATAAATCAGGAAACACTGCCATATTTATATCTAGCGCAACACAACTGGTTATTATTTGGTGGTGACAATTATAAAATTTACTAAAACTGGCATTTGTTGCACAAAAAAGAAAATGCAGATGACCTATATTCAGTATAATGCAATAGACATCATATCAACCAAGTTGTGACAACGAAGCTCTTTAATATGGTCGTCGTGCTTTATGCATCGTTGTCATGACGCACTCCTCTAATCGCGACGTGGCGAGATCTAACTCATGAGTGTAGAATTCCATCTGTTACAATGTAACAACGTTACAATGTAACAACGACGTAATCATGCTGTTACAACAAACGAACTATGAAATCTTCAGTAACTGTAGCGAAGCAGTGTGGTTGATGTATATAGCCTACTCCTAGTAATGTTATTGTAGTTGTAGTTCATTGATAAATACATAATCCTATGTTGTGTGTTAAAATTTTGAGATGAGTTCATATTCGAATGGAAACTTGAAACTTAAAAGAACTATTTAATCTCTTACGTACTATGGTACAGGGTTTACAAGGGCAAGGCATGAACGACACTTGCTTATGTTCTGTGGACATAGCGGATAGCTTTAAATTCGTGCAATGCTATGAAAATATCATAAAAACCACACTAACCACAGGAACTGCATTTATTGGTGCAACTGGTGTGCAGAAGTATTACCAATAACCCATTTATTTTTGAAGAAATTAGATAACTGTTGAACAAAAATCAAAATCTTGAGACAAGCCAAGAAAATGACATAAATCTTTGTAACCTACCGGACTGGTGTGATGAAATAACATGAGTTATTCAACAATTAATGACTATAGACTTGTCCCTGTCGGCCCACACAAGTATATTCGGTAATAATCGCTTTGTTCCATAATTATGTTGTAATAAAACTACTATCTTGACGTCACAACCGATTATACAATCCTTTTGTCAAACCCTAAATATGGCCTTAAAGTAATGAGGTAAAACATTTTGCAGATTCAATTTACAGACTTTACAGCTGTGTTGAAAATTTATCGGCAATTTTGCTGAAGAAATATTTGGTCACTCTAACGTGACATCATACAATCACCAGGTAATATTTTGTCAGTATATTGCTTATATGTTGTATACGTCGCATAACTCGAGATTAGAGTTAAAATGTTATATTTAAATACCGGTAGGCTCAACCAGAAACGAAATATCAGAAAATGAAAATGTGGTTCATGAAGTTTTTACAAGTTGGCTTGGCTGTTACATTCATGGTTGGATGCGCAGGTATGCTTTGTAGATATCAGCTTGTGTTATGAAATAAGAAAATGCGACTTTGTTAACCATAGTAGCGTCTTCCAACTGCTGGCTCGCTGGCCACTTATCGCCTGCAAAGCCATTTTCTTTGAGCCACAAATATTTTCATATTTCGCAGCAAAACTTGACATAACAATATATACGCGTTCATAACAATAAAGTGCAAAATATAACTGATTTTAAGATGTTCATTGACATATTGATACGGTACCGCTGGCAAGGTATATGAAATAATTATTTCCAACACACAGATAAAGCCGGAAATTGACACCATACATCAACGATTGTTAGCTCAGACAAAGACATAGTTTACTAACGATCAAGAGATTGTGACATTACTATCAGTTTTGAATTAGGTTTATCACTAGTCACAATAGACAATTATTACTTCATATTAACAAAGCATTTGTAAGCATTTACTAAACCAACGCTTCACAAAAATGCATTTAAAGCTGATATCATTTTCAAAAACTAGCTAGATATATTACCGTAGATAGCCTATGCTATGTACCTTACTTAATATGCCTGACTAGTAATGGTTCTGCAGCTGTTCGCTGTGAAATCGCTGCATGGAGTTGGCTTCCAGGAGCAGGGAGCGGTTTAAAATTATAGGTGCTGGTTTCACAAGCCACAATAATGGTCGACAGTAGCAGTTGTTACCGCCTTGCAAAGCTCGATGATATTGTTTGCAATCGTAGTGATAAAAATAGACAATTATAGACAATACACACGTAAGCTGCCGACGGGGGGTCATGTCTGGGTTGTAGCTGCCTCCTCCCCCTCCCTAAAGAGCCCCAACCCTGATAAGAATAGACACAAAATATCAACGACATAATTAGAGTTGATTTCTTTCACCGATTCGACAGCGTTATAGCTACTGTCATTCTTCTACGTCAGGCGGCCATGGAAAGTTTACTAAAAACTTAGCCTTTGCCGTCAAAGTCAAAACATAATCACAAAGTATCCAGACTACAGCAAGGGTGCTCCAGCATTCACACTTGCGTCCCAGGTTCTATCGATTGTTTGCTTTAAGCTGAAGTAGTGATTCTGCCCAGATTTGGTCCAACTTTTTCAAAAGCAAAGAGGTTATAAATAAAACCAAACAGGCCGACTTACACCTTGAGCAGACTTAGCAAGCTTTGCTGTATAAAGGTCGATATGGAACTGATGTAGATTGACTGTTTGTAGCGACAAGCGAAGCACTTCACTGTTACATTATTTTATTTTTTATCTTCTGTGCAAATGATACATAATTTAGGTCGGCCTATGTCAAGTATAGTTACTATATTAAGCTACTATTACAGTATGTACTGTGTAGTATTGGATGTTTATTATTGATACAGTAGTTGGTATAGTAAACATTACCACTATATTTATACCTAACATTACTACTATATCTACCATTACTACTATATGGAAAGTCTGTACTTTAAAGTAGGTTTCTGTGTATATTTTAGCTTTAACAGATTATTCCAACGTTGTGCCTTTCTCTAAAACTTATCTGTTGACCTATGTACGCCATTTTAAATGTCTAATGCAAAACAAAAAGGTGAAAGAATTCCACTGGTGACTTAAATTAGTTGGTGACAATATTTGGTCACTTTGTTTTATTCAACACCTGTTTAACATATGACATTTTTATCGTTCTTACGTCACTAGGCCTACCTTAGGCATTTTATATGTTTGTGCTTTATCTTTAATTGCTTCGTCGCGCATCTTTGATGTAGGCTTGTTTGTCCTTCACTTTTATACCAGAGCTTTGTCGTTTGCGCTGAGGGTTCGGTTTTTAATTGGGTTGTGCTCGCGTGCTGCGGTGATAAAATAAAAGTATGGATGGATCTTGCTTGAAAGTTGAGTTAGTGCCGCGGTTCAACGTCACTGTGGCGCAGAATTTGACTGAAATTAGGGAAAGTTCAATTCGCGTTACACTTGTAAACGCATTTGACAAGGTAACCAACATCCTAAAGAGATCAAGTGATAAGATTGCTTAAAAAACTTCTACATTTGCAAGGCATTCTAAAATGACGTAGATTGCGTCAGTTTCTTTCTATTGTTAGAGAATTAATTTGCTGTAATTAGCAACCACTACATGCACCATATTTTACAACAACTTAACCATAGTTTTTAAGTGTATGATTTAAGATATTTTATGCATTTTCTACATTGTACTAGCTTTTTTATATTGTCAACGTTATAAACTATTCGGCGGTTGAATGACACAAATAGTTTGAATGACAGCATAGTTTGATTGGCAGGCAGGCAGCAGAAGTATAATTTTGAGAAAAATATCCGGGTACAAAAGTGGTTGCTTGTTTCTGGAGTTTATTTCAAAAAACGTGTCATGGGGAAATCCCCTAATGCGGTGTCGACATATCAAAGCAGTTCTTGTCAACACCACATAAGATGGTGTTGTGCGTGCCGGTGATAGATACAAGCGGAGCGTGAATTCTCATATTTATCAGTTGTTGATGAGCTATTGACTGCAGCATATTTCTCTCTTTCTTCAAAACCCACTTCTTCCATACAGAGGGGTTGTGGAGGCAGCAGCTCTAAGAAGATGGAATCTCACTAAATTGTTCGCGAGCTTTTACCGCTTCCGCTTCTGTATTTACCTTAACATGAAGTTGCGACTTATGCTGAGTGTGAGTTGTATTTGCCGAGCTGAACGCGATTCAAAATTTCAGACAGGTTTAATGAGAGTCTTTATTATTTTCCTGAAACTGAGTCTTGCAAAGCTTTTACACAACGTAAGACGTGAGCGAAAAATGCTGAATATTTCAGTTTTTGTTGTACAAGTTGCAAAGCTGCAATATATGAGCGACGGTGAAAAAGACGGAATTGCTGCAAAAATATTTTAGTAATTTGCAAGAGCGAAAGTCCTGTTAATTTATTTCGTTGTGGTGATGATACAAATGCATAGACACAAAACGCAAAGCGGTATCTGTCCCACTAAAACAAAGCCAGCCTTCCCAGAACATGTTGTAATAAGTCATGTCTTGCTTGTATCTTGGATATGGTTGGTTTAGGTTTGAACCTTCGCACCGTCTGCTGGAATACCACCAACCTGACTTGAATTCTTGGGCACAATGACGGTTGTCGTCTTTATTGTTGTCAACGTCTGGAGTGCTGAAATAGCCGAAATAAATTGGAGGCCATTTGAAACAATCGGAAGCATTAAAAGGTCGGGCAATAGTTAAACGATAGTTAAATTCTTTTGGACTGAACCGAATTATGTCATAATCAACAAATGCTTTGACACCGTCCCAGTCTTCAAGATCAAACCCAACTTCCGGTGCTTTTGGTAAATGAAATATTGATGAAGGCGAGATAGTCTGCCTCGACAAACGATAAATATTTTCCAATCCGAGCCAATATTCACCCCGGAAATTTCCGAACCCTATGACGTAATCGTCCCAACCCCTGTTAAAGTTGACCTCCCCGTTAATTCTTCTTTGTATTGTTGTCCAGCCCTTCTTAGTTGAAACGAGCTCCATATCACAGTAGACGTAGGTGAACTGGAATCTTTCCTTGAGCCATATCGGGTAGGTACCACTTGATGTTGAACCGCTTGCGTAGATGCTCGTGCATTCTGAAGGGAAACAGTAACAGAAAAGTAATACAGAAATATAGTTATATACATTTTTTTTAAATGCTGTCAACTTTACTACAAAAGATGTGATAAATCTTGAAGTCACTATGTAACTGAAAGCGTAACATAAATTCATATGAATGTCGTTCCAACTCTTCACAACGTAATTGAAATCTGCTCTTTCACCTTTTAAGAAACCGACTAATTTTTCAATGTTTTGAGCGTTTTCTGCGCTATCGATGGAGTTAGCGTGCATCTGTTGTTGGTAGTGGAAATTTTGGAGATTACGTAAGTTCCAGCGTGTTAGATTTCCCTGACTTAAACTTTCCTTAACTTTGTGAACTCGATGCAATAATCTACTAAGTTTGTCAGTGACTGCATCACAATGCCACCAATCAAACGCCAACAATAGAAAAAGCAAATGTAGAAACCATCTTCTGATGAAACTTCGTTTATAATCCAACATAGTCGATTATCATTTTTGCTGAAAATCAACGCTACTAATTCTACCACTTTTCACAATTGATATCTTAATGTTACAGAATGCAGCCTAATCTTAACAAATGCGAGTGGAAAGATTGAGTTCCCAACCGCAAAGCAGTGTGGTGTAAATGACGTCATGTCGGCTGGTGCCAAGTCGTGGGAAATTCAACTGAAAAAGGGAGAAGCTGCATATTTGCAATTTGATGAAGTTTTGTTCAGGTGAGAGCGATTACTCGTCTAAAAATGACTCATCATTGTTCCGTTAGTCGGCAGACAAAAAGGCGTCGGTAATATCATAGAACAAGTTTTTGTAGTGTTTAGGCAATATCGATATTTTATTAAGATCCTTAAAATAAATGTATTTCTAGTCATTTTGCTTTGGTTGATGCGCTAAAAGTTCATATAAAGTTACTGCATTTACTTTCGTGACATTTTTTCATGCAGTTGTACAAAAGCAGAATTGAATCTAATCCAAAAAAATGATATCCCGAGTCTTATTTGCAAAAATCAAAAACCATCTGGTTATCCCAACTTTGTGTTTCAAAACAATGTTACCATTAATATGGAAAGATTCACAAAGAAATGCAGCGAGGCAAATATTTCTTTTGCCTACACCCGCATTGGTGAGTAAGAATGTGTAAGAAGTATGAGTAAGGCTCTCACGTTCACGTTTACGCAGCAAGTCCCGAGTACCCACTGCTTTACGCTTAAACCCGACTTACCAATTCACGTTCTGATTCATACGACGAGTCTTACCAACGTAGGTAAATCTACGCGCCATTTATCGACCAGAGTAGCTGAACACACAGTTAAACAAAAAGTAGTTTAAGTCTTAAACCTTTAAAACTTAAATCGGCCAGGAAAGACTCAGTGCAATTGCTACAAACCCAGCAACATAACCATTAATTATTTTCAAATAGTTAAAACGTGCAAAACTGATTACGAGAGTAAAATCAGCGAAGCTATATCAATCAAACAGAATAACCAAATTAAACATCTCAATAAACAAGAGTTTGAAAATGATACATCGTTTTTACTAAAATTTTTACATGACCCCATTAACTTAGTAACTGTTACTCAAATGGTTTAATTCATTGCATTGTAGCGCTGATACCTCTTGTGCTTCCTCTTGTCTTAGTAACATGTGCACCAAATTGTTTTTTTGCTTTGCGTGACAATTATTGTCGCCCAGTATTCAGTTTTGAAGCCCATCGTTACTCTGAAACGAAGCTAACTGTTTTTCACCATCGCTTCGTGTTACATAGCAATTCAGTTCTTTCATTTTACTCTGATAAGGGATTGAAGTTAGTCCGAAACAAGTTAGACAGTTTGTTACAAAGATGCCTATTTTTGCACACGTTGTGCTTATTGCAATAATTTGATATTTACTTATCATTTTTGCAAATATCATTTTTGTCGCTTTAAATTGCGTAAGCAGGAAATTTGCATAGACAAATAAATTTTTGTATCTGTCAATAATTTGTTGTTTGAATAAGCAAAACTATACACAATTTGCAGGTTACCTGAAGTGTTATAGCACAAGTTGTGTCATAAATACTGTAAGGTGACAGCCATTAACAAGATTAATGTTTGATACGTCTCGTATATGTTTTACTTTGCTTTTAATGACGCGAACATTTGTCACAGTTGCAAGTGTTTATGTTATTATTTATCCCATTATTCTCGCATTAGAATAGAAAATTGCACACCTGGCTCAGAAGTAAAATCGGTTTGTAGCTTAATGTAACTCTATAGCTACGAGTTTTCTGCTCGAGCTCAGAAATTTTTACATTTTGTTACAAAAATCTGCTCACCTTGAATGTATCTTAGAAGGGACACTGTCTGCAGAATGCAGTGATGCATCAGCTGTACTGATATTGTAGAAAAGTGATTTACGTTTTAAATGTACTTTAAGGTTTCCGATTAATGACCGCCAGCACACACGTTCAAACCGGACAGAAAGTCCAGTTCGTTGCTACACTGACCGGAGCAAGCAAGTTCAACCTCCACTGTGAGATTTCGTACAATAGTTTCAAAACTGGATTTTCAACTAAAACTCTCACAGCTGAGCGGTCATTCGAGTATGCGGGAGAGTATTTGGTTTTTGCAAAATGCTTTATCGGTAGAATTGGCAGTATACGCTATTTTACAACTCCAGACCTGTTTCTTTACGTGCAAGACTTTTTATCGGCATCAAAGTTACAAGTATCTCTCCAACAAAACGACTTCCAAACATATCCAGCCTCAACTGAACTCATCTTCCACCACAAATATTACTTTCCCATCTCCTACGCTCTCATGTTGGATGACGTCATCATAACCGAGCTTCAGACGTCACAAACGTTTGATAAAAAGAAAATTTTATCGAACGAAACGGTCAAGTTCGAACTGAACTCAACCATGCAACGATTGGTTGGACCGGGAAAACATGACGTCATATTATTGTTGCAAAATCATGTTTCATCCGTGACGTATTCTAAACCAGTCATATTCTACGAAGAGATTAAAAATCTTACAGTTATGACGGAACAATACGTCGGTCTTCGACCCAATGTTTTCGTCATAAGCGTGACAGTTAGTTCAGGAGCTCCGGTAAATCTTGCAATCGACATCATATCGACTCGAACCAGACTGTCGGTCTTCAGAAGTACTAAAGTCTGCCCACGTGATTGCCACACGATGGCGATAGAGGCAACGTTGCCTCAAGCAGATATTTACGATGCTGTCGCAACAGCTACAAATAATATCTCTGAATTGACGTCATCGGCATCTTTTGAAGCGCTGCCACAGATCCACGACGTATATATTACGTCACGGGGATTTGAATACCAAACCCGTAGAGAGGTATTTATATTCATCAGAGGTGACGTGAGAAAATGCGACATGAATTTAACAATCGGCGAAAATGCAGCCAAGAATTTGACTTTGACGATTTCAAAAACGAAATATAAACATGTGGGTTTGCCAAATCTACCGTTTGACGCCGAACCTTACATGTTAATTACAAACGAAAGTCTTTTCGACGAAGCTCGGCAGGTCGTCGTGCTTATCAGAAACGAAAAACAATCGTTTCGTTTCGTTGGATATGTCCCGAAAGCTTTACCGTTGTCATGCTTGGAGAGCGTGAGAATTCGCGACGGGAAAGTTGGCGGTGGACTCGACGAACCTTTGAAAGTGGTTGAAGAGTTGGTCTTAAGCGTGGACCTTAACTTCAGATGCGTTCGAGAGTTATTCTCCGTTGATTACAAATGGCGAGCGTACCGAGTGACGTCAAAAATAGACATCCCAAAAATAGTCGATGGAGTTCAACTTAACACGAGCTCAGGTGCACCAGAACTTGTGATAAAAGCCGATGACTTGTTACCTGGGATGTACGTCATAAAGGTCAACGTTAACGTCACCTCTGACGAAAGATTAAATGTAATAGAAAAGGGCGATGACTACACCTTGGTAGAAATTCCCAAGAGAAAATTAAATTTTCTAATCAAGGGAGGAGATGTGGTCGAGGCTGGTGAGTCGATAATATTAGATTTCTATGTTTAAGTTGTGCGGTTTCCCGTCACAAGAAATATTATCCTGAAATGCCTAATCTTTATACATAGGAATGAACACAAATATTTTAAAATTTGAGTCTTCAATCGACTTTAACAAACACGAGGAAAATATCTAACTTGACTGGTTTTGTGCCGTCGCACAAGAAGATCTACCAATGACAAAAGAGATTGGAAAAATACAAAGAAAAGGTTTGAAAAGATTTTCTCATTTTAGATTTTTTTGATCAAAAATTGAATTTTTATTTTTCACTTCCAAGGTTCCTGCTTTGGTTGGCAAACTCTTTATATTACTGGCGATGACGTCATGGAAATTTCCATGGACAAACTGGTGCGAAGCGACCATTATTACGTCAGGCTAATCGTATCGGGTCCACATTATGACGAAACGTTCGCCGACCAGATAATTGTTATGAAGTCAACCTCAATCCCGAATGTTACTTTAAGGCGAGTTTGCAGAAATTTTTTCTTCCTACTTCCATGAGCTTAAAATTTATATTCTTTAACCTAGAAATTCTTTTAATCAAGTTCCATTTAAATTTAACGTTTTTCTTTGAACTTCAGGTGCAGGTCAAATTGCGAGAAATTGTTTTCTCCACACAAGCCAATGATTCTTCAATTAGATTGTGACGATTGTACACGTCACAGTTGGGTATTGTCAGTGAAATCTGGACAACAATTAAGTTTGTGCCAGAACCGACGATTCTGTAAACTTAATAATTCACTACTCAACATAATTAGCACGTCATCAAACGTCACAGGAATAGGTGAATCCCCATTATATAAGTTTGTTGTCATCAATAAATTAAAAGTAGACCATCATGAAATTGAACTTTGAACTTGACATCCAGGATACAATGTTGACGGTGACATGGCATCGGCAACCCTAATCCTTAACCCGTTATCACCACCTAGCGGAGGTAGTTGCAGGGTTTCACCCAGATGTGGAATCGCTTTTGTCACAAAATTTAACGTCTCCTGTTCTGGCTACGCACAAGGCCAAGCCTCTTTGAAGTTCAAGTTCTCTGTCAAGGAAAAAGGTAAATCCTCATGTTGTAGCAAGTACAGAAATGCTAAGATTAAAATTATGTCGTAGTTATTAACTCACGGTAGACTAAACCTAAACTCAGGTAAATTAGGATGTGAATATTTTTGCTAATAACTTAACTTTCCACGGGCTCTAAAACCTGGCAATCGACAACAAGAAACTTTGTGAAATGAAAATATATTTTGAGACATTTTTGTACAAGACATATTTTTTAAATTTTTATCAATAAAGTTTATAAGATTAAATATGAAATATCAAACGGCTTACAACTTTGATTTTAATAAAACAACGCTAATTTACGATTTAAAATACTTTAAATCAAATAACGCACGTGGTGTGTAAGACTACGATGAGGAAATATTTCTCTAGTTTATTAATTTGCGCTTTTTTGTGCTTAAGCAAAAATGGCGATTTGCTTTCCCCTTAGTAACCTCAATACTTAATAATACGATTATTTAATAATAATTTTTAATGTTTACTCTTAAGAAGACAACTGTCTGTGGCTACATCAGGTTGGCAAAACTTTTAACAAACATGACTCTTGCACTTACAACACGACATGCGGTGTTTGTAGAAGGGAAGTTATGAATAGATTAAAATCTAATATAGAAATATTTTCAGACCACGATAATCTTCTGCAAAGTAGTTGCGATCCGAACCTCTATGACCTCACATTGTCGTCAGAGGACTTAGTTTCTGACGTCACGATTTCGATCGCAATATGCGGCCTTCGTCAGTCGTGCACTGAGAAAACCTTGACCGTGACTTTGAGGAAAACTTCCGACGTCAACAAACACCTGACAAGTGACGTATTTTACGCGATTTCGAGCCACAATCTGCAGAGGACGGCGCAGGTTATACCGCCATTGTCTTCAGCAAAGATTCTCAAACCGTTTCTGGTAGGTTTATGACGTCATAGTATCTATTTATGGATGGACCACTTCAAGTGCCTTCATTGTTCTTTCGTTTAACAGATAACGAAGATATTAGATCGAACCGCGGATTATCCGCTAAATACTCTGACTTCGGCCAAGCAAGTAGCTGATGTACTACGCCACCTTACGGAAAGTTTTGGCGTTGCAAATGAGCATCACGTGGTAAGAGCAGAAGTATAAAAGTTAATGTGGTAGATTTAAAAACTAAACACAGCTAACTTGTTTGTTTTTTATAATTTCAGTACCAATTGGTGAGAACTTTGAACCGATTAGAGCGCATCGTTCATAAACACTCTAGCGAGGGCGATGATGATGTCATAAGGTCAATTGCGGCTTCATGCGTTGTCGTTACGTCACATTTGATGGAATTTTCCGACGAAATTCGTTTCAAGGTAACAACTTGTATAATAATACTGACGTAACACTTCAATTCTTCAATGACAATTATTGCAAAGATCAAAGAAAATTCGCGAATGACCCGGCTGGGCAAGCTGCTTATGACGTCATTGGTACCAGGAGAAGATACGATGACGTTTGAAACAAAATCCGTTCAAGGACGATTCCTTAAGTTAAACATTGACGTCATCAGTAAGTTTTATTGAGCAGGAATGTCGAACTCGCCATCCACTTTGAGCTCAAGTGCGACACCCGACGAGTTTTGTTTCATGATCTTTTCTGAAATCGTTGGCTGCGTTCAATTTTATTACTCTACAGTCTACATGGGCTTTATGCTTTTGCGTTCAAACTCTGACTCTGTGGCTTAAAAAAAGAATTTTAAACGCAGTTGCTAACACAATTATTGACCAGACCCGTTTCTGACAAGCGCTAAGCTGTAAGACGATGCCTAGAAAAGTTATTTTTTTAACGAAAATAAATTACAGTAAGAAACTAGAAGGTTGATTTTTGTCTTTTGTCGTGACGTTGAAAGCCCGACAACGACGATAATCATCATTTAGTTAATTTTTATCGTTTTTATGTTTTGCCATATTTAATCTTCAAACAATACACAACTAATTATATTTCGCAAGTTTTTGGTGTAGGATAAATTTTGTGGAATCGGCTTCGCAATGTTTAAGCAATTTCGCTTCATTATTTGTCGTTTATTTTCCTCAGTAGGCCGCGTTTTGCAACGATTTTAACTCTTTGACGTTAATTAGTGGCTTAATTCGAGCGAAACGTAGAATAACGAAAAAAAACTTTTTAGATCCACTCAATGACTCTTCACTTCGACTTCCAAATATACACGCACTGAGCAATGAAGTCATCAATGTCGAGGCATAATATATTTAATTTGCTTTATTTTGCGCGATTTAACGTGATAATGAGACGATTTTATGATTTCCAGGTTTTCACCTACGATTCGTCCATCAACTTTAACACGAGGACCCACAAAGTCGATCAAGTCACGTCCGTCTCCATGACAACGGGATGGCAAAACGAGATCCCGGTCAATCGCAACGAGGCCAAAAATCAAACAATTGGCTTCCCCTTGCCAGCACAGCCTGGTAAAGGAAACATAACAATGAGGGTTGAGAGTGAATGCGACGTGGCTGGTTGTCACAGCAAAGCCGCAGGTTGGGCTTTGTTTGATTGGATGCTCTACAAACGAGATGGAAACGACCTCTTTCTTACAATTCATGTCGAAAACATGGATCAGAAAATTGAAAATTGTACAATGAGCCTGGAAACTACCGACCAAAGCTCTTTCAAAATAAAGAAAGAGTTTCACGAAAAGGGTTTGTTTACAGAAAATAAGAGTCTCGGTTTTTATGTTTCTAAAGATCAGCACTTTTCTAATTATTTTTTTGCACTTTTGCAACTTTTTGTCGCGTTTATTCTCAGAGTCTTTGTACACCTGGTCGATTTCCGAAAATTCACTTCCGCACAGACAAGTCGAACTGAACGTCACAGTGTATGTTGATCTCGGTGCGGGTTATTACCGCATTGGAAGTTTGATCAACGTGACATTTACGTCATTTATACTGAACTGCTTGCATTGGGAAGATCGAATGCGCGACTGGGGCGAGGGCTCTTGCAAGGTCATATATTTGATGTCGATGTTTGTATCATAAAACATTTTTGAAGCAGAGTTTAAACTAATTCTTAATCTAACTTTTATTTTTTTAATCATTCCAAGCATTATGAGCAAAGTAATGTTATTATCATCAGGTCCATCAAAACGCTGGGACAGTTAATTGTGAATGTGACGTAGACCAGGTCACAGCAAACAGGTTTAAGAGGAGCGGAGAGGAGTCAATTCCTCAGATTATCTACGCTTCCCATCTTCTTGTGTTTCCCAACAAGATCAATTATGACCAAGTAAAGATGTTTATGACATAGTAGACGTTTTTAGTTCTTATTGTCAATTATTGAATCGTTTTTAGCTTTCCTGGAATCTTTGGGAGCAATTCCAACAAAATCCAGTGATCATCATCGTTTTATCTGCTCTTTACGTCATCTACGCTCTTCTCCTTATATGGGCGAGAAATAAAGATCAAAATGAGGAGAAAAAAGTACAAAGTTATCAAACTATTGTCAAATTCATGAAATGATTTATCAAATTTTAATATTAAAAATTTTGAAGGGACTCTTCATTGAAGTTGCGGACAACTCACCAAACGACCAATACCGGTATTACGTCACAATTTATACCGGTAGTCGTCCAAACGCCGGTACCACCGCGGCTGTCAGCATGAGACTACTGGGCAAAAGACAAAGAAGCAATGCTCACGTCATACAAGTACAATGATGACGTCTGCCATGATGTATGATAGTTGGTTCCGACGTCATAATGATTGATTGTTTGTTTAGCGAGAAAACGACAACGTGCTATCTGTGGGTAGCGTGCAATCGTTCCTTATTACCACACCACGTAGCTTGGGCGACATCAAAGCAGTCAGGATGTGGCGCAATGACGGAGGGAGCAATCCTGAGTGGTATGAATTAGTGACAAGTTAACTGCAGTTGTATGAATTAGAGTTGAAAACGGTCCTTGTATTTTTAACTCAAAAAGTTAAATGAATCTCAAACTAGGCCATAAACTTAAGTTTATTAAATCAAAAAATTCATCTTTTAATGCTAATCTTAGACTGTTCATTTTTAAGTTGTGTTCTGCAGGAGGATTTTGGCACTTTACGCGCAAGTAAATTCGTGTAATGAAAGTGCCTGTATAGTGTGTAGTGAAAGCTTGGCCCGACTTAAAACTCTTGCATGAATTAGTTATTTATTGCAAGTTATACGTCAGGTATCTGGAACGTATGATTGTACGAGATTTGGAAACAAACGAGTGTTGGTTCTTTCTGTGCGGTACCAGGTTCACCGACGTCCTGGAATATACATTCCGGGCCTCCACGTTAGAGGAACTACAAATATCTAATAAATTGTTCCTCTTAAAATGTGAAAACCACTTTAAAGACAGGTATGTTGCTCATTGATTTCACCTCGCTGTGCTAGATTGTCATCTCGTAATCTTCTCATTTTCAGACACGTCTGGTATTCCTTATACGGTATGAGGCCTTGGCAGCAATACGTCATGACGAGGGTGGAAAGAGTGGCAACTTGCTTTCTCTTCATATTCATGGTCATGTTAACATCTATGATGTTTCATGGCCACAGTTATGCGGTAGTGATGGCTGGTGGCCGTACAGTTCCTTCGAGCCCTTGCTCACAATTTAGAAATAAACGTGGCTTGATTTTTATTGCAAGACTTTTGGTTGTTTCAAAGTCCCTTTTGGTTTCAATCTTTTTCTAGACCCTGAATTTTATTGCAAGGCTTGATGACTTTCTGTTGTTTGGCTTGACTAGCCTATTTCTTTTTAAATCATGTGACTTCTATGGATAGTCCAAATAAAATGTTGTTTTAAAGTCCCTTTTGGTTTCAATCTTTCACTACGCAGTGTTTGCCTGTTTGTGCGTGCATACGTGTGTAGAGAGGTGTGGGGGATGGAAGGTATGTGTGGAGGGGGTGAAAGAGTGCGTGTGCGCGTAAGCCTTGGATTTAATAAAAGAAGTGAGGTCGCTGTTGTGGCAGTCGCTGTTTTTGATGAATCGCTGTCGTGTAGTCGCTCTATTGACAGTCGCTGTTTTAAATGAATCGCTGTCGTGTGGTCGCTCTATTGACAGTCGCTGTTCTGACAGTCGCTATTTGGAACCCGAGCCAATCATTGGTACCATTTTTAACGCCTTCATTTGGAAAGTGTTTTAAATTAAACAATTAGGAAACAATTTTTGCAATGTAATTGAAATCATGCAATTAATATTTCACTTTGCTATATTATAGTTGCAATATATCATGCCATTACCCAAATGATATCACAAAATAATTTACATCAAGTTACATTATTTGGCGTGGCTTTCAGCATCACCAATTTTTATAAAATAATTATAACCATTTAAACAAAAATTAGATTTTGCATTGGATATACAACACAATTTTAACATTAGGTACTGAGTGTTGGCTGCTACGCATCTAGTCATGAAAAAACAAAAGAAAACCGCACTGAGAGGAGATCAAAGTATGACATATGTCACATGCAACTTGGTGTATGATGATTTCTATCTAGCTTTGCATATGCAAATCTATTCATCAACAAGGCAACAAGTTTAACCATCTGCTGAAAATAAGCGTTTGCTTGTAATGCACTTTACTTAAAAATAATGGGCTAAGTTAGGGGTGTCGAAACCTGTGGGTAACAAGTACTACCCAGGTCTTCCAAGCGGCCCATGAGATAAACTTTTTCAAAAGTTACCTATACTACAATACCAAAATAAAATAGAGACAAATTGTTTTTCAGAGTGTTTTCAGTCCCCAAGTATTAGAAAGCTTGTATGATGCAGCTGTAGAATTTTCATTATTTAAATATTTGGCGCACAGAACTTTCCAATAGGATAATGTAAATCAGTCAGAGTAAAAATAGGATTAAAATGCCCTGTCATGTCACCAGCCATCATAAAGTATCAGCCATTAATTGAACAACTGCGATATTACAGAAGAACTAGTTTTGTGTTTTTGCAAACTTTAAAATTTGTTTTTTCAACTTTGTGCATAACAACTTAAGACTTAGGGTAGCTTCACATGGTATGGCTGATGTGATTTGTCTTCACTTTTTTGCAGATGCAGGGCAAAAAATATAGGTTTGGTTTACATTCAACTTAAGCTATTGGACAAAAGATGTTTTGCCAATGCCCATGCTGCTAAATTTTTGTTGCACGTTCAAATACAAGAGCACGACTATGTGTGAAAAGCACCACTGAATCCAATGTAATGGTTGTAATCACCAGGGCCTCTCAAAAGTTTTTTTTCTGCAACCCCATATTAAAAATAAAATTTCTATGCGATTTCTTGATGGGTAGTGTAGACGTTAATACTGTTGAAGCAATAAACGCTTCATCACAAATCTCAAGTGGTATTTTTGTCAATGGCGAAGTCATGCAAATGCACATAATCCACAAAAGTAACTGTACAGTAATAAAGGAACTACGTAATGGGAACAGTATAGTAAATAAAATTGGTAAAAAATTACCAAAAAAACAATTCAATTCATAAAAGTTGAATTTCTTTCAAAATCACAAAATTACATTTTGAGACTTCAAATGAGGTCGGGACCCATATATTGAGAAGTCCTAGTAATAACGACATAACAACAGTGACTGTACGACCGAATTAGACCATTTGAAGCTAACCTTGAAGTTTAATTCAACCACGGACAGCTTCACAAAAACGACCACAGTTGTATGGTTTCATTTTTCTGCAGACACACAGCCAAAATTAGGTTTGATTTACATGCGACTTCAGATTACACAGTTTCTTTATTTAACTGAACACACCTTGTTAAGTGGCTCTTTCTAATCAAAAAGTAATTCAATTGTGAAGCTCCCTGCTTGTTGATTCAGCTACAATTGGTACCACAAACACTGACACATGACTGAAAAAACCTTTGAGATGTGAGTTGGCAGTATCTAGACAGCATTAAGCAAGGGCCATCTCTGCTTTATGGTCGTTCAATAGCTCGAGCAATTACAGCACTTTTTCGAATGGAACATATATGTTTCCATTAAATTCATTCATCCATCGTTATATGTTCATATAAGAATATATATATATACATGACATATTTCATATATAACATATATACATCCATTCATTCATCCATTCCATTGTTATATGTTCACATAACATATGATATATTTGTTTGAAAAAGAAAGTTGTTTATGAGGTTAACTATATAGTATATATTCATTTTTTAGCTCCACCGAAGACATCCGATATATTAATGATGATTCTTACTTTCAAAAGTTCTGGCAATGTGTCCGGATCAAAATAAATGTCACCTTCAAAAGTACCAGTGCTTCCACACTCACAACTTATTGCACATCCATCTTTATCTTCTTCTCGTCCAAATGGACAACTGTGGCTGCAAACTGTTGTATCAAATTTACAATCCAATTCTAAAAAAAAACTTCTTTTTGACTTTTGAGTAGAAACTATTTCGTGTAAAAAGAACAATATATAGTAGCAGTGATATCAGCAAGACACATCTAAACGTTAGCAAGCTGCTTTTATACATGTCTTGAGGTTTGTTAGAGCAAGACTTTGTAACTTATGTGTCGTGACACATTTCTGTGTTGCAGTGTAACCTGAACATACTTTTTTCTAAAAGAAATAGTAAAAAATACATTTTACACTTTCAGTGCAAAGCAGAGTGATCGTGAAAGCGAAACAAAACACAACTTGCAGTAAAAAGTTCTGTAAAGCATTCCAGCACAACCTGCATTTCCCATGCCGTTAACCCTTTTCCTGCAAATAAAATTACCAAAAATAGCAACAAAGCAATTGTTACAAGTTGTCTTTCAAAAACTGAGTCAAACGCCAAATGATTGGGCTCATTTTAATCAAAGCTGGCAGAAATAACTCATTGAAAGAAATCATGTGATTTTTTTACTCTATATTTGTAGTTGAGTTGTGCTGACAAAGCTTGAAAGTTTATAAGTGCATGGCCAGTGAAAAAAAAAATAGGAAGGACTATTTAAAATTATATGCAATATTCTATTACATAGACAGTGGATGAAAGCAATATTTATCCAAGCAATAAAATAAAACTGACTTATAGCTAACGCATTTTCGTTACAGTACCACCTTAACTTCCGTTAAAATCCCACTTTTTACCAATATGTCCTATTGACCTGGCATTACTGTTAACTATAGAATTTAGCACTGAAACCACAAATAGAAGATGGGTCGGGCTCAGTTTCGGGCTTAAGTTAAAAAAATTGGTACAATTTTATTCCAGTATATATCATACTAACATTACACTAGACAACAAATTTTTGTTTATCAGAATTTTTTAGTGTTTTTATATGTCCTTGGGGTCGCTGATGCTGAATTTGGTGTTATTTTTTGTCTAGTATCAATGATTTTTAAGATATTTGCAAAAATATATTTTCCCCAATTGAGAACGAATTTTATTGTACTGTACTGTGACGATGTTGGATGTTACCCTAACACTTTGAGGACCAGTGGTATACATATGTACCAAAGAAATATTGCACCTCAGTGCCTTTTCTTTACAAATATTTTTTCTGGACTTGTCCCCAAATTTTTTTAAACAGTTGAAGCAATAGGTTATAAGTGTTAGTGTGTACATAAGTTTATATTTTGCAAAAACCTTGTTGTCCTCAAATGTAAAGTCTGGTGTGTCCTTAGGTGAAATTTTTATCTGAAAACATTACAGTACTAATAGAAGCATTGCACATGCTTGACAATAATTTTATTTTTCCAACCTAGGTTTTTAAATATTTTAAAGTTTATATACAAGTTAAATGATGAGTACAAAAAGAGCTTGTCAACTTTCTCCGGACTCTTTTTGTTATGTCTGTGATTATCATATCAGACCACAACATATTAAGCACAAAATTATAACCGAAACTAAATTTGTTATCGCATACGGGGCATATTTTGGCATGAAAATGGGTTACCAAGATAAACCTTGGGCACCACATTTTTGTTACGGAAGTAGTAGATCCACAGTAGAATGATGGTTGCGAGGCAGTCACAAAAGCCGATTGTTTGCCGATTGTTATTTCTGCATGGTGGATATTTTAAAGTATGGAAAACCAAAAGACAGAAAAAAGATTTTTTTATCCCAATATTCCCTCATTCCCTGCGCCTGTCCGCGAATAAGTTCTAAGTGGCCCGCGTGGTATTTTTCGAAATGACTTATATTATCAACTGAATCGCCAACGTAATTTATGGCGAACTTACATTCCGAGAAATTGGCATTTATTGTTTGCTTTCTTTGTCTATTGCTCTAGTCTATACTATAGAGCAATAGATAGTAGAGATAATTGATAATATAGCAATAGATAGATAATATACTATAGTCTCTAGCGCAGGGGTGCACAACTGTTCAAGTTAATTTTATTGCATCACAATTTATTTCTAAGATTAGAATTTTGTTGTGAGGGTTTTAATTAGAAAGTAGCAGTAAACACTGAAGTGGCCCGCGCAATCATTCGTAAATCGCATGTGGCCCTTTGGCCAAAAAGGTTGGACACCCCTGATCTAATGCATATTCCATTGCAGGAAAAATTTCGTTATTTTAAAAAGTCAGTAATCTGCAAATTACGTGAAAACGGTTGGCACTACGAAAAAACAGTCATTTTTGGGCTCAACACAGCAAAAATTATAAAGAAACATCAAAAAATCAAGATAAACCAAGCAAAACCAAAAATTTGTTGCCCAGTGTTGCCCATTTATTTACTATATAGGGCAGTGGTTCCCAACCTTTTTTGGTGTCTGGGCCAAATTTCAAACTTCAGAGTACGTATGAAGCCGCATGAAAACACTCAAGTAATTAGAACGACAATTTTAAAGCATGAAAGCATGTACCAACGAATAGCAACACTAACAAGAGAAATAACACAAATCAATTTAATGTCCAACTTGACTCCAACTCCAACTGACAAGGCAAAATATAATCGCCCTAATTATTAAAAATAGATTTTTATATTTTTTGTGGGATCTTCAGGGGTCAATGAGAGCCACAAGAAGGCTAGCTTGGAGCCGCAGTTGGGAATCACTGATATAGGGTATAAGGATTCATTTTCGTTCAGATCAGCCATCAATTAGTTTAAAATTCTAGTATTGTCATTATGATATCTTAAGTTACAATTATGTAAACAGTTCTTTATTAAATCATAAAACAACCCATGAAATAGGAATTTTATGTTTAACTCTGGATATATAAAAATTTTAGAATTTTTACAAGATCATAGGGGAGTACCAAATGGGAAAGATTTGGATTCTTGAGAATACAAATCGAATCCAAAGGTGCTTATATTAGCTCATTTCACTTCAACAACCTATTTAACAACATAATCTTGATTAAACTATTTGTAAGTTATACAAAAATTAGATTTCATGTATTTAGGTGTGTTATTTATGATGTCATGGTTGCCATTGGTGTTGCGTCATTAGAAAGTATTGGTAAAAAATGTCACTAATACAATATATGGGCTTGAATCGTTTGAAATAAAAGAACTTTATTGAAAAAAAAACAACTCAAATTAGTTGTTTGCAGTATGTACAACATAGGTAGATGTTGGCCTCTATATACAAGAAAATCTAAATAAAGGCTTTGAGCAACATAAAAGAAAGTAATATAATCAAGGACAAAGATAAGTACAGTGCTTCCGCGATTATCCATACCTCGCTTAACTTACATGACCTAACAATACAATAAAACAAACAAACTTTGTAGTCTTCTGCAGCTTTAGCTATACAGTGCGTCTGATATCATAGCCTATTCTCATTGATGTTTTGTAGTTGCAATTGATCGTTAAAAATGAAATGTTATACTGTATTCAAACTTTTTGAGATGGTTTCACATACGAAAAGCACTGATAAACGTTAAATAATTGTTTTATCTCTTAAATAAAAAAATTGAATTATCGTTTTTTTGCTTGTGTGTTCAAATGTGAAAAACATTGTCCTAACTAAACTAGATAATCGAGGAAGCGCTGTATTTGCAAAATCAAATGTAAAGCTAATTTTTTGTGTTACATTAATACTCAAATACTTAATTAAACAAACTTAAACTACAAGCAAATGCACATATTTTTCTAAACTCATTAAAACTTACTGTTGCATAAATTAATCTGGAATTGATCAGCTTCTATGTCTGGTGATGCCACTGCTTCACATGCAACAGAAGCAGCTGATTCTGTTTCGTTAACTGCAACAAAATTACATTAAATTGAACCATAAACTAATTTATTTTAAGTCATGTGCTCTAAATAGATTACCATAAGTTTTGCATGTATTGGGAAAACAGGGGTAAAAGATGTTTTTAAAGTTAACAATTCTGGATTAGTCAATTTAAATGCTAGTTTACATGTTTAAAGAAATTATTGTTTTTCAAAAAAAAACATCAATGCTATATATAATATTTTATAATTAAAAAATACAATGTAATGTAAATAAATGTAAAAATACTATGTAATTTTATGTATAAAATATAAAATAATACTATGAAAAACATAAACATAATATATTTATATACCTGTTAGTACTAAAACCACAGTCAAAGCAATTAGTCCACAGGCACAGCAAATACAGCCAGCAATTTTGAGTTTATGAGAGAACTGAGAGGCTTGTTTCCTTTGTGTAACTGTAAAGGTTGTCATTTAATAAGTAATGAGCCAATCTGATACAACTATCCTACAGTTTTTTGCCTGACTTACCTACTTACCTAGTTAGCTAGTATTGTATCATTACCTCACTGTGCCTCACTATGTGCGCTTATGGACACATTATTTTTTCATTTCACACTGCTTTTATCAGTGCAATGTGAAAAAGTAACAGAAAAATTTCTTTAGTTCTACATAATATCGCATTTTGAGAGTTGAAACAAAGTCGGTGTCATCAGCTGTCGTTCGATTAAGTGTCGTTCGATAAACTGTCGTTCGATAAACTGTCGTTCGATAAAGTGTCTTTCGATTAAGTGTCGCGTCACGCAGCAGGGGTGTCCAACCTTTTTGGCCAAAGGGACACATGCGATTTACGAATGATTGCGCGGGCCATTTGAGTGTTCACTGCTACTTTCTAATTAAAACCTAAAACCCTCACAACAAAATTCTAATCTTAGAAATAAATTGTGATGCAATAAAATTAACTTGAACAGTTGTGCACCCCTGCGCTAGAGACTATAGTATATTATCTATCTATTGCTATATTATCAATTATCTCTACTATCTATTGCTCTATAGTATAGACTAGAGCAATAGACAAAGAAAGCAAACAATAAATGCCAATTTCTCGGAATGTAAGTTCGCCATAAATTACGTTGGCGATTCAGTTGATAATATAAGTCATTTCGAAAAATACCACGCGGGCCACTTAGAACTTATTCGCGGACAGGCGCAGGGAATGAGGGAATATTGGGATAAAAAAATCTTTTTTCTGTCTTTTGGTTTTCCATACTTTAAAATATCCACCATGCAGAAATAACAATCGGCAAACAATCGGCTTTTGTGACTGCCTCGCAACCATCATTCTACTGTGGATCTACTACTTCCGTAACAAAAATGTGGTGCCCAAGGTTTATCTTGGTAACCCATTTTCATGCCAAAATATGCCCCGTATGCGATAACAAATTTAGTTTCGGTTATAATTTTGTGCTTAATATGTTGTGGTCTGATATGATAATCACAGACATAACAAAAAGAGTCCGGAGAAAGTTGACAAGCTCTTTTTGTAGTCATCATTTAACTTGTATATAAACTTTAAAATATTTAAAAACCTAGGTTGGAAAAATAAAATTATTGTCAAGCATGTGCAATGCTTCTATTAGTACTGTAATGTTTTCAGATAAAAATTTCACCTAAGGACACACCAGACTTTACATTTGAGGACAACAAGGTTTTTGCAAAATATAAACTTATGTACACACTAACACTTATAACCTATTGCTTCAACTGTTTAAAAAAATTTGGGGACAAGTCCAGAAAAAATATTTGTAAAGAAAAGGCACTGAGGTGCAATATTTCTTTGGTACATATGTATACCACTGGTCCTCAAAGTGTTAGGGTAACATCCAACATCGTCACAGTACAGTACAATAAAATTCGTTCTCAATTGGGGAAAATATATTTTTGCAAATATCTTAAAAATCATTGATACTAGACAAAAAATAACACCAAATTCAGCATCAGCGACCCCAAGGACATATAAAAACACTAAAAAATTCTGATAAACAAAAATTTGTTGTCTAGTGTAATGTTAGTATGATATATACTGGAATAAAATTGTACCAATTTTTTTAACTTAAGCCCGAAACTGAGCCCGACCCATCTTCTATTTGTGGTTTCAGTGCTAAATTCTATAGTTAACAGTAATGCCAGGTCAATAGGACATATTGGTAAAAAGTGGGATTTTAACGGAAGTTAAGGTGGTACTGTAACGAAAATGCGTTAGCTATAAGTCAGTTTTATTTTATTGCTTGGATAAATATTGCTTTCATCCACTGTCTATGTAATAGAATATTGCATATAATTTTAAATAGTCCTTCCTATTTTTTTTTTCACTGGCCATGCACTTATAAACTTTCAAGCTTTGTCAGCACAACTCAACTACAAATATAGAGTAAAAAAATCACATGATTTCTTTCAATGAGTTATTTCTGCCAGCTTTGATTAAAATGAGCCCAATCATTTGGCGTTTGACTCAGTTTTTGAAAGACAACTTGTAACAATTGCTTTGTTGCTATTTTTGGTAATTTTATTTGCAGGAAAAGGGTTAACGGCATGGGAAATGCAGGTTGTGCTGGAATGCTTTACAGAACTTTTTACTGCAAGTTGTGTTTTGTTTCGCTTTCACGATCACTCTGCTTTGCACTGAAAGTGTAAAATGTATTTTTTACTATTTCTTTTAGAAAAAAGTATGTTCAGGTTACACTGCAACACAGAAATGTGTCACGACACATAAGTTACAAAGTCTTGCTCTAACAAACCTCAAGACATGTATAAAAGCAGCTTGCTAACGTTTAGATGTGTCTTGCTGATATCACTGCTACTATATATTGTTCTTTTTACACGAAATAGTTTCTACTCAAAAGTCAAAAAGAAGTTTTTTTTTAGAATTGGATTGTAAATTTGATACAACAGTTTGCAGCCACAGTTGTCCATTTGGACGAGAAGAAGATAAAGATGGATGTGCAATAAGTTGTGAGTGTGGAAGCACTGGTACTTTTGAAGGTGACATTTATTTTGATCCGGACACATTGCCAGAACTTTTGAAAGTAAGAATCATCATTAATATATCGGATGTCTTCGGTGGAGCTAAAAAATGAATATATACTATATAGTTAACCTCATAAACAACTTTCTTTTTCAAACAAATATATCATATGTTATGTGAACATATAACAATGGAATGGATGAATGAATGGATGTATATATGTTATATATGAAATATGTCATGTATATATATATATTCTTATATGAACATATAACGATGGATGAATGAATTTAATGGAAACATATATGTTCCATTCGAAAAAGTGCTGTAATTGCTCGAGCTATTGAACGACCATAAAGCAGAGATGGCCCTTGCTTAATGCTGTCTAGATACTGCCAACTCACATCTCAAAGGTTTTTTCAGTCATGTGTCAGTGTTTGTGGTACCAATTGTAGCTGAATCAACAAGCAGGGAGCTTCACAATTGAATTACTTTTTGATTAGAAAGAGCCACTTAACAAGGTGTGTTCAGTTAAATAAAGAAACTGTGTAATCTGAAGTCGCATGTAAATCAAACCTAATTTTGGCTGTGTGTCTGCAGAAAAATGAAACCATACAACTGTGGTCGTTTTTGTGAAGCTGTCCGTGGTTGAATTAAACTTCAAGGTTAGCTTCAAATGGTCTAATTCGGTCGTACAGTCACTGTTGTTATGTCGTTATTACTAGGACTTCTCAATATATGGGTCCCGACCTCATTTGAAGTCTCAAAATGTAATTTTGTGATTTTGAAAGAAATTCAACTTTTATGAATTGAATTGTTTTTTTGGTAATTTTTTACCAATTTTATTTACTATACTGTTCCCATTACGTAGTTCCTTTATTACTGTACAGTTACTTTTGTGGATTATGTGCATTTGCATGACTTCGCCATTGACAAAAATACCACTTGAGATTTGTGATGAAGCGTTTATTGCTTCAACAGTATTAACGTCTACACTACCCATCAAGAAATCGCATAGAAATTTTATTTTTAATATGGGGTTGCAGAAAAAAAACTTTTGAGAGGCCCTGGTGATTACAACCATTACATTGGATTCAGTGGTGCTTTTCACACATAGTCGTGCTCTTGTATTTGAACGTGCAACAAAAATTTAGCAGCATGGGCATTGGCAAAACATCTTTTGTCCAATAGCTTAAGTTGAATGTAAACCAAACCTATATTTTTTGCCCTGCATCTGCAAAAAAGTGAAGACAAATCACATCAGCCATACCATGTGAAGCTACCCTAAGTCTTAAGTTGTTATGCACAAAGTTGAAAAAACAAATTTTAAAGTTTGCAAAAACACAAAACTAGTTCTTCTGTAATATCGCAGTTGTTCAATTAATGGCTGATACTTTATGATGGCTGGTGACATGACAGGGCATTTTAATCCTATTTTTACTCTGACTGATTTACATTATCCTATTGGAAAGTTCTGTGCGCCAAATATTTAAATAATGAAAATTCTACAGCTGCATCATACAAGCTTT
Organism: Clavelina lepadiformis; assembly: GCF_947623445.1. Taxonomy (NCBI): domain Eukaryota; kingdom Metazoa; phylum Chordata; class Ascidiacea; order Aplousobranchia; family Clavelinidae; genus Clavelina; species Clavelina lepadiformis. The sequence goes on from NC_135241.1 coordinate 24,747,350, forward strand.
CTAATACTTGGGGACTGAAAACACTCTGAAAAACAATTTGTCTCTATTTTATTTTGGTATTGTAGTATAGGTAACTTTTGAAAAAGTTTATCTCATGGGCCGCTTGGAAGACCTGGGTAGTACTTGTTACCCACAGGTTTCGACACCCCTAACTTAGCCCATTATTTTTAAGTAAAGTGCATTACAAGCAAACGCTTATTTTCAGCAGATGGTTAAACTTGTTGCCTTGTTGATGAATAGATTTGCATATGCAAAGCTAGATAGAAATCATCATACACCAAGTTGCATGTGACATATGTCATACTTTGATCTCCTCTCAGTGCGGTTTTCTTTTGTTTTTTCATGACTAGATGCGTAGCAGCCAACACTCAGTACCTAATGTTAAAATTGTGTTGTATATCCAATGCAAAATCTAATTTTTGTTTAAATGGTTATAATTATTTTATAAAAATTGGTGATGCTGAAAGCCACGCCAAATAATGTAACTTGATGTAAATTATTTTGTGATATCATTTGGGTAATGGCATGATATATTGCAACTATAATATAGCAAAGTGAAATATTAATTGCATGATTTCAATTACATTGCAAAAATTGTTTCCTAATTGTTTAATTTAAAACACTTTCCAAATGAAGGCGTTAAAAATGGTACCAATGATTGGCTCGGGTTCCAAATAGCGACTGTCAGAACAGCGACTGTCAATAGAGCGACCACACGACAGCGATTCATTTAAAACAGCGACTGTCAATAGAGCGACTACACGACAGCGATTCATCAAAAACAGCGACTGCCACAACAGCGACCTCACTTCTTTTATTAAATCCAAGGCTTACGCGCACACGCACTCTTTCACCCCCTCCACACATACCTTCCATCCCCCACACCTCTCTACACACGTATGCACGCACAAACAGGCAAACACTGCGTAGTGAAAGATTGAAACCAAAAGGGACTTTAAAACAACATTTTATTTGGACTATCCATAGAAGTCACATGATTTAAAAAGAAATAGGCTAGTCAAGCCAAACAACAGAAAGTCATCAAGCCTTGCAATAAAATTCAGGGTCTAGAAAAAGATTGAAACCAAAAGGGACTTTGAAACAACCAAAAGTCTTGCAATAAAAATCAAGCCACGTTTATTTCTAAATTGTGAGCAAGGGCTCGAAGGAACTGCCGCAGATCATACTGGCCTCGATTTTGCTGTGCAACAGTGATTCGTGTGTTCATTGTCACGTATCTTTTCATTCGTTGAGTCAGGTCTCTGCCTTGTAGTAGCTGGGTTCGGTTTGCCCGTTGAAGGGCTTCCTCCCGTCTTAAAGCTTCGATGAATCGAAAGATGGAAGGATGATGAGTTTCCGTTGATCCCTGAAACGCATTGTGCCAACTCTCTAGCTGGTTGTTGGTTCGTGGCAGTCCCGCATCTTGTCTGGCTTTCACACTCCACACATGTACGGGAAACAATGGCTGTCGTCTGTCTCCACGTCTGTTTCTTCGGCCCACGTAGTTGTCTTCGAAGTAATTTACGAGAGGCATTACTTCTGCTGGGTAGTCTGCCACAATTTCATCAAAGGCATCGCTCACTTCATCCACTGGTAGAAAGGCAAGAGTAAGGAGCATTTTCAGTGCCATCCGAATATTGTCGTCTTGCACATATAACCGTTGCAGTCCGTTTTCCTGAATCTTTCTCCAGAGTGATTGTCCCAAGTGAAAGTAACAGCCGTAGATGTGCGTTTGAGGAAATGCTTCAATGAGCGCAGCTTTGGAAGCTAGTTCAAAGTCGATCTGTACACTTCTTGGAGCGAGTCCAGGTTTCAGTGATTTGATTTCAGTCCATATTTGAGAGTATGTTACTTGTTGCTTATTTGGGAGTAGAACAAAAATGCAGGGAAGCACATTGTTTCGTATCATAGCATGCACAGTGTATACTTGATAAAAAAGGGATGGTGACACTTTGAATGTACCATCACACATCCAGTGTTCGGAATCGTGTAAGGTTTGAAGAAACTGATCTGTGCTGAAAATAAGCATCCGATGAACATCTCCAGGCCCACTGTCATAGAGCAGGAAGCCACGCTGGTCTGTTGTTTGTCTCAACATATCAGGTATGAACAGTTCTCCTACATTAACAGGAGCTGGGGGGTTGTTGTCTGTGGCTTTCCTTTTCCGTCTGATGGTTTGACGCAGATTTGTGGAAGAGCCAACAGCTGCTGCAACTTTTTCATTAACTTCGGTCAATGCATCCTGCACGATTCTTCGTGGTGGATCCCGTGTTCTTACTGCAGCTGTTTTTACACTGTTTTCAACTCTCCTGGCTGCCACTTTCGTAGGGTTTGGTGGATGCGTGTGGACGCCACTGCTCACTGGGGGTTGTTGTTGCTCACGATACTGAAGGCTTGTCGTTAGGCGACCTTTACAACCTGTTTTAGCACATCTCCAATTGATTGTATTTAACTTTGTTTTGTCTTTCCTGTACAAAAAGCCTTCATAACTTATCATGTCACTTCCTTTTCTTGAAATTATAAAATCCATTGGGGCAAATTTTTCAAACGACCTTAAAATTAATGAAATTTTTCAAACGACCTTAAAATTAATGTGACACGTCATAGTGTTGCCTTCCATTTATAAATGCCTCATTCGACTCAGTGAATTCAACACAGTGAACACGAGTTAAGTCTAGGCTTACCATACGTCCCGTTTTAGCCGGGACAGTCCCGCTTTTAAAGGCTTTGTCCCGGCGTCCCGATCAGTCAACTAAAAGTCCCGCTTTGGCATTTACTGAGCCAGCATTGCCCCACACTACACGAATATTAGCATGATGTGATTGGTTTGTTTAGCCAATTTGCTGAAAAGCAATACCCGATGCGTGTTCTTGTTTCGTTGTGTTAAATGTGAAAGTAATTGTTACATCATTGTAGCGGGTAATTGGTCCAGTGGTGAGTTGATTGTTAGCGCATTCGCTTGTTCACTGTTCAGTAATAGTAGGCTAGGAGGAGGAGGAGATGATCTTTTTGCAGTTAGGTTATTGAAAGAACTTATTTCGTACGGTTCCGGTACTTGTTTGCATTTTCTTCCGCTTTTCAATCAAAAAAATATGGTAAGCCTAGTTAAGTCGCTATCATAACAGTCGCTGTTTTAATGCGGTCGGCATTTATACAATCGCTGTTTGGAATGTCGCTCACTTGATTACGTCGCTATTATGAAGTCGCCATTATGACAGTCGCTGTTTTGACAGTCGCTATCCGGCCTGGATGCCCCAATGATTATAAATATGACAATGGACAATGGGGTTATTGGACCAAGACCATAAGTCGTAATAGACAATGACAGTACTAGACAGAAGTCATAATGGATAATAACTGAAACCAGTGTTTCCATTACATATTAAGGCTGATAGTTTTTTATAACATAGTATGGTTTATTTTGGATAGACAACAGTATTAGAAAATGTTAAACTACAGAATGAAAAAGATAACAAATAATAATATAGAATAAGTTCTATCCATAGAAAACTTTTGCAATGAAAAATTTTTCATAGTTCACTTTTTGTAATGTTACCTAAGTGTTGTCGAAAGCAACCCTGTGAAATACCAACACTGGAATAGTGCCAGCACCCAAGAGATGGCAGCTTAAATGTAAAAACTAGTCGATGCTTCCAGAGACTTTAGATAATTTTAATGGTTTGGGTTAGTTAGTGCATTAGTATTTTATGAAAAAGAAAGATTTTTCAACACATTAGTTTATCTTAAGCCAAAAACTGTTGATTATTTAGTTGTTGGAATTAACTGTAGAGACTTATTTGAAAAAGATGTGAAAAACTTGTTATACATGAAAAAGGGGAACACTAGTTTCTTTCATTGTCTATTACCTTGTTTGTCCAGTACCGGTCAGTGTCCTTTGGCACTAATGTCCATTATGATTATTGTCAATAACCATCATTGTCCAATGTTGTTACTACATTACTTCCAGTTTTAGTGCACGTTGTGCATGCCAAAGCAGCTTGGTGACCATATAACTGTAAACAAAATCAGATCTGGGCCTGAAAATGACAAAAATACTTCCCCAATTGTTTCTCATTTCCTTTGTCAATCTATGTTTATACTGTTTTTATGTAGCACTTGTGAATGGTATGGCATGTTTTTAATGTTTGTACATATATCTGAAATTCCAAGATTCAGAATTTCAATCTGAAATACTGGTAATCCAAAATACTGCTTAACTTCAAGCTATTTATGAGTACATTGGAGAATTTTACAATGCTTTTACTTTTTAGACATATTTCTATGATCCTAATGAAGAGGCTCTTTCTGTGTATGGAGGTGGATCAGCGGCTGCTCCAAGTGCTTATGACAATAGATGGCCATTGAGCCAGGATAAAAGAATATTAGTTCCATACCATTTTGGAAAGAATATTCGACGTATGTTTTGTTTGCTTTGCTGAAAATTTGTATTTTGTACTTATTTTTACCAGTTGAATCTCAAAGCATCCAGCACTTACAGTTTTACAAAAACAGGATGACCGTAAGCAGTGATCAAAAGTCAAGTGTTGCCACTAATTTTATGATTAATCCATGTTTTCTATATACATGTTAATACGTTCAGATTGCTTGGCAAAATATTTTGGTAGAAGTTTTATTCAATTTTTCTTTTAGACATTGAACATGTCTCAACAATTCAATCCGCCGCGGAATGGTTGGCAAACAACACTTGCATTGACTTATTTCCGTTGCCGGATGAAGAACTTGAAAAAACACCCGTAAAAGCCCACCTATTAGTTATAATTGGAAATGGTTGTACGTAAGTGAACTAGGCCATAGAGAAATATAGATACAATTTAAGATAGGCATATATGAAATGAACCAAATTGATTGTATTTTATGTCAAAATAAATTCGAAAACTTTGGTTTTGGAAAACATGGTGTAACAGTTTGAAGTTTAGGTAATACAGAAAAAATAATGAAAAAATTTGTCTGTCAATCGCTTAATGACTATTTTGATAACTGAGGCTCGAGTAATGAGAAATTTTTGTTGAGTTTAAGTCATGCAAAGATTTCCTCACTACAGGAATAAAGATTATAATATTATATAATTTTCACTTTTCAACTCGATTTTTTTAAGGGTCTCCTTACACATAGAATATTTTTTTCATAATCTTAGTACAATAAAATTTGTCTATATAGTCTCAAGGAACATTGAAAAAGCTGCTGATTTGTGCAAACTGGGATGATGATAGTGATCAAATATATGAGAAAAATGTTTTTTAACTAAATACAGTGTAGGACAGTTTATAAGATAATTAATGTTGAAATGTACAAAACTTGTTGTTTCAAAACTTGCTAGTAACTTAAACTGTTTGAAGATGGGAAAATTCCTTTTTATGTATGGAAATTTATTTTGCAAATTCAGCTTGTGTTTCGACACAATAACTTTTACAAATACAACTAATGTCTCCGTCCAGTTGTAAATTCTGATGCGTAGAACATACAAATTCAACTGTGCCAGCAGAGATCAGGGTATGGAAGTGAAAAATGATCATTTTTTTATGCGAATGTTGTTGTTGTTTTTATGAACAGATTAATTTTGAGAGACAAAAAGATAAAATTGCAGATGCAAGCATGTTGCTGATATAGACAAACTTTATGTATGAAAAATACAGTAGAAATTCTAATTAGGCCAAAGGTTGTGCTGTAAGATGCGAATTGTGATCATAGGCAACCGTAAAAGGTAAAGTTTAAACATAAAACTATGCTTTGTAGATCGAAAATTGGGAAGATTTCAGGCCAGGCCGGTTATCAACACCTGTCTTTAGGAGTTAGTTGCTACAATAGACAAGTAGCCCTTCATGAGTTGTTGCATACCATGGGATTTTATCACGAACAAGCAAGAAGTGACCGCGATGCTTACATTGATATTGATTTTAATAATCTTCCTCCAGGTGTTGATTGATTAATTATTATTATCATTGTCGGTGATGTTAAAGCTTATTCTAAGGTATTTTTTAAATTTTGAAAACACAGATTTTGATTTTGACTGATAACTAAAACCGCTGATATAATTATAGAACCTGCTTACCGATTGCATGTCGTCTTAGCTGCATAACTTTCTATCTTGTTTTAGTACAGTAATACTAGATTAGGGGTTATGTAAAATTGCTAAAATGTGTTGTTTTTAACAGTCGACTCTGCTTAATTCGGACGCTTTGGTTCCGCTCACTTTTGGCTGAATTAAGCGGAGAAACGGCTTTGTCCGAATTAAGCGGAAAATCAATTGTTCGTTTCATGGTCATGCGTAAAGGCAGACAATGCATTTAAAATACTGTACTGTTGCATAATAAATGAATTGTAGCTGCGCTATACTGCAGTAATTGGCACTGATCGCATAAAACGCACAAGAGTTATACCTTCAGGTTAGTTGTATTGTACAGTATTTCGATACCAAACGATTCGACAAATACTGTATATTACTGTGTAACACACACATATAGGGTTAAAATAGTACAGTAATTCTTCAAATACAGTACTAAACCATGCAACAAGGGCTGAAACGGTATTTTCACTTGATAAAAGTGCACTACAAAACAGTAGGATTTAAAAGCAAAAAACTCGTGCTTAACCAGGGGTGGAGGAAGCTCATCAAAGTCCAAGTCTTCCTCTGCTTCACTAGCTTCATCTGTTTGCCGCTGCCTCGCTACATTGCCTCGGTTAATTCTAAATCGTTCTGTTCCTCCGCAGAAATGACATCACCATCACAAGCCTCAAAAACGGTTCTGCCTGTAACAACTTCTAGGACACCCTCTAAACACAAGTGATCATTTGACAAAGACGTAGCTTCGTTGTGATCAGGCACATTGTCTTTTACAATGTGCAATTGTCTACTAACAAGCAAATCTTTGGCTTGCCTTCAAGCTGACGATCCCACTCCTTCAACCAGTCTTCAAACAAGATGGAAGTCATCCAAGCCTTTGAATTTGCTTTGTAGGTGACTGGCAGCTTTGTTATATTTAAGCCTTTGAAACATCTTGGACGTTGGGATTTGCCCAGCACCAGGAGATTTTTCTTGTCGGGGCCATCCATGTTAGTGCACACCATAACGGTTAGATGTTCCATTGCTTTCTTGGAACTTGCAGCTTTTCTTTGGCATAGCACAACGAGCCTTAATATACACCACGATAGAATAAACCTGTTTCATCAGCATTGATAGCAGCATTTCATGTGCTGTTCACAGCATTTGATGTGCACACGATCGGTGACGTACTCTTTTAAAATCCTTCTCATCTCAGTTTGCCCCTATTCTCCAGCATCTTGCTTATCTGCACTTGCTCCCTAACCATGATCTTTCTTTCAAACAATTCCCCTTCTTTCATTCCACCTGGAAAGCCAACCTTCGCTAGCACTATAACCTTCAATTCCAAGCATGTTTGCAAACTCCTCAGCCTTTGCTCGAATTAGCGTTCCAGTAAGTGGCTGACCTTTCAATCGCAAATTGCATCAAACCACTCATTGACAGCTGACTCAATATTCTCTTCTTTGCTCATTCTAAACCGCTTCCTCTTTAAACCTCGTCCACGAAGCATAGCCTCCTCATGTTGTTCAAGCAGCTTTGCCAAATTTTTTTGCCAATCTTGCAAAGTACTTTTTGATATCCTCACCAACCCAGCTAACTGCCAAACTGTCAAGAAAGCATGTTTATTTTTTTCTTTGTTTACTTTAGTGAGCAATTTTACTTTTTCTGCTAAACTTTTCGGTACAATTCTGTTCTATAAGATGGGTGCAATTGTACTGAATTAAAAGCGACTATGAAGCTGTCACGGCCTTATATGAGCTCATTGTTGATTGTTACTGCATGGATCGTCATTGTTTCACCATAATCACTCATAATGCAATTGCATCTTGTGTTAAAACGAACAAAGTGCTGTTTATTGTGTCATAACCTAACGATAAGAATTGCGAACCTGTGTCCGAATTAAGCGGAGAATTGTCCGAATTAACGGAAGTTTTTTACGTTCCATTTTTACTTTTGTTTCATTCCCAAGCATTTTGGCCGAATAAAATGATTGTCCGGGTTATCCGGTGTCCCAATTAAGCGGATTACACTGTATTACAATACTGCAACATTTGCATTCTACAAAGGGTCATTTCTCCTAACGTTATATGTTTTGCTGAGCTATTTTTATCACTGTCACATCATTACTGTACATGATAAATTGTATTGATCCCATTAAATATGACACTCATTAAAATTTTAACATTTTGTTTTGTTTGTTTCATTACGTATTACATGGTAAAACCACAAAATTATAGCTTTAAAGATCTTACATGGTGCTTCCTCAAATTTGGCACATAGATTTAGCAAACCTTACCCGTAAAATTTTAACAGAATCACTTATTTTATCTCAAATTTCTGTAACGGCTTGCTAAAGTCAAGATTAAACATTTTGGTAAAAATGTTTCTCTAATTTTCTAACACAATTGTATCTAATGAAACTGAAATGAGAAACATAAGATGATTGAGGGAAAGGTGAAAAGAGGAAGACCAAAGAAAACATGGGAAGAGACGGTGAAGGATGATATGAAAAGGAAAGGTTTAAAGATCGAGGATGCCATCGACAGGGGAAAGTGGAGGCGTCGCTGCAGACAACTGGTTGACCCTGAATTTGTTTCGGGATGAAGACCAGGCCTGAACAACAGGCGAATGGAAGATGATGAAACTGAAATGAGAGATCTAAAACTTTTTAGGACCATTAGCTATGATAATTCCTACGTTTCCAACAGCACCAGCTACACTGGCCTCTTATTGCTCTGACTAGGTTTTTTAAAATGGTAGGTTCAAATTCAGCATAATTGCAGCGTTGAATATGGTTAACGCAGTGGTACCCAGAGGGTATCTCACTGCTGACAGTTGAGGAGGTGCAAGTGAGACGAAGGAGTTTCAGAATGAATACGATTCTACTTCTAAATCAGAGAGAGAAAGTTATTTTTATCATGTTTTCATTGTTCCATTTGATGCTCGATTTTACCAGTTCTGCTTTCTTACCATGTTTTTATAATTCATTTTTGTTATGTCTGCTTGGGCTCGCAATCTGAGACCAGGTCTTGTCCACTTTCAAGTTTTTGGTTTTCCCATTTGGTGGTTGTGTTGGCCCATTTGCTGGTCCTGCAGAACCAGACGATGGTGGAAGAATGGAAAAGGAGAATAGGAGCAGCGCATGGTTGCTGAAATCACTTCTTTCTACTTGTTCTTCTAGTTTTTTTTTTCTGAAGGAAACAGTACTCTTATGTGGCAATTTTCTATGCTGTTTTGTTATTTAGTGACACAGCTTGTATTCTGTGGATTAAAGTATCTTAAATTTTGCCAACAATTTTGACGCAAAGAATATACTTAATGTTAATTATTAATTACTTTATATGCTAAACTAAAAAAAACGGATACAAGTTTTTAAAGTTAGACTTCTTTCCTAAAAGTAACTTTCAATGAGAGCTTAAGTATATCAGTCATTTGGGGAAGATTTGAAAATGATTCCAACCTTAAATCTTTCTCCGATTTTTGGATTTTATTTAACACTACTTAAAAGATAACTTTTCAACTTGAAATTGCTAGTTTAGTGATCTGCTATTTACTATGTATTACAGATTGCTTTCTATCAATTTTTTTTTCAAATATATTTGTAATTTATATTGCAGATGGAGTCTATAATTATCGTAAAATAAAAGAAGAAAAAGTAGTAGATCTTGGATTTGAATATGACTTTGACTCATTGATGCATTACACCAGCCATACTTTTGCCTTGCCTAACAAATTAGCTTTTGTCAAAAAAAGTGATGGAGAGCCTTTGCTTAGGAACGATATATATCCGCCATCTGATACTGATATAGCAGAATTGCATGCTTTGTATAAATGTCAAGCGACTGAAGTTCGCCGAGGTGGTGAGTTATTTATGGATTTTGCATACCAGTATTTGTAAAGTCAATCAATTGTATTTTCATAAATTAAAAACTTTCTAAAAATTCTTGTAACTGGATGTGGCATTTTTTAAACTGGGTAAGTTCGATTTCAATTTGGTAAATAGTAATATCAATAACCAAGTTTTAACCAACCAAATTTTAATTCCATTTGCATGCATGTTATAATTGACTTCTGTGGTGTTTAACAATGATTCAGATATATGATCTGGGTTTTATGTCATTCAATGGCTGAGTATTTTTTCCGTTGCAGCAGTGTTTTAAATGTAGCGACTTTCTGAACAAGGATCTAGCAGATTTAGGTGCGATACTAGAGTTTTAGAATGTACAGAAGGTTGTACATTTACAATAAGCAAAACTTTTAAAACTTGATCAACATTATGATTTTGCTTAAATCAATGTCCATGCAATCAGAAAAATATTCCTGAAGGATGTATTTGTATGCAGTCAGACCTCACTTATCCAAAGCCCAAAAACCCGGAACCCTTGCTATTCGAAATAAAACTGTAAGAAATGGATTTCTTTCCATGTTTCAGAAGCCTTGCTGTCCGACTGGCACAGCTGTTTAGAAAGGATTGCCAAATCATAGAAAAAACACCTACTAATCCAGATTAAAACGAATGTTACATATTTATGTGTCGATTTTTCATACTTGTCAGTTGTCACATATCCATGTTTGTTTTAGGCATAATTTTTGACCAACTTTACTTGAATTAATCATTTTGGGCGCAGTCAGATCTTCAATACAGTTATTTTCGCGTCTTAATCAACTATTGTAATCCTAAATGCATGCTACCTTACGGAAGTTGATTTGAAAACAGATTGGTCCAGATTAATGTAGTCTGACTGTACTTCATACATAAATTATATATGCATGTACAATTGTTATGTTGTGTATAAGGTTTCTGGGCCGAATGGTCAAGCTGGAGTGGATGTACACATCGATGTGGATTGGGTTATCACAGCCGCTATCGAAAATGTCTGGCAGAAGATGGAAAATATGCATTTGGATGTCCTGGTTGGGGTGTAGATGCGTAAGTGATTTTATTCCAAGTGACAACAGTGCAGTATTATAATTTTTATTTTGATAACTTCATTAGTGTGTCACTTAAGCTGAGGACAAGATGTTTTTAACTTGCTCTATTTCACATATCACTAGATATTTATTTAGAAAACAGTTTTACGCTCTGTTTGAAAAAGTTTCAAGAAAAACATTGAATTAAAAATTTAACAGTAAAATAAGTAAATACGTAAACCATAGTCTTTAAAAGCCCAGCAATGTTGTTACAAAAGAATGGTTATAAATCAAGATCTTATCGTCTCATTTTAGTAGTATAACTTTAAAGGAGTAAATGAAGTAATGGCAAACATTGACTTGACAATCATGATATCCACATGAACTAAGTGCCATAAACTTGCTTCATTGGTATTGTTTTATATGTAGCAAGTCTTGTCAATCATCAAGGTGCGAAGGTACTTTCTTAGATTGGGGACCTTGGGCACCATGCTCGAAGTCATGCAATGATGCTGGTATAACTTATCGGCAAGTTATCTTTGTTTTTTTTGTTTTATTTTTACTAAGTTATTTTTTGCAAGTTTTATAGTTACTAGTTACTAGTTAATTTAAGTAAAAGTTCACACAACTTTCATACATTTGATTTTTACAATGATATTTAATGATATAATTAATGACAAAAAATTTCTGCCTGTTTTTTGCTTTGTAGCTGTAGTAGTAGCATTAACACAAAAAGTTGTGTCAGATAATATTAAAAACTAATTAAGCAGATAAAAACTCACTTGACCTGGTGATAGGAAAAGTGATCGGAGTTGCTTTCAAGAATAAAAAGAATCATTTGCATTGAGAATTCTCATTGGAATTAAACAATTTGTTAGGTTAGGTGGGTGTAATTTCAGTATAGTTAGATTAAACTAGGGATGGGACAAAATAAAAATTACAAAACTACTTAGAAATCTTATCCAGTTGACAATGAATTGTCAGTGAGCTGTGGTAGAGATTAGATGGTCTTGTTTAATTTAAACGGAATTATGAACAGGTCTCATGCTTGTGAGGTGTAGACAGTTTTGCGAAGCATGTTGTACATTTTTTCAAAATACCAAGTGCTTGTACTGAATACATTTTCTCTATCATGTTTAGTCGGTACCGGTACTTGGTACTTTTAGGTGATTGTTACAGGCTTTTGAAAAACGTGGTTCTCAAAAGTTCATTTTTAATTATATTTTGCTACCAACATTTAGAGCTGTAGAATAATCAAACTAGATAATTTCTAGAACTTAAATAGAAATCTATTTTTTGAAATTGCACTTAACAAATGCTGTACTTACGAAACTCACTCGCTTCAGACATTGATTATTTATAATTTATAGTCCTTCATAAGAATATACATAAGTTTTTATACTCGCACTATTTAAACCAGAGTGGTCCAAGCCTATGAGCATGAAGAGCCACTTAAAGTTTGAGGAAAACATTGCGGGCTGCAAATGGGTTAACTCTAATGTTAGCAAAGGGCTGAGTTTACTTAGTTATAATCAACTTGATGCTTTGCTGCACGACTAATAACACACTCCTTGGATCTTTCTCCATGTTTGTGACTGTACTTGGAAAATAATTGCAAATAAAAAATGGTGTCTTTAGATGAAGTAACAGGTTTGGACTAGAGATGTGAGTGAGAAAAGAAAACAAATTTGTTGAAACCATGCAATTGTCTTTAACGTACAATTCAATCACAACTAGAGAGCGATAAAGCAAAAATGCATTTATTTGATGGAGTAACTGCGGGTTATCCTATTGGTCCCACATTAACCAATTTTTAGCTTATATTGAAAGCAAATAATAATAATTAAATACAAGACAATTGGTGTTACAATTAAGGTTTTCTGATGACATCTTTGTTGTTTTCATAAATGGGCCCATAAATTTTTCAACGCATTAAACCAATAACATTTTAATCTAAAATTTACCAAGGAACTAGTGACTGAATATCTAGATTTCTTTTTTGTTAAATATGTTTGCGGATTTATTAATTATGTCCCTCCTGCTTACATATTTACATCGATTACACTGTGCTGCGTTAATTTTTAGGTTAATAAAGTATTGACGGTTCTTAGTGTACTTTTTGATGCTGAATCCAAAACTGTTATCCGTTTTCTTCAATCAGGTCTAGTTTTTTGGCAAATTGCGTTTGAAATTTTTGACAACTTCAGCTTTCAGCGTTTGCGATTGAGATTTGTGGTGTCATAAAAATGATTTAGTTTTTGAATTAAGTTTTGATGAAACTTCAGTGACATCACAATGAGAAGAACATAACGAATACACCTGGTGCTTGAAAAGTTAAACATCTGAACTTGTTTTTACAGGCTAGTTTAGTGTGCAGTTTAGATGATTTGTTTTTACAGTACAATGAGAAAGTGCAAAAATGATCCAGACAGGTTCTGTTACATATGTGGCAAGGTCACCCTGCGCAGTCGCCAAGCAAAAATTACGCAGTTTGTTAAAAAAGCATATTATGCGTATTTTGGAGTAAAACTAGGCGATCAGGACAAGGCATTTGCTCCGCACATATGTTGTAGAGCATGCGTTGAAAACTTGAGATTATGGAGCCTAAAGAAAATAAAGAGCCTTCCTTTCGGTATTCCTATGGTATGGAGAGAAGGAAAAGACCATGTCACTGATTGTTATTTTTGCATGACCAACTTACAAGGTATGCTGATACTTGCACTGTATGGAGGCATTTTCATTAATTGCTTGATTTAAGAGTAAAAGTGTTCTTTTTCATTTTAGGAATAAACCGGAAGAACAAACAACATGTGAAGTACCCTGATGTTCCTTCAGCCATGAAACCAGTACCACATGGCCCTGGTATTCCTGTTCCAGAACCACCTGGAGAAATAAGTGAAATGGAGTGTTGTTCATCTGCAGCGAGCAAAGCAAGTGAACAAGACACATGGGATGCAGAGCAAAGTACAAGCCAACCGAAGCCTCTTACACAGCTTGAGCTGAATGACCTAACCCGAGATTTAAATCTCACCAAAGAATCCGCTCAGCTCCTAGGATCACGACTACGTGAGAACAACTTGCTAGCTCCATGCACCACATATTTCTGGTATCGGTATGAAGATAAATAGTTTAGAAAATATTTCAATTATGACGAAGACCATTCCCTAGATGATGTCAAGATGTTTCAGGATTAATATCAGCTTTGGGCATAGTATACAGTTCGGCAGAATGGCGATTGTTTTTGGACTCATCTGTAAAGAGTTTGAAGGTAGTATTACTACACAATGGCAATAAGATTGGTTCTGTTCCTGTTGGACATTCAGTGAAGCTCACTGAATGCTATGAAGACATGAAATACCTTTTGAAATCTCTTCAGTATAGCCAACACAAATGGAAAATATGTGGTGACTTAAAAATGATTTCAATACTTCTTGGGTTACAGGCCGGTTACACTAAACATCCATGTTTTTTGTGTCTGTGGGACTCGAGGGCTGATGATCGCCACTACACACAAATTAGCTGGCTACCCAGAACAAGTTTTACACCTGGTTTTAAAAATGTCAAATTTGCTTACTTAGTTGATCCACAAAATATTCTTTTGCCACCTCTCCACATTAAACTTGGTCTCATGAAAAACTATACCAAAGCACTTGATAAAGATGGCCCAACCTTCAAGTTCTTACAAATGAAATTTCCCCGCATCTCTGAAGCGAAGCTACGAGCAGGAGTCTTTGATGGGCCATAGATCCGTGAGCTGATGAAAGACGAAGGTTTTACTGCACACATGAGTGCAGTAGAAAAAAGAGCATGGACAGGATTTCGAGCAGTAATTTCAAACTTCCTTGGAAAGCATAGAATCCCTGATTATGAAGCACAGGTTAAAGAGCTGCTTGAAAGTTTTCAATCCCTTGGAGCCCGGATGTCTGTGAAAATGCACTTTCTGAGTTCGCATTTAGATTACTTTCCTGACAACTGTGGTGACTACAGCGAAGAACAGGGAGAGAGATTCCACCAAGACCTTCGCCATATGGAAGAAAGGTACCAAGGATGCTGGGATGTAAACATGCTTGCAGATTACTGTTGGTGCTTAAAAAGAGATCTTCCCAACACCACACATAGAAGAAAATCTTTGAAGCAACACTTTTTGTCAGCATAAATCATTTGTATTTATATTGTTATTGCATTTAATGTCGTAATATCATCATGTGCCGCACAACGCTTTCTGTGTTAAGCTATTTTGAACACTTCGTTTTTATTTCACACATTGATGTTTGCAAGTATTTCACATTTAAAACACATTTGTGATGTTAAGTGTTTACGTGTCTATAATGTAACATATTAACTTCTACTTTTAGGTTGAGCGCCGTTGAACAAAATTATGTGTTAGGAAGCTTTCTTGGTTAGTTGTAAGTGCCTTTATTTCAACTGTGTCATTATATTTTTGTAGTATTTAAAATGGCTGTCATTGCAAAAACCTTACATTCAAATAAAAATACCATCTTGCGAAAATTGACAACATGCATGACCAATTAAGCTACCCCAGAAATTAGTTTCTTTGTGCACAATAACGACCAAAGCTAGCATAATTAAATATGTGATAGAAAAAAAACTTGACCTGATTGAAAAAAACTGGTTGCATTTTTGAGTTCAGCGCAAAAAATCGATTCAGAAACAGTTAAAACATCTTTGACCTATGAAAAAAAATTTTCAAACGCAGCACAGTGTTATGATTGTTTTACACATAACAGGAAATTTATGTTTGTCATTAACATATCTTTATATTGCAAATAAAAATATGTAAGCGTTTGTTTGTTTAACATTTGTTTAACTATCGTATGTTTTCTTAATTATATAGGCCGCAGTTTATATGTGCTCTTTGCTCATTTTTTTGATAAGACCACTTGCAATACTAGATTGCATGATTCGGCCAAAATAATTTGATTCTTTTTCCAAAAATATCGCTTCGGACCAAATACAAAAAATATGATTTTGTACACCCCTAATTCTTTTCTCCAGTATACTTACTTACAACTCTTTTTTGATATAAAATTAACCTTTTTTTGAATTTGCTTACTTTTATTTTTCATTTACATATTAGCTGTATATTGTTGGACCCAATAAGATATTATTATTTTACAACAGAATCAGAGACTGTGATCCTGTTGATACTTGTCTTGATCATGTCCAACTGTACTTTCAGTCATCAAGCTGTAATGACGATATTGATTGTAATAACGGTAAAGTACCTCGATGGGAAATTATTTGTTTTATATAATGTAAACATTGTTGAATATTGTCTGAAAGGTATGCCAGCGATTACTTATAAGGAGATGTGCTTGTCAAACACAGTTTTAATTTCTTTCTTTTTTTGTTTTGTGGTGTGAAATTACTAAACTAAAACACTATCACAAGTTTCTAATTTCCGCATAGGCTTTTAAAAAAAATTTGGACATACCTTGATTATATACTTTGGCGTCTAAAATATAAACAGATTCGTTTGACAGCCAAGACTAAAAGTTAAGGGTTAAACTTACTCATTTAAACAACAATTCTTGAAGGCAGTTTTAACTGTACATTCCAGTTCATAAAATCAATTCAAGTTTTCATAAAAATATCAATTTTTGAATAAAATGAAAAATGAACTGAATAAATGAAAAATGAACTCCTGAAAAATCCGTCTTGAATTTGTTTAGAAATTGAGATAACAAGCTCATGGCAAACGTGGTCCCATTGGGAACTTTGCGCTAGAAATTTTGGAGATTGTATACCAGGATCTAAGAAAAGAAGAACCCGGGCTTGCTTGACAAATCTTTTGCAACAGTCTCAAGACTGTCCACCAGATGAATTTGGCTCAGTGAGTGATATATTTAATCCTAATGCTTTGTAGCACAGGGTTTACAGTAAGATATGAAAAATTAATAAGATTTCCTTTAACAAAGAATATGTTTTGTGCTACAGATGCTTATTTTGCTTCCTTTGTTTTTAGGTAAGTCCAACTGGCTTACAAATTCAGGAGTTTGACTGCATATGTACAAACCCTTTTCTTGAGGGACAAGGTAACTGGACTGCGTGGGGAGAGTGGTCAAGCTGTACAGCAACATGCCTTGGGTCAAGAACTAGGTTTGCTGTTTTGCCATTCAGTTTTGCCCTACTTTATAGTTAACAGTTTCACAGATTTAAAAATCATAAATAAATCAAAACATTTTGGGCCTGAACTCGTCAGCGGGTAAGAAAAATTTTGGAAATGCACTTTCCCGACTCAGCAGATTTAAAAGCATAATTGAAATGCAGTCTTCGATCCAGTTGCAGTTCTTTGATTTAAGTTGCTTGCCTTAATTTACTAATACAGTAGTCTCATTTTTAATTTGAATTACAACCAAGATAAGAAAAGTATTCTTGTGAAATCGAAACGCTTGTTTACTGGTCCTGCATACAAAGATGGTTTGTCTTTGTTGTTTTCAGAATTAGAAGCTGTAATACCACAATTGCTAAAGAATGCCTCATTGGTGAACCAACGCAAACAGAGGAGTGTGGAAAACAGGAATGTGATGAAGTAACAGGTCAAAATATAGTAAACTTCACTTTCACTATTTTAGCACTTGTATATATTTCTTTATTGTCACATGCTTTTCTGTACATGAAACACAGGTTATTTTGGAAACGGCTTAGTGTCTGATGCAAAAGTTTGTCTTTATGGAAAATTAATATCTGGATATTTGAATAATGATAGAAGGAAAGATCTTCTTTGCCACTATGAAGATGGTTGGGTGTAAGTGGGCATAAAAGTTGCATTAATGACTACTGCTTATGTCAGGGGTAGGGAAAATCTTCTTAGTCGATGGCCGAATTTCAGTTATCTGGGTTAGGTCGCAACTCTTAAATAAAATATTTTTTAGAGGCAAGCAATTGGTCAAAGGGTCACAGAAACCTGTTAAAAAGGACGCACTTTTATCCACCCCTGATTTTAGTTACATACGATTATTAATTTTTTATGTTCATTATGATATTCATTGGTAAAATAGAGTAGAGCAACTGGGAATCGAACCCAGCTTGCATATTTATGAGACGGGCACACTAACCTCTTCAGCCCCAACCGACAAATATTTAAATATTGTTTAGTTGCAGAAAACTTAGTTTTATGGTTTAAATTATTCCCTATATATGATCAAGATGCACAAACAATGTGATGTGATGCCGTTGTCACGTCATGTCACTTTACAACTAGTTTTATTACAACTCCATAGTATTGACACTGTAAGCGAGCAAAAGGCTGCTGTAGAATTTCCATTACCGGAATTTTAATGTTTCTGCTGCAAGTAAAAACGTTTATTTTAGGCGTCTGTACTTTGCTTCTCCCGATGGTAGGTACCCTAGTGTTTCATGGGAAGGAAAAACTGTGTTCTGCAAATTTTCGGAAAATATGAAATTGAATTATTTAAAGCTGCAAGAGTCATATGAGTATGTGGCTGATCTTAACGGTGATGGCATGGACGACTTACTGTGTCATTTGAAAAAAAGAAGGTATATAGTATTTGTTTTTTTAGTTTAGCGAAAGGAGTTTAACAGCAAAACACTGTGAACTGTTGAAAGTGTTGTAGTGTGGAAGTTGTAGGCAAATGAAATAATGTTTTGTTTTTACTGAGGCGCCCTGAAGTCGCTAACACCTTCGCTGGATTGTATCAGCATAGGCACTTTGTTGTTACTTCACTTCCACTGGGATAAAACTCATTTCTAGACCGTTCAAAAACAAAAAAACAGAGAAAAGTTATACTGAACAAATGGTAAACTGAAAACTTAAACTGACCATTCGTAGCCGACACGACAAGCAAGTAACAGTACACCAGTACGTTGTTGTTCACCAGTACACGACCACTGAACAGGAACAAGCATCGTTATTGCCTTGTCTATAGGGATTACAGCGGGAGATCCCGCTGGTTTCGAACTAAGGCTGAGAATTTAGCCGATTTTTTAATCGTTAGCCAGATGACATTAGCCGGCAGTTAGCTGCTATAGTCGCTAATTGTCATGTCCCATTGTTACCTGATAATTATTATTAAGAAATGTCATGAACTCTGATGTATTAGCAACTCATGTCAGTTTATCAGCGAAACAAAGCGTTTATCAGCTATTTTTTATTGGGTTGCAGTTTTTACGTGGTGCTGTTTAACAAGGGTGGAAGATTCGAAAGTAAACATGATTGGCTACGAACGAGACACTTTTGTAATGGTGGTCCGGACATATTGGCTGTCCATGACATAAACGGCGATCTTAAAGCCGACTTAATATGTGGTGATCATCGAAATGGATTCAAAGAAATACTCTTGAATACTTATAACTAAGAACAATTAATGAGAATTGGAATTCGACTTGTGAACAAATGCCCCGTATTGGAGCCAGAGAAGTTGACAGTGCTACACTCTGTTAAATAGCTTAGTCAAATGTATGATTGGCACGCAAATATGTTGTTGTTTGTTTATTTTTATTTTCTCGTTTTGATAGCTGCTCACAGTTTTTTATTATTTGGTTCTGCACATTGCTGTAGTAATTGTTCTCCAGGAAAAGGCAAATAAATACTGGTGTCGATTTCATTACTGTTTGAATTAAAAATTTACAGTTTACCAATACATTGCAGAATAAAAATGGGTAATCTTGTATAGATTGCGCAGTCATCAGTACTGTGGTAATAAAGGAAAGTTAACAAATCGAGAATTTAAGCCCTTGCGATGAAAATGTTACTTTATAATTTTTTTTTGTAAACAATTAAATTTTTAACGCATGCCATATAATTATTTTTGCTTTGTGAATTTCGGTTTGGAGCGCCACGTCTTCGAATTACTTTCAAAAATCGACATCTGTGACCTGTCTTCATCCAGAAAAGTGGGTGGCCACGGCATTGCGTCCACATGGGATTGCATCCAAAAGGGATTGAACCAAAAGTAAATTGCACACACACGGAATCAGAAGTGTACCTAGGGTTTTCAGTGCCCGGAGACAGAGGCAGTAGGCTACTTGCTCCCCCGCTCTAATCAAAATAAATGAGAAAAACGAACTCCGAAGGAGCAAACTGTAATGGAATTTGCTTACTTTCCGTGTTTGACCATACCTACCAATTACAATCCAATTCCATTTACCCTATCTGCTAAATGTTACTTTTGGACAAGAATTAAGTCTAAAGATTTTTAAACTGCTGCTGTATGTGGTTCAAAGAAAACACAAGACAGGTGAACGATACCAAAGGTCATCGTTAGATCAATGCTTTTATAATACTATTATAAGGCATTGATTAGATGTCGCAATTAAACTATTTGACTTTACTCGACTTTTTATTCCCCAATACAGTATAGGCTACTCGATTTTAGGCGTACTTAATCAAATAACGCATCTGAAAAATAAGAATAACAATTAATTGTTTTCGAAATCGTAATTACACATTCTTATTGCATAAAGTTTTGATCGATTTTTACTATTTACACAGAAAATAAAAACCAAGGGATTAAATTTGCACAATATACAACAGAAAATTGTTTGATTACATAATAGGCTATGATCACATTTTTTTTATTTGCAAAATAAAACTAAAGTCAAGGAAACTAACGACCGCACTCACAATAAACCGAGAGTCGGAAAAGCAAATTCTAATGTCCATTCCATTTAAGGTTATGAGTGAGAATTTTGTTTGATTTGATCGCCAGCGTTTTTTCTGACCTCTCAACATTACTTACAAAATTTTCAAATTTCTGCATGAACGGTAGTTTTTTAGCAAACTTTGCCCGGTTATATCACAAATACCGCACGTCAATCACAATGAAAAAACAGTTAGGTAAACAGAAGTCACTGTCATTTTGATCAATACCAAAAAATAATTGCAAAGTTTTATTATAAATTATTGGGTAACGAGCATAACCAGCCAGAAACATTTTCCCAAAACTCGAGAATAAATTTACTGTTACAAAACATGTGCGGTTGTAATAATGCCGCCGTAATAATACTATAGGCTAACTTAAATGCAGTATTGGTTGTTTTCATGATCACATTGGAGATCATAGATAGGTTATGGAGTATAACAAATTGGTGCTATGTAACGGCTAGCTGCTAGCATCTCACCAAACGGCAACCAATATCAATTTTGAAATATCGTCCTAACTTGTAGCCTACATGGTAGAGTAAGCAATTTTATTATCGTTTTAACAATATTTCATTAATTATTTATTAATATAGGCTAAATTTAAATCAAAATTTTTTTATATTCGGCTAAACAATCAAGCGCCTAAACACGGGAAAGATAGGTTAATTAAATGAAAGGCAGCCCAAAGCAAAAAAACGTAACGTTATAACAAAAGTTTTCCAATTAGCATAACCCCTTAAAACGGCAAACAGCGACTTTTTTTTTTTAAATGGATTATTTATTTTTTTCTTAAAACAAACAATTTTCTATTTTTTTTTAAATGTTTAGTGCAAAAGGGCTCAAGCTAACGTAGACCAAAAGTTTAGTGAAAAATCTTCCCAGGAGATTGGACATCTCCTATAGCCTACTGTGTAGCAAAATATCAACTGGTTGTGAATTGGGTTCACACATGGTTTGACTAATTAGCACAAAGTGGTTGTACAATGTAGATCTTGTGATAAATCAAAGTGACCAGGCAGGTTTGGTCATTTGTAAAGATAAAAATATTTTTAAAATAAAAAACTTTCTACCGTTATAAATATAATTGAAACGGGATAAATATAAATAAAGGTGATATAAAGCTTTCTACCTTTCAAATCTGTTCGGTTTTAAGCAAACTAACCTACTGCTATTAGTGGAAAATACAGAACGCTTCTTCCATGTTCATGAAGATTTAGCTGCGAACAAGCATCAACCTTACATGTGAAGAGACCCTTTTGACTTAAGAGGGTTTCTTAACTTAATTTACCGGTTGAATTATTTGACTCTATTGTTGCGTGCGGTTAGAATACTCTCACATTTGTCGGCGGAAAGGTTTTAATATTACAACAGAAACAGCTCACAAGAAAAGGTGTTTATTATAGGTGCTGTACACTTTCTCAATAATACGAATAACCAAAAACATAAGTAATACTACTGCTTATAAGATGTCTATTGAGTTGCAATCACCATGGCCAGCTTAGACAACTCATCTGTTGATTTCTATGATTCACTCGGCTAACTCTGCTCGCTGGTAGAAGTTCGAGCTTATGAAACGATCAAAGGATGGGAGTTAAAATGTTCGACATAAAAAACACAGCAAGTCGTAGCAGGTGCAGCGTACGAAACAATATTTTGACAATGTGATATATATATAGCTAAAGGCTTAAAGCTGATACATTGGGACATAGATATATAATTAATTAATCTATGTTAAGGTTCAGAAGCGGGCATTCCCAATAAAGACTTTTTATCAGCATAGATGCTGGAAAACAACCTGGGAACGTATTAAAAGGAGTGTTCACACGAAGTTATTCAAAGCAAGTTTCCAAATATCAATCGACAGTTGAAGTGTTTATTAAAAGACAATTTCATAAACTTCAACCAATAACTAGAAAACACTTTTGCAAGAAATGATGTAATGATATTAAAACATACTACCCAGGTCGCTGCACATGCAGTCTTGAACGTAAGCCGCACTATTTTTTTACAGATAGAAGAAAATTTTCATACAGCCGGGAAGAAATGTGCCTTTTATTTCCACCATAATTACTGTAATCAGGATGATTTCGACTTAAACCTAACTGACTGATACCTGTGGTATTTTTCTTTTATTTATTTTTCTCGTCTTCTATGTGGGAGACGACAAATTGTGCTGACGTAGGTGGTCGCAAACATGTTAGCAGTTAATGACAATAATTTTTACAAATTTGACAAGCAAATGTGACAAGGCCTTCAGGTCAAAAACGTGCATTGCGGACCAATATGAGAACGTAAAAAAGTTATTAAGCGTCAGAACGGTCACCAAACCTAAATTGCAAAACATATAATTTAAACACGTTTAATATTAAACAAAATTTAAGCTGGTAGTTTGGCAGAAAATAAACGTTATTTCACCGTCAACATGGAACCGACATGTGTGTCTGGATGGAAGAAAAAAAACCCACTAAAATGAACTCCATCCATGGGATCTGAACGGCGACAGGCCACCCTTTATAAATACATAATTAATACATTAATATACAATACATTAATTTATTAATAAAGGGAAGCATTCTTCGATGCTAGCATTAATATATCAATCCTTTGGGGTGACTTTGCTGGGTGACTGCTTCCTGCAGTCAACGGTGAAAACTGGACGAGTAAACACAAGTTGCCAAAATGCGGTTGTGCTGTGACGATATCTACTTCGTCAGCAAAAAAAGAAAAAAGAATCACGGCTTCGTTTTGTCGGTCACGCGAGAGAGAGCGACACCGTAAACAAGTGAATAGAACTGGTATAAGCCGAGATGAGCAACTGGTTAAATAGCATTTGTCCACGTAGAGAGGATTAGTCAGGCACAGATGTGTAGATGTGTGCTGTAGCAAAAAAAATATTCCAACGACAGTATTGCTACTCAATTGTGACAAACTATGTAGGATTTCAAAGGCAACCAGAATCAAGTTTGCTTCACGAGAATAAAATATTTATTACGCTGTCGCAGTGTTGCTTGTCGAAAAAGCAACTCTAGGGATTTGATTCATCACAGCAGATCGCTTACTTTGTCTACTACCATACGAGATCTACAAACGAATATAGGTCAACCGGAACGGAACTCGTTGTAGAGTAGGTATAAGCTGAGAAGGGACGGTACTATGATCGTTTAACTGGTTTCTGACGGAAAATGGTGAATTACACCTGCAATTTATTCTTTACGTAGCGTTGTGTTTCAGCGCAATATCCGCAGGGGCCGTTTTCATTAATACCTCCATTATAAGAAGTATTTTATTGCCAATTACTAATAATTGTCATCTCCAGAAGCTATAAACCAATGGCAGCTTTTATTGTACCGGCAAAAAATTACATTCAGAGTTTTTTCTTACTTAAATAAGCGTTTATAGCAACCCTGGATCAGCTCTTTAAACAGCGGTCTGTACAGAGGCAAATGACCACTGGGTCAGCAAACTGCACTATACGCTAAATGTAAAAAGTGAATAAACCAGGGTCGGTTTGAACGGTTTAAAACATTTCGTATAATTTGCCGGTGATAAAGTCGCTTTGTTTATAAACTACGGCAATACTCTTAATAGGTGGTCACACAACGCTTTGCTGTGTGTTAGTGTATATATATTGAATAAAATTCAGTGAGTAATTGCTGTTGCTTACAAGTAAAATCTTGTTTAATGGATGTCGCTGCGAAAGCCCCGAAATGTAAACAAGTACACGTGGAAGTGTGAATGGCGGGCGAACAATGCCCACTTTTCTGAAAGTTTGTATACTGTTCGCTCATTGTATTTAGGCCTTTAGGGTGTATTTTACTCCTGTCTCTGCATGCGCAAGCTGTTTAGCCTGACAACAAAGGAAACTCACGGCAGTTTCCGCACTCAGCGCTTGACCTAGAATACATTTACTGGTATGTAGATTAGAGCAACCGGCATGATTTCAAGTGGGAGAAACGCACAAGAAGTCATCGTTGGGCGATGGAATGTTGTACGAAAATACGATGCGCAACAGACCATGACTGTGAATAAAGACAGCCCAGTGGTTGAGAGTCTCAACTTGAGACTGTTTGCAATGAAAGTGCTATGTTTCCTGGGAACATGAAAAAAATGTAGCGTTGGTCATACCGTATAATACCGTACTCTAGACACAAACATATCTAATTCTAAGCACCACGCATGATAAAACGTAAGCATGACTCGAAAACCTATAACGCAATGCGATCTGTGCTGACCAATCGAGCATCAGGTGTTTGCATATAAAAATGACCTACTTACTTCATGATTGTCTTAACGGCATTGACTACGCTCATGCTTTGTACCATGCTATGACTGGCGATCAAACGAGCTTACTACATAATTTATCGGTCACATGCAGTTCCTGTTCTTTCCTGCTGGTTTTATGCTGTCGCATTCTCGCTCTCAGTTTTGGTTACCGCTGACAAGTTAGTTGTATGTTGGACAAAATGCCAGCTGGTCCTGTTGATATTTTTGCCTTTAAACGTATTTCCTTGTACCGCCTTATTTGCGGAATAAGTATTGGTTGTTTCAATGTTTGTCGGATCGAACAAATATTGAAATTATATTACCTGTATTTTTTAAAAAGCAGTTGTTGTAGTGCCGTGTAAAAATTTATGCTGGTAAATGGCAGAAACAAACGGAGAAACGGCTGCTGCCGCACGCTTGTTAAAGAAAGATGAAACATCTTCAGCGCCGCTGCAGGTATTCTAAAGCTATTTATCTGTGTTTTAAACAAAAATTATTTACCTCTAAAGTTAAAAATTATATGCTATTTTTGCTGAGAACAAATTAGATATATGCTTATTAGATACAATAAGAAAATAAAGGTAATCGCTGTTTGCAGCATATTCATTGAATGTTAATGATTTTTACAGAACTCAAATTTCTGCATGTACGCGTTGTTGGTGTCAGTGTCATCTGTAATGATGTCCACCGGCATAGCTGTCGGTGCCTTAAATGCTTTAATGACAGGCGTTCTGCAAGATTTTTACAATACTACCTATAGTGTAAGTTTAACAGCTGTATGTTGTAAACAATAAGCTCATGCCACTGCTATTTCTTGCCCCGCCCCTGACCGACTTCTCTTGAATTACGATAAATAATGCCTGTTAGTTAAGTTTAACTTTTTAAATTGTTGTTTAGGATAGGTATGGCGAAACCATGAATAAAGAAACTTGGGATCTTAATCTTGCCCTGACAGTGTCCATGATGCTTGCTGGAGGATTTGTCGGCGCTCTTTCCATCCGTTTTATCCTCGCCTGCTTAAGTCGCAAGCAGTCTATGATTGTTATGAATATGACCAACATCGCTTCCGTGCTGCTAATAGTGGTCGGTGGTCGGTTGATTCCTTCCTATGAGGCTATGATTGTCGGCCGTTTCATTATGGGACTTGCCAGCGGATTTGGGATGAGTTGAGTGAACCAAATCCTAAGAACTCAGTTAAACTTTGTTTTATCTTTGCTACAATAGGTTTAACAGTTATTACCGAAAAAGACCAAATTCTAGTAAAGGCGAATGATGATATGAAGTTGAATGCTGTGATTCTTTTTCAGATTTGATTCCTATCGTGGTAGCCGAGATTTGCAGCTTTTCCCGACAACCTTTTTATTTGAGTTTAATTGGACTTAATTTGTCATTCGGTGGTGTTGTCGGCCTAGTTTTGGGTTTTGCCAAGGCAAGTGTTGTAATTTGTCGTCTTAGTACATAGCCTTTGGGTTTACTCAGTTAAAACGTGGATTATGTAAATCATGTTAAAATTTCTGAATAGGTGCGGGACAAAGCGATACAAAATTAAATGAGCTTAACCGCATTTCATGATAAAATCGGCACCGCTTTTATGTTAACGATGACAAGTGTTAGGAGAGTCATGCAAGCTCCTAGGGCTTGGGCTCATACCATTAAATAAGAATTTTGTCGCGCAGAAATCAATGTTTGCCGTTAATGATAAAATTAACCAGGTCAACTAAGAACATTAGTATTAAAATTTCTAAACAGTTACTCGGTTGTTATTGTTGTAAACGCAATCCTTTGATAAATAAATTATTAAGTCTTTAACAACCCGGCAAAAGCTGTAATCGCTTGCCCAAATCCTGCTTGGAATTTTCGCTGAGAGACTCCTTGTTATATATCTTACAACTTGATGTTTTGCTGACAATGGCAGCATACCAGCATGCTGTCACTTCATTATGTTTTCGGTCAGAAGAGTTCGTAGCGCACGATTAGTCGCGACCTCGCTTGAACCAGCCATTTGCGTCATTATTTGTTTGTATGTTTGAATGATCTTTATCCATTATTATTGGTGAACTTATACAGTAGGTTATGGTTAAAAACAAAAGTGCTTGGTAACACTTTAATGTTCCTGCGGAAGAACAATTAGCAAGTATTCTTTGTCGAAACGGAAATGATATTGGTATCTAGTCCATGAGAATGGTTTAATGGGCTTGTTAAAGTACCCTTCTCATGTCTCAAATTTTGTTCACTATGGTTAATGACCCGTGAAATTTCACGGGGTGCATGACCCAACCGTTTATTTTGATCGTTATTCATCTGCAATTTCTGTTTTCAAACTTGTTAAGAGGCCCACAAGTATTGAGAAAATAAAAGCTTGATTCAATGACAAACCGTAAGTAGGTGAATAATAAAGTTTCGCCAAAGCGGTTTGATTTCTATTGTCCAAATAGCTATGCTCATTTACCTCACACTTCAAACTAATTTAGTCCCGTTTGTTTTTAAAAAGAGTACTTATTTTCTAAAAAGCAGATTGTGTCAAATTTCACTCTCAAGTCCAGTTAAAAATGTTGCGATTGGTTTTCTAGAAAAATATTTATTGTTATCAATTTTGTAGGATTAGTGAAGTTTAGAGGATATTCTGAGGTATATATACAAGAAAAGCTTTGTGCCTTTTCCACGAAAAGGACATTGTTTGTATGAATGACCGATGCTAAAAATATTGTGTTTATCACAATTTTCAGGTCCTGGGGACAAAAGAATTATGGCCATATCTGCTCTCTGTTTCCGCCCTTCCGTCTTTGATTTACCTTGTGTCGTCGCCATGGTTACCCGAGTCCCCGTCTTACCTTCTGCGTAATGGAAAAAGAGAGTCCGCATTTAAAACTCTTAAAAAACTTCGTGCAAGTCCCAAAAATGTAAGTACGAAAACCGAACTCTGTATACATATGTGCCAAACGTTATTTACGATAATTGCTGATTTTTTTGTCCACCATCATCGCGATGTAAGCGGATTGTGTGTCGTTATCACCATAATTACGGTCATAGGTTGCCTTTTCTGTTGGTTGTTTCAAGCCACTGCTATAGCTATGTTGCTGTTTAATGGATTTAGTGGCTGATAGACTTTGCTCCGTAATGTTGTTTTTTGCAAAATGTTAGCCACGAAAAAAATTTGAAATTTATTCTTGCTTTGTCGTAGGCAAACATGTTGTCAATATAATTATAGAAAAAGTCGCACAGAGCTTCAAAAACTATAGTTTATCGATCTTACCCTATTATAACAGTTTTCGTCTATAAATTAATAAGTAAATAACAGTAACTGAGTCGGGGCTTATGCAGGTCAATGGTGGGAAAACCAGTGACTGTTGTAAATTACCTTGTAACTCTTTATCATCCACTTGTGCCACACAAAACCTTTATCGGTGATGACAAGAAACAAAAGATAAGGACATGGGAATTTTTGCACAAGTTGATATTACTGTTCCTCAAAACGGTCCAACAGTTTATCTGTTTTGTGTCGTTTCTTTTATCTTGTCATATACTGCGTTGATCTGATCAATTTACTTTCACTCATTAATGAACTCTGACTCATCGTCGGTTTGTAATGTCATACGCCATATACATCACATTAATGTTTTCTACGAAGTGGCCTATTTCTTTTGTGTGTATGGTTCCAGGCAGTGTGATGTTATCGATGTTGTCCAATGTGATGTTATCGACTAGGAATGTTTTCAACCACCTGCGTTCAAACTATGATGCATGACGCGCTTGGCAACATATGGCGCGTTGAATATAGTCTGGTGTGTAATGCAATATTTCCGTTACAGGAAGAAATTGATCGGGATTTGAATGCAATTGACGCCTTTCATAAATCGGCAGGTGCGGCACAACAAATTTCTCTTTCGGAAATATTCCGGAGCAAAAGATACGTCAGACAATTGATTTTGGTGATCGTGGTTTTCATTCAAGGTTGGTTGTGAACAAAACACCATTTGTTGGTGTTGTTGCATGTTAAAATATAGGTGGTGAGCGATGGCTACAGCGAAACGTTAACCCTTGCCGTTTTGCTGGTCACTATTTCGCCGAAAGAATTTTACTTATTTGAGTATCCTACTGATTTAAGCATAATGTAAATCCTACATAATGTAAAAATAACGACAAGCAATTTAAGTCCTACTACCGTCTGACCTAACTTCGTACAATAATATGTAACTTATTTTTGGCAAATATCCTACTTTTATCATTCTTTCAATTGGTGAAAAATCGCTTCGTCGTCGTTATTATATTTCAGTGGATATGCTATAGAAAATACTTGAATACTTATTACTTATTACAAATTGTTTGCTGCTGATTGTCGACTCGCACAAATTTGTTCCAACATTGCTCCAACTACTTGTAAATTTAGAAGAAATCAGTTCCTACGTCATTAATAATCGCATTTCCAACGAAATAATGTTGAATATTTGTGGTTTTAAGTTGCTTCAGGCTGTTTGCAGCGAGTCTGTACGTTTTACAGAATATTCTATGATATTATGACTTGTTTATAATTCAAGAGAGCTTGTTTCATAAGCTGAGGAAATGTAACTGGTATTTTCTCAAATAAGACAACAGCTTTAAAGCTTCTTAACGTTAAATACAGATCTTCTTGAAATTGAAAATAAAATTTTTAAAATACCTCATTTGCATGCGCTTTGAAACATTATCGAGGAGCAATGGTAAGCAAGGAAACGTTGGTTAACCTGACGCTTGCGTGAGGCATATTAGCGTATCAAGTTGTTTGAACGTTAATTAAATAACAGCAAATGCATTGAAGGAAATTTATTGGTAATATCACGTCGAGTCAGGTCACACAAAAAACGTTTTCGTTATCAAGAAATCTTCCAGTGTTCACAAAACTGTTCCATTTATAGCTACACCGTACCCTTATGTGGATAAACAAGGCTTGGTTTTCAATTGCATTTTATAAACCTTAACACGCCATATACGACAGTTGTAGAAGGAAAACACACACAGGAGGTTTCATCTCACGCTTGGGGACATTCCAAGCTATATTGATATTGCCAATGTTCGCAGGACTTGCGGTTAATTGTTCGCTCAGCATGTTTGCTCAGGGAATTTCCGATCTGTAAAGTCTTGTGTTGCAAACGTAAAAACTATTTCAAGTCGATTCATTACATTGGTGCTATTTGATGATGCTATTTGCTTCGGTGAACATCTACCGTCTGCTGACACCTTATAATGGGACATTTGCGATATTTTTAGACAAGATCATAAACTCATAATGCAATGAAATGCTTACGTATACATGTCACTGTATGTGTATTACAAAGTGCATTAAATCTTGAACTTTTGCAAGTAATTGTAAATTTAAAATGTTTATCAGAATTGACAAGGACGTTATGTCAATAAGCTAATATACAACACGGAAAGGAAAGAACCAGTTGATAACAAATTTAAGTTATGAACCATTGCAAATTTTTACATGATACGTTATTACAAGTGATGTATTCCATGCGCTTGGAAATATGTGAGTTGCAACTTTACAACATACGTCTGACGTATCTTGCTGTGATTGCGTAAGAAAAAACTTTGAGCACGTTACTGTTATTATTAGCATTTGCTCCAAAAATTTGTAAAATAATAAAAGTAATGCTTAAAAATTTTTCTGCTTTATACATTTTGCAATGACGTCGTATGCACACACAGTACGTTGGTCCCTTCACACGTTTTAAACAAACTTCAGTTCGGCGGGAATGTCCGTGTTTGACCATTTGGCGAAAGACATTAACAAACAAATGTAATTTCGGGAATCGCTTTTTTCTTAACAAACTAAAATATGACGACGTGGCAAGATCCTGCTTCAGGCTCTTTGCTCATCACTACCATTAACGTTTTGGGACGAATTGAAACGCGAATACATTCATTTTCTTTACGTCAGATTAATATCCTGGGAATGAAACGACGAGTGCCAAATGCCAAGCAATGAGAAATATTATCATAAAGTTACGAATAAAAATACGGAATTCAAGAATACATTATATGAAAAAAAATAATTAACGAAAGACTTTAAATTAAGCTGAAAAACGAAAACTAAAGGTAAAAATGTCCAATGGTTTTGAGCTTGCCAACACAAGGTTTATATAAAGTTAAACATTATGTACGGCTGTACAGTAATAGAAGTCGTCTTGTTTAAACAATATTCAATTCTAATATTCAACAGTGTTAGAATTACGTCAACAATCGTGGTGTAATTTTGCAAGTAACAGAACTTCATCCAAGAGAAAGGAAATACGCGCAGATCTACCCGAGGCAGGATCATAGCAGAACAGTAAGTTGCTGTAAAATGCCTGACTTATTGTGTAACCACAAACTACGATAAACGAAATGAGCTTTTGAAATAGTCTTGAATAGTTACCATCCTAATTGGTCGCTTTGCATAGATAAGATGAGAGTAGCAACCTTGATATTGCACAGACGATATTTTGTTCTGATCTTGACGTATTGTTTGCTCATAATGCGAGTGTAACCTACACAGTATAACGCATGATTCCGAGAAACAGTAAAGATTTAGTTTCCAAATCAAGCAAAATTAACCTGATGCAAAATTCGATAGTTCAACCAAATTTGAAGAAGATTTACCTTTGAAGTTCTTATTGATATTGATGATATTGATATGATATTATTGATATTGATATTTTATTGTTGTAGATTTCACAATTAAAGAAGATCTTTCACTTCATAATATCATGGAATCTTTGGTTGAGATTATAAAGCAAATTCTGCAAAGCATCAACTTGCTACAAACAGCCAAAAGTAGCTTAAAAGCACAAATGCTTAAAATGCTTTCGATATAGAAACAAATTATCGATGACGTAGGTAGCACCTGAGGTGTTTTTGTTCTAAGCTTACTAGTATTGGAGCAATATCTTGCCAAATTTGGCCGCATATTGTTGCGAGTCGACAATCAGCAGCAAACAATCTCATTCGACTGCCATGAAAATATAATCGCTTGACATTCACCAGCATTCCAATTGACACCTCACGTAACCAGTCACATTAAAAATAAAAAGAATGTATCAAAAAATACAAAAGAAAAACCTAGTTTGGCTTAACAACGCCATGTATTTTGTAATTTAAAACGATACCAGAAGTGGGTATCGTGTTTACAGCAGCATCGTGGGGGCATTTCCATATAAATGAAAAAGCTGATCTTAAAAGTCGCATAAACACTCAGTGCATAACAACACTTCACTGCAGACTGAGCAAGGTATGTAAGACCACAAACCACAACTCATCACTATTTAAGTAATCTGAACAAATCTTTGACTTATTTGGACTTTTAAGATGACCGTTAGTGACGTAGCACCTGTTTGTGCTGCTTTTTCTAATTTGAAAAGTCACTCAGCAAATTCCTGACCAAATTTAGCCACATAGTTTGCCAGCTTACGTCTTTATAACCAGCAAGGCTGTAGGATTTGTTCCAGATTAAAGATCTTATGCGACTATATAGGTCGGTGATTTTAGAGAAATCCTGTAGCTGCTGATAAGTTTACTTACAAGCTAGACTTCAAGAGAAAGCTGTTTATGAAATAACTTTTCAGAAAAAGGTCGCTATGTGTTATCGCTAGGACCATTTTTATTTTGACCTAAAAAAATTTTTTTTTGACTTTATTTTTATCAAATTTTGACTTTATTTTGACCTAACGAAATTGCTTATTTGTAGAGGCCACAGTTCTTCCTCCAGTTACCCAAACATAATATTTTGTCGATTTCAGACCCAAACGTAATATTTTGTCGAAAAGTCAAGGTGTTTTATGGATTATAAAAAGTGTGTCGTGTTTTTTGGCGATAGATTTAGGTAGCTTGTGTTATTTTGTCCTTGTGAAAAGGGGGTTTGGTGACAGTTAATCACGCGACACTTAATCACGCGACACATAATCACCGACACATAATCACTAGGACATTTAATCACGCGACATTTAATCACGCGACACATAATCACTAGGACATTTAATCACGCGACACATAATCACTAGGACATTTAATCACGCGACATTTAATTGTCACGGACTTTGTTCCCACATGTTGTTACTTATCATCGTATTTTCGTTTGAAGCGAGCGTTTTTACCAATCAGCACCGTGTACGCGTTTGTTGAACTATTTTAATCACGTGTTTTGGCACCTTGGTTGTATATAAAGATTGTGCGATTTTAGTAGTGGAGAGTCTGAGTCGGCGTCTGGCTGAGACCAATAAAATGTAGCTTTTCGAGGATCGTCGGTTTGGTTTATTAGCGTGATAACGCTACTCAGTTTCACAGTGGAAAGTGACTCACAGTTATTGGTGTCGCGGTTCACCGTAAGCGTGAAATTAAAACCTGGCTAACTGAGCGAGAAAATAATCGTTACATAATCACACATTTACAATATTTTTTTACATTTACAATTTACAGCAATGTTATGCATAGGAAATGTAAGCAACTGCACTTCGGTTGTTATACGAGCCTGGCACCGACTTTTCTGGTAGAGTTTGCAACGCCACTGAATCGTTCCGTTTGCGTACTCACGGTGTTTGACAAACTCGTACTGTTTGTGCAGCACCGATTGATTCCCTTTCGATGTTAAGCTAAACTGCACTGTCTTATTAGTCATAGTAGCCCTAATGTCCGTTCGCCCCGACATTTCTGGTAGAGTTTGCCACGCCACTGAATCGTTCCGTTTTTATTAGTCATAGTAATGTCCGTTAAATTAAAATAATCACGATTTACAACGGTAAGACAGCGGCAGGCTATAGTATAGACAAAGACACTGTATAAATGTCGTGTGATTAACTGTCTAGTCATAGTAATGTCCCCTGAATTGAAATAACCACGAGTTACAACGGTAAGACAGCGGCAAGCTATAGAGTATAGACCAAGGGTCCGCAACCTAGGGCCCGCGGGCCGTATCCGGAACGAGATTGTCTGTAGATTGGACTAGTCGTTATAGATACAAAGAGATGTGGCGGTCGTGATAGTAAATTGTAATAATTTATTCATTGGCATTGTTCCAGAGTTCCAAACCGACACAAAACAAGTAGCATTGTATTTTACGGTGTAACGTTTTGATGGTACTTTGGTCAAGAGCTTCGGTGACAATACAGTAGAATAATGTTAGATATTACATAGGTTATACTTTCGGACAATATAACAATTAGACTTTATGAAGCTGGTGTTGATTTAAAGAAACATTATAGAGAAAGCTGGCGCAACGGAGTCAAAACAATTGTCGGGGAGTCGCATCCAAGTGATTATGTGTCGCGTGATTAAATGTCGCGTGATTACGTATCGAAGTCGCGTGATTAAATGTCCTAGTGATTATGTGTCGCGTGATTAAATGTCCTAGTGATTATGTGTCGCGTGATTAAATGTCCTAGTGATTATGTGTCGGTGATTAAATGTCGCGTGATTATGTGTCGCGTGATTAAGTGTCGGTACACCGAAAAGGGCACTTTGCCTCGATTTTCTCCGCATGGTAAATTCTAATAAACAGCAAATTAAACAGGGAATGCTTGTTGTTGCTCCAATCCAGCTTGATGGCGTTTACTTTTCCTGTGGCTTTCAACAAAATACTTTTTATCGCACTTCACTATAATCTCGCAAAAATTGCACCTTAAATCACCCCCGGGAGTTGCATTAAATTCATCAGAAAAATCTCGACAAATCTGTCTAACTTTTGCTGAAGACGATTTAGCTTGCTTAGGCATTTTTGTACAGTATTACAGAATGTCAGTAGGCTATTCCTAAAATCCAAACTGTTGATCTTCGAAAAGACCACGTTTATGAAGAGGAAGTGTTTTATAAGAATTATTTAAATACGTAACAATGAATAAACAATGGACAATTTGCGATAAAAGTTACTGCTGATCCAAGTGGGCATTGTGACTTATTTCCTGCTTTTATGGGTTAATATGGTTTAATTGTGTCGCAGTTCCTGATTTACAATGCTTCCACGAGGATTTTTACAAGAATTACTCTCAAGAAACACAAAAACTTTGTAAAAAGCCATATTTTGACAAATTTTGACTTTATTGAAAATTTTGACTTTATTGTAAATTTTGACTTTATTTTGACCTATAAACTTCTTAGTAACAATCCCCTAGGTGCTGAAAACAACTTTATTCTTTGATTCGTGGTCAGACGAGGTCCTTAAAAATTTTTGACTTTATTGACTTTATTGACTTTTGCGGGCCCTAGTTATCGCCATTGTTGTGGCCTATTCTGCTATCTTTGGTAACAATAGCCATGAAGGTAAAATCTATGTATCAGTTGAGCTTGTAGTACACTTGCACCATACATCAACTTTATAAGCAGAGAAATTTGTTTGAAAAACAGAGGTTTGTTTTTATGTGTATTAAAACAAACTTAACTAGATATTTTTCAGGTTTATCGAATTAAGCTCACTTGCATGTAAAATGGTGGTGTTTGTCAAAATTAG
The DNA here is from genome assembly GCF_947623445.1 of Clavelina lepadiformis. Classification (NCBI taxonomy): domain Eukaryota; kingdom Metazoa; phylum Chordata; class Ascidiacea; order Aplousobranchia; family Clavelinidae; genus Clavelina; species Clavelina lepadiformis. Next base: position 24,782,666 of record NC_135241.1, read on the forward strand.
TTCAGTTTTTTTCTTTCTGGTTTTCGTCACTTCCATTCAAGGTCAAGGTGAACAAATTTGTTTGAACTTGCAACGTGAACCCTCAGAACGTCCTTTGTCTACCACCCACCAAGGACCTCCAGGCCGACGTGGACCCCGAGGTGCTATTGGACGGCAAGGAACTAGGGGAAATCCCGGTCCTCCAGGACAATGTGTTTGTGATTTGACCGAAGACGAGCAAAAGAGGTTAAAACTCCTCATCAATCTTAACAGAGGCAAGTAAATTAATCTTGTGTAATTTATTTAAAGAGACGAATATATAGGAAAAAATTGACTTTTTAATTTCAGTTGAGCTTTGTCCACTTGGCATCAAAAGTGGAAGAATTCGGGATGCTGATATGACGTCGTCGTCTGTGTATTCGTCAACATATGCAGCTCATCTAGGAAGATTGGATGGATCTGGAGTTTGGCTTGCCAAACCTTCAGAATGTAAGAACATCTCGAAGAAGTTTTTTGACTTTGTAAAAAGTATTTTAGAATTGTTCATCACTTGTTTTCACAGACCACCGTGGGGCTTGGATCCAGGTTGACATGAAAACTCCCACAACTCTGACTGGTGTCGTCACTCAAGGTAGAGAAGGGCATAGCCAATGGGTGACCAGTTACAAGATTTCTTTCGGGAGTTCCCCGGATGAATTAGAATTCATCCAGGATAATTACGGAAACGACATCGTGAGTATTGTGACGTCATTATGTAAGGTGTTCAAACTTTTAAAATACTTTTTTATTGTTTAACAGATTTTTGAAGGAAATACAGAGCAAAGCAGTCACGTGCTCAATTTGTTTCCTCGCCCAATCACAACAAGATACGTCAGACTTGTGGCAAGAGAGTTTGTCGCACGTATTGCAATGCGTATAGAATACGTCACTTGTTAAATATGCGTCATCAAATGTTTTATAACTGAGGCTTGTTGTTATTAATCACGTCCTTTGCATGTTGTTAACAGTGTATATTGATTTAAAGAGAAAATGTTTGAAACTTTAATTATCACAAGTATTTGAGATTTACAAGCGTTGATAACCAGAATTAAATGTTTAATGCACATTATGATACAGTTGCAAAGACAAACGTAAGATTTTAATTTCAATTGATTTTCTTGTGTGAGTAAAACGTGAAGCAATAAAATCAGGGCTAGTTGATGGTAGGTGTCTTTTTAAACGAATAGCGGAACTAGAAAAGCAGTAAATATACAAATATATATTGTATATGTAAGCTTTTATTATTTAACACGGTGTAAAACTGGTTAACAGAAGATGTTTTAAATCTTATGTTGCCTAGTTACAAAGCAAAGTTTTCCAGAATACCATTTCGCTACACAATCATGCTGAGCTAATGAATACCAACAATATCCCGGCAACATGCAAGCAAATTGTGTGTGGCCTTTTAAAGCTTTTTAGACAGCTTTCGCATTCAGATACATTCTTTGCGAGCTGAATCAGTCCAGCAATTAGCAACAAATTGTCTTGATGAAACAACAAATTTGAAACAACAAACTACAGGCTTTCATAGATGAGACATTCACAAGGTCAAGTTTTTCATTTATGTTGTAATCTAAGCTCAAATGTTTGACGCTGGAAGTGGAGAGACTGCTTCCTTGGGAGTAGCTTGAAACATGCCCATGCCAAATGCTGCTGCTAATAATTTGCATAGATATTTATCCTGGTATAAGAACATGGTGCCAACGATTAGATAAGGCCATGACACATAACATAAGTTCTTAATCATGATTGTGGTTAATTTTTGTAATCTTGTTTTTCGTTACTTGGTTTTACTGGACATTTCATGTTTTATTACTATTCTTGTTTATTTACATGTGGCGTGAAAACTTAAAATTTCCCATACCAGCTACCAAAATGATTTATCTCCGTTTTGTTTTGCGAAAGCGTTTTCAGGAAAGACTTGATTAAACATCAATCAAACTTGTCAGCTTGCAAATGTTTATCATCGTTGACTACCATCTCATCCATGGACACATGCCCATGGCCACTCACAAGCAATTATGACGTCACACTGCCATTTTCTCAAAGCTCTTGGTTACATAACCTTCAACATTTTGCGCTTCATCGTAGGCTTTAAGAATGTTTCTAGACAAAATGAACATGTCTGACGCAGGTATGTTTAGAAATAAGTAAACGTGGTAATTTTCCTAGACACTTGTGGGCACTTCTTACAGCTCAATGAAAGCCAGTGTGAGAGTTGTATAATTGTATAACTGTATAATGTGTGTATAATGTATAACTAAAAAACATCTACAAATATCACAGTTAAATTAAGCTTTTAAATGTATTAACTGCTAAATTACTCCAAATCACAAATATGTCAGAAAAATTTTCCGAAAAGGTGGCGGTACTTTCTTAAAATAGGTATGATATTTTCTCCTTTGATGATTGACAGCTTGATGATTGACATCTTGATGATTGACAGTTATACCAAGAGTACACTCATAGGATTAATATCAGCCACCGTTGTTAGCGCTAGTGTAGTGAGCGGCACAATAACCTGGAAACACTAATAGCAATAAATGGATGAACAACGACCAGGTCTTATTTCTATAAAGATAATTATCTTGGTATGAAATGGCAATTTGATACAGAAAGCCAGAGGCGACCAACAAAAGCTACGTTTAATATTGATATTACCAAGATTTTTGTGACATGTTTAAATTTAACAGACGATTATAAGTGAGACAAACCGGTTAAATAACCGTTACATCAATAAATATTGCAAGTTACAATTCTGTCTGGCGGCTTTGCATTGAATGGATTAAGTGCAGCTATGACGTAGCGCGTTCCATTATGAGCTTCACTTTCAATAGCAACCGTCTCTTATTGTAAAACTTAAGTCGAAAGAATGATGTTCTGTTTTCCTAGGAGACACTTTTAGAATTTCACCATCATGACGATCTAGTCCAGGAACAAAATGGGCTTAAAATATTGTCGGAACAAGCAAATTAAATGGCGACGTATTGTTTGCACACAATGTGTATGTACAGCTATGCTCATGAAATATTTTATGCGGGTGATTTGGAGAAAGAATAAAAATTAAGTTAAACAAACAGGTTGCCAAATTCGTTGAAGTATTTAGTTGAAGTATAAAATATAGCTACGAAGTGCCGAATTCTAAGAAATACCAGTTACATTTCAATAACTAATAAAGCAAGGATCAAGTTATGACATCATGGAAAGATCTTTCAACAACACGAAGTAAATTCAGCAAAACCTCGACTTGCTACAAACAGCCTGAAGCAACTTAAAACCACAAATATTCAACATCTATTATATTTGGAAAGCGGTTATCAATGACGTAGCATCCAAAGGTGCTTTTTTCTAATTGTACAAGTTTTTGGAGCAATGTCCGACCAAATTTGGTCGTACATAGTTTGCGAGTCGACACTGAGCAGCAAACAATCTCATTCAACTGCTGTGAAAATATAATCGCTTGACATTCACATAAGTTGCGAAATAAGAAATTCAAACACAATTTATAGAGATAAAGTAAATGAACGGGATCTAAAAACAGAAAAGAAAAAATTGTCAAGTTTTAAAACGCCAAATCTATTTGTGATGAAAAACAATATCAATACAGTCCATCATATTTACGACTGAAGCGTGTTCGAAAATTTGAAAAATCTGTCTAAATACCCAGCTTTCTACATTGACCTAAGAAATCAAAATATTTTAAAACAGCAATTTACTACAAATTGAGCCAGGTTTACAAAACCTCAACTCTTCAATGTTCGAAATAATTGAAAAATCTAGGGACTTATTTGGACTTGGATGGCGACTGTTGATAACGCGCATAACACTTGCTCTGTGTGAGAAACTTTTTCTAATTTTACTCAGCAAAATCCTGACCAAATTTAGTCACATGAATTGTTATGTTGTGTCTTTATAACGAGATAGACTGAAAGTATATTTCAGAAGAAAAACTGCGCGTATGCAGCTATACGGTAGGTTTGTGATTGCAGAGAAATTCTGCATAGCGGCATTAAAGTTTACATATAAACTAATATATACAGCATATAACTTTAATAAATGACTGCTTTTGCAATAAATAAAACTTCGAGGTAAGGCAGCCTTGAGCAGTTGTTTTGTCGTCTCCTAATCTGCTTTTGTTATGTGTCAATTTCATAGCCATGTACTGCGAATGATATGTAATTATAAGAATAGATTAAAGTGCCATCGGTCAAGCTTATAAATAACCCACTTAATTTACCAAACAGACCTTCAATTCGTGCGTATTAAATAAAAATTAACTTGATATTTTTCATGTTTAGTGAAATACTTTCGCCTAACATGGCGCTAGGACTTACTTCTGTTGTTTCTTTTCTGGTTTTCGTCACTTCCGTTCAAGGTCAAGGTGAACAAATTTGTTTGAGCTTGCAACGTGAACCCTTGGAACGTCCCTTGCCTGTTACCCACCAAGGACCTCCAGGTCGTCGTGGACCCCAAGGTGCTACTGGACGGCAAGGAACTAGGGGAAATCCCGGTCCTCCAGGACAATGTGTTTGTGATCTGAGCGAAGTCGAGCAACTTCGCGAAAGGCTTAATGACGTTTCAAGTATGTGACGTCATAAACTGCTTTTTCGCTCACTAAAATTTTGTTTTCAAGATATTACTGTTTGTATTTCTGTATTTCTACTTTCACAAACACTTAAGTTTACTTATTTTATAAGGTCGGTACGAAAATGTTGAACGGATAATCAGAAATCTCATGGAACATAACAGAGGTGACCACAACAAGTTGAATTGAAATTCTATTATATAAACATAATGCTCTATGATTTTATCATTGTATATATCAATAGTCATTCATGCTTTGTATATCAATTTTAAAAACTTATAAATTGCATTTTGCATTCTATAGCAATAAACATTAAAACATAATTTTGCTTTGTCAAAGCTGAGCTCTGTCCCCTTGGCATCAAAAGCAAAAAAGTTCAGGATGCTGACATGACGTCATCGTCTTTATATTCGTCAACCTACGCAGCTCATCGAGGAAGATTGGATGGTGCTGGAGTTTGGATTGCTTCTAACGCAGATAGTAAGAACTTCTCAAAGAAAGTCTTCAATCTTTTAACAAAAATTTTAGAATTTTTCATCTTGTGTCTTCACAGACAAACGAGGAGCCTGGATCCAAGTTGACATGAAAATTACCACAACTTTGACCGGTGTCGTCACTCAAGGAAGAGGCGCCCACAACCATTACGTGAGCGGATACAAGATATTGTTCGGGAATTCCCACGATGCGTTAGAGTTCATTCAAGATGATGACAGAAATGATGTGGTCGGTATTATGACGTCATTGTAAATGTTATTGTTGTAAATATTGTACAAAAATTGTCAATCAGGTTTAACATCACTTTTTGATGGCTCAACAGATTTTTGAAGGAAATACAGATCAAAACAGTCATGTGCTTAACTTGTTTCCACGCCCAATCACAGCAAGATACGTCAGACTTGTAGTGTGGGATTTTATCACACATGTTGCCATGCGTATGGAATACGTCACCTGTTAAAATATGTGACGTTAAATTTTAAAATTTTATACAACTGAAACTTGTTATTGTTAATCACAACCTTGGTAAGTTGTGTACAGTGTTTGCTGATTCAAATATAACTTGTTTGAAATATATCGATTATTACAAATCTTTAAGATTTATAAACGCTTGCAAACAAAAATAATGTTTAAGATTTTAAGATTATTTGATTTCGTGTGTCAGTAAAACGTGAAGGAATAAAAGAGCGGTCAGTTGATGGCATAGTTGTCCACTGAACCAAACACCCAAGTCTAAATAATAAACAAATGTAAAATAGGTTTATTCTGTTTAAATCTCCGATGATAATAGTTCGCGTAATCCTTCCCCGCCACATTTGGACGTTGCTTTTCCATTTAAACGATCATCGTCACAGAAGGAGGATTTTAAAAACTTAAATGTACTCGCCAGTAGCAATCACTGACGTCAGCAGTGCTTGTGTAACAAACACTGGAAGTTTTTTTGCGTAACCCCATATTTAATTGCTATGCTGCGTACAAACTTTTTTACCTTAATTAGCACTTGTGACGTATCGATGACGTTGTCTTGTAACCGCGCACGTATAACGCTGAGTGATTCACAGGTAATTATGATGTCACAGCTCTTTTCTCATTAACATTTTTTCCTTTTAATATTCTGCTGCGCCTTCTTACTGTTGTCAGCATTAAAAGTGGTGAAAATGAAACAGCTGGTCCAACATTAATCGCGTTTGCACTGTCGTCCGAACACTTCTGAAGTAAAAAGAGCAAACACGCCAGCAAGGAGCCTGCTCTAAATCTTCTCTTCCATTCTGTTCCTTTCCATTATTGTTTGCACCGAACGACTCCAAACATAACTTGGCCACATTTTCTAAAGTAAGCATATAAGTTAATAAAATCACTAATTTTTACGTTTTTTGCCAAGAAATCTCCATTAAATTTACTTGATTGCAGTTGTGCCAAATAGGAACAGCAATCTGTGGGAAGATCATACATAAACATTATGACGCACAATCGTTGCTGTGGATGGTATCTTATGGTTTATTTTTCGTCATTGTCTGTGGGAGAATGCAAAATATAATGCTAACCATTATAGCGTGATAAAATAACCACCAACAAGCAATGATCGGAGGAAGCAGCAGAGCCCAAAAGGCTTAAAACGTGCAAAAATAACGTAGACAAATGATAAAAGTGAATAATGGTTAGGGCGGCCACTAAACCCAACATACAATGAATAAACAATGTCAACAAACAAAAATATAATAACTTATGTGGGTTTAGACATTGAGGCAGTGCGGCAACTACAAACTACCTGATAAAAAATGGACGTGTAAGTATTAATCTACTTTTGAATCTTTAACTAATGATAAGCAAAGCTAAGTATAGATGTTTTGAATAACCGTAATTGTGTCCTACTTCAAATAAGAAAAAAGCGTTTTTCAAACAATATTAAAACCTTGTTTCGTCAATTTTTTTTGTAAATCAACCAACGATTACAAGGCGCGTTTTACAGGTGTGCAATCCCTAATACAAATATCCTGAGCTAACAAATAAATTGCCAATAACACATTTTCAAAATCTGCTATCAAAGACACTTGAAAATCGACTGTGCGTGACACATAACACTTGTGGGCGTTTTTCCTTTAATGTTTTGGACAAACGTTTGACCAAATTTGGACTCATATAATTTGTGAGTTCATTACCTCCAGCAATTTGCAAAAAAGCAACAAAAATTACTTGCAAAAACGCTCAAGTCTTTAGTTTTCCGAAAGTAGATTAATTAATATAATATTAATATAATTATATATTAATATAATTATAATTATTAATATAATATTACCACGTTCATTACTAAGACAACACTAACTTTTTAAAATACTTTGTATTTTAATGCAATCTACGCAGTAAGAAGAAGTAACGAATACAAAAACACCTTTAATTGCTTTTTTAGTTCAATTTTTCAAGAATATTTCGTGTTTGGCGATAAGAGCTTTGCTTCACGATACGAGTTTTACATCAACAATCTTAAAACTTACTTGTACTTGAAAAGCAACCGCTGGTGACGTAGCGTTTTTTTCTGCTGCTTTGAAGTGGCGTATGAGCTGCCACCCTACCACCCTGCCTGAGTTGCTTTATCCTGAACTTTCTGGTAGAAATTCGTGTCAAGATTTGTCACACACAAATCTGACACCGTTCTATGACCAAAAGAAAAGCGCAAAATTTGTACACTGGCCAAGCAGTCGAATATATTTAAGGGATAACTGTCTACAGCTGTTGTTGTTATACCTCAAGAGATGAAAGTCTAGAAAATCTCGTAACTGTGCAGAAGTTTTCATTCCATAGAAATAGCATAGTTATAAACAGCAAAGTTTATATTTTTAGATTTCAAAGCAGTGATTGTTTACTCACTAAAACAATTTTTTTAACACATAACTTGTTAAAATTGTGTGTCATAAACCTAGAACGCTTTTTATATTATTATAATAATAATATCTCGACCATAAAAATATTTATACAAGCGCGTATCCAGGAGTAAACTTACATTACTTGGGAGAGCAAAGGATCTAACCATTTCAAAAAAGACATGAAACAAATGTTCTGGCAATATTCCATACGTTGCTGCAGCCAAACAACGCCGAAGTAAAAATTAAAAAAAAATTAATTTATGATTTCTAATAAGCATGAATAAATACTTCTGTTTATGAAGTTTATGACTTCTACCAACGAAATTATGCATGTGGTGATCTCCTAAACCTGATTTTGTGTCTTTCAACATTGGTGCAAAGAACAAACAGCGAGTTTCTGCAGTGGGGAGCCTAATTTGGAAAAAAGCAATCGAACCGCAAATTCCAGTCCTTCAAAATTCATGTCATACCAAGACTCTGAAACAATCTTCTGATGTTAAAAGTGATTGGTAGAGACGTAACAATCTAAACATTTTTCTGCAAATGCAAATGCTTGTTGCTACACACAAACTTGTTTGTAAAATGTGGTAACTTATAGTCTTTACAGTTTATAAGCAGTTTGTAGGCTTATGTGTACACTATAGCATATATATATTCATTTATATCCACAAACTGTATATACGTATATGTTGGTACATTTGTGGTGGTGCTGTTGTCGTAGCAGGCACCAAATTAGCCCTCAACGTACATGTAAGCATGATACTGAAAAAAATACTCGCAAACTCAAGGTTTTAAGAAAATACATGTTTAGTTTTTTCACTGCTCATTTATAACTATAGTATGTTTCTTTGTGTCTGTGTCCAGCAGAGAGTTGACAATTGCGATATCGCTTTTTCTGATGACTCATTACTGTGATACAAACTTTACTTCTTATTTTTTTAGATAAGTTAAATATATTTGTGAAAAATGGCTCTGCTTGGCAAACTTTTTCCGGTTTTTTTCTTTCTGGGTGTTGTCACTTTTGTTCGAAGTAAAAATGAACAAATTTGCTTAAACTTGCAACGTGAACCTTCAGAACGTTCTTTGCCTGTCACCCACCAAGGATCCCCAGGCCGACGTGGACCCCAAGGTGCTACTGGACCGCCAGGTTCTAGGGGAAATCCCGGTCTCGGAAATCCAGGACAATGTGTTTGTGATTTGACTGAAGACGAGCAAAAGAGGTTAAAACTCCTCATTAATCTTAACAGAGGCAAGTAAATTAATCTTGTGTAATTTATTTAAAGAGACGAATATATGTAACGAAAATATGCCACGTGTTATTTATAGTATCTTATATTTTACCGTTTTTGTGGTGTGTTAATTCTCTACTTGATGTGCGATGATTACTTCGCGGCGTTTTGGTTTTATGTAAGAAGGACAGTTGTTTTTATTGACGGTGATGCAAATACCTTAGTTTTTGTTCCACACATGCTCGAGTTAAGAAATTGAATGCTTTTAAAAGTTAGAAGAGCATAGGTGGACTAATTGACTAACCGTAAGAGCGGGAAGTTTCCTGGTTAAAGAAAATCTTGGTTACATATATAAGAAAAAATTGACTTATTAATTTCAGTTGAACTTTGTCCACTTGGCATCAAAAGTGGAAGAATTCAGGATGCTGATATAACGTCATCATCTGGGATTCATCTCTCGCACCTCACCGAGGAAGATCGGATGGACCTGGAGCCTGGCATGCATCCTCTGCAAACAGTAAGTAATCTTGACACGAAATTATTTTGTAAATCAACAATAAAACATTTGCAACGTTCTTTTAAAATTGTTGTACTTCAAATTTTTGTAGACAAGCCAGGAGCTTGGATCCAGGTTGACATGAAAACTCCCACAACTCTGACTGGTGTCTTCACTCAAGGGAGAGGTGCGTTCAACCAATGGGTGACCAGATACAAGATTTTATTCGGGAATTCCCCAACGATTTAAAATATTTTCAAAACAATGACGGAAACGACGTAGTAAATATTTATTAAGCACTGCATTTACACAATACACAGTAGGCAACGTTTTCAAGAAATTTTGGAATAAATTTTATTTTTTGCAGATTTTTGTGGGAAATATCGATCAAAACAGTCACGTGCTCAACTTGTTTGATTACCCAGTCACAGCAAGATACGTCAGACTTGTGGCGTGGAATTTCAAGGTTCATGTCACCATGCGTATAGAGTACGTCACTTGTTAAAATATGTCGAGTTTAAAGTTACTATCTTCACTCAAGTGTGTTGTGCCTAATCGTTTAACTGCTTAGTTCATACTTGCTAATTATTGTCATTCGAAGTGTGTAAAAATACAGATTCTGTCAAGTAGCCTATATTTGCTTTTCTTAGGTCGCCTCCAAACGTAAAACTACCTTCAAAGTTTAATAAAAACTTCAAAAATTTTATGATAAAAACAGGTGTGTCTTGCACTTTCATATGCATATGCTCATCTACAATTGTTGTCGTCATAATGTGAGATGTGTAAGAGGTGTCGTTCCCATGCAAATGATCATAAAGTAAATCATCATAAAGTGAGGGGCAAGTCCAAAAAACAAGTTGGCCTTAAATCAAAAAGTAGTTGTCAGTAAACATACTGGTGAATGGATTTGTACTAATATGTAAAGGTTAAGCAGTTACTGCCATAAATAAGTGGCAAAAAAACCTAAGTCATCGTTTAATCATGACGTAGATGGCGGTAATTATTACCTCACAATATATAAAACAATAAGGATGACTCAGGCGTTTGCATCAAGTATGAATAGAATGTTTCGTGTGGCATGGTACAACGCAACATTGTGTCGAAACAGCCAAAACATCATTGTCTTCTCGAATGGAAATTTTCGGAATAATAATATTAATAATATAATGAATACACTGGGCGTTAACCATTGCAATATAGGGTTGATCCAGTTAACACAGGACAAGACGTCACGACGAAAATGACACACGAGCGAGCAGAGCCGCAGCAGTTAAAAACGTTCGACAGAAAATTGTTTGATAATCCTCAACCGGTTTGCTTGTGTCTACGGAAATGCATGGTTCAGGCATGAAAACGTTAAATTGGACGCGTGCTGCTGAAATACCGTTGCAGTGTAGCTACCGTTATTATGAAACTGAAGTTCAAAGTGTTTGCAAACTCTTGTAAAATGATGCAAACTTGTCGTTTCTACCGAATGATTGTGCTTTCGCATTCAAGTTTGAACCTTTTGTTTGTTTTTAAGCGAAGCATGAGTTAACAAGATTGTCCTCGTTAATCATTCACTATGTTATGGGCTCATGTTGCGTGCTTCATGGTGAACAGTTAACCTATTTGGCAGGGGTAGTAAGCAGTTTACAAAATGAAAACTAATAAAGTCAGGGGGTTGATTGCGGCCCCGTTTACTCCAATGCATGAAAACGGGTGAGTCAGCTGATGCAAAAATAAACTTTTAAAGCGAAGAAGAAAACTATTGTTTTTGCACTTTTAGTGAAATTAATCTTCCAGTCATAGACAAGTATGTTGACCTCTTGCTGGAACAAGGTGTCACAAGCGTGTTTGGTAAATACAGAAGTAACGGACTAAATTGCTTATTACTTGAATGTTGCTTCGGATTTGAACGATTTGCTTTTATTTTGACAGTGAATGGGACAACAGGAGAAGGCACCAGTTTAACGTTAGAGGAGAGAAAAATTATCGCAGAGAAGTGGATTGAAGCTGGCAAGGCAAAGTAATGAAAAGTTCTGACTTGATGTGTTATTGCATTAATCTGATGTTTAATCTTGTCCAATGTGCTTTAAGATTGGACAAAGTTATCATCCACGTTGGAACTGCAAACTTAAAAGACAGTCAGGAATTGGTGAGAATATATTATAAGATGTCTATGTTTTCCATGGATGAATGAAGTCAGTGTTTGAGCTTCGTGTTTAGGCCCGACATGCTGCGAAAGCAGGAGCCGACATGATCGGCAGTATGCCGACATTTTTTTTCCGGCCAGCATCAATCGAGCTTCTCGTCGATTATCTCGCGGAAATCGCGAAAGTTGCGCCCGACCTTCCGCTCTTTTATTACGATATTCCGGAAATGACAGGAGTTAAATGTGAGGACACATTAAATTACTTCTCATTTTATGTTCAACTTAACTGATATTTTAGTCAAAGTATCATCAGACGAAATACAGATATAGCTTAGAAAAAAAGACTTTTCACCTTTCGTCACGTCATTCATTCAGTTGATATGTGCCACATGATGGAGCTAGCGGTGCAGAAGATTCCTAATTTTGGAGGAATTAAATTCACCTCGTTTGACCTCCCAACATTCGCAAGATGTGTCGATAAATTCGCTGACAAGCTCAGCCTCTGCTATGGAAAGGACGAGGTGAAGGTTTTCAGCAATTTTCCTGCCCTTTTCTCAAGCTTTTTTATGACAATTGACTGCTGGCCACGACACATTAAGTTTTCACAATTCTATTTGTTCTTTCGACCAGCAACTCGTCAGCGCTTTGCTTCTTGGTGCCCACGCCGGCGTTGGGAGCACTTACAACTACTCAGGAATGATCTACAGCAGAATATTTAAAGCAGCAAAAGCGGGGAACTTCAAAGAGGCGACGAAGGATCAAATCTTCTCCGCGAAAATGATTGGAGTGATGTTCGATGAAGGTCGCTTTTTATAATCAAATGCTAGTTAAGTCTGCACCTGCACCTGCTTTCTTGATACTTTTGGTTAGGCAGTTTACTTATAATCTGCTGGCTGTGCAGTTCCAATAGCAATTTTCTGAGCTTTCTTTTTGTCTTGTTCTTTTCTACAGAAATGCTCCTGCACCGCTTGAAATAATCTTTGGAATTTTTACTTAATCAGGTTTCGATGTCGGTGTGAACAAAGCAGTCATGCAAGCTGTCACCGGTCTACCAGTTGGTCCACCTCGGCTGCCGCTTGCTGTACCAAGCAAGGAAAAGATTGATCGAATCATGTCTCGTTTAAAAGAAATTGATTTCTTTGAGAAAAGAAAATAACCAGTTGTTATCAATTACTTTGGGCTCAAATAACTTGTAATTATAAGGAAATGGTCTGAATTGTTTGTGTCGCAATTTGAGAAACTCCACCTGATCGGGAGTAGCTGATTATTGCAAACGATTTTTCATCGGTTGAAATTGGACGATTTCTTCGGTGAACCTGAATGTTTGACCATGTCCCCGACTCCAAACAAATCTGACTAATTTCATGTAAAAATCGAACTGGCTTCGCAAAGTTCAGCCCTAAAATACTTGTTATCGGTGAAGTTGTGGATCAAATGCAAGTTTGAAATTACTTCATACGTCTGAATATCCCCAGTCTAGTGTAGGCTCCACAATCTTCTAAAGGTATTTCATCGTTTAATGACAACATAAAAATGAATTAACTTCGCGGGTGGAATTTATATTAAAATGATGTGCTACTAGGCTTGACTTTAATTGATTGTGGACGTTATTTATGTACCAAGTATACCAGTAGAGAAGTTTTTAATTATAATGAATACCTAGTGTATTTGGTAAAAAAAATCGATACAAGTAAGTGAAATGAACGAGAATTCCCTGCTGTCGGAGACCAACGAGAAAAATCAATAACATAATGAGGGTCATGTGGGTTTAAAAATTGTTATTTTTAATAAAAAAGAAAGAGGCCTATGGATGCAATATTGCGATGATGAGTCGTACAGTAGGCTACTAAAAAATGTTATGTCTATGTTTCTTCCAGACATGTTCTAGCCAACCCAAGGTTCTTTGGTCTTTTTATTTTTTTCACACCACAAAATCACAATTTGATTTGGGCCAAATGTTCAGATCCTACAAACTTTATAATAATTTACATGAAATATGCACCGTGATTGCTTGTTTTAAATAAGGTTCAACGTAGTGTACGGTACTTCTGAGTTTGCTGGTTGTACTAGCCCTAGGAATCTCTGTAGACGTCGAACACCTTTGTAATAAATCTTGTTTTAGCCTACGCCCTTTCGAGTTGACCGCTGTTTTCACTTAATTATTCACACTTGAGTTTTCACCGAGGTGAAACAACAGTTGGCACCAGATTTTTCTCGACAATGAATACTGACACATAGCCTACAATTTATAAAAAATTAATGATCGTTGTCTTGAACATGAAATTGCAATGCACTAGGCATCTACCTGAATGTTAACTAAGCTGTCATTCTTAACCACGGCTGTTGTAAATTCTGTGAAAATCATAATTTTTTTGCTGGAAGAATACATCGTCGCCATACAAATTAACTTCCTTATGAAAGAAAATATCTGAACCAGGCTGCTTTTATCAATGGCCGTTATCACAGACACGTAACAATAGCTTTGTTTATTCTTAGTAAAAATTAATTGTCATCGTAGGAAAGGTTATTTCAAACCATTGACCTTTGCTATTTATTTGAGTTATGAGTCGCTTTGTTGTGACTCCTAATAAACTTGAAGTTTTAAATTTGCTTCTGACGTTGAGCAAGTTAACATCATGCATGGCATGCGGAAAGTCGCATTATGTTAATCTTTGAATTAAACGTCGTAAAATTACATCACTGATGATGACGTTTTTCCTGGGTCCGATGTAGCGCTAAAACCTGCCCCAGTCCCGCTTGCATGGTGACGTCATAAATGTTGGTTCATTGTGGTTTTTAAACCAGCAGAAAACGATTGCTAGCGCAATTGGAATATTAAACACTGGCATAATAAATTTTGAGACCAATCGAGAATAAAAATTGAAAGTTTGGATAACGTCTTCATAATTGCGTAAGCGATCAGGTTTGCACTCAGCAGTCAGTTGGCTTTGAATTTATGACGTCTCAACTTATGTTAAACAATTTTTACCACCACCCTAGGACTACCATCTGGGCTTGTTGGCCGTACTAACCTTCCATCGTTGTAACACCACTATAAATCACACATTGCACATTTTAAGCCGTCGGTGCGTAGCCGTTTTTTCCAGTTCGTTGATTGTTTATGAGCATACTTGTTGTTTGACGAGTCTACAACGAGTTTCTCACCATACTTTTCGTTCCCCACAATCAATGGCGAAAAACAAACAATACAATACAAGAATAGCTATAGCATTTGTAAATTGCATATCTAAATTTCAACAGTGGTCTATAACTAGGCAATAGCCTAGCCCAGGGATGTCCAACCTGCGGCCCGCCTGAGATTTTTGTGCGGCCCGCTAGTCATTTTCACTCCAAAAGTATGTACTTTATGCACCCATTTTTCTTGAAATTTAATAGGTTCTGCGGCCCATTAAATTATTTTAAGTGACAATGCGGCCCACTATAATAAAAGGTTGGACATCCCTGGCCCTAGCCAGTGCTGCACTACATTGTGCAACAGCTTGCGAGGCGAGTTAATCCGGATTCCGGAATGACTTAATTTTAATTTCTGGATACGTCCTTATAAAGTATAAATTCCCCTGCCATGCCTCACTTCACAATAAAGTAAACATCCAGCATGTGCATTCACTTGGTTTGGAAAACGCGGGAAATTTTGCGAGACTAATACAAAGTAATGTTTACAGAATATTTTTGCATCCAATTATTTTAAAAATTAATTAAAGTCTTTATCTTTAACATAATACTTTTCAGTAGAGTTGAAGAAAGCTTTTTTGTGACAAATGTAGTTTCTAGTCAAAATTTAGCTTACTGTTACTTTCCGTTACGCCTGAGTGATGTCATCGATAAATCACCAATGGCGACGTCGATCGATTAGTTAGGGCTGAAGTTCGAAAAAACAGTAGCTTTCGTTTTCCGCCATTTTGTTTACACAAACATTTGCAAAATTAGTAGTATTGACCAATCGTTATGGCCATTTATGGCAAGAATTATGTGTAAGCTGATTATCTTTAAAATGCAGTATTGATACTTTTACGTTTTGAGAGAATTACAGCTTCAAAAAAGTGGATTTTTGATGTGTTAAGGATATCGAAAGCGCGCTTATCACCCAGCTCGGTTACGGATCTTGGTTTGCCCTGTGTTGACAGAGATAAGATTACAATTTGAATTCCTGCAGAATTTCCCGCGCAGTTTTTGTGTTTTCAATTATACAGTAATACTTGTAATCTCCGTATAGCCTGAAGATAGAGCATATTGTATAAACATCTCATTAGCAGAATGGTGATGAGTGCAGTTACAGACTTTTAAACTCTAGAAAGTACGGTACAATCTGACCGTGACAAACAGTTTTGTTACAACGGACATCATAGCCTCGCCATTGAAATTGGTTTTGGACAATTGATGATTTTGTATCAGTGCTTTTGTTTTACAGCTTTTAGCTTATAAGTGCAGACCCAAGGTTGCAAAAAGTGCAATGCAGGCAATCTTAGACTTGTTTAATCGATAGCCAGCCTTGAACTTTAGAAGTCAAATAGTGCATGACCGGTAATGTTTGATTTTATGGATGAAAACGTGCAAAATTGGTCGCTTTTTACAAGTGGAAAATATATTGCAGTACTGTACCGGGTTTAACGAGGACTAGCTCGGATCTTAAATATGCATAGTTGTGTGAATAATGCAATTGTATAAAAAAGCCGATATTGTTGACGTTCTTGGTTTTGATTAAAATATGTTTGCTACGATATCATTCAGCCATAAGAAAAATATTTGCTTGAGTGACAATTTACAATAAATTACGAATGAAAGTTTATGCGCATGCCACTTCGCCAAAGTTTGTGTCTTTTCACACACAAGCTCTTTCGAATGCTGCTATACTTTCCAGTCAAGATTACCTTGATTACTTCGACACCTTTAAAGCTAAATGAGGAAATCGTTAATAGCTGCACTACCATCAGACCAAATGTTTATATAGTTATATGCAAATAAATAAAGCTGTTTGTGATGTCACTTTCACGTGGTTGTCTGTTTGTGCACTTTCCTACCTGTCATAATCACTTTCTTAAATCAATACTAGCAAGTGATTAAGACGTTAAGTTTGCAAACTAAACTTACAGAGTTATAAAATGCCACGGAAATCATCTCCTACTGATAATTCTTTTTTCTACTAAAGCCCAAGGAAGCCCTGTTAGAAAGTTTACTTTCAGTGTGCCACGCCAACAAACTACTTAAAGGTAGAAGACAAGGCAAAATGGCAATCAAGTAAAAAATTACAAACAACTTCTTTCGGCGCAGTCACACAAACTTGCCATGTTCTCAGTTGGTAATTTTGTTTTGGAGCCTCAATTTATAAATATTTCAAGTTCCAGTGAGGGAGTTCTGTCATCTTTGCTTAAAAGTGCTAAGCAAATAACAAATCTGGTTTTCACAAAAAAAATAGGTTTTTGGCTACAATAGCATAGAATAATTTAAAAGCCACTTTAATATCTACCGCAAAGTTGTTTTATTTCCTGTCGGTAAATGCTGTTGTTATAGATGGTGTAAATGTACTACAGATGGTTGGGCTTTTTTGCAAATTTTCTTTGAACAGCGCAGTTTTTAACTACTAAACATTGCGTTTTTAATAAATAGTAAGATGCTGAGATTATTGGCAAATTAAGATGTTCTCATTAACATGTTAAGTAAGCCTATATATTTATGTGTCGGTATAAGCTGATCTGTGAATTGCATTTCATGCCTATTATTCACTAAAGTTAGGTTTTTCTAGCAAAAATTTTTTAAACCTGAAATCCTGAATTTTTCTGACACAATGCCTGCAATTTAACAGAGGTTTTGTAACTATAGAAGTTCAGCTATTTATGAACGAAATAGGATTGTTAGAAGCCGCCCACCATTGCATGCAGCCTTTGGCGACCCCCTATTTGAGAAGTATGTTAACTCAATGCTCCAGGGACTGATTAAAATGTTTTGACCTGAAAGTTCAACTGATTAGATTACTTCCATGTCATCTAAAGTTTGAATGATTGATCTTACTAAGATTGACTTCTGAGGTATAAAAAGTTTTGAGTTGAGCAAATTTGAGGTGCTGAGCTTCCACCTTGAACAGAGGATTAAACGATCTAAAACAAACAAAATCAGTGATGTTAAATGCATAATTTTATTAATATCCATATATCAACTATCAAAATGCGTTTTATGTCAAACATCACTATTGTTTTCTTTAAAAAGGAAATTAGGTGCACATTCTGTCAATAAAGATTGTATACATTGAAGGTCTTTCGATTAAGAGTTGTGCATGTTAATGTGCATGATCTGGAGTTGGATTTACTTGAAGGATTTATGATGCTGAAAACCATGTAGTGTTTGATTTGCATTAAAGTGGGAAACAATTTCAACATGGTAAGATAATGTGCCCATTTGATAGGTACTGGAGCATTCAAACTGCTAGTCTTGAAAATCTATACTCTGTGTAAATATTTGGTACAATAAAGTCATAATTACAAAGCCTACTATGAAAATTTCATACTTTACTTTGTCATTTATATTGTAGGTTGTGAAGACGAGTAATATTTTTGATCTGCACGCAGTTTTGTTGCATTTTATCTAAGTCGGGAGCAGAATATTCATCCCTCATTTCAATTGGTATGAAGTTTACATAAATTCATATATTTCTTGTTTTAACTTGATTTAAGATTTTCATCAGTTAAATGTTAAATTGTTATTAAACTTTCCTAGGCTTCATTAAAACAAACACGTTTGGGAATGAAAAGAAATAATTTGATTTTTTGTGTGGTCCAATTACTGAGGTTTTATTTAAAGCAACATTGGTCAACTTGATTATAGGCGTAATGATTGCACTTTTATCCTTGAGTTAATTGAGGTGGAAGAACCAGTAACTTTACTGGTCATTGACTGTACCATGTGAAAAGATCAGGGGAAATGTGACCGGATGAAAATGATCACCTAACCTAGGTAGTCGCGCTTGTGGGTTTTTCGCTCACCGAGTGTAAAGATTATAATGCTATAACAGTATACAAGATTAAAAATTACACTGTACGCAGAATTGCACTTCTAGTAAGTCCCAGACATTCCGTTAAATTGCTTTATGCAGTCACAATGCAATTTTTATGTAAACACAAATTTATTTTTCTTAGTTTGAACTAATTGTAAACAATTTTGTAAAAAAAATGTTGTCTGTCTTGTCAGCGTTAATGTAGCCAAGTTGAAATATGCTGTCATGCTTACTTAATAAGCTTATATTGTTTTTTTTTATATTATTTGCTCACCTTTATTTTGTAAAATTCATACAACCAATTTTCTATGTTGACCAACACTAGGTGGAATGTCTGCATTAATATATTTTAATCAACGTAAACTGGCAACCTTTGATCAGACGCTGTGATCATGTGACTTGTATTGTTTGAAAGTTTGCTGCCCTTGCAAGACTGAGTTTGAGTTGTGTCATGTTTTGCATATTGACAATTTTGCGGGAAGCGACAAGCAATTGGTTTGTGTTCATCAACCTTATATAGTAATATTTGCCAAAGTTGGATCATGGTTACTAGTTCAAGCTCGCGGGTTTTGCTGACTTTATCATTACATAGATAAAAGGGAATTTTTCACTCAAATGACCTCAGATCAGTTGTATATCTGAAATAATGTTTAATATCCTTGGTAATTTCATGGACACGACTGAAAAATTTCCGAAACAACCTTCCAGCTGAAATAATTTTATCATTAAATTGTTCTTTACTACAATATATACAATAACTTTTTTACAAATAACATGATTAACACTACCAGTGTACATGTTATGCGACATTTGATTGATAACATCTTTGGTGCATTAGTTCATATTGAGATAAAAATTGTTTGCAAATCCTGTACAATGCTTCAACAATGTGTCACTTTGTCACTTTGGTGTGATTGCAGCGCACAGATACCTTTCTCCCAAATTGCAGACACATACCTGCATCAGATGTCACATCATTAAGCTTGCAACGTGGCACAAGTAAACAGTTTTATCAGCCGCTATTATGATTCAACATTGCCTATGTCTATTTGTAGTTGTTTGCAGATTGTCTTTAAATGTCTGTGGTATCTTTATGTTTGCTTGGTGCTGGTTTGTGTCAGTTATGTTCATGCATTGCCTGTGTTGTACTTTGATCACTAAATATTGCATATTGACTTGTAAACTAACTAAAAGCACTTTAGGTAATGGAGTTATTTCAGATCAAGTGCATTATAAAGGTTTGAATTGCCATTAAATGCCATGGCTTGCTGCAACGCTGTTTATAAACATTCCATTAGAGTTCTATGTAAGGTGCTATTTATAACATTTTCCAGGCTAAAAGCAAGGCTGCTTGGATGCCTTATGTTTTGACATCGACAGATCCTTTGTTGTTTTTATATCAATTTTGCTTTGTGATAATAGGCTGCTTATGTCAGACAAGATGTCAGTCATGCACCATTGCCATTTTTGACATAAAGTGGGTTTCTAATTATACATATACCTGACAATCAGGTTTTTTTAACTTTATTTCTTTATTAAATGTTTATTACCGGATGTAATGGTACAGCTTGGAGTGCACTGTTGGAGGGCTTTTGACTTGAGTGCTGCTATAACCATAATACATTATCCCTACACTTGACTTACGATGATTGCTATGAAATAATAAAGCTTTCTATAACATCAGACTACCACACCCAGACAAATTTATTGATTTCTGTCTCAACCACAATGAAGTTTGAATCATGGGCTGCCTCTTATTTCTCCTTCAGTGTATACTGTACTTTTGTTTTAACTTAAGG
This sequence comes from Clavelina lepadiformis, assembly GCF_947623445.1. NCBI lineage: Eukaryota > Metazoa > Chordata > Ascidiacea > Aplousobranchia > Clavelinidae > Clavelina > Clavelina lepadiformis. The sequence continues at coordinate 24,803,289 of NC_135241.1, forward strand.
CGTCACTGTAGATGTGTCACATTGTAATTGAGGAAAATCTTTCTGGTAATAATTGTGGTGTGCTTCCATATGTAGTATTGGCTGTTATACTTTTCTAGCGTTTTGCATGAGCCTTAGTAAAGAAATGTACTATACAGCTTATTGCTTAAAACTTGTAAAGATTTGATCCACACTTGCGCATTATGCCAATAATGCCAACTCTGAAACGATCCTGATTGCTCGAAAGGTTACTGTGTAAGGCTTATGTAATGAGGTTTCGGTCCAACGCGGCCTGTTTTTGTGAATGAATTGCTTATTTGCATCTTTCATTGCCCTTTCAAAGCAAATGCGAGTCATTTAAAAGATGCCGAGAGGACGTCGACATGACGCTGTCACTAAATAATTAATCAGCTGTCCCTGGGTAACTAGGAAATTTATCACGTACCATGTTAGTTGGCAGTAGAAATGCGACAGTAGGAAGGCAATTTGTAACATGTGCACTCAACTATCGATTTTCTTTCTTACCGTCTTGTTGTCAGCAACTGAATTAAATTGATTTGCAGATTTTGTAGTAACGGAGTTTTGTTCGTTTCCGAGAATATCGGAGTCAGCGGTGATGGTTTTCTAAAGTTTCTAAACAATTAAATCTTCTAAAACGCAACAGAAGATGATAATAGTGACGTGCGAAATTTAAACGATGTTGCCAAGTTCCAAAGTACGCGCGCAATTTTGTATTTATTTTTTCTCTAACCCCACTTCAAGCGACACAAAGCACGTATTTTTTCGTGATCTCTGACGTCATGTGACTTCTTTCACAGGTCATATCTCGTCTCCCGCCTTTTTCCTGCAGGCGAAGCGATTCTTTGTCTCTTTAGTTATGACTCGGCAGGCCTTTGTGTTTGTGTGCGCCCGCGTTCTCCTTTAACTCTTTAAAGAAATGTATGTGCGGGCGTTTTGCGCGAGTGTGCGTGCAGAGGAGAGCGACCAACGAGTTTCTATTGGATGTGCATTTCGAGCATAACAGCCAGTCACGGTCGACGGGTTTAGCATGTCTGTCATTTGTACGCCTTGTTTTAGAAATGTATTTGTCGTATTATCTTTACAAAAATAGCTCAAAGGTTACAAATGTGTAACTGTCGAAGGCAAGATAAAGAGAAAGTTGGAAGGAGTTAGACCGAGCTAGTGCTCGACACTGTTTTGTTATGCGAGTTGATATTATAAGACAGTCTCGCGGAATTTTGGCCGTTCTGCTCTGCCGCCATTATTATGAGTGCTAGAACAGCGTTCACAGAATGAACCTGTCGGCCAGGTTGCGATTAGCAAGTCACCGTAGATTGTAAATTTTTGCATGTATCACCAAACACTTCATTGCAACATGGGCTGTTAGACAGATTGCAGTGTAAATGCTTTTCGAATCTTTTTCCTCCGTGTCGCGAGCTTGATATTTTGCCTTACGCTGTGCTGTTTGATTGATTTTTTGGGCAGTTGTTATTGTTCCCATGCTGTAGAAAACTGATATGTCCCATTGTTTATTTAAATGGGGACGTCGCAGATCATGACGTAATGATAAACGAAACATGCAAACGTCGGCACGTTCTACCATCAAATATCAGCTGTTTGGCCGAGGCAGCTGTTGGTAGCTGTCTGTCAATTTCCACAAAATATCAAGCTCATTGTGACCGCTAAATAACTATGCGGTTTGCCATTTCACTTTCTTTTGATTTCAAGACACGCCAACGCGACAATTTTAATTCTTAAAAATGTTAATAAAATGGTCAGTGGTCAGTAACGAACTTGCAAAGGAAATTATCCTATTTGTCTGTTGCGACTTTTTTTCCAGCGACATTTTCCCGCGACTAAGTGATTTCACCAGATATCGTCATTATTTGTTGGCAGATTATACGAATCTTAATCTAAATACATAGGAAAATTAGTGGTGTCATGAGCTTGCAACTGTCTTTGTTGGTAGCAGGCTGGCAACATCACTTCTTCCTGGTATTGGCCATTACGCCTAACTAGCCGGGATTATTAAAAACGACTTTCAAGCTTCCCTTTACAGGCTCACGTGACTTGTCACGAGATGGATTTTAATCGAATTAGGTCATTTCGGTTTCTAGGAAACTTAAGCCGGTAATAATTGCACACACTTACCACATCAGATTTTAAGAAGCAAGTATTGGTTAAGTTTGACGTAGATTGTTGCTGAGTAAATAATGTCAGCTACCGATGTATTGGACTCGACAGGTATTTAGTCAAGCGCGTCCTGAGTTAACCGGTCGCTTCACGGTCAACGTCACTGATGGTCTGTTGCTCGTGAGTCGTTGCTTGGTTTCCTCTTTATTGGCAGATTACTAGTCAAAGCGAGATGTACAAACGTTCATAGCTGGCGGCCATACTCATCTCTTAATTGTTTTTTCTTCGGCAATCTGACTATTCACGACCAATCTTGTTTCTGTAAACTAACGTGTCGTTGTGTGTGTCTGTGTGTGTGTGTTCACGTTTTGCCGAGCGCGCATCAACGCCCAGGAAGAATTTGATTGTGACGCTTCTTTCCTTTTTGCTTGTTTGTTGGCACTATTTATTAATCTTGCAAACTTTAACTTAGAAGAATGTTTACCGGCAAATAAACGACGATGTACATTTGAAAAAATCGAAAGTCAATCATAATTTATGGAATGCTTGTGAAACAACATAAATGAACGCAGCAGAAGTTAAAAATACGCTGTGAGTCAATCGACTTTGGCAGCTTTTTAAAGCCACCTATTGTTGCGATCGTTAATTGCATTTCATCGATCATATTGAGGAACATACGCTTGATTGGAGTCGTATTTAAAACCTCGCCGATTGCGAATTCTTCTCATGTCATGACTCTGCAGCGTCATGTGTTACTTCTCGCACGTTCTTTAGAATGTAGGTCAGTAAACAGGGGAATTGGTGTCACAACTGGAACGACAGTAAGTGTGGTTTGACTTAACACATGGCGTGTTGGCGCTTCACTTAATTAAGAGGTCAGTCACATCACAGTGATAGATCTGTTCGTTTGTTGTCATCGATCGCCGATATTCGCACAGTTGCGTCGTCATCCATTTGATAGTGTGAGTTAGTTTTCATTCAGGCAACTTTTATATTTCGCAGCCATTTAGTAGAATTAGAGCCTTGCTGCTACGCAAACTATTGTATTCAAACTCGCCCTGATCTGTCTCGCTGAGTTAGTGAAATTAACTCGGTCGCCCATTTAATGATCGTTGAGGAGGACCGTCGTGGAGTTGGAATAAAACCGACGTCATGCAGTAGCTCTGAGCAAGTCCGGTACCTCACCCAGTCCCCGTCCACGCAGGTCATGTGGAGTTCTGCTGTCGGACTTGACGAACCCACATATCACGGCCAGCACGTGTCATGGAACGCCTTGTCTTCGTGCCGGATAGATTGGTTCAATAATAAAGGGAACGGACGCGATAATCGCTCGGCTCGAACGCCCAAGGCAAGCACTTCCAGTGGATACGGAGTAACGCCGCCAGTGCAGGGAATTAACGAGAAAGAAACTTGTAGTGATCGTCCAAACTCGGATTATAATTACGACGATGACACTTTATCACACTGCTCTGCGCTTCACCCGAGAGGTAGAACCTGTTTTATTTTCCCGCCTTTTTCTCTGATCAGGTAAAACTTTTTAACCAATCACGTCCTATGCCAACAGCAGACACCACGTCTTGTTTTGATCGTTCGCTCACATGAACTCGTTTGATCCTTGCATAACAATTCTATTCTTGCGAGTGCAGCGCATCCACAGCTAATGTCATTACCCAATTCTTTTTCTGTTTGGTGCAGACATAAAACCCCAATGCTCTCTATGACCATTAAACTTTGTCACAAACGAGAATTTATGATTGACTATTGAAATAGTTTCCTATGCCTTGTATTGTTTTAGAAGTCATTGCATCTGCAATAGCAGTCTCAGTGTGCACAGCCGAATCTCGCAAACCAAGCATGTTGTGATTGACACATAGTTTAGATAGCTTGATGTGGCTTCACTTAAAGCACCTGTTCTTTTGTCCATTTCAAACTTTGTTACTTTCTCCCAACTCTCTTTGTTAAAGGTTAAGCTCATTTAGACTTAAAACTTCACTAGCTCTCAATGGGTTAAAGTGCGACTTGTCATGTGCCAATTAGGGATTATTTACTTTGGTGATCTACTATTTGTCTGGTATCCCAAGCTTTGTTTTTTGCATATGTTGTAAATATGTAGTTACTGGTGATCCCTATAGAGTCTTGGCTTGCGTTAAAAAAACAGCATAGCCTGCTTTATTTACTAATAGCTGTTTGGGCTCGAAAGTAAAACTGCTCAACTGAAGCATTCTATATTATCCATGCATGTTTTTTTGGTTCATACTTGGTTTATATATTGATTATAATTATTTTTTCTCCAATATAACAACATGTTCTTCTATCCCAGGTCAACTTGGTTTACAACCAACCACAAATAACAAGAACCCCTTTACAGCATTACTGGCCCCTTTAGGATCCATTGGTATGGCGATAAACACAGTTACTCGTTTTTCATTGATCTCTACTACTGCTAGCAAAATTATGTGATGTTTATATAAATTTTGCAGCACTTAACGAGGAGAGCTGTCGAGATTGTAGCCGGTTGAGACCCCGTCATCCTCACCATAGACACGTCATGTCACAAGGCGGGCAAGACATGCAACAGCAATATTTTGCTCAACAAAATGTATGTACCATCAGAATACAATGCAGTAGTTCCTCATTACGTACTGTGTAGTCCTATATTTAACATTGTATTATTCTACGTATATATTTATTGCTTTATTATAAAGAGTGAAATGTTGTGATTTTTAGGAGCAAATCGCTCGTATTCCTCACAATTTCCGAGAAGCAAACACCGCACCCACTCGTAAGCTGTCGGTTGATCTCATTAAAACTTACAAGCATATTAATGAAGTAAGTCCAGTTAATTTGTCACTTTAGGAAACATACAGTTGTACATTATCTATTAATAAACATGCATGACTGAAATCGACATGTTTTTTGTAAAATTGTCTCCAAATACATTTGCATGTAAGATCACAAGTTAAAATACATTTTTTTTAATCAGAAAAAGAATTAATGGAGACTCCTATGTTATATATATTTTTTAAATAGGGCCGAAATATGTTTAAAGCGTAGACAAAGTTTATACATATGTCAGTTAGCAGAGAGTTAGGGTGGAATATGTGTCCAGGTTATTGCGGAAGGTGGATTACAATGAATATTTTATGTGTGATTGACTTGTAATTGTGGGAAATCTCAACTTTCTTCTGACAACTTGTTTGACTTACTTGAGTCATAAACTGACCACAGTCTGTGTTACATTTCGGCAGATCAGTGGTTAATGAATTTTTGTCAGAGTCAGGTGGTAAAAATGCTAGAATTTTTTGATTGCTGTGCAGACAAAATTGCGGTAAGCTTTTTGCTGTAACATTTCTTACTTGCTGCGTTTTTATGTTAGTTTGTCTTGCCCATGATATATATAGTTAGCAGCATTGCTTTCTGCTTTGCATCATTTTAGTTGAGAGGTGTTTGTAAATAACTTCTTGTTGCAGGTTTACTATGCAAAGAAGAAACGGCGTGCCCAACAGGCAGCCCAAGAAGATGCCAGGCCACAAAAAGAGCGTCGTGTGTTTAATGACGGCTACGACGATGTGCATTACGATTACATCATAAAGAATGGTGAGAAATGGAACGACCGATATGAGATTGATTCTCTTATTGGAAAGGGCTCCTTTGGACAGGTGAGCAGCTAGTTAAGTACCAATAAAATGGTAAAGTTAAAGTCATTGTTTTTATTATATAAAAATTGTTGTTGCTTTGCTGAACTGGTAATGGATTTTATTCATTTTTAGTGGTACAGTTTTTTGTGTTTGTGTCTGCAGGTTGCCAAGGCATATGACCACCAAGAACAAGAATATGTTGCCATTAAAATTATTAAGAATAAGAAAGCTTTTTATAAACAAGCGTTAATAGAAGTTCGATTGCTAGAACTCATGAATCGCTATGATGCAGATAACAAGTATTATGTTGGTAAGTTTGGTTTCACTTTCACATTATGCTTTGATGTGTTTGTTTACTATATCTAACTGGTATGACGTATTGTGTAATTTAATTTGATATTTCCTGTTTTTTGAGATATGCTAATATTGTTCTCTCCCACGGTTCTCCGCAGCTATATTGAATTGGCCTTTATTTATATTTGCAGTTCGATTAAAGCGTCACTTTCATTTTCGTAACCATCTTTGTCTTGTGTTTGAACTACTTTCATATAATCTTTATGACTTGCTGAGGAACACCAATTTCCGAGGCGTCTCTCTTAATTTAACTAGAAAATTTGCACAACAGGTCAGTACGGATGCCAATAAACTAGCACTTGTGAAGCTTTTTTATTTTATAGCCTGTGAATATTGTCTGGTAGTGAAAGTATGAGGAAGGAGTGCTCATCAGCACGTTCCTTCCCTGTATTAATCTTGTTAAATATAGTAGTTGCCTCAAATAGTTCCATCAATATGCTGGTCTTAAAATAGCCGGCTTTTTACAGCTTGCGCGATGCCCATATATATATATATAATTATATATAAACATTGATTTAACTTGTAGTTATGCACCGCACTGTTGTTTCTGTCCACGCCGGAGATAAACATCATACATTGTGACCTGAAACCTGAAAATATATTATTGTGCAATCCGAAACGGAGTGCCATAAAAATCATTGACTTTGGCAGTTCTTGCCGACTTGGTGAAAGGGTGAGTAGAACACATCTCTGTTCATGTTACTTATGGTGTATTGTAGTGTTTAATCGTTGTACGTAACCTGTACATTCCAGATATACCAGTATATCCAGTCGAGGTTCTACAGGTCCCCAGAGGTGCTACTTGGCATCCCATATGACATGGCCATAGACATGTGGTCGCTAGGGTGCATCTTGGTCGAGATGCACACTGGAGAACCAATCTTTGCCGGATCCAACGAGGAGGATCAGATGAACAAGATTGTCGAGGTGCTCGGGATGCCTCCACAACACATGCTGGACTCTGCTTCATCGCAGAAGATCCGAAAGTTGTTTGAGAGGCAGCACGACGGAACTTGGAAAGTGAAGAAACAGGAGAAAAAGGTGCGATTAATTTATGGCTTATTAGTATCACAACCAGTTTAATGCAGTCCGGAATATCTTCCATTCTTTTACTTTGTAGTGTATAGCATTCAATTATGTCAATCAATATATTGTGTATGTTGTTGTTAAACAACTGTTATTTGGATCGCCATCTTTTGAATGACTTCTTGTTCAACACAGTACAAAGAACCAGGTTCAAGGAAACTCCACGACATATTGGGAGTTGAAAGTGGGGGTCCAGGTGGCAGACGAGCTACAGAGAGCGGTCACAGTGAGCAAGATTATCTCAAGTTCAAAGGTAAACATCGTGCATTAACCCCTGTATTTGGTCAGTTACTGGACAAAATCACAGTATTTTTTACTTTGTTGCAGATTTAATTCTTTGCATGTTGACCTATGACCCCAAGGAACGCTTAACTCCCTTTCGTGCGCTTCAGCATAGTTTCTTTAAGAAGACAGCCGACGGTTCAACGAACACGAGCTCTAGCCCTGCACAAGATCTCAGCAGCTCATCAAGTAAGTTGAACCGCATCTTAAGCGTCAAACTGTTGGTGTTGTTGAAAGCTCAGTCAGTCTTAAGGCAAACCTTGTGCTGAATTGACCTACTGTAAATTAATGTTTGTTTCGCTTCCAGCTGGCAGCAGTTCATCAGGTGGACGAGCCCGGTCTGACCCAGGTGTCCAACAATCATTCAGCACCGCGGCGGACGTGTACAGCGGAGAAACCGCAGTTACTTATGCTTCACCAGGTATAGCCCTGTTGTGATACTATATTGAAATAATGTATCAAATTGAAAGTTATTTATAATTCGTCTTCATACCCAGGTTATCCGCCGTCCACTGGGAGCAATTCGAAAATGTCACAAGTCAAGTCACCACTGGGTGGCGCACAGTACCTGCAATCCGCTTTTCCACCCCAGGCTACAACCCACCTCCCCGGGGGACTTTTTCCGTCTCAATCCCCTCCGAGACAAACCAGGAACTCGAACAGTTCAACCAGCTCCACTCACCAGTATCTGTTGGGTTCAGGCCCAGCCCCAGGCCTTACACCCCCATTTGGTACGTTATCAGGTGGAGTTGCATTTAACCCCCAACACTACACAGGGAGCACTTCGCCCCCGGCACAACTTCCATCTGGGTACTATCAACAGCCCGGCGGATCAGGGGACGTGGTACCCCTTGGTCTGCAACCTCCCTCCCTACTCATACCTCAGCACCCCACCTTCGGGGTATTACCCCAGATGGTAAAACCCATGCTGCCCATGGACTATGGGCAACCGCTAGGAAGGGTGGGTAACCCCGGTACGCAGGGGGCATTCCACCAGCAGCCAAGGACACATTCGCAACCAGACTCACCCATGACTGGGGTGCAAGTACAGCAATCTCCGGTCCCTTCGTCGTGACGTAAACCTACTCCAAGGTTGTGAACCCACATGACCCTGGAGGTTACCACGGCAACATCCGATATCAAGCTCCTACCACAGAAGAGGTCGTTGGAACACAATGTGACGTCACAATATTACTTACTACCTTGATGCAATTCTGCTGCTACGTTGTGACGTCGAAAAAAATTCCGACGCTTCGAAACAGCGACTGTTCTTTAAGGTGCTATGATAAAACACCACACAATTTTGCTCCTGTAAATACCTTGCTCTTGTTTTTTTACCTTTTTTGTGCGCCTACGCAAGTGAATACAAAAAACCTTCCACAGTGTATTTATTTTATTGCAATAATCACAGCGATAAACGTCATACGATACCGAAGCCTGTGGCACCCTCGGTGATGGCAATACGTAGCATTCGGTGCAAGTCTTCGTAGGAATCATAATGCGGCATGCATATCTCGTTGAAGCTGGAGAAAAGGAACACATAGAATAGATCATAAAGTTAGCGGTTGCAAAAGCCAACATTGCATAGATGACTTACGGGCATTGATGATTTAGTGATAATCGCCGTAAACTAGTTTCGTCCGGTTTACATCGAAAATGATAAAATATGGTATTTATTTTGCGCATCTTACCACGTGTGTGCGGTGGGAAGTCCCCCAGTATTATAATCGACGATTGAAAGTTTGAAGCGTGGTTCAAGTGCTTTGAATCCGTCAGGTGGCAGTTGGGAGCAGCCGGTAGTGAACTGAAGTAACCTTGCCAGCTCGTCTTGGCTGAAGCTGGTCACGGCCGCCCAAAACCAGTTACACGTCTGTGAAAAATGTCTGGGTTTGAAACCTAACAGAGGTTTGATACCTAGCAGATTGATGCTGAACCATCTGCTATAAAAATAATCTGCCGGGTCAATAGAACAGATGTGACGACGACACCAGCTGGAGTTACAAACGTGGTTGTTAATCCACAGCCAAGCTATGACTTCAGTTTTAATTTAACCTAAAATCCTGACCCTGATCATCTGAGCGATACAATGCTGCTTTATCATGTAGCGCCATTGTGACTTACTGGTCCAAATCTCGGTCCGTTCGTCGTTGAATTTTCCTTCAAATCGTCGACAGATATCTTCGTGACCCCACACATGACAAGTTCAAGTTCATTCTCATCAAACACGCTGAGTAGGTTGTCAGGCACTAATGACGTCAAACCTGGCCACAATATGTCATGGTGAAAAGTCAAAAAGAGAATCGCTGGAAATATTTCCGCAACTTTCTTTACGGGAAATTACAGCTTACAAACGACCACTCAGACTTGGAAGGGTTTTGCTGCTAAACACCGAGTTCAAAATCCTTCAACACCACTAGATATCACAAGATTCACCTTTTATGAAACTCTCCACTTCGTCTTTAATCGAGTCACTCAACCGATACTGCGCCACCCGATTCAGATATTTGTGTTTGTTGCTGTTGGTCACCAGCACTTTGGAACCATGCGGCACCAGGTCGATGGTCTGGAAGATTTTTAAGGAATAGAATCGAACATAAAACAGACTAACTTGCGATCGCAGCACGATATAAAATAAAGTAAGTAAGAATGGATAGCGGGAAGTCCGATTAACATAATCCCGGATTACATTACGTCAGAACTACGTCACGTGTCTCCACGAGATCCTAGGCGCAACAGAACAGTTTCATGACGGGGGTTATTGTCTTGCTACGCAAAGTGTGTGTCAATCAAAGACATCTGTCGTTATTGCAAAATGATCCTCTAATCTTCTTATCGTCAACACTGGTACAAGAGCAAGACAAACCTTACTTGAACTTTACGCTTTGCTTCAGCAGCGATTTAGCACAAAGTCTTTTCAACTCGCGGTCACTTAAAGTGGCCAAAATCAAACCATAAAAACTCTGAACCGCAAAGCAGCTGGCGTGACGCATTTAATTTGAGTTAGATCCGGGATTAAGTTAATCCAACTGCTTCCCACCACCCCATGTTTCTATTGTAGTTGATTGAGTGAAAATAAACAGAAGCAATGGACAACCAACTGATTTTGAAAATTAAAGAAGTATATTGCCACAACTTTTCTAAATTTTAATGTTCTACCATCTCAAGGGCGCCACCAGCCGTATAGACCTCTTCTGAAAACGTCAGTTCCATATCAGTGACGTCATTATCAATGACGTACTCCACCTTAGTCATATAAAGGTCAGGATCGTCGCTCTCGAAATACTGCAACAAATTTCGAGATTTAAATTTTATTTTAATTTATTATTATTTCATTTTTTCGCGTCATTTATTGATTTTGGTGTAAGGTCTGTGAAGTATAGAACCTAGACCCTGTGTAAACACGATTCTGTATTGCTGGCGTATCAAAAAGAAAGATAGCTACACAATAAAAGTTGTTACCATGTAGGTGACTGGTAGCCCGATCATCTGCGCCAGGAACGACCTTGCAAATCTTCCTGCCACTTGCCTTGCATTCTCACCACCAATGGCGCTCTCGAGCAAGCATTTCCCGACAATCTTTCCGGCGAATTCAAAATATTTTGCTTTATACCCACTCGCACAGTTCGGGAGTACCTGTCAATCAAAAATGATTTAGATTTGAAAAGTCGAAATATGTATTTGTGCGAATTTACAAGAGCAGCCGTTATAGCATCTAACGTATATTTTCCTCATTGTTGGATGTAACGTATCGTTATTTTTCATCGTTTTCTGTAAAAAAAATACTAACCAGTATCGCAAAGATTAAAAGGTCACAGCGTCTAGAAAGCAGGCAACGTTCAAGGTGTTAAAGAACGTTGTGCTCTTAGGATGTATGTATGAGGCTACTATGTTAAATCAAGGCTGGCTGTTGAGGTAAACACTAGTAAATAATAGACATCATATAAATCCCCACCAGTGCTTGTGGATCGTCTTTCATGGTTCGGAACATTGAGCTCTCTGTGGCTGTTCCATCACTCTCTTCACTCCCTCTTCCAAATATCGTTTTGCAAAGAAGGAAGAGCCATTCTCTGTTCAAACCTCCCCAATCGAGTCCATTCTCGTTTTTAAAATGGATGATAAACTGCTGGCACCAGTCATATGTCGATAAGTGCTTGGTTGCTTTGAACGACTGAAAATTATTTGAAGCGGTTAAAAGGGAGTAAGTTTAAAGCATCCTACTCTGAGCTGCGTTAGTGGACAATTGCACTCACGCTGTGCAATAAATCGTCCCTGTCTATTTTCAACTCGATCTTCTTCCTCGAGCCTCGATCGAGCTTGTGGTGTTCTCGCAGCTGTGCGTTGAAATGATTCACTTTTGCTTCGAATGACTGCGACTGACCTGCGGGATGAAACACAAAATTCAGACCAAGTTACCTTATCTTATTATTAAGTAAAAAAGCATTGTTACAAAACAATTCTGAAATGGAAACAATCCAACAACTAATCATACCAACAGAAAATTCAGCAGCCAATAGAAGCGAGAATATCAAAACATGTTTGACATCGAAGACTCAACAGACTCGATTATTGACTCGACTCACCCATGTTATGGTGGAGGATTCCAACAAAAGTAGCAGCAAGAACGTTCCTCCTGCTGCAGGACAGGATCACTCGGGGCTGGAATCCATCGTCGATGATGATCGTGGGAAGATCACAAATCTCACTCACATCCCCACAGAGCATCTGGAGGATATGAGCGAAATATATTCTTATAAATTTAGGTGCAAAATATAAATTTTGAGATTTGCTTTCGTAAAATATTGGTTGTAAAATTTCAAAAAAAGTTGATAAAATATATTTTTGGGAATTCTGATATTCATTTTCGAAGTTATCACATTTTTGAGTTGTTAAATTCCACTGAACTTAATATTATATCTATTGTCATTGAATATCCAAAATGAAACTTATAAAACGTTGAAGAATAGCTAAACACACAGACAAAGATACTTCCAGGACCATTGAGCAGTATAGAAAAGCACTGACCTTAGTGGCAGGGCTAACTTTGAAAGTGCACAGTCGTTTTGGGAAAATTTTGAAATAATATTCTTTGATGATGAGTTGCTGTAATTAAAAAAAAACATCTTTTCACTCAAAGTTAATCCTTCGTAAGTCCATCACATTAATTCGCATGCATTTACCTTGGGTGTTATGTAGCAGTAAACTTTGCGCAGTTTCTTGTGACTCATTCCGACTGACTTGCTTCGACTCGACGCTTGTTTGATCGAGGGATACACAAACATGTCTCCCATCGAGTGCATCCTACTCACCCTGGCTGAGGTGGACGGCTCCTGTTTCAAGTAGGAAGCATTCTTTTATTAACTTATCACTGTTTTAAATGGTACAAAACAAAATAGTGAAATAGTAAGCGCAGGTTGATTACACAAGGAACCCAAAAGACCATTTTTAAAAATAAATCTTGAGCACAGTCTGAGTTTTTTTTAGAATAACCAAACAATTAATGTTAATAAAATAAACAACACATATGTGGCACTGAGCAAAATTTTCACAATGCATTTTGAAGATAGATCTCATACTTAGAGGTGATGAAGCATCATATTAATTACAAGTAGCAGGACAAGTTTTACTCACGTCGGAATCATCATTACTATAATCTTCCTCGCTCAGAAGACGACATTCAAACCAGACGTTTAGATTTTCCTTTCCCACGTTGCCTTCCGCTTCTTTCGATTCTGAGTCTTAAAAATGAAACACATCAATTGCTTGCCGACCAAACATCTCGCTACATGCCGATATAGTAAAAGATGAGGTCAGAACCATAAACAATGGAGTTCAATCTTACCGTGTGTTGTTACGGACATAATTTAACAAGTGTTTTTGTGTTTTTAAACATTTTAGCAGGTTGCAAACCATGCAAAATCATATAAAATCAAACATTGTAATATAAAAACTATTGATTCCGTAGCATTCTTTAATTACAATTTAAAACAAGAATGTCAAAATTTCCATTCTGTATTTCCTCTCCCTCATAAGTGAGCGACGCTTTGAAACATCCTGAGACATAGACAACAAGATCGAGGAGGAGATTTTGAGCTTTGTGATCCGGTTTGATCTCCCAGGTGAAGGGAGGATACACGTCGTGATCTGACGCCTATAAATGCAGCATCTCATTTATCATCTATCATAAATGCAACATTTTGTTGCGTTCATAAAAACTCGTTATTTTGTCATCCATGATAAATCGTAACCAGTGAAATGTGGCTGTATTTCTTTAAAGACAATAAAAACGTCATAACATAAAAGAAAGTATTATAATTAGTAGTATTATAATTAGTAGTATTATAGTATTATTATAGTATTATTAAAGTATGTTCAAAGTCACTGAAAACTAAACACAAAAACTTTGAAGCACCTCCATAGAAATATCTTCATAAGCAAAAACTTAGATCTTACCTCTCTAACATTCAACTTGAACTTCTCCTCGTAGTCGAATCGATTCAACCGGCTCACACATTTGTTGTCGTACTCATCTCTTGCGTCAATCATGATGCGATGATTGCACTCCTCTGTCAAGGTGATGACGGATAATGCTGCATGTGTCGTTCTCGCCAGTATCGTGTGTGCAGGTGAAAGTGGACCTACGACAGAGTTACAGATGTGATGATACAAAACCATGCAATAAGAATGGCGGGAATGATTCTAGAAACACTCAAAATTACTTTTATTAACACATTGCAAGCTCAATAACTCAATCTCTAGCAAAACTACCATAATTTATTTGGAGTTGATCAATTTTGTTACAACTGACATTTTGTCAGCTCTTCATAAATTACATCAATATTTTGAGTTATTTGAACTTTACTAAATAAGCTTCCATTAAACTTTTAAATCTACCTGGAATAAAGATTTTGCTGAACGGACTCTTCATGATTGGTTCCGCGTTTTTCTCAATGGAAATCTGATGAACTCCACTTTTTCTAACGGTAAATGTCACTTTGATTTCATTTCCAACATGGTCTGTAAAAGTGAAAAACAACTGAAACCGTTTCTTGAAACTCTTTCGACATCAACAAAATTCTTGCTTCAGGCAAAATATCGAGTCATTATTATTATTATGATGACTTACCTCGGAGTGCCTTAGGGTCTATATACTCCACCACAGACACCACTTCCATACCACATGGGCTGGTGATTTCAACGTTAATGTTGGTGCTTTCTGACACTGCAAATGGCGCCCCATTGTTGTAATAGAACTAAATTTAATATAAAAGCAACAGCATTAGACTTACTTAATTGATTACTATTGATTAATTGATGATTAAAATTGAGGTTATGCTTTTCGCCTAAGTCTATGTCTACTAACTTATTTGGTTAATAACATCTATTCTAACAGTATCTGCAGCTTTTGTAAATGTATATTTAGATTATGTTTGCTTATTAATTTGTTTGTGCATTGTACAGGAGTGGAAGGTGTCAATGCAAGCGAAATATATTTTCTTAAAAGCTGTCAAATTTTTGAAACTTTTCAATTACATTAAACTATTACCAGGTTTTATGTTCGCAGTCATATCTATAAAAACAGGTTTGATTGAAGCAATAGCAGGGCATGATTCGCACTGATTTGACAAGTAACTCATAGTACAATTACACGAGGAACTAAATGGTCAATGGCCATGCCTGTCACTACATAGTTGGTCATTCTTATCATTCTTAAGTATCATGGACATTTTACGCCATCTAGGTATCGACACTTGTTTACGAGCATTAGTGCATCAAATAACAATTGGAAATGTTTGCGTTGGGGCTTATAGTTAAGCTATAACCCATAATAAGTCAGTAGCAGCAACTTACACGGGTAATGAATGAAACAGTCCTGCCCACTTCGATGGGTTCCGACCACAACCACTCAACCACAGATTTGCTGAGATCAAGAAAATCTCCACGAAAATACCTGCCATGGAACAATGTGTCAACCATTACACACTATTTCCTCACAATGCTTAAATTAAACTGGTATCTACCTCACCACGTCTCCACCAGCTCGAGTGTTGGCGTTGGTCACAACTCTTTGACTGAGAGAACGGAGCCAATGAAATATAACGATGCTGGCACACACGGTGGCAACAAACGCCAAACCTGCTATAAGTTCTTTTAAAAGTTCGTGCAATTACAAAATGACATCATAATACAGGTTCATTAACAAACGTAGTCTCACATGACATCTCCTCACCCATTTTTACAGCGTTGAGATTTCAAACAATATTTATAACGTAGCAGAAGCATGCACCGGATTTCTATGGCACGTTCATCACTTGATTTGAGATCAATAAATGGCCTATTAATTTATTTTACAGAAAGCTAAAATATTTTAAACAAATATCAGTATCAACAAAGGAAACAAAACAATTAAATAAGAAATAACCTTCAACTTGCAAGTTCCTACTTGTAAAGATAAAAATAGTGAGAGAGAAGCATTTTGAATTTCGCACAAAATTTGGAGCTCAAGGAAAATTAGCTCACAGATTTCCTAAAAAATGGTACAGCAACAAAAATATAAAGTACCAGATAAAGTAGCAGTACAAATATTCATCCATTTGTATTATAAATGCATGTGTACATTTGTTTTATTTCAAGTGAATCTGCGCTTCTTTCTCGCTGACCCAGACAAAAGAATCGGCGAAGAAGGTGAGCTTTGTCCATCATCACGTGACTCTGGATGATGACTGGGAGGCATTTCATGAAAAAAGTCAACTTCAACACAACAACCCTCATCCCCAGGATGACTCTGACTTAAGTCACTGTGATTCGACTCAGTGGATCTCGTTCGCTTATTTTTAGTCTTTTCCTCGAACTCAGTTGACTTTTCCGGTGATCTGCGGACTTTAAAAGTTTGTGAGTTTTGAGTGAAGTCATTGCAGAGTAAGTCATTGGCAGTTGCTTGAGAAAAAATCATGGATGTCGATCTTCCACTCGCTGCATCTCGGAAACCATCTTTTGTGATGTCATAATCCACAACTCTGCGTGGATGAGTTAAAGATTTGTAAACTATGGCAAGCCTCCTGCCATTCTGTTTAGTCAGCATAAGTTTAACTGACGGAACATTACTCCATATCGCCCCAAGTGCTGGAATAAGTGATGAAGTTCCATGAAAAGAAGCACTCAGTTTTGTTGACACTTGATTAATTATTACAACGGCGAGATGGAAATCTCGAGAAAGTTTCCTGAAAATTTCAGCAAGATTATGCAGGAATCTTAAGCGAGTTTTTGAGTCCTCCTCCGAGCGCAAACAATGGGCGATGCTGTCTACGACAATCAACTTCACGGTTGGATGCTGCTTGATGAAGTCGAACAACTGATGAGCGACTGAGAGCAGTTGGACGGCTTCTTGACAACGAAATAAATAAATCGTGGATAAAAAAGTATCGGGCGTTGGCAAGCCTTTAACTTCTGTGGCTCTTTTTCTGAGGTTTTCCACAGTCGATTCCGCCATTTCAAGGAGTCTTGAAGAGATAAAAGTGTTTTCTGTGTCGACGTAAATGGAATTTGCTCCCATTCCACCAAAAGAAGAAGGAATTTGGACATTTATACAAAGCTGAAAGCAGAGTTGTGTCTTTCCGCTTGCACTTTCCCCAGCTACCTGGCTGACATGACCAAGAGGAAATCCTCCATCTAGAAGGTTGTCGATTGCAAAGCAGGATGTCGATATGTGCTGGAGCCCATCACCATGCTTGCCATAAAGGTGATTGGCTGACATGAAATTCATTTTAATGAAATTTTTAAATTATACAGTCACCCATATCACTGTACTGTCGGCTATTGCTTCAAAATATGAGCACATATACCCACAGGCTAACTCCAGACTAATTTTATTATTAGCTGTTTCAGGCAGCATTTGAATAAAATACATTGGATAGTTCACATTTCTATGTGCTATAAAAATCCTGGTTCATCAGCGTGTACGTATATTTATAACAAACAAACAAAGAACTGAGACGCCATTGTATCCCATCACTCCAAAGTTAGCAGCTTTGCACACAATAGGTCTCGTCGAAAACTAACAAACTAACCAGTTTGGGATTTAGGTCAGGTCTTGGTTACTATGCCTATTTTACCCAGTATAGCATTTAAGTTCACATCGCAATAAATGCGGCCTAGATTCCGTGTTCAATACCAAGTGGTGCCATACCGTTGCAATGCCCTTTGGCAAGGCATTAACGACACTTGCTCCTGTTCAGTGGCCCTAGTGGACAGTTCTTAATCCGGACAGGCCTATAGCAAACCAAAGTAAAAATGTATGACAATCGTAACTAGCATAAAGGCTAGCTCGGTAACTGGGACTCGAGCGATGAGGAATCATCGCCGGGTTTAAGTCGTGTAAAGACTTTCCACAGGGCAAGGTTAAACATTATCAACGTTATTGACCATACCAAGTTAGGTCCAAAATAAATCGTGAATAATAACTTCCAACATACTGATGTAGGCTACGATTCTTTCCCGTGAAATAGTGACAGACTAATTTTATAAATCTCCGAGTTTGGAAACTGCCCGACGTACCGGGAGTTGATAAATTAAAACCCACTAACCGGCTTTATGTACCTTTACCGTATGCTTAGAATAACAGTACATTTGCCAGCAGCCGAACTGCGTTCACAAAACGTACCGTATCTAATCTCAAACTGAAATGCCTATAGTTACCTAGTACGTAAGCTAGCCCTGGTAGGCTACTCCAACTTCCGGGTAATCCGTATTTTCAAGTTTCGATACAGAACTAATGATGATGTAACATACAAATCCCAATAATCGATTCAGATGTGAAAATGCAAAACCGAAAGTGACTCTGGAACTTTTTAACTTTTTACTGCAGTTGCCCACTACAAGCTATTAATAAATAACAATCACAACTGCAGGGAGAAGAAAAAAAAAACAGGAACAAGAAATCGGGGGATCCCCATCTTCACAACCAATTATTTATCTGTCCACCCATTATTTATCTACATTGCAGAATTGTATTTTTTAAACATGCTAAAAGTAACACTGCACTAAAAGTGTGACAGGCTAATTTGTTTTAGCGGCAAAAGATTGTAATAAAACATACATAGTTATCAAATAACACTTACTTTGTCCTAGTAACTTTGTAAACAAAAACCACTGTTGTAGGCTAGAGCATTGAAGCGATTTTCAATCATCTGTTGGTTGAACACACCACCTGCTCGTCTGCTTAACCTCGCTTTTTAACTTATGTTTTATGGATTTAACTTATTATGGGTTTAGTGGCCGTGCTAGTTGTTACCAGCAATTATTACCTGTTTACTTTAAACACGGTTTAAGCCTTTTCGGCTTTGTCAATTTTTCACGTTCATTGGCGAGTGCAAGTAGCAACTTGCTTGATTTTTCATCCTCACCGGGCTTTTGACGAAAAATAAAATGATTGATTGATTGATCGACATAAAACCTAAAATGATTTTGAGATCTATAAACTTTTTACCAGATTTTGACAAAGCAAACAAATTGCCTCTCATCGAGTATTTCTAAACTACAGCTAGTTATCAGTCAATAATTATATCGGCGCTGAGAATGCAATAGATGGGGTTATATTGTTGTATAACTTATACAAGCTACATTGCTGACAAACAAATAAATAATCTCGTAACATAGCGCATGAGCGCCCGATAACTTTATGTCTATATACTCATCCTTTCTCATCGAAGAAGAAACTGTAGTTGAGGTAGTAACAGCATGTGTAGAAGACTGTAAATTGTGACAAGTTCCAGAAATAAAGGAAACGCAATACCTGGTAGGCTTATATACCTTGATGCAAAACATGGTGCAATAGCAAGCACGTAACATTATTTGAATTAGATAAACTGGAGGAGAACACGTAATTAAAATCTATCACGAGATTATGATTAACGTATAGGCTAATCTTTTAATTAACACTACTTCTGCATTTAGCGGTGTTGCATTGATCTATAAGTAAGTTATATCATAAGAAAATTCAATAATGTTATATCTAAGTTAGAGAAAAAGAAGAAGACAACAAGCGTTACACAAAAATGTTTGCGTCAAGGTTATAAAATTCTATAGAGGTTCATAATAACCGAAGACGGATGCATTACGTAAACAGACTTTATTATGCTAATCACGTGACAAATTGGGAGCGACAAATAGTTGCTCACACACAATGGCGTAACCACTCTATGGCTATCTTAGGCATTGATGCTTCTGCTTGAATGGGCTCAGGATGACAAATAACGCGTTGTTAGGCGTTTTACAGTAGTTGCGTGAAACTTCTAAAAGAACGACCATTGCTTTTTTTCAACTTCAAAACAAAAGAAAGGCAATTTGTGGTGTTACCTAACTTTTGATAACAGCACAAACAGTCTAGAAAGCTAAATAACGACTCAGATTTTTTTTTTCCGGGAGCTGTGTTATGAAGGCTTAAATAATAACCACAATGACTGTAATTAGTAAATCAAATAAAACTTGAAGAGAGCGATGTGACAAGCAGAAATGGAAGCGGGCCAAAGTGTGTAGCACGAACTCCATTATACACGCTCGAACAGCATGGAATTAATTAATTCTAAACCCAAAAACGGCCGAAAGTAAAACTTACTGGATGAATCATAAATGTTGATGGTGGGGACAAAGCAGACCACGGCTAAATAAATCACAATTGATCATTTTTGTTGTTGAAGAGAAAATGAACCCTTGCACTTAATCTTGTACAAAATGTTTGCGTGGATGCCTGAAGTCGTGCTAAATCTCTTCAAATCAAGTCCAGTTTAACTTTTCCATATGTGTGTTTTTTTTTGGCTAGATTCTGTAGTAAATGGTAATAACCTGCTTGGTAGACAATTACTACTTAATGCTAAGTTCTTAAAAGACAAAGTTAGTTAAAAAGTGAAACTTTTATGATTGTGGTAGTTTTCTGTTGGTGTTGTTGTGGTGTTGTGGTGTTGTGGTGTTGTGGTGTTTCGTATTGAAAAATAGATGAATTCAGTTGAAATTAAACTGTTCTAATTTTATCGAAGAAATGTTACAGCCGAAACATTTTAGCAACGTTTCGTTTGGTGGTCTTATTTTCACCCACGTCTCGCCATGGTTGCTACAAAGCAGCCAACTTCCAACATCAATCGTCGTCACTTCTTTACATCAAGGACTAAAAATATGTAAAACATTTTTAGACTTATAAATTGGAATCAATTTATTGCAATTTCATCTACAATATTTTGGTATACTATGGTTTATCTTTCGTGTTTTTAGCATAACTTCAACAATCAGTCGAAATTGGAAGGAGTTGACTAAATTATTATTGCCAAACAAACTAACTGAAACAACACCATCCCCTCCCCTACTTTTGTTTTAATGCAGTTTTTTTTAAAATTGTGTTCAATGATTTTTGTCAACTAATATTTTTACTCTGTAGTAAAGAATACAATAAGTTATAATGGTTTTTATACATTTCAGTTGTATCCTTTTTTCTTGTTTGTAAACCTGAAATGTAAAAAAATGAAA
Organism: Clavelina lepadiformis; assembly: GCF_947623445.1. Classification (NCBI taxonomy): domain Eukaryota; kingdom Metazoa; phylum Chordata; class Ascidiacea; order Aplousobranchia; family Clavelinidae; genus Clavelina; species Clavelina lepadiformis. Next base: position 24,824,273 of record NC_135241.1, read on the forward strand.
AACAAAATGCATCAAACACTGGCCGAAACAATACATTTCATATGGTCAGGTATAGTGATTCCTGTCTCGTGGATGAGGTTACAAATACAAATAAAATGTATCGGCTATAAGAAAAGGAAGAATAAAAATGAGTCTAAATCCACGTATAGGCTACTAAGTGGACTAACATGCCGAGGTAAAAAATTTTAAAGTTTAGAAAAAACTGAGGCAGGAAAAAACAAGTGCTAACATTTTTATTTGTTTATATTTTCATAGTAAAAATGGCGAACTTGCTCGAACTTATATTCAAATTCATTGATAACTTTCAATACATCACAAACATTGGCAAAATAGTAACCTGGATATACGTAAATGCACGGTGTGAAGCATAATACAAGGAGAGACATATTACATATACTTCTTCATCACAACAGAGTATATCAGCTGTACTGCACATAAAAAAAACACATGTTTAAGAATTTTGGAATTATTGCATTTACATTTATCGTTCATGAATCGCTTTAGAAATGAAACCAACCTGGTAGAAATTCAGAATCCTACCATTCACCCAACAAGCCATTTAGGAAACTTAAGATTACAGTCATTTTAACATCTCCAGCAAACAAACACGTGCTACTCTCTGTAAAAACATTTTTTAACATTAACATCGTGTATTTTATAAAATTTTGCGATGAGAACGGCAATGATTGGGACTAACCAATAACAATTCACAATTATAATTTTCCAGAGACTGCAGCGGAGAATCCAGTTAATGCTGAGTTAACACACTTACAAGATACCACCAATTGAACAGCTATTCGCAAACTTACTGATTGCACAAGTTGCTTTGCTAGCAAACGTACAATCAGCACCACAGGTCGTAGCTATATCTCCTCCAGTGACACAGGAAAGAGTTGCATTGGCAAGATAGTTACACAGTGGATCGCAGCTTGCAGTGACTCCTGGGTAAGTGGTAGCATCTACACTACATGCTGGAAATTGATTTTAAAACATGAATTGTTCATACTTGTTATGACCAACATTTTCCACTCGAACTCTTTGCAAGATTTAAAATATAAAATTGTTACTGCTTAGTCAAGTTTGTATACTATAGACTACATACTAGAAGGATTGAAAGGTTGTTTTTTCACTTTAACGGTTTAAGCAAATAAAAATATGGGGTTGTTTTGTATTTTACATTTAAGGACATAAGCCCATTAGAAATGTAAACTATGAATAATGATAACTTCTGTAGTTTCACAATATGATTGCAAAAATTGCTTGACCAACAATCATTGGATCTTATGTCAAATACTTGCCACTGGTTTACAGCGCATCATTAAAATTATGTATTGTACAAATTAAGACCATTTGTGGATATTACTCACATTCTATTCTTCTGAAGGTTGAAGGTGTTTTGATAGCGGTACGTGTTGAACTTATGCAGGCAAATGCCAGATTAAGAATTCCTTCAGTTAAAGGTCCACCAATGGTAAGGTTGGTTGTAATGTGAAAGCTTCCATTTATTGTTTCTTCATCGCATGTGACTTTGTCATTTGAACGAGTGAAATCAGCTTGGCAACCTCCACCAAGACCAGATATATAGAACGTCATATTATCCAATGGACCTCCATAACGCCATGCGCATTGACTGGTAGTTTGTTTTTCAAACTTGCCTTCAACCAATAGATTGGTGAGACCAGCTGTTAAACAGGTTGTACTTGGCGGATTGGTGGTGATTGTCGTAATGGATGACGCATCTAAAGAAACGATGAACGTTCGATTTATGTTAATAAATTACTTGTCACTTTCTAGAAAATAATTATAAAGAGTAAACCAAGTAGAGGAACAACGTTGATAACCTACCTCCAATGACCAAGAAAATTAGGATTTGCTTAAAATAATTTACTTCGTATTGCTCGTACATGACACCAGTCTTCATGATCGATCAGCTATGATGTAACAAAGATCAACGACGAGCAAACAACTACAACCATTTACCAAAACTCACCGCATAGTTTTATAACATCAGTGGGTTGAGCGAAAACGAAACAATTGTGAATGAGTTCTCACAAGGCAGAAGGGCGCAGGTCAACGTACAGGACACGAATACAGTAAAAAGCCTGAAGGAAATGATCGAGAAACGAGCTTGCAGCTGCGGTTGAGGGTAGCCGTAAATTAAACAATCAATCAAAGACTGTGGGCATTTTACAATACTCGCCGGCAAACTACTTTAGGGCGTATACACAAAACCTTTCCACCAGTGTAATGTGGTAATTCAAAAGCAAAAAAAATATGAAAACTAGCATCAAATTTTGTCCAGTAGAGCAACAAATCTCCAGCAAGCAATTTGAGTTGGGTGTTGCTACCAAGTAAATACGTCATAAACAAAGGCAGGAAACTGCAGATACTGTACATAGTCATGCCATGTGTTACTTCTTCCGCTGCGATAAGATGACCTTCATACCGGCAAACGGTGATATTTAACCTACAACGAACACAAATCCCAAATATACTAAACATGTTCTTGCAACAGCATCGGCGACTAACATCGTCACTGGACTCAGTTAGTGAGGTGAAAATGTTCAACTTTTCAATGACCTTTTCTTTCCATGATTTGGTTTCAATGTGGTAGCAAAGGAAAATCGAACAAAGTTTTGGATGATTTCTGTGCAAAGTGGACTAATATAATCTGCTAGAGCAAATGCGTCTAACAATCACAACAAAAAATAGAATCGGATATTCTTTAAATTGTCACTTGTACTTGTCACTCAGTAATTCTCAAAAATGGAATCTGATACTTAAGCATTGTTTGACTATAAAATGTTTCCGAGCCAATAAAAACGAGCATTTCCAGTGTGACTAAGGATTTGTTTTTATTTCCCAGAATTATTTTCTTCTTGTCAAAACTTTTAATCCATTTTATCAAGCATGAATCGCTTACGTGACGTTGTTTTCATAAACATTGTTGAGGTTATAAGTGCAAAAAAGTGGGAACCTGTGTAAATATGCGACAACAAACTGTTCATCGCATGCACTTCCTTGCAAGGTCATTCGCTGACGTTTATCGCGCGGCAACGCCATTGCATTTGCTGTACAGGTGCCATAGATGCTTTCGAACATAGCGCAGTAGTCCTGGAAAAACGTAGATAAAACGTAAAGTAAGTGTATCAATTTAAGATATACCAGGTCGGAATAGTTGCAGAAAATACAAAGCTTTCCTTTGATCGTGCCTTACAATTAATGTGCGCACAAATTTTAATCGCGCCAAATAAAAGTAATATAAACATTACCTTCAAAGTTATAAGTAATACATCACATTAATACGAGGATTTTATAAAGTAAAAGCATATTATATAGGTTTTGAAGGAAATAGTTTTAAAATATTTCATAGTTAGGTCAAGGAACTGTTGACGAGTTTACCATTTTAGGAGCATACAGCACAATTTAGCTTAAAAAATAAACAGCTATGACTGACATCTTTGCGAATAAATTAACATGCCTCGTTAAATAACCCTGTTCTAACGCAATGTTCTTTTCCATATTAACCTATTGTTTTAGGGTTTGTCTTTTAACTTCAAACTTTCCAGAAATGAAGAATCTAGTCCAGTTACTATCAGGTAAAAGAAAGAGGTTTCAAGTTGCTTGTTTCGTAAAATCTGCCGCTGGTAACTGATGGCATAGAATCAAAATAGGTTTGATCTTATAAAGAAAGGTTAATTTTCAGATGGGATAAAATAGTTTTGATAAATAACTATAGATAATAATAATCATTGCAATATTCAAAGACATTAATCTGTGATCAATGACGGTATTGATCAACATTAATTACTGCTAATATTAAAAAATATCAATTATTTCGATAAATATTTAAAGGAAATTATAAAAAGGTTATTAAGTTGTCATTAATGTTTGTCAGTAAAAATTTTATCAACAAAGGATGAACAAAATTCTTTCTTCACACAGTTTTTCTGCAAAGTGCAGCTATAATACAAGGACAGAGCATTTCAACTCTCACTACACCACACCCTGTACAGGCAACCAACTCCACTGTTGTTATCACTGCTACAGTTTCACCACCGTCATGGATCATTGGTTTCGAACTAAACTGGGTCCTTGACTGGGTATTTAACGGGGTATGTTTTGTAAAAATATAAATAATGTTAAATATGAATCAACACTATATTGAAGTTAGTTTGAAAGTATTTATTGCGTAATAAATCTACTTGCAAGTAACAAATTTGTCATTGTTAATGTTATGAAAATCTGTCGGTATATTACCTAATAAAACTCGGTCTTAAGTGTGAGATGCGGGAACTTTGCAGGTCAGGGTTGCTCAAGTAGGATATGCCCCCTTCCCTAAAATTGTGAAAGCTGTTGATTCCGAAAACTACTTTGGCCGGATTTCAGTCAGGTAACTTTAGAGAACAACGTTTGATTCAAATCTTGTAGCTAATAATTAATTTTAATGATTTAATATCGAACGATTTTTATGAGTGTCTATGAACAAATAAATCCAATTCTTGAAAAAAAAAAAAAAACTTATGTAGCTGCATCAAATCAAGAAAAATAGTTACGAGACAGATCTTTAAACTAGACCACATTACTGTCCTCTTTATTTTATGGTTGTGCTGACCATGAATATATTCCTGCAACAAGAGAGATTATTAACTCAATATACTGTAACCTATTTATTCTTGATTGAGGTGAAAACCTTAGCATATCTGTGGCACAGTGTTAAGTACTAATTTAATAAATGTCGGTCTTTGCTAGTGCATCATCAGCATCAAACTTCACCTCACAACTTACCATTACACAACTTAAAGCCGACGAAGATGGATATAAAGTTAAACTTGGTGATACTAGTACTTCACAATCCATTGTACTCACTATAAGAGGTACATATAACATATATAAGGTGCATATATATGAAATAAGAAAAAACGATCAGGTTCATATTGTTAGTTCTGCTGCTAGCAATAAAAGTTTTATTTATATTTTTGATCATTGATTAATTTAGTTACATCTCTAAAGCACTGAAATTTTTTGTGCAGTTTTCATTAGCACTGTCTCTGTTCATATTATTTTGTTTAGACCTGATTTTATAAACATCATAACAAAGTACCCAGAATCTAGAATGTGATTTAACGATGTTTATGTAACATAGATTGCAACTCCTCACTTCCATATGATGTTATTTTGGATGCAACTTCCAGGATATTCAACTCACCAGGAAAGTTTGCATGTTCTAACGAAGGAGAATTGTTTTACTCAAATGGCACAATGCTGACATCTAGTGACACTACTTGTCTGGAATCAGCAGAATGGAGTGGTCAAGATAATCTACAATGTTGGACAGGTCATTTGGCAGCAATTGTTAGTTTTTTAATTAACACTTTACTGCCACCATTGCAAAATGGCATATTGTTCATGATCTGATGAAAACTGCCATATGTCTTACAGCACCAATAGTGACACTGGCAAGCAGTTCAATTGATGGCGATAAACTGACTGTGGTTGAAGGAAGTGATTTGACTGTGACTTGTAATTACGATGACGTCATTCCTGCAGGAGATTCCTCTCGATTCTATATCGGAGAAAATCGGTACACAGTGACAAAGGTATTTCTAATCAACATCTTTCGCATTTAGGTAAATCTGTTATAAATTCTGTCCCTTCATTTACGTTTGTAAATTGTTTTACGTTTTGATCATCACATTTTGTTCATGTACAGGGGGAACCAATAACGATGCTTTTTTTACAAAGAAGTGACAGTAATAAAGAACTTTCATGTCAAGCTGCTACTGCTTACACTGATCTTTATCCTGCAAGTGGGATGTCATTAATCTATACACTGGATGTACTTTGTGAGTTTGATGATAGATCATTATTCTGTTGGTAATGTGAATGAGTAGATAGTTTATTTAATTGGCAACAGTAGTCTTTTTTTCTACAAACTACATAAAAGCATTCAGCTCTATGTGTCTATCGCATTCTTGTTTATTACCACCTAGCAAATTCTTTCTATGTAAGATGTTTTAGTCCTGACAGTGTGCACACAATTGTTTGTTAAGAATAATTTAGCAATAAAAAATTCTTTTTATTCTCTAAAATTACAATTTTTTGTGTTTCTTGGAGATACCTCATCGTCTGTGATAAACAAGATAGAAACATCCCAGTATGTGATTGAAGCATCAGAAAGCAACTACCTGCTAAGATCAGATCAACAACTCACAATGAATTGCACTCCAAGTGATGCAAACCCACCAGCAACTTGTAGCTGGCAACTGTGCTCAGATTCAAGATGCCAGACATTCACCTCAGATGGTGGTTGTCTTATCACTGTTGATCTCAATGCATCAAGCAATGTCACTTGTGCTGCTGGAAACAGAGCTGGCAACACAACAAGTGCAGAGCAAACTGTTGATGTGATTCAGCTGGAAAGTAAGTAAAATTTATAAAAGGTCGTTTGTTAAAATAATGAAACAAATAATGCAATAAGTGAAATGCAACATTAATTACAATCACAGGACAGATTTGGTTCAATGTTAACGGTATCAACCTGACAAATGATGGAAATAAAATCTGGACAACTTATCTTGGAGATTCTGTGACGATTTCCTGCAGAGTTTTGTACCAAAATGAACTCAACACCACGTACAGCATAACATTACCAAACAACACAATAATTCCTCGTTCTTCGGTCAAATTTCCATCTGTAACATATTTAAATAGAGGAGAATATATCTGTAAAACGAACGACCAATTTGGACACTTCAGGGATGCTATTACCCTGGACGTTATCTGTAAGTAGTTGCTACTCACTAACTATGCAGTAATTAATGGAACCATTTGGTATTAAAATCTAAAACCTGTGTGTTTTCATCTTAATGCGAATGATGGATATTTTTGTTCAACTAGGAACATACAAAATTTAGTTGCAAGTTATTTCCTGTCATGCACATTCACGACATACATAACTTAGCCAAACTCAGGCTGATTTTAAGACCTTCGGTATTTCCAACTAACGAAACTGAGATTTCATTGTCTTTGTATTATTATCTTTGTAGTTAACAACTTTGCTTCAATCGACGTATATTGTTATTAAAAAGATCAAACTGTAATATTTTGTATACTTTTACTTTATAAATATGATAAGTATTGCATGAAACACTTAAGCCAAAAAAATTACATTTGCTCTTTCTGCGATATTACTGACTCATTCTTACAATACATTTTTAGATGCGGCTCAACAATATGAGATTACTACTTGCAGTTGGAACGTCGGACAAGATAGAACATGTTCTATTGTATTCTTTTCGAATCCTACTTCCAAATTCGTAACAGTGACCAAACAGGGTAGCCTATATAAAGGTGTAGCTTGAAATGTGAAACTAATGTCCAAAAAATATGTTTTACACGTAATTAGCATAATGAAATGTAACAGAACATTATGGCACATAACTAAATGTAGGCTTACTACGGGTGATCAACTTTATTATTATGTAAATTTTCTAATTATGTTGAGATTTGTTCATTTTCCAGGCTTTCCAGCGATAAATGATGGTCCAAATGTCATCAAGCATGAAGATGTTCAACAAAATTTTGAATTCCACAAAACACACGTAATTATAATAATTTTATATCTGTCGTTTCAACTCATAGAGATTAGCACCGGTAAACTCAAGCTGTTAAAAATGCTCAGGCTGCTAAAAATGTAAAATGCTAAAAATGCTGCTAAAAATGCTGGATCATTTATTGCTTACAGGTTAATATCTCTGACAACGGGACTTACACGTTAGTTGTCAGATCTTCCGACATGGATTCTTTTCCAAATAATGTTCCAATTGTCTTCCGCATAATGGTTGTTGATATTTCCTCTGATATTGACAACTCACGTCCCATTCCTTCTCTCGGTGCAATTATTGGTATCATTTGTGTTTCTGCTGTGTTTATCATTTTTATGGTTAAAACAGCTTATGCAGTATGTAAGTGGAGAAAAACGAGTGGGAAAAAAGGTGAGATTGTCTGACTATGCTCTGTGATCTAAGTCAAAGCTATCCTGCTAGCTACATAAAACATGCAATTGTTATTTACTTTCAGTCATATTGTATTTTGCTAACTGTTGTTTCATTGTTGCAGATGTGTCACGTGACATCAAGAATCACGACATCGATATACCATTGAGTAAACACTGAATTTTGTTTTCAATATTGTTTTAGCATAATATGCCGAAACAACACAAGTTATTATATTTGTAGTTTGATAAACCTTAACTAATCATGTTAAATTCTTAATCTGTAGCCTGCACATTGCTTTTTTGAGATGAACAAAACTCTTTGAATATGTGACTTAACGTTATTTCGGAAATGTAGGCTTAATTGCTCTTTGAATAATTACGTGAAATTGTGCCCTTGACTGGAGAGTATCTGAGTCAGTGCTATTAATATATTTGGAATGTCATTAGCACATTGTTAGGTAATAATGACTATGATTATGAAAATCAAAAAAAGAGATGGCGTCCACAATTGCTTTGGGGAAAAAGAAAGAGTTTGATAATCACAATTTAAACAGAAAACAAATGAAGTAAACGACTAGAACATAACTGAACTGTTTCATTGTGGTAGATGCTCCTGCAAGGACAAATCGGCAAAAAGAAGAAATACAAGTTGGTAAGTTATTACTTGATGGAATGTGAAAGATAAAAGTTAAAATCAGAGACGCTCAAACTTCAAGCATTTATTTGTATTGAGTGTATTTGGTTTAAACGATATATTTTATTTGAAATTAGCAAAGTTGTAAATAATTTGCTTGTCAATTGTAAGAGTAAGCATGCGTGTATGCGCTTCTAATGAAATTCTTTACCTGTATTGCCCACAGAGGAGGTGGGTCTCCTCTGAAATTTAAAATTATCACATAGTGTATACATCATGTTACTCAGTTGATTTGTCCATTTCAAAATGATCAGTATATTAATTGTGCAAATACTCATGTTATTAAGATGATTGTTCTAGGTCAGTCGTGTTACGTCGAGTTTTCTGGAAATGACTCCCTCCAAGTAAGAGAGATTCGTTGATATTCAAATGCAGTTCTTAAAACTTTTCTATAATTAACCTATAACTAAATTAATCATGAGTTTAACGTATACCTCAGAATGATGAGCGAGAAAAACTAAATGAAGAAATTGAATCAGATGAAGGTATTGTTTATGTTCATAAACTTTTATTGAATACTAATATACTATCGGGAAGATATGATTGTAAACATTCGTTAAATTTGTTTCGAATAGTTAAAATTACTTTCTGATATCTAGCTAAGTTGATGCAACCGCTCAATTTAAATAAAGTTGATGAAGATTGAAATTCAGTTAAACTAAAAAATGAACAATAAGTCTACATTCTGAAATAAATTGTAAGTTAAAGTGTCCAATAAAAAATAAGCTGTGAGTACTCATCTATACAGACGAGGATGGATATCTTGTTGTAGCTGGCAGCAATCCAGGTCAAAAGGTAAATGTTTTCAAAGTTCATTGAAGAACTGAATTAACTTTTGAATAATACAATTTGGAGGAATCCAGTTCGAAGTATGTTTTATTTTTAGTTCATTGTAATTTCTTGCAGAGAAGCAGAGCCTCAAGTTCTCGTTTATCCACTGGTAATTAAATCAGAAATTATTCTTATCAGCTTAAGCTTATTTAACTGTGGTATTAAAAATCAAAAGTTTTCACAATCAAGATTTTAAACAAATCTTCAACATAACATTTATCTGGTTGTATTCCATGATGTGCAGACAACGCTGGTTATCTAATCTTGTCTGAAGAGTCTGCTGGTGAGAATGACAATCAAGGACACGCAGCAATTAGTTCAACACACTACAAAAATGTTGGAGGTGCTCACCTTTATTTCTTGATTATAATCAATGCTTTGTATCGTTTCAGTCTGGCCTTAGCTGATTTAGAGTTAAGGTACGTGTGCAATGTGCACTGGATGCGATTGTTTAGCCACACGGCAGCGCAGTTTCGAAAAGTAACTGCAAGGAAACGCGTGTGATTGTCTGCTAGTCATCGCACGCACGCGCATCCGCACTTGTCTGTACAAATTGTGTCAAAAAAACGCGCAGATGGCGCTAGTTAAGGGATCTAGTCAACAAAGCTGGTTGTGTGATCGAAATATTGAGAATCACAACTCCGTTAGTTAACCAAATTCCAAATTCTCCAGTTAGGTCATAAAACCAATAGAACAACTTCCTTGAAGCGCGGCGACGGGAAAACAAACGTGTTTGTTTTGGTGCAATTGCGTTCAAGTGCTTTGACATTTGACAATCGCATCCAGTGTGCAGGCACCTTACCTTCTAACCTCAGGAACTTGTATGCAATTTCATATGTTTTTGAGTTTTTATTTTTGCAGGTGACAATCAATATGCTGTGATTGCTAGTAACACTTCCGGCCAACAAAATACGTTTACAGGATAAAGTTCAGGCTAATATTTTCATTACACAAGTTTTGTGCTGTTGCAGATATGAACTGTTTCACAATAGACAACATTTCTGTGCCTATGCTACAGTTATAATCTTCGATTTCCTTTTTAATATATTCACGTTCCCTGTCTTTTACGCAGGTTGATCATTTTCTTTCGGCTGTATATATTTATGTAAAATATCTTGTAAAATTTTGTTTAGGGAAACATGCCATGATCGGGCATAAAGCAGGTTTTGTTTTTTGAAATGTTTCGAAATGCGACATATCGCAAAGACGCCCCACTAACTGATTTCCTTGCACTAAATATTTAAATACGGTTGTTAAGATGATTTTTAATTTGCTAACGCCGTTGCAGATCTGCTCACACCGTTCTTTCATTTACTGCAATATCTTTACTTGCTATATCGTTTTCAAATAAACTGTGTTTCCAACGCAAGAGCTGAATTGAAAAATAATAGTGATAGTGATTTTAACTCTTACTCGTTATCAGTTTTATGCTAATGAGGTTTTCTTGCTGAGAATAGACATTTTAGATGTCTATTGTATATTCTTTATTTTATGACTAATTACTTTTTCCACTTTATAATTTTAAGCTGTATTTTTAGCTAAACGTCACACTTTTTGTGTCATTTGAGTATTACGTCACAAAGCTAAGATCGTCATAGTGTTCAGATCAGACACAAAATAGAAAAATCATAAGTTTCAATATTCGCAGAACTTCTGTAAACTGGAGACTAAAACCCATCTGAGAAAAAACTCCAAACAAGCTTTAATTCTGACAACGTTTTGTGTAAAAACACGCAATGCCGCTTATCACAGCAACAAACAGCACCCCGGAAAGACCAGCTATAAGCGCAATGAGCCAAGTTGGAAGATTTCCGTCATTAACTTCCATCTCTGCAAGACAAAAACATATTTCAATTTCAGCAGAGCACAGGTGGCCCAGCGTGGTAAATTGTAAACATTTTAATCCAGTTTTTAGTCGTATCGAAATGAATCATCAATCAGTGAATCATTAAAAAGAAACAACTTTTACCTGTGCATGGGTTGGAAGGGACAAAGTTTCCAGATTGGTTGCAGACCGCAGTGTAGGTGGATCCACTAGGAGCAGTATAACCTTCCTGGCAAGTGAACATTGCAGTGCAGTTGTAACCACATGGGGTAGTTGAACTCGATGAAAAGGTCGCGTGGGTTTGACTTAGGTTGCAAGCTGTGAAGAATATTTCATTACAAGTTTCTTTATTCGCAAAATTATGTTAATAGTCTTCCAATTTCAGGCGAGCTCGATCTTTAACAGCAACAGCGAAGATTTGTTCATCTTCCAAATGTTACCTTAATACTTTCAATATATTTCATTCTTGCTCACCTTGAATAGTAAGCTGTGCCGATAAATCCACTTTGAACCTCACTCCAGTCACTGAAAAGGTGATATTTATCGGGGAGACAAGAGGCTTTGTGATGTTTAAGGCGGTTTGCTTTCCCTCCCAACACGTCACCAGATATTCGTTTTGTGACGTCATCGTGGTATTTCTTTCGCAATCGCTCAAAGACAAAGGGAAACTTATCGGTGCAGATGATGGGAAATCGCTAACGATCCACTGGACATTGACTGGAAGAACTTCGGCGGCAAATATTACCTCATAAAGCTTGCCGGTGTAGCCGCTGCTCCAGGTGGTTTGTGAGAGTGGTGGGGATACGTCGAGCGACGATAAACCTGGTTGACATTGTAAAGTTCAAATATTTTATGTCAGATATATTAAACTGATCACTTTGAGATGTAGAAGTTCAATGTATTAAAATCTTGCATTAAACTTAACCCCAATCTCACCCTAGCTCATATACTTGTCACATTGTACATTAAGAGAAAGTTTAACTGATTTCCACCCTTGACTATAGAGAAAGTCTTATGACATCTATTATTGTCGACTGTTTATTTCCGAAACGATATAAAATTAACTTAATATTTTGACGTTTTATGATTGAATATGATTACGATTGAACGTCGTAATACAACTACCCTCCCTAGTCTTTAATAAGTTTTTATACCTGACTTATCGAATTACTCAAGTTGATGTTTCTTATGTGTCAACCAACTAATTACAAAAAACTGTTAGAACGTTTACTAATACCGGGTCACCACACACCTGATACATATTTCCATTGGTCGGCCACAAAAAGACACAAAGCAAATCCTAAAATACGACACATATTTTAAAAAGCTTCAGTAATGTCTGAAAAGCAATAGCAAATGATGAGGCAACTTTATATGACGGTGGTCAAGAATTATTAAAGTTTGCTTTTTCTTGTTTACTTTGAGTGGATGCAACAATGCTACTTAGTTGTGCTTTGTGTGCTTTTCTCTTAGATTTCTGACCTCGCCCAACCCGGTTCTGCTATAACAATGGTCTAAATACATTAGTCACTACTTTAAAGTGAAGAATTTAGAAAACCAAACCCAAATAAAATCAGCGACGTCGTAATAAATCACAAGACACTCACTTATTTACATAATCGATGGCGTAGTTTTTTGGCCAATACCTCGCTTTTGAGATCAATTTAAACGCATATATCACTACCCAACATAAAGTTCAAAATACATGGATTTCATGAGTTGTAGCTGATTTGAGCGATATCAATTGTTAATGACATTTCTGGTTATATTTGCATTCGGTGTTTATACAAGTTCAATCGCTTTAAAAAGATAGAGCGACATATTTTTGTTTATTAAACGGGTGCCGTAATTTTCTTTTACCAGCCTACCACGTGTGATGATCGATTATCTCAAAACGCAAGCAACAAAGAACGTGTTTCATACTTTGCATAATATCTATTGTTCGTGACAACAACAAGTTCTACAAGGGTTAGATTGCAGTAAAATGTGGTGTTCCAGAAATGTTATTCATTTCAGAATACAATATAAAATGCACAATTTCACTGTAAGTGTGGTAAGCTACATTTCAAGCTTACAAACGATGCAAGGAGGCAAAGCGTTCAAACTACAAATTGTGCACAAAAAAATAACGTTTTCGTGGCAGCGATTCAACTATCACGTTAACAACAACTAATAAATATTGAAGATCTCGATACGAACTTCAAAGTTTTCAAGAAACAAACTGACCTCTGTTTTGATAAAATTTGAAAAAATGCTATAACTGCATCGTGGTATCAATTTATTGCCGGGCTCGTGGCAAAACTTAACCAACCACTTCAATGTTAGCGATTCCTTTGTATTCTCTTCCACTGGCGACCCCGATTTCCGTAGAACTACAAACAATCGACCTTTTCGCTTGTTTTGACAACTTGACTGCAGCAAGAATTGACTGCAGTGTAAAAATCATGACCTGTGACAAACATAATAGGCTTCATCTGAGTAATTTTCTGGGTTAAAAAGCAGAATTGACAAGCTGAAAAAAGAATGACACATGAACATAAAAACAAATATGTGATCACGGCATTGTGTAACACATAATTTTTTTAATTATTACAAATTACCTTTCTTACATTTCATTAACAAGGCTACGCTTGTGTGCCAATTGCAGGCAACGGTTGACGAGCATTAGGAAAATAATCCTATAACAAAGCAATTTAAATAAACGCTTGAATCAGATAATCCAGTAAAGCTGTAATGTTCATTAGATTACGTGATTGCTGCACAACTTAAGCTTAAGTTACCATCACTGTAGTACTACCATCTTCTTGTGTCGTTTTACAGTAACAACGTTGTGCAGTACATACAAGGAGACTGCACACAACACGTGAATACATGCAAAATATCTTGAACACAAGCATCACGCGCATTGGCTCAACTACATAATTTGAATAGAAGTTACCCGGCTGTTGTGATGTTGGTTCCACAGAGGCGGGAGCACGGTATCGTTCCTCCGCTCCACTGTAATAAATCGAATATAACAATCAGTTAAAAAAAATTTCTAGAGTTGTATTAAAACTCACCATGTAAAGGACCAGCATTGGGGTTATTTGGTTCCATGTTTCCAGCAGCAGTTTCATTATTTACCGGAGCTGCTGACAAATAATAGTTTAGACTTTAGAGTAGATCATAACATTAATTTATTAATCGTAACATTAAACAATTATTTAATTAATTCGTTAATTTATAATCAATTAATCTATAAAAAAAATATAAAAAAGAACCGTACAACTTGTTACGAAGTAAAAAGTTCCAACGAGAGCAACAGCGATAAAAAGAGCGCAACCGACGCTTATCCCGATTATCGCGTCCAAGGTCAACGTCGAACCACCTACGACAAAAAGAAAATTTTCAACCAAACTATATGCATCAGAATGTCATAGCATCTATCAGGCCCTAGTCGACTTGCTTATGGGTCTCGGCTCTAGAAACACTTTTAGCTTTCCTGTTCCCACAAACCATCATAGATGAAAACAAATATCAAAAAAACTCAGCGCGAACGCAATTCAAAGCAATAACTTCTTTAAAAAATATGAGCGGGTGAAAAACGCGACCTGTGCTCGACTCTGCTGAACTTGGATCCAACATTTCTTCACATTCCAGATTGTCTGAAAATGTTCCATTAAGAAGACAATGCACTTCCTTTTCAATTTCTTTGTAACCAATTCCACAGTATAAGGTGCCAGTGGCGTTGAAGCCACACGGTTCAGGGCAATCAACCTTCACGCCAAGATAGGAGTTGCTATCCACGCTACAAGCTGAAGCATAAAATCGCTGTATCAGCTCTTGAGCTTAATAAACGTAGTCTTCGTAGTTCATACAAACGCTCAGAGTAGATTTGTGACAATAAACAAATGCAAGCTTAGCTGAAACCCACTGGAACGCATATTGTTATAACTTGTTCCATCACAAACTGAACAACGTACAGTCACTTACAAGCCACCGTAAATGCCAGATCCATAACAGACCTCCCGTCACAGTACAAAGAGATATTCAGAGGACCAGCAGGTAGTGAGTCGTTAAAGGTGACGTTGGTGCTCACCAAAGGCGAGGAAACAAACGAACAACTCACTTCAGAAATTTCACTGACAATAGTCGTGCAAGAACCCGAACTGAAATTTATGAAGGGAACAGCCAAGATCAAGCCTCGTGTGTCGTTCCAAGCACATTGGTCGTTGTGGGAAGTGCTGTCGAACTCAGCAGATACAATGAATGGTTGAACCCCACTGGCAATAACACCACTGTCGTCTATGGGCGGGATCGTTGTGATGAAGTTGGAAGTCGCTTTTTAAAAAAAATAATGAATTTGACTTTTACTTAGTCACTACACGGTGCACAATCACCGCAACAACTGAAAAATAACCAAAACACTGTAACATAGATTTATAATTATGCATTCAAATTAAGTTGTTTGCTCATTAAAAGAAAATAAAAAGAAATATTAACCCATAAATATGTCCATATTTTTATTAAAATTAAGCCTTTCCGGAAATACGAACCCCCTCGCGAAACACTTAATCCACTCATCTCAGAATAGCAATTTCATTTCTGCTTTAGTTTCATACCGGTGAATAGTACAGGCAAGTCATTATCATACTACAGGCATTTTTACACATTTCACTTCATATTGTTTATGATTTATTCCAAAACTTTTTTACCTCATGACTCGAACCGATGTGTTTCATTCAATCACAGGCCTTCCTTTTATGACGTCTACCTCCACGCATTATGTTTTCCGATTGAATGTTTATGACGTAACAAAGACATAGGACGCGTGTGTTTAACTCAAACAAAACTATTATATGAGGGAAGTACCCGGTAGTCGACAAAAAATGCGACTGTTTCCACGCTAAACCTTAACCGGCAAGAGAAAGTCTCTGATCCAATCTTAACACCAGTGGAAACCTGCTGGTGATGGCAAGATCATTATTAATCCCCGATTGACAAACGCCAGGTGCCGTGTCTAACCGCCATATTCAAACGTAACTTCACAACTTTTAAACAAACTTATTTGACGATATAGGCTACAAGATCACCCGACTCAGTTGAATTCGGATCCAACATTTCTTCACATTCCAGATTGTCTGAAAATGTTCCATTAAGAAGACAACGCACTTTTTTTTCATTTTCTTTGTACCCAACTCCACAGTATAGCATGGCAGTGGCGTTGAAGCCACACGGATCAGAGCAGTTTGCTTCCAAGCCAGGATTTGAATCGCTATCCACGCTACAAGCTGAGGTAATATTGCCAAATAAGAACATCATTTCAATAAACCCGCTTTTCGTATCAACTAAATAACCCGATGAAAGGTTTGTGGTGTTAAAAAAAAGTTACCAGAATTTGTTTAGTTATTGGACATTAAGCATAACCACGTAACTTTACTTACAAGCTACTGTAAATGCCAGATCAAGAACAAACATTCCATCGCAATACAAAGACATATTCAGAGGACCAACAGCTGGCAACGAGTCGTTGAAAGTGACGTTGGTGCTGACCAAACTGGAAGAAGCATGATACAAGCAGCTGACTTCAGGACCTCCCCCAACGGTGAAAACACTTAAACATGGAGAATGTATGAAGCTGAAATCTATGAAGGGTGCAGCCAAGATCAAGCCTCGTGTGTCGTTCCAAGCACATTGGTCTGCGTAGGAAGTGCTGTTGAACTCAGCAGATACGACGAATAGTGGAAGTCCACTGGCAATAACACCGTTGTCGTCTATAGGAGGGATCGTTGTGATGGAGCTCGAAATCGCTTCTAAAAACAAACAATGGGCTTCTGTTTCACATCAAAAAGTAGACACTGCAACTTAATAACAGTGATATGAAAACGTTATCATATGCCCGCCCATATATATGAAAGATAAATAATTAATTCGTCTGGTTGCCGATACATGCACAGCATAAACACAACATTATTTTTATGCTTAAATCAAGCTTAATCAAGTCAAGCTTTTACACAATCGTTTACGTCTATTTATATTCAATATAGGCTACCTTAGGCCTAACATCAGAATTTACTTACCCCAAATCCAAATAAAATTTATTAATGCTACAATGAATAAATTCATATTCCACAAGAACAGCGAAACCAGGCGTACAGCATGACAGTGCGAGTGTATTAGCATATTACAGACATCTTTATTTCTTTCGCCCCTTATGACGCAACACTTCTTTGAATTTTGACTCCATTGTATTCTTTTAGTCGTTTTGCCTCACTCATTGAAAGGAAGTTCTTTTATGGTGCTTATTTCCCATAACATTGTTCTCCGAGTGAATGTTTATGACGCAACAAAAACAAAGAAGACGTTAGTTTAACAAAAGTTAACGAAAATATTGTTATAAGGAAACATCCGTGTAGTCAACAAAAAGGTTTCATTCAGTCAACTGTTCGGTGGCAGAAGAAAGCTTTTTTCAGAAACTACACTACTGAGCAAGTAAAAAACAATCAAATGGATGTAACAGTGGTAACAGTAATAGTAGTGTAATTGCAGAACTGTTAATGGCCTGGAGTCCTGGACTCAACACAAAAAACATTCTTTAAAACAAAACAACGCTGTAACGTAACAATGCAATATAAAATTATGGAATTACAAAACAGTAGAAAAATACTTTTAAAAAGTCGGTCAGTCGGACGGTTTTGTCTCAAACTGACACACAAAAAATAACACAAAACTGGGACTTTTAGGTTTCCCGAGGCAAGACGTTTGAACCGGTACTGTCCTACCTAAAACAAGACATATGATAATCCTAAGCATAATTAAAGCATACTCTAGGTCTAGTGCATAACCGAAACATTTTGCGTTAAATAAGCCTAAACTAGCTTATAGTTGGTGTATTTGTACTGGTTAATTTAGATGCTAACTGACAGTGGAATACACTTTTGGCTGTTGGTTCTAGTCTAGTCATGTACCGGTAACCGCGATGAAAACAAAAATGCTTAACCAATTCATGTACTGTCTTCTTTGACAATCTTGTCCTAAAAACAAACTTTACCTGCCACTATTCATTAAGGATGTGTCATGAGAACAATTACCCAGGTTCATGCGAATCCAAGTAGCATAAAGATCAAATCTATTCATATCTGCACCAAATGACAGAGTTTTATGGAAAACTTGCCAAACCTTGTTTGTAATGTGACTTAATTGCTAACAATTTATGACCAAATGATGATTAGAAAAGTAAAATGTTTGAAAAAAATTGAAAGAAATGTAAAATGTTAAAACATAATTGACCTTAAAGAAAGGTTGATTCAAGTTTAGCTTAGGCAGGAAAATAGATCACCATTTGTTATCAAAGTCAAAAAATCATAAGTAATATTGTATTTGGGTTCATTCAAATCTCTCACACAGGCGATACTCATCAAATATTTTCGAGTTTGGATTCATATAAACCCATCCCTACTAATCACCTATATGTGGACACGTATTCCATCCAAAACGCATCAGTTAGTTTTTACCATAAAGTAGCAAACGCTACAAAGATGCAGTTAAATACATTTTTACTTCATTGTACTTAAAAGCAATTTCATCTTTGTCCACCTTGTATTGTTTTTACATTGTGATGTCACAATGACTGCCATTTCTGTGTAATGGTGGGTCAAACTTTTGATGAAACTTTAACAATAACCGCTTAACCACTTATTAAACAAGCTTAACTGCTTATTAAAAATTCATTCACCAATATATTTCATGGAAACTACTCTTAGATTTAAGGCCAACTTGTTTTTGGACTTGCCCGAAGCTTTCGGGGTAAATGCATCAACTGATCTGTAATAACGAATTGATTTCCTCAACTTAACTAATTTTCAAATAAACATTTTTTTATTGCAGAAATATCCACAAAAGTTACAAAATTTATAAATTAATAAACTTGAACTAGACAACTTATACACTAACTTAAATTAAAGCATTAAAATCACAACAACCAGTATTGCATGCACCAAATCATACTCACAGCTTGTCTCAAAGCTCGTTTTTACAATCAAAAATTATTATATAAAATGTATTAAAATATGCAATACACACATCAACTCCAACTAAACATGCAACCATAGCAGCACCTTTCAAACAAGTGCCAACTTAAATAAAAAGTATTGATCAATCATTGTTACAGAAAACACTACAAAGACTCATTGCCAAAACCAGGTAATTGAATTAAAACAATCATATTTTAATAAATATATCCATTAGTCTGCCTTACAACAAAGACAACTGAAATTTAGAACTGTTTGCTGTTGCCAAAAATAAGTTTATGAAACTCACTTGTTTCTATGATTTCTAACAAGGATTTGAAAATTTTAACAAACTCTGACAATCTTAGTCATTAGCATTTAAAATATTGGCAACCGACAAACAAAATCTTAAAATAAAAAACACAACACTAAGTTAGTAACAAACTTCAATGATGGATTTGCAGTATTAGGAAATGAAATATGTGAAAACAACAAAGAAGAGACCAGGGCAAAAACAATATATGGGCTTCACCTGCATTTGAGTCTGTGGTGTTGCTGCCGGAATAAATCATTGAGTCGTTTAATGAATTGTCTGCTTGGAAATCTGTGGTGCAGACACCATTTAAATATACCTAATCTTTGTACACTGTTTATTACCAAGAATCCACTGAAACAATTTATAAAAACATGGAAACTTTGATAAAAACTTTGTTCATGCATCACTACTTCACTGCCAAATTCTGTTGGAAAGTTTACATTCTTAACCACACATATTGGTTTTACCACAGCATTAGATATTATAAATGAATGATACATAGAATATTGAAAATAATAATAGATTACAGTAAATTAACAATGCTTTTACAACTACAAAACATTATTTCATTGTGTACCACAGTTTTTATCAAGTAGTAAGTGTAGATGGAACATGCTTAATGCGAGATAATTACCTACAACCGTTGGTGATGTGGCTGTACTGGAGATACTTGTGGCACCGAAATTAGTTGTAACTGCTGTTTGAAAATCAACAAAGATATATCAATGATGAAATCAAACTGCAGCAACACCAGTCTAAGTTATTAACTGTATCAATGTATACAACAAGCAACAATCTACTAATTATGCAGTCTATGATAAAGGTTAGGTAGACCTAATAATATGAATATAGCACACTGAACAATATTGACAAAGCAAAAAATAGGCTGAAACAAGTTTAGCTTTTTCGTGATCATTATTAAGTTTTAGATTTTTTTCCAACAAAAAAAAAAGACAGTGATTGTGCATTCAATCAAAGACAAAAGAACATACAAAAGACAAATAAGCCGTGCTTGTAGCATGCTTGTGACTTAGATAGTTGTAAAATGTATTTGCACAGAACTAGAGCAAAGTGGTTAAATATAAAAGCCAAAAATAAACTTAGTATCTGAATAGTAATGAGAATAAATCAAAAAAAATAAATGGCTGTGTTAACAACCAAAATTGCATATACTGCATTCATTTATTAAATGAACTACTTGTACCACATGAAATGAGTACCACTAATTCTACAAGAGTTATGAATATATTTAAAAGCACAATGAGTTACAGATCCTTATTGTAGATTTTCTCTTATTTATCAGCTGTGAAAAATGGCAAGGAAAAGTAAAATGAGGCAAAGTAACAAAATACATGACAGTAAAACTTATCCGTGCTGGAAAAATACATTGTCCAAGTACCTGCAGTTGTTGCAGAAGCTGTTGATGTGGTTGCTAGAGTTGTTGTAACTGCAATGATGTTTAAAATGTTTATTATCAACTATTATTATTGAACATCATACCAATAGTGATGATTTTTCTTGAAACTAACTTGCATAATTGACATTTTAGTAATAAAAAGAAAAGATCAAAGCAGTTCAGTAAAAGTCAAACGAGAAACAAGGTAACTTGAAATAAGTCTCTTAACTGTTTAGAAAATACGACACAATGCTGATTAAGCATATAACCAACTCAGTGAAAATTATAAAGTGATGTCAAAACTAAGTATTGTAAATTATTTTGCTTATTAGTCAAGTATTTTGACAAAATCCATTATAAGAAGTATCATATATCTTAGATTTATTTATTGCCAAAACAAGAAATTGTCAACATTTTAGAGTTCATGTTATTCATCTTGCAATAAAATAGCAACAAAGGGAAATTCATGCAAGTGAAAATTATCCGTGCTGGCAAAATACATTACTCAAGTTACCTGCATTTGTTGCAGAAGTTGTTGATGTGGTTGTTGTAACTGCATTTATGTTTAAAGTGATAAACGATTATCCCATAAATTTTTACTTAATGTTTTAGTTAATGTCATTGAAATATGCAGCACATGATACTATTTGGACAACACTTAGATTTATATTATTTGGACAACTATGCATCTTCTAAAATCCAATTCGCATAATTAAACTTTTGGATAAAATGTGACGATAAGCTATTGTCAAATGACAAGCAAAATGTTAATGTCAAATGAGAAACATGGTAATTTGAGGTAAGTTTATCAATGTTTTGAAAAACATAATGAACTCAGTTAACATGGACCAAAATTAAGCATGGCAAATTATTTTCTTTATTACCTATTCAAGTAGTATTTAGCCAAATCTATTATAAATAACATCATGTTGTAAGTGCAAAAGGTCGCAAACATAATAAATCTTAACCTTTGCACCTGAAAGTTTTGTCCAAAATACGAAAATTATTTGAAAGCTAAAAACAAGTAAACTTTTCAAACCAAAAACAAAATTATTTCAATCTACAGTTTTAGCAATTTGTAGTTGAAATGGCAACATGCTCTATTTGGGCTGATTACCTGGAGATGTTGGTGATGTGGTTGTTGTGGAATTATAGGTTGTTGTCAGTGCTGTTGATGAAACAAATACCACAAAGACATATCAATGATAAAATTATGACCATCAAATAACGGCAGCAGCGATCAAAGATACTTAATACATTAATAAATATTAGCCTAATTTTAATCCATTCAATTTTACCAAAAAAAAATTACATGTAAACCAAGAAGTAAGTTACTTCAATTACATTAAACATAAAGGTTGCAAACAAAAACACTTCAATGCTGATTATTCTATTTCAAATTATTGTGATGCAAAATTTTAAAAAAACATTAAAAAAAACAATAAACAATTAGTATATATGTATATAATAAACTAAATAACTATATGACAATATAAATCAAAAGCAAATAAACTATTTTTATTATCACCGTTGACATTTAGCTTTATAAGAGTTACTGAGACATAATAAGCACAATCACCATGCTAAATAGACACTTGTATGAATAATGAGTTATTAATCTTTTTCTTAAAGTTCTTTTTATTTACCATACAACAAGCATAGCAAGCAAAAATAAATTTAAGCAAACCAGGAAAATACATGCAAGTGAAAAATATCTGTGCTGGTTACCTGTAGTTGTTGTAACTGCAGTAATAATAAAAAAATTCTTTAATGCATTACTATAAACACAAATTTCAATTTAAGATGTGAAAAAAATTCAAAAATTCATAGCAGAGTTTATTCTTTGCATTGTTTTTCTATGACACTGATTTAAAGGGTATCACTTCCCTCACTGGAGGAGACAATTAAAAAAATTCCCGGAAGAAACTTTGAAGTAAACTAAAACTTTACTATTAAAAACAGCAAAATTAATTGAATAAAAGACATACGTAAGTGAAAATAACGGCCATTGCTACATGCATCATCCAGTTACCTTGAAGGGTTGTAGCAGCTGTCGATGTGATGGTTGTAGTTGTAACTGCATATACAACAAGATTGTTTTTGTTTATTACATCAATACTAATTATACCTAGCACATAACTCCGTCACAGCTTTAAGGGATATCATTCATCTTAGGGAACCATAAATACTTGCTCACTTGCTGTACAGCCCAAATTAACAGAAGTCCATCCAGAGCTTTCATCACATGTCCTGTCCACAGGACCACTTCCTTCAAAACCCTCACAACATTGCACACTTATGGTGTCATTGTATGAAAAGGTGGTTGATACCAAGGTCTGATTCACCAAACAAACATCAGTATCATTATCCTCAGCATCAGATCCTTGGCAAGTTACTGAAAATGTTAAGATACGACTGATTCGTGATTTTTAAACATCTGCACATATCTCTCTATTTTACACTACAATACATAGGACAAATCTGCACGATAAAACTCCCAGTGCTGTTTCAGAAACCTTTGAATCTGTCGTAACGCCATACAATTGTATTCAAAACATTTTTATGCATTGATTAATGAAAGCAATACATCAAATTTTTCTCCCTATTAAAACAACTACTCTCTGCTAGTTTTAGAGATCATCTAATGCATGACATGCACTTTGACATGGTTCCACGACAATTAACCATGGGAAATTGAACACGAACAAACTAACCGGGGGAAAACTGACCGTGACGTAAATTGACCGCGAACAAACTAACCGTGACGTAAATTGACCTAGACCTAGAACCAACTGACAGGAATGAAAATTGACCCGGAGGTAAATTGACCGTGCAAGTGCTGAATTATTGTGTTTAAGTTGATGGTAGTATATGATATGTAAAGTAAATATTTGTTTGTAATTATTTCCTTTTTTAACAAAATTTATTTTTATTTCAATACAAATTGAAACATTTATTTAAATAAACAAAAAGACTTCCGGAAATACGAGTAATACATTAAAAGAACTTCGCTGCAAAACAAATATGACACTACACTACTACACATTTGATCGCCGGCCAATTTGTTGCCGATCAGTTGATGAAGACCAATTGTCGCCGGTTAATTTGATCGCCGGCCAATTTGTTGCCGGGTTAATTTGATCGCCAGCCAATTTGTTGCTGGTCAGTTGATCACGACCAATTGTCGCCGGTTAATTTGTTCACGGTCAATTGACGTGATCCCCTTTGACATAAATAAAGTACTTGAGTGTCTTTATATAAGTCTTGTATTGTTTTTGTATACTTTATATAATACTTTATAATTCTTAACAAGACAAAAACAAAACTAAAATTCTTTTGTAATAAACAAAGCAAACATGTTTCTAAATACATTTTACAATTATATAATCAAGCTTTCTTCTCGAAATCATTGCTTTCTAAATTAAGCAAGGCGTAATATTGACAAAAGGAATTTCATAGCAACAAACATTTTTCTATGCCTATATGATTAAAATTATGATTTCAGAAATAACTGAAATACAAAAATATCATACAAATTGCTACGACACAGTAATATCGATGAAACATAAGTAATCTAAAAATAACCTATTTCAAACTACTAACAATTTCACTATTTAAATTGCAAAATATGCAACAAAATGTAATATAAATGAATACAACAAACAAAATATAAATTCCAAATTATTACTTAATTACAGTTACAAATTAGTATAAGCCATACACTTTTCATCTTTTTAATTTCACAACAGGATACAAAACACATTTCCACAAAAATGTTTCCATCAAAACTTACTTGCTGCACATGACAGGACATCTAAATTGGAGACGGTTGCATTAGTCAGGCAAGTAGTTGAGGTTGTGCTTACACCGCTTGCCGTGTAACCATCAGCACACGAGAGTGTTCCAGCAGAGTTGAACTCGCATGAAGAATCATCGCATGTGAAAGTGAGACTGGGGTAAGCTGTTGTGTTTAAACTGCATTCTGCAATAATAGAGACTGCATGTTGAAATATCAAAGAAATATCAATGAATTATATCTAATATCCTATTTGACGTGTATTCACATGGATCGGTAGCAAATGTAAAACTGAGTGATGCATCAGTTGTATTGCATTCTAAAATATATAGAATAAAAACTTTATGGAACTCAACTTTTAAAAAGCTAAGAAACAGCAAGAAATGTATGATATCTCAATATAACTTTGATATTTGTATTTGCAATTCATACCACACTATTTATTTGTCATTTGTATTTGCTTGAATAAATCTTACCTTGTACAACTAACAGAATTGAAGCATCAGAACTACCAACTGTTGTGATGACAACATTTGCATCATGGTCAGTTGCAGTCAATCCTGTTATGTTCAGGGTTGTTGTGAACTGGCTTGAAGCATAAGATCCAACACTGGTAAAACAAAAATTGAAACTTTAACTTTGACAGTTAAAGTTGACTATTTTAGGCACTTCAAGCTATTTTTAATAAACAGTATATAATACACCATTTATTAAAAATACCTTTAACTATATCAATGAATAAATGTCAACAAACCTTGTGTTTCCACAAGTAAAATAAAAACCAATGACCATGCGCGGTTACTAGAAATCTAAGTAACAACTTCTAAGCAATTTTATGACATTAGGGTTATATTTCAAATAGAATATTTTTAACTTAACTCTGCAACTTTCAAAGTATTTTGTGTGTTACCACTTTCTTTTCACAAACTTGTTTTTCTCTTTTATTTGAAAGTGGCATTTTGCACACTAAGGTATAATTTTTGTTCAAAATCTCAAATTTATGGAGATTTGCAAACAAACAATTTCTTTTTATTTACATATATATTTATATATTTACAAAATTTTATTACCACATATTCATGAAAATCGCGCTTTTGTTCATTCAAAACTTTTGAAAAATAGAATTGAATCGAAAAAATGTTCTAAAATGTTCTACAGTAGAAAGTTATTCAATTTTGCACCAACGTAAGAAAGAAATGTAAACTGTCAATAATGTGAATTAAATAAACTTTTAATAGCCACAATCTTGCAGTTTCTAAACCGAGATCCTGTTACATAAGTGTAGAAATGATGGTCAGACAGTGATGTGCTTCAATGGCCAATGGTTTATAATGAATTAAGTAAAATTTATTGCTTGTAAATGTGCTACAACTTTTACGTTCAACATGTTAGGTCACATGTTCACGATCTGGGTCCAAATTCCTCCACGATATAGATTCGGATTTGGCCGAATTAATTAATTTTAATTGCAGCCTAACCCTACTAGTAACTAACTATTTTATTCATTATTTATTAAATTAAAGAGTTATTTATGTTTTAAGTTAGTTACTTATCAAATATTTCTACATATTACTCCTACCTAACATCAATCCTGCTTGCATAGCTTGAACTAGAATCTTCACTTGCAACTGTATTTGAACCACTATTAACACCAGAAGCTCCAACTGTTTCCTACCACAAACATGTTATGACAAAAAACACAATTAATTACACAAAAATGTGCAGAATCAATTTAAAGAACTCTATATAGCTGAAAAATTAATGCCAAAAATATGCCGCAATTTTGGGTGTCATTGTAACACAATTCATGTAAAATTGATAATTTTCATCTACACTTCTTATCGATGTATTACTTTCTTACTAATGTACACAAAAAAACAGCAAAACAATCATGTCATATTCAAACTTTAAAGGAAACACTACTGTTGCCTTCCAAAGCTTTCCTTTGGAACATCATAATTTCCACTAACCACATCAACTAACAAATTTGCAACAAAACTTTGGTGGAACTCAGCCATTGCCGAGTTTTTCAAAATTCTTTTGACAATTTAATAAGGAAATAGTGCTCTTTGATACACAATACAACATTACTTACACCGTTAATTCTCCATGTTACTGAAGCAGGAATGGACGATGTTGCCACAACAGCAGTAATAACCACATCAGAACCAATTGCTTGCGGTGTATTAGATTCAGTTATAGATGTAAATGAAGCTTGAGCATCACAGAAGTAACTATTTCTTGGGAGCACTGCAGTTAACGCATTGAATTTTATTGCAAAATCTTATAACATAACTAAAAATTAACATGAATACAAAAGTTTAAATAAAATCTATAGCTTAGATCAGAGGTCGGGAACCTATGGCTCGCGAGCCAGATGTGGCTCTTTTCATGACGGCATCTGGCTCGCAGATAAATCTAAGCTGGCATTTCTTAGCTCGATTGTTACGAATAAACTTTTTCTGTAATTTTAAGTCGCATTAACAGTAAGAAACATGTTATTAAAGAGTAAATTCAGGCATTTACCGTAGTCTAAAGTTGTTGGTTTTGCTTAAAAATGCACATGTTAGTTGCATTAATTGTTGAAAAATATTATATGGCTCTCACGGAAATACAATTAAAAATATGTAGCTTTCATGGCTCCCTTAGCCAAAAAGGTTCCCGACCCCTGGCTTAGATTAATAATATTCAAAACAGTCAAGGAGCATCATGTTAAAATAAGTTTATATTTTATCAGATATATATAAAAATATTATTAAATATTAAAAATTTGGCGTATGCGAATGTGTATAATCAGCAAGTTCAAAATCTAAAATTTTTTGCAGAAAGTAAAACTTGTTACCGAACATAATATAATGATTTTTATATCTCACCACCATGAGCAGTCATGCTAAGGCAGTGGTATTCAAACATTTAAAGCCTACGATCCAATTTCCCTTTTAGAGATGAAACCACAGCCATCTCGATCAAACAGACTGCATTTAACAAGAACATTTTTTTTAAATGTTCACATTTTGCTTGATATTCAAATTTCATATCACAATGATGGGAAAAATAGGCTTGTATATTGTCCGCAAGTAGTTTAATACATGGTTTTGCGTTGGACAAACCACAATTATCATGTCGCTGTCCACGTTTCATCTATTTCTGTATTTTGTTTCATAACAACCACTGTGGAGAATATCTGCTCACAGAGACAAATGGATAGTTATGACAAAGCAATTTGATGGCCATTTTCGATAACTCACTCTATGATGGATACATTTGGTACTGCACTGAAATGTGTTCAATAGGTTATTTCCACATGGGTTCAATCATGATTTTTCCCTTGCTTTCTTCTAAGCGTGTAATTGTTATTTGTCTTAAAAATTTTTATCCTAAAACTTCTAGTACTAAGTATACTTATCGTAAGAGCTTCTAAATCCAATGCTTCAGGTGAATACAAACAACAATATCAAAAACTGAAGGTTTGTACAAGGATTTAAAAAAAAAAATAACACTCAATCATGATAAAAATGCCCAACTAACACCAACAAAAGGAGATTCGCTGCTTGCCTGCCAAATATTGCATGGTCCGACATGAATAAATCACCATAACTAATGAACTCCCTTAAACTCAAACTTGAATTAACCAGTTGGCTTGGTAGCAGAGCAGTTGGAGCACTAAGCTTGTGACGATACAAACCCATATTCAACACCCAGTGGCACTACTTTTATGATGCTTTTAGGTACGGCAATACTAATGCCTGGTTCTGTTCAGTGGACTTCATAAACAGTTTCAAATTCAAGCATTACAATACACATAAAAAACAAAGTTTAGTTTGTGACAAACGAGACAAAAATCTATGGGATGAAGAATTAGAATGAAAAGAATCCAAAAAGAGTTTTTAATAAATGTAAAATGAACACAAACAAGTTTAGACAAATGTTTTTGACAGATAAAAAAGCGTTACATACAAAGAGGTGGAAATTGGTCACTTATTATATTAAGATTTTTTTATTATTGGTAAATAAAAAATGGTAAAAAGTCATTTAACTCAAAGATACATCATAATGATTGCACAAAATATGAGAATACATACCAAAAAATATGAATAGACAAAGAATTTCCAAGCCAAGTCCCATGACAAGATAGTTTTGTTTGATTGCTTCTTTCAAATAAAATAGTCCTTCAGTGCAAGCAGAAAGTGTTGATTAAACAAAGATCGTTAAAACCTAACTGAAACATATACAGTATATATGTATATATAAATAGGTTTACCAATGATTATTAACATTACACTATATTCTAGTTGAGTAAAATTTTCAAACAAAACTTTGGGTGTAAAAATACACACCCATATTTATAAAAAAACAGGAAACAAAAATTCAGTTTTCCAACCCACTGTTTCCTTGGTCTAGGTCTCTAAGGCATTAACAAGTTATGTGTTAGCTGTTTAAACTCTGATGTGGCATGTTGTATGCTGGCAAGTTCATTAGTGATGAACAGTGATCTTCCAAGAGAGTGACTTATTCTTTGGTCTTGTATTGAAATAGTATTCGGAATTTCTAAGCTCACCATTTCTGGCCTGAAGATTGAAAATTTGAGTGTCACGAGCAGTGGTTCATCGAGACTTGGATGAGTGCCCATGTTTGTTTTAGGGTTGTTTGCGTAACTAAGATTTAAATTATTCCTTTTTAGGTTTCTAAGATTTAAACTGTATCCTATTTCTATGGACTAATTCAAGGTGGTTCAAACGTGCGAATCAATGAGATTTTTTTATGCGGCCTGCGAACACTATCAGTACACCGTAAATGCCATAGCAACATCAGTGAATGAGCTCCATCTACCAACAGTTAAATTTTGGGTATGTTAAGGAAGATTCGTGTTAATAACATCGCTATGGCTATGTTTCATTTCAATGCTTAATGATGTGTGTAACAATGCTGGCTACTTCCTTTGTTTTGGTGGAGTTAGGCTTGTAAATGTTTGATTTCTTTGTTTATCCGTGAAGTTAAAAGAAAGAATGAACGCTGGTTGATGAATGTCTTGCCATGTTACTTTAAACAGAAATGTGAAAACTTAATTATTCGGGATGGAATAAATAATTTCCATCAAGCTGTGATAGTAGAAACCAAACTTGAAGGTACGCATGTAACAATGGATGGTGAATAAGGGGCCTAGATTTGCCCACCACACATGGGAAACCTAATATCAGGTTTAGGGCCTAGAACAGAGCAAAGTGGGACTGAACTCACCACCAAAAAATTCATGACAATAACAATTCAGTAACAATGCAATATAACATTATGGTGTCACAAAACAGTAGAAAAACACTTTTAAAAATTAGGTCAGTCTGACGGTTTTGTCTCAAACTGACACAAAAAAAATAACACAAAACTGGGACTTTTAGGTTTCCCGAGGCAAGACGTTTGAACCGTTACTGTCCTACCTAAAACGAGACATATGGTAATCCTAAGTATAATTAAAGCATACTAAAGTGTATAACAGAAACATTTTGCGTTAAATAAACCTAAACTAACTTATCGTTGGTGTATTTGTGCTGGATAATGTAGATGCTAACTGACAGTGGAATACACTTTTGGCTATTGGTTCTAGTCTAGTCATGTACCGGTAACTGCGATGAAAACAAAAATGCTTAACCAATTCATGTAATGTCTTCTTTGACGTTCTTGTGCTGAAAATAAACACATCACCTGCCACTAACCATTAGGGATGTGTCATGAGAACAATTATCCAGGTTCAAGTGAATACAAATAGCACAAAGATCAAATCTATTCATATCTGAACCAAATGACAGAGTTTTATGGAAAAGTTGCCAAAACCTTGCTTGTAATGTGACTTAATTGCAAACAATGTATGACCAAATGGTGATTAGAAATGTAAAATGCTTATGTAGTTGACCTTAAAAAAAGGTTGATTCTAGTTTAGCTTAGGCAGAAAAATAGATTAGGCCCTACTATATTTTGCCAAAGTCAAAAATTTATAAGTAATAGTGTATTCTGGTTCATTCGAATCTTTCACACAGGCGATATTCATCAAATATTTTGGGTTCGGATTCAAATCTACCCATCCCATTCTCTGTCCAAAATGCGTCACTTAGCTTTTACTAATGCTACCATACCTAATACTGACCACAGTCATCAAGCAAATTGTTTTTAATTACCAGGAAGTAGCAAAAAAAGTTAGAAAAATGCAGTTAAATACATTTCTACTTCGTTGTACTTCAAAGAAACTTCATCTTTGCCCACCTTATTCTACTTTTACATTTTGATGTGATAACGATTGCCATCTCTGTCATAATGGCCCAAATATATGTTGCAATTTTAGCAATAACTGCTTAACCACTACATATCATTAAAAATTTATTCACCAGCATATTTCACGGCAACTACTCTTAGATTTAAGGCCAACTTGTTTTTGGACTTGTCCGAAACTGTCAGGGTAAATTCATCAATTGATCTGTAATAACGAATTGATTTCCTCAACTTAACTAATGTTCAAATAAACATTTGTTTTTATTGCAGAAATATCCACACAAGTTACAAAATTTATAAATAAACCTGAACTGGAAAACTTATATGCAAACTTAAATTAAAGCATGAAAACCACAACAACCAGTATTGCATGCACCAAATCATACTCACAGCTTGTCTCAATGCTTGTTTTTACAATCAAACAGTATTATATAAAATGTATTAAAATATGCAATACACACATCAACTCCAACTAAACATGCAGCCATCGCAGCACCTTTCAAACAAGTGTCAACTTAAATAAAAAATTCAAAATTGTTCACATTGCTTTGCAAATTTTAAACAGATATAAAAACAATCAAATATTGTTGCAGAAAACACTACAAAGACTCATTGCCAAAACCAGTTAATTGAATTAAAACATTAATAAATAATTTAACAAATATATTCATTGGTCTGCTTTACAACAAAGACAACTGAAAGTTAGAACTGTTTGTTGTTGCCACAAATAATTTTATGCAAATCACTTGTTTCTATGATTTTTTTAAATGATTTGAAAACTTCAATCAACCCTGACAATCCTAGTCATTAGCGTTTAAAATATTGGCAACCAACATATAACATTTTAAAATGAAAAACACCACAGTAACTTAGTAATGCACTTCAATGATGGATTTGCAGTAATAAGAAATACAATATGTGAAAATAACAAAGAAGAGACCAGGGCAAAAACAATATATGGGCTTCACCTGCATTTGAGTCTGTGGTATTGCTGCTGGAATAAATCACTGAGTCGTTTACTGAATTGTCTGCTGGGAAATCTGCAGTGCAGACACCATTTAAATACACTTAACTGTTGTACACTGTTTATTACAAACAATCCATTGAAACAATTCATGAAAACATGCAAAGGTTTAACATTTTTGACAAAACATCTTTCCATGTGTGGCTAGTTTGCTGCCTAATTTAACCAGAAAGTTTACATTCTTAATCACATATATTGGCTTACCACAGCATTAGATATTATAAATACATGATGCATAGAATATTGAAAATAAATTTCAAATTGCAATAAGTTAACAATGCCTTCTTTAACAACTACAAAACTTCATTTTATTGTGTACCAAAGTTTTTATCAAGTAGTAAGTGTAGATGGAACATGCTTAATGCGATATAATTACCTACGAATGTTGGTGACGTGGCTGTACTGGAGACACTTGTGGCACCGAAAGTAGTTGTCACTGCTGTTTGAAAAAAATCCACAAAGATGTATCAATGATGAAATCAAACTACAGCAACATCAGTTAAAGTTATTTAATGTATCAATGTATACAACAAGCAACAATTTACTAATTATGCAGACTCTGATAAAGAACTAGAGCAAAGTGGTTAAACATAAAAGCCAAAAATAAACTTAGTATCTGAATAGTAATGAGAGTAAATCAAAAAAAATAAATGGCTGTGTTAACAACCAAAATTGCATATACTGCATTCATTTATTAATTGAACTACTCGTACCATATGCAATGAGTACCACTAAAAGCACATGGAGTTACAGATAATTATCATAGATTTTCTCTTATTTATCAAGTAGGAAAAATAGCAAGGAAAAGTAAAATGAGGCAAAGTAACACAATGTATGCAAGTAAAACTTATCCGTGCTGACAAAATGCATTGTCCAAGTACCTGCAGTTGTTGCAGAAGTTGTTGATGTGGTTGTTGGAGTTGTTGTAACTGCAATGATGTTTAAAGTGAGAAATTATTAACCCATAAATATTTGCTTAGTATTTTAGTTAGCTTCCATGTCATGAAAACTAAATTATGTATAAATCTGGTATAAATTACTTTGATTAATTATTAATTGATGGTTAACAAAAACTAATATTAACACCTTGTTACATCCGAATGAAACAATAACATGATTCCAAACACCCCATGAGCATAAAACAAGCAAGATATTAGCTAAACTGGTGCCATAATGATGGAAAATTAACAAAGTCACCAAACCCATCGAAATATAAAAGTTTTTTAGAAATAAGATGGCGAGTAAACAACAAAGAATTTTATCAGGGAAATGCAGCGATAAGGGCAACCCTAAAACAAAGTGATAAATCATTATCCCATAAATTTTGCTCAGTAATTTAGTTAGCTTCCATGTCATGATATATGCAGCACATGATACTATTTGGACAACATTTTGAATTAGATTATTTGGACAGCTATGCATCTTCTAAAATCCAATTCGCATAAATAAACTTTTTGGAAAAAAATGGTTGCCATAAGCTATTGTCAAATGAGAAGCAAAATGCAAATGTCAAATGAGAAACATAGTAATTTGAGGTAAGTTTATCAATAATTTAAAAATATAATCATCTCAGTTAACATGGACCAAAATTAAACATAGCAAATTATTTTCTTTATTACCTATTCAAGTAGTTTGCCAAATCTATTATAAAAGAACATCATGTTGTAATTGCTAAAGATCACAAACTCAATAAATCTTAACCTTTGCACCTGAAAATTTTGGCCAAAATAGGAAATTTACTTAAAAGTGAAAAAAAAGGCAAACTTTTCAAACCAAAAGCAAAATTATTTCAATCTATAGTTTTAGCAATTTGTAGTTATGATGACAACATGCTCTATTTGGGCTGATTACCTGGAGATGTTGGTGATGTGGTTGTTGTGGAATTATAGGTTGTTGTCAGTGCTGTTGATACAAACACCACAAAGACATATCAATGAAGAAATTATGACCATCAAATTAAGGCAGCAGCGATCAAAGATACTTACAGCATTAATAAATATTAGCCTATTTATAATCCTTTCAATTTCACACAATAATAAATTACATGGCAACCAAGAAGTAAGTTACTTCAATTACATCAAACATAAACGTTGCAAACAAATACATTTCATCGCTGATTATTCTATTTCAAATTATTGTGAAGCAAAATTTAAAAAAACAATAAACAACTAGTATATATGTATATACTAAACTAAATAACTATATGACAAAATAAATCAAAAGCAGATAAACTATTTTTATTATCACCGTTGACATTTAGCTTTATAAGCGTTACTGAGACATATAAGCACAATCACCATGTTAAATAGACACTTGTATGAATAATGAGTTATTAATCTTTTTCCTAAAGTCCTTTCTATTTCCCATACACCAAGCATAGCAAGCAAAAGTACATTTAAGCAAACCAGGAAAACGCATGCAAGTGAAAAATATTTGTGCTGGCTACCTGCAGTTGTTGCAACCACTGCTGAAGTGGTTGCTGGAGTTGTTGTAACTGCAGTAATAACAAAATAATCTTTTCTTTAATGCATTATTATAAAGACAGATTTCAATTTAAGATGTGAAAAAATTCAAAGCTTAGTTTATTCTTTGCATTGTTTGTCTATGGCAATGATTTAAAGCTTAACCGGGTTCTTAACCGGTGGGCCATAGAGCTATTTGGAAAATTATATAGTTGGTGAAAACTTTAGTTTTATTTAGTTGGTAATAATTTTGTAACGTCCAAATTAGCATTGTTGTTTGATCAAAGTATATGATTCAAGTGATAATGATTTATATGATTTTGTGTCGCCCAAAAATCCAGATCCAGGTCCAAAACTTAGGTGATCAGTAGGGCAACCAGTTTTTTGACCTAAAAATTTTAAATTTTGACCTTAAAATTTGCAAATTTTGACCTTATTTTGAAAAATGCTATACTAATAGTCTCTACAGCAACTTTCTAATCTAAAACTGCATTTAAAATTGACAAAACGCTTTTCTAGTGTTGATTTTTTTTCGTTTCTGCGTATTAAGATTGACAAATTGCAGTTTCAAATGCAATGCCTTCACATCGTGACGTCACCAGACGCGCTGAAAAGCCTTCCCTCCTTTTTTGTCTTTGGTTCTAAGTAAAATTTGGGGGCACTCGAATTGTTTGCGGTACAAGAAAAGAGAAAAACGGAAGAATAATATTACAAAATGGTTACAAAATTACAAGTTTAATAGATTTTAACCTAAAAAAAAGACCTAAAGAAACAATTTGACCGTGTTTTGACCTAACGTAACATTTTGATTTTATTTCACCTAATAACTTCTATACCACACGTTGTAAAAAGCTGAAATTTGTTTTGTGTTTGTTTGATAGCATTCTAAGCAGGTTAAAAAATTGACCATATTGACTTTTGGTTGCCCTAGTGATCAGCATTGAAAGTGGGCCACGAGCAAATGAAAGTGGGCACGACTATGAAATGGTTAAGACCCTGATTTAAAGGGTATCACTTCCCTCACTGGAGGAGACAATTAAAATTTTTCTGGAAGAAACTTTGAAGTAAACTAAAACTTTACTATTAAAAACAGCAAAATTAACTGAATAAAATAAGACGTACGTAAGTGAAAATAACGGCCATTGCTACATGCATCATCCAGTTACCTTGAAGGGTTGTAGCAGCTGTCGAT
This sequence comes from Clavelina lepadiformis, assembly GCF_947623445.1. Taxonomy (NCBI): domain Eukaryota; kingdom Metazoa; phylum Chordata; class Ascidiacea; order Aplousobranchia; family Clavelinidae; genus Clavelina; species Clavelina lepadiformis. Next base: position 24,860,054 of record NC_135241.1, read on the forward strand.
GTGATGGTTGAAGTTGTAACTGCATATATAAAAAGATTGTTTGTTTATTACAAGTATCAGTGCTAATTATCATTACCACATAACTCCGTCACAGCTTTGTGGCATCTCATTTATCTTAGGAAACCATTTATACTTGCTCACTTGCTGTACAGCCCAAATCAACAGAAGTCCATCCAGAGCTTTCATCACATGTCCTTTCCACAGGACCACTTCCTTCCAAACCCTCACAACATTGCACACTTATGGTGTCATTGTATGAAAAGGTGGTTGATACCAAGGTCTGATTCACCAAACAAACATCAGTATCATTATCTTCAGCATCAGATCCTTGGCAAGTTACTGAAAATGTTAACATATGACTGATTTGTGATTTTTAAACATCTGTACATATCTCTCTGTTTTACACTACAATACAAAGGACAAATCTGCACGATAAAACTCCCAGTGCTGTTTCAGAAACATTTGAATCTGTCGTAGCGCCAGACAATTGTATTCAAAACATTTTTATGCATTGATTAATGAAAGAAGAACATCAAATTTTTCTTCCCATTAAAACCACTACTCTCTGCTAGTTTTAGAGATCATCTAATGCATGACATGCAATTTGACATAAATAAAATACTTGAGTGGCTTTATATAATTATATTTTTGTGTTTGTCACTGAATATTATATAATTCTTAACAAGACAAAAACATAAAATAAAATTCTTTTGTAATAAACAAAGCGAAACATGTTTCTAAATGCATTTTACAATTATCTAATCAAACTTTCTTCTCGAAATCATTGCTTTCTAAATTAAGCAAGGCGTAATATTGACAAAAGGAATTCCATAGCAACAAACATTCCTCTATGCCTACATGCTTAACATTAGGACTTCAGAAATAACTGAAATACAAAGAATATTATACAAATTGCTATGACACCGTAATACCCATGAAACATAAGTAATCTAAAAATAACCTATTTCAAACTACCAACAACTTACCTATTTTAAAGTGCAAAAATATGCAACAAAATATAATATAAACAAAATAAATGCATGCAACAAACAAAATATAAATACCAAATTATTACTTAATTACAGTTACAAATTATTATAATCCATTCACATTTCATCTTTTTAATTTCAAAACAGGATACAAAACACATTTCCACAAAAATGTTTCCATCAAAACTTACTTGCTGCACATGACAGGACATCTAAATTGGTCAACGTTGCATTAGCCAGGCAAGTGGTTGAGGTTGTGCTTACACCACTTGCCGTGTAACCTTCAGCACACGAGAGTGTTCCAGCAGAGTTGAACTCGCATGGAGAATCATCGCATGTGAAAGTGAGACTGGGGTAAGCTGTTGTGTTTAAACTGCATTCTGCAATAATAGAGACTGCATGTTGAAATATCTAAGATAAATACCAAATATTATTAAATAAAATATTATTTATAATAGAAATATTGGTACCCAAAATTGAACTGCTTTCTGAATAGATAAAAAAAATAACTAAAGAATAGGTTTGGTGATTAGACTTTAAAAAAGTATTTGTAAAAAATATCAAATATTAACTACAGTAAAAATAGTAACTGGAAAAACATTGAACACGAAGTGTTAATTAACTATATTGGACATTCACTTTTATGCAATTAGCGTGTGCTGGAGATGCCAGCCCTAAGTATAAACAAGGCGATTATGCGATTACACATTGTTAAGTCACCCCCTAAAAACCAAGTTATTTTATTCTTGACAGCAACGTGGGGCATCCTTACTTATATATCATCGCAAATAGGCTCACAATGCTGTGCACAGTGTGTACGTGTATTTTTACAAGATTTTTCAGTACCATATGTAAAGCTATGACTTGTGTTGATTTCGCATGAAACTTGCTTTGCTTTTTGTACTCAACCTCCCACAACTTTTATTCTCGAGGCAAAAACACAACTAACCTGACAATCACTATTGATGTGATCAAGATACTAGACGTTACCCTAAACAAAATTCTCAGAATTGTAGGCTAAAGTTCCTTTTTTTTTAAATAGATGCCATGTTTAAAGTTGGAAAGTTTGCAAATTGCAAGCGGGGTTTTTAATCTGCGCCTTAGTTTGGTTCGGTCTGATCTAAAAGTTTAGCGTTTATGAACGTTATCAAAAAATTAAAAGCCAAATAGACCCTTCTAAACTGTATATAGTTTCTGAGGAATAGACTTAGACTAACTAGAGCTAAGGCCATACAATGCACATACTGATAACACTTGTTTAATAAAAACCGCCTCTTATTATTCAATCATTTATTACTGAAAAAATATAAATTGTTTATAAAAAGGCTTGATATTTTGTTTGGTTTATTGCATTGTTATGTCACAAAAATGCTTTATTAAGCAATCGATTAATCAAATCCCGGTTAAACGAGGTACGGATAATGGAGAAAACACTGCACCAATGATTTTGTGCATCACTTATCGCTAGTTTCTGTTTTTCTTACAGCTCGTTAATGTCGAATGTATCACCAGTTTGCTTCCTACATAAGAATTTCAGCAACAATTTACTGAACACAATATGTAATACAAATTCTACCATCCTCAACTTCAACTGAGAATGCCCAACAGCAGGTGTTAAGGAAACCGCCCTCTGCTGGACGAAGCATTTGTGATGCTTATAAATACCTTTACCCAACAAATGGTAACTGATATAAGATACTAGTTCTATAGTTTCCCAGAGATAACCAAGCAAAAATGCTTCTATTTACAACAACAACTTTTTTTTAAGCATAGGTATTTAATGCTATTGCAACACTACCAATAAAAAATAAATGTAAATACTGCAAATAAAGTTTTGAAAAGACAGAAAGAAAGTTAACAAAACATTGGTTAAAAAAATAAATGCCCAATTGCTCATATCTTTGGAAATTTTCATATCAAAATAATAAGTGAATAAAATATTTTTTAAAAATTTTGTAAATTTAAGGCTCAATTATTTACCTTGTACATTTAATTGAAGAGAAGTGACAAAGCTAACACCACTTCCTACATCAACTGTTGCACCATTATCAGTGGCAAGTAACCCTTGAATTGTCAAAGTGGTTGTGAACTGGTTAGAAGTGTATGATCCGACACTACAAACAATTTAACATTGTGCAATACGCTGTATACCATACAAATTGCTACTGTATAATATTTCATTATAATCCCAACTAGCCACCATAATCAGTTTACCTTTGGAAAAACTTTGTATACAAAAAATACACTGCTTAGAAAACAAAATAAAAGTCAATTAAAAAAAACTTCTAACTAGTAAAAGTATTAATTAAGAATCAAATTCTTATTTTCAGCAAAAAACAAATCAAATTCGTCACCAGCGTTAACATTATTGTAAACAAACAAAGTATAATTTTGCTTGAATTGAGAGGTGTATTATCGCACAGCTGTCAAACCTAGACTCTGCCATCCTACAATTCACAAAACCTTGGATAAACATATATTTACGACTTCCAATTGTCTTGCCACTAAGAATGAAGCCATGTTTTGGTAATAAGTTTGTATCCGCAAAGTTTGTCATTCTTTTAGCTTGGCTACTATAGTATGTTCATGTTTTATAACAGAAATAAGAAGAGTGGGACTGGTTTTTGCAAATAACGAAACAAAAAATCGATTATTATAATATTTAGGCACACATCAAAAATCTTTATTAATACTTTAATCACAATTGCCAGATTTTCGATGACAAAAAATTAGAGTTTTATCGATGCCGGTTTTACTGATATTACAGATGCTGATTTATCGACCCTTCTCACTGTCGCCATCTCACTCCGTGTGATGCAATGATTTTCTTGAAATGCGTCATGTAATGCACGATTTGTAAATCCATATTCATACGTACACGCACAGGGTTTTGTCTTTGGAGAAAGAAACTTAAAATTCTTCAGTGTTCACTCAAAATTTACATTTCTGCAAATACAGCAGAAAGTTAGCAGTTATGGGTTAATTTTTAATAGTTTGCCTTCGTTTAGCATTTCTTGACGTTCGCCTTAGAAGCACAACTGAAAAAACTCTGAACGCTCCACTAATAACATGTGTTTAGAGTGACGGCTACTTTGAATCTACACTTTGTGATGTGTCATATGTCTTTATTGATAAAAATACTAGTCCAAAAAGCAAGAGGGGTTTATATGCCTGACCAAAAATCTACAAAACAATTTATGTCTCATCGGCCAAATTCTGTCTGTGCAAAACATAGACCACACACGATCATCTTTAAACAACAAAATTAAAGAATTTTACATGCAAAAAAATTGTTCAAGTTTGTTGACATGTTGTTGAAAATCATGAGCATCGTGCTTTCTGGCTGACATTAACTTTTGTTATTAAAGTCGTTGCATGCATAGTCTACTTTTATGTTATGTGTTACTACACTTTTAATACTGACGAAAGTCATTGCAACTACGCCATTTGATACCAATATCTTTATACAGAAAGAATAAGATGAATATAGCATTCAATAAAGCTTTGTAGTATCTCACTTGGTTGATTTGTCGACCATGTTTTAAAACGAACGCTTTAAAATATTAACAATGCCTCGGCGGGAATGCGGTTAAATTTTTCACCAAGCAAAGTGTCTCAGCTGTTTGTGTTGGCACCAAGACGCTGCATTGTCATTTTGCTATAGACTCTTAAGGAAAAAAAGCTGTGACATGTACAGAATCATCAGACTAAAGCGATAACACTGCACAACATAAAGATTTACAACTGTGTTAAATTAACAAGTCTTCAAAAGCGCAGCATAGACAGATGAAATAAAACTGGTTGTGATAGTTCGTTATTTGATAGACAGTTATCTTATACACTGGTATATGTGGTAGACCTTTTTCATTTAAAGTTTAAGAAATTTTATTTCGATACGAGTGAACGTTCTTCATTCAGAGAGCTAATAAAAGGCTTTAAAAAAATTCCAGAAAAAGTCAAAAGTTTTACAAACATGACCGATGCATGAGTAAAAAAGAACCGATGCCGATGCATCGATAAAGTTGCCAACATATCTGCACATCTCTACAAAATCTGTATTTGGTTTTGTTAATTTTGTTTTGGGTATGCTAATGACAGACTGTGCTGCTGTTGCTATGCAAAAAATAATTCTGACTAACATAGGGCGACTTGCATTATTGGATAGCAATTTAATAATTGATACACAAGATAATCCACAGAAATCCTATGTGAAATGTTCAAACAAAACTGCCAAGCAAGCACAATAACTAGAGCTAATGCTAAACGCCTTATCACAAGTAGCCTCATGCCGAAATAAGCAAATAAATTTTAGAAAATCCCACAAAACCTATAGTTTTCTAAACTTTGCTCAACTTTGCTTTGTCAAGTTCAACTTGACAACAAAAGTCAAAAACCTTTCTCTGCAAATAATCAGATACCGTTTTGCTTCTAGAAGAATTTTCAGCACAAAGTATACAATTATTAACCTGAAAATAGGTCGTTATAAATTGGTCTTTTGTTTTTTTTCTTAAAGAGCAAAATTAGCCGTATTGTCTGATAAAGATATTTTTGTTAGTTCAATTCTTAACGTTTTATAATTCTTTGTTTGTTATGAATGAAAATGCCCTTATGATTATCCAAACCTCACAGCAAGCCTAGATTCATAACTTGTACCACTGGTTACAGCTGCATTCGTAGCTCCAGTTCCAACAAGGACAGCAGCAGCCGCAACGGGTGTCTAAAAACAAATCAATGAAATTCACCAAGTGTGCTTTTAAAGCTAGTCGTAATATTGATTAAATTATGAATGTTGAAAAATCTGAATTTTACTTACAGTTTCAATTCTCCATGTTGCTGTAAAATCACTGGTTGTAGTCACATTTGTAGTTATTTCAACGTCAGAGCCAATTGCTCGCACTGCACTGGATGGGTTGAGTGGTGAAAACGTTTGAGCATTGCAGAAATATAAGCTCTGGGTGATCACTAAAAATTAACAAAAAATTTACAAACAAAAAGTGTTCTATTTTAAAACAAGTTTAGCACAACGATATTTTTCGATATTAAAGTTATAACTTTACGTTCAAGTAATGACAATCAATCGACTTCTCAATGATGCAAAATTTTTGACGGAGGAAAAAAGCATCAAGAAACCTTACATGCCAGGTATAGGGTAATCAATTCACAATTTTTGGAAACTTTCCAATAACATGCTTGTTTGTGCATCAACTTACAATAAATTCTATACTGGAAAATGACCAATTTATTATCAGCTGGGGACAGAGGTTGTTTAATGGCGACAAAATTGTCTTGTATTGGTCATTACTATTGGTCATGGTAAAATCATAGAAGTCCTAAATTTGCTGTTTATTGCTAGAAAACCATTTGTTTCTTTTAAGCTGATATATAAAGAACTCCAGACAAAACCTGAACGATTAGTGGCACATTCTTCCGTTCTAGTACTTGTATTACAATTACATAACAATCTTGAAACCTCACTAAAGTTATACAAATATAAATAAAATATGTACCCAGCAAGAACAAAGAAATAAGATTGACTTCCATAACACATGTAATAGGTATGAATATATTTACAAAATTAGCTTCCTAGGCATAGAACACCTGTTAAATACAAAATCAAGGATTTAAAATATGTTTCAGAGTATTATAAATATTATACACCACGATGGTTTAACATAACACACCTGTCTTTTTTGTATTCCTTTTCTCAATTACTTATTACGTCATCATCATGCAACTGGTTTAGACTTTTGTAACTTGCATGATTAATGTTTTACCTTGCAAATTGAATGGTTGCGAATTTTAAACTAAAAGCGAGACGCCAATCATAGTGATATATCCAATTGCAATAACAATCTATGGCAAATATTAAGGTGAAAGGAATCTTACTGCAAAAAATTGTTTGGGCAAAAAACTATTTTCACAACCACAAATGGTGTTGGGCACTGATGTGGATTATAACATTAAATTTTATCTAAGTTTAAACAAACTTATAACAGAGATTACCTTGAAAAAAATCAAGTAATACATAACTCCAAATTTTCAAATTTGCTTGATAAAATCTCTGAACAAATTGCTTTGTTCCAAAAATAACGTTTAAAAAGCGCTAGATAAAGCAAAATAATTTACAAAAATGGTCTTCATTATAAGTACTGTTGACTCTAGTTTAGCTTTGCTAGAACCGGAAACTAGATCATCATTTTCTATCCAAGTCCAATTGCAACATCTGCATTTTGCAGTGTGCTATGTGTAACGTGAATCATGTGGACACTGTTTTTCAGAGATAAATTTGAAACGTTGACACGGAGCAAGTACAGTTTTAAATACCTCGAAGGTGCAGATCCCATGCAGAATGCTTTACACAATAACCAACACTCGAAGAACTCGGCTACCAAATCCCCTCGTTTGTAACTGGGACTAACACCAAAAACATCCTTGATTGTTGCGAAACAATTTGAAAAAATTCTGCAAAAAAGCAGTTAAATACATTTCTACTTCATTGTTCTTAAAAGCAATTTCATCTTTGTCCACCTTATATTGTTTTTACATTGTGATGTCGTAATGACGTTCATCTCTGTCATAATAGGCCATATTTGTGATGAAATTTAAGTAATAACTGCTTAACCACTACATATTATTAAAAATTTATTCACCAGTATATTTCATGGCAACTACTCTTAGATTTAAGGCCAAATTGTTTTTGGATTTGTCAAAAACTTTCAGGGTAAAGTCATCAATTGATCTGTAATAACGAATTGATTTCCTCAACTTAACTAATATTCAAATAAACCTTTTTTTTATTGCAGAAATAAAAATCCACAAAAGTTACAAAATTTATAAATAAACTTGAACTGGAAAACTTATGCACAAACTTAAACTAAAGCATAAAAATCACAACAACCTGTATTGCATGCACCAAATCATACTCACAGCTTGTCCCAATTATTGTTTTTACAATCAAACAAGTATTATATAAAAACGTATGTAAAATATGCAATACACACATCAACTCCAACTAAACATGCAACCATCGCAGCACCTTTCAAACAAGTGCCAACTTAAATAAAAAGTTAACAATTCTTTACATTGCTTTGCAAACTTTAAACAGATATAAAAACAATCAAATCTAAATAGACAAATCAAACGGTCAATATTTAAAAATATTGATCAAACATTGTTACAGAAAACACTACAAAGACTCATTGCCAAAACCATGAAATTGAATTAAAGCAATCATATTTTAACAAATATACCCATTAGTCTGTCTTACAACAAAGACAACTGAAATTTAGAACTGTTTGCTGTTGCCACAAATAAGTTTATGAAAATCACTTGATTCTATGATTTATTTTAATGATTTGAAAATTTCAACCAATCCTGACAATGTTAGTCGTTAGCATTTAAAATATTGGCAACCAACATATAAAATTTTAAAATGAAAAACACAACACTAAGTTAGTAACATACTTCAATGATGGATTTGCAGTAATAGGAAATACAATATGTGAAAACAACAAAGAAGAGACCAGGGCAAAAACAATATATGGGCTTCACCTGCATTTGAGTCTGTGGTATTGCCGCCGGAATAAATCACTGAGTCGTTTACTGAATTGTCTGCTGGGAAATCTGCAGTGCAGACACCACTTAAATATACTTAACTTTTGTACACTGTTTATTACAAACAATCCATTGAAACAATTTATGAAAACATGCAAAGGTTTAACATTTTTGACAAAACATCTTTCCATGTGTGGCTAGTTTGCTGCCTAATTTAACCAGAAAGTTTACATTCTTAATCACACATATTGGTTTTACCACAGCATTAGATATTATAAATACATGATGCATAGAATATTGAAAATAATTTCAAATTACAATAAGTTAACAATGCCTTCTTTAACAACTACAAAACTTTGTTTCATGGTGTACCACAGTTTTTATCAAATTGTAAGTAAAGATAGAAAATGCTTAATGCGAGATAATTACCTACGAATGTTGGTGACGTGGCTGTACTGGAGATACTTGTGGCACCGAAAGTAGTTGTAACTGCTGTTTGAAAAAAATCCACAACGATATATCAATGATGAAATCAAACCACAGCAACACCAATCTAAGTTATTAACTGTATCAAGGCATACAACAAGCAACAATTCACCAATTATGCACACTCTGATAAAGGTTAGGTAGACCTAATAATATGAAACAAATTGAACAATATTGCCAAAGCAAATAAAAAGGCTGAAAAAACTTCAGCTTTTTCGTGATCATTATTACAATTTAGATTTTTTTCCAACAAAGCAAAAAGACAGTGATTGTGCATTCAATCAAAGACAAACGAACAAAATAAGTCGTGCTTGTGACTTGGATAGTTGTAAAATGTCTTTGCACAGAACTAGAGCAAAGTGGTTAAACTTTAAAGCCAAAAAATAAACTTAGTATCTGAATAGTAATGAGAATAAATCAAAATAGGAAATGAATGTGTTAACAACCAAAATTGCATATACTGCATTCATTTATTAAATGAGCTACTCGTACCATATGTAATGAATACCATTAATTCTACAACAGTTAGGAATATACTTAAAAGCTCTTATTTATCAAGTAGGAAAAATAGCAAGGAAAAGTAAAATGAGGCAAAGTAACAAAGTGCAAGCCAGTAAAACTTATCCGTGCTGACAAAATACATTGTCCAAGTACCTGCAGTTGTTGCAGAAGCTGTTGATGTGGTTGTTGGAGTTGTTGTAACTGTGATGATGTTTAAATTGTTTATTATCAACTATTATTGAATATCATATCAACAGTGATGAATTTTCTTGAAACTAACTTGCATAATTGACTTTTTAGTAATAAAAAGAAAAGATTAAAGCCTTTACGAATAGTTATGGTCAAACGAGAAACATGGTAACTTGAAATAAGTCTCTTAACTGTTTAGAAAATACAACACAATGCTGATTAAGTATACTGTATTACTAACTCAGTGAAAGTTACAAGTGATGTCAAAACTAAGTATGGAAATTTTTTTGCTTATTAGTCAAGTAATTTGACAAACTCCATTATAAAAAGTATCATATATCTTAGTTTTTATTTATTGCAAAAACAACAAACTGTCAACATTTTAAAGCTTATGTTATTCATCTTGCAATAAAATAGCAACAAAGGGAAATTCATGCAAGTGACAATTATCTGTGCTGGCAAAATGCATTACTCAATATACCTGCATTTGTTGCAGGAGTTGTTGATATGGTTGCTGGAGTTGTTGTAACTGCATTTATGTTTAAAGTGATAAATCATTATCCCATAAAATTTTGCTTAGTATTTTAGTTAGCTTCCATGTCATGAAATATGCAGCACATGATACTATTTGGACAACGTTTTGAATTAGACTATTTGGACAACTATGCATCTTCTAAAATCCAATTCGCATAAATAAATTTTTGGAAAAAAGTGGTGGCCATAAGCTATTGTCAAATGATAAGCAAAATGCAAATATCAAATGCGAAACATGGTAATTTGAGGTAAGTTTATCAAATATTTGAAAAACATAATCAACTCAGTTAACATGGAACAAAATTAAGCATGGCAAATTATTTTCTTTATCACCTAGTCAAGTAGTATTAAGCCAAATCTATTATAAATAACATCATGTTGTAATTGCTAAAGATCGTAAACATAATAAATTTTAACCTTTGTATCTGAAAATTTTGGCCAAAATACGAACATTTCGTAAAAGTCAAAAACAGGCTAACTTTTCAAACCAAAAAAAATAATTTCAATCTAAAGTTTTTATCAATTTGTAGTTGTGATGACAACATGCTCTATTTGGGCTGATTACCTGGAGATGTTGGTGATGTGGTTGTTGTGGAATTATAGGTTGTTGTCAGTGCTGTTGATGAAACAAATACTACAAAGATATATCAATGAAGAAATTATGACCATCAAATAAAGGCAGCAGCGATCAAAGATACTTACTGCATTAATAAATATTAGCCTAATTTTAATCTTTTCAATTTCATAAAATAATAAATTACATGTCAACCAAGAAGTAAGTTACTTCAATTAAATTAAACATAAACTTTGCAAACATAAACATTTCAATGCTGATTATTCTATTTCATATTATTGTGAAGCAAAATTAAAAAAAAAAACATTATACAATTAGTATATATGTATATACTAAACTAAATACCTATATGACAATATAAATCAAAAGCAGATAAACTATTTTTAATATCACTGTTGAAAATTAGCTTTATAAGCGTTAATGAGACATAATAAGCACAATCACCATGTTAAATAGACAGCTGTATGAATAATGAGTTATTAAACTTTTTCCTACAGTTCTTTCTATTTCCCATAGATCAAGCAAAGCAAAAATATTAGTTCAAGCAAACCAGGAAAACGCATGCAAGTGAAAAATATCTGTGCTGGCTACCTGCAGTTGCTGCAACCACTGTTGAAGTGGTTGCTGGAGTTGTTGTAACTGCAGTAATAATAATCAACTTTTTCTTTAATGCATTATTATAAAGACAGATTTCAATTTAAGATATGAAAAAAATCATAGCTGAGTTTATTCTTTGCATTGTTTGTCTATGATACTGATTTAAAGGGTATCACTTGCCTCACTGGAGGAGACAATTAAAATTTTTATGCAAGAAACCTTGAAGGAAACTAAAACTTTATTATTAAAAACAGTAAAATTAACAGAATAAAAAAACATACGTAAGTGAAAATAACGGCCATTGCTACATGCATCATCCAGTTACCTTGAACCGTTGTAGCAGCTGTCGATGTGACGGTTGTAGTTGTAACTGCATATACAACAAGATTGTTCGTTTATTACATTTATCAGTGCTAATTATCATTACCACATAGCTCCGTCACAGCTTTGTGGTATCTTATTTATCCTAGGATACCATTTATACTTACCATCATTTTGCTTGCAAAACAGGATTACCTAAGCTTACTATGTGCATAACCTAACTTAAGTTTAAAGGGTTTATACAAACAGATGGTATTAAAAAACAGGATAAAAAACACATCTCAACAAAAATGTTTCCATCAAAACTTACTTGCCGCACATGACAAGACATCTAAATTGGACAAGGTTGCATTAGCCAGGCAAGTGGTTGAGGTTGTGTTTACACCGCCTGTCGTGAAACCTTCAGCACACGAGAGTGTTCCAGCAGAGTTGAACTCGCATGAAGAATCATCGCATGTGAAGTTGATACTGGGATAAGTTGTTGTGTTTAAACTGCATTCTGCAATAATAGAGACTGCATGTTGAAATATCTAAGATAAATACCAAATATTATTAAATAAAATAACATCGATGATAGAAATATTGGTACCCAATATTGAACTGCTTTCTGAATAGATAAAACAAACAACTAAAGAATAGGTTTGGTGATAACTGATAAGGTTTGAGATCAATTATTTTCAAATTCTTACATTTGCAATTCTTTTTCAGATAATGTTACTACAAATTGGGATCAAAATTTCTGAAAACATTGCATGAAAATTGTGTTGCAATGTGATGTGTATAGTGCAGGGCATCTCCCAATACATATGGTAATTGATTGCAACCAGTGAGATAATGATTAGTGACATATATTGGTATTGTGTATATAAGTGAAGAATATTTACTGTTTTGGTGCAAATGAAATCTTACCTTGTACATTCATGTCGAGTGAAGTGTCGTAAATACCAGGAGTTCCAACATCAACAGTTACACCATCTTCACTGGCAAGCAATGCTTGTATGGTAAGAACAGTGGTGTATTGGTTTGAAGCAAAGGATCCGGCACTATTTAGATATTTGCATTTTGTACAAACTCTTAAACGTTGTTTTTGATTTTTATTTTCCGATTTCGTTAGCACAAGGAGCAGCATAATACAACAGCCATTCTATTCTTGGTGACACATTTGTAAAATCTTAAAAAAGTAATAACTTGTGACATGAATTACGTGCAATGCCTTAAGACGCCATAAAGAAGACAACACAGTCATAAGAGCCAACAATACATGATCTTATTGGTAAAGTAGCAATAATTTTAAATATATGAAGCATCCCAAGTTATCAAAATTTGGTAGAACATCCCCTTAAATGTCCCAGATATGCCACTGCACGCCAAAGAAAATGACCCATGCAAGAGGTTCCCAAACCATGTGACTCAACGCACAAGTGCGTCGTTTTTAAATTACAATGCCGTCTTAAACTCGCATCCACTTACCCCCACTATCGGTAATCAAAATTGTCACAAAATACTTTTTGTACTATACAGTGATCTACACATCCCGCGCAATTCAGTCTTGAAAGCACTGGCATTGTTACGTGTTACTTAGGTCTATATGACATTATAACTACAAGATACACTTAATAAAGAGATTGGCAATGACTGGGTATCAGCTAAACAAGTTTCGAATAGCTAGAGCAATTGTAGGGCTATGATGTGTGTCATTTCATTGCTTTGGGTAGATTAATGCGTCTGGAGTTCAAATAAGTTGGGAGAAAATGACCTATGCTAAAGGGCAAAGGCAATATACACAGACCTTATATCAACTCTACTTTCATAAATAGTTCCAGTCGTAACAGCTCCAGCAGTAAGGGTTCCAGCAGAGTTAACAGAAGCAGTTCCAACAACAATCTTAAACAAACATTAAAAACAAAACTGAATATAACTTGAAATTCTACGGCAAACTAAAGATATTTATCATTAATTCTTGTTTACACCATCAATTCTCCATGTTGCTGTGAAAGGAGGTGATGTGGTCACGGTTGTAGTGACTTCAACATCAGACCCAATTGCTTGCATTTCACTAGATGGTGCAAGTGATGAAAAAGTTTGAGCGTTGCAGAAATGAATGTTCCATGACAGAACTGAAATTTGTTTCGATTATAATAAAATGAAGCCAAACATTCACGATCATTTTAAAGATTTCATAACAATTAAAAAAGTGGCTAGACATATTTGTCATAGTCCTATGAAGCAGTTTCTACTGCCACATTCTTCTAGTGCTTGTATTACAATTACATAACAATCTTGAAACCTCACTAAAGTTATATAAATATAAACAAAATACATACCAAGCAAGAACAAAGAAATAAGATTGACTTCCATAACACATGTAATAGGTATGAATATATTTACAAAATTAACTTCCTAGACAAAGAACACCTGTTAAATACAAAATCAAGGATTTAAAATATGTTTCAGAGGATTATATATATTATACGCCACGATGGTATAACAGAACACACCTGTCTTTTTTGTATTCCTTTTCTCAATTACTTATTACGTCATCATCATGCAACTGGTTTAGACTTTTGTAACTTGCAAGTTTAAAGTTTTACCTTGCAAATTATATGGTTGCTTATTTTAAACTAAAAGCGAGACGCCAATCATAGTGATATATCCAATGGCAATAACAATCTATGGCCAATATTAAGATGAAGTGAATCTTAGTGCAAAAAATCGCTTGGGCCAAAAACATTTTCACTACAATAAATGTTGTTGGCACTGTTGTGTATTATAACATTGAATTTTATGTAAACTTAAACAAACTTATAACAGAGATTACCTAGAAAAAAAAATATCAAGTAATACATAACTCTAAATTGCCAAATCTTGCTTGATAACATCTCTGAACAAATTGCTTTGTTCCAAAAATAACGTTTAAAAAGCGCTAGATAAAGCAAAATCTTTCAGAAAAATGGTCTTCATTTTAAGTACTGTTGACTCTAGTTTAGCTTTGCTAGAAACGGAAACTGGATCCTCATTTTTCCCCACGTCCAATTGCAACATCTGCATTTTGCAGTGTGTTAGGTAAAACGCGATTCATTTGGGCGCTGTTAGAGATAAATGTGAAAAGGGTAGTTGATCAGCTAAGTGACATTTCATTTGAGTGACAGCTCATTTGAGTGACACATTCTTTTAGTTAACGTTCATTTGAGTGACAAATAATTCATTCTCAACTGAGTGACAGTTCATTTGAGTGACACATTGATGAGTACTGATCAAAGTACTGTAATGGTTGAGAATTGAATGGCACATACTATATAAATGCAACCGATAACATGGTTTCCGATGCTCTTCACACAAATACAACAGAAATCATGTTATCACAACATCACACCAACGCACTAGAAAACATGGTTTCCGTTGCATTTGTATAAAAAACGGAAACCATATTAGTATAAGTAGAAAGCAGAGCATCTCAGAATAACACATTAGTTGTGTTACTCCAACTCGACGACTAATAACAATGGATGACTTCAGCTTTGTTCCCTCCATCCGTGGAAAGTCGAAGCTCGCACTCAATGGATTTCTTTATAGACACCAGCGGAGCCGTGGAGAGAATTATTATTTTCGTTGCGAACGGAATGATTTTCCCGGAACAGCGACACTGAGGGCGGTGAACTACAACGATACAAATGGAAAAGTAGATGTCGGAAAGTCCCATGTCCACGAGGCAGATGATCGAAGGGACCAGGTGCTACAAATGATTGGAAATATTCGGAAAGAAGCAGCAACATCCAGTCTCCTGCCGATGACGATTGTACAACAACATCGGCAAAATGTTGACGCTGAAGCTGCAGAGTTTTTGCCTAGTGAATCAGCACTTCGGCAAGTGGCACAACGATCGCGGCGGAAGCATCTGCCGAAGGAACCGTAGAATTTGAAAGAGTTGGTGATTTCTGAGTTCCTGAAAAAAACAAGGAGCGGCGAGGACTTTATTTTGGTTGATACCGGTGATACAGATGGGGAAAACAGAATCATTGTAGTCGGATCCATCGCGTTGCTCCGGAAGCTCGCTGATTGCGATATGTGGTTCTTGGACGGAACGTTCAAGATATGTCCCACTTTGTTTTACCAAATTTATACCATCAATGCTCACTTCGAGGGGATACCCTTACCGGCTGTCTACGCGTTGCTGCCAGGAAAAACCCAGGAAAAGTATTTAATGTTATTTTTGGAATTAAAGACCACAGCTGAATGTCATGGAATTCAGCTTAACCCACAGCATCTAATGATAGACTTCGAGAAAGCTGCTGTCAATGCTTTAAAGGAAGTGTTTCCCAATTCGTACTGCCATGGATGTCTTTTACATCTTGGGCAAAGCATATATCGAAGAGTCCAGAAGAAGGGATTGGCAACGGAATTCCGTGATGATGATGATTTCAATTTAAAGATCAGAAGATTGGTTGCGCTAAGCTTCTAAGAGGCTGACGCAATACCATCTGCATTTGCAGTTCTTTCACAAGACGATTCACCAAATGAGGCAGAAATTTTCAGATATTTCAAAGAAGTGTACATTTTGGCCGCCCAATCCAAACCGCAACGCGCCGAGGAAGACGACCAATCAACCGTCGCCCTACAAATCGACACCCACCCCTCTTCCCACCTGATTTTTGGAGTGTCAGCCAACTCCAACAATCGGGTCTTGCTCGTACAAATAAACTGGCATAACCGCTTCAATGCAATTGTTAACAGATACCACCAAAGCATTTTCAAAATAATTGAAGAGTTTCAAAGCGAGCATCATAGAGTTTCCCAAGAACTCTTTCGCCTTGAATTTGGTGCACCGACACCATTGCGCCGATCGCGTATGACAAGGCTAAACGAAACCCGCATTGGAAATTTGTTTTCCCAGCAAGAAGTCCTTCCACAGGAAGTATTTCTCTGCCGAATTGCGCGTACAACAACAACAACGTGTATTGCATGCACCAACGTGCGCAACAACCAGTATTGCAAGCACCAAATCATACTCACAGCTTGTCCCAATGCTCGTTTTTACAATCAAACAGTATTATATAAAATGCATTAAAATATGCAATACACAAATCAACTCCAACTAAACATGCAACCATAGCAGCACCTTTCAAACAAGTGCCAACTTAAATAAAAAATTAATTATTCTTAACATTGCTTTGCAAATTTTAAACAGATATAAAAACAATCAAATCTAAATGAACAACTCAAAGGTCAATATCCAAAGTATTGTTCAAACATTGTTATAGAAACACTAAAAAGACACATTGCCAAAATCATGAAATTAAATTAAAACAATCATATTTTAACAATAATTAACAATAAATATATTCATTAGTCTGCTTTACAACAAAGACAATTGAAATTTACGACTGCTTGCAACCACTGTTGCTACAAACAATTTTATGAAACTGACTTGTTTCTATAACTTTTTTTTAATGATTTGAAAATTTTTATCAACCCTGACAATCTTAGTCATTAGCATTTAAAATATTGGCAACCAACATACAAAATCTAAAAATGAAAAATACCACAGTAACTTACTAATTCACTTTAATGATGGATTTGCAGTATTAGGAAATACAATAGGTGAAAAAAAGAGACCAGGACAAAAACAATATATGGGTTTCACCTGCATTTGAGTCTGTGGTATTGCTGCCGGAATAAATCACTGAGTCGTTTACTGAATTGTCTGCTTGGAAATCTGCAGTGCAGACACCATTTAAATATACTTAATCTTGGTACATTGTATATTACGAAATATCCATTGAAACAATTTATAAAAACATGGAAATGTTTTAAGCATTTTGATAAAACATTTCTCCATGCATCACTAGTTTACTACCAAATTCAGTTAGAAAGTTTATATTCTTAACGACACATATTGGTTTTACCACAGCATTAGATATTATAAATACATGATACATAGAATATATCAAATAATTGAAATTTACAGTAAATTAACAATGCGTTTAACAACTACAAAACTTTGTTTTATGGTGTACCACAGTTTTTATCAAGTTGTAAGTAAAGATAGAAAATGCTTAATGCGAGATAATTACCTACGAATGTTGTTGACGTAGCTGTACTGGAGATATTTGTGACACCGAAAGTAGTTGTCACTGCTGTTTGAAAAAAATTGCTCAAAGATATATCAATGATGAGATCAAACTATAGGAACACCAATCTAAGGTATTAATTGTTTCAATGCATACAAAAAGCAACAATCTACTAATTATGCAGACTAATCTCTGATAAAGGTTAGGTAGACCTAATAATATGAATATAGCAAATTGAAAAATATTGACAAAGCAAATAAACAGGCTGAAAAAAATCAGCTTTTTTGTGATCTTCTTCTTTCGTATGAGGTCGGCTCAAGTGTATTCAGCTACCAATTGCAGCCATTTCTTCCCTTCTTCGTCAGGGGTATTCAGGTTCTCTTGGCCTATGGGTGGGTGTAGGACACGACAGTTGAAGAGGATGTGTTCTGCTGTTTGTGATTCCGCACCGCAAATGCATGATGGTGATGTTTTGAGGCCCCAGCGGTGCATGCATTCGCCAAAACGGCCTACTTCAGTTCTGAGGCGGTTCAGGTTTGTCCAGACCTTTCGAGGAAGGTCTGCGCCAGCAGGGGAGGTGGTGGAGGGCTCCACATTGAACTGGGGGGGGGGGCGGGACACTACTTTCCAGTCGTTGCACCATGCAGTGTTGATGTTAAAGCCGGTGTTCACAAGTTCCATAGCGTGTCTGCTAAAAGGGCGTCGAGAAACCAGTCGTTGACGGCCACTGTGAGGTTGGATGCTTAGGGTTCCGTACAAGGGATGATTGGTATTGTCCACGACTTGGCATGCAATCTTGTGGGTTGCTTGTACTCTCCGGTAATTGGACGGAGCGATGCCTGCCAGTACTGGCAGGAACGCAACAGGAGTGGGGCGGAGGCAGCCGGTAATGATCCTGAGGGTCTCATTTAGGATTGTGTCCAGTTTCTTCGCATGTACACTTCTACACCAGACTGGAGCAGCGTACTCCGCAGCACTGTGGACAATCGCAAGCGCTGCAGTACGAAGGGTGGAGGTGCTTGCTCCCCATGAGGACCCAACCAGGCATCTTAAAAGGTTGTTTCTTGCCGATATCTTGCTTCGGAGGGCTGTGATATATGGTCTATACGTTAGCTGGCGGCCCAGTGTCACTCCAAGGTACCGTGGTTGCCGGATATTAGGCAGTACAGTCCCGTTCAGTTGGATAGCTAACTGACGGTTCGCCTCACGGTTGTTGAGGTGGAACGCGGTAGTTGTTGTTCCAAGCTCAACTTTAGTCTCCATTTTTCAAGAAAGTCCGCGATGTTCTGCATGTCCTTTGTCAGGGTCTCCTCAACGTGCTTCCAGTTTGTGTTGGCATAGAGAAGAGCCAGGTCGTCTGCGTAGCCATACTGGTGTGATGTTGTTTGTGGCAAGTCGCTGATGTAGATGTTGAAAAGCATTGGCGACAAAGTAGAGCCCTGGGGTACGCCATTTTTCAGCCGCCGCAAGCGGCTGCTTTGTCCATCACTGGTCTTGAGGGTGAAACTACGGTTGGACAAAATGTTACTAATGAAACGCACTAGGTGTCGGTCAGGGATCATACGAAGAAGTTTGAGGGTTAGGCCTTGCTGCCACACGGTGTCATAGGCAGCCGTGAGGTCCACCAGGACCACACCCGCTTTCTGTTTTCGCTCGAAGCAGTCCTCGATGTTGTCGTTGAGCTTCCGTACCTGCTGTACAGTTGATCGTCCCCGTCGGAATCCAGCCTGTTGTTGTGGGAGCTGTGAGTCAACGACAGGGTCAAGCCGGGCAAGCAGGAGCCTCTCCATGACTTTGTAGGGGATACAAAGTATAGACACAGGACGGTAGCTCTTGGGATTGTCTTCGGGTTTGTTAGGTTTTAGCAAGGCGATAACATTGGCTCTGCGGTAGATCTTCGGGATCGCCATGCGGCGGAGTTTTTGTGATCGTAGTTTTTGTGATCATTGTTAAAATTTAGATTTTTTTCCAACAAAGCAAAAAGACAGCCTTTGCACAGAACTAGAGCAAAGTGGTTAAATATAAAAGCCAAAAATAAACTTAGTATCTGAATAGTAATAAGAATAATTCAAAATAGGAAATAAGAAAATAGGAAACAACCAAAATTGCTTACACTGCATTCATTTATTAAATGAACTACTCGTACCATATGCAATGAGTACCATTAATTTTACAAGAGTTAGGAATATACGTAAAAGCACAATGAGTTACAGATCATTGTCGTAGATTTTCTCTTATTTATCAAGCAGGAAAAATAGCAAGGAAAAGTAAAATGAGGCAAAGTAACAAAATGCATTGTCAAAGTACCTGCAGTTGTTGCAGAAGCTGTTGATGTGGTTGTTGGAGTTGTTGTAACTGCAATGATGTTTAAAATGTTTATTATCAACTATTATTGAATATCATATCAATAGTGATGAATTTTCTTGAAACTAACTTGCATAATTGACTTTTTAGTAATAAAAAGAAAAGATTAAAGCAATTTAGTAAAAGTCAAACGAGAAACATGGTAACTTGAAATAAGTCTATAATCTGTTTAGAAAATACAACACAATGCTGATTAAGTATACTGTATTACTAACTCAGTGAAAGTTACAAAGTGATGTCAAAACTAAGTAGGGCTTAATCTTTTTGCTTATTAGTCAAGTATTTTGACAAAATCCATTATAAAAAGTATTGTATATCTTAGTTTTTAGTTATTGCCAAAACAAGAAATTGTCAACATTTTAGAGTTCATGTTATTCATCCTGCATTAAAATAGCAAAGGGAAGTTCTTGCAAGTGAAAATTATCCGTGCTGGCAAAATGCATTACTCAAGTTACCTGCAGTTGTTGCAGAAGTTGTTGATGTGGTTGCTGGAGTTGTTGTAACTGCATTTATGTTTAAAGTGATAAATTATTATCCCATAAAATTTTGCTTAGTATTTTAATTAGCTTCCATGTCAGGAAATATGCAGCACATGATACTATTTGGACAACATTTTGAATTAAATTATTTGGACAGCTATGCAGCTTCTAAAATCCAATTCGCGTAAATAAACTTTTGGAAAAAAGTGGTTGCCATAAGCTAATGTCAAATGACAAGCATAATGCAAATGTCAAATGAAAAACATATTAATTTGAGGTAAGTTTATCAATAATGTAAAAAATATAGTCAACTCAGTTAACATTGACCAAAATTAAGCATTGGAAATTATTTTCTTCATTACCTAGTCAAGTAGTTTGACAAACCTATAATAAATAACATTATGTTGTAATTGCTAAAGATCGCAAACATAATAAATCTTAACCTTTGTACCTGAAAGTTTTGTCCAAAATATTAAAATTACTTATTAGTCAAAAACAGGCAAACTTTTCAAACCAAAAACAAAATTATGGCATGATGGCAACATGCTCTATTTGGGCTGATTACCTGGAGATGTTGGTGATGTGGTTGTTGTGGAATTATAGGTTGTTGTCAGTGCTGTTGATGAAACAAATACCACAAAAATATATAAATGATGAAATTATGGCCATCAAATAATGGCAGCAACGATCAAAGATACTTACTGCATTAATAAATATTAGCCTAATTATAATCCTTTCAACTTCACAAAATAATAAATTACATGGCAACCAAGAAGTAAGTTACTTTAATTAAATTAAACATAAACATTTCAATGCTGATTATTCTATTTCAAATTATCGTGAAGTAAAATTTTAAAAAAAATTAAACAATTAGTATATACAGTATATGTATATACTAAACTAAATAACTATATGAAAAAATAAATCAAAAGCAAATAAACTATTTTTATTATCACTGCTGACATTTAGCTTTAAGATACTGAAACATAATAAGCACAATCACCATGCTAAATAGACACTTGTATGAATAATGAGTTATCAAAATTTTCCTACAGTTCTTTCTATTTCCCATACATCAAGCAAAGCAAAAATATTAGTTCAAGCAAACCAGGAAAACGAGTGCAAGTGAAAAATATCTGTGCTGGCTACCTGCAGTTGCTGCAACAACTGTTGAAGTGGTTGCTGAAGTTGTTGTAACTGCAGTAATAACAACTAATTTTTTCTTTAATGCATTATTATCAACACAGATTTCAATTTAAAATATGAAAAAATTCATAGCTGAGTTTATTCTTTGCATTCTTCTTCTTCTTCGTTTGGAGTAGATGGTTTCTTGAGAGAGTGAGCAAAACCTCATATTGTAGGGCAGGTGTTTGTTAGCCAGCTGACCAGGTTTTCATCCATTGTTGTCAGACCACGGTTCCCACAAGGATGGCGGTATGTCGGACAAGATGTTATGACGTGGTCTGCAGTCTGCTCTTCTGCACCACACTCACATGCCGAAGATGGAGCCATGCCCCATTTGTGTATGGTTGAGCGGAAGAGGCCAACGCCAGTTCGAAGGCGATTGAGTTTAGTCCAAGCACACCTGGGAAATGGCATTCCCGGTGGTGATGTACTGGCCTCTGGAATAAAACCATGGAGTCTGGAGGAATTTTCTTGCCACTCCATGCTCCATTTGTAATCCGCCCAGCTTGCCACATTGGTGCTTGACTGGTTGAAGTCATCCAGTAAGTCTAAAGCAGCAGGGACAAATGGGTGCCTCGACTTAAGCTGCCGATGTCCTCTAAGTGGAGGAGACAGGAGCCGGTCATGCAGAAGATGCCCAGGCTCCAGTGCTCGGCGTGCTAGAGACAGTGTGGCTCTCTTGCAGCGAAGCTCAGATGGGTGGATACCTGCTAGGACAAACAGGTTGTCTGTTGGTGTGGGGCGCAGGCATCCAGTCACTAAGCGCAGAGCGTCATTAATCGGCTTGTCTATGAGACGAGTGTGAGCACTACGACACCAAGCTGGTGTGCAGTACTCGGCGGAAGAATGGACCAAAGCCAGGGTGGCTGTGCGAAGTGTTATGCATCCAGCACCCCAGCTAGATCCTGCCAGTCGTCTCAGAAGCCCAACGCGTGTTGTTAGTTTTTTTGTGAAGTGACTCCAGGTGTCGACGAAACGTGAGTGCCCTGTCCAGCTCTATGCCAAGGTATGTTGGTTCGGCAGTGAAAGGGAGAGGGCGTCCATCAACAGTGATGTTGACCTCACGTTGTGCCTCCTTGTTGTAAAGGTGGAAGGCAGCCGTCACCGTTTTGGTTACACTGAGCTTCAGCTTCCATTTCTGAAGATAAGTGGATATGGTTGCCATATCCTGGGTTAGGGACCCCTCCAACTCCTGCCAGTTTTCTGCTCTATGCATAATTGCCAAATCATCTGCGTAAGCAAACTTTTTGGCAATTGTTTCTGGCAGGTCGTGCGTGTAGATGTTGAAAAGGAGGGGAGCCAGGACTGATCCTTGTGGGACACCATTTCGCAAGCGTCGCAATCTGCTTTTTGCGCCATCACCGGTGGTGAGGGTGAAACTGCGGTTTCGGACAAGTTCCATGATTAGAGAAACCATGTGCCTGTCCGGCAGTAGGCGCAAGAGCTTGCAGGTGAGACCGCGATGCCAAACCGTATCGTAGGCGGCTGTGAGGTCGACAAACACAGCACCTGCTTTTTTCTTAGCCGAAAAGCTGTCCTCGATTTCTTGAGTCAAGAGAGTAACTTGGTCCGCGGTCGATATTCCGTGTCGAAATCCAGCTTGCTCTTGAGGGAGCAGTGGGTCTATAGTAGGTTCGACACGGGCATAGATCAGTCTCTCCAAGATCTTGAAAGGGATACACAAAAGGGAGATTGATCGATAACTCTTTGGGTCCTCTATCGGCTTCATCGGCTTTGGGATGGCAACCACAAGTGCTTTTCTCCAGATTTTCGGAAGCTTGAGTGTGTGTAAACAGGAAGACAGGAATTTGTTTAGCCAGGACTTTAAGGCAGCTCCGGCATGGATAATAATCAGCTCCGGGCAAATTGAATCAGGGCCTGGAGCTTTCCCAGACTTTAGCAGCTGAAGGGCGCTGGCAAACTCTTTTGGGGTAAAATCTCCACAGATTGTTTCACCAGGAGGTGTAGGGATCCTCCAGAGTTCAGCCACCTCATTGTTAACAAGGTAAGCTGATTTGCGATCTTTCGCTTCATAGACCCCATTCTTTACCAACTGTGAGGCAATACAGTTGGCAGAGATGGGGCATGGGCGATGCGTTTGTCTGGACCTGCTAGTCAGGTTGTTGATTGTGTTCCATGCCAGTCGACTGGAGTGCGTAAAGTCGATGGTATTGACGGCCTCTGTCCAACGCTCACTTCGCTTTTCATCGAGTCGAGCGTTCAGTGTGGAGGCGGCTGATTTTGATGCCTCGCCCTGCTGGGCCTTCAGAAAGGCCTGGTAGAGGCTCTCACACTCCGCATCCCAGCACGGTCTATAGTTGTTTCTACGACCACGTGGGATTGATCGCTTGGCTGCTTTGACGATGGCAGAACAGAAGTCCTGGTAAGCCTCATCTACAAGGCCCGTGTCCGGAGGTGGAAGGTCCTGGGCGAGCTCGCTAGTAGTGAGACGATATAGTTCCCAATTGGCCTTGCGGAAGTTCCAACGCTTGTATGGCTCGCTTGGAACTGGGAGTATAGTTCTTGGAGTCATAATAAGCGAGGGTCGATGTTGGGACCTTGGGAACTTCTCTAAGACACGCCTGTCCAAATTCCAGCTAATGTGGCCAGTGCTCGCGAAGGCCAGGTCTGGGTTAGTACCAGTGTTCCAGCGACCGGAGAAGAAACTTGGAGCATCCTTAGGGTTGTGCAAAAGCACAAGGGTACTCTTGGTTGCCCAGTCAATCAGGCATTCTCCATCTGGACTGGTGGAATTATAACCCCAGTTTGTATGTTGGCAGTTGAAGTCGCCAGCATAGACACTAGGGTGTGGGAACATTGGGATGGCTGTTGGTGTTAGTCTCGAGGTCGGTGGCTTGTAGACATTGACAATTTTAACACCATCGATGTCCACACATAGCCACTCAATTGCCGATCCAGTTGGAGATTGGTCGGCAAGGTTCCACTTGAGCCTGCTGTGGACAAACGTGGCAAGGCCGTGTTTCCTGCTTAGGGTGTGTCCGGCTAGGGTGAAATTTGGTATAACCAGCCGGTCCACATTTGTGCAGTGAGTTTCCTGCAACAGGATGATGAGGGCTTTATGCCTGGTGGCCAGTTGGCTGATAATGCAGGTCTTGTTTGCGTTTAGGCCCTCGACGTTCAGCTGCAAGATGTTGGGCAGTGGTTGCCTGCACTGAACGTCCGTATTGTCACCTCTTTGTTTCCGTGGCCGAGGGTCTATCCTTTTACCACCATGGAGACGTCTCCTTGTTTTCATCATTAGCCTGGTCATCGTTAGATTTCCCAGTTTCCAGAACTCACCGCGAGGAGGTTGATGAAACGAGCCCGAATTCTTTGCATTGTTTGTCTATGACACTGATTTAAAGGGTATCACTTGCCTCACTGGAGGAGACAATTAAAATTTTTATGCAAGAAACCTTGAAGTAAACTAAAAGTTTATTACTAAAAACAGTAATATTAACTGAATAAAAGACATACGTAAGTGAAAATAACGGCCATTGCAACATGCATCATCCAGTTACCTTGAAGGTTTGTAGCAGCTGTCGATGTGATGGTTGAAGTTGTAACTGCATATACAACAAGATTGTTTTTTTACATCAATACAAATTATAATTAGCACATAACCCCGTCAAAGCTTTAAGGCATCTCATTAATCTTAGGGTATCATTTATACTTAACATCATTTGCTTACACTACCACTGGATGGTATGTTCAAGCTAAAATAATAAACAACGAAACATTTGTAACAAATATCATCTAAGATTGACTGATTCATAACATAACATTGACCATAACTCTGATGAGCAAAATTAGGCAGAAAAAAACATCTTGTAAATTTTAACCAGCATACAGAGCGGTGGCCAGAAGGCAAAAGTATATGGCATCAAAATTTAATCGCTCCTACTCGCTTGTTATAATCAATCATTTTAATAAGATCCACACTAGGTGTGTAATCTGCCCCATCCAAAGAATGATGATAAATTTCTTGGAACAGCTCAAGCAGTGATTTTTGCAACATTGCATGAGATAAAACTTTGTTGACATGTGCAAACACCTGCGCACCCGTGTTATCACTGCCAGTGCTCATGCTTGCAGTTGCTAAAATAATCAGTTTTTGTCACTATCTCCTTCCATGAACACCATTAACTTTCCAACTGAATAGACACATAACCCAATTTTAATACTCTGATAACTGATACTGCTAGTATTCACCTAAGTAAAATACTAGTCAGGATCCTTCAAAGCAAAAAATGTCCGAATAAGACTTACAAAACAATGATATAATTTTGTGTCGAGTAGAAAAAGCAACTGCAAACTCACTATGTTTTAGAAAATCAAAAGCTAAGAGTTTTCCACCTGTGAGTTTTCTTAACCCCGAAGGTTGAAAAACCTTGAAGAAGTGGTGCTTGTGCTTGATTTATATTTATTTATTCATATTAATTTGAAAGTAATGAGAAATAACGGAGGTGTATCACACAAAAATTAAAACTAGTGCAAAAATGATATAGGTTTACATTTAACATATCGGTTTTTAGTAACTATTAAACATATAAAATGTTTTAACACAAACTGCTCAAGAAAAATGTGATTTGCAAGTTTGAGTAAATGGCAAAGTTACCTAAGATGTGAAACAGCATCTGCAACGTAAGACTAACTGCATCGAATACTGATATTTACACAGAGACCTTTGAAGTGTTTGCACCAACTTAAACAACATACAAAGTTATAAGTTATCACAAGTTCAATATCTGAAGTTTATACTTTCACAGCAAGACAACTTAATTTCAACAAAATCTCAAACTTACTGGCTGCACACGTCAAAACATCCAAGTTGGTCAAAGTTGCATCTGCTTGGCAGGTTGTTGAACTTGTACTTTCACCACTTGAACTGAATCCTTCTTTACAGGATAGTGTGCCGACTGAGTTGTACTCACATGGAGCATCATTGCATGTGAAGGCAAGGCCGGTATAAGTTGTTTCATCTAAGCTGCAGTCTGAAATATAGCTTTATCGGTTTGTATGGAATAGCTTAATTTTCACAAATGTAGGATAAATAGATGGTATCATAAAAAAAGTAGTAGAAAACTGTCAATTTCAAAACCAAACTTTTAATGTTGGATATTAGCAAAAAAATTAAAGTTAAATCCATGCAAAACTTTGATTTATAAAACCAAACTATTACTAGTACTATTGGAACCGATTACACAAACATTGTTAAGAGAGTTTTTGAGTTACTTCGTATAATTAGCGGACTAACGAGGTCTGATTGTATCAAAGTTGATGTTCACAAAAATGTGTTTTAATTACGTTGCGCAATTTCTTGGGCAAATTGCCAAATGTGCATTTATTCATTCAAAGTACTGTAACAATTTTGCGTAGTAGAAAGAGGAACGGCAAATAAGTCCACTGCTAGTTTTTGGACTTGCATTTACCGCTTCAAAAATGGCAATATAAGTCTTCAGTACTGCTGAATGCTGGGTTATTCCGGACTTAGGAGTGTTTTAGTTGAATGAAATTGCATTTTGTTAACATTGTTGCAACTCACTAGATAAGAGACGTCTAGATTCGAAATTCTAGATTTGCTATCATAAACAACTAAATACATAAACTTTTCTTAACTTGTCTATTTAACAAAAATACTGATTTATAAACCAAATAAAAAAGAAAAATTTAAATTAGGATTCAAATTAAAACTACGAAGATCACAGTTTTACATTAAGACACAGAATGATGTAAGGCTATTGCTAAAGGTTGATTTCTATTAATATCCAAATAAAATACTCACCTTGAACAGTTCTAGTGATAGAACCTGGTGTGGTTGCAGTCGTACATCTCACTTCAATATTTAAATTCCCAGCAACAAGTGGTTGAGTGATTGTCAGTGTTGTAACTACATGACTTGTGCCATCAATTGTTTGTTCAGTGCAAGTGATGCTGTCATATGTGCCTGGTGATGGAGGGCCACATCCACCGAGTAAATCTGAGTAAAACTGAGCACCAGTTCCACTGTCCAGCTCTCCTCCATAGAACCAGACACATGTATCACCAAAAGCAGTTGGTGTTGGAAATTGCACAGTTACAATGAGATTGTTGAAACCAGTTGCTAATGTAGTGTCTGTAGGATCTGTGCTGATTGTTGTTATAGATGACACGCCTAAATAAAGTGTAACAAATTACTAATAAATCAACCTAAAACTTTCTACATCCGGATTTAAAGGCATTTGTTTAGTCCACTAACAGTTTTTGTTTCCTAAAATCAGTTTAATGTGTAATTATATAGTTTATATACACTAGAGCAGGGGTTCTTAAAGTATGGGTCGCGACCCAAACATGGGTCGCGGAGGGTCAGAAAATGGGTCGCGACATAGTGACATAGGTGGGTCGCGACATAGGTTAATATAATATAATATAGGTCTATAGGACATTAAAATGGGTCGCGACATAGGTTTGGGTCGTGAGGTGATCATGAAACTCAGATTTGGGTCGCGCTCAAAAAAGTTTAAGAACCGCTGCACTAGAGACTAGACCCATCATATTTTCTTATAAACAAACATTTTGCTATCAGCCTTATTCATGATGTATAGAATCCAACTGGAGGGTAAAAGAGGTCAATAACTACTCAGAATTTTGTGACAAAATAAATTTATAACTAGAGATGTACCGATGCTGATGAATTGGCTCTTCTAATCATCAACATCAACCGATTTTTGTGACCTTCACAAAAATCACAAACAAAAATTCACAAAACCAACATCTTTTTCTAACCTTGACAGCTAACTTGCCACTTTTGCAGTTGTAAACCCGTACTTATACATATGCGTATAGCATTTTCTTAAAATGTTTAGGAGACCAAAACGGTCTCTAAAACTTTGCATTTCTGCAAATAGAGCAGAAAATTAGCAGTTGCCGGTTAATTTTAATAGTTTGCATTCCTTTAACATTTATTAGCGCTCGTCTGAGCAAAACCAAATAAAAGCTTGCTAATTTTCTGAATTCCCCTTTTGAAAATGTTCCGCTAATTACACATGTTTTGATACGATTATCTGATTGACTCGTTTAACCAATATGCTAAAAAAAATGTTTATCATGAACAGGCATTATTGTTGATAATGTGTATGACCTAACTCGGTTGCAATGGGCATTACAGTACTGTACAACTCTGTGAAACAATCCTACAACAACAGCGGACTACAATTCTGGTTAAATTATGTAAAGTTTATTATTTTAGTGGCCTATTGCACTGTGTTACGCAACACAGCTGGCTACATTGCTAGCTATTGCCCAAGAGCACGTTGTTGATTGAAGCATTTTTTCGGCAAACTGCTTTAATCAGACTCTCCGTTTATCGTGAATGGTCTTTGTCACGTCACAGCTTTTTTTTCAAGCATAACACTGGACAACATTTTACAACTTATTTTTTATTCCTCGCTCATTTCAAGTTTACCTAGACTAATTTTGCAATGCTGAATCCAAATCTGGTCTTAGATTTTTTCTAACACGTCACGTTTTTGAGATATGATATATGCTCACGACAACCCATAACGGTGATTTTGGCTAATTTTGGCTGAGCAGAACAAAACATTACATGTAATCAACCCAGTAATTTCTATTGAAAATAACAGCATTATCATACTGCACAATTTAACACAACCCAGGATAATTAAATCAGACAAAAATAACATTATATTCCCTCAAAAGTGCCTTACACACTTGCTCTTTCGAGCATGTTCAGTGTCAGTTTCACGCTGAAGAAACCAGCAGTAGTCCCCCATCATGTTTGGGTTAAATCGACCTCTATACCGCGATTCCATCACAGAGATGTCTTGGTGAAATCTTTCCCCATGCTAGTCGCTCACATCACCCAGGTTTGGCGGGAAAAATTCCAAGTGTGAATGAAGAAAATGCAGTTTAACCGACATTCTGCAGCCCATTTCGCGGTATGATTCCAGCAAATTGTCCACTAGTTCCGAGTAATTTTCTGCCCTGTAGTTCCCAAGAAAATTTTGTACAATCTGTACAAATGCATTCCAGGCTTTTAATTCAATTGAATTAAGCTTGGATGGAAATACTGGGTCACGGATCAAATCACGTATTTGGGGGCCAACAAATATCCCAGCTCTCAGTTTAGCATCACTTAGTATTGCACCAAATTTTTCTTTTATATTTAGGAATCCATCTCCATTGAAATCCATTGCCTTCACAAATTGTTTGATCAGGCCCAGTTTAATATGAAGTGGTGGCAAGTACACTTTGCTCGGATCAATTAGGGGTTGACACTTAACATTATATCTTCCAACAATGTAGTCCGTTCTCATTGGCCATTCGGTTGTGTCATAGTGGTTTGCATCGTCTCGACTGTCCCACAAACAGAGAAAGCACATATGCTTGGTGTAACCCAACTGCAATCCGAGCAAAAGTGACACAACTTTAAGGTCTCCACATATGTTCCAGTTATAAGCCCGGTAGTTAATGAGTCATAATGACCCGTAAATACCCCCCCCCCTCCCTCTATATAGTCATGGCCAAGAACATTCAAGAATGCATTAATTTTCAAAAGATAGAACATTGCATTTACAAAATAATGTCAATATTAATCTTACATAATATGCATTGTGACATAATATGACCAACAATTCGCTGGGAAAGAAAATTGCACAATACCTTGTACTGTAGCACCTTATAATATAGTGCCAATCAATGCAAAATCCGAATTTCGTGAATTTTCATATCTTGAAAACCTGACGTGATAGACCAATTCTGATTTCAGATTTGGAATCAGCGTTCCAAAGTTAGTCTAGGCAGTATATTTTCATTTGAGGAATAATTTTGATGTTGTCTAGTGGATAATCGGTACCGGTACTGTAGTTGATTTTTTTTCCTTTGCGCTGTTTTTGTAAAATATTAATTAATTCGTTGTTTGAGTTGACAGAACAAAATTATGAACGAGACAATTACGTGAAAAAGGCAATCTCCTTTCGTTTATCGGTCAACATGAGATGCGAGACTCATCTTTGCTTCCGAACGTCTGGCCAAAGACGATGATACGATTAAATGACCTGATCCTGACACCATAATCCGATTTATTCCTTTAAGTGTGATTCGATTAACCAGATGGTTTTACTTAACATTAGATAGGATTTGGTTTGGGATTTCAGATTTTGACCCCATAAAATAATTGATACGTTTAACCAGTACACGATTAACCGATTTTGTCTGTATTAATTATCATTTTATAGTAAATGCTTTATAATTATTTTTATACTAAAATGCATTTTTAATGTCACATTGATCTTTGTAAATTCGCAACAAACAACTGCAGAATAAACTGTGCAATCAAATTCCTTCCTTACCTGTAAACAAAGCCAGCAGAAAAAGTGTAACCAAAAATTCTTCCATTAGATCACTCTGAAAACTTCTCAGCTTGAGATTGTGTTAGTTATGTTCAATTCAAAATTTTCTAACTAAAACATCTGAAAAGTGAACATTTTCCACTGAATAAACACTGATTATTGTAAGTTCAACAATGACCACACAGAAGTCTAAAATACAAATATATACAGTAAAGTGGTGTTATGTTATGGTTACAGCTGAAAGTGAGAAACGAATCGATTTTGATAGCAACCAAAAAACGAATGCATAAAGAACTCAAAAAGTTCTCAGTTTAAAAGATGCAACCAACAGGTTGCCACCAGGTATAATAATCACCAAACATCAGGTGCTACTGGTGAATACAGAACTTTATTTTATCATTATATTATAGCCATCTATCAGCTGAGTATGTATCATTATTGATGTGTCATGATTGTTCCAAAGTAATGCGGCAAATTTGTAACCTGGTAATTGTTATTCACTGTTTTTTTTTGTAAAATGTTTAAATGTTATTCCCATTTCCCTGATAAAGTTAACCTAAATAGATCAATGAAATGCCGGCAGATAATAAAGTTCTGTATTCACCAGTAGTGCCTTGTGTTTGATGATTAGAAATGTCTAGTTTAACCAATTAAAGTTTGTGATGAATAGCATTATGTAAATCTATCAATTCATTTCCCTTTTTTAAAAATGAAACATCACAATACTGAGTGATGTTAAATAAATAGCAGAATTATTTTTACAATGTTTGGAATTTTTTTGCAGCTTTTCCACAACCTGAAAAAAAATTGTTGTATGGTAGTAGTTGTGACCGAAACTTTATATTCAAAATAAGACGCCATGACGTTTAGCTTGGATATCCATAGTCTGCTGATCATTTATGGTTTGTAGGAGGTTTTTCTTTCTATGAGCATTTCTTTGAATTGAAAGATTTGCATTGTGTCAACTCAACAAATGGCGTAAACAGTATCCCACGTTATGTATCTGTATGCTTTCATTTTTCCTGCAAAATAATTTGCACAGTCAGAGAAAAATACATTTTTTGCATGAATATTAAACACATAACACATTTTATTCAAGGCAAACCAATTACCGCAATTGATTCATATTATCAAATAAAAATTTGACATTTTTATCTCTAGCACTTACCGTATAGTGAGCAAATTTAGGCAGTAAGCGACTGCTTTGTGCTGCTGCTGTCACTAGTGCCAACTTATTCATGCGTAGCATGCAAAGAATTTCACAAGTTGTTGGATAGTTTGCAATCCTGAGATATGTAGATTTTTCAAATAAAATTTTAAAATAAAATTTTAAATTTTGAACAATATCTTACTTGTTTTCACTATGACGAAAGTAGGAGTACAAGGTGAAGTGCATCATAACACCTAAATTAAGCTTAAACAAACTCATAAAACATATTTCGATAACAAAAGATTAAATAATGTTTAACTCAAAATACGGAAATAGCGGCTTAGTGCAACAAATCAGACTTAACTGTTGCAATCTGTGACTGGCACAAAACAACTCGGCAGTTGAGAATAAAGGACTAAATTATAATAATTATAAAGAATAATGCTACATATAAGAATGTATGCACAACGTGATATCCTTTTACGATATCTTCATGATTCATGAACCAGTCTGCTTAAGAAGGTGATGTCGGATCCAATGGTCAATGTGGTACGAGGAGTTCTTGCTCTGGCCATAATGCTTGTTTGAAGTTTCTTAGGTTGCGTACACAACGAGGTGTTTTGGGTTGTTGCGATGGCGTTGTTGTTCTATTGTGTAAATGCGCTGAACTACAGGATAAGATAAAAGTAGGGTTTGCCCGAACTAAGGTAGAACTAGAACTAAGGTTTGTAGGAGGGTATGAACTATTTAACAAAGTTGGTTCGTGAAATTTTTTGGTGTGATGCACAATGCGACCAGATCCATCTTAGTGGATAAAGTAATGTTGATGTGGAAGTATTTCCATTGCCATACCATATAAGTCCTGGAAGACATTTTTATCTTCTTTGGGGAGTTTGCAACACAAGTCGGTTTTTTGTTTTTAGATTGGCTTAGTTTCATTGTTTGTTGATTCTTGTCCTTACAAAGAATATTATTTTGGTGTGCTAACAAATCTTCACGTTTTTAGGCCAGTTCTATCCATAAAAAAGTGGCTAGACATATTTGCCATGGTCCTATGAAGCAGTTTCTACTGCCACATTCCTCTAGTGCGTGTATTAGAATTACATAACAATATTGAAAACTCACTAAAGTTATATAAATATAAACAAAATATGTACCAAGCAAGAACAAAGAAATAAAATTGACTTCCATAACACATGTAATAGGTATGAATATATTTACAAAAGTAGCTTCCTAGACGTAGAATACCTGTTAAATACAAAATTGAGGATTTAAAATATGTTTCAGAGGATTATAAATATTATTTGCCACAATGATATAACTAGGGCAACCAAAAGTCAATATGGTCAATTTTTTTTTAACCTGCCCAGAATGTTATCAAACAAGCACAAAACAAGTTTCAGCTTTGTACGACGTGTGGTATAGAAGTTATTAGGTCAAATAAAGTCAAAATGTTACGTTAGGTCAAAATACGGTCAAATTGTTTCTTTAGGTCTTTTTTTTAGGTCAAAATCTATTAAACTTGTAATTTTGTAACCATTTTGTAATATTATTCTTCCGTTTTTCTCTTTTCTTGTACCGCAAACAATTCCAGTGCCGCAAATTTTACTTACAACCAAAGCCACAAAGAGAGGGAAGGCTTTTCAGCGCGTTTGGTGACGTCACGATGTGACGGCATTGCATTTGAAACTGCAAGTTGTCAATCTTAATACGCAGAAACGAAAAAAAGTCAACACTAGAAAAGCATTTTGTCATTTTTAAATGCAGCTTTAGATTAGAAAGTTGCTGTAGACAGTGTAGAGACTATCAGTGTAGCGTTTTTCAAAATGAGGTCAAAATTTAAACGTTTTATGTCAAAATAAGATCAAAATTTAAACTTTGTAGGTAAAAAAACTGGTTGCCCTAGATATAACATAACAAACCTGTCCTTTTTTGTATTCCTTTTCTCAATTACTTATTACGTCATCACCATGCAACTGGTTTAGATTTTTGTAACTTGTAAGTTAGGTAAGTTTTACCTTGCAAATTATATGGTTGCTTATTTTAAACTAAAAGCGACACGCCAATCGTAGTGATATATCCAATGGCAATAACAATCTATGGCCAATGTTAAAGTGAAATAGATCTTACTGCAAAAAATCGTTTCCGGGCCAAAAACATTTTCACTACAACAAATGGTGTTGGCACTGTTGTGTATTATAATATTGAATTATATATTTTTTAACATTATCTAAGCTTAAACAAACTTATAACAGAGATTAACTTGAAAGAAAATATCAAGTAATAGGTAACTCAAAATTGCCAAATATGGTTTGAAAAAATCTCTTAATCTGCTTTGTTCAAAAATAACGTTTAAAAGCACTCCATAAATAACCTCAACCAAAATCATTCAAAAAAATGGTCTTCATTATAGCATTGTTGATTCTATTATAGCTTCGCTCGAAACGGAAACTAGATCATTTTTTACCCAAGTCCAATCGCATTACGAGCATTTGCAGTGTGCTAGGTAAAACGAGAATCATGTGGACGCTGTTTTTCAGAGATAAATTTGAAACGTTGACGAGGAGCAAGTACAGTCTTAAAAACCTTGAAGGTGCATATCCCATGCAGAATGCTTTACACTATAACCAGCAAGCTTTACACTATAACCTCGTTTGTAAATGAGCCTAATCATAAAAACATTCTGTATTGTTGCGAACTTGGCACTATACTTTCGAATCTCTAAATTGATCAAAACAATACGAAATACAATGGAGTCAAGCCTAAACCTTCTAATAGTCTACAGGTCAGTGGCCAAACCAACCGGGAAACAATGCCTCTGGCAAACTCTGGCTTATATTTACACTTTGCGTAACATATCAGTGCATGTCACGTATGAAACATAATATTTCTATATACTTCTTCTAGAGAATGTCTCATCGAACACTCTGGCTTATAGAAGTTTTATAAAAAAGTTACCAAACCTTGTTTGTAATGTGACGTAATTGCTAACAATTTATTACCAAATGGTGATTAGAAAAGTAAAACGCTTACAAATTGATTGATTCTAGTTTAGATTCTAGGCAGGAAAATAGATCACCATTTCTTACCAAAGTCAAAAAATCATAAGTAATACTGTATTTGTAATTTGTACAATTTTATTTAACACACTACTACCATACCTAATGCAAATCACAGTTATCAAGCAAATTTTTTTTTATTACCACAAAGTAGTAAACAAATCTGTTCGAAAAATTGCCTCTACAAAAAAAGCCAGCACTATATTTAGACTCTCGTAACATATCCGAAATATCATAACATATCCGAAATAAGTTGTAGTATAGTGTTGCAGCTGTGCACAACTTGATAAAGGCTGCTTCTATAATGGCTAACATTTTAAAACTTTAAACGACAAGTATCTTCTCACAAAAACATAAGTACAAATATCTACATATGTTCTTACGAAATATTTGTAATTAATTGGTCAACGACAAAGAAAAATATTCTGTAACAATGCAGTATAACATTATGGTGTCATAAAACAGTAGAAAAACACTTTTTAAAAATTAGGTCACTACAACGCTTTTGTCAGAAACTGAAACACAACAAAAATCATGAAACCAGCATTTTTAGGTTTACCGACCGCAACGCCAATACAAGGCGTTTAAAATGATACTGTCCTACCTAAAATGAGACATATGGAAGCATAACTATAATGAAAGCGTGCTCAAGTGTATAACAGAAACATTTTGCATTAAATAAACCTAAACTGACTTATCGTTGGTGTATTTGTACTGGTTAATGTAGATGCTAACCGACAGTGGAATACACTTTTGGCTGTTGGTTCTAGTCTAGTCACGTACCGGTAACTGCGATGAAAACAAAAATCCTACCAATTCATGTACTGTCTTCTTTGACAATTTTGTCCTAAAAACAAACTTTACCTGCCACTATTCATTAAGGATGTGTCATGAGAACAATTACCCAGGTTCGTGTCAATGAGAATAGCATAAAGATCAAATCTATTCATATCTGCACCAAATGACAGAGTTTTATGGAAAAGTTGCCAAAACCTTGCTTGTAATGTGACTTAATTGCTAACAATTAATGACCAAATAGTGATTAGAAAAGTAAGATGCTTACGTAATTGACCTTAAAGAAAGGCTGATTCTAGTTTAGCTTAGACAGGAAAATAGATCACCATTTCTTATCAAAGTCAAAAAATTATAAGTAATGGTGTTTTCCGGTTCATTCAAATCTTTTATAAAGGCGATATTCAGCAAATATTTTCGGGTTTGGATTTATATCAACCCATCCCATTCTCTGTCCAAAATGTGTCACTTAGCTTTTACTAATACTATCATACCTAATACTAACCACAGCCATCAAGCAAAATGTTTTTAATTACCATGAAGTAGCAAAAAAACAGTTAGAAAACGCAGTTAAATACATTTCTACTTTGTTGTAATTTTTACCCAAAGCAATTTCATCTTTACCCACCTTATACCACTTTTACAATTTGATGTCACAATGACTGCCATTTCATTTAATGGCAACTACTCTTAGATTTAAGGCCAACTTGTTTTTGGAATTGCCCGAAGCTTTCAGGGTAAATGCATCAACTGATCTGTAATAACGAATTGATTTCCTCAACTGGACTAATGTTCAATTAAACCTTTTTTATTGCAGAAATATCCACAAAAGTTACAAAATTTATAAATTAATAAACTTGAACTGGAAAACTTATGCACAAACTTAAACTAAAGCATAAAAATCACAACAACCCGTATTGCATGCACCAAATCATACTCACAGCCAATGTTCCCTCTAAGCTGCGCGCGTGCGCAAATGCGCACTGCTGACACGGTCTCCGCGCACAGAAAATCTGTGCTGCGCACAAGAAAAAAATCTAACCTGAATTAAAAATAAAATAAACGCATAATAATGGCCACAGTGCGCACGTGGCACGTCTGATGTTGCTCACAGTGGTCCAAGGGAACGCTCAGGGAGTTATTGTGTTTGCTCAGACTCGTGAAAAATTAGAGGGAACGTTGCTCACAGCTTGTCCCAATTATTGTTTTTACAATCAAACAGTATTATATAAAAACGTATGTAAAATATGCAATACACACATCAACTCTAACTAAACATGCAACCATCACAGCACCTTTCAAACAAGTGCCAACTTAAATAAAAAGCTAACAATGCTATACATTGCTTTGCAAACTTTAAACAGATATAAAAACAATCAAATCTAAATAGACAAATCAAACGGTCAATATTTCAAGATATTGATCAAACATTGTTACAGAAAACACTACAAAGACTCATTGCCAAAACCATGAAATTGAATTAAAACAATCATATTTTAACAAAAATACCCCTTATTCTGTCTTACAACAAAGACAACTGAAAGTTAGAACTGTTTGCTGTTGCCAAAAATAAGTTTATGAAACTCACTTGTTTCTATGATTTCTAATAATGAATTGAAAATTTTAACCAACCCTGACAATATTAGTCAATAGCATTTAAAATATTGGCAACCAACATATAAAATTTTAAAATGAAAAACACAACACTAAGTTAGTAACAAACTTCAATGATGGATTTACAGTATTAGGAAATACAATATGTGAAAATAACAAAGAAGAGACCAGGGCAAAAACAATATATGGGCTTCACCTGCATTTGAGTCTGTGGTATTGTTGCCGGAATAAATCACTGAGTCGTTTACTGAATTGTCTGCTGGGAAATCTGCAGTGTAGACACAAGATAAATATACTTAACTTTTGTACACTGTTTATTACAAACAATACATTGAAACAATTTATGAAAATATGGGAATGTTTTAACCAATTTGATAAAAAGAATTCTCCCTGAATCATTAGGCTACTAGAAAGTTTACATTCTTAACCACACAAATTGGTTTTACCACAGCATCAGATATTATAAATACATGATGCATAAAATACTGAAAATAATTGCAAATTACAGTAAAATACCAATGCCATTATCAACTAAAAAAAAAATTTTCATTGTGTACCAAAGTTTTTATCAAAGTGTTCGTTTTAGATGGAACATGCTTAATGTAGGATAATTACCTGCATCTGTTGTTGACAAGGCTATACTGGAGATACCTGTGGCACCGAAAGTAGTTGACACTGCTATTCAAAAAAAATCCACAAAGATGTATTAATGACAAAATCAAACTATAACAACACCAGTCTAAGTTATTAACTGTATCAAGGCATACAACAAGCAACAATTTGTTAATTTTTCAAACTCTGATAAAGGTTAGATAGACCTAATAATATTGCCAAAGCAAATGAAAAGTTAAAAAGAATTCATCTTATTTGTGTTTATTATTTAATTTAAGGTTTTTTCCAACAATGCAAAAAGACAGTGATTGTGCATTCAATCAAAGTAAAAAGAACAAAATAAACCATGCTAGTAGCATGCTTGTGACTTGGATAGTGGTAAAATGTCTTTCAAAGAACTAGAGCAAAGAAGTGAAACATAATAACCAAAAATGTACTTAGCATCGGATCAGTATTGAAATTACCGGTAAGTTAAAAAAACAAATGGTTGTACAGTCGAATCGGGTTAATTGCATTCTGGATAATCCCAAACCATAGTCTATCATTTGTAAAGATAATACTTCGGTTTATCGCATAGCGGTTTATTGCATAATCCGCTTAATTGAATAAAAATGAAGGTGATTTATTCGATTATTCCAAAGTTTTTAAAAGATAAAATTGAAAACAACATGCACTGGGAGCGCACACGCAATGCGTAAGCTTTGCAACTTGTTCTGCGCTTTGTTACAAAACAATCAAACAGACAATGCCGAAATTAAGCATTAACACGTGGCTGTCAATACGCAGACATTAACATTTGCACTGTTCTAGTTTCATTTAAGCGTTGCGTTAAGATGATGCCACAATATGTGAAGAAGTTTTTCAAAACAAACAAGTTTAGAAAGACGACATCAACAAAGAAAGCTCTGCTGACGCAATCGCTGCAACTACACGGAAAAATAAAGAAGTTCTGCATGCACTTGATACAATTCCCCGACGACTACACTTTGAAGGGGCAGACATGGCCACACTTGTTCGTTTAGAAACAAAAATGCAAGAAAGCATGAAAAATAAAATTAAACAAACAACAGTCGCGCAGTATTTTTCTTGATTAAACAATAAATAATAGAGTGTTTTGCGTGTTTGAATGAATAGATGATCGCAATACACAATAAATGTTAGTGTTTTGCGTGTTAATGTTTCTACACGTGACCAGCTTTGCACGTCTGGTAAGACAATAAGTGGAAATTGCACTTTCGCATAAAAAGGCTTGGCAAATTGACCATGCAATTAACTGGATTCGACTGTATTAACAACCAAAATTGCTCATACTGCATTCATTTACCGTATATAATCGAGTACAAGTCAAAAAATTCGCAAATGATTTTCACTTTAATAAGCAAGAGTCGACCTATACACGAGACAAGCCAGAGTAAAATCACCAAGGCCATCTGATAGCTTGGTGATTGACGCATACAAAATAGGAAAAGCTCTTCGATAAAAGAAATACCCAACCAACCAACCAACACTACGAAATAAAGCCAAAGATTCATTGCGATAATACGTCAGTTTTGAAATCTATGAAGGTCTTTTCCACTATTATCGCTGTCATCACTTCGCTATTGCTGTTTTTTTCACAGGTTAAACTCCCAAGCAGCGGCAGAATTGTCAATTTTTTCAACAAATTTAACAATGGTCAGCTTAAACTTTGTGGAGAAATTATTACGCTTATTGCCAACTCGTAAAAATAACTTCTCAACAACTCGTATACAACACACTTCACAACACTTTGCCTGCCGCTTGCACGAGACAAATATCACCTGTTGCTTTCAGACGTGAGACGAATATGATTTGAGTAACACGAGTTTTTTGTAGGCTAGTTTACAAAAAGTGCTGCTGAAGTTACAGTATTGGAATTGCTATGAAAGTACTGCCAAGCTAGGCTAACGAAAAGCAAGGGAATAAACTAGTAGACATATACACGAGAGAATGAAAATATCTCCGTCTTTCAGCGAAAAATTATACAAGAGTTTGGAATATATGTAAAAGCAAAACGAGTAACAGATCATTATTACAGATTTTCTCTTATTTATCAAATATGAAAAATAGCAAGGAAAAGTAAAATGAGGCAAAGTAACACAATGCATGCAAATGAAACTTATCCATGCTGGTAAAATGCCCAAGTACCTGCATTTGTTCCATCAGCTGTTGATGTGGTTGCTGGAGTTGTTGTAACTACATTTATGTTTTCAAATTTCTATTATTAACTATTATTAAATGCATGCCAAGTATTTAATATGAAATATCATTATATTAAACTTTATCAATATTATTATTTTCTACAATGGTCGGCAAAAATACCCCAAAAAAATTGTCAAATAAAGAGTTCAGAAAACTCAAAAGTATCCGAAAAATGCAAGTTTAAGAAACATAAAATTTATGACCAATATAACACACACTTCTAAATATCCCGGCAAGCCATTGACCACTACGAGGGCTTCAATAAATTTGGTTTTTTACTTATTCTTAAATAAACACTAATTAGTCTCTGGAATTATATTGTAATATTTATTTTAAACTGTGGTGAAAAAACAGATGCTAATCTATATCACAGTAAAACAATAACAGGCTAAGAAACATCAAAACACTGGAAAAAGCGGCAATGTCCCATAGGCTTAAAATAGGCAAGATCTAGGAAATTTTGCTTTAATATGCAGCGATATATTATTTGGATAGTGATGAATTTTCTTGAAACTAATTTGCATAATAGACTTTATGGTAATAAAAAGAAAAGATCAAAGCAATTCAGTAAAGGTCAAACGAGAAACATGGTAACTTGAAGTAAGACTATAATCTGTTCGGAAAATATGACCCAACTCTGATTAAGCAAATTACCAACTCAGTCAAAGTTACAAAGTGATGTCAAAATTAAGTATGGCAAATTATTTTGCTTATTATCAAGTATTTTTCCAAAATCACATATATCGTAGTTTCTAAAGATTGCCAACACAATAAATTGTCAACATTTTAGAGTGCATGGTATTCATCTTGCATTAAAAATAGCAAGAAATAAGGAAACTGAAGCAAACTAGGAAAATTTACCCAAGTAAAAATTATCTCTGCTGGCAAAATGTATTACTAAAGTTACCTGCATTTGTTCCATCAGCTGTTGATCCAGAATCTGTTGATGTGGTTGCTGGAGTTGTCGTAACTGCATTTATGTTTATTATTAATTAGCATTGAATACCATTACCAAGTATTTAATATGAAATATCATTGTATTAAGCTTTATCACTGTAATTATTTTCTGCAATGGCCATCAAACATATGAAACAAATGAAATCGTTGAATGAAGAGTTCAGAAAATTCCAAAGTACCGTAAAATGCAAGCTTAAGAGACATGACATTTTCGACAGATGTAACAAACAACCTAAATATACAAGCGAGCCATTTAGACCACTACCTAAGTCTAAATTACTACGATTTTGCTCATTCTTTCACCATTGATTGTGGGAAACAAAAAGTGGTATTAACAGTTTGGTACGTCAGAATGAAACAATAACTTGATCCCAAACACTCAGAGAGCATAACACAGACAAGATAATTTAGTTAAAGAAGGTTAACATGGCCACCAAACCCAATGAAATAAAAAAAAGTTCTTTAAAAATACGAAAGTTAGAAAACAACAAAATATTTTATCAGGTAGTGCAGTGATAAGGGCATCTCAAAAACCAAGTAATCACTCATTTTTCCATGACTTTTTGTTTAGTATGGTCAAACGTCCCAATTAGGCGCACTTTTTTGGAAACTTTCCAATTACAAGTTTGGTTGTGCATCAACTAGCAATAAGTCACACTTGGGTAAAAGATGGTATCTACTTACACTTAGTAGTTAATAAAGCTTTCAAAAATTAAAAAATGCTTTTCAAACAATTAGAAATTTGCACTGCGATTTTATCGTGAACCAAAAACATCTAATCAACCACCCTGGTCCCCAAAACAAGTGCGGTGAGTATAAATGTTAAAAAAATGATTCACTCGATTTGCTTCCTGAGGCACGTGCCAAATAAATGAAACAGACGATGAAACCAAGATAACGTACAGCTGTACTTTATGATTATTCTCGGTACATAACTAGCTCAGAAATGAATTACTCACTTTGGTAATCTGAAAATGTTTTGTTTATTACTTCAAAGGCCAGTTCTATCCCCGAGTGACCTCTGATATGTTGTAGACAGGAAATAAATAAATATTACATTGCGCTAATGAGGTTTACCTTCTTCAGCGAGATTTTCTTTTGCTGCATAAACAAATTTGCCCGGTGTCTACTTGGCATATCTACCTTTTGCGTATAATGCTTCCATTCATGTTATAATTAATTTCCATACTTTGGCAATTCCCTTTACCTTCAGAAAAGTATAAATAGCATTTTTAATGTCGTCATTGGTCGACTGTGTTAACTTTTTTTTAGTAGAATCCTCCGGTATTTTTCAGTTTAAACATTCATCACCAAGTTCTGAAATTGCTAGGCTAGACTAAGTTTCTCTCCTAATCTCGATTAAGCCATAACGATATTCCAATAACTTTTCTCTTTTAGCGGTCACCACGATTATGATATCATCTTTTCCATTCCAATCGGAAGAGTTTGTATTACTCACCACATTGAAAGTGAAAATGATAAGACTGAGTGATTTTGAAGTTATCAGGCAATAAGCGCTTTAATGCCAGCAGTAGATTTGTGCCTTTTAGCGACAAGTACAATGTAGCTTTTCATCTACAATTCAAAAGTAGCGACCCACTTTTCATGTCTTAAATGGTTAAAGGCTTAGCCACCCTATTTCCTAGTTTAATAAGTCCACTTTGTTAGGTCTTTTCAGTGGACATGGGTGGAACTAAACTGCTTTATGAAACATATTTAACATATAAAATAAATATTTATATTTTAAAAGACACCAAAAAACAAAAAACAAAAAACTTTAGTCGCGCAAAGAGTCGTCTCAAGACCACTCAGGTGACCTGCGTTTTTTAATGTGCAAACCGCAAAATACGTACCAAATTCAAACGCACGCTACTGCTTCTGACTCTGAGGAAGATTTAAAAATGTTTTACTTGTGATCGAAGACTAAGACCCCCCATTAGTAAATGACAAAAAAAAACTGTTAGGAATTACCAGCGTAGAATGAGCCACTACAAAGTTCAAACAGCCAATAAGAAACATGTTATTGGCCTATAATCAAGAACTGAAAAATCTGGGGAAAAATCTGTACGCGCCCGATTTTGGACATTTGACCATATTTTAGCTAGCTTCCATGCCATGAAATATGCAGTACACATATTTGGACCAAAATCCATTACAATAAACATCACGTTGTAATTTCTAAAGATCGCAAGCTCAATAAATCTCAAACTATGCACCTAAAAATTTCGGCCAAAATATGAAACTTTCTTTAAAGTCAAAAACAGGCAAACTTTTCAAACCAAAAGCAAAATTATTTCAATCTATAGTTTTTAGAAATTTGTAGTTGTGATGGCAACATGCTCTATTTGGGCTGATTACCTGGAGATGTTGGTGATGTGGTTGTTGTGGAATTATAGGTTGTTGTCAGTGCTGTTAATGAAACAAATACCATAAATATATATCAATGATGAAATTATGGCCATCAAATTAAGGCAGCAGCGATCAAAGATACTTAATGCATTAATAAATCTTAGCCTAATTTTAATCCTTTCAATTTCACACAATAATAAATTACATGTCAACCAAGAAGTAAATTACTTCAATTACATCAAACATAAACGTTGCAAACA
This sequence comes from Clavelina lepadiformis, assembly GCF_947623445.1. Lineage (NCBI taxonomy): Eukaryota > Metazoa > Chordata > Ascidiacea > Aplousobranchia > Clavelinidae > Clavelina > Clavelina lepadiformis. The sequence continues at coordinate 24,904,258 of NC_135241.1, forward strand.
AATACATTTCAATGCTGATTATTCTATTTCATAATGTGAAGCAAAATTTTAAAAAAGAAACAGTAAAAAATTAGTATATATGCAGATATGTATATACTAAACTAAATAGTTATATGACAACGTTGACAAAAGTGAGCGGAACCAAAGTGTCCGAATTAAGCGGAGTCGACTGTAAATAGTTATGTGCAATACAAATGATAATCAGATATATATATAAATAGGTAATTTTTATATAAACAAGTATTTTTAATATAACGTATGACATCTAGCTTTTTGTATCCAATCAAAGACACAGGGTTCAAAATAAGCCAGGCTTTTTGCATATATGCATGCATCATCTAGTACAGACATGTGCAACCAGCGGCCCGCGTGATGCTCAGCAAAATGTTAGAACTTCATACTAGCCATCACTATTTCATGCAGTTTACATCAAAGCAATGGAAATTTTCGCACGCTGTGTATAGAAATATTGGTTCCACGACATATGGCCGCGGGAAAGTGGCCGCGAACAAACTCACCGGGGTCAACTGAACGTGACGTAAATTGACCGCGAACAAACTGACTGTGATGTAAATTGACCGCGAACAAACTAACCGGGAACAGACTGACCGGAATAAAAATTAACCGGGAGGTAAATTGACCGTGCAAGTGCTGAATTATGCTGTTTAAGTTGATGGTAGTATAGGATATGTAAATATTTGTTTGTAACTATTTCCTTTGTTTTTAACAAAATTTTTTTTTATTTTAATACACATTGAAACATTTATTGAAATTAACAGAAATATTTCCGGAAATACGAGAAATACGAGTAACAACATTAAAAGACGTTCACTGCAAAACACATATGACACTACATAATAAGGGCACTAAAATTTACACAAACTGTTATTTGACAAATAAGGAAGTTTATTGCGCAAATTGTAGGTTGCGGGCGATACCTCTGAGAAAATCTAATATGTCACGGTTTGCAAAATCTTCAACGATGGTTTGAAGTCGAGCATCCAGATCCTTGTATTTCCTCCTTTTGACAGGAGGCCCTTGGGCACAGAGCGCCTCAATCTTGTTTTTGTTTATGTTCTGCAATTTCCTCAAAGCTTCTATAAATTTCCAAATGGTTAGGTGTTGCATTGATAACATCCTGTTTATTAGATTGCAGGTGCTGCAACAGTCCTAAGTCGTGTTCGTTGTATTGATCTTTTCATATTTTTTTCCACAATATGCGCTCTGACGGCACCTGGCAATATCCCACTGTCGCGTCAGATATGATATTTGCTGGTGTGGACGTATCGTTAGCATTGCCAGCGCGTTCCTTGACGACCGTAAGTAGTTTGGCCACTTGAACATGTCTCTCTTCTTGTAGGTGACTGTGTTCGTGCAACTCTTTCGTGACTAAGCCATCTACAGTATGGAGACGTGCCTTACAAAAACTCTTGTGGTAATTACTGCATATCCAGAATGTAGTTTTCCCGTCTGAACTTTGTCCATCTCTCCAGAAAATGTAATGGTTGTAAACTAATTTTTCTTACCTCTTTGTGAGATTACTTCTGCCATTTTCAGACCTTAAAAATCAGTTTTATTCTAAAAGTGTCGGCATCTAGTCTGCAAAAGTATCTCAATTTAGTATCTCAATCACGTGGCTATAGGCATTACATCGGGTTTACTAGCAACTCACTTAAACAACACAAAGTCGTAAATGTACAAAACAAGATCACTTGATTCCTGTCTGTTCAATCTGCTGATTCTGCTCATCTGCTGTCTCACTCTCCAGTCTCCACCTGCTGGGCTTCTCCAACTCTTTTTGCAATTTACAATTATTAGTATAACCATAACCAAGACTTAAAACTAGGGGAGTCCTGACGTACAGCTTCAATCTGACAATTTACTTAACTAAATTGTCCATTGTTAATGCAATGAGTCCATTGTTACAACATCAAATAGGCTACAACGCATTGTTTCATAATCTCATCAAACAACTCGTCTAGACCGGGAAAATGCATGTAACAATAAGAAATCTATGAATATGGGTCACCCTACAAGGGGCCAAAAAACTCTACGAGTGGCAACCTTGACTGCAATACACATACTGGATAGTGACTAGATAATGAATTAGAATTTTGACCTTTTGACGGCCAATTTGTCGACGATTAATTTGATCGCCGGTCAATTTATCGACGGTTAATTTCATCGCCGGCCAATTTACAACACGGTTAGTTTGATCGCTGGCCAATTTGTTGCCGGTCAGTTGTCCACTACCAGTTGTCGCCGGCGAGTTTGTTCACGGCCATATGTCGTGATCCCAGAAATATTGCCCTTTGTGATGCAACAATCCTGCGTTGCATAATTTCGCAATGCAATGCCGTTTGTGATGGAATAATGCTGGGTTGCATAATTTCGCAATACGCTTGACTGAATTTAGTTTCCTCATCTTCCATCGACAATTATTCACAGTTTTTCAATAAATTGTCGCACAAGTGTGTCGTGGACTGCATTAAATCTATTTCTTAACTACATAAACTGCATAGGAAATTCGTTTTACGCGATACTAATTTTTTCTGAAAAATCATGTGGCCCGCGTTGTCATTCAAAATTTTGTATTTGGCCCTCCAGTGAAAAAGGTTGCACATGCCTGATCTAGTATAAAAATTACTGAAACATAATAAGCACAACCACCATGCTAAATGGAGGCTTGTATGAATAAAAAGTTAATAATCTTTTTCCTAGAGTTCTTTCTATTTACCATACAACAGGCATAGCAAGCAAAAGTAAATTTAAGCAAACCAGGAAAACGCATACAAGTGAAAAATATCTGTGCTGGCTACCTGTAGTTGTTCCCACTGTTGAAGTGGTTGCTGCTGTTGTTGTAACTGCAGCAATAATAAAAAATTTCTTTAATGCATTATTATAAACTCGAAGAAAGATTTTAATAAATAAAGATTTTAATTTAAGATATGAAAAGAAAAATTTCACAACAACTTTTTCTTTACATTGCTTGTCTATGACACTCATTTAAAGGGTGTCATTTCATTCACTGAGGGAGACAATGAAAAATTTTTTGCGTGGAACCTTGAAGGAAACTAAAAGTTTATTACTAAAACAGTAAAATTAACTGAATAAAAGACATAATTAAGTGAAAATAACGGCTATTGCTACATGCATCATCCAGTTACCTTGAAGGGTTGTAGCAGCTGTCGTTGTGACGGTTGTAGTTGCGACGGTTGTAGTTGTAACTGCATACATAACAAGATTGTTTGTTTTTTACATTTATCATTACCACACAACTTCGTCACAGCTATAAGGCATCCCATTTATCTTAGAGTACCATTTATACTTAACATGATTTGATTGCAAAACAAGATTACCTAAGCTTACTTTGTGCATAAACTAACTCAAATTTAAAAGATTTATACAAACAGATGGAGGTTACAATACAGTTCAGTTTAAGTTGATGAAATTAATAATAATAATAATAATAAAATACCAGAAATGCTTGCTGTCATTTATGTTACGAACATGAAAACAGCAATACATTCCACTAGTTTTAGAGATCATCTAATGTATGGCATGCACTTCAACATAATTAAAGTACTGGAGTGTCTTTGTATAAGTCTTCTACTTTTGTTTTTGTCATAAAATATTTTATAATTCTTAATATGACAAACAAAATCTTCCCATAATAAACAAAGCAAAATCCATTTCTGAATGCATTTTATAAATATTCAATCAAACTTTCTTCTTGAAATCATTGCTTTCTAAATAAGGCAGAGAATAATATTTACACAAGGAATTCCATAGCAACAAATTCTCTAAGCTTTAAAGCAAAATATTATGATTTCAGAAATAATTGAAATACAAAAACCATCATACAAATTGCTATGACACAGTAATACCGATAAAAAAAAGGAATATAAAAATTCCCTATTTCAAACTACTAGCAACTTTTCTATTTTAAAGTGCAAAAATATACAACAAAATATAATATAAACAAAATAAATGTATACATAAAAAACATAAATACCAAATTATTAATTAATTACAGTTACAAAATAATATAACCAATAAACATTTCATCACAACAGGATACATCTTTACAAAGATGTTTCCATCAAAACTTACTTGCTGCACATGACAAGACATCTAAATTTGACACGGTTGCATTAGCCTGGCAAGTGGTTGAAGTTGTGCTTACACCACTTGTCGTGTAACCTTCCGCACACGAGAGTGTTCCAGCAGAGTTGAACTCGCATGAAGAATCATCGCATGTGAAAGTGAGACTGGGGTAAGCTGTTGTGTTTAAACTGCATTCTGCAATAATAGAGACTGCATGTTAAAATATCTAAGATAAATACCAAATACTATTAAATAAAATAACATCGATGATAGAAATATTGGTACCCAATATTGAACTGCTTTCTGAATAGATAAAACAAACAACTAAAGAATAGGTTTATTGATAAGGTTTGAGATCAATTATTTTCAAATTCAATAATAATCAAATTATCAATAATGTTATTACAAATTGGGAGCAAAATTGTGAAAACATTGCATGAATATTGGGTTGCATTGTTTTGTGTATAGTGCAGGGCATCTCCCAATACATATGTTAATAGATTGCACCCAGTCAGATAATGATTAGTGACATATATTGGTATTGTGTCTCATTGAGTCTAATCATCATCTCAATGATTAGTGACATATATTTGCATTGTGTATATAAGTGAAGACTATTTACTGTTTTGTTGCAAATGAAATGTTACCTTGTACATTCAAGTTGAGTGAATTGTCAGCACCATCAGAAGTTCCAACATCAACAGTTATACCATCTTCACTGGCAAGCAATGCTTGTATGGTAAGAACAGTGGTGAATTCGCTTGCAGTATAAAATCCAGGACTATGTAGATATTTGCATTTAGTAAAAACTCCCAAAATGTTGTTTTTTATTTTTTTTTCGAATTCAGTAGCACATGGAGCAGCATAATACAACAGCCATTCTGTTCTAGGTGCCACATTTGTAAAATCTTAAAAAAGTAAATACTTGTGACCTAAATTACGTGCAATGCCATTAGATGCCATAAAGAATACAACACAGTCATAAGACCCAACAACACCCGATCTTATAGGTGAAGCAGCAAAAATTTTAAATATATGAAGCATCCCAAGTTATCAAATATTGGTAGAACATCCCCTTAAATGTTCTAGATATGCCTCTGCATGCCAAAGAAAATGACCCACGCAAGAGGTTCCAAAACGATGTGTCTCTCAACGTTTTTAAATTACAATTGCGGCTTAAACTCGCATCCACTTACCCCCACTATCGGTAATCAAAATTGTCACAAAATACTTTTTTTACTATACAGTGATCTACACATCCTGTGCAATTCAGTCTTGAAAGCACTGGCATTGTTACGTGTTACTTAGGTCTATATGACATTATATCTACACGATACACTTAATAAAGAGATTGGCCAAGACTGGGTGTCAGCTAAACAAGTTTCCAATAGCTAGAGCTAAGGCCATAATGTATATACACATACTCTATTTCAATTCTACTCTCATAAATAGTTCCACTCTCAACAGATGCAGAAGTAAGGGTTCCACCAGAGTTAACAATGGTAGATCCAACAACAACCTTGAACAAACATTAAAAACAAAACTGAATTGAACTTGAAATGCTACGGCAAACTAAAGATAATTATCATTAATTAACGCTTACATCGTCAATTCTCCATGTTGCTGTGAAAGGAGGTGATGTATTCACAGTTGTACTGATTTCGACATCAGACCCAATTGCTTGCATTTCACTAGATGGTGCAAGTGATGAAAAAGTTTGAGCGTTGCAGAAATGAATGCTCCATGAGAGAACTGAAATTTGTTTCTATTATAATTAAATGAAGCCAAACATTCACTATTATATTAAAGAATTCACAACAATTAAAAAAGTGGCTAGACATATTTGCCATGGTCCTATGAAGCAGTTTCTACTGCCATATTCTTCTAGTGCTAGTATTAGAATTACATAACAATCTTGAAAACTCACTAAAGTTATACAAATATTAACAAAATACGTACCAAGCAAGAACAAAGAAATAAGATTGACTTCCATATCACATGTAATGGGTATAAATATATTTACAAAATTAGCTTCCTAGATGTAGAATCCTGTTAAATACAAAATCGAGGATTTAAAATATGTTTCAGTGGATTATAAATAATAAACACCACAATGATATAACATAACAAACCTGTCTTATTTGCAAAGCCTTTCTCAATTACTTATTACGTCATCATCATGCAACTGGTTTAGTTTTTTGTAACTAGCAAGTTTAAAGTTTAACCTTGCAAATTGAATTTTTGCGAATTTTAAACTAAAGGCGAGACACCAATCGTAGTGATACTTTCAATTGTAATAACAATCTATGACCAATATTAAGGTAAAGTGGATCTTACTGCAAAAAATTGTTTGGGCCAAAACAATTTTCACAACAAAAAATGGTGTTGACACTGTTGTGTATTATAACATTGAATTTTATTTAAGCTTAAACAAACTTATAACAGAGATTACTTTGAAAGAAAGTATCAAGTAACACAAAATTGCCAAATCTTGCTTGATCTCAAATCTCTAAAAAAATTGCCAAATCATCTTAAATCATCAATCATCATAAATCATCTTGATTGCCAAATCTCTAAACAAATTGCTTCATTTAAAAGTCGCTCCATAACCAAAATCATTTAAAAAATGGTTTTCATTATAGCACTGTTGATTCTATTATAGCTTCGCTAGAAATAGAAACTAGATAATTTTTAACCAAGTCCAATCGCTTTATGTGCATTTTGCAGTGTGCTGGGTAAAACGCGAATCATGTGGACGCTGTTTTTCAGAGATAAATTTCAAACGTTGACGCAGAGCAAGTACAGTCTTGTGGTCGAAACTTGAGGGTGAAGTTCCCATGCAGAATGCTTTACACTATGGCCAGCACTCGAACAACTCGGCTACCAAACCGCCTCGTTTTTAACTGTGCCTAAACCTAAAACATCCTTGATTGTAACAATGTATTGTAATTGTAATGATTTTAATTGTAATGTGTAGCAACTTGGCACTATATTTAGATTCTTGTAACATATCAGCACACATCACATACGAAACACAACACTTCTACCTCCGCATTGCTTACTTTTACAAAATAAGTTGCAAAATAGTGTTATAGCTGTGCACAACTTGATAAAGGCTGCTTCTATAATATAATGACTAACATTTTAAAACTTTAAACTGCAATTTGTTTCTCACAAAAATATAATTACAAATACCTACATATGTTCTTACACAACATTTGTAATTAATTGGCCAACGTCAAAGTAAAATATTCTGTACTGTACTGTATAACATTATGGTGTCATGAAATAGTAGATAAACACTTTTTAAAAATTAGGTCATTACAATGCTTTTGTCAGTAACTGACACACAACAAAAATGATGAAACCAGCACTTTTAGGTTTACCGACGGCAAAAACCGAGACAAGACGTTTTAACCGGTACTGTCCTAGCTAAAACGAGACAAAAGGTAAGCATAACTATAATGAAAGCACACTATGTGTATAATGAAAACATTTTGTGTTATATAAGCCTAAAGTAACTTATCATTGGTGTATTTGTACTGGTTAATGTAGATGCTAACTGACAGTGGAATACACTTTTGGCTGTTAGCTCTAGTCTAGTCATGTATCGGTAACTGCGATGAAAACAAAAATGTTTCATCAATTTATGTACTGTCTTCTTTGACAAACTTGTGCTGAAAACAAACACAACACCTGCCACTAACCATTAGGAATGTGTCATGAGAACAATTATCCAGGTTCATGCGAATTTGAATAGCATAAAGATCAAATCTATTCATATCTGCACCAAATGACAGAGTTTTATGGAAAAGTTACGAAACCTTGCTTGTAATATGACTTCATTGCTAACAATTTATGACCAAATGGTGATTAGAAAAGTAAAACGCTTATGTAATTGACCTTAAAAAAAGGCTGATTCTCGTTAAGCTTTGGCAGGATAATAGATCACCATTTCTTACCAAAGTCAAAAAATTATAAGTAAAAGTGTTTTCTGGTTCATTCGAATCTTTCACAAAGGCGATAGCCAGCAAATATTTTAGGGTTTGGGTTCATATCAACCCATCCCCTACTCTTTCCAAAACGTGTAACTTAGCATTTATTAATGCTACCATACCTAATACTAACCACAGTCATCATGCAAATTGTTTTTAATTACAACAAAGAAGCAAAAAAAAGTTAGAACAAAATGAAGCTACAAAAACACACTTAAATACATTTCTACTTTGTCGTACTTAAAAGAAACTTCATCTTTGCACAACTTATACCGCTTTTACATTGTGATGAGATAATGACTGCCATCTCTGTTATAATGGACCAAATATGTGTTGCTATTTTAGCAATATATAACTGTTTAACCACTACATGTTATTAAAATTTCATTCACCAGCACATTTCATGGCAACTACTCTTACATTTCAGGCCAAGTTGTTTTTGGACTTTTCCGAAACTGTCAGAGTAAATGCATCAACTGATCTATAATAATTAATTCATTGATTTCCTCAACTGGACTAACATTCAAAAAAGCTTTTTTTTATTGCAGAAATATCCACAAAAAGTTACAAAATTTATAAATAAACTTGAACTGGAAAACTTATATACAAACTTAAATTAAAGCATGAAAACCACAACAACCCGTATTGCATGCACCAAATCATACTCACAGCTTATCCCAATTCTTGTTTTTACAATCAAACAAGTATTATATAAAATGTATGTAAAATATGCAATACACACATCAACTATAACTAAACATGCAACCATAGCAGCACCTTTCAAACAAGTGCCAACTTAAATAAAAAATTAACAATGCTTTACAATGCTTTGCAAATTTTAAACAGATTTAAAAACAATCAAATCTAAATAGACAAATCAAACGGTCAATATTTAAAGATATTGATCTAACATTGTTACAGAATACATTACAAAAACTCATTGCCAAAACCAGGTAATTGAATTAAAACAATCATATTTTAACAAATATACCCATTAGTCTGTCTTACAACAAAGACAACTGAAATTTAGAACTGTTTGCTCTTGCCACAAATAAGTTTATGAAAATCACTTCTTTCTATGATCTTTTTTAATGATTTGAAAATTTTTAACCAACCCTGACGATGTTAGTCGTTAGCATTTAAAATATTGGCAACCAGCATACAAAATCTTAAAATGAAAAACACAACAATAAGTCAGTAACAAAATTTAATGATGGATTTGCAGTAATAGGAAATACAATATGTGAAAATAACAAAGAAGAGACCAGGGCAAAAACAATATATGGGCTTCACCTGCATTTGAGTCTGTGGTATTGCTGCCGGAATAAATCACTGAGTCGTTTAATGAATTGTCTGCTTGGAAATCTGCAGTGCAGACATCACTTAAATATACTTAACTTTTGTACACTGTTTATTACAAACAATCCATTGAAACAATTCATGAAAACATAGAATTCTTTTAACCATCATTAGGTTACTGACAAATTCAGCTAGAAAGTTTATATTCTTAACTACACATATTGGTTTTACCACAGCATTAGATATTATAAATACATGATGCATAGAATATTGAAAATAATTTCAAATTACAGTAAATTAACAATAATCAAGTACGAAACTTTTTTAATTGTGTACCACAGTTTTATAGGATAATTACCTACAAATGTGGGTGACGTGGCTGTACTGGAGATACTTGTGGCACTGAAAGTAGTTTTCACTGCTGTTTGAAAAAAGTTTCACAAAGATATATCAATGATGAAATCAAACTGCAGCAACACCAATCTAAGTTATTAACTGTATCAATGCATACAACAAACAACAATCTGCTAATTTTGCAACTTTGATAAAGGTTAGGTAGACTTAATGATATTGCCAAAGCAAATAAATAGGCTGAAAAAATTTAGCTTCTTCGTGATCGTTGTTAAATTTTACATTGTTTTCAACGAGGCAAAAAGACAGTGATTGTGCATCCAATCAAAGGAAAAAGGATAAAATAAGCCATGCTAGTAGCATGCTTGTGACTTGGATAGTTGTAAAATGTCTTTGCACAGAACTAGAGTAAAATGGTGAATCATAATAATCAAAAATGTACTTAGCATCTGATCACTATTGAAAATAAATTCAAAAAAAACAATTGGTTGTGTTAACAATCAAAATTACTAATATATACTTCATTTATTTACTGTATATATATACTCGAGTATAAGTGGAAATTTTCTCAAATGATTTTCACCTCAAAAAGCAAAGGTTGATCTATACACAAGACAAGCCAGAGTAAAATCATCAAATCCACGTGATAAAACGGTGACTGACGAATACAAAGTACGAAAAGCTCTCCGATAAAAAAAATACCCAACCAACACTACAAAATAAAGCCAAAGATTCATTGCGATAATACGTCAGTTTTGAAATCCATGAAGCTCTTTTCCACTATTATCGCTATCATCACTTCACTATTGCTGTTTTTTTCTTCACAGGTTAAACTTCCAGGCAGCGGCAGAATTGTCAATTATTTTGAAAAATTTAACTTAAACTTGGTAAAGAATTTAATGCGCTTACTGGCCATTTCGTATAAATAACTTCACAACAACTCGTATGCCGCTTGCGCGAGACAAACATCACGTGTTGCTTTCACGCATGAGACGAATATTACTTGAGTAACGCGAGATCTTTGTAGTATTCTCTAAAAAAACTTGCTACTGAAGTTTACAATAATGCAATTGCTAAGAAAGTACAGGAAAGCTACGCTAATGACAAGATAGGGAAAAAGCTAGTAGACTTATACACGAGACAATAAGAATATTACCAATTTTCAGCAAAAAAGTAGAGATCGGCCTATACTCGAGAATATATGGTATTAAATGAACTACTCGTAACAATTGTAATGAGTCTCACTAGTTCGACAAGAGTTATGAATATACGTAAAAGCACATGGAGTAACAGATATAATTATCGTACATTTTTTCGTATTTCTCAAGTATAAAAAATAGCAAGGAAAAGTAAAATTAGACAAAGTAACACAATGCATGCCAGTAAAACTTATCCATGCTGGCAAAATGCAATGTTCAAGTACCTGCAGTTGTTGCAGAAGTTGTTGATGTGGTTGCTGGAGTTGTTGTAACTACATTTATGTTTTCAAATTTCTTTTATTAACTATTATTAAATACATGCCAAGTATTTAATATGAAATATCATTATATTAAACTTTATCAATATTATTATTTTCTACAATGGTCGGCAAAAATACCACAAAATAACAAAATTGTCAAATAAAGAGTTCAAAACATTCAAAAGTATCCGAAAAATGCAAGTTTAAGAGACATAAAATTTATGACCAATATAACACACACTTCTAAATATCCCGGCAAGCCATTGACCACTACGAGGGCTTCAATAAATTTGATTTTTTACTCATTCTTATATAAACACTAATTAGTCTCTGGAATTATATCGTATTATTTATTTTAAACTGTTGACTGTGGTGAAAAAAAGATGCTAACCTTGCTATATCACAGTAAAACAATAACGTGCAAAATAACTAACATAATAACTAATAATAACTAACTTGCATAATTGACTTTATGGTAACAAAAAGAAAAGATCAAAGCAATTCAGTAAAGGTCAAACGAGAAACATGGTAACTTGAAGTAAGTCTGTAATCTGTTTAGAAAATACGACACAACGCTGATTAAGCATATTACCAACTCAGTCAAAGTTACAAAGTGATGTCAAAACTAATTATGACAATTTTTTCCTTATTAGTCAAGTATTTTGCCAAAATCCACAATATTATCCATAATATAAACCAAAATCTTATCAGACAAAATCCAATATTAATATCCATATCGTATTATTTATTTTAAACTGTTGACGGAGGGGAACAAAAAAAAGTATGATATGATATCATCTTTCACATTCCAATCGGAAGAGCTTGTATTACTCACCACGTTGAAAGTGAAAATGATAAGGCTGAGTTATTTTGAAGTTATAAGGCCATAAGCGCTTTAATGCCAGCAGTAGAATTGTGCCCTTTAGCGACAAGTACAATGAAGCTTTTCATCCACGATCCGAAAGTAGCGACCTTTGTCACCTTATTTCGTGGTTTAGTAAGTCCACTTATTTAGGTCTTTGCAGTGAACATGGGTGGAAATAAACTGCTTTATGAAACATATTTAACATATAAAATAAAGATTTAAATTTTAAAAGACACCAAACAACAAAAAGGAAAAAACTTTAATCACATAAAAAGTGATCTCAAGACCACTCAGGTGACCTGCATTTATTTATGTGCAAACCGCAAAATGCGTACCAAATTCAAACGCACGTTATTGCTTCTGACTCTGTGGAAGATTTAAAAATGTTTTACCTGTGATCGAAGACTAAGACCCTTCATTAATAAATGACATAAAAACTTTTTCGAATTACCAGCGTAGAACGTGCCACAACAAAGTTCAGATAGTCAATACGAATCATGTTATTAGCCTAAAATCAATAGCCTGACAAAATGGGTTCAGATAAGAAGGTCAGACCACTATAGTCAGATCACTATACTCGAGAATTTATGGTATTAAATGAACCACTCGTACCAAATGTAATGAGTCCCATTAACTCTACAAGAGTTATGGATATACGTAAAAGCACATGGAGTGACACATCATTGTCGTAAATTTTCTCGTATTTATCAAGTAAAAAAAATAGCAAGGAAAAGCAAAATTAGGCAAAGTAACACAATGCATGCCAGTAAAACTTATCCATGCTGGCAAAATGCAATGTTCAAGTACCTGCAGTTGTTGCAGAAGTTGTTGATGTGGTTGCTGGAGTTGTTGTAACTACATTTATGTTTTCAAATTTCTTTTATTAACTATTATTAAATACATGCCAAGTATTTAATATGAAATATCATTATATTAAACTTTATCAATATTATTATTTTCTACAATGGTCGGCAAAAATACCCCAAAATAACAAAATTGTCAAATAAAGAGTTCAAAACATTCAAAAGTATCCGAAAAATGCAAGTTTAAGAGACATAATATTTATGACCAATATAACACACACTTCTAAATATCCCGGCAAGCCATTGACCGCTACCAGGGCTTCAATAAATTTGGTTTTTTACTGATTCTTATATAAACACTAATTAGTCTCTGGAATTATATCAGATTATTTATTTTAAACTGTTGACTGTGGTGTACAAAAAAAGATGCTAACCTTGCTATATCACAGTAAAACAATACTGTGTTTAGAAACATTATAAAACTGGAAAAAGCGGCAATGTCCCATTGGCTTAAAATAGGCAAGATCTAGGAAATTTTGCTTTAATATGCAGCGATGTATTATTGGATAGTGATGAATTTTCTTGAAACTAACTTGCATAATGACTTTATGGTAATAAAAGGAAAAGATCAAAGCAATTCAGTAAAGGTCAAACTAGAAACATGGTAACTTGAAGTTAAGTCTATATTCTGCTTAAAAAACACGACACAACGCTGATTAGGCATATTACCAACTCAGTCAAAGTTATAAAGTGATGTCAAAATTAAGTATGGCAAATTATTTTGCTTATTAGTCAAGTATTTTTCCAAAATCCATAATATAAGCCAAAATCTTATCAGCCAAAATCCAATATTAATATTCATATCGTATTATTTATTTTAAACTGTTGACTATGAGGAACAAAAAAAATGTATGATATGATATTGTCTTTCACATTCCAATTGGGAGAGCTTTCATTACTCACCACGTTGAAAGTGAAAATGATAAGGCTGAGTGAATTTCAAGTTATAAGGCAATAAGCGCTTTAATGCCAGCAGTAGATTTGTGCCTTTTAGCAACAAGTACAATAAAGCTTTTCATCCACAATTCGAAAGTAGCGACCCTTGCCACCGTATTTCCTAGTTTAGTAACTACACATTTTTAGGTCTTTGCAGTGGACATGGGTGGAAATAAACAGCTTTATGAAACATATTTAACATATAAAATAAACATTTACATTTTAAAAGACACAAAACAACAAAAAAGAAAAAACTTTTGTCACGCAAAGAGTCGTCTCAAGAACACTCAGGTGACCTGCGTTTTTTAATGTGCAAACCAAAAAATGCGTACCAAATTCAAACGCACGCTACTGCTTTTGACTCTGAGGAAGATTTAAAAATATTTTACTTGTGATCGAAGACTAAGACCTTCCATTAGTAAATGACGTAAAAACGTTTTAGAACAGGGTTTCTTAAACTTTTTGGCACACGCCCCCCATTGACGGTACCTAAAAAATCCGCACCTCACCTCATTGCAAAATTAAAAATCATTTAACAAAACAACACTTTATTTTCAATTAACTTTCATTAATGTGACGGATGTAGTTGTTTTTGGGAAACCAAACAGCCAATGCAAAGTTCAGACAGCCAATGCGAAACATGTTATTGGCCTAAAGTTAATAGTCTGACAAAATATGTTCAGATAAGAATGTCAGACTACATGCAGTGAGCCTATCTTTAGCATGTGGTTAGATGAAATATAGGCAGGGTTGCCATACCGTCCTTATTTATAAGATTTGTCCTTATTTTAAAGGTCCGTGTCTTAGAAAATATGTTTGTCCTTATTTCTAAGAAATGTCCTTATTTTCACTTTCGTCCTTATTTTTAGGGCGGATGTGGGCACTTTTGTCCTTATTTTGGGCATTTTGTCACCTTACGATACCATTTTGTACCAAAGAGATACCAAAATTATGAACATGCAGATAGTGTCTTGTTTTTTTTTTTTTTTTTTTTAGGAACATTGGTTGCTTTCTCTTGTTGTACACTGTTTAAGGTGGTATTCCTCGTTGATTTTCTAGTCGTCCTTATTTTTGAGTTGAAACTGATGGCAACCCTGAATATAGGTCAACAAAGACGATAATTTATTTTTTGTTTGATTCTTATTATGACCCATGCGCATTTTTTGAGGAAAAATCTGTGTGCGCCCGATTTAGGAAGTTCAACCATATTTTAGCTAGCTTCCATGCCATGAAATATGCAGCACACATATTTGGACCAAAATCCATTACAATAAACATCACGTTATAATTGCTAAAGATCGAAAACTCAATAAATCTCAAAGTATGCACCAAAATATTTTGGCCAAAATATGAAAATTACTTAAAAGTAAAAAACAGGCAAACTTTTCAAACCAAAAGCAAAATTATTTTAATCTATAGTTTTTAGCAATTTGTAGTTGTGATGGCAACACGTGTGCTCTATTTGGGCTGATTACCTGGAGATGTTGGTGATGTGGTTGTTGTGGCATGATAGGTTGTTGTCAGTGCTGTTGATGAAACAAATACCACAAACATATATCAATGATAAAATTATGACCATCAAATTAAGGCAGCAGTGATCAAAGATACTTACTGTATTAATATATACAGTCGAATCCGGTTAATTGCAAAGTCAATTTGCCAAGTCTTTTTATGCGATTAAACGAATTATGCATTTATGCGAAAGTGCAAAGTCCACTTATTGTCTTACTTGACGTGCAAAGCTGGTCACGTGTAAGATGTTAACACGGAAAACACTAACGTTTATTGTGTATTGCAATCATCCATTCATTCAAGCACGCAAAACATGAAAACATGCTTTCTTGCATTTGTGTATTTTTAAACGAACAAATGTGGCCATGTCTGCCCCTTCAAACTGTATTGTCGTCAGCGAATTGTATTAAGTACATGCGTAACTTCTTTATTTTTTGGTGTTGTTGCAGCGATTGCGTCAGCAGAAATTTATTTATTTTTGTCGTCTTTTTCAAATTGTTTGTTCCGTAAAACTTCTTCACATATTACGGCATCATCTTAACGCAACGCTTTCTTTACGCAACGCTTAAATGAAACTAAAGAAGTGCGAATGTTAATGTATGCGTATTGACAACCACGTTTTAATGCTTAATTTCGGCATTGTCTGTTTGATTGTTTTGTAACAAAGCGCAGTACAAGTCGCAAAGCTTACGCATTGCGTGTGCGTTCCCAGCGCATGTTGTTTGCAATTTTATCTTTTGAAAACTTTTGAATAATCGAATAAATGACCTTCATTTTTATTCAATTAAGCGGATTATGCAATAAACCGCTATGCGATAAACCGAAGTATTATCTTTACAAATGATAGACTATTGTTTGGGACTTGCGCTCTTTATGCGATAAAACGAATTATGCGATTATCCAGAATGAAATTAACCGGATTTGACTGTATTAGCCTTATTTTAATGCTTTCAATTTTTACAAGATAAAAAATTACATGTCAACCGAGAAGTAAGTTACTACAATTATATCAAACACAAATGTTGCAAACAAATACATTTCAATGTTGATTATTCTATTTCCTATTACTGTAAAACAAAATTAAATTTAAACAATTAGTACACATGTATATACTAAACTAAATAGTTATATGACAATATAAATGAAAAACAGATAAAGTATTTTTTATCACGGTTGACATCTAGCTTTTTGTATCCAATCAAAGACACAGGGTTCAAAATAAGCCATGCTTTTTGTATATATGCATGCATCATCTAGTACAGGGGTGGCCAACCAGTCTGAGACTAAGAGCCTCACTTCTTACTGTGTTAACCGCAAAGAGCCACATCATACACATTATGATTTATGACGCTTTTTCTTATTACGTCATAATACTGCATCAGATCTTGTTTCAGTTTTATCATCTTTATTCTGGGTTGAAATCTGATGTAATCAGTCATTATTTAGAAAATATCAATTCAACATTAGCCAGTAGAGATTACTTTTCTGTATCATTTGTCTGCCTAAAATGTGCTCTCTTTCGGAGGTTCAATATGAACGAAAGAGTCGCGGGTTGGTCAGGCCTGATCTAGTATAAGAATTACTGAAACATAATAAGCACAATAACCATGCCAAATGAAGACTTGTATGAATAAAAAGTTATTAATCTTTCCTAGAGTTCTTTCTATTTAACATTCATCAAATATAACAAGCAAAAGTAAATTTAAGCAAACCAGGAAAACACAAGCAAGTGAAAAATATCTGTGCCGGCTACCTGCAGTTGTTGCAACCACTGTTGAAGTGGTTGCTGGAGTTGTTGTAACTGCAGTAATAATAATCAATTTTTTCTTTAATGCAGTATTATAAACACAGATTTCAATTTAAGATGTGAAAAAAATTCATAGCTGAGTTTATTCTTTGCATTGTTTGTCTATGACACTGATTTAAAGGGTATCACTTGCCTCACTGGAGGAGACAATTAAAATTTTTATGCTACAAACCTTGAAGGAAACTAAAACTTTATTATTAATAACAGTAAAATTAACTGAATAAAAAACATACGTAAGTGAAAATAATGGCCATTGCTACATGCATCATCCAGTTACCTTGAAGGGTTGTATCAGCTGTCGATGTGGCGGTTGAAGTTGTAACTGCATATATAACAAGATTGTTTGTTTATTACAAGTATCAGCACTAATTATCATTACCACATAGCTCCATTTAAAGTACCGGTATGTCAGCACTTATATGTTAATGTTTGCAATACATTTGTTCTAAGGGGTATTGGTAGACTTCTGAGTAGGCTTAAAATTGCAGTTAAACTGTCACATTAATTTACTTAATAATTACTGATGAAAGGCAAAGAAAATAAATGATACAGATAGTCCAGGACTTTGTTGAAAGCTGGCTTTGACCTGTCAAGTCCATTTGTTGAAAATTAAATAACGCATATTATTTAAACACACAGTGACTTGCAGTGGGTAGTTCTATAGCAAAAGACTTATGACCAAAAACTTAAACGCTTTATGGCTTGGAATAGCTTTGTGGCATCTCATTTATCTTAGGTTGCCAATTATACTTAACTTCATTTGGCTTGCAAAACCGGATTACCTAAGCTTACTTTGTGCATAACCTAACTTAAATTTAAAGGATTTATACAAACAGATGGAGGTTACAATACAGCTCAGTCCAAGTTATTGAAACTAGCCGAACATGCTTGTTGGTATTTATTTTACGAACACGAAAGCTGCACCATATAGTAAGTGCAATATTCCCTACTTTAAAATACATTTCACTTCCTGCTGATCTACTCACACAAAAAATATATCTGTTGCATGTTTAATGTAAGCGTTTTTTATATTTTCTAGCATTTGGATCCAATTAAATTTAACACAATAAGCAATATTGATTGTAGCACCAACTGATAAAAATCCACGCACCTGAGCAAGTTACATTATCAGCGAAAGTACAGTCACCACCACAAGTTGTAGCCAAATTAGATCCTTCATAACCAGCTACACAGGACAAATTGGCATTGTCATTGTATTCACAAGTTGAAGCGCATGTACCTGTGACTTCTGAGTAAGTGTCGTTATCTACACTGCATGCTGAAAAACAAAGTACTATTGTTAAAAACTATTTTGCATAACTTTAGTAACAAGCATGAAGTTTCCACTTCAAAAGAAAAAGATATGGTTTGAAATCCATGCTTAGAAACATGTTTGAAATAAAAACACTTGTGAAAAGTGTAAAACAGTCATCCGTCTGCATTTTGCTGTTACAAGTAAAAGGACTTGTAGTAAGAACAAAAGAAGTGTAACATCAATAATAGTAATGGTGGTCAAAATGTACAACAATAATTAAATTGAAGCAATGTTAATTATGTAGATATCCCCAAAACCTACTTCAACATCACAAGTTACTGTATTTTCCTGGATTTGACTTTATTTAACCAATACCCATAAAAACTGCTATAAAACTATTACAATAAATCCACAACTCCAGGGATTACAGTATGACAAATGTGATTGCCGATAATTGTGCTTGGTTAATTTAGGCAGAAAAACAAACCACATCATCTGTTTAAATTATTATTAAATACCAAGTGTTGAGCAACTAACACAAGAAAAAATGATAAAACTGGTGCATTAACTAATAACTAAGCTTGTTTAAATGATAGATGATGCAATCTTTGGATATATTGATGTTATGACAACACCACGCAAGAACAGTGGTGAGTATAAATCCACTATGACTTCCACAGATATTAAAATTTCAGTGTAAAATTTTTTTGTTTATAGTCCCCACATTTTTTAACAAATAGCTTGCTATCATCTCCAAGCATATTATAAGTATTACTTAAGCAATTGCTGTTCTTAGTGTCCTTATTGTTATATATTTCACCCCATTCGTCTACTGTCCGCTCATTAAAATGGTCCAGAGTACGGGAATTTTTTCCCATTGCAATGGTTGAAAGTATGCCTTTCTTACCCTAGAGTAAGATATATGCCTTTGGAATGGGGAAAATTTTACTTCGGCACAAGTATGGTTTGTGAAACCCATTCGTCTATTTTTCCGCCCATTAAAATGGACTTGCTTTCAGCAATGGGGTTTCCCACAAACCATATTTCTGCCGAAGTAAACATCTCCCCATTCCAAATGCATATTTCTTACTCTAGGGTAAGAAAGGCATACTTCCCGCCATTCGAATGGGAAAATATTACCGCATTTCCACCCATTTCAATGGGCGGAAAGCAGACGAATCGGGTGTTTATTTCATGTATTTCTTTTTCAAATAGAGCATAATTAGAATTTGAACAGTAAGATTTGAAGTTCTACTTGATAGATATCCCTACTGTCTTGATTTGGTTATTGTTTGCTTTATTGGTATTTTGGTACAAAGTGATAATCTTATAAATCTAACATCCGCTGGAAAAAAAAACAGATTTTTATGATAAACTCAACTACGCTTGCAGTATAAAATGTTTCTACATTTTATCAAAATAAAAACTCTGTCATTTTAAGAATACATACATGCAATGCTCCTTGATGCTGAAGGTGTGATGATGTCTGTGGCTGTTGTGCTAATGCAGTCGAGGGCCAGAGTAAGAGTTCCTGCAGCTAAAGGACCACCGATAGTAAGGTTGGTTGTAATGTGGTCAATCCCATCTATGGTTTCTTCAGCACAAGTGATCGTGTCACCTCCACCAGTTCCATCTGCTTGGCAACCTCCACCAAGACCAGATATATAGAACTGGAAAGTTTCCAATGTGCCACCATAAATCCATGTACACTGAGTTGTAGTTTGTTTTTCAAATTTGATTTCAACCAATAGATTGGTGATGCCAGTTGTTAAACAGGTTGAACTTGACGGAGTGGTAACAAGTGTTGAAACCGATAACACACCTAAGTAAAAAAATATAACACAAATATAAAAACTAGTTTATGCAGTGATGGCATCCAATCCGTTATTGTTTTAAAGCAATCGTTAAAATTAGTTTAGTGGTGCAGTCCCTGTAATGTCCGGATATTGTTTATTACGCTGTTTGTACAAAGCAGTTGTTGAAACATATCTACATCAATCAAATAAACAGCTTTAATCTGAAAATAAACTTTATTCTGGCAAGATGTATTGACACGGTATGTTTATGGCGGTTAATGGGCTAAAACTAGACTGTACATTAAATATTTAATTATTTCTTACTTAAAATATTCCAAACAATGACAGAAAAAGATAAAAATACATTCATCTCTTTTGATCAAAAATAAACACCACAGTAGTTATATACAAATAAAATTGCTAAATATGCCTGTAATAAACAAACAAAGCAACTTGATGGTTTGAAAACTAATTTATAATAAATAAACAAAGATTTGAGTATCTAATGCAGTGGTTCTTAAACTGGGGGCGCGCCCCCCTTGGGGGGCGTGTAAGATTCATAAGGGGGGCGCGAGAGATGACAAAACTGTCTATTATATGAGCTATGTCTAAACATGCTTTCTAGACTTTCGCTATAGGTTCATTTTTACTAAAATTTTAAATTGTGTCACAATCGCAATTGTATTTTTGAAATTTGGTTCCTGAAATACGTCAATTGTTACGTCATAATATTTGCTTTCTCTCCGCGTTGAAGCTTATTTTTTTCGTTTAGTCATTCACGCACTCCTAGCTCGATTAACTGTTCTCTTGTGTTCTCTTTTTGTGGTGACCTGTTTTTTCTCACAACGGGGGGCGGCGTAACAAGAAAAACTTGTAGAGATACTTAACTTACACCAAATGCATTTTGTTTAGTTTTACAATTATGATGTATACAGGAAGCCAGATGTTTTTACTACTAACCTGTAAAAATTGGATCAGTTTACGATGCATAATTTTCGAGTAACGATTGAAAATATGTGTGCATTGTCGGCCACACATAGTTAAAATAGTAATGTCACTCACCCGATTTAAATAGGGTAAACCAAAGGTCAGCCAATATTAAAATCGTAAAATAAAGTAAAACTTAAATTTAGTATTGATTTAAAAAACAGGTATTTTAGTAATTGAAGTAAATGTATTAACACAAAATGAGTGGAAAAAAGAGAAATTATGACCAAAGTTATTTGAAGTATGGCTTTACAGATGCCACAGAGAACGGAAAAGTCGTACCGCAATGCGTGATATGCTTAGAAAAGCTAAGCAACGACGCTTTGAGACCAAGTCGTTTGCAGCGTCATCTTCAAACGAAACACCCTGGCCATGAAGATTGCGAGTAGTGAGTGCTTTCACCAGTCATCATCTGCGGAAGTAGTAGAAGCGTCTTTCGAAATCGCTCACATGATTGCTGAAGAGAAGAAGCCCCACAACATTGGAGAAACGTTGATAAAATGGTGTATGTTAAAAGCAGTTACTTTTGTGCTGGGAGAGACAAGCAGCAAGAAGATTGCGAAAATTCCTCTTTCTGATTCTACCATTAAAACACGCACCGATGAGCTCGCAAAGGATATTGAGATTCAAGTTCTTGAAAAGATACATGCATCACCTTTTTTCGCCATTCAATGTGATGAAACAACTGATGTTGCCCAATCGTCTCAGTTGTTGGTCTATGTTCGTTTTGTCGGTTCTTCTTCAATAGAGGAGGAAATGCTGTTTTGCAGACCCTTAGAAACGACTACAAAAGCAGAAGATGTGTTCAAAGTTGTCGCCACATATTTTGACAATAATGGTATAGAATGGGAGAAACTTGTGGGTGTCTGCACTGATGGTGCCCCAGCAATGCTTGGATCTCGAAGTGGATTTATTGCAAGGATGAAGCAGAAAAGTCCCAATGCAGTTGGATGTCACTGCGTGATCCATCGAGAGGCCCTAGCCTCCAGGACTTTATCTGCTGCAATGAAAAATAAGCTTGCAATAATCATACAAGCCGTCAACTTTGTCAAAACAAGTGGTGTCAATACGAGATTGTTTGCCAAGCTGTGCAAGGACATGGATTCCGAACACGAGACTTTGTTGTTTCATACATCTGTTCGGTGGTTGTCAAAAGGTAATATGTTAGCACGCGTGTATGAAATGAGAGATGAACTACAGCTATTTCTTGAAGCTAATAGGCAACAGGATCTCCTTCTGCCATTTTCATCAGGAGGATTTCAGTTGGCGTTAGCATACCTCGCAGACATTTTCCAGGCACTTAATAGCTTAAATCTGCTCTTACAAGGTAAGAATACTAACCGTATCAATGACTACGATGCCATCCATGGTTTCGTGGCGAAGCTGGGCCTGTGGCATCGCCGAGTTCAAAAAGGAAACGCAGCTTCATTTCCCAACTTAGATACTGCACTCGACAAGAAAGGAATTGAATTGGAGGGCGAGCTTAAGACCGAAGTTGAAACCCACCTTCACCTTTTAAAACAGGAATTCGAACGCTATTTCCCAGACTTGGGTGACACTGAGCTTCCAGAATGGAAAATAACAAGGAATCCCTTTCGGCTTAACGAGGACATTCTTTCGGACGATTTGCAAGAGGAATTCTTGGAAATGAAGTGCAATTCCACCGCAAAAGACGACTTCGAAGCAATGCCACTAACTGATATCTGGGAAAAATATTGGCACATATATAACAGTGTGGGTAGTGTGGCTATACATACACTTCTTCCATTTTCATCCATTTAACTATGTGAAAGTGGCTTTTCTACACTCGTCAATATGAAAACAAAACCTAGGAACAAACTTGACTGTGAAGCCGACCTAAGATGTGCAATATCTTCTACCAAGCCTCGAATAAAACGTTTGGTTTCTCAAAAACAACTACATCCTTCACATTAGTGAAAGTTAATTGAAAATAAATTGTTGTTTTGTTTAATGCTTTTTTATTTTGCAATGAGGGGGGGCGCGGATTTTTTAGGTACCGTCAAGGGGGGCGTGTCCCAAAAAGTTTAAGAACCCCAGATCTAATGCATGCAGTCACGCCTAGTTTTGTATCTTGAATACTTAATTTTTTATTAAAAACTTCCATAATCTTTAGTCTGGTGTGCTCAATACCGATCTAATTTGTCAACGTTCAAAATGGTTACCAAGAAATATAGTTTTATGGAATTTCTTTTAGATTTTTAAATAAGAAGACTACCATTCTGGGCAACCAGCTAGTTATTTTCACAAACTAATTCAGAACAATGTCCATAATTATGCAACCTGTAATACAAGTTTTGTGGCGTATCCTAAAGTTGCTACATTTCAATGTATATACAATTAAACGTTCTAAAAATGTAGTAGTGAAATGTATATTTGAACATTAAGGCAATGAAAAAACACTGCTTCAAAAAATCTGCAAGCACAGTCTTACAAACAAAGAAGAAAAGCTAATTTACAAAACTTAGTGTCATTTAAATAGAACTATAGCGGTTACAAGATAAGAAACTATCTATTTACAACTAACACAGAATCAAGTCACATCTATGACCTTTATACTTTATAGGCTACAACATTGTATCGAACGATCATTTTCTTGTCATTGATGGTGGGAAGCAAAAAATAGTCTATAGCAGAAGTGGTACATCAAAATCTGGGTTGCAAGGGCTAGTATATAAATGCACCACGTAGTGGTGTGCACTTTTGCACTATAGACTCCTGAAAAGTAGGCTTACCACGTATGTTGCCAACCTTATCGCAGTAGAATATAAAATTATTCTTTAAACTTCTGTTCTATATGTGTGTAAGATTCTATGAGTGTGGTACCTGAACTAAATTATACCACACCTTAATCTAAATCTAGTCCTTGATCTATTTTAAGCTCTCTAGTAGCCTATTCTGTTTAGTGTTACCGATGTTCCATAGGCCTAGTGAAATCGGCTATTATCATCCGCCAAGTTTTTATGACAGCTGCCAAAATAACTTAGGTCAACATAATGCAACATTAGGTCGTCCTCAAAATTTCTAAAGTTAATTTTATACACTTGAAAGTATTGATGAACGTCAAAAATTTAAAGATGCCTGAAACTACGGTACTGGCGTAAAACTGCGTTTGGCTTTCTGCCATACGTAAATGTTAATCTTCGGCGGAAAGGACCTATATAACCACCGTACCCGCAGGCTACATTCCAGACTGGCCAATGTTGACAGTGGTACCGGTACCAGCCTGCCAGTGTTTCTGCTGTGTCGTTTTTCCGGCGTTTCCAGCGGTTTAAATATGACTGCCTCAATGGAGAAATCCATTCCCCAAAGTCTGGTTTCCACAGTGACAACGGCAGACGACGGTTGTCGTCTGCTTTTAGCGCCACCAAGTGGTTTGGCGGAATTTTCATTGTTTTGATGACGACTCGGCCATGAAGTAATTGTAGACAATATTAAAAAACTGCCATAACATAAAGTGCTGTATGGCACTCCAGACACTTTTCATGGAAATTTTTTGTCAATTTATAATTAGCTAACGTCAAAAACAGCACGGTAATATGGCAATCCCAATTCCTACTAGCCTACTTGTTGTTAGCGAACACTAGATATTGGTACACGCACAATTGCACATGAATTGTTATGTGTATGAACCTGTTTTTCAATTTCGACATTGTTTGGTGGTTCGTACTTTATAAACTCATGAAAATACAAGTTGACATTAATCAATGTGATATTTGGTTAAAAAAAATTTCATTTAAGAACTGCAGATCAAATCCTGGTGTATTTTGTAACTTAAAAACGTAACTTAAATTTATTTTGTGGATTTGAACTTATTTTCCTGCAGGTAAAGCGTTTATTTGTCTTTTTAGGTTGCTTGTCACTACATTTTTTTGTATTTATTACACCAATTCACGCTCTTGCAGTTGACGTACGGACCAAGTTGGTTGTCGCATAGAACAGTTGTTGTTGTAAATAGTTTGCAGTTTATAAGATTGTATTTATCTGTTGACCACATATTTATAATACCATGCCAACATTTACCATCACAGGCACACATAAATTGTTATCACAATGTAAGAAGGAAGTTTTTAATCGGAAAACTTCTTTTAGTCATTCGACGTTTTTTACGTCACGATGCCCGGAACATTTTTTGGATCGCGGCCATTCTGACGTAAAAAACGACAAGTTGCTCAACGTAAGTTTACCGTTAAAAACCCTAGAAGTCACCGTTTATAAAATTTATAGGAGCTAAACTAAATCAAATTTAATGGTATTCTCTTTCCCCACGCCTTCTGCCGTTTCTTGTGGTTCCAGTTTTTAAGTTTTTCTTCTCAATCCGCTAAACAACAGCAAAAGCTGTGTCGACAAAGAAAAAATGTTTATACTTTGTTGTGCTTGCACCGTTCTGTTTATCACCCTATTGTTTTGCGGACACGGAAGTAAGAGTTTAGTAAACGTCTCTTCACACTACTGCAAGTGTTGCTTACGTTTCAAAATACAGTGTGTTATAGTTTCAAGTTTCAACAGAATTAATAATAATATAATTAGCGGTACTTGAGGTCCTGAGATTCCAAAATCAGTTCAACAGCACAGATACTTTGAAACAGACCTTACAGTAGGTACCTCTTTTTGAGAGGTTTGTATTAGTTTTGCCTGCACAACTGAAACACGCTTTCTTGAGAGGTACCAAATCATGTGACAGATCAAGTTAAACTAAAAGACAGAAGCTTTACCAGGGCTAGCTAAACAAACGGCCTTAGTTAATGAAAACATTGCAGCGTAATTATGGTTCTTATTGCGGTTCTGAGTTTTACAAAATTATAGTTTAGATTTTTGTGGTACAGATATAACAAATCGAGCATTCAAACCAGCACTGCATACTTCATTGTGCGTAGTATATAAAAAACAACAATGTTTTTAAAAATTCTTGGAAATATAGATATACCAATTAAGTAGCCAATTATTGTCAAGGTGTAACAATACACAGCAGTATAGTCAATTGCAATTGCAACAATAAAGTCGAAAACTTAATGTGCCAGTATATCGGCTAATTATAGGGGGTCAAATTAAAGCGCACTTTCGATGCACCTGTCATTACACAGCGCAAGCGCATCATCATTACATCCGTAATATAGCTTTGCAATCGTGCCAAGTTATCAGAATGAAACTGGTGTTTCAGCCATATGAGCATGATGTTCGGAAGTTATTGTGAAGTATTTTCTCCTAACACTTGCACGGTAATGGCGCGGGTCAGATATATGCGGATTACCCCTCCAAATCACGTGACACAGATTCAAAGTGACGTCGGCCACTCGGTCAGAGATGAGTCTGTGGTCAAAAATCTAAGCCAAGGACGGGTGGATTAATAAACTACGTGTGTTCCCTATCTCAGCTGCATTGTAAAATAGACACAAAGCGGTTAAGTGAATATTCCTGATTACAAATCACGCTCCACCTGCTGATTAAGCTCGTATCCTGTTCACGATTATTACATCACACCAAGTTTAACCGCGAAACATCATTTGCGGCAATTATTTGAAAGGAAATGACGTTTGGTGATGATTTGATTTTTGTTTATCTTGTTTACAATAATCACTCAATGTTTCCATTTTAAACTTATGTCAATTTGACTGATGTTAGTTTGATGCAGACAGTTCTATATTTCATGTCAAGAATATACACAGTTGCTGTTTGGTAAACTATATTGGTTCAAGGTTTAACTCGTATCTTGAGCGTTAGTACGTGAGTATGACGTAATATATGCGTAAGAGCAGTTGAAACATTATCTAAAACAACGTAATGTCAAATCATATACAGTTTAGGTTACATGACTACTGATAATGCAATCTACATTGTTTCTAGCGATTTGATTTCTAAAAGTTTCAAATTAGTAGTTCATGTTGCCACTGAAGAAAATGTGTAGCGTAGTCTTGGTTGCGTCAGGTAACAATAGAAAACAAATTTGAAATTTTTAACTTGCTAATGTTTCTATAGTGAATATTCTAACATAATGTAGGCCTAATATTTTAAATTTTCAAAATATTATCGTATCATCGGAAAACATGGATTCCGTGGAAGCAGTCGAAAATATACATAGTTGTAATATTTTGGGAAATGTTCTTGGTTGGAAGTTTCTTAAGTTTAAGCTATACATTAAATGGTGTTGTAACACTCATTTTACAGTTTTTCTACAAACTGCTGTGATAATACAAGGACAATACATATCCCCGCTCACTACACCACACCCTATACAGGCAACCAACTCCACTGTAGTTATCACTGCCACAGCTACGATATCATCATCGGCCATTTCAAACAATGAAACCTGGATACTTTCCTGGAAGCTTAATAAAGTATGTGAGCATACCAAATGGTTCATTTTTACTTGCATAAAAGTTCTAAACCTGAAATTACAATATTTAACAAAACTAAACTAAATTTATCCCTAAAGGCTTGGAGTTCCATGTCTATATGTTTGAAAAAAAGATCTATCGCGATTAGGAAAACAGTGTCAGGATTGTTGATAAATGGTGTAAATAGAATGCTTTAGTACAGTTAGCCAGAGGAATTTGTCTTGCAATGTCAGCTTTAATGTTTGATTATTGTGCTGTTTCGCTTTGCCAAGCCTGTGTTGCAACACTTTGTTCTATTTGCTTAGAGTTTAGGCAATAATGCAATACATTATGCCAGTGGAACATATCTTTTGTAATAACTTAATGTTGTGGATCTGAGCTTCAATAGTTGTAATATTGTTACAGCTGAGTATATGATTCATAAAGTTAAACATGGTCTTTTGTTTGTCTGTATGTTATTTGTTCCATTTGAATGCTAACATGGCATAGCAATGCTTTTTCCCTGTAAAACTGAACGTGAAAAATGAATATAAGCCTACATGGTTTATGGTTTCACTGCCTTTTTGCCTAGAGTTAAGCGAAGTCAACCAAATTACTTGTAAACAATATATATATAATGTTTCACTTACATATGTATACACTTGCTATTATGAGTTGTTTGATGGCTATCTGTTTATACCTGTTTTTATGTTTGCCAAATTTTGAAGCTGTGTTCACTTTGTGGATGAAATATGTTAAATTAATCCATTAAATTGGTAAAGAAATTTGTGGATGAGTAATTTTCGCCAAAAACAAGTTGACTTTCAATTAATTCGTTTGTGGCATCCCGTACTTTTTTTATATTATGTTTATTGCTTATGTGATTACTTCCACTTACTTTACAGACCCAGGTTGCTCAAGTAGGTTATGCTCCATATCCTAATGTTCGCGGTCTTGATGAGGGCTTCAATCGAATAACTGTCAGGTGATTTTATGGTGCAGCAGTTAATGCTATTTTCTTGCAGTCATTTAAGTGATTGTCTTTTAAATTGCGTTAACTTAAAACAGATTAATCCACTAATCTTATATTAATCTCTAATTGAAATGTTGGATAAATTTGTGTAATATTACAAATGTTACACAAATACAAATGGAGTAGACTTTCAAATTAAATGTCAGCTTGATGTTATTCTTCAATGGTTTAATGTGCTTATTTCAATCAGTGCAATTTCAACGTCAGCATCAAGCTTCACCACACAACTCACCATTGCACAGCTGAAGGCTGAAGAAGATGGTTATGAGGTCCAACTGTATGGTGCTGGTGTTGAAAAGCAATCTTTGAATCTTACCATAAAAAGTAAAAAAAAACATATTTTTATTCATTAATGCTCATTTATTCTTCAAACTTTCTGTATAAATACCTCTAGTTTGTCAATACAGCTATAAAATACTTGTATAGCAATAAAAATGCATCATAGCGCAAAGATTTACAAATGAAATGTTGATATTAAAGCAAATGTTGCTCAACACATCAATCCCATCTTTTATCAAACAATATCATCTGCTAATGTTCCAACAGCTTTCACTGAAGCTTGTTCAAAACAGATGTGTTGTTTGTTGTAACACAACAGATTTAGATGTTTTATCATTTTTACTTGCATCATAAAATTCCCATTTACTGCCACCATCAACATCTTTGTCTTTATGCAAAACACATACGTAAACTACTTATAGTTTATTGCCACTTGATGTAACTAAAGATGTTTGTTAAGTTGTATTATAAAATATGATTTAATTTTCCCTACTTTTAACACACTTTTTACTTCTTTATCACCACATGAATAGTTAGTGAGTAGGCCAATGAACGTTGAAAGTACAATGCTGTATGAAGTCAGAAAAAAAACTGTAGTTATAACAAATAAAGCAGTTGCCAGTTCAATCAGTTTTTTTGTAGGTACCTCTAGTTCACACTCAAATACATATGATACAAACGTCTTAAATTTTGAATTAAATAATTGATCAATATCACCATGCTTAATTTCTATGATTAACAACAGATTGTAACGTCTCACTTCCATATGATGTTATTGTGGATGCAACTTCCAGAATATTTAACTCACCAGGAACGTTTGCTTGTTCTAACGGAGGAGACTTGTTTTATTCAAATGGCAAAACGCTGACATCTAGTGACACTACGTGTCTGGCTTCAGCAGAATGGAGTGGTCAGGATAATCTGCAATGTTGGACAGGTTTGTGTTTCCATATCAGTTTATTGATAAAAACTTGCAATGTTCTTCGTAATATTTTGTCTGATTAAAGTGTTTTTGATGACATGATTTTAGCATCATTTGGTTGTCTTAACTCTGTTGGGGGCAATTTGTAGCAAAACGTGCTGTGTTTATTACCCACTATTGCTTTGTCTCATGATAAGAAGCTGTAACTATTATAAGGCTTAGCACTTTGTTAAATAAATTACAGAAGTATGATATTCGTAACTATGGTTCAGTATATAACAACAGCAGCATGATATTCATAGACAAAATAAATCAAAATAGTGCAGAAATCCTATCCATAAAATGCTTTAAGCTGCAAGAACTAAGTTGTAGCTTGCAAATATAGAAAATTCCATAATGTTATCCATACCGTACCATTATTACAAGTTACGACTTAAAATATGCTCACCAACTCACACATTGGCAGTTGTAGGTAATCACTGCCAACTGTTACAAGTAATCTTGATATTCCTGTAGCATATATTTAGTATACGTTTTATATTTGGTGTATGGTAATTGTAGTTTACTAAACAATACAGCACCCAGTGTGACCCTCAATAGCAGCTCAATTAAAGGCAAAAAACTGACCGTGGTTGAAGGCAATGATTTGAATCTGACTTGTAATTATAACGATGTCATTCCTGCTGGAAATACTTCTCAATTCTATATTAGCGGAGAAAACTTAAGGAGAGCAAGAACTAATAATTTAAGTAAAGTAAGTTACCAAAACAAAAATTACAATCCTTTGTTGTGTTTTCATTACAAAGAAACAAAAAATTTTCATTACAAAGAAACAACAAATTTAGCTTATATTTGTACTGCACAAATGTATGCTGTTTATTTTACATGGTGCTCATGTTTATTTACAAAGGGAGACCAATTCATATTGTTTTCATTGCAAAGAAATGACAACAACAAAGTAGTCTCATGTCAAGCTGTCACTCCTTACACTGATCTTTATCCTACAAGCGGAAGATCATCAGAGTATAAAATTGATGTATTATGTGAGTTTTATGAATATCAACAGGTGCAATAAACTTTTTAAATTTGATTTTATATGACATGTGCAAATAAAATTTTCTAAAATTCATTTTCTAGATTTTGCCAAACAGAATACGGCACCGACATTTCTTTGGTATACCAATCAAACTGGAAAAAGTAACGTTGTATTTTTCTCAAATCCAAATTCTGTGTTTGTGTCCTTAACTAAAAATGGTAAGTTGTACATTAATGAGTAATCCTTTTTATTGAGGATTAATTTTGGAGTTGGCAGTTGACTTTTTCTTTATTACTGTAACCTAAAACCATTCTTTAAAAAATACAACTTTTGTACTTAGAGTTACTTATCTTTGCAGTTATCATAATCTTTGCATTGTAAAAATTTGAATTAATTAAGCAAGTTCATATTGTAAAAAATTTATATTTCATGCCGTGGGTATTGTTTTTGAATCTTTTATGTTTTTCAATATAA
Organism: Clavelina lepadiformis; assembly: GCF_947623445.1. NCBI lineage: Eukaryota > Metazoa > Chordata > Ascidiacea > Aplousobranchia > Clavelinidae > Clavelina > Clavelina lepadiformis. The sequence continues at coordinate 24,935,566 of NC_135241.1, forward strand.
TTTTTACTAATCTGTTTGCATCTGCTGTGAAATTTATCTGAGATAATTCATAAAATTTGCCCTTTATGTCTGTTTGTATGTATGTCTCACAGCTAAACTGTTCTGATTTGATTTAACATTACACAATTGTAATGCTATGCGTTGTTGTAAACAGTTGCAAAGTAGTAGTAGTGTGTACTCTGGCTACTATTCATGGTGTCTGTTACTGTTACACAATCGGCTATCTGTTCAACATAAATTTTTAACATTTTAGTCACCTGCTAAATAAGTGTTGACTTGCCAATCAATTCAAGTAATGACGAAAGATTTAAGAATCTTTTGTCATAAGATCTGATAAAGTCATAAGATAATGATATTTAAAATATTTTATCAAATAACTTTATTATTCCAAATCGTAAAATTGTTGCTTGTTGTTCATAGACGTGTGTATGTTGTATGTTATTCTACTATATGTGTAACTTGCAGATACTTTATGGTTTTAATGTTAGGCATGTAGTATTTTGACAAATAAGACAAAACTTGTATATTTAGTCAAAGTTGTCTTCAGAAGATTTGTTTAACTTACATAACAATACTATGCCGTGTATTTTAAAACTTATTGACTTAATTTGCATTAGATTTGATTTAGTTATATTCATAGTGCTAATATAATATCTATTTGAATATTATCTATAACTGTTAGTAAAATTATTAAATCTAATTAGCTATACAGCTTTTTATCTTAGGTCAGCCAGTTGCAAATGATGAGTCAATGACCATTAATTCCAATCCTGGTGATAAACAAACTTTTGTATTCAGCAGAACACAAGTAACTTAAATTATGAGTTTTAGCAGAAAACATGCTTCAGTTGTTTAGAAATTCTGCTGTTTGCAAATCATCTCAACAGTTAAAAACCTTTATTTCGCTGTAGGTTATCAGTTCAGACAATGGAACGTACACGCTCACTGTGCAATCTTCAAACAAGGATATTTTTCCTGATCATGTCCAAATCATCTTCCACATCATAGTTGCTGATGGACCTCCTCCTACTCCTGGACTCTCCACAGGAGCAATCATTTGCATCGGTTGTGGTGGTGCTGTGGTCATCATATGTGTTGCAGTTTGTGTCATTTGTAAATGTAGAAGAGGGTCTAATAAGAAAAGCAAGGGTATATCTTTTTGTGTTCATTTCACATTAATATAGGTTACCTTTATATGGTTACCATTTTATATTAGTGTACAGTTAATAATAATCCATAATAATTGATTTTGATCATGATACAAAATATTTACAAAAATCAGGGCGATGTGAAAAACTTGTTACATAGTAAATGAACAACTTTTTTAATGTTATGACCGATTTATGCAGCAAATATAAAAAAGTGCCTTTGACCTTTAATCGTTGCAATTGTAGAATATATGCAGTCTGCATGCTTTCTTGACCGGGCCATAAAACTTTTGGGCGAGCAGATACATGGCTAGAGCAATTGTGTAGAATCCTTGTCTGATATTTAAGACCGAAGGAGTCAATGCTGAAGGGTTGAATGTTATTTATCTAAAGGCATCATACAGTTTGGCCATTTTCTTCTCACTCATATATAACAGTATTAGCTGTTTCTTTATTAATGACTTTAACAGTACATTTATGCAATTTTGCCTTTAGTAAGTGACATCACGAACAAAGATGTGTTCATGGGAAATACACAATACAGGTTGTGTCCACACTGCGTTCAAAACTGAAATGAATATTTCACATGTCTGTAATCACAAAATCGTTGATAGTCAAACTTTTGCAGATGGACATGCGACACATTCAAATCTAGCATTTAACGGAGATTCATGCATCTATATCTTTTTTGTTTCTTTGTAGAGATGACAAAAATCTCTCCGTTGATAGTTAATTGGCCTTGTTCAGTGTTTGACTGAAATCATATAAATCTCCCATGATCAAGTTAAACGATTGCAATTATTGTAGAGTATTATTATTACTGCATCTCTTAGTACACCACATGAAGCAAGCTTGCGAAGCTCGTGCAGAACAAATTAAGATGAATAGTTAACCCAAGCCATCCTATATCCTGCTGTTTATTTTATTATATGCTAGTTAATGTAGAGTATTAAATTTGTAGCAAAATTTGCATCTCTGCAGATGATGGACTCGGTGGAAATGAAGTTTCAATATCGAGAGATGAACCTATTGCTGTACAATTTGATGTTAAGCACAAGAAGAAAGGTTTGTGTTAATAGCTCAAGTCAAATACATGGACAAAATGTATGTTATAGTGTTAATGCAATCGAAGGTTCCAGTGAAAAAAAGGAGAAAATGAACCCAATATATGAAGCTGGAGACCAACCAGCCCCAATAGAAGAAGCTTATGCTGAAGTTGAGAAGAAGAAGAAGAAAAAAGGTGATTTTGAGTGAATTTGATTACAAAAATATCAAAACTTTGTAAAACTGTTGTTTATTGAGAGACTCGATTAAGCATCATTATCCTTTAATTATTATCAAGCTCATTAATTTCTAAACATTAACTATTTCATAAGGATTAAATGAAAAAGAAGAAAGAATAAATCCACTTTATGGATCATCAGAATCTCCTGATCAAGTTGAAGCTGCCTATGCTGAAGTTGACAAGAAGAAGAAGAAAAAAAAGAAAGGTTGAAATAGCTTCAAACTTTCCACGATTTCTTTCTGCTTTTTATTTCGTACAATATTGTAGCAACATATGTTGTCTAATTTTTAATTTTATATGAGGTCATTCAGTATCATATCTTCCAGGTTCATCAGAGAAAGAGGAAACATTGAACCCACTTTATGGTTCATCGGACCAACCTGAACCAACAGAAGCTGCCTATGCTGAAGTGGATAAAAATAAGAAGAAAAGTAAATTGTTGATTTCAAGTCATTGATTGTGTTGTGTGTGGCTGGTGTGTTGAAACGTTTATGTTGTGATTTAGAACAATCAGCGAAAGAAGAGAGAATCAATCCTCTGTATGAAGCATCATCCTCAGAAGATCAAGTGGAAGTCGCTTATGCTGAGGTTGATAAAAGCAAAAAGAAACCAAAAGCCTCTGTGGCCAAGGTGAATCAATCTTTATCTACAAGCATTGAAGGATAATCTCGTTTACTGCCACAGTATTTATTAATGACTGAAAGATGGTGATGATTAAAGATGACTAAAAGCAAAATGCTTACATAGATGCAAATTACACAGAAGAAAAGAAGCTAGAACAAAAGGGGCCCATCTCCACCTAATACGAATGCAGCAAGTACGTACAATCGTACATATTTTCAAAGTGACTTAAAATAAAGATAATTATTAATTACCATTGTCTTTGTTTCATTTACACGGTTTTATTTACATGTTCTTTTTTATGCTATAACTTTACTACCATTGTTACGTGATTAAATTTTTGTTTATTATAAAAAGCTCACATTTGTACAGATGGTGATCATGTGCATGAGTGCTCGCTTGGCTCATCATTCACAGCAAGTGATGTGTTTGCGGTTAAGAAGCTAAATTCAGTGAAAAAATTTTCATTAATCTTTCATAATTTTGTAATATAACAACACATTTTTTTAGTTTTTACTTTTTACTTTTGCCATGTCACAAATTTCTGAGCGATTTTTGAAAAGTTTGTGCAAAGCTCAACATAAAGAAGATAGTTGTTATGTCATAATTTATATATAGACTTCAAGTTTAGCTGCTAACTGTTTTTATTTTCTGTATAGTTACATAATAATTGATTTGTATGAGTAAGCATTGTTGTAGTATTTGCTCCGCACAGTTAACAGTGAAAAATTGGTGAAAGATTTTTCAAACTACTAATTGAATTAGTGTTTGATTTTTGTGTTGTTTGTACTTCTAGCGTTTTAAAGCAGAAGGTGTGTTATTATCGCATTTCTATCAAATTAGGCACTTGCGAGTTGATATGGTCTATACTCTATACCTTCGTCGTTTGGTTTGGGAAGGTTTTCAAATATGGTGAGATTTGCCATAGTTTTACTAACATTTACACTTTCTTATTGCAATCATAACATAACATCTTTGTGAAAAAGTAATTTTGCGATTCACTTTTACAAAAACGTTATTTACGTGTCGAAAACTTCTTCAGCAATCATTTTTATGTCGCGCTTTTCAATTCATTTTTATGTCGCTTAAATCAACTTGTTATATACAGTATGCATACTCCATTGCTTTGATAAGATGTGCAGTATCTGTCTTGCCGTTGCAATATAAAAGTTCATCTAAAATGCTAGAGTACTTGTAAAAGTGCTTGTGTATCTTTGTTTATAAGCATTATGTCTTGTGCTGCTTTATTACACAATTTAAAAACTGTGGACTGTCGCTGTGGTTTAAATCTTGCAGAAATGCAGCGATGTTACATTGCTCAACAAATCATGGAATTGACGACATAATGGACTTAGTCGGTCTCCAGCTAATCAAAACGCTTGCTGGTAAATGCATTCTCGTGTTGCGTGTGTTCCAGTGTGTCCACATCATTGCATTTTTTTGTCCATGGGTGCATGCTTTTGCATGGCATTGCAAATTCCATGAAATTGTCTTTGCACGTCATCGTTGTCATCCACGTCATTGCAATTTCATGTTTTCTCTTTTATTTGGATTTTTAAAGAAAAGCATGAATAGTCCTCGGTTAATTTTCGTGAAACAGTTTATTTTATTGTGAACAAATGTTTGTTTGATGGCTTCATGTGATCTAGTCAGAAACCAAGGTCACAAATCTCATTTGCTCCCTTCATGAGCAGTCACCTTTTTGTACCTTTCACAACCTTTCTATCGTCATTTGTTTGCCAACAACTTGCATTTCTTGTAAAATCTTCCGCTAACCAAGGTACCGGTTTTTGTTTAAAAAAATTTAAGTTTCTTTGTTGTTCATGAGGAACTGTGGCGTGAAAATTACGTAAGTAACGGTAGTTCCGAGATCAGGAGATGCGGAAAACGGCGTTTTGTGTTGCCAAGCTGATATTTATAGAGCCATTGTTTTTATGCAGTCAATACATGCCATGTGACGTCATACTGCATACTTTCTTTTGTGACGTAGTTACCAGTATTGCTTTAAGTTCAATACAGCGCTCGGACAACATTACACTGAAGTTGTTCGTCGTTTGATTTCGAATTTGAAAAAATTCTGGTAAGTTTAAGGCTGGTTGGTAAAGTTACTGCTTGTAGCAAAACTGTTTTTGTTATTCCGTTTACGTTGGATTGATTTCTTGAAACAAATCACTTGCCTGATAATCGTAGATCAACATGTGCACCAAAATTGTTTTGTCAGAAACTATAAAGGCGTTGTATTTTCTTTAGTCTTAGTCATCTCGACTTGTTCGTTGTTTTCAATCTCGAGTTAAAAGGAGAAAGTCTCGCGTCGGCCATCGCCAAACTGCCTTAACTAACTCTAACTACCACCCTGCATAAATAAAATCATTAATTAATTATAAGGCGCACAGACTTCCGTCTCGCAACTACGGCTGGAGTTTTCTTATCTCTACTCGAACCGGTATGACCGACCTGCTGTATTACGTCAATAAAACCATATTATGCACTTTTTTACGTATCTTATTTTGTGGTAAATTGTAATGACGTTGTATTGATAAAAGAGCATTCTTTTGTGAAATTCATTTTCTTCAAATGACCAATGCAGTAAGTTTGCTCATCTATGTACTACGTACAATCATATGTGTAACATTTATTTTTGTGAAGTGCAGCAACTTACTTATACGTTGCAGTGGAAATGTTTGTACAGAATAGGACCCAGTTTTCTCCTGCAAGATATGAGCGAGCCTCGGGTCGTTCCTGTGTCATGGCCACTCTCATATCCACGGTTTTTAGTTTATTTGACTCTCGCTCGACACCTTGCGGTAGTCGAAAACATTTATGATTAATCGCAAGTTATCACATGCGTAACTACTCAAGCGTATCTCCGATTCATATAACCAAGTGCGATTCGAATTACCAATGCCTGCAATAACAACTTGAACAAAAATTAACTGGTAAAGTTTTATCAGTGTTGAAAATTGCGACCAACGCAGTGATGGAAATTGGGGAAGGTTCGAAAATGTTGCGCAAGGTTAAGGCAGTACCAAATAATAAAGCAGTGAATTAAGTTTTTCAACAAGTCCAACTTGAGATGGCCACAGGTTTCAAAGCACATAACCTATAGCATACGCCGATGCAGTAATATTGATTTGCTATTGTTGTGCTGTTTGCTGGTCTATTCATTGCATTAACAGGATGGAACAATATTCTTTAATATGAGAAACACCAGTTATTTTTACAAACATCAAAGACAATTAAAATCAAAAATAGCACAAGATTCATTCATTCGTCCCTATCGAGCTTCATAAACCCATCTTTGAATCGTGAGTCACTAAGGTCTGAATTTCTTATATGTCTTTATTTCAGAAAAGAACAAAACGAACATTCAAGTGTGCAAGAAAGAATCTCATTATCAAATACATTGTAAGAATACATAAAAGCTCCACAGCATGCAAAGATCCAATGATGGGGCGAGGCATTGTAAAAAAGTGTAGAACGACACAAATATCATATTTTCGAAAACCGAACTCGCTATCTTCGTCAGAGATGGTTGTGTGCTCTTAAACCAAAACACATAATTAATACGTGTGTAGCCTGTGTAAAGTGATGTCCTGCATACACTCCATAGACACGCGGGCCAGTGTTAGCACTTACACTTGGTATCAAGCGCAACAAGATGATGTAACAACACAGGCTTCATATTTTGGCTCCACATAACAAAATGAAGTTGGTACAACCTAAGGTTCTGGTGTGACCTGAAAATTGATTGTACGCTGTTTGAGATTTTATCTTAAAACATTGCTACATTGATTTCTTCTTACACTGGTCCGTCAAAAGAAATTATACCTTGTTCATTGTTGTTTTCTTTTTCTTCTTCTTTGTGTGTTTTCCTTTCCTCTTTTGCCGCTTCTGACCGACTTTGACGTTTCGTCTACCAGATTTTTCAACTCGAGGATGAACTTCTGGATTCAGATTCTAACAACATGAATAATCCAAAAACACAAACATCAAATTGCACGTTAGATTTATTTCTATCAGCATATTTGTACACTTTGCAAGTAAACCGCCATATTAATAAATCGATGAGGCTTAATCTCGAGAAATGTCGATATTGTGGATATTACTTTTACTGTGGTGCTGGCTAAAGCTTGAGGTTCTTTTGAAGAAGCAGATGATGATTTAGAGGAAATGTTAGGTTCTATGCTTCCGAGTGTCACTACAAAATAAACGAAGTCATAGATACATACAACAAGATTCACAGCAGATGAACATACCAACATCAGTCTGATATGCTTGCTTCTCTGTAGATAGTTTGATGGATTCAGTTTTATTATCTTTCTGGGAAACTGCATAAAAATAACAATTCAAAATATGCTATATAACTAACCACTGCTTGAAACTATTTTATGTTAGCAATTGATAGCATTATTTATTACCAGTAGGCTATGTTATTTGTAAGATACTCCTGTACAAAATATAACCAAATAAGCGTGTTCCAATAATTGTACCTGCTTCCACATGTGAAGATTTTTTCAAGCCTTTAACAGCATTAGGTTTGTTGGAAACTACTTAAAAAAACAGTCTTAAAATGTAACACAAATAAACGCTACTTAAGCCGAGCACATTTCTAAAAACTGCTGATATTATCGGTGGTACTGTGCCCGTGTAAATTAAACAAAAATACAATCTTCTCATTAATGAAGTAAGTTGTTAAACGTCTAGTAATCACCTAAACAGTACAAATAAAGATTTTTTCGATAATGTTTTCAAAAACCTACCAAGATTAGGCTGAACATTAACTGCTACAAGTGAAGTCGTATTGACGGTCCGAGCAACATTGCCTTCGTTTGAAACTCCTTAAAGCAACAGTCGAAAATGTGTCATGCACTCAAACACAGCTGGAAACGTTACTATGGGAGCTTTCGATAGCATTGGTAGTAACTTATGCGATTAGCATGTTTTGAGTTAACTAAACATAAATATGTAACTTCGTATTGGTGTATTCATGGACCAAACGTCTATGCTTCTAGCGACCACTAAATTAACACGATCAAAGCTTATTCCAATACACTCACTGAGCAGTTTAACCTACCAGTATCATTTTGAGCTGTTTGTACACCAGCAGATTCTTTGATGATTGAATAAACAACCGCAGCATCATCAGCATCAACTCGATTGAAAACTGTTTTACAATAACAGTCTAATTCTTCTAAACCAAAGTTATGACAAAGCTTGTTATCATGCTAAAAACTTGCCTTTTTTAGATATTATCAATAAATAAATAATTAACCAAACTAACTCACTTAAGACAATAACGCAGCCAGTATAGTCACGTATCTACTGTCATATAATAATAATCGATCGCTTCTTGGTCAGAGTTCAATTTTTAAAGTACCACAAAAATAAAGATTTGTTAAATTATTATTATTTTATAAGCAAACATCTTCTGATGGTTTTGGCTTATCATTGTACTCCAAGTGTACATTAGCATAAGATGAGAGAAAAAATGGATAAATTGGTAAACAACAATGTTAAAAAGTCTCGTACCTGCTCTCGACGTCCTGGGCAGATCTTGGTCGACAATTAAAGAAGAAGTTGAGAAAGATTGGTTAGGTCCGCCATCTTGGACCATGGTGGTCGCATCATTGGCATCATAACCTATGGCAGGTAACGCAAGTCATTGGGTTCAGCAAAGTTGTTAAACGTAACACTGAGATAAAAGACAATATGGCTACAAATAGAAAAGAGATGAAGGAAAAATTATTTTAAGTCGAACGAGTAAAGTGCCAGTGGGTGATGATAGATCAAAAGATTAATGTAATTTATTGGCTTGCGATGGATACAATGAGACGAGGAAACGTTCGTTTCTCTGTGAGGACGTTGAATTCGCTGATGCTAAACATCAGCCTCCGAAATTCTTAGTTTTTTTGTTTTTATTGGTTATTAAAAAAAATAAAAACAGATTTATGAAGTTGTATGCGTCCCAAGCGTGTTGTGTCGGTCTAACTATCAAATGCATTCATTTACTATTGCAAGGAATATTTCCACTGCACTAAGAAACGTGAAGAGCAATGCACGTAATTTGGATGACGTTGAAATCTTGATAGAAATCTTGTCTACAACGCAAAGCAATTGTGGTAAATTTTAAAAAACATGAGTAAGCGTAGACGCCAGGTAAGCATATACATTAAATTGAAATAACTGGTGTCATAAATGATTAATGAAGAAAATTGCTAAACTCCTGGCAACGATTAAACCAGCACAAGCAAGTTTGTTCCCCGTGATCACATTGAGCTAATGAACCTACCTGCATTAGTCTGATCATCTTGCTCTAGTGAATACGCTTTGTCGGTTTCAGCCGCATTAACCGAGCTGAACCCTGCGTGAAAATAACAATCTAAAGCAACTTTCCAACGTGAAACGTCGCACTCTGTTGCGTGTGGAGAGAATGACAATTATTTTGTGGATTACATTTGCTTGTCTATCGTGATCTTCTTCGGGGTTTTGATACTTAATGATTGAAAATTTTTAAGTTAATTTTCGTGTTTTTCCTTATCAAACAAGCCTTTTTATTGCGTTTGTGAGAGTTTGTTCTGACGTATTTATTATTTTTTATCAAAGCAGGTTCAAGGTGAAGTCTGGCTGTGATGTTCGATCGCCCGCGACCTTCTCTTTAGATTTTGCCTGGATCGAGGCCACACTTAGATAGAAATAGAATCAACTACGCTATCAACTAATCTCACTATTTTAACAGCTCGGCAAATTCCTAATGAAGTACTCCTTTGTAGTCCAACCTAGGCTATATACTTGACAATTAACATAGATCAGGGTATGCGAAGTAAAACTTTCCCTAGATGACCTAAGACTGTTCAGTGTGTTCAGATTTGTTGTGCGTTTTGAGTGAACTTTTTTGAAATTCGAGGTTAGCAGCGCGTCTGACTGTTTTAAATATTCTTGTCATATAAACATTAACATATAGGCTCATAGTAGTCAGTCTTAATACTCATAACTTTAAAAATATTTTCGAAACAATTTTCCCCAGAATAAGGCTAGTGGCTTTACCTTGCCGAGCGATTTGTGCATTCGGTTCAGCTCCGCCATTTGGGGGAATTCCTGGCGAAGGTGGCTGATTGTTTGGTAAATTTCCCTTTAGCATAAAATTTGACAAAAGTTTGGTTTTAGTTACATCAACTACACTTTGGATCAATAATTTAAAAATGAAATTACACAAGAAATTGAAATTACACAGTTTTTTTTTAACAACAAGTGATGCACTGGGATACGTAATATGGTGTATATATGGTGAAATATGGTGTATATATGGTGAAATATGGTGTATATATGGTGAAATATGGTGTAGGCCTGGTTTGCAAATCACGTTTTAAAGGCGACAAAAGTCGACACTGGTCCTTTAATTGAACACGAATTATTTATAGTTTACCGCGATGGCGTTGGCCGGTGGAAGTAGAGGTGGTTTTTGTAAAGGAGGAAGCCGAAGTTTGCCATTTCCTTCCAGTGCGTTCGCGTCCATTGCTGTAATAAGACAAATCAATAATTCAGCTTCAGAACAAGAAATAAAATAACAAAAAACAATTAAATACCAAATAATAACAATACGGCAATAACACGTTGCACTTTGATGTTCACCAATTCTCTCTTTTTTCTCAAATTTAACTTTCTCTTCACCGTTGTGATGAGCAACAACATGTGAATGGTCTTTTCTCTCCCCATGTTGGCCGTCTGCAGGATTGATTCGCCTCTGAACTGCATCAACATAAAGATCTATAAAGTCCAGACTAAAAGACATCTCTAACAACATTGGCTTAAGCAAGCAATTTAATAATTCGTTGAAGTTGGGTTAGTTCTGCGAAATATTAATTGTTGGCAAGCGACCACGGACTAAATCTCGTAAATAACGCATCGCAATTTAGCAAAATACTAGGCTTCTACAACAAATCCAAACTCGCATAAAACTTCAAAAATACATCAATTGATAACAAAAACCTTTTTCATAGCAGTTCATTAAATTCACGTCAGAGCCACAAATTGTCTGGTACGCGCTTATCCGAGCGCATTAGCTCGTTCAATTAAATTATAAGTGGTAGTTTTAGTTATTCTGTTTTAAAATCACTGTATTATAACTGCACTTTCAATATAAAAGCTTTTGAAGAACCACACTGGCATTAAATTGTAATGTTATGAGTGCTCAATAACGTTGGCAATAGGCTACATGTCATTTGTGAAATCCACCATTAAACATAAACTAGAATAAACCTACCATATAAGAGTTAAGTACAAAAAGTTGTCGATAATAATTTATTGCTTACAAATACACGTAATGCGTAATTCAGTCAGACAATTAGTGATAAGATAAATTAAAGATATTGCCAAAATGTTTATCACCATGTTGGCTGTAAGTAAATTAAAAATAATTAACTTACTTTTTTCTATAAAACAGTAGAATGCTACACTTATAGCAATCACTAAAGCAAGACATCCAATGCTTATCCCGATAATCAAACCTGCTGACGGGGGATCACCTAAAACATAATTGTATGTAAGTTACTGTAATACTGTAACCATACATTTGATACATCGTAGCTACTTGCTCAATATCCTTAAGCGGGTTCTAACTTCCTAACTATGCCATTTTGTGCCAATCTACGTTTAGTATTTGTATGAAAACGTAACAACAGATTATGGCTTCCTATTATGTGAAACAAACAAAGCCATTTACGTAAGCAACTACAATTAAACGACCAGTCAAACCAATTGGTTGACATTCGAGATTGTCTGAAAATGTCCCATTAAGAAGACAATGCACTTCTTTTTCATTTTCTTTGTAACCATCTTGGCAGGATAGCGTGCCAGTGGCGTTGAAGCCACACGGACCAGGACAGTTTACTACTACGCCGGGATATGAACTGCTATCCACGTCACAAGCTAAAACAATACATCATTAAAAAGAGACAGAGCTCTACGCAAACTGCCAAATTGAGCTGAGTTAGTTATAGACTTTTAGCAAAGCACGCTCAACATTTCCATGTGAAATACTTCAGCCTCAGTTTACGCTCAACAACGTCACTTACTTGCCACTGTCAGTGCCAGAACCACAACAGACCTTCCGTCACAATGCAAGAAGATCGTGAGGGGTCCAACTGGTAGTGGATTGTAGAAAGTCAGGTTTGTGCTCACCCAAGACGAAGCAGCGTCATAATCGCAATCAATCTCGATGCCTTTTACGCTGTTAGCGACAAACTGGCAGGGTGAAGAGAAGGAAAAATTTATAAACGGCATGTTATCGTCCCATCGGCAGTGCTCGGAAAAAGGAGTTCTGTTAAACGCAGCAGATACAATGAATGGTTGAACCCCACTGGCAATAACATCGCTGTCATCTATGGGAGGAATCGTTGTGATGGAGTTCGAAGTCGCTTCTAAAACAAACGCTAAGTCTCACATACTGGAAACGTAACTAACATTAACTAAAGATAGTCTATGCATAGTATGGAGGCCTAGGCTATAAACATCTAGGTTACACCTGATTCGTAAAAACCTACATTGTCTTTCTGTTTTATGAATCAAAATTCAAAAATGTTTGAAGCAAAATCACTCACCAAACATCCAAACATAAATTATTAAAACAACAAACACAGATTTCATCGTTGCTCTAGCTTCGTAGAATAGGTGGGCAGTAGGAATGAAGATTCAAGTTATTCTAGTCATCTCACTACAGCTCACTTCCAGCTTCGGCGACATTTCCATTCTATTTATTGTTCTTTCGTGATTACAATGGAAGTTGGGAACACAATCCGTGTTTTCATTTAGAGTTCCCTGGTTCATTTCGTTCATTTAAATGTCCCTGTTTATTGAATTGATAATTAATTAGAGGTTGTCATATCACATTTCCCTAGTGCGCGTTTGTGACGTAACTATACGACATAATGAGTGAAAGACAAAACAAAGCTATTGTCATAGGGGAGAACCCGAATGATGATTTCAAGGCTTAATCTAAATTCCAAAGCTAACAACCACGATACAATGAAGACAACAAGCTGCACTTCTGGCAACAACGATACCGCAATGAATACAGAAGTGCATTGTCACAATATAACATAGTTGACCACTCGCAGTTTACAAAACGCGGTTAAGTTTGCATTTCTATCTACAGTCAATGAATCGCCGCTCGTTATTATTGGTCGAATTAATTAGTGCTCACGCGCAAGTGAACAGTTCTGAATTCCGATCACAGGCTTACATCAAATTGCCTAAATTTTCATCAGCACATAATGAATGACGTCATATCTGTATCCAATGTAGAGAAATTGAAAAAAAGAAGAAACTCTTTCAAAATGAACAAGTAATCGAAGCTTGTTGCGACAGGCAAAAGTTTATGTAAATAAAATTTTCAAAAGTTGCGAGTCAACAATAAAAAATGCGACTCGAGAGGAAGCGATTGTTCTACAACGTCACCGGGTCAAAAGTCATGCTGCAGTTTCCCAAAGGCAAGAAATTCTGCAACTACCACAGCTCAGTTATTCAAATATCATCGCTTGAATTGGGTTGGATGTTAACAAGGGCATTGTGGTCGGGATCCGGATTTTTACGCAAATCATAAAGCAAACGTCACAATTACTGCACACACGCGAAACTTGACGTCATTTTTAAACAAGGAACCGAAACGGGAACTTAAAAATTAATCAAGCGATGAATCATAGACATCACAATATCACGTTAAGTAGAAGAACTATAAGAAACCTAGCCCAAGTGTGGCACGTAGAAGCACTTCACCTATATCGATCAAATCACTTAAAAAAACTTCTAAAATTCACGATTTGTAAGATTATGTTCTGTTGCAACGTCATTACAGCGACCAGGTTATGTTAAATGAACCAAAGACTGTCCAGCGAACAAAATTTTTCTCTCAAAACGACGTCGAACATACAAGAACACATCGAAAGTAAATTCAACTTTACCAGAAGTCGTTGAACTCTTTGTAGAACATTTTGCTTCTCTACTTCGATACATGAGTAGATGGGAAGTATCTGTGAGCAGCAAAGCCTGGTGCTTGACAACTTACATAAGAATGAAACCTGTTCAATGCATTTAAGTCAAATTGAACTGATTTGAAGAACTAGAAAAATAGTTTAGGAGCAGAATATTTGTTCAAGTTTTTGAGTCATTGGATTCAAGAACATGAAAGCACAAAGTAGGCGCTAATTGTTAACATTTATTCATTCTTTGAAACCCAACACAGTAATTACAGTGAAAAACTAGCGCAATGCATGCATATGGCCGTTATATATATTACACATCAAGATGGTCTTGTTTAATTGACAGCAGCAAATTATATTCATTTACAAACATGACAGGAACTTGATGAATGCATGATTAATTGATTATGTGCTGAGATAAATTGATCAACTGACAGTGATCGCAATACATTAATTAACAGCGATTACTGGCATACACATAACGAATTAGATTAAAGTATTTGAATAAACTCAACTTTTAAATGGGCGTTGGCTATCCGACCTTCTCAATCGTACTATACGTAACACCAACATGGTTTGCAAAATGCACTGGAACAGGTCAGGAAAGCAGAGACAAAATTAAAGAAAATACTATATTTAAAAAAAAAATGAAATGCTGGTATAATACGTTACTGCAATAAAACAGGGAACATTTTTCATTAAAGGTTGCATGTTTAAGCCAAAAGCATTGAAAGTAATATATAGGCATTATAAGCTAACCACGTTTATGCTGTACTCACTGTCAATTAAGACATGAGATAAATTTTTAAATGCACAATTGTTTGAACAATGAATCAGATTCGCATATATTCTATGCAGTATCTGGCATGACAAGAAACTAATCCCATTAGGCAGTGAGCGTTTAAGGCCGTAAAACAACGGAATAGCAGCGCAAAGAAGGTTTGTCGGCGAATAAAAAGACATGAAACACTCTTATAACAACACTCATGTCAATACAAAAACCAGTTTGTTACATTTTTAAACGAAAAACTAAGATTTTTTTGCCTTGTTTTTAGAATTTGAGAGTATGCACCGAGATGCTTTGCTGGAACGTAAATGTTGTCTGGTTACGCAACAACCAACTTTGTCTTGCGAGATAATAATGGACACCATTCTATAACGTCACATTTCTGCATACAACAATATTTTTATAGGATCAGCACTTGGTGTCACCTATCGGCTGTATGTGACCAAAACAATGTATTATTATTTATGTCACAATAAAAGCTGTTGAAAATTTTGAAACATTTCATAAAAGCTTGTGTAAACATGAAAGTACAGAATGAAAACTTTTGAATGAAGCATGAAGATTAAAAATTAAACGAAGCAAGCTAAAATGCAAAGAACCATAACAACAAACTAATTATTTATCGAGAATTAAAAATAAGTGTTAACATTCAATATTCATAAAACTCAGTAATGTACGCACCAAAACTTTCAACTCCATCATATAAGTTGAAGAAAATTGGCAATTTACTGCAATGGAGACTTTATTAAGTCAGACTAAAAGTAATTAAAAACAATTATCTGGGAACTTTTAAAACGTTTTCTTAAAACTCGTCTATACACGATAAAAACATGCGCATCTAGTTCAAAACTTAGACAAGGAACATGTAAATTAAGGCCCAATTGAACCATAACACCCAGACTTTTGTTGCAGTTTGAGGTCCTACATATTAGCAAGAAAATGCAATAAAAAAAATAATATTGTAGCTAGAAAACACTTTTCATGTATGTGCACGATTTACGAAGTACATGAAGTGAGTCCTGTAAAATGCTGGAGCATTTATGTTGACAATTTCATTGATAAAGCAGCAAAAAAAGAGATAAAGAGACAAAATAAACGTTCAAATTGTTGATATACTCCCATGCTCATTCTACCAGTGTGCCATCTAGTGACAGCTTGATTTGACAAAACCGTTCATATTTGATGAAAGATGATACGCTTCAATGATCCTTGGTTTTTCTTCATCGTAGCCTTCTATAGTTTACCTTCAATCCTTTCCTTCAAACCTTAAGTACAAAACGATAAACTAAAAACTGTTGCATAAAACTACATGAGGTCAGTATAAACAAATTCCGAGAAATACAAAACTTGTGATCCATCACAAAACCACATTGTTACATCACACATAACAGTGTAATTACTTTCCTAGTGAATATTTTAAATACTGCTGTTGTTGTTGAAAATTTTGTAAAACGTTAAACCAAGATTATGGTTAAATGTGAATTCAACTTACATCGAATAAAAATTTACTAACAACTGTTAAACTAAATGACAAACCACAAGGTAATTATCCGCAAAACATAGTAATTTCTACAGAAAATTCTGCCACAGGAAACAATGCGTTGCCGCAGAGATTTAGCCACCCAAATGTGATTTAAGACATGAAACTGCTGTGAAAAAGAAAAAAAAAAAAAATACAGCAATACACATAGAGCTTGTACCTACCTGCCTTCTTAAAGCAAGCCCACTTGCAGATATGACAAAAACCGGCCACAAATGCAGCAATCAACAGCAGGTCCAGTATAACACCGATTGCTATTGCTTGTCCTGATGTTAAGGAACTTATCACTGAGAAAAAACGGACATCTTGTTGATGATAAACAGTGAGGAAAGAAGTCATTGATAATAATCATCCTATATATAGATTCATCATCACTCACCATAAGTATGCTGAGAATCACAAATTTGATTTGTGTAATATGTTGCTGAAAAGATGGTGACCATCAGAAAACCACACGCAAATCCGAGAAAGTACCAAAGTGCGGGGGTGTTCTTGTTTTTGAACGAACCTTATGAAAAAATGTATAAGCAGCAGGTTAATCAGATATATATGCAATTTATTAATGTTCTAATGGAAGTCAGGTTGTCCGCCTTTCCTTGATGTGTAGAAACTGTTTCAAACAAGTCGATCACAACAATCATTTCATCAATCAACAATTTCTTCGCCACCTAACAAGTCCAGACCCAGAAAAAGAAACCTATGCCACGAAAAAGAGCAAAGAAAAAGAAAACTTCCGAAAATAAAAACTGAGTTTACCATCGAGCATCATATCTTTGAATGATAAAGACCCAATCAAGATGTGGTTACAAAAATGTGCAAACAACATCACCATGATATCTTCTGTCTCTAAGAAACTCGAGGACAACACTTGTTTACACATTCAAGGGATGACTAAGCACAGTTGGTAGGACACATGAAAAAAATGCTATCAGAATGTTTTGAGAGAAATAAGAACCTAAAAATTATATGGAAGCGTAGCCCTTGACAGTGTAGAAACTAGCGATGATAAAATTCACTCTTCCATCATCAGCAACATTGAAGCACAAAAATGTAATGAGGACATAAAAAGTTACAAGAACTAACAAAAAAGCTACAACATATTGGCCTATCAGCCTTCTAGGCACTGCAGCTATCAAATGAACAAGAATTGAGTTTATCAACTGCTTTTATTTCATAAACCTAAAGTTTTATAAAAGATCCGGAAAAGAATATGACAGCCATAGACAAACCGCTCAAACTATGACAAATTCATTAAAACTATCAAAATGAAAAAATGTACCACACGGTTGCCGAAGAAATTTCTTGCGAATAGAACTGTGAGTACGTTTCTAGCTCATTGACTTGCTAGATGAGCAACTATAACCATAAGAGACCAATAATCATAATAATAAGCAAAAACTGCAAACTTTTGTCTAAATAAATATTCTGGTATAAGCATTTACATTGGAACAAACCCACCCACCTCGAGCATTAAGAACATGGACTCCCACCATCAGACCAACACAGATGAAAGTACAGATCACGATCGCTGCGATCTCACCTCCAAGTAGACATACGGCCGGAGAAGCGACTTTTCCACCTACGAAAAAATTGCAGAAATCAGCTGCATGTCTGACTGCACAGAGATCTCATAAAATGACACAAATAATGAATGATCAATATTCTTTAGTCAGGTGCTTCACCAATAAAATAGTCAATATATTTGACTTACTAAGAAAGCTTTAAAACAGTAGAATAACTTTCCTGCATGTTAACTATCAAAACAAATTCTAAGAAAATATCCTATTATTTATTATTGATACATGACCAATGACGAATAGGGCCACCCTTGTTGTAGAATGAATGTGAAGAATGACACCATTAACTTAAACATAAGTTAAAAGATAATATACTTGTTGTTTGATGATAAAAGATGATTCTGGCCATTTTGTGAAGCCTTTCTACCACAAAAGTTGTGAATTGAATTGGACTAAAGAAATGTTATTTATTACCATTATTGCAGCTGTTATTGTTGTTTAGTAAGATCACGTAAGACGATACTAAAAGCACGATGATAATAAAAAGCTGTAAACAAAGAAAAAATGAATCACATATCACGTGAAAGTGTGCTAAAATTTCTGCATAAGCAGTGCACATTAATCAATGGGCACCCAAAAGTTACAACGTTATCAAAACAACTTTCTAAATGCTCAATCACATGGCAAGTGACATGTTCGATCATCTCCGTGTATGAGCTGAAAATAGCAGGCATGTAAGATAGAAAAAGTTATTGTGCTTAATGCTGCCCTGCTTATGGAATCAACTTTGAAAATGGCTAAATCATGAAAAAGCACAGAGTGAGTTGACACACAGCAGAGTGTGTTATGGGCTTGTGCCTAATATTAGTTTGCTTATTTTTCTCTTCCTAATTACCTTGAGTGATTATTGCAGGAATTATACATAATGCTTGCAAGAAACACCTTGGGCTATGGAAAGTTGAAAACTGAAAAAAAACACTCAAAGGCTAAAACTGTCTTTGCTAATAAGCACACTGCACTGAGAATTAGCCCGATACAAAGTCATTAACCAGTAAATTTGGCGTAATCAAAAGTATGTTAATTCAAACCAAAGTTGCTCGTAAAAACAAAAATTTAGCGATGGGCTCAAATAGAGATAACATTGCACATGGAATTGACAGTGATGTTGGTCATGTCAAGTCATCGGGATTAAAAAGTCATTTTTTGAACAATCCATGTTGGCCTTGACCATGAAAACAGTTTCGTTCTTTGAAAAGATAGTCTAACCAACAAAACTTTGGGTTTAATTCTAATCATCTTAAGAGCAATAAAAGAAATTCTGCTATAATCTACCTGGTGTTATATCGACATTATTTGTTTGTTTTGGTTGCCGTAGGATTGCATCCGTTGTTGTAGGATTGCCTGCATCTATGTAACCTTATACGATGAAACAAAATACATTAAACTTAAGGCTTTGGGTGAAAAGTCTGTGGAATATATTTCCATTTAAAGATGTTTACGAACAAGGTTTTTCAAGTGTTAAATCCATTAACAAGTTCATCTTGCAATTTGTATTTGTCATCTTTAATTAATTAAAATCCCAAAAAATGATTAAATTAAGTATCTGTTCACCAAGCAATGGTTTCTGTGACAGCAACACAACACCATTAACCAATAACTCATGAACATTACTAGCAGTGCTTTGTTTATTCTATAATATGATGCGCATATGAAGCAAGCAAGTGACATCCCACTATGATAAATAATATCATGCCATGACCCAAAGTAGTCGCACAACTTCATTATATAATCACTAGCACACAGATAAGCAAATTTGTACAAATGTTAAAAACCATAAAAGCTAAAGCTAGGACATTTGAGAAGAATATTCTCACTCTGAGTGTTATAGAAAAGAGTCTAATATGCTTTTAAGACGATAAAACCCATAAACTGCTCAATCTGAATATGATAAAGTTACGGATATGTTACTTGAAGGATCTGCTGACCAATGATATAGAAGCATTGTTCAAACCAATTTCCAGTTATTTTGAGCAGTAAAGGCAAAGATAAATAATAAGACAAACTACATATCATATTTCACTTGCAAGAGAGCAATTTTGCAAAAATCAAGTTTCGTGAGTTCTGTTCAGCAAAACAGTGATTTTGCTCACATGAGAACAGAACTGCACTGAAGCCTGTCTCATTATTTAATCATTTTATATCAATCATTTTATAATTTATCTATTCTTTATCCATAATTTTTTACTTGAAGTTTGACATAAAATACAACTTAATCTGGACAAAGCAACAACTAAGTGACAATTTCTTATCTGCCAGACACAAAACGATGCAAAGAAATAGCAACTTCACAAGTTTCACCACAGATATATATAACTAAAAGTTGAAACTGAAGCGAAACAAAATAAAATGAACCATGCCTGCCATGCCTTATGCATTCAGTTACCTGCAGTTGTTGTTGGTATGGCTGTGGTTGTTGGTATGACTATGGTTGTCGGTATGACTATGGTTGTTGGTGTCGTTGTTACTACAATTATACTTTCTTTTTAAGTTTAGATTTATCATGTCTTTACTTATATATCGTTACATTGAAATTAAACTGCCTTATGTTCAATAATCAACTTTTGAAAAAAAATCAATTTTGAATTTTTTTATAAACTTGTTCCTGCAAATCATATAAGTTCTTGATACGCTGCTCTATGTGAGCTGTTAATCACATGTCACATGTTAGCCTAACTAAACAGTTTTAGTAACGAATACTAAATTTTTTGTCATTAGTTTTGTACATAAGATTAAGATAGTTTAATTTCAATTATACTGTTTAGTTAAGGAACAGCAGAAAAACATTTGTGGAAATTAAAGAACCATAGTAACTTGAACTTATTTGGGCATGCCGTACAAGCTTGTCAAGACAATTGTATTGTTTGTTAAGGTAAGACTTTATATGAATGTAAACTAGCATGTTTTATTTTTTATTTCAATTTTTATGACTTTTAAACAGCACACTGGAATGATGTTAAAATATTATTTAACGCAAGCAGAATACAAAACAGGATTAAATTGACATTACCAACAGTAATAAATATTTATGACTTTATGTCTATATGTACAAATTACAATCCCAATATTTCAAAGCGTCAAAACCAGCGAGCATATTTGTGTCTATGAGATTTGTATCAATAGTTTGTAACAATGCTTAGCATATGTTTGAAGCATGTTAATGCATTGACATCGACACAATGCAACAAGAAATGAAAAATACATTAAGGACACATAAAACTAAAACAAAATATTTTAAACTATTTCAATTTTCCCCAAGCTACAATTTGTGAAAATTGAAATGAAAAAACGTTTGCATAATCTGCATTCTAGGATCTTCACATTGCATACTTACTGCCTTCACAAGTTGCATCATCAACAAAAGAACAATCAGCACCACAAGTTGTAGCAACGTCAGATCCAGTAAATCCAGCTGCACATGACAGAGTTGCAGCGACATTGTACTCACAGGCTGAACCACATGCAGCAGTTACTCCCAGGTAAGAGGTGGTGTTTACGCTACATGCTGAAACAAAATCAAACACAAAACTGTTAAGTATCTATAACAACAAAATCTGCAGCACGTGTAAAACTACTTTCTGTGTTGTTAACTTCAAAACAAAATTCTAAACTAAGCTAAAATTTGTTTCAAGTCACCAACAATACGTACATGTAATATTTCTGGAAGTCGAAGGTGTGACCACGTCTGCAGCCGTTGAACTTATGCAGTCGAGGGCCAGATTAAGAGTTCCTGCAGCTAAAGGCCCACCGATAGTAAGGTTGGTTGTAATGTGATCAATCCCATCTATGGTTTCTTCAGCACAAGTGATCGTGTCACCTCCACCAGTTCCATCTGCTTGGCAACCTCCACCAAGACCAGATATATAGAACTGGAAAGTTTCCAATGTGCCACCATAAATCCATGTACACTGAGTTGTAGTTTGTTTTTCAAATTTGATTTCAACCAATAGATTGGTGATGCCAGTTGTTAAACAGGTTGAGCTTGATGGATTGGTAGTGATTGTTGTAAGGGATGACGCACCTAAATGGAAGCTACCTACGTTAAATATACTTGATCTAACTGGCTATCGGACAAGAACAGTCAAGACAATTGAAACTTTCCATTTACACTTAACACACATATTACTTTATCATGATCATTAAATTATGTTGTACACACATACAAGGAAAGCAGTTTGCACAATCTAACTTAGAATACTAAACAATAGAAGTCTTACCAAGCATCATGCACAGTAGGAAACAAACGTACAAGTGTAGGTTTAACATTATTTCCATGTCTACAGTCATCGATCCAGCAAGATTACTTACAGTTCAGACAAAGCAGCAAAAATTAGGTAAAACAAACCTGTGTATAAACCAAAATAAATACAGGAAATAACATAAGGTTTGGACGCGTTCATGTTGAAAGGTTTTAGATTTTGTTGACAAAGTAACTTAAAAGTCAAGTTAACAAACAATTAAGATTCAAATAACTTCGAATGTATGACTTTGCACAGGGAAATAGGGACAGCCTTTTTCAAACAAATTAATTGCAACTAAACAACTTATAATTAATATTAAATGCTTGAATGTGGCTCAATTTGATTCAACATCAATACTAAAAATCTTTCTATTAGGGTAGGGTAGCCAATTTGCGAATAACTTCATATAACGCAAAGTAAAACGTAAATAAAACAAGTTCTATTGATCACACAGCCATAATTTTTATATCATTAGAAGCGTATTTTCATTCCTTACATTACACTTTAAAACCGTAAATTTTTAATAAATATCTTTCAGGTGGTAGCAAAAATTGCACCAGCAAATTTTGCGCCAGTGTGCGAAAATTGCGCCAGTTTGCGAATGGAAGAAACATGAATTTCACACTTATTCGAGCTAGTTTACTGTATTCCGATTGGTTAATTTTAATTAAATAGACATCAAATATTCATTCTAGCTTAAAACCCTGACGATTATTTGCCATAAAAATGGCATTTTTCGAAAATAAACCTATAGTAAGTTACATATGTTTCGAACAGAAACCATAACCTTTATTCTTTTTTAGATTTGTACCCCGATTCTAAGCAAATGCGTTTTCTAATCGTATCGTTAATTTTTGACATTGACTGTAGGGTTGGAAAATAAAGGTGCTATTCTTGTTAAACTCTTAGACCGTGCCCAAACATGTACCGATAAATATTTAAAACATAGGACTATACGGCATACCGCATACACCAAAGTATTAAGACCAGTTTAAAATAAAAAGAACCAAATACCAAGAAATCGGAGAAATCAGAAGTAGCGAATCGTTTTATTTACGGCTAACGAAAATCGGAAACTTAAGATAAAGGAACATACCAATCCACAAACGTCTTTCAATGTTTAACATCCACATGCAATCAGAGGCATTGTATTTGTATAAAATGTGTTTTTTTTTAAAAGACTTCAACGAAAATAGCAAAATCCTTTGCAACGAATGATTTTAAATATCACGCTTGAACGGAATCACAATATGGAAAGCAAACAACTTCAAAATAACAACAGTAAGAATGGCAACCAGAGTTAAAATTCAAATTGTCATCTGAAACTAGCATTCAGATATGCCTTCACTCACAGTTATGACAGAGGTAAGTGAGCTGTTCGACGTCATGTTGGGTGAGATTGGGATCCAAGTGGGTACATTTAACATGATACCAGCGATCGCAATTATCCTGGATTCGTCTTTTCCCCCTGAAAACTGCACACAACATTCTGTATAAATATCCTCGGAGATAGTCATCGATCTTTCGTTCGGAGATTGCTTCTTACCTATTCTTTTTTTGTTCTTTCTCTGTGTCTTGGAAAGTCTCAAAATCTTTCTTTCATTCTTTTTTTTCTGTTTTTCACGAATATTAGCTTATTTTTATTAGCATCCTTTTTTGACGTAATTGGAGGACTTGGGGAAGACGTCAACACATCATTGCAAATGTCGGAGGAGAAAGCCGCCTCCGATCGGTCATTGGAAGTAACGCGTTGCGTGTGTTTGTCACTAAAAATAACTGGCTGTACATTGTCATCTGGAGTTGATGTCTGAATTGCAGTGATAGAAGTTATTGGGTCGTCAAACCCTAAAGAAAATCCTTGTGAAGGAATCGTCTGGAAGTAATCAACAGCATTTTCGTCTATCGGCCATATACCACAAGCTTTGAAAGATTGTTTGATTTTCGCGGGCTGTGAACTTTTTTGCAACGCTGTGGTAAGTACTTTACCAAAAGTGAATTTTGTCACAGGTGCTTTCGTGTTCCTCACAAAAGTTAAGCAAGCTGATCTCCATTTGGCTTTTTAAGCTTTATCAAGTGGTTGCAATACGTGAGACGTATGTGGGGGCAAGCTAAAAAGTACAACTTTGTGATCTCTGCAGAGGACGATAGTTCTAAAATCCTGTTTGGTAAGGTGGCCAGGCATCCTTCACAGATACCAAAGAAACGTCTTGAAATTTTCAAGTACCTTAGAAGAACTTTTATTGAAAAATGTCACAAAAATTTACAGAGCAATGTGACGCACCTACAGTCCTACACCCATTCACTGAAACTAACCACGTGTGACTCAAACGATTTTACAGTTCTGTGAAATTACATTCGCATATTGGCTACTGCATCAAAGTTGGACCAACGTAGAAAAAGTGATTAAAAAAGAAACTTAAAGATGAAAGAGCTCCACGAAAATTTAAAGAGAGTTAGAAGAGGAACTGTTGCGCGAGTGTGCGAAAAAAGAGCTCTCTAGCTCCTATTATTGGCGAAAAATTAAAAGATTTGTACAGGGAGCAATTTCTTGCCTCAGCAAGAAATTTAGCTTTTTTTGAGTACGGTGTGTTTCTCTATATAAAAAACAAGGATAATTTGTAGGTAGAAACTTGAAAATTTGTATGTTAACAGAGAAGGGCGTTAAAATGTTGCACACGAAATTTTAGTCCAAAATGTACAAAACTTAAAATTTGATTAGCGATTTTTGGCAAAATTTCGCTTACTGGCTACTTTCGCATATTGGCTAGCCTACCCTATATACAGACATATCCACCCAACTACAAAGTATGGCAGTAGGCATACTTTGTATGGCAGTAGCATTTCTTTTCTTCTAACAGAAAAGATTGGCATTTGTTCTTCAACTATTTTAGAACAAATGGAAGATTAAAAAACACCTCTTAGTTTTTAGAAACAAGAGTTTAAAAAACTTTCTTCGCCCAAAAACAGGCAAGTAGTTAACTGGTCATAACCTACTGGTATGCAGGTGTTCGATTACTGTTCTGCCGTTTAGACAAAAACTCACAGGTGTGCCATTTGTGTTGGACTAGAAAATACAGCAGTTTTCCACGAGAAATGGTGTGTAAAAACCTACAAATTTTGGCTTGATGGCGTGCATTGAAGCCACAATTTTTTGTTTATTTATTATAAATTGGAGATAACGGTATAGGCCTAGTGCAGAGTTAGGCATAGGCGCACTCATAAGTTTCAATGCCACACTTAAGATGCGTTATTTTGCATTTAATGACTTGGAAAGAACTTCTGTGCACTTAATTTTCAATTGATTTAAAGATTGAATTGTAAGTCAATTGTAAGTACATTATGGTACTGTATAGTTGCAGAATTGTGCACTTCCATTACCGTACGTCTGAGCATTTTTGTTATGCTTGTCATTTTTGTTTTTTTGACGGACCCAAGGTCTTGCTGAAAACGGCCATACTCTGCAGTCCGGTGAGTCAGCCAGTAACGCAAAGCCTAACAGAGCAATACGGTAAGACTAACACACAAGCGTACAAAGTCAGTAGTTAATTACCATACACCTAGTTCTAGTTACCGGTACGGAAACTAATCCAGCACATGGCTAATGACCTTTGCCAGAAGCACATAGGTTTGGCCAAAGGTAATAGAAAAGACAAGGAAAGAGTGTTTTCTATTAACTTTGGTCCAGGTTATTTCACCGAAACCGAAACGACCTTAACTTATTGCTGTATTGCACATATTTTTCACAACTAATTTAGATCATATAATCCGGAGGTACATAATTAGTACATTAAGTTTGTTGTGTGGCTTTACTATTGCTTTTACCAAAACAAGCTCCTTACCATTAGTAAGTCTGGTAGTCAAAATAATTGTTCACTTTATGATAAAATTATGATGTTCGCAAAACATGTTACTTACTTACTACTTTTAGACGTAGAGGTACGTTTAAGCTAACCAGGAGAATTATCTGCAAAGACTATGAACTTTGTCCGTGTTACTATTTTTAGCTCTATGCGCGCTGCTTTTAATTTCTTTTGCAAAATCGTTTTTGAAAACTGGATAATAACTATAAAGTTGTTTTGTTTTCCACACATCAGTAGAAACAAGCTTTGCATTCTTTTGTAGTTGGTTTAAGCTGAAAAACTTAACACGTAGTTCATCGTATGGAAGTTGTCCAGATGAGCTGTCACACTCACCGACCTCCTTTTTTCTTCGTTTTGTGCTAGTCTAATCAGTTTATTGTAATTGGTCGTTGCACTTCAGTCTTTTGCATTATCAAGGGATTGAGCTCTTCGTCTGCAAATAACCCATTTTCTAGTTACTTGTACTTTTATAAAATTCTTATATATTTTTTAGTTTGCTGATATTTTTGATAAAATTTTTAAAAAATAACTTTCGGAAAATTCCCTAACATAAAACCATGTTGAAATTTGTATTCACATTCAATTGAAGAGGAATCGTTTTGTTGTTATAACCTAACTTCTACTTGTATAGAAACGGTTTTTTCTTATATTTGAAGCAACTTGCAGTTATTAAAGAGCTGATATTTACGCTAATTCAAAAAAACTTGCTACACGTATTTTTCGAATACATATGTAGAGAAGAATCTTTGCTCAAAGAACCAAACGGGATACTAAAAAAGTTACCAGAAACAATTCATTCGTAATCTCTACAATCAACATTTTAAAACTCACTTCTACTCAAGTCTATTAGTATGGAAATAACTAGTTGTTGTAAAATTTTTATAGCAATTTACATATTCGGAATGACACCATGGCATTGTTAACACTTGCTCAAAAACGCTTTAAATAAACAATAAAACATGCTGTGATCGTTTCCTTTTATTGTAAAGACTATAAATAAGTAAACTCTTAGATATAAATAAACTTTCACTTATAGTAGTTGCTTTGGAACAGGTCACATGTCAGTTCTTGACCAGTTCTGACCCCACCAGACCGGAGTTGGAGGTAATTGTCCCCAAGTCCTCAAACTTGTAAGTTTCGGGTTTGAGTTTCAGCAGGAATCAGTTTTTTGTTCGAGTCAATTGCCTTAGTTGTGGGAACATGTAGCAAGGAAGAAGGGAAAATAATCCTGAGTTACGTAGTAAGTTAACATAACCTGATAAAAAAGCAAAGTTCATAGCAGATTAGACGCAATTAGCACATTATGTTTAATGCTGTGAAAAGTATCGGTTATTTCAGTCAACCCTGAGTCTTCAAACACAAGTTAAGCTGAAAGTCTTAGACTTAGTACGATGCTTATTAGGCTCGAAGACATGCTATCCCAGCACATTTCCTTGTTTACCAAAGCACAATCTCTTTTTATCTCTTCACTAATTGGTTATCTCTGCACATCGAAATTTGATATGTTTTCCTGTTATTAAAATTCCTGAATAATTTGCCACGATCGCTTTCGACAGCAGCAGTTATCTTGTCGTACTTTTGGAATATTATGACGTGTAAAGCTTTGCGATTAACAGAAACTCTGACGGTCGCTTGCACGTGCCTGTAATCACTATCCGGTCATTCCACGATATGCGGAGTGCGTTTATGACGTACTGAAACCTTACTTCCATGTACTGCAGATGGAAATGATGTTGCGCAATATTAACGATAATGTTATTCATTAAAAGTAAAGTTTGCTCCTCCATTTAAAGAAATTTTAGAGTTTAGACTAACGATGTCTGACTTTTCGACATAACAGAATGTTAACTTAAAACGAAGTCTAAACCGAACCTTATACGACAATTCCTCAATAATTGCGAAAAAACACACAAATAGTGCAAACAAGGGTCATAAAGTGGTTAAAACGTTCAAGGCTTGAAAGTTCATAAATATTGAAATCAATAAACTCCTACTACACATAGCCTACTGTAGTTTACCTGTGTTTGAACAAGTACAAAACGGTGGTTAGTCGCGTTTTCAAATCTCGTATTTGTTGCATGTGACTTTCTTGAATACCTATTGACGTCCTTCTAAAAATAAAGTCGAATCACGTCAACATGAAACGTTGCATTATCCGAAAGTTCGAAACTGCACCTACTTCCGCGATTATAAGCCGCCCTTATTCGCATGAACCATACCAAGTATCATAAAGACACAAAGCAAATATATTGGTCTAGTGTTTAGTCCATAGCCTAGACCTATTAGAACTTGCACTCCATGCTCTGCTGTCAAGGATACGCAGTTAGGTTAGTGACGTAAAGAAAAACTACTCTTTTGGTACATTTGGGTTAAAATATAATTTGGTATTAGGTTTTAAGGCAGACATGTGCAACCAGTGGCCCGCGGGCCGCACTGCGGCCCGCCAGGTTGTTCCGTGCGGCACATCACATTAATCTGTGATTAAATACGCTTGACTGAATTTAGTTTCCTCATCTTCCATCGACAATTATTCACAGTTTTTCAATAAATTGTCGCACTAGTGTGTCGTGGACTGCATTAAATCTATTTCTTAACTACATAAACTGCATAGGAAAGTCGTTTTACGATACTAATTTTTTCTGAAAAATTCATGTGGCCCGCGTTGTCATTCAAAATTTTGTATTTGGCCCTCCAGTGAAAAAGGTTGCACATGCCTGTTTTAAGGTTATTAGTTGAGTTTGATGAACTCGAGAAAGCAAAGTTTAAAGTTAATTAAATTATTTAATACACGACTGAGAGCCTAATTGGGAAATTATTGTACTATCCAATTGTGTGCTTGCGTTTGCTTGAGCGGTAATATACAGCGGTGTCTTTCCAAGATTAGATACAGCGATTGTTTCGAATCGATGCTCTTGGATGTTGTATTGGTTTGAAGTGACAAGATAAGTTTACCAGAAAGCACAAACGCAAGCTTAAATTGGCACCTTTTCAGCTAATAATGTAAAAGTTTTGTTAAGATGGTAATTACTAAACTGTGGTGAAAAATCAACCATACAAGTGTTTAAGTGGATTTGGTGAAACGATTTACCAATGACATTTTGGTAAAACTTCAAAAATTAATGAAAATTGCTTTCGGGGAATGCCCTTAAACAAAACCAAATCATATGTTACAATTTCCACCTCGCAAGGCAAAATGCGCGAATGGTATTACAGTGAAAAAATCAGCAACTGAGCGAGAAACTACCGCGCTCAGCGCTTGCAAGACTCATGACCAGCAGCCGAAGTATGTAAGTAAATAAATAAATGCTATGGAAGTTTCATCAACTTTCACCATTTTCTCGTTCATTGTCTGTGATCGTATTTCTTGTATAACCAGTCTACAACGAGGTTAGTATCTTACTTTTCGCTGCCCACAGTCAATTGCGAAAACAAACAATACATTAACAATTTACACCACAGCAAGGCCAACATTTTCTCGATGACGTTTCTATCACACAATGAGGATGCGGTGTCATAATTTCCTTAAGTCTGTCAGTACCAGCTAAGTACTGGATATTTGAAACTTGAAATACCTTACTTACTGACCCATGTCTTGATACTTGCTTAAACTCTCACTTAGAGTAGCTTCTGTTGCAACTGAGCTAGTGTCAGTCCACGTTTGGTCCTGGCTGGATGCTTACTGTCAGTGATTTATGCTCCCAGGCTTGTAAAATTGCATTTTGTTTATGAACTACTTTGGGTAATTTCTTATTTGACATCTGTCTCACAACAAGGACCAATGAGTTGATGAAATATTGTTAAATTGAGTTGTGCGAGTAACTTTACTGTTTAATGATCGAATTAAGATAACTTTTTATTTGGGACATGATCATATTTGACCATCAACAGGAATCTTCAAATACATTGTTGAATTGAGTAGTTCTAGCATTTCAGTATTTACTTGAACAAATTTGGGTGTTCAACGCAGAAATATGCTTAAAGTTTAACAGCAATTGCCTGTTATTACATTTTCATCAAGAATATGATAAGAATTTTCATTATTTGTTTACCATCTATCATTGCCAAAGGCATCCTTCTTGACAAACTATAAAGCAAACTTAGCATGAAGTTCATCAACAAATTTCATTTTATGGACATGATTGCAGTTGCAGGTAAGTGTGGTGCAATGTGTAGAATCGTTTCCGTTTGGTTTTTAATGGAATGTCAAACTTTATATTGAATTTTCCTTATCTCCGTTGTAGTTATAAATTTGTTTGAAATATTTTTTTATGAAAAACAACCAACCAAAACATTTACCGTTTTGAATTGTTTGCCTGAGGTTGTAGTTATTCATCATTTTACTACGATCATTTTATGTTGATAACAACGGAGTTTTAAATTACGAAAGAACATTTGGGAAAATTGGTGATATGAAGTCATATATTTGTTAAGACTATATTTGGAACTTGTTAAATATGAAGTGGAGTTTGGTATTTCATGAATTGGCGCAAACGGCGCTATTTTTAAACAAGTGCTGTCCAGTTCTGACATTAATTTTTGCTAACTTTTCACGAAGTCATTTTGTAGACTAAATTTACAACGTTGTGGTTTTAACAACGCTGCCCAGCTGTGGTGATAGCAATTACCAGCAGTAACAAATCACAGCTTTTTTTAGACTTTTTTGCAATTTGCAAAATCATTTTGCTGGATTGGAATCTTTGCATGGTCTGTGTGTCTTTCTTTTCAAAATCTTTTTGTTGTGATCTGTTTGAAACTTCTGATCTCGATGTTTTATGCAAGTTGTTGAATACGATATGTGATTTTGTTCCAGCCATGCTGCAAAGTTGTAATGGACAATACATATCAACTCTCACTACACCACACCCTGTACAGGCAACCAACTCCACTGTAGTTATCACTGCTATAGCTTCACCAACACAAAATTCAACA
Organism: Clavelina lepadiformis; assembly: GCF_947623445.1. Taxonomy (NCBI): domain Eukaryota; kingdom Metazoa; phylum Chordata; class Ascidiacea; order Aplousobranchia; family Clavelinidae; genus Clavelina; species Clavelina lepadiformis. The sequence continues at coordinate 24,966,524 of NC_135241.1, forward strand.
GGAAAAAAATGGATTCTATCCTGGATATTTAACAAGGTATTTACAAATTTAAATTTAAAGTTTAAAACGTTGACTTGTTGTCCCAGTGATGCCATCACTGAATATTAGTGTTATTGAGCAAGTTAACGTTTTAGCTTTTTCGTAATTGATCAAACATATTTTTGCAGACACAAGTTGCTCAAGTGGGATATGCTCCACACCCAAATGTTAAAACTTTAGTTGAATCATCTTCCAACTATTCAGAAAGAACCAATGTCAGGTTAATATTAATTTCTCAAGTTTCTAAACCTACAATTGCTTGATTCCCTTGCGTTATCCTGTTTAAAAATTTGCTTAATATTCTGCTGGCTCACATATATGTTTACTCATATCTATATTTTGCAAAGTGTCGCTGTCTTGATAACGATTTGAAGGTTAAACAATTCTAGTTTGTTATACAAAAAGTTTGTCAAAAGTTACGCAAATTATGTAATAATAAGCAGCTTGTAGCCCTTTGCTTAAACTTGAAATATTTTGTCTTTCTTGAATTATTATTTTTATTAGTGCAACTGACATATCAGATACAAGGTTCACCACTCATCTAACCATTTCACACCTGAAAGCTGAAGAAGACGGATACTTGATGGAGCTTGCTGCTAGCAAAAGCATTTCAAAATCTTTGAAGCTTACCATTCGAGGTTTGTTGAAAGTCTTTTGAGTATTTATTCACTCACGGTAATTTATTGATATTTTTATTTTAGTTTGTGGTAACCTGAAAGTGATATTGAACCGATAAAAAAGCAAGAACAGTTTGAAATGTTATGTGTTGTGGTTTCCTTGTTTGCAAATATTTGACAGCAAAAATTCAGCAACGGTATAATTCTCCCTTCGTCAATGCTCAAACACCAATCACATCTTTGTTTATTATGATTAGGGTCTGAACAATTTTCTCATAAACATTAATTAAATTTCCCTTCATGCAGGAATTTTTTTACAGTGATAATACTTCCACATATGCTCAGACTTGAGGTACAGTATTAATATTGTTCATGTACATAAATTGGCACACAAGAAGGATCATGTATGAAACAATTATGTTAATCTTCCGTTGATGCATTGTTGATTAGAAAGCTGTAAAATCTCAACAAGTTGGATTTTAGTCAGGATCAATTTGCTTTGTTAAATTTTTATGCAGTTGTAAAATTGAGTTTTGCAACAATCAGAGTTTTAGCTTGTGTTTGTAAACTAATCATATCATAGTTTTAAAATCGCTTTGATATTTAGTTTTTTATGTTTGGTATTAGAACAATTGTTATTGGTAATTTATTTATAGTTACATAATTTTCAAGTTGATATCGTATGTTTGGTAGTGCTTAATTGATTCATTCTTTTGCACTGGCTGTAGTTCATGGTTCACACAAGTCTACACTGTAGTTCAATTGGAAAATATGTGTGCAATGTTACCAATTATGGACCTTTTGTTATAGTTAACTGGATAATTAATTCAACACAGATTGCCACGAATCACTATCAGATGGGGTTAAAGTGAATGCAATTTCCAGAGTATTCAACTCACCAGGAAAGTTTGCATGTTCTAATGGAGGAGACTTGTTTTACTCAAATGGTACAATGCTGACATCTAGTGACACTACTTGTCTGGAATCAGCAGAATGGAGTGGTCAGGATAATCTGCAATGTTGGACAGGTTATTTGGCAGCAATTGTTATTTTTTTGTATTTTAAAAAAAGTTGTCATGTGTGCAAAGATATCATAGGCAATACAGTTTACATTATTTTCTATTTGTATAGCTTGGACTAAATTATTTTCATGTTTTTGGTTTATCATTGTTACAATACGGTTCATTAAGAACAAAACATCCAATAATTAGCTTGAACTGAGTACAAGCACCTGATATCCAGTTAAATTTCACACGTTTTATATCTACATACGTTTAAAATTTAAATTGGTACTTCTACTGTCTTATCATGGTGTGTAAAACATTAGCTTGTTTCATGACAAAGTTTGCTTGGGTCCAGTTGTAAGTGTGATGGTTGTTTTAAGCAATTTTACGTCGTGTAATAATTAAAAGTATGGTTGGATGAGACCAGTAGTTTTAAAAACCTCCATCTCTAAAGTGGCGTTGTTAAGGCCAGTGTTAAGGCCAGTGTAATCTACATCACTGGAAAGTTTTTTTTTATTTGAAATTAACAGTAACTTTCTATTTGCACTTCTTGTAATATGATGCTATGCTTTATCATTGCACATGAATAAATGTGCAATAGTAGCTGACTAGTAAACTTTTTCCTGAAATTAATTTGCATGCACTTCCATAATTCCTGTACAACATGTAAATAAGATGCATGCATCACTAAATCAATGTATCAAGTGTTTAATGTTTTTCTCCTACTTGTTGGCAGTATTATATTATATATTGTGAGCTGTTGTTGTAATTAGTTCACATGCATTGATGATTTTCTGGTAGTGGAAAGTTACTAAAATAAAGTTTTGTTAAATTTAACTTTTTTATCCAGCTCCCAGTGTATCCCTTTCAAGCAGTTTAATTATTAAAGGCAATAAACTGACGGTGATTGAAGAAAATGATATGATTCTGACTTGTAGTTACAATGATGTCATTCCTGCTGGAAATACTTCTCAATTTTATTTTGGAGGAAAAGGCAACACTAAGAGACAGGCGAGTTACTTTTAAGAATGTGTATTAGCATATCTACTGAGAATATTAAGCAAAGGTATTTTACATACATTTGTTGCATCCCCTATTTTTAAACATTACTCACACTCGTCACTAACATAGGGTCAAGCTTTCATATTGTCTTCATTGCAAAGAAGTGACAACAACAAAGTAGTCTCATGTCAGGCTGTCACTCCTTATACTGATGTCCATCCTGGAAGTGGAAGGTCGTCAGAAATTAAACTGGATGTCTTATGTAAGTATTATTAATTATGATATAAAGATGACTGTGCTATGTTTATGGGGTGTCACTGTGTTTATTGTTTGTTCGAAGTGTGTGTAAATCTTGATATTTGTGTATCAAACAAAGACAAGTGCGTACAAGCTGAGATATTTTTTGTACTTTGTCTGTTAAACAAACTGTGTAATGAATATCAGATATCAACAAATATCAATTTTGCTAATTTTTATTTCTTTAGTTCTTCATTGTTGTTTATTTTCAAACAGTTAAACAACTTAGTCTTGTGGGCTCTGTGTATATGTTGTTTTGTGTAATTTCGGTCAAAACAATACTTTTCATTTTAAAAAATTTAGATTTAGTTGATTGGAAATGTTTGCTTTTACGCAAGCGTTGAGATTATTGAATTTTTATTTTTGTGATTTTTATGGTTTCTGTTACTTGCTGATATGCATCAAGCAAATCTACTGAATATCACCTAAATCATTTGGACCTTATTGTATTAAGTTTACAGAAATTTAACTTTTTTACAGATAAACCTAAAACAGTTGTCATGAAAGTGAAGCTTTCCAAATACACAATCCCCACTAAAGATGGATATCTTTTAAGATCAAATAAAAAAGTTTCCATAACGTGTAACCCCAGTAAAGCCAATCCATCACCAATTTGTACCTGGAATTTTCCTTCAGTTAAGTCTACACCAATCAGTTCAACCCAAGGTTGCAAAATATCTCACCATCTCAGTCAATCAAGCCTGGTCTCTTGCATTGCTCAAAACAGAGCTGGTTCAAGTTTAAGCAATAATCAAACCATCACCGTGGTTCCAAAGAAACGTAAGTAATAGAATATCTTGCAGTGATAATTTTAAAATTGCCTAATTAATTACTCCATGCAAAGACGGTGTCTGGCAACTCTGAGATTTTGACACATTTTAGTTATTCTTATTTTTAGTTTTCATTATAGATATTTTTATTTATTTGGACTTCTTTGACAGAACAATTTGACAGACTGGCATGTTTTCTTTGTCTGTTGTTTTAGGAAAACTTGAATTTATTGTCACTGGGAAGAACGTCACAAAAACTGATGGGATAGTGACATCATATCTTGGGAATATTGTTACTTTTTCATGCAGCGTTGGCTTTAGTGATCAACTTAATACAACGTACAAGTTACGTGCTGGTGAAAGGTGCTATAACAAGCAGTCCTTTGACTTGACATTGAAGCCTTCTAATACTGGGAATTATTCCTGCACAAGCATGGATAGCTTTGGAACTTATAGCGCATCAATTTATCTTGATGTTCTGTGTAAGTATTTAACGTTTTCTTGGAATGATATTTTTGCTATTTGCTAATTAGATAAAACGACTTACTTTGAGATGGTTTCGTTTTATGAAAGAAAGTGAAGCATCATAATCACAAAGCATGATACTTCCTTTTATTTGGATTTTATTGGCATTGCAATAAAGGTGTTTCCTTTGCATTAGGAATAATGTGCAATCATGCATGCTATCAATGAACAGAGGAAACTTTAAAGGGGAAATTATTGTTTAAAGAATAGTTACACAGCATGTTAATAATTTAACTCAGTTACCATCTGAACTGTAAAGGGTCTTCTAGTTTGCTCTGTAATGGCTTGCTTCTTCAATCTTAATGTCCTCATATGCCAGTCATACTGTTCTTCATTAATGTCTTATTTTGTGTCATTTGTCTGCTCGTTTGTGACCTCATAAGGGCACCTCGCTGAGTTGCTTCATTCAATTAAATGACCGCGACTGATAAGGTTGTGTCGTTGTTGCCAAGTACTAACATTTGCATGAACATGTGGGTAGGTTAAGTTTGAGCCAAGTTGAGTGCCTACAGCTCAAATTGTGTTCTAAAGATGTTTTTATTGCGCTTTATTTCTGCAAGGGCTTTGACTATTTATTCAACTACTTATGACGCACTTAGCATGTAGAAAACAAATTTTATCCCTGCATGATTGTTTGCGTAATTATCATGGACCAACCACTAGTATACAAATGTATTCATGTTTGCCTAATGTTCACTTAAACTTGCTGAAATGCACTAAGTAGTGTCTCTGAATATATCCTGATTAAGTTGGTCTCCTAGTTATAAGCTGTTTGTTATCGCAATTTACAATGTGACATTACAACTTGTTCTACAGATGCACCAGACACAGTTACCAGCAAAATTGAGCTTTCTCAATACACAATCCCTACTAAAGATGGATATCTTTTAAGATCAGATAAAAAAGTTTCCATAACTTGTAACCCCAGTAAAGCCAATCCATCACCAACTTGTACCTGGAATTTTCCTTCAGTTACATCTAAACCAATCAGTTCAACCCAAGGTTGCAAAATATCTCACCATCTCAGTCAATCAAGCCTGGTCTCTTGCATTGCTCAAAACAGAGCTGGTTCAAGTTCAAGCAATGAACTAAACATCACTGTGGTTCCAGAGAAACGTGAGTAGTAGAATATCTTGCAGTGATAGATTTAAAATTGCCTAATTAATTACTCTATGCAAACATGGTATCTGTCAACTCTGAGATTTTGACACATTTGAGATATTCTTATTTTTAGTTTTCATTATAGATATTTTTATTTATTTGGACTTCTTTGACAGAAAAATCATACAGACTGGCATGTTTTCTTTGTCTGTGGTTTTAGGGAAACTTGAATTTATTGTGACCGGGAAGAACGTCACAAAAACTGATGGGATAGTGACATCATATGTTGGGGAAATTGTTACTTTTTCATGCAGCATTGGCTTTAGTGATCAACTTAATACAACGTACAAGTTACGTGCTGGTGAAAGGCGCTATAACAAGCAGTCCTTTGACTTGACATTGAAGCCTTCTGATACTGGGAATTATTCCTGCACAACCAAGGATAACTTTGGAACTTATAGCTCATCAATATATCTTGATGTTCTTCGTAAGTATTTCACGTTTTCTTGGAATTATATTTTTGCTATTTGCTAATTAGATAAAAGGACTTACTTTGAGATGGTTATGTTTTATGAAAGAAAGTAAAGCATCATAATCACACATCATGATACTTCCTTTTATTTGGATTTTATTGGCATTGCAATAAAGGTGTTTCCTGTGCATTAGGAATAATGTGCAATCATGCATGCTATCAATAGGCAGAGGAAATTTTAAAGTTGAAATTATTGTTTAAGAACAGTTCCACAGCATGTTAATAATTTAGCACAGTTACCATCTGAACTGTAAAAGGTGTTCACGTTTGCTCTGTAATGGCTTGCTTCTTCAATCTTAATGTCCTCATACGCCACTCATACTGTTCTTCATTAATGTCCTTTATTGTGTCATTTGTCTGTTCGTTTGTGACTTCATAAGCACACCTTGCTGAGTTGCTTCATTCAATTGAACGACCGCGACTGATAAGGTTGTGTCGTTGTTGCCAAGTGCTAACATTTGCATGAACATGTGGATAGGCTAAGTCTGAGCCAAATTGAGTGCCTACAGCTCATTACATACTGAAGATGTTTTTATTGCGATTTATTTGTACAAGGGCTTTGACTATGTATTGCACCACTTATAATGCATTTTGCATGTAGAAAACAAATTTAATTTATCCCTGCATGATTGTCTGTCTAATTATCATGGACCAACAGCTAGTACACAAATATATTCATGTTTGCCTAATGTTCACTTAAACTTGCTGAAATGATTAAGTTGAGCTGTTTGTTATCGCAATTTACAATGTGACATTATAACTTATTCTACAGATGCACCTGATACAGTTACCAACAAAGTAGAGCTTTCCAGATACAAAATAGTTGCAGAAGATGGATATCTTTTGAGATCAGATGAAAATCTCACCATGCAGTGCATAAGTGAAGCAAATCCATCTCCAACTTGCACCTGGACAATTTTTTCACTGAACTCGCAATCAGATATCTCAATCCCCGGCTGCAATATAAGTTATAATCTTGATCAATCAAGTTTAATTTACTGCACTGCTGAAAATGAAGCTGGTTCCAAGTCAAGCAATGTTCAAACTGTCACTGTGGTTCCTGCACAGAGTGAGCAAGTTTTTTCATTTTGCAATCGATAAAATCGACTATTTTATGCAAATGCAAGGAAATGTAATTTGGTGGACAAGTATTTTGTTTATTTTTTTAGGGAGTCTTGAATTCAAAGCAACTGGCAGCAACATCACAAATACAGGAAGATTCATCACATCATATCTTGGAGAAAATGTGGCCTTCTCCTGCAGCATTGAGTACAGCGATCGACTTAATACAACATTTCTCTTGAAACGTCCTGGTAGAAGGCACACAACTGGAAAATCCTTTGCACTGTCATTGGAATCTTCTGATACAGGAAACTATTCCTGCACAACCGAGGACAGCTTTGGAAGTTACAGCTCATCAATATATCTTGATGTTATTTGTAAGTTTAAGGTGTTTAATAGCAGGCATGGTTTTGTTTTTGATACCTTTGTGTATGATGATTACTCACAAAGTGTAGTGCATATTTTTTGTGAAATTTTTAAATAAATTTCATAATTTGTTTTGAAGATTTTTGTTGTGTAACATCACGTGTTAAACATTTACATTCTGAGAATGCATAGATAATTATAATTTAATAGTTGGTGCTAATCACTTAAGTTGATTTTGCAGTTTTTAATTTTGTTTTTCCAATCTGTTTTGCTGAATTTATAGAAAATCTGGTGCACTATGAATCTTAACAAAAACATATTTGTTTTTGTGTGTTTGTAATCTTAACATACGCATGTTTTTAATTTTTAAGTTTTTTTTTGAGACGAAAGTTGGTCATTAAACATCATCTGAATGGTTTTCATATCAATTTTAGCCAAGAATTATTTCTCTTCTGTTCTCCTGTTCGATGAAAACATGTAAGCTTGACCATAACATGTGTTTCATTACCTTATGATAACAAATATTTTATGTTTAATTAAATAAAAGCACAAATTTTTATCTTTATTTCTTCCAGACACTGCTCGACAACATGAAGGTATCACATGCAATTGGAATGTCAATGAAAGTGGAAGCTGTGTTGTTGTGTTTTGCTCAAATCCAAAGTCTCAATTTGTTTTATTGACCAAAAATGGTGTGTTTCACTTGGCACAGGCTTATTGTATTTTTAAACAGGTTATTGGTGATAATTATTAAACATGTTTTCCAAATAATTACACAGATTTCTTGAATTGGAATTGCATTGATTCCCTTTTCACGCTTTTAAACGTCTCTATAACTTGTCTCGGAACAATTTGAAAACAATCTAAAACAGTAAAAACAACAAATTTGGAAACATCTGCGTTTTAGTTGTTTGTGTCTGCCTCATACTTTTTATTTTTGCTGCATGTAAATTTGTTTAGTTCAGTGTCAAATCCTAAAGTTTTATAACTTTAACCTTTTTTCCAGATTTACCAGTGACACATGATGGGTCAACGACCATACAGTCTGATGGTGATCAACAAACTTTCACCTTCAGCAAAACTGAAGTAGATTTTTTCGAAAATCAAACCGACATGTTTAAGAAATGTTAAAATTAAAGTCACATTTGCAGACGATCAACTTTTAACAAGCGTTATGTAGTTCAGTGAATGTTAGTTGTAAAATTTATTTTACCTTTTTAATATTTTTATTTATAGGTGCTTAGTTCAGACAATGGAACATATACACTCACTGTCAGATCCTTAGATAATGAGTCTTTTCCTGAAAATGCTTTGATTAACTTCACCATTGTAGTTGCTGATGGCCCTTTGGTCGACTCAGGCATTGCTTGGCTTCAACCTGTAATTATTGGTGGCTCTGTTGTTGGTGTATTTTGCTTATGTGTCATGATTTTTGTGATTGTGCAATGGAGGCGTGGAGCTAAGAAAACAGGCAAGCTAGTTTTTCAAGAACAATTAACTATCCTACATTTGTTAACTCTTCACTTCTTAACTTTTTAAACGTGTGCTTTCTTGCTTTATTCGATATACCGTTATGTTTGTAGTTAACAAACAGTTTATCAGCTGTTAATTGTTTTGTATTACAATGTAAACCTAATCCGTTATGTTAGATATTAGCTTATCGATCCTTTTAGACCATTTATGACATACATCTGTAGCTTTTATAATTTGGTGTTCACTTATAGTCATAGTGGTAGGCAGAATAATTTTTTTGGTCTTACATTGTGAACATTACTGTCAGTGGATTATGTGCAAATCTTGTTAAGTATATGAAATAGCACAACGCACAGTTATTTTTATGTCAACATTAATTTTGATAGGTGGCGTAACACACGCAAACCCAGCATTTAATGGAGACTCTGGTATGTGCCTTTTAAGTAGATAATGGTAGCTGACTACTTTAACTTGGCTGAATATTTTAGTGTTTGTTTTAATTGCTTTGGACATTTTTAACTAACATTGCCATTAGTTTCTGCTTGCTTAAAGCATAATCTTGTTAAACTTTTTGTTTCATGTTTAACATGACCTTAACCATACTCAAGGTAATGCAACAAATTCAGTTTTGCAAATGTACAAGTGTTGTTTAAGAGATGTCTGTGTCAATAACAGAAGTGGGAGTTGCGATTTATGGAAATTATAAATAAAATAAAAATAAATGCAATACAAATATCATAATAATAATAAACAGTCACAAATATAATAATAAATAATGCAATAAACGCAATATATACTTGCTAATGTAAGATAATTTTAACAACAGACATTTCTTGTAAAAACTTTTATTACATGGATATTGACTAGTTGAATAGGGAACTAGGAAAACCAACTCAGTACCAATGCTGCTCGATTTTTGTTTTTCTGGTCTTAATCAACTAATTTTGTACAATTCAGTTTCTTTGATGTGTATTTACAACATGTACGGTGTGAAGCTGATCAGACAAATGTTTAAAAAGTGTATTATACTGTAAACTATTTAAAGCCCATTGTTGTGTGATTGGCTTTCTAGAGAATGTGTTTTGATGTGTTAAAGTTACAGCTGAAGTAACTCCATAATGTAAATTATTTTGCGATTAGATGAAAAAGAAGAAAGAATAAATCCACTTTATGGATCATCAGAATCTCCTGACCAGGTTGAAGCTGCCTATGCCGAGGTTGACAAGAAGAAGAAGAAAAAGAAGAAAGGTTGAAATCTAATCAATTTGTTACATGTTACGTCATAAAAGCATTACTGAAGCAGGTTTATATATAAGCTTTAGTACCACAAATAATTTTGCAGCATCTTCCAGGTTCATCAGAGAAAGAGGAAAAAGTGAACCCACTTTATGTTTCATCGGACCAACCTGAACCGACAGAAGCTGCTTATGCTGAAGTGGATAAAAATAAGAAGAAAAGTAAATTGTTGATTTCAAGTCATTAATTGTGTTGTGTGTGGCTGGTGTGTTGAAACGTTCATGTTGTGATTTAGAACAATCAGCGAAAGAAGAGAGAATCAATCCTCTGTATGAAACATCATCCTCACAAGATCAAGTGGAAGCCGCTTATGCTGAGGTTGATAAAAGCAAAAAGAAACGAAAAGCTTTTCCTCAAGGTGAGAGCCTTCTCTTCGCATTGTCCAATGCGGCTTGCAGATATTTTTCCTTTCTATCACAATTTATAAATCAATGCTTGGTTTAACTGCACTGGCTATATGCAAGTTGAAGAGTCATCCAACGCAACTTATGCGGAAGTGAACAAACCACAGAACAAAAAGAAACCACCGCTACCGAATAGAGCAAATACCGCAGGTATGGTAATGAGGAGACTTCCAAATTAAGTTGAAACAAGGAAGTAATTACCATAATTTAGCTCATTTGTGTAGAGTCTTATTCTTTGACGCTGTATATTGTCGAAGAGATTCCAATGCTTAACTGCTGCAGATACTTTTATTATACAAGCTGTTAATTTAATGCAATAACTTAATTTGTCAAATTGTGTTTTACAGGATCGAATGAAAAAGAAGAAAAAATAAATCCACTTTATGGATCATCAGAATCTCCTGACCAGGTTGAAGCTGCCTATGCTGAAGTTGACAAGAAGAAGAAGAAAAAAAAGAAAGGTGGTAACGTTTTCAAATTCATGTATTAATTGATTCAGTCACTTATTTTTAGCAGAAAATTTAATTCCTACACATACCAAAGGAGCTTTAGGTAGAAGGTTATTAATTATTATGCACAACCAGGTTCATCAGCGAAAGAAGAGAGAATCAATCCTCTGTATGAAGCATCATCCTCACAAGATCAAGTGGAAGCCGCTTATGCTGAGGTTGATAAAAGCAAAAAGAAACGAAAACCTACTGCTCAAGGTGAGAGTCTTCTCAGTTATTTGGCTGATGTCTTGTGATGAGGTGAATACTTAAACAAGAATCATGTCCCACATTGATTTTAGACTGCTAGGTTTTCTCCTTGCTGTTCGCAAACTGTTATTTACATATCTCATTTCTATGTAGATGCGACACGAAATGAAGCTACGCCCAATGCAACTTATGCAGAAGTGAACAAACCAAAGAAGAATAAGAAGCCACCTCCACCAAGTAGAGCAAACACTACAGGTATGTTAATATGGTGTTTGATTTATTTCTTCCTCGGCCAGGAATGTCATTTTTTTTAAGCTTTAAGGTTTTCTCATGTAAACCCTTTATCATCAAGTATCTCGTTTCTACACAGATGCAACACAAGTTGAAGAGTCGTCCAATGCAACTTACGCGGAAGTGAACAAACCAAAGAAGAAAAAGAAGCCACCACTACCGAGCAGAACAAACACTACAGGTAGGTTTTACAAGTTGTTTATTTAACTTCTGCTCTGTGCAGGAGAATATGTTCCACACAACTCGTGCATATAATTCTCCTTCCAATGGTGCTATGCAACTGATTTAAAATCAAGAGGTTTCGGAAAATAATGTGAGCATTTTATAAATACATGGATTGACAACAGGGCTCATAGTTTATGGCCACATAGCAGCTTTATTTAGCCCAAACTGTTTTGCTAAAGCAGAACTTTTCTGATGGCATATTTGCATAGGTTGGGATGCGACCAACGATGACGTGGTGCTGCATGGATGGTCGCCCACAGTGAGTATATTATTAAAGCATATCTTGCATTTTCTTAATTGAAATCAGCCCAGCTCGATTTAATTTGTTGCTTACGATGTAACTTTAACAATTAATTCTCCTTTCTCTTTGAACACGGTTAAATTCCTGTGTATTTCTTGTTGGTTTAACAAAGTTATTTGCTTTAGCCAAACTAAGCGGAATCACAAAACAATAAAAGCGATTATGAAGATATCATTTCAGTAAGTGGCCCAACAACGTTAACTACAAAAGCATTTGCACACTTAATCGATTGAAGTGTAGTAATAGTAATACAGTAGAATTCGCCTATAGTGACACCTGAAGGGACCGCGGAAAAAGTGTCACTATAAGCGAAGTGTCACTATAGACGAAGTCAAGGTAAAATGGCCGCAGATGACTTCAGTAGAACTCGCATATAACGGGCCAGTTGGGACCAGCGAAATTCATCCGTTAAATGCGATATCCGTAAAATACGAGGTATTTTACATTATTTTCCTCAAAGGGACTGGAGAATTGGACTGAAAGGGACTGGAGAGACACAACTAGTTTTTTATATCTAGCCATTCGAAACCACTGCATAGATGCTCATCTACATCTTCAAAATTGTGCCCTCTTTGCCTTTTAATTTGAGCGTAACACCCGCTTTCATACTCTGAAATTATGGCATCCGAGTTTTCGCACATCTTAATAATGGAACTTCTTGGCATTCCCAAGCGGTCTGCAACATACTTTTTGCTACGCTCTCTTTCTGCAGCTTTCACGACTTCATATCTTTCTTTCAACGAATACGCTCTTCTCTTTAGTGGCATTGTATGAAACTTAGAAATTTGTGCTAGAATGCTAGATCGACAAACTATACAATGACAGTCAACCTGGCTTATGCGGAGAGAACTGAGATCACAACTCACAAGAACAAAAGCCTGGAACTAGCCTAGCAGCCACAGTAGCCTACGCTTTTATTACATCACAATTATGAAGTCTGCTCATAAACCTTTTCTATCATCTTGCTTGCGCATGGATAAAGTACATATTATTGCATCACAAACTAATGAGTGTCCTTATACAGAAATTTTTGAGCCCAAGGGACAGAAATGTGGTGTCACTGTTAGCAAAGTGTTCTTATAAACGAAGTCACTATAGGCGAAGTCATTTCTATGCAAAACATATGGTTTGCAAACGGGACTTTGCAACAGGTGTCACTATAGGCGAAGTGTCACTATAGCCAAAGTCACTATAGGCGAATTCTACTGTATTACTAGTAATATTATAATAATATATAATATAATAATAATATATTACACAGTAATATTCAGACAATATTGTCAAGCGCTTTTGTCTTATATATGTAAGGAGTGAACTTCATACAAAATGTTGAGTTAACTGTTTCCTTTCTTTCTATAGATTAGTCATGATATGCAACATGATAAACATTTGAATCAGTTTGAAACTGGTCGGTTCTGATGTCAACCTGCACTTTTGCCCAGTTGTGTGATGTCCGATCTATCGCGTTGATGTGTATTGCTAAATATACAGAGTGAAGCCGTTAAAGCTACTTCAGGATGTAGCTAATAGTTGAGAAAGCATCTCTTTTCATAAAAGCCGCAACTCTCTGAGACTGGACCTCTTGCGCCTCTCGTGGATTTTTACCACATTTTGAAATCTTTGTTAGAAATTATTTTGTGCTTACAAGCAGAAAGTTTTTTCACTGAAGTGAGCTGCGGAATTTTCCTTCGATATGGTTTATAATGCTGTGATGTATTTTGTTTGGAAATGATGAGATTTCCTCGTTATTAGTTCCTTGAATGGATTTTCTGATTATTTTAAGCAAACAAGTGTATAATTGTATTTTTTATTTGACTTTTTTGGCTTCATCGGCGCGTACTAATCGACTCAGTTATGTTTGTAGCTTTGTATAAATTGATTTATAATTGAAATAAATCCCTTTAGCTAAATGTCGCCTCCACTTGCAATTTAGCCGCACTTTCGTTGCGCGATCAACATATTTGGCATCACTGCAATAGTATTTGAACTCGATTGTTGCCAAGATGTGTTTATATGTGTTGCAACTTTTATTGTGTTTTGTCACTTATATGCAGTTTATTGTTGTGTGAATAAGTTTTATTAGAACGCAATCTTGCACTAATTTGATGTGATAAAGCCCACATTGCCACTGTTGTGAATGTTTCAGGCACTTTATGAATGTTTATGAAGCCTGCAATGTTTTATGTTACAATTTATCCGTTCAATCTAATTTTATTGCAGTATTTCCTTTCAGTTTGAGAAGCTGTGCTGTTCTTTAAAAGCTTAACACTAGAAGGACGGCAATTTTCGTATACCTAGAAGGACGGAGTGCGTCAATTGACGCAAAAGGTCAAAACGGCGCAAATCTAACGTTTTTTGTTGAGAAAACTGTGCTGTTGCTCAGAAAAAACTACTTCTATCGCATGTCCGCTTTGTGCATTTTAATTAACAAAAGCAATCGCATTGAAAATACAAGCACTTGTGTCCAAACACTTCTGTTTCACGCAACTCCTTTTTCTTCTTGCACTCTTCCGGGACTTCTCTCCTGTTCTGGCGCATTGTCCCTACGAGGCTGCACTTCTTTTCCGCAAGTCGCAACGCCAGGTCAAGTGAGGTGAAAAAATTATCGCAAGTGACGTTGTAACCTCCTTGAAAAAGCGGAGCCATGAGTTTCAGTACAACGTCGGTGGGCACACTCACGTGGGGGCTCCTTGCGTCATCTTTTCCAACGTAAGGAAAACCGTTGAATAAATATTTGTTTTCAACGTCAACTGCCAGCCAGAACTTTAGACCAAACTTGTCTGGTTTATTGGCCATATATTGGATGAACTTGCAGCGTGCCTTACATGGCAATAGTTGCTCATCCACAGTTATCTTCCACTGTGGAATGAATGCTTTTTGGCAGTTTGATATAAAACTGTTCCAAAGTTGTGAAGCGAGTGCAAATTTATCATGCAATAGATTCCTACGACTTTCCGTCTTCAGATCGAAGCGAAGGAATCGTATGAGCTCCAGAAGCCTGTCTCTTGCCATGGTTTGGGAAAACATCGGACATCCCCACGACCTCCCCCACAAACTCTTCACAGGGAAGTTGCGCCCTCCTATCACGCCACGAGCAACCACCAAGCCGACGAATTTATCTAATTCATCTAATTTACCTAAATAAGAAACTCTTACTACACTTACGCTTCGATAAACTTCAAAAATTCCGAAATTAGGCTGCGCTTGTGACGAAACTACTCTGTTTTGCGGAAAAGTCGACTTGCATAGTTTGTCGACACGTTTGTTACACCCCTGTGTTGGCAGCTGTGACCTAATTCGATAAACCTGTAATTATCAGCAGAAAGAAAACAATGCTCTCTATCGCGAGAACTGGTTTTTGTACTGTGAAGTAACAATGCGTCAATTGACGCGCCCCGTCCTTCTAGGTAGTGACCACGTTAATTATCTCTACCGGTAAAATAAAAAATTCATATTCATGGGTTAGTTACCTAACACTAATGTAGGAAAAGTCAGGAAATATCACGGTTTTGCGATGCACCACTTAAAAGTTATAGATGCACTTAGGTTGAAAATGCGTCAATTGACGCGCCCCGTCCTTCTAGTGTTAAATATACAATGCGATTGTTTCATTGTATTCAACTTCCTGTGTGAGGTTAAATATAGAACTGAAATTTTATGAATGAATTAAGCATCCTGTTTGTATATTTCGTGTTGCTCGAATAAGAAGTAAAACCGCGGTTGGTGTCGCTCGACTGTGCGAAGCAAATTATGAATAGGTAGTTACAATGACCCTCTGACGTCACCACGATAATGCCTTGTGTTACGTAATACACGTTATTTACGGTTGAAAGTTGAAAGGAAACAAGAAAGCAGCCAGCCAATCAACATACAGAGCACGATAACATCACAGCTGTCGTTTACGTCATTACTCGCCGTTCCTATCTCTATGTACGAGATATGGTCCGTTGATGGACGATTAGACCAATTTACTCTTCCCATTTATAACTGAATAATGTATATCCTATGCCATGACTTACATGCTGTGCACACACTGTGTTTATATGTATGTATATAATATAATGTTGCTGCACAAGCCTACATCGTGAAGGGTCGCTTTTCACTTTAATGACCCCAGTGCCTCTGCTGTAAACTCTGTGAGGAATCTTCCCGAAAACATCGTTCATTATTCATTATAAGTTTGTCAGCTCGATCACGAAGGAAGCGACTTAAATTCTTAGGCTTGCTTCGGCCTAGTAGAGTCTTGCTTACCTTTGTCTTTGTCTTCGCCTACGTTAGCCGACTGTTTATCTTCCAAGAGTGACGTATCTTTTGTAGAATCTTTACTCTTATTTTACCTAGTTCAGTTACTGTAATTGTTTTTTTAAGGACATTGTTATAGTTTTCAAAGTCGAGATTACCAATCATCCACAAACACTTACTTGGCAACATATCAACAAACTACCGCAAGATAGCGCGTTTGTGACAAAAAAAACAACATATACCAGTCTCGCCGTGCAGGAAATATTTTTGTGTAGTCGTGTTGTCCTGTACATGTCAGTGGCACGAAAATATCCTGTATTTCCTCAAATGTTGATGAAAGTGATGCAGAATGAAAATCCTTTTAAAACTGATTTAATTCAAGTTAAAAATAAGCACAAAGGCAACAACGATGCTACAGAGACTTTATCTCTTCTTGAGAGCATCATGATGAAGTGTGTGAATCAGGATCCATTAAAGCGGTCGTCGACGTTCGAGATACGGGATCAACTTCAACAGCAACTGAAGGGCATCAAACACACATTTAACATCACAATTAATATCATTTAATGACTACGTCTGGGATCTGTCGTTCACATTTGTACAATTCTCTACTTTATTTTCACTAATTTTAGATGAACCAGAACATTTTGCTGATTCAGGAATAGACGAAGAACAAACGGTTTCTGGGAAGAGTCTTTCAAATCCCACCATAAAAGCAAGACCAAAGGAAAAACCGAAACCAGCTCCTGGTTAGCGGTTCATTATTAATTAACTAAATAATAATTGAGTGTGTTTTGAAGAAGAAAATCTGAACAGATTCCCATTGAAATATCGGTTGCCGATTTCATATGAAACCTAATGCATATGCAAAGTGAAAACAAACACCAATAATTTTATTGACAAACCGTTCGGTTGCAAAAAAAACTGTTTATTGTGGCCCTTTTTTACAAAACTGTTTTCAGAAATTATGTTAACATTTTTATTGTGGCCGGTTTTACCCAACCCAGGCTTGCCTCAGAATGACCGGGTTTAGCTGTGTCTAGCATTAGATGCTGGCACACACCAGGTAGTTTATATTTGGTGTAGGGCCGTAATGAAACGTCAGTTTTGCACATCAGTTATATGTTTCTTTATTAATGATTGTTTCGAATGTTACAATATGTTAATGTTTAACTCTTTTACAGGCTATGACCACATCCAAGCACGAAAACGGGCAATAAATAACTTGTTGAGTCAAAACTGCTCTCGCTTGTCAAGACAACTTTATTCTCTCACGACCAAGCAATAACTTTGGGATCTGACATCATCAAATTGGTAGAAGCTCTTCTGCAAAGGAAGTTCTCCATTGTGCTGATTAGTCTGCTGGAAAGTTTTAGTTTCTTACACAAGTGGATCAAACAACCTGATGCTAAAATAGAGTTGGTTAGACAATATATTCGCAGGTGACTGCGTCATAATACCCCACGCTCAACTTTGAAAGAAAACAATATTTTCTAAACTGCTGTTGAGTAAATATGAGTAATGTATTTATTATATATTTTAAAAATGAATAATGTGCTCGTATTTACTCAACTGGTGTTTAGTAAATACGAGTAAAGTATGTTGCCCTCTTGTTGGTGTTAGAATGTTTTCTAAAGTATCTTTTGTTTTAGATATATGTTTTTTTATATGAATATGTTAACTAATAACAACATCCGGCTTATTCTCTTGTTTGAGAAAACTTGCATAGAATGAGGCAAAGATTCTTTTATTCAAGTTTATTTCAATCATCGACTCTTGAAGAGACAACCTAAAACACACATCAGTAGATTCAGCATCAAAATACATCTAACTTATGTAAAACACAATGACTTTTAAATTGTTTCACAATAGACAACGACTTTAGCTAGGACTGAATGTTTATATCAAAGCCTTGCGCTTCTTGTGTTGAGCAAAACCAATTGAATGATGAGGGTTGTCGGAAATCTTACTCAATGGATTTACTTTGAGTGCCGCAGGCTTCTCGTTGGCTGAAAGCATCCGCAGATCTATGTTTAAGTCAACATCGTGAACACCAAAAGGATCTTCGGACATGTGCTTTGGTTGTGCAGCGACAGTTGCTATTTCATGCTCCACTAACTATCAAATATGTTGTTCCAAATCGTTCGATATTGCTCATTCAACGACCTATACATCCATTATTTTGATTAATTTAAGACCAAGTTGAAAATAAGCAAAGTGTTTGACCCGCTTGGAATAACCAGCGTTGGATTGCACCAGACCATACAATATGGTCGCCATGATGAGAAAGTATAACAACCGCATGCAAGTTCCGAACCCACAACAGCAAACTTTCGTTTGTTTAATTTGTTCAAATGAGCTTGCTACAAATACTGCTGATGTCATAGATGTCAATAGATGGAGATTTTGCGTTTCTACAAATACTTAAATTAACTTTTCGTACACTTTGAATCGTCATTGATAACCTTGTAGCAAATTACCCCAAAACATAAAAATATTTACAATTTTCACAACTATTTGTTCAACGCTTTTCAAAAGTAAAATCTTCATTTCAAATAAAAGCGTTTCAGTGGTTACAAGCGTTTAAAATGCGTACATATACGTTATTCATATAATGCCTAACTCCAAACATGACTTTAACTCGCTACAGTTTGTGTGAAATTTCAGGGTCGGGTTTAAAAGCGACTTAGAATTATAAATCGAATTAAATATTTCCATTTTATGATTGTCAGGGATGTAATTTTTTTATCAGCAAAGACGTTTGAAGTCGGCATCGACGTTTCTGCCTCGCGGCACATTCCAACCAGTTCCCGGTTTTACTTATCTTTGCGTGCTCATGTTAGACTGTGCACAGTAGAGTTGTTTAGGGTCTTGGTGATTTGGAGTTTTATAACAACCATTAAGGATTCTGTACATAGTCAGTAATTATTGGAAAGATGCAGATAATGATGCTCATTAATCACCTTAGGTTTGATTTAAGTAGAACGACTTGCAAATAACAAACTTCAATTATTAAAACATTTGTAATTTTTGTTGAAATATTTGTCAGCAAGTTGTTCAACGACAGCTATGAGTTGCCTGGTAATAAACATCATGTCCGAGAAATGACAAAGAATAAGCAAACAAAACTTAAAACGAAATAATGACAATAATGACAGACATGTTTGTCGCAAGTAATGTTTGTGAAGTCAAACAAATAAAGAGTTTGAGACCAGGTTAATCTTAAACATATTGAAAAGTTTCAAGCTACAAAACCTGAAATTGCGGTGTTGATTGCTCTACTTGCGCATTATTCCTATTACGTCTTGGTGCGATTATTACTTTTGATCCAAAATCGACCATCGATCGAATTTACGATCCAAAATTTACAGTTTAAAATAAGGTAACTTATGGCGGATTCCGCTTCTGATCGCTTAAGCGGAGAATATGCAGGTGATGTCAATTGGATGAAACTTCCTTCGGAACTTTGGTTGGAGATTTTCAGTTATTTGTTTCCAGTAACCATTCTCAATGAAGTTGCCTTCGTTTGTCGTAAATTCAAATCATTGACATTTCACCTTTCATTATGGAAAGAATTGGACCTGACAAACTGGGTTGGACCTATAAAAAATCTGGTACAGAATCTCTTATTACTGTTTTTACTAGATGTGGATGCGTTGAATTTTGACGAAGGTTTTGTTACTCTTCGATTATATTCAGGATTCCTTCATTGAGAACCTCTCGTCAGTAATCGATCAAGTTTCCGAACATCTGCGATCTCTTTCATTTTGTCAAATCACTGGAAACTTTGTGTTTGGTTCAGATAAACGATGGACGTTTTACAAGTTTTCAAATATTGTTCGCTTGGAATTGACAGAATGTGAATATGTCACGGCTCAAATCCTGGAAGAAATCCGAAAAAACTGTACAAAAATTGAAACCCTTAATCTTAGTGGATGCAGGTAAATGCATTTGATAAAACAATGACAATCTAGTTAAAGTGTAAATAATCAAGTAAATAATCAAATAATCAATCAATGTCCCGCACCAGGGACATTTAAGATTCCGGATGGTCGATTTTCCGACGTTGCAGTTGACCTGATTGGACCACTTCCAACCTCACACGGTTATAAATACATTCTTACCTGCATTGACCGTTATACGCGTTTCGTTCAAGCCATACCAATCCCGGATGCCACCACAGAAACCGTCGCCGCTTACTTTGTAAATCACTGGTGTTCCTTGGTCGGCGTTCCAGTCATCCTCACAAGTGACCGTGGACCATGTTTCACAAGTTCTGCCTGGGCGGAAATTATGCGATCTCTAGGTATTCAACACAATCTGACAACTTCTTACCATCCCCAGTCCAATGGAATCACGGAACGTGCAAATGCGGAGATCAAGCGCGCCATCAAGTGTTCAGACGAACCAGAGCGTTGGTTTCACAAACTGGGTTTTATTGTCCTAGCTCTGCGAAATCGCTATCTTCAAGACCTGAAATGCACACCGGCTGAGTTAGCTTTTGGACACACCTTACGCCTTCCAGGTGGTTTCTTTTCTGACTCTAAGCTTGCCTCTGCAGTTCCTACATCCAGCTACCTCGGTGCCTATCGAGACTTCATCAACGACCTTCAGTTTACGCCAACAACCGCGCATACGAAATTCATACAGTCCTATGTTCATCCGGATTTGAAACATTGTGACCGCGTATATGTGCGCTGTGACCATGTCAAAAGAGCGTTGGAACGCCCTTACGTTGGCCCGTTTCCAGTATTGGAAAGATACGAAAAGTATTTTGTTATTTCCCGTCAAGGCAAACCGGACCGCGTTTCCCTCGACCGTCTAAAGCCTAGCTACACTATCGATATTGAGGCGCCTTTACCACCAACAACTTCACATCAACAACAGAATTTTTCTTTGCAGACACAAGATCCTGCTCCGCAGCCATTGTCCTCCACCTCGGCGAGACAAGAAACGGTACCACCAACTGTCACCGCCCCGGAGCCAACAAAACCTCCTGCGGTTATAAAGACGTCTCGAGCTGGTCGTAAAATCATTCCACCGAAACGTTTCACAAATTATAAAAGCAACATGTTCATTTGCTTGATGCTTTCGTGCCTCTGCATGTTCTCATCAGCCGAACAGAGGAACTTCGAACAAGCCGACCAAGAATTTCTATTATGCCAACGTTCGCACTCACTTGGGTTGTATACCTTTGATGACGACATGCATTGCCAAAAGCAGACACCCTTCACCATACACAACTGCTCGGCTACAGTGTTTGCTCCAGATCTGCATCTCCAGAAGATTCCGGCAACAGTTTGTACTTCACAGATTACGGCCTGGAGCACCATGTACTTCTTTTTTGGGAGTTACCAGAAATCGGCCAATACCATTGACGCTCACCCACCTTACAATCAGAAATGTACGTCTTGGAATGAAACCAAAGTTTCATCAAATGGCCCACTCATGCAATCTGATCCTGCAGCGTACTCTACACGGAATGCCGTTCATTACAAGTATGTCTGGCCGACTTCAGCGTCAGGGACTGTAACCAACGACTTCCTGTATCAAACTACAATCTACTACGACTACGTCACAGACACAATGACGTCATCGCTGGGATCGCTTGCTTCGTGCTCAATTGAGCGTGGATATTGTCTAACGGGCAATCGTATGTTTATATGGCGAGTACCCGCGCGTATCAACTGCCCCCCTACTAAGCCTCTTGGATCACATAAGATGATACTTCATTACAACTCCACGTCCTTGTATAGAGTTTCCTTACCTGACCTGGGAATCTCCGTACATCACTGGAGAAAGTGTTCCGCACGTGCGAAAAGCTGCTATGGCAACAATATTCACTGCGACAACAACAACTTTATCTTTCGCTACCAACAATGTACAGAGCTCGACAGACTCGCTCTTTTCCGCCCTAGCCTGCCAAGGCGTGTATCTGATCATACGCCACACTCTGAATTCTCACGACTTCTGGCAACCTTTGACGGACAACAGGACGATCTCATTTCCGAAGTTCTCACTACTTTCAACGAAGACAACAAGTTCCTACATTGTCAACTCACAAAGCTGATTGGAACACTCTACAAAGCAGTTGGGAAGATTTTCCCTACTGAGATACTGTCTTCTACTCTTGGACATCAAGCCATGGGTTCCAACCTTGGAGATTTTATGTCCAGAGCAACATGTCACTCTATCAACGGTACCGTCTTACCGTCACTTGCGTACCGCAACGCCTTCAGTCAACGCCCTCTCATCCTCTATCGCGATCAAAACAGCCACAGTCAATACGGCCAACTCATCTCAGACAACATTGTCTTACCGGGAGTTCATCTGCTGGAATCGTATCGACCAGCTAGAAGTTTTGTCTTCCGAGTTCATGGGGACACTGTCCTTTATCACAACTACACCTTATCGCACGAACATGTGCAGGTGCACCAACTCAACTTACCTTTGTCGACTATACACCTCAGCTACAACGCTCCTGACTACGAGAAGATTCTCAACGAGCTGCCTGACTCCGACTCGTTCTCTGACTTTCAATCGCTGCTCAGCTCTATGTCTGAAGCCAACCTGCTTAAGGAGAAAATGCGAAATGTCATAACAAGTCTTACTACTACTGATGAAACTATGATCAACGGATCCTACGTCGCAGACACGTTCGCGCACGCCGCGAAACAAACGTTGCTGCTTGCATTGTCACAGATTACGAATCCATTTCTCTCAGCCCTGATCTTCGTCCTGCAGCTACTTGCCATGATGTGGGCCTTCTGCCATACCATCGGGTTTATCCGATCATCTCCGCAGCATTTGCGGTATGCCAGATCTCTTGTATCCCGTATTCGCGCTGGACGCAGCCATCGAGATGCACCTCCACAACAAACTCAACCGTCTCCCTTGCTTCGACGTTCTCGTAACCAACCGTCTTCTTCACGATCTTCCGATGACGCGCCGCCCGCCGCGTCGTCCCGTGATGAGTTCGCGGACACAAACACACTTTAAGTTTCATTACCTATATCAACGTGTTTTTTTCGGGGCCCCGAATGTCGTGTGCATGTAACCTTTTGCCATTTCCCCTTTGTCGTTGTCGACCGACAAATTTCTTGTGTATATCTTGCGTATCGCATGCTTACTAATTACTAACCTTTTCCTTACTACGTCGCCTTGTCTTGCAATTGTATTTTTACCAATTTTTGTCGCATAGCATGCTCTCCTTCCCACGCATGACCTGAGTTGTTCAAATAATTAACCTCAAACTTCTAGTTTCTATACAGATTTTGCGTCTTTATCACTGCTGACAAACAAATTCCAACATGTCGAAGTTTCCGGAATCAACACCTGACTATCAAATGGACACTACAACGTCTGATACACCGGCGGGTTTGTCTATCGACATCGCGATGCCCGACCCACCGATTCCTGATTCACCAGATTCACCGGACGAACAGCCAGCTCCCGCTCCACAGCCGTCGACCATCAGACCGGGAGAACAAGGCTCGGATTACCTCCTTCCCGGGCGGCGGGAGATGGCGTTTTTGAAACAAACAGTACTTCATCCGATTTACCAATATTATGAAATATTGGCACCAGACATTTCACATTTAACCAAACATTCAGACATTTCAACAAAGGTCCTAGCATTTTCATCACCACCAACCACTTCGGCAGAGGACCTGGAGCTATGGTTCCAACGACTGGAAGCAATGTTCGACCTCGTTCCACAGATTAGTTGCGAGACAAAAATCTTCACAATGATAGGAGCCACAGCTGCTGTCCAGTCAACCGACTTGCTGCGGTTTTTCCTCCGCCTGAGAAACACAGCACCACTTGGAACCCAGGCTTACGAACAGTTTAAAAGTTATCTGAAACACCGATTGATGTGTGAGACACCCACCAACTGGTAGCAGACGGTGGTTGCAAGTCGGCAAAACTACAAAACTGTAATTACTCTGTTATCTGGACATAATCATTGTGTTATTTTTGTGCTACCCGCGTAAGCAGGATGTTGTTTTTAATTGCCAATTTTTTTGCCTTCCGTAGCGGGGGAGGAATGTAGTGGCTTGGGAGCCACAACCAATACCAATATATCATTCGTGGGAAAGTATTCGCCAGTTGGTTATTGAAATATTGTTTGTTGATGAAACTGCAATTGTCGCTTAATATTTGTAAACTTGCACTAAATAACTTTATGTGAAAGCGCCGTTTAGTACGTTACCAGGTGATTTCATAGCATCCGAGTTTAAACTGTGTATAATCCCCATTGCCCAACGCTTAGTTTATCGTTTGCGATTTCTGACCTATTTGTGTATATTTTGTTGAATACTTCCGCTCACATCGCTCCGCTTTATAAACTCGTGCTAAAATACGAGTAACCGCGCAGACAGAGATATCGAATCGTACGAACGTATTACGTCAGTCGTGTTAAAATGTAATTTGTTAGACTTGTTTTAATTGGTGAATGCTAAGTTTGTGCTTGTGTCATAATAATCGGAACCTGTACAGTTCCTACAATAAAGGATTGTTTTCTGATAAACTGTATCTGTTAATCGTAATAGCTTTCGGCTAGTAACGGTAGTAACACGTTAAGGTTAGAGATTTCTAACCGCACGCAACCACGGAGTCAGATCATTAATTCGGCAGGTAACCTAAGTCCGAATAGTATAAGATAAGCAGTGACCTCTGCACCTTGATTCCCTTTTCAAACGTCTCTAGAACTTGTCTCGAAACAATTTAAAAACATTCTAAAACATTGAAAACAACAAATTTGAAACCATCTGCGTTTTAGTTGTTTGTGTCTGCCTCAGACTTTTTATTTTTGCTTCAAGTAAATTTATTTAGTTCAGTGTCAAATCCTAAATTTTTATAACTTCAACCTTTTTTCCAGATTTACCAGCTGCACATGATGAGTTAATGACCATACAGTCTAATGGTGATCAACACACTTTCACCTTCAGGAAAACTAAAGTAGATTTTTTCGAAAATCAAACCGACATCTTTAAGAAATGTTAAAATTAAAGTCACATTTGGAGACGATCAACTTTTAATAAGCGTTATGTAGTTCAGTGAATGTTGTTTTACCTTTTTAACATTTTTATTTTTAGGTTCTTAGTTCAGACAATGGAACATATACACTCACCGTCAGATCCTTAGATAATGAGTCTTTTCCTGAAAATGCTTTGATTAACTTCACCATTGTAGTTGCTGATGGCCCTTTGGTCGACACGGGCATTGCTTGGCTTCAACCTGTAATTATTGGTGCCTCTGTTGTTGGTGTATTTTGCTTATGTGTCATGATTTTTGTGATTGTGCAACGGAGGTGTGGAGCTAAGAAAACAGGCAAGCTAGTTTTTCAAGAACAATTAACTATCCTACATTTGTTAACTCTTAACTTCCTCACTTTTTAAACGGGTGTTTTCTTGGTTTATTCGATATACCGGTATGTTTGTAGTTTACACACAATTTGTCAGCTGTTAATTGTTTTTTATTACAATGTAAACCTACTCGGATAAAACTTCCAAGTTAAAGCATCTTTATTGATGACAATCAGTTTAAAAATGATAAAGAAGGGGAAATTTGTTTGACAAGTTAGACATTGTTTTATGTTTACAAAATTGTTTCATGCAGCATGCAAATATATTATGCTTATGTCACATTTTACAGGGTTAAAGCGCGTTTTAGGAACATCTTGATGAAATTATTAAGTTACTAACTTTTGAGTTAACGTTATGTTAGATATTAGCTTATCCATACTTTTAAGACCATTTATGACATACATCTGTAGCTTTTATAATTTGGTGTTCACTTGTAGTTATAGTGGTAGGCAGAATCATTTTTTTGTTGTTATTTTGTGAACATTATTGTCAGTGGATTATTGGCAAATTTTGTTAAGTATATGAAATAGCACAACGCACAGTTATTTTTATGTCAACATTAATTTTGATAGGTGGCGTAACACACGCAAACCCAGCATTTAATGGAGACTCTGGTATGTGCCTTTTAAGTAGATAATGGTAGTTGACTACTTTAACTTGGCTGAATATTTTAGTGTTTGTTTTAATTGCTTTGGACATTTTTAACTAACATTGCCATTAGTTACTGCTTGCTTAAAGCATAATCTTGTTAAACTTTTTGTTTCATGTTTAACATGACCTTAACCATACTCAAGGTAATGCAACAAATTCAGTCTTGCAAATGTACAAGTGTTGTTTAAGAGATGTCTGTGTTAATAACAGAAATGGGAGTTGCGATTTATGGAAATTATAAAAATAATAAATATAAATGCAATACAAATATCATAATAATAATAAAAGGTCACAAATATAATAATAAATAATGCAATAAACGCAATATATACTTGCTAATGTAAGATAATTTTAACAACAGACATTTCTTGTAAAAGCTTTTATTACATGGATATTGACTAGTTGAATAGGGAACTAGGAAAACCAACTCAGTACCAACGCTGCTCGATTTTTGTTTTTCTGGTCTTAATCAAACTAATTTTGTACAATTCAGTTTCTTTTATGTGTATTTACAATATGTATGGTGTGAAGCTAATCAGAAAAATGTATAAAAAGCGTATTATACTGTAACTATTTAAAGCCCATAGTTGTGTGATTGGCTTTCTAGAGAATGTGTTAAATTTACAGCTGAAGTAACTCCATAATGTAAATTATTTTGCGATTAGATGAGAAAGAAGAAAGAATAAATCCACTTTATGGATCATCAGAATCTCCTGACCAGGTTGAAACTGCCTATGCTGAAGTTGACAAAAAGAAAAAGAAGAAAAACAAAAAAGGTTGAAATCTAATCAATTTGTTACATGTTACGTAATAAAAGCATTACTGAAGCAGGTTTATATGTAAGCTTTAGTACAGTACCACATATCATTTTGCCGCATCTTCCAGGTTCATCAGAGAAAGAGGAAAAAGTGAACTCACTTTATGTTTCATCGGACCAACCTGAACCAACAGAAGCTGCTTATGCTGAAGTGGATAAAAATAAGAAGAAAAGTAAATTGTTGATTTCAAGTCATTAATTGTGTTGTGTGTGGCTGGTGTGTTGAAACGTTCATGTTGTGATTTAGAACAATCAGCGAAAGAAGAGAGAATCAATCCTCTGTATGAAACATCATCCTCACAAGATCAAGTGGAAGCCGCTTATGCTGAGGTTGATAAAAGCAAAAAGAAACCAAAAGTTTTTGCTCAAGGTGAGAGTCTTCGTATTGTCCAATGCGGCGTGCAGATATTTTTCCTTTCTAACACAAATTATAAATCAATGCTTGGTTTAACTACACTGGTTATTTGCAAGTTGAAGAGTCATCCAATGCAACTTATGCAGAAGTGAACAAACCAAAGAACAAAAAAAAGCCACCGCTACCGAGTAGAGCAAACACTGCGGGTATGTTAATGAGGAGACTTCCAAATTAAGTTGAAACAAGGAAGTAATTACCATAATTTAGCTCATTTGTGTAGAGTCTTATTCTTTAACGCTGTACATTATCGAAGAGATTCCAATGTTTAACTGCTGCAGATACTTTCATTGTACAAGCTGTTAATTTAATGCATTAACTTAATTTGTCAAATTGTGTTTTACAGGATCGAATGAAAAAGAAGAAAGAATAAATCCACTTTATGGATCATCAGAATCTCCTGACCAGGTTGAAGCTGCCTATGCTGAAGTTGACATAAAGAAGAAGAAAAAGAAGAAAGGTGGTAACGTTTTCAAATTCATGTATTAATTGATGCAGTCACTTATTTTTTAGCTGAAAATTTAATTCCTACACATACCAAAGGAGCTTTAGGTAGAAGGTTATTATGCACAACCAGGTTCATCAGCGAAAGAAGAGAGCGAAAAAACATCATCCTCACAAGATCAAGTGGAAGCCCCTTATGCTGAGGTTGATAAAAGCAAAAAGAAACGAAAAGTTCTTACTCAAGGTGAGAGTCTTCTCAGTTATTTGGCTGAGGTCTTGTGATGAGGTGAATACTTAAACAAGAATCATGTCCCACATTGATTTTAGACTGCTTGGTTTTCTCCTTGCTGTGCGCAAACTGTCATTTACATATCTCATTTCTATGTAGATGCGACACGAAATGAAAAGTCATCCAATGCAACTTATGCAGAAGTGAACAAACCAAAGAAGAAAAATAAGCCACTGCTAACAAGTAGAGCAAACAATGCAGGTATGTTAATATGGTGTTTGATTTATTTCACTCGGCCAGGAATGTCATTGTTTTTAAGCTTCAAGGTTTTCTCATGAAAAATATTTATCATTAAGTATCTCGTTTCTACACAGACACAACCCAAGTTGAAGCGTCGTCCAATGCAACTTACGCGGAAGTGAACAAACCAAAGAAGAAAAAGAAGCCACCGCTACCAAGTAGAGCAAACACTGCGGGTATGTGTTACAAGTTGTTTATTTAACTTCTGCTCTGTGCAGGAGAATATGTTCCACACAACTCGTGCATATAATTCTCCTTCCAATGGTGCTATGCAACTGATTTAAAATCAAGAGGTTTCGGAAAATAATGTGAGCATTTTATAAATACATGGATGGACAACAGGGCTCATAGTTTATGGCCAAATTGCAGCTTTATTTATCCCAAACTGTTTTGCTAAAGCAGAACTTTTCTGATGGCATATTTGCATAGGTTGGGATGCGACCAACGATGACGTGGTGTTGCATGGATGGTCGCCCACAGTGAGTATATTATTAAAGCATATCTTGCATTTTCTTAATTGAAATCAGCCCAGCTCGATTTAATTTGTTGCTTACGATGTAACTTTAACAAATAATTCTCCTTTCTCTTTGAACACGGTTAAATTCCTGTGTATTTCTTGTTGGTTTAACAAAATTATTTGCTTTAGCCAAACTAAGCGGAATCACAAAACAATAAAAGCGATTATGAAGATATCATTTCAGTAAGTGGCCCAACAACGTTAACTACAAAAGTATTTGCACACTTAATCGATTGAAGTGTAGTAATAGTAATATTACTAGTAATATTATAATAATATATAATATAATAATAATAATAATATATTACACAGTAATATTCAGACAATATTGTCAAGCGCAATATTGTCTTATATATGTATGGAGTGAAGTTCATACAAAATGTTGAGTTAACTGTTTCCTTTCTTTCTATAGATTAGTCATGATGTGCAACATGATAAACATTTGAATCAGTTTGAAACTGGTCGGTTCTGATGTCAACCTGCACTTTTGCCCAGTTGTGTGATGTCCGATCTATCGCGTTGATGTGTATTGCTAAATATACAGAGTGAAGCCGCTAAAGCTACTTCAGGATGTATCTCATAGTTGAGAAAGCATCTCGTTTCATAAAAGCCGCAACTCTCTGAGACTGGACCTCTTGCGCCTCTCGTGGATTTTTACCACATTTTGAAATCTTTGTTAGAAATTATTTTGTGCTTACAAGCAGAAAGTTTTTTCACTGAAATGAGCTGCGGAATTTTCCTTTGATATGGTTTATAATGCTGTGATGTATTTTGTTTGGAAATGATAAGATTTCCTCGTTATTAGTTCCTTGAATGGATTTTCTGATTATTTTAAGCAAACAAGTGTATAATTGTATTTTTTATTTGACTTTTTTGGCTTCATCGGCGCGTTCTAATCGACTCAGTTATGTTTGTAGCTTTGTATAATATCATTTATAATTGAAATGAATCCCTTTAGCTAAATGGCGCCTCCACTTGCAATTTAGCCGCACTTTCGTTGCGCGATCAACATATTTGGCATCACTGCAATAGTATTTGAACTCGATTGTTGCCAAGATATGTTTATATTTGTTGCGACTTTTATTGTGTTTTGTCACTTATATGCAGGATATTGTTGTGTGAATAAGTTTTATTAGAACGCAATCTTGCACTAATTTGATGTGATAAAGCCCACATTGCCACTGTTGTGAATGTTTCAGATACTTTATGAATGTTTATGAAGCCTGCAATGTTTTATGTTACAATTTATCCGTTCAATATAATTTTATTGCAGTATTTCCTTTCAATATCCTTTCAGTTTGAGAAGCTGTGCTGTTCTTTAAAAGCTTAAATATACAATGCGATTGTTTCATTGTATTCAAGTTCCTGTGTGAGGTTAAATATAGAACTGAAATTTTATGAATGAATTAAGCATCCTGTTTGTATATTTCATGTTGCTCGAATAAGAAGTAAAACCGCGGTTGGAGTCGCTCGACTGTGCGAAACAATTTATGAATAGGCAGTTACAATGACCCTCTGACGTCACCACGATAATGCCTTGTGTTACGTAATACACGTTATTTACGGTTGAAAGTTGAAAGGAAACAAGAAAGCAGCCAGCCAATCAACATACAGAGCACGATAACATCACAGCTGTCGTTTACGTCATTACTCGCCGTTCCTATCTCTATGTACGAGATATGGTCCGTTGATGGACGATTAGACCACTTCACTTTTCTCATTTATAACTGAATAATGTATATCCTATGCTATGACTTACATGCTGTGCACACACTGTGTTTATATGTATGTATATAATATAATGTTGCTGCACAAGCCTACATCGTGAAGGGTCGCTTTTCACTTTAATGACCCCAGTGCCTCTGCTGTAAACTCTGTGAGGAATCTTCCCGAAAACATCGTTCATTATTCATTATAAGTTTGTCAGCTCGATCACGAAGGAAGCGACTTAAATTCTTCGGCTTGCTTCGGCCTAGTAGAGTCTTGCTTACCTTTGTCTTTGTCTTCGCCTACGTTAGCCGACTGTTTATCTTCCAAGAGTGACGTATCTTTTGTAGAATCTTTACTCTTATTTTACCTAGTTCAGTTACTGTAATTGTTTTTTTAAGGACATTGTTATAGTTTTCAAAGTCGAGATTACCAATCATCCACAAACACTTACTTGGCAACATATCAACAAACTACCGCAAGATAGCGCGTTTGTGACAAAAAAAACAACATATACCAGTCTCGCCGTGCAGGAAATATTTTTGTGTAGTCGTGTTGTCCTGTACATGTCAGTGGCACGAAAATATCCTGTATTTCCTCAAATGTTGATGAAAGTGATGCAGAATGAAAATCCTTTTAAAACTGATTTAATTCAAGTTAAAAATAAGCACAAAGGCAACAACGATGCTACAGAGACTTTATCTCTTCTTGAGAGCATCATGATGAAGTGTGTGAATCAGGATCCATTAAAGCGGTCGTCGACGTTCGAGATACGGGATCAACTTCAACAGCAACTGAAGGGCATCAAACACACATTTAACATCACAATTAATATCATTTAATGACTACGTCTGGGATCTGTCGTTCACATTTGTACAATTCTCTACTTTATTTTCACTAATTTTAGATGAACCAGAACATTTTGCTGATTCAGGAATAGACGAAGAACAAACGGTTTCTGGGAAGAGTCTTTCAAATCCCACCATAAAAGCAAGACCAAAGGAAAAACCGAAACCAGCTCCTGGTTAGCGGTTCATTATTAATTAACTAAATAATAATTGAGTGTGTTTTGAAGAAGAAAATCTGAACAGATTCCCATTGAAATATCGGTTGCCGATTTCATATGAAACCTAATGCATATGCAAAGTGAAAACAAACACCAATAATTTTATTGACAAACCGTTCGGTTGCAAAAAAAACTGTTTATTGTGGCCCTTTTTTACAAAACTGTTTTCAGAAATTATGTTAACATTTTTATTGTGGCCGGTTTTACCCAACCCAGGCTTGTCTCAGAATGACCGGTTTTAACTGTGTCTAGCATTAGATGCTGGCACACACCAGGTAGTTTATATTTGGTGTAGGGCCGTAATGAAACGTCAGTTTTGCACATCAGTTATATGTTTCTTTATTAATGATTGTTTCGAATGTTACAATATGTTAATGTTTAACTCTTTTACAGGCTATGACCACATCCAAGCACGAAAACGGGCAATAAATAACTTGTTGAGTCAAAACTGCTCTCGCTTGTCAAGGCAACTTCACTTGCTCACGACCAAGCAGTAACTTTGGGATCTGACATCATCAAATTGGTAGAAGCTCTTCTGCAAAAGCAGTTCTCCATTGTGCTGATTAATCTGCTGGAAAGTGTAAGTTTCTTACACAAGTGGATCGAACAACCTGATGCTAAAATAGAGTTGGTTAGACAATATATTCGGAAAGCAGGTGACTGCGTCATAATACCCCACGCTCAACTCTGAAAGAAAACAGTATTTTCTAAACTGCTGTTGAGTAAATATGAGTAATGTATTTATTATGTATTTAAAAATGAATAATGTGCTCGTATTTACTCAACTGTTGTTTAGTAAATACGAGTAAAGTATGTTGCCCTCTTGTTGGTGTTAGAATGTTTTCTAAAGTATCTTTTGTTTTAGATATATGTTTTTTTATATGAATATGTTAACTAATAACAACATCCGGCTTATTCTCTTGTTTGAGAAAACTTGCATAGAATGAGGCAAAGATTCTTTTATTCAAGTTTATTTCAATCATCGACTCTTGAAGAGACAACCTAAAACACACATCAGTAGATTCAGCATCAAAATACATCTAACTTATGTAAAACACAATGACTTTTAAATTGTTTCACAATAGACAACGACTTTAGCTAGGACTGAATGTTTATATCAAAACCTTGCGCTTCTTGTGTTGAGCAAAACCAATTGAATGATGAGGGTTGTCGGAAATCTTACTCAATGGATTTACTTTGAGTGCCGCAGGCTTCTCGTTGGCTGAAAGCATCCGCAGATCTATGTTTAAGTCAACATCGTGAACACCAAAAGGATCTTAGGACATGTGCTTTGGTTGTGCAGCGACAGTTGCTATTTCATGCTCCACTAACTATCAAATATGTTGTTCCAAATCGTTCGATATTGCTCATTCAACGACCTATACATCCATTATTTTGATTAATTTAAGACCAAGTTGAAAATAAGCAAAGTGTTTGACCCGCTTGGAATAACCAGCGTTGTATTGCACCAGACCATACAATATGGTCGCCATGATGAGAAAGTATAACAACCGCATGCAAGTTCCGAACCCACAACAGCAAACTTTCGTTTGTTTAATTTGTTCAAAGTAGCTTGCTACAAATACTGCTGATGTCATAGATGTCAATAGATGGAGATTTTGCGTTTCTACAAATACTTAAATTAACTTTTCGTACACTTTGAATCGTCATTGATAACCTTATAGCAAATTACCCCAAAACATAAAAATATTTACAATTTTCACAACTATTTGTTCAACGCTTTTCAAAAGTAAAATCTTCATTTCAAATAAAAGCGTTTCAGTGGTTACAAGCGTTTAAAATGCGTACATATATAGCTTGTGTGTGGCTGTGGAGCAACCAACTGTTGTTATGTCGCAATAAAGCAATTTTTATGGACGCAAATCTGAAGAGTTGAAAGTACAAGATGTTCCCACTTAGTAAGTTCGCACGACCACAAAACATAGACACCACCTAAATTATGAATTGAAAAATTAACACCACGCAAACGTTTCTAGAAATATGCAAAGAAAGGGTAAATACAGGAACGCAAAGTTATCAAACACAAAAGTTAAGCATAATGCGCTAAATTCCATTGATTAGGGTAGAGGAGATGCAATCTAGAACGAAGTTTTGAAAATGATCTGAATCGAAAAAAATTAAAATGAAGTCTTTCGCTTAAAACCTTCCCATTTGGAAGAAACTTTATCAGGTTTTAACCAGGATGCAAAAATTGAACATCAAGGATTAAAACACGGCAGTAAACGATCTCAGGGATTCCAAGGAGTTAAAAACACCAATTGGAGTATATTAATGAAGAAATTCAGTTTGACATGTTCAGAATTTGACTGATTTCCGCATTGAAATTAGACATTTAAATTTAATCGACGTGTCTTCTAACAATGACATTTTATAATTTACACAAAAATCAGTGACGTCATAAAAATTTGTAAGAATCAAACGGATATGTCTAACAAACACTTTCAATAGCCTGCAGGTAAGCAAGTTGACTGCGTTCTATCGTTATTTCTAACATATCTTTTGGATATCTGCAACGATATAGATTCAAACTCCTGGTATTTGAGAAGATTACAAGCAGCTGTTAATCGTTGTATTTAATTCACAATCTCTGATTGTTAAAATAATAATTCAACAAGATGCAAAAATGTCGGTGGTGGCTCGGGTAATTGTAGTCTTGTCCAATGTCCTGAGACCCAGCATTGGTGGGAGCCCTTTAATTTTTAAAATTTTAGTTTAAGCGCATATTTGCCGAGTTTAGCTTTATGCTCTTCAACACCTTAATGTTGGTCTAATTAGACTAACCAGTTGTTTTATTGTTTAATCGATAAATAATTGCGCAAGTAACCTATGTTTAAGATAACAGCGTCAGCGTCGTCAAACTACCGACAACCATCAGTGTAATATTGCGTTGATAAGTAAAATTGTGAATAGTTAGCATACAGTGGCGTATTCAGGGATGCGTAGAAGGCAAACCTTAGGTTTGTGAGTGAGTATCGCCCAGTTCTTTTCACTGTATATTAACTTATAAACTGCGTCATAACTAATGTTAACTAATAACAACATCCGGTTTATTCCCTTGTTTGATTAACCTTGCGTAGATTGAGGCAAAGATTATTTTATTCAAGTTTATTTCAATCATCGACTCTTGAATAAACAACGTTAAACACACATCAGTAAATTCAGCATAAAAATAAATCTAACTTACGTAAAACACAATAAATGTAAATTTGTCTTACAATAGACAAGGAATTCAGCTAGGACTGAATATTTATATCAAAGCCTTACGCTTTTTGCATTTAGCAAAACCAATTGAATGATGAGGGTTGTCGGAAATCTTATTCGAAGGATTTAGTTTGAGTGCCGCAGGTTTCTCGTCAGCTGAAAGCATCTGCAGATCTATGTTTAAGTCAAAATCGTGAACACCAAAAGAATCTTCGGACATGTGCTTTGGTTGTGCAGCGACAGTTGCCATGTTGCTTGGTTCAGCATCAGAATTGCTTTCTGACGAACCGGTGCCGTAACGTTTGTCTATTTGCTGGAGGAGACTTTTTTTCTGCTTCCCATCTTTTGTGTTGCACATGAGGAGTGGTTTGCATTTTTTTCTTGTGAATGGGTCGGCCTCGTTGTTCCGCGGATCTTTCCACTCTTCCTTGTAAGCCTTCACCTTCTGCAAGTTGTGCGATTTAATTCCTTTATTTATGTAAGTGGTCCCGGCCAAATGATTCTGTCTCTGATTGTCCAGTTGAGTGGCGCGTTCTTCCAAATCCTTCAACACATCAACGAGACGAGCCGCCTCAACTGTATCATCCCGCTCCAGGGCGATATCTATCTGCCTCATTATGTCGGTTTTACTCCTTGCATAATTAATTGGAGTCTTTCGGAATCGACTTTTTTCTTTGACGATGCGATCGATGTCGGTGTCTTTGAAAATGTAGGATTGTGCTTTGTTGATAGCGGCTTGCTTCTTTTTGATGTCATTGAAGGTTGGAAGAGATTCGCCCGCTTCTTCCATTGCTTGCTTCCATTTGAAGAATTCAGAATCCGTGAAATTGGAATTGGAAACAAATTCAAGTCTGAAGACGTGCGTTTGCTGACCGTGCTTCAGTCTGAAACCCAAGTTTGTTCGAACTTTACCCAGTTGATAAATTTTGGCAGTTTCAACAACATCGACTATTTCAGCCATTCGATAAACCGGCTTGCTTTCATAATTGCCGATTCCAATGCGGACGTAACATCCCAACACAACTTCACTAAACATTGGAAGATAAAACCATCTTTCCAACCTGAATCTTGACAATCGAATGGTTGAAACCTTGTCCTTGCTCAGCGGAGGTTGCATTGTAACGATGTTATCTTGACCGTCTTCGTCTGATGTGTGAGAAAGTTCTTTATGAAACTTAGTATCGGTAGAACTGGGAACCGTTGCGACAAGTCGACTCCTCGTCATCGGCATTTCATCATCACCATCGTCCGAGTAAACAGCACTGACTTTCAATTTTGTCTTTACGACTTTGTTCTTCTTTCGTTGTCTTTCCGCTTTCAGCTTTTCTAAAGCTTCGTTTTCTTTTCTCTTTTTCCATGATTCTCTTCCTGTGGGAAGCGTCCGGCAGAGAAGAAGAAGAACTCGAGACAAATATTTTTTGCTTCTTTCTCTTCTGTTGGTATTTTTCTCCTTCTGCTCGCCGTTGTCCAAGTAGAAGCTTCTTTTCGAGTTCGAATCGTTTTTGCAGAATTTCTCGTCGTTCTAATCTGTTATAAAATTCGAGCTCGCGTTCTTTCTCCGTCATGTTCGCCAATCGGCAACGATCCATTTCATCTCCGACCAGATCCGAATCGTAACCGTCATCAAATTTCTTTCTGAGTGCTTCTTCCTCGAGAGAGTTTGTTGTCGTTGTCCGCATTTTTGGTTTCGACGAAGTGATGCCGCTCATTCGATGATTTGCTGAAGATGAATCTATTTGAAGAAAATCTTCACTGTCAGATTCATCTGAATCAGAAAAGAAGCGATTCTTTCTTTTGCTGCTCATTTCGTCACAAGTAAATTCCATGTCTTAAACGCAGGATATATTTGTACCAAAAGCTTTCTATTTACTGTGAAAGAAGAAAATTGTTCACAAACGTCAAGTTCTTGAAACCGTTTCACCAACGTGGGTTATTATAAGCTAACATGTTTTACTTTATTATAAGCGCAATACCCAGTCGCAATAGCGCAAAGTAAACCTATTTTTGGAAGGTAACAAATTATATACTGAACAATGTATTTAATGATTCAGCAACTCCATGAAATAATGTGGCATTTCCCAGAATCTGAAACATTTTCATTTAAATTAGTAAACTTAGTTTAAGTTCGAACGATGCGAAACTAACTGAATCACTGAAGATCGAACTACTTTAAAAGAATCAATAAAACTAATATTTGGAAAATTATTTTAACCTGAAATGAAATGAGACTCATTACTTCAAATACAGCACCAATTTTCAACCATATTTATTGCTTCCTTTGTCGAAACTTTGGCTCGATAGTCACGATTATGCTCAACTTAAATAACGTTCCTTGTCTTGTGCGTTGCTAAGCTGCTTGCCTTCTACTTGAATGTGAAGCAACTGTGTGAGTTACAGAATAATTTATAGTGCGATTTCGGACTTTCATTGACGACAACGAGAAAAAATGCTAACCACCTGAGTTTAAGCGGAGATAATAGTGCGAGGTGGGCAAGGTGTGAAGAACAATTACAAGTGCGCAAGTGCAAATAAGCTTCGATCTGAAATCCCGTCAGGTCAGATAAGATGATTTCACGACCGTAACTTTTATCAATTTTAGAATGGAGTCGCATCAACACAATAATCGCCAACAGAAAAACAACCTCTATCAAGAAAAACAGTTTTAGAAGATGTTGTTTTTCCTTAGCGACGATAAAGAGGAAAATGTAACAACGTTGCAAACGATAAATCGCTGGTCAAATCGTGAAAACATGTGAGGACAAATGAAAATGTTCACGAATGGATGATTAACACGAAACAAAGTTACTTAATTCTACAATTTGCACGAAAAGGTGTTTCCTGTTCGAATGTTTGCTTCTTAACAAACAAACTTAATTGTTTGGAGGAATAAAATTCTCGGATTTGTTTTTCACAGTGAATTTTGCATAAATTTAATATTTAAAATCTTCTGTTAAAATGTGGCTTTTTGCGGGTCTATCATTTTGTGAGTTGTAGTTTTTTAATGATAGACATTTAGATCCGCTTTGATTTCTATGCATCTATTGGCTTACTCATAGTCCAGTCCTTATAAAGATAAATAAGCTGCTCATATTATGTTATTTCATGCTCCACCAACTGTCAAGCATGTTGTCCTACCTCGTTCAATATTGCTCATTCACCGACCTATGCATCCGTGATTTGGATTAAGTTAAGAGAAAGTTGAAAACATGCAAAGTGTTTCACCTGCTTGAATTTCTCCGTGAATAACCAGCGTTGTATTGCACCAGACCATACAATATGGTCGCCATGATGAGAAAGGATAACAAACGCATGCAGGACCCAAACCCACAAAAACAAGCTTTCGTTTGGTTGTTTGTTCAAAGTAGCCTGCTACAAATATTGCTGATGTGAATAGATATACAAAGACCTTATTTCAGTTTTCATACCCTTTGAATCGTCATTGACAACCTTGCAGCAAATTACCTCGAAAAATGAAAATATTTACAATTTTCACAACTTTTTGTTCAATATTTTTCAAAAGTAAAATCTTCATTTCAAGTAAAAGCGTTTCAGTTGTTAAAAGCGTTTAAAATGCGTACATATGGGTTAGTCATATAATGTCTCAAACCAAACATGACTTTAAGTCCCTACAGTTTGTGCGAAAATTTTAGGGTCGGTTTTGAAAGCGACTTAGAATTTTGAATCAAATTAAATATTTCCATTTTATTGTCAGGGACGTATTTTTTTATCAGCAAAAACGTTTGAACTCGGCGTCGACGCTTCTGCCTGGCAGCTTCCAGCACATTTCAACCAGTTCCTGGTTTTTCTTGATTTTGCGTGCTCATGGCAATTGATCCACCGCAGAGTTGTTTAGAGTCTTTGTGATTTGGTGTTTTTATAACAACTGTAAAGCTTTCTGCAGACAGTCAGCACTTATAGGAAAGTTGCAGAAAAAGATGTTCATTAATCACCTTAAGTTTGAGTTAAGCAGAATTGCTTGCAAGTAAAATCCGTCATTTATGAAAACATTTGTAATTTGTGTTGAAATATTTGTCAGCAAGTTGTTCCACGACTGCTATGAGTTGCCTGGTAATAGACATCATGTCCGAGAAATGACAAAAGACAAGCAAACAAAACTTGAAAACAAAAAAATGTCGAAAATGACAGACAGATTTGTCGCATGTAGAGTTTGTGAAGTCAAATAGCTAAGAGTTTGAGACCAGGTTGATGTTAAACATATTTAAACTTTTCAAGCTACAAACCTGAAAGTGCGGTGTTGATTGCTTTACTTGCGCATTATTCCTATTACATCTTGGTTCGATTATTACTTTTGACTCTAACTCGACCATTTAGTGTTCTTGGATTTTACATTTGGTTATGAGCATTATGAGAAGGTTTAACATACAGACGAGTTGACCAAATCATTATTTTGTTAGGGCAGAAAGTGTTAACAAATATATAACATAGACAGCAAACACATTTCGTTCGGTCTCTGATGAATTAAGTTAGTGGTCGAATGTTTATTTACTTGATAGAAACATAGAATTTGTTGTTTTAAATCTGGAAAAAATTGAAAATATTCAGTAAATGTTTTTAAGCAAAATATTTATTTTCTTGATCAATTAATTTTACAGTTTAAAATAAGGTAAACTTATGGCGGGTTCCGCTTCTGATCGCTCTAGTGGAGAATGTGCAAGTGATGTCAATTGGATGAAACTTCCTTCGGAACTTTGGTTGGAGATTTTCAGTTATTTGTCTCCAGTAACCATTCTCAATGTAGTTGCCTTCGTTTGTCGTAAATTCAATTCACTGTCATTTCATTTTTCATTATGGACAGAAATGGACGTGAGAAACTGGGTTGGACCTATAATAAATCTGGTACAGAATCTCTTATTACTGTTTTTACTAGATGCGGATGCGTTGAATTTTGACGAAGGTTTTGCTACTCTTCGATTATATTCAAGATTCCTTCATTGAGTACCTCTCGTCAGTGATCGATCAAGTTTCCGAACATCTGCGATCTCTTTCATTTTGTCAAATCACTGGAAACTTTGTGTTTGGTTCAGATAAACGATGGACGTTTTACAAGTTTTCAAACATTGTCAAGTTGGAAATAACAAAATGTGATTGTGTCACGGCTCAAATCCTGGAAGAAATTCGATGCAACTGTACAAAAACTGAAACCCTTATTCTTAGCGAATGCAGGTAAATGCATTTGATAAAACAATGACAATCTAGTTAAAGTGTAAATGATCACAAAATCTGTGACTGCGTCATCAGTTACCTTTAAATAAAATAAATAGCTTAATTCGATATCACTTTCAAATCACTTTGAATTATTGTGAAAGTTTGTTAATTGTCTATCAATCTAAATTTACTATTTAGTATTGGTGACGACAGCTTTTTTCTGAAGTGTCATATTTGCAGTAACGTCGATGATGAAGCCATGAATGTTGTGAGCAAATTTGAGCATCTTAAAATACTGAACATCTCGGAATGTTATCAAGTTACTGATGAAGGTGTTAATTTCATTGCTGATATGCCTTGTCAGATTTTGCATTTTCTTAGCTACGACGTCCAACAATTTAGCGATAGGTAACACATCTTGTCAGGAAGATATTTATTGCAATATTTTAAGTTAGCTTGTTGTCAGTATGAAATGTACGAAAACATTTTGATACATGATCATAAGTTAAGCAGATAAACGTTTATTTTGTACAGAAGTATAGTGAAACTCGTCACCAAACAAACTAAGATTGAGTTCTTAGTTCTATCTGGAGATAACTTGACCGACTACTCTGTGATTGATGTTTGCCATCGTCTTGAAAACTTAAAGAATTTCCATATGTATGATTGCACAAATCTTACTGATAGAAGCATCTATGCGCTGTGTGGGAAAGTAAGGTATAAATAAAGATATATTTAAGATTTTTTTGCTATTCGGTTGAATCAATTCACCATTAAAGTTGAATTGAACTACAATAATGCAACCTGTTTAATTTAAGTGCAATATGTTTCTTGTAGATTGGAATGCTTGTATTTGCAAAGAGCAACAAATGTTTCTACCCAGGCTATTAATCATTTGTTCCGAAAGAAACCTCGGTTGAACTTGACGGAACTTTCCATCTGCTTTACAGACGCCGTTCTTGATGAAACAATATATGCAATAATATCTGGGTAGGATTATGTTTTATCTTAAAATCTTAAACAAGACCAAGTAATCTGCGGCGTGTTCTTCATTTCTATAAAATATTTTATGTCTGAAATTACTTTCTGACATCCATATTATTTGAAGGATATAGTCACAAGCAATATTGATGTGTACTTGTAACTGTAATGTATGTACGCTGTAGTGGTAAATGTGTAATAATTTGTGTAAAGTTTATTAACTATTACATGTTTTTCTCGTAAATATTTTGCCAGATATCCTCATCTTGAGAGCATTGAACTTAGCTTTTGCATCCAAGTCACCGATGAATCGGTCGAAAAACTCATCAAATCATGCAGGTATGTTAAGTCTCAAATTCTTTTGGCTTTTTCAGCATAACATATTGTAATAACAACTTTTATTTTTAGTTTACTTCCATCCGTAATATCTTTAAAAGCACAGAAATTTTGTGCCAACGTTTGGCGAGTTTACATTAAACAATAAGGAAACAAAAGAATAAATTAACAAATTGAAAACGCTTCGACATCGCATCGTTGTTTTGGTGGCGCAGCGGTTAAAACGCCTGGATTGTGATGTTATAGCTAGAAATCTATTCTTAGATCACGCTGAAACGTCCTTGCACAGAAAATAAGCAAATAAACAAATTCGAATAAAGATGTCAAAAAGATTTTAAAATTGAAAATTGAAACTGCGAGAATAATTAGTTGACCAAGGGTCGAAATATAACTTATTTGCGCAGCGATATAATTCATCATGTTGGTCGATTTTGAAGGCGTTGTATCCTTAAATATTTGTACCGTTTTTTAACTGCTTTAGTTTAAAGCACGGGTTTACTGATTATTTGTTTGGTTTGTCAAACTGAAGATATTCAGCTTAAATGTTTGCTCCGTATGTCGGGAAAGTTTGTGACAATTTCATCCTTAAAACGCAAATAAGCTCGATAAGGTTTGAGCAGTGAGGCGCCGTTGATGACTTTGAGAAAGACGTTTTGCAATACGACGATAATAATTATTCTTACGCTAACAATTCAATTATATTGGTCTTGATTGATGAAAGCATTCGGCACTTTCTTTGATAAACACAAAAAGGCTTGCCAATCACGACTTGGAACAGCGTAGGAAAGATTACTTAAATGCACACAATAGAACTTGTGCAAGTTCCAATAAGTAGTTGACAGTAACATTATTAGCAACGGTAACATATTTCACCCTTAATTTTCAAATTTCCACCCTGCTTTATTATTTAACATAATCTTTTAATTATACTTATTTTTATTTGCAGAAAACTAGAGGTGGTTTGTTTACATGGACTGACAAATTTAGAAGGCGACTGGCTTGCGGAAATTGACCATTATTTGCCGAAACTGCGTTGTCTCGGGATGGCTTTTTGCAGCGGCATTTCTGAAGAAAAAGTCAAACATTTCTTGTTGCGGTAAGATATTTTTTTGTTATGAAGTGAAGTATATTTTTAATAATTTAATTCAATAACTTTAATGAAATCATCATCAGGTTTTATTGGGACTTTGATTAACAAAATGTTATCAATTTGCACAATGTTAATCAACATGATCGAATTAACAAGTTTCTTCATGCCCACATTGGATATTTGAGTTAGGCAGGTTTGCTTCCAATATTAATACATTCAACTCACAGTGTACGCGTATTTACCAAACTACAACAACAAATTATACAACGCACATACAGGTTGCTGGTCATTTAATTTTAATTCCATCAGCGTGTGACGTGTAATTGTTGTCAGCCTAGACTTCCAGGAACACTCTTCGGTAACGGCCTGACCGTTAGACCGATAATATTTGGTTTAATTGCGACGACCAAACATCATAAAAACAGAAACAAAGAAATAATTGAAACCTTAGGAGAAGCACAGCTTAAACCAACATAAAACCAAGGGCGTACCGATACAAAAACACGTCCATTCGGTCGCTCCTCCACATGGAAAAGCGACGCATAATTGGCAAGCAATATTTACAGATTACCCGAAAAAACACACCAACGATGCAACCATAGGAAACGATGTAATACTAAAATAAAATATTAAAATAATTTGCAGTTTTGCTACACTTTTTTGATAGTGACAGTGTGTGTACAGTTTTTGTCTAAAGTGAACTTCTTTAAACTTCAAGCTAATACTGGTTACATGGGTTGCGAATTAACAATAAAGCGACTTGACTGGTTATATTGTTACAGGAAACCTGACCTTACAGTGTACTGGAATTCGACGCCAATCGATGAGCTGGAAAAGATTGGAGATATCAGCCGTATTTTGAGGAATATTACTTTGAAAGATTTTGAGTGAAATTTGATTGAAGGCT
Organism: Clavelina lepadiformis; assembly: GCF_947623445.1. Taxonomy (NCBI): domain Eukaryota; kingdom Metazoa; phylum Chordata; class Ascidiacea; order Aplousobranchia; family Clavelinidae; genus Clavelina; species Clavelina lepadiformis. The sequence goes on from NC_135241.1 coordinate 25,009,982, forward strand.
AATTTAAGTGATTAATAGATTTTCTCTTTATTTGATTAAAGCAAAATATTCTATTGTAACATGGTCACATGATATAATGAACACCATTATTACGTCAACAATCTGTGTTAATATGTCAACTGATTGTAGCTGGACATGCATATGACATAACCCAGACGAAAGTCATAAACTTTAGTTACTTTTTTGGTGAAGATTTTGAAAATCTAAGTTAACTTACTGTAGCTTGTGTGTGACTGTGGAGCGACCAACTGTTGTTATGTCGCAAGAAACCAATTTTTTATGAACACAAACCTAAAGAGTTGAATGTACAAGATATTTCCACTTGGTAAGTTCGCACAACAACAAAACATAGACACCACCTAAATTATGAATTGAAAAATTAACACCACGCAAACGTTTCTAGAAATATGCAAAGAAAGGGTAAATACAGGAACGCAAAGTTATCACACAAAAGTTAAGCATAATGCGCTAAACTCCATTGATTAAGGTAGAGGAGATGCAATCTAGAACGAAGTTTTGAAAATGATCTGAATCGAAAAAAATTAAAATGAAGTCTTTCGCTTAAAACCTTCCCATTTGGAAGAAACTTTATCAGGTTTTAACCAGGATGCAAAAATTGAACATCAAGGATTAAAACACGGCAGTAAACGATCTCAGGGATTCGAAGGAGTTAAAAACACCAATTGGAGTATATTAATGAAGAAATTCAGTTTGACATGTTCAGAATTTGACCGATTTCCGCATTGAAATTAGACATTTAAATTTAATCGACGTGTCTTCTAACAATGACATTTTATAATTTACACAAAAAAATGACGTCATAAAAATTTGTAAGAATCAAACGGATATGTCTAACAAACACTTTCAATAGCCAGGTAAGCAAGTTGACTGCGTTCTATCGTTATTTGTAACATATCTTTTGGATATCTGCAACGATATAGATTCAAACTCCTGGTATTTGAGAAGATTACAAGCAGCTGTTAATCGTTGTATTTAATTCACAATCTCTGATTGTTAAAATAATAATTCAACAAGATGCAAAAATGTCGGTGGTGGCTCGGGTAATTGTAGTCTTGTCCAATGTCCTGAGACCCAGCATTGGTGGGAGCCCTTTAATTTTTAAAATTTTAGTTTAAGCGGATATTTTCCGAGTTTAGCTTTATGCTCTTCAACACCTTAATGTTGGTCTAATTAGACTAACCAGTTGTTTTATTGTTTAATCGATAAATAATTGCGCAACTAACCTATGTTTAAGATAACAGCGTCAGCGTCGTAAAACTACCGACAACCATCAGTGTAATATTGCGTTGATAAGTAAAATTGTGAATAGTTAGCATACAGTGGCGTATTCAGGGATGCGTAGAAGGCAAACCTTAGGTTTGTGAGTGAGTATCGCCCAGTTCTTTTCACTGTATATTAACTTATAAACTGCGTCATAACTAATGTTAACTAATAACAACATCCGGTTTATTCCCTTGTTTGATTAACCTTGCGTAGATTGAGGCAAAGATTCTTTTATTCAAGTTTATTTCAATCATCGACTCTTGAATAAACAACGTTAAACACACATCAGTAAATTCAGCATAAAAATAAATCTAGCTTACGTAAAACACAATAAATGTAAATTTGTCTTACAATAGACAAGGAATTCAGCTAGGACTGAATGTTTATATCAAAGCCTTACGCTTTTTGCATTTAGCAAAACCAATTGAATGATGAGGGTTGTCGGAAATCTTATTCGAAGGATTTAGTTTGAGAGCCGCAGGTTTCTCGTCAGCTGAAAGCATCTGCAGATCTATGTTTAAGTCAAAATCGTGAACACCAAAAGGATCTTCGGACATGTGCTTTGGTTGTGCAGCGACAGTTGCCATGTTGCTTGGTTCAGCATCAGAAATGCTTTCTGACGAACCGGTGCCGTAACGTTTGTCTATTTGCTGGAGGAGACTTTTTTTCTGCTTCCCATCTTTTGTGTTGCACATGAGGAGTGGTTTGCATTTTTTTCTTGTGAATGGGTCGGCCTCGTTGTTCCGCGGATCTTCCCATTCTTCCTTGTAAGCCTTCACCTTCTGCAAGTTGTGCGATTTAATTCCTTGATTTATGTAAGTGGTCCCGGCCAAATGATTCTGTCTCTGATTGTCCAGTTGAGTGGCGCGTTCTTCCAAATCCTTCAACACATCAACGAGACGAGCCGCCTCAACTGTATCATCACGCTCCAGGGCGATATCTATCTGCCTCATTATGTCGGTCTTACTCCTTGCATAATTAATTGGAGTCTTTCGGAATCGACTTTTTTCTTTGACGATGCGATCGATGTCGGTGTCTTTGAAAATGTAGGATTGTGCTTTGTTGATAGCGGCTTGCTTCTTTTTGATGTCATTGAAGGTTGGAAGAGATTCGCCCGCTTCTTCCATGGCTTGCTTCCATTTGAAGAATTCAGAATCCGTGAAATTGGAATTGGAAACAAATTCAAGTCTGAAGACGTGCGTTTGCTGACCGTGCTTCAGTCTGAAACCCAAGTTTATTCGAACTTTACCCAGTTGATAAATTTTGGCAGTTTCAACAACATCGACTATTTCAGCCATTCGATAAACCGGCTTGCTTTCATAATTGCCGATTCCAATGCGGACGTAACATCCCAACACAACTTCTCTAAACATTGGAAGATAAAACCATTTTTCCAACCTGAATCTTGACAATCGAATGGTTGAAACCTTGTCCTTGCTCAGCGGAGGTTGCATTGTAACGATGTTATCTTGACCATCTTTGTCTGATGTGTGAGAAATTTTTCCATGAAAGTTTGTATCGGTAGAACTGGGAACCTTTGCGGCAAGTCGACTCCTCGTCATCGGCATTTCATCATCACCATCGTCCGAGTAAACAGCACTGACTTGCAATTTTGTCTTTACGACTTTGTCCTTCTTTCGTTGTCTTTCCGCTTTCAGCTTTTCTAAAGCTTCGTTTTCTTTTCTCTTTCCCATGATTCTCTTCCTGTCGGAAGCGTCCGGCAGGGAAGATGGAGAACTCGAGACGGATATTTTTTGCTTCTTTCTCTTCTGTTTGTATTTTTCTCCTTCTGCTCGCGGTTGTCCAAGTAGAACCTTTTTTTCGACTTCGAATCGTTTTTGCAGAATTTCGCGTCGTTCTAATCTGTTATAAAATTCGAGCTCGCGTTCTTTCTCCGTCATGTTCGCCAATCGGCGACGATCCATTTCATCTCCGACCAGATCCGAATCGTAACCGTCATCAAATTTCTTTCTGAGTGCTTCTTCGTCGAGAGAGTTTGTTGTCGATGTCCGCATTTTTGGTTTCGATGAAGTGATGCCGCTCATTCGATGATTTGCTGAAGATGAATCTACTTGAAGAAAATCTTCACTGCCAGATTCATCTGAATCAGAAAAGAAACGATTCTTTCTTTTGCTGCTCATTTCGTCAAAAACAAATTCGATGTCTTAAACGCAGGATATATTTGTACCAAGAGCTTTCTATTTACTGTGAAAGAATAAAAATGTTCACAAACGTCAAGTTTTGGAAGCAGTTTCACCAACGCGGGTTATTATCAGCTAACATTTTTTATTTCTATACCCAGTCGCAATAGCGCAAAATAAACTGATTTTTGGAAGGTAACAAATTATATAGCCTACTGAACAATGTATTTAATGATTCAGCAACTCCATGAAATAATGTGACATTTCCCAGAATCTGAAATCTTTTCATTTAAATGTGGAAACTTAGTTTAAGTTTGAACGAAACTAACTGAATCACTGAGGAAAAAATTACTTTACTCGAATCAATAAATCTAAAATTTTAAAAGTTATTTTAACTTTACATGAAATGAGACTCATTTCTTCAAATACAGCACCAATTTTCAACCATACTTATTATTTACTTTTTCGAATCTTTTACTCACTAGTTACGATTATGCTCAACTTAAATAACGTTCCTTGTCTTGTGCGTTGCTAAGCTGCTTGCCTTCTACTTGAATGTGAAGCAACTGTGTGAGTTACAGAATAATTTATAGTGCGATGTCGGACTTTCATTGCGACAATGAGAAAAAATGCTAACTACCTGAGTTTAAGCGGAGATAATAGTGCGAGGTGGTCAAGGTGTGAAGAACAATTACAAGGGCGCAAGTGCAAATAAGCTCCGATCTGAAATCCCGTCAGGACAGATAAGATGATATCACAACCGTAAATTTTATCAATTTTAGAAAGGAGTCGCATCAACACAATAAAACAACAGATGTCCTCTGTCAAGGAAAACGTGAAATAAAGTAGATTAAGTAGATTTTAGAAGATATTATTCTGGTTTAGCGACGATAAAGATGAAACTGTAACAACGTTGCAAACGATAAACTGCTGGTCAAACTGTGAAGACAAGTACGGACAAATAAAATGTTCACAATTGGATGATTAACACAAAACAAAGTTACTTGATTATATAGTTTAAACAGAAAGAAGGCCTCTCTTCGATTATTTTATTGTTAACAAACAAACATAATTGTTTCATGGAATATGTTTCTTGTATTTGCTTTCCACATCGAATTTTGCATCAATTTAATTTTTTGGGATCTTCTGTTACAATGTGTTTGTTTCCGCCTTTATCATATTGTAAGTTGTAGCTTTTTTAAAGAAGGAGATATAGATCCGTTTTGATTTCTATGCATCTATTGGCTTACTCATAGTCCAGTCCTTATAAATATAAATAAGTTGCTCATATTATGTCATTTCATGCTCCACCAAATGTCAAGTATGTTGTCCTACATCGTTCAATATTGCTCATTCACCGACCTATGCATCCGTTGTTTTGATTAAGTTAAGAAAAAGTTGAAAACATGCAAAGTGTTTGACCTGCTGCATGCAGGTTCCAAACCCACAACAACAAGCTTTCGTTTGGTTGTTTGTTCAATTTAGCCTGATACATTATTACTGATGTAAATCGAAGGAAATTCTCTGAAAATCTGAAATCTCGTCAGGTCAGATAAGATGATATCACGACGGTACCTTTTATTATCAATTTTAGAATGCAGTTGCATCAACACAATTAAGCAACTGATACCCTCTGTCAAGGAAAGCATGAAATAAACCTAAACTAAGTAAGTTTTAGAAGATGTTGTTTTGCCTTAGCAACGATAAAGACGAAAATGTAACTGATGTAAATCGAAGGAAATTCTGCGTTTCTACAAATACTTAAATTCGCTTTTCGTACACTTAGAATCTTCATTGATAACCTTAAAGCAAATCACCGCGCAGAGTAAAAAATTTACAAGTATGGCGGCATTGTGTTCAACGCTTTTCATGAGTAAAATCTTCGTTTCACAGAAAAGCGTTTTAACTGCATAAAAATATGTTCGTCATATCATATCATATCATAATATCTAATTTCAAACCTAAGTTTAACTTGCTACAGCTTGTGTGATAAATCCCGGGTCGGGTTTAAAAACGACTAAAATTTTGAATCGAATTAAATATTTCAATTTTATGATTGTCAGAGACGTAATAGTTTTATCAGCAAAAACGTTTGAACTAGCCGTCGACGCTTCTGCCTTCCAGCATATTCCAACAATTTCTTGTTTTTTCCTTGTCTTTGCCTGCTCATGGTATCTTATCTTATCTTATTTTTATCTTCAGTGAGGCTGTTTAGGGTCTTGATGATTTTGAGATTTTATAACTAGTATAAAGATTTCTGACCAAAGTCAGCACTGAAAGAAAACTTGCAGATAATGATGTTTGTTAATCACCTTAAGTTGGAGTTACGCAGAAATACTTGCAAGTTAAGAAGGTCATTTATTAAAAATTTTGTATTTTATGTTGAAATATTTGTCAGCAAGTTGTTCCACGAGTGCTATAAGTTGCCTGTTAATAAACATCATGTACGAGAGATAAAAAACAGAAAGCAGACAAAACTTGAAGCGAAAAATTGACAAAGATAACAAATGTTTTCCGCAAGTAGTGTTGGTGAAGTCAACTAGCCAAGAGTCTGAGACTATAAGGTACCTGTACCGAATAAGGCCCGGTCCCTAATAAGGCCCATTGCTCATATTTCGCAAACCCGTGCAAATAAATGAAAGATTTTGTCCCTACATAAAAACTAATATAAATTCATGATGGTTTACCAGATTTCATCCTTGTCACGTGATCAACCGATTCGCTAGAGCACAACAAAAATTTGATATTTGCAGTTAAGGTGGTTTTGTTAATTTAGAAAAAAAGTAAGTGAGAATTTGTCCGGTTAAATGAACTGTTGTCAGCCGGCTGAAGTTTTCATGTAACAACCAACTTAGTATTGAAAAGGATAATGCACTTTTTTTTGCTAAAATTTTTCTGATGATAAAAATGTGACATTTTTTTCGTGGATGCCACATGCGCCTAATAAGGCCCATACAAGATGCTTGGCTAATTGATGTCCAGACTTCAAGAGTGGTTCCAGTCATCAGTTGGCAAATTGTTGCAGTTACTTTGATTCCCCTAGTGGAATCTTTTTAAATGTTTGTACAACTTAAAATGTGAAATTTCTAATAATGTTATATGTTGTCTATTACTATGTTTTGAATCAAAATACTCACAAAATTGGTGGGCCTTATTAGGAGCCTATGCTCCTAATAAGGCCCATTTTTTGGAATTTTTAATTTCTTTATAAAAATTTTTTGGGGGGTTGTCAGGTATTGTGGTTTTAATATGTTGTAGTCATATACCCTCACTAATAGAACACGATTTTTCAGTCTATTCTCATTTATGGTTCTTAAGTTATTTTCAAAAAAGTGTTAAGTGGGCCTTATTCGGTACAGGTACCTTATAGATTGAGTTCGAAACTAGGTTGGTGTTAAACATATTGAAAAGGTTCAAGCTACAAAACCTAAAAGTGCGGAGTTGATTGCTCTACTTCCGCATTACTGTTATTACATCTAGGTGCGATTAATTACTACTTTTGCCTCGAAATCGACCATTTATTGTTCTTGGTTTTTACATTTGGGGACTGGTGTTATGAGAGTTTGACATGAAGACGAGTTGACCAAGCAATCTTTTTGTTAAGGCAAAAAGTGTTAATAAGTATTTACCACAGAAATTAAACACCGTTCTTTCAGTGTTTGATGAGTAAGTTAGTTGGTTAGAAGTTTTACTTTAGTTGATTGAATAATTCTTTTGCTTTTGAAAAACTAAATTTGAAACCGAATTCAAAACATTAGGTAAACTTTTTCAAGCAAAATATTTTTTTTGATCAGTTAATTTTAAAATGAAGCGAACTTATGGCGGATTCCGCTTCTGATCGCTCTAGTGGAGAATGTGCAACTGATGTCCATTGGATGAAACTTCCTTCGGAAATTTGGTTGGAGATTTTCAGTTATTTGTCTCCAGTAACCATTCTCAATGAAGTTGCCTTCGTTTGTCGTAAATTCAATTCACTGTCATTTCACCTTTCATTATGGAATAAATTAGACCTGACAAACTGGGTTGGACCTATAATAAATCTGGTACAGAATCACTTAATATTCATTTTACGAAATGTATATGTGTTAAATTTGGATTAAGGTTTTAATATTCTTGGATTATATTCAGGATTCCTTCATTGAGAACCTCTCGTCTGTGATCGATTTAGTTTTCGAACATCTGCGATCTCTTTCATTTTGTCAAGTCACCGGAAACTTTGTGTTTGGTTCAAATAAACGATGGTTGTTTTACAAGTTTTCAAACATTGTCCACTTGGAATTGACAGAGTGCGATTATGTCACAGCTCAAATCCTGGATGAAATCCGATACAACTTCACAAAAATTTAAACCCTCGTTCTTAGTGGATGCAGGTAAATGCATTTGAAAAATCAATGACAATCCACTTCATGTGCAAATGATCACGAAGTCATTGATTGAGTCACCAGTTACTTACACTGACAAAAATGCAACTCAGTAAAATTTTCAATTCTCGTTAAAATACTGTAAACAATTGTTAATTGTCTGTCAATGTAAACATTTTGTACTATGCAATAACATTTACGACTAAACTAACATATTCAGTAACTATTTAGTCTTTGTGACGAAAACTTTGATCTGAAGTGTCATATTTGCAGTGAAGTCGATTATGAAGATATGGAAGTTGTGAGCAAATTTGAGCATCTCACAAAACTGGACATAACACAATGTCATCAAGTTATTGATAGAGGTGTTAATTATATTGCTGATATGCCTTGTCAGATTTTGCATTTTCTCAGTTCTGTCGTGGTCCTAATAAGCGACAGGTAATACATCTTGTACTAAACGTATCGATTGCAGAATTTCAAATTAGCCTGTTGTCAATAGGAAATGTACGAAAACGGTTTGATGCAACTTTAACTTGGATGAATATTTTAGTGTTTGTTTGTTTTAATTGCTTTGGACATTTTTTACTAACATTGCCATTAGTTACTGCATGCTTAAAGCATAATCTTATTAAACTTTTTATTTCATGTTTAACATGACCTTAACCATACTCAAGGTAATGCACGAAATTCAGTTTTGCAAATGTACAAGTGTTGTTTAAGAGATGTCTGTGTTAATAACAGAAATGGGAGTTGCGATTTATGGAAATTATAAAAATAATAAATATAAATGCAATACAAATATCAAAATAATAATAAAAGGTCACAAATATAATAATAAATAATGCAATAAACGCAATATGTACTTGCTAATGTAAGATAATTTTAACAACAGACATTTCTTGTAACAGCTTTTATCACATGGATATTGACTAGTTGAATAGAGAACTAGGAAAACCAACTCAGTACCAACGCTGTTTGATTTTTGTTTTTCTGGTCTTAATCAACTAATTTTGTACAATTCAGTTTCTTTAATGTGTATTTACAATATGTACGATGTGAAGCTGATCAGACAAATGTTTAAAAAGCGTATTATACTGTAAACTATTTAAAGCCCATTGTTGTGTGATTGGCCTTCTAGAGAATGTGTTTTGGTGTGTTAAAGTTTCAGCTGAAGTAACTCCATAATGTAAATTATTTTGCGATTAGATGAAAAAGAAGAAAAATTAAATCCACTTTATGGGTCATCAGAATCTCCTGACCAGGTTGAAGCTACCTATGCTGAGGTTGACGTAAAAAAGATGAAGAAGAAAGGTTGAAATCTAATCAATTTGTTACATGTTACATAATAAAAGCATTACTGAAGCAGGTTTATATTCAAGCTTTAGTACCAAAAATAATTTTGCCGCATCTTCCAGGTTCATCAGAGAAAGAGGAAAAATTGAACCCACTTTATGGTTCATCGGACCAACCTGAACCAACAGAAGCTGCTTATGCTGAAGTGGATAAAAATAAGAAGACAATTAAATTGTTGATTTCAAGTCATTAATTGTGTTGTTTGTAACTGGTGTGTTGAAACGTTCATGTTGTGATCTAGAACAATCAGCGAAAGAAGAGAGAATCAATCCTCTGTATGAAGCATCATCCTCACAAGATCAAGTGGAAGCCGCTTATGCTGAGGTTGATAAAAGCAAAAAGAAACCAAAAGCTTTTGCTCAAGGTGAGAGTCTTCTCTTTGTATTGTCCAATGCGGCGTGCAGATATTTTTCCCTTCTATCACAAATTATAAATCAATGCTTGGTTTAACTGCACTGGTTATATGCAAGTTGAAGAGTCATCCAATGCAACTTATGCAGAAGTGAACAAACCAAACAACAAAAAAAAGCCACCGCTACCGAGTAGAGCAAATACCGCAGGTATGGTAATAAGGAGACTTCCAAATTAAGTTGAAACTTGAAACAAGGAAGTAATTACCATAATTTAGCTCATTTGTGTAGAGTCTTATTCTTTAACGCTGTACATTGTCGAAGAGATTCCAATGTTTAACTGCTGCAGATACTTTCATTGTACAAGCTGTTAATTTAATGCATTAACTTAATTTGTCAAATTGTGTTTTACAGGATCGAATGAAAAAGAAGAAAAAATAAATCCACTTTATGGATCATCAGAATCTCCTGACCAGGTTGAAGCTGCCTATGCTGAGGTTGACAAGAAGATGAAAAAGAAGAAGAAAGATGGAAACGTGTTCAAATTCATGTATTAATTGATGCAGTCACTTATTGTGTAGCTGAAAATTGAATTCCTACACATACCAAAGGAGCTTTAGGTAGAAGGTTATTATGCACAACCAGGTTCATCAGCGAAAGAAGGGAGAATCAATCCTCTGTATGAAGCATCATCCTCACAAGATCAAGTGGAAGCCGCTTATGCTGAGGTTGATAAAATCAAAACTAAACAAAAAATTTGTGCTCAAGGTGAGAGTCTTCTCAGTTATTTGGCTGATGTCTTGTGATGAGGTGAATACGTAAACAAGAATCATGTCCCACATTGATTTTAGACTGCTTGGTTTTCTCCTTGCTGTTCGCAAACTGTCATTTACATATCTCATTTCTATGTAGATGCGACACGAAATGAAGCGACGCCCAATGCAACTTACGCGGAAGTGAACAAACCAAAGAAGAAAAAGAAACCACCTCCACCAAATAGAGCAAACACTACAGGTAGGTTAATACAGAGTTTGTTACTTTGATACAGAGTTAATGCAGGTATGTTTATGTGGTGTTTGATTTATTTCAATCGGCCAAAATGCCATTGTTTTTAAGCTTTAAGGTTTTCTCATGTAAATCATTTATCATCAAGTATCTCGTTTCTACACAGATGCAACCCAAGTTGAAGAGTCATCCATTGCAACTTACGCGGAAGTAAACAAACCAAAGAAGAAAAAGAAACCACCGCTACCAAGTAGAGCAAACGCTGCGGGTATGTGTTACAAGTTGTTTATGTAACTTCTGCTCTGTGCAGGAAAGTAATTTTGACACAACTCAAGAGGTTTTGGAAAATAATGTGAGCATTTTATAAATACATGGATGGACAACAGGGCTCATAGTTTATGGCCAAATTGCAGCTTTATTTAGACCAAACTGTTTTGCTAAAGCAGAACTTTTCTGATGGCATATTTGCATAGGTTGGGATGCGACCAACGATGACGTGATGTTGCATGGATGGTCGCCCACTGTGAGTATATTATTAAAGCACATCTCGCGTTTTCCTAATTAAAATCAGCGCAGCTCGATTCAATTTGTTGTTTCGATGTAACTTTAACAATGAGTTCTCCTTTCTCTTTGAACACGGTTAAATTCCTGTGTAGGTTATTTTTTGTTGGTTTAACAAAATTATTTGCTTTAGCCAACATAAGCGGAATCACAAAACAATAAAAGCGATTATGAAGATATCATTTCAGTAAGTGACCCAACAACATTAGCTACAAAAGCATTTGCACACTTTACCGATTGAAGTGTACGTCACAGTAATACTCAGACAATATTGTCAACCACTTTTGAAACATATGTATATGTAAGAAGTGAACTTCATACAAAATGTCGAGTTAACTGTGTCCTTTCTTTCTATAGATTAGTCATGATGTGCAACATGATAAACATTTGGATCAGTTTGAAACTGGTCGATTCTGATGTCAATTTGCACTTTTGCCCAGTTGTGTGATGTTCAATCTATCGCGTTGATGTGTATTGCTAAATATACAGAGTGGAGCCACTAAAGCTACTTCAGGATGTATCTTATAGTTGAGAAAGCATCTGGTTTCATAAAAGCTGCACCTTTCAATACTGGACCAATTGCGCCTCCCGTGGATTTTTACCACATTTTAAAATCTTTGTTAGAAATTATTTTGTGCTTACAGCAGAAAGTTTTTTCACTGAAGCGAGCTGCGGATATTTTCTTCGATATGGTTTATAATTCTGTGATGTTTTTTTGTTTGGAAATGATGAGATTTCCTCGTTATTAACTCGTTGCATGGATTTTTTTGATTATTTTAAGTTAACAAGTGTATAATTGTATTTTTTATTTGACTTTTTTGGCTTCATCGGCGCGTACTAATCGATTCAGTTATGTTTGTAGCTTTGTATAAATTCATTTATAATTGGAATGAATCCCTTTAGCTAAATGTCGCCTCCACTTGCAATTTAACCGCACTTTCGTTGCGCGATCAACATATTTGGCATCACCGTAAAAGAATTTGAACTCGATTGTTGCCAAGATGTGTTTATATGTATTTCCACTTTTATTGTGTTTTGTCACTTGTATTAAATATACAATGCGATTGTTTCATTGTATTCAAGTTCCTGTGTGAGGTTAAATATAGAACTGAAATTTAATGAATGAATTAAGCATCCTGTTTTTTGTTTCATGTTGCTCGAATAATACGTAAAACCGCGGTTACAGTCGCTCGACTGTGCGAAACAATTTATGAATAGGCAGTTTCGCTTGCCATTGAGCCGTTAACAATGACCCTCTGACGTCACGACGATACTTCCTTGTGTTACGTAATAGACGTTATTTACGGTTGAAAGTTGAAAGGAAACAAGAAAGCAGCCAGTCAATCAACATTCAGAGCACGATGACATCACAGCTGTCGTTTACGTCATTACTCGCCGCTCATATCTCTATGTACGACATATGGTCCGTTGATGGAGCATTAGACCACTTGCTCTTCCCATTTATAACTGAATAATGTATATCATATATCCTATGCCAGGGGTCGGCAACCTTTTGCACTTAAAGAGCCATTTTAACCGATATTCCACAAAATAAAAATCACTGGGAGCCGCAAAACTATTTTCACAATAAAACGAAAACGACACTCTGTAACAAAACTGTCATGTGTCGCATTTATAAAAGCAGTTAATTCAGCAAGATTTAATTAATGTGATTACTATAATGTGCTCAGTGAGATAAAGACGCGAGTGTTCTTCTGTTTGTTTCTACTGTAGCAATAAAATTAATAAGAGCCGCATCAGAAGGATGAAAGAGCCGCATGCGGCTCCGGAGCCGCAGGTTGCCGACCCCTGTCCTATGCTATGACTTACATGCTGTGCACACACTTTGTTTATATGTATGTATATAATATAATGCTGCTACACAAGCCTATATCGTGAAGGGTCGCTTTTCACTTTTATGAACCCAGTGCCTCTGCTGTAAACTCTGTGAGGAATCTTCCTGAAAACATCGTTCATTATTCAGTATAAGTTTGTCAGCTCGATTACGAAGAAAGCGACTTAAATTCTTCGGCTTGCTTCGGCCTAGTAGAGTCAAGCTTACCTTTGTCTTCACCTGTGTTAGCCGACTGTTGATCTTCCAAGAGTGACGTATCTTTTCTAGAATCCTTACTCTTATTTTACCTAGTTTAGTTAGCCTACTGTAATTGTTTTTACGGACATTGTTATAGTTTTTACAGACGAGATTATCAATCAACCAAACACACTTACTTGGTAGCATATCAACAAACTAATGCAAGATGCGCATTTGTGACAAAAAATACAACATATACCAGGCTGGCCGTGCAGGAAACATCTTTGTGTAGTCGTGTTGTCCTGTACATGTCAGTGGCACGGAAATATCCTTCATTTCCTCAAATGTTGATAAAAGTGATGCAGAATGAAAACCCTTTTAAAGCTGAACATTTTGCTGATTCAGGAATAGACGAAGAACAAACGGTCTCTGGGAAGAGTCTTTCAAATCTCACCATAAAAGCAAGACCAAAGGAAAAACCAAAATCAGACCCTGGTTAGCGGTTCATTATTAATTAACTAAATAATAATTGAGTGTGTTTTGAAGAAGAAAATCTGAACAGATTACCAATGAAATATCGGTTGCCGATATCATATGAAGCATTGTGCATATGAAAATCTTTTTCATTGCTAACAATCTATCTTGGAGTTTTATGGGAAATTTTATAATGAAAGAAACATTTCTACAAACATCAATAATTTCATTGACAAACCGTTCGGTTGCAAAAAAAACTGTTTATTGTGGATCTCTTTTTACAAAACTGTTTTCAGAAATTATGTTAACATTTTTATTGTGACCCGTTTTACCCAACCCAGGCTTTTCTCAGAATGACCGGTTTTAGCTGTGTCTAGCCTTAGATGCTGGCACAAACCAGGTAGTTTACAGTATATTTGGTGGAGGGCCGTAATGAAACGCCAGTTTTTCACATCATATTTACGTTTCTTTATTAATACTTGTTTCGACTGTTACATTATGTTAATGTTTGACTCTTTTACAGGCTGTGACCACATCCAAGCACGAAAACGGGCAATAAATAACTTGTTGAGTCAAAACTGCTATCGCTTGTCAAGGCAACTTTACTCGCTCACGACCAAGCAATAACTTTGGGATCTGACATCATCAAATTGGTAGAAGCTCTTCTGCAAAAGCAGTTCTCCATTGTGTTGATTAGTCTGCTGGAAAGTTTTAGTTTCTTACACAAGTGGATCGAACAACCTAATGCTAAGATAGAGTTGGTTAGACAATATATTCGGAAAGCAGGTGACTGCGTCATAATACCCCACGCTCAACTCTGAAAGAAAACAATATTTTCTAAACTGCTGTTGAGTAAATATGAGTAATGTATTTATTATGTATTTAAAAATGAATAATGTACTCGTATTTACTCAACTGGTGTTTAGTAAATACGAGTAAAGTATGTTGCCCTCTTGTTGGTGTTCGAATGTTTTCTAAAGTATCTTTTGTTTTAGATATATGTTTTGTTATATGTATATGTTAACTAATAACAACATCCGGCTTATTCTCTTGTTTGAGAAAACTTGCATAGAATGAGGCAAAAAATCTTTTATTCAAGTTTATTTCAATCACCGAGTCTTGAAGAGACAACCTAAAACATGCATCAGTAGATTCAGCATCAAAATACATCTAACTTATATAAAACACAATGACTTTTAAATTGTTTCACAACAGACAACGACTTTAGCAAGGACTGAATGCTTATATGAAAGCCTTGCGCTTCTTGTGTTTTACAAAACCAATTGAATGATGAGGTTTGTCGGAAATCTTATTCGATGGATTTACTTTGGTTGCCGCAGGTTTCTCGTCGGCTGAAAGCATCTGCAGATCCATGTTTAAGTCAAAATCGTGAACACCAAAAAGATCTTTGGACATGTGCTTTGGTTGTGCAGCGACAGTTGCTATTTCATGCTCCACCAACTATCAAGTGTGTTGTTCCAAATCGTTCGATATTGCTCATTCAACGACCTATGCATCCGTTGTTTTGATTAAGTTAAGACAAAGTTGAAAACATGCAAAAAGTTTCACCTCCTTGGATTTATCCGTGAATCACCAGCGTTGTATTGCACCAGACCATACAATATGGTCGCCATGATGAGAAAAGATAACAACCGCATGCAGGTTCCCAAGCTTTCGTTTGTTTGTTTGTTTGTTTGTTTGTTTGTTCAAAGTAGCCTGCTACAAATATTTCTGATGTCAATAGATGGAGATTGCGCGTTTTTACAAATACTTAAATTCACTTTTCGTATAATTTGGATCTTCATTGATAACCTTGCAGAAAATTACCGAAAAATGAAAATATTTACAAGTTTCATAACTATTTGTTCAACGCTTTTCAAAAGTAAAATCTTCATTTCAAATAAAAGCGTTTCAGTGGTTACAAGCGTTTAAAATGCGTACATATACGTTATTCATATAATGCCTAACTCCAAACATGACTTTAACTCGCTACAGTTTGTGTGAAGTTTCAGAGTCGGGTTTAAAAGCGACTTAGAATTTTCAATCAAATTAAATATTTCCATTTTATGATTGTCAGGGACGTAATTGTTTTATCAGCAAAGTCGTTTGAACTTAGCGTCTACGTTTCTGCCTCGCAGCACATTCCAACCAGTTCCTGGTTTTTCTTGACTTTTCATGCTCATGGCAATTGATCCACAGTAGAGTTGTTTAGGGTTTTGGTGATCTGGAGTTTTATAACAACGATAAAGATTTCTGCAGATAGTCAGCACAGGAAGGAAAGTTGCAGATAATGATGTTGTTATACATATGTTTACTTTACTTGATAGAAATGTGATGGAAAATGACAAATAGCAAGCAGACAAAACTTGAAAACGAAATAATGGCGACAATGATAGATATGTTTGTCGCTAGTAATGTTTGTGAAGTCAAATAACTAAGAGACCATGTTGATGTTTGAGATCATGTTGATGTTAAACATATTTAAAAGTATCAAGCTACAAAACCTGAAAGTGCGGTGTTGATTGCTCTACTTACGCATTACTCTTTTTACGTCTTGGTACGATTATTACTTTTGATCCAAAATCGACCATCGATCGAATTTACGATCCAAATTTACAGTCTAAAATAAGATAAACTTATGGCGGATTCCGCTTCTGATCGCTCTAGTGGAGAATGTGCAACTGATGTCCATTGGATGAAACTTCCTTCGGAAATTTGGTTGGAGATTTTCAGTTATTTGTCTCCAGTAACCATTCTCAATGAAGTTGCCTTCGTTTGTCGTAAATTCAATTCACTGTCATTTCACCTTTCATTATGGAATAAATTAGACCTGACAAACTGGGTTGGACCTATAATAAATCTGGTACAGAATCTCTTATTACTGTTTTTACTAGATGTGGATGTGTTGAATTTCTACAAAGGCTTTAATGGTCTTGTTTTATATTCAGGAGTCCTTCATTGAGAACCTTTCGCCAGTGATCGATTTACTTTCCGAAAATTTGCGATCTCTTTCGTTTTGTCAAATCAATGGAAACTTTGTGTTTGGTTCAGATAAACGATGGTTGTTTTACAAGTTTTCAAACATTGTTCGCTTGGAATTGCCAGAATGTGAATATGTCACGGCTCAAATCCTGGAAGAAATCCGAAAAAACTGTAAAAAAATTGAAAGGCTTAATCTTAGTGAATGCCGGTAAATGCATTTCATATACCAATTACAGTCTAATTAAAGTGTGAATGATCACATAATCTGTGATTGCGTCATCAGTTACCTTTAATTACAATAAAAAACATATTTCGATGCCACTTTCAAATCACTTTAAATTATTGTAAACAACTGATGATAGTCTGTAAATGTAAATTTACTATTTAATACTGGTGACGACAGCTATTTTTCTGAAGTGTCATATTTGCAGTAACGTCGATGATCAAGCCATGAAAGTTGTGAGCAAATTTGAGCATCTTACAAAACTGGACATAACACAATGTCATCAAGTTACTGATGATGGTGTTAATTTCATTGCTGATATGCCTTGTCAGATTTTGCATTTTCTTAGCTTCGACGTCCAACAATTTAGCGATAGGTAACACGTCTTGTCTGGAAGATAGTTATTGCAAAGCTTTAAGTTAGCTTGTTATCAGTATGAAATATACGAAAACATTTTGATGAATGATCAAATGTACCGCAGATAAAACGTTTATTTTGTACAGGGGTATAGTGAATCTCGTCACCAAACAAACTAAGATTGAGTTCTTGATTCTATCTGGAGATAACATAACTGACTACTCTGTGATTGATGCTTGCCATTGTCTTGTAAACTTAAAAAAATTTCATATTTATGACTGCAGAAATCTTACTGATAGAAGCATACATGCGCTGTGTGGGAAAGTAAGGTATCGAATATAGATAATAACACATTTAAAATTTATTTGCTATTCGGTTCAATCAATTTATCATTAAAGTTGAGCTGAAGTACAATAATATAAAATGTTTAATCTAAGTGCAATATGTTTCTTTTAGACTGGAATGCTTGTGTTTGCAAAGAGCAACAAAAGTTTCTACCCAGGCTTTTAATCATTTGTTTCAAGAGAAACCTCGGTTGAACTTGAAGGACCTTTGTATCGGCGATACAGACGCCGTTGTTGATGACACAGTATATGCAATATCATCTGGGTAGGGTTATGTTTTATATTTTAGCTTTGAACAAAACCAATAAATCTGCTGTGTCGTGTTCAGTTGTTTAAATAATTCCATGACTGAAATTATATTCTGATATCAGTACTATTTGAAGAAAAAAAGTTATAGTGGGCAAAGCAATATTGATATGTACTTGTAACTGTAATGAATGTATGCTGTAGTAGTAAATTTGTTGTAATTTTATCAAGTTCCTTTACTATTACATGCTTTTCTCGTAAATATTTCGCCAGATATCCTCATCTTGAGAGAATTGAACTCAACTTTTGCTGCAAAGTCACCGATAAATCAATTGACGAACTTATCAAATCATGCAGGTATGTTAAGTCTCAAAATAATCGAGTAGTGAAATAATTCATCATGTTGGTCAATTTTCAAAGCATTGTGTCGTGTAATATTTGAGCCGTTTTTTAATTGCTGTTGCTTAAACCACTGGTTTACTGGTTATTTGTTTCATTGATCTAACTGGAGATATTTAGCTTAAATGATTGTTCATTTTGTCGGGAAAGTTTGTGACAATTTTATCGATAAATTGCAAACAAGCTCGATAAGGTTTCAGCAGTGAGGAGCCGTCGATGACTTTGACAAAGACGTTTTGCAATACGACGATAATTATTCTTACTCTAACAATTCAATAATATTGATCTTGTTTGATGAAAGCATTCGGCACTTTCTTTGATAAACGCAGACAAGCTTTTCAATCATGACTTGGAACAGCGTAGGAAAGATTATTTAAACGCACACAATAGAACTTGAGCAAGTTCCAATAAATAGTTGACAGTAACATTATTAGCAATGGTAACAACTTCACTGTTAATTTTCAAATTTCCAACCTGCTTTATTCCTTAACATAATATTTTAATTAGACATAATTTTATTTGCAGAAAACTAGAGGTGGTTAGTTTACAGGGACTGACAAGTTTAAAAGGCGATTGGCTTGCGGAAATAGAACGTTACTTGCCAAAACTACGTTCTCTCACTATGTGTTTTTGTTGCGGTATTTCTGAAGAAAAAGTCAAACATCTCTTTTTGCGGTAAGATATTTTTATGTTATGACGTGAAGTATAATTTTAATAATTTAATTCAATAATTTTAATTAAATCATCATCAGATTTTATTCGGACTTTGATTAACAAAATGTTGTCAATTTGCACAATGTTAATCAACATGATCGAATTAACAAGTTTCTTCATGCCCACGTTAGATTTTTGAATTAGACAGGTTTGCTTCCAATATTAATACATTCAACTCACAGTGTATGCGTATTTACCAAACTACTACATCACATTATATAACGCACATACAGGCTGCTGGTCATTTAATTTTAATTCGATCATTGTGTGACGTATAAATGTTGTCAGCCTAGACTTTCAGGAACACTCTTCGGTAATGGCCTGACCGTTTCACTGATATTATTTGGTTTAAAAGCGGGCACCAAGCGTCATAAAAACAGAAAAACAGAATTAATTGAAACCTTAGGAGAATCACAGCTTAAACCAACATAAAATCAAGGGCGTAACGATACAAAAAAAACGTCCGTTCGGTCGCTCCTCCACATGGAAAAGCGACGCATAATTGGCGAGCAATATTCACAGATTACCCGCAAAAACACACCAACGATGCAACCATAACAAACGATGTAATATTAAAATAAAATATTAAAATAATTTGCAGTTTTGCTACACTTTTTTGATAGTGACAGTGTGTGTACATTTTTTTAAAAAGTGAACTTCTTTAAATCTGAAGCTAATACTGGTTATGTAGGTTGCGCATTAACAATAAAGCGATTTAACTGGTTTTATTGTTACAGGAAACCTGACCTTGAACTGTTATGGAATAGGATGCCAATCAATGAGCTTAAACATGAAGATATCGACCGTGTTTTGAGGAATATTACTTTGGAAGATTTTGAGTAAAATTTGATAGAAATGCAAATGGAAGTGATTAATAAATTTGCTTTTCATTTGATTCATACAAAATATCCTATTGTAACATGGTCACATGATAAATTGAACATCATTATTGCGTCAACAATTCGTGTTAATTTGCCAACTGATTGTAGCTGGACATACGTATAACATAACTCAGACGAAAATCATAAACTTTAGTTTCTTTTTTGGTTTAGGTTTTGAAAATTAAAGCTAACTTACTGTAGCTGGTGTGTGACCGTGGAGCGACCAACTATTGTTAAGTGGCAAGAAAGGTATTTCTAAGAACACAAATCTAAACAGTTAAAAGTGCAAGATGTTCCCACTTGGTAAGTTCGCACGACCACAAAACATAAAGTCACCACTTCAATTATGAATTGAAAAATTAACACCACGCAAACGTTTCTAGAAATATGCAAAGAAAAGGGTAAATACAGGAAAGCAAAATTATCAAACACAATGACAAGCCGCCATGTAGTAATAGACAATGCCTACTTCATTTCAGCTTTTACACTAAAACAAAAACATGTCTCTGTACTGAATTTGGGCAAGAGAAGAGAAAAGTTAAGCATAATGCGCTAAATTCCATTGATTAAGGTAGAGGAGATGCAATCTAAAACGAAGTTTTGAAAATGATCTGAATCGAAAAAACTAAAATGAAATCTTTCGCTTAAAACCTTCCCATTTGGAAGCAACTTCATCAAATGTTAACCAGGATGCAAAAATTGAACACCAAAGATTACAACAAGGTTTCGAAGTAGCAGAGAACACCAATTGGATTATATTAATGAAGAATTTCAGTTTGACATGTTCAGAATTTGACCGATTTCCGCATTGAAATTAGATATTTAAATTTAATCGACGTGTCTTCTAACAATGACATCTTAAAATTTACACAAAAACAAAGAAGAACTGTAAGAACCAAACGGATATGTCTAACAAACGCTTTCACTAGCCAGGTAAGCAAGCTGATTGCGTTCTATCGTTATTTCTAACATATCTTTTGGATATCTGCAACGATATAGATTCAAACTCCTGGTATTTGGGAAGATTACAAGCAGCTGTTAATCGCTGTATTTAATTCATAATTTCTGATTGTTAAAATAATAATTTAACAAGATGCTGAAATATTTGTGGTGGCTCGGGTAATTATAGTCTTGTCCAGTGTCCTGAGACCATAGATATCGTATATAAGACTAGATCGCTCAACTCGCCTCTGGATTTGAAGCCAAATTGAAACTTTGCGAATCCGCCATTAAGGGACCCAGTCAGTCAGTCAGTCAGTCAGTCGCAACAGTTGGTGCTGAATTGTGATGGAGTTATATCGACAATTGTCTTGTCTCTAGTACGGTATATTTGTAAAAATAGCCTAGTTCTAACGTTATACAGAACTTATACAGGCTAGGACTCTTTATATATCGTAGGATGCGCCGATGCCGTATGTAGCCTGGACTACCGTATATTTTGAAAATTCATAGCTTTAGCACGATATTATTTTAGAGATAGGCTACTGGAATAATCGGAGATGGGCATTGATACAGTACCTTCGTACATTACTTTGTAATACCATGTTCCGACTTCCGAATCCCAGACAGGAATGTGTTACATTGTAAGCTATGCCGTCAATACCGGATTAATTTTTCTTTTAGTCGTCTCAACAGCTAGGCTAGTCGCCATGGGTACTTTTATAGTGATAGTTTCAAGATTTTGAGAGATTTATGCCTAGGCTAGTTTTTGGTGCTATGCCAGTACTTTTAAAGTCAAAGTATTGACTGTCCACATCTGGAAATATGTTCAGTTAACTGTAGTCTATAGGCCTATTTTTCTTTTGTGCCACACTTTAACTACAAATAAGAATCTGATTTGTTGGACCCTATTGTAAAACGTGTAAAATTTGGTAAAAAAGGACATAAACATTTGTGTTTTACATGTTTCATTTTTTCACCAAATTTATTTACATGTACAATTTTACAAAACAAAAGAGATAAAACAAAACCATTCACTAATCACTACTACATACATTACTATGTCAATGACTGACATTTGAAATTAAACAGTAACGAGTCATCCACTTGTCATTACTGATGGCTGAATAGTACAAGTTTGTTAAACTTTTTTCGTATCTTTTTGCAGGTAATTTCTTCATTGTACTCTTTTCCAAGGTGGTAAAGTCGAATTTTGCAGTATGCTTTTGAAACTAACTTTATAAGCTCAAAGATATGGTTGTTGGTGACACTTGTGTCTAACATGTGATATTGAAGATTGCAGAATGCCAAGGATAGGTTGATATTAGCCAGAACAGATGTCGCAATACCTTCTGATACTCCTTTTTCTAAACCAGTGTTTCTCAACCCCGAGTCCGCGGACTCATTTGAGTCCACGTAAGGTTTTTGTGAGTCCGCAAGCCCATTAATTTACTGTATATAATTAGACATAGGTCATAATTTTCGCGACGGCTTTTCAACTGAAAATGTAGGGGTCGCAAGAGATACCTTGGTGTGTTGGATATTTCAGAATAGTCTGACAAAGAAGAGCCTTTCTGATTTCTGATGTTACGCTGGTGGCAATCCAAATCCTTAATTCTTTTGTTCTCTTCTTCTTCCAACTCCTGGCGCGCGAATCACCTTCTTTTTTCTCTTTTTTAAAAGGAGTCAGGGCCTTTTTTGTTTCTTTCCAGATATCGGGAATGATGCACAGCTCATGGTGTTGGTGCGATATGTTGACACAAATGGCTGAGAAGCAGTTTTTGCTTTGCCGTGCACTTGCCAAAAATACCACTGGAGAACAAATATTTAAGAAAATGGATTCGTTTTTTAAAGTACATCAGCTTGAGTTGGCCTATTGTGTGTCTGTTTGCACTTTTCCGTTCATGATGGGAAGTAAAAAGGGTTTTAAAAAAGTCGACAGATGTGTAGAGACAAGTTCAAAATTGCTTCTCTGAGTCAATTTTGGACGAATGTTCTGTCGAAGAAACCTAATCTATCTGACCTCTGCAAACAAACAACAATAGCTCTTTTTGCCTTTTCCGACTACATACTTGTGTGAAGCTGGATTTTCAACATTGGCTATGGTTAAAACCAAGTGCGGGAACCAACTTCAACCGGAAGATGATATCAGATTTGCATTGACGACCATAACTCCTGATTTCGACAAACTTGTGAAGCAAGTTTAACTTCAAGAACAAGATTTATAGTGCATATGTGCCCAATATACAAATCGCTTCTGCTTTTTTATCTTACTGATTAGTGTTAAACTAACTTATTTTTGTTCCTATTACCTGAGTCCGCGAATACTTATGCTAATGGGAAAATAGTCCGTGGGCAAAAAAGGTTGGGAAACACTGTTCTAAACCGACGTAACAAATTCAAGGTATATTTGATACTGTATATAATCTTCTATATTTTTTGTAATTATGCAACTAAGCTGTGTTTACATATATATCAGATAAATATAATAATCATCAGATAAATAGAAATTATTTTTCTACATTTTAACTTGGGGAAGTTTTGCTCTTGTAGTTTTAAGAAGACGTTGAAACTGTTTTTCAGTTTCCTTGCAAACTACTACTACACTTTCGGAAGGTTTAAATAATTTGCCTTTATCTTTCATTTGCAGGAAGTCAGACACTGGAAAATTGGTTGTTGAACCAAGAGCTTGACTACAGTGACTGCACAAAATTTGCTTATCAACCATTTTGCTAACATAGCCAGCTATATATGAAATGGCAGCTTTTTTGTATTCAGACAAACCAAGAATGTTTGGAATTTCACTGAGGCTATGATCTTCGTCGACTTCTAGATCCCGTCCAAGTAGGTCATATTTTCTTATAATATGAGCACCTGATTCTGTCAGCTGAGGGTTACTAGTTGAAGCACCATTGAATATATGCAAAATTTCAATTGGTAACTTTTGTTCACAGTTACCCACTCCACCTTTGATATCACTTCTTAGAAGTAAGCGCTTATAAGCTGCTGTAAACTGCTGGCTTGTCGGGTTGTTGTTGAAACCTCCTGCTGACCTTATGGCTCCAAAAAACAACTCAAGGTGGTCTTGGCTAAGCTTGTAAGTTAAGATATATCTTAGTGGAGATTGATTTTGCCCAACTAAATCTTGAAACAACCCTTTTATACTTCTTATTGCCATCAAGAATCCCAGAAAGCCTGTTTTCCGTCTTGTTTTAAGCATTTGTACCCCAGCAGTGTCCTTCAACTTGAGAATGTAATCAAAAGAAAAATCAAGAAATGGCCTCCAGCTGGACTCATTGCTTCTTTTCAAAGGTGATTTGAATCCTTTAGCACATGGATTTCTGGAATTGCATATATCAAATAAGCGATCAAAAATACGTAAAAACCTAACAGTTGCCGCCGAACTTTGGAACTGTTGTAGTTTCAATGTGTTGCTGCAGTACTCAATGGCATCAGCTACACTTGCACTTATTGCTTGAGCTGCCAAGTTAACCTTCATTTTTTGTTGTTTTCAGTTTATATGGGCCAACTTAAGTTTGTTTGCAACGCGTAACCCTTCTTCTTTTTGAAGTTTCTGCAGCTGAACCAAGTATTCCCATTTCACTTTCTTTCCTTCAAAATCTACAAGTATGCCACCTTCACCAAAGGTATTGCGTATAAGTTTAAGCATATGGCACACATCTAACAACATATATATTTTGGAATTTTCATCTGCAGGATGGTTAAAATAAGTTTGGAAGTTATCTATGTCTAAAGACAAACCAAGTTCATTGATCATAGCAAGATGACTGGAAGGACCATCACATGTCACAGAAGAAACTACTACTCCTATATCATGGAGCCGCCCAATACAAACATTTACAAGGTTAGCTTTCTCTTTACCAGTCAGACTGTCAGTAAAAAAATAGCCACAAGGAATTTTCCATGAATTGTTTAACGAAACAACCATTAGTACTAAAGCATCTTTTGCAACAGGTGAGGAATCATCTGCTGGCATTTCCACACCAATATCAACAAAACCTCGGAAACGATGGCCATCCCAAGAAACATGCTTCTTAATGGCCATTTCATCCAGCATTAAAGCACAAATTACCTGCTTGTTTTTCTTCTTTTCTTCTTCAACTCTGGCTGAAAGTACTCTGAATGCAGGTTCTGTAAAACCAGGTTCAGCCGACACTTTGGTGTACCATTTTCTAATGGTTGATTGTGCTGGCAAAGCTAAGTTGAAGGTTTTTCTGACATACTCATATGCCTTGGAAGAGTAAAACTGCAGGGTTAGTGCAAATGCCTTCAATTCCGTGGAATACTTGCAACCTTTAGAAGAATGCAGTTGTTTTGCTGCTTTTTTCATGACATGCAATGGCACACCTGTAAATGATGCCTTCAACACTTCTTCACAATTTGAAGATAGGAGTTGATTTTTATACAAACATTGAATTAAAGTTTTCATTGAAACTATTTTCTGTTTAAATCTGCGTGACTTTTGCTGACTGAGTTTTAAATTTTTTCGAATTGCTGCAATTTGTTTTCTTCGTGACTGGATTTTCGTATTCAATTTAGTGGGTGAATTGCTTATGCTGTATGTATGGTCAGACTTTACTTTATCCCAGGAGCTTCTTTTAACAAGGCAATCACTTGTTTTATCTTTACTACCGGAACTGCATTGTGACTGCAAACCAGTTTTCATATTTCGTGTATATGGTTTCTTCCTTTCATGACCAGCCTGCAGTGAATCAATTCAAAGTTATACTGCCAGTATATATATTAGTATATTATATCAGTGCCTGTATACTTGCCAGTATATTATAGCCTATAATTTCCAATAATTATTAAAATAACTGTCTTAATAATAATAAAATAACTTATTAACTGCAAATAATTACTGGAATTTATAACCTTACTTTTTTGAGATGTTGTGGAAATTTCTTAAAACGAGTTGGTACAGCACCATCTTTAAGTCTGTTTCGTTGCCCTGTTCTATCAAAATCTTTCTCCAGAAAATGGTCTGAGCAAATTTTTGAGTGTTTGCTGGGAATCCAACAATCTCTACGCATTGCCACAAGCCATTCTTTCTTTCGGTCTGAGTCTGATGGAAGTCTGTTGTACATATACTTGGTACTATAAATATATGTTTTAATAAAAATATGTTATCGAATGTAGCTGTGACTGTTCGGGTACACTTTTAGCTGAGGTAAGTTATTGGTTGAACGCCATGCCAATACACAACAGCTGCAATGTTAATGAGATGGTCTGAACTTACAGCTCATTAAATTGAACGACTGGTGCAAAGACACGATTAATTAATAATTCCTGTTGCACAAAAACACCTGCCGGTTTACATACAGTACCGGTATTAACGTTGAACCAATGCTTACGCATGGAAGGTTCTTGGATGACAAATTTTCTTTCTTGTCTCATCATCCGAACTCCCTTCACTGGCACTTCTGTCCATTAACTTATCGCTTGCTCTAGCGCTATTAACTCTCTTTTTCCTTTTTCCACAACCGTAAGCACAGCATTGAGTTCCCCTTTTATCCATGTTTTATATAGATTACAAATTGACGAAGAAATCTCACAATTTAACGTTGGACCTAATAGCTTAAAAGCCTTATAAAATCGTGTTCAAAGCCCAGCTTGGGTCCCTTACTGTTCCCGCCAAATATGTTCAATTGGCTTCATTTTTGGTTGGTCGACAACAATAAGATGAGCGATCTAGTGTTATATACGATATCTATGCCTGAGACCCAGCATTGGTGGGAGCCCTTTCATTTATAAAATTATAATTTAAGCGAATATTTGCCGAGTTTAGCTTTATGCTCTTCAACACCTTAATGTTGGTCTAATTAGACTAACCAGTTGTTTTATTGTTTAATCGATAAAATTGCGCAACTAACCTATGTTTAAGATAACAGCGTCAGCGTCGTAAAACTACCGACAACCATCAGTGTAATATTGCGTTGATAAGTAAAACTGTGTATAGTTAGCATACAGTGGCGTATTCAGGAGTTGCGTTGAAGGCAAACCTTAGGTTTGTGAATGAGTATCGCCCAATTCTTATCACTGTATAACAACTTATAAACTGCGCCATAACTAATGTTAACTAATAACAACATCCGGTTTATTCCCTTGTTTGATAAAATTTGCGTAGATTGAGGCAAAGATTGTTTTATTCAAGTTTATTTCAATCATCGACTCTTGAAAGAACAACGTTAAACACACATCAG
Source organism: Clavelina lepadiformis (assembly GCF_947623445.1). Classification (NCBI taxonomy): domain Eukaryota; kingdom Metazoa; phylum Chordata; class Ascidiacea; order Aplousobranchia; family Clavelinidae; genus Clavelina; species Clavelina lepadiformis. The sequence goes on from NC_135241.1 coordinate 25,036,855, forward strand.
TAAATTCAGCACAAAAATAAATCTAACTTACGTAAAACACAATAAATGTAAATTTGTCTTACAATAGACAACGATTTCAGCTAGGACTGAATGTTTATATCAAAGCCTTGCGCTTTTTGCATTTAACAAAACCAATTGAATGATGAGGGTTGTCGGAAATCTCACTCGATGGATTTAATTTGGTTGCCGCAGGTTTCTCGTTGGCTGAAAGCATCTGCAGATCTATGTTTAAGTCAAAATCGTGAACACCAAAAAGATCTTCGGACATGTGTTTTGGTTGTGCAGCGACAATTGCCATGTTGCTTGGTTTAGGATCAGAATTGCTTTCTGACGAAACGATGCCGTAGCGATTGTCTAATTCCTGGAGGAGACTTTTTTTCTGCTTCCCATCTTTTGTGTTGCACATGAGGAGTGGTTTGCATTTTTTTCTTGTGAATGGGTCGGCCTGGTTGTTCCGCGGAACTTTCCACTCTTCCTTGTAAGCCTTCACCTTCTGCAAGTTGTGCGACTTAATTCGTTTATTTATGTAAGTGGTCCCGGCCAAATGATTCTGTCTCTGATTGTCCAGTTGAGTGGCGCGTTCTTCCAAATCCTTCAACACATCAACGAGACGAGTCGCCTCAACTGTATCATCACGCTCCAGGGCGATATCTATCTGCCTCATGATGTCGGTCTTACTCCTTGCATAATTAATTGGAGTCTTTCGGAAACGACTTTTCTCTTTGACGATGCGATCGATGTCGGTGTCTTTGAAAATGTACGATCTCGCTTTGTTGATAGCGGCTTGCTTCTTTTTGATGTCATCGAAGGTTGGAAGAGATTCGCCCGCTTCTTCCATGGCTTGCTTCCATTTGGAGAATTCAGAATCCGTTAACTTGGAATTGGAAATAAATTCCAGCCTGAAGACGCGCGTTTGCTGCCCGTGCTTCAGTCTGAAACCCAAGTTTGTTCGAACTTTACCCAGGTGATAAATTTTGGCAGTTTCAACAACATCGACTATTTCAGCCATTCGATAAACCGGCTTGCCTTCATGACTGCCGATTCCAATGCGGACGTAACATCCCAACACAACTTCTCTAAACATTGGAAGATAAAACCATCTTTCCAACCTGAATCTTGACAATCGAATGGTTGAAACCTTGTCCTTGCTCAGTGGAGGTTGCATTGTAACGATGTTATCTTGACCATCTTCGTCTGATGTGTAAGCAAGTTCTCTATGAAAGTTTGTATCGGTTGAACTGGGAACCGTTGCGGCAGGTCGACTCCTCGTCATCGGCATTTCATCATCACCATCGTCCGAGTAAACAGCACTGACTTGCAATTTTGTCTTTACGACTTTGTTCTTCTTTCGTTGTCTTTCCGCTTTCAACTTTTCTAAAGCTTCGTTTTCCTTTCTCTTTCCCATGATTCTCTTCCTGTCGAAAGCGTCCGGCAGGGAAGATGGAGGACTCGCGACGGATATTTTTTGCTTCTTTCTCTTCTGTTGGTATTTTTCACCTTCTCCTCGCTGTTTACCAAGTAGAAGCTTCTTTTCGACTTCGAATCGTTTTTGCAGAGCTTCGCGTCGTTCTAATCTGTTATAAAATTCGAGCTCGCGTTCTTTCTCCGTCATATTCGACAATCGGCGACGATCCATTTCATCTCCGACCAGATCCGAATCGTAACCGTCATCAAATTTCTTTCTGAGTGCTTCTTCATCGAAAGAGTTTGTTGTTGATGTTCGCATTTTTGGTTTAGATGAAGTGATGCCGCTCATTCGATGATTTGCTGAAGATGAATCTATTTGAAGAAAATCTTCACTGCCAGATTCATCTGAATCAGAAAAGAAGGGATTCTTTCTTTTGCTGCTCATTTTGTTACAAATAAATTCGATGTCTTAAACACAGGATATATTTGTACCAAAAGCTTTCTATTTACTGTGAAAGAAGAAAAATGTTCACAAACGTCAAGTTCTTGAAACAGTTTCACCAACGCGGGTTATTATAAGCTAACATTTTTTACTCAATACCTAGTCGCAATAGCGCAAAATAAACTGATTTTTGGAAGGTAATAAATTATATACTGAACAATGTATTTAATGATTCAGCAACTCCATGAAATAATGTGGCATTTCCCAGAATCTGAAACATTTTCATTTCAATTAGGAAACTTAGTTTAAGTTTGAACGAAACGAAACTAACTGAATCACTGAGGAACAAAATACTTTAGATGAATCAATAAATCTAAAGTTTGAAAAGTTATTTTAACTTTACATGAAATGAGACTCATTACTTCAAATACAGCACAAAATTTCAACCATATTTACTGCTTCCTTTGTCAAATCTTTCACTCACTAGTCACGATTTTGCTGAACTTAAATAACGTTCCTTGTCTTGTAAGTTGCTAAGCTGCTTGCCTTCTACTTGAATGTGAAGCAACTGTGTGAGTTACAGAATAATTTATAGTGAGATTTCAGACTTTCATGACGACAACGAGAAAAAATGTTAACCACCTGAGTTTAAGCGGAGATAATAGTGCGAGGTGGGCAAAGTGTGAAGAACAATTACAAGGGCGAAAGTGCAAATAAACTTCGATCTGAAATCCCGTCAGGTCAGATAAGATAATGTCACGACCGTAAGTTTTATCAATTTTAGAATGGAGTCGCACCAAAACAATGAAACAACAGATTTCCTCTATCAAGGAAAACATGAAATTAACCAGATTATGTAAGTTTTAGAAGATATTTTTCTGCCTTAGCGACGATAAAGACAAAACAGTAAAAACCTTGCAAACGATAAATCGCTGGTCAAATTGTGTAATAATGTGCGGATAAAAGAAAATTTTCACGATTGGATGATTAACAGAGAACAAAGTTACATTTTGAACGAAAAGGATGTTTTTGTTCGAATTTTTGCTTCTTAACAAACAAACATAATTGTTTAAGGAAATAAATTTCTTGGGTTTGCTTTCCACAGTGAATATTGCAAAATTTAATATTTTGGAATCTTCTGTTAAAATGTAGCTTTTTGCTCGTCTATTATATTGTGAGTTGTAGTTTTTGAAAGATGGAGATATAGATCCGTTTTGATTTCTATGCATCTATTGGTTTACTCGTAGCCCAGTCCTTATAAAGATATGTAAACTGCTCATATTATGTTATTTCATGCTCCAACAACTATCAAGTATGTTGTCCTTCATCGTTCAATATTGCTCATTCACCGACCTATGCATCCGTTGTTTTGATTAAGTTAAGAGAAAGTTGAAAATAAGCAAAGTGTTTGACCCGCTTGGAATAACCAGAGTTGTCTTGCACCAGACCATACAATATGGTCGTCATGATGAGAAAGGATAACAATCGCATGCAAGTTCCAAACCCACAACAGCAATCTGTCGTTTGTTCAAAGTCGCCTGCTACAAATACTGCTGATGTAAATAGATAGAGATTGCGCATTTCTACAAATACTTAAATGCATTTTTCCTACACTTTGAATCGTCATTGATAACCTTGCAACAAATGTACCCAAACAATAAAAATATTTACAAGTTTCACAACTTTTTGTTCAACGCTTTTAAAAAGTAAAATCTTTGTTTCAAATAAAAGCGTTTCAGTGGTCAAAAGCGTTTAAAATGCGTACTTATGCGTTAGTCATATAATGTCAAACTCCAAACATGACTTTAACTCGCTACAGTTTGTTTGAAAATTTCAGGGTCGGGTTTTATTTGATCAAACAGAAAATTTATTTTAAAAGTTTCGCATTTGCAGTAACGTCGATGACGAAGCCATGAAGGTTGTGAGCAAATTTGAACATCTCTCAATACTGGACATATCGGGTTGTTCACAAGTTACTGATAAAGGTGTTAATTACATTGCTGAGATGCCTTGTCAGATTTTGCACTTCATCAGTTGCGACGTGTGGCAACTACGCGATTAGTGGGATAACTTGTGTTAAAAAAGTTGATTGCAAAGAATGTATAAAATAGAAGTAATTCTTCTTCATAACCACATTTAATGTTGAAAAACATTTACATATTTGCAGTAGTATAGTGAAGTAAAACTTCAAGTAAACTTCGCACTTCAAGTAAAAATTTTATTTGTATTCCTTGTAAAAGCTGGTAATGAAACGATTGGAAACGTTTAAAGTGCTGTAAGCTGAGTAAATGCAGACAAACTCTTGCCACAAATGTAATTTATGCTTCCTGCTTAAGAGACATATATTCACGGTCATACTCCGACTTTTCCCGGGAACTGTGTCTGACTTCAAACACCGATTGCTCAGTTTTGGGACAAATGCGCAACAATCAGCAAATGACGCACAAAGTTGTCTACTTGCGAGATTTGACGCAGTTGAAAGTTGGAGAAAATGATATTGTTGTCATAATAACTTGGATTATTTTATGAATCTTGCTGCTGTACCTACATGTATTTATACTCGACAACTTATTTTCGTACAAATTCGGTTAAAACAAATAATTTTAACGAATGATAGCAATTTTCTTAGATTTAAAATTTTATTAGTTAAAAAGATTCGTCAATTTCCTGATTAGACTTTGAAAAAGTAGCGATATAATCGAAAAAAAGGCAATGCAATTAAACCAAGAAAATTAGGAAAATATAAACGACCGTTTCGAATTATTTTTCAACAGCATCAGGTATTTAGATATAAAGTGATAAAGTACTTGGCAACAGTCAGTATAAATTTAGTTTAAGTATGAACTAAACGAAGCTAACTGAATCACTGAGAAACAAAATACTTTAAATGAATCAATAAAACTAAAATATGAAAAGTTATGTTAACCTGACATGCAATGAGACTCATTACTTCAAACACAGCATCAATTTTCAACCATAATTATTGCTTCCTTTGTCCTTTGTTACTCTTTGGTCAAGATTATGCTCAACTTAAATAACTTTCCTTGTCTTGTATGTTGCTAAGCTGCTTGCCTTCTACTTGAATGTGAAGCAACTGTGTGAGTTACAGAATAATTTATAGTGCGATTTCAGACTTTCATGGCGACAACGAGAAAACATAGTAACCACTTGCGTTTAATCGGAGATAATAGTGCGAGGTGGGCAAAGTGTGAAGAACAATTACAAGGGCGCAAGTGCAAATGAGCTTCGATCTGAAATCCCGTCAGGTCAGATAAGCTGATATCACGACCGTAAGTTTTATCAATTTTAGAATGGAGTCGCACAAACACAATGAAACAACAGTAGGAAAACATAAAATTACCTCAGATTATGTAAGTTTTATAAGATATTTTTCTGCCTTAGCGACAATAAAGACCAAACTGTAACAACGTTGCAAACAATAAACTGGTGTTCAAATTGTGAAAACATGTGAGGACAAATGAAAATGTTCACGATTGGATGATTAACACAAAACAAAGTTACTTGATTATATATTTCTATCGGAAAAGTGGTTCTAGCTCGAATGTTTGCTTCTTAACAAACAAACATAATTGTTTAAGGAAATAAATTTCTTGGGTTTGCTTTCCACAGTGAATTTTGCAAAATTTAATATTTTGCAATCTACTGTTAAAATGTGGCTTTTTGCTCGTCTATTATATTGTGAGTTGTAATTTTTTAATGATAGAGATTTAGATCCGTTTTGATTTCAATGCATCTATTGGTTTACTCGTAGCTAAGTCCTTAACAAGATAAAAAAGCTGCTCATATTATGTTATTTCATGCTCCACCAACTATCAAGTATGTTGTCCTACATCGTTCAATATTGCTCATTCACCGACCTATGCATTCGTTGTTTTGATAAAGTTAAGAGAAAGTTGATAACATGCAAAGTGTTTGACCAGCGTTTGTTTGTTTGTTCAAAGTAGCCTGATACAAATACTGCTGATGTCATAGATGTCAATAGATGTAGATTTTGCGTTTCTACAAATAGTTAAATTCAGTTTTCGTACACTTTGAATCGTCATTGATAACCTTGTAGCAAATGACCCCAAAACATAAAAATATTTACAATTTTCACAACTTTTTGATCAACGCTTTTCAAAAGTAATATCTTCGTTTCAAATAAAAGCGTTTCAGTGGTTAAAAGCGTTAAAATGCGTACATATGCGTTAGTCATATAATGTTTAACTCCAAACATGATTTTAACTGGGTACAGTTTGTGTGAAAATTTCAATGTCGGGTTTTAAAGCGACTTAGAATTTTGAATCGAATTAAATATTTCCATTTTATTGTCAGGGACGAAATTTTTTATCAGCAAAGTCGTTTTAACTCGGCGTCGACGCTTCTGCCTGGCAGCATATTTCAACCAGTTCCTGGTTTGTCTTGACTTTGCGTGCTCATGGCAATTGATCCACAGCAGAGTTGTTTAGGGTCTTTGTGATTTGGTGTTTTTATAACAACTATAAAGCTTTCTACAGACAGTCAGCACTTATAGGAAAGTTGCAGAAAAAGATGTTCATTAATCACCTTAAGTTCGAGTTAAGCAGAATAACCACCGAGTAAGAAACGTCAGTTATGAAAACATTTCTAATTTGCGTTGAAATATTTGTCAGAAATTTCTTCCACGACTGCTACTATGAGTTGCCTGATGACAGGCACCATGTCCGAGAAATGACAAATAGCAAGCAAACAAAACTTGAAAACGAGAAAACGGTGACAATGGCAGATATCTTTGTCGCCAGTAATGTTTGTGAAGTCAAATAAGTAAGAGTTTAAGACCAAGTAGATATTAAACATATTGAAAAGGTTCAAGTTCCAAAACCTAAAAGTGCGGTGTTGATTGCTCTACTTGCGCATTTATACTCTTATTAAGTCTCATTACTCTTACAGCATTACTCTTTTTACGTCTTGGTGCAATTATTACTTTTGTCCCTAACTCGACCATTTAATGTTCTTGGTTTTACATTTGGGTATGAGCATTATGAGAAGGTTTAGCATAAAGACGAGTTGACCAAGTAATTATTTTGCTAAGTAAGAAAGTGTTAACAAGTATATAACACAGACAACAAACACAGTTCGTTCGGTTACTGATGAATTAAGTTACTGGTCGAGTTTTTACTTTACTTGATGAAAAATAGAATTTGTTGTTTTAAATCTGAAACGAATTGAAAAAATTTGGTAAATGTTTTTAAGCATTATATTTCTTTTCTTGATCAATTAATTTTACAGTTTAAAATAAGGTAAACTTATGGCGGATTCGCGTTGCGTTTGCGTTTCTACAAATACTTAAATTCACTTTTCGTACACTTTGAATCGTCATTGATAACCTTGTAGCAAATTATCACAAAATATGAAAATATTTACAAGTTTCACAACTTTTTGTTCAACGCTTTTCAAAAGTAAAATCTTCATTTCAAGTAAAAGCGTTTCAGTGGTTACAAGCGTTTAAAATGCGTACATATACGTTATTCATATAATGCCTAACTCCAAACATGACTTTAACTCGCTACAGTTTGTGTGAAATTTCAGGGTCGGGTTTAAAAGCGACTTAGAATTTTAAATCGAATTAAATATTTCCAGTTTGTCAGGGACGTAATTTTTTTTATCAGCAAACATGTTTGAACTCAGCGTCGACGCTTCTGCCTGGCACCATATTCCAACCAGTTCCCGGTTTACTTCTCTTTGCGTGCTCATGTTAGATGGTGCACAGTAGAGTTGTTTAGGGTCTTGGTGATTTGGAGTTTTATAACAACCATTAAGGATTCTGTACATAGTCAGTAATTATTGGAAAGATGCAGATAATGATGTTCATTAATCACCTTAGGTTCGATGTAAGTAGAACAAATAACAAACTTCAATTATTAAAACATTTGTAATTTTTGTTGAAATATTTGTCAGCAAGTTGTTCAACGACAGCTATGAGTTGCCTGGTAATAAACATCATGTCCGAGAAATGACAAAGAACAAGCAGACAAAACTTGAAAACGAAATAATGACAACAATGACAGACATGTTTGTCGCAAGTAATGTTTGTGAAGTAAAACAAATAAAGAGTTTGAGACCAGGTTAATCTTAAACATATTGAAAGGTTTCAAGCTACGAAACCTGAAATTGCGGTGTTGATTGCTCTACTTGCGCATTATTCCTATTACATCTTGGTGCGATTATTACTTTTGCCCCTAACTCGACCATCGATCGAATTTACGATCCAAAATTTACAGTTTAAAATAAGGTTAACTTATGGCGGATTCCGCTTCTGACCGCTCTAGCGGAGAATGTTCAAGTGATGTTGATTGGATGAAACTTCCTCCGGAACTTTGGTTGGAGATTTTCAGTTATTTGTCTCCAGTAACCATTCTCAATGTAGTTGCCTTCGTTTGTCGTAAATTCAAATCATTGACTTTTAACCTTTCATTACGGAAAGAATTGGACCTGACAAACTGGGTTGGACCTATAATAAATCTGGTACAGAATCACTTATTACTGTTTTTACTAGATATAGATGTGTTGACTTTCGACAAAGATTTTATTATTCTTGGGTTATATTCAGGAGTCCTTCATTGAGAACCTCTCGCCAGTGATCGATCAAGTTTCCGAAAATTTGCGATCACTTTCATTTTGTCAAATCACTGGAAACTTTGTGTTTGGTTCAGATAAACGATGGTTGTTTTACAAGTTTTCAAACATTGTTCACTTGGAATTGACAGAATGTGATTATGTCACGGCTCAAATCCTGGATGAAATCCGAAAAAACTGTAAAAAAATTGAAACACTTAATCTTAGTGGATGCAGGTAAATGCGTTTGATAAATCAATTACAGTCTAATTAAAGTGTGAATGATCACAAAATCTGTGATTGCGTCATCAGTTACCTTTAATTACAATAAAAAAATAATTCGTTACCACTTTCAAATCACTTTAAATTATTGTAAATAACTGATGATAGTCTGTAAATGTAAATTTACTATTTAATACTGGTGACGACAGCTATTTTTCTTAAGTGTCATATTTGCAGTAACGTCAATGATGAAGCCATAGAAGTTGTGAGCAGATTTGAGCATCTTAAAATACTGAATATCTCGGAATGTTCTAAAGTTACTGATGATGGTGTTAATTTTATTGCTGATATGCCTTGTCAGATTTTGCATTTTCTTAGCTTCGCCGTCCAACAAATTAGCGATAGGTAACACGTCTTGTCTGGAAGATAGTTATTGCAAAGCTTTAAGTTAGCTTGTTATCAGTATGAAATATACGAAAACATTTTGATGAATGATCAAATGTACCGCAGATAAAACGTTTATTTTGTACAGGGGTATAGTGAATCTCGTCACCAAACAAACTAAGATTGAGTTCTTGATTCTATCTGGAGATAACATAACTGACTACTCTGTGATTGATGCTTGCCATTGTCTTGTAAACTTAAAAAAATTTCATATTTATGACTGCACAAATCTTACAGATAGAAGCATCTATGCGCTGTGTGGGAAAGTAAGGTATCGAATATAGATAATAACACATTTAAAATTTATTTGCTATTCGTTTCAATCAATTCATCATTAAAGTTGAGTTGAAGTACAATAATGCAATCTTTTTAATCTAAGTGCAATATGTTTCTTGTAGATTGGAATGCTTGTGTTTGCAAAGAGCAACAAAAGTTTCTACCCAGGCCATTAATCATTTGTTCCGAGAGAAACCTCGGTTGAACTTGAAGGACCTTTGTATCGGCGATACAGACGCCGTTGTTGATGACACAGTAAATGCAATATCATCTGGGTAGGGTTATGTTTTATATTTTAGATTTGAACAAAACCAATAAATCTGCTGTGTCGTGTTCATTTGTTTAAATAATTCCATGACTGAAATTATATTCTGACATCCGTACTATTTGAAGAAAAAAAGTTATAGTCGGCAAAGCAATATTGATATGTACTTGTAACTGTAATGAATGTATGCTGTAGTGGTAAATTTGTTGTAATTTGTATCAAGTTCCTTTACTATTACATGCTTTTCTCGTAAATATTTCGCCAGATATCCTCATCTTGAGAGAATTGAACTCAACTTTTGCTGCAAAGTCACCGATAAATCAATTGACGAACTTATCAAATCATGCAGGTAGGTTAAGTCTCAAAATAATCGAGTAGTGAAATAATTCATCATGTTGGTCAATTTTCAAAGCGTTGTGTCGTGTAATATTTGAGCCGTTTTTTAATTGCTGTAGCTTAAACCACTGGTTTACTGGTTATTTGTTTCATTGATCTAACTGGAGATATTCAGCTTAAATGATTGTTCATTATGTCGGGAAAGTTTGTGACAATTTCATCGATAAAACGCAAACAAGCTCGATAAGGTTTGAGCAGTGAGGAGCCGTCGATGACTTTGACAAAGAGTTTTGCAATACGACGATAATTATTCTTACGCTAACAATTCAATGATATTGGTCTTGTTTGGTGAAAGCTTTCGGGACTTTCTTTGATAAACGCAGACAAGCTTTTCAATCATGACTTGGAACAGCATAGGAAAGATTACTTAAACACACACAATAGAACTTGAGCAAGTTCCAATAAGTAGTTGACAGTAACATTATTAGCAACATTAACAACTTTACTGTTAATTTTCAAATTTCCACACTGCTTTATTACTTAACATAATATTTTAATTAGACATATTTTTATTTGCAGAAAACTAGAGGTGGTTAGTTTACAGGGACTGACAAGTTTAAAAGGCGATTGGCTTGCGGAAATAGAACGTTATTTGCCAAAACTACGTTGTCTCACTATGTCTTTTTGTAGCGGTATTTCTAAAGAAAAAGTCAAACATCTCTTTTTGCGGTGAGATCTTTTTTTGTTATGACGTGAAGTATAATTTTAATAATTTAATTCAATAACTTTAATTAAATCATCATCAGGTTTTATTCGGACTTTGATTAACAAAATGTTGTCAATTTGCACAATGTTAATCAACATGATCGAATTAACAAGTTTCTTCATCCCACGTTGGATTTTTGAATTAGACAGGTTTGCTTCCAATATTAATACATTCAACTCACAATGCATGCGTATTTACCAAACTACAACAACAGATTATATAACGCACATACAGGTTGATGGTCATTTAATTTTAATTCGATCATTGTATGACGTATAAATGTTGTCAGCCTAGACTTTCAGGAACACTCTTTGGTAATGGCCTGACCATTTCACTGATATTGTTTGGTTTAAATGCGGACACCAAGCGTCATAAAAACAGAAAAAGAGAATTAATTGAAATTATAGGAGAAGCACAGCTTAAACCAACATAAAATCAAGGACGTACCGATACAAAAAAACGTCCGTTCGGTCGCTCCTCCACATGGGAAAGCGACGCATAACTGGCGAGCAATATTTACAGATTACCCGCAAAAACACACTAACGATGCATCCATAGGAAACGATGTAATACTAAAATAAAATATTAGAATATTTTTCAGTATTTATGCACTTTTGTGACAGTGACAGTGTGTGTACATTTTTGTAAAAAGTGAACTTCTTTAAATCTCAAGCTAATACTGGTTATATAGGTTGCAGATTAACAATAAAGCGATTTGACTGGTTTTACTGTTACAGGAAACCTGACCTTGAACTGTTATGGAATAGGATGCAAATCAATGAGCTTAAACATGAAGATATCGACCATGTTTTGAGGAATATTACTTTGGAAGATTTTGAGTGAAATTTGATAGAAATGCAAATGGAAGTAATTAATAAATTTGCTTTTCATTTGATTCATACAAAATATTTTATTGTAACATGGTCACATGATATATTGAACATCATTATTGCGTCAACAATTCGTGTTAATATGCCAACTGATTGTAGCTGGACAGACGAAAATCATAAACTTTAGTTTCTTTTTTGGTGTAGGTTCTGAAAATCAAAGTTAACTTACTGTAGCTTGTGTGTGACTGTGGAGAGACCAACTGTTGTTAAGTGGCAAGAAAGGTATTTCTAAGAACACAAATCTAAACAGTTAAAAGTGCAAGATATTCCCACTTGGTAAGTTCGCACGACCACAAAACATAAAGACACCACCTCAATTATGAATTCAAAAATTAACACCACGCAAACGGTTCTAGAAATGTGCAAAGAAAGGGTAAATACAGGAAAGCAAAATTATCAAACACAATGTCAAGCCGCCATGTAGTTGTGGTGGCTTGGGGCCACACCCAGTGCCATTATATCAATTGTGAGAACGAATGCGCCATCTAGTGGCTAAAACATTGTTCATTTACAAACTGCAATCATTATGCAACATTGGAAACTTGCACCAAATAACTTTATGTGAAAACGCCGTTTAGTACGTTACCAGGTGATTTCATAGCATCCGAGTTGAAACTGTAAATAATTCCCATTGCCAACGTTTAGTTTATCGTTTGCGATTCTGACCTATTTGTGTATATTTTGTTGAATACTTCCGCTCACATCGCCCCGCTTTATAAACTCGTGCTAAAATGCGAGTAACGCGCAGACAGAGAGATATCGAATCGTACGAACGTATTACGTTAGTCGTGTTAAAATGTAATTTGTTAGACTTGTTTTAATTGGTGAATGCTAAGTTTGTGTTTGTGTCATAATAATCGGAACCTGTACAGTTCCTACAATAAAGGATTGTTTTCTGATAAACTGTATCTGTTAATCGTAATAGCTTTCGGTTAGTAACAGTAGTAACACGTTAAGGTTAGAGATTTCTAACCGCACGCAACCACGGAGTCAGATCATTAATTCGGCAGGTAACCTAAGACCGAATAGTATAAGAAGCAGTGTCTCCGCATTTTGGTGACCCCGACGTGATGAACGAACTCACGACCTTGAGATTATCTGCTTGAGGTTGAGGTATATTGAGGTCTTCTCCAAGTTAGATCTGCAACAAGCTTACCACCAAGTCCCGGTGGCTCCTGAAGACGTTCATAAGACGGCATTCGTTTGCCCCCTTGGGCAATTTGAATATACAAGACTTCCGTTTGGACTGTCGGGCGCGCCACGGACGTTTTCCAGACTCATAGGGGAAGTGGTACGTCCTCTTCAGCACCTGGGAATCTTTGCTTACCTCGATGATATCATCATTGGAAGTAGTAATCTGTCAGAACATCTTGAACACCTTAAGATGCTTTTTCAACGGCTTGATGAATTCGGCTTAACGTTGAATTTCGGCAAATGTGAATTCAACCGCCAGGCTCTTGAATACCTAGGACATCACATAAGCGCTGAGGGTATACGACCGACTCAAGGAAAAGTGCAAGCCATTCTCGACTACCCTCAGCCGAAAACCGGCAAACAGCTGAAAAGTTACTTGGGCGTTTATTGCTACTATTTTCGTTTCCTGAAGCATTGCTCAACCATGCTACAGCCGTTGTACAAGCTAGTTCCAGGCAATCGAAACAAACGCGCCCCTTTACAATGGAATGCGGAAGCAGAACGCGCGTTCGCCGACAGCAAACAAGCTATCGCAAATGCTAGCACATTGGCCTTTCCAAAACTTCACGCCCCAACTTATTTAACAGTTGACGCTTCATTGACCGGGATTGGAGCAACGTTGGAACAACAACAAGGAAACCAACTTGTCCCGTTAGCATTCTTTTCAAGACAGCTGACTGCAACTCAACAGAAATACAGTTGTTTCGACCGAGAACTGTTGGCCGCTTACAAGGCAATTCGACACTTTCGTTACTTCCTGACAGGCCGTCAGTTCACCTTACGTACTGACCATCTACCTCTGGTTTCGAGTCTCGGAAAGCACTCCGAACATTACTCACCGAGACAATTCCGACAATTGCTGTTCATTACAGAATATACGACAACCGTGGAGCACATAAAAGGTTCTGATAACGTGGTGGCGGATCTTTTGTCAAGGTCTCATAATGCAACACCCAACATTAACGCTATTTCCAGTTTTCCGCCGCCTTTGGAATATGAGAAAATAGCAGAAGCTCAAACCACAGATCCTGCCATACAAAAACTACGCGCCGCGACAACAGCACTCAAGCTTCAAGACTGCAAGCTGCCCAATAACGACGTAACAATTCTTTGTGACGTGTCCGCCGATGCAGAGCGTGTACTAGTCCCGTCATCCTTTCGGCGCCAAGTATTTTTGCACCTACATAATTTATCGCATCCTGGAAAGAAAGCCACCATCAAGCTCATCAAGGAACGATTTATCTGGACAGGAATGTGTAAACAGATCGCGACCTGGGTCCAGCAATGCCCAAACTGTCAAGAAGGAAAAATTTTCCGTCACACCAAAACCGCACCAGGGACATTTAAGATTCCGGATGGTCGATTTTCGGATATAGCAATTGACTTGATTGGACCACTTCCAACCTCACACGGCTATAAATACATCCTTACGTGTATTGACCGGTATACTCGTTTCGTTCAAGCCATACCAATCCCGGATGCCACGACAGAAACCGTCGCCGCTTACTTTGTAAATCACTGGTGTTCCTTGGTCGGCGTTCCAGTCATCCTCACAAGTGACCGTGGACCATGTTTCACAAGTTCTGCCTGGGCGGAAATTATGCGATCTCTAGGTATTCAACACAATCTGACAACATCTTACCATCCCCAGGCCAATGGAATTACGGAACGTGCAAATGCGGAGATCAAGCGCGCCATCAAGTGTTCAGACGAACCAGAGCGTTGGTTTCACAAACTGGGTTTTATTGTCCTGGCTCTGCGAAATCGCTATCTGCAGGACCTGAAATGTACACCAGCTGAGTTAACTTTTGGACACACCTTACGTCTTCCAGGTGGTTTCTTTTCTGACTCAAAGCTTGCCTCTGCAGTTCCTACATCCAGCTACCTCGGTGCGTATCGAGACTTCATCAACGACCTTCAGTTTACACCAACGACCGCACATACGAAATTCATACAGTCCTATGTTCATCCGGATTTGAAACAGTGTGACCGCGTCTATGTGCGCTGTGACCATGTCAAAAGAGCGTTGGAACGCCCTTATGTTGGCCCGTTTCCAGTACTGGAAAGATACGAAAAGTATTTTGTTATTTCCCGTCAGGGAAAACCGGACCGCGTTTCCCTCGACCGTCTAAAGCCGAGCTATACTATCGATATTGATGCGCCGTTACCAGCACCACCTTCGCATCAACAACAGAATTTTTCTTTGCAGACACAAGATCCTGCTCCGCAGCCATTGCCCTCCACCTCGGCGAGACAAGAAACGGTACCACCAACTGTCACCGACCCGAAGCCAACAAAACCTCCTGCGGTTATAAAGACGTCTCGAGCTGGTCGTAAAATCATTCCACCGAAACGTTTCACAAATTATAAAAGCAACATGTTCATTTGCTTGATGCTTTCGTGCCTCTGCATGTTCTCATCAGCCGAACAGAGGAACTTCCAACAAGATGACCAAGAATTTCTATTATGCCAACGTTCGCACTCACTCGGGTTGTATACCTTTGATAACGGCATGCATTGCCAAAAGCAGACGCCCTTCACCATACACAACTGTTCGGCTACAGTGTTTGCTCCAGATCTGCACCTCCAGAAGATTCCGGCAACAGTTTGTACTTCACAGATTACGGCCTGGAGCACCATGTATTTCTTTTTTGGGAGTTACCAGAAATCGGCCAATACCATTGACGCTCACCCACCTTACAATCAGAAGTGTACGTCGTGGAATGAAACCAAGGTCTCATCGAATGGCCCACTCATTCAATCTGATCCTGCAGCGTACTCAACACGGAATGCCGTTCATTACAAGTATGTCTGGCCGACTTCAGAGTCAGGGACTGTAACCAACGACTTCCTGTATCAAACAACAATCTACTACGACTACGTCACAGACACAATGACGTCGTCGCTGGGATCGCTTGCTTCGTGCTCAATTGAGCGTGGATATTGCCTAACGGGCAATCGTATGTTTATATGGCGAGTACCCGCGCGTATCAACTGCCCCCCTACCAAGCCGCTTGGATCACATAAGATGCTACTTCATTACAACTCCACGTCCTTGTATAGAGTTTCCTTACCTGACCTGGGAATCTCCGTACATCACTGGAGAAAGTGTTCCGCACGTGCGAAAAGCTGCTATGGAAAAAATATTCACTGCGACAACAACAACTTTATCTTTCGCTACCAACAATGTACAGAGCTCGGCAGACTAGCTCTTTTTCGCCCTAATCTGCCAAGGCGGGTGTCTGATCATACGCCACACTCTGAATTCTCACGACTTCTGGCAACCTTTGACGGACAACAGGACGACCTCATTTCCGAAGTTCTAACCACTTTCAACGAAGACAACAAGTTCCTACATTGTCAACTCACGAAGCTGATTGGCACGCTCTACAAAGCAGTTGGGAAGATTTTCCCTACTGAGATACTGTCTTCCACTCTTGGACATCAAGCCATGGGTTCCAACCTTGGAGATTTTATGTCCAGAGCAACATGTCACTCTATCAACGGTACCGTCTTACCGTCACTTGCGTACCGCAACGCGTTCAGTCAACGCCCTCTCATCCTTTATCGCGATCAAAACGGCCACAGTCAATACGGCCAACTCATCTCAGACAACATTGTCTTACCGGGAGTTCATCTGCTGGAATCGTATCGACCAGCTAGAAGTTTTGTCTTCCGAGTTCATGGGGACACGGTCCTTTACCACAACTACACTTTATCGCACGAACATGTGCAGGTGCACGAACTCAACTTACCTTTGTCGACTATACACCTCAGCTACAACGCTCCTGACTACGAGAAGATTCTCAACGAGCTGCCTGACTCCGACTCGTTCACTGACTTTCAATCGCTGCTCAGCTCTATGTCTGAAGCCAACCTGCTTAAGGAGAAAATGCGAAATGTCATAACAAGTCTTACTACTACTGATGAAACTATGATCAACGGATCCTACGTCGCAGACACGTTCGCGCACGCCGCAAAACAAACGTTGCTGCTTGCATTGTCAGAAATTACGAATCCTTTTCTCTCAGCCCTTATCTTCGTCCTCCAGCTACTTGCCATGATGTGGGCCTTCTGTCATACCATCGGGTTTATCCGATCATCTCCGCAGCATTTGCGGTATGCCAGATCTCTTGTATCCCGTATTCGCGCTGGACGCAGCCATCGAGATGCACCTCCACAACAAGCTCAACCGTCGCCCTTGCTTCGACGTTCTCGTAATCAACCGACTTCTTCTCGATCCTCTGATGACGCGCCGCCCGCTGCGTCGTCCCGTGATGAATTCGCGGAGACAAACACACTTTAAGTTTTATTACCTGTATCAACGCGTTTTTTTTCGGGGCCCCGAATGTCGTATGCATGTAACCTTTTGCAATTTCTCCTTTGTCGTTGTCGACCGACAAATTTCTTGTGTATATCTTGCGTATCGCATGCTTACTAATTACTAACCTTTTCCTTACTACGTCACCTTATCTTGCAATTGTATATTTACCAATTTTTGTCGCATAGCATGCTCTCCTTCCCACGCATGACCTGAGTTGTTCAAATAATTAACCTCAAACTTCTAGTTTCTATACAGATTTTGCGTCTTTATCACTGCTGACAAACAAATTCCAACATGTCGAAGTTTCCGGAATCAAAACCTGACTATCAAATGGACACTACAACATCTGATACACCGGCGGGTTTGTCTATCGACATCGCGATGCCCGATCCACCGATTCCTGATTCACCAGATTCACCGGACGAACAGCCAGCTCCCGCTCCACAGCCGTCAACCATCAGACCGGGAGAACAAGGCTCGGATTACCTCCTTCCCGGGCGGCGGGAGATGGCGTTTTTGAAACAAACAGTACTTCATCCGATTTACAAATATTATGAGATATTGGCATCAGACATTTCACAATTAACCGACATTTCAACAAAGGTCCTAGCATTTTCATCACCACCAACCACTTCGGCAGAGGACCTGGAGATATGGTTCCAACGACTGGAAGCAATGTTCGACCTCGTTCCACAGATTAGTTGTGAGACTAAAATCTTCACAATGATAGGAGCCACAGCGGCTGCCCTGGCAACCGACTTGCTGCGGTTTTTCCTCCGCCTGAGAAACACAGCACCACTTGGAACCCAGGCTTACGAACAGTTCAAAAGTTATCTGAAACACCGATTGATGTGTGAGACACCCACCAACTGGTAGCAGGTGGTTGCAAAACAGCAAAAACTGTAATTACTCTGTTATCTGTACATAATCATTGTGTTAGTTTTGTGCTACCCACGTAACCAGGATGTTATTTTTAATTGCCAATTTTTTTGCCTTCCGTAGCGGGGGAGGAATGTGGTGGCTTGGGGCCACACCCAGTGCCATTATATCAATTGTGAGAACGAATGCGCAATAGACAACGCCTACTTCATTTCAGTTTTTACACTAAAACAAAAACATGTCTCTGTAGTGAATTTGGGCAAGAGAAGAGAAAAGTTAAACATAATGCGCTAAATTCCATTGATTAAGGTAGAGGAGATGCAATCTAAAACGAAGTTTTGAAAATGATCTGAATCGAAAAAAACTAAAGTGAAGTCTTTCGCTTAAAACCTTCCCATTTGGAAGCAACTTCATCAAGTGTTAACCAGGATGCAAAAATTGAACACCAAGGATTACAACAAGGTTTCGAAGTAGCAGAGAACACCAATTGAAGTATATTAATGTAGAATTTCAGTTTGACAGGTTCAGAATTTGACCGATTTCCGCATTGAAATTAGACATTTAAATTTAATCGACGTGTCTTCTAACATTGACATCTTAAAATTTACACAAAAACAAAGAAGAAATGTAAGAACCAAACGGATATGTCTAACAAACGCTTTCACTAGCCAGGTAAGCAAGCTGACTGTGTTCTATCGTTATTTCTAACATATCTTTTGGATATCTGCAACGATATAGATTCAAACTCCTGGTATTTGGGAAGATTACAAGCAGCTGTTAATCGCTGTATTTAATTCATAATTTCTGATTGTTAAAATAATAATTTAACAAGATGCTAAAATATTTGTGGTGGCTCGTGTAATATTAGTCTTGTCCAGTGTCCTGAGACCCAGCATTAGTGGGATCCATTTCATTTATAAAATTATAATTTAAGCGAATATTTGCCGAAATTAGCTTTATGCTCTTTAAAACCTTTATGTTGGTCGAATTAGACTAACCAGTTGTTTTATTGTTTAATCGATAAAATTGCGCAAGTAACCTATGCTTAAGATAACAGCGTCAGCGTCGTCAAACTACCGACAACCATCAGTGTAATATTGCGTTGATAAGTAAAATTGTGTATAGTTAGCATACAGTGGCGTATTCAGGAGTTGCGTTGTAGGCAAACCTAAGGTTTGTGAATGGGTATCGCCCAATTCTTATCACTGTATATTAACTTATAAACTGCGCCATAGCTAATGTTAACTAATAACAACATCCGGTTTATTCCCTTGTTTGATAAAATTTGCGTAGATTGAGGCAAAGATTGTTTTATTCAAGTTTATTTCAATCATCGACTCTTGAATAGACAACGTTAAACACACATCAGTAAATTCAGCATAAAAATAAATCTAATTTTTGTAAAACACAATAAATCTCAATTTGTCTTACAATAGACAACGATTTCAGCTAGGACTGAATGTTTATATCAAAGCCTTGCGCTTTTTGCATTTAGCAAAACCAATTGAATGATGAGGGTTGTCGGAAATCTCACTCGATGGATTTAATTTGGTTGCCGAAGGTTTCTCGTCGGCTGAAAGCATCTGCAGATCTATGTTTAAGTCAAAATCGTGAACATCTAAACGATCTTCGGACATGTGCTTTGGTTGTGCAGTTGCCATGTTGCTTGGTTCAGGATCAGAATTGCTTTCTGACGAACCAGTGCCGTAAAGTTTGTCTATTTCCTGGAGGAGTCTTTCTTTCTGCTTTCCATCTTTTGTGTTGCACATGAGGAGTGGTTTGCATTTTTTTCTTGTGAATGGGTCGGCCTCGTTGTTCCGCGGAACTTTCCACTCTTCCTTGTAGGCCTTCACCTTCTGCAAGTTGTGCGATTTAATTCGTTTATTTATGTAAGTAGTCCCGGCCAAATGATTCTGTCTCTGATTGTCCAGTTGAGTGGCGCGTTCTTCCAAATCTTTTAAGACATCAACGAGACGGGTCGCCTCAACAGCATCATCCCGCTCCAGGGCGATATCTATCTGCCTCATGATGTCGGTCTTACTCCTTGCGTAATTAATTGGAGTCTTTCGGAATCGACTTTTTTCTTTGACGATGCGATCGATGTCGGTGTCTTTGAAAATGTACGATCTCGCTTTGTTGATAGCGGCTTGCTTCTTTTTGATGTCATCGAAGGTTGGAAGAGATTCGCCCGCTTCTTCCATGGCTTGCTTCCATTTGGAGAATTCAGAATCCGTTAACTTGGAATTGGAAATAAATTCCAGCCTGAAGACGCGCGTTTGCTGCCCGTGCTTCAGTCTGAAACCCAAGTTTGTTCGAACTTTACCCAGGTGATAAATTTTGGCAGTTTCAACAACATCGACTATTTCAGCCATTCGATAAACCGGCTTGCCTTCATGACTGCCGATTCCAATGCGGACGTAACATCCCAACACAACTTCTCTAAACATTGGAAGATAAAACCATTTTTCCAACCTGAATCTTGACAATCGAATGGTTGAAACCTTGTCCTTGCTCAGTGGAGGTTGCATTGTAACGATGTTATCTTGACCATCTTCGTCTGATGTGTAAGCAAGTTCTCTATGAAAGTTTGTATCGGTTGAACTGGGAACCGTTGCGGCAGGTCGACTCCTCGTCATCGGCATTTCATCATCACCATCGTCCGAGTAAACAGCACTGACTTGCAATTTTGTCTTTACGACTTTGTTCTTCTTTCGTTGTCTTTCCGCTTTCAACTTTTCTAAAGCTTCGTTTTCCTTTCTCTTTCCCATGATTCTCTTCCTGTCGAAAGCGTCCGGCAGGGAAGATGGAGGACTCGCGACGGATATTTTTTGCTTCTTTCTCTTCTGTTGGTATTTTTCACCTTCTCCTCGCTGTTTACCAAGTAGAAGCTTCTTTTCGACTTCGAATCGTTTTTGCAGAGCTTCGCGTCGTTCTAATCTGTTATAAAATTCGAGCTCGCGTTCTTTCTCCGTCATATTCGACAATCGGCGACGATCCATTTCATCTCCGACCAGATCCGAATCGTAACCGTCATCAAATTTCTTTCTGAGTGCTTCTTCATCGAAAGAGTTTGTTGTTGATGTTCGCATTTTTGGTTTAGATGAAGTGATGCCGCTCATTCGATGATTTGCTGAAGATGAATCTATTTGAAGAAAATCTTCACTGCCAGATTCATCTGAATCAGAAAAGAAGGGATTCTTTCTTTTGCTGCTCATTTTGTTACAAATAAATTCGATGTCTTAAACACAGGATATATTTGTACCAAAAGCTTTCTATTTACTGTGAAAGAAGAAAAATGTTCACAAACGTCAAGTTCTTGAAACAGTTTCACCAACGCGGGTTATTATAAGCTAACATTTTTTACTCAATACCTAGTCGCAATAGCGCAAAATAAACTGATTTTTGGAAGGTAATAAATTATATACTGAACAATGTATTTAATGATTCAGCAACTCCATGAAATAATGTGGCATTTCCCAGAATCTGAAACATTTTCATTTCAATTAGGAAACTTAGTTTAAGTTTGAACGAAACGAAACTAACTGAATCACTGAGGAACAAAATACTTTAGATGAATCAATAAATCTAAAGTTTGAAAAGTTATTTTAACTTTACATGAAATGAGACTCATTACTTCAAATACAGCACAAATTTTCAACCATATTTACTGCTTCCTTTGTCAAATCTTTCACTCACTAGTCACGATTTTGCTGAACTTAAATAACGTTCCTTGTCTTGTAAGTTGCTAAGCTGCTTGCCTTCTACTTGAATGTGAAGCAACTGTGTGAGTTACAGAATAATTTATAGTGAGATTTCAGACTTTCATGACGACAACGAGAAAAAATGTTAACCACCTGAGTTTAAGCGGAGATAATAGTGCGAGGTGGGCAAAGTGTGAAGAACAATTACAAGGGCGAAAGTGCAAATAAACTTCGATCTGAAATCCCGTCAGGTCAGATAAGATAATGTCACGACCGTAAGTTTTATCAATTTTAGAATGGAGTCGCACCAAAACAATGAAACAACAGATTTCCTCTATCAAGGAAAACATGAAATTAACCAGATTATGTAAGTTTTAGAAGATATTTTTCTGCCTTAGCGACGATAAAGACAAAACAGTAAAAACCTTGCAAACGATAAATCGCTGGTCAAATTGTGTAATAATGTGCGGATAAAAGAAAATTTTCACGATTGGATGATTAACAGAGAACAAAGTTACATTTTGAACGAAAAGGATGTTTTTGTTCGAATTTTTGCTTCTTAACAAACAAACATAATTGTTTAAGGAAATAAATTTCTTGGGTTTGCTTTCCACAGTGAATATTGCAAAATTTAATATTTTGGAATCTTCTGTTAAAATGTAGCTTTTTGCTCGTCTATTATATTGTGAGTTGTAATTTTTGAAAGATGGAGATATAGATCCGTTTTGATTTCTATGCATCTATTGGTTTACTCGTAGCCCAGTCCTTATAAAGATATGTAAACTGCTCATATTATGTTATTTCATGCTCCAACAACTATCAAGTATGTTGTCCTTCATCGTTCAATATTGCTCATTCACCGACCTATGCATCCGTTGTTTTGATTAAGTTAAGAGAAAGTTGAAAATAAGCAAAGTGTTTGACCCGCTTGGAATAACCAGAGTTGTCTTGCACCAGACCATACAATATGGTCGTCATGATGAGAAAGGATAACAATCGCATGCAAGTTCCAAACCCACAACAGCAATCTGTCGTTTGTTCAAAGTCGCCTGCTACAAATACTGCTGATGTAAATAGATAGAGATTGCGCATTTCTACAAATACTTAAATGCATTTTTCCTACACTTTGAATCGTCATTGATAACCTTGCAACAAATGTACCCAAACAATAAAAATATTTACAAGTTTCACAACTTTTTGTTCAACGCTTTTAAAAAGTAAAATCTTTGTTTCAAATAAAAGCGTTTCAGTGGTCAAAAGCGTTTAAAATGCGTACTTATGCGTTAGTCATATAATGTCAAACTCCAAACATGACTTTAACTCGCTACAGTTTGTTTGAAAATTTCAGGGTCGGGTTTTATTTGATCAAACAGAAAATTTATTTTAAAAGTTTCGCATTTGCAGTAACGTCGATGACGAAGCCATGAAGGTTGTGAGCAAATTTGAACATCTCTCAATACTGGACATATCGGGTTGTTCACAAGTTACTGATGAAGGTGTTAATTACATTGCTGAGATGCCTTGTCAGATTTTGCACTTCATCAGTTGCGACGTGTGGCAACTACGCGATTAGTGGGATAACTTGTGTTAAAAAAGTTGATTGCAAAGAACGTATAAAATAGAAGTAATTCTTCTTCATAACCACATTTAATGTTGAAAAACATTTACATATTTGCAGTAGTATAGTGAAGTAAAACTTCAAGTAAACTTCGCACTTCAAGTAAAAAATTTATTTGTATTCCTTGTATAAGCTGGTAATGAAACGATTGGAAACGTTTAAAGTGCTGTAAGCTGAGTAAATGCAGACAAACTCTTGCCACAAATGTAATTTATGCTTCCTGCTTAAGAGACATATATTCACGGTCATACTCCGACTTTTCCCGGGAACTGTGTGTCTGACTTCAAACACCGATTGCTCAGTTTTGGGACAAATGCGCAACAATCAGCAAATGACGCACAAAGTTGTCTACTTGCGAGATTTGACGCAGTTGAAAGTTGGAGAAAATGATATTGTTGTCATAATAACTTGGATTATTTTATGAATCTTGCTGCTGTACCCACAGGTATTTATACTCGACAACTTATTTTCGTACAAATTCGGTTAAAACAAATAATTTTAACGAATGATAGCAATTTTCTTAGATTTAAAATTTTATTAGTTAAAAAGATTCGTCAATTTCCTGATTAGACTTTGAAAAAGTAGCGATATAATCGAAAAAAAGGCAATGCAATTAAACCAAGAAAATTAGGAAAATATAAACGACCGTTTCGAATTATTTTTCAACAGTATCAGGTATTTAAATATAAAGTGATAAAGTACTTGGCAACAGTCAGTATAAATTTAGTTTAAGTATGAACTAAACGAAGCTAACTGAATCACTGAGAAACAAAATACTTTAAATGAATCAATAAAACTAAAATATGAAAAGTTATGTTAACCTGACATGCAATGAGACTCATTACTTCAAACACAGCATCAATTTTCAACCATAATTATTGCTTCCTTTGTCCTTTGTTACTCTTTGGTCAAGATTATGCTCAACTTAAATAACGTTCCTTGTCTTGTATGTTGCTAAGCTGCTTGCCTTCTACTTGAATGTGAAGCAACTGTATGAGTTACAGAATAATTTATAGTGCGATTTCGGACTTTCATTGCGACAACGAGAAAACATAGTAACCACTTGCGTTTAATCGGAGATAATAGTGCGAGGTGGGCAAAGTGTGAAGAACAATTACAAGGGCGCAAGTGCAAATAAGCTTCGATCTGAAATCCCGTCAGGTCAGATAAGCTGATATCACGACCGTAAGTTTTATCAATTTTAGAATGGAGTCGCACAAACACAATGAAACAACAGTAGGAAAACATAAAATTACCTCAGATTATGTAAGTTTTAGAAGATATTTTTCTGTCTTAGCGACGATAAAGACCAAACTGTAACAACGTTGCAAACAATAAACTGGTGGTCAAATTGTGAAAACATGTGAGGACAAATGAAAATGTTCACGATTGGATGATTAACACAAAACAAAGTTACTTAAATATATATATTTCTATCGGAAAAGTGGTTCTAGTTCGAATGTTTGCTTCTTAACAAACAAACATAATTGTTTAAGGAAATAAATTTCTTGGGTTTGCTTTCCACAGTGAATTTTGCAAAATTTAATATTTTGGAATCTTCTGTTAAAATGTAGCTTTTTGCTCGTCTATTATATTGTGAGTTGTAGTTTTTGAAAGATAGAGATATAGATCCGTTTTGATTTCAATGCATCTATTGGTTTACTCGTAGCTAAGTCCTTATAAAGATAAATAAGCTGCTCATATTATGTTGTTTCATGCTCCACCAACTATCAAGTATGTTGTCCTACATCGTTCAATATTGCTCATTCACCGACCTATGCATTCGTTGCTTTGATTAAGTTAAAAGAAAGTTCAAAACATGCAAAGTGTTTGACCAGCGTTTGTTTGTTTGTTCAAAGTAGCCTGATACAAATACTGCTGATGTCATAGATGTCAATAGATGTAGATTTTGCGTTTCTACAAATAGTTAAATTCACTTTTCGCACACTTTGAATCGTCATTGATAACCTTGTAGCAAATGACCCCAAAACATAAAAATATTTACAATTTTCACAACTTTTTGATCAACGCTTTTCAAAAGTAATATCTTCGTTTCAAATAAAAGCGTTTCAGTGGTTAAAAGCGTTTAAAATGCGTACATATACGTTATTCATATAATGCCTAACTCCAAACATGACTTTAAGTCCCTACAGTTTGTGTGAAATTTCAGGGTCGGGTTTTAAAGCGACTTAGAATTTTAAATCGAATTAAATATTTCCATTTTATGATTGTCAGGGACGAAATTTTTTATCAGCAAAGTCGTTTTAACTCGGCGTCGACGCTTTTTTCCTTCCAGCGCATTCCAACCAGTTCCCGGTTTTACTTCTCTTTGCGTGCTCATGTTAGATGGTGCACAGTAGAGTTGTTTAGGGTCTTGGTGATTTGGAGTTTTATAACAACTATAAAGATTTCTGCCGACAGTCAGTGTTTATAGGAAAGTTGCAGATAATGATGTTGTTAAACATATTTTTACTTTACTTGATAGAAATGTGATGGAAAATGACAAATAGCAAGCAGACAAAACTTGAAAACGAAAAATGGCGACAATGATGGATATGTTTGTCGCTAGTAATGTTTGTGAAGTCAAATAACTAAGAGTTTAAGACCAGGTTAATCTTAAACATATTGAAAAGTTTCAAAGTTTTTGCTACAAAACCTGAAAGTGCGGTGTTGATTGCTCTACTTGCGCATTATTCCTATTACGTCTTGGTGCGATTACTACTTTTGACCCTAAATCGACCATCGATCGAATTTACGATCCAAAATTTACAGTTTAAAATAAGGTTAACTTATGGCGGATTCCGCTTCTGATCGCTTAAGCAGAGAATATGCAGGTGATGTCAATTGGATGAAACTTCCTTCGGAACTTTGGTTGGAGATTTTCAGTTATTTGTTTCCAGTAACCATCCTAAATGTAGTTGCCTTCGTTTGTCGTAAATTCAAATCATTGACATTTCACCTTTCATTATGGAAAGAATTGGACCTGACAAACTGGGTTGGACCTATAAAAAATCTGGTACAGAATCACTTATTACTGTTTATACTAGATGTGGATGTGTTGAATTTTGACAAAGGTTTTATTATTCTTGGGTTATATTCAGGATTCCTTCATTGAGAACCTCTCGCCTGTGGTCGATTTAGTTTCCGAAAATCTGCGATCCCTTTCATTTTGTCGAATCACTGGAAACTTTGTGTTTGGTTCAGATAAACGATGGACGTTTTACAAGTTTTCAAATATTGTTCGCTTGAAATTGACAGAATGTGAATATGTCACGGCTCAAATCCTGGAAGAAATCCGATGCAACTGTACAAAAATTGAAACCCTTAATCTTAGTGGATGCAGGTAAATGCATTTGATAAATCAATGACAATCTAGTTAAAGTGTAAATAATCAAAAAAATGTGATTGCGTCATCATTTACCTTTAATTACAATAAACATCGTATTTCGTTACCACTTTCATATCACTTTAAATTATTGTAAAAAATTGATAATTGTCTGTCAAAGTAAATTTACTATTTAATATTGGTGACGACAGCTATTTTCTGAAGTGTCATATTTGCAGTAACATCGATGATGAAGCTATGGAAGTTGTGAGTAAATTTGAGCATCTTCAAATACTGAACATCTCGGAATGTTATCAAGTTACTGATGAAGGTGTTAATTTCATTGCTGATATGCCTTGTCAGATTTTGCATTTTCTTAGTTTCGACGTCCAACAATTTAGCGATAGGTAACACATCTTGTATATAAGACATTTATTGAAAAGTTTGAAGTTATCTTGTTGTCAGTATGAAATGTACGGAAACATTTTGATGAATGATCAAATGTACCCCAGATAAAACGTTTATTTTGTACAGGGGTATAATGAATCTCGTCAGCAAACAAGCTAAGATTGAGTTCTTGGTTCTATCTGGAGATAACATAACTGACTACGCAGTGATTGAAGCTTGCCATCGTCTTGCAAACATAAAAAAATTTCATATTTATGACTGCAGAAATCTTACTGATAGAAGCATCTATGCGCTTTGGGGAAAGTAAGGTATCGAATATAGATAATAACACATTTAAAATTTATTTGCTATTCGGTTCAATCAATTCATCATTAAAGTTGAGCTGAAGTACAATAATATAATATGTTTAATCCAAGTGCAATATGTTTCTTGTAGACTGGAATGCTTGTGTTTGCAAAGAGCAACAAAAGTTTCTACCCAGGCTGTTAATCATTTGTTCCAAGAGAAACCTCGGTTGAACTTGAAGGACCTTTGCATCGGCTATACAGACGCCGTTGTTGATGAAACAGTAAATGCAATATTATCTGGGTAGGGTTACGTTTTATATTTTTGATTTGAACAAAACCAATAAATCTGTGGTGTCGTGTTCATTTGTTCAAATTTATTCTATGACTGAAATTATATTCTGACATCTGACATATTTGAAGAAAAAAAGGTTATAGTCGGCAAAGCAATGTAGATGTGTACTTGTAACAGTAATGTATGTATGCTGTAGTGGTAAATTTGAGTTATAATTTGTATCAAGTTCATAACCTATTACATGTCGTTCTCGTAATATTTTGCCAGATGTCCTCATCTTGAGAGAATTGAACTCAACTTTTGCTGCGAAGTCACCGATAAATCAATTGACGAACTTATCAAATCATGCAGGTAGGTTAAGTCTCAAAATAATCGAGTAGTGATATAATTCATCATGTTGGTCAATTTTCAAAGCGTTGGTGTCGTGTAATATTTGAGCCGTTTTTTAACTGCTGTAGCTTAAAACACTGGTTTACTGGTTATTTGTTTCATTGATCTAACTGGAGATATTCAGCTTAAATGATTGTTCATTATGTCGGGAAAGTTTGTGACAATTTGATCGATAAAACGCAAACTAGTTTAAAAAGGTTTGAGCAGTGAGGAGCCGTCGATGACTTTGACGAAGACGTTTTGCAATACGACGATAATTATTCTTACGCCAACAATTCAATGATATTGGTCTTGTTTGATGAAATTATTCGGCGCATTCTTTCATAAACGCAGACAAGCTCTTCAATCACTACTTGGAACAGCGTAGGAAAGATTACTTAAATACACACAATAGAACTTGTGCAAGTTCCAATAAGTAGTTGACAGTAACATTATTAGAAACAGTAACATATTTCACCCTTAATTTTCAAATTTCCACCCTGCTTTATTATTTGCAGAAAACTTGAGGTGGTTAGTTTACAGGGATTGACAAATTTAGAAGGCGATTGGCTTGCGGAAATTGACCATTATTTGCCGAAACTACATCGTCTCAGTATGGCTTTTTGTAGCGGTATTTCTGAAGAAAAAGTCAAACATCTCTTTTTGCGGTAAGATATTTTTATGTTATGACGTAAAATATAAATTTAATAATATTCAATAATTTTAATGAAATCATCATCAGATTTTATTCGGACTATTTTATTTGATAAAAAAATTGTTGTCAATTTGCACAATAGTAATCAACATGACCGAATTAACAAGTTTTTTCATGCCCACGTTAGATTTTTGAATTAGGCAGGTTTGCTTTGAATATTAATATGTTCAACTCACAGTGTATGCGTATTTACCAAACTACAACATCACATTATATTACGCATATACAGGCTGCTGGTCATTTAATTTTAATTCGATCGTCGTGTGACGTATAATTTTTTTCACCCTAGACTTCCAGGAACACTCTTGGGCAATGGCCTAACCGTTTCACTGATATTGTTTGGTTTAATGCGGGCACCAAGTGTCATAAAAACAGAAAAAGAGAATTAATTGAAATTATAGGAGAAGCACAGTTTAAACCAACATAAAACCAAGGGCGTACTGATACAAAAAAACGTCCGTTCGGTCGCTCCTCCACATGGGAAAGCAACGAATAATTGGCGAGCAATATTTACAGATTACCCGCAAAAAAACACCAACAATGCAACCATAGGAAACGATGTAATACTAAAATAAAATATTAGAATATTTTGCAGTATTTATGAACTTTTTTGACAGTGACAGTGTGTGTACATTTTTGTAAAAAGTGAACTTCTTTAAACTTCAAGCTAGTACTGGTTATATAAGTTGCGGATTAACAATAAAGCGATTTGACTGGTTTTATTGTGACAGGAAACCTGACCTTAAACTGTTATGGAATAGGACGCCAATCGATGAGCTTAAACATGAAGATATCGACCATGTTTTGAGGAATATTACTTTGGAAGATTTTGAGTAAAATTTGATAGAAATGCTAATTTAAGTGATTAATAGATTCGCTTTTTATTTGAATCAAGCAAAATATCTTATTGTAACATTGTCACGTGAGATATTGAACATCATTATTGCGTCAACATTTCGTGTCAATATGCCAACTGATTTTAGCTGGACATACATATAACATAACTCAGACGAAAGTCATAAACTTTAGTTTCTTTTTTGGTGTAGGTTCTGAAAATCAAAGTTAACTTACTACAGCTTGTGTGTGACTGTGGAGCGACCAATTGTTGTTAAGCGGCAAGAAAGCTATTTTTATGAACACAAATCTAAAGAGTTGAAAGTGCAAGATGTTCCCACTTGGTAAGTTCGCACGACCACAAAACAAGCACACCACCTCAAAATATAGACACCACCTGAATTATGAATTGAAAAATTAACACCACGCAAACGTTTCCAGAAATATGCAAAGAAAGGGTAAATACAGGAAAGCAAAATTATCAAACACAATGACAAGCCGCCATGTAGTAATAGGCAATGCCTTCTTCATTTCAGTTTTTGCACTAAAACAAAAGCATGTTTCTGTAGTGAATGTGGACAAGGGAGAGGAACAAAGTTAAGCATAATGCGCTAAATTCCGTTGATTAAGGTAGAGGTGATGCAATCTAAAACGAAGTTTTGAAAATGATCTGAATCGAAAAAACTAAAATGAAATCTTTTGCTTAAAACCTTCCCATTTGGAAGCAACTTCATCAAGTGTTAACCAGGATGCAAAAATTGAACATCGAGGATTACAACAAGGATTCGAAGGAGCAGAGAACACCAATTGGAGTATATTAATGTAGAATTTCAGTTTGACATGTTCAGAATTTGACCGACTTCCGCATTGAAATTAGATAATTAAATTTAATCGAAGTTTCTTCTAACATTGACATCTTAAAATTTACACAAAAACAATGACGTCATAAAAATATGTAAGAATCAAACGGATATGTCTAACAAACGCTTTCACTAGCCAGGTAAGCAAGCTGACTGTGTTCTATCGTTATTTCTAATATCTTTTGGATATCTGCAACGATGTAGACTCAAACTCCTGGTATTTGGGAAGATTACAAGCAGCTGTTAATTGCTGTTTTTTAATTCATAATCTCTGATTGTTAAAATAATAATTTAACAAGATGCTAAAATGTCGGTGGTGGCTCGGGTAATTATAGTCTTGTCCTGTGTCCTGAGACCCAGCATTGGTGGGATCCATTTCATTTATAAAATTATAATTTAAGCGGATATTTTCCGAGTTTAGCTTTATGCTCTTCAACATTAAACCCAAAATACGCGAAGCGGAAACGTTTTGTGATTTTTATTCCTCAAACATCGTTTTAAAACGCCTAAAACAAATTGTATTTTCATATCTATGTTGACAATACTAAAGCCAAATTATAATTATCACTTTTCAGACGCCATGTACTACTTGTTAAGCCGAATATAAAGACTTTGAAACGCCGTAAACTCGCGTATTATTCTAATATTTTTTCTATGTGCAGAAAAATCAAAAAAAACAGTTAACCTTAACGGTGCCAATTTATATCATGTTATTTTATGTAAGTTATAGCTGAGACATATTCGCAAAAACCGAAACGCAATAAATTAAAAATGCTGAAATAGTAAAAAGATTCATTGTTTAAAAACCTTAGGTTTGTGAATGAGTATCGCCCAATTCTTATCACTGTAAATTAACTTATAAACTGCGTCATACCTAATGTTAACTAATAACAACATCCAGTTTATTCTCTTGTTTGATAAACCTTGCGTAGATTAAGGCAAAGAATCTTTTATTCGAGTTTATTTCAACCATCGACTCTTGTAAACACACATCAGCAGATTCAGCATAAAAATCAATCTAACTTATATAAAACACAATGAATGTCAATTTGTCTTACAATAGACAACTTCTTTAGCAAGGACTGAATGTTTATATCAAAGCCTTGCGCTTTTTGTATTTAGCAAAACCAATTGAATGATGAGGGTTGTCGGAAACCTTACTCGATGGATTTACTTTGAGTGCCGCAGGTTTCTCGTCGGCTGAAAGCATCTGCAGATCTATGTTTAAGTCAAAATCGTGAACACCGAAAGGATCTTCGGACATGTGCTTTGGTTGTGCAGCGACAGTTGCCATGTTGCTTGGTTCAATATCAGAATTGCTTTCTGACGAACCAGTGCCGTAACGTTTGTCTATTTCCTGGAGGAGTCTTTCTTTCTGCTTCCCATCTTTTGTGTTGCACATGAGGAGTGGTTTGCATTTTTTTCTTGTGAATGGGTCGGCCTCGTTGTTCCGCGGAACTTTCCACTCTTCCTTGTAAGCCTTCACCTTCTGCAAGTTGTGCGATTTTATTCGTTTATTTATGAAAGTGGTCCCGGCCAAATGATTCTGTCTCTGATTGTCCAGTTGAGTGGCGCGTTCTTCCAAATCCTTCAAGACATCAACGAGACGAGCCGCCTCAACTGTATCATCACGCTCCAGGGCGATATCTATCTGCCTCATGATGTCGGTCTTACTCCTTGCATAATTAATTGGAGTCTTTCGGAATCGACTTTTTTCTTTGACGATGCGATCGATGTCGGTGTCTTTGAAAATGTACGATCGTGCTTTGTTGATAGCGGCTTGCTTCTTTTTGATGTCATTGAAGGTTGGAAGAGATTCGCCCGCTTCTTCCATTGCTTGCTTCCATTTGAAGAATTCAGAATCCGTGAAATTGGAATTGGAAACAAATTCAAGTCTGAAGACGCGCGTTTGCTGACCGTGCTTCAGTCTGAAACTCAAGTTTGTTCGAACTTTACCCAGTTGATAAATTTTGGCAGTTTCAACAACATCGACTATTTCAGCCATTCGATAAACCGACTTGCCATCATGATTGCCGATTCCAATGCGGACGTAACATCCCAACACAACTTCTCTGAACATTGGAAGATAAAACCATCTTTCCAACCTGAATCTTGACAATCGAATGGTTGAAACCTTGTCCTTGCTCAGTGGAGGTTGCATTGTAACGATGTTATCTTGACCATCTTCGTCTGATGTGTGAGAAATTTTTCTATGAAAGTTAGTGTCGGTAGAACTGGGAACCGTTGCGGCAGGTCGATTCCTGCGCATCAGCATTTCATCATCATCATCGTCCGAGTAAACAGCACTGACTTGCAATTTTGTCTTTACGACTTTGTTCTTCTTTCGTTGTCTTTCCGCTTTCAGCTTTTCTAAAGCTTCGTTTTCCTTTCTCTCTCCCATGATTCTCTTCTTGTCGGAAGCGTACGACAGGGAAGATGGAGAACTCGCGACAAATATTTTTTGCTTCTTTCTCTTCTGTTGGTATTTTTCTCCTTCTGCTCGCGGTTGTCCAAGTAGAAGCAGCTTCTTTTCGACTTCGAATCGTTTTTGAAGAACTTCGCGTCGTGCTAATCTGTTATAAAATTCGAGCTCGCGTTCTTTCTCCATCATGTTCGCCAATCGGCGACGATCCATTTCATATCCGACCAGATCCGAATCGTAACCGTCATCAAATTTCTTTCTGAGTGCTTCTTCGTCGAGAGAGTTTGTTGTCGATGTCCGCAATTTGGGTTTAGATGAAGTGATGCCGCTCATTCGATGATTTGCTGAAGATGAATCTACTTGAAGAAAATCTTCACTGCCAGATTCATCTGAATCAGAAAAGAAACGATTCTTTCTTTTGCTGCTCATTTTGTTACAAATAAATTCGATGTCTTTAACGCAGGATATATTTGTACCAAAAGCTTTCTAATTACTGTGAAAGAATAAAAATGTTCACAAACGTCAAGTTCTTGAAACAGTTTCACCAACGCGGGTTATTATAAGCTAACATTTTTTATTTCAACACTCAGTCGCAATAGCGCAAAATAAACTGATTTTTGGAAGGTAACAAAATATATACTGAACAATGTATTTAATGATTCAACAACTCCATGAAATAATGTGGCATTTCCCAGAATCTGAAACATTTTCATTTAAATTAGTAAACTTAGTTTAAGTTCGAACGATGCGAAACTAACTGAATCACTGAACATCGAACTACTTTAAAAGAATCAATAAAAGTAATATTTGGAAAATTATTTTAACTTGAAATGAAATGAGACTCCTTACTGCAAATACAGCACAAATTTTTAACCATATTTATTGCTTCCTTTTTCGAATCTTTGGCTCGATAGTCACGATTATGCTCAACTTAAATAACGTTCCTTGTCTTGTATGTTGCTAAGCTGCTTGCCTTCTACTTGAATGTGAAGCAACTGTGTGAGTTACAGAATAATTTATAGTGCGATTTCGGACTTTCATTGCGACAACGAGAAAAAATGCTAAGTAGTTGCGTTTAAGCGGAGATAATAGTGCGAGGTGGGCAAGGTGTGAAGAACAATTACAAGGGCGCAAGTGCAAATAAGCTTCGATCTGAAATCCCGTCAGGTTAGATAAGATGATATCACAACCGTAAATTTTATCAACTTTAGAAAGGAGTCGCACCAATACAATGAAACAACAGATGCCCTCTGTCAAGGAAAACATGAAATAAACTAGATTAAGTAAGTTTTAGAAGATATTATTCTGGCTTAACGACGATAAAGACGAAAGTGTAACAACGTTGCAAACGATAAACCGCTGGTCAATTTGTGTAATATTGTGAGGACATATGAAAATGTTCACGAATGGATGATTAACACAAAACAAAGTTACTTAATTATACAATTTGCACGGAAAGGTGTTTCCTGTTCGAATGTTTGCTTGTTAACAAACAAACTTAATTGTTTGGAGGAATAAAATTCTGAGATTTGTTTTTCACAGTGAATTTTGCATAAATTTAATTTTTAAAATCTTCTGTTAAAATGTGGCTGTTTGCGCGTCTCTTATTTTGCGAGTTGTAGTTTTTTAATGATATAGATTTAGATCTGTTTTGATTTCTATGCATCTGTTGGCTTACTCATAGCCCAGTCCTTACGAAGATAAATAAGCTGCTCATATTGTGTTATTTCATGCTCCAACAACTGTCAAGCATGTTGTCCTACCTCGTTCAATATTGCTCATTCACCGACCTATGCATCGGTTGTTTTGATTAAGTTAAGAGAAAGTTGAAAACATGCAAAGTGTTTCACCTACTTGGATTTTTCCGTGAATAACCAGCGTTGTATTGCACCAGACCATACAATATGGTCGCCATGATGAGAAAGGATAACAAACGCATGCAGGACCCAAACCAACAACAGCAAGC
Organism: Clavelina lepadiformis; assembly: GCF_947623445.1. Taxonomy (NCBI): domain Eukaryota; kingdom Metazoa; phylum Chordata; class Ascidiacea; order Aplousobranchia; family Clavelinidae; genus Clavelina; species Clavelina lepadiformis. The sequence goes on from NC_135241.1 coordinate 25,071,691, forward strand.
TTTCGTTTGGTTGTTTGTTCAAAGTAGCTTGCTACAAATATTTTGATGTGAATAGATATACAAAGACCTTATTTCAGTTTTCATACCCTTTGAATCGTCATTGACAACCTTGCAGCAAATTACCTCGAAAAATGTAAATATTTACAAGTTTCACAACTTTTTGTTCAATACTTTTCAAAAGTAAAATCTTCATTTCAAATAAAAGCGTTTCAGTGGTTACAAGCGTTTAAAATGCGTACATATGGGTTATTCATATAATGTCTCACTCCAAGCATGACTTTAACTCGCTACAGTTTGTGCGAAAATTTTAGGGTCGGGTTTGAAAGCGACTTAGAATTTTGAATCGAATTAAATATTTCCATTTTATTGTCAGGGACGTATTTTTTTTATCAGCAAAAACGTTTGAACTCGGCGTCGACGTTTCTGCCTGGCAGCATATTTCAACCAGTTCCTGGTTTTTCTTGACTTTGCGTGCTCATGGCAATTGATCCACAGCAGAGTTGTTTAGGGTCTTTGTGATTTGGTGTTTTTATAACAACTATAAAGCTTTCTGCAGACAGTCAGCACTTATAGGAAAGTTGCAGAAAAAGATGTTCATTAATCACCTTAAGTTTGAGTTAAGCAGAATTGCTTGCAAGTAAAATCCGTCATTTATGAAAACATTTGTAATTTGTGTTGAAATATTTGTCAGCAAGTTGTTCCACGACTGCTATGAGTTGCTTGGTAATAGACATCATGTCCGAGAAATGACAAAAGACAAGCAAACAAAACTTGAAAACAAAAAAATGGCGAAAATGACAGACAGATTTGTCGCATGTAGAGTTTGTGAAGTCAAATAGCTAAGAGTTTGAGACCAGGTTGATGTTAAACATATTTAAACTTTTCAAGCTACAAAACCTAAAAGTGCGGTGTTGATTGCTTTACTTGCGCATTATTCCTATTACATCTTGGTTCGATTATTACTTTTGACCCTAACTCGACCATTTAGTGTTCTTGGATTTTACATTTGGTTATGAGCATTATGAGAAGGTTTAACATACAGACGAGTTGACCAAATAATTATTTTGTTAAGGCAGAAAGTGTTAACAAATATATAACATAGACAGCAAACACATTTCGTTCGGTCTCTGATGAATTAAGTTAGTGGTCGAATGTTTATTTACTTGATAGAAACATAGAATTTGTTGTTTTAAATCTGGAAAAAATTGAAAATATTTGGTAAATTTTTTTAAGTAAAATATTTCTTTTCTTGATCAGTTAATTTTACAGTTTAAAATAAGATAAACTTATGGCGGATTCCGCTTCTGATCGCTCTAGTGGAGAATGTGCAAGTGATGTCAATTGGATGAAACTTCCTTCAGAACTTTGGTTGGAGGTTTTCAGTTATTTGTCTCCAGTAACCATTCTCAATGAAGTTGCCTTCGTTTGTCGTAAATTCAATTCACTGTCATTTCATTTTTCATTATGGACAGAAATGGACGTGAGAAACTGGGTTGGACCTATAATAAATCTGGTACAGAATCTCTTATTACTGTTTTTACTAGATGTGGATGCGTTGAATTTTGACGAAGGTTTTGTTACTCTTCGATTATATTCAGGATTCCTTCATTGAGTACCTCTCGTCAGTAATCGATCAAGTTTCCGAACATCTGCGATCTCTTTCATTTTGTCAAATCACTGGAAACTTTGTGTTTGGTTCAGATAAACGATGGACGTTTTACAAGTTTTCAAACATTGTCAAGTTGGAAATAACAAAATGTGATTGTGTCACGGCTCAAATCCTGGAAGAAATCCGATGCAACTGTACAAAAATTGAAACCCTTAATCTTAGTGGATGCAGGTAAATGCATTTGATAAAACAATGACAATCTAGTTAAAGTGTAAATGATCACAAAATTTGTGATTGCGTCATCAGTTACCTTTAAATAAAATAAATAGCTTAAATTCGATATCACTTTCAAATCACTTTGAATTATTGTGAAAGTTTGTTAATTGTCTATCAATCTAAATTTACTATTTAGTATTGGTGACGACAGCTTTTTTCTGAAGTGTCATATTTGCAGTAACGTCGATGATGAAGCCATGAATGTTGTGAGCAAATTTGAACATCTTAAAATACTGAACATCTCGGAATGTTATCAAGTTACTGATGAAGGTGTTAATTTCATTGCTGATATGCCTTGTCAGATTTTGCATTTTCTTAGCTACGACGTCCAACAATTTAGCGATAGGTAACACATCTTGTATGGAAGATATTTATTGCAATATTTTAAGTTAGCTTGTTGTCAGTATGAAATGTACGAAAACATTTTGATACATGATCATAAGTTACGCAGATAAACGTTTATTTTGTACAGAAGTATAGTGAAACTCGTCACCAAACAAACTAAGATTGAGTTCTTAGTTCTATCTGGAGATAACTTGACTGACTACTCTGTGATTGATGTTTGCCATCGTCTTGAAAACTTAAAGAATTTCCATATGTATGATTGCACAAATCTTACTGATAGAAGCATCTATGCGCTGTGTGGGAAAGTAAGGTATAAATAAAGATATATTTAAGATTTTTTTGCTATTCGGTTGAATCAATTCACCATTAAAGTTGAATTGAACTACAATAATGCAACCTGTTTAATCTAAGTGCAATATGTTTCTTGTAGATTGGAATGCTTGTATTTGCAAAGAGCAACAAATGTTTCTACCCAGGCTATTAATCATTTGTTCCAAAAGAAACCTCGGTTGAACTTGACGGAACTTTCCATCTGCTTTACAGACGCCGTTCTTGATGAAACAATATATGCAATAATATCTGGGTAGGATTATGTTTTATCTTAAAATCTTAAACAAGACCAATTAATCTGCGGCGTGTTCTTCATTTCTATAAAATATTTTATGTCTGAAATTACTTTCTGACATCCATATTATTTGAAGGATATAGTCACAAGCAATATTGATGTGTACTTGTAACTGTAATGTATGTACGCTGTAGTGGTAAATGTGTAATATTTTGTGTAAAGTTTATTAACTATTACATGTTTTTCTCGTAAATATTTTGCCAGATATCCTCATCTTGAGAGCATTGAACTTAGCTTTTGCATCCAAGTCACCGATGAATCGGTCGAAAAACTCATCAAATCATGCAGGTATGTTAAGTCTCAAATTCTTTTGGCTTTTTCAGCATAACATATTGTAATAACAACTTTTATTTTTAGTTTACTTCCATCCGTAATATCTTTAAAAGCACAGAAATTTTGTGCCAACGTTTGGCGAGTTTACATTAAACAATAAGGAAACAAAAGAATAAATTAACAAATTGAAAACGCTTCGACATCGCATCGTTGTTTCGGTGGCGCAGCGGTTAAAACGCCTGGATTGTGATGTTATAGCTAGAAATCTATTCTTAGATCACGCTGAAACGTCCTTGCACAGAAAATAAGCAAATAAACAAATTCGAATAAAGATGTCAAAAAGATTTTAAAATTGAAAATTGAAACTGCGAGAATAATTAGTTGACCAAGGGTCGAAATATAACTTATTTGCGCAGCGATATAATTCATCATGTTGGTCGATTTTGAAGGCGTTGTATCCTTAAATATTTGTACCGTTTTTTAACTGCTTTAGTTTAAAGCACGGGTTTACTGATTATTTGTTTGGTTTGTCAAACTGGAGATATTCAGCTTAAATGTTTGCTCCGTATGTCGGCAAAGTTTGTGACAATTTCATCCTTAAAACGCAAATAAGCTCGATAAGGTTTGAGCAGTGAGGCGCCGTTGATGACTTTGAGAAAGACGTTTTGCAATACGACGATAATAATTATTCTTACGCTAACAATTCAATGATATTGGTCTTGTTTGATGAAAGCATTCGGCACTTTCTTTGATAAACACAAACAAGCTTGCCAATCACGACTTGGAACAGCGTAGGAAAGATTACTTAAATCCACACAATAAAACTTGTGCAAGTTCCAATAAGTAGTTGACAGTAACATTATTAGCAACGGTAACATATTTCACCCTTAATTTTCAAATTTCCACCCTGCTTTATTATTTAACATAATCTTTTAATTATACTTATTTTTATTTGCAGAAAACTAGAGGTGGTTTGTTTACATGGACTGACAAATTTAGAAGGCAATTGGCTTGCGGAAATTGACCATTATTTGCCGAAACTGCGTTGTCTCGGGATGGCTTTTTGCAGCGGCATTTCTGAAGAAAAAGTCAAACATTTCTTGTTGCGGTAAGATATTTTTTTGTTATGACGTGAAGTATATTTTTAATAATTTAATTCAATAACTTTAATGAAATCATCATCAGGTTTTATTGGGACTTTGATTAACAAAATGTTATCAATTTGCACAATGTTAATCAACATGATCGAATTAACAAGTTTCTTCATGCCCACATTGGATATTTGAGTTAGGCAGGTTTGCTTCCAATATTAATACATTCAACTCACAGTGTATGCGTATTTACCAAACTACAACAACAAATTATACAACGCACATACAGGTTGCTGGTCATTTAATTTTAATTCCATCAGCGTGTGACGTGTAATTGTTGTCAGCCTAGACTTCCAGGAACACTCTTCGGTAACGGCCTGACCGTTAGACCGATAATATTTGGTTTAATTGCGACAACCAAACATCATAAAAACAGAAACAAAGAAATAATTGAAACCTTAGGAGAAGCACAGCTTAAACCAACATAAAATCAAGGACGTACCGATACAAAAACACGTCCATTCGGTCACTCCTCCACATGGAAAAGCAAAGCATAACTGGAGAGCAATATTTACAGATTACCCGCAAAAACACACCAACGATGCAACCATAGGAAACGATGTAATAATAAAATAAAATATTAAAATATTTTGCAGTTTTGCTACACATTTTTGATAGTGACAGTGTGTGTACAGTTTTTGTCTAAAGTGAACTTCTTTAAACTTCAAGCTAATACTGGTTACATGGGTTGCGGATTAACAATAAAGCGACTTGACTGGTTATATTGTTACAGGAAACCTGACCTTACAGTGTACTGGAATTCGAAGCCAATCGATGAGCTGGAAAAGATTGGAGATATCAGCCGTATTTTGAGGAATATTACTTTGAAAGATTTTGAGTGAAATTTGATTGAAGGCTAATTTAAGTGATTAAGAGATTTTCTCTTTATTTGATTAAAGCAAAATATTCTATTGTAACATGGTCACATGATATATTGAACACCATTATTACGTCAACAATCTGTGTTAATATGTCAACTGATTGTAGCTGGACATGCATATGACATAACCCAGACGAAAGTCATAAACTTTAGTTACTTTTTTGGTGAAGATTTTGAAAATCTAAGTTAACTTACTGTAGCTTGTGTGTGACTGTGGAGCGACCAACTGTTGTTATGTCGCAAGAAACCAATTTTTTATGAACACAAACCTAAAGAGTTGAATGTACAAGATATTTCCACTTGGTAAGTTCGCACGACAACAAAACATAGACACCACCTAAATTATGAATTGAAAAATTAACACCACGCAAACGTTTCTAGAAATATGCAAAGAAAGGGTAAATACAGGAACGCAAAGTTATCAAACACAAAAGTTAAGCATAATGCGCTAAATTCCATTGATTAGGGTAGAGGAGATGCAATCTAGAACGAAGTTTTGAAAATGATCTGAATCGAAAAAAATTAAAATGAAGTCTTTCGCTTAAAACCTTCCCATTTGGAAGCAACTTTATCAGGTTTTAACCAGGATGCAAAAATTGAACATCAAGGATTAAAACACGGCAGTAAACGATCTCAGGGATTCGAAGGAGTTAAAAACACCAATTGGAGTATATTAATGAAGAAATTCAGTTTGAATTGTTCAGAATTTGACCGATTTCCGCATTGAAATTAGACATTTAAATTTAATCGACGTGTCTTCTAACAATGACATTTTATAATTTACACAAAAAAATGACGTCATAAAAATTTGTAAGAATCAAACGGATATGTCTAACAAACACTTTCAATAGCCAGGTAAGCAAGTTGACTGTGTTCTATCGTTACTTCTAACATATCTTTTGGATATCTGCAACGATATAGATTCAAACTCCTGGTATTTGAGAAGATTACAAGCAGCTGTTAATCGTTGTATTTAATTCATAATCTCTGATTGTTAAAATAATAATTCAACAAGATGCAAAAATGTCGGTGGTGGCTCGGGTAATTGTAGTCTTGTCCAATGTCCTGAGACCCAGCATTGGTGGGAACCCTTTAATTTTTAAAATTTTAGTTTAAGCGAATATTTGCCGAGTTTAGCTTTATGCTCTTCAACACCTTAATGTTGGTCTACTTAGACTAACCAGTTGTTTTATTGTTTAATCGATAAACAATTGCGCAACTAACCTATGCTTAAGATAACAGCGTCAGCGTCGTAAAACTACCGACAACCATCAGTGTAATATTGCGTTGATAAGTAAAATTGTGAATAGTTAGCATACAGTGGCGTATTCAGGGATGCGTAGAAGGCAAACCTTAGGTTTGTGAGTGAGTATCGCCCAGTTCTTTTCACTGTATATTAACTTATAAACTGCGTCACAACTAATGTTAACTAATAACAACATCCGGTTTATTCCCTTGTTTGATTAACCTTGCGTAGATTGAGGCAAAGATTCTTTTATTCAAGTTTATTTCAATCATCGACTCTTGAATAAACAACGTTAAACACACATCAGTAAATTCAGCATAAAAATAAATTTAACTTACGTAAAACACAATAAATGTAAATTTGTCTTACAATAGACAAGGAATTCAGCTAGGACTGAATGTTTATATCAAAGCCTTGTGCTTTTTGCATTTAGCAAAACCAATTGAATGATGAGGGTTGTCGGAAATCTTATTCGAAGGATTTAGTTTGAGTGCCGCAGGTTTCTCGTCAGCTGAAAGCATCCGCAGATCTATGTTTAAGTCAAAATCGTGAACACCAAAAGGATCTTCGGACATGTGCTTTGGTTGTGCAGCGACAGTTGCCATGTTGCTTGGTTCAGCATCAGAATTGCTTTCTGACGAACCGGTGCCGTAACGTTTGTCTATTTGCTGGAGGAGACTTTTTTTCTGCTTCCCATCTTTTGTGTTGCACATGAGGAGTGGTTTGCATTTTTTTCTTGTGAATGGGTCGGCCTCGTTGTTCCGCGGAACTTTCCACTCTTCCTTGTAAGCCTTCACCTTCTGCAAGTTGTGCGATTTAATTCCTTGATTTATGTAAGTGGTCCCGGCCAAATGATTCTGTCTCTGATTGTCCAGTTGAGTGGCGCGTTCTTCCAAATCCTTCAACACATCAACGAGACGAGCCGCCTCAACTGTATCATCCCGCTCCAGGGCGATATCTATCTGCCTCATTATGTCGGTCTTACTCCTTGCATAATTAATTGGAGTCTTTCGGAATCGACTTTTTTCTTTGACGATGCGATCGATGTCGGTGTCTTTGAAAATGTAGGATTGTGCTTTGTTGATAGCGGCTTGCTTCTTTTTGATGTCATTGAAGGTTGGAAGAGATTCGCCCGCTTCTTCCGTGGCTTGCTTCCATTTGGAGAATTCAGAATCCGTGAAATTGGAATTGGAAACAAATTCAAGTCTGAAGACGTGCGTTTGCTGACCGTGCTTCAGTCTGAAACCCAAGTTTGTTCGAACTTTACCCAGTTGATAAATTTTGGCAGTTTCAACAACATCGACTATTTCAGCCATTCGATAAACCGGCTTGCTTTCATAATTGCCGATTCCAATGCGGACGTAACATCCCAACACAATTTCTCTAAACATGGGAAGATAAAACCATTTTTCCAACCTGAATCTTGACAATCGAATGGTTGAAACCTTGTCCTTGCTCAGCGGAGGTTGCATTGTAACGATGTTATCTTGACCATCTTTGTCTGATGTGTGAGCAAGTTCTCTATGAAAGTTTGTATCGGTAGAACTGGGAACCTTTGCGGCAAGTCGACTCCTCGTCATCGGCATTTCATCATCACCATCGTCCGAGTAAACAGCACTGACTTGCAATTTTGTCTTTACGACTTTGTTCTTCTTTCGTTGTCTTTCGGCTTTCAGCTTTTCTAAAGCTTCGTTTTCCTTTCTCTTTCCCATGATTCTCTTCCTGTCGGAAGCGTCCGGCAGAGAAGAAGAAGAACTCGAGACAAATATTTTTTGCTTCTTTCTCTTCTGTTGGTATTTTTCTCCTTCTGCTCGCGGTTGTCCAAGTAGAAGCTTCTTTTCGAGTTCGAATCGTTTTTGCAGAATTTCTCGTCGTTCTAATCTGTTATAAAATTCGAGCTCGCGTTCTTTCTCCGTCATGTTCGCCAATCGGCGACGATCCATTTCATCTCCGACCAGATCCGAATCGTAACCGTCATCAAATTTCTTTCTGAGTGCTTCTTCGTCGAGAGAGTTTGTTGTCGATGTCCGCATTTTTGGTTTCGATGAAGTGATGCCGCTCATTCGATGATTTGCTGAAGATGAATTTATTTGAAGAAAATCTTCACTGCCAGATTCATCTGAATCAGAAAAAAAACGATTCTTTCTTTTGCTGCTCATTTCGTCAAAAACAAATTCGATGTCTTAAACGCAGGATATATTTTTACCAAAAGCTTTCTATTTACTGTGAAAGAAGAAAAATGTTCACAAACGTCAAGTTCTTGAAACAGTTTCACCAACGCGGGTTATTATCAGCTTTAATTTTTTATTCAATACCCAATCGCAATAGTGCAAAATAAAGTGATTGTTGGAAAGTAGCAAAATATATACTGAACAATGTATTTAATGATTCAGCAACTCCATGAAATAATGTGACATTTCCCAGAATCTGAAACATTTTCATTTAAATTTGGAAACTTAGTTTAAGTTCGAACGATGCGAAACTAACTGAATCACTGAGGAACAAATTACTTTACTTGAATCAATAAATCTAAAATTTTAAAAGTTATTTTAACTTTACATGAAATGAGACTCATTTCTTCAAATGCAGCACCAATTTTCAACCATACTTATTATTTACTTTTTCGAATCTATTACTCACTAGTCATGATTATGCTGAACTTAAATAACGTTCCTTGTCTTGTGCGTTGCTAAGCTGCTTGCCTTCTACTTGAATGTGAAGCATCTGTGTGAGTTACAGAATAATTTATAGTGAGATTTCGGACTTTCATTGCGACAACGAGAAAAAATGCTAACTACCTGCGTTTAAGCGGAGATAATAGTGCGAGGTGGGCAAGGTGTGAAGAACAATTACAAGGGCGCAAGTGCAAATAAGCTTCGATCTGAAATCCCGTCAGGACAGATAAGATGATATCACAACGGTAACTTTTATCAATTTTAGAATGGAGTCGCACCAACACAATGAAACAACAGATTACCTCTATCAAGAAAAACAGTTTTAGAAGATGTTGTTCTTCCTTAGCGACGATAAAGACGAAAATTTAGCAACGTTGCAAACGATAAACCGCTGGTCAAATTGTGAAAACATGTGAGGACCAATGAAAATGTCCACGATTGGATGATTAACACAAAACAAAGTTACTTAATTATATATTTTTAACGGAAATGTTGTTCCTGTTCGATTCTTTTCTTGTTAACAAACAAACATAATTGTTTGAGGAAATATATTTCTTGTATTTGCTTTCCACAGTGAATTTTGCATAAATTTGATATTTTGGAATCTTCTGTTAAAATGTGTTTGTTTCTGCGTCTATCATATTGTGAGTTGTAGTTTTTTAAAGAAGGAGATACAGATCTGTTTTGATTTCTATGCATCTATTGGATTACTTTTAGCCCAGTCCTTATAAAGATAAATAAGTTGCTCATATTATGTTATTTCATGCTCCACCAACTATCAAGTATGTTGTCCTACATCGTTCAATATTGCTCATTCACCGACCTATGCATCCGTTGTTTTGATTAAGTTAAGAGAATGTTGAAAACATGCAAAGTGTTTGACCTGCTTGGATTTCTACGTGAATAACCAGCGTTGAATTGCACCAGATCATACAATATGGTCGCCTTGATGAGAAAGGTTAAAAACCGCACGCAGGTTCCGAACACACAGCAACAAACTTTGGTTCGGTTGTTTGTTCAAAGTAGCCTGATACAAATGTGGCTGTTGTCAATAGATGGAGATTGCGCGTTTCTACAAATACTTAAATTCACTTTTCGTATAATTTGGATCTTCATTAATATCCTTGCAGCAAATTACCCCGAAAAGTGAAAATATTTGCAAGTTTTGCTTTTTGTTCACAGCTTTTCAAAAGTAAAATCTTCGTTTCAAATAAAAGTTTTCAGCTTTCAAAACCGTTAAATATGCGTAATTATGCGTTAGTCATATAATTAATGTTTAACTCCAAACATGAATTTATCTTGCTACCGGTTGTGTGAAAATTTCAAGGTCGGCTTTAAAAGCGACTTAAAATTTTCAATAAAATTAAATATTTCCAGTTTGTCAGGGACGTAATAATTTTATCAGCAAAAACGTTTGAACACGGCGTCGACACTTCTGCCTCGCAGCACATTCCATACAGTTCCCGGTTTTTCTTATCTTTGCGTGCTCATGTTAAATGGTGCACAGTAGAGTTGTTTACTGTCTTGGTGATTTGCAGATTTTGTAAAAACTTTAAAGATTGTTGCCGACAGTCAGTACTTATAGGAAAGTTGCAGATAATGATGCTCATTGATCAACTTAAGTTCGATTTAAGCAGAAAGACTTGCAAGTAAAAACGTCATTTATTAAAACATTTGTAATTTTCATTGAAATATTGGTCAGCACGTTCTTCCACAGCAGCTTTGAGCTGCCTGGTAAAAACCATCATGTCCGAGAAATGACAAACAGCAAGCAGACCAAACTTGAAACGAAATAATGACAACAATGACAGACATGTTTGTCGCAAGTAATGTTTGTGAAGTAAAACAAATAAAGAGTTTGAGACCAGGTTGATATTAAACATATTGAAAAGTTTCAAGCTACGAAACCTGAAAGTGCGGTGTTGATTGCTCTACTTGCGCATTATTCCTATTACGTCTTGGTGCGATTATTACTTTTGACCCTAACTCGACCATTTAATGTTCTTGGTTTTACATTTGGGTATGAGCCTTATGAGAAGGTTTAACATAAAGACGAGTTGACCAAGTAATTATTTTGTTAGGGAAGAAAGTATTAACAAGTATGTAACATAGACAACAAATACAGTTCGTTCGGTGTCTGATGAATTAAGTTTGTGTTCGAACTTTTACTTTATTTGATAAAAAATAGAATTTGTTGTTTTAAATCTGTAACGAATTGAAAATATTCAGTAAATGTTTTTAAGCAAAATATTTGTTTTCTTGATCAGCTAATTTTACAATTTAAAATAGGGTACACTTATGGCGGATTCCGCTTCTGATCGCTCTAGCGGAAAATATGCAACTGATGTCGATTGGATGAAAATTCCTTCAGAACTTTGGTTGGAGATTTTCAGTTATTTGTCTCCAGTAACCATTCTCAATGAAGTTGCCTTCGTTTGTCGTAAATTCAACTCCTTGTCATTTCACCTTTCATTATGGAAAGAATTGGACCTGACAAACTGGGTTGGACCTATAATAAATCTGGTACAGAATCACTTTTTACTAGATGTGGATGTGTTGAATTTCGACAAAGGTTTCATTATATACTCGTTGATATTTGTCTTGGATTATATTCAGGAATTTTTCATTGAGAACCTCTCGTCTGTGATCGATTTAGTTTCCGAACATCTGCGATCCCTATCATTTTGTCGAATCACTGGAAACTTTGTGTTTGGTTCAGATAAACGATGCTTGTTTTACAAGTTTTCAAACATTGTTCACTTGAAATTGACAAAATGTGACTATGTCACGGCTCAAATCCTGGAAGAAATCAGATGCAACTGTACAAAAATTGAAACCCTTATTCTTGGCGAATGCAGGTAAATGCATTTGAAAAATCAACGAGCATCTACTTGAAGTGTAAATATTCACAAAATCATTGATTGCGTCATATGTTACCTTTAATTACAACAAACAACATAATTCGTTACCACTTTCAAATCACTTTGAATTATTGTAAAAAAATGTTAATTGTCTGTAAATGTAAATTTACTATTTAGTACTGGTGACGACAGCTATTTTCTGAAGTGTCATATTTGCAGTAACATCGATGATGAAGCTATGGAAGTTGTGAGCAAATTTGAGCATCTTAAAACACTGAACATCTCGGAATGTTCACAAGTTACTGATGAAGGTGTTAATTTTATTGCCGACATGCCTTGTCAGATTTTGCATTTTCTTAGCTACGACGTCCAAGAATTAAGCGATAGGTAACACATCTTGTCAGGAAGATATTTATTTCAAAGCTTCAAGTTAGCTTGTTATCAGTATGAAATATACGAAAACATTTTTATGCATGACCAAATGTACCGCAGATAAAAAGTTTATTTTGTACAGAAGTATAGTGAATCTTGTCAGCAAACAAACTAAGATTGAGTCCTTAGTTCTCTCTGGAGATAACATAACTGACTACTCTGTGATTGATGCTTGCCATCGTCTTGCAAACTTAAAGAAATTTCATATTTATGACTGCACAAATCTTACTGATAGAAGCATCTATGCGCTGTGTGGGAAAGTAAGGTATAGAATATAGATAATAACACATTTAAAATTTATTTGCTATTCGGTTCAATCAATTCATCATTAAAGTTGAGCTGAACTACAATAATGCAATGTGTTTAATCTAAGCGCAATATGTTTCTTGTAGATTGGAATGCTTGTGTTTGCAAACAACAACAAAAGTTTCTACCCAGGCTATTAATCATTTGTTTCAAGAGAAACCTCGTTTGAACTTGAAGGACCTTTCCATCTGCTTTACAGACGCCGTTGTTGATGACACAGTAAATGCAATATTATATGGGTAGGGTTATGTTTTATATTTTTGATTTGAACAAGACCAATTGATCTGCGGTGTTGTGTTAATTTGTTTAAATAATTCTATGTCTGAAATTATATTCTGACATCCGTATTATTTGAAGAAAAAAGTTATAGTCGGCAAAGCAATATAGATGTGTACTTGTAACAGTAATGTATGTATGCTGTAGTGGTAAATTTGTTATGATTGGTGTCAAGTTCATTTATTATTACATGTTTTTCTTGTAATATTTTGCCAGATGTCCTCATCTTGAGAGAATTGAACTTAACTTTTGCTGCAAAGTCACCGATAAATCAATCGAAAAACTCATTAAATCATGCAGGTGTGTTAAGTCTCAAAATAATCGAGTAGTGAAATAATTCATCATGTTGGTCGATTTTGAAGACGTTGTGTCGTGTAATATTTGTGCCGTTTTTTATCTGCTGTAGCTTAAACCACTGGTTTACTGGTTATTTGTTTCATTGATCCAACTGGAGATATTCAGCTTAAATGTTTGCTCGGTATGTCGAGAAAGTTTGTGACAATTTCATCGATAAAACGCAAACTAGTTCAAAAAGGTTTGAGCAGTGAGGAGTCGTTGATGACTTTGACAAAAATGTTTTCCAATACGACGATAATTTCTTACTCTAACAATTCAATGATATTGGTCTTGTTTGATGAAAGCTTTCGGCACTTTCATTGATAAACGTAGACAAGCTCTTCAATCACGACTTGGAACAACGTAGGAAAGATAACTTAAACGCACACAATAGAACTTGTGCAAGTTCCAATAAGTAGTTGACAGTAACATTATTAGCAACAGTAACAACTTCACCCTTAATTTTCAAATGTCCACCCTGCTTTATTATTTAACATAATAATTTAATTAGACATATTTTTATTTACAGAAAACTAGAGATGGTTTGTTTACAGGCACTGACAAATTTAGAAGGCGATTGGCTCGCAGAAATAGAACGTTATTTGCCGAAACTACAATGTCTCAGTTTGGCTTTTTGTAGCGGTATTTCTAAAGAAAAAGTCAAACATCTATTTTTGCGGTAAGATATTTTTATGTTATGACGTGAAGTATAATTTTAATAATTTATTTCAATAACTTTATTTAAATCATCATCAGATATTATTCGGACTTTGATTAAAAAAATGTTGTCAACTTGCACAGCCGTAATCAACATGATCGAATTAACAAGTTTCTTCTTGTCCACGTTAGATTTTTGAATTAGGCAGGTTTGCTTCCATTATTAATATGTTAAACTCACAGTGTATGCGTATTTACCAAACTACAACAACAGATTATACAACCCACATACAGGCTGCTGGTCATTTAATTCCATCAGCATGTGACATGTAATTTTTGTCACCCTTGACTTCCAGGAACACTCTTCGGTAACGCCCTGACCGTTAGACCGATATTGTTTGGTTTAAATGCGGGCACCAAGTATAAAATAAAAACAGAAACAGATAATTAATTGAAATTATAGGATAATCACAGCTTAAACCAACATAAAACCAAGGGCGTACCGATACAAAAACACGTCCGTTCGGTCGCTCCTCCACATGGAAATGCAACGCTTAACTGGCGAGCAATATTTACAGATTACCCGAAAAAACAAACCAACGATGCAACCATAGGAAACGATGTAATACTAAAAAAAAATAAAATATTAGAATATTTTTCAGTATTTATGCACTTTTGTGACAGTGGCAATGTGTGTACATTTTTGTAAAAAGTGAACTTCTTTAAACTTCAAGCTAATACTGGTTATATAGGTTGCGGATTAACAATAAAGCGACTTGACTGATTTTATTGTTACAGGAAACCTGACCTTGAACTGTTCTGGAATAGGACGCCAATCGATGACCTTGAACAGATTGGAGATATCAACCGTGTTTTCAGGATTATTACTTTGGAAGATTTTAAGTGAAATTTGATAGAAATGTTAATTTAAGTGATTAATAGATTTGCTTTTTATTTGATTAAAGCAAAATATCTTATTGTAACATGGTCACATGATATAATGAATACCATTATTGCGTCAACAATTCGTGTTGATATGCCAACTGATTGTAGCTGGACATACATATGACATAACTCAGACGAAAGTCATAAACTTTAGTTTCATTTTTGGTGAAGATTTTGAAAATCAATGTTAACTTACTGTAGCTTGTGTGTGACTGTGGAGCGACCAACTGTTGTTATGTCGCAAGAACGCAATTTTTATGAAAGCAAATCTGAAGAGTTGAAAGTACAATATGTTCCCACTTAGTAAGTTCGCACGACAACAAAACATAGACACCACCTAAATTATGAATTGAAAAATTAACACCACGCAAACGTTTCTAGAAATATGCAAAGAAAAGGATAAATACAGGAAAGCAAAATTAAAAAACGAAGTTTTGAAAATGATCTGAATCGAAAAAAATTAAAATGAAGTCTTTCGCTTAAAACCTTCCCATTTGGAAGAAACTTTATCAGGTTTTAACCAGGATGCAAAAATTGAACATCAAGGATTAAAACACGGCAGTAAACGATCTCAGGGATTCGAAGGAGTTAAAAACACCAATTGGAGTATATTAATGAAGAAATTCAGTTTGACATGTTCAGAATTTGACCGATTTCCGCATTGAAATTAGACATTTAAATTTAATCGACGTGTCTTCTAACAATGACATTTTATAATTTACACAAAAAAATGACGTCATAAAAATTTGTAAGAATCAAACGGATATGTCTAACAAACACTTTCAATAGCCAGGTAAGCAAGTTGACTGCGTTCTATCGTTATTTCTAACATATCTTTTGGATATCTGCAACGATATAGATTCAAACTCCTGGTATTTGAGAAGATTACAAGCAGCTGTTAATTGTTGTATTTAATTCATAATCTCTGATTGTTAAAATAATAATTCAACAAGATGCAAAAATGTCGGTGGTGGCTCGGGTAATTGTAGTCTTGTCCAATGTCCTGAGACCCAGCATTGGTGGGAGCCCTTTAATTTTTAAAATTTTAGTTTAAGCGCATATTTGCCGAGTTTAGCTTTATGCTCTTCAACATCTTAATGTAGGTCTAATTAGACTAACCAGTTGTTTTATTGTTTAATCGATAAACAATTGCGCAACTAACCTATGCTTAAGATAACAGCGTCAGCGTCGTAAAACTACCGACAACCATCAGTGTAATATTGCGTTGATAAGTAAAATTGTGAATAGTTAGCATACAGTGGCGTATTCAGGGATGCGGAGAAGGCAAACCTTACGTTTGTGAGTGAGTATCGCCCAGTTCTTTTCACTGTATATTAACTTATAAACTGCGTCATAACTAATGTTAACTAATAACAACATCCGGTTTATTCCCTTGTTTGATTAACCTTGCGTAGATTGAGGCAAAGATTATTTTATTCAAGTTTATTTCAATCATCGACTCTTGAATAAACAACGTTAAACACACATCAGTAAATTCAGCATAAAAATAAATCTAACTTACGTAAAACACAATAAATGTAAATTTGTCTTACAATAGACAAGGAATTCAGCTAGGACTGAATGTTTATATCAAAGCCTTACGCTTTTTGCATTTAGCAAAACCAATTGAATGATGAGGGTTGTCGGAAATCTTATTCGATGGATTTAGTTTGAGTGCCGCAGGTTTCTCGTCAGCTGAAAGCATCTGCAGATCTATGTTTAAGTCAAAATCGTGAACACCAAAAGGATCTTCGGACATGTGCTTTGGTTGTGCAGCGACAGTTGCCATGTTGCTTGGTTCAGGATCAGAATTGCTTTCTGACGAACCGGTGCCGTAACGTTTGTCTATTTGCTGGAGGAGACTTTTTTTCTGCTTCCCATCTTTTGTGTTGCACATGAGGAGTGGTTTGCATTTTTTTCTTGTGAATGGGTCGGCCTCGTTGTTCCGCGGAACTTTCCACTCTTCCTTGTAAGCCTTCACCTTCTGCAAGTTGTGCGATTTAATTCCTTGATTTATGTAAGTGGTCCCGGCCAAATGATTCTGTCTCTGATTGTCCAGTTGAGTGGCGCGTTCTTCCAAATCCTTCAACACATCAACGAGACGAGCCGCCTCAACTGTATCATCCCGCTCCAGGGCGATATCTATCTGCCTCATTATGTCGGTCTTACTCCTTGCATAATTAATTGGAGTCTTTCGGAATCGACTTTTTTCTTTGACGATGCGATCGATGTCGGTGTCTTTGAAAATGTAGGATTGTGCTTTGTTGATAGCGGCTTGCTTCTTTTTGATGTCATTGAAGGTTGGAAGAGATTCGCCCGCTTCTTCCATTGCTTGCTTCCATTTGAAGAATTCAGAATCCGTGAAATTGGAATTGGAAACAAATTCAAGTCTGAAGACGTGCGTTTGCTGACCGTGCTTCAGTCTGAAACCCAAGTTTGTTCGAACTTTACCCAGTTGATAAATTTTGGCAGTTTCAACAACATCGACTATTTCAGCCATTCGATAAACCGGCTTGCTTTCATAATTGCCGATTCCAATGCGGACGTAACATCCCAACACAACTTCACTAAACATTGGAAGATAACACCATCTTTCCAACCTGAATCTTGACAATCGAATGGTTGAAACCTTGTCCTTGCTCAGCGGAGGTTGCATTGTAACGATGATATCTTGACCATCTTCGTCTGATGTGTGAGCAAGTTCTTTATGAAACTTAGTATCGGTAGAACTGGGAACCGTTGCGGCAGGTCGACTCCTCGTCATCGGCATTTCATCATCACCATCGTCCGAGTAAACAGCACTGACTTGCAATTTTGTCTTTACGACTTTGTTCTTCTTTCGTTGTCTTTCCGCTTTCAGCTTTTCTAAAGCTTCGTTTTCCTTTCTCTTTCCCATGATTCTCTTCCTGTGGGAAGCGTCCGGCAGAGAAGAAGAAGAACTCGAGACAAATATTTTTTGCTTCTTTCTCTTCTGTTGGTATTTTTTTCCTTCTGCTTGCGGTTGTCCAAGTAGAAGCTTCTTTTCGAGTTCGAATCGTTTTTGCAGAATTTCTCGTCGTTCTAATCTGTTATAAAATTCGAGCTCGCGTTCTTTCTCCGTCATGTTCGCCAATCGGCAACGATCCATTTCATCTCCGACCAGATCCGAATCGTAACCGTCATCAAATTTCCTTCTGAGTGCTTCTTCCTCGAGAGAGTTTGTTGTCGTTGTCCGCATTTTTGGTTTCGACGAAGTGATGCCGCTCATTCGATGATTTGCTGAAGATGAATCTATTTGAAGAAAATCTTCACTGTCAGATTCATCTGAATCAGAAAAGAACCGATTCTTTCTTTTGCTGCTCATTTCGTCACAAGTAAATTCGATGTCTTAAACGCAGGATATATTTGTACCAAAAGCTTTCTATTTACTGTGAAAGAAGAAAAATGTTCACAAACGTCAAGTTCTTGAAACCGTTTCACCAACGTGGGTTATTATAAGCTAACATGTTTTACTTTATTATAAGCTACCCAGTCGCAATAGCGCAAAGTAAACCTATTTTTGGAAGGTAACAAATTATATACTGAACAATGTATTTAATGATTCAGCAACTCCATGAAATAATGTGGCATTTCCCAGAATCTGAAACATTTTCATTTAAATTAGTAAACTTAGTTTAAGTTCGAACGATGCGAAACTAACTGAATCACTGAAGATCGAACCACTTTAAAAGAATCAATAAAACTAAAATTTGGAAAATTATTTTATCCTGAAATGAAATGAGACTCATTACTTCAAATACAGCACAAATTTTCAACCATATTTATTGCTTCCTTTGTCGAAACTTTGGCTCGATAGTCACGATTATGCTCAACTTAAATAACGTTCCTTGTCTTGTATGTTGCTAAGCTGCTTGCCTTCTACTTGAATGTGAAGCAACTGTGTGAGTTACAGAATAATTTATAGTGCGATTTCGGACTTTCATTGACGACAACGAGAAAAAATGCTAACCACCTGAGTTTAAGAGGAGATAATAGTGCGAGATGGGCAAGGTGTGAAGAACAATTACAAGTGCGCAAGTGCAAATAAGCTTCGATCTGAAATCAGGTCAGGTCAGATAAGATGATTTCACGACGGTAACTTTTATCAATTTTAGAATGGAGTCGCATCAACACAATAATCGCCAACAGAAAAACAACCTCTATCAAGAAAAATAGTTTTAGAAGATGTTGTTTTTCCTTAGCGACGATAAAGAGGAAAATGTAACAACGTTGCAAACGATAAATCGCTGGTCAAATCGTGAAAACATGTGAGGACAAATGAAAATGTTCACGAATGGATGATTAACACGAAACAAAGTTACTTAATTCTACAATTTGCAAGGAAAGGTGTTTCCTGTTCGAATGTTTGCTTCTTAACAAACAAACTTAATTGTTTGGAGGAATAAAATTCTCGGATTTGTTTTTCACAGTGAATTTTGCATAAATTTAATATTTAAAATCTTCTGTTAAAATGTGGCTTTTTGCGCGTCTATCATTTTGTGAGTTGTAGTTTTTTAATGATAGACATTTAGATCCGCTTTGATTTCTATGCATCTATTGGCTTACTCATAGTCCAGTCCTTATAAAGATAAATAAGCTGCTCATATTATGTTATTTCATGCTCCACCAACTGTCAAGCATGTTGTCCTACCTCGTTCAATATTGCTCATTCACCGACCTATGCATCCGTGATTTGGATTAAGTTAAGAGAAAGTTGAAAACATGCAAAGTGTTTCACCTGCTTGGATTTCTCCGTGAATAACCAGCGTTGTATTGCACCAGACCATACAATATGGTCGCCATGATGAGAAAGGATAACAAACGCATGCAAGTTCCAAACCCACAAAAACAAGCTTTCGTTTGGTTGTTTGTTCAAAGTAGCTTGCTACAAATATTTTGATGTGAATAGATATACAAAGACCTTATTTCAGTTTTCATACTTTTTGAATCGTCATTGATAACCTTGCAGCAAATTACCTCGAAAAATGAAAATATTTACAAGTTTCACAACTTTTTGTTCAATACTTTTCAAAAGTAAAAACTTCATTTCAAGTAAAAGCGTTTCAGTTGTTAAAAGCGTTTAAAATGCGTACATATGGGTTAGTCATATAATGTCTCAAACCAAACATGACTTTAAGTCCCTACAGTTTGTGCGAAAATTTTAGGGTCGGTTTTGAAAGCGACTTAGAATTTTGAATCGAATTAAATATTTCCATTTTATTGTCAGGGACGTATTTTTTTATCAGCAAAAACGTTTGAACTCGGCGTCGACGTTTCTGCCTGGCAGCTTCCAGCACATTTCAACCAGTTCCTGGTTTTTCTTGATTTTGCGTGCTCATGGCAATTGATCCACAGCAGAGTTGTTTAGAGTCTTTGTGATTTGGTGTTTTTATAACAACTGTAAAGCTTTCTGCAGACAGTCAGCACTTATAGGAAAGTTGCAGAAAAAGATGTTCATTAATCACCTTAAGTTTGAGTTAAGCAGAATTGCTTGCAAGTAAAATCCGTCATTTATGAAAACATTTGTAATTTGTGTTGAAATATTTGTCAGCAAGTTGTTCCACGACTGCTATGAGTTGCCTGGTAATAGACATCATGTCCGATAAATGATTAAGAACAAGCAAACAAAACTTGAAAACAAAAAAATGGCGAAAATGACAGACAGATTTGTCGCATGTAGAGTTTGTGAAGTCAAATAGCTAAGAGTTTGAGACCAGGTTAATCTTAAACATATTGAAAGGTTTCAAGCTACAAAACCTGAAATTGCGGTGTTGATTGCTCTACTTGCGCATTATTCCTATTACATCTTGGTGCGATTATTACTTTTGATCCAAAATCGACCATCGATCGAATTTACGATCCAAAATTTACAGTTTAAAATAAGGTTAACTTATGGCGGATTCCGCTTCTGATCGCTCTTGGGGAGAATGTGCAAGTGATGTCGATTGGATGAAAATTCCTTCAGAACTTTGGTTGGAGATTTTCAGTTATTTGTCTCCAGTAACCATTCTCAATGAAGTTGCCTTCGTTTGTCGTAAATTCAATTCACTGTCATTTCATTTTTCATTATGGACAGAAATGGACGTGAGAAACTGGGTTGGACCTATAATAAATCTGGTACAGAATCTCTTATTACTGTTTTTACTAGATGTGGATGCGTTGAATTTTGACGAAGGTTTTGTTACTCTTCGATTATATTCAGGATTCCTTCATTGAGTACCTCTCGTCAGTAATCGATCAAGTTTCCGAACATCTGCGATCTCTTTCATTTTGTCAAATCACTGGAAACTTTGTGTTTGGTTCAGATAAACGATGGACGTTTTACAAGTTTTCAAACATTGTCAAGTTGGAAATAACAAAATGTGATTGTGTCACGGCTCAAATCCTGGAAGAAATCCGATGCAACTGTACAAAAATTGAAACCCTTAATCTTAGTGGATGCAGGTAAATGCATTTGATAAAACAATGACAATCTAGTTAAAGTGTAAATGATCACAAAATTTGTGATTGCGTCATCAGTTACCTTTAAATAAAATAAATAGCTTAAATTCGATATCACTTTCAAATCACTTTGAATTATTGTGAAAGTTTGTTAATTGTCTATCAATCTAAATTTACTATTTAGTATTGGTGACGACAGCTTTTTTCTGAAGTGTCATATTTGCAGTAACGTCGATGATGAAGCCATGAATGTTGTGAGCAAATTTGAACATCTTAAAATACTGAACATCTCGGAATGTTATCAAGTTACTGATGAAGGTGTTAATTTCATTGCTGATATGCCTTGTCAGATTTTGCATTTTCTTAGCTACGACGTCCAACAATTTAGCGATAGGTAACACATCTTGTATGGAAGATATTTATTGCAATATTTTAAGTTAGCTTGTTGTCAGTATGAAATGTACGAAAACATTTTGATACATGATCATAAGTTACGCAGATAAACGTTTATTTTGTACAGAAGTATAGTGAAACTCGTCACCAAACAAACTAAGATTGAGTTCTTGGTTCTATCTGGAGATAACTTGACTGACTACTCTGTGATTGATGTTTGCCATCGTCTTGAAAACTTAAAGAATTTCCATATGTATGATTGCACAAATCTTACTGATAGAAGCATCTATGCGCTGTGTGGGAAAGTAAGGTATAAATAAAGATATATACTTTAAGATTTTTTTGCTATTCGGTTGAATCAATTCACCATTAAAGTTGAATTGAACTACAATAATGCAACCTGTTTAATCTAAGTGCAATATGTTTCTTGTAGATTGGAATGCTTGTATTTGCAAAGAGCAACAAATGTTTCTACCCAGGCTATTAATCATTTGTTCCAAAAGAAACCTCGGTTGAACTTGACGGAACTTTCCATCTGTTTTACAGACGCCGTTCTTGATGAAACAATATATGCAATAATATCTGGGTAGGATTATGTTTTATCTTAAAATCTTAAACAAGACCAATTAATCTGCGGCGTGTTCTTCATTTCTATAAAATATTTTATGTCTGAAATTACTTTCTGACATCCATATTATTTGAAGGATATAGTCACAAGCAATATTGATGTGTACTTGTAACTGTAATGTATGTACGCTGTAGTGGTAAATGTGTAATAATTTGTGTAAAGTTTATTAACTATTACATGTTTTTCTCGTAAATATTTTGCCAGATATCCTCATCTTGAGAGCATTGAACTTAGCTTTTGCATCCAAGTCACCGATGAATCGGTCGAAAAACTCATCAAATCATGCAGGTATGTTAAGTCTCAAATTCTTTTGGCTTTTTCACCATAACATATTTTAATAGCAACTTTTATTTTTAGTTTACTTCCATCCGTAATATCTTTAAAAGCACAGAAATTTTGTGCCAACGTTTGGCGAGTTTACATTAAACAATAAGGAAACAAAAGAATAAATTAACAAATTGAAAACGCTTCGACATCGCATCGTTTTTTCGGTGGCGCAGCGGTTAAAACGCCTGGATTGTGATGTTGTGTCTAGAATTCTATTCTTAGATCACGCTGAAACGTCCTTGCACAGAAAATAAGCAAATAAACAAATTCGAATAAAGATGTCAAAAAGATTTTAAAATTGAAAATTGAAACTGCGAGAATAATTAGTTGACCAAGGGTCGAAATATAACTTATTTGCGCAGCGATATAATTCATCATGTTGGTCGATTTTGAAGGCTATGTATCCTTAAATATTTGTACCGTTTTTTAACTGCTTTAGTTTAAAGCACTGGTTTACTGATTATTTGTTTGGTTTGTCAAACTGAAGATATTCAGCTTAAATGTTTGCTCCGTATGTCGGGAAAGTTTGTGACAATTTCATCCTTAAAACGCAAATAAGCTCGATAAGGTTTGAGCAGTGAGGCGCCGTTGATGACTTTAAGAAAGACGTTTTGCAATACGACGATAATAATTATTCTTACGCTAACAATTCAATGATATTGGTCTTGTTTGATGAAAGCATTCGGCACTTTCTTTGATAAACACAAACAAGCTTGCCAATCACGACTTGGAACAGCGTAGGAAAGATTACTTAAATGCACACAATAGAACTTGTGCAAGTTCCAATAAGTAGTTGACAGTAACATTATTAGCAACGGTAACATATTTCACCCTTAATTTTCAAATTTCCACCCTGCTTTATTATTTAACATAATCTTTTAATTATACTTATTTTTATTTGCAGAAAACTAGAGGTGGTTTGTTTACATGGACTGACAAATTTAGAAGGCAATTGGCTTGCGGAAATTGACCATTATTTGCCGAAACTGCGTTGTCTCGGGATGGCTTTTTGCAGCGGCATTTCTGAAGAAAAAGTCAAACATTTCTTGTTGCGGTAAGATATTTTTTTGTTATGACGTGAAGTATATTTTTAATAATTTAATTCAATAACTTTAATCAAATCATCATCAGGTTTTATTGGAACTTTGATTAACAAAATGTTATCAATTTGCACAATGTAAATCAACATGATCGAATTAACAAGTTTCTTCATCCCACGTTAGATTTTTGAATTAGACAGGTTTGCTTCCAATATTAATACATTCAACTCACAGTGTATGCGTATTTACCAAACTACAAAAACAGATTATATAACGCACATACAGGCTGCTGGTCATTTAATTTTAATTCCATCAGCGTGTGACGTGTAATTGTTGTCAGCCTAGACTTCCAGGAACACTCTTTGGTAACGGCCTGACCGTTAGACCGATATTGTTTGGTTTAATTGCGGCGAGCAAACATCATAAAAACAGAAACAAAGAAATAATTGAAACCTTAGGAGAAGCACAGCTTAAACCAACATAAAACCAAGGGCGTACCGATACAAAAACA
Source organism: Clavelina lepadiformis (assembly GCF_947623445.1). NCBI lineage: Eukaryota > Metazoa > Chordata > Ascidiacea > Aplousobranchia > Clavelinidae > Clavelina > Clavelina lepadiformis. The sequence goes on from NC_135241.1 coordinate 25,095,942, forward strand.
CGTCCATTCGGTCGCTCCTCCACATGGAAAAGCGACGCATAATTGGCAAGCAATATTTACAGATTACCCGCAAAAACACACCAACGATGCAACCATAGGAAACGATGTAATACTAAAATAAAATGAAATATTAGAATATTTTGCAGTTTTGCTACACTTTTTTGATAGTGACAGTGTGTGTACAGTTTTTGTCTAAAGTGAACTTCTTTAAACTTCAAGCTAATACTGGTTACATGGGTTGCGAATTAACAATAAAGCGACTTGACTGGTTATATTGTTACAGGAAACCTGACCTTACAGTGTACTGGAATTCGACGCCAATCGATGAGCTGGAAAAGATTGGAGATATCAGCCGTATTTTGAGGAATATTACTTTGAAAGATTTTGAGTGAAATTTGATTGAAGACTAATTTAAGTGATTAAGAGATTTTCTCTTTATTTGATTAAAGCAAAATATTCTATTGTAACATGGTCACATGATATATTGAACACCATTATTACGTCAACAATCTGTGTTAATATGTCAACTGATTGTAGCTGGACATGCATATGACATAACCCAGACGAAAGTCATAAACTTTAGTTACTTTTTTGGTGAAGATTTTGAAAATCTAAGTTAACTTACTGTAGCTTGTGTGTGATTGTGGAGCGTCCAACTGTTGTTATGTCGCAATAAAGCAATTTTTATGGACGCAAACCTGAAGAGTTGAAAGTACAAGATGTTCCCAATTGGTAAGTTCGCACGACAACAAAACATAGACACCACCTCAATTATGAATGGAAAAATATCACGCAAACGTATTTAGAAATATGCAAAGAAAGCGTAAATATAGGAAAGGAAATTTATCAAACACAATGACAAGCCGCCATGTAGTAATAGACAATGCTTACTTCATTTCAGTTTTTACACTAAAACAAAAACCTGTTACTGTAAGTGTAGTCAGTGTAGTGAATGTGGACAAGGGAGCGAAACAAATTTAATCATAATGCGCTATATTCCATTGATTAAGGTAGAGGTGATGCAATCTAAAACGTAGTTTTGAAAAAGATCTGAATTGAAAAAAATAAAATGAAGTCTTTCGCTTAAAACCTTCCTATTTGGAAGCAACTTTATCAAGTGTTAACGAGGGTGCAAAAATCGAACATCAAGGATTAAAACACGACACAAAACGCTCTCACGGGAACACAAGAGAAGAAAAAAACACCAATTGGAGTGCACTAATGTAGAATTTCATTTTGACAGGTTCAGAATTTGACCGATTTCCGCATTGAAATTAGATCTTTAAATTTAATCGACGTGTCTTCTAACATTGACATGTTAAAAATTACACTATAAATATGACGTCAAAAAATATGTATGTGTCAAACGGATAAGTCTACCCAACGCTTTCACTAGCCAGGTAAGTTATTTGAGTCTAACAAAAACCATGATATAGATTCAATATCTTGGTTTTTGGAAGATTACAAGCAGCTTTTTATCACTGTATTTAAATCATAAACAACCAATTTGTCACAAATCACAAGTGTTGAAACGACTGTTTAAATACCAAGTTAACAAGATGCTAAAATGTTGGTGGTGGCTCTGGGTAATAGTAGTTTGCCTTATTGCAGAGCATCCCAGTAGTTATATTCAGAATGGCCTGAATGCAAAATATAAATAAATAAATATATACTTTAATTTGGAAAATATTTTTTTCACAATGGGCCGCCTTCCTTATAAAGATCGATAAAGGAGACGGGATCGAACCCGAGTCAACCGCACTAAAAATAGACATTTTATTAATAAAGACAATTTAAAAACAGAAAAATATTAAAGCTTGGTCTTATGAGATAATCAATCAATCATTTATTTTGTTTTTGGTCAAAAGCGCGGTGAGGACTCAAATTAAAGCCAGTGAATAGGAAAAAAAATAGCCAGGAACAGGCCAAGCGATGTTGGTTGTTTCTCTTGGTTTCTTAAACGACGATCATATTTTCGGGCTCTTTTTTCTCACATGTTTGCTGATGCACCATGATCAGATTAATGTTACTGTGCAATGTACAGTAATTCGATGGCAAGTATCATTCAAGACGAAGCAATGGCAAGGCAAGGCTTATTCCTCAAGGTTATATCAAGATCCAGGGCCAACTTACACATCACGCTCCCAACTATTTGTCTGTGGCATTTTGCAGATGTCAAACCACAACCAACATTTACTGCACTGCTCGTTTAAAACAAAGTGTCTTGTAGAAGTCGTCTGGCAAGTTGTTGGATGACCCAAGTTGTTATTTAACGAGGTTAAGCGGTACTAGTCTGACTTGTACCTACTTTCAAAGAACTCCGATAGTTTGTTGCTGACAAACAAATTGATTGTATAATTAAGTTCTATCGCCGTCTTGAGGCAGAACTTTTTGAAATAAATTGCTTTTCGTGATTGTCTCTGGAAAGTTACAATAAACAATTAGCTCTAACCAAATTGTGAATCAAAATTTAAAAAGGTCTTATATTTTTTTGCAGAATGGTTCTATTTCTTTCTTTAGAACAAGATGTCAAAAAATTAAAAGTACAATATTTTGCTATACAATATTTCTAGGCATCTATTGGTTTACTCGTAGCCCAGTCCTTATAAAGATAAATAAGCTGCTCATATTATGTTATTTCATGCTCCACCAACAGTCAAGTATTTTTTCCTACCTCGTTCAATATTGCTCATTCACCGACCTATGCAGTCGTTGTTTTGATTAAGTTAAGAGAAAGTTGAAAATACGCAAAGTGTTTGACCTGCTTGGATTTCTCCGTGAATAACCAGCGTTGTATTGCACCAGACCATACAATATGGTCGCCATGATGAGAAAGGATAACAACCGCATGCAGGTCCCAAACCCACAACAACAAACTTTCGTTTATTTGTTTGTTCAAAGTAGCCTGATACAAATATTGCTGATGTAAATAGATGGAAATTGCGCATTTCTACAAACGCTTTTTCTACACTTTTCTTTTCGCTTTATTTGCTGATGTAAATAGATAGAGATTTTGCGTTTCTACAAATACTTGAATTACATTTTAGTAAATTTTACATAGTCATTGATAACCTTGCAACAAAGGTATCTTTTTAATTGTAAAATGTTCATTTCGAATAAAAGCGCTTCAAGTGCGTGAAATAGGGTTAGTCGTATAAGTGTGCTGACTAGCAGTGTGGTTACAATTCTTAGTTGTTATTAATTAAATTATTCGTTGGTTGATTCTTTTTGAGACTTCCTTCATATGCGTGTTTGTTAACCATTGCTTGTCAAATTGGGCATCACAATAACCAAACTGACAGTGTTATTGAATTCAGTTATATTATTGATTGATAACGAAACGGTTTCTGTTGTCGGAGCACATAACAGAGGTACATTTAGCATGACTTCCAATGCGAGAGTGCCATTGAGGACGCACATTGAGAGCTGTAATTACGAACGACGTAACTGGTAAGTAATAAAAATGTGTTGCGCATACTAAACACGACCAAAAAATAGCACGACGCTTGTTGTTAAACACACAAAACAGAACACTTATGACATTATAATATCATCAGATTGGCACAACAATTCCATAGGAATAAGGTCTATTTATGAAAATTAACACATAATATCAAATTCTCATTCTGAATGCAGGACCCACCAACGTTTGTTTGATACGTTCAGGGACGTTAAAAGCGACTTAGAATTTTTGTCAGCAAGAAGTTTAATTTCGGCGTCGACAATTTTGCCTCGCAGCACATTCCAACAAGTTATTTTTTCTTGTTTTTTGCTCGCGGTAGATGATGATGGCTAGTTGGTTGCCTGATTAGTGTCTTTTATACTGTAGAGTTGAAAATGTTGTACCCAGGGTAAAGATATCTGTCGACAGTTAGCTCTAACAGAAAGTTGGCAGATAATAATATTCATTAACTACTGTACGTTCGTGTTAAGTAGAAAGACCTGCACGTGTGGAACAGGGTTTATGAAAACATTTGTATTTTGTGTTGAAATATTTGTCAGCAAGTTGTATCACAAAATTTGAAGATTGGTTGGTAACAGATATGTCCGAGAGTTAACAATCACCAAGCAGGGAAATTTAAAACGGTAAATAGCGACAATGACAATAATTTTGTCGCAAGTTATGCAGTCGAAGGTAAACAGCTAAAAGTTTGGGATAAGTTTAATAATTAACCATTCAAGAAGTTTTTTCCCGAAACTGACAAAGGCAAATTTCATTCTTAGTTTCAACCATAAATCAACCATTTAACGGTTTACTTTTTCAAATTTGGTTTAGGCATTATATGACAAATATTTGACATAACGGAGTGTTGGCCACTTAATTTTTTACATGGGCAAGAATGTTTGATAAGATTTTTTTCAAAGACAACAAACAGAAATTGTTCAGCGTTTGGATAAAAGTTTTTGATTGGCAAAAATTAACCAAATCTTTGATACAAATCGTTAACTTTACCTTAATAGAAACATAGTAATCAATCAATTATAAATGGATCCAAATTCAAAACAGTCCGTAACTCTTTACAGGCAAAAATATTTTTTGATCAGTTAATTTTACGGTTTACATCAAGTTATGGAAGAATCCGCTTCTGATTGCCGTAGCAGAGAGAATGCAACTGGTGTAGATTGGAACAAACTTCCTTCAGAACTTTGGCTGGAAATTTTCAGTTATATGTCTCCAGTAAACATTGTCGGTGTTCTTCGCTACGTGAGTACTTTGTTCGAATCATACTCATTCCATCCGTCCTTGTGGAGACAAATAGATCTGACAGACTGGAATGGACCTACAACGCATCTGGTAAGGAATGAATCGTTACTCCTGTTACTAGATGTAAATGTTTTAAATTTTGAAGGTTTTTTTATTCCTAGATTGTATTCAGGATTCCTTCATTGAGAACCTCTCGCCTGTGATCGATCAAGTTTCCGAACATCTGCGAACTCTTTCATTTTGTCAAATCACTGGAAACATTGTATTTGATTCAGATAAACGATGGTTGTTTTACAAGTTTTCCAACATTGTCAGCTTAGAAATAACAGACTGTGATTGTTTCACGGCTGAAATTCTGGCTGAAATTCGACAAAACTGCAAGAACATTGAAGCCCTTGTTCTAAGTGGTTGCTGGTAAATACGTTTGATAGATCGATGACAATCTACTTAATGTGTAAATGATCACAAAATCATTGATTGCATTATGAATTAGGCTACTTATAATTACCATAATCAATGTAACTCCGTGCAATTTTTAAATCTCATTAAAATATTGTAAAAATTGTTAATAATCTGTCAATAAAAACATTTTGCAGTATGCGATAACATTTACCATTCAACAAACTGATTTATTATTACTTTACAAATTACTGTTTAATTTTTGTGACGGCATGGTTTATTTTAACGTGTCACACTTGTAGTGAAGTCAATGATGAGGCGTTGGAAGTTGTGAGCAAATTTGAGCATCTTACAAGACTGGACATAGAAGGTTGTTGTTTTGTATCAAACAAAGGTGTTAATTTCATCGCTGAAATGTCTGGTCAGATTTTGATTTTTCTGAGTAGAGGCGTCCACCAATTAAGTGATAGGTAACATATTTTGAACTTAATCGATTGCAAAGTTTGAAGTTAGCTGGCTATCAGTATGAAATCTACGAAAACATTTTTGAAGCATGATCAAATGTACCGCAGATAAAACGTTTATTTTGTACAGGAGTATAGTGAATCTTGTCACCAAACAAACTAAGATTGAGTCCTTAGTTCTATCTGGAGAAAACTTGACTGACTACTCAGTGATTAATGCTTGCCTTCATCTTGCAAACTTAAAGCATTTTGAGATTTTTAAGTGCAAAAACTTTACAGATCGAAGCATCTATGCGCTGTGTGGGAAAGTAAAGTATGGAATGAAATATATAAGATTTATTTGCTATTTGGTTCGTTTAAATTGATCAATGAACATGAGTTGAACTACAGTAATGCAACCTGTTTAAGCGCAATATCTGTAGGTTGGAACGCTTGCATTTGGAAAATATAGCAGAAGAAATTTCCACTCGGGCATTCAATTCTTTGTTCCGATATAAACCTATGCTCAATTTAAAGGAACTTGGCCTCTATATTGCAGATGCAGTTGTTGATGAAACGATAGATGCAATATCATCTGGGTATGGTTATGTGTTATCTTCAAATTTGAACAAGAGCATATAATGTGCTGTATAGTGTTAATTTGTTGCAATCGTCAAAGCGACATCGGAAAGTATGGTTGCAACTTTGATTAACTATTATTGTACCGTTGTGTACACTTACAATTTTTTTTCGTAAATATTTTGCTAGATGTCCACATCTTGACACACTTGAACTGACCTTTTGCAGCAAAGTCACCGATAAATCGATCGAAAAACTCATCAAATCATGCAGGTGTGTAAAGTTTTAAATTTTTTTCTGTTTTTTTTTTTCAGCATAATAACATTATTCTAAGTTGAATACCATCCATTAGAAGTACAATAGCACACTGCACTTTTTACCAACGTTAGGCGAGTTTGACAATTTCAAAGCGTTTCGACATCGTGCATGCGCCAATTCGAAAGCGCCTGGATTTTAAGGTTGTTGCTCAAATTCTATTCTTAGATCACGCTGTAACTTCCTTGAACAGAGAATCAAAAAATTCAAAAAATAAGAAAAAATATATCAAAAAGATTTTAAAATTTAAAATAGTAACTGCAAAAATAATTAGTTGATTAAGAGTCGAAATATAATTTTTTTTCCCGCCGAAATAATTCATCATGTTCGTCGATTTTGAAGGCGTTGTCCTTAAATACTTGTTCTGTTTGCTCGGTATGTCGGGAAAGTTTGTGACAATTTCATCGATAAAACGCAAACAAGCTCGATATGGTTTGAGCAGTGAGGAGCCGTCGATGACTTTGACAAAGACGTTTTGCAATACGACGATAAATATTCTTACGCTAACAATTCAATAATATTGGTCTTGTTTGGGGGAAGCATTCGGCACTTTTATTGATAAACACAGACAAGCTTGTCAGTCAAGAATTGGAACAGCGTAAGGAAGGTTACTTAAATGCACACAATTCTACTTACTTGCTACGCAAGTTTTAATATGTAGCTGACAATGACATCATTAGTAACAGCAAATAGTCTTCAATAGGAATTTCCAAATTTCTACTCTGCTTCTTTATTTAATCATCTTTCTTATATTTATATTGTTATACGCAGAAAACTTGAGATTATGTGCTTAAACGGAATGACCAGTTTAAAAGGCGATTGGCTTGCGGGACTTGACCATTATTTGCCGAAACTACATTGTCTCTGTATAGCTTTTTGTAGCGGTATTTCTGACGACAAAATCAAACATCTCTTGTCGCGGTGAGATATGTTTTCTGTTTTTGATCACTAATATCAGTTCTTGTTATGACGTGGAGTAAAATTTTAAAAAGTTGCCTTATTAAAATCATCATTCAATTTTATAAGGACTTTAGATTGCAGAAATGTTATTTATAAAAATTTTTACAATTTAAATCAACCTAATCAAGTTTTACTTGTAATTACTAAACTAATTTTTTCATGCCCAAGTCAGACTTTTAAATTAAGCAGATCTTCTTCTACTTTTAATACATTCTACAGCATAAGCATGTGTATTTACCAAATTGCAACACCAGACTGGTTGCTGGTCATTTATTCCATTTTCAATCACTGAAATTCTTTCGACTTTAGCCTAATACTGGTTGTAATGGTTGCGGATTAACAATAAAACTACTTGACTTGTTACATACTGTTACAGAAAATCTGAGATTTCAGTGTACACCAATAAGAAGAAATACAAAGAGTTTCCAAAGGATGAACATATCAACTGTTGTTTGAGAAAAATTAGTTTTGAAGAATTTCAATGAAATTTGAATGAAGGTTAATTTAAGTGATAAACAGCGTTGTTCTTTGTTTGTTTCACGCAAAATATTCTATTGCAACATGGCCACATGATATATTGAACACCATTATTACGTCAACAGTTTGTGTTAATATGCCGACTGATTGTAGCTGGACATTCGTATAACAAAACTCCAAAAGTCATAAATTTACTTGTTTATTTGGTGTAGATTTTGAAAATTAACAAAGTTAACTTATTGTAGCTTGTGTGCGACTGTTGCGCCGCCAACTGTTATTATAACAAGAAAGTATTATTTCATGCTTGCAAGTGTCAAGAGTTGAAAGTATAAGATGTTCTAATAGATCACGAAAGATTATCCAGAAAAATATCAAGGGAAGTGTCAATACAGGAATACAAGATCATCAAACGCGAAGACAATCAAACATATGGAAATGGGCGATGGCTTACTTCAGTTTTTACACTAAAATAAAAGCTCTTTCTGAATTGAAAATGGAAAAAGCAGAATAATGATTAACTTCGTCAAATCATGCAAATATGTCATCGAATTTTAAAATTCAATAATTTAATTTTCAAATTTGTGAAGAAATTCATTTTGGTCGTAATTAAATCCACCACAAAAACACAAAAGTTTCTGCTAATTTCTGTGGAGATCATCTAATTCTAAAACAATAAAGGAACAAACTGAAAAATCTCCATCTTGGTTGGTTCGGTGGCGCAGCAGTTAGAGCACCTGGATCGATACAAGGCGGGTTCGATTTCAGGGAGCGGTACCATTGCAGTGCTCTTGCGCAAGAAATTTAAAATTTCTCATCAGTGTTCCCATTAAGTTTGCTTATACCAATAAAAACGTATGAAGAAAAAATGTGTGTTATAATCAGATATGTACAAAAAACCGCTCGCCAATGCTAAGCTACTTGTGGTAAAAGAAATTGTTGCATTTAAGACAAATTTTGCAAACTTTCAATTAACATGAACATAATTGCCACCTCATATTTAACATACAAATTAACAAGTTTTTCTTTCTCAATGTTACTTATCAATTAAGTAGCTTTGCTTTAAGTCGTAAAAATATTCGTCTTGATCCTAAATAGTTTTAATTATATTTAGCTTGAAAAATATGAATATATATGCACCAAATCACAACAGAGGTGACGTAGATGTTTTGGCTGGACTCAACGTAATTTTTTCGCTAGAAAACTTCGGTGCTTGCCACCGAGTTTAGGAGAAACTTATCAACTAAACCGAAACTTTTAAGAGGTTTAAAAGCGGCTTAAAATTTTAAACTTAATTAATTTTTCCAATATGAAGATCATCAAAGAAGTATTAAAAATAAGAAAAATGGTATAGTCTTGTCGTAACGAGATAAAACATTTTTGAAATCTTATCGGCTGTCTCTTTTAAAACGCCTCTGTAAGTCTCTTACAAAAAACATCGCTTTTTTCCGTTCAACGTTCAACACCTAGAGTTGATGTGGAATGATAAAGCAAGGAAGGAAGCAAGAAGGCAGAAGTGAGATGCTATCTGCAAGAAGTTTAATCTCGGCGTCGACACTTCTGCCTCCAGCCCATTCCAACAAATTCCCGATTTTTTTCTCTTTGCTTGCTCATGGTAGGTGATGCACTGTATGGTTGTTTGGTGTCTTCATTCTAATGCAGAGCTGGAGATGCTGTAACAATTATAATTTATAAGTCAGTTATCATAGTCAGGCGATTCTAGTCAAAAACTTGCAGAGAATATTATTCATTTATCACCTTAAGTTCGAGCCTGCAGGAGACAAGAATCGCATTGGTCGAGAAACGACAAACAGCGAGCAAGCAAAACTTGAAGACGAAAAATGGCGACATTAACAGAAGTGTTTGTCGCAAGTAGTGTTGGTGAAGCCAAACAGCTAAGAGTTTGAGCCTTTATAGGTTGATATATATATATATAGGTTGAGTTTAAAATATTAAATTTAATATTATTACTATTAAATTAAAGATTAATGTTAATTACGTTGAAACTAGAACAAATTGAAAAGCTTTGCTGCAAAACCGAGAGTGCAAAGTTGATTGCTCTACTGGCGCATGACTAACACTATTAAATCTCGGTTTTGAAGCTAATTTCAACCACAACATGACTATTTAATGTTTTTTCTTGTCAAATTTTGGTTTGACCATTATGAGAATATGACGTAAAGAGCTGTTAGCTAAGTTAGTTAAAGCAGAAATTTTTGACAAGTTTGTTCAGTGTTTGATAAATTAAAGTTGGCGCTCGATCAAACTATTACTAACACTAGTACCACAAACAGTTGTGTTTTCCTTGGTAAAAACAGAGCTTCTGTTAATACAAAACTGTATCCTATCAGATGTTAAACACTTCATAAATCGTTTCAGGCAAAATATTTCTTTTATGGATCAATGAGTTTTAGAATTTATATAAGTTATGGAAGAATCGGAATCTGATTCCGCTAGCTCGGAATATGCAATTGATGTGAACAGGAAGAAACTTCCAGATGAAATTTGGCTGCACATTTTTAGTTTTTTACCTCAATATACGATTCTCGCTGTCATCCCATTTGTTTGTCGTTTGTTCAACTCATTGGCCTTCGACTTCTCATTGTGGAGAAAAATTAATCTCAAGTATTCAACCTACCACCCACAATTCATGGTACAGACAACTTTACCCGAATTGTTGTACAAGTAAGATGAACTTGGGTTGAATCTTTATTGTTTCTAGATCGCATTCACTGAGGTTCTCCCATTCGTGATCGATCGAGTTTCACAAAATGCTCGATATCTTTTATTTAATGAAACCACTGGAAACCATGTGTTTAGTTCAAATATACGATGGATGTATTACAAATTTTCAAATATCGTTCACTTGGACGTGTCAGAGTGTTGTAATATCAATGCTCGAACCCTAAACGAAATCAGACATCATTGTACGAAAATTGAAACCCTTGTTCTCAATGGATGCAGGTACTTGTAATTGATAGGTCAATGATAATTATTATCTACTTAATATGTAAATTAGTTGTTGCGTCGTTGGTTGCTTATAATTACAATCACTATAAATTGAGTTTTGTTTTGTTTCAAAAGACATTATTAACGTTGTAAACAGTGTTATACTTGTGATATTCTATGACCACGCGTTGGATCTACTTTTATCGACCTGTCAAAATATAATAATAAATGCTAATCTACGTTTTCATGACCACTGGAATTACGTTTTGTAGGAAAAGGTTTAAATCTTAAATATTAACTTCAGCAAATTTTTCTTCATTTTGTAGTGCCTTGTATATAGGTGGCGTTGATTTTGAAGAACCGCTCCCGTCCCCAAAAAAAGTTTTTCCTATAACCAACCCCGACTGACAATGTCACGATTAAATCTCGCAATTATAAACATTACATAAATTTTTTATTTCAACAAGATCGAAAACTTCTCCGATATCTCGCCATTTATTGGATATCGCTTTCACTCGGAATCGTTGTAGATTCTGATTTTTATTGAGTTGATAGAAAGTGTTTTTTTAACAATTTTACGCAAATAGTTGACATGTTTTTATGACAAATGTCAATCTACTGTTACTAGCTAAATTTACAAAATAATAAATTCATCACATAATCCTAAATAAGTAAACGTTTACCCGTAATGGTGTGTAATTGTTCATACATTAACATACTGTTTCGGCAGAAGATTTCTTTTAAAGTGTTATATTTGCAGTGAAGTCGATGATGAAGCCATGAAAGTTGTGAGCAAATTTGTACATCTCACAAAACTGGACATATCGGAATGTCCCCGTATTACTGATCGAGGCGTTAACTTCATTGCTGATATGCCTTGTCAGATTTTGCATTTTCTTAGTTACGACGTGAAGTGGATAAGTGACGGGTAACACATCTTGCATGAAAGCTTGTTATCAATCAAAAATGTATGAAATCAAGGAAAGGTTGTTACACAATGTTTAAAATGAAGCAAACATTTATATTTGCAGGGGTATAGTGAACCTTGTAATCAAGCAAACTAACATTGAGACCTTAGTTCTTCACGGTAGAAATTTGACCGACTTAACTATGATTGCTGCTTGCCAATGTCTTGCAAACTTAAAACATTTTCGGATTTCCTTTTGCACAGAGCTTACGGACAACTCCATGTACGCTTTGTGTGGAAAAACAGGGTACGTACAACTCTACATATATTGTTAAAGTTGTCTTAAACGTTTGCAGCGAGTTTAAGTCATGATTGTGGAAAAATGAATAAAGTCCAGTCAGACCCGAACCCGAGACCGTGCTTATGATGTCATAAACACAACGAAAAAGCTGTTTATTAAAGGCAGAAAACTCTTATCGATATATTATTGGCTATACCTCACGCTTTTGTTTGCGAACGTATACTAGTTACAGTTTACAAAAAATTTCACAGCATTTTTCAAAACAAAACGGTTTTATATTGAATATGCGGTTTCGGTTTGCCTTTTCCGTTATTGCAGCAACACTTCTTATATGCGTGACCTAATAATCATGCAGTAATCGCTTGTAATTATTGATTGATGCTGCGTGACTGAAAGCTATTCACCCAGTAGCAAGTGCTATCTTTTTGCACTTGTCTTGAGTAATACTGCACATTGATATGTATTTAGTTGTATAGTTAATATAGTATAGTTTATATGGAGATGTATTTCAATCGTATTGTTGTGGCCATAATGTGTGACTACGTGTTTAGGTAGTACCAGTAATTCATCGAGCTGCCAATGGTGACCCCTTTTATTATTAAGTTTTCTACACACACGGTTTACGCTTTTACCACAACTCTCCCCCTCGAGGTATGTTACGCTGCCCGCAACTTCCAATCTCACGGTTTGGTGACACTTAATCACGCGACACTTAATCACGCGACGCTTAATCACCGACGCATAATCACTAGGACATTTAATCACGCGACTCTTAATCACGCGACACATAATCACTAGGACATTTAATCACGCGACACCTAATCACTAGGACATTTAATCACGCGACATTTAATCACACATTTACAGTATCGGCTACCGTACACACTAGGTAACAATATCATGCATGGGAAATGTAAGCAACTGCACGAAGATAAACTAAAATCTCGCTTGACAGATAACGGTCAGCTGTGTCAACACGATGACTGTCATCGTGTTGGTGATATTTCTGGCTAAATAACAAAGAGTTTCTAGCTGGTGGAAGTCAACTTTAAACCAATGTTTTCTGAATTTGACGGTTTAATTTAAATTATCATTAGTATTGTCGCGATACCCATCTATGCGTATATGTGGTGTACTTCGCTTTTGCAAAACTTTGTTTTAAGAAAGGTAATAGGTAAAAAGTTCTTTCTTCACGTCAGAACCGTTTTGATGGTACTTTGATACTCGAGCTTCGGTGACAATAGAATAATGTTACATATTACATAGGTTATACGTAGTAATGCAAAATGACATGTTATTTCCTGATTGGCTAATGTGTTTCTATAAAAACTAAGGTTTGGAAAAATATCCTCTTCTTGTCTCTACACATAATATCAGTTTTACCTTCTGGACTGTTCATTACTGAATTGGAGTTATAGTTTTGTTTAAATGTGAAAAGATGATAAAAATGTTTCTAATGTGATAAAACTTATTTCGGACAATATAACAATTAAGTACCTGTACCGAATAAGGCCCACCTAACACTTAGAGTCTTAGACTGTATGAAGCTGGTGTTGATTTAATTTTAAAGAAACATTATAGAGAAAGCCGGCGCAACGGAGTCAAAGACAATTGTCGGGGAGTTCTAAAAGAAAGACTAATAGTAATAGCCTTTGGCTTTAGGCCAACCTTAAAAGCAATCCACATCGTCATCCCCACAGAGAGATGCACATGAGCTTGAATTACTGAATTTTCCTCACGCTTTTCCGACATCCAAGTGATTATGTGTCGCGTGATTAAATGTCGCGTGAATAAGTATCCAAGTCGCGTGATTAAATGTCCTAGTGATTATGTGTCGCGTGATTAAATGTCCTAGTGATTATGTGTCGGTGATTAAGCGTCGCGTGATTAAGTGTCGCGTGATTAAGTGTCGGTACACCCAATCTCACACCCTAATGATAATTAATTGATTACGCTGTGGCTTGTTGGAGAGGAGTTCATTCAGTCTACATTCGGTTTTAATACAAGAAAGACATTGGTTTTTATTGAAGAAATGCTCATAAAAGTTAGGAGAACAGAAACCGGCTAATCGACCAGCCGTAAGAGCGGGTGGTTTCCTGGCGAAGGGACGGAAAATCTTGGTTACATTATTACTCTTTATTTTTTGTTCGTTGAAGAAAAGTTTCGAGTTGAACAAGATTTAATTTTGGGTTCGGGTTTTTGAAACAATTTAGAAATGATGAAGCTGAAACCGAACGTCCGGGCTCCGGTTGACTGTTTTACGGTTAATATTTATTTAGATTGCGACGCTTGTATTTGAGGAATATAACAAACCAAGTTTCGACTGGAGCTCTTAATCTTTTGTTCCGATATAAACCTCTGCTGAATTTAACGGAGCTTGGCATCTGTCATGCACACGCTGTTGTTGATGAAACAGTAAACGCAATATCATCTGGGTATGATTATGTTGTATCTTCAATTTTGTAAAAGATCCTTTGCATTGCTGTGTAGTTTTTTGTTTGCAGTATTTAGTTTAAACTTATTAAGACTCATGATGGTCGACAACTTTTTTGTGAATATTACGCTAGGTTTGAACGAAACAGTTGCTTTTGGGAAAATGTTAATATTTGTGAAAAACTTGTTTATAATTGACCTGAAATGTTCTTTTAAATAACCACCTTTTTTGTGAATATTGCGCCAGATCTCCAAATCTTAAGATAATTTATCTTAACTGGTGTACCGAAGTCACCGATCAGTCTATCTTCAACCTCATCACATCATGCAGGTATTGGCTGAGTTAGAATGTTTTAAGGAAGTCTACTCAATATGTGTGCGAATAAATCTATTACAGTTTTATTTAAATCCATCTCTAAAATACATTCTCTGACATAGAAAATATTTGTGCTAGTTTCTGTCGAGATCATGCAAAACAATAAAAAAACTTTTTAAAAACGCTTCGGAATTTCCCAGTTACCTCGGTGGCGTAGCAGTTCAACGCTTTTGACCAAAGCATTTACGATGCTTACTTCTGTTTAATTGTTGTTAAAATCATTTCCAAATTTGATCCATGCAATATAAAAATTTAAGTAAAAACAAAAAATTGTTTGTGATAATCGCAACTGTACAAAAACCGCTAACGGCATCGGGCGATCACGTAAAATACCAGGCAAAAGAATTACATTGTATTGTGATGTGTCTGTTATATTTATACTACGCTCTTCCATTCACAGCCGTCGTGACGGTCACTTGTATGCGGCGCTATGCTTTTAATTAAGTTGCCATCGTTAGTTGTTGAATGTGCAGCCTAATGCGCCGTTTTATTGATTTGTTTTATTGATCACATTCAAACAATCTGTATATACACTTTTCTCTCGGTGAGGTGAGGTTGTTGAACTTTCATTGAATAATCACTTGTACTACTTACTTGAATGTACTAGCTCGATGACCATGTTTTGAGCGATGAGTAATCGTGAATTAAGCAAAGACTTTTGACAGTTCGACGATAATTGTTCTTATGTTTTCTACACATTTTTATATGTACAAGCTCAATAAAAAGGAGATTTTACGTTTTAATTTTGATCTGGGATTTTAATTTTTTGTGCTTTGTAATATGCAGACAACTGGAGCTTCTTAGTGTTCATGGATTGGCCAAACTAAAAGGCAGTTGGCTCGTAGGAATCGATCATTTTTTGCCGAAATTGAAACATCTTTTTATTCCATTTTGTGGCGGTATTTCTAACAACAAAATAAAAAGCGTTTTGTTGCGGTAAGACATTTTTTTTATTACCAGTATCAGTTTTATTTGTTATAATATGGAATATAATTTAATAACTTAATATGATAGTAGTTTTCATATCATGAGATTTAATGAACGTTTGATTGCCTAAAAACCACGAAATTGCTAAACTATTTGTAGTAAAAGCAATTGTTGCTTTTTGGACTAATTTAACAAAATTTAAAACTAATATGAACATAATTGTCACCTCATATTTAACACACGAATTAACAAGTTTTTTCTTGCTAAATGTGACTTATCAATAACTTTGCTAAATATTTAGTCCTAAAATCATTTATCAATTATAACTGCAATTTTGACAACGTACATTGTGTTGTCTCTGCCATGACACTAAAAATTTATTAAAAAATTGAGACGTTTCAGCTTCAGACAAACATTGCTTAAAGATGGTGAATGAATTTTAAGATGTCTGCAGTTGATTGAATTTATTTTACAGAAACAAACAGATAGAAGTGTACAGCAATAAAATTGATTACCGAGTTTTTCCACTTCGACAGCAATTTAGCAATGACATTAAACAAGTTACTTTGGAGGATTTTCTGTGAATTTTGTGTGGAGGCCAATTTTAGCAATAAGCGGGTTAGATTTTTTTATTTGGCTTTTATGCAAAAATTGTTTCGTATTGTTTTGTAAAATGGTCTTTTGATGATTGAAAAACAAAACTACTTTTAACAATTGGTGTTAATATGCCAGCTAAATGGAGCTGGATATACGTAATGTTTGACACAAAAGGCCACAAAATAAATTTTACGGTTGCTTTTGTCGTGTTGCAGAAATTGAAACGGAAATAAAATTGTCTTTTTATCGATCATATGTGTATTTTATATATCTATTAACAGTAGGGAAAAAAACACATGCAAACCGTCTCTACCATGTAAGAATTTTCATTTTTTCAACACGGCCAAGTCTTTTTACAAGATAATTTAGCACATAAAAATAAACCGGTTATGATTAGAAATGGAGAAGCATGACAAAACGTTATCCGAAAACACGCAAGGAAAGAAGCAATGAAAAATGAAATTACCAAACATATGGTAATGCGCTATATTGTAGCGTTGAAATGTATTTTAACAATTAAATTGATGAAATAAAATAAAAATAAAACTCAAGTGATGAATGAAGATTCTAAACATTTCCAGATATTTTATAATCAATTAATTGAAAATTATTAAATAAATAACATGCACGTAATGAACTTTAAAGCCGTATTCTGTTATAAACTTCCGAAGATGAATTCTTTTTGAGGGTTATTTCTCTCGTATAGTTTATATTTATAATCCATTTTACATAGTTGATATAATGTCCGCAGAAATGAGAACATTTTTTTAAGTTGTATGTTATTGATCTTGTTTAAATGAATGATTATGAAAATTGAAAGCACAAAAATATTTTCAGTTTCTTTATTTACGAGATCAACAAAAAACGCATAAATGAATTCTTAAATGTTGAAATAGATTTTTTATGTCATATGGAACAAGAGAAAATCTGCCACTTTTCCATGTGCAAGGGCATAGGCCAATGACAAAAATAAATTGATTGTTGGATAACTTAATTTGTCCAGGAAGTACACGGCTGGCATACGAAAAGAAATTCTCAAATTTACGCTTTTGTCCAATGTCTTATGATGATAATATCGCAATACAAAATATCGAGCATAATTCAAACGAAATTTTCGCATAACAACAACACTTTTAGGAATTAATCAGCCGACTATATTATACAACTAGCTCTGGCAAACCTTGCCAAACGTTCTCCAAAAAAATTCCTTTGTCACCTCGGACATTTTACTCCACATCGATAACCACAATGAGCTTTGGATGTCTGTAAACGTAAATCAGTTTATCAACGAATATGTTAAAATTGTAATCTATGTATAATCTTTCATCAATAATAATAGTTTAGTTAAGCTTAATGTAATGAAGTTCAAAATAATGATCTGATAATTGTATTCATGTTGTTAAAACTGTTCTAAAATTTGACGCATACACTTAGTTTTAAATCTACTTTTTATGTTAGGACTTGTATCAAAGCTATAATTAATCATAGAATTAATTTCATCTTTTCAGATTTTTGTGCAATCTCGATAATAAATGATAAACAATGATAATATTCAAATATTTCCAATTATCCACTAAAATTGATTGATTAAGTTACAGTAGGTATCGCTTGATATGAGATATACTTAGTCTTCAAGTATTTTCATAGCAACCTTATAACGCATTGCAGCTAAAAGAAGGTCAAAAATAAGTTATTGATAATTAAAGCAAAACGTTAAAAATCCTTACAATGACAGAAGCTGATTTTGCTTTTGTTCAGAAATTGAGGAACAAAGTGATATGTTGAGATACGTCAGTTCCGGCAGGTACTGGTTCATTTCCTCAAATCGGTCGCCTCTTAGTTTGGTCAATCCACGCAAACTAAGAAGTTGCAATTGGCTGCATACCAGAAACAATAAAAATATTTATTTAGTCGTATATGTATGTATTACTTTTAAAACAAAAACATATCACGATTTGGTATTCTATGGTATTGAAATATTTATTTCGAAACAATGCTCTTGCATAACTGAAAATTAGCAAAGATTCCTCACTGCTCTCAATTATTGTTTCGAAATGCATTTGCCCGACATCATGCACTTACTTGCATGATTCCATGAGGTTGGTGATCGATGTGTCGGTGACGTTGCTACAGTGGTCGAACGAAGCTATTTCAAGTTGACACCTGACGTAAACGTTTTCATGAAACTTTTTTACATTGAATATTTACATTGAAGAAAACCGCAACAATATGAAAACATATAAAAACACTGGCGTAAAGATGGTTATCATGGTTACCATTAGTTCCGTAGTGGCTGCTTACTCAAAACTGTAGGTTGGTTACCTTTTTTTGGTTACAAACTGAGTTACTTATTTACAAATGTTGTGTTGCACGCAAAAATTTACTTGCTATTTGTTGTACAAATATAACTTCAACTAAATTACAAAAACATTAAAATTTATATTAAACCAATTATTTTAAAAAGATCTAAAACACATTTTAAAATCTCAATTGTTCATATGAATTTAAAAACAAATGTTTTACTTCATTTTAAAACATCTTCAAATTAGATTAAAATTATTTAGTGGCTAAAATTTTGTTTTGATTTATGTATGTATGTTGTTTTTAATATGTATGTTTTTAATTAAAATGGATTTAAATGAATACAAATGATTTAGTAAAAATTTAATTGAATTTATCTTAAATTTTATCATTTTACTTTAAATCGTGTCTTTGACAAAAATATAAAGTGATTTTACGACCAAACCACTTTATCTGTGAAATAAGTAACAAACTAGGAACCGGTAACTAGATTCAAGCCGAGCGTACAAAATGGAAAGTCATTGTGACAAAGTTTAAGTAAAACATAACCATACCCAGACGCTATAACATTTATGGTGGTATCATCAACTGCTTTTGTGTCACAAATGGCCAAATCCCTTAGATTGACAAGAAGTTTATCTTTGAACAAGCCGGCTATGGCGGGTGCGGAGATATTGTCTGGTATGTTTTCCAAATGCAACTGTTGCAAGCTGAATGAAGTATATTGTACTTGAATCAATATTTTCTAGCAACTCTAGACATTTAAACTCACAACAAACAAGCAAAAAAGATATGCTGCATACCTTACTTTCCCGTAGAAAGCACGAAAACTTGTGTCAGTAAGGTTTGTGCAGTTGCAAATCCGAAATCTCTGTAAATTACCAAGATAACGGCAAACAGCAATGACAGAGTTGTCTGACAATCCCAATCCATGAATAACTAAGAACTCGATCTTAGTTTGCTTGGAGACGAGGTTTTCTACGCACCTTTAAATATAAATATTTCCTTCTTCGTGACGCGTGATTATGAAAACAAACTTGTGTTAATTTAATACATTTCAGATTGACAATAGGCTGATTTTAAACTACTCGATTTTCAAAAGAAATGTCTTACCTATCGTCCAAGTGAAATTCGACGTTACTCAAGAAATGCAAAATCTGACATGGCATATGAGCGATGAAATTAACACCTTCTTCAGTGACATGGGTACAACCCGATATGTCCAGTTTTGAGAGATGCTCAAATTCGCTCACAACCTTCATGGCTTCGTCATCGACGTTACTGCAAATGCGAAACTTTTAAAACAAACTTTCAGCTACAAATAATTTTGTTAACCATTACACATTGGAAATGTTAAAACTTAAAGAAGATCAGCAGAATGAAATCAATTTTGATAAAATTTTAGTTAAAATAACCAAGAATCTTAAGCGGTCACGAAAGTTCCAGTTTCTATTAATTTCAAGTCATTAAGGATGGATGAATTTAATTAATTATAAAGCGGTGGTGTAATTACCAAAGGTATACTACTAGATTTAATAAGTGGCGTACTCATCATGCGCAGTAGCATTAATAAGATCAACAGAAGTTTATAATTTTCGACGTCATTTTCAAAGAGTTATGAAGTATAAAATACAAACTCAACGTGGATGACACAAACATAAGCGATTTTAGTTGAGATTTGTCTTGTTTATGGTAAATTAATGACCCAATAACTAATCAAATTAATATTATCTAGACATTAAAAAGATTATCATTGACTTATCGAATGCATTTACCTGCATCCGTGAAGTTCAAGGCTTTCAATTTTCTTACAGCTAAGTTTTATTTCATCCAGGATTTGAGCCGTGACACAATCACACCCTGTTAATTCCAAGTTGACAATATTTGAAAACTTGTAAAACAACAATCGTTTATCTGAACCAAACACACGGTTTCCAGTGATTTGACAAAATGAAAGAGATCGCAGATGTCGTGAAACTCGATCGATCTCTGGCTGGAGGAGCTCATAGAGGGCTTCCTGAATATAACTTATGAGTTAGAAACTGTTTCCAAATTTATTTCATCTACTTCCATAATAACAATACCGATAAGGCATTTTTACCAGCACTGCCGGGTTTCCGTGCCAGGTCTTCATATTAATTTCCCTCCATAATGAAGAATCAAAAGCCAATGAGTTGAACAAACAACAAACATGGCGGACAGCAGAAAGAATCGTATATTGATGTAAATAACTGAAAATGTGGAGCCAAATTTCATCAGGAAGTTTGTACCAATCTACAAAGTTTGCACATTCCTCGCTTTGGAAAGTAGAAACGGAACCTTCCATAACTTAAACTAACTTTCTAAATTAAATTTAACGGATTAAAAAAATGCTGAATAATCTGGAACGGAGAACGATTTAGTTGCAGATTTTAATAAAACTGTGTTTAAACTAAAAATAGAAAATAATAACTTATTGAATAAAAATCGTCGACATTCGGCAATTTTAAATTGGAAAATAATTTTCTCAAAGTAATTTGCTGTGTTTGGTTGATTTTTTCAAAGACGTTTGCGCTTTAATAAACAAATTGCTTGGTATCGATGCTACATTAGTTTCATTGATTCCATAATATATTCCATTAGCTGGGATGCGTTCAGTGTTCCGCTAAGGTGTTAATTGTTAAATGTAGGAACACAAACATTTTTGCTTTCAAAATAAACCACAGAGGTCAATCAACCGCTTAATTCACAAATTCATCTAGATTATGACTTGATGTGATTTAAAAAAAGTTGTTCTTTTGAAAATTACATCTGGTATCAGCACAAATATAAAAGAACAATAGCAAGTAGATTCTAGCAAATAAACTTAGCAGGGACAAGCTTCCAGTCAGTAACAATGATATCAGTTTCCCCTAGAATAGCGGCTGGAAATCATTCATATTTCAATATCACCTCCAAATGTATTCATAATTTCCGTGCTAAACTTGCAAATTATCATGCTTACCTCGAACTTAATGTGGTTAGTTAAAATTCTTCTGTGGAAGGTGCCAAAAGTCTTTAAAAAAAAACGATAAAACTTTCCACAGGAATTTTTATACCCTTTGTAATTCTGTAAACTGTTGTACGAAAAGCACCAAACACTTTGCATCATCTGTCAAGAACACAAGAAGAAAAGATAAGGGGCAGCTGCTTGGAATGTGCTGCGGGGCAGAATTGTTTCCCCGCCGCGTCCAAATGTCCTTGCTGATAAAAATGTGACGTGTTCAAAGCGTCCTTAATTAAGCGATTAACTATTTACTAGTTGGACGAAAGCAAATACATTTTCAATACTCTAAGGGTTGTTCAGCATTGAAGCAAGATTCATTCATCAGTTGCATGAATACATCACCTGCTCACCTGCCTAACTTTCGCTTTTCCAACTTATGTTTTATGGATGTAATTCATTACGGGTTTAGTGGTCGCGCTAGTAGCTACGAGCAATAATTAACGTTATTTCTATTGAACACGTTTTAAGCTATTTCGGATTTGTCATATTTTCCTGTTCATTGGAGCGTGTTAGCAAGAAATGGCTTCATTTTTCCTCCCTACAGTGTATATTAGCATTGTATACTTATGTATACTTACACTTTTAGTATATAAGTATTTCGATCAGCCAAAGAAAATTATGTTTGTCATTTGCGACCAATTAACTGATTATGATTTAAATTTACGATAAACACATACTTGTGATCTTCCAAAATACCAGGATTTCGAATCCGTATCGTTGCACATATCGAAAAGATATGTTAGAAATAACGATAAAACTTGGTCAGCTCGCTTACTTGGTTAATGAAAGCGTTTTTTAAACGTATCCGTTTGAGTCGTACATAGTTGTATGACGTCATTGTTATTGTGTAAAACTTTAAGATCTCAATGTTGGAAGACTCATCGATTAAATTTAACCATCTAATTTCGATGCGGAAGTCGATTAAATTCAGAACATGTCAAAATGAAATTCTCCACTAGTTTACACGAATTGGTGTTTTCTGCTCTTTTGTACACGTGAGGGAGTTTTATGCCGTGTTGTATTCCTCGATGTTCAATTTTTGCATCCTGGTTAACACTTGATGAAGTTGCTTCCAAATGAGAAGGTTTTAAGCGAAAGACTTCATTTTAATTTTTTTCGATTCAGATCCTTTTCAAAACTACGTTTTAGATTGCATCACCTCTACATTAATCAATGGAATTTAGCGCATTATGCTTAAATTTGTTTCGCTCCCTTGTCCACATTCACTACACTGACTACAGTAACATGTTTTTGTTTTAGTGCAAAAACTAAAATGAAGTAGGCATTGTCTATTACTACATGGCGGCTTGTCATTGTGTTTGATAATTTTGCTTTCCTATATTTACCCTTTTCTTTGAATATTTCTAAATTAGTTCTAGATTATTTCTGTTTCTAGAAAATTTTGGTGCTCTATGTTCTGTTCTAACCAAGTGGGAACATGTTGTACTTTCAACTCTTCAGGTTTGTCTTAATGAAAATTTTCTTTCTTGTTACATAACAACAGTTGGTCGCTCCACAGTCACACACAAGCTACAGTAAGTTAACTTTGTAGATTCTAAAAACCTACACCAAAAAAGCAACTAAAGTTTATGACTTTCGTCTGAGTTATGTCATATGTATGTGCAACTGCAACCAATTGGCATATTAACACGAATTGTTGACGTAATAATGGTGTTCAATATATCATGCGACCATGTTACAATAGAATATTTTCTATGAATCAAATAAAGAACAAATCTCTTAATCACGTTAATGTTAATTAATTAGTCTTCAATCAAATTTCACTCAAAATCGTTCAAAGTAATTTTCCTCAAAACACGGCTGGTATCTCTAATCTGTTCAAGCTCATCGATTGGCGTCCTATCCTTGATCACTATAAGGTCAGGTTTCCTGTAACAATATATCAAGTCAAGTTGGTTTATCGTTAATCCGCAACCTATGTAACCGAAATGTAACAGAAATTAAAGAAATTCACTTTAGACAAAAAATGTACACATATTGTAAATATCACAAAAGTGTAAAAATAATGCAAATTATTTTAATATATTATTTTAGTATTACATCGATTCTTAAGGTTGCAACGTTGGTGTTTTTTTCCGGGTAATCTGTAAATATTGCTCGTCATTTATGCATTGCTTTTTCATGTGGAGGAGCGACCGAACGGACGGATTTTTGTATCGGTACGACACAGGTTTTATGTTGGTTTAAGCCAGGGGTGGGCAACATACGGCCCGCGGGCCGGACCCGGCCCGCGACGGGATTTTGAGCGGCCCGCAGACAGATCAGTTTTGACTTCAGCAGCTATTGAAGTGCATTATTCGTTAATAAATTCATTAAATACTGTTTATGGTATCTATGCTTAAAACTTAAAGTTTACATTAAATACGATTTATTCCTTGCATAGGTGGATAAATACACGACTAATGTATCGATTCAGGAATCCGGCCCGCCAAGTACTTTAT
The DNA here is from genome assembly GCF_947623445.1 of Clavelina lepadiformis. Lineage (NCBI taxonomy): Eukaryota > Metazoa > Chordata > Ascidiacea > Aplousobranchia > Clavelinidae > Clavelina > Clavelina lepadiformis. The sequence goes on from NC_135241.1 coordinate 25,120,095, forward strand.
TTTCTCATATCAGGCCCGCCGACCGAAAAAGTTGCCCGCCCCTGGTTTAAGCTGTGCTTCTCCTAGAGTTTGTGCTTCTCCTAGAGTTTAACCAAGAGTGTTTCTGGAAAGCTAGGGTGACAAAAATTACACGTCACACGATGATGGAACTAAAATAAAATGACCAGCAACTTGTATGTGTGTTGTATAATCTGTTGAATGTATTAATATTGGAAGCAAACCTGCCTAATTCAAAAATCTAACGTGGGCATGAAGAAACTTGTTAATTCGATCATGTTGATTAACATTGTGCAAATTGAAAACAAATTTGTTAATCAAATTCCGAATAAAATCTGATGATGATTTCATTAAAATTATTGAATATTATTAAAATTATACTTTACGTCATAACAAAAATGATCTCACCGTAACAAGAGATATTTGACTTTTTCTTCAGAAATACCGCTACAAAAAGCTATACCGAGACAATGTAGTTTCGGCAAATGATGGTCAATTTCCGCAAGCCAATCGCCTTCTAAATTTGTCAGTCCGTGTAAACAAACCACCTCTAGTTTTCTGCAAATAAAAATAAGTATAATTAAAAGATTATGTTAAATAATAAAGCAGGGTGGAAATTTGAAAATTAAGGGTGAAATATGTTACCGTTGCTAATAATGTTACTGTCAACTACTTATTGGAACTTGCACAAGTTCTATTGTGTGTGTTTAGGTAATCTTTCCTACGCTGTTGCAAGTCGTGTTTGGCAAGCTTGTCTGCGTTTATCAATGGAAGTGCCGAAAGCTTTCGCCTCATCAAACAAGACCAAAATTATTGAATTGTTAACTTAAGAATAATCATCGTCGTATTGCAAAACATCTTTGTCAAAGTCATCGACGGCTCCACACTGCTCAAACCATAACGAGCTTGTTTGCATTTTATCGATGAAATTGTCACAATCTTTGCCGACATACCGAGAAAACATTTAAACTGAATATCTCCAGTTTGATCAATGCAACAAATAACTTTTAAACCAAGGTTTTAATCTACAACAGTTAAAAAACGGCAAAAATATTTAAGGATACAACGCTTTCAAAATAGACCAACATAATGAATTATTTCGCTGCGCAAGTAAGTTATATTTCGACCCTTGGTCAACTAATTATTCTCGCAGTTTCTTTTTTCAATTTTAAAATCTTTTTGAAATCTTTATTCGAATTTGTTTATTTCCTTATTCTCTGTGCAAGGACTTTACATCGTGATCTAAGAATAGAATTCGAGCCACAACATCACAATGCAGGCGCTTTATCCGCTGCGCCACCAAACCAACGATGCGATGTCGACGCGTTTTCAATTTGTTAATTTATTCTTTTGTTTCTTTATTGTTTTATATAAACTCGCCAAACGTTGGCACAAAATTACTGTGCTTTTATAGATATTACGGATGGAAGTAAACTAAAAATAAAAATTATTATTATAATTTATTTTGCTGTACAAACCAAAAGAATTTGAGACTTAACCTACCTGCATGATTTGATGAGTTTGTCGATTGATTTATCGGTTACTTTGCTGCAAAACTTAAGATCAATGCTCTTAAGATGAGGACATCTGGCGAAATATTTACGAGAAAAACATGTAATAGTAAAGGAACTTGATACAAATTATAACAAATTTACCACTACAGCATACATACATTACAGTTACAAATACACATCAGTATTGCTTTGCCGATTGTTACTATTTCATTCAAATAATATGGATGTCAGAAAATAATTTCAGACATAGAATATTTTAAACAAATGAACCGCAGATTAATTGGTCTTGTTCAAAATTGAAGATAAAACATAACCCTACCCAGATGATATTGCATCTACTGTTTCATCAACAACAGCGTCTGTAAAGCTGATGGAAAGGTCCGTCAAGTTCAACCGAGGTTTATCTTGGAACAAATGATTAATAGCCTGGGTAGAAACTATTGTTGCTCTTTGCAAATACAAGCATTCCAATCTACAAGAAACATATCGCCATTAAACAGGTTACATTACTGTAGTTCAATTCAACTTTGATGATGAATTGATTGAACCGAAAAGCAAATAAAATTTTTAATATATCATTATCTATACCTTACTTTCCCACACAGCGCATAGATGCTTCTATCAGTAAGATCTTTGCAGTTATAAATATGAAAAGTTTTTAAGTTTGAAAGACAATGGCAAGCATCAATCAGAGAGCTGTCAGTCAAGTTATCTCCAGATAGAACGAAGAAGTCAATCTTAGTTTGCTTGCTGACGAGATTCACTATACCCCTGAACAAAATAAACGTTTGATCTGCTGTACATTTGATAATGCATCAAACTTTTTCGTATATTTCATACTGATAACAAACTAACTTCAAACTCTGAAATAAATATCTTTCCGACAAGACGTGTTACCTATCGCTAAATTGGTGAACGTTGTAACTCAGAAATTGCAAAATCTGACAAGGCATATCAGCAATGAAATTAACACCTTCATCAGTAACTTGATAACATTCCGAGATGTTTAGTATTTGAAGATGCTCAAATTTACTCACAACCTGCATAGCTTGATCATCGACGTTACTGCAAATATGAGACTTCAGAAAAAATCTGTAGTCACCAGTACTAAATAGTAAATTTACATTGATAAACAATTAACAAACTTTTACAATAATTCAAAGTGATTGAAAGTGGTATCGAATTACGCTGTTGATTGTAATTAAAGGTAACTGATGACGCAATCACAGATTATGTGATCGTTTACATTTTAACTAGATTGTCATTGACTTATCAAATGCATTTACCTGCATCTGCTTAGATTAAGTGTTTCAATTTTTGTACAGTTGCATCGGATTTCTTCCAGGATTTGAGCCTCGATATAATCACATTCTGGCAATTCCAAGCGAACAATATTTGAAAACTTGTAAAACAACCATCGTTTATCTGAACCAAACACAAAGTTTCCAGTGATTTGACAAAATGAAAGGGATCGCAAATTTTCGGAAACTAAATCGATCACTGACGAGAGGTTCTCAATGAAGGAATCCTGAATATAAAACAAGAATAATAAAACCTTTTTCGAAATTCAATCCATCCACATCTAGTAAAAACAGTAATAAGAGATTCTGTACCAGATTTATTATAGGTCCAACCCAGTTTGTCAGGTCTAATTCTTTCCATAATGAAAGGTGGAAAGTCAATGATTTGAATTTACGACAAACGAAGGCAACTACATTTAGAATGGTTACTGGAGACAAATAACTGAAAATCTCCAACAAAAGTTCCGAAGGAAGTTTCATCCAATCGACATCACTTGCACATTCTCCAATAGAGCGATCAGAAACGGAATCCGCCATAAGTTTACTTTATTTTAAATTGTAAAATTAACTGATCAAGAAAAGAAATATTTTACTTAAAAAAATTTACCAAATATTTTTAATTTGTTCCAGATTTAAAACAACAAATTCTATGTTTCTATCAAGTAAAGTAAACATATAACAACATCATTATCTGCAAGTTTCCTATAAATACTGACTGTCGGCAGAAATCTTGGTAGTTTTTATAAAATCTTCAAATCACCAACACCGTAAACAACTCTACTGTGCACCATCTAACATGAGCACGCAAAGAGAAGAAAAAACGGGAACTGGTTGGAATGTGCTGCGAGGCAGAAGCGTCGACGCTGAGTTCAAACGTCTTTGCTGATAAAAATATTACGTCCCTGACAATCGTAAAATAGAAATATTTAATTCGATTCAAAATTCTAAGTCGCTTTTAAATATGACCCTGAAGATTTCACACAAACTGTAGCGAGTTAAAGTCATGTTTGGAGTTAGGCATTATATGACTAACACATAATTACGCACATTTAACGGCTGTGAACAAAAAGTAAAACTTGTAAGCATTTTTATTTTTCGGGGTAATTTGCTGCAAGGTTATCAATAAAGATCCAAATTATACGATAATTAAGTTTAAGTATTTGTAGAAACGCACAATCTCCATCAATTCAAATTAGCAACATTTGTATCAGGCTACTTTGAACAAATTAAACAAACGAAATTTGCTGTTGTGGGTTTGGATCCTGCATGCGGTTGTTATCCTTTCTCATCATGGCGACCATATTGTATGGTCTGGTGCAATACAACGCTGGTTATTCACGTAGAAATCCAAGCAGGTGAAACACTTTGCATGTTTTCAACTTTCTTTTAACTTAATCAAAACAACCGATGCATAGGTCGGTGAATGAGCAATATTGAACGATGCATTTGTCTGCTGTATTGTCACACAGATATGAAAATACATTTAGTTTTAGGCGCTTTAAAATGGTATTTGTAGCGCATAAATAACGAAACCCTATGCTTCATGTTTTTTTTGGGCAGAGATGGACAAGTTCGGGAAGTTAAAAACAATTTGTAAAGCTATTTGGCTGCCTTCAATGCAACTTTGAATACGCCACTGTATGCTTAACTAAATAGCAATTTTACTTATCAACGCAATATTGCACTGGTGGTTTTCGGTAGTTTAATCTTTTAACGCTGACGTTGTTCTTTAAAGCATAAGTTTGTTGCGCAATTCTATATCGAATAAACAATATCAACAACTGGTTAGTCTAATTAGACCTACATAAAGCTGTTGAAGAGCATAAAGCTAAACTCGGCAAATATGCGCTTAAACTATAATTTTATAAATGAAAAGGCTCCCACCAATGCTGGGTCTCAGGGCACTCCACCATGTAAATGAGACGCTGTCACTATATATTAGTCCAGAACATCGCCGGAGATGATTCTTCCTGGAGAGCAATTACTTCCAAGTTTTTCTCCACGCTCCCACAGGTGACGTGCGGGTCGAGTGGCACCAATATAGCAGCCTGGCTTCGTGAGATAGTGACCAATGCACATGAACAGCAATGCTAATTAATTTAAGATCTTTTTAAATTGTGATTCACAATTCGGTGAGACCTAATTGTTTATTGTAACTTTCCAGAGATAATCGCAAATTAAAAGCATTTTATGTCAAAAATTTCTGCCTCAAGACGGTGATAGAGATCAATTACACAATCGATTTAATTGTCAGTAACAAATTATCCGAGTGCTTGAAAGTAGGTACAAGTCAGACTAGTACCGCTTAATCTCGTTTAATAACAACTTGGGTCATCCTACAACTTGCCAGACGACTTCTACAAGACACTTTGTTTTAAACGAGCTGTGCAGTAAATGTTGGTTGTGGTTTGACATCTGTAAAATGCCACAGACAAATAGTTGAGATCGTGATGTGTAAGTTGGCCCTGGATCTCGATATAACCTGGTAGAATAAGTCTTGCCATTGCCTCGTCTTCAATGATATTTGCCATCGAATTACTGCACATTACACAGTAACATTAATCTAATCATGGTGCATCTGCAAACATGTGATAAAAAAGAGCCTGAAATTATTATCGTCGTTTATTATTATAGGAACAAACAAAAACAACCAATATGGCTTGGTCTGTCCCTGTTTTCTTTTCCCTATTCATTGGCTTCATTTTGAGTCTTCACCGAGCTTTTGACGCAAAATAAAATAATTGATTGGTTGATTATCTCATAAGACCAAGCTTTAATATTTTTCTGTTTTTAAATTGTCTTTAGTAATAAAATTTCTATTTTTAGGACGGTTGTCTCGGGTTCGATCCCGTCTCTTTTATCGATCTTTATAAGGAAAGCAGCTCATAGTGAAAAAAATATTAAAGTATATATTTATTTATTTATATTTTGCATTCAGGCCATTTTGAATATAAGTACTGGAATGCTTTGGAATATGACAAACTACTATTACCCGGCCAACCACCTGCATTTTGTTAAATTTGTTTTTGCAACTTGTTAACTTGGTATTTAAACAGTGGTTTTAATACTTTGTTGTACAAGTATATAGCAGTTTAGTATATAAGTATTTTGGTTTGCCAAGCTAACAATTTTTGTCATTTGCAACAAATTATTTGATTATGATTTAAATACAACGATAAGCAATTATTTGAAATCTTCCCAAATACCAGGATTTCGAATCTATATCATTGCAGATATCGAGAAAATTTGTTAGAAGTATCGGTAGAACGCGGTCAACTTGCTTACCTGTTAGTGATAGCGTTTGTTAGTCTTATCCATTTGATTTTTACATATTTTTATGACGCCATTGTTATTGTGTAAAACTTTAAGACTTCAATGTTGGAAGACAAGTCGATTAAATTAAAATATCTAATTTAAATGCCGAAGTCGGTCAAATTCTGAACCTGTCAAACTGAAATTTTCCGTTATTATACTCCAATTGGTGTTTTCTACTCTTTCGAATCCTTGAGAGCGTTTTCTGCCTTGTTTTAATTCATGATGTTCGATTTTTGATTCTTGGTTAAAACTTGCTAAAATTTCTTCCAAATGGGAAGGTTTTAAGCGAAAGATTTCATTTTAATATTTTTGATTTAGATCATTGTCAAAACTTCGTTTTAGATTGTATCACCTCTACTTTAATGAACGGAATTAATCGCATTCTACTTAATTTTGTTTCCTCTCCCTTGTCCACATTCACTTCAGAAACATTTTTTTAGTATTAAAACTGTGTCTATGTTTTGTGGTCGTGCTAGCTTACCAAGTGGAAATATCTTGTACATTCAACTCTTCAGGTTTGTGTTCATAAAAAACTGTTTTCTTGCGACATAACAACAGTTGGTCGCTCCACAATCACACCGTGACGCGACACTTAATCGAAAGACACTTTATCGAACGACACTTTATCGAAAGACAGCTACAGTAACACACACACACACACAAGCTACAGTAACTTTGATTTTCAAAACCTACACCAAATAAACAACTAAAATTTATGATTTTTGGAGATATGTTTTACATGCATGTCCAACTACAATCAGTTGGCATGTTAACACAAATTGTTGAAGCAATAATGGTGTTCAATTAATCATGTGACCATGTTACAATAGAATATTTTGCATGAAACAAATAAAGAACAAATCTGTTAATCACTTATATTAACCTTCATTCAAAATTCACTCAAAATCTTTTAAAGTAATTTTCTTCAAAACACGAATGGCATCTCCAATGTGTTCAAGCTCATCGATTGACGTCGTATTCCAGTATACTGTAAGGTCAGTTACAATAGAATATTTTGTACAATAGAATATTTTGTAATATGTGACCATGTTACAATAGAATATTTTGCATGAAACAAACAAAGAAAAATTCTGTTAATCACTTAAATTAGCCTTCATTCAATATTCACTCAAAATCTTCTAAAGTAAACTTCTTCATAAAACAACTGGTGTCTTCACCCTGTTTAAATTCTTCGAATGTCATCTTATTCCCGAACACTGCAAGGTCAGGTTTCCTGTAACAATGTAACAAGTCAAATCGTTTTATTGTTAATGTGCAACCTATGTAACCTATATAACTAGTATTAGCTTGAAGTTTAAATTAGTTGACTCGTGACGAAAAATGTACACACACTGACACTATCACAAAAGTGTAGCAATACCAAATATTGTTTTAAAATTTTCTTCTCATATTACATTGCTTCTCATGGTTGCATTGTTTGTTTGTTTCTACGAGTAACCTGCAAAAATTGCTCGCCAATTTTTTATATCTTGCTTTTCCTTGTGGTTGTTGCTGCTTCACATTATTTGTGTTCGCAGATTCTCGAATGAGTCGCATTACTCCCTCCTCGGGCAACTGCGGCTTCTGTGCGTGCTAGTTATCCCTGTGTCTGGGGTGCAAAGCGCATCGTGACGCGACACTTAATCGAAAGACAGTTTATCGAACCACACTTTATCGAAACGACAGCTGATCGAACCGACAGTTGATCGAATGACCAGTAATCGAACCGACAGTTGATCAAACCGACATTTGATCGAATCGACTGTTGCTTCTCCCGCACACAGTCATAGCAAAACGTGGCGTACAGTTGCATTGTTTGCTGTAGAAAATTGAAATTTGGTGACTTTTCATAAAAAATGTTCAGCTATCTGTCCATGTTTGTTTGATAAAGTTGGATTTTGTAATTTTTGAGATATTGTGATATTTATATAGTTTTGTACTCTCTCCGCATTGAAGCGTATTACAGTACTCATGTACGCATGAATAACTTGACTAAATATTCTCTTTCGTTCTCTTCTCGCGGTCAGGGGCGCGGCGTAACAATACCACAATTTTTTCAAACAGTGGTAAACACTGCAGTTTGAAACTCAATAAGAAACGGCGGGCCGTATTCTTGTGATAACTTATTAATATGTTTCGGGCCGGACGATTGGGCCGCCATGCGAAATCGTCAACTTCATGATACAAATATAAAATATAGATATAAAATATAAATCGTCAACTTTATGATATAAATATAAAATATAGATATAAAATATAAATCGTCAACTTTATGATATATACATCACAATTCATTAATGCACACCATTACAAAGACCGCACATCACAATGGCTTATTGTCTCTATGTTTGAGAAACACGCAATTAAGATCCGAGGCTTAAAATGACACCGAGGCTTAAGATGTTACACCTATAATATAATTCATCAGTGTGATATCATAAATCTTGCTTGAAGCTATTGTCAAAGTTTGTAGTTCGATCAACTGTCGGTTTGATCAACTGTCGGTTCGATAAATTGTCGTTCGATCAACTGTCGGTTCGATTAATTGTCGTTCGATAAAGTGTCGTTCGATAAAGTGTCGTAGTACCATAGCGCATAGCCTAGCAAGCCGAATCGAATCCACATTTGGAGCAGCGACGGAAAAGTCGTGGTTTTGTTTCGTTACGCCGTTGCTTTTATGTTGGCTTAAGCTGTGGCTCAAGTAGAGTTTTAATTATTTCTCTGTTTCTGTTTTTATGACGTTTAGTCACCGCAATTAAACAAAACAATATCGGTCTAACGATCAGGCCGTTACCGAATTAAGAGTGTTCCTGGAAGTCTAGGTAGATAATAATTACACGTCACATGCTAAGTAAAAATTAAATGACCAGCAACCTGTATGTCCGTTGTTCTATTCTGTTCTAATCTAATCTGCTGTTGCAGTTTGGCCAATACACGTGTTGTTGGAGTATTTGTGTCAAGCTTAATTATCAAGTTCAGGATATCCCGTTTCAACAGTTCGTTTCAACACTTCAACACTTCAACGGTTCGTCAACTATAAGCATTTTTCGCTCTTCAAGCTTTTACTAACATTTAATCCCCTATCTCGGAAAATTATACAATAACAACAACGGTATTCTCAGCATCGTATTTAAAGAAAAGCAGCCTCTCTTAATAGTTTAAAACTTTAAAACGTAGAATGCCCCTTTTCTACCCAAGCACTCCCTACTCGAGCGCCACACACCAAAACCAAACATAGATTCGACGAGAAAATTAGCGCGGGCGCTAATTACCAATTAGGTCCTCTAGGATAGCGGGATAACGCGTCACAGTAAATAAGCTAAAAACATGTAAATGACGAGAAAAAGTGCAGCAGTGCAGGAGTTGTTGTAAAAACCGACAAATGAAGGGAACCGATACACAAATGAAGCAACGCACCGCTCCAGTAAACACAAATGTTAATAGTCACACATATTGAACTTAATTATTGTTTAAGTATTGTAACGATTGTTACAATCATAACAATCATATGATAACTATTGTATTTAAATTGAATCCACATTTGGAGAAGTTATAAGAGTAGAGTAAAAAAATACTGCATTGACACACTAAGATAAAAGCTCCATAACAGTTTACGAGGTATTAGATATGAAAACAAACTCTAAATAGTAATAAATAGTTTAAACCGTAATCTAGTGCCTGACAAATTGAGTGATACAACATTAATACACAGTACTAATAAATAAGGTGCGTAGAAATATTCCGTGATAAAAGAACTTAAGGCAAAACCCGCCTAATTTGAAACATTAACTTAGGCAAGAAAAAACTTGTTGATTTGATCATGTTGGATTAGATTGTGTAAATTGACAACTTTTTTGTAATCAAAAATTCAAATAAAATCTGATGATGATTTCATGTAAATGATTTCATGTATTTCAGGTAAATTGTTAAAATTATACTTCCCGTCATAACAAGAACTGATACTAGTGATCAAAATGTAAAAAATATCTTACCGCATCAAGACATGTTTAATTTTGTCGTCAGAAATACCGCTACAAAAAGCAATACCGAGAAAATGTAGTTTCGGCAAATAATGGTCTATTTCCGCAAGCCAATCGCCTTCTAAATTTGTTAGTCCGTTTAAACAAACCACCTCTAGTTTTCTGCAAATAAAAACAAGTATAATTAAAAGATTATGTTAAATAATAAAGCAGGGTGAACATTTGAAAATTAAAAGTGAAGTTGTTACTGTTGCTAATAATGTTACTGTCAGCTACTTATTGGAACTTGCACAAGTTCTATTGTGTGCATTTAAGTATTCTTTCCTATGCTATTCCAAGTGGTTGAAGAGCTTGTCTGCGTTTATCAATAAAAGTGCCCAATGCTTTCATCAAACAAGACCAATATTATTGAATTGTTAGCATAAGAATAATTATCGTCGTATTGCAAACTGCTGCAATCGTACTGTTCAAACCTTATCGAGCTTGTTTGCGTTTTATTGATGAAATTGCCACAAAGTTTCCCGACATAATGAGCAAACATTTAAGCTTGAATATCTCCAGTTTGATAAACAAAATAACCAATTCGAAAAAACAGTGCTTTAAGCAACAGCAGTTAAAAACGACTCAAACATTTAAGGAAACAACGCTTTCAAAATCGACCAACATGACCAATTATTTCGCTGCGCAAATATGTTATATTTCGACCCTTGGTCAACTAATTGTTCTCGCAGTTTCTTTTTTCTATTTTAAAAGCTTTTTGATATCTTGATTCATATTTGTTGATTTGTTTATACTCTGTGCAAGGACGTTACAGCGTGAACTAAGAATAGAATTCGAGCCACAACATCACAATCCAGGCGATTTAACCGCTCCGTCACCAAACCAACGGTGCGATGTCGAAGCGTTTTCAATTTGGTAATTTATTCTTTGTTTCTTTATTGTTTTATATAAACTCGCCAAACTTTGGCACAAAATTTCTGTGCTTTTATAGATATTAAGGATGGGAGTAATCTAAAAATAGAAATTGTTATTATAATTTATTTTGCTTTGACAACCAAAAGAATTTGAGACTTAACCTACCTGCATGATTTGATGAGTTTGTCGATCGATTCATCGGTGACTTTCCTGCAAATGTTAAGATCAATGCTCTCAAGATGAGGACATCTGGCGAAATAGTTACGAGAAAAACATGTAATAGTAAAGGAACTTGATACAAATTATAACAAATTTACCACAACAGCATACATACATTACAGTTACAAGTACACATCAATAGTGCTTTGACGATTGTAAATATTTCCTTCAAATAATATGGATGTCAGAAAATAATTTCTGTCTAGAATATTTTAAACAAATGAACACGACACCGCAGATTTATTGGTCTTGTTCAAAATTGAAGACAAAACATAACCCTACCCAGATGATATTGCGTCTACTGTTTCATCAAGAACGGCATCTGTATAGCTGATGGAAAGGTCCCTCAAGTTCACCAGAGGTTTCTCTTGGAACAAATGATTAATTGCCAGGGGAGAAACGTTTCTTGCTCTTTGCAAATACAAGCATTCCAGTCTACAAGAAACATATTGCGCTTAGATTAAACAGGTTGCATTACTGTAGTTCAACTCAACTTTAATGATGAATTGATTGAACCGAATAGCAAAAAAATCTTAAATATACCAGTTTTTATACCTTATTTTCCCACACAGCCCATAGATGCTTCTATCAGTAAGATTTTTGCAGTTATAAATATAAAAAGTTTTCAAGTTTGCAAGATGAAGGCAAGCATGAATCACTGAGTAGTCAGTCAAGTTAACTCCAGATAGAACTAAGGACTCAATGTTAATTTGTTTGCTGACAAGATTCACTATACTCCTGTACAAATTAAATGTTTTATCTGCGGTACATTTGATCATGTGTCAAAATGTTTTCGTACAATTCATACTGACAACAAGCTAACTTCAAACTTTGCAATAAAAATCATCCATACAAGATGTGTTACCTATCGGTAAATTGTTGAACGTCGTAGCTAAGAAATTGCAAAATCTGACAAGGCATGTCAGCAATGAAATTAACACCTTTATCAGTAACTTGATGACATTCCGAGATGTTCAGTATTTGAAGATGCTCAAATTTGCTCACAACTTCCATAGCTTCATTATCGACGTTACTGCAAATATGACACTTCAGAAAAAAGCTGTCGTTACCAATACTAAATAGTAAATTTACATTGACAGACTATTAACAAACTTTTACAATATTTTAAAATGAACTGAAGGTTGTACCGAATTAAGTTGTTTATGGTAATTAAAAGTAGACTGATGACGCAATCACAGATTTTGTGATCATTTACACTTTAACTAGATTGTCATTGTATTATCAAATGCATTTACCTGCATAAACTAAGAATAAGGGTTTCAATTTTTGTACAGTTTTTTCGGATTTCTTCCAGGATTTGAGCCGTGACATAATCACAATCTGGCAATTCCAAGTTGACAATGTTTGAAAACTTGTAAAATAACCATCGTTTATCTGATCCAAACACTAAGTTTCCAGTGATTTCACTAAAAGTAAGTGATCGCAGATGTTCAGAATTTAACTCGATCACCGATGAGAGGTTCTCAATGAAGGAATCCTGAATTTAATTCATGAATAATAAAGCCTTCGTCGAAATTCAACACATTCACATCAAATAAAAACAGTAATAAGTAATTCTTTGACAGAATTATTATAGGTTCAACCCAGTTTATCACGTCTATTTCTTTCCATAATGAATGGTGAAACGACAATGATTTGAATTTACGACAAACGAAGGCAACTACATTGAGAATGGTTACTGGAGACAAATAACTGAAAATCTCCAACCAAAGTTCCGGAGGAAGTTTCATCCAATTGACATCACCTGCACATTCTCTGCTTAAGCGATCAGAAGCGGAATCCGCCATAAGTTAACCTTATTTTAAACTGTAAATTTTGGATCGTAAATTCGATCGATGGTTGATTTTGGATCAAAAGTAATAATCGCACCAAGATGTATTAGGAATAATGCGCAAGTAGAGCAATCAACACCGCAATTTCAGGTTTTTTAGCTTGAAACCTTTCAATATGTTTAAGATTAACCTGGTCTTAAACTCTTTATTTGTTTTACTTCACAAACATTAATTGCGACAAACATGTCTGTCATTGTTGTCATTATTTCGTTTTAAGTTTTGTCTACTTGTTCTTTGTCATTTCTCGGACATGATGTCTATTACCAGGCAACTCATAGCTGTCGTTGAACAAATTGCTGACAAATATTTCAATAGAAACTTAAAAGTTTTTCATAACTGATGTTTCTTACTCGGTAGTTATTCTGCTTAACTCGAACTTAAGGTGATTGATGACGTCATTATCTGCAACTTTCCAATAAGTACTGACTATCTGCAGAAATCTTTATAGTTGTTATAAAATCTCCAAATCACCAAGACCCTAAACAACTCTACTGTGCACCATCTAACATGAGCACGCAAAGAGAAGTAAAACCGGGAACTGGTTGGAATGTGCTGCCAGGCAGAAGCGTCGACGCTGAGTTCAAACGTCTTTGCTGATAAAAAAAAATTACATCCCTGACAATCATAAAATGGAAATATTTAATTCGATTTAAAATTCTAAGTCGCTTTTAAATCTGACCCTGAAATTTTCACACAAACTGTAGCGAGTTAAAGTCATGCTTGGAGTGAGACATTATATGACTAACACAAATGTACGCATTTTAACGCTTTTAACAACTGAAACGCTTTTATTTGAAACGAACATTTTATATTTTAAAAGCGTTGAACAAAAAGTTGTGAAACTTGTAAATATTTTTATTGTTCGGGGTAATTTTCTGCAAGGTTGTCAATGAGGATTCAAAGTGTACGAAAAGTAAATTTAGGTATTTGTATATCTATTCACATCAGCAATATTTGTAGCATGCGACTTTGAACAAACGAAAGCTTGTTGTTGTGGGTTTGGAACTTGCATACGGTTGTTATCCTTTCTCATCATGGCGACCATATTGTATGGTCTGGTGCAATACAACGCTGGTTATTCACGGAGAAATCCAAGCAGGTGAAACACTTTACATGTTTTCAACTTTCTCTTAACTTAATCAAAACAACGGATGCATAGGTCGGTGAATGAGCAATATTGAACGAGGTAGGACAACATGCTTGACAGTTAGTGGAGCATGAAATAACATAATATCAGCAGCTTATTTATCTTTGTGAGGACTGGGCTATGAGTAAACCAGTAGATACATAAAAATCAAAACGGATCTATATCTCTATCTTTCAAAAACTACAACTCACAATATAATAGACGCTCAAAAAGTCACATTTTAACAAAAGGTTCCAAAATATTACATTTATGCATAGTTCACTGTGGAAAGCAAATTCAAGAAATATATTTCCTCAAACAATTATGTTTGTTTGTTAAGAAGCAAACATTCGAACAGAAACATCCTTTTCGTTCAAAATGTAACTTTGTTCTGTGTTAATCATCCAATTGTAAGCATTTTCATTTGTCCTCACATGTTTTTACAACTTGACCAGCGGTTTATCGTTTGCAACGTTGTTACAGTTTCGTCTTTATCGTCGCTAAGGCACAAAAATATCTTCTAAAACTTATTTAATCAGGTTTATTTCACGTTTTTCTTGATAAAAACAACATCATCTAAAAAGGAAAAACAACATCTTCTAAAACTATTTTTCTTGACAGAGGACATTTGTTGTTTCATTGTTTTGGTGCGACTCCATTCTAAAGTTGATAAAAGTTTCGGTCGTGACATTATCTTATCTGACCTGACGGGATTTCAGATCGAAGCTTATTTGCACTTGCGCCCTTGTAATTGTTCTTCACACCTTGCCCACCTCGCACTACTATCTCCGCTTAAACGCAAGTAGTTAGCATTTTTTCTCGTTGCATCAATGAAAGTCTGAAATTGCACTATAAATTGTTCTGTAACTCACACAGTTGCTTCACATTCAAGTAGAAGGCAAGCAGCTTAGCAACGCACAAGACAAGGAAAGTTATTTAAGTTGAGCATAATCGTGACTAGTGAGTAAAAGATTTGACAAAGGAAGCAATAAATATGGTTAAAAATTGATGCTGTGTTTGAAGTAATGAGTCTCATTGCATGTCAGGTTAACATAACTTTTCATATTTTAGTTTTCATTGATTCAGTTAAAGTATTTTGTTCCTCAGCGATTCAGTTACTTTCGTTTCATTCAAACTTAAACTAAATTTCTAATTGAAAACATTTTAATCTACTGACTGTTGCCAAGTACTTTATAACTTTATATCTTACTACATACCAGTGTTGAAAAATAATTCGAAACGGTCGTTTATATTTTCCTAATTTTCTTTGTTTAATGACATCAAATTTTGATCCAATTGTATCGCTACTTTGTCAAAGTCTGATCAAAAGTTACCGCGTCCTTTTAATTGAATAAATTTTCGTATCTAAGAAAATTGCTATCACGCGTTGAAATAATTTGTTTTAACCAAATTTGTACGAAAATAAGTTGTCGGATATAAATACTTGTGGGATCATCAGCAAGATGCAATAAAACTCCAAGTCATTATGATAATAATATCATTTTCTCCAACTTTCAACTGCGTCAAATCCCGCAAGTAAACAAGTATGGCTGTCATTTGCTGATTGTTGCACATTTTTCCCAAAAATGAGCAATCGGTGTTTGAAGTCAGACCCACATTTCCCGGGAAAAGTCGGAATATGACCGTGAATATATGATGTCACTTAAGCAAGAAGCATAAATTGCAGTTGTGGCAAAAGTTTGTCTGAATTTACTCAGCTTACAGCACTTTAAACGTTTCTAATCGTTTCATTACCAGCTTATATAATGAATTAAAATAAAACTTTTAACTCGAAGAGCGTTTGAAAAAAACAAACAACTGAAACCGGTAAAACTTAATCAAGATTCTGGAAAATGTCACATGATTTCCGGGATTTGCTGAATCATTAAATACCTTTTACAGTATATATTTTGCTACGTTCCAACAATCAGTTTATTTTGCGCTATTGGGACTGGGGATTGAAATAAAAAATGTTAGCTGATAACAATCCGCACTAAGCTAATGGACAAGAACCGATTAGGCCTACTTAAAATTCATATAAGTAAATTAATGCAAATGTTACCATGCAGTTATAGCCTATCAACCGGAGCGTAATTTGTCTGTCGGTAAACTTAAGTTCGCAGAGTTTTCACGCAGAGAGGTTTCTTGATATTCAACACTGCAATATTGAAATATATTTTGTGTGAAATGCGCAATAAATGTTTTCTCGTGTTGATTTATCATTTCATTTCTATGAATATGTTAAACAGGGAAACCAAACTGGTTCAAGAACTTGACGTTTGTGAACATTTTTCTTCTTTCACAGTAAATAGAAAGCTTTTGGTACAAATATATCCTGCGTTAAAGACATCGAATTTATTTGTGACGAAATGAGCAGCAAAAGAAAAAATCGTTTCTTTTCTGAATCAGATGAATCTGGCAGTGAAGATTTTCTTCAAGTAGATTCATCTTCAGCAAATCATCGAATGAGCGGCATCACTTCATCGAAACCAAAAATGCGGATATCAACAACAAACTCTTTCGACGAAGAAGCACTCAGAAAGAAATTTGATGACGGTTACGATTCGGATCTGGTCGGAGATGAAATGGATCGTCGCCGATTGTCGAACATGACGGAGAAAGAACGCGAGCTCGAATTTTATAACAGATTAGAACGACGCGAAACTCTGCAAAAACGATTCGAACTCGAAAAGAAGCTTCTACTTGGACAACGGCGAGGAGAAGAAGAAAAATACCAACAGAAGAGAAAGAAGCGAAAAATATCCGTCGCGAGTTCTCCATCTTCTCCGCCGGACGCTTCCAACAGGAAGAGAATCATGGGAAAGAGAAAAGAAAACGAAGCTTTAGAAAAGTTGAAAGCGGAAAGACAACGAAAGAAGAACAAAGCCGTAAAGACAAAATTGCAAGTCAGTGCTGTTTACTCGGACGATGGTGATGATGAAATGCCGATGCCGAGGAGTCGACCTGCCGCAACGGTTCCCAGTTCTACCGATACAAACTTTCATAAAGAACTTGCTTACACATCAGACGAAGATGGTCAAGATAACAATGTTACAATGCAACCTCCACTGAGCAAGGACAAGGTTTCAACCATTCGATTGTCAAGATTCAGGTTGGAAAGATGGTTTTATCTTCCAATGTTTAGAGAAGTTGTGTTGGGATGTTACGTCCGAATTGGAATCGGCAATCATGAAGGCAAGCCGGTTTATCGAATGGCTGAAATAGTCGATGTTGTTGAAACTGCCAAAATTTATCACCTGGGTAAAGTTCGAACAAACTTGGGTTTCAGACTGAAGCACGGTCAGCAAACGCGCGTCTTCAGGCTGGAATTTGTTTCCAATTCCAAGTTAACGGATTCTGAATTCTCCAAATGGAAGCAAGCAATGGAAGAAGCGGGCGAATCTTTTCCAACCTTCGATGACATCAGAAAGAAGCAAGCCGCTATCAACAAAGCACAATCGTACAATTTCAAAGACACCGACATCGATCGCATCGTCAAAGAAAAAAGTCGATTCCGAAAGACTCCAATTAATTATGCAAGGAGTAAGACCGACATCATGAAGCAGATAGATATTGCCCTGGAGAGGAATGATACTGTTGAGGCGGCTCGTCTCGTTGATGTCTTAAATAAATTGGAAGAACGCGCCACTCAACTGGACAATCAGAGACAGAATCATTTGGCCGGGACCACTTACATAAATAAAGGAATTAAATTGCACAACTTGCAAAAGGTGATGGCCTACAAGGAAGAGTGGAAAGATCCGCGGAACAACGAGGCCGACCCATTCACAAGAAAAAAATGCAAACCGCTCCTCATGTGCAACACAAAAGATGGGAAGCAGAAAAAAAGATTCCTCCAGGAAATAGACAAACGTTACGGCACCGGTTCGTCAGAAAGCAAATCTGATCCTGAACCAAGCAACATGGCAACTGTTACTGCGCAACCAAAGCACATGTCCGAAGATCCTTTTGGTGTTCACGATTTTGACTTAAACATAGATCTGCAGATGCTTTCAGCCGACGAGAAGCCTGCGGCAACCAAAGTAAATCCATTGAGTAAGATTTCCGACAACCCTCATCATTCAATTGGTTTTGCTAAATGCAAAAAGCGCAAGACTTTGATATAAACATTCAGTTCTAGTTGAATTTGTCTATTGTAAGACAAATTGACAGTCATTGTGTTTTACATAATTTAGATTTATTTTGATGCTGAATCTACTGATGTGTGTTTACGTTGTGTTTACACGAGTCGATGATTGAAATAAAATTGAATAAAAAGATTCTTTGCTTCAATCTATGCAAGTTTTATCAAACAAGAAAATAAACTAGATGTTAAAATTCAAAAGTGGTGCAGTGTAGTTTATAAGTGATTGTGTGAGTTAATTTAAATTATTATTAAAGTTAAGTTAATTTTTCAACTGCTCAATGGCTACATTCACACCTTTGAAATGACGTCACATGCAAAATAGAACTGGGAATGAAGCCGATGTTCTTTTAGCTGTTAGTTGGCGATTAGCTGTCTTAGTCACTAATTTTTATTTCACCTTGTTTATCACAGGCAGTACTGCTCTTTATTATTAAGAAATGTATTACAAAAAAGTTGTAAGAAAGTTGTAAAAATGTTTTTCTACAATAAATCCAGTAAAGAAAATATCTCTCTTGAAGCTATTCTTATGCCGGATGAATCTTTTCCATGTTACGCTTCGCTCTATGCAGGTCTTTAGCGCTCATTGCAGATTTGTTTAAATCAACGAAATTGCGACTTAAATGTCGAAAAATGAAAGTGTATAAATTCGGACTCAAATCTGTCTCGATAATTTTTGAAACTTCGGTCCTAACCCCGCCTTGCAAGTCTGGAATGTTTAACTACGCCTTTGGTTGTTATTTATGTCTTCATGGTCAATTTCATTTTACTTTATGATTAATTTCAGCCTGAAATTTTTCAAAATCGAGCAGCTTAGTCTCTAGTTCATACTGTGACGAAATGTGGTTTTTATTGAGTGTTTTTACGAATATACTTTTACGTATACTTTAATATATTTTTAGTTATTTTCGAGTTGATTCATTTAAGTTTGCGGGTAATAGTGTATTCTTATACAGTATATACTTAGATTTACATAAAAGTTGTTTGAAAATAGCTTTTTAGGAAAGCACAAAGCACATCTACAGTATTTAAATATAAATCATCCATTGATTTTATGACTTCGTTGCTATTTTTTTAAATTTTAAGATGTCAATGTTGGAAAACTGGTCGATGAATTTTAAATATTCAATTTAAATGCGAAAGTTGGTCAAATTCTGAATCTGCCAAAATGAAATTCTTCATTGATATACTCCAACTGGTATTAGCTCTTGCCAAGTTACTTTAAATGCTTACAAATAAAACTCTTTTAAGCAAAATGTTTCGATCTAATTTTTTGTTTTTGCAGAATTATTTCGATTCAGATTCGAGAAAGTAAATGTATTTTTCAAACTGCATCACTTCTATCAATATTTGCTGGATTGTAACTGTTTAAATTGTAACTGTTTAAATTTATAGTAAATACTAAAATTGAGGAGGCATTGTCCATTACCGTATAGGTGCATAGGTTTAGTGGCCGTGCTAGTTGCTACCAGCAACAATTAACGTTATTTCTCTTGAGCGCGTTTTAAGCCATTTGGGCTTTGTCACTTTTTCCTGTTCATTGGCGCGTGTTAGTAACAACTGGCTTGGTTTTTCGTCCCCACAACGCTTTTGAAAAAAAAAACAAAATGATTGATGATTGATAGATTGAATGATTGAATGATTGGTTTCGATAACCCACATTTGTGTGCTCAGTTTTGTTAAGCGTTTTGAAGGAACTCTTGAGACTTGTCTGTTGTATTATTTATAACAGTTAGACACGCCACACTCGCATACAAGCGATCATTAATTAATTTTATTTTTTCAAATTAGTGCTAATCCAAATGAACAACTAAAATTTAAGACTTTTGTTGGAGGCGACTCAGATAAGTCCAGCTACGTAGTTGGCATATTAACACAAATTGTTACTGGTGTCCAATATATTATGCGACCATGTTACATAACAAACAATTCAAAACAACGTTTTGCGGCACACAAAGAGTAATTTGTAAATCTCTCAAATTGGCCTTCAATTAAACTTCAATCAAAATCTTCCAAAGTAATTTGCCTCACAACAAAATCGACGTCTCCACGCCGCGCAACTTCTTCGCAACCCTTTTCATTGCTCGACACGAGAAGGTCCGGTTGTCTGTGTACAAGTGAGTGAACCAAGTCGTTATATGCGTTGTTTAATCTGCTTTTACACTTTGGTAAATGCGCATACTTTTGTTATTTTAATTTTTTCAATCAGATCAATCCATAAACAATCAAGTGATGTTTTAACTAAGGATACTAAATTAAATTATGCTCCACGTCATAATAAGAACCGAAACTATAGTCATCGAAACGAGAAAGGAAATCTTACCGTAGCAAGACGTTTTTGATTTTGTCGTCAGAAATACCGGTACAAAAAGCTATAGTGAGACTTTGTAGTTTCGGCAAATAATGGTCAATTTCTGCAAGCCAATTGCCTTTTAACTTGGTCAGTCCGTTCAAACATAGAAACTCTAGTTTTCTGTGTATCACAATAGACATAAAAAAACATTTAATTAGTAAATTTTTAATTGTTTTTAATCTTACTAGTACAGCGTTAGGTCAACTTATTTGTGGAACTTGCACAAATAGAAATGAGTGCATGTAGCTAACATTTCTTAAAATAATAGACCCAGTAAGTTCTGGCGTTGTATTGCGACCAAAGTCACAATGGTTGTGAGTAGAAGACTATAGCTGAAGACATCACCGTTATAAGAAAAAATTATTTGATAACTTGGTAACAGAGTATGTGTTTCGTGCAGTAGCTGTGAGTCAATTTTTACGCGACTTTTTGTTGCATTTACGCTCAACAGCAGTGAGCTGTTAATAAATATCAAATGCTCAAAAGCATTAAAAACGTAGCGCGACTGGGAATCGAACCCGTCTCGAATTATGTTCTAAGCCAGTGTTTCTCAAACTTTTTCCGATCGCGTACCACTCATTCGTTTTTTTTACTACACTGCGTACCACCTGGCTCCTGAATGACTTATTTTACTCAAATGTACCGGTGTTTATAGTTATTACCGTTATTACTATACCATAACACCAATGAATAACAAGAAAACACAATATAATTTGATAGATGCAACTGTTTCTTCTGCTCAAGCTTGTCTATCCAGGGTAACACATTACTCACAGCACATCGAAAATCATCTTCAGCGGTACGCGGTACCACTTAAAAAGCTCTCGCGTACCGCTAGTGGTACGCGTACCACAGTTTGAGAACCACTGTTCTAAGCGCTCTATTTGCTCTACCGACGAGCCGACAGGCCAAGCGGCCGGTTTTGCGTGTTTATCTTCCTTATTGGTAAACGTAAATTAAATATAAAATAAAAATGTTTACTATTATATAGTAATCATAACATCCAAAACGCAGCCACTAAGCCTAACACCTAACCAGCCATTAAATATACCTGCATGATTTGACGAGGTTGTCGATCGATTCATCGGTGACTTCGCTGCACCAGTCAAGCTCAATGTTCTTAAGGTTAGGACATCTGGCGAAATATTTACGAAAAAATATGTGATTGTAAATAAACATAATACTAATTATAACAAGTTACAACTTCATTATTCATATTAATGCTCTTTTGTCAACTGCAATTACTTTCTTCAATGAATATCAATCACAAAAAGATTCTCACACATAGAATATTGTAAATAAATGAACACTACACAGCACTCTATGTGCCCTTGTACAAAATTGAAGATAAAACATAACCATACCCAGATGATATTGCATTTACTGTTTCATCAACAACAGCGTCTGTAAAGCTGACGGAAAGGTCCTTTAAGTTCACCAGAGGTTTCTCTTGGAACAAATGATTAATGGCCTTGGTAGAAATATTTTTTGTTGCTCTTTGAAAATGCAAGCGTTCCAAACTTCATGAAACATATCGCGCAAAAAAGAGATATATTGAAACTTTGATAATAATGTCTCAACAATACATTAAACCAAACTTAACTATAAAACCGTATCTACCTTACTTTCCCACACAACGCATAAACGCTTTCGTCAGTAAGGTTTGTGCAGTCGAAAATCTCGAAATTCTTTAAGTTTGGAAGACAATGGCAAGCGTCAATCACAGATTTGTCGGTCAAGTCGTCTCCATAAAGGGTTAAAATCTCAATTTTAGTTTGTTTATTGACAAGATTCACTATACTCCTGCAAATATGTAAATGTTTTTCAACAGTATATGTGGTTATGAAAGGGGCTTACATCTATTTCATATATTCTTCGCAATCGATTTTTTAACACAAGGTGTCTCACTTATCGCTTAGGTGCCACACGTCGAAACTGATGAACTGCGTAATCTGACAAGGCATCTCAGCAATGTAATTAACACCTTCATCAGTAACTTGTGAACAACCCGATATGTCCAATATTGAGAGATGTTCAAATTTGCTCACAACCTTCATGGCTTCGTCATCGACGTTACTGCAAATGCGAAACTTTTAAAACAAACTTTCTGTCACAAGAATATGTTAATGTATGAAAAATTACATTAAATTGTTTCCTAAAAAAACTTAAGTTTAATATTTGTTTGTTAAAACGTAAATGTCATCATATATCCTAATTTATTTACTTAGACCCAGTTTCAACAAAATTTTACGAAATTTTAACAATTAATTAGAAATTTAGAAACTTTTATCAAGGTATATTGACGTTTGCCGTAAATTATATTTGCGTGAAATATTTCAAAAATAGCTTTCATAAACATTTAGTAAAAATAAGAAGTCCACGAATTTCCATAAATAACAACACCGGGTATGACACTATCTCGAAAGCTTTCAATCCCAAATCTTGAATTTATGCAGTACTTATGGTTAGACCAGGTCTTGTGGTTAAATTTGTTCTCAGTAAAATAACACTTTTACTTTATTAGCCATGTTCAAAAACTTATTTTATAGGCTACTATAAAAATGTTGCAAATAATGCAAGCAACAATTCTATTTTGTGTTTGACACTAAGTAACCTCGGTTGGTGGCAAATATAAACTGAAACAACTTTGACAATTACTTATATTGCAAATATTATCTACACATTATGGAGGTTATCAGTGATAATTTATCGCCAATCATCTATCAAATGCATTTACCTGCATCCATCGAGTACAAGAGTTTCAATTTTCGTACAATGTTGTCTGATCTCATTCATGATTGTAGTTCTGATAACATCACAGTCTATTAATTCCAAGTGGACAACATGTGAAAACTCGTAAAACAACCATCGTTTATAGGAACCAAACACACGTTTTCCCGATTCTTCACAAAACGAAAGAACGCGCAGATGTTGACTGACGCGATCGATCACGCGATCGAGAGCCTCAATGAAGGCGATCTGAAGATAATCAGAGTAAAAAACTCTTCATCCAAAGTTATCTCATTCACTTCTAGTAACTGAGCTATCAAGACATTCTTTACCAGCAATGGCGAGTGACCGATCCAGTCCGTCAGATCCATCACTTTCCACAACGAAGGGTCAAAGGCCAATGAGTTGAACAAACGACAAACAAGGCGAAGATCGGTGAGGAGCGTATACTGAGGTAGATGACTGAAAATTTGCAGCCAAGTTTCATCTGGAAGTTTGCTCCATTCAACATCAGTTGCATATTCAACGCTAGAGCAATCAGAGTCGCTATTGGAAGAATCTTGAACTGAATCTTCCATAACTTAACTTACTTTCAAATGTAAAATTAACTGACCAAGCAAAGGAGCTATATTGCCTGAAAAGATTTACCTAATGCTTTCAATTTGGCTACAGATTTAAAACAACAAAATGTTTGTTGATACTGAAGCAAAAATTAACTAAAACTTTGCTTTAGATATTGGTTAATTTTAATTAATTTAACATTAGTAATGCTAATTATTTTCGACCATCAACTTTAATTTATCAAACGCCAAATGAACACGCTTTGTCGCCTTTTTAAAGTCTTGCCAACAACGTTTGCAGTTGTAAAGAAATTACCTTGCACTTGTTACGCGCTATCGTTCATCTTTGTTTGCTTCACTCAAATTTTTTGTGCAAATGTTCCTTAATGTGTGTTTGTTATTGATACGTCGCTACGTCATATCATTCTCGTAATGCTTAAAAACTAAATTTTATAAATAAAATTAAACCTTCGAGTTGTGCCAGAAATTAGCGATCACACCAGGATTGTTTTGTCGTATAAAGAACTTTAAAACCATGTCGTGGACACAAACGTTAACTAACTAACACTAATGGCACTTACTAACTGACACATCGATACTTTGAAAGAACATGAAAATATTTCAACTAACACACAAATGATTTCGTGAATGTCGTAACGTGCCCTCTCTTTCTGTTGGTGATAAACTGTATCTTTTGATAGTTTTCCGTTAAACTGGCTTTTGAAAAAAATCTTTTCGCTTTTCTAATATTTTACAATCAGGGAAAGACGCTAAACATCATGATCAACGACCTCAAATACATGAAGGAAAGAAAGACCGGAATTTGTTGGAATGTGCTGCGAGGCAAAAGTGCCCACGCCGAGTCCAAAACTCCTGCTGATAAGAATTTGACTTCTGCCTCGCAACACATTCCAACGGATTCGAGGTCTTTTTTTGAACCAGTGTTCAATGGTGCTCACATTCATTCATTCATTGTCACCTACAACTCGATCGCCAACCTCGTCAGATCACGCAGATATTGCTCATTGGGTCCGTCAACCAATACTCAAACTAATCATCATTCAAAGCATAATCATGTCATAAGCATGTCATAATCATTCAACTAGTAGTTTAGCTGATGAATTTACTGTCAAAACTCATTAATCGACAATAACTAGTCGATTATAAACTCGAAAAGTAGAAACCCAACCACGTTTTTGATTGAAATTTTCTTTGTTTGTTTCTATTATAGACTTCACAGCGTGTATATTTTCAAAACCGCTTTCGTGATTGAATCTTGGTGACGCCATCAACACAAAACTTGTATTTCTTTACAGCTTCGGTAAAGAATTACCTCTTGGCAACTTGTAGTTGTCGTAAAAGTCTGCATTAATTATATTAGACGTACACTTTTAGGTTGGTAATTAAGGAGCTGCTTGCACATGCATTGGTGTTGCCAGTTTTAATGTAAACGAAACCACTCATTATACCATTGTTTAGTTGCAGTTTAGACTTCAGAGCACTCAGTAAAACACAAGTTATCTCATTTACCTGATTTGTTGTAATAGCTTGACAGTTAAATAATTATTGGATTTTTCCGCACGCTAGCGCCAAAGCGTCGTTTTCTTTCAAGTGGTCGGCTCCCAACGCAACCACCTGCGTTCAACCATACCCTGTGGCGCTACCCTTGTAATGCCTTCAGGTAAGACATTATCGAAGCTTGCTCCTTTTCAGTGATCCTGATAAACACTTCCATTTGGGGCAATGCACTCAGTTGTTTAAAGACTTTCTCAGTCCGGGGATGGGCCAAGGACTATGATACCAAAGACCTGCTATAAATTAAGACGGCGTGTCTGCAAAATTGGTTAATAAGAGTCAAAACACGAAACTACATCTCATAGGTTGGGAAGTGCTGTTATAAATGACGTCATACTGGTAATCATAATAATGATGACAAGAGGCGCGGATATCATTATAAAACTGCGCTGTACTATATTGAGAAGTTAATGATTGGCAGTTTTTATGACAGGCGTTCGAACGGCGACGACATAACAAGGAAAGCGTAGTAACGATTGAACAATGAGCGGGCATGGGCGGTTGTGAGGTGATTTATATTCGTTGTTGTAGGGTTGGTGGTGACATATTGTCACTTAATATGCTGCTATATGCCTTGGATACCTCAATCACGTTTCTCAAGACACAGCAATATACGTTCCAGACTTGAACGACCTACGGCCACCACATCGCATGACAAAGCGGAATTGCGATGCAAAAGTGAAAGAATTGTAAATGGAAGCACATCAAACTATATCGACGTTTTAAAAACGAAATATTTAAAGCAGCACAGCGATATAAATAACAACGTAATGTTGTCGCTAAGCTACAGATACGACCATTTATTAGAAGCTTGCAAGTTAAGTCTCCAGAACGTCATCGTTTGCGTTCCGTAAGACCGTGGATAAATGCACGACCATATCAGGATCAAGTATTCGATGATTAATGTGTTAAAACTCTTCGGCTCAAATATTTGTATGGATTTGTTTTTTTGACTCGATCTCAGCTGAAAACTTGCTCGAGAAAACACACAACTTAGAGAAACATTGTCGTCAATAATGATAAAATTGATAGAACACATCTTGAATAAAAACATAACATGGATATTGATATGACACAAGAAGCGTACGTACAAACCAAACACGTACGCAACAGATGACGTCATTTCTAAATACAGCACGAAATTCGAAGCAACATGCGCAGTATCTTTATTCATACGAGCTCTGAATAATAGACATCACATTATCACGCGCTAGTGGGCGATGGAGAACCATAGATAGCTTTGGCAGGGCGTGGCGATTAATGGAGGGGGTTGTACTCGTACATCGACCGTTGCTGTAACGACAGCGGCATAACACACGATAGCTATAATGACCTCAGCACTTCGAATCATTCGTTAGAAATCCTTTTCTTATATTAAATTACCGTGAGGCTCAAACCATTGTTTTAGATCGCGAAGGCGCGATTCGTGTAAAAGAGAGCACCATAAAGCACTTATAAGTGACAACCCCGCCGAACTTCCATGCAAATTTAGATCTTTTGTCGGTTGAAATGAAACAAAACACGGTTGGAAGAACGTTCGTTAAATTCACCGCTTTGTGATGATTCTTGACTGGCGACGATGCCTCTGTAGAAAATGTCATGAAAGTAGCATTTTTAAAGCAGCTCGGCTAATTTTTCCCACGGCTTTGGCACATTCTTTATTAACAGGCGATGACGTAAACAGGCGCAAGCTTATTGTTTACGGAAGGAGATAAATGACTGTATTTTAAGCGGAATTAACCTGATCCATGCGATCGACATCAAAAGAGCGATATGTGGTCGCCATAGCAACAGCAAGCCCTGCCAAGTTGAGCTGAACCAACAGTTCGAAGAACCAGCAGACAAACATAAAACATCCCCAAAAGGTAGATCTATTACAACAGCCTTGGAATGCGTTCTTCCTGATAATGGCCAACGATAATTATTTATGCATCTAATCGACGGATAATTTTATGACTATTACACCTACAAATCGTGATGTAATCAAACCGACCGAGACACACGCGCACACTAGAACTTGTTTTGAGAACATCTTAATCGGATAAGTTCCTTGATTATATTTGTTACGTCATGTTTTTTTGCATCAGCTACCAAGGCCCAATTCATTTAAAGTTAAATTGTTCATTTCAAGTAACGTATAGTTTTGTAAATACAGTTGCTTTTAACACATCATGTCAGCACAGGTCATGTGACAACACAAAGCATTTCACAAAATGTTCCGGGCTGATTTTTGCTCCACAAATAAAGTTAAAATTGCAAATATCACAATTGCAGAACTATGAAAACTGCAATAGCACAGTACCATTAAAATTTTACCACATTTTAAAGGCAAATGTAAGAAGTTAAATATGCGAATTCAAACAAATGAAACCTCCACATATGATTTATAGTGCCATATGCAAAATGATGGGCAAGCCTGATTGACACAAAGTTAATGAAAACTTTGCTTCAGCTTCACAGCAGAGGTGGAACAGAAACCAGCTTCTTGTTAACGCGATGATGCTTGCGATGATAAATATAGCGGACTACATAACAACTGCATTACTACGAAAACTGTAACAACTCACTACCAGTTGTAACACATTGCAGGCGCAAAAGTCAAAAGCAAATTAAGGCATGTCAAGTAAATATACAACAATGTAGCAAAAAATTCATCATATAAAGCAGAAGAAATTGCACCTCAAAGTTTAACTTTAATTCTTCAACAAAGTAATCTGGTTTCACCTACAATAAATATTTCGTCTTATGGTGAATGTTATACCAGAAGTAGTTGGCAAACATTTTAAATGAGACGATATTAACGAAAGACGATCGCAGCCGTAGCCAAGATGGCGAATGCTAATTTATGCCAAATCGTGGTAAAAAGACTGCTGTGGTGATATGCTGAATCATTAAGTTAATTACTCTTTGTCAACATCAAGTGTAAATGTAAACATCAACAAAATGTAAAATTGTGAATAGCAGTTTCCAAATTTCATCGAGGTGTCATCACAGCTAGATTTGAAGCTCAGTGATCTCTGATCTTGATAATGCGGATATTATGAGCTTTAACATGCCCTGAAGTTGTCATTTCTGTCCAAAGTGATCACCAGGTGTCCATGATCCGCTGAATCTCAACAATGAATGCGCATTTATAACAATCTGAGAAGCGCAATCAAGTCTGTGATCTGAAAGACAAACAACGATTGTGATGT
This sequence comes from Clavelina lepadiformis, assembly GCF_947623445.1. NCBI lineage: Eukaryota > Metazoa > Chordata > Ascidiacea > Aplousobranchia > Clavelinidae > Clavelina > Clavelina lepadiformis. The sequence continues at coordinate 25,148,871 of NC_135241.1, forward strand.
CAGAAAACATAAGAAACTGATGGCGTAACACGAAACAACTGCATTACAACTAAACCCAATTTAAAGCAACTTCAAGCGCAGACAAACCAAGTACCCACCGCTTTATTGCATTGTTAAAGACTAAGATGCCTGCACCAAATGTAAGTAGCAGTTCAAGCAAAAACTGCGCCACGATGCAGACAAACAAATGTGCCACGCGCCGCCACCGCCGCCACCGCCGCCACGTTGAAACTTGTAACTAAACGAGATAAATGAAGAGAGCGACTGGTTCCGATGTCCGTGGTTAGGATGTTGTGACAGGAAAAGACCACAAGCTGGCGCCTTCTGTAGAAATCTTCATTGTTGAATCTGCTGGCCCCAATGTTCGAATCATTGTGAAGATTGCCACTTAAAACAAACAATGCTTATCTGTTGCATCACAAGGTATACATTAATTATCACTATGAACCATTCAACATTCAAGGCATTGATGTAATGTATGGAAGAGGTTTGTTGCAGATCACTGCTTGTTTACATTCAACCAATTACCTACTTGGCACGTGACTATAAGCTCAATCAATATTTGCCAACGCCAGCATGAACTCACCAAAATCCGCTTCAAAACCGATGAAAACAACAACTACATGTTTCTGTTTTGTCTCGGCTTCGTAGTAGAAGTGGCTTGAATTACGAGTCAGCTTTCTCGGTCGTATGTTTCTTGATCGATCAAACTGACACTTTCTGCTCAGTAACAGAGCGATTAGAGCGTCCAGGTTTGCTGTTGGATGCCCAGCGGCACTGTCATTGTAACGAGCACAGCGGGAATGAAACTTGTTCGTCGACTATTAAATCCTGCAATGACTTTCCGAGATACGAGGATGAAGAATTTACACCAATATCAGAGACGGAAATCCAATCCACGATAAATGCAGATGTCTCGCTGCATCTACTCGGCCGCGACTACCGAATGCTATAAATTATCGATTTACCGCCGCTTGATGGAGCAAACGTGTCGCAGTTTGAACATATTCAGAAACTTGGCATAAAAATGGCAAATTGCGTGTCGTTGTCGCCGGTCTCACATCACATGAGCTCATGCGCAAGGCGCTCAGTAAACATAAAAAATAGCGAATATTTTTACTTTATCTGTTGAAATAAAATTAAACGACGTTGTTACAAACTCTGAGAGATTGCTCAGTAGCATCTTGTTTGCGAGGTCGTATATAATCCACCCTGATGTGGCCCTAATGACAAACCGACAAACATCATTGCAACATTGCGCTCGCACTTTAATACCAGGAAGTAAACATTAATTGGCGGCTTCTATTACAAGCGCTTATGGCAGTGACGTAATAATATATGAGCGGCCGCAGTAATTACTTAATAACGAGTGAAAAGTTGATAGCTGTGAGTTATCCAGGTGATTTATATTCATCGACGCATCAACACACAGCTGACGATGGCACGTGGCGGGCTTCATGAACAATAATGCGTCTAAACTACGTAAAATTCGTTCATTAAGAGACCTATAGGCCTACGTCAAGTAACGTAACCTGAATCTATCAATACCCATGGCAGTTTTTAGAGGAGATAATAATCGGTCAATTAGAAATAAAATCCACTGAAATGCTGCAATGTTTTAATAGAATTACAACCTCCACAAATACAATGATAAAAGAGACATCATCCATCCAGGAGTAGCGAATAAATTGTAGATTTGTACAAACACGGCGAACTATAGTCCTTTGTATAAAAAAGCAGAACTAGCATCGTTCAAAGCAATCCAACGATACAAATACAACGTTGTTTAGTAGCAACAACAGAAACCGACCGAGCCATCACAAACCGATTATTATCTAACACAAAGCAGCCAACCAACTAAATCGTTAAACTTTAAAAGAAAATTGCTTAAAAATCGCCGCAGTCACGCACCGTCACGTCCTTTGAAGTTATTGCCACATACTTGCGTGGCGGAAACATGCCGTGGGTAAGGGGGCGTTGACAAACCACAACGTTTGGTGCAAACCGGGATGCAACACCATCTACCGTCACATACAGGATTCATGACGTCATTTCTAAAAACAGCACAGAAAACGAAACATGATCTCTTATTTTATTCGAGCGTTGAATCATAGATTGCGCAACAATACGTCGATAGAGGGCGTTGGTAAGTCATAATAACTTATAAGGCGTGGCACATCTACCGTCACTATGGCGACCGAATCAGTTAACCAAAACGTTCGTTCAAAAATCGTTTCTTGATCAACATTCCAATGTGGTTGAACCATTGTTTCAGGCAGCGAAGACGTTACAGTAAAATTAGTGAACGGTAAATCGCCGCTCATGTGAAACAAGCATCGTCAAGACGTGAAACTTCCACGCAAATCGATATCTACTGTTGATTGGAATAAAAGGAAACGCGGTTGGAAAGTCGTCTGCTGAAACTGCAGCGTAGTAGTAAATCTTTACAAATACAAATACCTTCATAACACAGCAAATTCATCCCTTAATGTTGACGCATTCATTATTCAAAAGCGATGACGTCACGAACCGCCAGCGCTTATTATTTACGGAAGGAGATCGTTGACTGTATTTAAGCGGAATTAACCTGATCCCTGAGATCGACATTACAGGAGCGATATGTGGTCGTCATAGCAACAGCAAGTCCTGCCAAGTCGAGCTGAACCAACAGTTGAAAGAACAAGCAAGCAAACACACAACGTCATTGGAAAGTAAATATTTCCACAGAAGCTTTAGCGCCGCGAAAATCCAACTGCAAGAAATATGCTGCCTAGATTAGAACAATGATCGAGATGCGTAAATTATCGGTTCGTTACGCTCCAATTAACACAATATTTGGGCATTTGCCACGTTAAATAAAAGAATAAATCATAATTAATATCTAATGACACTGGCTCGCATGAGTTGAGAGAAGTCATCTATGTTTGTGGGAGTCAACAAGATGTGATGAGATTCAACAACAACACGAGATTCAAAGCAAAGAACCGAAACACACAATCAAAACTACGTCAGGGCATTGCAGCGTGGTTACTGGTGACCGTTCATTCCATACGCCTAATCGCGTTGCTGCGTTCATTATGATATTTTCCGACAACACAATCAAGCAAAAACATATCAATCTGTGTAAAATAACAACCGTATTTTTATGGCGAGTATTTTTTGAACCAACGTGAGACTTTTTTATGCTGACACAACAGCGAAGGCAAATCGCTAGAAAACAACTTAGCGATGGTGAACATTTCAAACTTCAATCACCAACAAGAAAGTCATTTTGTTCCATCCATCTCGCGGAATTCGACACAAACCAACCCAACACAAGTGTGATGCCTGCGCGGCTGAAGGTTGTAACGAGATATCACAAACCTGTCTGGACAAAAGCCACTGACGGTAAAAACACCCACACAATGATATCATCTGTATCTGACGATTATTGTAAAGTTTATTCACTCAATTTGTTAAAACATTGTTAAATTAAAGAGATTACTAAAAACTTAACATTTATGACGCTGATAAAGACTTTCGTTTTTTTCAATGGAAAAGATCACTGTTATTTATTTGCTCGTCACACACAAGGCATTATGCCAGCAATTATACGATCACAAAATGTCAACAACGTCTGTATTAAACGCTAATAACAACGAGTAGTTAAAAGATTACTGTTTACCTTTCCCAAGACCAGCTTCAAAAATCTATGGAGCTGAACTAGGCACGAAATCCAAACAGATAAAAGATCTGACAAAATACATATGAATGATATTCACATTACAACTAAACACACCATTCATGCATAATCAAAGCGAAAAGTTCATAATACAAATTATCAATTCAAGAGCTGACTGGTTGATTGACACGCTGACTATTAGCGTTCATATTAACTTAAGTGCATAGACAACTGAGTAATATTAGCAAAAGCGAGATGAATTTAACGTTCCATTAACCTCACACTTTTGCAAACACTTCCATGATTGAGATGCGTCAATTATCGGAATCTATTGCGCTCTAATTTATCCAAAACGTTCACACCTGGGCATTCCCCACGTTCACAGAACAAGTTTAATTGAGTGACTCATCAATGCTTATGCTGTGGATGCATAAGTGTTGTGCCTGCAACCACCAGTTAATTCCTACTGATGTCCAATTTGAGACTTAATTAGCTCTCGGGAAGTTATATGTTTAACAAACAAGTCTACTTCTGTCGTCAGTCAATACAAGAATAAAACCTAATTAATATGAAACAAAGCTAAAAAATCATAAAATAAAATCATGATTTTATGGGAAATGCCACAGCAGGTGACGCCGTTTATAAAATTAGCACATAAATTGAAACGAGAATTCAAGATTTTTTCGACCGTTGACGCATAGATTTTGAAATAAAATGTCGGTAGTGGGCGATGAGGAGCTATAGCCAGCTTAAAGGCGTGGCAAATCGGCTAAATCTGCATGACTACCCTGACAGTGAAACAAGTCGTTCGCCCGTTTCTTATGTTACATTCCAGTGAGGTAAGACCATTGTTTTAGGACGCGATACCGTACATGGGAATAAAGTTTCTAAGCAAGTTGGGGTCTACTGTTGATTGAAACGAATACAACACGGTTAAAAGGCCGTCCGTTAAAATTACCGCTTTGTGGGTGATGTTTATTAACGATAAAGCCTATGTAATAGAGCCCGTAAAAGCAGCGTTTTATAGCAGCAACATCACGAATTCTTTGTTAAACATTGACGCTTTTATTATGTCCGGTCACTAAGTGGTTGTCACTACACCAACGGGGAATTAACCTGATCACTAAGACCGACATTAAAGAAGCGATATGTGATCGTCATAGCAATAGCGATCCCGGCCAAGTCGAGCTAAACCAAAAGTTCTATGAAATTAATTGCGGTGTGAAGAAACCGGCAGAAAATTGGAGAATAAGTTAAATGCATTTCTTATCTGACCTGACTTCGCCCTTCCAGCTTCCACGTGTTTTTTCAAGTAAACTAACAAATTGTCGAAGAATTACTTTACTTACTTGGTTCTGTGGTCAAGGTTGAGCTGTTCTGTTGCAAAGCTACCAGAGGTAGTTTGCAAAGCAACTGAGACGATATGACAAATACGATCGCTACTTCAGTCAATGCTGCTTCTTGCCAAATAAGTCGGCCATGGCGAAGAAATCAGTCTTTGTTGCTTCTGAAACTGATAAACAGGCTCATGACCAAGGGCCGCATACATTTCAATGACAAATGTTAATTTATAACAAAATATTGGTTGTATAATAAAATAACTTGAATGTGGTTCAATTGTAATTTTACTCGTTCCTCAGCATAGATATCAAACATAGTCTGCACCTGGATATTTCAATCATTTCAATTTTGTGGTCGAAGATGCGTTGAACACTGGGGAGTCGACTTGTGCGGTTGCTACTGCATTAAAACCAGGAGACATTCACTTGAAATCCGAAGAACGATGAATTAATAAACTCCATCCCTTTAAAAGGATATTTCACAGATGATTGGAAGAGCAATTAAGTCTGAAACACCAATGATATGGTGACGTCAGAATGGCATTAAACCTGTGAGGTAACACAACACAACCGCACTTATGAGTTTGGTATCGGTAACGTTATGTGTAGGCAGAACAAGAACCTATTTTAATTGCTCAGGTGCATTGTTAAGATGTTCAACAAACTCTTCTATGGTTGCCTTACTTCAAGTGTAAATGGCAGATCCATGAAAGATTTTGTACCACAGTGCATAGAGATGGGGCCACACACTCCGCTGAGTCAAAACAAGAGAATTGATTCCAACGTAGCTGGGGATTAAAGATTGATGTTCTGAGTGGAAGGCCAAAAGCTGGCGCTTTCAATAAAAATCTTCTTCGTTGAATCCAATGATTATAATCGTTTATCAAGGGATCTTTATCCTGAGTTCTCCACCTAAAACCATGGTCAAGTGTTACATCACAAGGGATACATTATCACTATTAACCAATCAAGGTAATGATTTAATGTATTGAAGAGGTTTGTTGCAGATCACTGCTTGTTCACATTCAACCAATTAGCTGCTTGGCACGTGACTTTTGCGTCTAAATTAATGGCAGGTAAATACTCACCAGATACGTTGAAACAAAATCGATGAAAACAATCGAAAACGATTCCAGTTTTGCTTCAACTTAGCAGCCGAGGTGGAAACTGGACAGTAGAGATGAGAAATTAGAAGTGTCCGGTTATCATCACATCCGGTTTCTTCGTTAAATCCATTCCCGTATCTTCCATCCTTATTACGAGGTGACGGTGTAGTAGAAAAATCGAATGATTGTTCGTTTTACGCAGAAAACTTACTAAATTGAAAATGTAGTTATGGTTGTCAGCGCAAACAAGTCGCCTTTGAACGTGTTCACGATTTTATAAGTTTGGTATAAAAACGACTGATTCAGAAAGTTTAGTGTCGAGATGAATTCTGACAACTAGCGTTGAGCATTTTCACTTTGTCCTTAAAAATGAGATTAAGTGATGTCATTACTAACCTTATTATACGACAAGAGATCGATACCCGGTTGCGCTAGCGTTGTTATGCCCTTGAGCAAGGCATTAACGACGCTTGTTCCGTTTAATAGACCTGGTGATAACAGCCTTAAAAATCGGGCAATACGACATCAAAATTAAAAAATGTGTGACAATCGAAACTTGCACTAAGACAAGCCGGTAACCGGGGCTGGAGTGATAAGACAAGTCCTGCAATCCGCGGATAGCGATACCATATTATACTGCACCGTATTGTACATCGTATTATACTGCACCATTTTGAAAACGACCAATATATCGGTTTTGATAACAACGTGCACCGTCATAATATTTCGCACATTTCCCTACCAGGAAGCTATTGATTGGCAGCTTCTATTGCACGCGCTTATGACCATGACGTAATAGCGAGATGATCAACCGACGACAGAATAACAAAGGTGGTGTCTAAGTGTCTGAGTTACAGAATTAGGTGATTTATAACCGTCACTACGAAACTACGCTTGACAAATTACAAACCTCATAATACGCTGATGCATTTCAAGATACGCAAGTGTCGTTGATAAAGTCACCAATAGGGCAAAATGCAACGTTTCAACTGTATCAATGGCTCCTTTTAATAGTTAATTATTAAGATATGAGCTCAATGAAAACCACGCACCAAGAATTTCAGACAGACCCGAAAAATTTACGACAACCTAAACCAACAACAAGGCAAACCAAACACAGTAGTTTCCTTGTGATGGTGATTATGGAATTGCAAATATGTAAGGGCTATAAGCCTTGTGCAAGCTACATTAGAAATGTTAGTGCAAAGGTAATATTGTTGTAGCAAATTAGCAGAAACCAACACAACCACATACCAACTGCTTGCAACCCAAAGAGGCCATACCAATGTCGTTCCAGTTGAGCAGGTTCAGCGTTTGAAACTCGCCGCCAAAACTATGAAGCGAATTTGTTCTTCCTAGTGCAAGCAGCGAAGTGAACTAAAAATTATTCATTCATTGTTTTTCTTGTACTTGCTGCCAGATAATTGCGCGGTTACAGCAAACCACGGAGGGGGTGTTAACAGACACAACGCTTCATATAAACCAGGAAGTAAACGACATAGTGCAGTATAATATTACACACACAAATGTGACATCACTTATGAAAACAGCACAATAACTGAAACGAGAAACCTTATTTTATTCAAGCGCCCAATCATAAATTTTGCAACAGCACGTCGATGGAGGGCGATGGAAATACGGCATAGGTTACTAGGCGTGGCACATCGACCGTTGCTATGACGACCAAACCAGGGAACCAAGACATTGGAACAAAAATCGTTTCTTGAATTGCATTGCAACAAACTAGGCCAAATTATTTATTGAGCAGCGAAACCGTTACAGCAACTTGGGTATCAAATCGCGCATTTCGGCCAAATCATGCAACGTGGTATTGCAAGCGTTCGTATCGTTATTGTGTATTTCTTGTTATGCGCACCAACAAATATGTCTGCTGTTGTATTAGCTAAGAATTTTTCGAGCCAGGTTTTAGAAAGATTTCAAACATTTGGTTTTCGGCGGTGTCTGGAAATCGTTTTTGCCTGCTTCGGAAAGCAAAAATTTCGATGCACCTTTAATAACAACGTAAAACAAATGGCAAAACCTTGACTCATATGAACACAGAAACATCAGGCCAATATTACGTCATGAAAATTATGTAAAAAACAATCCTTGGTGTTGATTAAAATGAAACGGAATACGATTGGAAGCCCAACCGTTAAAATCAAACTAAAAACACCAACAAAACATTTCCATTAAGGCAACACAAAGGACTACAATGTCGAGGTATTTATTACTCACAAGCGATGACGTCACGAACCGCCCGCGCTTATTATTTACGGAAGGAGATCGTTGACTGTATTTTAAGCGGAATTAATCTGATCCCTGAGATCGACATTACAGGAGCGATATGTGGTCGTCATAGCAACAGCAAGTCCTGTCAAGTCGAGCTAAACTAACAGTTCAAAGAACCAGCAAGCAAACACACAACGTCATTGAAAAGTAAATATTTCACCAACTTTTTCGTCTTGTTGCTAAGTCGATGGCGGTTATATCAACAAAAACAACAAATCTAGCAAATTCGTCGAAACAGGTCAAGTGAAAGTCAACAATATCTGGTTAACACAATAAATAAGCGACGTAAACAATAAAATCTCACTGGAATTTCAAAACGTTGTTTTTATTAAAGAGACTTGTAGCAGTTTTTGCGGCGATTTAGAGCACCGGTTCTGTTCGACAACATTTTCAGCCGTTTTTTTTTCAATCAAAAACAAAATAAAAACACCCCAAAGTTTGTAGTGGTTTGGTATTTTGCATTATAAGCTCAGTAATGACCAAAGGAAAAATATGGGGAAACAACGCATACATACGTATTTCAGACTTCAGTCATCAGCAAACGAGCAGAATGTTTTGAGCTTAGTTCGCGCTACGGTTCGCGATTTCCCTGAATTTAAAACACAACTGTTAAAGCAGAAATGTGAGCTGTAATATGATACACTTCAGACTAGAGTACTAGACCCAACAAAGCCACTTCGCATAAAATTCGCACAAACAGTAACATACCTGTACCCGTTTTTGTAAGGTTTATTCATTGAAAGACTTTCGTTTCATGCAATGGAATACAAGTTAGTCATTTATTTGCTCGTCACACACAAGGCATTATGCCAGCAATTATATTATATCACAAAATGTCAACAATGTCTGTATTAAAAGCTGGTAACAACGAGTAGCTAAAGGTTACTGATTAACTTTCCCAAGGCCAGTTTTGAACGTTTGTGGAACTACGCCAGACACCTTGACCAAACTGAAAGGCGATGTGATCAAAGACATAAAATAAAGTTGCAGTATACGGACGGTTACAATGAATGCATAATGAAAATGAAAAGTTAAATACAAGTTATAAAATACTAAGCCAAGAGCATTTGAAGCATCATATTTCAATATTTAAAATAATATGCTGACAATTTGCATTCCTATCAAGTGCATACTGATTAATATCATTGATAAATTAGGTTGTGCCATTAATATTACTAAGTACATTCAGCAAAACCAAACTGCAACAGTGCAATGGTAAATCTTCAACTATTACAAAAATGCAAAGCAGTTACCGAGTGCTGTAACAACATTTGGGTAAGAATCATGTTATAACGCATTATTACAAACCACACACATGACTTTAGACAAACTGCTTCGCCACTAAACATGAGTTTGTGCGTTGTGGTATTATACGATTACATCATGAAATCAGCACATAGCAACAAACAACATCCGATTCTGACTGATCCTGACACGTCAAATGTCTTCACAAAATAGTAACCCATTGGTATTAAAATCACAAGCTTTTTAAAATGCATGCAGGATCCAAACACGACGGGATGGTCAATATAACAACATTAACTAATGATCTAGGATTATGTCCAATTTGAAATCTCGGAAACAATATTTGAGGAACATTGATGCAAACGAGGAACATTGAAAAATAAAAAGAATAAATCTAAAATCATGTATTTTAATGTTGAAAACATCAAAGCAAACATTCAACAAATTGAAGCAAAACAAAAAAGTTCCAAAAACGCAAAACATTTTTGTCAGTTTTACAAACTGATGAATAGTGCACTGATCTAATCTAAGCGTCAGGCACAAATTTCTAAAACGCAGTTCACAAACTTGGAACTTTATAAAATCAAACCCTGTCATATTAACACATCAGTGTATTAAAACGCATTTTTATAGAACAATATCTCAATCACAAGGCTGCTGAATGAAAATGTTTCAAAAAAATGTTCAAATTTGTCCAAAAATACAGACTATAAATAACTTATAACTTATGAATAAAAGTCATTCTTAAAACAATGGAACACTCATTATTTTCATTTAAAACTTTTAAAAAGTCCAACGGTAAATAGTCAAGTAAAAATGTTCACTGTAGTACCTCAGTGATTCACTCCAACTGTTTCAGTGCTGTAAACCTTAGATGTAACATAACTAGCTATTACGACAAATTAAACAGGATCAGTTTTTGAATCTTCATAGTTTCTTTTACTTTTGTTGTTTGCTTTGGAGTTAGACACTTGGTTAGAATCTAAAACATAAAAAATCATATAATGGCCTTCGATTTATGGCATTGATATACAAAAAAAATGGATTTTTTTTCTTAAATATTATTTGACTTACGGAGACAAGTATGGTAGAAGAAATGCATATTTCTATAAACTACGTTATTAATATTATTCATGCATTCAACTCGGTAGCGGAGTGGTTTGAGCGCTGGCCTCCCAATAAACGCGGCTTGTGTTCCGTGTGTGATGCCAGTGCCGGTGGCGCTGTTGTAATGCCTTTGGGCAAGACATTAACGACATTTGCTATCGTTCAGTGGGCCTCGTGGACAGTTCTAAATTTGGGTAACCCGATATATTAAATTAAAAAAAGAAAATAAAAAATTTGTGACAATCGGAGCCTGCACAAAGGCTCAGTAGCAATGAGGAATCATCGTCGGATGTAAGTCGTGCAAAGATTTTCCTCAGTCCGAGTATAAAGGTTATCATAACTAACCATCATGATTTACTTTAATTAAGAATTCATATTACCACATGTTATGCATTTAGTATATATTACACTACAAGTTGGATATTGATGTTGAATAAACCAGTGCAATCAGTGCCCAACAGCAAGGCAATGAGATTTCAAACAAAAAAAAAGTTTTCAGCATAAACTTCAAACCAGAATGAATTTGTTTCAACAGTTTTGTTTTGTTTTAAAAACGCCAAGTAGACAACTGTCCACAAACAATGCGAAAACAAAAATTGGCGCTGTAGAAATTCTTAAATAAATAAAAGTGCTGAGAGCCAAAAAAGGTTGGCAACCAGTGAAATAAATAAGGTTTTTATATTCGAAATCTACACTTTACCCACTTTTTATCGATTGCTAAACAAAATCATACAAGTGTACTGCTATTAAGTGAAATAAAATTATTGCCACGAGATAAACAGATTAACGCACTTGCATTTCAAACAAACTCCAAGATACTTTTAAAAAACCATCGTGAGCACCAACACTGCAAGATCAACAATGAAACCATTTGCAAATATGTTTATTTAATAAAAAGGTAAATAACTAAATTTTTATATCAAACTAACCTCCATTAAATGTTGGATCATGGCGTGGGGTTATTTGATTTTTGGATGACTTTTTCAGAGGCTCTGTTTAATTTATATGACCCAATTATAATTCTATAAGCAAAGGTTTACAAATGCATTTCCATAACTTAAAACTGCAATTGTAATTTCATAAATCTTTGGACAACTTTCTGCATTTCAATAACTAGTTGTGTGTTAGCTGGCAGTTAACTAAATTACGCGCAAACATCAGGTATAGTTTGGGAAAATCTAATTACTAGCAACAAAAACAAGAATGTATTAAGACATGCACAGCTACAGCAAAATGACTTAGTACCAACCAATAATTTTTGTTGTTTCATGAAATATCACACCACTAAAAGTTTATTATGTTTTCCTTAATTCCCCATGGCCCACAACAAACAGACAATGAGCAATTAGTATAATAATCAAAGCGTACTAAAAAATTTAATTCAAAACTTTCATTAAAAAAAAGAATGATCTATCCACGTAAATTTAGAGTTCAAAGTAGAAGTTTTGTGGAAGCAAATTGTTTCGAAATAAAACTTAAGGGGGAAGAGAAGGATGGAAGCAAAAAACATGCGAATAGAGGTTGCCAGACATCACTGCATACAGCCACCATCATGGAAGGATAATTGCAAAAATTTTTAACTGGCACCTCTGGGTTTGTAAAATTTGCATCCAGATATGCTGCACAACAATGACCATGCTACTAGTTTAGCACCACCTCTAGTAGAACTTGGGTATATAGGCACAGGGTCGAAAAAGTAAAGATTCTTTTACATTAAGTTTAACATTAAGTTAATGGGTTTAAATGGCCTAGTACAGGGGTGGCCAACCAGTCAGAGACTAAGAGCCTCATTCTATACTGTTTTAAACTACAAAGAGCCACATCATACACATTATCATTTATGACGTTTTTTCTTATTACGTCATAATAGTGCATGAAATATTGTTTCAGTTGCATCATCTTTATTCTGGGTTGAAATCTGATGCAATCAGTCATTATTTAGCAAATATCAATCGAACATTAGCCAATAGACTAATAGAGATTACTTTTCTGTTTATCTGCCTAAAATGGGTAAAATGTGCTCTCTTTCGAAGGTTCAATATGAACGAAAGAGCCGCATAATACCAGGCAAAGAGCCGCATGCGGCTCGCGAGCCGAAGGTTGGCCAGCCCTGGCCTAGTAATAGCCCTGAATACAAAACTGCTGGCATGAAATAAAAAATCATGGCCTTAAGAAATTTAAGGGATTCTATGCCCAAGTTGTTACGAATTATTATAAATACAAAGGCAATGCGACAAAATCTTAATGCATGTATTAATTAATGATTTGTAATAAAAATGTAAAGACAGCCCGAAGCATTGATTTTCTTTAAAAATAAAGTAGGTTCAAAGTCATTTTAGGATATCTGTACAGCATTGAAAAAGATAGCTAAGTTAAAAGTAAAAAATACCTTCGTTTTCGTTTCATTTTTGTTTTGAAAAGATTTAGTTTATATTGTACACTGAATTTTTATTCACCTAACATGATAATGCAAGTTAAAAAATAAAAAGAGATATTAGTGGAATTAAAGCAAGGCATCATGAGTCAAGGTCAAATACATACTGCTTCAAAGTCACTACCATGCAACTACAATTAGTCTGACTACTAGTTGGTCCAAATCACCTTTGCTCTTTGTATTAGGGTCAGATGTTTTTGGTGGCACTGGTAGTGGCCTTGGCGTACCTTTCTCGAGTGGCTGGTCATGCAAATGCAACCAACAATACACAGAAGAGAAAACAAAACAATAGCGATTTAAAAGTTTTCAGTGCAGTCATGTTTATTGCCTTCTTGTAAACAAAATATCTTGAACTATTGAATTTATCAATTGCCAACATTCCATCCTGATGCACTCGACAAAATGCAAGAAGCAAAAAATACGTATTCATCCAGGAACGCGAAAATGAATTTATGTTTTAACAGTTAAGAAAATGGTAATAAAACAAAATATTGAAAATTTTCCCCCAGTAGCCCTGGTATAACTTGCAGTTACATTTCCCCGATGTATCGTCTTTCCATATTAGCCTCACAATTTGAAAAAATGTTGGCAATCTGATTTATTTGTGAAGTCAGAATTTAGTTTTATGATTAATCAATGCTTCACCTGGCGAGGCGGTTTAGGAGGGTTGTGTAGCGGAGCTAAGTGTGACTTTTTATAAGGGGGCGGCTTTGCATTATTTGATAAAATATAGGAAGAATTTGTCGTTTCTTTACCTTCTATTCCTAAAACATAAAACCATCAGCATCAGAAACAGTTAAACAAGATTTAGAGCAAACGTGTAATTAATACAAGGTGTATTATAATTGGTGCTGTATCATACAAACAAAATGTGCAGGAAAATCTACATCTATGAATGTATTTCTGAAAATATTTCTCAGCTTAGATTTTGCAAAAAATACTAATTCGTTAGTTCTGAAAATTTGCTTAACATAAAAGATACCTCGGCATATTTATTCACATGTTAACTATGCAGTGCGGTGCTCTGTTACAACAAAGTAAGAAAACTTTAAACTCAATTTAGCAAGTTCAGTGAAAGCATGCAAGCAACTAGTTGAAAGGCTTACTCAACACCAAAAACATCTTAAACTGCAAGTATATATGGTAGAACCCTGGTTAATGACCACCCAGATAACGGCCACCTCATTATCACGACTTTACTTTGACAAGTCACAAAATATTCTGCTATTGCAATGTATACCATTCTGTTTCACCAAAACAATCAATCCAGTATCCAGACCGCAAACGTAAAAAATCGGCACGAAACAACTAACTGACCTGGAGCCGCCTAACATGACCATTATTACATAAAATCACAAATTTTTTACGTCCCAATTGTTAAATTATAATTAATCAATTGCAGCTAACCTGTAAGCACCTGGTATCTTAGGACTGAATTTTGAGTGTGTGCAGTACAAAGAATAGTGCATGCCATGTGCATGGTGCAAATGAATCGACAACGACAGTTCGATATTTTTCAACACTTTCCTAAAAGGTTTTAAACAAGAGAAAAGATATGGAACCGTTTCTGAATAAAATAAATAAACCGTCCATCTTGTAGGTTCCGAGTACAAGAAATTTCAACACATTGTAACACACACATTGTATGTATTAAATTTTGATACTTGGATCACAACAAGTGACCATCAAAGAGTGCCTATATTAGAAACTGATTACTTGCATATTGAATTTATTGCATGTGTTGCACAACAATGCCTAGTATCGCATACTGAATGCATACTTTGCATGTCTCAAAAACAACAGAAACACGAAAACAAAATCTATACTTTGTTCTCTATATTGTCTTGTATACAATTGTGGTTTTTTATTTTAGTGCGAAATGCACAACTGCAACCAAATCGCTAACACAACTACTTTACTAGGATCTTCTGGGTGGTCGACTTACCAAGGTTCTACTACAGTAAATCACAATCATATGCATAGATTATATAAGTTACCTGATTTAAGTAACGCACAGCTTTACAAAGTTCAAAGCCATTAAATTACTGTCCACAGCGACATAATCAAAACGAGGCGTTTTAAAATGTAAGTAATACCTCGGGTATTTTTAGTGTATATTTTACTTTTATTTTATAACAAGCAACACGGCATTGGCCTTCCTTAACGAACAACAACATAATAATCGCAAATTTTAATATTTTTTGTTACTCAGTTGCTTATCAGCTATTATTAAGAATGTAAGTTCTCATCAATTATATAACTTTAGGTTTTTGTAATCCTTATTAAGTTTAATTTATTCTAAGCAATTCTTACATTACTCAGTGAAATTACAACAAATGGTTTTAGTTAAGTTTAGTGAAATGTGCACAAGCAAGAGCATAACTGAAGAAATTTCACATGCAAATCCACTCAATATACAAAGTAGGAGAGCAAAAAAACAATGTGCACAGGCAAAATGTTTACTGTGGTTCTCACAAAACCAAGACTGGGTGGTACAATAATTTGCCTTTAATTAATCATTTTAACTTCTGTGATATTACTAATTTTAAAATGGCATTGTTCTAATACATTGCAAAATTTGGTAAGAAAAGGCATCAAAGTCTTCATCCTTAGACTCAAGAAAGTCTTTGCAAAAGTTAAACTTGACCAAATGGCTTTGCGTAACAACGTGTTTTCACTGAAAGGAGCATAATAAAGTTACAACTCCAATTTTAGTTCTCTTCAACTCGCTACGGCTTTGAAATGAACATTCACGCCAGTTGCGTGTTTATTTTGGCTTCATTTCGTCCTGCAGTGCCAAACTATCTAATGCAACATCTAACTTAAGCTTAACTAGGTACCATACATGCTCTTTTATCACAAAACCACAGCGAGATATTTTGTCCCTGTTCGAGGAGTAAGATGAAATGACGTAACATTTTATTGTGTACCCGAATTGTAGATTCCAGGGTCAGAAGTTTATTATTTACTGAGCGGCGACACAGACAATTTTTGAAGAAACACAGTAAATAAATTTCTGTTTGTAAATTAGTATTCAGTTATACATAGATGTAAAACATGCACCACAAAGTAAGCAATTCACCTCTCTGCTCAACATGCAAGTTGGTATCAGCCCGATTAACATTTGAATCAGTTTCAGTTCTGTTCACTAAAAAAGAATGTTTACAAACTATATTAGGTTGCAAAATAGCGAATGTTCATTAGAAGCAGAAATGAAAGTAAACTCATTAGGTCGGTAAAACTGGCATCAAACAACCATGAACACTCAACCAGGGCATAATGGATGCAATGTTAGCCACTGACCATCAAAGTAAAAACCTAGTTACAAATACCTAGTTTAATCTGCAATACTATACAGTATTATAATTATAAAAAACTCCCATCAGGAATGAAGGTTGAAGGGCTGATCAGTTTTTACAAAATTTAAAACCACACAAAGTACTTGTTCCTATGCATAGCCTATGCACTCACCGTGTCGAAACTTTTATGCAAAAGCTTAGACTATTGAGGCAGAGAATGATAAGCGTGACACAAAAAGCGAAGGCTATGCAGAAAACAGTTTTAAATTGTGGCTACTTCCAGCCGTGATAGAAAACAAAACTTAACTCATATAAGTATCGAACAACAACACTGACCACTTACGAATGCCTTCATTACAGAGGGTCACAATAAAAACTACAAATAATGTAAGCAAGGACTTAAATAGAATAAATTAGGCGGGCGAAGTTTTCAGGGCAGATGGAATTTCAGAACAAATAGGACAGAATGCAGTATTAGTAGAACGTAGCAACAGTAATGTCAACGACACTATTATGTCTGCTTAGTCCTGGTACTTTTGACTTTGCAGTGCAGTGTCGTAAAACTTACCGGGGTCCTATTTATTTATCTATGAAGTTACAATTTTATGATTGAGTATTATTTTACAATTAAATTAAAGAATATACAAATGAAGTCGCTGGAAGTTTGAAAGAATACAATAAGGTTTCAATGGAGACAAGCAAGACTCATGGTGGTAACCACAAATATAATGATATACAATAACATATAACAATAAGCAGAGCAGGCATTTCGTTGCATTTCCAATAAACGGCACTGTCATAATAAATATTCCGTATTAATATCTAGAAATGAAACAAATGAAAATAATGGTGCTTACCAACCTTTGCCTGCAAAGCAGCCAGCTCCGAGATAAAGAAGAACTTCTGTGATGAAAGCTGCCAACGTTAACGCAGCCAGAATAACTCCCATTGCGATGGCTCCTCCCACTTCCAAGTAACTTATCACTAAAAACGAACTGGTTGAGAACTAAGGTCCAAGGTTTAGATAATTGTATACGTACATATAATATACGTAGGCAGAATAAAGATGTGATCCTTAAAGATTTGTTGCATTATAAAGTAAAAATTAGTGCTTACCCTCAGTAAAGCCATCGTTGCAAATGTAGTTGGTGTCATACAAGGCTGAGAAAGTTATCACCAACACGAACCCAGATAAGAATCCAACAGTGCTTCCGACAATAGCAACTGTTGAACTTGTTAAAGAGCCTGAAATAGCGAAATGTGACGCGTTTTTTCTTTATATTTTGTAAAACTTGGTATGATTTACTAAGTCAAGTATATAGCAACATAAACCTTATCTCATAACTATAGTAAATACTGTACAAACAGAATGTCATGTTTCTCACTTCATACAGGTAACACCAACTATACCTGGCCAAGGAAATGATAAAAACATGAGTAACTGTTAAAAATCTTAAGTTCCATTCAAAACGACAATCCATTGGTGTTAAGCCAAGAAATATAAAATTATATATTTAAATTTTAAGAAGCATGTTAGCTGAAGCAAATGAAGTAAAGCTGACTTCAAGCCATTAGCTAAGTTGATAAAGTTCTTTACCAAACTCAGTGGCAGAGCAGTTAGTGCGTCTGCTTTCTAATTGTGTTAGTCAAGTAAGATTCCCTTGCTCCAAAAAAAACCTCTCGACTCAACGAGGAAGCTTTGCGGAAGTTTAAATTGTACTACCCAACGATAAATATCGTTATACCACATCAATAGCCAGCTGACAAGCCTAAATCTACTTTTGTCTTAAACACAGTTGATTTTCTAATAGGCGACAAAAACAAACTCTTTAACACCGCACGAAAATGCTACATAATGAGGTCATCATACACAAGTATTAAGCAATCATTAGGTGTTAAATTTAGATGTAGTTGAGTTAAAAGTTATTTTGTTCGTGTTTTTTTTTACAGGAGTCGACAGGAACAGGCTGAGTGAAACGGATATGAGTTTAAGCGTAAATTGCAATATTTTCAGGTGGCTATGAGAATAAGTCCCAATAAATTAAGCAACATAAACTTCAAGCAGTCTGATATTTACTTTGAATGCTACTAAAAGTATTTCGCATCTTCTGCTAAGGCTTGCTATCAACTTATCATTGACTTGGTTTGGTATAATTTTCTTGGAAACTGGTAATAAAATAAAAGTATATATGAGGTATATAATAATGAAAAACAACTTACCAACAACAAAAGCAACAGGAAATCCGACCATGCAGCCAACACAGATGAGACTACAGATCACAATTGCAGCAATCTCTCCTCCGTTTAAACATGTTTCAGAAGAAGCAACTCTTGAACTTGGATCTATGAAAGAATTTGCAGGAATCTAAGTTGTGTCACAAACGTGAAAAACCTCATTGACGTAACAACACAATATTAACAGTGCCTGTACAAGTTTGTGTTCCAAAGATATGCTGTTTAGGTCCAACTAGGTTGCATTTATCACAATAATTTTCAGTGATTGCAAAAATCTGTTGGTGCAACAAACTGGAATCAGGCACTAAGGCTTCAAGATAACTAGACCCCAAACAATTGAAGTATGTATATTAATTATGTCGCAATTTTATCTGGCATTGCTACAGCATTTTTGATTCCAAACAAAAACAAATTCATGCAAAATATATAATTCATATAATTTGACATAGTAGGGCATTTTGCGTAATATTTGACATTCAAACCAAGAAAGCAAAGTTGCAATTTTCACTTGTTTCACCACATTTTTTTCGCTCTGTAAGTAAAAAAAATTATTCCTCTGCAGTTATAAACACAATGTACAACAAACCTCAATTTAAAACCATACTGACATGTTTAAAAATTACAAAAAAACTTATGAAATTATAGGAATCTTAAGATTGGTAGCAAATGCCAGCTATTTTGCATAATGTCTGCTATCTCTATCCAAAGCCATAGATATAGTCAGACATGATCATTAACTTGGACGATTTCAATTGTCAATGATTTTCTACCAATTGTCAATATTTCATCTTCCAGTTGAGCTGGCATGTAACTACAGCCGTAAAATATCATCTCCTGTCATTGTGTTCTTGTTTTTCACACTTAATCCAAATTATTTTCCCATATAAAGTGGGCTATGCCATCTATATTAACAAAACTGTTTTGTGTTAGTTCACAGATGTGCCCAAATTAAACCAAATCAAAATAATTATGAAGCTGTTTTTCTTGAAATTACATAGTTTACAAAATTAAGAATAAAAAATATAAAAAACAAAAATGTATTTATTTTGTGTTGATAAATCACAAATTTTGTTTTGATAACATTTTTTGATTGCAATTTATTAAACAAACAAAGGAATTTTCCAACAGCACCTCATGACCACAACCATCAACAATGACAAGTTTTTAATGTTTGTAATCTGTTTGAAAATTAGGGAAAACAGGTTCACGCTTGTGATTAGATTTGTGTGTCAACTCAAGTCAATGGTGTCAAGTCAAATAATTGGTGAGACCTGACATTGTTAAAAACAATTGAGCTTGGGCACAAAACAATAAGAAACTTGAGAGATTTTGATAAAAAATATCAAACCTTTCTATACGGAATAAGAACAAAAGTAGTTCACAGATCTTTCTATGCTGAATTAAATGTACATACTGTAAACTTAGTTAACTATACTTATTAAAACAAAATATTCAGACATATTTAGGCACAATTATATAATTCTATTAGGCATCAGGTCTTGGATGGGGCCTCAACATAATACAACATTAGCCTGTAATAAACTCGTGCATCAATTTCTACAGCACACGGTGCCGTGCACTTACCAGTATCACCAAACTTTAAAAATATAGACCCCGGGCTTTTTCCATTAACATGCCGCAAAACAGTAACAAACAAACATAAATGAACAGAAAAAGTTTTTAAATTTTTAGCTTTTTAGTTTTAAACTAGAATTACAATAAAATGAAAGTGGCATAAAACGAGAAATGGCAAATAGAAAAGAAGTTACAATAAAGTATGATGAAAACTACCAAGACACCATTTTAATAAAAGACACCGTCCAAGCAACAAAACTGATACAAAATAACCAACACATACATTGTATCTAGTACATATCATCAACAAATCTTCTGTGTAGAAACCTACACGAAATTAACATCAATGCAACATGCCAGTAACACAGATGTGCAACCAGTGAACGTTACTAGCAATAGATGCTGAGTTTAAAAGCATTTTCCTGAGGCGTTTTTCATTACAGTATTTATATGCGTTTTGTAGATTTTAAATTTTCCCGCATATTTTCAATCACACATTTATCGAGCGATCCTAAGATACAAGTGCGAAAGGAAACTTTATAATTTTGTGAATCAACTGCGAAAAAGAAGCAATGCAATTTGAGCCCAATAGGAAAGAAAAACTACATGGATAAAGCAAATAGAAACATCACCTGTATTTGAGTCATTGCCCATGGTAGTAGATGTTTCTGTTTGACTGCCTGTTGTGGAAGTACTTCCATTATTGTCTGTTGAGCTATCTGACATAAAAATCAGCCAAACACTTTTAACCTCTAGCCAAGTTATATTACTAACCCGTTTGACATGCCAATTGTTTGAACCATTTTTACTAAGTTTTTTTCATGCAAAACTAAATTGCTTCCAAATACAACCACAGACTTAAGTTGTTAAATATACATTCAGTAAATGCTTTCACAACACCAAGCATACAAAGACTCGTTGCACCACGTGCAAGTTATTAAAGCACTAGTAATCCTCAGTGTTTTCAGCAACAAATGATAAGTAATAAATGCAATGCACTCTCACTTGCAGAGGAAACACAAGTGAAGATAATTGAAAGAATTAATAATTAATTGAAAAAAGAAATAGCCAGCAGCAAGGTAGCTGCCGAAACTAAGCAGCAAGCACATTCCTTAACCTCAACAAAGCTTCAAATTAAACTTATGAACTAAACTAAAAATTTGTATAAGATATATACCAAATTAAATCTATGGGATATACATTACACAAATTTGATACATTTGTGCTCTAAAACCAGTGCCAGAAAATCTTGTGCATTAGGTTACTTCTCTTCAAACCTTGTTTTTTGCTTCAACTAGGAAGACATTGATGACAATAAAAAGGATAATTCACAAAATTTAGCAAGCTCAAAGATACAATGAGAAATATTTTTAAAAAAGCAGATTAATGCTTGAAATGTCAATTGGAAAGTTTAGAAACCACAGCAAAGCCCTTACTTGAAAGGACATTTGCAGGGTCTTTGATGCATTTACATCATCAAGAAACTTAGAGCAAAGAAAACAGCAGATGACTTTCAAACACTATAAATTATTCCACAACGTTTCCAAAAAGTGTAATTTTAAGCCATCAACATAAAGTCCACTTGTTTCAACAACTCGGTCATGGTTTAAAATAAATAAATTTCTCAGTTCTCTAAATCTTTTTAACTAAAAACAGAAAGACTGGTTACTGTGACGTGGCTCAGGGGGTTATCTGACTCATGATGCCATTTTTGCACTTTAGGTATTAAATATTAAATAATTAAGCATTATCTAAGTTATGACATTATGCAATAACCGTCATTGTAACATTAAATTTCCTACAATAAATGAAATATATATAGAAAATATAGAAGTGCACTGTTAAAATGACATGAAGCTTCACAAAGTCCACAAGATATATTGAATACTACAAAATTTACTTTGATTTTTAGCTTTTATAATATGAAATGAGAACAACAATTTGAAAATGCTTTATTTGAACTGACAGTTTTTTAGGTTAAATTCTACCGACTGTCATCGAAAAACGACAAAGATATTGCAATAATTATTCTTAATATCAAGTATTTTCTTGTGAATGTGTATAACTTGTATGTAACTGTGTATAATTTGTAAAAAATTGCTTGGCTAAGAAATAAACATGACATCACAGTGTCAACACGACATGACAAGACAACACGTGTAGTAGTAGCAAAAACTAATTACAGTGGGACCTCATTAATCCGGACCCCGATGAACCGGAATCCCCGCTATCCGACACAAAACTGCCGGGAACGGATCTTCCTATGCATTTTACCCCTTTAATCCGGAAACCTCGCTGTCCGACTCCGACACAAAAGTTTTGGAACAAATGTGCTAAATCAATAGCAATCAAATCCAATAAACCGGATTATTAAGAGTTAAGCGAAAATGATTCACGATTGTCCTAATACAGTATGTTAGTTTCTTGACGAAACAATAGCCGATAATTATCTACCCATAATTGCGTTGCGTTGCATGACGTTGTAGCAGTGGTGACGGTCCTATTTGTTGTGGCAAGCCACTTTGTCAGTTACAGCTGAGTAAGCCGCACAGCTTTTTATTCATACTATGAAATACTGTACAGTATTTTAGAAACGAAAAAATAAATTGTTCATTAACACTAACAAACAACGCTTCCGCGGTCGCAAAAAAATACGTACATTACATAGGTTGAGTGCGGCAATTTATTGAAGACATACTGTTGCAACTCAATAGTGCTATCAGCTTTTGATATCGCATTGCGCAAAAATTGGAAACAGGCCTAAGAAAGTTTTAGACTGCTGGTCCCGCCGGAATGCTTCGCCATGCAAGAGCGGTTGTCAAACCGATTTGCGGCTGAATGTTCGTCACTTCTGGCTTAGAGCATTCGTCTTAAATACGGTGGTTCTGGGGTTCGACACTGGGTCGGATCATACTAAAAATATAATTTTATTTTAGTTGCTGTCCAGCCAGAAACTCGGTACTTAGAATTGGAGTAAGGTGCATACTGCGTTTTGAACACAGTGCTGCATTTGCAAGATTGATTGATTTTTTACTTTCCGATAATCCGGATACCCCGCTAAACCGACATTTTTTGACGAAACGAAGTGGTCCGGATTAACAAGGTCTCACAGTACTTATAAGCATGCAATTTATAAATTACATAATTAAATTTCAAGTAACGTGCAACACTATACTAGTACCAGTAGTGTGTATCTGAAAACTCGCACGTACAAATTGCAATATCATAAAACCAGTGGGACATTGGAACAGTTTGAACAAACACAAAATGTTGCTGAAATCGATTTGAATGAAAAAAATTTCAAAACTCACGAACATATCATTAAGGCAAATATAAAACAACGAGAATTGTTGTTTGTGTAATAGATTGCTTTTAAAACTTGCAAGAACACGCTTGCCTTCGTAGAATAATGTTTAATTAGAAAAATGAGGCAAATTGCTTGTGTTTATGACATCAAATGGCATAACATTGCCGATATGCAAGAAAGATATCAAGCTTTTAAAAGTGTAATCGTTAACCTCAGTTAATGAAATTTTTTTGAATGATTAGTCGGTGAAAAAAATTAATCTCTGAAGTGTTTCAATCGAAAAACATTTCCAATCAAATTGAAACAACTGCTGCTTCAGATTGGAGTTATCATTATTTGGTGATTGCAACAAGCTTTGTCAGGGTTGGTTACCTGGAGTTGTTGATGGTGTAGTTGTATTTGGGTTTTGTGCCGCGCTAGAAGTTGTTGGGCCCGCTGATTATAATAAAACACATAAATGATCAAAGCACATGAACGACTGTACATGACACCACTATCTGGTATTGTGACAGGAGTGGTAACAACTGCGTTTAATTAATGCAAATTAATAACTGCGATCATGCCAACCAAGATTATCTGTCTCTCTAACACACAGAATGAACTTGATTGTTTCTTGTCAAATTTAATAATCTGAATAAGCTGCTGAAGCACGTTAAACCTTCAAATTTCAAAAGTCAATATCTATGCAATTATTGCAGCTTGTCTGAGACAAGTTGTGTTTTCGCAAATTATTTAAAAGATACATCAGATTTAACAAATCATGACAATAATAAAAACAAATTAAGCAAAGATTGTCTATGCGGATCAACTTCCCTCCTATATCGGTAATTACGACATGGGCTAATATGCTTCGAAGCAGGTTAAAAAGTGGATTTGAATAGAAATGGGTTATCTCTACAACACGAAATGTTGAGGACTTGGTCATTTCTAAAATACAGACAGACATCGTTAATTCGAGCCCTTACAACCGAAAACCACACTATCTGACATAAAACTGCAGGGAACCAATTTCTATCGCACAATGATTACCAAGGCCGCAACGTTTACAACATTATATTTATATCCTAATGATCAGAAAGCACAAAACAACGGAACAAAGATTTGCAAGCGCAAGACTTCTGCACAAAGCTTTTCAATTAATTTGAATTCAGTTAAATGATTCGATGATTCAGTTGAATTTGATAATTGTAAACAACGATTAACTTTTTATCTTTGACCAAACAACTTCTGGCTGTCATTACTTTACTGAATATATTGAAGTCATAATTAAACAAAATCTAATTCTATTGACACTAAACACAATTCTCAGAAACAACTCAATTAAATTCTTGCATTTATATTTATTTAACCTTATTGCCTATCCTCAACAATAGAGTTTGTGAATATAATATCTCAACTCCTTGCACTTCATTGACTCAGCACACACCATAACAAAAGTGCAAATAAGATGCATGCACAAGCAGGAATTATCGCTGACTGCAGCATGCGTTTCCAGTTACCTGTTGTTGATGCAGTCGATGCTTCTGCTGTTGTTGATGGGGCTGTTGTTGCAACTGCATTTGTAATTACATTGTTTCTTTAGTGTAATAGCCTACTATCAACAAAATCTGTTGTGTGCTTGCATTTACAAGTATATTTATATTTAGTGTAATACAATCAGCAAATGCCAGGTTAGGATAAGAGTGAGAACTCTGCTTAGTGCATGTCAAGTGCCTGGTCATCTGGGTTTGTCACGTCATACTTGGCTTTAATTGTTCAAATAACAGCTACTATTGATAGCGCATACAACACTGGCGAAGCTTGTCCCAATGCATCACTAGGGTTAGATCTGGGGCTGAGAATCTGGACGCATATTCAGGTAAAGTTATTTAGGTAGTCACGGTGTGAAACACAATTATAAAACATATTTAAGCATTATATTAGTATTGCAATTTATAAAACCCAAATGTTGGAACAATAAACTGTTTGCTACGGCAATTATTGCAAATGTAATGAAGACAAAGTAGTCTAATGCATTGCTGCTGTTCTCTAAGAGGTGAGATTTTGGTTTAAGCAAAATTTTGTAATCTTACTCGTGTGATCGTTTTATTTTCACCATGT
The DNA here is from genome assembly GCF_947623445.1 of Clavelina lepadiformis. Taxonomy (NCBI): domain Eukaryota; kingdom Metazoa; phylum Chordata; class Ascidiacea; order Aplousobranchia; family Clavelinidae; genus Clavelina; species Clavelina lepadiformis. Next base: position 25,174,572 of record NC_135241.1, read on the forward strand.
TTCTATCTCTTTCATTGTGTAGAAAACAGGTCAGGCAAAATGTACCTATATTGCCTGCTGAAATTACTTCCTAGTTGTGGCCATCATCCAAAAACACGGAGCCATCTAGTACCCGGGAGCGCAATTCATGAAATTGATATTTGAAAGCAAACTTTGATTAGACACCTAAATTGGCAAAGCAAGCGCAGTCAATGTCAGTCAGTCATGAACTTCAACGTCCGGTTGTCATGAAGCGAGAGCTTTCTAAGACCACAAAGTTTTCATATTTCAGTCAGTTTTTCTTCCTATTCTCACCTATGGTCATGAATATTGGATAATGACCAAAAGAGTGCGCTCAGTGTTGCAGGCTTTAGAAATGGGATTTTTAAGAACGGTTTGTAGTTTAATGTTACTAGATCAAATGTGCAGCACCAAAATGCATAAGTCTCAAAAAGTTGAGATATTACTTCTTCAAATTGAGAGGTCCCAACTACAATGATTTGGTCATGTCGCCAGAATGCCTCAGGAAAGAATCAAGTTATTCTTGCCAAACCAACAGGTCGACCAACAACCAGGTGGTACAATTACATCACTCAACTGGCCTAGTCACGACTAGGTATCTTTTAGCTGAACTGGCAGACGCGGCAAACAAACTGTTCAGGAAGCTCCTAAAGCTGTTGCGCTAATGACCCTTCTGAGGAGACGAAGTGAGTGAAATAATAACCCCTCTATAACAGAAACTATTTTTTTCCAATTACCGACAAAATGGCCTCAAATAACTCTACCCGAATGAAGGAATGACTATTGCACTATGCGATGAAAAAAATAAAAAATAGCAGAAAAACACAGGCAAAGGGAGAAACACGTGCTTAATGCTTGGTGGCAGGGATCAAAGTTAGTGCTTTTTCTTTTTTGTAAAACTGGCCTCCTTCGACTCCAAACAACCAACATTGTTAGAAGCCAAAAAATATGACTTGTCCATATCTCACATCCACTTGCTCAGTAAATAACATAAACAATGGCATAAATGATAACTGTGGAATATCACCCGATATTAATCGTGGAAAACACTTAGTTTCACTACAGTTTACATTGCTATAGGTTACCTATGTGCAACAACAAATATATGGACAAAAGCAAGCAATGATGTCTATATTAATACAAATGATCATGCTATTCTGTGGAACTGTTAATTTTCAATTTGGAATTGATTGATTTGCAACAATTGTTATTTTGGTGTTTTCATCTTTAAAAAACTCATTCCGTTCAAAAGATTTGAATAAACTTGTCAGCAAGAAAATGCGTGGGATGTGGGATTCTTTACTGTAGGGCAAGGATGAGCAACCTTTATTGCAGGAGGGCGAGATGAAAGTAATCGTGAAAAACCGCCAAGCCGCACCTTTATTTAACTTAGGTTTTTCAGTAGTAGCTGGCGTAAAATGTAATCTTTATTTTGGTTTTATGGCATAACTAAGGGTTATCTCGTTACGGAAATAATAAATTCAAATGCATGAATTTCTTAAGATTACAAATTTCTGAAGAAAGCTGCTATTTATATTTATTGTCACATAGATAATGCAAAACTGGCATTTCTGCGCGGATCGCACAATTTATCTTTGCGGGCCGCAGGTTGCACACCACTGCTGTAGCATAAAAAATGCAGGTAAAACGATGAAACCGCTGTAAAGGATGGGATAGAAAGAGGTTTTCTATACCTATGGAAACAACAACCCCAATGCCGCCAGTCTAGTTTCCAATAGCAAAGTCTCACACAACATAACAACACTGACCAGTTGATGAATTAACTATATATATGGATTCCAGTTTATTAATGTTTCGTGATTGTTTCACTCCCACTGCATTATCTCTCGTTTTCAATTACATCTTTACTCAATATACTGCCCATTTGTCGAGTGTGTGTAGGTATTTCTTAGTTTTAGGCAACTCTGCATTTACTTTCACTATTATATTGCTTAAGACAAATTTTAAAAAGATTTGCTCGAAAAATTTAACAGTGCATTTTCAGTTATAGCTGTGTACTGTGTTATGTGTACTTGACCACTATTAAATTTAAAATTTATATCAGTGTTTGTTGCTGCAGATTTGTCTGTGAGCATTCGCATTAGCATTAAGTGAAAAACACAGGTGTTGGTGGTGTGCAGGTGTAGCTGCTGCATGTTAGAATAAAACATCAATAACTAAACAATCACAAAATAGTAATAACCAAACTGTAGTACCTTGGTAACTAACCAACAGCAGTATCACAATAAAACAGATAAGATTATACAAACAAAATTTATAAATGATAAATAACAATTGCATAAAACGAAGATAGTAAGCATGTGCCATGGCAAAATACTGAAGTATTCCTGGAGTTCACTTACTTAATACACAATATAATACAGTATAAACAAAATAAATGAATACAAAAAAGTTAAATACCAAATTATTAATTAATTACAGTTACAAATTATTATAAGCCATACACATTTAATCACAACAGGATACAAAACATATCTCCACAAAAATTTTTCCATCAAAACTTACTTGCTGCACATGACAGGACATCTAAATTGGTCAACATTGCATCAGCCTGGCAAGTGGTTGATGTTGTGCTTACACCGCTTGTCTCGTAACCTTCAGCACACGAGAGTGTCCCAGCGGAGTTGAACGCGCATGGAGAATCATTGCATGTGAAGGTGAGATTGGGGTTAGCTGTTGTGTCTAAACTACATTCTGCAAAAATACATTTTTAAAAAGTTAAATATTATCCACGGGTATTACAACATTAACTGGAAATTTGTATACGTGAAAATAAAGGAATGATATAAAATACTGTCATTACATATTTGATAACAAATCACAATAAATCATATTTCTACTCTTTGACGATAGGTACGACAATAAAAAAATATACTGTGTTTGCTAAAGATCTCACTGATATGATGCTCCCTTCTACCTCTGCATCATTTTGAAACTAATGGTTAATATAGTACAGTAGTCACCGCTTATAAGATCCACTTTCGTTTCAGGAAAAATGGATCCTATAAGCGGCAGATCCAATAAACGGAGGAGTCTCCATACCACCCAAACAAGCTCAGTGGTTGTTAATCATAAAATGATTTTGAACGTTGGAAATAACTCAAAGAATACAAAAATAACACGTTAATCGCATGTTTTAACACATAATCACATTTTCCGCATATTTTCAAAGCATACTCACACAAACTACAGCGTCTATTAAATCACAACAGCCCACTTGTCAGAGTCGACAAGGTGAAAAGAGACGTTACTCTACATTTTAGCATTTTATTACGTGGCCAGACATTGGGAGTGAATCCACTAACCGGAGTCATAAATCCAATAAGCGAAGTATTTTGCACTACATTAGTATGTAGGAATTCTGTTTCACTTAATTTGGCTCCAATAAGCAGCTGGATACAATATCTGTGGATCTTATAAGCGGAGACTACTGTACTACAATATTGCATTAAATTATTAAACTAGTATTACTTTATCAAATTCATTACTACTGTTGTCCTTGCAGCTCACTCACTTTCTCACACACGAGTCACTTTCATGTTGACAAGTTAAATCTTACCTTGTACATTTAAGTTGAGTGAAGTGTCGTAAATACCAGGAGTTCCAACATCAACAGTTACACCATCTTCACTGGCAAGCAATGCTTGTATGGTAAGAACAGTGGTGTATTGGTTTGAAGTAAATGATCCGGCACTATATAGATATTTGCATTTAATACAAACTCCTAAAACATTGTTTTTGATTTTTATTTTCCGAATTTGTAAGCATAATGGATGCAACTGCAATTCTATTCCATGTGACACACTTGTAAAATCTCAGAAAAAAGTTAACCACTTGCAGTTTAAATTTATAATGGGGTCATTTCATTATAATATGAACATTGGTTTGAAACATCCTACTTTTTTTGCTTTGATGATTTTATTCAATTTTCTAACATAAATGGTGAAAATTTAACAAAAATCAGATAAGCGATTTTGATTTTTGCACAAAAACATTCTCGATCACCAGGGGGTTCAAATCAAGAAACAACAAAGGAGCTTGAAACAACAAAGGAGATCTTGAGATCTATCTGCTCATGGTATTTGGATAATTTTTCGATCTAGTTTTCAGGGGCGAGCTTTCTATTTATCCACATTTCAATGAGCTACTTAATTTTGACCTGAAAATAAAAAAATGATGACACGAAAATAAAACGACGATGCGGAACTTTTCAAAAAAAGTGCCAGTAGCAAACTTCTCGTTTGTATTTCGTAGTTTATTTTGTAGTTTATTTTTATATATGATGTAACAAACACTGTATCTTTCTTAAATCTACATCTTACATTATATTTTATTTATGCACAGCTTGTCAAAATCCAAAAATTCAAGACAAAAATAATTGTCTGTTTGATTACATATACTAGTAAGTAAGTAACTTACTCACAAAAACCTAGCCTGGTATGAAATTTATTTCGGACTCGTCATGACTCATGACTAACATTTGTTTCAAAGAACCTGGCAGATGATGCAAATATCAAAGAGGATTAACAAAAGTTACCAAAAAATTCATAGTTCCAAAAGAAATTTCTACTAACTGCATAATTTTTGACATGAACCATACATGGACAATTTTATTTCTTTTAGTGTTACACTTGAACCTATAGTGGTAGTGGCAGGGGGGAATACAGCCGATGTTGAGATTTTGAAAAGCCACCCTCAGCAGTGAAAATAACTTTGGCGCGTACTGCTTACAGTCTATTTTGTTGGTTAAAAACAACCATTATTTCACTCCAAAGCTAACAGGCAACACACATTTCCACACATTTTCTAAAACGCTTTAATTACAAGAGGCAACCATTTTTCTCCTCTCCTCCGTTTCTCACCTTTCTCTCTGCCTATTGCCCATTTTTTACAAAAGTATTAATGACCATTGAGTACCATACTTAATAAAACAGGTTACCCCAATAACCAACAACCTTTGCAGCGGAATGAGTGGCTCAGAATAATTTCGTCTTTTCAAAAAAGCACAAACATTTTTAGTTCACTAACCTATACACTATCGATGGAGATATGAAAGCAAGTAAACTGAAGGCAAAATAAACTAGGCAAAACTCCCATTTCTTGGGCAAACTCCATTTCCAAATTTCGTGACAAACAGAACACCCCTCAAAAATTTTCTAGATGCGCCCCTGGGTAATGGTATGGTATGAGTACGATATCTGGTTAATTAAGATGAAGCACACCTAAACATCGATGCATTGGATGAACTAACCATTACATGCAATGCAATATAAACTAAAAAAAATCCGAAATTAAAAAAATTATTGCTTTATCTTCCTTTAACGAAAATCAAAATAAAATATTGCAAATTAAGTAACTTTACAATGCTGTGACTAAACATAATTATGAAACTTATGTAATTAGGTGTAGACTACTGCTTCGGAAAATATCTGGGGGGGACCGAACATTAATAACATTGAGGTACTGACTAAGTTTAAAGCAAATTTTATATATAAGCAAATTTCTACAATTTCATGGCTTTAAACCTCAATTTGCACATAAGTTAAACAAAACAAGTGGATTTAGGCTTAAAACTGTCTTTATTTAGCCATGTAAGCCAGCAATATGTTTGCATTCTCCATCTTATGATGTTTTAAACAACTACTTCTGACGTCATAACAGGCGACATTCTTGTCTGCTTTGCTAATACCGTTTTGAAACTGTTTATTAAACGTTTTGAGTGTTGCACTTAGTCACATTCATTAAATTTTAAAACGTTGAAGTCAAACTTTTTAAATCATAACCTTTAGCATTCATCTATAAATGAATACTCTTGACATAATCAAAACTGCTATGACGTATAACACATGGAATTATTAGGCTAAAAGAATACTCCTCCACTGAATTTTGGTATCATGTAAGGAGATTTACAATTACATTCGTAATTGCTAAATTCTTAAAAGCTGAGTACCTGAGTCAGGCTAATCCCAATCGATCTTCTTTTCAAAGCCTACTAAATGGTTAATGGTCATAAAGACCTGTTGACCAAATTCCTAGGGGCGGGCGAAGCAAGTTCAATTTTACAAATGTATCGATTACGGAAAGTATGGCAAAGGCGCCGCTAAACTGTTAAATAATATCGCACTGCACAAAGCCCGCAAGAAATAAGATGATACGGGCAATGTCTACAGAATATTAAGTCTGATTGCTACTGATTATAATAAAATACTTTCTTTACATTTTAGCCTTTCAGCAAAAGACAAGGATAAATGGAATTTTTGTCATCAGGAAGATGTTTACTGGTGAAATTCTATTAACTGTCATTACAGGAAACACAAATTTCATGATATTGGAACTCAAAATTAAATAAATACTTGTGGCATGAATTACGTGCAATGCCGTAAGAAGCCATAAAGAAGACAACACTTTCATAAGACCCAACAACACACGATCTTATAGGTAAAGTAGCAATAATTTTAAAATATGAAAAATCCCAAGTCATCAAATTTTGGTAGAACATCCCCTTAAATGTTCTAGATATGCCACTGCACGCCATACAAAATGACCTATGCTAAAGGGCAAAGGCAATATACACACAGACCTTATATCAACTCTACTTTCATAAATAGTTCCAGTCGTAACAGCTCCAGCAGTAGCAGTTCCAGCAGAGTTAACAGATGCAGTTCCAACAACAATCTTAAACAAACATTAAAAACAAAACTGAAATGAACTTGAAATGCAATAGCAAACTAAACATAATTATCATTAATTATTGCTTACACCATCAATTCTCCATGTTGCTGTGAAAGGAGGTGATGTGGTCACATTTGTGGTGATTTCAACATCAGAGCCGATTGCTTGTATTGCATTAGATGGTGTAAGTGATGAAAAAGTTTGAGCATGGCAGAAATAGACATTCCATGACAGAACTGAAATATGCAAAGATCGTGTTTTAATCACAAAAAAAATTCTGTAAAAACTAACAGGAAAATTTTACCATATCGAAACATAACGCACATACCGACATATACCTCCTCGCAGTTTTTTTACACCCAAACTATGTTTCTAATATGCATATACGTATAAGACCCCACACATTTTTCTCATGCGACAACCGTTGTGCGTCATGGAGAAGACAACTGTTTATAACTACTTGAACGGCATCCAAGTTGTGTGCACTGATGCTCTCAATTTTTGCCATTGCTTAAAGGTGCAATGCAATAGTAGATGTTTGCGTTTGACAATAATCGCAAATGAAAATGTTCAAAACATGTCTCATTCTGCTCATCTTTTTATGGCATATTAGGAAAACCCTGGATAGTTGGATACCTTCAAATGGTTTTAAATTGCATCATTCAGCGCATAAAAAACAGGGTTGAAAACAACATACCGGTACATGGACGAAGAAAGGTAAAGTGGTTTAACACAGCTTTCTGAACAAGTGGATGTTATTAGTTTATTTCAGCAGATCACACTGTTAGTCACTCCACTAAAACCGACCATCGCCAACTAAATTTTGTGCTGTGAAAATGCATTATGATACATGTTGATCTTATTCTCGAATTTTCAAAAGTTACTTTTTCTTATTTTTAACTTATTTTCTAAGTGTCTTTAATTATTTATTGCAAATGTATGATTTCATTGCATAAACAAAAAAATGACTTTTGCTTGAATGTTCCGCATATGCACATATCATTACCAGTACTTTATCGTCGTTCAAAGTTTTGCATTTAAAACTCATTTACTCAAAAAGTAAAGGCTGCAGCTCAGTTTAGTGAAGATAAATAGAAAACCTATCCCTGAAAAAATGGGATAGATTAAAAAATTATCCGAATACAATGAGCGGGTCATAAGACGAGTCAGTTAGTTTGTTGCTTCTTGCCATGAAGCCACCTAGAAGCCATGGTCCTATGAAGCAGCTTCTACTGAAAATTCATTTAACACCAGTGCAGTCGAAACTGGTTAACCGCATAGTCAAGTTGCCAGGCTATTTTATGCAACTAATCGGTTCTATTGTAAACAGTAGTCTAGGTGTTGTCAGAACTTTATCTTACACATTAGCTTGAAAGCAGACTGCTAGACACATTAACTACTCACGGAAACATCATTTACAACCCATAACACACGTAATCGAAGTATACTGCATGGTTTTGTGATAATAAGGCATTGTTGCTTATGGTAATCGGTGAACAACGTTTGTAAGAATGAGCGTGCTCAGCCTTTTGTTGCTATGGTGTTGTTAGGCAAAGTGAGAAATATGCGGTTGCGTGTTTTCGGCAATAGAAAAAAAGAAATTCTTTATCGATAAAATTGATATCGTGCGTGTCTTCCAGATGTCCTTACAAGTTAGAAAAAAAGAAACAAATCATGCGTGCTTATTCTAGCGTATCCACTATGCAGCGTACATGGCGAGTTGGTTGCAATGCAAAAAAGCATTGTGACCTAACAACCTAGGTGGTTGGTAGTTTTAAAGCAGGCATGTGCAACCTTTTTCACTGGAGGGCCAAATACAAAATTTTGAATGACAACGCGGGCCACATGATTTTTTCAGAAAAAATTAGTATCATGAAACGACTTTCCTATGCAGTTTATATAGTTAAGAAATAGATTTAATGTAGTCCACGACACGAAAATGCGAAAATTTCCATTGCTTTGATGTAAACTGCATCAAATAGTGATGGCTAGTATGAACTTCTAACATTTTGCTGAGCACCACGCGGGCCGCTTGGAACAACCTGGCGGGCCGCACTGCGGCCCGCGGGCCACTGGTTGCACATGTCTGTTTTAAAGTAATGAAACAATAAGTGCTTTTACATGGTTGTTTATTTATTTTATTCGTTGTATTGTCTTAGCTTTTGCATCATGAATTGAAACACTGCAAAGTACCCGGTTTTCCGGTGACGCTTTTGTGTGCTGGCAAGAATAATAATATGAACAATCGTAAGTCGTTACGGTAATAAGGTGTCTTCATGGACCTACTTAGTCTGGATAAGAATAAATCAGAACAACGCAAAGCTTCTTCAAGAAAAATATGCGATTAAGTGATATAAATCTACAAATCAATCTAAAATATCTATTCAATTATAGTCAAGGGGGGCAAAAAAATGCAAAATTGACAAACTTTTGATTTTCTCGCTAAAAAATGGGCCAAAAAGTCAAGTTTTACCCTCTATTGATCAATATTAATATTCCATTGATGTATCCAAAAAATTGGAGCATTATGTTTATTCTTTTTATTTTTATCGAATATTTTGTGTTGTTTTTTTCCCCAGTGTTTGGGGCAATAAAAACCATGCACTGGCCCCCCACTGGGTAAAAAAAACAATCAATTTCGACAGCAAATTTTGTTTATTAAAAGCAACACAAAGCAGAAGAAATAGCAATATATACAGATGAGGATGAAACTGTAACATCTTGTTCAAACAAACAAAGACGTTTATGCATTATAAAGTCCATATTTGCTTAGGAACACAAATTTTTATTTCACTTCCTCTTCTTCGGCAAAACCAAAACATGATTTTGCACGTCCGACAGAAGTTAACACTGCGGTTGAAGGACCCCAAAAAAAATTTTCAGCGTTGACTATATCTATGTCCTCCTTTGTTTGACAGTCCCAATACACTGCATCTTCTGAAGTTGATTTCTTGTCCCAAAACTTAAATTCAGCTTGCTCAATTTTTCCATCAACCTCGTCTCTGAAGACCTTCAGAAGTTTTCCCCACAAATATGTTTTTGGCTTCTCCCAAAACACTGCAAAGTACTTTCCAACTTGCTTTTTGTTTATTTCCAATTTAATTGTTCTCTTTTCTTTCTCCTGTTCATTTACACTTTCTTCAGTTACATCTCTTCCTCTACATCTTCCATTCTAACAACTGTGTCCTCTCTTGTTTCGTCATTCATTTCTTCAGATTCATCGTCAGACTCTTCTACCATCTCATCCTCTGTATCTACTCTCCTCATGTCTTCATCCATTTGTCTTTGAATTTCTTGCTCCATCCTTCTTTCTATTTCTTCCTCCTCCTCCAGGTCCAGTGAATTTATTTCTTCATCTTCGTCTGCGTTCCTTTTCCTTTTTCCAGCTTTTCTCTTTTTTGCAATTGTTCCATTTGCTTCAAAGTTTTCAACTTGCTCGTTAAATTCTTCATTTGTTAAAATGCTTCCATTCATCTTCACTCTTTTTCTTTTTTTCTTCTTGTCATTTGTTTGTCGTCCCCTTGATTTTAACACACTTTCTATCGAAACCGATTCATCTTTTGACACAAGCCGAATTTCATACTTCATCCCTTCGGGAGCGTGAAGTTGCAACTCATTGATGATGTCCTTTGTTGTTCTGATCCGTGATTGTGCTGTGGTGCTCGTCGACGGTGTGGAAACAGCTTAAATGTTGCAGATTGATGAGGTGGATGGCATTTCTTCCACATTACTTGACCATTCAGTTTCCTGTGGACTGGTCTTTTCCAAAATTAGATTGCCTTCTTCATCTTTTGGAGAAACACAATGCTACCAGGACTGGTTAAACTAACACTGAACAGAGACTTCTGAAACTGGTAAATGCTTACAAGAAGGTTAAGCTTTTGAATGGCTATTAGGAAGGAGTTCAACAAAGTGGAATGGTACATAAATCAATTAACTACAAAGAACAGAACAAAATGATTGGAGAGTGAAACTTCACGCTTAACTTAATTTCAAATGAATCATCAGTACATTAGGATTAATGTATTTACTAGAGATCAGGAAACTGAGACAATGCAAGTAAAACATTAAAATGCTAGTTTAATTCCTTATAGCAACCAAAATCGTTTTAAAATGAAAGTTATTAAAGATGGGGTAAAAAAAACAAGCACAGGGAAAATAAAAACAACTGTCTTTTTTTGCCCCAACACATTGTGTAGTTTTGGGGTAAAAAAAGACAACATAGAATAGAATGAAAGGTTAACAGCAATCAAAATTGAAGTACTGGAGTACAATCATACTAAAATATCATGTAAATACACATAAAAAGATTGTGATTGTCAACCATCGTTTTCGATCCACAAAAAGTTTAGTAAAGAGCAAAAAAAGTTTTTTTGGACCGTTTTTGGGTCAATTTAGTGATTTGCATAGTTCCTGAAGAGTACTTACCTCTAGACCTGTATTGTATGTTAAAAAACTATGCAAATAAATGATGTTTCTAACCATGCAAAGCTTTTTCAAAAAAATCATTCATAGGGGGAGTTGGGGGGGTTGTCCTTTTTTACCCCAAGTACCCCTATGTTTTTTTTTGCCCCAACTGACTATAATCGATTTATCCGATTAAACGGTGAATTTTCTTCACATGTGAATGGTTTAAGATTATTGAATTCTATGTGATAAAGAAATTTATGCGTTTATTTAACCGGTATGCGATTAACCTATTTCAATTGTATTAAATTTGCGAGGAAACCTTCCACAGTTTTATAAAACTACTACAAAGTTGATAACTCATTAAATTTATACAAATATAAACAAAATACGTACCAAGCAAGAACAAAGAAATAAGATTGACTTCCATAACACATGTAATAGGTATGGATATATTTACAAAATTAGCTTCCTACACATAGAACACCTGTTAAATACAAAATCAAGGATTTAAACTATGTTTCAGGGAGTTATATATATAATACGCGACGATGATATAACATAACACACCTGTCTTTTTTGCATACCTTTTCTCAATTACTTATTACGTCATCATCATGCAACTGGTTTAGACTTTTGTAACTTGCAAGTTTAAAGTTTTACCTTGCAAATTATATGGTTGCGTATTTTAAACTAAAAGCGAGACGCCAATCATAGTGATATATCCAATGGCAATAACAATCTATGGCCAATATTAAAATGAAATGGATCTTACTGCAAAAAATCGTTTGGGCCAAAAACAATTTTCACAACAATAAATGGTGTTGGGCACTGTTGTGTATTATTATAACATTGAATTTTATCTAAAAGCTTAAACAAACTTATAACAGAGAATACCTAGAAAGAAAAGGTCAAATGATACGTAACTCAAAATTAAACACTACTGCAAAGCAGACTTTAACGTTTACAACCTGAGACGACAAGAGTTTGTTAAGAATAACGGCGCACTACAGGCTTTACGTGAAATCAACATTCTAGATGCCCAACACAGAAGCACTCCAGATCCAAATACAAAGTATAATAACAATGAAAACTCACAACAAGTACTTGAAATCATTGTTAAAAATTCCATCCTGATTTCATGTATTTAGGCTTGTCACTTTATGAATCTACTTTACAGCAAAGAAAAGAAAACCTTAAAATCTTGAAAACATAACCTTGAAGGAACCTTTGAAAAACTTCGAAAGTAAACTTCGGAAGACAACTTTGACATACGATACTTTGACATAGACCAATATGTGATATACAGCACACCTAACTTAACTCTTTTGGTTCTTTCAACTGACCATGCAGCACTAGAAAGTGTCCTAAACTTTGTTATTTGTACTACTAAGCAGAAGAGACGAGTTAAGCATTGACATTGCAATAAGCGCAGAGGAAAGTTCCTTAAAAGTAAAAACAAAGAAACTTTTTAAGCGAAAATATTTTCACTGTCCAGAAAAACATTTTGCGCCAATCACAATCCTGCTACCGCTCTGCCTAGAGAATCATTAAAGATAGCGACCATAAAATATCATGTTATTAAGCTATTCCTGTTATTCTTTATTCCTGTATGCAGAAATTTCAAACATAACACTTAAAAAGCGATTGAAAAAGCAAAATCATTTCGAAAACGACTTTCATTGAAATACTGTTGACTTTGTTTTAGCTTTGCTGGGAAACTAGATCATCATTTTTACCTAAGTCAGTATATATATTTATTGTATTCAGATCTGCCATGGTTGGTATTCATTATGGACTGAATCTTCTACAAAAAGAGTACGGCGAATCTATTTCGGTTTGGCTTCATATTGGCCCATCCCAAATATACGCACAATCGAATACAAGTTAGTCAAACATTTAGCTTTAACGTATTTCCGATTTTTTGAATCTATCAATGCCAATTGTTATTGCGTAGATTAGATGCAAAGAATTTGTGAGTCTTGTAAGGTATTGCACAACAAAATCCTTTTAGTAGTAAAGTGAGTAAACAAAAGTAAGTGAGTGGGTGAGTAAACAAAACCATTTGGTAATGGGTTAAACCGTAAAAATCATTATTTCATTTCAATTCATGGACTGCGAAACAATGGCTTTCTGTTTTAGAAAACCAAGCATTGCATCAATGTTAGATGGGCAATGGCCATGGTGAACTTCTATTGTTATAGAAATATCGCAGTTAACATTGTAACATCTTGCTCAGCTTAAGTTTAACGCCTCTGAGCTTTGCTGGTTTTCTCTCTTCATTGTTTGGCATGATACTCTTTATTATCAAACTGAGAAAAATCTTTGCACCGCTAAATCCTAGGTATGATTTCTTATCACTCAAGCCTCGGTAATGTTTCAAAAAAGTGCTGTTCCGTGCTCGGTTCCGATACTTTTTGTTTAAAGGATGCCACTCTAAGTGCAATTTTTACATCAATTCTAGCAATTTTCGCCCAGCTAGGCGACAGGTTACTCCAGATTAAAACATATGTGACCTCACTTCTTGCAGCTTTCATAGAAATTTGTAGATTAAAAAAGAAAGAATGTTAAAAGTTGGCATTAAGTTATAATTAAAATAAAACTTTGAAAAACATACTTCTGTACTTCTTAAAATAATTACTTAAAAAGTAGAGTACCAGAGTACCGAGAGAATCTATAATTTCTTGACAAAAGGAATTAGGTACAAAGATTCAATACTTTTTTCCAAAAAAGTCATTGGTACCATTATCGATAGGCCTACTACTGAAAAACTACCGCGGTACAATACCGGTAATTCAGCACTAGGCCTATATATATTGCCCAAATCTGACAGTCTGAACACAAGCCACATTTATTGTGCCTTGCGAGGCCAGTCCTCAAATGTACCTAGTTTTGTTAGTTTTACCATGCCACCAAGTATATATCTACATGTCCTTTTATTTGTAGCCTACTGTAGTTATCGTACTGCCTCAGTATTCAATTTGGAGTTTACAACTTATTTCAAACGTTTGTGTTTGTAAGCAATTTTTCAATCGTAGTAGCCTAAAAAATTGTAGGTTGATTTTAGTGACCATGCTGACCATTATTCATGTTTATCGTTTGGTTATGTTATGGTCTGAGTTGCTGGTCACAAGTGCCCAGATAATCCAACCATTACAATGGTTATAAGTTTGGCTAGTAAATGAACCGACTATATAATGAGTCTTGATACTCCAGTCGTTAATATCTTTTCACAGCAAGGTTCATCTACTGATGTAGAAATAGTAGATCAATTCCAATGATGTTGAAACGCCAGCATCAACTTTTAATTGAGACCTGATACACTGTAAGTAAGTAGACTGTTGGTGGATGTACTCAGAAATTTATCATAGAAGAAGAATGAATGAATATAGTGACAATATGTACCGGAATATACACGTACTACAGCAATAATCGGCAAGCGTTTCTCACACACTGGTCATAGCAATCTGTTGATAAATTTGGAATAATCTTGTTGAGAATAATCTGAGAAAATATACTGAAGCCTGAGAAACCTGGAACTGAAACTTAGTAAAATTGTTCAAGTACGTCATTTACACCAATAATGCAACATATGATCTATAAATATGACTGCAAAGGAAAGGGAATCTGGAAATTCATCGCACATAACTGCACTGCTAGAGCTAACTTTAAGTATAATATTAAATAGTAGGCTAGCATGGCTGATGATCAAACTTCGCGCACATTGCACTGATACAAAGTACAAAAATAGCCTATACAGGAAACATAAATTGGAGATAATTCCATACAACATGACACAGCGAAAGATGTAATGATAAATACAGAATCGCCAATGATGTAATAACTATACTGTAAGCGTGAGAGATTATAGTTACATTATTCTTGCAAGTTTCAATTTTGCTTTTGATTCGACTTTTGATTTTGCTACTTTTCCCGCTCATTAATTGCTGGTGAAGTTTTTCTTTTATCACGCTATAATGGTTAGCATTTTACTTTTTGTTCTGCCACAGGCAATGACGAAAAATAAACAATGCAATACAATCACTTGGCTACAAAGACAACTTCTTCGTAACTAGGCCTAGGCCTATAATAATCCGAAGAACACTTTGTCCTGATAGCCTACAAGCTTGCCACTGTACTTTCCAATCGCAAAAATTATTAACATAATTCGAAATGCAAAATACTTTAGGAGTCAAATCTAAATGTTCTAGTGCGGCTGTACGAGTATATAGGCTAGGTTAATTGCTTAGGGCGTTAGGCTATAGCTATAGTTTGGGCTGGTGGTGTAGTGAACGTTGGTGAACGGAAAAAGACGGATTTTTACGGAGTTATCGGTTTTGTTTTATATATTTGAATAAATTTTCTCTTTCTATCAACCAGCAGCCATGGGCTATCACGTCAATTATAAAGTCCATCGGTCATTATATCAGCAACTTTGTTTACAGACTTTTTCTACAGTAAGAAATTAGAATGATTTACAGACTTTTTCATATTAAGATGGTCACTATGAAGTCCATCGGTTGTTATAACAATGCAATTCTTTAGGGACTTTTCCCACAATGACGAACATAAGTTCAGTTTATGAAAACCATGGCGGATCCTTGCAAAACACAAGGACGGTTTTTTCGGCCTTACACAATCATTTTATACGGCCTCTCAAAATTAAACGTCATAAATAACCAGCTAAACTGTGCGTATAAATGTGAGAATACATCTTATTTCGAGGCGCTTTTGAGCATTTTTAAAGCGTTTTATACACTGGGAGACTTGTCACACCGTAAAAAGTACTTTACAATTTGAGTAAAAAAAGCACAGACAAGGCAAAGGGCATGCCCACGTTGAAAATGGTTTATTGGTTCCAAGAAGCACCAATTCTAATTTGACAATTCCTAATAAGTGGTAAATAAAAAAATCGCTACACCAAACAAATAATTACTACACCAACGATTAGCTCGATAAGCGGGGCACCAGCGATGAGGAATCATCGGCGACTTTAAGTCGAGCAAAGACTTTCCTCAATTGAGGATAAAGCTCATAGCTATATCATATAGCCTATCATGGACGGCCGGAACTGGATGCAACCTTCACGTGTGTGGTTAATCAAAAAATGACCACCGACGGTCTTGTATAGATGGAAGATCGTGCCAACAAAAGGCCTCCACTTGAAAAAAATACTTTTCACTCGGGGAAGATACACGGGCCATCTATGATATGTCAGTATGTAGCCTAGTCCAGATGTAGCGTATGAAGAGGTTACAAAGCAAAGGATAAGTGGCTTGAAAAAAAATACCAAGAAGCTGAGAAGCTACGCTTTGATGGCCAGAGAATGTTCAAAAAGATCAAAAATTCACTGGTAGCAATCCAGCTTTGGCCTCATACCGTAAGTTCTCAAAGAGGAAAAAGGAAACATCACTAAAAAAAATACAAACCGGTTGCCTTGGGATGTCATAAATATATTTAGAAACTTTTCATGATAAACGTTCTAGCGTTTGACTGGCTACTGGCTGCAGCTCGATAATATCCAAAGCAATATGTGGCCAACTCACAATTCAACAGAAGTTAACAATGTTGGATTCTGATAGGCCTACACTTTAAGCAGCGTAAACTTCACGTTCGTGATACTCTTTTAGAGTGGTAGCAGCAAGTAGGAGTGTATCAGGGCCGGATTTAGAGGGGGCTTAAGGAGCCCAGGTACACCACCACTTTGGAGACCCACCTGTTTTTAGCCAGCTACTTTGTGTCACAAATGAGCAAAAATAAACAATGCAGCAGTATTCACCAAATTTAAAGTCTTGCCTATGTTTAACCTTTAGTTTTCCAAACATTTAAATTTCATTGTGTTTCTTTTGTTTTAATAGTTTCACTCTGCTGGAAAATGTTATTTTTCTTTTAAAGTGAAACTAACTGAAAGGAGGCTGCACACGTTGATGACTCAAAATAGAATTTCTAAGACTAACGTGTTTACGGAGGGGACCATAATTGGGACATAACCTATTACAGTTTCAATCTTTGGGGACCATGCAGGTGTTTCAATGTAGTTTGTTCATAGGTTTTTTTCCTTTGCGACTCCTCATCGGCTATATTATATTGCTTTAATTAAAACCAGTACGAGTAGGCCTACTGTATATTACCATGCTATGACATGAAAGCTTTACACAGCAATGTTATTTGTTAACCATCAAGAGAAAGTTTCTGAAGAACCTACTTCCAACAAAGCAAATCGAGCATTGCAGTTGTTGATATGTTGTTCACTGTTTGATCCAGCTGTGAAAGCAATATTTTGTTCAAATACAGGTGGTCATTGAATTGCCTACAGCGTACCTAAATATTTTTTGGACAAATCTATTTCAGCAGTTTTGCCTAAAATAACGTTCAGAAAAACGTCAAAATCTTAAACAAATTTCAGAATCTGTCATTTACACTCCTAAATACTATTTTATGCTAACATTGGCGTATTTAGGAAGGGGGAATTGGCCGTACACCCCCACGAACGTAGCCTTTTTAAACCATAGACCTTTTTAAGTTTTTAATCTTTTTCGTTTATTGCATTTATTTTTTGCGATTACTTATCAGTTACAAAGTACGTAAATACAAAATGTATAGGCCTAAGACTATGTTAGACGAATTCACGGCGTTTCGAAATCGATGTAGTCGGCCTTACAAGCTGTACACGGCGTCTCAGAATTGAAAATTATAATTTGGCTGTTGTATTGTCCACATAAATATGAAAATATATTTCGCTGTGGACGTTTTAAAGCGGCATTTGAGAGACAAAAACATAAAATTCCTCTGCTTCGCACATTTTGGGCGGGGTAGACAAGCTCGGGAATTTTAAAAACAATTTTTAAAGACTTTTGGATCCCTTCAACACAACCCTGAATACGTCACTGCATGCTAACTATGCACAGTTTTACTTAGGCCTACCAACGCAATCTTACAGTAATGATTATTATGTGTAGTTTAATACTTTCGCGCTGACGCTGTTATCTTGTATGGGCTAGTTGCGCAATCCTTTATCGATTAGACAATAACAACAGCTGGTTAGTCTAATTAAAGCTACAAAAGAGGTGTTGAAGTTCAAAAAAGCTAAACTCGGCAAATATGCGCTTAAATTATAATTTTATAAATGAAACGTCACCCACCAATGCCAATAAACTCCATCTCGTAAACCTGGTGCTGGGGTGCACCTAAATGGCGAGAAGAGGGCAGGGCTTGGTAGACCTAGACCTGTTTTACTGGAGGACCTGACACATTTAATTATGCAATCCAGTGTTGTAAGTGTTCGAAATGAACGAAACAATGCCAATACACCGCGGCTTATTTAATCAAAGAAATACAAGAGTTGAATCAAAGTATAAGTTACTTAGTTATAACTTGCAACGAAAAAGTTGGCCTACATAAATGACATGGCCTACTTAGATGCTGTGCAACTTCATGAAACTGAGAATAGCAATCCAGTAACACCGGTTGAAACCTGCGTCAAAATGCTTAAAGAATTGGATGACATCATCTGGAAACTTTTTGATAAAATCTTCAAAAGTTGAAAATCTGTGCTCATCACGGCATTAATAACACAATAATGCATAACATAACATATAAATATCTCCATTTAGTCAAACGCTTTGTTCTCAACAACAAATTTTGAGGAACTCACGAAGATGAAGACTGTGAGCTTATATCTAAATAAATAGCGATATGATGAGTACCTATATAAATGATGAGTAGCTTATATCTTTTATTCCGTGTATCGTTTGAAATAAAATGTAAACTTAAAACTTGCAGATTTTAAAACCAGAAATATATTTTATCCAAAGTGTACGTCATCAATCTGTAGTGTAGAAAAGAATAAACATAACCAAACATAACAAAAGATAAATGGAAACTCAACTCAATTGAAATAATACGCATTTTATTCCATGTTGTGTTTCTGTTTGAAGTTTTTAATAACCACAACCAAATCGTGATCAATATTTTAAGTGCAAACAGTTTACTTAGGCTATATGACTCAGAGAAAGAAACTATCGCATCATGTCTTTCAACGTCATATTTACTGTAATTTATTGTCTTATCCACAATATGCAAATTACTTTTCGTTTAATTTTACTTTACTTTACTATTTTCGTCAATCTAATTCGAACTCTCAGTAATCTACTTAGTATTCAAGCTTATATGTATCGTGAAGTTATTCTAGTCCTTGAAGAAAAGTGGAATGGGAATAGCCTACAGCATATTATTATGCGATATTAATCAAATGAACCCTTATATGGACAAATCGTGTCGGGTGGAATACAAGTAGAATATAATCAAAACTTTGGAGCGGAATATTTGACGACCGATAGGTATGAGTTTTCAATACTCATTCAATATAGCCAGAACAACGCAAGCTCTAACTTTAAAAACATAAACTATATAGTTATGACCCAATATCAACTCCAGAATAACCACAATTGGAAACATTTTAACTATAGGCCTACTGTAAAATGAGATTTCGAGCAACTAACTTATGTTTTGGATGTAAGCCACTGCTTTACCTGCAATTCCTTGACAAAAATGAATACATAACCAGCTTTTTTTGGATAAAACCGGGACGCTTAAATTTCTGATCCGACGGTACCGGTACTTGGCAAAAAATGTACCGACCTTTCCGGTATTCGGTACTATTTTAAAAAAGTAGTTCGGTACCTTGTCGGTACTCGGAATGGGTACTTTTTGTACAGCGGATCCTGCTTCGATTGCAATTTTTGCCAATATTATGAACCTACTAAAAATCAGTTTATGTCAAAAAATATGTGAACTCATGCACTCTTTGCGACTTTGTTGGACATTTTTAGATTTAAAAAAAAAAAAAAAAAGTGCTAACCTTGGCACTAAGTTTAAATTAAAGTGAAGTTTTGAAAAACAGCTCCTAAAAACTTTGAAGAAATCCTTTTAAAAGTATCGAGTACCGGGACCGATTTTTATTTCTTGAAAACAGTAATTCGGTGCATAGATTCGGTAAAGTACCTACCGCGGTACAGTAATTGTTATATGATAGTGTAGGGTTTAGCTCCTCATAGTCATGCCACATGGCAATATCCCGTTGAATTTTCGGACTTCTCGGCGCACTCCTCATGTATTATTATCATTGAGCGTACTATATAAATGATAATAAGCGTAAGTAAATGTTTTAGTTTGAGATTTTAACCTACTGCGTGTCTGCAATTAGTGATGACAGAGAAGGACTCGTCGCCTGCATGGAAGTCAGGTCAAGCGAAGTTTATCAACGCGGGCACCTGATCTACTAGCCAGAGATCCCTGCAAAAGTACCACAGTAGGCCTACTGCCCACCTCTTTGTATATCTTAAGAACATAAACTACAGTTTAGTATTTACATTGAAATCGAGGTCCTTTCCGCCGAAGATCTTCAGCGGAAATTTATTGCAGTTTTTCTTCGCCGGTGTAAATGGCGGGAATGGCAAAATGACAAAAATGGTATCCGTTACGCCGATGTAAATATTGACATGTTAGTGAATATCTAATCTGATGAAGAAATACAAACTAATGTCTCCTGGATTGTATTCTTAAAATAAATTGAATTTATAAATCTTACTACAGACATCAATCTCATCTGAGTAGGTGGTTGTGTGTATCTACCGCTACTTACTGGTGCATCTTTTCCGAAAGACGCTTATGAGCGCCAATGGTGATTTGAGTTTTGCGAAGCATAAGTTTGCTTGCCGCTAGCTAAAGCTAACTGTGACATTTGGTGATGGTTTATTTATTCAAGTTATTTCGTTATCGTCGGTAGGTTAATATGGTGTGACTGTGAGTTACTGATTAATGCGATAAGTTTCCAACCGGAAACTTGAATTCAAATTCAATCATCAGCAATGATTGATCAGATAATGACCTGTTCTTTGTCAGTAATAAAACGAGATAAACAAAGAGAATTAAAAGAGATAAACAAAATTTTCAAGCTATTTTTGCAGCATCACTTTTCATTTGTCCTAGTGATTAAAGTTTCTCAATTTGAATACTTAATTCTTAAATTAGCCTTGATGCTGAAAACGTTAATCGCATGACGTATAATTACCCTTACTCGTTACATTTAGCCTGTTCTCTTTGATTTTTAATTCCATTCGTTAATAAAATTAGACCTGGTATCATAGGTTTTGTCCGTGTCTGATCCACCTTCACCACCGGTGCTCGTCAAAACAAAAGTGCAACCTACCTTACATAAAAATCAGAAACGCAAGTCGTTTGAAATTGAACGTTGATTTGAACATCAAGAATTTATATATGCATGATGATAAGATGAAAATATTGAAGTGCTGTTGAGTTTTTTCTGTTTCTTATAAGAAAGAGACATAAGAAAAAGACTAAGTTATAGTCATTTACGGTGAAATGAAAAAACACAAATAAAACACAAAGCAGATCAAAGAGTATAAAATACATGACTGGAAACAATGACGTAACAATGCCATAGCATTTCGTCCCGAGTTACGCTTCAGTGTTTATTCGCTTTGTAATGAAAAGTGGTATAATGGTCCCTTAACCTGTAAGGTTTACCCACTTACACTACAAAGTCTGTTTCCTTGTGTATATCTTAACAGTGAACCTTGATAGACTTCAGCAATAATGACGCAGGAATGACTACTGTATAATCTGATTATATTTGAAGCTTCTTTGAACGAATAAATCAAAATAGAACATTGTGACAGCAACAGCACACAGACATGTTGCGGCGTTGAACGTACGACTGAAAAGAGACTGAGTAAAACAAAATGCACGCACAAGGGAACAATCGATTACGTCACGCAGTGTTATGCTTCACTGATTCGATAGACGAGAATTCTATGTAGTACACAATTTTATATTACATTAAGTGATATATTTATCACATAACCTTCCCCAAGAAAAGATCGTAAGTTTTGAAAAAACTCACGATTTTTTATGATCAGGATAAAAACAATTCTCGGTGAACAATAATTAAAACAATAGTGTGGATAACGAAAGTCAATATAACACGTTAAATGTAGATTACATAACAATAAACGTTGAAACATAGTTATAATGCAATTCATATTGGCAATACATTCGCAAAAAGACAGTAATATGTTTTCTGTAACACATAAGGCAAAATTAGTATACAAAACAAACAATGATGACAGCACAGGATGTCATGTGACACATCACGCGTATGCTAGCTGGCACAATTTTACGCTAGTTGCGGTTTCTTACGCAGGATAGCACAATGAGGAAACGTCGGCAAATTTTTCATCTCACATGTCGTGACGCCGATTTCCGTAAACAACTGTAGTATGTAATTCTCTTATGCTCACGCGATTTCAGCATCTGGTTTTACCAGTATAGCTGTGTGAATATTTCACTTGGAAATACGCGTTTTACAAAATATATATAAAATTAGTCAAATACGTTTTGTAATTGACATTCAACATAGTGTATCGGTGTTAGCCTTGGGCATTTGTTTAACCTTCGAAAACAACCGCTATGTTTTAAAGCATAACAAAATAACACAAAGAAATATTTCTCCACGGCATGACTTAAACCGTTTAGAGAGTATGGCAACTAAGCCACCATCAATTAAGGTAAACTACACAATAACGCTATAATATATACTACATAGAGAAAAAACAAACAAAAAATCATTACGGAATGTCCAAATACCGACAAAGTGTTTTCACTGGAGTGCTTTGTTCGTCGGTCATTCTTGCATTCGAAATTGATCGAAGTCCAGGCGATTCTTCGTCACCGTCGTTGTAGTTGATTTGTTCGAATATCATATTGTCGAGATGTCTGTCGGCTAGATCCAATGAGTGTTGTATGGGTTGTGGATGAGACATATCTTCTAGTCTGAGATCACTGGACTTCTCTCAACCTCAAATTTAATTGTTCATAGGTTGTTCCCCAAAGAAAAGCGTAGTTCTCAGCGATTTCGGCTCCACCACACTTGTAATGGAAATGTCTTTTTTTTATCGTCAATTCGTCCTCACTCGGCTGCATCAGTTTGTAATGAAAGTGGTATATTGGTACCTTTGCCTGAAAGGTTTACCCACTTACACTACAAAGTCTGTTTCCTTGTGTATATCTTAACAGTGAACCTTGATAGACTTCAGCAATAATGACGCAGGAATGACTACTGTATAATCTGATTATATTTGAAGCTTCTTTGAACGAATAAATCAAAATAGAACATTGTGACAGCAACAGCACACAGACATGTTGCGGCGTTGAACGTACGACTGAAAAGAGACTGAGTAAAACAAAATGCACGCACAAGGGAACAATCGATTACGTCACGCAGTGTTATGCTTCACTGATTCGATAGACGAGAATTCTATGTAGTACACAATTTTATATTACATTAAGTGATATATTTATCACAGCTTTAATTGTTGAGGTTGAATGCGTGAATTTTTGTGGAAAAAATATGGTTGCATTGGTTGTTTTAGGCATTTTTTTAGGCATTAGCCTAAACTTAAACCAAACTTTATTGTCTAAGCGGTTAGCTTGCTAACAGCTTGGTTACTTATAAAGCGTACTGTTTTGTTTGCGCTATAAATGGTCAACATTTTTTACTAACCATTAAAATAAAATATGGCATCAAATAAATCGCAATGCAAGTTAAGTGAAGTGTGACGACATAGAAATGGTGCTCTTCTTTACAGCTTGGCGATAAAATTACGGTCTGACGAACTTGATGTCGGGTATTAATGAACAAGATCAGTGTTGGCTGCACTATGGGATTAGGTGTGGTGTAATGGTTTTTGGATGGCCTAAGCCAAACCCAGTCTTTCAGTTTTATTGTCTGACTCCTATGATTGTCTTTGACTCCGTTGCGTTTACTGTCTCTATTCTGCTTCTTAAATCAACACCAACTTCATAAAGTTTAGTTGTTATATTGTCCGAATAAGTTGTATCGAATTAGCAATATTTACACCATGATTTCAATTCCCCATATCTTAGCAATTCTTCAATTTACAGGAATAATTCCGAAAGCAGAATTTCTCAGAGTAAGAGAAGAGAAGGGGGCGATTTTACCAAACATTTCTTTTTATACTAAAGTATTGACCAATCAGCGCTTCCAAATTACTTCTCTATCCACGTGTACATGTGTCCATGTTATTTTAAGCTTTACACCACAAAGAATTCAAATCGCTTTACACCAGTACAGAAAACCACTTGACACACTTAACTACGCCACATGTTGGTTTGAAACTACTTTTTGACTACCATTTAGAAACAATGCATTTGCTACATACACTATTATACGATCAATATGACGCTACTTGAAACACTTCAATCTACGTCAGCACGCTACAAAGCTTTGCAAACATTATTATCTGCCTGGAGAGAAATCAAAACTTATGCATGCCAATATATATAACTAATTGCAATTTCTACATGATCCCCACAATAATTCCCCCCACTCAGAAAAGCTTCGAGGTAGGAATGTCGGTGTGGCAGGTTGCAAGATTCTTGTTGTCAGCTTGCAATGTGAATGCAGAATTTGTTTTCTCTCCAGTCAGGATTGTGATGCGGTCAACGAACGTGCACAGATGGAATATGCAAAAAAAAAAAAAAAAATATAGCAGTAAACATTCTTCACTAATGCTATGTTATATAGAAGGGTTTTTAAATATTTTGATATGTTTTTGTATATACTTTTACCATAAACCAAAGTTACATACAAGTATCCTAATTGTAATTTCACACAAAACCTAGTACCACACTACATATAAGTAGACACCTACATATAAGAAAATAACACACAAACACAAGGTATGATTCAGCTATGTGAACTAGAGGAAACGCAAAGGTAAAGGTAATACGTTCGCGCTGTACCTACGTTATAACCGTAATCGGACAACGTCGCGACAAAGCCTAATGCTGACGTAAATTAGGGTATAGCGGTTCATTGGGGTTTTCATCGGTATGCCGGACCTCTTGCGTTACAACTAAATCCTCTCTGTTTTCTGGAGCATCTTCGGGAGGGACGTTTTCTTCCATGGCTGGCTGACGGATGCGACGGACACGAGAGATGAGAGATCGTGCCAAGTCGACTACATGTCCTCTGTAAAACTTAATTGCCCAAATAGTTAAGACAAAGCCCCAAAACATTGCCATGAATAGTAAAATAACCAATATCCCGCCTAAAACAGGATTTGTAATAGAAGATAAAACACTCAAAAATACATTGGAGAAGGTATTCTCGATTGTGTGTCTGACGCTAGAGAAATCGTAATCCCTAGTTTGATCAGTCTGAGTAATATGCTTAATATCGCGATTCGCCCCAATTCGTTTTCTGCTTGCATTTGTCGTATGCAAGTTATGCGGTACCATTTGTGAATCGAAGTTATATCGGGATAGTTACAATATCAACAGATTCTGACTTATACAGGATAGCAGTTTGCAACCTGGTATATTATGACAAACAGGCAAAATAATCGTACGGCGTTTTTGTTAACGCTTGTACTCATGTAAGTCATTTATGAAGCAATAAAGGTGGGTTAATATAAAACGTAGCTAAAAGTGCTTAGCGTAAGAAAAGATTAAGAGAATGCTTTGTAGGTAGACAATGGGTGAAAGTGACCGTTGATAAGTATTTGGCTTAGTTAGCCTGTGTCCATGCAAATAATAAAATAAAAAAATCATCTACCACAAAACATGATATGGAAAAATAAGTATAGATAGAAGTCGACATGGGGATAAGGAATACATTAACTTTTAATTCAAATTGAATTTCTCCATTATGATTATGATGCGCGGTTTACGCAGAACAAATATAAGATATAACTACAGTATGAATTTATATGCGCGTTGTCCTTGGGGACATAAATTTATCAGGTAAAATCAGAATAAGAAACGTATTTAATATTTTTGTTATTAATAATCCTGACATATGTGCGCTAGCTAATATCTAATAACACCAATAACAAGCTACGATTTATTCAGAAATGAGTAATGTACTTTACCGGCTAAAAATTAATCGGGTGCAGAATCAAATGTAGAAGTGTCCACAACAGATTGATAACTTCGTTCTTCTTGATGATTTTTCTTCCATTTTTCTTTTGAGCGATGCTTGACGCTGGTCGGTGTTGGTTGCTGGATTTGGCTAGTGTTGGCTAGCGTCGTCATCATCGTAATCCATAAGGCCAGTAGCATGATAGTCATTGTTCGTTAGCGAGATTTCTTTCAACTGGTTACTTCGAGAATTTTTGAAATGTCTGCCGCAATTTTCTCGCTAACAGACGGTTGAATGCAGTTTTGTCTCTCGATCCTAATCTGACTCCAATTTTCACCTTTCATAAATCGAATCTTTCAGAAGGGCAGTGTTCTTCTTCTTTTGCAGAAGAAAGACGGGGTTACCATTTATGGGATTAGGTGTGATAGTGGTGTAATAGTTTTAGGGATTGGCCTAAGCCAAACCCAGTCTTTCAGTTTTATTGTCTGACTCCTATGATTGTCTTTGACTCCGTTGCGTTTACTGTCTCTATTCTGCTTCTTAAATCAACACCAACTTCATAAAGTTTAGTTGTTATATTGTCCGAATAAGTTGTATCGAATTAGCAATATTTACACCATGATTTCAATTCCCCATATCTTAGCAATTCTTCAATTTACAGGAATAATTCCGAAAGCAGAATTTCTCAGAGTAAGAGAAGAGAAGGGGGCGATTTTACCAAACATTTCTTTTTATACTAAAGTATTGACCAATCAGCGCTTCCAAATTACTTCTCTATCCACGTGTACATGTGTCCATGTTATTTTAAGCTTTACACCACAAAGAATTCAAATCGCTTTACACCAGTACAGAAAACCACTTGACACACTTAACTACGCCACATGTTGGTTTGAAACTACTTTTTGACTACCATTTAGAAACAATGCATTTGCTACATACACTATTATACGATCAATATGACGCTACTTGAAACACTTCAATCTACGTCAGCACGCTACAAAGCTTTGCAAACATTATTATCTGCCTGGAGAGAAATCAAAACTTATGCATGCCAATATATATAACTAATTGCAATTTCTACATGATCCCCACAGCACCATGTTGTTTGTGATATTTCAATTTACTTTTAGTTTTATACTGTGGTAATGCCAGGTTTGACTGGGAACGAACTATATGATAAATTATTATAAGTCCTGGCATCTTGTCCAATGTGGAATGCAATTTTTTTTGTTGTCCTGGTTAGACGTTAGTTTTTGTTTGTTAGTTACATTTTTGTTAACAAGAATTCTGACGTAAAATTGATATCGGAGTTCAAGATTATAAACTTTATTCTTGACTTCTTTGCATTAGTAAGGACTTTTTTTAATATTGTAGGAGTAGGCCTACGAAGAATGCTCCAATGAAACAAAGGGATACGACCAGCACAAAAAGCTGGCTACTCTTAACAAACGGACCAAAATATTATAGGTATTGTATTGTTTATTTTTCGCCATTGACTGTAGGAAGCCGAAAATATTGTGTTAGCCTCGCCTTAAAATGGTCAAACAAGAAGTCAACGACAATCATTGACAATCAACGAACAGGTGGCTGTAAACTACATAGTATCCGTCATTCAATTACTTATGGAAAATCGGATACGCATACCTATGCGCACATAAGTGTGCAAAATCATGCATTTCTTTGGTAGCCTACATTTAAGAACCATTATAGCGTAAAATGGATACTTCGTGAATCTGACTTTTATCTGATTTGATCCCAAAGTTAAAAATCACTCAAGCAATAAAAATTGTCCAAAGAAAATGTGGCGGCAAGCGTTACGGATTCGACATTTTATTTTAAGTACATTGGGATGACTCACTTATCGGATTTTCCATACACAATCTATAGAAGAGTATAAAATAGCTTCCAGTGACTTTATGTAGTTGCATTCAACAATGTTCGCAGAGCCACAGTCTAATCCATTCATTTAATGATCGCTTGATAAGTATAAGTCGGACGATATTGCTCGATGCAACGTTTTAATGTGCGCCGGCGGTTTTCAGCCAGCGTTTTTAATTTATTGTCGTAACTACGGAACAACCACAACCGCATACAAAAAAGCCAATATATTTAACCGATAATATTTTTTTTCAAAACAATGAGTTTTTGGTCGTCACACCGTAGTTTTTAACGATTTTCGATATAGGGCCTACATACAGATGTAGGCCTATAGCCTACATTGTAGGCTACACTTTATCCGTATCAACTACGAACGCTACCCGTCGAGAAATGAATGATGAATTCAGCTCTGATGACGAAATTATGGCAACAGCTAGTTGTAAATTGTAAAATATATTCATTCATTTTTTTATTTATTTTATTTTTCATCGTCAATGTGGGGAACGAAATAATTGTGCTGACGCAGGTGGTCGCATACATGTTAGTAGTTATTGACAATCATTTCCACAAATCGGACGGGAAAAATGTGACAAGGTTTCCAGTGCAAAAACGTGCATTACAATAAGTTGTCAATTTTATGTACAATTTTACTCAGTATGTGCGTTGTTTTTGCTTTGTATGATTTTTTATTTTGCCTATAGGTCTAGCCTATATCAGCATCCATAACAAAATAATGAACTTTTTCCAAAACCTTCTGAAATATCAACTAAATGCCGTATTTAAAACAATTTTTATTGTAATGGTGGTGGTGTGTGTTCAAGCAATAGATGCTTGAAAATCGCTTAAAAGTTGTCATCACTTGCATGACACTATGTGACAATTGTAATTATGCACTGTATAAGCCTGCACTCCAGCACCAAGCACTTTCATCTATTTTATTGTACTATACGCTTGTTCTTCTCTATATTGTATTTATATTTTCAATTGTATTCCACTAATAGTTGTTTACTGGCTTTAAGTCACATTTTGTTATTGAATGTAGGCAACATTTAGTAATACTATAACTGTAATCATATTGACGAGGTTTCACAAAATTTTTAAAACACATTCACTTGCTGTATCTTTGTTTTAATTTCAAAATAGTTTAAGCTTTCTTCAATCTCCTGCAGCCAAATTTATTGTTGCCAAACTCTAGTCATAGGCAGTAAGCATCCAGTATGCTCAAGACAAGTAGTACACCTTTGGATAAAGCAATTTGGTAAGATGATGGTATCGGAAATTACACCTGAAACCGGGCTTTTGCCTGGTATGGGGTTTCTTTACAGTGATTTTTTTCCCATCCACTGATGTACAACATTGAAGCAATTTTCATTCATCAGTGGCTTGAATACACCACCTGCTCGTCAGCTTAATCTTCGCCTTTTTAACTTATATTTTATGGATTTAACTAATTATAAGTTTAGTGGCAGTGCTAATTGTCACCAGCAAATATCAACGTTATTTCTCTTGAGCACGTTCTAAGCCTTTTCGGCTTTGTCACTTTTTCCTGTTTATTGGCGAGTGTTAGTAACAATTGACTTGGCTTTTCGTCTAGACCGCGCTTTGACAAAAAAAATAAAATGAAATGATTGATTGATTGTACATCAGTGGTTTCAAAAAATTTCATTTAAATTTTACAGCTTCAACCCAAACGATCCAAGCGGTCACCCGATTAATGTAACTAGGCTATTCAAGCAGTTCATGCGATCCAAGTTGTCCAAGCGATCCAAGTTAGCAGTCTTTTGCGATCCAAGCCAACTTGTTTATTTTGGAGGCACCCGTCTCAGCGAAAGTTGAAACGTTGCTGGTGAAAGTCAGTGTGGTGTACATTACGATTACGAGGTGACCATTTCACCGGCTTCCGTTTACAGAAGTTGGAAAATCACAATACAGTTACCAGCTGACTTCTGATGAGAAATTTAGGCTAGCCTATTATTTTCGTTTTGAAAGAGATGTAAAATGCACAAGAGTTTAAGTGGTATCTGCGTCGTGTTTGAATGTAATAATTCGGTTTTTATTTACTTGTAGTTGATTATTTGAAATTTTTGCTTGCCATACCATGCCAAACAAAATTATCCTATGTAA
This sequence comes from Clavelina lepadiformis, assembly GCF_947623445.1. Taxonomy (NCBI): domain Eukaryota; kingdom Metazoa; phylum Chordata; class Ascidiacea; order Aplousobranchia; family Clavelinidae; genus Clavelina; species Clavelina lepadiformis. Next base: position 25,204,639 of record NC_135241.1, read on the forward strand.
TGTGCCGCAGATAACACACAATTTTTTACGCATGCTTTGTTGACCATATATGTAGACGTCATATCGAACAAGTCCACTGCGTAGGATTCAAACCGCTGTAAAATGAGAACAAGGCAACCTATTTTCAAATTTTTAGTTATTGCGTAAAGGAATTCATATGCAACTTTACCGAATAAAATCCTTACAATCCGATTCACAGAAACATTTGCTATTTAAAAAATATCATCAAGTGAGTCAAGAATTTCAATTAAATATAGGCAATTAAAAAAGCTTGCAACTCACCCACCTTGCTCACGTTCAGAGCTGGGCAACTGCTCTTTTTAGCAATAAAAAGTTATTTTCAGTGCATTTTTCAACAATAATCTCATTTGTCTTTTGCATTGTGTTGAAAAACATGTGTCTAACTGCAACTGTAATTGCTAATCATTATTTGTTGTAAATGCTAGAAAATTTCTTGAAATTTCATGTTCAAGAGTTTTGTTTTGGCCACACTTACCACAAATGATTAATAGGCGAGTAGAATATTAAGAACCTAGAATGGTAGATGCTGACGATCTACGATTTAATATTTTTCACTTTCAAAACATATTGGTTAAGTTATAAAAAAAATAGCAACAATGTGAAGCAAATTACGACACCATGATGACAACTTGGCTCTTCTCTCTCTAACGATACAGTTTGGCGATAAACATTTTTTCTGGTTTTTCTTCCTGTGAGGTAGGCGGTTACGAAAAAGGCTATGCAAAAAGTTTGTTCAAGTTACATTTAAGGTTATATTTTCAGTCAGATTTTGGTTAGGTTACTACATTATAACATTTAATCTAGATTAACAAGAAACTGTGAAAAATAGCTTCAAACGCACAATTTTTGGATGAAATAGTGGCAGCTAAAAACATTGACTGTTCTTAATAGGTTCAACTCAACTTTATGAACTTAACAGCGTAAAGTAGAACTAAATAGAAAATAGTGTTTACGGTAGTTTTTGGCTTTAGTTTAAGAAGTAGGCTACTGTACCTTTCTTAAGAAAATTTTTAATTTTTTGCGTTATACCACATTCATAGAGCGTCGATGTAGTAACAGTGCATGGCGTTGTGCCAATGCGGTGAACAAAAGACATTTGTAGCTTGTATGGCAGTTATAATCTCTCGCGTTCACGGTTTGTTGATGCCTTGGCAGAAGAATAAAATGTGTGAAGATTTTAGTGCGTTATTTTATACTTAAATTTTTTGTAATGGAAAGCAGTAACTTGGGTGCTTTAAGCACTTTGTGACATATGTAATTTAATGATGACATCATGATCGAGTGCTTTAACTCCATCGAATAATTGTATCTGATTACTCGGACTCAATGAATCCAAGTAATTTCGGTTTTGTCCCATTCCTATGTATTAGCCCACTACATTTTTTGGCTTGAATTTTCGACTTAATAATAGGACTTTTATAGTATACCAAAATATGCCATATAATGGTTGATGGTTTTTACTAACAAAATGTTTATTTTTTTTAACAGAGATCAAGCCTTTAATGTGTTGTGGTATATAGCAGTAACAATTTCAACATGATCTGATGGAGGAATTGTACTTTGCCATAGTTTTGCAGCTGATTGCAGGTTAATCCGGGATTAATTAATAACATAAAGTTAAAGCTTTCTGTACATTTATAAAATTACTGTTGATTATATATTATGACAGCATAGTGTGTGCTCATTGCTCAATGTTATATACTAAAGGTTCTCAATTTTTGTTTTGGCGGACCCTTTTTATAAACAAAACATTTGCAGACCACAGTTGTTTTTAAATGTAGGTGAAATTAATTTTCTGATGTACAAGTTGTTTATCAAAAGGTTTACAAATCAAAGAAAACAACCTTTAACACAATGCCTACAACTTTTAGCAGACCTACTGTAGTAAAGATATTACTGTTGTATCACCAAAAAAACACGCAAAAAAAAGGTCATTGTGACAAACAAATGAAGATTGTGATGTCATAGAGGATAATTACGTTGTTCGTTTGCCTTACAGCAGACATTAACTGCTTAAAAACAAAATTTATACATTTCGCTGCTCTTATAATTTGATTATTATCTGGAAACTGCACTACATAATTGCGCAGCTTACAGACTAGTGCTCTGCCTTTGTGGACTTCTAAAAAATGCTTCACAGACTCTCGGAGGTCCGTACACTTCTGGTTGCTCTCCTGATGGTGTGCCACTCTCTTAATTTTAGGAGTGAGATGTGTGGGACCCTTTGCCAAAACGGACATAATGCTTACAGATAAAACGAACAGGGTAGGATGTCTTTCTACATTCCCTTGAGGAAATTGAGGCGCACTTCACAAAGCATTTATTTGATATCCAATGTGTAACATATGTTTTTTGTTTGTTTGCATGGAGGAGGTTTTACGATAATTGCTTTGTTTTTAAACAATAAACAGTGTATCAGCAAGAATAAAGTTAAGTTTTCCCCGTGTAATAAATTTCGCTGTCTGTACAACATCATCAGTCTCAACCGGCTGTTAGTACGATTTTAAAGGAATCCCGACAATTCTAAGAATTAGAGTTGCAATCAGATTTGTCGGCTTTGAATTGTTGCATAAAACTTTAAACTTTTCATAGATGTATAGACGTTTAACTTTAAACCGTCTCATAGATGTGTTGCAACAGTCCAGTATTTATGAAGTTTTGAATAAAGGATATATATGGAAACAGGGTCATTGTAAAATGAACCCGGAATATGTTTCGCATTGGTTTTCATGCCACTTTTCGTAGGGATCACGTCAATTGACCGCGAACAAATTCACCGGCGACAATTGGTCGTGATCAACTGACCGGCAACAAATTGGCCGGCGATCAAATTAACCGTGACGTAAATTGGCCGGCGATCAAACTAACCGGCAACAAATTGGCCGGCGATCAAATTAACCGGCGACAAATTGGCCGGCGGTCTAGGTCAAAATTCCAGTGCCCCAAATTATGCTTAGAATCAAAGCCACAAAGAGAGGGAAGGCCTTTCAGCGCGTCTGGTGACGTCATCTTGTTCTGGTGACGTCACGTCATTCATCTTGTTCTTAAAGTTTTACCTCATTCTTAATGTTGTTTTTTTACATTATTTGTTTTTTGTTTGTACAACGTGATTTCCATCAAATGATTTTTTTCTGAAATGTTAGTTCTAATTGCGCAATTTTTTTAGGTCAAAATTTAAACTTTTTAGGTCAAAATAAGGTCAAATAAGGTCATATACTACCATCAACTTGAACCCAATAATTCAGCACTTGCACGGTCAATTTACTGTGGGGATGGTGGTGTGGCTTGCTTTTAGGTTGGCCTAAAGCCAAGACTATTAGTCTTACTGCTAGACTCCTAGACAATTGTCTTTGACTCCGTTGCGTTTGCTGTCTCTATAATGTTTCTTCAAATCAACACCAGCTTCATAAAGTCTAATTGTTATATTGTCCGAATAGGTTGTATCAAATTATAAACATTTACACCATCTTTCCACATTTAAACAAGCTATAACTCGAATTCAGTAATGATTCCAATTCCGAATAATTCAGCAGAACAAAAGCAATAGCTAAGGGAGAGGAGAAGAGACGAGAGCGATTTAGACCAAACATTATCTTTTATACTCGCCGTATTGACCAATGGGCGCGTGCCATATGTTATTTTTGCATTGCTACGTACAAGCTATGACACATCTAATGTTTCTATTGTTACCGAAGCTCTTGACCAAAGTACCATCAAAACGTTACACGGTAAAAATACAATATAGTATTTGAAACACTTCAAACTCTTTTGTTTGCATAACTGCTTAACCACGAATAATACATCTGTTTAAACATTCAATTGCCTCTAACTGGAGAAACACACAAACCGCTTTAAAATGCCAATTACATAATTGTTATAGTTTGTTATCACGACGCCACATTACCTCCCGGTCAATTTTCATTCCGGTCAGTTGGTTCTAGGTCTAGGTTAATTTACGTCACGGTTAGTTTGTTCGCGGTCAATTTACATCACGGTCAGTTTGTTCGCCGTCAATTTACGTCACGGTCAGTTGTCCCCGGTGAGTTTGTTCGCGGTCAATTTCCCACGGTTAATTGTCGTGGAACCCTTTTCGTAATACGACATAATATTTATTTTTCAGTGCACCTTTATTTTCACATTTTCTTGTATTAGAAGCCATATATAGATTTTTCAAATGGTTTTTAACACCTCACAACCAGATAAAAACTGGGTTCAATTTAACTTTTGTTACTTTCAGACTAAGCAGCATCACTTGCTTCATGCAAATGTGATAAATCATGGCAGAATCCTACGCATGGTCACATGATTGTGTCAGTAAAAAGCGAAAGCATAGCGAGGTTCCATAATAGTTTAGCATTTTTCTTTGCGGTTAATCTACTCGTTATAGTCTCGGTAGAAACTTTTTTAGCGAGCAAGCAAAAAGTCATATGACCACCCCTGCTTTTGGTAAATAAAATCTAAACAATGTGTTACTCTTACGACCATGTTTTTTACGTTTGTTAAACTTAGCTTTAAACTATGCTTAAGGACAATTTGCAAGCTTATGTGTTCATACGCTCTGTGCATGAGGTAGGTTACATGAAGTGACATGACATAATACCTCGTTGTTTTGGAAACTTTAAACTGTTGCCCATAAGTAGTCAACCAGGTAATCCTTATCAAAACTGTCACATACCCATGCCTGGCTAGGCAATAAAATAGTAACAGATGGATGTAAACAACCAGCGGCAGGAACAAGGTAAGTCGCAAGGACATTAGTATCTTAATGATGTCATACTTTGCCGCACCCCCAACGATTTCCAAAAATCGGCATGGATCTAGATCTGATGTAGATCTTCTTTAATACTATCTCAATTAATTTCTTAAAATTATGAAAAATAGTGCTTAATGAAACATCTTAAGTTTGTTGCTGATTGCTCATCCATATTACTTCTTGCTCTACATTCTACATTCTACTTCTACATATCTTCTACTTGCTCTACTTCTACATATGTAAGACATGTTGGATAGTTTAAAAGTGCAAAAGGCTCTTATGTAGTTTTTTCTTTAAAATATTTCCAGCTGTGAAAAAATGTTTTCATACTGAGCAAAAAGCAAAGGAGGCGTGCATCTTTCTTGCTTTGAAGAAAATTTTTAAACTTCACTCTGTCCAACATTGTATTATTGTTTGTTTCATAACAATATAATAAACCCTTTATAGATCTGAAAAATAATTTTGTTTTCGTTTAAAAACAACAAGAGTCTGAAAAGGGTGACCTTTTTGGTGTCTCCAAAAGAGGTCTAATCTATTCAAATGTTACACTAAGACTAAACCATTGTTACGTACTAAACAATTATCATTTATACTGTTGCATAAGCCCCCCCTTGCGTTTTACTCCTGCGACAAATGATGTGTGTCATAGAGAAGACAACTGTTTACCGCTACTTGAACGTCATCCAAGTTGTGTGCATTAATGTTCTCATTTGTGACCACTGCGAAATGGTTCCATACAACAGTAAATACTTGCGTTCGACAATAATCGCAAAAGAAAAGCTCAAAACATGTCTCATTTTGCTGATCTTTTTCTTTGCTAGTAGGTAATGAAAAGAAAGAAATGGCGGCTTTAAATGGCAAGTGCTTGATCATGCTAACACCATAGCACAAAGCTTGCGATTAATAAATACAATTGAACTTTTGTTTGTGAGTTCTTTACATGCCAATCAAATGTAGGCCATGGGCCAAATTTACAAGCTAATTAAATTGTGTTGGCACACACAATATTATAATTACGATGATAATGCAAACTATCGCACCCTGTCTTATTTCTATCTGTCTTTGAAACGCACTTGTAAATCTTTATGTTACACGGTGTTATCACTTTAGTCATTGTAGTTCTGTTCATGTTACAGTCTTCCATTACGGCTATACATTGCATTGTATTCGCCTTTTTAAAAGTCTTCAGCGAAATGACAATGCAGCGCCTTGTTGCCAACACGAGCAGCTGAGACATTTTTCTTTGTAAAAATTTACCCGCATTTCCGTCGAGGCATTTTTTATATTTTGAAGTGATAGTTTTCAAACATGGTTGATAAATCAACCAAGTGGGACAAATGGAAGCCTCAATGGTAATTATCATAGCATTCATCTTATTCTTTCCGTATAAAGATATTGATGTAAAATGGTGTAATTGCAATGACTGCCATCAGTATTCACAACGTAGCAATTACCAATTCAATTATCGATGCTTATGATTGTCAAAAACACGTCAACAAACTAAAACAATTTCTTCGCAAGTAAATTTCTTTATTTTGTTGTTTAAAAATGACCACATGTTGTCTGTTTATCGCACAAACAAAATTCGGTCGATGAGACATGAATTTTTTGCAGATTTTTGGTCCGGTGTATAGCTCTTGTTTTTTGGCCCAGTATTTTCGTTAAAAAAGGGGCTTATACGCCGGTATAGTGGAATATGCAGTATTTACTTGATCTTTTCTTAAATGTTCATCTGTTTTTCAATAAAAATAACTGCTTAATATTGCATGATACCAAGATTCAAGATTTTGTTTAGTGATGTTAATAAATCATTTACACACAATCAAACATTTCAGGCATATCAGCAGCCACCACAATCAGCACTGCTCCTCCAAACAATCCATTGGCAACTGGTTTCAACAATCTCATTGTAACTGCTCAGTTTCCAGCACCAACATCAAATACTGATGCATGTTTCTGGTTCTATGGAGGAGAGCTGGACAGTGGAAGTGGTGCTTCGTTTTACTCAGGAGCATTTGGATGTGACCCTCCAGTTCCAGGCACATATGACAACATCACTTGCACTGAACAAATAATTGATGGAACAAATCACACAATAACAATATTGGCAATCGGTCAACCACTTGTTGCTGGGAATTTAAATATCGAAGTGAGATGCACTTTCGCAACCACACCAGGTCCTATCAATAGAACAGTGCAAAGTAAGTGTAGAGTTTTTGATTGGATATTGTTTTGATTAATAAATGATTGATAATAGTAATAGGGCTTCTCATAAGTTGTGCTTTATCCATTGACAAGACATGTTTGCCATGTTATGATTTAAATTTGGGCATTTTCAGGACTTTATCATAGACTTTGTATTATATTGAGATGGTGTTGTGTTGAACTGAGGTTCTCAATTAAATCAAACTGTGTCCCTAGAAATGTGTGAGATAGAAATGAGATCACTGCAAGAAATGTAGAAGATAGTTGCTTTGTATATTTTTGATTTCGTATCACGCTCTGAAACCAGGGTCCACTTCTCACTTTGTTTATGAATACTAACATTTACAAATAATTTCTTTACCAATATTAAACAATATTTACATATTGTTGGGCTAGCGCTGAAATGGTTTACCTAAAACTCATCAAAATGTTTATCTGGTAACTTATGAGATTTGCATATAAGCATTTTTGCTTTGACACATTTACAATGTCTGCTGTAGCCCTTGTCCTAATTTCAAACAAACTTCAATAGCCCTCGGCAAACCTTCGATGTCTGTGGCATCGTTGTCCACATTGGCTCCCAAACTTTATCAGGTGTGAAGACTCAGCCCCAGTTATTTGAAGATGGTAATAAAGCAGATGGAATCAATCGATTGTCCCCAGCAATAGCCAACCTGGTAAGCTCATCTTCATTTGTTGAAGTAATGCTGACATTGTGGGGGATGAAATCTCTATGGACCTTTTTTTGCATGTGAGAAGATATTCTCTTGCCTCATTAACATTTGTAGAGCTACTAGCTCCATCATAGAGCAACACTGTGTAATTTTCTATCACTGGCATAACTTGTTGTACAGTTTCATCTGTTGGAACATGTATAAGAATGTAAAGGCATAGTCTGTCACATCATCCAAAGCCTTCCATGTTTTCCAAGCCATTTTATTTCCTTTGCTCACAAAGCCTGATGTCCGATCACACCAATTGTAGCAAGAAACACAGGCAGAGCATTTGATTTTTGACATCTCAACACCTGAGAAATGCCATGTGCAGCTATGAACCCACTGTTTTTTCCTGAGCCAAAGTTTATCCAAACTTCTTGAAGCCCTGTTTTATTGTACATGGAAGCGGTCAGCATCACCACGTCAATGTCAACTGTTCAAATCATCACCTTCAAACCTTGTTTTGCTCCGTATGATGCATGAAGTAATAATCTGGTGTCTGCTTCCTCAGGTTTACATGGCCTTAGAAAACTAGTGTCCTCTCTTCAGCCACTGTGCAAAGCAGCAACACCTTCACTTAAGAGAATTTATCATGCTGGTTCGGTCTTTCAAAGTTCTGCTTCTTTATCTAAATAGGCCTAAAGATGTAAAGAGTTTAAACATGTCCCTGTTCCTCAAAAATGCCTCCCAACTGGATGAAGGCCTTGTACTTGGCTTTACACGCCTCCTGATACCTTTTCCTCGCTGACTGTGAACTTTTGCATTTAGCCTGCGGCTTGCCTTTCACATATTCTTTAAGTAATATCTACATTTTGCAGCATTGCTATATTATAGCTGTTTATGGTATATTGCAGCAATATTATGTTATATTTGGCTTTTACCAATGCAGTCGCCAATTTTTATTAAGTAAAAAGACTTGCTCTACATATTTTTGAAAGGCACATGAAGCTCCATGTTTGAATTTTGTAACATGCTAATATCAAGAGGCAAGTTCGACTAAGGGTTCAAATTACTTGCATGAGAAGCTGCCCATGAGGTTTTTATATCTTCAGATCCATGCAACTGTGTAAATCACAGGCAGTAGTTTGATTGTTTTCCTTATGAATGTGACATTTTGAGTGATTACTGATGGATGTTCCTGTTCCTGGTTCTCATCAGTTGGATGTTGGAAAAGAAATGTCTCGTAAAGAGATCTTTGGCCTGTATTTGAGCTGGGTTTGTGATCTATATTGTCCATGACGCTGGTAGCAATGACTCCATGACAAAGTTTCGAACGACAAATAACACTTTGTCTTTCAAACTGAGCACACGCACTTTCCCCATTCAATGCATTTTGACAGTACCCTGCTATAAGAAACAGAAAGCCCAAGGTTATAAGGTTCCTTAACACTAGAAGTACCAAGATTTTTCACTATCTAAAACAACCAAGCGGTCAAAGGTGACCGTTGTTTCAAAATACCGTTTTTATTTATTGTGTAATATACGTTATACCGTTTTGCGTGCGTTTCAGGTTTTTAATTCAAAACCTGCTTCAAGTTTATGCATTTACTACTTTTGCTATAGGGGTCAAGACCCATTTCAAAGAGATAGGCTTTTCAATGCAAAGTACATTAAATCAAGACGCTACTGTCGCAAATTCACATCATAAACCTACACTGAATTTTTGCTTGCAACGACATCTAGGTTATGACTGTCTGCAGTCTTAATTTGGACAAAATCCATGTACTCAGTTTTCTATAACAGCTACCTAAACTTTACAGCAAGTTTTAAACTTAAAAATTCAGCACAAATTCTCCAAAAAAGCAAAAACTCAAACCCACAAAAAATGTACAACTTAGCCTAGACCTGCGACCAGCTACCGCCAAAATAACAACAAAACTTGTTCACAGCGACGTCACATGCGCATTGGACCGGAAAATTTCTTACTTTTTTTTAATATGACGCATTGAGTACGAACACGTAATAATCACTGTGTTGCCGGCTCAAAATTGTCTTTATATTGGGAATTGAGCCCTATAGCATTTGTTGACCTATTTTCATGATATGTAAATGATAAGTTCTAGAAAAATTGCCAACGAGACAGTTTGCACTTAGTCACCTCTTGGTAAGCTATGTAAGCGTTGATGAAGGACATTGAAAAAAAAACTGCCGCAGGCTATCACTGTGTACCAGTTTGCACGTGTGATACGTTGACATTTGGTCAAGGGTATCAACTCCTACTTTGCATCTTTTCGTCGTTTTCTTATGGTACCAGTAATGGTATTTACCAGGCTCAAACTTGTAAAGTAATTGTCTATGGTTACATTGCAGTAGACGACTATCTTATTCAAATATTACCGATATGCCTGAAATTATTTCAAAGTTAATTTATGCCAACTTCAAACGAGCAAAGAATTCTGCCATCTTAGGAGGAAGTTGTCGATGGCAATTGAACCAACAATGCTCCTATTCATTGATAAAAACAAGATGAAGTTTTCACACGGCATCGAGGTTGCAATATTCTGTGCCTATACTTAACATTTAACTGCTATTATATACAGGAACAGTAGAATTTTTAAATCCACAAACAAGCATTATTCAACAGATGTAGCTTATATGAGACCCAATACTTTATGAAGCTACATGCTATTCATTCGTTATTATCATTGTTAAATTAAACATAATTGTTGGTAAACAGGTAGTCCTAAAAATGGAAAAACTTAACTATAAGTATAAGCTGTTTGATTCTTTGTTAGGAAAATAAGTAGATAGTACAAAGAGGAAAATGTTTTCATTCATGAAATATTATAGCATAAATAAATATAATATGTATCATGTCATAAACTTTGGTACTAGACTGCTTCAAATAATTTGTACAAAATTTATATGCACGACTAACTAGATCAGGGATGTCCAACCTGATGATACAATCTTTGCATAATAAAATTTGATTTTCTCTCATTTCTTTAATAACATAAAATTGATTCAACGCAATTTATGTTTATTACATATTCTAATATCTTTTGCTTTTGCGTTTTAACTAAAACAGCGGTTGTATGTCGCTTGGGCCAAAAAATTGCACTAACATCGTAATGTAAAGTAGGCTTAATTAATTGTGCTACTTTATACATTTGATACTGATTAATTTGCATAATTTTCCACAGATTGCAAATCCTCACTTCCATATGATGTTATTGTGGATGCAACTTCCAGGATATTCAACTCATCAGGAAAGTTTGCTTGTTCTAACGGAGGAGACTTGTTTTACTCAAATGATACAATGCTGACGTCTAGTGACACTACTTGTTTGGAATCAGCAGAATGGAGTGGTCAGAATAATCTGCAATGTTGGACAGGTTTGTTATTATTTTTGTTGCCAAATTGTTCATATGAAAAGCTAGCCATAAGTAATGAAAGCTGTTTACACTTATTACTCAACCTAGCATTCATTTTTATCCAGCACCCAGTGTAACCCTTGCAAGCAGTTCAATTGATGGCATTGAACTGACTGTGATTGAAGGAAATAATTTGACCCTGAATTGTAATTACAATGATGTCCTTCCTGCTGGAGATACTTCTCGACTCTATGTTGGAGGAAATACCTACACTGGGACACAGGTAAAATGGTCAAAGTTTGTGTTGATTGAATACATTTATATTTATTCAAAAAAATGATTGGTTTTTACTTTCAAAGGGAGAGCCATTCATATTGTCCACATTACAAAGAAGTGACAACAACAAGATAGTCCTGTGTCAGGCTGTTACTCCTTATACTGATCTTAATTCTGCAAGTGGAAGATCATCAAACTATACTTTGAATGTCCTATGTGAGTATGGCAACAAAAAGTTAAATTGTTTTGTTTTATCATTTATGTATATATGTGGGATTTACTCAAGTCTGTCTGTAATTCACAAACCGGAAAGGCTTTTTAACGGCGCAGTCCAGAGACATCAAATTTTCAGAAAAGATTTAATCGATAACTGGAAAGATTATACCACCTGTGATTTTGTATCGAGTCCCCAAACACTGCACCAGAAGCAAAAACCGTACCCATGGCCCTTCTCTCCTGGGTGAAGTTATAGCAATCTAGCGCAGGACTGCGTCAGCCAGTAATTCACTGGGCATAAAAGTACGTGTATGCAATGCGGGAAACATACCTGCTACTATTATGAAAAAGGAATGCAGTATTGTTAATTGTATGCTACACTATTGCCAGCTTGCAACATTTCTACCTTGCAGAGTTTGGCACACTCAATACTGCTTTTCATGAGCTTCAGTGCCTCACTTAAGGTACGTTATTTTGCACTTTATCTGGTGTGTATTTTATGGCAGGATTCGTTTACATCTCGGATGTTACAGACATGTTAAATTAGGTGTGCAAGTGTGTACCTATTCAATCTTTCTCCAGTGCATTTTTAAGCTAACAATTGCAACTATAGATTGCAAATCAATTTATTTGTGGTCTTGCCAAAACTACTCCTAGTCAAATATATATACTACGTAGATTGCCATCCGCACATTTCCTTTTGATAAAATGATTCCTTTTGTTTATCTTTGTCTGCCCAGCACCAGCTACTCCACATGAAGCGCATTTTATGTTAATCCGTCGTGTTCCAAAGCATCATCTTTTTACCTCCCGTTGATTAAAGTAACATTGTTGGTGCGTTATCTGTTCTCCCTACTAAATCGCCAATCTTTAACAACAGGCCTCGTAATGTACCTGTATGTACAGTGAAAAAGCCGCTTTGAAAAATTTAACACCCAACCATAAACCTTAAAACATGACCTTAGTGTGTTTATTTCCAACACTTATTGTTATTGTTAAGCGCTGTCCTAAGGTAGGTTATGTCATTGTTTAATTGAATTTGCCTACACATCGCATATTCGCAACTACCTAACACATCGCATATTCGGTCAGACTGGGAACTGTGCTATCATAAGAGCATGTGCTTTGAAATTTGTGAGGTTTCCGTAATGCTTACTTGCTGGTTTTGCTTTGCAGGCCAGAGCAGGGCATGTATATGTTCGATTTTCTCACTTGTTGTCGCTGTTAAACAAAAAGCGATTCTAGGTTGGGAAGAGAAATGTCTCGTTGTATTACAAATGTTTTAATTGTTAAAATCGACTTAACATAAGTCGAGTAATATGTAAAAGTTCAACAAATATCAGTCCAGTTTTTATGCTGGAACCCCAAGCGTATGCGTGTTTTTCCCTCATTTTCTATCCAAAATGGTCAGAGAGAAAGGTCCTGGGGCCGTTTTTTCGTACCCGGTTCCCCCGAGGGTTCATCGAAAGTCAAAGGGCATTATAATCTTTTCGGTTATTAGTGGTACGTTCTGTAAAAATATGGCATCTCTCGAGATCTCGCCGTTAAAAAGCCTTCCCAGTTTTTGACTTACAGACAGACAGGGTAAATATAGATATAGATAGATAAGCTGCGTAGACTTGGGTTTGTGTTCCCTTCCTATAGTGATGGTGGTGAACAAGTTGCTACAGTGAGGTAGCGAATCCCTTTGCTAGGTGCCACGAATGAAAAATGGCAACATAAAGTTAGATACCATTCGAACAAATTTTTGTGTGGAGGTAATTTTAAACCATTTGGCGGCTATGTAAGTTAGAATGTCAATTAATAAGGCAATTCCAAACGAACTTTTTATCAGAGAATTTAGAAGCAAGAGAACCCACTTAAGGTACGTTATTTTGCACCTAATCTGTTCTGTATTGCATGGCAGGAATTGCTGAGAAGGGTGTGCAGACGCGCTTGGTATAAGCTTTACACATCTTCGCATTAAGCTTTGATCATAGTGAATATTCAAAGGCTCTGGAGTCAAGAGTTTTTATTTTATTTTAAAACTAATTGATAGTTTCTCAAAACATACAATTTGCAAGTTGGTTATCGCAAATAAGCGCATAATTTAAGGAGTACAAAGCGATTACCAAAGACGTTAATTAACTATTTACAAAGTGTTTTCTCTGAAATAGCCACTGTTCTGTAGAAAGGGTATTAAACATCTAGTTAGTTCCAGTTAATAACCTGCACTTGAATGTTTCCCAGAAAATTAAAAAAAGGTAGGTTTTACCTCATTTAAATGCGGTATATACAGCAGGAGTTCTAATAGCATATTGTTGCTTCACTTGCTTGTTAGTTAACACACTTTTTATGGTGGATTAGCATTGCTTAAAAACCTTCAAAAATACCTACTCAGAAATGCTTTGTCAATCTTTTTTTCGGAAGTGTGGCTTGATTTTGTACTTACTGCAAAGCCGGAAGCTATGCAGTCCCTAGTTTGACTGTTCATGACCAGGTAGGTTCCATTAGCGCTAGGTGTAATTACCATTATTATTTACATGATTCATAATTGTAACTATAAATTGTATACTTACCATTACTACACCAAAGTGTTGTAATCAGCACAATAAGTGCAGATATATGTATATTAATAACACCAAATAACTAACATATTTATGACTCATAAACGTCTTTTATTTGTCCCCCACAATTATGGCAAAAACTAAGATGTTAGAATGACATCACAGCAGTCAAAAGCAGTTTAGCATTCCTTTCACTGTCATGATTTTTGGGCCAAGTTATGCTGAATGTTAGCATTAGTGATACTGGAATTTGGTTTCTAGGTGTTAACCATAAATCTATCATCAGTTTTCATAAACTTGTTTTCAAAAGTTATGGTTCTAAGTTTCTTCAGCTTCACTATCACAAAGGTGTAAAATCTTCATAAGATTTAGCAACTGAGGTAAACTTAAAACTGGCAAGTGTGTAAAAAAATTCTATATCTTCCTTCCTAGCAGTGACACTTAGTTCCTGCAGCATTGCTTGTGGTGGGAATAAGTCCGATGCTTTTTGGACACACTTTGTAATATGGTTTATATATTTTTTACTGTTTTCGTGCTTGCTATGTACCAGTAGGTATCATTGTGAAACTAGAGTTAAGTTTAAACTGCGAATTTCTTCCTGCTCTGCCACTTCTGCATATGTAGTACATTGAAGATTTGCTTTTAAGCAGTTTTTTGATTTGGTTACACCTAGGACCAAATGAAACAAGAATTTAGGAATAAGTAACTATAAGATTTGAGAAATTGCAAACTTGAAGTATAGGCTACATGAGGTTCCTTCTGTATATAGTGTTTAATCAGGATTTGCGACTGCACTTGGTAATCTCCAATGCAATGATAGCTTGGTGAGAGCAGCACCCAGTTGTTTCTTTTTATACTCAGTCAGGAAAAAGGGTGTTCACCCATGCGTTATTGCAATGGCTTGGTACTTGTACTCTGGTTTAGCTCACTTGCCTTGCTTGGTCATAGCACACTTTTCAGTCTGTGACATATTTGAAATTTTGCCGTTTGATCTTTTTTCAACTAGATGTACCTGACTCAGTTAACATCACAACAGTGCTTACTGACTTCACAATACCTGCAGAGAATGGATATCTCTTAAGATCAGATGAAAATCTCACCATGCAGTGCATATATAGTGAAGCAAATCCACCTGCAAACTGTAACTTCACATTTCATATGACTCAGTCAAACACAGTCAGCTCAGTCAGTGGTTGCAGCATAAGTTATGATCTTGATCAATCAAGTCTGGTCTTTTGCACTGCAGGAAATATAGTTGGTTCCAGGTCAAGCGACAATCAAACCATCACCGTGGTTCCAGCGCAACGTGCGTGTATTTTCTTGCTTTGGTTGCACTGTAGTATATTTCACCAGGATTAGGCATACAGCAGGTTTCAAAAGTTAAAAACTGCAGTAAGAATTGCACTTCATTATGCAGTAGTAGCATTAACCTGAAGATTTGGTCCAGGTATTCTTCACTTCAATGTGGATGGGGCCGATGTGACTGACAACAATGTGACATCATATCCTGGCGAAAATGTTACTTTTTCCTGCAGCATTGGCTTCAGTGATGAGCTAAAAACCTCATTTTACTTTTTTCATGAAAGTAATAATATCGGCAGTGAACAGTCCTTTGACTTGACATTGAAACCTTCCGATACTGGGAATTATTCCTGCACAAGCATGGATAGTTTTGGAAATCACAGCGCATCAATATATCTTGATGTTCTATGTAAGTGAGAAGTTCCTGTGGCATGCAGTTTTTTGCCATTTATTTTGCGTGACTTCATAATTTTTTACGTTGTTTAGTAAAATATCTGCATGGCATTGCATTGGAGGTTTAGTTGTCAACACCAATGAAATGAGCACATTATTACAATAATTTGGTATTGTACACATAGCTGCTCATATATGTGTGTCTCAATGTGTGCTGTTTTGTGTTTGTTTTGCAATTAAAGTTGACCCATGTTTATGTATGCTTTACCACCCACTGTTACGGTAATTATTCAATGTTCAGATTATTATTAATATTTTGTGTAAAAAGATAAATTAAAAAAGTTATTTTTTTTATTGCATAAAAATATTCTATTATTAATAACATTGACAACATTTAATGTGTATGTTTTATTTACTGACTTCCAGGCCCTTAGCAACTAAGCTGGAAATTTTTGTTACGGTTTTGTTTCATTAATCATCCAATTTCTTATTAATAAGACTATTTGATTTTTTTTCGGTAGGTTCTGAACAATGTGAGTTGCCAATGCAATGTTCAATTCAATATTCAATTTTACAGTAATTCCGTCAACTTGGACAGAGCATCCAGATTCACTAAAAATGTTGTAGTTTGTTTCTTATTATTATTTTCATGTATCGGTTTATTCAGTATGCAGCACTTTATATATTACTGTTCACGAATGCAATGACCGTGGTTTTAAAGCAAATGAAGTCAGCATAAAGAGTGTTCCCTGTTTTGGTTTTGATTCCTTTTTAGCTGACGCTTTGGTGTGCGTTGCATGTTTAATTTGGTACTTCTTATAGTTACGAAGTATATTATTGTTCACCCGTTTCTGGTGCAATGAAGTAAGCAGGCATTGCGTGTTTAATTTGGTTCTTCTTGTAGTTAGGAAGTATGATGTAGTTATGAAGCTTCATCACTTTATTTTCCATAATTTAGTAGCAGTATTTATACAGAAATAGAAGTCCAGCAACCGTACACACAAAGTCACACAGATGCGTGTATCATTATTAAAACTATTAATAACTATTTCACTTTGGCACACTCAGAAAAACAAACTCAATGCTTTTGTTTGATGTTAAATTTTTTTGCACTTCCAGTGGAATTCAACTGGACATGTGCAGTTGTCAATAGTTTTACATACGCATGATAACTTCTACCAGTTCTTTGTTGTTCACTCTGAAAATATGATGCTCTACTATTTTTATGGTGGAACATATTGTGATAATTGTTTACCATTCATATTTTTCTTGACAAAATAAATTCTATATATTAACAAACAATATGCCTTAACTATTATTCAGTTACAATTAGTTCATGATGCACTAGATGTGATGCTTATTGATATTGGTCCCACCATTTGCCTGTGATAGTTTCAGAATTAATTCAATGTTACTTGGTTTGAACTTTTGCTTTTTGTTGATTTAATTTTAATAGATCTTTTGTGTCATTTCTATTAGAATCTTCTGTATTTTTAATAGATATTTCAGAGTCGATTGCTAACAAGATAGCAACATCCCAGTTTGTGATTGAATCATCAGAAAGCAACTACCTGCTAAGATCAGATCAACAACTCACAATGAATTGCAATCCAAGTGATGCAAACCCACCAGCAACTTGTAGTTGGCAACTGTGCTCAGATTCAAGATGCCAGACACTCACCTCAGATGGTGGTTGTCTTATCAGTGTTGATCTCAATGCATCAAGCACTGTGACTTGTGCTGCTAGTAACATTGCTGGCAATATAACAAGTGCCGAGCAAACTGTTGATGTGGTTCCTGTTGAAAGTAAGTTGACTTTTGAAATATGAAGTTGGTGAAAGTTATATAACAAAGCATGCAATAAATATGAAGCAAATGGAGATTTATATTTTCTTGCAAAATTGTTGCTGTTAGAGCATCGCATCACTACAACATCTGTTGTAATTTCAGGACAAGTTCAGTTCAATGTCAGTGGCAGCAGTATTACAAATTATGGCAGCATTAACTCAACAACTTATCTTGGAGAAAACATCATGATCTCCTGCAGTGTTTCATATGAAAATGAACTGAGCACTACCTACAGCTTGAAGTTACCAGATAACTCATCTGTAGCAGAGTCTTCAATACAATTTCCATCAGTAAGTCGTTTTGACACTGGTGGTTATGACTGCCACACAAATGATCAATTCGGGAACTTCAGTGCAGCCATTTACCTGAATGTTATCTGTAAGTTCTGATGAAGTGTTCAAATGTTTGTGAAATGTCTATTCTGTTACTATAATATTTATAATGTATCGTTAATTGATGCACTTTCAATCATTAATTAATGCAACTGCAATTACTGCAACTGTTTTTATGCATTTAAAAGCAAAACAAGTTGAATTTGATCTTTTTATAACTGTGTATTGTTATGAGATTTTTAGTTATTATTGATATTGCAACTGTGTATGCTTTCAATAAAAAAACTTGTGTATTTACTTGCTAATTGCTTGCTTCGTAAATAGTTTTAGTTACTTCTGTTTAAACAATCAAATTGTTCATATTTGCATGGTTGTAATAATCTGCGTGTAAAGGTAGCAATAAAGAATGATTCTTAAGAATGCATGTTTTAGCCATTTATGCAGAAATTTCAAACTTTGTACAACAAAACAATCTGCACTTTGATGTGTTGCTGGTGAAAAATTCAATAGACTATGAAAACAATTTCAAAATGATCTTAGAACATTTAACTTGGCTTATACTTTTCATTTTTAATGATCTTATATAATGAAAATTATGTTTCCAGACGCTGCAACACAGGATGAGATTCCAACTTGTAATTGGAATTTGAATGAAACTGGAATCTGTTCTGTTTTGTTTTTCTCAAATCCAAATTCCCAGTTTGTATCATTAAGCAAAGGTGGTAAGTTACGCGAATTTGTTATTTTTTTAAATATTTTAGCAAGTGTGAATTTCAAATGGACTTTTTTGCAGTGTTATACTTAATCTTGTGCTTTTTGGTATGTGATGCAATAAAGAACATTAGATTCAAAGTTATGATTTAAAATGTCATTTTAACTTGTAGTTGTTTATCATTTAAATTTTGTAATCACATAATAAATCCAGCTGCGTCAGTTATTTGCAGTCCATTACAAACATTTATGACTTACCATTTCTAAAATAAGATAAATATTTATTGACTGATTTATCAGACTCCAGTATTGCTACTGGAGGATAAGATAATTATTCGTTTAGTTGCAACACACAAAACAACATGGCAACACATAATATTAGCCTGTTCATCTGTATTTGCTACTTGTACCTCTCTGTCTTGCACAACATTAAGTTTATAAACATTTTCATTTATATTTGAAGGGTGAACTTGAAAAGTTTTAAGTTTTTCAGTTCACGGTTTAGAGCTATTACTTGTATATTCTCAGGAAGATTTTACATATTTTCCCATTCAAACATGTATGAGAGCGAACAAGAACGTGATGGCCATATGGCATTAATAAATGTCATATGCGATGATATGATATGCTTTGATCAGCATTTGAATTTCCAATGCTTTTCCTTTAAATCCATATTTTGCTGGTTTTAACTTCAGTCTTCAATCCACCCAAGGGTGTTATAAAATGGGAAAGGTGTAAAGCCAAGACAAAATACGATCAGGACAATAGAAACTTTAATTTTGCGTCCCAAATATTTGTAGCGGATTGAGGAATTGCCTTCACTTAAACATGTGCACTTTTCTATGCATTACAAGGCCTTTGCTTCATTGTTTAATGCTATTTCTTTGCTTGCAGAAGTAGCCATTTTGTGAAATCTACTTTCCTTCCATATATACCTCTACTTATTGATCAATAAAATTTACTGATTATTACCTTTGTAATCAACAGTTGTCATAAGTAATAATATTTAAACCAATGTAAGAATTATTTCCTGCAAAACCCACTGCTATCTTTGCCAGGCACTTGGTATTGAAGTTTTTGATAACCTTGAAAATGATGTAATAATGACATATATCAATACATTTGTTTAGTAATCCAGCCCATGGTTGGTGCGTTGTTGACATTTGTTCTATGTATTGATACAATTATTTACAGCAATTTATTTACTAGAACAAACAGTGGCAAGTGATGATTCAACGGTTATAAAATCAACTGGAGATCAAGGCCAACAAACTTTCACATTCAACCGCAAATTTGTAAGTAATTGAATTATTTTGCACAAAGTTGTTTAAATTAGTCAAGTTCAGTACCATATTCCATTTCTCGAAAATCAGTTTTGGTGTAAAAAATCCACACCCATCTGGTCATCATTATAAAACATTAAAAAATCCATTACGTCACATATCCTTTTCTTGCCCTATCTCTCCTAATGTAACCATAAAGATGCTAAAGCTCACTGCATGCAGTCTGACCTTATCAGAACGTGTTAG